>NC_134142.1:61335000-66335000 GCF_033958435.1 Carettochelys insculpta
TGGATCCCGATGTTTGTCCTCTAATCTCTGGGCTAGCTTTAGCCTGCAATCGGGGGCTAGTCCCCAAATGCTGTCCATCAGGGCTGCTTTGATTTCGGTCCCCTACCTAATCTCCAACACAATTGCGTTTCCTCCCGTTTATTTTTGGCGTGGGAAAGAAAGGAGCTCTTGGTGAGAAAGCGACAAGGCTGCCAAAAAGTCAGGACTGCCTTTTCCTGTATTTTACACCTTTCTCAAATTCCGCCCTTTGGAAAAGGAATAATGGCTTTGGGATGTTTTTCTGACATAGAGGAAAAGGATATTTCCACAGCACCGCAGCTCTCCCTTTGAAAAGCTTGCTGCAGAGCCTCTTAGGTTCATGGTTAATCAGCGCTGATGCTGGAGAGAATAGCTGAGGTGTTGCTCCTCCAGGCCACGCTGGTGCGCTTTGCATTTGCGCACCGGGCCTTTTCAACCCCAACGCGTGCAAACAAACGGCAGAAGGCATCGTGCTGCTTTGATCATGTGTTCCCCCCCCCTTATTTGAGTTAAACTGCACAATCATATTTAGTGAGATGAATAATGCACGAGTTCCGGGCCGGACCATGGTCTTTATTTTATTTAAAGGGGAAACTTAGGAATGCCCCCAAGGGGACCAGGCTGTGTGCCGTTACGCCGATAAAATAAGCGGCATTGCTCAGGTTTTAGCAATCTTCTAACACTTTGCTATGGAGCGGAGTGAGGGTCAATAGGTGGCACTAAGGGCTGCAGCTGGCGGCGGGGAGGGCAATGGGAGGTGCGCTGCGAAGTGGCGGTGGATTGGGACGCAGCGCGGGGCTGTGTCGCGGCCGCACTGAAGGCCAGTCTGTGTGTGTGCCGCAGGCTCCCGGGCGCCGGCCGAGGAGTGGCTGATCAGTCAGGTGGCGATCCAGCGGCCACTGGCGGTGGGCGAGAACTGGTCGCAGGACGTGCAGAGCAGCTCGCAGACCCAGCTGCGCTTCTCCTACCGCGTGGTCTGCAGCGAGCACTACTACGGCGAGAGCTGCTCCCGCCTCTGCAAGCGCCGCGACGACCCTTTCGGCCACTACGTGTGCGAGCCGGACGGCAGCCTGGCCTGCCTGCCGGGCTGGACCGGCGAGTACTGCGCCGACCGTAAGTCGCGGCGGGGGGGCCCGACGCTCCACCCTCTCGGCCCCCCGGGGCAGCCGCCTCGCGCCCCTGACCACCCACTGGTGCTCAAGCGGACAGCGGCGCGTGCCAGGCGGTTGGTTCTCCCCCTACCCCCGCCACATTCCGGGCACCAGCTGCGCGCGCCGCAGCCAATGGGCGGCCACTCTCGGAGCGCGCAGCAACGGGCCCGTGTCCCCTTCCCGGCTCGCCCCGCGCCCCGTGGGGCCAGTGACTCACTTCCCAGGGCAGCCATAAGCCCCCTCAGCCTCACCTCCGCCCAGCCGCGGCCCGAGCTCGCCCCGCGGGGGATACTGCTGGGGGAGGCGTTTGCTCCTGCCACGCCTCGCTACGCCCTGGCCGAGAGCGCGGCGGAGCCCCGCCGAGGCACGTGCACATCGCGCCCGGGTCAGCAGGGCCAGGCGCGCGCTGTCTTCACTAGGACGTCACCGCTGGCACCGGCCGGGCCTTAGCGCCAACCTCGCTGGGAAGAAACCAAGGCCTGACCTGGCCAATCTGTGCGCAGCCCCATTTCCACAGTTAAATAGTGCTACACCCAGCCCTGGCTAACACCACTGGAAAGGAGGACCTAGGCCTGATTGAGGCCTTGCCTACCTGGGCCTTGGCTGAACCCTAAAACTAGCTGCTTCTCGGGCAACTCCGCAGGCGGCAGCAATGACCAGAGGGTGGCCAAGATGCCCATGTTTTAAGCACTGGGTCCTCTGTGTTCTGAATAGAAAGGATAGCAGCTGGCCTATGTTAGTTATTTCACCACTGATACCCCCAGAAGAGATGCATCAGTAGTAATAGGACACAGCCACCTCCTCCTGGTTCTTCTCAAGCTTAGATATGCAGGGGCCCATGTTTGCTGTGCAAACAGAAAGTCTAAAGGACACCTTTGTTCACTTCAAATGCTGGCTTTCTCTCCTCCACTTCCCCCTGCTCCAAACATCCCTGTGATCTGAAAGTTTTAAGCAGGGATCATGTTTGAACTTACACTCCCTCTTAGGGGTTTCTTCTTTTTTGTATCTGTGTCAGTATCGACCAACTCACCTTGTATTAATGTACTGAATATACTTTGACACCTTAATACAACCTGAGTTGGTCGATACTGATACAGATACGCTCCTTCTCAGGGGTCCTCTTTTTTAAATGGTAACCCTACTTTGGGGTGTGTTGTAGGTTTCAGGATATTTCTGAAAAGGATAATCCTTTTGCTTTTTAAAAAAATGTAAACTATACTGTGAGATGTATTTATTTAAACCTTTCTGTTGTTTGTTTTATAGCCATCTGTTTGGCTGGCTGTACTGCGCAAAATGGATATTGTAACAAGCCAGGAGAGTGCATGTGAGTAGATGACAATTTCAGTCTGAACTTGACGGCAACTTTAACTTATTAGTTGTAATTAATGTTTTAATTTATCTTTTTCTAGCTGTCGCCCTGGTTGGCAAGGCCGCTATTGTGATGAGTGCATTCCTCATATAGGTTGTCGCCACGGAACTTGTAAAACACAGTGGCAGTGTATATGCGATGAAGGCTGGGGTGGCCTCTTCTGTGATCAAGGTTAGTTTGTGTATTTCCTGGTACTGGGCTGAGAAACGTAAAAGACTGTACGCAAAGGAGCAAAACTGCCAGCTGGAGTGTAAACTATGCACAGGTCCACCCCCTGGGCAGACTAACTTTTTTAAAGGATTAGAGCAGAGCACTCCGACCCACTGTCAGCAGGGTGAATGTGGACAATTACTCCACAGCAGGCCACTTCATACCCTACCTTGTCTTGAGCTGTCTGTGTGCACAAGCCCTAACCCACAGCATCTTTTCCAGAATCTTTCAGTGAAATGCTAATAGGCAACAACTTGTTCAAAGGTTTTCACATACTAACTTTCAGAATTTATTAATAGTAGAGATGAAAACATAAGTGAATTTTTTGGTAATTATAGGTGTATTTTTCTTCATAAGTTGGCTAATACGTTGACTATGCAGTCTAAGTTCAGCTACTTAGTAGCAGAAACCAAGCAGTTTACTAACTCCAACAGAAGTAAACATCACCATTTGACCCTTCCTTAGCTCTATACGGGAGGAAGCAAACTCACAATGAGTCTAGGGTTTGAGAAAAATCATAGTGCAAGATTGGGATCCCTTAATATAGAACCTCTGCTTTTTCAGACTACTGCATCTCACCCATTGAATCACTGAACTGTGGCCAAGTGAGTGTGTCCTCAAGGCTAGAGTTATATTCTTGAAACTGAGATCATAAATTACAGTTGTGAAATAGTGTAAATAGCTGTGAAGATGGTTGTGAAATAGTTGTTTTTTTTTAAGTGTGGATAAACAAGAAAAGCAGAATTTTTGAACACACTTACCTATTAGCCACCTGCATCCTAATTACTCTATTATAGTTGTACCAGTTACAAAGATTTCTGACTCGTGTTCTATGGATTTAAGGGTTTAACCCCATCTCTCAGTATAAAAAGCATGCTTGATATACATTTGGGCAATTTATACCAGTGTCACTCTCGACAATGTAAATATGGTAGATAAACAACAAACTCTTCCTAAGTAGGTTTAACTGTCTGAGCTTAAAGAGTCCCCTTTTTAGCTGTTTCTGCAATATAGCATAGAACACAACACTAAACTTTGCCTTAAAAAGGTAAATTTGTCAAGATATGTGTTGTCTTTCACAGCATGTATACTTTCAACTTGGACATCTAAATCTCATAAAGGCTAATGGCTTTATATACACACACAGAGTGGAGAGTATACTAAGGCACTTATACAGTTAAAGACTTGCTAGCTCTTCTGCATTTCAGAGCTTAGAAGTATTGTGATGGGTGAAATTACAGCTTTATTGATTGGGAGAGTTAATTAATCTGCATTCATTCTGTTGACAACAAAATGAAAGCTCACTTATCTGCACTCTTTTTTTTGTCTAACATGTCTCTTTCTACTCTTTGTGATGTGATATTTTGACAAATGAGTGGATTCCATTAGGTCAGGGGTCTACAACCTGTGTGCAACCTATAATTGCAAAATAAAAACAACTTCTCCTGATCATTTTTGATATTTTGGTGAACGCTGAAAAGCTGAGCAATGAACAACTTATATCTAAATAGCAAACGATATGTGATCTCAAAACATTGGATAATTCTTTCTTCAATACGTGCAGTGCTTTGTAGAATATGTGTGTGCGCTGTCCTTAAAATAGCAACGAAGGGTCCTGTGGCACCTTACAGACTAACAGAAAAGTTCTGAGCATGAGCTTTTGTGAGCACAGACTCACTTCATCAGATGCATCTGATGAAGTGAGTCTGTGCTCACGAAAGCTCATGCTCAGAACTTTTCTGTTAGTCTGTAAGGTGCTACAGGACCCTTCGTTGCTGTTACAGATCCAGACTAACACGGCTATCCCTCTGTCCCTAAAATAGGAGTTACAAAAAGTATGGTTTGACCTTATTTATTAAGGACTCTCTCCTATTCACATGCATTGTGGCTCTTGAATGATTGAGTTTTTTACTGAATTTGAAAAAAAATGGCTCTTTTTGCTCCTTTGGTTGCTGACTCCTGTGTTAGGTTGTGCAAGTCTCTCTAACTTTTAATGTCTTTTCAGATCTGAACTATTGCACCCACCACAAGCCATGCAAAAATGGAGCCACTTGTCTGAACACTGGCCAAGGCAGTTACACGTGTTCATGCAAACCTGGTTTCACCGGCATTGACTGTGAACATGAAATCAGCGAGTGTGACAGCAACCCCTGTAGGAACGGTGGTAGTTGCACGGTAAGAGCTAATTTTAAATGGGAAGTCATTCTCTGAAACAAGCACAAATATACCTTTTCAGAGATGGCTCTGTAACAACCTCGTGGGACTGTGATAGTGTCAGAGGAGGAAGTTTATTATAAGGATAGATGTATTGCCTACATCAAAACTAGTCAGCTGAGCTTTGCAGTGCTGGAGAGGCCCTTATGAGGTCCATTCAAGACACTGGCCAAGAAAGAGAACGGATGCAAAAATAAACTTCCTCAAACTAAAATGCACAGACATGAGATAAAATCTTTCTACATGTTAATAAGGGAGTAAACGTGCATTGCACTACATCATACAATATGAAGCTGATTAAAAGTTCTGTTCCACAAGCTTATGCATTTTAGAGCATTCTGCTGTCTAGTGTTTCAGTGTCTGCAGAACCATTCAGTGGTTCATTCTGCCTGTTGACAATGATCAGTAGATCACAGCTATCAAACATGCTTGGTATATTCTGCCTGAAACCAGAGCATGTAGCCTCTCTGTTCATGCCCATGGGCTTGGAAGGATCACACTCAGAGGCTTTCATTATGGTTTACAGGTGGATCTCTTCATAGTGTAGCAAAACCAGTTCTCATCAGAAATGGACTGCCATGCAGAGGGTGAACAGTTGTCTTGAAAATATTATCTGATAAATACAGTGCAGGCCTAAGAGGGCTGTGGGGCTCCTATTAAAGAAACAGTGGTCCTGTAATTAGTAAGGTCTTTGTTTAGCTGGCCATTTGGCTCCCCACCATTGCACTTGTTCTGCTTGACCAAATGATTACCCTGCTCTGAACATGTCTGTCTAGCAACTTAATCCCTTGGAGACCTGTCTGCATGTTTTTACCTTTCAATGTTTCACTGGCTGTAGGGAACAATAAATTCCCATCAGGTAGAGGAGGAGGGATGGAAGAAACTTTGCTGTTGATCAAGAAAGTAACTACCTTTGAATCCAGTCAAAGAGCAAAAGTCCAATGTTAAGTTTTTATTTTTGCAGGATATGGAGAATGGTTACCATTGCCTCTGCCCCCCTGGATATTATGGTGCTCACTGTGAACACAGTGCCTTGACTTGTGTTGACTCTCCTTGTTTTAATGGTGGCACATGCTTGGAAAAGGACCAAGGGGCCAGCTACACTTGCCGTTGCCCTCTCGGCTTTACGGGCTCTAATTGTGAAAAGAAAGTGGATAGATGCATGAGCAACCCTTGCGCAAATGGTAAGTCTTTCCCTCGGGAGATCTTGGATATCATTGGATCCTCCACATTTTCAGTACTAAAGAGTTGGAAATCTTTCATGTGATCTCTCGCTCTTCCTCTGTTATCAGCCTACTTCTATTATACTTCACTTCCTACCCTGGCCTCTCAGAAGGAACCAGCATTGTTATGCTGTGCATAAATTGCCAGTGCACTAGAGATTGCAGGAGATTTATCATGGGAGGGAGGAAAGGGGACAAATGTGCAGATTAAATTAAACTACGTATATATTAAAAGGACAAGATGAATAAGGTAACATCTTGTATTGGACCAACTTTTGTTAGTGAGAGAAAATTCCTCACCCAGCTTGTCTCTAATATCCTGGGACCAACTTGGCTATAACAACACTGCATACTTTATGTTAAATGGATATAATTCTGTCACTATGGCTTGATTAGATAACTTATGGAGCTTTCATAAAAATGCATCTTGTGTATGTAAAACTGTTTCCCACCAGTTGCAGTAATATGAATTCCTCACTGAGGAAGTGGCGAGCTGTTCAGGGTGAAATCTATTGCTGACTGAACATTTTTTTTTTTCCCCCAGGTGGTCATTGCTTTGATTTGGGTCAGCTTCGTGTATGTCGTTGCCGTGCTGGTTTCTCTGGTCAAAAGTGTGAGATAAACATCAATGAGTGTGCGAGGAACCCGTGTTCCAATGGAGGCTCTTGTCATGATCTGATCAATGACTACACCTGCACCTGCTTGCCAGGCTACACAGGCAGGAACTGTGACATTAAAACCAGAGATGAATGTGCCTCTGGGCCCTGCCAGAATGGGGCCACATGCTACGGTGGACTTTATAATGCCAACTTTGTTTGCAACTGTCCATATGGCTTCATGGGCCGTCGTTGTGAGTTCCCGGTTTACACAGTGCCCGTTCCATATCTGCCTAAACCTGTTCCCTGGATAGCTATATCCATGGGTGTGGGACTGGTGGCTTTGCTCATATTATTCTGCATGATAGCTATGGTCATCAGACAGATGCGGAGGCACCCAGAGCAGGACTTGGAAACAATGAACAATCTGTCTGATTTCCAGAAAGACAACCTTATTCCAGCTTCCCAGCTCAAAAACACCAATAAAAATAAAGATCTAGAGGTGGACTGTGGGCTGGAAAAATCTAACTACAAACTTAAGAACCATACACTGGACTATAACCTGGTAAAGGATCTGACAAGTAGAGGGACACAAGAAGATAAATATTATAAAAGTGAAAAATGTTTAGGAGAGAAGCCTCCCCTTCGATTATACAGGTAAGAGTGCAATTTTTATCCAGCAATCATTAGCCATATCCGTCCACTGTGCATGTGGGAAAAGCAGTGCTTTTTATTCAGGGAGCAGAAATAGTGAAAGAATTGGATAGTAGGTGGGGAATCTTCAGACTAGTGCATGTTTGTGCCCAAAATGGGGCCAGCAAGGGAATTGGTGGTCGGTCAATTTGTGAGAATAAGTAGTGTTTTTACCTTCCCAACTAGATGGTGGAAAGATACGACCAGCGATCTCAATTATTTTACATCTCAGTAATTTCAGATCTTAATAAGAAAGCAAAGATAGGACAGCCTACCCAAGAACGTCCTGTTCTGTGGGACTGGAGGGTGAAATAAGTGTAGCCATATTCCATCTGAATAGATTAACAGTGTGTTTCCCATCTGTTCAGTCTTTTGATATATGTATTAAAAATCTCTCACTTGGATTTCACATGTGATTTAAATGCTGTATTGTAAGAAGGACATGGCAGGAAATGAAAAAACAGGAGATGGACCTGAGTAGTAAATTATTAGGGCATGCTAGAAATATAGCAGGGCACTAATGAGTCCTCTTTACAATTATAATTTCCTACTCCTTGTAGAGTGTACCCAAAACAAAGATGGTTGCTTGATTCAGGGCATGGCCTTATCTTCTTTCCCATCTTACGTTCGCATTCGTCCTTGACCTCTTATTTCTGCTATGGATATTTCTGTACAATCTTTATAAGGGACTTTTATTTTCTTCAGAGGCCTTAGATTTTCACTTGTCTGTGTCTCCCTTAGTGAAAAGCCAGAATGTAGAATATCAGCAATATGCTCTCCGAGGGATTCTATGTATCAGTCTGTCTTTGTGATAACAGAGGAACGGAACGAGTGTGTCATAGCCACAGAGGTAAGTACTCTGTTCCCTAAAACCCTGTGTAGGCACTCATTGATTCGCAGAGTGATGAGGCAAGTCATCCATCAGAACTGAAGTCTGAGAGGGTAGCAGTCTATTGCAGGGATTTTAAGCACCCTCTGGTATCCATCTATACTGTGAGGAAAGGCTGTGATTGGTGAATCATCAGTGGTACATGAAACTCTTTGTGGTGGACCACAGGAGCACCAGAACAATTAGCAAATGTGGTAGTTGAGATATGGGAAGTGGTGTCCTAACTCTTTTTTTTTTTCAGAAGTGAAGTCAGTGGGAGCTGAGGATGCCCAACACTACTGAAAATCCGATCATAAAAGTTTATGAAGTGGGAGTAGTGAGGCAGGGGTACATAAGATTATTTTCTTACATGCATGGTCCACAAAATGGGAAAACTGATAAAGCTAGGAGACTCCCCACAACAGTAAGAAAGCATAAGATTGGTGTTCGTTCTATGGGAACATGAATATAGCCACCGAGTTCCAATAGTAGGTATAAGGTAGCTGAATATGTACCAGGAAGAATACAGTGAGGCCTGTTCTACAGTGCCGCTTAAGTCGATGTAAGTTACATCACTCGGGTGTGAAAAAAGCCCTCCCCTGAGCGAGGTAGCTTACATTGACCTAATGCGCTATCTACATCATGCTATGTCAACGACAGATGCTGTCCTGCCAACTTATCTTCTGCCTCATGGGGAGGCAGGGTAATGCCATCGACTTATCGCCTCCACACCAGACCCACCATCAATTGCAGCAGCACCAATTTTGCGTGCCATTATGGGCAAGTCAAGGAAAGGCACATACCTCCCTTGCCACACAGGATCACACTACTTGTTACTTGTGTAGATTTTGATGTGTTACCTGAGAGGCCAGGATACAATACAGCAACTGATCATCACAGGAGGAGTTTGGCATGGGATAGTGTTGAGAATTTGAACAAATGCTGTTAAGGAGCTGAATACTTAACTGAGGGACTAGTGATCATTTGGAAAAAGGCACAGTGGGAAGTGAAGAGTAACTTAATGCCAGCTCTTGGCCTTCTTATCTGAAGTAATAATCTTGAGCTGAGTTTGCTCTGTTTCTACCTTTCTGCCTATGGGCTTAGCTTTGGTATTGCAGTTTTAGAGAGCACAGAGAAGGCAATATCTGCTGTGGCATGAACACTCTGTGCAACAGAATTCTAGTCCGCTGAGATTCTTACTCAAAAGGCGAGCTGAAAAATAGTAGTAGTGCAAATAAACCAGATAAGATAGAAGGCTTATATTCGAAGGACCTAACTCCTGCTGATTGGTAGAAGGAAATAGGTATCTAAATGCTGTAAGTGCCTTTCAAAATCTCCTCCTATTTTCAAACCTGGCTGTCTAAAGTTAAGCTCATAAATCCATATTTGGCTTGCAAATAAAAGTAGTCTGATTTTTTTTCAAAAGTGCTTCTTGATGATTCTTAACACTTTTGAAAGTTGGGCAAATTTGGATTTGGAAGCCTAACTTTAGGTGCCCCCCAGACTTGAAAACTTTGACGTAAATTATCTTGCATTCGGATCAAACAATTCACCTGTAGGGAGTGAGACTACATGAAATAGGGCAGAGCTGTTAGCTAATGATTCTCTGACCTGTATGACGGCTTCACCCCCTGAATACAGAAACCTCTGTCATAAATTAGTTTGTTTGAGAGGTACTTGGTTCATGACTTGCTTGTTTTATGTCAAATCTGCAATATGCTGCACATAGTACCACCTCCTCAATCCTGTTTTAAATTATTTTATTTCCTGACAGGTATAAGACCGAAGAGTCCATTTGTGTACACTTCACATTTGGTGATGCTAGGAGATGGACGTTTCTGTTGCATTGTTTACAATTCAGAACTGGATTGGACTTTTTTTATATGCAACTTGCTGCTCTCAGGAGGAGGATGGAACTGGGTGAACTGGACAGACTGTGAATTTACCAAAAGATGCAATACACCTTTTTGTTTGTGGTGTCCTTGTTTGTTGTTTGATACAGGGAAGTTAATTGGCAATAGAAGAGGGAGGGGCAGAGGAGAGAAGAATGAAAAATGGTTTTTGGACTGGATTTTTAAATGATATTGAGGACAGGTCCTCATGGACAGACCTGTTGCTTTCCAAATTTTAACTCTGGGAGATTCCAGCTGGAGCAGAAGGCACTTGACTGTCGCTTTATGTGCAGATGTTGCCATTGGAAACACACATGAAGAAAAAGATGCATTAATGTGTGGATACTGGATACAGAATCAATGAGATCTCCATTGTTCCATAGGTTTAAAAGTGCCTAAAGCGCGCCACAGAATCTCGGGAGCCCAGCCAGAGCCTTGACTGCCTTCTGTTGCAGTAACTGACCAGTATTGGGGAGGGGTGTTGACCCTTCCTACCGCTCACTTATTTACATCTTCTTGTCTCCAGCTGCATTTATTTCTGGCAATTTGCGGGGTTAAGCAAAGAGGGATACTGAACAGACACTTCTCTCATTTGGTGTTGCCCTGGAGGACTTCTGATCTAAGCAATAATTTGGGGCATAGTCCCATCCCTGAAATGATAGAGGACTCTCCCAAGTTTAAACTGCTGACAAAGGGTGGGTGTCGTGAGTGTTGCTGCTTTCCCCTCCGTATGAGGAAAGACATAATGCCTGCCCTAACTAAAAGCCTTACAAATGCGTTTAAAGTCAATCAGCTACTAGAACTTACACATGCTGAGCTGTCGCAGCTGTTTTCATACCTTTTGCACTACCAGTAATTTTGAAAAGTGAAATTTTTCTTCTGACGCAACTTTTTGTTTTGGCAAGGACTTGGGATTTTTGTGTTGTGTTTCTGAATCAGGTGCCACCTTCAACTGCAAATAGTCTCAAAGTCCTAGCTGTTACTTTTCAAAGGAGGGGGAGGGGTTTATTTCCTTATCCTTTACTTCCCTGTTGTGAAAATCACCAGCCCTACACAGTCCTTTCACCCTGTTCCAAATGCCCAACAGAGAAGCAGCTGCTGAGAGGCCCCCTTCAAGGACAGACTTCGCGGATAGAATCCGAAGGCTCTAGGCTTGTCCTCTTTGTTTCATTCTCACTCACAGCAACAGGGAATTGGGGAAGCTACTCCTTGAATGCAGAGGCACAGTTCTGAACTGGTAGGTTCAGTGCACACAGACTATCTTTTATATACACACTTACAGCAATAATATTTGACAGGAAAGTGCAGTGATACACTGTAGTAATAAGATGAAACTGCAAGGTGGGGGTGGAATGAGGAGGGAGGAAACAAGATTTCATTCAAGGAAACCTGGGACTGTGCTATCTATCTACAACTGTTCCCGACCTTGTAAATCCTAGTATTGGACTAGACCATCTGCTGCCTTGAAGTGTGCAGGCAAGGTCCTGTCATTAATGTCCACTACTGATCTTCTGCTCTGACTACACAGATCGTTTTGAAGATGACCTTCAGAAATCAATAATATGGATTTTAGTTTGTCTGTTTGTAGTTTATTTTGAAGTCTAGTATTTCAGTAATTTAAAAAATCAGAAGCACTGAACTTTCTACATTTTATAACATTATTTTGTATATAATGTATATTTATAATCAAACCAGAATTGTAAATATGTTTATTACTTCTCATGTAATGTTTTTAATGTGATAAAGTTTGAATTTTATTTTTTTTTCAAACAATGAAAATACCTTCCTGCTACTATGTAGTTTATGTGGTTTGTCTTTTTACCAGCCATGTTACTCCTTGGCCCAGCAGCAAATTTTACTATTAGCTTTCCACATTCATCCCAAATTTACATCTTACATAGACTTGCTGCTAACCCGCTTTGACATTAACTGACATCAGAGCGGCTGTACAGGTTGAACCTCTCCAATACAGCACTCTCTCATCTCACAACATACGTGGTCTGATATGATTTTAGTTAGCCAGATATCCCCCTGGCATGGGGGTGGACAAGTTTCCCTTGGTCCCATAAAGTTTGTTTCCAGCCACCAGTGCTGGCTCTCAGTGTTCTGTGTTTTTAGTTGCCTCTAATTTACCCCTAAATGTTTTGTAGGAGCCCAGCTAGCAATGGATGTGTTGGTAATGCAGTTAGACAATGCTGACCTCCCATGGTCGGGCAAATTCTCTCATTTGGCACCAGTCAGGTCCCAAGGGTGCCGGACGAGAGAGGTTCAACCTGTAGTAAGGAACTGAGGTGTCAGAAAAGTTGCTATTGTGCCTGTACTCTTGAGTTTTCTCATCCCCATACAAACAAGGATTTTATGTGATTATGAAGTGGCAAAATGAACTCCTTGGGTTAGAATTAACTCCTTGTGGAGTAAGAATCCTAATAGGCCAATCACACATTTATTTCAAAAACTCCTTGAGTAAGGACCAAACTTTGCCCCGTGTAGTTTATTCTTGCACTGAATCAACAAGTTTGGACTTGTGGAACTTATTCTTACTCACTCAGTTGAAATTAGCTTAAACTTATACTACCCCTGCAGAGTTTCGTACCCCCTTCTCACAACGTCACAGATTGCTTGGGACCTGTATGGTGGGCCTTTGCTTCCATGTGGTTTATTTCCCAGATTATTCTGCTCCCACAGTATCACTGTCCTCTTAAGATACAATGAACTGCACGGCCCTCTCTGGGGAAGCTTCAGCAAGCAGTAGTGTGAAGCTGTAAGAAAATGCAGACATGGTTAGAGGCCTTTGAACATATATAGATACTATTTACACATAGGCAACAATCTCTTACAGTAACCTACGTTAGGCAGAAATGCACTTAAACTAGATGCATAAACAAAAACTCACAGCAAGAACTGGAAAAAATTGCTCTTGTTTAATTATAAGTGCCAAACAACCTGTTAGATTTTATTTCGGTCCTCTGACTTGTTTAAGTAAACTATGAACCACCTTGTCACAGAATTTTAACTCTTACTAGACCACTGTGACTAATGCTCGCTAAAACAAATACAAGAAGACCCTTAATGCATAGCAATGTGATTAAGGAGTGGTTTTATTTGTGTCTTGTTCTGCTCTTCAATTTCTTTGTTAGTAAAAGTAGCTTTTAAATCATAATCTGTTTCCTTGGCTCCACTTAAAAACATCCAAGATGGCAAACAGAAATAAAAAGCTCTCTCCTATCCCCAAATGTTCACCTTGTCGAGCAAATTATGAAAAACAAGCCATTGACTAAAAAGCTGAGCAGATGCTCCCGGCTTGCAGCCTTTCCTTGGCAATGTGAAATAAACCCAACAGATGCCTCTCTTAATTGAACACATGGATTACATACACACACGCACTCTGTCCTGCTTAAAACAAAACACACACACAATCAAACAGGAAAATAGCCAGAAAGCTCTTGCCACTGCACTAGGCAAGGAGTAATGCAAACACCAACAAGACCTAGTTTTGCCTGCTCAAAATGAAACAGGAAATCATCTGTATAGGCAGGAAGGAGCTGACTCCATTAAAACCCATGAGAGATTACGTAGCTCCCGGTGGTAAAATAGGCACAGCACATAATTTCATGCATGACACCCAGGTAGGCCGGATGAAAAAGACAAGCCCCGGTTCACAAGAAAAATTGTATCTACGTATTTGAGATATTATCACACAACTCCCAAAGTAGCTGACAGATGCTACACAGGTTAGGGAGGTAACGGTGCATGCGTCCACAATTGACTAGGAAAACTATATGTGAATTCATGCACGTGTTCGTATCCCAGCGACATTGCCAAATAAATTGAAAACATATCGACTGAAAACGCAATATGACCAGGATTTAAACTAGTGTCTTTGGCCAAAAATTCCCCACCCCATCACAACTGTGGGTAGAGAATGCTGTGCCCTGTTACTAGCCTGTCACCCAAGATACAGCTGCAAGTGTATTAGCACTACATACAGTTGGTGAGGCACTTTGCAATGCTTCAGGATGAAAGCTCTGCACAGCCTGGAGTGCCTCTGACCTTCAGCACCCGGCTCAGTATGAACCAGCTCATATGAACCAGTCTCTGTGCCATGCGCCAAAATCCCTGAGCCTTGGTGTCCTGTGTGGGGCTGGAGCATGAGTGCCAGTGCCCCAAGCCTATTGCCACTACAAGCAGAGCCGGACTACCAGGAGGGCTGCAGCCCAGGGCCCCCAACCTAAGGGGGCTCCTGGAAAAAAGAGTTCCAGGCTGCCAAACGCCCAGAACTTTTTGTGAGGTCCTGTTAGCCCCAAGGCCCTGGACTGCAGGCACTACAGCCGCTGCATTCTTGCCTTGCCTAGCTGGAGTCGGAGAAGGCAGCGCCATGCGCTGTCATCCCCTCCACTATGCTGCAGATTCTCTCAAGGCACTTGGGTGGCTTGTTTCAGGGTGCAATCTACTTCTCTGGCGCAGCGTCCTTGGCTAGCAAGCTCAGTCCCTGTGCCACTCTCGCCCGGAGGCTCCACCTCCTTAGCTCCTATTGGCCAGAGCTGCCCCAAGTAAGTGCCCCAGAACGGAACCCTGTGCTCCACCCCTGAGCCGCCTCCTGCATGCCAAACCCCTGGGTCCCAGCCTGGAGCCCCTTGCGCTCCAAACAGCACAGCCTCCGCCCCACGCCAGAGCCCGCACCCAGGGCCAGACTGACATTTTGTGGGCCTGCTACCAAATATATCTGTGGGCCCCCAGCGAATATAATCAGCTCCTTCCGCCCATGGGCCTGGTGTGTCTGTGCTATAGTAGATGTGGTACTGAATCTCAGACGTTTTTCATTTCTACCACGTACTTCTGCAAACCATATGTACTGCCATGCACGGATTTCTCAGCCCCCAATTTTTCTCATTGAGCTGTATGCCCATGTGGGTTTACCATTGTCCACAGTGAGCTGAAATTTCATAGTGACTGGGGGAACCCCTGACAGCTGTATCTCCCTGTTCATCCAGATGCTCGCCAGTACCACCCTATTTCACCAGTTACCGTACTCAGTCCTTGCCTCAGCTCAGTACAGTGCCCCAGCCAGCAGGTTCCTGATCAGTTCTGACAAATCCCTTTCCCAGCACCCATCCTACCATTTGAACAAGCCACTTGCAAACACCATTTCCCCAGAGAGTGTTAAGCTCCTCGCGACCTGAAGCTACCAGCATTTCTCCTGCTTCCATCCACAACCATTGACAGATAGAATATTCAGAACTCGCATTCATATTCACATTCAACACATTAACAGGTGGTTTGAACAGGGACAGCAATTACCTGACCCATTATAAGGACTCTTACACATATTCTGATGTTTGACCTACCCTTATTTCCCCACCTCACCACCACCTTCTCTCACTCTTCTATCTGGTTTGCCAACAACTATAACAATTTTTGGCTACGTCTACATGTGCCCCAAACTTCAAAGTCCCCTTATTCATGGGCACTCATGGGAATAAGCTCATGGGAATAAGGGGACTTTGAAGTAGGCAGGGTCCCTTCGAAAAGGAGCCCCGTCTGGACAAGACGCGCGGCGGCGAGGCGCGTCAATTTTGAAGCGCCGCGGCTGCCCGCATGCTAATGAAGTGCTGAATATGCATTTCAGCGCTTCATTAGTAAACTTCGAAATGGCCATTTTAATGGCCATTTCGAAGTTTGGGGCACGTGTAGACACGGCCTTTCTGATTTGTCAACCTTGATAACAATTTTTGGACCTCTGTGCTTTATATATTGAGTCTGTTCTGGTCTGGCTATGATCTGAAGAAGTGGGTCTGTCCCACAAAAGTTCATCACCTAATAAATTATTTTGTTAGTCTTTAAAGTGCTACATGGCTGCTTTTTTGTTCTGATAGAATACAGAAAACAGCTACATCTCTGTTACTCTCCCCATGCTTGTTTTCTTTCCACTTTGGGTGTACTATTCAGAGCCATCCATAGGATGACCTAGGGTAGCCACCCCAGGCCCTGCGCTTTTGGGGGGCCCACAGTGGCAGCCTCAGCCATCCTGTGGACAGGAGGATGGATTACTTTCAGCAGGGCACCGAGGCAACCAGAGGCGGCAGCAGCAATCATAGGGGATTGCATCTACCTGGTCTTACTCCCCCACCCCACACTCACCCCATGGAGCAAACCACTCCCTCCCAGCCTGCTGAGCCATGTTTCTCCACTACCAGCTGAGAGGCCTCCACTCCCAGCCACCCATGGAGAACTGGGGCTCAGCTGGCCAGGAAGGCATGGCAAAGTAGCCCATGTTGAGGGCAGACAGGAGAGAGGGAGGCCAGCGGAGGAGGTGACCCCCTATGGCAGCTGCTGTCCGTTGCCTGCCCCCTGCCCCAGAAAAGCCCAGGCCAAGCTGGCCAGGAGGCGGTCAGGGTGGGGGTGGAGTAGGGAAGGAGGGCGAGGATGAGGCATGGGGCAGAGGGTTGCCCGGGGCCCTGCACTTGGAAGACTGGTGGGCTTGCCCCATCCCTCAGGACAGACATGGTTCTATTGTTCCCCCACAAGCCTGACCTGCTTCCTCTTTCCTTGCTCCCCTTGGCATTCCTTTCCTTGAGGTTAAATCCAGTTTATCTACTCCTAGCCTAATGGCCCCAGTAGTCACAGAACCAGCTGCAGCTTCCCTGCCTCCAGCCATGAGGTCAGTTGCCAGAACCAGCCTTACACAGCTGCAGCTACTAGCCATGGGAGGGGTGGCAATTCCAAGGCTGAGCACGCTTGAAGCTTGCAAGGACAGCACTAGGGACTCCAAATCATCAGTCCTGTAGACTTTGCAGTTTGGTGCTTCTTTCACTAAGCTATGGCCTTAAGTAACTGAGATGCCTATCACTTGCAGCAGGGACCCACACAACCCTCGGCTAGCGGGCAGCGGTGCAGAAAGTGCAGCCAGAATGATCTGGGGGAGGCTGGTGCCCATCCCTCACCAACAACTCTGCAACAAGCTCACACCATCCACCTCTGCTCTGGAACTGGGACCCCCATGAAGACAGGGGAGCCAAATCATTCCAGGATCATGAACCACAGGGGAGTTATAATTTGTTCCAAGGTCTAGATCTTGTCAGCTTCTACTTTTAAAAACTGTTGATATGGACAGAAAGCAGTATGTTTTAAAAACATAAGAACAATATATAATAACATCCTTTTGTTGCCTAAAAGAACTCTTTGACATTGTGGCTGTGTCTACACTTGTATTCCTCTTTCGAAAGAGGCATGCAAATGAGGGAAACAGAAAATGCAAATAAGGTGCAGATTTACGTATCTGGCACCTTATTTGCATATCCCTCTTTGGAAAGAAGAAAAGCAGCGTATACATGGCTCTTTTGAAAGTAAACCCCCATCTTCCAAAGAACCCTTCTCCCCTTTTTTATGGGAAGAAGGGTTCTTTCCAAGACGGGGTTTAATTTTGAAAGAGCCATGTCTATACTGCTTTTCTTCTTTCAAAAGAAGCTCTTTCAAAAGAGGAATATGCAAATGAGGCACCAGATACACAAATCTGCACCTTGTTTGCATTGTTTATTTCCCTCATTTGCATGCTTCTTTTGAAAGAGGAATACAAGTGTAGACACAAGCTGCCAGTTTGAGTGCTATACAAGCTAATTGACTTCTCCACACTCTGCAATGAATGGATCCAGGCATTGGCCTTACACCTGAAAAGAGGTGGTATATAATGGAAATAACTGCTGAGACATATGTCTAACTATGACAGTACTAATGGCACTGTCACAAGAGGCAGCAGAGCTACATTTATACAGACGGAAAGCAAGAGAGGGATTTATTTAATGTATCAAGGTGAGGGGTGGCACATGAAAAATGACGTGCAGTGCGAGATGTACCTAAAATTGGATAAAGGAGATTTTGGGAGAAATTTCTACTGGATGCAATGTATGGAAGTAGTAACATTTAATCTTGTAGCTCTATGTGCAATTTGTGACAGATGAGGATGACTGTCAAATGACTGCCACAATCTAACATTGCTATAAAAATAATCACTTTTCAAATGCTATTATTGCTTCATATAGTTTTGTTTGCTTGGTGCTTAAGACCAGGGAGACATGGAAAGGGGCTAATGATTGATGCCTATGCCACAGGGATGAAACTGAAAGCTGGCAAAGGGTGTACGTTCCCTGGCCTGTCAGATTCCTTCCCTTATCTGGTCTGTTTGACTAATAAATACGTATTGGTTTGACATAGAAGATAAGACACTTCCCACCTATTTTCCTCAGAATGCCAGATGTGGAGAAGTGACATAACGTGGTGGCTCTTTGCCATGTTCTTCATTTTTACGGCCTGAATTTTCATAACCTGTCCAGACAGCCAAAAGTGAAATGGACACACAAGGGTAAATATAATCCCTCCCTTCTTGTGTCAGTTTCAGTTTTGCTTACCAACAGCTAACAGACTGTTTGAAAAGCTTGGAAACCCTGGGGGCCAGGTGTTGCCTGCAGGGCTGGATTAAGAAAGGGGCTTGACAGGCTGCAGCCCAGGGCCCCATGCTAAGGGAGGGGGTCCCCCCAAAAGATATTCAGGTCATCAAAAGTATGGATCTTTTTGTGGGGCCTCCATAGCCTGGGCTGCAGCTGCTAAGCCCCTGCCTTCTGAGGTGGGAGACACGGCTTTGCGCACTGCCATTCATTCCTTCCTCCCACACGCTGGGCTGAGCTGGGCTGGAGGTGCAGTCAGGTGGAAACTCCATCCACGCCCTTCCCTCACCCACAGGCTCCGCCCCTGCAGCTGCTATTGGCCAGGAATCAAGGCCAAGAGGAGCTGCAGGTGGGTGGGGTGGTGCCTACAGATGACCACAGCAGGACAGCGTACAGAGCCACCTGACAACTGCCCCTCCCCTCCGTCCCCAGGGCCTGTGCCACCAACAAGGACCTGTCCCAAGTAAGCACCTCACACCCCAGCCCTGAGCCTCCTCCTGCACCCCACCCTCTCTGCTGCCCTGAGCCCCCTCCCACACCCTCCCTCACGCCCAGACCCTGCATTGCCATCCCAGCCTCTTGCCCTGTGTCCTCTCCTAGATTCCCAATCCTTTGGTCACAGCCTGAAGCCCCCTGCTGCACCACAAACCTCTCAAAACTAGCCCCACTGCAGAGCTCAACTTCCTAGTACAACCCCCCCCCGCCCACCTCCAGAACCCAAGCCCCTTCCTCCATCCACAGTCGCCTTCTGCACTCCGAACCCCTCATTTTGGGCCCACCCCAGAACCTAGGGGACCCGCAAAATTCAACAGCCAGAAAAGTTAATCCGTCCCTGGCTGACTGGAGTACTGAGCTCCACCTCTGATTGGCTTTGTGCCTCGTTTGATGTTGCCCACTGGGCTGGGAGCAGTTTCTCCTCGTTTGTCTAGGCACCCACTCCTTCAGGTCATAAGATTAAAAACACTTCTCTTAATCCTCCTAATATTGCCCCTTCTTTTCCCCACCTGTGCTGTTGCCCTGTAGGTTTGCGTCTGTTACACTGTGAGCCCCACAGGACAGTGACCTTGTCTTGTCTTGTGATGCAGGCTGTACATTTATGGGGCTGTAAAATTAATGCTGCACATCCAATTTGGTTAAAGGGATCAGCATGCCCCTGCCTTCCTAGCCCCCTTACTCTCTGACAGCCACCATCAATCCTGGCGACGGATTTTACTCTAGGTGGTAAATCAGCATCCCCTTCCTCCTTGCCAGACAGCTCCTTGGAAATGTGATGAATAAGGGCACAAAGTTGGTGTGTTTAAGAGGATCATCCACCAGTTACTGTAGCAAGGTGAATTTCACTTCTTTGCAGAGAGCCAGAACTAACTGAGCATTATTTGAAGATGTAAGCATTGTGTAGGCTTTCAATAGGCCATCTGCACAGGACTGAATTTTACCTATTGGCAAGAGGAATCCCAGCAAGCCAGAAGTATCACTGCCAAAACAAAGTGTTTGAAAGTAAATCCTGATTCCCAATCCCGCTTTCCTCTCTCCACTTCTGACTGGGCCATACAGGATTCCGAATAATATGTCAGCATTACTCCTGGTGAAAAAGAAATGAGCAGAAGGCCGGAGATAAGGACTGTGGACCTGTACCTTAAGGATAACTTTATCTAAGAAGACATATGAGACCTGACAACACTTAGTTACCTCATGCACCGGTTCAATGTTTTTTTTTAGTAGCTTGAACGGATCAGTGCTGATTTATCCTGATTTATCCCAGCAACCTGATGACTTCATGCTAGTCCTACACTGAGTGCAAAACTATAGCCTGAAGAAATCACTGCCATGCTAATTGTCATTTCAGTTTAGCTGGGAAGATTTTTTTTTTTTTAAACACTTCACATGGTTCTATTCTACTCACTTTAAAGACTGGCTTTCCTCTCCAAAGCTTTCTCCAGTGTGTGAAGAAACTGAACGGAGGTTGTGAGAGCTAGGTCTCCATTTTAGTCCCACTGAAAACATTGAGAAACTCCTGGCACTGTAGCAGAGGCTGGGACAGATTATGATTCAGCAATTGCAAAATTACTCAGAAATACCAAATTTTCTGGGCTATCCTGAGATAAGACAGTTTTTCCTTCTGAAAACTATGTGCGCACATGATCATTCAACTCAAGAGTTTCAGCCACTGTTAATGGATATAACTGACGAGGGCACAGTTGAAGAACCCAGTTTGGTTATCACCACTTCTAAGCTGCTATTTCCACTGTATGCACAGAAACAATGAGAAGTCCCGTGGCACCTTATAGACTAACAGATTTATTGGGGCATAAGCTTTCGTGGGCAGACTCACTTCGTCCGACGCATGGGTCTGACAAAGTGGGTCTTTCCCCGCGAACGCTTATGCTCCAGTCAATCTGTTAGTCTATAAGGTGCCCCAGGAGTTCTCATTGTTTTTGTGGCTACAGACCAACACTGATACTGCATGGTCAGGCATTTAACATGTGCGTTACAGGACACTCTCCTTCTCTAGTGCCAGTGGTGCATACAAAGGCCAAATTCGGACACTAACAATGAGTAGTACCTTTCCCTCTGAGCCATCACATCGAAGTGCAGTTCCTGATGGCTCCATTGTTATTGGGTTGAATGTATTTTTAATTAACTGCCAGAGTGCTCAGCTTGGAAGTACAGCCTCCTTTGCGGCAGTACAAATCATATCCACACTGTAGAGTTTGGCAGGGCTGGTCGGGAAAGAAAAGTCTCTGCTTGCAGCTTTCTATATAATGCAGCGATCCTGAAGATACGTGTGTCATGCACCTTCCCTGACCACCCTGCATTAATGTCAGTGAAATGACCCCGGTCATATATCAGCACCTGCAGTACCATAAGACCTTTCTGTTGATGGACTCCATTTCAAGGTGGTCTGGGGCCAAAATGGGGATATACATGTCATCTGTCACCCTACTGCAGCTAGGGAATCCCAGTGCTGCAAATCCACCCACTAGTTCTCACCCATTGTCCAGAGTCACAGTTCTTCATAGCAGAAGGAGATTAATGGCTCTGCACACTTGCATCACGATAACCCTCATGGTGGCCTTCTCAACTCCAAACTGGTTTGCAGCTGACCGGTAGCAGTCTGGAGTTGGCAGCTTCCACCTACCAGCTGCCACTTGTTCCTCCAGCAGAAGGGCAGGTCTGAGTCTGGTGTCCTTCCATTGCACCGCAGGGGTGTGGACTACACATAGTTCCAGGAAGGTGGCTTTGTGCAGCCGAAAATTCAGCAGCCGCTTCTTGTGTTCCTTTGCCTGCATGACGATCCAGTCTCATCACTCAGGGCTCATTTCCCAAGCCATGGACCATCTTGTATGTAGGATGGTTTGAGGCAGCTGCCTCGGGCACTGCATTTTGGGGGGGGGGCCTGGAGGGCTCAGGAGGACCGGGGGCCAGCAGCAGAGACTGCGGTTCCCCCCACATTCACCAGCAGCGGCAGGAGCTGTGGGAAGTCAAACAACCCAGCCCCAGCTGGCCCCCAAAACTGGGATATGCATGCTATCCTTGAACCTGTCATCCAGCCTGCCCCGCTCCTCCAGATCCCAGCTGAGTTGCTCTGCTTTCTGCTGCCATGGTGAGTGCAGCAGGTGCCTGACCTTTGCTGCCAGTCCCCCTAGGAATCCCTGGGTTGTGTTGCTTGGCAAAGGGGGTTTGGGAAAAGCAGGTCAATGGAGGCAGGAGGGGGTGGAGCAGGGGCAGGACTTGGAGGAAGAGAGGGGGTGGGGGTGGGTTGGACCAGCGGCAGGCGGAGGCACAGTAGAAGTGGGGCCTGGGGTGGGGTTCCCAAGCCCCACACCCTCTTGGGGATGGCCCTGCCCAAGCCCAGCAGAGACCACCTGTATGTAGCTGCTCTGTGAATGCCAACATCAATCTTGAATTCTCTCTTTCCATGGCACGCAGCAGGGCAAGTCCCACAGATTCATTCTCAGATCTGCAGCTCCTGAAACACTGCAGGATCAGCCACGTGATGTTGGCAACGCTCATACTAAGACTAGAGAGCAGTGCCGGCTCCTGGCTTTCAGAAAGAGAGAGCAGGTGCAAAGCGAAAAGTGATGTGTTAAAACGCACAAGTGACATAATAGTAATGGAGAGTAAGCTGTGCTGGTCTATACACTATCAAAACAAAAAGCAGTCAAGTAGCACTTTGAAGACTAGCAAAATAGTTTATTAGGTGAGCTTTTGTGGGACAGACCCACTTCTTCAGACCATAGCCAGACCAGAACAGACTCAATATTTAAGGCACAGAGAACCAAAAACAGTAAGCAAGGAGAAAAATCAGAAAAAGATAATCAAGGTGAGCAAATCAGAGAGTGGAGGGGTCGGGGGGAAGGTCAAAAATTAGATTGAGCCAAGTATGCAGACGAGCCCCTATAGTGACTCAGAAAGTTCCCATCATGATTTAAACCATGTGTTAATGTGCCGAATTTGAATATAAAAGTCAGCTCGTCCACTTCTCTTTCCAAAACGGTGCGATAATTCCTCTTCAGTAACACACATACCTTTAGGTAACAAAGAGGAAGCCGTGCTAGTCTATACACTATCAAAACAAAAAGCAGTCAGATTGCACTTTAAAGATTAGCAAAATGGTTTATTAGGTGAGCTTTCCTGAAGAAGTGGGTCTGTCTGTCCCACGAAAGCTCACCTAATAAACCATTTTGCTAGTCTTTAAAGTGCTATCTGATTGCTTTTTGTTTTGATACCTTTAGGTCATTGACAGAATGCCCCATTCCATTAAAATGTTGACTAACTGGTTTGTGGATCTGGAGTGTTTTGATGTCTGTTTTGTGCCCGTTGATCCTTTGTCTAAGGGAGTTTGAAGTCTGTCTAATATAGAAAGCATCTGGGCATTGTTGGCACATGATGGCATATATGATGTTAGTAGAGGAGCATGAGAAAGTGCCCGCGATTCTGTGAGTAACCTGGTTAGGTCCAGTGATGGTATTTCCAGAGAAGATATGTGGACAAAGCTGGCAGCGGGCTTTGTTGCAGGGAAAGGTAATTACGTAATTACAGTGGTTTATGATCTTTGGTGTAACTTAAGTTGACTTCACTCTGTAGTGTAGACATAGCCCAAGAGAGTCAGAACTAAATACAAGCTGGAACAGAAAAGTTAGCGTAAGTAGTTAGCACATATTGCAAGGGCCCATACAAGGTGAAGTGGTCCTTTCATACCCCTGTAATCATAGGATTAAAGAGGAGGTTGTTAGTGGGTTTCAGAGTCTAAGTTCAAAACAAAAAAGCAGTCCAGTAGCACTTTAGAGACTAACAAAATAATGTATTAGGTGATGAGCTTTCGTGGGACAGACCCACTTCTTCAGATCATAGCCAGACCAGAACAGAAGAAGTGGGTCTGTCCCATAAAAGCTCACCACCTAATACATTATTTTGTTAGTCTTTAAAGTGCTACTGGACTGCTTTTTTGTTTTGATAGAATATAAAGTAACATGGCTATCTCTCTGTTACTATTCAATATGCAAGAGTCTATGTTGAGTCCATGTACCTAGCAGAGTCATGAATTTATGCTCCCATTCCCCAGGCTTGACTTTTGAAAGCATTGTGCAGGTTCTGTTTGAGTGAGAGGACTGAGAGGTCAGACATAGAGTGATCACTTTTTTAATGACGTGTTCACCCATGAGAAATGTGGTGTTTTATGTTTTTGTCTTGTATCACTTTTCTGCATAAATTTATTCTGGAGCGCAGTCATTGTCTGTTTTCACCCAGATTGCCTGGTTAGTGGGGCATTTAGTGCTCTAGGTGAGGTTTACCTCATATGATAGGCATGTGTAGGACCCAGGGATCTTGAAAGGTATACTATGGGAGGTGGGAGGGGGTTAAGGATTATACCAGTGGAGCTATGTCTGCAGTTTGTGCATCCGTTGTTCTGGCAGGGTCTGGTGCTGCTTTGAGTTGGTGTGTCCTAGTCTTTGGGGTGTTTGCTTTTGGTGATGAGCTTGGAGAGACTGTTTGAATGCCAGGTAAGAGGGTTGCCCATGAGTAGGCTGGCAAATTGGGAAAGCCAGCTTAGCACCCATGGCTGTTCCCAAGGCTCGGGCAAAATTCAAAGGTCCCTGAGCCCTACACATGGCAATCAAATGTGTTGTATCTCATCCAGTTCACTGAACACCCAGCAACAATTATGTGGGTGAAACCAGACAATCACTACATTTTCGAATAAACTCAGGTAGGAAAACGATAAAAGACAAAAAACACATGATCACTTGTAGTTGAACATTTGTCACAAAGCAATCATGCAATATCTGAGATATCAGTCCTCATCCTTAAAGGAAATCTGCATAACACCTTCAGAAGACAAGTTGGGGAGCTTAAATCATAACTTTGCTGGATACTAAAAATCGTGATCTTAATATTAAGACAGTGGCTTGATGGCTTATTACGACCATCTGCAATGCATTAACCACTCCTTTGTGTCCTGTGACTACAAGAGTGTTTAATGGACCATTCACAGTTAAGTGGCTCCTTGAATAGGTGTTAACTACTCATGCTAAACTGTCTGTCTGACCTTGTATTTTGTATTCTGACCATCTTAAGTGCCTTCACTGAAGCATAGGACAATCTCGGTCTCGCACTGAATATCAAAAAGACCAAGGTGCTCCACCAACCCTTGCTGATGGGACAATCCTATGGACTTTCTATTGAAGTCAGTGGAGAACTGATGGAAAATCTGGAGCACTTCCCATACCTTGGAAGTCATCTTTCCTCTAAAGTCGACATTGATGTGGAAATCCAGCATCACCTGAGCTGTGGAAGCTCTGTTTTCACCCACCTGAGACAGACTCTTTGAGAACTGGAACATGTATTCCAAGACAAAGCTCCTTGTTTACTGTGCCATGGTTGTTCCAATGACTCTGCAGGTTCTGAACAATATAATCAACGCTGCCTTTGGAGAATCCTAAATATCTCTTGGGAGGATAGGCACACGAACACTAGTGTCCTGGAAAAGTCGAACATGACCATCATTGAAGACATTATCATTCATCAACAACTTGGACGGGTCACGTCGTTTGGATGTCCAATCAGCACCTCCCAATACAAATTCTGTTCTCCAAATCGGAGACAGGACAGAGGAGCACTGGGGGGGCCCGTGAAAGTGATATAAGGACATGCTGAAGGCACACGTAAAAAAGTGCCACATTGGCATCAATACCTGGGAGAACCCACATTGGCCTACATCCATGGAGCAGTGTCCACCTCTCAGGTACCACACAGCTGCTCTTACTTCCTTCAGTCCTGCTCCTTAGAGCCGTGCTAAACTGATCTTCACACTGACTTCCCAAGGTCAGTTTTTGATTCTTCTTCACCACTTCTTTTCATCTGCACTGCAGTGGGACATCTCAAATTGCACCACTCCCTCACTGATTACTGCTCTCCCCTGGGGATCATCTTGGACAAGGTTCTCCCAAGTTATAATGCCAATGTGGCACTTTTTCATGTGTGCCTTCAGCATGTCCTTATATCTCTTCCACTGGCTCCCAATGCTCGTCTGTCCTTCCTCCAATTTGGAGAACAGAATCTGTTTTGGGAGGCGCTTTGGGTATGTGCTTGAGTTTTTTCATAAGTATTTTCAGAAGGGGAACTGCGCTTTTTTTCAAGTTCTCTGAAGCACAGTTTTGTGTAAAGTTATATCTCAATGTAAAGCACAAACAACAACAAAGTAGAGCAGCAGGCTAGAGGGAAGATGGACTTATATGCAGGAAAGGTACTTTTCTTGTACTCATGGGCATGGAATATCAGAAAGAGGACTCACAGTGGCCCTACTCATCTTTCACCGAGCTGGTTATCAAGATTTGGAAGGCCACATACTGTACTTACAAGTTCCTGAGATGAAGAATTGCCTAGTGATTATATAGTGGAAGTTTATTGATCTACTCAGTTCTGCAATTGAGTTGGCCGGCTAACTAGGGTGTCACTCAGAAGCTGCATTTCTAAATGGGCTTAAGAGAATTAGATGCTCAACTTCCATTGAAAGATATTTGGAACTGGCTGCCTAATTCCCATTTGTGCCTTGGAAAAAAAAATCTCCCTTTTAATCACTCCCTGTCCCCCTTTCCCCACCTGCAAAACTGAAGTAATAATAGTTATCTACTTCAGAGGGGCATTTTGAGGATCGGTGGTTTAGTAGCTGCAAAGTTCTTTCAGATTACATCTGGTGAAAGATACTACAGAAGCGCAAATTATTTACTAAAACAACAAAAAAGTCCTGTGGCACCTTATAGACTAACAGATATTTTGCAGCATAAACTTTCATGGGCAAAGACCCGCTTCATCAGAAAGCTTATGCGCCAAAATATCTGTTAGTCTATAAGGTGCCACAGGACTTCTTGGTGTTTTAGAAATTATTTACTGCCATCTTAGTGAAATAATAGTTCATGGTAAATAGTATCTGAGAAAATAAAACACTGGAACTGAAGTATTTGGGGACACTCTTGTTCCCTCCTGCTCAATTCATGGTTGGGGGGGATAATTTTCCTTAAGTTTCAGCCCAAAGCAAGGAGATCTCATTGTGTTATAATCATTGCTTCCTGTTTGTTACCTAACGACATCATTTCCTGTTTCCTGTCTGATTATAACCTTGCCAACTGTTTTTCTCAAACATTAACCAACTTCCCATCGCCCCCCCCCTTTCTTTTTAAACAAAAATACCATAATAAATATCATTGTAACCGGAGGCCCTGACAGAACACTGCTCTATCAATTAACCTTTCCTCTGCTAGAAGGCCCAACACCAATGCTATACTCAGTCAGCTGCAACCCACGAATATCAAACCAACACTGAATGACAATCATTTTATTTAGGGCTTGGTGCTTAGGCAGCCTTAAACTTCGAATGATTTATTATGACTGATTAGCAGTAGTAGATTTCCGAGTGTGTGCCATTACCCCAGCAGCATGAGGAACTCCCATGTAGACAGGTCCTTATTAAAGCATTAACCATCTCACTCTGGCAAATAAGCTCCAAGAGCACTGCCTCCGGGGCAAGGAGGTGCAGAGACATTGGGATTCAAGCACCAGGATTTTGCAAAAGATGTGGTCTTTACACCCTGATCCATGTGAGTAATTTCACACACCTGGCTACCCCATTGGAAACTCTTGTGTGCCAAAAGTTACTCACGCACACTGGTCTGAAGAAGTGGGTCTGTCCCACGAAAGCTCATCACCTAATAAATTATTTTATTAGTCTTTAACGTGCTACTGGACTGCTTTTTTGTTTTGACAGAATACAGACTAACACGGCTCTCTCTCTCTCTCTCATGCACACTGGGGTTTGCTAGATCAGGTCCTGCAGAAAGAATTTGAAAGAGGAGAGTAAAGGAGCGTGGTCCATGGGAAGAGGGAAGCTGATTCCCTGTTTGCAACCTCTGTGTTTAAAAATGCATGTTTCCCCTTGTCAGAAAGACAATGGAGTACACAAAGGTTTCGGAGCTGCCCATTGCTCCATAGCAACCTCTACCCAGCCATAGTCCAGAAAGAGCCTCTTGTCTGTCTTACCCAGAGGCTAAGGGAATGGGCTTAAAGGTACAATAAAGAGTTGCAGATTCTCAGGACTCCACTTGGGGGCACAACAGAGGAGTCTTCTGCCAGATAAAGCTGAGTTGGGGGTTAAAAAGCGCCCCATATTTTTTTCGGTGAAAACTTTCAACAACAAAAATTATAGACTTGAACCTCTGTAATCCAGCAACCCTGGGAAATGGGGGATGCTGGATTATAGAATTTTCCAGGCCATGGACAACGCTGCAGGGTCTGGGCCTGAGGGGGATGAGAGTGGGGTGTTTACCAGGTGCCCCACGCCTGGGAGCACAGGTGACTCCATGCCCTCCTGCCCGCTGGCACCAGTATGGGAGCAGTGGGGGGCAAAGCCTCCATAAAAGCGAGTCGCTGTGCTGTTGTTCCCCCAGCTGGGAAGAGAGGAGCAACAGTGCACAGAGTCACTTCCTCCTCCCCTGCCAGGGTCAGAACCCTGAGTGTCCCCAGATCAGGGACACCCGGATTAGGGAGATTCTAAGGTGTAAGGTGTCTTGAAAATGATTGCTTTAGACACACAGCTAGCACACACAGACTCCTCTGAGACTGCTGCTGTCCACACTGCCAAGCCATCAGACCCCTACCAAGCAGCAGTTTGAAGTTCACTGTCTGTAAAAACCAGCACAAGGGGTGCCTGGGTGCTTCCGAATTCTTGGCCTGGCCAACCCATATGATCAGCATCTGACTGCGAAATCGCAGCCCAGGTATTAGTGAGTAAGGAGGACTTAGATTTTATTACTACGACTATGTTATTGAGAACAAGAAGTCCTGTGGCACCTTGTAGACTAACAGATATTTTGGAGCAGAAGCTTTCCTGGGCAAAGACCCGTTTCCTCTCCGATACGACACTATTATAATTTTCGCTGCCTTTGTTAATTATTTCACATCAGTTATATTTATTTGTATGTAACATCCTTTCCTCAGAACAGCTCTATATTAAAAGGGTTTATTGGCGCCTGTCTTTGTAGAACTTCAGCGCGCAATCTGATTTCCCAGCCATTCTGATTCCAAGTTACAACAGAGGCACTGGCAGTCTTGGATTGTTTTCAAGTGAGAGTTTCCTCTGCAGACCAGCCCCAACAGAGGGCGCCACTGGAGCATATATGAAATCCTAGCGCACACCTCCTCCAGCCCGGCTCTGGGCATTCCTAGTCAATTGCCTTAAGCAGAGAACTAAAAGAGCCCTGAGCCTCTGCCTTCAGCTCTTACAGTGCACCCATAACTCCTTCCAATGTCTGCATTGGAAATGAAATTGATCTGAAGAGGTGGGTCTGTCCCACGAAAACTCATCTCTGAATAAATCATTTAGTTAGCCTTTAAAGTGCTACATTGCTGCTGCTTTGTTCCTTCCAATCAGCCATACTCAGTCCAGTCTACAGAGGAAAACTTCTTCCGCCTCCTTAGTTGTTTGTTTTGGCAGGGCCCAAAAATACATACAAATCCTGGGCTAAGATGTGTTGCAAGCATAGTACAGCTTTTCGTTGACTTGAATGGGGGCGTGGGGTTCACAGTATCGCAAACGTCCCCCCACACACACACTGTTCAAAAATCAAGCGTCTGCCTACTCCCGGCGTATGCGTGACTAGCACAGTATTTTCTATTTTTGCCTGTTTATTGAATGGAAGAGGATTTTGACTCCTGCTGCAGAAGCTCTCCCAATAAGTGCAGTGGTCCCCAAACTTTCTACCTCCACCTGAGGGCTGGGGAACTCACAGTGCAGGCAGAGAGCTGTGCAGCTTGAAAATACCCCAGTCAGGAGGGATAGAGGGGGACAGACTGCCCTCTGCCTGAGAAAGAGGATGACTGGGGAATTAGACACCCATGTGTGGGTGCCCTTGCCGGGCCAGAGGGGAAATATAAGTGCATCTGACTTGAAAGGTGACACTCAGCACTCACAAATCTCACTGGATTGCCAAGGCCATTTAGTGTGACTCCAGAGGCTTAAGTTCAGGTGTTTTGGTTTCTAAACACCTTTATTTTACGGTGACCAACATTTTTATTAAAACCAATCAATTCACCACCCCAAAGGGTTTCCTTGCTGCAGAGCTGAAATTAGTGATTAAAGCTGACCAAGAATGTTTTCATAGACAGCAGAGGTTATCAACATAAACGTTTTTGTGAAAAGTGCTTTCTTGGGTAGTTTTGATTTTTCATCCGAAAACCAAACAGCCATGATTTTTACTTTCAGCATTCCTGATGGAACCCTCAATTCCTGACCTGCTCTGCTGACAGGTGAACTCCACCCCACTTAGCTGACGAGGGCTTGAAAAACTGCCTCAAATTTTGAGAGCAACAAGAAGTCCTGTGGCACCTTATAGACTAACATATTTTGGAGCATAAGCTTTCGTGGGTGAAGACCCACTTCGTCAGATGCACGAGAACACAGGAACACACACGGGTGGTACACTATCTGTTAGTCTATAAGGTGCCACAGGACTTCTTGTTGTTCTGGAAGATACAGACTACCATGGCTACCTCTCTGATACTTGACTCAAACTTTGTTCATGTTCTGCTTAGGTGACACGACAAAGCAGGAGCATGCAGGATGGGGAGAAAAATCCAGTGGAAAACATGCAAGCAAAAAATTGAGGTGAGAGCAAAAGAGAGATACCACAACGGGGCATTCTTTATGCTTTATGAAAATATGCTTATGAATATGAATGACATAACTGGAATATTAACAGAGAGATAGCCATGTTAGCCTATACACTATCAAAACAAAAAAGCAGTCCAGTAGCACTTTAAAGACTAACAAAATAGTTTATTAAGTGATGAGATTTCATGGGACAGACCCACTTCTTCAGACCATAGCTATACCAGAACAGACTCCAAGTCAGACTTCAGAGTCTGTTCTGGTATAGCTATGGTCTGAAGCAGTGGGTCTGTCCTGCAAAACCTCACCACCTAATAAATTATTTTGTTAGTCCTTAAAGTGCTACTGGACTGCTTTTTTGTTTTGATAACTGGAATATGCTTTATGCAAAATGCCTCATATAAGATATCATTAGTAAGCTTTTGTAATTTACTGAATGCATGTCCCTTTTCAGCATTTGAAGGTAGAAATATGGAGTATAAACCTGTGTTATTAATGTAGTCAGGCTAAGTGAGGGTCATTAATGGTGCTTTAAGATTATGATGGCCCATTGTTAAGAAAACAAAGAACTGTAAATAGTCTTGTGTTTCCTGTGAGCCTGGGAGAAGGGGGTATGATTGGTCCTGCCAAGACACATGGCCATGACACCTGATGCTGGGGCCCATCTTTAGAGCCCTGCACAGATACAAAATTTGCATCCACTTCTGTAGCCATGAAAATAAGCAATGAATATCTACATCAGCATCCACAGATGCAGATACCTATGGATCTGAAGTGGCTATCTGCAAATTTACAGGGCTCTAGATACAAAAATCTGTATCCTTATAAACCTCCATATCTGCAAAAATGAGCCACTGATATCCACATCCACACCCACAGATGCAAATACCCGGAGCTGTAACACAGATATCCATGGATTTGCAGGGCTCTACCCACCTTGGTTGCTGTATTTTTCCACTGAAAGTGAGAAAAAAATTAACCTGCACACAAAGAGTTTGGCAAAATTTATATCAAGGTCAGAAGCCAAATAAGAGGTGCAACTCCAGTTGTCAGGACACACCTGCATACCAGCCAAGGTGACAGATGGAAACCTCTAAGACTGAACGGGGGAAACGTTTGAGCCCAGATTCCGAGCTCTTCCTGTCTCTGAAAGAAGCTTAGCAGATAACTCTGAGAGTGAGCTATTCCATGCAACCAGTTTCTTAATGTATTAAGCGTAGCTGGTGTGTCCTGTTTTATTTTGTTAGTAATCTACATCGCTCTGTCTACTATCTCTTCTGACTGCTTAAATCCTACCTTTTGCACTTAATACAATCACTTTTGTTTATTAATAAACTCAGTGTAAGTAACTGTTACCTGGAGGTGGGATGGCAAGGAGTCTGTCCATCTCTTTTTACCTGGAGAGAGGGTGAACATGAACTTACCTTGCTCCATATAAAGTCTTATACAAGACAGGGTTCAGGTCCCACTGAGGCTGTACATTTGGGTGCCGACACAAGCCCCGTTGGCTGAGCCTTCCCAGAGCTGAGCTGCTCTCAGTGTTTGTGTTATACGGCAGAGGGCTGTGACTCTATCTCTGGCTATGTCTAGACTAGAGGGATTTGTTGGCACAATGGCCAATTTGTCGGCAAAACCTGCAGAGAGTCCAGATTCCCAAGGGTGTTCTGTCAACAGAACACAGCACTTTTGTTGACAGCTGTACCCTGCTAGCCACGAAGAACGCCTCTGTCAAAAGAGATCTGTTGACAGAAAGCCAGCCTGGACATTCTGAGGGGCCCTCCATCGGCAGACGGGGCACACAGAACACCAGACAACCCTGTCTGCTGTGCTTCCAGCTGGCCATTTTGTCGATAAAGCAGCCAAGCAGTCTGGCTGTGCTCTGTCAACAGAGCGGACGGCTCTTTCGATCCACCCTGCAGCCTCACCGTTACCCATTGACAGAAGTTTTGTCAGAAGATATCTTCCGACAAAACTTCTGCTGACAAATCCCTCTAACCTAGACATAGCCTCTCTGTCCATGCTGGAGGGGACCGGAGTCGAGGGCTGCCTGGTTAGGCAGGAAAGTAGGCTCAGTGATATTTCAGCACATTAAGAGACAATCACAAGGGGATGTCTGTGATGAACCCGTCACCGATACCTCTGAAAAGTCTTTGAAAAAATACGGAGGGGGTATGGAAAAAAAATCTAAAGGAACAATAAATGCAGTTTATGACTTTGATTCAGAAAGATATTTAAGCACGGGGCTAATTTTAAACTTGAGAGCAGTTCCATTAAGTTCAATGAGCCTACTCCCAAATTTAAAATAAAATATTTGTTTTACTCACTGCAAGCAGCGTAGTTTCTGTGCTTAACGTGTAGCTCAGACTTCCCTTCAAAGAGCTAATTATGAAGTTGGGCTGGGCTTGTTAATCAGCTGTTGTAAGTTTCAGGAAGAATGGTTGATGAACTTTGTCATACACTCTAGAGTGGCTCACAACTCAGGCCGACCGTGCCAATCTCAGGTCAGACTGTCAGAAAACAGGGCAGACACCTCAAACTGGCAGTGTGGCCTATAATTAGAATCCACCAAGCCAGTAACAATTGTGCACTCTTGAATCACTGTACCTGTCTTACCACGGAGTCGCAGACTACATCGCCTTAGGCACGCCAGCCTGTCCTGCCACCCAGACAAACTGGATTTAGCATTAATGCTCACAAGCCAAAAATCATTCCACTTCAGGTCACTCCCAGACTCTAAGGATCAGTCACTTACCCCAGATTAAGGGGTAGTTTGGATCTCAGCTGAAGACAATGCTGACAGCCAATTATCTAGTAAATAAACTACAGATTTATTAGCTAAGAAATGAGTTATTGAGAGGTTAAAGCAGCTAAATACATTCATGGATGAGTCATAATTTGCAAATTCAAAATGATAGAGATGATGTAATTTGTTAGTTTTCCAATAGTCTTTGCAGGGAACCCACATTTCTGGGGATTTCCACTTTTACAGGGAAGACACCAAATGCAGAGTCCAATCAGAGATAAAGTTTCTGCCTTTGAACCAGTGTGTATAGCTTCCTCGCCAGACAATAACCCCATAAATGATTATACCCACACAATGACTAATTGCTTTGAAGTTAGCATTCTTCATTACATTTCCTAGGCTCCGGTCACATTTGATGGATAATTTTAATTAAAGGGGAATACAAAATGTAAAAGGTAATGTGATAGTAAACAACCACCCTTCATTAGTTTTCATGAAGTTTACAAATCAAGTACATTAATTACAGAGATATACATAATGTAACAGGATAGCAATCAACAGCTTATAGGTAAGTGAGTACCATTAACATTTCCTTTGAATTGAACTAACATAAAAGTGAATTGGCTGGATTACACTACAATACCTTTTGACGCTCTTTGATTTCTATTAGCACATGAGAATATTAACCTGCAGGCCTGTCCTGAGCTATCCCTAGTGTACAATGTCACAGCACACACAACCCTCCTTACAAATTCCCCAAACAGCTGGAAACATCTGCAACCCCCACCGCCTCACCCATTCCTACTTGAAATCTGATTTTAAAGGAATTAATTTTGTAGTCCTCCAACAGTCATGGGGAAGCACAAAGGTTTTATTGTGTCTGATAAAATCAGAGAGGGAGCTGTGTTAAGTCTGTATCTGCAAAAAACAATGAGAAGTCCTGTGGCATCTTACAGACTAACAGTTTTTTTGTTTTTTTTTTGGGAACATAAGCTTTGGTGGGCAAAGACTCACTTTGTGTTTTGTGTTTGGTGTTTTTCTTAACACCCCAGAGTCATGTACATACATGAGAATCTCAACTTCACCCGCAGCGTGTCTCTAGCGCTCACAATTGCTGAAAAAACACCCCTGAAAATGTGACCCCTAGAGTGCAAAAACTAGACAGCAAATCATAACCAGAATGTATTATTTTTTTTTAAAAATTGTGATTTTCCCCAGACTCACTGTATACCAATATATCAAATAAGATCTTTTATGAAAGTTTGTAATGTTCTAAGCTTAGTAATCTTTATGAATTATGTATGCAGGCTCTGATCATGAGTGTGTGTGTTCATATAAAGTTTTACCTGCACCTCACAGCAGGACAATGGGCATTCAGGCTGGGAGGGGTAACTCCCCCATCTAGATGAGGGCTAGCCCCAAACACCTAGAACTGCACAACCAGGAAAGGCATAAGATGGGACATTAAGGTAATGGGAAGTCCTACATCTAAGTGCAATGAAAGACCTCTTTGAAGCAAGTCACAGAGCCTGGGTCAACTGAATCAAGCCCATGTGGCTAAAAATTGCTGTGTAGACATTCCCCCTTGTGCAGAAGCTTCAGCTCTGAAGCTCAGAAAAGGTGAGTGTCCCAGAGCCTGGGTTTTGAGCACAAGCCCAAGTATTTGTACTGGCTGCTGTTTTCAGTCCAGCAGCCTGAGCTCCACCAGCCCAAATCACTCAACAGACTCAGACTCGCTGCTGCAGGTTTTAATTGCAGTTTGACATACCCAGCAACATCCCATTTAGAACTCCCCTACGCTGAATAATCTTGAGTTATCTTGAAGGAGTGGGAAGATGAGGAGGGGGTAGGAAGAGCCCTTCTTAAGAGGGGGCCTGACACTGAGGTCTTCATCCAGAGTCAGAGTGTGCCACTTGGCAGGTGTCTCCGGGAAACGCTGACTCACCTCTGTGGTGGGGGCATGGTGGCCATCTGGTCCAAGGGGGTGGGAAACTTAGATTAGAAAAGTGTGTTTGTCTAATCTGAAAAGGTGAAGCCTCAGTTTGCACCTTTATTTTCTCTGTACCTGCCCATGTTCGCTGTCCCTTATTTTATCTTGGAGTCTATGGTTTTTCTATTAAATAAAGCTTTTGTTTACTTTTAAATGAAGCACCACACTGGTGCATAAGCTGCGTGTAACACATGTGTACCAGTGAACTGATAATTGAGGAGCAACCTTCAAGAGATAGAGGGGCTGGAACTACAGGTACTTGGGAGAGGGGGTGCTGCATCCCGCAGCTTGAAGTGGTTTCCCTCACATATAGGGTTTACAATTTGTTTCAATGGCTCTCAGTACCCTCCACAAGACAGATTGTTCCAGCACCACTGTCAAGGGGGTGATAACCCAGAAGGGAAAGTCCAAGTATCTGATGCATAAAAACTCAGGGTGGCCAGGGTTAGGTACAGAGGGGACTGGAAGAGCTGTTGGTCAAGGTCATCCTTGAAGGAATAATGAAACTGGTAGAAGCTAGGGGGAGACACTTATGGTTGCAAGCTGGCTTCTGGTGTGAGTGCTCTGAGCCCCAGCAGCACAGCATTTGGAAACCCCAGGGTAAAAGCAGACAGCAGCTCCGTGCTCTAGCTGTTACCTAGGTAATCCCCGCCACATTCTCTTCGCAAACTGGGGAAGTATGATCTAAAGGACATTACTGTAACTTGGGTGAGTTCATAACTGTTTTTAAGAAGAGGTATCGATGGGCCACCGGAAGAAGGTATCCGGGGGTCTGATACAAATTCAGTATTTTCGCTAACCTGTGGAAAATGGAGTAGTTAATACGTTTATAAAAATTTCATGTGACACCAAGTCATAAAGATTTACAAGTATTCTGATAAACTGGGAAACTGGTCTGGAGTCAACAGCATGCAATGTAGCAAACACAAGTGCAAAGTACCACCCTTAGGAGGTTAAAAATCAAAGGCACAATAACTGCTTAGGTCAGCAGCACTGCAGAAATTTATCTGGGGGCTCTACTGAATCACCAGTTGAAGATGAGACAACAGTATAACACTGTCGCCATTCTGGAATGTAGTAACAGGAGTGTCCTATGCCAGGCATGGTGAGTAACTGTACCACACTACCCAGCACTGGTGAGGTCTCAGATGGGATATCGTGCTTAGTTTTCAGCACCAGACTTTAAGGAAGATATGAATGGAGAGTCCAGTGTAGAACAAAAAATGCTAAGTGGTTTAGAAAGAAGGATCCACAGAGGAAGGCTGAAAGCACTGGGCATCTTTAGACTAGGGAAGAGAAGGCTGGGCTGTGGGGGCAAGCAGAGCTGAGGGGGGTAAGGGAGACTGGATAGCAGCCTTAAAATAAGTTAGGGAAACAGAACAGTGATCAGTTGCTCACCCTGGCAACTAAAGGATAGAAAGAACTAATCAGCGTAATTTGCAGCAAGGAAGATTTGGGGTAGATATTAGTGAAGACCTTCAACTAAGGATAATTAAGTATTGACCAGGTTACCTAAGGAGTAGGTGGCATAGCTGTTGGAGGTTTTTACAAACGGGTTAGATAAATACCAGGCAGGGATTATCTAGGATTACATAATCCCTGTCTCATCATTGAGGGAAGGGGGGTGATGGTGAAAAAATGATGACCTCATCAGGCCCCATACAGCCTTAGATCTTGTGCTCAGAAAAATGCATTCATAAAAAAAATAGGTCATGTGACGCTACCCGGATGGATTGTTTGTAAAATAAACTGGGCATCACCTGAAATGCTGTGGGTTTTGATATGTCATCTGACACGGTAAGTTCAAAGGTTTTTTGTTTTTTCCTTTTTTTTAAAAACAATCTGGGTTTGGAGGAAGTGGGTTGGAAGTGTAATTACCAAGCTAAACGGACTCTACTTCTTTCCCTGCAGGGTCACGTCTACTCTTGTTTGGCCATCTATAAATATATCTCTCAAACGTTCCATAGTCTGCATCTTGAACGAGAGTATTAGAACCCAACAGCGATCTTGGTGGTTTAGGAGTCATGGAGCTCGAGTCAGGGTTAGACATAAGTCACATGGGACCCTATATATATCACTAGAGGAGCACTAAAATTGTCTGGCCATTAAAGCACCCGGCTGGGAGTCAGGAAAACTTAGTTTAAGTCCAAGGCTTAGTGCAGTCTGACTGGGCCAGTCAATTAACCTTCTTGCTCCTTTACTAATGAAATAACAGTACATCTGTTCTCTCACCCTTTGGCTGGCTTGTCCTTTTACCTTGCAAACTAGCCACAATGAGCACGGGCTTTGACAATTTAGAAAGCAGAGCATTGATTATCTTTGGGCATATAGCTGGCTCCTAAGCAGCACATGGTCTTTGGAACGCACCGTGCTGTGAACATAGGAGCTGCGTCTACACGTGCACGCTACTTCGAAGTAGCGGCACCAACTTCGAAATAGCGCCCGTCACGTCTACACGCGTCGGGCACTATTTCGAAGTTAACTTCGACGTTAGGCGGCGAGACGTCGAAGTCGCTAACCTCATGAGGGGATCGGAATAGCGCCCTACTTCGACGTTCAACGTCGAAGTAGGGACTGTGTAGACGATCCGCGTCCCACAACGTCGAAATTGCTGGGTCCTCCATGGCGGCCATCAGCTGGGGGGTTGAGAGATGCTCTCTCTCCAGCCCCTGCGGGGCTCTATGGTCACCGTGGGCAGCAGCCCTTAGCCCAGGGCTTCTGGCTGCTTCTGTGGCAGCTGGGGATCTATGCTGCAGGCACAGGGTCTGCAACCAGTTGTCAGCTCTGTGCATCTTGTGTTGTTTAGTGCAACTGTGTCTGGGAGGGGCCCTTTAAGGGAGCGGCTGGCTGTTGAGTCCGCCCTGTGACCCTGTCTGCAGCTGTGCCTGGCACCCTTATTTCAATGTGTGCTACTTTGACGTGTAGACGTTCCCTTGCTGTGCCTATTTCGATGTTGGGCTGAGCAACGTCGAAGTTGAACATCGACGTTGCCGGCCCTGGAGGACGTGTAGACGTTATTCATCGAAATAGCCTATTTCGATGTCGCAACATCGAAATAAGCTATTTCGATGTTGGGTGCACGTGTAGACGTAGCCAGGGTGAGCCTACACAGCACAGTTAGTTTGGTATGATGGCCACTATTCCAAAATGACTTTGCGAGCATCTACACAACCATTATTTCAAAATAATTTCAAAAGAGTAGATGGCTTATTTCAACTTTTGTAAACCTTATGCCACAAGGAATAGCACCTATTCCAGAATAGATATTTTGGAAAAGGAGCTGTGTATTCAGGGAATGGGGCTATTTTGAAATAATCTGTTCCAGAATTGTTTATTCCAAAACAAAACTGCTGTGTAGACATCGTATTTGGAATAAGTTTTGCTTATTTTAGGGCTTCCTTATAGTTTGTGCACGTTGTTCTGGAATAGTTTATTTTGGAATAATAACTCCGAAATAAGCTACTCCAGAATAACTGGAGTGTATACATACCTTTAGGGGGCACACATAGTTATTGTGAATGGAGTGGCTTTGCTGCAATTGCTGGAGCTGTGTTGTGTCAGCAAATGGACAGCCATGTGGCGTACTTTAAATCAATGCTCCCTCTAGCTCTATTAGACTCTGTGGGAGATTTACTGTCTCAGACCCTAGTTCAGAGCCAATAACTCAGAGTCCCAGAGTTGTCATTAAAAGTACAGCTCTGCAGTGCCAAAGTTTTGCATGTTTTCGTTCAGCATCCTGCAGCACTGTAGGCTATGCAGGGAGTGTATCCTGCTGAAGTCTGTAGGTGTAGCACTGGGTGACAGGCACTACTCAACTTTGTGTTAGCTATTACCACCACCAAAAAGGAAGCCAGAGGCACCTATTTCCTTTGCACCCTTTCCCATTTTTCTCCTGCCATCTGGTCTCACACAGCTTGCAATCAAGTGAGCCACCTCCCTCCCAGCGGTGCTGCTGATCTCTGCACTCTGGTATCCATGGTACAGACCCAGGATCTAGCCTCAAGCCTGCTACACCCCAGTCTGTGCATACACTGCTCTCTCCTTCACAGTAGCATCAATGGTTTCATTGCAATCCCTGCCCCACAAAGGATGAGGTACGGTCTACTTGGGGCTTTATAACAATTGCACAAACGAAAGGTCACCATGTTTAAACACAGGACTGCAGTTGCTTGTCTGCCTCCGTTAGTGTCCCCAAAGCAAGTGGGGGAGGGCAATCCCCTTAGAGGGAAAACTGTGTGCGCATGATTGTTGCCTCATTGTATTTGAAGTTCCCTGATGTTTCCAAGGAACTCCATGTACATCCATGACACACCTGCTAAACAGCGCAATATTCAAGGGGAAAATTTCCTCCCTGCTCCTCCCAGGAGATCAGCTACATCCAGAAGCAAGATGCATGATGTTCTTGGTACCTTTGACTTAGTTATACATAGTCATATACCATCCATTTATTTTTAATCCTGCCAAGCTACTTCACCTAGCGAAATGCTATGGCAATGAATTCCATAGACTTGCTGTAACTGCATAGCATTATAGCACTGACAGTTCATATTCAACTGATCATCCACCATAGCCCTCAAGACTCCCAGCTTCACAGGACAATTCCTCAACCTGGAAGTATAATCTCCATTCTTTGTTTCTAGATGTATAACTTTATATTAGTCATATTAGAATTTACACAATTTACTTGTGTCCAGATTACCAAGCAATCCAGGTTGTTCTGTACCAATAAGATCCATGATCTTCATTATTTCTCATTTCCCCAGCTTGTGTGTCACCTCCAAACTTTATCAGTGATGATTTTTACGTTGTCTCCCAGGTATATATATCATATCATATACCACATCTCATAGAATTGGAACGGATCTCAGGAGATCATCGAGTCCAGTTCCCGGAACTTTCGGCAGGACCCAGGTTGTTGACAAAAATATTAGCTAGCATTGAGACACGAATCAGTCCTTATCGGCAGGATCCACACTGGTGTTCAGTGAGGATTCCTTGTTCACATTAACATTTTGAGACCTATCAGGCAGCTTTTAATCAATTTAGGACATGTCATGTTAATATACAGTGGTATAATTTCTAATAATCACAGTGTGACGTGGCACCAAGTCAAATGCTTTACAGATGTCTAAGTATTACGCTATTACCCTATCAACCAATCTCGTAATCTAAAGGGAAAAAAAAAGGTCAGATGGCTTGGACAGATCTATTGGCCATAAGTCACTAGTCTGTCATCACGTCATAGTGACCCTGCCGGCCAAGCTCCTACATCTCTCAGTACATTCCTTGTACAGGCACATTCTGCACTATACTGTGGATTTTACATGTTCACATCATGACGCTGGTTTTCCTTTATGAACAGGCCAATCCCTGGGTAACCAATGCGTGTGACATTTACCCTCCAATGGCAGATACGTAACCAATGCTCACTCTGAAAGAGTTCTAAGGTACAGCTTCCTTCACGGGAAAGTGGCTGAAAGGCTGCCATGGAATTCAATTATTAGAACCATCCTGGTGAACATTTCTGCCTGCAGAATTCCTGGCCGCATAAGATCAAGTGGGGCTCAAGCCCAGTGGTCTCGAGTATGTATAAAACATATTTGATATCCTGCCCCCCTCTCCTCCCACCTCCAGGCCAATGCTTATGTAAAATGTACCCAACATACACAAGGTCACTCTGACCTGAAGGGAAAGCAAGGCAGAGCACTGTCATTTTGCTCATCACATCACTACAACAGCAGTGAGTGCTATATAAAGCCCTAGGGCCAGGCGGACAGATCTGCATAGGGTCTTAGATCACGTCCATCAAAACCTGCAGCTGCACCTCCAAGGATTTCGCTGTCACCCTGCAATGTATTCAAGCACTCTCCCCTCCCACACATGCATTCACACACCTGGACCCACAGCCCTCCATTCCCAACCCACTCGTCCATTGCCAAGCCAGTCCCAGAGCTCCGTTATCCACACTCATCTAGCCCTCCTCCCTAGTCCCACCTCCCCACTCAGACCCACTGCCCTCTTACCCCTTCCCTCATGCACAAGCATATAGAGCTCTAATTCCCAGCACTGCTCTGGCTGCTTTGTGCTGCTCTGCCAGTACACAGGTTTGAGCGGTAGTTCATCTAGCCAATTAAGGGGTGAGAAGTATATTTGGTTACTATAGAGCCAGTGTGACAGCTCTCAGTAAGCTCCTACCGCTAGTGGGGGTGAGGGGCGACCAGGAGAAAGGGTACAGGCAGGATGTCCCTCACCCAGGGAGAGGGTTGCCCCTGGCCAGTTTTTGACTGACCTGGCTGGTTTTCCTCATGCTTTACAGGCACCGGTCAGAAGCAGTAATTTGCCAGAGTTTTTACTATGCGGCCGCGTGCACTGCAATCTTAATTAGCGTTTGGGTACAGCATGTCTGGGAGTGTGCCACAGCTGCCTGGCTGGTCCCGAGGTCCCACTCTGTGTGCGTGTACCAGTACAGGGTAGATGCAGCCACAGAGGAAAACAGCACCCTCACCCCCCCCAAATCCATCCAAGTCTCCCGCAGCTTTCCAAGAGGGGAGCCTCGTACCGTGATTGCCCCAGCCTTAGGATCTGGCTTTACTCACAGAGCAGCCCTAACTGGCTCTGGAAAAGCAGAAGTGGATTAGTGCTCCACTGCTTTTACCCCACCTTATCCTGCTACACCTTAGGTGTGTCTACACTAGGAACTAGCTTCGATGTTAACTTCAGAGTTAAGCACAGCATCCAAGTAGCCAGAAGAGAGTCTACACGCATTTTCCCTTACTTCGAAGTAGTGAGCCAACTTCAAAGTCCCTGCACCATTCCTGGAAACGGAGTAGTGCCCTACTTTGAAGTAGGGCGTGCGGAGATGCTCTACTTCAAAGTTGTACTTTGAAGTAAGCAACTTCAGAGTCATTTTTGTAGCGTAGACACAGCCCTTGTGTAGCTTATGCAGGAGTTGAGCATCTAGCCCTACATGTCTAAAGTCGTGGGGAGATTTTAATGCTAGACTCTGGCCCCTAGTCAGGAGAGCTGAGAGACCGAGCTTTGCAGAGGTGTTTCAGCTTTGCTGTCCTGAGGGTAGCATATCTAACTGATTTAGGAGCTTAAGGGCTTGTCTTCATGTCGAGCGCTGCAGCTACACCACTGTAATGCTTTAGCGAAGATGCAACTGCGTTGGTAGGAGAGGCAGGAGTTACGTTGACGACAAAGTGCTCTCTGCGCAGGGGCTCAGTGTGACTTTCTTTCAGGGGCTGTACACTTTTCACACCCCAAGAGTGACGTGGTTGTACTGATACAGGTGTATAACGTACGACCTGCCCTATGTCCCTTTTTCAAAAGGGATTAGGAGACAGCATTAGAAGACTTTGGCCTACTCTCCACTACAGGGCTGCTTTAGTACGTTTACACAGACTAGGGGTGTGAAAAATCCACACCCTTGAGCAACGCAGTTAACCCAAACTATCCGCCAGGGAAGGCAGCACGAGTTTGACGGGAGAATTCTGCCTCCAACCTACTTACCGCTTGCAGGGGAGGTAGATAACCTGTGCTGACAGGAGAACCCTCCCTGTCAGCATAGATAGCACCATCAAGGAATTGTTACAGCAATACTGCCGCAGAGTTTTAAATGGAGACCGGTGGCGGGGGGGCGCGTCAAATTTTGTTGCACTATCCTCACTTCTGAGGACTGCAGGAGGGGAACTAAAGTCTTTGCTTGCCTGAGCTCCGCTCCCCTCAGGAGATGTGTGTGGGAGGGATGCTGGAAAAAAAAAACGAGCCTCGCCACACTGAGCGGGGGAACCAAAGCAGACAGTCAAGGCCATCAGCCCTAGACCCCAGACCTGAGCCTGCCACCCAGGTCTGAAGCCCTCAGGCTTTGGCTTCAAGCCTCAGCCGTGGGGCTTAGGCTTTGGCTCTGAGTTTCAGCATGTCCAAGCCAGCCCTGGCGAGCCCATCCAAAGGTGTCATTTCATGCTGAGGACCCAATCGCCATTTGAGAACTACCGGTGTAGACAAATCCTTTGGCATTCCAATGCCAACTACTGCACCACCTAAATACCCACAGACATTTGGGCTTTACCCACTTGTTTGATATCTGGCTCAGGGGTATGTCCGTGGGTGCTTAAGTGAGGTTTTGAAGAGGGACCTTTGGCTTCTCTGACCAAGCTTTAGCGAAATCTCACCTCTCTGTTGTTGTATGGTTTTGTTTGGGATAAGGAGGGGTGCACCACACTGGGTTTGTCATAACATTCCACAAAAAACAACCCCCAAGCTGGTGTCACCCTCATGCCGCATGCAAAACAAGAACGTGTTTAGAACAAAAGATTTTCTTTTGCCCTTCACCTCCAGTGCTTGCCCTCTAGACCTTAGAGTTAAGGCTCCAGCAAGCAATTCCCCAACCAACCTGCCTCCAGCAACCAGGCCTAGTCACAACACACATTCCTAACCAGCTTCCTGCTGAGGCCACAACCCTTTTAGCAAGGCCAGAAGGCTGTTAGATTTCAGCTCTGGAGACTACAGTATAAAAATGGATGAGAATCTTGACTTGCAGAAAGGGGTGCTCTGGGAGGTGACCACATTCCCATTTGCCACTGACTTCACTGAGAGCTTTACCTGAGAAAGGACAGTCAGGTTGGGACGTGTTCCTAAAGTCAGCTTGATTACACCAAAATGTGTGTAGCCAACCCATACACTGAAGACCATCATGAGCACCCATAGGTGCTGGAACTAGGGGTATGGGAAGTGCCGCAGCAGCCCACCATGAAATGCTTTCCATTATATTCGGGTTTGCCTGTCGGGTTCAACAGCTCTTGGCACCCTCACTCTAGAAATTGTTTCTACATCCTGCGAGCACTTGTTACCTCCCACGGGGGTCTGTGGAGCTCAGTTTGTAAGAACCTTGAAGGAAACATGCTGTACAAGTGCACAGGATTAACCATGGACGATGGCAGCTCACATCTCTTTTTAACGTTGGGGTATTTTATAACAGGCCCAGGCAAGGGGAGCCCTTGCTCAGCCGAACAGTCTCTACCAAGCTGAGTGAAGTGGTTCCACGGCAGACTTTGGCAGAGAGATGTGAAGTGGAGCATCCAGCATAGACAGAGTAGCTGTTGGGAGGCAGCAGCTGAAATGAGCTTGTCTTTTTCCTCTTGCAGGGAGGAAAAAAATACCAAGCAAGAAGCTGACTCAGCCAGACTTCATGCCCGGCACCAAGCCAATAGAACTGCCTGGGCTGGATCTCCAGCCTGATGTAACCCTGGCACCATGTGTGTCACCCATCCCAGAGAACAGCACAGTGATGATTTGTCTGCTCAGATATTACCTTCCAGAACAATCATCATGTAATATTCTTGCATACCCCACGTTTGCATTGTGATGCTGATATTCCATTGTGAATGGTACAGCTGCTCAGGAATTACCCGTGTTCCTGAACACGTGCTACCACAGTGCACGTGAGAGTAGTCGATAAAGAACATTACCCTCGCCGGAAATATTAACAAGCTGTTCTAGGGGAAACAGGCACAGACCTCGTTTGCCAGATGCATTCAAAGTTCCATGGGGGAGCAAAGGGATATTTTCTAGAGTCAGTGCTGCACGGGACATGATGGAGACCATTGGTATCACGCGAACCAAGGATCTCTTGGGCCCACCCTGAAGCAAATCCACTGTAGCTGCTTTTAACATACAATTTGCCCAATTCACCCCTCCTGTTTGAGGTGGACGGTACCATTCCCACCCCACCCCAGCCACCATTTAGCAAGTCATTCTTTACAAGTCCTTCTCCTGTGTTGCACTAGTTACGGTGGGCCCAGTTCCCCTTTGTTGTGTACTCTGTGTGATTAGTTACAATTTTTAGGGCCCTCACAGAACTGAAATCCAACTCATTCATTGCAAACCACCTCACAACCACCAGATTGTAACTTTTGGTCACTACCAACTGGCATCATTTACAGTTACCTCACTACTTGTGCAACCCATTGCCAATTCTTTGAGTTACCTAGTGCCCTACTCAGAAGGACAATAGATTGTCCCCTGAAAAAGTTTCCTCATATCATAACAGAACTTGCTGATATTACATAGGAACCATCCACAAGGTCATGAGACACTCTGAAAATAATCTTCACCTTATTCATCAGCCATAGCTTTACCTTCTCCCATCTGCAATTCTTCCACCCAAAACCTACATAGGATCTTTTCAGTTCACCTCTTCAAAGCTAAAAGGTGACTTCATAGCTGAATAACGGTGCCTATCCTTCACTTCTTGATTGGGTGGGCTAAGACTGTGGAGCTGAGTGACACAGATGGCACCTCCCCTTTGCCTTTCTGGGGCTAAACTTCATAAGGTTGCTACTCCTTCACACAATTGCATGCTATATCTCTAGCCTTCATCTGCCACCCCACCTCCCTCCACAAGCTGCTGCTGCTGCTGCCACCACCTCTGTGATTCAACCCATTACACATGTTTCACCCTTCCAGAGTACAAGTCTTTCTTCTACAATCCTAAGAAATCTTCCCATTTATTGCCTCATAGTGCCACTTCCTCAGCAAGCGGCAGGTGAACCCACCCCTCCCCTCTGTTCCAGGTTCTGGCTCAAGGTTCCTCTAATCAGCAGCTAAGGTCTGCTCCCTACTGCCTTTCCCTGAGCCCTTCTCTCACCACCTAGCATTACCCCAGCCTCTCAACTCCCTCTTCCCATAGAAGGGGACCAGCTCCCAAACACTCCTCCCAGACAGTGATTTCCCATCAACCTGCAATGTGGCTAATTTCCTGGCTTTATAAACTCAGCTCAGCTGGCTCCTTCTCAGCTGGGCTCCCTGGCTCAGTCAGGGGATTGCTTAGTCACGTGATCTACTCAGCTGTGCCCTGCCTGGTTAATTAGTCCCTTCTCACCAGCAGTAACCCTTTCAAGGCAAGTGTAGGGTGAACAGCCCATCCCAGGCTGGTAGAAGACTCCTTCCCATTCAGCGTCTCTCCTGAAAACCAAGTACAGTGCAGTGGCACTGCCAGAATTTCACTTCCAAACCCATTAATATCCAGCGCCCACCCTCTGGCAGGGAAGGGGCATGGATGTGAGTTTGCATTTGACTTGATGCAATCTTTTTTCCTATCGGGAAGGGAGGGGCACACCAAGTAGGAAGTGATTAAGCCGGATTTAGTGTCTGGAACCAGGCCCATAGTTTCCTTGTTCTGCCATGCCCTAGGTTACAGCACGAGCTACATTTTGCAGTCTGATGCAAACCTGTGTCCTCTTACGTTCCCAGTACTGTTTTCCAATGAACACTAAGACAGCCCAAGGCAATCCTTACATTTGTCTTAATACACTTTCGCGCAGTCACTGCAGACCATGCTGAGTCCGTATGCTCATATGGCGAGTTTAGTGCTAGACAACATACGGAGGATGCCACTAAAGTTTCATAGATGTTTCATGTACCCAGGTGGGGACCACACAGAGGATGCAATGGGAGGTGCTGCCAACCCTGTGACACTGACAAAAAGAAGGTCTTCATTGTGTTTACAGTGAAATAAAATGGATGTGCTTTTAAAGACACTGTGCTCACAAATGCCAGAGCCACGAATGGGAATTTGTGCTGCCTGAGAGGTTAATTCCTTCACAGTGAACAAAAGAGATTGGATTCTGGAGTGGTTCGCACTGGTTAACTTAAGGAAGACACCTGATGACTGACTTGAAAACAAAATTCCCCTTCAGTAACATCACAAGACCAAACTTGGAGACTCACAGACACCACATCTGTTATTGCGGCAGCAGCTAAAAGTCTCGGAGCCTCTGGCAGTACAGGTCCTAGAGCTTTCAAACCAGTGGCTCCCAAGCTTTTCAGCATTGTGCCCCCCTTTTGATTTTTGAGAAACTTTCACGCCCCCTCCACCTCTTCTTTGGCATCATCCAACCCCGTTAGCAAAAAATTCAATCTGTAATTTAAAATAAACACAAAAGCTTGATATAAAAGTGTTATTTAAAATTAAAAATAAGTAAGAATAATTTTTCTTGGCCCCCTTGTGGGTGCCTGGTGCAGCCCTAGCTGGCCAGCTGCCTGAGCCCCATGCCAGCCTCCAGAGCTGTCTCCGCCAGCTGCCCGCCCACCTGAGCCCCACACTGCCAGATCCAGCCGCCCGAGGCCCACGCCGCCAGGACCAGCCCCCCGAGGCCCACGCTGCCAGGGCCAGACCCCTAGCCCCACAAGTCCTGCAAGATGCCCACCAGAGCCCCTCCCCTGCTGTCTCACAAAGCCAGGCACCCCAGCCCTTACCTAACCCCCTCCTCCTCCCCACGCTCACTCTCATTTGCAGAGGGCAGCCAGCTCCACGTGTGTCTTCGCCGGCTGCCTGCTTTTGACAGTGGCTGCACCAGGTCACCCACGTAAAATGTCAGGGGCTGAGAGCCAGAAGGAAAGGCCGGATCTTTATTCAGGTGGGAGGTACGATGGGGTGGGCTGGGTCACCTTGTGCCCACCCCTCCTGGAATTTCTTCAGGGCCCCCCGGTTTGGGAACCCATGTTCTAAACCATCAAGAAATGGGCTTCCACTTGTGTTTGAAAATGAACTCTCCAAGAGCTACCTCAACTCCTGAACTCTTACCTGTTGGGACAGACGTATTCTCAGCATCAGGACAGAAGAGTAAACCCAGTGGGCACACACTTAGAGCACAGTAACTTTTCACTGAAGGCTCAAATGGCAAACCCTTCTGTATACAGTGAGAGAGAAAGTGGGCGCGTGCACTGAGCCGTGGGTATCATAGGTTGGGGGAGGCCGTGGCTTCTCAAACAACCGTGTGCGTTCCCCCACCATATTCTGCCATCTGGTCCCCTCCTGCAGTTCCTGGTGCTCTGCCCTGGCCCCGGGGGGAGCTGGAGCTAGACAGCACGTCTCCTGCAGGGGCTCCGGGTGGGGTGCTGGGGCCATGCTGCCCCTCCAGATAGCCGCCCGGCGCCCTGGGGTGGAAGCACTGCAGCTGCACTGCCTGACCGTCCAGTAGTCCAGGGCTAGCTATGCAGCACTGGGGCTGTGTGCTGAGGGTGGGGGTGCTCTGGGCTCCGGTAGCAGAGGGGAGGCAAGAGAGGGGGAGGGGCTGGGCCTTAGGCACAAGAAGAGGGAGGGAGTGGGACTAGGTGTGTGCATCCTGGAAGCAAAGAGAACCCTATCTCCAGAGTCAGCAGGCGTTTGGGTTTTGACTGGAATACCTGGTCAAAAAAGGATCCTGGCAGCTCTTGGGAGCACCACTGACGGAGGTGTTAAAATCTGGTTGGCAGTGCAGCAGGGCGAAGGAAGGCTCCACGCCTGCCCTGGTCTCCATGCAGCTCTGGCAAGCAGCCAGCCTCTCCTTCTGCCTCCTGGGCAGAGTGGCAGCCATGGGGGCTCTGCAAGGTGCCCCTGCCGAAAGCACTGGCTCCTCAGTCTGCGGCCAATGGGCGCTGAGGGGGAGGCCTGTGACAAGGGCAGCGCGTATTGTATGGAGCCACCTGACTGCACCTCTGCCTAGGAGCTGGAAGGAAATGCTGGCCTCTTCCAGGAGCCAGCCAAGGTAAGCGCTGTTCAGAGCCCGCACCTCACAGCTCAATTCTCTGTCCCGGTGCTGACCCATCACTCACACCCAGCTCCCGCCCAGAGCCACGTTTCTTCCCACACGCTGAACCCCTCAGCCCCAGCTCCACACCAGAGCCATCGCCCTCCTGCATCTCAATCTCTTGCCACCTGGTGCCCCCCCCAGACCTCAATCCCCCTCATTTCTGGCCCTGCCCCAAACCCATGCCTCCTCCTGCACCCCAACTCTCTGCCCAGCTCCAAACAAGTGAGCAAGAATGGGAGACAGCAAGTAACGGGGGTAGGAGGGAATGAAGTGAGTGGGGGCATTGCCTCAGAAAAGAGGGGGGTCAGGGGAAGGGCCTCAGGAAGAGGCAGGAGGTGGGACAGGGGTGTTTAGTTTTCTGCATCTGGAAAGCTGACAACCCTACAAGTTACCTGTCCCGTAAGCCCTTCCCACAGAATGTCACTTACAGTTTCATAGCAGTTTGGAAATCCAGTGAGGGTCCCCCTGCCAGTTCAGGAGGACCATTTATGCCAAAAGCCCTCTCTTTGTTTGCTGGGCTTCTTGAACCTAGTCTGAAGCTGCATATACAGTTCCTATCAGATGTGTAGGAATTCCCCAGAGTTGTTTACCTGTCTCAGAATTAGCATTAATTACACACCACGGATTTTAGTTCCTGGTGGAAGCTCAATGACCATTCCACGTGGAACTAGAGTACAATCCCTAATGACAAAGATACCTAAGTGCTATATGAATGCAGGTTTCATGTAGGAATAATTCCAATGCCTATTGCACTATCTGCCACATCTCAGTATAACAGCACTTTGACATTTCTGCACTTCCAACGTCTTGCATCCCTCACATGCTTATTCCCTTTAAACTATCCAAAGTCACTTAGGATCCCTTGAACCTTAACCTGTATCTTCCCAGATCTTAATTCACATACTGTCTGCAGAATTTGTTACACTCGAGATAGCTGACAAAATATTGCGTTCAGCCACTCATTCATGTGACAGCATGGTCAAATGTTGTAAAGCAAGAGAGATCTGGGCTATGCCACCAATGACAGATGTGCTAAGCTATAGGTTAAGAGCCCCCGCGAGGAGTGGCTTCCCTCTGCTGGCTAAATCTTTATGTACCTCAGTGTCACAACAGTGGGTCTATCGTCTCCTTCTGGTGGCTGTGTGATTTAGTGCGTTGGCTCTCTGACCCATGCAAAAATCTTCCCCTTACTGGGCAGTCAAAAGTCCAGTTCTACACAATGAATTTCTCCCTTTGAGGCCAAGGGCACCATTTCGGGAGGGCAGTGGGGCTGTGGCTCTGCTATCAGGAGGCTGCTTGCTCTTCTTCCTATTGCCCTGACTACCAGGCAGCAAGGAGGAAGTGTCTGGTACCCACTGCTACCCCCTCCATCCTTGCCCCCTTGCAATGGTGTAGGGGAAGTCCGTCCTTTGCTTGCTCTGGGTCTCGACCATTTCACTTCCTGGCAGAGGCTTAGAGCAGGCCTGTGGGCGGATGCCCAGGTGTTACAGCGTCAAATCAAACAGGCAGCTGTGGACGCCTCTTGCCAGGGCCACCTATATGGGAACTTATACAGACAGCCAACGGAAAAGTGGTGGTGTTAACCAAACAACTGCCAGCAACAGCCTTTACAATTACGCAGCATTGCAAGCCACACTCCTACTCACACTCCATTTTCTTCCCTCTCCTCGCTGCGGGGCAGCCCTTTATACTTCCCTTGCTCCTTCTGGCACCATGGCGTCCAACACGCTAGTCACTAGCCACATGAGGCTGTTTGGCCAGTTGAGTGTGGCTAGTTGGCTTGAACAATTTAAATACCTATTTCATAGAACTGGAAGGGACCTTGCGAGGCCATCGAGTCCAGTCCCCTGACCTCACACCAGGACCTATCACCATCCCTGATGGAATTTTTTAACTCTATTTGCCCCAGATCCCTAAATGGCCCCCCTCAAAGATTGAACTCTCAACAATAAATATATTTGCAGAATAATGCAGCTACTTCACTACAGCAGTAGCCACCTGATTCAGAACTGGCTGGATGCTACAGCTCTAGCAGATCAGGGTTGTCTGCCATCAGGGATTGGCACATGGGCAGTCACAGCTAGTGGTTGGAGCCAAAATCAGTTGGCAAGAATAGCCAGTCAGAGTCACAGCCAGACTTTAGAGGCCAGAACTGGAGTCAGACTTGTCTTTATGGCTTAGAAGAGGGGTCAGCAGCCTTTCCGAGGTGCCTAAATCTAACCAGATGAGGCAGAAGACACCATAGCCAGGGACAATGGCTTTGCATAGCAAGCAGCTGGCACCTACCTGCTGCTGGTCTTCGGAGCAGGTGTGCTGATCCCCTCACCCCATCAGGGAGCTCAGTGGGGAGCCTAGATGGGATCATTAAGAGTGCCTGGGATAAGGTCTTTTTGGAAGTTCCAGGAGGTGGGTGGTCGGACACTACCTCAGCCACACGTGAAGAACCCTTCCCCCTCAAGCTTGTAGGAGGAGCCAGTAGACTCAGGACCCAAATGAATACAGAGAGTGACTAAAAATAATGCTGCCTGGAGTAAGACAGCAGGCAAGTAGTCTAGCTGTAGGTCCCTGCTCCTGACATCTACTGCATTGACCCTCTAACGGACTGAGCTAGGGAGTGCACTTGCATCCTGCCATAAGGTCTTTGTTCCTTAGCTGCCGCTCACCCCTCCAGGTGGCACAACTGCGATATGCAGGAGTTGCGGTCCTCCCTCCACTTCGGGCTCAGGAGGTAACTGTCCCCGTTACTCAAATACTTCACCTTGCTGTCACGGAATCACAGAAGATTAGGGTTGGAAGACACCACAGGAGGTCACCTAGTGCGACCACTCAGGAGAGGTTCAATGCCGCCCAGCTGATTAGCAGAGTTCCCACAGCTATGTTTGTGTTTCTCCTGGTGGTGCACATTTGTACATGCCTCAGGGCACACAACAAAATTCATTCTGCGCATGGATGGAAATGATTAGCGGGAATATTGGTAAAATCCATCCCATAATCCATCCCATCATTTATGAAGATGTTGAACAAAAACAGACCCAGGACTAACCCCTGAGGTACTCCGGTTGATATCGGCTGCCAACTAGACAGCAAGTCATTGACTACTACCCATTGAGAGCAAGACACAGTAAGGCTACGTCTACACGTGCAGCCAACATCGAAATAGCTTATTTCGATGTTGTGACATCGAAATAGTCTATTTCGATGAATAACGTCTACACGTCCTCCAGGGCCAGCAACGTCGATGTTCAACTTCGACGTTGCTCAGCCCAACATCGAAATAGGCGCAGCAAGGGAACATCTACACGTCAAAGTAGCACACATCGAAATAGGGATGCCAGGCACAGCTGCAGACAGGGTCACAGGGCGGACTCAACAGCAAGCCGCTCCCTTAAAGGGCCCCTCCCAGACACAGTTGCACTAAACAACACAAGATACACAGAGCTGACAACTGGTTGCAGACCCTGTGCCTGCAGCATAGATCCCCAGCTGCCGCAGAAGCAGCCAGAAGCCCTGGGCTAAGGGCTGCTGCCCACGGTGACCATAGAGCCCCGCAGGGGCTGGAGAGAGAGCATCTCTCAACCCCCCAGCTGATGGCCGCCATGGAGGACCCAGCAATTTCGACGTTGCGGGACGCGGATCGTCTACACGGTCCCTACTTCGACGTTCAACGTCGAAGTAGGGCGCTATTCCTATCTCCTCATGAGGTTAGCGACTTCGACGTCTCGCCGCCTAACGTCGAAGTTAACTTCGAAATAGCGCCCGACGCATGTAGACGCGACGGGCGCTATTTCGAAGTTGGTGCCGCTACTTCGAAGTAGCGTGCACGTGTAGACACAGCTTAAGTCATTCTTCTGCTTAGGCCTCAATTGGAGTACTGTGTCCAGTTCTGGGCACCACATTTCAAGAAGGATGTGGAGAAATTGGAGAAGGTCCAGAGAAGAGCAACAAGAATGATTAAAGGTCTAGAGAACATGAGCTCTGAGGGAAGACTGAAAGAACTGGGCTTGTAGAGGGAACACAATAGCAGTTTTCAAGTACCTAAAAGAGGGTTACAAGGAAGAGGGAGAAAAATTGTTTTCCTTGGCCTCTGAGGATACAAGGAGCAATGGCCTTAAACTGCAGTAAGGGAGGTTTAGGTTGGACTTTGGGAAAAACTTCCTAACTGTCAGGGTGGTTAAATACACGAATGAATTGCCTAGGGAGGTTGTGGAATCTCCATCACTGGAGATATTTCAGATCAGGTTAGATAGACATCTGTTAGGGATGGTCTAGATGGTGCTTGGTCCTGTTATGAGGGCAGGGGAATGGACACAATGACCTCTCGAGACCCCTTCCAGTCTAGTGTTCTATGATTCTATGATCTCGCCAGCTTTCCCTCTTACAACCCATTCATCCAAGCCACACTTCTTTAATGGGCTGGCTTTGCCAAAGTCAAGCAAATTGCTGCACTCCAGGACTGTGCAGGGGACCCTCCCCCGTATTTGTCCAAGCTCACTGCCAGTCCTTCCACACCCCCTGGTTGCAGAAGAACCCCAGTGAGGTATCTTCATTACTGAGACCTAGGACTGACTTTTAACCTGCTGTGTTCTAAGGCCTTGCTTCTCCTCCACAGTCACACAGTCCTGGAGGGTATTGCAAAGGGTAAGTCAGAGCTTGGACATGAGCGCTTTAGATATACATTTCACCCTGGGACAGACCCATAACGACATTTTAAGATGCTGGCTCGTACCAAATTGGATTTGGTTTTCTTCATAGTAGACAGTAGATTTTGGAAGTATTTCGAGTTTCTCTTTTGTTACAGAAGTTGACGCTCTTGACGCTCCCTTTCTCTCTAATGCAGCCTTGGAATCGGTGCTATTAATGTAAAGCTCCTGTACTCTGTTTGTTCCTGCTAGCTTGTTACCTATGTCCACCTGATCTCTGGCAGTATATCACAGTCTCAGTTATGTCTTTATGGCTTAGAACAAGGGTCAGCAGCCTTTCCAAGCGGCTGAAATCTGACCTTTTGACCTCTGTGAATGGTCGGAGTGCCAGTGATATTTTTTAAAGTCATTAATAGTTCTATTTACAACAGCTTCACTAATAAAGAAATGAAGATGCAGAGCTTTACCATTTAGGTGGTGGTTGGTAGCATTAGCTGCTCTTTTGTTAATCCACAGGCGGCATGGCGTTGAGCAAGCTCCTGGGTGCATAGAGGAGGAGGGATGGGGCTGAGCTCCCGCCGCACATGCCGATGAAAATCAGCTCATGTGCTACTGATGCTGGGGGTTGCTGACCCCTGGCTTAGAAGATCTAATATCTATCATGAGAAATGTTCTGGGGCTGCAAGAGCAGGGGTAGCTGCAGGCAGGTTGTGCCAGACCCTCACCTGGTAGAAATTGACCAATCTTCACTGAAGTCAATGGAGCTAGAACAATTTACACCAGCTGAGGATCTAGCCTATTATCCTAATCACCTGCACAGGCCAGATTGTTTTAGTGATGTTACTTGAATGGAGAGTGCTAATTTCCAAATAAGTCAATATGTGCTTTCCTTTAAATAAACTAAGGCAAAACACTCCAAAATCAACCTGATCTTCTCTTTGTTATGAAGAAATTATACTCAGGCACTGGAAGGTGAAAAAATAAAAAGGACGAAGTTCACATTTTCATTCACAGACTCTGTGACCTCCAGAACTAATCAAACCCATATAGATTGGGCCTCTGAGAGGGCCAGGATGGGATCAGTGCCCAGAAGGGGAGATTGGTCAGATACAATAAACACTAGGACATAGATGGGGGCTGGTTAACTAAGAAATAACGGTTCCAAGACAAAGTAACAATCACCGTGTGGTCAGACCAACACTGGCACATCCAGGTAGTCCATGCCCTACAGAAGCAAGTCTGAAACTACCTGGACTCAAGGGTGTGAGAAGGGAGAAAGAAAGTCGATGAAAAAGTACAATGAGCAGGATATTTCTGTATAGAAGTGAAAAACTTCCTAGAGAGTTGGTTTCTTAACAGCAGTATTTCCCAAATTTAAAGCACTGATGTACCCCTTTCAGAACGTGGCCTTATTGGCGTACCACCTCTCCCAGTGCCGTCCCAGTGCTTATCTCCTGATTTTTAGGCATTTATTTTCTGCCACATACCCCTTGAAATCCTTTCACGTACCACACTTTGGGAAACGCTGCTGAACAGGATTTCCAACTACACCACTGAGATGCCGCAGACTGATTGACACAGGGGCTTGCTAATAGGCTACAGTTTCATGATTAGATCACCAGTCATTTTCTGGTTAGGTTATACGTGATTATAATTACCTACTAGCACAAGGCTAGTCACACGATCTACGTGCAATGAGTTGGTCTGAAGCCAATTCTTGGACTGACATGCAATATCACAGAGACGACAAACACAGCTGGCACTAATTGGTACCTCTGTTTGCAGTACCTGTGAGCAGACTAAGGGCTGGCTGGGTCAGCAGTCTGACCTCCCTTCTCACTCTTACTAACCCCCAAGTTCGGAGTTATTGTTAGAGTGCCAGCCACACACAAGGCATCATTAAGATGGATGCCCAGTACCAGGACAGAGTGGGAAGCTTAGGGCATTGGTCATTGTGACTGTCAATCAGCACATTACACTTGCACTAGAGTTCCTACAACCGGTATAGAAAAATACACTGGGACATCACCAGCCAATCTTTGCCCTTCCTTGTTTTTGTTTTCCCCCTCAGGACAGAGTAACACTGACTCAAACGTATTTGACAGTACACATATGCCAAAATTCCCAAGGAATGTCTATTCCCCATGAGGATGTAGCTCCCAATTCCCACCTTCATCTGATAGCATCCAGAAGACTGGACAATATTTTTCCTGCTTGGTTTGTTTAAACTAGCCAAAGGCAGGTGGTTTATAGCAATTTGCATTTGCTCTGTCAATATTCAGGCCTAGCAAGCATTACTGCTGCTGTAAGAACTGCACTCCACCTCACTAGTGACAGTGAGCCAGCTCCTTTGCAAGTAGAAATAGGTACAGATCCACTGCAATCAAGAGAGTGATACTGATTTGCATCACTTGCGGATCTGGCTAAGTGCATGAAGCACAAATGGAACCTCTCAAGGTCCCTTTCGCCCTCCAGTTGTATGAGTCTGTGAGTCGCTTCCAAACCCAGCGTAGCCACTGCAACTGAGAGGGAGACGTGTCGACATTCTCTCCCCTCTACCCTGCACAGGAGGGAAGGCAATGCCGAGTGGAGGGCTGCAGCAGGAAAGCAGACTGGCTGGAAATGGGCCAGAGTTCTTCCTGGCTTGGGACTCCCTGTGCTATCTCCGTGTCAGTGATTTCTGTACAGTACGATCCCTTTCTTAATAACAAGAACGCATCTTCCAATCTGTGTACATCCTCCACTGGTCCCCATATTTGAAAGAGAATGAAATTTGAGGTGAAGATAATTATTTCTTGTGCATCATACCAGACCACTTCATGGTTCTCTCGCTCAGCAGTGATTTACTGTGGCACTGAGAACTAACCAGTTGGAACTTGTGCATCAGTCACCTGAAACTAACACACAGAATGTTTGCCCTAGGGGAGCAATGCATTTGCTGCTAAATATATAACAGGGTGGGGGCGTTTTTTGGTTTGTTTTTTGTTTTGCCTCCTATCGCCTGAGAAAACCGGTTTCAGGCTGCAAAACCTAAATCTACAATTGTCTTTTTCTCCTTCTTAAATGTCAGTGAGCCTGGGCTCGGACGTGTTTTAATTCTGCCACTGTTAACTGTGCCCTTCCTTTCCACTAGTTTTCTGATTGGCGAGGCAGGTGATGGACTTGTGGGGCCCTGGGAAAGTAGAGGAGGGGCTCAACTCCAGGGCCCCCAGAAGGAGAGGGGCCTTGGGCAGAAAGGGTAGGGCTGCTGCTAGCCTCTCCCTCCCAGCTCTCAGCATCATCCAAACTGCACAGCGTAGGGCTTCAGTAGTGGTTTAAAGGGGCCAGAGCTCAAGCCACAACTGCCACCTTCCCCTTCCCCCTGGCATCAACCCTGGTGACTGGCAATGCTAAACTACCAGCTTTCTAGTTTTCCATCTCTTTTATCCCCTTCTGCGTTATCCTTGTGCCTGCATCCATTTCCTCAACACGGCATGACATCACTGTCCCCATATCCTCCCTTCACACCTGCCTACCTTGGCGTTTATCACAGCCATGTGTTGTAGCTTGGAGGTCTGCTCTTCCTGCAGTATGAATATTAGTGATGCTAACAGACCTCGACACTCACGCACGCACAGAGGAGAGGCCAGATCAACTGGTCTTTTTCCAGCTTTGCTCCATGGCACCCATTCAATTTATTCTTGCACCCATCTCTGTCCTCTTAGCATGAGAGAATGTAAATCACTATATAGTTAGGGATTATAGCGGGGGGCAGGCTACAGACTAGCCAATCAAGTCTGCACCACTAGGGCAGTGGGAGAAAAGGGGGTAGGAAGCAGTGTCAGGGAGCCATGTGAGAACTTTTGGTGCAGCTAGCCAATGCCGGGAGTGTGTGGTGGCTCAGACCTGGCCAAAGCTGGGGAACCTACTGGGGAGACAGGTCATACAGAGGTGCTGAAGTAAAGCAGGGACCCAGCAGAGTCAGGGTAAGCTGAGCCCACTAAGGGAAGATTACTTCTGGAGGGAGGTTCCCAGGAGGTGCTCAGCAGGGTAAGATTTGTAGGTGAAGGGAACCCGGGGAGTAGAACAGTGCAGGGAGCCAACCTGCGGAAGCCTTGAGTTCAGGAGAACGGGAAAAGAGTTCCAATGACCAAAAAGACAGCCAAGGCATGGATCCCCTGAAATAGGTGTACAGGCCTTGATGAAGAAGGCCTGTGAGTGCTGAGGTAGTTGGCCTGGAGAGCAAGGCCCTGGAATAGGGGCAAAGGCACTGAGAAACAAAATAGGTGCTGAGGTTGACTCTTTGGTGAGCAACCTAGAGTTGCGGGAGGGGGATTTGTTTAATTGTAACCTGTCTGGTTTGGGGCACTGGAGAATGTTGTTCCTTGTGCAGTGCCTGATGGACCCAGGTTGTTGGTAGGTGAGATTGAACCTGGGAATCTTTGGAGCTAAAGGCACAAAGCTCTATCACAAGAGCTAGAAGCCAGCTGGCCCTTCACTAAGGCTGTAAAGCAAACTCACCAATCTCTCTCCCGGCAGTCTCAGTGACTGTGGGTTACACCTGTGTTAAAAATTATGCCAGGGCTTCAGTGAACTCTGTGGCTATGTCTAGATTACAGCAATTTGTTGACAGAAGTTTTTGTCGGAAGATATCTTCTGACAAAAGTTCTGCCGACGGATTGCGGCCAGACTGCCAAGTGGATCACAAGAGCGATCTGCTCTATCGACAGAGAACAGCTATACTGCCCGGCCACTTTCCTGACAAAACGGCCAACCGGAAGCCCAGCAGACAGGACTGCCCGGTATCCCGGAAGCCCTGTCTGTCAATAGAGGGCCCCCCTGAATGTCCAGACCAGCTTTCTGTTAACAGATCTCTGTTGGCAGAGGTGTTATGCCTCATGTGGAGTGGGATAAGACTGTAAACAAAAGTGCTGCCTTCTGTTGATTTACTATTGCCAGGACACCTTTGGGAATCTGGACGCTCCCTGGGTTTTGTCAACATAACAATAGTTTTGCCGACAAATCCCTCTAGTGTAGACATGGCCTGAGAGGAACAATATTGCTTTCCAAGGTGGGGAGGGGGTGACTGTTGTACTTAATTTTGGTGGAAAAGACGGGCAACGTGGTCAGCCCATGGGACTATCTAGGAAACTGGGCACAACTTGCCTGTATTGGTAAGTTGGCTGCTGGAGGCAGCTCTGGTGTGGGGCCTGTTGCAGGGCTCTATGTAATGCCCTAATTTATAATAGTTTAAAACACCAAACTGGATTTAACACTCCCTCTGTTTCACTCAAAATCATTACTCCTGACCTCTGCTGATATTGGAGTCTTTTGCTTCACTTAGTAGTTAATATTAACTGCTTAATGATCAAACATAGCCAGTTAATGATCACGGCTGAAGTTAAACAGACTGTGGCAAGTAAAATCCAGGACAGGAGACTTTGCAAATAAATTAAATTTTTTTTCTCTTTTGCCTCCATTGTCACAGTCATTCATCCATCAGCATGGAGATGAGAACGGCAATGGCACTTCAGTGCTAGAGAGTCTGACCATGGAAGGCTTGTCTGCAAAACTAACCCATTCTCCAGTTTGTCCGTATTCTGATTGAGCACCTCACTTTCACTGTGTTTGGCAATTAATCACCCACTGCTGGCTTACAGTCAACTGCATGTGTGACTAGGCTGGATCACAGAATCACAGAATCATAGGGCTGGAAGGGACCGCAGGAGGTCATCTAGTCCAGCTCCCTGCTTTAAGCAGGATCATCCCCCACTAAGTCATCCCAGCCAGGACCTTGTCAAGCTTGGACTTAAAAACCTCAAAGGATGGAGAATCCACCACCTCTCTAGGCAACAGATTCCAATGCTTCACCACCCGCCTGGTGAAGTAGTTTTTCCTAATATCTAACCTACACCTCTCCCTCTTTAACTTCAGACCATTACTCCTTGTTCTGCCATCTGACACCACTGAGAACAGTTTCTCACCCTCCTCTTTAGAGCTCCCCTTCAGGACGTTGAAGCCTGCTATTAAATCACCCCTCAGTCTTCTCTTCTGTAAACTAAACAAGCCCAAATCCCTCAGCCTCTCCTCATAGGTCTTGTGCTCCAGACCCTTAATCATTTTTGTTGCCCTCTGCTGAACCGGGCCCAGCACATCCACATCCTTTTTATACTGAGGGGGGGGGCGCAAAACTGGACACAGTATTTCAGATGTGGCCTCCCCATCGCCAAATAGAGGGGAACAACTACTTCTGTAGATCTGCTCGACATGCTACAACCACTTGTCCTCCACATTCCAATATCTCTTTCTTGCTTTTGCTTCAATAAGATAATAGGTTCTCATCTTGCCATAACCTCTACCAGGAAACACACAGGACCAGACTGTAAACCCTGTACACTGATGTGCAGATTCCCACACAAATAGGTACAATAGGACTCCTCATGTGAGCAACTGCTTATCATTAGCTGCATCTACACGTGCACGCTACTTTGAAGTAGCGGCACCAACTTCGAAATAGCGCCCGTCGCGTCTACACGCGTCGGGCGCTATTTCGAAGTTAACTTCGACGTTAGGCGGCGAGACGTCGAAGTCGCTAACCTCATGAGGAGATAGGAATAGCGCCCTACTTCGACGTTGAACGTCGAAGTAGGGACCGTGTAGACGATCCGCGTCCCGCAACGTCGAAATTGCTGGGTCCTCCATGGCGGCCATCAGCTGGGGGGTTGAGAGATGCTCTCTCTCCAGCCCCTGCGGGGCTCTATGGTCACCGTGGGCAGCAGCCCTTAGCCCAGGGCTTCTGGCTGCTTCTGCGGCAGCTGGGGATCTATGCTGCAGGCACAGGGTCTGCAACCAGTTGTCAGCTCTGTGTATCTTGTGTTGTTTAGTGCAACTGTGTCTGGGAGGGGCCCTTTAAGGGAGCGGCTTGCTGTTGAGTCCGCCCTGTGACCCTGTCTGCAGCTGTGCCTGGCATCCCTATTTCGATGTGTGCTACTTTGACGTGTAGACGTTCCCTCGCTGCGCCTATTTCAATGTTGGGCTGAGCAACGTCGAAGTTGAACATCGATGTTGCCGGCCCTGGAGGACGTGTACACGTTATTCATCGAAATAGACTATTTCGATGTTGGCTGCACGTGTAGATGTAGCCATTGTGAGTTAAGGGCTGCCAGTCTGGCCAGCAATGATCATCTGCTGTTGGAAAACATCAGAGATGAAATCCCTCCAATAACATTTGGTTTGCACACAGATGGAGAAGATTCTTGCCGCAGATCACAGCAAAGCCTTGGTTTGTTCAATCCCCTCCAAACGAGGGTCCTCAGAGTTTTGGCAATTGTAAATCTGTACCTACTGTGGAACTCAAAATATTGCCAACATAGCAAGACATCTGCACACAAACACAGAGACATGAATGCCCACACCAGCCCATCACTCCCAGTCCTTCTTTACTCATTGAGAAATGCAGCTCCCATGAAGAGACCTCTCCCCTACTTGGGGCCTGATCAGCATTTGTAGCTTGCACTGGAATTGTCGATGCTCTACACACCTTTGAATTAGCAGAGTAGGGTTTGCCAGCTCTGAGACTATTTCTCTGAGGCCCCAATGCAGGCAGGTGATTCAGTAGTAGTAGGCATCCTTCAGTCTGCATAGACTATGGATCGCACCCTTTAAAGTTTCAATTGAGGACTTCATTTACAGCGTCTGTTGTGACTATAAAGACCCACACGAGAGTGACAGTCCTTGCTGCATCTCTTGCAGATGTAGTGGGTGTCTGGCAAGTCCTATTTGTGCTTTCTGTGCGCTTGCTTCTCCTCTGCTAGCTGTCTGATCTTCAACTCGCCCTTCTGAAGGCCCTTGTGTAACCCCTGCCTCCATCTGCTGCGGTCGTCTGCTAGATCTTCCCAGTTGTCCAGCTCGATGTCTACCTCTCTGAGGTCTCTCTTGCAGACATCTTTGTAGCGCAACTGGGGGCGTCCGGGACGTCTTTTGCCAGAGGCTAGCTCACCATACAGGATGTCTTTTGGAATCCTTCCATCGTTCATCCTGTGGACGTGGCCAAGCCAGCGGAGTCGACGCTGCCTGAGGAGGGTGTGCATGGTTGGGATTCCAGCTTGCTCGAGGACGGCAGTGTTGGTCACTCTGTCCTTCCATGATATTCCAAGGATGCGCCTGAGGCAGTGCAAGTGGAAGATGTTCAGCCTCTTTTCCTGGCGGGCATACAGGGTCCAAGTCTCGCTGCCATAAAGGAGGGTGCTGAGGATGCAGGCTCTGTAGACTTGCATTTTGGTGTGAGTGTACAGCTTGTTGTTATTCCACACTCTCTTGCTGAGTCTGGACAGAGTTGTGGCCGCTTTTCCGATCCTCCTATTTAGCTCAGTGTCCAACGACAGGGTGTCAGTGATGGTGGACCTGAGGTAAACGAACTCGTGGACAACCTCTAACGTATAGTTGTCAATGCTGATTGATGGGGATTCAGCAACATCCTGACCGAGTACGTTCGTCTTCTTTAGGCTGATGGTAAGCCCAAAGTCCTTGCACGCTTTGGAGAACCGATCCAGCAGTTTTTGAAGCTGGTCTTCTGTGTGAGACACTACAGCTATGTCTACACGTGAAGCCTACATCGAAGTAGCCTATTTCAATGTGGAGACATCGAAATAGGCTATTTCGATGAATAACGTCTACACGTCCTCCAGGGCTGGCAACGTCGATGTTCAACATCGACGTTGCGCAGCACCACATCGAAATAGGAGCAGCGAGGGAACGTCTACACGTCAAAGTAGCACACATCGAAATAAGGGTGCCAGGCACAGCTGCAGACAGGGTCACAGGGCGGACTCAACAGCAAGCCGCTCCCTTAAAGGGCCCCTCCCAGACACACTTGCACTAAACAGCACAAGATCCACAGAGCCGACAACTGGTTGCAGACCCTGTGCATGCAGCACGGATCCCCAGCTGCAGCAGCAGCAGCCAGAAGCCCTGGGCTAAGGGCTGCTGCACCCGGTGACCATAGATCCCCGCAGGGGCTGGAGAGAGAGCGTCTCTCAACCCCTCAGCTGATGGCCGCCATGGCGGACCCCGCAATTTCGATGTTGCGGGACGCGCAACGACTACACGTTCCCTACTTTGATGTTGAACGTCGAAGTAGGGCGCTATTCCCATCCCCTCATGGGGTTAGCGACTTTGACGTCTCGCCGCCTAACGTCGATGTTAACATCGAAATAGCGCCCAGCACGTGTAGCCGTGACGGGCGCTATTTCGAAGTTAGTGCTGCTACTTCGAAGTAGCGTGCACGTGTAGACACAGCTTACAGCAGCATCGTCTATGAACAGCATGTCTCTGATGAGGACTTCTCGCACCTTAGACTTAGCTTTCAGCCTTGCAAGGTTAAACAGTTTCCCATTGGATCTTGTGTGCAGCAAGATGCCCTCTGTTGAAGATCCAAAGGCATGCTTCAGGAGGAGTGCGAAGAAGATCCCAAACAATGTCGGAGCAAGCACTCATCCTTGTTTGACGCCGCTCCTGATTCTGAAAGCATCCGATAATGCGCCGTCATATTGGATGGTTCCTCTCATGTTTTCGCGGAACGACTGGATCATCTTCAGTTACCGTGGAGGACAGCCTATCTTGTGGAGCAGTTTGAACAGAAGGCAGGTGATTCATCCTCTCGGAAGCATCAGAATTTTCTGAGAGGCAGGTGATTCATCCTCTTGGAAAATTCTGATGCTTCCTAAACCATTGTCACTGCACAGTCAGTCTTTTCGACAGCCTGCTCCACAGTAGAAATTCCTTCAGCTTATACAGCACGTACAGCAAAGCATTAAAAACACTGCCTGCATGTCCCTGGCTCACCTGCAGCTATCTAAAGGAGCACCATATCTAATTTTGCACACAGGCCCCACGTTCTGAGGTATGACCTCAGTCAACTTGCCAGTCCAAATACTTAAAACTAAAAGGGAAAAAAAAATCAATCTTTGTCTCATGGAAGAATGTTGAACCACAATTCTCAAGCACAAATACAGTCTTCCCCCGCCTTACGAGGGTAATTCGTTCCTGAAAAACCCCTCTTAGGGCGAAGTCTTGTAAGTCGAAAACGTAATTACCATTAATTTCAATGTGAAAAAATTTTATGCGTGCCTGAGCCCCAAAATTTACACCCATTTATGCTAAAACAACACCAAATCCCATTAAAATGAACACAATTACTTCAATAGTTAACATTAGTTATCATAACACAACATAACAAGGCATTCTCCCTTCATTAATTGCTCTGTAATATGGCTGTTTACCTGTTTTCAGGGGGCTGTCCCAGGTGCATAGACAGGGCTGCGAGGGGAACGGAAATTGAAGAGTGCCTGGGAGGGGGGCGCAAAGCCAGGTAGTTGCCCACCGTTGCAGAAGCGGGGCCGGTACAAGTGGGTAGGCAGGGCAGAGCAGGGCACGGGGAGGCAGCCCGGCCTGAACGCAGCTTAGGTTAAGCGGGGAGCGGGCAGTGGCCACATGGGGAGCTAGGCAGGCACAGGGGATCCCCGGCTGGCGAGGGGCAATGCCTCACTCATACGGGGCTCTGCGGTGGAGAGGCCCCACCGGCGTCGGCAGCGGCAGGCGAGCCAGGCACTAAATGGGATGGAACGCCGCAGGTGGCAAGCGGCACCCTAGGCACAGCTGCGCAGGGGGGCGGCAGCAGCCCCCTAGCCGCCTGGGGGGGCGAGTGGCAGCGGCAGGGCCGGGATGGGCTGTGCGCCCAGCATCCACGTCTCACAGAGCAGCGGGATCTACTGCCAGGACTCGGACGAGTCTACCTCCCCACACCGCGCCACCACCACCCCCCGTACGGCCTCTTTGTCAAGACCGACACGGCCGATTCCATCCCCTCGGTGCTCACCTACCAGAGCCGCCAGCCGCCGCCCGGCCCTGGCCCGCACCGCCAGGAGCGCAGGGAGCCCTCGGCCACTGGCCGGGCCAGGGTGCGCTGCTGCTGCAACGCTGAGGCAGAGACCCAGACCAGCCACAGCAGTGTCAAGGTAAACGCGGGGATGGACTGAGGTGCCCGGGGCGGCAGCTCCACGGATGGGCGCTGTCCCCTCCTCTCCCAGCTCCGGAGGTTGCCCGGAGCCGCGGCCTTTCTCCTGCGGCAGGGCAGCCGCATCCCGCTGAGGCACGTGAAATCCAAATTAGTCCTTGTAAACGCAAAGAAATGCCTCAGAAGCCAAAGTAGGGGTATTAAATGAAACTCCTTGTAAAGTTGAATTCTTGTAACCCAAATGGGCGCATCTCGGGGTATGACTGTACTCTGGGCAACTCTTGTGCTCACAGAACTCCTCGGAGGACCATGCACTCATCACCACTGGTATGGAGAAGGTGCCTGCTGTGGAGATCTAAAGAATTCTGCACGGCTGCTAAAGCAATGCTATGCATTCTACGGCAGCATCACAACACTATGAATGTTCCTAAAAAAAGCTTTGAGTGAACAAATGGAATTTGGGACCAGGATTTAAATTAAATTGGAATGTACCATACCAGACATGTGCATACAGTGGATAAAACCCTGGACTGAGTCTTGAAAGATCTGGATTCTAATCCTGGCTTGGCTTACTGCTCTGCGTGGTATCCTTACTCAATTCAAATCACTGCTTTGTACCTCAGTTTTCCTATCTGTAAAATGAGCATTATTAGGTTTTCTGCCTCTGTAAGGCGTTGTGAGATGTAAGGATGAAAAGAGCTAGGTTTATCTTTAGGGGCTCTCCTAGTTTTGCTACGTGTAGACTTTCTGTTAGATATATGTTAAACTTGCATGAGCTGATAGAAACTTTCTGAATTTGAAGTGATTTTCTGCTGGCATGAGCCTGAAAATATAGAAACAATGAAACACAGTCATCTACAGCATGATCTTGGTAGCTCTAAGAGCAATCTGAAGAGCTCTCATTCACTTAAATGGATCATTAATATCAAGGCTACTGAATGCTGAACCACAATTCTTTATCAAGTCCGCCATGGCTGGTCCCAAGCCCGAATGAGAAAAGAGGAGGGTTGGGCATATGACTAGCACCCACACTGCATAAAACAATCCTAGCTACAGAAACATTGACAAAAGTCCAGCAGATTCCACTCCTGGGAGCAAAAAGGCTCTCGTCTTGAGGGAGTATGATGTGTTGTAATGAAAGCCAGAAGGAAACTACAATGCTGAATACCTTTTTCTGAAGCAGGAAAATCCTGCTCATCAGAAACCACAAGGAAATCAGAAAATAGGGTGCCTAAGAAATACCTGAAAAAGAGACCTGAAGGCTGACACTAAAAAGAAGGGACACATCTAGTCAGAACTGGAAAAGTTCGCCTGGACGGGGGATGCTGATGAATGGTCACCAATGGCCTATGCTCCAAGATGTAAGGGTGGAAGAGGCTTACTACTACTATTGAAAATTGCCAATTTGTCATTAACCAGTTTTTCTAAAGGTAGAATTTATTCAGTAATTAAAGAACATAAATAAGCTTGATTGGATTTATTGATATAATTCATTCATTGCACAGCACATAACAGAAAGAGAGATAATCTGTGAACTTCCTCTCCTGCAGGCTGAAGACATGAGAGTTTAGATTGCACTATTTGTCTGATCCCAGTATGAATTTGGTATTAACTTATATCTTTTTAGTAAACCTATCAACATTTTGCAAACATAAACATATGTATTTTGTCTATACAGTACATCACTGAAAATATGTATTCCTAGCAGGCTAGCATTTTCTCTTCTTAGCATGACTCCCAGAGCATCATGGGTAAGTCTGGGCGATAGGTTAACTTCAAAATTTCATTGTCAATATTTGTAATTGTTTTACTCCTGATCAGTTTATTAGGATCCTCCTGCTAACAAGGTGGCTGCATATTGGAGACACTGAACATGTAAATGGCTTTTTACATCTTTGCAGGGTTGTTCATCAGGGTGTGTTCCTGTGCTTGCTCTTGGTTCACTTTTAAATGTTGCAGACCTGGTACTGTACTTCAAACGGTTTCCTTAGAACATTATTTCTACATTATTAATCCAGTCCTGACTGGATCCTATCCTATGACTCCTATTCTATTAATCCAGCAATAGACTGTCCTGATCTCACTTGCGATCTCTACCTGCTTCTGTAATAAAGGCGATAAGTATTTAATTCACCTCATACTGTCTCGCACGCCATCCCCTCTGCCCAGAACTTCTCCCAGTCCAGCCACTAGTGGCAAGCCTATACCATTAAGCCGGTTGTAGCTCCTCTCTCCCTGTGGTGGTCCATTTACATTCCACTAGCCCTAGTCAGGACAGATCTCCATCCCATCGAACATAAACATATTGCCCTGGGGACTTTACCTGTTTAGTGTGAGATCTAACACATCAAGCTGGTAGCAGACAATAGGAGACAAGGGGTATCAGTAGCAAGAGGGTGTAATTAAACGACTTAACAGTTGGGACGTTCAAACCATGTACTGGGACAGACCCACTTGCTTCCACCTTAACCCCAGGACTTTCTTCTCTCCTGATCTGCAATCTAGATACTTACCTGCCCTTCCCCATCAGGGGCTAACTTAAGGCTGTGGCGTGGGACAGCCGCTGGTGCGGGACAGAGGTAGGCACCGAGCTCGGCTGTGGGGACGCCTGGACCAACCCTGACTACATCCTTTCTCCTGCTGACCCACCTCCGCCCCGCCCTCCCCTCCCCTCCCCTCCGGCGCTGCTCGCCCAGCCGCACGCCGGGCCGGGTACCTGATGCAATCCCCCGCTGCCTTTGCTCGGCGCGCAGCTCGGCGAAAGCGCCCCGGCCAGTTGCATCATCCCGGATTGACACGGGAGTCAGCACTCCGCCAATCAGCGAGCGAGCCCCGCCGGGCCTAACGGCCCTTCCTCCCAATCACAGCTCCGCATGGAGGACGCGGGTTCGAGCCGAGGCCGCTGATTGGAGGCAGCGCCAGCGAGCCCCTCCCTAGCGCTCCGGAGTGTGGCAGGTGGGCGGGGCTCGCCGGCGCCCGAGGTATAAAGCGCTGGGGCGGCGGGCGACCGGCTTAGCTGTCTGGCTCCTGCTGCGGTGGGCAGAGGCTGCGCCCGGTCTCGTACAGCCGCCGCGGGGCCATGAAGCAGGACCCGGCGCAGGAGGCGGCCGCGGAGCCGAGAATGTCCCTGTGGATCTTCGGCTACGGCTCGCTGGTGTGGAGACCCGGCTTCGCCTTCAGCGCCCGGCGCGTGGGCTGCATCCGCGGCTACAGCCGCCGCTTCTGGCAGGGCGACACCTTCCACCGCGGCAGCGAGAAGATGGTGAGTGGGGGGCGGATGGGGGCCGCCCCGATCTGCCACCGCCCCGCAAGTGGCGTCCGCCAGCCCGGCGCCGGCTCCGCCCAGCCCCTCTAGACGGGGGCCTGCAGTGCGGTGGTGGGACCCGCAGGGCTGGGCCCGCCTCTCCTGCGGGCTTGGTGTTTGGTCTGGCTTCTAAAATGCCCTGTTGTTTCTCTCTCCCCATCTAGCCTGGGCGCGTGGTTACCCTCCAGGAAGACTATGATGTAAGTATCTACAGCTAGTGTCCCTTGCAATGGCATAGCTAAGCCTACAGCTGCTCCCCGTTGGGTTTTTATAGAGGTCTGTAGATGAGTTTAGTTGGATTAGTCCCACATCAAGTAGTTTAGTAGGTCCTCAACATCTCCACCCTCCACTATGGGGCAGTGGTAGCCATCAGGCAGCTGTGTCCTGTAATGGTGGTAAAACAATCATGGGGATGCTATTTTGTGGGGTAGTATAAGACTTACTTGGGTTCTTACATTCGTCTCCATACCTTTGGGCTGATTGCATTAGTCAGCGGGATGTTGGGGCGGGGGGGCAGAGCCACAGATGGGTCTGAGTGGTCATCCAGGCCCTCCTCCTGGTGACCTGGCTGAGGAGTGGGATCAGGGCTTGGGGGTTTACCTGGCTCTGCTCCACCCAAGGAGTGGGCCCAGGGCTTATCTCCTCATTCCTCTGACCTGCTCCACCCCACCCAGTGGGGCCTTCTGGCTGTCCCACTGGCTGGAAGTGGCAATTGCAGCCTCTGCTTTGAACCACTCAGCCTACAACACTTACAGTTAAAGCTAAAGACCTGGCCGTGGATGTGAAATGGGACACGTTGTGCCAGATTGCTTGTTGATATAATCACACTGACTTTGGTGCTTTTTACTTGGGTTCCTTTTCTAGAAAGGTGCTAGACTCCACAGTGAGCTAGTCAGAAGGTGGGCAGCCTTTTTGCCCTGTAAAAGAATACAAAGCTGCTGGGTCAGTTCTAGGGCCAGTTTCTTTTTTCAGTGGCATATGCCAAGAGCTGAATTTGTCACTTTGTGACTTTGAAAGACAAAGGAGATCAAAAGAAGATCTCTATCTTTGGATCAGTTTTTCCTTTCCAGCTGCCTGGCTCTTCAGGATCTTGTTCCCATTGTTTAACTAGATAGGGTGAATGTGCATCCTGAAACAAAATCCTTTTGCATAGGAAGTGCGGGTGCATCAGGGTATCTGCAGCAGCAAGTAACCTTCACTTGTAATTTCAGGCATGCACGTGGGGTGTTGCCTACGAGGTGCGTGGAGAGCAGATTGCTGCATCGCTCCAGTACTTGAATACACGAGAAGCTGTCCTGGGTGGCTATGACACCAAGCTAGTGAAGTTCTACCCCCAGGATAAAGAGGCTGACGAACCCATCTTGGCCCTCGTTTACATTGCTACACCTCAGAACCCCACCTACCTTGGCCCAGCATCTGAGGAGGACATTGCAGCCCAAATCATTGTCTCGAGTGGTCGTGCTGGACACAACATAGAGTATCTGCTGCGACTGGCAGACTTCATGCGCTACTTCTGTCCCCAGGTGGAGGACGAACACTTGTTTTCCATTGAGGAGGCCCTTATTTCCATCCTGCCCTGCCTGTGCCATGCTGAGGAGCCCTTAATGGAGGTGTGAATGTGATTCCTGTCTCAGAGGGTTGAAATGGGGAGAGGTCTTCATTTGAAAATGGCCAACAAAGATGGGGGAGGAAAGGAAAACAAAGACAAAAATGCTTCAGGCTGAGGGAAGAGGTAAGCAGGACAGTGAGCAAGGTGTTTGGGGGTGGGGAGAAAAAACTACTACAAACCTCATGAGCTGCCCTGCTTGCCGCCTGTGGGAATGTGGTGGTGGTCATTCCTCATTTCCTTACTGCGTGTGAGGATCATGACTGGCTGGTAAGCTTGCAGTGTAAATTTTGGTTCTGTGGGAGTCAGATATAAACAGGCTACTGTCCCCTTCAGTGTGCTCTGATTTGAGACCAGTTGAGCAGGACTTGACTGCAGAGTTTAGTTTCGCAGTATAACAGCCACTCTACCTCAGGGTGGCAAAGCCACAGGTACAATGGTGAGGACACAAGCCTACTGAGTATCAAATGAGACCTCCTCTTTCTTCCCTCTCCCACCTCCAGGACAGTGACTGCCAGGACAGTATAATGCCGGGGCTCTTGTGCAATATAAAATTTGCCTCAGTTGGTTCTTATGAGCCCTACCTCCATATATGTCTCAAAAGGACAGAACCAATGCACTTTTGGGACTTGAAGACCTGTATATTGTAAGGTGTAGTGCTACATATTTCCTTAAGGGGTTGGGGAATGTCTGTCTGCTGGTGTAGCAGCTCATGCCCTGCAGTGCAGGGTGTGACAAAGGAGTGAGCACCCTACCAGACCTTGGGTTTACTTGAAGAGAAAGCTGTCCTGACAAGTGTTGAGTGGGGAGGAGGAAGCTGAGACACTACAGGACTAAACTCATTGGCTTCCCCTAGTTCCCCACTGATAAACAGTGTATGTGACAGAGTTGCTGCTATTGCAAGGCATGGTGGAATCACTCTTCAGAACAGACAGCACATAGCCTAGTCTTGTTAGGTTTTTTAAGTGAGTGGGGAGATGAAATGTTTGTCTGACCTGTTACTGGGGCGTGTGTACATGAGGAAGTGCCATTGTATTGTGCCCAGTAATAAAACCAACTGCCAAAGTGCAAACTGAATGGATAGTGTCTTTTTTTTTAAGCAACAAAACTTAAACTTGGGAGAAGGGGCTAAGATACAAACCTGCCCTGTGAGGGGTTCAGTTCCCCTCTCCCTGCTGCATGACACTAGTCTCCCCTACCCTGTGACCCATCCACTAATTCCCCTACTCTCTTCTTACTTAGTCTAAGAGCTAGTTGTTTCTACACTCATCCCTGGGGGGTTTTTTAAGCTGCATCTCAAAGTGCCTTTGCGCTCTCTTCCTCTGTTAGCAATAAACTCAGTTCCTACTGATGACTGCCCCCTGCAAGGCTAGCAGAAATACTGCCCTTGTGTCAAAATAAAAGGATATCTCCAGCCACTTCTGATCCTAGGGGCACCTTGCTGCTCCCTGTGAGGTCCAAAACAGCTCCTGAGGATAAAGGGCAGGTGCAGACCCATCTTGGGGTAGATGCCAAAGAAGGCTGCATTAGAAGCAGGTTCCTCCCTACCACTTCCAACAAGCAGCAGCTGTAAAAGACAGAAATCACTGGCTGGATAGCTTTTGCTTGTACCAGAAGAGAGAGACAGGGGAAGAGCTAAAATATATGATTGCTCTCAAATTCAAGAGCTGTCCAAAGACATTAAACATCACAAACTGCCTAGAGCCACTATTCTTGGCTTACTGTAACAAACTGGTATACACTAAGCTCTGTCTGGAATGGTGTTACCTGGCCTCTTGGCATTCCAATATGCATTAGCTATTTATGCTAAATAAGGTTTTACACCTTGTAACTTAGCTGTGACAAAGTGGCTGTCTTCACTGCAACAAAAGATAGGTGGCTGGTCCATGGCAGATGCAATGTGGACATAGAGGCTGGACTCTTCATCTTTGCTTTGTTAAAGTAGACTCGGAATTCAAGCTGCTTACCGCTATAAGGCATCTGTTCCAATCCTTTTAATCATTCATGTGGTTTTTCTGCACCCTCTCCTCTGTATCAGCAGTCCTGGACTTTAAGTACCAGAAAAGTACTGCTGGTGTGACAGCTGTTGGAATAATGTGTAAAGTAACTTCTTACCTCTTACTCAAGAATTGGGTTTGGGCAGTCAAGGATCACATTAGCCCATTTGGCTACAGCATTACAAAGGGAGCTCATGTTTAACTGATTATCCACTGTAACCCCCAAATCCTTTTCAGAATCACTGCTTTCCAGGCTCATTCCCCACTTTGCTGCACCCCACCCTTTAAGTATAGCCTGCAGTCTTTGTTCCTAGATGCATAACTTCATAGCTGGCTATGTTAAAATACATCATCAGTTGCTAGTGCCCTGCTTAGTAAGCAATCCAGATTGCACTGCATTAGCATCCTCTGTCCTCATTATTTATCACTCCCCACCTCTTTATGTAATTTGCAAATTTTCTCAGTGCTAGTATTTTTTCTTAGACATTGATGAACCTTTTGACACACCAGACCAGCAGCACCTCACTAGAAATAAAAAAGCAGTCAAGTAGCACTTTAAAGACTAACAATTTATTAGGTGATGATCTTTCAGGTGACAGACCCACTCCTTCAGACCATAGCCACACAGAACAGACTAAGGCACAGAGAACCAAAAATAGTAATCAAGGTAGACAAATCAAAGAAATATCAAGGTGAGCAAATCAGAGAGTTGAGGGGTGTGGGTGGGGACTCTTCAAAGAGAGGCTGCTGAGCTCTTTTATATTCAAATTTGACACATTAACGTGGTTTCAACGGGGATGTGAATTTTCTGGGTCGTTATAGGGGCTCTTTTGCATACTAGGCTTAATCCAATTCTTGACTTCCCCCCACCCCCTCTACTCTCTGATTTGCTCACCTTGATATTTCTTTCCGATTTGTCTACCTTCATTATTGTCTTTGGTTCTCTGTGCCTTAACTATTGAGTCTGTTCTGATACGGCTATGGTCTGACAAAGTGGGTCTATCCCATGAAAGCTCATCACTGAATACATTATTTTGTTGGTCTTTAAAGTGCTACTTGACTGCTTTTTTGTTTTGATAGTATATAGACTAGCACAGCTTTCTCTCTGTTACTACTCACTGGAAATGTGCATACTCAGCATATTTTGAGACCTGTTAGGTAGCTTGTTTTAAAACCATTTAAATGTCAGAGAAATTTTGTATCATTCTAGTTTTGTAATTAAAATGTCAGCTAGCACCAAGTCAAATGCCTTACAGAAGGCAAAGTATATAACATCAACAGTATCACCATTCACGGCCCAATCTGTAGTCTCAAAAACTATGGAAGTGGTTTGAAAGGATCTATTTTCCAGAAATCATGCTGATGGGCACTAATTAAAACTGAGTCCTGCATTAGGCATTCCATTGTCTTCCCCAAGAGCAAAGCCAGGCTGACAGGACTGTAATTAGCCAGGTTATCCTCTTTACCCTTTTAGAGTGTTGGCCTAAGAGTAGCTTTCTGGAACTTCTGCTGTGTTCCAGCACTGACTGAAAAACCAACATAACTGGTCCAAAGAGCTCCTCAAACAGAGTTTTCTTTTAAATTCTTGGGGGCAAAGTATGCAGACTTGCTGATTTTAAAAAGCCTGATTCTATAAGCTTCTATTTTGTACTCTCTGGGGCTTTATGGGAAAGGAAAGTTTTGTCATAGGAGGTGACTACAGCACCCATTTTTCCCTTAATGCATAAATTCTTATTCAGCTCTTCACTTTTCAGCAGAAGGTTTCACAGCCATTCCAGCCTTTGCCCTCTGCTGAAACTGCCAACTCTGGTATGGACACTGGTCCACTGGCAAATATGAGAGCCCCTTAAACAGTTCTTAGAAACAATATTATTAGGGAATGAATGGGCTGGGTTCAAGCACACAACCTAGTAGGAAAAAGTGCTCTGGGATGCCCTGTCTTTACAAAAGCAGGGGGTGCTAGGCACCTGAATGTATTAAAGGATCTGGGCCATACTCACATCTGAGCCCAGCAGATAAGCATTCATGTGGGTAAATAGGATATCTCTTCCGGTAAGACCCAGCGTCTAACCCTGCAGCACAGCCCCCGAGCTTCAATCACTTCCCAGCTGCTAGTCCTACTGGCACACAGCCAAGTATTTCTCATGCTGCTTAACTGACCTGCAGGCTCCCAGCTGCCAAACCCTTCCAGCTTGCCAATGTCCTTTCATTATAAAGCCTTGCAAGGATCTTGTTTTCAAGAAATAACCTCAGCAATAAGAAAAGAGGGATGGATGACAGAGCAAAAGTAACCTCCAGCCCTGCTGATGGCTGTGAAGCTACTATACGCTCTATGGCTGATGGAGATGCTGCCTGTGCAACAGGCAACCCATGCTGCTATTTAATTATTGTAGAGCGAGGAGAAGGGAGAAGACAGTTTGTCCTCAGACAATCAAACCAGATCTGATACTGTAGACTACAGTGTACTTAATAGGAAATGGACCATGTATGTTCAAGGGGGACAGACTGCAGGGGAATATGCCTGGTGCTCTGTTTCAAAAACGGATGGCGGCAAGGAAGGTTCATCAAGCGGCAATCAATTTTTTTTTGAGTGAGCTGTTTATGGTGAGACTGGAGAATATAAGGAAAAAGTGCTTTTCCTCCAGTCCTAACTCTGAGGAAGAGAAGGCTGTACCACTGCCACCACAGCCTATGATATTTAAGGATGTCAGATAGGGTGCGATGTTACGGAGATTCCCCATCTTCATGACGGCTTTCCTGTTTCACAAGATTCTGGCAGGAAATCACATTTTAGTCATTTTCTTAATTTGAAAGTCAACATCCCACACTTGCCTCTGGCAAAACAAAAAGCAGTCAAGTAGCACTTTAAAGACTAGCAAAATGGTTTATTAGGTGAGCTTTCGTGGGACAGACCCACTTCTTCAGACCATAGCCATGTTCTGGTCTAGATATGGTCTGAAGAAGTGGGTCTGTCCCACGAAAGCTCATCTAATAAACCATTTTGCTAGTCTTTAAAGTGCTACTTGACTGCTTTTTGTTTTGATAGTGTATAGACTAGCACGGCTTACTCTCTCTTGCCTCTGGCAGTTTGTGGCAAAAAGAGACACGGTCTATAATATTCACTACATCCCCCAGCTGAGATAACACATCCAGTGCCAAGAAAGGGCAGCTGGGGTTGGGGCGTGGGACGAATTAGTACAGCGAGGATGCTGAGAACCATTGAACGCAGCTGTAAATCCTGTATCCAATGGAAACCCCTTCAAACCAGGGGTTGCTGCAGCATCCCCACATCCCTCAAAGCCAGCACCCATAAGCTGGCATAGTTTGCATCCCAAGAACCAAACTGAAAATAGCTAGCTGGAATCGGACAGGGGCCTGTACCATTTGTGCAGTATCTGCTTAGCTATTTCCTACCTCTTTCCCAGAGGCTGCCTCCTCTGCCCACTTCCTGCCTTTTCCCAGGATGTTCCTTACAGGGGAAGCAGTACTGCCTAGTGGCTAGAAAACTGGACTGGGACTCAGAAGACCTCTGTTCTCAGCTCCTGCACTGTCCTGCTGTGTGAATTTGGGCAAGTCACTTCTCTGGGACTTGGGTTTCCCCATCTTGGGCTAATAGCTCTTGCCTGCTTTGAAACGCACCATACAAGAGCTAGGCATGATTGCTCCAAGAACGGTTTTCTTCTTTGATTACCCCAAGACACTTTCCTCTTCTTCAGGCTGCCTCCTACAAACACTTGTAGTGGAGTGCCTCCCACTGTTGAACAATCCTCTTGTAGCTACTTTAGAAACAAATTACGATCTACGAGAGGCTTGTCAACTCGAAACAATACTGCATGATTCACATGATTTTAATCCCATCCTTGAACCGTTCCCCTTTCTCCCTGCTTTGGCATGACACTTCACTTGGTTCTGATTTACTATTGCCCTATTCCACCCCAGAACAGTGGTATTTTACACTGATGTAGCTAACCATGTAATGTTCAGGAAAACAGTTAATCTGCCTCCCCATCTTCACATATAAATCACCATGCACGTCTATGGTACTGTTCCCGCAAGGCCAGAGTATAAAGCGGGGGAGGGGGAAACAAATTCAAATAGAAAGAGGATTAATAGGAGACAAAAGGGGTTAAAAAATCTGTTTCTTAAACCTAGACTCACATCTAATTCCCAGATAAACGGCCCTTACACACTGCGAGGTGGTCTAGACCAGCAACCTTCATGCCTCTCATTCACTAACAGTTGGATTCCAATATCGTTAGCAAACACAATAACCATCCTATGCATAAGGCTCAGAATTTATTTTTCAAACCACATTACCTAACTCTCGTCTGGGTTAGAAGACAGGGCAGTAAAAGTGGTGATGAATTACAGGTGTGAAATTCCCTAGTTTAAATGCAGCCTTGAGGGGCTTGGAACAGGGATAGGTTGCTTATTGTGGGGGGATGGAGGGAAGGCAGACGCACTGGCAGGGAAGAAGGGATGAAAGGACTTGGTTTTGGATTGGGGCAGGACCAGGGAAAGGGTGTCGGAGCACTAGAGATCTGCAGTGGGGCACTGAGGTTCCTTGCCCATTTGGAAAGGGTTAGCAGCCAGTGATGGTCAGTCTTCCTTGAGAGAGAAGTCAAGTAGCTGGGAAGTGGCATGTGTGTTGTGGCTAGGAGGAGGGGCTGGATCACAGCGGGTTAAGGAGCAGGACTGTATGTTTATGGTGGACTGTACCCATCCACTATATTCTGAGAGACAATGACAGAATAGTAGGCATCTCATATGGACAATAGTTATTTTTGTCAGTCTTGTATCCCTTCCTACTACCATAAGGGAAGTCCAACATCTGTTCATCAGCAACAATAGGTGCAAGAGTGACTAGCATATTGGAACAATACAATTGATATCCAGATGTTCTTAAATATACCAATCCATCAATTTTACACAAATGAGGGACATTCCAAGTAAAATAAAAGGTTGGAATAGCACCTCCATCAGCCTACTTGCTGCAAAATCCCATCATTAGCTATCCCTGGAACTGGTACAATTGAGGAGTGAACAGATGTAAGCGACTGTTTGCTTTAAATCACTTTAGTTTCCCCAGGACAAGAAGTTAACAGCTTGCCTCCAAAAGGTACAGGGATATTAAGGAATAACCAGGGCTTGAATTTTGGGGTTGTTTACAGTTTAGTTGTCTATTTTGAGTGATTTCCATTCTCTTGAAATGGGTTGGACTGAATGCCACCGAATCTGAGAATTTCTCTATCAATCAAGTGTACAGTATAATCTGTGGAAATGGAAATTTCCCCACATACCACTCTGCCAAAGCGTCTTTAACCTTCACATGGATACAGCACCTCTAGGGTTGAGCTAAATCATTTTCCAGACTCATTTAAGTCTTGGCTATCCCAGCAGAGCAGCCAAACAAAGGCTGTATGGTTTTAGATATGAACATGTATCTACTAGGCACTGCAATGTTGCAACTGTAGCTACAGCTGTAATTTACAGTCTTAAACCCAGTTTTGGCACACATACCCCTTTCTTAGGCCAAAAACAGAAAAACTCCCCTTTTAGCCTCAAGTTTAGAATGCCTCTAGTCCGACACCTGAGGCGAATATTTGCCCACACAGAGGCAGATGGGATCAGAACCAAGGAAGGTTAAAGACGTATAAAGAAATGTGGTCAGTCTGGAGGCAAACCCTACCTGCTTCTCTGTGGCTCCAGAGGGCCTGCCTCCCACCAAAATGGGGCTGTCCCAGTGGGCAGGTGAGGGCATGCATTCAGCATAGCTCAGCTCTGCATGGCTCCATGAACACAATGGGGGAAAAGGGCAGAGTAGCCTGGGGACCCACAAAGGCACCTCATTGTCCCAGAGAGTCACCCCAGTGCCTCTCAACAGCCTTTCGGGTTCCTTGCCTCCACACTGGCTGTTTCGGCCTATTCGAAAATTCTCACTAGCTTGTCTTGGGGCTCTATCACAACATTTGAGGAGGGTTTTGAGGGACCTTAATATTGTTGGGGCTGCAGGCAGGGCCAATGGAAATGGGTATTCTCAAGAATGCCAGGAAGTTCTACGTGCTTTGTTTAAAAATGCTCCCCCCCTTATCTACTTAATTTTGGACATACTTTGAGCTTTTCCCAGCACCCTCTTCATCTCACCCACTGTGCCAGCCAAGCTGATAGGCTTTTAAATTCCTGAAGCACAGCCAGTACCTTGGACCCTGGAGAACAACACTGAGATAATGCCAAGGGGCAGTGAAATTCAAAGAGGAAGGCGCTGGACAGCTGTAGCTGACCCCCCCACCCCACTCTACACCAAGCCCACCATGAACAGACATGGACGTAAAGACTTCTCTCTTTCTTCTGCCTTCCCCTTTACTCAGCCTTTTGCTTCCTGCAACCCTGTTCTTCATTCCCACCTCCTGCGACCACAGAGAGCCAAATTCATCCCTGGTAAATTTTAGGCAGAAACTGGGGGGGAGCGTCCACCACAGATCATTTTGCCAGCATTGCCTCTCTTGCAGTTTTTGGCCTGTAGGGTGTGAGAAGACTTTGTAACAGTTGAGAGTGCAGTCCGACCCCTCTATGAATCCTCAGGAGAATTCCAAACAGGCCAGTCTGTGCAAGGTGAAAAGTTGCAAAACAACAGCTGCAAAACAAACTACGATTGCCAAAACTTCAAGGCTACGCTAGCAGTAGGCCACAAGAGATAGTACGAGTAATGCATAGGCAATTTTAAGCAATCTTATGTAAATGAGTTTAAGCTTTATTAGTTAGTGTTAGGAGGGCTGTTACAGAGCCTCTCCCCCGATTGAAGTCTGATGCAGCGGGTTTTCCCTCACTGGTGACTGCAGCGTTTCTGGGGCTCCCGTCGCGGGTGTCACACTTTCAATAAACCAAATATAGCACCCGTCTTCTGGGTGCAGCCTTGTTTCTGGGGACCCCGAGCCTGGTTGGTTACATGGCCAAACCTGAATGGCTGCTGGGCCTGAAACTCACTTCGTAGAGAGGATGAGGAAATAGGATGATTTTAAATTAAACTGCTCAAACATGCCCCAACTGGGAATTCAGAGCATATACCAGGATGTCTGCCTTGTCTTTGCAAGAATATTGCTTACGCCAGCATTTGAGGCTACCCCTACTTTTTTGAACCATCTGTTTTTGAGATGGATGTAAATACACAGAATTCTTAAATAGGTGAAATGTGTGTGAAAAAGGTTAAAACTTATTTTAAGCCTGTGCATGGGATTAAAACAGAGCTAGTGCCACCCATATTAATAGTACTACTTCACACCAATGGCACTTTTAACCTTCAGCATGCTTTACACATTCCCCCCCGCCCCCCTTCTCAGATGAAGATGCTGAAGCAGAAAGGTGAGTGACTTGTCCATGGCAGAATCAGAGCTGGAATTCATAGTTCCTGACTTTCTGGCCTCTGTTCAAACCACTGCATCGCCATTCTGCTCTGACCCAGAGGCATGGCAGCATCCATCTATACTGCAATTACCTTTTGCAAGCCCTTCAGGGCACTCCCATCTAATCCAGTTACAACAAACACATTTGTCCACCAAGCAGCTTCTCCTCCCACCTGCTAAGTGTTCGGAATGTGTTTCTGTTAAATTTAAAACACGTCTATTTTTCCCCCCTAGCCTAGCAAAGGTTGAACTGGTTCCAGTCCAGATGAAAGTTGCAGGGCACTTACAGCTTTGATGTTGCTCTTTCAGAGAATGCTGAGGAAGTTCTGTTTTAAATTGTGAAACCCCATAAATTGTGGATGTGTTTACGTTACCTCTCTTGACTTCTAGTAATCGTCTTGCGCCAGCCACTCTGGTATGTGTTTACGCTCGCCGTGTCCCTAAGAAAAGTCAGGGTTGTAAACAACATAGGCAGGAATGCAGCTGAAACAATGTGAAACACAAGGCCAGGGAAGTGGTGTTTAGTGTGAACTGAGGACAACAACCTTGTTCCCACCTCACCGGAGGTTGTGCCAGGGGCCCAGGAACAGCACTCTTTGAAACAACCTAACATGGCAAGAGCTGTTACCCAGAGGTACTCACTCCCTCAGAAAACTGGCCCTAGGGCAGCGTTCCCAGTCAGCTGAGCATTTGGATGGCTGCCCAGGAGAAATTCAGGCGCCGCTCAGCTGATCAGCGAAGTGCCCACAGACATCCAGAGCCAGCAACAAGCGTTTTTCTGGTGGTGCACATAACACTTATTCCATCCTTGGGTGGACAAAGGTAGGGGGGACACTGCTCCAGGGTATGTTTCTCAGCAACTGGATAAGATTGAAGTGACAATTTTTTTTTCCCCTTTTGGGACAGAAATATAGGGCCAAGCACCCATGGGGGAGGGAGAGGACTGTGATGTGAGAAGGAGCCCAGGGAGAAGAGTGGGAGCCAATGTGTGTGGGGAGGGGTAAACAAGCAGGGATGAGGAATGGAGCCTGGGGTGAGGGGACAGAAGTGGGGCCGACAGCAAGTGCAGGGCCTGGGGCAAGGTGGGCAGGGGAGAGTGGCTATGCACCCCCAGAAGGGGCAGGGTCTTGGGGAGAAAGGGCGTGGCCAGGACTGCTGCACCCCACCCAGCCCTCAGAGCCACGCTGAGTGCTCGGGATGGTGCTCCAACAGCCATTCAAAGGGGCATGGTGCTCTGGCCACCGCCGCCAGTCCATGCCCACTTCCCCACAGTAGGCCTGGTGGGGAGAGAGACTGATGGGCCAGGAAGGGGAACAAGGAGTGACTAGAAAGAGAATGGGACTAAGTGAAGGGAGGTAGATTGGGGATGATGGGGGGGTAGCGAGTCAAACAGATAAGCCCAGGGATAGAGGCCTGAAAGCTGGAGGCTGGGAAAGCAAGAAGAGTGACTTGGATGAGAAGGTGGGGCTGGGAAGAGACAGGACCAGGACGGAGGCAGGTTGGAGGGATGGGACAAATACCTCTGTGAGCCACTGGCAAAGCGTGTGTCTCGCTCCCACCCCACAACGCTGATCCACCCGTTGAATGACAACCTGCTGTCAGGTACACCATCAGCTGAAGTGGCACAAGTCTGTGCACGAGAGCACAAAGTTGATGACCCAGGATGGTGGCAATATGAGGATTTTATGCTGTTTCACCGTGGTTCTTAAAAGTCACCCCCGCCCACGGATGCTGCAACCATAAGTTTTTAACGTAAGATTTTTGTGTGTATAAAGAAATCAAGTACTCCAAGTTAGGACATGCCAAAATCAAGGTGGCCTTTGCAACAGCAATTCAGCTTCCATGTGCATGTTTTATAAGACAGTTTTTAATTAGGTGGCCGCATGCTATATTTTTCACAGGACCTCACTTAGCACACAGGCTGCACCTCTTAAATCTCACGTTCCCTGGACCAAGGATGCTCCAGGACCAGAGTGTCCCAGGGCTGGGGCTAGACTGGCACCCACAGGTCTGTGGGGCCTGGGCCGAAGCAGCGAGTGGCACCCTGGCCCTGGCTTGAACCCTTCTTCCCCCGAGTGCAGCAGGGATGCTGGAGGGGGCAGAGCTGGAGTCCCCGCTGCCCTGCGGGGCTGATGCTAGAGCCCCATGGCAGCCCAGATCAGGGCCAGAGTCTTAGGGGAGCAGGTAGCTGGGGCTGCAGCAGTTCCAGGAGCACAGGGCTGCCTGGCAGCAGAAGCTCTGGATCAGCAAATTCTATTGTTCGGGACCCATCCATGTTGGACCAGGGAGGTGCAACCTGTATATAGTGCTAAATACGCTGATGTATCAGAACTTAGGTGTCTTAAATCGGGTACCAAAAATTCAAGGATACTCCACTCTCTCTGTTCTTCTATTCCCCATCAGTAAAATGGGGAAGAGAGCGCCCTCCAAGGGTGGGGTGAAGGTAAATTAATGTTTGTGAAGCACTAAGATACCTCCGTGATGAGCTCCACAGAAATGCCCATGAACAAGGTAATTTTGTAGTCAGAGCAGTTTAAATAATTTGCAGTAAATAAGGCCTGGAGTCACATATTCAACCACCAAGAAAAAATAACTGAATGGCTGCTCGTTAAATGGCACCATCTATTCTATGCACTGAACAGGGCAAGAGCTCTGTGGAAAAAAAACAGGATTTCATTAAGTAATTAAAGGCTAACAAATGAGTATGTCCAAGCTACAATTCCACAAGAAACCTGGTTATTCTGGTATTTCCTAACTTTTGAGTTCTTCATTTGGTAAACTTAATAATGTGCTTTCAACTGTTCTGTGTGTATAACAGTCTCTAAATTTAACACACACTTTCTGGCACAGCTGAACTTTCTATAACATTTGTGTGGTCAAATCAATGTTAGTTTTGGCAAAGAAAACATTTTACAGTGAACTCCGATATATCCTCTCAGTTTACATGGATTTCTCAAGTTCCTCCAATTAAGAAAGATGGTTGCTGGAAATTCCAAACTACCCACACATTTTTATTCCCAAAACATTGCAGATACAACCCATGGTTTAACTGCAACATTTAAACAATTTGGTTTCTTGCATTAACTATTAGATCTCTGCAAGGAAAAGCTGGACCTGCCAAGTTCTGCAGGCTGCTTCCATATTTCCATGTTACTAGCCCATCCACTGCTCAACACGGAGACCAGAGGGATACCAAGGAGAGATACTGGACAGAAGAGGCATGAGATGGACGAGGCTCAGAAGCGGGCAGCGGAGAAACAGACCTTTGCACTGCTGGCTTGGCTTCCCTGACTCAACTCTCTCTCTGTGTGTGTGTGTGTGTGTGTGTGTGCGCGCGCGCGCGTGCGGGGGAGTATCAGCGCAAGAGCCCTGAGCCTTGCAAACTAGACTGGGGCAAGTGGGGGCCAGTTCTGGCCCATGGGCTCTGCCTGGCAGAAGGAAGATGCAGCTCTGGGCTATCCTCCGGTTGGAGGATGGTTTGTGAGGCTTTTCTCTCCACTGTTCCAATTATGCCAAAGTTTTGACCAATCAGAATAGCAGTGGCAGTGTGGAAGACCACTGGGAAAACAGTGCCAGGTAAGTGCCCCCACTACTACCCAGACTCTGGCACCCCCAGCTTGATTCTGCACCCACCCCTCCTGCCCAGGCCTGCCACCTCCTCCAGCCCACTCCTGTCCCCCATCTCCCACCAACCATCAGAATGTCCACCAGTGCTGGGGGTGATTCTGATCGCCTCTATCTGAGCATTAAGGTTCTGGGCCATCTGATACATGCCCTTGGCGCTCTTGGTGGGTTTTGTAGACATCCTGCAGCAGGACTATAGCCATACCCACCATTGCTTCATTTGGGGAAGATGATGAAGTGGCCTGAACCCTTGCTGGTGCCCGGACTTCTTCCAGCCCTGATGGGTCCCCTGCTGTGGGTGCGACATGAGGGTCGCTTAGCTCTGCCCCTAAAGGACAGAGGGGGCATCCTCGTCTCCAAGGGTCCCAAAAGAGCTCACCCTGCATGGGAGCTCTGGAGCACTTGCAGTCAAGAGGTCCATGCTGGCACTTGAGGAGGCATCTGCCATTGGCCAGAACCCTGTGCCGATGGGACAAGCCTCTGGGTCTCATCTACAGAGCGTCTGATCTGCTTTAGGTCCAGTCCCTCGTGAGGCACAGGGCTCTGCCTGTGATTCTGAGCTAGAGGAGCTACGACTTGGTGATTAGGGCAGCGCTGTGCCCCATGGTGCCAAGCCGCTTTTTGACCCAACGGGGAGTGGCATTGCCAACGAGAGTGGTGCTGTGACAAAAAGGTGCTGCCAAGGGATGTGCAGTGGAGAGGGGCACTCTGATGACAAGCGGTGCCAGGATTGTGAGTGGTGTCACAGCAAGGAGCGACTGGTGCTGGGAGTGAGACTGGCGATGCGACTGCAACTGGCATTGAGGCACGATGCTGTTTTGCTGCGATGACTGGGGTCTCGGTGCCAAGTCTCTGACGGTAAGCGAGATGGAGAACTATAATTGTGGGCTTGCCCAGGACTGGTGCTTGCCCTCTTGAGACCACAACCTGTGTTGCCCGGTTTTTCCCCTGCAGGCGTTGGCTCAGGGATGGCGGTGCTGGGAGAGTTAGCAGGCTTTGTGCTGCCTCGCTCATCTCTGACGTCCAGGGTGCTGCCAGGGTCCCGTCTTGGTTCAACCACTGTGGGAAGCGTCTTGGTGACAGTCAATGATTCCCCTGCTGGATCCAGAGTCAATGGTGCCAGTTCATTTGCATCTGCCTTAGATCATTCTCCATCGACAGTCTCTCTTGGGGGGGAATGCCCCAAATCAGACTTCAACTTGCTTCTTTGGCACCAGCAATGGGGATCCTTGCCACATTGTCTGGGCCACCTTCTTGGGCTCCAGGGAAGCATGCTGGTGCTCGGAGAATGGAGCTGAGAGCCCTTGTTCTTGCATTACACATAATGCTAGCAAAGAAGAACTGATCAGTTTTCAGTACAATCCTTCCCAGAAGCGAGAGGTGGAAGTGTCGAGACAGGTCCACACTTAAGTGCAGCTACATGGATGCAGCATCGTAAATGAAGACGCTCCTATGCTGACAGGAGAGATTCGTCAGCTGGCATAGTTAACACACCTCCACAAGAGATGGTAGCTGTGTTGACAGGAGAAGCTCTCCCAACACAGTGCTGTATATCCCAGGGCTTTGGGTGGTAGGAAAGTCACTCGGGGTGTGGATTTTTCGCACCCCTAAGCAAGGTAGTTATACCAATATAGGTCTCTTGAGTAGACTTAGTGTAGGTCTTCCTGTCTCTCTCACTGCCTATGAAGGGAGGGAAATAAGATAATTTGTCCCTGTTATACGTTGTCTGAAGTTTTCCCAGTCTGCTTTAAATGTCCCAGGCAATTAGGCTTCCATCATCTTCCCTGACACAACATGACAGATTACTGAAAAGGTTTAAAAAAATTAATTTAACTACATCAAATCTAGTATCCTCTGTTTAAGCCTTTGCAGATTAAATTATAATAAATCTTTGTATCAAAGAGGTAGCCATGTTAGTCTGTAGCTTCGAGAACAACAAGAAGTCTTGTGGCACGTCACAGACTAACAGATATTTTGGAGCATAAACTTTCGTGGGCAAAGACCCGCTTCATCAGATGCATGAGTGGGGGTGGTGGTTTCAGAGGGGTATTTAAAGAGTGGGGTCCAATAAGAGGGAGAGCCAGAGCTGACGAGGTCTACTCAGCAAGGTGGAAATGGCCCGCTATCAACAGTACCTATATCAAAAGAGGAAAAAACAAGTCAGATCAGACAGGGGGATGTGAGCCTTTGTCAGAGTCTAATGGGGAGATATCAGCACTCAGAGCAGAGAAACTGCCTTTGTAAGCTGTGAGCCACTCCCATAGTTAATAGAGTCAAATCTGCAAATAAACTGCAGGTCAGAGATTTCTCTCTCCATTTGATTTTTGAAATTTTTTTTTGTTTCAGAACTGTCACCCTTAAATCTGCCACTGAGGCTACGTCTACACGTGCAGCCAACATCGAAATAGCGTATTTCGATGTTGCGACACCGAAATAGTCTATTTCGATGAATAACGTCTACACGTCCTCCAGGGCCAGCAACGTCGATGTTCAACTTCGACGTTGCTCAGCCCAACATCGAAATAGGCGCAGCGAGGGAACGTCTACACGTCAAAGTAGCACACATCGAAATAGGGATGCCAGGCACAGCTGCAGACAGGGTCACAGGGCGGACTCAACAGCAAGCCGCTCCCTTAAAGGGCCCCTCCCAGACACAGTTGCACTAAACAACACAAGATACACAGAGCTGACAACTGGTTGCAGACCCTGTGCCTGCAGCATAGATCCCCAGCTGCCGCAGAAGCAGCCAGAAGCCCTGGGCTAAGGGCTGCTGCCCCCGGTGACCATAGAGCCCCGCAGGGGCTGGAAAGAGAGCATCTCTCAACCCCCCAGCTGATGGCCGCCATGGAGGACCCGGCAATTTCGACGTTGCGGGACGCGGATCGTCTACACGGTCCCTACTTCGACGTTGAACATCGAAGTAGGGCGCTATTCCTATCTCCTCATGAGGTTAGCGACTTCGACGTCTCGCCGCCTAACGTCGAAGTTAACTTCGAAATAGCGCCCGACGCGTGTAGACGCGACGGGCGCTATTTCGAAGTTGGTGCCGCTACTTCGAAGTAGCGTGCATGTGTAGACGCAGCTTGAGTGTCCAGGGAGACTGACGTGTCCCCCTACAGGCTTCTGTACATTACCGTTCCCGACATCTGATTTATGTCCATTAATTCTTTTATGGAGAGACTGTCCTGTTTGACCAATGTAAATTGCAGTGGGGCATTGCTGGTACATGATGGCATATATTATATTAGGAGATGTGCAGGTAAAGGAGCCCCTGATGGCATAGTTGGTGTTAGGTCCTGTGATGATGTCACTGGCGTAGATGTGTGAGCAGAGTTGGCAGCGAGGACTGTTGCAGGGGCTGGTTCCAGGCCTCGAGTCACTGGTTTGTGATTTGTAGTGGCTGGTGAGGATTTGTTTCACGTTGGCAGGCTGCCTGTAGGCGAGGACAGGGCTGCCTCCCAAGGTCTGTGAGAGTGAAAGATCACTGTTCAGGATGGGTTGCAGATCACTGATGATGCGCTGGAGAGGCCTTAGCTGGGGGCTGTTTGTGATGGTCAGTGGCGTTCTCTTGTTTTCCTTGCAAGGCCTGTCTTGTAGCAGTTAGTTTCTGGGTACCCGTCTGGCTCTGTCAATCTGTTTCCTCACTTCCTTAGGTGGGTATTGTAGTTTGAGGAAAGCTTGGTAAAGGTCTTGTAGATGTTTGTCTCTGTCTGATGGATCAGAGTAAATACGGTTGCACCTTAGTGCCTGGCTGTAAACTATGGATCGTGTAGTGTGCCCTGGATGGAAGCTGGAGGCGTGTAGATAAGCATAGCGGTCTGTGGGTTTTCAGTATTGGGTGGTATTTACGTGACCGTCGCTTATCTGCACAGTAGTGTCCAGGAAGTGAATCTCTTGTGTGGACTGGTCCAGGCTAAGGTTGATGGTGTGGGAGAAACTGTTGAAATCATGTTGGAACTCTTCAAGAGCCTCCTTCCCATGGGTCCAGATGATGAAGATGTCATCAATGTAGCACAGGTAGAGGAGGGGTGCTAGGGGACGAGAACTGAGAAAATGTTCCAGGTCAGCCATAAAAATGTTGGCATCCTGTGGGGCCATGCAGGTGCCCATAGCAGTGCCACTGAGTAGAAAGTATAATTTGTCCCCAAATCTGGCATAGTTGTGGGTGAGGGAAAAGTCACAAAGCTCCACCACTCTTTGTGCCTCAGTCTCATCAGGAATAATTTTCCAAACAGCTTGGAGTCCATCTTCATGTGGGATATTGGTGTAAAGGGCCTCTACAGCCATGGTGGCCAGGAAGGTGTTTTCAGGAGGTCACCAATGGATATTAGTTTCCTGAGGAAGTCAGTGGTATCTCGAAGAAAGCTGGGGGTGCTGGTAGCATAGGGTCTAAGTAGAGAGTCCACATATCCAGACAATCCTGTGGTGAGGGTGCCAATGCCTGAGATGGAGTGTCCAGGATTTCCAGGTTTATGGGTCTTGGGTAACAGGCAGAATAAACCTGGTTTGGGTTCAAGGGGTGTGTCTGTGTAAATCTGTTCTTATGTTTTTATAGGGAGGGTCTTGAGCAGATGCTGTAGTTTCTTTGTGTATTCCTCAGTGGGATCCTCAGACAGAGGCCTGTAGAATGTGGTATTGGAGAGTTGTCTGGCAGCCTCCTTTTGGTAGTCTGTCCTATTCATGATGACAACAGCGCCTCCCTTGTCAGCCTCTTGGATGACAATGTCAGAGTTGTTTCTGAGGCTGTTGATGGCGTTGCGTTCTGCACGGCTGAGGTTATGGGGTAAGCGATGTCACTCTTCCATAACTGCAGCCTGTGCACGCTGGCAGAAGCATTCTATGTATAGGTCCAGTTTGTCATTTTGACCACTGGGGGAGTCCATGAGGAATTCTTTTTCTTGTACCATAGGTGGGAGGGTACCTGTGGGTCAGTGCACTGTTCAGTGTCATGTTGGAAGTATTCCTTGAATCGTAGACGGTGAAAGAAGACTTCCAGATCACCACCGAACTGTATCAAGTTTGTGGAGGTGGTGGGGCAGAAAGAGAGTCCTCGAGAAAGGGCAGATTCTTCTGCCGGGCTGAGCGTGTAGTTGGATAGATTAACAATATTGCTGGGTGAGTTAGGGGTACCACTATTGTAGCCCCATGTGGAAAGTAGGGGTTTAGATAGCTTACAGTCCTTTTGATTCTGTAGAGAAGAGAAATGTGTGTTGTAAATCTCCTGTCTTGTTCAAGTAAAGTCCAGCCATGTGGAGGTTTGTGTGGAAGAGTGTTCATTTATGAGGGTTTCCAGATTTGAGAGCTCTCTTTTGATGTTGCCCTGTTTGCTGAACAGGATGCTGATTAGGTGGTTCCTCAGTTTCTTAGAGTGTGTGTGGCATAATCTCTTACTGTAATCTGTGTAGTATGTTGATTTCAGTGGGTTTTGCACCTTCAGTCTTTTTTTTTTTTTTCCCCAATTTTTCAGTCCTTCAGTCCATGCTCCAAAATATCTGTTTGTCTGTAAGGTGCCACAAGACTTCTTTTTGTTAATAAATCTTTGCAATCTCATATATACAACATCCTGCTCATACAGATAACCATTCTCTTTATTTTACTAAAGAATTATTTAATTCTCTGGCATTGCTTGCCAACTGTTTAAAAGAAAAAGAAATGCACAAAGAAGCCCTTGAAAACTCCCTTTGAAAATCAGAGATAAATAACTCTATGGACTGAAGCAATTAAAAAAAAAAAAAAAGGGATCAATCATGTTGAACTAAACCACCCTTTTTCAGACACGAGCTCCCTGATCGTGCTTGTAATAAATCCATTTGCCTATCCTGTAGTGTATGGTACATGTTCTTCTGCACCACACAGAACAGACTGCAGATGTACATTTTATATAACTAAGCAATAATGGACCTTTAAAGGTGAAACCCTTTAGAGTGTGCTATTGCCCAGAGGATGGAACACACAGACCTCCTACTCCCAAAGCCTAGGGACACTAACACATTCCCGCAGATGCGCACTCAAACACAACGCCCTCAGCCCGCCCTGTTCATATGGCTACACAAGGACAAACCACAGAGACGCTGATGTACATAAAATTATCTCACTGCATTTATTTAAGATTTTCTCCTCCAGTTAGTAAAAGAAAGATGTGTCTCTTTTTATACATATATACAAGTTCAGTTATAAAAATAGACAGCACATTCAAAAGAGAAAAAAAGGCTTGGCATTTTTCTGATTCCCTCTAAATATCATATGTACATGTGAATATGAGGGGAAGGGGGAAGTCTTCATGATTTTAATTTAAGTGACACCTCCCCCCACCCCCCAATTATCCCCTACAAATCTGTTTAAAAATCAATCTAACTAAACTCAGTTCTGCTATTTTCAGGTGTGCAAATTTGAGGCAGAGCCCACAGGAAGCATGTGCTTCACACTGTGAGATGCCAGGCAAGGGGGTTGGGGATGAAAATAAATCATCTGCTGTCACAGCAGAGACCTGTAACTCATAACTTGCTTCTCTCTCCCGCAAGGGATGAGAGTGCCCCAGTAGTATAGCCATTTGATTTCAATGTGCCGGGCAGGAGAACTGCGCTCAATCCCTCCATCCCCACCTATGCCTCAGTGCAATGCAGACAACACTTACAGCCGAGTGAGGGGCTATACAGAGGTTTGTGCATTAGGATGGGGAATGAGAAATAAGGGAGAATGAGGACACAGAGTGGCCCTGACAGCACTCCTGCTGCCTTGAATGGCTTCTATAAGTCTTATGGGGCTTGGCAACTAGCGCCCGCACATGGTAATGAACTCAGACAACCTGCTGTGTGTGACAGTCACTGACAAATGGAAACAAACATGCTGGAAGAACAAACTGTAGGTGCTTGGAACTGGGTGGGGCGGGGGGGACTTCACTCTTCCCTGGGGCTGATTGGAAAGAACAGTGGCACACGCCCCTTTTCAGTAAAGTTACCTATTGCTCCCCTTGTGGCATGGCAAGCTGCAGTACCCAAAGGCAATGTGAGCAAGTTCTGCTATTGCACGAGAGGAATAGCAATGAACTTCTTCCCTTTCCACTCAGCAGTCCCTCTCCTTGAACACGAACACAAGCAGAGCCCGAGGGTTTCTTAAGAGTTTAGCATAGCTCAGAATAAGAGAGATCATTCTTACATCCAACACAGCGAATGCTCAATGCTAACAGACCTGGTCTTTGAAATGTAAACCGGTTACTTGCAGCTTCTCTCTCTCTCTCAGACTTAGCAACAGTACAATAAGCATAATCTGTCCAACTGTGGTTCCAGCTACTGCCAGATGTTTACAACAGATTCAGAAACATAGTGCTGACAAGAGTCCAGATCCTGGAAACTGTGTGAGATTTCTTTCCCGTGGCCCTGAAATCAATGTCCTTAGATAATTCTTTATAGAATACTACTAGATTCACTACTGATTCAAGAGAAACCAGGCTATTCAACCACACAGTTTCCTTGGATGGCCACACCCCCAAATGCACTGTCAGGTCCTCAGTGCAAAGTGTTTTTCTGAATTCACAGAATACCGTCTGAGTTCAGATACTGATTTCTTAGAATAAGAATGGAGCTGAACTCCATCTGAAGCTGGAGGAGGAAGGACAGTACACTGGTTTGTCTACAAAACAAACAGCTGCAAGATCTCTCTCACAGCATGCTTGTAGGATGTCCCAGTAAATCTTAATTGAAAAACTAACCTGAAACATTCTCAGTGAACCCCACTCCCTTTATCCATACTCCTCATGGAATCTGCAAAAATAATTTTTTTTTGGATACACGTCATCAAAGTGCTCACGTAAACCCCCCATCCCCACTGTGCTGTGATCTTCTTTTCACACACGTGCGAGATGGCAAAAGGCATTTGTTTGCATGCCTTCTGCAGCAGGGTGGGCTACTCTGAAAGCCAATATGGTTAGGGTAAGCTCCAGGGCTCAGATACACTACCGCCCACCTGAGGTGTGGGCTCCTTTGCTTTGCTTCCGAACTGGGGTGTCTGGCATCATAGTGCTGGTCACGTTTAAGCTTTTGGAGGTCCCACAAACATTGTTGCCTTTGCTTAAAGGAGAACTCAAAGGAGAAGAGGCGCTTGAAGGTCCAAAGTCTGCAAGTCCAGCCGGACGAATTATTGATGTCTGGAGAGGGCTGTTTGCAGACATACCTAGTGGCAGGAGGGGGGGAAAAAAAAGATTCCATGTGAACACATCATTCGCACACAGTGGCTTGTCAGCAACACACAAAATTTAACTTCTGTGATTCGTGGTTATGCTATGCTAATATATTAAGGGACCCTTAATTCACGCTTTTTCAGCCAACTTGCTTTCACTGACCACCTTGAGCTTATGAATTGTCTGAGCCTCTTGCTCACATAAGGGAAAGAGATCTAAGAGGGAGCCATAGCCCACCTAGCATGTACCACTTCACCAGATCCTCAGCCGGCACGAATCACTGTGGCACCAACTGATTTCGGTGGGGCTATGTCAGTTCAAATTGCTGAAGTTCTGGCTCTGCAACTACAGCTGCAGGACTTCCACGCGACAGCCACAAAGAACAGCAACGGCCCAAACTGACTGAACAAAACCCCATTTCTCTGAGAGAGAAAAAACATGGGAAGATGGAAATGCAAAGTACTAAGCAGTCCAAGGATCAATAAGACCTCTCCCTACACCTCCCAGAGTAAAAACCTCGACAGCAGTGGAGGTAGTGCACCCAATCCCTCACATCCCCTGCACTGGGTGGTGGGACTGTCTGTACTATTGTAATGTTAGGACATGGTTCTTACACGCCACTTAGCACAGCGACCTGCCTGAGTCACAGTGAGAGAGAACACAAGGCACTAGCGACACTTGAATACACTTCCTGCTCTCTGACAGGGCCGCTAAACAGCCTCACATCAACACACTTCAGTTCGCTCTCTGCGGCAGTCTGCCTTACCTTTGGACACATTGTACCCGTACGCTGCATATGCTGCAGCAGAGGCTGCCGCCGCCCCTGCTTTGGCGCCTGCCATTGCAGCTGCACTTCCTGCTGTTGACTTCCGGCTCCGGCCTTTTCCTGTGCCTTTGGATCCACTGCCCGAACCTTTGGGGCGACCCCGGCTTCTACCTGAATTACCTCTCCCACTGACGGGTGTATCTTGGATGGAAATGCCTTCAACCACAAAGGAGGAGATGGAAATATTAGCTGTTGTTATAGACAAGGTGACTCATGAGTTAAATACAACTTCACACATACCTGACATCCATATCAGCCTGCTACTTGCTAAGCCATCAACCCCCAAGAAGAAACAAATACACAAGTTTTGTTCCTTCATTTCCTCTCATTAGTAGCACCTCAGCAACTCCAAGTAGCTGTCACGACTGACTCATGCTCCTAGAGCCAGGGGAAAACTCTCCCTTAATGTCTCAGGATGAAAACACTCTTATCTGAAGACAGGCAGCGAATGGAAGAGCCAGGCTCTCTGTAAAGAAACCCATCAAAAACTAGGGCCATAATCATTTTGGAATCTAGAATTATGGGAGCTGACATCGTGCAATTTCAGCTGACTCAATCACACCACAGAAAGGCAATATAGAATCTGTCCCCAGGCTCCACAGTGAGCTCATATAACTGGACGATCCGAGAAGATTCTTCTTCTTTACAAAGCTGTCTAATAATAGCAGTGAGCTTTGCTCAGACACACACATTGGAATAACGGGAACAGACCTTTGCATAACAGGAGCAAAAAAAGCTCTTGAATTAAATAAAATAAGAATGGTTAAAGCATGATGGATGATGAAATACATCAGCAGATGATGCTATCTGCCAAAGCTGAAAACAATACATAGAGAGAAGGGACTCTCTCAGACCTTTTCACTCCTCACTAACTCCTGCAAGGCAGGTACAGTAAACTCTTTAATATCTGGCAGCCCCAGAGATGGGAGGTTGCCAGCTATTCTGGATAATAGAGAGGTATGCCAAGCAATGTATAACACTAAAGAAAAACAAGATTAGATATTAAGAAGCAAACAAAAATGTATGCAGAGTACTTGATTCACCAACAGTAGTACTGTACACTGTCAACTTGTACAGTATTTGCTGTGTTTATTTGTATTTACTTTCACTAGACTGTACTTATGGAAAACAGTAACTAAAATTAACTTATGGTTAAAATGCCAGTTATTTGAGAGCTCCAGATAACAGAATGCTGGATATGAAAGAATTTACTCTATATAGCGGGGGTAAAACAGCTACGCCATGTAGCTATACTAAGTCCAGGCTCGAATATGCATAGGTATGAGAAGACTACTCCTAAGTAGGTAGGTGACAAGTACTGACCATTCATGGTATCTGAGACTGAGCCAGTGATGGAAGCAGGAGAGTTTGTGGCCCTTGACTGTGGTGCTGAAGAGGCTGGATCATCCACAATCACCAGCATGTCGCTGCTACTTTCATCAGGAGGGATAGACCCCATATGCAACTCGCTGCTGATGGAGATCTACAGCACAGAGACAAACCCCATCAGCTTGTTTACAACAAGGGTGAAAGCATACAAAGGACTCAGGAAAGGTGCACGTAGATTAAAGGACATTTTATTCACAGTCAGTTAAATGGCAATTAGTCCAGGATCGCTCTGAATGTGCGACAGGAAACCCGATATACAGCCCATCTCATCGTACCACATCCTCTACTTACATACCCATAGTGCAAAACTAAATTCTCTCTCCAGCCTGTGTTTACCCTTCCCATTTGACTAAAACATAGGTGAACTTTTAAAACTGGGGCGATTCCGTGATTTGGCAGAGATCCAAAGAGAACATTATTTCCTCTACATTCAACTTTTGTGAACTCCTAAGCAGATTACCCTCAAGAAAGCACCCACTTCAGGAGGAGAAAGGTTGAGAGTCATGTTCTCTGCTCCACCACAACTGCTACTCAAAACATCTACTACTGAGTGAAGGATCTTAATTCATTCGACCCAGCACAGAAACAATAATATGTAGTACTACAAAAGAACATATTCTTTAAAAACACAAAGGCAGATAAACTCTGTGCTGCAAAGTATGTCTGTTTAAATTAGAGAACTCAACAATTATGGACCAGAAGCACTTGAGGGAGAAAAAAGAGCTATGGGAGAGACTAGTGAAAGATTATAACACACAGAAACAGTTCTGAGGGGGTATTTGAAAGAAGGGAGGTTGGCTGATGCACAGTGAAATAGACACAGTTCAGGCATGGGAAATGGTGATAGGAAAAAAGTCACAAACATGAAGAGAACATAGAGAAAAGGAAGGGGAGAATAGGCGGAAACAAGCTGAAATGCAGGCAGGAATGGAGCCATAGAGAATATGAAGGTGAAGACAAAGGGCTCCACTTGGAAAGAGGCAGGAAGTCAGTGAAAGAGACACAGTGATAAGATTTGAGGTGACATCATTAGAGCAGCAGCAGATGAAGATCATTTTAGCTTATACATTTCAGATACGCTGGTTTGAACTTTCATGGGTCAATATTAGGTTCCCTCGTAGTACAAGGGTTTCTACTCTAGCTAGAAGGCAGAAAGCAAGAATGCTAGAGACCATGAAATTAGGTAGTATGGGAGACTTTAAAAAGACAGTCTCACCTCACTGAAAGGACTGGGCATGGCAGAGTCTACGCTAATGAACGAGTCATCCCCATCAGCAGAAAGGTTGGAGTTATCAGCAGAGGGAACAAATGGAATCACCAGGTTCGTCCCTTCTTTCCTTCTTTTGCCATCCAACTCATCTTCCTTCTTCTTCTGCAGATAAGCAAAACAAACAAATAACAGAGGGACTGAGAATAGATTAAAGAAAAAGAAATAGGACATGTAAACTGGGAAGCCCACCATGCGGTGCAATACAACAAGATAAAGGCCACGCATGACACAAACAGTACAGGGTATTGGTGGTGGTTTGCTTTTTTTTTTTTTTTTGGGTGGGAGAACATGGCATTAGGAGCTTCTACATTAGAACTAGTAGGGTTTTTTTGAAAGAGGTATCAGCATTTCTGCTACTGTAGAGTCAGAAGATGGACTGCTGTTTTTAAAAGTAAATTACTCAAATTCCATTACCTTAAATTCAGTCTATGCAAATATGTTAGCCAGAAAGGGAAATTCCAATTTTACATATTTCTATTACTCCTCTCATTAAGCCATGCAGATAGTGATACACTTGAACCTCTTTAATCTGGAAACCCAGGAAATAACTGTATGCTGGATTACTGAATTTCCTGGATCCTGGAGGGTGCTCGTGATGGGAGTGTGGGGCCCAGGAAGGAGCGTGCATGAAGCAGATAGGGACACGGGGTCTCAGCACGAGGCAGCTGGGGTTCCCACTTGGTGTCATTAACCCATTCCCGGGAACACATGGGCTCTGCGCCCCCTGCTGCTCCTGGGCACCACTCATGGCAGGGAAAAGACTGGAGAAGCGTTCTGTTGCACTGTTGCTCCCGCAGCGAGGATGAAGGGTGAGTGGCAGCATGCAGAGCTGCTTCCTCCTCCCCCTGTGGGGGTCCAAACCATGAGAGTTTCTGCTTTGGGGCACCCAGATGACAGAGGTTCAAATGTATTTTACTGGTATCAGAAATTGAATTTATGTTCCATTTTTACACTTCCAGAACAAAATCTGATGAGGTGACAGCATCAGTAAGCCAACGGCTTATGAATCAGAAAAAAAGAGAAGTATTATGCCCTTTCATTCTTTAAACAAGGGGGTTCCAAATTGCTCTTTGGATCACTGGTGGGGTTCAGAGAAATGCACAGCGCCTCCTTATTTCCAAACTGTAAATTGCATTAGAAGACAGAAAAAGCTATAGTCAATATTTTCCTAATATTAGTTTTCTATGAAGCAATTCCTTTAGTTGCCACAGATCGGTTACATGATAAGAAATTGGAAGTTACCAGCCACAAGAGGCTGTCCACAAGACTATCTTTGTATTAAACTTGGCCATTACTATTTAACAGTGTGAGAACTGCTGCTTAAAGCCTTTCAGACTCTATCCCACCACAATCCCTGCATCACTTTACCTTTTCAGCATACTTTTCCCTCTTTCGTTTACGCTCCTTCACACGATTTGTCTCTTCCTGCTGACGCTTCTCCTCTTGACGCTGACGCACTGTCGGAAACAAAAGGTAGCAAAAACATAATGTAAGTATCAGTTTCTCCCAAGCTATTTACTATCCCTCTATAAATATTCAGATCACACAAGACAGTTTCTAGAAAAAGTCCTGGATAAAGCCCTGCAATATTCTTCCAACTAACTGAAAGTCCCTTAAGAATAATGTTAGATTCAAACTCCCTGGAATCAGAAAAGTAAAAGCTTTATTGGTGGTATCAAAATGTGTATCTGTATTGCACATCTAAATGTGTGCTGAAATATAAAGTTCTTCTTAGCATTTATTTGGAATAACTTTTATAATTCTACCAAAGCTTTGTCATTCATGAATAATAGGGTGATCCTGAACAAGTGTCACTAATAACTTTTATACCATACCGAAATATATTTCATACCCTTTTCACCCAATAACTAGTGCTATGCAGTATGCCAGGAAAGAGAAGGGGTTATCTACAGGGCATGTGTTTGTGTGGGTTGAGCAGAAAGATCTCTAAACCAGAAGCATGATACAGAGGAAAAACATGGAAATGTGCATTGCTCATACATTTCTTCTCAAGTTCCTCATCATCCAGAAGAAGGCTGACCACTTCTTTGGGCTTCAAGGTGTCTGGTTTGAAATTGCCACCTGAAATCACCATCCGTTGGATCTAAAAGAAAAGAAGATATAAATAGGGAAATGATAAGCATTTTTCTTTTCTATTTACTAAATACTGACCAGGAAACATTCTAGTTAAGAGGGTGAAAGTCAGGACAAAAAGGCTGTGACTATTCTGTCCTGATAAACCCAGCAGAAGAACTTAGCACAAAGTTCTTATTAACAGTGCAATAATTAAAACAGATTGGATAGATTTAGAATGATGAACATTTGTTCTCTTCTGAGCAGTCCTGTTCTCTGTCCCTCTAAAGCAGCAGCCAGTAAAGAATGAACAGTTCATAGAAATAGCATGTTCTAAGAGCAGTTATCAATGATTCATTGCCAAACAGGGAGGACATTTCTAGTGGGATTTCACAGGTATCTGTGCTGGACTTAATCCTATTCTATATTTTCATTAATGACTTGGAAAATGGAACCGAGAGTATGTTTTGTAAAGTCTGCAGATGGCACAAAGCTGTGAGAAACTGCCAACACTTAGGAATACTGCACCCCCATAGGCTAGCATGGTCTGAACCTGACCAGTTCTGAACAAATTTGTTGGACCTGAGGAGATCCCCTGCCATGGGCCCCTAAGTCCACAGCAAGCTCCCTGCCTCACCCCCACTCCCCACCTTTTCAAATATGTAAAAACGTTTGTTATAAAGAAGATGGTGGATCAATTGTTTTCCATATCCACTGAAGGTCAGACAAAAAGTAAACAACTTAATCTAAAACGAGGGAGATTTAGGTTAGATATTAGGAAAAAAACTTTACAATGATAAGGATGGTTAACAGTTTCTTTCAGAATTGAAGTTCTGGAATCCCTGATACTGGAGCTTATTAAGAAAAAGCCAGAGGTCCCTTTGAGCCCTCTGATTCTAACACAATTAACACAGTGCTGAACTAATATTAATTAATAATCAACAGCCTTCCTGGAAGGTAAATAAATATTATCATACCTAGTTTGCGAGTGATTTACATGACAGGCTATGTGGTTAGGTTTTCGGAAGTTTGGGTTCTAAACCAGAGATCTGACAACAATTCAGTGTGTGAACATGACTACATCCCTTAACACCTCTGGGTGGATTTACTCTAAAAATCAGATGCGCAAGTCCTCACTGGCGCTAATAATTGTTAAAGCTATAGTGTAAAAGATCAGGAGCATTTATCAACTATCAAATATGACAGCCACATGCAGACTCATTCACCTTTTGACAGCCCTCATCTGCAAGCCAGGGGGAGAAACAAGCACTGATTCATGATAGGTAATGTGGGTGCAGCCAATTACTAGCGCATCAGATGCTGCAATACAATTAATCAAAGCCCAGTTGATTGAAGGCTCTACTGTAGTCAAAGTCTAATCCAGAGGAAAGATGAAAAAATTCCTGAAGCCTGTCTGCAATACAACTTCCAATGCCGCAACCACTAACGAAGGTAAATGGGGCACCCAATTTCTGCAAGTACAGACGTACTCCTTGAAGATGTTATGAGGCACAAGGTTTTAAAGCATGTACTGCTTGATTCTGCAAGATGCTGAAAACTTTTGGGAACCTCTATGTCAAATACGCCCTGCCCTGCCCGGTTTTCTTCAAAACTTTCTGGAGAAAAGAAAAAAAACCAAAAACCTTCTACACATTTGGTAAGATAAGACATCATAGCTGAAATTGCAGGCAGGTTGAGTTTGTCTTACAGGATTCAGTGAACCATGATGGTTTTGTTTACATCAGAAAACACAATTTGTGGATTAGCAACAACATCGGCTCTATTCTAAACTGGGCTCGAGCATTTTCAGTAAGAACTGGTTTTCATGATACGGTGGTAAAACACTGGGGCTCTGTCCACATTACTAGATAGATGCTGTTTTTCCCTCTCTCATAGGGATACCCATCTGAGTCTCTTTCAGTATTTTTTTAGAGCACCTATTCGACGTCTCAGAACAATTCTACATTTAGGCTCTTTGCCACCCACTCTACGTTATGCTTTTCCCACATGGCTTCTTCATTCCTACCTCACTCTTTTCTTTAGCTCTCTGCAAGATGCGTTCTTCAATGGTGCCTTTACAAATCAACCGATACACAGTGACCTGCTTCGTCTGACCCAGTCTGTGTGCGCGATCCATTGCTTGCTGGTCCACTGTCGGGTTCCAGTCACTGTCATAGAAAATTACCTGCATAGGAACATCAGAGCAGCAGAGACAAGATTATAATGACTAGAAACTCTTCACATTTAAATGTATGTTTTGAGAAAAGAAAATAATTTGCCATGAGGGGAACTTCATTCTTTTAAGCATGCCAACTGCTGACCAAAGTCTCAATTCTTTCCATGGTACAGGATTGTAAAATGCTCTGCACTGCATTTCAGGTGCTCCAGAGTGTTGATTGCCATTGGTGTTTTGGAATTCTGTGGAGACTCTGAGGAAGTCCCATTTATCTTGACATGTTTTGCTTGGATGAAGAGAACTTTACTATGATGCAAAAAGTAACAATAGTCTGGGAACATCTGAGGGCAGAGGGCTGGACCTGATGGCCTCTTGAGGTCCCTTCTAGTCCTCGTATTCTATGATTTTTAGAGGCTGTGCAGTTAGCTTTCAAAAATTCAGTCTAAATGAGCATTTAATGTAAAGGATTTCTATGTAAGAATCAGGAAAAAAAAATTTGGTGCTCTTGTCACAAACAGCAATTGCCGTCCTGTATTTACATTCCACTTCTATCCAAAAAGATTCCAAAATACTTTGCATTCATATGCTACACAAAACAAACTAAAAAGAACATTAACATTGAAAAGTGAACATTAGAAGCAGCTACAATTAGCAGAACAGACTCGACTGACATATAAAGGTTAAATGGATCAGTGGTTTGAGCACTGGCCTGCTAAAACTAGGGTTGTGAGTTCAGCCCTTTAGGGGGCCATTTAGGGACCTGGGGCAAATTGATTTGTTTCGTCAAAAAAAAGGGGATGGTGCTTGGTCCTGCCAAGAGGGCAGGGGACTGGACTCAATGACCTCCTGAGGTCCCTTGCAGTTGTATGCAGTAGTGTGTGTGTGTGTGTGTGTGAGAGAGTGAGTGAGTGAGTGAGTGAGTATTCAGAGGAAGTATTTTGTATAGAATAGTTGCCCTAATTCAAACTGAGAATGCAGTGTTTTCAATAAACCCAAAAGAAGAGCATATGAAACGGACTCATTACGGACAAGCAAGAACTTCCTGTTTTCAAGTCATGTGTAGCTATTTGTGCCTCAGTTGTATAAAGCCTCTTCTTTGGTCTTTGAAATAATCAAAGGGCATAGCAACTTTGGAATCTTCTAAACAAATCCACCGTGTAACAGAATAAAGTTACAGAAAATCTAGATCAATTATTCTTAATTTCATAGTGCAAGCACTTTCGTGTTTTAGAAGACCACCACTATAACTGTAGCACGAGAATAGTCTATCAGCAAGAATACGATTCGGTCTTGGAGGTCACGGATACCATGACTTTAATAGATGTCCATGACTTCTTTGGCTCGGGCTGTCAGCCCCAGCCCTACAACAGCAGTGGGGCATAGGCTGCCAGCCTGTGGTGGTGGTTGCATTCAGGCTGTCAGTCTCCGGTGGTGAGGCTCCAGCTCTCAGTGCCCCTCCTGTCCCCTTGAGCTTTGGACTCTTCAACCCCCCAATCCTCGATTTTGTTCATGTTTTCTGTTCCAAGAATTTTGCTTCATTTTACCATGACAAAAATCTTATCTACCTATAAATCTCAAAACTTCAGTTCAAAATACCCCAGTTAAGAACCATAACGTTTGTGCCAAACAACATGAAAGTCCCCTGACATCTTACCCTTTTAAAAATATATAGATAGCCCTGTGGCTACTTGCTTTATTCTCATCTCTTTTAGGGGGCTGCAAATGAGGACAGAATCGTTGAAAAAGGGACAGCATGCACAGATTTTAGGTTCAGAAGCCTGCTGCCTTTCTGAGACCAAGTGCTACAGTCTCACTTGCTGTCAAATCTAAGCATACACGAATTTAACAGATTACAAGCACTGGAATAGCTATTGAATAGATCAATGATTCTTATGGTCCAATATCATGTCTCAGTAGTAAATGACCGATACTTCTACAGAAGACACCTCTCCCTGGCAATTCACCTATACAATTGTACAATATTATACCATGAGTATGTGGAAGAAGCAGCGTTTTCCAGACCCTCGCTTGTAGTGATCTAATATTCAGATGTATTACGCTGGGAAATCTTTGTGGTTCTGACCCTCAGTAACTTATAATTATGTTCTTATTCCTCTTTTTAAAAGCATCATCTTTTTTTGGAAACTTACGATCTGGTAGCACCAAATTCCACTGATTAATTATATTTTAAAAATATAGTCCCTTTCATCTACTTTAAACATAATATCTTTAATATTATAGGTTTCAATTCCATGCACTATTTACTAAACCTAGTCTCAGATATTTATATTTAAGTTCTATAATGGCTGTTACCAGATAAAAAGAATTAGCAAAAGACAAACATCAAAGTTTGTAATCTCTCTCATTGCAAAAATGCTGTACAGTGAAGGAAGCCCCAGCTGTTGCTCTGAAGGATGAAAGAGTGCTGACTAGGTTAGTAAACCGTAAAACAGCTCAGCTTCACAAAGACAAGACTTTTGCTACAGAATAGAAAGAGCATTGTAGGGAAGTTTGAAAGGAAAAGGTGTTGGGGATGTGCAAAAGCAGGAGAAAGCAGGGAATGATTTACAACTTAAATTAACCAAAGTAACAGCAAGCTAACCCACCTTCTACGGACATAGGCCTTGAGATATGGTGTTGTCACCTACCGTATCTGCAGCTGTGAGGTTAATGCCCAGTCCTCCTGCTCTTGTGCTTAACAGGAACACAAAGATATCATTCCTGCAGACATGAAGGAAAAAAAAAAAACTCTGTTCAGTTTATGATTTAGTTTAGCTCAAGAAAAGGGGAGCCTGCAGAGAAAGGATAGGCTCCACCTAAAACCAGGGGTCTGCAACCACATGTGACTCTAAGGACTTGTTTGTGGCTCCTGATGCTATAATTGCACACTTAAAAGAAAAAAAAACCCTCCTGATTATTTTTGAGAAACAGTGAACATCCTGCAGTAAACATGCATCACATTACAAATCACTGTGTGCACTGTTCTTAAAATAGAGGCTACAAAAAGTACAGTTTGATGTTATTTATTAAGGACCGTCTTGTAGTCACGTGCATTGCGGCTCTTGAATTACTGAGTTTTTACTGAATTTAAAAAAAAAAGGGGGGGGTGGGGCTCTTCTTGCTATTTTGGTTGCTTACACCTGACCTAAACCAAAGGGAACCTGACAGCTGACACTCAAAAAGGTCGCAGAGCAGTTTTTAAACTAAGGGCTGGAGGAAAGTCATCAGTTGTGGCAGAGCATATGGAATGGACAGAAACATCTCTTAGAGCAGCGGTTCCCAACCTTTTCAGTGACATAGCGCACTCCAATGACACAAAATTCCACACACACCCACATTTTCCCTTGTGTGAAAGCCCACCATGGTACGAGCAACAGCTGACATTTTCAGCTGTTATTTGCTTACTTGTGGAGGAGGAGGCTGCTCCAAAGAGCAGGTTCCACTCCCTGCCAGCCCCTTTGACCTGTGGTTGGTCAATTTACCCTCCCCCCAACTCTTTCCAGTGCCATGGGAGAAGGGAGGGGGAAATCGATGACCCTGCACCAGCTGGAGGCTCAAGCAGCCAGGCTACCAGATTCCAGCTGGCGTGGGGTTGGTCAATTTCCCCTCACAGACCCTTTGCAAAGCTGCTGCGTGAGGCAAACTGAAGACCCCGCACCAGCTGGGACACAGGCTGCCCTGCTGCTTGAGCGTCCAGCTGGTACGGGAGGATCATCTAATTCTGCCGTGCAATTTCATCAATTCCCACCTAGCCCTTGTCTCTGCAAAGAGCTGTGGGGAGAGGAAATTGATGACATTTCCGCGGCACACTTAGACAGTTCTTGCAGCAGCACACCAGTTGAAAACCTCTGTCTCAGGGGATCTATTGATGCAGATTCTCTATGTCATCAAGTAAGGAGGGGAAAATGGAAGATAATACAACGGGTAATATCTAATGAAAGAGTCCCATTCAATCACATCTTGTAATGACAGCTCAAAAAGTGACAAGTTTTTCCACGTGCTTATTATATACAAATGACAGAAGTCTAAATAATAACATGGGGAGAACTAAGGTGCCTCATACTGAATCAGAATATTGATATACAGTAAACCCTCGGTTTTACAGACCCCGATTTAGCAGACTTCAGGAAGAATGGATGTCTGCCAGCCCCCCATTGTTCCTGAAGTCCGCTTAATTGGCACCTGTAAAATCCTAAATCTCTCCCCCTTGCCCCTCCCCAAAAAAAAAAAAACAAAGGCAACTTACCAGAGCCACTGCGTCCAGCCACTGAACCCTCCACCACCGCCTGGACTGCTGCTGAAGCCGCCACACACTTCTCCCACCAGAAGTCGGGTGCATACGCGGGCAGACCACTCACGTACGCACCCCACCCTGGTGGGAGGATCGTGTGGTGGCTCCAGCAGCAGCCGTGTGGTGGGCTCCAGTGGCTCCTCCAGCAGCAGTGGTTCTGGTGAGTCAGGGGTTCTCTCTTTTTTGAGTGGGGAGGAGGGGGAAGGAGGGACTGGGGCTGGGGGAGCCTCGTAGGGGTGGGCAATAGAGCTTCCTATTTAATGGACTTTTGGGTTTAACAGACACCCCTCTCCCCATTAGGTCATCAAATCGAGGGTTTACTGTAATAGGCATCACAAAAATTGGTGGATTGAGGATAATCAATGGGGCACAGTAATATCAGGGTAGAAAATATACTGGAAGGACAGAACAGGTCGTGCTAGTGAGGGAGTGGCACTGTATGTGAAAGCAAATATAGAATCGAAGAAATACAAATCTCAAATGAAACCAAACTGCCACAGAAATTCTATGGATAGTAATTCCGTGCTCTAATAAGAATAGTTAACAGTAGAAATATATTACAGATCACCTGACCAGGATGCTGATACTAACTGTGAAAGATTAGAGAGGCTATTAAACTAAGACACTCTATGAGGGATTTTTTATTTAATCCTAAATAGAGCACAGAACTGGTCCAAGAGTGAATATAGCTGGACCACTTGCTAACAGTGACTACACTATAACTAGATTTAACTTCCTTATGGCGCAGAAAACACTACAGCAGCCCAACACTATAGGATTTAATTTCAGAAAGGGAGGCTAAATAAAAGTGAGGAAGTTAGCTAACAGAAATTAAAAGGCACAAGCCAAAAGTGTAATCCCTGCAAGCTGCATGGAAACTTTTTAAAGACACTCTAACAGAAGCTCCAATTAAACATGTACTCCACATTAAAAAACATAGTTAGCGAACTAAAAAAGTGTCATGTGGCTAAACAACAAATTAAAAAAAGCAATGTGAGGCAAAAAAAAAATAAAAAGCATTTAGAAAGTGAAAGGTAAATTCTACTCAGGAAAACAGAAAGGAGCATAAACTCTGGCAAATGAAGTGTAAAAATATGAATTAGGCAGGTCATCAAAGAATCTGAAGAACAGCTAGCCGAAGACAGAGTAATAGCAATTTTTTTTTTAAAAGCACACCAGAAGCAGGAAACCTGCTAAAGCAGCCAGTGGAGCAACTGGATGATCAAAATGATAAAGGGGCACTCAATGGTAAGGTCATTGGGGAGTAACTAAATTAATTCTTTGCATTGGTCTTCATGGCTGAGGATGTAAGGGAGATTCTCAAACCAGAGCCATTTTTTTTAAGATGACAAATCTGAAGAACTGTCCCAGATTTAAAATGTATTTACAGGAGCTTTTGGAACAAATTGATAAACTAACGATATTAAGTCACCAGGATCAGAAGGAACTTAAATGTGAAACTGCAGTATTACTATGATTTATAATCTATCCTTTAAATCAGCTTGTGTACCAAATGACTGGATGATAGCTAATGTGATGTTAATTTTCAGAAAGGGATCACTCCAGACGTAATCCTGGAAATTACAGACTGGTAAATCTAACTTCAGTACTGGATGTGGGGGGTCAGAAGTCACCGGTGTGGGGTATTGACAGGTTTCTTGCTCTGTCAATGCTGATAACCATTTGGCTGTGTGCATGTTCCTGTGCTCTGTCTGTGCATTGTGTTGGCTTTGTGCAAGCAGCCAGCACAGCAGACTTCAAGAGAGCCCCTCAGGGCAATAGAATCAGATAAGGTACAAAGGCACCTGTGCCAGGTTTATTGTAAATGATGCACAGATCTAGCTTCCTCACATCAGCTGTTCAGAGTTAGGCTAGCATATGTATACTTGTTACAATGGACTCAACTCATGGGTGAGAGGTTACAATGGACTCAACTCATGGGTGAGAGGTCTCTCTGCCCTCGAGGCTGGACAAAGGAGTGACTCCCAACCAATAAGTAAGTGAGCTGCTCACTGTAGAAACTGAGATCTAATATGACAGAAAACCACAAGGCAGGTATTTAGGCATGTAACTTCTATTGCATGGTTTGAGGAAAAGGGGTGAGTGGAGAAAGAGACAGAAAGAAGGGGTGTTATAAAACAGATCAGTGCTGCTTAAAAAGACACTTGTGACTACAGCTGTCCACACAACTGAACGTTCTTTTAAAAACATAGAAGGGGCGTCTTATACTTGATTGCAACACAGGATGCGTTCAGCTGGCTCTTATTATTCATTTACCCTCTGAAGTGATGATTCCTAATCTGTAGTTTCACAACCATTTCAGACAGCCAACTGGAAATCTAAGATTAGGATGTCCGGTTGGGAATGAACAGAAGCCACTGCACTCAAACAAAAGATTTTGTCTTAATATAAATATATATTGGTAAAGAACAATGGAAGAAGGAACTCAGAAAATATTAAATAGATACAAACTTGTCCTAAATTGAATGTTTTGTTTAGGGTCCCAACAACTTTTTAAAAAAAATAAAAGTAACCATCTCATTTTTCAGCACTCGTCTTATATTGTTATAGCGGCATAATAGAAAAAAGCAAAGATTTAGTTGCTTGAGCATAAGGATCTTAGAACTCCTGAATTCCACCCTAGCTGTGACGTTGATCTTGAGCTACACAATAGTCTGTTCTCTTCATTCTTCTTATCTGTAAATTGCAGATAACATTATCATTTTTGCAAGAATGTTGTGGAGGCTACAGTACTGAATTATTGTAAGATATTTTGAAGCTGAATTATTTACATGATATCAGAAATAGGAGGATGCACGAAATCTACAGTTTTGAAAGGTCCAAATATCATTTTCTGGCAATGTCACAAGGAAGGGGGAGAGGAAGAGTTTTAGTGTAGATCTTATGAATATATTGTAGTTTTAAAGTTGTGCTTTAATGTCCTGCCACGATAATCCTGCAGAACTGCCTTTAGTCTCAGTCAGATTTTTTTCTCGACATAGTCCTCAAAAATAAATACTGTACAAGGGGAATTTAAATAGCTTTTCATGGGAATTTTTGTTTAGACTGGCTGACCTTTATAACAAAAGGATTTACAACTGAAATGATTATTTTTCTTTATAGATGTTCCATTCATTAATAAAAATGATTTGCTGAACTTCTTATAGGAAGAAATGCTAAAATTCTGCAGAGGGGATCATAACCAGTTGGAAACCTGTTTTGACTGCCAGAATCAATCAGTTATATATTAGGTAAGTGTATTTTCATTGTGCTTTCCTTGAAAGTTTGCCCTTTTCAAATATTCCTGCTCAGGAAGACCTATCTAATAGCCTCTACATAGCACAGAATTCCTCTAAGTCCTTTTGCCTCAAAGGCATTGATGCTTGGATTTATTTTCAAAATGCAAGAGTTCATATACAGAGCCTGCTCCTCCTGCAAAACGGCAATTCCAATCTGAGGACAGAACAAAGACCTTCCTACACTCCAGAACCTGAGTTCGTAAACATAAATACAGATCGTCAGTATAACGTACATTGATGGAAATGAGGTCGTGTAACAATGTAATAAGATCATAGAGACTCCCTATCCTTTGTCTTCACACTAGTATAACCTAAGGTGGCTGGGTAAGAAACTGCTTCAGTACAACGATTCGCACATAATTCAGTTCCGATAGCTTAACATCAAAATTGGTAAATGGTGCCTTACAGCCTATGAGAGGATACAGATTATTTCTTTTGCCCTTCCATGAAATATTGCACTAAAGAGACGGAGGCTTACTTCAAAAGCTCAGAATCACATGTGTGATTTCAAATTAACTCTCAAGAGTGTCACTTCACAGAACATATTATACTCCACATACCACCATTTCATTCCCACTGGAATTCTCTAGGCAAGATCACATTCAAGACGATTAAGGACAGATTTTCGGGTACTACAATGGTTTTTGCTACTCTATTTCTCAGAAGCTTGTTTCAGCCCCATGGAGCTCTACAGGACTAGAAATCCTGGTTAACCAAAAGGTCATGTATCTGAGGGCGTTTCGCATGTTTAGGCACACCTTCAGTTAATCATGATGAATCTTAAATTATAAAAACAAAACAAAAAAGATGAATAAAAATCATGGAATTTCCATGATGTTGGTTAAACTTCACTATCTATCAGATTAACTTCCGTTACATCTCATCCTTTTCTCTCCTTATACATTTTCTATTTAATATGTAAACCTTTTGAGACAGTAATTTGGAATACACTTAACATTTCTAAAGCACTTAATGATTAATCCACTGCTTTTACAAATACATTACCTGTTCTGAAAGTCAGCTACCATGTCCCTTCTCTCCGAGATCTTCGAAGAGCCATCCAACCTCATGTAGGTATGTTTTCTGTAAACCATATATTCCTGCGAAGTGTGCAACAAACTGAGTCAATCTCATGAAGTCATTTGCTCCTGACTCCTCAAACAAAAGCAGTGGAATCAATACCAATTAAAAGACTGAAGAACAGGTAGAAGGACATTATCAACTTTAAAAAGTGATCCCTTACGATTACTAGAATTGAAGTTTAAAAATCCAGTTTACTTCTTGCCATTTGTGCCACCTAATTGTTTTCTGCATTTCACACAAATTGTGCAATGACAAATAAAGTCAGCTTAGCTTTTGTTCATTATCATTTCGCTTTCAGGATTACACCACAGACAATGCCTGTGAATATCTGCTTACTCAGAAAAAACTGGAAAGTTTCCAATGCCTTCTTTAGAAAAGAAAAAGATCACGAAGAGAGTCTTATGGTTTGGGTAAAAGTTTATTACTAAATCTAAATTTTGAACTGATAATAAGGCTTCTTTAAACGACCCTGCTCTCATCAGACCAAGAAGATATCCTCCATGCTATGGACCAAATCTGCTGGTTGAAAAATAAAGATTTTCAGGTACCCAGCTATCTAATGGTTAGGTATCAACTTACTTTCCATTTACAGCCTATCATCTGCCTCCTAGATAACTATATGAGAAAGATGTGCTCACCCAGCTCTCTCAGTACTTACCTCTCCTCCACATACACAATCAGCTAAACAGCTTTTAAAACTAACTAGCATACCACAGCAGCCTTCAATTAATCAATGACCTCTTCACAGTGTCTCCCTCTTCCTCTCAGCATCTTAAGTTTAGCAGCTTTTTCAAACATCCTGAACATTATGCTTGTACCTTTGGCTCTCACCCTAGCCCTACATGTGTCTGGGTTGTCATTCATTCGGCAATTCCACCGAAATGAGCATTTTAACCTGTCTACCCAGGTGTGTGTGTTAGCCCCCTATTTGTCAATTTAGGAAATATATTCTGTTCCCACTGTACTGTCCTATCAGTCCAATATTAGGAGTTTTCATTTACTGGATTGTTTCTTAGCCCTAGACAGTCAGATTTTTCTTGTTTAATGCCCCAGTGCATACACCTCTAGTGAAGTCTACAAACCCAGTGTGAAACCCATCCTCACGCAATTGGGATATATGATTGTACCCTGCTACATGGATACAATTGTCAGAGGGACACCAGGAGGAGGTGTGCCAGGTCGGCTTTGTCTATTAGCCTATTTGATGATCCTGACAAGAGAGTTCTGCAAGATTGTCCAAGGCTGCAGTTGTGGGACATCAGAGGAAGACAGGACATGTGAGATGAAGAAGGGGTTTGTGGCCTATGAGAGGGTGGAGAACTCAAAGGGAGACTCCTCTCCTCCATTTAGTACCCACTACAACTGGGCAGTGAAACAGGGCCAACAGAAACAGCCAATTCCAACTGACTAAACACAGGAGGGGATTTCATGATGGAGCAGTGAGAGGACTAGACTCCAAGTGCCTGGAAAGAAGTGGTGGTGCCAGAGCCCAATGAATGCTGCACAGACCCTGGTTTGAGGACTGTAAAGACGGCCTTTACTGTAGCGAAGACGCCTCAGACCCAACAAGAGATGCGGCAGTTGCTGATCCCATGGAAGCACCGGAGAGGCCCACTACAATTAGTCCACGCAGTACCCTGGATAGGCATCTAGGCAGGCAGAAAACCTTAAAGTGGGTTGCACAAAGGTCCTTTTCGCCTGACATGCACCACAGAGCCAAAAGGTGTGCTGAAAAATCCCATGGGAGCATTTCCAGTGGCTGGGATGTCATTCAACCGACTCAGCCTAGAGATGATGGGGCTCTTGGAAAAAAGTGACTCTAGGCATCAGTATATGCTAGTAGTGGTGGATACATGATTAGGTATCCTGAGGCTATTCTGTAACAGAATACAATGGCTCCTACTGTAGAAGCCAAACTTCTAAAAATCTCCTCCCTGGCCACACTGTTCTGCATCTGTGGACTGCTAGCTAGACCCTAGTCACTGGGTTGCACTGCCCTATACCTGAAGACTGTTATATTGACACTGGCTATGGGGCCTCACTGTCCCATGACTAACTAGGGGCTGTGATGTACACTCTGGTCATTAGGTCACACTACTCCATTAGAGAACAGCTGTATGGACCACTAGGATGTGCTGCCCTGTACGTAAGGACACAAAAATGGTGAATTATTCCTCCCCACCCCACACGGGGCACATTTGCCCTGCAACAGTAAAACAGAGCACAGGATGTGAGGACTGAAGTTTGAGCATACCCAAGTGCCAGGGCTAAAGCCAAAGTCCAAAGGCTTCAGCCCCAGGGGAGGAGCCTGTAGCTTGAGCTCTGCCATCCAGAGCTGAACAACTCACAGGGTTTGGCTTTGACCTTGGATGCCAAGGCTTGGGCTTCAGTCCTGGGTTCCAGCAAATCTAACATCAGTCCTGGTGACCCCATTAAAATGGAGTTGCAACTCAGTCTGAGGTTTCAACTTAGTTTGAGAACAGGAACTGGTCTGCATAGGATGTTGTCTTCCATACCCAGAAGTTATGACACACATTCATTGCCTACAGATTTCTAAAGCAAGTAACTTAATTGACTATACCTTTTAATTTCCATTGTACGTAAGACAGATCATAATAGTCCCCAATATAGTCTCCCGGCCTAAACATGGTAGGAAGACTACCCTTTCCTGTTCTACACTCTCCTGTTTCTTCATTTCTTCACTACAGCCAGTACCGGTCCATGGAAAAGCAAGCTGTGAAGTAATGAGGAAAATGCGCAGACTCATGGTAATAATGCTTCTTCCCTGATGCAAGGGTTATTGGTAGATTAAATTCCTTTTTTTCATGGAGACAACTGCGAGAAGAATGTACAGATATTTATGTCTACTATTAGGCGACTGTGTACCCCTTTCCTTATTTAATGTGCACAACTTGACTTTGTATTCCTTGTTTACTGTAGTCACAAATAAAAAAGCCAGGTCTTGTTCATGATGTAAATTCACTGACCTAGCTTGCTATAAGAGAGGCGACTTGCACTCACACAAGGAGCCCATCATGCAGCTCTAGTCATATCCGATAGGCAATGTAAATTCCCAAATTGAAGCATGTAGGAGCAGTCTCACTATTTCACACAGCTTGTCTTTTAGCTCTGTTCTAATCAACACATGCCTCTTTCTGTGAGGGACAAGTGAATTGTCAGCTAGTCAGTATGAGTAGCAGACTCCAAACCAGAAGGAAACAATCTAAACTGCTGCATGAAATTCTAGAGAACTGGCAGTAGCATATGAAAACCCTCCTGCACCCCTAAATATGCCAAACCTCCCCTTCAGCAGATTATATCATCAAACTTGACCGCACAAAAATCAATGCCCAGAGCATAGGACTCGGAAGTCCAGGAGGAAAAAAGAAAGAGGAGCTAAAAGCCCATTTAAATAGGCTGTCAGAAACACCCTACAGCTCCCTGACTAAGCAAACATTACACACACTTCACAAAACTTAACAGAACAAAACCCAGTGCCTGAGTTCTCAAGTAGTACCTCTCTTTATCTTCCCCATAGGCAACTGAGGGAGGCTATCTTTAACAATGGATTAAAAAAATAAGTAGCAAGCAAAACCTTAGTCCCCTTAATACTAAACCCTTCTGAACAAGACTTAAGTTGTCTCTTTAGGAAGAAATGTTATTTGTACCCAGAACACACTCATCCATTTTGTGACTCACAGTCCAAAGACAGTGCAGAGCTGCTAGTGGATTTCTTTTTAAACAGTGAGGCTACGTCTACAATACAGAGATCTTTCGAAAGAAGCCCTTCCGGAAGATCTCTTCCAAAAGAGCTTCTTTCGAAAGTGTCTCCCCACACACAAAAGAGCGATCTGCTCTTTTGAAAGACAGCATCCACACAGCCCCTGCCTGCTGTCTTTCAAAAGAACAGGCCAGGGACGGAAAAATCAGGTGCCATGAGGACTGCTCTTCTGAAAGCAGGGCCCAGTGGCGTTCTTCCTCAAATGGGAGTGGAAGAGCAATTTCGAAATGAGCATCACATTCTTTCGATTTACTTTAGAAAGAGAAATTACTCACTGTAGTAACGATGGTTCTTCGAGATGTGTCCCCGTGGGTGCTCCACAATAGGTGTCGGGCTCGCCCAGCGCCGCAGATCGGAAACCTTCCAGCAGTTTCTCCTGGATCGAGCATGTGCCGGCGCGCGCCGCTCACTTGCGCGTCCCCGGCCACGTGCGCGATCCGGTCCCCGCCAGTTCCTTGACCAACCGCCTCGGATGCTCCTGCAAAACACTAAACAGAGATCCGAAGTGGGGAGGATGGGCGGGTGGTGGAGCACCCACGGGGACACATCTCGAAGAGCCAGTGTTACTACGGTGAGTAACTTCTCTTTCTTCTACGAGTGTCCCCGTGGGTGCTCCACAATAGGTGACTACCCAGCAGTAACCCAAGTAAGGAGGTGGGTAATCAGTTTACGCGCAGCTTGCCCCCGAAAGGACTGCTGTCGACAGACGGGTGTCCTCTTGGTATACCCGATGTAGTGCATAATGTTTGGCGAAGGTGTCACAGGATGACCAGGTCGCCGCTCTACAGATGTCTTTTAACGCGATGCCCTTGAAAAAGGCTGTTGACGCCGCCACCGCCCTGGTGGAGTGAGCCCTAGGCGGGGCCAGCAAAGGAGTCTTTTGAAGTTCGTAGCACTTTTTTATACAGGACACAATGTGCTTCGAGATTCTCTGTGGAGAGAGACCCTCTCCTTTTGACCTGGGAGCGAGAGAGACTAGAAGTCTGTCCGTTTTCCGGAAGGACTTAGTTCTGTCTATGTAGAAGACCAACGCCCTCCTCACGTCCAGGAGATGTAGGCGTGCCTCCTTGCTGGAGCTGTGAGGCTTCGGGTAAAACTATGGGTTCGTTAAGGTGGAACTCTGAAGAAACCTTCGGAACAAAGGCTGGGTGCAGCCGTAAAGTTACCGCCTCCTTTGAGAAGACTGTGCAGGGCGGCGTTGCCATAACTGCTGCGAGCTCACTCACCCTGAGAGCTGACGTAATTGCATGGAGGAAGGTTGTTTTTATCATAAGGAGACATAGGGGAACTGTGGCTAATGGTTCAAAAGGTGGACCCGTTAGCGTGCTGAGCACGAAGTCCAAGCTCCATGATGGTGGAAGCGGTTTCCGAGCGGGGTACAGGTTTACCAGCCCCTTCAGGAACCTGGTAACAATAGGATGGGCAAATACCGTGGGCCCTTCTTCTGCATGCTGAAAAGCAGATATAGCGGCGAGGTGGACTTTTAGCGAGGATAGGGAAAGCCCGCCCCTCTTGAGGTCCAATAAGTATTCTAGTATTACAGGTATAGGAACGTCAAGGGGAGCTAATTGCTTGGCGGAACACCATGCAGTGAATCGAGTCCATTTCTGCTTGTAGGTCTTCCTGGTGGAGGTCCTTCGGCTACTTTCCAGGACTTGTTGTACTCCCTCTGTACATGTGCTTTCTAGGGAGATGAGCCATGGATTAGCCATGCTTGTAGGAGCAGACCTTGGGGGTGTGGGTGCACTATGGACCCCTGGGCCTGCGTGAGTAGGTCCAGCGCCACTGGAAGGGGGAGTGGCGGGTGGTCCGACATGCGCAGAAGGAAGGGGAACCATTGCCGTTGATCCCACGTTGGGACTACTAGAATCATGCGGGCTCTCTCCCTTCTGGCTTTCTGCAAGACCTTGTGGATGAGCACTGTGGGGGGAAACGCGTAAAGTAGGGGGCCCTTCCATGAAATTGCGAATGCGTCCCCCAGGGACCCCCGCCCCAATCCTGCCCTGGAGCAGTACTGGGGGCACTTCTTGTTGTGCTGAGTGGCAAACAGGTCGATCTTGGGAAACCCCCATGTGTGAAAGATCAGTCGTAGCAGATCAGAGCGAATCTGCCATTCGTGCGTGAGTGTGAAGCGCCTGCTCAGCTGGTCTGCTTTCACGTTGTGAGCACCCGGCAAATACGAGGCTTTCAACATTATATTGTTGGCGATGCACCAGTTCCACAGTCGGACTGCTTCTGCACATAGGGCACGGGATCGGGCTCCTCCTTGTCGATTTATATAAAACATAGTGGAGGTATTGTCTGTATTGATCCCGACTACTTTGCCCTGTATGTGGTCTCGAAAGTGTTTGCAGGTGTTGAACACTGCTCTGAGCTCCAGTATATTTATGTGCAGTGACTGTTCCGCAGGGGACCATAGTCCTTGCGTCACCTTGTCGCCGATGTGTGCTCCTCATCCTATGTGGGAAGCGTTGGTAGTAAGAAAAATTGAGATTTGTGGTTGGTGAAAGGGTACCCCTGTTAGCAGGTTCTTGGGGTTTACCCACCACTGCAGGGATCTGCGCACCTCTGTCATGGGTGACACCACCCTGTGGACAGTGTGGGATGCCGGCTTGTAGACGCTCACCAGCCAATGTTGTAGGCTGCGCATATGCAATCTGGCATTCTACACCACAAACGTCACCGCTGCCATGTGGCCTAGCAGCTGCAAGCACGTTAAGACCAGCACCATGGGGCTGTATGTAATGACTTGCACCAGCGAATTGATGGTGCGAAAGCGGGCGTCAGGTAGATACACCCTTGCTGTAATAGAGTTTATACGTGCCCCTATAAACTCTATGTCTTGTGTGGGGTCGGTCTTTGACTTCGCGAGGTTGATGACTAGGCCCAGCGAAGAAAACATGTCTGCTGTTATGCTTATCATGTGTAGGACCTCTGCCTTCAAGGCCCCTTTCAATAGGCAGTCGTCCAGGTATGGGAATATAAATACCCCGTCTGTGCAGGTAGGCTGACACCACTGCCAGGGTTTTGGTAAAGACTCTGGGGGCCGAGGAGAGGCCGAACGGAAGAACCTTGTACTGGAAATGCTCCTTGCCGACCATAAAACGGAGGAAGCGCCTGTGTGCCGGGTGGATCGTTATATGAAAGTAAGCATCTTGTAAGTCGAGGGCTGCAAACCAATCTCCATCGTCCAGTGCCGTGAGTATGGAGGCGACTGTGATAATCCGAAAACGTTGTTTGCGCAAGTACCAGTTGAGGCCCCGAAGATCTAGGATGGGCCTCCAGCCTCCTGTTTTCTTCTCTGTAAGGAAGTAGTGTGAATAAAAGCCTTTCCCCTGGAATTGCTCCGGCACTCTTTCCACTGCCCCTATGAACATAAGATGGTCCACCTCCCATTTGAGTCTCGCCTCGTGGGAAGCGTCCCTAGGTGGGGCCTGGGCAGAGGTTTCAGCGGTGGGAGCGACTGAAAGGGGATCGCATAACCCGTGGCTATGATCTCCAGTACCCATTTGTCTGCGGTGATCTTTTGCCATTGGGGGTGGAACGGTCGGAGGCGATGATGGAACATTAGCTGGGAATGGCACTGCGCGATGGTAGTGATAGTGCAGCCCTCGACCTGCCCATCAAACTTGTTGCCTTTGGGCCTGCCCCGAGGATGCGCGGCTTTGTTGAGGACGTTGCCTGGGAGTTCTATACTGTTGCTGCTGTTGATGTCGCCCTTGGTCGTAGCCCCGTTGGTACTGAGCACGCTGTGGTTGGTATGGGTATCGTCTTTGCTGAGGGTCATACTTTTTCTTCCTATATGGAGGGGTATAAATACCCAGGGTTCTAAGTGTAGCTCTGGAGTCCTTACTGGAGTGGAGGACCGAGTCGGTTGAGTCTGAAAACAACTTCTGCGTGTCAAAGGGAAGATCCACAATCTTCGCCTGCAGATCCCTCGGGATACCCGATGTCTGGAGCCAGGATTCTTTACGCATGACCACTGCTGTAGCCGTTGAGCGTGCCACCGTGCCCGCCACGTCCAGGCGATCTGGACTCCCGTCCTCGAAGCCGTGTAGCCCTCTTGCACAATCGCCTTTAGCACCGGCTTCTTATCTTCCGGAAGCGAATCCATGAGAGAAGTAAGTCTGGAGTAATTATCAAAATTATGGTTTGCTAGATGTGCTGCATAGTTTGCCATTCTCAATAGCAGGGTGGAGGAGGAATATACCTTCCTGCCAAACAGCTCTAGCTTCTTGGCATCTTTGCCTGAACCCCCTGATTTGTACTGAGAAGTCTTTGATCTCTGCTGAGACGATTCTACCACCAGTGAGTTTGGTTGTGTGTGACTAAAGAGGAACTCCATGCCCTTCGTCAGGACAAAGTACTTCTTATCCGCTCTCTTGTTCATAGGCGGAGCGGAGGCCGGGGTCTGCCATATGGTAGTGGCTGACTCCATAATGGCTTCATTGAGCGGGATAGCGATTTTGGATGAAGCCGGGGGTCTCAAATTTTTCAGGAGTTTGTGATGTTTCTCCTGTACCTCTGCCGTTTGGATGCCTTGTGTGAAAGCCACCCTTTTAAACAGCTCCTGAAACTGTTTGAGGTCGTCCGGGGGAGCAACGTTCCCGGGGGCCGTGGCCTCATCAGGGGAGGACGAGGAGGAACCACTAGGGTAAACCTCCCTCGAACTCTCAGGTTCTTGCGGTCAATGGTACACCCGCTCACTGGAGGCTTGCAAAGGAAAGTCTCGGGGTTCTACAATTAACTCCCCTTGAGATAGCTGTGTTTCCATCCCCGGCCGGGAGTAACCACGGGGATATTGGACGGCCAGGGGGGACCTGCCCCTAGGTATATGCGTGGGGTGTCTGTGTCCAGCATGATAAGAACGACCATGGCAGCATGGGCATGGGTCCAGGGATGGAGACCTGGACCACTCTCAGGGTACGTACCCCCGATGTCTGGGAGAGCGAGATTTCCGCGACGATTCAGATAACAGTGAAGCTGGTTTGTGATAGTACTCCAAGGGATCCAATTCCAGAAAGGGCGAAGGTGGCCCAAGCCATGGTGATGTTGGTTGGAGGAACGGAGAAGGAGGCTCTGGATAGGCCAGTGGAGACCCAGATCTTCTGGGTGGCGTGTGCAGCATAAGGGGAGGGCTTGTTGATAGCAGCATTGCAGCCCTGTCCGGAGAAGGGCTGTGGTGCCGGGTTTTTGCTCTCGCCTTTCCCCTCCCCTGCGGGGCTGGCACCGCCCCCTCCCGTGCTGGGGATCTCGGCCCCGCCGTCGGCGCCGCGCTCAGCCTGCTCAGTTGCGGAGCTGCGCGGATAACGTCCTCCAGTGCCTGCAGGCTCCATGCCTGTTGGCCCTGCACCACTTGCACCGCAGGGGCCGGTGCCGCCTGTGGCGGTGCCACCGATTCCGGCGCTTGCCTGGCCGCCGCTCTGAGTGCTGTGCGTGCCGGCTGTTTGGTAATCGGAGGCTCAGCCTCTGCCACGTGCGCTGCTGCTCTGCCGCTTGTTTGAGTATGCGGCTGGGGGCTGTGTGCTCTGCCTGTCCCGCTCGCTGAGACCGCCGGCAGGGATCGGGCTGGAGAGAGCTTCCTCCGTTTCTGCACCGAGGGGGTGAGGGAAGCCGCCTTCCTTTTGTGGAGCCCAGGGGGTCCCTCTGGTTGAGGCCTCTCCGGCAAGTCAGGCTGGAGAGCCTTATCAAACAGGAGCATTTTCAGCTGCATTTCTCTGTCTTTTCTGGCCCTGGCTGTGAGCTTAGCACAGTGGGAACACTTCTGGGTAACGTGTGATTCCCCCAGGCACCGAATGCATTCACTATGCCCATCGGAGGCCGGCACAGCTTCGCGGCAGGACTCACACTTTTTAAAGCCTGAAGAGGACATCACAGTGAGTCTTTTTGCTGTTAATAGGGCACTTAGCACTTAATTCATGCCTGTTTACCCGTCGCGGACACCAGCCTGCAGCAGCGGGAGGCCTACTGGCCTTCACGTCCACGCGTCTTCTCCGCTCCTCTCTCCCTTTTTATTATTATTATTATTATTTCTTTTTAACTCTCTTGCTTTCTCTCTTTTCTCTTTTTGAAAAGAAAAACAACAATTTACACGTAAAAACTCTACCTAATCTGACTCTGGCCGTAGCCTGAGCGGATTCCGTCTGCAGCCGATGGCGGGTGAGAAGGAACTGGCGGGGACTGGATCGCGCACGTGGCCGGGGACGCGCAAGAGAGTGGCGCGCGCTGGCGCATGCGCGATCCAGGAGAAACTGCTGGAAAGTTTCCGATCTGCGGCGCCGGGCAAGCCCGACACCTATTGTGGAGCACCCACGGGGACACTCGTAGAAGAAAGAACACTGTGGCTACGTCTACACGTGCAGCCAACATCGAAATAGTCTATTTCGATGAATAACGTCTACACGTCCTCCAGGGCCGGCAACGTCAATGTTCAACTTCGACGTTGCTCAGCCCAACATCGAAATAGGCGCAGCGAGGGAACGTCTACACGTCAAAGTAGCACACATCGAAATAGGGATGCCAGGCACAGCTGCAGACAGGGTCACAGGGCGGACTCAACAGCAAGCCGCTCCCTTAAAGGGCCCCTCCCAGACACAGTTGCACTAAACAACACAAGATACACAGAGCTGACAACTGGTTGCAGACCCTGTGCCTGCAGCATAGATCCCCAGCTGCCGCAGAAGCAGCCAGAAGCCCTGGGCTAAGGGCTGCTGCCCACGGTGACCATAGAGCCCCGCAGGGGCTGGAGAGAGAGCATCTCTCAACCCCCCAGCTGATGGCCGCCATGGAGGACCCAGCAATTTCGACGTTGCGGGACGCGGATCGTCTACACGGTCCCTACTTCGACGTTGAACGTCGAAGTAGGGCGCTATTCCTATCTCCTCATGAGGTTAGCGACTTCGACGTCTCGCCGCCTAACGTCGAAGTTAACTTCGAAATAGCGCCCGACGCGTGTAGACGCGACAGGCGCTATTTCGAAGTTGGTGCCGCTACTTCGAAGTAGCGTGCACGTGTAGACGCAGCTTGTGTGTGTAGACGCTCCGTGGGATCTTTCAAAAGATCCCTCTTCTTTTGAAAAATCTTTCAAAAGAACTTGCTAGTGTAGACACAGCCTAAGAAAGTTGTATGTACACAGCATTGATCCACATTAGTATGTCATGAACATGATAAAATGGCTGCAAGTTACTACACTAGGTATGTCTGCATTATGTGCTATGAGTAATTCCCAGCTCAAGTACACAACTGGCTTCAAGGAGCAGAGATGGTAGCAGCATGGCTTAGCTATGTTGAGTACAAGCCTGTCTGATTTGCGTGGTATGTACTCAGTATGGCTGCCATCACCTGTGCTACCACAGCTTCACTCATCAAGCTAGGATGAGTATGTGTACATGAGCTAGGAATTTTACCCCACAAAGCCATCACGTCTCTATAGAGAATCTGTCAATATACAGAGAACAAAGAGAACGCTGAAAGAACGTTTATTTTTTTAAAACAAATCTATGAGAGTCAGGGAACTTGGAATATAATAAAATCTGCACTAACTAGATACAAAAAGACTTTCTATTAGTCTGCTGAAATAGTGCTCTGTTGTACTTGGGCACCAGACTTGGGGCTTGTCTACATACGGAGTTACTCGTCTTAAATTAGTGCCATAACTTCTCATAATTGCTATTTACCTATCTTAAGGTTTTATACTGTGCCATCTATCACTGCAGTATCTACGTCTTTCTTTCTTTAATGTAGTAATAGTAACAGTGCAGTCCCCTAGAGGACTTCATGGAGTTTCTGGCATTCTTCCTCTTGGGGCAAAAAATCTGGATGGAGGCAAGTTATTTTTTCTTGTAAGATTTTATGAGTTTCTATAACTGCTGTATCTGTACTCTTGATAGATCAAATTAATATTTAACATTTTTAGCAGTTGCTTATTAGGGATCTTACCTATAATTAGTTTTATGTTTTTGTAATAAATGGAACATCAAACACGTTGGGTTTGCCGTTCCCCAGTGTCAAGGAGACACACAAAAATAGTTCTGGAGAAGTCTTGGATACCACTGGGAGCAGAGAATACCCCAATGTGAAATCCATTCGCTTACTGGGGTAAAGCAAAGATCAAGGGCTTGGAGCAGCAATGGCATAGTTCCTGAGAGAATTTTCTTGCAAATGGAGCACTTGTGGCCTTTGGTTTGCCCAGCTTAAGCTTCTCTGATATGATGTGGGAAGAGCACAAACAAAGAGCTTGACAGGTGGACCTCTTTGTGGAACAGAGCCTTGAAAAATGCTGGTCCCCTGGGCAAGAAGAGTTATCATAGGGGTAAAGTTTGCTCACTGATTCTCCACAACAAAATTTAAAAGCTAGAATGCTAAGAGAGAAGACAAGAAAACTAAACTGTCACTTTCTTTAACTTCTGAGATACTAGCTGAGGTGTAGACAAACTTTAGTGCCTGCGGAGATGACTGAACTACATACAATATTTATATGAGAGAAAGCAAGTGGGTGAATTGGCAAAGATTCAGTAAGACAGCCTTCTGTCCCTCTCTCATTTGACAATGTGTAAGCTTCTCATCACTGTTGCAATACAACTCAGCATGCAGATGGCCACCCAAGCCTATTACCAGCTGCACTCCTAGTAAGCTCCCAACATTTGAGACCAATGCACAGTATTGACTCAGCCTTTATACATTTTTAGGCTCTGAAAAAAAAAGCAAAAAAAAAAAACAAAACAAAACAAACTTTCCTGGTTGTCTTGACCAGATGGCAAAAATACTGTAGCATATAAAATATTACTTAATAACCCCAACTGCACTATCACAGGACCCTGATATTCCAGCATTAGTGAAGTTGCCCTGCCTCATACGTTTATTTGCCAGCCACGCTACTCAGTTTAAAAACTTCACCCTCACTCTCTCAGACGCCAGTGGTGGTCTTAAACCTCAAAGCCATTTCATATTTAGAATTCGTCATGGCCACTGGTGTTTCTAATGGGAGAGGACTGCAAAATCACAAAAGCTACGAATGCTGATGCTTCAATGAAATAGAGGGCCTGGCAGTGATGGATACCATTCATCCTTTCTTCCAGGAGATGCATGTGCTGGTTTGGCTGGCATCTCATACCTTGCAGTACAGACACAGGACACTGAAAAGTGAATTCATCTCCCATACAGCAGTTAAAAATTTTACCAACAGACCACCTGGTTTCCGATTCTGGTTCCGGTTCTCACCCATACCTCATCTAAGAAAGACTCTTCTCCTCTAACCAAACTACTAATCAAATGGAAATTTGACTTGTGAAGCAAGAACTAAAGATATTTCAACAGAGTACCAACTTAATCCGTAGGCATTACCTTCCCCCGCTTCTTACTTCATCCACACTTCACATTAATGTCCATTAAACCTCTACGTGAGGCTGTGTGTTCTGAACGTTCCTATAATGACTGTATGCTGTATTTGCCTGATCCAAATTACACTTATTGTACCAAAAGAGATTGATTTCAATCACTGTCTTCAGAATCCCCTTCCTACAAGCTATACCCAATCCTACCTCCAGCAAGTCAATCATCCGTGTCATCTGAGAGTAGATAAGAACTCTGTGTCCTTGAGATTTCAGCCGCGTCAAGAGAAGGTCAAGAGCGTAAAGCTTCCCACTGTCTGTGATAAGACTCTCTTTGTCTGAGAAGGAGAGAATGAGAAACAAATCAGTAAAAACTGGAAGCAGCCACCTGTAACAAGCTAACATAAACATAACACAAAAGGATTTATTTCTGAAACTTTGTAGTGCTTCACTGTAGTATTATTTCCTAAAGGGATGGGATTGGAGGAGCTGCAAGATGCCTTCTGGCCAGCATGTCTAACTTCTGCTGGTCTGGGCTGGGCTGGAACTGGCATGTAAGAGCTCTCACTAGATAATATTTACATTCCTCCACATCCTGAGAATCATGATCACACAGATAAGACTTAGCCCTCATTTAGATAGCCAAGTATAGCTTAGATAGTCAAGGCTTCTACCTTTGTATCACTCGGACTAAGTCCACACTCATATCATAAGCAATCTCTTCATGTTCTACCACACAGAAATCAAAGTCCCGTCTTTTGAAAACCTATTGCCAGCCTATGAGGTTTGGTTATATTATTGATACATGCATAAGACCAACAGACAAAAAAGCGATTGGTTCATTGTAAAATAAAAAACATCCCGCACACTTTGCCTGGATTCCTCCTCATTTTTAGTTTTCTTCTTGTTTTTAAAAGCAGTTTCTAGTCGATAATCTTACATACACTTTAAATATCATATTTTTACATATTCCTTCCTTCTGCAGCACTTTGGGCAAGAAGTTTCTGATCACAGATTCTGTGCATAAGCAGTGTATTACCACTGAAAGAGAGTTACGTGGAAGGAAACTGTGTGGTGGAGAATTTCCTCCAAAAATTTCAGCTGAAAAGATCATGGATGAAGTTTTCCTTTTGATGTTTGAATCTTAGGCTCATAACCAGGATAGATGGCATCGAACTAGAGAATGTAGAGAAGTTGATAATCTGGAGAACAACATGATGTATGGTCTAGATTGTAAGAAGGAAACAGACTAGAATAGTGAAAGCGAGAGCAAATTTAAAGGTGATGGATAAGATCTAGAAAAGCAAAGTGATTAGCATAGGAACGAAGCTGAGCATCTTGCAAATGTGTATTCAGCAGCACGTTGTATGGCTCTGAGACATGGGTGATAACAAAAGATTTGAAGGAAAGGATGCTGGTGTACAAGAGAAGCAGTTACAGAAAGATACTGAGAATAGGATGGGTGCAGGTCACCAGTGAGTAATTACATAGGAAGATACAGCTGAAACAGAACCTGCTGCAGAAGGGTATACAAGGGAGGTTGCAGCTATTTGTGCATATCTGCAGAATGAATGATGAGCAAAAAGTCAAGACCCTGATATTTGGAATACTATATTATGGAACCTTTCTGTCTCGAGACACAGTGGTTAGCAGCGGTGGTGAGGACCTAGAGACTGTGTTTGAGTCTGCAGCTTCTCTCAGGGCTTCTCTGTCCAATATTGGATTTGCATGGTAGACTGCAATAACCTCATGTCAGTCTATTTCCAAATTCCTGAGTCTGAGTTTTTTCGTCCAAGATGAAGTTCTTTTGTGTGGCTTGCATATATACGATCGATGGATGATGCGCCCTGTTGTAGCAATCGTCACCAGGTATTTCGATCTGATCATGTAGATACCCAGGATTTTGGATCGATGTTGAACTTTTTCATGGCATTTTTGCATGTATCCTTGAATCTTAGCTTTGGGCATCCTCTTGTTCTCAACCCACATGACAGTTCACCAAAAAGGATTTCTTTGGGAAGACATTCGTCACCCATTCTTCTCACATGGCCAAGCCATCGTAAGTCTTGTGCTGTACAGGATCGCTATGAGATTGGGTATTCCAGATCTTGACAGGACATCTGCTTTGGAAACTTTATCTTGCCAGTTGATATTCATAATTCTGCAGAGGCAGAGAAGATGGAAGCTGTTAAATTTTTAACCCTGGTTCGAGTAGGTGGTCCATGCCTCAGAACCACAAAGCAGGATATTCAATACACATGCCTGGCAGATTAGTATCTTTGTTTTCACTGTCATCTTAGGATTGTTCCATGCTCATTGCATAAGTTTGGCAAAAGTAGTAGCTGCCTTCCCGATTCAGATGTTCAGTTCTTCGTCCATGGATAGGTTTGTGGTGACAGCAGATCCAAGGTAACAGAATTGTTGAACCACATCGAATGGGCTGTTATCCAGAATGACACTGGGTCACTGAGGTCTATCTTGAGTGAATAAAACAGTTTTCTTCATGCTTATGTCAAGGGAAAACTACTTGCAGACGCTGGACAGAGAATTCATATCAGTGACTGTAACGTGTCTTCATTATGAGCAATGAAAGCTGCATCACCTGCAAAGATGAGTTCCCTAAAGAGGACTTCCTTGACCTTAGTTTTGGCCTTGAGTCTTGCCAGGTTGTAGAGAGCCATCTAATCTCAAGTGGAGAAACAGTTGCTGCGTGAGTTTTGAAATGTGCAATTCCGTAGAACTAAGAATATGCTGAAGAGAGTAGATTTAAGAACACACCCTTGTTTGATTCTGCTGTTCATTGCAAATGGGTTCTGATGTAGATCCATCATACTGCACTGTTGCTTTCATGTTTTCGTAAAAGGATGTTATGAGCCTGAGTAGGGTCAGTGGGCAGTCAATCTCGGTTAATACTCAGTAGATCAGGAATATACCAACTGTGTCAAACACCTTTAAGTCCACAAATGCTTTGAATAATGGCTTTCCTTGTTCTCTACATTTCTCCTGTAGCTGTTGAAAAGAGAGAATCATGTCCATTGTTGACCTGCCAGCCCTGAAGCCACATTGTATTTCTGGACAGACTCGATATGTGAGTTTTTGCAGGCATTTGGGAATGACATGGGCAAATGCTTTTCATGTGATGCTCAGTAAATGCTTTGCCTCTGCAGTTGTAGCAGTCACCCTTGTCACCTTTGTTTTTATAGAGAGTACTGATGTTTGCACTCTTCATGTCATACGGGACATTTCCTGCTCTCCAAAATTTTAGGAGTAAATCACAGAGAATGGGGAAGAGCACAGTCTTGTTTGCCTTCACGACTTCAGCTGGGATTCTGTCGTTTCCTGGTGCTTTTCCATTGGACAGAGCATCAACAGCTTGAGAAAGTTCCTCCTCCATAGGCTCTGCATCTAGCTCAGACATTTCTGGAAGAGTTGGGATGAGGCTGGCAAGTTCAGGTTGTACTGTACACTTGTGGGAATAAAGACTTGGGTGATGTTCAACCCATCTGGACATCTGCAGCTTTTTGTCTGTGATTATAATAAAAGCGGTCCTTGTCTTTGGTGCCCGACACCAACATGGGTACATAAGCACTGATGATGTTGAGTTATCCTGACTTGGTGCAGAGCTTCAAGGATATAATGCATTCCAATTCAGCTGTGGGCATACTGATAGATTTCAGCAAATTGTTCCAAACAGCAAATCCAACTCCACAGAGGTGGTGTTCCTCTGAACTCAAGCCCTTCCAGAAGAAAGTGTACTTGGTTTCTTTCAGTGACCCAGCACCTGCCAGCCTGGTTTCCTTGAGAGCAGTGATGTCAACGTTCAGTTTGTGTAGCTGTTGATCTATGACTGCTGTTTTGCACATTGAGTCCATGTTCATAAGGTCATAGGCAGATTCAAGTCCCAGATACATGGTCCACACAAAGGTTTGGCATAATGGACTGTTCGAATAGGAGAGGCAGACCCCACAGACAAGAGGTAGATGATATAGTATATTGGTATGAAGCTAATCTACAAAAACTAAGCCACTCCACGCTGGATAGGGAAAGATGGAAGGAATAGTGAGGGAGGCATCAGACACCACCAGGTGCTGAGCCCATGGCTGTTGGTGATGAGGATGATGAATTAATGAGGACAGGACAATTATGCAGAGTAAGATAGAAAACATGCCTTCGGGTGAGGGACATTAGAAGCCTACTTTGTTCTTTCAGGAGAAAGCTAAGAAGCAATTTAGTAATCTGTAAGTACCTATATACGGGGAGAACACTTCTAAACAGTGGAGGTCCCTTTAATTGAGTAGGCAAAAGCACAAGATCCAGAGCCTGGAAAGTTGAAGCTAGACAAATTCAGAACAGATTTGTAACAGTGAGTAATTAATCACTGACACAATTTATCAAGTCTTTAAATCAAGACTGAATGTCTTTCTAAAAGATGCTCTCTAGCTCAGCCAGAGTTAAAAGCTTTATGCAGGAATTACTGTATTAAATTCTATGCCCAGTTATGCAGGATATTAGACTAGATGACCATAATGCTCCATTCTTGTCTTATTTCTACCACATTAGCAACACTGCCAGATGCTGTTTTTTCACTTCTCTTTTACTGACACTGACACCTTTGTTCATGCCTTCATTTTGTCTTTTCATTATTGTAACGCTTTTTTGGGCTGGTCTCTCTATGTGCACAATCAATCTCTTCCTCCCTTGTGCTCATGAAGGTCAGTTGATGGAAACTTGCTTACACTGACAGGACTTAAATATGCCAAACTGTAGTTTATTGCATCAGTGATTTCAAACCTTCTTCCTAGATTCCTCCAACTACAGAATCCAGAGACATGATCACCAATATGCGTAAATTACTATTTTTCAGTAACTGGAGGTTCTTTGAGATGCCTGAACTCTAGCTGTATTCCACTGTGTGCATATGCCCAAAGTCAGAGAATTCTTAGGAGCAGTGTCTGTTGGCCCACATGCATCAAACGGAGGGTACAAAGGATGGAGCAGAATTCCTTCTCGATCACAAATCCAGGATTCATCTGAAGCAGAGGTAAAGGATAGTGGGTAGTGGAATACAGATAGAGACCATACATCTCTCAGAATCTCCAGTTATTACAAGGGAATTAGCTTATTTGAGTGCTGATCCCTGTGCGTGTTCCACTCTGGGTGACTGAAGCAATACCCAAGTAGGAAGTGGGTGCGAGGATGCAAGTGGCAAAGCCACCTGAAGAACTGCTCAAAGGATGCATCTGCAGAGGAGTCCTCTACTAGAGCATCATGCCCTGTGAACATGTGGTTGGAAATCTATGGAGCTACTTTGCAAATGCAAAGTAGAAATGCTTCCTGAAGGAGCGCATGATGTTATCCGTGTTCCTGTAGAAGGAGGCTCTTCTCCTTATGGAAGACGACGACGTAACAGCTGGTAACAGAGCAGGATGCAGCCAAAAATCCATTTAGAGATCCTTCAAGAAAGTTACCTGTTTGAGCTTGGAGTCATTCTGCTATGGCTAAAAACAATTTAGGTCATGTTCTGATTGGTTTTATCTTCTCTGTAGGTAAAACGCTCATTGAACATCGAGCGAACAATGTCTCCTTTCCTTCCCAGATGCACGTGGTGTGAGACGAAACACAGGTAAGTGGACTGACTGGTTTAAGTGGAATTCTCTAAGTACCCAGGGGGTAAATTTTGGATGTAGTTTCAATGATGATGTCCTTACGGAATAGACCATGGTTCAAAGGGAGGCTTAGTAAGCATGTAAGAACATGGGCTGAAGCATTCATGTGTCTGACATGTAGTGTCTCTTGATGCATTCTGCCAATGAGAAGCCAGTCACTGAGGTAAGTGAAGACAGAACAGCTTGTCTAAAATCAGCTGCTGCTACCAGAATCTAGAATGGTGGTGAAGCCAAATAGAACCATGCTGTATTGGAATAGATCCCCCCACAGCCATGAATCTGAGAATCTGCCTATACGTCAGGTGAGTATCCATGTGGAAGTATGCATCTTTCATATGGAGAACTGTAAACCAAATGTCATTTTCCAGGGATGGGATTATGGACAGCAACGTGACCGTGAAAAACTTCAGTTTGCGAATGAAGTGGTTGAAATCGCAGAGCTCAAGAATGAGTCTCCAGCCACTCTTCTTTTTGGGTGCTAGGACGCATATTGAGTAAAAGCCTTTTCCTTGGTATTGGTACTGTTCTACTGCTCCTTAGAGGAGGCAGCAAAGTAAATGATCACACAACTGCATGAAATGATACATAATAGCCAATTGTCCAAAAGGCACAGGCTCTACTTAGAAGCCATAAAAGCCTCATGTTCCTCACTATGGCCGGTAAGCTGGGTCAGGAATGGGCTGTGGAGATTCCCACTGGCCCCAAGATACATGTGAGGAAATTAGTATCAGGAATCTCCAGGTCTCCTATACAGGAAGAAATCTCTTAGAGATGACGGTTACTCTGAGGGTATGTATTCTCCACAATAAGAGCTAATCGGTCCAGGTCTATCAGTGGAAGGATGAAGGAAAAGCAAGGCCGGGAGATGGAAGAAAGGATAGACTTGTCATAGCCAATACCCACTAGTGACATTAAGAGCTCCCTACTGAAAAAAAGGTCCTGATGATGGGAAAAACTGAGGCTTAAGAGGAGCAAAAACACCTGCTGTAATATAAGTCTCTGTCGTCCCTGGGGCAGGAAGGTACCCCTCCAGGAAGGGAAGCTAGCTTACTAAAACTATTAAGAAGCATGCACAAAATACAGTAAAGGCAAACTCTGAAGTATTTGCTGATGCAAGAATAACAATGAAGAAACAGTTGTGAACATTTCACGTTCTGACTCAAGGCACAAAGCAGTAAGAAGAAATTGGGCAAATGGTTGATCAGCTCTTTAAACGCTTAGTGTAAGGCATAAGGAGAGCAAAGGCATAGGTGTAGCCCAAAAGACATCACTTGCAAGAATTCTGACTCCACATGAATGAAGCACATGTGAACCCCGTAGTGGAATACATAGTTCCAGCATTCAAAAAACACAGTTCAAGTCCTCAGATGTTTTCCAGCTTCAAACCAGAGCACAGCCACCTTAATGGTGTTGATTATTTCTTCAACTCTCATTAGAAAAACAGAATTCCGAACATAGGCCTTGGCAGAAGTGACAAGACAAAAAATACAATTAGAGCCATTTGGTGTAAGTTGAGTGCATTTGGGATCTTCAAAAAAGTTATGATATTAACCATTACATGAAAGATCCATTCAGTTTTGCTGATTGTTAGCTTTCCATGCAGAACGAATTACATTGTTTAGCTTCATTACATGTAAAAAAGCATTAAAATATTAGACATGATAAAAAAACTGGTGATGTTAACTGAAAGTGGGGTGAGAATGAGAGGAAGAACTGAAATAATAAACAGTGGTTGTTTAAAAATCTGTCTAGTCAGACTGCACAAGAATAGCAGCTGTATTTTGCTTTCTGAGTCATGCCAAAAATTCATCCTAAGCACTGCCCTGGAATCCTGTATTTGTGTTGCTTGTCTCAGCATTATTTTTTTTGGCAATCTCTTTACAAGCGTGAATAGGGCAATTAAGTTTTGGTAACTGGAAACATTACATGCCTCATCATTGGCTCCAAGCATGTCCCCTTTAATGGGTTTACTCTGTTTTAAACAATTACAACAACTGGATGCAAATGAGAAATGAAGGATGACTTCTTAGCATATATCACTTAATGCTAAATCAGGTAAGAAGACAGTCAGACTGTAAATAGCCAGCAGTATAAAAATAACCTGTTGACCCTGATCTTTGCCGAATCTCTTGGCCTGCAGAACAGACTAAAATGCTGAGAATTTAGGCAGACATCCCTTGAGGAACACAACCAAAAGAAAAGAAAGAGAAAAATAGCAAAATGAGTGGTTTTATATGAAGAAGAGAAAATTGGTTTGTTTTAATTTTGTGAGTTTCAGTGTCCTATCTTGCCAATATCAATTATCCAAAACTCAGACATTTTTGCTTGTTTAAAAACTGCCACCTACTGGTCACAAAGCAGCACACACTGCTTTTGCAAAGCCCTGGCCCGGCTTATACCTGCTACACTTATACACATTATTCCCAATAGAAAGCAACAACATTGTATAGCTTACTAGAAAAAAAGTTTAAAAGAATCTCTCCCCAGTCCACTTTCTTCGCTCTCCCTCCTCATTCCCTCTTATCCCTTTGGGTTTTTTTTTTTTTTTTTTTTTTTTAAAATTGAGAGGAATTTCTCCAAAATTTTTGGGAAAAAAATTTCAACTAAATTGACTTTTCCAGAAAAATATCACTGAAATTCTATTTTTCATTTAAAAAAAAAAAAGTCAACCAGTCCAGATTGCACTGTTCACAATAACAAAGCCTTCCATTACTATATAAAGGGGAGGAGGGAAAATAGTCAGTTCTGTAACTAACATCAGCAGGAAAGTGGCAGTGGACATTATGGTGCCACTTCAGGTCAACAGAATAAAAAATTACCAACCAGCCAGGCAAGGGATGGATTTAAGCTGGCTGAGAGGGGGTGCGATGAGATATTGCTGCCTGTGGAAAACAGCCACTAATGATTGACTCAGAATAACCTCAATGAGAGCTCTGACTGATGACTGTAGCTGGACATATAGATCCCTGGGGAATTAGAAAATGCCCCTCTGGATATGTAAAAATGTAGAGGAAAGAGAGATAACAAGTCTGGGTTCTAGTGACCCTCCCCCCAGCAGTCTGCAGAGCACAATGGGGTCAGTAAGTAGCTAGCTGGCTCTCACAGTAAACAGCCAGTGAGGCCGGTGCTTTTTATCGATGTTTAAAGGACTCAGACACTTCCTGCCATTTAATCCAGGACCATTTTTCTTTCAAAGAACAGGAAAAGCCACAGGAGATTCCCACAGTGATCGCAACTACATCCGCTACCAGGGTAGTGGGAATTCATTCTGAGAGACAGAGATGGGGACAGGGTTAAGGCAGACAGAGGCTGATTCAGTACCTACTTATTTTAGAGTTTTGCACCCATAATTCCATTTTACGTTCATGGGTTTTATCCTTGTATCAAACTACTTCTTCAGTGTTTTATTGTTCACTTTTCATAATGGCTTGGATCAGAGCTGCATCACACATACACTGCTCCTCTGCCCTTGCTTTTATGTCTTTTCCCCTCAGGGTATGTCTGTAGTTACTGTGGCATTCGGCACACCATGATCAATCCTCTTGAGTTTGATTTGGCCATGTCTTGGAAGATCTCTCTGGGCTCGGCCACTGAGTATTCCATGTTATTGTGTGGAGCAAGGACATCAGCGCAAGGCCAGAGAGCCACGATCTATACCATGGAACAAAGTCAATCCCCTCTATGGTAAAAGCATAGCTAGAATTTCATATATGGAATCCAATTTTTTCCCTGGTGTAGACCAGGCCTCAGTAATCAACTCTATATTCCACCTAACCAACATCCACTTGCTCACACCAGTTTCTGTATCCACTTCCTCTGCCGCCCGCCTGCTTGCCTTTGCATCTCTCTCTCTGACGGCCATCGGCTTAGCCTTGCGCCTACATCCTTCACCACAGAGTTACTCAGCAGTACATACCCACAAGATTCTTATCTATTGTTATTCAAACAAAACTTAATTTCCACTCTTATTTTCTAAACTTTTGCTAGTGGCAGAAGGAGATGTCAAGATTTTCTCAGAACACATCTTCATCTCTTGGGGTCCACCCTCAGCCACAAAAACTTCTTATATACAAACATCTCTCCTTTCAGGCCTCCCCACCTACTTCACTTTTATCTTCCCATTTTCTTTTAGTTGCAGAAATTAACCTCTTGATTTCATATTATTGCTAGAGACCAAACAGTGTAATAGCTCATCACATGGTATTAATCTGTAATTATGTCATCAGAGATGCCAGTGCCACTAATTAGGTACATGGATACATAACCCTCTGAAAACCATTTTCCCTGCGTTTGGTTCCTCAAATCCTGCTGCTTCTTTGCAGAAAGTTGCAAGTATAATGTTTATCCGCTAGTTCAGAGGACTGAGGAACAGACCTCCTAGGTCAATACCAGGGTGTCTGAATGGACTTGTGCACAGGAAGAACTTGTGAAATGAACATCTGTCCACAAATCTCCAGAGTCTTCCATTTTTGAGCAACAGTGCAAGAAATATTTTTAAATATGCCCCTAGCAGGAGAGCAGGGAAAAAATGCATAGCAAAAGAGAAAGCCCTCATACTGTGGGCTAGTGATCAAAAACAACTTTTACAGTCTGAAATGCTGGTTAAGCACCAGAAAAGGTTGTGAAAGACTAATTCTGCCCTCACTGGCTGCTTTGCTCTAGTACAATATAAGCATAGAAACCAGAGCACTTTAAGAAATCAAAGATACTTTTGCACTCAAAGGAAAAAGAATAGATCTTATTTTTCCGGCCACAGTAATCTATTCTACTACAGGGGTTTAGAAAGGAGTTCGAAATTTACCTGGTATTCTGATGTACGACCAGCCGTTCAGAGGCCTGACCGCCAACAACCCTCCCGGATATTCTGGAAAGAACTGAGAGCATCGTTTTAGGCGATCAGCTGCTAATTCAGGTGCTCCATTCAATATACATTGCTTTGCTTCAAGACTTCCTCCTTCCTTAAGTGCCCTGTGTTCATACTCTGCACTTTTATCATTGCAGTAGAAATCCAGAGGCACTGCTGTTACCTGTGAGAAAACACAAGGAAAAAAATAAATACATACACTCACATTTTCCCTCCTCTCATCAGAAGAGTCTTCAGTTAAATTATTTTCCAGAGGGATGAGATTTAAAAGCGAAGTCATGATGATGATGATGATATACAAATGGGAATACAATTTTAAACTTATTTAAAATAATAAGAACAGCAGTGGTGGGGAAAAGGGCCCGGCCAATGTTTAGGCATGGACTATTCGCATCCGGATAATCTGTATTAAGACCTGCATTTAGTGTCAACAGCTGCAAGATGGAAGGCAAAACTAAGAGAAAAGAGTAGCACCATTACTGTGTAGCTCTTTGAAACTGTATTTGATTTTAATGGTTTTAATTCTTCACTGTGTCTAGTAGTTACTTGTCAGATTTTAGCTTTGCAAAACCCCTCAACTCCTCCCTTCCCCTAGAAGGGCACTGCATTTCAGCAATCACCTATGAATATTTTAAACACTGAAGAAAGGGAAAATAGGAAAGAAAAAAAAGGGTAGGAGACTTTGGTGGTTTCTCAGAGACAGCAGTTGCCAATGATGGGCCATACAAATAATATAAGATCTCTGGGAGGAGCAGAGGATTATCTTATGTTTTTAGCAAGTAGTTCTGTGCATCCTTTCCCCGCTGTCTGCTTTCTGTGTGCTCTCTCTAGCTACCCAGAATAGTTTTTTGCCAACACAGGAAGCCAGGATTTATACTATCCTAACTACTTTGGACCATCTCTATCATTTTAATCTTTGCTGCTATCTGAATGGAGAATAGAAGGTCCCGGTTAACCAGACAGCTGTGTGTTCAGATGGCTGAAAGTCCCTTGATAAAGAATCTGCTCCAGTAGACAAGGCTGCCTTTTGTAGCAATGGATGGTACTCTCTTATCTCCTCCCACCAGGTTAGCAGGCAACTCTGAGGTGCCATCCTGTGCAGCAGATAACTACTCAGGACAAACATAGTTGAACCGCTGGCTAAAGAAGAGCAAGGAGTTCAGATGGATGCAAGAACCAATAGAAAAATAGGAAGTACTGTGTCATGTAATCCCAGATGTTCTCCTCCATTTTTATCTAGGAGGACAGTTGAAAAACAGGTTCTGCTCCCATCTGAGAGTTTCCTTTTCTCTCTCCATCTCACTGAAGTGATGAAAACAGAAGGAATCATGGGGAAAGCATGCCATATATCACACACACACAACTGCTCTGTAGTGATACTCTACATATCTCTCATTAGCAGTTAAGAGCATAAAAACCATCCAACATGGAGCAAACATACCCTTTCTTTTATAAGCCTAAAAGTAAAGCACCAAATAACCATTTAGCATGCAGTATATTAGAAGAAGGTGTTTACTGCCTACTTCTCCTTTCTGTGCATGAGGGGAAGTCTACGCTGCACAGCTGTTAGTGGACAAGACTGTGCCTAATGTCCCCCCGCCCCCGGTCGCTACAAGTCAGCACGTGTGAATGCTGTTTGAAGGTACTTTTGCTGACGAAGGTGCTTTCACCACTCATAAGCAGCTTTCACTTTGTCTAGGGAGCACTCCTGTGGACAAAGTAGCATTCACACTTGCACTTGCTGTGACTTAACTTTGTCATTCATGGGAGAGGAGGGTGGTTGAGCACCGATGATCAACAGAAGTTTTTTTGATCAAGTGCAAGTATAGACACACCTTTTGTCTGCTTTTGGCCAAGCATATGGGGGAAAGACTTTGCAAGAGCTCTTTAGATGCCATTTCCTACACAGATGATAGAGGAAGTATTGACATGCCTTTGACAGGCCTGAAAAGATGCTTTGATTACATTCACCTTAATCACTTCAAAACAATGAAAGCTAAATTTCAACATTTCAATGCGTATTATGAAATTAGTTCCCCAAAACAAGAAAAAGTTATTTAGTGAAAATGGTATGTTTGTAGTTTTCTTCTCTAATCTAGGACACAAGTATGTAATCACTTCAGAGGACACAGTGCTATACACCAAAAGGATATAGAAAATGCATGTTATTTAGGCAGGTGTACGAGACATTTTCTGCCATGGTTCCAGCAGTTAGGATAGGCCCTCACCAGTTCAATCGAGTTGAAAGGAATCAAAGACTGCTTTTACTACCATTGCTAACCTTCACCCATCTTTGACCTCTTTTCCCTATATGGGTAAACCTTTGTTTCCCAAACAGAAGGCTTTCTTTGCAACCTTAAGGACTAGAAGCTTATTTTTTTAAAAACAAATGCTTAGATATTGCAAACAATTATGATACAAATTAAAAACAACAAAAAACCAAGCAGTGCATCCATTTGTGTATTTCAACATACATAAAGTCTGGGGAACAATGACAGACACGTTTATGAGAGTTATTCTGTAGCCTCTGGAGCACAGGTACATTTCAGAGCAGAGAGAGACAAGAAGGAAGGAAGGAAGCTAGCTGAATAGGATCTGCTAGAGGAATTCAACTGCTGGCATACTGATGGAATAAAAATGGCATTGAGCCTACTTTTTTCCACAGTGCCAATATAAGTACAACACAGCTGCAGCTCTTACAAGAGCAGAGAAACAGAGATTTGAGAAGGTGGAACAGGACTCTGTCAAGATTTTACTGCAGGCCAACCTGAAATCAGTAATGGATATGAGAACAGTTAATTCACTGATGACTCAGAATACCACCATTGTGGAAAAAAAATAAAGTTAATCAGCCTTAAAAGGCAGGGCTGATTCTAAGAGGTTTTGCTAGACTACACTGCCATCTACAGTCAAAACAAGAAACTATCTTTAGTTCAACCAAGCAAAGATTTTCTCATAATGAATGAATTTCAGTCTCCTCTGCCTGAACAGTAATCCCAAAGCGATAGTGGCAGAAACGTACCAAGGCATGTATGCTTCTCCTTTGCAAAAGGGATTATTCACCCTCAGGTTGTAGTTCATATTTTTGTATGGACAAACATGAATTGGAACAGAGAAGACTATTCCCTACGGCAGCAATGCCCAAGTGCTTTTTAGATTTTACTACTTGAAAGGAGTCTGAAAAGTGCCACAGGATTTTACTCATAATGGAGCAGTCTGTAGCCACGTTCACATTAAATACAGAAGTGTGAACTGTCAAGACTTGTATGCGCTAGCTGAACTCAGTATGGAGAGTTGTGTGACTGGAACCCTAACTTCCTCGGGCTACAAGTTTGTTTGGGGGGGGAAAAAAAGAGTAACTCGGGGGGCTGCACTTGACTTGGATCACACATAATCCTAAAGGGAGAGCTATTTGGAGAGAATGCAAAGGGAACTATCCACACCTGAGGTGCGTCAAAAGCATTTTCTATATTTAACAGGAAAAAACTTCCATATGTAGGAAGTATGCACATGTAAAGGTTATTGACATCTTAGGCCATAATTGGGACAATCTAAGTTAGTCATGACAGCTCCAAACACCCACCCACACTTACCAGACACCACCAAAAATATCTACATAGCCTTTCAAGAAAAAAAAAATCATATCAAGTGCTGAGCAACCTATAAAAGGAAAGAAATATGAAACCTTTCCCTTACCATCAGGTTGCTTCTGATGAAAGGCAGCTCGTCCCTGACTCCAAATTCTCATGTTTATTAATGCATGCTATCAAATTGTATTAGTGCAGCAATCATGGGTGACAGCAGTAAGACGATACTCTATTTTGAGGTGATGTACATATATAATCTTCAACTCAAAAATTAAACAGTATAAAAAGAAGTAATAGTTTGAGGAGTGCATTCTGTGGTTTCATGCAAAATTAACCCTATGTCGTAGGATTTTTAAATTGCCTGTTATTGTGATATCTGGCATCCATACAGGGGTTTATCAAACTCAAACAAGTGAACAACAACAGATAATGCTCTGGACAAGTGTTCCTTAAACTATGTTCCGCCCAACAACTCACAAGTGTGCTGTGGCGGTATAGCAACTAGCAACATCCTGTGGCACACATACATATTTTCGGTTATTATAACTGGAAAAATGCTGCTACTTCATTGCTGTGATACCAATTAAATGACAATTTTGTTTTTGCTGTATATGTTGCTGTTTGGGGTGTGGTTTTTTTTTAAATTTATGACAATACAAATTAATTTTTTCATTCATTTGCTTTTTGAAGAAAATTTCCATAGGTGTTCCACATAAAATTATGTTATTGTAATTACTAAAATATTATTGATTGGTGTTCCATGGACTCAGAAAGTTTAAGAAACACTGCTCTGGACTGATTTCATTAGCTCACTAAAAGTAAAACCACGAGAAACAAATCCATCCTTTAAATGAGTGTTTCCCAAACTTAAAACGTGTGTACTCCATTCTGGGCTTCAGCCTTATTGGCGTACCCCCTCTCCCAGTGCCATCCCTGTGCTTATCTCTTGATCTTTAGTAATTTTCTGCTGCATACCCCTTGAAATCTTTTCATGTACCACACTTTGGGAAACACTGCTTTAAATGATTCTTCAGGTCTACTGCTGATTCAGTGTAATCACTTGCAAATGGATACAAATTATACTCTGTCACAACCTCAACTCTTATCTACTTATAATCTCATCCCTGTCTCTTGCTCCATTAACTTTTCACACCTCAACAGAACTCAGCACTAATAGCAGGACATTCTTTCTGAAAGCATTTGGGCTCATTCTGCTGTTTAAAGACTTGTATGTTCTTGCCAGACATTATAGCAAGCATGAAAACTCTTAAATCTTCACTTCCCAGGAAACCAAAGCTCTGTCTCCACTAACCCTTTCAATGTAGTAACCAAGCCAAATGAAAACCAGACAAATTCTCTATTTAAAAAAAAAAAGGCAGTTCAGTAGCACTTTAAAGACTAACAAAATAATTTAGAACAAAAAGCAGTCAAGTAGCACTTTAAAGACTAGCAAAATAGTTTATTAGGTGAGCTTTCGTGGGACAGACCCACTTCTTCAGACCATAGCCAGACCAGAACAGACTCAATATTTAAGACACAGAGAACAAAAAACAGCAAGCAAGGAGGACAAATCAGAAAAAGATAATCAAGGTGAGCAAATCAGAGAGTGGAGGGGTGGGGGGGAAGTCAAGAATTAGATTGAGCCAAGTATGCAGACGAGCCCCTATAGTGACTCAAAGTTCCCATCACGATTTAAACCATGTGTTAATGTGCTGAATTTGAATATAAAAGCCAGCTCAGCTGTTTCCCTTTCCAGAACGGTGCGATAATTCTTCTTCAGTAACACACATACCTTTAGTATCGGAGGGGTAGCCGTGTTAGTCTGGATCTGTAACAGCAACGAAGGGTCCTGTGGCACCTTATAGACTAACAGAAAAGTTTTGAGCATGAGCTTTTGTGAGCACAGACTCACTTCATCAGCATCTGATGAAGTCTGTGAGTGAGTTTGTGCTCACGAAAGCTCATGCTCAAAACTTTTCTGTTAGTCTATAAGGTGCCACAGGACCCTTCGTTGCCGTTACACATACCTTTAGGTCATTGACAGAATGCCCCATTCCATTAAAATGTTGACTAACTGGTTTGTGGATCTGGAGTGTTTTGGTGTCTGTTTTGTGCCCATTGACCCTTTGTCTAAAGGGAGTTAGAAGTCTGTCCAATATACAAAGCATCTGGGCATTGTTGGCACACGATGGCATGTATGATGTTAGCAGAGGAGCATGAGAAAGTGCCCGTGATTCTGTGAGTAACCTGGTTAGGTCCAGTGACGGTATTTCCAGAGAAGATATGTGGACAAAGCTGGCAGCGGGCTTTGTTGCAGGGAAAGGTTCCAGGACTGGTATTCCTGGGGCATAGACTGTGGCTGTTAGTGAGGATCCTCATGAGGTTGGGAGGTTGCCTGTAGGAGAAAACAGGCATGTCACCCAGGGCCTTCTGGAGTGTGGCATCCTGACTAAGGATAGGTTGTAGGTCTTTAACAATTCCTTGCAGTGGTCTGAGTTGGGGGCTGTAGGTGATGACCCAGTGGTGTTCTGTTCTTGGCTTTGTTTGTCTAACCTGCTCTTTATAAATTGCCAATGATTTCACAGCCTCCCACACAACTTATTCCAGTGATTAACCACCCTGACAGTTTGGAAGCATTTCCCAATGTTCACTCTAAACCTTCCTCTCTGTAGTTTATGCCCACCGATTCCTGTCCTACCCTCAGAGCTTAAGAACAACCATTTTTCTTCCTCCTCCTTGTAACAACTTTTTAGATACTTAAACATTTCTTTCTCAGTCTTCTCTCGTGTACTACACAACCCCAGTTCTTTCAATCTTCCCTCATAAGTCATATTTTGTACATCTTTAATAATTTTGTGGCTCTTTTCCACTTTTTCCAAATTTCCCCACATCTCTCCTGAAATTTAACACACTGAACTGGACATAATACTCCAGATGAGGCCAAATCAGTACAATAAAGCAGAAGAATTACTTCTCATGTCTTGAGCATGAGCTTTCGTGAGCACAGACTCACTTCATCAGATGCTGGTCTTGGAAATCTGCAGGGCCACGTATAAATAAGCCAGAGCAAGGGTGGGGATAACAAGGTTAGCTCAGTCAGCAAGGGTGAGGCTTACTACCAGCAGCTGATCTGGAGGTGTGAACACCAAGGGAGGGGAAGCTGCGTTTGTATTTAGCCCGCCATCCGCAGTCTTTGTTTAAGCCTGAGCTGAGGGCGTCGAATTTGCAGATGAATTGCAGCTCAGAAATTTCTCTTTGGAGTCTGGTCCTCAAATGTCTTTGCTGTAGGATAGCTACTTCTAAGTCTGCTACTGTGTGGCCTGGGAGATTGAAGTGCTCTCCTATGGGTTTTTGCATATTGCCATTTCTGATATCTGATTTGTGTGTTTATTCTTTTAAACAGAGACTGTCCAGTTTGTCCGATGTATATAGCAGAGGGGCATTGGTGGCACATGATGGCATAAATTATATTGGTAGATGTGCAGCTGAATGAACCCACGACGGTGTGGCTGATCTGATTAGGTCCTGTAATGGTGTTGCTGGTGTTAGGTTGCTGTAATGGCGTTGCAAATTCGACGCCCTCAGCTCAGGCTTAAACAAATACTGCGAATGGCTGGCTAAATACAAAAGCAGCTTCCCCTCCCTTGGTGTTCACACCGCCAGATCAACTGCTGGTAGTAAGCCTCACCCTTGCTGACTGAGCTAACCATGTTATTCCCACCCTTGCTCTGGCTTATTTGTACCTGGCCCTGCAGATTTCCAAGACCAGCATCTGATGAAGTGAGTCTGTGCTCACGAAAGCTCATGCTCAAAACTTTTCTGTTAGTCTATAAGGTGCCACAGGACCCCTCATTGCTATTACATATCCAGACTAACACTGCTACCCCTCCGATACTTCTCATGTCTTGTTTATTACACTTTTGCTAATGTAAAAAAAGCAAACAGAACTCCGGGATATAACAGTGTCACACTCTTAACTTATATTTAGCTTGAGTTAGAGTACATATTCAAATTCGACACATTAAGACGTGGTATGAACAGAGACACCAACTACCTCCCGCATTACAAGGACTGCTTCCCTTCCTCTGATGCTCGTAATTATCTCAGGCAGGACGATTAACCCTCCCCCACCTTTCCACCCACTTCCTTCTATCCTATTTGATTTGTCAGTCTTTATTGCAGTTTTGCTTTTTGGGGCTTTTTTGGTCCTCTGTACTTATCAATGTCAGTCAGTATTGGAAATGAAATTGATCTGAAGAAGTGGGTCTGCCCCACGAAAGCTCATCACCAAATAAATAATTTCGTTAGTCTTTAAAGTGCTAAATTTCTGCTGCTTTGTTTTGCTGGAGTACAGACTAACATGGCTACCTCTCTGTTTGTATTTAGCTTGTAGCTCACTATGACCCCGAGATACTTTGCATTGATTAGGCCTCAACTGGAGAACAGTGTCCGGTTCTGGGGCTCACATTTTAGGAAAGATGTGGAGAAATTACAAGAAGGGAAAATTACTCTCCGTATCCTCTGAAAACAGAGCAAGAAGCAATGGGCTTAGGTTGTAGCAAAGAAGGTTTAGATTTGACATTAGGAAACATTTCCTGACAGGGCAGTTAATTACTAGAATAAATGGCCTACGGTGGTTGTAGCATCTTCATCATTGGAGATATTTAAGAACAGGTTAGATAAGTATCTAACAGGTATGATACAAATGGTGTTTGGGCCTGTGGTAAGGCTAGGGAACTGGACGTGATGACCTCTTGAAGTCCCTTCCAGTTCTGATAGTCCATGATTCTGATACTTTCGCATGGTACTCTCTCTTAGGCAGTCATTTCCCATTTTGTATGTGTGCAACTCCTTGTTCTTCCCCAAGTGAAGTACTTTGCATTTGTCCTTATTGAATTTCATCCTATTTACTTCATATCATTTTTTCCAGTTTGTCCAGATCATTTTGAATTTTAATCCTAAGCGCTTGCAATTCTGCCCCGCTTGTGATGTTAAGACCTCAAAGGATGACCCCCATTCTGCAAGACCTACTCAGATTCTTGGCCTCATAATCAAAGTAGATGAGTTCATTTCTGGAGATGTCAAGGAGAAGCAAACAGGCCATGAGTGCAGACAGTTATCAGCCAGCCTCCTTTCCCCAGATGCCAGTGTATAATTACACACACATCCAACTTCAGTCAAGCTTACTGACAAATCCAGCAACAACAGATTAGGAACAGAACATTTGGGTGGCTGGGTGATAAGACTCTTCTGCTCCCAGCCTGCTTTGCTATCATTACCATTATTGCTTTGCCATCAGTGACTGGGATTTATTGGCCTACTATTGATTCAAAGTGAACAGTAGACATCAGGCTTGGGAGTGGAGGCTAATTGGAAGCAGATGTCCTCATTCGTGGCTTCTCTGCTGCCTACCTTCTAGTTAATTTAGGATAGGTTGGGGGGGGGGGGGGGAGAGGAGGGGTTTGGAGACCAGGTGGTTGACTGGACTTTTGGAGCTACCTGTGATAACATATGAAGGCATTTCATATCCATAAACATAATTAGTGTTAGCCAAAGAGTGAAAGCTTTCCACATTTTATTGGACCATAAAATAAATGGATTACAAGATAAGTATGCCACACAAGTCATTTCCTGTAGATTTGGAGTTTCTTCTCATTCAGCCTGTTTCTTATTCTCCATGCCCAGAGAATAGCTCTCTAGTGTCAACAAAGGACTGACCACAGGTGTTGAAAACTATTAGCTGCTGATGCTAACATTCACCATTGGGGTGTTGTAAACAAAAGATTTCCGTATCATCCCACACTTGTCTGGCAGCTGTGAACAAGAAATTCATCTGGAAGATGTTTAGAATCACATGTACCCCATCTCATCCCAGTAGGTAGGTACGCCCAAATAGAGGAGGATGGCATAAAATAAGATGCAATGGCTTCCCCATGACTTCTCCTCCCACACCTCAACACAAGGAAGTAAGATCCATTTGGAAGACAAAGAGAAGCATCACTGAACAGTGGGAAAGGTGTTCTCACGCTGAAGACGACAACCGGTGTAATGTATAGCAGCTTATGGTGAGACAGCCTGTTTTTCTTTTAGAACAAGTAGCCTTGTTAAAGTTTAGGAAATAGCTTGCATTTCTTTCATAACCATTTTAACTTTGTATTTATTTAGCTCTTTAAAAAAATCACAAAATCTCTCTCTCGTTAATAAACTTGATTCACTCTGTTTTATCGAAACCAAGGTGCTTTTGTTGAAGTTCTGGAAAATCTCTATTTGGGTTAACAAAGGCTATTCCATATTGATTACCCTGTGACAAAATGGTGGAGATATAATAAGCTTACACTATCCAAGGGGGCCCTGAACAGTGAAAGATGCACATTTTGGGGGTCTATGAGACAGATCTGAGAATGTAGCCCTAAATCTGCTCATGAGTTACCAGGAAAACATTCATCTAACTTTGCTGGCTGTGCCTTTATATGGCAATGGCTGTGTAAACCGTGCTTGGAGAGGCTGCTTTTCACTAGCAGCCCAGAATAAGAAATGCCCAGGTCTGAAGAACTAAGATGAACAGCAGTTTAGTGGTTCAGCTTGCACTCTGCGACTATGTTTACACTAAAGGCCTTACACCAGCAATAAAGTCTCCCATGTAGCAGCTCTATGCTAACACAAGATAGCTTTCCCATCAGCATAATTAAACCCAGCCTTTCCATACTGGCGTTTTTGTCAGTGAAACTTATGTCCGTCAGCACTGACCAAGAGAAAGTTTTGCTGGTCAAAGTGCTAATCTAGACAGAGCGTGGGGGATATCACAATATTAAAAATCAAAAGTTATTTGGATTTCTCTTGCTAAAAAAGCCCTGCATACACAGTTGAGATGTATCTGGTGTCAAGTTACCTGCTGAGTGCTACACATTCTGGGCATACAGTGCAAATGTGCCGAGATTAAGTACAATATTCTTCTACCCCAAAAATCTCCATTCCTCTGAAATATCATTTATTAGGAGGAATAGTACATAATTTATAGAAAGATATATATTTGAAGATGGGCAGGAAGTAAACGTGGCTATGCCTCTAAACTGATGGTAGCACAGGTGTCTCCTCATTAGAATTCCTAGAACTCCACTGTGTTTGTTAGCAGGAAAGATATACACAGGAAAGCAAAGCAATAGAAACATAAAACCTGAAAATCTCTACAGCACAACACAAAACAATCTGAAACAAGAGTTATGAAGACAGAGAATGATAAAAGCCATTTTAAAATGCTACTAACAGAGCACAAGGGCTACTGGACCTCTATCCAAGTAATGTCACTCAACAATCACAAGAGCTAGAAACTGCTAATGAGAGAAATTTCTAGGTGTTAAAATGCTGTTCTTCCTTTTGTGAAGCGTGCAAGAAAGCTACTAATGTTATGTCTACATGTAAAATGCTACAGCAGCACAGTAGTATTATAGTGATTCAGTAATGACAATGTTCTCCAATCAGTATAGGTCAGAGGTCAGCAACCTGTGGCTCTTAAAGGAGCCACTTGTGGCTCCGAGGGCTGCCACTGCTGACTCCTTGTGCGGCTCTGGAAGCTGCCACCGCTTAAATAAAAATCTAAATTTGGTTGCCTGCTGTTGAGCCAACTAAATTTAGTTTTTTGTTTAAGTGGTGGCAGCCAGAGCTGCTCAGCAATGAGCTGCAGCAGGGAGACCAGAAGAGAAAGTCAGCTGGGTAGGGAGCTGCCTCACTTGGGCGGAAGTCTAAGCCAGCAAGAGGGCAGCTGAGACTGCCCCTGCTGGAGACGCACAATCACTCTGAGAAGGAAGATACAGCAGGGTGCAGCAGGGAAAAGCGCTTGCTGCGGCCACTGCAGAACTGCAGACACTGAGGCGAGTTAAACCTGCAGGTGGGTGGGTGGCAGGGAGGCTGAGGCTCAGAGGGGTTAAGCCTTGGGGTGGGGGAGAGAGGTTGGGGTTCGGGGAGGAGAGGTTAATCCTCAGAATGGGTTTGCAGCATGGGAAGTAAAGCCTAGAGATGGGCGTAACTTAACTTTCTAACTGATACAAATTATTGTGTGCGCACTGTTCTTAAAATAAGGGTGATAAAAAGCACAGTTTGATGTTATTTATTAAGGACTGCCTTGTATTCACGTGCTTTGCGGCTCTTGGAGTACTGATTTTTGTAACTGAATTTGAAAAAATGGCTATTTTCACTATTTTGGTCAAAGACCCTTGATATAAGTAATCCATAGCCCTGAGTGATGACAGATAGAATTCTTTCATGAATCTAGTACTCTCCTACACTGAGGGTAGGTTGGTACAGGTACATCTTTCAAGGAGATGGGGATTTTTCACACCACTGAAAGATGTAGTTATACAGATGTAAGTTACTAGTGTTGACCAACATTTAGACATTCACCTACCTCACTCTTCAACAAATCTCACTTCCACTCCCCCAAATAGAAGAAAAGCTCCCCACAGACAACATGCAGCTCCCATCCTCTATAAATAACTTACTGCTCTGAGTCTCCATGTTAGTTTTATAGCCTTTTGGACTAAGGAGTTGAAATCAAGTCATGTTATTGAAAGACAACCTATGTTGTAGAACAGCAGCATACTGTTGATCACATACACTGCTGCAGTATTTGGACTGAATTTCAGTAAGGGGGAATGCATCTTTCATTTTGGAAAAATACATATCCAGGCTTCACAGCACGGCATAATGGACCAAATTCAGAGGTGATAAAAGGTGGCAAAAATTACATACTAAGAAGCACAGCAGCATTGTCAGAGAAAACCAAAATGGTTATGAAAGTTTGGGGTGTGATGGGCCAATTTATGTTGTATTTTCCTTTGACTGCTTTTTCTACTACAATCTTGCCCTTCCTCTTCCTGAGTACAAACGTTGTAAAGAAGTACAGAATTTCGTAGCAAATGATATTCTGACTATAGGGTTTTTTTTATTATTATTATTATTATTATTACCTAACAGAATTTAATAGAAAATTCTCTCTCTATTAGGGCTTTCCATAAAATGATTTAATAAACCACACTAGAAAGGGTATCATTTATAAGAACTCTGTTTTAGGGGCAATGTCTATTAAAGTCTATGACATTCTTATAGAACTACAGCAAAGTCTTCCATATCCGGCATTGTATTATCCAGAACTCTCAAATAACTGGCATTTTAACCATAAGTAGATTTTAGTTACATCCTCCAAAAGTACAGGATAGTGAAAGTAACTACAAATAAATACAGCAAACAGTACAAGTTTACAGTGTACAATACTACTGTTGCTGGTAAATAAAACACTCTGCATACACTTTTATTTGTTTCTTAGTATCTAATCTTGTTTTTTCTTTAGTGTTATGCATTTCTATGTATACCTCTCTATTATCCAGAATATTTGAATACCCGGCAACCACCTGGTCCTATTTCAAAAAGACAAGGACACTGAACAAAACATCATAGCAGTTTTTAAACAGTTACAAGAAGGAATACTTTCCTCGTGGTAATAGTGCCTTTGCAGGACTTACCCGTGGGCTGGCTACGCACAGGAAGGATGGCAGTTCAGTGACCTGGCAGTACCGGACCCATGAGGTAGCTGATCTCCTTCGATGTATGACATGGTCTGAATAGCCAGTAACTGTTTTACAATGGCTACTGAACACAAGGTTCTGAAAATAAAATTAAATAAAGAATTAATTCAGCCAAGAAGTGAATCCTTTCAAGTTGCTTACTCCTGTGTCAGGAAGAATGATAATGAACAATCACTAAATATTTTCCTGTGGAACAGGGATCTTTACATAGCTCCTGCAGTGCTAGTGCACAGAATTCTTAGAGCCTATTGTTGTTAGACGAGGGGTCTTGACTCAAGAGTCCTGAAATGTTGCAATGGTAAGACCCTGACAACTGTCATTTTCCATTAGAAAAGGAGTCCCAGCCCAGCTGCCACTTTTTAACCCCGTTGACAGATATTCTGGAATTAGACACATCATTTTGCCTCTTCAACACTTTTTCCAGTATAGATTTTAATGGAAATAGAGCAAATACACATTCCCATTAGGGTGACCCTCAGACTATTCTAAGGCTCACCCTATGTGCATACAAAAAACCTCAGCAGAAGAAAGCAATAGGACATCAAATTAAAAAAAACAAAACAAAAACAAAAAAAAAACATATTTCTGTTGTTTATATCCACTACTAATTTTTTGCTCTTGGCATGCAAAATTTCTCTTGAATTTATCACTGATAGCCTCAGGGTGCTGGTACATAGGGGTGTATATCCCATTGCAAGAACTGTGATGACCACATAGTATCAGATGCGTGATTTTATAAAAGGATCCTTCTGGCATCATAAATGTAAATGGAACCAAAAGCATAGGGTCTGGAAAGGCACTGAATTTTGAAGAAAGAAAAGCCAAAGGATATGCGCTGCTCCTCACTGAAAACAATGAAAAGCCATCTATTTCAGAACAATTTTGCTTTCCTATATTAGTTTCTGTCCCTCTTTCCCTTTATCTTTATTACCATTATTCATGTGTATCAAAATATGACTTATATGGGCTACACGTAACCCACTCCTGCCACCAACTCAGTACCTGAGCATGTAATCTGCAGCTTCTCATATCACAATTAGCTGTTATGGGATAATTATGATGTCAAAAATGGGAAATAACTTTGTGGGGACACCAACAGCAGGAGCAAATAAACTAAGGAAATATATCTTATTTTCACACAATCAATGGATTTGCCATACAGAGTCAGAGCTCTAGCTCATTAACCTCAGTAAGTAGCAACCAGTAGCAACTAGTACCTGTTGCTTCAGAGAAAGATACCCATAACATATATACTCATTGTATATTACCCCTAAATTAATTGTGTGATGCAGTTAATATAAGGAGAAACTTCTTTCTGATCCATAGACATATGCTATGTAGTGAAATTTGAAGGAAAAACTAATCTGACACCAACAGAAATGTTTCTGAATGGTACTGCAGAACTTCCATGAGATATCAGCAAGTCTTTAGCTGGATTCTGCCACTTTACAGGTCAAGTAAACACAAGATACTGTATTTGAAATTCACCTTAGTTGCATGACAAAAAACAAATAGGCTCACAACTCAATTAACTCGAAACTCTTAAAAAAATGGAGTTCACTATCTTCATGGTCAATCTATGCTAGTAGCCTTGCTATCACCATGGATACCCAAGTACTAGTCCTGGGGTAATTCTGCACTGAAAATTAAATTTTGTTCATATTTAAAAACTCTATACATTTTATTTGTAAATAACACTACAGAATCACAGTAGTTTCAATTATTTTGACAATTTATTCAAAATATGTCAGCAAATATGTCTATAACAACACAGACACATATCGCCACCCTCAGGAGTTAAAGAAATCCCAACGCCAACCCAGCTCCTGCTGCTCCCCTCCAGAGCCTATTCAGGGCGCCAGACACAAATAACTGTCCCTCCACCTGGCAATTTATTTTAGTTGTGATCTGGGCTCTGCTGCGTCCGGCAGACCCTAATGGCAGCTAGCAGCACTGCAGACCATTTATGTGGGGGAACGGAATTCTATGCAAAAAAAAAAAAAAAAAACCATAGTAATTTCTGCAAAATTCTGTATTGCACAATGATGCAGAATTCCCCCAAGAATAAAAGAACACTCAGTCAAGCTGCAGTTGTAAAAGCAGTCTTGCAGCTGCTATCGGGCTGGCTCCAGGTTTTGAGCTGGCACCAAGCAAATGCAGACTCTGTCACTGAATTTCTCTTCCTCTAAGGTCTGACTGAGCCCAAACTGGATTGGTGGTTCTTTTGCATAATTTGTATAGGGCAGAAATGTCTAAAGAAGTTTTTTTTGACAGCAAGCAGTGGAATATTGGCTGCAAATCCGTCTGGTGCACATTTTTGTTGTTTATTTCCTAGAGAGATAGCAGAGGATGAGTTGGAAGGAAACTGGAATTTCTCTATACACCCCCTCCACCCCCCGATCCCAAAATAATGATAAAAAATGACTGGAGTGCAGAAGACTATGGCATAACAGTTAGCTAAAAATGTTAATTCTACTGACACACTCTTTCTTGAGGACATCTTCACTGTTCAATTCTCCTTTGGGCATTGATATCAAAAAGCCCAAATAGAAAAAAAAAACAAAGGAAAGACTTGTAAGACATTATCTCGAATAAAGAAAAACAAACTTTGTTTTGTATGCATATGCACAAAGAACATTAAGAGACTTAACACTAGTTCTTTATGTTACCTAGACACAAATTATAAGCCAGCCACGAGAGAAGCTTCCCTCTTTGAATTCCATGATGTCCTGCCATTTGATATTCATGACTGGAGCGGGCATTAGATACACCAGACACAGCGGAAACTAGCTTCCCATCAGACTTACATACATGCGAAGAAACTGAGTAAGGTTACAGAACGTGTCACAGGTGCAACTTTAGGACCATTGTGCAACTAAGCCAAGAACAAAAGGGGGTGGGGTGAGGGAAATGTCACACAGGAAGATTTAAAACACCTGACTCAAGGGTGGAGTCATACAGTGCTTTAAAACCCTTCTTTGTGCTGCAAAATGGACTGTGAAGTAGATATTGGATACTGCATTCTCACCTTTCTCAAAAACAAATGAGGAAATCAAACAAAATGGAGGGCTCCTTCCCACTATATATTATTATACCTATATATGGGTAGATAGATACACACACACATCCCAACCCTGAACACACACTCACATTAAAAGTCGTATTTCCAAGCTAACACATGAGCAAGGTCACTATATACAGCACTCAACTACTACCTTAATCCCAAAGAGGGATATTTACAAGATTCTTGATTATCTTTGTTCACCGACAGACTATTTTTATATTTTGCATTTGACTGGAAGTGCTGACCTGAAGCAAGACCAAAGACTTCCCATATTTATATGGTTTCCTTTTTCTCAGTGTGGTTTTCCACATGCTCTTATCTGATTTAAGCTTGAATGCAGATGCAAATAGCATGAATACTTTCATGATAAGAAAGTGACTCTGTATTTTTCCAATACACCCATCACTGGAACAAGGCACAACTGAGTAACAGCTTGTTCTTTAAGAGCTATTCTGGTTCAGCATGGCTGACTGAAATGACATTTAGTTCCTTCTGTAAATTGCATAGCTAGGATTTTGAAACCACACAGGGAGTGTAGATATGCAGTAATAACAGGGTTTGTTTTCCTGGCAGTACATGCCAGTACTATGTACCGGCACCTCCCCACCACGGTTCCCTTGGCTGGAGCTGCTTGAGGGGCTCAGTGCCCCAGCTGGTTCCCAGCCACAGCGGTCAGGAGCTGGAGCCCCCTCTGGTCCCATCGCAGCATGGGGGCCAGGAGCTGGACCCCCACGGGTCCTGACTCAGTACATGGACTGGGAGCCGGAACCCCCACCCGTCCTGTTGAAGCACAGTGGCCAGAGGTCAGAGCTCCCGCCAGAGGACGGGGACGAGGAGCCAGAGCCCCCACCGCCCCGCAGTAGCGTGGGGCTGGGAGGCTGCAGCTGGCAGCAGCAGGAGCCAGGAACTGAGTCCCCACTGTCCCTCTGGCAGCCCCAGCCATGGGAACCCAGACGGAGGTGGGAGGGGGAGTGAGGTGAGGAGGCATACCAGCTCCTCTTTTTTATTTATTTATTTATTACAAAGCACTAAGTAATACATTGCATGTCCTAAAGACTCGCTTTAATTATTACTACCATATTTAAACTAATTGTAGCCAGGCCCCAAGTTGCAACATGCTCTAGTGGGGAAGAATACCCATAACCCTGGACAGCCTTTCAGTCCTAATCTTCAGCTTCCTCTAGATCTAACAGAAGCATCCTCTGCTGTAGTTCTAGGCCTCCCACCCAGGGTGGGTCAGCTTTGACTGGAGGAGCTGCTGGCTACACAACTCAAAAGACATAAGACCTGGACCAATAGCGAGATATGGCTGCAGTTTTCCCATGAAAACGGGTGGTTTGAAGAACTGGGTTATATTTGAATCTTGCCTTGTTCTAGTACAGAAACGACTGCATTAGTCTGAACATGCTTGTTACTCCCATTAGTGCTACTAACAGCTACATGTGCGCACTGCAAAGAGAACACACCTGAATTCAACACCAAAATGTGCTTGTTCTCTGCACTTTCCATTTAGAGGAGATATCTGGTTTTATTTATTTTTAAATATGTAAGTAGCTCAATCCAAACCCAACCCATACTACAGGACTGAAACATGCTATTTTAGATCCAAGTTTTGTTCACAGCTTTTCTGTTTATGTAAATATGAATTTTAAGTACACACAACTACATTCATTCTATGAACAGCTATCCTCTCCATGTCAATTTTCAAATAATCAACAGATCAACAACTGGAAGGGATTCATTTCTATGGGGCACTGATTTTGAGCGGGTCACAATCAAGCCAAGAGAAAATAACATGGCTGAAAGCTAAACCATATAGGTGATTACACAGGAGGCCCTACTCCTAATAACATCCAGGTTTTTTGGTACAGAGAAAAATGTTTACAGCCATATTAGTTTACTGCATGATCCAGATCGATTATATCAGTGTTCTGTTATATCTTTGTAAAAGTAACTGGTATTCAGCTCACCTACAAAAAGCTTTCTTGCCCTCGGTTGTACTGCCCTGTCACGTTCTACTGGGGTAAGCTTTCAAAGCCTCTTATGTTTTTATAAGGCAGACCACTTTGAGAATTAGGGAAAGTTTCCCTTCTCTCCTTCTTTACAGTGTGATGCCACTTCATGGTTTCTGAGATTAATACTTACAAATGCAGTCCACAGCCAGCAGTGAAGTGCTCCAGAAAAGATACTTCAGTCAAGCTCCCACATTGGAGTCTCACAGGAGAAGGGCAGACATTGCATCAAACCACATATATAAAGTCTAAACTCCAGCACAGCCAGAGTTAACTGATGTATGTACATGGTTGCCCTGCCGTTTCTGTTTCACTGAAAACTAAATGGGCTTCTTTTGGCTTGCAAGAAGATACTGACTTTGTAATGTGCACTAATAACGATCAGCCAGCCGTAGAAGCAAACTCCAGAGTTGAAAGACCTGACATAGTGGATAGCTTTCTACAAACTCTGACATTTAAAATTCAGGTATGGTTATGTTGGGTTTGCTGTTTATCTCAAAGACTGTAACAATAGCACATGACAGTGCTAAAATAGAAGCAATCTCTCAGACAGTCACGAGACAAGTCATAATGGGCTTTGCACCTTAAAACTGCAAACTAATTTTTTTTCTGGCTGTTTCCTAGCTTTCTTTGCTCTGTCAGCCCCTTTGGAGTGCTTTGCAGGATTATGTAGGATTTATTTGCTCTCTCACCTTACCCAACACTACTGTTCCAAGCTCAAGAGGCATCTTGTATGAGGCGACTCATCTGACCCATAACCCATAGCTCCTGGGACTCAGAGTTACTCTGCTTAGTTTTTCAATACATTTTATTCCATGTCTCCTTAGCTCATGTGGAGAATCTACCTCTGGCAACTCACCACTCAAGTTGTCTTGCTCCAGGACATTTGTGCAATTCCAAATGAACTCATAAGTCCTTTCATTTTCTCTGGCTCCCAGAGCACTTGGACTTGAAAGTACAACACACTGTCAATATTCAGCACACGTTGCTCTGGAGCATGACTGGCTTCTCATTTGACTAGTTATGAGAAAACAAAGTGCTTGCTTGTATGGAATGCCAAAAAGCAAAACTTGGGCCTGTGACAGCATTTGTAAGCTTGAGAGGGTGAGGCAAGAAGGGTTGACGGCTACAAAATTTTGAAACTCAATTTTTTTGCATTAAACCTAGGAAGACCTCAGTTTATATTTAACATATGTGAAACACATTCAGCAGCTATTACCTGGAAATGCACAGATAACATAAAAGAACAACATTAAGAACCCCAAGTTAAATGATTCAAGCCAAGGACAGGAAGTAAGGAAAAGCTCTGGCTTAAGAAACATGAACTGTGATCTGATTCACCATAATTCTTTTGGGTTTTGAAACTCTGGCCTACTTGAAAAGTTGGATAAAACTGGAATCTCAAAACGAGACTGCAGTTGAATAATTACAAAAATAAAACACCCAGTGTGTCATAAAATCTATTAACATTGACTTTATTATAGGATTAAAATGTCATCCTAATTAATCAAAAAGAAAATATTCATAGGAAGAAGTGTGAAAGAAAACTCAAGAGGAAGAACAAGCAGAACAGCAGTGAAGTATAGCTCAGTGCAATGCATATCTAATAGAGCTGGAAAGGACCTTGAGAGGTCATCAAGTCCAGTCCCAAGAGCAGGATCAAGCACTGTCTTCAACAGCCCCCTAAAGGACTGAACTCACAAACCTGGGTTTACAAGACCAATGCTCAAATCACTGAGCTATATCCTGCCATACACATGTAATGGAGTTGATGAGCTGACAGGCAGACCTTTTCACTCTCCCACTAGGCTAGGCTGTGCTATTTCCTTTCCCTCCAATCTCCCACTCAAACACTCCCCACCATGCACAGACACTGATTTTCTTCACTTTTGTTGTTGTGTGTGCAACAGATAACCTCTGTCAATGCACAAATACAGCATACAAAAGGGTTACCGTAATGTGGATACTTATTAACTATGCTCCCATAGTCTGGGTACATTATGTATTTTCAAAACAAATCATCAACTGTAAGGCCTGTCCTGACTTCATTAGCCTGTCTTAACCCAACATCCGTCCCTTTCTTCCAATCAGACACCTCTAACTGGACAGCTCTGCAAAGAGTTTACCCAAGATCAAGCAGAAACCTGACTGAACATGAGAGCCTCCACTGAGTGCTAAAAGTTAGCTAATCTGTACTCTGGTTCACAGACATTTAATTCATAATGCACTACGTAGGATATATAAAATATATATATAAAGAAAGACTGCAGTCCACTTCTGTGATCTGAACTTTTCTTAGGGAGTGGTACACAATGGAACAAGACACACAGATCATTAAAGGAAGCTTATTTCCATGTTCATCTTTCCATGGAAGAATGGAAAGGTCCTCCCTGTTTTGTTTCACTACAGTCTGTAAGTATATGCTGAATGAAGGAGCTGCAAGTCTGAAAATTTTGCTTACCTGCAGAAAAGTGCAGCTGTGCAGGTTGGGAAGAGAGAGTGGGAAATTGACTCCTAGTAAGAAATCCTTATTCCCCAGAAATGGAGTTCTCTGCAGGTGCTCCCCTTCTGGATCTGTCCAGGTTCGTGAGTGATGGAGCCTGTAGGAGGCTTTCAGAGACAGGAAAAGAGCTAACCATCTGAAACAGACAACAGTAAATTCACTTATTCACTGTTCTGCCTTAAATGGATACAGCAGGGCAATACTTGGCATGTGTTATTCCCTTCACATTTCATGTATACAGAGTACTGGCTTTCCAATTTAATTATTTCTCTATTTAACTAATTTTATTAGTACTTTTCTCTGACTTCCCCACAAGTAAGAACAATGCACTATGTAAACTTTGTCACTTTGGAAGGAAAAGTCATGTTGTTATCAACCCACAGAATAGAAGTGACTGGTCCAATAACAACAACCAGAACAGCCTACAACACTTACATATTTGGCAAAATATTGAGATTTATGACAGGTTTCATTTTCTTTTGGTTAACAACATGGTACTAATCTGTTTTGCTCCTTTGAAATGCTCATTTCAAAATTTTAAGATTCAGAATAGTCATTTTAACATTCTCCCTCCCAGAATTACGTAACACAGACAGGCTCTGCAGGGTTTGATTTAAATCAATAGATGTCTGTAGAGATCATTTTCAGATGACACACTGAAGTTGACCAACAAAAATATCCACCATTAACAGCAGGCATGAGTGCAGCTCCTTTGTACCATGCACACCGGCAGAGATTGATTGTCACTGGCCCTGTGGAAGAACAGGAAGCCTTCTGCATCCCTGCTCTCTCCCTCCCATGACAGTGAAGCTGCAAAGGTGTCCCTGCATTGCCAGAGGGCTGAAAAAGGCGTAATGTTTAGGACAGTCTGCCATCGTGGCAGGCAGAGCCCAGCGCTCCAGTCAGCACTGCAAGGAGGAGACAGAAGCACCACAGATATGAGAGCCTACCCCACTGCTAAATGGCTGCCACTCGACAGGAACCAATCAGCAGCAGAGTCAAGCCCTAATGCCAAGGAGCCAGCCCTCCTCCTGCTCAGGGTCCTAGCTGTGGGGGTCTCCGCTGTGTCCTGCTAGGATCACAAGCTCCTCAACCCCTGGTGCCCAAAAGGATCAGGAGTCAGCAACCCTCCACAGAATCACAGAATTCTAGGGATGGAAGGGAGCTCAGGAGGTCATCTAGTCTAGCCCCTGCCCAAAGCCGGATCAACCCTAACTAAATCATCCCAGCCAGAACTTAAAAACCTGCAGGGATAGAGATTCCACCACCTCTCTCTAATGCATTCTGGTGCTTCACCACTTTCCTGGTGAAATAATTTTTCCTAATATCCAAAAACTGTATTTGCCCCAGATCCCTTAATAGCCCCCACACGACTGAACTCAGAACCCTGGGTTTAGCAGGCCAATGCTCAAACCGCTGAGCTATCCTGCCTCCCCCTGTAGTGGGCCCTCTGCAGCTCCACAGTCACAGACCCACTCAATCACCAGCCTGAAATATGGGAGCCATCCCTTAGCAGGACCTGTTCAGCCATCGCAGGGTAGTCCTGACTGGGTGGCTTGGGCCCCTCAGTGGTTTGTATAACCCAGCTGTCAGTGGCGGGAAACCCCTGCAGCCCTACTGTCAGCACTCCCTTATCTGAGCCCTTCCCTCCCCCACTTAATTTCCCACAACTGTACAAATGAAATTAATTAAAACATTATGAAAAATGTATATTCACCAAAATTGCACCAAAACAAGTATTTGACTATGGCAAGCCTAAACAAAAGTAATTGTTCCTCTTTCTACTGCTGTGGAAATCACAGTGCTGATCCAGCAGGGAGTCCTTCATGGTTAAAAGTCCATCAACCTGTCAGAGTGCCTTGGAGAGCCACCCACTGGGTTGACTAGTATTCACGGAAGGAAGGCAATGTAACTGCATTTTAAGTGTTGCCAATGTTCTGCTTCGGGGTAATTCCCTATACATTTTACAGTAGACGAAGACACGAAAAAAAATTAGTAAAAACAGTAGCTGTAGTCTATGGAAGCTTGGATTTTATTCTTGACTTGGTTTGTCACCATGGGCCAATCTTTTAATTTATGCCTTTTGCCTGTTTTGTCTAGTTAGAGTGTCAACTCTTTGAGGCATGGACTGCCTGTCACTACGAATGTGCAGAATTGCCTAACACAAAAGGCTTCTGATCTTGGATAAAGACTCTGGACGCTACTGTAATACAAATTAATAATAAAAGATAGCTGACCATAGTCCAAGAACATTAAAGTTTATGACAGAAATACATATTAAGCTGAACATACTTTTCACCTAAGTTTCTTTTTAACATTAACCCAATAGAATCAATTTCCTCACCTGACTAAATGTCCCTGATTCATAAAGTTTGCCATTTCTGCTGGAGAGACATCAATAAATCGGAGGAAAGAAAAACAGCTCTCTTCATTGGCACCTAGATCACAAATATGTCAAAGTTAAGGCTGACACCTGTTGCAGGTCCCCATGCAGGAGACAATGAGCACACACGAGCAGGCTGAGTGAATTCTGATCCCAGGGGTCTAGCCATCCAAATACCTTACCACAAAAAGAATGTGAAATGATAAAGGAGTTTCCATGTAGCCTATACTTTCAAAGCACTGGTTTCCAAACTTACTTAATCACACTCCCCCTCTTTGTGTCTGTAGTTTAGTCCTCTGTCACCACACAAATGCCCATCCAGCTATCTCTGGTGGCACTGCTTCACTTGAGTCAGTTTTGGCTTTGTTTTTTTTAACTTGAGTTTCTTTTTTTTCTGTTGCATGAATGAGACAATGATCCATTTTAACAAAAGCAAAATTGTCATTGGGGTCCATACTTACAATTAAATATGCACACTTTGTCATAGCAAATGGAGTAATGTACAGATGGCAATGACTTTGCAAAATGCTATGCAAGCTCAACAAAATGCACAGTGCCATCTGAGGCCCTTATATGTCTGGAGAAAGCAGCTATACTTGTTACTCACTGACTTGAGTAAATGTACAATCCATCTTTTCCCCCTAAAGTTCATCAAATTCCCAAAATACATTCTGCACCTTCCTCCCATCCCCCAATTTGAGAACCTCTGATTTAGGGGATATTAACGGTTTCACCCTGGCTGCTGGTTCCCTGAATTCAAGTCACTGATTCTGGGCTGGCAAGAGGAGGAATATCCAAGATGTAAGAAGGGGTACACTCATTTTCACATTCTTACCATATTTAACTCTACCACTATTACCTTCTTCTATTCAGTTAATGCAAAAACCCATCTCTGAAGATTTTTCAAGCCAAAACTAATGACCAGTTACAGAGCAGCCTGCAGGATATGAAGAAGAACTGTACAGGCACCACCCAACCTTCCATGAAGTACAATCCCTGAGACTAGGCAAAGTCCTTCTGACCTCAGTTGAAGGCCACCCACTGAAGTCCATACTAATGGAGCTTGATGCAGGAACTGAGCCTTCAGTGAGCTCCTGCTCCTCTTCCAAAATTCACCCTCTCTTTCACAGCAAGTTAATTACCGAGGTCTCACTTGCCAGCAGCTAGTAACAGCAATTTTAAATTAAGTAATACAAATATACAAAGGTTGTTTTAATTTTCTGTTCAACTGGTCACCAATTTGGATCCAGCAGTCTCTCATCTTAATTCAATTCCATGTGCATTACCCTACTTCTCCATTTTCTTACTCAGCCATAGAAAAGAGGAACCTGTATTGTAGTGTACTATAGAAATTGCACCAAAAACTCCTGAGGTTTCACTCGATTGAATCTATGAAGTATTCACCACCTTCACACTAGTGTACAAAAGTCATTAACTCTTAATCTAGACAAAAGGGCAAATGATAAGAGCAGGATAACACTAGGGCTAAACAGAACTCTTATATTACCCTTCTACCTTGCCTCTTATTAATCAGCTGAAAGAAGCTTGACGACTTCATGTCAAGTGCTGAGGCAGAAAGGGTCTAATGGATGGCCACAGGGGCGGGGGCGGGGGCGAGGGGGGAGAGAGAGAGAGAAAAAATCTGCAGTCCTTGGGAGAAGTTAATCTGTACCAATTTTCCCTCCATACAAGACTGCTTGTAACATCATACAGCAGTGAGTGAACCACCTTAACTCCTTCCCCCAGGAAGTAAACCTACCCTTCCTATGGAAGAGAGACTGCTGGATGTGGTCCGGAGCGAATGGCGAGAGTAAAACCCGTAACCACCTGAAAATGAACAGGACAAAATAAATAAGAAAGTGGCAATTCAGTTCACATTCAATCAAGATGACAGAAGTACTAAGCTCTGACCCCAGACCACAGAGTGACTTTCAGTTACAGTATCCTTCTCCTCTTGCTGTTGAGGAGTCTACAGAATTTGGTTCTTCATGTTAAGAAACCTGATCTTCCAACTTTCCAGTCCTGCATGATAATGAATTAATGAAAAGCAGGCGCCACAATGGATTTTACTTAATTTAACTATGAGTTAGAACATCACCTGTAGATTGCTTTTCATACTGGGAAAGAGTACTGATCCTATCTTCTCCTATTAAGTAATGGTTTATGTGATCTACCGCTCTGTGCATGTCTCTTGACTAAATGAGATAAAGATTTAGCAGGCATTGCCATAGACTAAGCAACAAGCAGACTGCACTCAGACAACATTTTTCCATCTGGTGTAAGCAATCACTTACTGTCAAGGCACTGAAAGATGCTCACAAGGTATCATTTTACAGATAATCAACACCAATCGCTTCCTTACAGTCACTCAAGGGAAACCAGGTTCCTCCAGTATTCTATTGAAGTTTGATTCCATTACACATCATCAGCAGAAAAAGGAACAAGTATACACTACTCTGTCTTTTTCCTCAGGGCTTGACTGCACTTATAGCACAGCTGAGGCACAGCCCCCTGGCTGTAGTGCTTAGTGAAGGTCCGATCCACATGCTGATGGGTCTCTGGTTTTAAGTATTCCACCTCCCCAAGAAGTGACAGTTACATCTACAGAACACAACCTGACAACACAGCACTGTCTACACTGGAGGTTAAAACAGAATAACTACATTGCTTAAGGGTTCAGCGCTCTCGTGTCTCTAGGGCTACACCTACACTGGAAAATTCTGTAGACAAAACTAGGGTTTTGACAATAAAACTTGTGGAGCATCTACACAGGAAATGCGTTTTGTTGACAGAAACTGTTGACAAAAAAGCCTTGCAGCTGCTCCTTTTGTCGACAAACCAGATCAAAAAGATCAATCCACTTTTATACGTAGATGCGATCTGTTGACAAAAATTTTCTCAGAACATCTCTTCCAACAGTCATTTCTTTAGACAAATGCTTCTAGTGGAGACATAGCCTAACGGACATGACTGATAAACATACACGTTTGAAGTGCAGGCTGCACTGATTTGCTTGCTCATTTAAAGGATTATTTGCTACGAGAGAACACTAAATATCGGGTGTGTAACATCTAAATCTAATGAAAGAAAACAGGAAAGACATCACTTTGCTAGCGCCATTTAAAAACCTCAGGAAACTGGGTTAATCAGAACTTACAGATTCACACACATTACAAGGTCAGAAAAAGACAGTTACCTGTTCTGTAACTGGTGTTCTTCGAGATGTGTTGCTCACATCCATTCCAATTTGGGTGTGCGGCGGGCGCATTCCCAGTTGCCGGAAGCTTTTTGCCCTAGCCGGTAGCCCTAGGGTCTGTGTGGTGCCCCCTGGAATGGCACCCGTATATGCACTGTCCGACCTGCCCCCCGCTCAGTTCCTTCTTGCCGGCTAGTCCGACAGAGGGGAAGGTGGGAGAGTTTTGCAATGGACACGAGCGAGGCATCTCGAAGAACGCCAGTTACAGAACAGGTAACTGTCTTGTCTTCGAGTGATTGCTCACTTGCATTCCAATTTGGGTGAATACAAGCCAATGCCCAGGAGGCAGGGTCGGAGCCCCGAAAGGAATGCAGGACAGCCCTGCCCACCGCAGCATCTTCTTGCACGTGCTGCGTAACGCGCTGTGAACGTGGGAATGGAGGACCAAGGGGCCACCCTGCAGATGTCCTGGATAGGGACCTTGGCCGAGAACGCCACAAAGGATGCCTGTGCCCTAGTGGAGTGAGCCCTGACCGGAGGAGGGGGAACCCCCGCCAGTTTGTAGCACTCTCTGATACAGGCCACTATCCAGGAGGAGATCCGCTGAGAGGAGACTGGGCGCCCCTTCATCCTGTCTGCCACCGCAACGAACAACTGCTGCGACTTCCGGAAGGGTTTGGTCCTGTCCATAGAGAAGGCCAGCGTCCTGCAGACATCCGAAGTGTGCAAGCTCCGCTCCCTAGGAGAGGCAGGGGGCTTTGGACAGAACACTGGTGAGGTGATATCTTGATCAATGTGGAAGGGGGAGACCACCACAGGCAGACATGCCGGGTGGGGTCTCAGCCTGACCTTATCTTTGTGGAACACCGTATAAAGTGGGTCCACCATCAGGGCTATGAGCTCTGACACCCTTCCGGCTGAGGTAATGGCCACCAGGAATGCCACCTTGTAGGAAAGGAACAACATAGAACAAGAGGCGAGGAGTTCAAATGGCGGAGCCATCAGCTTAGACAAAACCAAATTAAGGTCCCATGTTGGCAGGGGGGCCTGAACCTGTGATTTGACTCTTTCCATTCCCTTCATGAACCTTTTCACCACCGGGTCTGAGAAGACGGATGACCTCCCAGCCCCTGGGTGAAACGCGGAAATGGCTGCCAAGTGCACTTTTAGGGAGGATAGCGACAGCCCTGTCTCGCTTAGGGCCAGCAAGTAGTCTAGGATACATGGTACCGGGGACAACCCCTTGTGAGTGGTCCATATGGTAAACCTTTGCCATTTGGCTACGTTACCCTCGCAGAGGGTTTCCCGCTGTTCAACAATACTTCCCTGAGAAGTTCGGAGCTGGCCAGCTCGACTGGTCTCAGCCAGGGAGCCTCCATGCCGCGAGATGCAGCGCCTGGAGATTGGAGTGCCGCAGTCTCCCCTCCTCCTGTGTCAGCAGGTCCGGGCGCAGTGGAAGCACCCCCGGGGCGTGAGTGGACATCTCCAAGAGGGCTGAGTACCAGTGTTGTCGAGTCCAGGCTGGGGCCACCAGGATAACTGATGCTTGGTCCGACCGAATTTTCAACAGCGTTCGGTGGATGAACAGTATCGGTGGGAAGGCGTACAGCAATGGACCCAACCAATGAATGCTGAAGGCGTCTGCCCTAGAGCCTGGACTTTGGTTCTGGTAAGAGCAGAATGTCCTGCACTTCGCATTGAGATGAGTGGCAAAGAGGTCTACCTGGGCACGTCCCCACCTCTGGAAAACTGAACTCAGTACTTCGGTGTGTCATGACCACTCGTGGTCCATGAAGGACCTGCTGAGACGCTCCGCTAGGGAGTTGTCAGCCCCCGCGGGAAGAACGCCCTCAGGAGAATCTGGTGCTGGATGCAGAAGTCCCAGAGTGCGAGGGCCTCGAGACACCCGGGTGACGAACGTGTGCCCCCTTGTTTGTTTATATAGTACATTGCCGTAGTGCTGTCTGTGCTGACTGCGACACACTGCCCCTTCAGTTCGCTCTGAAACAGTTTGTGCGCCAGCTGAACCGCTCTGAGCTCCTGCACGTTTATGTGGAGCTGAGCGTCGGACTTGCTCCACAGGGCCTGCATCTGGAGGTCCCCCAAGTGTACCCCCCAGCCCATGTCTGAGGCGTCTGTGACCAGGGAGAGGGAGGGTTGTGGGGGTTTGAAAGGCACCCCCATGCAGACCAACCTGGCTTCTAGCTGCCAGTCTAATGTTGTTAACACTCTTGGGGGGACGGTAACTAACTTGTCTTTGTTGTCCCTGACAGATCTGTATACTGAGGCGAGCCACAGCTGGAAGTGGTGCATTCGTAACCTGGCATGCTAGACTACGAACGTGCATGCCGCCATGTGTCCCAACAGCCTGACGCACCCCCTGGCTGTTATGGTTGGGCATCTGATCAGGCCTTGGATGCAAGACACCATGGCTTGGACCCTGCTCTGGGACAGAAAGGCCCTAGCTTGCTCTGCATCTAGTTGGGCGCCCACAAACTCCATGACTTGAGTTGGGGCTAGCACAAACTTTGCCTCGTTCACAAGGAGGCCTAACGTGTCAAACTTTTCTCTTATCAGCTGTACACGTCTCATCACCTGTCTCTGTGACTGACCTCTGATCAGCCAGTCGTCTAGGTAGGGGACCAGGTGCACTCTCTGCCTGCGTAAGGCAGCTGCCACTACTGACATACATTTGGTAAAGACTCTCAGGGCTGAGGAGAGGCCAAACAGGAGGACTGTGAACTGGTAACAGTCCTTCCCTAGCACAAATAGGAGGAACCTCCTGAGAGGTGGATAAACTGCTATATGGAAATACGCATCTTAAGTCAAGAGCGGCAAACCAGTCCCCTTGTTCCAGAATTGGGATGATTATGCCTAGGGATATCACACAAAACTATCTTTTTCACAAATTTATTCAGGTTTCGCAGGTCCAAGATTGGCCGTAGCCCCCCTTTCGCTTTCGGAATTAGGAAATAGAGGGAATAAAATCCCTGCCCCCAGAATTCCTGGGGAAATTCCTCTATAGCCCCCTTTTGTAGGAGGGCCCCTACCTCCAGCCTGAGACCCGTCTCGTGAAAGGGGTCCCTGAAGAGGGACAGGGAAGGGGGTTAGGAAGAAAACCGGACAGCATATCCCTTTTCTACCGTGCGGAGGACCCACTGGTCCGACGTTATGCTGCACCATGCATGGCAGAATGGGGATAGGCGGGATGAAAATAAATACTGAGCTGGAACTGTGGGGGTGGCTGGTGTGTCGCTCCCAACCACCCCATCAAAACTGGTGTTTAGACCCCAGTGGGGGTTTCTGGTGGCTCTGGTCCTGTGTCTGGCGATCCTGACGTCTCCTTTTATGGCGACCCCTTCTCTTGCTCCCATCCCGTTGTTGTTGTGGGAACTGTCTGAACTGGGGCCTTGGGGTAAAATGTCTTCTCTGGGCCTCTGGTGTATACAGACCCAGTGAGCGTAGGATGGTCTGTGAGTCCTTCATACTATGAAGCCTCTCGTCAGTTTTTTCCAAAAATAGGGAGGGGCCCTCAAAAGGGAGGTCCTGAATGGACTGCTGCACCTCCTGAGAGAGTCCTGAGACCTGAAGCCCTGCCCCCCTTCTCATGGCTGTACCCGAGGCCATGACCCTGGTGGCCACAATGGCTGCATCTAGGGCGGCCTGCAGTGCTGCTCTAGATGTGAGTGTCTGCTCCTCAACGAGGGACGTAAATTCTGACTCGGTGTCTGGCAGGAGTGGCTCAGCGAAACGGTCCATGGAGCTGGCTGTATTGTACACATACCTGTTAACCATGGCCTGGTGGTTAGCAATTCTCAGCTGAAGGCCACCTGTAGAATAAACTTTCCTACCATACAGGTCTAATCTTTTGGCCTCTTTGTTTTAAGGGAGGGCCTCTGGACCCCCTGCCTCTCCCTATTGTTCGCAGCATCCACTACAAGGGAGTCAGGGGAAGGATGCGTGAACAGAGGTTCATTTCCCTGGGCTGGGACAAAATACCAGTGCTCTTTTTTCCTAGCCATGGGCAAGGCTGAGGCCGGGGTCTGCCACACTGTCTTCGCTGTGTTGGCAATTGTCTTTATAATGCGCAGTGCCACCCTGGATGGTCCAGACGTTGAGAGGATGTTTGTAACAGGGTCTATTTCATCCCTGACCTCTTCTGCCTGCACCACAGACTCTGGCCCACACTCCTCAACAGCTGCTGGTATGCTCCTCCATCCTCCAGTACCAGGGATGCAGAGGATCCAGCGAGTGCCTCATCTGGGGAGGATGAGGACAAGGGCATCACGCTCTCCAAGCCCACCGGTGCGGGGGGGTGCGGTTCCAGCACTTCCATTTGAGTTCCCGGCACCATGGTTTGCAGTGCCGTTCTCGGTGCCTGGGGTGAAGGGCCCCCTAGTGATCTCTGGTACGGTGCCATAAAGACAGAGGCACTCTGCAGTTGAAACGGCACTGGTTCTGTCGGTGCAGGCGCTCACTGCACCACAGTCCCCGGTGCCTGCAGGGGCAGCGTCCACACTTGGGTCGCCTCTAACTGCACTGGTGCCGGTGTCGCCGCCACTGCCAGTGCCAACGATTCTGCTTGCTCTCTCGACGGGGCTCCCAAAGCAGCGGTCGATGCCGATTTTGGCACCTGAGGAGTGCCGGGTGCCCTGAATAGGAGTCCCGCATCCTACCCCTGTGCCTCGTGGATTGCCCACGGGGTCCAGAAGGGCCACTGTGGGGCACCTTGAGGTGCCTTTGCCACTCCCCCTCTAAGGGGCATCGGGAGTGGTGTCGATGCCCACTGCATCAAGATAACCTTGTACTCCCGCTCCGAGCTGAGCTAGAGTAAAAGGAGTCCGACTCCGACGTGGACTCTGACACCAACGATCATGGCGGTGCCAAGGGTCCCATAGCTCCCGCTGGTTCTTGCACGCTCTGCACCATCTGCATGGCACCGAGGGAGGCAACCATTTGCTGGGGTCTCACTGGCACCAGGAACCGTGCCGGGGTCCCTAGAGCCTGACCAGGCGCCTGGAACTGGGGCGATGTAGGCTCCCAGTGTGGCATGTGTAGCGGTATCATAATTTGCAGAGGCCTTGCGCAGCGCTCAAGGCCTCTAGCATTGAGGGCAGTCTGGGAGAGAGCGGGCTCCTGCCTCATGCTGGAGTCAACACCCACACTTCACGATCCCGGTCACGGTGCAATCTGGCAGATTCCCCCAAAGCTTGCCTTCGCCTCCTGCTTTCTTGGGAGTGACCCCAGTCCCATCTTCTCTTTTTGTGAGGCACCAGGGACTGGCTCTTATGGCACCAGAAGGCGCTAGGCACCAAGTCCTGCTCTCAGTGCCGGGAACTTGCCAACGGCACCGATGGTGCTGGAGCACTCTGCACCGACGATGCAGCGCTCTGAGTTCCCGCTGGGGAAACATCCAGGTGCAAGGCTGATTCCATTAGTAGAACCTTCAGCCTTTGAGTTCTATCTTTTAGAGTCCTAGGCTTGAAGGCCTTGCAAATAGAGCAGCGCTCCTGGAGGTGAGCCTCACCGAGGCCACTTAAAACACGCCTTATGCGGGTTGCTTTTGGGCATTCGTTTGCCACATTTTGAACAGTTTTTAAACCCTGGGGAGCCAGACATCCCCTGGTGCCGAGGGGGGGTTAAAGACCCACCTCAGCTCACTAGGTGCTAAGAAGAGCTATTTACCTATAAAAGACAACTATCTAAACTATCTGCAACTAATTAAAACAATAAAGGCTACCTGTGAACACTCAACAATGAAGGAGCTCCAGCAACTGACAGCGCGGTAAGAAGGAACTGAGTGGGGGGCAGGTCAGGCGGTGCATATATGGGCAGCCATAGGGGCGCCACTCCACGGGGCACCACACCAACCCTAGGGCTACCGGCTAGGGCAAAAAGCTTCTGGCAACTGGGCATGCATCCAGCACACACCCAGATTGGAATGCACATAAGCAATCACTCGAAGAAGAAGGATAAGTGATCTTCTAGTCAACCGTCCTGTGTAACAGTTCCCTGAAACAGTTCCTATTTGACCTAACGTGTATTTTTGAAAAACAATCTTGATTTAAAAATTGCCTGTTATGGAAAACTCACCTCAACCTTCTTCCAAAGATTAAATAGCTTCACTGTTAAAAAATATATGCTTTATCTCTATGAATTTGTCTGGCTTCAGCTTCTAGCCATCACATCTTGTTATACCTTTGCTTGCTCAACTGAAGAGCCTTTTATCAAGTATACGTTGAAACTCTCTAATCTAGAGGTCTCTGTAATCTGGCATGCTTTTAGTTCGTTGTAAGAGCACTTATGGGCATGGTCAAGTTTCCTGTGGTCCCACAAAGTTTGTTTACAGTGACCAGTCCTGGTTTTAAGTGTTCTATGTTGTTATTTAGCTCTAATTTATCCCTAAATACTTTTTAAGAGACCAATAAGCAGTGAACATGGTGGTAACAGGCTAGAAAATACTGACCACTCATCATCCAGAAAATTCTCTCATCCAGCACCGGTCGAGTCGCAAAGGTGCCAGACGAGAGAGGTTCAACCTCTATTTGTTCCCCAGGCAGATACTTACAGACTATGATTAAGTCATCCCCTAACCTTCCCTTTGTTAAACTGACTGTCACTATAAGGCATGTTTTCCACTCCTTTGATCATTTTCATGACTCTTCTTTGAACTCTCTCCAGCGTATCAGCATTTTTCTTGCTGTGTGGGCACCAGAATTAGACACACTAATCCAGCAGCAGCTACACAAATGCCAAATACCAAGGTAATATGATGTTTCTGTTCATGCTTGAGACTTCCTTATTTACACATCCACGGACTGCATTAACCCTACTGGTCAAACCAACATGCTGGGAGTTCACATTCCTTTGATTATTCACCTTAACTCCCAGGGAGGTAACAAAGCTATAGTTAAGCTATACAGTGTAAACTACTTCAACAGTTTCACTGATCATCTAGAAGCAGATGCCACAAGAAGCAGGTAGATCACAAGCCAGTTGGGACATAGTACTGTGGACATCACATACTTAACCAATGTGGGGAAGAACTGTCTCACACTAATCTTTAGTCACAGCTCACTCATCCGTCTCTTTAAGGGCATTAAATGGCTCCAGAGGGAGCTTCAGCTAGCGCTCTTCAGCAAGGTGGGTAGGACAAAAAGCGGCGTTTTGAAGGTACTTAGAGGATAAGGAGGTGAAAAAAAAAACAAAACCAAAACCAAAAGGGAGACCTCAGAGCACCATCTCAAAATAGCAGTGCAGAAAATCCAGAGACAGGACTTATATAACTGGACATAACAGACAAGAATATGCTAACACATGATTTAGACTATAAATACTAACTCCTAGTTAAACAATGTTACATAGCCATTCATGGATGTATCCCTCCAGCAAGAAAGTGAGAGAAAGATATAAAACTCAGGTCTATCCTATCAGCAAAAATTACATATTTTATAGGCTACTGACTGTTTCAGTCAGGGGCAATTTCATTGTCTTTACCACCTCTTTCAAAAAAAAAAAAAAATCAGGATTTTTGGGATACTGATTAGCTGACAAGCCCTATAAAACCTTTCCAGAACCACAACAGTACAAACAAGGGAAAGAAGACACTTTTCACTGAATAAGTTGAAGAGAAGGATAAAATTGGCTTGCCTGTCCCGTGAGTGGTTAAAGACCCTGATCTGTCCATGACGGTAGATGAACTTTGAAATCTGGTATGGCTTTAGGGAAATGTGAAATGGAGACCACGTTTCTTGTCGTTCAAACAGCTCTGGGTGATTACACACCTGGGTAAGAAAAGGAGGATGTCAGCTGCTTGGGTGGGGAAAAACAAATCTAGTTTATATATAGCTTTTTCCAGCCCAATATTTAGAAAAATTGCTCAAACTGCAGAATTGGTGAGCATACAATGACAAATATGTGACAGAGTACCCATTTAAATTTAGATACCAAATAATAGCACATCTTGCCCATTTTACCTCTAGGGCCTCTTCTTCCCCAGGTGATTGATTTCTTCAGTGATGAATGGAGACCCAACTAGCAGACACATGCACTATATGGCAGGGGCTCTGCTTCATGTCATATTGTATCAGCTTGTCTTGAGCTGCTCTGCATTGGGGCATAATGGAGGGCTGCATGCAACTGGCCAGCCTATGTTAGGAGATATTTTTTTGCTATGGTCTTTTTCAGGATGGCTAATGATTATACATTTTTGCTGACCTTACCTTCCTGAACTGCATGACTAGATTCATGAGGCTACTGGTGGTGTTCTGTGCTTGCTGAGTGGTGCCCATGGAGGACTGCAGCAGGTCGTCAATAGAGATTTTGTTCTTCAGAGCTTGGTACAGCAGCTTCTGTCTGGTAGTCTGCTGGCAGTACATCAGAATCTCAATCTGCAAAACAGTAATTGGGGTTATAGTCCTACTTTGACCCTAAGGCAGAGCAATACCAGATCAAGATTCATACAAATAACTCTTGTAAATTATACCATAGGAAAAACATGTAACCATCTGAGAAAAATACACAGGCAACTGCAATCAGACCTGTAATTCAATGATCCAGGACCAGCCACAGAAACCACTTCCTGAGAACACTATCTTGAAATGCTGCAAGGAATCAGGAGAGAAGCCAAGAAACCAAGAAAGGATGGGTGATGTGGGGAAGAGAAGTGGAGGAGGAAGCAGGTCTTCAAAAACATTTACAGGACTTAAATATTCAAATAGGCATCTACTGAATTTTTAATGGTGCCTAGGCACATAATGACCATTGATTTTGGATGCCTTTTAATATTCTGCTCTATGCCTACCTGCAACTTTAAGTACCTTTAAAAATATGACCCAGGGTCTGTACTACGGTATAGTCATCATCAAGCAAATATTCTCCAGCCAAGATCAAGATCATCCTGTCCACCCTGTATTACCATATGAGGAGAGGAGCTCAGTACAAAAAAGGCACCGTCGGAGCAAAGAAGAAAGCTTTAAGCCCTTGTCTACTTCATCAAAGTCTCCAGGCAAGTTCCTGCCACTCCGCCTGATCTGACCCAGCGTGGAGAACATTCTGAGGAAGTGAGAGATCACAGAGAAGGGATGGGACCCATGGAGCCAAACCTTCAAAGCTCAGCCTACCAATTCCACTTATTAAAAGGAAGGTGTCTGAACTCTGGGGAATATTGTAGAGCTATAGCTGCTTCACTACTTCTCCATGGGATGGGGGAGACGAATCAACTTCCGTGCAGAAACTGCTAACACGCAACCTGCTTACTCTGTATTGGGACCAGGATTGGTCCCTTAGTAAACTAAGACTTGGCGTACACTAAGGTAGAGGAACCAGCTACACTGCTCTTAGGTGTTGAAAATCCACGTTCCTGAACAATGTAGTTAAGACAATCTAATTTTTGGTGTAGACAGTGCTAGGCTGATGGAAGAAGTTTTCAGCTGACCAAGTTATTATCTCAGAGAAGTGGATTATCTACCTCCTCCATCAATGTAGGCAGTGCCAACACTTGGAACGCTACAGTGACACAGCTGGAGCATTTCAGGTGTAGACAAGGCTTAAAAGTTGGTCTATACAAAAACTTGCACCACAATAACTAAATTCACTGTAACAAACACCTTTGCATATTTTGGTGCAAGGCTGTGTGTGGACACTACTTTCTGTTTAAGCACACTCCATATTGATGGCTTTTTTTTTTTTTTTTTTTAAATGGACTGGCTGTTCACATAGAGCACTGACTCTGTTCCTTAATTTCAGCTACTAAATTACTTTAAAAGAAATTAGAGACTATAGCTACTACTTCAATATGATGGGGTGTTTATCCCACACAAGGCAGAGCAAGTTAAATTAGAACAATGAACCTTATAGGCTGCACCTGTAGAAGAGAAAGAGACTGATAAAGGCTAATTGATGATGATCTGCTGAGAAGGAGCAAGCTGGTCCTGTAGGAGACTGGAAGGGGGCTGTAGGGAAAGTAGCCTGCAGTTCTCTCCTTAGGTGAAGAGAGGTTTGTTGGGGCTACAGAGTTTTGCTTGGTGGAAGTAATATACTGTTATGCCCTGGGGGAGACGGTCTGGATTGTTAAACTGGGAAAGAAGAAAAGTAGGAAGGACTCCAGGAAAATAGCAATAGGTTTTGTGAGTACGCTCACAGTAGTTACTATACATAGGAGGCTGAGGCTGGAATCTGGAGTCACAGGAAGGCATAGAGAATGGTCCTAGGCCAGATCCTGTGCCCTGAAAATTGTCTTGAACAGCATGGAAGTAGCAGAGCAAGCAGCACTTTGATACCCCAGAAGGGAAGGGATATATAGTGTCCTGGTTGGAGGGACAAGTCATGAAGGAGAAGCACCACAAGTCCTGAAGAGTGATGAGGGGGATGTGGTGTGACCAACTGGTGAAAGGAGGGCATCAGATGTGAAAGGAGGTAATCCCCACAGTGAGATGCCCCCATGAGTGAATCCCATTCCCTATATCACTTTCTCATGTAGTCAATTGCTGTAATTACTGTAGTATTGTGTAATTGGAAATGGTGGGATGGCATGCACAAGACAATCTCTTTATTTATACACGTTTGACACAGTGGGCAATTTTGAAAACCTCTGCTCTAAGGTATATCAAATCACTCAAGTTTTGGTTAGGAGCATTTTCAAAGGAAGGCAAAGAGATGGCGGAGTGACAAGCAAAGAGGAAGGGAAATTACACAGCACTATAAACAGGTAATACAAGAAATAGGTATTTTTAAGATAATAGGTGATTTTCATGTTGACGACAGGATCTTGCCTTTAGTATTTTGTGGGACTCTTGTTTTTTCTCCATGTTTCAATGCTGCATCAGTCCCCTTCAGGTCAATCAGTACATGAATGGTACAATTTTTGCTCAGGTTTAAGGATCTTTCATTTACAACTTTTCAGATTAACAGTTTTACTTGCAGAAGAGGAAGTCATTAATGGGCACTTGTAAGTGCTCCAGTTAAATATAGCTGTGCTCTCACAGGAATATGCTAGCAAGAGTGATAGGGGTGCAACCAGGTCGTGTTTTCTGATCTTTGAGTCAGCTGTAGATATACAGACTGACAAATTTATACACATTTAAAAACCTTAGCAGGGAAATGCTGAAAGTAAGCCAGATGCAGATCCCTTTGCAAATTATTTTGTTTCATACCTTGTCTGAGAGCTCATTTTCGACGTCTTTCTTGATTCTTCTAAGCATGAAAGGCTTCAAGATCATGTGCAAGCGGGACAGCTGGTCTGAAATGCAGAGAAAAATAAAATTACTGCTCCACTAGCCAGAAACTATTTCACGTCCAGCTGCTTCTTAAATCCCTCTTACTCACCCAGTCCCCTCTAGCTTGTTCCTATGTCAAACAAGATTGATCTGTCTGTACCAAAATTGGTTCTATTACCAGACTGTCTCAAAGTGCTTATCATTCCATGAATCTCTCGATCTCTCCCTCAGGAAATTCATTTCTATAGCACAGTATGCATTACAGTCCAATAAGCAGAACTCTGGGTCCAGACAATTAGCATTTAATTTCTATCAAGAAGGTGAAGACAACACTTCATTGTGCAGAATCACTCACTACTATTAGGATATAAAGCTGGCATCACTGACCATTAGTGTGCCTCACCAAGAGTCAGAGCTGAACCACCACAGTGCTAAAGGACGCTGTGTACTGCTGCAGATGTGCAGTTTTTTGGATGAGACGTAGAACTAAAGATCAGACTCTTTGCTGATCATTAAAAAACTCATGGCAGCTTTCACAAAAGGAAGCACTTAACTCCAGTATTCTGGCCCAATTAAAATTCATGTAGTTATATTCTGTTTATCTAAATTCCCCTGACTGCCCCACTCCCCACCCCAGTATGTTGCATACTGCGCTTCTCTTTGCCTAAAACCTGTTGTGTAGCTTCAGTGAAACAGAACATTCGTCTTTCCACTAAAAAGGTGGCTGCTGTTCAGTGGCAAGTGATACAGTCTCTGTACCATACACACAACCTGCAAAACTCTTAGAAGTCCTTCATGACAAATACTGTATAAATGTACTATATTTTAAATACCACTTCTCCTTCATTTAGAATAAGTGAGGTAATGGAGGCAGCAAATATCAGGCAAATCAGATTCAGCCTGTAGGTAGCACTTCTTTTTATATAAGAAGCAAGACGTTTCCGTATCGGACATCTCTCTTGCAGAATTCCCAGCCCAAATGACAATTACAGCCATTTCACTCACCTGTGTGTATCAGAAAGGTTCCCCATATGCAAATGTTAGAGCTGAAGTGAATCTATAGGTAGCTAAGTTCTACTGTGGTTTGTACTCACTCTCATCGATGGCAGATTTGTTCTCTGCGTGGCTCTCTATGTCCTTAGAAAACCATTCATTGAACTCCTCATGGGAATCAAACAGCGTTGGCATTATAAAGTGCAGCAGCGCCCACAGCTATAAAGGAGTGGCAAAGAGACAATGCATCAGTTCAAGATATCCTCACTGCAGGGTGATCAAGAATCTCAATGTATTGCAGAGCATTTGCTGAAAAGTCACATCAAGTGACAGTGTGCTTTGATGAGTACAGCGGACTAAATTAGTGGTGGCCTCATCTTCTTTTCACAATAGGCAGATGTGCCAGGTTTCAAAACCAATGTCAGGGCATGGTTACCAGTAATAAGCAATAACTTCATTGTATAGAAAAAAAAGAATAGCAATCATAGTCTCATCCCATTATTTACAGATGATTTAGTACCAGGGACCTTCACTCACACTTTTTCACCAATGAGCAGAGTATGGCCAAATTATCCCTTTTGAAGCTGATCTCAGTTATTTCCCACAGAGTCATATGGAGATAAAATCCTATGTATACACAAACCCCAAGTCTACACATCAGTGCATATGAGTACTGTAGTTCTCACTAATCGTTAGGTCCTTGGATAAATTATTCTTTTAAACACATATCAGCTCTTGCTGGCCACCTGCTTACCTCAGCCATGGTGTTCTGGATAGGGGTCCCTGTCAACAAGAGTCGATTTCGGCACTGGAATTGTAGTAGGATTTTCCAGCGGACACTGACCAGCAAAAAATATTAAAAATGAACCACAGTAAACAATAAAAAAGACAGCAGCTAAGTTTACATTTTAAAGACCAATGGCTTTCAGACTCATTCTTAACATAATATTTTTTTTTTTTTTTTTTTTTTTTTTTTTTTTTAAAAACAGGGCACTGGGTAATATCGCCAAGAGTAGAAGTTCTCCCCTTTGCCCCATTGGGAAACTTGGTTCTTACAGGAAGGCAAAAAGAGATCAGCACTGTTTAGCTTACATACAACAGGTGTGGTTTTTTAACTTCAGAACACGTCAGTGTTTGGCCACCAGTAAAGCCCAGTCACTAAAGTATTTATCCCCTTGAGACAGCAAACAGGTTGCCCCATGTAAATGACAATGACATACACTTTATGTACTGTTACAAAGTTAAATTTATAGGTCATTATGTAAGAGAAACTGAACTGCAGGTTACAGCCCTCTTAGAACAGGAAATTACTCGAGAGTGCTGAAGAGACTAGCACACAAATGTCCATATAGAAAAGGAACACCGAAGTATAGGAGTGGCAATTTTGGGAGAAAAATTATGAAGAAGCGATTAGACAGACAGCATCTTACTAAAGGAATAAATACAAGGGGTTGAAAACAGCCAAGAATCACCATGGCCATCAACCTTATAATGAGGAATCCTGGGTAGGGTTACTGGGCTATACTGCAACCTGCAGGTTTTATGAGACCTTGATTCCTTAAGTGTTACTGCAGTACAAATAACTTAAAAACAAGAAGTCCTGTGGCACCTTACAGACTAACATATTTTGGAGCATAAGCTATCGTGGGCAAAGACCCACTTCGTTAGATGCATTCATGCAAATAACCCAGTTGTATTCATGCATCTGATGAAGCGGGTCATTGCCCATGAAAGCTTATGCTCCAAAATATCTGTTAGTTTACAAGGTGCCACAGGACTTCTGGCTGTTTTCGAAGATACCAACTCGCTCGGCCACCCCTTTGATATAAATAATGTAATATTTAATGGATATATGTTAGCATTATTTGTGGAGGCCCGAACAAATTCATGGTCCATTTTGATCAATTTAATGGTGATCAAAATTTCAAAATTTGATTTCAGGTCTTTATATCTGGAACTTCATGGTGGTGTAATTGTAGGGGCCCTGATCCAAAAAGTAATTGTGGCAGGGTCACATGGTTACTTCAGCAGAAGTGGGGTACTGCTACCCTGATATCTGCACAAAACTAGGTAGCTGGAGGGTGATGGCGGCTGGCCAGAGACCAGCTCTGAAAGCAGAGCCACTGCCAGCAACAGCACAGAAGTAAGGGTGGCATGGTATGGTATGATATTGTCCCCTACTCATCTCTGTGCTGCTGCTTAAGGTATACCATCTTCTGAACTGGGTATCTGACAGTATCTGCTGCTTTCCTGCTGCCCAGTTCTGAAGGGAATGAAGGAGGGGTGGGGAAGAGAGATACTGCGGAACGCTCTCCCCGCCCACCAAAAAACAGGAAAAAAAACCCCACTGTAATTTCACTGCAAATACTTTTTGGGCTTTTGGGTCAGGATCCCTGATTTGAGACATGCTGGTCTCCCCGAGGAAAACTGCATAGCATAAGGTAAAAGTACGCAGATTTCACTGTCCATGACTGTTTTTCTTGGCTATGAATTTGGCAGGGCTCTAACTATATGGCTCTTCGTGAACACAGACATCTAACAGTATCTAAAAATGTTTTAGTCAGTGGCTGACATTGCAAGCATTTCATGCTTTTTTCTCCACAGCCCCTCGCCACCCACACTTCTATGCTGTAATTACTTTTTGCATGTTCGGTACATATACCAAATACGAAGGCATTCAAATACATGGACATGGAGCCACATAAACCACACACTCAGTACAGCTAGGTATTTAGGACAGTAGTTTTTACTTATAAATAGCAACCTTCTTCCATGAAAAATCTAAACACGCAATAAATTCAAGAATGTGAATACAGCAGATCCTCGCTTTGCGCAGACTCAATTCAAGCATTTTTATATTAACGCGAGTTGAGTCCAGGGGGACCCTGCTTTCTTGTACCCTGCCTCGCTGCTTATCCCCACACTGCTGGCCAGCTCACTTGCTCCTTAGGAGGCAGCTCCTGCCTTGCAGCTGCCTGGCACTGCAATGCTGCTGGTAGAGAGGGGCAGGCATGGCTGGAGCTGCTTGGGGCCAAGCCATGCTGTGGCTGGAGCTGCTGCTGCCTGAGCAGCCCCGGGGCCGAGCCATGCTGTGAGTGGGGAGTGGCAGGGAAGCATGGCTGGTGGCATGGCCGGTGGCTGGAGCAGGAGGAGCCCCACCCCGCCCTGCCCCTAACCCAGCCCCTGCTTGCTTGCGGGGGGAGCCAGAGCCGCCGGCTAGAACAGAGAATTCCCAAGCCAGGGGAATTCTGGGGATCTCCCCCCACCCCCCAATTTATGTGAAATCTGATTTACACAGAGGTTGCCCAGGATGCAACCTCCACGTAAATCAAGGGTGTACTGTAGTAAGTTCTCCAAATATATGCAGTTAGGTGGCCTGGGGCAGCAGCCTAGTCATTCAATTTTTGCACAGAGTAGAGAGTAGTACTAAAGCGTTCAACACTAATTTGATCTTATTCCTTTTTGGGAAGGGAAAGAACAGTGCCTTGCACTCTTCCACATCAGAAAGGTTCATCTTTCAGTCAAAATGACAATTGTAATGAGTCCTTGAGAGAGGGAAGGAAGAAACTGAGGTTTCTTGCTGGGATGCCTTAAAAATTGTGCAATAAAATGCAATGCAAAGATTCTGTCAGTTTCTGAGACAATTTAGCCTTTCTTTCAAATTTTAACTCTAATTAACTCATGTATTCATAGTGGTTTCTCACTCTCTCCTCTGTACTAACTCAGAAGATTCTTATGTAAGAGAGGATTTTGCTTCGGCTGCAAGTATTACCTGGAACTACTCTTGAGTGCCTGTGCCTCATCCAACACCATATACTGCCACTTCACTCGCTGGAAATACTTCACATCCTGGACCACCAGCTGATAACTAGTGATCACCACATGGAAAGGTGCATCCTGAGTGTACAACGTCTTCTATAACCACAGAATGAAAGAGAGACACATATCTGGGTCACGTAAATACATTTGGATGAAGAAGTTGTTCATCTGTTCTGGGATCTCACATTTCCAATCAATACTCCTCTGTCACCATTGTACTCTCCTCTCCCTAACTTTTTTTTTTAAATGAGTTGGGTTTTTGCATTATGCTCATGCTATGTTAGATGCTGATGTCCTCTGCTTTCTTTGGCTGCAATAGGTTTGATTGAATTCTACAGTTCCTGCACCCTACACAGTTATTCTGAACAAGGCAGTCCTTTCACTTTACTAAAACAAATAAAGAGGTGAAGGAGATGAGGATGAAGAAGATAGCGTCAGGCCCACTGATGGGAAACAGTGGGTAGTTGCCTTTGGGCCTATCCTTTCAAAGGGGCCCAGAATTGCAGAAGTAGCAGCAACAGCTAGAGCTCTGGGCCCCTTCAGTGTGCCTGTGGGGCCCCAGAGCCGTGGTCCTGGCAGCACTAAGGGTGACTGCCCTTGGCCCTGCCCCTCACGGGGCATGGAGCAGGGCCCCTTCTCCCACTTTGCCCCAGGGCTCATGGTGGCTGTTGCGCCACTGGACAGAGTTCTATCTTTATTCATTCTTTTGCTCTGTAGAACATAAGAACATTTTCTGTTTTACTATGTACAGGAAGAAGTGAGGCTAAAAGATCATGGGCACTGACGTTACCTGGCTCCAGAATTTCCTGATTACTTTCCTGTCATGAGGATTTCCCCAATATGGTAGCACCTAGAACAAGTCAAAAGTACAAAGAAGTAATTTTCAAATATTGAAATACCTAACCTAAAAATGGTAAATATCACGTTCTCCATGGCAAAGCAAAATAAAAGCTCAGAGAATGGCAAACACTCCCCATCTCCTCCTCCTCCAAACACCCCACCTCTAGCAAGACCCCAATGGGAAATAACCAAAGGTGTTCATTCCTAACCCAGAGGAAATATGGAAGCATTAAATATGGATAGGGAACAGAATCTTCCAAACACAAGCTTTAAGCATCTGTTGTCTAGTGCAAAAACTAAGATAAACTGCTAAGATACTCCCTTAATAGCCCTAAATCAGCTGTGACCCTTTACAGTCAGACCTTTCAAGAAAAAAAATGTTGTATTCTTTCAGTTCATTGTAGAAAGAAGTTTACCCCTGGCTGCTAGTCAATTTAGCAATTTGTTCTTGGACACCCCTGAGTGACCAGTAGTTCCTTTAATATTTAATTCCTCTCTTCAATAGTACAATTATTATTATTATTATTATTTATATTTACTATCAGGCTATGCCTCGGTATGCTTCTGTGGGCTAAAAGTGAAGTACTCCCTACTGTATTGCCTCAAAAAAGAAATAAAGAAGTAAGCACAACATTCTATTAATTTTTTTGTAACGCAGGATTCTGCTGAGCCATTTCCCAGGTATGTAGTGCTAAGCACCCCAGTTAGTACCACCACAATTAAAAGCGAGTAGCTACTGCCATCTGTCGCCTAATATAGACACTGCAAAGAGCTGGTACTGACAATAAAAAGATGATGGTTTCTGAGGCGAAGAAGAGAAAACAAACGAAACCACAAACACAATTCTCCCGAAACAGCTTCCTGGCCTCAGAGATTTGATCCCTAACTTTTACAGCTCTCACAGCCTAGGGTTAGAATTTAACTAAGTTAAATGCAGAATGTTCTTTCTGAAAATGACTGCAGGCGGACAAACGTCAGATTACATAGAACTGATCGTGCAGATCTGCTTTATATTTTAAGAATTATAACATAGCCTTGAAGGAACTCACTGCCTTTTTTTCAAAGCAGGCATATTAACTATGTATGTATGGTCAGACGCAGACCACAAACTGCTTGTGGCTTGACACTTGTTATAATTTTATTGTATGTATGTTACAACTTCGGAAAATTATGAGCCTTTTTAAAGCTTTAAGACTTATTAAAAATTGTTCTGTTCCAAGAGTGAGGACAATGATATAATCTAGAAATACAACAATGCCAGCCCAAAGATAGTCAGTGTGAAATTCCTTCTACAACCCCAGAAAGAGCAGCCTGGTTATCCCTACCTATAAAACCAAGCAATACCGTTTTTTCCATGCACCGCATTCATATAACAGTGAAATAGATTAAAATTACTGGTCTCTAACCTCATCTGAACGTTTTTTCCATGTGTTCACTATTGTCGTAAATCATTAATTCTTCTAGCATTTTCCCTCTTAATTTAAACCCAAGCATCCAATAACTTCAACCACCAACACCCCTGGCTAATTTAAATACTTCAGAAAAACTGACCAGTAGATGATGTGAAGACTAAATAATCCCATTTTTGTAATATGTGTATATCAATTTCTTTTATCACCTTAGCTGCCTTATATGCCACATTCTCTATTATAGCAGTATCTTCCTTCAAATAAAATGACACACGCTGCACATGACACTGCAAATATGGCCTAATCAGTGATTTGCTTAACAAGCTACTCCGTATAAATCAACTACTTTTCAGCACTGCAGCACGCAAGACTGATAATATTATAGAGGAAGGACTGTGGGAGCCTTACTAAATTAGTATTCAAATTAACACTAGGCATTCAGACTATTAATTTTTAAATAATTTGTTCTCAAGCATATCCTTTACACCCGATCACCTTACATTTTACAATCATGTTCCTCACACCCTCTTAAGTGTCAAGCTAGTCAGATCATCCAGATGTCAGCAAAATCTGAGTGGTATGAGGAACTTAGTTTTCTGAGCCAGAAGGAATAGTTTCTTGAATAGGCGCGTTACCTTAAATCTAGGAACGAATCTGGCAAACTCCTGATGCCAGTTGTTGAGTGTAGATGCAGGTGAAATAATTAAAAATGGTCCCCAGATGTTCTCTCTCTGATATAGGAAAATACAAATCAACTGGAGGCAAAACACACACAGTTTCACACAGCATTATAATTGATTAAAGACAAGGGCTGCCCTTGAGAGGGAAGAACACAGGTCATAATAAAGCTTCCTACCAACACAGCAGCAGGATGCACACCTATAGTCAGAAGATTAAACATTCCCATGTAGTTTGCAGTACAATTCTAGTTATATACAAAAAGATGTAGGATAGTGTCGATGCACCACTCATGTTAAGAGAGAGGCATGGAAGACAGGTTTACGTGCTAAGTACAAAGAAACGTCATGTGACAACTTATAGACTAACAATTTTTGCAGCATAAGCAGCAGCTTTTGTGGGCATCTGACAAAGCAGGTCTTTGCCCACGAAAGCTTCTGCTCCAAAATTCTGTTAAGTCTAAAAGTTGCTGCAGGACTTCTCATTGTTTCAAAGAGCAGAATTCAAGCTGCTCTCATACTTACATGTGCATGCCTTAAAACCATCTATCACCTTTTCCGCCTGAGTCTTTATTCAATTTAGACTTGAGCTTCAATCTAAGGGAGTTGCTTATTAGATGCCAAATGCATGCAAGTCAGTATGCATATTCTCTTTTTAAAGTCACATCTTTAGAAGGATATGGATGCTCAATGGAAATGCTGCATCAGGCATCCACCTTGAGGCATTTGATTAATCAGCTTGAACCCAATTCAAATCACATGTTAAGTACACGTCTTCCATCAGGCCTACAAGTCAAAGAATCCACCTACCTCAGCCAGATGAGCTAACAGAGCAATACTCTGCACTGTTTTACCCAGGCCCATTTCGTCTGCAAGAATTCCATTGATGCCCTGTAAAACAACACAGGTAAACGCTTCTACCTCACTTTTTCATAATACAAGTAAGGCTATCAAGACACATGCCACTAAAGTGAGGTCAGGCAATCCTTTTTATGACTAAGGTGAAGCCTCATACAAACTTCTTCTCCTTGTGATTCTATGAATTGGTAATCTCTCCCTTCCACCTCTTCATTTCCCAGCCTGATTTTATTCCTCAACATGCCTGTGATTTGCAATCAAAGTTAAAGCATGTTAGTGTTCAAACGTATGGTTGTCTCCTGTATACAGGCTGCCCTAGGCATTAATGTGTAACCATGGGCATACCTTCACTACTGTTCAGTCTAGTTTTGGTGAAAGTGCATACTTAGGCAGATGAAAAATCTAGAGGCACATATCACATGCCATTATCATCTTGTTAGTTAAAGAAATCAGGGATACTTGTTTGGAGGAGCTACACAATACCCTATTCTGTAGGAAAGAGAGAGAAGGAGAGATGAAGCCTAAAGATAAGAAGCAGGGGGCGGTCAGGCCACCTCATAAAAGATCATTTGATCAGGAATAGACATCAGGAGTTACATTCCTAGTGTAACTGCACTGGATACCATGGAATTATGCCAGGACTGCATTTGTACCTAGAGATGTAAGCAGCTCAAGAAGCACTAGCATACCTGCTCATATAGGTTGGCCAGCCAATTCATGCCTTTCAGTTGGTAGCCTTTCAGTTTACCATTGAAAATGGTAGGCTGTGGAATGTCCTCTCCAGCCCGGATAGATGGGTTTGCTAGGCTGTAGCTCTCTCCAAAGCCAGTGCCAGACTTGTTAGCAGCCCGCAGAGCAGCTGCCCGACTCTCCTTTGCATCTTCATCAAATGACCTGGTCTAAATGAGGGAAAATTTGGGTAAGACACAGGATGCAAACTAATATACAAATTTCTTTGGGAAACGGGCTCTCATCCTTCATACGCTAATACATGTGGCTCCTTCCAGAGCAATGGATAATAAGCCTGTCCCCATAGCTTGATTATACAATTTGTTTTCATCCAATCCTCTGCCATCCAGTTTTCCAGCTGTTTACAAATGAACAAGGCCATAATCAAATTAAAAGAAGCTTAGCCACCATAATTAAAATAGGTGATTTGAAAGGAGATCACCACAGAAAATTCTTGTTCTAGCACCTCTCCAATTTACTGCCCTTCCATTCTCAATCACCCATGGAATACGTACCCGTGCCTGGTGAATCTGATAAGCATCTTCTGCGTTCTTCAGAGCCTGGGCCTTGTAGTAATTACTATCTGAAAAGAATATCACCACATTAAAACACACCCATAAACTGCATTACAGTACCACCTCAAATTAAGACATGGATAAATTCCAATGATTTACAGAAGGGCTTCTTTACATAACATTCCAAACACAGAAGTCCCAAGGTCTGTATCATTCTTTGCATACCATTACCATAATCTCTAATGGTTCTTATGGCTTACCAAAATTTTGTTTCTAGCCTTACCATAATCCTCCTGAGTAATGTTGACCACTACCCCTCCACCAATATCGATCTGCCTTTGGGTAGAGCTGTCTTCCAGCTTGCGAAGAATTTCTTCCTGTATTCCATCATGTCCAATATCTCGTTTGCGACTCATGAAATGGGCATATAACTCAGTCTGAGTGATCAGGAAGTTAAGTTTTCGCTGCTGTCTCTTAGCCTGAGACAAGAGAGTTTACCAAAAAACCAAGGGAGAGGGAGGAACAGAGAAAATAAAATGAGGTTTGAAGAAGAATAAAAGACAAAAGACGTGCAAGCAAGTTATGAGATTCAAACTTTTTACCTCTGTTACATACAAACAATCTAAACGCTTATACTGCACTCATAACCATGGTATCAGAGTGCTGGAATAATGATTGAGCACTAACACTCATCACACATTATCTATAGTGAACTTTATGGTGGTTATGAGTTCAGAGTTTTGCTTAGCACAGACAGCCATAATTAGGAACACCAAGACCTGGAGAGAAGCAGCTTGGCATTTTCTTTGCAATGTAAAAATCAGGTAGGAGCAAGCAGATGGCTGAAAAACTGCATGTTCAGTTAAAAGTTTTCATACACGTTTAAGTGATGATAATTAACTTTGTTGTAATTGTTTTACCACTCACTCACAAGACAGAACACTGATACAGCTAACAAAATGCACCTTCAGGTAAAACAGGGTAATAAGTTATGAATGAGAAGCAATTTCCTCTGTGTTCGATAAGATCTAGCTTGCATTTTTTTTGTAGATCTCCCTATTTAACTGCTATGGCAAAGCTAATGTATTAATCCAAAAGAGCAGAAAAGTCTCACAAAATGTTTGGGAGGTGGGATGGACGAGGAACACACTATAGCTACAGGCACAATTTGATCTGAGCACACAACTGGCAATCAGGAATCGCACAGTTCTCATTCCAGTTCTGTCATGGACTTCCTTAGTAATTTTGGGCACGTTGATCTACTTCTGTGCCCCAGATTCCATCAGCTGCAAGTAAGGATGAGGAGCACGCAATCCTCCAAAACTCCTCTAAGATAACTAAATTTGCTTGAATTCACCCCCAATTGCTCCTGGAGTACTACACGACAGGGCCATCTGATTGCTTTGTGAACTTTGCACTAGCATGACGAAAGGAACCACAAGACAATTATCAATAGGGCCCTCAACTGCCCTTGTGTTATCTACAGATAATTCGTTATGTTTTATTATGCTCTATATAGAATTTAAGACAAAATAAGCTGAACAAACCAATGAATTGAAAAATAGCCACATTTCTGAACTTAAGGAAGAATTAAATTTACAATCACTAAAATATCTTCCCCTTCAAACAGAGAGCACTGAGCACTATGTGCAAATGAGACACACTACATTATGGTTGGTGACTGTAATTCTTGCAATCTGTAGGTTCTGGCTACAGCTAATTGTCAGAGGATTCTGGTACATCCTTTTAAACTAGAGTGGAAGAACATCTCTGGAATATCATTGAAAGGAAGAACAGCAAGTGAATTTGTCCAGGTTTGAAGACCATGACTACTGTGTTCATGTTTCTTCAGCTCCACACCTGAACTCTTGCCAGATTAACTTTTAACAGTGCGTTTTGGCCCTACCTCTCTCATCTCCTCATCTAGCTTACGCTGCTCCAAAGCCTCCTTCTCTGCTCGTTTGCGATGTTCTTTTTCCACCTTCTCATATTTTTTCCAATAGAGAAGCATTTCCTTGGTGAGGCGACGTGCCCGTGGTAGAGTCTCCTTGCAGTTCTTCTGGGCCTGGATAGCCGCTCGACGCACTTCCCTCATGCACTGATGGGCCAACTGGGGTGAAGAGGAAGGGTTCAGGGACAGAGAAAAAGATTTAAAAATCATCACCATCACCATCACCACCATCAAAAAACAACATTTACATGGAGTCATACAATCAAGGCTGACCCTTCAAAAACATTTGATGAGCTACTTACATAAAGCTTTTGTTTTGAGGTATGAAACAAGAAAAGACTTCCCATAAGGTTGCACATATTATCAATAGGGTGCTACCAAATTCAAGGCCGTAAAAAATGTGCCACAGATCATGAAACCTGGTCTCCAACCATGAAAAGCTGGTTGCCTGTGTTTTTCTACGCTACACTATACCGATTTTATGGGAGAAAATAGTGTTTCTCAAATTGGGAATCTTGATTCAAAAGGGAGCTGGGGGGTGGTCCCATGGTTATTTTAGGGAGGGGGTCATGGTATTGTCACCCTTAGTTCTGTGCTGCCTTCAGGGCTGTGTGCCCTGAGATGTGGGTGCCCCACCAGCAGAAATGTGCTGAATTGTTAGTTTCTGATACTGAACACATTTATGCATATGCTGAACTTTATTACCATGAGTAGCCCCATCAATTTCAATAGGATTACTCGCATTAGTGAAGGTAAGCATTGTGCAGGATTAGCTCTTCGTAAAAAGGTCAATGAAGTGATCTGTAATTGAGTCAGTTTATAGCATCTCAGAACAGTGAACTAAACATTCTCAAAGTAGCTCTTACCATCTAAAATAAAACAGATCCAAATCCTCAAAAATCCATGCTCCCTTTTTTTAAAAGCACATCTCTTGCTTATGAACATGACACACAGACAGACCTGGAGTGTAAAGATATCTATCTACAGTCATGTCTTCACCATCCACTGCACTGACAGACAGTGATTGATTCAGTGGATGTCAATTTATCTCATCTAGTATAGACGCAATACATAGTCTGCCAATAGTAACAGAGAGGGAGCCATGCTAGTACCGCTATTCAAAGGGAAGCAGCCGAGCTGTCTTTCATATTCAAATTCGGCACATTAACACGTGGTTTGAGCCAGGATGGGAATCTTCTGAGTCAATATAGGGGCTCGTCTGCATACTTGGTTTAATCTAATTCTTGACCTTCCCCCCCACCCCTCCACTCTCTGATTGGTTCACCTTGATCATTTTTTTCTGATTTGTCAACTTTGATTACTGTTTTTGGTTCTCTATGCCTTAAATATTGAGTCTGTTCTGGTATGGCTATGGTCTGAAGAAGTGGGTCTGTCCCACGAAAGCTCATCACCCAGTAAATTATTTTGCTAGTCTTTAAAGTGCTACTTGACTGCTTTTTGTTTTGATTGTCTGCCAAGTGTTCTCTTGCCAACTCTGGTACTCCACAGGAATGAAACATGTAAGTGAAGTCAATGGGAGAGAGTTAGCTGTCGACTAACACAGCGAAGATACCCCAGTGATCAGATCTAAGTACACTGACTTTAGCTACACTATCCACATGGGTGAAGTTACGTAACTTAAACAGCCCACGGTAGAGTAAGCCAGGACTAAAGGATGGATGTAGAACTGACAGTGGCTGTGCAAACGTTCCCCATACTGCTCTGCCAAAATTATCCAAGCCCAATCAAAATCACTTTATTCTCCATGCTCAGTCAATTTTTGGCCTCTTTGCAGACAAGGCTAAAAAGGGTGCTCATAATATTTGGGGATGTGAACATTGCTCACCAGGGGCCTGATCAAAACTATATCAAAGACAAGAGGAGGGTTTCAATTTACTTCAGTTACCCTGGGATCAAGCCCAAAGAGCTGTACTGAAATCAGCAGTAGCGAGTAATCATATTGCTACTTACAAATGGGTATGTTAAAAACTGAGAGGGAAAGGAACTGTAATGAAAACAATAAGTTATACACTACCACAACTGGTATATTAGCAAAGGTTTAAAGACAGGCCAGTGCATTAAGAAGAGACAATAGAAAAGATAAAACATGCAAACAAAGCTTGACTACTCTTACCTTCTTACTGTTGGTAAGGAAAAGATTGCGTGCTGAAGCTTTTTGCTTGTATGCCTAAAACAAGAGTTTCGTATACCCATTATTTAAGGGATTATGGTTTCATGTTTTTTAATTACCCGTTTGTTAAACACGCCCCCCCCCCCCCCCACACAAAGCACTACATAACTGCATTACAATCGAGTCTTCAATTACCTATTCATAAGCATTATGGGGATTTTTGCATTTCTCTGAAGCCTGGCTAGGGTGGGGGCATACACATGTATTCCAGGTACAAGAACTATGTAAAGCAAACTTGCAAAACAGTGCAATTCCACTTCCCACTAACCCTCTTTTCACAAATAGGCCTCCTCACTATTTCATAGACAGTTTCAGGCATTCTGGGACCAGGCCTTTGACTCTGTGGATGGTTCAGATGGGCACCCCAACCTTTCCCTGAGGCATGTGATAAGTATCATTCGCGGGGAGAGGGCAGAGAGTGGTATTATTCTGATACATGCTTTGGATCCCACCCTCAAGTGGGTTCTTGCACAGCTTGAGTTAGGAGCGTGACACTTCTTTGTGTGATACTGGATGGCAAATACACTGAATTCTACCACAGTTGCAAGGACAGAAGATTACATCTAGCAGCATCACATGCCTAGCGGCCAGACATGCATGCCCCATCATTGTTGGATCTGGTTTTAGACTGGAGAGTCCAAAACGTGTCCTCTGGGAGGTAAACTCTTTCCGACTCAGAATTGAGCAAACCTCCTATGAATTCTATCATCTGTCATGGTGTAAAAAGAGATTTCCTGTTGTTCACAAGGTATCCTAGCTGGAAAAATAGGAAAACAGCATACTCTAGGCTACTACAGTCTCCTGCTGCAACTTGCCTCTGATCAGCCAATCATCCAGGTGTAAGAAGATATGGATCCCCCCTTCCTTAAATGTGCTGCCACCCTTACCAACCATTTTGTGAACATTCTTGGTGATAATGGTTTGGCTCTGCTGGGACTATGAGACAGAGCTGTTAGGAGAGCTATACAGACTTATGCAAGTAGAAAGCTATAAACAAGTCCTGAAGTTGGGGAGATGGAATGATGGAAGCAAAAAGTTTCCATCCTGAACCCAATATGGCATATCTGAGTCATTTTAACCCTAGGAGAGACAGAAGAGTCTCTTCTCTCTACCCACCAGGAGTTTCTTCTTTGTAATATGAAAATACAAGGAAAAGCAGCCTCAGAACACTGGTGGGTACCTTCCCTGTGGCTTCTAGATAAAGTAAAAAGACCACTTCTGTGGTGACAGGGGTACCTAAAGAAGGATGGAATGGGGGCAAAGAATGGAACTGGAGTGGTAAGCCATGGGTAAAGATCTCTAGTGTACCTGTCTGATGTTACAGCAGGCCATGTCTGCTGGAATGAAGTCAGGGAGGGCTTCTTAAGGTCATGATCTGAGGACTGGATCTGATGGGTTCTCCAAGGCCTTGTCAAATTTACAGATGCACAGAACAATAGTGTTGCTTTGTCAAGGAAAAGAAAAGCTGACAATTTCTGTGGGACATTCAAGCTGTCTGGAATAGTAAAACAGTTTGCCTGGACTGGGATTGAGTGTAGCAGCACAGTTTCCAGTGCAATGTGAGAGAGAGCGACTCTCTAGGAAAAGCAAGATGACTTTAAAGAGCCTGTCCATTCACCCATTTGTAGGAATACCTATGCTGGCTGTTATGCAAATGTATGAGCATAGACTTTCCAATCCCTCATCTCTGCCCCGCTCCACAAGAGAGAGATTGAGGATAGTTTGGCCTCAGGTAATCAGTGTGCCAGTATTCATGCCAAAGACAATGCTTCACTGCACGATGAAATTGAGATGTCCTTAGGTAGTAAGACAGGGCACTAGTGTCATGCTGTCCCCAGATCTAGTTCGTCTCATCCCTCATCAGTGGTCTGTCAAGGGATAGTACTGAGAGAGTAAACTTCCTTTTACTCAGCATATTGGAAACCTGCTGTAAGAGGGATATGAAAGTGGACCTCAGTAAGCTCAATAGGGCCACACTGGAACACTGTAAGGGTATGGTTCTCTCATTTGGTATTGAGCAGTTCAATGCCACTCTTGACAAGTTGATGGCTGACCCCAGCACGGAGAACCAGCTAGTCATTCAATAATGTCACTAGGATAGTAGAGGAGAAGGCCTTCTGGTCAATAGAGATGAGACCATATGAGATAAGAACAAATTCTGTCACTTAGATCCTTGTAAAACTCGGATGCCCACATCCACAAATCGTTGATCTGAAGGATCCTTTACATCTTTTCCTTTAAATGTTCCGCAGCAGCAGCAGCTGTGCCAGTTCAGAGAGATGCCTTGCTTCACATGTTCTTCATTTTTTCAACAACCCATCTATCCCTCCCTTCTCTCTTACACTTCTGCCATTCTTTTCCCACAGCCAACCTTTTCTTTCTTTATGTAGAATGCAGCCCTTCCTCTTTGTAAGTAGATATACAGTTACTGCAATCTATAACTTAAAAAAATAAATCAGATGTTGGAAGAGGGCCTTGCCCATAAACAGAGCAACAAATGGATTTTGGAATATTACTGTGTTACCTGGTGATCCACAGAAAACTCTCGCAAAATGCATTTTGTTTTCCTACGCATTCTGGCTTTCTGATGCATCAAATATTCTCTGCCTTGGCATCCCCTCATTCATTGATGTGGCCAACCTCACCTTTGGTAGCTCCTTTTTGACAATGCTAAGCCACACTTTCCGTCGGCGGGCATTCAGTTGTTCAATGCTCAAATGCTTCTTTTTGGACCCTGGTGGAGGTGCATCATGAGAAAACTTTGCAAACACTTTGGCCTGGTGATGATGGTGTCTTGGTGACTCTTCTGAGGAGAGTTCTTCATCCCTTCTCCTCTTTTTTTTCACCTTTTTCAACTTGGCTGCATAAGAACAATGGTCACACGGTCAGTTTTTTCCTGCCATTTGTTATCTTGCATGTCAGCTCATATGCCTGTCCTCCTTTTCATTATTTTCCTGACCACTTTACATCAACAACAAATGAAACAAGGGGACTGATCCAGGAGTAGCTTTATGTTCATCCCTCTTTGGACCCATCCATTCATAAAACTAGCTACCTCAGCATTACTTAGTCATTAAACAGGAAAGTTCTCACATTGCTAGATATTCCTCTCTCCGGTAGGGGAAAAAAAATCTATTGAGTTAAAATACTTGGAAGCTCGTATGTTTTTCTGCCCTTGAATGTAGTTCTAGTCACAGACATTTTAAAAGAACAAGACCAGCATTCAGTATGATAAATCTCCAACCTAGCTGTTGGTATCTGTACTAAACACAACTAGATATCTCCTTCAAATGACAGTATGCTCAGCAGAAACTAACACTCTAGAACTGGATAATTAACATGTCAACTGCTGAAATTCTGAAAAGTCAAATGTTATAAGTTTCTGAAACACACTTAGCAAGAGACATGTGCAGGAGGACAGGGAAGGAAGGCCAAACAGCCTCCTTGAAAATAAATCAGCCTTTCAGTAGTTGCACTAGGCAATATCCACTTTGCATTGGTAGTTCACAATCTCCTCTTCCCATTTCCTCCCAGATTTCCAGCTTCTGACAGCTCAGTCAAGAAAGGAAACTGTATTTCTGGAAAAACAAGCCTCTGAGAAACTCTAGCTGAAGTAGATCTACTTTAATTCACTAACAGCAGTTTTCTAACATATTCCTCTGCTTCCCAGTCTGTGGGTCTCAATCCCCATAATTCCTTGTTTAGAAGGTTCATACTTATAGGATGAACTATCCAGGTACTTGGTAACGTCTTGTGCTTTTCAAACACTTGCCATATCTGCCAGAAAACTGAGTAAGGTAACCAGAGTATGGAATAATATCTGTTAATTCCAAAATATTACTGAGTAATGAAATAAGTTATAGGGTGATTAGCTCTGAAGTTATAAGGCAGGCACAGTCTAGTGATCAGACACCAAGACTCAGAGACAGGAATTTCAAATTTTGTATCCCAGTTTTCATGTAAATGCTCTCTGATGAGAGCAAATAAGCCCCAGGCTGTCTCTTCGGTTTTCTACAAAATGTACTGTTTCCTATCTATGTATGATCAGTAGTACTGAAGATTAATATTCATTAGGAAGTGGAAATACAGTATCAGAAGTCTAGTCACACAAACTCCAGTTAGTAACACAGGTGATTACCTCACCTTTTAATTTTTTTTCTTCTTTGAACTTCTTTTTCTTGGGCCCTAGGAGATGACGTTGTTGCTCATAGTATGGATCATGCGTAGATAGTAGTCCTGCACTGTAGTACTGGTATTGCTGCAACTGAAGCAGAAGTAAACAGTTAGAAAAAATGACTGTTGATAGATGAAGGAGGGTAAACAAATTCAATTCTTGCCTATAAAGAAAAATTTGGAAAAGGTGTATTCCTCCATATTTCGAACTGAACTGGATTAAGGTCATGATGCCAGAAGTGAACCCACTTCGCCAACAAACTGTCTGCAGAGCCTCCTCACTAATAATATAAAGCCAGCAGCTCTCAGCATACAGTGCCCAATTAACTTCCAAGAGCCATCTGCTGGGCTCAAATTAGTACACTGCATGTTAGAACCTATTTTGTTACTACAGGCCTCATTCCCATTCTACAACTGAAATCTGCTCTATTGTATGCAAAGCAGACAAAGTCATCAGGGTCCCACCAAGACAGTGCTCAAAAAGCTGCACTGAATTAAGGCATAGGCACTATAAGAATGTTAAGGGCTCCACCTCCTGCAGTCACATGATCAAGTCAGCATCTCAATTTTAATTGTTTTTAAAATATTATGTTTCTAACCTCCATGGTTGCAAACAAAAGAGTGAAAATATGACCAGTGTAGTGATGTCTGTCAAGTCTGCACACAGGCTGCCACAGAAGAAAGCTATGTGTAGTCCCATGCTCATCACCAGAGCAGACTAGGAACCTGCTTGCTGGGGAAGATGGGGACAACTACTGCCATTGCTGTACCATGAGAAGAGTGCGAGTCATCAAGGAAAGAAGGTATCTTCTTGGCTACCCTAAGCGGGATGGAAAAAGAGGGTTTGAGAGATGTACTCCCTGCTCCCAGCCACCTGAAAGGGAAGGATGCTCCTGGTTGCTCTGATGCACTCTGGGCAGGAAAGGAATCACAGCCCTCAGTGTCTCTCTCAGCAGGCAGAGAAAGAGGAGACCCTGTCTTTGCAGCTCCCAGCTAGTCAGAATTAATGGGATCATTGCAACTGCTCCTAGTACTCAAGGCTCAGCAACCAGACACTACTGCTTCTCCTTTGGGTGAAGGAAGAACCTGAGGCCAAACTATCTTCAATCTCTTTAGAGAGAAGGAAAAAAAAAAAAAATGAAGAGGGATTAGAAAAACTGCACTCATACATTTGGGTGACAGGCAGGTATGTATTCCTACAAATGGGTGTCCCAATGACTCTGGACACCAAACCAGTAAATGAGTGTGTGTGGTGGAGAGTACATTGGTGCCAATCTAACACCACTCTGTGGGGGAAGCAACACACAGCGGCCGTGTCTACACTAGCCCCAAACTTCAAAATGGCCACGCAAATAGCCATTTCGAGGTTTACTAATGAAGCGCTGAAATGCATATTCAGCACTTCATTAGCATGCGGGCGGCCATGGTGCTTCAAAATTGACGCGGCTCACCGTCGCGCGGCTCCTTTTCGAAAGGACCCTGCCTACTTCAAAGTCCCCTTATTCCCATCAGCTCATGGGAATAAGGGGACTTCGAAATTGATGTGGCTCACTGCCGCACAGCTCATCCCAACAGGGCTCCTTTTCGAAAGGACCCCACCTACTTCAAAGTCCCCTTATTCCCATCAGCTCATGGGAATAAGGGGACTTCGAAATTGATGTGGCTCACTGCCGCACAGCTCATCCCAACAGGGCTCCTTTTCGAAAGGACCCCACCTACTTCAAAGTCCCCTTATTCCCATCAGCTCATGGGAATAAGGGGACTTCGAAGTAGGCGGGGTCCTTTCGAAAAGGAGCCCTGTTGGGGTGAGCCGCGTCAATTTCGAAGTGCCGCGGCCACCCGCATGCTAATGAAGCGCTGAATATGCATTTCAGCACTTCATTAGTAAACTTCGAAATGGCCATTTGCGTGGCCATTTCGAAGTTTGGGGCTAGTGTAGACGTAGCCAGAGTGTCCTATGCTAAGCTGGTAGGAAGGGACCACATGCAAAGAACCCTCTCCAAGAATGGAGAATCTTCCTCCAACACAGATTTGAACCTGCTTGAAGACAGGTGTTAATTGTTAACATCATACAATTACTATAATTGATAGATGAGAGGTGGGAGAAAAACAACAGCTCTGTATTTTGCCATGTTTATATACTTTGTGCATTAGATAGCATTTTGTGTGAAGTTAGTCCTACCTCATCAATCAGCATACCTAGTTGTTTGTGTGGCATTTCACACATCAATTTGAGAAAAAACATTTTTAAAAAAATAGGGAAATAACTGCAGTGCAATAAATGCTGCCAAAGAAACCACAGATGTAGTAACTGAAGTGTTTAAATGGATTACACCAACTAAGATTCAGGCTGTCAAGCAAACAAAAAAAAAAATTGTCCCAACATTTTCAGCTGTCAAAAACCAGCACTTCTGAAATACCAGTCACTATACTAACTAAGTGGTGCACACAAGTTTAAGGTAACAGCTAAATCTCTGTCCTGTTCTCTAGTTTGTCTGACATTTTTATTTCAGAACATACTGCCAGATTAATCTTTTGCTCCTGTTAACTGGGAAGATTTTGGAGAAGCAGTGAGACTTCTGGCACAAATATACATTTGTAACTAAACTCTTGTATGCGTGTTCTCTCTTCTACCTTGGGAACAAGTCACTGAGCTGCACTTAAATATTGTGGGTGTTTCAGCTATATGGTAATTCCAACAATAGTCTGAAAATGTCAGCTAGTGTAATCAGCCTCCATTTTTTTAAAAAGGAGGAAGAATATTTGTGTTCTCTACTGTGCTTTCAGGAATATGAACACATCAGAATTAGACTGGGGCCTCTTCCTAAAAAGCAATGTGATTCCTAAAATGGTGGCTTGCCCATTAACAGGCTAGAGGCCGAAGACCAGCCAACTCTAGATAGTAAGCACAGATCACCTGATTTCCCCTATAAAAGGCAGCAGGAACCTAAAGGCAATTGAAGTGCAGGCACCAGTTTTCTTTTCAGACTCTGACCCAGCATTATGGTGTGTCGGTATGTAATGGGGAAAACAGAGGGAATACACCCCCACACACTTTCTACATCAGTTCAAATAGACAGCAAAAAAGCTTGGGCAACCTTTCTTTAATGTAAGAAGAGATGGAATGTTGGAATCAGAAGGGCCTGAACCAGTTGCAGAGATCTAGAAGTGCAGTGACAGCAGCAAGATTTCCTGTTCTCCCAATAAAGGGGGAGAGAGATTGACAGTCACTGAGGAAAAACAGAGGGATCTGTAAATGCATGAGGAGAACAGTCTCTGGAAAGCAAAGAAAGAAAAAAGACTGAGAAAAAAAAGTGTAAAGCCAACAAAACCATGGAGAAAGCAAAAGGCAAATAAAAGACAGAAACCTGAGCTGAAAATGTAGAGCTCATGACTGCTCTCTCACCGCAGAAAGACTGAGTGTGGGTTATAAATTGCTGCCTGTGGTTTAAATATACCATTTCCACTTGAACTGTGGCTGTAAGCTATGTTAAAATGTATCCCATAACACCTCACCTCTCATCACTTGCTAAGTAAATTCTGATCTCAGAACAGTAGTTAGGTCTGGCAAGGAGGCACACTGGTTTGGGGTAAAGAGATAATGTGATGATGACGAGGATGACTACAGGGGATTCTCAGAATGGATAAATTCTAGAATGTAAGGTCAATTGAAATATTACACTGTATTTGATACAAAGAAAAAAATCAAGAAGTCACAAATGAATGAGGCATGTGTTCACATTCCCAGTATTCTACCTCTTTGTCCTTGCTGTATTTGCTTTGATGAAGTTTCTTATACTTGTGCAATCGTAGCATATTGTGAAGCTCCTCCCTGCTAAGAGAAAACTCCTCCTCCGCCTCCTCTCCATCCTCATCGCTTGGTGAATCTGTGTCACTGGAGTCATCACTCAGAAGGATGCTCTGGCAAAAGTAAAAGCATCTCTACTTTAACAGCACAGCTCTCTGATTTTTTTTTTTTTAAAATCAGGCAGAATTCTTGTGTTTGTTTTCCTAATTAAGTGCTGAAGAATTGGCCCAACTGAAGTCACTACTATTCATACAGTGCACCTCCTACGTGAAGTCCCCAAGAAGCATTCCCATGCAAAACACAAATAGTTTTGTCATAGACAGCCAAAGCAGCAATTTCTACACCACGCCATTTAGTTACACTGTGGTTTCTATTCCTTTTCCTGTATTACTCTAGAAACTCCCTAATTTGGGTGTCTATGCGCTGCTGGTTCTCCTCTCCCACATCTGGGGCAATGGCAGCACAGTGACATGCTTCTACAGAGGCTTTCCCCTACCATTCCCACAGCGGTGGAGAAGGTAGTGTGGCGCCTGGGAGCAGCAGGGGACACGGACACATGTGTACCCCTGGGAGCAGGGCACCAGTAAGTGCCCCACCCCACTCATGTACAGATCCTGCAGTGCCCTGTATGGCCTGGAAAATTCTGTAATCCATCACACCCTATTTCCTTGTGTTGCCAGAGTACAGAGGTTCAAGCATATTTGAATTATTTGAATTCAAAGGAACACAATTAAATTGAAGCGCTAGTAAATGGCAAGCAATTTTTCCTTCCAGTATTCATGCTAACCTGTACATCTATATACTTACCGGAAGATCGACCCAGTCAGGGGTAATCTTCCAGGGACTGATTTAGTGCACCCAGCAGGGACATGCTAAAGTGAACCATCAGGGCTCAACAGTCGACCCTGGTACTCCTCACTCTCGCAAGGAGTAAGCCCTGATAAGTCAATATTAGATACGTCGATTCAAGCTATACAATTGTCATAGCTGGAATTATATCTAGGATCAACTTTCAGGTCTAGCACAGACCTGCCCTTAGTGCTGAAGGCGATCAGAAACACCATAGCTGGATTTACAAAACGATCCGACATAAGAATTTTCTTATGATAACAAGGCTAATAATCTCATATGGAATTTAATCACGATTGTGGACACAAGATGATCAATGACGGAGAGAAAGGACTCACACACAAACACCACTTCTCGCCAAATACTGCACTGCATAACTGGCTAAGCACCTTACTGAGCTTTCTGCCTCTCTCTGACAATATTAGCAACTACCAAAAACACGATATCAAATTTGGTGAGCCTGTGCCCTACGCTATTATGATAATTTTTATGTGTGGAAGGGAGGAGAGCTTTCCTCCAAGGCCAAGCATAAACACACTAAAGGAAATATTCTCTCCCTCTTCATACAAAGCCAGAACTGCCTTTTGAGGCCATACACAGGGAGGTACAAGTTCTACTATGTCCTGAGCTACTTTACCTTCACTGGGGACCAACTCTAGAATAAAGGAGCAAAAAGCCACAATTCCCCACCACTCTCCTTCCCCATTCAGACCCGGAGCAATAACGAATTTGGCCTCAAATATCCATTTCATTTTATGTAGCCAGCACTCATTGTAATTTGGACAAGACAGTAAATATACTTCATGGTTTTGAACATATACCCTTCATTTACATAAATCAAAATACTACCACTTGTTGAACCTCATCAATTCAGCTACTATTTTAGAATACAGAAGATGCTGAAACCCTGAACCAGGGAGACCATACTGCACTCTGTTCTATATGGGTTCTCATACCACACATTATGATAGCATCAGAGTGCCTTTCAGTAGCACAGTAAGCAATGTAACTAACATCTATCATGTGTGCTTGTTCTCTCACTCATCCTCTCCCAGGGACACAACTGAGAGTAGAGCATGCTGCTTTACTTTGCTAGGGTTTGTTTTTATAAAAGCTAAACAAACTCTCCTTCCCTGCAAAAATACAGAGACTAAACCGAAACTTTCTGAAAAACAGTCAGATTTTAAACTTAGTTAATAAAGATGGTGCAGTGAACAGAAGACGACACCAACGAAGGGCAAAAAAACCGAAAAATTTCTCATGCTCTCACCTTTCCTCTTTTCACAACTCCCTGAACATTCTTACATCCCTTCACAGTTATACATCTTCATAATGTTATGCTCTGTCCCTAGTAAGATGGCACTGCATCTTCTCCTGCAACTGCTTTGCAGCATAAGAGTCAGAATCACAGGTGGTATCCAGTGAGCCCTTGGGGCACCTTTGGAGCAGGGATTACAAAAGTGGCTTTTAAACTGTCTTGACATTCCCCCTATTCTGAAGCTGACAGCATATTAAACTGGTCTCTGATATGACTTAGAACCACCTTTAGACTGTTAGGGTTACTCCGATAGCCAGGAGTTGCTGAGGAGTACAGGAGCTCTGGCTTAATACTATTTTCTACAGTCATATATCCCATAAAACCAGAACAGGGGAAGAGAGATAGTAGTTATATGGTTCGATGCCATGTGAAGATCTGCCTGAATCATGAGGGTATCATCGGTTTTAGGGCATCACCAGAGCAGTACCAAGCAACCCTCATAAGGAACACCAGTACTTTCAATGACAATACTCAGTCTTACAAGGAAGAGGTAAAATGAAAACGAACCACTTAGAACATAATAGTCAGAGGAAATATTTAGCGCACTGCATTTGACCGGCTGTTTGTGAGGGATGGGGGAAGAGGAGGGTTGGAGAAGCCTCCTCATTTCGGCTTCACTCCACACGTGCCTATTATTCTCTCCCCGTCCCCTTTCACCTCTCTGTTTCCTTTGTCTTTCCATTTAAATTTTTGCTCTTACATAAACCCACCAAAAATAAATTAATACAAAGAAAAGTGGAACTAACATGACATTGGCTGCCATATCTTTGTTCACTCTGCTTATTCACTCCCTTCCCTACCCTGTCCGTACTATCTATTTAGACTGTAAATTCTCAAGGACATGAAATGCTTCTTGCTCTGTCTGCACCTCGTGTAGCATGCAACGGTTACCCATTCTTGAGTGGCCCTTAGGAACTGCCATAATGAATGTGATCAGTAACGCACAAGTTAAGAGTTGTCCCATACTTTGATCAATGTTTACTAGCGGGTTCAAGTTTTATTTTTTAAAAATCATTTCGTGCTTCATACACACACTGGGGGTACCACCACAGAGCCACTTTCGTTTCCCCAGTCCAGATAGGACACCTCTCGAGGCTATGCCACAATAGTTTTTGATCACAGCTCCCCTTCACCACCCATACTCTTACCTTCAACCACTTTCTGCTTTTCTTCAGTTTGGAAAAGTTATACAGACTCCCTTTTTCCAACTTTGGCTCTGTTTAAAGAGGACATTTTATTTTATTATAAAATAACTGAATTGAAAGAAAGAACCTATTAACATAAACAGAGAAACCACTTTGCCCCATAGCAAGCAAGAATTCAATCTCAGGCACGCTCACCTGGCTGCAGTATTCCATTGAGGGAATGTGTATTTAGCATTCCAGAATTTCCTGCTCCAGAAGATTCCCCTAGCAATGAGTTTGGAGGCTCTTCCTTAACTTGTATCAGGGAATCCCCAGACTGAGGGAGCAAAGGATTGTCATCCAATCCATCCTCGCTTTCATCACTGCAACAGGACACAAAAATATGATCGTAGCAGGAGAGGAAAACACACATATATAGGAACAAGGACACCCATAAAAGACATTATAGAAAATGCAATTTTCCTGTGTCAACACTTATATTAGAGATAAAGATTAAGGACTGGAAAGGTCTGAAACGATCTGCAGTAATTATAAACTTTGAAGCACTGCTTAACGTAAATGGCTTATATGAATTTGTCACGTGTTCTGTAATTTGACAATATCATACAACTTTTATTAAACTGTCTGATTTAAAAATATAAATGCAAGGCAAATGAAGCCATAATTTTGCCTAATTATTCTAGGGAGAAGGACCTTGGAAAATAATAAAATGATTCTAGAACAACATGACATGAAAAATTATGGAAGAGGAGCTGATCAAATAGAGTTAGGAAATTGATTTAGGTCTTATGGATGGCCATCTACTTCAAAGACCATTTAAGCAATCTGATATCTTCTAATGCACACCCTTGAGTTACGCGGGGTTTGAGTTCTTTCAACTTGGGTAACTCAAATTTTCATGCAAGTTGGCGGGGAGATGGGAACCAGGCTGTTGCTTGGTTCCTGGCTCCCCTGGGCTTGCAGGAGCCGGGAAACTGACCAGCCCACCAGGCTCACAGTTTCCTGGGTCCCGCAAAATAGTGGGGAGATGGGAACCAAGCGACAACCTGATTCCCAGCTCCCTGCTGCTTGTAGGACCCAGAAAACTGACCAGCTCATAGCTGGTCAGTTTCCTGATTCCCACCAGTGCAGGACAGCCCAAACCAGGCAGCAGTCTAGCTCCTGGCTCCCCTTGCCTTGCAGAGCTGAGAAACTTAGTCAGCCTTAGTCAGTTTCCCAGCTCCAGCACATGGAGGGGAGCAGCTCCCAGCTCCCCTCCACTCCTTGAAGCCAAGAAACTGATCAGGGCTTCTGCCCTGGTCAGTTTCTCAGCTCTGCAAGAAGAGGGAAGCTGGGAGCCAGGCTGCTGTCCCGGTCAGTTTCCTGGCTCTGCAAGCAGAAGGGAGCCAGGCTGCCCTCTGGTTCCCAGCTCCCTGCCACTCCTGGGACCGGGGAAACTGAACTGCCCACCACGGCTGGTCAGTTTCCTGGCCGCTTCTCCCTGCCTTCCCCCAACCCCCTGGCTATCAGCAGGCAGGGAGAAGGGGCTCGTAGCCTGCCTACCTGCCTGCAGCTGCGGGCAGCTAGGCAGGCTGACAGCTGCAGAGCAGCTTCAATTCGTGCTAAACTTGAGCTAAAGCGAGTTACATGCAACTTGAAGCCATGTATTTTCAGGATTTACCATACACAATATGTACTAAAGGGCACCGCTCTTTACCTGCCATACGTAGCGTACAGACAAATGTTACTCCTGAGGGAATCCTGCACCATAAAATTTAAAGTTGTGCACTAGAAAATTAAAAATTACGTGCACTGTATTTTACAATTCTCTACAAATGTTGCTGGTCGATAAATGTGGCTCCAGCACAACAGCTGGGAGCACCGGCCACTGACTACACTGAGGTAGGCGATGACCCTAAAGCCCCCCATCTTCCACAGTACGTGGACTCAGCAGTGAGGCTGAATCTGACCCTGACACACTGCAAGAGCTTTGCCTGCCCCAAAAACACCATGGGGCCCTGCCCCTCTGCATCAAGTGCACATGATATGGCTGGGCAGGTTCAGCCAAACAGGATCCACCTGTGCAGGGGTTTAGTGTAGGGGGAACCAGGTCCAGAGAAAGGTTTCTGTGTGAGGCAATCTGAGTGCAGGCAGCTAAGACAGAGATCTGGAAGCAAAGGGGCTTGTTAGGGGACTCTGACTGCAGGGACAATGGAATTCGGCAAGTGATTCAGGTGGAAGTGGTTGGGGCTCAGCAGGTGGGGTGGGGGATCTGGGTATAAGGAGAGGGGTCTGTGGAACTCAGCAGGGGTATTTCAGATGTTGGAAAGTGGGGCTTCATAGGGTGGGGGTCCATGTGCAGCTGCTTTGGGATAAGAAGCATGAGGAAGGCTTGTTAGGGTGTCCAGATGTAAGGCAGGGGGCAAGGGCTTGTCAGGGTGAGGGCTCTCTGGGGCTCCCACTGGCCAACCTCCCACTTCTCGCCCAGGATTGTCCTCTCTCTTTCCTTCTCTATTCCCCCAACTTTAGTCCCACATTCCCCTCTCCCTGCCTTATACCAGCCCTCCTTCCTTCCTTCCACACTGCCTCTCTCCACCTACCCCTCACTCCTCCTTCCCTTATGTCCCCCAGCTCCTCTTTCCCAGGCCCACCATGGGCGCTCGCTGCTGCACACAAAACGGGAAGGTTCCCAGCACACACAAGGGGAACATGACTGGCACCAAGACCTAGGAGGCAGCATTCAGCTGCAGAGCCAAGACTCCATGGAGCCGTAACCTGGGCAGGCCTGTGCTTGCAGAAGTGCAGGGGAGCACTGATCTGCAACTCCATGTGCCCACCCATATCTTGCCTCTGTATGGTGGGGGCAATCCTCCCCACTTACTCAAAAACCTGCACACGTGGTCATTCCCTCTCATCCCCGGCTGATCTGTGCAGGGAAGCGCAGCAATTCTGCGGGTGGGCCGTCTTCTGCAGCTTCTCCCCAAAACTAAAGTGTGTTTGGCTCTTTGCTGGAAATGTATGGTCCTCAAGGACTGAATTACTCTCAGACACTTATGCAATTAACCAGTAAATCAAGACAGTGCACATACTGCCCTGTGCTATTAAAAATAAAATCACACTGTAATCAGGTCTTGTAACCACCCGAGATTTAGAGATAGTCTAACACAATAAATGCAGTGGAACGTCAAACTTAAAACATATTCAGGCTAAGGCTCATGTTCAGTGACATTGCCCAGACATACTGGAATAAAGGAATCGTGGCAAGGACCACATGTTGGCATTTACACACGCAGCTTTATTCATGTTGAAGTAAGGGTGCAGGTGCTCAGCAACGCACTGTGCACCACGTGCCCTTCTAGAGCAGGACAGCTCAATTCTCAGGATGCAAATTTTAGACAAAAAGCAATGCGGAGTTAAGGTATCCCTATACCACGTATGCTTAACCCTGCCCACTTTGATCCCTTTCCTAAATTATCAGAAGGATCATAGTATCAGATCTCTCCCTTAGCCTCTGCCAACCTGCTGCGAATATTCCCTGGATCAAGAGAGCTGTATAGCAAGGCCCCACTTGACTGCTTGAAAGGGAGTGCTGGACTTGGTGTTGTGCAGTGTATGAAGTGGTAGGGTTACTTATGGAGGAGTAAGGTACTGTTTAGATCTGCGTCTTAGCGTTAACTCTTCAGTGGCAAAGTTAACATTCGGATCAGCATTGCTCAGTCTAAGCCACCGAGTGGGTCGCTCATTCAGCTTCTTATTCACTGAGCATTTCCTTGGGGATCATGAACTGAGTAGGAGCCTCAACCTTGAGATAAGCTTGAGCACAAGCGCCTTGCCCTGAGCTCCTTGCCCATGTCTCAGCAACAGTGTTTCCTCTAATTTTTCATGTCCCTGTGCAGAATGAATTTTGTTACCTGCACCAATAGGAGATGTGTGACATATCACCTGCATACTGGTGCCCATAACAATATATTCTCCACATGGATGCTCTGCAGCTGGGGTGGGGCTGAGGGTTCAAAATGCGGGAGGGGGCTCAGGGTTAGGGGGTGAGTGTTCTGGATGCTGGGATGGGCTGTGGGGTGGGACTAAGGATGAGGAGTTTGGGGTGCAGGAAGGTCTCCAGGATGGGGCAAAGAGGTTTGGAATGCAGAAGAGGGCAAAAGGAAGGAGGCTGAGGAGGGAGTGCGGGGTCTGGGCAGCACCTAGGGAGCAGAAAGGAACTCAGTGTGGGTTGTGGGGTCTGCAAGAGAATTAGGACACGGGAGGCTCAGGATAGGGGGTGAGAGCTGGGATGTGGGGCGCTTATCCTAATTAGCTCCCTGTGACCTCACGCAACTGCAGTCACCACCCTCCACGACTCCCATTAGCTGGGATACCTGGCCATGGATGCTGTGGCAGAGGCTGAGTCCGTGCGACAGCAGCATGGAGACAGAGCTTCCTGGTACTCAAAGCAACACAGTTCATGCTTGTAGGGACAAGGAGGAACCAGATGCATGTAGAGCAAACTCCTACCAAGAGAGGATGGTTTGGACACAGGGCTTTATGGCTACAGCCCCTACAGCTCACCCCTTTCTTAATTTGGCCCTCTTGCTTGGGCATGAGGAGCACATCTCCCCCTTCTGCTGGAGCCAGAGGAATATGACTTTCCCCGGCAGCTTACAGGAAAACTCTCTCAGCATTATGTAGCTATGTCACGTACAGAGCACATCCATTCTCAATTCCCCACCCAGTTTTGCTGCTATGCGCATGATTCTAAAACCCATTGAAAACTAAAAGCAGGTAATGGGGGGCTGGGGAACTCCACCATGAAGCCACTGAGAGCTCCATGCCAGTCCCAAGGCTGGATGAAGGAGGAGGGTTGGTCAGATGTGTGTCGATGCACTGACTGTCAAACAACAATACGAATTAACTCTGATGCCAGTAAAACCAAATGTTAAAAGATGCCGGCTCGGACGTCGCCCAGATAAACAAGGTCCACAATACCAATCGAGTGATTGGGATTGGATCAATAAGTTAACTACCGAAAGAAAATTACACCTAACACATATGCTATCCATTGGAACATTCGAACACTGTGGGCAACTGGAAAATTAGAGCTGCTTCAAAGGAAATGGAGAGATAATTGATGGAGCAGCCCTCAGAAGATTAAAACTATCACCACAGAAAAAGACCTAGATAAGAGAGTCGCAGGGATAGCCATTGCTATAGAAGAGGCAATTGAGCAGACTGTTCCAGAAGAAGAAAAGATCAGTAAGAAGTGGATTACCCAGAAGACACTGAAGGTGGTTCAAGAGAAAAAGAGCATTGAAAATCAGAAGAGATATTTCTGAGATGGCAGAACAGCAATATAGGATGAAATGCGATGAGGTAAGGAAAGCAGCCAGAAAGGATAAGGAGAAATGGTTAGAGGAGCAATGTGAAGATATTGAGAGGTATTACGGCAAATATAAGACAAGGGAGGTGTATACGACAATTACGAATATTAATAGGAAATGGTAACCAAAGCAGATGGTGATCAAAGATGAGAACGAAGAAGTGCTCATGAACAGGGCGGAGATTGTGCAGTGATGGATGAGATATTGCACTGATGTATACAAACCACAGTTGGACCCGAGTGTCTCAGAGGGACCAACTGAAGAATTGAAAGAGATATCTCCCCCGAACATCGAAAGCAAAACCGATATTTCAAAAGAGGAAGTAGAAAAAGCAGTGAAATGACTAAAGAACAACAAGAGCCCTGAATACGATAAGATCACGGGAGAGATGATCAAATATGGCGGAGAAAGCATGATTCAGGAAATACTCCGACTACGTAATATAGCATGGAAAGAAGGGAAGGCACCTAAGGAATGGACAAGATCTGTGTTAGTGACAATAGCCAAGAAAGGAAGTACACTGGAGTGCAAGAACTACAGAACGATTGCCCTAACAAGTCATCTAGGTAAGGTGCTGATGATGATACTGACTGAAAGATCGCAGATAGAAGAACACATAGCAGACGAGCAAGCAGGATTCAGAAAAGATAGAAGTACCATACAGCAAATATTGACACTAAGACTGATAGCGGAGAAAGCTCGACGAAAGAACAAAAACATATACACTTGCTTCATTGATTTTCAAAAGGCATTTGACAGTATAGATCAGAAAGTGACTTGGGTGGTGTTGGAGTCATACGGAGTGGATGGCAGACTAATACGGTTGTTGAAAGTTATCAATGATAATGCGGGGACAGCGGTGAGAACATGCGGGAAGTTGGAAAGTTGGTTTAAAACAAGTAGAAGTACGAGACAAGGAGATCCAATATCACCAAGTGTCATCCATCGCTCTTTACAGATGTGCGATGAAAAGATCAAGGAAGAGGTAGAAGGGATATCTGTGCACGGGAAAAGAATTAACAACTTGAAGTTCGTGGATGATATAGTTATCGTTGATTAAGATGAGGAAAAGCTAGTGAAAATGGTGCGGGTGTTAAATGAAGAAGGGAAGCTGTACAGACTGATTATGAATATCGATAAAAACAATGCTGTTTGGAGATAAGGAAATAGGAAGGAAGATCAGTTTGGATGGTATTGAACTAGAAAATGTAGAGAAGCTCACATATCCGGGGAGCAACAATAACATATGATCTAGACTGTAAGAAGGAAACAACAACTAGAATAGCGAAAGCAAGAACGAATTTGAAGGCGATGGATAAGATCTGGAAAAGCAAAGCAATTAGCTTAAGAATGAAGCTGGGCACCTTGAAAACGTGTGTATTCAGCAGCATGTTGTACGGATGTGAGACATGGGTGATAACAAAAGATTCAAAAAGAAGAGTATTAGCATTTGAAAGGAGTTGTTATAGAAAGATTCTCAGAATAGGATGGATGCAGAAGGTCACCAATGGGAAATTATATAGGAAGATACAGCTGAAAAAGAACCTGCTGCAGAAGGTTGTAAAACGGAAGCTACAACTATTTGGACATATTTGCAGAATGAATGATGAACGAAAAATCAAGACCCTAGTATTCTGCATAATGGATGTTTTGAATAGGAGAGGCAGACCCCACAGAGAATGGATAGATGATGTAGTAGATTGGTGCAGAGTTAGTCTACAGAAACTAAGCCACTCTGCACTGGATAGGGAAAGACAGAAGGAAATAGTGAGAGAGGCATCAGACACCAATGGGCGCTGAGCCCACAGTTATTGATGATGATGATAATGGGGGGGGGCTTCCTCTTGGGATCTCCCCAACAGAATAACCCCAAATTTTCCATTTGTTTTTATCCTGTGACATAACATTTAGAACACACTGAAAAATAAAAGCTAGCCTTGTTAATGGCTGTGTCTTGGGAAACCCTTGATCCAGTGACTCCAAATTTACACCACTAACTGTAATTCTACTCCTCCACTGGCATACTAAATTTTAAGCCAAATGTGCCAGTATTATACAGGCCTTTGAAAACTGATATTTGGTATCTACCCTTCCATCCCAGATTTTATCATCAACAGTTTTGAACCCCTTTACAGAACCAGAAACATTTCCAATTTTTGAAATAGGGTTGTACAGCTGTTTGTCTTTGGCATTCATTAACTGAAATAGTGAGAAATCCACCGATATCAGTTTAACATGAATCATTCCTACGTTCTTCCCCCCAGCTCGGGGGAAGAAGGGGGGGGGGAAAACCCCCAACACTTGGAACAGATTTTTAAGTGTGTCATTTTGGAGTGGAGTCTGTAACTTGACCCACTGGAAGAAATAACCCCAGATTTGCACCATTAACTCCGCTCCAGCCTGGCATTTGATGGAAGTTTTCTAATCAATCTGCCTAAACGTATTCTTACGAATTTTAGAGCACACTGAAAAACAAGCTTTTGAACAGAAAGCTCTGCTCACCCTTAACTATGACATTGCTACTGATAATATAAAAGGAGAAATCATAAAATCAGTAAATGGTGGTAAAAAAATTTTACTCCTTTTTCCATTTTTCTCTGGGTAACCAATTTTCTATGCCCTCTTCCCCTGCAAACCGATTCTCTCACAGTTTCCATATCTAAAATTCATACAGAAAATAAAAATCTGTTTAATTCAAACAAATGACCAAGGATGTCAATGGACCCCTTACTAAAGTTGTGTTTGACTTGTACATGTAGTAACACTTTACACTTACATAGCACTTCTCATTGGAAGATCTCAACATGCTGTAAAAAGCTAGACACTTTTTTGTTTTTGTTTTTTTTAAAAAGAGAAGAAGAAGATTTTTGTTTCGTAATAATTCTGTTTCCTACCACGCAATTCTGGTATCTGAATTAAGGGTGAATTCCCTGCAAAACTAAGTTAAGATTTAATAAACTAAGGCTATGTATGGACTAGGCAAAGTAATTTAACTGCAGATGCTACAGCAACTGCATAGCTAAAAATCAATGTATCTGCACTCAGCTAACTTGGCTGTCTATATGAGGGAAGGCAGATGGGAGAGTTTCTCCTGTCAACCTCCCTTACTCCTTGCATCTTGCAAGGAGTACAGAGATCAACTGCAGCTCCTGAGAGAAGTCCATACGTCCATACTAGACATACGAAATCAAACCCCAGCAGATTGATCCTGAGCAGGTCGATCTTCTGGGATAGAATAGAACTGCCCTAAGCCTACTTTTGCAGTAAAAGCTTAGAAAAAGAATTCTTAACCATTATATGAGCTAACAACGAGCCAAGTAACCAATCAACATGAGGTAAAAAGATCACAATACAAAAATAATTGAAAAAGCAGGTGTTATGCTATATAAGTGGTTACAAGCTCTTTACCACAGAAACAATATTATACAATGAGTTTTTTCTGGGGCTACATCTATTCTACTGCAGTAAAGTGACCTAAATTACACAACTCCAGCTGTACGAATAATGTAGTGGAGTTAGTTTAGATCAACTACATGCAGTGTTTACACTGCACTGGATCAATGGGAGACACTCTCCTGTCAACTTACCTTATTTTTCTTGTTTGGGGTAAGTATAAGCGTTACTGCAAAGCGATCTTCACTAGACCTGCTAAACCAACCCCTACTGTATCGACTGCTGTAGCATCAATCCTGGCTGTAATGTAGATGTAGTCTGGGTGTTCCCAACCTAAAACAGGATAGGATTGTGGTACCTGGATATACTCCTGTTGAAGATGATGGATGTTTGTCGTAGAAACTGATCCAATCGCAGAGCTTTCTCCAGACACTGAAGATAGAGGGGTTTTGCCAGCTCTGTGCAGCTGCCATCCCCTCTGGCACCCAGCTCCGAGGCCATAGAACAAATCTCTCCTCATGCACAGATGCCTCCAAACACACAGCTGGGTGAGAACAAAATGTGCCCATTACTATCACCTCACTTACCAGGGACTGAAGAGAAAGAATTATGTGCCCTAGCAGAATACATTACCTATTATTTTACAGAACCCAAAAGATGCCAAGCACAGAAGACAGAGGAAAAACAGAGTTCATGATCAAAAGGTTTACAGATTTCTGAAGTAACCAAAAGATTAACCAGAGAATGATAGAAAGCTGGGATGACCAGGGGTGTGAAGCAGGTTTTCCAAAAAAATTCTATGAAATTAAACTGTCTGGGAATGACAAACTATAAGCAGTAAGAATTAAAAAACAATAATGAAGAGCAATGTTGTTGCTCTTTTCTGTAGTATATCTTCATCGTATTCCAAAGAAGCTTAAGGGTTGGCACCTAGATATCAGAAACACAGGAATTTGGTTTTATTGTCAAAGTCAATCAATCATATGTGCTAAAAAACTAGTAAGTACTGGGTTCTGGAGATACTAGCATGGGACATGGTATCAGGAGAGACTATTCCTCATGTTAGTTTCACTGCAGTCAGCCACCCTGTGCCCTTTGGGAAAAGTCACTTCACCACTCTTCATCATAAAATAGGAACAACAATACATATCTACCTCACAAAATTAAAGGGATTCATATATGTTTCAACAGCACTTGAAATACGGCAATACGTTTTTAAGAAGAGATGACTTCAAGTACACTGGTCAAACAATGGCTCAAATTAATGGCTTCAAAACAAGTCAACAATTATGCTCCCCTAGTGCTGCTGTATGATTGATCACTTTTGTCCCCAGCTCCTAAAACTCCTGTTCCTCTCTTTGGTTAGCTCACAAACACCTTATTTAAATATATACGTTCACCAAGAATAAGAACACAAAAGTCCGTGCATGTTAAATCATGTAACCTTGTATAAGTAAATAAGCTGTAAAAATCTGTCTTAAAATACTAAGACTGCAGAGTTTTGAAAACAACAGGAAATACATAATTAGGATTTCAACAGCAATGTTAACTTGGCCAAATAAGTTCTCAGATGTAAACAGCTAAAAATATTTAACTGACCAATTAAAAAACCCTTTGGCCATAAAACTGATAAAAATGGACCATGAACTTGATACTACCTTACGTATGCGATAATGATGTTCATGTGCAAATAAATTTGTTCAGCTTGAGATTGTGTTCCTTGGGAAGCCCCATAAATCATCTCATAAAGAGTTTTTTGCTTCTTTGCCAAGATCGACTGCCATTTCATATAATTCTTTTGGTTTGTCTCATATGTGTAATGACATTTTCTGGAAAGGTATCCTTAAGTGCCACAAAACTTGAAGGGAGATTTTGGCATTTATATCAAAACATTGCAGCCTTTTTCAGTGACTGAAATGAATGAATGTTTTTATTTTAAACTTGTACCTTTAGTCAGAAGGCTTTAAGTACACACCTGAAATGAGTTCTGAACCAATTTTTGGCCTTTGTAGATTTTAACACCAGAAAGGCTTACTGTGATTACGTATTCTGACCTCCTCCATCACCACAGGCCATAAGACTTCCCGGAACTTATTTCCACTTCGAATTTAATGGGTGTGGTTGAACTACAGCATACCTTGTAGAAAAAATATGCTGACTTGATTTAAAAGCTTTCAGAAATGGGGGATCCACCACAAGCCTTGGTAAATTATTCCAATGTTTAATTATCCCATCTATTAAAAATTATATCTTATTTCTAAATTGAATTCATTTGGCCTAAACTTCCAGACACTGAATCTTGTCATACCCTCTGTCTGCTAGACTGGAGATTCCTATTATAAAATTTCTGTTCTCCGTCTATTTATAAACTGACCAAATCTTTTCTTAACTATCTTTAATAAACTGAATAGATTCAACTTCTTAAATCTTTCAATATAAAAACTTGTTTTCTAATCCTTTAATCATTCTGGTGGCTCTTCTCTGAACCCTCTCTAATTCATCAACATCCGTCTTGAACTGGATCAGTAACCCAGTAGCAGTTCAATCAGTGCCAAATACCCCAGTACATAGAAATTAAGTACATGACCTTACATTTGGATGTATAGAAACATGTTTTCTTGAGACCAGCTTTCCAGACAATCCAGATAATTTTGTACCAGTGACCTGTCCTCTTCATTAGTTACCGCTCCACCAATCTTTCCATCATCTACAAATCTAATCAGCAATGATTTTGTTTTATTCCAGAGTGGTGATACAAGTCTTAAATAGCACAGGGAGAAGAACTGATCTCTGTAGGACCTCGCTAGACAGACACCGACCTTTGGCAAAGTAATGGAATTCCTGGTAAAGGACTAGATTTAATAAAGAATTAAAGGAAGCTAATTAATGCCATTTATTATGGGCTTATGGAAAATGGACTAACATGGAAAGAGTAAACAGAGGGACTCGGGTAACTATAGCCACATTAGCATTTTTCCAGTCCTCTGGAACTTCTCCAGTGTCCATATACTTAATAATTTGTGGTTCAGAGAGCTCCCCTGCCAACTCTTTTAAAACTCTTGGATGCAAGCCCTGCATTCGTGATTATTTTAAAACAGTCTAACTTCAACAGTTACTGTTTAATAGCCTTCTTAGTTATCATTGGACTGGAAAGAATATATCATTGAGATATGAATAAAGCACCCAGCATTTTCCCAAATTTAGATAAAAACTTTAAGATCACACACACTTTTGGCAGAAACAGAGCCTCAGAAGCTAAATATTTTAAGATTCTTCAAACTTTATGAAAGTCAAATTTATTCCAGATAAGGTATCATGAATTCTGGAAAGCAGATTCCTTACTTTTGCATTCAACAGCCACCAAACATCAACTACTCCCCCCCACCCCATTAAAGGACAGAATAGAAGGTTTGGGATTTTGTTGCTAATCTGTAAACTGGGGGAATTTCATCCAACCCAGTTTTTAAATACAGCACCAAAGTATCTTCTGATATATAATTTGTGTGGTGGAAACAGTTAGTAAATAAGTCTAGCAGAAAATGGATCTCTGGAGGGGCATATATACACCTAATATCAAGATTCCCAGGCAGTGTTCCAGGAAAACAGATATTTCTCTCTGGTCTTCAAAAAACTGTAACCAAAATGGGTAAGTTTTATTAACATGGTAATAAATTGTCATATCATGGAATATACCAAATACTAGTACACCCAATTTCTTTTTTCAATTGAGTGTGTTCTGAAGTATGTAAATGCTTTTCCTGACTTATGGCAACACAGTATCCACTTCCGCACTTGAATCAGAAGAGAACTGTCTCATATGTAATTACATGGTAAATCCATGTATACCTCACTTACAGGATTTGTAGGAAAACAGGTGGAAAGTTTCATTATACTTATTTTCTTTACGTAAGCCATTTTTGTTTGCATAAACTTTACATATAATGTTAGTTGCTAGAATACTCCCTCAATTCAATTATACTGGTTAATCAATCTCTTGCCTCCTTAATAACTAAGCAAAACTTTGGAATTTAGCAATGTTCTTAAGCATACTAACACTGTGTTGAGGACAAATTCATTAAACCATTTTTTTCAGTCACACTATAGTCAAAACAAAGATACAGTCATTGAATTCATCACAGAATTTTTTTTTAAACTTGTACAATACTCTCAGTGGTTGTCAACTGATTGACACTGGTAAAACCAAGTAAAATTTCTGCCTCTTAGAAATACAGCTGGGTATAAAAACAGAGGGGAGAGAACTGAGATTTGCTTTTTGTGTTTAGTCTTAAACAAATTACCAATGGCAAAATCTGAACATCATTTAAAATGTTTATTTGATTACCTATTAGTAAGGTAAAATAAATGAGAGCAGTTAACTTCATACCTATATCACAGTTGTGATCAGACATAGCATCAACAATAGAACCATAAGAAAAGGACACCAAGAAACATCTCTAAAAGAAGTATCTGGCATCTGATATTACCCAAGGACTTCTTGACATCATCTGGCATAAAGTTAAAAGAAATCCCATGAGGTTGGTATTTGGTGAACTAGAATGTAAAGACTACCACGTGAGGTCTTCATTCTTTTTGTCAATCTAGTAGGTTTTTTGAACCATTGATTAAAAAAAAGAAAGGTTACTCACCGTAGTAACAGTGGTTCTTTGAGATGTGTCCCCGTGGGTGCTCCACATTAGGTGTCGGGCTTGCCTGGCGCCGCAGATCGGATCTTCCAAGCAGTTTCTGTCGGACCGCGCATGCGCCGGTGCGCGCCACTCCCCCGCGCGCTCCCGGCCACGTGCGCGATCCGGTCCCCGCCAGTTCCTTGACCAACCGCCTCGGATGCTCCTGCAAAACACTAAACAGAGATCCGGAGCGGGGAGGATGGGCGGGTAGTGGAGCACCCACGGGGACACATCTCGAAGAACCACCGTTACTACGGTGAGTAACCTTTCTTTCTTCTTCGAGTGTCCCCGTGGGTGCTCCACATTAGGTGACTACCCAGCAGTAACCCAAGATAGGAGGTGGGTAATCGGATTATGTGCAGCTTGTCCCCGAGAGGACCGCTGTCGAGAAGGGTATCCTCTTGGAATACCCTGTGAAGGGCGTAATGTTTGGCGAAGGTGTCACAGGATGACCAGGTCGCCACTCTGCAAATGTCTTTTAGCGCAACGCCCTTGAAAAAGGGCCGTCGATGCTGCCACCGCCCTAGTGGAATGAGCCCTGGGCATGGCCAGGAAAGGAGTCTTTTTGAGTTTGTAGCACATTTTTATGCAAGATACGATGTGCTTCGAGAGTCTCTGCGAAGAGAGACATTCTCCTTTTGATTTGGGAGCGATAGAGACTAGGAGTCTATCCGTTCTCTGGAAGGACTTGGTCCTGTCTATATAGAAAGCTAGCGCCTCCTCACGTCCAGGAGGTGTAGGCGCGCCTCTTTGTTAGAGTTATGAGGCTTTGGATAAAACGAGGGTAAACAATAGGTTCGTTAGTATGAAACTCAGAAAGAAACTTTAGAAACAAAGGCTGGATGCAGCCGTATGGTTACCGCCTCCTTGGAAAAAACAGCGCAGGGTGGCGTTGCCATAACTGCCGCAAGCTCGCTCACCCTGCGAGCTGACGTGATTGCGAGAAGAAAGATCGTCTTTATCATAAGGAGGCAGAGGGAAACCGTGGCCAAAGGCTCGAACGGTGGTCCCCTTTTCGCATTAAGCACCAGGTCCAAGTTCCACGAAAGTGGAAGCGGTTTCCGAGGGGGGTATAGGTTTACCAGCCCTTTAAGGAACCTGGTAACCACGGGATGGGCGAACACCATGTGCCCTGTCTCTCCGTGTCTGAATGCCAAAAAGGCGGCAAGGTGGACCTTAAACGAGGATAGCGAGAGTCCTCCTCTCTTGAGGTCCAGTAAATACTCTAATATCACAGCCATAGGCACCGAAAAGGGGGGCTAGCTGTTTGGTAGAACACCATGCCGTAAAGCGAGTCCATTTCTGCTTGTAGGTCTTCCTGGTGGAAGTCCTCCTGCTACTTTCTAGGACTTGCTGCACTTCCTCCGTACATGTGCTCTCTAGGGAGCTGAGCCATGGATTAACCACGTTTGTAGTCGCAGGCCTTGGGGGTGCGGATGCACTATGGACCCCTGGGCTTGCGTGAGCAGATCCGGCGCCACCGGAAGGGGCATCGGTGGCCGGTCCGACATGCGCAAGAGTAGGGGGAACCATTGCTGTCGATCCCACGTTGGGACTATCGGGATCATTCAGGCTCCTTCCCTACTGGCTTTCTGCAACACTTTGTGGATGAGCACTGTGGGAGGGAAAGCGTAAAGCAGGGGGCCCCTCCATGAGATCGCGAAGGCGTCCCTCAGGGACCCCCGTCCCAGTCCTGCCCTGGAGCAGAATCGTGGGCACTTCTTGTTGTGCTGAGTAGCAAACAGGTCTATCTGGGGAAAACCCCATGCATGAAAAATCGGTTGCAGCAGATCGGGATGGATCTGCCACTTGTGCGTGAGTGCAAAACGCGTGCTCAGCTGGTCTGCCTTCACATTGTGAGCGCCTGGGAAGTACGAGGCTTTCAAGGTTATATTGTTGGCGATGCAGCAGTTTCACGACCGGACTGCTTCTGCACATAAGGCACGGGACCGAGCTCCTCCTTGCCGATTTATATAAAACATGGTGGAGGTATTGACTATACTGATCCCGACTACTTTGCCTTTTATATGGTCTCGAAAGTGTCTGCAGGCGTTGAACACTGCTCTGAGCTCCAGTATATTTGTGTGCAGTGACTGCTCCGTGGAGGACCACAGCCCTTGCGTCACCTCTTCGCCCATGTGTGCTCCCCACCCTATGAGGGAGGCGTCTGTAGTAAGAAAAACCAATGTGTGTGGTTGGTGGAAGGGTACCCCTGTTAGCAGGTTCTCGGGGTTTACCCACCATTGCAGGGATTTGCGCACCTCTGTTGTGGGCGACGCCACCCTGTGAACAGCGTGTGCTGCCGGGTTGTATACGCTCGCCAGCCAGTGCTGCATGCTGCGCATGTGTAACCTGGCGTTCTGTTCTACGAACGTCGCTGCTGCCATGTGGCCCCGCACCTGTAAGCACGTCAGAACCAGCACCGTAGGGCTGAAGGTGAAGACTTGCACGAGGGAGCCGACGGCCTGAAAGCGAGTCTCTCGTAGATACGCCCTCGCTGTAATAGGATTTATGCGTGCCCCTACGAACTCTATGTCCTGTGTGGGGTCTATCTTTGATTTTGTCAGATTGATAACCAGGCCAAGCGAAGAGAACATGCCTGCTGTGACGCATATCATGCGTAGTACCTCCTCCTTCGAGGCCCCTTTGAGTAGGCAGTCATCCGGATACTGGAATATAAATACCCCCTGTCTGTGCAGGTAGGCTGACACCACTGCCAAGGGCTTGGTGAAGACTCTGGGGGCCGAGGAGAGGCCAAACGGTATGACCTTGTATTGAAAATGTTCTTTGCCTACCATGAAAAACCAGAGGAATCATAGGTGAGCCGGATGAATAGTTATGTGAAAATACGCGTCTTATAAGTCGAGGGCTGCGAACCAATCTCCATCGTCTAGTGCCGTAAGGATGGAGGCGATTGTGATCATCCGAAAGCGTTGCTTGCGCAGGTACCGGTTGAGGCCTCGAAAATCTAAGATGGACCTCCCGCCTCCTGTCTTTTTCCCCGTGAGGAAGTACCTCGAGTAGAACCCTCTCCCTTGCAGTTGCTTCGGCACTCTTTCCACTGCCCCTATGAGCATGAGATGGTCTACCGCCTGCTTGAGCCTCGCTACGTGGGAGGCCTCCTGGAGGTGGGGCCTGGGTGGAGGTCATGGCGGTGGGAGCGACTGGAAGGGGATGGCGTACCCCGTGGCTATGATCTCCAGCACCCATTTGTCTGTGGTGATCCTTTGCCACTGGTTATAGAATGGTCGGAGGCGATGGTGGAATAACCGCTTCGGATGACCTTGCGATGGTAGTGATGGCGCAGCCCTGGATCTGTGTGTCAAACTTGTGGCCTTTGGCCCTGCCCTGAGGACGCACGGCTGTGTTGGGAACAACGCCTGGGAGTTCTGTACTGCTGGTGCTGTTGATGTCGCCCTTGCTCGTAACCCCTGTGGTACTGGGGACGCTGTTGCTGGTACTGGTACCATCTTTGTTGAGGGTAGTACTTTTCTTTCTGCATGGAGGGGTATAAATCCCCAGGGTCCTAAGTGTGGCTCTTAAATCTTTACTGGAATGAAGGACCGAGTTAGTTAATTCAGCAAACAGCTTCTGCGAGTCGAAGGGAAGATCGACTATCTCTGTCTGCAGGCCCTTGGTATACCCGGAGTCTGGAGCCAGGACTCCCTTAGCATCACCACTGCCGTAGCTGTGGAGCGTGCTGCTGTGTCCGCAACATCCAGGGCGATCTGAACTCCCGTCCTCGAGGCCGTGTAGCCTTCTTGCATGATGGCCTTGAGCACTGGTCTTGCCCTCTGGAAGCGAGTCCATGAGGGAGGTTAACCTAATGTGGTTGTCGAAATTATGGTTCGCTAGATGCGCTGCGTAATTTGCCATTCGCAACAGTAGAGTGGAGGAGGAGTAGACCTTTCTGCCCAACAGCTCTAGCTTTTTGGCATGTTTGTCTGTTCCCCCACATTGCGACGACTCCACCACCAAGGAATTTGGTTGTGGGTGGCTGAACAGGAACTCCGTGCCCTTTGTCGGCACGAAGTTTTTTTTTTTTTTGTTTGTTTTTTCCCCGCTCTCTTGTGGACAGGCGGAATAGTCGCAGGAGTCTGCCATATCATAGTGGCAGACTCCAAGATTGCGTCATCAAGCGGTATTGCTATTTTGGAGGAGGCCGGAGGTCTCAGATTTTTGAGGAGCTTATGGTGTTTCTCTTGCACCTTAGCTGTCTGGATGCCTTGCGTGAAGGCCACCCTCGTAAAACAGCTCTTGGAACTGCTTGAGATCGTCCGGAGGATGGACGTCCCTCGGGGCCGTAGCCTCATCCGGGGAGGAGAGCGAGGAACCGCTGGGGTACGTCTCTCTGGACCCTTCCGGTTCCTGCTGGTGATGGTACACCCTCTCGCTAGAGGTTTGCGAGGGAAAATCTCGGGGTTCCATAACCAGTCCCCCCTGAGATGCTTGAGTCTCTGTCCCCGGTCGCAATTGCCCTTGGGGGTACGAGATCGTTTGTAGGGATCTTTCCCTAGTAGATAGCCGATGGTGTCTATGCCCCGCGTGGTAGGGGCGACCATGGCAGTATAGGCACTGCTCTTGGGAAGGTGACCTAGACCACTCCCTTGGTGCATACCCTCTGCGTCTGAGGGAGGGCTGGAGAGAGCGATTTTGCATAATAGTCCAGCGGTTCAAACCCCAGGAAGGGTGAAGGTGGTCCCAGCCAGGGTGAGGCTGGTTGCAAAAAATGGAGAAGGGGGCTCCGGGTAGGCTAGGGGGGACCCCTGCCTTCTGGTTGGAGTCTGCAACATAAGCGGAGGGCTGTGAGAAAGCAACTCCACAGCCCTGTCCGGAGAGGGGCTGCAATGCCTCCTCTTGTGTGCAGCCTTCCCCCTCCCTTGAGGAGGTAACTCCGCCCCCTGATGTACAGGGGATCCCGGCCCCATCCGCACCGAGCTCGGCACGCTCGAGGGCGGTGCCGCACGTGCGGTGTGCTCCGGTGCCTGCAGGCTGCGTGCCTGCGCGCTCTGCACCGCCGGTTCCCCGGGGGTCGGTGCTGCTACCTGCGGTGCCGCCGGTACCGGCGCTTGTTTAGCCGCTGCCCTGCCTGCGGTGCGGGGCGGCTGGCTGATTATCGGAGGCTGAGCCGCTTCCACGTGGCTCTCCGTGCCGCCGCCGATCAGCTATTGCTGCGGCTGGGGGCTGCTCGCTCCTCCCGTCCCGCTCGCTATTGTTGCCAGCAGGGATCGGGCTGGGGAGACTTTCCTCCGTTTTTGCGCTGATGGGGTGAGGGAGGCAGCTTTCCTTTTATGGGCCCCGGAGGGTCCCTCCTGCTGCGGCCGCTCCGGCACGTCTGGCTGGAGGGCCTTGTCGAAAAGCAGCATTTCAAGCCGCATCTCCCTGTCTCTCCTTGCTCTGGCTGTTAATTTAGCACAGAAGGAGCATTTCTGTGCAACATGGGACTCCCCAAGGCACCTTATGCATAGACTGTGCCCATCAGACGCTGGCAGCACCTCTCGGCAGGACTCACATTTTTTAAATCCTGAAGAGGACATTGTTGGTGAGTCTTTCAGTTGTTAAACAGGTACTTAGCACCTTCTCTGTGCGGTTTTCCCCTTCTGATGGCCTGCTGCAGCAGGAGGGCTGATTGCCCTATGCTCCTGGCCTCCGGCGCTTGTTACTGGGACTGGATTGAAGCTGTCCTGCTTGTAGTTTGTTTGTTGTTTTGTTTTTTTTTTAAAAATAACAACCGGCTAACTTGCAGTAGCCTAAGTACTTGAAAAACTTTAAAGAAAAAACAGTTAAAGCCATTGAATACGCTACTTGGCCTTAGCCTTGTTCGGATTCCGTCTGCAGCCAACGGCGGTTAAGAGGAACTGGCGGGGACCGGATCGCGCACGTGGCCGGGAGCGCGCAGGGGAGTGGCGCGCACTGGCGCATCCGCGGTCCGGCAGAAACTGCTTGGAAGATCCGATCTGCGGCGCCGGGCAAGCCCGACACCTAATGTGGAACACCCACGGGGACACTTGAAGAAGAATGCGTGTTTGATTAGAGTCTTCCACTTCTTCCAGGAGAGGTAAGATATTAATACTTTTCAATTTTTTTAAATGGTTTCAGTCTCATCCACACCAGTAAGGAGGTCACTATTTCCAAGGAGCCATACAGAGCCCACAATTATTTTTGTGCTGTTCCAGATGACAATACTCTTCTTTTCCCCACTGTGGTCAGATATTGTAAAATCCATTTATACCTTCAGTTAGTTGGTATAAAAGTACTGGAGAAACGCTTTGATTTTTGGAAAGTCACATTTGTGGTAAAATTCTGAGTTACTTATTTCTTGCAACTATTAAGTATATTTTAATATCAAATTTAGCGAGTTCTCTGTCTTCATTCTTAAACTATTCAATGATGGTACAAGGAAGTTGTTTTGGTGGTTTTCCTGGCTGAAGTGCATTGGTATTTGAAATGAAGATTCAACCCAGAGTTCAGAGAATAATTACTTAACTATCACATGACCTTTTAAATTATTAAAGGCAAAAGTAAAGCCGTGCCAATCGGTTTAGAGTTCTAACCACCTTCAAAAGTTGGGTAGCAGCAATGTTGATTAACCCTCATCAAAACATACTTTGAGAAGTAACTGAGGTTTAAGCTAATTTTTTAACTATCTTGCCTATACCTATTGCTTTTAGATCACTATTCAGTTAAACAATGTAGGTAGGGGAGTGATTTACTTTTTAAAAAAGATATGTCTATTACAATGTCTTGTCACTCAACAAACAGCAGTAGAGGAGAATTCTCCAAGGATGTGTTCTGAAAGCAACTAGTTATGTTTTACATTAAGTGCTTGCAAGGTATCGGCAATTATTTCCACTGAACAACATATTACCTTACAGAAGCACAGAGAAAGATCAGCTTTAAAACACTGGGTTTTCCAGTTTAAACAAATATTTGCTGGCTATTGCTGACTTTGATTTCAACATGCTTTTACAATAAAAGTTCATTTAAACCAGAAGCCCTATATATGGTATGTACCCAATTTAAAAATTATGTTTCACTGCAATAATAAAGAGGATTTTTACGTATGTCTGGTCCCAACAGAAGATCTTTCTTCACGGTCCTTGGATCACCTTTTTTCTCCCCAGGCCTTAGAACCACATCTTAGGTGAAGCCCAAAAGACTGTTGTTTTCGCTTCCTTTGCATTTAATACTGAGGCCACAAACACTGTGGTAACCCACTAACCCCCATGGCAAAAGACTAGGTTTACTTTGGAAATTATCAGTAATATTTTCTAATCATCTGGAAAGATCATTACTGAGTAGGGTAGGCTAAAAATTATTTTTAAAAGGAACAGAATATACAGTAAACTCTTACACATCTGGCATTCTGCCATCCAGAATGCTTAAATAACTGATATTTTAACCATAAGTAAATTTTACTTATGGCTTCCTTAAGTATAATATAGTGAAAGTAAATATAAATAAATAGAGCAAACACAGTACAAGATTACAGTGTACAATACTGCTGTTGGTAAATAAAGTACTTTGCATACATTTTTTGTTTCTTAATATCTAATCTTGTATTTCTTTAGTGTTATGCATTGCTACGTATACCTCTCTATTGTCCAGAATATTTGAATATGCGGCAAGCTCTAAGTCTTAGTAGAATTTCTGATTTTGCAGTGGGCTTTTCTACTAAAAAAATCTCACAGTTAAAATATTTAGCTGTGCTGAAAACAAGTCCTGGGCCTCACTATCATCCTTACTGATAGGGATATTAGAGTTCAGCCAGTTAACTCTTTAACAGGTATATGCTGAAGCAACCTCGGGCATGGGGTTGCTCCAGCCCTTAAGGTCCACCACCAGCAGGGGCACTCCAGCTGGGCCAGAGAAGCCCTGTCTCCAGGGGATGTGGAGGGAAGGGACGATTTGGAAGGGGCAGGGAGGGGAGGCTTCTCCAGCCCAGTTGGGTCAGAAGGGCTGCTCCGGCTAGGTTGGAATGCCCCTGCCCACAGCCCACCAGTACTGGGCCTTCTCTGGCCCAGATGGAGCGCGCTCACCCTGTGGCACATCTGGGACCACAACAGATGAGGGCTGCTCCAGCCAGGACAAAGCACCCCTGCCTGTGGCAGCCCTGCAAACAGGAACGCTCCAACTGGGCCGAAGCAACCTCGACGTGCTTCAGTTGAAACAGCCCATCTGTGGACTCTCCACCCACCCCACCCCACCACACCTATTTAATCAGTTTTCTTGTTAAACCTAGCATTTAAGCAGTTAACCAATTAAATGGGATTTTACATCCCTACTTATTGCAAGTACACAAATGCGAACACAAAGCTGAAAGCAAACAGCTTGTGGTACATTTGCAACATACATCACCTTCTGACATACTTCTGCCTCTCAAGAAAGTTCAAGTGCTCCATAAGTATTGGCAGTTTGAAGTCAAGGGGATGTCTGCTCTTAGGTCACTTAAATTAGGGATGTAAAATCCAATTTCATTGGTTAACCAGTTAAACAATAAGTATAACCAGGTAACCAGTTAAAGGGAGGAGCCACTGGGCAGGCTGCCTCAGCTCTCATGGTGCGCCAGAGACCTGAGCTGCTCCAACCCAATTAGAGCTTCCCTCCTTGTGGTGCTAGCATAGGTGGGGGGCACTCCAACATCGCCAGAGTAGCCCCAGTTCCCGGGCACTCCAGCCCAGCCAAGCTGCAGCAACCTCTCCAGTGCCCCCACCAGTCCAGCTGCTGCAGATAGGAACCGCTCTGTCTGGGCTGGATTGTCTCTGCCCATAGTAGCCACACAGGACTAGAGCAACCCACTGCGGGTGGGGAGCTACTCCAGGCCCTACCAGCTAATCATTAATATCACTAACAAATACTCTTAAATATCCCCCCTTACATGCCTAAATTTGGAGTCTTAGGCATCCAGTTTGGCAGTTTTGACCTGTGTTTCAAAAAAGGTCACAATAACTTTGCTCATATATTGAACCTATAACTTAAGGAATCAATGTTACTTCCAAGTGATAAAGATTTCATGCCATTAAAAAACTGAATAAAAATATAGTTGTACCCCTAGAATGCAAACGCTTATGTACATATGAGTTTTGAGCAACAGTAGTTCCACTGAAATCAGCGGTACCAGTCATGCAAGTAAAATTACATATCTACTTAAGGGTTGGCAGGAGTAGGGCCTCCATTTTCAATATTTTATTTTTTTGCCTAATGGTTTTGTAGAACTCAAATAGGAGCCCCACCAGCTGTGTCATTAAAAACACACACAAAAAAATTACTGACTTAGTTCATGATTAACTGAAATCTTCAGTCATAATACCACATATTTTAATTTTAGCTTTACAAAACTTCCATTTGTTTCAAATCAGTTTTTAAAGTGATTAAAATATGGTTTGAATCATGTCATGCTACTAGTGACAAAAAAGGCACTCCTCCAATAAGCCATCTCTGAACTGTTTCCACAGCCCTGCTGGCCTCAGGGAAGGAGGGAGAGAGGCAGGCAGCAGTTTTAAGTCCCCATCTACAATACATACTGAACCTCTCTAGTCTGGCACCCTCAGGACCCGACAGGTGCTGAACCAGAGATTTGCTGAACCACAAGAGGTTTGTCTAGCAGCATTATCCACACTTCCACTGCTTACTGGGCTCTCAGAATTACAGCTAAATAACAACACTGAGAGCCAGGACTGATGGGTATAAACAAATTTTATGGGACCGTGGGAAACTTGGCCACAAACATGATAAATGGATATCCCGCTACCTAAAAATCATTCCAGACCACAAATGTTGCCAGACCAGAGTTCCTGACTGGAGGTTCAACCTGTAGTAAATTTTATAACTTAAATTATACTGTACAGTGAAAATGATATATTCCCCTAAATGGTGGGCAACGTTATTCCCAGCCAAGAAGAGAAAAAACAACTATGCCAGCAGTAGGAAATGTTATTTACTCTTCATGATACAAGAACTACAGGTCAGCAAATGAAATTAATAGGCAGCATGTTTAAAAACAAAATTTCTTCACAAAGCACAGAGTCAACTTGTGGAACTCTCTACCGGAGGATGTTGGGAAGACCAGGACAAAACAGGGTTGAAAGATATGTTCATGAATGCCATGTTTATCCATGGCTATTTACCAGGGATGATGCCCCTAGCCTCTGCTGGCCAGAAGCTGTGTGAAAAGGAACAGATCACTTAATAATTACCTGTTTTTTCATTTGCTCTGAAGCACTTGGCACAATCAAAACAGGACACTAGGCTAGATGGATCATTGGTCTGACTCACTATGGTTATTCTTACATTCATTATAATGTATCTTTATACCAGTATAACTCTAGCCACATTGGGGTTTTTCCCAATATAATTTTTTTTAAGTCATGAGTCATACCAAACTGACATAGTGTTGATAGAATATAGACTAACACGGCTCTCTCTCTGTTACTAAGTGACATAGGTACGTAACTAAACCATTCATAGATAAGGTCTATGAATGAAACCCAGAATAAAAACATAACCTATTAGGCCACTACAGTTCTTTCACAATTTTTTCCCTAATACAACTCCTTCATGTTTTGTATTCTAAGAACCCTTACAAGAATGTCCAACCACCAAAGAACACCAGACAAATTGTACTTCCCTCCACTCTCAGAGATAAAGTCCTGTCATGTCCCCAGGGGCACAAAATTCTCCATTGTGACATACAAAACATTACAGCACAATGGTGCAAGAAACAGCTTCAACAGCAGCAATGTTCCCAATGTAATCATCCAATTTAAAAGCAGACCCACACCAAGTCTCATGGCCAAGTCCACACTAGAAATTTTTGTTGGTGTAAAACACGGTGATTAACAATGCAATATTTTTAGGGTGTGTTTATACCTGCAAAATATCTAGTGCAGAGAATACATTGTGTTATTCTGACAAAATATGCAGAATTTTAAAATATGTACAGAATTATTAATGTTTTATTATTTTTATTATTTATTTATTATTTATTTATTTATTATAATTATTAAAATAATTAATTTTAATTATAATTAAAATTCCCATAAGAATACTTCCTAAATAATGTATACTGGGCCTTAGTAAACTACATGTAGTTACAGTTATTCTTTTTCCTGGGGAAATATTTCTCAGTATAACTTCTGGGTAAACAGCATGCATATTTATTAGAAAAAACCAACAGGGAGATAAAGAAAATTTAATCTTATTAACCTATACATTTCAGTTGCCATTAATGTGGAGCCTGAATTAATATCAATTAATTTGACTACCTGTGTAAACACATCTGAAAAAAATCTGCACCCCTTGCTGGGTTTGGGATTTTAAAAAAAGAGGTGGTTTCTTTGCCTTCTCAGACTCATGTTCCTCGTAGCTAAATTTATATTATCTTCTTACAGTACATTTCCTTTTGCTACATTATTTTTTGCAAGAAGCAAATTAAGTGAGATGAAGCTCAATTAAATTCTGTTAGCTATTTTGGATGTAGCATCTATTTTACAGCTGTAGTTTGATTAGTTAATATCTATCACCCAGGTACACAACCAGTTCGTTATTATTGCATACAAACAATCCAATTAGGTTTGGAATACCACTGATAATAAAAAAAGAGTAATAACAAACACTATGACAGTTTTACTGCAAACATATACAAGCAAAGAAAACTTTTCTATGTATGAACATAGCCACTTAACAGAATTCCAACACTACTTCTCACAGCTGCCTCCTTCAATAGTGTGAACTACAGACTGGAAAAGTGACTTGGAGAAATCACGCAACGTGACTGACTGTAAACCTGTTCAATTGGCAGTAAATCCAGCTCTAGAGAGGAAGGGACCTCAATTCTGGAGCCCACGTACAAAGGCTGACACACATTCTGTGCCGCTTGGAACGCCTATCTACAGCGGCTTCATGCGCACTTGCCACACAGTGATAATCAAGGCATGGAGTGTTTTTCCAACCCAAGGATTGAATATTGGCTTTGGAACATTACAGGAGAGAAGATCTTTCTTCTGCCAGTTCTTAAGGAGACTTCCAGCACACAGACTAGCCAGGCTGTATACTGGATCTAAAATTTAGATAATCCATTATAACCAAGAGAGTAAGAACTTGCTCCACCAATCGCTTGACAGTGTTAAAACATTAACTTGCAGACATAAGTGAGACATAGGAAACAGACTGGCAAGAAGTGAGTTAAAGAAAACCTTCAGAAAAAGCTACACTGTAGTCCATTTCTTGGTTTTTCATTGAATACTGATCTGAACATGGAAGAGAGAAGTACTGAACAAGTCCCTTTCAAGAACCTTTTAAAATAAACAAGAATTCATTAATATTTACCACTACTTTGCTATTAAAAAGTATGAGAACTATTAGTTTTTTACATTATACATGTTAATAAAAACATGTAACATTTGTGATATTAATATTTACATTTTATTTTATTTACAAGACACTTCCAAATAATCACGATTCAACTATCACGATTATATTTTAACTGCCAAAACTGCAGCCAGTGACTTTGTTGTGTCTCTATGTTGTCCACCATTATTTTGTGCGCTCCTGTATTAGCACATCAAGAATTTAATACTGCATCAGCTAAAGTTACAAAAAAACATGTAATTAGGGTGCATGTACAGCCACGCAACAGAAATGTTTAAACAATATTATAATGTTGTTCAAATGAAAGGAATATAAACATAAAACTTTAAAAGAATATCCATAAAAACAGATTTAGTGTAATATAGCATTATTCACACATCCATTTGCATGCAAAGGAAAAAAGGCGTAACTGAGATGAAAATTTACTATTTAAGATCACATTAGTAAGATAAAGAAAACACTGTATATTACTGAGAATGATTATACAATCATATGGAGATTGTTTGGTAATGTACTCTTGCAACGTCCAAAACATTTAATTTTATTTTACCTTAATATGTTACCTTTTAATCAAGGAAGATTCTAATTATACATGCAGTGCACACCTCATAAGCCAGTCTCTGTGCCCATCACATGCATAAGTGCAGGGATCCATTTACCTGGAGCTCATTGCATGATTACAATTTTTATAACTACATCACATATTTGCATTATACAGCAAATTTATAATAACCACTGCCCAGTGCAGGACACTATGAGAGCCAATGTAAAAGATGATTTTATGAATATCTCAGCACTCAACGCTCAAGATACAGAATCAAGAATGCTCTGATGATTTGGTGACACTTGAAATAGCCACATAGTAAAATAAAAGGTACATATACATTTCAATATACATGTCTTGCCAAAGCACCGAAATTAGTGTCTAAGATTTAAAATGAATAAGTACTGAAATTTGACATTCAAATGATAAATGAAAGATTACTTGAAGACACATTAAATGTACAAATAAAATTTGCAGCTGTGATGGCATAAGGACAGTTACAGCTCCCCCTTGCTGCCCATGACTAACAGAAATTGAAAGTAGTGACACTGTGCAGGGTGACAAGTATCAGAGAGGCAGCCGTGTTAGTCTGTAGCTTCGAGAACAACAAGAAGTCTTGTGGCATCTTATAGACTAACAGATATTTTGGAGCATAAGCTTTTGTGGGCAAAGACCTGCTTCATCAGATGCATGAGTGGAGGCGGGGGGGCATTCAGAGCAGTATTTAAAGAGTGGGGTCCCAGTAAGAGGGAGGACCAGAGCTGACAAGGTCTATTCAGCAAGGTGGAAATGGCCCTGTATCAACAGTACTTACCAAAAGAGGAAAAAACAAGTCAGATTAGACAGGGGAATGTGAGCCTTTGTCAGAGTCTAATGGGGAGATATTAGCAGCCAGAGCAGAGAAGGGTGCAGAGTGAACATTGCATAGCTGGTGTCTGAGAGATTATATTTAGTCTGATAGTTGTGCTTGTCTCTATGGAGGGGTGTATGTTTGGCATGGATTTACACCCTACAGTCAAGAAGAGCAGTAGAGATGTTTTCACCACCAACCACAATTACAGTAAACTCTTTCATATCCAGCAGCCCCAGGACTGGGAGGTTGCCAAATATCAAATATTATGGATAAGAGAGAGGTATACCTAGCAATGTCTAACACTAAAGGAAAATAAAGGTAGATATTAAGGAACAAATAAAAATGTATGCAGAGCACTTCATCAACAACAACAGTATTGTACACTGTAAACGTATACTGTATTTGCTGTATTTACTGTCACTATCCTGTACTTACAGAAAACATAACTAAAATTTACCTGTAGTTAAAATGCCAGTTATTGGAGAGTTCCAGATGACAGAATGCCCGATATGAAAGCATTGACTGCATAAACATTAAAACACAGACACTTGTTTATTGTTCACTATTCAAATAGAAAAGTTTAATCCTCTCTTTGCGTTTACTGTCCTAATAGTAAGATTTCCGGGAAAATTATGAACGTGTTAAACTCATGATAGAAGTCCAAACCCTACCTTTAAATAAACTGCTTTCTTCCTGCAAACACAATTGTGTATATAAAGCAGCATTAGCTTGTGGCACACTGGAATTTTCTGTTGCACTTGCTGACAGGATATACTACAGGTATAGACTAGGACACAAGTCCTAGCTCATAAGTATTCCTACACACTATAATATTATTACTTAAATACACAGCATAGTACAGGTATGAAAGAAACCCTAATCCTTGCCTCTGAGCAACACTATTGCAAGGTCGGTGCTAGAAGTGCCATTAGCACATATAGCTCTGATCACCACTTTCATGGGACATCAGCGGCGATATGTACTAGGTAAAGGTGTGCCACGCACGCTGACTCCCTGCCCTGGGCACCAGCACGCACTATTGTCAGCCGTGCGCACCAGCTGCCAACACAACCCGCCGAGCTGGCCGCTCCCCAGCCCCACGACACACAGTTGCGCTGGTGCGCGGCAGGAGTGGCTGCACCTCACACCGGCGTCGCGCAGCGCCCGGGCACGTGTTTCACAGGTACAGCCCGGACACATGGCCCCGGCCCAAGGCACACACCCCTCCCCCGCTCGAGGAGGAGGAATCCTCCGGGGTCCGTAGGGGGTCGAAGCCGCCTCCAAAGTTATCCACGCCCGGGGGCCCCTCCCCCTGCGCTGATATTGGGGTGTGTCCCCGGGGAGGGAGGGAAGAGGCCTGCCCCTTTAAGAAGAGACCCGGCTGCTGCAGCCGCGGCTTAGCAGGGGGGAGAAGCCGCGGCCTGGCCGGGAGGGGCCCTGCCGCCACTTCTAGGCCCTCTCCGCCCCCGGCCGAGCGCGCCCTTGCCCGGCCGCTGCTTTGGCTCACCTGGGTGGTGGGCCCGGCCGCGGCGCGGGAGCGGCGGGGGGCTGGGGGTGTCTCCTGGGCTGGCTCCCCCGCTCGCTCCAGCCGGCCTCTCGCCCCGCGCTGCCTGGGCTGGCGCTGCCTGTCTCCTGCCGCGCGGCCCACTCAGCTCCTGCCTCGCCAAGATGGCGGCCGCGCTGCAGCTGAGGAGGAGGAGGCGGCGGCTGCGGGCGCTGGGACGGCGGCGGCGGCCACTTTCGCTCACTGAGAGGAGAGGAGCAGGGACACGGGGAGCCATGGCGGGGGGGAGGAGAGGCGCCATGGCCAGGCCTGAACAATCGAGCGCAGCACATCCACCCGTTACCCTGAACCCCACTCCACAACCATCCCCGCCGCGCATATGGCCGCTATTGCCGCACAGCCCCCGCGTCCACACCCCGGGGCCGCTTCCCACAGATATGTCGCGCGGGACCCGTGGTCATCGATGCGCTCCTGCGGCCTATTGGTAGAGTCTGGAAATGACGAAAATTGCCGAAGAGATTCGGCCGAGGTGACCGGAGTGAGCCAGCAAATCTCGCGTGAGGAAGGAGGAAACCCTCGCGATGGAGGCTCGGGGGGCGGGGCCTGGCCCGCGGAAGGGGCGTGTGTCTGGCCTGGGGGCGGTTCCGCGTGCAGAGCGAGAGGAGGGTTGGCGAGGGCGGCCGTGTTGCTAGCCCTCGAGATAGGCTTCTGTGGCGCGTTCCTACCCCCCTTGGCCTCCCCAGGGTGCCCCCAGGCTCAGGCAGCCGCCACCTGCCAGTCCTTCCTGCTGCGACAGGGCCACGAGCAAGCGGCCGAAGGGAACCTGCAAGAGGCCAGCTGCCGCCCTGTCCCATCTGGCGGTCAGCAACCGTGAGCGGGATTAAGTGGCTGATCAATTGCACCTTCCTCTCCTGCGTCACCCTGTAGCCGGGGAGGGGGGAGCACAGACTGGGGCTTTTCCGCGCGCAAGAGTTAACGCACGGCTTTACTTGGGCACGGGATTTCTCTGCTGAATAAACCGCACTGGGAGGACTGGGAGCTGCAAGATGCACTCCAAAGTGCCAGGGCAAGTTGTTAGTGTGACAACCGTGGACGGGAAGTAGTAGTAGAAGAGAATATATTTTAAAGCACTCAGTAACCTGATATAGGGCTCCATTGTGTTGACAATATATAAACATATGTGTGCCATTGAGCAATGACTTTGTATTTTCTCACGAGTGTCAATTCCAAAGGGATCACCACCATGTTGAAAAGCAGCTCAGTCTTCAGGCCCTTTTGGTCTTTGGCCTCTGCTACTGAAGCAACCAGTATATATGCTCCTGGGGGTGTTTTGCAGTGCAGACTTTTGACAGTAGAGATGTGGGCTCAGAACTGTCACTCATGCATAAGAGACCAAGACCCCCTTAAGTAGTTTAATTCACAACTAAGAGAGCTGGGTGTGAACTCTCACCACCCAGAGGTTTGATTTTTATATCTTGTCACTAGTCCCTTGAGTGACCAAGTTGCCTAGAAATGTATTGATGCACATTGATATAGATAGATAGATAGGAGCTTATAGGGATGTTAACCCATAAGCATGAATTTTACAGGTCTGCTTAGTAGTTTACCAGCTCTTGTCAGTTAAGTCTGCTGGCAACCAGTTGCAAGCAGTCTTGGCCACAATGGAGCCCGGCAGTAGAACATCAGAGCTGCGACGGGCCAGCAATGGCAAAGGGCACTGGGACGTAGGTTAAAAGGCTTAAACAGTTATGTGCTATCATTTAACAGATAACCATTTTAACATCTTTAAGTCACTATATATGTATTGAAAACAATGTTTTATTGATACATTTCCAATTTTTAACTTAGTTCAAATTCTACCAATGCATCAATCATAATAAAGTAAAATTGATACAATAATCCAGTCACAATGCAGCATTTTTACTGTTGTCAGGATGACAAATGTAATTGTAGCCTTGATGCACATAAAGAAGAGCACATTACCAGTGTGAAATTCACTCTTGCCAAATGTAGTGACAATGATGTTTAGGGCTGTCTTTAAGTTTTCAGCATGTTTTCATAGCTGTAATTCTGTCTGGAGGCCAAAGTAAAATTTGAGATGGATTAAAACATGAATTTCTAAGCACTATTGAATAACCTTTATACACCAGAAGCAGTTTATTGGAATATGTTTAGCTATGTACGTTTAAAGCACAGTCAAAAATCAGCCACAAAAGGAGGAGAGTGTGCGTTCTGAATGACATTAGTACTTTCAGTAAAGTTCAGTTAATAGCTAATGTTTTTATTTTTTCACAAATGTAAAAACTAAAGATTCTCTAAAAATGCAAATTGTGCCTCTTTCTGTGGCAAATGGTTTTCGAGGATCCTGGGGTACAACACATTGCAGCTAAAGTCCTTTAGGGACTTTAGGGGCATCTGATGAAGTGGGTCTGTGCTCACGAAAGCTCATGCTCAAAACTTTTCTGTTAGTCTATAAGGTGCCACAGGACCCTTCGTTGCTGTTACAGATCCAGACTAACACGGCTACCCCTCTGATACTAAAGTCCTTTGTGATTTATGCAGAAGCAAGGATGGTCTCTTTACAACAACAGTCACATATTTTGGTGCCTTTTCAGGAGCAAGCAGACCAGCCAGCGTAACTATCTTGTTGAAATCCTATTTGCAACTAATCACATGTCCGGTATATTGCCTGCACTCCTTTTCCATCTATTCTGTACCCTTTTTCAGTCTTTCCTTTATGCCAAAAGGAAGGCTTAGGTCTCACACCTGGGCCACTCAACTACTGCAGAAAGGATTGACTGTTTCAGGAATGATCTTCTGAGCCAAAGGATGTCTTGAAATGACTACTAAAGAGTTAATTCCAAATTTTTGGCCAGGAGGAGTGCAGGCTATGCTAAAATATGTACAGACCACATTCATCATATTCTGAACACAGCTGCAGTAATCATGATTTTACAGTTTTACCATGAAATCATGTCTGCCATGATCTCAAGACTGGAGAGGGATCACAAACTACATTTTATGCTTTTAGAGTAGGTTTATTGACATGACACTGAACTTACAGGTTTCTAATGTATTTATTCTAAACAAAGTGGCTGTGTCTACGCTAGCCAAAAACTTTGAAATGGCCATGCATGAGTAGATGGGAATAAGGGGCCTTCAAAGTAGGCAGGGTCCTTTCAAAAAGGATCCCTGTCTGGACAAGCCATGTCAATTTCGAAGTGCTGCGGCCGCCCGCATGCTGATGAGGCGCTGAATATGTATTTCAGCACTTCATTAGTAAACTTCCAAATCACCATTTGCATGGCCATTTCAAAGTTTTTGGCTAGTGTAGACATAGCCAGTATCTTATACTAAGTATTATGTAAACCTAAAAACCTTTGTTACTTAATTTTATTTGTGACTATAATGTGCATATATATTTTTCTGTAACAAGGTGCTTTTACTTTAGTATATGGTTCTAGAACTTAGAAAGGCCTAAGCCAGAGGTTTGAGCTAACCTTCAACAAAGATACTTTCCTCTGTAAATGTTATCTCATTAAAAATTATGGGTGATGAGTGCTACAGCCAAGTGATATTATAAGGCACTTGTAAATGCCTCGAGAACTGTGTCTCTCCTCTCCTAATGCCTGAAGAGTTCCTGACTCCGTCTAGTTTTGAAGAAGCCTCTTGGTCTCTCTGCACTTTACCTTTCCTGTTATCAAAATAGTGAAAATATTTACTACTTTCCTGGGTTGTTATGCAGGTTAGCAAATCCTGATAAAGAACGTTGTAGATGCAGTGCTAAGTGCCAGCCTGCCCAGAGTTCAGTCCCATGATATATTCCAGCATATAAGAGACCACACGCTGCATCAAGGGGAGAATTATTCTGAGAGTCCCCAGGGCATCACAGTTCATTGCCTCCCATTCCTCTGTGCCCCACTTTCTATCCTGAGACCTAACCCCAGTTAGGAGTATAAGGCTATAAAAGGTTCCCCCATAACAACAAGGGAAGGTCTTTTCAAATACCATGCCTCCCACTTTTCCTCAAACTTCTATCAAGATGTATTAATAGAAAGATCCTTTGTTGCAACCAGGCCAACAACCTTGAAGTGTGAATTTTTAAAAATGTATCATCTTATACTGCAGTAGTAACAGACAGGAAGCCGAGCTAGTCTATAGTCCATACACTATCAAAACAAAAAGCAGTCAAGTAGCACTTTAAAGACTAGCAAAATAGTTTACTAGGTGAGCTTTCGTGGGACAGACCCACTTCTTCAGACCATAGCCAGACCAGACCAGACTCAATATTTAAGACACAGAGAACCAAAAACAGTAAGCAAGGAGGACAAATCAGAAAAAGATAATCAAGGTGAGCAAATCAGAGAGTGGAGGGCGAGGGGAAGGTCAAGAATTAGGTTGAGCCAGGGGCTTGTCTGCATACTTGGCTCAATCTAATTCTTGACCTTCCCCCACCCCACTCTCTGATGTGCTCACCTTGATTATCTTTTTCTGATTTGTCCTCCTTGCTTACTGTTTTTGGTTCTCTGTGTCTTAAATATTGAGTCTGTTCTGGTCTGGCTGTGGTCTGAAGAAGTGGGTCTGTCCCACGAAAGCTCACCTAGTAAACTATTTTGCTAGTCTTTAAAGTGCTACTTGACTGCTTTTTCTTTTGATAGCGCTTATACTGCAGTGTCAGCTTTGCTACCATGAAAGCTGAGATGCCCTCTGCTTAAAGATTGTCTTCAAATTTGCTGAGCCTCATGAGGGTGTGGAGTAGAGTTAGTGGTCTAAATTTAAGCAAAGTATTCCTGAAATACAGACCCTTGAAAAGAACAGCATTATACTATATCAACAGAATCAATTTCCCTCCCTCTCCCCCACAAATATATGCGCAAACAGTGGCCTCAGATTACGGCTCTGCTCCTCCCCCAGTTGTGCAATATTTATCTCAGTGACAGCATATCACCTGCTGTCCCTTTGGAAGCAATGTTGAAATATCTATAAAAGTTTGCTTCTATAGAATAATGCCAAATGCTCATGCCCCAAAACAGCTGAAATACAGAAAAACTAGCCAAGGTTTGCAGCCCTCCATTTTCACATTACATGTGTGGCTCAAGGGGACATGCTGTCTATGGAATCTGAGCTACACACATACAACGTAAATATGAACCCTATAGTTAACAGACATCTGAGAAAGTATTAACATGCTTGTGGATCAGTCAGTAGGAGTTATTTTTTCTCTCTGGAAAATTTGCCCTGTTAATTTGTACAGTAGTCCCATGAGTTATACGAGGGATGTGTCCTCACGCACCCTCACATAACTTGAATTTTGCGTAAGTCTGCGGACGGCTTTTTTCCCAGTGGAACGCATGTTCTGCAGCCAACGAAGCAGCAGGAGCACCTAGAGCTCCTTTTGAAAGTTAAGTCCTGGTGTTGGGGGAGGCAGTTGGGGAGGGTTAAGCATGGCAGTAGTAGGCCAGTGGGGCTGAACTAGGGCCATATGGACTGGAGGGGTCGAGCCAGGCTCATGGAGAGTGGGATTTTCAATTGCGCTTAACTCACATTAATGAGAGTTAAGTGCAACTCAAAAATCACACATTTTGAGGGTTTACTGTATAGGTAATTTAGAAGAGGCTCCATTTTCTGAAAGACAGTAAGTTACATATGCTCTGTGAAGATATGCCAGAATGATTGCTTGGCCTGTGTCTACTTTCCCAGCTGCAGGTTTATTACTGTATCGTTCCACCAGTGCCCCTTTGGGGCATCCAGCCTGGTTCCAGGTCTCAAGCAGATGAACTAAGCTCTTGAGGAGTCCTGCCCCTCTCTCTATCCCCTCTTATTAGCCTGGGGTCAGAGGACATTGCATCTCCAGGGATTAGGAGGAAACTGGAGAGGGAATCATTAGCTGCAGTCTGTGGAGCCCTACTTCTTCTTGCTGCCTCCTGGGTGAATTGGTGTTGAGGAGGTCTTATCCTTGGGGGAATCTATGTCCCTCTCCTAAGTCCTTTCCTCCAGAAGCTAATAACTGTGGAGCTCTGTTCTGCTGTGGGTATGCCTAAACTGCAACCAGAGATGTAACTGTAGCATGAGCTGACATACCCAAGCCAGCTTGTTATGCAAGCCAGTATGTACTTAAATAGTCACCATTTTAGATGTATTCAGCTGCAGCCTGCAGGAGACACGTACACCTTTTTCCTTTCACTATAGACATTAGGCACAGGTCAGGCAGAACATTCAGGAAACACCCTCCCCTCTGGCCACAACTCTCCCAGTTTACCTCATCTCACACTCACAGCTCAACAAAAATTCTCCACCTCATCCTTCTGTTATTCAATGCAGCAACTTTGAATTTAATGATCACAGCTGATTAGTCCCAATGCCAACTTCAGAGGGCAAAATTAAGGTTAAGTGGTGTTAAGGTTAATTCTGTAGAGTCTGGTTTTCAGAGTCTTGAGTTCAAGGCTATGTCTATAGTAGACAAAAAAGTTGACCGATGAGACATAATTTTAGCTACGCCAACTGCATAGCTTAAGTCAACTTGTCAGTGGTCAACTACAATGGTTGTCTGTGTGGAAGAAGGTCGACAGGATCATTTCTCCCATCAAACTTCCTTAATCCTCGCCACTCGTAAGGAGTCCCGGGGTCAAAATTGGCCATTTCATGCATATGTAAAACAAAACCATGGAAGATAGACCCTGACTGGATTAGTCTTCTGCAGTAGTGTGGCTTTAGGCTTAGTTTTAAAAGCCAAATAAACAAGATTAAACAAGATGTTTGTTTCAACCTGATTTTATTTTTCTGTTTAAATTATGACAATACAACCTGGACTTTAAAAAAAAAAACACACATACAGAACACTGTAAATGTTCAGAGAGCTTGTGGAAACTCGTCTGTCTTTAGCCACAAAATGCACTGCTATAGGGAGCATGATCCACCTCTGAAATGCCTTTCATCCAACAACTGAAATGGGAAAAAAAAAAAAAAAAGTAAGCCAGTCCCAAAAGAAAGTCCTCTTTGGGAACTGCTAGTTTAACATTGTTTGTAAAATGGAGTTCAATTTCCAGTTGTCAGTTGCACATGATGTGTATATTTATTTTGGAAGTATTATTGTCAGGAGAAACATTGGCTTAACTGACTGCATCTCAGTCAACACAAATGAAACCGTGAATTCTATCCGATAGAAAAACATCCGCATATGTCATTAGTGTAACTCTGAAATCTAAGAATGAGAGGACCACCAGAATGCAATCTCCTTAGGGCACTGTTAATTCTCAGGGAAATCTTACTGAATACAAGTACCAGCCACAAAACTTTACCACACAACCTTCCTTTTTCTCCCCACCACTACCAACAGATTTTCTCTCCCAAAACATCAAGAGTGCTGATGATGCAACACCAAAATACGTGCTTTTAGCAAATCATGGACAACCTTGAACAATCCCATGTTATGCAGCTCAGTTACTTTGGTGCTTTGTGATAATGATAAAGCTAAGTCTACATCAGTGTTGTCACACTTGGGCCAGATCTACACTAGAAATTTATGCAAATATGGTAATACAATTTAGGGATTTTTTTTCTTTTTCTTTTCTTTTTTAAATACCAGCCAAAAGTCCTAGGTTAGATGCAGTTACACTGGCACAAGAGTGCTTGAGTGAATATGGCTTATTTCAGTCAGGGAACGGGTATAGCCTATACCAGCAAGTTATATCTTCAGTAGGGCCCTGTCTGCACTATAAAAACTTTGCTGGAATTGGATGAGAGCTCTGTGTTAACTATTTCAACAAGTGGGGAACAAAGAAATGAAACACTTTTCTCCAGTACCTAAAAATTCTTGAAGACACTTGTACTGACAGGACTATGGAGACAATTATCTTTTGTTTTTGTTCTTTTTTTTTTTTTAAAAGGGTAGTGAAAATTGCTGTGCTATTTTCCTGCAGGGCTTGGTGCTGGCATCCGGCAGTTGAAACCTGAAGGGAAGGCAAAGCGAACTGCTGAATTCCCTTCCTTTTCTGGCCTTACTGGGAATGGGGAAAAGTAGGCCTGTATCGTCTTCAACAATGGGCTCTTGTGCCACAAGCCAACAGTCTCCTGGATGGAGCAAGAAGACAGTGCAGAAGGGGAAGGCTCCTGTAACACCTGAAAGGAATCTTGATAAGAACCACTAACATTTGGAGGCGTGAAGGTAGATACAATGGTGCTTTGCTTTGCAGAAAACAACCCTTCATCCTTGTTTCCAGTGAACAGACTTATCCTTTCTTGTAAGGATGGAGCAGCCTGTGTGTGAGGTTTCTGCACAGGAGAGAATCCCTTACCCATTGCTTGTTTATTCCCTGACACAGAATTCCAGCTAACCAAGTCCCTAGCTTCTACCTCCATTTCCAACGGTGGATTATTACAGCTGATTATAGACTTATTTTCCCACTGATCTACCACTTCCTTTTGCTCATCGTAATTTGGATGAAGTGGTTCTTGGAGATGGAAAGATGTTTTTTGTAATGCTCCTCCTTTAGAAGAAAGTTGAATTCTATCCTCTTCCTGTTTTGCTTCCTCCTCTGCTACCTTCCTCCCTTTGGAGTCCACTGGTGGTCTGATCAGGAGACCTTCCTCACTGATCTTGTACATTTTTACTGCTTTTTCTCTTCGCAACTTTTGTATTTCTCCCAGCTGACGCAGTTCCACTGGCAACTCCATACAAGAGGCCTGATGTAAAAAAAACGACAAGAAAAAAAAACCCCGCATAAGCAGAGCATGAGACACCTCTGTACCAGTCACAGCCCAACAAAATCATCACTTGTCATTAAAACTGTTTATTATAGTGCCTCTCAAAGCTAAAGCAATTCCTATTTTCAAGAGAAACTAAATACAAAGGATTTGAAACTCCCTTCTTAAAGAAAAAAATACTGTGGTTGTACCCTTTTTTTGCTTCCTTATAAAAAACCAAATATTTAAAAAAAGCGCCACACACACCTTTTTGCTCATTTTTACATTAGAAATTTAGGTTGGTCTGTCCCAAAAGGCTTTCTGTACTAGGGTATTGTAGCAAAATAAATAAATACATATGCACTCTTGATACCGGTGCTGCCTCTCTTTTAGACAAGGCTCCAGTGGCATCTGGGGTTTTTATTACCATGTCATGTAAACATTGTTAGTAGAATTCCCTAGTGTGAACTGCAGAACTAAAGAAATGACCACATCACAAGAATATATATATAAAAAAAAACAAATGAAGAAAAAGCCCTCCTTCCCCACCAAAAGCAAACACCTAGGAGAGAAAGGTTTTTTAGACAGTATAAAAATCATTGGGTTTTTTAAAAACCATTCAATTGTTATGACATACCCATGGTACAATCACAGAATCATAGAATACTAGGACTGGCAGGGACCTCGAAAGGCCATCGAGTCCAGCCCCCTGACCCAATGGCAGGACCAAGTACTGTCTAAACCATCCCTGATAGACAACTATCGAACCTGTTCTTAAATATCTCCAGTGATGGAGATTCCACAACCTTCCTTGCCAATTTATTCCACTGTTTGACCACCCTGACAGTTAGGAACTTTTTCCTAATGTCCAACCTGAACCTCCCTTGTTGCAGTTTAAGTCCATTGCCTCTTGTTCTATCCTCAGGGGCCAAGAAGAACAAGTTTTCTCCCTCCTCCTTATGACACCCTTTTAGATGCCTGAAAACTGCTATCATGTCGCCCCCTCAATCTTCTCTTTTCCAAACTAAACAAGCCCAATTCTTTCAGCTTTTCTTCATAGGTCATATTCTCTAAACCTTTAATCATTCTTGTCGCTCTTTTCTGGACCCTTTCTAATCTCTCCACATCTTTCTTGAACTGCAGTGCCCAGAACTGGAGACAATACTCCAGCTGAGGCCTAACCAGCACAGAGTAGAGCGGAAGAATGACTTCTTCTGTCTTGCTCACAACATACCTGTTAATGCATCCCAGAATCATGTTTGCTTTTTTTGCAACAGCATCACACTGTTGACTCATATTTAGCTTGTGGTCCACGATAACCCCTAGATCCCTTTCTGGTGTAGTCATTCCTAGACAGTCTCTCCCCATTCTGTATGTGTGAAACTGATTGTTCCTTCCCAAGTGGAGCACTTTGCATTTGTCCTTATTAAACTTCATCCTGTTTACCTCAGACCATTTCTCCAAATTATTTTGAATTATGAGCCTATCCTCCAAATCAGTTGCCAACCCCTCCCAGCTTGGTGGTATCTGCAAACTTAATAAGTGTACTTTCTATGCCAATATCTAAATCATTGATGAAGATATTGAACAGAACTGGTCCTAACACAGACCCCTGCGGAACCCCACTTTTTATACTTTTCCAGTAGGATTGAGAACCATTAAGAACTACTCTCTGGGTACAGTTATCCAGCCAGTTATGCACCTACCTTGTAGCAGCCTCATCTAAACTGTATTTGCCTAATTTTTTTTAAAGGACTATCATGCGAGACCATATCAAATGCTTCACTAAAGTCTAGGTATACCACATCTACTGCTTCTCCCCTATCCACAAAGCTTGTTATCCTACAAAGAAAGCTATCAGATTAGTTTGACATGATTAGTTCTTTACACATCCATGCTGGCTGTCCCCTATCACGTTACCCCCTTCCAAGTGCTTGCAGATGATTTCTTTAATTACCTGCTCCATTATCTTTCCTGGCACTGCAGGTAAACTGACTGGCCTGTAGTTTCCTGGGTTATTCTTAATCCAGACAACTAAGCACCTGTCAACCCTGTCCTCTAACCTTGGGTGCACTTCACAAGGCTTTGCTGCTGTAGCTTCCACCCTGGACTGCTTACAAACAAACAGCTTCCAGAATGCATGTTGTTTCCAGCTGTATCTGTGTGTGTTGCAGCCAGCCCTCTGCTTGTACCATACTTTGTTATACTGCAGGGTGATCCCAACATACTCCCGGTCTCAGATTTTTTTCCCTCAGAAATATATGTCCCTCTTAAGCAGCCCTCACATAAGCAGTACAAATACATATAAAGTCCACATTTCTTAAAACCATGGTGTCCAACATGCTTGTCACATATGGCTATTTGGACAGTTGTGTGGCTAGCAGCTTGAACTATAAATGCATTTTCAGAATAATGTGGCTAGTTTGCTATAGCAGTAGTTACTATAGTGGCTACTGCATTAGAATTGGTTGGACACCCTGGTCTTAAAATAATAAAGCACTTGCATTAATAATGCACTTGAAATAATATGCACTTACCGATTTCTTTCTCCAAATGGAGTTTCCCCAGTGCTTCAATTTAAACACATTGGATTAGATCTAATAAATCTACTTTAGTGACTACAAAGAGATTTTAAGTGAGTGCAAGTAATAAGGCATAAAATCAGAAATGGTTACACGAAAAGTAAAGATAAAATACAACTGGTGCTTAACCTGAGCTATGTTAAATTAAAAAAAAAAAAACAAAAAAACAAAACAAAACATTTTTTCCTCATCACATGCTCTCAGCAGTCTGAATGACCAAAGAGCTTAAGCCAAAACCCCATTTCCAGTTCTATTGAGGCTTCTTTGTCACCTCTGCAAAAAAAATCTGATGGACAGAGAGAAGGGGTGCTTTGGGGTGTTAGTCTCTGTTTTATATTGTCAGCCCCTCTCTTGGAAAACATTTGTAGCTAAGATTTTGGACACAAGTAGTCTATGTAGAAGGATGTTCCCCACTGCTTTTCCTCACCTATTTGAGGTTTATCTATCCTTCCTACTTGATGATTCTATTTAATTCTTACATTCAAATTAAGTGGAGCACACCTTCCTTTCTTTGAGACAGACTTGTTTGTCAATTTCTGTTGTGGTTTACAACATGTATGACATCATCATACAGAGAAATCTTACAACTTCACTTGCAATATTGCCACATATTTTATCAGGACAACGCTGATCAGCAAATTACAAGTTTTCAGATAATACCCCTTGAGGTATATTTTGTACAACATGTTTAACAATAGTGGCAGGGGGTGGACTCAGGGCTACATTGTCACACAAGTATACTAAGCATTCTAGATAGTGTTTCTGTTTGTTTTGCTAAAGATTCACACCTACATTCTTCCAATTAAGGTGCAATAAGTTGGTTAGCATGTTTAGAGACAGCAAGCTGGCCCTTCAACTAAATCATTGAAGGCCATTCCCAATGCTTGTAACATATAATGCAAACAATTTCAGGACATCCTTATACATCAAAAAGTGGTAAAAAATGCAAAATAAATTTTTAAAATCCGCTCACCTTTGAAAAGGACATCAAATCAGATTGACTCAAAAGATCTGGTTTATAAAAAGATTTTTTTTTGTCTCCGTAAAAACCACCTTTAAAATGCCCTTTATATATTTTGGTTGTTTAAATTCCAACAAAGCTGTTTTTTTTTTTTGTTTGTTTTTTTTCATTAACTCCCCTTCAGCATCTGCAACCCCACAAATGCTCTTGGCTTAGTGCCTTTATGTACATAATTCTAAAATCTCCTAGTAATTGCTCTTAGTACATAGATAACATACATATTAAAGAAAGTCACATTAACACCCATCCAGACCTTTAGGACTACAACTCTCCTTTCAATTCTCTTTAGTCAGCCCCTTACAAAAGTCTGGAGAAATATAAAGCTCAATGACTTAGCTTCTTCACAGGATCACAATGGTGGTGGTGGTAAATTCTTTAACTGAATTTATTAGTAAATGTCTTTAACAGAAAGTGTCCGGTCACCAGCCCTGCACTGTTTGAACAGGAGAATGAGTTCCTAGCAGAGTGGTTTTCCACTGGTGTACCACGGTGAGAACTGTGTAAGTGTGCCACAGAAATTCCATCAATTTCCCCTCCCCCCAGCTCTTTGCAGAGCCAAGGTGTGTGTGTGGGGGGGCGGAATTGATGAAGTTTCACAGCACACTTAGATGACCCTGCACCAGCTGGCCCAGGGTTGGTCAATTTCCCCTCCCATCAGCTCTTTGCAGAAGAACGGGATGCAGGAGGACCCCAAGTCAGCTGAGGGCTCAAGCAGCAAGGCTGCCTGATTCCCAGCTGGCAAAAGGTTGGTCAATTTCCCCTCACAGAGGCTTTGCAAAGGGGCTGCAGGAGAGAAACTGACAACCCCACACCAGTTGGGACTCAGGCAGCCTTGCTGTTTGAACCCCCAGCTGGTGTAAGGTCATCAATTCCTCCTCCCCGCTGCTGTGGCTCTGCATTTATGAGCCATTGATTCAGCTGGAAAAAGTGGGTGTGCTGTGGAACTTGTTGTCTCACTGGAGTGTGCCACGTTCCTGAAAAGGCTGGGAACCATTGTTCTAGCATCTCTAGTGCTGATTATCCTACAGAGAGAAGGGAAGGCAGGACCTGAACTATTCTGCGTTTACTTGGAAACAAACTCAAAGCCAGTGCAATCTAGGGAGCACAAGCGTAGCATGCTTCCAATGAGAAGCAAACAGGCAGTCATTCTGTACCAGATGAACGTTTAAGTGGTTCACAGAAGTAGCTTTACAGAGTAGATTGCAGTAATCCATTCTAGATGTGACCTGCCATGGTTTCCTGTATCTCTATATGAAAGAGTGTGACTGGTGTGCATCCAAAATAAAACATTTCCAGATGTAAAATGGGAAAAAGCGCTTTTGGTAATTGCTACACTCTGGTAATCAGAGCTGAGTAAATAAAAAGACTCTTGCTCAATTAATAGATTCTGACTAAACAGAAAGTTGCCCTAGTACACCAAAAGGTATATTTTAGAAATCAGTTTAGTTAGACTGGTTTGCCTGCTGTTATATTTGGACCCAAAAGAAAAGGAGACAAACAGCTGTTTACTGAGCTAATTGTCAGACAGCAAAAATGAAAACAAAACCAAAGTGAGGTTTTGCAGTGGGGAGGGGGAAGATTGCTCAAATATTTAAAGGGACAAGATAGCACATTTCTCCACACTACTTGAAGCAACACTTTCTATATACATAATTGTTTACATGGCTAATACTGTGTAACTTAAGTAAAAGTAGTGTGTGGACTACTACAACTCTTAAGCTGAAGGCGTTATTCTGCACGTCACTAACTGCATTTTAATTCAGGGCCACTGCTTGTTTTCGCACTCTTGGATAACATGATGATGGCAGTACAGCACTGAAGTGAACAACAGGAACAGTTGGCAGTAAAGAATCAACTGGATCCCACGCCAAAGTTTCATCCAACAAGCTGTTCTTCCATTACAGTTCCTAATTTCAACTGAAAGTCCAACTGGGACATACCCGATACCAGATTTGTAAAGTCTGCAGTTGGTACTGTCATTTCATAAAATACTATTTGATAGCTTTAGCAGGAGAGGGGAGAAAAAAGGTCCTGTGCATTTTACAAGATCTCCAGGCACACATTTCACTCCATAGCTGTAATGACAAGTCCAAACTAGGTCTCCTACTTGGAAACAATGATGATGAGTCTCAAGTAGATTAATGTGCATAGGCTGGGATCTGGCTATACATGAGACAATATCAGGACATGGTAGGGCCCAATGGGTATGCAACATATTGCTTTGACAGAAGAGCTGCTGGTGACTCCTGGGTAGTAGCATGTGAGATGTTCTTGGAGACTAGCAAACATTTGTCCAGTTTCTGATATGATTCAAAACAGACTTGTTAAGCATACCTTAAAAGCTAAGTGCTCTATTATTCTGAAACAGGATGACACTGAGCAGAATGTATCTGTTGAATTGCATGTGAAGATAGGAACATTTTGAATTCTTCTGAACAAAGATTGATTGTAACCAAGCAAATATACTTCTACGGTGAGGTAGGTGAACCAGGGTACACTACCAAAAACATTATATTTGTAAAGCTTTTGTCATGTGGCTCATTTAGAGCTTGCTAAATAAAATCATGACCTTTTGTGAACAGTTTCTAAAAACTGTGAATGACATCATTTCTGAATGATCACTCACATTCCCTAAAAGAAACAATTGTGACTCAGAATGTTTCATCATGACATGAAAAAAAGACAGTTACCTGTTTCTGTAACTGGTGTTCTTCAAGATGGGTTGCTCATATCCATTCCAATGTTGGAATGCGCGCATTCACAAGCCCAGTTACCAGAAATCTTCTTCCCCGAGTCAACAGCCATCAGGTCGGTGTGCCACCCCCTCGAGTGGTGCTGATATGGCCACCAATAAATACACGGTGCTGCATGCTCAGTTCCTTCTTGCTGGCTATTGCCACAGTGGCAAAAGGCAGGGGGGATTTGGAATTGACATGAGCAACACATCTTGAACAACACCAGTTACGGAAACAAGTAACTGTATTTTCTTTTTCAAGTGATTGCTCATGTGCATTTCAACGTAGCTGAATGCAAACTCACATTAGGAGATGGGGTCAGAGCCCCTGAACAATTACAGTACAACCTTGCCACTGCAGCGTCCCCCCAGCATGTTGCATAATGGGACACAAATGTGCATATGGAAGACCAGGTGGCTGCCCTACAGATCTCCAGAATCGGGACATGGGCCAGAAATGTTCCTGAGGATGCCTGCACCCTTGTAGAATGAGCCCTAACTGGATGAGGGGCACACTCGGTCCAGCTTGTAGCATTCCTTAATGCCAGCCACTATCCAGGAAGTGATCCTCTGGGAAGAAACCTGATGGCTTTTCATCCTGTCTCCCACCACAACAATGAGCTGCTGCGACTCTCTATAAGGTTTGGTCCTATCCAGGTAAAAAGCTAACACTCTGCGAACATCTAAGATGTGCAAACTCTCCTCCCTCAGAGTGGCATGAGGGTTTGGGGTAGGGAAATATCCTGACTAACATGGAAAGAGGAGACCACCTTCCCTCTGGCCAATGTAGTGGCCACCAAGAAGGCTGTTTGGTAACTTAAAAACAATAGGGAACAGATGCGAGGGGTTCAGAGGGGACCCCCATAAGCTTAGGTAACACCAGATTAAGGTCCTTTCATAAACATCTTGATCACCAGCTCTGAGAACATGGACAAAAAGCCTGGGCCAGGTTGAAAAGCAGAAATGGCTTCCAAGTGCACACTGATGGAAGAGAGGGCCAGCCCTTCCTGACTTAGGTGCCAAAGGTAACCCAAAATAGCCAGGACTGTGGCCTGGAAGGCGGATAAACCTTTTTGTGCCAGCCATACAGTGAAGCTTTTCCACTTTGCCAGATAAATGGCCCTCGTGGAAGGTTTCCTGCTGTTCAGGAACCTCACCAGTTCATCCATGAAGCTTCCATGCCATGAGGTGAAGGGACCTCCATGCCAGGAGGTTGGAGTGCTGCAGCCGTCCCTTGTCCTGAGTCAACAGGTCTGGGCACAATGGGAGTGTTGTTGGGTCGCTCACTGACAGGTCTAAGAGGACCAGTGCTGCCTGGCCTACGCTGGGGCCACCAAGATCATCAAAGTCTAATCTAACCAAATTTTAAGGAGGCCCTTGTGGATGAAGGGAACCGGAGGGAACACATACAGGAGTGGGCCTGCCCAGGAAACATTGAATGCATCTGCCAAAAGTCCTGAACTCCAGGTCCAGTAAGAAAAACACATCCAGTACTTCGCGTTGTGGTGTGTGGCGAATAGGTGCCCCTGGGGATAGCCCCAAATTTGGAGACATACGAACATACACACTGCCATGTGTCTGAGGATCCTCATACAGCACTTGGCCTTCGTGGTGGGAAACTTGATTAGGTTGTTTATGATGTGTGGGGACCAGTGTCAACTTTGTCTCATTTACCAACAGACCGAGACTGTTGAAAGTCTGATGGATAAACCTTAAATGCTGATGAACCTGCACTTGTGAACTCCCTTTGACCAACCAGTCATTCATAAGATTAACTTCTCAGTTCACATTATGTTCCTCCAGAGAGTACTTCACTGCAGTTTCCATTGTAACTGATACTTCAACAGCATTCTTCAGTGCCCTTTGTGTTAAAAAAAAAAACACGGTGTTCATACTCAGCCAGCTCCCAACCCCACCTCCAGACAATACTATGGCTAGGGCTGACAAGGTGCCAGTACTCAGTACCAGCACAAAGAAAGCACTGTCCTTCTTACATGTAAGCACAAATACAGTCAGTAATGTATTCCAAGCTAGGTCACTGCTTAACCCACAGAATAATTAATCTATCAGGGTATCATTTAATGCTTATCTCAACTGAGAATGCTCAACTTCCATAGAGCAGCAGCAAACTGTGTTAACAACTCCCCACTTCCCTGGTGTAACCAATAACTTTCTGCTATAGTGGACGGGATAGAAGAAAAATACTGTGAGCTTAGCAGTTCTGGACACAGTTGGATACAACAGATCACACAGCAGTCCATATGCCTTCAGACAAATCAGTCAGCAAGGCCGACACTTGTCCACGTGGAATCGTATTGCAGGTTACTAACTGTACCATTTGTGATTTGCGGTTGTCACCAAATTATCTAGCAGTGTCCAGCAAAGTCGCCATTTCTTTGCTCTACCGTTGAGCATCACCCTCCTGAATACCTTTTGTCCTACAAAGTGTATTAAAAAAGTTTATCTGCACTTTTTTCTTTTTTTTTTTTTGTGCTTAGCCTCCCTCTGCTGGCTATGCACTCGCAGTGCAGGTTAAGCTGCTTTCCTGCTGCTTCTATGCAGACAGTCAACATTACTCTCTGCTTTCCTCTCACTTCTTTCCTTTTATTTGCCAATTCCCGCTCTCCATCTGGTTGGCTCACAATGTCCTAGCAGCAAAAGTTGCAGTCTGCCACTTTGAGCCTCTAAATGAACTCTTCCCCTCCTTCTGCTGGTACCCCTGCAGAGCACAGTAAGGTCGCAACATTCACGAGTGCAACATTTGCTAATTCGGGGCCCAGAGCGCTGGTGGCTGCCACTTCCCCGGGACTCTGGGCAGGGACATGGGTGGCTGCCACTTCCCTGGGGCTCCGGGGCCCCCGTATTCACAAAAATCAACATGTGCAAGGGTTCTGAACACAGATTTGCTGTATTTGCTTAATGTTGTTTCTCCTTCAGGCAGAGGCAGCAGTAGACACTTCTGGGATAGAAAACCTGCATCTCACAACATTGCATTTGGACCTAGCAGAGAAGGAAGTTATAGGAATGGAGATGATGTTGTTATTCCTCTATTACTGCTTGATTATTCAGGCTGCAAAACTGAAAACAGTAGGAAAGTGAGGCTGGGGAGGGCTGTGCTTAAATATTGGACCATGGGAGGTCAATATTGTCTAGCAGCATTACCAACAGGTATACTGCTTACTGGGCTCTTAGAAGACATTTAGGGGTAAATTAGAGCTAAATAACAGCACAGAACACGGAGAACCAGGACTGGTGGCTGTAAACTAACTTCATGGGACCACAAGATACTTGGCAACACCCAAAATAAATGCACATCCAGCTAAATAAAATCATTCCAGACCACAGATATTGCCAGATCAGAGTGCCAGACTATAGAGTTTCAACCTGTATACAGAACACTTTTAAAAACAATGACTTCTAAAATAATACTCTGAAAGAAAAAATCTGCATACTTTTTAAAAGTATTCATCACTCATCCAAAGCCAATATTTTTTAAAATCTTCAATCCCAGGCCCAAGCTGCACATTTCTACTGAAACTTGTCTGATAACTCAGACCTTTATGACTGAAAAAGTATTAATCAAGACTCTGCTTCTGCAAGTACTTATGCAAGTCCTTAATAACACACATGTAAACAGTCCCAAGCAATGGGACTGTTCGTGAATATGTTTAACTACAAGGGGTCCTCTTTATACAACGCCCCGATGTACGTTGTTTGGCACTCACGTCATGAACATACTGAGGGCGAAGACGTAAAAATTCCTCTCTTACATCTTCACTTGTATGCACAGTCAAAACAATGCTTCCATTTGAAATTTGCGGCTGCCGTCTTAGCATTATGTATTGTACCAGAATCCTCCACACTGCTTCTTCCAGTGTGTTCTCACGTTGCAACTAGCAGTTCAACACGCATTCTCTACTGTTGTTCCTTGTACATTTTTGCCATCCGCCAACAATGAGCAATCACAGTGCAAGCACAAGTGAAGGTGCCAAGGTAAAGAAACAACGCAACAGTATTACGTTAAACATTAAATTGGATATTATAAGTCATAGTAAAAAGGGTGAACATGGAGTCGACATTGCCCATGCTCCTAACTTGCCTGCGACAAGCATTCATACAATAGTGAAGAATGCTTCCAAAATAGAAAGCAAGGCTAAGAATACTTTGAAGCATTCAGAGGTAAAAATAACAAGGCAAAGATGTGAGATAATGGTGAGAATGAAACGTTTGCCAGCATTATGTATCAAAGATCTCCATAACAAGAACATGCCAATCGGAGTAGCCCTCATTCAAGAGATGGCTTTAAGCTTATATAAAGTTCTAAAAAAGCAGTTGGGAGAGGAATCTACTTCAGATGAAAATCCCTTCAAGGTTCCCAAGGATGGTTTCACAGTTTCCAAAAAAATTGTATAGTTTCAAAAACAAAGATTCAGAGAGAGGAAGCCAGTGCTGACACAGATGCTGCAGAAACGTTTCCCGATGAGCTTGTAAAAATAACTGAAGAAGGTGGCTATGATTTTAAGCAGGTGTTAATGTTGATAAAACTGGGCTGTACTGGAAGCGCATACCTTCTTGGACATATATTTCTGTGAAAGAGAAGACTGCTCCTGGTTTCAAAGCCGCAAAAGATAGACTTACTCTTCTTTTAGGAGGCAACACCAATGGCGATAAGAAATTGACGCCATTGCTAGCTTATCATAGTGAAAATCCAAGAGCATTGAAGAATGTAGTAAAAGCTCGCCTTCTTGTTATCTAGAAATCCCACCGCAAGGCTTGGCTTATGAGGCAAATATTCCATGAGTGGTTATCAATTACTTTGTCCCTGAAATGCAAGAATACTGCAAGAAACATAATTTAACATTCAAAATTCTGCTCATATTAGACAGTGCCAGTGCCCATGACCTTGATTTTGAACAGCTGTGTCCCAAGGTGAAGGTTGTTTTCATGCTACCGAGGACATCATCTCTGCTGCAGTCTATGGATCAGGGTGTGATTGCAACATTCAAGGCCTACTATTTGACAAAGACATTCCGCAAACTCATTTGAGCTGACACTGATGGTGACGAAAATCCCAAGTCCTGGAATTTTGGAAAAAATTCACCATTTCTGACTCTATTGCTAATTGGCTCCACCTGGGATGAAGTTTCTAGCCACCTAATGAACCGCTCTTGGAAGAAAATGCATCCTGCTGCAATCCATACTTTCCTTGGCTTAGATGACACATCAGGTATACATGATGAAAAAGAGAAAATGGCAAAGGAAGCAGGCTTCCATAAAGTGGAAATTGATGATGTTAACGAGTTGGAGTTGCATGGTTTGCCTCTGAGCAAAGATGGACATGCATGGTTTTGAAGAAAATGCATCTGATAGTGATGAAGAAGAGAGCTATTGTGAACAGAAAGCTGACTTCACAATTCAGTCTCTAAAGGAAATGTTCGACCATGTTGAACGTGCAATAGACATAATGAAAAGATGTGACAATCTTTCTGACCACTCATCAATGGTGGCTCAGAGCATTAGAGAATCTATGGCTTGCTAGAGAGAAATATGAAAAGCAAAACAAAAGACAGGAAAGCAGACAACCCTTGATTCTTTCTTTAAAAAGAAAACAAAGCAACCACTCCCTGATGAACCTGAAGGACTCTCTGGGTTTTGAGGTTAAAATCCTTTAAAATGTACATTGAATTTATGATTTTTTACATTACAAATGTTTTACTGTATACTGTATGTACTTCGTTGCTAACAGACATTAAAACAAGAAGACATCTTAAAGGACTCGGTCCCTATCCCAATGTATTTACATGTATTCTTATTGTAGAAAATTCCCCTTTGTAAGTCGTCTGGCTGCCATTACTGCATGTGAGGTCCCTATCCTTCTGCGTTTACATGTATTCTTACGGGGCAGGGGGTGGGGGGAGCAGGAAATTCCCCTTTATACGTCATTTCACTTTACATTGTGACTTCACGGTCCCTAACCGCATGTATAAAGGGGGCCCCCTATATATGCACATAAATGTTTACAAGATAGGAGTTTTATGAAAGGGAATCAAATTGGAGAATGTGTCCAAAGAGAATTATTGCAGAGCAGGTTATGGAGATACTAGTGAATAGAGTGACCTCTCAGAAATGCAGAAGATGCCTATGAATATATGCATAGAGAGTAGCAAGACCATTCTGACATGCATTGCAACTTCTTTCCATGATGTCAGCAGCCCTTTGAGAGTCCCTGCTGGTTCTGGTTTGCATGTAACAATTCTTTATTCCTATACCAGGAGTATGGCAATTAACAACCCACATCCCAAAACTACTCTCAAGATAAAGGTTTCCATATTTTATCACAGCAGCCACTGCAACAAATTCTGGTATGTGTGGGTCTCTGCAAGCAAGGATGAAAACTGTTATCCATGAATTCAAACTAATAAGATGTTTCCAAATGACAAGATAAGGAAAACTCCAGAAATAGTTTTAACGAATGCTTTTTTGGTAAATGGGAGATTGTGTGTATTGCATTACAGATGCACAGAATAGCCTACAGAACAATATGGTTATGCATGAATAGTAACTCTTTGGGTGCATCTACACTAGCCGGCTACTTCAAAGTAGCCAGCACAAAGGCGAAATAGCACGCATTGTGTCCACATGCGCCGTGTGCTATTTCGACGTTGAAATCGACGTTAGGCGACGAGACATCGCAATCGCTATTAGATGGGAATAGCACCCTACTTTGACGTTCACTGTCAAAGTAGGGCGTGTGTAGACGATCTGCATCCCGCTACTTCAAAATAGCGGGGTCCTCCATGGCGGCCATCAGCTGAGGGGTTGAGAGATGCTCTGTCCAGCCCCTGTGGGGCTCTATGGTCACCACGTGCAGCAGCCCTTAGCCCAGGGCTTCTGGCTGCTGCTGCTGGTGCTGCAGCTGGGGGTCCATGCTGCGTGCACAGGGTCTGCAACTAGTTGTCGGCTCTGTGGATCTCGTGTTGTGCAGGCCGAGTGTGTCTGGGAGGGTCCCTTTAAGGGAGCGGCTTGGGGCTTTGCTGGCCGCTTATTTCGACGGGGAGCACTTGTGCGTGTGGACGCTCCGCATTTCCTTCCAGGGCAGCTCCTTTCGACATTCTCCGTCGCTACTTCAACATTGAAGGTCGACGACACCAGCCCTGGAGGATGTGTAGACGATACTCGTCGAAGTAGCCTATTTCCATGTCCTTACGTCGAAATAGGCTACTTTGATGTAGTGTGCTAGTGTAGACGTAGCCTTTGAGAGTTAAGAGAACGAGATAAGCAAAAGGATTGGCTGTATCACTTAGTGCCCTATCTGAGAATCCAGTGAGATAGTTTGTACCTCTGTACTCCCAAGGAGATCTGCAGACCCCTCCCGATATGCATTTAAGTATCGTTCCACCAAGCTTGTTAAGTCAGACATAATCTCATCCAGTAGCAACAAACGGAGAGGTAGAAGGTAAATGGTCTCCAGAGCCAACACCTGCAGCAGCGAAGGTGGAAGAGGTCTCGCAAACCATAGTTCAGGGTTTCCCTGCATATCCCAAATAAAAATAAAAAAAAGTTATTAACCTAGCAAAAAGTTTAGCTAAATTAAAAGCAACTTTTTGCCCATGTGCTTTCTTTTCTCACCTAGTCATCTTGTATTTCCAAATGCTTTAAATATTCCCAGTGCTGCTTAAGCACTTGCTAGCTATACCATTGGAATAGCAATCTCTAAGGCTCTGTCTATGCACAGAAGTTTTGCCAGTTTAACCATTCCAATCTAGACATACCCTACTTAGAGTGTCATGTTTCTTCATGGTTTCTAGATATTTGCCCATGAATCATAATTCAAATGCAATACAATCATGAGCACTGGTGGCAAATTGAACTGGCTTCCTACACAGACAGTGTCATAAAACTGTGCTCTGTAGGTGGTCAGATTGCCTGTATAATACTGAGTGGAGTCAAACTCCTTCACTTACAATCCCAAACTGCACAAATTAATCTGAGTTTCCTACCATCATGCTCCCTGCCCACCAAACAGTCACAACAGGCAAATATTTAAAAGGGGAAATGTACAATTTCCGATTGTCTCCTTAGAGGCTATGACTGGTATTGAAATGATCGATCCACTTACTTGAAGAGCCTGCTGCCTGTACTCTAGGAAGGACACCTTTCTGGGCGACATCTTGAGGTGTCGCATCAAGCACTCCTGTAGGGAGCTGATGCGATGTGGAAGGAACCCACCTGTTACATTGGAAAAATGAAGGACATCAGCAACCTGTAAGGGGAATATGAAAGGGATCACTATGTAATGACCAGAATCTGTTGGCCCTAAAAGCAGAGAAGAGAGAGATTTGTTACTAGAGAGTAAATTAAAAATCAAAGTTCTAAATTGGCATCTTTCCCAGGCCTTCAAAAGTTGCTTAGGGCACAAACAAGGCTCCACCACAACTATCTGCCCCAGAACACTTTTTACACATCCTCAAGATAAAAATTTAATTTGTACTTACCTAAAATAAGTTTTTTGTCATAAATCTCAGACCTAACCATTTTCTGCCTACTCCTTTTAAAATGTTATACGTTTTAGAGGGAGTTCTTCCTTTCTCACTAAAATAGTTGTTTCTTAGATTATTAAACTACTGGCAAAAATGAAGAAAAACATGATGAAACAAGTTTATAAATTAAAACTGTAAGCTTCAGTATTGTAACAGCATCAGCATCACAGAAATAGGTTAAAAGTCATCATAGCTATGCACAAATGGGCTGCATCAAATATTACGTCACTTAACTGATAGTAACTACCCAATCAGGTGCTACAACAACTGTTTCACAAGTAGAAATTTTTTTAAACAAATAAATTTCATTGTTCTTAACAACTGCATAGATGTCAGTAACAGAGGGACCATGCAGGTGGGTGCAGCATACTGATACCTCTTTTGAATCTTCCTCTGAGGAGTGGTGGCTCTCTAACATCTGGGATTTGCTTTCAACAAAATGACTCAGAAATTAGGTCTATGTGGGTTTGCCTGCACTAAGATGTGGTTACCTCTGAGCACACTGACCCCAGTGCAATGGAGCGAAAAAAGGAAAACAGGTCCATTCTTAAGTGATTGGTGCAATGAGACAGCAGTGGAAGGACTGTTGCCATCCATTTAGGTATACTGGAAGTGGAATGCATTCACTCTGCCACTAAAACAAATAAGCTCCCACCATAACAGAGCTGGGGTGATCGTGAATCAGTCAAAAAATCTATCTTAGGGGTGGGAAGGAGAGAAGTATATGAGAATTCTAGTTCCCACCAAAATAAAAATAGTTATACCACTGCATCTTGTCTTCTTAGACCAGGCACTCACTATGTAGATGGCTCTGCCAACTATTTTCAACAGTTTGTCAGCTAATCACACCGGAGCCAGAAAATCTTCCACGTGAGAGCCGCTTATCTGATGGCAGGTACTGAAGGAAATGTTTTGCAAAAAATTTGTTTGTGCAGAAAAAGCCTACACTTGCTTGATATTTTTGATTGATATTTGGCTGCTGGTGGTAGATCTGAACAACAGTTCAGCCATCTGCTCTAAAAGGCTTTTCAATAAAATATATTTGGGAAGCTGTTATAAGAGAAGCCTTGCATGCACTATAAAAATTTATCTGCTGGCTGTGATATTAAGAGTTGAGACAAGTAACAATATGTTGACTATGTCTTTTCACAATTCACACTTAGCAAAATGACTAGCAAAACAACCATTTGTCCCTGTCTACAGTGAGTGGAATCATAATTGGCATAGTATTGGTTAGCTCACTTTTTCAATATCAAGTTTTAACACGATAAAATTTTGTAAGCAAGACAAACCTCACGTGTAGTATTGATGCAGCTCTATCGGAGCTCGTAACTGTGGAACCAATGCTTTACTGCTGCCTGACTTACTCTATCATTCCCACTGTTGCAAGCATTTGAAGTGAGGCACCAGCAGTCGACACATGTGGCCTAACTCATTTACTCCGTTTCTGCACTTGCAACAGGTATGGAGGAAGTAAAAATGGTTCTACACTGCCTGTATCCAGAGGCATATCTGTCCCTCATGTAAGTAGGGGCAAGCCTGAAGCACCCAACAAGGTTGATCATGATCAACTAATGTACCTTTAAAAGGTATTACAGTCTGTCTACACTAGGTGCTAACACATTTTTAAATCAGCACTCTACATTGCAAAACATCTTTTTCATAGGTTAAGGTTTCTCTTGACTAGATAAAAAGTTGGGCTGATAACTTTATCAACACTCTCTAATGTCCAAACAATTCCACTGTAGACAAAGGAAGCTATGGTTCCATACAAGGCTGGCTGGTCAAACTGAAGCCTCTTTGCTCATCCATTTACACAGCTTGCCTTGTCTGTACTGGAGTTTTAGGATGTGCTAGTAACAATGTGACAGCTAACACATTCTAAGCAAAACCTTTGTATCCTAATCAGAAGAACCCCTTACAAAAAGCGAATAAGCTTGTCTCTTGCTGAAACCGTTCCTGGTTACAAGCCAGACTAGTTACAAGCCAGACTAGAGTACCTGTGTATCAAACACGTTGGAAAGAATGATTCCATATTGGTGGGAGAGGCAGTCTGAGATCGAACGGCAGTCATGAATGACCTGAAGAACCAAAGACAGATGCCTGAACGTGGCTGTTGATACAATGTCCAATTGCAACTTCTTGATGTGGCTAAACCATTTCACACATATTCTGCAAACTTTCTTAACACTTACTTTCAAAATTTTCTTGTCTTCCAGCACCATCTGCAGTCCATTTTTGAAAACTCCACGACCCAGACGGAAAACATCAAATAAAAAAACCTGACTCCTCGTGGCTACCTAAAATAAACCAATCCCAATTTATTTGCAAGTGCAGAGAGCAGAAAGGGTTGCAAAAGGATGGGGAGGGTCTGCTGGCACCCAACTTTCTCAAAGAATGTTGCTCACAAAAAGTACCTTGAAGACAACAGCATTACAGTTTCATGATAGTTCTTACTGTTATCAAACAGATACTCTCAAACAAGCTTGCAATAAAGGATCAAATTCATTAACTGATTACATGCACTTACATAATGGGTATTTTCAGACATGCAAAGAATGTGCATGTCAGAAATCCTACCCACAATGCTGGAATTAAAAACACCCTTCCCTTTCCCCACGTCCTTCACTGGATACAGAAAAAATGAACAGAAGCTTCCCACTCCAGGTCTTTCCTTTCATTGACTCCCCTTTCACTACAAGAGCTAAAATAAAAACACTGTCCTCTGTCCTCTTCCACTTGATTTTGATACATGACTTGGCTTGCTTACATTCAGAGTTGCCCTGACTTAACTAAAAGTGTTATTTTAAACTAATTCAGCTACACTTATTCAAAACCAAAACAAAAAAGCAGGCTAGTAGCACTTTAAAAGACTAACAAAATAATTTATTAGGTGATGAGCTTTCGTGGGACAGACCCACTTCTTCAGATCATTCAAACCCAGTATAAATACTTAATTTTACATAAATCAGATTTAATATTGAATTAACAACATCCACTCAGGCTTTGAGCACATTTAAACAAACTCTTATTTAAACCTTGAATGTTAAAAGCAATGCAACATTTAATTTAGGTGAAGTCTTACTATTGTGAATTTAAACAACTCTGGACTGATGCTTTTGAGCTAATCTTCCTGTATTCTGATGTCTTTCAAGGTCAGTGATCATCAATGGGCCTTGTCTACACCTACAAGATCTTTGCTGCTTTTGCTATGCTTAGTTAAGCAAAAGAAACTTCCTAGTGTAGATGCAGTTATGTCAAATTTCTTACACTGCTATAGCTTATTCTGGTTCAGCAAAGTAAAATAAGCAAAACAGTATGAAACACTTCATATCAGTATCAGGGGGTAGCTGTATTAGTCTGCAGCTTCACAAAAAAACAAGCAATCCTGTAGTACCTTAAAGACTAACAAATGTATTTATTAGGTAATGAGATTTCATGGTAAGACCCACTTCTTCAGATCTGGAGCAGAGAATAAGAATCACAGATTTACATAGCAGGGAGGGGGAGAAGTCACCTGTCATTAATAGGACCAGAAGAAGAATTACATTAGTATAATCACTCCCATACTATGGCCTTTACCAGCTTAATTATGTGGGTTCAAATACATAGTTATACAGGTATGTATTTTTAAGTGTAGACCTAGCCCAAGTTTTTTCTCCAGATTGTGCCTTCTGAACAGCAGAACAGCTTGAAAAACACATTCGCTCTTTAACTGTCCCTTACCTGAAGCCAGCAGAGTCTTCCATGACGACACAGATTAACACCCTCTGCTGCCACACTAAAAACACTCTGTTTTTTGATGTGTAGCATCTAGTGCAAACAAGAAGAAAAGGAATTGGACGGGTCTGGACACCAGTCATAAAAACAGGAATTCTTTCACTTCTCAGTCTTTGGTTCAAATTCAACAGAAATCATCAGTGATCAAAAGTAGTTTCATCTGACAGGCACTCAGTGGCCTGTGAGAAATGCACTGGGAGTTTCAGTCTACCTACTAGAAGGCAGGCATATGAAGCACAACTTATAAGACAGTAGTCTTAGCAGAGAGATCAAGGACCCTATATATGGAGCATTGGTACTGAACAACTCTTTCCTCAGTAGAGGAGATTTGAGGCTTACTGTTGAGATAAGTAAGTAATCGACTTGTTCATGAATTCAAACTCAGGTTGCAGGTAGACAGGGTGTTCAGGGAGATCAATGCCTGGCCTGGCCCAGCCATTCCCCACCAGAGCACAGAATGCCTCCTCTCTCCGCATGCCCCTCCCCAAGTGCTGGGCAGGTGGCACAAGCACTGACTTCAACCACGCAGAGTCTTTGGACTAAGACAGGGTCACAGCTCACCACTCTAATGCCATGTCTATATTATAAAGTTAAGTCATCATAAGGCAACTTATGTGGACCTAACTGTGGAAGTATTCACACAGCAATGCTCCTCCCACTGATTTAACTTTCCTGCTATGGCAACATAACAAAACCACCTCAACAAGTAGCATTGTGCTTATGGGGACATAGCAAGAACAAAGCAGTGTCAGTGTAGGCACTGCATTGCTTATATCACCCTAAGAAACCTCCAGGTGGTGTCCCACAAAGTGCATTGTGACTGCTGTGGTCATCAGTTTGAAGTCTGTTGTCCTGCAGCCACGAACGCAGGCAAGCATTCCTCTTCCTTTTAAAGCCCTGGGAATTTTTGAAATTCTTCTTATTTGTTTGCGTGGAGCGCTCACATAGCATTTGCCCAGCTGACCAGGCTGGCTCCCTAAAGGAAAACACGCTCCTGCCTGGAGCATGGGAGTTGTTGGATCTTTTGGGAGGAAGCTGTGCAGTCAGTTTCACTCCAATTGCAGGAACTTTGGTATCTATCCGCAGATTGCTTGTGGCAGGGCAGAGAAGACACAACAGAGACATGCAGCACCGTACCAAGATCAAGAAGCTGACACAAACATGCCAGAAGGCAAGAAAGGCCAACAATAGGTCTGGTGAACTTCCAAAGACATGCTGCTCCTATAAGGATCTACACACCTTTCTCAATGACAACCCCCACCTCTAATACCAACAGCCCTATGGATACTTTACACGGACTCTTGGTGTTGGCCAGTGGAATCAGCCCCAAGGATAATGTGGTGGATGAGCAAATGGAGTTGGAGAAGGATGGGGACAGGTGACAAGGATGTCCAGTGACATGGTTGAGCCAGAATTTTTTCTTAACTCCAGAAGGGTCTAGCCAGTCCCAGAACTCCAGCTGTCACTCCTGATGCAGCAGAGGTGACCTCTAGAAAACATTCATTGTGCTTTGATACTGCAGAGAGATATGAGGTAGAACTCTGATTTTTTTTAAATCAGGGTAGAACAGAGGGACTGAAATAACCAATACAGGCACAGTTTGAATATGCTTCTCATTCTATTGTGCAGCTAAGCAGAGGAGGACCTGAAGAAATGTTTGTTATGCCCACCAAGATGTCCGGGAATGCTACATAGAGATCTCTAGGAAACTTTCCTATAGGTTCTCTGCAATCCTCTGCCAAAGGTTTCTTGGAAGGAATGCTTTGTTTCTTGCCTCCACTACAAGAAACTTTTCTGCACCAACCAGCAATTTTTTCTGCAGGCAGCAAAGCAGCACACACACCCTCACACAAGCAGAAGCTGTACTCTTGCATCTTAGGTTGCTGTCAGGAGCAAGACATTAGGTAATATCACCCCCACCTCAGGAAAATGGTGCCGGTATTCAGAAGTGGCCCCAGGCGTATCTAGTGATTCCCCTCTGAAGCACCCCACATTGTCAGTACAATCTTGCCCTTCCACACCCCAGCCAAACTCATAAGAATACCCATACTGAGTCAGCCCAAAAGTCCATCTATCCCAGTATCCTGTCTTCTGACAATGGCCAATGGCAGGTGCCCCAGAGAGAATGAACAGGTGATCGAGTGATCCATTCCCTCTCACGCATTTCCAGCTTCTGGATAACAGAGGCTAGGGACACCATCCCTGCCAGTCCCACCTTATAGCCATTGATGGAACTATACACTAACTTTTCTAGGTTTTTTTTTTAAACTCTTTTATATTCTTGGCCTTCACAACATCATTTGCATAGAGTTCCAAAGGCTGACTGTACGTTGTGTGAAGAAATATTTCCTCTGATGCTTTGGATTGCGGGCAGAGAGCATAAAGAGAGGCTATGAAACCAATGAGAAAATGCATATGGATGCTCAGGAGAGAAAACAGAAGCAGAGGATACAGCTGCTACGAGACCAAATGGACATGTTGAGATCCCAGAAAGAATGGAGGAAGGAACAAATTTGTACTTGCCTTCCCCTGTAGCCCCAACAGAAGTGCCTTCCCTGCCCTCCACACACACGCGCCTCATACGTTCTTGGGCCGTATCAGTACTCCATACTCTCCACCCCAAAAGGATACATATAACAGTGACAGCTGGACGTATACTCAACTGTAAGATCTAATTTGAAAATGTGCTCATTGTGTTTGTATTGCTGTTCAATCAAACTGTGCTTAAAGAAAGATATGGAATCTTCATGTCGCCTACACATGATGAGTGCTGCTAAAATTCATACACAATGGCAACTGAAAAATTGCACTGAAAAATTAACGCAGACATAGTATAGCAATTTTACAAGGTTCATGTTATGGTGCAAGAAAACAATGCCCAGCAAAATGCTCTAATGACATATTACTGGGGCTCACTGTCAAAATGCTCCTTCAAAGCCTTCTTCACTTGAATACCTCCCCACTGAGCCCCTCCAACAGTCTTGGTTTCTAGCTGCTCAAAATCAGCAGACAGCTGATCTTCTCCCCACTCCTCTCCCCACAGAAACGTCTCCCTCTTAGCTTCACAGATTATATGCTGGAGAAAACACACTGCTATGACTGAAAGTATACTTTCCTCGCTGAGGGCTAACCCACTGAAGGCAAATTCAACAGTCATGCTGCACCTGCTAAGCCTGTTGGTGAATTGCTTCTTGCTGTAGTTATGGTTTAAGTTATATAAGTATATATAATACTTTGTAGACCATGGGAGGAAGGGGTAGGGATTATTGTATAAAGTCTCCACTCAGTCCTGTACAATGAAGATGTAAGTCCTGTAATTTTTGTAAGCTTTGTTTTGTAGCAGCAGTTAGGTCTATATTAAGTGTTGTAAGTTAGTAAGAAATTGTTTACAGAGCTCATCAGTCTGCAAAAAATCCTGTCTGTTCCTTTGTAAGAGAAACTGCCTTCTCAGAAGTGAGCTTTCCTTTATGTGAGTGAGGAAAGTGTGCATGTGGGGGTGTATGCAATGGACTCAGTCCTGAAGCCAGCCTGTCTGGAGCCCCAGCTGCCAGCAGCACCTTGATCACCGGAGAATAATAGGAGTGCTGCAAAAGAATCCACCCCTGAAAATGAAGGCAGCCTGTCAAGAGAAGATGACAGTCCCATCTGCTGTTAGCTGATGACTCATGCTCATACAGCATCATGAGGCAGTGGGACAGGACAAGAGCTATCAGACTGAAACATAAAAAGATGGGTGCAAAGCTACAGGAGTGCTTCTTGCCATCACCACTCTGCAGAAGTTAGTCTCAGCTGGCTGGTGAGGTAGATGGTGGTCCAGGTCCGTGGGCACCTCCTCCTTTCCCCAGGATAGGTGGCACTGAGTGCTCCTGAATACTACACTGACCAGAGAGCAAGCTGACAAGGGGGTCACAATCAGCTTGTCACCCCAGATTCATGATTACAGCCAGATACACTGGACCCACTATGCCTTGGCTTCCTCCACTGTCTCTATGCAACCCTTCACCTGCGTGAGTTCTCTCTTGTGGGTGTGGGTGTGCGTGCATGCGCGCTTGAAAGCTAGTTCCCCTTTTCCTTTATTCCAACAGCTGCATTTAATATAATGCCTTTGAGTACAACTCTGGGGTGGTCTTTTGTGGAAATCAGAGTAGCAGAGATAAGTTCCCAAGGATCACTACCGGCATCTCATCATCCCTAGCTGGAATCTTTAGGGCTGGAAAGAAAGGCTCTGCCTGCAGCTTTCTGTACGGGGCAGTGTAACATACACCTTCCCTGATCATCATGCCTTGATGTCAGTGAAACAACCCCAGTGACCTACCAGAGATGGTAATACCACAGAAAAGCCCAAATGGGGCCCAAATGGGGATGTGAGTGCCATATATTACACCACCATAGTTTGGGAATCCCCTTGCTGCAAAGCCATCCGCTGTTCTCCCATACTACTTCCCGCTCATATTCCTTCGTAGGAGGAGGAAATGAATGGCCCTGCACACTTGCATCACTACAACTATCTATGCCAAAACAATCCCAGACTAATTTTTTTACTGACTGGTATCAGCCACAGTTCCCAGTTGGCATACTGCAATCATCATTTCTTTTTCCAGTGTGAGGACAGCTCTCATTTTGGTGTTCTTACACCAATGGGCACAAACAAGCTCCACACTCAATTCCAACAAGGTGGTTTGTACACTCAAAAATTTTGCAGTCACTGCTCGTTACCCCAAATACATATCATGATGCTATCCTACCATTTGTTTCCTAACCCAGAACCAATGATTCGCTATGCACAGATACTCCATAAACACCAAAAAGCAATCCTGAACGGTTTCAGTTTACAGTGTCTGCTGAAAAGTGGTCCAAAATGTAGTCCGCAACTCATGGAAACACGGAACAGAGAAAACTGCATCATGGGATGGTGAGCTCACCCCAGTGAGGCACTGAAAACCCTTCCCAGAACACCCAGCAGCAGATGGTGGGAAGTTTCACAATAGAATATCCATCCAAAGTGTACTGCTATGCCTGTTGACGCCAGAGCACCTCCTATGAATGTGTTCCACCATCGCAATGAGTGTGGTATATGGATGTGCAAAAGCAGTATAATTACAACAAGTGATGATTCTTGACATAACTAAACATGACAATTTAGTGACGTAGACATGGCTGGAATGTTGTTATTATTACTCACAGCAGGACCAAATTTCTGCTGGAATTGATCAATGACTATGTACTCCATATTTTCCTCTTCTTCCTCTACAATGAAAAACACAACATTACAGATTTTCCCGTATCAGTCATCACAGTGGATGTATATTTCAGATCCTCACTCAAATCCCATCTTTTCCATAGCTGTACATAGTCCCACCTTCTCTTTCCTCTCAAATGAAAAAACTCCAAGTATAGTATTGCTTTTCCAAACCAAGATTGCAGCAACTATGCGAGTAAACAGAATGATAATTTGTCTGCAGCAACTCCAGGATTTTGATCTTGTGATAAAACAGAAACCACTAATGTGTTTTAAAAGTGATCTCCAAAGGTAAAAAAATAGCTGGATGCCCTTTTAGATTCTGTTACAAAATACACAGGATGCAGGAAAAGTTTTCTAAAAAGGTTTTTTAACATTAAAAATTCAGTTTCTGACCAGATTGGAACATGTTATGTTAAGTGTGGAACTACTAAGTGATGACATCACAAGAGAGCGAAAATCAAGCAAACAAGAAAGTGATTTTTAGTCAGCCTTAAAACTCTGAGTCTGAAACATTTTTTTTAACATATAGGTAATAGGTATGCCTAATGATCACCTGGAGAAAGGTTTTCTTTGCAAAGATTGAAAATTCCCTTTTCTTTTATTTAGGATGTGAGAACTCACACCACACATTTCTGACACAGCCCATAAGGTCCTCTTGCAAAGCTGGGAAAGACTAGACGTAAAATTCCAGACACTTCTATTTTTAAATGAAAATTTAAAACACCCCTTATTTCAGTCTTTTTGTCAATCAAAGAACCATAAAACAAAGTCTCACTTTAAAAAAATCTTTGTACATCATTATGTTCAAACTTTGCTCCATTCCCCCATTACTTAGGTTATTGTAACTGTACTGTCAATACAGAAGACTCATGTAGCACCCTCATGGGGTATCTGAGTCCCTTGCAGGACATTAGTCTGCTTTTGAACATGAGACCATTTGCACCCAAAGCAGGAGCTTTTTTATTTGATCGCCAATCCACTATAAGTATCCTCCAAGTATAATAATCAATCTTGCACTCATCATCAATGGTCATTCAGTTTTAAGATTTTAGTTGACATCACAAAATAATGAAATATTAACACACTCCAGATGTTTTGCTTACATAGCATTAAATATTTTGACTCTTTGCACGAGTAGTTGTGCTCCTTTGCGAGAGAGTCATTTTGCAGCTGGGAGAAATCCAAAGTATAAGCATTATGAAAAAGGTATACTGTGATAATTAAGATTTCCTTATTTGTATATAATATACTTTGCATATTTAATGATGCTCATTGTGAGCTGGCAGTTGAATATGAGGGGAAAGGATTACACTTTGCTTGAATTCAAAAGGTGAGGCGGGAGAGTCTACAGAGCTGCAGTCCCAGAATGTTTCAGCATCAACCCACCACCAATCAGCAGTGAAACAATTGGCAAAGGTGACATTTAAATCAGTTAACATTAACATCTAATAATGTCAATCTACCAGATAATTGGAACCCATTTAATGAAGTTCATTCAAAGTGTCTCTTGAAGGTGCTAGTACTAAAATGCATTTCTTATGGAGCAAACATTTTCCTCCTCATTACCCAGGACAAATGGGAGTGTATTTTAACAGCAGCTACGGGGCCAACAGCATCTTGTTTTCAGTTTATGACAAGCTTTGGAGCTTGTAATACTGAGCATAAGCTTGCCTACACACAACATGAAAATGAAATAACTAAATAGGTTTTAATTCATACCTGTAGTTATTTCAGGGCATGTCTGTGGACTCCTATATTTCGGAACTAGAGTATCTTATTTCAATTTCACTGAAGAGACACGCACATTCCAAATGTGAATTAAAAATGAAATATTTAGTTATTTTGGATCCAATTTGTGTATAGAACGTGAAAGGATACAGAACCTGGGATAAAAGCTTGTGTCAAATACTAAGCATCTGGCTTGTGGAAAGACTAGGCATATAGGGTCAATATCAGAGTTACCTGCCAGAGCGTATCTTAAGTTACTCAGGCGGATATCTGGGCTCTCTGGAATAACGAAAGTAGAACTCTGTGGGCTGTGCTCTGCTAGTTCTCCCCTGTCCATTCCAACTCCTCCAGTAACTAGACTATCCCTGCACAAGACAACAATGCAAGAAATCACATACCTTACTACAGTGAACACGCAATCAGGCCTACAACACGTTACCAACTTTAAGCTGTAAGTAAGGCACTGTTAGTCTTTCATTCAGTATGCTGCACCTACATACAATCATACAGCTGCCTTGAAGTCCATAACAGCATTCTAGTCAAACATTCATGGTTTTCCTGAGAGTTCCTGGGCTCTCTCTTAAATAAATGTTTGCTTTGTTTAATGGATATTTATTTCAAAAGGTAAAAGTAGAGAAGCCAAAGGCAGAAACAAGCAGAAAAGAGGTCAATTGAATTGTTTGGTGATGAAGGCCCTGATGAGGAGGAGGGTTCCCATGATGCAGAGTGATCAACGAAGACTGAAGCACCTGGCTTAGGATTGAGCTGCACAAGTTTAGTGACAATTTAACTATCTTGGTTAGGAATGTGCTTTTATACCAATAAGCATCAGTACAATCCTTAATGTTTATAATCTCCATCACTGTAGTACCATCACACCATTATAACTGCACCCACAGTAGGAGATTTTATATCTTGAACAATATTTTCCTATACCGGTATAGTTAAAGTAGTAAAAGTGAAAAGACAACCCCTTAAGACATAAAAGATCATTTATCAGAAAGCTTCCATTTACCAGCGCTGATAAATATAGGAATAAGTTTTGTTAAAAGACTGAGCTAGACTTTTTTTTTTTAATACATAAAAAAAAGAGTGCTGCTAAACAGAATGGTATTTGCCTTGCAAACTCCAGTTTAAGGGAGCAGTTAGTAAAAGTCACTTGATTCCCATTTCCCTTATAAGGGTAGTTAAATATTGTTACAAACGTGCCCTTGGCAAATACTTGAAAACCAAGCAATGTTAACAATTTGCATTGGAACTGCAAAAAGAAATGCAAGAATTTTAAGTAAAAATCCACACCTGTGCCAGCTTCCAGATGTTTACTTACATTTGACAAGGTTTGAAATGTAGTTTCCCCTCCCCTGTACAACTGTTTGGCCATCAAAAAAGGGGACTGTTTGTTAGAGCAGTCCCAACAATGTGGGGGAGAGGCAAAGGGGGAAACTGCCCCCCAGGCCCAGCATTTCAAAGGGGCTCGGAGCTCTGGTTGCCATTGTGTTACCTACCAGCTCTGTGTTTTTGGGGAACCAGATCACGACCATCTAGTGCTCTTGGGGAGCCAGGGAGCAATACTTATGGAAAACAAATCCCCTTCCCCCAAGCCTCTGCTTGAATCAAAGACAAAACACTGACACTGGCATGGGTAGACGCACCTAAATCCCACCAACAAGGGGATACTGAAAGCACAGAAACACTGCCTGATGCGAAATCTCTGCTGCAAATGATAATGAACCCAGGCCCACTCACACCCACATTAGTCATTATCAGACCCATTCTAGTAATGGATCCCATTGATAACCAAAATACGCAAACTGCCTAGTTGCATTGTGCGCTCCTTCAAAGAACATCACCCAGAGCCAGGCATGATCAGCCTCTACTGTTTTGCCTCTGATCACCCATAATCAAACCCAGTGTTCTTCTTGAACTATTGTCCTGTTCCTACAAAAACACAACTGTTCTGCTGCCTGGATGTAAACTCTGTGTCAGTTCCACTGAGAATCATCATTTCCTTCCTGATCATGCTGGGGGCTCTGCTTGTCTCCTGCTCTCTGGACACTCCCACTACCATCACCATCTGGGACCTCCAATCAGTGTAAGATCCATGGAGTGGTGAGAGCTCTCTCTCTCTCTAGGCATAGCCTCCTAACCTTGCCTTATGGCATTCGTTATATGGTATGCTAGCCCTAATGCTTCTAATAAGTTTATTTATTATTGTAACTGTTAAATATATATTCACTACCCAAAAATAAATAAATTTCATTATTAAACTGGTTGCCCCTATCTCTTTTTCTTTCTCTCTGGCTCATTTTCTCTTAGTGGTGGTGTTTTGGCTTCCCCATTCACTCTGCGAAAACCGTCTCTTGTACCTAAGCAAATAGATCCCTGTGGTGCCCAGAACTCCTGTGGGGTTTGACCGTTGAGTGGGTTACTAGTAGAATGACTGTGCTGTGAAACTGTGGATTGAGGAAGGTGTGCTGTACTGGGGTGGCAGCTGAGAGTGCTGTTTAACCCAGCCACTGAGGCCAAGGGCACATAAGGGCCACAGCTTGGCACTGCTGTGCAACTCAGCCCACTAAGTACAGAGACATATAAGGTGTCAGCTTGTAAGTGTTCATTAACTGGACCTCTCTGGGCCCCTTTGAAACACCATGGAGCTCTGTGCGCCACTCTGCAGGCAGCTCAGAGAGCATGTGGGGGAGGCCCCAGGGCTGACTGCCCAAGCTCCACCGCTTCCATCACTGGCCCTGCCCCTTCTGGGGCAGACAGCTAGCCCCTCCCCGCCTTTGGCACTGGGCCCGTGGCACCTGTGAGCACTGCTGCGTGAGAGATCTCTTTCCTGGAAACCCCGATCTCTTTATAAAAGAAACTAAACAAATTATTGCATAGAGAAAGAAAGAACAATTTTACAAGTATCTTTTTAATAATGGAAACATCCCAACCATCTCCTTACCCACACCTTTATGGAATACTTCAACACAATCTTGGTGCTAATCTTATACTCACAAAATTTTCCATTCACCTGTTGGCTGTCCAGATAGGCACATTCTTTTTCAGTCATGAAAAATAGGTCTCTTCCAACATACCTGATGGGAGCAGCAGCTCCTCTCGCTGCTCCTTCTTCCAGTTCTTCTAGAAGTTCCACTGTGATACAAACAAAACACTTCAATTACAGTGGTAAAATAAGAAAAACTCTTTGACTAGGAATTGAATTAGACCAGAACTAGTACTGTCCAGTGTGGAACACAGTCATGGCAGATCATAGTTTTAAAAAAAAAAAAAAAAAAAAAAAAAAAAAAAAAAAAAAAAAAAAAAGCAGCATTCATTTTAAAAAGTAATCATAGATCAGATATCCCACAGCAAATTTTATGCCAGTGGCATAAACCTGCTGATGCTACAGCATCTGTACTGAAATCTATACAACCCAGCATAAGGTCAATATTGTACCACACCAGTTTACAGATTAAATTTTGTTTTAAAATGTAATAACCAGAAAGAAGAAACAAGGATGTACACAGATCACTGAGAGCTGCCATATCCTTGCCACAGAGCAAAACAGAGTGTTACCAATAGACAGACACACTCTGGCCTACAAGGGACATGTCTAAATAACTCACAATGGCTATCCCCAGAGAAGCTCTAAAAAGACCTCAGAGTACCATACTGCACAGAAGTTCTTTATCTGTGGAAGTGGCTTCAAAATAAGATTATTTTAGACAGTCTGACTCCACAGTTTTTTCCAGCAGTAAAATTCTTTTGTATCTGAGAATGAGAATGCTCTGACTTCTCTGCCTTTTGGAGCTGCAAAAGACAACAAGCAGAGGCAATAGCGATCACCCCGATACTGGCTGCCCACACAGTGTTTCTATGAATTAATGAACTATATTAACAAAAACAAAAACTAATGGCATATACATCTCAATGGCTGTGGCCACACTTGGCTAAAACTTCTCAATGACCGTGTAACCCCTATTTTAAGAACAGCACACACACAATAATTTATAACGTGAAACATGTTTGCTGCAGGATGTTCAAGAACTTTTGACATATTCCACTTCCTCACACTTTACGTGTGTGTTTGTACCACTGTCTTCACAAATTTCACTTCTGAACCTTCCCTCTCTCTGGAGGACGTTTGAAGGAGTTATCCAATGTTTCAAGATCACTTCTCATTTGCTATTTAGATACGAGTTGTTCATCTGTGGGCTTGTAGACATTCCCCGTTTATTGAAAATAATCAGGAGGGGCTTTTTTTTGTTTTTTACTTTGCAATTATAGCATCAGGAGCCACAAAGAAGTCCTTAAAGAGCTGCATGCAGCTCCAGAGCTGCAGGTTGCAGACTTCTGCTTCTGGGGAAGGTGATGATCTGAACAAGAAACACCTCACTGAATCTTTTTCAATTTTGTTTTTTCTCACATCCCAATGGAGAAATATTTTGCTGACAAAAGAGCTGGTGTAAACAAAGCCTAAGATACTTACCTGACCCTAATTAGTGCAGCACCTGAGCACATCAGAAGCTTTAATGCATCAATCCTCACAACATCCCTGGGAGGAAAAGCAATACTATTATCCCTATTTTAAATTACTCAGGATACACTGATTTTATGTGAAGAAGCAAATTATGGTGTTCTGATCAGTTCATAAATTGATTATAAGAGAAACTATCTTATCAGAAGGGGAAAACAGAGATACAGAGAGGTTAAACGACTAGTCCATAATCACAGCAGGGACTTCAATTTAGATCTCTCAAGACCTAGACTAGGTCCCTTATCCTTGGGGTATCTGTACTACAGAGTTACTCAGCCAAAAATCTCAGTGACTAAAATGGGACTGGTATCCAAGTAAAAAGGCCTGAATCAGGCTTATCATCAAAGAAAAATAAAAGTTCTAAAGATGTGGTAGTGTCCAGGAACCTCACCCTTGCAGAACAAAGAAAGTTCTCACCATTCACAATTTCACAACCAAAAAACATCTTCACACCTGGCACGCTTCTGCCTGTTTCCAAGTTCTTCACTGAAATAATTAAAAAATAGGTTTAGAAACAAACAAAACCATCAAGCTCTGCAATAAAAGCAAAAGCAAGACCCAATTACTTACCAAAGAAGGAAACAGAACTGTCTACACTAGCCACATTTGGCAAAAGCCCTAAATCAACCATTTGAAATGATTGTTCTGAATAAAACTGATACAAAAAACAAGAGTATTGTATGCAAATGTTTGGTGGACAAGGTGCAAATTCCGAACTCAGTTATCCCTTTGCAACCCCGAAGATGAGAACACAGCTGGGTTAATTTCCTTTGTAACTTTACATTAAGTAAGAGTATTGACTCTGCTGCTTGTTTTTCATTGTATGAATACATCATACCGCCTCCTCCACAAGCCCAGAAAATCAATAAAAGATTAGTCTGCGCCTGGTACAGTCAGCAGTCCGTGCATTCTGCATGGAAGACTAAGCAGCCTTGTAATCCTACTTAGTTTCTGAATGGCTGAAGACTAATTATTTTTGAGTTATCAATGAAAGTCAGCCATTGAGTAATCTGAGTGGCACAGATTCAAGTTAGACATAGTTATTGCTGAGCTGAGCAAAAGTACATCATAACCCTCTCCTGACTTTACTTACTCTCTTGAAATGAAGACTACCTGCGCATTTACTTTGTTCAGAATAAATCCTGAGGGTAGACTATGCCTTTATTTCACTTAAAATCCCAGATATCTTTAAAAATAAACCGAATCTCAGATTTGTTCAGTACATTCAGAATTTGGGCAAGCAATGCCTTCCACCTATTTCATCTAAGTAGTCCCAGAAAAGAACAAAGAATGGTGTAGAAGGACACTCCATTCAGTCCTGGCACAGCAAAAATTGTGTATCTCATGAATCTATTTTTCCTAATGTGGGAAACAAAGTTCACTTTTCAGTGTGGGACATGAAGTTCAGCCCAGACACCATTCCAAAATAACAGGCCAGTAAGTCCATATCCAGGCCAATCTAGAATATGTAAATACACCTTTGCAAACTCTGCTGCCCCACCCCCACTACAGTTGAAGAACTACTTTAATTTAGGCGACTGGTGTAGAACGAGAGTTGAACCTCTGCTCAGAACAATACTCCTGTTGGAATCCACATGCTGTAATATTCCCTGGAAGATGCCACATTTCAAGGTGATTTTCACTGCTTTTCCCAGAATCTCATTGAGGAACTGGTAATCGCTGCTTGGATCCATGCTAGTATATTCCCGAAAACAGTCTGGTTCTCAAAGCAGAGAAGGAAATGAAAAGGTGAGCTCTTCTGTTAAAAGACTTGTTTTTCTGTAAAACAATCTGAGAAGGAAAATTAGAAGATAGAGCCAGAATCATTTTAAAGCCCTCCAGCTATGACACTCAGCATCCAGTGGAATAAAGCTGAAGATTAAGGTGGACAATACCCCAGAATGTAATAATTCATATACCCATGCACATACAGACACTGCATTTATCAATAACTGCATATATGGGGCAATGGCAATGGAACAGGGCTACTTTAAAATCTGTATTAGTAGCCACCAACTAATGTTGTATTAATGTGTAATAGTATGTATAGTACATTAATACAATGTGAGTTGGCTTGATACAGATACACTCCCTCTCTGGGGCGTTCTCTGTTTTTGTAAGGGTCAAATATAGCAACCCTATAACAAAATAAATTACTTGGAGCTCTCGAAACCAGTATTGTAGGCTTCTACGCCAAAGAGAATATACCGGCCAAAATCTTTTTCATGCTAATGTAGAACCATGCAGCACAATCACAGCAATTGTCCTGAGCGGAACACGATACACGAGTTCCTCCTTTAAATGCGACCTGTTATGAGCTCGGAGTAAGCCGATCCGTGCACGAAAAAGGCGATCCAGACAATGCACGGCTCGGGGCCCGCTGTGTAAGGGCGAACTAGCTCGGCAGCAGTTCCCAACCTTTACGGGTTTGCCAAACCACACCTTCCTCTGTGCCAGCCGGTGCCCTCCCACCGACTCTTTCCACTGTGCGGCGCATAACTCGCCCCAGGGCGGGGCTGCTTTTGGGACTGTGACCAACGCCGCCCTCGGACGTGACCTCGAAGAGCAACTCGCTCCCGGGGCTGGCGCGGCTCCGTGTGGCAGGTACAGAGCAACCAACACGGGCTGGCGCTAGGTCCGGTGGAGAGGGGAGCGCAGACACCGCCCCGAGAACAAGTGACCACGAAGGGCACTGCGCAGGGCAGGGCCCGACCCACGAGAGCACCTCAGCTCTTAGCTCTCAGCCCACGCCCACCTCCTCCTGACCCGACTGGAGTTGCTGGGGCGCGGAGCAAGTTAGAAAGTACAGATTCCCGCCCTGCTCCGCGGCGAGGACTACACTTCCCAGAGGGCAATGCGCCGCCGGGCAGTGAGTAATGCGCGCCACGTGGAGCGCTGAATGCTGGGCGTGGTAGTTTCCTAGTTGTTGGGGGGAGGAGGAGGGGGCTCTCGTGATGACGTTACGTGTGACCGTTGGCGGGAAGGGGGAGAGGAGCCGCGCAGGCGCTGATGAGCGAAGCTCTGCGGGGCGGGGTCACAGCGCGGGGGGGCGGGGCGCGCCACCCTTCCAACCCGCCCCCCCCCCGCCCGCGCCGCCGAGGTTGATAAGAGGAGGCGCTGGGCTTTTCCCCCCCACCTTCTCGCAGAGGTTCTTCTCACGGTTGCTGAGGCCGAGGCCTGCATTGCTGCTCATTGGCCGTCGCCCGTCTCCCCTTCTCCGGGCGCTGTCACTCACCGGCCCGCTCCCCTGCGGCCCGAGGCGGCGGCGGCCGGAGATGGGCTCCCGAGCGTCCACGCTGCTGCGGGACGAGGAGATCGAGGAGATCAAGAAGGAGACGGGCTGTGAGTAGCGGGCGGCGGGCTGGGGGCGCCGGGACGGGAGCCGCGGCCGGACTGGGGCAGCTGGGGCAGGGGAAGCGGGTGCTGGGAGGGCAGCGGGGACCAGGCCCAGGAATCGTGGCTCGTGGGAGCCTCAGCGCAGCTGCCATCGGAACGCGGGCCCGTCGCTGCCAGCCGCAATGCGGGCATTGCCTCACTGCGCGGGCTCTCGCCGGCCGGGCACGGTGGCTGCTGTGTGTGCCGAGTGAGTTGGGCCGTGCCGCGGGGTTGCCTGGCGCTCCCTCCCTCCCTCCCTCTAGTGCCGGCCAGACGGGGACAACTCACTTGCCGTGACCCTTCCTGCCTGCCTACGCTTCTCCTGCCCGGCTGCTTCCTTCCCCACCGTGTCCCGAGTTCGAGCCTGCCCGCGGAAGAATTGGTCTCACCGTCCCGTGTGAACCCTCCTTTCCGCTCTCCTCCCCCCGAGTCTGCAACGTCCTTATCGTTATTTGCTACTGGTAAATGAGGGCCCTGCAGGACTGAACCCTAGTAGTATTTCTCCTCAGAATCTTTGGTGAGAAGGCTCCTTGTGTGCAAAGCTCCTACGCCATGTTTAGCTCCTAGTGCTGGCGGATAACTAAACCAGCAAGACAGGGTCTTTTATGTGCGGAAATCTGCGTGGCACAGTGGAAAAACAGCCTGTTGTGGAGCCCAGGTTCGGATCTCTAATTCCTCAGGTAACGCATAAGTGCTGAAGGTGAATAGGGACCGCACCAACCAGTGGCAGGTGTCCTCAGTGACCAATTGATGTTGAGTATAGCACTCACTGTCCCCTGCTGCAGTACTATGGGATGGAAAAGAAGGAAACACAAGAGTAATTATTATGGCTATTAGACGATGATAGTTTTTACAGCTTCTGGATTGCCTGAGATACCAAGATAAAAGACAACAGTCAATTTTCTTTTCGTTTTACCAAAATATAATTTGATGGGTAACTTTCAGGATATCTAGCTTGTTTTCATATTCCTGGCTTTCACTGTTTCCAGCTGCTAAACTGCTCTTAAAATCCTGTTAATGCTAGAGAGACATTTACTTGCCATTGAAATGATTGCGTAGTTGCATTTGGAATGTTCGCAGAGTTTGAAGATCCTTGTAGTGGAGCATTTTAAGAGTGGTTGTAGTGAAACTGGGCTCTGTATTGCTTACCTCATCCTCTAGTTGTTGACCAATTGGCTTTCCATAGATACAAGGGGAAAAAAAAAAAAGGATGGTGTCTTAGTGTTGGAGGGAGGGATAGCTCTGTGGTTTGAGTGTTAGCCTGCTAATTCCAGGGCTCTGAGCTCAATTCTTGAGGGGGATATGTAGGGATCAGGGTTAAATAGCTTGAAAAAGGGAGGGAAATGGTGCTTGGCCCTGCTAAGAGGGCAGTGGACCGGACTTGATGACCTTCCAAGGTCCTTTCTGGCTCTGAGATGTGTATCTCCATATAGTTTATTTTTACAGTAAAATTGTTTTGTGAATTAGAGATGATGGTTGCAGTTCTGAGACTCTCCATTATTCAATGTAGCTGCCTTCCCTAGAATTAAGAAATCACAATTTTGACTTCCATGATTTCATTGCTATTTTCAAGGTGCTATTGTGCTGCCTCAGCCCCTGCAGAAGACCAAGTTTTTATTTTTCACATTTAAACTTTTCCTTATTGCTTAATTTCCTTGGTCTGAAAACACCTTTTTCTGCTCCGACGAATAGATGATGTATCTTTTCCAGAAAGATGCATTTCCACCACACACGCATTGCTGCTGACTCAAGTAGATTGAGTACAGCGAATGTTTTACTGGAGTCACTAACTGCTCTAGAACTTTGCCTGCTTACCATGGAGCCCTCGACACAATGTCATCCTGATTTTTGCGGTGCCCAGCAGATCATTGCAAGTGTATTCACGCATCTCACTAAGAGAAAAACTTAAGCAAACAAACTGTCTGGATATTCTGAATGTTCATTAGCTGGTGTCTGTACCACAGGTAGATATCTGAAAATGATTCTCCAACAGGCTCCGTACACTTCATGCATTTTATAGTCAGATATTTCAGCTAATCCTGGAGGTTTATCCTAGAACTTTACTGAGCACTAGGCTTGGTTTATGAACATTTAGAATATGTGTAGGGACTAAGTGACAGAGCCAGGATGAGAATTCCTACCCTGATTATCCTTTAAACATGTCAAAAAAAAATTGTCTGAGATTTAATATGTAGTTTACAATTTACATTTTAGAGTTTGCTTTTTGCAGTCTGAGTTAAATATTAATGTCTATTTTTAGGATTTAATTTCTTGCTTCACGTGTGTATGGGCTGAGAGGCTATTAAGACTTTTCTCACGTTATTCTAGTCATCTTTCATTTTTTAATCTAATTCAAGATTGAGAACTTGATTCTGCCTTCTCTTGTGTAGTCTGCACAGTAGATGGAAAACTCCACCATTTGGTTAGCAGCCTTACTTTCACTTTCCACAAATGTAAATGTCTGCAACAGTAAAAGGAAGTTATCTTAATTGTGGACATGACCTTTGGACTTTCCCACCGTGGAAAGTGGACCACCTTGCAGGCAATGTAAAGACATAGTTTATAGGGCCAATTTAGTTGTACAATACTGTTAATTTTGAACCTGGAGTGCAAGAGAAGAAAAATTGGCTGGCCTGTCTTTTCTTTCCTACCATATTGAATTTAAAATTTAAGTTCCTGTGCTGACTGTCTAGATTCATTCTGTGCATAACATTTATTCTGCTGTACCAGTATAGCTACTGCTTTTAAGAAGGAAAACCATATTAAAAGTCCCTTTAAAAGCCTGACATTTGACAACTACAGTAATCAGAAGATTCCTGACTGACCACAGTTTCCTGAAATTTCACTCCCTTAGTCTAGGGTGGTGGTACAGTAAAATCTTTCATACCTCACGTTCTATCATCCAGAACTCTTAAATAACCAGCACTTTAACCATAAGTAAATTTTAGTTACATTTTCAATAAGTAAAGTCTAGTGAAAGTAAATAAATAAATACAGCAAATACAGTCTAAGTTTACAGTGTACAATACTACTGTTGGTAAATAAAGTATTCTGCATACATGTTTTGCTTGTTAATATCTAATCTTGGTTTTTCTTTAGTATTTTGCACTGCTATGTATACCTTTGTTATCCAGAATATATGAACATCCGGCAATCTCCTGGCCCCTGGGCTGCCAGGTGTGAAAGAGTTTACTGTAGTACCAAGCTAAGATGTTCATGGCTTTTTATGGTACTGCTGTTTTCCCTCTTAGTTCCATGTCATGAACTTGGAACGTTGTTTTGACGTAATCTGAAGACCCCTCTGAAGTGCAGATTTCAGTAGCTAGTGTAAGTAAGAACTAGGGGAGAAGTCTCTATTGGTGCCAGGTTTGGAAAATATTGCTTTTTGACATTTGGTTTCTGCGGATCCTTGAATATAAATAGGAATGGTACACTGCTTGAACTGTTAGGTTACACCTTCTTTCCCTTGTGCTGAAGTAATGCACCTACCTAGGCACTTAAACTGACACCTCTGGTATGATTTCTATCTGAGTATCTGTTATGCCTACAACCTGTCTCTGGATTTTTGAATAATGTAATTGTGTTATGACTAATCAGATTGCTATTAATCTGTCATCCTCTTTCTCTTTGAAGTGGGAAGGGATTACAGAGGAAGTCAGGCTTATATTCACTACAGATTTTTTGCCTTGCTCAGAAAAGGGAACTAATGGTGGGGAAACTAATTTAAAATGAGTATCTGACATGAAAAACATACTGTTATCAAACAAAAGTGCATTTTGAGAATAGTATGTCTGTACTGTGAGGCTCTTTAAACCATGTGATGCAGAAATATTATACCCGAGTGCACTAAAGGGATTATTGTATGAGAGTCCCAATTAGGCAGTTTAAAAATGTTTTGCTGCTATGAGTGGGTAAAGATTTCCTTGAAGAGTGCGTGCAAGAGTTTGTAGATGTGTGTAAATTTTGCTTCAATAGAAAAGTTCAAGTGTGAGAAGTGCTCAGTGGAAAACATGTTAGTTTCTATCCCAAAGCACTTAAAAGTTACAAGTGAATGGGGCTGATTAAAGTAGGAATGCTCTCTTCCTGAGGCTGCCGATTACTCAAGGACCTTTGATTTTTGTGCTTGTTGAAGCTAAAGACAAAATGAAATGAACATAACTTGAGTCAGTTTCAGTTACCTTTCAGAATTTTGTGGATAGGGTGTGCATGCCAAGAATCTTGTCATTCTCATGCTGCTACTCAGGACAGCAGAGTTGAGTGCTGCAGATTTTTATGGGGGAACATAGGCTGCTCAGCCTAGCAGCTACTTGCAAATCCTTTTCTCCACACTCCAGCATCTTCTGCCTGCTGGTGATCAACTGTTGAGTACTGTGCTGGAGGGAAAGGCACAAGAACCAGAAGAAACTGGTTTGGAGCTTGAGAAGAACTGGGGCTAGGAAGAGGATTTGGAGCAGAGCCAAGCTGAGCATCCCCCAGGAACTCCAAGTCCATGCCTCTGTGGTGGAGGGCAAAAAACTGAGAGGCGCATACTAGCAGAGGCCTGACTTGCTACCCCTTTCTAGCAACTGTGAGATTCTCAGTGGACAGAAGACCATGTCCCCTCCAACCCAGCTGTTAGCGAGGACACAGTTCTTGAATGTCAAACTTCTGTTAGTTTAAGGTGATCCAAAAGAGAAAATATTCAAGCATGGCTGCAGATATGATGCCTGAGCAAAAATCCTGGCATGGTGTCCCCCCCCGCCCTTATTTTTTTGGGCCTTCTAATTCAGGACACTGGCCTGGATGGTAGTATATCCAAGAGCAATACCTCTTTCCGTCTTGCTTAATTCTAATCTTCAAAAGTATCTCATTAATATATCACACCTTGGACTTATTGATTAGCTCTGTAATACCATAAACTTCAATCTTTGAAACTTTGGATCAACTTGCTGTGTCTTGGCACTATTTGGAATTTTCATATTGAGCAACTCATGCTAAGACACAAGGTTGCCAGGGAAACATGGTGCAAACTGCAGTTGGCAGCCCATCCTAGAGAAGGGAGTGTCAAAGTTTAAACAAATAACTTTGTGAAAGAACCAGCCTAGGAACAGAATTCCCTTATTGTGTCTCAATCACTAAAGATTTAATACTTGTTGTGTAACCTTTTGAGATAGGAATAAACCTTTGTGCCTAATAAAAGCCCTGTTTATCAGCTGTGGAAACAACCTGAGTGGTGCAGTACCAGATTAGCACCTCAAAGCCTGGTTTTACACTGTAGAGTCAGGTTGATGTAAGCATCTTTATTAACGATACCGAGACTGAGGTTTTGGATTCATAAGTATCTTATGTGCCTCCTGGACCTTTTTGCTGTGTGATAGTAAAGCATCCTCATTTGTTAAATATAACCTGTAAGAACAGTAATAAAAAATGTGAATTCACACCTTGGCTTTTTGATAATTTGATCACTAATTTGGCTTCTGAACTACTGAGGATTGCGTATCCCTGGTCTAAAATAAAACTGTAGCCCCCTGCCCCTACACTGACTTAACTCTTCCAAGAGGCATAGCCCTTAGCTGACATGGCTATGTCAATTCAGTGTCAGTAGAGACAGCATTGCTCTGAGGCGCCTTCTGCCTTTTAGAAATTATCCCACAATGCCCATGCTGGCAATTGCTCTCAATAAGGATGCAAACCACTGACTCAATGAATGTAGTGTGGAAGTGTAAAACACATTGAATAGTTATGGTGGCTGTACATCAGCATAATTTAGGTTGACTTAATTCTGTAGTGTAGTCTTGCCCTTGGTGTCACTTCTATGATGCTAATGAAGTCGCAGAGAGCTATAGACTAAACATTAGGATTTAGGAAATTGCTGTTCTAAGTGTGTATTAAATTTAGTACTCACTTTAAAAAACCTAACAAGGCCTGAGCCATATTGGAACTGCAGACCTACCCATTGACTGGGGGTAGGGGTGGGGTCAGGACTCTCTAATCCTCAGAAAGAACTCCCCCTCAAGCGGTTTTTGTAAGCTATAAGACTGGAGGTGGCACGCGTAAGAGGTAGGAGAAGGCACTGCTTTCCCAAACTGCCAGGCATGGCCCTGCCCATGCTCCACTCTCAGAATGCCCCCTGCTTCAGCGCTGCTCCTGGGCTTCAGCCATGCCAAGGCTGAGGACACTGGGGCAGTGCCCCCTGCCTGTGTTCCAGGACAGGAGACTGGGGATGCCTGCCCTCATGTTGCACCGGGGCTAGGGAGGCTCTCACAAGTGAGTGGAGGCTTGGCTCCCATGGGCCTGGGGTTGGGGAGGGTGGGCCTTGGGCAGAAGGGGCAGGGCTGTGGGCTTGTCTCCCCTTACCGTAGGTTCACCCATCACCCATGTGTTAGACAATATCTTTGATAGCACCACTTCAATTGTTGCCTCAAATGCCTGGGCTGATTTTAAACAATGTGTTTTAAAATTGGCATTTCTACCTCTCACTGTGGACTTATTGGATATGTCTTGTCGCTGTATATAAGCTCCCTTGAACTTTCAGCTGAAAGCTTTATTGTTCTAAGCTCCCCAGATTGACCTCCTTTTGCATAGTGTCTCTTTATTTTAATTTTAAATGGATCTTATTGATGGCAACAAGCACAGCAGGAAATACTGGAAACTAGTTGCATTCAGGCTGAGATAGACTTTTGTGCAAGGCAGCAAGTAAGTTTGATGCTTTTGTTGCCTTCCCCCTCCCTTATTCTCACTAGCTTTTCTAGAGGCACTAAGTAAGCCAACACTTTTTCATTAGAAGCATGGGAGAGATAAGAGCTTTGTTTTTTGTTAACATTTGGCAGTATGGAAAATTCAATTAAAAGATGCTCATGTTCTGTGGATGTAAAATGTGAATTTGATACAGATTTGATGGGTAGTTTTCCTTTGAGAAACGCTGAAGAATTTCCACTCTTCATACTTAAGTGGGGATTTGGGAAGGGGTTGATACAATGCAGAAAACTGACTTTTGGGTCTTGAAAGCCATTTGACTGTGGATTTGGGTAGTTTAGTGGTAGTGAGACTCTCACTGGGGTTGAACTTGATTATATTTAAATATTTAGCCATGCAGTCTGCTTAGTTTACATTTTCCAGGGTTGAAAACTTCTTCCTGATATTTTTGTTAAAGACCACAACCTAACTGCTCCCACTTACAGATGTACAGCACTGTTTAGTGCACCACTGTCTCCTTCAAGTTCATGGCAGAACCATTTATTCTCTAGTACAGTGGGAGGTGGGAAGAGGCAGTCCTTCTGAAACTGTTGACAAGCTTGCCAGTTCTCCTGTGTTTCTGTTTGCAGATGACTTATTCAGGCTAACGAATCATTTTGTTCATAAGGTTACTATTAAACGAAGATGTCTAATTCCCCCTTTTTTTCCCCCCCTAGTTTCCCACAGTCAGATCACTCGTCTGTACAGCCGGTTCACCAGCCTCGACAAAGGAGAGAATGGGACTCTAAGGTGGGTACTTTCTACCACTCAGCTTGTGCTAACTCAAGTTAGCTACAATGGTTAATGTAGTAAGGTAAATGGATCTTCCGAACTGATAAATCCAGAGTCCTCTTTCTACTGACTTAAATTGACCTGCTCAAAATAGAGCAATTCTAAATGTATGTATTAAACATCTATAAAGCAATTCAGGTATTTGGACAGCTGCTGACAATTATAATTTAAAGCATAATAAAGCAAGTGTTGTTTAAAAAAAAAAAATCAATATTTAAAAAAAGGCAGATCTTGTCCCAAACAGTGAGTTTTACAAGCCAGTCAAGTGGCTGGTCAAGCAATGTCAGATATTCCTGGCAGAATACCCTGATGTAGGTGGTGACCTGTTCTGTTTTGTTTCATTATGGTACCTTTTGTTAGCAAGCCTAACTAAATGTTTTGTTTACTTAACTATGTGATATGGGGAAATAGTTGAGAATGGTGAGCATTTGGCATTTTCTCAAATATTGCATATTTAGGTGAGTACCAACCCTTCAGTGTACATGTGCTTTGTAAACCACCATTAGACAAGTTGCAGAAGCACTGTCTGTGCTCCTGAGAGTTTCAGATCTAATCTAAATTGATGAGATGTACATACATTCACTGGGATGGGAGCTGAGGCTGGAGGAAGGGTTGAGTTGCAAAACCAAGAAAAGCTGTACAGCCATTAGGGCTCTTCCTTTACAAGTGTGTCACAGTTTCTGCCCTGGTTAAGCAAATAACTTCTGAATTAAATGACTATGTAAACAAACACCCACTCCTCCCCATCAACAAATATCCCATTTACAAACCCCATGCCCAAACTGTGTCTCCAGCAAAACCTTGCTGATCGTATTAAAAGTTCTAGGCTAGTGAGGGGAGTTGTGAGGCTTCATGATGGTTTTTTCTTCCTACTGCTGCTTGTCACTTTTCAGAGTTAAATAACCCACTTAGTAACATGGTGATTTGGCATAAATACCTATCCATGGTTATGCTTGCTGGAGACCATGCAGTCTTTCTTTATTGTCCTAATTAGTAATTCAAAATTTGACCCTGTTTGACAGTACCAAGATTATTTCATCAGTGTTTATACCAGTTGTCCAATTATTTATGACCAGTTAAATGCCTAACCCTACCAAGATGCTGCTGCTTCTAAATCAGTTTTCATAAGTAGTATTGCTGGTGCTGGGGAAGGAGGGGATGGTGGGTCACCTGGCTCCTGTGTCAGCCACACCAACCCCTACAGAGATCCTGGAAGGTCACAGAATCCAGGACCTCAGTGACAAACTTGCTGCCTTATTCATAAGTCTGCTGTAGCTTTCTGAAACACCATTTAAAACATTGTTTGACTTAAAATATTGTTTACCCAAAGCTTCAGACTTTAACAGTCTACAGCATGAAGACCCACAAAATAGGAGCTTCCATCGCTATACCCACTACCTCATGGGTTTTGGAAAATTTCTGTCACTTACAGTATACTGTTAGAAACAGGCAGAGGGAAAAGGGGGTGTCAAGAAACAAACTTTTATGTAAAATACTTTGCTAGCATTTTTTTCCTCTGCATAGAAGGTCCAAAGGACTGTTAAAAGGCTTTCTTTTTATCTGCCTGCATTAAATTCAGGTCTCTGTTTTATGCAATTCTGTGGAGAACAGTTATATATACCATCAGGTAAACCATGCAGGGGTGAATCTGAGACAGAATTGTTTTTTGGGTTCAGATTGCTTAAAGCTCTGACACCTGCTGAACTTCGATGCAATCTTTCTAAATATATTGTCCCCTCAGTCCTGCAGGCTAAGGAGGTGATAAGTGGCAGAAAAACTATGGAAGCTGCTCTTTTGAATTCTTATGCTGCAGCTATTAATGTTGAAGAAAAATCTCCCTGATGCACTGGGAAAGTATATTGAACCAAATCATGTTTTCAAGGTGGCTTCAGAGGAAACAGCAACTGAGGCCTGGTCTACACTAGGAGATGGTCAAAATTAAGGGTCTGTGGTTGACTTTTATAAACTCCATCAGTCAGTCAATTCTAAGCAGCTGTAACACCAACTTCTGTAGTGCTAACTTCCCAGCAGAGTTACTCAAAAAATTGAATTTGCAATGTCAGGCTTAAAACAGTGTAGATTAACCTTAGCTAAAATCAATTATTAGCCCTGGAAACTGTCCCATAATGCCCCTCAAGGTGTCCTTTCATGACATCACTCCAGGGGAGCAGGAAACGGGAAGCCCAGTATTTTGAATTAATTTGTTTATCATCAGTGTGTTGATCACATGTAGCTACTATACAGAGCTCCAGCATAGAGCCATTACGAGGGCCAGGGACTCATTTCATCTTGCAGGCTAGCCCCCATCCCAAGACAGCACGTGACAGCTTAGCTGTGGGGGTCATGTTTGTATGAGAGGCTGAGAAACATATTTTCTGCATGTCAGATTTTGTATGGGGGCAGTTCCCCACCCATGCTGTTGGGGTTATATCCCCTGCCCAACCATATCACATGGCTAGCCCCCCACCCAATAAAAACACATGCCTTCTGCGCATTGTGGTCCATGCTTCCGGACAGCAGCATGCATGTGGTGGAGGCCTCAAGGGCTGGAAAAATTTGGGGGTTGGCTGTTGCTGGGGGAAGTCTCCCTCTGCCACAAAGATTTTTGGGGTCTGGCTGTAGCTGGGGGCCCCTAGACCCTGGTGCCTGCACCATGCTAATGGGAATCTCCTGAGGGGCCCCTGAGTCCAGAGGTTTGGGGTGCAGCCCTGCAAATAGCCATATTGTGGGCTGGCACCACATGATTTCCCAAAGTATGTGGCTCAGGGGAGCCATACAGTCTCTTCAGTGTCTTGATTGCTGCATTTTCACAGGGGGAAAACAGCTCCCTGACTTGCTGCCCTGCCCTGTAAAATATGCTCTTTCCCCAGAGGAGAGCCGAGGTTCCTGTTAGCATGGCACAGTCAGAACTGGGAAAGGCTCATAGATTATTGTAGTTTAAGCACCTTTGCCAATGCACTTGGATGCTGACCTGAAATCAAGGTGGCTATTCAAAACATCACATCACACTGGTGTTCCTTCCACAGGGGACCAGTGAGGTTCCTGTTAGCATGGCACAGGCACTTGGAGAACACAGACACCCAAATACATGGAATTGACAGCTGCCTGACTTGCTGCCCTGCCCTGTTAAAGCTGCTCTTTCACCAGAGGGGGCCCACTAGAATTCCTGTTAGCCTGGTACAGACACCCAAATAGGTGGGATTGACAGCTCCCTTACTTGTTTTGAGGGCAGTTCAGTGTGGAAGATGACGTCAAACTCCCATGACTGCCTATGGGGAATTTTCCCCATAATGTAGCAGCAAAAAAACAAAAACAAAAAAAAACCCTCCCAGAATGCAACAGGGCTCGGTGAATTGTGGCATAGGTTTCCACAATGCACTGCTCAACAGTCCAACTTTGGTGATTAGTGGGGATGCATTAAGTTGACTGTGGGCAGGTGCAGACAACTTCAACTGTATAAAATCTGGTGTTACTGATCGGATTTGATAAATTCAGCTTTATTTCATAGTGTAGACGTACCCTGACTTCAACTCCTGAGGGTTGTAATGTGAATGTACTGACTTGTGCTACCCAGGAAATGTTTCAGAAAAATACAAGACCAGACTTAGTGTCCCTGATATGGCTAAGATTTAAACAAAAAAGTGGAGCCTTATTTTAAGGGAACAAAATACAAACACATTTTATTTCTAGGTCACCTCTAACCTAGAAATACTTATCACAAAAGTTGTTCCGTGATATCCTCTTTGTAGCTAAGGGGTTGGTTTGTATTGCTGCTGAGTCACAGGCTATTAATTATCTTGGTGATGCCTAGTTAACTTGATACTGTTTAGATCTGCAAATATTCACCTGTAGTTCATTTCACCTTTTCAATGTATTTTACATACTTTGCTCAATAAAAGACCATACTGGAGAGAGTGGGAGTAAATATTATTCTTAAGCAGTTATTCATATTAAAAGGGATCAGGGTGTCAATTCTTCATAGTTTGTCTTCTGTGCTCGGCTCTCAAATGAGAACTACAAAAATAAGTGCAAACTGAGTTAAGCATTGCCAGCCAACCAGGCCATGTATGGCTTGGCACAGAAAAGTTTGAAGCTGAAGCCTCATAAAACTTTCCCCTCTGATATTTGTTATTTCCTGGTTTTCTGAATATATCTTAACTAACAAATGTAACTTGTTTTAATTACATAAATGCAATGTCTCAGTTATGAAAAAACTTCTCAACGGTCAGAGTGGTTAAGCCAGGGTGAGCAATGATTTTTGATGATCTGGATGGTGCTTGGTTGTGCCACAAGTGTAAGGGACTGGATTTGATGACCTCTCAAGGTTCCTTTCAGCTCTGATTGTATGTGCCTATCTATCTGTTTCTTTACCGTTCACTTTTTCTTCTGGGGTTGTTGAACTGTGTATACTAATGCTGAATTGGCATTAATCTTCTGAGGTAACTTGAGGTTTCGGTTCTATTCGCATTTGCTAACCTTCCACTTGGATGTATTTTGCAAACTCAGTCTACTGAATTCACATGAGAATGAGAAGTCAGCTATGTAATATGTGAAGACTTGATTAGGGTCTGTTTAGCCAAATAAGCCTCAGAAAATTCAGCCTTAAAATGCACTACAGTTAATAGCAGCCATCACGCTTTGAAATCTGAGAGCATCTCCATAATAATGCAGTGAACCCAGTACAGCGCAGGCTTCAAAGTGGGCTGGCAGGCATTGTATTTATCCAGATTCTGTGCTGGGCTTGTACTACCCAAACCGAAGCCAGTGCTATACTATCTTGGCTGCTATTGTATTTTTGTTTAAGATAGCTCCAGTACACTAGCCTGTGCATAGGTTTTTTCCTCAGTAAGGTGCAAGCTACATATCTGTGTGACAAATTTTGACAGAGGTTTGCAGACCACTGGTAAGCTCCAAAGATTGCATTTAGTGCACCACTGTCTGAGAATGAATAACTTAGACCACTGACTCATTGAGCCCAAGTGAATCTAACCAGCTGGGATCCTTGCGGGCAGCTTCAGTTCAGCCTTGTTCTTCAACTTCAGAGGCAGGGCTGGGTGAAAACTGAAGCTTTTACATCCTGAGAAGAAGAGTGTTTTTAATCTGTTTTGAATGATGTCCGCTCCAAGCAATATGATGTCATGAACCTTATTAGAAGAAGGCAGAATGTAGTATGAATCTTACTTTTTCACTGGCAAACTGAAGTTTCACTTGAATGAGACAAAACCTTATAATGGGAAGGCTGTTGATGATGATGCTTTCCAAGAGTGGACATATAATTCAAGATAGTGCTCCTCTAAACTGGCAACTTTTTGTGGGTAAAGTTTTTAAGAGGTTAACCTTCTGATGCAGATTAATGTTGCATTGAACACTAGACAGAAGCTTCTAATTTTTCTAACAAAAATGACTAAAAATATTTGTTTCTGTCAGAATGCAAACTTCAAGAATGCTTTGAGTTGAATGACCATTTGCCTGTTGTACTTCAAGCTGAACAAGGATGTTAAATGATTGTAATTGGCAGAGCAGGTGGTCTGTGTGACCATGACCAGGAGGCACGTTGTTCATGATACAGTGTTTAAGATGTAGTTCATACCAGATTAGAATGAACCTGTTTTGGAGAAATGCAAGGGATGAAAGAAATACCATCACTCGTCATAGAAGTAAAGCGAAATTATCACAGGATAAAATCAAAATACTGAAACCTTTATCCCTGACACATGTAGTTTATAACAGATCCACGGTTTTCCCCCCCCCCCACCCTTCTTTCTCTTTTTCCTTCACTTCTAACACTTCATGAGTAGCTGTACTGAAAAATACATTTGTAAGGAACCTGGGGAGCAAGATAAAAATAACTGTTATTTGTGCATGCATTCCCTGTTCTAGCACATTCCTCTTGTCTATTATGCCCCTTTCATCTCTCAATTCCATTTTCTACTACCGGAGAGAACTCTTGTCAAAGTGGGTGTGTGGGGAGAGAGATGAGTCTCCCATCACTTCCCATCTATCTTAGTTTGACCCAGATCTGTCAATTTAATTTGAGTTGAACAAAAAGCACCTGATTTCCTCTTTTGCTGTTGAATCCAAATGCAGTCTTTACTGATAAGAGGCTATAAGGGTTGCTAAAACTCTGATAGGCTTCAGTGTATGTGAAGAGGTAGCTAAATAAGTTGGGTGTGCAGTCATGTCTAAAGCTCAAGATATCTGCAAAGTAACTGTGACAAATAGGTATCTGCTGAAGTTGGTGGTTTCTAACACTTTGGTTGGAGCAAACTAAATAGGAATTTGGTCCTCCTGTGACTTCTAGTGACTCATGCTAGAGAAGTGAATTGTTAGATACCAAGACTTCATTGTCCCCGCTAGGCATGTTGCATCAGTTAAATAGTTGCACTAATACCTTGTTTCCATGCTACCACTAGTTTAAACAAACAGCAAAGCACTAGGTTCTTAATATAGTTCATGAATGGTACATTATGGAGCATTTCTCACTGGCCCTAGGAGAAAGCAAGAAGACGAGTTGATTCGCTTCATGTAGCTTGTGTCCATGCAGTAAACAAATTCAGACTGAAACTACAAGTCTGAACTGGTGAGAGCAAGCCTATTCAAAGCTGTTCAAAGAACAAATGAGAGAGAGAGTCCTCTCTTTCCAAAGTAAACAAATGTACAGGTTGAACCTGTCTAGTCCAGCTCCCTCGGTACCTGACTGCTGCTGAGTAAGAGAATTTGTCACACCATGAGAGGTCAGTATCTAGCAGCATTACCAATACTTCTACTGTGTGCTGAGCTCTTAGAAAACATTTAGGGGTAAATTAGGGCTAAACAGCACTGAACACTGAAAGTCAGGACTGGTGCCACTCAAACTTTATGGGACCACAGAAAATGTAATCACACCCATAAGTGCTTGCCCAGCTAATTACAATCATGCTGTATTATGGATGTTGCCAGGTGAGAGAGTGCTGAGCTAGTGTACGGTTATTCTGGATTGATGCAAATTGCTACATGTGGAACATAATGGCCATATTGGGTCAGAGCAGCGATCTATCTAGCCCAGTATACAATATTTTGTGCCAAATGCTTCAGAGGGAATGAACATAACAGGACAAGTATCAAGTGCTTCTTCTCTTGGACCAGATACTGAAAGTCATTAGGACTAAAGCAAAAATTCCCTTTGCCTTTGTGGCTTCTAGGACGAACTGCTCCAAGAATTACTCGTGAATGGCGTGTGGAATTTTTGTCTATCCCATATTGAAGTGGCTTGTTCCCATTTAGTAGGGAATAGCTGAAGTCTCCCATTAAAAATGCTACAAAAGCAGAAAACCCTGCTCTCCCTGAGCATTTCACTATCACCATTCTGGTCAGGTGGGCAGAAGTATAAGACTGCTACTACTCTTACTATTCAATCATGGAATTTCTAACTATAGAAATAGTGTCCTTTTTTTTTTTTTTAACTATATTTGACTCTCTGCTTACTTTCACATGTAGTGTCACATCCCCCATCTTACCTGACTCATTTGGTCATCTTCATACTTTCCTGCTTTGCTTTTGCTTCTCTTTCCATTTTTATTCTAGTTCTCTACTTCTGGCATTTGTTACCTGGCTCCCTGACTTGGTCTACCCCTTGTCCCAAATTCTGTTTTTCATTTTTCTGGGGGGTTTTAAGCCACCATAGACCAAGTTTCACTTTCTTTACTAGGTTTCTTTTTATTTCACTTTTATTTCTCTCCTTACTTCTCCAATACCCAGTTTTCCCTTTTCTCACATGTGGGAACTACCTTCCATTTCACTACCCTCACAGCTGCTGCCCTATTCTCTTTAGTTCTTTCCCCACCTCTACACAGTGCAGCTCCCTGTCTTGTCAGACTTCAAGGAACAGCATTAGTTATGTATGACTCCATATACAGAATGTAAAAGAGCAGTGGCTGGTGAAAGAAGGAGGGGGCAGTAATGGCTCTGCAGCTGCTTGAAACAAGGCAGCGAAGTGGGTGTCTCCAAGTCAGGTTTGTGTGTCCCTTTCAGGAGAGAGAACCCACAGCTCAAATATATAGCCTACCTAGAAGCTATTAATTCTTTGCAGCAGAGACTCTAGTTTAGTACTGAAACATGGATGCTTTTTATTATGCAGACTAACCAATTTGCAATTAAAGATCACGGGCAATACAGCCTTTTAAGGAAGGTTTTAATAGAAATCATGTTCCTGAAGAGTCTCATTGGGAGAACCCTGTTGCTATAGCACATGAACAAGGAAGAAATAGAAAATGAAATTTCCTGTAGGCTCCAGCCTCAGCTAGGCAAAGTAAGCCCCTAATGACTCTGAGGGACCTTGGTATATAAAATGAAATGCAACTTGCTTCCCTGCATTCAGTTATTTTTATGGCTGTTACAGCTATTCCAATTATAATGCCAACCCTATAATGTCCCCTTAATGAGCAAAAATAGAAGTGGATTTGAAACCTAGGGGTTACTTGTAGTTAATTTTTAATCTCTTGCCATAAACCAGGAACAACACGAGGCTGAAATGTTGAATATAAATTCTCTGAAGCTGATATTTAACAAGTAAGGAATCAGATGTTGTGTCACTGGAAAATTGTAGGTGGGATGTGGGAGGAGTTGTTTCCAGTGGCTTATATACATTGGAATTCAAGCCAAAGCATTGGCATTAAAATGACTTATCCCAACGTAGATGCCACACCACATCTTGATTTAAATCACTAATATGTCCTGTGCCCTTTGTTTCAAATGCAACAACACTGAGAGTTAGGTTACAATATGTATAACTCTCTATTTCGGATGTATGAGTCTTAATCATGTCTCTAAAGTCTAACATGGGTACGGATGTGCACAGGGTAGTGACCTTGGTTGGAGACGGTTAAAAAAATCTGATAATTTTCCCCTCTATGCTCTAAGACCATACTTTGTTTTAACCATGTTATAATAAATGTACCGTAATTGAGACCCCATCATTAATTACTCTACAACTGGGTCTTCTGAGTACATAAGCCACAGGAGAATTTTTAAGACTAATGCACTGTGGAGAGCAGTTTCCCATTGCCAGTAGAGGATGAGAATAGACTCCAGAGACTTTTTTCTGTGTAATGCATAAAGTTCTAAAAAATGTTACTCATAATTGCCTCCAGAATGACCTCATTTTCAAAATCCTACATTATTCCTGCTTGTTAATCTCTATTGCCAGTTCATTTGCTCAAGACAGTTTTCAAAAGCAGCAGTTCTTAGGTACCCAACTTGAGCCTTTTTAGCTGAACATCTGAAGGGGTACCTGCCCAGAGTGCCTGTTGATTTCAAGTGGTATGTTGGATGTGACTATTGCTGCAAATATGGCCCAAAGTCACAAACTTGGTAGCCAACAAGAGAGAGGCTGAAATTATTGCTGCTGGCATTTGAGTCCATCTTGGAGTCTCCTACTGACACCTTTCTAGCTACAGGTTTAATTGAATAGGAATTCTTGTATCAATTACTGACAGCTACACTGGCATGACTTTTTTGCAAAATAACTATAGGGGTGCCTTATTGTTGTATAGCTTATGCACATTAAGAAAGCAAAACATGCAAGAACAAACACTCTTACACTAATGTAACTTTGTTTGCCAATGTGTGTTTTGTTTTTTTTTTAAGCAGCACAGGTATTTTGTTTAGATGGGTCCCCATAGAAGATGGCTACTGTCTTCTGCAATAGGAAAACGTCCTGATAAAGCTTGTTTCTGTATTAAATTTCTACAGCAGTCTGTGAATGTTGAACAGGAAAATGTCCTATTTAATACAGAAACCAACTTTAACTTCTACAGCAGTCTGTGAATGTTGCCCATACAACAGAGCCCAGACAGAGAAATTGAAGCTTAAAATATGAAAATTGAGGAGTGGGTTTGGGGATCTTAAGACTGTGATTCATTGCACCAGGTAGAATAATCTGAAGTTCCTTTCAATTCAAGTCTCTGTTGCGAAGCACAGTTTACTTCCGTTTTCATGCCTTTCATTATGTAGCTTTCTTTTACTGTAGTTGCATATTGCCCAAATCATTCTAGAGGGATAACTAAAATTCTTTTTGGTAGATTTTTCTTGTCCAGATTGGTATTAGTTGTATCTGAGAAGTGATATTAACTTGATAAATGAGCACTATTTTATAGGCATGTAATATAATGCAAGCTCAGCACTACTCTACTTATCTTGGTCCCATTAATAAACTTTTAACAGCTATTGTACAATTATGGTTGTAAAGCAAACAGCTAAGTACTTTGCCAAAGGAGTAAAATTCACATGGGTGTGTTGTATTGTGGAGCTTCTGGTTAGACTTCACTTAGTCTTTGTGCCACTTTCTCCACAGCTAAGTTTATAAAGACTCTCTTGCTTCCCTTAGCCGTGAAGACTTCCAGCGGATTCCAGAGCTTGCCATCAACCCATTGGGAGACCGGATTATCAATGCCTTTTTCCCAGAGGGGTGAGTCCTGTTGATTGCATTTCCAAGTAGTGTGCAACACTGAAAGTTCTAATCAGGGATACATTTATGGTTAAAGCATGGGAATAGAATCAAAGTATCCAGGTCTTGTCTTCAGTCTTGCCATGTATTTGCTGCAAGACTTTGGATTTAACTGTTCTCCTATGGTTTTCCTTGTGTGATCAAGGGTTGCCTACCTCACAAGAGTGTTAAGGGAAAAAGGAGAAGCCCCCATATCTCTGTAGCTGGTTGTCTTTGGCCTTCTTTCAATAGGTAATATCAATTTGCCCCATAGTTTCTGCTGTCATCTTGGTACTTATTCCCAAATTTGCATCTGGCATCTTGGACACCTTACCACCAGAGATCCAATTGATTAGCATAGCACCCACAGCCACCCAGAGTGGGCAGCATGCATTTCTCTCCACATATGCCTTTGTGCACATAACAAAATTTATTCTGTGTGCTGATGGGGAAAAATTACAGGTAACATGACCTACTAGCTAAACCTTAACATGGCTAAAACCAGGCTCTTCAGTCTTTCCCTCAAACTTTCACATCTCCAAAATTATCCGTTTCTATTGGCAATGCTAAAATCCTTCTCCAAGCCCTTGGGTGTCTTTTGCCTTGACTTTTTTTAACTTTGGGCTCACTGAAGTCCTCATTGCCCACTGACACCAGATTGGTCAGTTCAGAAATCTGCTGCTAAAACATCTCTTGCCTGTCACTCTGAACTGTACATGAGTTGTAGTTGTCACTGGATCCTCACCCTCCAGTAAGTTCCTTGCATTTCATCTGTCTCCTTACCCACTTCACTGTGTGTTCAGGGCACCTTTGGGTCCTCATGTGTTCTCTTTCTCCTACCAAGCTGTCTCATGCACTTGGATCCCCTCTTTGGCCCACGGTGTCTTGTCTCCCTTTTTTTTTTTTTTTTTTTCTTCCCCTGTCCCTCAGAATTAGCCCACTATGGGGAAAAACAAGAGTAGCTTACGCCTTTCTTGCACTTGCTTGCGAGGGGGCCTGAGAAGAGGCGGTTGTAGGTAATGTGGCTTCCTGTAGTGAAGCCTGTGGCCAAGACTCCAAAAAGGCATCCCTAAAGGGACAAGATTTTGAGATTGTGGGAGCTCTCACTTCTTGAACTTAGCCTTATTTTAAGCAGTCAATTTTGACACCCCCAAACCTAATAATCACTTTAAAGAACTAGTGCTTCTGATTTTCAGACTCTAGTTGCACAGCCCTTAATCCTTTCTAAACTTGGTTTATCATTTTATGCTTTATTTAAGAACTTCAAAATATTTTAGAAACCTTAAATCCTCAAACAGCTCTGAGGTGAGTAAATAGTTTCTGTAAAATAAGTGTAAGTGATTTATCCAACATCATCTCAGTCTTTTTCTTTTCACTCTCCCAGGCCACACCTCCTCTCTACCTTACATCATGTATCTACCAATAATTCTGCAACTACCCTTGAAAACATTCCTTGTGGACATCTAGGAATGATTAATTTCTTGCAGTCACCCTCTGAGAGTATGACAAGGCAAGGGGTTGGTGGATGTAAATAAAAGCTCTAGAGAATTCAATTTTGTGAAGAGTGGTCATTGCAGCTTGTATTCACAACTGCAATAAACCTGGACAATGCTAAATTTTTGACAATTAACCTGTTGTAATACCATGCAGAGAGGATCAGGTGAACTTCCGTGGATTCATGAGGACTTTGGCCCACTTCCGACCCATTGAAGATAACGAAAAGAGCAAAGACCAGAATGGACCAGAACCACTCAACAGCCGGAGTAACAAACTGCACTGTAAGGAACTTCATACTCTGTCTAGACAGTTCCATTCCGTGGCTACCTCTGTAGTCTTCCACTCTTAAGTTTCTGAGAGCGTCCCTACTCCAACACTGTGCCTATGCAGAGCTGTTTCAGGATACCGAAATAGCCACTTCATATCTATGAAACGCATCTGGTATTTTGAAATATTTTTCAAAATACGAAGCATGCTATTTCTGCATCCCTCAACACCTGGTTGCAGGAGAAGTAAGGGATGCCTTGAAATAACACAATATTTTGACATTTGGTGCTGCATAGAAGTGCCAAATGTCAAAATAGTCTTTTGAAATAGGATACACAATTTGCATACCTTATTTTGCGTTAAGGGCATAGTGTAAATGTAGTAGGTCTGAGTTGGCATACTGCAGTATCTAATTTGAAACAAAGATTGACTCGCTAAGACCTGCAAATAATAGATTGGAAAAGAGGCTGCCATATTCTTTCAGAATCTAGTGGGATATGTTGAATCTCAGTAAGAGTTACAGGGATTCTCAGAGCTCAGTCTGGAGACTTGGTTATGCTGGATTAATTTAAGCTCTCTTTCCTGTGTATCTCATAACAGAAGCTGTAGCATTAGAGCAGTTCTGAGAGATACTCCCTGGAAATAGACGAGGAGTCCAGCCATGAATGTGCCTTCCAGTTTCCTTCTCATATCCCTCGCAATTTCTGTCGCCCTCCAGGCAATACGGGATTGCTTCTCACCTCCACCCCACTATCCCCCTCCTAATTGTTTCTGACTTTGCTTGAACCATGTGGCCAGAGTGGGAAGTGGAATACTTCCTAAGTATTGGGTAGTCATCAGCATGCTTCTGATCAGCATTCTTGGCCCTGACTTGATCACATACTGTAGGTAGTCAGAGAAGTAGCAGTACACAGATGATTCCTTCTGCAGTTAAAAAATTAAAAGTAAAAGGGACAGCTAAATGTGAAGGCCGTGGCTACACTAGCCCCCGCCTTTTGAAAGGGGGATGCTAATGAGCCACTTTGGCAGATGCTACTGAGGAGCTGCCATGAATATGCAGTGCTTCATTAGCATAATGGCCATGCATGTTTCAAAGTGCTGCTTTCAAAATGCATGCCCCTTGTGTAGACAGGGGCCTTTCGAAAGGACCACCCCCCCTCAGATTTTGAAAGCCCCTTCTTCCTATTTGGTTTTGGGAAGAAGGGGCTTTCAGAATCTGGGGGGGGTCCTTTCGAAAGGCCCCTGCCTATATGAGGGGGTCAAGTATCGGAGGGGTAGCCATATTAGTCTGGATCTGTAACAGCAACGAAGGGTCCTGTGGCACCTTACAGACTAAAAGAAAAGTTCTGAGCATGAACTACCTGATGAAGTGAGTCTGTGCTCACGAAAGCTCATGCTCAAAGCTTTTGTTAGTCATAAGGTGCCACAGGACCCTTCGTTGCTATGAGGGGTGTGCATTTCGAAACACACAGCTGCCATTATGCTAATGAGGTACTGTGTGTTCACGGCAGTGCCTCAGTAGCATCTGCTGAAGTGGCTCATTAGCATCCCCCTTTCAAAAGGAGGGAGCTACTGTAGCCATGGCGTCATGGTTTAGGGTTAGAAAGAAACTTCCCTTGCAAGCAAGCTATTTATAGAACTGTCCATTAGAGGCTCTTGTTTTCCTGTAAATCCAATATTGACCACTGTCACACTGCCTACTCAACTAGGTGAACTGTTGGCTGGATCTAGTAAGGTAATTTCTGTGTGGCTGTTCTCTTCAAAGGATTGCACTTTATTGTTGAGACAACTGAATACAAAGACATTAGCAAATAGAAAGCAAGCTGACTTGCACGGTAGGTGGAAACTTTGAATTCAGTTAGGGCCGTCAGTCTCAGTTGTCTCGTGATTGATTATCTCAAATTTATTTGTGACTAGTAACAGAGGGAGCCATGCTAGTCTAGATACTATCAAAAAAAAAAAAAAAAGCAGTCAAGTGGCACTTCAGAGTCTAACAAAATAATTTATTAGGTGAGCTTTCATGGGAGAGACCTACTTCTTCCCACGAAAGCTCACCTAACAAATTATTTTGTTAGACTCTGAAGTGTTACTTGACTGGTTATTTGTGATTAGTCACTGTCAAACAATAGATGACCAATTGAAATTTATTCAGTATTTTTTGGATGGGGGTTTTACACGCTTGCAAATATATTTTAATTTCAATTGCAAAACAGAATAAGTGTATATACTCACTTTCTATAATTATGACACATACTTTGGCTATAAAAATAAGTATTGTTTGGTTTATCTCATGCAAGTACTATTATGTAATTTTTTGTCATGGAAGTGCAATTTACAAATGTAGACCTTTTTTGTTACATGGCTGTACTCCAAAACAAAACCATGTCCAGCCATAGTGCCTGCAGGTTACTCAGTCCTAATTCTTATTCAGCCAATTTACCAAGAAACAAGTTCATTTACATTTACAGGAGGTAATGCTGACCACTTATTTACAGTATCACCTGAAAGTAAGAATAGGCACTGGGAATGCTAGCTGCAAAAGTGCCACATAAGATATTTGAGCCAGATATGCTAAATATTCATATGCCCCTTCATTGTTGCTCCACCATTCCAAAAGACATGCTTTCATGCTGACTCTCTTTAAAACTACTTCAGTTTGTGTCTGAACTCCTTGAGGGAGAATTGTTTCTTTCGTGCTCTGTTTTACCCACAGTCTGCCACAGCTTTCATGTTACAACAGAGTTGTATGATGAACCAGCACATGTTCTCTTTAAGAACACTTTCACTGCAGATTTGACAAACTGCAAAGAAGGTATAAAGTGATATTGCTAAAGGTAGCTACAGCACTTGACCCAAGGTTTAAGAATCTGAGGTGTGTGCCAAAATCTGAAATCATACACTACCATTTGTCTCTCTGACTGAAGAGAGCAACACTCTGATGTGGAAAGCACAGAACTGGAGCCACCAAAAAAAACCAACCTTCTGTTGGTGGTATCTGATTCAGATGATGAAAATGAACATGCATCAGACCAGGCTGTTTTGGACTGTTGAATGAAACCTGTCATGAGCATGGACTCATGTCCTCTGCAATGGTAGTTGACATAGGAAGGGTCATATGAATCTTTGGTGCATCTGGCATGTAAAATATCTTGCAGCACCATCTACAACAGTACCATACAAATACCTGTCCTTGCTTTCAAGTGATACTGAAAACAAGAAGCAGACATTTCTCTTGCAATGTTAAACTTCTTTGTCGCAGTGATTGGCTGAACAAGAACTAGGACTGAGTAGACTTGTAGGCTAATGTTTTTTCACTGCTTTATTTTTGAATGCAGTTTTTTGTACATTTTTTATATTTGTAAATACAACATTCATGAAAGATTGTACTACAGTACCTGCACTGGGGAAGCTGAAATGGGATTTCTTTTTTACAGTGCATATATTCGTAATAAAGTGAGTATTGTATATATTTGCAAATGTAGACAACATCCAGAATAATTAAATGGTGTTTTAGTGTTTAATCACACACACTAGTCAACTGATAAAATTTAGGGCTGTCAAGCAAGCATTTTTTTAAAGGATCCTATAAAAGTTGTAGTATCATTTTGTAATGACTATCGATGTAAATATTATCCAAAACAGTGCTATCAGCTTTGAGAGAATATTTTTGACTGCCTGAAATTTGTTTCTACATGTGGGTGAGGAAGGTGAAGAAATACCTGAATTCATCTGACTTAGTCTCACTTTACCTCTAGTTGCTTTTCGACTATATGACCTGGATAAAGATGACAAGATATCCCGAGATGAGCTGCTTCAGGTAAAAAGCACAATGGTCTAGACTAGGATCTAAAATGAATCTGTCGGCCTTCGTGTGTCCTAGCTTGCAAATTTAACTCAAAGAAAAACCTTCTGTGGGAGTGCTTTTTGTAAAAATGAAGTTGACATGCTTATTGCATTGACAACATTTGAAGGATTTGTGTTGGAAGCTGGGCACCTGGGTGACCTTTCCAAATAGTGTTCCATAGACTGAAATGATTCAGAATATGGAAGATGCCTAATTGCAGTCTTTGCATCTGCAAGCGACTGTGGTTAGAGAAACCATTCAAAAATGTGTGTCTGACTGGACTCCTCCTGCCTATAGTTTTGTTACTTCAAAAATGTGGTGACTTTTTTGTTTCAGTTTTTAAGAGCATAGACTTCCTGCTCTGTTAGAAACTTCAACAGAGCATTAGGTTAACTTTTAACATATTTGGGTTTCTTTATAGGTGACTATACTTCCATTGCAACGGACATCAGCAAACATAACTTGCCACAACCAAAAAAAACCACTGTACTTGGTTATTTTATAGTGGGGGCAATAAAACTATGTATGGCCTCTTTTTAGAGGTAGATTAAATTTATCTGACTTTTTTTTTTTTTTTTCCCCTCCCATTGGCATAAGTCTTTTGCTTTTCTCAAGGGTGGAGAAAAATCAAGAAATCATCTGTGCAATGGTATGGATGTGCATGTCCAGCTTACTGAGAGTTGGAAGTCACTGCATTCTACTTGTCCTGCAAAATAACAATTTGTGGCTCTCACTACTGGGCAAGTATCAGAGGGGTAGCAGAGCTAGTCTATCTTCAGAACCCCAAGAAGTCCTGTGGCACCTTACGGATTAACAGATATTTTGGAGCATAAGCTTTCATCAGAGGCATGAGTGGAGGTTCTGGAGGAGGGCCTAAATGTATAGGCTCACGACAAGGAGGGAGTCCCTGTTAAAAGGAGGGCCAGAGCTGACAAGGTCATTTCAGTCACGGAGAGAATGTGGCCCATTATCAGCTGTTCTAATGGCCACATTCTCTCTGTCTGAACTGACTTTGTCAACTCTGGCCCTCCTCTTGACGGGGACTATCTCCTTTTTGTTAGCCTAAAAATTTAGGCCCTCCTCTGGAACCTCCACTCATGCCTCTGACGAAGGTGGTCTTTGCCATGAAAGCTTTATGCTCCAAAATATCCATCTAAGGTTCCACAGGACTTCTTGTTACTGTTAAGCAAGGAACTTCATTTAATCAAAACTGCTCCCTTCTGTCTGCAATGCTGAAAATCCCTTACAAACTTTCAGGAAGGAAAAGAGCTGACTAGTCTAATGTTGATTGCGCATTTTGCAAGGCATCAGAAAGCAGCAAAACAATCCTAAACAAGGAAAGATCAAATCAAACAGTTGGAGCAATAATTTGAAAAATAGTTAACAGATCTTTAAATTAAGAGAATCCTATTCACTAAGTTTGCAGGAACTTTTTCTGAATGTCTGTATTTTTGGGAATGAAGAAGCTTGTATTTCTGTTCTGTGAACACACAAATACATCATTGTATAGTCTGTATTTTTGAGGAAGCAGTTTTGGTCAATAGGTTTAATAGGAAGTACTTCTAGACCAGTGGTTCTTAACCAGTGGTTTATGCAACCCCTGGGGGTGCATGATGCCCTTTCTGAGGGTGCAAGACATGCCAGATTTTTCTTTAGAAGGTAAATTATCAAAAACACAAATTTTAAGCACAGGCATGTAAGTACAGCTACTTTGTTTCATCAAACCTATGTATGAAATCAGTTAGCTGCTAATTGTTAGTGTGTCAGTTAGTGTACTTCCACAGCAAAACTCCACATCTCTGGGTAGTATGTGCATGTTTTTGCATGCTTACTGTACTGTATGTGGTAATAACTATTTTACATAGCTTTAATATGCATTTAAAAGTGTATAGGCCCCCCACCTCCATATTGAGTTTTTGATAAGAGGTGTGAGAACATATTTTGAGAACCAAAGTGGGGGTGCAGGCTGCAGCAGAGGTTAAGAACCACTGTTCTAGACAGCGACAAAGGTCTTCCTGTGCCCTGCCTGCTCCAAAGTTGCTCTTTGGATGGTATCTTTGTTCTGTGGGTGAATTCTGTATGAGGCATCAGAGCCAACCTGCTCCCATAACATTCTTAACTTTAAAGGTTATTTATATAGTGATATTCAGACTTCCTGGGCTTTCTGTACGTTTTCCAGGTATTACGGATGATGGTTGGTGTAAACATTTCAGATGAGCAGCTGGGCAGTATTGCTGACAGGACAATCCAGGAGGCTGATCAGGATGGAGACAGTGCCATCTCCTTTACAGAGTTTGTCAAGGTTGGGAATTAACTTTCTGAATAACAAAGTGACTGAACTTGGCCATCACTGAGCAGTCAATGAACAGTTGGAAAGGAGCTAACAAAGATATTACCCTTCACTTTTGCATTTAGAGTAGCAGCCCTTTATAGTGCCCTGTGGCCTAGGATAGAGAATGAGATCATAGCTGCTTGAAGGGTAGAGTTCAGTTTTCAGGGCTGGGCTGTCAGTGTGTAACCACCTTAATTGGATTGCACAAGAAGCATATAGGGTTGTTCCTTATGAAGTCATGTATCCATATGTGTTTTTGAATTTTCCATCTAGTAGGCTGTCTCTACATGGGCACAAATCTTTTAAATAGCCATATTTCTAAGATTACTGATGAGGCGCTGAATTGATTATTGATTATTCAGCACCTCATTAGCATTAGGATGCTTCCAGCCACGGTGCTTTCTAAAGCCTGCAGCTTGGCATGGCTACACGGGTATTCTTTTCAAAAGGACATGCACCTTTCAAAATCCCCTTATTCCAATCAGTGAGCGGGATAAGGGAATTTCAGAAGGTGCAGGGTCCTTTTCAAAAAGGAACCCCCATGTAGCCATGCCAAGCCGCACGCTTTCAAAAGTGGCGCTTTCGAAGCACTGTGGCTGGAAGCATCCTAATGCTAATGAGGTGTTGAATATTCAATTCAGCGCTGCATTAGTAATCTTAGAAATATGGCTATTTCAAAGACTTGTGCCCATGTAGACAGACCTGGTAGATTTGCAGGCCACAGGCGCCACAAGAGTTACTTTTTTGTGGAAGAGAGCTAAATGGTCTTGTCAGGAGGCAAACCAGTAGCAAAATAGTGGTGGTCCTCCAAGGTCCACTTGAGATACCAAAATGAGAATCCAGTCACAGTAAGCAGAAGATAATCCCCTTCCTTGAAATTTGTCTACATGGGGGAACTGGCACAGTTATTGCAGAATTACTCCATGTTAAGTAGCCACGAGAATTATACTAGCATAACTAAAACAGAAAAATATTCTTCTGTTTCTGTGCTGATCAGATTCCTGATGTAGACAAGCCCTTATACCTTCTCCAGTAGTGAAATATGATAGAACCTCAGTTAATTACTCAGTGAATGGAGGTTGTTTGTAACGGAGCAATATGTTACGGTTATTCTTTCAAAAGCTTACAGATGAATATTGACTTAAGAGCTTGAAACTTGATTATGCACAGGGAAAATGCTACTTTTGGCCATCTTAATTTTAAATAAAGCACAGAAATTACCTTAATTTTTTCTAAACTTTCCCTTTAATTTTTAGTCTCTTAGAGTACTGGAAGTGTGGGTGACCTGTCAGTTTAAGTTTGGTATTCATAATTCAGTTCTATTCTGCAGTGCTGGTGCTCCTTATGAGTTACGGATGAGCAATCTCCCAGCAAAGGAAGATAGTTGACACTTCTCTTGGCTGTTTCAGGCTGTCTGGAGATGGCCATTACTACATTACGCTTGGTTCACACTGAAGCTTTCTTAATTTTTATAAGGAAACCTTAGCTTCTGGGGCACTGAATTAACAGCTGCAAGATGAAAGGAATGGCTTGCCAAACTGGGACTGCCCCATATTCATCTTTCTTGCTGTTTTAATAGTTAACATTTTAACTAGAACAGAAACTGTGTACATAAGAGATGTAACCAGCTGTCTCTGGGTTTTATTGCAGGTTTTGGAGAAGGTGGATGTAGAGCAGAAAATGAGCATTCGATTTCTTCACTGATGGATGGGAGATGTGTTCCTTACCACTTCTAATTTTTACGGACTAGAATTCCACTTTCCTCCCATCATCTTTTCCTAGTGCGTCCCTATTTGGTGCATGAAAAACACATCTGCAACCCCTCACCAGCTTGTTCCACCATGATGAATGTTCTCTGTGTAGCAGGAACAAAGGGAAGTGGCTGCAGTGCAGCTCCATATAGAGCATTAAAAAGTCCCTGTTTCAGATTCTGTTTTTACATTGATGTATGACTGTAACAGTCTCCTTATGTATTGCTGCTGCAAACCTATTCTTCTGGAGCTCTATATCTGCAAAGCTAAAAGGGTTAATACATCCTACAGAAAAGCCATCTGACTTTTTTTTTTAATTGGGAAGGAGTGTGTTACACAGTGTGAAACAAATCTCTGCCAAATCATTCTTTCAGTAAGTGCAAGGTGTCAGAGTAGCACTACCTTTTCCCCCTCCCATGCTAGTACAACAGAATGCTCCCCAGATTTCTTTTCTCCAGTACCTTTCTCTCCTTTATTCTGAACAGCCTCAGTACTTGCAAAAAGTCACAGGACTTATGATTAAAATAGTTCTAAAGGGCAGATCGGCAATCTCAAATGCTGTGAACGGATTCTGTGGAATTAATGCATAGGTGTGAGATCTGTCATGATTGCAGGTTGCAACTGCTATGAAATAAACTGGGTGTCTTCCTCAAGAGCATCTTGAAGGCTCTGACTGCCAGTGGAGACCACAAAGCAGCCCTCCTTCGGTTGCTTTTCTGTGTAACTGTTTATTCCCACAGAGTACTCTTTACCACCACCATCGCAACTTACTGCTATCATTAGTGCAGGTTTATTTCCAGAGTCCGATTTCATGTAATTTTCACTGGTCAATGGTGAGATGACACCTTGTGCTGCCTTCATACTAATCATTGGATAATTTTCAAGTTTTTTCTTTTGTAATCTCTTTCTACAGCCCCATCTTGGCTAATGGAGCTGCACTGCAGGTGTTAGTTTATCTGCACTGTGGGGGTTAGTTTAGCTGCACTTGGAACACTTTCATGAAAGTTTAGATAAGTGTTTTAGGGAACTGCCTAAATATCCCAGTTCTGATTTAAAAAGTGAGATTTTAGAATATAATAGTCTGATCAGATACTTTGCACAAATGTTTAAGAAACAACTGAAAATAACTTTAAATGAAAACTTAACAGCAAGGTTGTATCTAATCAAGGAATCAAAAGCAACGAATGTTTTTCAGCTGTAAACCTCCATATTCACTGGCAACATAGCTTGCACACTATGTGGATAAGTCAACAAACGATCTGATGGGTGGTACAGGTGGTGTCTGAGTTGACTTGGAGGCCCTTCTCTATAGAAGAATCAGTGTTCAGGTGCTTCCACCCACCTCCATCATGTGCTAACATAGGTTTCTTGAATTAAGCCAAGATTTATCCCTCAGATGGATTACTCTAGCTCCTTTTAATACAATTGAGCAAAGAATTCTTCAGTGGCTTCTTCGGACCCCATTTTTAATAGAGTTGCAGAAAGAAATGTTGCACTTTGGAATTTTCAGACCACAATTTAGTAATAAGTCTGGAGAAATGGGTAAGATTTCTGCTCTGTACAAGAAGGAAACATTCTGATTTTAAGACCATATTATTGTAAAATAAGAATTGTAAAAAGGAAAGGAATGTCAATGTTAACATTGAAAGGCACAAGGTTTTTATAGGCTTTGATTTGCTTATTTAAGAGTGGGTGTTTCTTTTTCTTCTGCCTGTGTAGCTGTGTTCAACAGTGGTGCCTTATTGTCCTAATGCATTCAAATATTGTATTTATCAATCCACAAATAAAACTTTCCTGTAAAAGTTTTGTGCCTCAGTGGTGGCTGACAGTCTCTGATCAGTGTAGGATAATTTTAAGGCTGCTGGTAGGCTCTACAGATCATCTGATTCTATGCACTTCAGAAAGCAATCTAAAGTGACCTCCTTTCTTGAAGACAATATCTATGGAAAAAGCCAGTCAGGGCTTGGAAACAAGCAGCCATTTGCCAGCCTACCCACCTGTAAGGCAATTCAAACTGAGAAAAGTTATGCTAATAGAACATCTTTTAAAGGGAAGAATTGCAGTATGTGCTTGAGTCCATAAGTAACTTGAGCCTGCTGCTTTATACTCATCTCTCTGCTGTTCTAAATGATTTTTGTTTCCTTTTGTCCCACTGCTTCCTGTAGTAAGTGCACGTCTAGTCTTTTTTACTTTTTTTAAATATTTGAATGCATATGTTGTGCACACCTAGTAATATCTAGTTGCGTACAGTGATCAGGAGCCTTTAGCCACCACAGCTTTGGGACAGGGAACTAAATGCTATGTTGTCTTCTCCAAATGTAGCCCCAGAGGCAATGAACACTGACAAGGGAGACTGAAGTCTCTGCACCACACCCTGGGCTGAACTTTAATTTTTAGCTCATGCAATAGAGGCACAGGGCTTTAACCCCTAATTTTGCAGGTTCAGTCATTCCAGCCAATGGCCTGGGACAGTCAGCCTTACAGAAGGCTGTATTTTGCTACTAGCTGTGCAAAACCATTGACAATTGAAGTGCAGGGATATAACTGAGGACAGATATGAGCCTGTAGAACCTTACTGTAAGGCTGATGCATAAGGCAGTGGGAGGGAAAATAAGCTTGACTTCAATACCAGGCCTTGTGAGTGGTTGTGAGGTGTAGGGGTTTTGTCCTTTTTTGGTTTTATACAAGCTATCAAGCCATAATTGAGAAGGGAAGTTAGATGTATGGTGTCATGAAAGAAGTATGTATTCCTTGATGGAGAAAGTGTGTGTGCACTCATTTAACTAGACTAGCTTAATCCATTTGCATAATAACAGAATTGACATTACCTGTACAGGCTTAAATGGGGGAGTAGAGAGGGTTGAACTGCTGAGTGCTTGACTTCTGCAATCTAAACTTTATTGCTCTATTTTGATACATAGTAAGTTGCTGTGAGGGAAAGTGGTACCCAAGATGCAAGATTAGAGTTTCAATCTGAACAGGGGCTTGATGCATCTAGATCCTACAAAAGTGGTTTGTGAGCACACCTCAAGAGCAATCCTGTTTGTAGCAATCATGTCCTTCACCCAATAGACTCACCTTATTTATAGCTGAGAACTGAAATTGTTAGTGAAGGTTGAGATCTTAGATTGTCAACTCATCCAATTTAAAGGAAAGTTGTTCATAAATATCTTCAGTTGTAAAGAAACAGGATGCTGCCTTCATCATAAAGTACTTTCCAGTCTGAGTAACCAAACCAAAGGACGTTTTACACAACCTCTGATAAGAAAAAATATTGTCGGCAGGCTTGAATTGTTTGGATGCAAGCATTGGGAAGAGTTGGCAAATAACAGAGGGTTGCTTATTTGAAAGCTTGGAATACCAGAAATTACAGGATACTGGAAAAGTGCTACTATTGTCCTAGTTAGCATGCAAAAGCTTCAACAGTTGGGAGAAGTAATCAGAGGCAGGTTAATCTGATATCAGTCCTGGAAAAAATAGAAGAAACCCTGGAATTCAGTTAATGATGAAAAAAGAGGCATGTAATGCTGAACATGATTTCATGGAAAACTTATCCTGTCTACCCTGGTTTCATTCTGTGAAATGACTATTTTGGGTGATAATTGCATAGATACAACATACGGGCCATGTCTACACTAGCCCCAAACTTCGAAATGGCCAACACCATGAGCAGATGGGAATAAAGGGACTTCAAAGTAGGCAGGGTCCTTTTGAAAAGGAGCCCTGTCAGGACGAGCCATGCGGCGACAAACCGTGTCAATTTCAAAGCGCTGCGGCCGCCCGCATGCTAATGAAGTGCTGAATATGCATTTCAGCACTTCATTAGTAAACTTTGAAATGTCCATTTGCGTGGCCATTTCGAAGTTTGAGGCTAGTGTAGACATAGCCACTGAGAGTCTTGGAAGACCTACTTCATACCAGGTGACGAGTGATGAAAAACTAGTACTGCTTTGTCAAGCATACATGAGAATGATGACGTAAAAATCTCATAGTTGTCGGGGGAGTAATCAAATGGTGCTTTTTCTAACAGGATTATGCATGATCAGTACTAGGTCTGATATTAACATGTTCCTCAGTGCTGTGGGATAAATACACAATCATAGTGCTTGCTAATGATGGTAGTAAATAATGTCAAGGACAGGGCAGTCATATCAAGTGATGTGGATTGCCTGATAACCTGGGTCTACTGAAACTGCATTTTAATCTTGACAAACACAACTGGATTCTTACGAACAAGGAGTACGAAACACCCCTAGAGAAGTACGGAAAGTGGACCTAAAGGCAGAGACAAAAAAGGATTTAGGAGTCGTAGTGGACAAGCAACTCTACAATGGACCCCACTACAGTGCTGTGTCCAAGTTATTGTAATTCTTGGACATATAAATAGAAGTTGAATAGCCAATCCCGTAAACAAATTTTTTTACACCAAGAGTGGAATAGTGTATACAGTTCAGATGCCTTACGCTTAAAAAGGGATGTCGGGAAAAATTAGAGGACAAGTGACTTTTGACAGCTAGAGAAGATGTTTTAGAATGAGAGACCAACACTTCGTTCTGCTAAGCTGATCAAAACAAAGAGGATGGGGTGGTGTGGTTTGATGCAGAACACCTTGGCTGTGTTTACAGTAGCATTCCTCCTTTCCCGGTCCATGTGATAGAAAGGGCACAAAACAGTGCATCAGAGCCCATGCATGTGCAGTCTGGCAGAAAACAGCTATCAAGATCTCCATGCTGCGGTGCTAGGGCAAGCCTGACACCTAAGGTGGAGCACCCACGGGGACACATCTCCAAGAATCATTGTTACTGCATGAAGGTGAGTAACTTTCTCTTCCGCAGGTGTCTCTGTGGGTGCTCTATCTTAAGTGACTGAGTAGTAGTACTCTTCCCCTGTCTCTCAGCCCCCAAATAAACAAGGAGGCAGGTACCAGATTCAAGTCTTGTCCAGGACAGACAGCTCCAGTGGGGACGAGGAGGTATCCTCTGTCATCTGGCAGTAGCCTGCTTAGTGCCTGACGAACATGTCAGATGCCCAGGTTACTGCCTTGCAGATGTCGTGAAGGGGGACTCTTCTGAATGCCGTTGATGCTGCCCTCACTCTGGTCAAGTGTGCCCTTGGTTGGCATAAGGACACCACCCCCTACAGGAAATAGCAAGTTGTGGTGCAGGGTGTGAGAAGGTTAGATATCTTCAGACTATCGCTTCATCTTTTAGAGTGACAGGCTATATACATCATCAACCTCTCGGTCCTCCAGAAGGGTTTGGCTCTGTCAAGGTAGAAGGCTAGAGCCCTTCTCGCATCCAGTGAGTGCACTGGTACCTCAAGCCAAAGCACACGGTTTAGGATAAAACACAAGCAGCACACTTGGCTTGTTAATGTGGAATTCTAAGGCGACCTTGGGGATGTAATCTGACTATCACCCCATCCTTGTTGAAAATGGTATATGGCAGAGTTGCCATGAGGGCAGTTTGGTCACCTTTTTAGGCTTACCTAATCGCCAGGGGGAACACAGTCTTTAACAATTTGAATGCGGCCATGGCCATAGGCTTGAACAGGCTTCTCATCAGTGTTTCTGGAACCAACTCCAAACTCCACAGGGGCACAACAGGCCACCTTGGTGGGTACAAGTTAGCTAGCCCTTTAAGGAAACATGCTGTAATTAGGTGAGCAAAGACTAATGTGCCATCAGTTGTGTGCCTGAACACTGATATGGCAGCTAGGTGCACTTTCAAAGATGCCAATGCTAGACCTTGTTGTTTTTAGGTCCAGCAAGTAGTCCAGCAGTGTGGATCTCTGCTTTGCTTGGAGACAGTTGTGTGGAGGAGCACTAGATCACAAATCGCTTCCCACTTAGAGTAAGTCTTATGTGTATTTTGCCATCTGCTCTGCCTGAAGCCCTCATTTACTTGATGCAAGCAGAGGTCCTTGGCACTATCGAACCAGCCGTGAGCCGGGCCATGAGGTAAAGAGTGCAAGGTTGTGGGTGTACAATTGCCACTTGATTCCAATGACATCCTGCACAGGACTGGGAACCAGTGCTGATTGTGCCTATGCAGGTGCTATCAATATGAGTTTGGCTCTGTCCTTGACTCTCTAGCACTCTGGGAATTAGCAGTGTCAGGGGACATACATAGAATAGTGGACCCTTCCAAATGATTAAGAATGAGTTGCTCAGGGAGTTCAGCCCCAGACATGCTCTGGAGCAGTATTGTTTGCACTGGCAATTCAAATGGATAGCAAATAAGATCCCATTTGGCATCTGCCAAGAAGCATCTACTCAAGGCATCTGCTTCCATATTGTTGATACCCAGTAAATACGAAGCTACCAGCGTTATGTCATTGCAAATGCACCCATTCCATAGGCGGCCTGCCTCTGCACAGAGACCAGGAGTGTGCTCCTCTTTGGCGATAGATATAGTACATTATGGTCATGTTGTCTAAGTATTTTGAGAGGTGTGCTGTGAATTCATGGCAGAAAGTGCCCACAAGCACTTAAGTATTGGAGGGGTAGTCGTTTTTGTCTGGATCTGTAACAGCAATGAACGGTCCTGTGGCACTTTATAGACTAACAGAAAAGTTTTGAGCATGAGCTTTCGTGAGCACAGACTCACTTCGAGTCTGTGCTCACAAAAGCTCATGCTCAAAACTTTTCTGTTAGGCTATAAGGTGCCACAGGACCCTTAGTTGCTGTCACAAGTGATTAAGTAATATAAAGTGTCATATTTGCTTAAATGTTTACTTTTGTATTCAGCTTAGGCATGGTCTTCTTTTCAGGTGCTCTATAGGGCACCCCCCCTTACTGCCAACAGAATTGGATGTACTTAACGTTCTTGACAATCGGCCCCTCCAATGTCTGAGGCTATGACATTGCTGGTAATCTGTACTAATGCTCTCTTCAGCCTGAAGGCAGGCTTCCTAAAAGCAGTTCAGGAGCACTTTAGTAGCACTTTTTAGTCTTTAGACTGCTTTTTTGTTTTGATAGCGTAAAACAGAGAGAGCCCTGTTAGTATATATACACTAACACTTGACCATCAGGGCTGGGTCCGGTTCCTTCTACAGACCCAGCCTGGACATGTGGTTTGAACCGGGATGCAAATTTTCTTGGATATTAATGGGGGCTCTTTGACATACGTGGCTTAATCTAATTCTTGACTCCCTGCCCCTCTGCTCTCTGATTTGCTCAGCTTGACAATTTTTTTCTGATTTGTCAACTTTGATTACTGTTTTTGGTTCTCTATGGCCTTAAATATTGAGTCTGTTCTGGTATGGCTATGGTCTGAGGAAGTGGGTCTGTCCTACGCAAGCTCCTCACCTAATAAATGATTGTTAGTCTTCAAAGTGCTATTGGACTGCTTCTTTTGTTTTGGTAGTCTGGACAAAGTTTAGCCTGGCGCTAGGCTGAGCCTGGCTTCCTCACGCTCCCCGCCCCCATCCCCACAAAGAGCGCAAGGCAGCAGCGCTCCGTTTAGTTGCGGGAGGAGGAAGCGGCGGCGGCGGCCGTTTTACCTCGCCTTTGTGCGCTCAATCGAGGGGCACAGCGCGGCCTGCCCCCGCGCGGGCGAGAACAGCTGTGGGGAAAGGGCAAGCGGTGCCCTTGGCTCACTCAACGCGCACAAATCCTACGCTCGGGTTCAGCTCCCCTCTGTGCTGGCAGCAGCGCCCTGGGTGAAGGGGACGCCTTCGCTAATGGCTGACCTCTAGCCCCGGGCCTTGGTGCTCCCCAGCGCTTGGCCCCTCCGCACAAGCCGCTCTCCTCCTGGCCCTCGGAAAAGCGGCTGGGCGGGGGAGTGCGTAAAGATTTCCGCCCCCCCCCCGACCAATCCTTTCGCCACAGGCTTCGCCGCGCCTAGCCAATCAGAAGCGAGCGTGTTGCAGCCGGGAGCCAAAAAGTCTGACGGATGCGTACTTTAACCAATGCTTGTCGAAGGCGGAAGGGGTGACGAATAGGTGCCCAATAGGTTGCCTGTCGCGTGGGCGGGGCTGGAGGCGCCGGCCGCCGCGAGCCACTACGGGGGTGGCTGAGGTGAGCGGGGGAAGATGGCGGAGTGAGAGGAAGCGGCTGAGGGGACGGGGCCGGCCGTGGCCCGGCGGCCTTGGCCGGGGCAGGTAAATGGAGCAGGGAACGATCGCCGGGGGCGCGAGACCGAGCCTAAGTGGTGGCAAGCCGGGCGCGGGACCGCACTGCTCCCTGGCTGGGCCTGGGCATCTGTGTATCGGCCTTCCCTTCCAGCTCCCTGATTGGGCTGGGCCTGGCCCGGTGCGAATGCCGCCTGTTCTCGCTCCGGTTAAGCACCCGCACCCGTCTCCTCCCGTCCCCCCCGCCACTTCAGCTTGAGGCGGACTGGGCACTTTTGCCGTCTCTCGTGCCTTCCCCGGAACGAGCTGGGCGGTTGTGTGCGTCTTCCCCACCGCCCTCCCCCCATCCCGGGGTGGGATGGGCCCATCAGGCGTGTGCGTATTAGCGATGCTCCTGAAGTGGAGCCTCCGAATTCCTGGGGAAGAGTTTAATTAGATTCTGTGGCTCCGACCTTTACTTACACACTTTGCTGAAGTTGCTCTTTTTCCTCCAGAGGCTAGGCGTCTGCTGGGGCTTGTAGCATCGTCTCCGTCTCTCTTTGGGCGTATCGCTAACGTAGCTCAAGGGTTCATAGGAAACTATAACAGAAATACAGTGGTTTGAAGCGCTGGTTTCAGGGGTGCTGAATTGAAGGCTGTCTGATCAAGGAGAGCTCAAACTTGAAAGTTGAATAACTTTAGAGATGCTGGATATATGGATAATGCAGAGTGATGCATTAGATACAGTTGTTTGCAGGCTGCAGCAGATGGTTAGAAGAACATGTTTCCTGCATAGTAAATCAGTTGTAATGTATTAACAACCGTAGAATTTATGTTGAGAGAACAGCTGCAACTGTTGAAGTGCATGTGGCAGAAAAATCAAAACACGTAATTTGAATTTAGTCTATTCAACTGGTGAAAAGAGTGCTGAATAGTCCAGGCTACAAAAATAGAGGCTGAAAATTACACTATGAAGAGATTATCAGTTTAGATTTCATGTATAAAAGACAACGTTGATGCATTTTTTTTTCTTTCTCTGTTTGCAATCCATGTGTTGCATTGGGTGGGTGCAAACAGTGGAATGGATTTCAGATGCTTAAAAGTTCAATTTGGATTAACGAGCAATAGTACAGCAATAAAGGAGATCATACTGTGGAGATGAAACTGGTATCAGTTTTCTTGCTGGCCTTTCCAAGTTTCCAAATTATTATTGAAAGACAGCATGCAGAAAAGGATTCTAAAAAAGGGGGAAAATCAGATAGTATAATATTATTTAAGAACAGGCTTCCCCTCTTCCAGACTTGTAACCAAGGAAAGTGCATTTACTTAAGTCTGCACTGATGTCTTTGCCATTCTTTCTTGCTCTGGTGTGGTCAACTCATGCCAAACTAAATGAAGAACATTTTTCATAGAGTCATGGGCTTCAAAGGGATCACAGGAGTCATCTTGTCTAGCATTTCCCAAACATGATAAGCCAGGGCTTTTTTGTTTCTGCGGCCTCCTGGACAATGATTAGAGAAGAGGCAAAGCAGTGGCCCTTTCCCTAAGATTACTAGTAGGGACTGGAACCTCACACCCCCTCCCTCCCCGGAGCCACAAACACGAGAGAAACAAGCAATCAGTGTGAGCTCCTGGAGGAGCTGAGGCTCAGGTCTTGGGCTTTCACCCTGGAGCTGTGACATCAGACTTCAACTGCAGGGTGGCAAGCTGCAGGCCCTGACTGCAAGCTATGTATGTTGGGTCAAAGCCTCATGGCAGTGGACCCCAGCCCTGGATTCATCACCACTACACGTTGGCCTTGGCCCATACGGCCTACCCATCAAGAATTTAATTTTCTCCTTGGCTTGGAAGGGTTGAGAGACTTCTGAAAATTGGTATTTGTGTGTTTGTTCATCTCAGTTTTTGGAGCAGATTTAGCTAGCTGAGAGCTATGAAAGTTAGTATTAACAAACATAACAAATACCACTTTTCACAGCAGCAGGCATACTAGCTAGCAAGTCTTTAAAGTAAAAGCAACAAAAATATATTTTACAGTGATTTGGAGGTATGTATGTGCATGCTTATTTGTTTGTTTCCAAAAGTAATTAAGTATTTTAGGAAGAATTGTCAGAGCAGCCATCAGCAGGAGTTGGTGGTCACAGTCTGAAGTCATCAAAACGTTTAGTGTAACAATCCCTAAGCTAGTTTAACCCCCTGCTAAGATACAGGATTTGTTGTGTAAACTCTCCAGGACAGTTGACTATCCATCCTCCTTTTGAAAAACTCCTGTGAAGGAGCTTCCACAACTGCTACTTAGTTAAATCTACGTATAAGAACAGCCAAAGGTCCATCTAGCCCAGTATCCTGTTTGCTGACTGGGCAATAGCAGGTGCCCCAGAGGGATTGAACTGAACAGGTAATGATCGCTCTCCTGTGAAACACCCCCCACTCATGCATCTTTGCCCCCGAAAGCTTATGCTCCAAACTATCTGTTAGTCTATAAGGTGCCACAAGACTTCTCGTTGTTCTCGAAGCTACATACTAACATGGCTACCTCTCTGATCTCTTTCCTGTCATCCATCTCCAGCTTTTGTCAAACACAAGCTAGGGACACCATTCTTTGCCCATCCTGGCCAACAGCCGTTAATGGCTCTAACCTCCATGAATTTATCTAGCTCTTTTTTTAAACCTTGTTATAGTCCTAGCCTTCACAGCCTCCTCTGGCAAGGAGTCCACAAGCTGACTCTGCTGTGTGAAGAATAATTTATTTGTATTTCTTTTAAACCTGCTTCCCATTAATTTCATTTGGTGTCCCCTAGTTCTTATATTATGGAAACAAGTAAATAATTTTTCCTTGTTCATTTTCTCCACATCACTCATAATTTTATATACCGCTGTCATATCCCCCCTTAGTCTCCACTCTTCTAAACTGAGAAGTCCTAGTCTCTCTAATCTCTTTCTATATGGCACCTGTTCCAAATCCCTAATCATTTTAGTTTCCCTTTTCTGAACCTTTTCTAATGCCAATATGTCATTTTTGAGATGAGGTGATTAATAGAGTAAGTGTAGAATTCTTTGTTATTTAATTTGCTGATGGTGTCATGAAAATTTCAATCTTGCTGTAGAATTTTATGTTGAAAATACCTAAATTGTACTTGTCGTGAGGAAGGTGGAAGCTTTGCTTAATAGGTAGACAACAGCTAGAGTTTTGGGCACTTCTGAAAAATGTGGCATGATGGTTGAAATTAAATGCATGTTACTGACAAAATAACTGAAAGTGAAATACCTATGCATGTCCATAACTCAAATTTAACTATGGTATAATTTAATTAACAGTTTTCTTAGAGTTATTTCAGTGTGTGCGCGTGTTCAGGAAGACCACACTTATATTGATTTGCTCAGTATCGGTTAGGAAGATTTTCTTACAGAAATATATATTTTATTATTTTTAAAATTGAAGTTTCTGTTCTCTTCAGTTCTGCAAGAGATGTGTTTGTGACTGTGATATTCTGGAATAAATATGGTCTTGTCTGACTAGAATTAACAGAATAATAAGGCAGGTCAGTCCCTTCTCCTTCACATGCATTCATGCAGCACTTCCATTCAACCCATATTAGCAGAATGTCCATTTACCTTGGATTAATGGTTATGTTTAGCTTCATTAGATCCCCAGAGCTGCAGAAAATAAAACCTACTGATCTTTGGATGAGCGAGGGAAGAGAGGTACTGAGGACCTAACTGATGATGATTTTAAACCCCCTCGGCTAGTTGTGGCTAACATACCTGAGTCAGAAGATTGCTGATTTGCTCTTGAACAACTTCTGTATTCGTTTCTCTCATATGAAAGAGGAGCATACCTATGAGAAGGAAAAATTAAAGAGAGGAAGGTTTTCTCAAAAATGTTCTGACCTTCTGTTTCATCCCCATCCCAAACCCCTTCCCCCCCCCCCCCCGATATTACATAGAATGGTGTTCTGGGTTCTCTTTGAAACCTCTCTCTAGAATATAATAGTAAAAGAATGAAGAATATAATTTCTGGACTGATTGTAAACTTTTGTGGCCAGGCTTCAGGGGTTGAGATGCCATTAACTTCTTAAATGTAAACATGGGTCATTCAGGTAGTATTGTGGCTTTTTGTTGCGGGAACTTTCTCCATACTATGTGATTCCATATTTGCCCATACTTGTTTTTCCCGTACCACATCTGTATCTGGTGGATCTGAACAACTCTTTTGGTTAATTTAGACAAAACTCAGTTAAACTACCTTGAATTAAGGGATTAATGGCTTGTCTATAAGGAGAAATGCCCAGGAGTAATTTTACCATTGTTATTCTGGTATAATGGCTGTCTGCCCAAGCATTTTTCTGGTATGAGTGCCTTTTTCCAGTTTAGTTTGTACCATTTCCAAAGTAAGATAAACTGCTCTTTTCCAGTTAGTTTACCTTAATAAGAGTCCATATGAAGAGTTATACTAATATAATTATGCTGATAAATTTTTGCATATAAAAAGGCCCAAACTCTTCATTTATTGTTTATTTTTTAAATTTCAACTATGGTCTATGTCTAAGATGTTATCTGTATGAATGTGGTGTTTAGAATTGATGGGGAAAGTATAGGGTGGTTTAGCTAGAGAGAACCCTGGTAATAGGAGGGAAGAGGAAATGTGGATTTACTACTGACATCTCACTAATTAATTGAAAAGTAGTTATTAAAAGGACTATTCGCTATTGTATTTGTTCCATATAGAGTTTTTAAGTTGTAACTACTTTGCTTACTTGCAGCAAAATAAGTCTTTAGATTTAAAGATAAGCTTTGTCTCAGTCCCTCATGCTTCAGCCTCATGTGTCTCATGCTTCAGCCTATGTGCTGCCTAACTTTATTTTTAATGATGCTGTCTGAAGTGTGGAGGAGAGGGAGAGCTCCTGAATGCAAATTGTGGTAAGTTAGAAACCACCTAAAGTTTTGAGCGCTGGCAGCTGGGAAATCTAATTCTTTTCTAAATGAAGATCTCTGGTCGATGTTATTGAAGTGCCATATCCTAACAGATATATTTTTCCTTGCCAATAACGCATTGACCTCACAATAGTAGATGCGTACATCAACATGAATGTTGGCTGCAATGTGCAAGAATTTCAATAAGTAGGTTTGGTGGGATTAGATTTTTATTTTTTAAATAACTTGCACAATCTTTATTAATTTAAACAATTTTTTTCTATTTTTAAGTATTTTTATTTTTGCAGCTTTGGCAGGTACGGCTGGGGTTAGAGTAAGGGAAGGCTACTTTTAGGGATACAGAAGCCTCCTTGTGTGGTTGAGGAGTCTGAAAAACCAAGAGTGCAAGGTGGTGGGAAGGCTGTGGTCCTGGCCCATGGAGCAGACATTGCTGGTTGGCGCTTCAAGGAGGGTGAGCCCATTGCTGAATGGTTCCTGACCGGAGATGGCTCCTACAATTCCAGCATGTAAGTGAGGGAGTGTGGCTGTGACAGTGGCACTGCTGAGGGATCCCTGCATGGCTGTGGAACTGGTGATGTCCAATCCCTTCAGCACAAGATGTGAGTGAAGTTGTGGCCCTGACAGGGTGGAGCAGAGAATCCTAGCCAGGGTGGTGATGAGTAGTCATCCCTGGTCGTGGGGGAGGTCACCCTGTTGTTGAAAGGGCTCCTTCCCAAGGATGGGAGACATTCAGCAATTGGGTGGCTTTCTCTTTCATGGGAGATAATTGTTCTCCTCTTCTTCATCATCACAGTCTGGCTGGGGCAGAAAGAAGGTCTCTGTTGCCTGGGGCCGGGAGCCAAAGACTTGCCTGCATTTTTACCAGCAGGTTTTGGGTGTCATGGGCCCCACCTACCCGTTGGCCAAATGTGTTGGAGCCATCCTGGGTTGAAACAATTCAGCAGTGGAATGGCTTCTGCTACAGCTGGTGGCTCATCCACCTCCACACAGCCCTGGCTGTGGGGATCTCCAGTCTGCTAACAAGGATGACCACAGCCTGTCCCACACCATGTGCCTGCAGGGATTGGGCACCCTGTCCCTGTAGCCATGCAGGGAGCCTTCTGCAGTCCCTTGGTCATGCCCACACTTCTGCCACAGGGGAACTGCTGATCCTTGCAGGCACAAATTGCGAGGAAGGCTGCAGTCTTGTCTTTCCCTAATGGTGACTGAAAAATTGGGTCTTGAGCAGAGGGTTCCCTGTGCTGCCACAGAAGCCATAAAGAGCCTTGTGGCTAGAGCTCTACAAATGTGCGGCTATCTGCAGCTTGTTTTTGTGGATGTGGATTATCTATCTGCACAAGGCTTTACCTGTGGCTTCACCCTCAGCTGTGGGGGTCCTTCTTTTCCTTGCAGTCTTAGCCAGAAGTTTCTGCTTGTCTTGCTAGGATTGCAGCCTCCCCTAACACCTTATGCTTATAAGGATCTGGTTTGTAAGCTCTGAGAGAGAGTAAAGTAATCTCTGTATTACTTCCTTCTGTGACACCAGGGTACAGGGGGCTTGTTTTTGCCATCAGTTTTAGTGTGTCAGCTAAATTGTGTGTTCACTGAGTTATTAATTAAAATTAAATCCTATGCACTTACTAATCTGGTGTCCAAATGATTCTCTCTTTTAAGTCGTAGTATTTTTAAGATCTGTTCATTGAAAAGCCTATGCATCATGACCAAACAGAAGAGGAGACAATTTCCAAGAGTAGTTAGAATGAACAGACACATCCAACACTACAAATGACTGGACAACACTTCATTCACTTGTGCCTAATTTTCAGAAGTTCGGAGCACCGCAGTTTCCATTGATGCTAGTGTGAAGAACGTTTCCACATCACCTCTGAAAATCAGCTAGAAAGTGTGTCAAGCTGACCACCCTAAAATTAAATACGAAGTTATTGAATGTGTCTGAAAATTTTGCTTCTAGCCAGTTGAGACACATTATTAGAGGCACCTATTCTGATGAGCTAGATATGAAAAAGCAGCTGCAGATGAAATATTTAAAATGTGATTTTATTTTAATATGTAGTCCAGTCATTTGTAGTTTTGGGTTTTACTTTGCTCATTCTAACCTCTCCTGGAAATTGTCTCCTTTTGTTTGGTCATGATGCATAGGCTTCTGGGACCCTGTGATTACTATTCTTTATCAAATGAATTGTTCTGGGGAGGACTTACCATAGTGTTCACATGCTCTCAGAATAATCTGTTGTGCATTTAGTTGCTGCAGCTTTTCAAATTCTGACCTTTATAATCCCAAACCAATGTGAAAATGTAAGGACTAACCTGAGTAAATAGAGCTAGAAATCACAACAAATCACAGGGGCTTGTGGCTTGCCAAAAGTACTGGGATTTTTCTGCCTGTAGAAAATGTTCCGCAGTGCAGGAGGAGAAGGAGAATAAAAATGATCAGAATGCTTTTCTGTATATGTTGCATGCGTGGGTTTGGTTTTTTTTGTTGGTTTTTGTTTGTTTTTTTTTTTTTAAATTTTGTAATCTGTGTAATGAAGCAGGTCTGTTTTATAGGTGATCCATCATTCCACCAGTTAGGTTGTCAGTATCACATTCTTGAAGGCCGATTGCATTCCTCCTCATTACAACTGTTTAGACAGGCACTAAAGATTTGTTTTTATCAATCTGCAATAATTCCACTTACCACCATTCCTAAGAAAATGAAGTTGGGCATATGTCTGTAGAAAAATCTCAGTACCAAAATGTTTAGTAATTATCACTGTGTTTTAAAAAATACAATTAGAAGCAACATAGGAAGTAGTGTATTGTATATCTAGTCCTGCAGTTAAGATCTTTAATGTATGGGCTTACTGGCATTCATGAGAGATGTGTAAGTAAATTTTAGGAGAACGGGAAATACAGTGTTACACAAACAGATTAATATGAAAGATTTCACCAATGTATTGAATAAAATTCATATTACCTTGGGACAAAATGGTTTCTAAACAAAAACATTTTGAAAATGTCTTGCATAAGGTACTCTTCTCCCTCATTTAATCCATTAAAAGCTAAACTTTAAAACCAATGGCATTTTGCTGCCAATTAGAATGAGGTCTTGTCAAGATGGATGAGCTAGTTCTAGGGTGGCTCCAGTAGGAGTTTTGCAATCTGGGAAGGAAAGACAAATTCATCTGCTACAGTAAATTATGGAATAACATCATAATTCTTGCTTGAGTGGTCTTTGAAAATACCGCTGTTATGCATCTCCAGTGTTGTTTGTATCCTACAAAATGTCAGGATGACAGAGTTTGTTTTGCTTTGCTCTTTGGTTTCTACTTTATATTTACTGTCCATCTTGTTGTGCCAATCAGGTTCACTTGTATTCCATTTTGAGTGCCAGGCAACAAACTGAAAGGAGATGCTCTTGGAAAATGTCTTGTGTAACTAGCAGCTTGCAGGTAGGTTATAAACTGTCAGTTTCTTTTTGGTTTCTAATTTTTAAATCCATCCCAGAGAGATTTGGCTTTCCTTGAAATACTGTAGGGATGCTGGACTGTTACCATAATATCTGCTTGGCCTGCTCCTGATAATTGTTCCTGATTTATTTATTCTAGCAAGAATACATTTTATTTAAATTTGCTTTTATGCTGAGGTTTAACATCTGACATTTTGACTGACAAATATCAGGGCTTTGATTTTTATTTTTGCCTCATGCAATGAAGAAGGATTGGCTTGTGGGTCAGAAAAATCTGGATTCTGTTTCCAGATCCACACAGACTTCTGGTATGACACGAGGCAAGTCCCTCAACCTCTCTGGCTCTCCCATCTGTATAATGAGAATTATCAGACCTTTCTACTTACCCGAACATGATTATGTGAAGTTCATTATTTGTGATATGGTTTGAGCTCCTTAGTGAGAAAGTTGTAGAGATGTGTACAATAGATGTATTTTTTCTAATCCATTGTATATCCAGCTGTTCTTTCAATAACATGTTAACTAGAAGATTAACTTCAAGTACCTGCCTAAGCAAGGAATGAAGGTGAACTAGAGCAGAGAGGGATACGTAGTCAAGGAGAGACCTGGTAAAGAGGGATGTGTACTGTGGAGGGAAAAATTAAAAATTGTTATATAATGATAGAACTTTTGAACTGTAAGGGACCTCAAGAGATTCTCTAGTCCAGTCCAGTTCATATGTATATGAACTCGTCCCATATTGCAGTATAAAGAGGGTCAATGGTGGGCTTCCTACTGCAGAAAAGGAAAAATAATCTTTTGGCAACAAATTGTGGCCTACACAGTTGCATTTTGCCAGCAACACTGGCATCAACATATCATTGCTATGCTCAATGATGGCATAGATGCATAGGTTTCATCACACTGAGCATCTCTCTTGAGTAAATGAAGAAAAGTAAGTGGGTGCAGCAAAAGAACTTAACTTCACTGATGTTACAGCCACTCTGATTACCCTTTTCACCTGTCATATTCCTAGCCTTTAGTTTGTAGATAATTAGCTCCTGGTTTATGGTACCTATTTGTTTTGAAATTATGGCCAAATACACAGTGAAACTGCAATGTGTGTATTTTTTTTCCCAGCACTACTCTTCCCTTGCTACAGTATGTTTCTGTGTGACAGTTAAGAAACCACACTGCCAATGGTGTTGATATTTGTTGCTGAACACACTGCTTCTGTGTGAGGAAGTAATTTTTAATTCAATATATCTGCCAAGAGATTTCTGAAGTTAGAACTCTAAGATCGTTAAGTGAAGCTATCTTTGTAGTTTGTGCAACACCCTGATCTTGTATAAGTTGAAATTAGATTTTTGAAGAAGTGAACTTATGAGCATTTTGAGTTAATTTGATTCTGTTCTTTCAGTTATTCCTTTTTGTTTTCTCAGGGCTATTTCTGACATCCCAGAAGGAAATCATCCTGTTACTACTTCTTAGAGTGGAAGGTGGATGCTCCACTACTGGTGAAGAAAAGTCTTTTCCTTATTCCTGCAGCACACAATGAGGAGAGATCTCTTCTTTTTCTGTTTCAACTTAAATAAATATTTGGAGCATATGCCAGCTGGCTTCCTCCACTAGAAACACGCTGCAAGCAACTGAAATCCATGTTTTGATATTTCCCTTAAACAATGTCTTCAGACTTTTTTTAAACTGTTTTGCATCCCAGAGAAGATACTTGCAAGCATGCTCATGGAAACCAGTCTTCTTTGAATGGTATCTCCTTCCTATATTTTAGGAGGATAATGTCATCTCTCACTGTGTCCTATTGGAGAGCCAAGTAAATGGATAATGCATCTGCATATAATGCTGTGCCAAGCAGCTTCAATATGTGTGAAAGGTTGCAGCAAGAGAACCAGAACACATTTCCACCCTGAAATGAGAAACAAACTCTTAAAAAGCCCCACAATCCTGGAAAATCCTACGATGAGGATGTCTTAATGCAGAACTGAGAATCAACTGTGTAGGTAAATGTCTCGGTCACCCTGCGAAGCAGCTAATACACAGAAACAAATATAGAATTACCTTACCCTTCATGTATCAGTGAATCATCATATTATATGATCAAAAACATCTGTACGTGTAAATCCACATAACTAGTGAATATGAAGACCTTTTACCAGGAAAAGAAGTTGCTCTGCATTGTATCTCTCATAGCAAGACCCTTTCCTAAGAAGGTAAACTTTTGAAAAACTCTAGTGCTGACGGTGAGCCTATAGTGTTGGGTTTACATTTTTACCTCCAGTCTTGTTCAGCAGGAAAAGGAAAAAACAAACACCTCTGATTGAAGAGATGGGACAGAACTTCCTTTTAACAAAGGAACTGACCTCTGGAGTTGATGGAGTTGGTTTTGAATATGCTCTTTTGGCTACTGGTGAATTGGGACTGGCTCTCTTCCAGGATGTAGATGCTAGGAGGTCTGATGGAGAAACAAGTTCAGAGCAAGCAGAAATGCTGAGGGAAGTGTGTTCTTCCTTTCTGGCTCCTACTGTATCTCCATCCCAAACTAAGGAGAAGATTGTGGTTCTTACATGTTTACACCAGATTCTTTGTCTCCATCACTTTTGACTTATATGGGATGTTTTCCTTCCATTTGAGATAGAAGCTTCATGTTATTTAGTTATTCCCTGCGGTGGTAGTCTATATGTTCAGTGGGGTTTCTTGATGGAAGAGCTGTATTGATTTATCTGTTTCCTTCTCCTTGAACCTGGAGCTTTTAGTAGTGCACCTTATTCCATGCATGCACTGAAATGAATTTAGCAAATGTGTTTTGCTGATTTAAAAACATAATTTCAGATCTGGATAAAAAGGGGTATAAGCTCTGTGTGCATGTTTTGTGGGTTTTTTTGTTTTTAGTTTTAGAAAACCATTGGAAAGATCCAGGGAGCCTGAAAATGGCTTTAAAACCCCAACAGCTGAAAATCTTAGCACCTGATGATGGTTGCAAGAACATTTTGTGACTGGTAGATAAGGGAAGGGAGTTAGAAAAGGAAGTGGAAGAGAAAATCTTTAAAGAAACTTTTTCTGGTATCTGTCTCTCCACAAGTAGAAGTTGAAGAGGAACAAATTCTGAAATTGAACAAATCCATGCATTGGTTTTGGTCCTGCTCTTCATCCTGAGAATAAAATTGTGTAGCTCCATAGTGAACTTGTGTTGTGATAAGAAGATTTAATTATATCTTTTCTTGTTTAATGCTCCCTTGGAACGAATATCAGTCTCATTGGGAAGAGAATGTTGAGCTGTATATTTTGTATTGAAAATAACACATGATGTAATGGCATCAGAATATAATAAGCACCAGTGCCCCACAATCAGCTGTATTTATCTGATCACTTGGGGAAATATTAGTTATGGCTAGGCTGGTTTGGGCTGGCTTCTTTTAAGTACATTGCAGTCTCTTGCCAAACAGAATTTGGGTTTTTGAGTGTTAAAGGCAACGGGGAAAATAGGTTTCCTTTTAGGCCTTATTGAAATCAGTAGGATTTTAAATTTATTTCAATAGAGGCAGAATCAGGCTGTTAATGACGGAAATATCTGCAATCAGTGTCACAGGTTTAAATGTTGTTTAAAGGCATCCAATGTGGCAAACATTTTGTTCTTAAGCCTGGTGTTTTTTCCGTCTTCCTTATGACCTACCCACTTGCAGCTGTTTCTTGCACAGCCTGATTGCATGTTGATTTGGAGGCAGGCATGTATTTTGTTTCTCATATATTGTAAAAGGCAGAAGGTGGACTCTCAAGAAAGCAGCCACACTTTAGCCCACTTTGCCACATTGATAGGAATAATTCTCTAAGCTCTGCCTTCATAAGAAGTGAAAATAATTGTTTGGGTTTTTTTTCCTGCCTGTCCCTAAAATGTAACCACTTGATTCATTTTTAAGGTAAAATTTTAGTATTAATAATGTTCTATGTCTGTCAAAAGAGTAACTGCATCTGTGCATGCCCAAAAGACACCATTGCCATATGCTTCTTGCCAGCTTCTTTATAAAACTGCTGTGCTAGGCAGTACTGCCTCAACTTGAAGACTTTACTCTTTGCTCCGCTTCTGTTTCTCCATGCTTGTTGGAAAACGTCCCATATGAAAGTTTAAACAAATAAGTAAGGGGCATGTGCAATATATATATATATACACACACACACACATCTATATATATTTTAATACTTGTGGACAAAATGATGTTACAAGTTGTTTGAAAACAACAAAATCACCAATGTCTTCCATTTTGAGATGTGTATAGTTCCATAAGCATTAGTGCTTTGTAGCAAACTGTAGTGCCATGTTAGGATCAGTGCATGAGCCTAGTAGTATTTTTACAATTTCAGAGTGGCAAATTTATTAATGACAATAATGCTAACAGTAGAAAGCAGACCAGTAAATAATGTTATGAACATGGTCTAAAGATGCAGTATCCTTCTTAGGCAGTGGTAGTGATAATGCAACATTTGGAAACAGAACTGATTATTAACCTGATGGGATTTTTAAAAAGTAGCTGGCTTTTAACCCCTTCACCCCATCGCACCCCAGCCTTCTAAAAAATATCTACAAGTGTTGTCAGTTTTTGTACACTTGGAATCCTAAATAATAGATTGACACTTCCGGTACTTTTCCCAGCTACCTGATTTCTTAACTGCATGGCAATTGTTTCTCTTTCCACAATGCTTCTTACTCCTTTCTTTCAATGGAAAGCTGAGCTAGGTGAAATCCAGGTGACTCGTTACAAAGGATAAGATTTTTATCGTTAAAGTCATAGACTTTGTGACTTTCAGAGATCTCTGACGTTTTTCCTTCACCACCACCACCCCGACTTCCTCCTTGCCTGGGATGACGGGATCAGAGCTGTGGGGTGACACAGAGACCCAAGCTGCTGCAGGTAGCAGGAGCTTCCCTGTCCACAGTGGCCAATGGCAGTTGTGGTCCCACAGCACCAATTCACCAGCTTCAGGGTTCTGAGCCACCATAGGTGGAGTGGACCTGTAGCTGTCAGCAGCCATGGGTCATGGGGCCCTAGAGCTCTCAGATGTTGTTGCTACATGTGTCAGCCGTGACAGGTGGTGGAGACCCTGGAGCTATCAGCCATAATGGGTACTGGTGCTCCTCCTTCCTCTGGTGGCAAGACTTGGACTTCAGTCAGTCCTGCCCTCCCATTATTTTTAGTAAAAGTCACAGATTATGGGCTTCACTAACTTGGTGTTTATTACACATGACTCGTCCCTGACCTTTATTAAAAATAATTGCAACAGTATCTTAATATTATCACTTTCTCAAACAAGCAATTTAGGCTGTTGAAGCAAGAGGTGGAAATTACTTTCATCCCAGGTTTGCAGCAATCTGTGGATGAAAACCATCTGACTTCCTGGTATAGCTTTTAAATTGCCGTCACTATTGTTTTTCGCCCACGTCTGTTTAAAAAAGAATAAAATCTGCTGTCAGCTATGAGAGGATACTGCATTTTTCTTTGCCCTGCCTGTAAATGGCCACCTGGGACAAATGAGTAGCTTGGGTTTCTGAGTTGATCTAAATTAAATTAAATGGGCAAAATGTACTGAGATACAAAATCAGTGATTTTTTGCAGAGGTAATTATGTAATAAAAAACCAGAGTCTCTGCATATTCCGTCTCTCCATGTATATTGGGCAGGTGGACTGTTTACAATAGAGCTTTGGGGAACTGTGCTTAAATCTAGCTCAGTTCTGAACAAAACTAGCTATACCATTGAATCAAGTAGTTTAGTGCTTGGAGGAATCAGTTGATTTAAAAAATACCTCTGAAACTGGAATGCAAAATAGCACAGTATGTAGGGGGAAATATCCCTGATGCAAACAAAGCCATAAAAAGATTTTAATAAAACTAGAATTTTAGTAGCAATAACTGTTTTGCATGTAATAGTAACTAACTTGCATAAGCAAGCTTGTACAGTAGAATAAGTGGTAATAACCAAATAAGTTTGTGGTCTGTGCTGCAGGGAGTTGCATGAAGAGAACAGCTTCTATTTTTAAGGCGATGGAAGAATTCCTCCTACTATTCCCTTCCTTTGAGGGCAATGGCACTTAAATAGTATAGTGATGAGCCCGGTATAAAACCTGGATAGCTATAGGTCAAGTATCTGAATTGGTGCATGAGTGGAAGAGTGGGCAGTTGTGTATGAGTGGATGGTTTCTCTGTTGCTTGTTTTGTAAGGTAACGTGCTGCGCTCTTGAGAGGAGAGTTTGGAGATATGAAGAAGATCGTTCCCCAAAGTTGGAAAGCATGATTCAAAGCTTTGACTGGGATTTGCTTTTTGTAAAAAGGAACCAAGTAGAGATGACGGTCCTAAAAGGAAAACATTTCTGAATGTTAATATGCTAAACATTTTTTCTGCAGGGACAGAATTGCAGGATTTCTCTTTCAAAAGACTTTCCCACTTCTGACTTTTAAAAAACTTTAAGTACAAACCTGCCATATGCTTCTATTTCAGAGTAAAACTGTTTTTGTTCACCCTTTGAGTTTTGCAAAGCCAATTGCAGTAGGTTATCTGGTAAGGCAGAAGGGGATGGATCTCCTATTGTGGTCTTTGTCTCTGGCAACTTTTGCTGGGCACTTAAAAGAGCTGAAGAAGTTAATACCGCCCGCAGCTGACCATGTCTTAAATACATAAGTGTAGCCTGCAGAGAGTATGCTGACCATGTCATGCTCTGTCCTGAGCTGAATGATTAAACCAAAGTGTGTATTGATCCATATGGTGACTTAATCACTTTGATGAGGATGGGATGTTGCATGCTACCATCTGTAGCCTCAGCGAGGCTGCACGTTGCTTCATAATTTAGTAAACTGGGGCGGGGGCGGGGCATTTGGCAGGTTGACACTCTGTTGGGGCAAATTGTGGGCACCCCTACTCTAATGTGACCAAGATCAGTATATGGACAAGTAGCTAAGTATTAGTAAGTAGAGTGTATCCAGTAGTACTCTTGCACACAAAAACGTGTGATCTGAAAGATGGTGACTGAAATTCTAGCCATTAAATTATTATTAAAACAGAAGACATACCCAGAGGAGACCTTGACTTGGTTATGTTCTATATATATGAGATGTATTAAGCCAGCCTTGTATAAATACAGCAATCCACTTGCCAGTCTTTTACCATAATACAAGCAGTCCTCAGACCTATGGCACAATTGGTTCCTTGAAATTGCATTGTAATTTGGAACTGCAGTATGTACTCTATGGGACAGCAAGCATTGTAAATTTGCAGCCTATAGTCATATGTTGTATTAGGGTACCCATCTAAGGTTGAACAGCACTTACAACACTTTAAGTTAAAAGTTGTAAGTCTGAGGACTGCCTGTAATGAAAATATGATCCTGATCTCTTGTCCAGAATTGTATTTCACCTACCTGACCAGAGTTTTGCAAGACTTACACAGATAAAACAAAAATGTGTAGGCCTATAGCTTTCTTGCTTGCTTCTATGTTTGTTGGTGCCAATGCAGGTTTTCTGGTGTACTAGTCTCCAGATGTGACAATTTCCAGACTGCTCACAGTAGCATTGTCAGATCCTGCTGCTCCATGCCCACTGAGTGCTCCGTGTGTGGTGGTGGTGTTTTTGTCCCAAGCTCTGGATTTACTTGTTTGCAAAACAGAGCAGAAAGTTTAGCCAGTGTGATGGTTGTCAAGTAGTGCCATGCTAATACTAAGTCTAAGCAGTACTAAGTTGACTCTAGGTTGTGTGTGTGGACTGTGCAGAAACTTGTGGTCTGCTTTCTTGCTCATTGATGCTGCTAGAGAAGTTGTCGTAGTACCCATGCTGTGAATTGCATCTCTTGTTCGATACAGCTGGCTGTTTAAGATCTTTTCAGCACTAAGAAATCCTTGGGGAAGTTTTGGAGATAAGGACTGCAACAAGCTTTAAGACACTGCAATTTTAAACAGAGCTTACCTTGACAGCAGAGCTGGTGATGTATTTTCAGGGTTTTATAAAAGTACTACTCAGTAGTAATGGAAGAACAGAATTTTTTATTTTTTTAAGGAAATTTTGGTATTCTTAAAGACCCCTTTTTCTCTGCATGGCAGTGACTGTCCTTTCAGCCATGAAAGAGAGACTAGCTGAAATTTCTTTCCAGATCTATTGGTACAGCTCTTTACTAGAAGAGAGGGCTAAGTGTTGGACAATTCAGAGTGTAGCCTTTCCTCCCAAAGGTTCTGCACATTGTCTCCTCAGAATGCCCAGGGTAGGGTACAAAGAGCCAGCAGTGGAACCTGGGTGTCTCAAATGGCAATGCAGAATACTACCAACGGCTCCCCCCCGCCCCCAACTCCACCATCTTGTCTGCCCCACCTTTTTCCTGGAAGTTTGACTTTAGAATGATGTGTATAGGAGTGAGCATAGGTATGTACTAAGCAGTCGCAATACATTCAGATTCTCTGAGGCTTATCTTTTATCTTGACTGTACAGATGTTCTAACTTTCTGTAGTATATGTCCTGTGTAAATTGTTTTCTGACAAAATTGTGTATGTGATTGGAGGGCAACTAAGAATGTTTGTGCAACCCTAAGCATAAAAATCTGCATGGACAAACTAAGGAAGAGTGGCACAAGCCCACAAATCAAGTCTTATAGAGCTAGTATTCTAATTATGCATGATACAAAATGTCTAGTGTTACATAGTTATTACCAGTAAATTCAGATATGCATTTATTCATAATGAAGCAATAGGAACTAATATACCAATAGCTTGAATTTACTGCTTTGATTCTCAAATCTTGTTTTTAGAAAATGCACTGCCTCTGTAGAGAGAGGGGCAGATTATACAAATAGGGACAGAAGCATGGCACCAAAATTGCATATCAGGAATAAGGATCAGCAGAACATGCCTTTTGAACCTCCTGCCTGGTTCACGTTAATGCCCTGAGCATGTAAAATAACAGGGCAGGAACTAAGCATGTGTAATGGCGAGATAAAGTTCTCAGCTGCTGCACTTGTAGCAAACAGAAAGGTGCAGAGTTTCACAGGATATGGGGAGGGCAAGAAGTGGAATCTATTAAAAATAGATTCATAGTAAACTAAGTGTAACATAAGGAAAGAGGTCTTGGTGGCCTTGTGAGGTAAATTCTTTTGGAGGGGGTTGAAATCAATAAGCACAGTCCATGTATTTCAGGTGTCGAATAGCTTTTTAATATTTTCAGGTAGCTCTTTAGCCACATAGGCTGCTGTACTGAAGCATACTGGTATGAATGAGCAGTAATGGCACGTAGGAATGAACCCGAAACATTTGATATACTTTTTTTTTTTTTTTGGCTTGAGTCCTGTAACTAATTTTTTTAAGAAGTTGTAAAATTGGATTTACTCAACAGGTGTCCTGACATGTGACAGCATAGGTGACAACATGTTTTGTTCTTGATTTCACTGATTTTTAAAAAAACAAACAAAAAGTAGTGATATTGATGTGAGAGAACTAATGGAAATCCAGTGCCATCTGTTTGTTTGCAAACTTTCACTATGTTTTGTGCAAATAATATTTCTTGAGCCATTTTATGGGTGATGAGGGAAAATTTCTGATGAAGATGTAAAAAGTATTGTGGTATCTGTAGCTGAGCATAAGAACTAATGCTGCTTTTCCGAGTCTGGAGTATGCAAAACTCGTAGATGCTCTTAGACTGAGGCAAGTAGCCTATCTACATTTTTAGCCACTGTAATACAAGTCTTATTCCCAAGCACACTCACAATGATGGGTTGGTATACGGGCCATTTTTTTTTCTTTCTTTAGATCTACAGTAGGTGCCAGATGAAAACAGGAATATTAAGGTATAATCAATAATTATTTTATAGTATCAGAATATGGTTGAATTTTTTCCTTTGGCCAACTTCTTTAGGTAAAAGGGAATGATTAAAATATGTTTAATCAAGCAGTCAGCCATGCCACTAAAAACCTACTGGACATCATTCAAGATTATGCTTCAGTTTAAAATCCTGCATTAGTATGGTCTGCACTTCAAATTTAGGTTGACATAGCTGCAGCATTCAGGGAGTGAAAAATCTGCACCATGAACGTTGCGGGTGTGCTAACACAAACCCCCGATGGCTAGAAGAATTCTTCACCTAGCCCCAGTCACTCAAGTTGGTGGAGTTACTACTGTGATTTTAAAAAAAAAATCCTCTTCCATTGTTGTAATGTACACTACTGTTGTGTCATTGTAACATTTCTGGAGTAGGCATTGCCTAAAGAGTAATCAGTCAGTGTATTTACAAGTACACATTTATTTGCCTCAAACAAAAAAAGAAATAGGACGTCTTTGTAAATAATCTCATTGAGGAGCATGTTGGAAAAGCAGAGGGGAAATGATGGTTTTCAGCTCTAATGTAGGAAGGGATAGAGTAGATTCATTTAAAAAAAAAAGTTTTTGTCCATAAGTTTGGAGACTAGGCTAGAGAATACTTCCCATACTTATAGTCTGATCACATTTTATTGTACATAATAGACCATGCACAGGAAAGATTAGTGAAGGAATTTAGTGATAACAATGGAAACCATGTACTCCATCGCACAGCATGTTTTTATATGGTAATATTAAAAATTTCTCCCTGTATATAGCTGTAGTTTTCCAAAAGGCAGCTTGCTTTTATATCTATGCATCTTTGGGGATTTGAAGAAAAGACTTTTATTCTTTTGACATTGTAAAGAGGAACTGTCTAAAAATGAACTTGGAAACTCTGCACCTGTATACAATTTTTTTTTTAGCAATAAAGCAGCACGGGCTGAGAATGCACTGAAACCTCATTGTGTGTCATTTGTTAGATGAAAAGACAAGATAAAATTAATCATGCCTGAGGTGGAACTGGTAGTTCTGCGTATTAAGGTTACCCTTTACTTCATAAGATTTTGTTTTCAGACCAATAAACAACTCTGCTACCACTTCAGTTATTCAGGCTAAACTTTTATGTGCTAGATGTGTGCCTTAGGCTCAGTTATTTTGTCAATGGCTGAATCATTTTGGCTGAAGTTTTCCAAGAATGCAGCTAAAGAAATTTACATTGTGTTTGGTCATATTTTTAAAAAAAAAAAAAAAAAGACTTTTTCTTTCAAAATATCTAGCCCACAATATGGCAGGCAGCCTGTGTCAGCAGTGTGTCTTTTGCCATTCTATCAAAATCTGTCCAAAATCATTTTGAAAAACTGCAGTTTGCTCAGTTTTAGTAGTGTTTGTTTTGTGGTTTTTTTTAGCAGCTACATCTCCTGAAGATTCTGTCCACATTGGGCATGATCCAGCCTACTGTTGAGCAGCTGTTGCCACATTGACTAATCCTGTACTCAGTGCACATAGATACACACCCCTCCTGCCAAGGGGGGGTACATAGGAGGAAGTTGTTTTATTTGAATGTAGAGGGATTATGGGATTGGGACAGGTAGCGCTAGGATTCTGAGTTTGATTTAAGCTCATGTAGCTGCCATCACCCCGCTGCACCCAACTTGTCAATTGAGGGCTTTTCAGTCTTTGCATATTCTATAACAGCCAAAGTTTTTAAGGGACTCCTTAACCTGTTGCCTTCCATGTGGGGACCCTAGCACAACCTGGGACCTCAGCTCAATGCTTTATACATTAAGGGCACATGTACACTAGGATAAAAGATCAAGGCTGTGGCTGTCTCAGGTTCCTTTACTTGGGCTCATGGGGTTCAGGCTGTATGCCTTTAAAAATTGTTGTATAGATGTTTGGGCTCAGGGACCCTCTTCTCCATTCTAAGGCCATAGAGCTTTAGCCTGAACATATTCACAGCTTCGCCTCCCAGCCTGAGCCAGCTGACCTGGGCTAGCCAGGGGTGTTTAACTGCTGCGTAGATGCATCTCACAAGGTCTTCCTTTTGAGCCAAAAATGATCAGTTCACTGTTCCAACTGTCCTTCAAGACTTCATGCCCCAGTGACAGTCACCTCAGCCAGAAGGCTAGTGGAACTAAAACCTGTCATTTTCCCCCCACTCCCCCTAGAATAGTGTACTCAGTTACTCACTTCACTTCCTCCCTAAAGTGTCATGTTCCCTTTTAGTTAGACCATTTAACTGCTGGCCTTTTCCCCAAGTCTCACTTCCTCAGGAAAAAGACCAGCCTCCATATGCTGGATGGAACATGAATCCAGGCTTTCTGCTTTTACTCAACTGAGCTCTTTGAGGCTCCCCCGTTGGCTTTTTTTTTTTCCCTTTGCTGAGAGGTCACTCATCTCTCAGATTTAGTGGTCCTTTTGGCATGCTATAGGTCCAACTCTACCTCCCACTATCTGTCACTGCCCTCCTTAGAAAGGTACCTGTTAAGGATATATGCCAGTCAGTCACCTGGCTCTCAGTTCACAAGTTTTCACAGCATTATGCCTTATTCCAGGTTGCCAGGGTGGAGGTGGCTTTTGGTGAAGCCGCTCTACACTGTGTACTAGATCCCCACCTCAGCAACCTCTTCCAGATTAAGGTACTGGTCAGGAGTCTTCTTACATGGAGCTCTCTCCTGGCCAATAAAAGGAGAGATTACTTATTTTGTTCTCTTATAAGCGTTAGAGTTTTGTCTGTCGGGGTGTTTCACTATCTCACTTATTTCCTTCATGCTGTAATCTACTAAATTCTGTGGCTGAGAAGGAACTGGAGTGGTGCAGGTCTATCCTAGTATATGCTGAGCTGTAGAGTACAGGCCCAAGCCCACAAGTTCTAATGAATCTGAGTGTATGTCCCCCATGTGAAGAATTCCTAGAGACAAAAACACCTCAGATGTTTATTGTACAAGTAACTGACCTCTCCTTGCATTGCTACTCTCAAAAGTGGTAGGTCCTAACTTCTGAGTGCTTCATTTTGCAATCTTAATCTTTTAGGCTGTCTATACACTACAAAAATAACTTTGAAGTTGAGCATCTACACCCATCCTACTTTGAAGTAGGGCAGTACTGGGAATGGAGTAAGGACTTCCAAGTTGGGCTCCTTACTTCAAAGTTAACTTCCTAGTAAAGGAAAATGTGTGTAGACTCTCTGCTGGATACTTTGAAGTAGTGACTAACTTCAAAGTTAGTTCCTAGTATAAACACAGCCTTAACATAGCTTGTTCAGGTGAGCTGCAAAATAGAACATTGGTTCCCAAAATGGAGTCCTACTGCATTATACAGAGGTCTGTCATTTAAGGAGTATATTGCTGTGGAACCCGAATGGTATTCAGGTATTTTTAGCACTTCCTTTGTATAGCACAAACTTCTGCCACACCATGCATGCTAAAGAGAGGGCTATTGTGGTAGTATCAGTAATTGGCCATTTAAGACTAACTACAGAATTTTTATTTAAGTAAAAACAAGAGTGATATAATTGCATACTAGGTTTTTGGTTCCTTTGGTGAGTCTTAAAGTGTTTCAAAAGTAAATTACCCTAGCAGAACAACATATAACTTAGGTATAAAAATGAAAGGAGTTCAGAAAATGCCAAAGTATGGGAGCTACTGAAATAGAATGATCATTTGCCCCTACATAAAAATTGATTAATGTTCAATTATGCTATCAGCAGTCATGTCTGTGTATTTAAAATTTCCTCCTATTAGGTAACTTATTTAGCAACTGCAAAACAGGTAGTTCACTAAAAATAATGTACCAGAATCATTAGTCTGATTTGTTTATTTGATCAGTCATCTTTTACCAAATAGTGCACTGTTTAGGTTTAAAAAGTCAACATTTTAGCCAATGTATGGAGGCAGAGGAGAAGGGTAGTTCATACCTCTAAGCTATTGTATTAAGCTTCCTGTAGTAAGGACAAAATGAGTCTTAATTTATATTCATTTCATTTACAGAAGGATTTCCTCAAACAGCAGAGTGGGACTTTTAAGTGGACATTTAGAACAGGCATGTGCTGCAGAAGACAACAAGTTTTAAGTAGAACTGAAGACAAACAGCACACAAGGATGACTGCAGCCTAATCAAGCTGGATTACTATTTAAGCCATTTCCCATTACAGTATTAACATCACATGCTTACTAGCCCATGCACAACGTCTATTCACGCCACAGCAAAAAGGAAGAAAATCAAGTTGTACTTCGTCCATTGAACTGTTAACTCTCCCCAGGAAAGTAAAGTTTAACAATACACTATCTCTAGAACTCTGGCATCTAGGAATTCTACTTATGAACCAGGACAGTGTCAACCTTGCTGCAAGTAGAGAGAAAACAAACAATTCCTGCCCCGAAGAGTTTACTCTCTGAAACCTGCTCTATACTGAAAAGTCAGCTAGGTTGAGCTAACTCATTGTAGAACAGTGAAAGCTTTTTCATGGCTTTTAGGTCCACATCCTGCCTGCACCCTGTGTAGATGCAGAAGAATACCTCCATTGGCCTAGCTATCATCTAAGAGGTAGATTAACTACATATCAAGGAATCCCTTCCTCCACCCTCAATGTCAGAAGCATCAGTGGCTCCACAGCTGCAGAATAGACATGGCCTAAGTCAGCAGTTGTCAACCTGCAGCCTACAGGCCTTTAGGGGCCCATAGACTGTCTCAGATTTCCAAAAGGGCCTGTTCCTTCTATTAAAAATGTAGGTGCATAATAATAGAAAAAAAGTTAAATTACAGTAAACCCTCAAGATACACACAACCAAGTTTCCTCCTGCTATAGGGGGGCAGTCCAACTCTCAGCTGCACCCCTGACAGGAGCAGTCTTCTGGTCCCCAGAATGGCAGAGAGCTGGGAACCAGTTGGGAGCCTGGCTCCCGGCTCCCCTCTGCTTGCAGAGCTAGGAAACTGAGCAGGGCAGCAACCTGGTTAGTCTTCTGGCTCCAAGGAGTTCCTGCTTCCTGGCTCTCCTCCACTGGCTGGAGCCAGGGAACTGACAAAGTCTGCTGCCCTGGTCATTTTTCCCTCTCTGCAAGCAGAGGGGAGCTGGGAGTCAGACCTTCCTTGGTCCAACAAATTCTCTTGCTTAGGACCTGTCAGGTCCCAGCATGTCAGATAAGAGAGAGACAACCTGTGCAAGAATCTCAGGTTTACTTCAAATACTTGTTTTCAAATTCAACTTTCATTACTAATTCTGTTACCTCTGAAAAGTGCTAATAGACATTGGCGTAACAGCTGATGCGGTAGCTGTGGAGTATACACAGTTACAGCTCTTAAAAATGCGGTAGGTAATTTATAAGATTTGAATTTAATGCTAGCTTAGGATATGCTAAGTTCTCCTGCTTCAGTCTGAGTACCTCAAATCATAGCTGCCACTATTGTATGTTATTGCCAGGTATTTGGCCTAATCAGAATGGATACCTCAAAAGACCTCCAATGATCGTTAACAAAAAAACACAACATGATTTATTAGGTATTAATTAGGTCATAGCTCCAGTACCAGTCATTAATACAGGCCATTATATTATAATTGAGTGTACTATTTTCCAGCAGCCCCAGACAACATTCTCTCATTTAAAAGTCTGCGTTTTCCCTACATAGCTCAGATTTGAGAAAAATCAAGTCCTGTGAAGTACTAAGATTACTGAGGCCAGCAGAAAAAATATTGATTGTCATTCTTTTCAGGGCATGGGGAGGAAAATTAATAATTTTTCTATGGAATTAAATTGAGCATATACTTTTCTCTCTATGCCTTGTAAAATTCCAGGCACAATTTCCCAACATATTGGAGGCTTTAAAATATAGATGTATCTTCTGTGGAGGGAAAAAAGGAAGCTCCTTTCATCTTCACAGACAAAGCGGTAGAGAGAAATAAGAGCTCCTGTATCGCATCCAGGGAGGAGGAAGGGTAGACACACACACAAAATAAATAAAACGAATAAAAAAAATCCCATACACACATCAAGAGAAAGAACCCCTGCAAGACTCAACAGGCAGACATCTGGCCCAAGACTTAATTCCTGCGAACTTTTCCTCTACATGAAAAGATGAGTTCCAGCCGCATTAAGAACGTTGTGTAATGGCTGACCTGGAATAACAAATGGTAGCATATTTTGAATCACTCTTAGGAACTTGAAATGTTACGTTTCCAAAGGCTGTTTTTTTAAACTATAGAGTGGTCATGAAGAGCCACAGTACAAACTATTACACCTTCAGCAATGGAAGTGCTGCAATGATGAGGTAATTTTCAAGTCCCAGAATGAGCAAACTGTTTCTTGCTCCTCAAAAATTCACTTCACTTTGCCAGTTTGAGCTGTATTTCAGCAAAAGCTTTTCACATGTAGAAAGTGGCAAATCAGCTTTCTTTGACACTTTTCAGGGATTGGGTTATTGTTGTATCAAACCACTGTATTCACCACAGTGAAGGAACATGCAGTGACACATAAATGGCTCCATATTTTATGATGGCATATTAATTGCTTGATTTGATTCTTGAAAACCCTGGCATTAGGCCAACTGTTCTCAGTGCATAGCCCTGCCTGTCAGCCACATCGATCTGTTGGTTCATTTCTTCCAGCCTCTTAATCAGTAACTCTAGACGTGCATGGACCATCACAAGTTGTTCTTTCAGCTAGAAAAAAAATAGCATAGTTAAAAACAGTTATGTAGCTTACAGCAGTGTTTCTTAAACTTTTTGAGACCATGGAACATCAAATATTTTTGTGCAGAATACACATGACAATTTTCTTCAAAAATTGAAAGACAAAAAAACAAACAAACAAAAAAAATAACCCAAACAAAAACAAACCACCCACAAACCAAAAAACAGCAGTATATGTACAGCTGGCCTTGATATTTAAAATGATTTGAAATGCCCATCATACCAGTCTGCCTAAGGTAGGATGCTGATAATATTGAAATCCCTTGGCTGATACCTCCAAAAACAGTGACAAAAGAGTACCAGGTGACTGGAACCGAGGGATGTGTATGCCAGATTATCTCAGCTGATTCAAGCAGTCCATCATGTATTTTAACCAATCTCCTTGAACATGAGATTTGCAGGATAGTATTACATCCAGTGAACTATCCAAGATCTCCATCATTTGTATCATCAAGACTTGGAAGACAATGAGGCATCCGATAGAGAATGTCTCATCTGGAGGAGCGCAGGGATATGGTTTGAAGTGGTTGTTCAGTACAGTGGTTATTTCCACTATAATTGTGGCTAAGACAGGTACCTGTGCAGGTTGGAGTTGTTTCTTTGATGATGGAGATCTAACATTTCTATTGTAAAGGATGTTCACTTCCTAGAATATAATTTCCCAACTCAGGGGACCAGTATGGTCAGACCTGGAAGGACACATGGGTGAATACCAGTGGAGTGCTTCCTGCAGGACCCCAGTCATTTCCTGACACTGTTCATAAATTAATCCCTAAAATCACAGCCCAATTCCCACAGCACTATCAAGAAGGGAGTAGAAGGGGATGCTGAGGAGAGGAGGCCTGGTTTGCTTCATTCAGCAAGACAAAAAAAGTGAACCTTTGGATCAGAATTTGGATTTGGTGACCACCTTTCCAAGTCTTGCAACAGAAGATGAGTCTACAACACCAAAAGATCTTATTTTAGACCAGCAGTAAAGTTGTACAGGTGCCAAAGTGTCCAGACGTTTAGTGTGATGGTTTCAGACAGTACTGAAGAGGCCACTGTGGCAGTTAGGGCACTTGGTGGTGACTGGTCCTTATGCTGAAAAGGAACTCTCAGTTTGACTTCAATGTGGAGGTACCAAATCAAGATTCTGATTTCAAACTCTTGATAGAAGTAGTCTTTGGAAAGGAGATCTCTCACCTACATAGAAAGGGAGTGGCACCTCCCCTGATTTTATGAGTTGCTCTCCTTGAAGCTCCTTTTGGAAGTAAACGTGAATGAGCTGGGTGAACAGAACTTAAGCAGTGGCCCACGAGCATTTTGGCTCACTGTGGCTCTGGAGCTACGTGACTGACCTAACGGTGAAATTATGCCATGGATCTGCTAATCGGGTGAGGCTTGCATCAGTTTTTCCAGAAGGAAGAACTTAAGCTTTGCCTCCATCGCCTGCTGAAGTACACTCTGAAAAGGAATGGAACACAGAGCAGCACTCTGGAGGCATATCCCTCTTCTAGATAAATTAGACATCTAGAATATCCATTAATAATGGGCATTGCTGCATCACAAGAGGGACATATATTGAACCCTGGTGATTTTGTGTTGGGCTTTTTAAAGTACGGTATGTGGAGGAGGGAAAGAAAAACTGTAAGGATGGTCTACTTAAAAAAAAAGTGTAATGTACAGAATAAATAGTAACTACAGAAATGCTAAAGCTAAAGTCACAAGAGCTACAGACGCTAAAAGGGTTCTTTCTTGAAGCCACAGGTGGTAAGAAGGAACTGAGTGATGGCTGAAGCTCCTCCATCTTATATCCCCAACTACCAAGATTAATAAGACATCTAGGACATTGAATCATTTATCACGTGGACCCCTTTTTGGGCAGTGGCTGACCTGATGCACCTGAATATCCCCAAAGGAATTCATTTGGGCAATTACCTAAAGAATAACCCGAGATACCATCAGGTTACTGCTGTTGAGTCCTGCACGTCATCACTTTATGAACAACAAATATTCCATGAAGAATTTAATCCTATGATCATTCTACTAACGTACTTTGTAAGCAAACTTCTCAAAAACGTTGTTTGCACTGCTGATCAGATTCTGACATTATTTGAGCAAAACATCAATTGATTTCTGGGGAAGTTTTGCTAGAATGAGGGCCACAACATTTGACTTGTTAAAGTATTTAGTTTAAACATAAAAGATGGAGTGCATACTATTTGGGTCACAGAGGGTATATCTGCACAGCAACTACATACCCATGTCTGGCCTGGCCAACTGACTCTGCCTTGTGGAGCTCAGGCTGCTTTGCTGCTGTGTGACTTCTAGGCTCCTGCTGCAGCCTGAACTTTGGGACCCTCCCACCTCATATGGTCCTAGAGCTCAGACACCAGCCCAACCTTTGAATCCTACAGAGCAATGAAACAGCCATGCAGCCCAAGCACAAGTCAACTGGCCCAGGCCAACTGCAGGCATCTAGTTGTGTGTAGACTTACCCAGAAAAGCCTGAAGACTACTTGCAGGAGTGATGAGGACTTCAGAAAATGTATCAGGCTCAATTTCATATTCATACCAGAAAACAGATAAAAAGGTAGAAGTGGTTTAAAATCTATGAGTAATAAATTTTAAAGATAAAGGGTATTCAGACTAATTTCAGCCTAAGTTATAGGTACTATTGAAGCAGTTATAGGATTTAAATAAAAGTGTCTCCATGAAACTGAAAGACAGTGGAACCAAATTTTAGAGTAGCAGCATTCTTCTACACCAGGGATTCCCAACATGGGTCGCGATTAGATATAAGGGTTGCCAGCAACTTGGAGCTGCATGTGGTTCTTAAAAGGAGCCGTTTGCAGTTCCTTAATGCTGCCACATACTGCAAGAGTCTGTTACGGGTTGACTACAAATATCAAAGGTGGGGAAGATGTCTTTGTAACGTTAATAGCTGCGGTAAGTAATTTTTACCCCCCGCCCTTCCCCCTTTTGTCCCTGCTTCTGTTCTGGATAGCTGATTTGTCAGTTTTCATTTTTTGTTTTTATGTCCCCTCCCAGCCCCTGAGTGCGACTCCCCCACAACGCCCTCAGCAGCTGAGTGTGACGCCCCACCCCCAGGGCTCTAACTCCTCAGCCCGAGTGTAACTCCTCCCTAGCCTCTGAGTGTGTAATTTTAAGCTGGGGGCATGGGGGGAGAGCAGTTTGGGGATGAGGGTCTTTTCCCCACCACAACTCAGATCAACTATAACAATAAAATAATTAACTATAACAAATGTAGTGTTATTTTATTATTATTAATGTATTTTCCCTTTTTCTATGATATAACTACTATGAATATATAACATGAGGGGGCACAAATTTATATTCTTGCTTCAGGACAAATTAGCTAGTTATGGCACTGCCCCCTGCCCGTTTTTGAATTGCTTTGAGCCACCAAGTGTGCCTGAACTGTCAAAATGGGTCCCCATCTGGAAAAGGTTGAGAACCGCCGTTCTACACTTAGTACAGCGCCAGAGTTGCAATATTGGAAAAGACAGAAGTCTGTTAAATAAGACTTTGACTAACTGTCCATCCTAAGTGTGATGCAGAAGGTAACTGTCAGTAGTGAAGAATGAAATTCGTTTTACTTCAGTTTAATAACACATTCTTGTATGTGTCAACATCTATAGATTAAATTAAACTCACTCGTTTTTCTGTAATCCCACTTCAAAGATAAATTGTTGTCTTGTGCCAGAAGAATGCACACTTTTGAAGAACACATATTTGTTTACGGGATAATGAAAAATGCAGCATCTAACAGTTTCGTGTATGTGGAGGGATGCTGAAAACTTATTTTGTATAAAACCTGCATTTCCCCCCCTGTTTTAACAGATACAAAAAATCACAAAGAAACTTTACTTTATCCAGGTGTTCCTTTAGACTCAACTCAGGAAAGTTCATCTCAGAGGCCTCAATTGTGGTCTTAGTTTTTAAGAGATAACTGAAAAACAAAAGTAAAAAGAGAGAATAATAAAAAAAACAGAGAATCATTCATTGTTGCAGTCAGTAAATATTAAGAGAATAATAAAGCTTTCCTTTTCCTTAATTGTTTGATCTCTCTTTCACCAACTACAATTTATAGCTGCCCCACATAGAACCTCAATCTAAAAAGATCAGATTTGCTCGGCAACCAGCTTGCTGTTATAACAATCTATTAGTAAGACCTAATTGTGAGATAGTTCTGTGTTGTCATGAGCAAAATTTAGTGTTTATAATCATACTGGATAGAAAGTCTTCATTTACATCTAGAATGGGTATGCAGACGGTACTCCAGGAAGCCTGGTAGTCGTATCCTGGGCCAGCAGCCCAACTGCTCAAGTTTTCCCTTGTCAAGCCGCCTGCACACCAGCAAGCCGCATGCAGGTACCACTAAAAAGAAAAAGGAGGTTGTGCTCAGGGGAGGGGCAGAAAGAGATGTGGTAGAAGTGAAGCCTTGGAGGAAGGGTGTAGGGCCTGAGTATGAGCCGGGGTTGGGCATCCCCAGAAAAAATTAAAAGCTGGCTTGGGGGATTCATGAAAAAATTTTAAATCAAAATGGGGGTCCTTGGGTTGTTAAAGTTTGAGAATTGCTGGCTTAGAGATAGTAATTTGGAAAGCTGAATTCTCTCCAAGAAGCATTTTTGTTACTAGAATCCCCAACACTTTTGGCTGATCTGGATTTGCTATCAGAAAGAGAAACAATGAGGAAACAACAAAAAGTCCTGTGGCACCTTACAGGCTAACAGGTATTTTGAAGCATAAGCTTTCGGGGGCAAAGACCCACTTCGCCAGATGCATGAGTAGGGGGGTTTCAGAGGAAGATTTAAGGAGGGGGTCTCAGTAAAGGGGAGGGCCAGAGCTGACAAGATCTATTCACTCAGGGTGGAAACAGTTCAGGGTTAGCTTTGATATTATCAGTTTTCACCAGCCCCATCATGCACATACCATTCCTGTTTTCTATAAATTTAAGTATTATTTCTTATACTGATATTCTTCCTTCCCAGGAAGAGCTCTGTTTTGAACTAATTTCTAAGTTGTCATTCTACATCATATTGGTGTGTACTAACCAGAGGATGCTGTCCTTGAAAAGACAAAAGAGGCCTCGCAGATAAGCTAGTGCAGTGAAGGCAGAATAGAGGCTGAAGCCCACCGTTATTCCACATGAGCGACAGTACAATGCGTAGTAAGCACTGAAAAGAACGAAAAAGTTCAGGAACGCCGAGATTTCCAAACTGTAGTCCAAACATTGCTTACTGGCATCAGCAGGACGTATCATATATGCAGTATTACTTCTCTATGTCAGCAAGCATTATAATTGTCACATAAGTATGGGAATCCTTAGTACAGTAGAAGGATAGGTAGTCCACAAGATAGTCTTTGTACTAAAGGTAGTACATACTCAAAAGTTTGGGACACCCACAAGATGAGGTTAAAATATGGAAAATGAAATCTAATTTAAAAACTCCTCTGAGGACACCCAGCTGCTACTGAAACATGTAAAAAATTCCAAGAGAAAATCATTTCCAATAGACTTAAAAATGAAACAACAAAATAGAAAGATGCAGAGGAAACTGAGGCATGTGAAACTATAACACCAACTGTTCAGCTATACAACCATTACATTTCCTTTTTTGACCTGTTCATTCTATCCCATCAGAGAAGAAAACTAGAAATGTCCACAACAATGGTTTGGGATACACTAATACATAACAGGTGAGCGCTACAAGTAGTGCAAGATGCCTGCAGCTTATGGATAAATTCATTATCCCATGGTGAGAGGAAAGCAACCCAGGCAAGTGCCATCATTTTCTACAGAATACAAATTTTCCTTTAAAAAAGGTTTCTAACACAGAAAATTGAATTGGACAAAGCTTGCCAATAGGAATCAAGCAGAATACATATACGAGATTGTCACCTCAAATCTGTAGACAGTTCATGGGATTACAGCTACTCAATGTTAAAAGTGGCAAGGTCTGTTACAAATTCAGTTTGTTATTTTCTTCTGTGACATCTAATAAATAACTCTAAACCATGTTTGACAAACAGTCTCTCCTCTAGCTGCTCCCCTCTCTCTAGGGCTTTGAGAAACTTATTCCACCTCCATCCCCCAATAATAGATCAAGTAAAAGCATGATTGTATCTAGGTGAACCAGCTTTTACTGATTGTTTAATTCATTAATAATAAACCTTGTTCACCGTCACTATTACATATAAAAGACTTTCTGGCTTAAAAGTTATACAGACTTTTTTGTACTCAAACGTTCACCTCCCCTCCAGGAAAAATAGGGCAAAAAAACTAGCGTTATGTAGGAGGGAGAGAAGGAGGAAGGAAGGAAGAGGCAAATTATTCCTGGGGGAATTTTGTGTCACTGCAGATGCACAGAATTCATGACCTCTGCAAGTTTCTTTGCTTCCCTGCAGAAAAGTTACTTTTGATGGGGAAATAAAGGGAAGCCACAAGACCAATCAGGAGTCCTTCTTCAGCAGCACAAGCAAGTTGCTTTAGGTGCCTAGAGCACCTAGCAGAGATGTAAAAATCACTGCTGGGGCAGAAGGGGACCAGACAGTTAAGCATCTGAGACACACACTGTGCTTGTGGTATGCTTGGGATGGAGAGGCAAGATTTTGAGGTGTTTCTGAGAAGGTGGTTGTAGGGCAGGCTCTGTCCTCTCAGGTAGAGCAGAATGTAGCAGCAGCTTACCTGCTTAATAAATTCTTCCCATAGTTCTTAGTATGTTCCCTCAGGAGCAAAATTTTAAGGCTCATTTATATATTGCCAGAGATGTAAAGGAACCTTATGGTAAAGGACAATATTGCCTTATAAATGCTTATGGTATTTTAGGGATTAAAACTGGTCTAATTTTTGGACCGAAAAAATTTCTCATCAAAATGTGGGCTCTGAACTGTTCGCTACTGACCTTTCTGGAGAAGGTTAGTAGCAAGGATAAATTAGCAGTTTGAATCACTAGCCTTTGCTTGCTCTTTATTGTTTGATGTAGCACTGATCAAAATGGCTGCACATATTTGTTGATTAACAACTAGAAGGGTCACTAATAGCTACATTACAATTAGCGGGATTTGGAATTTCCTCCAATGCTCCCCCAATCCCATTCTGCAGCCCTTGAACCGTAGTTTAAATAAATTACCAAGTATCTGAAACCAGTGTGATTCTGTACGCCATATTTTAAAATACTGCTTAAGAAGAATATACAGAATTTTAAAATATTGTGTGCAAAGTCTTTAATTTTTGGTGCAGAATTCCCCCAGGAGTAGAGAATAGAAGCTGTTATTTTACAAAGGTTCTCTCAGATGAAAAAGTAGAGGACAAGTACAAAACCAAACTAGAGTACTTTTTAATTCTATAAGACGCCTGTAAAGGGAACTTAGAAGAAAATAAGTTTCTAAAATCTTTTGACACAGAGACATTTCTATAATTTTGAAACAAGACATTGATGCCTTTCTATTCTGCTTAGGGACCATCTCAAAACTGAAAACTAACACTCAAAGCAAGAAGCAATATTTGAGATACCTACCATCCTAGAAGGGCTCCTTCAATACCGACCATTAAAGAATCTTCCAAAACAACATCATTTGTGACTTCTGAGAAGATAAACCCAAAGTCATACACCACTAGTCATTCACCACTATTGCTACTTGTTCCCAACAAGTTGTAAATCTCCTGAACCTTTAGGAAAGATTCATTTTTGTTCCACATTTATCTTTAATGGGAAAAACATACTTCAATCCTAGTAGATGTTTTAAGTGTTTGCACTGCTAGAAAATTAAAAATCTCCGTTATTCAGAGTATGTAACTGAATCCCAGATTCAAGTTTGTTTTGTATTATCTAATTTGCGTAAGAGGAACCCCAGTGGCACTGAGACCACTGACAAGGGAGAGGGAAGTATCTGCTCTAGAGCCTTGGCTGGGAGCCAGCATAATAGAATATTGACTTATTTGCTAGAACCAGCCACTAGCACAATACGGATCTATTTATTTAAAGACCATTATCTATTTACTTATCTATTTAAATGCAATGCTGCTTTCGTGTGGTGAGAGTATCCTGCATTGGAACAGGAGATTTAAGCACAGAGGATCGGGAGTTACAGGTGGAGCCACTATCATGTCACTTCGGATGAAGTGTCCAAACGTGCTTTTCGAGCCAGCCTTGGGCTGCAAGAAAACAAGCAGCTGCAAGACCAGCTACTCGAAAGGGATAATCCACCCTCCGCTCTCCGTGGAGAGGATGCTTGGCCCGCAGATAGATCAGCGGGCCCGCAGCAGCCACATCCCTCTCCGCGGGCTCACGCCAGAGTCCGTGCAAGGTAGCGCTGCACAGCCTCGCGGTTCCCGCAGGCTGTCAGGCTGGGGGGAAGTGAACCCAGGCCCAGGCGCTCCCGTGGGCCCGCGCGGGGACTCACTAAAGCAGACGAGGACTCGCAGGCAACGGTCCTCCTGGGCACAGAAGTGCAGCGAGTCGCCCAGCACGGCGCGGCAGCCCTTACAGTGGAACAGGGCGCACTCCTCCAGCCGGAGGCCCCGGAGCTGCAGCGCCCGGCCGCCGCGGCTCTCCGGCTCCTGCTGGGCCTCCGCGCCGCACAGCATGGCCGTGCCCTCCTGTGGCGGGCGGCTACGACACCGTGAAGGGCCCGGCCGCTCGAAAGTGATGGCACCGTCAATCTGCGGCTCCTCGAACAACTGCTGGAGGCATCTCCGCACTGCCATCTTCACTCACTGTCCACGCCTTCCCGCCGCTGATTCAAATCCAACGCCCGCCCCTTGGCCATCACAATTGGAGAACGGCCTACAGCTCTGCGCTGCGATTGGAAGAATACACATCAATCACGCCACCAGCTACCCTGCAAAGAGAAATAATTTTCCTCCGGCCTTTGGATGAGTCCCAATCAGATTGCGAGTTGGGCTAGGGCGGGGCTTTATTTTGGTAGACAAGTACACAAGTGCGTATCGTGTTTGAAAATAAACAAATCCCGTCGTCGTCGTCCCCGGCTCTCTCCCCTTGGGGATCCCATTGGCTGTCTGTGTGTTTCAGACGGCCGCTGATAGGTTGGCTGGCCAATGCCAGGGCGCGAAGGACGAGTTCGAAAGGTAGGGGTGGGACAAAGCAGCTCGTTCCTCGGCGTCAGTTGAGCGCGCGATTCGAAGCACGGGCACGGCCGTTATCGCGAGTATCTGCGCTGGCGCACCGGCTGCTGGTTCCCGCCGCTATGGAGCTGTCGCAGTTGGAGTCGCTCAAATACAGCGACCTGCAACAGCTGGCCAAGGCCGCCGGCCTCCGGGCCAACCTGAAGGTGAGGAGCCGAGGAGGGCGTCCCCTAGCTGTGGGAAGGGAGAGGGGTGGTCCCGAGCCCAGGCTGATCGGGGTGACGGGGCAGACGCTCTGTGGCTGGGCGTTCTACACTGGGGTCAATGTCCCAGCAGGAGAGCACTAGGGCCTAGGGTGTAGGTGGGTACCAGCTCAAGCATGGATTTACAGGGAACGTCGGTGGGGCCGCAGCTCCTAAGCGCCCTGGTGGAGTTCTAGGATATAAGAATGGTTATGCTGGATTAGATTTAGAGTCTAGCTAGCCCACTATCCTGTCTTCTGATAGTGACCAATGCCAGATGCTTCAGAGGCAATAAACACAAGAGGTCGGTTCTCCAGTGATCCATGCCCAGATTAGCCAAACATCTGTTAAGCAAAGGCCAAGGACATCTAGTGCATGGGACTGTGTTCCTGACCGTGGTAGCTAATAACAGCTGATGGACCTTTCCTCTACGAACTTACCTGTTTTTTAACCCTGTTCTACGTTTGGCCATTACAACAGCCCTTGATGATGAGGTATATAGGTTGACTGCCTTGTGTGAAGTAGTGGAAAAGTGGTGCCTGTTAGTTTAATTGGGGGACTGTTGGTTCCTGTGTTTAGTGAATGGCTAAAACCACTTCCTTACTCATTTCTCCACACCATTCATACCCTTCCCCGCATCCCCCCATCAGTCTCCTTTAAGTCATCTCTTTTTTTCCAATCTGAAAAGTCCTTTTCAATCTCTCATGTGGAAGCTGGTCCACACCTTTACTCTTTTTTGTAGTCCTTCTCTAGTGTGCACCTTTTCCATTTCCAGTATATCTTTGTTGAGAGGGATAACAGCTGCATGCAATATTCAAAATGTGGCCATTCTGTGGATTTTTACAGAGTGACGTATTTACTTTTTATTGCCTAACCCTTTCCTAATGGTTCTTGACATTGCAGCTCCAGTGAAAAAAGCAGTAGTTTTGTAGTATTGAGTAGTTGTTTTCAGGGAACTGTCCAAAGTAACTCCTACCTGTTGACGGAGCAGGTCTTTGCCCATGACAGCTTATGCTCCAAAATATCTGTTGGTCTATAAGGTGCCGCAGGACTTCTTGTTCTCAGAGAAAACCATAATTGAGACCTGGGTGGATTGACTTAAATCAAGGTGATTTTAAATAACTGATTTAAATCGGTATTTAAAAATCATTGATTTTAAATCACATTGCTGTAAAAAGCTAAGACTGACTGTTCTTAGAATTTCCTTTCATTTTGGAATAAGCCCCTTTGAACTCACTGGCACTTTTGGTTTTTTGACAAAACAAGTATAGAATGGGGTCTCCTTGGGAAAGCTGAGTTATGCTGTAGTCAAATAGGTAACAGACTTCTGGGATCACCATTATGGCCTGTGGCCATGGTGCTCCCAAAGTAAGGGGCAAAAATTATGAAATAGAGAAGAAAGTGCCAGTGGCATCTGGTAACTCTTGATTTCTTTTACTCAGCTTTCCGTATTGTATACAGTAAACCTTCAATTTTATGGACCCCAATTTGTCGGACTTCAGGAATGACAGAGGTCTGCCAGCCCTCCATTGTTGTCAAAGTCTGCTTACTCAGCGCCCATAAAATCCTAAATCCACCTCTCTCTCTCCCCCAGAAAGAAAGGCAACTTACTGGAACCACTGCTTCCAGCCACTGACTCCTCTACCACAGCCTGGACTGCTGCCAGAGCTGCCATACACTCCTCCCACCACAGGTGGCGTGTGTAAGCAGGCAGACCACTCTCATGTGTGCCCACCCTGATGGGAGGAGCACATGGTGGCACCTGGGCAGCTCCAGTTGTAGATGGGGCTCTGGCAGCAATGGTTCTGGTGACTCAGGGACTTGCATTCTTTTTTTGGGTTGAGGGGAGTAAGGTGTTCTAAACTTAATTAATTAAACAAGCCATAATAATTAGCTCAGATAAACTTCTTCTCTTTTTAGCAACATCCAACACAGGGAAACAGCTTTGGAATTTACTTGTCAAATTACTCTTATACAATACTAAAAGCCATCAAGAGAGTCTTGCAGAATGATGCACTGGCAAAGTGAATTATTTATCAGTTGATCCACTTCATTTTCTCCCAATAGGCAATTTTTCTTATGATGTCTTACTCTTGCAGCTGGGCCCTGCATTTTGTTCTTGTGCTGCTTACACTTGAAACACTTTGTTTTACCCAAAGAACAAATCTCTTTAAAATATTCCCAGTTAGGGTTTCTCTTACTCCTAGAAGCCGTGACAGTTTTACTGTCACGAAAGTGGGGGAATGTAAGAGGCTGTGTGTGTGCTGCATAATGTCTTCCCTTTTTCTTCCCTGCCCACTTTGCTGTTGCTTTCTGTGCTGCCTCCATCCTTTCCTACACATTATCTCTCTGTCTCAGTGTCTTAACTAACTCTGCTGTGCTTGACCAGGCTCCCACCACATAAGCACAGGAGTCCTTTCCAGCTTGTCTTTCTTTGCATGTAACTTTTTAGTCTGCTGAGAAACAAAAATTAAAAACACAGAATCTTCAAGACACAAGAGCTAAGTAAGCTGGACCCCCTAGAGCAGGGGCCTGCAGCCTTTCTGAGGCAGAGTGCTGAAATTTGACCTTTCGACTTCTATGTACAATCTGAGTGCCTGTGATACTTTTAAACTCACTAATAGTCCAACTTACAACAGCTTTGATAATAAATAAATGAAGATTCAGAGCTTTATGATTTAGTTGGTGGTTGGTAGCATTAGCTGGTCTTTTGTTAATCCACAAAATCCAGTTGCATGGGGGAGGAGCGGCAGGGCTGAGCTCCTGCCTTGCGTTCTGATGAAAATAAGCTTGTGTGCCAGACTTGGCACCCATGTGGGGTCTTGCTGACCCCTAGCCTAGAGCTATAGTGTAGTATGTTTGTGATGAGATTCAGTTGTAACTGTTACATGAGAAATGTAGTATTGATTATTTTAAAACATGAATCATCTGATTTTTTTTTTTAAGCTATTTTTATCCACACTACCTTTTTGTTACCTAATTGCATGAAGAATGCACAGAATTTTGAGAATATGAACTCTACCTGCATTTCACTACTTCTGTTTTCCTACCACTCTAGGGTATTCTAAGGGCTGGGATCAGAGAGATTTTGCATGGGCATAATGACGTCTTTCTCCTCCAGCATATAACTTGATGCATCAATTTTAGAATGCTAAGATGCTTGGGGATTCAGGAGTTGGGTCCTTTCACAGCAACCTAGTGATGCACCAGCAGGAAGATGCCCAATCAGATCTGTGACAATAACCCATTTCCAAAGTTTAATATGATATACATCAGAAGCTCTTAAATTATAAGCCATGGAGGCTATGTTCATCACATGAAAACAAGGCAGCATAATTTGCTAAACTGCAGTAAAAGAAATAAAAATTAATACTTTCCAATGCAATAAGTGCTCGTAGATATTAGATGACTGCACATAGGAGAGGAAATAATCCATGAGACCATCTCTGTAATAAAATGTGTTGTACCATTATCAAATTTGAGAATCCTTGCAACATTTCATTTTTCAACTATAATTTTAATAGAAAGTAAGACTATTTGTGTAAGGGAATGTCTGGTAAAAATTCCACTCAGACACTGGAGTAAGCATTGCCTCTTTTTGATCATAAGAGGTCAGAAAACTTGCTTCAGTTGATTTATAACAACAAACCAAGCAAGGTTTGTTCTGACTACTGATTCAAATTACATTTATTCTTGTGTCAGGTTTGTACATAAAGTTTTCCTCTTCTAAATTCATTGAATTATTGCTGTTGTGTGGTGGATCAAAAGACAGCATGTCTGTACAAGATTTTAAACAGGTACTTTAATGTCCTGTTCCAAGAAACTTACAAATTGTGTTACTGCCAGTTCTTGGTTTTATCTCTAAACTGAGCATATCTTCAGGTTAACTGCTTTGCAATGTTCCCTGGCACCATCTTTTCAAAAGTTGCCTTATCTATGAGATTTAGCACAATTGGAAAAACCACAGTGTGTGTTTGTCAATATAGAGCCTAATGCTACAAAGTGGGTGGAATGGGTCCAGCAGGACTAAAATGGAACTAGTAGTGCATTTCAACAGCCTTAATTTTACCAGCTTTTTACTTTGAGAAACCTGCACTGATTTTTTTGGCCCCTTTGATAGAATGAATGACTTCATAACCACAGTACTTTAAACTGACTGACTAAAAATAGCCACCTCAAAAACCTTTCCAAAGCTTTCCCTTTGCTCTGGAATCTCCTAAAACTTCAAGCTCCGTTAAATATTTTAGGAAAGCTTCTGTCAATACACGATTGCCTCATTATACGACCAGTGAGGAATAGAAAATAAGATGGTCCTAGTCTTTTTTTAAAATACTGAGCAACCGGTATATTTACAGCAAAAAAACGCATGTCAAAACAAAGATGAATTTAACCTTTTTCATCTTCAGATAGAATGAATGTCCTGGATATTTGGAAAAAAAATGTTTAAAATCTACAAGGGTTTTTAAATGGCTGCTATGCCTGTGTATCATTTTCAAGTTGCTCACAGTTTTTGTTGTCATAGTATCTTCAAACATGAAAGACTTTGCTTGATTATTGTCATAAAATAAAATTTGGGGTTAGTGTTAATTGAACTTAGTAAATTATTTCATTGGTTCTAACCTCTGAAACCTTGTTCTTCATGATCTCAATTACAGTGCTGCAAAAGTGGTATATAGATTTATATAAGTCTAAATCTGAAAATGTGGCAATAGTTAATTGTTAACATTCATGTAACAGAACATTTTTTACCTGGAGGAGGAGTAGCTCTGGTGTTATGCTGGTTTTTTTTTTTTTTTTTTTTTTTTCTCCTTTCACTTAGGTTCTTGAAATTTGTTTTTTGTTAAGCAGCTTAAAGTTTCTATTATGTAACTTTTCATATTTTCCTTATTGGTGTTACTTGCCTAGGGGGAAAAAGATCTGCATCTGAGCATGGCTCAAAATCAGTGATGCTATTGCAGAAATTGCATAGAGCTTCAATTAGATTGTGTTTAACTATAAGAGTCAACATATCTTATCCTAAAACTACCAGTTCCCCTGGTCAGGAAAAACTGTATTTCTGCTCCAGTGAAGCAAGCTGTCTATTCAGCCAAGCACTTAAGCACATTTTAAGTCCGCTTAATTTTAATTAAGATTTCCAAGACCAGCATCTGATGAAGTGAGTCTGTCCTCACGAAAGCTCGTGCTCAAAACTTTTCTATTAGTCTATAAGGTGCCACAGGACCCTTTGTTGCTCTTAATTTTAACGAGATTCAAGATTCTTCTTGAAGTTAGGCTCTCTCTGTATTAGACTGCTGGCAGTAGTTTATAGAAGTGGTTTTCAACGAGTGTGCCATGAGAACTGTCCACATGTGCCATGAAATTGTGTAATTTTCCCATCTCAGTGGCTTTTTGCAGCACTGCCACAAGGTGGGGGGAATTGACCACTTGTGCTGGCTGGAGCTCAAGCTTCCCAGCTGGGACAGGCTTGGTCAGTTTACACCCTGCAATGGCTCTTCAGAGAGCCACTGTGATGGAAATGTTGACTCCACAGGGCCCGGTTTGTGCTGGGAGGCAGCTGAAATGCTGTCAGCTGGTTGGAGTGGGGATGCAGTTTAAATGCCATGTCCTAGCTCCAACAGGCTGGCAGGGAGGGGAGCCTGCTTTCATTGGTTACTTGTTCACTCAGTGCGTCTCGTAAGGCATTGAGCAAACTTTAGAAATGTGCTCCCGGTCTAAGATGGCGTGTTTGTTTTTGTTTTTTTTTTGTGGTGGATTTGAAACATTAACACATTTGACCTTGCTTAGCTTGTGTGCACTACTATCTCTAAGATTGTAACCATATTGAATGTTAATAAATGTGACATTTTATGAGCAATCTGTTCTGCTGAAAAAAGTGGGTGTACTCTGGAATTGTCTCATTGAAGTGTGCTGTGTTACTGAGAAGGTTGGGAACCACTGGTTTATAATGCACACATAGCCAGATGCTGAAGTAAAAAGCAGTCTATGTCCTCATTGTGATGTATGGCTACATGTGCCAGTGAAAGACTCTGGCATAGGAGAGATGTGGGAGGTAGGTAGCAGCTTCAGCAGCCGCTAGAGCCTTTCACTGTAGGAAGGAAATATTCTGGCGAAAGGCTAGGAGGAGGCAGTGTGGAAAAAGTCTTGTTAGTCTTTTCCCCACTGCCTCCCCCTGGCCAGAGCCTTTTGCTGCTTCTGGAGCATCATTCCTGCAGACAGGAAGAACTTTGGCAGTGGAGAGCTGACAGAGGTTTTCCTGTTGTACACCTGTCATGAGAGTCTTTTTTTGCAGAGGGAAAAGGCTCCAGCAGCAGGACTCTATGCTGATTTAAAAACAGCTGTATAGAAAAGGAGGCAGAGCTGGGGCCAGCAGAGAGCATGGCATGTAGGCTATGTATTTGCACACATACCCACATCCCTCAGGCATCTCTTTTTACACTACTTGCCTTAGCCATGTCTTGTGACTTACACTGCTTTTTTATCCCTTTTCTAGGAAGGCTGGGTTGGGTATGTACTCTGCATGCTTTGAAAAGAAGCATGCAGTAGAGACGTGTAAATATGTGCTTTGTGGAATAGAAAGATTTAAACATGCTTAAATACTTTGGTGAATGGGTCAATATACATCATGGCCTTATGCAACCTTTGTTTAATGGACTAGTGTCCTCTTTGGGTCACATTTTATGTTCTTTACTCCTCTGCAGGCAGATAAATTGCTGAAGACTCTGAAGTGGCACTTTCAGGAACAAAAAGGAGAAAATGGAAATCAGGTAAGAATTATGAAAGACAGTGCTCTAGAAACTATTCTAAGAAAGTTGCTTCTACTCTGAGAACTGCTTTTCATTACATGTAATGCACTGCAGTTCTCATGTAGAGCAATGGTAACATACTCCAATTTTTCTTTTTAAAATCTGTGTCTTCTGCTTAATTGATATTTTTGGTATTTAGTTTTGAAGTCATTCCATGTATGACTAGGCCAGTATCCATCCATGTAATTGAACTATAACATGACACCTTGGAGTTAAAACTGAACTTGTGCTCCACTATGTACGCAGCTCTATCTTCAGTGTAAACTACAATGTAGTTCAATGGAAACTGATAAGCTACTGTTCAAATTTGCTCATCTCTTCAGCTCCAGGCATTAACAATGGGAATGATACAAAATTCTCTGTGTCCTTTGAGAGGAGATTATCTTCAGGAGCAGAACCAAGCTTAGTGACAACCTAGAGTTCAGTATTTTAAATGCTAGCTGTGAAGTTTTGCACTCGCCACTCAGGGAGCACCTGTGCTGCTTCTGCAAATAATGCTTTTTAAGGATAGTCTACAAACAGGGACTGCTGTGCCAGATCAGAAGTCTGTAAAATCTGCCATCTTCCCTGACTGCCAATATTAAATGCTCTAGAGGAAAGCAGAAGAAACCCCCTATTAGACAATTGTTACAGGAATTACGCCAGCTCATATAGGAAGCTTCTTGCTACACCGAAACAATTGGGTAGGGGTGAGTGGCCCTAATTTTTTTTTTTTATTATTTTTTTTATATAACATCGAACTTTTATCGAGTTAGATGTTCTCACCTCTTTGTCTAATACTATTTGTCTAGCCACTTTGGGAATACAGTAGACCTCTGACATACACTATTTGGACTTGCGTATTCCTTACATTAATGCATGTCAAAATCATGACTGGAGGGGAGCCAGGAGCCAAGTGGCAGCCTGCCCTCTGCTTGCAGAGCTGGGAAACTGACCAGCAATGCACTGTTTAGTTTCCTGGCTCTAGCCAGGGGAGGGGATCTGGGAACCAGACTGCTGCCTGGTTCCTGACTCCTCCCAACTTGCGCAAACTTTGAGTTATGCGTGGTTGCCAAGGAATGCAACTTGAGTATAATACAGTGGATCCTCACATGTTACTCCTAAGGATGGTATAACCAAAGGATCTCCCAGTGAAACTTAATTTGTGTGTTTGCCCCCAACTCCCCCCAGTATTTTAAGCTGTATGTGGGATTTTTAAGAAGAACTTTTCTGTTTTGTTTAAATATGTTGCCTCTCATTTTCATAGACTGTTACCTTATGTCATAACAAAAACAAGGAAAATCAGAAGTGTCTTTCTCTGCCATGTGTTTGTATATGCTTCTAATGTGGCCTCTTTTGTGACACCCTTAAGAATTGATATAATCCTTGCCAGATTCAGTTTTCTGCTTAATCCTTAAGATGTTGCTGCTCTATGTACTACAGATCAAGTATGCTTTTTTTTTTTTTTTTCCACTGCTGGCGATCAGAGCAGCCCTATAGACGCAGATGTGTTTTGCAGTACTATGAGATCTTAAATGTTTTGGGGACCTCCCCCTGCCCCAAGATTCTCACAGTCAGGTGTCAAATGCAAAGTGCTCCATGTGTTAAGGATTTTGATAGAATGCTATGCATATAATAAGACACAAATTAGAAGATTTCAGATAAAAGGCTAACAAACTGCTGTCAGAAAACTAACTTCTGTATTTGAGGAAAATGCTGGCATCGGCACAGTGATGCCAATGAATAGTTAGGATGCCAGCAGAGTTATATGTGAGTCATCAATGTGACAAATCTGTGTTTCATTAATAACTTTGACGCAATCTCTTTGTGCATCTGACATATGTTAGAATGTTAGAAAATGGTCCCGTTTCTCTTGTACAGGACTTGGGAAGGAGGAAATCCTCTTCCACAGACACAGAGGAACTCAGCAGTCCAGAGAAGGTCAAACCTACTCCAGTGTCCTTTGTCACAAAAAGACGCAGAAAAGGAAAGAAGGTAGCAACTGGAAAGATGGCCTTCAGGGAGGAAATTAATATCAGTGAAAAAGATACCAGGCCTCCTGTTGGAAAAGAGGTGACTCAAATTTCTCAGGTGTGTGTGCTTGTTTTGTTTTTAAATAAGAGAAATAAATACAAGTTAATTAGAACCCTTTGGTCTATTCAGCTACCTCTGGGCAGGAAATGCCTGACTTTCAATAGGCAAACCCAGTAGTGTGTGTGTTGGTTTTTTTTTTTTTTTTTTGGTACCCTGTTTTTCTGAAATATATCAGCTGCTTGTTGTAATCAATCATACCTTTTCTTTAAACTTTTTCTGTATCCACTTCAGATCACTTGTAACCAGCATGGGTCATAATTTCACTTTAGGTGCTCATATACCACAGTGGATGCAGTTTAAGAATCTTCTTGGAGCAGTGTTTCCCAAACTTTTCGGCATCACATCCCCCTTTTGATTTTTGAGGAAACCCTCATGACCCTGCACCTCTCTTACCATCATCCAGTCCCCCTTTTAATAAAAAAATCAATTTGTAATTTAAAATAAACACAAAAACTTGATATAAAAATGTTTGTTATTTAAAATTAAAAATAAGCACAGACAGTTTTTCTTGGTCCCTTTTAGGTGCCTGGTGCAGCCCGAGCTGGCCGGGTGCCTGAGCCCTGTGCCAGCCACCAGAACTACCTGTGCAGTCCGCCCACCCACCTGAGCCCCGCACTGCCGCGACCAGCTGCCTGTCCACCAGCCACCCACCCCAGCCATGTGCCAGCCACCCGAGCCCCATGCTTCTGGGGCCAGCTGCCTGCACGCCAACCCAAGCCGCCCTGTGCAGCCAGGGCCAGCCTCCCACCTGTCAGCCTGAGCCCTGCAAACCATTTGCCTGAGCCCTCCCCTCCCACAAAGCCAGGTACCACTAGCCCTTGCCCCATCCCCAGCCCCCCATCTAACCCAATCTTCCTCCCACTCCCACTCCAACCCATATTCAAGCACCTTTGTGGAAGGCAGCTAGCTCCACATGGGCCTTTGCCAGCTGCCTGGTTCTGAAAGCAGCTGCCCTGGGTCATCCACATAAAATGGCAGGGGCTGAGAGCCAGAAGCAAAGGCTCTCTCTTTCTTCGGGTGGGGAGAATGATGGGGGGGCTCTGGGTTACCTCACATACCCCCATAGAATTTCATCATACCCGCTGGGAGGGTACATCCCCCAGTTTGGAGAACCATGCATTAGAGATTAAATACCAAGACATTATAAATATTTTACTCTCTTCTAGCTGAATGCGCTCAATTCTTGGTCTTTGTTTTGGTTAAGAGCAGATATTCTGCTCATGAGTTGAATGTATTAACTGTCTTTGCACTCTTTGAAGTATTGAAATATCATTTTTTCCTTTCTGCATGCTATGACACTGTTCTAAGTATGGCTTTACAAGTGCTTTGTAGAATAAAGCCACAGTTTCTCTATTTATAATGATGAACAAGATAGTTGCAGCTTGTGCCTGGCTTGCCTTTGAAAGTGTTTTTAATTAGCAGTCGACTAGCATGAACACTTTTCCTTCCCCCCCCCCCCCCCATGTAGTTGAAACTTACTGAAACTGGCTTAACCTTGAAAAAGTGTGTTTTAGATTTTTGGTCACTTTTTTTTTTCTTGGTTTTTCCTAATGTTAGGTTTCTTCAGCTAAGGCTGACAAAGCATGTTCTTTGTAAGAACCGTGCTCTTTATAAAATGGCCAGCACCTTTTTCCACCATGGTCCTGAATGGGATTTAAACGAAGCTGCCCTCAAAGAAAGACTATGGTTTACTGGCTCATTATATAACTGTTGAAATGTCATTATTAAGGAAACAACCAATATTGTGCCGTCTGAATCAGAAGTGCATGTGGTATCCCAAGTCCAGTAGCCCCAGTGCTGCAGAGAGATCAGTTTCTTAACTTGGTCCTGCAGTTACTCAGTCTCTGCCTCGCTTACTGTGGCAGAATGAGAGCTTAATGACCATCAAGAATGTTGCTTCTCATCTGCTATCTTCCTTAAAATATTTTCCTTCATGTTTGCTCTCTTCAGATAACTGTCTAGTGCTCTCTCCCATATCGCTGTATTGCAACATTGTTGAGTGTTTCAATGTGAGTAATTTCTATGATGTACCGGATACAGCCAGCCCAGTACTGCTGCCAAGATATTCATCATTCAGTGTTGCATTAAATTCCATGTTCTTGCTGTATTCCTTATCTTTGATGGCTAGCTTTGAAGAAAAGTGAGTCCCAGCAATATGGAGAAACTTGCTTGCCCCATCTTGTTTAGAAACAGTCCATCTAATTAAAATAACATGGTAAAAAAAAAAAAATCTTTTCCCCAGTGTTCCCGGGATACTGTGTAATTACTGAGATATAACTAGGTGATCTCACACTTTATCTTAAACACACAGAGTGGTCAGCTGGAAAAATAGAAGCTGTTTCCAGTTAAGTCATGCTAGTTTTTTAAATGTTAACTAGTATATACAAGGAATACCAAAGAGGACCAGAACTGGAAAACTTTCTTTGGTTATTTTGCTATGTGCAATTAACAGTGTTTGGTGTCTGGAATATTTTACTTTCCCTTATAAGCATACCTTTTTCTCTGGGTTGGTACGTGAGACTTTTTTTTTTTTTTTTTTTTTTTAAAGGGGAGGAGGAGTGGAGAAGGAGAATGGCTTGTTTGTAAAGTGACAGATTAGCATATTAGGCTAGCTAATATAAAACTTTGCCAGTGTAGCTATGACAGATGTGAGATCTTAAGCTACGTCTACACTACCCTTGAAGATCGACCCTGAACGGGTCGATCTTCCAGGGTTCGATTTCATGCATATGGTATGGATGTGCAAAATTGACTTCTCAGGGGTCAGTTGACCCCTGTACGCCTCATGAGATGTCAGGAGTAAGGGAGGTTGACGGGAGAAACTCTCTCCCATCAATCTTCCCCAGCAGAGACAGCCAAGTTAGCCTATCATAGATATGTCAGTTCTAGCTACACAATTGCTGTAGCCAGAATTGTATATCTGTGATCAACTTACTATGCCTAGTGTAGACTTAACTTTAGAACCCAATTTATGTGACGATATTAGATGCTATGGGCACATGAGCTATTGATATCCTAGTGGTTCTCAAACTGTGGATCAGGACCTTGTTTTAATAGGGTTACCATGGCTGGTGTTAAATTTGCCAGGCTCCAGACTGAATCTGGAGCTTGCTCAGGACTGGGCAGTGGAACTCAAGATGGCTGTGTGGAGGCAGGCTTAGGCTTGGATCTCTGTCGTCCGTCTCTTCCCCCCAGCTTGGTTCATGTAGCAATTTCTGTTGTTGGGAAGGGATTGCAGTTTGAGAGCCCCTATGATAAAACCATTGTACAGTAAACCCTCGAAACGCAAGTTCAGTGCAACTCAGTACTGCTGCCCGCAGCCATAACTCAACCCCTGTGGCCCTGATTTAACTCTGCCCCCAACCCCCATGCGTATCTCTGGTTCAACCCTGACCCCCGCCCATGGCCCCAACCCACCGACAGGCTTAACCCTCCCCAACTGCCCCCCCATCTAGGATTTACCTTGCCAAAGGAGCTTCAGTTGCTCTTGCTGCTTTTCTGGCTGCAGAATGTGTTCCGCTGGGAAGAAGCTACCCCCCATCCCCAACTTATGCAAAATTCTAGTTATGTGAGGGTGCGGGAGAACGCAACCCTCGCATAACTCGAGGGACTACAGTATCAGTAAGTGGTGTGTGTATCTGTGTTCCTGGTTCCCAGGGTGGGCTTGCATTAGAATGTGGAATTAGTCAGGTGTGGAAGTTCAATGCAAGTTTCCAGTACTAGTTACGCAGAACCCAGCCCTTTGAGGCTTCTCTACATAGAAGTAAAATTAATTTGTTTTACCTGGTTTAGGAGGCCTGAGAGACCTAGGCCCAAAAACTGTGTAAAGAATCAGCCTGATCTGACTCGTAGAGAGACTCACGCAAATGGAACAGAGAACTGACAAACTTATAGACCTCCCAAGATCTCCTGCAGGTGACGGATCCTGTTTGGGTCCTTTTCTGTAATGCCCTTGACCTAAACAAATGTACTGTGCTTTGCAAAAGCTGGTTGGTCACTTACTGTCATTCCTTCTGCAAGAGGAGACCTGCAAGTATTGAACTAAAGTCATAGCTGCTGGGACAAGCACAGTTAATTGCAGAGGGATTGCACCCCTAAACCTTGAGCAGGGTGGAAGAGGAAGAGTAGCTTCCCAGTTTAACACCTAACGGTACGCTCCTGAGGGAATCACTAGTGGTAAAAGTGCAGTTAAACCCAGAACTATGACAATAAGAATGTCTGGGCTTTTTGTTGTGTGTTGTAATGGGTGAGGGAGTGCAACACATACCAGCAAAACTCCTAGTGTAGATGAAGTTACTGTGTCAACAAAGTGTCTTCATCTTTAGTGCTTATTTTATTGCCAAATACAAGCTATCGGGAGGGGAAAAACTATTTTGTTTGCTGGTATAAGCGATATCTATGCTACTAGGGTGCGTCTACACTTGCATTCCTCTTGTGAAAGAGGCATGCAAATGAGGTATAGCATTGCATATTTGATGCCTCATTTGCATATTCTAATTTCAAAAACTTCTTTCAAAAGAAGAAAGCCAGTGTAGATGATCTCTTTTGAAAGTAACCCCATCTTCGAAAGACTCCTCCTCTTTATTTAATGGATTCTTTTGAAGATGGGGTTTACTTTCAAAAGAGCAGCATCTACACTGGCTTTCTTATTTTGATATTAGAATATGCAAATGAGGTGCCATGTATGCAAATTTACGCATTGTTTGCATTTTCGATTTACCTCAATTGTATACCTCTTTCGAAAGAGGAATGCAAGTGTAGATGCAGCCTAGGGTTTAACAGCATACCTATACCGGCAAACTTTTTTCTGCTGTAGACCTTGCCCTAAAGAAGAGGCAGAACATCCTGAACAAAACTAACTTAAACATCTTTGAATTCCAGAATTATTCTGAAATGACAGAAAATGAAGTACACCAGGATGGGGACAGTAAGCAATTGAAAGAATGCCAAAATGAGAAACCTGTAAATAAGAACAAAGCACCTGCGGACCCAGCAATACATCCCATGCAAAGCCAGCAAAGGGAGAAGATTGTTTCTGTTAAAAGAAGTGGAGTTGAAAGTAAGTAGAAACTGCACATAGTTCTTAATTGGGGGTATTTACAGTACTTCAAAAAATAAACATCAAAAGTTCTATGTCTGGACAAATACTGTGGAGTGTCCTTGTGGTCTCGTGATCTGTTACCTAGATCATTGTCCCATGTTTCACCTGAAGATATCTGAAGAATCCGTTAAAATTGGGCTTGTGCACATGGTTTCTTTATGAATTGTAAGCCTTGAAGGTTAGGAGAAGATGGCTGTTCTGCTTTTTTTTTTTTTTTTTTTTTTTTTTTTCCCCCCCCCCCATTGGGAATGTCACCATAGTTTTGGTGAAGGCCTTTTTGGGGAAGTGGGGGAATCTGGGCATGCCCTTAACTAAATAGGTTAGTGCAGGGGTGGCCAACCTGTGGTTCTTTGAGCAATGAGATGCAGCTTCTCCTCAGAGCCACGTGCCAGGAGTGCTTACCGTTACTCTGTACACACACACACCCCTAGTGCTAAGAGGGAGAAGTGTATGGCAGCAGCAGCTCCAGTGAGTCCCATGCATTGGATTAGAGGGGGGTAGGGGGGATGCCTGGCTCTGCAGGAGGGGACGGTGATTGGGTTAGAGCAGGGAGGCTGAGGATGCCTGGCTCTGAGAGAGAGGTGGGGGATTGGGTTGGGAGTTGTAGGAGGGGGTTGGGAATGCCTGGTTCTGGGAGAGGGGGTGGGCATTAAACCACATCTAGATAAATTAGATCTATATAGAGGCAAAATAAATATATAATACATGTCTCTTTGTGTTCTATCTATAGCTATTTTGGCCTTAGTGCCTGGGTTAGTGTATCAAATTTTTAGTAAAGGTATCCATTTCCCAGACATTACTTCATGGAAAACAAGTAAAATAACCTTCATAAGCTTAAAGCAAGTGAAAGGTGAGCAGTTGAGAACAGAAGAGACTTGGGGCCAGGCTGTTGATAAACCTTTAGTGGTACCTATTTTAAATCCAGTCACCATAGCCTTTCAGGGTAGACAAAACCAGAACTTCTTGTGTGAAAAAACAAGCTGAATATCTATAAAAACAACCACTACCTTTTTAGGCTGCCTTTGTATATTTTTAAAAAAGGGGGTTGCACAATCCCAACTCTCTTCCTGGGAAGGTCAGCTTTAAATTCAGTGCCTCTTAAATCATTGTAGAGGGCGTTCTGTTCCTGACAAAAGAAGTTGAGAAGAGTATGTTGTGGTGTTTACTCATATTTTCCAGATATGTATGTTTGCAGGCTAGGGGGGGAAAAATGTTGGGCAGTTTAGACCACAAAAAAACCCACCTTGACAAGTGTAAATTGATTATTCCCTGCCTACTGAACTTGATAGGATACTGAAAAACTGTGCGTGCGTGCGTGCGCGTGCAGCTGACCTAAAGGGGAGGAGAAAAATACCCAAATACATACGTCTGTCTGGTTTGATACTTTATTGCTATGCTAGGTCCAACGAATCGGCTGTTCTTAACTGAGTATGGGTGTCAGTTAGCAGGTTGGGAGGTGGGGTCCAACAAAATAAGCCAGAGACCAGGGCTGGAATTAGACTTGCCTTGCCTGGGGCCCAGGGCAGAGAGCCCAAGGCTTGAAGCCCCAAGCCCTGTTGCCCAGGGTTGAAGCTGAAGCCTGCCCAACTTAGCTTTATGGAGTCACCTGTGGAGTCAGGCCCTCTTTGCTACCCCCAGTGTCTCTTCTAGCTTTTAATCTGCTGGATATGGAGGGAAAAAATTGTTGCTGCACAGGTGGAAGATTTTAATAGCATGGAGGGGAACCACAAAAAGGATGAGAACCTGTGTACTGAGCCCCATACAGTCCCATATGCTGCTCCAGGAAGGAAGCACATTCATATGTACAGTCGCTGAGTTGCAGCATAATTGCTGTGCAGTAGAACATAAGGAAACTGTTATGGGAAGCTAACGTCAACATTTTTCCCCAAGTCAGACAGAGATAAAAGGTTAACTGGCAAATGTTAATTTTATGAGTAACCAGCATTAAGCAATTACCCTGGTTGAAATATTTTTGCTTAAATGGTTAGCTTTTTTAAACAGGTATTACATCCCTAATGTCCAATACACCTAAGTCAAACAGCTGAGTTTTTGAAGAAATGCACAATATATGATAGCTTTCTGTTTGACCCAACAAGTTGAGGCCAGGCCTTCACTAAAGGAGAAGGTCAAATTAAGAGACACCACTCCAGCTACGTTAATTACGTAACTGGAGTCAACAAACCTTAATTAGGGCATCTGTGCAGTCTCCACTGTGGGAGCAAGCAGTCCCACTGTTTTCTTACTCCTAGGAAGCATCAGGAGTACCAGCACCGAAAGAGGTGCCTTCTGAGTTCGATTTAGCACATCCCTACATGACGTGCAAAATCAAACTCTTGAAGATCTACCATGTCGATGTTGATCTTCCACTTAGTGAAGACATATCCTGAGCTTTTACATTGAGAAGCATCTGCAGTATCCCTCTTACCCCATGATTGTAAGCACTTGTTTGAGGTTTCATGAGCTACTCTTGCTGCTGCCTTTTTGAGCAGTGGTTCATTCTAGTGACACAACAAGTGTTCTGTAAGAAGCCTACAGAGAAACTTACACTGATGGGTTCAAAAAAGTTGCTAATTTCCCTACCCATGTTGGTGAGTCTTTTTCACAACTTGGGGCTATTCTATACTGACTTCAAGGCAGAACTGAAATAAGCAATAATTGAGCACTTACTCTGTGTACAAATGCTACCCTACTCTAACCTAACATCTCTTTACCAAATTCAGCAATTTGTGTTCATTTTAAATCAATTCACAAACTGAACTCCAGTTAAAAAGTAGGTGTAAATTCAAACTGTTAGGTAAAGAAATAGCTCAAGACATGGATTAAATCTTTAGTCACTGCTTGGAAGTGTGGTGGTTCTTTGAGCGATTGCTCGTGTCCATTCTGAGTTGGGTGTGCACTGGTGCATGCCCAGTCACCAGAAGCTTCTTGCCTTAGCCAGTAGCCTTAGGGTCGGTGCAGCACCCCCTGGAGTGGCGCCAATATGGCAACCATTATATGCACTGCCCTCCCCTCCCCCACCCCTGTCCCTGCTCAGTTCCTTCTCGCTGTGCTGCTGGTCATTGGAGCTCTTGCTTTTTCTGTTCAAATCATTAGCTAGTCCAACCCTTGCACTCATGTCGACACTGGCACCATTTTTGGTGCCGAGTGCTCTGGTGCCAACCTAGCAGACTGTGGGCCAATTTCAGATGCCCTATGCTCCAGCACCATTCTCAGCGCACATGACATCAGCACTGACTCCAATGGCCCTGCCGTGGTCATCTGTTTCTGAATCGGCATGGGAGTCAGATTTGTTCTACTCGAGCTCCAGGTGCAGCAGGAGCTTGAGACGGTCGCAACAGAACTGTCACAGGCACCATAGTCGGCACTGAGATGATACAGGTTGGCCGTCAGCTTCACAGGAGACTCAGCAGTGGCCCTTCTGGACCCTGTGGGTATTTCTTGAGGCACAGGGCGAAGGCAGGGTGTTGGAGTGGCTTTAACAGTGTTGGTGACCCCGCCAATCCCACGCTCAGCACCAGCGCTGTTGGTGGGCACCCCACCACCGGAACAAAGACAGAAAGCTGCAGTCATCGTTGAGCCACCTACGTCTACCTCATCGGCATCGACCTTGGCACTGTCATTGGCTCCATCACAGCAGAACTGGACCCCTTTGGTGCTGGCGCTGGTGGTGATTGTAGCTCTCGTGCTGATGGGGCAGGCACCAGCCCAGGCACCGGCACTGACTCAAGTACGTGGAGCGGTACTGTCAACATTTGTGCCACCTGTTGTGGGGTTCTGTGGCCAGCTGGTGCTTATGCCAGCTCAGCCTACGGTGCCTACCGGGTTCCCTGTAATCCCCATGGGGGGCCAAGCGACTGAGCAGGTCAGTACTGACCTTCCCCTCCAAATGGAGGCGCAAGAGTGATCTTCTTCTTCCCTGGATGAGGCGGTGGCGGACTCATCAGCCTCACCTATATTGGAGGAGGGTAGGGTGTTTCAACAACTCCTCAGAAGAGTGGCCCAAAACTTGGGCGTGCAGGCAGAGGTGGTCCAGGATGAAATGGACCCTGTCACAGACGTTTGTCTTCCTCAGGCCCCACCACGTTAGCTCTTCCTATAATCAAAACAATTGCCACTATGGCTAAAACGGTTTGGCAGACCCCTGCTTTCGCCCTTCCTACAGCCCATAGGAATGAGAGATGGTACTTTGTCCCATCCCAGGGCAATGAACATTTGTTCACACACACTCCACTTGACTCCTTGGTAGTGGATGCTGCTAACCATAGAGAGCGCCAAGGTTTCTAGGGTTTCTCCCCAAAAAATAGAGAAGCTAAGTGCTTAGACCTCTATGGGAGGAAGGTTTATTCAACGGGAGGGTTGCAACTAAGAATTGCTAACCAGCAGGCTCTGGTTAGCAAGTATACTTATAACAAAGTCAGAGCCCTGTATAGGTTCGCCGAGATGATACCACCCAAAGCTAAGCAGGACTTCACATCTGTGGTGGAGGAGAACAAAGCTGGTTTCAAGGGTGGACCTGCAGGCAGCTCTGGATGTTGAGGATGCTGCCACGAGGGTTATGCCTTCCAGAGTGGCAATGTGCAAGGGGGCTTGATTGCAGGTTTCAGGCCTCCCTCAAGAGGTCCAGCAGATGATCCAGGACCTCCCCTTTGACAGCCCTACCCTATTTTCAGACAAGACAGAGAAAAGACTGCATAGCCTAAAAGACTCTAGGGCCACTCTCTGCTCCTTGGGCCTGCATACGCCTGCCAACCAACACAGACGTTTTAACCACCCCCTGTCCTCAACAAAGACGGTTTCCACAGCCACAAAGAGATGGCAGTATAAAGCAGAACAGAAGGGGCAGGCACCGTTCAAGCCACCAACCTCAAGACCATCAAAAGGGCCCACAGGGGCCCAAGTCTCAGTTTTGACGGTATGATTGGGAGTGTTGAGCTGATCTCATCTACTCCAGCATCCCTACTTTTTTCGTTCTTCCTGTCCCCTTTTTACCATATGTGATGCAGCATCTCCACAGACTGGTGGGTCTGGTGTCCGGTAGAGAGGGGATACGCTATTCAGCTCTCTTCTTACCCCCCCTCCTTCCCTTTCCATCTTCAGGGACCCCTCTCACGAGATCCCGTTACAGCAGGAATTGCAATCCCTCCTGGGTTCTGTGGTCATAGAAGAAGTTCCTTTTGAGGTTCAGGGGATGGGGGGGTTTATTCCCAGTATTTCCTAATTCTGAAACCAGAATGGGTCTCAAGCCCCACTTTGGACCTAAGAGGTCTCAACAAGTTTGTAAGAAAGATAAAGATGCGTATGATATTCCTAGGTCTCATACTCCTGATGCTGGAGCAGGGGGATTGGTTCGTGGCTCTCAACTTACAGGATACATATTTCCATATTTCACTCTACCCGCTTCATAGGAGGTTTCTCAGGTTCATGGCAGATGGGAGCCATTATCAGTTCACAGTGCTGCCTTTTGGTCTGTCTGCAGCCCCAAGGTCTTTACCAAATGTATGGCAGTAGTAGCAGTGTACGCCTGCGCAGGCAAGGGGTGCAGCTCTTCCCGTACCTGGACCACTGGCTGGTCAAGGGTTGTTCTAGGGAGCAGGTGCTTCAGCAGGTACAGTTGATCCGCCAAACTTTAGTAAGCGTTGGTCTCTTGATGAGTGAAATAAGTCGGTTTTGGTCCCATCTCAGTTAATAGAGTTTGTAGGAGCCCAGCTGGATGGCAGGTGTGCCAGGCCATTCCAGCTTGAGGACAGGTTCAGGTCCACGGGGGCTGTCATCTGAGACATCCTGGCAGTCCCCACCACAACGGCCAGGTGCTGCCTGCGTTGCTGGGTCACATGGCAGTGTGCACCTTCGTGGTACGGCACACCAGGTTGAGGATGCGCCCTCGGCAGCTATGGCTGTCATCGGCATATCGCCCTGTAAGAGACCAGTTTAGATTTGGTGCTTACGGTGCCGACACGGACTTTATCGACCCTGGACGAATGGTTCATACTCACAGGAGTCCCCTTCGCCCCTCAGCAGCCCTCACTTTCCCTAGTAACAGATGCTTTGGAGTGGGGGTGGGGAGCACACCTGGGTCAGCTACAAACCCAGGCTCTTTGGAGCATCTCGCACCTTCGGCTCCACATAAATGTGAGGGAGCTCAGGGCCATCAGATTAGCATGTGAGACTTTCAAGGCCAATCTGGCAGGACATTGTGTGTCAGCCAGTACAGACAACACAACAGCAATGTACTACACCAACAAACGGGCTGTGCTCTCCTCTCCCCTGTGTCACAAGGTCGTTGTGCTCTGGGATTTCTGCATACAGCACAGCAGCGTGCTGCAGGCCCTGTACCTGCCAGGCATACGCACTTCACTGGCAGACCAGCTCAGCAGGTCCTTTACAGATCACAAGTGGTGTCTCCGCCCAGAGGTGGTTCACTATATTTCCCAGAGGTGGGAGTATCACCAGGTGGACCTGTTCGCCTCACACCTCGATGCAAAATGCAGGACATTTTGCTCCTACCGCAATCAGAGCCCAGGGTTCTAGGCAGACGCCTGCAGTGTCCCCTGGTGAGGCAGGCTGATGTATGCGTTCCCTCTGATTCCACTAGTTCACAGGGTCCTCTTCGAGATCCGCTCAGAAGGGGCATTGAGTATCATTGTGGCACCAGCATGGGCCTGTCAGCACTGGTCCTCGACCCTCCTGCACCTGTCAGTCTGCAAGCCGATGACATTGCCGATCTGGCCAGACCTGCTGAGGCAGCAGGAGGGGAGACTGCAACATCCCAATTTCCAGTCACTGTACTTTACAGTGTGGATATTCCATGGCTGAGGGACTGGGAGGTGGCCTGTTCAGATCCCATAAAGAAAGTATTGTTAAGTAGTAGAAAACCTTCCACGAGGGTGACTTATTTGGCTAGGAGGAAAAGGTTTTCAGTGCAGGTGTCTCAGAGGGCTGTCTCCCTCACAAGCCCCCAGCCCAATGATTTTTAGATTACCTATGGGGTCTGGGCTTGTCCCTCTCCTCTCCTAGGTTTGGGTGGACTTAGGTGCTATCTCAGCCTTTCAGCTGGGTCATGGAACGTCTTCTGCATACTCAGACCCTGTAGTAAAAAGTTTTCTGAAAGGTTTAGAAAGAATCAAACCCCAGGTTTGGGCACCACTGCCCCTGTGGGATCTTAGTTTGGTGTTAGCCGAGCTTATGGGGGCCCTCTTTGAACTCCTGGCTCCCTGCTGTTTGAATTACAAAACAGCATTTTTGGTGGCAATCGCCTCATCTAGTGGAGTATGCAAGTTGAGGGCACTTTCAGTGGACCTCTTGTACACAGTGTTCCACAAGGATAAGGTTAGGCTGAAACCTCACCCTGCATTTTTTACCTAAGGTGGTCTCCGCATTTCATGTTAACCAAGACCTTTTCCTACTCGTATTTTACCCTAAGCCCCATGCCCCCGCAAGGGAGCAATGTTTGCATACCTAGGATGTTAGAAGGACACTGGCTTCCTATATGGATAAGACTAGGCCCTTTAGAAGAACACGGCAACTCTTTGTGGCAGTTGCTGATAGGATGAAGCGCCTTCCAGTCAGCTCCAGCGGATTTCCTCCTGGATAGTGATGTGCATCAAAGAGTGTTACAAGTTCGTGAAGGTCCCCCCTCCACTGGTTAGGGCACACTCCATGAAAACATGGGTGTCTTCTGTGGCACATTGGGCACAGGTGCCTATCCAGGACATCTGTAGGGCAGCCATCTGGTCTTCAATTAATACCTTTACAGCACATTATGCTTTGATGCAGCACACAAGGGAAGATGCTGCGGTGGGCAGGGCTGTCCTGCAGTCCTTTCAGGCCTCTGACTCAACCTCCTAGGCATTGGCTTGTATTCACCCAACTTGGAAGGGACTTGAGCAATCACTTGGAGAAAAAAATCCTGTTACTTTGTTCTGTAACTGGTGTTCTTCGAGATGTGTTGCTCATGTCCATTCCAAAACCCTCCTACCTTCCTTGCTGTCAGAGTAGCCAGCAAGAAGGAACTGAGAGAGAGGGTGGGGTCAGGCGGTGCATATATTGGTTGCCATATTGGCACCGACTCTAGGGCAAAAAGCTTTTGGTGACTGAACATGCGCCAGCACACACCCAACTTGGAATGGACATGAGCAACACATCTCAAAGAGCACCAGTTACGGAACAGGTACCGTCTTTTTAATTCTCACGATTCAAAGTAAGTATCACCCTGTGTTTTAAACTCCCTTGTGTATTTGGATGTTTGTGCTTACTACAGTTGTGAAAGCTTTTATTATTGCAGATTGAACCTCTCTAGTTTGTCATTGTCTCATCCAGCAACATCCATAATCCAGCATAATTTTAGTTAGCCTAGTGGCCACTTAATGCAGGTGTGGCTGAGTTTCCAGTGGTCCCGTAAACTTAGTTTACAGCCACTAGTCCTGCCTCTGTGTTCTGTGCTGTTATTTAGCTGTAATTTATCCCCTAAATGTCTTCTAAGAGACCAGTAAGCAGTGGAAGCATGGTAATGTGCTAGAAAACATTGACATCCTGTCATCCAGCAAATTCTCTTCTCCAGCGCTGGTCAGGTCCTGAGGGTGCCAGACGACCGGTTCAACCTGTAGTATTACTACTGCAGAGCCAACACACCTAAGAGAAAATGAGTTGGGTTTTGTTCCTCTTTTATGCATAATTAACAAATTACATTGTATTTAGAGCCAATGTGATTGCACTTTTTACAGGTAATTGAGTTGCCATCCAGAGCAGAAGTTTGCCTGCAGAACCTTTGCTGGTGGTGGTGGTGTTTGAGAAGGGAATAATTTAGCTTTGATTTCTGATCCCACACTGAGCTTCCAGTTGGCAAAGACATCCTGTTACTTGTGTATACCTTTTAATATGGAAACCTTTGAGAAACTTCAAATGTGGGCCTCGACAATTCCATTTTTACTTCTCATACTTGAACCCCAACTTAAAGGAAGTGAGTCCCCCTTTTCCATATTAACTTCCAGAGCTTCATGAAAAGAATAACTTGTTTTAGTGGTATTAAGCTAACTTCCCAGTAGTTCTAAAAATCTTCTTCCATTTGATTGTACCAGATGGCACTCTCACAACCCATCCTCAAGCTGGGAAGATCCCTCGATATGTAAACCATATGTCTAAAACCGGAAAAACAGGAACGAAACCCATTACCCCAAGTAAGTTTGTTTTAAAAGCATCTCAAAAATAGACTTATTGTCCATATATGACTGGAGACTTCCGTGTTATTGCTAAATGAAACCAATATTTTATTTATTTATTTTTTCAAGTTTGAAATCACATGGGGCTAGGTTGGGGAAAACATTTTTCTTTTTCCTAAAGCAATTATCATGGCTCTGAGGTCTTCGAGTGTGGTAGATGTCTACCTGGGTTTCTCCTTGAGCCTGTTGTGTGCTGGTAGTAGATAAATGACTTCACCTGGTGGTTTTGGTTTTTTTTTTTTTAAAAGAAGTTTGTCAGGTGCTTTGAAATCATTCTGGATGAAAAGCATTTGCATATGTAAGGGGTGTATTTTAATCTAGTATTTCTTGTCTGACGATGAGCTATATTTTTTTCTTGAAGATAATGATCTGCCCTAAAAGAGAAACCTAGTAACTGAAGAAATAATGATTTTTGCCATTCATTTAGGAATAGTCAAGGCTGCAGACAGATGACGTGGTTGCCTTGTTTTTAAACATGACCACCAAGTCTACACTGACAAGTTACAGCACCGTAAATCCACTCCTAAGGTGTCCACACTGGCGAGGCACTTGGTGTGCACTAACTCTGCAGTAGCTGCACTCTAGGTAAACCATCCTGACTAGAAGCATAGAGCTGGCTGAGCAGTGGCTACAGCGCTAGGATGCCAGTATGGACACTTGAGTTGTTTGCTGTGGTGTGACTGGCCTTTGGAAGTGGCCCATAGTCCCTGCAGTCAGCACTCTAATTGTTTTCATAGAATGTTAGGACTGGAAGGGACTGTGAGAGGTCATCGTGTCCAGCCCCTGCCCTCATGGTAGGACCAAGTACTGTCTACACCAGGCGTGTCCAACCCGCGGGCCGCATGCAGCCCTGGACAGCTAGTAATGCGGCCCCACAAGATCGTAAACTTTTAACATTATTATGTGATTTATATACATTAACTATATTATATTTTATATGCGGCCCAAGACAATTCCTCTTCACTCAATGCGGCCCAGGCAAGCCAAAATGCTGGACGCCCATGGTCTAGACCATCCCTGATAGACATTTATCTAACCTGTTCTTAAATATCTCCAGAGATGGAGATTCCACAACCTCCCTTGGCAATTTATTCCACTGTTTGACCACCCTGACAGTTAGGAACTTTTTCCTAATGTCCAACCTAAACCTCCCTTGCTGCAGTTTAAACTTTTGAATTGGCTGGCTGTCCTGCAGTGGTGCACATGTCCCATTTCAGAGTTCTGTTTCTAATAGCCTGTGTACTGTGCTGCTCTGCTCCAGGACACAGAGCAAACCATTCTGAGGAAATGCTGCTACTGTTGAATACAGGGGCTGGATGTGTGGGGTATGTGAATGCTGTGCAGATAGCAGGGGTTGGGGGAGGCTCAGGATATCCTGCTACTCTCTGAACTTTCATGATAGCCTAGCCTGCTGACAGAGCAAAGAGGGCAATTGCCCACTGGCCCAGCATTTCAAAGGTGCTTAGACCTCCAGCTGTTATCATGGCTGAAACTTCAGACCCCTCTGAAACGCTGAAGAGCCCAATGCGCCACTCCGTGGGTGGCTCAGAGACCGCGTGGGGACGGCCCAAAGGCTGATTGCCCCAAGCATTGCCTTTCTACCCTTGGCCCTTCCGACCCTTGGGTCAGAGAGTCAAGCCCACCTTGCTCCTGGGCCTATGGGGCCTCTCTGTGCCACTGAAGATGGCATGCTAATGTCCCCCAAAACAGTCTCTTTCCCCCCACCTCCCAATGCACTTGCACACGTTCCCTGTCTCTCTTTTCCCCTCCCCATTGGAAAACCTGCGTCATGTGGCGCTGACTTCCCCATTTGGCACTGCAAACCCTTCCCAGAGTACCCTGTGGCCAGTTGCACAGTGGGATAGCTACCACAATTCACTGCTCCCTGTGGCGTGGCAAGAGCTGCTAATGTGGGTGCACTCCACTGTCACAAGCAGCACCGTATGGACCCACAACAGCTGTTTCCCCGCAGCACTTTGTGAGCGAGCAATACTGTAACTGCCAGGGCTTCATATTTGCCTGTGTAGATGTAACCTTAGATGAATGTCTCTTAACCTATTGTGTAGATGTGGTCCACAATGGTTATTTACTACCTGTGTGGTCCTGAGAATGTCACATGGGCCACAGGTGTGTGCTAACCAAAATACAGTTAGAAAAAATAGTGCACTTAAATTCTCTCTCACATTGCCTAGTGACAATTATTCCAGGTTTGTTCTGTTGCCTTGACTATTCCTAAATGAAAGGCAAATCATTATTTCTTTAGTTGCTAGGTTTCTACTTATAAATGCCCAATCTTGATAACTTCTCACCCATATTTTTTGAATTTTGAAGATTTCAAGAAGCTGCATGAGGCTCACTTCAAGAAAATGGAGTCTATTGATGCCTACATTGAGAGGAAAAATAAACTGATTGAAAACTTCAGCAATTCTATCAATGAGGTCAAGGTAGGAATGAACAGAGGATCATATCCTTTATCCCTATTGCTAAAATTTAGGGAGGGTTCTTTATTATATTTGTCTTCTCCACAGTCCCTCCAATATGAGACATACATTTACCCATGAGGCTAAAGAATCATTTTTGAGGCATAGTTGATTACTACGGGGCCCATGCAATTTCAGCAGTCCTAACATTCCATAGGCTGGGGTTATAAATCTGTCTGGAGTACTCTGTCTGCCACAGAACTAACCTTTCTCTGACTCTATCATGGTAGCTTAAATACTTTTACAGGTAGTTCTTAAAAGGCAGACTCCTAATTATATTGGTGAGGTTGTTTGGCTTTTTTGTATACTTCATAATTGTGTATGAGTTGTCACGGAACTTGAGCATCTTAAAAAGTGGGATTTCAGTGGTGGTCTTGACCTGTTAAATTTTCCACTTTGATGAAAGACATTCAATTAATCTCCAAACTACCTGATATGTAAATGATTCTTGATGACCCTTGATCTCAAATCTTGTGTTCTGAACTTGAACAGGTGGGAGTCTTAAAATAATGGTATTTCCAGATTTGACAAATGTGTGTGCACATGCCAAGATTTACAGCAATTTATGCCAATGAATACGGTCAAAATAAGACCACTGAAACAGTCTGAATGTTAAGTTTCTTATTTTGCTGACAGATACCAAGTATGTGGCTGAGTATTTCAGATCCTTTACATTGTATTTTGGCAGATGCTGGCTAAAAAATCTAACCACGTAAAGGTATCTGAGAAAGGAACTCCGCACAGCAACTCTAAGGTGAGGGGTTTTCTTCCCTAGGCAATCTTGTTTGTCTATTTGAAGAAAGTCCTCTGGAATATTTGAGTGATTGCTGATGTCAGTTCCAATAGCTGTGTGCGTGTGCACACATTGGAAAATTTTTCCCTTATCAGTACCCATCAGATTGACATTGGAGTCCCCTGACGAGGCACCTTCGAGGGTATGTAGGACGCTGCCAACCTAGGCCTCCCCTTAAACAAATTTAACTCCACCCTGATCCCATTTCAAAGGACAGAGTTTATTGAGGCCCTGTTGGACCCTGTGACTACATTGGCCTCCCTGCTCAAGGGCCACTTTCAGGCCATGCTGGACCTTATCTACTCCCTTCAGGTTTCTGTTGTAGTGGTAGGGAACTGCTGAATGCACCTCTGGGGTACATGGTGGCCTGCACTTAGAGTTCAGCATATTGGGCTGTGCCTCTGCCCACTGCCGTTGTGGGTGGTAGGGGGCGGTAGGCTTGGCAGAGACTTGACAGATAACTTCCCACTTTCATCCTCTCAGGAGGTGCGAGCAGGGGTGCCCTTCTGCAAACTCCGGACCACTCTCTCCTTCACCACAGCTGCTTCTGCACTCTCAGGACAAAGGGACTCTGGTCCCTTTGGGAACTCTGGCTATAAATAAATATCGGAGAGCTGCAGGTGATGCGCCTCGTATGCCAGATATACCACACCCAGCTTCAGGGTCAGTGCGTCTCGGTACTAAGCAATAATGCCACTACACTGTTTTACATAAACAGGGTGGTGCTCACTCCTCTCTTCTCCTGTGGTACTTCTGTATATCCCATCATATCCACCCACCCATCCACTTCATGCTCACCTGGGATGCAGAACAGTTATGGGGCCCACCTCAACTGCTCATTTAGTACTCCTGAATGGTCATTCAGGGTGGACATTACCTTGTCCATTTTCTGCAGGTGGGATCATGCCCAGATGGACGTCTTTGCAACTGTAAGTGTCTCAGGTTCTACTCTTTCCAAAATCATGGCCAGGTAACCCTAGCAGATAGGTTTTACCTGTCCTGGTTAGGCTGCCTCCTTGTGCCTATGCCTGCTTCTCTGTCACACAGGGTTTTTCTCAAGGTCCATCCAAACGAGGCATTCTTCATCCTGGTGACCATGGCAAGGTCCTGGCAGCACTGGTGCACGACACTACGGAAGCTGTCAGTGGACAAGCCCCTGGGTTTCACCCGGGGATAAGTGGCGTGGTCCTTTCTAAGATTATAGGTACCCTGTTCAAGCCCCTAGTGACGTGCCTTTTGTCCTACCTCTCCTGGAATGTGGCCTTGCTAGTGGCCATAACCTCAGCTCAGCAAGTCTCCCAGGGCCAAGCCCTCACCTCAGAACCACCAGGCACTCTCTCCTTTCCTTTTTTTAAAAGGACATCATTTAACTGTGCTCTCACCTAATGTTCCCGCCTAAGGCGGTCTCGCATTTCCATATAAGCCAGGACATCTTTTTACTGGTTCTTCCCAAAATTTCACACTGATAAGAAAAAGGCTTTCCATTCCCTGGATATTAGGCATGCTCTGGGGTTTTACATTGCACGAGACCATTTCACAAGTTAACAAAACTCTTTATTGCGATAGCAGAAAGAATTAAAGGCCTCCCTGTCTCGGCCCAATGCCTTTCATCATAGATCATGTCCTGCATCAGGGTTTGCTACAACCTCACCAAGGTCCAGTGGTGGCCCTGGCAGCCCATTCCATGAGGGCACAAACTTCCTCAGAAGTACTCCTCATGCACATCCTGTCCAGGACATCTGCCAGGCAGCCAGATGGCCATCCATTCACACCTTCTCATCGCTTTATGCCATCACCCTGTAGACACAGATGACCTAGACTTTGGCAGGGCAGTTTTACAGATAGCAACCAAGTGATCTCCAATTCCTCCTTCATGGAAACTGATGATGAGTCACCTGCTGGAATGCCCATGAACAATCCCTCAAATAAGAAAATCAGTTACTGCCTTTTGTAACTGTTCTTAGAGAAGTGTTGCTCATGTCTGTTCCAAATCCCACCCAGCCACCCTTCCTCTCAGCTTAATTTGTCAAGAAGGAACTGAGAGGATGGGGTTTGGCAGTGTCCTATTTGTCTTGAAGGCACTGTGCCAGGCCTACATCGCTGACCCAACAGCTACCGCAAAGGGAAGAATGCTCCAGTTGTGCCTGTGGTGCACACCTATTAGAATGGATGTGAGCAACACCTCTTGAAGATAGTGGTTTTAAAAAATAACTGTTCTGTGAATTTGTGATTAAATATATCACGCTCTGTAGCTCCAGCACAATCCAAGGAGCAGTGCCTTTCCAAATGCTAAACTCTCATAGAATGTGCTAAACAAATACTTCTGTGTTTCTAGAAACGCTCCAGTAGCAGTGTGTTTTTATTCAGCCCGCATGCCCAGAGAGGACGATTCTCTGCCAATTGTACTCCAGGCAACTTACGGCGTTCCCCACGCATCTCTGTGGGCACAGCAAATCGGAGCATTTTGTCTCAGAAATCTTCATTCAATCCCTCTGTTCTCTCAACAACCAAAATGAGTGTCAGGTAAAGAGGTCTTACCAGAAACACCAAATATTTGGTATAGTTTACTTTGATTTTATCCTACTACGTTCACAATTCCAAAAGCTAACTAGTGCAATTTTAAAAAATTAATCTGAAAATGTAAATGTCAATAAAAATGTTGTGATTGTTGTTGATGGTCTTGATGTAGATTCAAATTCTCGTTGCATATTCACGACAAGGAATGTGCCCAGAGGATTATGCATTGCTGCATCTCATGGTGGGGTTCCCCCACCCCCCCCCAGTAGATAGGAGACTTAAATTGCTTGAAATGTTTTTCATGAGCACCTGTTAATGCAGGAAGGTTCAGATATTTAGTCTAATGCCAAATACTTCCTTTCAGATTCTCAGAAGCTACAAAAGATAATGAACACAAGCGTTCCCTTACCAAGACTCCATCTAGAAAGTCACCATTCTTCGAGCTCTGTACACCTGATACCCAGAAAAGTGGCAAACCCACAATTAGAAAGAGCATTAAGGGAAGTACAGCAAACCATGACTTGAGTATATCAAAGACCAACACTAATGGTAATTTTCTGAGATGCTGGTACTATAAAATTTACATACTATTTGGAAACAAGTTTTATTGCTTTAGCAAAAGGCAAGAGGAAGTATTTAATTTTTGCATAACTGGAGCGATTATTTAAGGGATTAATTTTGTTTTTAAAATTTATCTTGTGTGTCAGTCATTTGGACCGAAGAGGGTAGGTGCTAAAAGTCTTTCGATAAGATATAAAGCAAGAAACTATATCCAGTCTAGGCGGGGTTTTTTTGTGTGTGGGTGTGTGAATGATCAGTTACTGTTCTGTATTTGCACATAAAACTACCCCAAAAGAGCACTATTGCAGACTTAGAATACTCCAGAAAGAGGTTTGTGTCCTTATATAAAAGCTCTCTGGACCACTAAAGGGTGCAATGGAATGGGGAATGAGCTTTGCTTTGGAGAAGCGGAATGTCTTTTAGGGTCTGATACATGACTTACCATTCCTGGAATATACCGTATACAAGTCCCACATCTAATAATAAAACTAAAAGTTTATATTCTATGGAGTACTGATGTTGAAAGCAGCAGGGAAGCAAGCTTTGGAGCAAGAAGTCAGTATGAGAACTGTTGGATGCTTTCCTTTGTTTTGGGTAGTTCAGGGTAAAATTCAATATTCTTCTTTGAGTGCTTGCTCATATGAATTCCAGTTAGATGTGTGTGCACACAACTGTTGAAGTTTTTTTTTCCTTAGCTGATCCTCTCGGGTCAGCTGTAGAGCCTCCTGGAGTGGCATGAATGCAGCGGATTACATATGACCCTGCCACCCCAAGAAACCCTCTGTTCCTTTTAATGCCAGTGACAGCTATTGAAATTGTGACTCTCTTGCATCAAAGCAATCCATGTGTCCCTAGTGTTCTGAGTGCTTGTTCTTTGTAATTAATTAGTGTAGTAGTTTGCAGTTGCTGGGGGCAGAAGAGCTTTCCTACTCTTAAGCTTGGAAGGGAATGCCCAAGTCTTCAAGCCCTGCAGTTCCTGTGCAAAGTCTATGCCTTCAAGTGAGCCCCACAATTTGTGCCTACGGTGTATTGGGGAAGCCCATCGTGCTGATCAGTGCTGGAGCTCAAATCATTCAAACCTCAGATGAGGACTAAGTGGAACTTTTTAGACTTAAACAGCTCTTTACTGAGCAACTTGGCACACAGCAAACAGAGCAGACCCAATGCATAAGGCTGACTTGGTGCAGCAAACAGCACTGCCATTCACTGACGCTATTGACCTCCGCAGCACCAGTTTCGCTCCCTGGCAAAATCTACCAGTGGCGTGCAAATAGACCTGTTTAACAGCCATCCAGTATTCTGAGTCTCTTCCGGTGTGGACCATATGCTAGACTGTCACATACTTCCCTTCCCATTCATAGTTTTGCCAACCACCTTCCCTGCTCCTCATGATTGCTTACCATACTTATGTCACCTACAGTAACTACTAACTTGGCAAAAATAGCACTAAACATATTATTTAAGTGGTTTAATGTGATTCAACTGGGAATAAGCAGCATCATGTGATTGGCCGACTCTGTAGACCACTAGGAGGGCATGGGCCAGTTGGGAAGCACTGAACTAGATCTATGCCTTAGCACAGCGGTTGGCACCTGTGGCTCTTTAAGGAGTCATTTGGGGCTCCAGACTCTGTTGCCGCTGACTCCCCTGCAGCTCCCTGTGCGAGTGCGGTTGAAACAGTAGAACTCAGTTTAATTGGTTTAACAGCCAGTAGGCTGGTGGGAGGGATCCAGCCATTAAACCAACTGAATTTAGTTCTGTTGTTTCAGTGGTGGCAGGGCAGGGAGTCGCAGAGAGCCCCTTACTCACCCCGCTTTCTGAGTGGCCACACCACTCCAGTGGGCATGACTCGAGCTAACCTCCACCCATGGAACATCTCCACGCCAGCCTTCCTTCTGCTGGGTGCATGTGGCTGCCCATCGTAGGCTCCTCAGCTGGTGCCGTGGGTTAGTGCAAGGCTGGTTTGGGGCTGAGGCAGGTTAATCCTGGGGGTGGGGAGGGGTGGCAGATTTGGGGCTGAGAGGGGTTAAGCCTGTGGAGGTGGGGGGGGGGTTGCAGGATGGGAAGGAAAGCTGGCGGATGTGGGGGTGGATTTGAGGGCTGAGGCAAGTAAAGCCTGGAGATGGGGGGGCAGGTTTGGGGGCCAAGGAGGATAGAGTCTGGTAAGGGGTGTCGTGGAGGGCTGATGCAAACATTGGTCCTTCCTGCTTAGGAGCCGATCCCTAGGTGCAATGTTTTCCTGAAAGTAACTTAACTTCCCAACTGGTACAAATATTGTGTGTGCGCTGTTCTTAAAACAGGGGTGATAAAAAGCACGGCTTGACATTTATTAAGGACTGTCTTGTATTTGTGTGCATTGCAGCTCCTGAAGTATTGATTTTTGTAACTGAAGTTGGAAAAAATGGTTCCTCTCACTATTTTGGTTACAGACCCTGCCCTAGCAGATCTGCTACACACCAGCTCTAGCTAATTTAAAACCCAACCAAAACTGAGACACCTTACACATCTGCCCTTTCCGGACGTTATTGCCCCATGTTGTTCATCATCTTCCCTGTTCTCCAACGTGTGTGGGCGTGAGTGGTCCTCCCACCCTCCCTCCCAGTGGAGCACATTTTACTGTGCGTAGCTCCTTGGTAGTTTGTCTCAAGAAGACCCTATAGTTCTCTCGGTGGCTTACAAAACTGAGTTGTTCATAATGGTCTCTTTGTGCAGTTTCCCAGCTGTTTGCTTATTAAAGAGGGAACAAGAATTTCCTCTGTAAACATGGTACTGTGGTTTTCTTTTTAGCTGTTACGCCGTTCAAGTTTGCAGCTCAGTCTACAGAACCCACAAGTACCAAGAAGCCAACATTTGATCTGAAAGCAAGCCTGTCAAAGCCACTTGGATATCAGCCACACAAAGGTACTTTGATTTTGTGCTATTTCCAGACAGGGAGTGGGAAGTAGTACTGAACTTCTGAAAGAGGGCACTCTTAATCACATGCAGCAACAAAGTAGCTCTGTCATACATATCTGATCACACCCTCTACATGCGATGCAGCCTTGAGCTCTGGGCTCTGAGGTTAAATTATGAAGTATGTTCTTCAGCAGAAATGGTTTAGCTAAGACACTCTGGTCTTCAAAAGCTAGGTCAGATGTGATGGCTGATCCCTGCCTCCCACAGTAGGAGAGAAGGCTCCTATTAGGGGATGGTCTCCTGTACCAGGGTATGACCCTCTACCATAGCACCTCCTGCTGGCCATCTTGGGAGCTAACTCAGTCCAGCACTACCACTCGTCAAGTCTTTTCTGCCATCATTTCCACTGTCCCCAACATTGCAGGACCTGTATCATTCCTCAGACTACATTGTCCCCTGCTGGGTACAGTCCTCAAGCTGTGCCCCACTTAGTTATTTCCCTGCCACTTGCCTCAGCAGTGAGCTGCAGGCCAAGGTCTAGCCCCTCACCTCAGGCAAACTGCAGTCTACATCATCCACTGTTCTCATGGGCAGGTGGGGAAGGGGACCCAGGGCCACACACCATTCTGGGTCCCAGCCTAAGGACCCTATCGCCCACAGCAACCTAAAGCCTCTCTTTCATCCTCTACTGCTTACCTGGGTCATTTCCTTATAGCCCCAGCACCTTTGCCCCTACCCTACATCAGGGCTTCAGTCTGGCAGCGGCTCCCTCTTACTACTCTGATCCTACCCAGCACAGTTCCAGCTGAGGTGCTCCTCCCAACAGTCCTCCTAACTTACATTCCAGGGACAAAATACCCTCTTAGTCTGCTGAGCAGCCCATTTGTGGCTCTCTCTAGCCTTCTCTGTAAGCTGTCCTCCTATTGTTGGGGATTCTGCATAGCTTCTCCAAGGGCTGCGTTAACTCCTGTTACTTGTGTTGGGCTTTCCTCCTCTTCTCCCCCAGATGCCTGACGCCGCCTCTCTTCGTTCCCCTGCTAACAGAAAGCTTTCGTTTGATCCTTTTGCCATGCCAGGGCTTTAAACATGGTGGCTTGGCAGTTTAGGTTTTTTTATCCACTAGCCAGACAGAAGGGGTGCACGGAGAGCTTTCACCCAAGTTCCCTGTAAACTGTAGCTGGCTAGCAAAACTGTCTAAATGGGGAAAAGTGCTGTCATGGTAAAGCTAGGGAGAGGGGGGCCCCAACCTACCCCAGCTCCGTCCCAAATTCTTCACAGGGCATTATGCGTAATGTGGAAGAGCACATTCTCATGGTGCTGTCCAGGTGTACTTGATATGCTGAGATTTCCTGCAGATGAGAGATGCCAGTCTGCATCATACCTACTGGCAACAGGTGTTCAGAATGGGTGTAGGGGGGTGCGGTGGGAGGACAGCAGTGTAATTCGCTCAAAGAAGTTAGAAGGCTCACTGACTTTCACCATAGAATTCTGCCCCCCAGGACGCATCTTTCTACCTGTAGAAATGAATAATCCATGTTTTCAAGTAAGAATTGTTTGGAGTTGTTTTTTGTTTTCCTTATGGTTCAGTAACTTGTTGATTTTAAGCTTCCTTCTATTTGTGGTGACTCTCTTACTGCTGGCTACTTCCTAGTCCCGGATCATTGACCACCAAATGCCTGAGGGAGAAAGGTAACAGTGTATGGAACAACCTGTAATTTCCATCTATAAATTGGGCACTTGGTGTTCCGTGAGACTCCATCTATGGCATTGTGTAACTTTTTCATTAAATTCGGAGGTGAAAATCTGTCCTTCCCATTTTTTTCAGAAAGTGGAAAAATCACAGGATTCCCTCGTGCTGAGATCTTGCTTTGCTCCCTTCTAGTACTGAATTGAGTAGATGAGTATCCTGCTTGGAGTGGCCAATCTTTTATAATGGTGATTAATCAGAGGCTGCTTCTACACAGGCCACCTCCCATTGGAGGTGGGATAATAATGAGGCAATTTGAAGCAGGCTAATGAGGCACTAATATGCATAGTGAGCACTTCATTAGCATAATTGTGGCCATGTGAATTTCAGTGCAGACTTCGAATTGCAGATTGACAGTGAAGATGGGGGCAGCTTTGAAATAAGCACCCCCCTTTGACATTGACTTAGTTCCACAGAACTAGGTTGGCTTCGAATTGCCTCATTACCATGCTATCAGAATTTAGATGTCCTCAGTTTTAGCAGTCAGTGGCAGTCTTCTGAACATCGCCACCTGCTGGCACTGTTGTGAAGCTACAGAAGTTTTTCAAAAACAACACCACAAGAGAGATCGCCTTGCTTGGAAGATGGAGAAATAACCCAGTTATCTCACTGAGTACTAGGCTGCCTGCTTTGGCGAAGGAAAAACCAAGTAGTGACGTAAATTTAATCTTTTTTTCTCCTTTGTGAATGTCAAAGCATGAAATGCAACCCCCAAGAGATTCTTGAGTTACACTTAGGATCCGGAATATGGAAGTAGAGGAGTTGCGTGCATGCACACACACTTCAACATGTTAAATAATACTGTCTTTTGGAAAATCACTCTCCAAATAACTGGCTAGCATAACTGACTAGGTTGTTTGTGCTTCATCTTAGAGTCAGTCAGGCAGCTTGTGTTATCTGTAGAACTGAGGATCAGAATACCAGTATTAGTACTATAAATGCACACAATTACTATATTTTAATAACCTGCTTCTGTTTCTTTGCATCTTACACTGGTAGGAAGACTGAAACCTTGGGGTGACACAAAAGAAAACACTGTCCTGAATAAAAGTATGAATAGCTGCATCTCTTCACGCACAAAAGATTACAAACAGCCACGTCTCCAGACCAGGTCAGTAAAAGGCTGTTTTAGATGCCATTTTAATACTAGAACTCTAGAGCAGAACGTTGAGACTGTAAAGCGTGACAAGCTGTCCCGTCATGCAGTGACAGGAAATAGAATCTCATAACTGGAAGGAACTTCAAGAGGTCCTCAAATCCAGTTCTCTGCACTCATAGCAGGAGCAGTCACCAACTAGACCACCTCTGACAAGTGTTTGTCTAACCTGTTCTTAAATCTCCAGTGATGGGTGGTGGGTCTTTGCTCACGAAAGCTTATGCTCCAAAATCTGTTAGTCTATAAGGTGCCACAGGACTTCTCATTTGTTTTTACAAATACAGACTAACACAGATACCCCCTGATACCTGTCAATGATGGAGATTGCACAACTTCCTAGGCAATTTATTCCAATGCTTAACCACCCTAACAGCTAAGTTTTTCTTTATGTCCAACCTAAACCTCCCTTGCTTTGATTTTAAGACTATTACTACTTCTATCAGTGGAAGCAAAGGAGAATAATTTTTCACCCTCCTTTTGTAGCAACCTATTAGGTACTTGAAACTGTCTCCTCCAAATCTTTTCTTTTCTTGACCAAGCTGATTTCTTTCAATCTTCCCTCATAGGTCATGGTTTTCTAGACTTAATTTTTTTTTGCTCTTCTTTAGACTTTCCCCAATTTGTCCACATCTCTCCTGAAATGTGGTGCCTAGAAATGGCCTAAGCAGCACAGAATAGAGCAGAACATTTACTTCTCATGTCTTGCTTGCTTACAACAATCAACTTGGAATGCTCTGCCCTGAACCATAGAAAAAAATTTCTTACATAACTATCTGTATCAGTGTTCATCGGGTTGCCAAAGTATAGCTCAGTGCTTCCCTTTACATTAATACACAAATGAGACAGCTGGAAAATACAAGTCCCAGTATGCTAGGCCCCCACCTTGATTTCAACAAGTGGTTGAGCAGGTCAAAGTGTTGTCTTGTAGGGTGGGATCTGTCCTCTTTATAGGCATCATATTTCTAGAAACAGGTTAGATAAAGAGTCAGATGGTCAAGACCAGTGTTTAAGCTATGATCCGTAGAACACTGGTGTTCTGTGAACGACTCTCAGGTGTGCTGTGAGCTTCTGGAAAAATATACTGATAGTATATATTTTCTGTAACAAACTATCATTGCTATGATACCAGATTAAATTACTTCATTTTGGTTTTGCAATATATCTTGCTGGGTTTTCGTCTGACAATTTTTAAGAGAATTTTCATAGGCGTCCTGCACAAATATTGGTTGGTGTTTCGTGGTCTCAAAGTTTAAGAAACACTAGTCTAGATTTACTTGGTCCTTCCTTAGTGGAAAGGTTGGACTACATGACTTTTCATAGTTCCTACCAGCCTTACATTTCTATGATGTGTAATCTAATGGGCAAAAACGGAACAGATGGACAGTGCAACATATTGGCTAAGTGTACCTAGGAGCTTCTAGTGTAGCTAACCTAAAGGAGGAGTCCTAATTCCCTATGCATATAGTTTACTTCTGCCTGTGCAACTAATTGCTCACTTGCTCCATCCAACTTAGTTGAATTTTTGTGGGTTTTTTTCCCTCTTCAGAGAAGGGAGGCGTGAGAAGCATGACCAGGAGAGAAAGCAGAAAAAGGCTCAGATGCTCGGAACCCGGCGAGGATTATCAATGGCTTAAGACAAATGTAACTTCTTAAAGACTCACTGTAAATTCTGTTCTCAGGAAAATCTTTCCTATTTTTTGTAAATATTTGTTTGTAATGCATGCACTGTGCATTAAAAATGAGTCAGGTCACCTGTGACTGGATGTTACGAGCCATGTAGGGCAGAGTTTTAGTGATGTTGAGTTTAATGTTGTGTTTTTTACAAGTTGGATAAAATATTGATACTTCTGATATGTTCTAAGTAGAGCCAAGAGTATCTGAAATCACTTGCAGCCATTCCTCCAGTAAGGTTTTAGAATGGCTGGATATTCTTGTTTTATAAATTTTGAACTAAAGTGGCCTCTCAAATTGGCAGGTTTCATAAAACTATGTAGACTGAAAAGAGACTGGGGTGCTGGGGGAGGAAATGATAAAGGAATAATCATGAATCCTTATTTACATTGTCACTTATCAATTTAGCATAGTTCTCTAGATGCTAAATAACTTCAAAATACATTCAATTAACAAGACATTTAAGACACTGTTAAAGCAGTTTCCTGCAGTTAAGTCCTTTTATGAAGTAAGCCTAGGAGAGGGTGTCCCTTTAGAAAGAGAGAGAGGAAGAAAGCAGACATTTACACAGAACTTGGCAGGTTACTAACCAGATCCATGAAGAGTAGTTCAGTAGCTTTTGTCCCTCTCCACATTTATTACAGGATATCTTAAATTTTCCATAAAAAATTGTTTAGCCTGAAGTGTTTAATCTATTAATAAACCAAGTTATTTTGAGGATCAATATACTTAGAGTAGATTTAGAAAGGCTGTAGCGTCAATTTTCCAAAAGTAATCTGTAACAGAAAATCATCTTGATCATTTTAAATATGGCATAGACTGGAAGCATGGTGGACACAAGAGGGAGAAGGCACTACAGTTAGAACTGTTTAGCAAACATTTCTCTTTTTTTGTGTGTGTGTACGTTTAACCTTTCCTGTGACTTGCTGAATGATTAGATAAAGAACTAGAAAAGCTTTTTTATATAAAAATTTTGTACTGTTCAATAAGGGGAAAATAAATGTTTTTTGTATTTATTGCTGTTGCTTAAGACTTGAAATGGCACCACAAGAAGTGTGGCTATTCATGTGTGGGCAAGGGAGTAGAAACTCAGTTTAACTGTGCATTCAGCTGCCAGATGTGCTCTCACATTTTCTTCCACTAAAGAAAACAAACGTATTGTCACTTGTCAAGCTTAGTGGTCTGCCCAATTTTTTGTTAACTGATGTTGTAAATAAGTATTGAAACATTTACTGATCGTGTTTAGCAGGGACAGAGATAATGCTTAAAGGACTTTTACATAAATGGGCTACTAATAGGTAAAGTAAAGAATGTTACTTCTGGTTTTGGACAATATTGTATATGGCGTTATCAGTTTTGGTCAAGTTTGACACAAGTGGGAGAAGGTATGCCTCCAACTGTTAGGAAACAGAAGTAGCTACAGTAAACCCTTGAAGCCCGATTTTGGTTTGCTCTTAACTTGCATTAATGCAAGTTAAGTGCATATCAAAACACCCCAACTCTCCCAGCTGGGGAGCCCAGCAGGCACATAGCTGTCTGCAGCATGGGTTCTCCCCAGCACGTATGTACGCGTGTGTGCACACACACACACTACACAAAATTCAATTTACATAGAGGTTGCTCAGGACACAACCTCCGCATAAATTGCAGGATTACTGTATACCATCTGAATGTAAACTGAGGAGTTCTCAAACACTATTTGAATAAAGGATTACAATCAAATCTGTCTTTCCTCAGGATTGTGGAAGAACTGAAACCTCTAACCCTCCTCATCCTAAAACAGGCATTTTCAAAACCAAACTCTTTAAAGAAAATCTCACTAATGTGTTACGTAAATTAAGAGGTGTCGGTGTTTTCACAGCCTGAGGACTACCGTTTGCTGTGTAACAGTACTAAGCAGGGAAGGTTATTCTAATTCTAGAGTTGATAAAATACAAACCAGAAAACCTTACGGGGCAAGCCCCCATTATTTTATGAATAGCATCTTGTTTTGGGATGGAGACTGCACGTGCCTCAACAACATAACCAGACAGCAATTTCAAACACAAATTTGCACTTAATTTAAAGAGAATCAGGGTTCATCTCTCTAACAATACAGCAATAATCTCACATTGTCCGTTTTGACTGTGGACTTTGGAAGCTACAAGGAACTTGATGCAGATTCAGAATGCACAGTAAGTAGTCTCAGTTTATTATGAAGTCTGTCCCACTCACCTCATGCAGTTACTGATATTTGAACTCCCACCATGCATGAAAGAATTCATGTTTAACAGAATGCTGAATGTTTAATAAAATGAGGTACCGAAGCACGTTCTACAAGAGCGCAGGCCCCTCTAGGTTTTAGGATTTTTTATATAGTTCATAGGCAAATTCTTCTGTGTGAGCTCTGTCCCTCAGCAATCCAATAAAGTCGATCTCCAGCTGGAACGGGCCATCTGCCTTGTCTCCCAATGTGAGTCCAAAAGTACTAATCTGATTAAAAAAAAAAAAAAAATTGGTTAGTCAGTTGGATATTGTTTCAAATAAGAGTGAGCTTACAGGTAGCACAGCCTAGGAAGCTTTCCCATGTTCTCCATACAGTGAATTAACCTCCCACTCATATCTGAATTACAACAGGAATCTATTAAAATATGTAACACTGCTGCATCAAAATTAATGCCTGAAACACTTGAGATTAATACTAAACATGACTGAGTGATATGTGTCCTTTTATTTTCTAAAAGAAGGCTTTGCACTGCATTGAGATATATGGAAAAAGGGGGTATCGATTTTGGAGAACTGGAATTTTCAACTCAGGAAATTCTTCAGCAGTGCAAATTTCTCTAACTCTGCCTTTAAGTATACTGCTAAATATGCAGACTTATTTATCCAGGGCAAACTTACAAATGACTTTCTACATTGCTTAGAAATTCAGCAGGCTACTTGGCTAAAGGTTTTCACAATGAAAAAGGGTAAAAGAAGGGAGGTGGTAATGAAGAAATGTCAAGTATTACTAAACACAGGAATTCCCATAGCTAACCTGACCAAGGAAAGTTTATGAAGTTTTCTTGTAGCCAGTTGTAGCTTTTGTTCCTCTGATAATGAGTGTTTCCATTAGGGTAAGGTACAGAAACAACTCACCTTATCTAACCAGAGGTAGTGCTGGATATCCTGGATTCTTCCCCGACTAGAGAGAAAAAACTTGGAGAATGGAATCTGACAATAAGAAATATGGACTTTAGTTTTACATTCATATGCACAACACTAGTTTAGGAGAACTGCTTTCCCCAAAAGGCTTAATGACCCATTTTAAGCTCTGCCTGGTTCCTGCAACAGTGCCAGTCATGTACATGGAGTTAAGACACTGGAGGTGGATCACATCAAACTTATTGTTTGTCTCCCTCTGAATCCAGCTCCAGCCCTGTATTCTTCTGTGATGACTGTGCTGGTTGCCCCATGGGATTCCATGACCTGACCATGTGACCAGAAAGGCATATAAGGCTACGTTTACATTACCTCAGAAGAATGACCTGCTCAGGGTCGATCTTCTGGGGCACCATTTCACGCATGCATGAAATGTCACTTTCCGGGGGCAACACTGACCCTGTACCTCCTTGTGAGCCGTGAGGATTAAGGAAGGTCGACAGAAGGAGCACTCCTGTTGACCTTCTGTGAAGACAGCCACAGAAGTCGATGGCTGAAATGTCAATTTTTAACTATGCAATTGGCGTAGCTAAAATCCTATATCAGCCATCAACTGCTAGGTCTAGCGTAGACATACTCCAAGTACTTAAGTATCACTAATGTTGCAGTTAACCCTTTTTGCATTTGATTTTACTTATTTAGTTGATACCTACAGGGGACCTACAAGGAGAGGCTCAGGGACTTGGGCTTATTTAGTTTGCAGAGGAGAAGACGGGCAATTTGATAGCAGCCTTCATCTTCCTTAAGGGGAGCTCTGAAGAGGATGGAGAAAGGTTGTGCTCTGTAGAGACAGATGGCAAAACAAGGAGCAATGGTCTAAAGTTTCAGGGCAGGAGGTGCATGTTGGATATTAGGAAAAACTATTTCATCAGGAGGGTGGTGAAGCACTAGAATTGTTACCTAGAGAGGTGGTGGAATCTTCATCTTTAGAGGTTTTTAAGTCCCAGCTTGACAGCCCTGGCTGGGATGGTTTAGTTAGGGTTGATCCTGCTTTAGGCAGATGGCTAGACTTGTTGATCTGCAGAGGTCTCTTCCAGCCCTATGATTCTATGAAACTATTCACTACAGCTGAAAATAGCTTATGGCTGTAGTCCATTTAAATAAGAGTCAAGTATATATTTGGCAGGAATGGACAATGTTATGAAGCATCAAACCTGGTGCATTTCTGAAAAAACTATAGAAACAAACATGGAAATAATTCACTGTAACAATGTAAGCTGAAAAATAACTTCAGCAATTTTATTACAGGTTGAACCTCTCTAGTCCAGCACACTCATCTGGCAACATCCATGGTCCCATGTGATTTTAGTTAGCCAGCTGTCCACTTATCATGGGTGTGGCCAAGTTTCCTGTGGTCCCATAAAATTTGTTTACAGCCACCCGTCCTGGCTCGCTGTTATTCAGCTATAATTTACCCCTAAGTGTCTTCTCAGAGACTAGTAAGCAGTGAAAGAGTTGGTAATGCTGCTAGACAACATTGACCTCCCATGGTCCAGCAAATTCTCTCATTCAGCATCTGTCTGGTCCCAAGGAAGCCAGATTAGAGAAGCTCAACCAGTAGTGAAAAACTGATTCCACTTTAACTTATCAAATGATAGTTTAGGTTTGCCTCCAAAAGAGTCAAAGGCTGAGAACTACAAGTTCCAGCATTCAGGAAGTTATACGCCTCTCATTGGTGGTTTAGAGTAGAAATTTTACAACTACTGCATCTCCACTTAGAGTAGGTACTGCACATAAAATGCGTCACCACCTAGAACGTAGCTGATTGTTCACAGCTGGAAACGGAATCCAAATTTCACAGTTCTGTGATTTTATCTAGATAACAAAATTTCTAACATTCACAGCTACAACGTGGTTTTGAGATGTATTTGCTACATTCAATGGGAGCAGGCTGTTCAGTGTTTTTTTCCAAACCTTATTTCAGGGTATAATTTAAAACAACCGAGCTTGAAAATGCTGAAATTAATGATTATGGTGTTTTATTAAAGTAGTTACTATAACAAAACTTTGTTAATGATTTGGCTGTTTTCTGAGTTGAAACAAAATAGCTGGTGGACCAGGGAACTTGTCAGTACTGATAAGACAAAGAATTAGGTATGCATAAATGCAGCAGTAAAAGCAAAACAGTACTGGAAGATTAATTTCTCTCAGTCCCAAGGAAATATTCCGTTACCTTAACTTCCTGCCAGTATGGACCCCCTCGGGTGAACATGAAGTAATTGTACAGGTCATCCTTTTGATGGGAGTAGTATGGGTCTGTATAGATGTTTACCATCCACGGTCGACCATCACCACGCACGCGTAAATACAGACTGTTAAAGTTTGACCAATCATAGTATTTCTTCCTTCCAAACGCGCCCTAGAAGGTATTAATAAAGCATGCTATTGTAGCTTAATGTGACCAGCGCTTTGATCAAATTCTTCTTTCTGGGCTCTATTCTTACCTAAGCTAGCTACTGTGACTTCCTGGAAACTGGAGGATGAGGTAAGCTAGAGTGAGTAGTATTCACTACCCCAGTGGTGGCCAACCTTTTTTCACTGGGGGCCACATAGCAATTTTGTGTGTGTTCTCGGGACCAAACACAAAATAGCCCCAAGCCTGCCCCCCCAGTCCGCAGGCTTAACCCTCTCAACCCCAAACCCACCCCCACATCCACAGGTTTAACCCCTATCAGCCACAAACTATCCCCCCATCCCCAGGCTTAACCCTCCCTGCCCCAAACCTGCCACCCACTCCATCCCCAGGATTAACCTGCCTACTGAACCTGGATCTTACTTGGCTACCTACTGCTGTCCCACTCCACATGCTCTGGGTCTCCCCACCCTCCATCCCCCAACCTCTCAGGCCAGAAAGTCCCTGCAACCTTCTCATCTGCGCCCCACCCAATGGTACTGCTGCTCCCTGCCCTGTCCTGCTGAAATAATGAAACTAAATTTAATTGATTTAACAGACAGAAATCCTCCTGCCAGCAGTTAAACCAATTAAATTGAATTCTACTCTTTCAGCGTGGCAGCAAAGGGAGCCACAGGAGGAGTAACCAGCAGCAGGAGTTGCAAATAGTTCCTTAAACAGCCACCTGCATCTCAAACCCACCCAGACAGCTTTCAAAAGGGTGCCACCGCTGATTCTGTGGGCCGGATTCTGTCCTGCAGGCCATGGGTTGGACATCCCTGAACCATGCTATCAGTCATATTAAGTTTTTGGTAATGTATTAGAGGCCTCAAATGGGACTGCATGCTCTGAAGACTCATGCTTGCTGTTTCTTCAAACACTATAACAAATGAGATTTTGTTCCCAGCACCTCATTACCCTCTCAAAGATACCACCCCACCCTGTGATTTTTACTTCCACATATACAAAAGGGGAGCACTGATGATCAGTTTCCCAGTGCCTGTGAGCGGCTGCCAGCACTGACAGGAGGTTTCCCTGCTCTTGTCATGAGTGGCAGCTGCTCCTGTCAGTGGCAGCAGCCAAGAGTCAGGCTCTCAGCTGCTGCCACTGACAGGAGTGAGGAAAATGATGAAGGCAGCTGCTCTGGTCACTTTCCCAGTTCTGCAAGTGGAAGGGAGCCAGGCTGCCACTTGGTCCCTGGCTCCTCTACACTTGCTGGAGCCAGGAAACTGACCATAGCTGGTGCCCTGGTCAGTTTCCTGCTCCCACCATTTGTGTGGGAAATCTGACTTATGTGGGGTTGCAAGAATGCAACCTCTCCGTAAGTCAGGGGATCTACTATAGTTTGTTTCCAGTGGGGCTGACAGCCTCACTAGGCCACTGGGCAGGTTGAGGTGAGCGGGAAGAGCTGGGGACAGCCAGCTCTCAACACTGCTCCCTGACAGCCTCAGCTTACCACCTGGCATTCCTGCCTCCCAAGGCAGACCTTACAGCCGCTTGAAGCAAGCCACATGGTGCTTTGGAGAATAGTAACAAAGAGGAAGCCGTGCTAGTCTATACACTATCAAAACAAAAAGCAGTCAAGTAGCACTTTAAAGACTAGCAAAATGGTTTATTAGGTGAGCTTTCGTGGGACAGACCCGAAGAAGTGGGTCTGTCCCACGAAAGCTCACCTAATAAACCATTTTGCTAGTCTTTAAAGTGCTACTTGACTGCTTTTTGCTGTGATGGTGCTCTGGAGGTGATTAAAGGGCTTGGGGCTCTCACCCTTTTGTATCACTGGGTTCCAGGGCAACTGCCCACTTTCCTGCAATCGCCAGGCCTGTTTCTTTCCTAAAAGGGAAGATCTAACCATGAACCAAGGCTTCACTCAGCCAGCTCAATAAAGTGGGGCAGCAATTATATCACAATGGATTGATGCACCAATGGCTCATTCCTTCAGATGTTCGGATACATTTTCAACAAGTAAAAGACCATTTACTGTGGCTAGTACGACAAACAGTTGTACATCCATAGAATACGATGCCATAGATTTTGCTGTGAAAGTCCCAAGAGGTTCTGAGCTAAGGTGATTGCTGCCTTTGTTCTAGTCAACTCGACACACTAAGTTGTTCAGAAACCTAGTTGGCTAACACCAGTAAAAAGCAATAGTCTGAGTTTTGCATTTTTTTCCAAATGGCCAGAATGCGAAATGGTGAAAGATCCTCTGTAAGTTTCTTGCATCGTGCCAGGTAAATACATCAGTTATTCACATTCACAAAATCAAACATGCATGGGGTAGAATCTTCTCCACTTGTGTGTGAGGTAAAGTCAGTTTTATGTAATAGGACTCAGATGCACAGGGTGTAACTTCACTGTGTTTCTCTTTTTCTTGCATAAGGGAACATTTAATTTAAATGAGGAAATAGAACAAACATGGCACAAAAAAGAACTGAGGAATCAGCTAAATATAAAAAAGCTATTTAGCCGATTCTTCAGTTCTGCTCCACAATCTGAAGAAGTAGGTTCTTCCCATGAAAGCTAAGACATAAAATTGCTAGTCTTTAAGGTGTTACAGGACTGCTTGCTTTGTTTTGCGAAGATATGGACTAACACGGCTACCCCTCTGAGACTGTGGCACAAAAAGGCATTCTTCTATGGAAAGAAGCTCCACCCAAGCCTCTACTGCTCCAGTTCTGATTACAGAGACATGCTGACTAGTTCAGTATTGAATTACATGCAATGAACACTGAAGCACTAAGTTATACTCACCTGCAGGAGTTTGGCTCTCATTGCACAATATCCACTGTATTCCGTCTCCCCATCACGAGGTACTTCAGTGCTGAGGTTCCCATACAGCAGAGCAGTCTGGTTATTCTTACTGAGTTTTAGGTAGGCTTCGCTTTTCCCTCCAATCTCGGCATCAGAAGAAACCACCCACTCATCTAAATCTTTTTGACTGCGAAACTCCCAGACCACTCTAGTTTGCTTCCAAATGAACTCTTCTAAAGTACAGCCCTCAGGCCCTTTCAAGTGATTCATGAACTCCTTCTTTAGAAGGCCAAACTGTTTCTTCACTTCATTCACTCCCTTCTCAAAGTTGAAATTGATATTCCAACGTGGAGTGTCATCAGGGGACGTTCCTGGTCTCCTGTAGCTACTGTACAAGCGTGAGATGCAGTCAGTGAGGAGAGGCCCAAGCAAAGGATGCAAGGCATTTTGCCTATGGCGCCTGCTAGAAAGAAAAACGCTGTCCAGCAGCTTAAAAGGTTGCGCCATAATGACAATCAAGGTTGAAGGATAATCAGAATTTCTTGAGAAAGATAACTATCAGTCAAACAAATTCTTCAAAAAAAAACAAATATACATAACTCTTTCGGTTTCTGTAGCTTGCCACCTGTAATAAGAAGAAACAATTAGAGAAGCTACACCAGAAGCATTCTTGCAGTTTAGTTTAAAAGGAACACCAACTTGAAATCCAGTCAAATTAAAAAAATATGAGTTAAAAGTGGTTTCAGGTACTATGCCTACTAAGTCCTATGAATTTACTATAACAGCGTTCCTAATTTTCAACACTTTTTTCCTGCTCTTATTGTGTGAAAGACATCCACAAACAGGAGATATTGATTTCCTTTTACAAAGTACTGTTAAATGCATAAACTATATTGACTGAAAAATATTTTCCCATTTTCTCTTTCCAGTACAGTAAATTAAGGTGCTATTTGTAACAACAGTAGATACAACTTTTACAAAGAGCTATATACTTTTTCAAGTTGACAGTGCACTTTTAAAGCATTGTGTGAACAGAACTCTGTGAACAATTTTGACCCAGCTATGTAATCATCACCTATTTAACAGTGCTCTTAGGACAACTAAGTACAGATGGCATGAAACCTCATAATTTAGAGGGAATTTCCTCCTTACTTTTTTGTTTCTGTATCTTATTTTCCATCTCAATGACTATTAATTTTCCAATTCATTGCTGCATTTATTTCAGAGTTCATATCGAAGTCATCCTACTAGAAACTCACACACTGAAAGATGCAAAAGTGTGATAATCTAACCTAATAATTTCTTATAAAATATTTTTAAAAGTTACAATGTTTCCATGGCTTAATGGAACTCCATGTGCAAGAAACATTCTCAAAAAAAGAGAGAAGCAAGGAAAGCAAAATAAATAAATTAAAATGGCATATTAGCTCAATAGTGCACATTTCTTCTCTTTGCATAAATAGCTCCTAAATACACTGCCATAACTGTCAGAGGACTCCTGAATTCTAATTAACAAATCTGAATATAATTTCAAGATAACAACATGTCAGGGAATATTCAATACACATGTGGACCATATCCTGAGATGAAGTAAAAGGGACATTGCTGACATAACTGCTTAGAAATATTTACAGTCTAGCTATCAACATGAAGACTGAGAGTCAGACTTACAGGTCTGTGGTGTTCATATATCACAGTGTGCTGAATTCTGTCTCAAGACTGGAGAAGGTCACTTGACAAAGGAAGGTAGATCTTACAATGCAACAGCTCTGCCCCTGCTTTATATTCCTTATCTAAGCACAAGTTAAAAAGACAGCGCTGAAGGAATTTTCATTTAAAGAAGCCATGGGATATAGGTTATGAAAAACCAGATTCATTCCAACATCCCATTGTGATCTTTGTTCTGACAATAATTAAGCCAAAGCTGGCCATTCCAGTAACTGAAACAATCTGGTAACTAACATGGGGGAAAAAAAAAACCAGGAATTCCATACTAGGAGAGCAACGGACCATCTATCTTCTATCTTGAAATTGGAAAACCTCATTTTCTGAGAAATAGTGCCTATTTCGAAATAGGTATTTTGAAATAGAGGCTGTGTAAACAGGGAATAATGCCTATTTTGAAATAAGCCTGAGTGCGTCCAATGGCTCTATTTTGAAATAGGCTCCCTGTGTGTAGACAATGTATTTCAAATAGCTAAGTGCTACTTCAAAATGCATTTGTGCGTGCAGCTGTGTTATTTTGAAATAAGCTATTTCTGCATAACTCTTCCAGAATAGCTTATTTTGTAATAACACTGCTGTGTAGAAATACTCTATGTCAACTGAGATAAAGTCCTGAGGAATGTCTTGTGGGTCCTGCACTTTGTTGTAGTTAAAAAGACGCCCCAGAAGCTCCCTGCATCACTTTACTTTGCCTCCTGTTTTCCCAGAGGCAAGGCACAGCCTATCGAGCCAGTTTCATCATTGGCAAAATGGGGGGAAGACCCCACTTGGGTGCTGGGTCTCCTCCTGCTCCTTCTGAGCTGTCCCAGGGAATGTGAGTGGTCTGTGCAGAATCCACTCCTCTACCACTCATTCCAGTTTCCGACCCAGGGACCCCATGTAGCTGCTGCTAGAGGGGCTTTCTCCTTCAGCCCTAAGTGCAACAGCTTTCCTCCCTGGGCCACTTTTCCAGACACTTTCCCCAGTATCTTCTCCGGGTAGCTGCAGCAAGCCTTGCCTCTTGCAGGATCTTCCTCGAAGACGTTTTCTCCTTCCCAGTCCATCCTCTCTCACCTTCCCCCTTCCTTACCTGAGGGAAGCCTTTTAAAGGGTTCTGCAGGCTTTAATTGGCCACAGGTGCTGAACTGGTAGCACGTGCTGGATCAACCTGCTGCTGCAGGCTGACCCTTGATAAGCCTCAGTCCTGAGGAAACATAAAAGCACAGACCCAAATGCCCATATATTTACCTTCCATGAAGCTGCTGTAGTTTACTGCAGGCTGTGGTCTATCACACTACACTATCTTTTATCCTGGCAAAAATTATGCCCCTTACATGTTTTCACACTCCCAAGCGACATAAATTACACAACATAAACATGGGTGTCAACAGCATTATATTGGCAAGATAGCTTCTCCCAATACCATATCTTGTTGGGGGTGGAGTAATTATGTTGACTGGAGAGCTCTTTCCCATCAGCATAAACAGGCTGTAAATGACATCTTACAACTATACTGCAGTAAGCTCTCTAGTGTAAATATGGCCCTAGCTACTGTCTCTTGGAAAGGCACTGAAGCAGCAAGCACCGTTGAAAGAGGGCAGCAGTCTGCCGGACTAAGTTGGGACTGTGAACACCAATAAGACTGGCTGGGAAAGCGGGACAGGCGCCGAGAACGAGAAAAACAAGATGGGTGTGCTGAACAAGACTGGTGCCAGGAGTAGCACCCATGCATTGAGAGGGACTGTGGGTACAGCTGTTCATGGCGTGACCATGAAAATGTTGCAAGCTGGGGCCTGCATGTGCCCAATCAAAACTCAACATGTCAGCATGCATCAACAACCCCCAGCCCAAGGAGGTAAGGGCTTAGTCACATATGCAGAAGCAAGGCCACCAATCCACCAAGCATCAAAAAGGCTCCTGAATAGTACAAGTCCTAAAAAGGACACAATGCACTGGCACTGGCCCAGTGGGTTTCTCCCATGTCCAAACCCCAACAAAAGGTCGACTCCCCCGTCCCAAATCAAAGACGTGTGTACCTTGACAAGTCCGTCAGCTGGCCCGAGTCGCTTGTCCCTCCCACCAAAAATCCAGACTTTCGGCCAGATGTTGGTGTGGGCTCTGCTTGCTATCTGCAGTTTGATAACTGCCCCGTGAGTACAGGCTTTCCCTTGTCCGTCACACGACATCGTGTTGAGATAGATGGCTCAAGTGCGCTAGATATCCCCTCTTCATTCCTCTCATTACATTGATTAAGCCATCATTAATAAAGCTTTTTATGCTCACTGCCTGTCTCATCTCTGCCCGCTACTCATCCAGCGAACACCCTTTACTGCCAGAACAGGGATCAGGGCCAAGATCGGGACTGATGCAATGAAGACAACTGGTGTGCCAAATGGGACCAGTGAGGACATCAAGAGCTGTGTGCCGAGCAACAGCAGTGCCAAGAAGCGGCCGTGCATTCTGAAGAATGAGGCCAAGACTGTTGATCACCATGACTGGTGCAGGCAGATGAACCTGGAGCACTCATCATTATAAAAAAAGGGATTGAGAATAAGACAGAAAATAACTCAGTGTCTATATTTAAATTCATAGTACGCCCACGTCTTAAATACTGCGTACAGATGTGGTCATCTCATCTCAAAAAAGATATTGGCATTGGAAAAGGTTCAGAAAAGGAAAACAAAAATGATTAAGGGTTTGGAATAGGTATCATATTAAAGAGACTGGGACTTTTCAGATTCAAAAAAAGGAGACTGATGGGAGATATGATAGAGGTCTATAAAATCATGACTGGTGTGGAAAAGCGAATAAGGAAAAGTTATTTACTTGTTCCCATAACAAAAGAACTAGGGATCACCAAATTAAATTAATGGGTAGTGGGTTTAAAACTAACAAAAGGAAGTGTTTCTTCACACAGTGCATAGTAAGCCTTTAGAACTCCTTGCCAGAGGATGTTGTGAAGACCAGGACTTTGACAGGATTCAAAATAAAACTAGATAAATTCATGGAGGTTAGGTCCATCAATGGCTATTAACCAGGATAGGTAGGGATGGTGTCCCTCGCCTCTGTTTGCCCAAGGCTGGAAATGGACGTCAGGAGAAGGATCGCTTTCATGATTACCTGTTCTGTTCACTCCCTCTGGGGCACCAGGCATTGTCCTCTGTCAGAAGACAGGATACTGGGCTAGATGAACCTTTTGGTTGGACCATTCTTTTCCCTATATTTCGCATCTCTAATGTTCAAGGCCCCATATATTAGCTGTTATAATTTCAGAAAAGTTAAACTAAACTGGATTGGACTTGCTACAGAAAATGGCCTGACATTTTAAAATGCATTATTTCCACTCGGATTTTAAGAAAGGTGGTCTTCACAAGAAAAATATATTGAAGTATCAATAAGGTGTGTGATGATTGTACTTTTTCTTTCCCCATTAGAAATCTTAAACAAAAAGTACAACCTCCATTCCCAAGTTTCTTCTGAATATTGAGGTTCCATTTAATTCACACTTAGTGGAACATTATTATGATGTTTATCTCCAACTGTCTGCATTTGCTTATTCACCCATCCTTCTCATTTTCTTCCTCTCTTTTCCCTTTTTACTACTCCCTTCCATGCAGTGTCAGAAACAGTGACATATGAACAATGAGCTCGAGCACAAAACACTTTATATGTGGCATAAACTGCATCAGGATACTAGATCAGTTATAATTTGTTTGCTGTTTGCCTCTACAGTCAGCTTCAGCATTAGCATTGTGCTACTCTGCAGCAGCGGTTGCTGGTTGAGCCATGGGAGTCTGCCTCCAAATCAGTGATACATCCAGGCAGCCCATAACAGACCAAAGACTAGAAAGCACAGCAGAAGAACACAAGTGTCAAGACAAGATGAAAGTATTTCTTATACAGCACATAACTGCTATGATAGTGGAGAAACAGACTGTAACATTATTACAGTAAACCCTCAAAATATGCGGCTTCAAGTTGCGTGTAACTTGCTTTAACACGAATTGAGCACAATCTGAAGCTGCTCTAGCTGCCTGCAGCTGTGGGCAGCTAAGCAGGCTAAGAGCCTTTTCTCCCTGTCATTCCCCACCAGCCCCGCTGTCAGGCTGACAGCCATGCAGCTGGGAGAAGGCAGGGAGAAGCAGCCAGGAACCTGACCAGCCCTAGTGGGTGGTTCACTTTCCCAGGTCCCCCAAGTGGTGGGGAGCTGGGAACCAAGCAGCAGCCTCGTGTCTGGCTGCCTTGCTCTAGCGGGAACCAGGAAAGTGACCAGCCATGAGCTGGTCAGTTTCCCAGGACCTGCGGGGAGACAAGAACCAGGCTGCCCCCTGGTTCCCAGCCCCCGCCCCCCCCCCCCGCCACCATTCTGGGTGCCAGGAAACTGACCAGCCCTGGTGGGCTGGTCAGTTTCTCGGCTCCTTCAAACCCAGGAGAGCTGGGAACCACAGGGCAGCCTGGTTCCTGTCCCCTTGCCCCCCACCCACCCCCGACTTGCACAAAAATTTGAGTTACACGAGGGTTGCAGAAATGCAACCCATATGTAATTCAAGGGTTTACTGTATTGTTCTCATAACCCATATTTGCTTCTTGACAGAGCCAGAAATACATGCTGTAGCATAAAATCATTTTCAGGGCAAAAAATTCCAACCCCACAAACATATACCTTCCTGTTCAATCAGAATTTCTGGTTAGGCAAGCCCTCATGCTTTGTAGCTCCCTGCTGGCTAAGGATGAAGTAAAGATCTTCCCTGAAACAAAATACAGCTATCAACTTAAAGAATTGACAGTCCTCAGAATGTTATGCAGCCCCCAGCCCTTCCGAAATGCAATGACAATTAATAGACCAGGATCAACATAGCTTTATTCCAGCCCCTCATAAGCTTTGAAGAGGGAGGAATGGGCACATTTTCTATCTATTCTATAAACTGCATGACAGTTCTGATTTCCACTTTAAAGGCATGGAAACACAAATGTAACAGATAGAGTCCTTAACTGTTACAGAACTTCAACTGAGTTAGTTAAGCAGATATGATTTGCATAAGTTTTTGTAAGTAAAGTCTAATTTCACCACTTGGATCAGCGCTGTAAAGACTCCACACACCCCTGTTAAGCGCTGAAATGCTTGGCAGTCTAGTTTCACATGAGATAGTTTTTACTCTTTAGCCAAGATGTCCTTTTTCCAAAACGTTAATTTATCACTGATATTAAACAGATATTAAAACAAAAGGGAATTTTAAACAGTCTGGCTAAAAAATCCTTGTCTCAAGGACACAGGTTATTCTATCATTTGACTTCTGCGATGTCACCATTCACCAGTTTCCTATCATCATAGAATTTTCAATGGAAAAAGGCCCCACAATTCCAAAGTTAAAACACAAGTAGAGAAGAGGATGAGCAAGAAAACTATTTAAAAATAAAGTTGGAACCTCTCTAGTCTGCCACTCCCTTGACCAGAAACATCCATAATCCACCATGATTTTAGTTAGCCAGATATCCACTTATCATGGATGTAGCAAAGTTTCCTGGAGTCCCGTAAAGTTTGTTTACAGCCCCCAGTCCTGGCTCTCAGTGTTCTGTGATGTTATTTAGCTGAAATTTACCCCTAAATGTCTTCCAAGAGCCCAGTAAACAGTGGAAGTGTTGGTAACGTACTAGACAATAGTGACCTCCCATGGTTTGGCCAATTCTCTAGTTCAGCGCCAGTCATGTCTGGAGGATGCCAGACTAGAGAGCTTCAACCTGTAAGAACACTCATCCCTTCTTTATATAAATTACAGAAAAGCCAACCAGCTCAAAAGTCCAATTTAATCTTCTTTGCAGGTTATCTTTAAATGGTGACAAGCATCAGAGAGGTAGCTGCGTTAGCCTATATCTGCGAGAACAACAAGAAGTCTTGTCGCACCTTATCGACTATCGGATATTTTGGAGCATAAGCTCTTGTGGGCAAAGACCTGCTTCGTCAGATGCATGAGTCATCTTGCATGCATCTGATGAAGCCGGTCTTTGCCCACAGAAGCTTATGCTCCAAAATATCTGTTAGTCTATAAGGTGCCACAGGACTTCTTGTGGTTATCTTTAAAGTCTGCCTCGGCAGGCTCCCCACCGCCCCTCCCGTCCCCAGGTGCCCTCAGAGACGTTTGGAGAGCGGGCGCGCACCCTAATCGGCAGAAATGGGTAGGGACGAAGCATTTTGTGACCGTAAAGAAATGAACCCACGCCTGCCTAATGCCCACGCATTCGTTCCCCCTTAACACACAAGCGCTGCCACCACGCTCCCCTCTCTGCACTCAGATGCGTTTGCAGGAGATTGCCTCGAATCGCTGCCCTGATCCCCCGGTGCCCGCGGGCGCGGCGGGAACTGACACACGGCACAACGAGGCTCCGCCATTTACCTCGTGGGGAGGAGGGGGACCGACCCCTCTCTTCTAAGCACGACTATAAGGGCTCGGCGCCAGCATGTCACGACGCGGGGAGCGTCCCAGAGCGCCCGACAGCAGCACGACCCACCAGCCAGCGAGAGCGCCCGGCTCCCCGCCCCCCAGCCGCTAAGGGGAGACGCGCTGATGCCAGAGCCCGGAGCATCCTTCCCGCACACCAGCCCCACTCCCCCGGGCCGCCCGCCGTGGGACAGCCGCGCCCCCGCAGCCCTCACCTGACAGCCGACCTACAGGCGTGCCCCACACCGCAGGCCGCTAGGCCGCTCACCAGCGGGTCCGCCGCGCTCGGCGCCCGTCAAGGGAACTCGGGCCGCAGCGCGAAGGTTCCGCACCCCTCTGAGGCCCCGCCAGGCTCGGCCGTCCAGCTTCCCGGGAGAACCAGGCACTGGGAATCTCGCTGCGCGCTGTTATGCCCAGCGCTTTCCCCCTCGGCCTGCGTGTCAGTGTCTGCTGCTGGGTTCCCGCGTACACCGAGGACACCGCTCCCCTTGGCAGGAGGCAGCATGGCCTGCTAGTTAGCGCAAGGGCTTGGGGCTCAGGATTCCTGGATTTTAATCCCAGCTGTACCACGATCTCCAGGTGTGATCTTGAGCAAGTTACTTGTGAGCTTCTGGTTTCTCTTTCTGAAGTTTCCTATTCCCCAAAAAGGTTGTGAAGGTGAAATGCCTGCAAAATGTTTTGAGATCCTCAGCTGAAACTTTTAATGAGATTTGTAAGTGCAAAGTATTATATAACTTTTAAATGTAATTCAGTGTCACATCAAAACCTTTTATTTTCTGTTTGCTCTGATCAGCATTGTTTCCTCCCCCCCTTACATCAGCTGTTAACAGCATGTAATATTTATTACAGGCTAATTTACATTACAATGATTGTATCTAAGGACCATACTCCGGGATGTTTAGGAACGTCAGAGTTAAGGTTGTTTAGAGTGCTTTAACTATGTCTTTTGCACTTCCCAATATATATTTGTTTGGGGTTTTGCAACTTCACCTTAATGTTTGTGACTTTCCAATATAGATATTTGAAACATCAATGGCATTTTAAGGATTCACCTTAGGCTATATATTGATTTACAATCTTAAATGATAATGATTCTTAACAACGGTTAGTCCTTCCTTATCTAAACCTGTACAGTATACAACTAAGGAAGTGGTTTGACATCTACAGAGACAATGAGCTCCGCACAGGTGGATCTTGTATTTGCACAGTACACCTGGTCCCATATGTACAGTTAGCTGGCTGTTTTGATCTTTGCGTGTTCATGGCCAGCTGCAGTGACTATAACTTTAGTTCTTAAAATATGATTTTATGAAGTATGCTGCAGACTCGCTTCTATGATTGAAGCCTTTCCGAAGGAGTCGATTATAATCTGAAACCAACAGGATGCATTCTCTCTCATGTCTGGACTGCTTCCTCCTGGACTAGTCATTGGCAACTAGATAGCTGAGTTCAATATTTCAGTGAAAGCAGGTTCGAGCCCTTGAATCCTAGTCTCGCAATAGACTCTTGCCTCAGGAGTCTTGCCTCCCCATTAGAAGACATCATGGGGCTTTGCCCTAGGTATTGGTGCTTACTTTGCTATCTAGTCAATTTCAAACCTCAGTTGAAAGTACTTTTGAGCATTATATACACACCTTTGTGCGCGCACGCGCGCGCGCGCACCCACACCCACACACAAAAACGTTTGGCGACCTCCCGGCCACATTTTTGCGTGTTTTAAATGCTTCCTCTCCCGAGTGGCTGAGTGAAAGCCCCACCCAGGCCCGGGGATTCTCCGTGGGGCAGGGACCATGTCTGAGCTCACACACCAGACCCAACTGGAAAAGGGAGGAGAATGTATTTCTCCGCAATCCCTGTCGGCTGCATTCACCCCGAACCCCCGAGGAGGCGGCGCAGAGGGGCCGCGCCGGCGAGTGACAGCTCCCCCCCGCGACCCGTCCCAGCCACGAGTGACAGCCAGAAGACCCCCCACGGGCACGTGCACCGGGCCCCGCCCCCTCCGCCAGTGGCTGCGGAGGCCCCGCCCCGGAGGGTGGGGCGCCGCGGGGCGCATGCTCGGTGCCCTTTGTGTCCCGGGCGGTCGGGCGGCGCGGGGGAGGCCGAGCCGCTCTCAGTGCCGCACCGTCCGCGGGCCCCTCAGCGCGGCGGGGCCGGCGGCGCCATGGCGAAGAAGCGGAAAGGCCGGGTCCTCGTCGACTCCGACACCGAGGACAGCGGCAGCGAGGAGAACCTGGACCAGGTGCGGAGCTGAGCGGGAGGCCGGGTCGGGGCCTGGGCTCCGGGCTCCGGGCTCCGGGCTCCGGCTCCCCGCTCGGAGCACACGGCCGGGCGCCACCGACCCCCACCCCCCCGGGGCCGGCCGGACCCGCTCCGCCCGGCCGGGGAGGTCTGGGACCCGCCTCCCCGGGCGGGTAGGGGTCCCGATTGGCTTCCGGGCGCGGGGGAGAGAGCCCTGGGCAGAGCGTACGGGGGCGGGGGGAGGCAGCGTGTGCTGGGCGAGAGTAGCACGGCCCCGGGGGGTGGCATGGGGTGAAATTGGCGGGGTGTCCGCCGGAGGTAGCAACCTGAGCGCTGAAGCCAGGTGTTAATTATGGGGGTGGTGTTAACAATCCATGGACACCTCGACCTCAATGTGGCGTGGGGTGGGTGGGTAAATGTGTGAGGTTTTGGCCAGGTCCTGGAAAGAGGCCATCTGTGAAGTCCCCTCTTTCTTTGCTGGGCTTACTTGCCAGGGAGAGCTGTTCCCATGTTCTCCTCTGAAGGTGCAGGTCTGAGGGTTACTTAAGTGACTAAAAGTTGGAGGGAGATTGGTTCTGTAAAATGCTTTCATCCCCTGGGCTTAATCGCCGGTGCTGTTTCCATCGGAGAAGTGTCACTTGCTGATATTTGTCACGTTGAAGGATCAGGTGTTCTATGCCTATAGGGATACAGGAGTAAGTGGGATATGCTCACAGGAACAGTTAGTTTTCTTGTGGCCTTTCAGATGGTAGGAGACCAATGAGAGGTGGGGGAATATGTACAATCAGGGCCCCTCTTTACAGACCTTGGAGCACAGTATGCTTGTAGAGGGTCCAGGTTGGCTACTGTGGGAATTATTAACACAAATTCATTAGTTTCCACTTAGTCTCACTGTTTGAACCCCCAGGGTGCTCAATTAGTGGGACATTACATGAGGTTAGGAGCAGTGTTCCATGTTAGCTGAGCACTCGTGTGGCCCAGCAGAGATTCAGATGCCACCCAAGCTGATTAACAGAGCCAGTGGGAGTTTCTACTGGTTTTGCACATCTGCGCATGCCTCAGTGTGCATGACAAAATTTATTCCTCACATGGCAGTTAAAATTAGAGGGAATATTGGTTGGGAGTCCATAAATGCTAATGAGGTAGAGTATCAGTACATCCTTATAGGAGCTCCAAAGTTAAATATTATACCTCTCATTCAGTGCATGAGACTTTCAAAGAGAGCATGGAAGTTAGACTCCGCTTCTTGTACCCAGTGGAGGGGACTTTGTTCAGAAGACTTGCCATTTTTTAAATTTTCCCTACAGAGTCTCCAGTGATATGATACTTAGAACTTATACATTCTGTACTGTATATATGATGCGTTACATAGGGAGGTTCATCTCGCTGGGTATCTTGACGAAATATTCTTAAGCATACCTATATGTGAACTGGATGCATGTACTAGGCCATTATCTGGTAGCTTGGTTAGAGAAGCTTTTGGTGTGTTGGGAAATAAAACAGAAATGTCAACAAACTTTTGTTGTTTATATCAGAGCGGAAGCCCTGTTAGTTCGCACCCGCAAACTGCATCTTACGAAGTGGGTCTTTGCCCACTGCTGCAATATATCTATTAATTTATAAGGTGCCACAGGACTTCTCGCTATTTTTTGTTCTTTGGTGTTTTGGTAGAAAGATGAAGACTGAACATCACCCAGAGAGTGAATTTGCCTCTGACGCAGAGAGGTAGCTCCTTCAGGAAGAGTTGAGAAATGCTAGTGAAGCAGCAATGGGAAAACTTGCACAGATGCTGTGGTTGTATCTCTGTATGGTGCACAAATAGTGAATTTCAGTATTGCAGGCTATCAACTCTTTAGCATTACTAAATTCACTTTACACCTGTGTTAAACAGCTTGAGATTGATCACAAGCTAGAGCAGGTTGGCATGTGCCTGAGAAGAACATTGTGGGTGAAGGGAACATTTGGACATAGGATGAGATGTGGCCACCCCAGCCATCCAAGGGACAGGAGAGGACAAGATTGGCCAGGGCAGGCAATGGCAGTGGCAGCAGCAGTGGGTCACCTTCCTGGTCCCCTTGCTGCACATTCATGGCCTATCGAACCTTGCTTCTCCACAGCAGCAGGAAGCAACCTTCACTCACCACCACCTGTGGAGGAGAGGGTCTTAGTGGACTGGGAATGCACGGCAGAGCAGGCTGCCACTTGTGCCATGTGGTGAGTTGGGTGCTGCTGTTGCCTGCCCCATGGCTTAGGTAATCCCCAGCCAGGCTGGTTGGGGAGGGGAGTCAGGGAGCAGGGTGGGCATGGAGTGTGGAAGGGGTAGGGCTTGTGACACAGGGGGTTGCCCATGGCCCAATGTCTGGGGTGTAGGAGGGGATGCCTCAGGTCCCACCCTAACCCCCTCAGGATGGCCCAGCTTTTGGGTCCTCTCCTCCATACTCGATAAGCTTGTGTTTCCAGCTGTGGGTGAAGTAGTGGATGTCTCCATCTGATCTACCCATCTATGCCTTCTGTTCCCCACAGGTCTTTGAAGCAACTGTATTAGTGTCACACATGTACTAGACTTTATGCCTGGGTGGCAGAGAAGTGATGCTGACTTCTGACACCGCTGGGAAAGCATATGTCAAGTAGAGCTCCGATTCGTACCTCACCTGTTGCCTTGCAGCACGTAGTCTTTTGGTAGATGGGAGAAGGAGGAACCCCTTCAGAATAGCTACTCAGAAAAGTTAAAAAAATGATTAGGACAGAAGAAGAATAGTCAAGAATAAAAGGACTGTGGTGACTGTGCGTAGGCATACACAGGGAGGTAGGGTGAAGGATGTTGTTCACCCATTTCTGTGCAAAGATTGGGAATTCTAACAAAAAAAAGTAAGGAACCACTTCTCCAAAAAAAAAAAAAAAAAGGCACCCAAACCTTTGTATCTTAATCTTCTGTTGTTAAATGTCTTTCTTTCAGAGAGAGTCTTGAAAAAACCCCTTGCCAGTAGAATATTCCCTGGCAAACATAGCTGAGCCATCAATTTCTGCAGCATTTACATATATTTAAAAATATAAAGTTCCAACCCATATGGGAATGAAGTCAACCTTCCATTTGTGGAAACTAGCCTAAACTAGTTCAGTGTTATCTTCCCAAGACTGCAGAAGTTCCCATGTGGCGATGGTGCTGCTGGTAGCTTAAGTTGGGGTATCCAACCCGCAGGCCAGAATCCAGCCCGCGGAGCCTTTTTCTCCACCTGGCAGTGCAACCATTCTTCTGGCGCGGCTCATGTGGGCTCCAGCTCTGTCGGGCCCTGGCTTTGGCTTGCGTGGCTCCTGCTGCTCCTGAGGTGGCAGCAGCTCTGGTCAGTTGCCGTATTCAGTTTGTGCTGAGGTTGCCTGGCTGAGGGGGAGGGAATTTATTTAGAGGTGGGGCTTGGGAGAGCCTGGCTCTGGGAGTGGGAGGGAGATTGGTTTAAAGTGGGAACTAGGGGTGCCTGGCTCTGGGGATGAAAAGGGGGAGCTGGGGATGCCTGGTACTGGGGAATGGGAGGGGAGATTGGTTTAAAGTGGGGAGGTAGGGGGTGCCTGGCTCTAGTAGAGGGGAGGGGGATTGGGGGTTTTGCATGTCTGAAAATTGTGGTTACTGGGGTACTTTTTTTAAGGGGAACTTTGCTTTTTTTTTAAAAAAAAGAAATTTAAAAACTGGTTGAGAGAAACTTCAGTAGAACTCAATTTAATTGGTTTAATAGCTATCAGGAGGGATCTGGCCATAAAAACAATTAAATTGAGTCCTAATCTTTCAGTGATATTCAGGGGGTGGTTTGGGGTTGTGGTATTTTTAAGGTTGGGGGTGGTTTGGGCCTGTGGGAGATGTAAGGCTGGGGGGGAGCAGTTTGGGGCTCTGAGGGGTTTAAGCCTGGGGGCAGAGTGGTGGTGGTTTGGGGCTGTTTTATGTTTGGCCCCTGGAACGTGTGGAAAAATTGCTGTGTGGGCACCCCACCCATGAAGAAAGGTTGAAGGCTAAAAGAACACCCCTGGCCATTGGATATAGCCCAGACAAAAAATTTACTGTGAAAGGACAGCCGCTCTAGTGACAAAGTATTTTCTTCTGTTGCCCAAAAATTGTCTGCCATGGGAGACTTCCTCCAGGCAGGTAAAATACACCAGACTATAGCCAGTCCCTGAAAGTTGTGTCCACCAAGGGAGAATTCCCCTGGGCAGTTAAGAGACCCTGACTACAGGCAGCCCCTGAAAATTCTGTCTACTGAGAATAACAAGAAGTCCTGTTGTTCCCGAAGAGAGAGACTAACATGGCTACCTCTCTGATACCTGTCTACTGAGGGAGACTTCCCCCCAGGCAGATAAAAGACCCCCAGCTACAGCTAGCCCCTGAAAATTGTGCGCACTGCGGGACACTTCCCCCCGGGCGGCTACAGGACCCTCACTGCATGTAAGCTGCCTGGCACTTTGCGCGGCACGTCCTTTATGGGTTTGCGGTCAAGCCATGTGATGCAGCTGGGCATGGGAAAGTTCCAGACTGGGTGGCACCCCAGGGGGAGGTAAAGGAAGGGTTTCGGGGGTAGGACAAAATGTAAATGGCTGAAAAGAAGTTTCTCGTCCTGTCAGACAGGTACAACCCCCACCCACAGCCTAGCTGCCCCATGGTGCGGATGGATGAGGTGGGAGGGCAGCAGCTGGCACCAGGCAGTGCAGGAGAAAAAAGACAGCTAGAAGAGGTAGACATAGAGCCACAGACCTCACAGCTACACTAACAGCAAAGAAAGAAAGAGAAGACTTGTCAGCCTCTCATACAAGCATGACCATGCAGCCACAGGCTTCCAGGTGCCATATTGAAATGGTAATCCTGTTGCCTAAGTCCTCTGTACCTGGGAGTAGTGGAGACAGAAGAGGCCAGAGCAGAGAATTGTGGGGTGCTTACAGGACATCTCTGGAGGCTAATGAATTCTATTTAAAGACATGGCGCTTCCTCATTACCCTCTGATCTTCAAATTCCGAATGAACTGAATGCTACACCCATCAGGTTACAATGATATTATGATATCAATATTATGTCGATTTTAGTGTACCATAAGTCGAGCTAATGAAGTTTACAGTGAAGACAGGCACTAGTTAAAATCGGGCTAAGTGCCTTAAAATGTATATTGTCTCTTAGTGTAGACACAGCCTCTGAAACATACAGGCAACAGCTAAACTCTAGAATCGTGTCAATTTCATGCCATTGCTTGTGTGCTCTGAAAAATCTGAGTGATTCCAGGGACTAGAATTATTCATAATGGGAAAATCCCGAAATAAAATAAGGGTAAAGTAGTTGTGAGTCTTTATGTGCTGAAAGCAAACAACTCCTCTTCCTTTTTACAAAATGGGAAGGTTGTCTGTGTCTGACAAACCAGACTAGTCTAGCTACAGGCTGCTGCAAAAGATGGAATTCCAGTACCCAGCCCCACCTAGCTGAGAGAACGGGTTTATTTTAATGCCCCTGGACCTACTGGTAGAGCCCTTGATTCTTGACACTTAATATCTACTTTTGACTATTGCATTATGCAGAGGAGTAAATCTTATATATTTTTTTCAATCCCAGTTTCTGAAAGTACTCATTGGAATAAGTGTGAGATATGAATGTGTTTATACATAGGTTTGGGATGTAATTTTATTGTAGTTATGCGATGTGAAGAGAGAGTCAATAGAGCAGTTAGGATTCTGAACCATGTGAATGACATGATGTCCTTTCAACTTTAAAATAATTTCTTTAAAATGTATATAACTACAGATTGAACCTCTCTGGTCCGGCATAGTTTTAGTTAACCAGATGTGCACTTATGGCTGTGGCTAAGTTTCTTGGAGTTCTCATACAGTTTATTCACAGCCACCTGCCCTGAATCTCCGTGTTCTGTGCTGTTGTTTTGCTATACTTTACCCCTAAATGTCTTCTAAGAGCCAAGTAAGCAGTGGAAGTGTTATAACACCTGTAGGCAATATTCACCTCCTGTGGTTCAGCAAATTCTCTGGTTTGGTACTGGTTAGGTTCTGAGGGTGCCGAACTAGAGAGGTTCAAGCTGTAGTGATGTTTCAAAAATTAGCTTACTTAAGAGTTATCTGACTAGTTAGTGGCCGTTGGCATTAAGGTATGCAAAAATATACTTAAAGGCTATGTCTGCACTAGCACAAAACTTTGAAATGGCCATGCAAGTAGCCATTTTGAAGATTACTAATGAGGTGCTGAAATGCATATTCAGTGCCTCATTAGCATGCCACTGGCCGCAGCTCTTTGAAATTGCCACTTTTCACTGCCTCACAGCTCGTCCAGATGGGCATCCAACTTCGAAATTCCCTTATTCCTAAGGGAATAATCATATGGGAAAGCAGAATTCCTAAGGGGATTTTGAAGTTGGCAGAGTCCTTTCGAAAAGGACCCGTCTGGACAAGCCACGCAGCAGCAAAAAGTGGCAATTTCTAAGAGCCGCGGCTGGCGGCATGCTGATGAAGCACTGAATGTGCATTTCAGCACCTCATAGTAATCTTTGAATGGCTATTTGCATGGCCATTTTGAAGTTTTGTGCTAGTGTAGACATGGCCAATGTGTCCATAACACACCTTGCAATGTGGCATCGCCAACAGGTAATATGACTCTGAAAGTTATCATTCTTGATGCTGTGTCTCTTTCCAAGTAAACTGCGATAACAATACTTTGTACTGACACCATGTCATCTTCAAAATATTTGTCTAGCATTGTTCTATTTTTTTATTTTTATGAAATACAAATACAAACTTGTTTGATGCTGATTGAGAGACCTGCTCTTGAAAGTACGTGGATACAATGGAGAGGAGTACAATACAAGAGCATGGATTAGCAGTTTCTCTTATTTGGCTTTAAGATAAGTGTGAACGTCTTTTTAAAACTAGGAGCTCCTGTCATTAGCCAAACGGAAACGCAGTGACTCTGAGGAGAAAGAGCCACCTGTTAACAAGCCAACAGCTTCTTCGGACTCTGAGACCTCGGACAGTGATGATGAGGTAAGTTTGACTTGGTATATCTAAATTGCTACAGCTTTTGTCTCAGAATTCCAACATTAAGCGTTAATATTTTTATTTTGTGGCATGTTGAGAACCAGTGTCTGTAGACACAAAGTGAAGCTGACTGCTCTGAGGCCAGGCCTACATTAAAGAGGAAAGTCGAATTTAAAATATGCCTCTCCAGCTCCGTTAATCATGCAGCTAGAGTCAACGTACCTTAATTCAGGCTCCCATGCCATCCCCACTGCAAGAGGTCGACAGGAGCAGATGTTCCCATCAACTTCCCCTACGTTTAACAAGGGGCAGGAGTACCATTGCCTGCAGAGGCACCCTGTGAGTTCAGTTCAGCACATCCCTACCAGGCATGCTAAACTGAACTCCGTGAGATCGACTGCAGCAGGGTCGATCTTCCCAGTAGTGGCTTCAGAAAGAGCTAGTCTTTCTCTTTCATTTGGAAATCAGTAATGCAGAATTGCAATGTTTTGCTCAATATACGAATATTTTTTAGAAAATTTAGTACTTGTTTAATGCTATGAGAAAATGACCTAAAAGGGTTTTGACTTGCCTGCTTAAAACTATTGCTTCCCCATATGATATTGTTATAGGTGAGATCTGTGGAGGTGCTTGATGGTTCTTCCGTTTGAGGAACTGCTTGCTTTAGGCCTTGAGCATATTCACTGAGGTTCAGGGACTTGGCATTTGAACTTCCTCCTTTTTGCATTGTTCTCCTCTAACCTCTTCTGGAAAACTTGTCTGAAATAGCCCAAGTTTGATTATCACGTACATGCTACAGAGTACATCCTTTTACCAGAGATTTTAAGGGAGCAGGGATGCCTGGGGAATACGCTATTCTGATTTTTGTTATAAAGCTACATCTACACTGGGATGCTACATCGAAATAGCTTATTTCAATGTAGCGAAATCGAAATAAGCTATTTGGACGAATAGCATCTACACATCCTCGAGGGCTGGTGCCGTCGATGTTCAGCGTCGACGTTGGACAGCACTACATCAAAATAGGTGCTGCAGGGGAGCGTCTACACACCAAAGTGGCCCAAATCGAAATAAGGGTGCCAGGAACAGCTGCAGACAGGGTCACAGGGCGGACTAGCACTTGAAGGGCAACAGCAAGCCGCTCCCTTAAAGGGCCCCTCCCAGACACACTCAGCCTGCACAGCACGCGGTCTGCAGAGCCACAGGCACGCACACCCCGTGAAGCACCATGGACCCGCAGCAGCCAGAGGCCCACACACCTGCCCCTGGAGGAGCAGTGGCTGCCCTGCTCAGTGCCATGCAGGAGGCAGCTGACCATCTTTTATTTGAGGAAGATGAGCTGTCCTCGGGGGGGGGGGGGGGGAAGGAAGCAGCCCCAGACCTTGCTGTCCTCCCAGCACCCCCCCCGCCCGCCGCACACGCCACTGGCTGTGGAGCTACCCCACAAGCATGGACTGGTGGGAGTGGCTGGTGCTCAGTGAGTGGGACAACGACCGCTGGCTCCGGAACTTCCAAATGAGTCGGCAGACATTCCTGGAGCTCTGCCAGTGGCTCACCCCTGCCTTACGGCACCAGGACACCCTCATGCGACGTGCCCTCACCGTAGAGAAACGGGTCGGCATCGCTGTCTGGAAGCTGGCTACTCCAGACAGCTACCGATCCGTAGGGCAGCAGTTCGGTGTGGGCAAGGCCACCGTCGGGGCTATCCTCCATCGAGGTAAGAGGACCCGGCGGGGGGGGGAAGCTGGGAGGGGGGGAGCCCAGGGGGAGGGCCAGACACACCCTGCACACCCCTCACTGGTGCGCTCTCATGTCCTTCCCCTGCAGGTCATCCGCGCAGTCAATGCCCTGCTCCTCCACAGGCTCATGTGGCTTGGGGACCCAGATGCTGCCATCACGGGGTTTGCCAGCCTGGGCTTCCCAAATTGCTTTGGGGCTCTGGATGGGACCCATATCCCCATCCATGCCCCGGAGCACAGTGGAGGACGCTTCCTCAATAGGAAGGGTTACCATTCAGTGGTCCTCCAGGCCTTGGTGGACAGCTGGGACTGCCTCTTGGACATTTATGTTGGCTGGCCTGACAGCACCCGCGACTCCCGGGTGTTCAGAAATTCAGGCCTGTGCCGCCGGCTGGAGGCGGGGACCTACATCCCCCAGCGGTGGACACCACCATGCCCCTCTGCGTCGTCGCAGACGCGGTGTACCCCCTCTGGCCCTCGCTCATGCACCCTTACACGGGCCATGTCACAGCCAGCCAGGAGCGGTTCAACACGCGCTTGAACCATGCACGCCAGGTGGTCGAGCGCACTTTCGTCCTCCTCAAAGGGCGCTGGAGGTGTCTCCTCACCCACCTGGATGCAGGCCTCACCAACATCCCCCAGGTTGTGGGCGTGTGCAGCGCACTCTGGAAGCTGGTGGAGAGCAAGAGAGAGGCCTTCTTCCAGGGCTGGGCTGTGGAGGCTGGCAGGGCCGACGTCCAGCCACCTGCTGCCACCAGTCGCCAGGTCAACCCTGAGGCGATCCGGGTCCGGGAGGCCCTGAGGGCCCATTTTGACTAGGCTGCGGGGTGAACGCTGGCAGGGCCAGCTGCGGTTGAGCCACCCACTGCACCCCCCCACCATCCTCCACAACACTCCTTGCCCCCACGCCCACACCACAGAGAACCCGAGAGCACCCCCCCCCCCACTTCTGTGCAATAAATGGAATTTTTTTTAAACAAAACCGTGCAACCTTGTATTAATTATTAACAGAAGAAGAAGGGGGGAAACTATGTACATGGGAGGGCAGGTACAAAACTGGGTAGAACAAAAACTATTTACAAAGGTGGGGGGAATATGCCCAAAGGAGGGGGCCTTGGGGGGCAACGTCCTCGGCCACGCACCCCTATTGTCTGGTGTTGGGGGGCGCGACTCACGTCTTGGCCGGAGGCCCAGTCAAGGCTGCGTGGGGGCTGGGAGAACCGGCAGATAGGGCCGGGTGGAGTCCGGAGGCCCATGGTCCCCCTCGGTGGCAGGCCCCAGGACGGCTGGTGGTGGAGGGACAGTAGGCGGATCGGCGGATGGAGCGGCGGGGGGGCCAAGTGCCGCACAATGTCCTCGAAGGTGCGCATGAAGGCCCCCCCAAGCCTCTTGGCGCCAGGCCAGCGCTTGCTCCTGGAGATGGAGCCGCCGCGCCTCCACCTGCAGGCTCCGCTCGGACACCTCCAGCTGACGCCGGAGGGTGATGGGCAGCTGGGGGTCCATGGATGCCCGCAGATGGCTCTGCTGCTGTCAGGCTCGTCCTGGAGCTGGTCCGTGCTCCGCCGAGGGGCTGGCCTGGCGGGATGGCCCCGGTGGGCTCTCCGGGACCACAGATGCCGTGCCGGTGCTCTCCGGGTCCTCTGATGGTGCAGCTGCAGAACAGAGGGGGGAAGAAGAGTGGAGACAGCCATTAGTCTGGGCCCTGACCCATGGCCCTTGTCCCCCCACCCCTCTGCTGCTGGTTCCCTATCCCCGTCCCCCGGAGATGCTGCTGCTGCTGCTGCTGCTGCTGCTGCTGGGTGTCCAAACCCCTCCCGGGGACCCTAGGGATGGGGCATGGCGCTGTCCTGCTGGCGGGCATGGGCTGATGGACTCTTCTGAGGGACATGCCACTGCTGTCCTCGGGGCCATGGTCATCTGGGTGTGTGGAGGGCCCTGGTCATGTCTCTTGTCCCCGCCCCTTAACCCCGGGGGTGTGCACCAGGGAGGTACATACCTGACGGTCCGCTCCCACGGTCGGGGGACACCCATCGGGTGGATGCCCTGCTGGAGCTGCGGGAGGGGAGGTCGATTTGGAGTCCCCTGTTGCTGGAGGCCCCCTCCTCCTCCTCCGGTGTCCCGGGGTGGGCTCCTGGGGAGGCCCCTGGGGTGCAGGGCTGGCCTCTGGGGCGGACTCCATCTCCGGGGCCTGCTGGGGCTCATCGGCCGATGTGTCAAGGGTGGCCGGGGGGGGAAGAGGTGTACCAGGGGCCCAGGATGGCCCTGAGCTCCCTGTAAAAGGGGCAAGCGGCGGGGGCGGCCCCAGATCGGCTGGCCACGTCCCGGGCCCGGGCGTAACCCTGCCGCAGCTCCTTTACCTTACTCCTGACATGGTCAGGAGTGCGGGCAGGGTGACCCCGGGCAGCCAGGCCCTCAGCCAGCTGAGCAAACACATCCGCATTTTGCCTCTTGCTCCCCATTACCTGGAGCACCTCCTCCTTGCCCCAGCAGGTCCTGGATCTCGGCCTCCGTCCAGGAGGGGCCCCGCTGCCTCTTCCCCTGCTGGCTGGCAGGCTGGGAGCCCTGGGTGCCCTCTGGGCGCTTGGGGGGCTGGCTGGATGCCATGGGGTGCAGGGTGGTGGGTTGGAGCTGCTGAGGGACGTGCAGGCTGGGCACATGGCTGTGCTGCTGCCTGCACGAGCTCTCAGCTTCCTGCACAGGAAATAAGGGGGCGGGGAGCTTTAAGGGGCTGCTGCACGCGGCGACCATAGAGCTCAGGGGCTGGAGAGAGCGTCTCTCAACCCCTCAGCTGATGGCCGCCATGGAGGACCCCGCTATTTCGATGTTGCGGGACGCGGATCATCTACACGTGCCCTACTTCGACGTTCAACGTCGAAGTAGGGCACTATTCCCATCTCCTGATGAGGATAGCGACTTCAACGTCTCGCTGCCTTATGTCAATTTCAACTTCGAAATAGCGATCAGCACGTGTAGACGCGGTGGGTGCTATTTCGAAGTTGGCACGGCTACTTTGAAATAGCCAGCTAGTGTAGACGTGGCTTAAGAGTTTGGCTGCCCATTTCCACCTGACTGTTGGTTGTGGTTTTTTAGTTTGTCTTAATGTCTAGGAATCCTAGCACTGAGGGTTGATACCTCCTAATTTGATTTTCTTTTATTGAAAATTTTAAAATAAAAATGACCCAGTAAGCTAGCAGAATGTTAACAAGCTGTTTGCACAACTTCATGAGTACAAATATTTTGTTGCAATTTTACAGTTGGCTTTGCGAATACCTTTCTGCGGGAAGTAGAGTGATGGTCACATCAAGAGCTGCTTGAATTCTTTTTTCTATAATAGTAGGGAAGAAAATTTTGACAAGATCTCACAAGGTCATTGGTGGTTAGGATTCACAATAGGTACTAATGCTTTTTGAACCAAATACACTTGAGCTGCAGTATCACTCTAAAGTATTGTATCTCTTTCAAAAGGTATGGGAGTGATGGAGCCGCCCCCAAAAACTGATGAATGAAGGGTATTTAAACATGGGATGGACTCCACTGCACCACATTAAGTAACTGTCTGTTGTGGAGAACTGAATGGAGAGCATGAAAGAGTGACTGTAGAAACCGCGCTGGGAAAATTTGAAAAGCTTTTGGCAGATCAGAGAATAAGGTCTGTGAGGCTATGTCTAGACCAGTGGTTTTCAAACAGTGTGCCGTGAAAACTGCTAATGTGTGGTGAAATTTCATCAGTTTCCCCTTGCTGTGGCTCTTTGCGGAGCCACCACCGCGGGCAGGGGGAGATTGACAATATCATGCCAGGTGGGGCTCAAGTAGCAAGGCTGCCTGAGTCCCAGCTGGCACAGGGTTTATCAATTTCTTCCCCAGGGTGAGTCTGCAAAGAGTCACTGTGAGAGGAAATGCCGACCTCGGGGGACCCTGAAGAACCTGGCAGGCACCCCGCCCCCACTCCCTGCTGCTCAGAGGGGAAGCGAGGGAGGGTGGGAGTCTGTTGGAGGTGGATGTGGTTTAAGAGCCGCATCCTGGCTACAATGGCCTGGCAGGAAGGGGAGTCTACTTTCAGTGGTTACTCCTTTACTCAACATCCCTAGTGTGGCATTAGGCAAATTTTGAAAATGTGTCTCTGCTCACTAAGAGGGTGTATTCTGCCGTGGCTTTGAAACATTGATGCATTTGTTCCTTGTTTAGCTTGTTCTGCGCACTACTGTGATGCAAACCTCTCTAGTAAGTCTGTAACCATAGTAAGTGAAAGTACAGGGAATGTTTATGAGCAGTTGATTCCTCTGAAAAAAGGAGGTCCACCATGGAATTGTGAGTCTCATTGAAGTGTGCTGTGTTACTGAAAAGGTTGGGAACCTCTGATCTAGATGTCCCCCAATCTCAAAATAGGCTATGCAATTTATGCAATGAAAATTGCATAGCTTATTTTGAGTAGATTTCGAAATAGGCTATTTTGGCATGTGGCGCTGTTTAGACAGCGCTGTATGCTGAAATAAAGCTCTGTTTCAAGGTATCCCTGTACTCCTCATGCAATGAGGTGTGCAGGGATGCCAGAATAGCGCACCTGTTACCTTGAAAACTGTTTCAAGACAATGGGTACATCGCATAGACAAGGGCAGCTATTTCAACATATCTTTTGTATCCCAAAATAGTGCCTGCTGTGTAGACATATCCTAACTGAGCTATCAAGAGAGTTAATTCAGAAAAGTGTAGTGTCGAGATATTCCAGGAATGGCAGGCCAACCAGATGGAAAAGGAGTCTTATTAAAAGATAACAGTCAAATGTGATCTAAGTGACTACTGATTGCAGGAGTGCTGGAAGTTGATGTGTGCCAAAAGGAATAAGAGGTGCTCTCAGGGGTATATATGTGACTATGCTCAAGTATGACACCAACTCCTAATAATAATACATAATTAGATAATAGTTTGCGTCCTTTCTTTTTAAAACAGCTGGGGGAATGGTCTTGTGTGCAAGACCTCGTTCATGCAAAAGTATGTCTCTTATACCAGAAGGGTTTTCTGCTTAATAGACTGCTTGCTTAAATAGGGTCAGGTGGACTGGACCCTGTCTTGCTGTGATCGCAGGGACAAGGGTAATGCAATGGCATGGTGTCAAGTTACAAAAAAATTTAAAACTCTTATCCCTTTTGGGATGGAGAAGCCTTCTTTCCTATCCAGTGGGAACTCCCAAAAGCATGAGATGACTGGTAGTTAATAAGGGACTAAATCATATGAACGCACAATATGTTTATGGAATGATCATTGGTTAGTTTTTGTGGATTAATCAGCTGTGACAGCAGCGTGAATGGCAAGGAATGATGAAGAAGTCCTAATCAGAAATTTTGTATAATAAACATTAAAATCATGCAACTTCAGGGATACAGTGTTAATTTTTGCACTGTCCTAGAAGCTGTCCATAGATAACTGCAGAGTTTAAGATCAGAAGGAACCGTCAAGATCCTTTAGTCTAATCTCCTGCATGTTGCAGACCACAGAACATCATCAACCCACTCCCATATAAGAAGGTATAGTCCTGCCCCCACATCTTATAATTCAAGCATATTAACAGAGGATATTGAGAGTACTGAAGCTGAGCCTTTTGAGTATAAAACTCAAACTAAATGTATAGTTCTGGTTGCAGTAGTTCCTGTGTCTGTTACGTGTGTGAAAATACTTTGTGTTGCTGCATATGGTGTTTCATGGATTCATCTGGGGCAAGAAAAACTGCAGTTACTTGTGTAAATGATACTTTTATGTTGTGTGTATTCTTGGTAGCAGTTCCAGCTGAGGAATTTTTTGCAGGACTCTTTCTGTGTCTCTTTCCCTTAGTGGAATCTAAAGTGTGCTTCTTGAATAAACTTGATTTGGAAACAAATCCCCCACTTCTTCCACTTTCCCTGAGTGTTTTAGCTTTAATCTCTCATTATTAGACATGTCTAGTTATTAATACATTAGCTTTTCTGATTAAAAGCCATCAACTCAGATTTACTATTAAATATTACAAAATAATTATTTTAGAATTTGCGAATCTCCCTGTGACTTAGAACTGTTTTTATCGTATCAAGATGGGCCACCCATTAGCATCTAGTAAAAAAACCTGAATGACTTTCATTTACTTATTTGATAGGAGAAATGCATGGCTTGCCCTTAGCTACTATTTTCTCGTAGCGTTGACTTGTTTTCCTGCTGCCTGTCTATAGGGATGTTTCTGAAAACTGTTATTTCTGACCCTGTGATATGTTCTCCATTATTTTTCAGGAGGGTAGATGGGGTCTTCTAGCACCTTGTCTCATATTTCTGTGTTTTCCTTTTCCTGTGCAGTGGACTGTTGGAGGTTCTAAAAACAAAAAGAAGGGGAAAGCTGGCAAAATGGAGAAAAAGGCAGCTATGAAGAAACAAATGAATAAAGCTGCCTCTTCAGGCAGCTCTGATAAAGACAGCTCAGCTGAAAGCTCAGCACCTGAAGAAGGTAAGAAAACACTCCTTGTGCACCAGCTAACAATGCTACGCAGAATGAATCTACCACAGTTCATGTGCTGTTCTGTGTCAGTGATGCCCATATCATGTTCAGCATAGGTATTTTATGCTCCCTAGTGACCTGGGTGGCCTGGTAAAATGATCTTTAGATTTGCACTGGCTTGGATGTATTCTCAATCAGCGTGTAGCTGACTATGGAATTGCTGAAAGTACTAATCAAAAACACTAAATCCTATTTCAACTGAAAAATATTAAGCCAATTTCAGCCTCTGTTAGGAATTAAAGATGGGGAGGCCAGAGTTTTTAAGTCTTCTTCTAATTTGTTCCTCCCCTTTAGGGGTCATTTATCTTTTCTTCCCATGGATGGTCCCCTCATTTCCTATCCACATTGATAAACTTTTCTCTTGAGTGTCATTGTAGGTACTGTGTTGTATGGGGAATATTACTTATGTATAATATATGCCTGCCAATTATTCTGTCTACAGTATGCAAATTCTTATACTGTGTGGCTGAAATTGTAGAACGGGGTCAGCAAGGCAGAGTGTGGAAAGTTGACCTTTATGTACAGTCTGTGTCAATGATACCTTTTTTTTTTTTTAAAAGTCACTAATAGTCCTACTTACAACAGCTTCATAAATAAATAAATCATAGAATCACAGAACACTAGGACTGGAAGGGACCTCGAGAGGCCATCGAGTCCAGCCCCCACTCCCCGATGGCAGGACCGAGTACTATCTAAACCATCCCTGACAGACATCTGTCTAACCTGTTCTTAAATATCTCCAGCAATGGAGATTCCACAACCTCCCTTGGCAATTTATTCCACTGTTTGACCACCCTGACAGTTAAGAACTTTTTCCTAATGTCCAACCTAAACCTCCCTTGCTGCAGTTTAAGCCTGTTGCCTCTTCTTCTATCCTCAGAGGCCAAGAAGAACAAGTTTTCTCCTTCCTCCTTATGTCTCCCTTTTAGATACCTGAAAACCACTATCATGTCTTCCCTCAATCTTCTCTCTTCCGAACTAAACAAGCCCAATTCTTTCAGCCTTTCTTCATAGGTCACATTTTCTAGATCTTTAATCATTCTTGTCGCTCTTTTCTGGACCCTCTCTAGTTTCTACACATCTTTTTGGAACTGTGGTGCTCAGAACACAATACTCCAGCTGAGGCCTAACCAGCACAGAGTAGAGCAGAAGAATGACTTCTCGTGTCTTGTTCACAACACACCTGTTAATGCATCCCAGAATCATGTTTGCTTTTTTTTGCAACAGCATCACACTGTTGACTCATATTTAGCTTGTGGTCCACTATAATCCCTGGATCCCTTTCTGCTGTAGTTGTTCCTAGACAGTCTGTCCCCATTCTGTATGTGTGAAACTGAGTGTTCCTTCCCAAGTGGAGCACTTTGCATTTGTCCTTATTAAATTTCATCCTGTTTACCTCAGACCATAAATAAAGATGCGGAGCTTTACTGTTTAGTCAGTGGTTGGCAGCATTAGCTGCTCTTTTGTTAATCCCCAGGCAGCATGGCTTTGAGTAAGCTCCCAACTGCATGGGTAAAGAAGAGCAGGGCTGAGCTCCTGCCTCGCAAGCGGATGAAACTCAGCTTGCATGCCACTCTTGGCACCTGTACCAGGGTTTGCTGACCCCGAACTAGATGGCTGCTGCAAGGATGCATTATTTTATGTTTTGTGCATTTGTTTGTTATTGAAATATGAATTCAATTTAAATGACACAGTAAACTCTTCCATGGACTTGTTTACTCCTTCAATAATGGTATTTTGGTTACATTACTGAGTGCTACTTTTAGAAGTAATTTAAAAGGTAGCTTATCGCAGAGTATATCTGCAGGAAGAATTTGTTTAAATTGTAGGATTGATTATTTATTTATTTGTAGAATCAGTTTTTTTCCAATTGCAGTCCAATTCTGAACATTTTTACACTAAGGGTACTTAATTGTTGTCTATATCAATCAATTTTAATTTAAAAACCCTCATGAAGGCAGAATTAATTTTTTTAAAATCAGAAAATAATAAATCTGAGAATCCACAATAACAAAATGGATTTCATAGGGCCGTAAGGCTATATTGCTTGATAGTATCTGCTGTAGTTGGAGTGAGGAAGGGTTTAGGAATTCAAGAGCCTATCAATGGCTCTGAGAGGGCAATGTGGTATATTGGTTAAAATTATAGTGGAGCAATCAGAGGTGCAGTATGGCTGGGTAATATTTGGGTGGTCATATAGAGGCCTGGGTTCTGTTCTCGGCGATGCCTGAAGCTAATTTGTTTGTTAGGAAGGTAAGGAGGTACTGGCCAGTGACTCCCCCTGCCAGCCTGTGAATGCAATCCCTGTTGCATGCTGGCTCTTGGCCTGCAGGCTCCTCACCTCTCCCACTCCCTCACCCTGTTTCCACCCAGTAGTGGCTGACTAGTGCTTGTAGACTGTGGCTGGTTAGGTGTCACCTCTGCTGCCCATCCATTGGCCTTTACAGTTCATCACTCTAGTCCCTCTGCTCATCCATATACTGCAGGGTATGTCGTGTTCCTGGCACTGTGTGGAGAGCAAGGCCCTGGTTAGATCATAGAGCCTCTCTGACAGGTTCTTTCCTTCCCCCACTGCCTCTGGCTGGCCTGGCACCTAGGGAAAGCTGAAGACTCTCCAGCCCAGGGCCCTGACCAGGAGAAGCCGAGCCTTGCACAGCATCGGCACAGAGAATCTTCTCTGTCCCTCAGTTAGTCTGTGCAGTGGTGGGGAGAAAGCTGTTTTTCACCCTGACCCTTCAGGCTTTGCAGCAATCCCCCAGGCAGTGGCTTAGCATCCTCTGCACGTTGCCCACAACATAGGTCCTGCCTACAGGTTGTGTGGAGCTGTTCTTCCCCTAGGCACCCTCCCCTGCTGAACCACCTGTCTGGCCAGGTTCGGCGAAGACACTGCAGTCAGATTCTTTGGGCCCTGGAGCACAATGCATTCATAAAGTCTTCCTGCCCAGGCTGTGGCCAGGGTACAAGAAGTTGCTGGCTTATATTGGTAGCCAGCGGCAGTTTGGACATGTTAACTGCCTTTCTACACTGTGTGGGCAGGAAGGGACAAGCTGCTTTTAGCCTCTGCAAAGGCGTGGGCCAGGTCATCCCTACCTCCACCAGCCGCTGCGCCCCCCCAAACCCCCTTCCCCCCACACAGTGAGAAGCGGCTGCTGCTGGACACATTCTGGTGTGAACCCTGAAAGAAATCCGCGGCGGGAAACTTTTGACGCTGTGTGCCCACCACATGTTGCCTCGGGAAGACGCAATACCAGGTAACCGGAGAGGTGGGCTCATCCTGGAGGCCCAGCTTGGAATGGAGGGTGAAGAGCACTGACCAGGGAGGGCTGGCTCACATTGGTCAGTCACCACCATTCCTGTGAGGGTGTACAGGAGTGTACAAGTGTCACCTTAAAGATAAGTATATGAGTGCAGGCCTTAAAGATAAGAAGGTAAATATAAAAAGACTCCAGCAACGTGGTGTTTTTGTTTTTAAACCAGGTCTCTGTCAACTCCATGTTAACTTGAATATTTGTACTACCTAGTTCTGATTGATCCCCACTGACCTAGTTTGAATACAAGTAATTTTATCAGGTGTCCCATATTCAGCATAGGGAAGTGTGGACATCCTGTTCTTGGGCTGGTTAGCAACAAGGTTGGCAAAGGGTATGGAAATATAAACTATCATCTGTTGAGATGAGAGATTAATTTAAGGTTTCCTCCAGGAATTATCCCTCAGAGGAGTCCATCTCAGCCCTAGCCTACTGTTGTGGCTTGACAATGTTGTCACTCAAAGTCCTATGCTAATAACATTCTGTTGTTTCAACAGCTAGGAGAATGATGATGTTGCAGTGCTTAAGTTGCCAACTGCATGTTGGTGTATTAAAACTAACTCAAAAGATGTTTAGAACCTACTTCTAAGTGTTATTGTGTCCTGCTTAGCAGATGTAAAGTAATACATGAGAGACAAATCAGATCTTAGGACTTTCACATTCATGTCAAAAGGGTTGAAAAATTAAAATATGGAAGTTCACTTTTTATGTCTCTTTTAATTCAGTGTGTGTCAACCTGACTTGCATCAAAACAAGGTAAAAAAAAATCACATTTTTGTTGTTTTCACGTTTCAGGAAAAAAATATTTTGACAGGACAAAACTTAAATTTCATTGTACAGTCTTTGCAGTCCATGGTATCTTGTAGAGAGTGGTACATTTTGTGTATGTATTGTCTTTCGCTTGATTTGGCTTTATTCTGTTTCCTTACTCCATACTACTATTACTAGCATTGTGGAAGACTTACACAGAGTCACATGTTCCAACCCTTGTTCGTAATGCCAGGCTTGAGTACCTAGTTTAACGTCATTGTCTCATGGTTTCATTTCAGGTGAAGTGTCTGATTCTGAGAGCAACAGCTCCTCCTCCAGCTCAGATTCAGACTCATCTTCTGAAGATGAGGAGTTCCATGATGGCTATGGGGAGGACCTGATGGGAGATGAGGAAGACAGAGCTCGGCTGGAACAGATGACAGAGAAGGAAAGGGAACAGGAGCTATTTAACCGGATAGAGAAGAGGGAAGTGCTGAAGAGAAGGTAGTCTTACGAATTAAGAGCATAAGAATTGCCATAATGGGCCAGGCTAATTGTTTATCTGTCCCAGGATCCCATCTTCAGACAGTAGGCTAGGCCAGGTGCTTCAAAGGGGATGAACAGAACTGGGGATTTATTAAGCGATCCCTCACATATCATCCAGTCCCAGCTACTGGCAGTTGTAGGTTTAGGCACAACAAGAACATAGGGTTGTGTCTGACCATCTTGGCCAATAGCCATTGATGAACCTGTCTTCCATGAGTTTACCCTTTTTCTCATCACAAGATGCTCTGGCAATGAGTTCTACGGGTTAACAATTGTTGTGTGAAGAAGTATGTGCTTTCATTCATTTTAAACCTGGAGTGCCTAGTAATTTTATTGGTGACTCCTGGTTCTTGTTATATGGATGGGTAACTAACATCTCCTTAGTCACTTTTTCTACACCAGTCATGCTTTTATAGACCCCTCTAATATTCCTGCTTAGTTAATTCTTTCCTAAACTGAACAAACCCAGTATTTTTAATCTGTCTTCATCTGAAGGCTATTCCACACCATTAATTATCTTTGTTACCCTTCTCGGTATGTTTTCCAATTCCTATATCTTTTTTTGAAATGGGACAACCAGAGCTGAATGCAGCAGTCAAGGTGTGGGTGTACCACACATTTGTTTAATGGTATATTTTCTGTCCCTTTTGTAGCTTTTTTGACTGCTGCTGAGCCAGTGTTTTTTCAGAGAACTAGCCACAATGACTCCAATATCTTGTAGCAGCAAATATAGATGCCATTGTTTCTTATGTATAGTTGGAATTATATTTTACAAAGTGCATTACTTCACATAGAACATCTTCTGTTTTGTTGCCCAGTCACTCAGGCTATGTCTGTACTACGTGATGATATTGATTTTAAGTCCTTTAGCCCAATTTTTCCAAGTGCCTGTCTTCACTGTAAATTCCATTAGCTTGATTTATGGTGCACTAAAATCAATATAATAGCATAGTAACCTGACGATTGTAGCATTCAGTTTGAATTTAAAATTATGAATGAAGCGTAGTGAGGAAGCGCTGTGTCTTTAAATCAAATTCATTAGCCTCCAAACATGTCCCATATGTGCCCCGCAGTGCCCCACTGTTCTCTCTGGCCTCTTCCATCTCCACCGCTCTCAGGTGCGGAGGAATTAGGCAACAGGAAGACTGTTTCAGTTCGGCACCTGGAAGCCTGTGGCTGTAGAGCCACGAGAAGTTGTGAAGGCTTCTTTCTTTCTGTTTGCTAGTAGCATGGCTGTTTGGGTCTGCGGTTCTGTGTATACCCCTGCTAGATGCCCTTTTTTGTGCTGCCTGACGCCAGCTGCTGCCCCCTGCACCATGTGGCAGCTAGGCTGTGGATGGTGGGGTTGTGCTTGTTTGATGGGACGAGAAACTTCTTTTCAGCTATTTACCTGTTGTCTCACCCCGCCAGGTTCCCTCCCTTCCCTCCCCAAGAGGCGCCACGCATTCTAGAACTTTGCCTCGCCCACATCACATGGCAGCTAGTTCTCCCACCAGAGGCACCATCCAGTGTAGAACTTTCCCGCGCCCAGCTCCATCACGTGGTTTGACCCTGAACCACTAAAAAGATGTGCCACACAAGGTGGTGCCAGGCACCTTGCGCACGATGAGGGCCCTGTAGCCGGCCAGGGAAGGCTCCCTGGTCAGTCATGATTTTTAGGCAACAGAAAAAATACTTTGTCACTAGCCTGGCTGTCCTCTCAGAGGAAATTTTTATATGGGCTTCATTCAAAGGTCAAGCTGCTGGCTATAGTCCGGGGTGTCGGGGGGTGGGGTGGGGTCTTTCAGCCACCTGGGGGAAGTCTCCCTGGGCAATTACAATTTTCAGGTGCTGGCTGTAGCTGAGGGTCTTTTAGCTGCCTCTTGCTATAACTGTTTCACTGAAGGCAATGTAGTAGCTATACAATTCCTGCAGTTCTCGAAGTAAGGCTTGCAGTGAGGAATATTCTTGTTCTGAGGGTGGTCTTGAACAGGGCCAAACCTGGCTGTTGTCTGGGGTCTTTTAGTCACCCTGAGCCTTAACTGTTTCAATGATTCATTGTAATTTCAGTGTCAGCAGCCGCGTCTACTTAAACATGCTTTTTCTTCTAAGGGTCGTCTTTTCCAGGATGTCTACATCCAGGTGCAGGTCCAAACCTAGATCCAAGCCTAGGCACGCTGTTAATAGGGGCGGGTGGTGGGTCTCCCTGGGCAGTCATGATTTTCGGGGCTGGCTGTAGCCAGGGGTCTTTTAGCTGCCCTGAACTGTAACTGTTTCAATGGTTCATTGCGGTTTCAGTGTAGCACCCGTGTCTGCTTAATCAAATTCATGTTCTGAGGGTCGTCTTTGCCAAGAGGTCTAAATCCAGATCCAAGCCTGCAAAGATCGTGCTTTTGCATCCTGTTTTCAAAAATCTGTCGGTTAGGAAACCCAGAATCTTTTTTCGAACCATTCCTAAGCGCTTTAGTACCCCTTCCATCCCCTCAATTATAAAAAGCACATCCCTTATAAAGGCGAGCCAGACCCCATCTGGGAAAAGGAACATTTGTTTAACACGCCAGGGGACGGGGGGAATGAAATGTGGGACAATATCATCAGATACCCACATCTACTTGTGGCAGCATTTTTTCCTATGCTGCTCCCGTGAGAATAACCAGAATGCTACAGGAGTCAGCAGACTGGGATAGGTTCCCACAGTACACTGCTGTAGCAGTCGATTTAAGCTACTTGTGCGTGGCAGCAGTAAGTTGATTTTGTGGGGAGCATGTGGGAATGTGAGGATGCTCAAAATTGAACTGATTAAAAACCCGGCATTAATAGACTGGTGTTAAGAGAATCGATTTTTAGCTCAGTGTAGATACAGCCTTAGTTTTGTGAGATTTTTTTGGTAACCCTTCCAAGTCTTTTAAATGTAACTATCTTGAGAAATTTAGTATCACCTGGAACTTTGATACCTCACTCTTTACTCATTTTTCAGATAATTATGTACATACTTGGGGGGCCTTGTTATTTACATCCTTCCATTATGAAAACTGACCATTTTTTTTCTTACCCTTTGTTTATTGTCTTCTAACCAGCTAGTGATCCATGAGAAGACCATGTGACATTACTCAGGATATAATCTGGTCTACTGAATGGCTGTGTGCCATAAATTTTCCAGCCTGAGAAGCCTTTTACGCTGTTTAACTGTGAGGGCAACCGCTTTTGGCCTGCTCTCACACAGCCTCTAAGCATATAAATTACAGCCAGCTGAGTTTTTTATGAGTACTGTTGCCATTCACTTCTGAATTCCATTGCAGAGTGATGTCAGAAAATTCCCCGTCTTAGATGTGTCCCCAGAATGTGCACCTTGTACTGTCCAGCTCTTTTCTTCTGGGCCATATAAGCTCATAGAAACACTGTCATTTTATGAATAGAATATGATGTGCACAGATTTTGTTGTTGCAGGCGAAGTTGCCCAAATACTTCAGTCCAAATGTGTGCTTGTGTCGACAAAACAAGTTTATTAACTACTGAAGAACTTAAATTGTTGTCAAAGGCTTTCTGGAAGTTCAAGTACACTCCATCAACTGACTTAGCCTTTCTCACCTGCTTGTTGATGACCTCAATCTTATAATGAATTGATGAAGCATGATTTCCCTTTATAAAAAAGCTTCTTCCCCAAAATATCACATTTCTCTGGGTGTCTGGTAATTCTGTTCTTTGCTATAGTTTCAACTAATTTGGCTAGTTTGCATGACATATTGCAACACTTGCGTCTGGGCTGGGCAAGTGTGATCTTGCTCTGTTTCTATGCTTTCAGAATAGCGCAGCAAAGATCCTTCTCCATTGTTTTCACCATGTCTCTGCCTCTTTGCATCCCCTGGCTCCCCCATCTCTATTACATCAGACATAGAATCCCTGCTTTTGCGGGCCTCATGATCAATCCCCACCTCAGTTTTCTCATTTGCTGTGGAGAGCTGGGCTTTTGCCTCTGACTGGCCTGTGACGATGATCTTTCAAACAAGCACTTTCGTGTGTTCTTCTAAGGTGTCCCTGTAGTTTGAAGGTGCTCCCTGTAAATACTCAAAGCCATTGTTCTCCTTCAGATCTCTCCTAGAAATTCTTCTTTGCCCTGGTGCCTAAATATATTGACAGTGAGCACACACCCTTGGTGTGCTGAGGCCACTGCTTATCATTCTGTCAGATTATTTCATTGTTCCATTGTATCCCCCAGTCTATCCATCTGTTTCACATTTAGAGTACGCTTTTTTGGGGGACAAAGTATTTCTCTCATACAGTACCTCGCACATTTGGGTCCTGACCTATGACTGGGGCTCATAGGTGCTACAGTAATTCAAATGAAAAAAATAATGTATTGAAACCGATGTATAACAATATTGATATCTAAATTGAAAGAACTATGAATGCATTATCAAAGTGAGACAGGTGAAGTCACAAATCCTACAGCAACCTTAACTTATTGTTAAAAACATTATCAGTGGTGGGATCGCATCACAATAGAGGTAGAATCAGTCTAGCTATTGGGAAAGAGCTTCTTCATAGGAAGCTAAGGCTCAGGATAGCCGAGAAAATACTTGATCTTGTTGAGGCTAATTCCCTAAAAGCAGTATTTGTTATAGAGATTTTCACCTCTCTTGGCTCTACCAGAGGAAGGAGGGCTAACTGAGGCTTCCAGATTTCACTGCTGCTGGAGTTAGGCAACTAAACCAGATGTAATTAGTTTGTTCTGTCCTGTCAGTTCCTATATTCATTAATAAACAAGGTCTTAGACTACATTAATTTATTAGCTTATCATTTGTGAACTGGTGGCCACCTATGTCGTCCAGCAAAAGCAGATAGAATGTGGAGGAATCCTCTCAAATCCGCCAATATCTATAACGGTGGTTTCCTCACTGTTGGAAATAAGAAGGTGGACTCCACCAAATGCTATTAAAGCTCCTGTTGCTTCTGAAGGACTCATTGCCAGCTAATCTGTACACAGGACAGTCAGTTTCTTTCTTGAATTTCCCAATTACTGTTTTCTAACATACAATTGTATAGCTTCACAGGCAAAGCAAGGAGAATATTTTGCCTACCATGGTAAGTCTAACAAGTAGTATTGGGCTCCTGAATATTTTTTTTTCTGGACGCAATGGAGCTCTATGGAGCAGAGCAGCATGAAGTTGGAAAGGGCAAGGAAACTACAGATAGAGTGAGTTCTTGGATGGGCCAGAAGTGGGAGGAAAACTGTAGAGGGAACATCTGGAAATTATCTGCATAAATTTCCTCTACATCTGTAGTTAACACATTTAAGTCACATGCAGTTAAAAGAAATGATATAACCTTCCTTTGTTTTCTTCGCTGGGCTTCTCAGCAGTCTTCTGTCATTCTCAAAGATCTTTTTTTCTTTGATTTTCAATCTTAGATTGAGCAGTTTTTCTGCTTCTTGCTGTTTCAGTGACAAAATCCTTTCTGTTAAAGGCGGTGATCTGGTGTGTAACTGACAAAACTGTGGTTTATATGAAACAGATTTTTCACTTCTATTCTGCTTTATCTCAGTGACTTTCATGTCTTCTGCCCTTCTGTCCTCTGGCTGGTTCTAGCCTACTATCCATGCCAGCATGATCAGTTATGGGATTTTCATGAGTATGACCAGACTGTTTAGCTGTTTCTTCAAAGTCTTCTGTGAACAGTGCCTGTCTTAAGATGATTCAGGGATCTGCTTGGGTGACAAATGGGTGGCATTCTACAAACTCTGTGAATGGAAGTTTCTGCTTTGGGGGGAAAAAAAAGCTTAGCAGCAATGTAGGAGCCTGTGTTACTTCCATCAGCTTCACTGTAGAATTCTTGATGCTTGGGTAATTCCCACTGTAGTGAAAGTATTAAAATGTGGCAAGTATCATTCTAACTCCCCAGGGGAGTAACTTGAGAATTCCCTTCTCTTACAAATCATCTACTCATTTGGTCCAGTTACTGTGCTGGCTAAAAGCATTGCTAGGAGTGGCTCAAGGTCTTCTGTCCAACCTGTGAAGTTTTGGCAATTTGTTGACTTTAAAGGGGTTTGCAAAAGTTTGCTAGAGGAGAGGGAGCCTCCTGAGTTTAGTTTCTCATCCTGGAACATACTCAGTGATATGTAACTCGCGTAACTCCCGAATCCAGCATGTTTTGGATCCACCTCAATTACTTATGTTCCCTGTGTTAAGAAAGGGAAGTTCAACTAAGAAAATGTTAACATGTTGGTGGGTTTTTAAATGACTATCAGAGGTGAAAGTAAGCCAGTATGCTCTAGTGTAGCATATGGTAAGAGACTAGTTGGTTGGGGTGGAACTCTGGAAGCTGCTGACATCTAGTGCATGAGCAGCCGGGGCTGGAGCCTGGGTGTGCTGTGGCCATGCAGTCCGGAGTGCCAAGAGCATCCTCGACCCCCTGTCCTGAGCCCTCAGCACTCCATCCCACACTTACATTTCTTATAGGTAATGGCCTATCATACTGTTTCCTATCCTGAACCCTTTCCCAGGCAGGCAGGATGAGTGTGTGCAGTGTGACAGTATCTGTAAGAAATTTACTTTCCACCCTAATGATCCTCCTTTAGGGCATGGTGGGCAAACTGTGGTCTCTGGGCTGCATCTGACCTGTCAGTCATTTCACTGCATCCCTTAAACTCCCACTGGGAAGCAGGATCTGGGGCTTGACCTGTGCCACACATACTGCAGCTCTGCATGGCTTGCAGAAGCAGCATGTCCCTGCTCCTCTTCTGAAGCACAGAGGCAGTCAGAGGGGTTTGTATGCTGCCCCTGCTACGAGCACTGCCGCGCCTCCCCCCCACCCCCCGCAGCTTCCATTGGCTGGGAATAGTACTTTCAGGTGGGGAGGCAGCACACGGAGACGCGTGGCCACGTTGCCACATAGGAGCCAGCCAGAAGGGGATGTGCTGCTGCTTGTGGAGGTAAACACAGCCCAGAGCCTGCACCCCTGAGCCCTCCTTCTATGCTCCAACCCTCTGTCCTGATCCTGATTCCCCCCTCATCACCACCATTCAGTCCCAGCCCAGAACCCCGTCCTACACTCCAAATCCCTCCTTTCCAGTCCTACCCCCAGCTGGAACCCTCAATCCTTCCCACATGCCAACCCTAATTTCATGGTCATTCATGGCCCTCCATACAAGTTCCATACCTTGATGTGGCACTTCAGCCAAATAGTTTGCCCAACCCTGCTTTAGGCTATGGAGATTTAACACCTTAAAATAGACAACTTTTTATACCTGAACGTCTGCTGAGCAACCTGGAGGGAACCACTCTGCTAGAGGAGAAGATGGTGAGGTTGAGTTTGGACTCTGAGGAGCTAGTCCTACATGGCTGCCTCCTCACCCCTTGTGGGATATTTCCATCTTTTCCGATCTGTGCTCTTCAGTGCCCAGTTTTCTCTCCATTCTGCTTCCACCTTCTCTTAAGACAAATTGAATTCCACATTGAACAAGACGTGGGGAGAAATGAGCCTGGAGTTGGTGGTTGAAATTCTAGGAAGATTATGGTTTTGTGATAACACTTTAGGAGCTGGAATCAGAAGGTACAAGTGATATTCTGCTTACTCAAGAAGGGTATCTTTTATAGGGCTCAACAGCAAGTCTCTGAAGACTAGTTGAGCCTTCATTGACTGAGCATTTTGAAAAGAGGTTGACAATTACTGGAAACCAATTTATTTAGCTCTAGTCCCTCAACAAAGCACTTTAATAAAAATTGGTCAACGCACTTCTTGCGGTGAGTGATGTACTGTAGCTACTTATTTGAGTGAAGTTACATGTTCAAGCACTTGCAGGCTTGGGCTCTTTGAGTGGACCTGTTGTTCTCTAGCCAGGAAATCTAGCTTCTCTTCTTGAAAAGTAAAATTAACACAGTTTCTTTGTTCAAACCCTTGGGAAAGGCTCATCTGTATGAGCACTGAGTCTGTACATACAAGCATCAAACACAACCGGCTTTTCTCCGCCGTAGCCTCAATCACTCTGCTCTGGCACTCCTACCTGTTCTGTGTATGTCTTGTCCCAAGTTGGCTGGTGTTTTATTATAACACTACAAATAGGGTTTCAGTTAATGTTGTCAAGCCATGTCTTTGTTCTCTGGTGTTTTGTCATGTGACGTATGTGTGGTAGCACTGGGATATGAAGTCTGAAATGCAATTTTGGATCGTGTTGTTTTTGTAGCTTATGTATACTAGGTAAATGCATTTTCTGGTTCTTTTGGAAAGGTTGGGGAGTTGAACCCTGAGGTTTGTATGGGTTCACAGGCTGCAGTTTAAAGAACCTGACTACATTTAGGCATTCTTCTGCAAAGTAACGATAACAAAATTTGCAAGTCAGTATGTCTGTTCACCCAGGTACAATGAATTATCACATGTACCCTTTCAAGGAGTAAGTGTCTGGCTTTGAGATTACTATCAAACCTGACCTACTGATTCTTATTGCACTTCACTTGGCTATTTCAGTTCCAAATCTCACTGTGAGATTCTGAGCATGTATCCATTTTCATGAACTTTATGCACTATTGCAATGGCAGAGATCTACTCAATATTTTACACTTCCTTTCCATCTTAAGGTACATCTATACTTTCTGGAGGAGACTGACCACTCTGGGTCGATCTTCCCAGGTGCTGTTTCACCTGTGCATAAAACAGCACATTTCAGGGTCAATGCTGACCCTGGAACAACTCCTGAGCTGCATGGTATTAAGGAAGGTTGACGGGAGGAGCACTCCCATAGACCTTCTGCTGTGAAGACTGGCACAGAAGTCGATGGTTGCAAAGTCGATTTTTGGTACGCAGTTGACATACCAAAAATTACATAGCAGCCGTCAACCTTTAAGGTGAGTCTAGACGCAGCCCCAGTGTAAAACTCATAATGCTCCTTCAATCTGATGCCCTCTACTAGTCTGTCATGTTGCCTGAAATTGATTTCAGCACTTAAGTCTACTTTCTTAATTCCGTGCCCCTCCCCCATTTATGCCTAGATTTGAAATTAAGAAGAAATTAAAAACAGCGAAAAAGAAAGAAAAAAAGGAGAAAAAGAAAAAGCAGGAAGAAGAGCAAGAAAAGAAAAAGCTCACGCAGATCCAGGAGTGCCAGGTGAGAAACTCAGCAGTTCTCACAACTGGAATCGCTTTATCCTGGAGAGGAATGGTGCTGCCTTTTGCTTTCCCCTTTGCCACTCCCCAAATAATGTTCCCTCTAACCTTTCTTCATCCACGTGCAGAGTAAAATTTATGTGCACTAAGGTATGTGCAGGTATGCACTGTCTGTAGAAACATGTTGCCAGATGTGGTAAGGCATGGGTGTGCTGCTGATTAGCTGGGTGGCAGTTGATTCTCTCCTGGGTGGCTGCCCAAGTGCTGAGTGTACATGGAACACTGTCTCCAAATTCCTTCTACCAACTTAGCAGGCAGGGAAGTCAGGTCACGTCTATGCTCAATGCAATTTTGACTTGTCTGATCACTTAAAAAAAGAATCAAGCTACTAAACATCTTTTTTCTGTTTAAGGATGCACAGAGCACTCTTCATAAAGAAAGTTTACATTAAAGAAAAATTATACTTACAATGTTATGCTATTATTATAAGGCTGCTTAACTGTTTCCATTCTAAAGTGGCTCTTTGTTGTTACTTGTATCTTTGTTAAACTATTACCTTTTAAGCTGAAATGTCCCATATGTGGACTCAAGCTAGAAGTGAGTTTTTAGGGGTGCCTGACCAAAAAACAGATAAGCCATTTTTGCAGACAAAGAAGGAGTACTATTTTTGCTATTTAAAAAAAAATGTTCCTAGTGTCTCTCTAGTGTGGAACAGAAACATAAAAGGCAGTAGGAACATAAGCATATCTGCAACCCAGAAACTTTCTGTAGTCTGGTGAAAATCTATTTTGAAAGTTAAGTCAAGTTGTGTGTTCTCAAATATATGTTGTACATGTGTACAGATTTTTATACAAGAGTTCTCTTTGAAAAATGACCTCTCGCTATTGTAATTTCTTTATAAATGCATGTAATAAAGAAGCTGAGATGAATTTCTCATTACACATTTTAAGTTCATGTGACAGTGTTCTAGGAGGACCAGAGGTAGGACACTGACAGTGTGTTCATGTCATGAAAGTGTATAATAAATTCACATGCACAAGGGGTAAGAGTTAGTCGTGCAAGAATATTCTAGCATATCTAGTCTGGAGTGCTTCACTTTGCAATGTGAATGCTCTTTTAATACAGCTATTTGTGTGAAGTTTAATTTACACAATTTTACTCTTCTAGCAAATGTAAAGAGCCCACTTCATATAGTCTTGTCTTTTACCTGGTTAACCTCCCCTCTGTGTACTTATGTGATAAAAGGCAGAACAACATGATACATTTTTCTGCGTCTTAGAATCATAATAATAGAACACTAGAACTGGAAGGGACCTCAACAGATCATAGAGTCCAGTTCGCTGCCCTCTCAGCAGGACCAAGTACCATCTAGACCATCCCCAATAGGTGTCTGTCTAACCTGCTCTTAAATATCTCCAGTGATGGAGATTCCACAACCTCCCTAGGTAATTTATTCCAGCGCGTAACTACCCTGAAAGTTAGGAAGTTTTTCCTAATGTCTAATCTAAACCTCCCCTGCTGCATGTTAAGCCCATTGCTCCTTGTCTTATCCTGAGAGGCCAAGGGGAGCAGTTTTTCTCCCTTCTCCTTGTAACCCTCTTTGAGGTACTTGAAAACCACTATCATGCCCCCTCTAAGTCTTCTCTTTTCTAAACTAAACAAGTCCAATCATTTCAGTCTTCCTTCATAGCTCATGTTCTCTAGACCGTTATACCTTTGTTCTCTAGACCTTTTAGATCTCTTAACTGACTCATATGTCTTCTGCCAACCGTTCCATCTTTTCTAGGGGTTACATCTAAAATGCCAAATATCTGTAGTTCTGTAACATGCAGTATAAACCAAACATCTACGTCATGATGTGTTAATAAGGTTTTATCTGTACTTGTTCAAGAATAGTAACAGAGATTGCTGTGCTACTCTGTGTACTATCGAAACAAAAAAGCAGTCCAGTAGCACTTTAAAGACTAACAAAATAATTTATTAGGTGATGAGCTTTCATGAGACAGACCCACTTTTTCAGATCATAGCCATACTGGAACAGACTCAATATTTAAGGCACAGAAAACCAAAAATAGTAATCAAGGTTGACAAATCAGAAACATTATTATCAAGGTGAGCAAATCAGAGAGCGGAGTGGGGGAAGTCAAGTGATGGTATCTCTAGAATAGATATGTGGACAAAGTTGGCAACAGGCCTTGTTGCTAGGAAAAGTTCCAGGATTGGTACTCCTGTGGTATAGCCTATGGCTGTTGGTGAGAATCCTCATAAGGTTGGGAGGTTGTCTGTAGGAGAGAACAGGCCTGTCACCTAGGGCCTTCTGGAGTGTGGCATCCTGATTAAGGATAGGTTGTAGGTCTTTAATAATGCGTTGCAGTGGTTTGAGTTGGGGGCTGTAGATAATGACCAGTGGTGTTTTGTTCTTGGCTTGTTTGGGCCGATCTTGGAGTAGTTGGTCTCTGGGTATTCATCTGGCCCTGTCAATTTGTTTTTTAATTTCTCCTGGTAGGTAATTCAGGTTTATGAATATTTGGTAGAGATCTTGTAGTTTTCGGTCTCTGAGTAGGATCGGATCAGGCCCATTGCCAGCTTTGTCCACATATCTATTCTGGAGATACCATCACTGGACCTAACCAGGTTGTTCACAGAATCACGGGCACATTCTCATGATCCTCAGCTAACATCAAAACTGCCATCATGTGCCAACAACGCCCACCTATTTTGTATATTGGACAGACTTCTAACTCTCTTAGACAAAGAATTAATGGGCATAAAACAGACATAAAAACACTCCTGATTCACAAACCTGTCAGCCAGCATTTTAATGGAGTGGGCCATTCTGTTAATGACCTGAAAGTCTGTGCTTTATTGAAAAGGAACTTTCACAGCCGTTTGGAAAGAGAGGCTGCTGAACTTTCTCTTTTATATTCAAATTTAACACGTGGTTTGAACCAGGATGGCAATTTTCTAGCTCATTATAGGGACTTTTTTTACAATTTTGCTTTATCTAATTCTTGACGCCCCTCCCCCCCCCCCGACCCTGCCCCTCTGACTTCATTAAGTCAGTCGTGACTTCGATTCATAGAACCTTCCACAGTGTACTACCAGGTATTCTAGATAGAGGTGCTCAAAGGGGAAAAAAAAATCTTGAAGTTTGAAACAGACTGACATTTTGGTTTCTTAAAATTCTGTGCAAAATATTTGTTTGAAAAATGTATCTTTTCCCATCACTTCCCTTTATCTCTTTTGTCACTTTCATAAAATGAAAGCTGTCCAGGACTATTTTCCTTGATTCTCTGAATTTTCCTTTGCCTTTTTTACTTTTTGAAACTTCTCAATCTCTCAAAGTTAGTGGCAATGTTAGAGTAAGTGTAGACTAAAAGTAACAGACTCCGAGGGTTGATCTTCTGGAGTTCCATTTCACGTGCCTGGTAGAGACATGTGAAATTGAACTACCTGGGGTCAGCACTCGACCTCTGTACTCCTCAATATCTCACCAGGAGTGGGGGGGTGGGTTTGATGGGAGAATTTCTTGTGTCAATCTCCCTCAGTGAAGATGGCCAGGTAAGTCGATTACAGATAAGTCTGTTCTAGCTACACAGTAACAATACCTAGAATTGTGTATCTACTGTTGTAGACCTGCCCTTCATTTCATTTTTGCTTTTTTGTCATTCTGTAACTTTTTTAAAATTTGAAGTTCTGAAATTTAGCAAAAAAAGAAAACAAATTCTGGGCAAAACCAGTGGCAGAAAAGAACAAAGATGTAAAAAAGAGAAGGAAAGTAGGAGAGAAACAAAAAATTAACTTTTGAAATCTCTGTCTTCAATTTGGAGAAAGAGCTTTGAAAATCCTCAGGCTTTTCTGAAAAGATTCAAAGTGTTTGTTTTTGTTGTGGGGGGGAAGAAGATTTATTAAATGCTTTGAATGAAAAATTTCCATCAGCTCAAAGTCTAGAATAGAATTCTGTATAATTTTGTTCCCCATTTCAGTCTCAGAGCTGCAATTAGGTAGTGAGGTGTTCTCTGTGCGCACTCTTTAGGTGATGTCACACAATAAAGAGCGACGGTCAAAGCGGGACGAGAAACTGGATAAGAAATCTCAGGCCATGGAGGAACTGAAAGCAGAGAGAGAGAAAAGAAAGAACAGAACAGGTGAGTGTAAAAAGTTGTCGATGGCCTGCAAAGAATCTAATATGGAGTGTCTCTCCTCATCATGTAATTGAAACATGGAGAGGTACATATCTCGCAGTTGGAGGAGACCTTAAGAGGTCAAGTCCAGTCCCCTCTGCACTCACAGCAGGATGTATCACTATCCCTCATAGATTGTGGGTTGATTTGGTTTAATCTGCCCCAGACCCTTGAAAGGCCCTCTCAAGGGTTGAGCTCACAGCTCTGGGTTTACAGAGCCAATGCTTTAACCACTGAGCTATCCCTCCCTCCCACCTAGCTATTGCAGGTGGTGATGAGGCACTTGTCTTTAAACTAGTGTCAGTACAAAAAAACTCAGGGCAAGTGGTTTGATTTGGTTTTGAAACTAATGGTGGTCTTCATCTTGCTCCCCTCGTCTTCCTTGTTTGCCCCTATTTCTTCCTTTAATGCTGCCTCCACCATTTGAAGAGCATTTTGTTCTTTGGTGGCCAACTGAACTGATTCTAAACCCAGCAATATCTGTGGAATTGTATGGAATTTAATTTGGAAAAAAAATTCAATACAGTTTCACACAAAAATTTTAGCCCAAAATCCTAAATCAAGCATCCCCACTCACTCTTCCACTAATACGCTCCAACTCTGACCTTCGCTCACTCCTAAAATTAGCATTTCCTGGTTCACTCTTTCCTTGGTCTTTTTGCTAACATTACTAACACAGGTCCCAGTAAACGGTGGTGACTTGTGGTGTTATGCTTGTAAGAAACATACAGGATCTTTTTAGCGGCAAAGGCAATGCATCACATTTATTGCAAATACAAAGTAAAAAACGTATTTATTTCCATTCGCCCCCAGTCCTGCTGATGCTGTTATACTTACTAGTCTGTGACTTGGACCAGTCTAATGGCCAGTTAGATTATGCCCAAGTGGGGGATATGGGTTATGTCCATTGTGATTCCAACGTCCCAAGGCTGCTGCTTGATGGGACAAACGTAAAGTACCATACCAAGACACCCCATCTTGTATAGCAGTGCCGCCTTGTACAATCTGTGGATTTTGCCAAATTATGTTGTAAGTAGTTACTTTGGAGATTGGTTTTGTTGTGAGTTTGCTGATGACTTTTGTGGGTGTTACCCCAGCCTGGTTTCGATAGGATGTATTTGCACATGTTGGGAGTGCTTGCTCCTAATTTGAAAGTCATTAATTTGCCCATCATTTGTCATTAAATGCAACTGGCACATTTAATAGTGGCTTGGCATGCCTGAGTCTCTGGCTATCTGGATGCTGAGGTGGCCTTTAGACTAAGATTTTTTTGTTTTTTCAGACATTCACTCTTGTTTACACAAACAAGAATTTTATAATTGTTTTTGTAAAATGGGGCTTAGTACAAAACATTGTAAAATTAAAGTAACTATTAAAATTTTTTCCATAATACAAAAAAACCTTTTGACACTCTTAAGGAAAAAGGCTGTTCTAAAGGTGAGCATAGTGAGTCACAAGGACCTTCTGGTTTGTTTATGCCTTAACAGTAATAACAGAGCGACAGCCTACTTGATGCTTCTTCACAAATGGCAGTTGGCCATTCCTTTCTGCTAGTCGCAAAGGGTGGCTGGCAGCGTGCAGTGAGGCACGTTACATTGGATAAAGATTATTATTTATTATACAGACAGTAACCAGTCACTAATTTCACGTGGTCCTTTCACATAATGGGGTGGGGGATAGCTCAGTGGTTTGAGTACTGGCCTTGTAAACCCAGGGTTATGAGTTCAAGAGGGCAGGGGACTGGATTCAATGACCGCTCAAGGTCCCTTCTTGTTCTATGAGATATATGTGTATCTCCATGAATGATCAGATGGCACCATTTTCCTCTTGCCAGTTTGAGGTATGGTTGAAATGGCAACCTAGAGGCAAAAGGCTCAATTACTAGAACCCTAACCCACCCAGACTCTGTTAATTTCTTATTTAAGTTTTGTCTGTTGCCACCTCTTTCTATACTTGTAAATGGGACACATTTTGTTCTTCCCACAGCATGCCCCAGGCTTCTTGTTGCAGACTAGAGTTGAGACCATCCTTTGAACTTCCTTGTTCCTTGGCTAGAATAGATAAAAAGCCCTAATACTGTAGGGGTCTGAGCCTTTTCTTCCAAAAATGGTTGTCATGAGCACATTGACTGACTGACTGACTGACTGACTGACAGGGGTAGTGATAAGCTCAAGTATGCATGTGTGAAGCCTGTTCCCTTATTGCTTGCTGTTCCCCACCTAGAGGGAAGTGTTTCAGATGAGCATGATTTAGGAAACATTTGCTTACTTCTGTATGTCTTTTAAACAACATACCTACAGTGTCTCTGGCTTTGTCTACGCTGGGCCAAGAAAATCGACTGCAAATACGCAATTCTAGCTACTGCAATTGCGTAGCTAAAATCGAAGCAACTTGCTCGGCTAACTTGGCTGTCTATACTGGGGAAGGTTGATGGGCAAGTTTCTCCTGTCAACTTCCCTTACCTCTTGCGTCTCGCAAGAAGTAAGGGATTGACTGCAACCTTTGAGAGGTTGATTTCATGCATCCATACTAGACACGTGAAAATGAATCCTAGAAGACTACCCTGAGTGAGTCGATCTTACTGGGTAGCGCAGACCCTGCCCGAAGTGAATGCTTTAAGTGTAACTGCATGCTATGAAGCTGGTTTTCAGTTTGTGAGCGCACAATTATCTGGTTATTCTGTGTCTCATACTTGGAGGGTTGCATGAGAGAGAAGCTGTCAGCAAAAAGGATTTTTTTTTTTCAGCTGAGTTGCTTGCAAAAAAACAACCATTAAAAACCAGTGAAGTATACTCAGATGATGAAGAGGAAGAGGAGGATGATAAGTCCAGTGAGAAGAGTGATCGCACGTCTAGATCATCCTCATCTGATGAGGAGGAAGAGTAAGTATTAACCACAGGTCATAGAAAACTGCTTTCTTCTGTGTATGTGTTTGAAAATTAACAAGACCTAACAACAACCCCCCCCCACCCCGGCCATGTTTTGATTTAGAGTAATAAGTGGGGTCAGAGTTGTTCATCAGAGGTGGCTCTGTCTCTTGGCAATGTCATTTTCAGGCTTCTATGCACAGCTAGATTTGGGATTTATTTGAATTCCCTCTTGTAGTCCAGCTTCCTACCACTGGATCAACAGCTAGGATTTATCCCGTGGCCCAAGTTATTCTTTCCTGGTGTCTGCAGTGATTGGAAGATGAGGTCATTCTTGCTTGTTGGCACCACAGTTTTCACGTAAACCTTGAGTGCTCAGCCAGTTGGGGAAGTATGTTGAAATTGCTCCAATTGTGGTGAAAAATTGAAGCTATATGCTTGCATTGTAAAGAAAAGTGGAGTATAAAGTGGCTAGTTGAGGAGCCTTGTAAAGATGTGACAAGGATCCTGTATCACTGTCGAAAGCATGCCCATATTTGTCATGGCTACAATTTACTACCATTGATTTGTGATTTGGTGACCTTGGGCCAAGAATTAAATTCATTGGAGGCTAAAGTACTCACACTCTGAAGAATGTGGTCCATGGGTGAGAAATGGAAGGGAAACTACTGCTCATGCTGATCCTGTCCTATGTAGAGAGCTTTGGTCTCCAAAGCTTTCCACTGGACACCTCTCGCACATTAAATTCATATAACTACACTTTTCCACCCTGACAAATTGAATGTTTACAAACATTTCAGTTAATTAGCATATGATGATCCACATCTTTATCTAAAGCCCTTTTAGTTGGTGCTAATAGATTTATATCACGCCCCCCGGCCTTTTTTTTGTCCAAATCAGAAAAGAAGAAATTCCCCCAAAATCCCAACCCGTCTCTTTACCCGAAGAACTGAATCGGGTACGGTTATCTCGGCATAAGCTGGAACGTTGGTGTCATATGCCTTTCTTCGCCAAGACAGTCACTGGCTGCTTTGTTCGTATTGGCATTGGGAACCACAACAGTAAACCTGTCTACCGGGTGAGTTTGTCTTCCAGGGATTCAATTCCCCTTGGGTAGCACAGCAATATGTGCAGTTAATGTTTGTCTGGGCTCTTTCTCTTGAGAGAGAATACTTGTGTACTTGAGCATCCTTCAATATGTACTGAAGGAACCTGCACATCTTAGAGTAGTGGTGAAGGCTGCAAGGCTAGAAGAAAATAATTGAGGGATAAGGTGGCCAAAGAGGGAGCTGCAGCTTATCAGTTTCTAAAACAATGCAAAACATTGGTGCCTACTAAAACAATATTGAAAACTAAGCCTAGTCTTCCAACCCTAACTAATGCTGCTATGCTTCTCTTTACACTGTATTGAAATTTGCTGTGACCCAGTATGGATCAGTATGATTCCTGCTTCCTGTATTTCACGGTCACTCCCATAAATTCTCATCACTTTGTATACAGAGAAATTGGAAAATGTGCACTACTGTACCAGACATCCTTCTGGTCTTTAGGAGACAGGGTAACTGGGGAAACAGTGCTTTGCTGCTTCAAACCTGAGAGTGAATTTGAGGACATTAGTAAAAGACTTACCATCAGCTGTGTGCTACGGTGAAGATAAGGCAGGGCTGTCAAACTGATTTTCTGTACCAATGGAAAAATATAGACCTGTTTTTTTTTTTCCTCCTCTTGTGCTAATTGTGTAAAATAAAATAATCTGACCTCTGACTACCCTTGGGCAGATAATTTAATCATTTTGTTGCTGTTCATCACAGTGACTATATAAGAGAATATGGCAGCCTCCTCTGAAGATCCAATCATAAACCTGGTACTTCAGCACAACCACATGTATTAAGCACAATCACTCTGTAGGTGTATTTTATTTCCTCCCCATATCACATACAACTATTTTACTGTAGGATTATATACATCGTATTATTGGGGAAGAATTGAGGCCCCTGAAACTCCATACCTGTTTAGGCTGGTATCATAAACTGCCAGCTAGTTCATTTCAGATAACCACTGAAGGTGAGGAACACGCTTATGGGAAGTAATTGTACAATACTTACTCATACAGCAGAGAGAAGCTTCAGTATAACTTTCTGTGCTCTAGATGATGATCTCTACTTCAGACTATCTATCAGACTAAGGTTAAGCTCTAGTGGAAAGGACTTTGAAGTATGTAACGTGTTCAGATAATGGCATAAACTTAGTCCTCACAGTCTTCTCTCGTGAACATCTTTTTTATGGTCTAGGTTGCTGAAATAACTGGTGTTGTAGAAACTGCAAAGGTTTACCAGCTTGGGGGAACCAGGACAAACAAAGGACTACAGTTACGGTAAAATGACAGTAATTTTGTCAATTAGTGCATTGCCCTCTTACGGGATATAATGTTTCCTGTGTGGTATGGAGATGAAAGCCATCAAACGGAGTGTTTCGAGCATCACAACGTGCTTGTCAAAACACTTTTTCCCCTTAATTAGGGAGGTGGTAAATGGCTGCCTCCTCCCCTTGTGGTCTGAGAGTGTCAGCCAGAGACTGCTGGAGAAGATGTCAGTATGTTCCTGCTGTGTGATGTCCATCATCTGTATTTTTTTCTCCCTCTTCACTTCATCCACAAAGGCAATGGGGAAATGTTTCTTCCTATGGCAGCGGCAGAATAGGGATTGGCACACAGCACTGCTTAAACAGGTGGTAGACATCACTTCAAATCTCTTTCTTCCAGGCACCTACATGGACTCCAGTAAAGATTGTAATTCTTCCAAATATTTGGAGAATGCGTATTCTTGCAGGTCTGCTATTACTTGGTAAACTCTGTGGAAAAAGCCTTATTAATCATTCACACCTCTGATGACTGGTAATGGCTTCTGCTGCCTAGTTTAAGGAGGGAGGGAAATTCTTGCTCTAAGGGAATGTTTCATCATGGCAACTAACTTCCTCAAGCAGTAGATTCTCTGGCAATCTGTGAGCTAGGTGAGATGTTCAGCAGAATAGAATAGACTGTTGCTGGGCTGGTACTGAGCTCTTCTGATACTGGTCAGAAACTAGATGGCGGTTTTTCTCTTTCACTTATCTCCTTTGAGCAGTGTCCCTATTGGTGCGCCACTGTAGATGTGTTTGAATCCTTGCCCGGTGGATCTGAAAACTTTGGTAGTAGTGTCTGTTTGGCCTATGCATGTGCTTCCTGTGCCTCTTATTTTGCCATAAGGTTAACCCATCAGCTCAGTTCTTTCCCAAATGCACCTGTCTAGAGACAGATCTATTAGTCTGTGCATCATATCATGGTCTTTTCCACAGCACTTAAATAGTTGCTTAATCCCTTCAGAGATGTGCAGATTTCTTTATTTTCTTTCTTTAAACCAAAAAAACCAAACTTTTTTATTTCCCCTACCTTTTACTGGGGTTTGCTGTAGCACAGGCATATGCCCAGTTTACTGGGATTTGAGTGGTGCCACAAAGTCTGTATCTTAGCGCCTATGAGGAGGAGGTGTCTAGTCTCGTTATTTCCTGATACCCAAGAAGAAGGGAGGCTGGAGACCTGTACTAGACCTCAGAGCAATGAACAAATTTGTCAAGGCTTAAAAATTCAGGGTGGTCACACTAAGAGCAATTATTTCATCTTTGGAACAGGGAGAATAAGCAACCTGAAGGTTAAAGGCTGAAGACTAATTTCCACATATCAATCCTACCTTTCTACAGACTTATCTAGGTCCCCCAGGACCATTATCACTATAGAATATTCTCCTTTGACCTTACATCAGTTCTTAGAATATCCTCCCCGCCCCTCTCCATCGTAGGGGTTTATCCATATTGCCAGGAGATTACAGTCTTACACCTGCCAGGACAATTGTCTCCTTCAGAGCCTGCTCCTTCAATGAGGCTTTGGGGTCATCCAACCTGCTGTAGACTTCGTGGAATTGGGCTTACAGATGAACCTCCAAAAATCAATGTTCACCCCTGTACAGTGCCTAGAGTTCATAGGAGCTAATTTTGACCTGTTTCGGTTGAGTGTTTCCACCACAGCCGACTGCACAAGGACAAACACAAGAGGGTTTCACTCATTGGCCACACTCATAGAGGCAATACCAATCTGCCGTGAAATATCTTCCAGATGCTGCCTCTAACTTGCAGGGCATATGTCTGCAGCCATGTCTGTGATGCACATACCAGAATTCACATCAAGTTTCTCCAGATGTCATTCAGCTTGGTCTACTGGGTAAGCAAAAGACAAATTATCATTAGATGCACCACAGTCAGACACTCTCTGGACTGGTGGAAAGATGCAGCAGATGTCTAGCCAAGGATCATCTCCTTACAAACTTCTGCATCACCGACACATCGTTCATAGGGTGAAGCACACATCTCACCATTCTTATGTCGTGGGGCAAGTGGTCATCCACAGACACCTCTCTTCACATCAACTTCCTCAAACTTGGAGTGGTCAAGAATTCCTGGACATACTTCCTGCTAATTGAAGGTGCACTCAAAGATCTTGACAGACAACACGGCATGCATGTATTACATAAATTCCCAGGGAAGTGTCAGATTCCTCTCCCTTTGTGTGGAAGCATTAAGGCTATGGGACAGGTGCATTTCGCACAATGGGACAATATCCGTGGTTCATCTTCCAGGCTCATAAAATATGGTAGTCAGCAGTCTGACACAAGGTCCCAACACAGTCACGAACGGGAGAGAAACTCTTTACCACACAACATATTCAGGTGGTGTGGAACACTGGCTGCCAACCTGTTGGCCACTTGCCTGAACAAGAAATGTCCACACTGCAGGGCAGGAATAGACAGTTCTCCTTAGGGGATGCTCTTTCTTCAATGGGACAAGGACCTTCTCTAAGCCTAGGATGCATTCTCTATTGCAATCTGCAGATATTGACTTGAGGCCCGAGTCCTTCATGATGTCAGAAAATGTACCCTGCTCTGATGCGGCGCAGGAAATATTACCACGCAGCAGAAAATCCGCTACCCATTGTATTTGCTTGCAAAAGTGGACCAGGTTTTTAAGTTTTCTGTAATTCCAGATAAATTTTCCTGGCATCTGCTACTCTCACAATGTTCTTGTGTACGGACTCTCAAGAAATCAGGACAATCTCAGAGCCCTATCAGAGTTCACCTAGCTTCCATAGCAGCCTTCCGTCAACAAATAGAGGGATACCCGGTGCTCTGACATCCAACCACAAAGCAGTTCCTCAAAGGTATAGTAAACATTTTCCCCCAACCCAGATGTCCTGCCCCAACTTGGGATCTAAGCTTAGTAGTAAAAGAGCCTGATTAGGCAGCCCTTTGAACCCCTGGCTGCTTGTTTGCTCGTTTACCTGTGTATGAAGACAGCGTTCCCGTTGGCAATTGCTGCAGTGAAAAGAAGAGGGGAAATGCTGACAGTGATGGTACCCCGATGACTACATGGAAATTCAGCTTCAAGGTCGATTCACATCCTGATCTTCTACCCGGCAACCTCACTGTGGTAATGGGGAAGGCATACAGCACATGCCAGGTATAAAAGTGACCTGGCCTCTTACCTGGACAGGATGAAGGCCTTCAGAAAATCTCCTTAGCCTTTCCTTTACTTTGCACAAAGGTTTTAAAGGTGCAGTGATATTGTCCCAGAGACTTGCCCGATGGATCTTGAACTGTGTCATACACTATCAGGTTCATAACGTAGTGTGTGCACAATCCACAAGGTTGGATTCCTTCTCTGTTGCCTTCCTCAGCAGAGTCCCTGTCTGTGAAATCAGCAAGGAGACAACCTCTGCATCTGAGCATACCTTCACAAAACACTATGCATTTGCTACATTCTGCTTCGATGCTGTCAGTTGGTTCCATAGCATTGTCATTTGTAACAGACTTAACATTGAAGCCTCAGCCTTCCATTAGAGGTATGGCATGACAGTCACCTGCTGTGGAGCACCTGTAGGGACACTGCTTGAAGAAGAAGAGGAGGAAGTTACACAATTTATGCAGTAACAATGGTTTTTTGAGCTCTTTTCTGCCTGCCCACACACCCCCAACCCTCCTGTAGATGTTCCACTCCAGGTGCGCTTGTGTCCTGCTGCTGCTGAACTAACCAGCTGAGAAACAGCTGTGAACTAAACAGCCCACTCACTCCTCAGTTTCTGCTCTGCTGCGAAGTACTTAACAAGAACAGTGGAGTAGAGGGAAGAAGGGTGGCTTCTGGAGCACCCATAGGGGGCACATCTCGAAAAACCATTGTTGTTGCACAAGCTGAGTAACTTTTTCTTAATACATGTCATTGCTCAAAACTAAGATAGAGGAAGATCCTGTTTGCTAGTGGGTTGTGCCATGTGCTGTTGAGGTATGAGGGAGAGGTGGATGTTGCACTTTTGGTTGAAATTAGTGTTACCATAAGAGGGATGATGTGTCTGAAAAGTGTCAGCTTTGTGCTCCTTAGCAACTGGTTACTAAGTAGTGAGGTAATATAAAGGTATAGGCAGTTAGGCAGTCCCTGCATGCCCCCCTCTTTGGCCTTTGTGGCACTGGGACCTTAATTGTCACAGTCCAGGGCACGTTCTTCTCAGTGGTTCAGTAAGGGCTCTTTCCACTTCAAGCTCCTTCATAATTGGCTTTCTGGGTGGAGACCAGTGTTCCCTCTGTTCTTTTTCCATCTGTGTGCAGGTTTTTTCTACCCATGCACAGAATAAATGTTATGTGCACTGGTATTAGAAATAAAACCTACCTGTGGGTCCTCTGCTAATCAGCTGGGTGGCATAGGAATCTCTCCTACAAGGCCATCTAAGTGGTCAGCTTACAGGGAACACTGATGGAGATCCACATTTTATTCCCTTGTGATCAGGTTGCATAGTTCTCTGCTTTCACTGTGTATTTCCAAGCCAAGACAGTCTGCCAGAGCAGGCCTGTTTTGTGTTCTCTTCAGAGGCACGTAACAAATATGATTGCTATAAATATGTTGCTTCATTTTGCTTCCTAAGCAAGCCTACATTATACTTAAGGGAAAACATTATAAAGAAAACAATAAAAGCCTCCACACATGCTCATAGGCTTACCAGGAACACCTCTCCCCCAAGTCCTAACATGGATCCTGGCAGGATGAGTCCTTTAACACCCTCCTTCGCCACAGGGAGTCCTTGTCGCTAACCATTCACCACATCTCCAGCTTGGAACAAGCACCCAGTCCTATGGGGCCTTAGTAGGCCAAGTCCTTTCAGCCCTCTCTGAAGGACTGCAACCTTCCATGGATCAAACGTCCTATCCATTGGCTAGGTCTGATTATGGAGGAGGTTCTTTTAACATCCCTCTTCCTGCTAAAGAACGCAGCACACACACACACACACAGTGCTGCTACAACACATACAATTTTAATACAATTTATCCCAAAACTATTACCCCTAATTCAGTGAGGCTTAACTTTATTGAATTAAGTTTATATTAATTCCATTAGGCTTGTTCACAGCACTGCAAGATATTGTCAGTGTGTCTAATTAATTTGCCAAGGTAGTCACTTAAACGGCTCAGGGCAGCAAGAAACTAACACACATTGATCAAATGCCACCTCACATCTTAATAAAGCTACAGGACAGAAATTGTTACAACAAACAGTTCATGAGGGCTCTGCTTCAGAGCTCCCAAACAAATCTACCAGCCCAAGTCTGAGAATCAGGTTAGGCTATTCTCCTGGTGCCTGAGAGAGAAACCATCATCCACTGTGGCCTAGCTGACTTCTCCTCCCTTTGGCTTCCTGCTTCTGTGTTTAAATAGCCCAGCCACAGGGCCTCCTCAATTGTCACCAGGCTGTATGCTTTTTTTCCCCACTACAGCCTTTGACATGCAGACTGGAAAAGGCCACACCTTCCCATCTCCCCCCCGCACCTCCCCAGTGTGTATGCAAAAATTTTGGGATGGAGGTTGACACCTAGTGAACAGCATGAGACCAGTCTTAATTGTTACTGAAGTGGGTAGAATCCACTGAACCTTTGTATGTCTATGTAGATCCAAATAATTGCCCTGTATCCAGCAGATGGGCACATTGCTGTATTAGTTGGCATATGGGTTTTCCTGGTAACTTTTTTCCTCCTTGTTGCAGGCACGGCAGTGACCAGCGTGTGTTTCGTCTGGAATTTGTCTCCAATCAAGAATTTACTGAAAGTGAGTTCATGAAGTGGAAGGAAGCGGTGAGTTTGCCAGAATTTTTCCTCTTCGAACAGCTCCCTGACAGGAATATTCTGATGAGTGGAGAATGATCTTGACGCCTCCTGTTTTTATACCTAGATGTTCTCTGCTGGGATGCAGTTGCCTACACTAGATGAGATAAACAAGAAGGAAGTGTCCATCAAAGAAGCCCTCAACTACAAATTTAATGACCAAGACATTGAGGAGGTAGACAAATTGACTATACTTTGAGATTCGGCAATGTGACTAGTGTCTCCTAAAGTGATGTTAGGACAGTGCTCAAAAGGAGCAGGAACTCCCAAGAGTTGAGCTCTAGCATTTGTAAAATCATATGTGCTCCGTTTTACTGTGGTAGGGGTGAGTGGGAATGGTACAAAGTCCAAAATCAGGTAAGTGGAATAAGTGCAAAAGATGGAAAGAATAGTTTCAGGTCTAAATGGCCCTGACTTTAATGCCTGCTCCTACTTTATGATGTCCTCCCTGTTCTGTGCGCCATTTCATGGACAGGTTCATGCAGCAGCACTGCAAAGAGTTCCTTCACTTTGTTGCTCCTCCTTTGTTTGAGCAGAATAAAATAGAATGGAGTCCTGAGTAGTTATTGGCATCATGTTAAAGTTTGCTATTATCAGTTCTTTAGATCTTTACTTGCTCAATATTTACTAAGTGTAATTTGGTGTCATTAGTCTGTTGTAGGCCAGACATACAATAAAAGGTTGTACTTGTTGGGAGGTTTTGGTAAAGTAATGTATGCAGAGGTCAGATACAGCTGAAAAATTATTTTGTAGAAGTAAATATTGTGTTTAATGGAACTGTTTGGGCAGTCACTTGTAGGTCCTCCTAGGTGTTCTAAAATGAATATATTCTTATAACTTCTCTCTTCTGTTCTGCTTCACATGGAAGATAGTGAAAGAGAAAGAGCGGTTCCGAAAAGCGCCTCCCAACTATGCCATGAAGAAAACTCAGCTACTAAAGGAGAAGGTACGACATGGTACTTGCCTACTTTGTGGAAAGCTCTTTTGACTAAAGATTCAAAGCTTATATGGATGCTAGTGATACCCAAACTTAAATTCTATACCAAAAAGTTTGAATTCAGAGAAACTGCTGAATGCCAGAATGTCCAGAGCCCAGTCTGAATCATTACATTTCTTCACCATTGGACAGCACTTACCTGCTGGTGAAACACAAGGGCCAGCAGCTGTCCTGTCTTGCCCTTGAGGTCAGACACGCTTAGGTTGGTGGCTGTAGAAGTTCACTTCCCCCCTCATTTTTGCTACATATACCTACTCTTGGGAGAATTTGAAAATTGCTTGCCTGTAATGGTTTTTTACAGCTTACGTTTCAATGCCTCTTGGGAATAGATGTCTAAACCATTTATTGGCCATTATGTTTTCTTTCTAAGCAGTTGTCTCATGTGAAGAGACTTGAATATTCATCACCGTGAGTGGTTTATTTGGTCATGTGCGTCGCCCACAGGTCTCATTTAAGTCAAACTGTTTCAGATACCATTTGAAGAATAAAAATTGTCATAACTTCTCACACCATTGAAAAATCTGCACATGGTTTTCTCCTTAAATTTGATACTAAAATGCACAAATACAAGCAAACAAGGAATTGAGAATTTGCTAATTTTGCTCTTATGTACTTTGGGGGCTTGTCTACACTACCACCCTCCTTCAAGGGAAGGACGGTAATTAGGGTATTGGGAGTTTACTAATGACGTGCTGCGCTGCATACGCAGCACTTCATTAAGCAAATTCCACACTCCCACGGCAACTTCGAAGTACCGGCTCGAGTCTAGCCGCAGCTCACCCACTGGTACTTTGAAGTCCCAGGGCAACTTTGAAGTCCCTTTACTCCCCTAAAGGAACTTCAAAGTTGCCCTGGCACTTCGAAGTACCAGTGGGTGAGCTGCGGCTAGACTCGAGCCGGTACTTCGAAGTTGCCGTGGGGGGGTGTGGAATTTACTTAATGAAGTGCTGCGTATGCAGCGCAGCACTTCATTAGTAAACTCCCAACACCCTAATTACCATCCTTCCTTTGAAGGAGGGTGGTAGCGTAGACAAGCCGTGGATTGATGTAATCTACAGTCGAGCTATTATGGAATGAAATTCACTTTGTGTAGTTGTAGGCTGTGTGAAAGAGTATATTCAGTTTTAGACAGACAAGGTGGGTGAGGCAATATCTTTTAACAAGCTCTGTTAGAAAGAAGCTTTTGAGTTTTGTCTTTCTGAAAGGAAGTCTGATCACTGCCACCAGGTGGCATATTAGACTAACGTTATATTCTGTGTAGCACCTTAGAAACAGATTTATTAAGGCATAAGCTTTTATGGGAAAAACCCACCTCTCACTTTCCTGTCTGAAGTGGGTTTTATGCACAAAAGCTTATGCCCTACTAAATCTGTTAGTTTTTAAGGTGCGACAGAACTCCATGTTGTTTTTAAAGATACAGACTAACGCGGCTACCCCTCTAAGGTAGTATTGTTCCTCTTTGAATGAGGAGGCTAAGTTAAATTCCCATAGCATTAACTAAATTAAAATTCACCATTGCAAGAAGAATCTGTCTTTTTTGATACTAGTCTGGCAAAAGATGAGTTTTAATCAAAGCTATAGCAATCTTTTGTACAAAAATTAAAAGTAAGCTTCTCTCTAGCGATAGAAGTAAGAACACCACTGACGTAAAACAGACTAGATGACACTAGGTCTATTCTTAAGGTCAGTGATTGGCCCTATGATGGAGAATTATGCCTAACAAATTACTGGTTGGTTGAAGGCTATGGCAGAAGACCTGGGGGACCAGGACAAAGCAAAACAGATTCAAGATCAGCTGAATGAACTGGAAGAAAGAGCAGAGGCCCTAGACCGCCAGCGGACAAAAAATATTTCTGCAATCAGGTAGGTACTGGAGGTTGGCATTGTCCCTTCAGAGCACATCAGTAAAAATGTAACAGAGGAGAGGAATCAGTGAAATAACGTTTAGTGCTACTTACAAGATCTGACACTTATTTCCAGGATGTGTACTTAGGAACTGAATACCATTATTGCTAATTCTGCTACTTGCTCTTTTTCTCCATGTGGTCATGTGCCTCAGAATCAGGTTTCATTTTTGACAACTGGTAACTTTCTTCCCAGCTAGCTCAAAGTCTTGTGTGCCAGAAAGAGATTGCCAGTGAGAGCAATCACTTAATTAAAATGGCCAACTGAAAAAACCCACAAGCATACAGGAATCAAATTAGAAGGCCGGGCACAAAATGAGATTGAACTTGCTAGAGACATAAAGGATGACGACAAAATATTTTACATGTGTATTAGAAGCAAGAGAGAGACTAAGGACAGACTAGGCCCTTTATTACATGAGGAGGGAAATACAAAAATGAAAATAGAGGGATGGCCCAAGTTTAAATACCTTCTTTGTTTTAATGGGAAAGGTTAGCAGTGATGGGACAATAAATGTAGTGAAGATCTGTCAATAAGGGCATAGGCTCTAAGGCTAAAATAGGGAAATAACAAGTTAACGATTGCTCAGCTGTGTCCTATTCTACAAACTTATGTTGATATAACTACACCGCCCAGGAGTGTGGAAAATTTGGACCAACGTAGTTGTATTGTTCCAATTCCCTGATGTAGATGGGGCTACATCAACAGGAGGCCTTATCCCATCTGTATAACTACCGCATCTTGGGGAGATGGGGTACGTACATGGATGGGAGAAGCTCTCCCCTTGGTGTAGGTTGTGCCTTCACTAAGCACTGCAGTGGGGCAGCTGCCCTACTGTAAGTTGTAGGTAAGTTAAAGGCCTTCAAGCTGACAGGGCATGATAGAATACATGCTAAAATACTTAAGGAACTGGATGAAGAGATTGCTGAGCCTTTTAGCAATTGTATTTGAGAATTGATGGAAGATGATAGAGGTCCTAGAGGGCAGGTAAAAGGTACTGTATTGTCCCATCTATGAAAGGACAACACAGGGAGTTAAAGACCAATCAGCTTAATTTTGGTACCTGGTAGCATAATGGAACAAATAATTGGTTTGTGAGCACCTAGAAGATAAAGTGATAAGCAGTCACTTTGGATTTGCCAAGAACAATGTGTCAGACTAACCTAATACCCTCCTTCGACAGTGTAGCAAGCCTTGTGGCTAGGGGGAAAACAGTAGATATATCTCAGTTTTGTATTAAGGCTTTTGATACTATCTCACCTGAACTTGTCATAAGCAAACAAGGGAAATATAGCCTAGAGAAACTACTGTAAGGTGAGGGCACAAGTGGCTGGAATACTGTATTCGGAGAAGCTGTCAGTTGTTCCCATTCCTCTGGAAAGGGATATGACAGGGATGGGTCCCGGATGTGGTTCTGTTCAATGTCATCTTAAATTATTTGGCTAATAGCATAGAGCATATTTATAAAGTTTGTGGATGATACAAGGCTGGGAGGGGTAGCAAGTGCTTTGGAGGGCAAAATCGGAATTCAAAATGATCTTGGCAAATTGGAGGAGTCGTCTGGAAGAAATAGATAAAATTCAATAAGGACAAAGGCAAAGCACAACACTTGGGAATTATCTTGCACAAATGCAAAAGGGGACATGATTGCTGAGGAAAGAGTACCACAGAGAAGGATATGGGGTTTGTAGTAGACTGCAAACTAAATATGAGTAACGGTGTAATACCATTACCAAAAGTGAGCATTGTTGTGGGATGTATTAGCAGGAGTTGTATAAGCAACACATGAGACATCCTTCTTCCACTTTACTCAGCAGTAATATGGCTTCAAATGGAATACATTGCCTATGTCTGGGCACCACACTTCAGGAAAGATGTGGACAACTTGGAAAAAGTGCAGAGAAGAGCAACAAAATGGAGGCTATGTTTTACTACATGTTTCATCAGAGGAAAGATTGAAAATGCTGAGTTTGCTTTATCTGGCAAAGAGAAGGTTGCAGTGGGACATAAGCCTTCAAGTACATAAAAGGTTGTTTATAAAGAGGAGGGAGTTGTTCGTATCTGCTGAAGACAGGACAAGACATAATGGGCTTAAACTGCAGCACCAGAGCTTTCAGTTGGACATTAGGAAAACTTCCCAACTAGTTAAACACTAGAACAAATTACCTAGGGAACCTGTCAAATCTCTGTTAGAAGTTTTTTAAGAATAGCTTAAACAAATACATGTCACAGTGGTCTGTGCAGGGGTGTGCAAACTGGGGGTGGGGGGGCATGCCCCCTGGTGGGGGCTGCAAAATTTCAAAAGTAGGGGCACTGCACAATCAGCTGCTCTTCCCCTCCCCCCCCGTGGGTGGTCTCTGCAGCTTCTTTGGGCTTGGCTGACCTGTGTTGCCGAGAGCTTCCCAAGAGAGTTCAGGCTTTTTTATGAAATTATGTTGATCTTTTGTTTAACTTTTGCCTGGCAGGGCTGGGAAAGCAGTGCAGAGGGCTGCTGTGGGTTCCTTAAACAGCATGAAGCTGTTGTGTTGTATGGGTTTTTCCACCCGGCCCCCAACCCCCCCAAGCTGAAGCATGGGTGGGACAGGTTCTTGAAACAGCAAGATAGAATTTTTACATATATAAAGCATTCTGTCTCATAAAAACTTTTGAAATATGTTACTGTTTTTATATATGTATATTTGCATTTATATGCTGATCACTCAAGTTTTTACAGTCTACATACTTATTTTCTTACACAAACTGAGAGAGGTTTTTTTTTTTTTTCATGTTAAATGTAACTGAAATTTCCATTGGTTTGGATTTTATTAAGCAGGTTGGGGTGCCCCAGCTAACTGCAGGGACAAAAAGGGAGGCCCGACATTAAGTTTTACTCACTACTGTTTAAATAATACTAGTCCTGCCTTAGTGAAGAGGACCTAACTAGATGTCCTGTTCAGGTGTCTTCCAGTCCTGTATTTCTATGATTTCCGGCTTTTGGGTAGTGTACACTGAATAACACCATTGTTTGTACCTTGTCTCCACTCCGCTCCCTTCATCCTGCCCCTTCCCCCTCCAGTTATATCAACCAGAGGAACAGAGAATGGAACATTGTGGAGTCCGAGAAGGCTCTAGTGGTAAGGAATGTTGAAGCAATACTGGGGCTACAAGGGCAGGGTGTGGGGGGCGGGAGAAGGAACGTGCAGGGGAGTGGCAGGTAGCTAATTACGTGGTGAGGTTTACCACATTTCATTTTATCCTCCAAGGTATTCCATTCTAACAGAACTTAGCAAAGTGACACTGTAAAGAGAATACTTGCTTCTCCCATTTCAAGCCCTATTCTTAGCTGGTTTCTCTGGTGGTTGTAATATCGGAATACTGAATGTCCCATACGTCAGGAACCAGAAATCGGCCTTAAGATGGTAAAGTAATGGAGTGAAGTACTGTGCCCTGTCATGCTTTTCATTCAGGGGACTTTCAGGTATTTTAACAAACTCTAAGCCTCACAATACCCATGAGAGGTATGCAGGTGTTTTCCCCACTTTCTTTCAGGAAGCAGACTGATTGGAGATTTGGAGTGTAAAATTTATGGGTGTTATCTAGTAGAGTAGAAGTTGTTGGTAGCGCTTTTGTCTTTCTAACCCTGATACTGCAGATGACTGTGCTGTCGGGGGCGGGGGGAGGAGGAGTTGACAAAGACAAGACAGGTGAAAGTAGTAAGACGTGTAAGACAATTCATTGCATCTTCTGCAGGCCGAAAGCCACAATATGAAAAACCAGCAAATGGACCCCTTTACGAGACGGCAGTGCAAGCCCACGATAGTGTCCAATGTAAGTACACCACTGAAATCAGTCCAAGGCAAATGGAGGATAGTGGGGACAAGTGCAGACTGTCTATTGTATTCTCTTCTATTCCACACATAAATATACTGTTGTGACACAAGCAGGAAAAAATATTGAGATCCGTAATCCATCTACAAGGGTGATACATAATCAGACCAGGATCAGTACACCCACCACAAGGAAAAAGTGTTCTAGTTCATTATTCATAGTGAAGTATATTGGAGATTGAGTGATATGGGCATGGAGGAGCAGGGAGATGATTGTGCTTTGGAACTATTAAGCAGCTTGGAACTAACTGCTGGTTGAACCTCACTGTCTCTCGTCCGGCACCCTCAGGACTTGACCATTGCTGGATAAGAGAATTTGCCAGACGACAGAAGATCAGTATTGTCCACTAACATTTCCACTGCTTACTGGGCTCTTAAAAGACATTTAGGGGTAAATTACAGCTAAATAACAGCACAGAACACTGAGAGCCAGGAATGGTGGCTGTAAACAAACTTTATGGAACCATGTGAAACTTGGCCACACCCATGATAAATGGTCATCCAGGTAACTGAAATCATGCTGGATTACAGAGTTTGCCAGACAAGAGAGTTCTGGATTACAGAGGTTCAACCTGTAGTAAGCAGCTTCTGGACAACCATCTGCTCTATGCTGGTATATCTGAAAAATCTCAGTGGAATGTAATATATATTTTAACATTTAAAAAGTTCTGATACATGTATAACTTCCTAAAACACCTCAGGAAGAGTAGGACTGTGGACTGGAAAGGATTTTACGGGTCATAGTGAACAAGCAGCTCAATATGACTTCATGGGAGAATGCCATGGCAAAAAAAGGCCTATGTGTATACATCCTTGTACAAATGGAAGTAGGTGTAGGGTGGGGGTTTTGCCCCTGTATAGCACATTGGAATACTGCATACAGTTTGGGGGAGTGAGCAGTGGAAAACGGATGTTGAAAAGTTGTTGGGGGTTCAGAGAAGAGCCATGAAAATTACTGGAACACTGGAGAAGATACCTTTTATAATAGACTTCAGAATTTCAAAAAAGATTGAGGTGACTTCATTGCAGTGTACAAGTACCTTTTATGGGGAGAATATAGTCAATAATAGAAGGCTCTTTAATGTATAAGAGAGAGCCATAACACGATCCAGTAGCTAGACCTTGAAGCCAGAAAAATTCAAATTGAAAATTAAGTGCAGTATTTTTTCTAGCAGTAAGAGTCACTAACCAGTGGCACAAACCACTAAGGGAGGTGGTGAAATCTCCTTCTCTTTGTATCTCCAAATCAAGACTGGATGCTTTCCTGGAAGATATGATTTCACCGAACACAAGTTATTGGCCTCAATAAAGGGGTAACCATGTGATATATAGCAAGTCAGACTAAATGATGTAATGGTCTTTTCAGACCTTGCATTTTGAGTTTTAATGTAGTGACAGATATAGTATGGGTATCACTAAGGAAATGCAGTTGCTCACTGTCTCCCTTGCTCATAGTCCAGGGATCCTGCAGTCCAAGCTGCCATCCTTGCCCAGCTAAATGCAAAATATGGATCTGGTGCATTACCGGACGCTCCAAAGGACATGGGCAAGGCAAGTACTGTGTCCCTCCTCTGCTGTGTTCTTCCACCTTTTTGTTAAGCACTCTGCAGGTTAATTTTAAAATATTACTATTTATTGTTCATACTATTATAGTGCCTTGGAGTCATGGATCTAAAGTGTTGTGTTAATTTTGATGGAGCGTGTGGGTCCTAAGAATTCAAGGTGTTAACATAACGCTGTTACTGAGCAGCATTAAAAAGTTGTTACATAATGTTTGGGGTACAGGGACATCAGCCTGCATAGCACCATGGTACCAACACTATGAAATATCTTTTAATCTTTCATTAAAAATACAGAAAATGGGGAAGTGGGGAGCATTTAAAGTGTAAAGTATTAACTGAGGCTTTCATTTTAACAATTTGCCCTGCCCCTCTTTTGCTGGAGAGCATTTTTAGAAGGAAACACCTTCCCCGCCTCTAACCAGCAGGGTGATACATGGTGTTGAAGTGTTAATAACCCTCCTTTTAGAGGAAAGACTAGTTAGTCGAACTGCTTTTATTTACCTTTGGGTTACAGCATTGTTGCAAAATACATAGTCCTGGCCAACTAAGAGGGGCTTTTATTGACAAAAGGAAAAAGGGGAGGGACAGGAAAGAGAAGAAATGCAGTGTGAGAGGAAGAGGACATACAAGGGAACTGATACCTTCTATCCCAGGTGGTGATCAGGGTTCAGGTGGAACAGATGAGATGGCAGTGTCATTTTGGCTCCTTTTTTGCACCCCACCTCCCTCAAGTCTGGTCAGACATATTTTCAGGATTATCATGATGAAAGCCTAAGGGTTTTACAGTACATCCCAAGGTCTGGGAGATGGTGGGAATGGCAGCCCTAATGGTGAAGTGATCTTGACTTCCTTGTTCTCCAGCCTTTTAGCCAGCACTCACATTCATCCTTCAGTTGTTATCTCCCCAAAGTAGTCGAAGGATTCCAAAGTGTCGGTGGCTAATAAAACTTTCTCAGCTCTGGCTTTGACTCCAGCTTGTCAGATTTGTGCTACTGGAACTTTGTTTAAATTTCAGGGTCAAGGGAAGGACAAAGACATGAACTCTAAATCAGCCAGTGACCTCTCAGAGGACCTGTTCAAAGTGCATGACTTTGATGTGAAGATTGATCTCCAGGTTCCCAGCTCAGGTGAGGTTGTCACATGGGTGCGCAGGGAGGTGATTTTTCCAGTGTTGCTAGGTTATAGAATGGTGTGCAACAGGGCTGCAGGCTCTAGTTGGGAATCTGCTGCAGTCTGGATCAGTAGCCAATTGGAGAATGGGACTTGTGGGCTTTCGTACTGTAATTTAGGCACATGCCTTTAAGAGAAGGTGATGTACACAGGCACATCTGTGACTTTGTGCTGATAACACTCTTTGGGCACCAGGGCACTAGCGTAATGAGGTAAAGAGATCTGGTGTGTGTGGTAGTTGTGCATTTGTGTCTGCTCCTCTACGTACTCTTGTGGATGGTGAGTTTTGTTTATGCGGTGCTAGCAGTGCACTTTGGACGCTTTTTGGCCCCTGTCCCAAAGAGCTTGCAGTTGAATTAGACAACTTTTATAAACCAGGGAGAGTGTGGGAATGTAACAGTGTGAGTAATGAAGATGAATGTGCGCTGAGTTTCTGGGGGGGCATTAGAGCTAGCAGGCCTCTCAGAAAAGGATCATGAGGCTGCTCTGTAATGGTACTTTCTGTGTTCCTAAGTAGTAGGTTAAGTCATGGCAGAACAGACCAAGAATGGCCTTCTACACGTAAGGGCCATCATGGAAGAAGGCAGGAAGGCACACAAGGGGTAGTGGGAAAGGGCAAGGGCTTGGGAGGAGAGAAGTGAGTAAGGGAGGCAAATCCAAAAAGAAGAGCCAGAAGGTGGGCAGGGCAGAGTGCGCCAGGGCAGGGAGCTTAAATCTAATGTAAGAGTGAGTGACAAGTTGAGATTTTTTCAAAATGCAGCTTTTACTGCAGGAGAGACTCCAGTGCAGGGATCTGAGCATCACTGGTTGCGTTCAGGGCAGATGGACTCTTTGTGAAGTTGCATTTTGACAGTGGGTTAACGGGATTGAAGGAGCTGGGAGTTGGTGAGCTCTGAGAGAGGGAGGCTGCACTAGTCAACATGGAAAAAAGTCTTGGACAAAATTTTATTATGGAAGTAAAATTTAAAAAAAGGGTTTCATAGAAAACCTGATGGGGTTCACCCCCTAGTGAGCTCTGTCCTGTAGGTCTGCTATGGTCATGTAACAAATGTCCTTTGCTGTCAGAGTGCTGCGCAGCATGTGAAACAGCAGCATTACAAACTTTGGAGTAGCTTCTGCAAGTAATGGAAGCATTGGTGATGGACCAAGTTTGAGGTGCATACTCAAAGTTGAAAGTGTCTTGATATTCGAAATATGTAACTGGAAATGCCCTTGGTTCAATGTACTATTATTTCAATTAATATTTAGCAGAAAAGGTAAACATCCTTCCAAGGTGAAGTTGTCACACAGAAACTTGGTTTAATTTGGAAAAAAAGGGCTGAAATCTCTTTTCCTACTCCTACTGCCAAGCAAAAGAGATGCCACTTCCACCTATTCTCGCTCTGACTGTGTTATTCCCCCCTGCAGAGTCTAAGACGCTGGCCATCACCTCCAAAGCTCCACCAGCAAAAGATGGTGCCCCGCGGCGATCACTGAACCTGGAGGACTACAAGAAAAGGCGGGGGCTTATTTGAGCATACCCACTCCGCTGCTTCCAATCCTGCATGCTCCAGGCTGAAGTCCCAACTTCTCTTCCCTTTTCAGTTTCCCTTCTGGGTTGGAGCAGCAATGGAGCTGGGAAGAGACTCTTTAAAACTGCCAGTCATCTGTAACATAAACCATTTGACTATTTACTGTATAGACCTCCCTTCTTGCCCTTTCACAAATGTGGATCTGTGCTGTTTGGGGTTCTCCCACTCCTTTTAGGTTTTTTTTTTTTAATTTTAAATTTTTGTTTGTTTTTTATTGTTCATGCAGGTCGTTGGTCTACTCTAAATGTTCAGTATTAGCCTCAAGTTGGGATTTCTGTAGGAATCTCTTTGGTGGTGGCAGCATCAGCACTTGGTGATTCTCTTTACATACCACCACAGGCATGGCGAGTAAACATTGGCACAAGACCCTTGTGGCTTCAAGGTCATCTTCACTTTCTTCCTCCTCTTCTTCCTCCTCCTAGCTCTGGAGAAAGGAAACTTCAAAAACTGGCTTAGGTTCAAAGTGTAAATTTTCGGGGGGAGGGGACGTTACGTGACTTTTTTTCAGGTGTTTTTTATCATTTTTTTAAGCTGCAGTACTATTTGTATCAGTCTGTCACATTTCCTTACGGCTCTTTTGAATTTCTACCAGCTGTACTTGAGCATCTGAAATTGCAAGAAAGAAACTCATTAAATGTGATTCTTCTTACTAAACGGGCCTGGCTGATATAGGTGTGTCACTTCACATTCCCCTTTTTGCTCTCCTACTTGCTGGGAATCCCACAAACAGCTCTTGCATGAGACTCGTCCTCTGTAGAGCTATAGCAGCTTGAGTCTCCTGCTGTCCCTGAATGAAGTAGCTGGATGCCCTTGGGCATTTGTTCGGTCGGCTCCTGTATTTCTTCTACAAATCCAACTGATCATCCAATATATCATCTTTGTCGTGTCACCGCGTCTTTACTGAGCTCCAACCTGTTTGGGGGTTTTTTTGTGAGCAGTTCTAGACTTTGGCTTTAAAAAGAATCAGTTCATATTGTGTGGAAGGGAAAGGACAAAGCAGAAACTGTACTGAAAATGTATGAGGGCAGGTGCAGATACATATTTTCTATATACAGATTAACTGGTACAGGAGCAGTAAAACACTAGCACAAGGATTGTATGACTTTATGGAATGTTTGACTAGAAGCAAGACTGCTTGATAATCACTCAGGTGTAAAAAGCCAAGTGTAAATATAAGTGGCATGTAACCAAGAGCTTTTCAAAACAAATACAACTGGATATACTGAACTAAGAACTAAATTAATAAAGCATTAGCGGTCTGACAGTTCAGAGGCCCTGACTGAGTTAAGCACCAAAGCACGAAGTTGCATACTGAACAAATAAAGGTGTTCTTCTTAACTGAGGCTTGAAGAAAGCAAAATCCTGCCACCTCCTCCTGGAGTGTTTTTCTAAGAGCTCCATATAGTGGTTATATCAAAATCTGAGTCTGCCTCTTGGTGACTTCCTTGTTGGATCCTTAATGAAATTTTAATCTAGCTCTTATTTTAATTTCCTTTTGTTAATTTTTTAACAGTAGTTTGAAAGAAATGTCATGTAATTGTGTGAAAATTGATATAATGAACTGTGTATAAAAATTCCACCTTCGGAGCAGCTCTTATTTGCTGTGTAAGCAAATTGTGGACTTTTTAATGATTATTTACTTGATAGTCCATAGTTTTGGATCTCTTTCATGGACTATTGTGTAAATATGTAATCATAGACTTTTTCCTTGATTGTCTGTCTAGCAACTTCTCTGGAGCTGTTGTGGGCTCTCATTTGCATAAGTCCTTTTGATATTTTTTTAAAAAGTGGATTTATGGAATCTGCCATTATAGCTTCACAAGAGACATCATGGTCCACTGTATAGATATCATCCATTTGGTATCATTTTGATTTTGCAGCAATTACAATAATGTTACAGATGTGTAATAAAAACTTTATTTGGAGTAGACAGTTTCCCAAATATCAAAATTTCTGAAGATTTACAAAAGAGCAATGGCAAAATTTGTGCAATGCCAAAGTGGAATTTCCTGCAAAAATTACTAAAAACTGTTGTGGGGTACAGTGAATGAAAAGCAAGCTTTTTACTCCTTAATTATTTTACATGCTTTCACTTGATGTGCCCTTTCATCCCAGATAAATTTACACAACTGACTTACAAACTAAGGTATAGGCTTTAAAATAAACATGGATGAGACCCTTATAGTGTTGTAAATAGTACGTCTGCTTTGTTTACCACATTGATTTATGGAGTTTTTCGAATTAAAAAAGAGGGATGCACACAGTGAATTTCACGTGCAGAACTTGTGACTGTGTCCTGAGCACCCAGTTATCAGCTACCACTTGCTGCCTGCGCAAAGTCACAGTGGTTTGGGCTGAAATACTTTCTATAAGAGGCAATAGTCAGGGAATCACTGTGTGCAGACCACTCTCTGTGTTGAGAATAATGCACCAAGTGAGTCAATCTCTGGAATAGTTACAGAACTAATTTGTATGAAGGTGTAATCTTATTTTTGCTTTTTAAAGTGCATGTAAAGGTGAGTGGTGACTCTGCCTCATTGCAAAGGGATGGGTTTATTTGTTTTTCTTTTACTGGTGTCCTAGGTGAGTTCATTACAAATGTATAGACTTCTATAAATAAACTTGGTTGGTTGGTTTAATCAGGTTAAACATGTTTAATCCCTTGATATGGGGCACTCAGGACCCCACACCCTTGGAACCTGTTCTCTTTCCCCACAATCTTATGCATTTTTGTCCATAATGAGACTTGAAATGATTAAATAAAACCCAGCATTCTAAGGTACTTACTGAAAAGTGCTGCTGTTACTAATGGGGAAATGGACAGCTGTTTTCAGAGCATTTCTTTACTTCTAAGTACAAGAGAATAAGGTATGGTCTCCTTGATGCTATTTAGTATTCAGTGAAATAAAGCCCCTTAGAAGGATCATTCAGTATGATTTTCGCCTGTCTGTTGTCCGTCACTGAAGACCCAAGCTTAGCTGTGTTCATTCCACAGAAACCTGAGCTGCTCCTCTCCCACCTTGTTTGTCAGAAATGCTAAACCATGAAACTGAAGTCAAGAGAAGCTAGTTTAAAAAAAAATGGATCCTACATCATTTAAACTTCAGTTTCATCTGGCTTGTCTCTTTCTGTCTTGCCCTCCATACACACAGGTCGTTGTCTGAACAGAGCTGTCATGAGATTAGGTGGTTTATATGGTGGATGCACTATTATTTTGATGGCACACTTGTTTTCTCACTTTCTAAATTGATCTAGAGACTTCCCATCAAGGAATCCTTTCTGATGAAAATAAATCTGCACAAACTGATCTTGTCTCACTAAATCTCTTGAGAAGGTTCTTTATGTCTGGACCATCTGCTAAGTGTGTTGTCGTCACTGTTGGGTAAGTTATATACTTATTGGTCACCATTGATTACTTCAAAGCATTTGTCTTTCTGCTGAATTTTAACTAAATGCATGAATTGGACGTCTGTAGAGTCACAGGACTTCTGGATGTTTTCATCCAGGCAATATTTGGTGGAGGGCAGTGTTGATCTCTTTTATTGATTAGGTAGGTAAAATTTGAGTGGAAAGAAGAGGACTGCTGCTTCCCTGAAGAAGGAGCTTTCAATAAGAGAAGACCGATGAAGTGTTCAATAACTAGTATATGTAAGGGGAAGATATGATAATAGAGGGTTACAGCGCACAAAAATGGTTCACAGATCATGTGAAATAACCCATATGTTTCCAAATCCTTTCTCTTTTTATATGCCAGTCTCAGTGTGCAAATTCATATGTCCAGTCATTTTGTGCACTGACAGGTTGAGGCCTTCCATCACTGCTCTGTTTCCACTGGAGCATTGACCCTCCATTATTGGATGCTTTCTACCAATGAGTGGGGGGGTGGGGGGGAGCGAAAATCACTTATAAAGGTTGAAGATGAGCCAAAAGTTGGGGGAGTGGGAAATAATTAAGACGAGTCACTGAGTGACCCAGATTGCTTGGTAAATTGAGTGTAAGCAATGCGTTTTAACTAGGGCTGTCAGTTAATGCATGTTTGATGACTGTGATTAATGCAGAGCAGTATTAACATGTTTAAAAAAAGAATGCGTTAATTACAAGCATTCACTGACAGCCTTTCATGTAGCCCCCAGACCCCAGTGTTAGGCCTGGCGCTCTGGCCCCACATGGTGCTGCCTGGGGAAGCTGGCACTCCAGCTCTGGTCCCCTGCAGGGGACTGCTGGTGCTCTGGTCCCCTCATCCCACCCAGAGCTGCTGGGGGAAAGTGGCACTCTGGTCCCAGTCCCCAATGGGGGAGTGGCCCAGGGAAGCTGACGCTCCAGCCTGGTGACCTGCAGGGAGAGTTTGCCTCCAGCCTGCCCTGGTGTGTTCTCTCTCTCTCTCTCTCTCAATCTCTGTGTTGCTATACACTGCATATGTGTATCTGCATTGTTACGCACTGGCTATGTCTACACTAGCCAAAAACTTTGAAATTGCCATGCAGATGGCCATTTCGGAGTTTACTAATGAAGCACTGAAATACATATTCAGCGCCTCATTAGCATGCGGGCGGCCGCCGCACTTCAAAATTGACACGGCTCGCCACCACGTGGCTCGTCCAGACAGGGCTCCTTTTTGAAAGGACCCCAGCTACTTGGAAGTCCCCTTACTCCCATCTGCTCATAGGAATAAGGGGACTTCAAAGTAGCCGGGGTCCTTTCAAAAAGGAGCCCCATCTGGACGAGCCGCGCAGCAGCAAGCCATGTCAATTTCAAAGTGCTGCAGCCGCCTGCATGCTAATGAGTCACTGAATATGTATTTCAGCACTTCATTAGTAAACTCCGAAATTTGCATGGCCATTTCGAAGTTTTTGGCTAGTATAGATACAGCCACTGTGTGTGTTCTGTTTGTGCTGCAATACGCTGTGTGTGGTGTGTGTTTGTGTTGCTACACACACTGACTGTGTCTACACTACAAAAATAACTTTGAAGTTGCTTACTTGGAAGTTGAGCATCTACACACACCCTACTTCGAAGTTAAACTTTGAAGTAGGGCCCTGCTCCACTCCCGGGAATGGAGTAAGGACTCTGAAGTGTCTTTGAGACAATGTAGTGTTACACATGCAGAAATGGTAAAAAAATATCTGTAGCATCAAATGAGAAGTCATCAATGGTAACCTGGCTTCGTGGGGATCGCAACTGCATTGACCCAGGAAGTACTTCTCATTTTGATGACAAATGTCATAGCATTGGCTGCTGAGTCAGAGGCATCCACCATAGTCTGTAGAAAGATTCTTTCCATCAGCCTTCAGTCATCAGGCTGTTCTTCTGACCGTGCTGTCCCTGGGGCAGATGGTTCATAATGATAACCTGCACCAAAGGAGAAAAGTGTACTTTGAGAGCAAGACTTGATTTGCCTCTCTCCTTTGGAGAGTGGTGGTGAAGTACGCCTTGTAGCTGGAAAAAGTCCAGTCTTTTGTGCCTCTTTCTTAAGGGTTGTAAGCAGCCACTTGCTTCTTACACTTGTTTTAGAATACCAGTTGGCAGAAATACTCAGTCTTCGGCCGGGGCCTAGTATTTTCCTGTCTGCTTTAAGAGTGGTAGGGTGGAGGTAAGAGTATGCCAGGTCACTTCAGCAGGCTCAAGAAGGCCTTAATTTATGGGCACAACAGTTCTCTGAGTGGCAGCCTGGATAGTCACACAGAAAATATGTGGTTTCTTCTGCAGAACTTCAGGAGGAATGTCCAGAATCTCAGCACTTCTCTTGAGGAGATCGTGACAATCTTCAGCTCATCCTGAGATACTGAAGAAAGTAGATTTACGGCCTCACTGGGAGAAGGGGAAGTGGATCCTTGAGACTTCATTGGCTACTGGACTAGGGGAGGTTCGGTCATCCATGTTTAAGTACTCCCTGTAGCTGAGGAGGTTGGGGGAACAGAGGGGCTGGAGGAAGTTATAACTGTCTCTCCAGAGACTGAAGTGGAGATTGGACTCTGAAGGGGGCTGGTGTTGGCAGCTGAGACCCCACATGTGGGGCTAGTGTGCAGGACCCTGCACACGGGAGCTGGTGGTGGAGCCAGGAGCTGACCATGATCTTGGGCTGACTGCTGAGACCTGTTTCACAGAAATGACAACCAAGCAGGACCCAAGGTCAGAAGTGGAGGCCCTGGGGCTAGAAAGTGGGCTACTACTCCTGAGTCCCTGAGTGGAACCCAGAGATGGAAGCAGAGCCCCCAGGGAACAGCAACCCTGTGGCTGGGAACCTGGGCAGCAGTGGTATGTGGCCCAGATCCTCAAAACCCAGGAGGTGCTGCAGGACCCCCTGCATCCCTACTTCCCGTGCCTTGAGAGGAGAGAGAGCCTCAGGACTAGAGAACGCGTAGGAGTAGTTTTCCTCCTGCAGAGAAACAGCCTTATTCAGGATACGGGGCCTGCACTATGTGGGATGATCTGAGGCCAAATAAGTGGTTTTAGCCAGCTGTCCAGCTATCTAGAAAAAGATATTTGGGCACTGTACTAACTGATTAGGTCTGCTGATACAGTAAATGGTTCTGGAGCTGTGAAATCTGGTAGTGGAGTAGGAATGGGTGCTGAGGAAGTGATAGGTACCAGAGGCTAGTTGGTGATCCCCCATGGGTCTTGGTGCTGCAGTAAACACTGGAACATTGCATTAAAACAATACCTGAGGCAATGCAGTCCTTAAGGTAGGAAGAAGCTGTCAACGCTGGGTTGCCCTTGAGTGCTAAGATGCTAGGGACAACATTTAGACTTCAGTTTCTTTGACTGGACTTCCAAAGAGATGTCCCTTATTCAGAACTTGAGAGTGATCTGTGCCTGAAATCCAGACCAGAACAATTTTTCTTCCTTTTTCCCTCTCCTGGCACAGGCATGGTAGCTGAGTGAGGTCTGTGGAAGGATATTGTGTAGATAGTAGTGTGACTAGCTAGTGCTGAGTGTCTTCCCTGAGCTTCTTGGTGGCTGTAAACTGAGGTGGTGTGGATGTCTCTGTTAAGAACAACTTCAGCCTCATCGCTGTGGAAATTTTCAAGTGCCACATGGAGTTGTGATCTGGAATGTGCCCATCTGTCAAGACCAAGCTGAGGGTGGTCTGACCTTGTGGTCAAAGCAGGAGCTGAGACCCAGGCTGGGGCAGGTACCAGGAGGTCAAAGTCTAAGACAGGCCAAAGGATAAACCAATAGTCAAGTGTCAGGAAGCAGGCAAGTAGTCTGAGAGGTAGCAGTGTTAATTTGCATAATCACAAAACAAAAATGTAGTCCTGTAGCACTTCAAAGACTAAATGTAATGTATTAGTGATGGACTTTCGTGGGACAGACCCACGAAGCTCATCACCTAATAAATCATATTTTTAAAGTGTACAGGAATGGCTTTTTTGTTCTGAGGAAGCAGGCAAGTTCAGTTTAGTAGAAGAACAGAGGCAGGAGACAAACTTGAAAGCAGAACTATGGACTGATAACCAGATTCAGAGCAGGTCTGAATACCAGGGAGTCCAGCGTGGGGAGCAGAAACAGGAAGAACCAGACAAAGTCCAGAACAAGGTGAATTCCAGTTGCATGGACAATTTCTTATTCCTGAGCTAAGTTTAAATAAGGACTGGACCTATCAGGGCCTCCTAACCCAGAACTGGTGGGGCTCTCTGAATTGTCCTGGTGTGAAAAACGGCATGTCTTTATTTAGTGGGGTTTAAGGTGCAGGAAAAAGAGGAGGGCAAGAGTGGTGGACTAGCCTTTTTCAGGGGTGAGAGGACATGGGGGTAGAGCAGGAGACCACAATGAGGGGAGGGTCAAGGCAGTAGGGAGTAGAGTGTGCCTGCTGAGCCCAGCATTGTCCCCCTCTGCAGCTCCATTATGGAACACAGGATCTCGGTTTGCTCCCTGACAGCTGGCAGGAGCTCTGCTGAGTCCTCGTTCCTGTCCTGAATCCTGCTTTCATAGGACTGCAGGACATTCTGTCACCAATGCTCTGGCAACTTTTGGTTAACAGTGCCTCTGCTGTCGGCCTTCTCCAGCTGCTGCAGGAAAAGGTCCTGTTTGCATCTTTCCCTTTTTGTGGCAACCTTGTCTCCCCCTACTGAAGCTTCCCTGCTGAAGAAAGTGAAGGTCAAAATCTAGATATAATTGACACGCAGTACTTGCCCATAGAATGAATGGGTTTGACAATCAGTACAACTCCCCTTGCCCCCAGGCCATTTTTGAAGCAGGAGACTGCCAGGTAGGCTGCAGCCAGTAGCTGGTGCTGTCAGGCAGGGCTCAGAGGCAAACACACCCACACAAGCAGCCAGCAGGAGCAGAGGCAGCCTGTGTGTGATGGAGAGTTAGTGTGTGTGTGGGGGGGGGGGAAGAGGTGTATGTCACCCCTCCCAATATGCCCCCCATGGAAGCAGGGAGCTGCAGAGCTGAATGCCCAAGTTGGTGACCCCACAGGGCTGAGGACAGGAACTGAGGGCTGATGCCCTGATGCCTGGTGTGCCTGTTGGCTTTAAATTTGGAAAGGGTAGCCAAGATACATCTGCAGGAAGAGAGAGATCCACATCCCTAGCCTAATGAGGTGGTAAAGTAAACATACTCACCTCCTTAGGCTAGGCGATTGGTTCTCTCTCTTCAAACATCCAGGTGTGTTTATCGAGAGGATTACAGCAAAAGGCAATCGTTAACAGCACGAGGCAATGACACGTTTGCTTTGAATCCGAGTCTGGAATGGTGGAAGAGAGAACGGCATAACTCAGTTCTCCTAGGCACAGCCTCTCTTTGGAATGTGGTTGCTGAAGCAACTATTCCTCCCTTCAGACTCCAAGGCGCTGCCTGAGCTGGGATGACCTTCCCTGGGTCCTGTGAGTGAGATGAGGGAGGGGGCCCAGCGAGGTATCTCTCCATTCCTGCTCACTGGGTTTCTGTATTCTAGCATGATAGGCCTACTCCAGGCATTAGGAATCGAATAGGGGGTCTTTAGCACCAAGCATGGCCTGCCTCAGGAATTTTCATCCTACAGCGCTCAGCCCCACAGGCTAGACCCCCCCACATCCTCCAGCGTGCTCCTCCCCCTACGGTGAAGCCCTGATCCCTGCTGTGTCCCCTCTCTCCTGCTAATGAAGCTGGGAGCTGCAGGACTGAATACTCAAGCCCTGGACACCCTGGTGTTTCCCTGCCCCCAAAATTTAAGTAAAAGTGCATTGCAGGTCCAGGGACAGACACACACTTCCTCTCTTCCTGCCTCTGGCCAGCTCCCCTCCCCCTTTTCTCACATAGCCACTAAGAGCTGCAGGGGGGGACCTGGCTTTATAGCTGGCAGAGCCCTCAGAGAGCAGGGGCTGCCAGGGAGCCCTCCTGGCACACAGTCTAGTTACCTCACCCTGCCTCTGAGCTATCTCCTGCCCACACATAATCTCTAGCTATGCCTGCCTGCCCACAGCTCCTAGCTACCTCTTTCCTGCACCCTGATCTACCTCCTGGCTGCATATAGCTCCTAGCTACCATTTGCCTATCTCCTGCCTGCATCCTAAGCTACCCCTCCTTGCACCCTGAACTAGCTGTCTGTATGCACACAGTACCTAGCTATCCTGCCCTGAGCTGCTTGCACATGTTCCCTGGCTCGTTCCTGCCCTCACACAGCCCCTGGCCACTCCTCTTTCCACACCCTGAGCCATTTTCAAACTTTGTGAGCTAAGCCTCTTCCCCACATGCACACACCACAGCCAAGCCAGGCTGGGTACCCAGCTGGCGCGAATGGGGGTGGAGGTGGCTGGCACTGCCTCCCTCATCCTGCCATATGGAGCTGGCTTGAGTCTGCCTGGTCCCACCCTAAAACAGAACTCATATTACACCTATACCTAAGTCCCACTCCCCTCAGTCCAGACCCTCATATTCCCCCTCCTGTGCTGGGCCCCAGAGCTTCAAAGCATGGTGGGAGCAAAGCCTCTCACAGGTCCAGGGAGGCCTAGCTACTTCCAGCTTTTGAGGGCCCTCATCATCATGTACATTTTGAATAACAATGACACATGAAAACAAAATAGGGGTCCAAAAATGAGAGAGACCAGATTGGAATCCTTTATTTATTTATTTATTTTATTTTATTTTATTTATTTATTTAACAATGCTTTTCTAACTATCAAATGCCAAAAAATTAACACGTGTCTAAATCTGAGGCCCCCTTTGAGCTTGATGTCGAGGTCAAATGGCACTTCCCTCTCCTCCCACTTATCGGCCCCGTTTGGGGGAGGGCACCACATAGTTCTGACTGGTCGCCATTGAACTCGCTTGAATTTCAGCCGTTTTACCAGGTGTCTCATATTCAACATAGGGAAATGTGGTCACCCTACATATTGCTGTCCAGCTCTCTTGTGACAAGGCTTCACTAGCTATGGCATTAAGAAGCACAACGGGTCTCCCAGGATCACTACGGGCATTTCAACATTCCCCCGCTTCCATTGTAATTGTTCTGGTGTGTAGGAGGGGAAGCCCCTGCTTGCAGCTTTCCGTACAGATAAGTATTTCTGAAGATAGGCTTGTCGTGCACCTTTGCTGACCGCACTGTGTTGACAGTGCTGGGTAAGGGGATTCACAAGTGCCCACAACTCCTTCCTATGGATGCACTCAGTCGCAAGGTGGACTGGTGCCAGAATTAGAATACGTGTACCACCTCTTGCCCCTCCACAATTAGGGAAACCTATTGCTGAAAAGCCACCTGTGCTCTCATGCACATTGCCAAGAGTCACGAGCCTTAATCATGTGATTAAAGAACCTGCACACTTGCATTAGTACAAAGCCAATTGTTGACTGCCTGGCTCCAAATTGATTTGTGCCAAACTGGTAGCAGTCTGGAGTCACCGGCTTCCACCCTGCAATCACCATGCACCTCTCCCCCAAGAGGGCAGCTCTCATATGGGTGGCCCAGCCGGGGTGAGCTCAGCACAAGATTCCAGGGAAGAGGCTTTTCTCATCCAAAGGTTATGTAGGGACTTACTGTAATCCCAGACCTACATAACTATGTGATCCCACCTCTCAGTACTTGTCTCGTGATCCCAAAAGCAATGGTCCACCACATGCGGCTTTGTGAATGCCAGAAGCAAGCTACTGTTGCTCCTATCAGCGTTGGACAGCACATCAGGCAGCAGTGGCTTCCATTCACTTTGGAATGTCAAAGTTAACTGCACTGTTATTCTCAGGGTGCTACTGACAGCTACCAGAGCATGGGAGAGCAGCACAGGATCCATGGCTGGGTAAGCAGAACCACTGGACAGGAAGGCCAGGCAGTGATCCACTCTGCAGTCCAACAAGACCTAACAGCAGCAGGTGGAGTGCTGAACTATGTGACAGCTTCCTACAGTGCGTTCCTCTTCCTGTCGATGCTGCTGACCCAAGTGTGCACATGCTATGACAGAGCAAGACAGTGTGAATGCACAGCAGTGATTTTCTTTTAGTCCTTTTGGACTGTTGGAAAAAAAAAATCCACAAAATAACTGACAGTGTAGATCTAGTCTTAGGTTTCTGATTTTCAGAGAGTCTAGAGGTGAGCTGGCCAAACTTTCAGGTACAAAAGTCATGGGTGTTGTGTATTTGATGGCATTACTTTTCTTCTTTCTAAAACAGACTGAAAATTCTTCTTCAATAAGAGGCAAACTCATTAACAGAATGGCCCACTCCATTAAAATGTAGTCTAACTGGTTTGTGGATCAGGAATGTTTTAATGTCTGTTTTGTGACCATTAACTTTTAGCCCATTAACTTCTCTTTAGAAAGAAAAGCTGCTGAACTCTCTTTCATATTCAAATTTGACACATTAACATGTGGTTTGAACCGGGATGCGAATTTTCTGGGACATTATAGGGGCTCTTTGGCATACTTGGCTTTATCTAATTCTTGGCTCCCCTCCCCGCCCCTCTGCTCTCTGATTTGCTCACCTTGACAATTTTTTTCTGATTTGTCAACTTTGATTACTGTTTTAGTTCTCTGTGCCTTAAATATTGAGTCTATTCTGGTATGGCTATGGTCTGTCCCACGAAAGCTCATCACCTAATAAATTATTTTGTTAGTCTTTAAAGTGCTTTACTCAAGATGATCCAGTTGCTCCACAAAGACATGAGAGGAACCATCCGATATGACAGCACATTATCAGATGCTTTCAGAATCAGGAGCGGCGTCAAACAAGGATGCGTGCTTGCTCTGACATTGTTCAGGATCTTCTTTGCACTCCTCCTGAAGCATGCCTTTGGATCTTCAACAGAGGGCATCTTGCTGCACACAAAATGTGATGGGAAACTTGCAAGGCTGAAAGCTAAGTCTAAGGTGCGGGAAGTACTCATCAGAGACATGCTGTTCGCAGACGATGCTGCTGTAGTGTCTCACACAGAAGACCAGCTTCAAAAACTGCTGGATCAGTTCTCCAAAGCGTGCAAGGACTTTGGGCTTACCATCAGCCTAAAGAAGACAAACGTACTCGGTCAGGATGTTGCTGAATCCCCATCAATCAGCATTGACAACTATATGTTAGAGGTCATCCACGAGTTCCTTTAGCTCGGGTCCACCATCACTGACACCGTCATTGGACACTGAGCTAAATAGGAGGATCGGAAAAGCAGCCACAACTCTGTCCAGACTCAGCAAGAGAGTGTGGAATAACAACAAGCTGTACACTCACACCAAAATGCAAGTCTACAGAGCCTGCATCCTCAGCACCCTCCTTTATGGCAGCGAGACTTGGACCCTGTATGCCTGCCAGGAAAAGAGGCTGAACGTCTTCCATTTGCGCTGCCTCAGGCGCATCCTTGGAATATCATGGAAGGACAGAGTGACCAACACCGCCGTCCTCGAGCAAGCTGGAATCCCAACCATGCACACCCTCCTCAGGCAGCGTCGAATCCGCTGGCTTGGCCATGTCCACAGGCTGAATGATGGAAAGATTCCAAAAGACATCCTGTATGGTGAGCTAGCCTCTGGCAAAAGACCTCCCAGACACCCCCAGCTGCGCTACAAAGATGTCTGCAAGAGAGACCTCAGAGAGGTAGACATCGAGCTGGACAACTGGGAAGAACTAGCAGATGACCGCAGCAGATGGAGGCAGGGGTTACACAAGGGCCTTCAGAAGGGTGAGTTGAAAATCAGACAGCTAGCAGAGGAGAAGCGAGCGCACAGAAAGCACACTGACTTGCCAGACACCCACCACATCTGCAAGAGATGCAGCAAGGACTGTCACTCTCGTGTGGGTCTTCATAGTCACAGTAGACGCTGTAAATGAAGTCCTCAGTTGAAACTATAAAGGGCGCGATCCATAGTCTATGCAGACTGAAGGATGCCTACTTTAAAGTGCTACTTGACTGCTTTTTTGTTTTGATAATATATAGACTAGCACGGCTCTCTCTCTGTTATTAATCAGGAGAGCTATGCATTGTTGGAATTCACATAATTCTGGCCCAGGAGGTTGAGTGTACAAGTTCTCCATTGTATATGAAATACGTAGACATTCTGATGTTACAGAATTAAAACTGCAAGCACAGTACTAAACTAAATGCTTAACAGATGGTTTGTAAATATGGGATTGCACCCACTCTCCCACAGAGCTTGAAAGGCTAATGCTTGTCAAAGTTTTTTGAGATTGGTTGAAAAATCATACTTGTTCTATGGGATTAAAACTAGAATTAAACAATAGGAAGCAAAAGGTCTAGTTTCCCATTGTTTAAATCTAGTTTTAATAAGTTAATGCTTTATAAAAATCGAGTGATTACTTTTTTAAAAAAAAACCAAGAGTGTTCTGTATATATGAATAGTGCAGGGTTGAGTCAATGGTGGATGTTACTTCCTTGTTTTGGAAGTGTGTCAGATGCTTAACTTTTTCCTTCCAGGGAAAGCGTACGTTTGCGGTATAAAAGTAATGTGCTTTAACACTTTAAAGCTGTGTCTACACGTAAGCGCCCTTTTGGAAGGGTGAAAATCGAAGTTCGGCTTTCGAAAAAGCAGCTGTCGAAAGAGAGCACCTGCCGCCATTTTTCAGATCGGCGTTCCGATCTGCTCTTTCGAAGTGCCGTCAAGGTCTTTCGAAAGAGAGCGTCCACACGGCTCCAAGCCCTCTTTCGAAAGAAGGGAGGCAGGAAACGCCGCGGACGGGGTCCCATGGCTGACAAGCCCCTCCGGGGCCGCAGCCAGCCGCCTCCTTTAAAGGGCCCTTCCCTCTGCACGAGCCGAGTGCTGCGCAGCCTGTCCCAGCCTGGCAGAGCCCACTCGTGCCCACCATGGAGGCCCAGCAACAGCTCCTGCAGGAGGACGCCCTCATCATGGACGCCCTGCTGGCAGTGCTGTGCACCCTCGCCGTAGCTGCACCTGAGCTCATCGGGTGGCTGTGCAGTCCCCCCAGGGCCACAGGGCTCCCCCCCACCGGGGCACCACCAGGTGCCCCCCTGGGTGCCCTGATGGCTCTGGACCCACCCCAGCAGCACCGACTGGTGGGAGCGCGTGTTGCTAGGGGAGTGGGGCGAGGAAAGGTGGCTGCAGAACTTCCGCATGTGGAGGCAGACCTTCGACGAGATCTGCCACTGGCTTGGCCCCGCACTCCGGCACCAGGACACCTGCATGCGTCCAGCTCTCACCCTGGAGAAACGGGTCACGATTGCCATCTGGAAGCTGGCCACCCCGGACTCCTATTGCTCTGTGGGACAGCAGTTCTGGGTGGGGAAGGCTACCATTGGGACTGTACTTATGGAGGTAAGGTGGGGCCGGGTGGGCGGGGGGGCTGGGGCAAGGGGAACCCTCCCCTCCAAGGGGCTGGATGGGGCAGGGGCTGGACGGGAGAGGGGCAGAATGGGCCCGAGGTGGGGGACAATGGCTGCCACACCCACACTAGAGCACGTGTCCCCCTTCCCCCTCTGCAGGTCGTCAGGGCCGTCAACGCGATCCTGCCCCATAGGGTCGTCTGCCTGGGGGATGTGGACAACAGCACAGCCGGTTTCCAGGACCTGGGCTTCCCGAACTGCATCGGCGCTTTGGATGGTGCACACATCCCCATCCGCGCCCCGCCACGCAGCGCCGGCCAGTACGTGAACAGGAAGGGCTACCGTTCGGTGGTGCTGCAGGCCCTGGTGGACACGAGGGGCCGGTTCACCAACCTCTACGTGGGTTCGGCCGGCTGCACATATGAAGCCCGGGTCTTCTGGAACTCCGGCCTCTGCCGCCGAATGGGGGCCGGCAGCTTCGCCCCCCAGAGGGAGATCCCCATGGCGGGGGACATCACCATGCCGCTCTGCATGGTGGCAGATGCATCGTACCCCCTGCAGCCGTGGCTCATGAGGCCCTACACGGGACACCTTGACCCCACCTGGGAGGCGTTCAATGAGCGCCTCAACCACGCCCGCAATGTGGTGGAGCGGCCTTCGGGCATCTAAAGGGGCGCTGGTGGTGTCTCCTCATACGGCTGGAGGTCGGGGTCCCCAATGTGGCCCAGGTGGTGGGCGCCTGTTGTGTTCTCCACAACATTGTGGGGGGAAGGGGGACACCTATGTCCCCGGGGGAGGGGCCCTCTTGCTGGCGCTGTCTATGAGCAGGCAGGTGCTGCCCCCATCCACCAGGCCCACCAGGACGGCCACCACATTCGAGAGGCCCTCAGGCAGGCCTTTGCCAATGGCCATCTCTGACCTGCACGCACATCCACATCCCAAGCACATTTGTCACCCACCATGCCTCCCACCCCCACCAGCACCGCACCCACACATCCACCAGCCACCAAGGAGCACAGCACAGAGTGGTGAATAATAAAGAAACATTTTATATAACTTGGGTGTTCGTAAATAATATGTACAGGGGGAAACCTAACTTGAAGGGGGGAACCTAACTTGGAGGGGGGCAAGGTGCTCATTCTGGGGCAGGGGGGCCATGAACCCTGTCGGCCCCCGGAGCCCCTGCCCCCTGGGTGTGGGGTCCCCAGTGGGCGCCGGTAGCACCGGCAAATATAGCCAGTGGGTGGGCCTGGTGGGAGTGGAGGGGGCAGGCTCGGTGAGGGTGGAGGGGACAGGGACAGAAGGGGAGACACCCAGGCAGCCAGGAGGCAGGCCACAGTGTCTGTGTGCTCCCGCACAGTGTGGCCAATTCCCTCAAGGGTGTCCAGCAGTCTATCCCAGGCTGCCCTCCGCCACTCCATGTTGGCCTGGGCGAGCTGGAGGTGCTCCTTGGCCACCTCAGCCTGGCGCTCGGTGGCTGGGTCTTCCTCGGCTCTCCAGGGGGCTCTCTGGCCACGGCCCCGACGGTGCACTGCCTGGGGTGGAGTCTGGACACCTCCGACGGCTCCAGGCGGGCTCTCCAGGACGAGGGATGGTGCAGGGCTCTCCTGGCTCACGGATGGTGCAGCTGTGTGGAGAGGAGGAGAGCATGTCAGTAGTGTGCCCCAGACAGAGGGGACCCAGCTGTGGCCTACCTGCCTGAGCCCACCCCATGCCCCCCACTCCCCCACCGGACACTGACCCCTCCAGGGAGCACCGACCGACCCCTCCCGGGACCGGGCCTCCCCGCCTGGGTGTGATTCCAGGGGTCTCTCCTGCAGGTGGCCCTTCCCGGCCTGTGGCGCGTGGGCCCTGGGTGCTGTCCGACACCGACCGGCCGCCACCCCTGTGCAGCTTACAGCGCTGTCCACTGCGGGCGGGTGCTGGGCGTCACTGGTGTGGCACTGCGGGGTGCCGCGTCCCATGTGGGGGCTGGCCTGTGTGCGGCCCGGGACCACTGGTTCCTTGTGTGGGCGCCTAGCCATTACGTCACCCCCACCCTGTGGAGTAGGTGTGCACCCCTCCCTGGACTTACCTGAGGGTCCCTTGGCAACACCTGGAGATGTCTGGCTCTCGGTCGCCCGGCTGGAGGAGCGGCAGGGGATCACAATGGTCAGCTCCCCCTCCTTGCTCGACCAGTCTGTGGTCCCCTCACCCTCCTGGGTCCCCAGTCCAGGCTGCTCCTCCTCCCCCTCCGGCTGCAGCTCCTCCCTGGAGGTATCCAGGAACGCCATGGGGGGGTGAACTCTCCTGGGTCCCCAGGATGCTCCGGAGCTCTCTGTACAAGGGGCACATCGCTGGTCCTGCCCCGGAGCGTCCGGCCTGGTCCCTGACCAGGGCATATCCCTGGCACAGCTCTTTTACTTTGGAGGGTACCTGCTCCGCGGTATGCTCTGGTTGGCCCCTGGTGTGGAGGCCCTGTGCCAGGCGGCTGAAGGCTGCGGCATTGCACTGCTTCACGCCCATGTGGCGCAGTACGTCCTTATCCTGCCAGAGGCCGAGGAGGTCCCACAGCTCCTGCTCCATCCAGGAGGGAGCCCTTTATTTTTTCTCGCCCTGGGAGCCTTGCAGGGGCTCGGAGGGGGGCCGTGGGGCTTGTGGGGGGGCTGGCTACTTGCCATGTGGCCACTGGAGCGTCAGGCTGGAGCGCGTGTGCAGGCTGCTCCTAGCATGCTCTCAGCTTCCTGCCACGGGTTTCCTACGTGCATGCAGCTTTAAGGCAGCTGAACCCAGGGACCATAGAGCCCCGCTACTGCTGGCTGGAGCGGCCCTGCACTCCAGCTGATCGGTGCCATGGCAGACCTGTATTTCAAAAGAGCGGACTGTGGAGCGTCTACACGTGTGCTCTCTCGATTTATTATTTCGAAAGGGAGAGATCTTCCTGATACGGGATCGGAGTTCGGATTTTGAAGTCTGCACCATGTTCTTTCACTTTTCTTTCGAAAGACGGGTTTACATGTGTGGACGTTCCTCCCACTCTTTCGAAAAAGGGCCATTTATTTTGAAGTTTTTGCACGTGTAGACACAGCTTCAATGTTGGAATAATTTGATCAGCAATGGATTCCCAATTCTCAGATTGGACATCTAAAAGAGTCTCAATATGTGAATATATTTGAAGGGGATGGATCATCTAATGCTATTTCAGTATTCCATACTCAGAAGGATGTGAAAATGAGGAGCAGTTACCATTTATATTTTTTTACACCTCTTTCCTCAAGTGCTTTTGAGTGTAAATATCAAGTTTAACATTATTTTATTGCTGAGGTAGGCAAAAATTCTGTATTTTGGCTGATGTATATTCTGTCATTTTCAGAAGTGCTGAAAAGTGTTCCTTTTAATGTGACTGATGTGCTTTGGAATTAAAGTTCTTGATCTTTTTTTCCTTACAGTACGGAAATATAACTTCTATTCATGTCTGCTTTGGAAAGCTCAGAATTTTATCTGTTCATCTGCATCTAGTGAACATTCAGCTGTAATAATCAAATACACTATTCCCAAAGTACCCTCTGAGGCTATGTCTACACTAGAAACATCTGTCTCCAGAAGCTCCTGTCGGAAGAGATGTTGCAATGAAACTTCTGTTGACGGATTGCGTCTAAACACAAAAGCGGATTAATCTTTTGATCTGCTCTGTCAACAAAAGGGCCCCCCAGACCATCGACAGGGCTTGTTTGTCAACAGTTTCGGTCGACAATACACATTGCATGTAGATGCTCCGTGAGTTTTGTTGACAAAATCCCAGTTTTGTCTACAAGACTCTCTTGTATAGACGTAGCCAGAATGTTTGGGGCGGCCGGGGAGGTACATGAAACATGCAAGTGCAGTGCCGAAAATCAACCAAATCAAAGTAAAAAAAAAAACATGAAAAACTTGTCATAAGTCTAACATCAACACTGTCAACTGACCTATAAACACAGTAAATAAAAAAAATGATACAATGATATGGCTTCTCACTAAGATTGGTTATTCATTTATCTCCTCCCTCCGTTACATATAGCCCAAAAGCCACTATTCCACAACCGAGAGGAAAAATTTGGCTAACAGCCCTTCCTGTCCCCATGGTGCAGTGAAGTCTGGGATTAGAAATAAAATAAAAATATAACAGATGGAAAAAGGTGAAGCAGAAAGTGACCAACATAAGTTATACTAACAGAGAGAAAGCTGTGCTAGTCTACATACTGTCAAAACAAAAAAGCAGTCCAGTAGCACTTTAAAGACTAACAAAATAATTTATTAGATGATGAGCTTTTGCGGGCCAGACCCCCTTCTTCAGACCCTAGCCATACCAGAACAGACTCAATATTTAAGGCACAGAGAACCAAAAATAGTAATCAAGGTTGACAAACTAGAAAATCTACTCTCTGATTTGCTCACCTTGATAATATTTTTCTGATTTCTCAACCTTGATTACTAATTTTCGTTCTCTGTGCCTTAAAATATTGAGTCTGTTCTGGTATGGCTATGATCTGAAGAAGTGGGTCTGTCCCACGAAAGCTCATCACCTAATAAATTATTTTGTTAGTCTTTTTAAAGTGCTACTGGACTGCTTTTTTGTTTCAGCATAAGTTATGTTTAGCTTCCATTGTCAAGTCTGTACTTAATAATTCTGTCAGGGAAAAATGAATGACTAGCAGGAAGAGGAGAGTTCTGAGTTTGTCCCTCCGGAACAAAATAAGTCCTAGCAATAGCATGGACTCATTTGATAGAGACAGTAAAATTGCCTCAAATGCTGCAGCAAAAGTGGATGTGTTTAATTTGCATTCCAGTTCAGTATTTTTGGAAGAAGCCAGATGATAGAGGACTTACCCGTTCACAATAATTAAGGAGGATGTTGAACAACACCTGTTAAAGATAAACATTTTTAGAATTAATAGGTTGAGATAACTTACCAAACATGGCTGAGTATTCCTCTGACTTGCTAATGTGAATTTTTAATCCCTCTTGGAAAAACTGGGGAAATCTGAGACAACTGGAAGGGTGCTAATGTTGTGCCAACTTTCAAAAAAGGCAAGTGAGATACCCTGGGCACCTGTAGGCTGATTTACTTGATATAAATACACGGCAATATAACAGAAAAGCCAATATGGAATTCAACTGTAAAAGAATAGGAATATAATTAATGCAATTCATCATGGTTTTATGGAAAACAGCTCATGTCAAGCTAACCTCATTTCATGCTTTGATAAGCATACTGGTTTGGCTGATAAAATTAACCACAGAGATGTAATATACTTAGGTTAAGCCCCTTTTAAAGACCTAATACGGTATGCCATTCTGATTTTAAAATCAGCACTGTAAAATATCAATCTGCACACATTAAATGGACTAAGAACCAGCTAGCTGAAAGAGCTCAAAAAATAGTTTTCAACAGGGAACCAGCATTGAATGGGGTATTTTTAGTGAGGGTCCACAGGGAGCATTTCTAGGTGAGATGCTTGTCAACAATTTCATCGATGATGTGGAAGTACAATAAATATAAAATTTCTGGATGACCCAGACTTGCAGAGTGGTGAATGAGAACAGGATAGTCATCCTGGTTCACTTGCTAAACTGCGCTCATTCAAACAAAATGGCTTTTCAGCACAGCCAAATAGAAAATTACACATCTAGGAACAAGGCCTATAGACCATACCTGTAGAGTGGGAGGCTGCATCTTGGAATGAAATGAGTCTGAAAGGGCTTTAGAGTTCATATTTCTTTCATCAACAAGTCTTATAGAATTTTGCAAAGGAGGTAAGTAGTCCCATTTTACAGGTGGGGAAATTGAGGCAATGAGTGAGTGAAACGATGCGCCTAAGGTCATCCATTAGGCTAGCAGTAGAAGCATAACTAAAACCCAGCTCTCTGAACTCCTAAGCCACTAGTCTATCCATTAGCTAAACAGCTGCTTAGCAGACAAACAGCTTGACTGAATGCCTGGTGTAATTTGTGGCAACCAGGGCGACTGTAATGCTTGGGTATATAAACAGGGAATAGTGAGGCGATTTTACCTTTGCATACAGCAACAGTGAGACGGCTTCCAGAACAGTGGGCGCGGTGCCAGTGATTCCATTTTAAAAAGGATGCTGAAGAATTAGAGAGGGTGCAGGTAAGAGCCACAGAAATTATTTGAAGGCTGGTGAAAATGCCTGATAGTGGGAGACTTTAAAAAGTGCAGTGTGCTACTCAAAAAGACTGAGAAGTGATTTCATCACAACACTGAAATAACTTCAATTGGGCAAAAATGGCAGATACTGAAGGGCTCTTTAATCTTGTAGCGAGGGGTATGACAAGAACCGAGGTCTGAAAGCTGAAGCCAAACAAATTCAATTTAGAAATACAGCACAGTTGTGATCAGTGAGGGTGATTAACCATCCGAACCATGAAGGGACAATGGGAATTTTTTTCAGGTCTTCAGCTCCAGATTGGAGGCCCTCAAGGAAGGGAAGGCTTTTGCCCAGCACAAGTTGTTTGGCTCAACGAAGAGGTAACTAGGTGCAATTTAAAGACTCGTGATGTTCAGATGGTCCTTTCTGCCCTTAAGTTCTATGAATTTTGTCGAACAAAGTGCTTCTATCTCCAAAGTCCATTCCCTGAAATCTTCTAGGCCCAGGTCCGCAACGATTCACACAGTGGGGAATTCAGGCATGTTTTGCCCAAGTCATGTGTGGGGCTCATCCAGTAGGTGGTCTCTGAGCACACCTGCCAGGTTGTGTCCCATTTAAAATCCGGGGTGGGAGCAGCCACCTCATAATTTTTAATCTAGTGGTTAGAACAAGCACCTGAGATGTGAGACACCCAGGTTCCATTTCCACCAGAGAGGGTGGAAGGCTTTGGATGGGAGTCCTCCCCGCCACGTCTCAGGTGAATGCTCTAACCACAGGGCTGGGGAGGGGGGGAGTCTCTTATGATTTTTTTGTCCTGCATTGGAACCTGAAGAGGTGGGGTGACTGCTGATTGCAATCATCCAATGCTAGAACTGAATATGCAGGAGGTGTGATGTCATGGCCTTGCGTGTAAGTTCCAAGAAATACCACCTCGGACACCCTTGCCTGATCTCTTCTCCATAAAAGGATGGGTGCAACCCATGAGCTTGATGTTATTGATCTCTGACACATGCCCCACCCCACCCCCTGCCCCAGGACAACTATCCCTTTTTAAGTTGGCATGTGGTTAAAAGAGCATGCCTGGACAGTTAGAGCTAGGGCCTTGGGCAGACAGGCGCTGATACAAATCACCTTTATGCCTTGTATCTAAGGGTAAAAATACAGGGGAAAACAGAAAAAACCTTGCAACAAGCTAATTCTTGAAGAGGAGAATACTCTGCAGGTCTCATGCGGCTACTGCAAAATGGACTATAACAAGAAACTGTCTGTCATTTTCTAGGGCAAGCCAGCTATGCATTGAATTAATTGTACTGGATCAATCCTTATAGAGAAGCTTTAATTAAACTAATAGGCCTTATAAGCTGGCAGCACAAGACATTAATACCAAATCAATTTCTGATAAATACCATTGGATGGTGAAACTGGCAGGACAACAAACTGGTAGGACAAACACTCACTTACCACAAAACAAAAAAGCAGTCAAGTAGCACTTTAACGACTAATGAAATAATTTTAGGTGATGAGCTTTCGTGGGACAGACCCACTTCTTCAGACCATAGCCGTACCAGAACAGACTCAATATTTAAGGCACAGAAAACCAAAAACAGTAATCAAGGTGGACAAATCAGAAAAAAAAATGATCAAGGTAAGCAAATCAGAGAGTAGAGGGGTAAAAGTTGGGGGTGGGGGAGGTCAAGAATTAGATTAAGCCAAGTGTGCAAACGAGCCCCTATGGTGACTCAGAAAATTCCCATCCCGGTTCAAACCACATGGTAATGTGTTGAATTTGAATATTAAAAGAAAGTTTGTCAGTCTCTCTTTCAAGAGTGGTGTGAAAATTTTTTCACGGAAGCTCACCTAATAAATTATTTTGTTAGTCTTTAAAGTGCTACTTGACTGCTTTTTTCATTTGATAGTATATAGACTAACACGGCTCCCTCTCTGTTACTTACCACAGTGCATACAGCAATCCCAAGATCTAACAATATGAACCAGGATGTGTTTAGTTTAGCAGAAGCCACCGAGTGTGTGAACCTGAATGAAAATCCATTTCAAAGGAAGAGATGCTTAACATGGGTCAGATGTGCAGGTACAGGAAATTTCTTTCCCTTTTTTACTAATTTCTCCTAATGCTCTCCCCCCCACCCTCAAATAACTGAGTTATGTTCTGCTGGTGATGTTCAAAGCTCTGTGAATTCTGTAGTTTAGGCTGGGTGATAATGGGAGAGAAAAATTGTAGGTTTTCTACTAGATTTCCAGAAGAGGAGGTTCATTAGAGGCACAAAATCTTGCAGGGGCTTGGGGGAGAAGGGAGAGGGACCCAAGGTTGAAAAGGGAGCTGTAGGGTGAAAATTCCTGAGGCAGGCCATGGTTTGTGCTAAAGACCCCCTATTCAATTCTTAGAGTCTGGAGTAGGCCTATAATATAGAAACCCAGCTAGCATGAGTGGAAAGATACTTCACTGGGCCCCTTCTTCCCTGTCTTTCTCACAAGATACGTTGCTGGGCCCCTTTTCTCTCTCTCACAAGACCCAGAGAAGGACATCCCAGCTCAGGCAGGAAAGGCCTTGAAGTCTGAAGGGAGGAATAGCTGCCTCAGCAACTACATTCCAAGGAGAGGCCCTGCATGCGGAAACCAATTGTTTGTGCTGTTAATTATTTGTGCTTTAAATCTTCTAGTGTGGAGGCATCGCCACATCCGAAATCCTATCTTGACATGAACCGGTCATTGTGCATCTGTTTTGTTGAACAAGTAGAGGACACCACCTGTGCTAGAGATAAGATGCTCTGTAAGCTATGGGCAGGGATACTCTGTAACCTTTTTAGATTATTGGCTTATTGTGCTCATTTCGTCTTGCTGCTAGAACCTATCCATGCGTGGATGACACCCATGTTGTAGTTTCCCCGCCGCCCATCAATAATCTATATAATTGATTGTAATCTATTGTCTGTCAGTGCTCCACTGAGTCCTAATGGGTGAAGTGGCACTCCACCAGCACTGTGTGTAATAAACCCTCCTGCTTGCTTCCTACACGGTGTCCAGACTTTGTTCCAACAGGAGCCCACAAGAAGTCATGCTGGTAGAAATTTTATCTGGCCAACTGTCATCTCCTTTTCTAGGCAGTGGTTCTCAATCATTTGATTGTGCCCCACTTCTTAGTGTATCTTGTAGTTTAGCTACCCTCTCTTCCACTGCTCCCCTACCCTCTGCCACACAATTACATCTGCAGATTATATGCAGCAGTGGTGCTTCACTTGAATCAATTTCAGCTTTGTTTTTCACCTGTGTTGTTTTATTTTTCTGTTGCTTGAATGAGCCAACCATCCATTGTAATAGGATCGCAGAGCTTCTTTTCTGGTGGAACACGGTGGAATAACGTTCCACCACCTTTTTTCCCTGGCACTGCCATTTTGAAAGCTGTCTGGGCAGGGCGGCTATGAGCTGCAAGTGGCTCATTAATAAGCCATTTGTGGCTCCCACCCTGCCTGCCAGCTGAAAGACTAGCATTCAATTTAATTGATTTAACAGCCGGAAGCCCCTGCCGCTCTACAGCTGGATGGGAGCTCTGCAGATGAGAAGATGGCTGCCTTCAGAGTTCCTATGCAAGGTAAGTGGAGTTTGGGACCCAAGGGTGGGTAAGCTTGGGGAGCAGTTCGGGGCCAGGAGGGCAAGCCTGGGGGCCTTGGGGCATGGGGAGGTAAGCCTGGGAGTGGTTTGGGTTAGAGCCAGGGCCAGGAGCCAGCGGGGCTTGAAGCTCCGCAAGCAGTCCCAGCCCTGGCTGGGGAACCCCAGGGGAGCTGGCTGGGAGTTGTTGGGTTGGGGTTAAATCTGGGGCAGGGGGAGAGTTCTGGTACCATTTTTATTAGAAAAAAACCACTGAATAGGAGCAAAACAAAAATTGTGATTGTGGTCCACGCTTGTAGTTAAAAGTGCCCATGGTGCTACAACAAACAGATTAATGTATGGATGGCAGTAACTTTGTACAATGCTCTGCAAGCGTAACAAATCAGAACAAGTCAGAATATGCAGCGCCATCTGAAAATTTGATGTGTGTGAAGGAATCAGCTATGCGAGTGAAGATAGTTGTCATGGTTATTCTTAGTAAAAGTCATGGACAGGTTAGGACAATAAACAAAAATTCATGGAAGCCTGTGACCTGTCTGTGGTTTTTACTGAATATGGCTGAAACCTGAGCCCTGCTGCACAGCTGACAGCTCTAGACCCCATTGTATCAGCAAGGGCTGGAGCAGAAAAAGCCCACTGTTCCTCCCTATTTGTTAAAATCAAATCTGGGACAGCTTCCCCCTCTAGTAGCTTTCTCCACCTTCTGAAATAAAACCTTGTCTCCAGTGAGCGCCAAGAACTTGTTGGATAATCTGTGCCCTGCTGTGTTCTTTTCCCAACAGATAGCTGGATAGATTTATGTATTCTATGAATACATTAGAAACATGAGGATGGGGCAGGCCCATTACTCAATGAAGGGAGAATACCAATATCAGAAAATGTGGAAATGGCAGAAATTATTTCAGTTTTCACCAAAAAGATTGGTAGCTATTAGCTGTCTACTGAATACCAATGAAAATGAGGTAGGATCAGAAGCTAAAATAGGGAAAGAAAAAATTAAAAGTTATTTAGCTACGTTAAATGTCTTCAAATCACCAGGGCCTGATGAAGAACGCACTAGAATACTCAAGGAGCTTTTGGTGGGAGGAGCAATCCCAGTCTGGCTCCATTGACCAGGGATCGTGGAGTGGCCCCTCCCCTTCTGACTCCCTGAGAAGGCACTCCACCTCATTTGATAGACTCTGCACTACACGGCCACAGCAAGGCCAAAGCCCATGCTCTGATCGGTTATGAAAACTCCAATACACTCCTTGTTCCTAGGGAAGTGGAGGAGGGAGCTCAAAGACTATCAGCGAATGAGACATTTGGCAGGCTACAAACGGTTGGCATACACCCATACTTCTGCATAGAAAAGCATTAAACATTGACCATATTTCCCAGAAGCACAGACTCGGTAAAGGGCATTACAATTTGCAGCTGAGACTTCTCAAAGGGAAGATAGAGACACACCTACTTTTAGCATTGTGCATGTTACGAAACAGAAGGTGGAAATGAGCCATGAAGTCACAAAGCCTGCCAGATGCTCTTCCTGAGAGATCTCTGGGACCAAACACCCAGGTAAGAAACATGGAAATATTTTTCTTTTCCTTTTGGAATGTCGGTCCATAAAACGGAACTGCACTTTTGCCTGGCACATCCTTTCCATCACTGAATTATTTTCTGTCAAATACCCTTTTGGGGAGCGGGACTTTGAGGCTGTCGGGTAGGAAAGCACAAGTGAGCTGCCGTGTAACGTCTCATAGTTCCATTGTTTTGACCAGTATCTTTCAGGGCGCTACCCTCAGCTGTGTGGGCTCTTTTAAAAGCCAGTCGACAGCTCTCTCTCCTTCTCTCTCCCTGCAGAAACATATTATACTGTTCATTAATTTCCTTTTAGGAGCTCACTGTGTAATGAGGAGGTGTGTATGTGGGAGATATTTTTTTCCTTTGGGACTATGATGTTCGTTCTTTCTGCTTCGATCATATCATGGTATGCAAATGTAACCTCCCACAGGGGAAATCAGCCCTGGAACTCTGAAGTTTAGGGCAGGCGCCTCTGCAGTTTGACCTAAAAGCCAGCTCGCTCTCAGCTGAGTCTGTAGAGGGGACTTATTCTTCCTCTGTGAAGTGATCTGGGTGCCCCTGCGTGGGATAGTGAACCACACGTAGGCATGTGGATTACACAAGTTTAAGCTAGCAGATTAAAACAACAAAGGATGGCATGTGGAAAAAGGGCTGTTCTCTGTCTTTGGTTTGACATTGGGCCCTGCAGAAATGACTCTGGGGTTCTGCTGTTAATTATCTAGGTAGCATCATAAATGCAGGTGGCATTTTATAAAACAAGGTATAGAGCAAAGCCACTGCCCTGAAGAGAATGCACAACACCCAGATGAAGCAAAACATGGGAAAACCATTAAGAAGTTGAAAGCAGAGGCAGATGAAATGACTGGCGTAGGGAAGTTCTGTGAAGGAAGTACGGTTTTAAGTAGAACAGCTGAGAAGTAATGGGAGGAGGGAGACAGATCCAAGGACAAGGGGTACCAGTGGAGACAGTGCAAAGCCCCAGGAGACAGTTGAGGAAGGCCATGGGATAAGGGTTTTAGCAACTGGCATAGTAGGGAAATGGCAGATTTTCACCAGAGGATAGAGGAGATTGCAGTGGTTTTCAGTGAGTTCACCAGCCAGCACTGGAGCTAGTAGAGAGTAGCCCCTACCCTGCAGCAAGGAGCCCTTAAAAGACCAGATAAGCTAGTTTCCCTTTCTGATGTCCCTGGCATTGCTCGGCTCTTTACCTGCAGTAATTTTTTTGAAAATAGAGGACAAATTTACCTGCTTTTCCCCAATTACAGTGTTTTTCAAAAATGAAGACAAATGCTAGAGAGGGCTTGGGGGAGATGTGGGAGGGGTGGTGGCTTAGATCAGAGGGCTGGTGGGGGCTCAAGGTGGGTGTTGGGGTGCAGAAGTCAAGGGAAGTGGGAGGTGCAGAATTTAGGGCAAGGGTCTCAGGACAGGGGGCTGGGAGGTCAGGGGGATGGTTACTGGGACCACCCATGGTAGCGAGGGTGACACTGCTACAGAAGCAGTTCCTCCCAGAGGACCAGGGTAGTGCTCCCTGGCCAGCAGCTCCTCCTGAGGGGACTGGGGTTGTCCTTCCCCATCCAGTGACCCCTCCTGAGAGGAAGGGATCCGGGGCTGCATGCTTATTGGATGGGGGCTGGGCTCTGCGGGCTGGCCTTGGCCTCTAGCTCCCTCCTCAGGCCTGTAGCTTCTTCATGGGTCTTTGCTTGGGGTAGTGACTCTCCTGTCCTGCAGCCTGGTGGGGGCATGACCCCAGCCTCCACCTGCCTCAGGACCAGGCCCTGAACTGGTCTGGGAGGGGAGTTGCTTTTGGGGGCTAGCCCCGGTGTCCAGCTGCCCCCCTCCATCCTGCAGCCTGTTTGGTGGGGTGCTCCAGTGGCTGGTCAGGCTCTGGGGGTTGTCCCCTGCGGTCCTCCCTCCTGCAGACCTCCTGCCCCAGTCTGTAGGCTGTTGAAGTGGGGGCAAGTCTCCAGGGGCTGCTCCCAGCCTCCCTCCACCAGGCTCTCCCTCCCCTGTAACCTGCAGGCTGGCTTGTAGGGGTGGGCTCAGGGGACTGGGTCCCTCCAACTGCTTCCCCTTTGGCCAACAGGTTGTCTGGGTGGGGAACCAGGCTCCAGGGGTGGCTCCTTAGGGCCTCCAGGCTGTCCGAGGCGCACCAGGCCCTGGGTGGCTGCTCCCTCTCCAAATTGCTCCCCCCCATGATCTTCAGGCTATATGGGGAGCAGGCCTTGCTGGAATGTCCCCCACATCCTGCAGGCTGTCTGGGCAGGGCAAGTTCCTGGGGCTGCTCCTGGTCTCCAGCACCACCTCCCATGGCCTGCAGGCTGTCTGGAAGCTGCCCCCCTCCCACTGCCCCCGCCCAGGCTGTCTGAGGGGGAAGCCACACTTCAGGGAGCTACTGCCTGTCCAGCTCCACCCCCCAGCAGTCTACAGGCCATCTGGGAAGGACTAGCTGCTCCCCCTCACCAGCTGTCTCCCCCCCTCCAGCAGTTCCCCATCCCACAGCCTGCAGGCTGTCTGACTGGGGAGAGGTTCCAGGGGCTACCCTGAGCCTCCAGCATCTCCCCCATGGCCTGCAGGCTCTCTGGGGGCTGTTCCTCCCTCTGGCAGCCCCCTCTGTAGCCTGTAGGCTTTCCATCGGGGCAGGCACGTTCCAGGTTTGGGGCAGGTGAGCGATTTATCCTGTCTTTGTGGCAGGCAAGATGGTAATACTACCAGGTTGATGTGTGGAGTGGATGGAGCAAGCTCCTATTCCATCTCCCTGTTCCAAAAATCCATTTAATATATAGTCCTCAGATAGAGGACATGTCAGATATTGGACAGATAAGGGGTTATTGTAGCTAATGTTTCTAGTAAGTAAAAGAAAAGGTACATTTTGATACAATAAATCATTAGAGCACGGGGGTTCGAGGGTAGGTTAACATAAAGGGAGTTAAATCACACAGGGTTTAAGAGCTCGGAGGCGTAACCCACCTCATACTGGATACAAATGGGAGGTAATTTATGCAAGAGTCCATAAATGATATGGGGCAGCATCACTCATAAGGTACAGCCTAGTCCAAGAGTCAATAGAGTACATATGGCTATGGGTGAAGCACTCCCCGTGCCGAGGTCCGTCTGTCATTTTCAATCCTGCGATCGATGTAAGACAGAGGAGATAACCATCTAGAGAGAGCGTGTCAGGTGAATGGAAGGCAATACTCCCCCCGACTCGGTCCCTCGTCACCCATTCTTGTCCTTTGTCTCCCCTCTGTGTCGTCCCTTCTAGTCCCACATCATATGAATCGAGGCGGTATTAAAACTTCAGTCCATAAGTGTCCAGCTGGGTGCCACCCATAAGGCAGGGGAGAGTCCAAGTCCATGGGTGGGACTGTGTCCAGCAACGGGGTCTGTTTCACGTCCTATTCCATCCAGTGGAGTTCCTGTATAAAACATAGTCTGTCAGATAAAAGAAGCCAATGCTTCCCCGACCAAAAACATAGTCCATCAGGAAAAAGAAGCTGATGTTTCCCCGACCACGTCCCTCATCGCAGGCCGAGGCACAAAAGCACATTCGGTCAGGAGGAAGAGTTCAGTGCTTTCCCTGACCAAGTTCCTTGCCACAGACCTTCTGAGGTGTCCCTCATTGTCTATCAGGGATGGCAATGTCCTGGAGCGTAGCCCAATGGGAGAAAGCCGCAGGCACATTTTTTTGAGCTCCTCCCTCATTGGTTGTCCAGTTTGTCAACCTCCCCAGGATTGTCTGGTGTGCAGCCATCGACGTCAGGGATGTAGCCTAGCAGTGAATTCACTGCTTGCCATCCTCCTTTCCGTGCTTCTCCAGCTGTCTTCGCACCTCATCTGTGGTCTCTCTTGGCACCTGTGGAAAGAAAGAGACATGAAAAGGGGGGGGAGCGTTTGACAGTCTCCCACCCACCAGCTGAAACCCTCTGTGGTGGGTGAGCACAGCTGTCTTCTTAGGTGATGCAAGACCGTAAGATCATCTGAAGAGCGGCAGTGGATGCTATTCTTATCCTATCCCTCATTGGTGGTCACAGCCCATCCTCAGATTCTCTTGGTGATGATCTCTTCTGGCACTTGTGGAGTGAAGAAGCCTCTCAGAGAGAAAGTGGGTGAGGCCCCCGGCTGTCCCCCTTCTAGTTGGGAGACTATGAGTGTGTCCTCGGGGACCGAGGCAATGTTTAGTAGGGATGGCCCCTGGTGTAATCCTAGGGTTCGTCTGGCAGAGGCGTGCCTGGTCATTTGTTCTCGTCTTCTCATCGTGGCCTCTTGTGGCACCTGCGGGGAAAAGCAGAGTGGGGAGGGGCAAGCAATGAAGCTCCCCGCTGCCATCCTCTCTGGGTATAGGCCTGATGAGTCGTCGTTCCTCATGTTGGGCACCTGCAGAAAGGCACAACCACTGGGGAAGACAAGGAGGTAATGACCTTGGCTGTGCTTCTCTGCATTGGATAGTTGCCGTCATCCTAAATTGTGTCTCTCCACCTAGATAGGAGTGAAAGAGAAAAAGACAAAGGAAGAAGAGGGCGAAGGGAGGGGAAAGGCGCATCTCTGCATTGTGTAGTCTGTTGGATGTGTCTGAGCCAAACGGCCAAGAAGTGATGGTGGAGACCCAGCTCTGCTGTCCTCTCTCTGTGCTACAGCTGCTCCCATTGGCCAAACTCAGTATTGTGTCCCTCCTCTCTGTGCCCCTCCCTCCTCCTTTGGGCGTAGCCAATGCTTCCCCTGACCACAGCCACCCCCAGTGGGCAAGGTGTGCTTCTCTTGGTAATGCATATTTGCTCTTGCCTTGGTGCACATAACAAAATGTATTCCACCAGGGACGGAGAAAATTAGAGGGCACGTGGAGTGTTACATGGAATGAGGATGTGCAAGGTATATGCCTGGCACGTGGCTATGTCTTCTAGCCAATGGGGTTTCTTTTTAAAAGAACATAGATGAAAGTATTTTCCTTTCCATAGTCTGGGAAATCCCACAATTTCAGGCATTTCCCGCTTTCCAGGCACAACCGAACCCCGCCCTTGGTTTAAGTTAGGGTAAGAGGAAGCTTCATACCAAATGTTATGGTCCTGTCTCTTACAGATTAAGAGGAGTTCTTGAACAAACATAGCACCAACAGAGACAGATTCTAAAATAGAGATAGATAGAAGGTCAGTTGCTCACTCTTTTCACTCTCATAAACTAATGGTTTAAGAAGTTTGATACATTTAAACAAGAGTTATGAAGGTGCACTTATCAGAAACTTGGATACAAAAGCTTCTGTCCTCTAGAGGCCCCTAAATATTACTCTTCTCTCTGGGGCTTAGCCAATCGAGAGTATATGCAATTACTCCATGCTGGGCCCTGTTCCTGAGACTGAGCTACTAGCCCGCGCTCTTGACAGCCATCCTGCTGCCCTGGTATCACTTGTATGTCGGTGTCCTCACTGACTGCCCATGTGCTCTCCGCAATGAGGGACTTGAGCTGTGGAGTCAATGCCCAAAGCTTCTGAAAGTCTGGGGAGATTTGGCTAACTGAGAAGTAGAATGTATCAGCCAGACACAGGGCTGAGTTGAGGAGCCACATAGATGCAGAGGGAGATGTGCCTCTGGGTTTCCCAGTTTATATGACAGAGGCCCAGCTTGCATGATACTTTGGATTGAAGCAGGCTGTTCACACTGGTGTACCCAACCTGCTCCAGGTTCCAGGCAGCAAAGTGTATGTGAAGGACTGAAGTGATTGTCCTCAGCTCCTTAGTGCAGGGACTGTGACTGTGACTGATCCTTTGACAGGGCAAACCACGGGGTCAGATTTTTTTTTCTGTCTTTTTTTCCTGCATGTACTTCTATCGGGACCGGTCCCCAGGTCTGCCGGAACAAAGCAAGCCTGTGTAAGAAACCTCCTTCATTCAGAGTGATAAGCTAGTGCAACTGGAAGTGCGATGTTCCAGGTACAGGTGATTTTTCTGTGATTTTAGAAACTCGTTGTGCTTTTGTGCAATGTTTTTAGGGGCTCTGTTTGTTTACTAAGTCATGCAAGAGCTGCAGAAACTTGTATTACTAGTGTTTCTGGTAAGCTGAGGACTGGGGTGAGCAGCCAGGAGACAGTCAGATGCTGCCTGACCGATCAGTAGAGCCCCCTCAACCACCCACAGTGGGCAACGTGTGTTACTCTTGGAGATGCATATCCACACTTGCCTTGGTGCACATAACAAAATATACTCCACCCGGGGATGGAAAAAATTAGAGGGTGCTCTGAGTGTTACGCTGAGTCAGGTAAACACGGAATGAGGATGGACAAAGTGCACGCATGGCACATGGCTGTGTCTTCTAGACTCTGGGGTTTCTTTGTAAAAAAACATAGATGGAAGTAAAATAGCACTAAGGTGTTAATGTTGGATGACTAAGCTATCAAATAACAAGATGCCTGACGTGCACTGAAATTCCCAACTCGTACAGAGGCAACTTTTTCTTCATTCCCATGCACGTGCGGTTTATGCTGCTGTCTTTTCTATATGATTGCAGGCTGCTTCTCAAGCATAAACTTTCAGCCCTGTAGTGCAACAGAATACAGGAGTAATTTTGCTACGTGGCTGTTCTATTAGTATAATATGTTTTCCAAACCATTTCTTATGATTCTGTAGAAATGAGACATTTGCTGTATATAAAATACTCAAAGCACACTTAAAATTATGTTTTAAGAATATCCAGCGGAGGGAAAACCAAGATTTCCTTCATAATGGCCCTGATCCTCAAAAGGCACGCTGGATATCTTACTTTAAACATCCCCTTTCCTTCATTTTTTTTTAAAGAGGTGTAATTGGTTGTTCATGTGGAGCCACAGAAGATATCCCCTTTATCTGATCTATTAGGAGACCCACTGTGGCTATCCTAAATTGAAGCCAGATCAGGTTATTTATAGTTCCCTGCAGAATGGTTTAAAAGGACTTATGGAGCAAACACAACCCAGTTACATTCATTTCTAGAGGTTTCTTCTACCTCTTCTTGTTCAGGTCTACAGCCTCGCTCTTTTACATCAGCACTCAGGCTTATTGGGAGAGCGGTACGGTGATTAATGCCATTTCTTGTTTTAACCTGGGAACTCTCCTTCATCTTGGGTAGAATGGCGAGGATCATCCTTGTGCTCAGCTGGGACTGAGGTATGTCCTTACCAAAGGTTTGTTTGAAACTCGTCCACATTTGTATTGTCATCACCTGGAGCTTTTAAATAGCTTTGACTCTTTCATTCATTTGTTGGGCAAATAATCAACCACTTTAAATGTAACTTACACTATTATACCATTGGTGTCTCTCTATGAAGGGGTGTGTGTGTGTGTGTGTGTGTGTGTACGTGTACGTGTACACACACATTCTAGGAGGCACAGGTACACTATTATTAAGGTTGCCCAACACATCCCATTATAACACCCTGCTTCAGTGGCGTATGACTTCGCCAGTCTTTAACTCTTTGAACTGAAATGTTTCATGTCAGCAGTCAGGTTGAATTTTTAAAGAATGAATCAGCTAAAATGGCTCATGCATTTCCAAGAATGAGTTTAGGGAACAATTTGCTATGGTCAATATTCTAAGAGCTAAACAATAAGTTTGGGTAGTAGTTAGTGTTTGCTAAAGACCACTGAATCAGACTAGAGAACATGGGAATAACAAGTGAGGTTCCACAGGGATCAGTTTTGGGGCCAGATCTGTTCAGTATCTTCATCAATAATTTAGGTAATGGCACAGAGAATACTCTTATCAAGTTTGCAGGTGATACCAAGCTGGAAGGGGTTGCAACTGCTTCGGAGGTTAGGGTTACAATTTAAAATGATCTGGACAAACTGGAGAAATGGTCTGAGGAAAATAGGATGAAGTTCAATAAGGACAAATGCGAAGTGCTCCACTTAAGGAGGAACAATCAGTTTGACGCATACAAAATAGGAAGTGACTCCTTAGGATGGAGTACTGCAGAAAGGGATCTAGGGGTCAGATTGGACCACAAGCTGAGTCTGAGTCAACAGTGTGACTCTGAAGGGGGTGTGGGGAAAAAAAAGCAAACATGAATCTCGGATGCATTAACAGGAGTGTTTTGAGCAAGACACAACAAGTAATTCTTCCACTCTACTCTGCACTAGAGTATTGTGTCCAGTTTTGGGCACTGCATTTTAGGAAAGATGTGGTCCAAAGAAGAGCAACTAAAGTGATTAAAGGTGTAGAAAATATGACCTATGAGGGAAAGTGAAAGAATTAGGTTTGTTTAGTTTAGGAAGGAGAAGGCTGAGAGGGTCCTTCAAGTGCCAAAAAGGATTTTACAAGGAGGAGGGAGAAGAATTGTTTTCCTTGGCCTCTGATGATATAACAAGAAGCAATTGGCTTAAACTGCACAACCACATGAATTTCACCCCTTTTATAAATTCGGCCTGGACAGGTCCTTCTTTTTAAACTCATTGGCGGATCCAAAGCCATAAGGGTGAGAGAGACCATCTCTGTGTTTTCCTCTGTATGGCTATGTCTACACTACAGAGATCTTTCAAAAGAAGCCCTTCCAGAAGATCTCTTCCAAAAGAACTTCTTTTGAACGAGTGCGTCCACACACAAAAAAAAAAACAGATCAAAAGTGTTAGCTCTTTTGAACGAGAGCGTCCACACAACCCCCACTCTTTTGAAAGAATGGGCCAGGGATCGAGAAATCAGGTGTCATGAGTACTGCTCATTTGAAAGAAGGGCCCTGAAACGGGAGCAGAAGAGCGATTACACTTATTAAGTTTGCAGATGATACCAAGCTGGGAGGGGTTGCAACTGCTTTGGAGGATAGGGTCATAATTCAAAAGGATCTGGATATACTGAAGAAATGGGCTGAGGTAAACAGGATGAAGTTTAATAAGGACAAATGCAAAGTGCTCCACTTAGGAAGGAACAATCAGTGTCACACATACAGAATGGGGAGAGACTGTCTAGGAATGAGAACAGCAGAAAGGGATCTATGGGTTATAGTGGACCACAAGCTAAATATGAGTCAACAGTGTGATGCTGTTGCAAAGAAAGCAAACATGATTCCAGGATGCATTAACAGGTGTGTTGTGAACGAGACACGAGAAGTCATTATCCCGCTCTACTCTGCGCTAGTTAGGCCTCAGCTGGAGTACTGTGTCCGGTTCCGGGCACCGCAGTTCAGGAAGGATGTGGTCGGAGAGGGTCCAGAGGAGAGCAACGAGAATGATCAAAGGTCTAGAGAACATGACCTATGAAGAAAGGCTGAAAGAATTGGGCTTGTTTAGTTTGGAGAAGAGAAGATTGAGGGGGGACATGATAGCAGTTTTCAGGTATCTAAAAGGGTGTCATAAGGCAGAGGGAGGGAACTTGTTCTTCCTTGCCTCTGAGGATAGAACAAGAGGCAATGGACTTAAATTGCAGCAGGGGAGGTTCAGGTTGGACATTAGGAAAAAGTTCCTAACTGTCAGGGTGATCAAACAGTGGAACGAATTGCCAAGGGAGGTAGTAGAATCTCCATCACTGGAGATATTTAAGAAGAGGTTACATAGGTGGCTTTCAGGGATGGTCTAGAAAGTGCTTGGTCCTGCCATGAGGGCGGGGGCTGGACTCGATGGCCTCTCAAGGTCCCTTCCAGTCCTACTCTTCTGTGATTCTATGATTTCAAAAGAAGCACCACATTCTCTTGACTTACTTTTGAAAGAATGCTTTTTGTGTGCAGATGCTCTGCAGGATCTTTCGAAAGAGCCCCTTCTGGAAAATCTTTTGAAGGAACTTGCTAGTATAGACGCAGCCTATATGTAAAATTCACTGGTCATCACTGAGTGTGGTGGATTGAAATATAACATGATGCCTCTTTTCCAAAAAGAATGGACAAAACATCTATTTTTGTGGTGGTGGTGGTGGTGGGGAATCTTACATTTACCTGGATGTTAATGACAGACCCAAAATAAGATTCTGATAAAACATCAGAAAAATCCTCTTAATATGAGAGGGATCTGTAAGCCATTCTTTGTTATGCGACTGTACATACAAGTGACTCATGAATGAGTTGCTTCAGTTGCTTCCCACTAAATTGCCCGCTTTATTTTCCAATTCATAGTGTCATTGCATAAGTCTATTTTGATGAAAAGTGCTATGGTATTCTATGGCATTGATCCAAAGTACTGCCTTTGACATGAATGAGGCAGTCTTATTCTGGTCTGCCAATAGGATTGTGATAGCTCTGTGGTGTGAGCATTAGTGTGTGTAGGTGTCCGGAGCTGGGACCGCGCCTGTAGCTCTGGAGGGGACCGCAGCCACACCGGCAGTCCTGGGAAGCACAGCCCTTGGCTCAGGGTGGAGCAGCAACAAAAGGGTTACAACACAGGCCCAGCCCTTAAGTTTAGGGCGGGCAGCAGTTTACGGTGCCAGCCCGGCCCAGCCCTCAGTCCAGGGCGGGCAGCAGTTCACAGTTTATAGTATGAGCTCGGCCCAGCCCTCAGTCCGGGGTGGGCAGCAGTTCACAGTTTATAGTATGAGCTCAGCCCAGCCCTCAGTCTAGGGCGGGCAGCAGTTCACAGTTTATAGTATGAGCTCAGCCCAGCCCTCAGTCTAGGGCAGGCAGCAGTTCACAGTTTATAGTATGAGCTCAGCCCAGCCCTCAGTCCGGGGTGGGCAGCAGTTCACAGTTTATAGTATGAGCTCAGCCCAGCCCTCAGTCCGGGGTGGGCAGCAGTTCACAGTTTATAGTATGAGCTCGGCCCAGCCCTCAGTCCGGGGTGGGCAGCAGTTCACAGTTTATAGTATGAGCTCAGCCCAGCCCTCAGTCTAGGGCGGGCAGCAGTTCACAGTTTATAGTATGAGCTCAGCCCAGCCCTCAGTCTAGGGCAGGCAGCAGTTCACAGTTTATAGTATGAGCTCGGCCCAGCCCTCAGTCCGGGGTGGGCAGCAGTTCACAGTTTATAGTATGAGCTCAGCCCAGCCCTCAGTCTAGGGCGGGCAGCAGTTCACAGTTTATAGTATGAGCTCAGCCCAGCCCTCAGTCTAGGGCGGGCAGCAGTTCACAGTTTATAGTATGAGCTCAGCCCAGCCCTCAGTCTAGGGCAGGCAGCAGTTCACAGTTTATAGTATGAGCTCAGCCCAGCCCTCAGTCCGGGGCGGGCAGCAGCACAAGGGGGTTGGAGCATAGGCCCAGCCTTCAGTTTGGGGCAGGGCAACAGTACAAGGGTTTGGAGCACAGGCCCAGGGAGGGGGGTAGGGGGTCGCAGGCCCTCCTACACCACTGTGACCCACCCGGGGCCCTGTGGGTCGCTCACACCCGAGCACAGTGGTGGGGATCCAGGCCGCAACACACCGCCATGGGTTCAGGAGCAGCATTCCCTGGGCCACTTTCTACCTCTGCCTCCACCAGGGGGAGGTCCCAGTCTATCTGGTCAGGGGGTCCTGCGGAATCGGCCCCCTCCAGATTGTCTAACTTTGGGGGCTCCGGCCAGTCGGTCATGTCCACATCATTGGGGTAGTCCGGCGGTGGTAGCACAGTGGGCCCGAGGCGTTCCTGGGCCTGGGCCTGGGGGCTGCAGGTTTTAATGGGCCCCGAGCTCCGCCCTTGGCCCTTCTGGCTCTAGGCCCCGCCCTCTGAGAGGTGGGCCACTGGTGTTCTGGCTCCGGGCCCGCCCACCAGGGCCTCTGCGCAGCCTCCTCTGCCTCTGAGTCAGCAGGAGGCCTGCTGCAGGCCCTTCGGCTTGGCTGTGGGTGCTCCTGCAGGGCTGCTGCTGCCGTGGGACCCCCTCCCACGGCTAGAAGGCGAGCTACCGGGGGCCGGCCGGCCTTGGCTGCCTGAAGCCCCCGCAGGGCTGCCTTCCCCGCCCCGCCCTTCTGGGGTCAGCCTCCCTCCTGCCTCGGGCAGGCAGGCTCTATCTTTCTCCCCCGCCCTCCTCCACCTCTCCAGCTAGTTCTCTTAGGAACTGCTGAGTGGGTGGAGGGTGGGGGACTCTTGCCCCCTGCCCTACAGCAGGGGGGTCCCCCCCTTTTTCCATCTTTTGGGGGAGAAACTGCTGGCCCCCCATTTGGGCCCACCTTCCACCTAACAGCTGCTGCATCCTCACCACCTGGAGAAAGTAGGGGGCTCTCTCAAAGCGGCGGTTGGGTTCCCTCCACGGAGCCTCCCGAGGAGTGGCTTGGGGAGGGGTGAGTTTGGGCAGGGCCCCTCTCCACTGGGGCTCCAGAGGGGGGGCTGCATAGCCAGGGGTGGGGTGTTAGGGCGTGGCCCCTGCCCCACCCCTGCAGCCACTCCCTCCCCTACTGCCCCCCCCACACCCAGCTGCCGCTGGGGCCCCCTCCAATCAGCTGCCCCTTCCTTCTCCCCCTGTCATCTCGAGGCTCTGCAGCAGCTACTACGGGCCCACCCCTCAGGCGCACGTGGGCACACCCCTCCCCCCATTAACCCCCCCGTCCCCCCTAAGTTGGCTGTGCCTCCTCCTTCGCCCCCCCCACGTGCCCACGCCCCTTCCCCCCCCTTTTTTTGTTTACTTAAGCGCCTGAGCCCCCCACCCACACCCACCCACCCACACCCACAAACTTTGATTCCCTCCACATCCCAGTGCAGAAACAGGAGCCATCTTACCATCTTGTGCTGAGAGTTGTGGCCTTTTTTGTGTCTCCCTTTCCCTGACCTCACTCCCCTTGCCCTGCCCTTCCCCCATCTGACTGGGTCCTCAGCCCGGCCAGTAGGGGAGGGGCAGCCACGCCTCACCCTTTTCCTTCCCTTCCACTCTCCTCCCCCTCCCCTGCCCTTTCTTAAAGGCCCCCACCCCCAATAAACTTTCTCCTTCTTAGACCACCAATATGACCCCCACGCCCACTGGAGGGTCATCTGGTGACCCCTCCCTCCCTCTCCCCTCCACTGTCACCCCTCTTATCCCTGAAACAGCAGCCCACTCGTCCAGGGCTGCCCGGAACTCTGTTGCCATGTTGGCTGGGGGCACGGACGCAGGCTCCAGGGCTCCTACAGCCTCCGCCGCAGCGCCCCCTGGCAACCCAGCCCCAAACCCTCCCCCCCAAAAGGGCAGGAAGGGCCAGGGGAAAAGAAAGGGCAAGAGCCCCGCCCGGAAGGCCAAACCTCCCGTGGTGGGGACTCTCACCCCGGCTGCCCGAACACCTAGTGCAGCCTCCCCTTCTTCCCTCCCCCTGCTCCCTCCACCGCTCCTGGGGGCCCCAACACCTCGGCCCCCAGGTCGTATGCCCAGGCGGCAGCCACCGCCCTGCACCCTGCTCCTTCCGCCTCCGCCGGGACTACCATCCCTGACGGTCGCAGACCCTTCCCCGCGCTCACCGGGAGGCATGGAGTCTGCTGCCTCCTGGCGGCTGCCTCGCCCCACGTGGAGACCTACGTGCGGGCGTTGGCACGGGTGATGGGGCCCGCGGCCGTGGTGGCGGCCTCCCGGATTTTCGGGAAGATCGTTTTCTTCCTGGCTTCGGAGGCCGCCGCCCAGGAGGCGGTGGAGAGGGGCCTGGCGGTTGGGGGCGTGCATGTGCCCCTGGAGCCACTGGAAGACCTGGGCGTGTGGGTGGTCTTCTCTTCTGTCCCACCCTTCCTTCCCAACTCCGCCCTTCTGCCTTTCCTCACCGCCCTGGGCCGGCCTTTGACGGTCCTGAGTCCCCTCCCCCTAGGCTGTAAAGACCCCGCCCTACGGCACATGCTCTCCTTCCGCCGGCAGGCCCAGGTCCAACTGCCGCCAGCGGCAGCACAGGGTGGGGCGGCCCAGGAGGGGACTATACTGGTGCCCTATCAAGGGGCCCAGTACCGGGTCTTTTATACCCTGGGGGAGGCCCGGTGCTTTTTGTGCCGGGCGGCGGGGCACGTCCGGAGGGATTGCCCCCTGGCCCGACACGAAGGGGAGCCTGGGACCTCCTCCGACCCGGGGGGCGTCAGCCACGAGATTGGTGGCACCCCAACCGCGACAGGCCCTGGGACCGACCCTCCTCATCTCATCCCGGACGGATCCATCGCCACTTGGGCGTCGGAGGATGCCCGGCTGCATGGTGCCAGGCAAGAAGAAGCAGGCGCTGGTGCCCGAGTGGGCACAAGAGCCGGGCCTGCGGAGGAGAGGGAGGCAGGGCCGGCGGCAGGACTAGAAGAGGGCCCACCCCAGGGCGGGTTGCCCCTCCCCCTTGCCGCCCCGCCCCCCTCTTCCCTCCCTCCCTCCTCGTCGGCTCTGTCCCCTGGCCCCTCCTCCTCTACCGCCCAGCCCGCCTCCTCAGAGGGCTGGGTGCTGGTGGGGGGGAAACGGAAAAAAAGGAGTGTGCGCGTCCGGCACCCCACCCCGTCAGAGGATGGGGTGGAGGTGCCGCGCAAAGCACCAAAAAGAGCTGCTAGCCCCGACCCACCTGTTGAACCCCCGGCTACTGACCATCTGCCGGGGGTGATGGAGGCTGCCGCGGCGGCGGCTAACACAGATAACATCCCCTCTGCCCCGGAGCCAGAGCCCGAGGAGGCTGAGAAGGCCTTTTCTGTGCCCCTGCCCTCCCCCGACACCCCTCCGGCCGCCACCCAGACCGCTGCTGCGGGGCGTCCAGAGGAGGTGAGCCTCGGCCTCGCCCTCCTCTCGCAGGAGGTCGAGGCCCTAGGCCTCACCCCAGTGGCCCTGGACGTGGACGGCCTGCTACTGGAGGCCTGTGGGCCGTCCATCCACTCACCGCCACCCCCTCCACCCTCCCCCTTCCCATCTACCAGCGACCCCTTAACTACCACCTCCCTCTGCTTTGGGACGTCCCAGGTGGCGACCCCCCCCCTTAATTAGCGATGACTTCCCCATGGAAGTCAGCCAGCCCCCAGGCGTCCCAGGGGAAGCAGAGTTCTCCTTGTGCCCCACCTTTGGCCCCGGAACTAAAGACCCTGACACCCATTCCCCCGACCTGTTAGCACCTCCTGCTGAGCATGCCAGCACCTCGCCCTTCCCCCTCTCCCCCACCCCACCATCCGAGGAAACCCCCCCTCCCGAGACCCCCTCTGTCCATGACCCCGCCCCTGTTCCCGTGTTAGCCCCACCACTTGCCACCACCCCAATACCTTCTCCTAGCCAATGCCCTGCCCCAGAACCTGCAATCCTACCCCCTCCAGACCCTCCCCTTCCCCCTCTCCCTCCTTTTCCTCCTCTCCCTCACCCCCTGCCCCCTCTCCCTCCCCCTCATGACCCCTCCCTTCCCCTGATGTGTCCCATCCCCCCCGCCCCCACCCCTCCTCCTCCTACCTTCCCCTCGATCCTTGTCCACTCATACCCGCCCCCGAGGCCGTAATCCCTCGGGAGGCCCCCCTTATATCGCCCTCTCCCAGCACTTCTGGGGCTGCTCTTCCTCTGCCGCCCTCATCCCCCCTAAAACCAGACCCCAGTCCCCACCCCAATCTTTTCTCTGGCCGTGGGGCCCAAAGGAACACAAGGCCGACGGGTACTGGAGACCCCGAGGCCTCGGCACCCCATGCGCTAGTGGGAGAGATGCGCCAGTTCTTGGAGGACGTTCGTGGCTCCAAGAACAAGGTTGCTCTCGCCCTCCAGCGCTGGGGAGACTTTCATACCATCTTGGAATCCGTGAGGGCCCTTCTCAAGGAGGGCAAGGGGACCAGAAGGAGGGACGCCACGGCTTACCAACGGGCCCGCAGCTTCCGTGATGCCCTCGTCACCTTCGGGGTTGGTCACGGTTTGCTGCGTGGCCCCATGGGAACCGTCGGTGCTCCCTCTGGTGAGGATCCTCCCCAGCCCTCCAAATGGCGCCGATCATCTTTGCCACTCTAAATGCCAGGGGCTGCGGGTCAGGTCTCCGTAGGTGCCAAGTGCTCTCCTTCCTTTGGGAGTGGGGGTACTCGGTCACCTTCCTACAGGAGACCTACACTACCCCAGCCGCCGAAGCTAAGTGGCGGCTGGAGTGGGGAGACGGGGTCCACTTTAGTCACCTCTCGGCCCACCGGGCCGGGAAGGCGACCCTGTTCTTCCCAGACCTGCAGCCCGAGGTGCTGGGGAGCGTCGAGGTTGTGCCCGGCCGCCTGCTGTATCTCCGGGTGCGGGTGGAGGGGCTGCCTCTCCATCTCGTCAATGTCTATGCCCCGACACTCGGCCCGGAGAGAACACCCTTCTTCCGGCAGGCGGCAGCCTTCCTCGACACCATCGATCCTCGCGAGTGCCTGGTCCTCGGCGGGGATTTCAACTGCACCCTCGAGGAGCGGGACCGCACGGGGACCGAGCATTGCCAGGCTGCTGCGGACGTCCTCAGGGAGCTTCTCATCCATCGCTCCCTGGTGGATGTCTGGCACAGCCACCACCCGGACGAGGACGTTGGTTTTACCTACGTCCGAGTGGTGGGCCATAAATCCGTACACTCCTGGTTGGACCGCATTTACATCTCGTGGCACCATCTCTCCCGGGCCCATGTCTCCAGCGTGCGGCCGGCCCCCTCCTCGGACCACCACCTGGTGGCTGTGAAGGCTTCCTTCTCGCCGGGGAAGCGGGGGTCGGCCTACTGGCATTTCACTAACAGCCTGCTGGAGGACGTGGGCTTCGTGGCGTCCTTCCGGGAGTTCTGGCTGGCCTGGCGCGAGCAACAGCAAACCTTTCCCTCGGCACGGCGGTGGTGGGATCTGGGAAAGGTGCGTGCGCGGCTCTTCTGCCGTGACTATACTTGGGGGGCCAGCCGGCGGCGGGATGCGCTGATAGGGCAGCTGGAATGGGAGGTCCTTGGGCTGGAGAGGCGTTTAGCCGCCAGCCCCGGAGATCCATCCCTCTGCGGCACGTACCAGGAGAAGAGGGACGAGCTCAGGGCCCTCGACGCCCTTCGGGCACAGGGGGCCTTGGTGAGGTCGCGAATCCAACTCCTCCGGGAGATGGACCGCAGCTCCCGCTTCTTCTATGCCCTGGAGAAAAAGAGGGGTGCCAAAAAACACATCCTCTGCCTTCTTGCGGAGGATGGCACCCCTCTTACGGATCCGGTGGAGATGCGTGAGAGGGCTCGCGCCTTCTACGCCACCCTTTTCTCCCCGGATCCGACCGACGCTGACGCCTGCAGGGCGCTCTGGGACCAACTGCCGTCGGTCAGCACGGGCGACCGGGACCGGCTAGAGCTTCCTCTCACTCTGGCCGAGCTTTTGGAAGCCCTCCGTCTCATGCCCACCAATAAATCCCCGGGCATGGACGGGCCGACTGTGGAGTTTTATCGCGTGTTTTGGGACGTCCTCGGCCCAGACCTGCTCAGTGTCTGGGCCAAGGCCTTGCAAAATGGGGTCCTTCCCCTGTCGTGCAGGCGTGCTGTCCTCACCCTGCTGCCCAAGAAGGGGGACCCCCGCGACCTCAGGAACCTGGCGTCCCATCTCGCTCCTCAGCATGGACTACAAGATCATTGCTAAAGCCATCTCCCGTCACTTGGGGTCCGTGCTGCAGGACGTGGTCCACCCCGACCAGACCTACACCGTCCCGGGCCGTACCATCCTCCACAACCTGTCCCTGGTCCGGGATCTCCTAGAGCTTGGGTGTAGGGACGGCCTGTCGTTCGCCCTCCTGTCCTTGGACCAGGAGAAGGCGTTCGACAGGGTGGACCACAGGTATCTCCTGGGCACCCTGCAGGCCTTCGGCTTCGGACCCCGCTTTGTCGGGTTTCTCTGGGTGCTGTACGCTGCCTCGGAGTGCATGGTCAAGCTCAACTGGACCCTGACCGCTCCGGTCAGCTTCGGACGGGGAGTACGACAAGGCTGCCTGCTCTCAGGACACCTCTACGCCCTGGCCATCGAGCCCTTCCTCTGTCTCCTTCGTCGGAGGTTGACAGGGTTGGTGCTTCCAGAGGCAGGGCTGCGACTGGTCCTGTCAGCGTACGCCGACGACGTGCTCCTCGTAGTTCAGGACCCAGGAGACCTGGCGCGACTGGAGGCTTGCCAAGCTATCTACTCGGTGGCCTCCTCCGCCCGGGTCAACTGGATCAAGATCTCTGGCCTGGTGGTCGGGACTGGATGGCAGACGATCCGCCTCCCACCCGTGCTTCAGGCCATCCGGTGGAGCACGAGTCCGCTGTCCTATCTGGGCGTCTTTCTATCCGCCACACATCCCTCTCCACCGGAAAACTGGCAGGGCTTAGAGGGCAGGGTTGCTGAGCGGCTGTGGAGGTGGGCAGGGCTGCTCCAGTGTCTCTCCCTACGAGGGAGAGCACTGGTGCTGAACCAACTAGTCCTGTCCATGCTCTGGTACCGCCTCAGCACCCTGGTCCCACCCCCAAAGTTCCTGGACCAGCTCCAGAGGTTAATCCTGGAGTTTTTCTGGCCAGGACTGCACTGAGTCCCTGCAGGGGCACTCCACCTTCCCCTGGAGGACGGGGGACAGGGCCTGACTTGCATACGCACTCAGGTCCATGTCTTCCGCCTCCGGGCCCTGCAGGGACTCCTCAATACCAACACCAACAGTGCAGGTAGTCTGGCATGGAGTACATTGGCGCACGCTTTCCTCCGCCGTTACCGAGGGCTCCGATACGACCGCCAGCTCCTTTATTTATCCTGGAGAGACCGTCCGCGAGGCCTCTTGGAGCTGCCAGCCTTCTACCAGGACCTCCTCCGCACTTGGCGGCTGCTCGCAGCCTCCAGGTACTTAGGGGCCACCGCGGGGGAAGACCTCCTCGCGGAGCCCCTGCTACACAACCCCCACCTTCGTGTGCAGGTGGCGGAGTCTCCCGAGGTGCGCCGGAGGTTGGTCCTAGGTGGAATTACCAGGGTCGGAGACCTCCTGGACTACGACCGGGGGGACTGGACGGAGGCCCCGGCACTCGCCCAGTGCATGGGACTCTCCAACCTACGCTCCCCATGTCGCGTACTTGAGGAGGTGAAGGCCGCCCTGCCGCCCACTGCTCATGTTTACCTCAGTCGGGTCCTGCGAGAGGGTGCACCCCGCACCCCGCCCCCCTCTCACTCCTAGCCCTCCGGACCTCTCCGTGGGCCCCCGGCTTCGCGATCCTGCCCGCCCCCTCCCCACCACCACCTCAGCCAGCTGCATACCTTGCAGCCGGTCCCCTTCCGAACTGCGCCCAGACATCTTCTGTACGCTCTCGTGCTTCACACGCTCCACTTGCCCACCCTCGTGTCCCGCCCCGAACACAAATGGCGGGACCTCTTGCCACCGTCGGAGGGTGGGGAGCCCCGGTGGGCCAGCCTTTACTCCACCTTGGTTCCGCGGCCCGACGGGGATATCAGCTGGAGAATTCTCCATGGAGCGGTGAGCACGGGCGTGTACCTGGCGCGGTTCACCCCCATCCCAGACACCTGCACCTTCTGCGGCATGAGGGAGAACCTGGCGCACATCTACGTCGAGTGCGCCAGGCTGCAGCCCCTCTTCCGGCTCCTCCAGAACCTCCTCTTGAGGTTCTGGCTGCACTTTTCCCCGCACCTCCTCATCCTGTCACACCCAATCCGCGGCCCCACAAAGTCGCGGGACCTCCTCGTCAGCCTCCTCCTGGCCATGGCCAAAATGGCCATCTACAAGACCAGGGAGAGGAGGCTGGCAGAGGGGACGACCTGCGACTGTGGGGCCTACTTCCGTTCCTCCCTTCGCTCACGAATCCGAGCGGAGTTCCTCTGGGCGGTGTCCACCAACTCCCTGGACACCTTCGAGGAGTGGTGGGCGCTGTCCGGGGTCCTCTGCTCGGTATCCCCTTCCGGCTCCCTTATTTTAAACCTTTGACCCTCACTCCCGTCCCTGTTTTTTTCCTTTGTTGTCCCCCGCATCTATTTGGTGACTGGGTCTTTTTAGTGGGCCCCCCCTCTCTGTGAGAGGGGCCTTTTAGCCGTGGGCAGGCTATGCCTGCCCACCTTCCCCCCCCAGTATCTCCAATATGGGCAGGAGGCCACACCGGCTCACTACAGTGTGCTAAAGCCAGGGTTGAGAGTGCAATCTTTCAGGGGGCTGTTTAGGGATCTGGGACAAATAGATTAAAAAATAAAAAAAATAAAAAGGGGATGGTGCTTGATCCTGCCAAGAGGGCAGGAGACTGGACTTGATGACCTCTTGAGGTCCCTTCCAGCTCTATGAGTGTGTGTGTGTGTGTGTGTGTGTGTGACATTTCCTTTTATAAACAGTGCTGTTTATGAGGCGAATGTGCTGATTTGGTGTTCTATGGTTGCTTTCCTCTAGTGTTCTTGTAATGTATAGTCTAAGGGATTCATGCATGTATTCTTTTTGATAGAGCTGAATGGATCCACTTCATAGGATGATTCCAAGGCCTGGTGTGCATTACAGTTAAATGGACATAAATCACCTAGTGGCCACCTATCGGCGCACGTGACTTTATACTCTCATCCATCAACTGCCAACGTAAGAGCTCTGTTATGGCTATGGGTGGTACTACCTCTGTGAATGGTTGTGAGCTGTGAGTCCTGTACTGTGGTCACTGAAGAGTGAATGTGGACACTGCCTGAGCTATGCTGAGCCCCCCAAGTCTTCCAGCAACTGTCCCGTGATACCCAGCAATGACTGCGCTGTCAGAAATATGAACTTCTCTATTCTGGGGTCATGGAGATCAGAAGCCACCCGCCTAGTTTGAAACCACTATGCAGCAGCAGGGGAACGCTTATCTGTGGGGGGTGCTAAAAGCCAGTCCACTTAAACCTGTTTCCCCCACCTTTTCTGCTGGGGAAGTGGGTGTGGGGCCAGGATACAGCCTGAGGCTGGCAGCCAGTCTCTGGGCACAGGGCTAGTAACCAAAACAATGAGCATGGGCATAGGGATAGCAGTTGGCACCTGGGTAAGGGTGGTTTCTGGGATGCTGGGCACAGGGCAGAAGCCACTGGGATGGGAGTGTGGGGCCAGCAGAGCTGCCCTGGCTAAACTATGCGGCTGCTGCTGCACCGCTGAACTCCTAGTTCCAGGGGCTAAGCCTTAGACCTGGTGTAGGGACACAGTTATGCTGAACGACAATGAAGAGGCAGCAGAAGGGTCTCTCCCTGCTCAGTGAGAGCAGTAAGAGCTGAACTCACAAGCAGCTGGACTATGGTGTGAAACCTCCGAACATGGCATTGCCAAAGTGGCGGCAAATGGCTAGCAGGGCTAGCAGCAGCAGGGATCATTGCAGCAGAGGAGATAACAGGAGCAGTGAAGCAGTAGTGGAGGTGAAGGCAGCAGTAGAGGCTTTGTTCGACCCCCTCCCCCTCCACACCTTTCAGGTGGCCCCAACTGAACACCCCTCCCCGGACTCAGCTTTCCCTGACACAGGACACACAGCTCTGAGTGGAGTGGCATGAAGGTAAGGGGAGTGGTGTGTAAAGGAATACTGCAAGTTGGGAAACTGAAGTAAAGGACACTGCCCCCACCTTACTGTGTGCATAAGACAGGTGGGTTTGTTTGCTTATGGGTAGGTGCTGTTTAATCACATTTATGGTGTTTTTTCCAAAGTGATGCTGGGTTCCCTGTCTGTAAAAGTTTTCTTTTGTTACACACGGACTTGGTGCTTGTGAATAGGGAAGTGCTGGGGAGGGGTTAGTTAGTTTTCCAGGTTAGCAGGGTAGTGGCTTAAGCCAGTGCTGCACTGCATTGTTCAGAGGGACCCTAGCTATTGAGAGCAGACCTGGCTGCTTCTGACTCCACCCGGCAGAAGGGCTAGGTGTGCAATTGCCCCATTGCATTGGCTACGTGTTCTAAATGTGCTGCTGCTGGGAGCAGGTGGGAGGAGCTGAGTCTCTGGGCATGTAAGGAGAAAAGGGTGTGCGGGCACAGTTAGGGACCCATTGTAGAAATGGCAACTTCTACACAAAGACTGCATGTGGGATGCAGGCGGAGGGGTGGGCCAGAGACCAGCAGCGACGCACTGTGAAAGCCAAGGAGCTCTGCCAGGCCTACCACAAGGCCAGGGAGACCAGCAATTAACACTGAGTTGCAGACCACTGCTTTCAAAACAAGCTGCACGCCACGCTTGGCAGAGACGCCACCAGCATCCCACAGAGCACTGTGATTGCCTCCGAGGAGCCCAAGACACAGACCCAAAGCATGAAAAGTGAGGTGGCGCAGGAAGAGTAGGGGGAAAAACGACAGCAGTGGTGTCCAGCTTTGACAGAAGCCAGGAGCTTTTTGAGAGTCCTTCGCAGGCTTATCCAGTCCTGCCAATAGAAAGCAGACAAGCCCGATGCAGGGGAAGGCATCTCAGGTATGTGTGTACATGCAGTCTCCCTAAACAATGTTTCAGGGTGAAGATAGCACCTGGTCCATCCTCAGGTGAGCATGCTGTAGGCCTGACCCATCGTAGTAATTGCACAAGCTTTATTTTATAGCTTTTCATGTACTTTTTATAGATTTTGTTTTGTAAGATTTGTTTTATGGCAACTACTATGAGGTAATATAAGTAAGAAACTGTTTATAGAACAAACTGATTTTCTTTTAACTCTGTAAGTCTGAAAGAAATCCTGCCTCTTCCTTTGTAAGAGAAATTGTGTTCTCTAATATGAACTGTCCTTTGCGGAAGGGGAAATGTCTGATAAGAGATAATATATGCCAGCACCTGATGGTCACAACAATTAACAAGGAAGTGTGAATTCAGGCATGAGTTAAATTCAGGAAGGACAACTTGACTTAGGGTATGTCTATACTTACTATGCGTTTGATATGCTATGATTGATCCTCCGGAGTTCAATTTTTGCAGCGTCTATGAAAACTCAGCAAAATCAATCTCTCTGACCTTGGCCATCGACCTTGCTACTCCACGCTGTCGCATGGAGTAAGGGATGTTGGCACTAGCCCAAAGAGCCCCAATCTATGCTAGGGAACAAAGTCTATCCTAGCTAGAATTGCACATCTGGGATCAACTTTGTTCCCTGCTGTAGACCAGACCTCATCTGACTTAAACCATTGTACTCCAAGGCTGTGTCTACGCTTGCATTCCTCTTTCAAAAGAGGTATGCAAATGAGGGAAACTGAAAATGCAAATGAGGTGCAGAGTTGCATATCTGGAACCTCATTTGCATATTCTTTTTTCGAAAGAAGAAAACCAGTGTAGACACTGCTCTTTCGAAAGTAAATCCCATCTGCGAAAGAATCCTTCTTCCCATAAAATAAGGGAAGAAGGGGTCTTTCAAAGATGGGGTTTACTTTTGAAAGAGCAGTGTCTGCACTGGTTTTCTTCTTTCGAAAGAAGCTCTTTTGAAAGAAGAATATGCAAATGAGGTGCCCGATATGCAAATATGGACCTCATGTGCATTTTCAATTGCCCTCATTTGCATGGCTCTTTCAAAAGAGAGATGCAAGTGTAGACACAGCCCTAGTGGAGCATAGATCTTCTACAAGTCTTCTCCATTTCACTCTCTCTCAGGAGAAAACTTCTAGCTGACTCCAGGAGCACCCTGTTGTTGTCCTTCAATCTGTTCCTCCTTCTCTGCTTATAATACTCCCCAAGCAGATGAACTGCTCCACATCTTCGAGGTCATCCCTTCCCCGTATGATGGTGGTGTTGTCAGACTGGTTGATACTCATTGTCTTTGCCTTACGGCACAGAGTAGATGATTTTGATGCAAAGGCTGAGATCTGTGAATGAGATAAACCAGCTACAGTCATTCTCAGGATATTCATCAAAGTACTGATGGAGCAAAACAATGGAAGCAGCCTTGAGGTAAAAACACAAATTAAGAATTGCATGACTCCACAAAAACCCATAGATTAAAGTCAGGGGTTCCAATTATGAAAGTAGGATGTGTAGCCATGAAGCCTTGCCTTAGTCCTGTGAAGAAAATGTAGAGCATTGGAACCCAGCTCCTTCTTCCTGCCCAGACTAATTGGCCACTAGGCTGACATGGACACCAATAAGACTAGTAACTATGACACCAGATGCAGAACTTTGTGTGTGTGTGTGTGTGTGTGTGCGCGCGCGCGTGTGTGTGAATGCCTATGCTGATTTCTATGCTGTATTTGCAATAAACATGGCATTTTGCCTTTTCTCCCTGAGAAAGGTCCCGGGTGTTTCTTATAAACATAACAAGGACAAAGGTGTCTATTTCTTTTTGTTTTACTCACATGCGAAGACACAGTGATACAACAAACAGAGGTAGGGTTATTAGCTGTTCCCTGTAGCACTAGGCAGGCTGGGTGTCATATGCAGCTTTTGATGTATGCACATAGTGATGTCCTTTGTATCCTCCTGCGAGAGCTTGTTGATACTTTCATAAGGGCTGTCTTCACTCCTCTCCCAAAAGTTTCTAGGGCTGGCTGCATGATTTCTTCTTCTTCAGAGGGTCATTTTCGCAGGCTGCTCCATGATGGCTTTGGTGGCCTCATCACAGTAAACAGGTTAATGTCCGATGGGCTTGGAAGCTTTGGGAACTGTGCTGTCCGGGCCTTTATCTCCCTCAGGAGTGATCTATCAGCTCAAATCACCACTGCCTGTGGTGCCAAAGGGTGCCAGTGTTCAGTGCCAATGCCCTGTATGTCTACCCATGGAAATAGGGGCTGAAAAAGTTATTGGTTTATGCACAGTTCCTCCTCTTTTACTGCCCTCTCCTTTTCCCTGGTGGTGGCGTGCAGGAGAAAGAAGCAGACTAGTGGGAACGTTCACTGAAATGCTGGAAACCAGCTCTGCCTTGGACTATGAACAAAAGGCCCGGAGTCTGGTAGAAAGCCTGGAAAAGGATAGATTGACTATGAGGAAGGCCCAGAAGTTCCAGCCGAAGAAGGAGAGGGTGATGAACCAGGACAAAATGGCGTTCCCAGGAAGTAAACCCAAATGCTGTAGAATCCTGTTGACCTACAGATCCAACAGAGCTTGTGTCAAGTAGAGAACTACACTTCAGCAGCTCCCTGCAGCCCAACATTCTACATGGCATTACAGGCCACATTCCCTCCCCTGAGACTCCACACAGGAGAACAATAAATAAAACCTCTGCTTTCTGTACACCAACTGTGGCGCTCAGAGGGGAATCTGGGGTTTGGAGAACATCACAGGCATAGCTGCAAGGTTTCATCCTCCCTTTCAAGGTAAAAAAAAGCAGTCAAGTAGCACTTTAAAGACTAACAAAATAATTTATTAGGTGAGCTTTTGTGGGCCAGACCCACTTCTTCAGACCATAGCCAGACTGGAACAGACTCAATATTTAAGGCACAGAGAACCAAAAACAGTAATCAAGGTTGACAAATTAGAAAAAAAATGATCAAGGTGAGCAATATTCAAATTCAACACATTAGCATGTGGTTTGAACCTGGATGTGAATTTTCTGGGTCATTATAGGGGCTCTTTTGCATACTTGGCTTAATCTAATTCTTGACTCCCCCCCCCCGTCCCTCTGCTCTCTGATTTGCTCACCTTGATCATTTTTTTTCTGATTTGTCAACCTTCATAAGTATTTTTGGTTCTCTGTGCCTTAAATATTGAGTCTGTTCTGGTCTGGCTATGGTCTGAAGAAGTGGGTCTGTCCCACGAAAGCTCATCACCTAATAAATTATTTTGTTAGTCTTTAAAGTGCTACTTGACTGCTTTTTTGTTTTGATAGTATATAGACTAGGATGGATTTCTCTCTGTTACTCTTCTCTTTCAAGGTGCTTGGGCTTGCAGGCAGTGGGAGGGGTACTGCTATTTTGCAGTGGGGAATATTAGGGTTAGGCACTCCCATACACTGAGTGGTCCCTCCTATCTTGAGTCATGGTGGTGCGGTGTGGGGTGTGCTGTTTTGTAGTAGGATGGGGGAACGCCCCACCCAACCCCCACCAGTGCACTGTCCTAACTTTTGCCCGGCTCCCATCTCAAAACAGCAGAATGGGTTTCAGGAAGGCAGACTTTAGTAAACTCAGAGAGTTGGTAGGTAAGTTCCCACTGGAACTAAGACTAAGATGAAAAAACAGTTGATGATAGTTGGCAGTTTTTGAAAGCGACATCATTAGTGGCCCAAGAGCAAGCTATTCCACTGTGTTGCACGGGTGTGGTGAGAGACCACCTTGGCTTAACCAGGGGATCTTATACATATCACATAGAACTGGAAGGGACCTTGAATGGTTGAGTCCAATCCCCTCCCCACACGGCAGGACCTATCACCATTCCTGACCTGCCCCAGACACTTGAAAGGACCCCTCAAAGATTGAGTGCACAACCTTTGGTTTACAAGGCCAATTCTCTAACTACTGTGTTATCCCTTCCATTAGCCTGGGATAGCTCAGTGGTTTGTCCATTGGCCTGCTAAACCCACAGTTGTGAGCTCCATCCTTGAAGGGGAGCTGAGGTGAAGAGTTATTGTGTTTTTTTGTTTTTTTAAAATCTGTTAGGGATGGTGCTAGGTCCTACTGGGAGCGCAGGGGACTGGACTCAATGACCTCTGATGGTCCCGGCCAGTTCTGTGAGACAGGAATATCTCCATATAATCATAGTCTGTTCTGTGTCAGGATGATGCCCAAATTTATGCATGATTTGTTCGAAAAGGGTGTCTTCCTTTACAAATCCTAATTTATGTTCCTGATCCTCTTTTCTTTCCCTGGTATCTTTCCTCTGAAACATTTTGACTTAATCCAGTGATATAACAGACGACACAAACACAAGCAGACAAACACACCCCACCTCGCAGGGGGAGTAGAAGATGCTAAGCTTCTGCTCCTAATTCTTGGGACTCTACAGACAAGGGTGTTACACCAATGTATATCACGAATGGCTGTGTTTAACCCATCCCTGGACAGCCCAGTAAAGGGATCCTAAAACATTCCTGTTGCCTCGGGATGCTATGGCCGAGGGTGTATATACCTGTAAATTTTTACAAATACAACACAAATACCCTCACCCTGGTGAGGGGGAGGCAAGACCTCTAATCCAGCTTCCTGGACCTGGAACTCTATGGCCAGGGGTGCATGTACCTAGGTTGACCAATCATGTATATTCTTTTTTTGTACTGCAGTTTTTCCTTAGCCAATTAGTCAACAAGTCTGGCCTGATGTCTCCCCCTTTTGCAATTCTCCACCAAAATGTTAGGCTTAAAAGAAGCACACAGGAATCTTTTTTTAGAGAGCTAAGGCACCATGCCACATTTATTAAACAATATAGGCAAAGCAGCATATGCTTTCAGACACACACACATACACACCCATTCTGCTGATGTTAACTACCAGTTTGTTGCACACCCAGGTAGATTAGGAATGGGGGCATTGAGACAAGTTTTTGCGGCCGGACTGGTGTCCCATGTTGTAACAGGACAGAACCCAAAGACTAAGATGAGACGCCCCATTCTTTATAGAGTTTTTCCCTTATACAAATCCACGTGTTTTGCTTTATCAGGCCTTAATCACTGAGCCTTTCAAACAGCACTCAGTGTTTCCATCAGTCCTTCTGGGTGCAACCTCATCTGGGTGTTGCCTTGCATGCTGATGACCTGAAGGTGTTGGCCTCTTGAGAAAGGTCTGATCCACTCTTCATCAAAAAGGGTTATCTGCCTCCAACTTTGAGGTAATCAGCTCACCTAATAAATTATTTTGTTAGTCTTTCAAGTGCTACTTGACTGCTTTTTTGTTTTGATAGTATATAGACTAACACGGCTCCTTCTCTGTTGCCTTGTTTTGGTTTGCTCCCAGTCCTGGTCTCCACCTCTGATACTTTAGGTACTGAAGGTTCTTCCATAGCCTTTCTTTCTCTCTCTCTCTCTCACACACACACACACACACCCATAGGATAAAACTCTAAAGTAGGCCATGATATTTGCTAAGAATCACAACATATTTACATAATGGTACATGTTGGTATTGAAGGGTACAGCCTACTTAGGGAGGATAGACAGGGAAGAAAGGGGGGAGGTGTTGCCTTATATATTAAAAATGTACACACTTGGACTGAGGTGGAGATGGACATAGGAGATGGAAGTGTTGAGAGTCTCTGGGCTAGACTAAGTGGGGTAAAAAACAAGTGTGACGTCCTGCTAGGAGTCTACTACAGGCCACCTACCCAGGTGGAAGAGGTGGATGAGGCTTTTTTTAAACAACTAACGAAGTCCTTCAGGGCCCTGGATTTGGTGGTGATGGGGGACTTCAATTATCCAGGTATACGTTGGTAAACTAATACAGCAGGGCGCAGACTATCCAGTAAGTTCTTGGATTGCATTGGAGACAATTTTTTCTCCAAGTGGTTGAAAAAGCTACCGGGGGGAAGCTTTAACAGGTTTGATTTTAAGAAATAGGGAAGAATTGGCAGAGAACTTGAAAGTGGAGGGCAGCTTGGGTAAAAGTGATCATGAAATCATAGAGTTCACAGTTCTAAAGAAGGGAAGAAGGGAAAACAGCAAAATAGGGACAATGGATTTCAGGAGGGCAGATTTTGGTAAACTCAGAGAGCTGGTAGGTAAGGTCCCATGGGAAGCAAAACTGAGAGCAAAACAAAGAAGGAGAGTTGGCAGTTTTTCAACAGGACATTATTAAGGGCCCAAAAGCAAGCTATCCCACTGCATAGGAAAGATAGAAAATATGGCAAAAGACTACCTTGGCTTAACCAGGAGATCTTACATGATCTCAAAATAAAAAAGGAATCATACGAAAAATGGAAACAAGGACAAATTACAAAGGATGAATATAGGCAAACAACACAAGAATGCAGGAGCAAGATTAGAAAGACTAAGGTGCAAAATGAGCTCAAACTAGTACAGGCACAAAGGGAAACAAGAAGGCTTTTTATAAATATATTATAAACAAGAGGAAGACCAGGGACAGTGCAGGGCCATTGCTCAGTGAGGAGGGAGAAACAGTAACAGGGAACTTGGAAATGGTAGAGATGGTTAATGACTTCTTTGTTTCAGTCTTCACTGAGAAGTCTGATGAAAGAATGCCCAACATAGTGAATGCTAGTGGGAAAGGGGTAGGGTTAGAAGTTGAAATAAAAAAAAGAACAAGTTAAAAATCACTTAGAAAAAGTAGATGTCTGCAAGTCACCAGGGCCTTATGAAATGCACCCTAGAATACTCAAGGAGCCGATAGAGGAGATATCTGAGCCTTTAACTATCATCTTTGGAAAATTGTGGGAGACAGGAGAGATTCCGGAAGACTGGAAAAGGTCAAATGTAGTTCCCATCTATAAAGAGGGAATAAGAATAACCCAGGAAACTACAGGCCAATCAGCTTAACTTCTGTGCCAGGAAAGATAATGGAGCAGGTAAAGAAATCATCTGCAAGCACTTGGAAGGTGGTAAGGTGACAGGGAACAGCCTGCATGGATTTGTAAAGAACAAATCATGTCAAACCAATCTGATAGCTTTCTTTGATAGGATAACGAGTCTTGTGGATAGGGGAGAAGCAGTAGATGTGGTATACCTAGACTTTAGTAAAGCATTTGATACAGTCTCATATGATATTCTTATTAAAAAAAGCTAGGCAAATACAATTTAGATGAGGCTACTATAAGGTGGATGCATAACTGGCTGGATAACCATACTTAGAGAATAGTTCTTCATGGTTCTCACTCCTGCTGGAAAAGTATAACAAATGGGGTTCCACAGGGGTCTGTTTTAGGACTGGTTCTGTTCAATATCTTCATCAATGATTTAGATATTGGCATACAAAGTATGCTTATTATGTTTGCAGATGATACCAAGCTGGGAGGGTTGCAACTACTTTGGAGGATAGGGTCATAATTCAAAATGATCTGAATAAATTGGAGAAGTGGTCTGAAGTAAACAGGATGAAGTTTAATAAGGACAAATGCAAAGTTCTCCACTTGGGAAGGAACAATCAGTTTCACACATACAGAATGGGGACAGACTGTCTAGGAATGACTACAGCAAAAAGGAATTTAGGGGTTATAGTGGACCACAGGCTAAATATGAGTCAACAGTGTGATGCTGTTGCAAAAAAAGCAAACATGATTCTGGGATGCGTTAAAAGGTGTGTTATGAACAAGGCATGAGAAGTCATTCTTCCGCTCTACTCTGCACTAGTTAGGCCTCAGCTGGAGTATTGTGTCCAGTTCTGGGCACCGCAGGTCAAGAGAGATGTGACGAAATTAGAGAGGGTCCAGAAAAGAGTAACAAGAATGATTGAAGGTCTAGAAAATGTGACCTATGAAGAAAGGCTGAAAGAATTTGGCTTGCTTAGTTTGGAAAAGAGAAGATAGAGGGGCAACATGATAGCGGTTTTTCAGGTATCTGAAAGGGTGTCATAAGGAAGAGGGAGAAAACTTGTTCTTTTTGGCCTCAGGCTAGAACAAGAGGCAATGGACTTAAATTGCAGCAAGGGAGGTTTAGGCTGGACATTAGGAAAAAATTCCTAACTCTCAGGGTGGTCAAACAGTGGAATAAATTGCCAAGGGAGGTTGTAGAATCTCCATCACTGGAGATATTTAAGAACAGGTTCGATAGATGTCTATCAGGGATGGTTTAGACAGTACTTGGTCCTGCCATTGGGGCAGGGGGCTGGACTTGATGGCCTCTCGAGGTCCCTTCCAGTCCTAGTATTCTATGATTCTATGATAATTGCAGCAAGGCAAGAACAAAGAATGTGTATTGTAACAGAGAATGTATAGCAAAGCTTGTTACGATTTAACGTATTACACAGTGAACAGGATAATAAAGAATGTATATGTTACCGAGCAGGAAGTCTTAACAGTCTGTTATAACAAAAATCTACAAAACATTATCTATTATATGTCTACATTGCTGCAGTGGGACAGCTGTCCATGGTGCAACTCACTTCTCTTTAAAAAAACAAGTAATCCTGGTGAATATGGGATGAGCCGAAGCAAGCAGCCAAGAATGCATGCACACGTGTGACACATGGGCTACGTCTACACGTGCACCCAACTTCGAAATAGCTTATTTCGATGTTGCGACATCGAAATAGGCTATTTCGATGAATAACGTCTACACGTCCTCCAGGGCTGGCAACGTCGATGTTCAACTTCGACGTTGCTCAGCCCAACATCGAAATAGGCACAGCGAGGGAACGTCTACACGCCAAAGTAGCACACATCGAAATAAGGGAGCCAGGCACAGCTGCAGACAGGGTCACGGGGCGGACTCAACAGCAAGTCGCTCCCTTAAAGGGCCCCTCCCAGACACACTTTCATTAAACAGTGCAAGATACACAGAGCCAACAACTAGTTGCAGACCCTGTATATGCAGCACGGACCCCCAGCTGCAGCAGCAGCAGCCAGAAGCCCTGGGCTAAGGGCTGCTGCCCACGGTGACCACAGAGCCCCGCAAGGGCTGGAGAGAGAGTATCTCTCAACCCCCCAGCTGATGGCCGCCATGGAGGACCCCGCTATTTCGATGTTGCGGGACGCGGATCGTCTACACGTCCCTACTTCGATGTTGAACGTCGAAGTAGGGCGCTATTCCCATCCGCTCATGGGGTTAGCGACTTCGACGTCTCGCCGCCTAACGTCGATTTCAACTTCGAAATAGCGCCCAACACGTGTAGACGTGACGGGCGCTATTTCGAAGTTACTGCCGCTACTTCGAAGTAGCGTGCACGTGTAGACGCAGCCATGAATTGCAGCAGCCGTACCCTGACTGACTTGTATTGACCACAGTTTGTAGTGTAGACAGGGCCAAAGACTCTCTTAGGTGTATGCGGGACTTTCCAGCACTTCATGGACGACACCACAAGGCTATGTCTAAACTGCAGGCTTCTGTTGGGAGACTGGAGGTCTCTAGGCAGAAGTCTGCCTTGCTGGGAGCATTCTGTCGACATCCCTGTCTTCTTTGTTCCACAGGGAAGAAGGTTCTTCTTGGCAAAGGGGGTTTTCCTGACGTTTGGTCCCACTGGGACAGGCCAAATGTCGTGAAAGCCTCTTCCGAGAAAACTGCCAGCAAGAGATATGCAAATGCATTGTGCAATCTTTTGCTGACAGTTCTTGGCAATCTAGGCACAGCCCAAGTGTGAGGGAGCCTGAACCCAGATTCACTAGGGTAGGTAAGCCTGAGCCATCTGCAGGGGACGTTGGACCTGGCACATCATCTCAGGAGGTGTTTTTGTCATAGAAAAATATATAACCTGTATAAAATACATTGGTTAGAATACATAGCTGCTCTGCAGCATGTTCCTGCATTTCACTGACTCTCTGACTGATTATATTCACTGTAGCAAGTGATTTTTTTTTGTAGTGAAAGTCCTATAATAATAAATTGTGTCTTTGTCTTGTAGTTAGGAAGATAGCTTTCCTGCAGAAAGGCCACAGACTTCTCCTTCCTGTGGAAAGATGGCGTACAAGGTGCTCCAGAAGGCATTTGTTTTCCTTGTCCTAATTTTCATTGTTGGAATTTTTCTTTTGGGGATGTTCTACAGCTGGCAAACAAAAATGATGAGTGAGTAAAGTATTTATCAGTAGAAGGATTTTGTGGTTTTGGAACAGAGGCTATTTTTTTAAACGAGTGTAGGAAAAACCTGAAGCACGCTGAAGGTGCAATCATGAATATGTAGTACAAATAATACTATAAAACATCTGAGGGGGTTGGCCTGAGACACTTTTACTTATCTGGTATGTGTAAGGAAGAGAGAGACACAAAAAGCCACAGTGACCACTGAAGTCAAGTGTGTGAAGATGCATGTTAATTCTGAACTGCAGTGTTAGTCGCTTGGGGGTTTAATTTGGGCTCTGCAAAGAATTCTTCAAAAGTACTTAATACTGATGGTTGATTGTCCTTTTCTGCACACCTGTTCTTTTCCAGATCCTAAGGAGGATTGGCTGATGAGTCAAGTCTGTCGCAAAGACATGCTGAACTCCACTTGCCTAATGAACAACCTCTCTCATTCACAAAACAAACTGACACATGATATCGCAAGACAGATCTTTGTGGAGCATAACCACAAGTTCATCTACTGTGAGGTGCCCAAGGTAGGCTGCTCCAATTGGAAGAAAATCATCCTTCTCCTCACAATGAACCTGAACAGAAAGGTAGATGATGTACAACACAGCCGCATCCACCTTACACCACTGATAAAGCGGTTGAGTTCTTACCATTCTGACTACCAACAGAAATTGCTGACCAGTTACACTAAAGTGATGTTCACCCGAGATCCCCTGGAACGGTTGGTTTCAGCTTACAGAGACAAGATGCTGCACTCTGAGCCCTATTATAGTATCACTGTGGCAAATCAGATCAAGGGCATGTTCAGAAAAAACAAAAATTCAACTGAAAAGGTGACTTTCCCAGAGTTTGTTAATTTTATTCTGACACAAAAACCAGAACATTTGGACATTCACTGGAAACCCATGTTTCTACTCTGTGATCCTTGCAACATTCAGTATGACATCATGGGGAAGTTTGAGACCTTGGCACAAGATTCTGAACATGTTCTCAGGGCCATTGGAGCCCCAGAGGATATGCACTATCCTAAATTTAAGATGTTTGTCTCAGAGAAACGTACTAATGATGATATTACCCTGGAGTATCTCAGAAAGCTGAGCTCGGAGCAAATTCAAAAGATCAAGAAGGTGTACCAGATGGATTTTGCATTGTTCAACTATCCTCATGATTTGAAAATGAACTTTTCCTAAGACTGATACTGTATGAAGAAGGCCATTTTTATTCGTACAAAAACCTGTCAGGATAATATCAGGATATATCTAGGGACAGGGGACTTCAAGTGGTTTTCTATGCCCGTACCCTGCATTTGGAGCTATGGATGTATAGGCCACATGGCGGAGAATATAAAAGAGAGCTGGATCACACCTCTGTCATCTTGAACCATGCTTCTCACATCTGGAGTAACTTTTCTAAAAATGGAAGCTTTGGATATATTGAATATGAGCAAATCCTTAAGAGGGACGTTTCAAAACAAAAGCTGTTTGGGAGAAAACTCAGCAGGGCCAGACTCTCAGGATCTCCACTTCAGGAGGTTTTGTAGCAAGCAGAAACTTTGCAGGGGACAGGCATACAGGGACAACAAACTTAAGTCTTGCTCTTCTGTTTTAAAAACATAATCTGCTATCATTTACCAATACACATTCCAGCAAGCCCTTCACCATGCATTCACCGAGTGTGTGTCAGTCACTGACCCCCAAATCTTTCCCCAGGAAAGTTACATGGAAACCAAGACTATGCCCCTGAAATATTTTTTAGCTTTGGTGAATCAGCATATTTCACTGAAATTTCATTGAGGTAAAAATGTTCTGAGCAGCTCTAGCTTCTTGTAGCTGTCCGTTAGCTCATGGTTTCCACGTTTGTCTAATAAACTCACTTCTGGCCCGATGAAGTAGGTTAAAGAAATAGAAACTTTCGGTCCATCTATGTGTCTCTCAGCAATGGCCTGTTTTACCTTGTCATTGTAGAAAGGTATTGGCGGCATTTTTTTAAAACTGCTTTGCTTCCCATTGTCAAAACGTAGCAGTTGAAAACTGATACTTATCATTAAAGGTCTCTTGTGTTTACTATCATTGCTGTGCAGGATTGTGTAGTTTACTGGACAGGACATTTAAAGTGATGATTTGCTTAATGGACTGGCCTATTTACTGATCTCTCCTGGTGAACAGGAGACAGAAACCACAATGCATCTACATGCGTAGAAATGAAGGGAAGCCACGTTCACTCTTTTCCTTTCTGGAGGGTGTGTGACAGAGACTGATATTTTTAACTTATGACAGAGGATTGGAAGGGCCACTTTTCCATGAAGCTGGGCTCACAGGTAGGCATGTGGGCATAACTCATTGCTACACCGAGCATGCATGGGGTAGTCTGATGAACAAGTATGTGTGGAGAATACTGCTGAAAGGGGCAGAATTAAGTTCAAGGCGTACAGCCTGGTATGCATGGTATTTTTAGTGATGAGGCTTGTGGCTGAAGAAGCAGAATAAATGGCCTCTTAGGTGGTTTAACTTGTCATTTACTTGCTTTTGGGGATCTGAGTCAGATACGTAATTTGTATACCAAACCTAACTGTGCCACCGTGAATTTTTTTGTATGTGAGATAGGGGTTTAGTCCTCTTATATGGGGCTTTGTCTCTACTACACAGTCTCTGTTCCGATCCAGGCAAGCTACAGTCCTGATCTAGACTGCAGGCTGGGGTTTCCCCTCCCCTGCTCTGATTAGCCTGGGATCTCCATCTGCTAATGGAGGACAGGGACATCGTGAGGAGATATGCGAACTACGCACTGGGCCAGAAGGAGTTAAAAGGCACTACTAGGCCAGGTAGACCCACCCTGCTCAGGTATAACAAGGAACTATCCTGCTCAGAAGAGGGAGGCTGGGGAGGAGTGAAGAACTATTGTCAAGGTTCCTGTCAAAAGGGGCTGGAGAAGCCTCTCTGAAGGAACAGGATTATATATATTGGGCCCGATTAGGGCTGATGGTTTGGTTTCAGTTTATCTTTTTGCTTCTCTGGGATGAGAAACTAAGGGAGTGAGGCCTCAGTAGGAAGGGATGCAGGGAAGGTAGACAAGAGACCCCCCCACCATCCCCTGTGGGGCCAAATGCTGCTGATTCTCATAGGTCAGAGCCCAGTGGAGCTCTCAGTTCCCTTACCACTGCCCCCATGAGATGGTGGGCACTAACTACTAGATCACCCTGTCCAGGGGTCGGCAACCAAAATAGCAAGAAGAGCCATTTTTTAAAAATTTGGTTAAACAAAACCCCTCAATAATTCAAGAGCCACAATGCCAGCGAATATAAGACGTTCCTTAGTAAATAACGTTGAACCATACATTTTGTAACCCCGACTTTAAGAACCATGCACACAATCTGATACATGTATGCTGCAAGACGTTCACAAACTTTTTACACGTTCTATTTCCTCACATGCCGCAAGTGTGTGTGCGCACCACTGTCTTCTCAGCTTTCACTCCTGAACTCACTTTAATGATGCCAATGGTACTTCATGTTTTATTTCAGTTTTCTTTCTTCAAATGCACGTTGCCCTTCACAGCAGGAATGCTGCAAGCTTCCTGTTCCTTTGCAAATCAGGACTTTATTATCAACATGATCAAAACACAGATACAGCATCATATCCCACAATGCACTGCACATATTAAAGGGGGATTTATCCAACATTTCGAGATCACGTATCGTTTGCTATTTAGATATGAGTTGCTCATTGTTGGGCTTTTAGATGTTCACCATTTAGCAGATAATCAGAAAGGTGGGTTTTTCTTTGCAATTATAACACTGGGAGCCACGAAGAAGTCCTTAGAAAGCCGCATGTGGCTCCAGAGCTGCAGGATGCAGATCCCTGACCCAGTTCAACAAGGATCCTGTTACCCAGATATGTGATGTTTCATTGCAACCTCTTAGAGGTGTAACTGGTCTAGGGCCTTCAGTCGTGGGTGTGATGTGAAGCGAACAAGCAGGAGGAGTAGCTACAACAGCTGACAAAAACTGTCTCCCTGTAAGATTGTATCTCCACGAGGTGAGCCCTGGCAGCAGCTGTGCTGCGATACATTAACTTCTAGAAAAAGACTGGTTCACCTGCTGACATTTGTCAACTTCAGTGGCTTACATTAAAGGTCAACATTCTTCAGCGATGGACTTGATTGTTCCGCACGATGAAACTCTCAGGCCTCGTTCTGACTTTCACCAAGTGGGCTGTAACAAGCTGGCACACAAAGAAGACCTGCTGATACTAATGGAACGGCCTCCCTGTACCTTTCTCTGATCTTTCTGTACGTTTCTCTGACCCACTCGTTCAGCCTTGAAGCGGTTCATATGACCAAGAAAAACTCATAGTTAAAAACCCACTTTACTTTGTAGCCACCGAACATGAGCAAGGCAAAGGGGATCCTGTGTTTCTTCACTCAAGATTTGGCAGCCTCTGAAATGTACAAACCTGCAAAGGAGGAAGTCAGAGCACGTTGAATGGGTTGGCTTGCCTGAGGTCACTCCAAAATCCTTAAGTTGATTTAGTGGGTCTGACAGCGTGGCCATCCCCTAGGGCAAGTTGGGAGAGGGTCCTGCTCCACACCTCCAGAAGAGGCAGGGCCTCAGGCAGAAGGGGCAGAACAGCCTTCAGTACCCCCTGGACTGCAACACAGCCCTTCCCCCAGCCCTCAGCACTGCCACTGGCAGCCAGGAGCTCCAGGCCCTTTCGTATTGCTGGTCCCCAAGGCAATTGCCCCCATTGGTGGGACTGAGTAGGTGTATATACCGTGAGATGGGCCAGAATGAAATTTCCAAATACAAACTCCATGCACTTTGTGGGATGGAAGGTTTCAAAGTTCACACCAGGATTTCCACCTGAATTTGGCACATGACCACTTAGTTACAGACTAAATCAAATTCAAGCAGCCCAGACACAAGTTTTCCGGTTTTGTCCAAATTCTCATAGATGCACCTGGTGGTGCATTGTGGCCTATGCAGGAATTAATAGATCTGTTAAACTGAATTGTGTGAACTCTGTTTCCCCCACAAAGCTGACCTTTTCTTGTCTGTAGCCTCTTTCACTATAGGAAATAGATACTGGATCTTACCCTCTGAGCTATGACTCATACCAGTCACTTTGAACTAGGCTAGTTGGAGTTCAGATTTATCTTATTTTCTTCTGTTTCTAAAGTTTGCTCTCTTCCTTTCTGGGCTTGCCACTGCATGATTCCTATAAAGGGATTATTTTGCAGGACAGGTAAGTGCATCTTCTGTGACACTGACCTTTCCAGATCTCGTTCTAAACTTTAAAATGTTTATTGCGTACTAGCTGAAGGAAACTGTTCTGCAGCCTCTGAAAATAACTAATAAGTAACAATTACTCTATTGTCTGAACAGAATCGGCCTTGCCCACATTGATTTTCTTTTATGTGTTTAAGTTCAAAGAGTCACTGATATTTTTACCACCATTTTTGGAACGTATTTAACATTCTCTCTCTCACTGAATTTTCCTTTGCCATCTACAACCTTGCACAGGAGCTAAAAAATAAACTTGTGGATTAATGTTATGCAAGATGCTGAAATGTTTACCTACTGTTGATTCTCAGTTTGTGCTAGAACTTGGTGATCAATTAATCTATATGATGGATACTAATCTTGTAAATATTTGACTGCTGTTGATATGTTTAAACAACTCATTAGCTTCAGAAATCCCTGTGTGGCTATGAGTTACACTATGGCTAAACACTGTGCTCAAAACAGAAGAGCTATTTCTAAGTGGGATATTTTGCTTTCACTACCCATCGTCATGAGATTGGTAGTGGGATGTTTGAAATCAGAGCTGTTTGAACTTCAGTGCCATAGTTCAAAATAAGTTACTTTGAAATAACGTGTGCAATTTACACTGCACTTTGTAGCCCTAATATGTATGGATATCAAGGGGAATAGAACAAACTCTAAAATGGCCAATGTGTCTGTGTGGGCTTTGCAGTTGCCAGAATGAAAAAAAGAACAAACCACAGAAACTACATTTTATTTGTCTAAAGCCGTGTCTGCCACAATGTGCCATTTGTGAAGAATGTTATTTGCCTAAAGCTACGTATCCCAATTCCATTTGTGTGTGTTCTATAATATTTGGATTAAAGGCTACTCCCTTTCTCTCCAGCTGATGCATGGAGTAAAGGTGTCAGGTAGCAGTTTTTGAAAGCACACAGGTGAGAGGCTGGGGAAGGGTGATCAGGTCAAACATATAGCATTTTTTCAGGATAGCAGCAGCATAGCTTGGGAAATGATCACCTTCTCCTACCTAAGCTTCCTGTGCAGTGTCTAAGAGGATCAGATGATCTTCTTCACTTCCTGTCATAGCTCAGCCTTGCAAAATTTTACTGAACCAAAACAAATGACTTTTTTGATGAAGATATAAAATATCCATAGAATTTTTCATTATTTTCTTCAGCATGGGAAAAAGCAGGTGAGCAGATTTTAGTGATAAGGCTCTTGGGGTGATTTTAAGTTTACTATTCAAAATGGGCTCCACATGGACTCCAGCTTGTATTCAAAATGGAGTCCAAAGCATCAATATGGTGATAGAATGCTGAGTCACTTTCTCCTTCCCCGTGAGGTGGGAAAATTAGGTGGGAAGGCAAGGGTGGGAAAACAGGGCCCAGGGACAGGAATCTATAAAAGAGGCTGGAGCCCGCTTCCAGGGCTCTTGCTCTTGGGTCTTCTGCTGAGGTAGCTAGGGCAGCAACAAGCTGTTAGGCTTTGTAGGTCTCAGAAGAGGTAACTAGGAAGACAGTGGGCTGTTAGGCTTTGTAAGCCTCACAGGTGGAGGAAGCGTGAGGAGCCAGCTAGTGGCTAGGGTGACGGGTGGAGTTCTGTCGGGGCTTGTAGGCTAGCTTAAGAAGCTACCATATATGCACTCACCCATACAGATAATTTTATTTAGGCATTCGGCAGACAGGACTGCATGTCAAGAATAGAAGAAAGAAGTACTGAAGAGTCCATTCCTAAGGGTGGTGTCGTCTCTAATTGTGGTTCCTGTTCTTGAGTCCAGCCCATGTGTGTGACCTGAATCCCTCTCATCGTGTGTCATCATCACCCGTCAGTCAGCGTGGACTGTGGTACAGTGTGGGAAGAGGCAGGGATACTTACCTGGGTTTGTGTATATAGTTTTGACAACCAGAATTTTAATAATATTAATTGTTTAATCTGTTTAATAAATTTACTCTTATTTGTTCATCTGTAGCTATGTGAATAGCTCACTGCCCAGTGAATAAGATATGGAGAGGGAGTCGAGCTTGCAAATTGGGGTGGGATTAATTACTGACCCTCACTGTTGAGGTAATAAGCTTCTACATTTACCTGGCAGAGCTGAAAGATTGTTTTAGTGACTGTTAATCATGAGGACAAATCCTACAGGCTTTACTCATGTGAGCAATATAATTGAAATTAATGGATCACATCCACTGCACTGGCTATTGGATATCTTCCATAGCTTGAAGAGACAACAAAATAGCAAAAATTATTGCCATAACTCCATGAGCTCGTAGATGTTGGATGCTCCTTTTGTCCCAAGGGGCAATTTAGCAGCCGAAGGGATTGTTCATGGTGTGTCACCTGCAGCAGCTCCAGAGGGTTGTTCTGGCCACAGGGGATCATCATAATGTAATGCTCTGGCCATGGCTCTTTCCCCTGTGCTGGAGGTTGAACCTCTCTCATCTGGCACTCTCAGGACCTGATATTTGCCAGATAACATGAGGTCAATATTTTCTAGCAGCATTACCAATACTTCCACTGCCTACTGTGGTTTTAGAAGATATCTAGGGGTAAATTAGAGCTAAATAACTGCACAGAACACTGAGAGCCAGGACTGGTGGCTGTAAACAAACTTTATTGAACCACGGGAAACTTGACCGCACCCATGATATGTGGTCATTGGGCTAACTAACATCATGCCAGATTATGGAGTTTGCCAGATGTGAGAGTTCCAGATTAGAGAGGGTCAATGTGTATAAGAAGGTGGAGAGGGGTGGCACAGGAACATCTGTGGTGGCTGTATTACACTCAGGAATTCACCTTACTAGAGGAAAGCCTAGATAGCTGTCTAGGCAGGTATAAGTCTGCTTTGCATAGGTGAAGCAACAGCTGCTGTGATACTGTAGAAGACAAGAAGATGTATGATCATCATCAATAACTGTGGGCTTAGCACCCCATTGGTGTCTGATGCCTCTCTCACTATTTCCTTCCATCTTTCCCTATCCAGTGCAAAGTGGCTTAGTTTCTGTAGCCCAGCTCCACACCAATCTACTACATCATGGGTGTCCAACCTTTTGGCTTGCCTGGGCCGCACTGAGTGAAGATAGTCTTGGGCTGCGTACAAAATATATAATATAGTTAATGTATATAAATCACATAATAATGTTAAAAGTTTACGATCTTGTGGGGCCGCATTACTAGCTGTCCTGGGCCACATGCGGCCCATGGGCCGCAGGTTGGACACGCCTGTACTACATCATCTATCCATTCTCTGTGGGGTCTGCCTCTCCTATTCAAACAGTCCATTATGCTGAATACTAGGGTCTAGATTTTTTGTTCGTCGTTCATTCTGCAAATATGTCCAAATAGATGTAGCTTCCGTTTTATAACCTTCTGCAGCAGGTTCTCTTTCAGTTGTATCTTCCTATATAGTTCCTCATTGGTGACCTTCTGCATCCATCCTATTCTCAGAATCTTTCTATAACAACTCCTTTCGAACACCAATATTCTTCTTTTCGAATCTTTCGTTATCACCCATGTCTCACATCTGTACAACATGGATATCTGCTGAATACACATGTTTTCAAGACGCCCAGCTTCTTTCTTAAGCTAATTGCTTTGCTTTTCCAGATCTTATCCATTGCCTTCAAACTCACTCTTGCTTTTGCTATTCTAGTAGCTATTTCCTTCTTACAGTCTAGATCATATGTTATGTTGCTTCCCAGATATGTGAATTTCTCTACATTTTCTAGTTCAATACCATTGACACTGATCTTCCTTCCTATTTCCTTATCTCCAAATACCATTGTTTTTGTTTTATTGATGTTCGTAATCAGTCCGTACCGCTTCCCTTCTTCGTTTAACACGTGCACTGTTTTCGCTAGCTTCTCCTCCTCTTTCTCAATGATAACTATATCATCCACGAATCTCAAGTTGTTAATTCTTTTCCCATGCACAGGTATCCCTTGTACCTCTTCCTTGATCTTGTCCATCGCTCTCTCCAGATGTATGATGAAGATGCTTGGCAATATTGGATCACCTTGTTTCGTACCTCTACTTGTTCTAAACCAACTTCCCAACTCCCTGCATGTTCTCACCATTGCCTTCGCATTATCATTGATATCTTTCAACAACCGTATCAGTCTGCTATCCACTCTGTGTAACTCCGCCACCACCCAAGTCACTTTCTGATCTATACTGTCAAATGCCTTTTGAAAATCAATGAAGCAAGTGTATATGTTTTTGTTCTTTCGTCGAGCTTTCTCCGCTATCAGTCTCAGTCCCAATATCTGCAGTGTGGTACTTCCATCTTTTCTGAACCCTGCTTGCTTGACTGCTATATGTTCTTCTATCTGCGATCTTAATCTCTCAGTCAGTATCATCATCATCAACACCTTACCTAGATGACTCATTAGGGCAATCATTCTGTAGTTCTTGCACTCCAATGTATGGTCTCTACTTTAAAAAGAGGCAGAACCCACCTAATGAAACACAATCTCTACTTTTAGTAGATTCCCTGTCTGTCTGATCCATCATTTCCCTTGGAAACCATAGTGTTCAGAGAACTGGCATGACAGAAGATTGCTAGCTGCTTTCAAAGTGGTTTTTTTTTCCTTCTGGGGCATTGGCTTTGGTTTACTGTAGCAGCATTTTTTTTTACACCCTTTGAACGCCCTATTGGCATTGGCCACCTGTGAGCTATCCAAGGTGCTGAACTGATGTTCAAAGCGACGTATGTGTGACGTGACAGAAGCCTGCCGAAATTTAAAAGTCTGCTCTATGGAGCGAGATAAAATGAAGCTTTGAGTTAATTTTCATCAATTATTTTATAATTATCTGGTGGCAAAAGAAAAAAAATACATTCAAAGGCAATATGTTTTTAGAATGCAGTTTAGTCCAGTGGGCGTGGCCTGCCAATATGTGTCATGAAGACCGGGTCTACTTGGAGCTCCATGCTCTCCTGGCAGCTCCATGCTAATAAGCAGCCATGCAACTGCAAATGGCTGCTCATTAGCATGGTCCCACAGGTCATTAGCATAGCCACGCGAGACCTTGCTCTCGGCAAGGGCGGTGCCGGCAATAAAGAGGCCACATAGGTGTGCCCCTGCTGGCAAAAAGCTCCTCTGTCACCAGCCCCTTATGCCTAATGTACCTTAGGACAGGTCTACACTAGACCTTAAAGTCAATCCTAGATACACAATTCCAGCTATGGCAATTGTGTAGCTGGCATCAATGTATCCACGATTGACTTATCTGGCCATCCTCACTGAGGGAGATTGACAGTTGCCTGCACATGGACCCCAGCTACCTCTCTCTGGACCCTGAGCTACACCCTGTACACACACCACATTTAGCTACCTCTCCCCTGCAGCCTGGTCTGTTTTCTGCATCCACACAGTTCCTAGCTGTTAGGGTTGCCAACAGCTGAATCATAGAAACCCAAATACCCTTGCTGTTCTTTCCCTGCTCCTACAAAAGATCATGTCTCCATCCCTTCTCTGAGGGCCCACCCCCCCACCCACTTTCTCCAGGATGAGGCAAGGGTTGAGGTGCAGGATCTGGACCAGGGGCTGTGTGGTTTAGAGTCTGGGAGTTGGCTCCAGCCTGACCCTGAGGTTTGGGGCACAGGATGGGATGTAGAGTGCAGGCTCACGGAGAGAGTTTGAATGCAGAAGGGGGCTCACGTATGAGATGCAAGCTCTGGGATCACAGGACTGGAAGGGGGGTGTATACCCCTCAATGCACAGAGCCCCTACTTACCTCAGCCATGCCCCCTGAGCTACACCCCTTCCTGCACACAGTCCCCAGTTAGGCCCACTGACATGGGGGTGGGGGAGTGGAAAGGGTGAAGAGGGCAATTGTCCAGGGCCCAGGCTGATGGATATGTGTCTTTTTAAAATAAGAGTTAAGTCTGGTTTTCTGCTGCTGCTCTGCACAGAGTCTCTCACTGTGATCATAACTGTTACCCTAATTTCCATTTAGGACAATCCCAGGTTTACATTCTTCTGCATGTTATTAAATGCCACTATTGGCGTAAAGGAAAAGGGGAACTAGCTTTCAAGAACAGCCCCCCGAACACACACTCATACCCTCCTGCACTCACACACTTAAAAAGATGAACTCATGCAGGTGGAGAGTTGCACAGGGACAGCGGAGGAAGCCAAGGCATAGTGGATCCACTGTGTCTGGCTGCAGTCATGAATCCAGGGCAGTGGCAAGCTGATTGTATGACAGCTGACGTGTCAGTGTAGTACTCAGGAGCAGGCAGTACCCTCCACCTTGGGAGAAGGGGAAGGGGCCACAGCCATGGCCAGGGCCTTGGACCTCCTCCTGCCTCCCCAGACTAATTCTGGGAGAGTGGTGATGGCAAGAAGCACTCCTATAGCTTTATACCCATCTTTTTATATGTTCAAGTCCATAGCAGTTGTCCTGTCCTATTGCCCCATGACTCTGTTTGACCATGAGTCATCAGCCAACAGCAGATGGGACTGAGATCTTTTCTTAATGGGGCCTCTTTCTCTTTCATGGTTGGGTTCTTTTGCAGGGCTCAGCTCCTATTATTCTCTGGCCATCAAGGTGCGGCTGGCAGCTGGTGCTCCAGACAGGCTGGCTTCAGGGACTGAGTCCATTGCACGTGTGTGTGCGTGCACACACACCCACACCCACACCCCACATTCACACTTTGTGTGTGTGAGGAAAGCTCACTTCTGAGAAAGCAATTTCTTATACAGCCAGGATTTCTTACTGACTTATGGTATCTATAAACAACTTCCTACTAACTTACAACACTTAATACACACCTCACAGCTGCCCCAAAACAGAGCTACAGAGCGTTCCAGGATTTAAAACCAGTCATGACCAAAAGTTACAGAACTTAGGTCTGCCTTGTGCTGGACTGAGCAGAAACTTTATGCAACAGCGACACCTGCTGGTCTGGTAGAGCAGCAGCACCAGCAGCCCGGGAACTACAGACCCCAAAGCTCCTCTGCCTGCAGGGCTGAGGGCGGGGAGACTTTAAGAGGAACAAGCTTCCTCTGCACGAAGAGATTTCCTTCCCCAAGGCTCCAGTTCCTTGCCAAACACAAGCCAGCAAATTCAGCCACTGACTCCAGTTTGCTGAGAGGCACTGGGGCCAGCCCCCTTGTGGGCTAACTAACTAATAAGCCACTATCATAAATGCATGATGGGGGCAACCTTCAGTGCTCAACCAGCGAAGGAAGCGTGTGTTTTTCCACTGCCTTCTCGGTGCTCCATGACTGTCAACAGTGCCCTCATCCCACTGGGTGTGGATGTGCCACAGCCAGAGGCAACAAGCGCAGGGATTGCAGGGGTGGGGCATCAGCCACATGCTCCTGCCCCACCACCACTCTGCCCATGTCCCTTCCCCTCCCACCTCCACTCTGCCCATGCCCCGCCCCTTTTTGCTCATGCCACGCCCTCTCCCCACCCCTGCTCCACCCCTACCCATCTTCTGCAGCAAAATAATGCTGCTTCTGGTGAGTGTGGGGCAATCCCCCCCACTGCCCCCTTCCCAGAGTGCTGTGGCCTGGCCTGAGAGTAGCATGAGCTTGGAAGCTTGTGCTGCTCTTAGGCTGCACCTCTGTGTGTGGGGGTGGGGGTGGGGACTGCTACAAGGGAAGTAGTATGGTGTTGACAGTGAGTGCAGGGGAAGTGGGGGCTGATGCTGTGGGTGCAAGTGACCCCCTGTGCAAGCCCCATGCATCGCTTATGCCCACAGGGCCAGCCGTGCAAGTACGGCATATTTTAACTTTGTTGGTTAAATTCAGTCGCATATTGTTGATCAGTTTTTTTTTCCCTTGTCTTTAGCTTACACAGGAATCACCATGAAGGGTTTAATTAGCCAACTTTAGACATTTTCTTCGTTTGTGTTTCTTTAACTGTTTCATATCTTAATTAATTTCATTTCATAAATGTTTTTATTTAATGCAAATACCTACTTCAAAACAACAAGTTCTACACCCTAGATTTCTAGGCTCGCACTTTGTTTAGTACTGGTGGTGTAACTATTATACTATTAAAGATGGTGGCTCTGGTGGAGGAGAAGCAGCAGGCCAGGGCGGGGGGTGCGGTTCAGGTCTGGCCGGGTGGGTGTTGGGAGTGGGCTGGGCCAGGGGATGCTGGGGGAGCTGCAGGTCGGCGGGTGTTAGAAATGGGCTGCGCCGGGGGGGGGGTGCGTTGGGGAGCTGCAGGCCATGGCTGGAGGCACCTGACCGCATGGTTGTGGGTGCCCCACCGTGTAGCCAGAGCCACTTTGCTGCATGTGACTGCGACTGCCCTGCCATGTGGCCATAGCCACTTCGACGCGCATGGCTGGAGGAGCTAGCCTGGAGGAGCTGCTGCCAGAGCTCCCATGTCCACACGTCCACATGGTGGCTCCAGGGGAGGAGGTGGCAGGGGGTCTGGGGGGAGCTGCAGGCCGGGGAAGGCAGCTCAGCGACAGGGGAGTGGACAGTGGTGGGGAGGATGGAACCGACCTGGACTGCGCCGGGATTGGGCCAGAGATGGAGCCAGGTCAGGCTGTGGAGACTGGGGGCTGTCGGGCCAATGGGGAGATTCAGTGATTGGTTGAGCTGAGGAGGGTGTGGGGGTCAGATTGGGCCCGCGGACACTGCGAGGAGTGGACCAGGGCTGAGCTGGCTGGGGCATGGCACAGGGCCTGGAGGCCGGAGCTGCATGCTGCCTGGTGCGTCTCAAGGTGGTGGACAGGAGGGGGCCTCTCCTGAGAAGTTTGCTGCAAATTAGGTGCACTTAGTCTGCAAATATGCAGCCATGGATCAGCAAAGGCAACTTTACCAGCGTGTGGGGGGGCACTGGCTGGCATCCGTTGTCCCAGCTGAAAATCACAAGTGCCTGATGACAAAGTTGTGGCATGGCGTATGTAGCCCACCATCAAATAAGGCTACTGCCCCTCATTCTGTATGAGATGAGGGTCTGGGATACTTGGGTCCCTGGATCATTTTGGATAATCCAAATGGCGTGTGGACCATGATTTGGTCACCAGCATCCAAGGGAGCATGACTCCTTACACCACCCCAGGGAAGACAACCCTCTCAGAAAATTCCCCTCTGCCTTCTGGGTAGATTCGGGAGATCCAAAGGCTATAGGAGTAAACCCAGACAGAAAATCCAGAGCAGAGACCCTAAGGTGGTTAGCATGGAGGGTTCATCCAACCTGCTTTCTGGCATCGCCTTGCAGTCACCGCAGTTCCAAACATACTGACTTCTGTTTTGACTTTGGATTCAGCTGGAGCAACCGAGAGGGGGATAGTGCTTCTTGGGCAACATGCTTGGTCCAAACACCAGCCCAGGCAATGCAGCATGTAAGAGGGTGCCAAATGGACAGGACACTCCATCTTTGCTGACAGTGTGGAAACAACATGGGAAGTGGCACTTACAGGTTATAAGCCCTCCTCAACTGGCGAAGAGGAGGATGCCACAGGTCACTTTTGTCGGTGGGAGGAGTCATCGAGCTTCACGGGTCAGCTACCACCTGCCTCAAGCCGGGCAGCCCCTGGTCAATACGGTGCTGACCCACCACAACTCCCTTCCTCATTGGGTGCATGGGGATAGACCAAAAATCGAAAAGTAGATGTAAATGAGATACCCACCAAAAACTGAAATAATAAATCAACTTGCCTCTGGCTCAGTATCTTGAATGTGCAGACCATGTGTCTGGGACTTGAATCTGCCCATGACCTTACGAACATGGATTCAATACGCAAAACAGCAGTCATAGATCAACGGCTACACAATCTGAATGTCGACATCGCTGCTGTCCAGGAAACCAGGCTGGCAGGTGCTGGGTCAGTGAAAGAAACCAACTACACTTTCTTCAGAAAGGGTTTGAGTTCAGAGGAACACTGCCTCCATGGAGCTGGATTTGCTGTTCTGAACAATCTTCTGAAATCTATCAGTACACCCACTGCTAAACTGGAATGCATTATATCCTTGAAGCTCTGCACCAAGTCAGGATATGTCAACATCATCATCATGCTTATGCATCTACGTTGGTGTCATGCGACGAAGACAAGGACCGCTTTTATTATAATCTTCAGAAAGTTATCAACTCCTTTCTGACTGGTGAACAACTGTACATCCCTGGCAACTTCAATGCAAGAGTCAGATGTGACCATCAGTCCTGGCCCATCTGCCTCAGTCATCACGGTATTGGGAAAATGAACGAAAATGGTCAAAAGCTTCTCAAATTCAGCTCTCAGAATCACTTCTGCATCACTAATTCTTTCTTTAACTTGAAAGAGTGTCACAAGGTTTCATGGTGCCACCCCAGATCTGGTCACTGGCATCAACTTGACCTTGTACTGGTACACAGGAAACATCTCAATGCACATATCACAGTGCAGATTGTGACACCGATCACTCCTTGATCATCAGCAGAGTGAAAAATCATCCCAAAGAAATTCTATATGACAAAGGAATGCAGTAAGCCAAAGATCAATGCCTTCAATACCAGAGATGTGCTGAAATGCTCTGTCTTCATAGATAATCTCACTTGCAAAATGGAACGCAAATCAGACCAACAAACTGTTTGATGAAACATGGTCTATGCTGAGAGAGGCAATATACGATTGTGCCAAATCTGCCTTTGGAATACATAAATTCTCCAGCAAAGACTGGATCGATGAAAATGCTGACTTTTTAGGCCTCTTCTCGAAGAAAAACCCGAGACACATCTGAACAACATACAGAACCCATCTCAAAGCACAAGAAATCAACTTTGACACACAAGATTTGTTCTTCAGAGAGAATCCAGGTGGCATGCGAACAGCTATCAGGACAATCTATGCTCTAATATTCAAGAGGCGTCTGATTTGGGTGACCTCAAAACGATGTATGATGGATTGAAGAAAGCACTCGGACCAAACATTACCAAAGTCACCCCACTGAAATATTTAAATGGACAGGTGATCACAGGCAAAAAGCTGCAGATGTCCAGATGGGCTGAACACTACTCAAGTCTTTATTCCCATGAGCGACCAATACAACCTGAACTTGACAACCTCATCCCAACCCTTCCAGAAATGTCTGAGCTAGATGCAGAGCCTATGGAGGAGGAACTTTCTCAAGCCCTTGCAAAAGCACCAGGACAGAATTCCAGATGAAGTCCTGAAGGCAAACAAGGCTGTGTTCGTCCCCTTCCTCTGTGATTTACTCCTAAACTGTTGGAGAGCAGATGTCCCACATGACATGAAGGATGCAAACATCATCACTTTCTATAAAAACAAAGGCGACAAGCGTGACTGCAACAACTACAGAGGCACCTTGTTACTGAGCATCACAGGAAAATCATTTGCCTGTGGCATTCTCAAATGACTCACAGATCAAGTCTATTCAGAAACACAATGTGGCTTTAGGGCTGGTAGGTCAACAATGGACATGATTTTCTCTCTTTGACAATTACAGGAAAAATGCAGAGAACAAAGAAAGCTGTGATTCATGGCATTTGTGGACTTAACAAAGGCGTTTGACACAGTTAGTAGATCAGGACTATACAGAGTATTAACCAAGATTGGCTGCCCACCAACCCTACTCAAGCTCATAACATCCTTTCATGAAAACAGGAAAGCAACAGTGCAATATGATGGATCTACATCAGAACTGTTTGCAACGAACAGTGGAGTCAAACAAGGGAGTGTTCTTGCCTCCACCCTCTTTTGGCATATTCTTCTCAGTTCTACTAAATTGCGCATTTCATAACTCACGCAGCGATGTATTTCTCCACACAAGATTAGATGGCTCTCTACAACCTGGCAAGACTCGAGGCCAAAACTAAGGTCAAGAAAGTCCTCATTAGGGAGCTTCTTTTTGCAGATGGTGCAGCTTTCATTGCTCATATTGAAGACACGCTGCAGTCACTGATGGATTCTCTGTCCAGAGTCTGCAAATAGTTTTCCCTTGACATAAGTATGAAGAAAACTGTTTTATTCACTCAAGGTAGACCTCAGTGACCCAATGTCTGGATAACAGCCCATTAGATGTGGTTCAACAATTCTGCTACCTTGGATCTACTGTCACCACAAACCTATCCATGGGCGAAGAACTGAACATCAGAATTGGGAAGGCAGCTACTATTTTTGGCAGACTTATGAAACATGCATGGAACAATCCTAAACTGATAGCAAAAACAAAGATACTAATCTACCAGGCATGTGTATTGAGTGTGCTGCTATATGGTTCTGAGACATGGACCACCTTCACAAACCAGGAGAAAAAACTGAACAGCTTCCATCTTCGCTGCCTCCACGGAATTATGAATATCAACTGGCAAGATAGTTTCAAATGCAGATGTCCTGTCAAGGTCTGGCATACCCAGCCTCACAGCGATCCTCAACAGCAGAAGACTATGATGGCTTGGTCATGTGAGAGGAATGGGTGATGAATGTCTTCCCAGAGAAATCCTCTTCCGTGAGCTGTCACGTGGGTTAAGAACAAGAAGAAGACCAAAGCTAAGATTCAAGGACACATGCAAAAACGCCATGAAAAAATTCAACATTAATCCAAAATCCTGGGAATCTACATCATCAGATCGAAATACCTGGTGACAATTGCTAAGACAGGGCACATCATCCACCAACAGTATGTGTAAGCCACACAAAAGAACTTCATCTTAGAAGGAAAACCTCTCAGACTCAAGAATTCAGAAACAGACTGACATGTCGTTATTGCAGTTGACCGTGCAAATCCAATATTGGATGGATAAGCCATGAGGGAAGACTGCAGACTCAAACACAGCCCATAGATCCTCACCGCCACTGCTAACCACCATCTCTCAAAAAGAAAAGGGCCATAAGGTGCTATAACTGGAGAAAAAGTTTAACTGGATCAGGCAATGTCACACTTTATGCAGAGTGGGTTCTAACATGTACCATCCGTTTCTCAGGGGGCCACTGATTATTCTGCCCTGGGGCCTGGAATTGCTTTTGGTGAGCCTGCCCTTAGTTACCCACTTCCTGAACTCTGAGCTACACCCCTCGCTGCACACAACCCCTAGCTACCTCCCACCTGCACCCTGAGTGGTTTTCAGATTTTGTGAGCTGAGCCTCCAGCCTTCTTGGTTGCGCTCCCCCCGCCCCCAGACAGGGTGGCTTTCTGAGGTGAGCTGGAGGGTGGAGGTGGTGTTTTTTCTCCTCGCCTTGCCATGCAGACCTGGACCATGCCATGCCCTCCCCACAAATACAAATCAAACTTAGCCTATGCCCAGTGTTCCCTGTAAGCTGAGTGCTTGTGTGGCCAGCAGGGAGAGATTCGGGTGCCACCCAGCTGAGCAGCAGAGAGCCCATAGGGTTAGGGTTTGGTGCACATACAAAATATTTATGCCTTGGTGCACATAAAAAAATTATTTTGCACATGGATGGAAAATATGGAGGGAACATTGGCCTCTTCCCCCTACCAGCAGCCAAAGGCCCATACCTCAGCACATGGCAAACCTAAGTCTCAAACTCCCTGCCACCCAGAGGCTGAAGAATGGAGCCCTGACAGTGGTAAACTTAATCAGTGCAGAACTACTACAGGCCATACTGCCTGTTTAAAGAAGCTTTCTAGTGACTTTTCAGGTCACTTTTACTACATTGCTCGAGCAGTGGAAACTCAAAAGCCCTGTCTCAACTGATTTGTCAGGTAGTTCCCAAAGCGTTTGTCTGTAAAATTACCTCACCCAGTCGTAATACAAAAGGAAACTTGTTGCTTCCATAGTTTCCTTTGCAACAATGGACAACTCCCTTCACTGTGGCTACGTCTACACGTGCCCCAAACTTCGAAATGGCCATGCAAATGGCCATTTCGAAGTTTACTAATGAAGCGCTGAAATGCATATTCAGCGCTTCATTAGCATGCGGGCTGCAGCAGCGCTTCGAAATTGACGAGCCTTGCCGCCGCGCGGCGCGTCCAGACGGGGCTCCTTTTCGAAAGGACGCCACCTTCTTCGAAGTCCCCTTATTCCCATGAGCTCACGGGAATAAGGGGACTTCGAAGTAGGTGGCGTGCTTTCGAAAAGGAGCCCCGTCTGGACGCGCCGCGCGGCGGCAAGGCTCGTCAATTTCGAAGCGCTGCTGCCGCCCGCATGCTGATGAAGCGCTGAATATGCATTTCAGCGCTTCATTAGTAAACTTCGAAATGGTCATTTGCATGGCCATTTCGAAGTTTGGGGCACGTGTAGACACAAGTGTGTTACATGGCCTTAGAATCTGATTCTCTTCTCACATACGCCAGCTATTCATCTGCATTAACTCCATTGACTTCAACAGACTTACTCCAGATTAATACCCCATATGTCTATATACCTGACCACAGCTCATGTTGACTGACATTGCTAAAAGATGCTAAAAATAGCTGTGTAGACATTGTGCCTTAGGCTGGAGCTCATGCTCTGAAGCTAGGGAGGTAGGTGGGCTTCAAAGCCCAACCTGCACCTTCAAAGCACTGCCTACACAACTACTTTTAGTGCAGGAGTGTGAGCTTAAGTCTGTTTGCCAGGGCTGGGAAGCTTGCTGCAATGGGCTGTGTAAGCACACCCACAGTTTTCTCTTTTCTTAGAAATAAAATGCTACATTCCAGCTGGAAATGTAATCACTGTCAGCCACCAGGAGGCAACCTTAGACTGTGGATTAAAATTCTCAGTGTTTTTTTTTTCAGATCCTCTTGGGCCTTACTTATTATCATTTATTTATTTGTATTACAGTATTTAAACAAAGTAGTTACCCAATTTAAAGCTGTGATGTCACAAAGCACTGGCTAACATATGCTAACCAATACATTTGAGCACCCTAATGTAGACAAGCCATAAGTATACTTTAATGAAGGTGCTAAGCTGATGGAGTTAAAGCTGATGCTTCTTTCTAAGCTGTAACTCAACCAGATCTGAGGAAGTATGTCTACCCCATGAAAGCTCATCACCTAATACATTATTTTGTTAGTCTTCAAAGGGCGACATGACTACTTCTTTGTTTTGTTAACCATTTTAGTGCATGAGAAAAGTTACCTCTTGTCCACGTTGCATTGGTTAAATGTGTTAGTTGGAACTGTTACAGAGCACCTTTCATCCATCCAGGCAAAGCCTTGCTAATCTTTTTAATGAAGTGTGTTTCTACTTGTGCAGAAGTTTAAAAAAATAAAAGGAGCAAAAGCACACAATATATTACAGGTAACAATCCTGAGAAAGGGGTTTGAAGGGGATGTACTGGCAATTTTTTTATGTGCAAATTCAAACAAAGGCAGAAAGTTCCATATGTAGCAGGACTCTGTGAAACTGAAAACCACAGCAGTAAGAAACAGCTCTGAAATGAATTATAATGACTGAAATGAACAAAACTTAAAACCCCAAGTGGGTGGGGGCATGATATCCTGGTTAGAGCTGCACACTGGAAGTCAGAAACTCTGAGTTCTGTTTGTAGATCCAGCACTGACTCACTCCTGGACTTCTGTCAAGGCATTTAATCTCTTTGTATATTAGTTTGCCCAGCATTAAAATAAAGACAGACCATACTGATGTTTTAGGTTTATTATGACACTTCATTAATTAATGTGCATGAAACACTCATTACCAGACATGAGGGTATTGTTATAGTGTGATGTGTTAGTATTGTTAGAAAACAACCTCCTTCTAATAACAAAGGATGCACATTTACTAATGCAGTTGTGATAGTATGCCTCAGCGGAGAGTCTCTTATATCTCCTGTTAGTTTTCTAACTCAGCCTAAAACCAAAGTTTTTATCAAAAGAATGCTTGTGCAAATCTGGCTCAAATCAATAGCCCCCCCGCCCAAGTGGTAAGATGAGTTACTGATCTCAGTCCAGTTCTGATAGCCAGGTGTTCCCATAACAGAAAACATAAATGCAGCTATCAGGCTTGTTGATAATTTCAACAGAGGTCCAGGACCACATGAGACTGGAGACTGAATTACTGTCTGATGTACAAAGGTGATCCCTGAAGGCAGTGTGGATTGTGGCACAGTGGCTGATCTGAAGAAGACTGACTTGCCAATCTGTCCTCATTCTGCAGACAAGTAGACAACCTAAGAGTTAGTCTAAGCACACAAGTTACACTGATTTATTTTAAACCAGGTTACACAGGCGCAACTTCTGTGTGTGGTCTCTCTCGCAACAGTTTAGAACTGGTCACACTGGTTTAAATGGAGCTGCAAATGTATCCATGCAAACTGACACAAACCAGGCTTCAGTTACTACAAGAGCAGCCACACATAAGGCTGCCCCAGTTTAACTAAATCAGTATAAAATCATACTTTCATTTAAGCCTATGCTACTGTCCACCCAGACCAGGCCTGAGCCTGCGGGAATATCACCTGAGTACCGAAACCTCATTTAAAATTAATTAATGTATTTATCTATCATTCCAGATCAATTCTCAGTCTACAGAGACTTCCTCCCTGATGCTGTCTATCATAAGGGAATGTCTACTTGCAGATTCCTTAGTTTTGGCCTTGGCATAATTCTGTGAGAGACAGTCAGCTAAGTTATTTTATTTCCTTATACATTTTTCATCAAGGTGTAACCTGCTAGCTGCCATCATCCTGTGTGATACACCTTAGAGGTTCTCTATCAGATTTGTTGCCACTTTCATATAGTAAAGTCCTTAACTTCTGCAACAGACAATTCAAACAGAAGTGGAATTGTGATGAATGGGAGAGATATTACCAGTTTCTGGACATCCCAATGAGTCAGTTACCTACCAGTGTCAGGACAGCTGAGTGGTCCAAGGCACCAGACTCAAGGCTCTGTACCCCGCCCTTGGTGGGTGTTCTGGTCCCCAAAGGGAAGTATGGGTTCAAATCTGCCTCCTGACATGTGTCTCAGATCTAGAGAAGTGGTTGTTCCCCTCTATTTGGCACTGGTGAGGCCACATCTAGAATTTTGGGCCCCCCAGTATAAAAAGGATGTGGATGTGGTGGAGCAGGTTCAGTGGAGGGCAACAAAAAATGATTAAGGGGCTGGTGCACAAGACCTATGAGGACAGGATGAGGGATTTGGGCTTGTTTAGTTTACAGAAGAGAAGACTGAGGGGTGATTTAATAGCAGCCTTCAACGTCCTGAAGGGGAGCTCTAAAGAGGAGGGTGAGAAACTGTTCTCAGTGGTGTCAGATGGCAGAACAAGGAGTAATGGTCTGAAGTTAAAGAGGAAGAGGTGTAGGTTGGATATTAGGAAAAAGTACTTCATCAGGAGGGTGGTGAAGCATTGGAATGAGTTGCCTAGAGAGGTGGTGGATTCTCCATCCCTTGAGGTTTTTAAGTCCTGGCTTGACAGGGTCCTGGCTGGGGTGACTTAGTTGGGGTTGATCCTGCTTGAAGCAGGGGGATGGACTAGATGACCTCCTGAGGTCCCTTCCAGCCCTCTGATTCTATGATTCTATGAAATTGCCTGTAAAGGTTAAACATAGAAACCCTGGGTCCCTGAGAGTCTCCAGGAAGTGTTGGCAGGGAGCCAGGAGAGCTAACGAATTTCAGAAAACAGGACCCTCCTGAGGCAGTCAGCAGAGGTGAGCTGAGAGAGATGGATTGAGCCAGGAACCAGGCATGGGATTTCTAGCAGTATCCATCCCCAGGGAAGGACTGGCATCATCAGAGACAGTTGGTGGTTCTAACTAAGTACAAGGAAAAGTTCTTGAGCCTAGCCCATGTTCACCTTAGTGGCCATGCTGGGTAGAATGGGACCAAAGACTAACTGGGAAAGTCATTTCACTGGGAGGCGATGGGCAAGGGTGTGCCTATCTGTCTGGACTTGTGAGGCATGCCAGCAGGTGGCCCAACACCTGGTCAAGGCCCCTCTCCAACCTCTGCCCATGACTGAAGGTCCATTCCAGCACAGAGTAAACTCTCAAAATGAGCGATTTCAAGTTTTACTTAACACACATTAACATGAGTTTAGCTCCACTCAAAATCCTGCTCCGCCGAGTCCTGGCTCAACCCCCCACCCAGCCTGTGTGGCCCCAGTTCAATACTGCCCCCTCCCCACAGCCCAGCTCACCAACTGCAGCCCAGCTCAGGCTTACCCTCCACTCTGCTCTGGCTCACAAACCCTCACAAGTGGCTCTGGCTCAACACCCTCCTCGCCCCAGTTCAACCCCTGCCCCCCCCGCATGTGACTCCAGCTCACCATCTCCGTGTGCAGCCCTGGTTCGACACCCCCCTGGCCCCGGTTCAAAACCCCCGCAACCTGGCTCTCCACCAGAGCACAGTTCCGGATCACAACCCCCAATTGTGGCTCTGGCTCAACTCCTTCCCCGACCCCAGTTCAACCTCCCCCCTGCATGGCTCCAGCTCACTCCTGCATGCAGCTCCAGCTCAGTTCCAACCCCCTGCCCCTCCTGCAGCCCTAACCCACTCCAGGCTTAACCATCGACAACTGCCTCCCCAACCCAACCCCAGGATTTACCTTTCATAAGGAGCTCCAGGTGCTCCTGCTGCTTCCCCAGCTGCAGAACATGCATTCTGCTGGTGAAAAAAGCTGCCCTCCAAGTTACGCAGAATTCGAGTTATGTGAAGGTGTGTGGGAGAACAACCCTTGTGTAACTTGAGGGCCTACTGTATAGCTGTGACTGTTCTGGATCTTTTCCCTAAAACGACTCCTAGAGGAAAACAGTCTGTATTAACTTAAATGGATTTTGCCACCCAGTGGCCTGAAGCAGTATCTCTAGGGAGCATCAAGACCAAGAGCTTGTCCCAGGTAGGGAAGTTATTGGTTAACCAGTAAACCTCTCCTAAATGGTTGAGACTTACCAGTTATGGTTAAGATGACGCAGAACTCTCCCCCACCTGTCACAGGCAGGGGACTGCTCCAGCCCTGTGGGGTCTGCTGAGAACAGGAGGTGCTCCAGCCTGGCCAAATCAGCTCCCTTCTGTGGTGGGGGAGGGAGGGGTCCACTCCAGCCTGTGTGGGCTGGAGTCACTCTCCTGGTAATTCCCTTTCCCCCTTTAATTACTTAACTAATTAAATGGGATTTTGCATCCCTAGAGCCTGGCACTGACATATTTTTGCCAGAGTGCGGATCAGCCTTGACAGGAACCCATATGAATACTTTACAAGTCCACATGGGCTGCTGTTTCCCAGGCTGGCAGGGAAAGAAACCATTCTGTTACCATGCATTCACTAGCTGAGCAGAGGAGTGTTTACTCAATAGCATCCGATCTGACTGAGGTATTTTACAGGCACCAGCAGGACTCCTTGCCACTTTACCTTGGTCAGGGTAGGGGCTAGCATTCAGGATTGATGGGAAGGTTTTATTAGAGCTAGAGGACGGGGAGCCAGAAAAACCATGAATTCCATTAGATATATACATTTCTCTTTCTCTCTCTGAATGAGCATGAGAAAGATAAAGAACAAATTCTGAAATCCTTACTTAAAAAAAAGTTTCAGCTGACTTTAATGGCCATCAAGATTGAATAACACATAGGGAAAAAATTAATAAAGACCCCGCTATTTGATCTCAAAATTACTCACTCTATTACTCAGCTCTACAGTGTTATAAGCCTAGACTAAGGCCTTCCTTGCAGCCAAAGTCTTACAATGTAGGCGATAAATTGTCCTATCATATATTGTAAGTAAAAGAGAGTGGGACATAATCGGCAAGGTAAAGGATATCGGAAGGTTCTGATGTAGCACAGTCTTTTCCTTTACTGAATGGCATTAAATCTTGAAAGGGTGTGGGTTAGGAAAACTGAACTCAGTACAAGACAGCAGGTGAAACAGTGAACAAACTAAGCTTGGATATCCATACGAACCCCAACCTCATATTATGCAGAGCATGCTAGTGTGTCAGAAAACAACCTGAGGAGGCTTCTGCTGAAGAATGTAGCTCAACTAGTGACGTATGGGAGAACCTAAAGTATCCCAACGGGGCAGCCTACTGAGGAAAGCAGCTGCACATTCAGCTACAGAACAATGCAGTCCAGTCAGCCTGAGAGAGTAACTGTGCCTTGAACATTACTGCAACTCAGGCACCCAGTATTTTCTCCTAGTAGAGGCCAATTTAAATTTTAAGCAGGGTCAGATCCTGCGAGGTGCTGAGAGACATCAACTCCCACTGGTGGCTGGGCCAGGTAACTCTTCATGGAATTGGGCCCCAGGGTTGGGGCAGGGGCAGCTAGCTATTGGATTTACAGAATTGGACCCAGGGGCATGCACTGTTGAAATAGGGTTACCAGATTAAAATAGAGGTCACCCCTGAGAGGGAGTGTATCTGTAACAGTATCTACCAACGCACATTGGATTAATGTGTTGTTAGAAGCAAGAGCAAGAAGAGCCACTTTTTTCAAATTTGGTCAAAAATCAGTAATTCAAGAGCTGCAGTGCATGTGAACATGAGACGGTCCTTAAGAAATTATGCCAAGCCATTCTTTTTGTCACCCCTCTTTTAACAGCATACACATGTATCCCACAATGTTCTGCACATATTAAAGGGGGACTTAGCCAGCATTTTGAGATCACATATCATTTGCTTTGAGTTGTTCATTGTTGAGCTTTTAGATGTTCAACGAACTAGTGAAAATAATCAGGTTTTTTTTTTAAACTTTGCAATTATAGTGTTGGGAGCCACAAAGAAGTCCTTAAAGAGCTGCATGTGGCTCCAGAACTGCAGGTTGCACACCCCTCTATTATCGTGTATTAATACAATGTGAGGTGGTAGACACACTCTCTCTCAGGAGCGTTCTCTTTTTTGAAAGGTCAAATATGATAATGCTAGTTGACATATGAGCTTGGGAGAATGTGTGTGTGTTTGTGTGGCTGGAGGAGGCAGGTGTGTGTGGCGGGGGAGGCAGGGAGGTGTGTGCGTGGCAGGGGTCAGGTAGATAGGTGTGTGTGTGGCAGGGGTCAGGTAGGTAGGTGTGTGTGTGTGTGGTGGGGGAGGCAGGGAGGTGTGTGTGTGTGGCAGGGGTCAGGTATGTGGGTGTGCATGTGTGGCAGAGAGAGGCAGGTAGGTGTGTGTGTATGTGGCAGGGGTCAGGCAGGCAGGTGTGTGTGTGCGGTGGGGGAGGTAGGTGGGGGGTGGGACAGGGCAGGCAGGTAGGTATGTGTGTATGTGGCAGGGGTCAGGCAGGTAGGGGTGTGTGTGTGTGTGTAGCAGGGGTCAGGCAGGTAGGGGTGTGTGTGTGTGGCACGGGAGGCAGGTAGGGGGTGTGTGTGGTGGGGGAGGCAGGTAGGGGGTGTGTGTGTGTGTGTGTGGCAGGGGTCAGGCAGGTGTGTGTGCGCGGCGGGGGAGGCAGGTAGGGGTGTGTGGTGTGTACGTGTGCGTGGCGACGGAGGCAGGTCTACCGACTCTGTCACTGCCCATCAGGTTCCTACGGGGGAAAGGAGCCTGACTCGGACGAGGGGGGTGACCAGAGGCGGGAGCGGGAGCGGGAGCCGGAGCCGGAGCCGCGTCCCGGGATAAGGCGCCCCCTGTCCCCTGGCCGGTTCGCCCCCAGGCCGCGTGGCCAGGTGGAGGCGGGCAGGCTGCGGAGCTACAACCAGCCCGAACTAGACCGGGCGGCTGGAGCGCGGCAAACCGAGGCTCTGGCCCTAGGCGCGGCCACGTGAGTAGCAGCCCTACTCTGCGCGCCCTGCCTGGGCTGGCAGCCGCAGGGGCGCCCCGCAGGGCGGCTCAGGGCCCGACTCCCCGCGGCACCTCTGGGTGGCGCCGTGGAAACAGAAACAAGAGAAGGGAAGGAGGAGCCGAGCCGCAGGCAGCAGCGGGCGTGGGTTGACTCCTCCCTCCGGCGGCGGGCGGGTGAGTGGAGCCCGCCCACATGGCCCCGGCGGAGGCAAGGTAGCCGGCTCCGACTCGGAGCTCCGGGCGGGCGCGCGGGCTGGGACATGAGTCTGGCAGCTGCTCGGGCCCCGGCTCCGCGCGGCGCACGCAGCCAGCAGGAAGTTTGCACCGGGGCCGCGGCCGGGCTGCCGGCAGCGCTGCGCTCGCCCCATGCACACGCCCGGCCGCCGGCCCTGCACCGGCCCCCCGGAGGCGCCCCGCACCGGCTCCGCCATGCACTCTAGCTGGGGCCGGCAGAGCAGCCCGGAGCTGGGCCTGGGTAAGCGGCTGAGCGTCGGGGAGCTGCGCTCGCTCTTCGAGGCTCGCTGCGCCGCTGCCGCCAGGGAGCTGCCCGACCCGGCTAAGAGGAGCTGCCGCTCCGCCAACGGGCTGCTGCCGGCGGTCATCCCGGAGCTGACCGTCACCGCCGAGGAGAACGAGGAGGCGCAGGGCAGCCCCGGAGGGCCCCCGCCGGCCCTGGAGGGCGGCTGGCTGAGAACGGGCAGCTCACTGCACTTGCTGCAGTCCCGCCGCCTCTCCAACTCCTCGCTCTCCTCCACGGGCTCCTCGTCCCTCTTCGAGGACTCCGAGGACGACCTGCTGAGCGACACGGAGGGCAGGAGCCAGGGCATCGTGCACCTGGAGCGCGGGGAGGACACCCACCAGGTAGGGGGCCCCTATGCCGTGCGGGGGGCGCTGCTTCCCACGGGCCCCGGGCCGGGCTTCTAGGAGGAGCACCTGCGGGTCGGTGCGCCGCCCCTGCGGGCAGGCAGGTGGCAAGGGTGCCTCCTAGCGGTGCTGGAGAGCGGGCGCCGGGTAGACCTGGCTGCAGGGCTCAGTGCCACGGGGATGGGCGACCTGGGGAAAACTCAGCGAGGGGCCTGGGTTGGGGGCTGCAGGGCTGGCATAGGCTGCTGCTGCTGCACTTCAGGGGCTGGGTCTCCACCGGCCTGTTGTGTTGACCCCTCTCACCAGAAACACCTTAATTTAAAATGAAAACAATAGGGCTGGGCAGTCCTTATCTGAGCCAAAGGGCTCTTTGTTGCACAGGTGCCTGTGATATCAGGCTCTCAGCTCCACTGTACTCAGTGGTAAACACCAACTTGATTATGCATCCCTCCTGGCCAGCTCTGGTGAGCTCAAGTTATTCCCCCTCCCTTAGTCCTGACCCTGTATTAATTGTGCTTCTGCTGTACTGCAAACAACAGCCCCTCCTGCCTGTGGAGGTGGAGAAGTACATAGTTCAATCTGTGCCTTCCAGTCCCACGGGGTCACTGAGCACTCACGAGTCTGGTGTTTTAAACAGGCTTCAGAGACCTAACAAAAAAGAAATAGCTATTTTCCCCTTGCTCAATCACACAAACTCTGGGGGAAAAACCCACCATGCTGCTCAGTGATAAGGCCTAGTGGTTCTCTGGTCCCAGTCAAGTGCTGACACCGTTTCTCCTCTTTGCTAGGAAACCTGCTTGTTCATTTATTTATTGGCATTTCTTGATCACAGGCATTTTTCAGTCTCTCTTATTGGATCTTAAAAATAACATCCCCCCGCGCCTCCACAGGCATTTACCAGAAAGTATTTCTGCCTCTCCCAGTCCCCAGGCCTGTGATTGTCAGTTTTTGATCTACTTCATGCTGTGAACTTGAGAGGCGCTTGGAATTATTAGCATGTACGCTTTTTGTCCATTTGGCAGTAATACATTCTTCCCACTAAATCCCTTATGTAATTTGGCAGCTGCTCTTGCATATAAAGGCCAGTTTTGAAGACCTGCCGTTGAGTTGTTTTTCACAGTGGTAATATGCATTTAGCAACTCTCTTGGAGACATGAAACTGAAATGTTTCCTTAGCAAATCCCTCCGTACACCATTATTGAAGCCAACCAGCCTTTTATTATTATAGGGGTATCCGTGGTTACTGGGCTGCTGACGGCGAATTGAATTAGGAAGAACAACATACATTTCAAAACAAGATATAACATACCTACTACAGTGTTGTGGGTAATTCTTCCAGATGGCGGCTTCTCATGACCGTTTTAGGCTTATTAAATTAGAGGAAGTATGGTTTCATGTCTGAAGTGCAGGCCAAGGAATTATGCAATCTTGGTTTTATTTTGGTAGATTTGCTTTGTCACCTTGGGGAAAATTGACTTTTCTGTGCCTCAGTTTCCCAAGTATATGCAATGGAGAGATGCTGTATAATAAGAGTTTTTGCAGGGTCTTATTAATATTTATAAAGACAATGACTCTCCCATGGAATCCCCAGTAGAAAGGGAACTATTATTCTTACATGAAATTTGACTTGGTGTTGAGTAACAGAATGGCAGAAATTAAAGGGGACAACAAAATATTAGATCATCTATATCGTTCCCATCTGCTATTGCTGGCAGCGGGTAGGAACACTATACCTCTGAATACCCATCATTGAGGGCTATGGGCTGGACGTACGTGTAAGGCTAATGGAACTGGGTCATTGGCAGGAGAGAATGAACTTGTGATCCTCGGGCTAAACCCAAGTACCACCTGCATGAGTGAAAAGCCAGCTGGCTTTCAGTTAAGGCTGTAGAGCAGTCTTCACACACCCTTCTCAGTGCCTCTGGGTTACATATGGTTAATAGAGAGCAGAGACTCTGATGGCATTTCATCAACACAAAGTACCTGATGCCATTCATGCTGGCCACAGGCTAACTTGTCTCCTGTGAATGGTCTGAAGTAAAACTCTCTCCTCCAGGCTGAGTACCATGTTGGACGCAATATGGTCCAGGTCCTGCATTATTGAGGTCAGTGGTAAACCTCTCGATGACTTCAATGTGTTCAATATCAGATCCTAAATCATTAGTCAGAACAGTATGCAGCCCTGCATACTACTTTTACAAAATGTGATACATAAGTGTATGTTTTAGATATGTTATGTTACCTGTTTTTAAGTAAGTTCGTTAAAACTATTTACATTTGGATAGGGTTCAGAAGGAGCGCTGCATCTAACTACAAATACAAGTAAATAGTTGAGAACACTAACTAATGGGAAAAAGTGTTTTAAATAAATTAAAAGCAGCCATCTTAAATGTTTTGTGCTAAGATAGGATGGAGAGAAACAGAGTCCATGGGAAATCAGGGACTTTTCAAGTATTAAGATAAGCTCAGTTTCTTTAAAATGTTTTTGTACACCTGCCAAATGTTATGCATTCCAAAGAACAGGTAAAAAGTCACACATTTTTGATGAGCGAGATACCACATGAAGGAGCACGTAGCCTCAGGAAAGGTGTACTGAGCTACTTACTAAGTGCTGCTGCATTCTGATCTAAGCTCTTCATGAGACTGTGTTTAGTACTACTCCCGCCCATTAACAAATGCCTCTTCCCTGTCCCTTAGGTGAGACAACCCATTTTACAGATAAGTGAGAGGCTAGACAAGCTATTTGTAGGCAAAGCTGCAAATAGAATCCTGGACTCAAGTAGGACAGACTGTGTCATATGACCGCAACACACTATGCCTTTCAAGTGATGTGGGCTGAATGCTGTGTCTGTCTAACCAAGGGTAGGTGAACATTTTGGTTTGAAGGCCACATTGGGGTTCAGAAATGGTATGGAAGGCCAGGAAGGGAAGGCTTTACCTCTTCAAACAGCCAGGTGCTGCACAGCCCTTGCCCTTGACCACCATCCCATCTGATGCTCTGTTCTTCACCCCCTGACCACGTCCTGGGTATTTCTACCCCCTGTCAGACTCCTCCCCTGTCCCCTATCCATCCTCCCTGCCTGCCCTCCTCCACCTCCCCGGATCTCTAATCCTATCCAACTTGCCTGGAAACCCGCAACCCCTATCCAGCCGACCCCTCTGCCCTGACCATCCCCTGAAGAGCTCTGCTCTCAGCCCCTTCTTGGTCCCTACCCTCTTGTCCAACTCCCCTCGAATCACCCATCCCCTAAGCACCCTGACTGCTTCCAGAACCCCTCTGCCTCCCATAAGCCTCCCTACCCTCTGCTTCCTTTCCTCTACTCTCTGCCCCTGCTTCATGCAGTCCTCCTGTCCCCTGACCACCTCCCCAAGACTACCAGCTGCCTCTCCAAGCCCCTCACTCCTGGCCCCCAAGTACTCCCCCAGGACCACCCCTGCTGCCTGCCTGCCTCCTGACCGCGCTATCAGGAGCACAGGGGCTGGTGGCACCACTGCCATACCGCCTGGTTGGAGCTGCAGCCGGACCTCACAGAAGTGCACTGGGTAGGTGGTGTTGCAGCCGCACTACCCAGCGCGTCAGGGCCGGCTGTGTGGCAAGCATGTAGTATGTCATCCTGGCACTGGGGGAGCTGATGCTGCAGGAGAGGAGGGATGGAAGCGGAGAGGGATCAAGGATTAGCCTCCGTTTGTGGGTATGGTGGGCTGGATGCGGCCTGTGGGATGTAGTTTGCCTCCCTCTGGGCTAAGCGATCCTGAAGCAGTGGATGTCTGCACTGCTACGGAGAAGGGAAGATGTACGTGTACAAACCACAAGTCCTGTGGCACCTGATAGGCTAGCAGCCACGAAAGCTTACGCTCCAAAGTATCTGTTAGTCTCTAAGGTGCCACAGGACTCTTGTTTTTGAAGATGACGGACTAACTTGGCTACCCCTCTGCTACATGCATACTCCTTTGCTAAAAGCTGCATTGTGACAGCTCAGGCTATCAGCCTGAGTACGGTTCAGTCTGAAATACTAGCTACCTATTTGGGCCACTAACCTGTGTTCTGTGACTACACTGCTATTTCTGGAATACTTGCTGGAGGAGAAGGCGCACATGTACATCTTCCTCAGCTTGGAATTGCATGTCACACGTAGCAATGTAGATGCTCCTTGTGTGGCTGGACCAGATCTAAAAGTTGGAGTCTGCTGCTGCCACCTGCATGCATTTAATGTACGTTGTTGTCCTTTAGTTCAGATTGTTGAAGTGCATGCTTTTTGATCGTGGCAGAATGACTGTTGGGGTCGTATTCTACTTCCTGTAATTTCTTGAACCACTAGATCACACTCTTCTCCTAGGGACAGGACTCCTGATAGCCAAGGCAAGTCATGAGTAGGTGTGACCCAGTAGGTCCAAGTAGAAAATGTGTGTGGTGTCCTTTTATGGCCTGCTCTTTATAGAGGAAAAATATATAACTTCCCGATTCCCCTGGCAGCATAACTGGCAGAGCTCTGTGTTGTGTATCTCCAGGTTGTGTGTTGAAGACCAGTTCATGGGGAGAAATACATGTAAATTAGTGGGAGATCCTTGAGATAATAGGTGAAATCAGTTTATTTTGCCAAGCATTGTAGTTAGAGGTGAGTTTGGGTGTTAATATTTATTTTGTGTTGAATTTAGTGTAGGTATTTTGGGGGAATATGAACTTTCCTTTTAGGAATGGGAAGGGGCACATGCCATAGGGTTTGTCTGAAGGAAACTGAGAGCAGTGCCTGGGGGAGATCTTGCTTGTACATGCAGTCTCTGCAGAAGGCAGACTCTATCTGTGTAAGCACCAGAACTTGAATTCTCAAACTTACGTTTCCAGAAAACAAGCTTGACCCATGAAGATGTATCAGCACTTACTCAGGCACTGGGTGCCTCAGTGAACATTACACCCATGTTTGCCTGAATGACACCAGTTTGGGATTAAAAGTTGTTCCCATCCAAAGTAAGTTTACTGGCCACACTGTGAGAAGAACTTGGTGGATCCAAGTTCCAAATCCCGCCTTCCAAACTCACTACTTTGTATTAATTGACAAATGCTGACTAGATGCCAAGAACTGCCCAGGCCATGGAGAGGGCGTTATCCTTGCAATCCCAATGGGAGAGTTCCCCCAGATCAAGATTAGAGCATCGTGACAAAGAGTGAGTGTGGGAAGCTTATTCTGCTCCTCCCCTGTTAGCCAATTGCAGTATACAATTTATATTTGCATAAAATGTCATAGATGTGGCTGCACAGTTACTTGACAGCTATATTTATCTGGCTGATTTAGCAATAGGTTGTGAAATAACCAGTATTAAATGTGCACTCGGTCTCGTCCTATGACAGCTATAAAAAATCTCTGCTATCCCATAAGTTATCATCATCTGCAATCCCTCAAGGTTGAGGATTATCTGTTTTACAGGCTTTATTTTTCATGGGTCTTTTGGTAACTGAGGAATCTGATCCTTCAGCCACAGGCTCGCTGGCAGACTTTGTGGGCGATGTTGGAGACCAGGCTGGACCACAGCCGCCGCATATCAAACCTGTCTCCCATTTTGAAAATGGTGATGATGTTAGCACTGTAGAAGACAGCAAGGAATTCTTTGGTGTGTCAGAACTTGAGGAGCAGCAATCAAAACCTGTCAGTCAGTGGTTCTCCCCTGTCTTCAGTTCTTCAGTCCAAATGGTAAAGCACCAGGTCCTGGTACTTTGTCATTCTTCACTTGTTTAATTGCTTTGCAGAGCTCCTCAAGTGTCAGTGGATAGGAAAGTGTTTCCCAGAGTGGCGGCTGAGAGCTGCAGTAGATGGTGTCATCAGTCTCAGTTGATTTTTGATGTAGAAGCTGTTGGCAGTGTTCCTTCCAGACTCTTGGTGGACTCCTTTTCTTTAAGAATATCTTAGAGATGTGAGGTCACATGAGCTTGGTTTGTACAGGGTCATTGACACAACATACAGAGCTTTTTTTGTGAGACAGGCAGCCAACGTTTTGGATTTTTTTTGGTTTCTCTTCCCACGATTTGTTTTATTTATTTCTCAGATCCTCCTTTGAATTCCAGCTTTGAGGTGATGGAAGGAGCGCTGCTTCTGAGTGGATAATGGTTGGTTTTGTCGGTTGCAGAAAGCACTTCTCTTTTGGCCCGAAAGAGCTGTAATCTCACAGTTGTTTGTTGTCGAACCAGAACTGATGGCAGTGGGTAGCAAGGCCAATGGATTCCATGCAAGCTTCCATTATAAATGATCTGTTTCTTCTCCTTGGGCTGCCACCTTGCAGCTTGTTTTTTCCCTATATGTTCAAATGGGGACTGCAGTTTCCCATTTGTGCTTTGCCTAATGAAACAGAAGACCCCTGTTGGGAAGAATAAGCACAGTGGTAATTTCCACTGGGAGACCAGTCAAGCCAGTCTGTCATGAGCATTTCTCTGCTTTCAAACAGAGATAGGGAGGTCCTAACCTGACCTCTTTATTTTTCCTTATTCGACAGCATTGCTTTAAAGTGTTTTGCTCAGCAAGTAGATGACATGATAGCCACTTGTTGGAGGAATGTGATTTATTAGGTAGAAATGTGCCAAACACAAACAAACCCCAGATTCCTGTCATTGTAACCATGAGAACAGCTGACAGCTAGGAAGAAGGAATACGCATTAGAGTCTGTCTTGCTGAAGTAGTAACCCAAAAGTTTTTTTTGGGAGTATTGGCTATTTATCCTAAAGCTTATTTACTTTGGTTGGTCCTTTCTCTCTCTCTCATTCTTTCATCCATAATATCTTAAAAATAGACAAACATGCTTCATAATTATGTACTAAAAGTATGAACTATTTCAGCTCAGGAGCAAATTACATAAACTAATTCAGTAGAAGAGAAATTTTATTTTTAAACTGAGATGGGAGGGGACCCTAAAGGGCTTGTTTAATTATTTATTACGTTGTGTGAACTTCATGCTTCTGAAAGGAGCTAGATGGACAGTGACATCCCTATACTCCTCTCTTTATCCTCTGTCTCAAAGAGTGATATGAACAGCAGCAATGCAAACTTTCCCCATCACCTTTCTATTGTTTCTCAAAGCTGGCTCTTTTGATACAAGGATAATTCCATTTCTACCGTACATGTAAATGGTGGCCGCTGGACTAGCATGCTGAGAGTATGGGTGCTAAATGGTTCCAAGAAGTAGATAAGTTCATGGAGGACAGGTCCAGCAGTGACTATTAGCCAAAATGGTCAGAGATGTAATATCAGGCCCTGGGCCTCCCTAATGTTTGACTGCCAGCGCTGGGAGTGGACAACTCGGGATGGATCACTCCACTGATTGCCTGTTCTGTTCCTTCCTTTTGAAGCAAGATACTAGGTTATGTGGTCTATTGGTGTGTCCCGGTATGGCCTGATTTATATGCTTAATGTGTGTTCTCGTACTTTTTATGTGGATGTTTGCCTAGTAGAAACTGAACTAAGACCCAGCAACTCACTTCTGATAGCCTATGAAATATCCCTCTGTTCCATTAGGCTTTAGTCATTTTTGAGCTGGTATGGATTTGAATTTATGACCGAAGGGTTAAGAGACTTCTTACTCCATCATAAGTTTCCTGAGCCATTCAGTCTCTTAAGGTTTTAATTTTTAATATTTAAAAGGTCCTGCCTGGCCCTGCTGGATGAACTGGGAGGAGCAGATACAGTACTGTTTTGTAACTATTAATGGAAGATTGGGTGGCTTGTGTTTTTCTTTCTTGTACTTCCATAATGCCATTGAAACTTGTTTGCAAGGCATGGTGGTATAGCTGGCGCACAAGGAGGAAAATAACAAATCTGCATCACCAGGAGATCTATCAGTGTTTCAAGAAGTGTCAGTTCTTAAAACAAAAAAGCCTCCGGGCAGATCTTCCACAGATTGGGGTCAGTTTACTGTGGAGGTTACTTATGAAAAGTGGTGCCAGGCAATACTTATTACTGAAAGGAGTGCTTTCTAGTGGCTAGAGCAATGCCTCCGGAGCCAGGACTGGCTCACTCTGTGACCTTGAGCATGTCATTTAATTTTGCAGTAATTCAAATTTAGCCACAGGGCCACAGAGAGAGAGTAATTCTCGAGGCCAGTGGTTAGGGCACCTGCTTAGGAGGTGGGAGACATTGAGTTCAATGGCTGTATTCCAGTCTCTCTCTTGTTTAACCACAATGGAACAGCTTCAGTGGGAAAGAGAGTGAATGGGGTGACCCTGCATCAGAGTGTCCTGTAGATCAGTGCGTAAGAGTATCCCCCTTAGCAGATGGACGCCCCTCTTCGGACCTTTAGCAGAGAAGGGGGCCTTGAAGCTGAGTGCTCTGCACAGAGTCACAAGGCAGGCGCCATCATGACTAATGATGTTGAAATGTAATGTGAGCCCATGGGCAGCCCCTGTGCGTTTCTACCGGCTCAGGCCCTTGGAGTGAGTTAGGTGGGCCTTTCCCTAGCTTCTGAATTGCTCTGGGGCTCAGGCAGGAAGCAGACCCCTGAATGTCTCCTGGGAGGCAGCAGTGTGCATCTCCAGAGGATGGAAACTTTTTATCCAGAAAACCTCAGTGCTGAGTAAGTTTAGGTGCCCGTAAGATTTGGTGAGAGCATTATTATGGATCCTAGTGGAGCCAAGACTGGGACTTAAGTGCCCGAGTGCCTTCATGGACGCTGTCCTCCATGTCCCAGCCTACAGCTCCCTTAGCTAAGAGTTGATCCCCTTGGAGTCTGCCTCCTACGTGTAATGGCGCATGTGTCTCCCCCTGTTCCTGGTGAGAGGAAGGACTTCTTGGACTCTTCTTTTAGTGACTGCTCCATGTAATTTATTCAAATCCACTCCCCCACAGCCTTTAAAGTGCACAAGTTCCAATGCTTAACAACCTTGTTACTTTTAGCCCCTGTTAATGAGGGATCAGAGAGTTAAAAGACCCTTGTTTGGGGTCTGCTTCAGTCTCTTATGGCTAGCTCTGTCCTCCCCTTTCTCTCCTAAGGCTACTTTCCTGCCTTTCATCAAGCTAGTCAGCCGATGAACCAGTTAGTTCCTTAACTCACCTGTCTTCTCCCTCTGATTAGCTAATTCCTCACAGTTACTGACCTCACTCTTAGGACTCAGCATCTGTCACATCATGGAAGTAAGCTAGGGTGGGGTCCAACCTCAGTGACCTGGGGGCTTCTGAAATTAGTAACATGTATGTGTAATAACCAGGGATCCCACATGATTTCACAGAGAATGAGGCAGAAATGAAATGAACCAACATACCAGCCTATTACATGGCAGTGCTCAGGCAGGGTTTTGGTTATTTTGAACTGCTTTTTTTACCCTTATCCTGGTGACAGTGTCCCCTTTAATAGGTACCCGCAGACAGAAGGGTAATGCACCTTCATAGAGTAAAACACTTGGGTGGGCGAATCTTGATGAGGAAAATGTTAGTCTTCTTTAATTTACCCTGCATTCATCTACAAGCAGTAGGAACGGTACAGTATTCCAAAGACTCTGAGAGGCTGTCAGCCCGTCCAGTAACTTTCTGGCAATACTGCTCACTCAGTTTGCATATTGCTTTCTATCTTTGATTTATCCTGTCTCTAATGGGAAATGCTGTTGGAATAAAGCATGGCAAACAGCTGCTTCTCTTTGCACCAGTATACTCTGATCATTACACTGGGGCAGTATCTTTCCATCTTGTGTCCTATATTGAAGAAACCCACCTTGGATACACCAGTTCTAGTCAGCTATCTCCTGGTATCAACCCTTCTGTTCCTGGACAAGCTTCTAGAGAATCCAGCTGAACGCCAGCTGCAAGCGCATCTAACTGGAGCAAACACCGAGCCAGCCCAATTTGGTTTCAGGCCAGGCCAGAGGTCAGGAACTGCTTTAGTGGCACTGGTGGATAATCTGCTGTCAGTGGATGGTGGGCAGAGGTCCATTTTTGTTATCATGGCCCTCTGTGCAACGTTCACGGTTGAGGAAGGACACTGCTCTTTCGTGTCAGAGACGAGATGGGGATTTAGGGTTACGTGCTAAAACGGTTTACATCTTTTCTGGAAAGACACACCCAGTCATCCCAGCAGTGGTGATGAGAAGTGGTACTGCGCCTCCACCAATGTTCCCTCTAATTTTTTTCTGTCTGTATGTCAAATAAATTTTATGTGCGCCAAGGTGTGGGTGAACGTGCACCAGCAGCACAGACACATGCATCTGGCTGTGGTTTCTGTAGGTGCTCTGCTAATCAGCTGGGTGGGATTTAAATCTCTCCGCCCAAGCGCTCAGCTTACAAGGAATGCTCATCGCCACTGCTAGCCCCATCCCTGCATTAATCCCACAAGGATCAATTTCTCCTCTGTCCTTTTCAACATCTACACGTGGCCTCCAGAGGAACTGGTCGTAGGACATGGACTCAGGTGTCAGCAACAAGCTGTGTCTTACCTGCTTTTATATATAATTCACTGCCGCCAAGATTCAGTGGTTGGATGAGATCACCTCTCTGGTGAAGAACAGAGGGTTGAAGCGGACCCTGAGTGAGACTGAGGTGGCGCTGGCAGGCAGGCGTGCTGAGCATTCAGAGCCACTGTACATTCTCTGTTGGTGGCAGGGCAATTGCGTCTATCGTTTAGGAGTGCGTCTGAGTTGTGTGCTGGTGCGAAGTGCTCATGCAGCAGCATCTGTGAGTAATATTTTCTGCCATTGCTTGTGGATTAGGACACCCTGTCCTGTTTCAGTGGATGATGACTTGGTCTGAGTTATACGCATCTTTTGTCACCTTCTGTCTGACATGCAGCAATGTGAATACGTCTGGGCATGATGCCATCAGCCTTTAGGAAACTCCTTTTAGTACAGGATGATGCAACATGTTTCTCAGCAGCAAGGGCTACTGCAAACACATTAAACCTGTCTTCCACTCTCCATGCAGGCTTCCCAGCACATACTGGCTCAAGGCCTCAGTCCTCATTTTCAAGGCATTCAGTAACCTGGATCCAGCAGGTCGAAAAGATTGTCTAAAGCTCTGGTGTGAAGGCCAGTGGAATTTTCTAATACAATGCTAACATTTGTATGGTCATGAGGTAGATCTTTCTTGCAGTCTGGTGCAAAAGCATAGAACAATCCCCCCTCCCTTGAAACTAAGGACCATCACAAACCTATGCCTTTCCCTTGTCCCACCAAATGCAAGGCAGCCGTCTCTATAATAAAAGAGATGGCTAGAACATATGCTGCTTCCTTTGCATTTGGAAGTGTTGTCCAATGGTTAGACCAGCACACGAGGAGTCTCCGAACAACAGTTTCTTTCCTCAATTCTGAATCTGACTCGGTCTATGCCTCAGGCCCATATACTCTGCAAAATGGGTGTGACTATCTTTACATCACAGGGATGCTTTGAACTTAATGAATGTACAGTGCTTTGTTGATCCTTGTATGAATGGCTATATAGAAAGGTGAGGCATTATTACTGGAGATCTGCTTTTCTTCTTCACGTCAGGTGTGGTTGAAAATGGAAACAAGCCAGCAAAGCTCAGAGAGAAAATGGGAATCGCTTTAAAGTTATTACAAAGATAAAAATGGCCATACTGGGTCACACCACAAGTCTGTTTAGCTCAGTAACCTGTTTCCTGGCAGCAGCCAATGCCAGGTGCCCCAGAGGGAATGAACAGAATAGGTAACCATCAAGTGATCCATCCCCAGCTACTGACAAACAGGTGAGGGACAGCATCCCTGCCCATCCTGGCAACTATGCATTGATAGACTATCCTTTCTGTTTTTCTTATGCTACTTTTGCTCTCGAAGACTCTTTAGTTATTAACGTGCTGGGATATGTGTGTGTATATAGGGAATTTACATATTCTAGTTAAGGTGGATAGGGACCTCTATTTTCAAGCATATGTTTAAAGAAAGAACAGGGCTGTTTCAAGCTGAAATTTTCTCGTCTTAATTTGAGAACTGGGACTTTTAAAAATGAAAGCTTGGTGAGGTTTGAAGGTTAGATTGGCTAGCATATTACTTGAACGTAAATAAATAAATTTAGTCTGACTTACTTTTCCTTTTAACTAAAATTATTGTTAAACCAAACATGTTTCCAGTTGCAAAACATAAGTTATCTTTCCTGTTAGTGGATATCGAAGTTTAATTCCTTTGCCTACAGTGGTCACTATAAGAAATCTTCAAATTTGCTGCTTGCAAGCTGCTGTTATATCCTGGGTATTGCCTTCAGTCCAGTTCCTGGTTAGGTCAGTTGAAAGATTCCCATTGGTGTCAGCGTGGGTTGACTTGCTTGACTTAAACCCTCGTACTCCAACTGGAACATAGATAATCTACAAGCCTCCTACACTTTACTCTGTCGCGAGATAAAACTTCTGTCCGACTCCAGGAGTACCCCAGTTGTTGTCCTTCAATCTCACTAATCTTCTCCATGTTGTCCGAGGTCTTCCTCTTCTGTGTTGTCCTTGTGGGTTCCATGCGAGAGCTTGACGGACTGCACTGGATGATGGCTCTCAGAGTGTGGCCTAGCCATCCCCACTTTTTTCTCTTGATCTGAACATCAAGTAGTTCTTGTCCTGCTCTGTTCCAAAGCTCCTCATTTGTGACAAAGTCTTGCCACTTGATGTGCACGATGTATTGGGAATCTGTAAATGAATGTCAAGTAGCTTGTGATTTGAAGACTTTTTTTTTAGGATGCCACATCTGGTATCCATGCAAAAGCACGCTCTTCACTTTTTTCTCCTTAAACAGGCACAGTATTGTTTGTCTCTATACTGATCCAATCACTGTGGGTTAGATCAGTGCAAAGTATAGGGCTGAACAATACTGTGCCTAATCACAGAGGGGTAGCCGTGTTAGTCTGTATCTTCACAAAGCGCAAAACCAGTCCTGTAGCACTTTAAAGACTAACAAAATGATTTATTAAGTGATGAGCTTTTGTGAGACAGGCCCACTTCTTGAGAACTGGAAAGTCTGATATAGGACAGAAGGAGGAAAGAGCTACCCCCCCCCGCCCCTTTAAGATGCTACAGGACTCCTTTTTTGTTTTGTGAATATTATGCCTATTTAAGCAGAATTACTGAATTAAAAAAGAGGGGATTAAACTGCAAAGGTATATGAAGGAAATATCTCACCACCCTGCCCTTATTTTAATTAAGGAAAGTTCTTTAATTAGAAGAGTCAAGCTTACATACCTAATGAAGTATAGTCAGTCAAAGTCACATAATAACCTGTGTAATTATTAATCAAGATGGTCAAGGACACGGCTCCTGGATAGAGATCCAGACTTTGTGGGTCTCTATCCATACTCTCTGAGATCAGTTGAACTTGGAATAATAGATCCAAACTTTCTCAATCAATAAAGTAAGCAGGTTTCAGAGTTTATGGGAATTCCAAGGTTAGTCACTTGAGTACAGCCCTGAACTTCCCCAATGCATCCTTTTGGGTCAGAATAATCATAAAAAAGAAAAAAAAGAAAAAAAAGAAAAAAAAAAAAAATTTTTTGGGAGTCAATCTTATAGTCAAGCTCCAGAGTAGAGAGACAAAAAGTAAATAAAAAGATTTCAGGATCTGGTCAAAAGTGCCAGGCCAGCCACATATGGCTGCTGATCTGCTGATGTAATGTGTCAGCTTCTGAGTGGTGCTCTCAGCTCCTGCAACACCATCAGACAGCTGCTTGGGCTGGTACCTGGGGAAATTGTCATGGCCTCGTCACAGTCTTGCTCCTACCCTTTTGGGGAATAAGCACTCCTTCAGGGGTGGGGCGCACAGAGAGCAGGCCACATCTGAATAAGACATATAGGAGTAGGAAAGCTTCTTGTGCTTTCCTCACTGTGCACCCCTCTCCAGCCCAGGGATGTTCTGGCTTTATGCATGTTAGATACTGTGATGGTGAAGGTGTAAACATCGGCAAATACACTTAGAATTTGTCCCCACAGCTATGTACTCAGGCATGTGATAAAGCCAGGAAGGACACACCTTAGATGAGCAATTGGCATCTGCACATGCAAATTGCTGTTTGCTAACAGAAATCCAATTGTTTGTGGGCCTTGGGTGGGGTCAGTCAAGTGCACTTTACCTGAATTTTGTGTTCATGATAAGGACTGCCTACCAGGGGCTTCTGATCCAGCATAACCGTGCCTGCCTTTTTGAGCCCTTCCTGCCAGTGGCCCTGCTGATACTCCTTCCTCTTCCTCCCTGTGCCTCCTGCCTGCTGTGAAACAGCTGTTTGGCAGTGTTTAGGAAGCTCTGGGAAGGAGGTTGAGGTACTGGTTCCACAATGGGTTAGCTCTGTTCAGAGGAGAGTTTAGTTTGCTCGTGGGAACAAGGCAGTCTTCCTAACTGTGAGCTTAACACAATGCTGTCTGCTGGGTATCAGTTATGCTGGAGTTACAGTGGATCCACTTTGATTGTTGGCTTTTCAGAAAGGGCAGTGGAAGTCTGGTGACTAGGACCTCTTTGTACAAATCCAGGCAGATTAATTAAATTACATTATATGACTAAACTTGTAGTCCTTGCTTAGGGTCAGATCATCCCTTCCTATGGTAAAACCACCAAGAGAAAACCCTGGAGGAGGACATCGCCAGCACTCTTGTGCCCTCTTCTGGCTGTTACTTGAGTCCTTGGGATGTCCCAGCAGGACTCTGCAGACAAGATAACAAAACTAGGGCTGTCGGTTAACTCATCGCAGTTTTAATCTCACCATTAACCGAATCCCAACTGAAATGTATTGAATGTTTTTTGGATATTTTCTACATTTTCAAGTGTACCAATTTTAATTACAAAGTCTTGGCCTTGCTCATTTTGTTGTTTTTTATTACAAACATTTGCACTGTAAAAACAATAAAAGAAAAAGTGTTTTTCAGTTTATCTCATACACACATTGTAATACAGTCTAGCAAAAAAGCAGCATAAAACTTTAGTGCCGACAAGTCTGTGCAGTCTTACTACTTCTTCAGCCAGTCACTAAGACAAACAAGTCTGTTTGCATTTATGGGTGGTAACACTTCCAGTTTCTTATTTACAGCTCTTGACCCAAGGTTTAAGAATCTGAGGGAGGAGGTGTGGAGCATGCTTTCAGGAGTTTTAAAGAAACAACACTCCAATGAGCAAAACAGACTGTGAACCACTACAAAAGAAAATCAACCTTATATTGGTGACCTCTGACTCGGATAATGAAAATGAACTTGCATTGGTTTCCACTGCTTTGGATCTTTTGTTGAGCAGAACTTGTCATCAGCATGGAGGCGTGTCCTCTGGAACGGTGGTTGAAGCATGAAAGGGTGTAAGAATCTCTTGCACATCTGGCGTATAAATATCTTATGATATTGGCTGTAACAGTGTCATACGAACATCTGTGCTCACTTTCAAGTGACATTGTAAACAAAAAGTGGGAACCATTATTTCCTGCAAATGTAAACAAATGTGTTTGTCTGAGTGGTTGGCTGAACAAGTAGGACTGAGTGGACTTGCAGGCTCTAAAGTTTTATATTTTACTAACAAACTGACCCTGTGTTGTTAGAGTATTTAAGTGTAATAAGCTCCTCTCCCCCATATTTGGAAAACAGAAGGAAAAATTATATGGCTTATGCAAATGATTTGTGACTAATGGCATGGGAGAGTTGTGGGGAGGCAGCAGGGCTCCCCCCTCCATTGCACTGTGTCTGAATGGTGGGGTTGGGGTAGAGGGACACTTACGTCTCCCGGCAGAATGGAGAGTCGTGTCTCTTTGTGGCCACTGTTTTCCTGCTGGGCCTGCCCCCAGGGGTCACTCTGCTGTGTTGCTCTTACCTGCACTCACTGCCCCCAATGGTGAGTCTGAAGTATGTGTCCCTTCCTCTTGATGCCCCTGCCTTTCCATGTTCTGGGAAATCCTGGGATTTCAGGCATTTTCCAGGCACAGCCAAACCCTGGCCTTGGTTTAAGTTAGGGTAAGAGGAAGCTGCCTACCAAACTTCATGGCTGTAGCTCATACAGTTTAAGAGGAGTTCTTGGACAAACATAGCACTGACCGACATACCCTGAAACATATAGCAGATTTTTGAAAGCAGTTATTTTTTGTGCATAGTTCCACATGTGAGTGCAACTCATGATAAAGAGGGGTCTGGGAGTACGTTAATCGAAATAAACTATTTGTTTTTTACGGTGCAAACGTTCGTAATTGAAAACGAATATAGAATATAAGCACCGTACTCCCTGAATGCAGTGTTGTAGTGGAAATCAATATACTGGAAAATGTAGAAAACCTCCAAAATATTTGCATAGGTTGGGTTTTACTATTGATTAAATTTTTAAATCAATTGCCAGCCCTAAATAGAACCATTTTTAGGAACGCTTTCAGAGAGCCATCTATGAGGATCTCTTCAGCCTGTCAATCACGGTGGAGTTTTGGCAGAAGCAATTCAAATGACTGCTTGGGACCCTCTGCTTTACTGCTTTATGCCAGCCTTAGTAACTCGTGATTTGATTCTGCAAGAATCAAGGCAGAACCAAAAAGGGAAGACCTGACTTTCCTGCTCCAGCAATTAGACCAGAGACTGGGGATAACCACATACTTTTAGGATCTCAGTGATCCTACGCTGGCTTGCCAAGTCCCTACAGCAGGAGTCTGGGCCTGTTGGATCAGAGGCTAAATTTTTTTTCTCACTCTGGGAAGGAATTCATGATCTGATTTGTTTGTTTCTCACTGGCTCTTCTTTCAGCCCTGGGTGTGTCTAGAAGAGTGGGCTGCAGAAGCTCAAAGAGGAGGAGACTTTTTTTTTTTTTTGTCGTACACCAAAATATTTTGAGAGCTGCATCACACACAAAGATAGCAGTCGGGGTGGGGCAGGTGCGGGACTGGGGTAGGGTGCTGGCTCTGGAGGGGGCTCACAGCAGGGATTAGGCTGCAGGATGGGGGTGCAGGGTGCTGGCTCGGGCAGGGAAGTCAGGGCCAGGGGGGATATGGAGTGGTGGCATCAGGAGGGGGCGGGGGGTTGGCCTGCTGTCTCCACCAGGTGGCACTTACAGTGGAGGGCTCCCTGTTTGGTACAGCATAGCTAAGGCCTCTTGCCTGTCCCGGCCCACTCTCCTCCCGGAAGGGGCCACTTGCCCCTGTGACCACCCCTGCTGGGGTGGGGAACACACGGCTCTGCGCACTGTCCCTCTGTGCCATCCCCATCCCCTCAGTTCCCATTGGCCAGAGTTTCCCATTCCTGGCCAATGGGAGATGCCAGGACAGTGCTTGTCAGGAGCTGCACACAGAGACCATGGGCGCCTCTCGAGTGACTGGGAGAGGGGGCAGCCAAAGAGCCTCGTACGGCTCCAGAGCAGCTGGTTGCTGACCCTGGACTACAACATATTCTCCACTCGTCAGAGAAACGTTTCAGCACTGTGGTCCCAGTCTTATTTTGACCCCTCAGGTTGTGAGACCAGACGTAGCAGTTCTGTTTGAGGTAGTTGGCTGGGGTGGATAGAAGGTGGGGATGGCCCTGGAATGGATGAAGTCAGGCACGTTATTCAGTCTTGGCTTGTGAAGGCGCTTGGGTAAACCGCTCATTCCACGTGGGCACTGCAGACCGTAAGTCAAGGGTGGCCGACACGTGGCCCACGGGCCAAACTCTGGCCCACAAAGCTTTTTCCTGGGGCAATGGTGCCATTTTACCCAAGCCGGCCAAAGTGAGTGTGGGGTACGAGGTCGACTCCCTGCCCTGCTGTGGCTGAAATTATAGAACGCAACTTAATTGGTTTACCAGCCAGCAGGGCGGTGGGAGGAAACTGGTCGTTAAACCAGTTAAACCAAATTCCATTATTTCAGCACGGCAGGGCAGGGAGCGGCTCCCATTGCAGGTGGGCGAAGTGAGCAGGAGAGCTGTGGGGAAGAGGCAGCCAAGTCTGCTCCTGCTGGAGCCGTGCAGCCCCACTGAGAAGGAGAGGAAGGTGGCTGTGGAGGAGCAGCAGCAGTGCGTGGAGCTGTCGTCTGAGGCAGGTTAAGCCTTGGGGTTGGGAGAGGTGGCGGGGTTGCGGCTCATAGGGGTTAAGCCTTGGGGTTGGGGGGGCAGTGGGTTTGGGGCTCATAGGGGTTAAGCCTTGGGGTTGGGGAGGCGGTGGGTTTGGGGCTCATAGGGGTTAAGCCTTGGGGTTGGGGAGGCGGTGGGTTTGGGGCTATTTTGTGTTTGACCCCCGGAACGTGTAGAAAATTGCCATGTGGCCCCACATGTTAAAGGTTGGCAACCCCTGCCATAAGCCATCTGCAGTGACATTTTGTATGTTGCCTTAATTTCTCTAGCCTCAGCTGCTGTGCTTTGGAATTTTGATGTTGGTCACTGTTGGATTCTGCTCTGTGAAGTCAGTTTAGCACAGAGGTTGCTCTTCAGTCCAGCTTTTCAGTCAACTAGGCTGTGTGGTTCCATAAGGCAGACTGCATTTGGCTTGCAGTTCTGCTGCCGGGAGCAAGCCCATGATAGTAAAGTGTATTTTTGTGCTTGTCTCTCTCTTATTACAAGGGAGTGCATGTAATGACAGGTATTCAGTAACCATGTGTCAGGTGCATGTGTTTAACTTAGTAGAATAAACAGATTTTCTTCATAATTTGCATTTGACGTTTGTGTTTGGAAAAGGCGAGGGATCCCCAGGATCTTCATAGTAGAACCCTTTGTTTACTTAGAGTGGGGGAAGTACTAAACCCATATGCCCTGAGTCTATTTCAAGTCTGATGCAGGCAGGTGTGATTTCTTTGGCTTCAGATGAGTCATAGCCACTTAACATCAGGTCTGAATTAACCCCTTGCATGGAGACTTGTCTTGAAAAGAACATTTTTAATAATCCCTGGTGAGATGAGCCCAGGGGAATGCAGCATCTTTCCTATACTATTTCATTAACAGAAGAGAGCCCTGAAAGCAATGATCCTGAAAGAACCAATGCTGCCTTGGGCAATATGTTACCAAAAGCTCCTTTGTATTCATATCCTATGCACCACTGTAATAATATCTCTACAAAATATGCCTTTTCATTTGAACGCTAATAAATTGCTAGCCAGCAACATCATGGTGAAATGTACGAAACAACATTATATGTAAAGGTGTGAAATCTCCCTGTATGATGATAATATGTGCTCAAATCCTTACGCCTTGCCTAGGCAAAAGTTGTTAAACAGGGCTGTCTTAAACAAGGGAATGTGCATTTACCACAATTTGTGTAAGCAGTAAATAGAATCCACCAGACAGTGGGAGAAGGATATAGCAGGAGACCAGACAAATTTCCGTGTCAGCAAACACGGATGAAGAGAGAACATGGAGCCTTCTTCCCCACAGAACTCCATGTTCCCTCCTTCACTGCTTGACTAAACTGACCTTGAAGGGTAATGCTCAGAAAATCCACTTCAGACATTCACTGGGCTATAAAAGGGTCAGAGAAGAACCCCACGTGCGCGCGCGCTCTCTTTCTTTCCTGCACCTAAGAATAAAAAGAGATCAGCAACTTTGGGCCTCTTGGGGAGAACCTGACCAAGGAAAGGGTCAGACATCATTTCCTTGGAAGATTGTGGATGAGAGAGGCCAACTTAAACAAAGCTTGAACCAAAACTTGTTGGGTTTTAGACTCTTGAGTGCACATTTTCACTTTTATTTCTTTGCAAAAGTTTCTAACTTTCTCATGCTTGAATTCACTTAAAATCCTATCTTTTTGTTAATAATCTCATTTTACCTTTAATCTAAACCTGTCTAAATCAATTAGTGCTGTTTAAACTGAACTCTTGGATGAGCCCAGTTAAAATAATAAACTGTTGAATATTGACTCCTTACGAGGACAGTGGATCTTAGTATCTGGACAGTCTGGGAGAGGACTGCACATAGTTTTTGGAAAAGTCCAGGACTGGAAATGCATGGGGGTTGTTGTGCACGCAGTAGCCTAAATTGGTGGAAGCCAGAGCTTGACTGGAATGTTGCTGACGGACTGCTGAACCAGATCTGCACTATACACAGATACTCCAGCCTGGTCTGCACTAGGAAGCTACTTCAGTATTAACTGCATTGCTCAGGGGTGTAAAAATCTACCCGTTTACTTACTTGACCTCTCTCCGGGAGATGGAATACCTATACTAATAGGAACAGGCCTCTTGTTGGTATAAGCAGTGTCTTCCTGAAGTGCTACAGCAGCACTGCCGCACCTCTGGAGCGTTTTAAGTATAGACAAACCCGTAGGGTGTGACCTGCATGCTGGTATGCTGTTTGTATGTGGTTCAGGTTGGGAGCTCTAACAGCACTGTGAAGCACCCAAAGTTGTGGGACAGGCAGTGACACAACCTCTCACTAGTCTGGCTTGCATCCCGGCATGTGACCTGGCTGCCAAAAGGCTGCTTGTCCATTCCTTAGACGACTCCAGTATATTCAGTCTGACTTGCTAAGCTGAAAGAATTCCTGTCTTCTATAGCTGGAGGGTGTAGAGTAGAAGAGGAGGTGCCTCCCCTGATGTAGGCAAGAACTTTTGTAAGGATTAAATTAGACAGGTTGGGGGAGCCCTGCTAATTGCAGGGATGAAAAGGGGAGGCCTGACATGAAAAGCTTTCTCACCCCCCTGTTCTGTAGTAATTCTCCCTGCATATTCAGGTCTGGTCATCCTGCCCTTTGTGATACTCAAGCCATGAAGCCTGGAGTTAGAGGACTTCTTTGACTGGAGTTAGAGGACTTCTTTGCTCTGTTCTGATATAAAAGGTAAAATGACTGCATGAGTAAGTTTTATACAGATTCCTTTTAATACAGTGATTTAGAACACTCACAATGAGGAAGGTAAATTGGTGGGTTATTAAGCACAGTGATTGCTGAAGGATGTGGCTTTCCTGTACCACACCCCATTAGATAATGACGCCCTAGTGTGTTGATGATTGCATGTCTTTCCAGCGGCTAGGCCCTGTGAATGCGCTAGAGCAGTGTTTCTTAAACTTTGAGAGCATGGAACATCAAACAATAATGTCTTTTATGCAGAACACCTATGAAAATTTTCTTCAAAAAAATTTGTCAGACAAAAAAAAATCCAAACAGCAACACAGGCAGCAAAAGCAAATGAATCAATTTAATCAGGTATCATAGCAATGAAGAAGTAACATTGGATCTGGTTTTAATAATAGAAAATATATACCGTTAAGTGTATAATATCAAAAAAGCGTTAAATGCTTAAGGCACTACCAGTGTGTCACTGTATAGGCTAGAGTATTCACTAGATGAAACAGTAATTGTTTATAACCTTTGAGAGAAGTGTGGGTTGTTGGTCTGGAGGATGCAGAGGAGAAGTGAGACTGAATATTGGACTTTGTCCTTTGGTAGATTAGCACAGCAGCAGCAGAACTGTTACTGCTCTCTGCATGTCTGTTCAGCACCTTTCACAGCATTTCTTTACCAAGCACTAATGAATCAGCCCTTTCAGCACCCCTGTGAAGTAGGCGGTGTTTGGTGCAGTGAGAATATGTGACTAATCCAAGGTCACACAGTGAGTCTGTGGCAGAGCTCTGACTAAAACCTGTAAATCCTGACTTCTGGTTCCCTGCAGTAGCTAATGGACACTTGGTAAGGCATTTTTTCATGCTTGTGAAAGAAAAGAGCCTATATTTAATTTTTTTTAAAATGCACCTCCTATAACTGATTTACATAGTTACAATTATTTTTAATAATTGGCTGGTAACTTTTCCTTGGTGAGGGTTAAATTTGTAAATGCACCCTTTTAGTACAGCATTTTAGACCACTAAAGTTATTTGAACAAACTAATGAGCTAAATGTTAAGAATTTCACAGTTGAGGCTCCTAGAGGAGCTTTAATTCTGCAGCCGTCCTTCCCCTCCTTTCCTACTGCATACGTGAATTAGAACACAGTAGTCTTTCATTGTATGAGGCTGTAACCCATATTATGGCCCAAGCCCTCCTTATAGGTAACAGCTTTTAGGAGCAAGTGGGGGGATAGCTCAGTGGTTTGAGCATTGGCCTGCTAAACCCAGGTGTGAGAGCTCAATCCCTGAGGATGCCATTTAGGGGTTGGGGCAAATAGATGCCAGGGATGGTGCTTGGCCCTGCCAAGAGGGCAGGGGACTGGACTAGATGACCTCCCAGGGGTCCCCGCCAGTTCTAGGAGATATGTGTACACTACTATATGTATTTATGGGCTGTGTGTTCCAGTGGACATGGTAGTGGTTAACCTCTCATGTTTATGTCACATAAGGAAGCTGAAGTGCCATATTAGGGTCAATGTCCATTGCAGGACATTTCTAAAGGGTTACGCTACAAAGCTGATGATCTGTTCTTTTTTATGGCCTACTAGGACATTGTGATAATATTTTGCTCTTGACTATCTCCTAAACATCCCTACCTCAGTGTGGCATTAGTTGATCTATTATACACAAAGTGCACTGAGCACAGTAGTAATAATAAAGTTAAGAAATTTTGTGTCAGTGACACAAAAGGTCAATGTGATTTCAGTGTCGGTCTTGTGCTGTTTGTAAGTATTTTGAAAAACATGTGAACGATTTTATTTGCTATCTGCTAAACGATGTTCAGTTTAACCAGCAAAAAACTGATACACCACGTAGACAATGTAGTTAAATCTTGGCTACCTTTGCCCCGAAAGTGAGTCAACTTGTTTCCGGCTGTGAGGCATTTTTCATTTTTATCTTGTGTATTATTAGTCAGTTTCTGTCAAAACTGACTATCTCAGGACCATGTTAGGAGGGAGCTTTCATTAATCAATTGTATTAATTTCTCCTGAGATTCTGGGGGGAAGGTCTATCCTGGTAGTACAACTGGACTCGTGCTTTTCACAGCGTGTTAAAGCAAGTTGTCATGGTGGTGAATGGTGAAGTATGGGGGCTGTTTTGGGGGATTGCTTGTGCCTTCCTATGGGAGTGGAAGGTATCAGATTTCCTCAAATGAGCAACTGTTGGCCCCACTGTAACACTCTGCTGAACAATTATCTAGTACTCTTGTCAGTTATTACCCTGTCTTCAATATACCCTGTGATGAAACTGAATGAAAATGTTATAGCAAAGTAGCTTTGGTGCCACATGAAGTCCTTTGATTTCCTTGGCTTTTGGCCTGGTCTTGATACGGAGTCTGAGGTTCTACATGCTAAGGAACATGGCCTGGTCTATACTTTAAAAATTGAATTGACCTAACAATGTTACTCAGGTCTGTGAATAACTTCACAACCTCTGTGATGCAGCCAGGTCAGTCTAACCCTCTGTGTAGCTGTAGTGAGATCAACAGAAGAATTCTTCCATCAACCTAACTACTGCCTCATGTAGAAGCTGGTTAATTACATGGATGGAAAAAATCTTCGATCAGTGTAGTCAGCGTTCACTCAACCACAGGGCAACCACAGCTCCATAGTTACGCTGTTGTCGTGTTGACCTACTAAGAGCAATGGTTAGAAATTAAGTGGCCATGTTGATTGCTGTAGGTCAATCAGTGGCCTCTATTTCACGAGTTTTTCTTCGGTAATGGGTGGATGGAACCTTGCTCTGTCCTTTCCCTCTGAGAGGCCGAGAAGCATGCTGGGAAACATCTATCTCCATGTATAAAATACTGTAATGATTAGACAATGAAGACAGCTGCTTGAGGGCTCTCTCCTGCTGGGTGCTACAGGAAGCAACTCTGCCAGCCCACCTCTTCAATATAGACATGACTGCTTTGGGAAACCGTGGGATGTGTTAGGTTGAAGGCGCTTAGCTCTGTGCTTTTCTTTAGACCAGAACAGAGTGTTTTCTTTGCTTTCCCAGTTTGTGGGTGAGGTAGTCTTGGATGGACATCATGTCAGACAGCTGGAAGTTGATAATAGGTAAAAGGAGGGATTTTGAGGGCATGACAAAGGTGGCATCTGCCCCAGGTATTCAGAAGATCCTCTGAGCCCAAGTCTCTCCTTATGCTGAAATAATATGCTCTTGGGAACTCTTGCCCTGTGTGAAATATCAGTCTCTTCGCCTCCTATAGCTCTGTTTTTTTTCCCTGAAGGTCCCACTTCACCACAGCCACTGTGAGCGTTCTGCAGATTTGCCAAGCATTTTTAAGAGCAGCACATCAAAGGGGTTATGCGCTGTGCTAAGTAATACGCTGTGAGTCATGGCAGAGGGGAAAATGTGGGGTTTACATCTTGCAATTTTGTTTTTGTTTTTGTTTGGCTTTGTCTTGTATCTCTGGATATTTCTCATTGCTCTGAAGGGCTAGGCAGCCCTTCCCGACAGTGGTACAAACAGGAAACCAGAACCCCACAGATGGAGGATACACCTGCTGAAGCATGTGTATGCAGCTGTGAACTTCTGCCATGGCTGAGTGCAGAAACCGGAAGCACCAAGGGTTGGGTGCAGTCTGAGCACCCTTTTTGTTGGCCTTTTCACAGGCAGGATGACGAGAGAGAGGAGATGAGCTGCAGTAACACATTGTTTAGTGGCCTGATTAGTGACGCACCTATAATTCGCACAATTGTATCTTTTTTCTGTGCCATCTGTTCTTCCTTAGGTTTGTGCTAAAATCAGGCAGGTTGTCCTACTAGCAGAGGTTGCTCAGTGATATGCTTGACTCAGTGCATCATCCAGCCACCAGTGTTGCCTGTAAGCTGAGTGCTTCTGCAGCCACTCAGCTGATTAGCAGAATGCCCACAACTAGTCTTTTGTTTCTGCTGGTGGTGCACATGCGTCAATGCACATAGAAGAAATTATTCCTCACATGGGTAGCAAAGATGAGCTGGAACACTCCCAGACATCCTGATTTTACTTCCTTCCTGCTCGGTGCAGAACATGCCTGGGAAAAAGCAGAAAGCAGGCTGCAGTTACTAGGCCACATCCTCAGCGTGGTGTAAATTGGCCTGTCTCCACTGAAGTCAATGGATCTCAGGATGTGACTCATTATTTACATCTGCAACCCTCAAATTCCAGTAGATTTTCTGTTGTAGGACTCTGTGCTTAAGTCAGCATTTAGGCCTTGCTACCTCCTTGTCTGGTGTCTAAGGCTGCGTCTACATTACAAAATAAATTCAAATTTATTAAAATCAATTTTATAATACCAGTTTTTCTAAATTCAATTTTGAGTATCCTCACTTCCCACTGGCTCCCAACAAATTGGACACATTGCTTCCACACTGAAATCACCAAACTGCAGCAGTGCATTGTGGGAACCTATCCCACAGTTCCGTCAGCCCCGCATTCTGAGCCAGGAGCAGCAGCACTGTCAGTTTCCTGGGTCCAGCGTCTTGGGGGACCCAGGAAACTGACAGCGCAACAGCCCTGGTCAATTTCCTGGCTCCCGCTAGTACAACATACCCTCCATTTAATGGACTAATAGGGATGTCCAGTCTTCCTCATCGTCATTTCAATGAGAGGGTTTGCTCCCCCTCCCCACGGGATCCCCCAGCCCAAGTCCCACCCCAACTTCCCCCCAAAAAACAACCTCTCAAAAACACCTCCCCCACAAAAAAAACACCCAAAACCACTCTTCCCACCACCCTCAAAAAAAACAAACAAACTCTTTTAAAAACAAACAAACAAACAAAAAAAAAAAACCCTGCCACTCACTGGCTCTGGTGGAAAAGCTGCTGGAGCTTGCCAGCTGGGACACCTGGTCACAGGTGGCCAAGGACACCTGCAGGGTGGGTGCCTGTCCATGGGCACCTGGCCCTGCGCGTGGCTTGAGCTGCCCGGCTCCCATCACAGGAGTGCAGCAGCCTGGTCAGTTTCCCAGCTCCCACCGGCAGCACACACAGCTTTGTGGGATAGATGGGGGACCCCTGTGGAGGGTAATAAATTCGATTTTAGGAGGTGGCGCTTCCATGCTGGCCTTTAATCCAACTTCTGAATTCGAGCTTGACGCTCTACCCATCAGGTAACTGCGATTTTTTTGTAATCTCAAGGTCAGTGCACCATCCATCAAGCTAATGGTATTTTCAGGGAAGACAGTCACCTGGTAATATTATGCGAACTGCCTTCAATTCGAATTTATCTCATAGTGTAGACTCAGCCTAAGAGGCTCAGCCGGGAGGCCTGCCAAGGAGTAATCCTCTCCTCTTTTGTGTTCCAGATCCCTCTTTCTTATTCTCCTTCCCAGTGACAGGAAGGCGCGCGCCTGGTAATAACCTAAGTAGTTTGTGGGGCGAGTCCTGTCTTGAGAAACTGGTTCAAGTGCATAAGCTTTCGGGGGCCAAGACCCGCTTCATCAGATGCATGAGTGTGTGGGAGGGGGCGGTGGTTCCAAATGATATTTGAAGAGTGGGGTCCCAGTAAAAGGGAGTGCCAAAGCTGACAAGGCCTATTCAGCAAGGTGGAAATGGCCCATTATCAGTAGTAGGTACTGGTTGTTAATATATTCCCATTAGACTCTGACAATTGGCCTGTCTGATCTGACTTGTTTTTTCCTCTTTTGATACATACTACTGATAATGGGCCATTTCCACCTTGCTCAATAGACCTTGTCAGCTCTGGCCCCCCCCCTGTTACCAGGACCCCACTCTTTAAATACCTTCTGGAACACACCACCCCCCTACTCATGCACCTCACAAACTGGGTCTTTGCCCAGGAAAGCTTATGCTCCAAAATATCTGTTAGTCTATAAGGTACCACAGGACTTCTTCTTGTTCTCGAAGCTACAGGCTAACCCGGCTGCATCTCTGATACTGGTTCAAGTGCTGTGCTTGCAGCACTGATTTTTTTTTTTTTTAAAAGAGGTTTGTGCATGTTTGTTCACGTTCCCTTGTCAGCACTTGCCCTGGCAACACTCCTGTTATTGACTTACTCCTTCGCATCCTACCCATACAGATTTTTGTCTCACAATCTGTAATTCCTTTCTGAGCCAAACAAGTGGGCAGCCTGCTTGTCAGCTGGTAGCTCCTCAACCCTGGATACTGGAATCCTTTTAATAAGGAGCCAAAATAGGGAAAAATAGGTACGGATTGAACCTCTCGAATACAAAACTAACCTGTCCGGCAACATCCATAATCCATCATGATTAGCTGGATGACCACTTATCGTGAGTGTGGCCAAGTTTCCCATGGTCCTATAAAGTTTGATTACAGCCACCGGTCCTGGCTCTGTGTTCCGTGCTGTTTAGCTGTAACTTACTCCTAAGTGTCGTCTAAGCAGCCAGGGGAAGTGTTGCTAATGCTGCTAGGTAATATTGACCTCCCGTGGTCTGGCAAATTCTCTGGTTCAGCACCGGTCAAGTCCCAAGGGTGCCGGATTAGGGAGGTTCAACCTGGAGTGAAACCAGAGCGGGGAGCACAGGGAGACAAAAAAACCCCAAACCCCAGCACTCTGGATTGTGTCATGGAGGCTTTTTCTGTCTCACTCAGAGCCTCTGTCACCTTTTGTGGGAGCAACGTCCATATCAAAATGCAGAATTTCCGTCCAAATGTGTCCCCAAGACCCTTTGTCCATTTCTGCCTTATTGTGTATTTTATTCCTGTAGGAATCTCCAAATCTCAGAGCATAGAAAGAACCATAGTTTATAATCGCTTTTGATTTGGGAAATAAAGGGCCAACATCCTGGAATCTTCGGCTGAGTCTAGACTAAGTTAAAATCGATATTTATGAGATGTGATTGTTTAACTTTTATAATTTCAATTCAAGCATCTACAGAGGTTCTAGAAAATTGACTTACTGTGTCTCCATGTCGAGTTTCCATGTCCTCATTTCTTTATCCAATTTTGACCTCCTGAGCCACACATTCTGGATACCTATCCTGCAGTGCCTTAGCCCTGGTTGCTTGTGGGTGTTTGATGCTGAATATCATAATACAAAGCACCTTCCTAGATGGAAGGGTGGGGATATGGGAGGTGCAGGACAAAATGTAAATGGAAAGAAGTTTCTGTTGTTGTTATTATTATTATTTATTATGCAAGAATGACCTTTGCATTGCCTAGCTGCAATGCAGTGCAGAGGGAGTGGGGAAACTTAATGTCCTGAGGAGTCCACAGTGCAGCTCATTGTGAAATCACTGAAGTATTACGAAATTAAGAATTATATAGCCAGAAAGATTCTTTGTTTTTGTGTTTTAAAAAAACAAAAAGTCCTGAACTTACATTTATATCTGTATTGTATGAAAACTGTTTACTTTTTTGCTGAGATTTTATCCAATCTTAAGAGTATGTGGATAGGTATCGATGCGATTGATACCTCTAGGGTGAAATGTAATAGGCAAAGGAATTTGTTACATTGTGCGCGCCCTTAATAGTTGCAGCAGTGGTCAGTGCAGAAATCAAATCAAATTGTTATCCTCTTCCTCTGCACCAGGATGGAAGCGGAGATTAAAAAAAAGGGTCACTGCATAGCTTTGTGGGATACGTAGGGGACACTTCTGGGGGCTGATGAATTCAAATTACAGACATGGCGCTTCCACACTAGCCTGCATTTTAGATTCTAGAATTGGGATTGGCGCTATACCCGTTCCTTAATATGGGTAATGGAGAGAAAGCCATGCTAGTCTATATACTATCAAAACAAAAAAGCAGTGGTGTTTTGCTATTGATAGCAGGGCAGATGAGATCGAGCTAATAACCATGACAGTGAAGACACTGACATCTTTTGGTCGAGATAAGTTGTTTAAAATCACTTTTAAGGCTGCGTATAAACTACAAGTTAATAGGCTGTGAGGAGAAGCTTTTAACCTGCCTCCGTGTAGATGAGAGAGTTAATTTGCAAAGGAAGATCTTACTGTATCCGGTATATTAAAACTGTTCCATGGCCTAAAATCTGACCTTGCAAGTTTTCCACCTTCCTTAACTGGTCTGTACCTATTTTGTGTGGTGGTGGTGGAACATAATCTATGTACTTTTGTAACCAGAGCTGCCTACAGCTGTGCTTTAGACAAACTTGTAGGGTTAGCTACCGTTCATGTCTGCAGCTGGACAGCCCTTTGACAGTACAGTGTTTGTTTGTGTGTTTGACAAACTAAGTGCCTTTTTTTTTTTCTTCCTACTTTTCTCTTGCCCCCATCATAACTGGGATGACTATGAGCACTGCAGAAACATGTTTGTATGCCAAATGAGATGGGATTTACAAGGAGATATTTGCAGAAGGTGATGGCCAGTCTTTCCGGGAAGTGGGAGGTATGGCTGAATTTAAGATGCAATTGACATTGTTATGTAATGTCTGTTCAGAACCCCCAAGAATGCACTAGCAATTTCGCTAAATGGCTTTTCTTCTTACCCCAGCGGACGATGGTTCCTTGGTAGGGCAGGGTGGAAGCAACTGAAATACAATGAACAAGAAGGCTACGTCTACACTAGCCCAAATCTTCGAAATGGCCATGCAAATGGCCATTTCGAAGATTACTAAAGAGGTGCTAAAATGCATATTCTGTGCCTCATTAGCATGCCTCCAGCTGCAGCTCTTCGAAATTGCCGCTTTTTGCTGTCATGCGGCTTGTCCAGATGGGGGTCATTTTTGAAAGGACCCTGCCAAATTCGAAATCCCCTTATTCCTATCTGCTGATAGGAATCAGGGGATTTGGCAGGATCCTTTTGAAAGGGACCCCCCTCTGGACGAGCTGTGCGGCAATGAAAAGCGGCAATTTCGAAGTGCCGCAGACAGCGGCATGCTAATGAGGCACCGAATATGCATTTCAGCACCTTATTAGTAATCTTCGAAATGGCCATTTGCATGGCCATTTCGAAGATTTGGGGTAGTGTAGACATGGCCAAAGTGTCTTGTTCTGTGACTGCAGGAGAAAGTGACCTCTTGTGTCAGGAATGACAGTAATGTGGGTATGCCCAAGACTGAAAGAACACAGAGGCTATCTCCCCACAAATGCAAATTCATTGTTGGATTTACTTCTGCTGTGCCCTCATGGGTCTTTGGCGCTATTGATAACCACAAGGCTGCTTGTGTGCATGTTCAATGATGTGAGCCCAATGATTGCAGCAGACCCCATGAGGTTTCCCAAAGACCACAGACCAGATAAGGTCAAAGGCTCCCAGCAAAGGTTTATTGCCAAGCATGGTACAAATAACAGTTAGTAGGTATAGCATACTGTACTGATTCATTGTATGTACGCATCTGCCGCAATGGACTGATGCAGCCAGTGGGAATTCCATTGTCTCCCTCGGTCAGACAAAGACCGTCCCCAAGACACCATGTTATATACAGGTACAAACAAAGCACACATCACTGCTGACGTATCAGCTTACCACCCTCTGATGTTGTCAGGTGGCCACCCATGTCCCTGTACCTCATGGTTTGATTAGATCATCTCTTATCCATCAGGCCGTCATTTTAGACCCCTTCCTGAACCTACGCCTTTATCTGTAAGGAGTCGGTACCAGCATCCTTTTCAATGAGCTGCTGATAACTTGTGATTTCAACTTTACCAATTACCGTTCTGTGCCTGGATCGATTACCAATGAGTGTTTTGTAGTTTCAGCCCTGTCTCTGCCTAGTTCTGTTAGCTGAGGCCTGCCTCTTGCTCACATCTTAGCTTTGCTTTCAGCCAGGTTTGGTCCATTGTTGCTAGGCCTCAGGCCTGTGCTGTATGGGTTTAGGCCTTCCATCTTACTATGGTTGTTCTACTACAATTGGATAGACAGAGAGATTCTTCTGTGTGCTGGATTTCAGTATTTCAAAAAGGGATGGACCCAGGCTCTGATGCAGTCTACCAGGTCAGCTGTCCTGAAGCCACGAACCCTGCAAGCCCAATCTCCCCAGCAGGCCAGGAACTGGGTGGGTAAACTGGTAGGAAACCATAAGAACATTGCCTGGATTCTAGAGGAGCTTTGTTGAAATTGAACTGTCTCTATGGAGCATTTCATTTTTGGCCAATTCCAAGAAATATTTGTTTAATCAGCATCTTTATGACGAGCTTGAGGTGTAATGCTGCAGTGAATTGGTCCCCATCACTTATAGGTAGGCATCTATAGCTGCAATTTATTTAAAATAGATTAGTGCCTGGCTAGACTCTGCCACTGTCTAGTCCCAGTGGCTTTCCTCTGGAAATATTTTTAGGGTGGTGATAGGTAGAGGTATTTGCAGGGAGATGGCCAATGTCCACATTTGACCCAAGTAATGTTAATTTCTTTCTTTTTTAACTGAAAATATAGTTTAATGTGTAGGGTATGCACACTTGCAAGTCAAACATTGCGGCACTAAGTTAATACATGAGAACTGCAAAGAGAGAGCATGCTTATTAGGAGCAAAATGAAACTGACCAGACTAGTTTTTCTGTTCAAACTGAATTAAATTCTAAAGGTAAAGAAAGGTTCTGAATGGTGAAAAATAAAGTAGATTTGAAATTGATTCCACTTTTCATGATCTAAAGTGATGCTAGCAAAAGAAGTAAAGCTCTTTTTTAGACAGGGTTAAATCATTAGTAACAGAGAGAAAGCCGTGCTAGTCTATATACTATCAAAACAAAAAAGCAGTCAAGTAGCACTTTTTAAAGAGAATTCACACAATCACGGGCACATTCTCATGTCCTCAACTAACATCATATATGCCATCATGTGCCAACAATGCCCAGATCCTTTATATATTGGACAGACTTCAAACTCTCTCAGACAAAGAGTTAATGGGCACAAAACAAACATAAGAACACTGATTCACAAACCGGTCAGTCAACATTTTAATGGAGTGGGCTATTCTGTTAATGACTTAAAAGTTTGCATTTTAATGAAGAGGAATTTTCACAACAGTCTGCAAAGAGAGGCTGCTGAACTCTCTCTTATATTCGAATTCGACACATTAACATGTGGTTTGAACCGAGATGTGAATTTTCTGGGTCATAATAGGGGCTCTTTTGCATACTTGGCTTAATCTAGTTCTTGACACCCCACTGCCCGCTTCTGCACCTCTGCTCTGATTTGTTTACCTTGATAATTTTTTTTCTGATTTGTCAACCTTGATTACTTTTTTGGTTCTCTGTGCCTTAAATACTGAGTCTGTTCTGGTATGGCTATGATATGAAGAAGTGGGTCTGTCCCACAAAAGCTCACCTAATAAATTATTTTGTTAGTCTTTAACGTGCTACTTGACTTTTTTTGGTTAAATCATTGTTGTGATTTTATAGACTTGTTTTTCCAAAACATAAATATTAGGTTTACTGATTTTTTTTTAAAGTAAAAGTTAAGTAAATATAACTGCAAAATGTATGCAATGTTCAAAAGATCTATAATTTTAAGTGCAATTATTAATAAGACTAAATTACATAAGGCTCAATCTTGCCACACTATTCACAATGAGGGATAGCTTTCTTTTAGAATAGCCCCATTGATTTCAGTGGGACTATTTGCAGAGTAAGACTTTACTCAGAATGAATAACAGTAGCAGCCAATAACGAATATGAATTAAAAAAAAAAAAGAGTGGCAAATTAGAAGAACAGATGAGAAAAACAAAGTGGGTCCAAGAAGAAAAGAAACATTGGAGTACAAATAACGTGCTGTGGTTTTTCTTATATGCCACTACTCCCTTAATGCAACTCTATTCTTCATGACTACCTGATTATCTCTTCATTGCCTGTTCAGGCAGTGCTGTTAATGGTCTCAGCAATTCTTTTTTCTCCTATATTTTCTAAGGTAAAAAATACTATTTTGCAATCCTATGGCCAACTCCAGTGATGCGTAGGTAGGTTAGCCTCCTACACGCAAGTGTTAGCTTCTCTGCAGAGACTTCCAGCGAGGGTTGCACTCAGTGCCAGTTTCACAATTTGATGTGTGTCATGGGAGTACTTGACTATTAAGTATTAACCTGAGACCAGCATTGTAATCTTTTGCACTTACAGGTCTTGATCCTGTAGCTGAAGCCATATGCTGAAACCCTATGCCCACATATAGCCTTATTGGGGCTGGGGGGCTTTGCGTGGCACCAAGTCTACTGGCATGTATATAGCGTCAGGACCAGTATCTATAAGTTACACAAACAGCCCAAATTATGAAAAGAGATGAACAGAATATAAATGATGATGGATGGCAATTAATCTCATTCTCTTTCTTTAAAAGTTTAAAGAAAGATTATAAAGAAAATCTTCTCCTTTCTTTTTGTTCCTGGCTGTCATAATAGCTCTTCGTGGGCTTGTGTAGGCTTGCATTATATAGGATGAGTTCTCCAGGGTGGGGGGAGGGGAGCAGCAGGATTGCAGGCACAAAGAGCTGCTGATTTTTTGGGAAAAGGATCTAAGGGTCAGTGTTTACTGCAGCCTTGCAGAATTGCGAAAAATCATCAACTCTTTTAAGGATAGCTGGCAATTTAGGTAATGTTTTTTTCCTTAAATTTTTAAGTTTACAATAATTTCAAGTAACACATAAGATTATTAGAACTGACAGATCTTCTGGGAGCATGGGGGAGTGTTTTTCCATTAATTTTCTTTGTATATTAGCCAGCATCTTTGTACAGCTTTCACCGTTTCAGTAGGGCCTGAACCTGCAAACACTTCTGCGTGTGGGTAGCTTTTAAGTCAGTGAGGCTGCTGGCATAAGGGAAGTTTATACACAGGTATAAGTGTTTGCCGGCCTGGAGTCTTTGTTTTGTGAAAGGCTCACACAGACAGTGGGGTGGGGGAATCTTCTTGTTTCTTCTCTTCTGTTCCATGGAGGCAGACTATATGTGCTTCCCAAAGTTTTAGGATAGAACTCACTGAGTGAACTCTGATTTTATGTTGTTCTCTTCAAATAGCAAAGCTTGGGTGTTGCTTGCGCTCTACCTTAATCCTTTCTTCTGCTTACTATGCTAATCCCTCCTCCCAGTATGCAGTGGGCTGTCCTGAACATTGGATGCCGTGCAGAAAACATCATCACACAGGCAGTGGACCGACCATGGGCAGCACTCGTGAGGGAGTCATCTGGACAAGAACCAATGGGCAGAAGTGTTCTGTCCATCTCCAGCGCTGCGGAGTGGCTCAGGCATGTAGGCAGGAACTGTATGTAGTAAGGAATGAGTACGTTGGCAATGGAATGGCCTGTCTTGTCTTGTCAATGTCATGCCAAAGCACTCTAGTGCCAGGGTAGAACATGCTTGTGATGGTTCCTGCTCTGGAACAGCTGTGCTTTACTTGAGCGCTGTGTCACGTTGCTAAGGGGTTTGGAGAGCTCAGGATGATCCAGAACAGCTAAGAAGGATTGTGCCCAGCCATGAGCTCCAAAATTGACTACTGACTGTTTGCCAGCTTTGTTTGTTACAGTTATTGTCCTCCCTGAAGTTCATGACTTCTCTTCAGATCACCTCCTACCCAGCTTTAGTGCCATTGGAATGTCTTGTATGTAAAGGCTGTCTTGTGAGGTGATCTCTCCATGCCTGCTCCTGACATAAGGCAGTATTTCCCCTCTTCTTCTATTCCGCTTATCTTTCATATTTTGTGACTCTGCTAAGGAGTGTCCTCAGCGGCATCCATGCTGAGTCTAAGGATAATTTCCTAATGCTCGGCTTTAAAGTTGTTTTGACTGGTTCCCTCATTTTATTTTTCGAGTCCTCATTGTTAGTTTTCTATCTCAGTGCTAAGTTTTCGTAAAGATCTGTCTTCTGAGGATTTGGAACTTAATTATGTCATGGATACTGTTACTTTAGTGACCAAGTCTTACGTGTGGCTTGTGGCTAAGTTAAGCACTGGATCAGATTGGTTAATTTCGAATTGATTGAAATTTTGTTGAAAAATGGGAGGGGAAATCAACAAACCTTTATGTAGAATCTTCCTCCTCTTCCATTCCCCCCATGCATCTGCTTGGGGCTATCTAGGCCCTTCTACATAAGAAGGTACTAATTTCAGAGATCACAGTTCTGATATTGGGTTTTGGAGGTTCTTAATTTACTCATGAGCTATGTTGATTCCATGAAGTGGATAAAAATGAATCAGCAAAGCTGGGATTTAGGTCATGGAGGTGTAGAGAAACTGGAAACTTCCTCTGAATGTGTACAGGTAGCATAGATTACTGACTAGGGACCTGGAAGAACAGAGGGATAAAGGAACATAAAATGACACAAGAGAGAATACAGTTTGAACCTTTCTAATCTGGAACTCTTGTCTGGCAACATCTGAAATCCAGCCTGATGTAAGTTAGCCAGGTGGCCACTTATCGTAGGTGTGGCCAAGTTTCCCATGGTCCCATAAAGTTCATTTCGAGTCACCAGTCCTGGCTCTGTGTTCTGTGCTGTTGTTTAACCCCTAAATGTCTCCTAAGAGCCCAGTAGGCCATGAAAATATTGGTAGTGTGTTAGAAAACATTGACCTCCCATCGTCCAGCAAGTTCTCTCGTCCAGCGCTGGTCAGGTCCCGAGGGTGCTGGATGAGAGAGGGTCGACCTCTACATGGTAGGCAGTCGCTACAATCCTCTTTTCCATTGCTTCATGAAGCTGTGGTTTGGAAAAACTGATACACCCATCACTGACAAAGAGGAAGAGATCCTGCTTTAGATATGGAAGTGAGAGAGAGTCTTCCACCAACAGTCCCTGCTCACCCTCCTACTCAGACCATGATTACAAGAGCATTCAACCCTTATTGCTTGTCAGCTGAGATACTTCAGTGAGGCTGGACTCTGGAAATTCTAGTGGGGGGATAAAAGGGAGAATTTGTCTGTGGAAGCCACTGCTGATAGTAACATCCAGTGGCAGCTCTAAATTCTAGAGCAGGAGGCCTCTCCTCGGTGCCCTGATGACCATGTTTTCCCTTCCTTTGGAGGGAACTGTCTGTGGTACATTGAAAGGCAGAAGCACCTCTTAACGCCCTGGATCAAAATCCACCCTAGTCTGAGTGGGCACAGTCATCGTGGGAGCATTGCCTGCTCATGCTAAGTCTGACTTCGGCCTGCTGTGTCTTTTTCACACCCACAGTGCAAGCATTCACCGTGGATGCTTCAGGCGAGGTGGGAGGGAGGAGGAGAGAGCTGCTGGAGTGTGCTGTGTATATTAAGTGCATTCCTCGAAAAGCTCTGCTTCTTCACCGGTTTTGCTACGATGTGTATTATGAATCCTCAGCAGACAGTGTTCAGGGTTAGACGTGGGACATTTCGATGAGTGTGCAGGGGGTCCAGGGTGCAGCTGATTTCTTGCTGGGGGCTGAGGTAAGAAAAGGGGAGTCCTATGCTGCAAGCTGAGCTGGATCCAAATGCTTGATTTCTCGGGGGGCTGCGTCCAAGGAGCGTCTCCCAAGCCCACTGGTTTTTTGACTGCTCAGTAGGTGACTGAGGACGTTGGTTGTGCCTAAGTGAAAGGGGAGAATAGTCACTGTTTTGAGAGAGTGCTTCTGATATGGGCTAAGGCTGGAAAGTAGACACTACAGGAAAAATAGTCTGTGGTGTACCTGAAGATGATGATGATGGTGATGAGACATCCTTACATTTACCTTGTGACGTTCATTCAGAAGGATTCCGCAGCCATTTACAAACTAGTCGGGGATATATCAGAATCATTTTCCCTGCCAGTGCAGTGCTGTCCTCTCTGGGAGGGAATCCAGCAGCTGTTATACAGTAATGCTACAGAACAGTTCAGGACAAGTAATAAGGAACATGAAATCCACTGGAAATTACAAGAGGATTTAGCATTGCGGAGTGCAGTTACCCAAACTGGAATTTGGCTAGGGTGTAGGCGCAAACCTCACTGCTTTTGCATTAAGTGTTCTTGGATTTTGCATGAACCCAAATGGCCAAGGTCTCAGTTTAATGTATCCTGTGATAGAGAGTAAGTCCAGCAACACTGTGTTCCTTGTAGGGTGAGCAGATGCCTTGATTTTATAGGGAGAGCCCTGATGTTTAGGGCCTTATCTTGCATAGATGCCTATTATTCCCCACCCTGTTCTCCTTTTTCACACTTGGTATCTGGTCACCCCAATCCCTTGATGCAATTCTGGCACATTTTCTTCAGTACCAGCGAAGGACTTGCTACATGGGTAACTTTCCAGTTATATTGGCATAGCTAAATCATTGTAGTTATGCCAGTTGAACACCCCCCGAGGACACACTTTTTCTGAACAAGTGTGGCCTTTGGGGGCTTGTCTTGAACTGCTACCAGACTAGCAACATGAGAGAAACTGAAAAAAGTTCTCTCTGGCTGGAATAAGTGTGTCCCTGGTCTGTGTGCAGTACTGGTGTAACTATAACATTTAAATTCATACTTTTCCTTAGCTTGCTATAACTTTTCTGGCTACAGAAGCCCTTTGAAGAAAGTATCATGTACTGTATCACCAGCGTGACTTACTTCTGTACTACTAAGTCACCTCCAGTGTTTTTCATTTATATACTGACCAACATAAGTAGGAAAGACCTTATTATAAACAAGATCAAAGAGCATGGGTGGAGAATGATGGGCAGGCCAAATTTTGCTCTTTTGAGGTATATTGTGCCCCTCCAGAGTTCTTCTGCAGAGTCAGTTTTCATGTTCTTAACTTCCTAGGATCGTAGAAATTAGAAATGGATCAGTACCCCTGCAACTGTAAGCTCAACCCCATAGATAGAGGATATGGTGTATATACTAAAACTGGGATTTTCCAAAGTGTTTAGCACAGACCTAAGTCTGCTTCCACTGCAGTTACTGGGAGCTGTTGACTTCAGCAGACAGAATTAGGCCCATGCTGAGCATGTCTAAAATCACACCCCAAGCTGAGGCTACATGTGAGGTTAGCCAAAAGGCTGAGTGCATATGTTCTGTACACTTGCTGTGGGTTGTTAAACAGCTGCTGTGTTCCACTCCTGCAGTGGCTGCATTTCAGCGTTGGGCGAAATGATTCCTGTACATCTAGTTTGCGAAGTGCTCTGGGATCCCTCAAGATGGAAAGAGCTTATGTAAACGTTATGCTGGATTATTTTTCTTACTTAACTCAGTTTCAGTTCCGGTGGGTAAGACCTTTTAGGCTTCTCTTTTTAAAGGTTATTTTCTTTTGAGAGTCCACTCAGCAGCTGTTAAGCTTGCTCTATTTCCCCTTCGCAGCTGCTATAATATTCAAACAGAGCAGCCGTGGCAGCTGCACAGAGGTGACAGAGCAGGGTTGCAGTAGCAATGAGCGGTTGTGTTCAAATGTAACGTGGCTTGGGGAGCTGGGGAAGAAACCTGGAAAAGATTCTATATCGTACATTCAGTGGGGGACCAAAGGGAGATCGGTGATCCCGAAACTTACCTCTGAAATGCTGCAGCTGACACAACGCGTGTCTCTTGCTGGTTAGGGTACGGGTATGTCCATACTGCCAAGGACTGACCTGGCAGGGTTGGATCCACCGGGCATTGATTTATGGCGTCATTGAAGATGCAATAAATTGATCTCCAAGCTTGCTTCCATCAACACTGGTAACGAGAAGAGTAGCTGGAGTCGATGGGAGAGCAGCTCCCCTCAACCTTACTGCATGGAAGACACTGTAGTAGGTATGTTGACTTAGACCACTGATAAAGGAAAGTGTAGACAAGGCTTTAGGCCTATCAGACAAGACTGAAGTCCTGTGGAAGACCCAGTGGTACTTAACAGCGTGGGACCTCCTGTGACACTTCTCAGGTGCCCATGAGTATAAATACACCGATCCTCGCAAGAGTGTCTGTGTCCATCCTCCTGCAAAATGTGGTTCTAACACTATGGGCACAGCTGTTCAGCAGCTGGACAATGCAATTTCCAGTGCACGTGGGCCTAAACACACTACCTCTGCTTGAACATGTGCTTAAAAACAAGTGTGTGCTGTGCGAGGCAGCTCCCACAAGCCTCCTGAATATATGCCGGCCTGAGCCCCTGGATATGTACTCAGGGCTAACTAGCCTGACACAACCATGCTGTCATGGCCACACTGCTATTTTTAGGTATTCGCTCGACCAGGCTGATACGTGTCTGTGTGGCAAACCTGCCATGCCCCTATCGGTGAGTCTCCGGGCCTGTGTCAACTGGCTGAGGCTTAGGAGGCTCAGCTAAGGAGCTCAAAATGGCAGTGCAGACAATCGCGTGGGCTGGATTCCTGGCTCTGATGCCCACCCCCTTACTGGGCTTCAGAGACTAGGGTCCTGCCTCAGGTGGGAATGTCCGTCCCCGGCTGTTTTTAGGCTCAAGTCCTGTGAGCTCGATTCCATTAACCTGGTCTCTGAGATACATTGATGTAGGTTTTTTCTGTAAGTGTAGACCTAGCGTCTGTCTATCATACTGGGAGTTCTAGACCTATGCCACTTTTAGATTTTCCTGCAGGCTGTTTTCACATTGCTGGCAGGGCCTGAGGAGCATTTTTTGTTTAAAGTTAATCAAGTATCTTTAGTAGCTCGTGCAGCTTGATACCAGTCTCATCGGGGTGACCGTGTTGGCTGTATTGCCAGCTTTATTTTGGGCATTTATGGGCCTTGTAGAGCAGGCGGGGTCAAGGGAGCAGTGTGCGTGCTTTTCAGATTGCTGGGCACACCACACGGATAAGGGCATTTCAGAGGTTGTCCTCTTGAATTTGTTTTTCTCTTCTGTTACAGAAAAACCCATGGCATACAATTAAAACGATGGTCAACCTGCCAGTCATCAGCCCCTTCAAGAAGCGCTACTCATGGGTGCAGTTGGCTGGGCACACAGGTGAGATGTGCGCTATCAAATCTCTCGGCTCTGGAACAAAGAGGATGTCAGACAGCAGCTTGATTTCAAACCTTTCTGCCGCTTCTGTCAGTTTGAATGGGGATTTTGTGACGAGGCTCTTCCTTTGGGTCCTGGTGGGATAATGTGAGGTTGATTGAGTTCAGGGAAAGCCAGTTGCATCTGGACACCATGTGCCTCTGCAGAGCAGAAGAATCTTTTCCAAGTGTTGGACCTCAGGGCTGGAAAAGAGCCAGGCCGTAGTTTGGGGAAAGGTCCAGCTGAAAAGTGTGGCCACATGACACGTTGATTACAAGGTGGTTTGTGTGTTGGAAACTGGGTGGAGGTTGGAGTCCTGCTGTCTTCCCCAGTTGATTAGGATAAAGTGTTGTCTGTCTCAGTCCTCATGCAAGGAACCAGTGCAGCCTCTCCCAGTCTTACCTAGGGCTGGGGGTTGTCCCTGAGTGTGCAGTGCAAAGAATTGGTGTATGGTTTTTTTAGCCAAGGTGATGAGTGCATTGCTAATTGCATCCAAAGACCACATCTGAATCGAACACCTCCAGAGGAAAATGAACCTGGTGGGAAGGAAAATCCAGCACATGGGTGTGGGTGCTGAAAGTCTGGGTCATTCATGTCTCCGTGCATGTGTGGGAGGAGCAGGCGAGGGGCCGCTCAAGCAACTTGAGTCTACATTGATGCCTGTAGTATTTAACAGAAGTGCCCATGGGTCAGGTTCTAGGCCATTCATAAGGCAAAATATAAGGAGGTACCCTCTTGTTTCAGTTGATTCCTATATGTTCCTACTTCCAAAGCGCTAGTGCAGTGGTTAGCAATCTGGATGGGGTGTGAGTGGAAGAAACCACGATAGGGGTTGCCAGTCCCTGTCTGGAGAAGGAACAGAGATCATGAATATGCTTCTGTTCCCTCGTACGGGGTTTCTGGAAGTGGCTTTGACCCATCACTTGCAGCTCATCTCCTCTGATTCCCGGAGTTCTCCATTAACTGTGACATTGCTCACCATTACCCGGGTGCCTCCTCTGATGCACTGTGATATCTGGTGCAGAAGACTGTGGAGCGCATCAGAGAACATATAGTGCTCAATGTGCAGGGTCATGGTGTGGTGCAGCGTGAAAGCGAGGTAGAAGCTTAACACCAGCTCTAACTTTGGGGCCTGAGTTTGCTTCAGGCCACGTGTCCTAACAGGTACCTCTCTTCTCTGAGGTTGTAACCTGTCTGCTGGACTGGAGTGAGGCTTCCTCTGCTGTAGGCTAATCATAGCTAGCCTCTGCCTGAAGGCACGATGTTGTTTATGCTGGATGCCTTGCAAATATAAGGCTGTAAACCAACTGAGCTACACGGTGGCCTTGAAGATTCGCAAGGCTCCACAGGAGAGGTGTGCGTGGTGGTTGAGGAGAGGGCAGGGGAGAAGGGCGGGGAGAGGACTGTGTATTAAAGAGGCAGTGTTTGGCTCTTGGCTGTGGATTGCTATTTAATGATCAGCGACTGATCTCGAACACTGCAGGTAGGACATTGGGCTGAATTCAGGAGCACAGCCCGCACTGGGAATAGCTTTAAAAAGCTAGCCTGGGGTAGCTTTAAAAAGAGCCTGTCTGTCAGCATATTAATGCAGCCTGGCCCTTGTGTTTCTCGTGCAGTTTAGCGCAGCGAGGTACATTTACTTCTCTTATGAATACTTTAGCATGGAAAAACGACAGCATGGCCCAGCCATGCTTCTTGGATCAATCAATTCCTGTATGGGAACTTGTCCAAATGGACTTTAACCACCAACCGTGTGTTTGCACTGGGTGCCTTTTATTTATTTTTTTTACAAGAGACGTCTTATCTTGTTCAGGGGAACTCTTTATCTGGTGCATGATAGTGAGGTGGGTGAAGTGGGGAAGGCAGGTGTTTCCCTCTTACAAAGACTGGCCTTATCAGCATGTGTCAATTTTTGCAGGGAGTTTCAAGGCAGCTGAGAGCGGTACAATTCTGAAGCGCTTCTCTGAGAATGAAAAGGAGTGCTTTGAGCTGCTGATGAAAGATCCCTTGTGCTCCTGTGTCCCGGCCTTCCACGGGGTGGTAGAGAGAGATGGCGAGAAATACATTCAGCTGGATGACTTGCTCGCTGACTTTGAAGGGCCTTGTGTCATGGACTGTAAGATGGGGATCAGGTGGGAGATATGAAGAGGATCCTGCTTTCTGTGCACATTACATGTGGTTGATTTGGGAAACGGCTGTGTTGGGGTGGTGATGTGCCTGACCAAGTACTCACTTCTGGGGATTCAGGTTGAAGCATGGGCAGGGGACCCACTAGTGACATGAGTTGGTTGGTTCTCACTTCCCAAACCCCTCACATGAAAGTTGGCACACCTGGAAATCTCTGCTTGGAAGATGTTCTGAAGCTTTAGGAAGGATATTCCCTTGCACAGGGTGGCTTTACTCACATCAGGGATGAGGTCATTTCTGGAGCAGTGTGAAGGGAGCTCCTCCTGCAGGTGCCTGATTGTACGTAGCCTCTGGACAGTGACCTCTCTCTCTCTCCTTTGGATGCTACCTTGATCAAGGCTGAATTATGTAGTGGGGCACATTGAGCTGAGCTTACTTTGCACCCACCTGATGGGACTTGGCTTAGGGAATAAAAAAAGCCACATGGCTAAGTCTTTAACTGTTCTGAGTACAAAACATCACTCAAAGACCCAGAGTCTAAATTCCCTTCCCTAAACATGGGTAACCTGACATCTCCTAGCCAAGGCTGTAATGAGTCCTGGGAGGGCAGCTATTCTTGTCTGGGAGAACAGAGTTGATAGTCAGGGTCCAGGAACCACTGGTATGTACTGCCCCACCATCCTGGCAGATCTCTGCTCTAAGCTGCTGTCTCACTGTGCAGAATCTCTGCTTGCGTTTTAACGTGTCTGGTTGTGGGTGTGAAGAAAATCTCACCCTGCCCCCCCCAAAAAAAAGTACACCAAGCCTTGCTCTGCAGAGTCTGGAACAATGGCTTTGAGATGTGCAAACTGTCCCATGCATCTCAGTCAGCTGGTGATTTACACACACTGATGATAATGTAAATGCCAACACTGAATGTTTCTTCCATTCTTTTCTCTAGACTTCTTTACCTGTGGTTAATGGTCAGTGAACTCAAGTTCTTAATGCAGAGGGAGTGTCCACACAAGTCTTAGCCTAACCCCCCATTTCCATCTACACAGTGAAGCCAGCAAATTTGGCGTTGGAGTGCCTTAAGCCCATAGCTCACTTACTTGGCTTGGGGGAAGGGTTAAAGGCTGAGTTATCTGGGGCAGGAACCTGCCCATTTTGCAGCGAGGACACCAGCTAGTGCCTTCTCAGAGTCCCTGCCCCTCATGGAATAGACAGGTTACACTCTCGGGCACATCCAGGCAAGTACAGAAAACTTCCTAGGATGGGGTAGCCTGGGAAGGGCACTGCCTTAAGAATGCTCTCTCAAGGGGGAGGCTATCCCTAGTGCTCAGACTGCACAGTTGAGACAGCCTGAATGACTGGCATTTTGGTGGCATGTGTGGATGGCATTTGGGAGATACCACCACTTATTTCTCCCTTGTAAGCCCAGAAAAGCCCAGGGCGCATTCAGTTCTGTTTTGAGTAACTGCCGAATTAACAGTGAGTGGCAACTCACATGGGCAGTGCTTTTCCTCACCAGTCTGACTCTAGACCTCTGAGCTGTGCTCCAGCAGATCATTTGCTTTTACACATTTGGTTTTTTTCAGTCAGCTGCAGAATTAATTTCCCTTCTGTGCGATTCCGGGGGCAGGGTGGTTGGAGCTTTAGGGGGTCTAGAAAACTAGCCATGTCTGAAGTTAGTTTTTCCTCTCTCCCCTGAACTGAGGGAAGAGTTCAGTTTCCATTAGGCTCTCATCCTCTCTTGGATTTACCACCGTTGGTCAGTTTGAACCTTGCTTTCCTTTGTCATGATGCAGAATGGAAATCCAGTGTTCCTTCCAGGCCCTTCAACCGGTGGAGGGGTGTGGGATTTAGTTGTAGGTAAGCGGGTAATTAGAACAAAGATGGAGAGTTTATAAAGTGCTTTGAGATCCCATGCTAGAAGGTGGCAGCAAAGTGCAAGGTGGTGGTGGTGTTTCAGATTCCAAGGTGATGCTCACTGTTTTGTTGTGGTGTGATGTTTCTGCAGGACGTACCTGGAGGAGGAATTGACTAAAGCCCGTGAGAAGCCAAAGCTGCGTAAGGACATGTACAAGAAGATGATTGAGGTGGATCCTCTTGCGCCCACGGACGAGGAGAATGCCCAGCATGCTGTGACCAAGCCACGTTACATGCAGTGGAGAGAGACCATCAGCTCCAGTGCCAATTTGGGCTTCAGGATTGAAGGGATTAAGGTGAGTGTCTTCCACGGCTGTCCTTTCCTGTTCAGTTGACTTGCTCCTTCGCCTGACTTGATGGTCAGCTTGTCACTGTGTGTCGTCAGCATGGTTTCTAAAAAAACCACGTGACTTCCTAGCTGGAGCTTCATGGTCTCTTTGATTATGCCTGTTGAGCTTCCATGGCAATAATAAACATTATGAAGCAAGAAATACTGAAACGCATCAGGCACACACTAACTGCAGTGAGAACACCCGCAAGAGCACTGGAAAAAGAAACCAAATAGCTACCTCCTGTGAGAGACAGAATGAAAGTGAAACTGATAGAAGGGGAATCCTCCTACTCACTGCCATGATCTTTACCCAATCAGCAGCCATTCAGAGAGCTCACAGATTTATTTTGAGTGAGCTGAAGCAACACAGATTTATCCCAACCTGTTATATTTTTGAAGTAAGGTGGAATCGTTAGAATGATACCCTGTAGCATTCCGAGTATCTAAGCAAATTTCCCTCTCAATTCAAGCAGCTGTCCTGTAGAGAGAGAATGGGAATCACAATAGATCCAGAAGCCCAAATCTTCAGGGCTCAGTCTCAGCTATAATCCCACTCCAGACCTCCCCAGTCAAGAAGGGATCTGTCCTTACATCTCGTGATGTTACTTCAGCATTTTAAAACGCCAGCAGTCTTCACTTTCCAGGGCTGTTTGCCCTACCTATAACCTGAGGGCATGTGTCTCAGGGGCAACCACCACCTTACAGGCTCATTGGTAACCACCTCCAAAATACAGGGCTTCATCCATCCTGACTTTCTGACACTGGAGAGATCTGTCAGGGAGCTATCAGTCAGGGAGGCCTGCCTCTGCTGGTTTCCCTACCTGGCTGATATGCGTTGGCTTTTCCTCCCAAGATGGGCTTGGTCTTGTCTGGTATAGTTTGGCTACTTTCCTGTGGATGAATGGGTCTGAGATGGTGACTTTCCTCTGACTGGGATCTGTGACCCAATCCAGCTGTTTGTGCAAGCACTATTTAGTTTTTAAGATAACATGAGTGAGGGCCCACTATGGTATGCTGACTGCCTATGAAGGCTTAGCTGCCATGAGTTGCTCTGGTTTGATTTAAGGGGTTTTACCAGAGCAGGTTCCAGCTCTCTGGCAGCCTGTTGACTTGTGCAGGGTCAGATAAGGAAGCTAGGGTTTCTAGCCTAAAACTCGCTTTCGCTTTTGGAGTCCAGGTGAGTGAGAGGCTAGAGAGAGAGAGCAGCAAAGTCTCTCTTAAATGTCCCTGTTTCTCTGCTTCCCTAGGCTGCCTGTCCCATCTCACTGATTACGTCTCATGGTTACAGGATGAATGAGGGATCTAACCTCATGCAATGCTGGGCTTCTCTACATGGCTCCCCCAGCTGTGATCTGCACACTGGTTGATGGGTGTTTCTTGCTTCAGGCTCCTGTCAAGCAAACTCAGCAGCTAGCTATGGGTGGGAACCGACAGGCCTTCTGTCTGTTCCTGGGCACTTTGGGGATGGGTTTAACTGTAGGCTCTGTAGTGTTTTGGCTAATGATCCCTCTTCAGTTTTTCTCTTGGATGGAATCAGCACTCCAGACATGTCCTCTCTGCAGGCATTCCAGTGCCTCCCACTCGCTGCAGATGACTCACAGGGCCCTGGTGTGTGCAGGGCGAGGGAGGGAGGGCGGAATCTTTCCCTTTCTTGCCACACCCAGTGCACAGGGCTGGCACAGTTCCAGATGCTGTGCACAGGAAATGCTCAGTGATAATGTTTCCTGGAGCAGGTTCTTCCAGATCTGGGTGGCTGGGTGGGGGTATGTATGTCACACCGCCTTAAAGGCCATTGCACAACATAGCGTGCAGTTTCTCCTGGTGTGGGGCAGCACCCTTGTGGGACAATCTGAGCTACAATAGTCAGCATTAAAATGGTGCATAAAATATTTGAATAACTCCACAGACGTACCGTTCTCTTCATAACACCCACTCTGAGGCAGCTAGCTCAGTGGTGCCGGTATCTCTCTTTTACAGCTAGGGAAATGGAGGCAGAGAGGTTTGCTGCATTGTGAGGGCCATAGGGCAAGTCAGTATTTGGATCACAGACAATCTAACTGCCAGCCTCAAGCCCTAAGCTCTTGGCATTGCTGCCATTTCACATATATATGCTCTACAACCACAGCTTTGCCCTATGGAGCCCGGTTACCTCGCATCATCTCTCAGCTCCATTTTCAAAACAGGGAGCAGTGGTGGGATTTCTCCTCCCACCAGCTGTGAAACTCTTAGCCTAGGCAGTCCCCATTTGGAAAGGTGAGCTTGTGTGCATGCATGGGGAGATTTGATGATGCCATCTAGTGGCTGGTGAGAGGCAATCAAAAGTAGTCCTTGCCCTGCTGTTTGATGAGGCGAAAACCCAGGAGTGCGAAGTGACTCCCAAATGAGGTTTGATTCCCTACATGTGTTCCTTCCTCCTGAACTGGGTACCTGCTCTTTTTTGGGGCTAATCTAGGGCACAGGAACTTCTCTCCCCAGACCTTACCTACAGCTCTGAAATAAGGAATGATTCATTTAGTCCTCTGTTACCTCTCACTGCAACATTGGACTTGTCCCTAATGCAAGAAGCAGAAGAGAGAAACGGAGCCTTTTGAGTTGTCCTAGAGCACAAGGCGCTTGCTTTGTGTGCCGTCAAGCATCTTCTTTCCACATGATAGTCGGTTTGAGCGGTGTGTTCACTTGAAGGGTTGTTGGCTCCATTAGTGTAAATACCAGTGGAGTCTATCATACTGTCTCTGCTTGTAAAAGGAGGATCTTCTGGCTAAAATATAGGGCAAGGAATCTGGAGCCCTGGGCTGTATTTCTCATTGTGTCACTAACTTGCTCTGCGGTTACTGCATGGGGGTGACCATACTTCCCTTCCTCCCCAGGCTCTTGGAGTTAATTAGTATTTGTCAGGCAATTTAGATCCTTGCTTGGAGGGCATGATCTACCAGTACTGCATTGTTGGAGGACTAGCTCGTGGCGTGTAGCCAAAAGGCTGTAGCGGGAGCAGCGCAGACCTGCACCTCCTGCAGCGGGAGTTCAGCGAGGCCAGGCTGGAGAAGTGTACGAGCAGCACCATCCCGGAGAGTGCCAAGTGCTGCTCCCCCTGGCATGCCTGGGTCAGCCAGGGCATTGGCTGGGAAGGTGGAAGGCGCAAAGAGCGGCGCAGCAGCTGGGAAGGTGTGCACTGTGTGGATGCTACTTGACAGGAGTCCTGTGCTTTCCTGCGGAGGACATTTGAACCCTGGCTTGTCACGCAGTAACGTCTCCATGTAGACAAGTCTTTTGACCGGAGACAAGGTGAGGGACTGACGGAGAAATTGACAGAAGTGTGGCTTCAAAGAAAACAAATGCAGTCTGAGCATGGCCAGAATGACGGCTCTTTGGGTAAAGGCACCAGCCAGGTGGTGGTAGACAGTGGAAGGGAGGGCTTAATGCAAAGTCGAATGTGTGTTTAGAGGGAGCACAGAGGCAGCGAGCATGTTTTTGGTCTTTCCAAGCTAGCCCGTGTTGAGTAACAAAACCCTGAAGGCCCTTCTGAAAGATCAGAGAGCAAATGCCTTGTGCACCCACAAATGAAAATAAAGCCACGTGTGACCTGGCTAGGACCTGACTGCCATGCAGAGCTTTAAGAGTATCGAAGTACTGTGGGATGCATTTTCAGAACAAGACTCCTCCCCGCCCCACACAGTATTTTGCTGGTGTCACGAGAGTACAGACATGCACAGCTAGCATGCCACTTAGACAGCAGATTGAAATTCCAAACTCCTCCGTACCCATTAGCCTGCCACTGTACGGCACTTCACATTGCTCCACTGCCTCTCTACTGCACTTCAGTTGCATAACTTACACATGCCTCATCAGCCTCACACCACCGCATTCAAATCTGGCCCACAGTCTTGGTGTCAAAGCAGCTTCTTCTGCTATAAAATAGTCTGTGAAGTGGGAGGGTGTTATGACTAGTTTTGCCATGCAATCAGTTAACTTTCTTATGTGATAATCCTGGAAGTTTTACAGTGTGTGTCATTTTCTGCTCTGGTGTAAAGGGTGTTTCACTTGCTTAGACCACTGCTGAAGTTTATCCAGGTTTGGTGCAGTCACATTATCTTGTAGGAGGAAGACAGATGTTTCTGTGTGATTGATTTACTCCTATAATGAAAATGTGGCATTTCATTTCATCAATAGGAGGAGGAGGGATATGATTTTATACCGTTGCATCCTTCTTATAAATGTGAGCTCCCAAATATTACTGGTATCTATGCTGTATGTATGCCCTGAAAATAAGTGTGCATGTCGTATGTAGACATGGTAGCAACCAGCAGCTCACCCAGGATGCACATTGACAAATGTTCCTGGGTTCATACACATACAACCTCACAAATATAAGCTGGTACCTTCAGACGCACGTGTGTCTGCCTTCCATTGCTATGTATGGCTGAATTGCAAATACTCAGATACTCTAGGTGCAATGAAATACAATAAATGCAGATTTACTCGCATACTTTATACATTGCACCCTTGTATAAGCACAACCATGCTGTTTGCAAGCACTGAGGTTTTTATGATCAGCAAATAACTTTTTCTGAGACTTAGCCTGTACTAATATGAAAAGATACCATGTTTGGGACTGAGTTCTACCAACAGCCCTGTGGTTTCACAAACTGGGTTTGGGAGACCACAGAATATCCCCTCCCACACACAGCCAAGAGGGGGGTTACCTGTCAGTCTAGTAGAGAATGCAGCCAGAGCGCACCCTGGGGTTGACCCATGACACTTTGCAAATCGCAGTCCCTTGCGAAGTGAGAGGGGAAACCCTCCCACACGTTAATATCTGAAACGACTGTTGAAACTACAGTCAACAGGAAGTGAAGTGCTGTTCAAAAGTAGTCTATCTCTTTCTCCTCTCTCTTGCTTGATTTATTTTCTCTTCCCGCCCAGCCACCCACTTCTATCGATTACTGACAGATAGAATGAGCTGTTGATGATTCAGGAAGGTTTAGTGATACATGATATAAATGCCTTTTTCTCTGTGTTTGTGTGCAGAGGGCAGATGGGACTTGTCACACAAACTTCAAAACTACTAAGACACGGGAGCAAGTTTACCAGGTTTTTATGGAATTCATGGAGGGCAACAGGACTATTCTGGTGAGCCTTGAGTTTTGAGCACTATTAATCTCTGGTCCATTCAGATCTTTGTGACGTGTGTCCAGGAACTCCCAAAGAAGAGAATCTAGAGGTTGGGAGTGCGGATCCTGCAGGTTATGGATCGGGCCTGGCAGATCATCATCCATCAGTGATTGTGGTTTGGTTGTGGCAGTGTATTTTCAAAGCAGACACCATGAGTTAGCAACTAGTGGCTTGCACATGGTGTCAGAGCATGGTGTCTCCCTCACGATGTGTCACAACTCTGGCACAGCAGGGGGCATTGGTGTTGGAACACAGGGCATGATAAGAAACTTTGTGAATTAGAAGTTTAACTGAATGAAGACAAAGCCAAGGAATGGGAGCAGGAGGAGGTTGACATAGTGTTGCCGTTTGCGAGATTTTTGCTTGAAAAGCATCTTCTCTACTCCCACACCCTGATCTGTGCACTGATAACATTAACTTCTTCCTGTCCCGTGGCCTCTGTGGGCCATATGACATCTGATGACTTCCAAGGCTGCTTTTCTCCCCCATCACATTAAGGCCATCTCGGGAACATCAGCACTTCAAAGACAGTGTGTCAAGTAACACAGAACAGGGATTTGAGGAGCATTTTCCCCACGCCCCAACAGAAGTGCTGGGCAGTGGGAAAAGAGTTTAACAGGCCCCAGCTTTGGCCACATTCTTCCTCTTCTAATGAAACAGACTTGCCATTCTAAAGGGAGGGGTTCTGACAACACCTCTATCTGTTCCTCTCTCTGAAGTGAGAGACGCTGGAGCCTTAAGATCCTGGTTCTGCAGCCTGCTGACATATCGCTCCTTCTGGAGCCGGGAGGCTGAGTTTGCTGGAAGGTATGAAGCCAGTGCCCATAAGCCCTTGCCCCATGTCATCCTACTGTGTTGGTCTGAGAACAAACAAGTTACTGAAATAGACCAGGTGTTGGACTCTGAGCCTAAAGAGGGTGTTGAAGAATGAAGAACGTTTCCCCATCAGAAGTCAAGTATCCCCCTTTCTTCGGCCCACAGACTGGTTCAGGCATTGCAAGGCTGTGATTCTTTGTAGGTCGTGTAAAGAGTGAAAACCTTGTGGCAAATTTGTCCCTGGTGTAACACTTGGTATCAGTGTACTTGTACTAGATTGATTTTGCGCTCTCTTAGTATTTTTGTTTTCTCTCTCCAGTGACCTTAACGTGTGTGTGTGTGTGTTTTTTTTCTCCCTGGTTCAGAAGAACTACCTCAGACGCCTGCATGATATCCGCCTCATCCTTGAGTCTTCAGACTTCTTTAAACGACATGAGGTGAGCTGTGGGGGCCAGGGTGTGGTGTTGCCTGTGTGTGGACTTCTTGCTGCCTCAATTTGTCAGTCAGATAAGCTTTTAGACTTGCCTGTTGATGGGGAGTGGGGGTGGGGAGAATACTGAATTAACACACCTGAGCCAACCAGCTGAGCAGGGACAAGTCCTTCATTCCCAGGAGGCATTCACTGTAAGGAATGGTTAGACTGGTGTTGGCTTCTCACACCAGCTCCACTTCTGGTTGGTTCCTAAAGGAGTCAGGCTTGAGGTGCTGAAGCTGTGGGACCCTCTCACTTTGGTCAGCAGCAGCACCTGAATCTGATGTCTAACGTTCCTCCTGATTTACAGCAGTTAACTAAGTTTCCTGGGTTCTCCTAGCAGGCACAGCTGTAGAGAAGGTAATGTCATTAGTTGCTACACAGCATTATTGATGTATTTACTATAGTTCAAGCTGCGAGATTTGTGGGTATGCAGGTTTGAGCCAGGCCTAGAAGCTTCACCATGTGATGCCTGGGGTGATGCCATCAACCATGGTCTGGCCCTTAGCACACTTTGTGCAATTGACTTATACGAGCTTTGAGAGCTGTCCATTTTTTTTCTCATTGTTGGTGGTAATGCTCCCCCCCGCCCCCCGCCTTAGCCACTGTCAGGATTTTTTTAATCTGTAATTGGCTTGGGCATGATCTCTCTCCAGGTATCATGTTCCCTGCCAACTAAACCTAGATACACCATCAGTGAGTCGGGGTCACCTCTGTTCTCTGTCTGTCTGTTGGTGTCCCATCCCTGGCTACCTTAAGTCAATACACTGCAGTCCCGTTACACTGAGCAGCTGGTATGCTCCTTGCTATTGTACAGGCTTTGCAGCCCCGATGTCATCATTCGTCTGTACGGGTATAGCTCATGGGGGCCTGGCTTATGGCATGGAGGTGGTGGGAGGCTGAAGTGACTTTCATAACCCCCGTGCTTATCATCGCCTATTTGTACCATGCAGGTCATTGGAAGTTCACTACTCTTTGTGCATGATGACAGCGGGCGTGCCAATGTGTGGCTGATTGATTTTGGAAAGACCACACTTCTCCCTGATGGGCAGACCTTGGACCACAGGATCCCCTGGCAGGAAGGCAACCGGGAGGATGGGTACCTGCTGGGACTGGACAATTTGATTAATATCTTAGACAGCATTACTGAAAGATGAGACGAGACTAGCGCAAACTCATGGGGCTGCTTTGTAACCTTCCACGCTACTGGGATCTCTCGGTTAGAGGGAAACACCTTTAACACTCTCCAAACTCCTGGGGTTATTGACGTGCAAATGGAGCTGCTTTCAGAGCCAGACTGTTGATGATCAAAGTGACTGCATTGGCCTTCCATGAACCAGAGTGACTCAGGGTTGGTCGTTAGTGAATCAGATTAACTTCAGATTGGTTCTCAGTGGATCAGGGTCTCCAGACTCAAGAACCTAACCACCAGGAATCTGGAAGGTTTGTACAGCCAATCAGTGACTCTAATTGCAGATGAACCAAAGTAATTCTAGATTGCCCATCAGTGGGCCAGGGTAAATAGCAGATTGCTTGGGAGTATGGGGAGGGGTGAGCGGGAATGCTCCATCTGGCATTGCTTTGAAAACACCAGGACTGTGTGCTCCCTAACACCAAGCCCCTAGGTTGCAATTTATGTTCTAGATTAGGCCAGGCTGGCCTCAGCTGTTGTATTACATTGCAAGAGTGGGCCAGATGAGAACTTGCCTAAGAAGAGGGCCTAGGAAACATGGGGAGAGGTGTAATTACAGTTGATGGCAATGGCTGTTTTAGTGTCTGCAAGGGATGGCTGTTGTTGACCTCTCTGATTCCCTGCACTGGCTTATCCTCTTTTACAGATAATCTGGTAATTAAATAGCACCAAGTTGTCTCTAGCACTCTGTGATTTTCAAACTGTATATGACACAGATGTGGTAGTGCTGGCTCTTGTAGCTAGGCAGCATTTGTGAAGGTTAGTGGCATCTCTCTTTAGCCAGCAGGTTGGGGAACAAAGTTTTATTTTTCGAAGGCTCAGCTATTTTAGAGAGACAAACAAATCCATCGGAATACTAGGAAGCCAGTTATCAATATGCTATTTTACACCAAGGTGTAGGCTTTCCATCTTTTTGCTTTTGGGTCAGATTTCCTGCTAGTGCCATGTGAGGGTCGTCTTTGTTGTTTTTTGTTGGTTGTTTTGGCTGTACCCAAGGTGTCCGAGCATGGGCTGAGTGGGTCAGAAATGAATGGTATCGCCTGGACAACATTACACTGTTGGCTAGATCTATTTTAGGCATTTCTCCTTGGCAGCATCAGGTACTGACCACTTTGGAAAGCAGGGTATTATATTAGATAGACTAGAGGTCTGATAGCTGTGCCATGTGTTCTGATTAGGACCTGTTGGTGCTACCACAATACAAATTAATATTCTTGTGCCCGTCCCATATCCAGATATCTGACAGTGCAGTTTCCAAGTTGGAGCTATCAGCCATGTAATAACATCAATCATTAAAATCACATGCTTTTAGAAGTTAAAAGGTGTTGAAGCAACATCACTGAATCAGAAGTCACACTCTTTTTGCCCGTACAACCATGGTCAAAGAAACTGTGGAATAAATGAATGTAAATAGTTTCTCATTTCAGTAGGGAATCACTACACCAGTAATCACTGCAAAATGGGTTAAACAGTTCTTGTTTGGAGCTAAATGTACAGGTTGACCCTCTCTCATCTTGGCACCCTTGGGACCTGACTGGTGCTGAATGAGAGAATTCGCCAAACCGCAGGAGGTCAGTGTTGTCTAGCAGAATTTCCAACACCTGCGTTCACTGCTTACTTGGCTCTTAGAAGACATTTAGGGGTAAATTAGAGCTAAGCAGCAGCACAGAACGCTGGAGGTGGGACTGGTGGCTGTAAACAAACTTTATAGGACCACGGGAAACTTGGCCACACCCGTAAGCGGTCATCCGACTGACTAAAATCATGCTGGACTATGGATGTTGCTGGACAAGAGTGTGCCAGATTAGAGAGGTTCAACCAGTATTAAGGGTTGAGGAGTCCAGTATAACTTTTAACGGAAACCTCTTTGGTTCATATACTATAGTTGGAAACTGGTCAAACTTAACATTAATGCTTTAACGCAAATGAAAAATAACCAATGTTATCAGTACTGGCCATGCCAGTAATGACCTAGAAGACGAGTTCCACAAGGTACTACTGGGGAAACAACTGAAATAGAGCAGTGTCAGTATTTTATACCAAAACAGAAATTGTTTGACATCTGATATTGTTTTTATTTTTCATTGCAAATCCAAAACTTGCTCTCTGCTTGTGCGTCATTTAGGGGCTTTAAATTCAGTGAAAGTCTTGTTTTTAGAACTGAAAAAGGTACTAGTTTGCTTGAAATTGCATGCGACTTACGGAAGATTTAGGCCCCTTTTGAAGCAAATGCAGCCTTTGGGGAGAAAGCATGCATGGTTTTATTCCAAATGCCTCCAAGGTCGATGAGAAATATTCTACGAGTAAAATGACCTAAGGCAAAACTTGCCAAAAATAAGGTGAAAATGTTTTCGTACTTTCCTATAGCCCTACTAAACATCTCCACTTGCAGTGATTCAAAAGAACGTGTAATAGACTAGAAAACACACATTGTTCTTTACTGCTTGAATCTGATTCCTGCTGGAAGTAATTAGGTGAGAAAACCCATGGCTTTCATTATATGATTGTCACTCCAAGCGGCCCTTATCAGGGATGGAAATAATAAAATCATGAAGTTAGGAGATAGGAAGGACCTTTTAGGTCATGCATCAATTCTCCTTCCAAGAGCAAAATTATTACTTGGGTTTTTTTAACATTTTATCCTGTCTAATATTAATTGACAGAGAGCATTCAGTTTCTTTGGTGCCTGCGTTTGTCAGCATTCTGCACCCACACAACCTCATGTTCTAGGGAGAAACATGGTGGTTATGAATTTCCTTGGAGAAGAATTTAGAACTCAAGATCTATCTAGGACTCAGGTCAAATCTGTTCGGTTCTGCAGTTCCAATCAGCAGTTGGAGGCTATATGGAAGCAATGGCTCTGAAAAGAGCAGTGCTGTCATTTGAAAGGGGATTTTGCTGTAGACCATCTCAGGGGAAAGCGCTGTGTGCCCTAGACACATCTGTTCCTGTGGACTCGTTAGAGAGGCCAGAAAAAGAAAATCTTTTGTTAGAAGAGAGATTGAGATGTGAAACTCAGTCCATTTGAAAATGAGAGTTGTGGCAAAGTAATTTTGAAATGACTATTTGACCTGTAACAGAATTAGTTTGGAAGAAGACACAATCCATTTCCTACTTGCTGGTACTATGACTTAATTTATGTGAAAGAAGAAACAGGAAGGAGTTTTGTACAACAGTTAGAACATGAATCTGCGAGCCAGGACTCCTTGACTGCTTCCTATCTCTGCCACTAACTTGCTCTGTGCTCATGGGTAAATGTCCTATGCCTCAGTTTTCCCATCTGTAAAATGGAAACAATAACACCTACCTACCTACCTACCTCACAGGGATGTTGTGAGGCTTCATTAATTATTGGTCATAGGGTGCTTTGAGGTCCTTGGAGAAAATACAAAGAAATAATTCAGTTGAACTAAAGACAACTGATTTTGTCCACACTTGAAGGATGTAAGTTCAGATGACATTTAGCTCAAGAAGTAGAACCCTTTTATTATGTTATGCAGAGGAAAGAAATCATGTTGGTCCAGATCCAATTGCTATCGAAGTAAATGGAAAGTAAACTTCACTGGGAGTTGGACCAAACCCTTAAACAATATGGAGGGCCCTTGCTGACTTTTTGTATTATTACTACTGTTTGTTGTTATCAGGATACTGAGAGCTAATGGCCTGTGTCCTCAACATCCTGTTCTGAACACTACAGTGCAATTATGACCAAGGTCATTTTTGACATTCTGACTGTATCGGTTGAGTACTTGTTATTCCAAGGTGTGTATGTTACCAAATAAAAGAGTTTGGAGGGAAAAAAGCTGTCCAGCATGGTTTGATACTTGAAGTGTGTGTTGTTTTTTGTTTTTTTGTTTTTGTCCTTCACAGAGAAACCCAGCAGGAGAGGATTTTTCCAAGTATTTCTGTTGGACTTCTTTTGAAATTCTCCTAAGGAAATGTTTGATAGCAACATTGAATTTTTTTTTTAATGGAAGGATAAATATTTTCTATTGGTTTTGCAGGACAATAACACAGCCTCTAATCATTCTCAGTGTTGCTCTTTAAATATTCTAAGAACTGTTTTGCTGTTGGAGTTCTTTCATCATTTTCTATCTTTAAAAAGAGAGCATCCCAATCCTGAAGATCTGTTTGATCTAATCGGACACAAGCCCTGAATGTTAGAAGAGAAAACAGAGCAAATATTTAACTAGTTACACTGTGTGGTGTCACTTTGAATTTACTTCCACTGAGATTGGTCTAGAAAATGTACCATCTCTTTCGACTGAAGTTTTTTTTTTTTTTGTGAGGAAAGGGGAAGTACATGAAGAAGGAATCCTACGTTCTCCTAAGGGAAAGATTTGTCCATCAATGTATGATTATCCGTTTCTGGAATGGCCATTGGGGCACCTCTCTGATCCAATAATCCCCTGGCCTCTGGAAGTGAGAGGGTGGAGATATAGAAACAGCATCCTCAGAAAATCCTCCTATTTTAGAATGAGCAGAGGGGTCAGGAGTGGAGTCAATCGCCAGCTCTCCCAGAGTTTGCTGCTGTTTCTGTAGAGCCTGGTGGCACGTGGTGCACATTTCCAGTCTACCTCGTTTTTACTGGGAAAGCCCAAAAAGGAAATAGGAAAAAGACAGCAGTGAAATTCTGCACTGTGGCAACCAGTTCAGCGCCGTACTTCCAGGGAGGCTTCTGTAGTTATTGGTCAGCTCTTGCCACCACAAAACAAGAGCACAGCCAAACTCCACTGCAGCTGGGAGTAGCAACTCAGGGTATCCTGATGACTGTCCCCAGGGGACAAGCTGAGGCTGGCTCACTATCATCTCTGCTGCTCCTCTGGCTCTTGGAAGCTGGGCTGCAGTCATCTTCGAGTTGCATGCTGCTGGAACAGTAGTGTATAATAGGGTGGAATGTCCTGCCCTGCTCAGGCCTAGGAGTCCAGGGCCATGTTTTAAAAAAAGCATTTAAGCACATAAAGATGTAGATCTGTACCTAGTGGGACTTTCAAAAGCATCTCATTGACCTTTAGGATTTTCAAGTGTGTCTCTGCCTATGAAAAGAGCCTAGGTACCCTCCATCAGAAACAGATGATCGCTTCACCCTCAGAGCAGCCAATACCGTCCCTCAGTGAACCCACATTAGGTGCTACCAAAGGAAGAGCGGTGGTTTGTCCTTTGCACCATCTCCTGGGTTGGCAATTTTTCAGCGATCTAGTTCTCTCCCCTGTATCCTGTTCACTTTTAACACAGAAGAGACGAAATGGACGCTGTTACCATCTCTTTATTTTTGTATTGCAAATATAGAAGTACACATTTATCTGGCTTGAAATTGCATAGAAGCAGAATTGGCATCCGCTGTACACAGTGGCCCGAAGGGCAGATTGGCAAGCAGTGTTTCCATAGGCAGAGGGAATTTCAAATCAAAAGCAATTCCATAAAATAAAGAAGTGGGGCAAAGCTCTAGGGACTCACTGGGTACATTCACGCTGCAATTAAACAGGGTGCCCTGCATCAGCTATCGGCCTGCAGAGCTGTAGACGTTTGGGCCTCTGGTGCCAGCCTGTGCATCTAGACTGCAACTTTCCAGCCTCAGATGGGGCTCCAAGTTCACTGACGCAGGCCAGCCATGGGCCCTTAATTGCAGTGTGGGCAAAACCAGTGGTACTGCCTCTCGTAAGGCTGGACCCCGATTTCTTAAAAAAACAAAAAGCTCTGGTAGGGCAGGAAGGGCAAAGAGGCTAGGATGACAAAGCCAGGTTTATACTGCAGACAGTTGCTGGTATACCTGTGGCAGTCAGAGCTGTAATTGACATAGCTTTGCTGGCATGTATGCTTAGTGTAGAAGCCCATATACTGAAAGCTGTTCTTTGGGCAGCATAGTGTATTTTGTGTGCGTTCATGTGTGCGAGGAGCTAAAGGGGCAAAAGCTGCTCCATACAAGGAGTGCATCCTAGTATAGTACAGCTGTACTGACAAAGTGCTCCTAACGTAAAGCTGGCCAAAGCCTGAGGAACAGAAAGAAAGGAATCTATTTCAGGAAAGCATTGTGATAGTAGAGCTGTGGAGGGCATCTCCAGTCAGCAGAATTTGACAGTGTGCCTACTTAGTCTGGAGCACATTTAAAAGCAAGGGTCAGAAGACAACAAACTAGCTAGGGAGGGAACGCAGGAAATCAGAGGTGGTGGTGTTGGAGGGAAGCAGAGAAGGCAGAAAGTCAGTTATGAAAAGACAAATTAGGTTCCTCATTAATTTGGTAAGACCAGTTACTGTTTCCTGTCTAAATTGTAACAGAATGGGGCTGTAAGAAGCAACATAACTCATCAATCAAAGCAAATATGCATATGAGTAAAACCTCATGAGTAAAAAGGCAGGTCCTGATTTCAAAACATGCCCAGCGTGAAACCATCTTAATCACCAACCCAGAGCCGGGGGGGTGGGTGGCTATAAACTACCTCCTCAGTCTTCAGCTACTTGTGTAACGTTTCCTGCGTGTCAGCCACATGACTCAAAGGTCATCCTTACTTCCCTGATGTCTTCAGACATCATTTGACTTCGAGGCAATGGAAAGTTGCCGATTAACGTCAAGCAGGGGATGTGTAGGGCTGATGCCAGAAAACAGTATTAATATACAGCCAGCTACTGAAACAATAATTTGGTGGCAATACTAAGTTATAACAGCGCAACATTAAACGCAAGGATTAAAAGAGCCATCAAGCTGAGCAGGATTTTTATACAACTTTAGCTACGAGGCTACTCGAGCCTGATATCAACACTGATTTCTTAATTTGCTAGTAATTGAAATTATCTTTAAAAGCAAGTAAAAACCTACTTACCCATAAACCTGTAATTTGGGCATTCTAAGTTATCAGGCTTGCGTTCCTCCCAGATGGTTAGGCTCTCAAGCCTGTGCCATTGGTAAAGGCGGTGGTTTTTTTTGTTTTTTTTTTTCCCCTAGCTGCAGTAATAAGATTGTTGGATTGGGCCTATAATCTCAGCCTCACACTAGGGGTAGTGATACTGCTCATCTAGTACAGCTGTACATAATATTAGTGGGCAGAATTTTCGAAGGCAGCTTTAGCTTTAGCTGCCTTTGAAAACCCTGGCCACTAAATGTATGGCCATACAATGAGGCGGGCATTTAAGACCCCACCCCCGCCCCCCGGCCAACTTTAATAGCATTGGCGCTCTTAATCTAGATGTCTTTGATGATGGTAACTGGTCCATGTGTGCAGCTCAATGCCCTAGCCTGCTCTTGGCCGTTCCATCTAGAACCACCTGTCAGTGGCTTTTATCCACAAGGGGATGGGACAAGGGTGGGTCTTGCCTTCTAGCACGCACGCGCGCACCACCATTACATTTAGCCAATAGCACCTACATGCTAGAGTGAGGGGAGGCCTGGAAACACAGATGGTGGTAGTCTCTCACGCTTAGTCCGCCTCACCGCTGCACCTCTTCTTTTTAATCACAATCCACACCAGGGACTTCAGGCAGTGCACCTAAGGTGGTGGAGGGGAATGGCACTAGGGTTTTGACCCATCCCAATCATGAGAGAAACAAAGGAGAACAAAGTCAAATGCCAGCAGCAGAGCTTTTGATCGTGTCGCTCTGGAGAAACAGCCAGTTGTGGGCAAGCCTCTGGAGCGAAAGTGTGAAATAGGAGAGCATTGACTGCAGTGTAGAGGCATGCTACTAAGTGGTGGTGGAATGGGAACAGGGGAAATCAAGAGTTTATAGGGTCAAGGCAGTTGGGTAGTTGCTCTTCAGTAGCATACACCAGAGCTGGCCCTGTAAAGCTTGACAGAAAAAAAAAACCCACTTAGCTGCTAGGAGGAGGAAGAACTGCACACCGGTGACTCAGCTAATCAGTTAAGACCCTGCATTGAGGAGAGCGAAGGGCAGATACTGGCCAAGATGCAAGGCCTGAGGGCAAGAGTGGAAGGTGGCTAACTGATGGGGTGTACAGGGCTCTGGAGGAAGACAATAGTGGATATGGGTAAGGGAGGGAGAAGCTTGAAGCAATAATAGTTATTTCCTTTCTGCCTGCACACCTGGGAGATACCTTACACCCATTTACCTCATGCCAAAGATCATAAGAAGGCCAGGTTTTTGACTGTCGATATCTGTAATGCCCTGACATGACTGGTTTTTTTTTTTTCAATGCAAGAGCCATTGACAGAAGTGGACCGATCACCACCCCAGGGGCTGGAAAAGGATGGTGCTTGAAAGGTGCCCTTCTGTAACCTGTGGACCTACAAAGTAGAGGAAGCTGCAGGCCATGCCCCACGTCACCGACTAACCTTAACCCTGAGGTGGAGACACCTGGCACTTGTGAGAAATGGAATGCAACCACCTCAGCTCTGTGCTTCTCCACCCTGCACTTCACTTGTTGCTGAAGGGGAAATGGAATCTGTGCTTACAGCTAACTATCTCCTGTGAGGAGACTGTGGTGTTATGCCAAACTGTGTATACAGATGATAGCTGTGTGGAGTGTGAAGTGACCCTGACCACATGCAGCAGCAGCAGCCGCTCTTCAGTCAGATGGGAAACAAACGTGAGGTGGAAGGTGCAGCTCTTCACAGTTTGGTTTCCTGTCTGAAGGGAAGTGCTATTTTGTGAACCTTAAGTGTATGGGTAGGGCTCTTCTTTCACACTAACTAGCAAGGTGGTGATTAAAAGAGCTGCGCTTCCGCCCAATAAAGTTTTGGGGCACCCTTTCCAGCCTCCCTCCACCCAACCCACTCTTCCCTGTTATCCAGCCTTTGGCAGCCAGGGATTCAGAAATGGCCCCAGGACAAAGCACTTCTGACATGTTTTGAGGCCTGGGACCAGTGCTGTGTTTATCTTTTTCATTGTTTTTGACAGGCTATAACCTGCCTAATCAGAGTAGGAATGCTTTGAAATACCAACACTTCTTCCTGAACAGGGATCTGCCTCCTTACCTGACAGGCCTATCCTATTAAGAGGTGAAGAAGAAACCATACTCTGCTGTACGCACTCCCACAAGGAGAGATGGGTTTACAAAGGCCAAACATTTTTGTCTGGCCTTCCAATCCTGCTTTATGAGGAGGCATTGTAAGATATAAGTTCAAGCAAAAGTTTCGGGTGGTTTCCGTTCATGCTGCACTCCTCCTTTCAGTCCAGTCCACCCCCACCCCAGAGGAGTTTCTATATTTCTGCATGTAAAACAGCAGCAAGACCCCAGCATTCTACCGTCACGGCCCTAAATCTTCAGTTTGCAGCAGTGGTGCCATTGCAGTATAGGCTATGACTGCTGAATAGCCTTTTAAAAATAAAGTTAATCCCGAGTAAAGTCCATTTAAAGAAAGGAAAAGTCCAGTTCTCACACCATAGTCCAGTTGGCCATTGATTAGAACTTTTCCCAAGCCTCCAGGGTCAGGATCTGTGAGGTAAGTTAGCCCCTGAGGTAAGAAGCAATTTTTCTTCACCCATCCAAGGGAAGCAATCAACTCCATTAATTATTTTTAAAATACTTTTTTTTTTTCCTCTTTGTGTTTTTCCAAAGACTGAAATATCTTCCCCTCCCACGTCTTCTGTTTTTCTCACTGGCTGCATTGATTTCAATGTAATGTTCCTCTGGTACTTCTGCTGATAAAGCAAGTGCCAACATGGCTCTTATTTGGTTACTTCCCTGTCAGTGCACCAGCATCACTGGAATGTGCAAAGCTCTGGGGAACACAATGGCCTTTATAAGTTAACTGCTGCTGCCCACAGCACATGATTTTTTGGTATGTTAGATCAAAAGAGGGGTTATGTTGTTTGTCATTTCCAGCCAACTGTACCAATTGGATAGTAGAGCTTTTGTTTGTTTTTAAACCTGAGCAGACTGAGAGTGACTCCGTTCACGAACCATTGGACTTTGAGTCAGTTCAGCAATGCCATTGTTAGGTATAATCCTGAAATCAGTGGCACTGGCTCAATGGGAGGGAACACTCTTGCTGGACTGAAGTAGCAAACACAATTTTCCTCCTTAGATTGGGAATCCAGTGCGTGTAGGCAGATGCAGCAGAACGCGTCTGGTGTTAAAACATTAGCCACCTGAAAGAATCTGAAACATGCAGGAAATAAGCGACCAAAGAAGAACTTCCAGTTTGCCCTTTCCGATACATACACACTCTCTCTCTTTCCCTCCCTCTCCTCCCCTCCCTCCCCCTGCCCGCAGTGTGAGGTCCTGACCTTTGGAAGAACAGCTCCTGTTACACAGGTGTAACACTCATGTCGTCTGACAAGGACAGGCCAGAGTCCCTCTCTCTTGACATTTTCTCTGGTTTGCAGAAAGGGTTCCCATCCCTGTGCAGACTGGTGCTCCTCATTACACTTGCTCTATCCACTGCCAAAGCTGAAGGACAGTCAGTGACATAGTAGAGATCATCATAAGCATAATTCACATTGCCACAGGGGAAAGTCTGGAGCTTCACCAGTTCTATCCCATTGATATTCCTGTGAGGACAGTGGCTTCTGCTTGGAGAGGCTGGAGATGCCCGAGAACTAGGAGAAGAGCTGCAGTTCCCATCGAAACCTGAATCTTCTCGTTCTGTGGTTGGTTTGAGCTTGGCATTGGGACAGGAGCGGCAGATACTCTCCATCACCCAGGATCCATAAGTTGGGTTCCACAGGTTTTTCGTTTTGTGTGGTCTGGGTGCTGGCTGATTGCTGGATTCCAGCCTCTGGCTTGAGGTCTGTTGGAACCATGACCCGCTGCTGGAATCAGTAAGACATGGTAGGCTGGGACCTCTGGCAGTCCAGGGGCCCAGGTTCTCCACCAGCAACTCCTGTGGACATTGTCCAGCTTTGTGCCCGGCCTGATGGGTTTCTAATGTTATAGGAGCCAGCTGAGGTGTGAGGGGTGGGTTCGCCAGGAAAGGGACCATCCCACTGGAATTACTGGGGCACATCACAGAGCTCCCCTCATCTTCTGGTGCTGGCCCACATTCAATGGGCAGCTCTGTGTTGATTACGTCCGGGTCCTTAAACAGAAAGCATTCAGTAATCACATTTCACACCCTGAGCATGCCCAGTGGTGCCTTTTCCAAACACACTTGCAGGGAAGTGCTCAGAAAAGTGAGATGATGATAGCAGTGGTTAGTGCCAGCTGTGTGTTGTGAAGCCACGAATTGTGCAAGCTGCCAGATACCGTTTTGGTGGTGCACCCCACTTATGATTTGCCACCACTTATTTCATTTTAGGGCTTCTTTTGAACAAGGGCTGCCATTTTGTGATGCCTTGTTGAGATTAATAACTAGGCAGTGATCACCAACTTCTAATCATTTCCTCTTGCATCTCAAACTAGGTGTGGATCCAGGACTCCAGCAGCCAAAGGCTAGCAGCTTATCAACCTTTTGTGCCATCTCACTCCCCCCGCCCCATCTCACTTCCATACCAGTTCAGCTGTGGCTTTCATAGAAGCCTGAAAAAAAACTTAAGAGTGAAATATGGGCTTAGAAGTTGTGATGGGCTCTGCAAACCCTTCCATCACCAAATGACAGACTCTTCTCTACTGAGTGAGCTGAGAGGGTAGAAGCAGACACTTTTCCCAGGAAGGGAATAGGGGCATGCTGGTGGAGAGAAGACAGATGAGATGACACAAATGTACAGAAGCACGAATGAAAAAAACAAACAAAAAACTAGTTCAACTAAAGGCAAAGCACAAAGGAATTGGGAAAGTAATTAGCCAATCAGAATGATCCATTCTCTTTGCTTTGGATGGTAATGTTGTCCCATAGAATGGGCTGGGAGTCAAACAAGAGAAACGCTTAAATTCTAGAGGCAGGTACCTGCGTGCAGTACTTGATTCTTTCCAGGATGGTGGAGAAATTGGGCCTGTACTCTGGACTGTGCTGCCAACATTGTGTCATGATCCGGTAACTTGGGACATAAAGATTAGTGCCAGTATTAATAAAGACACATCAAACCACCAAATAAATATGGCTTCATTTTTCAGCTCTGTCTCCTGGACCTGAGAACTGGGTCTAAGGACCTGGACTCAGCACGGGACCCAAGGGGCAGGACAAAACTGGCCAGGTGTCATATTCGCATTCCCTGGTCCCGGGACTGTCTGGGGGCTGCAATTTAAAATGCACAGCACTGCTCTAATTTGTGCCCAACTGTCAATAATTCTAATGGGATGTTCTGGCAAATGGAGAATTTTTGGAGAGCATCAGTTCACATGTAACTGCCCACAAGCAGACTTGAACCGGAGACCTCTGGGCCGTGTCTACCCTTACCAAAATCTTCGAAATGGCCGTGCTAATGGCCAGATCGAAGAATGCTAATGAGGCGCTGAAAGGCATATACAGCACCTCATTAGCATGCCATCAGCCACGGCACTTCGAAATTTTTGGTCACATTTAGAAGTTTTTGGTAAGTGTAGACGTAGCCCTGGAGGTTAGTGCAGAGCCGCTACAGTTTGAACTAAAAGCGAGCTGGCGCTCAGCTTTGGCTGTAGAGGACACTCTCTCTGAAGTGGTCCAAGTGCCACTACGTGGGACGGTGGACCACACGTAGGTGTGTGGGTTACACATGTTCCAGTCATGCTCTCTGTCTGCTGGTCACACACTGGATATGCTTCCTAAGGCAGGGGAATATTCCCCACATCAGGGAAACTGGCTGATAGTTGGTGGCACAAAGACTCCAGCACTGGAACCTGTATTTTTAACTGTATGGAAGTTGATTGGTGTTGGAAGTTTCCAAGCCACCAGCCTTATACACTGAACTCAGGGATTTATTCACAGAAGAGGTAATAACATGGTAACAGCAACATAACCTTCCTCCCTTTGCCTACCCTCTGTGCCTCAATCATGTTTTGGAAGGACCTGCTGGTATGAGGTAAGTCTCTCATTCCCACTCAGTTCTGGGCCTCTCAACTGAGACCGTCACGAAGGGTAATAACGAATGGTACTCTCAACTTAAACTTCTGTTAAACTTTGAGGGAAACCTAGGATAAACAGTTGTTTTGTCTTGGGTGTAGAGGGGATGGCAGCCCTCTTTGACTAGCCAGTTTGAATGTTCACTAGCCTTTGACTGGTGTCTAAAGGTGAGAAGATACTCACACAGGCCCTGGGCAGTTCTTTGGTGGATCCATTCTTCCTCCACTAGTGACAAATTCCAGCACCTCCTGGTTGGTTTTGCAAGGATAGGGCATGTAGCCTAACGAGAAGATCTCCCACAGCAGCACACCAAAGGACCTGCCACAGAAACCAGCCAACAGTGCTCCTTAGGCTTTGATTTGTACTCTATTGGCTTTAGAACTTGCTGTAAAAGGCCCTTCAGACAAAACTCTTTTGGTGCTGCAGACTGATCACATGGACACAAAATCAGTGAGACTAAAATAGGGGTTTGTCTATACTGGAAAGATACTTTGGGGTGTGAATTTAAAGCACAACAGTTATTTCAGAATAAGTCCATGTGTGGACAAACCCTTGGACTCAATCTGGATTGTAACCCAAACCTAATTTTGGGAGGTTTCAAAAAGTGAAACTAATTCATTTTAAAGTGTCGTCTCACTCAACACTACCCGATTCTGGCTAGCTATGGAAGTAGAAATACCAAAGCACCATTACAGTGGCATAGCTGGCTGCACCGGTAACGTAACAGTATCACGCATTGCATGCGATTTCCAGCTCACTTCTGTAGACTCCAGAGGTCTGTGTAGGTGTCCAAACATTTAAGTATTCATAATGCAAGAACAAGGGGACAGCCAATGACACTGAAAGATCCATACGTTTAAAACTGAACACAGGGAACTCTTCTTTACACAATACATTTAAACTAACAAACTCCCTGTCACAGGGTATTATTGAGCCTCAGGGTAAAACTACTGGCTCCAGTGGAGTCATTAGAAATTATGACATTGACTTCAATCGTACCAGAATTTCACCAACCTCTGTTTGATTCAACCTAGGAAGAAATTTCAGGTTATTTATAATTGCCCATTATAGGGATTGTATGCCTTTTGAAATAGCTGGTACTGGCCCCTGACTGGCTTGGTCTGAAACGGCAGACAACCTATTCCTAATCTTTTGGAGAGCTGGGCATTGCTAATTAACTACATCATCAGGGAACTGGGTCAGTGTGACGCTGGATGCAATGTGCCCAGGATAGCTCTTGGTGAACACTGCTCTTGACAAAAGCCACCTTCCCTACGCCGGTACTTTTTCCACAAATGCTGTGTTGCTGGAGGGTCTTACTTAAACTGAAAATGTTTATCTGAAAGGCATTTATATAATTTCCTCAGCAAGTAGCAGGAACTACTGCTTGAACCTGGTGTCACTTTATATTTCAGTGCCTCAGCATTAAAATAACACCAAAGCAGAGGAGTAATCCTATGTGATTATACTGACAAAATCACCTAAGCACTCTTGTCAGCCATGGATACTGAGTGACATACTGAGGGTTGACAAGTTAGAAGTGCCTGACAGTGATGTTGTTGAAAGCCAGGCTCCTGCTTGTTTCGAGTTTCAAACCTTGCTTTAATACCAGGCATTTAAAAACCCATCCTCTCCTCACTCTGCTGCCACATACTGTAAATGTGCAGTATTGCAGCCATCTTTTGAGACTTAGGTTATGTATACCCTGCAGGTTTTTTTCAAAATAGCTTATTTTGACATTCTAACCTCTAAATAAGTTATTTCTGAAAAGAGTGTTTGCACACCAAGAGCCTTTTGAAATTGAGCATTCACACTGGAGAGCCCAATTTCAAAATACAAGCAATGGCAGGATACCTCGCTGGAGCCAATTAAGTTGTAATTATCTCTGCTTAGTACATACTAAGTCAATTTCGAAAATGAAGGCGGGGGTGTCAACAGAAGTCATTCGTTTGGGTGGATTTGCTATTTCAAGTTAAATGTCCTGTTATCTGAGAATAACAAGCTTTGTAGAGTGAAGACAAGGGCTTTTTTCAGAAAAGAGAGGTTTTTCTGCAAAAAAAAGCCCCACCAGCACTTTAATGGTCTGGGCTATTCGGTTAAAGACCTGAGAGTTTGCATTCTGCTGAAAAGAGATTTTAACAACCGTCTACAGAGAAGTCCTGTGGCACCTTATAGATTAACAGATATTTTGTCAGATGCATGAGTGGGGTGGGGGCAGATTTCAGAGGAGGATTTAAAGAGGGAGTCTCAGTAAAACGGGGGAGGGGCAGACCTAAATCAGAGCTAAACTTGTTTTCACACCCTGAAGTTAGTTTTACTATTGCCTTTAGACATGTATGAAGAGCGAAAGGACAATACATTTTAATGTTGGTTTGAGCAAAGTCATATTTACTGTCCACATTTACTGCTTGCAGCATTCTAATATCTCAAGTATTGGTATGGCTAATCTGGAACATGTGACTTTAAGTTTCTGCTATGATTTAGCTACTCTGTACATCCCCTTGACTGAGACTCCCTCTTTAGACCCGCCTCTGAAACCTCCCCACTCATGTATCTGACGAAGCGGGTCTTTGCCCACGAAAGCTTATGCTCCAAAATGTCTGTTAGTCTATAATATGCCACAGGACTTCTTGTTGTTTTGGAAGATACAGACGAACTTGGCTACCTCTCTGATACCTATCTACAGAGAGAATGCTCAGAACTCACATTCATGTTCAAATTCAACACATTAACACATGGTTTGAACAGGGACAGCAATTACCTGACCCATTATAAGGACTCTTACACATACTTTGATGTTTGACCTAACTCTTAACTCCCCCTGCTCTTCTGACATGTCAACATTGATAACAATTTTTGGACCTCTGTCCTTTATATACTGAGTCTGTTCCGGTATGGCTATGATCTGAAGCAGTGGGTCTGTCCCACGAAAGCTCATCACTTAATAAATTATTCTGTTAGTCTTTAAAGTGCTACATGACTGCTGGTTTGTTTTGATAAAATACAGACTAACATGGCTATCTATCTGCCACTAACAAACCAAATACAAAACAACCAGAAACATTTGAGACCTCTGGGCTGTAAACAACAGCCATTTGTAACATCATGTGAGGGGGTTCTGCATAACCAGAGGGATGTGTCAGTGTAGTCTTATGTATTCTGCTTATGTTGGGGCAGATTCTACAGGTCTCATTTAAGCAAAACTCTAATTGAAATCAAAGGAAAGATTTCTTGATTTCTCCTATTAAGACTATGGGCAACTTTACCACGTTGAAAGTTTTAGCTGTGAAAAGACTTCAATACCTGATGACCCACTAACATCTGCCCTGCCCTCGGCATGCAGAGGTGAGCAAAAAGTAATAGTCACCACGTATCCGTCTTGGAGGTGAAAATCCCCTCTAGGAAAGCCTCTGGTGGCATCCACTTGACAGGCAACATGGCTCTTCCTCCTTTGCGATAGTAGCTTGCCCTACGAAGAACAAATTCAAGGAGAATCAAGGGCTTGGAATCAAATTCTGAAGCAGCTGAAGTGGTCAGATGAATAATGAGTCTTTCCCACTCGATCCCCATGGGGAGGAGGAGCGGAATAGACAAAGACAATTCTGGGTGAGAACTGATCAGCAAGAATTTGTAACCATCAGAGCTGATAAAAGAACCTGAAATGAATTAAAGTGCAGGGCAACAGCGCAGAGTATTTTCCAGACACCTCAGGTTTGTCCTAGATTTTTTTTTTTTTTTTTTTTTTTTAAGTTTAAGGGCACTGCTTGCCAATTAGCTGGACATGGTAAATGCATTTGTGCATGCTGGTTTAGACACCACAAACGTAAGTGGTGTGCGCCAGGGCCAAGCCAGGAATCATGGACACTCGCAGTTAGCAATTTTCTCTCCCTGCTTCTACCTACTCCAGCTTTTGTCCTATGTATCTGCTTTGTCAATTTTCATTTCAATTTTTTTTATTTATATCTCTCTGTCATTTTAGCATCATGTCAATTCACTGTCAGCACCATTTCCAGTCCAGCCCTGTCTCTGGATCTGAAGCAGTGGGTCTGTCCCACGAAAGCTCATCACCCAATAAATTATTCTGTTAGTCTTTAAAGTGCTCCAGGACTGCTGGTTTGTTTCGTTATGATACAGACTAACATGGGTACCTCTCTGTTAACCATTCAACATGACAACACGTTAGCTCAGTGCTTTTCAACCTCTATTCATTGACAGACCCTCTAAACGTTTTGAATGGAGTTGTGGATTCCATGGAAAATCTGAGACATTGTCTGCAGAACCCCAGTGGTCTGCAGAGCAGAGGTTGAAAACCATTGTATTAGTTCACTGATGAGTAATTAACCGGTGTTAATAATCTAGGCCAGCTGTGTCCAATACACTGTCCCCTTGCCACATGTAGCTAATGCGGCTCATGAGAGCCGCAGACATGGGGCGCCCCTCCTGCCACTGTTTGGTGGGACAAGCGCATGGTGGCAGTGGCAGGGAGGCATCTCCTGCAGCTGGCTCGGGGCCGGGGGAACTCGCATGGATTGGCTAGGCAGCATGGCTGAGCGACCTGGGCAGCGGCGTGGCTTGGGGCAGCTTGGAGGCATAGCTGGGCAGCTTGTGTGGCATGGCTCCGGCAGCAGCCTAGTGAGTCACCAACAGTTTGGGGCAGGGGACTTAAGATGCGTGACTGCGGGGTGGGTGGTTCCTGGCTTGAGGGGTGGCACTGGAGGGGGAAGGGGCTGTGGCGAGTGCTGAATTTCTTTAGGACACCACTGCTTTAGGGTAGACAACTCCCCTGAAAATAATGGCTGGTCCCACTAAGGTGAGTCTAGCTCAGCGGACACGGGACAGTTCATATTTTTCAGACATTCGTATGAGCTCTCCATGCTCTGGAGATGTCAACTTCTTTCATTTTTCTCTGCACAAACGGAACCCCCTCGCCCCATACCTGTAGATATCCCGGGCCATGCCAAAATCGCCAATTTTGGCAACTCGTGCTGTCCCCGTGCAGGTCAGCAGGCAGTTCCTTGCAGCTATGTCCCTTAAAAGAGAATTGGAGTTACACGTTACAGTACTTTGGTTACCAGGATCACTGTACTCCCTACACAGCTAGGTCTCTCCAGCTGCCGTCCCTACTTCAGGGGCCAGGCTTCATGCTCTCACCTCTCGCTTAGGCTGGAAACATGCATTTCGCCCATTCGCAGGCCAGGTGGCAGTCCTCTGTATCAACAGTGATCACCATGGCAGATTGGATCTTGCAGTACTATTACCCTGGGGACATAACTGCTGGAACTAAAGGTGCTGCTGCGCTCCCTGGCTTGAAGGGGTTTCCATTGTATACAGGGTTTAGAGGTTGGTTCAATGGGCTCTCAGCATCCAGGCTGTACACATTGTTCCCACACCTCATCTTGGGACACGCTTCTTAGCACAGGTGCAATGTGCCTGAAATGGCAGGTGTCAAGGACTCATCAAGGAATTTGGTCTGCTGGTTGGCTCATTAGCTTCCCTGGCTTGGGCTGGCTATTTATGGGGAGCACAACAGGGCCTCTACTCCCCTGCACATGCACACACAAACACAAACACACACACACACACTTGGGGACAATGATAATTAGTGGCCAAGCAGCTTCCTTAAGCATCATTTATTTAGCATACAAGGATTTCAGGGGGAAAAAATCCTAAAAGCAATAAACCAACCTATAGGGCAAAGCCTGCATGTCCCTAACCCCTGCTGTCCCCTGGATCTGAAGGGGCCCAGGGCTGTTACTGTCTCTGAAATGTCCACCTGGGCCAGCCTGACTGGCTAGGCAATAGCTCACCAGGGAACCTCACCATCTGTCCCACATAAAGGCCCTTCCTTTGATTGCTAATTCCCAGCCTGCCTGGCAAACTCCATTTACAGCAAGCATGGGGAAGCTACAGCCCATGGGGAGCCCTGAGCCTCGCAGGTTGGATCAAGGCAAGCAGGATTGGGCCCATGGGTTGACCCTGGAGTTACCACTATTCTCCATCCCCTCCCCTCAATCTGGGGGAACAGCAGCACCAGGAACTGCTCTCCTGGAGGCTCCCCACCCCCGGTGGTCCCATTGGGTGGAATCACCCAGACCCCACCTCAGCTCACTCCTTCTCCCTTACCTTTCCTCAGACCTTGCAGCCCCAGCTCACTCCAGCACCCTGCTTCCCTCCCAGCCCCCCACACCTCCAGCTCTCTCCTGGCCAGACCCTGCACTCCATACTCATCCCAATCCCTGCAAGGCCCCTGCTGCACAGTGAACCCCTATTTTTTGGTCCCACCCCAGAGCATAGATGAGGCCCACAAAAACCTACTAGCCCTGGGCACTCAAAAGTGTAAACTTGACCTAGAGGAAAGCCTGAACCCTCCAGCCTTCCTCCCACCTCTACTGTGAGGTTGGAGCATGAAGGGTCTTAGGTGGAGGCCACGTAAGTAAGGATGCAGGGTTTGTTTTTTTCCTCACTTGTGTGTGGGCTCCCAACTGATTTCTCTGGGGGGGGGGGTTTGGTGACTCCTGATCCCCCCCCCCAAAAAAGGCTCCCCGCTTCTGTTTTACAGGGTGTTGGAGACAAGACTCAGGATTTTTGACAGTAGTAACTAAAAACCCATTGTCTTTCGTGTGTGTACCTACACAATGTTCCCTGTTGCTCTGCCCACAGACTCATTAAGTGAAATCATTCTATTCATATAGGACACCTTATAACACCAATATAAATTACATAATCTCAGTAACTAGGTTATGTATGAATAGTCTTAGGTGCTTGCATCACAAGCTGTTACGGGAGGCATAATCTGATTACTTATCAGCTCCATTTCTGTTGCCCCTTAAATATTTACTTTCCTCCCTCCCACCATTAGACTGGTATTGCCAGAAGATGGGGGTCTATATTTTTGGAGGCTGGGGCTAGCAAACTGTTATTCCTGCACTTAGGTTTATACCCAGTGCTAGTTCCATTGAAATTAGGTGTTGCATCTGGAAGTAACTTTGCAAGATTGGGCCTTTAATTTGTGACACAGGAAGGAGGTGACTACATGCATGAGGCTGGGAAGTTTGGGCTCATTTTAAAGTACTGTTGTGGTCTGAAAAGCACCTTGTTTAAAAAATGGCACTGGGAGGGTCCCTGTTTAATTGAATCTGAGTGATGGCCGAAAAATGTGCTTATGTTGCAAGTAAAATATTTCTTCTCACTGCCAGCCTTGAAAACACCTCCTGCCTCTGAAAAACAAGCAGGGCTCTTCCTTTTTACCTCATCACCACAGTAACAAAAATCACTCCAGGACATATTTTTTTAACATGACTGTGGACTATGCAGGCCTCCCTCTCTAAGGTCATGACAATGTTCCTCATGTAATAGGAAAAGGTACTGGTGCCATGTTGAATGACACCAAGCACTCTTTCCTTAGAGTGGGCAGATGGGCTTGTGGAGAGAGAAGCGATCTAAAATGATTGGGATGCTATTGTTTCTGTACTTCACAAAGACTCTTGTGTCCCTTGCAAAATATCTGTACTCACTAAACTGGTTCTATCATTTCAGTGCATAGGAGAGGGACTATTGTGCTCTTTGTCTGCTGATGCTATGAAGGGACTTTACTGGTTTATTTTAATATACTTAGGGAAAGGATAAACTTGTTCATAGGACAGGGAGGGAGTTCCACTGAATATACATCCCTGATGTTCTCAGGCACCCATTTTCTGAGGTGGTTCTTTCTCAGATGAACAACAAAAAGTTCTGTGGCACCCTAGCAGCTAACAGATATTTTGGAGCATAAGCTTTTGTGGATGAAGAGGGTCTTTGCCCAGCAGAGCTTATGCTCCAAAATATCTCTCAGTCTATAAGGTGCCACAGGACTTCTTGTTGTTTTTGAAGATACCGACTAACTGGGCTAGTCTATAAGGTGCCATGGGACTTCTTGTTTTTAAAGACACAGACTAACTCAGCAACTCCTCTGACACATTCCGAGATGAGGGCCCTCTCTCAAGTGACCCTCACAGAGAGAGAGAGAAGCCTCATGGAAAACCCCAGAAAAGAAACTTTTGGAGTTGGATGGTTTTCCAGAGAATCCCACCCTGAATCTTCCAACTTTTAGGACAGGTAGCAATGACTTCTTCCTGCTGCATAATCTCTATGCTGGAATCTGGAGAGACAATGTGTCATGATCGTGAGGGTTAGCCAGAAGACTGAGAGTAAACGGGTTAACCTCCTTAGCCAGGTGGGGGTGGCCTATAGGAATGTAGGTAAGAATTTCAAACTGGGACAAAGGAATTTTTTGGTTCTTCCCTTTTCTGTCCTCTGGTCTCTCTTCTTCTTTCCAGCCATGAGGGAGACAGACACAGAATATCTCCCTCCAAGAACAGGCCCTCCAATCTTCTGTAAGTAGGGCAAAGTTTAGATAAATCCGTTAGCCTTTATTGTTTTATGGTTTGGGAAGTGGGATCTGATGTCTGTGCACTTTTTAGAAATGTTCTTTTACTCTCCTTGTAACTAAGTTCTAGGCCCATGGTGGAGACTCCCCTTGTGTTTTACTTTGTGACTCTTCAATCTAATCATGAGGCTTGCAACACGAATATTGTTGTAATAATAAAAGTTCTCTTTTTCTTTTTATTAACCTGGCATTGGTTAATGTTTGTGTCCTGGTTTTTACTTTTGGGGCTGAGATTTCCTAAGTAGTCTGTCCCTGGTTTCCTTATTATTACTTGGGTGGTGGCAGTGAATTTTAGCCCCAAAATCTAATTTTTTTTAGGATTTTTTGGAGGGGGGAAGTTTTTTCCAAAACCTGGTAGATAAGGTTTTGGGGGTACTTTTGATGGCCCCCACTTCTGCATTTGTCTTGCTAGAGTGGGGAAGGAGCCATGACACAGTGGCTTCAGAGAAAACCCTGGCTGAGGTAGGGGAGTTTGAATAGCCGCCTACTGGATGAAGGGAGGATCTCAATCCCTTGCATATAGCTTCAGCAATGGGTGTGTCTCTGTGCTCTCCAAAGAGTGTATCAACAGCATATTTGGAAGGACACCAGATGTTAGCCTGCAGTTTTAGCTCCTGGAATTGGAGCCACAGTTGCCCCCAGGAAAGATCTTTGGGAGTTCGTAATGTACAGCAAATCAGAGTCAGGTGAAGCATTGGGCCTGAAAAAGCTGCTTGGGAAGTGTAGTTGAAAGTAGACCTGTGGAGGACTTGAGGGAAGTGGAAGGGGAGAGGGACACATGCTCACAAGGGCATTCCGGAGCATGTAGATCTGCACAAAAAGAGGCTGCAGCCAGTACTCCCAAGGCTGATGCTGCTGAATCCAAGTTTAGTCTGAGTGATGATTTTATTGTCCTGTCTATGGGTCCTGTCTCCCATGGTTGGCATGGTGATACGCTTCACTACAGAAGCCACAGCAGGCTTAAGGCTTCACGTTGCCCTTTTAAGAGCTGGGATTCTGTGCATAAGATTTTGGGTTGCCCCCGAGAGCAGGGATTCTGTACATCACCAAGGAGCCTTGAAAGACAATCTGCAGGCATGAATTCGCTGCATGTCTCTGTAAGGAAAGCAATAACCACTTCATGGCCTCCTGGAGCCTCGTCTAGCTCTCAGAAGGCAGGATCTGAATTTCTTCAGCCCCACACTCCAGGCCTCTGGGCATGGGCTAAGTGAGAACTAACCACTCATAATGAAGGATGAGATGGAGACAAATTGCCCACTGGTATCTGAGAATTCACAGGAGCTGGGACTTTCCATGGCTTGCTTTGAAAGTTGTGGGAATAGGGATCCCATGTCTGGGGTAAGGTTTGGAAAAAAAAAAACTTGCTCCCTACTTCTATTTGAGATCACACTCTACTCTCCTTTCCACCCCTGGATAGGTCTTGCACAGCTGTGCAAGGGGGTAGGCATGGGGCTTTACAAATACCTGGCCCGGCACCATCACAATCTTACTCTTGCAAGCCAGCACAGTCCTCAGCTGTTAACATCCTTTTTAGAAAAGTTTACACTGAGAAGTTCCTATTAGACTTTTCATATGGTGTATTTTGCTTAAGTATAAATAATAATCCCTTTATAGCATCAGCCATCTGAGCAACTTAGAAGTGATTTGTAGTTGTTAAATTCTTTCATATCTGGCATTCTATAATCTGGAACTCTCAAATAACCAGCATTTTAACCACAAGTAAATTTTAGTTATGATGTCCGTAAGTACAGTCTAGTGAAAGTAAATACAAATAAATACAACAAATACGGTACACGTTTACAGTGTACAATACTACCGTTGCTGGTAAATAAAGTACTCCGCATGCATTTTTGTTTGCTTCTTAATATCTAACCTTGTTTTTCTTTAGAGTTATACATTGCTAGGTATACCTCTCTACAATACAGAATATATGAATATCTGTATATCTGTATATCTCCCTGCCCCAGGGCTGCTGGATATGAAAGAGTTTACTGTATATCCAGTTTACAAAGAAGTGAAACTAACACAGAGAAGTTAAGTGACTTGAGGGAGGCCACATGTTGACTCAGTGGCAGAATGAGCAGCAGAATCCCAGGGTTCCAGATGTCTTTCCACTGCCCTGATCACAAGAACATGCCCCACCTCTAACCCTAAGCATGAGAAAAGTAAAACATCAGCCTCACAATTCACTGCTCAGATTGCCACCTGCCTTGTTTCCCCTTTTTCTTCCAGTCTCTCCCATCCATGCCTGGCTGTGTAGCTGTTACGCCTGTTTGCTCTGCAGAAAGGGTGTACCTATGTACGTGTGCTTCTACTCTGCTCTGCCTGGCCCCTGGCATACCTGCAAAGTTCCACCCTGTTACTGTGTAGCACAAACACCACGGGCATGTCTGCACTGGAGTTGGAGGTGCAGTCTTTAGCTGAGAGAGAGAGATTCATGTGTGTTGTGAACAAGACACGAGAAGTCATTCTTCTGCTCTACTCTGCACTGGTTAGGCCTCAGCTGGAGCATTGTGTCCAGTTCTGGGCACCGCAGTTCAAAAAAGATCTGGAGAGGGTCCAGAAAAGAGCAACAAGAATGATTAAAGGTCTAGAGAACGTGACCTATGAAGAAAGGCTGAAAGAATTGGGCTTGTTCAGTTTGGAAAAGAGAAGATTGAGGGGAGACATGATAGCGGTTTTCAGGTATCTAAAAGGGAGTCATAAGGAGGGAGGAGAAAACTTGTTCTTTCTGGCCTCTGAGGCTAGAACAAGAGGCTATGGACTTAAACTGCAGCAAGGGAGGTTTAGGCTGGACATTAGGAAAAAGTTCCTAACTGTCAGGGTGGTCAAACAGTGGAACAAATTGCCAAGGGAGGTTGTGGAATCTCCATCACTGGAAATATTTAAGAACAGGTTCGATAGATGTCTATCAGGGATGGTTTAGACAGTACTTGGTCCTGCCATTGGGGCAGGGGGCTGGACTTGATGGCCTCTCGAGGTCCCTTCCAGTCCTAGTGTTCTATGATTCTACGATAGATTTGCTTGAGCTTGTGTGCGAAAAAGAGCAACGTAATGGCAGGTGCATGAGCTGTGCTAGTCAGCCCGAGTACAGTCCCATCAGAAACCCAACAGCAGGGTAGTCAAGAGGTAAACTGAGGGCCAATTCAGACCACTAGACACTTTCGAATCTTTTTATTTACGTATCGACAGTGGGGCTGACAGCCACCACGGGCCCTGGGGCAAGCTGAGAGCGGGACCTGGTTCTGCACCCTCAGAAGGGGCAGGAACAAGAATGGAAGGGGCTTGGGGCACCCAGCACCACATGGCCCATGGTGCTGGAGCCCCATACCCCACCATGCAGTGCAGCAGAGTAGCGCTCCCGTGGCACTTTAAAGGGGCCCAGAGCTCCGGCTGTCCCGACTGTCAAAGTAGCCACAGTGGCGGTTAGAGCTTCAAGACCCTTTCAAATGCCAGACCTCGGGGCAACTGCCCCGCCCCCCTCTTTTTCCCTCAGCTTTTTTCCCCCCTGCCCTGTTGGTGGGCCTGTGTGTGTGTATTATTTTACTTTTCATTTGGAGTCTGGACTGACTATCGCTTGACCTAGGCATGTGGACTATGAAAAAAACTAATTGACAGCCCCTGCCCTAGGCACTTACTTGAGGGTAGTAGCTTTTCCCATAATGTATGCAGCCAGACTTACACTGCCACTTGTAACCTGCTAGCTTGACAGGGGGTAGCACAAGAATGTCTCTCTGAGGTGGAAAATCACCAGCTGTAGTGAAGACATACCCCGACTCACGAACCTGCTCTATGTGCCTGTGCGTGTGTCCCCTACGCCTCCTGCTGACCTGCACTGGGCATAAAATGGACTTAGAGCTGTGGAGGGGAACAGGCAGCTTCCATCAACTGAAACCAGCTCTCCTTTGGAATGAGAGATGCTGCCCAGCCTAGTGGGACTCTTTAGCAGCTTCTCACAGCAGTTGTTAGCTCTTCTCTCTTGTGTCAGCCACAGATTGTAGCGCAGCAAGTGTCAGGGGTTCTGATTTACAGGGAGGGCTAGCTCAGTGGTTAGAGCATTGACCTCACAAGCACAGGGTTCTGAGCTCGAGGGTCTGGGGCAGGCTAGATTTAAAAAAAATAATAATAATAATCTGCCAGGGATGGTGATAGGTCCTGCTGTGAGTGCAGGGAACTGGACTCAATGACCCTTCCAGCTCTATGAGATATGTATATCTCCGTGTTTAAGGATTTTACAGACGAGGCAATTGCGGCACAAAGAGGCAAACTGACTTGGAGCGAAACCATGGCAGCGTGGGCAGCAGCGTGGTTTAGCTACTTGATATATACCCTGGGGCCCAGGTTGGTTTGCACAGCTCACGCTGCTGCTCGTGCTTTCGTAGCTTTGTTGCTGTTGCTATCTGAGCTGGCTGGACTGGGTGTGTCTACCTGTGCCAAGGTCACAGGTGCGACTGCAGTGCAGACACACCCCTATGCCCTGATTAAGATCCTAACTCCTGGACCATACTGCATAAGCTCTGCTTTTCTTTACACTGCTCTTGGCTTCCCTAGTCAATGGCTCAAAGGTTATTCTGTGCTGGTGCTACGCTAAGACAATCAACAAGCCCTAGTGAGGTCAGAAGAGAGGGAAATAAGAGAAACAAGCAAGAGAAATAACTCTCCTGCACAGTTGTGTAGTGTAATGCTACTACCATCTAGTGGAAATAGGGAAGAACCTCAAGAATGCATGTGATACAGATATCCAGTAGAATCTGAACTACTGGAAGCGCACACAGTCCCGGGCAGATTTTTGGAAGTACAAAAGGCAACCAGGAACTTAATTCCCACTGAAAGCCAAGGGCATTTGGGTACCTAGCTCCCGTTTTGCCTTTGAAAATCTTTATTCATAATGTTGTGGTTCAGCACCATCTGCAAAGCAGAAGAGTTCACACCATTTTATCATGTTACAACATGGAAACCTCTACAATATGTGCTATTAATGTGACATCATTAGTTGTACTTCCTAGGCATTAGTTATATTCTTGATTGGCAGTTCACTCAGGCAGTCACTTGTGAACAGAGTGCAGTGGTTTATCTTAATAATTACCTAGGGCTATGCTAAGACACCTGCTTGCTTTTGGCTTCAGACCAAGCTCTATCTTCAGACTGCCTTTCAAGTCAAATACATACAGTTTCAACCTGTTTACTGTTTCTGCTCCAAAAGCACAGAAGATTCTTGTTCACCACATTTTTTGTAGCAAAACCTGTCGAAATCCTATGGGTTCAACCCCACTTCTCTTTGAGATCTTGAGACTCAAGTCCAGCTTGGGGCACATAAAACTGCATGGATCCAAACTGGAAAACATGTCTGCACGTTCCCTTGTAAAGTTAAAACCATCGGCTTTGTATGAGCCCAGCCGAGTTCAAGCAACCATCACATTGGGATGGACTGCACCCTCTCACCTGTGAATGAAGTGGTTCTCCTCCAGATATTTGCAGCCACAAGCAATGTCCCTGGCTATGTTCAGCAGGTCCTGCATTGTTAGGGTGGATGGCTGATTCTGGATAAGAGACAGACGCACACAGGAAGGGAAGTTATGGAGGCTGCAGTCACTGTTAGGATTTCCCTAGCAGCCCCAGGGCAGTGGTGCTGTTAAGATGTAGCGAGAGGAAGGACTGTCTGGGACAATGAGTCCCGAGAAATTTGGTGCCCTGGAAAGGGAGGATAGAAGCAGAGCCTCAAGGGAGACATGGGGGAGGATGGAGTAAGAAACTGCCTAAGGGAAGTTGGACAGGTAAAGCTAATCCCCAGCAGGGTCCAGAAGGAGGCAGTGTTAGTGGCAAGTAGGCCACCCTGTGACACTCACTTAACCTTTGGCAATCATTTTATCACTACAGGGAAAATTCCTTAGTGTGTCTCCAGGAAAGCTCTTACAACAAGTACTTTTCCAGTGCTGTGGGGAGGGGTGTGGAGAAATTGCTCCAAGCTCAATGAAGCTCCTGGAGATGTCACATCAAATTGCTGGGTTTTCCAGCCCGCCCGCCCCCCCACCCCGACTCCTGGTTCTGGATGCTGTTAACTTGGTCGTTTCACAGACTGGAACCATTAGTACTCTGGCTTTTGGCAGCTGATATTTAATCATCTAGGTGATCACCCTTACTGCACAGAACACTTGGACATTTGCCATTGATGGTTAGAGTTATAAACAAGTACTTTACAAAGGTGAAAGAGGAGGAAATAAGAGAGGGAAGAAGAAATTAGCTTGTTTTGGGATACCTTTGTCAGGAAGCTGATGGAGTTTCACTTTTGCAGTGGCCAAATAAACCTGTGGCAAGATCCAGAGCCAGTTAAATTTTTCAGAAAGGGCACTCATGAACGAGCCTTTAAATTTGGAAGGGCTGTTTGGGTTCAATTAAATTCTTGCCTCTTTGTGTTTGTTGCTACCAAACAGTCTTGATAGCAGGTTTGTTTTTACCCAGATGTTTAGGGAATGACTTCTCCATGCTATTATACATATTTGCTGTGTGCAGATGAGAACAGTCATACCTCACTGTTGTTTAGGGCAGGTCTACACCACAGTGAAGGTTGAATGGAGTTACACAATTCCAGCTACGTTAATTATGTAGCCAGAGTCGACATACATTAATTCAGGCTTCCATGTTGTCTCCACGAAGGGAGGTTGTCAGGCATGTGAGCTCCCATCAACTTCCCTTGCTCCTAATGGGGGGAAGGAATATCTGAGCCAACACAGGCACCAGGTAAGTTCGATTTAGCCCATCCCTACTAGGTGCGCTAAATCAAACTCTGGAAGATCAACCATGGCGGGGTTGATCTTCGCTGTAGTGAAGATGTACCCACAGTCAATATTCATCACTCCATAGGCCTTTTCTCCTCACAGAAGTTGTATTACTTTCACTGTACTGACATGGTTAAGCCCTACAATCCTCTTCGTATGGATGTAATTGAATGTACTTATACCAGTATAATTTATTCAGGTACAAAAAGGAGAATCTCTCTTATTGGACAACGTCTGTTGGAAAGAAGGACAAACTGACCTGAAGAAGAGTTCTAGATGTCTGAAAAGCGTCTCTCTCACCAACAGAAGTTGGTTCAGTAACAGATATTACCTAACTCACCTTGTCACTAATATACCTGTAGAAGACATCTTTATATTTCTGTATCTGTCTTCACACTATGGGTTGTTGCTAACTGACATAGCTACACCAGTGCAAAAACGTGTGTAGGGCAGGCCTTATTTGCCTGCTTTAAAAGTTTCACTCATCCACTCACGGAGCAGAAGCAATATCATGTGAGTAATGAGACCAGTAACACACTCTGAATAACCAATAGCAAATAGCTGAAATTAGCAGCTGGTGAACAACTCATACGTTGAAAATGGTTCATCTAAATTGTTTGTGGAGCCTTATACCAGTAACAAACACATCTGGGGAAATCAAGATTCATTCACAAACAACTCACAAGCAGAAAACCCAGGCTAGTTCCATATTAAGTATTTGCAATACTATTTCATTGAGCACCCATTGTATGTGTAGCTGGAATAACTCAACATAGCTCCTTTGAAGGAAATACCACAATGTCTAGTTACATGAGCTGAAGAGCTGCCTAGGGTTGTCAACTCTGACTGAAGCTATTCTGGGAGATTTATTTTCCCAACATGACATAATGTCTTTTTCTTAAAATATCCTATTAGAATTTTCCAGATTTCTTTCCACAGTCACCAGAAGATGGATGCCGATTCCAGGACACTCCAGGCCAATCCTTGAGAACTGGCAACCCTATGGCTTGCAGTGAATGAGCATCATTGCTGTAATCTCAGCTCGTTACTTGACACAGCAATGCATAGATGGTGTGAGGGAGGCTCAGAGAACATTCTCACATACTGTTGTCCAGCTGTTTCTGACAGAGACACTCTTTACTCCATTTCCTCCTGGGTTGCTAGTAAACTCGATCCTTTGCAATACATGATCAAGACTAATTTTCTATTATTGGCATCCTCTCACATCAAAGGAAGAGGGGGAACTGTCCAAAGGTTTGCAGAAGTTGGAAGGTGGAGAAGAGCCCTATTAAAACGCCGTAAGGAAAACAAACCAAGTGGAAAGTGGAAGATGGTCTCACCACCCGAGGTCGATTCTGCCGAAGGAAGCTCTTCATATCTCCTCCAGCCATGAGCTCCAGCAGAATGAAGCGAGGCAGCATCTGGAGGCTCACACCAATGCACCGCACAATGTTCTGGTGACTGAACTTACTTCCAATTCACCGCCACAACCACATCCAGGGAAAGGGAGACAAAACAGACAGGAGATAAAACCTTTTACCCAACTCACCCCTGAACTTTGGTGAATCACACTGTCAAAGCCAGTGCCCACCTCCGCTAAATCAAAGCACGGTGCCCGAGCCTGACTCTAGGGACAAGGACTCCAAAGAGATTTTTCTTGGCATGGCCTCTTCAGAAAGTAGGGAAAAACCAGCAAAAGCTACCAAATACAACAGCCCCTTCCTTCCGCACATGCCTGCCATGGTTCTCCAATGCAGTGAAGATTCATGGATTTCACTGTGACAGGGTCACAGGAGAAAGGAAATATAACTTATAGCTTTTAAGTCCAAAATATTACAGCTGGTTGAAATGAAATGCTATCATGGGGTGGGGACGGGGACATGGGTTTCTTTCATTGTTCCTTAAGTGCATTTTTGTGTAGTTTGGGAGTGTCAGTTCAGTTCCCAGTCTGCCAGAAACAGGGTCAGCTAGGGCCAGTTGTAGCAATAAGTTAAGTAACTTCTTTCCCCCCTCAGGAACTGGATTGAGAGAATCAGTTCAATTAACGTAGGCTGCCAAACTGTTGTCAGAAGGCAGGATCACTACCCGCCCGGGTTAGATATGAGCGGAGGACTTCGGGAGTGGTGGAAAGCCAGAGAGAGAAGAGACAACTAAATCAATCAAAACATTATGAAATGAACTGCGGGGTTGCTTTTAAAAAATCATGCGCCAGCATGGCTGTGTCTTGCGTTGCCAACCAGAACTCCAGCAGGGTGCCGGGGGGTTGGGCTGATGGCGGCAGTCCAGGCCCAGCAGCATGTCCTAGCTGGGAGATGAAGTCATCCGCATACCCTCAGAGGAAGGGTTTTGTTCCACATACTGAAGACAGGGCAAACAGCAACACAGATAAATTATCCCCTGCACTACATGTCGAGATGCCTTTTTACTTCATTCTGGGTAAAAACTTAACAGGACATTGTCATAGGGGTGGCTCTGTCTGGTGATTGCTTTGCCGGGCAAGACCTGGGCAGTTCTATGGTAAGTGAGAGCCACCCTGCCAGCAGAGGAGCTGTGTGGTGAGAGAAGGATTAGGGGAGTTTGTCTAGATTATCTCCCTTTTTCATGAGACTGATTTAGTGGCATAAATCCCAGGTTTGAAATAAGGCCTGAAATGTTGGGCACGATTCAGTCCTCTCACTTTCCTAGGCAGATAAACATCACACCACACAGTTCACTGTCAGGTCTTATCAGGTCAGGCCCGATCATTGTCCGGTCTGCTCTGCACAGGAGACAGGCTGCACATGAGAAGCACAGACCCTCCCCAAGCAAGGTGGGGAGCTGCACTACACTTCCTGGAGCTCCACAGCTCACAGTGGTCCCTGGTTCGCTACTTCACCCCTCAAGTGGCAGTGTGCCTCCCTCTGCTGCCTGCTGCGGAGACCCGAGGTCCTGGGGTGATCAATGCTGCAGAAGGCATTGGGAGGGAGAAAAGTCACCATGCTCAGTGGAGACTAGGGACTACAGCTATGGTAGGCTATTGCTTGAAGGGTACAAAGGGAAGCTTCACGCCTCATCTCCTTGTGCCACCATCCACACACTAGCCAGGCCCGGGCTGTTCCTGAACACCCAGCAGTGTTTTTAACAACAGTACGGTTTGCCCCTATGACCTGGGCTGGAATCCCTCCTTGGCATGCAGCGTGGGGAGTGCTGCCTGACTGTGCTGAATGGCAGCAGTGTTGCATGACGAGAGAGCCAAATCCTATCGCTTGCTCAAGCCATAGCTTTCCAGTCAATCAATGGCAGCGTCCTAACACAAGGACGGCATGACTTGAATCCTGCGCGGCCAAGGGCCCTGCGGTTTCCTGAGGTGAAAGCTCCCATGTAAGTGTAACATTATTAAAAAAAATTCAGTGCTTATTAGAAATTACTTTTAGCTTTGTGGAGATAAGCAGTCAGGGTATCAGGTACAAGGCAAACACATGCCCACTGGAAATTGGGCTGAGGCCACTAACAGGCCACCACGCAGCCATTGGATGTAATAACTTGTAGTTCAGAGGAGGGCTGGATCAGAAAGCCCATCCCGTCATTAATCTCCTGTAAATTAATCTTCCGATTAAATCCACTGATTAAAATGACCCCCACACTCGACTGAAATATACCTGATTATCAATGCTTCCATCAGAAAATCCATCTCATCCTGCTCAGAGCAGATTTCTGGCAATGTCTGTTGACAGGGAATGAAAGGGACAAAACACCCAGAAGAAACAAAAATATTTCAGAGAAGTATAAAACCCCCCCCACAACCGTGAAGACATAATATGATTAGATCATAGACATGATGAGAGTCTCTTGCTCCAATTTTAATCCCCTTATGACTCTAGTGGTAGGAAAGAAACAAGAGGCGACTGACCTATGTGAAGAATATTCTTGCGTGTGCATTTAACTACCTGCAGTGCTTTTGTAGCCAGAGAAAAAGAATCACACCTGGTTCTATACAGAGAGGTGTAGTTGCTAGGGAACTACAGGACTCAATAGCTCATTTAAACCAATGTATACTAATAGCACAGACAGATATAAACTGCAGTTGCAGGTCTGCACAGAATGGTGGGGCCAATGCTTATGTGGCTGCTGCGATCTGTGTGCAGACTGAGGAGTGGGGTGGCTGCTACTGACTGCAGGCTAGGCTGCAAGGGATAACAGAGCTAATGCTATTTGCAGTCTGGGCTTTGCGGGGTGTGGCAGCATTTTGGTAAATTACATATATTATTCCTTGAGTAACCTGCTATGCTAGTGCGGGCACCTTTTACAAAAGGAGTATGTTAGATGTATGTTTTTAAAGCTCCCTATGTATCTCCTCCCCTCTGCTGTCAAATCCGAACTCTGCGAAAGCAGGGGTGGCTGATATGGCCAGTCCAGGATGAACCAGCTTCTGTGTGGAGAATGCCCATTCTGGGCACCAGGAAATGATTTGTGTACATTCAGCTCATATGACCTTTAAATAATACCTCCTCTCTCCTCTGTCATGGCTATTATATCAACTTCCAGAAGGAAATACAGCAGGTTCTCAGCTGAGCTCAGCAGTTTCATTTGCAGGGGGCTGCGTGACCACCTGGGAAGGTTGCAGACAGGACACTAACAGAGATCAGTCATTGCTTTCTCACAAAGAAGCTGGCCACAATCTGGCACTGGATCATTAAACTGCAAACAATAGATAGCATTTAAATTTACTGTTTCCCTCTGTTTACTTTTGCACTTTACTCTGGACTGTGAAGTTAGGTAGTTTCACTTGCAGTGAACTGGCAGTTTCAGTTCTGGGTTCTCTCACTCACTCTCTCACTCAGGGGATGCTTACACTGCAGTTGCTCTTTTCCCAAGCTGATTTGGCTGGGACAGCTGGGCTGTTTCACTGCTGTGGAATATTTCAGTTGGGGCTGTAAACTGAGCTCTGCGACCCTCCACCTCCCAGGGTCCTAGAGGCTGGACTCCAGCCAGAGCCTGGACATCTATAGAGTAGACCCCCAAGATATGTGCACTGGAGTTGCATGTATCTCAGGTTAACCCCACTCAGAGAAGCAGGGGAAATGACCAGGGCTGCTGAGCTGGTCAGTTTCCCAGCTCCTGTCAGGGATGGCAGCCTGATTCTCCCAACCCCTGACAGGAGAAGTTTCCCCGCTCCTGTCAGCGGCAGCAGCTGAGATGCGGTCACTGACAGGAGTGGCTGATGCCCCTGACAGGAACAAAGAAACCGCTCTTGTCAAGGGTGGCAGCCTGACTCTCCCCGCTCCTGTCAGGGGGAGCAGTTGCTCCTGTCAGTGGCAACAGCTAAGAGTCAGGCTCTCAGCTGCCACCACTGACAGGAGCAGGGAAACTGACCAGGGCAGCAGCCTTGGTCACTTTCCTGGCTCCAGCCAGCGGAGGGGAGCTGGGAATCAGGCAGCAGTTTTCCAGCTCTGCAAGCAGAGGGGAGCTGGAGCCAGGAAAGTGACCAGGGCTGCTGCCCTGGCTAGTTTTCTGGCTCCCCCCAGTTGCCTGAAATTTGACTTATGTGGGGGTTACGAGAATGCAACCACTACATAAGTTGGGGGTCTCCTGTACTGCAGTTAAAAGCCCCACAGCCTGAGCCCCATAAGCCTGACTGAGCTGGCGCTGACTAGCCATGGGTTTTTAATTGCAGCATAGACATATCCTCTCACTTCTAGCATAGTTAGCTTGAGTTATAATTTGATCGGTACCTCCAACTCAACTCACAGTCACCCACGAAGCCTTGAATTAAATGGTACTTTAGACTCAGATTAGCTGGCCTGCCTGGATGAGGGTAAACAGAAGCTCCGTTGTTGCTGCTGCTTGGGCTAGTAATGCAGTCGTGATGCAATACACTAGCTTGAGTTGCAACAATTCATCAGCTGCCAGTCTAATCACGTTGCTAAGCCAATTACTCTGTGCCGCATTGTTGCATCGCTCCACGCAACTCCAGCATTAGCCTTCCGTGTGGTCACTCCCACTGTGTTGCGGTTACCACAGAGGCTTCACACACACCAGGTCCTAGTTTTCAGCCCCAGGGAGACCAGCAATATCTCACTGGAGCTCGGCTAGATTGAATGCAGTAACTCAGGTGCACTGACGGGAGCAAGAGCTGCAAGGTTGGGTTTTGCCACTTGCAAGGGAACATTTCCACGTGAGTGGCTCAAATGCATTTACTTTAGTTTAAAAGTCAGTCATGAAAGTCTAACGATTAATATTAGGTTTTCTAAACTTTTTTTTTTCCCTTCACAAAGCCTAAACCAGAGTAGGGGCATTTAAACAACAACATGTGATTGTGGCCCTTAAATACATGAGTTTACAGGACTATAATTTATGCTGCTCAGCACCATTCAATTTAAAGAGTTGGGGGCTCACAACCTCTGTAAGTAACTCCACCAATATACCAGAACATCAGCTAGTGCCCACTACCTTCCATTCAGCTGACTGTTAGTGTGGGTGTTTCAAATTCCTTAGCAGGGTGGAGTGCCCATTACTGAATGAGTGGCAAGGCACCAGAACCTAGAACAGGGATTTTTCAAGGGACAACCATCAGAGCAGCCATATGAGGTCCGACCAATGGACCAGAGAGCCTCGTGTCCTGTCTTTTGGCAGTGGCCAATGCCAGGGGCTTCAGAAGGAATGAACACACCAGGTAATCACGGAGTGATCTATCCTTTGTTGTACAGTCCTAGCTTCTGGCAAACAGAGATTAGGGACACTCAGAGCTTGGGGTCAATCTCTGTACATCTTGACTAACAACCCTTGATGGACATATCCTCTATGAACTCATCTAATTTTTTAACCCTGTCATAGATATAGATTCCTGGGGGACACCATTATTTCTCTCTCCCCATTGTGAAAACTGACCATTTATTCCCACCCTTTGTTTCCTGAGAGGACTTTCCCGCTCAGCCCATAACTGCTTACTTTGCCTTGGGTGAGAGACCTCGTCAAGGCTTTCTGAAAGGCCTAGTACACTGTATCCACTGAATCCCATCTGCCCACGTTTGTCTGCACGTCTCAAGGAATTCTAATAGGTTAGTGTGGCACGACCTCCCTTCACAATAGCCATGTTGACCCTTCCCCAACATACTCTGTTCATCTCTGTGTCTGATAATTCTGCTTCGATGGAAGTCAGGCTTATCGGCCTGTAATTGTCCAGATCACCTCTGGAGCCTTTTTTTAAAAAAAAAAAAAGAGGCGGAGGAGCATGGAGTATTGGTCACAAAGCTTGCTGTATCAGTCCTGGCTGGGCTTGCTGGAATAGCATGTAAGGGTACCTCTATCCTTGGAGTTGGGGGTGATTCCCGGCTTGAAGAGACAGAGCTATGGTAGTTTTAATTAAACTAGTAAGCTAAAATAGAGCGCAGGCGCAGCAGCATGAGCTTTGGGAGTGGCTAGCCTCCCCAAGCCCACACCCGAGAGGCACCTACACATGGTGGCCGGCTGCACACACTGCTATAGGTAACATGATGAAAACTAGCACAGGTCTGTCTCCTCCAGCAGGGAATTGTTCCCCTACACCTTGGGTAGACTTAGCCTACAGATGACTGACATGACTATTACTGTACTGAGAGGCCCTCAGCAAACTCCACAAGAGAAACTCCAGCTATTGAGCCAAACTCCCTGCTGACATAAGATAACAGTGCTCCACTGATTTCAACGAAGCTGTGCCTACATCCCCTAGCAGGGGGTTTGGCACTTGGCTATCATTTCAGCTAATATATGTGATATGGCTGGGTGACAGAGTCGTACAGCCTCCTCTTAGATGCAATAGGAGGGCTCTCCCTGGCACTGGAAGCAGAGGCTGGGGATAGACTCTCCTCTTCAGGTTCTGTTGTGCAGAGGCCTTTGTCTCAATAGGCAGTGAAGTTAATGTATCAGTTCCAACCTCCATTAGACCAGCAGATGTAGCCACGTACCAAAGAGAACTGTTTGTTTTCAATCGGCTGCTATTGGTATCCGGCTTAAAAAAAATCCAAACAATGGAAACCTCATGGTATGTGACATTAGCAGCATGAGCAGCGCTGTCAACCAGGCACTGTTTGATAATTGTAACAACACTTTTCTAATTGGTACCTCAATATGGGAACGTCGCTCCCATGGGTATTCACTGCCATGCAGGTGAGATTAGCCCATTAGCGGTAGGTACTGACCTTGATAGCCACCTGAAGAGGGTTGGGATCCCCTGCGATTCCTACCACAGTCCCTTCATAAACCTCACCAAATGCACCATGCCCTAGGGCCCTGAAGGAAGAGAAAGAACAGGTCATGCCATGTCCAGGGGCTCTGCACCTACACACCTCATGCTGCTGTCAAGTCCAGGAGCAGGTTTTAGACCTGTTTTTGTAACTGGAATCCGGGGCAAAGCAACATGACTCAGACGTGGACGAGTGTCAAAACCTCCAGCACCAGCTCTGGACTGTATTGGTGCGGTGACACTGGACCTTCCATAGTACTGAAAACACAGGGTCCTACTGCATGCTGATAAAATAACTGCCTGGATCTATATTGGTACGAAAACACTAGGGTTTGGTGGCAGATTTATCTGTGTAATAAGATTCCCAAGAACATTACTTGGTGCGCCCCTCTGAAGCCTAGAAGGTATGTTGCGTCAGTGTCAGATGATGGAAGCAGCTGTGAGGTTTAGAGCTCTCTGTTCAGAATATCACTGGGTGAAATCCTATCTGGGGTTCACAGTCTGTTACCACACAATTTTAATTCTCAGCCATATGCAGCTTTTTTACACACGTGGCTTCACAAATTACACCTGGGCACCAGCATGAGCTTCCAGCTACTAGCGATGATATTAAGCCTACATCAAATCACGGCAGCAGAGAGAGTAGCTGTGGACTGATGCCTGAAGACAGTGAAGGAACAGAATAGGTAGTTAAATTTTGCCTGTCCTCCCTATGGCCTCTTAACTAACTTCAGCTGGATTGCAGAAGACATGAGAGTTGCCCAGGGTAGCTTGCCCTGTGATGCGAGTTTCTGTTCTGATGAAGAAAAGGAAATGCTGCTATGGACTTGGAAGATCTCTTGGGCTGGAAGCTCCAGTAACCCAGGACATCCCCAAAGCATAAGGATGGAACAGCATAGAGAATACTCTTGCTTCTGGCTGGGAGCCTAAATCAGTCAATGGGACCTATGGCTGATGAGCTTAAAGTTCAACATGTGCTTAAGTAGGGGCCTAATTCTTACAAAGTGCCTCATAGAGCATAAAAGTGAGACGTTGATGTTATAAATAGCTGTCAGAACAGCCACATTTAGGCTGTACCATTCTGGACTGTGAATTGTCCATGGTTACTAGCCAGCTAACTCTATGACTCTTAGTTCTCCATGCTCCATGGCCCACTTTATACATTTAAAAAAAAAAAAGTGACACTGTCCCCTTCACCCCAAGCTACACCTCCTATCCCAAATCGGGGAGCAGACCCAACTGCAGGCCTTACCGAAGTAGGGAGATGTTTTTCCGGGGAATCTCCTTCAGCTCGCTCAGTGTGGCAGCCTTCCCTGCAAAGCAGTAGTTGGGATTGTAATCAGTCATGATGGTGGAGGTGCGGATTTTGCTCAGTTTATATTCTGGGCTCTGCAGTCGTGCCCTGGCTCCTTCCAGCTGCTGCTTCTTACGGTGATAAACTGTGGGGGCACAACGTACAAAAAACAGAGGGTGAAATGTCAAACATGTGCATAGAGCAAAGGAGACGATGCTAGCACCACAGAACAAACAACAAGATGACACCAAGTCAGAAGTTACTAATACGAGTAGTCTTAAAACCCTAGTGTGATTTCCCTTCTCTATCTTTGCAGGACCTTCTCCACCTTGAATGTGGTACCCAAGCATGAAGTGTTGGCCATCTGTAGTCCTGGTCTCTGGATGGAGCAGCCTCTTCTGAACCAATGAAAAAAGGACGTGCTGGCACCCAACCAAGACAAAAGGGCAAGTGGCCAATCAGACCGAGAGCATGCCATGCCCCTGAATGAATTCTGCCTTTAACCAGTGGGCATGACTGCAGTCTATGGGTTAGTGGCTGCTGAAAGAGTGCCAGCTTCGTGATCCAGTGGGCTGTCTAAGTAGTTTTCTTCTCAGAAAGAGCAAGGCCAGAGCAGTCTCTGCCCATCGGGGCTACTATTATGTCCATCCCTTACATGGAACCAGGCAGAGGGTGATGTTTCTTGCTGGCTCCCAAAGTCTTGACATGCTATTGGCTCCAATCATTAGCAGCAGCCGTAGTAATGTGGTCTGCAGGCAGACCGGTCTTTCTCTAGCTTTGGCTGGTAGCTAGCAGTCTCCTGGTTGGAGTTGCTCTCAGTTCCCCCAACAGTACCATGTTAGCAGAATGAAGCTCTAAGGTTGGCTCCCTTCTTCCAGCGAGGCCAACTCAGAGGCTGGCAAAAGGCTTAAGTACATAAGAACCATCACACTGGGTCAGGCCAAAGGTCCAGCTAGCCCAATATCCTGTCTGCCAACAGGGGCCAATGCCAGCTGCCCCAGAGGTAGTGAACAGAACAGGCAATCATTAAGTGATCCATCTCCAGTTATCCTTTTCCAGCCTCTGACAAACAGAGGGTAGGGACACCATTCCTATCTGCCTACAAAGTCCTGGTCTTCACAACATCCTCTGGCAAGGAGTTCCACAGGCCTACCATGCACTGCGTGAAGAAACAGTTCCTTCTGCTAGTTTTCAACCTGCACCCATTAATTTCAATTAGTGACCCCTAGTTCTTATGTCATGGGAACAAATAATAACTTTTCCTGGTTCACTTCTCCATACCTGTCATGATTGTATAGACCTCTATTATATCACCATGATGATAATAATAATGAGAATATGAACTATTCTGCCCAGCACCCCGCTTTCAAAGTCTTTACAAAGAAGCTTCTGGGGTGGGGAACACGTGGGCTGACTGAGCAATTCCTGGTGGAAGGGAAGGCTGACACGCCTCAGCTCTACTCCAGGGACTTTGTGCTTTGCCTATGGATTCTAAAAGCTATTGCATTGTCGTAAAACTCAGAGCTCAGCACATCAGTGGGGGTATCTGATCTTCATTGCCATACCAGCAATGACACATGAAATCCTGCTTGGTCTCCCTTTCCCCAGCTATTTTTCCCCCTGTCCTGTCTCTTTCCTTCTCTCTCGGCTTTACAGGTCAGCTGTACCTTACATGTCAGTTGTACCACACAGTATCAGCATGATAGACAAGATGATCCAACCAGGTCTGCACATTCTAAGGGAGGCTGCAGAATAAGAGGGGACCAGACCAGCCTAACGATGTCCCAGACCAGAAGAGGAGCCTCAGCTCAGGGTAAATTGTGTTGTGGCCAACCCACCAACATAGACCATCTGCCTTGTGACGGACTTGCCTCCTGGAATCCTGAAAACCTCAACAAAAGCTGTATTTCTCCCAGCTTCACTATCCCGACTCTTCTCCCCCTCATGTCTATCTGCCCCAAGCAGGACAAGCCCCCACCTCACTCACATCTGGGAGCAGCAAAAAGCGGGGAGGGGTTTCTGGTGAAGTAAGAGGCTCTATCTCTTTTAAAAAGCACATTTAACAGATTTTGGCTTTACATAATCATTCAATTTTATGCTGCTTCATAATTTGTTTTTGCACCTTCTTTTATGTGTATCCTAACCAATAAATCTCCCAACTCAGCCCATTTGGCACAGAATAAAGCAAGCCGAGGTCTCTGTATATCAAATTCTGACTTTGCTTAACACTTTCATATTAGACATGGTGACACCTTTGACTCTTTTTGGCCACATATATTCCACGTAATACAATAGTAGGAACAAGTACGCTAACACAAGCCAAAAATATTCCTTACCAACAGAGAGACTGCCACAAGCCAGGGCCGTTCCAAGCACAATAATCACTGTGACGACGACTAGGAGGAGTGGGAGAGGAAGGTGGGGAACCTCCGGGATGAGGCTGTGTGGAACTAGAAAAAACAAGGACTCAGACATCTTAACCAGCAAACAACCACAGCCTATTAAAGAACCTCTACCACCGCTCTTCCTTTTCAAAAAATAATACTTTGCAGGTGGGGAAGGATCTTTATATGCATTTTACAGCAAATTCTACTGGGGCCCAGGGAGTCATAAATACTCATAATCCACTGTTCAATCTAATTATCTAAACACAAATAGCCTAAATCCCCATATCCTTTATTCTGCTTTTCAGGTTCTAGACATGGAAAACATAACTGCCCACGAGCTGGAATTCCCTATGGAAGCTCCATGGCTCAGAGCTGCAAGATATAGTATTAGAAAATAATGATGACTACCAGTCATACAGTTTTTAACTGGTGAAAAGAAAGGGCCAAATTAATTTCCAGTGTAACTCCATGTGACTCTATGATTCAGTCATTCTATTTGGTGGTTAGTCAACATTTTAATGGAATGGGGCATTCTGTCAATGACCTAAAGGTATGTGTGTTACTGAAGAAGAATTATGGCACTGTTCCGGAAAAAGAAGCAGCTGAGCTGGCTTTTATATTCAAATTCGGCACATTAACACATGGTTTAAATCATGATGGGAACTTTCTGAGTCACTATGGCCGCATCTACACGTGCACGCTACTTCAAAGTAGTGGCGCCAACTTCGAAATAGCGCCCGTCACGGCTACACGTGTTGGGCGCTATTTCAAAGTTGAAATTGACGTTAGGTGGCGAGACGTCGAAGTCGCTAACCTCATGAGGGGATGGGAATAGCGCCCTACCTCGAAGTTGAACGTCGAAGTAGGGCACGTGTAGACGATCTGCGTCCCGCAACATCGAAATAGCGGGGTCCGCCATGGTGGCCATCAGCTGAGGGGATCAGAGACGCTCTCTCTCCAGCCCCTGCGGGGCTCTATGGTCATCGTGTGCAGCAGCCCTTAGCCCAGGGCTTCTGGCTGCTGCTGCGGCAGCTGGGGGTCCATGCTGCATGCACAGGGTCTGCAACCAGTTGTCAGCTCTGTGGATCTTGTGTTGTTTAGTGCAACTGTGTCTGGGAGGGGCCCTTTAAGGGAGCGGCTTGCTGTTGAGTCCGCCCTGTGACCCTGTCTGCAGCTGTTCCTGGCACCCTTATTTCGATGTGTGCTACTTTGGCGTGTAGACATTCCCTCGCAGCGCCTATTTCGATGTGGTGCTGCCCAAAGTCGAAGTTGAACGTCGACGTTGCCAGCCCTGGAGGACGTGTAGACGTTATTCATCGAAATAGCTTATTTCGATGTCGCTACATAGAAATAAGCTATTTCGATGTAGCGTGCACGTGTAGACGTAGCCTATAGGGGCTTGTCTGCATACTTGGCTCAATCTAATTCTTGACCTTCCTCCCCACCCCTCCACTCTCTGATTTGCTCACCTTGATTATCTTTTTCTGATTGTCCTCCTTGTTTACTGTTTTTGGTTCTCTGTGTCTTAAATATTGAGTCTGTTCTGGTCTGGCTATGGTCTGAAGAAGTGGGTCTGTCCCACGAAAGCTCACCTAATAAGCTATTTTGCTAGTCTTTAAAGTGCTACTCGACTGCTTTTTATTTGGTGGTGTTACACCAGAGATGTGTTTAACCTAAGATATTTCTTGATAAAGCAATCCCTTCTGAATATGATTATTTATTCTATATCCCCAGTGGGGAACTTTCAGCTGAGGAGGTCTCTCAGAACGCATTGTCTGATTGTCGGATGAATTTACGATTGTGCTCTTTTACAGATGTCATGCTTTCAACCCAAATGACATCAAAGTTTTGAGACTGTAGGATGTACAACGCATCCTGGTCTGCAAGGAGATGGTGACAGGAGCTTTCAGTCCTGTCTACATCTAACACTCCTCATATGCCTGCATTTTCCAGAGGGGAATATCGAGAGATGTCTTTCCCTTCTTCTCCAAAGATGGATGCTCACTCCCATCTAGTTCTCCTTGCATCTGTACAGACTCCTGGGTTCACCCCACCTCACCTCACAGCTAAAGGGTTAGGCATTATGTGCAGCTTGATGGGGAAAGGAATCCCATTGTCATACCCCCCCCAGGCTTTATGAAAATTGGCTTAAGAATATGCATAACTTGAAAATGCTTTATGCAAAACAGGTCATGTAACACATTATTTTTAACAGTACAGTTTTATGAATCTGTATATCCTATTTTTGTGTATGTATCATTCTTGTATGTGCAGTTAGAAATATGAAGTGTGAATGCTTTTAATTTAAATGTGCTAATGAGGGCCATTAGTGATACTTTAGGAACTTAATGGTTCAGTACTCAAACCAATGACCCGTGAATGGTATTACTCTTCCTGTAAGCCCATACTATGGTTGGAAAGACATGTGACCATGCCACCTGGTATTGAATCTGGTACTTTGCTGATGGGTAGACTGAACAAAAGATTGCTGCTCTGGGGAAAAGTTTATTTAAGAAATGGAAAGCAATCAGATCTTTGTCTTCAGCTGGCTTGAGAAATTGCCCCCCAGTCCTAAGAGGATACACAAGAAGAAATCTGGAAGGAAAAAACTGCAATGAAAGGGCGAAGGACCAGGTCAGAAAAAGATCTTATATCTGGCCTAAGATAAGAAAGAACTTTTTTGGGTACGAATTTGCGCGTAACAAGTTTCTCAGACTATTAGAATTAGCTGGCATATTTGTTTATTTTGGATTAGTAACATACTTTAATATGTCTGTTTTCACTTGCAATCGCTTAAATTGTACTTTTTATACTTGATAAAAATACTTGGAGCTGCAAATGGCCCTATGGCTGAGCTCTCCCAGAACTGAACTGGTTCAGTGTCTGTGTTGCTCTGTAGCAGGACAGTAATCCCAACTCTATGCTTCTGGTAGTGGGGAGCCTCAAGGGGCAGAAAGGTGGGCATCAGTGGCTTGATCAGCACAGTGGTTAACAACTCCAAAGGGACTTCTGGGATCCAGCCTATCACAACCATTACTAGTGATGGGAAAAACTCAGAAGGTTTGACTCAGATAAGCACCTACAAGTCTGACTTCTTATCCACAGTTAATCACATCATGACCTCAGGCCTTCATATGATTGCTGGCACCTCCTACGTCTGTAGGAGCTAAGAACTGAGAGACAGGTTCTCTTGGGGCTTTGGCACTTCTGCTTCCATTTCCATCTGGAAAACATAGATCCTTCGGGGAGCAGGGTGTCTAAGAATGATCAACCCCTTTTGTAAAAACTTCACGAAAATCTTTTTCTGATCTCATGAGACGATATTCCATTTCAAGTCTCCCTCAGACACAAAAATTACCTTTTGCTTGGGCAGAAAGTGCATGAGCTAAACCACAAGTGGCACCTGAAAGCTAGCACTTCTACTACATCCTTTAAGACAGAGGTTCTTTACCTTATTTTTCTGTCTGAGCCAGACCCTTCATCTGAGCCTGCCATGGGCTATGAAAACTCCATGGCCCACCTGGGCCACAACAACTGTTTTGTTGCATAGCTGGTAGATTAAGAGCCACACTAAATTGCTAGTTATATGGTTACATACACTGCTATATAACATAAAAAGGTCAGGATAATATAGGAACAAAAATTTTTTAAAAATGAATAGTATTTTTATTTTCCTTACTCAGTATGTAACTTGCTGCTGGTGCCGACGTGCAGACCGTGTGGCCTGCTGAGGTGAGTCAGTGCATGGAAGTGGTACGCACTGCCCCCAGCAAGCCTTGACACCCAGTGCTGAAGCCTGCCTTATTTTGGCAGACCCCCTGAAACCTGCTTGTGCCCCCTCCTCCTCCTCCAAGGAGCTGCACCTTCTCAGTTGAGAACTGCTGCTCTAAGAATTTACTAGTGAAGGAACATTAACTAGTAGCAGAGCAGGAAAAAGGGAATGAGAAGATCTTTAGTCTATTTTCAGCTCTGTGGCAAACTTCTTAACCTTCTTGGGCCAGACTTTCAAAGATATTGTGGTATGTGAAAATACAGGTAGGCATCTGGTGAGGTTTCCAAAAGCGCTCACCAATGAAGAGGGTTAGACAGCTAATTCTCTTTGACACAAATGGAATTTAGGTTCCTCACTTGCTTGAGTGCTGTTGAAAGATCTCACTAAATGCCCACCTGTGTCCATAAACACCAAAGTACCTTTGGAAAAATCTGTCCCACTCTCTCCGTTTGTCTGCTTATAAAATGGAGTGAAAACACAACTTCCAGAGTTGCTGGGAAGATTAACTTGCTTAACATTTGAAATATCTGTGATGACAGGCAATAGAGAGGAAAGGGCCACTGCTTATGAGTCAAGTATCTTTACCTAGATAAAGATTGAAGGAGGAGAGGTGCAAAGGAGACAGCTTTCCCTATTACCTATGCAGGTGACATTGTCAATGGCCAGCACAGCTCCAATCTCACAAAGACAGACAGGCAGACTTGTGTCGAGGTCCCGCTTGCAGTTCCCTGAGTGGCAGTGGCTGCAGTTCAGGTAGACCTGAATCTCTGCCTCACCGTGACTCTCCATGGCTGAATGAGAAGGAGCCAAATGGAACAGAAGGGTTTTAATTGATCATCTTCCATGTTGCACAGGCAGAAACAATTTCATGAGACTGTAGTGCCAACCTTCCTATTTAAAAACAAGCACACACATCCCAACATAACACTGTGCACACGTCACCCATCCGAGGAGGGCCCAGGAGGAATGAATGATTACTAGCACTGAAATTCACCTCCCAAGTGCCATGACCTCTTTGAATTAATCATGAGGTGCAATGGTGAAGACTGAATACATATGACGGAAAACTGGTGCCACCTCTCAGCTTAGGAGAGAGTTCTATGGAAAAAAAATCCTTGTCATTGAAGGCAATGGAACTCTGATAATTTGCATTACTTGAGGATCTGCACCATACAGTAGATACCTGGATGGACGTTATAGAAAGGGTGGAAGGAAGGAGAGGAGAGAAAGGGCAAAAGAGGAGGAAGAAAAGGTAGTGGGAGAATAAATAAAGTGTGTTTTACCTGCCAGGGGATGCAGGAAGATCTCCCCCACTGGATTCACAAAAGAAACACCATCCTGCCCATCAGCTGTGATATCATCCACATCTGATACATGCCCGCCTGGAAAAAAGGGAGGCATCATCATGCACATGGGCTGAATGACAGCAAAAGTGTGGTGAGCACAAGACAGCAGGGTCCTCCATTTTGCCTCCATCTCTTGAAGTATGGCGCTCCACTAGGCCTTGCTAATGACATTGTGTGTGTCTCTCTTGCTCTCAAAGAGGACAATGAAATCATTCATCCCAAACCCATCAGGGCTGGCAGAATCCTTCATTCTGGAAGTATCTGTCTTAGTCCAAGTTGATGAAAATAGATTCATTTTTAAAAGAGTGAATAATCACTAGATGGACTGTTCCCTCTGAATGGGCCAACAGTAGGAAAAGGATGGTAAAATATTCTTTCAGATGTAGACCAATGTTCCCAGTCCCCACAATCTTCATTTCCCCCAAACAATAGGAATGAGAGACTTACCTCTATAGCCTCCACCTCCACCGCCAGATGTACATGCTCCTCCTCCTCCACCAAAACCACCTGACGTGGCCCACTGGAGTTTGGCTAGTGAATGGGGACAGGCCTGGCCCCCTTCTCCACCTTCCACAAGAGACTTTCCAGCCTGGGGAAACAGGGTGGTGTCTGCCCAACCACCACCTCCACCTGAAGAAAAGAAAAAGGGGGAAAATCAGGTAAAATGGGCTTGGGCAGAGGGATGTGGGGGAAAAGTGTGTGGAGGTAGAAAAAATATCCTTATGAACTGTCTTATCTACCTGCATTCAAGTTAAACCCTTCACCAAGGGAGTGAGGATGTCCATCCGTGCAAGTTTCACAATGAAAACCCAGCCGAGGGCCTAGCCCATCTGTTGCCAATCTAGCTATGAAACATGCTTACTCAATATACATTCAGGTGGTATCCACCACTTTTAAAAGGGGTATTCATCTCCACTCTACCCCGCCCTTGTTCTGTTGCCTCTGACTCTTGTCATGACATAAGCCTAAGGCACCACCCATAGCAACATGGATGGTTGTCAGAGAAGTCTCACTCATCATAGCCAAAGAAAAAACTAGTCTTCATGGCTTCTGGAAGGCATGAGAGTCAACAGCTCAGGTCTCACTCCATGAGCTATCATCAGAGAATGGCAGCTGTACCATTGGTACCAGCTGACCTTCTGGAAGAATCTTGGTACCTGTTCTTCAAAGAACCTGATGCTGATGTTTTTAGCGTTTCTGAACCCTGGAACGCTCTGAAGCCCCAGTGATGGGATCCTATTATTATTTTTATTTGCAGGCAAAGCTGGAGGAGCATTCCAGGAAGGAGTCATGGAAGTATTTCTCCTGGATAATTCACTTGGTTTTCACATTACTTTAAGGGCTGCCTCCATCAGGATGGAATGAAGGAAGGAAGACTTTCCTCAGCTTTTCTGTCCCAGTTTTCAAGGTGCAACAAATGGAGCACCTGTCTTTAACACGGACCTCTCAAACACCTGGAGACAGTGAGAATTATTGTTCCTGATAGACATGGACTTCCAACAACCCTAGTAAAGTTGGAAACCCAGGGACTTTGCCACAGGCTCCCCTGGAAATGGGCAATACCCGAAGGCCAATCCAGCTGAAAAAAAACAGCTAAAAATTTAAAATTTTTTTTTTAAAAAAAGGAAAAATCCAGCATTAAATACACCCCCCATGCAAAAAAAAGAGTTCCACTAGCTGAACAGCCAAGCAGCAATACGTTTATTCACAGGGAACAAAGCCTTGTTTCAAGACTGAACTTGATATGTTCATGGACAGGATAGCTTGATGCATTTGCCTGCAAAGGCTATCTGGACCATCCATACCTGAAATTAACAAATATCTCCAAAGGCCAGAGATGGACACTAGGTGGGGCAGGCACTGAGTTCCTACAGAGAATTCTTGGTGTGTGTCCACAACGTGTTCAGGGTTTAAATGATCACAGTACTTGAGGTCAGGAAGGAAATTTCCCTTGGGTCAGATTGGCTGATACCTCTGGGCCTTTTTTTGCTTTACTCTGTGGCTTAGGGCATGGATCACTTGCTGCTTAGCCCTAGAGTAAATGGTGGATTCTTTGTAACTTGTTAAAATTTGAGGACTTCAATAACTCTACCAGAGTTATTGGTGGGCCTGCTGCTGAGGTGGGTGGATGAGGTTTTGTGGCCTGTGCAGGAGGTCAGACTATAAGATGATGATGATGATGATGATGACTTGTGGCCTTAAAGTCCCTGAGTAAGACACTCTGGCCACAACCATGGATGATAAGAAGGAACTGAAGGAGAGAGGCATTGGTTCTCCATTTTATACCGTTGTCAGGAGCAGAAAGATATGGGGGTGGGCAGGGTTACCCTGTGGCTACTGCTAGGGGAAACTGGCACATATCTGCCGTGTCCTGGACGTATGCAAGCACTTGACATGCCTCTCACGTTTCCATGGGTTAGTCCCACAGAAAAGTTAACATGGAACAAAATAATTTGTGTTGCTTAATGTCTGCAGGCTGGTTCTGTGTTCAGCCATCAAAAACTCAGACCTTGTATTGCTACAGGGCCTCACCTGCTGCCCCAGTTCTGCCATTGGCTCCAGGCACTGCTGTGTTGTTCTCAAACTGCTCCAAAGGCACATCATCCAGGGAGCTGTCCTGATCCCTCAGGTATGCCTTTCCCCCTCCGCCTGCTGCGATGAGCAAAGGTTCAAGAGCCCCATCCTTCATCTGCTCTAGGACAAACCCATTGCGTTACAGAGGACAGTCAAAAGGTGCAACAGGCTCAAAACCATCAGACACCCTGAAAACCCTCCAAGCTCTCAGATGAGAGAGTCCACCTTATTCCTTGCATCAATAAGCATAAAAGCCCTTCATACACTAGAACCCGCTGCCCAGGGTAATGCTACAGTTTGTTTCCTGACTCCGTTATGACACAATTATTCAGGGCAGTCTCCCCAGTGAATGCAAAAATCTCTGAGGCAGGTCCAATTAAAATACCAGTTGTCGAGGCTGGACCAGTACCAGTGTTAAGCAGCAGCAGATCAGTTTACATCTCATTCCTGGTAGCCTGTTGCCTGGGCTGGCAGTGCTGAAGAGGCAGTAGCCAGCAGGTAACCAGAAGGAGGACAACAGAGGATACGAGGCATTTGCTTTTTTGTAGAACATTCCTGAAACAGCTGATAGCAGCATATCACGTGATCACTAGTGAAAGCACCATCCAACAGGGGACTGGCAAGAGGGAAGACTTACCCTAAAGATGAAGGTGGCTCCTCCACCTCCACCCCCTCCTCCAGCCCACTCCTTCATATCCTTTTTGAGCCTGTAATCATCTTCAATGAGAGATGACTCCCCCAGGCAGATCTTTTGGGTCTGGGCATTCCCCTGAAAGGTGACAGCAGAGGCAGTTAGAGATCAGCGCAGTCCAGTCAACATGAGTAGATCTGTACCTGTCGTATGTGTTCTCCTTGTGGAGGGACCACTAGCTTGGTTAGTGACCTGTCCCTAGGCTCCTGACAAGCTTCTCCTGACCTGGAGCACATGACATATGCGCGAGTGACAAAAGATGACCGAAGAACCAGACAAAGGCAGAGAGCCCAGATAATTTTCATTATTGATTACAAATGATAATATCTTGCACTTCTAGAGCTCCTTACATGCTAGGATCCTAAAATGCTTTCTATTTACTAATTCATTCTCAGAATATTCCTACTCTCTATATGCGTGTTATTGGTACTCATTGGTGTGATGAGGAAAGGCAAGAACAGCGAGATGAGAAGATTTGCACATGGTTGAACAATGAATCAGTGGCGAAGCTGAGAATAGACCCCAGCCATCCTTGCTCCCCATTCCCTGAACAAAGCCCTTGGCTACACAGAGAAAACACTGAAAAATTAATTTCTCAGCTTGGATTTTTTGGGGCCACTGAGCTACAAACTTCTTTGGTGTTGTTCCTCACCTTATTTCTTTGTGTTAGGCGAGGCCATTGGAGTCACTGACTTTAACAAGCTTTGAATCCAGCCATAAGATTGTAAGATCCTCCGAGCTGGGACTACAGCACTACAGGTTGCACCTCCCTAAGCCAGAAATCTCTGGTTCGGCAACATCTGTGGTCTGGCAAGACCATGGACGTTCCTGGGTCAGAGAGCCTTGACAGCTGGGAGTTGGGCAACAGGAGGGCCAGCGGCTCAGAACCCAGCTGGGCTGAGAGCTGGGGCCATGCCAGCTAATGGCAGGGCTGGAAGCTGAGGCTGAGACTGCCCAGCTGGGGAGCCACAGCCTGAGATGGGGCCACAGGAGGGTGGCTGGCTGGGGCTGGAAGCAGAGCCAGCGGTGGGGCTGAGGGGGCTGATCACAGGGGCTGTCCGAGAGTCCAGCAAATTTCCTGACCAGTCCTGAGGGTGCTGGACCAGGGAGGTCCAACCATACCATAAATACAGGCAATGATCGCACATCCTGGCAGGCCTGATAAAATCCTTACTGTGGAGAAATGCAAGTTAAAGGGGCAGTTTTTTATTTAGAACACCAGAATTTTAAAACAGAGTTGCCATGGGTCTTAATGTTTGTATATTTGGCAGAGGTTTTTCATTTCAGATTTCCTGGTACTTGTTTTCAGAAGATTGTTTTGGGTTAGCTCATTGGTTCCTCCCAATCCCATCTCTCAATGGAGTCTGGGATCCCTGCCCCTCACCAACAGTGCAAGCAAACCTCAAACCCGCTCACTGGCAGGTGGGGTGGGGGGCGTTCTGCAACTAATCTGCAATGAGACTGTGACCAGTGATGACTATGTGTGTTTCTCACCCCTGGGCAGGCATCCTCCCCTTGCTGTCCCACCAAGATGTAGAGGAGCTCATCTTTCTCCAGCTGGAAAATGGCTGAGATGAAGACCCCATGTGCCCTCTTTTTGTGGTTCTTGGCGCCTTTCCCTCCGGCTGCTCCATATGCAGATATCCTGAAAATGAAAGGAAGCAGTTAGAGACACAGAAACCCTATGCCCACAGCTTAGGATTACCACATGTGACCTTTCAAAAAAGGGGACACGCCCCCTGAGAGGGGGTGTATCTGTAACAGTATCTACCAACTCACGTTGTATTAGTGCAGTAGATACATGTTAATCCAAACTGAGTTGGTAGATACTGATACAGGTACATGCCCTCTCAGGGGTGTCCTCTGTTTTATCTGGTAACCCTATCACAGCTCCAAAGTGACTCCAGCTGTGAGCCCCTCATGCCAATGCTCCTACCTCTCAGAACCCCAAAATGACTCCATTCCTGATGCTCCCTAGAGTCAGCTCTTTACCGTCACAGCCCCAAAGTGAGCTCTCCACAGACAGCCCCAGTGCCCTGAGGCAATTCCAGTCCTCACCCTCAGTACTACATCACTCTTCCTGAGAAACCCTCAGTGACATTGCTCTTGACCTGTACCTCTCTGCAGTGACTCCTGCCAGCTCTGAGGTACTCCCATTTACCCACTCAGTCAATTCCAACAACAGATGTTGCTGCACTAAAGGGTGTACAAGTGGTGTGTGTGTGTGTGTGTGTGCACCCTCGCTGACTGCCTCTTTGGTTCCCAGCATACACTGATACGCACAAGTATCGGTTTGTTGCTGGCACTCTCCAAGCTTGCACCCCTCGGAGTGGTCCCTCTTTTTCTACAGTCACTGAGACGTTGGTGTTGTGATAAGCACTGTCGCACTGTGCTTGAGTTGGTCCCCGGGAGCCGCTGGCACCACAGGTTGTAAACCACCAAAGAACAACAGGTGCGTTCCCTGCGGGGGGCGGGGGGAAACAAAAATAAACAGTGGAAGTTGGGTCTCGAGATGTCAGCCTCTCTTTTACTTCGTAGCCAGATAAAATGACCACACAACCCCTCTGAAGTCTCAGGGCAAATGGCATGGAAATGCAGTAATTGTTCCCGTTGATACATGTTTCTATAATTTCCTTGGTGACTAACCTAGGAGATTCATGAAAAAACAAAATTCACATCAGTAACGTTAATTTAGAAGTAAAATAAGAAAAGCCAGTTAAGTCTTTAGCAGTATTTCCTTGTACAGTGTTTCTAAACCTACAGACGCATTCATTTTCTGATATATATCTGAATTAGAGTTCATCTGTCTCTGTCGGTGCTACGTTTTTTCAATAACTCCTCTTGAACCGTAATAGCTATGATCATAAAATTTGGTAGGCAGCTTCCTCTTGCCCTAACTTAAACCCTGGTCAGGGTTGGGCTGTGCCTGGAAAATGGGAAATGCCTGAAATCCCAGGATTTCCCAGAACACAGAAAGGGAAGGGGCCATTGCCCAGGGGCCCAGGTATTCTAAGGACAGAAGGCCACCGGTTGCTGCAGCTCTGCCTACTCTGGGTCAGCATGGCTGTGGCTGCCTTGGGACTTCTCTGGGAAGGTGTGGGGGTCACTCAGGGCTTCTCTGGGCAGAGAGACTTCTGGCCCTGGCAGAGGGCAGGGAGTGGGAAGCAGCAGCAGCCAGGAGCTGCCCAGGGCACAGGGATACTGCAGGGGTGGTACGAGGAGTGTCAGGCAGGGCTGGGGAAGATGCCCTGACCATTGGTGGAGCCTGGTCCTGTGCTGTGAATATTGCTGGAACACAGGTACCACAGGCCCATATATATTGTCACCTATGTAAGGATAGACATTCACAGAGCTGATTAGTGTATCTGCAAGTCAGGAACTTGGACCAGGCCCATCTATTGTACTTGAGAGGCAGAGATTCCGTATGGAGCTACCTACCTGAAAGGGAGGGCTCTTCCAATGGGTTCAACAGATTCTCATCCACAACACTGATATCCCGTGGGAACTGGTGTTTTCCAGTGGAATGGTTTTGTCTTCTTCCTGTCACAGACAGCGGGATGGATGAGAAAGAAATGGGGGCAAAAAAGGAGAGAGAATTTCAACTGAACGGCGGACAAATTAATCAGGCACATGCATTGTATTAAAATTAAATGGTCCGTTTTGCAAGGCATGAGTGAAGAGACTGTGATGTCCCTTGTGCCACAGGGACTATGAGAGCAAAAGGAATGAAAGTTCTGCCATGTGTATGTGAGGTGCACATGTGTCATAGACTGAATGGAAAAGACAAAGAGAAAAAAAGGAAGCCAAGAAAGGGGTAGAGACACAGGAAATTTGGTATTTTAAAGAAGTCCTGTTTTCAATTATCTTCACAAAACACTTAGGTCCTCATCACTGGCTTTGTTCTGGCACAGGAGACTTCCCTTAGAAGACTACAGGACTCTGCATGGGCAAAGGGGGTCTACCCCCATTAAACCAATTGCAGCAAAAGGGCCGCGGTTTGCATTTACATGCGTAAACAAAGGTATCAGACATAAACCAGACTATTATTAACAAAGAATATTCCAGGACTGCACGGCCCAGGAGAATTAACAATGGAACATTATATATAAGTATGGGCATCCTGCTTTTAATCAACTCACTAGTGAATGAATATTAATAATGGGTTACTAATGGCGATGCAAAAACATTCATAAAATGATGCCATGTATTTTGTGCTAATTCATTTTGCAAGCTTGCCAAGTTCTCAACATCTTGTTTTCTGAGAAATGTTGATTCTCAATTTTTGTGTGCATACACATCCACTTGGAAAATGCTTTTCATTTGCACCTTCATTCCCTTATAATTTTGCAAGTTCCAGATTTCATGAAGTGGCAAGGTAGCCAAGTTTTGACAGACTGTGCTTGTGAAGAGAAGACAGGGAAGGATGACTCACCATAGAAAAAGTCATGAGCACCATTGATCAAATACTGAGCACACAGCCCATGCACATTTTATAGATGCAGCAGGGTGAGGCTCTTTAACCCTTCCCTTCCCGTTGTAGGTTTCTGAGCCTATCACACCAACTCACAGCTATTCAGTGGCCAGCACGAACTGAGCTTTTTTCAGCTCCAGCTAGACAGTTATCCCCTCACAAAGCCACCATACAATTAGCATTAACAGCCTTGTTAGCCGTTTTGGCAGAGGCCAATTATCAAACTGAGCCATGGAAACTGAATTAAACTGTCCCTTATGGGTGTTCTCTGCAGCACTGACTTCAGACATAAGAACTAGGGGGTCACCAAATGAAATTAATGGGTAGCAGGTTTAAAACTAACAGAAAGACTATTTCTTCAAGTTGACCTGTGGAATTCCTTGCCAGAGGATGTCGTGAAGACCAGGACTTTAACGGGGTTCAAAACAGAACTAGATAAATTCATGGAGGTTAGGTCCATCAATGGCTATTAGCCAGGATGGGTAGGGATGGTATCCCTTGCCTCTGTTTGTCAGCGACTGGAAAGGGATAACAGGAGAGAGGTCACTCAATGATTACCTGTTCAGTTCACTCCCTCTGGGGCATCTGGCATTGGCCACTGTTGGAAGACAGGATATTGAGCTAGATGGACCTGTGTTCTGACCCAGTATGGCCATTCCTATGAAACACACTAATGGGTGACAGTGAAGGAGAATGTTGTATTTACACTTTCCATAATATATCTGTTCTGTTGGATAGACAAAGGACTTCACCTAATGAAGCTATCAAAACAACAGCTGTGACAAAAATGAAAATTAAGCTGAAAGGAAGTACGGGGCTAAGAGACCAAAAGAAATCCAAATAAAAAAGACTGGAGGCTCAGCCACGAAGAGGCTCTTGGTCTCTGAGGGCCTGAGGTAAATTACTTACGAATCCAGATGATCAAGATAATTTTCCAGCACAGCCTCTGGCACCCAAATATGTACAAGAAATCCAAACACTTAAGCTGGAGCGAAGGTAGAAAAATCAGTCTGCGTCTCTGGCTGGAGTTTTGCAAAGCGGCATCCTAATGAAATGTCATAAGGCAAGTCTTTGTTTCCAAACACTCTTCTTCTCCCTTTCCAAGTGGTCTCAAATGCTCACACATTTGGAAGGAGGCTTCTGTCTCCTTCATGCTAACCAGACCAAGACCATATCCATTAGCCTGAGTGAGGTCAGCATCTTATAGACCACAGAGGAATGAAGGCATAGGAGTGCATGTTGTATATACAGGGCTGTGCAAGAGCTAAAGGCCTGTGTTTCAGCCTATTCCTTCTTCTCAGGGTGGCTATGGGAGCGGGCTATAAGCGTATGGAAGTGGGAAGGCCTCTGATCATGAGCTGCTAGACGATGCTTTGAGGTATGTATATACTGGAGAGAGCTGTCCCTCGGATCTCTCTCACGCAGCTCCATGAGCAGATAAGGCTGCTGACTCATAAATCACCTTCATTTCATCTGAGCTGAATTGTTTTTATTCCCCTGCATACCCCGCACTGCAATTGCTGGAGCAGATTCTCTCCTGCGTTCTCCCCTTTGGCATTGCCAGAACTGCGTGTAGATCTCCTGCTGGGAATCCCCACAGAGCGTGGGAGCTGCGTGGAAACACAGAGATGAAATGTCTGTCTCCTACACCTCTTCTCCCAGCCCCTGCTGCCAGGCCTGCATTGAGAATGGTGAGAGGTAGGGGCCCAAATGATGTCGGATCCCTTGGGGACTGTCCCAAGCCAGTGCAAACTGAAGTCGCCTCCAAGCCTCTAAGCTGTGTTACAGCAGAGGCAGAGAATCCAACAGACCCTTGGCTAACCCATTCATTTTCCAATGAACGCTGCCACTCAGTCAGCCAAAGCATTGCATTCCCTCCTGCTCATCTCAAGAACATGGTGCCTTCACAGTCTCCACCTGCGGCTAACATGGTGAGAGTGCGTCTGAAATCAGGAATCAAACACTAGCCATACAGAGCTCCTCTAGGACAGACCAGCCATTTTAAACACAAGTCTTTAATGAAAGCACAAGCAAGATACAGCATTAAATCGAAACCTGCAGATCAAGGCAGCTCAGAGTCTGCTGCCACAGATCAGAAACGGCTATCTTAAGAAGGAAAAAAATTGGCAGGTTGAGCCTTTCCAGTCCAGCACTCTCTGGTCTAGCAACATCCATAATCCGGCATGATTTTAGTTAACCGGGAGACCACCTATCATAGGTGTGGGCAAGTTTCCCGTGGTCTCACAAAGTTTGCTTCCAGCCACCAGCCCTGGCTCTCAGTGTTCTGTGCTGTTATTTAGCTCTAATTTACCCGTAAATGTCTTCTGAGAGCCCAGTAAGCAGTGGAAGTGTTGGTAATGCTGCTAGACAATATTAACCTCCCGTGCTTTGGCAAACTCTGTGGGTCAGCACCAGTCTCTACCCGAGGGTGGAGGACTAGGGGATTCAACCTGTACAATCAGGCTCAGAGTGACAGAGGGCGACAGGGGAAAAGCAGAGAACTTGTAAGCACTCCAGAGGGCAGTGACCACACAAAATACATTCTCTTAAGCACTTTGTAATATGAGATTGTGGCCCAAATTTTCAACGGTACTTAATTGTCCAACGATGAAGATACAGATTTTAATAGGAGCTGGGTGCCTAGCCTGCCTATGTGCTTTTGGTAATCCGAGTAAGTGCACAGATACCTTTGAAAATCAGACTCTGTAGCCTGTAAGACAGGGGAACGTCCCCTTTTCCTTTATAACACCTTCTCCTTCTCTCACAAAACCTGTGAGATTGGATCAGACCCCAGCTCTACCTCATCTAGTACCCTTATCTCCTGCAGTGCCCACAATCACGTTTCAGAGGTTGATTTATGTCCTGATGCAAGAGGGTTTACATCCATATTTCGGTGCTTATGTATTTGTTGCTAATCCTTACGGGTGTCTCTTGAGCTGTTCTCAGTGACCACAAAAGTAGGCCACCTATTTTTCAAATCCCACTAACACCTAGGCTCAGTGAGGATAGCTTTGAAGCCCTACTTGCCAGTCTTTAAATCTAATAGTGCATTCTGTAGAAGAGAGGGTTGGAACGGAGGAGGAAATTTGGTCTAGATCCACAGTGGGATGTAGGCATTGCAACACCGACCATTGCAGCCCCTAATTTGTAGATTCCTAGAAAAATCACAGGAAAATGACTTCATTCCCCAAAGCCTGCCCTAGGCCACTATCTCTCAGTTATGAGACACTGAATCTAGCCCCCCCACTCTACTCACTCTTTGGTTATTGAGTCCCAGTGGAACAGCTTCCACCAGAAGGTCTGAAGAAGCCCCATATCAGAATACTGCACCGCCACCAGCTAGAGTGCTCGGAAGTGGGGGATCCTTGGTCAAATCCTTCCTTCCTCTCAGGCAGAGAAGGGGATTGAATCTAAGTCTCCCACATCCCAGGTGAGGGACTGCTCTAGCCACTGGACTACAGGTATAAAGTAAGCACCAGTGCCTGCCTCAGGCTGGATTTTGAATGGGACCCAATTCAAATTAGGCCTCCTCAGGGGCCGCCTATTCACTCGGAGCCCACAGGCAAGCAAGGCCAAGCACATAGCTCTCTTCCCCCAGGTCATGAATTGCTCAGGGGTTTGAGGAGATCGGTACCCAGATTCCTGGAGAGAGGCAGCAGTGTGAACGTTCAGAGGCTGCAATTTATGGGCTCAGGGAACTTTCACCCTGCACATCGATCTGGACACTTACAGGGTTAAGGGGAGATTTATGGATTTCAGTGGAGCTTTGTTGATTTGAGTGTCAATATTTACATCCTACCAAAGAGCAAATCTTGCTTGCCTGGCTGCCATGCTTCCTTCCTGCCACCTTTCTGCATTGAATATAGTTCTCTCTGTTTGGCTCTTAACTGGCTTCATCCAGGACGTGTGAAGCCTCTCCTGGCCAGGGAGAAGTAATTCCATGACTGAAAACACAACAGAGCTTCCAGGCTTCTCTGGGACTTGATGAAATTAAAGGGATGGGAAGACGGATAGACGGGACCATTTTCAAAGGTGAGAAAATGTCCAGGCACAGCAAGGATTCAAAGAACAGTGGCAAACCCGTCTTGAAGGTACCATCCTTACTTCACTCTGTGCTTGCATTACGTGCCTTCCTGAGGACATGTAAATGGCTGTAGCTCTATTGAAATCAAGGCTGTTTTATGCCAGCGGAACGTCTGCACCTACGTGCTTACCATGCCCATGTTTTTCGCTCCCAACATCATCTTTTTTGCAGGAGAGCAATGAGAAGGGAAACTAGATCTGTGCCCCCTCCACAGCTCATGCAGCCATCTCGTTTCCTGTCTCGCCTTTAGAAAACCTTCACTTCTTCAGTTAGACTCCACAGACTTCAGAGAAACGTTTACAGACCAAACCCAGTGTCCACCCATGCACCTTCAGGCTTTAGTGGTGCAGGGATGTTGGGAGTAGATTCTAACCTGACTTGCAGAGATGATGAGCACCTGCAGGTCCTGTTGATTTCAAACTGGGGTCCTAAGCACTCAGCACGTCAGAAAGCCAGGCCCCACAGTGCACGCGTGTGTGTGTTGGGGGGAGGAAACAGGGAAATGACTGACGGCAGTGGCTTCAGCCAGGGACAGTGTGGGCCGGTGTTGTGTACGCTTTCCTCCCAGTGACATGCTGTCATGCTTCAGTTTCCAACTTAACCACTCCCACTTCTGCAGGCCTGGAGCCCTGCTGGACAGAGATGGAGAACCGTGACAAATGACAACAGACCCCCCTGGTGATTTTGTGACATGTACAAATGGGGAGCAGGGAGAGACACAGCTATCACATTTTGCATGCACCGCAAGCCAAGGTGTAGTAGAGGAATCAAGAGATTTCCTTATTTTCTGTTTCCTCCACAAAGTTGCTAGTTTTTTCAGACTGTAAAAATGAAAGCCAGCTCCTGGTGTTTCCTAGGCTTAGTAATCTGAGCCATCCTTTCACATACTGCTCTGCAGACTGCAAGTTAACTCCTTCGCACTGTATCCCACATCCTTTCTTGGGGACGATGAGGGAAACTTCTTGTGTTTCCAGGCATTTGGCTGGATTTCTAGATAGAATAAATTGTGATGTTACATGTATTTGGGTTTTCCTTGACTGATTGCGCACTGTCCATCCAGCAGTGACCTCTCTTAGATGGGAGGAGTAAACGCATGGTATCGGTAGTCACACTCTCAGCTTTTTTCGAGGCAGGAAAAGATTTCTCAAGGTCCCCTTATTTTCCTCCTTTCCTAACTGTACCCGCAAAAGTGATACATTATGATGATTTGGACTAGATGAAACTCTCTGAAGACTGTCAATTTCCACAGCGTGCAGGTCAGAAAGGGTCATGAATCAACAGTGCAATGTGATCTTTGTACTAGGGCTGTCAAGCAGTTAAAAAAATTAATCGTGATTAACTGCACAATTTAAAAAATTAATTGCGATTAACCAATAATAATCTTGCTCAACGTGCACCAGATTTTCTGTAAGTGCCCCCTTCATACAAAGGATGAAACAAGCTACTCCAGAAAAAAGAATGCCATGGAAAACTTAAGCCCCTGAAAGGACATCCAGGGTGCATGCTTCTGTTTTTGCCAGATTCCTTTTCTCTCTTTCTAGGGACTCCTGAGTCATCTGCTTCACCTTCCAAACAAGCAGGCTCCAGAGCCCTGTGCACAAATGTCTCATTTTCCCCACCAGTCACTTAATCAAGGGCTGTCCTGGCACTGCCCCAGGCTGCAGCTGGGGGAGAAGGGAAACACTGTGCCTCGCCTAGGTTTGCTCCTGGGCACACCCCACTCTGTAAAGCCAAGTCCCTCGTGCCTTTTCCCCCTCTGAAGGAGGGCACAGAACAGATCGCCCTTCTCTGCAGGAGGAGGGAGAGGAGCTGCCCAGGCTGCAAGCCAGAGCTCTCCTGCAGCCGCCAGGAGGTACCTTGGGGCTGGCAGCTTTCAGGGATGCTAGCGCAGAGGGACTGGAGATGTGCTGAGAGATGGGCTAGCTGCCCACCCCGCACCCTGGGCAAACACACAGAAGTAGGAACGAGGCTGACTGCGGGGTGAACACCAGGGTCCAAGCTCCACACAGAGGTGGCAGAGGATTGCCCGAGCTCTCCTGCTGCTGATTAGAGCAGAGGCCAGAGGGGAATGGGTGAAATTAACCAGCTGTGTGGGTAGCAGTGGCTGGGGGAGGGGGGAATTGGGGGGAACAGCTGAAACCATGGACTGCAGCTGCCTGCTGCTACTACAGCAGGAAGTGGTGGAAGCCTGGTAGGGCAGCGTGGGGCAAAGCAGGGTGGCACAGCCGCCTTCCCCGCACAGGATCCCTCATATTTCCTGGGACTGCCCAGCAGAATAACTGAAACCAATACTCCGCTGCCACTTCCCCGCCCCAAGGTCCTGGTGGCTGGCAAGTACTTCCCACTCCCAGGCTCTGCCTGCCCCGTGGGCTCCCAGCAGAGCTCCACAGAGGTGTAAATTAGGGCTGTCGGTTAACGGTTAATGTGCTTTTTTTAAATGTGTTAAGTCTGCCCTGTGTTAACCGCAGGCATTAACATGTGTTAATTGACAGCCCTGCTTTCTAACTCTGAGCTGACTGCAAAGCCAAAGCTTCCAGTGAGATGGGCAAAGGTCCTGAAACATGTGATCTGGGAAATTCCAGGTTAGGGAAAAGAAAGAGCATTCAGAAGACAGAGATACACTGGAAATTTGTGTAAATGAAGGAAATCTTCATCAGGGAAGGAGCAGAGAGCCACGATGCCCATATGCCATAGCACGATCAACTACAGCACAGATAATCCAAGTCCCTTCTGTAGGGAGACCGTAACTTGCAGGGCCTAGATCTCTGGCATGTTGAACGTCCTGTAAAAATTCTCTGAGGGGCTCAGAAAGCTTTGCAACTCACCATCAGTGAAGCAGCCAAGTGCAAAAGTAATATTGTCCACTGCAATGTCAGCTCGGGAATTCCAACCCCAGGTTGCAAGAAGCTGCAGGTGAAACCTTTGGAACAAGACAAAACATTGAGAGATGGAGAGAAAGAGAGAGAAAGAGAGTGTGACTGTGAGAGAGGGAAAGAGAGAAGGGAGGTGTTACTAGAAAACCCCCATTTCAGTCATCACAAGACAAAAGGAAAATATACATGCACAAAAAACAAAAACTGAGCTCCAAAACCAAACCCCAAATACTTCCCCAGTGTTTACATAACAAAACACAAACTGTAGTAGTAAGAAGTAGTAACAGACAGGTAGCCATGTTAGTCTGTACTCCAACAAAACAAAGCAACAGAAATGCAGCAGTTTAAAGACTAACCAAGGCTACGTCTACATGTGCCCCAAACTTCGAAATGGCCACACAAATGGCCATTTCGAAGTTTACTAATGAAGCGCTGAAATGCATATTCAGCGCTTCATTAGCATGTGGGCGGCAGCGGCACTTCGAAATTGATGCGGCTCGCCGCCACGCGTCTTGTCCAGACGGGGCTGCTTTTCGAAAGGACCCTGCCTACTTCGAAGTCCCCTTATTCCCATCTGGACAAGACGCACGGCGGCAATGCGCGTCAATTTCGAAGTGCCGCTGCCGCCCGCATGCTAATGAAGCGCTGAATATGCATTTCAGCACTTCATTAGTAAACTTCGAAATGGCCATTTGCGTGGCCATTTCGAAGTTTGGGGCACGTGTAGACACGGCCCAAATGATTTATTCGGTGATGAACTTTCGTTGGACAGACCCACTTCTTCAGATCAGATGATTGATCTAATGATTGATCAAATCCATTGATCAAATGCATTGATCTGAAGAAGTGGGTCTGTCCCACGAAAGCTCACCACTGAATAAATAATTTTGTTAGTTTTTAAAGTGCTACATTTCTGTTGCTTTGTTTTGTTGCTCCTCAAGAAGTTTAACAGTAACTTCCCAGCCTGTTCACTTTGCTGGGTGTCTTGCCCAGCAGGAGCTTTATGCTAACTAGTTTATCTAGGCGGCTGTCAGGAAGATAATGTGTGCATGAAGACATCACGTCAGGCGCTCCAAATTCACAAGGGGGGAAAACAGGCTGTAGGTCCCTTCCTAATGGATGAAGCTGAACTGTTTTTGACTTAGTATCATAAATAAATAGATCTCTGACATCTAAATACATTTGGATCTCATTTAAAACACATGGGGAAAACCTCAGCTACTGGCACTAGTGAAACTATATCATGATTTATGAGAAATGGAGCAGTGACGGGCAGAGCAGTCTGATTAAATATATTAACTGTACAGTGTGGGAAGAGTTTTGCTCTATATTAGGGGCAATTAAATTACATATACCTGCCAAACATTGGCCCAGATTGCAGATTATGTAATGCGGTGTAGCTCCCCTGAAATCCTTCACCCTGGTTTACAGCAGGTGAGGATCTAGTCCACTATGTTTAAGGGAAACAATTCACACCTATAGGAGCTGGATTATACAGGAAGAACACTGCTGGGGCAGCTTCAGTGCACTGTGCCCTCAGGGCCTGGTCAAATTCTGCAGCCCTGGAGCCAGAGAATCAGCAGAGGAATTTGCCATTTGAGCCAGTTGCTGCAGAGACCCTCCTTGTCAACACATTGTTCCTGCTTACTAGGGCAATTATGCTGATTCTGTTGCAGCCCAAGAGCTTTTGGGTTCCTGGCCTACCTTCCTTGTTTTCCACCTGCCCACCTCTCCCACAAAAGGCAGGTGGTCCAGCTGATTTTAGTGGGAGTGCAGCACAGAAATGCGAACCAGAGGGAGCTTCCTAGATAGCGAAGTCTCTGATCAGGACGTTGAGAACAGAACCTTCTAGTTGTCGCCTTCTTCCCGCTGAAGGGAAGATATAATCAATCTGGAAGCTGAACATTGCAAAGAACTACCTACCTGCTCCACATAGCCTGCCCCCAGCTACCTAACATGCCTTCCTGGTTTGTGGGAGGGGGATGAAAAAAGGTCTGATTAAAACAATACTTGATTTGAGTCTTTACAGCAGTGGTGGGCATCCTGTGGACCTCTGGGGTTCTGTGTGGAGCCGACCAGGCATTTTGTTTGCTATTGATCATGATTCCTCAGGTTTCTGTCTGCATTGGTTATTTTCTAAAGTGACACGCACATAAAGTAAGGGCACATGAAGTGAGGTACAGGCTGATTGCACACAACACAGACTGAGAGCTGGGTGCTCCCTCTGCATCCTACTAAAGCTCTGAAACAGTTCATTCGGAGCAGCCTGCAAATTCAATTGGCAAAACACCACCATCCTGGAAAACCGTCTTAGCTATGACAATCTTGTGTCTCATTGCGGTGAAGAGCCACTCATGTGCCCCAATCACTAGCCCAGGTTGCCCATTGCTACTTTATAGACTTTGAAACTTGACTCCATTCAGAAAAACAATAAACATTAGCCCCTTCTGTACAAAGAATGAACGTACACAATCACTTTTGTGTGTGTGCCTATCTCAGACACGTTACGTTTCCAATACACATGCATGCAGTGATGTTTCACACCAGCATACCTATGGATGTACCTCCATGACATATGCATGCTACCCATTCGGTGCTGTGCTGAGCTAAGTTGGGGGGAAGGCTGTTAGCAGATGTGTTGTGGGGGGCAGCCTTCTGAATATCTGGGTACTTTTCATGTTAAGAAACAAATCACCCCTTAACATATTCATTTCGCATCCAGTCTCAACTAACCTCCAACAGCAATGGACACACAAAAATCTATTCAAGCACAGTCAGAGCTAATGATATTTATTCACATACTTATGGGAGTGATTTCACTATTCACAAGCCAGAATTTATTCCTAGCACTCTATGGATGACTTTGTTTACCACACCCTCAGTCAAAACCCTACTCTTTCCCCACACTTTGCATTGCCATAAGAACCAGCTGTGACGTTAACAGTGTTCCACACAGCAGCCCAGCTTATGCAGCCAATGCAAAACAACAACATTTCAGCTTGAACGAACAGTAAATTTAGGTCCTGGCCCAAAGCTCACTGAACTCCGTGGGAAGAAACCTGCTGGCCGCAAAAAGCAGATGTTGTTTTATCCATTGCCTTTCTTTGTTAGTACAAAACGACCCAGGGCAGTTCTATATGTCACCGCCAAGGGGCGAAAGGAATGTCTGTATCCGCGAGGGGCAATAATTTAAGATGTATTTCAACTCCCAGACCTTCAGCATCCCAGGACATGAGTTTGGAGGAGAGGCACTGGAAGAAGTCAAACAAATCAACCAGTGGCACTCTCACCTGTTCTGGAGCCCTGGCATTTGCAGTGTGATGAGAAACCAGTGGTCGCTCCAGCTCCCTGTTCTTTCCCACACCAGAGGGGAGGTATTGACTCCACCTGTCTCTTCCTGGACAGAGAAGGAGATGGTGCCGTTGTAACTCCCAAAAATATGCACAGAGAATTGGATCTGTAATACAAGAGGAGGAAATAATGGGATCCGGTGGTGGAAGGAGGGGTGGTAATTGACAGGATGGACTGCCTGTAGTAGCTTCCCATACCATACTTTAAAATGGGTGTCTTTATAGTTCATGTCACCACTCCTGGATAGGTACCAGACTGTTGTCTTTGGATTCAGCTGCGGAATGTCATGTGCTTCTAAGCCCTGTTGGGTCTGGGCAGTGACTGATCACCGTCTGTAGCTCTGAGTGTCTCAAATGCACTCCCAGGTCCGTGCAGTCCCCATGCCTGACACCCGTCAGGGGCTGTGGCACTCCGCAGTCTGGCTGTTTGAACCCCTAAGCCAGTGTCCCAGCCTTTCCAAGCCCCCCGGTTGTGTGGAGATGTTCTCTCAGACTCTACCTCACTATGGGAGCTCACACCCCTCAGAGACAACACAGCGGTAAGGCAAGGAAACAGGGCTTACACAGGAATGCCTTAACAAACGCTTTTACTCTTAAACCGCACTAGGACTACGGATCCTAGGAAAACAAACTCCCAGTGCATTCTCTCTCAACGTGCTGACCGCCACAGTGAGTCCTTTGGAGGTCGGATTGGGGTGCCACCTGCCCATGGTGGGGTGCACCTGCATAGGCTTACTATATTTGACCATTCAAAATAGAGGACGCTCCTGAGAGGGAGTGTATCTGTATCAGTATCTACCAACTCACAGTGTATTAATGTACTACAAGTGTCTATTATAACACATGAATCCAACGTGAGTTGGTAGATGTTGACACAGATACACTCCCTCTCAGGGGTGTCCCCTACGTTATACGGTCACCCTGCCCCTGCATGCCTACACTTTGCAGTCTAGCACTTGACGAGATGGGCTGTGTGCTCAGCCACTCTAATTGCCAATGTTCTCACACTGGGCACAGGGAGGGAAGCTGTTATACAGGGACTGGGGCCTGGAAGCTGAGGATTAGCTCCACTGAGATGCTAACACTGAGCAATATACCTGGTAGTCTCCATTGGCAAGACTGGCTGGCAGGCTGACACTGTGAGCCCTCGCAACGCCACCTGTCTGACTGCTGTTTGCTCGCAGGTAGAGGAAGCACCCTGCGAGCAGAAAAATGAATTAGAAAGAACGGCGTAAGCCCATGATGTCAGAGAGAAACATCTGTTGATGGATGTTCCTGTATCGGCTACACTCTGCCCGCTGGTTAGAGAGGAAGCTCGTTTTAAAAAAAATCTGACATTTTTCTTTTTCATGCATTTGCAAAATAATTTCACGCCATTCTGCTGGAGGCTGTGTTACAGAAGGGGATAATAGCGCCTACATGAGGGCTTCAGCGCGGATCTCCCATGGAGGCGGTAAGTTCAAATACAGCAATGTCCTGAAAACCCAGGGAAAAGTGGATTTTAGCAGCGTGGGAGGTGAAATCACAAGCCTTTATGGGGCGATCAGTGAGTGCACCTCTGACAGCACTGCTACACCTTTCCACACAATGGCTCATGGGCACCCAACCTGAAATTTACGGTGACTGCCGCACAGGCAATCCTCCTACCACATTCTCTCTAGTGACCTTTGCTGGCAGTGGCTTGGACTAAACCACCTGTGTGTCTGTGTCTGGTCCTTTGGACCCAGACAGACAGGTCTACCTAAGTTCTCAGGAGAATGAAAAAGACTAAGAGAGAGGAGCAATGAAGCGGCAATTTTAGGGCCTATCTGTGTTATAAAAACGTTGTTCTAAGTCACAGTTAGGGCAACATGGCCACAAATGTTTTCTATGCACGCAAGCAAGAGAAAACAATACCATGATACCCCTACACTTGGCTGAGAATCTTTGAACCAGAAGAGGTGGTGGTGGGATTTTTGTTTTGGTGTGGTTTGGTGTTTTTAGGCGGGTGGTAGCATGGATGGCGCAGTCATGCTGACCTTTGCTAGTTTTTAGGGGGTTCTAGTCACCCGGTGTGTTTCTTGCAAGATGATTGATGTTCTTTTCTACTGGCCTTTGAACCAGGACTGAAGGCACACTGGGCTCAGCACAGGTCTAGTTAATGCTGATGACTATGAAGGTGAGATGGGCCAAAGAATTTGAGAACCATTTCCAAAAAACAGGTTTAAGACTTCAGAGAGCCACGAGGAACATACCTCTTGTGGCTAGTAAGGCAGATCCTGTGAATGGAGCTTCTTGTGTCATTTCTTCAAAGCCCCTGATGGACCAGGAAGGAGAACTAGTGTCATTCAATATCCAGCCACAAGGACCCTGTTCAAAGGAGCAGTGTGCTCCAGCTGGGAGACTGTCTGCTGGGAAGGATAAGAAAAAGCGGAGTATTTCACACAGATCTGATTACGGAACAAAAGAGCAGGAACACTGTAAAGTCCGACATGGTTACTTTCACCATTTTTCCCTGCGGAGCTGTAAAGCTAAAATGTTGTAGTCTTGTACCGAGGGAGAAGGTGGGTGACGTAATACCTTCATTGGACCAACCACCATTGGTGAAAGAGACCATCTTTTGCGATTACACAGAGCTTCTGTTCAGATCAACACTGCATATTAGTATTCTACCAAGGAATGGTAAAATAGTTTATTTTTTGTCGTGTATAGTAGTCACCACCAGAAAGCCAACACTCCTCACTAAGGGTATGTCTACACTGCCAGGAAGATCATCCGGGTCAGGGTTGATTTCCAGTGTTCGATTTCATGTGCCTGGTAGAGATGCACAAAATCTAAGTATCTGGGGTTGGCAGTCGACCCCTGTATTCCTTGATATTGCGAGGAATAAGGGAGGTCGATAGGAGAGTTTCTCCTGTCAACCTCCCTCTGTGCACACAGACAGGTAAGTTGACTGCAGATAAGTTTATTCTCGCTACACAACTGCCATGGCTAGAACTGCATATCTGGAGTCAACTTACCTTCCTAGTGTAGACCCAGCCTTAGTGTAGACCAAGCCTTAGTTGTATGAGAGATACTGCTGTGATTTCCAACTCTAAGTGCAGTTGAAAATGATGGTTCCCAAGACCCATCATGTGACAACTGGTGATACCAACAGCCATCCCAGGCATCCCCATGTAGTATGTAATGGGGGTCCAACCACTGATTATAGTAAGTGTGAGTAAATTTAGAACAATAAAATGACCCTTCCTCAGATGGTGTAAATCCAACCAGTGGAATTCTCTGCCATGGCGTGTGAGCAAAACGCTATATCTGCATTTTTGAAAGGACAGTTTTCTGATCAAATAATATTTGGGGTGCATCTCAAGATGATCAGTGCTTCCAGGCACAGCACGAGTGGGCTAAGGTTTGGAATGGATGTCTCCACTGCGGTGAGACAAGTGGAAAAGAAGAGCTTTTGCCTTCCTTTGCAGCAGCAGGAACTGTTCTCAGAAGGATACCAGACTTGGTAGGCTAGTGGTTTGATCCTGTATTCCAACATTCCTAATCCCAGGAGTGCATTCCTCCAGGGATCTCTCAAGTTCAGATGCCATGTTAAAGTGGGTAAATGAAATATCTAATTAATGTCTGTATGCAATCAACTTAATGAATCTATTTCACTTCCTAAATTATTATTCCTTGTGGGTGGAGTTGGTAGTAAAGAGGGTTTTTTAAACAATATCTGTCTAGTTTATAGCCTTTGGTTGCATTTTTATTAACTTTTTTTTTACATGCAACTGATGTGGGTGATACGTGTATTTTATTATACAAATCAATGCATACATACAGTCAGAGGTCAGTTAAGCCCTGGTGCTGACTTCTAGTGGTATCTCAAGGGATATATTTCTTGACTAGTTGTATCCTGCTAGTAGTTGGCAGATGGTACAATGACCCACAGAAATTTCCTAGAGAAATATTAATTCTGACTATAGATTTGGTGGAATGCCCTTTTCAAAGTGCTCACATGACCAGCTGAGCTGAGCCCTCTCGGCCAGTTAGTTCATGACAGGGTGTTTTGACTGATGCAACTGGGATGACAAATGGTACACTCAAGGGAATTCTCCCCTTCAAAAATTAAGAATTCTTTACAAAATAATTTAAAGTTCTGCATAATTCTGCATATTTTATTTGTCAAAATAAAATAATTATGTTTCTGCGGTCAGCCCCAAGCCACCCTGGGCTGACAGCGCGAGCCCCAGCTTCATGTGCCAGGTGCCAGCATGAGCTCTGGGAAGAAATAATAAGTATTGTGTGAAAAAAATAAAATTCTGCGGGGAACATTAGTTCTGTGCAAAGTCTGCACTGTGCAGTGGTGAAGAATTCTAGCAGAGGTAAAATGAGGCATGACCGAAGGAACCCGTTAAGGGACTAGGTTTCTTACTCACCACATACGGCCTCTTCACCCTCTTTGGCAGGGCAATCAGTGTGAAAATCACACACCTGCAGGTGGCTGACACAGCCTTCACGTGGGCAGGGGAAAGTGGAGCCCTTGTCGTAAGCGGAAAGATCCTGGCTTTCTTTCTCTAAAGGGTAAAGAAGAAAGAAGCACAGAAACAGGGTCAGCAGAATGTCTAGAGCAGATTTGGTTTGGATGGTTCCTCAGTCATGCTCATGCTCCTTCTCTCTTGCTGCATTTTAAAGACAATCCGTTGACATAATAATAATTATTATTATTAATACTCATGCCAGAAAGTCTTTAAGTGTGTAACAAAATGTAGCTCAAAAATAAATGAACAAAAAAGCCATCTGGTCAAATGAAGATGGAGTAGAACCAGCTTGCAAACAAACCAAACCTGTACAACTTTAGAAACAGCAAACATCTTACAGTCCTTCCTAAACAAAAATTAATCTACAGGCAAGGGACGGGGCATTCTACAAGCTGCAGACCCAGCACTGGGAAGACTCTACTCCCTGTTCTCTGTGCCATGGGACCATTGGCAGTTCCAATGAAGCTGTTCCCAGATTGTTGCTCAAGGTAATCCCCCTGATAGGCTATATCAGTGGTTCCCAACCTTTTCACTAGTGTGGATGCCCCATCGCCCCCAAACAGTTCGCAGACCCCCAATCATGCCCCAAACAATTTACAGACTCCCATCATAGCCATTTCTAGCCACTGAGTACACTTCATTAAATGATAAGGGAAACCACAGCATAGATTTTCGGACAGCAATTAATAACGTTAACTTTGCAATTTATTTATAACACTTTCTATGATCATTTTTATTTATCTTTATTTTTTTCAAGGACCCCTCAAAATACCCTCATGGACCCACAGATTGCAAACCCTGGGCCATATCCTTTAAGGCTTTCAATAAATATGAATTCCTACATAACAGATTAGCTTTATAACTAGTAGATTTACCACTGGTTTCATAGGATTCCCTCAGGGCTCTCAGGTTATCAAATGGACCTGACTGATTGCGCTCTTTCCCAATTCCCTCCCACCATCTCCCCAGGCTTCTTTGTACTTGTACAATATTCAAAACCTCTGCCATGTCTATAAATTATCCCCTCTGACTTAAACCTCTCCAGTTTCCTGCCACGGTAAGGGGTTTATTTTTTACACACTACACGTACACATAAAACACAAGAATGCTCCAAGACAGTCAGGAAGATCATATCTGAAATTAAGATTTTGTTTAAAAAAAATAAACCCTAAAGTTAATAAAACAGAGAAAGCCTAGTATGATCTGAACTGTTAATCAACTACTTTAAACATTCAGTGGAAGCAGCATTTTGGTGGGTATTTGTAAATTTAAACTTTTTCAGCAGTGTGCAGTTCAGAATCAATAGCACCGTGCTACAGCATGAGAACCATAAAATGAAGCTGTCTACGGCTCTGATCTTGTATGCTGCTTTGAGCAAATGGACATCTGCACCTCCCAGGACATCCTGAAGTCAGCAAGGCTCCACACAGGTTCAGAGGTCAGTCTGCACGCAGCACTTAGTAGGATCAGTGCTTATAATGGCAAGGTGAAACTGCTCAAGCTAGTCTCATTGCTGAGCTGAATGAGCTACATGCAGTATTCACAGTGGAAAACCAACTAAATTCCAATTGTTCTCTTTATTTAATGGTCTAAGACAGAAATTCTTAACCTGGGAGTGCCCAACAGGTATCATGTAGACATGATCACTCCCCGCTCTACCCCTTATGACTAAACGGTGGAGTGGATTGAGAGGCAGTAAAACCATTTTCTGTCTGGTATGGGAAGGACTGGGAATTACTGATTTCATATGCTGGTGACACAATCAGGGTTTTTTCAGCTCAACAATGGCGCTTTAAGTAAAGAAAAAAAATCAACCCTTTATAAACAACATTGCCCTTTTCTTTTGAGAAAATGATTTGGGTGTGCTTCTAGCATTACATCTACACTATGGACCTGACAGCAGCACAGCTGTACAGCTGAACCACTGTAAGGTTTCCTGGGCAGCCACTTTTGCCAGCAGGAGAAAGCTCTCACAAGCATAACGCACTGTGTGGCCCTAGTAATTCCTATTGTTCATCAATATTCTGAGCATTGGGAGGCTTGCAGCCTCTCTCTCTCTCTCACTCTGTTGAGCAAAGCTCCTCCAACTCCCCATTTCTCACCAATGAGTGGCATTAGATAACTACAAGGAAACGCTCTCCTGCCGACATAGTGCTGTCTACACTGAAGCTTTTGCAGGTAACATTTATGTTGGTTGGGTGTGGGAAAAAAAGTTTTGCTGACAAAAGCGCTAATGTAGATAAAGCCCCAGTCCCTATTAGTGAGCTAAGCTGGGTGCGGTACTGCATATGTGGTTTGATCACTGGCCTGCTAAACCCAGGGTTGTGAGCTCAATCCTTGAGGGGACCACTTAGGGATCTGGGGCAAATAGATTTAAAAAAAAAATCTGTCAGGGACGGTGATAGGTCCTGCTGGGAGTGGAGGGGCCTGGACTTAATGATCTCTGAAGGTCTCTTCCAGTTCTATGAGCTAGGAATATATTCGTTCACAAGCCAAATTATAATTGTTTTTTGTTTATTAAAAAGTGAAGCATCAAAGAACTGGGATCAACTGGCTTATCAATGGGTCCAGACAAAAGTTCACCACTTTAAGCTCAGTTGAAGTATTGAATTGTATATATACTACGTTGTCATTGTAGATCAACAGTTCACAAACTTTGGCTGCTGACCAATCAGAGTTTGCTGCTGGCGGGCCAGGACATTTTGTTTACTTGGCGCATCCCCAGGCACAGAACTCCATAACTCCCAATGGCCACAGTTTGTCATTCCTGGGCAATGGCACCTGTGGGAAATGATGTGAGCTGAGAGGCATGCTGGCTGCCACTTCCTGCAACCCCCATTGGCTGGGAATAGTGAATCGCAGCCACTGGGACCTGCAGGGCTCCATGCCTGCAGATACTGCTGGTAAATAGAACATCTCGGCCCTCCAGTGGCTTACCCTGATAGGCCTGGAGCCAAAGTTTGCAAACTCCTGAAAAACAGAGTCGGTTTAAGAAAGGGTCACGCAGGTTTTGCCATTTTTACCTATCCATCTTGGGGGTCAGCTTATAAATGAGTGGGCTAATAAAGGTATATACAGTAATATCTTTTATTGGACCAAGTTCTGTTGGTGAGACAGACAGACTTTTGAGTTCCTCACTGCTCTTCCTCCAGTCTGGGGAAGGTACTAGGAGTGTCACAGCTAATTACCAGACTGAACCTACAGTTCAGCAAAAATAGTTACCACATATTCTAAGGGACTGTTAAAGGTGATGTGTCACATTCACATCCCTGCAGTCATCACAGGACTAAAGGCAGAGTCAGTGGGTTATAGATTACTGTAATAAACCATAGATCCAATGGTTTTTCTAAAGACCATGTTTGTTAGAGCCTAGCAAAATCATGTTACGTTCACAAACTTGTCTTCTGAAAGTGTTTCGCAGGTTTCCTTTGCGAATGGGGAGTGAAAGGTCAGATACAGAGCGAGCACTTTGTGCACAATGTTCATCTTAAAAGGGACACGACGTGTTTGTCTTTTGGTATCTTCCTGGGTAAGTGCATTAAATTTTCTGGATTCACCCGCATGTTTGTTACTGGGACATTCCGAGCACTGGATGAGGAACATGCTATGCCTTGTGATAGGGGCATGTGGGATCCATGGATCTAGAAAGGCGTGTGCAGGTTTTGCATCTGTCCTTCTGCCAGCATGGTCTGGTGCCCCTTTGAATTGGTGGATCGTCATCTGTGAGGAACTTGCTTTTGATAATGAGTTTGGGGAGGTTGTTGGAAGGCCAGAAGAGAGGGCTCATGAAAGATTTCTGTTTGGGATGAGGGAACCACCAAGTAAGGGCAGTAACTGATTTTAGCATGAGGTGGTAGGTGACAAGTAGGGGTGTGTACCCAGAGGGGTTATTGTGGCCTTCTAGATCATACGCAGTAATTTCCATCAATGTTTTTTTTTTCGTTTCTGGCTACTTTCACCTAGATTTTTCTGCTCCGACTGTACCTGTTGGCACCTACCATGGAAGCAGTCCCTGAACTGCAAGGAACTCAATGCCAGCACTCCAGCCTCTTGGGCTCCGCAGGTTGAATACCGGAGGGCAATCTCAAAAGGCCTTTCCACTTCACCAATCTGAGCCAGGAGTACTTTCCAGTTCACCCTGTGACAAGACAGCAAACTGCAATCACACACGTGTTTAGCATCTGGGAACCTAACCTGCTTCGGCACATTTATAAACCCCACCAGGTGGGTGGCTGCATCACGAGGCACCAAAATACCTTTAAAATCTAGTCCACGAAGCTGGCTCTCTTCCTTGTTTCTAGCTGCTAAATGGTTTTAAAAGGCACCTAAAAATACATAAAATACAGTCCGAAATATTACTTTTCCAGGCAAGACGTATCGGTGGTAGCCACTGAGACGTTACATCATAGTTAAAGGTCTATTTGATCCTAAAAGGATGGGGAGGTGAGTCCACACAATAGGAAATGTGAGGCCTGTGCAAGACACACTATTAAGATACAGTGCATACTATAGAAACCTGAGAGCCCTTGTTATAAGCACATCAAATAGTGCAGAAACGCCAGCACCTTTAAGATTTTATGGCCCATCACATCTATGTAGATCTGTGTTAACTGATTAATTACCTAATTCATTACCAGTGTTTTACATCAACTGCCCGCCCTTTCTCTGGTCACAGGATGCTGCTATTCTTCCCCAAGCTTCCCCACCCCTCACCCGCTGCCCCCAACCCTTTGGAGAGTCACTCGGACCTAATTAAAACCAGCACAGTCCACAGCCCTTTCAGAATCTGAAAATATTTCCCCTTTTCACGCCTTTGGCATTTCGTGTGGAATTACACCTTTGCCAACATTGTAATAACATTTCATTCTGTTTCACACATCTCCAGCACTGAATCACAACTCTATTACCTTTCTCCCAGAGCAAAGTAACCTAGTGCCTCCAGCAATGAGAGGTCATTGTTTTGCTGCTTATTATATTATCCTAGAGTCTCCAGAAACCTTCAGCTCTGCACTAGAAATGCATTTATCTTTGCTATAACACAACACAAAATCCAAGACTATTCGGCCCTGGAACCCAGCTCCCCTACTTCCATTATATTACCTTGCCTACTCTAGCCACCACGTTCCTCCCACACAGGAACACAACTCTGTTACTGCTGCTGGAATGCAGCATATTGTCCACATTCTACAGCTGAGTTCCCACCGCATTCTCGCACGAGAGCAGCCAGAAACCTCGGATACTAAATCACAATTACGCTGCTGCAGTTCTGTACCACAGCAGATCGCCCAAGAACCTCCAACACCGATTCACGACTCTGTTGCTTGCATTATATTATAATACAGTAAACCCTCGATTTAAAGGACCCCGTTTTAATGCACTTTGGAAATAATGGATGCTGGCTGCACGCCCCTCCGCCCGCCAATAAATGCTGGCAACTTACCAGAGCCGTTGGAGCGGGAGCTACCAGGGCTGGAGGAGCCACCATGGCTGGGGCCGCTGGGGCCGGAGGAGCCACAAGGGGTGGGGGCTGTGGAGGGGAGCGGGAGCGTGTCGGCACCCAGGGGGCGGGGGGAGCCGCAGCACTGAGTGCGCCGAGAACTGCAGAAGGTGGAAGGAGCCAGGCCCGGGCGCAGCATCTCACCCAGTAATTGGGAGAAGGATATGGAGGTGTGAGGGGAAGAATGGGGGAGGGGAGGGGAGGGGAGGGGAAGGGAAGAGGGTGGGCAGAGGACAGGAGTGAGTGATGGGCAGGGAAGGTCAGTGCATCATCATGCAGTATAACCATTTGGATTTAAACAGACTTTCAGCATTACCAGACACCCCTTCCCCCGTCAGTCTGTTAAATCGAGGGCTCGCTGTACTGCATTCAAAAAGCTCCAGCACCGAGACTCAACCCCATTAACGCCACGATACAGTCTGACAAAGCAGCACCCAGAGCTTGCAGGTAACATGTAGCTCTGAATCACCCAGAATACTTATGGGCAACGCTCCCTCTAATTTTTACATGCATGTGGAGAATAAATTTTGTTATGCGCACCGCAACGTGTGGATGTGCACCACTAGTAGACCCACACGCTGCTGGCTGGGAGCACTCTGCTAATCAGTTGTGTGGAATTCTAATCTCGCTGGGGCAGCCGCCCAAAAACTCATCGTACTGGGAACAATGCTTGGGTGTACACCTTGTCGCTAAGGAGTACTGCACAGGTATTCCCTAGGATAGCTGTATTGTGACGCACACCCTCAAGTCCAAAATCTAACTGTGGCAAATTCTCTCCCTCAATAAATACTGCACTTTCTTTGCTAGGTCCTGGTATCCAAACAGCGGCTATTCAAAGCCAATTTAATTTTCTTAATGAAATCAGGAACAAAGCTCTTAGCAGAAGATGGATGATTGAAGCTGGCTTTCAGATAAGCCCAGCCTGGCAATACCTTTACTATTGATTTTACGTCAGGCTAGCACTCAGTAAACTGGTTAATATTACTACAGTTCTAAATATGGATGTGGAAACTGCTGTGCATACTGTAGGGGGTTCTCAGAGCCTGATAAGTCTCTGGGCATCTGCAAGGAAAGAAAAAGAGCACAGAGCTGCAAACCACGTGATGTTTAATGGAAGAGAATTCAGGAGACAGTGGGTGGCCCTGCTCATTTCTATCGTTCATCAGTGTTCTCAGCACTAGGAGCCTCATAGCCTTGCTGTCTCAGGGCAGGTCTACACTAGACCTGAAAGTCAATCCTAAGCACACAACTCTAGCTATGGCAACTGAGTAGTTATAATCGACGTATCTATAATCAACTTACCTCTGTCGACCTCCCTTACTCCTCAGGATAATCAGGAGAACGGGGTTGGACTGTCGAGCCCCGATAGTTTGATTTCGCATGCCCCCTCTAGGCGCACAAAATCAAATCCTGGGTCAACCTCCCAGTAATGTAGATGCACCCTCACTCTGCTGAGCAAAGCGTCTTCCCCTCAGTTAAGACAAGTCCCTTCTATTCAATGCCTTACTGTCTCCAACAAAGACAACTGCTGTTGACTTGCCAGGAATAACACAGTAGACCCTCGACTTATGCGGGAGGGTTGCGTTCTCGCAACCCCCACATAAGCCAAATTTTGATCAACTCAGGGGAGCCAGGAAACTAATGAAGGCAGCAGGCCTGATCACTTTCCTGGCTCCAGCGAGTGGAGGGGAACCAGGAACCAGGTGGCAGCCTGGTTCCCAGATCCCCTCCATTCACTGGAGCCAGGAAAGTGACCAGGCCTGCTGCCCTCATCAGTTTCCCCGCTCCTATCAGTGGCGGTAGCTGAGAGCCTGCCTCTCAGCTGCCGCCACCATCAGGAGCAGCTACCTCCCCTGACTGAAGCAGTTTCTCCACTCCTGTCAGGGGCAGCAGCTGCTGCTGCTGTCAGCGGTGGCGTCTCAGGAGCTAGGGCTGACAGGAGCTAGGAAAATGACCAGCGCAGCAGTACTGGTCAGTTTCCTCACTCCTCTGAGCGATGGGGAGCTGGTGCCAGGTGCCAGCTCTCTGCCACTCAGAGTTGTGTTAACCCAAGATACGCGCAACTCGAGTGCCCATATCTCGGGAGCCTACTGTATTTAAGAATCCAGACAGTCGCTTTATTAGGAATGAGTTCAACTCCATGACCAAGAGAGTTGGAATGTTGGCTAAGCTAGAGGGACAGTTTCTCCCAGGATCCTCTCCACGCTACTTTCTGGTGGGGATCTAGTACGTGACACTGTGCTAAAGCAGAGGAAGACATGAATTAGAAGCATTATATCAGCTGTTTCATTCCTCTAGGAGTTGACCGGTGGCTGGTGAAATGATGGCAGCTAAGATGAAATGAGTTAGCCAGTTAGTCAGCACGGCCCTTGGGCAGAAGGGGTAGGGCTGGAGGCTAGATTCCCCTTCAGTCCTTCTCTGCTTGTACCACTCAGGGACCAAGCTGCAATTTAAAGGACAGTAGCAGTGGTGGCCAGGAGCCTCGGACCCTTTTAAATTGCCAGGTCCCAAGGCAGCAGCTCTCCCCTACCCCCACATCGGCATCCCTAGCCAGTGTGAAGGAACTGGGGATTCCCGGTGCAGGTGGTATTCTCATTCCCTACTGAGCAAAGAAGGGAACCTAATAATGGACAACATCAAGAACGCTGAAGCGTCAAGTGATTCATTTTGCTTCATTCTTTGCTAAAAAGATAAATAGTTCCGAGATACTTCTCACAAGTAACACTAACTACAGAGGGGAAAGAATGCAAGCCAAAGACAGGGAAACAGATTTATCAACACTTAAAGCATGTTAGCCTGATGAAACCCTAGTTTATTTAAGGAACCAGCTGAAGTAATCACAGAACCATTAGCAATTGTCTTTGAGAACTTCTTGACAGTGGGCGAGTTCCCCAAGGAGTGGAGAAGGGGCTTTCACAGGGTCTATCCGTAAAACTGAGAACTAAGGGGAATTGTGAAAATGTCAGACCAGCCAGCCTACCTTTGATAGCTGGAAAGATCCTGGAGCAGAATGCCACGGACTGTAGGTACACAGTCGGCACTCACCTGACATAAGCCTTATTTCCGTAGCAAAGAGCTGTTGCTGGCATGGATTATGGGATCAGATTTTACAATTCTGCAATTTACATTCACACACTTACAGGAAGACTCGCTTAGCACCACCTGGTAGTGATAATTGAATGAGGATTATTTTCCCTTTAGCTGGTGTAGAACAATCGTCAGGAAAAAGGGAATTCCTATACTAAAACAAACAAACGATTTGTCTGCTGTGGTACCTCGGCCCCACCTCACCAAGGCCAATGCCTAATTTTTTAGAGCAAAGATGAAAAAATAAACAATACATCCGGATATTTGAACATTACTATATTGTCAAAGGAAAACGCACTTCCTGGTCTTACCTAGTGGCCATCTTTTATCCTGACCAATGAGGATTAGCAGCTCCTCTTTATTTTAGATATGGGTCAGCAATCCCTGGCACGGGTACCAAGAGTGGCACATGAGCCAATTTTCATTGGCACACAAGGCAGGAGCTCAGCCCTGCCCCTCCTCCCCCATGCAGCCAGGAGCTTGCTCAAAGCCATGCTGTCTGTGGAGTAACAAGAGACCAGCTAATGCTACCAACCACCACCTAAACCATAAAGCTCTGCATCTTTGTTTATTGATTAATGAAGCTGTTGTAAGGAGAACTATCAGTGATTTTAAAAAGCACCACTGGCACTTGGACCGTATATAGCAGTCAAAAGGTCAAAATTCAGCACTCTGCCTTGGAAAGGTTGCTGACCCCTGTTCTAGACAGTATAGCTACAGATGCTATTTTAAGGTTTTCACCTGACCTATTAAATTCAGACCAGGCACTTTGATGTTTGGTTTGTTCCAGCTGTCTCTCTACTTCATTCTTTCACCAGAAAGCTTTTACCAGAGTCTGATCTGAGCTGTGGGTATGACAGAGCAGTAGTTTCAGCATTACCAATCTGGAGCTGATTCACTGCTCCAAGAACTGAGCCCCCACTCAGAAAAGCACCTCCTTCTCATACGTGCTACACAAACGTAGGATGAAGCTGGAATACTAAGGCAAAAGCACCGCTGAGAAGTTCTGAAGGAAGAGCTGAATAGCACAGGAGACCACCAGAACTAATAAAAGAAGAACATAGTGAAATGGTCGATCTGTAATTGGGGTTGGGTATGGCTTGACCACACATGTGAGGGCTGCGATAGACTTTTCTTTGGTTTCTGCACATCTGAAAAGATAGGAGTGCTAATTTTTTCTTCACATAAGTTACTAATCATGCCTCAAGCGGATCATGAGGTAATAAGTTTCATTGGTTAATGATTTGCTGCACAGAGGCTTTTCCCTTATACTATCATTTGCTCATTTTACATCCTGTTCTACTCTTAATAGTACAGTATTGTTTAGAAGCAGACAAAAATATTTACAAATCCCAAACCATCCACAAATCCAATTATTTCAGGCTGGTCTTCCTGTCAATTGGTAGCACAAGGCCTTCGGCTAGAAAAGAGGAAAGCTGTTCTTGGGCCATGTGACTGCCATGGAGAAGCCAGCTTAATATGCACTAGTAAGTCCCACTTGTTTTGCTGCACACTCTACACTACGTTTCCTTTGTCCAGACTGGACTTGTATAGAGATTTCTAAACTCAATCCATTGTAAAAGAAAGGAACCATAATTTTTTTCCCAGGGTCTCTAATTCCATCCCTTTGTTTTCCCCATTGCCAAATATTTTAAACATGACTGAAATATATTACATATTTTAGATGTCCTTAAAACCAGGTGTCTGACCGCCTGTGATTGTCACAGGTCCCTGTGAACATTTCACTCCACTCATTAGAGCAAACGTATTGAACTCAATGTCCTGACAAATTTCCAGTTGAGCAAATTAAGTTCTACCTACTCAAATTCTACTACAATTTTAATTAGAGAGGATAATCTTATCTTCACCCCCCGGAGTTACTGCAGCATAGGGTTACCATATCTGAACTTTCTAAAAAGAGGTCAACCCTGGGAGGAAGCGTATCTGCGTCAATATATACCAGCTCACTTATTAAGGTACTGAGTACTGATGTATATATTATAGTACAGGGTCAGCAACCCTCGGCATGCATGCCCAGAGCTGCACTCGCGCCAAATTTCATGGGCATGTGAGGCAGGGGCTCAGCCCTGCTCCTCCTCCCCTCAAACAGCTGGGAACTTGCTCAACGCCATTCCGCCTGTGGATTAACAAAAGACCAGCTAATGTTACCAACCACCACCTAAACGGTAAAGCTCTGCATCTTCATTTATTTATTACTGAAGCTGTTGTAAGAAGGACTATTAGTGACTTTAAAAAGTATCACCAGCACTCAGACCACACATAGATGTCAAAAGGTCAAATTTTAGCACTCTGCCTTGGAACGGTCACTGACCCCTGCCATACTACATTAATATAATGTGAGTTGGTAGATACTGATACGGATACACACCCTCTCAGGGATGTCCTCTTTATTGAAAGTTCAAATATATGATAACCTTACTGCAGCAGTCTTCAGGTAGGCTATTAAAAAGCTGCTAGCTTCCATTCCACAGACAGTTGTTTGTCAGTAAGGAGTGAAGTGATCGCTATGTATCCAAAACAGCTAGCAACTTGTGAGGAGTACTCTGTTAATCAATCATTTAATAATAAGCAGCAACGGACCTGACAGCGGACCTGCTGTGGCCAGCAGAGACTAGTTACATTCCTGCAGTGGCAGTCTCTGGGGTGAAAGAATGACATCAAAAGGCAACTATTTCCCCTACCAGGCTGTCAAGGAGACAATCTGGAGTGGGAAGGACCTTCCTGGAAGGAAAGTGAGCAAGAACTGAAAAGGGGAGAGGAAGGGATTTGAGGGTTAAGAATTAAACTTTTAAATCGAACTTTGCTGTCTTTGGCTCACCAGAACAGGAGACTTGGCCAGGTATCTCTATAGCAACAAAAGGTGGTGCCAGGGAATTCAAGGAAAACAAGGTCAAGGATCTGTTGGTAGAATTCTCCATGGGAGCCAATCATGTGAGGTAAACAAAGAGCTTGCAGCGTTCTTAACCAATGCTCCTCAAAGGCAGGCAGGCAGGAGAGGATGGCAAGGACAAGGAAGACCGCAAATAAACAGCCTCATGGGTTCCACTCTCTCCTTCCTTGTTAGAACTGAGTCACCCTATTGCTCTTCAAAGCACCCTCTTTGTGTCTATCTCATATGCATTCTGACACATCCAGGAATGAAAAAGCAACTCCATGGAAGACCAAAGTAAGAAATATCCAAGCTAAGGTTCAGCCTCTCACTCCCTCTTCTGCCCTGACCAGAGCATGTCAGAAAGACCAGACACAAATGTGGAATCTGCAAAAGTCTGGATCAGCACCGGGACCTGAATTTTGTGACTTGGGCTCTACTCTTACACCTAGCTCCTGTGCCCAGGGAGGCAGCTCAGGAAGGAGCAGCCCTGGAAAAGAAAGAAGATACGTAGAAAATGTCATTCATGGCCAAAGCACTAGGGGCCAGATGACTGGCTCCAGCGCAGGCTCTGTTGACTCCCCTAGCATTGTGAAGGAGCCAGAAAGCTGGCCTAACCAATTGCCAGATGATTCTCATGGCACATGCGAATCTGCAAATGTTCCATAATTTGGGGAAGAGGCCTGAACCATGAGGGACATTGACTATCTTGGAGGTGGAGGAAAAGCATCCCCTCCACGCCTGATCAGTGAGAAAAGATCTGAGGCATTTTCAAGGCATTTCTATTCACCACGGCAATTTCTTGGTGGAGATGACCGATGGTATCAACTGCAGGGACCAACAAGTTAAGTATGGATCTATTTCCTTTAACTATGGAGGCTGGGTTTTGAATAACGGTCCCGCTGTTAAAAGTATACAGACATCAAAAGTGATGCAGGACTCTGCAGCCTGTGTGTCAAACAGCATGCTCTGCCAGGAAGCGTAGGTGGACACTCCTCATCATGCAGACACTTGTGGTAAGGGTCAGATTGTCTGAGAATTAAACTACACCAAACCCTATGAAATTTAGGTTTTGTGACCAGAATAACCCATGACACTGCTTAGAGACCACTACTGAGGGAGCGTTTGGGACTCAGTAGATGTTAGGCCTGTAATCTCAGCAACAGGAAGTGAATCAGATGAAACAGGGGCATTGTTACCCTCCTGAAGGTATGGGAGGAAGTGTCATCCACTGTTCAAGTGTCTGTTATTCATCTTCTTCTGTGTCATAGCCCCCAAAGGATGAGAGTCTGGTACAGGCTGCAGCTATGGAGATTAACTCCTTAGCTCACACTGTGGAGACACACACACTTAGCTCTAAAGCATGGTTTCCCAAACTGGGGGGGTGTACTCCCCCCCAGGGTGTGTATGAAGAAATTCCAGTGGGGGCATGAAGCAACCCGCTCTTCCCCTTCAGGCAGGCGGGCAGCTGGCCCTAGCAGCGCAAGGCTCAGGCGGCTGACCCGCTGTTTAGGCGGGCAGTTAGGGTGGCTGGGCAGCTGGCCCCAACGGCTGGTGGGTGGGCAGGGGGCTCTGACATCACAGGGATCAGGCGGGTGGGCAGCTAGTGTGGGCAGCTCTGATGGCTGGTACAGGGCTCAGGCATCTGGCCAGCTGGGGTTGTACCAGGCATCTGCAAGCCGGGCTGTGAGCCTGGCCGATCCACAGTCAGCCTCTGGGCTGGGCTGGGCTGGGCCCAACGCAGTGTCTGGAACCCCAGCCAGTGCTGCAGCTGTTCTCTGCAGGACCCGTGCCTTGCCTGTAGCTCTGGGGCCATGACAGCAGCCCATTCGGGGTAGAGGTGGTGCCCATAGGGCCCAGGCCATGTCCAGCATGGGGCTGGAACCAGCCTTCACAGCCTGTGGCTTGCATGTTGTCAGCCCAGCAGGGGTCAAGCTCCAGCAGGAGGGAAGGGGGCCCCTGGGCTGGAGGTGGGCACTAAGGCTCCGGTGGCTGGTATGCAGCTTGGTGCAGGGCAGCACAGCTCCATTGAGTCCGCTATCCGCTACTTTCCAGACAACATATCTGGCAATCCCATTCATAAATTAGTACACAATCCATTCAGTGTTGATGTCGATAGATTGCCAGAAGTAGTGCAAGAACAAGCACTCAAAATAAAATATGATTCAAGTGCAAAAGAATTTCAAAAATGCAAGCTTGGAGGAATTTTGGATAAAATATTTCCCAAAATACTCGAAAGTTGGGGAAGAAGTGCTATGCATAATTCTTCCATTTTTGTCAATATAACCCTGTGGAAAAAAGCTTTTCAAGTTTACTCACATTGAAAACGAAACAAAGAAATCAACTGGACATCAAAAACGATTTGCGTTGTGCACTTTCATCTTCTAAACCTAGGATTTCTCAACTCGTGAAGAAAATGCAGCGTCATCCTTCACATTAAAATCATTGTTTCTGCTGTTTCTGAGGTTAAATTACGTTTTTATTAAATTTTTGGGCCAAGAAAAACTATTTGTTCTTATTTTTAATTTTAAATGACATTTTTATATCAAGTTTTTGTGTTTATTTTAAATTAGGAATTGCATTTTTTGTTAAGGAGGGGTTGGATGATGGAAAAAAAAGAGGTGGAGGGCGTGAAGGTCTCTCAAAAATCAAAAGCGGGGTGCGTATATGCCTAAAATTTTGGGAACCACTGCTCTAAAGGTTCCCAGTTCAATCCCCAGTGTTGGACAGCACAGAAATCAGTGACTTTGGGGAGATAGGAGCTGACTTTAAAAGAAAGAATGCCCTAAGGGAACGGCCCACCAGGCAACAAGGTAACAGGACTTACCAGGTGTTTGCCTCTTGCCCAGCTCTCAGAGGGACGATTATCTTGTGACTTGTCTCCACAAGTTGCATTTCAACTGTGAATCCCTGGAGAGGAGGAGCAGTGCCCTGTGAATATATGATCATTTCCAGAAGGCAAGATTCTATGCTCCGTGGCAGAACAGGGCTATGCAGACTGAACTCGCATCTATCCAAGAACCTGCTGGTGTTCAGGAGCAGAATCTCCCCTGAAGAAAAGAAGGGGAGAATTCAAAGGGAGAAGACATATAACGAGGAAACAAGAGGAAGGAAGGGTTGAAAGAAGCAGTGAGGACACAGGAGGGGAGGAGAAAGGACAAGAAAAAGTGAAAACCATAAGAAGATGTGAAAGAATTAAGTTAAAAAAAAGGCAGAAAATAAGTAAAGAACAGATCAACAGAGAGATGAGAAAAGAAAAGAAAAAGAAAAACGAAAGCAAGGAGAGAGAGAGAAGGGAAAAAAGGAAATAGACAATAGATAAAATACTGGTTAGAAACAGCACAGATACAGGTCTGCACGCGAATATGAGTCAGCTTAGTCTTGTCAAAGGGCTGAATTTCCTGGGAATCTCACCCTCTGTAGTTAAAAGTAGCTTCTGTTGACTCTGGTAGAAACAAAGCTAATTCTCAAAGAGCCACAGGTGCTGGAACTAGAGGGGCAGAGGGTGCTGCAGAACCCCGTGGCTTGAAGTGGTTTCCATTATATACAGGGTTTACTGTGTGGTTCAGTGGCTCTCAGTATCCCCACTGTACAAATTGTTCCAGCACCTTGCGAAGAGCCTGAATCTGGCCCGCTGAACCTCTCATTTCAATGGGAGCAGGACTGGACTGTAGAAACGCAAAGATTATGGGCCAGATCCCAAAAGGTGATGACTATCTGGGACCTTACACTGAAAGGCCCTGAGCACCTTAATTTTCATTAAAGGCAAACTGAGCTGAAAGGGCTTGGAGTCCTGCAGACTTGGGTCCCCTCAAAACCAATTACTTACACCAGGAGTTAAAGTTTTCCAGCTTTTCTCAGGGTCTGGAAGTTGCTACCTATGGAAGTAGCCACACTGTGCACCACTGATGAAAGAAGTGACTTGCCAAAAACAGAGGCTGGGAGTTTTTCCTTTGCTTTTGCCACACAATAAATATTTCACACATCTATGCAATGTGCTCAAATCTAGTGTTTGAAAACTATATGGAAATATCAAAGGCTTTTTAATATACACGTGGTTCTCAGCAGTTTGTTCTCGAGAGTTTAGGGTGGGATTTCATGATGGCTTCATGTAAGGAGGTATAGTCAATGTGGCATTCTGAGAAACAGAAGGAAGGGTGGCCAGAGACATGTGTGTGTGGATATATGCGTATACCTTTGTGAATGAACTGGAAGTTTGTCTACCTTCTATGTCTTCTCCAGATGAACTGTTCTCCAGAAGTTGATGCTGCTGCTGTGATACCAAGGCACTAACTGAAGATGGTGCCCAGTCTGGTTTTCCAGAGGTGTCCACAGATGTTCTCCAGGAGCAGATGGACCCATATGTACAAAATGTTTCTGGGATGAGAGAAACATTTTCATTGGTGTGCCACCTGCCTCCACGGAGGCTGTCAATCCAGGATGTTAACAAGCATATCTAGATTTCTCAGTTCATTCTTATATTCTAAGGCCCTAAGTCACTATTGTGAGTAGGTAGTCTAGCATCTTGCATGACACAGGCCAGAAAACTTCCCTGAAATAATTTCTAGAATGTATCTTTTAAGAAAAAACTACCTTAATTTAAAATGGCAAATATCCGCAAATCCACTGTGTAAAATTGTTCCAACAGTTGATTACTCTCTCTGATAAAAATTTACGCATTATTTCCAGTGTGCATTCGTCTGCCTCCGACTTCTAGCCATTGGATCATGTTATACCTTTCACTGGTAGACTAAAGAACCTGTTAATAAGTATTTTTCCCCATGGAGGTATTGTAGGTACACATAGGTACACGTAGACTGTAAGCAAGTTACCACTTAGCCTTCTTTTTGTTATCCTAAATAGACCGAGCTCTTTACATATATCATTATAAGGCAGGTTTTCTAGTATTATAATCATCCTCATGGCTCTTCTCTGAACCCTCAGCAATTTATCAACAAAATAGTTTGCAACATCATGGCTAAAAAGGAACTGTCAGAGGAAAGAGAGGTTGCTGCCCTTGGATTGGAAGGATGGAGATTCTCCCATACGAAAAAAGGGAGACCCCAGGAAGATAACTCTGGACCTCTTTGGATGGTGTAAATCAGCATATTGCCACTGAAGTCAGTGGAGGTAAAGCAGTTTATACCTACGGAGGGTCTGGCCCATTTGTAACAAGAGAACATCCAGCACAGCAAAGGCATGGAAGGAGGATGGATCCCTCTCATTGTGGGACACAGAATGCAGAAGGTTCTCTAGCAGAACAACTGTTACGTTTACACCACAAAGAAAAACTGAGCCTGGCACTGAGTCTCAGCAGCTGGGTTAACTGGCTTGGTTCTCTCCAGGTTAAAAACAGCAGTGTAGATGTTTCTGCTCTGACTGGTGAGAGAGCCTGAGCAGGAAGATCCACACTGCTGTTTCTAGCCCTGTAACCCAAGCCCCACAAGTCCAAATTCCCTGTCTGAGCTCTGAGCCTTGGTGCCAGAGGTTTTTCTTCATTGTGTAGACATAGCTTAAAAGTTGTCAAAAGTACACCCATCAGAATGGCTTCAGTACCCATACGACCAGCAGAGGAGAACCCCTGCAGAGTAGAACGGTAAGGCCCACTCGCAGTACTGACAGCAATGGAGCATCCTGGCCACATCAGATTTCATAACCAGCATGTTATAAATCACCAAAGAACAAATTCACTGCTGCCTTCTCAATCTCATACAACTGCCCTCAAGGGACATCCAGCTGCAACTGTCCCCTCTGCCCCTGTTGGCAAGGCCTGACCCTCTCCCCCACCCCACCCAGCACAGCTTCTCCTGGGGGCCTGCAGCTCAGGGCTTCCCTCCCTCCTGCTCCTCCTCCTCCCCAGAGCAGCTTCTGCTGAGGCCTGGGGCTCAGGGATTTCCGCCCCGCCCCACCCAACCATGCTGATTCTACCTGTGCTCGGTGGCTTGCCTGGGGTAAAGGGGAGCTGAAGACGCTGAAGGCTCCTTTCTGCACCCAACCTGGCACGATAGAGCCCTCACAACTGTGTGGCTGAGAAGAGCACATGGGTCAGGTAGAAGGCAGCCCTGCTGCTGTTGGCAAGAGAAATCAGCTAGAGGAAGAAGACACAGAGGAACCAAGGAGGCTGGCAGCAGAGGCGACAAAGACATTCTTAGGCATGAGGACACACAGCTGCATTTGGCACCTGAAAATTTGGTCTCCATATTTTCAGGTGCCCTATGTGGGGAGGGATAGCTCAGTGGTTCAAGCATTGGCCTGCTAAACCCAGGGTTAGGAGCTCAATTCTATCAGAGGGAGGGATAGCTCAGTGATTTGAGCATTGACCTGCTACACCCAGGGTTGTGAGCTCAATCCTTGAGGAGGCCATTTAGGGACTAGGGCAAAGAGATGTCAGGAATGGTGCTTAGTCCTGCTAAGAGGGCAGGGGACTGGACTAGATGACCTCCTGAGGTCCCTTCCAGCTCTAGGAGATGTGACTCACCAATTATATATGTAGCTGTATGGTTTGCATCGTCCAAGGGACAGTCCTAGCTTTCCTACACTACTTGTCACCACAGAAGAGACAATTGTTTTTCACGTAGTATTGAGAGTAAATAAATATTTGTCATTGAACAAGTAATTTGTAATTGTATTAAAATACAATTACCACAATCAGTAAATTCAGGGAACGCACAGAACATTACTATATAGATCTTGGTTCCAGCTAGCTAAGGTTTTTTTGTTTTTTGTTTTTGTTTGTTTGTTTGTTTGCTGAGGAACCTGCTCTATTAATTAGCATTTGCTTCAGGAATTCCTCATATTCAACATCGATTATTTTTATAGTGGGTTGATGGAGCAGATTTTTGTCATGTGGTTTTTTGGTTTTTTCCCCTCAAAATGGAGAAAGTAACTTGAGGCTACATTAGCTTGCTTGAGTCTGTTCCATTTCACCTAGGGAAGCCAGTAGTGTGGCTTTATCAGGATGGAAGCTCATGTCCTCTGTTTTGCATGGATCCTGCTTAAGAGATAGGAAGGACGACATGGACAGGAGTGGTAGTACCTGGACTGGAAGACTCATCAGATGACACCACCACATTTTTGCCTGGAGACAACCTGGAAGGGGCATTCAGCAAAGAAGGGTTTTGCTCATGTAATCCAGAGCAGGACACGGCAACTGTAACAAAACAATAAAGAAGGGGGAATGTTTACATATATTGATCCAGGATTAGAATTGTTAGGGCTCCTATTACATTACAGTAGGACCATCCACCCAGCACAACCGGCCAGCATGCTTCACTGTTGTAATACAGTGCTTCCCCAAGGATGCCTTCATTATAGCACTATGGCTCCCAGAGACACATGTACTCTAGCAACATAATGCCACCTCCATTACCTATATATTCTTCCCAGCTATGACTTGTTACTGCAGCACCCTGGCCCACCAAAAATGCACTTTCTACCACAATATGTCTCCAAAGTGCCCATGTAACAGCAGCATACTCATCCAACAACACCCTCCTTAGAGCAGAGCCATCTATCTGCCCAGTGATAGGTGGGCGCGCGAGCGTGTGTGTTTTTCCATGTAGAGGAGGAATATATAATTTTTGAGTTGGCTGGAAATGGGGAGGTGGAGGCTACCCTATCTGACTCCTCAGCAGTGACCAGTTATGAATGACTGCTTTGTAGTTCACAGTCTCCAACCAACTTTCTAAAACATTAATAAAATAATTTTACTGTTGCATACGTGACCTAGATTTTATAAAGGTTTTATGAACATTCATTTGGGACCTGCAGAACTTGCTTGTGACTTCCTTGGTCAAGAACAATGCCCCATCGTAAACTCATGCTAATAAAACCTTCACACCGCTGTAAAAAAATCCAAGGAGTTTTTACTGCTTTTCACGAAGCCCGAGATCTTCACAGGTGCCAAATACAAACTATGTTTATGTGTTTTGCAGATGCCAGTTTTTACTGATGTTCTAGATGCAGGTGCTTGTCTGTCATCACATTAATAATTCCCTTGTACAATATCTGCCTCAGAAACGACTCTGCCTTTCTCTCATTGCATGTTTTATTGACATCAAATAAAGGTAGTGGGAGACTCCCCCACCCCACTGGGGGCACCAAGAGTCCTAGGTCCTTGCTGGGGCGTCGGGGGGTTTCAGTGGGGGGTCAGTTGAAGCAGTCCCTTGGAATATGTTAGCCACCAGGGGAGACTTCCCTCTGGTGGCAGGAAGCCCCCAAATATCTCAGTTGTGGGGGGCAGAAAGACCCCCAAAATATTTTTGGTAGGGGCCAGCTGAAGTCGTCCCCCCGTGTGGCAGAAAGGCCCCACATGTATATTCAGGGTGGGGGGGCAGTTGAAATAATCCCCCCCGGTGGCTGCAAGCCCCCAAAAGTCTTTCCCGCCCTTGGAGCCTAACCATGCACAAGCCAGTGCATGGTGCTGCCTGGCAGAATGGTCAGCCCCAAACGGCAGGCATATCCTTTCATTGAGTTGGGAGCTACCCATGTGATGTGGTTGAGTGTGGGAAAGATCCCGATTGCGTGGCACCTCTGGGGGAGGTGAGGGGCATGCACAAATGTAAACCACTGAGAAAAAGTTTTTTGGCTCTTATGCAAGCACAACCCCCACAACAGCCTAGTTGCCACGTGGTGCAGTGGGGCAGCGGCGGGTGCCAGGCAGCGTGGAAAAAAATACCAAGTATAGAGACAGAACCATGAACTCTGTGTTGGGGTTATTTGTAATGGGTAGATGCTCTCAACGTGCTAACAGCAAAGAAAGTAATCACAGAATTGTAGAATCATAGAACACTAGAACTGGAAGAGACCTTGAGAGGTCATCAAGTCCAGCTCCCTCCCCTCTTGGTAGGACCAAATACCATCTAGATCATCCCTGATAGGTGTCTCTCTAACCTGCTCTTAAATAAGACTTTTCTCAGGCTCTCATACAAACATGACCCCACAGCTACAGGTTTCCTGGTCCTGATTTGAAATTCATGGTCTACCTGTTATCTATGTCCTGAAGACCTGAAGAGCAGTGGCCAGAGCCGAGCACCGAGGGGCATTGTGGGTTACACACAGGACACCTCTGGAGGCTAATAAATTTGATTTTAAGATGTGGCGTTTCCACTCTGGCCTTTAATCAAACTTTTGAATTCAAGCTTGAGGCTACACCCGTCAGGTAATGATGATATTGTAATCTCAATATTAGTGCTCCCTAATTCAAGGTAATGGTATTTAAAGTGAAGACAATCAAATTGACCGAACTGCCTTAAATTTGAATTTCTCTCATAGTGTAGATGCGGCCTTAGTCCCTGTCACCCATTAGGAGGTGGTTTGTGGTCTATAATGTAACAAGTTTGAATAATGGAGCTCTCACACAGCAGCCAGCCCTTGTTATACAGGAGGTGTAGCCTTGGTCTCCACAGGTCAAAAGCTGATCTCGTTAGTTTCATGTGTGGCACCAACAGACCCGGGTTGCCGGCCCCAGGGATAGAACCTGTGAGCATAGGGTCTAAAGCCCTGCGCTCTACCACAAGCTAAAGGACAGCTGGCTCTCAGCCAAGGCTGTAGAGCAGAGACTTCACTCACCCCAGATGAGGTCTCAGTGCCTCTGGGTACGACACATGCTTTGCTCAAAAATATGCAAGGACCTTTGCTTTACTCTCTAGCTACGTCTACACTAGAAGCATCTGCCCACAGAAGTTACTGTCAGAAGAGATGTTCCGACAAAACTTCTGTCAACAGCTCATATCTACACATAAAAGTGGATGAATGTTTCGATCCGCTCTGTTCACAAAAGGACCCCCCCCACTCGAGCATTTACACAGCTTTTTGTCAACAGTGTCTGACAACAAAACACATTTTGTGTGTAGATGCTCCATGAGTTCGGTTGTAAACAAAACGGGTTTTGTCAAAACTCTCTAGTGTAGACACAGCCTCTGAGTATTATCAGACTTTGTGTATTGTAACCGACATAAAGAAACTTTATCTGGCAGACTACAAGATCTTTATGCAGCCTCTGGAACACCACAAAATGTGATATTCTATTCCTCTCGAAAAAGTATATTACTTAAAATACGTGTTTGACTTTTAAGCTTTCTGATCTATGTCTTATAGTTACACCCTGGCTCCAAACAGACAAAGGCAATAGAGATAAAAGTTAATAAGCATAATAAGCAGATTGTCAAAGCTCATTTTGAAAAATGAGGTGGAAGAACATTGCAAAAACTACCGAAACCCAATCCTAGCCTGCGGCAATCAAGATCCTATTGTAAACCAAATTAGAAAGTCTTTGTACCAAACATGGAGATCTCCAGACTCGTGGGAAATAGACACGTCACTGCCATCTTGTGCTCCATGCCCTTTGAGTGGCTGAATTATTGTTGCTGACCTGCTGTCCCAATTTCTGTTATCACTGCAGCTGATTCAAGGTTTGACTGCTGCAAAGTAAGGCTCTTCAGCAAGTCTGTATTACTCACCCACATGCTCAGATCCCAGCATGAAAATCATGGGGTCCCTGGACCTTATGGCAGTCATGGCAAAAGTCCTGCTTTCGACATTCTTCTCTGTCTTTATATATATATGTGTATCATTTCCTTTGAATTTCTTCCCCTCACAACCATAAGTATCCCTCTGTTCTCCTCCTGCTTCCCTATTAAACATAATCCTTCTTACTAGAATTCCATGTCAAGAGGGTTAGGATATTCAAGGCCTGGAATACTGCACTAGAATGAGAAGCCAGGAAGAACTCAATCTGTTAATTACACTACCCATCTCTCACCTTCTGTACTAATCTATTCTGATCTGACAAAAAACCAGTGGAAGATCTGACAGATGCCCGGAGATGTTCCCAATGCCCGATTTTGAGAGCATGCTGTTTGCTGAGGCCAGAGCAACCGAGAGGGAAGGAAGACAGACTCCTGGAAAGTTCATTAGGAGCCACAATTCATTTGAATAGAAAAGGAGCTTGAGAATCAATGGTAGATAAGGAGCTGCTCTTGGCTCTCACGTGAATTTGTGTCCTATACTCTTTTCTTTGCTAGTGGGAGTGGATTCCCAGTTATTATTGAGTGACAAAATGATTGACGGTAGATGAGTCCATCCAGGAGATGAAGACAGAATATTCACAATGATTCGACCCAATTCGGGCTCACACTTTACCTTTTAAAAATCTGCGAGTTTCCTCCTTTTAACTTTGATGGCTATGTGACATATGCCCCACACAGCCAATAATAGTAGGCATTCTCCACACACCTTCATACCTAGTGACATAAAAGATGCTCCCTATTCTACAAATGACCCAAGATACCCTAGTCTTGTTATCACTCAGGTCTCATAGGGAATGAGTTGCAACCTAAACATATTCTTAAGACTGTCTCTTATTTACTGTCCAATTAGCCAGTGCCAGGAGCTGGTTCCAGGCAGTCAGGCCTGCTGGTTGGAGCAGAGGTTAAGCTGGGTGGTCAGAGTCCATAGACAAGCCAAATCAATACCAGAACTGGAGTCTAGATGTAAGTCAAGGGTCGCAGCCAGGTGGTCAGAGTAGGCCTGGGGGTCAGGATGCAAATCAAGGGACAGAGTTGGCTGGTAACAGGGCTGGAATAAGGTCAGAGTTGGGCCCAGGCTGGAACAGGGTTTGAACAAGGCTGGGGCAGGAAACTGAATCAAGACCAGACCAGGAATCTAGACAATCTGTTACATTGTGGCAGGGGTTTGCTGGCTGAGAAGTGCTGTTGCAGATCTGGTAGGCTTGGGGAAATAACTGAGACGGGGGGTGAGCTTACCCAGGATCTGCTTAAGGACAGGATGCTGCCATATGCCTGGGGATTGAGTCACTGCAGGCACTTTTAGAAGAGTGAGTCATGGCAGCTGAGTGAGCAGCCCTGGTTTGGCTAAAGATTTGCTTTACATTAGCCAACATCCTCCTCCAAGGGTGCTTCCCAGGTATTCCTGGACCACGCTGAGCAGGATGGGACTGGTAGAACTCAGTCAGTCAGGGCATGGATGTTGGTCGCTGGCTCCCATCAGAGCTCCTCCTAGCTGTTACCTTCTCAAAATATGAAGTACAGAAACTTCCCTCAGAGGCCCTTGGAATTGAGGATTTGACTCACAAGGTCTGCGCCATGACCGGAGGACCTGAAGTCCCCAGCAGGTCAGACATGGCAGGGATGCGGGAAGTGGAGGGGAGGGATAGGTGGATCCCAGGATAGAGCAGGGGCTCTGATGGGTGCATTTACACCCAGAATTACTGTAGGTTAACTCTGCAAAGGGTAGAAGTTAGATCCAAGTGACCTGGTAGAAATTCATAAAATGCTCCATGCACTGTTCTAAGACTTGATTTGCCTGCTCTGACTGCCTGTCCATTTGGGGATGACAGGAAGAGGAGAGATGCAGTTCAATATGTAAAAGGCAGAAGAGCTCCTGCCAAAAGTGCGTGATGAACAGTGATCCACACTTTTACGGAAGGTAAACCCTGAAGCTTGAGAACATGGTGAAAGAAGAGACTGGCTGTCACTTCTGCAGTGAGGGCCTTGTAGCTGTACTGGGGACTAAAGAGCTCTATAATAATGATCAAAAAACACATTAATATGGATTTCCAGGATCAAAAAGGAGTGAGCAGGAGGACCAAGGTACCCAGACACTTAGTACAGGTGGGGGAACTTGTGCAGCATACTTCACACTAGTTTATGTATGATCGCACAGAGATGAGCAATCTGGGCCACCAGAAATGTTGTGTGATCCGTTTTATGGTCTTCCAGTGTCTAGCCTGGCCCAACAGAGGTGAGTCATGGCACTGTCAAGCAAATTGGGAGATGGGGCAGGACTCTGGAGGCAAAACATGTCCTGTCAACAGAAACACACCATTTCTGACAGAGTAGTCTGGGTTAGCATCCCCAGGGTCCCAAACCAGCATACTAATTCACATGCATGTTTCAAGGACTAATCTAGGTTGTTACTTTCTGTCAGGCTTCCAGTCTGGCCAGTCATGTTTTACTACTCTGTCCGCCCAGAAGTTTGAAGCTCCTCGTACTCTTTAAACATCCATGTAATGAGCTGCTGACCTCCTTGGTGGGATAATTAGTGAAGATGTTGAATAAGACCTAAAAATGATCCCTCTGATTCTCTACTGGATGCCTCTCCAAATGAACACGTTAATGTTTAAGTTATGCTTTTTTAAGCATCTCTGATTCGGTTTTCAATCCACATGACAGTGTTCCCTCCCAAATCACTGTGAACAAATTTTCCAATTACACTTCAGAAGGACCAAATCCAATGTTCCATGGAGACCCAAGTACATTCTGTTCACTGCATTCCCAATGCATGCAAATGATGCATGCTAATTTGGTAGTTTCAGATCTCTATATAGGATAGATGAAGAATCAGATTAGCCTGGCGAAATTTATTTTTTATAATCCCTGCTTCTTATCTCTCTATATATTAGAGTCTGTCTGTCTGTCCATGAGTCCATCCGTCTGTGGGCCTGTAAGTCCATTTTTTTCCAAGAACTCCTGCTCAATTTGGTATGCAGCTTCCTCTTATCCTAACTGAAAGCAAAGTCAGAGTGTGGTTATGCCAAAAAAATGTGATGTACCTGGAATCCAATGGTCTTCCATAACATGGAAAGAAAGGGGCAGAGAGAAGGGATGCTATACTGCAGTGACCAATGGGAGCAAACGCACCACCAAAAAAGTGGCCAACTGAGGCTGTGGCTTGCCATCTTGCTGACCACCCACCAGGTAAGTGACTCCCGCATTCCAAACCCCTCTCTCCTTGGACCTTGGCCACAGTGCTGGATGGGACAGAGGGAGACAGAAGGCCCTCAACAGATGGGAGAGGAGAGGAGAAGAGGCCTCTGCTAGATGGGGGGGAGCGGGAGAGAAAAAGACCTCACCAGATGGGGGAAAAAGGAAAAAAAAAGCCCTCCTCCCATCTCTAGCTGGCCTATATAACCTGCTTTCCTCCCCTGGGGCTGTTCTGTGCAGCCTTCCCTCCTCCAGCCTCCAGACTTGGGAGCACCAATGGGACCAGCCTATGCAGCCTCCCTGCCCTGGGCCTCCCCTTCCTCAGCCCGGCCCTCCAGTGATAAGCTGGAGGTCAGGATGCACAGCCTTCCCCCGGCCCTGTGCACAATTTGGCAGGCAGATGCATGGTCCCCACTGCCCCAGGATGCCCCCAGGAAGAAGCCAGCAGCCATCCTCATTCCTCTGCCCCGAGTTCCCTCTTCTCTCCATCCCCCGACTTGATTCCTGCACCCCCACCCCCTGCCCTGAGCCCTCCCTTACCCCACTGACTCCCCACACCTGAACCCTAAACTCCACCTCACCCCAGCCCTCACTCTCGCACTTGCCACATCCCCAACCCCCTGCTCTATGCCATTCCTCCCACCCTGACTCCTGCCCCGACCCCCTCACACACCCTAGACTCTGCCCTAACTCCTGAACCCCCCGACACTTCCAGCCCTCTGTCCTGAAGGACCTGGGCAATGCTGAGTAGGTCTTCTAGGTACTAATGATTGTGTCACCCTTCTGATGAAAAAGGCCAGGTTCTCAATTGTGTTGGAGCTGTTAGAGCCACAAGCAAGCATTTCTCACGCCACTGGCATAAGTCTGCTCAGGGATCTCTGGAGGATTGGGCACAGTGAAGCTCTGTTCTGCCACACTCTGTTCGTGTCCCTTCCCACCTCTTACTCTTGAAATGGGGCAGTAGCTGGTACAGCAGGCAGCTATGCATTGTCACCGGCTTGATGTTAATGGAGCGTCTCCCTGTGTGGAGTCAACGCTCTACTAGTCATCTCTATTTTAAGGCCACTTTGCACCATTTACAGCATGAAGTGGACTTAGACTTTTATTGGTTAATGTATTTATTACTACGCTTCCCACAATAGCTAGCAATGAACTGGCTAGCTATTTGCCTTAATAGCCTAGAATTCATGCTGTCTAGACTGGTTGATTTGTATGTAAATTAATGACTGACTCTGTATTCTGAACTGCTGTTCACATGACAAAGACATGTGACAGTGTTACAGCTGTATGTCCTAATTATCTGTCCACCCTACCATCTCTACAGTGCAGATGTTTTGCATTATTTTATTGTCAATACAGAAAAAAGTAAAACAAAAGAGTAAGACATTGAGGAACTCAGAGTGCCACCTACTGATTCATGAGATCACACGATCTGAGTCCCATGACAGCTAGGACCAAAAAAAAACCCCACAACTTACCGGTGTTCATGCAATCTCTCTCTCTCACCCCCATACCTGGGCTGACCTCCCCATTCGCGCAAGAATCCACACTGAATGGCTCAGTATGGACTAGTCCCTTAGTAAAAACATCTTCCTGCCCTATACTGCTGCAGAGCCAGGAGTCTGTTGGACTCCATGGTGTTAGCAGATGTTGTCAGATGGCACATCTGAGCAATAGTCCTTTCCCCTTCTGTTGGAAGGCAAGCACAATCAACAGCCACAGAACCAGCCCACTCTGGAGGATCACCTTCCCTCCCTCCCTTCCACTGTATCTGATACATATTCAGACATACAGACAGTGAACAGAGCAAAACATACCACCATTCACTTTGACGCACCAGAATGCACATGGACATTGCTCTTCTTCCACGGGTCTGAGGTTCACCATTCCCTTGAAAACAGCAGAATCCCAATTTCAATTTGCCTCGTGTTGGTAGCAATGGTAAGTTGTTACCTCCCTACAGTTGTAAATGGGCTATGTGAAACAAGCCGATGGTGTCATTTCCATTCCCATAGTGCAGTTGTTCCCAGCCTTTTCAGTAACACAGCGGACTTCAATGAGACAAACAAGCCCACGGCATGCCCACTTTTTTCAACTGAATCAATTGCTCATAAAAGTCGCATTTACTATGGTTACGGTCTTCCCAGAGAGGTCTGCAGCATAGTACTGCACACAACACGTGCATTAACGTTTTAGCATTTCAAATCCACCACAAAACACACTGTCTTTGACAGGTCCAAAAAACAAAGACGGGCAAGTGAACGAGCACCACAATAGGAACATTGAGTAACCGAGTAACCGCTGAAAACTTCTGCGGTTACTCAATTGCTGTCCCAGAGTTGGGTGGCAGGGGTGGGAGCCAGCGAGTAGGAGATCCTCTGCCAAGAGCTACAGTGAGGGGAAATTGACAACATTTCACAGCACAGCAGCGTGTCGAGGCACACCAGTTGAAAACCACTGCCCCGGTGTATAGATATGTTCACTTAACCCATATACATATCCATGACCGGGGCAATCCTGTGAGGCAATTTGCATTGTTGCCTCTGGCACCATATCTGTTCTGGGGGCTGAGGAGGTCAGCCTCCTGAACAATTAATGGCTAGCTTCTTTCACTAGTACTATCTTAAAACCTAAAAACATAAAGAAGCGAATAAACATAAACAGAAGAACATTACTCTTAGCCCTGGGGTGGGGCCTTTTAAAATACTTAACCTAATGTGTTACCTCTTCAGTACACTGCATCATCTAAGGTTTCTACCTGGTACCTATTCCATCTCAGACAGAAAGGCAACTCTGTCTTTGGCTCCTAGGCTCATGAAAATCCAGGAGCTGCACCCCAAATGCTGAAGTAGATCAGCCATTCATTCACATTAATTCATGAATTGGGATTTTAGAGTTACACTGACTGGGTCAATCTACCTGGCAGCGTAGCTGTACCTTTAGGTGAAAAATGTGAGGTTCTGTGCAATACTGAGGTGTCAATAAAAGTGGTTTTAGAACAAACTGATAAACAGTAATAAGTCACCAGGACCAGATGGTATTCACCCAAGAGTTCTGAAGGAGCTCAGAGGAAGTTGCAGAACGATTAATTGCAGGATGTCACCTGTCACTTAAAACAGCCTCTGCACCATATGACAGGAGAGTAGCTCCTGTGATATCAGCTTCAGAGTAAAGGCTCCAGAGGCAACTCATGGAATTACAGTCCAGTAAGTCTAACTTTAGCCCCACGTAAATTGACTGGCATAATAATAAAGAAGAAAATTGTAAGACACATAGATAAACACTATGGCTACGTCTACCCTAGTATTCCTCTTTCGAAAGAGGCATGCAAATAAGGGAAATCGAAACTGCAAATAAGGCTCAGATTTACATATGACACCTCATTTGTACATTCTTCTTTCAAAAGAAGAAAAGCAGCATAGAGGTAGCTCTGTCAAAAGTAAATCCCAGCTTCAAAAGAACCTTTTTTCCTAAAAATAAATAGGAAGACGGGCTCTTTCAAAGATGGGGATTACTTTCAAAAGAGCCATGTCAACACTGCTTTTCTTCTTTCGAAAGAAGAATATACAAATGAGGTGTCATATGTAAATCTGAGCCTCATACACATTTCCAATTTCCCTCATTTGCATGCCTCTTTCCAAAGAGGAATGCTAGTGTAGACATAGCCTATAGCTGTGTCTACATGGGCAAGTTCTGTCAACAGAACAAGGCTTCTGTCAACAAAACTCCAGAACGTCTACACGGCTAAATTGCTCTGTCAAGAGTTTGTCGACAGAAGTCAGCTGTTCTTCTGGCAGCGTTATCCCTGTTCCCGAATAGGGATAACAGCTCTGTTGACAGCGTTTTTTTGACAGACAGTCCTTATAAACAGTTCTGTCGACAGAGAAGGCTTCCAGTTGCCAGGCAGCCCTGTTTGCAGAGCTGCCATTCCACCTTCTGTCACCAGCAGGCAGTGCAGTCTGGCAGTTCTTGTTCACAAAGCAAGTTGTGTGCAGCAGCAAATCTGTCGACAGAGGTTCTGTCAAGACTTCCCTGTCGACAGTGTAGCCATGGCCTATATGTGAGGGAAGAGTCAACACAGATTTTGCAAAGAGAAATCGTACCTCAATCTATTAGAATTCCTTGACGTAGTCAACAAGCATGTGGGCAAGGTGATCCACCTGATACAGTACACCTGGACTTCTCAAGAAACCTTTGACAAGCTCCTCACCAACAGCTCTTATGTAAACTAAGCAGTCATGGGACAACAGGGAAGGTTTTCTTACGGATCAAGAATTGGTTAAAAGACAGGGAACAAAGAGCAGAAGAAATTGCCAGTTTTCACAATGGGGAAAGGTAAAATAGTGGGTTCTCCTAAGGAATTGTTCTTGGACCAGTGCTGTTCAACAGATTCATAAGTGAGCTGGAAAACGGGCAAACGGTGAGGTGACAAAATTTGCAGACAATACAAAATTACTAAAGAAAGTTAAATCTAAAGCTGATCATGGAGACGTACAAAGAGATCTCTCTAAACTTGGTCACTGGGTGGCAAAATGGCAGATGAAAATGTGTGCAAAGTAATGCTTATTGGAAAAAATAATCTCAACTGTACGTAGAAAATGAGGCAGTTACCACTCAAGAACTAAAGAAGTACCTCTACACACAATGCACGGGCAAGTGGTGGAACTCATTGCCAGGGGTGTTGTGAAGGCAAAAAGTATAACTGGCTTCAAAAAGAAATTAGATAAGTTCATGAATGCTAAATCTATCAATGGCTATTAGCCAGAATGGTCAAGGTTGCAGATCCATGCTCCAGGTGCCCCAACCATCTGGCTGCCAGATAACTGACTGTTCAGTTTCTTGCAGGTACATCCTGTACTGGGCACTGTCGGAAGACACGATAGTTGGCTGGATGGACCAGTGGTTTCCCTCAGTGTGGCCATTCTTATGTTCTCCTGGAATCATCTCTAAAAACATCTGTTCTATATGCAGCAGCTGTCGAAAAAGCTAGCAGACTGTTAGGAGCCATTCTGAAAGAGACTGATAATGAGACGAAGTATCATAATCCCATCATATAAATTCCTGGTTTGACCATACCTTGAATATTGTGTGCAGTTCTAAAAGAGAAACATTAGAATTGGAAAATGTGCAGACAAGCACAACAACAATGACTAAGGATATGGAACAGATGACATGAGGAGAGATTAAAAGGACTGGGGCTGTTTACCTTAGAATGGGGATGAGCAAGTCCAAGGCTATGATACAGGTCTATAAAACAGAGAATGAGATGGAGTAAATGAAAATGGAAGTATTAATTACTCTTTCACATAATACAAAAACTAAGCGTCATCCATTTAAATTAATAGGTGTCAAATTTAAAACAAAAAAGGAAGAATTTCTGCATACAACGCACAGCGAATCTATGGAAGTCAGTGCCAAGAGAGGTTGTGAAGGCCAAAAGGCTATCTGGCTTCCAAAAAGAATGAGACATGTCTATGAAGGATAGGGTCATCAATGCTCTGCCAAGATGGTCGGGGCACAGCCCCATACTCCAATTGCCAGAAACACCTCACCTTGGCCATTGTTGGAGCAGGATACCAGGCTAGATGGACCATTAATCTGACATGACGGTCATTGTTGCATTTGTGTGACTAGGAACGGGCCAAGTAAATCTAAGCAGAAACATACATATCCATGTCAGGGGATCATAATTCTTAGGAAAACCTATGGCAGAGAAGTTAATACAGACATGTTATAAAGTGATGACCTAGGAGTCATTGTAGAACATAGTGTAAAATCATTAAGGTTGAGGGAGTTTACCACTGTTCCTGTCCTAACCTCTCCTAACATGACTCAATGAACGGCACAGGGTGTTCGCAATTTGAGGATAAGGTCACCACCCCTGCCCGCAAAAGGCCTGTTTGTGTAGTGTTGCCAAATAGCATTGAAGTCAGAAATGCCAATCTGGATATTGAGAAGAGGAGGAACAGAGCCTGAGATGTTTTATTCAGACCACGAATGAATGCTGCCATTAACGATAAGTTGTCCAAATGTAAAAAGTGTAGGATACAGAATGCAAGATCATCACTAAAACTGAATGAGATTCCTGATTGTTTTTGGTTGGAGACTGACTCAGAATTGTTCATTTTAAATGAGGAAATATTGCTTCCAATTGCTGTATTACTAGGTCCTTTTCTTTCAAATGGTGCTGTTGTACAACACATTGGGTACCTATATAATCCATCAGCATTCCAATTTTGTTGAGCACCCATGACACATGAATGGCTCATTTTAGCTGCTTCTTTGATGTGTCCGTTCAAACACAGGTCACACACTTACTCCACAGTCAAAGGGGCTAACAGCAGAATTAGCACAAATCACGGAAGGGATAGAGAGACCCATATCTGGTATTCATAAAATATTGAGACCACACAATCCGGTATGAAGTTCCCCAGATGTGAGACAAGGGACAGGAGCACAAAGTCCATCCTGCCAGCACTTAGCCAAGTTTTTGAGCCAAAGAGAAATGAAGTGTGAAGAAGAGTCAAAGGAGTCATATGCTAGAAAGCTAGAAGAGAAACACAATGACAAGAGCGCCAAACAAACAGAAGCTGGAAAGCTAGAAGAGAAACACAATGACAAGAGCGCCAAACACACACAAGTGGGTTTCTTTTGCAAAGAATGAAGCTGAGAGCAAGTTGGACATGTGGCATTTTATTAAAACTCAGGCACTGCTTTCTCCATGCGCCTATATTGTTTTCAGCTTAATTCCTTGTGTCCTTGCTTTCCACCAACCAAGGACCGAACGGAGACTGGGAGTGGCTGGCCAATTACAAAAGCAGTTTCTCCACTCTTGATGTTCACACCTTCACATTAGCTACTGACAATGGGCCACATATTTCCTGACTGAACTGACCCGATTTCTCCTCTCTCGATGTTCACTACTCCACATTAACTTATGATAATGGACCACATCCTCCGTGACTGAACTGACCTTATCAACGCTGGCTCTCCTCTTGACTCGGACTCCCTCCTTTTCTTAAGCCCATATATTTAAACCCTCCTCTGGACCCTCCCCCCCTACCATATCCATCTGATGAAGCCGGTCTTTGCCCAGGAAAACTTATGCTCCAAAATACCTGTTAATCTATAAGGTGCCACAGGACTTCTTATGGTTCTCCTGGTGTCTCATCAAAAAAGTCCATCTGGGAAACACAGCTCTCAGATTCTACTAATCATGATATGCCTTCCCCCTTTCTACATTTTAATATAAAAATAAATAAATTACACGCCAATCCCTTACCCTGTGGTAGCCCATATTTGAGCTCAGGTCCACCAAGCCCTGTGGCCGAGTGATTCAAAAGGGCCAGGGGCTATGGCTGTCACTCTCTCATCTGTAACTTGCTGCTAGAGTGCACGATACCTGGTGGGGGAGGAGGCAGCCTTGGCTGGCTGCCTGTAGCGCCACCCCTTCTGTCCAAGGCCCCATACCTTCAGCGAGCAAGGAGCCATGCCCGCCTACCAGGTCTGTTCCATGGTGATCTTTGTATCTCTATGGGCTCTCTGGATGTTGTGTCTGCTCGCTCATAAATATTTCCTGTTCCTTTGGATCACTTGTCCCTCTTGCATAGTCATAGCCCTCGTCATATTCCTTATGACACCTTTACTCCACTTCTTCTGGTGACTCTCTACTGTCTGGATCCTCTCAGGATTGCAGGTCTTCGGGGGTCAGTAGGTCCTTGGCTGACATGTAATACTGGAGTCCCTGCTTGTTCTATTGTTGGCCATCTCCTCTTAGCAGTATCTCCATTCTTCTAGCAATATGAGCACCCCCTCATTGGTTGCAGGGTTTCGATCCTTCGTCCCATCAAAACCCTACTCTTGACTGTTTTGACACCTCCACTAAAAGATATTTCCTTTTCACAAAAATGCTACCAAGGGGCTTCAGTCAGAAGGATCAGCTTTTTGTAAAACTCTCTTAGCTGTTTTCACAACCGATTCCACCTTGTAATTATTCCTGTGCTGAGGGAGCTGGGGGAGGAGAGGTTGTTGTAGTCCAAATTCCCTCTGTGTGCCCAATGAGGGCCCTTAACTTTCAACGATTGACTTGGTTTTTGGTATCAATCAAGCACCAACCTTCCCAATATTTGAACTGTAGCCCATTGTAAGCAGCTACTGCTATTCCTTGGAACATAAATCAGCATGCTCCCAACTTTTCCCATAGTTTTAGTTGGCAGTTCACATGCTAATGGTTTTCACACAACTGGCAGGTGTCAGGTCTTCTATCAAGAAGCAGAGTTGTGTATTCTTTCCTGACCCACAAACACATTCTCCAGCTTGGGTAAGAGAGCTCTCTATGCCAACTTGTGAGGCACATGTTTTTTGCATGAAATCCTTATGTAACAAGACAAGGACAATAGCTTACTAGTCTCAAAATAGGCACACTCTGTTCATCTTCTGTTTGAAAACATGATTTTGCTTCTACCAGTATTTGACTTTTGTCTTGTGTTCAACATGGTAATATCACTCTCTTGACTGCCTGTAGTTGGACAACCTTTGTCATAGCTTCTGACTGCTATCAGCTATGCTGTTGAAAGTGGGATGCAGTGTAGCATGCTGATAGATTGAACGTCCTGATCCCCTTCCACACATTTACTGATACTGGGTATTGCTAACACCAGCACTTGCCCTGGACAATCTCTGATATTTGCTCAGTAACTCTGGAGACACTTCAGTATACGCTGCAGCCTTGTAGGGTTCTACCATGATTGTCTCCAGGGATGCGCGGTCTGATTGCTCTATTCCCGGGAGCCCCTAGGTGTACAGATAGAAAACCTCAACTCCAAAGACCACAGTCAGTAGCTTTTTTTTGTTTGGGAGTATCCCTGTTCAGCAAAAGAGCTACACCCACTCTGACACAACACACCAGAGGCCCAACAGCTCTCCTAGATGGCAGCGTCTGAGGACAGGGAAATCTACTATCTTTTGTTTCAGCAGACCAAGCGCTTGCTTCTGGTGACCTGCCCAATACCACTCAACAGTCTGTCTTGTGAGCTGACATCTGGTTCTGCTACCTCAGCCAGGTCTGGGCAGAACATGGAAAGAAAATGTATCATTACCAAGAAGCGCTGTAACCTTTTCACATCCAGTGATGCTGGCATGTGCCTGACTTTTGGGACTTGCTCTTAATGCACTGCTGTTAGCAGATGTCCAAGGTATGTCACCTCATACTATTTGAGTCATATTTTTTCTAGCCTGAGCTTCATGGTCTTGTCCTTACATTACTGTAGAAAGACTTGTCATTTTCCAGCATGGTCTCATTCAGCTCCCGTATCACTGCTCCCTTCACTATAGCGAGAATATCACCTGAAGCTATTTTCATGCCGACAATCCTCCCAGTGCTTGTGGGAGTCTTCTTCAGAATACCTCTGCCGCTGGACTTGTTACAGGCTGGGAACCGACTGGCTCAGCAGCAGTACGACGGAAAGGGACCTGGGGGTTATGGTGGATGAAAGGCTGGATATGAGTAAACAGTGTGCCCTTGTAGCCAGGAAGGCTAACGGCACACTAGGGTGCATTAGGGGGAGCATTTCGAGCAGATCTAGAAAAGTAGTTATTCCCCTCTATTCAGCACTGGGGAGGCCACATCGTGAATACTGTGTCCAGTTTTGGGCCCCCCAGTATAAAAAGGATGTGGATGTGCTGGAGCAGGTTCAGCGGAAGGCAACAAAAATGACTAAGGGGCTGGAGCACACCACCTATGAGGATAGGCTGCGAGATTTGTGATGGATTGGTCATACCCTCAGAAAACTAACCACCACCATCACAAGGTGACCCTTAAGTTGGAATCCACAGGGAAAAAGAAAAGGAGGGCACCCAAGAAATACCTGGTATGGAGACCTGAAGACAGACACTTAAAAGACAGGATACACATGGCTACAGATGGAAAAGATCACCCTGGATAGGAGACTTTGTGATTGGTTGTCAATGGCCTATGCTCCAAGATGTAGGAGTGGAAGAGGCTTACTATGACTACTGCTATTATTATGAAGTTTTATTTTCATGTTTACATAAGTCTGTGTAGCTTTAACCACTAGTATTAATGGACCCTGACCCCTTCAATCTGATAAGACTGCTGAAGGGCCATTCCAGGTGTCATGAGCTTATTATGTATACTCCTTATGCCTGTTTAATTTATTGTCAAGCTTCCTAGAGGATCTAATAATAACATCACCACCACTTTAGATTTATATACTGATTTTATACAAGGACTTAAAGGACCTTACAAAAGGTGTGTAAATAGTCTTACCCCATTTTGCAAAGAGGTAAACACCTTTGTAAGGCGATCAATAGGTTGGGTGACAGAGTCACAGTGGGAGGCGATCAACGAAGGAGACAAGATATGGGAGGGAGTTGACAGAGAAAGATTTCCTCCAAACTGGAGTGTTTCAGTAACTGCCTGGGGAACACAGAAAATGACCAGAATACAATTGTTCAAATTTTCCTTCCCCCTCCCCCTCTGCTAACCCTCTCATGCCTCATGTCATGCTTTAATCTGAGTGATTTCAAGTGATAATTACTTGCACGGAAGGAAACATAATACCCTTCTTTTATTTGCAATTTGCTATTACAATAATGGTTTATAGTCCTGAAATAGACGAGAATGTTTATTTTGAAATCAGTTGCTGGCAAACCCTCGCAAAACTGTGGGCTGCCACGTTTTTTTAGAGCAGTGTGAAACGTTAGTTATGCAAAGACAGTCAGGATGGCCCTATGGCAAATGCACAGGCCTAGAAGCCAGAAGAGGGGGACCTATTCTTACTCTTCCTGTGCGCAAAGTTGGACAGGTCAGATCCCCATTTGCATTAATGTTGAGTTCAGAAGCCCCGACAAGCACAAACACAAAAGAAAACATAGCCCCTGTCTAGCAGTGATGACACTAAGACACGCTCTGAGCAAGGCAGGCAAATAGGAGGTTATGAAACGAACAGCAATAAACACATGTGGCTCTCCAGCATTCCTTGTGTCAGTTATAGAGAGGCCATGTCTACACTAGCCCCAAACTTCGAAATGGCCATGCAAATGGCCATTTCGAAGTTTACTAATGAAGCGCTGAAATGCATATTCAGCGCTTCATTAGCATGCGGGAGGCTGTGGTACTTCGAAATTGATGCGCCTCGCCACCGTGCGGCTCGTCCCGACAGGGGCTCCTTTTCGAAAGGACCCCGCCTACTTCGAAGTCCCCTTATTCCCATGAGCTCATGGGAATAAGGGGACTTCGAAGTAGGCGGGGTCCTTTCGAAAAGGAACCCCCATCGGGATGAGCCACGTGGTGGCGAGGCGCATCAATTTCGAAGTGCCACAGCCTCCCGCATGCTAATGAAGCGCTGAATATGCATTTCCGTGCTTCATTAGTAAACTTCGACATGGCCATTTGCGTGGCCATTTCGAAGTTTGGGGCTAGTGTAGACGTAGCCAGAGAGAGTCAGGATGGTCCTATGGCAAATGCGGGGATTTCAAAAAGAACCACACCACTAAAGTATCAGGAGCCCTGAATTCATGTGCAGCCAAGTTTTCAAGAGCAGCCACTAATTCTGGGTTGCTCAGGATTTTAGGGGGCCTGTGTGAACATCTCTGTACTTCATTTTCACCTTCTGTAAATGGCATAATAATTTTTCCTCAGAAGGAGTACTTTTAATAACGATTCATTAATTTTCATAAAACGCTTTGAGCGCCTTGACTGGAAAGAGTTATAAATGTGCACAGTAATATTAAGCCCCAAAACATGTGAAAAGTGACAGTTTTTAAGGTTTCATTTTAAACTTGGCTCAGAGTCACTGAAAACCTCATTAAACATTCCAAAACATTTAGCGCAAACCTGGCCCAAATTTTGAGCAAACTGGATGTGATTTATTGATTCATGTTGCAAAAACAGGATTCCTGGTTGTGGTGCAAAGCTGAGTGAACCACAGTGCTTTAGCATGAGCATGAATTTCTCTGTTCAGTTGAATCTGTCACCAGAGTGAAATCTACCTGAACCGTAAATACACACAACCGGAAAACCCCATAAGTAGGGCGACCAAAACTCCCTGTCCCAAATACGGGACAGGGAGCTATGCAGGGGTGAGGGGCAGCTCCTCCCAGCTGCCCCCAGCCCCAGGGAGCCGGTGCTCCCCACCACCCTCAGCCCCAAGGGAACCAGCAAGCCATGGAAGCTCCCAGTCCAGGGCTCCAGGAAAGTGCAGCCTCAGGCACTTCTGCCCCCACCCCAAGTCCCCAAGGACCTAAATACAGGACATTTAATTCCTTTTAAAAAAAATAAGTTGGGACGCCTTTTTGGCATCCCAAATACGGGACTGTCCCACCCAATACAGGATGGATGGTCACCCAACCCCAAAGGCCCTGTTAACCGAAACCACCACGTTTCGAACAGCATGAGATTTTTGTAAAGAGAGTCTGCCACAGCCTCGTGTCAGAAAGCTGCTGGTTTACACTGGCATTTTAAAAAGTGAAGTTCATTATGATCAAAAGGTGTCAAATTGAAATCCCCAGAGTCTCAGTTTTCTGTGCGTTGTGGAACACGAACAGAACGTACATGGGCACTGCAAGCTTCCCCACATCGGTCTTGCAATCCTGACCCGATGTAACCAAGTACAGTAAACCTTTGAGATAGGTGCAGCCAAGCTGCACATCTCAGGTTAACGTGACTGCTGCCCCTGACGGGAGCAGTTTCTTGGTCCCTGGAGTGGTGGGGAACTGGGAACCAGGTGGCAGCCGGGCTCCTGTCTCCCCTCCACTTGCAGCACCAGGAAACTGAGCCGGGCAGCAGCCCTGGTTACTCTGCTGGCTCCCAGGAGTGAAGGGGATCTGGAAGCCAGGCTGCCGCTGGTTCCCAGATCCCCTCCACTGGCTGGAGCCAGGAAACCCACCAAGGCTGCTGTCCTGCTGAGTTTCCCTTCTCTGCAAGCGGTGCGGGGCCAAGAGCCAGGCTGCTCCCTAGTTCCTGGCTCTCTGCTACTCTAGGAGCCATGAAACTGACAGGCCCTGCTGGGCTGGTCATTCTTCCAGCTCCTGCAAGCCCAGGAGAACCAGGCGGCAGCCTGGTTCCTGTCTCCTCTCAACTTGCATGAAAGTTAGTTACTTAGGGGTTGCAGAAATGCAACCTCTGCGTAACTCGAAGGTTTACTGTATAATATCGAGAACATTGTTTACAGACTGTATGACCTACTCAGTGCTGGACTCTGCTGAGACTGCCATCAGAGTTGGTCATTAGCAGCAGCTGGATCCCGTCCTAGGCAGAGACCCACTGTTACATTCAGACTTCACTTAGAAGGGGCTCCTAGGGCTTCTTTGGGTGCTCATTTGGAGAACACGTTCAAGGTGTTGGTGCGAGATGCTTGAACAGAATGCGCTACCTATGCCTTTTTCACAGGGAGTTAGTGCAGCTTTCAATTAGCAATGGTTATAGCAACTGTGCGTCTTGCCCTAAAATTGTGATTTTCCCATAATTATTTTACTGGAAAATCAGGATTTTACTGCACAGACAAATTAGAAATCGACAGTTTCATTTGTGTAATTCTGATAGCATTCTAGGCCATCAAATGGCGTGGTATCTTAAAACGTCTCTTGTTAAAAATGGGACAGAGTCTGGGTGGCACTTGGCATTCAAAGTTTAGGTAAGAGTTCCCATCAATTGCCAGGAAATCAAGCTGTGTTTGCAGCTAAAGAAGTAGGCAAGCTCTCTTGCTGCTTGCCTTTACAGTAGGCCCTGTCATGCCAGAAGGGATAAAGGGCAATCAGACAGCGGAAGATCACTGAGAAGCAATACTCTTCAGTGGCATTGCAACATTTTTTACAGTTGGGGTACTAAAAGCCAGGGAGGCCACCCCAAACATTTTACCTCCCCCCGCCTCACTTAGTTCTGTCCATGCCTGCTTCACACTGCTTACAGCTAGGGCCAGGAGCAGGGCAAGGCTCGGGTGGTGGTGGAGTAACAGAGAGGGGTGAAGGAACTAAGGCTACGACCCTACATGCACATGGTTGGCACAGGGTCAGCAGCAGCAGCAGCAGCCAGGATCTGAGTCCATGGGCATGGGGCCAAAAAGACAGCCCCAGATGCAGGGTTGGCAGCAGCTGAGAGTCTGCTTACAGAGCCCTGACTGCAGTGCTGTTGGCAGCTGGGACCCTACACGCAAAACCAGGAACAGAGACTCAGGTGCGGGTCCACACTCAAGTGTGGGACCAGGAGCAGAGCCCCCCCCCCACCCCAGCTGTGGATCCTGCAGCTGGGACTGCAGGTGCAGGAACAGAACCCCAGATGCTGGGAAAGCAGCGCCAGGACCTTAGGAGTGGAGTGGTGTGGAAGGAAACTGCACAAATGCACTTCCTGTGTTCTTCATTCCCGTGCCTCCCGCACCCTGGGCTCTATCCCTATGACGCTTTAGTGCAACAGAGATGAGTCAGTAAAAAGCACAAAGCAGATATCAGTTAGGTCACCTTATCCACATGCTAGACAATGATGGAAAAACTCAGTTTGTTTAGTCAGGGCTGTGCCCACCCCTGAATGAGGGCCCCATGTACCACACTAGTTTTCCATTGGGGTATAAAGGAGAAGGCAGATGAATGCCTATGCTTAGGGATATGGAGCAGCTTCCTTATGATCAGAAATTTAGAAGACTGGGGCAGTTCAGCTTTAAAAAAAAAAGTGAGGCTGTGATAGAGGCCTGTAAGTGAATGGCATGAGAAAGTGAACAGGGGAATGCATAAGAACCAGCGGTCTCCCAACGAAATTAATAGGCAGCAGATTTAAAACGAACAAATGCAAGTGCTTCTTCACAGAACACACAACCAACCTGTGGCACTTTTGCCAATGGACATCGTGAAGGCCAAAAGTGCATCTGGGTAAAATATAATTATGTACATACAAAGAGGACATTAGTCTGGAAAGTCCGGGATGCAGCCTCATGCTTTGGTGTCCTTAAGCTTCAGATTGCCAGAAACTGGCACTGGAGAACAGGGGACGGGTTACTTGATAATTGCTCTGTTCTGTTCACTCCCTCAGAAGCATCTGTCACCAATTGGGTTTGGGGAGCCTTCACGAAACTTAGCCGTGTGTGTCTTTGCCGGCTGGTAACTGAGTGATAACAACGCCTGGAGGAGTTCGCTGCTGGTCAATGGCAATGCATTGTGAGGGACAGTCCAGTCTGGAGGGTTAAGGGGGCACAGTGATCTCACAGATACAGATTGCACCCAGGGTCCCCATCACAGTCACTTCCTAGGATCATGTGGGTACCTCTCACTTCATCAATTCCCAGTCACTGAACTGGTGCACCGCAATCCCTCCTATCCTCTGTCTATGGCACACAGTAATTTAATCTCCTCAAACTGTAATACTTGGGTCTAATTCTGATTGTTAAATTTAATGTGTGGAAGGGCAGGTGGGTGGTGTTCGAGGCCTAGGAGGTCAGACGACATCTTGTGGACCCTTCTACCCTTAAATGCATTGTCTCAAAAACAGGAAAAGCAAGAAAAATAAATTATTTAAGAAGCGTCTACAGGAGGGAGGAAGGGAAGGAGAGAGAAAGACAGCTGGGAAAATAGGCAGATTAAGCAGCAGAGATGGAATCTGAATAAGAAAACATGAACAGCATAAAGAAAATACACAAAGTATGAGGCAGGTGGGGGAACATGCCAAAGAACAAAACCCCTTTGATACAGCCATTGGAGTGCATGAAACATTTTATGGCTGATGTTCCATGACCAGGTTGGTATTTTATATTCCATTTATATTCATTGCTTTCTCTTTTATTTCCAATCATATCTGCAAACTGATTTTTATTTTTAAAAAAGCAACATTCAAGGAGGATCCCCTGTCACCAAGCCCCTACAATTACAGCTTCTGAGTTACAGTTTTATTAGCCAAAGGTCTAGGCAGGTGGACACACGTGGAAGTGTGGGCTCAGAGGTCTCTGTATAGACACGTACATGGATTTTCTGTGTGGTTTGCCTGGAATATGTTTAGTTTGTCCGCTGGGGTGCTCAAAATCAAATAGGGTTGACAGTCTCAGAGGGGTAGCTGGGTTAGCCTGTATCAGCAAAAACAAGGTGTCCTGTGGCACCTGATTGACCAGGGATGAGCAAGATAGGGCAGGAGGCTGTGCAACCTTGCTTTTAGAATGAATTAAAAGGCCAGAGGCTGCAAGCCTTTTAAATAGCTGCAGGAACCCCAAGCAGCAGTCAGCCAACATAGCAGCAGCAGGGTCTGGGAGCCACAAGCCTTTTAAATAAGGCAAGAACCTCAGGCACATGGCCAGGCAACACTGGAGGTAGGCTAGCCCTGCCCCTTCTGCCAGCGGCCACACCCATTCTGGGGGCTGGACCTCTCACAGCAGAACCCCAGGGCCTGGCAAGGCAAAGCTGGGAGGGGCTAGCCCTCAGCTCCACTCCTGCCTGAGGCCCTGGCCATTCCACTGACTAGAGTGCTTCCCACCCCCACCACCTTGCCCAGCAGGCAGCTCCGGTATGGGCTGATTAGGTTTTACTTGCTGCGTGCAATAATGCTTTTAGATGGAATTAACAAAGGACACGCTTACACCTTGCATCCATTTCACTAAATCAGTATTCCGTTAGAAAAAAAAAAAAAAAAGGTACTCTAAATGGCTGCTGTGTTTTCAAGCAGTTTCAAAACCATAGTAAAGCCTGGGGAACGTTAGCAGCTTACAAAGCCCATCACCAATCTGTTCACAACTGGTTTGGTAAAAATAGCTAGATGCCATTTCTACAGTCAGGTGTGGGAATCTGTTATAACTCATAACCCCTATCTGAAAATCTTGAGTGCAGGTGCGAGGAAAACCGAGTTTGGTCCAATTTCGTAGACTCATAGGACTAGAAAGGGCCTCAAAAGGCCATCTGGTCTAGTGGTGTCCAAGAGAAATGTAAGGATCATCACAGCACCCCTCTGCCCCCAGAGCCTGGCACACCCACCCCCCACACAGACAGCCAGTGACTCACCAAAGCTGCAGCCCCCACACAAGCTGTGCTGCGGCTGGAGCTGCCACTGTGTGAGCCACGCAGGGCTGCAGCCTCCTGGGCTGCAGGGGAGCTGCCGCCGCCACGTGCTTGTCCCACCAAGTGGCAGGACAAGTGCGTGAAGCAGATGGAGGGCATGCCACGTGTGCAGCTCTAAGGAGCTGCATTTGGCCATGCCGCAGTGGCCGGTTTGCCACGCGTAGCAAACAGAAAGCACATTGGCCACCGCGGTTCTAGTCCAATCCCCTGCACTCTTGGCAAGACTGAGTCTTAGTTTTCAGTACCATGGACCTCTTCCTGGAAGTGATTTGTGCTGTAGGGATACTGGAGTGGGGAGGGGACCAAAGTAAAATGGTCAGAATCATTCACTGCAAAAGGCAACATTAGTGACACCCGCAATTTTTCTTTCCCCTTTTCCATACCGCGAGTCAGGAACAGCTCTTAATACGATCGATGGTACAATTATTTCTGAAAGACTAGTACCAGGCTGTACAACTTCTTTTCATTGTGGGCCACATGGCAATTTTTTACCTGCTCTGGGGGGCGGAACACAAAATAGTCCCAAAGCCTTCACCCCCAGGCTTAAAGCCCTCACAGTGCCAAACCGCCACCAGGCTTAGGCACCCTGACAGCACCAAATCACCCTCCCGCCCCCAGCCTTAGTCCCCACGCAGCCCAAAACCAGCCTGAAACCCCAGCCTTAAACCCCCCACTACATCCCCAAACTGTCTCCTGCCCACCCCCAGGCTTAACCCCTGCTCGCAGCCCCAAACCACTCTGCCATGGCCCCACGTCCCAGTGGGGGCTCTGCCCCTCAGGGCTGGTGGCAGCTCTATGCCCCAGCTGCCAGGGCTCTGTGGGAGCTGGCCCCACTGCAGCCAGCCCCATCAGCCAGATAAAAAGGCTCCTCAGGCCAGATTCTGGCCCCTGGGCCACCTGTTGGACACCCCTGGACTACTGAAGTGGGGATAGAATGTGTGATGGTCATTCAAACAACCTTCCCTTCTGGCAAAAAACAACTTTGTCACTTTCCTTCTTTATTCCTTTCCTTCTTCCCATCCTCAAATAACACAACAATCCAAGAACACACACATACACAACCTTAATCATACAGGAGTCTTGAAATATGATGAGTAATTCAGAGATTGCTAGGCATCAAACACATAACTGAACTAATCCCACATGAAAGGGCTCCCTAACAAATAACATGAAAGATATTTTTTAAAAAATAATGTACTTTAAACTTAATCTGTTTGAAAACACAGAGGACCACAGTGTTAGTCATTGGTAAGTTGGCCGTTTTTCTATGTAAACAAAAAACTGTTTTATGAAGCCAAAAATTAACAACAACTCAGGCCCTCCTGACCCTGCAACAACTTGTTGAGGAATGCTCAGAATAAAAGGGAGACCTTCATTCTCACTGGTTATATCTACATTAGAGAGTTTTGTCGACAAAACCCTGATAGAACTCAGCACTTTTGTCAACAGCCTTCTGCCTCTCCCCCGCAAGGCACAACACCGTCCCCAACAGAATCTGTCAACAAAAAGAATGTGTGGATGCTCCAGGGGGACCTCTGTGGACAGAGAAGGTGGTAAACACATTTTATCACATCTCTCCACTCCTCATTCCACAAAATCAACAAAGTGGACAGATGGCATGACACTGCTTAGGAAATAAAATGCTTAATGGCAATATATTTCATTGCACTATGTTGACAAATAATTCACTTTTCTTTACAGCTATATCCACTCCCGTACCCCAAATTTACTGTGATGTAAGAATCTTTCCAAAATCATTTCATATTCAAGAGAACAAGGAGCAGCCCTCAGTTCTTGCATGAATTGTTTGTTTATTACACGGCATGGCAGAGGAGAGGTAAAAATGAGTTTGTTGATAAAATGAGTTTGCCAAAGAAGTGGAAAATAGACACTGAAACTATTTAACAAAGAATGGACTTCAAAATACTTTTTTTACTGGTGTGGTATGGAAAACTGTGTACTTACATTGCAAGGAATGTGTGGCAGTATTCAAAGAATACCACTTAAACCAGCATTTTGAAAGCAAACATGCACCCACATATAACAGCATGTCTACTGAAGAGAAAGTAAGAAAAGCACGAGATAGTTGCTTGAATGCAAAAAGAGCAAAGCATTTTCACAACACTATCCACAGCACGACAGAATTACAAAAACAAGTTACATGGTTGCACACAAAATTGGCAAAAATGGCAAACCATTCTCTGAGGGAGAATTTATTAAGTAATGTTTGGTTGACTCTGCTGCAATATTGTGCCCAGACAAGAAAAAAGCAGTTAAAAAATGTTTCCTTGTTAAGGAGATCTGTGGTGAAACACATAGAAGAAATCTTGGAAAACCTGGACCAACCATTGAAAAGCAAGGTCCAGAATATTTCACTCTTTGCTCTGGAACTAGATGAAAGTTGTGATGTCAAAGGCACAGCCCAGTTGTTGATTTTCATTGAAAGCACTACCACAAATTGAGCTGTGAGAAGAACTGGAATCAGTGCAATCAATGAAAACTATGAGATTACTGGAAAAGATCCACTGGAAGCAGTAGATAGCAGCACCTCAAAATTGGGACTGGAGTGGAAGAAATACGTGAGTGTGACCACTGCTGGAAGCCCCGATCTGACAGACAAAAATGTTGGATTGTTGAAAAGAATACAAGACCAAGGGTATGTCTACACTAGGAACTAACTTTGAAGCTAGGAGCCACTTCGAAGTAGCTACACACAAAGAGTCTACACACGTTTTCCCTTACTTTGAAGTTAAATTCAAAGTAGGGAGCCCAACTTGGAAGTCCTTGGAAGTTTAACTTTGAAGTAGTGTGTGTGTAGACGCTCTACTTGGAAGTTTGTTACTTCGAAGCTGTACTTCAAAGTAAGCAATTTCCAAGTTTTTTTTTGTAGTGCAGACATGGCCCACGACAAATAAATCCAGAGCAGAAAATATTTTTCTATATTGCATTATTCATCAAAAGGTCCTCTGCAAAAGTGTTCTGAAATTAAGCAATGTTGTAGATAGAGTTACAAAACTGGTCAACCACAGGCAATCTGTCCCTCTGCCGGAGGAATCTGAGTCAGGGCACAGGGATGTTCTGTACCATATAAACGTTGGATGGCTTAGTTTTGGAAAAATTCTGAAAGGAGTGTGGGAACTGAAATCACAGACTGATTTGTTTTTGCAAATGAAGGGAAAAAAATGGATTTCCCTTAACTGAATGATGTGAACTGGCTCTCTGATTTTGCCTTTAACACTGTGGATCACATAAATGGATGGAATTCAAAACCGGAAGGTAATGGGCTTTTTGGTCATGGTATGTATTCCCTTGTCAAGTCTTTCATAACAAAGTTGCTTCTTTTTTCTTGTCAGACTGGAAATAAGGAGTTCCCATGCTTCTCCACTTTGCAACAGCTTTCAATAGCTGGCCAGAACCTGGAAAGATACACATCATTACTATTTGCTTTGCAGGCTGAGTTTTCTCACAGCTTCATGGATTTTAAAAGAATAGAAAGTGAGACGGCTTTGTTCTCATCCCATTGCACATCGGAGTTGGACAATGCCCCAAGTGAGCTGCAAACTGAGCTTACTGACTTGCAGCATGACTGTGGAGCAATTCAAATACCACTTCTTATGCATCTCTCAATGAACAGAACTTTATGAAGATCAAGTATCATGTCCAAAGAACGCTTGCACTGTCTGGATCAACTTATGTCTGCAAGCAGACATTTTCTGGGATGAAATTCAATAAATCAAAGAACAGATCTTCCATCACTGATGACCACCCTTTAGTAGTGCTCCACACTGCAGCAACTGCAGTGAAACCTGACTTCGTGTTCCTTGTTAATGCACATCATAGACTTTCTTCTTCACTCAGTTTCATTTTTTCTTTTACACTAAATAGTAATGACGTACATAAATTGAACGTAAGTCAGGGATGGGCAATAAGATGGATGTGGCTCTCCAGCTAACCCCAGTGAATTGCGTCTAGTCTGCAGGGCGGTTATTGCCTACCACTGATGTAATTAAAAGTTTAGCGCTAGTATTCTTACTACAAAGTTTACAACTAATCGCAAAATGGTTAGTAATAAGCATTGTCTTCTATGATAAGCTTTGGATAATGGTGTATTCAGTAGATTGTTATTAAATGTATTTACTTTGGGCAGGTCTATACCACGGTCAAGTCAAATTAAGTTACACTTGTTCAGCTATATGAATAACATAGCTGGAGTCAACGTAACTTAGTTTAACTTATTGTGGCATCCCCACTGCGGAGAGTTGGCAGGAGAAATTTTCCTATTGACTTCCCGTAATCCTTACAACCATGTAGAGTATCAGGGTCGAATGGAGAGCAAACAGCTGTTGATTCAGTGCCTCTCAACTAGACCTCTAAATCAACCCCTGAGAGATTGATCTTCAGCGCATCGATCTACCCGTAAGCCTAGCTAAGCCTTTTGTTGTATAAAGATGATAATGGAGTTTTTGTAAAATAGTTTAATTCATAAGAAATGCATGGCCCCAATAGCTTACCAAAATTCATGGAGTTCTCCTCCCTGCTTGGCAAAAATTATTGCCCACCTCTGTGATAAACTAACAGATTTATTTGGGCATAAACTTTGATGCATCTGACAAAGTGTTTTTTATCCACAAAAGCTCATGACCAGATAGAGCTGTGAGCCCATAAGGTGCCACAAGACTCCTAAAGTAGGTTTGTGATAAATGAGAGGGGTAATAGCCTTTTCTGGACATTGTTCAGCTAACTAAAGACTTTCTCAGTAGTGAACTCTTCAGACCTAGCCTGAATTGTCTTGCATGTAAAGGTTAAAACTATAGAGAGTTGGTCCTACAGAGTCTCCAGGAATGGTAGGGAAACAGGAAGTGAGTTGTCAGGAAACTAGAAGAGACAATGAAAACAGAGTGTGAGCTTTTGAATAGGAAGCAGTCACCCTCCTGTTCCTATTAGTGCGTGACCAGAGGACAGCCTGGGAAATGTGAATTAAGACAGGAACCCAGATGTGGAGAATCCAGCAACATCCAGGCCTAGCAAAGAAATCTTGAAACTACAGATATGTAAGTAGAATAGGGAATGTTTAGTAAGATGTGATCATGTTATTTTCTTTATTTTGGGGTTTGTTTGACTTCTCTTTGCTGAGCACATGTAACTACCCCCTTACACTGTAACTTGCCCAACCGAATCCCAGGGAAGCAAATCTGCGGTTTCATCTTTTTTCTTTTAATTACTCTAACACCTACCAGCCAAGTTTCACCAAGTGTGTTTTCTTTGTCAATAAAAATCACCTTTTTAAGGCCATAATCTGGTTCCTATGTCCTAGAGGGTAGGAGGTTCTATGTGCACAGGCCTAAGACTGCAAGCCATATTATTAGAAGAAAATACTGTTTTTTTCCAAGCTCTCTCCAGAAGGAAGGTTAAAGAGCTTGAGGGTTCCCCCACAGAAAGGAATTTCCAAATGCATCTTCCTGGGTTCTCAAAGGGGTTTTTGAATTTGGATGATGGTAGCCATACCAATCCAAGACCAAGGAATCTGTGACCTGCATGAGTTTTTAAAACACAAGCCGTTAGTGGCAAGGTGTTTGGCACTTGGAGGGCCAGAGTGGGAAACAGCTTTGATAAGGGTAATGTTGTCAGTCTGCAATTTAGACAATGAAATGCGACAGTTAAGCTACGCAACATTTCATGAGATGGAAGATAAAAAGAAAATGTTAAAAAGACCCACTATCCTCCCCATTAATTACTGCATATTTAAAAATATTCTGGGCTCTTCTGGTGAAATTCCCCATAGAAACACCAAGTCAACTTAAAAGGCATGATTCCAATTTCATGTACTCATATGAGATTCCACTCACTTCAGTGGAGTTACTTTCAATCTGCACTGATGTGAGATCAGAACCAGACTCGAAGTGTTCTCATTACTAAGGGCTAGATTATATTAATCAACGTACTTAAGAAGAGAACAGGCCAGGAATACGTTCCACCAGCCCACTTGCCCCATCATGTCTGGCCCAGATTTCAGACTACTCTTTAAAGGGTAATGATGCAACTGCAACATTGTAAGCTCTTTGACGTAGCTGCTCAAAGTTGACAGGAGAGAGCTCTCCCATTGGCTTAATTATCCCAGTCTAAGCAAGAGGAAATAGATATATCAACAACACACGTTCTCTTGCCATCCTAGCATTGTCCACACCAGTGCTTATACTGGTACAAGTTACGTCACTCAAGGGTGAATTTATGCCTGTATAACATGAAACATAGACATAGCCTGAAAGTATTAAACTTGCCAAAATCGTTGGTTGTGTCGTTATTTGTTCAGCCTGATCCAGTGACTTGAGCCGTACAACAAACAAACAGAAGATGATTTCTGTAACAAGGACCTTTTTTTAAAGATGTTTTTAACATCCTTTTCTCACCTAATGGGCTCAATTTCCAATATAATGAAAAGAAAGAAGAAGAAATCAGAAGTTTTCAAGCTCTCCAGACCTACAAATAGCTAGGTGATCCAATCGTAACTATTAATACGAATAGGAATCAGCATGACTCCAGGTGCCTCAGGAAGAAGGTTTGACAAAAGAAATTACTTCTATTTTTAAAGACTGACAATTCAATAGTATTAACTGTTTTCAAGAAAGAATAAAAAAAACATTTTCCCTTCTACTGTGACCCCACTAAACTCTTAGCATGAGTATCCTTCTCACCTCTCTTAGGCCTCACCCACCGCAGTGTTTCTGAAATTTTTTGGGACCACAAAACACCAAACAATATTTTTATGCAAAACACCGATGAAAATTTTCTTCAAAAATAAATAGTCAGACCAAAAACCACACCTCATACAGCAACATATACAACAAAAAGAAAATGAAGCAATTTAATTGGGTATCATAACAATGAAGAGATAACATTGTATCTTGTTTTAATAACAGAAAATATATACTATGAATGTATTTTTCTACACACCAGTATTCCTCAGAACATAGTTTAAGAAACACTGGTCTACACTCACACGTCCCTCCCACATCCATCTAAACTATGAAACTTCAGCGATGCAAATAGCTTACTTACTGCTGTGCATATTGTGTGGTAAGGTCAGTGGGGGTTGCTCTCCCATCAACTCCAGCCACACTTCTCATCCTGGTGGAGTACCAGAGTTGATGGGAGAGCACACAGAGATCAATTTATCGTGTCTAAGCATGTGCCATAAATCGAGGGTCGGTGGATTGATTGCTGCTGAGTCAGTCTACCACATAGTGAAGATAAACCCTTAGGCCAGGTCTATGCTAAAGGGGAAGGTCAAATTAATATACACAATTCCTGCTGCATTACTTATGTAGCTGGTGTTGATGTTCCTTAATTTGAGCTTCTGTACATCTCACTGAGGGAGGTAATCCTCGCAAGCAATAGGAATACTGGCGCCAATGAGGGCAGCCTCTTGAGTTCAATTTAGCACGTTCCTACTAGACATGCTAAATCAAACTCTGGGAGATTGACCACAGCAGTGCTGATCTTCCTCGTAGTGACGATATAACCTAAGCGTACGCACCAAAAAGGGGAGATGTGGAGGTACTTTGTGTTCACAAATCCACTCTCTATCCTTTCTGCACAGAATATCTGCTTGCTTGTGCAACACACACACACTCATTTCCCTCTGGATAGTGAGGTCAACACTAAGAAACCACACGCAGGCTAAATCCACACACTCTTGTGAAAAAAAAATTAGGAAGAAGGGTGCTTTCGAAAGGCCGGGGGCCTTTAGAAGGAACGCCATCTACACTGCTGCGTTGGCTTCCAAAAACAGCGCTTCTGGAAAGATGAGTGGCTGTCCTTATGCAAATGAGGCTCTGAATATGCCAATCAGTTACTCATTTGCATTTCTGATTGACCGCGCTCTCACGGCTTATCTGAGAGGTCCTTTACACCACCTAACAGGTGTTTTATTCGGCTTTTATACATGCACTGGGGCAGATGTACCCTGAAAGAATTCATGCTCTGCCTTGGGCGCTGCCCTCAGGGGAGCAGCAAAGCACATAAATGCCTCCTTTTCCAGCTTTGTGCTGTAAGTTTATGCTTGCTCTTGGGGTAATGCCCAGAAGCTATTTAGCAAGGGGAGACAAGTCAATAGTGAAGCTGAATGGCCCACTCAAGAACTCTTAGCATACAACCAACGTTCCTGCTAATCTTTTTCATCGGGGGGGATTTTTTTTTGATCCCTGTGTGGAATAATTGTATGTGCATAGAGGCATCTGTGAATGTGCATCACCAGCAGAAACAAAACCTGGCTGGGGGCGCTCTGCTAATCGGCTGGACAGCACTTGAATCTCTCCTGAGCAGCCACACAAGCACACAGCTTACAGGGAACACAGCTCACTGCAGACCCTAGAAAATCTCTGCCCTGGCTACACTTGACTTAATGGACTTTTCCTCACACAGAAAGGGAAGAGCAGGGCAGAGGTACCTGAGGATCCTGGAAAGAAGAGAGAGGATGATCAGGGAGGGGCTCGGGCAGTTCAGTCTGCTGGGGACTGATGCTTTCTGGGGTTCATTTCTGATCTCTCCCACCGTAGGTGGTACTTGAGTCTCAATTCCTCTTGGTCAGGGATTCGGGGCTTGTCTACATTGGCAAGTTACTGCGCTGTAACTTTCTCACTAAGCAGTGTGAAGAACACCTGTTCCCAAATGCAGCAAGTTACAGAAATGCAAAGTGCCTGTGTAAATAGGCTTCCAGCACTGTTAGCTGCTCTCCTCCTGGAGGTGGTTTGCCTAGAGACAGGACCACACCACCCCATGGAAGTGCTACTGCAGCAGTGCTTTGAACCTGGAAGTGAAGGCAAAATCTCAGTGCCTGCGCAGGGGAGCTGCCCTCATTGTTCACTTGCTTCTGGCACTTCAAGGGTAGGAGCAGCAGAAATGTTACTCCTGCTGCACCAGGGAGCAGAGATGCCCAAAGACGCACCTTCAAGCTTCACTACTCCCCAGCCCTGGGTCAAGGAGAAGCAAAGTGTGCAAGGTGGGATGGAACAAGCCCCAAAAAGTAGGCAGGGCTGGGTGGGGGGTAGTGGACTATGAGGGGTGTGGGGAGGAAGGGAGAGAAGAGCTCCAAGGAGCAGCGGGGCAGAATGGACTCTTCTAGGCTCGTTGCTTGCTGATTTCTCCCTTGCAATGGGCAACGATCAGATGTCTCCTGACCGTCTCACATGAGTCAGCAGCCTTTGATACCTGCAGTATAAGCAACGTAACCCTTGTTCGAGTGGCTTTCTTCTTTCCTCTACAAACATCAAAGCCTGTTCCCATTGAAATCAAAGAGCTTAACTCCTTTCGATGTCAATGGGAATGGGATTTAGTCCTAACAAGAGGCTGGAGAATGAACACAGAAGCAGCTGATCAAAACCAGAGACAGCTCTCTTGCATGTGGTACTACCAGCATGACTTCAATCGGCCCTCCTACATGTCACGCTGAGGAAAATAACGAACCAATGGGTGCACATGGCGCACACAGTTCTATACCTCTCGCTCTTTTCCATCAAACCCAGATGGTGCAGCATTGTTGCTTTCCTAGTGCCTGGTACTGAGCAAGATTGGATGAAGGCAAGGTGGGCAGCGGAAGCTTAATTTGGACAGCATGGAGGTGCTGAGAGTGTGTTAAGGGAAAAGGGGATGATTTGTCCCTCCTATCCTTTCATTTAAGGATATTTCAGTGTGGGGGACTGCGGGATCCTCCATGACACTAGGAAGTACAGGTAACACCAGGGCCCAAAGCATTATTTTACAACTGCCTCTGTTTAACATACATGCAGCAGCTGTAAAAGTTTAGACGGGTAAGGTGGTCTGGAAAGAGACGGGGAGAGTGTGTGTGTTGTGGGGGTGGAGGATCTTGCTGGGATGGAGTAGTCACATGGAAGGCGAGGTGACCCCCTTGCACCCCTCCCATGAGTGCAATATTTGCAAGAAACGATTTCAACTTCCAGGCCGAGGTTGTTCCCAAACCAGCCCATCATCCCCCACAAGGGGGAAATCGGTTTATTAGTTAACTAAGTGCTTTTCCCCTCATTAATCCCACAAAGTGTACAAGACTCGCTGCCATTCCCAAAGAAAGTGCCACTACTTGTTTCAATGAAGAGGATTCTTACCGCCCTGGGTGCTGGGTAAGGTTCAAAACACCTGTGTGAAGATAACAACAAGTCTTGTGGCACCTTATAGACTAACAGATATTTTGGAACAAAAAGCAGTGAAGTAGCTCTTTAAAGACTAGCAAAATAGTTTATTAGGTGAGCTTTCGTGGGACAGACCCACTTCTTCAGACCATAGCCAGACCAGAACACACTCAACATTTAAGGCACAGAGAACCAAAAACAGTAAGCAAGGAGGACAAATCAGAAAAAGATAATCAAGGTGAGCAAATCAGCGAGTGGAGGGGTGGGGGGAAGGTCAAGAATTAGATTGAGCCAAGTATGCAGACGAGCCCCTATAGTGACTCAGAAACTTCCCACCACGATTTAAACCATGTGTTAATGTGCCGAATTTGAATATAAAAGTCAGCTCGTCCACTTCTCTTTCCAAAACTGTGTGATAATGTCTCTTCAGTAACACACATACCTTGAGGTCATTGACAGAATGCCCCATTCCATTAAAATGTTGACTAACTGGTTTGTGGATCTGGAGTGTTTTGATGTCTGTTTTGTGCCCGTTGACCCTTTGTCTAAGGGAGTTAGAAGTCTGTCCAATGTACAAAGCATCTGGGCATTGTTGGCACATGATGGCATATATGATGTTAATAGAGGAGCATGAGAAAGTGCCCGTGATTCTGTGAGTAACCTGGTTAGGTCCAGTGATGGTATTTCCAGAGAAGATATGTGGACAAAGCTGGCAGCGGGCTTTGTTGCAGGGAAAGGTTCCAGGACTGGTGTTCCTGGGGTATAGACTGTGGCTGTTAGTGAGGATCCTCATGAGGTTGGGAGGTTGTCTGTAGGAGAGAACAGGCATGTCACCCAGGGCCTTCTGGCGTGTAGCATCCTGATTAAGAATAGGTTGTAGGTCTTTAATAATTCGTTGCAGTGGTCTGAGTTGGGGGCTGTATGTGATGACCAGTGGTGTTCTGTTCTTGGCTTTTTGGGCTGATCTCCTACAGCCCCCAACTCAGACCACTGCAACAAATTATTAAAGACCTACAACCTATACTTAATCAGGATGCCACACTCCAGAAGGCCCTGGGTGACATGCCTGTTCTCTCCTACAGACAACCTCCCAACCTCATGAGGATCCTCACTAACAGCCACAGTCTATACCCTAGGAATACCAGTCCTGGAACCTTTCCCTGCAACAAAGCCTGCTGCCAGCTTTGTCCACATATCTTCTCTGGAAATACCATCACTGGACCTAACCAGGTTACTCACAGAATCACGGGCACTTTCTCATGCTCCTCTATTAACATCATATATGCCATCATGTGCCAACAATGCCCAGATGCTTTGTACATTGGACAGACTTCTAACTCCCTTAGACAAAGGGTCAACGAGCACAAAACAGACACCAAAACACTCCAGATCCACAAACCAGTTAGTCAACATTTTAATGGAATGGGGCATTCTGTCAATGACCTGAAGGTATGTGTGTTAACTGAAAAGGAATTTTCACACCGTTTTGGAAAGAGAATCATCTGAGCTGGCTTTTATATTCAAATTTGGCACATTAACACATGGTTTAAATCGTGATGGGAACTTTCTGAGTCACTGTAGGGGCTTGTCTGCATACTTGGCTTAATCTAACTCTTGACCTCCCCTCCACTCTCTGATTTGCTCACCTTGATTATCTTTTTCTGATTTGTCCTCCTTGCTTACTGTTTTTGGTTCTCTGTGCCTTAAATATTGAGTGTGTTCTGGTCTGGCTGTGGTCTGAAGAAGTGGGTCTGTCCCACGAAAGCTCACCTAATAAACCATTTTGCTAGTCTTTAAAGTGCAACTTGACTGCTTTTTGTTTTGAGTGTATAGACTAGCACGGCTTCCTCTTTGTAGATATTTTGGAGCATAAGATTTCGTGGGCAAAGACCCGCTTCATCAGATGCATGAGTGGGGGGGGGTGTGATTTCAGAGGGGTATTTAAAGATTGGGGTCCCAGTAAGACGGACGGCCAGAGCTGACAAGGTCTATTCAGCAAGGTGGAAATGGTCCAGTATCAACAGTACTTATCGAAAGAGGAAAAAACAAGTCAGATCAGACGGGGGGGGATGTGAGCCTTTGTCAGAGTCTAATGGGGAGATATTAGCACTCAGAGCAGAGAAACTGCCTTTGTAAGCTGCGAGCCACTCCCAGTCTCTGTTTAATCCTTGGTTAATAGAGTCAAATTTGCAGCAATGCCCCACTGCAATTTACATTGGCCAAACTGGACAGTCTCTGTGTAAGAGACTAAATGGACAGAAATCAGACATCAGGAATGGTAATGTACAGAAGCCTGTGGGGGAACAGTTCAATCTCCCTGGACACTCAGTGGCAGATTTAAGGGTGACAGTTCTGAAACAAAAAAAAATTTAAAAATCAAATGGAGAGGGAAATCTCCGAGCTGCAATTTATTTGCAAATTTGACTCCATAGGGTTATGTTATGTTTGAAAATTATTTCTTGACCTTGGGACAACACACATTGAGTGCTAGGCGCTCTAACTGGAGGAACATTGCAAGACATATCAATGATCACGAAACTTTCAAAGCTCATATCAACCCTACGCGTAAGTTCGATTAAAGGTATAAATTATCTGGAAGAATTGATTATGTGTTATAGGCTCAGATTGAAAAGGAATGTTCTTATTGGAGGAAAGTACAGAGACTTGTTGTTGCCACGGTCAAACTTCTGTCTTCTTTGAGACTTTGTCTAAGAGGACATGGTGAGTCATCATTGCCAAACTGAAAAGGTAATTTTTAACTGGCCTATTTTAGTGGATTTGACGATTTTCTCAAAAGAACTTTTGAAAAATTATCAGTATGGTTGCTCAGGGAAGACCAACTCTTTAACACAACAAATGAATTCATCACTATTATGGCAGAGCAGCTCAGAACCCAATTCACTGATGAAGTAAAGGATGCCAAGTACTATTCCATAATAGTTGATTCAACACCAGATGCGAGTCATGTCGACCAATTAGCATTCATTTTAATTTATGTGACCAATAATGGTGAAGTTGTAGAGCAAAGTTTTTTGTTTTGTCCTGCTAAAAATCCCAGACTTCTGAATGTCTAGAGAACTGTTTTTGAAATCAATGCAAATTTAGGTTTGAACATCAAAAAAGGTCATGGGCAGAGCTTTGATAATGCTGCAGAAATGGCAGAAAAATATTCAGATTTACAGGCAAGATTGAACGATGCAAGCCACTCTTCTTTATTCATACCATGGTCCAGCCATTCCTTAAATTAATCTGCAATGCTGCAGCTGAACCTTGTGAAAGAGATACACACTTTTTTTTTTTAAACTGTGTTCAAAATGTGTATGCTTTCTTCAGTTTCCACATATCAGGACAGTATACTACAATAACACCTGACCAATGGAAAACATTTGACAGCCAAAAGAATTTGCAACACCTGGTGATTTGCTCATGCAGCTATAGTTTTGGCTTTGAAAATGATCTATGATGATATGCACAAACTTTATTAGACTGAGCCAAAACTGAAGCAAAATTCTTAGAGCAGAAAAGCTCAAAAAGTATGATATTGCATTTTTTACTCTTTTTCGGAACCATTTACTTCAAAGGCTAAGTATTCATTGCCATCTTACTGTGCTGTAGCTTTCTGGCTCAAAGATGTGAAAAAAACATGCCTGACCCCCACCTCCCCCTATGCAACAAGTTATTCCAGCACTGATAGCTCTTAGAGAAGATTTATTTAGAGTGGCTGGGAGAGCTCTCTCCCAGCGCTGCTGCTGTGGCCACACAGCTGTGTTGAAGCTCTGCTGGGTTGCACTTTAAATTTTCAAGCGTAGACAAAGCCAAGGAATTAATGCCATCAGCAAATCACTGCAAAAGGTTGATACAAATGTACTGAATGTTACACAATTGTTAGCTTCACTTAAAAACTTTGTCATGGAAGTTGAAAACGACTATAGCTTTGCAGAAACACAGCCACTAAAATTAACAAAAAATGCAGGTTCCTTTGATATATCTGATGGGAAGCTTTAAAAAAAAAGCAGGAAGTTATTTCTGAAGACACGAGAGACAACAAAAATCAATTTAAAAAGGAAGGAGAGATCATAGTTGCGAGCGTCAATGTTATTTGTGACTCAATAATAATGCAATTTCAGAGCACAGGTGAATCTCCAAAGAAAGAAACATGATTTATTTTGCAAGTTTTTTGACATTAGTATGGAGGAAAATGCTAAAAGCTACTACAGTAAGAAACTGAGTTCTCCTGAGAGACCAAAGAGACAAATCTTTCTGAAGATGAAATCAAATATCTCTTTCATTTTATCAAAAATGTTGAGATCTGTACTTCGAGATCATCAGTTGATCTGTATAAACTTCTATGTGATGGTTTCCAGGCAACTTTCCAAATATAGAAACCATTCTGAAAATATTTTAACTATACATGTCAAAAATGCTTCTGGCAAATATTCTTTTTCTGTATTGAAAGAAGTTAAAAATTATTTGCAAAATATGATGAGTCAGGAACATTTGACAGGTTTCACATTGACAACAGACATTGAAAAAACATTACTTACGATGACTTAAGTGACGACTATATAAAGAAGAAGTGCAGAAAAAAGGTATCTGATTTTTTTTCAGATTGCATACATTTCTTCTGAGAAATTAACTTTTATTTTTTCCGTTCATGCATTATCTATACTTTTTATTTCCACAAATTTGTCATGTTAATATAATGGAAATACAAGCTTTCGTCTAGACCAGAAGTTCTCAAATTGTAATCTGAGAGCGCCATTCAAGTGGACTGAGGAAGGATAATTAAGGTTTTTTGTTTGGCTGTTTCAAATAAAAAGTGATCTTATCCAAAGCACTTTATTTGGAAAGATCATTAAGTGGCCCACAAGACCCTCAGCAATTTTCAACTGGCCTGTGGAAAAAAGAATACAAAATCAAGGTACCTCCCTTTATTTTCAAGGACTGAGTGTGTGAGAGAGAAGACAGAATATTTTTTTCCTTGGTTGGGGCTCCAGCGGGTGCACAAAAATGAAGCTGAACAGAAGGACCCCACTAAATCCTCCACTGACAGGCACACATGGATACACACAACTACAGACAACTGCCTGTGCCACAGGAGAGTTCCCAATTTTTGTCTCTTATACCCTGCAACTAACACAGCTTCAACAACACTGCACCACAGCCACATAGATGTGCTTTAGCTCAAGTGTATGTGTACACAGTTCACACATTAGCAATTGGTGAGCCTCAGAAGGTTTAGAGTCTTGGCTCAGTTTAGCTAACGTAATAATAATAATAATAAACCAAGGCCCTACTTCAACTATTTCACAGATACTAAGGGCAAAAAGGGGAAATTGTGATCAACCTTTAGCCTTCCGTCATCACAGTTTTGTTCCCCAGGTAGGTACTTACAGAGATTGTGATAACGTCACCCTTAACTTTCTCTTGGTTCCTGTGGTGCCCGAACTTTTTGGCATCACGTCTCCTTTTGATTTTTGAGAAATCCTCATGTGTCCCCACCTCTTTTTTACCATGGGCCAGCCACCCCAGCCACCTGCCTGAGCCCCTCCCCTCCCCCAAAGCCAGGCACCGCCAGCCCCTCACCTAATCCCATCTTCCTCCTCCCCCTCAACCCACACTTCGTCAGCTTTGCAGGAGGCAGTTAGCTCCATGTGGGCCTTCGCTGGCTCCTTGCTTCTTATAGCAGCTGTGCCGGATTGCCCACGTGAAATGGCAGGGGCCGAGAGCCAGAAGCAAGGGCCAGCTCCTTCTTGGAGGACGGTGGGGGGGGAACGACTGGGGAGGGCTGGTTCGCCTCGCGACCTCCTGGAATTACTTCACACACACCCCAGTTTGGGAAACCATGAATTAAACCGACTGAGTACCTGGAGTCTCTCACTAAAGCATGGTTTCCAATCCGTTACTTATTCTTAGGGCTCTCTGTAAAAACCTCCCTAATTCATTCATCCAAAGACTGCATGAATCCTTTTAACCACAGCATTGCACTGGGAGCTCGTTTAGTTGATTATCCACCACACCCTCAACTCTTTTTCAGAGTGATTAACTCCCAAGAGAGAGGCCCCTTTCCTGTAATTATGTCCAACATTCTTTTCTCTTAGCTGCATGTCCTTACAACTGGCTATATTCAAATGCATGTTGTTTGCTTGCGCTCTGCTTATTAAGCTATCCTTGTCACTCTGTGTCAGTGACCTTATTCATTATTTACCACTTCACCAGTCTTTGTCTCATGTGCACTCTGACTGGCTGTATCAGGAGGCCCTGTACCGTAGGGCCTCATGGTCCTACCACATTCCACTCCAGAAAAGGAACAGTGAAGGTGGGTCCTGCAAGCCTACCTAGAAAGGTTGCAGGGAAGCAGCCAAGGAGAGCTCAGCAGATTCAGTTAAAAGGCGCTGGAGGCCTGAGCAGTTCAGTGGCTGGCTGAGACCAGAAGGGTAAGGGAAAGTAGAGGGCTGCAAAACTCTGCAGACAAGACGACCTAGGAGATAACGTGCTAAAGGGCTAAGTGGAAAGCAGACCAGGCAAAGCTGTCCCAGGCATAGGGTGGTTCTGGTTGACCATCCTAGGTCCCATGCTTTTGGGGCCCTGTGCAAGCTGGAAGATCACTGGAGGGGAGGGGGTTGTCAACCGCAAGGATTGGCCCACCCCTGCTCTCACCAGTGGTGGTAGGAGCTGCAGGGAGCACAGTAACTCAGCTCCAACAGCCTTGCTCTGTTTCCCCAACCACACGACCTCACTTCACTGCAGTAGCACGAAGCAGAGTGCAGGGAGCTAGGGTCCTGGGGAGCACAGGGGGCTGAGGCCTGTTCACTTTGCTTCCCGCCACCATGATAAGCGCGGGGGCCCTAACCCTGCTGCTGAGCCAAGACCCCTTCTGCTCAAATCCCCCAGGATCATGTTGCTCAAAAGGAGGGGGTGAGGGGAAAGGAGAAGAACCTCGCCCCACGCTCAGCACCTCAACAGGAAGTGGAGCAATATACTTGGGAGCTGGAGCAGCGTGGCAGGCTGGGGCCGGGTCCTTCTGCTCCCCATGGCTGCAGTGAGCACATGGAGGGCCCAACCCCTGCTGCCAGCCCTTGGCCCCTGGCTAGTCTCCAGAGTCACAAAGCTCAGAGTAGCAGGATTGTGGGGAAGAGGTGGAGTGGGGGGGTCATGCAGGTTGTCCCAGGCCACACATCCCCAGCCCTCACAGGGGCAGCCCTGGGACCAGGCAACAGCAGCAGAAACTATCCCAGGAAGCAGAATGCGTCTGATACGTATAGGGTCCCTGCCTTGGGACCTACAGCAATGGGTGGGTCTGGGTCCTCTCACCAACCACTGGATGGGCTTGTCAGGATTTTTTAACACCTAAGGACATAATCGTCCCCGTGGACCAGGGATTACATGCCTTTGGCTGTGTAAAATCAGTGCAGACACATGAAATTCTAAAGTGTCACAGGCTGCCATTTACCAGCATTACCAATGGTCACTTTTTGTCAGTTAGCTCCCCCGGCAACCTGAACTCATGAATTATTAATGATCGTGGATTTGAATAAAGGCCTCTGATTGGGCGAGGGTTGGGGTTTCTAGAACCTTCCAAGCCCAAGAGGACCTGACTGAGAACTGCAAAATATGATAATCAGGTTATGAAGTATTCATAGAATCATGTTATATAAGCAGGGCTTGCCTGCCAGTCTGTGGCCCTGGGGTACACAGACAAGATTCTGTGACCCTGTACAGGGAGGTGTGGCTGCACAGCAGCGTCCACCAGTCCCTCAGGCCAGCTCTTAGGAGCGAAGAGCTGAATCACTAATCACTGAGCTTGAAATTCACTAACTGAAATCACTGAGCTAGAAATTCACTGAGCTAAATCACTAAAGCGCTGCCAGTCCACCGCGGTGCCAGCGCTCCCGATCCTTCTGTCGCCAGCACAGCAGCGCTTCGAGGGAGCAGCAAGCGGCCTCAGAGGGACAGCGACCAGGTGGTGAACTGGCCCGCTGCAAGGCGGGTACCACGCGCCTGATCACCTACCCTGAGGCCACCATCTTAAATTGGACAAGACCTACCTATCGGACACGACTTCCTACCGGACAAGACAAATTCATCGGACTTGACACGTAATTCTATTCACCAGCCCGCATCTTTACGTGGAGCTCATAGACATTTTCTCTTAGGACTAGCCTGGGACACCAGGACCCTCAGTGAGGGAGCAGGGGTAGCTCCCCTGCTGTGTACCCTCCCTGACGGGGGAGGGGCAGTACCTGGGGGCCTGACCCCTGAGGCCGGGCCTGAAAGCCCAGGCTGGGATTTTACTTTGACTACTTTAAAAACACATTTAATTAATAGCTCATATTGCTGCTGTTATTCATTTATACAGTATTGTTAGCGCTTATTATAGTAGTAGTGTTATCATAATCGTTGTTTCTAATAAGGTGAAGGCTTGACCCTCCTCCCCCCTCTTACCTAACCCATCTCTATATATAGGTATAAATAAATATTGAAGGTGTAAGCATAGCCACCCTGCCTCCCCAGTCACTGTTCTCCCTAAGGGACCTGAGAAAGAGCCTATTGCCTCCCAGGTATCCTCTGGTTAGGCTTACTGGAGTAGCGGGGGCCCCCCAAAAGAGAGAGACAGCCCTGACAGCCTCCTAGCCCTAACCCTTTGGGGCAGGCTAGCACCCTGCCCCCGGTAGGGGCGAGATTAGCGACCTCACCCCTCCTTTCTAAAGGGAACAGTGGGGATTTAAAACCCTAATCCTAAGTATACTTACCTGTATCTATTCTCCTAACCAATGTTCTGCCTTCGGGTTAAATAAAGTCTAAAGACATCTGTCAGGAATCAGCAAGGACACAATGTTTATTGTAAGTTTATAAGTTAGCCATTTAGAGTTGATACATTTTAAATTAGATGGTGTTCCTCAAATAAAATTTTAGTTACTTTGTTTTAACTTTAACCCTTGTCCTGGTTTCCTTGTCTCTGCCAGCCACTTCTTTCCAGGAGGCCTTAGCGGGGACCAGAGCGTACCGGGGTGGCACTCTCCCATCTTGGGGTTGCAGCAGGGTTCTGGTCAGGTCCTGGGATCCGTGCATTCGGAGGTTCACGTCCTCCGTGTGGAGGGTTTCATTTAAATCACATCTAAAATCTGTCCGCTAAGAGAAACCCCGACAGGGCTAAGCCCCAGTAAGGGAATAAGTCTTGTTTAGAGACCCCAGTGAAAGGAAAGACTTCAAGAGTGTTCATGGAGAAAGCTCTGGGGGCATCTATCTATACCTGAGCAGATGCAGACTTAAAGCTTGCCTAGAACAGACTGACAGCACTGAGCCAAGATATGGGACTAAAGACATCTCTGGGGACACAGGGACAGGCCCTGTAGCCTATCTTTTACTCTGGAAGGGGTTCATTTATGTGTTTAGGCTATGTGTGACTTTACCAGAGGGCTGGGCCACTGAAGGCCCATCAGATGGGTGCCAGGGGAGAAGAGTGTGTATCTGTGCTCATCTGAATCCAGCCAAGAAGAGGTGTTCACAAGAGATGTGTGTGTCTCCCTCCACATGCACACAGTCAATGATGATTTTGGTTTTTTTCCCCACAACACTGACAAAAATACTAAGTAGTGTAGTGCCAAGAACAGCCCCTGAGGGATTCCACTGGAATACGCCCATTTGATGATGATTACTTACAACCATTTTTGAGACCTACTGGTTAGCCAGTTTTTAATCAATGTAATGCATATCATGTTGCTATTATAGAGTTCTAGTTTCTTTATCAAATAAACTTTGAAACACCTAGACAAATGCCATACCAAAGTCCATCTGTTAAATAAATGCTACTAAATTTATTAACCAAAACAAATGTATTCTCACCAAAAAGATATCAGGTTAGCTTGACAAGACCTGCATTCCATAACCCATTCAGATTTGCATTAATTATACTAACCTCTTAATTCTTTACTAAATAATAAGAGAGAGTTTTGTATTAGTGATTTCTGAAGAACAAAAAGTCAGGCTGACAAGCCTATAATTACTCCAGTAATTCTCCTTTATAAAATATTGGAACCGTATCACTTTTCCGCACTCTTCTGGAACTTCTCCAATATTCAAAAACTTATTTAAACAATCAGCATTACTGGTCAAGAGTACTCCTCACCCATCTCCTTAAACTCTTGCATGTCAATTATACAGATCTGCAAATATAATTATACCTCAATTTAGTAGCTGGTGTTTAGCATCACCCTTACTGTTGGAAGGAAAATTGTTTTATCATCATATAATATAAATACCTCATCTGGCTCTTTCGACGTATAGAAAAAAAAATTTTGAACACTTTTGCCTTTTCATAGAATCATAGAATTCCAGGGCTCGAAGGGACCCCAGGAGGTCATCTAGTCCAGCCCCTGCCCAAAGCAGGACCAATCCCAATTAAATCATCCCAGCCATGACTATGTCAAGATGGAACTTAAAATGGACTAATCTAATAATGGAGCAATCCCATGTTTAGGATTCCTTTAGTTCTTGATATACTTCCAAATCTCCTTCTTTTTATTCTTAACTCTACTTGCCATCGCTTTCTCTTTGAGTCCTTTACCTTTCCTTATTAATTTCTGGCAATTTCTACCTTCTGTTGATACATTCATTACAATTAATTTCTCCTTTTTCCATTTGTAATTAAGAATCTAGTAAAACAAACATTCTTAAATGATTCCCATTCATATTTTTCTGTTTAAATCCTTTCTTCAAGCTTATTTGTCTGAAACTTGTTTCATCTTTGTGATATTGGCCCTTCGAAAGCATCAAAGCATATATATTATTAGCTGGGACATTATGTTGTGTACACCTAAAGAAAGGTTACTCACCGTAGTAACGGTGGTTCTTCGAGATGTGTCCCCGTGGGTGCTCCACATTAGGTGTCGGGCTCACCCGGCACCACAGATCGGATCTTCCAAGCAGTTTCTGCTGGACCGCGCATGCGCCGGCGCGCGCCGCTCCCTTGTGCGCTCCTGGCCACATGCGCGATCCGGTCCCCGCCAGTTCCTTGACCAACCGCCTCGGATGCTCCTGCAAAACACTAAACAGAGATCCGAAGCGGGGAGGTTGGGCGGGTAGTGGAGCACCCACGGGGACACATCTCGAAGAACCACCGTTACTACGGTGAGTAACCTTTCTTTCTTCTTCGAGTGTCCCCGTGGGTGCTCCACATTAGGTGACTACCCAGCAGTAACCCAAGATAGGAGGTGGGTAATAAGATTACATACAGCTTGTCCCCAAGAGGACTGCTGTCGAGAGACGGGTATCCTCTTGGAATACCCTGTGAAGGGCATAATGTTTGGCGAAGGTATCATAGGATGACCAGGTCGCCGCTCTGCAAAAGTCTTTTAGCGCAACGCCCTTGAAAAAGGCTGTTGATGCTGCCACCGCCCTAGTGGAATGAGCCCTGGGCGTGGCCAGCAAAGGAGTCTTTTTGAGTTCGTAGCACATTTTTATGCAGGATACGATGTGCTTCGAGATTCTCTGCGAAGAGAGACCTTCTCCTTTCGATTTGGGAGGGAGAGAGACTAGGAGTCTATCCATTTTCCGGAAGGACTTGGTCCTGTCTATATAGAAGGCTAGCGCCCTCCTCACATCCAGGAGGTGTAGGCGCGCCTCTTTGTTAGAGTTATGAGGCTTTGGATAAAACGAGGGTAAAACAATAGGTTCGTTAATGTGAAACTCAGAAGAAACTTTGGGAACAAAGGCTGGATGCAGCCGTATGGTTACCGCCTCCTTGGAAAAAACAGTGCAGGGTGGCGTTGCCATAACTGCCGCGAGCTCGCTCACCCTGCGAGCTGACGTGATTGCGAGAAGAAAGGTCGTCTTTATCGTAAGGAGGCGGAGGGAAACCGTGGCCAAGGGCTCAAACGGTGGTCCCATTAGCACATTAAGCACCGGGTCCAAGTTCCACGAAGGTGGAAGCGGTTTCCGAGGGGGGTATAGGTTTACCAACCCTTTGAGGAACCTGGTAACCATGGGATGGGCGAACACCGTGTGCCCTTCCTCTTCGTGTCTGAACGCCGAAATGGCGGCAAGATGGACCTTTAACAAGGATAGTGAGAGTCCTTCTCTCTTGAGGTCCAGTAAATACTCTAATATCACAGGTATAGGCACCGAAACGGGGGCTAGCTGTCTGGTAGAACACCATGCCGTGAAGCGAGTCCATTTGTGCTTGTAGGTCTTCCTGGTGGAAGTCCTCCTGCTACTTTCTAGGACTTGCTGCACTTCCTCCGTACATGTGCTCTCTAGGGAGCTGAGCCATGGATTAACCAAGCTTGTAGTTGCAGGACTTGGGGGTGCGGATGCACTATGGACCCCTGGGCTTGCGTGAGCAGATCCGGCGCCACTGGAAGGGGCATCGGTGGACGGTCCGACATGCGCAGGAGTAGGGGGAACCATTGCTGTCGATCCCACGTTGGGACTATCAGGATCATTCGGGCTCCTTCCCTCCTGGCTTTCTGCAAGACTTTGTGGATCAGCCCTGTAGGAGGAAAAGCGTAAAGCAGGGGGCCCCTCCACGAGATCGCAAATGCGTCCCCCAGGGACCCCCGTCCCAGTCCTGCCCTGGAGCAGAATCGTGGGCACTTCTTGTTGTGTTGAGTGGCAAACAGGTCTATCTGGGGAAAACCCCATGCGTGAAAAAATCGGTCGTAGCAGATCGGGACGGATCTGCCACTCGTGCGTGAGTGCAAAACGCCTGCTCAGCTGGTCTGCCTTCACATTGTGAGTGCCTGGTAAGTACGAGGCTTTCAAGATTAAATTGTTGGCGATGCACCAGTTCCATAACCAGACTGCTTCCACACATAAGGCACGGGACCGAGCTCCTCCTTGCCGATTTATATAAAACATGGTGGAGGTATTGTCTGTACTGATCCCGACGACTTTGCCTTGTATATGGTCTCGAAAGTGTCTGCAGGCGTTGAACACTGCTCTGAGCTCCAGTATATTTATGTGCAGTGACTGCTCCGTGGAGGACCACAGTCCTTGAGTCACCTCTTCGCCCATGTGTGCTCCCCACCCTATGAGGGAGGCATCTGTAGTAAGAAAAACCGATATTTGTGGTTGGTGGAAGGGTACCCCTGTTAGCAAGTTTTTGGGGTTTACCCACCATTGCAGGGATTTGCGCACCTCTGCTGTGGGCGACACCACCCTGTGAATGGTGTGTGCTGCCGGTTTGTATACGCTCGCCAGCCAGTGCTGCATGCTGCGCATGTGTAACCTGGCGTTCTGTACTATGAACATCGCCGCTGCCATGTGGCCCAGCAGCTGTAAGCACATAAGGATCAGCACCATAGGGCTGAAGGTGATGACCTGCATGAGGGAGCCGATGGCCCGAAAGCGAGTCTCTGGTAGATACACTCTCGCTGTAATAGAATTTATGCGTGCCCCTGTGAACTCTATGTCCTGTGTGGGGTCAGTCTTTGATTTTGCCAGATTGATAACCAGGCCGAGCGAAGAGAACGTGCCTGCTGTGACGCGTATCATGCGTAGTACCTCCTCTTTCGAGGCCCCTTTGAGTAGGCAGTCGTCCAGATACGGGAATATAAATACCCCCTGTCTGTGCAGGTAGGCTGACACCACTGCCAAGGTCTTGGTGAAGACTCTGGGGGCCGAGGAGAGGCCAAACGGTAGCACCTTGTATTGAAAATGTTCTTTGCCTACCATGAACCGGAGGAATCGCCGGTGAGCCGGATGGATAGTTATGTGAAAATACATGTCTTGTAAGTCGAGGGCTGCGAACCAATCTCCATCGTCCAGCGCCGTAAGGATGGAGGCGATTGTGATCATCCGAAAGCGTTGCTTGCGCAGGTACCAGTTGAGGCCTCGAAGATCTAAGATGGGCCTCCAGCCTCCTGTTTTTTTCTCCGTGAGGAAGTACCTCGAGTAGAACCCTTTTCCTTGCAGTTGCTCCGGCACTCTTTCCACTGCCCCTATGAGCATGAGATGGTCTACCTCCTGCTTGAGCCTCGCTACATGGGAGGCCTCCTGGAGGTGGGGCCTGGGTGGAGGTCGTGGCAGTGGGAGCGACTGGAAGGGGATGGCGTACCCCGTGGCTATGATCTCCAGCACCCATTTGTCTGTGGTGATCCTTTGCCACTGGTCGTAGAATGGTCGGAGGTGATGGTGGAATAGTCGCTTCGGATGACCTTGTGCGATGGTAGTGATGGCGCAGCCCTGGATCTGTGTGTCAAACTTGTGGCCTTTGGCCCTGCCCCGAGGACGCACGGCTCTGTTGGGAACGTCGCCTGGGAGTTCTGTACTGCTGGTGCTGTTGATGTCGCCCTTGCTCGTAACCCCTGTGGTACTGGGGACGCTGTTGCTGGTACTGGTACCGTCTTTGTTGAGGGTAGTACTTTTTCTTTCTGTATGGAGGGGTGTAAATCCCCAGGGTCCTAAGTGTGGCTCTTGAATCTTTACTGGAATGAAGGACCAAGTCAGTTGATTCAGCAAACAGCTTCTGCGAGTTGAAGGGAAGATCGACTATCTTTGCCTGCAGATCCCTCGGTATACCCGAAGTCTGGAGCCAGGACTCCCTTCGCATCACCACTGCTGTAGCTGTGGAGCGTGCTGCTGTGTCCGCAACCTCCAGGGCGATCTGAACTCCCGTCCTCGAGCCTGGGTAGCCTTCTTGCACGATGGCCTTGAGCACCGGTTTCTTGTTCTCTGGAAGCGAGTCCATGAGGGAGGTTAACCTAGCGTAGTTGTCGAAATTATGGTTCGCTAAATGCGCTGCGTAATTTGCCATTCGCAACAGTAGAGTAGAGGAGGAGTAGACCTTTCTGCCGAACAGCTCTAGCTTCTTGGCATCTTTGTCTGTTCCCCCTGTCTTGAATTGAGATGTCTTTGATCTTTGTTGCGACAACTCCACCACCAAGGAATTTGGTTGTGGGTGGCTGAACAAGAACTCCATGCCCTTCGCCGGCACGAAGTATTTCTTATCCGCTCTCTTGTGGACAGGCGGAATAGTCGCAGGGGTCTGCCATATCATAGTGGCGGACTCCAAGATTGCTTCATTGAGCGGTATTGCTATTTTGGAGGAGGCCGGAGGTCTCAGATTTTTGAGCAGCTTATGGTATTTCTCTTGCACCTCTGCTGTCTGGATGCCTTACGTGAAGGCCACCCTCTTAAACAGCTCTTGAAACTGTTTGAGATCGTCCGGAGGATGGACATCCCGCGGGGCCGTAGCCTCGTCCGGGGAGGAGAGCGAGGAACCACTAGGGTACGCCTCTCTGGACCCTTCCAGTTCCTGTTGGTGATGGTACATCCTCTCGCTGGAAGCTTGCAAGGGAAAATCTCGGGGTTCCATAACCAGTTCCCCCTGAGATACTTGAGTCTCTGTCCCCGTTCGCGATTGCCCTTGGAGATACGGGACCATCTGTGGGGATCTTTCCCTGGTAGATTGCAGGTGGTGTCTATGTCCCGCGTGATAGGGGCGACCATGGCAGTAGAGGCACTGTTCTTGGGAAGGTGACCTAGACCACTCCCTTGGTGCATACCCTCTGCGTCTGGGGGAGCGAGATCGTCGAGAGATCTGGGACACTGGAGAGAGTGATTTGTGATAGTATTCCAGCGGCTCAAACCCCAGGAAGGGTGAAGGTGGTCCCAGCCAGGGCGAGGCTGGTTGTAAAAATGGAGACGGGGGCTCTGGGTAAGCTAGGGGGGACCCCTGCCTTCTGGTTGGAGTCTGCAGCATAAGCGGAGGGCTGAGAGAAAGCAACTCTGCAGCCCTGTCTGGAGAGGGGCTGCGGTGCCTCGTTTTGTGTGCAGCCTTCCCCCTCCCTTGAGGAGGTAGCTCCGCCCCCCAACGTGTAGGGGATCTCGGCCCCGTCCGCGCCGTCCTCAGCACGCTCATGGGCGGTGCTGCACGGGCGGTGTGCTCCGGTGCCTGCAGGCTGTGTGCCTGCGCGCTCTGCACCGCCGGTTCCCCAGGGGTCGGTGTCACTGCTTGTGGTGCCACCAGCACCGGTGCTTGTTTAGCCGCTGCCCTGCCTGCGGTGCGGGGCAGCTGTTTGATTATCGGAGGCTGAGCCACCTCCATGTGGCTCTGCGTGCCGCTGCCGATCAGCTGTTGCTGCGGCTGGGGGCTGCGAGCTCCTCCTGTCCCGCTCGCTGTTGCTGCCAGCAGGGATCGGGCTGGGGAGGCTTTCCTCCGTTTTTGCGCTGATGGGGTGAGGGAGGCGGCTTTCCTTTTATGGGCCCCGGAGGGTCCCTCCTGCTGCGGCCGCTCCGGCACATCTGGCTGGAGGGCCTTGTCGAAGAGCAGCATTTTAAGCCGCATCTCCCTGTCCTTCCTTGCTCTGGCTGTTAATTTTGCACAGAAGGAGCATTTCTGCATGACATGGGACTCCCCCAAGCACCTTATGCAGAGACTGTGCCCATCAGATGCTGGCATTGCCTCTCGGCAGGACTCACATTTCTTGAATCCTGAAGAGGACATTGTTGGTGAGTCTTTCAGTTGTTAATGGGTACTTAGCACCTTTTCTGTGCTGTTTTTCCCCCTCTCCGATAGCCTGCCACGGCAGGAGGGCTAATGGCCCTAGGCTCCTGACTCCAGTGCTCCGCTTGTTACTAGGACTGGACTGAATGCCGTCCCGCTTGTTGGTTGTTTTTTTTTTTTGTTTGTTTGTTTGTTTTTTTTTTTTGAAAATAACAACTGGCTAACTTAACAGTAGCCTAAGAACTTGGAAACTTTAAAGAAAAAACAGTTAAAACCATTGAATACGCTAACTTGGCTGTAGCCTAGTCGGATTCCGTCTGCAGCCGACGGCGGTTAAGAGGAACCGGCGGGGACCAGATCGCGCACGTAGCCAGGAGCGCGCAAGGGAGCGGCACGCACCAGCGCATGCGCGGTCCGGCAGAAACTGCTTGGAAGATCCGATCTGCAGCGCCGGGCGAGCCCGACACCTAATGTGGAGCACCCACGGGGACACTCGAAGAAGAACAAATATTATCAAATCATGTTTATCACACTGCTGATCAATTGCTACTCTAGATCTCACAGCAAATATAAAACACTAGTTGCAAATTCTAGCTAAAGGGTTATTAGGTAAGAAAGGAAGTGAGAGTAATTAAGAGGTTAAAGCAGGTAAAATGTATGTACAGTTTACAATTCCGAATGGTAGTACAGATGTAGTAAATCGGCCAATTTCCAAAAATTCTCTCAAGGCTAGGCAGAATAAACCCAGGGGAGCTTCATTTTCTCAGTTATTCCTCTATGTTAGAGTTTAAGAAGTCCAGAGAACTAGGATCTTTCCTTGAAGCCATACTTATAGCTTCTCACAGAAAACAAACCGCCAATGTCTGTATGCACGGGGGCTTTTCCTTTGATGACAGAAATTGGGGAATATATAGAGAGACTTTTGACCTCCATGACACGCTTGCTTTGAAGCAAAGCGATGACAAACCATGACCTCTTGATTTGAAATGAGCACGTTTCTACTAAAAGCTCTTCCATTTGCATTTCACAAGTCTTCTTTCTGTTCCAGTTTTGGTACAGTGTAAATAATTTGCTATTACATCATAATAGGATACAGATAAGTAAAACCAATGTGTGTAACATTCTATTATTTTTCATGAATATGGAAATACATGCATACATTTAACCACCACTTTGATCTAAACTAACACACAAGTGAATTGACCTGGCCCTTTGCATGAGCTGCCACCTAGCATCACAGTCATGGGCAGTGCATAACAGAGGCTAGGGGAAGATAAACCTGCCCCAGAAAAGTTGGCCATGCAGGGCAGGAAACGCTGCCCTTTGGAGATGCACCAGCATGCTGCCTTTGGAGCACCAGAGGTGAAACTCTCTAGATGTGGAGGAACCACTGACACCTGGATCATGGCCCACTCTGTGATTTGCTCTGAAGCCTTGCCCTTTCTCCACCTCTTCCCCCAAGACACCCCACCATCTCCTTTCCACTGTGGAATGAAGTGGGTGGACAGCACGTTGCGGGAGAGTTGGAGAGGACCACGAGAGGACTCGGGAGAGGAGTGAAGCAGGGGCAGGAAGAGGCAGAGTGAGGGAGGAGTCTCAGTGAAAGATGCAGAGAGGGGCCATGGCCAGAAGGCTGGGTCACAGTCTGGGCCATCAGTGGTCCCCCTCCCCAAATGGAAGACTCTTCAATTCCTCCTTATTTGACAAGATGAGGACCACCACAGAATTCCCTCATTTTGGATGGAACACCTTTGAGGTAAGAAATCGTCCTCCGTTAATCCCAAGGATGGTGTTGTGAAACATCCAGCACGTCCCTTACAGACCAGTTCCCCAGGGTCATGCCATTATCGGCTCTTTTTAGATTTTTCTTCTTTCATGCCTAACTTTCTCTTCCATGCTGCCCTCTTTAAGACAGAGAGTACACCCCCAATCTACAAGGAAAATTGGCCAGTCCCCATTATACAAACAAGTCACAAAGCAAGAACGGAAAAGCTAGCCAGGCAGTAAATATGAGGAGTGGCCTTGACAGCCAGAAGCTAGAAGTGCTAGCCTTACACACATTTGAGAATTCAATCCAGTGTTGCAGTATTCTCTCTCGTATGTTGTACAGAGGCAGCAAAAGAAGAGGGAAAACCTCTTATTTATTGAGCTAATCATATTCCCTTTTTCTTTGCAAAGGCCCAGAATGTCTCCTTTTCTCATGCTGAGGAGAAGCTTCCTTCACGTACAGCCCCACAGGAGTCAATAGGAATATTTGCATCATTGAGTACTGTTCAACATGAATAAAGGGAGCCGAAATTGTCCTAATCAAAGCAGCCCCAAAAACATCAAAGCAAAAGGAATATGTGCCCTTTATTCTCCTCAGTCCATGAGAAAAAGTGTACCGAGTCTATTCCCTTACATCAAAAGTACTAGATTCGCTTGAAGCCCTCAGGAAAGAATGCAGTCAATTTTGTTAAAGGGCTAAAAAGAAGAAGTCATTTCCCCCATTCTGTCCTTTAAAGACAACTACAGCCTTTCTTTGGAGCTCTGCCCGTAATTCCTGCTGCTAATGTCCATCACATGTCTGACAGGTCGAGAGCACTTTCCTTTCTTCATTGTGAGGGCAGCCCGTGTTCTGCCCTCTTTCCCTGAAGCTATAACACTTTTGACTGACAGCCCATCTTCATTCCTTTTCTTAAGCATATTTGGAAGCCCCTTGAGGATCTAAAATTACACAGTTCCCACCTCTCTCTCTCTTCCTAAACGAACACATGCATGCAAAACAATGGTAATGTCTACTAGTCTGACTTAATTCTGGGGAAACTGGGTATTCCTTCAGAGCTTTGCACCTTGAGTGCTGGTTTCCTGAGGCTGGTAAAAGCCATCAGAGAAAGCTAGAGCAGGAAGAGTTAGATCCTGTTTTAGAGTTCTGATTTGGCTCCTTTTCCTAGCTGCCAGGAAAAAAAACTAACTATATCTCAAGTCAGCTAGGAACCTCCTCTTCCTTACTCAGCATTCCCTGCTGAGATGCAATAGGGGGAATTGGTTCCATTTGGGAAGGCAAGCTGTGGCTGTGGAAAGAGAGATATGGTCCCCCAGGTGCTCCATGAATATAGGCACGCCAGCATTGCTGGTGCAGGAGTGGAGAAAGGCTTTTCTGGCACCTCTAGGAGGAGGTCAGTAAGGAGTTATGTAGGTGTAAGGAGTCCCACTAAATGTGGGGAAATAATCAGGAGGGAACAGTGTGGGAAGCAAGGAAGAAAAAAGGTTGGGAGCTGAATTTACTAATCTTCTGAACCTCCATTGAAAGCCCTGGAGTGGAACAACACAGAAACAAGTTCTCACTTGCTATGTCTTGTATTTATCACTTTTAGCTGCGCCCCAAACCCATGAGATTGGTACTTTTGGCATTTCTGTTTCAGACCCCTACAAGGATGTGGATGTCCAGGAGCATGTGAAAATGGAAAAAAAAAAAAAAAAGTTCAGAAGGGTAGAGACGAGGGAAACTAATTGAATCTTTTTGAACTTGCCAGAAGAGAAAGGTTGGTTTGGAAGGCAGAGGCCAGTGTAGTTCCAGGCAATCTGGTTTGTTCATCTCTGATTTCTTTGTTAATTTCCCAACCACTGAACAAGAGGGAAAAGCATGATGCATACCAAATGTGGGATGCTGATGATATCTTGTCAGTCTTGCTGATTTTCTAGCTGTTCAATGCATAACCGGAGACTCACCAGCCTGATTTCTCTCTGTGACTTCATCCTGCAGCCCCAGACATTTACCTCTTTCTTGCTGGAAGGAGAGGTCAATGACCCCTTTCTCCGATAAAGTCCACAAAAGAGGCTCAGCCTGTGTACCAGTTCTGATCTTTTAACCTCACATTAAAATGCTTTGGAATCTGTGGGAAATTTCATAAATGGTTTTACAGAAGTGATTTTCAACCTGTGCGCTGCAGACCTTGGGGTCCACAGAGTATCCCAAAGGAGTCCGCAAAAAGTTGTCATTACCATAGAACATCTCTAGTGCTATGATTTGAAATTTTGTAGGGGTCTGCTGATGAAAACAAGGTTGAGTTAGAGAGCCTACATGTTCTTTGAAAAAAGCCGTTCTAGTAGCTGAGTTACAAAGGAACCAGGAGAGCTGGGGCTGATTCCAAGTTTCTCCTTGACTCAACTAATCAGGGCAGATGGCAGGAAGACACATGGTTAATACCCCACTGATGGGCTGGAACGTCAGACAGATTGCATGGTAAATTTTAAAGTCAGCACTTCTAAAACAAAGCCAAAGAAAATTCTCATTCAGCGTGTTCCATATAATTGAAAGTGGCTCAGCTTGGTGGGATAGGTCTATTTAAGTGAACCAGAATCTCCTGATGGTGATTGCCAACCACTGAGAAGGACTTATACTTAACTCCTTACTGTATTCTCTGCTTAATGATTTGAGGAGAAATAATCTCCTTTGTTTCAATACTCCTGTAACTGCTCAGCTGATTGCACAAGTCCTACAACCCACATACAACCCTCAGTTTAAGATAGGACTATGATTTTTTTTTTTTTCTTACTGAGTGGTTTATGCCTTTGATATCAGTACTGATTTCCAAAACCTACCTTAAAAAGATGCAGACAAACTGGAGGGAGTTCAGAGAACAGCAACAAAAATGAGAGAAGCTTTTGAAAACCTGCCTCTATGAAGACAGGTTAAGACAAGGGTCTTCAACCTGTGGCTCTGGAGCTGCATGTGGCTCTCTAAGGACATCTTTGTGGCTCCCGATGCTATAATTGCAAAGTAAAAGAAAAACCTTCCTGATTGTTGGATGAACAGGGGACAGCTGAAAGCCCAACCATGAACAACTCACATCTCAATAGGAAACAATATGTGATCTCAAAATGCTGGAGAACTCCCCGTTTAACATGTGCAATGCATTGTGGGATACGATACTGTATCTGGCTGTTTCTACACAGGCCACTTTCTTCCGGACTCCAAATCACGTGACCGTATGCTAATGAGGCGTGAGGAATTTGCAGTCATGCCTCATTACCATATTTCGGGCTGTATATTACCATGCCACTGTCGAAGAAAGTGGCCTGTGTAGAAACGGCTTCTCCGTTTCGATTTTGTTGTTAATAAAGTCTCGATTTCGAAGGGGAAAGGGAAACTTGTGGCGTTGCTGCTGTGAAAGACAACATGCATTTTAAGAAGGAAAACTGAAATTATACATGAAGTAAAATTGGCATCATTAAAGTACGTTTGGGAGTGAAAGTCAGGAAGACAGTGGCGCGCACCCGCGTGCGTGTGAAGTGTGAGGGAACAGAATGTGTAAAATGTTGTGAACATCCTGTAGTAAACATGTATTGCATGCGGGGGAGGGGGTGGGGGGCCAAAGGAGTCAGCTGCCCCTGAGCACAACATTTCAAAGCGGCTGGAGCTCCAGGTGCTGCTGCCATCAAAGTAGCAGCGCATGGTGCTCTGGGCCCCTTTAAAATGCCGTGGAGCACTGTGCCACTGGACTGTGCTTGGCTCTGAAGGAACGTGGGATGGGGGCAGAGCTGACTGCCCTAAAGCCTTTCCCTTCCACCTTGGCCCCACCCCTTCCAGCAATAGGGAGCCACGCCCATGGGCCCGCAGTGGCAGTTGGCACCACTGGTAATGAGCTTAATTGGCAGCAAGGGAGCTGTAGATAAGACATTAGTAAAAACTTTCTAACTATAAGGTTAGTTAAGCCCTGGAATAGGCTTCCAAAGGAGACTGCAGAACCTCAGCCACTGGGGCTTTTAAGCAGCAGGTTAGCTAACCATGGCAGGATAGTTTAGGTGTACGTAGTGCTGCCTCAGTAAGTGTGGATGAACAAGGTGACGTCTTGAGGCACCTTACAGTACTGTACTTCATTAATTCAATGACAGCAGAACCCAGGATCCTTGCAGTAATGAAGGAGGTGTGACATGCCAGAATGCTGGTACGAGACAGAACTTTTATTTCCTGCCCATGGTCACCTGAAGTGGATGAGAAATCCAAATGGAAATGAGAGGGCTCAGATTCCATTGATTCACTCACAAATCAGAGTGGATAACTTGAAACGCCCAAAAGGGTAAAGTATTATTCTACTTATTAGACAGCAAAAACGATTTCCGAAATTCAATAACTGTCTGGTCACATGACCACTTTTTGTCTTCCATACAACTCCTTTTGTAGGATGTTAAATTGCTGAAGGGGATCTGCTGCAGAGAACCTGATTCATCATTGCCTTGCATTTCCTATAGTAATTTACACTATCACAAAGGGAGCATAAGCTGTATCCTGATCGGAATGGTAATATTTTACATCCACTTTGAACCAGTGTGAACACCACACATGGGGTGCTGTCAGACAGAATCAGTGTTTTCTGTCCTTGGTGTTTTTGTACCATCAGTGACAGAACAGGTATGCATGCATTCCTGCTCTTAGAAGTATTTTGGAAGTTTTCAAGACAGCAGAGATTCGGTGTGCCCTCCTTGATTTTATGTAGGCATCTTGTGTTCTTCCTGGGGGATGGACTTTCGTACTTACAACTTTCAGCACAGATTGTATACCAGCTCACTTTCTGTTGCATAGTTAATATTCTCTCCCACTTGCAGAGGGGGATGTCTCTTTGGCACCCTTCTAGCATTTCTTCTGTCCTAACTTCTTAGCATATTGTCCTTTTTTTAAACTACTTCGGGATTAATTCACTTTAGCTCATAAAGCTTGTTAAATATTTGCACTAAGGTTTTGACCTTTTACCATGAGTACCAGAAGCCTAATAAATCAGAGTGAGTCACATTGCACTATTTCGACAATGAAAAGTAAGGGTCCCAGGACTCTACCAGTTATGGTCCCCCATGCCCTCAGCCTATTTCTACTGATGTTTCTGTTAATCCAACTGAATCTGCATGGTAAGGGCTTGATGTTGAGAGTATAAACAGATGTACTAGAGAGAAGTGCTGAAATGAGCCATTAGTGATTGTGACATGTTACTTGTTATGACCCCATCTGGAGTCCCCTAGCAAGAAAACTGTGATTTGTGTCTTAGACATTGACACTTGAAGAGTTGTGCAACAGCTCAATTCTAAAGAAACCGGATTACTATTCAGCAATAAAAGGTAATTTTTCACATCATTAAATGGGTCATTTTGTGTTTCTTATTTGTGTGTCAATCCTTTTCCAGAAATAGGCAGTACTGGAGTCTATTGCCTTCAGATGCTTCTTCCTGCTCACTTTCACTGCTTATAGACATTCTTGAAAATATATCCACTACAGAAGGCTCCTTTATCAGTGATGTACATTTAATGAGTCATTTTGTAATGTCATGATCACCTTCTGAAGCCTAGGTGGTGCTGTGGTTTCTGTAATAAAGCTTCCAGTGGTTCATGGTCTGCTACTGTCTTAACTGATGTCTGTCCATAAACATATGGTTGAATGCCTCACAGATGAAAACAGTTCCTAGCATTTATTTCTCAGTCTGAACATTTGTTTAGTCAGTGAATAGAATAGACCCTTGGGCAATCATCTTGCAGAACCACCCTTACAGCCCGAGATCTTAGGTTTGAGGTTAATTTCAAAATACGTTCCATAACTATTTAAAAAAAGAGGCAGAACTTTTCTTGTCGTCAGGCATCTTAGAGACAAAGGCTATGTCTATACTAGAGGTGTTCGGCTGACAAAACCCAGGGAAAGTCCAGATTCCCCAGACATTCCGTCATTAGTAAATTGATAGAACGTGACACTTTTTCCAACAGTGTTTGCTGTTTCCCCACAAGGCAGAAAGCCAGTCTGGATGTTCCTGGGGGTCCTCTGTCAACACACTGGGCTTCCGTGACACTGGGCAGCTCTGTCTGCCATACTTCCAGAGGGCCATTTTGTCAAGCGAGCAGCCAGGCGGTTTAGCCGCTCTCTGTCGACAAAACGGATCCCTTTTTCAATCCGCTTTACAGTCTATCTGCGATCTGTTGACAGTTTTGTTGGAAGATATCTTCCAACAGTAACTTCTTTTGACAGATCACTGTAGCGTAGACATAGCCATTGTGCCCTATCCTCAAAGGCATTTGGAATAGAGCTCTTAATTATGACAAATTATTAGGAATGAATTTGCTTAGAACCAGAAACATGCCCAAGAATCTCCATAATGCTTACGTGTCCTTAGGTTGAGCCAAACCCCTTTTGCACGAATTAGACAGTCTTGTGGCAAACCTGATCCAGCCAGATCTGATACTTGTGCCTGTTCTTTAAAAGGCTCTTTCCACTGGCACACTGTAGAACTAAATGCAGTGTCACATGGTGTTCATTATTTTCTCCCTAAGTCAAGGGAAGATCAACAGGTCCCTCCAGACCCAGGAGCTGCTGCTGTTGTGCACTTTCGGACCTGAAGCAATCACAAAGGAAGCTCACTTCATCTACTAATGGCAAAGTTGCAAGTCAAACCTTCCAAAACTCTTGGCTTGCATGTAAGGTTGAAAAAAGACTTACATTTACAGAAGCTTAGACTCAGCTTCCTCAACTTTTCTCAAGGGTTTGATAGCCCATCAGTGACTGGGTTTGATAACCCTTTTTAATCTACTGAATCTATAGACTTCCTTAGCTTGTTTGGTAAACCAGTCAACTGGTACCTATTCTCAATAATTAATTTTAAAATCTGGTCAGGTTTTGTTTTTACTTTATCTCTTCATATTATAAAGGCATGTAGTTTCCGTAGTACCCTGGGATCCCTATCAATGTGATACATTATATCCTTACTTCATCCCAGTCTGTTAAACTCTCTAGAGAATGTCATTTGCAAAAGAGATGTCTACAGGTCATCTGTATTTGCAGACTATTGTTTAATCCATGACTAATTTGGTCTTCTTCCACGGAGACTCTATGAAGAGGTAGCTGCCCTTAAAAAAAAAAAAAAAAAAAAAAAAAAGCATACTTTTGCTATGCAACCTTATTTTGTAGTTCTGCATACTCTTGCTATTGTTATGTATCACTGATGTCCATCCAGTACTGAGTCTGAAATGTATATTTTGTAAGTTTATTACAAAATAAGTGTCACAAAGCAATCTGGTGCAGAACTTTGTTTCACAAATCCCTTAAGACATCTGTGTTTCTGTATCAGTCTTCTCCAACAACTCCACGTTCCTGAATTTGTTAAGTTTAACAATTTGTACTAAGAGCCACCTTCTTTTGGGGGGAAAAAAGTTTCTTTTTCTCCATGACGCTCATCCCTTTGTGCTGAAGACTTCTCCATTACATTGTGATAATGAGATTGCCTCCTCATTAATTACAAACAGCTCTCAGGTCTCCTATGTATTTGCCCTTTTTGAATCTCTTTATTCCTCACTATGCATGTTTAATTAGCTGCCCTTGGGTTCTTGTTAACACTTGTATTTGGGAATTATATTACAGTATTCAATACTCTTGCAAATACCCACTCTCCTTTCGATGCAGAGCCTGTTTGTCACAACCTTGTTTTACATCACAAATAATTCATTCTCTAATTAGTCTGTTAGTTGTTCAAATTCACAGCACTGTCATGTCTATAATAGAATGGTCAATCTTGCCTTGGAACAGGTTTCTTGCAAAAATCTCTTTCCCAAATGACTCTTTGCATGGATCACAGCATACTTTAAGTTAGCAGCCTGCTTCATTTACTCAGTGGGATGTGATTCAGGTCACCGGCCCCTTGGCACCTGGTGCTTGTGACAGTATATCCTCTGCAATTGCTCTTCAATACTGCTTGCTTCCAGGAAAATTCAAGTGTTGCAACCAGCTGCTCTGGTGCTCTGCCAAACTCCTTTTTATAAGGAGGATTCTTGCAGCTTGATTTGTCATTTTTGCCAAGAGTTAGTTGACTTGTGACACTATGAATGACACACCAAAGTGCTGTTAAGAGGCTAAACTTTATTTCCTGGCACCCATCATTGGATTGGATTAGAAACAATTAAGAGCCACGTCACACATAACACGTGTCTGTATCCAGAAACTCCCAGGGCTGCACCTAGTGGAAAGAGTTTACACTCCACCATACCATGAGAAACATGTAACGGTTCAGCTGTGGGGAAAGTTGAAGCTGGGGAGAACACAGGGAGGATTTACGGGAGAAGTGGGTTTTAAGCAGAAATTGGAAGCAGAGAGTACACTTAGGAGCCAAGAAATGAAATCCTCTTCCTAGAATGGCAGGCAGCACAGCAAAGGCAGCTTGGGAAGCGATGAGTGATTGAGGACTGTGAGGAAATGAGACTATACCAGGGGCAGGATTACGTAGGATCAGAAAAGTGAGGACAAAGAGCTTGAACTGAATGGGTTTTTAAAAAAAAAAAGTAAGAGAATGAGAGGGTTTAAGTGATTTGGTTGGTGCACCAAGGAAAGGAAGTTCACTGAAGCACAGATGTTTTCAGTAGGCTGGAGTGGAGAAAAGTGAGAAAAGCAAGTTAGCCAGTAACTCACTTACTGAGAGTTGCTAAAATCTCTCAGGCTAATTCTGCCCTCATTAAGCCCAATGTAAATCCTGAGTAAGTCCACGGAAGCCAGTGAAATTACTTCAGATTGCTTCATTGTGTCCTGGTCACTTTATGTCAGTGTGTGAAAAGATGAAGGTTGAACTCTCCTGCTTTAACCACTGAGTACTGGACTGGGGGTCTGGGTTAAATTCCAAAGCTCCACCACCAGCGCTGTGCAATTCTGGCCTTACTCTCTCTCTCTCTGTGCCACATTTCCAGCTGTGCATCAGGGATAAGAAAGCTCTGATTCTCCTACCCTTTATCCACCTTCTCTGTATACTAAGCTTTTCATGGCTAAGGCTACCCCTGACTATATATATGTACAGTGCTTTCCAGAACACTAAGGTGATCGTCTTGGTGGGGCCCTCTGCAGGGGAGTACTGTTAAACTAATGACTATTAACTAATACCAGGAAGAGTGGTCCTCCCACATCAGAGCCAGGATCACTGATGGTGCCAGGAAGCTCATTAAAATTGGTCTTTTTTCACTTGCCAATTGCCCACCCTGGGACAAAGGTTTCTTATTGATTAAAGAGCATTATAGATAGTGTTTGACAGAACAGCCTCTCTCTAAATTAAATCAGAAAGGTTCCCTTGGCAAGGGAACAAACTGGGAAAACTGCATACCAGTTAGCACAAGCCAAAATGGAAGGAGATGTAAGCAAGAGAGCCTTCCAGCCCAGCATAAAGCGCAGTGAGAAGAAAGTACCTCTCCCAAATCAGATTGCACGAGAAGGTACAGAATCACTTCAAACAAACACTACTAAAGCTGGGTCTGCATTGCAGTGGAAGATCGACCCACTTAGGTGGTTTTGTTTTGCACATGTACAAAATGGTGCTTTCTGGGGGTCAAAGTAGACTCCGGAACACCTTGCGAGCAATTAGAATTAAGGAAGGTCAATGGGAGAAACACTCCCATCGATCTTCATCTTCTTTTGCGTAGGCAGCCATTATAGTCAACCACTGATAAGTCGATTTTAGCTCTATAATTGGCATAGCTAAAACATTAGCAGTTAACTGCTATATCTAGTACAGACATAGCCAAAGATTACAGCTACATCTACACTAGCACACTACGTGGAAGTTGCCTATTTCGACATAAGAACATCGAAATAGGCTACTTCGACGCTTATCGTCTACACATCCTCCAGGGCTGGTGCCATCGACGTTCAACATCGAAGTAGTGATGGAGAATGTTGAAAGGAGCCGCCCTGGAAGGAAATGCGGAGCGTCCACACACACAAGCACTCCCCATCGAAATAAGGGGCCAGCAAAGCCCCAAGCCACTGCTTTAAAGGGCCCCTCCCAGACACACTCGCCCTGCACAGCACGAGATCCACAGAGCTGACAACTGGTTGCAGACCCTGTGCACACAGCATGGGCCCCCAGCTGCAGCAGCAGCAGCCAGAAGCCCTGGGCTAAGGGCTGCTGCATGCAGTGACTATAGACCCTGCAGGGACTGGACAGAGCATCTCTCAACCCCTCAGCTGATGGCCGCCACGGAGGACCCTGATATTGCGACGTAGCAGGACGTGGATCATCTACACACGCCCTACTTTGACGTTGAAGGTCGAAGTAGGGCGCTATTCCCATCTTCAAATAGGAATAGCGATTTCGTCATCTCGCCGCCTAATGTCAATTTCAACATCGAAATAGCTCACAGCGCATGTAGACGCAACGTGTACTATTTCGATGTTGTGCCAGCTACTTCAAAGTAGCCAGCTAGCGTAAACGCACCCTACATGTCACATCTCAGTGGCAAAAGGTTGTTCACTAAGAGGAGCACCTTTATTTTCTAATCCTCCCCTTGATTTTTTCTCTGCATTTGTTTTACAAGCCCAGCAGTGTAAAGTCTGTGTGGAGCCAGGTATAGCAAATGAGAGAGAGGTGAGTGTTATGCAGGTGCATTGGGACAACATGTGGTGGAAGGCAGCAAGCAACCTCTCTCTTGTATTCCTGGGACAGGGGCCAGGCATTCTTGCAGGGACCCTAGGACCTCTGGAGGTACATATCACCCCAAACTGACCAATCTATGGCAGAGCTAGAGAGGAACAGGAAAGACAGTATGTTGCACCTTCTTACATAATTAGGCTTGGCAGATTATATACAGTTTGGACATGCAATAGCAATGTTTTTAAGCATTCTTCTCCACTTTTAATCACTTTAAATTTTCAGTTGCAGAATATTCTAGGGGAGGAGGCAGATCGTACTTAAAATGACAATGGCTGTTGAGATTCAAAAAGTTTTATAAACATAAAAAACAAATTGTCGACATATGTCAACACAGACAAAGCAGATCAAACTACTAACTTCTCAAGAAGCATTTTTCTTACTTTGATTACCGGTAAGTTTCAATGGTCATTGGTGGAATTTTTGCATTCCCATGTGTTTGTGTACGGTGTAAGTGACATTTACCAATAAAGTAAACCTCCAAACCTATGTAGACACACACACACACACACACACACCCCTCTTCTGGGTTTGTTACAGACGTAACACAGCTGCTAAGTCAGGCTTGCAAGTGGATCAGCATAGCTTCAGCCACACTCTAAAGTGAAAGAGGTCCTAACAAAGGGAACTAGGAAGAGTCTGCTAAGCAGAAGCTCAAGATGAGGGTTTTATTGCTTAGGTTTTCATAGTTACCATTTATCGCCAACACAAGGAGAAAGGTGAGATTGGACACCCCCTCAGGTTTTGTGCGCTCTATTGAGACTGCAGGGAAGAAATCAGCCTGCTTGTACTGGTCTTAGATGTTTACCAGCTGAGGGCACTATGCTCAAAGTGGGGTTGAGGTGCACTTACAGAAGTTTCCAGGACTGAGCATGTGCCATGGCAGAGAGAGAGAAAATTCTCTTCAAACTTGGAGGGTGATTAGCACAGTGAGGAAAAACACCCAAGATAAGATGTACTAAAACACAGAGCCTTGGTGTTAAGGCTTTCTTCATGCACCCTTGTGGCTGCAAAGTAAGAATTGTCCCTATTAGTATGGCATCGATTCTAAAGCTGAATGGTGACCATTTGCACCCCAGCCTTGTTGATTATTTCACTCCTGAAGAAACACTGAAGAAGGAGATGACAATCAGCTAACACTGCTGCTCACAAAATGTGCAAAATAGGCGAAGGACTATATGAGCACACAATTTACTGAGTAGCAGCACCTTATTTTGATGCTTTTTGGCGGCTCGGGTGGTCAGGGCATAATCAGCGAGCAGAGTTGGGATTACCATTCCCCAAAACTGAGACCTGCTGAAAGCAGATATTTGGTGTGAAAGCCTTATAACATTTTCAGAACTACATTCATTTGGGTCAGCAACGAAGGGTCCTGTGGCACCTTATAGACTAACAGAAAAGTTTTGAGCATGAGCTTTCGTGAGCACAGACTCACTTCATCAGATGCTGGTGAAGTGAGCATCTGATGAAGTGAGTCTGTGCTCACGAAAGCTCATGCTCAAAACTTTTCTGTTAGTCTATAAGGTGCCACAAGACCCTTTGTTGCTGTTACAGATCCAGACTAACACGGCTACCCCTCCAATATTCATTTGGGTGTAACATTCCTTTTTCTCTGAAGAACCATCTTAAGGCCAACAGCTATTCCTTTGCCCAAATGTTACCTTTGAAACTAGGGCCTCTTTGCTCTTCAGGATAAAAGCCTCAGATTTACTGTCTCTTGTTCTTCCAAGCTAAGGATAAGCTTCCAACTTTGACAAGTTTAACATTGGATTCCAACAAAATCTTTTTGCATTGACACATGCCGACAGCAATATGACCACTGTTCCCTGTAAGCTCACCACTTGGCTGGCCACCCAGGAGTAATTGAGGTGCCACCCAGCATGTGTTCCCATGGTGGCGCACATCTGCACCTGCATTGGTGCACAACAAAATTTATTCCACACATGGATGGAAAAAAATTAGAGGACTGTTGTGTATGACTAATGTCCTGTTCTTTATAACATACACTGCACCTGCCTGGGCAACTTCTGATTCCCACATTCAAATGTCTTTATGGAAAGGAATTAGCTGTGGATAACTCAGTGACTTAGTGAGAACTGACTGTAAAACTGAACTGCGTCAGTGATGATCCAATCCACCCAAAACATGGGCCCCACGCTTGTGTCGTTTCTCTCGAACATCCTTGCGTCCATCTCACTGAGCATGCCACATCAAACCCTCAACCCTGGCATGAAATCAGTGAGAGAGCATCAAAGAGGAAGGAACACAGGATGAGTGTCTGCAAGAAACAAAGACTCTTGGAAAACTTTCTCTGTCTCCCTTCACAACCATGGCTGAATTGATTACTCTTGAAAAGCAAAATAGCACCGGGGGAAGGGAAGAAGGAATATGGGACACAGGCCCTCCCACCAGCACTGAACAGCTCTATTTGCAGGCACCAGAGTAACGCTGCTGCTAATGGCTTGTTTTTCTGGAGGTATTTCATAACCCTACGCTCTGTAAAGAAAAAGGCCAAAACAATAAGGGAAAGATAGAATTACTGTTCAACTTTCTGAACAGCTCAACACTGTTTCTTCCAAGAAAACAAAAACAAACATTTATTAGAGCACAGCATTACAAGGCATGAAACACAGTGGCGCCTGCATTCCAGATCAGTTTCACTGCTGATTCCTCAGCCTCTTAATAGGTTCATAAGCCTGTTTAGACTGATCAGGAGATGAGGATCGACAAGGCAGATTGCATGAGAAACACGCTATGCGCTTTGTAGAAACAGCTTTTAAGGAACCGGTCAGAGGCTACCGCCTCCTTTATGAAGGGAATCAGCTGTCAGTCATTTCTGGCCCAAGCAATGCTTTAAGCATAACTTATGCGAGACCCTGCATATCACGTTATTGTTCCATGCAAAATGTTGTCCCTTCTTAGGCTTTTAGCTAGGTACAGAAAAGTGTCTCCTGGCAGTCAGGAAACCCCAGCAATCCCCGCTATGCAGAACTGGACATTTAAAGAGAAGGGTGCAAGCTCTCCATAAAATACTTGGGACAGATGAAGCTAGAACTTGACGGACCCCTTTGGGCTTACGTTGAACTATGCTGTGGTCCCATGTAATCCCCTAGTGAGTGAGAATTACAGGCTCCCCTCTGAGCTGATCACACAAATGAGTTGTTTCAGCCCCTGGTTAGAAGCTTGACTCTTTAGCTCAAGCAGTAGGAGCTCATGCTTCTAGGTCTGTAGTCCCCCATTCTATTCCAGGTGTATCAGTCAAGAAGGCAGCCATTCCACCCAAACAGGATGGAAGAGCTGTGTAGGTTCCTTTTGTTCCCCACCCCCCATAGGCTAAACCTGCAATGGAGGCCACAGCATGGGCAAGAAACCAGTACTGCCTGTGGCTCCCTACACAGGGTATAGCTATACTTACCAGAAGATCGACCAGGTCTGGACTGATCTTCCAGGGTTTGGATTTAGCGCACCTCGTGGGGATGCACTAAGTTGAACCATCAGGACATAATAGTGGACCCTGGTACGCCTCAGTCTCACGAGAAGTAAGGGAGGTCAATGGGAAATTGATTTATCAGGCTCTTCTCACAGAGGAAGGTTGATGGGAGATCATCAGATACATTGATTCCAAATACAAACAACTGCATAGCTGGAATTGCATATCTAAGATCAACTTTCCGGTCTAGTGCAGATCTGCCCCGAGAAGGGGCGTGTGGCATAAGCTGTTGGAACTATGAGTGCTGTCTCTCCTCCTGATTTGAAGTGGTTTCCGTTGCATGCAGGGTTTACAGTTTGGTTCAATGGCTCTCAGCACCCTTCCCCCCCCCCCCACTATACAAATTGGTCCTGCTCCCCTGGTGGGTGATGGCACCTTAGCTCTGCCTCCCAAGACACCAATTATTAAGATGAGCCGGATGACTGAGGGAATAAACTATGCCAGGGGAACACAGCTCGTCTTAGTAGTGTTGGAATGACAACATGCATTGTCTACAAACACTGAGAATGGATCAATAACTCTGTCATTCTGGACATGTAGCGAACAAGGTTGGGTGCGACCCGAGAGTCCTGTAGAGCTGTTCTATGCATCACTAGATCCACATGAATGGCTCTCTTGAGCAGCAGTGATGGGCATGTTCCCTACCTGTTTGAAATAGATGATTTCCTCCTGGCCAATATTTGTGTGTGTGACTGGGCAAAGACAGCCTTGAGAGACCATCTGCATTGCAACGCAGAGTGGATTTCCAATATCTGATTTCATGTTTATCTCCAGAAAGCAACAATGTCTGTCATTGCATGGGACTGGCAGCCAATGGTGGAATACTGGTATGTGGACCAAAATTTGAAGTCAGAGATTAATGGTCCATGAGAAAAGTGTTAAACTTCCATCCAAACAGGTGCTGATTAAATTTCTGAATCCAGAAAATGACTCCTAATGCTTTAAGCTTGGTTTGCACATAGTGTCCGTCTTGCTTAAAGTAATTGGTCTCTTCTCTCCTGAAGGCAAAATGTGTGACAAGGCCACTCCCACTCCTTAAGAGGAGGAGACATAGCAGGCCAGCTGTAGAGGTAAAGGATGGAGCAAAATGCGTGAGAACCTCCAAGTTCAGCAATGCACGTTTAATTTGGTTAAATGCAACAGTACAGCCGTGTCTACACTAGCCCCAAACTTCGAAATGGCCATGTAAATGGCCATTTTGAAGTTTACTAATGAAGTGCTGAAATACATATTCAGCACCTCATTAGCATGCGGGCAGCCGCGGCACTTCGAAATTGATGCGGCTCGCCATCGCATGGCTCCTTTTCAAAAGGACCCCGCCTACTTCAAAGTCCCCTTATTCCCATGAGCAGATGGGAATAAGGGGACTTCGAAGTAAGCGGGGTCCTTTCGAAAAGGAGCCCCGTCGGGATAAGCCGTGCGGTGGTGAGCCGCGTCAATTTCAAAGTGCTGCGGCCGCCCGCATGCTAATGAGGCGCTGAATATGTATTTCAGCGCTTCATTAGTAAACTTCGAAATGGCCACTTACATGGCCATTTCGATGTTTGGAGCTAGTGTAGACATAAGCCCACGTGTTTCATTCCACTTTCAGGCCTTATTCTGGCTAAGGAGTTCATGAAGTGGTTTTAGCAGTGCGTTCAATAGTTCAGTAGTCCTAGAAACAAGCAAAGGTGACTAAGATTTTGAGGGGGTGGAGCCTCCATAATAGCCTTAATTTCTTTGCCTTAGCGGCAGATGCCTTAGCTTTTCTTTATACACAGTGTCGGAGACCAGCAAAACTGCTGCACCAGTTCCATGTCTACAACCGGATTACCCAGGATTCATGTGAGCCTGCTGCCAAAGACAAAACATGGAATGGCTCTTCTTCTTTGCATAGGGTGTCACTTTGATCATCCTGAGTCTGCTTGAGGGTACTCGGATTTTCCTCTTTAATCCGCCAGACTGCAGGCGCACTCAATGTGTCCCTTCTTGCCACACTGTTGACACATTAGGTCCTTATAGCAGCATTCTGATGCATGGTGACCCAGCTTACCACAGCAGTAATATTCCTGGCTCCCTACTTGCTTGGGAATAGGTTCTTGGGACACCTTATGCACCCTAAGGGGTGCACTGAAGTACTGTGCCTCCCACATGGCCAGTTTCATGAAGACTGCAATATCAACAGCTTTCTGTAGGGTGAGCTGGGCCTGTGTTAATAGGCACTTCCATATAGCTTCACTGTGTGGGCAATACACTAACCAGCCATATGTGGCTTCAGGGTTCCGCAAGCGTTTACGAGTTGTACAACTGTTTTGCTTTCTTTCTGGTCTCTTTTGTGGAACCTGTACTTTTCTGCAGTTACCAGTGGTTTGGAGCACAATGTTTCCCCTGGATTTCCACAATGTCACTGTAAGATTTAGTCTCTGGCTTGACAGGATGGAGGGAACTGCATGGCAGGGAGGAGGTCTTAGCCCCTACAACACTTAAGAACATTGTCATCTTCTCTTCTTCCTTGATGTTATTTGCAGTATCAAAAAGCTCAGAACACTCAGTATATATGTACCATTGCTCTACAGTCAGCTCAAAAGGTCCCAGCAACCTCATAAGCTTGACAATTTAAAAAAAAAAAAAAAATCTACCAGCCTTTGGGCTTCTCTCTAGTCAGAGCAAAGCAAACCATGGTGTTAGTTTCAGTTTGCACCATCCATGCAAATGGTCAATTCTCACATCCCTGCCCCTGCAGAACAGCAAAAGGGTTTTCTTCTTACACTGACTTCTTCTGTTGCTGGAGGCAGCATAGGAATCCCATCCTCATCACCACTTTGTTATATTGTTTGGAGTCACCCAGTTTAGAAAGAAATCACTTGAACACAGCGAGCTGCAGTTCCATTTATTCCATTCAATACTACAACCTACAGCCAACCAAAATGGTCTGGGCTAGCCCCCTAATTATTTAACTCGGTTAATATAACAATCAGATCTATTACTATGGCAACCCAATACACAACAGCAGAGACACCCGGATCCATACTTCACAGTCAACAGTGCTTTTGGATACTCTAGCCAAGGGTCTCCACTGCCCTCACTGTAATCTTTGTTCTAACAGACTACAATTCCTTCCATGAAAGAGGAGGCTAACATAATGCTAACCACTTCCTCATATGGGTTTCTTAGAAGGGCTGACTGGGTCCTTCAGAAGGACAAGGGCTTTCCTATAAACAGCACACCTCAGAATGCTGCCATTGCCACATGAGCCTCATCTGCAGCAAACTGTTTATAGCACTGTTCTGTAAAGGGAAGGTGAGATTCAGTCTTTGTTCAGGAATTAGAAAGGATACCACATTGCTTGTCTGCAAACAGCTCTGTCAAGGACTGGACTTACGGCTGACAAGCCCCTTTAGGGCTGGATCTGCTCTCATTTTCCAGCACTCCGATTCCGATAGCTGCTATGGCCCTAAATTGATCTGCCCATTCTCATTACTTGGTCCCTTCAAGGTTAGGTATAGTCCTTGCCTCCCAGTGCAAAACACTGTCTCATAAATTAGACTTTACCCTTCACACCTCTGCAGGATCACATCTCACCTCTTCCCAAGCTCTGAAGGGTTCTCTTCCCTCCCCTGTGCAGAGCAAAACTACCAGGACTACTGCCCTGGAGGTCTGGCTCCATATTCAGTCACCCTTCACCCCCTTATGCCAGAGTCTCCACAGCACCTTCTCCAGCAGACTAGCAGGGGAATCTGATCCCATCCTCTCCTTGGGGTTCCAATCCAGACCCTGTGATGAACAGCTAAGGCCTGCTCCCTCCAACTCCTTGCTGCTTGCCTGGACTTCTTTCTGCCTCTGCCTTCCTTTCGGCTCCTTAACCCAGTCCCCTCCCTGCACTTATTGCACATTTCTCTCTCTCTCTCGGTCTTTCCCCCAGTCTCCAACTACCACAGATTGTGGAGTTGTTCCTGTCTCTCCCTGCTGCCCTCTTCTGATTGGTGTTTCCTTCCTGTAAGCTCACCACTCAGATGAGTTTCATCTTCAGTGGGGCCTGGGGCAACCCAATTATCTCCATCAGCTGTGAGCAGGACAGACTTGTCACAAGACCATAACTCCTCTCTCTTCACAGGGTGAAGAGAACGTTATGGAAGATGCAGAGCGATAGGAACAATTTGAAGTAGGTAGCTTTTTATTCAAGGAAGGGCTACTGGGCATATTTGAAACATCGAGGCCATGTCTACACTAGCCCCAAACTTCGAAATGGCCATGCAAATGGCCATTTTGAAGTTTACTAATGAAGCGCTGAAATGCATATTCAGCGTTTCATTAGCATGCGGGTGGCCGCGGTGCTTCGAAATTGACGTGGCTTGCCGCCGCACGGCTCATCCCGACGGGGCTCCTTTTCGAAAGGACCCTGCCTACTTCAAAGTCTCCTTATTCCCATCTGCTCATAGGATAAGGGGACTTCGAAGTTTAGTAATGAAGTGCTGAAATGCATATTCAGCGTTTCATTAGCATGCGGGCGGCTGCGGCGCTTCAAAATTGACGCGGCTCGCTGCCGCGCAGCTCGTCCCGACAGGGCTCCTTTTCGAAAGGACCCCGCCTACTTCGAAGTGGCCATTTGCGTGGCCATTTCAAAGTTTGGGGCTAGTGTAGATGTAGCCCATTTGTTTAAGAACAACCTTTGTCAAGAGGTGAAATGGGTATTTTTGCACAAAGAGAACCAGGGCACAACCTGTTCACCCTTTTGCCGGGGGCGGGGAACAATACCACAGCTGTTGGTCAATGGGGACAAACAATTTTAAAGCTCAGGGTTGGGACCAGTCAGGGGAGGCAGTGCTTCTGTCAGACCTGCAGCCTCTAACAGCTCGCAGGGGTCTGTTTCACTCCCACCATGGGCAGCCACTGCCTAAGTGCCAGAGGTCCCAAGTTCAGTCCTGCCTGACCATGTCACAGCAGCACAGCTTAGAATCTGGGGTGGGCAGGGAGAAGTCACAGGCAGAATGAATCCTCCCATTGCCCACCCAGCAGGGATGGGCTGTGAGCCAGACCAGCAGGAAGGGACAGGGCAGCGATAGAAAGGCAGAGCCAATGCCTACCCATCCCCACTGACTCCCATTTCAGGTTTTACCCCCTGCCCAAAGAATCCCAACAACACTGAACCTGAGTCTCGAGAGACCACAACCTCACAGGACATCACTGCACCTAAGACCACTGAGAAAACCAAAACATTATACTCCGAAGTTCCCGTCTCCAGAGGACCGCTCCCCAACCCCACTGAATTTCACTGCTCCCTTCACCCAGAAAAGTCTTTCCAACCCCATGGGATCTCATCTCATCTCATCCTCTAAGGCCTCTCTCCCAAACGCTCCACCTGCATTTCATTTTAACAATTTGTATGGGGCCTGTCGCCTCCTTTAAGAACAACTATAATGAGTTTAATGAGCTAAAAATGAAGTGTATTTATGTATACAGGCAGTTGTGAATTGTCTGTAAAGAGTATGTCAAAATTTACTTCAGCTTCCCCTTCTTTTTCGGATCACTTTGTGTGCTGTTCACGACCTAGCATTCTCTTTAGAAATGCCCAACCCCTGGCACCCAAAAGAGTAGGAGTAACTATGTGAATAAGTGTTTTGGGAGGGGTTGCAGAGAGCAATACTGCAGTCCTCGAGGTCAGCAGGTCCCTGTCCAGGACTGCTCAAGACTAAAGTGAGGCTCAAGTTGGCTGGAAAGCCAGCCCACATCTCAGAACACTGGCATGATCTGCTTCTGCCGACGTATCCCTGGCAGGAGGCAAGCTACAGCATGCTAATGCTGATGTTGTTTCCATGTGGCTTTACAATCAGATTTCACTGGTGTGCCCGGCTATATTCCAGCCTAGAGATGCCAAAGGCATCATTTCAGCGGCCAGGCCTGTCTGTGAGAAGGGGATGCAGTTTCCTTGCCAGATGAAGGTGGCCAAATGCATGCTGCTGTGATCTTCCACACAGCAGTGCCATGTCAAGCTGTAAAACACTAAGAGCCACCTCACAATACCAACTGGAAGCCACAAATACCTCTACAGGAGTGCCCTTAACAGTGCCAGCCGAAACTCCAACAATGTGTGCTCCTATCCATAATCTCCCACCAATGCCAGCTGAGACCCCCCAGTGGAGGCTTCTTAGCAGTTGTGTGTATTGATGCCAGTTGGATCCCAGGGCAGTAAAACAATCAAACCAGCACTCAGAGGAAGCTAAGAATCTGGAATGTAAAGACTGAACAAAATTTTCAGCAGGGAGTTTAAGAATTTGGCAGCCAAAACTTCATCTTCTTCCTTGCATCACAGCTAAAGTCCTGTGCTGGCACACACTGTGTCTGCAAACATCCACACACTGAGCAGACTGTACCCTTTTTAAAATACATTTTGTTTTTCTTTTAGCTGCCAAGAATCTGGGCTTAAGTATAAAGGCATCAAGACACCAAGTAACTGCCTTGCTTTCTTTTAAAGATCCAGCTGTGACGAAGTGAAACAAGAGGGGGAAAAGGCATGTGCCCACATACATACACACCCTAAGGAAGCATGGTGACAACTGGGTATGGTGGTATAAGATTGACCATGGAAGACTTCATAGAATCCTAGGATACTAGGACTGGAAGGAACCTTGAGAGGCCATTGAGTCCAGCCCCCTACCCCTACAGCAGCACCAAGTACTGCCTAGACCATCCCTGATAGACATTTATCTAACCTGTTCTTAAATATCTCCAGCGATGGAGATTCCACAACCTCCCTCGGCAATTTATTCCAGCGTTTGCCTAGGGAGCCTGTGGAATCTCCTTGCTAGATACTTGTGCGCCACACATTACAGAAACTCCAAACTAGAGTGAGAGAGCAGGGTACAACAGAAGGCCCCCAGACTGGTGCAGAAGCATAGGTAGCAGTAAAGACGTGCTGCAAAGAGGGACAGAGCAGAAAGTTAGTGGAAGGGGTCCAAGACACACAACTGCATTCACTGAGGAACGACGACCCCCAAGCTTTAGGCTCTTTCACCAGAGTGGGGCGATATCTTAAAGACAGCGGGGCACCTGTCTTTTGGAAATGGCACCCAGCGCTCTGCTTTATCTAGAAGGCCTCCCGTTGCAGCTGGAGCAGTGTTCTCCCCCTCACTCTTCTTGCTGCTGCAGGTTGTGTCATTTCCGTGTGCCTCCAGATGGAACTGTATCCTGAAGGTTGATGCCAAGACAGAGATGGCAGAGTTCAGCAGTACAGGCAAGGGAAGTGTCATGTCACCACTGAAACAAGAGAGTCCACAATTGCTTACATCTATGCTGAGAAGCCACTATGTGTGACAGGGCATGTCACAAGACAGCAACGCACTTTGGCTATATGGAGACAGCATCTAAAGAGATGCCTTATTGGCTTCACGAGTGTGAAAGGGGAAATGTGTTTCGCAGCCTGTATCAGCAACAAGGTATACGGTGAAAGAGGAATGACATACATATTGGAATATGCTACCTCACACTATCTACTTGCATTTAAGTTCAGGGTTCTGGGTTAGCTTTGCAATAGAATATGGAGCATAGTATCTAAAATATATATGATGCTGTTCACTGTGTAGTGTACCTGTTTTGGAGGATCAGAGTTCTTCACCAACATTAAGGACTGAAGACTCAGGTGGTAGCTGGGGAAACTGAGGCGTCAAGGTTAAGTGACTTGCCCAAAACTCACTAGTAAGCCTGTGGCAGAACTGGGAAGATTCCAGGAATGCTGACCCTCACTCCCCTGTGCTGCCTCCCAGTTCGCTTGCCCTGCTTTAGGTGATCTTGAGAAGAAAACATTGATTTAAAAGTGTTCTGTGAATGTGTTTTTATTAACATTGTATGGTTAGTAAATTTGAAAGACTTACAATCACTTCAGGGCTGCCAATTCTCCTGAATTTCTCACTAATTTCATGACACTGGATGTTTTTCTTGAAAGGTCCAGCTCCTGGAGTCAGGTGATTACACGAAAATCATGGCCCTCATTTAAAAAAAGAAAGTGTTTCAGTGCTTCAGGATAATGGAGAAAAATCTTGAAAAAACAAAGTAAAAGCTCAGAACCCAGAAAGCATATAAAAGACATTTTGAATTCCATGTTTTGTGGGGTTAGATGGGTGGTAGGTGTGGCTTATAACATCACGAATGCTTGAGGTGGGTGGGGGCAGAAGAGGGACTGACCAGTACTGCTCTGCCATCCCCATTTATTCTAAAGTATTTACTCTTTGCATTTTGCTTAGCCCATAAAGAGAAACTAAGTAGATCTTTAGTTCCACTTCCTGCTTTTAGTGTTTCCCTTCTTACTTCTCAAACACCAGCCTACTTGTTTGGAATTGGGGTCTCTAGTAAGAGAAAAATATTTCTAAGGGTTTTTTTTTTTGTTTTTTTTTTTTTTAAAAAAAAAAAACATGTTGACAAGTTTTTGAAAAATCATTTAACCATTTCTCCTTTGTTTACAAACCTTTTGCTTACAATACATAAGTGGAGGCCCTACACCGGGGGCAACCAAAATAGCAAGAGCAGCCTCTTTTTTTTCCCCCTCCAATTCAGGAAAAAAAAACTCAATAATTCAAGAGCCGCAATGCATGTGAATACAAGACAGCCCTTCAGAAATAATGCCAAACCATACATTTTGTAGCCCCTATTTTAAGAACAGTGCACACACAATGACATGTAATACAATACATATTTACTGCAGGACATTTGCAAACTTTTTGCATGTTCTCTTGAGGTTGCATTTTTTGTTGTTGATAAATTTCTCATAGCAAATGAGACAAAGAAAGCCCAGCCAAAATCAATATAAAAGCAAAGTATTGGGTTCATTGAGTTTGAAATTCCCCGTTTTCATCTTCAGTTTTCCTCTTTTTGAAGCCATTCCAACCCCAATTATGCCAATTTCACATTTAATTTCAGTTTTCTTTCTTAAAATGTGAGTTACCCTTCACAGCAGGAATGTCGCAAGTTTCTTCTTACTTTTCAAAATCAAGACTATTAGCAACATGATCAAAACACACATCCAGTATCACATCCCACAATGCACTGCACATATTAAAAGGGGATTTAGCTAAAATTTTGAGATCACATTTGCTATTTAGATAGGAATTATTCATTTTTGGACTTTTAGACATTCAACTGTTTATTGGAAATAATCAGAAGGGTTTTGTTTTTTGCTTTTTTATTTTCAGTTATAGCATTGGGAGCCACAAAGAAGTTCTTAAAGAGCCACAAGTGGCTCCCAGAGCAAGAAGTTGCAGACCCCTGCCCTGCACTATGTGGCTGCCTCTCTTTAAGGAAATAAATCTAGTCCTGCTCTTGTTTTCTTCAGAACAACCTCAATCCCCTCTCCAGCTGCAAAAAGGTTTCTTTATTCATCCAGCAGCCTCTCCATGGCTTGATCAAATCTGAAAGCAATTTCTTTTTTCAGCCATGGAGCTAAGTGGAAAGTGATTCCATACCTAAGGGCTCCATAGGGTCTGGTGAATCTAATGTTTCTCTGTATTTCTTTAAAATTAATTGAAATCCAATAAAACTTAAAAGCAAAGGGCCTGATTTTGCATCCACTGAAGCCGATGGGAGTTTTGCTATCAACTCCCATGGGAACGAGTTTACATCCCAATAGTAAGAAAAATATGTACTGCTGGTTTTTTAAATTGTCTTTGTGGTGTTACAGATTGATGCTGGAGAGCTTAGAATGCTTGTCAACAAGTTCCATATCTGGCATTTGTTTCCCTGCAGTGGAATGGAATTGGAATAGCCTTGAGCATTTCCTTTTTTCTCCTATCCAAAGAGCTGGGTGAACCAATTCATGAAAAATGAAGCTCAAACCCTTCCTGTGTCTTCTGATATATTCCAGATCCAGATGGTGTTTGCTCCTGCCATGGCTGCAGGGGACTGGACTTGAAGACCTCTCAAGGTTCCTTCCAGTTCTATGAGTTTATGAAATGTGATCTGAACCAATGCTTTAAGTTCTGAAGAGCCTGAATAACTCTTCACTGTCATACTCTTAAATGTCCACCTTCTGGCCGAGAGCAAATCAGAAGAGTCAACAATTCCACCTAAAAAGGTGCTTCTTGGGCCGTTTTCAGGAGGAAAACGATCAGGGGACATCCTGGAAATCTGAGGAGGAAACCCATTCTCAGATTTCCAGTCAGTTTTGCACAGTCAGAAGGTTCAAGTATCTGAATATTTGTGAATTTTAACTGAACATAGCCTGGGTTTTAAACCTTTTCATACTCACCATTTACCTTACCCTCATGATCCTTAAAAGACCCAGTTGGAAAAAGACAGCAATTCTACATTTAGTTTCTACATGGACTGGTGTGGGCGGACTTACCCTACAACACTGTCTGCAAAGAAATGACAAACATTAGAAGACTCATTTTCCCTGCTATTACTTCTGCTCAGTCCTCATATGAGTCAGAACATGGTGGGGTTCCTTCAGTAGTTTTCAGTCTCTCCTGGAAATTCTGTAAGGGATGCAATCCCTACTGCATATAAACTGAAGCAGGAATAAATGATACTTATACTGAGGCTTAGTAACAAACAGAAAGGACTAATACAGTAATAAATGTTACTAAAATGGATACCTGGCTAAAAGTGATACAGTCACAATGGTATTGGATGAAACCATTTTTTAATATTAAATGAACATTATTCACATCCAAACTCAAGTAATGAGGTGATTAATCAAAGTATTGTCGTAATGTTGAGTTCTCAGTCTAAGCCTACGTCTATACTGCGCAGAAGATCGACCCGCTTAGGGTGGATCTTCCAGGGTTTTGTTTCACACACATGGGAAATGGCACTTTCCGGGGTCTAAGTTGACACTGGAATTCCTTGTGAGTGGCGACAATTAAAGAAGATTGATGGGAGAAATGCTCCCATTGACCTTCATTATAGACAGCCATTGAAGTCAACCACTGACAAGTCAACTTTAGCTATGCAATTAGCATTGCTAAAATCATACATTGGCAGTTGATGGATATGTCTCGTGCAGCCTTAGATACCTGGGAAGAAAAATATGGAACAAAAAATAAATGATTTCCTGTAAATTCAACTTTTCAGCTACCAATACCAGTGCAGAAATGGAATCCAAAATTAAACCTTTTTTGTCTTCCACACTGGCCTGGAAAAGGCAAGAATATTTTGAGATCGCAGTGGAAAAATCTGTCCCCCAATCTTGCAGACACGGAAAATGAACAGCATACTAAAGATAAAAATAGGTAACTGAATAGAAAGTATTTTCTGGGAGTACGTCTACACTGCAAATTTAAATCAAATTTATTAAGGTTGACTTTGTAGCAACTGAACTTAAAAGAAAAAAAAAAAACAAATAATCAAACATTGTATGTCCTCACTGGGCACATAGTCAACAGAGTGCACCCCCAGTTGCTTGGCTACCTTTGACTTTAACGGAGTTGCACTGTGGGTAGTCATCCCACACTACTGGCCACCAATGTTCCTTGTAAGCTGCACAGTTGGGCTGCCACCCAGGAAAGATTCAGGTGCCACCCTGCTGATTAGTAAACTGCTCACAGCCACCAGCATGTTTCTACTGGTGGTGCACATATTCACATGTCTTAGTGCATAGAAAATTTATTCCATGCCCGCATGGAAAAAGTAGAGGGAAGATTGCCTGCCACCCATTGGCATTTTGGGTTAGTTTTCTACTGCCTGATGGGACAAAAACATTGCAGCAGGTGCTTCTGAGTACATCATCAGCCTCCCATAGCGCAATTATCTCCTCCCTCCCTATTTGAAGGCAACAGCAAACAATCTTTTTGCACCTTCCCCCACCCCCCATGGTTATCCATGCAGATGCCACAGCATGGCAAGCATAGATCCCCCACTTAGCTGCAAACTGTTGTGGCAAACATTGCAAACACCTTGCACATTATGCTGAATTTTGTCCAGAGCCTAGCCAGGAGCTGCCAATACAAGGAAGGAAGCTACAAACACAGCCATGCAAGAACTAATCAAGTGGAGCAACTGGCAAATGCTGGCAGCACTTGGGCCAGTTGATAGAGCGGAATGCTGATTCTGGTCCTGGAAGACAAACAGACTGATGGAACCACATCATTATGTGGTTATGGGATGATCAGCAGAGGCTGCAAAACTTTTGCGTGCACAAGGCCACTTTCATGGAACTTTATGGATTACTTTCCCCTGCCCTGAAGCACAGCAATGCAAAAATGAGACCTGCTCTGACAGTTCAGAAGTAAGTGGCAATAGCCCTGTGGAAGCTTGCAATACTAGACTGCTAGACCACTATGGGAATCAGTTTAGAGTGGGTATAGTATACAATGGGGGCTGTTGTGGTCCAAACAGCCACCAGGGCAATCAATACTCTTATGCGAGGGAAAAAAGTGATTCTAGGAAACATGCAGAGCATAGTGCATGGCTTTCTGGAATGGTGCTCCCTAACTGTGGCAGGGTGATAGATGGAACGCGCATCCCTCTCTTGAAACCAGACCATCTTGCCAAAAAAAACAAACACAGAACCCAAAAAGGGTATTTCTCAATGGTGTTGCAGGTGAGGGTGGATCACAAGGGCCATGTTACCAATATCAAAGTGGAATGATCAGGAAAGGTGCATGACACATGCCCTCTCTAGGAACACCAGTGTCTTCAGAAAGCTGCAAGATGGAATTTTTTTCCCAGACCAGAAAATTACCTTTCCAGATGTTGAAATGACAAGAGTTATCCTTGAAAACCAGCATACCCTTTACTCTCATGTTTCACGATCCCATAAACAGGCAGCCTGGACCACACTAAGGAGCAGTTCAGCTACAGGCTGAGCAAGTGCAGCATGGTAGTAGAATGTACCTTTGGCCGTTTAAAGAGATGCTTTCAAAGTTTACTAACCAGGTTAGACTTCAGCCAAAGCAATATTCCCATTGCTGTAGCTGCTTGCTGCATGCTCCACAATATATGAGAAAGTAAAGGTGACAAGTTTCTTGCAGGGTGGTAGAGGCTGAAGCAGATTATCCAGTGGGTAATTATGAGTGGCCAGGCACCAGGGCAACAAAGAGAGAACATCGACGGGCACTGGGAAGAGAAGCTGTGAAAACCAGTTTTGAGAGCAAACAGACATGATCTGACAGATATATATGTTAATCTTACCACCGTGCCCCCTCCTAGGAACATACTGGCCTGTAGACTGCCCCTTTCCCCCAAATGCAGTTGATACAAACAATAAAGATCTTGTTCTGAAGTCATACATTTTTATTTAGGAAACAGAGAGAGAAAAGGCATTTAGGGCATGAGGTCTGATGGGGACTGGGAGGGGGTGCAAGGCCATGTGGCTTATAACAACCCCTCTTTGTAACCATCAAAGCTGTGAGAAAGTCAGTCTGCTGTTCCAGGAGACATCCCTGGGAACTGAGTGAAAGACTTACCAAGATTTCCCTTCCCCTCGCTTCCTGCTTTCTAGGGCACCTGGGAGATGAGCCTGTGGAACTTGATGAGAAGGGCAGATGGTTTATCACAGGGATTATGTGCTCCAGATGCTTGTCCTGTACTTCTACCAGGAGCCCCATCAGCTTTTTGCTCCCTCATGAGCCTCAACATCTCATACTGAATCTTACACTCATGTTCTCTGCATGGTCTCTTTTCTTCTTTAGTGTGGATGACCACTAACACCATATATTCACTTGAGCTATTCAGTGCAGGCAGACTGCATGAGCTCATTAAACATTTCATTCCACGTACTTTTTGTTGTGGGTTTTTGGTTTTTTTGCCTTCTGATTTGTGATATCTCAAGTGTGGGAGGGGCTGGGGAAACTAGTAACAGACTCTTCGTTGCAGCTACATTGGGGAGGGAAAAAAATGGAGAGACTTTAGGATACACTGTAAAATACAGAAGGTTAAAACTTTTACACAGAATGAAGCACCATGCTGCACAAAAGACATATGTCATGTACAAGGCCACATTTTTCATTTTAAACTAAATGCCTACCAGGTATGTAGAACACATAGTACAGCACAGGACAACTGAATGCGATTTGCTGGCAGACTATGTAAGCAGCAGGTTGGGGCTCTTGCTCTTTTGCATCTACTTTGAAAACATTTGCAAACTACAGCCCTCATGACTACCTAGGCATCTGCATTTGCAAAGGGGGGCTACATTCACAAGGGGCCTTGCAAGGGATGCGGGGGGGAACCTGTTCTCCAGGGTGATCCCTTCAAGACCATTGCAAACAGGGCAGCAAACCTGAGGTTGTGATATATTGGAGGTTGAGCAAATGGAGGTGCACTGCTTTGGTGCTACCAATTCTACAACTTCCCCAATTTCATCCAGGTCATCCTGCGCAATATCCATGTCCTCTAAATCAGAATTGCATGTGCCCAGAAACCTGGATATTATGCTGCCGTGCTTTGTGCTGCAATGTCGTCAGGTCACTTACTTCTGGCTTGGTGTGGGAGGACATCCGAGTACGGAGGACAGAATAAGGCAGCCCTCCCCAGAAACCTTCTGAGAATGATTAAAGCATACCGCTATGAGAGCTTTGTAGGGAGGATTCCCTCTCCATCTCCAGCCATGTTAACTTTTCGGGGGTCTCCCACTGTGTAGGCACATTGACTGCCACTGTACCTCTCAGGGCAGATCAAACACACTAAGTGTAATTGGGTTTAACCACTATAGCAGGGGTGGCCAACCCGCAGCTCTCGAGCCACACATGGCTCTTTGAGCAATTAAAACGCAGCTTCTCCTCGGAGCCATGCGCCAGGAGCGCCATCCGCCCACACACCCAACTGCTTGGTAAGAGAAGCGCATGATGGCAGCGGCTCTGGTAAATTGCTGGCATTGAGTTTGAGTAGGGGGCTAGGTATGCCTGGATCTGGAGGAGGGGAGGAGCAGCGGGTTGGAGCAGGGAATGCCTGGCTCTGGGGGCAGGAGACAGCATTGAGCCATGTATATTTATTTTTATCTATCTAGATAGATACAAATAGATATATAATATGTGGCTATTTGCACTCTATCGATGACTTTTAGTCCCCAGCTGGTTGGCCACGTCTGCACTACAGAATGATTACAAATGTGAACTCACCAGAAGTGCCCTCCCTGCAGCAGGGTCTGCAGCAATAACTCCTGGAAGAGGATCAGCTTCCAAGTTAGAAAAAAGTCCCGGTTGTCAGCAAGTTCGGGTTCTCTGCTTGCCTGCTGAGCATTCCCACTAGCCTCATCATTTACAACATCCTCCTTGTTGCTGCACATGGCTGCCTTGAGAGGGACTTGGAAGGTGTCCATGAACAGCTTTGGGACCGTGGTTGAGTCTCCCCTATACTCATGTGCAGCTGTTCACAGAATCAGCATATTTGAGGCTCTAACCCAGACCTACCGTTTGCCTCCGCTGTCTTCTGATACCCTTAGTGCTGCATGAAAATAGAGAAACTCAGGCAAGTGTATCTTTGCTGTATTCTTTTTCCATCGTGCCCTGTGTAATATTGGCATAGACATCAGTGTTCCTCTGGTGCTTCATAGTTCTGCCTGCACAGATTCTTCTCCCCACACAACAATCCAATCCAGTCTCTCTCGTACGCTCCTTGCCAGAGCTCATCTGCAACCCTGGGCATTCAAGGTCAGAGGTGCTGATGAGGTGTGCTGCTGGGCTTGCCATGTTGGCCAAACAAGAAGTGAAATTCAAAGTTTTCTGGGACTTCTCCTATGTACCTAGGAGAGCAGCAGAACTGGAAGTGCTGGCCAGAGTGGTGACATTAGGGCACTGTGGGGTAACTCCTCGAGTCCAAGAGCATGAGCTTTAACAATGCTGCATCTTCGCTATCCCAAAGTTGACCATATAAGGTGAAATTTAGCACTACTCCTCCCATCAAGGAGCATAGAAATCAGCTTTAAATGTCCCTGAAGTCAACAAAAGGGACTTGTTGGTGTAGACTCATTGGTTACAAAATGGACTACATCTACACTAGACGCATCTGTCTACAGAAGTTACTATCAGAAGAGATGTTTCAACAAAACTTGTGTTGACAAATTGCATCTACACATAAAAGCAGATCAATCTTTGGATCCGCTCTGTCCAACAAAAAGGTCCCCGGACCATCTACGCAGCTTTTTTGGCCACAGTTTCTGATGACACCACACATTTTATGTGTGGATGCTCTGCGAGTTTTATCTACAAAAATCTCTAGTGCAGATGTAGCCATTGCATAGGCCATGCCTGAGAGCCTTGAAGGAGCAAGAACAGCTTGCAAAGGAAAGTATGAGGATGTGTGTTTGGCAGAAAGAAGTGACTAGATTACAGCTCTTGAGTAGGTGCTAGGAGCTGAATTTCCATTGCATTAATGTATTTTAAGAGCACCTGAAAAGCCAAAGCACCAGGCTACCCAAATTATACATAAATGCAAAATTATTCCAAGGGCTGATTTTGGAGGAGGAACATTCAAATATTTGCTTTTTGCCATTACTACAGAGAGTCTGGCGTGTCTATTGCTAGGTTTTTTTTTTTTTTGGTCTGAACAAAACTATTCATGAATTTGTTCCTGGAATTGTGGATTAAGTGGGACCATGTATTGAATGAGAGAAGGTAGACGTTGATGTTTAGACTCTGAAGCTAGAAGAGTCCACTGTGATCTAGTCTGACCTCTTGCTCAACACAGGCCATAGAACTTCTCCAAAATCATTCCTAGAAAATATAGTTTAGAAAAAAAACAAACAAACTTGATTTACCAGGTGTCAGTGGTGGACAACCCACTACTCTCCCTGGTCAACAGTTCCAAACATTTGTTGCTGGGTGTGAATATTGCGTCATAGATTATAGCCTTGAAGAGCTATTCTGACTTCTTAAGTGCCAATCTTTATGCCAGTTCCCGATCTGCAATTCTAAATGCTGCCAAAGCTCCTGTGGTGATTACACACCAATATTTTTGCAGAGCTTATGAAACCAGTTGAAGCAATTGTAAAAGGTTTGTAAGCATGAAAGCACTTGTGTAGCAAGTTACATGATTTAAAAACCTTACAACTGCAGAGACGTGGATAAGCATATCCAAATGTCACAAAACAAATCTTAAAATACCCTTAAAAAAGCCTCAGGAAATTCCCTGCCAGAAAGAAGTTTAAGATGATGTTACGGTAGCTAAGGACATGGAAACCCACAGAATGTTGTGGTGCAAGAAAGAAGGAAAACCACAAATAATGGAAATCTAGTTAAAGGTCAGGTTAAAGTGAGTGTAAGTACAGTGAAACCAAACCCACAAAGGATGGAAATGCAAAGTCAAGGTGCCTCAAACATCTTCAGCTAAAACACGAGACAGTCTCTGGATGGTATTCATTTTCAACACCAACAGCATGAGCCAGACCCACTGACGGGGGAGCAAAGGGGGTCTCAGGGCCCCTTTTAAACAGCACGCAGCACTGTGCACAGCTCCACAGACTGCTCAGAGGGAGCATGGAGCGGGGTGCCCAGGGCTGGCTGACCCAAGCTCTTCCCCTTGCCCCCTCAGCTCAGCCCTTTTTGGGGACAGAGAGCCAGGCCCTCCCTTACTCCCAGGCCCATGGTACCACTAGCATAAGCTGTGTTAGCTTAGCACCCCCCTCTACTGTGTACCTTACTTAGTATATCTATATGTATGCCTTTTACATACACACACACACACACACACACACACACTGAAAACACATCTAAATTCTATGCCAATTTCCCAATCTTATTTCCTGCTGCCAAAATTTTACCGTTTAAAACTTTGGGTAGCTGTGGACATCTTAAGCCCAAAGTATGCACAGAATCTTGTTTTCTATATTCTGATACACATACTCTGCTACAACTATGTAGGTAAACTCACAAACAGGCACCATTGCTGGGTGAAATGCCAAGGAATATGGGATTTCAGACACTGATGCAGTATAAAGCTGTGGTGCTTACAATAGATCGCGATCCACCACAAGATAGAAGCTGAGGCGGGGATGTGAACGGTGTCAGGTTGTTTGGGTTACTTCAGTTCTGTATTTCTACATTTCCCCTACTTTTAAAATATATTAACCTTAACTCTAAATGTCCTCCTTTTCTAACAGAAGCCATTATTGTTATTTGTCATGATCCTAGGACATTAAGGTTACTTAATGTTTCACTAAAGTAAAGCTGGTTGGAAACTTCATATCCAGATTTTTAAATGAAAAATGGAGCTTGGGGGTGGGGAGAGAATATATTGACAAATATAGTTGTGAAGAGTTACGCTGTTTTCAACCAACTCTACCTTCTAGGCTCCAATGGAGAGTCACTTCCAAATTCTTTAGCGGCATTTTCTATGGCATGGGAATTCAATACAGAGATAAATCAGAGCCCTTCTCTTAGTCCAGTGTCTATCACAGAGTTCCCTTCTTGCTTACGGAACAGCCACAATCACTTCCTTTAGTTCCATATTAAGCCAACGTCATTTCCTTCTCCATTACCCATCACTCTTTATGGGCCTGATTAAGCTGCTCAGGTAGAGCTCTGAACAGGGGACAGGCAGCATGGAGTCTCACTAAAGGCAGGGACTAGTCTCACGGAGACAAGATGTTTCTTAGAATTTCCCTGGAGCATGACTGCTGTGCCACCCGTTAGAGTACATTCCATTCTGCAGGCAGCTAATTCCACTACTCAATGCGAGACTCTGGTACCACCCATTGTCTCTTTCCGAGGCTTGTGTGGACACTAATCTTAGGTTCTGACTGTGGCTGACACCTGTGCACGAGGCAGAGAAAGCTACTTGACCCTACTTCCGTTATGCACATTCAAAGGTGCTAGTCAATATCTGATTTTATGCCCCCTTCCAGCTCATACAGCCACACGTCACACCTGCTGTCACCCATCTTTCGTGAGGAATTCAAGTTTGCTGCTGTTCCATGCATCCCTGCGTCAGACCTCTCACCTATCTAATGCTTTATTCATAAGGATTCCTTTCCGTCTTTTATTTCTCTGTGCCAGCAGGTTCTGTCATGCCAGCTGTCAGTGACCCCAGCGTTGTGATGTGAGAGAGGAGACAGGCAGGGGAGAGGAATTTGCAGAGGACGAACTGATGCTCAGAAGCAGAGAAGGGCTGTGAGTGGAGTCTAGTTAAGCAATCAACATGATTGTTTTCCTGCTGTGATTCAGGGCTGAGAATCATGCCAGTACTAAGGAGGTTTCAGTATTGGAATCAAGAGCCTTCAGGTATCTAGGGCAGGATTCTCAGCTAGTGTAAGTCAGTATAACTCCACTCAAGTCAATGGATCTACATTAATTTACACCAAATCAGAAGTTAGCCTCTTTTCTCCTCTTGTTTGTTTCTGTTTCCAGGAATCTTATCTGTCTCTTCTCCCTCACTCACTTTTTTCTGTCTTTCACTGAAAGTTTAAGAGTTCAAGTTATTTTTGTTTCTATTACTATTTTTCTAGGGCTGGAAGGAATGTTGTAGTGATTCAACATGGAATTAGAAGCAAGAGTTTTCCTCCAGGAAAGAAGACAACCAAAACTGTCACTGCTACAAACCCCTGCAATCTGAGGGCAAGCACTTGCACCAAAGGCACCTACGCAATACAGGATAGCGCACATCTAATCAGGTAGTCAAAAAACACAACATGCAGATGCACATACAGATAGGAATACATCATGCATAGCTAGGCATACATACACATAGCTTGCAAACACACCCTTCAACACATACAGTGTGCAGTTAGGGCAACGTCAATAAACATTATTCTGACCGAATCTTCTCATTTCTAAGTAGGCTGCAAGCATGGTGTTGTAGCAGTGTAGTGAACTGAAGAGCACAGACAATGGGAAGCAAAGTCCAACCATTAGTTGTTGAAGGACCATATCTTCCAGGTGAAAAGACAGACTTAAAAATAACAGTGCGTATGAGCTCTTGCCCCATTCCACACTCCTTCCAGCCTTTGTTTGCACAATGCATCCTCCCTGCATAAGAGACTGAAAAGCCCCAGTTTTCACTGCTTCGCAAATTTCCCCTGGAAACAGAATTCCACTCCATTTAACCTGACCACTTCCATTATACTTCAGAGACTCCCTCAACATACTCAATTTTCAAGTCTAAAATCAGCTTCTTTCCATTTCAAGACATGCCCAAATGGCACTCAATTGCAGCTGTTTGGCCTTCAATGCTATTAGCAGCATCTGGTACCATGCCCCCAAAGGCAGACAATAAATCCATAGAAAAACTGCTGTTCACTTAGTAAGGGAGCTTGGAGCCTCCTCCTAAGACAGTTTTCAAGGATCACTTGGTGCTGTTCTGGTCTGGGACTACAAGCGGCGCAATCTAATAAAAAGGAAGTGAGGACTAATAAAAGAAAGGCTATTCCACAACTCAAAAAAAAAGTGGGGGAGTGTTATCTCCTCTCAGGTCATAGCATGCTCGTCTCCAGGTAGACTAAGGGAAGGAAAGGGACACCTAAATGCCTGGTTAACGCTAATATCATATGAAAGTTACACAGGTTTAATTTCAGGTGCTAAAGCTTATTACCAATAGACTTCAGTAAAACTGCAATAAGGGTGCCCACAGAGAAAGTTTGCACTGATTTAAGGAAACCAGTTTAAATTTTCACATTAAGTTAAACCAGTGCAACAGTCTTGTGTAGACAAGTCCGACAACAAGGTGTGAAACTCCCTGGCTGCTGCCTGCAGAAGGTTACCAAGAAATTAAGGTTAATTGGCGATGCCTAATAACTGCACATTCTTAATTCCAATTCTGCTGCTCTAATGTTGCGTAAATCAAAAGGGACTGGACAGGTTACTCTGTAACTCTTCACCCCCCCAACCCCCACAAAAAAAAACAAACAAACAAACTTCTCTTTCCTGAAACGAAGCATGAGAAATCCCACACCATAAAAACTTCACTGCAAAGTGTACAAAGGGTTGAAAATAGGTGTTTGCACAGAAGGGTTCCTACAATCTCAGCTGCAGAGTCTCAGTCATAACCAGTAATCAGCTGCTCAATCCTGCACTAAAGCACTGCATGGTATAGTCAGGAAACACTAGCGTGTTAGAAACAGGAGGCTCCACTAGGGTGCATGTTGGTCTTTCAACTTTCTATCAAAACAAGGCACAAGCACTCAGCCTTAAATGGTGTGGCATATTTTTGCTCCTTCACGGAGTTCCCAGAGGAAACCTGCTGGCAGCTGGGGGCGGAATGGGGACTATCAGAACAGCATGAACCATGAAACACTAGGCTCTTCATCTGACAATCATGCTGCCCCCCAAAAAAAAAGAATTTTAGAGCTGTAGTCTCTACTTTGGCCCCTGAAGAGGCAGCATACATCCCCTAAGGCTGGCTAGTGCATTCCCCATGAACGCCCTGGTTCAGGCTTCTTTCCTCCACATGATTGTCCTGGCTTTTTGGACGGTTTTGGCACCCCCTCCCCATTAAGCATGAGCACTTTGAAAGCTTCACCAGCAGAAGAGAGGGACACCACGCCCCATGGACATGGCCCAGTCAGGGCACCACCACTAGAAATGTGTGTTTTGTGGAAGATCAAAGTGGGTCCGGAGCTGTCTTCACTGCTGAGGCATTGGGAAAGAAACAACCCACAACGAGCAGCCTGATCCTGATTCAGTTGAAATCATTAGCAAGATTTCTACTGACTCCTTTGGGAACAGGTTTGGACTCTAATAGAATTGGGGGCTGAGTCTCAGGATCTTCCCTCTGCCAAACAGAGCAGATCACTCCCTGTAAAGCCCATAAAAGCATGAAGGCAGCATCTGTGTCCAAGTCCCTTCTTGGATGCCTGAGAATCTTCCTGACTTGCGGCAGGATAGAGCTTGCAAACAGCATCTTTGCTTTCCTTTAGCTCACACACCTGCCTTAACCCGCCTCTTTCTAGGACAACCACCCTTCAAATTAGGAGCCCACCAGCCAGGTAGGATAAGAAACCCTAATTATAATCTCACAGACTGCCGGTGCACAATCAGGCCAATCAAAGCAGAGGCTGTAACAAGACTCAAGCGCTCTGAGCAGACCCCAGGCCAGCAAATATCTGGGACTCTCCAACGGCCAGGGAAACAGACAGCCCTGCTTCCAAGGGGGGTGAGCCAACTGTAGCCGCCCACGTGGGACCAACTCCGGCAGGCAGCCAGAAACAGCACCGCCGCCCCCTTCTGAAGCACCAGGCTCCGCTTCCAGCGACCAGCCCCTGGCCTGCGATGGGCCGAGGGCAATCGCGATGCTCGCTCCTGAGCGCTTAGCCGGCAGCCCGAGCTGCCCGCAGGGAAGGCAGCTCGGGCACTAGGCTGCCAGCAGGACGACTTCGCTTGACAGCAGCCACGGCGGGCGTCACCTCCTGTCCGCACGGGGGCTGCGGGGCGCGGTGGCCGGTCCTGGGAACCCTCCCTTGCCGGCTCTGGGGCGTGGCTCGGTGCCCCAGGCAGGGTGGGAAGCGAGCGGCCAGGGGGCGCCCCGCAGCATCCCCCCGGCTCCCGCCAAACTCCGGCCGCCCCCAAGCCTTCCGCGGCTGTCAGCGAGGGGGGCGGCCACTGACCCAGGGGCTCCCCCCCCAAACTCCACCGGGGCCCCGCGGCCAGGGGGAGCTGCCGCCTGCATCCCCAGCGGCCCGCGCCGCGCCCAGGTTCGCCTCCCGTTCCAGGAGCCCGCGCTGGGCGAGTCAAAGCCAGGCCGGGGGGTCAGGACTAGCCCGTGGCAGAGACGGGCTCTTTGCACTTGTTGTCCCTCCCCCCGCCCGGAGAAATCGGGGGGGGGTGGAGTTACTCCACTTACCCAGCGCGCAGCCCCACAGCAGTAGCAGCCGCCGCGCAGCGGGGAGACAATCCATGACTCGGCTGCGTCCCGCGCCGCTCGCTCGCGCTCTGCTCCGGCTCGTGGGTTAGCGCTCCGGCTCTTGCCGGCTCCTGGAACTCCCACCTCCCGCTCCAGAAGGTTCCCCTGGGTCCTAAACCCCGCCCTGTTGTCCACCCCGCTCCGAGGGGCAACCGCGCGGAGGACCCGCCCACCCGCGAAGCCGCACTCCCGTCCCCAGCGCGTGCGTTTTCTTTAAGCACAAGCAGCCGGTTTGCAGCGCGGAACTCAGCCTTGTCGTCGGGGGTTCCCCTCCTAACCGCGCTCAGCCTGCAGCTGCCTCCATAGAACCGCTCCATTCGCCCTCCGCCAGCGCGGGGAATTCCACATTGAGGCCATGTAGCGGAGGTGGCTGTGAAGTTAGGGTTACCCTATCTGACCGCTCAGAAAAGACGACACCCCGGAGAGGGAGAGTATCAATATCTACTCATGTGGTATTAATGTGCAACACTAGACGAATACAGCCTGAGTGGGTAGATAGTGACGCAGACACACTCCCTCTAAGGGTGTCCTTTTTTTCCTCTGGTAACCCTAGAAAAATAGGTTTACCTGGATGTCAGTCTCCTGCCACGTCATCTTAGGCTAATTTAGATTTCCTTACCCTCAGCTAGTCTTCCCTAGGTCGGCTAATACCCATGTGCAAGGGAATCAGGCTTGGGTGATATGGAGCAGGAGGAGTGCCTTACAACAGACTGCATGTGCTTTACTTTCCCCCTTCTGATACCCTCCCTGTAGGTGCTTTACTTCTTAGCTTTTTCTCCCTCTGGCTTCTCAACTGTGGGAGTTGCATCACTTTACACTACCTTAGATTTGCAGGACCAAATTCAGAGGGATGAAATCCAGAGATGGAAAAAGTACCCCAAAAGTTACTTGAGTAAAAGTACAGCTGCGGGGGGGGGGCATACTTAAGTACAAGTCACTGGTATGCCTCTGGGAAATCATTTGAGTAAAAGTACACAGCTACATAGATGTGTCACATGTTGATTGTACTCATGGATCCAGAAGTGAAAGCAGCTGCACTTTTACTCAAGTAAGTTTTGGGGTACTTTTTCCATCTCTGATGAAATCACAGAAATGTGTAGCTGGAAGGGCCTTCAAAAGATCCTTTACTCCAGCCCCTCATTGAGCCTCCTGGACAATCCCTGATCTTCATCATCTGTTCTTCAAAACCTCCAGTGACATACATGGTAACGCATAACAGGCAGGTGGGGGTTACACAGCCGTAAATCGGTGTGAGTCTAAACGAGTATTGAAGGAGTCTAAGATTAATAACATACATGTTGAAAGGGGTGGAGGAAGGCAGAGTTTACATTAGCTTAGACTCCCTCTAAACCAGGAACGTAAAACTCCAGTGGAGAGCCCTGAAGTCCATCTTTAATTATGAACCTTGAGGTGGATTATCAATGCACAATTTCACAGCTCCCTCAATCTACTCTGAATCTTTCATTGGTGTTGGTGGCAAATTTGCACAAATCTCAGGTACCTCTGTTCTTGACACAGCTGCTGTTGTTACTCCAACTGGTGCAAAGATAGAGATAAGGGAATCTCAAAGGCATCACAGCACTGTGTTCTTTTAAATTCTCAAGGGATAGGACAATCTGGTGAGACCAGGATTGCTATGCAATAAGAGCCAGCCCTCTCATACCTCTGCAAATGCACCAGCCAGGATTGGAGGCTGTTCTTGAAAGGATGATGCAGTAGTACAAACCCTAGCCTAGGATTTTGGAGATGCTGGCTCAATTCCTTGCTTTGCTACAGATTTCCTCTAGGACTTTGGACAAGCTGCTCAGCCACTCTGCCTCAAGTCTCCCACCTGTATGGTGGGATAATACAGCAAACCCCAAGTACAAGGGGGTGCTACACAGATAAACCCATTAAAGATTGTGAGGAGCAGCCCTATTGTGATAATGAGGCCCTGGGGACTCACTGCAGGTGTGCCCACTTATAGCTAGGAAGGGCATAGCAGGGTTGTCTCCTCTAGCACCCTCTACTGATAGTCACTCCAACCAATTCTGAGTCACCATAGGGGCTCATCTGCATACTTGGCTTAATCTAATTCTTGACCTCCCCCCCAACCCCTGCACTCTCTGATTTGCTCATCTTGATTATCTTTTTCTGATTTGTCCTCCTTGCTTACTGTTTTTGGTTCTCTGTGTCTTAAATATTGAGTCTGGTCTGGTCTGGCTATGGTCTGAAGAAGTGGGTCTGTCCCACGAAAGCTCACCACCTAATAAACTATTTTGCTAGTCTTTAAGGTGCTACTTGACTGCTTTTTGTTTTGATAGTGTATAGACTAGCACGGCTTCCTCTCTGTTACTATCCAATCCTGTGGTGGACTAACCCTCCAGGCAGCTGACATTTTAGTCCCACACCTTCTAGCAGGACAAAAAGCCCAATGACTATTCCAGAACAAAAAAGCCTTCTTCAATGAGTTCTCAAGCCCCTGCTCAGCTCATAAGCCTTATGTAAAGCTGGTATGCATCTTCCTCTGGCTACTGCAGGAAACTAGTCCCCACCTATGCTCTGGGCCCCAGCCTGGGCACTCTTTATTAAGCACTCCTTCAGCTGCACTACTGTTTTTGTTAGCCACCTCCTACCTCTCAGAACCCAGGACTGCTTCCTTGCAACCTGTATTTACTACTGCCTCATCTGGTTGCTAGACCCCAGCTTTATCCCTAGGTCCTCCCTGCTCCTTATTAAAAACAGCAGCTTCAGGACTGCCTTACTGGGCCTTACTTGTACCTAGAGTCCACCACAGGGATACATTTCATCCCCGTAGCCCTCTTCAGCCTACCTTTCCCAGACAGAGGGTACTTCCCATTGCCAGGATTTCTCACTCTTGGATCTCTCTACTAAACCAGGGCCCTGCTCACCCTTACTTCTTTTATGAAAAAGACAATTCCTCCTCAGCTGGGTCTAATAAATCAAACCTAGAACGCTCTCCAGTTGTAGCCAGATGCTGTGACTGAGCAGTCAGATTCCCGTTAATCCGACCTTTGTTAACCTGTCAGAGTGGGAAGGAGGGGGTAGATATTCAATCCAAGGGCCATATCTAAGCTAAATAGCTCACCCTGAAGTCTGAAATCCTCTGTTCCCAACAATCACACTCAGAAATAGCAGCAGCTTTCCCTTATCACCCCATCTTTAACATAAAGAAACCCCTTATTTGTTGTTCCTCATGACACATTCATAAAGCAGATTTGAATCAGCACTTAGGTTTAACATCCTTTACATCAGATGTGACAAGAACATTACTTAGACACTTGTTCTCCCACAAAAGAGCATTGATAAGGCAGAGGTAGAGCTGCTGCTACCCCCCCACCCCCCGCCCCGCCACTAATTCCCTGCCTTCTACATAACAAGGATTGAAAAGTAAACAAACAGCCCATTGAGTATAGCAAACCAGGGAATACAAAATTAAGATACCTTTCTCCCAGGGGATACACAACCATAATTGCGGCTCCAGAGGAAGACCAGAAGTAGCAAAGCTTTCTCCCCTTCCTGCAAGTGCTCTCAATGCAGGAGTTATGCTAGGACAAAGAGAGGGCATGTCTGGGATGAGAAGAAGCCTGCCTGGCAGCCTGTCACTGTCTGCACCCAGCTGCCCACACTCCTATGATATCAACAGAACTACTCACCTAAAGGGGCTACATAAGTGTTTACAGGCATGAGGCTCTAAAGGTTGATTCATCCCTGCGTTCCTCCAGTTTCTTACATATATAATTCCTTCTGTACCACGTTCATCAGTTTTCTGCCGGTATAACTCCGTGAGTGAGGTTTCAATGAATGAAGCACATTGACTTGTTATTTTAATGTTAAAAAGCTGCAAGTGATTTGTTATTTTCCTTCCCTCCAGATGTCTCCCAAAGGCCAAGAATGTAGTCTCAAATTATTTGTTTATAGTTAATAAACAGGACGGTTGGTTTGTGTATCGACAGAACTACAGACCTCTACTTAAGTACAAATGGGTTTCATGATGCAATTAAAAAAATAAACTAGAGAGAGAGAAAGAGAGCCTGCACACCAAGTCATGGAAACAAAACCGCCTGGATTTTCTCTTGTTAGCCAGAACTTCAACAGCAAAGAAAGCAGCAGTGAAGCAGTTGTGTGTCTTGATTCCTGGCTTCTTAGGGGTTGAGGTATTTGAGGCCCATAGCCCCAGCTTCTGGGCTCTTTGATAAGCATTCAAATATTTAAGTATTTTATTTATCCCATTATTTGAGCACCTTGCCCTAGATCAGAACTGTCCAGCCTCTGAACCAAAGCCCCCTTGCAACTCCCAGGGTTCTTAATCGTGACACTCAAGGGAAACTGTGTTATGAAAAAAAATCACATTTGATTACAAAGGAAAATAAAGTACAAAGCAACCTCTGAACCGCTGTTCTGAACCCACCGTTTGGAGATGGAACCCAGGTTAGGAGCTGTTTTATATTCTTATTTCAACTTCTTAAGAGCTTAGGAGAGTTAAGGGGCTAGAAAGGGTGCAGGATGGGTGAAAAAGGGAGCTTGGAGGTGAGCTGAGGCTCCTTGAAATTATATATTGGGCTACTGGCTGAGAAGGTTGCCCCTGCTGCCCTATGGTGTCAGTTGCCAGGCACAGATTACTTGAGAGAAACTGAGACCAGAAAGTACCTCAGGAGCACTGTTCCCTGTAAGCTGAGTGCTTTGGCAGCCACCCATGAGAGATTTAAATGCAGCCCAGTGATTGGCAGAGTGGCTGGCAGCATGTATTTCCACACTGGTGCACATTCCCACATGGTTTGGTTCACACACAATTTATTCCATACATGACTGGAAAATATTAGCAGGAACATTGCTCAGGAGATGGGCAGGCAGTTCCAAAAATCCACAGGCTTCTTCAGTGACAAAGACAGGCAGATTGTGATGCTTATAAAAGCCAAGGTCCCTTAAAGCAGACAGTAGACACAGCCTCTGCTCATCTTCAGCATCACTGCATCTGTTTGCCTTTCTCCTTAGTAAAAGAACTGAGAGCCTGACTGATTGCTACATGTACATTTCAGAGGCATCTCTTCTCCTTTGCTGTCAGCAGTTGGAAATCCTTGAGCAGGAGAGGAAAAGGGCTCTTCAGCAGAGGCAGTGAGAAGGTGCAGTGATCAAGGGGGCTGGGGGGGTGCAGGTTGTGCGTAGGTGGGCTTTGTAGACTCGCTGCTCTGAATTGGATACGAGGCTGAGTGTTGAGTTTAGACACTTCGAACGGGAAAGGTACCAACCATCTGACGTCATCATGCCTGAACTCCAGGGAACACTCCCTCTCTGACATTTCTCTTTGTTCCTGGCCGATAGGGCCACGACTGGCCACTCTGTCCCGAGGTGTGTGGCTGTCTACAAGACCCATAACAGCATTATTATTCAATTTAGCCTGGAGAACTAAGCACATGGTATATACACTAGTGGTTTCTCTCAGTGTATGCTGATCAGAAGCTATTACTTGACAGGAAAGGACATCAGGAAGGGTCAACTCCCTTTTGGCCTGTTGCTGTCTCTCTACCTACAGGAAGACATGTTAGATAGTCAGTCTTGATTTTCAATACAAGGTCAGCAGGCAACCCACACACTCCTTGAGCATGAGGAAATTTACACTCTTACTAGAAGATGGATCCAGTGTTGCTCGGCTCTTTAACTGAAGGGATTATTTGAAAATAAATGACAAATGTGTCTGCTTTTCCCCAGTGATAGCATTTTTCAACACTGAAGAAAACAGGAAGGCTGGAGATAGGATTCAGGGTGAGCAGGAGTAGGGGGTGGGTACCTTAGGGCAGGGGGTTGGTGTGAGTTCAAGGCGGAGGTGGGGCTCAAGGCAGGGGGTGGGGGTGCAGAAGTCACAGCAAGTGGGAAGTGCAGAAGGTAGGGCAGGGGTCTCAGGACAGGGGGATGGAAGATGCGGGGGTTACTGAGCCCACCTGTGGTGGTGAGGGTGATGCTTCTATGCTGGAGGCTCCTCCCAGGGGGCTAGGGCATCACTCTCAATCCAACTGCAATTCCAGAGGGGGGCTGGGCCTCAACCCCCCAGCCAGTGACTCCTCCTGAGAGGGATCCAGGGTTGCATGCTTGCCGGGGGGTGGGGTGGGGCACTGGGTCTCTGCAGGCTGGTCCCAGCCTCCAGCTGCTCCCTGATGCTCCGGGTCTGCAGCCTGTGGTGGGAACAGCACTCTGGGGGCAGCCCCCAACCTGCTGCTGACTCCAAGATGTGTAGCTTCTCCAGCTGGTCTTTGCTTGGGGTAGTGGCCACCCCATCCTGCAGCCTGTTGTGGCGGGGCAGTGCTCTGTGGGCTGAACTCAGCCTCCTGCTGCCCCCTCAGGTCTGCATTGGTCTGAGGGGGCATAAATTTAGGGGTTACCTCCAGCCTCCAGCAGCTCCCTCCATCTACAGCCTGTTTGGTGGCACGCTCCAGGGCCTGGCCAGGCTTCAGAGGCTGTCCCCCACCCCCACTCCCCCCGTTGCCTCCTCATGCAACATCCTGCAGGCTGTTTGGGTGGCAGGCCCCAGGGGGCAGCTCCCTACAACTGTCCTGTCATGGCTTGCAAGCTGTTTGGGTGGGGAGCCCCACCCTCTAAAGCCTCTCCATAGCATGCCGGTGCCTAGGGAAGGACCAGGTTCCAGGGGCTGACCCCTCCAGTTGCCCTCCACAGCCTGCAGGCTGTCTGGGGTCAGGCCAAACTCCAGTGATCGTTCTCCTCCAGTGGCCCCTGCACAGTGTGCAGGCTGTCTGAGGGGTACCAGGCTCCAGGGGGCTGGCCCCTGTACAGCAGGTTCCCCCATGGTCTGCAGGCTGTCTGGGGGGCAGGCTCTGGGGGCTGGCCCCCCAACTGTGCCCCTTGCAACAGCTCCACCCCCCAACTCCACAGGCTGTCTGGGTGGAATGAGGTTCCAGGGGCTGCCCCTAGCCTCCTGCATCCCTTCCCATGGCCTGCAGGCTATCTGGGGGGCTGCCCCCCTCCAGCAGCCCCCACTGCAGCCTGTAGGCTCTCCACAGCAGGGGCAGGGGATCTACTTACTTGGGCTTTATGGCAGGCAAGATAGCTGTGTCCCATTCCTGCTGGCCTCTCTCCATGCTGCAGCTGCCCCAGTGGCCGCATCAGTATCACATCCCTCTTCTCTGTGCCCTGCCTTTTCACCTCTCTCCTCCTTTTGCCCCCTCCCTTTCCATGTTCCAGGAAAGCCTGGGACTTCAGGCATTTCCCACCTTCCAGGCACAACCAATCCTTGACCTTGGTTTAAGTTGCAGTAGGAGGAAGCTGCATACCAAGTTTGTGGTTGTGGCTCTTATAGTTTAAGAGGCGTTCTTGAACAAGCATAGCACAGAGAGAACAACAAGAAGTCCTGTGGCACCTTATAGACTAACAGATACTTTGGAGCATAAGCTTTCGTGGGCAAAGACCCGCTTCATCAGATGTGTGAGTTGGGGGAGTGGTTTCAGAGGGGTATTTAAAGATTGGAGTCCCAGTAAAAGGGAGGGCCAGAGCTGACAAGGTCTATTCAGTCAGGTGGAAAAGGCCCTTTATCAGTAGTATATATGAAGAGAGGAAAAAACAGGTCAGATAAGATGCGAGGGGTGGGGGGGCGATATGGCCCATTCTTAGTCTAATGTGGATATATTAACACCTAGGGCAAAGAAGCTCCTTTTGTAAAGTGTGAGCCACTCCCAGTCTCTGTTCAATCCTTACTTAATGGAGTCAAATTTGCAAATAAACTGCAGCTCAGAGATTTCTCTCTCCATTTGATTTTTGAAATTTCTTTGTTTCAGGAATGCCACCCTTAAATCTGCCACTGAGTGTCCAGGGAGATTGAAATGCTCTCCCACAGGTTTCTGTACATTACCGTTCCTGATGTCTGATTTATGTCCATTTATTCTTTTATGTAGAGATTGTCCAGTTTGGCCAATGTAAATTGCAGGGGGGCATTGCTGGCGCATGATGGCATATATTATATTAGTAGATGTGCAGGTAAGGGAGCCCCGATGATATGGTTGGTGTTAGGTCTTGTGATGATATCACTGGTGTAGATATGTCAGCAGAGTTGGCAGCGGGGTTTGTTTCAGGGATTGGTTCCAAGCTTAGAGTTACTGTTTCGTGACCTACAGTGGCTGGTGAGGATTTGTTTCACGTTGGCAGGCTGTCTGTAGGCGAGGACAGGGCTGCCTCCCAAGGTCTGTGAGAGTGAAAGATCACTGTTCAGGATGGGTTGCAGATCACTGATGATGTGCTGGAGAGGCCTTAGCTGGGGGCTGTTTGTGATGGTCAGTGGCATTCTCTTGTTTTGCTTGCGAGGCCTGTCTTGTAGCAGGTGGCTTCTGGGTACCCGTCTGGCTCTGTCAATCTGTTTCCTCACTTCCTTAGGTGGGTATTGTAGTTTGAGGAAAGCTCGGTAAAGGTCTTGTAGATGTTTGTCTCTGTCTGATGGATCAGAGCAAATACGGTTGCACCTTAGTGCCTGGCTGTAAACACTGGATCGTGTAGTGTGCCCTGGATGGAAGCTGGAGGCGTGTAGATGAGCATAGTGGTCTGTGGGTTTTCGGTATTGGGTGGTATTTACGTGACCGTCGCTTATCTGCGCAGTAGTGTCCAGGAAGTGAATCTCTTGTGTGGACTGGTCCAGGCTAAGGTTGATGGTGTGGGAGAAACTGTTGAAATCATGGTGGAACTCTTCAAGAGCCGCCTTCGCATGGATCCAGATGATGAAGATGTCATCAATGTAGCACAGGTAGAGGAGGGGCGCTAGGGGACGAGAACTGAGAAAACGTTCCAGGGCAGCCATAAAAATGTTGGCATACTGTGGGGCCATGTGGGTGTCCATAGCAGTGCCACTGATTTGAAGGTATAATTTATCCTCAAATCTGAAATAGTTGTGGGTGAGGACAAAATCACAAAGCTCCGCCACCATTTGCGCTACGGTCTCAACAGGGATCATGTTTCTAACAGCTTGGAGTCCCTCTTCATGTGGGATATTGGTGTAAAGGGCCTCTACAGCCATGGTGGCCAGGATGGTGTTTTCAGGAGGTCACCAATGGATTGCAGTTTCCTGAGGAAGTCGGTGGCATCTCAGTAGAAAGCTGGGGGTGCTGGTAGCATAGGGTCTACATAGAGAGTCCACATATCCAGACTATCCTGTGGTGAGGGTGCCAATGCCTGAGATGATGGGGTGTCTGGGATTCCCAGGTTTATGGATCTTGGGCAGCAGGTAGAATAAACCTGGTTTGGGTTCAAGGGGTGTGTCTGCATAAATTCGTTCCTGTGTTCTTATAGGGAGGGTCTTGAGGAGATGCTGTAGTTTCTTTGTGTATTCCTCAGTGGGATCCTTGGACAGAGGCTTGTAGAATGTGGTATTGGAGAGTTGCCTGGCAGTCTCCTTTTGGTAGTCTGTCCTATTCATGATGACAACAGCTCCTCCCTTGTCGGCCTCTTGGGTGACAATGTCAGAGTTGTTTCTGAGGCTGTTGATGGTGTTGTGTTCTGCATGGCTGAGGTTATGGGGTAAGCGATGTCACTCTTCCATAATTGTGGCCTGCGCACGCCAGCAGAAGCATTCTATGTATAGGTCCAGTTTGTCATTTCGACCATCGGGGGGAGCCCATGAGGAATTCTTTTTCTTGTACTGTAGGTGGGAGGGTACCTGTGGGTCAGTGCTCTGTTCAGTGTCATGTTGGAAGTATTCCTTGAGTTGGAGACTGAGAAAGTAGGCTTTCAGGTCAACACCGAACTGCATTGAGTTTGTGGGGGTGTTGGGGCAAAACGAGAGTCCTTGGGAAAGGGCAGATTCTTCTGCTGGGCTGAGTGTGTCATTGACGAACGTGACCCGGAACAGCGCACTGACCCACAGGTACCCTCCCACCTACGGTACAAGAAAAAGAAGAGTTGTGTTCTCTTTTGCTGTTTTTTTCACCCCTTCCCTTCTTGATTGATCTGTTCATCTTCAATACTTGTATGGCCCCTATTAACACAGCATGCAAACATAGTCATGTATCATCACAACACCTCTCTCAGGCAGAGAAATACTATCGTCCCTGCTCCTTTTTTTAAAGCAGAGCGGGAAGTGAGATACAAAGAGACTAAAATTGTGTCCCTACAGATGTGCATGCAGGGCAGGCAAACCCATGGTAGAGTCCACATCTGGACATGGAACCCTGTTCGTTCACATCTCCGCTGCTCCTTTAGGTACCCAAATTGAGCATTTAGGGAGCATATTGCAGGTTCTTTGTCGCAGCTGCAGAGAATCTAGGAACTAGTTTGTGATGTGTTGTGGGTTCTGTGGTCCTGTCATTCCTGAACCACTGTGAGGAACGCTGTCCCTAGCCTCTCTCTCTCTGGAAAAGGGTGACAGGAGGGATCACGTGATGACCACCTGTTCTGTTCACACCCTTAGTGGCACCTGCCATTGGCCGCTGTCAGAAGACAGGATACAGTAAACCCTCGATTTAACGGACTAATAGGGGGAAGGGGTGACCGTTAATGCCAAAAGTCCATTATATCCAAATGGTTATACTATATGATGATGCACTGACTTTCCCAGCCCACCGCTCACTCCTGTCCTCTGTCTGCCTCTACCCTTCCTCCACGCCCCCATTCTTCCCCTCACACCTCCAATTACCGGGAGAGGAGATACACACTGGCTTGGCTCTTTCCACCTCCCGCGGCTCTCAGTATCCTCAACACTGTGGTTCCTCCAGCCCCCAGCCCCAAGCTGCCGGTGAGCACGAAGCCAGAGCACGGCTGATGTCTCCAGCCTACCAATGGGCAGAAGCCTCCGACACTGCGGCTGCTGCTCAGAGCCATTGCAGTCAGGGGTGGCCGGGCGCAACATGTTCCATGCACGTGGGGCTGGGGGAGGAGAGCTTCCATGCCCCACTGCAGGTCCCACCTCATGGGGCTCCTCTGGCCCCTGAGACCCCAGCTGTCCCAGATGATCTGGTGATTCCTCTGGGCCTGGCAGCCGCAACCACTGCAGCAGCAGCCCCAGTGACCCCTCTGGCCCTGGTTGCTGCGTTGGCCTTGGTGGCTTCTCGGCCCAGGCAGCCCCAGCTGCTCCTGCAGCCCGACTGGCAGCTCCTCCAGCCCCGGCAGCTCCAGTGGTAGCAGTGGCTCTCGTGAGGCACTGGCATCTATTTTGGGGTGCGGGGGGCTGGCAGACAGCATCTGTTATTTCCAAAGTCTGTTATATCAGGGTCTGTTAAACTGAGGGTTTTCTGTGCTGGGCTAGATGGTCCTTTGGACTGACCCAGAATGGCTGTTCTTATCTCTGAGAGAGATTTTCTCCGCTTTCACGTCTACTGGTGGCTCTTCCAGATGAGGTCATTCCTCATTTCTGTCTCTTCAGAAGTGGATTTAAGTCACTGATCTGGATGAGCAGCTCCTGCTCCTTCTTAAGAGTAAAATGTTCAGGCAGCGCCATAGACACTAAGTGAGAGGCGGGATAGCATTTCAGGAATGGTTTTTGATACCCGGAAACCAGGAGGGTGAGGACAATTCAGACTGCACAGGCACAAGGAATGCTGCTAGTGCCAGGGAATCCACTTTGGATTTACCATTGCTTCTGGCACAAGGAGTGGCGGGATGACATCATCTAGCCATCTTGAGATGATCAGCAAGTGGCTCCAGAACCTCTGCATGAGAAAACAGAGCCACGTGGATCTGTAAGAGGAACTTGCAACTACGCTCCAATGCAAGCCAAGTCCATCAAAAGAAGCTTTATGGGTATACAGAAGTGGGTTGGTTTTGCCCCGTGGAAGCTGGCTGCCTCTGCCAAAACTGCAGATCGATAATGAATCTTTTTGGTGATGGCAAGTCAGCCGTTGGGGATGTGGTGGTAGAGATTTGTGATTAACACTGTGGCTTACCACTGTGGGCATAAGAAACAGGCCTGAAATAAGAGCTGGTTTGCAGAAGATCAGGTTCCCAAACTGTGATATGACCCCTGATGGCACTCATGTGCCAATGGATTGCCTGGCAAACAGGGCAAGTGAGTACATGAACCACAAAAGGCCCTGCACCATTGTTCTTCAGGGCTTTGGTCAAGCGCAGAGACAGGTTCATGACCACTAATGTTGGCAGCTGAGGAAAGAGACCGATGCCAAGTTTCTGAGGCAATCTGGTTTGTACCTGAAAGGGAAAGCAGGGAGCTTTTTCCACACCAATGATACCATTAGGAACACTGTCTCTGTGCCAACAGTTGTTCCGGAGGCCCTCATGTACCTCTTCCTGCCATGGTTCACTAAACCATACTCTAATGTCAGGGGCCCTGGAAAGAGTCCAAGTTCAGCTCCGCAGCTGTAGGATGGTGATAGAACGCCTCATTAGTAGGCTGAAGGCTAGACGGACTGCCTACAAACCACTATGCCACTATGTGCCACTATGGCCTATGCTGTTAACAGGATAACAGCTACTGCACAATACCTGTGAGGCTATAAAGGTGAGTGTTTCCACATGGAACTGCCTCAGGACGTTGCTGGTGTGCAAGTTCACTAAATGCTATTAAATCCTGCACCCCTCCATACTGATGCTGGTTCCAGGCAGGCACAGAAATAAAGGATGGCTTATGTACCCACATCCTAGCAGTAAATGAAGATAACACCTAAGTTGTGGAGCGTTCTTTTATAAATCTGCTCTTACTGTAAGAAAATGTACATGCCAAAATGGGTACTGGGCTTACAAGCTTTTTCACTTGTTTTATTTTCCATTTGCGAGGATCTTTGGTGCATGGGCTTGTGATATTGTACACCTGCATGAATCCTACACTCGCAGGGTTCCTAGAACATGTTTTGTTGTGTGGGTAGAAGTGGAGATTTGATGGTGGACATAGTTGTAATCATATGTGATTGATTGGATTTTAATTCCAATATAATTATCAAAGGGGAAAACATGCACTTTTGCAAGTTGTTTAAAAAGTCACCAGAACATCCTCTCTCAAAAATAAATGATTTATTCAACTTTAACATCTTTCATCACTATTTTACGTTAAACAGCTGCAGCAATTACAGGACCATTTGTAACTCAATGTAATGACATGAGGAAGAATATAGATATTTGTATCCAAATGCCCTTAGAAAACCTTCAGTCACTCAGAAGTGGATTGAGTATGTACAGAAACTCTAAATGCCCAGAACAGTCACTACGTGAGAACAACACAATTATTTCTTCCATTACCTTTCCACTACTCTTTTCCCCTCCAACAATGTACCCAACAGTATAGCGCAATTTAATCAACGCATTATGGTACATTAATAAATTAGGGTAAATTAATAATTTAATTATTCATGCACCTTAAATTTATTGATTTACTTTTCCTACCCTGTTGTGTATGGAAATAAAAATCAATACTTGAAAAGCACATGACTAAACTAGATAATTTATTAATTCGCTTTGCATAAATCATTAAATGTGATCTGTAACAGCATGAGGAGTTCTGCTAGGTTTATGGATGCAACTGTCCATTCTATTATTGATTTTTAAAATAATTTATATAAAGTAAATGAGTAAATTAATTTGTTCACTCATATACCTTGAACGTATTGATTACATTTCTGTACACAATAGTGTAGGGAAATTACACCAATAAAATAAGGTCAATACATTATTTATTCTATTCATGTACCTTATTGTGTTGGTACGGAGATGAAATCACCACACTAAAGCCAAGCCTAAAATTAGTAATTTACTCATTTACTTTGAATTACTCATTTAAAAAGATCAATAGTAGAATGGAGATTTATGTTCAAAAATTATAGCCAAAGGCTATACAGTAAAGTAGGACTGTGCACCTCAGCATTAGTGTTGCTGCCAAAAAGTTCAGCCCATGCTGACACAGGATGGTGAGCACTGCCTCCCATTTTGGCCTTCTCCCCGACTCCACATCCTACTTACCTGAGCACTCATCATGCAGAGGGTATAGAGGGGATACTGAAAGGCAGAGGGTACAGAGGGATACTGATTTCCCTTGTCCAGCATTCTAAGGACTGTGTATTTTAGCACAGCCTATACCTGGGAGTCTTTAATAAATAGCAAAGTTAAAATTTAATATTTTTCCTTCAGCATCTGTTTTGGAGCAGGCATTGCAGAGGGTTGCTGGAGGGGTGGAAAAGTGTGGGAAGGATATAGTGGGACAGTATCAGAGGGGTAGCCGTGTTAGTCTGTATCCACAAAAACGAGAAGTCCTGTGGCACCTTGTAGACTAACAAATATTTTGGAGCATACGCTTTTGGGGGCAAAGACCCACTTCATCAGATGCAATGTAGACAGCTCTTTCCCCTCAAAAGCTTATGCTCTAAAAATACCAGTTAGTCTTTAAGGTGCCACAGGACTTCTCGTTGTTTTTCTAGTGGGACAGAACATGCCAATGATGTGATTTCGGTACTATTCCCCTTGCCCCCTCCCCCCACACACAGAGTCTATGAGCCATGAAAGAACACACACACACACACACACACACATACACACACACACACAGAGTCTATGAGCTATGAAAGAAGGTTATCCAATGGCTATTTCCAGAGCCCTCAGTTTTAAAAAGTACAATCTTTTCCATAAAGAACTTCAGACATTGAGGGGTACTGGGGGATGGACACCACAAGGTGGGACTCACCAGCCTGGGCTTCCAGTCCCTGGTTAGGTGCAACTCCTTTACCAGGATCTTTAAAAAGGGCTTCTCCAAATTATCCTCCAGATATAAATAGAGAACCACACCCTGGCCTCATCCATGTGATCTTTCTTGTTCCAACTGTGGCCCCATCCTCGTTATCCTAAGCGTACCAAAGCTCATCAAGATGTGAGTGACAGTAGAGTCAGCGCTGGAAGCCCTTCAGAGTGGCCAATCAATCCAGAATAAAATGGGTGGGTGGAGAACGTGTTCCTTGGCTATTTGAGTTCCGGACCTCAGTTATTGCTACTGTTCCTCATGACTCTTTCTCGCTTGGCACTGAGCAGCAGTACAATCAATGCTCAGCTCTGCCAGCTTTCTAAGTGCTCCAGGGATGTTATAGAGGGATGTTCCTGCTGCTCAGAGTAAAATTGTGCTCCAGGCTCTACTCCTGCCATGTATTAATTAAAATTAAGTATCCTCCTGTGGCCAACGACCTGTTCACTGGCTTGTAGCCATTTTCAGTTGCTGTGAACATTGTAGGCTGCAGCATGTAATTTCTGGTGCATTACAGTGTGAGTAGGAACTTTCTGGATGAGTCAAATTCAAGACCACATACCTGCACCTTTGAAACATCCAACCTGTGCGCAGAGTCAGCTGGTTCCAGGCCAAATTACAGCTCACCCGAACACATAGCTATGCTCTTCAGTCAAGATAGCTAGTTTGGGGTCTAGTCACCTCAAGATACACATTTCAGTGTGGACAGTAGGAGGACACATCCATCCACATGGACCTGTGTAGAGGCTGCAGGGCAGATGGACTCTAAATTACTCGACCAAGAGTACACATGAAGTCTGAGGCAAGAGTAGAGAATTTAATCTGGGTCTCAAGTGCCAGACTACTGCTCTAACTAGTGGACAAGCCTTCCTCTTCTCTGGTGTGTGGACTTTTCATCCACACACCAGAGGAAGCAAATCACGGGAGAACCACTTTGTGTAACAATTTTGACCAGCATCTTTGCAGCTTCATGCTTTTCCTCACTTGCGTTTCCTTCTGAAAAGAATGAAAATGCTGACAACAAAGAGAAACTCTCCAGGAAATGCTACCTGCAGCCAAAGAGAAGAATGCCCAGGGTTTCTCCTGCATAAAACTACACTTTAACTACCAAGCTAAAATTTGAGAGCATTATATTCATTGAACTAATTTTGTGCTGAAGGGTGTTCAGTTGGCAACTCTGGAAAATTAATTCCATTATTTACCAGTCTAACAGGTATAGGGTGGGCAGCCGTGGAATACAAGCTTTGCCCACTTCAGCATCTCATTAGCCTGCCTAAGCCCCCTCGAGGAGGGATGCCTCAAAAGTGAAAGGATAATTCAGCCTCCAGACCCATTTGGCCCTAGGCCTCTCTGCTGACTGGGCTATTAATTCCATGTGTGATCTTTTTTTTAAACTGGGAATCAGACATATATGCAGTACCTTCCATCACTCACTACCTTTCATGCCGAGGGGAAGGCACCGCCTCAGCTGTGCATTCCCTAATGTTATTGCAGGATAACGGGTGCATTAGAAAGAATTTAAAAAAAACCCAATGAATAAAATTTTTCAAATACCTTGTTAGAGAAAAGTACGACATGGGCCACATAATTTCCCTCAGAAGAGAGGAAGAAAGAAAGAACAACCCACACAACAGAGATTAGGCACATTGCCTAATGCTCTGTTGGAAGGTGCTCAGCTAGAACAGTGATGCATGAGGCCAGCGTAAGAGCCTGTATAGAACTGAGTAATACCAAGACCCCCAGACTCATTTCCTGTTCTCAGGGAAGGATTGGGAATGGGTTTTAGAGGTTGCAGTCCAGGGCCCCAAGCTGAAGAGAGGCTACCTTGGCCCAGGGCCCTGGGCTGCAGCCACTAAAGCCCTCGTGTTCTGGCCAGTCCTTTCTCGAGGAGGAGGAGGCTGCTCTGGATGCTGCCATTCCTCCCCTCCCCTACCCGACAGGCTGGTGGTGCATCATTGGGAAGCTCTGTCCCACACTGCCCTCGTATGGAGGCTTTACCACCACAGTTCCCATTGGCAGGAATCATGGCAAACTGGAGCTGCAGGGATGGTGCCTGCAAATGAGCACAGGGCGGTGTGGGCTTCACAGAACCACCTGTTCCCCCACCACCACGAAAGGAGAGCTGTCCCAGGTAAGAGCCACCCCCGTGACACATGCCAACCCCCAGCCCCAGCCCTGAGCTCCCTCCCGCTCTCTAACTCCCTCCCAGATCCCACTCCCCAACTTTGAGCCCCCTCAAGCACCCTAACTCCTGCCCCGGCCCTGCACCCCCTCCCAACCCCTTGCCCTGAGTTCACTCCCACATTCCAAAATCTCTCGGCCAAGACTGGAGCCTCCTCCAGCACCACAAACACCTCATCCCCAGGCCCCACAGAGGTCATCGCCCCCCCCCCCGCCCCCGTTGAAGTCCTCACCCCTTCCCGCACCCATCCTTCTGTCTCAACCCACAGGCGCCTTCCACATACTTAATCTCTCAGTTTTGGCATCACCTTGGAGTTTAGTGGGTCCCACAAAATCTAATCGCCTTGGGCCCCAAGAAGAATTAATCTGGTTCTGTCTGTTTCTGAACAACCACCAGCTGTTACTCAGTCACTTGGAAAGAACTCAGACCAACAAAATACAGAAGAAAGGTTTAGTAGTCAGTTGCGCTGTCTGCACTCCCTCTGGGAAGCTTGTGTACATACACATTATGCACATGTTATACACCTTCCATAAGACAGAACTGAGCTGGAAGTATTTCTGCAGTCCATTAAAGCAGCTTTATGCTGGTGTCCTACCACAAGGCTGTACTTCCTTAAGCTAGCTGATCTGGGTATTTCCACTGCAACAGTGAATCTCTGGTGGCAATCAGCTGCTATTTAGCTAGTCCTATGGCGTCTCCTTTCCCAGTCACCAGCATAGAGTGCATGTCTGGGAAAAGGAGGCACAGTTTAGGGCACCCCTGCATCTACTCTGGCCTATACCAAGGATTGAACCATTGCAGAGCTGGACCTCGAATTTTGTCCTCAGCTGCTCCCAGCTTCACAGCTGAAACTCTGTCCCACATATCGCAAGTATAATGCATGTTACAAATAATAAAATCCATATACTATATTCTTCAGTTGACCAATGACACAATCTGATTTCCATTTCAGACTAGTGACAAGACTAAATGCCGAAATATCTCCATGCAGGAGTCGGCTGAACGCCTGTAGCTTGGGCAAGCGGCAATCCTGCTTATGTGTAAAGTACCTTATTTTACAGAGGCAACCGAAATACGTTAGGAGGGGAAGTAAAGCAATCCCAAAATAGAGATCTCTTCTGAGGACTGAGCTGCTCTGAGGTATCTCTTTCCATTACACATGATTTTTAATTTGCTCAGAACATACAACAGCTTCATGAACACAGTTGAACCATGAAATAAGGTGGATCTGGCCTGAAAAGTGATAAACTGTTTCTCACTCTAGCTACTTCTTTTTCTGTTTCCAGTTCACATCACCCCTCCTGTCCACTTCTTTCTTGTCTTATCCTTTTTTAGTATTTATTATTAGTATTTCTACAACACTGAGAAGCCTTCATCATGGACCTGGAAGCCACTGTGCTTAGTTTTGTACAAAATAAATTGTCTTCCAACTTCCTCACTCATTTGAATCATTTAGTCTCCATTTCTTTGCACTTGCTTAACTTTCTGCCACTTTCATTTCCACTGGTATCTCTAAGACTCTGCTTTCTTCTTTCCTTGTTCTTTTGAAATATAGTCTCCTCAATTTAATAAAATACCTTTGCATTATTACTAGTCATTAGTAATGGATCAAACAGTCATTATATTATTATCCACTTAACTGTACTGTTTTGCATTCAGGAAGCTCAAACTGCTTTGCAGACTTCAGTTAATTTAGATTCACAGGTGGGAAAGTGTGATGAACCCCATCGCACAGTGGGAAAACTAAGGCAGAGAGAGATTTTCATAGGACACTAAAAAGAATTAGGTGTTCAACTCTCAATGACTTTCAGTTGGAGCTGTGCATATTATTCCCATAGGCCCAGGAAGCCCTAACCAGAGAGGGCAATGGTAAGGTAAGACTACAAGTTAGAGGCCCAGCCCCGCATTTTCACTACAACCAACTCTTTACAAGTGCTTTTGTGAAAAAATAAAGCCTACCCAGATAAAAACCTGATCATAAAACATGGCACCAGATCCTCAGCTGGTACAAACTTGCATAGCCCCATGGAGATCAATGGAGCTATGCTGATGTACACCAGCTGAAACTCTAGCCACTCAGCTAACAACATGCATAAAGCCATCCCATTGTGAAATAGGGTGACTGGCCCTTCACCATTCAGGAACAGTCAGAGTTCCTTGTAACAAACAGCGCCCACACATGGTCAGGTCTGACGACAGACTTTGCCAGGCCCTGGACAAGGTGCGGGAGGACTCTGGTCTGGGACCACACCATGCCCAGAGCCTCAGGGCCTTATAAATCACCAGGCCACAGTGCATCTGCCCCTGTTCTCTATGACCATTTGCATGGCTCCCCACCCTCATTGGCAGCCATGCACATGGTCATAGAGACGTGGACAGAAATGCTACAAAAGGCATGGCACACACAGCTCTGGCTAGTAACAGAGAGTAAGCCGTGCTAGTCTATACACTATCAAAACAAAAAGCAGTCAAGTAGCACCTTAAAGACTAGCAAAATAGTTTATTAGGTGAGCTTTTGTGGGACAGACCCCCTTCTTCAGGCCATAGCCAGACCAGAACAGATTCAATATTTAAGACACAGAGAACCAAAAACAGTAAGCAAGGAGGACAAATCAGAAAAAGATAATCAAGGTGAGCAAATCAGAGAGTGGAGGGGTGGGGGGGAAGGTCAAGAATTAGATTGAGCCAAGTATGCAGACGAGCCCCTATAGTGACTCAGAAAGTTCCCATCACGATTTAAACCATGTGTTAATGTGCCGAATTTGAATATAAAAGTCAGCTCATCCACTTCTCTTTCTAAAATGGTGCGATAATTTCTGTTCAGTAACACACATACCTTGAGGTCATTGACAGAATGCCCTATTCCATTAAAATGTTGACTAACTGGTTTGTGGATCTGGAGTGTTTTGATGTCTGTTTTGTGCCTGTTGACCCTTTGTCTAAGGGAGTTTGAAGTCTGTCCAATATACAAAGCATCTGGGCATTGTTGGCACATGATGGCATATATGATGTTAGTAGAGGAGCATGAGAAAGTGCCCGTGATTCTGTGAGCTCTGGCTAGCAGCCATAAAGCACTAGGAACAAACGATATCTTGCGTTACAAGTCCAGAGGTGACAGGGACCACAGGGTATAGGGGCAGAGTTATGAGTACAGAATTGATGCCAAGGAGCAATGCCAATCATGGATAGTCCAGCATACAGGTATAGGAATGGAGATGTGCACTCAGGAAGCATGTTCTATAAAGCTGGATTATGAGTTGCAGAGAAGATGTAGGCAGTGCATTTGTGAGCCAGAGAGGAAGACAAAAGCAAGCACAGCTGCTGCCACTCCATTTATTCGGTACCACGTAGAGTAGGTAGAAACATTTCAAGAGGGACTTCACAGCACTAGGATGTCATTGAACAGCCTAAAATTCACATCCGCTCCAAGGAATGCTTCAGATACATTCTTCATAAATGAGGCTGTGTAACAAAAGGTTGAGTTAAAGAGCCCCACCTAAAATCTCTGCCACAAATATAATGCCTTTCTGTTATGTATTCTAAGTCAATGACCAGTGCACAGCTAGGATTCCTTAGCAGGAGAGAACTTTTCCCCCACAAGCATCATCTTGTGCCACTCTCTGAACTACACGTGGCCCTTATGGGCACCCAGCAAATTTGTGTTGTCCCTGGATAAACATGCCCCGACAGCTGGAGGCACAAAAAAGAAGAGAGTATCTGTTACAGAACATAAGAAAGAAAGATTGGCATGAAGTAGGGATTGTGGTGGCAGAATCACGCTTTCAATTTCTGATTTTCTTGCACACACACACAATCTTGCTCTTTGGAATAAGCCCTCTGGGAGTTGTCATTTCCCCTCCCACCGCTTCCAAAGGGCTGTGAAACAGTGACTTTCCTGACTGCAAGAAGGTCTGGATGTGGCAGACAAAAATGCTCCTTCTATGAACCACTGATGAATAGTGTTGCCTGTTTCCACTCCAAGTTTCCATCCCTCACCACTGAAGCCACTATCCGTGACGTTCTGACAGCCCTCAATTATCCTGGTGATTGAAATGTAGATCCCCTGAGTGACGGAAAACTTCTACTATTTAAAAGCTGTATGATATACTAGAGAAAGTACACTAACAGAATAGTCTTATCTTGTGTCTCGAGCACTGAGAAGAAGGTCAGGAATGCAGGGTTCTAGTCCTGACTAGACTTACTATGCTATGGCCCCTTTTGGTCTCCACAGACGGTGGGTATCAGCAGCAGTGAGGATCAACGGGCAGTGTTTGACTCTGCAGTTTCTCTCGTGACTTATCCATCCAATACTGGATTTGCACCATCAATTGCAATAACTGCATGTCAGTCTACTTCCAAATTCTGGAGTCTGAGAGTTTTTCCTTCTAAGACGAAGTTCTTTTGCATGGTTTGCACATATACTATCAAAGGATGATGTGCTCTGTCATAACAATCATTGCCAGGTATTTCGATCTGATGATGTAGATTACCAGGATTTTGGATCGATGTTGAACTTTTTCATAGCATTTTTTGCGTGTGTCCTTAAATCTTAGCTTTGGTCTTCCTCTTATTCTCAATCCACATGACAGTTCACTGAAGAGGATTTCTTTGGGAAGATGTTCGTCACCCATTCTTCTCACATGACCAAGCCATCGTAGTCTTCTGCTGTTCAGGATCGCAGAGAGGCTGGGTATGCCAGATCTTGACAGGATGTCTACATTTGAAATTTAACCTTGCCAGTGGATAAGACTTCTCTGATCCTTGCAACACCATCTATAAAATGGGGATAATATTTACCCTCATTTCTAAAGAACTTTAAGAACTTGGACAAGAGGAATTATATATTTTCTTTTATATGAGTAGGTCCTGAATTGCACTGCTTAGATACTGGCACCCTCCTAACAGGCATTCAGAGACAAATCAAAGAATGCAAAGAAACGGTAGAACCAAATCTTATAACTGTGCTAACTTTGCACTATGGGGGAGGGGGAAGTGGGGTGGGAAAGTAATTCAAGATGAAAAGATGCCATAGAAATTTAGGGTATTACTACTGCTACTCTAGGGCCGTGTCTACACGAGCCCCAAACTTCGAAATGGCCATGCAAATGGCCATTTCGAAATTTACTAATGCAGCACTGAAATGCATATTCAGCGCCTCATTAGCATGCGGGCGGCCGCGGCGCTTCGAAATCGACGCGGCTCGCCGCCGCGCGTCTCGTCCAGACGGGGCTCCTTTTCGAAAGGAATAAGGGGACTTCGAAGTAGGCGGGGTCCTTTCGAAAAGGAGCCCCGTCGGGACGAGACGTGTCGATTTCGAAGCGCCGCGGCCGCCCGCATGCTAATGAGGCGCTGAATATGCATTTCAGCGCTGCATTAGTAAATTTCGAAATGGCTATTTGCGTGGCCATTTCAAAGTTTGGGGCTCGTGTAGACACGGCCAAAGTGTGGTCCACAGGCCGCCCCTCCTTCCCCCTCACAGCAGCTGTGAGCCTGCAGTGGTGCTCCTGCCCTGTGCCCTTCCTCTGCCCGTGAGACTGGAGTTCCAGTGCTGGCTTCCCATTGCGGGGGGGCTCAGACGAAGCATCTCTATGTGCTGCCACTCTTCCCCCTGTGGCTGGGGGGATGTCAGTGCAGGAAACTGCTTGCTGGGAGTCTTTCCACACTGCTACCATTACCTGGATTCCAGCCAATGGAAGCAGTACAGGATGGTGCCTGGGAGCAGCATGGGGGGGCAGTATTGAGGAGTTTCTCTGATTAGATTTATAAAGTTACTTGGAGGGTTTTGGTTTATTAAAGAACCAATGTTGTAAAATTCAAGATGGAGGCTGACCATCTCCATTTTGTAAAATGGCTGTCATTATACTGAGTCATGACGGGGAACTTTCATCTCAGAGAGAGAAAAGACGGGAAAACCTTTGGTGGGAAGATCCCTGGTCACGTGGTTCAGTGAGATTCTATAAAATAGCAGTGCTTAGTTTACCTCAGTAGGAGGACTAGAAGGTTCTAGTGGGTCAGAGACACAGAACTGAGAGTGCAGAAGAGGTGGGGAGGTTTAGCCACCCCAGCCCACAGAACAGCCACACCCTCTAGCTTCCTTGTTTCCACCTGTTTCTCTAACTCTGACCTTCGGATCACTGTTGTGAGAGACAAGTGAGAACCTTAGACCGGAGGAAGCGCTATTTCCTGTTTAGAGAATTAATTAACAGGACTTGGAGGCTGAATAGGCGCCGAGGCCTAAATTACGTTTCTTTGTTTGTACAACTCAGATAAACTTACCTGCACACAGGATCCATTTACCCTAGGCAGACTCCAAGCATGACAACGGCCGGGAAGACTTGAAGAACTGAAGAATGGAAGATCCGGAAGAAGAGGAGGAAAAGAAGCCACGCAGAGGAAGGGGGTCACCTTGGACAGAAGTTGTATTCATCTAAGTTCCTCAGGGAAAGGAAAGGCGAACCATATAGGGTATGGATGGACTCTTGGTTCAGGAATCTTTATAAATAGTTATAAGAAGGTTTAATATTGACAATTTTCAAAGTCTTAGTTGTATTAAAAGTTATATGGCTGAGTGTTCTGAGGTAAACAATCACAATAAACAGTGTTTAGTGTTGATCAGAGTCCCCTAATTCAATATCGGAAGTCAATCAAATTAATTTCCCAGTGATGAGAGACGCACATGTGTCTCGAGCCTTGTGGTCACTGCTGTTAGGCTTACAGGTGATTCGTGGCAGCAGTGCCAGCCCACAGTTATGACCCTCCTGAATTGATTGGCCAGAGGAAGAGGGTAGCAGTTTTGGGTAAGAGTGGAGCCAGGTAAGCAACCCGCACCCCCCGCATGGTCAAGTCGATGAAAATCACACAGAGGCCCTGATGTTGCTCTCCACATTTCTCTTGTATCTGTCTGGCTGTAAATATCATGTTGGCAGTGCCTCAACTGGCATGAAATCCACACTGGCTTTTGGGAATAATGTCATTTTTCATCACATGTAGTGAAATTTGGTTGTAAAAGAGGTGGGCCAGGATCTTACCAGCTGCAGAGAGCAGAGAGATGCCCCCACGGTCATCACAACACTCATGGTCACCATTTCTCTTGCATCTATGTACAATCGGGGCATCTTTGAAGTTCTGGAGGACGAGCTCCTTCTCCCAAATGGCACTAAATAAACAGGTGAGATGGTACATTAGATGGCCAGCAGCAGCTTTATAAATTTCTGATGGAATTGCATGACTGCCAGGTGCATTTCCAGATTTCGTCTGTTCTAACTGCTTTGTGTACCTCATGAAGAGTTGGTGGTATGACCAGCTGTAAATCATTAGCCTGCTGAGGAATCTCTTCAAGAATGCTGCTGTCACAAGTTGAGGCCTGGTTCAGTACTTTGTGGAAATGTTCAGCCCAAAGAGAGGCCATCAGCAGCATGCACTGGTGTGGAGCCAGTAATGTCTGTCTCATAGACTACCTTCAGCCCATCATAGAATGCTTTAAAGTCAAGTCTCCCAGCCACATCTTGGAGTTTAACTGCTTGATATTTCCACCCGTCCTCTTTCATTTGCCGTAATTTGATTTGTGCCTCCTGCTTAGCTCGAATATATGCTGATTTCCTGGAGACAGTCTCTTTAACATTGATCCAAGCCAGGTGTGTCACATGCATCTTATCAAGAAGAGCTTGAGCACATCTGTCCTTGTCATCAAACCAGTCCTTGCGCCTGTGTTTTTGGAAACAGAGGATCGCGACAGCAGTTCTGTAGATCATTTCTTTGCTGTTAACCCAGTCATTCTCAATAGCGGGGGATCATTCTGGACCTTCATTGCTGACGACTAAGGAAGCATCAGGACTGTGCTGAAATGGTGCTTGCGTTTCAGATATTTTCAGTTTGCCTATATCCAGCTTTTTTCAGAATACAGCAGAATGATGATGTTTTGGTGGACAAAGTTTCAAGGAGACAACACGGTGTACCATGTAGTGGTCAGATGAGGAGCCAATGCCATGCATTGCATGAGTCAGCTTGACACCAGAAAGATCTCATTGTTTTGTGATGAATTCGTCCGAGGCTGGATCCAAGTTGGTGCTTTATATTTGGTGACCTGTTAGAAGAATATGCTTGCAATGCAAGCTCATGCTGTGCACAAGTTTGAAGAAGAAGAGTGCCATTTGGGGGGGTCTCACTTCCTATACCACGACGTCCAAGCACCTTTGGCCATGTGGTGCAGTCCTGACCAACTCTGGTGTTAAAAATCACCGAGTATATATAGCTTGGCTTTAAAATGTACTGACGAGATCACTGAATTCACACTGGCATAGAAAGCCTCCTTTCCATCATCTGCGACAGTCCAAGCGAAGTTTAAAATGAAGATTTCAGACATATGCTACCTTATGTTATAAAATATATAATAAAATCTAGATATATGGCCCCTTATGTTACAGCTACCTGTTTACTTTTTTATGATCCAGTAGCCTAATACGAACAATTTAGTACTGAAGGTACTTAGAGATAAGCAAGTGCACTTTGTCATCACGGGTGGTTGGATGGTGGTTTTTGGAAAGGTTTGTATTGAGCAGGATGGTCTTTGGTCCAAAAAGTTAGAGAATTACTGGTTTAGCCCTATTTATTGTTTGATGTTGAGTGCTGGGTATTTGCATTCAGTCATGGTTTCTCTTTACAGTAAACTCTTTCATATCTGGCAGTCCCGTGACCAGGAGGTTGCCGGATATTCAAATATTCAGGCTAATAGAGAGGTATACCTACCAGTGCGTAACATTAAAGACAAACAAGTTTAGATATTAAGAAACAAACAAAAATGTATGCAGAGTACTTGATTTACCAACTGTAGTATTGCACACTGTAAACGTATAAACTACGTCTATACTTGCATTCCTCTTTTGAAAGAGGAATGCAAATGGTGGAAATTGAAAATGCAGATAAGGCACTGATTTATATATCTCATGCTTCATTCACATAATCTCTTTTCAGAAGAGATACTTTCGAAAGAAAAAAACAGCGTACATGAGGCTCTTTCCAAAATAAATTCCATCTTCGAAAGAACTCTTCTTCCTACTTTGTTTCAGGAAGAAGGGCTCTTTCAAAGGTAGGGTTTATTTTCGAAAGAGCCCCGTCTACACTGCTTTTTTACTTTTGAAAGAATCTCTTCCAAAAAGAGATTAGGTGAATGAAGCATGGGATATGTAAATCAGTGCCTCATTTGCATTTTTTATTTTCCTTATGTGCATTCCTCTTTCAAAAGAAGAATGCAAGTGTAGACAGAGCCATACTGTATTTGCTGTATTTATTTGTATTTACTGTCACTGTACTGAACTTATGGAAAATGTAAGTAAAATTTACTTCTGGTTAAAATGCCGGTTATTTGAGAGTTCCAGATGATAGACTGCCAGATATAAAAGAGTTTACTGTATATTTTCCCAATCAAATCTTTAAATATTTCAGCTTTTGCGGTGCCAGTTTCTTGTCACCTGCTTTCTCCTCTTCCTCCTCCTGCTCCTGCTTTTCTGGGTACATAAGGATTGCAGTCTCTTGTTTTGTTTTCACTCCACCTTTCATAGGCTGCTGCTTTCTCTTCTTTGCACCCCACCAGCGATACAGTCTCCCTTTCCTCCTCTCCCTAATACTCCCCTTTTGCGCTCTCGTCTACAGCAAGAGCCTTTGTCATTTTGTTCCCCTTCCTCAACAAATCATCTCCCCCCATGTCTGCTTCATTGTCCCTGTGCTCACACCTTGGCTTGCCCCTGATTCTCCCTGCCCCCATTCATAAACCTTCCCATCACTTCACTCTGCTCCTCTCCCCAAAGTGTTTTCAGAGTTTCCCCCTTTTTCTCCATTGTTCCTTTTGCTCTCATCCCCTCCCCAGCGTGCTCCCCCTATTAACCTCCAAGGAGTCTGCTCTTTCTCTTCATGCCCTTCTTTCCCTGTTCTCTGCCTTTGCTCTATCCCCTTACCCAACTTGCCTATCTCTTCTCAGACTCTGAGACTTTAAGGCCAGAAGGGCTCATTGTACTCATTGAGTCTGAGCAGGCCACAGAACCTGCTTCACCCACTGCGCTAACAGACGCCTAAACCGGTGCTCCCTGTGAGCTGCGCTCTCGTGTGGCCACTCAGGAGAGATTCAATTGCTGTCCAGCTGATTAGCAGAGCAGAGTGCCCACAGCCAGGTTTTGTGGGGGTTTTTTGGTGGTGCACGTTCACACATACTTCAGGGCATGTAAAAATTTATTCTGCACGTGGATGGAAACAATGAGAGAGACACTGCCCCAACCTCTGGCTGAGTTAGTGAAGTCCTTAAATAATGATTTAAAGCATGGTTTCCCCAACTGGGGGGGGGGGCATGTAGAATTTCTGGCAGGGCGAGAGGTGACCCGCCCCTCCCTAAGGAAGAGCCGGCCTTTGCTTCCAGCTCTCAGCTCCTGCCATTTTACATGGGTGACCCGGTGCAGCTGCTATAAAAAGCAGGCAGCCAGTGAAGGCCCACATGGAGCTATCTGGCTCCTACAAAGGCAAATGAGTGTGGGTTGCAGGGGGGGAGGAGGAGGAGGATGGGGTTATATGGGGTGTTGGGGGTGCCTGGCTCAGAGGAGATGAGGGGCTCTGGGCAGCAGCGCACAGCTGATGTGGGCAGCTCACGAGGCTTGGGCAGCTGGCCTCTGCAGTGGGCGGCTGGCCCCAGCAGCTGGCAGGGCTCTGGCAGTTGGCTGGGCTCATGTGGGTGGCTATCGCAGTCAGCTCTGGCAGCTGGTCAGTTGGGGCTGCACCAGCCACCCGCAAGGGGCCCAGAAAAATTATTTGTGCTTATTTTTAATCTTAAATAACATTTTTATATCAAGCTTTTGTGTTTATTTTAGATTACGAATTGAATTTTTTGTTAAAAGGGGGTTGGATGATGGTAAAGAAGAGGAGGGAGGGTGGGAGGGTTTCTCAAAAATCAAAAGGGTGGTGTGATGCCAAAAAGTTTGTAAACCCTCGACTTGAAGACTTCATATTGCAGGTAATCCATCATTTACTCTAGTTTAAACCAGCAAGTAATCCAGGCCCCGTACTGCAGAGGAAGGGGTATCTGCCAATCTGACCCAAGGAAAAATTGCTTCCCAACCCCAAATATGGTGGTTAGACGCTGAGCACATGGGCTAGACCCATAAGAGAGACACACTGGAACGAATTCTCTGATAACTTAGAGCCCTCCGCATCTAGCGTCCTCCTCTAGGCTTTCCCTCCTTCTACTTCCACATCTGTCTGCCAGGATCACGAACAACCTGAAGATGGCACGTTGGGGTTGTTCAGAAAGAGAGACTTGATTTGGAAACATCACAAAGCAAGATGCTGCTATCCTAAGCACCGCTGCTAGTCCAAGCAGTTCTTAAGATCAGTGAATGAAAGGAGCCCATGAGTGATCCAAAGCTCTCCTGTTGGCATGCTGCATACAGCAGTTGTGCTCCAGAAACCCAGTGCAGCAGAATATCTCCTTAAAATTAGCTTCCTAGTCATATATTTTCCAACAGTATAGGGTCTCTGAGGACATATGCCCACTGTATTACACCACTACCCTCTTCTCTCACATTCTGCTGTACAGCCCTAATACCACACTACTGAGATACTGTCCTGGCAACTGGATCAGTTAGGGATAGAGTCTGTAATATTTACAAGCTTTACATGACACTCAGAGAAGCTGCACTAGGCTAGGTGGATGCTGTCTCTGCCAGTCATGTGTATTCTTATTCCGGGTTTCGGGTGTTAACTACATGGTAACTATGGGCTGAATTTATCTCAGCGTGAAGCCTGGGATGAAGCCAGGCCTTACTGTATTTCAGAATGCAGTGCCTTCAGGGGAGGGCTTGTGTCTTCCTAAGCGTTTGGATAGAGCCTAAGACAATAGGACCCTGATTGGAATATCTATGCGCCATCACAATACTGTGTATTCATATACATGCAATCACAGAGATCCTGCAGAGGCAGCGTCCTCTTGACTGGAGTGATTGCACAAGCACTTCTTCCGGTGCCAGCATTGCAGAAGCCCAGCCCGACAACTCAGCTCATCCCACAGATGGAACCCTGCTTGGTGGCAAGAGGTGACAGGGAAGTAAACCGGGGCATAAGCTGCCCCCAACTCCCTCCTCCACCTTGGGAGGTTCAGAACCAACTGATAACAGTCGATAATTGGAAGGAGCTAACCAAGAAAGTCACTTGACCAGGACAGCTGGGAGATGGGCTGACCCAGCAGACATCTTGAGCAGTCTCTGCCAATGAGACTCTGTCACAGGGTTAACTAGTCACTGCTGTGACACCTTCATGTGGCCACAGCTGAGGATTAGTTCTGGACCATTTTGATGCTTGCTCCTTCAGGTAAAGGCAGGGAGAAAGAGAGACATGGGGAGCATGCGGTAAAGGGCTAGCTGCAAGTGTTGGACCCATGCCCGCCCCCTGCCCCCGTCTCCCAGCTGGCCTTTTACTTCTTTTTGGTACTCTGGCTGCTCAGTCTCTGCAACAGGTGACCCAGCTGCATTGCTGGCTGCCACAGGGTCCTAGCACTTTCCATGATCCTATCCACTAATGCCACTCGAGCAGCCTGCACAGGGCAAGGTGGCCCTCACCCTGCCCTTGCAGACTTCTGCCATAGAGGAACAGATGGACTCTTCCCTTTCTAGTAGTGGGTCTCTCTCCTAGCATAACTCTGCTGCACAGGGGACCCCTCCTAGTACAGGTGAGTGCTGGCTAGTCTCCATCCATGTCCCTCACTAGTGACCTATCATTGGTGTTCCCACCCCGCTCCCACTGCCCCAGACCTCCCCCCATCCATTGCCCTAGAGAAATCTCTGAGAAAGCCTGGTCTTGTGATACTGGCAGTTTTGCAGCTCTAACTGGTTCAGAGAGGGCAGAAATGCACGAAATGACAATTGGATGTTCAGCCAGGCAGTGATGGTGCGACATAAAAACCCCACATAGACCAAGTCTGAATTGTGAGACCGGATTCCTGGGTCCCTCAAGTAAAAGGCTCCCATCAGTGATGGATTCTCCAGCAGCATCTGAGGTTCCTGTGCTACCCACTTTTAGCCCCTTCAGCCATGCAGGGGGCATGGCAGGTGTCCAGGGTCAGGGTTGACAAAAGACTTTTCTGGGCCCTGGGAAGAGCCAGCCTCATGTCACAGAAGGGGCCTGCCCTACCCCAGCCAGCCCTTTTGCACTGCCAGGGACACAGGGCCTGTGCCACTGGGGGTTTAAAGGGACCAGGGCTCCTACTGCTGCTGCAACTGAAGTAGCACTGGGTGGAAGCCCTGGCCCCTCTTAAATCCCCACGTCCTGGGTCAGCTGGCCCCTTTGCTCCCCCTGTCAGAGGCCCTGTCCACAGAGATTCTTGGCCATCAGATAAGGCCCTGCCTTGTGACAGCAGTTACAGCACAAGTAGCCCTAGGTATGGAGAAACATAAGAAAATAATTTATTCCTCACCTCATCCCCACCCCAGCAGCGGTGAGGAATTCTTGGCCACTCGCAAGACTCTGCACCTTTGTGTCTTATATGAAATTAACCTGCAGCTTTTTGGAGGTTCACCTAACACTGATTAAGAGGATAACGTCCCGGCGTTTTCTATGCTTCAGCATTCAGACCCTGTTTTTTGTGCTTTACCACACAACAGCTTTGTCATTGGGACTGGCCATCTTAAGGGTATGGCTCCAGCTGTGACATTTACATCTGCAGCTGGATCTAAGCTTTCCCCAAGTTCATGTGTTGTTAAAACCAGGATCCTGGTATAGCCCCAAAAATCCAGAGGGGGTAACATTTCTCAGGCACTCACGGCTAATGATTCTATGGAGACACTGTTCTCTCCCTGGGGCAGCAGAGGCAAACCAAAAGGGGAAAAAATGGTGGATGAAGGGAAGGAGGAAGATACTTGAAATGTGCAGGAGGTCAGGCTCAGCAGTTCACCACTTTTTTGAGATGGCAACCCATTTTGACAGTACAGTAAGAGTTTGTGACTCAAGGCAATTCAAAACCGGGTGAGGTGGGGAAGGGAGGTTCTCCCACGGGAAAAAGGTTATTTTATAAATCTTGATTCACTCCCTGCCCCCAGAGGCTGAAACCCTTTGCAGCCCCAGAGTGCTATGTGACTGCTTTTTCGTTTTGTGAAGATACAACCTAACACGGCCACCTCCTCTCTGTAACTATCTGTGACACTGAGCACCTTTCCCAGACTTGGCAAAAAGCTCCGTGCAGCTTGAAAGCTGGTCTCTCTCACCAACAGAAGCTAGTCCAGTAAAATATTACCTCACCTTCCTTGTCTCTCTAATATCTGGGACCAACGTGACTATAATGCAGCATATCTACAACTTGCACACACTTTTAACCCCTTTTCTTTTCTGGCCCAGACCGGTCCTGCTTGAAACATTCCTACAATATGAAGCTGATGTTAGATTTAAAGGCTGGGGGCAGACGTTCATTATAAGTTGCTCCTGCTACTGTCAGGCATAAGAGTTGTGTGTTCTCCAGGGATTCTTAATAATAAGGGTGGGGTCATTTGATTGTTTCTGTGCCAGAGCTCTGCTGAATCATACTGTACCTTGGAGGCCATAGAAAGCAGACCACTTCCAGTTTGAAGTCTGCCATTTCTGAATGCACAAGGGTCTTTGCTTAAAATTGGCTTTCTGCAAGCAAAACTCCACCACAGGAATTACAGCTACTCTGAAGTCATTATTAAGTTCACCTGCAACATATTTGACAAGATTCCCACAGCTGCCTGACTTCCCTGCAGCCAAGATGTGATTTGACATTTAAATTCATTCATGTTTATAAAGAGTTTTCAGATGGCAGGATGGCCAGGAAAAGTAGTCGTAGTATAATTTTACTTGTGGCTAAAGTATTATTTTTCATGCATCTGTGATGCAAAAGCCCTTCAATGCCAACTGTCAAGGAGGTTACAAGAATGACCTGATGCTGGTCTGCACATTCTTTATCACCAGAGAATGTCATGCAAGGTCTTAGCCGAGGTCACAAGGCAAAGGAGACAAATAGGTCCCGTGCTTTTTTTCTAGAATAAAAGGCGCCAGAATTCCCTACAGCCCCAAACCATCCCCATGCTTACTACACCCACAACCCCAAACTGCCCTGCCCTCCCCCAGGCTTACCCCCAAACCACTTCCCACCCCCAGGCTTAACCCTCTTGCAGCCCCAAACTGCCTCCCCCCAAAAACCAGGATTCACTTACCCAGAAGCTCCGCATGCTGCTGCCCCCCTGCTGTTCCTTTGCCAGGCACCATCTCCTGTTCACTGCGGCTGCCTGGCTCCCCTCAGCCCTCTGGCTCCCCTCCATGTACAGTGTGGCAGGGGCAGCTCCCAGTGCCCCGCTGCACTGAAAGAGTAGGACTTGATTTAATTTGTTTAATGGCCCGATCCCTTCTGATAGCTGTTAAACCAATTAAATTGTGTCCTACTTTTTTAGTGTTGGCAGGCAAGGCGCCAAAGGAGAGAGTGGCGGCAGCAGCAGGAGCCACAAATGGCTCCTTAAAGAGCCGCTTGTGGCTTGGAGCCACCCAGCCAGCTTCCAAAATGGAGGTGCCTGGAAAAAAAGATGCCGGAATGGTGCGTTGTGCTGGAAAAAAGCCCCGAATACGTCTGAGTCTTACCCATGAAAGCTTATGCCTTATAAATTTGTTAGTCTTTTAGGTGCTAGAGGACTGCTTGTTATGTGTGAAACAGGCCTTCTATCAGACAAGAAAAAATTGCCTAACAAAGGGGCAGTTCTGTAGCACTTTAAAGATGAACAAAATAATTTTTTAGATGATGAGCTTTCATAAGGCAGACACTCCAGATCCAGATCTGAAGAAGTGGGTCTGCTCTGCAAAAGCTCATCGTCTAATAAATTATTATGCTTGTCTTTAAAGTGCTACAGGACTGTTCTTTTGTTTTGTGAAGATACAGACTAACATGGCTACCTCTCTGTGACTATTTACCTACCTGTCTCTTTGCTAGTATGAAAATTCAGCATTGTAAGCTAACACAGTGGAGGATATTTGATTAAGTGAACAAGGGGATAAGAAATCAATGGGGAGGGGGCACAGCATAGATTAAGGCCAGGTCTGCACAAGGAAACTCAGTTGATTTCAGATACTCCATTCTAGCTACAGCAATTGCCGAATTTTCTGAAATCGACTTATCTAGCCATCCTTACTGAGGACGGTCACTGGGCAAAACCCCGTCGAACTCCCGCGAGGAGTACAGGGGTCCATGCCGAACCCTGATAGGTAGATTTCTCATGTCCCTACCAGACGTGCAAAACCAAACCTAGGAAGATCGACCCTGAGCAGGTCGATCTTCCAGGGTAGCGTAGACATAGCCTAAGTCATGGACAGCTCTGGGTACACACAATGAACTTTAGGGGAATCAAAGGGGAAGACAAGGAAGATGCCACTTTATCCTGCACCTGCAAAGTAATCCGGCAGCAACGTGTTTACATTTATGAAAACAGAGTGGCCACATTGGATGAGCCCAAAGGTCCATCTAGCCCAGTGTCCTGTCTTCCAAAGGTGGCCAATGCTAGATGCCCCAGAGGGAGAGGACAGAACAGACAATCATCAAGTGATCCCTCCCCATCACCTATTTCCAACCTCTGACAAAAAGAGGTGAGGGACACCATTCCTACCCATCCTGACTGAAGCATCGATGGAGCTAGCCTCCATGAGTGTACCTTGTTCTTTTTTTAAGCCTTTTACAGTCCTGGTCTTCACCACCTCCTCCAGCAAGCTTATTTGTGGGCTGTATAAAGAAATACTTCCTTTTGTTTGCTTTAAATCTGCTACCCATTAATTTCATTTGGTGGCTCCTAAATCTTATGCGATGAGAACAAGTAAATACCCTTTTCTTATTCATTGTCTCCACATCAGTCATGATTTGATAGACCTCTATCACATCCCACTTAGTCTCCTTTTTTCTAAGCCAGTGGTGCCCAACCTGGAGGCTGTGCACCCGTGGGGGTCTGCAAAGGTATTGCAGGCGGTCCGTGAAAAAAATAGAAAATTGTCATAGAAAATAAGTTTTAAATAAATTGCAAAGTTACAATCAATTATTATTTTGAAATGAAGTATCTTTTAATGATGTTATTAATTGCTGTCCAACATCTGCGTTGTGGCTTCCTTTTTCATTTGGTCAAGTGGACATAGCAGCTTGAATTGACTTTGATGGGGGTTTGCCAACAGTTTGGGGGGCCACACTGGTGAAAAGGTTGGGAACCTCTGTTCTAAGCTGAAAAATCCCACTTTTTAATCTCTCTTCATAAGGCACCCATTCCAAACCCCTAATCAGTGGGGCTGATAACCATTGCAGGCCGCAGGGCAAGGTGGGAGAGGGGCCCAGTTCCATGCCTGGAAGGGGTAGGGCAGGGCCAAAGGTAGAAGAGGTGGGCCCTATAGAAGTCAACCACGCTGTCCTCCCCAAACACCGCACAGAGCAGGGGAGCAGCCGAGGCTCTGGGCCCCATTGAAACACCAGGCCCCAGAGTAACTTCCACCTTTCTGCTCCCAGCTCTGTCAGCAGACCTGCCCTGAATAATTTTTGTTGCCCTTTTCTCAGCCTTTTGCAATGCCAAGATATCTTTTCTGAGATGAGGTGACCACATCTGTACTCTATTCAAGAGGTGGGTGTTACCATGGTTTTATAATAGAGATAGACGTATCTCATAGAACTGGAAGGGATCTTCAGAGGTCATTGAGTCCAGTCCCCTGCTCTCACAGCAGGACCAAGCACCATTCCTGACAATTTCTTTTTTAAATCTCTTTGTCCCAGACCCCCTTTTCCTAATGACAGGTGTTAGTAATGGGGGTTTCAATCATTAGAACCACAGACAGATGGGTTTGCAATGACCAGGAGAACCAGATGGTAAGTTGCCTGCCTCATGCAAAGGTCATGGATCACTCAAGACATATAGATAGAACTACGTATAGTGCTGGGGATTACGCAGAATGAAATGGATACAAAATAGAAACCTTCTCACAAGAAATATATGTCAGTATGTGGTTAGGGAGCCAGTTCCAAGCAGCCTCGCAGAGCTTAAGAGCTGTCTGCTCATGATGTGTACATCTGTACTCCTGAAACAGTTTCACTTCTTCTTTACTGCCAGAATGCTGTAGAAAAGGGTTGTGGCAAACTAGGACTGGCTAACTGTGTTTCTCGTGTACACATCATGAGCAGACACAAAAACCGAGCAATAAATCTGAACAAATAATATAATTGTGAAATGATGTTTGAAGAACTATTTGCTTGTCTGTGGCTACATTAACGATCAGACGTTTTTGGCCAGGTTGCAAGTGATTTTTGCAGATTTCTAGTAGACACTCCAAGAATCACAGGGCAGGCAGGGATCTAGAGAGGTTATCAAGTCTAGTTCCCAGATGTGAGGCAGGATCTCAGAAACCTGGGCTGGGGTGAGCAAAGGGCGGGGGCAAGAAATTTCATAAGGTGGGGGTGCAGCATGATTGGCTGCTGGATCCCAGGCTCATCCATCTAATTAAAAATGTTGAAATAAGTTACTGCTTTTATGTTTGTGCATTCACATTTATATACTGATTAATAATGTTTCTACATTTTACATACAGTAGAGTCTCAACATTCCTGAGAGAATGTCAAATTTTGCAAACATGGTAGCCCCTGGCTGTCAGTGCTCTGGTCTGGAGCCCCGGGGGAAGGACTGGCTGCCAGCTTTCCTGCCCAGGGTCCCGGGGGAAGCAGCGGCTGCCGGAGCTCCATGCCCTGGAGCCCCGGGGAACCAGCTGCTCCGACTGCTCACAACTAATTGCATTGAATCTAAGATTCACAAATATTGCGACCCCACTGTACTTATTTTCTTTTACTTGCTGAAAGGGGATTTTTTCCTATGAACATAACAGACATTTCCGTCAGTTTGGGTTACATTAGGCAGCTGGTGGAGGGAGGAGGGAGTGCAGGGATGGAAAATGGGGCCCAACGTAAAAAGTTTGCTCACCCCATCCTAGGCCATTCCTGGGAAACCTTTTGTTCTTCATAGCTTATTCAAGAGCTTAACTACCCTTTATAGTTAGAAAAATCTTTTTAGGGGTACATCTGCTTTTATCCACTTTGGACTTGTGTACCCTGTGGAATATTTCAAAAAAAAACAAAACCCCAAAGCATTCACACATCCAAGCAGGATAATTCAACATAAGAGGGTTTTTCCCTCAAAGTAATTACTCCAGCTTTGCAAATGACTTTAACCAACCCCCAACCCTGCACCCCTCTCTGTTTCAAGGTCCAAAAGGAATGTGTGTGAACAAAGCACAGCTATTATTTGGCTCACGTGAAGGCTCTTTTTGCAATGCTGTGGCTGTGAACTCTGGCTGTAAATGAGAAGGCTCTGTTTCACGATGTTGTGGCTGCATGAATGCAATTTTCCAACAGTACTGATTCAGACATAAGAACATCAAAATAAGTAATGTGGAAAAACACCTGCAGTGTAGACATACCCTTTGTCTATGCTGGCAATTGAGTGACAAACCTTTTGTCATTCACAGATTCTTAAATTCCATGCTCCCACCACCGCCACCCAAACTGCAAAAGCTTTGCCAAGGCAAATACTAGTGTAAACAGTACTTTGTTGGTAGGTTGAGTTTTTTAAAACAGTGTTTACTCTTCCTGAGGCCTGGTCTACACTTACCTTTACCATCAGTCTATTTCAGCTATGCGAAGTTGACATACCTATTACAATGTCCTCCACATGGTAAAGTCAATAGGCCCTGTTCTCCCGTCGACACCGGCTACTCTTCTTGTTTTGCTGGGGTACCAGCATTGATGACAGCAAGCTTGGAGATCAATTTATTGCATCTTTAATGATGTGATAAATCAATGCCCGGTGTATCAATGGCAATTGGGTTGATCCTCAGCGTAGTGTCAACACAGCCTTGCCACTAATAGCTGTATAGTGTAGACAAACCCTAAAACACCTTTGCTGTAACTTAAGCCCTTTACCTCTGGTCCTAACCTCAGTGGATTTAGGACTATTGATCCTCATTCTCCTTTTGACAGTGCAGAAGACATATCAGGCCCCTCCTCTCTCTCCTTTTTTTCAAGATTAAATAAGATTAAGGTTTTTTTAACCTTCCCTCACAGGTCAGGTTTTCTAAACCTTTTATCATTTTTGTTGCTGGCCTGTGGACTCTCTAGTTTTGTCACATCTTCCCCAAAGAGACCCAGAACTGGACACTGCATTCCAGTGGTGGACTGAGGCCGCATCACCGCTGAGCAGAAGAGAATAATTACATCCTAGGTCTTACACACAACACACCGGTTAATAATGCACCCTTGAAAGATATTAGCCCTTTCTTGTCGTTTTGTTGAGTTGATTCAATTTATGACCTGCTATAACTCCCAAATCCTTAAGCAAACCTACCAGCTACCCAATTAGTCCCCATTTTGTAGCTGTGTATTTGATTTTTCCTTCTTTGGTCTGGTACTTTGCAGTTGTCTTTAATGAATTTCATCTTGTTCGTTTCAAAAAAAGTCTCCAAATGGTCAAGGTTGTTTTGAAATCTAATTCTGTCCTTCAAAGTGCTTACGGCCCTTCCCAATTTGGTGCCATTTACAAATTCCATATGCTTACTCTTTACTCCTTTATTCTAGTCATTAAGGAAATAGTGACTAATAGCAGAGCAAGAACTTATTCCAGTCGGACACCACTAGATACACGCTCCTTGTTTGACAGTGAACCATTGATATCTACTCTCTGTATGTTCTTTCAACCAGTTTTGCACACGTTATAGTAATTTTGTCTAGACCACATGCCTCTAATTTGCTTATGAAAACGTCATGTGGGACTGTATCACAGGCCTCACTAATATCGAGATAAATTAAGTCTCCTGCTTCCCCTCACCCTCGAGGACAGAAATAACGTCAAAAGAGGTAATTACATCAGTTTGGTTACACTTATACTACAACAGAAATTCAATTTTAAGGCAGTTAGCTCAAGTGTAACATGTGACTGTCTTCACTGTAAATACCATCAATTCGATTTATGGAGCACTAATATTGATATTGTAATATCATCGAAACAGGTGGGTGTAGCGTCAAGTTCAAATGTAACAGTTCGAATGAAGGCTGGAGTGGAAGTGCCATATCTTTTGAATCGAATCCATCAGCCTCCACAGGCAGACTGGTGGTGCTGCACCTAGTTTCTGGCTCCCTGCCACTTGTGGGAGCTGGGAAACTGACCAGCACAGCAGCCTTGCAAGTGGTGGGGAGCTGTGAAACTCCCAGTGCCACTGCACCTGGCTCCCAGTGCCCTGCTACTTGCAGGAGCCAGAACACTGACCAGAGCAGCACCTGGCTCCCTGCTGCATCTGGCAAGCCAGGAGCAGCAGTGCTGGTCAGTTTCCCATCTCCCCCATGCTGCAGGGACCCAGGAACCAGGCAGCAGGGTAAGCACTGCCAGCAGTAGGGGTGCAGCAGGGCCCGGGTAGAGAGCACAGAATGTGGGGCCGAAGGAACTGTGGGATAGGTTCCCAGAATGTACTGCTGCAACAGTTGATATATGGCCACTCTAGTCTGGCAGCACTAACTCAACTTTGTGTGGACTATGTGGGAAGGACGGATACTCAAAATTGAATTTATAAAACTCAGTTATAAAAACAAATTTAATAAAATCAAACTTATCTGGTAGTGTAGACGTAGCCTATGTTATGATTTGCTCTTGACAAATCAAAGCTCACTATTCCTTACAACCCCATTATCCCTTAGACACTTATAAATGGATTGTTTAATAATTTGGTCCAACATCTTTCCAGACATCTTTCCAATTATGTCTCTCAAGATTTTATAATTGCACAACCCAGGTACAAATACCATGAGCATTTCTCTGCACTCCCTTTCTTTAGTGCTTTGCATTGCACATTCAATATATCCATCAAAAACTCCTAAATACGCAACTGGAGTATATGTGGAGTATATGTTCTGAATGAGAAAGTCTAAGTTTTCATACAATAATGCTGAACATCTAGTGTTTTTCACAACTCCAGATTTTTCCTCAATGTTACATAGTACACCAGGGTCAGAAGCAGGAAGGGAATTTAGGTTTCGTGTTTCCCAAGTCAATGCCCTATCCCAGGGGTTGGCAAACAAAACAGCAAGAAGAGCCATTTTTTCCAATTTGGTAAAAATACTCAATAATTCAATAGCCGCAATGTGCGTGATCCTGAGATGGTCCTTAGAAATAATGTCAAACCAGACATTTTGTAACCTCTATTTTAAGCACAGTGGACACACAATGGATTTGGAATGCGATACATGTTTACTGCAGGATGTTTGCAACCTTTTAAAATATTCTATTTCCTCACACTTTACGGGTGTGTGTGTGTTTGTACCGCTGTCTTACTGACTTTCCGTCCCGAACCTTCTCTCTCTCTGGAGGATGCTGGGGGAGTTACCCAACGTTTCAAGATCACTTCTGTAGATTTCAAAGGAAGGTCAGAAGTTGGAAGAAGTGTAGTGAATGCAAGAGAGATTTGCATGGTAGGTAGCAGATCCCAAGTGTAATTTGAAGAGCATTTTCCTCTTCATTTTTATGGAAAGAAAGGCACTTCCTACCTTGGAATGCTCATGATTTGAAATGGGTGTCAATTATCTCTCTAGGCTCCATTATACTCTGGCTGGGAATGCTGCAACACCTCATACTACAATTATCACTCATGACTTGAAAGTGAAGCTGCATCTAAAAAAGTAAAAACCACTTTGGAAGATGAGTTCTTCCTCAAATGGTATTTCTAAGAGGCTGCTGTGTTCAATTAGTTTGTTGCCTGAAAGATTGTGTATGATGTTATTTAGGCCATTACAGTAAACGTCTGGCTTCTGCGGGTTTGAAATGTCAAAGGTTTCTAGAAAATATTTAAATATTATTTATGTCCTGGGCTCCTTTGAACCATGCTCTTCAGCGAGGTTCAAAATTAGTAAGATCCTATCAGTTGTTCTATGCTCAGGGCTACATGCCCCAGCGGCACTTACCTGCTAAACCACTGGAGTGTCTTACTCTTTGTAATCCAGCCTCGCCGACATATGTTAGTGGCTAATGGGGATGATTAGAGACATTCTTGCTGCATTTTATTCAATTACAGGAAATGTAATTTTTCTTAATCATGGGTTTTACTTAAGGCTGCCTGCCTGGAACAGCTTTATAAACGGTCAGATCTTTCATGGACATCCTTAACTCAATAAGTAAGAGTCCAGGCCACAACATAAAGTAACAAACAGCTCTATTCAGCCAAATTAAATCAGGGTTTCTTTATTTTCCTAGCAGCTGACAAACTGATGCAAGCTTCATGAAGACTTCAAGAGGCAGGGGAGGGAGCAGAAGCGTCACAGGGCTCCTCTCTTCCAAGAGGCCACACCCTAATGATTTTGGGGGGGTGGGATGAGGAGGCCATGTCTAAGCTCCGCACAGGGGCTCAGTTTGAGAGTGCAAACAGACAGGTACAAGCAGCGGGGTCGACAACCACCAGGGGCACCAGCGCAAGGTGGGAGGGAGCCTGCCTCGACGCCCTTGCTGCCATGGTATTTCAAAGGGGCCCAGAACTCTGGCTTCTGTCACTGCCAAACCAGAAGCAGCATCAGCTGGAGCTCAGGCCCCCTACTAAATGCCACGCCCCAGGGCAACTGCCCCATTTGCTTTCCCCCACCCCCCAGCACACACACGCCCTCCATCAGTGGGCCTGGATATAGGAGACTGGGAGGAAAACGAGAAGAAAGCAATCGTCCTTAGTGAAAAGTATACAACGGAAGAAAGGAGAGAGGATAAATGTTTTTAAAAAACCAAATTAAATTAGAGAAAACAGAACTCAAGAGACCTGGGGTTATACATTACCATACTGATACATGTTAGGAAGGAATTCGTTTTTTCAAAAATCATGGGACATTTTATAAGCTCTTTAGAATCAGAATTTTTTTCAAAGCTGATATTTTGGACACCTGTGAATATAGTATTGGATTATGATAACACTTAGACCCTAGTATTTAAAAACAACTAACTCACACAAGAGTAATTTTTAATGCCACCAAATGTAGGGGACATGCCAGGCACTGCCATAGCATGATAACAGCTTTCAAGTATCTAAAAGCAGGGGTGGGCAACCCTGAATGGCAGATGGGCACCATGAGAGGCCTTTCTTCAACTTAGTAGGCTGCAGCAGCCTGGGGCCCACTGGTGTTCCACCTGCGACCCCATTAGGTCCCTGGCTGCCTCTTCACCATGTGCCTCTCACACAGTTGGGCAGTGGAGCCCCACGGCCCCCCACACTTACCTACTCCTCTCCCTCTCTCCCAGCACTTTTGGAGTCGCGTATGGCCTGATTCCTCCTCCATCCCTGCTCCTCCTCTTCCCTCCCAGAGCTGAAATGCCATGAGAAGCAGATTCACAGTTGCTCAAGCTCTGAGAGGGAGGGGGAGAAACGGGGATGGAGAGCAAATCAGGCGATTCACGATGCCAAAAGTGCTGAGAGGGAGGGTGGCAGCAGGTGTAGGAAGTGCAGGACTTTGGTGCCCCCGTGTGCAGAAGGACCTGAGCCTGAATGGCTATCAAGAAAAAAATTATCTGTCTTATTGGAAGTGGTGAGCACTGTAAACTTAGCATGTTTTTTGGGCATTCTTAACAAATAGTGATTAAGTAGGCTATTACCCTGGAAGGCTCTTTCAGTGGTAAAAGACCTCACAAGCCCGCGGAGTGAGGAGGTTACACCTGAGCCCACAGAAGGGTGAGGGTTGGTGTCTATATTAAGGTGGTCGTGCCCGCGGCCTAGAAACAGCCATAGATGGGTGCGCCTGGAGAGTGCAAACAACAGAATTTAGAGTGGGTAACAACTGGATGGAACTTGAACTGCTCAACTCTGTCATTGACACACAGGACTAATTGTTCATGGAAGCTCCTCTTAGCTCAAGTGATTCAGCCCCGTGGTTTTGAAGCAGGAAAGAGAGTTTATCCCTACTACCAACAGGCAATTCAGTGGCCAAGCTGTGCTGCGTATGCTGACAAACCTCAAGTCCTTGTTGGCCATACGGTGACTGTGGTAAGATCAGTATGGCCAAATCTTGTGCTCAGCTAGGGGTGGAATGAGTTTCATGAGCATAAGTGAGAGGAGAATTTGGCACCATGACTGCTCTGAGTTGGGCCAGTGTCTTGTGTTCCAGGAGCAGGTAAGGTTAAGGGCGAACTGTGTTTTCTACTGTGGAAGATGGAGGACGGCCATTAATTCTGAATGCTGTTGAATGCTCCATCAGTGAAGAGGCAGGATAAGGTACTGAAGAGCTGAGAGTCGCTAGCACCCCCTGCTGGGAGAGGAGGAATGCAACCGCCTGGATAACCACCAGCACTGAGCTCAAACCAACCCCCCTCCCCATATTCTCTTGCTAGGAGTTGAAATCCATATGCTGACGAGATTGCTGCATTGAGGAGGGATGTATTAAAGTTCTTGGATCTTAGCCAGAATAAGGGTTTAGGCTGAGGAAGAACAGGAATCTTGTTTTCATCTAATAGAGCTCTCCCCTGTTCTCACCACGACTGGTTTCCGCTCTTATTCCACGAAGGAATGGTCTCTGCATCAGGAATGGTAGATGCTGCCCTCTAGGCCAAGCTAACAATATAAGAAATGGTTAGGGAAGGATAAACATGGAGGTTCCTCTTGTATTACTTCTCGTTTTCATGCGCCACAATAAATGCCCCAATAAATCATCATATACAGAGCATCTCACTTTAAAAAAATCACTTACTAGTATTTCGCAAGATTCACATTTATCTTTAAGTCTATAGCGGGAAGCTTAATAGAGATTTTAAAGCACAAGAGAATCCATTACATGAGTCTTGATTATGTTATAATTGAAAACAGCCCATAGGGATCTAACGCAGCCATGTATTTCTCCCATTACTGCCTCAGAGAACACCAGTGCTCAAGAGATATGAGTGTCCTTTGAGAAATGATGTCTTCCACAGTCATGAAAAAAACAGCTAACAAAGCATTGTGCATTAGGGTGTGGACATTTCCCATCTCCGCACCACACATCTTCAGTTAGACAGCTCATTGTCCCTCTCTACCTCCCTTCCAAGCCGTAAGTTCCCCTGCACACTTTAAGCATTATCTTTCAGCTCTTGGTAATATGCAACCTTCATGCTACAAAGAAACTCGCTCTCTTCTCCCTGTTCCTTCCAGTCCATCAATACCCTCTTGCCCCCCTTACCACTGCTAGTGCAAGAGCCTTCTCCTCTGTAGTTCTACCCACATGGAATGGAATTCCTGTACATTTCTGGTTCACAGATTCTCCGTCTCCATGCAAGTCACAGCTGACAACCTCTTGCCCCTTCCCATGCTCTTTAATTGCTCTCTTCTCTTCTATTATCTCAAGGTGACTTGATATTAGAGATTCTGCAAAGTAAAGGCCCATTCCAGGAACCTTTACTGATGTGAATTGCTCCTCTGAAATAAATACTAGGTGTGTACAAATTATTTAAGGGAGGTAAAAAATATTGTGGGATTAGTGTCCAAAGATCCTTGCTATTGCATGCTAATTCTCTAACCAAAAAACTTCAGTATTTTTCTTTCTTGCCTCTTAACAATGCACCAAACACGTATTGCCATACTGCAGGGTAGCAAAAGAAAATACAAAAGATAATTGAATTACCTTGAAAGTACTTTTGTGATTATATAACTTTCTTCCTGAGGGAGGGAGGAATTATAGTTTGTTTCTTATGTATGTATCAGATGTCCCATTTCATGATCAACTCTAAATTTAAGATTCTCAGTGCTCAGTTATTTAGCATCTGAAGCCAATAAGTAAAACAATCTGACTGACAGAAACTATTTCTTAGTTTATACCAGCCAAAAATCCTGAAGATTTTCCCTTAGACACAAAACCATTTACCATACATTTGAGAATCTAGGGTACGTTAACAAACAAGCAGTCCTGTAGCACCTTAAAAACTAACAAATGAGTTTATTAGGTAATGAGCTTTTGTGGGTAAGACTCGTGTCCTCAGATTTGTCAGTCTTTAAGGTTCTACAGGATGGTTTATTTGTGGAGCTACAGACTAACATGGCTGCCCCCTAGATTACAGTAAATTAGAAAGACTAAAATGGTGTCAAGGGGGCATTATGCAGGCCAGGGAATTCTATAACCCAGATTGCCACCCTGTTTTTCTTCAATCCAAAAGTGTAGCCACAAATGAGGGCTTGAAACTAGGTTTATTAGGGGATAGTGACCTCAGCCCTGAGGGAAGAGGAATTCTGAGAGGAAACACAAGGAGGAGGGTGCAACAGGGGAGGCCACCTGAGCCCTACTGAGAAAGTGGGACAATCAGTCAATTATCTTAGGTGTCTGTCCATGGACAGTATAAATTTCCATCCATGGACAGAATCAGTTTTGTTCTGTGCACCAAGGCCTGTGTAAATGTACATTTGTCCCCCCGTAGAAACACATGCTGCTAGCAGTAGGCAATGGTGGGTGCTCTATTAATTTGCTGGGAGACACCTGAATCTCTCCTGAGCAGCTGCCCAAGAGCTCGTCTTACAGGGAATGCTGGTACCTGTGCACAAACGCAAGCAGCCTGGGAAACAAAACAGGAAAAACAGGAAGTCCTGACACCGTCAAGCAACTATGAGGTGACTGGAATAACAGGGAACTTGGTGGGGTAACTTGCTTGATGGGAGAACTGTCATGGGATGGGTATAAACTGTTTGCAAAGGACAGCTGGAGTTGTTACATTTATTGTATGCAAGAGAGCTGTATGATAGCTCAGAGCTCCAGTATAAAACTGAAGCAAAGCCCGTTGAGAATCTTTAAGACCAGAGGCAAGAGCAATGGTGATGTCATGGTGGGCATCCGCTACAGAGCACCGGGGCAGGAGGATGAGGTAGACAAGGCTTTTTTTGGACAATTAACAGAAGTTTCCAGACCACAGGTCCCAGTTTTGACTGGGGACTTCAATTGTCCTGTCATCTGTAGGGAGAGCAATACACCCATGCGCAGACAAACTGGGAAGTTTTTGGAGAGTGTTAGGGGCGACTTCCTGATGGAAATGCTGGAGGAACCTCTTGGCATGGTGCTTACAAACAGAAGAATTGGTCGTGGAAGTAGAAATAGGTGGCAAGCTGGGCAGCAGTGACCATGAGGGAGTTGAGTTCAGGACGCTGACAAAGGGAAGAAAGAAGAGCAGCAGAATACAGACCTTGAAACTTCAGAAAAGGAGACTTTGACTCCCTCAAAACACTGACAGGTAGAATCTCCTGGGAGACTGACAGCAGGGGGAAATGAGTCCAGGAAAGCTGGCTGTATTTTAAAGAAGCCTTATTGGGTATACAGGAATAAACCATCTCAACATGCAAAAGAAAAGCAAATATGGTAGGTGACCAGCTAGACTTAACAGAGAACTCTTCAGTGAGCTTAAACACAAAAAGGAAGCTTACAGGAAGTGTAAACTTGGACAGATGACTTCTTGAGAAATATCTGTATACTCCTCAGGAGTATAAAACTTTGCTTGCGCATACGGGGGTGTAACCAGGAAGGCAAAAGTGCAGTTGGAGTTGCAGCTAGCAAGGGATGTGAAGGATAACAAAAAGGAGTTCTACAGGTATGTTAACAACAAGGAGGTCAAGAGGAAGGCAACCTAGTGACAGAGCTGGAAAAAGCTGAAATACAGTAGGGTCTCAATGTTCGTAAGGGTTCCATGTTCAGAACCCTAATGAATGTAGATTTTTCGCGAATACAGGGGGGAGTGCTCGGGACCTGGGGGAAACAGCCGCTCACGAATAATTGAATTAATGAACATTAAGTTCACAAATCATGAGACCCTACTGTACTCTGTTTTTTTTTTGCCTCAGTCTTCTCAGATGAGATCAGCTCCCAGACTGCTGCACTGGGCAGCACCATACAGAGAGAAGGTGAGCAGCCCTGAGTGGTGAAAGAATAGGTAAGGGCTGTTTAGAAAAGCTGGAAATGCACAAGTCAATGGGGCCAGACAATGCACCAGAGGGCGCTGAGAGAGTTGGCTGATGTGATTACAGATCCATTGGCCATTATCTCTGAAAATTTGTGGTGACTAGGGGAGGTTCTGGAAGACTGGAAAAAGGCAAATGCAGTGCCCGTCTTCAAAAATGGGATCTGGGGAATAGACCAGTCAGCCTCTCTTTAAGGAATCTCTGGAAAAATAATGGATCAGGTCCTCAACGAATCTACTTTGAAACACTTTGAGGAGACGAAATGATTAGGAACATTCAGCGTGGTTTCGCCAAGAGCAAGTCAGACCTGACCAACCTAGTTGCCTTCTATGATGCGAAAACTGGTTATATGAACATGAGGAAAGTGGTGGATGGAATAGATCTTGATTATAGCAAAGACTTTTGTATGGTCTCTCACAGTATTCTTGCCAGCAAGTTAAAGAAGTGTGGCTTGGATGAATGAACTGTAAGGCGGATAGAAAGTCAGCTAGGTTATCAGGCTCAATAGGTAGTAATCAATGGCTCAGTGACAAGTTGGCAGCTGGTATCAAGCAGAGTGCACCAGTTTTGTTCAATGTCTTCATTTATGATCTGGATGATATATAGATAGAGAGATATAGATATACATGGCTACGTCTACACGTGAAGCCTACATCGAAATAGCTTATTTCGATGTAGCGACATCGAAATAGGCTATTTCGATGAATAACGTCTACACGTCCTCCAGGGCTGGCAACATCGATGTTCAACTTCGACGTTGCACGGCACCACATCGAAATAGGCGCTGCGAGGGAACGTCTACACGCCAAAGTAGCACACATTGAAATAAGGGTGCCAGGCACAGCTGCAGACAGGGTCACAGGGCGGACTCAACAGCAAGCCGCTCCCTTAAAGGGCCCCTCCCAGACACAGTTGCACTAAACAACACAAAATACACAGAGCTGACAACTGGTTGCAGACCCTGTGCCTGCAGCATGCATCCCCAGCTGCCGCAGCAGCAGCCAGAAGCCCTGGGCTAAGGGCTGCTGCCCACAGTGACCACAGAGCCCCGCAGGGGCTCGAGAGAGAGCGTCTCTCAACCCCTCAGCTGATGGTCGCCATGGAGGACCCGGCAATTTCAACGTTGCGGGACACGGATCGTCTACACGGTCCCTACTTCGACGTTGAACGTTGAAGTAGGGCGCTATTCCGATCCCCTCATGAGGTTAGTGACTTCGACGTCTCGCCGCCTAACATCGAAGTTAACTTCGAAATAGCGCCTGACGCATGTAGCCGCGACGGGCGCTATTTCGAAGTTAGTGCCGCTACTTCGAAGTAGCGTGCACGTGTAGACACAGCTCATGTGTCATAGAACTGGAAGAGACTTTGAGAGGTCATCATGTCCAGTCCTCCGCAGTCACACCAGCACCTACCACTATCCCTGACAGAATTTTTTTTTTAAATCTATTTGCCACAAATCCCTAAAAGGTCCCCTCAAGGACTGAACTCACAACCCTGGGTTTAGCAGGCCAATGCTCAAAACACTGAGCTATCACCCCGCCCCCCCCAGTCAGCTTACAACTGGCACAAAACTGGGGGCAGAGAGAGAGAGACAGTGGCGTGTAGAGATAGAGTCCAGAGTGATCTAGACACATTGGAGGATTGGGCCAAAAGAAATCTGATCAGGTTCAACAAGGACAAGTGCAGAGTCCTGCACTTAGAATGGAAGAATCTCATTCACTTCCACAGGCTGGGGACTGACTGACTGACAGAACGCAAACCTACTGACACAAGGAGAGGCAAGGGGGCAGATGCCCCAGGGCCTGGTGATTTAAAAGGGGCAGGACTTCGAGACACTGCCTGTGCTACAGTAGCAATGGCAGCAGCTGGATCCCTAGACAGTGTGTGCCAGGTGATGCTGAAGAACGCTAAATGCCATCCCTGTTCCTTCCAAAAAAGATCCCACCCCTCCTGGGTCCCCTGAGAGCCCCCTCCATTTTGCCCAGGGCTTGGCAAAGTTTGTTGACCACTCTGCCTAAGCAGTACTTCTTCAGAAAAGAACCTGGGGATTACAGTGGATGAGAAGCTAGATATGAACCAACTGTGTGCCCTTGGTACCAAGAAGGCTAATGGCATATTGAGCTGCATGAGTGGCAACATTGTCAACAGATCTGGGGAAGTAAATATTCCCCTCTATTCAGCAGTGGTGAGACTGTATCTGGAGTAATGTGTCCTGTTTTGTCCCCCTCTCCTCACTACAGAAAGGATGTGGACAAACTGGAGAGGGTCCAGCAGAGGGTAACCAAAAAATGACTAGGGGACGGGGGCACATGACGTATGAGGAGAGGGTAAGGGAATTGGGCTTATTTAGTCTGAAGAAGAGCAGAACACAGGGGAGGGGAACTATCTGAAGGATGAGGAGAGGCTATTTTCAGTGGTTGCAGATGTCAGAACAATAAGCGATGGTCTCAAGTTGCCATGTGGGAGGTCTAAGTTGGATAACAGGAAAAACTATTTCACTAGGGGTACGTCTACACGTGCACGCTACATCGAAGTAGCTTATTTCGATGTAGCGACATCAAAATAGGCTATTTCGATGAATAACGTCTACACATCCTCCAGGGCTGGCAACGTCGACGTTCAACTTCGACGTTGGGCAGCACCACATCGAAATAGGCGCTGCGAGGGAACGTCTACACGCCAAAGTAGCACATATCGAAATAAGGGTGCCAGGAACAGCTGCAGACAGGGTCACAGGGCGGACTCAACAGCAAGCAGCTCCCTTAAAGGGCCCCTCCCACACACAGTTGCACTAAACAACACAAGATCCACAGAGCCGACAACTGGTTGCAGACCCTGTGCATGCAGCATGGATCCCCAGCTGCAGCAGCAGCAGCCAGAAGCCCTGGGCTAAGGGCTGCTGCACACGGTGACCATAGAGCCTTGCAGGGGCTGGAGAGAGAGCGTCTCTCAACCCCTCAGCTGATGGCCACCATGGCGGACCCCGCTATTTTGATGTTGTGGGACGCGGATCGTCTACACGTGCCCTACTTGGACGTTCAACTTCGAAGTAGGGCGCTATTCCCATCCCCTCATGGGGTTAGCGGCTTCGACGTCTCGCCGCCTAACGTGGATTTCAACTTCAAAATAGCACCCAACACGTGTAGCCGTGACGGGCGCTATTTCGAAGTTGGCACCGCTACTTCGAAGTAGCGTGCACGTGTAGATGTGGCCTAGGAGTGTGGTGAAGCACTGGAACCGGTTAACTAGGTAGGCTGTGGAATCGCCCTTCTTAGAAGCTTTTTGTCAGGGATTTTTCATCCCTCGGGCATTATCACCCCTGTGGGTCAGGGGAAACAAGCCTTGGCCATTAAACATCATTACAGGTACAGGTAGAATCTAAAATCACATAGGCTGCCATTTAGCAGCCCCCTGTAATGGTCACTCTGAGTCAGTTGGTTTCCCTGGTAACCCTGAACACATAAACAACTCGTGACCTGGGGTTTAAAATCCAGGCATCTGATTGGGCGCAGGTGGAAAGCTTCTAGAAGTTTCCACAGCCCAGAGGACCTGTTTGAAAACAGGCCCTCAGAACTATCACATGTAAATAGCCTCCTGAATCATGCATGAGATCATAGGATATAAGGCGGCGCAGCACAGCGCTCGCCAGCCCTTGGCACGGATACGACTCCACTACCTGTACGGGGAGGTGCTGGCCCTTGAGGCATCCACCAGCCCCTAGGCTAGCTGCCTCACAAGCAGCGAAGACTTTGCGAAGAGCTCCAGCTTGAGAAGACTTTGCGAAGGGCTCCTGAGTCAACACCAGCATCGCCCAGAAGAGCCCACCTGCTGCGGTGACAGCTGGCAGTTTTACCTCAGCACTAAAAGAGTGACAAGCGCCCTGAGGTGAATCAGGTGAGCAGCGAACTGGCCTCATCACTAGGGTGAGGTACTGCGTGCTCGCCTGTTGAAACCCAGGGTCTGCCATCTAAACAGCAAGCAGGCTCCAAGGTGACTCAGCTGGGCGGCGAACTGGCCTCACCATTAGGGAGAGGTACTGCGTGCCCAGCTGTTGAAGCCCAGAGCCTGCATCGAAGCGGCACCCTCGCTCCCACCGCCTGCCATCCTGCGGTGACGACACTACCTACTGGACACGACCCACCTGCCTGACGAGACTGCAATCACCTGGACACGTAAATTCACCACAAGCCTGAGGCCCAGCTCAGGCTACACAGACTATTATAGGCCTGAGGCCCAGTCCAGGCTATAAGGACGTCCACAGGCCTGAGGCCCAGCCCAGGCGATAAGAACTACCATAGGCCTGAGGCCCAGCCCAGGCCACATAGATTTTCACAGGCCCGAGGCCCAGCCCGGGTTATACAAATTATATTACTTTGGGCATTGGGTCCCCGCAACGGGGGGTTCGAAGTCGCGAATCGAACCGCGCCCCTCCTGGCCAAGAGGGGCCACACCCAGGGGCTTGACCCCAAGGCCGGGCCTAACAGCCCAGGTTTCCTCTACCATCTTAGAAACTGCACACTTGTGTTAATAGTTTTACAGTTATAGTTAATTAGTTTGTCATTTAGTTATAGTAAATGGTACTAGTAGCAATAATTAATTATCTAAGTGATTAGTCATAGACTGGTAACAATAACATTTATTTAACTGACGTGTTTATATTCTTAAGGAGCAGGCGGGTCATCTTGGTAGAGGCTTGACCTCCCAGTTACCCTATAAACTCTGCATCCTACCTTACCCCTCCTTACCTGTCCCTATTCTCCGAGCCCCAGCCAGGGAGGTTACACTTCCCCCTCACTCGGCTGGGAGGAGGACCTTGGCAGGCAAAGCCCCAAGATAGGCTGGCATAGCGAACCAGCCAGGGCATTAAGGGGGAAAACAAATTGACCTTCCCCTGCCCGGAGCTATATTAATATAAAACTACCTATACCTCTCTCCTTGAATTTCCCTTTAATCTTCCTTTTTGCCTCCAACCTAATAAAAAACCATCATACAGGTTGCTTCATGGACTGTTTAGTGTATAGCATCGTAAGTGTCTAAAAAAATGCTATTGTTGCAATTCAATGCATTATCAGTAATCACTAATATATATATGGTTACTTTATAAAAAATTGTCTACTGTTACAAGTGTCATTACTCCTTTCCCTGTTGTTTGTTCTGTTAATAAACTTTGTAACTGTTTGCACCTTCACAAGCCTTCCTCTTCCTGTCTCACCCTTCTCCCTTAAAGCCAGCCTCCTGCCTGCCAGGGAAAATTCTACCAGCCTCTCTAACGGCAGTACTGGGCCAGTGCACAACCCCCGGGGCCTCCTGCCGGAGGTGGGTGGGGGTGGCCTGCAGAGGGGCGGGGCGACCTCTACTTGTCGCCGGGTCTCCGCTGTCCCCTCCTTATCCTCATCCCAGGCCTCTTGAGGATCCGAACGGTGTACTGGTGTGGGGTCAGCGTGGCCTCGGCCCGCGACTTTGCCCGCACCGACACTTTTAAGGCCAGGCTTGACAAAGTCGTGGCTGGAATGACTTGGGCTATGTTTACACTAGTTCAGAAGATTGACCCACTCAGAGTTGATCATCCAGGGTTCAGTTTTGCGGATGTAGTAGGGATGCATGAAATCAACGTCTCAGGGGTCGCAGTCAACCCCCGTACTCTTTGCAAGAGGCAAGGAGTTAGGGAGGTTGATAGGAAAAAGTTGTCCGTCAATCTCAGTACATCTTCTCCATGTTGCCTAAGGTCTTCCTCTTTTGCATTTTCCTTTCAGGTTCCATTTGAGAGCTTGACTGACTATGCTGGATGATGGTTCTCTGAGAGTGTGGCCTAGCCATTCCCATTTTCTTCGCTTGATCTGAACGTCAAGTCATTCTTGTCTTCCTCTGTTCCAAAGCTCCTCATATGTGACAAAGTCTTGCCATTTGATGTGAAGGATGTACGTCAGGCATCTGTTTATTTTAGTATTAAATAGATAAAAAAGAAAACCCAACCCAACACCATCTTGTTCCTAGCTTGGTGCTACTTGTATTTGGTCCAGTTTAAGAAAATTCTTCAAAACTGAAATATCTGCCTTCAAGTTGCAATGTCTTGTAATGATCCTTTCGTCATTCCTGACCACTGAGAAGGGAATTCCCCTGAGGAAACTAACCTAGGTCAAATCCCTTACAAAGTGGACAGTAGTTCAGTTTAGTTCCTTGTAGCCCACAGGGTAAGCTCCGTGTAATCAGAGTTTTTTATTTTATGACTGATGCACAGAGGGTTAAAGGTTCCTTCCAGTAACTTGGGACTCAGCAGTAAAGTCAGATGAACGTGTTGAATTGAGAGTAGCTAGATTCATTCTGCAGCCCATGCCTGAAGAAGCTACCTCTCTGCAGTCTTCTTAGCATCTCTAGAACTGACAGAAGCTGTGGACTTTAGTTTCTTGAGAAACATATATTCTTTTTAATCAAGTTACCACTCTGTGTACCAGCTCTGAAGAGAGCTGGTCATGCAGTTCTTATCTTAATGTCCTCATTCACACTACCAGCAGCTCTTGTCTCTAAATATTTTCATATTATACATGAGATTAGTGCTCACAGTGCCAGACTGAGAGCCATGAGGAAGGAAGACCTCTCTTTAGCAGGTATGTATGCACGGCATGGGGAAGCAAAAGCACAACAGTCTCCCTCACTGTCCGGGTATGGGCTTCAGTCTTTACACAGAGAAAACACTTTTGGGGTAGGGATAACCATATTTGAACTTTCAAAAAAGAGGACACCCCTGAGAGGGAGTGTATCTGTGTCAGTATCTACCAACTCACGTTGTAGTATATCTAGCACATTAATACAACGTGAGTTGGTAGATATGACCGTGCTTGGTCTCCGTAGCAAGGTTAGCAATTTGAGTATCAATTAGAAGCAGTTTAGGAAAATGTCTGCCTAGACCCTTGTCCACTACTAACCAGACTGAGTCTCCAGTTCTTCTTCACAGCAGGAGCCTTTTATTATTTGGCATAAAATGAGTTGAGGTGCATTAACATGGCTCAGTTCTTTTCTGCCTCTCCCCATGATCAAAGCTCCATCTCCACTTTCTAAGGCAGGGGGTAGCTTCCTTTTGAAAAAGGCTCACCAGTATCGAGAGAGCCACAACCAGAAAGCTCTGCAGAATTCCAGTTGCTAATTTTCCCTTTCTTTCGCTGCTCAAATCCCCCAGCCTGGCTCCACCCTCACTTCCCAAATCCATTGTCCATCCGCACAGCACTAACTACACTAACCTGCTTGAGCATCCAGTTTTATTAAATCCAATTTTACAGCCCCTCACTATGGCAGTGATGCATAATTAATCAGTTTTGCTTCAGTTTTGCTGCTGCAGCAGCCATGTAGGGGAAAGATTTAATGAAGCAGAAAAGACCCTGATTCGTTGAAGAGTAGCTTGTGGCTCTCAGAATTTCGGCCTGGTTTTCACACTTTGAAGCCCCACGCGTTTCAGTTTCTATCTCCCCAGGGCCAATGAAAGACTGGGAAAGGGAATTATTATTTTGTCAGGGAAGCAAGTCGCTTGATCAGGGCTGTCATAGCAGTGTCTCTCCTGCCCCTCGCAAACATCTCTAGGGGAGGTGAACACACTGTGCATGGAAGGACAAGTCAACAACGGCATTTCAGTTACTTGCCTTATATGGAATGTCAATGCTACCATTTTGAGTTATGCTCCTTCGCTGGCAGGTCTAACGACAGGGCAGACCAGATGGCGACAGCTTAGTTCCAATTGATGTGTCCTTTGAAATGACTCCTGTTGCCATGGGATTAGGTCACAATAACACAGCTGCAAATGCCACTGTACTTTCCAGACCTCCTCATGCTGCACTTCCTACCTGTGTCTGTATCCACTTTTGGTACTTCTCACTCTCTAATGCTCACAGCACAGAGGGATCAGAGAACAGAGCATTAGACAAATGGCTGACTCAGGAGAAAGACTGCTCAGGGAGTTACTGCAAAGCCTCTCACTTCTCTGTTATTGATTTTAATCCAGCACAGACCAGGGATGCCAAAAGTCATTGCCCTCTGCAGCTATTCTGTGGCCTATGTGAAATAAGTTTGGGCATCTCAGCCCAGATCCCATCACAATTCACACATGTCCTTGTCACAAAAATGGAGAGATGACAGCAGCAGCCACAGACTGAACAGATGGAGCCTGAACCAGCATTTCGTCCAAAGAAACAATCCCTCTAAAATAGGGCTATGGCTTATGGGCTGGACAGCGTGAAACCTTTTTTCCTAGTACTCACACTACCCAGATACCCAAATGCTACACCTGTTTCTGTTGTTAGAAAAGCTTTTGCAAACAAATGGCTTTTGGACATAACCATCGACATGGTCCTCTTATGCAAGGTACTCTGCAGCTTTGCTATGAGGAGCCAAATTCAGAGGTGATGTGAAAGGTGGTATAAAAGTTACCTTCCCTTACACCACAGTTAGATTCCCACTAAATTTACTTCACCCCCTTTATAGATAGATACATAAGGGTCTTAGTTGGAGTCAAGATGAACTAGAAGATGTAACAAGATACTCATTAAAGAAGCATCCAGAGACAGCTGTTTTCCAGCTTCTCAGACCATTAGTCACATCAACTTAGCTGAGTGTAAAGAGGGACTAATTTATGCTCCATTAAACACCAAACAGGTACAGACACATCAAAAACAAGACAACACCTTCCACTCCTGCTGCTTTTGCCCAGTAGATGTGGGAATGGGACTGCGGAGTATGAAATAAAAGGAGACAGCAGCAGTTAGAGTGCCGCAGGTCGGGAAAGCGGTGTGCCATCTTACCTGAGACCATTTTGTTACAGACCACAAGGCATCTGCAACATCTGCCATGAAAAGGAGAGCCCCAGTTTAGGAAGCACAGGTAAGACTATGCCAATATGGAAGCATTTTATAAGAAGTACAGAGTTGTTGGAGGAGCAGGTTGCAGTAATGCTTGGACAGAGGTATCATGAAACTAAATGGGTGTACATCTCTGCTGCGCAGCCACAGCACCAGCAGGATCTGGATGGGGACTGAACCACGGTAGTGCCGGATAGAGTGCCAGCAGCAGTGAAAAGGGAAGGAGGAACAAAGCCCTTTGTAAGAAAGGTCTGCATCACCTGCACAGACGTGCATGAAAACTCACATGCATACACAGAGCCTCAAACGTACAGAGAAACAGACACATGGCCTGAGATGCACAGCCCATTCATTAACGATAGCCACCTGAGGTTACAAACACTGGAGTGCATGGAGAGGTTTCCAAGAGAAGGGCTTTTCATGGCAAAATGCTACTTTGAGAAACTCTTTTGCAAACACGTGTGAATCTCATTGCAGTTTTCCTTGACTAAAGCATTTGTTTTCAACAATGTCAGAGTCGGGCCCGCTGGGGGGAAAGGGGTTGTTGCTCCGGGCCCCTTTTAAATGCCACAGCAGTGCTGTGATGCCAGTCTGTGTGCAGCTCTGAGGGAGCGTGGGCAGGGAGCAGGGCTGACTGAGGGTGACTGCCCTTGGCTCTGCCCTTCTAGTGTTGGCCCCACCCCTTCTGGAGCACAGAGCAGGGCCCCCCCTGCTGCCTTGCCTTGGGGCCCACAGTGGTTGTCAGTGTTGCTGACTGGAAGCATCCAAACACGTTTATTAAAAGAGGAAACATCTCCTAGCAACTCCATGTCTGTTTTGCTTCCTCCACAAAAATCAAAGTGAAGGCCAAGGGTAAGTAGGAATAAAACTCAAGGCTGTTGTGCTGAAAACTGAGCACAAAAACTGGGGGTGTTCAGTACCTTTGGGAACTTCACATTCAACAATCGCCAGTTGGCTTTGGCAGCTGACATGTTTTTGGATATGTTTAAAAAATGTAGTGGTCTTGACTTCCCCCTCACATCCACTTTACTTCAGTGGAGCTGCTTCTAATTTACGCTTCTGAGAAAGAGAGAGAGAGAAAGGAGAATCAGGCAGGAGAGAGAAAGGGAATATCTCAGCCTGAAACACACTTTGCAGGGTAGCGTCTACCAAATCTTTTCCTAGTATAGGCCACATTTAAAAATCAGTGTTTTCTGGACAACCTAATGCTCTGGATACACTCCCCATTCCACTGCAAGGGCACCTTCAGTCCTGCAGACAATCAAATTACATCCTGGGAGCAGCCAAAGCACTGGCTCCCAGGGAAATGTAACATAAAGGTTTAGTGCACAAGTTCTCTTTAATGTCACATAAGCTACGTCTACATTTGAAGCCTACATCGAAGTAGCTTATTTCGATGTAGCGACATCGAAATAGGCTATTTCGATGAATAACGTCTACATGTCCTCCAGGGCTGGCAACGTCGACGTTCAACATCGACGTTGCGCAGCACCACATCGAAATAGGCACTGCGAGGGAATGTCTACACGCCAAAGTAGAACACATTGAAATAAGCGTGCCAGGCACAGCTGCAGACAGGATCACAGGGCAGACTAGCGCTTCCGGGGCAACAGCTAGCCGCTCCCTTAAAGGGCCCCTCCCAGACACACTCAGTCTGCAGAGCCATAGGTACACACACCTTGGGCGACACAGTCATGATGGACCCCCAGCAGCAGCAGCAGCAGCAGCAGCAGCAGCAGCAGCAGCAGCAGCCAGAGGTCCACCCAGCCACCCCTGCAGGAGCAGTGCTCGCCCTGCTCCATGCCATGCAGGAGGCAGCTGAGCACCTCCTTGCCACAGAGGAGGAGCTGCCCGCAGGGGAGGAGGACGCAACCCCCAACCCTGCAGCACCCCGACCCCCCCCCCCGCCGCCTCATACACCACCGGCTGTGGAGCTACCCCACCAGCACCGACTGGTGGGAGCGGCTGGTGCTTGGGGAGTGGGACGACGACCACTGGCTCAGGAACTTTCGCATGAGCCGGCAGACATTTCTGGAGCTATGCCAGTGGCTCACCCCCGCACTCAGGCACCAGGACACTGCCATGCGGCGTGCCCTCCCTATTGAGAAACGGGTCGGCAGCGCTGTCTGGAAGCTGGCCACTCCAGACAGCTACCAATCCGTGGGCCAGCAGTTTGGCGTAGGCAAGGCCACCATCGGGGCTGTCCTCATGGAGGTAAGAGGACCCACGGGGGGAGGCGGGGAGGCAGCCCTGGCAGGGGAGGGGGGCCCTGGCAGGGGCGGGGCAGGGGAGGGGAGGGCCACACACACCCTGCTCACCCCTCATTGGTTCTCTCCCATGTGCTTCTCCTGCAGGTCGTCTGCGCCATCAACGCCATGCTCCTCCACAGGCTCATGAGGCTTGGGGACCCAGATGCCACCATCGCGGCCTTTGCCACCCTGGGCTTCCCCAGTTGCTTCGGGGCTCTGGATGGGACTCACATCCCCATCCGCACCCCGGAGCACAGTGGAGGACATTACATCAACCGGAAGGGCTACCACTCAGTGGTCCTACAGGCCTTGGTGGACAGCCGGGGCCATTTCCAGGACATTTATGTGGGCTGGCCTGGCAGCACCCACGACACCCGGGTATTCCGGAACTCGGGCCTGTGCCACCGGCTGGAGGCGGGGCCCTACATCCCCCAGCGGGAGATCCCTGTGGGGGACACCACCATGCCCTTCTGCTTCATCGCAGATGCGGCATACCCCCTCTAGCCGTGGCTCATGCACCCCTACATGGGCCATCTGTTTGCCAGCCAGGAGCGCTTCAACCAGCGCCTGAACCACGTGTGCCAGGTGGTGGAGTGCACATTTGGCCGCCTCAAAGGGCGCTGGAGGTGTCTCCTCACCCGCTTGGATGCGGGCCCCACCAACATCTCCGAGATTGTGGGTGCGTGCAGCGCCCTACACAACCTGGTGGAGAGCAAGGGGGAGGCCTTCTTTCAGGGCTGGGCTGTGGAGGCTGGCAGGGCCGATGTGCAACCACCCGCTGCCCCCAGTCGCCAGGTGGACCCCGAAGGGACCCGGGTCCGGGAGGCCCTGCGGGCCCACTTTGATAAGGCTGCGGGGTGAACACTGGCAGGCCCCCCACTGTCCCCCCCATCCTCCACAACACTCCCTGCCCCTACGCCCACACCATGGAGCACCCAACAGCACACACCCCCCCGCACTTTTCTTGTACAAATAAAAGCAGACACTTGTTTGTGAAATCAAACATGTTTACTTGAACTCTTCTTAATAATAACTATAGAACTTCTAACTAACTTATATATTACATATATGTATATTAATATAAAAACAGGGATAACAAGGAAGGGGAGAACTATTTACATGGCGGGGGAAGGATCAGACAGTGAAAATGGGGGTCACAAATAAATAAATACAAACTATGTACAGGGCAAAAAACCAAAAAAGTGGGGGGAATATATACAAAGGGGGCATGTCCTGGGTCCCACGCCCCTACAGTCCAGCACTGGGGGTGGGCGGCCGGGATCCCCGCCTCGGCCGCAGCCCTGGCCGGGTCTGGGCAGACCGGAAGATATGGCCGGCGAGTGTCAGCTGGCCCCAGGTCCCCCTCAGCGGAATGGCTCTCAGTGGCGGGTGGCAGGGTGACGGCGGACAGCGCGGCGACTGGAGCAGCGGGTGGCGCAGCTGGTGGAGCAAGCAGGGCGGGAGCAGCGGCAGCTGGCGCGGCATGAGGGGCCAGGTAATCCGCTATGTGGTTGAATGTCTGCATGTAGGCCCCCATGCCTCTTGGCGCCAGGCCAGCGCCCGCTCCTGCAGGTGGAGGCGGCGTTTCTCCACCCGCAGCCGCTGCTCTGCGACCTCCACCTGCCAGCGGTGGAGGGCCAGCAGCTGGGGGTCCGTCGCCAGAGGCTGCTGCTGCTGGGTCTGCCGTCTGGCCTGCCGTGGGGCCAGTCATTGCTCCGCCAAGGGGCTGGCCTGGAGCGATGGCCCCAGAGGGGATTCCGGGACCACTGAAGCCTCACTGGCACTCTCCGGTCCTTCCAATGGTGCAGCTGCGGAACACAGGAGGGGGGGAAGAAGAGTGGAGACAGCCGTTAGTGTGGGCCCCGAGCCGTGGCCCTTGTCCCCCCACCCCTGTGCTGCAGGTTCCCCATCCCCGTCCCCAGGAGATGCTGCTGTGATGGGGTTCAAGGGTCCCCCTGCACTGCACCCCGTCCCCTGGCGGGAGTGACTCTCACTTCACTCAGCAGGTATGACAGGAGAGGTTTCTTAGGCAACAGATGCCCAGTTTCTCCCAGAAGTGACAGTACAGCAGTCAGAGACAGTCCTTCCAACCCGTCCTGGGGAGAAGACCCCGAGGGGTGCCCCTCTGGGGTGTAGCTTTCCCCCTCCTCAGGCAGGCAACCTTCTAGCTCTCCCTTCCCCTAGCCTCTACCTGCGGCCTCCGATTCAAACCCAGCTCGGCTCCTCCCTCCTCTTTGTTCAGGGCAGAGGTGTAACCTGCCAGTTGTAGCCCCAGGATCATCCTTAGCCACTGGGAGCTATTCAGCTTGTTGCCCATATCTAGCCCGAGTCTCGCATTTGCACTCCCCCCACTCCACCACATGCTGCTGCTGCTGCTGCTGCTGCTGCTGCTGGGTGTCCCACCCCCTCCCGCCGGGGGACCCTAGAGGTTCCGCTCCGCCCTGCCCCGGGGATGGGGCATGGCACTGTCGTGCTGCGGGGGGAGGGGCTGATGCACTCCTGTGAGGGACATGCCACTGCTGTCCTTGGGGCCATGGTCATCTGGGCATGTGGAGGGCCCTGGCCATATCTATTAGCCCCGCCCCTCAACCCCGGGGGTGTGCACCGGGGGGGTACATACCTGACGGTCCACTCCCACGGTCGGGGAATACCCGGGGGGTGGACGCCCGGCTGCTGCTCCGGGATGGCAGGAGGAGGATCTGGAGGCCAGTGTCGGTGGAGGAGGAGTCCCCCTCCTCCTCCTACTCCTCCTGCTCCGGTGCCCCGGGGGTGGGCTCCTGGGGGGCCCCCGGGGTGCAGGGCTTGCCTCCGGGGTGGACTCCACCTCCAGGGCCTGCTGGGGCTCCTCAGCCGAGGTGTCAAGCGTGGCCGGAGGGGAGGAGGTGTGCCGGGGGCCCAGGATGTCCCTGAGCTCCCTGTAAAAGGGGCAAGTGACGGGGGCAGCCCCAGATCGGCCGGCCGCATCCCGGGCCCGGGCGTAACCCTGCTGCAGCTCCTTCACTTTACTCCGGACATGGTCCGGAGCGTGGGCAGGGTGACCCCGGGTGGCCAGGCCCTTGGCCAGCCGAGCGAAAGCATCCGCGTTCCGCCTCTTGCTCCCCATTACCTGGAGCACCTCCTCCTCGCTCCAGAGCCCCAGCAGGTCCTGAAGCTCGGCCTCCGTCCAGGAGGGGCCCCGCTGCCGCTTCCCGGCCTGGCTTCTGCCCTGGGAACTCTGGCTCCCCTTCGGGGGGGTTCCCTGAGGGCGCTGGGGGGGCTGCTGGGTGGCCATCAGGTCGGTTGGGGGTGTGGGTGGCTGAAGAAGAGCGTGCAGGCAAGCCGCGTGTTATTGCTGCTGCCTGCACGCTCTCTCAGCTTCCTGCACAGAAAGGGAGGGGGTGGGGACCTTTAAGGGGCCGCTCCACGTGGCCACCATTGAGCTGAGGGGCTGGAGAGAGCATCTCTCAACCCCTCAGCTGATGGCTGCCATGGAGGACCCCGCAATTTCGAAGTTGCGGGACACGCAACGACTACACGTTCCCTACTTCGACGTTGAACGTTGAACGTCAAAGTAGGGCGCTATTCCCATCCCCTCATGGGGTTAGTGTCTTCGACGTCTCGCTGCCTAACATCGATGTTAACATCGAAATAGTGCCCAACACGTGTAGCCGTGATGGGCGCTATTTCGAAGTTAGTGCCGCTACTTCGAAGTAGTGTGCACGTGTAGACACGGCTATAGTGACTAGAGACGTGGAAGAGCCTATGGAGGAGTTACCTCTCTTGGTGCATCATAATCAAGTGCTTTGTTACCATCCCCTCTCTGCAGATCCAGTTTAAGTCAACGTCTACACTTACCGGAATGTCAACAGCTGCTATGCAATTTTAGGTACACCAAATGTGTAACTAAAATAGATTTTGCAGCCATCGACGTTAGTCCCTGTCTTCAGTGCAGCAAGTCAATGGGAGCGCTCGTCCCACCAACATTCCTTAATCCTCAAGGCTTGCAAAGAGTTCCGGGTTTAACATTGATCTTGGGACGCACCGTTTCACGCACGTGTGAAATGGCGCTCCAGGAGATTGAACCTAAGCATTCAATCTTCCACGGCTAGCATAGACCTTGCCTAAGAACCACTGCACTACACTACAGTAAGAGGCAAATTCCATGATTAAGCCAGTACAGCCATACCACAGGAAATTTGAGGTGCACATGATACCCCAGGGACACCCCCCTCCACATTCTTGAGGAAGACTGTGGAAAAAACAAAGAAAAGTCTGAAAATCCATCCCCATTTTTACACTGCACTGAGCCCTTATGAGACAGATAGGCTTTATTCAGTGCTGCGTAACAATCGTACGGACAGCAGGCAGGAATTGTAAAAGCCATTTTGCAGGTAGAAGAGAAGGTTTATTAGGCAACAGGGACAGAGCATAGAAGAGAAAACAAAAGCAGTCAGTCAATTCATCTTAGGGAGTGGGGGCCCAGAGGGGGTCCCTGAACTAGGGCCCTGGTCCACCTTCCTCTATCTCCAGCCAGATGAGACTCCCCAACTCAACTGACTAGCTCCAATTCACACCAACCAGGTCCCTCCTCCCTCCTTTTCCTGTTTCCAAGGGAAGAAAGGTGTCACCTGGTTGCCTAGGTTACAAACGGCATGGAGGCCCATTGCGTATGTGGGAGAAGTTATCACACTGAAACTCCCATAACCAGCTATGCACTGATATTGTGCCTAGGGAAACTGAGGCACACGCCTTGGGTTACTACAGGACAGTGGGAAATATGCAACCTAAGTAGGGCAAAATAATCCTCACTCACCCCCTTCCCCCCCACACTTCATCACAGCAATTCATAGATTTTTAAGGCCAGAAAGAACCTTCTGTGATCATCCGGTCTGACCTTTTGTATAACGCACGCCAGAGAACATCAGTTTCTGCCTTAACCCCACACCTTCTGTTTGAGCAACAGGATATCATTAGCAACATGTTCAGTCTTGACGTAAAGTCTGCAAGTGGCACTCGGTAATAGTACAGCCTATAATCAAATCATTTCTAGTAGCCAACAGAGTACGCAGCCTTTCTCAGAAGCAAATGCCACCGTGATGCATAACAAGCAGCTGTTATACAGCTCTTTAATTGTACATCTACCAGAGCACACACTATCGATGATAGGCCAGGCCAACGGCCTGGATCCCCCACTGGGGCTGCTTACCTTATGCCCTCCTAAAATCACTGCCCAGAGCACTTTGGAGTGGGAAATCTTATAGGATAACGTAATTTGTCTTTACAACCCATGCCCATTTCTCGCCAGCTACGCAGGCAGCATGCACTGCAGATGTGTGGGGCCATCCTAACTGGGCAGCAACACCACAGCGGCAGTGCCTGTGTTTCCATATAAATTCCTCATTTCCTCATCACCTGACTTCAAGGGGCAAGTGCACCATGTTGTCTGCTATGCAACACAGTGGCTACAAAGTAGCTGGAGCGAGCGCTGTTCATTATTGGCTCCTCCCCAAAGAAGTTTCAATGCTGTTGATAAAATTAATCTATAGCAAAGTTGGGGGGCAGTGAGGAGCCGTAACGGGGAAAGGGCATATGTGCTTGTATGAGACTTTCTAATGCCTAGTGCTAATTTGGGCTTGAGCTCTGCTGTCATGGCAGGGGAACATCCAACCTTGGCAGAAGGCAATGTCACCTTGAGTAATTGGAAGACATGAGGAAAATTTAAAAGAACCAATTATTTCCTGCTGCTGTCACAACAGTTGCTGTCATCTCAGAGCTGTTTACATGGCAAAGTGTTAAAGCTGTCCATGGAGGATGATTGTCATCAGTGGATTGGCTGGAAGAAAAGTTATCACTGATTGCTTGCTTTGAATCACTCACTATCGACAATGGACCCAGTGAAAGCACAGAGGGAAAAGGCCAAGTATCCAGTATCGCCCACCAACTCAGGGAAAACACAAGTATTCGGTGTTACTGTGTGTCCTCTCTCACTCATTATCACCTGTGAGCCTGGTGCAAGCGCAAGGAAAAGATGCCAAATAGAATTGTTTATGAAGCCCCTCCGATGAAGAATGGATGAGTCACTCAGTGGTTTGGGCATTAGCCTGCTAAACCCTGGATTGTGAGTTCAATTCTTGAGGGGGCCATTTAGCAACCTCGGGCAAATTGATTTAAAAAAAAAAAAAGGATGGTGCTTGGTCCTGCCAAGAGAACAGGGGACTGGACTCAATGGCCTTCCAAGGTCACTTCCTGTTCTATGAGATGTGTGTGTACCGCTGTCTAACGCTAGATACCAACACAAAAAGTGCTGTACAACAACAAGGAAGTTTAATTACATGAAACCAGGGGAGGCAGGTTCCCACTTTGGTCTGCAGCCCCAGTGAGAGTGTGAGCCACAGATTCCATTTGCCTACAAGTGTGTGACATTGCCTATGGACCCATTGACTGTCCAGTAAGCCCCTGTCAATATCCTGCTCTGAGCAGTGACATTGCTGAAAGCAAAAGGATGGCATAGCTGCCTACAAGTGTCCATGCTCACCCAAGGAATGGGAAAAAAGCAAGGTCTGACAGGGGCACTTCCATGCCTGTGATTTAGATTTTCAGCCTTCTTCGGATGGGCTGCACTTCAGTTGGGTGATATGTTCAGTAGCGGAGCAACCCAGAGGGTAAGAAGCAAATTTAGGAACGTGCCCATCTGTGGGTAGAACGAGGGTTTGCCTTTTCCTTCCCAGTCACCTGCAGTGGGGATAAGTTGCTTCTTCTTCATGTAAGAGTTGCTATGCAAAGACATGGTGTGGCTGGGAATGGGGCTGAGGAAAAAAGCAGCACAGGTGGGCCTCTGCATCAGCTGAAAGGGTTTTGTTCACAGGACAGCGCAAGCCTGGTTGCTAATGGCTGAGCCACCGGTGCCAAAATGTCACCAGATTCACAACTGTAATTGGTGTTCCAAGAGCCAAAGAGAGGCTAGGCCAGTCTCCCTTCTACCTGCCAATCCGGAACACTACCAGCCCCATTCCGGACAAGGTACAGAGTCAATATAGGTGCCTCAGATCAAGGCTGAAACTCACTCTGGCAGGTAGGGGCCATGGAGGGGCATAGTTCCATCAACTCCTCTCTTGCCTGCATTCACTCAGGCAGCGCTGTCCACTGTGAACTGAAGCAGATATGGAGGAGAGCTTTGCCCTACTTGTGACCCACTACAAAAGCCAGACCCGGAGACACGAGTGCTGTCAGGTCCTGTCTGCTCTTTGCCACTCGGTTTGTTCTTCTTCCTGAAGTAAATCTGCCTTGGATGGATGTGCACAAACCAGTCCCTAGAGACTGAGAAGCGCTGACTGAATGAATCCGTCACCTCCTCCCCATGCCATGCCCTCTGCATGTTCCTCTTCCCTCCCTCCCAGGTAAATGGGGCATTAACAACCCGCTTCATTTTTCACAGCTGTTTTCCTGTGAAGTGCTGCTGTGAATGGTCAAGACGCCCCTCTTCCTTCAGCCCTCACAGTTTGAAAGGCCAAATGTCAGGATCCTGTCCCTGTGGAATAAGATCAGCATTTCCCCCTTTCTCCCCACCATCACCTGAACTTGCTAGGAAGAGGTCAGCTCCTTCTTCCTTTCTCTTTCCAATGAAAAAAGCCACTATGCTCTAAGTTCAGACTGTAAGGATGAAGCCAGAGGAAAGGGCCAATGTTCATGAAGTCCAGGCTGTCCATGAAAGTATCTGGAAGCCCCATGCTCTGTTCTCCAGCGAGAAGAACCAGTACTCTCCCTGTACTGGGCTATGGGTTACCAAAAGCAAGGTACAAACATTTCACTGACAATTGAGCAGTTTCTTCACACGTGTCTGAAATAACAATTCTTTAAAGTGACAGGGCCAAATCCTGATGTCGTACTCAGTCAAACCCCTCCCCAGCCTAAAGTCAATGGTTAGAACTCAGTAAAAGCTGAGTAAATTTGGTACCAAAAATCCTTCTACTTGATGGACAAAATCTGGTGGGCATTTGCCCGAGGGAGAGGTTGGGGTGTGTGGAGGGAGTGAGTGCAGACCTGAGGATTTATCCTTATGGAAGAGTTGAATGCTCCATACAGTGTTCCCTCTAATTTTTCCTATCCATGGGCAGAATAAATTTTGTTACATGCATCCAGGCAGGTCTGTATATGCACCAGCAGTAGAAACACGTGCTGCCAGCTGTGGGTGGTTGTGGGTGCCAGGCAGCATCTGAATCTCTCCTGAGTGGCCGCCCAAGAGCTCCGCTTACAGGGAGCACTTCGCAGTACCCCTCCAGATTTATATTCTTCCCTTTATCCTTGGTGCACCTACTTCATACAACTGCCTTCTCCTCTATTGCACTTCATACACTTTTTCAATACCAAATAGGACAGTGATCATAAAACCCTTGTCCCTCGGACTTTTTTGCATTTCTATTCCTAATTTAACAATGCAATGCATGGCATGCTTTCTTCTCCTAAAACTACTTTGCTCCTTATCTCCAATCCCATTGTCCTCCAAGTAGGCAGCTAATTTTTCATACACCCTTCTCTCCCTAATTTTAACAAGACAGGACATAAGGCTACAGGCATCCGCTTTTGTGGAACACCTGCCCTGTTTTCATAGTGAAATTATTATGGCATATTTCCACCCTTCTAGGATAATTCCTTTTTGACCCCATATATAATTCCAAAAGAATCCCCAACCTGCTTTAAAAGCAGATATATGTGGTGTATTCTTATTAATATCAATAGCTTTCTAAACTTCCAGTATACCAAACCACTCATTCAGCGCAGTATTTCATGTTTACCCCACCTACACAATAGTTCATGATTCATTTCAGTGAATTATCTTTTAATCTGATGAAAAACTGTACTTCAATTTTCATTAAACTTTAATTTCAGAATGTCGTTGCAACAACATTTTCTTTCACAAGATCAGACCTACTAGCTATTTGTTCACTCTCAATAATCAAAGAAGCACAGAAACCTAGGCCGGAAGGAACCTGGGGAGGTCATCAAGTCCAGCCCCCTTCCCACAGCATGATCAACCTCTACTAGAACTCTGTCAAGCTGGGACTTAAAAACCTCTAGGGATGGAGGTTCCACCACCTCTCTAGGTAACACATTCCAGTGCTTCACCACCCTCCTGGTGAAATAGTATTTCCTAATATCAAACCTACACCTCCTGCTTTGTAACTTCAGACCATTGCTCCCTGTTCTGCTATCTGTCACAACAGGCTGAACCTCCAATTTGCTGAATGAGAGGAGGTCAGTACTTCCTAGCACATTAACAACACTTCCACTGCTTACTGGGCTCTTAGAAGACATTTAGGAGTAAATTACAGCTAAATAACAGCACAGAACTCTGAGAGGCAGGACTGGCCCCAAACTATATCGGACCATGGGAAACTTGGCCACACCCATGATAAGCAGTCATCTCGCTAACTAAAATTACATTGGATTATGAGTTTGCCAGATGAGAGTGTTCTGGATTAGAGAGATTCAGCCTGCACTGAGAACAGGCTCTCTCCATCCTCTTCAGAGCCTCCCTTCTGGAAATTGAAGGCTGCTATTAAATCCCCCCTCACTCTTCTCTTCTGCAAACTAACTAAGCCCAAATCTCTCAACCTTTCCTCGTAGGTCACGAGATCCAGCCCCTGAATCATTTTTGTTGCCCTCCACTGGACCCTCTCCAAAGCATCCATATCCTTTCTATACTGGGAGGGCCCAGAACTGGGTGCAGTACTCCAGATTTGGCCTCACCAGTGCCAAATGGAGGAGAATAATAATTTCTCTAGATCTGCTCGCAATACTCCTTCTAAATGCACCCCAATATGTCATTAGCCTTCTTGGCTACAAGGGCACACTTTTGACTCATATGCAGCCTCTCATCTACTGTAATCCCCAGGCCCTTTTCTGATGCACTGCTACTTACAGGCTGGGGACCAACTGGCTAACAATCCTTGGGATTCTTCGCCTCTGCACTTGTCCTTGTTGAACCTCACCAGATTTCTTTTGGCCCAATCCTCCAATGTGTCTAGCTTACTCTGGACCCTATCCCTATCCTCCAACATATTGACCTCTCCTGCTATCTTAGTGTCATCTGCAAATTTGCTGAGGGTGCAATCCATCTAGGTCATTAATAAACATGTTGAACAATATCGGCCCCAGAACCAATCCTTGAGACACTCCACTTGAAACTGACCATCAACCAAACATTGATCACTACTCATTGAGCCTGACCATCTAGCCAACTTACTATCTACCTTACAGTACATTTATCCAATCCATATTTCCTTAACTTGCGGGCAAGACTATTGTGAGAGAATGTATCAAAAGCTTTGCTAAAGTCAACGTATATCACATCCATTGAATTCCCCATGTCCACAGAGCCAGTTACCTCATCATAGAAGCTAATCAGTTTGGTCATGCATGACTTGCCCTTGGTGAATCCATGTTGACTATTCCTGATTACTTTCTCCTCTTCTAGGTGCTTCAAAGTGGATTCCTTAAAGATCCTCTCCATGATTTTTCCAGGGACTGAGGTAAGGCTGACCAGTCTATAGTTCCCTGGATCATGCTTCTTTCCTTTTCTTAACGATGGGTATTATATTTGCCTTTTTCCAAACATTCAGGACCACTCCTGATCTCCAAGTGCTTGCAAAGATAATGGTCAAAGGTTCTGCAATGATATTTGCCAATTCCCTCAGTACCCTTGGATGCATTAAATCCAGACTCAGAGATCTGTGTACATCTAGCTTTTCTAAATAGCTCTTAACCTGTTCTTTTCCCCACTGAAGGCTACCCACCTCCTTCCCAGAGTGCATTGCCTAGTGCAGTAATCTGGGAGCTCACCTTTGTCCAAGCTTTGTTCCTTTCTTTAGTTGCCATTTTGCACTCTTCATTTCTCCATAGAAATGAGTTTTTATTTTTGTGGCACTTCAGTATCTAAGGTATGACTACTGAAAACCCTTTATTATTTAGTCATTGAAATTTTCTATGTCGTCACTCCCACAGTGTGCTTTCACAAATTCAGTATATTTACTTGTAAAGAGCTCCCAGACAGCTTTCTTCAGAATCCACGTGGGCAATTTTCCGTTACCTTCAAACTTATCTTGATCTTGAAAAGTAATATATATAGCAAAATTGTCACTCCCTGTTCCTTCTTTCTTCTATATTTCCCAGTTGTATTTACTTGCAAAATCTGCTGTTATAATTCCCAGGCCTATCCAAGAAAAACTACCATCTCCACATAAATCTAACTGGGGGGGGGGGCATTGTTTAAAATCACTAGATTGATTAAAACAACGAGTTTTCCTAAATATATGCCACTGTTATCAGTTGTCTTAGTGCACTACAATTTATTATGACTATTAGCATTCTTCACTATTTCTTGTAATGTCAAACTTCCTAATTTCCTACATGGGTTAGAGATATTGTAAGATATTGTAAATCCTTAAAGAAAGATTTCTCTTCCTGATCTGCACTCATAATACCTTCTCTCAAGCTGGTGGAGAGGCAGAGAGGTACAACGCTGCATGGCAGTTCAAAGGGACCGGGAGATCCCATCGATGCTTGAAGGGCTAGCCTGGGGGCAGTTTCCCTACTTGATCCCACTGTTGGGTGTATGGCGGGAGCCCCTCACTTCCCTCTGGGATGTGTGTATGTATGTGGCTGGGCTCCCCCATTCTCTGTGGGGGTGTGTGTGCACATGCCTACTTTAAAAATGCCTCCTTTAGTAACTGATGGGTGCAGTGTCCTGGCGGCACACATCTCCTCAGTATTGGTACACAAGACAAAATGCACTCCACTTGTGGATGAAAAGTCTTAGAGAGAACAGTGCCTCACACCCCAGCCCCCACCACCTAAAACAAGCTCCATTCCTCACACGCACCCCCCCTCTCTGCCCTGGTTCCTCCACAGTCCCACCCAACACTTAAATTTCTGACAGGCACTGCTTCGTCACTTCAGTGAACCTCCTGAAGGTGAGGTTTATGCTTTTGAGTCCTTAGGGAAATGCTAGGATTGGAACCTCCTTCCAATCCTTTGTATTTATTCACAACCGGAGCGAAAGTAACACATTTCTTACGGGTACTGTACTATCACAACCTATGGGGCAGGGCACTGTGATAAAGCAAATGGGGGATAGGTTGTGATGGTACAGTACCTATAAGAAATTTTTTACTTTCAACCCCCACCCCCAGTTATGAATAAATACAAAGGATTGGAAGGAGGTTCCAATCTTAACATTTCCTTAAGGATTTGAAAGCATAAACCTCACCTTCAGGACATTCACTGAAGGTACTCAGTGGATCCTGGATGGAGGATGAACTCGAGGACCTCCTCTCCTTGTGGGGGAAGAGGAGGTCCTCCTACAGACCAGGCTGCGGCGACGGAATACCTGATGCGTTCGAGCAGCTGACCAGGGGCCTCACCGCCCGGGGGCACCCCAGCAGGAGTGTGGAGCATGTCCACTCCAAAGTAAAGGAGCTCTGCCAGGCCTACTGCCACGCGAGGGATGCCAGCAGCCGTTCGGGGGCACAGACATATGGTGCCCCCACTACGAGGAGCTCCACCATGTCCTGGGGCCAAAGGAGGTGCCACTCCACAGAACCTCCTCAACATCGCGCCTACCCCCAAGACTGAGGAGGAACCAAAGGCAGGCAGTGAGGAGGTGCCAGGACCCTCGGGGCCCACCATCCTCTGCCCGAGGGACCAGGGGACCTCCCCTCTGAGTCAGTCAGCCGGGAGCCCTCCAGCCGGGCTTCCACCAAGTGCACGGAAGTACCAACAGGTAGATACTGGGTGTTTGGGATACCCCAGGCCCCAGGGCAGGGGCCCTTGCCCCCACCACAGCTGGCAGAGGTCACATGCCCAGCCGATGCATGTTGGCTGCAGCCCTGCATAGCCCCACAGTGCACTCACCTGGGAAGGGTGCGTGGGAGGCACACTGAACCTGGCGCAGGCTGCACTGTGCAGGGACCCTCCTGCACCTGGTATCCCACGGACCCTCCACACCACCGGACAATGGTGAGGTGGGGTGGAGCAGGGACCCTGGCCCATGGGTCAAGACGCATGACTGATGGGCTGCCCCCATCTCCTTCTGCGTCCAGATACCTGCCATCCGGGAGTCTCCCCAGGCCCACCTGGGACCAGCCGTCAGCTGGTGAGGGACAGGAGGCCGGCACCCCACCCCATGCTGCGTTCCCGTGGAGTCACTACTAGGCTGGATGTTGCCGTCGGTGGGAGCGGGGAGGCAGCCACCCACACGGCCACTGTGGGGGACATGATGTTTGCTGCGGGACTAGCTGGCAACGGAGAGGGAGGTTTGGGTACGGGTGACAGACAGCCTGGAAGCCCTCTGCCAGGCTGTTGCCACCCGCCTCGCCCAACCTCCCCGCTCCTAAACAGCCTGCCATGCAGCCCATCCCACAGCTCAACCACAGGTACCAACTCTGGGGTCCTGATCCCACGTGTCCTGCCACCTGCTGCCTGCCTGCAGTGGCAGAGTGGCTGGTAACCAGCATCACCCAGGGCGAGTAGGCCCCCCCACCCACTGCCAACCCCAAGGTTGCTGCACCTATCCCACACCCCTACCTCCCTGTTGTCCCAGCCCCATCCCAGCCCCACAGGGGTCCTCGGACCTGGGGTGGTAGGGGCTCCCACGGAGAGTGAGCCGCCTGCACTCTGGCATCCTCCCCTAAGTTCAGTCCCCCACCCCGACACCCTCCCCCAAGTTCAGTCCCTCCCTCAGTGCTGCCCCAGGATCCCTGTTTGATATAGTTCCTCCCTTGTAAATCGTTCCAAACTCTTATTTACATATTTCTATCTCTCTAAATTTTATTTTTGCCTTAGTAAATGTTTGACCCCCACTACATATCCTGTGTCCTTCTTGTGAGGGAAGGGTATGTAGTGGGGGTGTGTGGTGGGGGAGGGTGGCGGGGGGAAAGTCACTGTGCGCCCCAGGCAAAGGCCTCCCTGACCTGCACCCCATCCCTTTGCGCCTGGTGGCATGGGACAGCAGCTGGCTGTTCACAACTGGCGGCAGTCTCCACAGCCCAGCCCTGGACAAAGAGCTCCCATTTTCTCTCCACAATGTTGTGGGGAGTGCAGCAAGCTGCTACCACTGCTGGCACAGGCTGGAAGCTGACCTCCAGCCTCGTGAGGAGGCATCTGAATTGTCCCTTCAACTGCCCAAAACTCTGCTGCATGGCATTCCTGGCATGGTTTAGGTGCACGTTGAAATAGTCCTGTGATGGGTTAGTGTGTCCAGTGTAGGCCTCATGAGCCTCAGGTGAGCCTCAGGTGCAGGGGGTATGAAGCACTGACCACAATGCAGAGGGGCATGGTAATGTCTCCAACCGGGAGATCCTACGGGGTGGGGAAGATAAATCCCCTCCTGCATTCTGCAGCTGAGCCACAAGTTCCTGAACACGCAGGCATCATGGGCCCTGCCGGACCATCCCATGCACATGTCCATGGCGTTGATGAGGGCCTGGAGGAGCATGGAGTGGTACTCCTTTCTGTTTATGAAGGCACCCATGCTATGGTCTGGGACACAGATGGCAATGTGAATGCCATCCAATGCCCCAAAACAGCTAGGGAATCCCAGGTCTGTGAAGCCAGCCAGGGTGTCATCCAGGTCCCCAGTGGTGACCAGCCAGTGGAGGAGAAGGGTGTTGATTGTCCAGATGACCTGTATGGGATGCAAGACACATGCATCCATGAACATGTCGCCCAGTAGTACCCAGCCACGTGCAGGTGATACCCAGCACCATGCAGGGGCCCTCCTCCATGTCCACAAGCATGGCCACCCCTTGCTGGGTGCCCCCCGCATTGGTGGGTGTGTGGCCCCAGCCTTGATTACCTCCATCAGGACTGCCCCAGTGGCCTTGCCCACCTGAACTGATATCTGATGAAGCGGTGGCTGTCCGGTGTGGCCAGCTTCCATAGGGCAATGGCTACTCTCTCATGCAGGGGGAGTACAGGCCGTATCCTGATGTCCTGGTGCTGGAGGGCTGGGGTGAGCCAGTGGCACAGCTCCTCAAAGTTCTGCCAGGTCATTCTGAAGTTTTGCAGCCAGCAGTCATCGTCCCGGTCCCCCAGCATGAGGCGGTCCCACCAGCCGGTGCTGGTAGGAAAACCCCAGCGTTACCAGATCCCCAGGGTGGGATGCAGCAACTGTCTCTGGCAAGAGGGCCTGCAGGAGGGGGCCTATGCATCTGGCCCTGCGCTCCTGCTGGAGGACAGCCACAAGCAGTGCTGCCAGCAGACTGTCCATGGCCTGGAGGAAATCCCCCATGGAGAGCTGCTGAGTATCTATAAGGGTCTTTGCAGTGGCTCTGCTCTGTGCGAAGGGTGTGCTATGCTGTGTACAGCCTGGCAGCCCTGAGCGTGTGCAGGGTGGGGGTGTAGGGAGGGGCCCTGTAAAGGATCAGCTGGCTACGGGCCCTGGAAGGGCTTGTCAGCCCTGCGACCTCTGTCCGCAGGGTTTCCTAGCCTCTTATTTCAAAATAGGGGCCATGGGTGTGTAGATGCTTCCTTTCGATGCGCTAGGCCACTACTTCGAAATAGCAGATCATGATTCCGATCCGCCTTGTATGTGTGGACGTGTAATTTTTGAAGGCTGTTATCTTGGAGTTGGGCTTCAAAATAAGGTCCTTCGAAATGATGGTGTAGAGTAGACACGGCCGAAAAGATATTCCAAAGTAACTTATTTCGAAATAATGCTACTACACACAAAACGCATTTTGAAATAGCACTTAGCTATCTCAAAGTATAGCATCTACACGCACAGAGCCTATTCCAAAATAGAGCCATTGGACACACTATGGCTTATTTCAAAACAGGCATTATTTCTCCTGAAATTAAGTTTACCTATTTCAAAATAAGCCAACTGCGATTTGAAAATTTTTTCAAAATAGCAGTTGTGTTGTGTAGACACTAGGACAGTTACTCTGAAATAACACCTGTTATTTTGAAATGACTTTGCAGCGTACCTATGAGATCAGGACACACTTCTACTGCCAGAGGCGTACAATACTATAGTATACTTTATATCTTACATCTCAGATCAGAACTCCTACATTGTTGGTAACAAATGCAACTCATGTCAAAGCTCAGTTTTGCTTAATTTTGGAATTCAGCCTTTTGAGTTCTCCCATCCCAAGTAATTAAGTAATAGTCATTCTACTCTAAGGAGAAGACGTAGCTATCAGAATAGTTTACTGTAAGTAGATAATGCTGATGTGCAGCAAAATAAGCATCTACAACCTCCTCACAGCATGCCCTTTCCTACCCCCTCTAGATGTTGTGATTTTCATTAGCTATTTCTCTCATCTTTGTCCCCTGCTAAGCCTGAAATTGAAGACCTTTATGAAATCAGTGCTGTTAAAAAAATTCCTTCCTGGGTCAGCCATGTGACAGACTGTCACTGCAGAAGGATGATCAGAATGCACTGTCAAACACACCATGAAGTCACATCCGATTAGTTTTTTGCCTTCGAGCTGTGGCTGCCATTTGCTTTCTCTTAAAGGGTGGAGGGAATTCAATTCTAAGAGTCACACTAGTAAATGAATGAAGGCTGACACTCAAAAGTGGGAGGTTAATTAATTTAAAAAGGAAAAAAAAAACGAGTGAGAGAGGCAAAGATGACAGGTACATTTAGAGACTGCTTTGAGACGTGATGTCAAAGGAGAACTTTTAGAATCACACAGTGAGGACTGCTCAGCTATGGACAACACTTATTCGGCTCAGTGTCTGCATATACTGCATCTCACCTCCGAAGTGATGGAGCCTGCAGTCCTATTTGGAACCACTGCACATCCCTTCTTTCGAAGTTCTCCCAGCCTTCCTCTCCTCCGTCCCCAGCTAAAAGCTCTCATTCTGCTTCAGACTAACCCATCCTCTTGCCAGTCCTCATGTGCACACCCGGCATGGCTTTTCCACACATTTTTGTTCTCATTCTGAGTTTTACTTATTTGAGCTCTTGCGTCTGACCATCCATATTTTATGAGAGGGGAGCTCACTGTTTTTCTTCTGTGGCCCAGCACGAGGGGTATTACAGCATTGAGGTGCATCCTCTGAGTGGCGGATGGAGTCCTCTGTGGAGTCATCTCGAGGGGTTGTGTGTTGGGCACTGTAAGTGTTGTGAGGACCATCGGGGAACCTCTCTGCTCTATATAGCTGGTAAGATCCTGGGTCCCATCTTTTACAACCAGCTTTCGCTACATGTGTTCAAAAATGGCATTATTGCTGAAAGCCAGAGAGGATTTCATGCCAGTTAAGGCACAGCTGATCTGCTAGTTACAGCCAGACAGATACAAGAGAAATGTAGAGAGCAACATCAGGACCTCTAAGTCATTTTCATCAACTTGCCCAAAGCGTTTGACATGGTCACAGAAATGGGCTCTGGAAAATACTCAGGCGAACTGGCCGTGCTGAAAAATTTATCAGAATTGTTCAGCCTTTTCATGATGGCATATTTGGTCGTATCATTGGCAATGGAGAGACATCAGCACCTTTTGAAATACCAAACGGTACAAAACAAGGATGTGTCCTTGCTCCTCTCCTGTTCAACATCTACTTTTCAATGATGCCGTTAGTTGTTTTTAAGGACTGCACGTTGGGCATTCCAAGTCGGTTCCAAAACAGATGGCAATATTTTCAGTCCTCGGAATTTCAGGCTAGCGCTAAAGTGGTTAACACAGCTCTCTGTGACTTTCTGCTTGCTGATGACTGTGCATTGTTGGCTCATTCAGTGAAGGATGCACAGGAGCTTTTTGATCACTTTGTTACTTCTGCTCACTGCCTTGGACTCTCAGTGAGCCTCGAGAAGCCAGAGGTTATGCCTCAGCCGGTTTGGAAAGAACCCAGCACTCCAGTGGTCACCGCTGCTGGTACAGTATTTAAGGTTTTTGATAAGCTGTGCTACCTCGGAAGTGTCCTGTCCTCTAGCAGAAGAGTGGATCATGAGGTATCTGCTCGATTAGCCAAAGCCAGCACTGACTTTGGAAAATTAACCAAACGCCTGTGGGATGACCATGGTAGTAAACCCCATACCACAGTAGCAGTTTATTAAGCGTTTGTCCTAAATATCCTGCTGTATGGCTTGGAGTCATGGACAATATATTGCCACCATGTTTTAAAACTCGATCAGTTCCATCATATGCACTGTCTGAGGAAGATTGTCCACATGAAGTGGTGGGACAAAACTCCTAACACGTAGGTTCTTAAGCTGTGTGGTGTCATGGGCATGGAAGCAATGCTTCTGAACAAACAGTTTCCTTGGATTGGTCCAGTTATGAGGATGGATGATACACAGATACCAAAGATGTTCTTCTGTGGCCAGCTTGCTCATGGAAAGCACTTTATTGGTAGTCAGTGTAAGCGCTATAAAGACATCTTAAAGGCCAACATGAAGTCAGGCAACATATTTCCCAATGACCTGGAAACTCTAGTTCAGGACAGATTGTCCTCCCCAGTATAAAAAGGATGGGGATGAGCTGGAGCACATTCAGAGGGGGGCAACAAAAATGATTAAGGGGCTGGAGCACATGACCTATGAGGAGAAGCTGAGGGATTTGGGCTTGTTTAGTTTACAGAAGAGAAGACTTAGGGGTGATTTAATAGCAGCCTTCAACTTCCTGAAGGGGAGCTCTAAAGAGGAGGGTGAGAAACTGTTCTCAGTGGTGTCAGATGGCAGAACAAGGAGCAATGGTCTGAAGTTGAAGAGGGAGAGGTGTAGGTTGGATATTAGGAAAAACTATTTCACCAGGCGGGTGGGGAAGCACTGGAATGCGTTGCCAAGAGAGGTGGTGGATTCTCCATCCCTTGAGGTTTTTAAGTCCTGGCTTGACGAGGTCCTGGCTGGGATGACTTAGTTGGGGTTGGTCCTGCTCAAAGGAGGGGGCTGGACTCGATGACCTCCTGAGGTCCCTTCCAGCCCTATGATTCTGTGATTCTGTCCGCGCGGCCAACCGCTGTACAGGCTCTTAATTGCTTTGAGAATCAGCACATCCAGGTGCTACAGGAAAAGCGTAGGATTGAAAAGAACGTACAAAGCCTGCACTTGGTGGGTTTTTACGTGACATCTGTAATCGGCTTTGCTGATCATGGATTGGTTTAGTCGCTCACCAATGGTGTCACAGAAGATGAGATCTGCGGATCAACAGCTCAGTCCAAGCAAAGCAAGCAAGGTGGTGGTTAGTAGCACTAGCTTGTCTTTTGTTAATGCACAGGCAGCTCACCTTTGAGCAAGTTCTTGTCTGTATGGGGGGAAGAGAGTGAGGCTTAGCTCCTGCCTCATGTGCCGATGAAAAATCAGCTCGCATGCCACTCTTGGCACTTGTGCTGCGGATTGCTGATCCTGGCACAGAGAGTCGTCCTCCATAAGGTATGTACCTTCTATTTCATCACACAAATGCCCACTCAGACACCTCAGGAATGACATGTGCAATAGTGACACCACCAATGATACACACAAATACACGTAATAGTTACCCCCTTTGAAGTTAAGGCCCCAGACCCTCAACCAAAACAACTTTCTGGAAGGGCTTTCCCCAACCCTACAAGTGTAATCAAAAGGGAAAACTGATGCACTCAAAGACCAGGAAAAGGTGGGAGCTGACCATGATGCCTGGTGGAGGCCTCTCAGTCTAGGTCTGTTGCAAAGGAAATGTGAAAAGTGAAAAGCTGAGCTGCCTGGAAAAAGTCAAAACTCAACATTTTAAACCAAAAAAGGACATTTTATGAATCAGTTCCCCCCACCCCACCCTTCCAAAATGGGTCCCTTTCTCAGCCAGCTCTTCTGCAAAGTTGGGCTATAGCAGAAATTGTCCCGAAAGCAATGCGGCAACTAACTGGTGCTGTAAATAGGTTTAATATCCAGAGGAGGTTTGAATGGTAATGGAGCTTTATTCCAGGAGAGCCCAAGGGCTGTTAACAAGGCTTAAATCCTTCACTTCCCGCCTGTGAGATGCCTTTATTGGTGTAAGATGTTATCTTTCTACAGAGGGTTAATTGTATGCCTTTAGGGTACAGTAAGAAGAAGCCACACACAAGGCAGACTCTGTAAACAAACAGACAGGCTTTAGAATACACAGTCTGAGGCAAAGCAGGACAGGCTGGTGCACAGAACTCATTACTAGGAAATTCTCTGAAGCTCATTTCTGAGGCCTTTGCTTGGAGAGAGGTCATTAAGCTCTAATTAATGGCTTTAGGAGTTACATGGATCCGCTGTGATTTCCATTAGGTGGAGGCTAAAATGTCAGTCCAGTATTGGCATTAGACAGAACTTGGCATTGTTCCTGACACAGGCTTGGTGACTGGCACTGCCTAAAAGCTCACACACCATAGAAAAACATGCAGCTTTTTCCTCTGTCTCGGTGATGGGTAATTCTTTAATGAACTTGCTGGCTCATTACAAGTATCAGAGAGGTAGCTGAGTTAGCCTGTATCTTTAAAAGCAACAAGAAGTCCTGTGGTACCTTATAGGGTAACAGATTTTTTGGAGCATAAGCTTTCATGGGCAAAGACCCCCTTGGTCAGACGCATGGGGGGGGAGCGTTCAGAGGAGGATTTGCCTCCTTCCTAGCTGAGTTGCACACAGTCACCCCAGGCCCCTTGCTTTTGGGAACCACATGGCGACCACGTCAACCATCCCATGGAGAGGAGGGATGGGGCATTATCCAAGGCCAACGGTTAGGTGATGGAGGCAGCAGGGGTCATCTCCCCTCTCTGCCACACTCACCACAAGGATGGCAGGAGCAGCAGCCTGCTCCGACCTGCTTCAACATGCCAGGGGTCGGCAAACCAAAATAGCAAGAAGAGCCATTTTTTTCGAATTCAGTAAAAAAACTCAATAATGCAAGATCCACGATGCATGTGAATACAAGACGGTCCTTAATAAATAACGTAAAACCTTATTTTTTGTAACCTCTGTTTTAAGAGCAGCACGCGCACAAAGATTTGTAATGCAATACATGTTTACTGCAGGACGTTCACAAACTTTTTGCATACAGAACTCTATTTCCTCACACATTACATGTGTGTTCGGACCACTGCCTTCCTGACTTTCACTCCCAAACCTTTCCTCTCTCTGGAGGGCACTACAGGGAGTTAATCCAACGTTTCGAGATCACATATCATGTAAAAATCAGGAGTGGTTTGTTTGTTTGTTTGTTTGTTTTTTTAACTTTGCAATTATAGCGTTGGGAGCCACAAAGAAGTCCTTAGAGAGCTGCACGCAACTCTGGAGCCCTAGTCTCACTTAAATTTGGCATTACAGCTGCAAGTGCAAAACGAGTCACTGCACAGGCAATGAACAGTTGCGCATCTGTAGGGAGGCGAAGTGGCCTCTCATTGAGCTGGAGAGGGAGGGAGCACTCTCTGATACCTGGTGGGCAGAGCCAGGCGGGGCTTGCTCCTCCTACCAGAAGCTAAGGGGTAGGACAGAAAGGACTTTAGCTCCTGCCAGCCAGAACCATGGAAGGAAGCTAATATCTCCAACCTACTGCAGAATCCCAGAGCTGAACTTGTGCTGTCTCATGCCCTAGACCCTTGAGGAAACGACCCAGGAGAAGAGCTGTTGGGACTTCTCTTTGCCTTACGCCCTAAGAAGATGGAGGATCCCTGGACTACAGGAACCCTTGCCCAGACCGTGACAGAAGGAGCCCAGGGAATCCTGGCATTGGTCCAGTTTTGCTGTTGGAACCTGAGACAGTGTGTTTCAGTAGAACCACCCCCACCACCCCTCACCACTCAGAACCCATTGCCATATTTACGGCTCCAAGAGGCCTGCATTTATCTGAACCTTGAGGCAGTTCGTTTGCTCTGTCTGGCCTCAGGGGCTTCAATCATGTTATTTCACAGCCCTGACCCACCACTGCGGCCACAGACACTTCTGCTCAATTTACTAATTCCCTGCTAATGGGCAGCACCCCAGTAATTTATTAAGGAGGAATGGCCTGCCACTGAGCCGGAGGGGGACAGACAGCTGCTAACCCACTACATCATCTAACTGGGAACTTGCAAATACAGTTATCCAGTTTGTGCACAAAATTATGGTAACTGTACGTTTATCAGGAGCGTAACTGTATAATGTAAGTTTCTGCATACCTCAGATGGAAGGTGCTGTAGAAGGGTAAGTACGGTTCATTTAAAAAAGATGGGTCTTTGTTTCCTCACTGCTTCATACTTACAGGGCCTGATCTCAACTTCCTGTGGGTTTAACTAATGGCTGTTCAGCTGGATCAGCAGTCTTGCTGTCCCTAGGCTCTGAATGGGATGCTTCCAACCTGTAGGCCCCACCTTCTACAGCTTACAGAATCCTACAACACTAGAACCAGAAGGGACCTCGAGAGGTCATCGAGTCCAGTCCCCTGTCCTCATGGCAGGACCAAGCACCATCTAGACCATCCCCGATAGATGTCTGTCTAACCTGCTCTGAAATGTCTCCAGTGATGGAGATTTCACAAACTCCCTAGGCCATTTATTCCAGTGTTTAACCATCCTGACAGGAAGTTTTTCCTAATGTCCAACCTAAACCTCCCTTGCTGCAGTTTAAGCCCATTGCTCCTTGTCCTATCCTCAGAGGCCAAGGAGAACAATTTTTCTCCCTCCTACTTGTAACCTTCTAGGTATTTGAAAACCGCTATATTGTCCCATCTAAGTCTTATCTTTTCTAAACTAAACAATCCCAGTTCCTTCAGTCTTCCCTCACAGGTCATGTTCTCTAGACCTTTAATCACTCTTGTTGCTATTCTCTGGACCTTCTCCAATTTCTCTACATCTTCCTTGAAATGTGGTGCCCAGAACTGGACACAATATTCCAACTGAAGCCTAATGAGTGCTGAGTAGAGCAGAAGAATGACTTCTCATGCTTGGCTCTCAACACTCCTGTTAATGAATCCCAGAATCATGTTTGCTTTGTTTGCAACTGCATCACACAGTTGATTCATATTTAGCTTGTAGTCCACAAATCCCTTCCTAGACAGTCATTTCCCATTCTATATGTATGAAGCTGATTGTTCCTTCCTAAGTGGAGCACTTTGCATTTGTCCTTACTAAACTTCACCCTGTTTATCTCAGACCATTTCTCTGCTTTGTCCAGATCACTTTGAATTCTGACCTTATCCTCCACAGCACTTGCAACCCCTCCCAGTGTGGTATCATCCGCAAACTTAACAAGCATACTCTCTATGCCAATATCTAAATAGCTGATGAAGATATTGAATAGAACCAGTCCCTGTTAGCCGATGGCCAAGGATGTTTGGTGAGGTGCCAGCTATGCCCATTTTATACCATCCGTGACTTTAACCGCTAGGACTCACTGTCCCTTCGCGGCGGGCAGCCCGGGCCAGGCTGACAGATGCCCCAAGGTCCTAAACACCCGTGACTTTAACTGCTAGAGCTCAGAGCCCCTTCGCAGTGGGCAGTCAACACTGACTGACAGGTGCCCCAGTGGCAGCACTAAGAGCCTTTCCACACCCGTGACTTTAACCGCTAGGACGCACTGTCCCTTCGCGGCGGGCAGTCAGGATTGACTGACAGGCGCCCCAAGAGTTTGCCCCGTGGAGGCGGCACAACTCAACGCTAGGCTCTTAGTACTCTCACCTAATGGCCAGGCTTTATAGCCAAAACGGCTGAGGTTCTTTAATTGTGTTGGCTGCTTTACAGTAACCCAGGGAAACAAGTCAGGCTTATGCACAAACGGTTACCAAAATTTATTAAACTAGATTCTAATCATGTGGTTACAAAATTGCTAGTGCCTACTTACTTAAATGTATAGATGTTACACACACAAACAAGTTACAAAACTGAAGCCACGATCCCAAAGAAAGAAAACAAAGTATAGAGCTCTATTTCAAAATATGTGTACACTAAAGACAGGAGATCAGGTGTGGGTGCTTCTTACCCTCCTTGCATCTCTCGATTCCAGCGGTGCCAAGCCAGGATCGGTCACTCAATTCCGCGGAAAGACGAATAAGGGACAAGGCTTAGGGACCCTTTTAGCTGCAGAAGCCTTGGGAGGCTGTCACTTATCTGACCAGCAGATAGATAGTGAAAAGCACTCAAAAATCATGGTGCTGTAGGTCCCATACTTATACCTCTGTACTCCTTTATTCTCTTTCTCCTTTCTTATGCCAAATTGGGGCTGGTCTGTCTGGGTGACGCCAGCTCTCGCAAGAGTAGTTTACACTTGCAAGGGAGAGAAACAAAAAGTTTCGACTACTGGACATTACTTTTATTAGGGTAAATATCTTTCCCGTCTGGAATGTAAGTGTGTGTGCATCATGTCATCAGTAGGGGCTAAGAGCCATGTCTGTCACAGCTCCTCTGCCTGCTGTGAGCCTAATAGTTGTATGTGTTCCCAGAGGCACATTGTAGCAGCACACCTGTGCTTTCTCACAGCTTCAAAGGCTGTGCTGGAGTTTATGTTAAGTGCCCTGTTGTTTTGGCTCCCTTGTTTTCCCAGCAATGCTGGTCTGAGAGGGGGCTGGCTGTCTGGCTACAGTCCCAAAACAGACCTTGTGGAACCCCACTTGTTATGTCCTTCCAGCATGACTGAGAACATTAATAACTACTTTCTGAGAACAGTTATCCAGCCAGTTATGAACCCACCTTATCGTAGCCCCATCTAAGTTGTATTTGCCGGCTTCATTGATAAGAAGATCATGCAAGAGCGTATCAAATGCTGGACTAAATAAAGTTCACCTAATATTGCTGGAAGGGACCTTGAAGGGTCATTGAGTCCAGTCTCCCGCCCTCACAGCAGGACCTAGTCACCATTCCTGACAGATTGTTTTTTTTTAAATTCCATTTGCTCCAGATCCCTAAATGGCCCCCTCAAGGGCTGGGCTCAAAACCTCAGGATGCACAAACCACTGAGTTATCCCTTCCGTAACATAGCCACTGCTTAGCCCTTATCCCCAAGACTCGTTATCCTGTCAAAGAACGCTATCAGATTGGTCTGGCATGCTTTGTTCTTCACAAGTCCATGCTGGCTGTTACATATCACCTTATTTTCTTCCAGATGAATTCCTTAATTACTTGCTCCATTATCTTTCCCAGCACAGAAGTTAAACTGACTGGTCTGTAGTTTCCAGAGTTGTACTTATTTCCCTTGGGGACTGAATTAACAGGTTCTGGCATCACGTGGGTTTGTTTGATTCCATTTTGGTTGTACAGGAGGTCCCAGAAGCTACTCAAGCAATATCAGACCAGCACATTTTTCTCACAGACAAATACTATAATGATTAGTAACAAAGAGAAAGTCGTGCTAGTCTATATACTATCAAAACAAAAGAGCAGTAAAGTAGCACTTTAAAGACTAACAAAATAATTTATTAGGTGATGAGCTTTCGTGGGACTGACCCACTTCTTCAGACCATAGTCATACCAGAACAGACTCAATATTTAAGGCACAGAGAACCAAAAATAGTAGTCAAGGTTGACAAATCAGAAAAAAATTATCTGCTCTCTGATTTGCTCACCTTGATAATTTTTTTCTGATTTGTCAGCCTTGATTACTGTTTTTGGTTCTCTGTGCCTTAAATATTGAGTCTGTTCTGGTACGGGTATGGTCTGAAGAAGTGGGCCTGTTCCACAAAAGCTCACCTAATAAATTATTTTGTTAGTCTTTAAAGTGCTACTTTACTGCTTTTTTGTTTAAATACTATAATATGTGCCTCCATGTCATTAATTTCTGACTGACCTCTTTGTGGGGAGAGAATAAGCAAAGCATGGGCCCTTGCCTAGACACAAACCACAAACTCAATATCAGTGACTGAGGTGGGCACTGTAGTGGGCCCTGCCTCAGGGTAGTGCTGTGAGTGTCAACAGATTTGGATTCTATTCTTAGTTGCATATTGCCTTGGGCAAGTCACTCTCCCTGCCTGGATTTTTGTTTCCTTGTCTCTAAAATGGACATTATAACACCTGCTTACAGCCTAGGGGAGTTACAGAAACACAAAGTATTGGTTTTGGCTCCATACGTGGCCTCATGAAAAGCAGGGTTGGGATGAAGCCTGTAAAAAGAAAGTCACACACATCTGGCCTGTGAGCAGGTGTATGATAGAGGTAGAATTTCCATCTTGAGTAGATGTGCCTCCACTAGCTCAGATCAGGCCCTCCCAGTGGGGCAAGACAAAAGGGGCAGTTTCCTGGGGCCCGGCGATTCAAAGAGGCCCAGAGCTCCCAGCCATCACCCTGGGCCCTTTAAATTGCTGCCGAAGCTGCACGCTCCAGCCAGCTCTCAGGGATGGCTAGGTGGGGAGGGGGCGAACTGGCATATGCTCCAGGAAGTGCTGAGGGCTGGCTGCCCCAACTATGCCCTTTTGGGAGTGCAGAGCTGGTCCCCTCCCACACACACCTCCCACACCTTACCCAGGGGCCCAGCAATGCTGTTGCCTGCTGGCTCTGGCGCAAACACTGTGACAACCAAGACACCTAAGTATGCACGTAGGTTTCAAATGGGATCGTACTTGCGTGATCAGTAGGGGGACCATATCTCCCTGTTCTGGGAGCCCTGGGGAAATGGCAGCTGCCAGCACTCCCCCGGAGTCCCAGGAAAACAGCAGGGATGTGGCAGCCACCCACGCTTGCCTGAGGCTCGGGGAAGTGTCCTACGTTCTCTCTGGCCTTCGCAGCTGCTGGCAGAAAAGCTCAGTGGGGGAGGGCCCAAACACAGGAGTCCCTTTTAAAAAAATAAGTAGAGATGTCTTTTTGGCACCTCAAATACAGAAGCGTCCCCCCACACACAGGATGGACGGTCACCCTAGTGATTAGCCTGTCCTGGCATTCACTTCTCCTTGGGTATGGCATGCTGGCTCTGTCCCAGGTACATCTGCTCAGGCTGTAGAATCCACTGGGCCTGATTCTGCTATTGCCAACAGCAGGGAACACCTCTTTCTTTTCTGCAGTCTTTGCAATCCAAAGAGGCCAAAAAGTAGGCAAGTACCTGTATGTGCACTTTGGAAAGCTTTAAACCAGGGATCAGTGATCTTTCTTAGGTGGAGTGCCAAAATCTGACCTTTTAATCTCTATGTACTGTCTGAGTGCCAGTGATACTTTTCAGACTCACTAATAGTCCTCCTTACAACAGCTTCATTAATTGATAAATTAAGATGCAGAGCTTTACGGTTTAGCTGGTGGCTGGTAGCATTAGCTGGTCTTTTCTGGAGCCACAGGCACCATGGCTTTGAGAAAGCTCCCAGCTGCATGGGGGAAGAAGGGGCGGAACGGAGCTCCTGCCTCGTGTGACAATGAAAATCGGCTCACGTGCTACTCTTGGCACCCATGATGGGGCTTGCTGACCCCCTGCATGAAGCCCTCAGGCAGAGTCATTCTGGTCAGCATCTCTCAGTGCATTATTTCCAGGTACTAGTCTGCCATGACAGAATCAGAGCAAGGGAGATCCAACAAAGGGTTAAACTTTTCTCACGGCTGAAATCGCAACAACCCAACCAGGAAGAAAGACGATTTCCTTCTTCATGCTCTTTGCTATCTATCACTACTCTCTCCTCTAGAAATGGAGACGGGCATAGTTTGTGAAACAGTTGTAAACTTTCAGGCTGAACATTGCATCTTCACATATAAGCAAAGTGCCCAAACGAGGCATCATCCAGCTTCATTTGTTTCAATTATTTCTCTGCTGCCTCTTTCTCCCGCCCTGAAAATAAGCAAGGGCAATAACTCTGGGCCAGCAGGGGCACTGCACAATTACCGATGGCACACAAAACAGCAAGCTGGCAGCTGCTGCCTATGCAAACTGGTGCTGGCTGGGGGGGGGGGCGGGGGGAGCGGAATATAAGGCAGCGAGTTTGCCATTCCAAATGGAAAGATCCACGTAGCTGGAGAAAGACCCAGAGGGACTGTCTCAGTGCTGACAGCTGCTCACTCAAATGAAACTCAATTAAAATGCTGATAGGAAGTTTAGCTTGGCAAGAGGTGTGAAATGGTTTTGGAACTGGATTTCTAGTAACTGAACAAGGGGAGAGGAGAGAGCAAGGGAAAAATAAGATGGAGAGAGATGTCACAGAGTGACTGAGCTGGTTGGCACTGGACAATTTTAGTAGGCCAGAAGACCACTACAGGAGCAGCTTCAGATGCTGAAATGGGGCTTAAACAAGAGATGGGTGAGTCTGGGTGAAATGAGAACTGAGATGAACCTTCATTTGAACCCAGCATTTGGAGACACTCAGCAAACCCTAACCGCTTCTGGCAGAGTCGTGAAGTTCAGGTTCAGAACTGATGCTCCCAATGCTCAGGGTTGGAATCCACTGTTCTGGTTTGGGTCCAGCCCTCATTGCCGCTTGGTTTTGTTTTTCTTATTCTCCTACCTCTCTACTTCTTAATATCCTCTGAAAGCTGCAGCACTTAAATGTGGGTGGAAAGCCCAGCTTCTGAGAGATTTCCATGCCGATTTATAGACCAAAATGTGCTGGCTAAACCTCCTTTCTAGGTGATTAGCCAAAAGGAAGCTTTTAAGGTTTGCCCATCACTGGTTTGAGCTGTTCTACACAGCATCTCATCTGACATGTGCCCATGCAGGGTGGATGGATGTTTATCAAGGTGTTGGGAGAGGAGAGTGGCCACAAAAGGGGACCATCTCAACAACACCTAAACGTGTCAATTTACTCCGCCCATAACATTGTGGTTCCAGTCTACAACATGCATTTGATGAGAAGCTCTGGAAGTAGGGCAGGCCAAAGGACACATTATATGCATGCAACTTCCCCTGCACGCTCTTATTACTCACATTATAATCATGCCTAATGATTCCAACAAAGAGCAGGGTCTCTTTGTGCCAGGTACCATACAAAATAGACAATAAGAGACAATTCCTGCCAAGGAAAACTTGCAGTATAAAGAGACAGGACAGAGTGGGAGAAAGGACATATTAGCCCTGTTTTCCAGATAGGGAACTGAGGCACAAAGAAGCTAAATGACTTGCATGGAGAATCTATGATAAAGCTGGGAACTGAAACCAGATCTCCAGAGGCCTAACCCAGTAACCACCAGATAAACCTTTCTCTCTACTGAGCCCTTGTCTTTTTATGGGGGTGTCTGAAACATGTGAGAACGTAGACAGGGCGCTGAAATCAAAGCAGAGGTAACTTGTTCCAGCTTATAATAAGAAACTCTTAAAAAAGAAAGTTCCATCTCTCCCGCAACCTCCTAATTACGCCACTAGTCTTACCTTTATCTGCCTGACTACCCTCTAGCTCCCCCAGTGGAGCATTTCCAACATACTCCATTTTGGATTGCAACGAAGGGTCCTTTGGCACCTTATAAACTAACAGAAAAGTTTTGAGCATGAGCTTTCATGAGCACAGACCCACTTCATCAGATGCTGGTCTTGGAAATCTGCAGGGCCAGGTATAAATAAGCCAGAGCAAGGCTGGGGATAACAAGGTTAGCTCTGTCAGCAACGGTGAGGCTTACTACCAGCAGTTGATCTGGAGGTGTGAACACCGAGGGGAAGCTGCTTCTGTATTTAGCCAGCCATTTGCAGTCTTTGTTTAAGCCTGAGCTGAGGGCGTCGAATTTGCAGATGAATTGTAGCTCAGAAATTTCTCTTTGGAGTCTGGTCCTGAAATTTTTTTGCTGTAGGATAGCTACTTTTAAGTCTGCTCCTGCGTGTCCTGGGAAATTGAAGTGCTCTCCTACAGGTTTTTGTATATTGCCATTTCTGATATCTGATTTGTGTGCGTTTATTCTTTTACATAGAGACTGCCCAGTTTGTCCGACGTATATAGCAGAGGGGCGTTGCTGGCACATGATGGCATAAATTATATTGGTAGATGTGCAGCTGAATGAACCCACAATGGTGTGGCTGATCTGCTTAGGTCCTGTAATGGTGTTGCTGGTGTAGATATGTGGGCAGAGCTGGCAACGAGGTTTGTTGCCTGGATGGGTCCCTGAGTTAGAGTGACTGTGGTGCGGTGTATAGTTGCTGGTTAGGATTTGCTTCAGGTTGGCAGGTTGTCTGTGGGCAAGGACTGGTCTGCCTCCCAAGGCCTGTGAAAGTGGGGGATCATTGTCCAGGATGGGTTGTAAATCCCTGATGATACGCTGTACAGGTTTTAGCTGAGGACTGTAGGTGATGGCTAGTGGTGTTCTGTTGGTTTCTCTCTTGGGCTTGTCCTGTAGTAAGAGGCTTCGTGGAACACGTCTGGCTCTGTTGATCTGTTTTTTCACTTCCTCAGGTGGGTATTGCAGTTTCAAGAATGCTTGGTAGAGATCCTGTGGGTGTTTGTCTCTGTCGGAGGGGTTGGAGCAAATGCGGTTATATCTTAGTGCTTGCCTGTAGACAATGGATCGTGTGGTGTGTCTGGGATGGAAGCTGGAGGCATGAAGGTAGGCGTAGCTGTCAGTGGGTTTATGGTACAGGGTGGTATTGATGTGGCCATCGTGTATTAGCATCGTGGTGTCCAGGAAGTGGATCTGCTGTGTGGACTGTTCCAGGCTGAGGTTGATGTTGGGGTGAAAGTTGTTGAAGTCCCAGTGGAATTCCTCCAGGGTCTCCTTCCCATGGGTCCAGATGATGATGATGATGTCATCAATGTAGCGTAACTAGAGATGGGGTGTTAGTGCACGAGAGCTAAGGAAGCGCTGTTCCAGGTCAGCCATGAAAATATTGGCATATTAAGGGGCCATGCAGGCACCCATAGCTGTGCTGCTGATTTGAAGGTATATATTGTCGCCAAATCTGAAATAGTTGTGTGTGAGGATAAAGTTGCAGAGCTCAGCCGCCAGATGTGCTGTAGCATCATCAGGGATACTGTTCCAGACAGCATTTATTCCATCTTTGTGTGGGATGTTGGTATAGAAAGCCTCTACATCCATGGTGGCTAGGATAGTGTTTTCTGGTAGGTCATCAATGTATTGCAGTTTTCTCAGGCCTTGGGAGGCAGACCAGTCCTTGCCCACAGACAACCTGCCAACCTGAAGCAAATCCTAACCAGCAACTATACACCACACCACAGTCACTCTAACTCAGGGACCCATCCAGGCAACAAACCTCATTGCCAGCTCTGCCCACATATCTACACCAACACCATTACAGGACCTAAGCAGATCAGCCACACCATCGTGGGTTCATTCAGCTGCACATCTACCAATATAATTTATGCCATCATGTGCCAGCAATGCCCCTCTGCTATGTACATCGGACAAACTGGACAGTCTCTACGTAAAAGAATAAACGCACACAAATCAGATATCAGAAATGGCAATATACAAAAACCCATAGGAGAGCACTTCAATCTCCCAGGACACACAGTGGCAGACTTAAAAGTAGCTATCCTACAGCAAAAAAATTCAGGACCAGACTCCAAAGAGAAATTTCTGAGCTACAATTCATCTGCAAATTCGACGGACTCAGCTCAGGCTTAAACAAAGACAGTGAATGGCTGGCTAAATACAAAAGCAGCTTCCCCTCCCTTGGTGTTCACACCTCCAGATCAACTGCTGGTAGTAAGCCTCACCCTTGCTGACAGAGCTAACCTTATTTTCCCCAGCCTTGCTCTGGCTTATTTATACCTGGCCCTGCAGATTTCCAAGACCAGCATCTGATGAAGTGAGTCTGTGCTCACGAAAGCTCATGCTCAAAACTTTTCTGTTAGTCTACAAGGTGCCACAGGACCCTTCGTTGCTGTTACAGATCCAGACTAACATGGCTACCCCTCCGATACTTGTCCACTCTGGATTGTTTCTTTCCCCCATTATATTTTGTTTTTCGGTCCTATGTCATGTGGTGAAATGCAATTGCTTGTGGATGGCTTACGTCGTTGACAGAAATGCAGCAACTTTTAGGGCGTCTGCAATCTAACCCCTTTAGAAGTTTTTGGCTCAGCATATTCTCTTGTAGATGGTCATGTCTTGTTTCTTATGGAGAATCAGCAATTTTACCACATGAATGTAATCAGTGTTACAGCAACTGGTGGGGATGGTGCAGCAAAGATCAAATAAGGCAGATAATTGCACAGCCCATGACCTGGCAGGGCCCCAGGCCATGAGGGTACAAGTATAACAAGAGAAAATTGAGGCTTGTGCATTATCTACATATACACACTGCACTGGTTTTACTACAGCCTGCTCTACGCTACACAGCATGTTACTTGGACCTTGTATGGGGCTGTGGCCCATGAGTCCTCCCCTGGGCCGTCCTGCAACCCAGCAGTCCCTGAAAGTGATGGGAAACATGCCCTTGTCCACTCTATAGGCCTCCGGCTTTCTTCAGCCTTTGTTTTCTCACAGTTCCCCCTTGTTTGTCCCAAATAGTGGCAACAGCTCTATTCATGAAAGCATAGATTTATCTCCAAGTCATTATGGACTTGAATATCTCAGAGAGAGATTCAGTTTTTATATTGGAAAAAAAAACCCTTCACTATCCATGTTTCTTAGTTGAAACATGTAATGACTATAAAAGAATAGTGTTGAAAGAGATGGAAAGAGGCATGACTTCAGCTAGCTGGATCTTAATTGGTCAAACATCACTGGAGGACACAGGCTAGCAAAGTAATGTATTGACATCATAAAATGATTGCTCCTTGGAACAGCTAGTTTTGGGGTCTAATTAAGGTTACTCCTGATTAAGCACGTCAGTGTCAAGTCGCATACATACAGGATTTTATAGTAAAATTAACTATAGTTAAGCCACATTGCAATACTGAACTTATATGTTTTGCCAATAGCCTTAAGCGGAAGGATCATTAAAAAAGGAACACTCAATAATCGTAGGACAAGGGGACTTAAAATACTGTTTAAAAATAGAGACCTTAGTTAGACAGAACCTAAAAAGCAAAAACTGAGAAATTAAACTCCACAGAATGAGTTAAGGACACACAGTAGCACTACAAGATACCACTGGGTCAAAAGTTTTGTAAGGTTAAAAAGTTTAGACATGTATGTGACTCACACAAATATCAACTGTTACATTAAATAGGATGAAAAGACTATGACATTAAAAAAACAGCCCTACTGTTTCCTAGTCAGCCATTAGGGGTAAGCCTACACTGCCGTGTAAGGTAAGACTCAGGTTTGAGCCCCAACTCACCTTCCATACAAACATGAATCACTCTGTTTGTGGTCAGTTATAGAATCATAGAATCCTAGGGCTGGAAGGGACCTCAGGAGGTCATCTAGTCCAGCCCCCTGCTTCAAGCAGGATCAACCCCCGTGAAGTCATCCCAGCCATGACCTTGTCAAGCCAGGACTTAAAAACCTCCAGTCAGTAACCCTTCAGAACCTGGACTCTACAGCCCATCATTGGAGTGGGTCCAAGTCCATGTTCCCTTGGAACATAAGTCCAAACTCTATCATTTTGCAGTGTGGATGCAGCAAAGTCTTCAGAGTGAAAGTCCGCCAATGCTATCTCGCAGCTCCATGGGCTGATGCTTCTCAGCCTTTTTAATTCAAGACTATCCAATGCTAAATGCCGGGAGTGATGAAGAAACTGCCCCCATTGGAATATTATTGCCTAATTGTTCATACTGGGTTTTCTTGTGAAGTATCTGGTGGAACCCAGACATGTTAATGGTCCGATCCAGTTCACCAGTTCCGATGTTCCTACATTCCTAGGAAATGGTTTCCATTCAAACTACTCAATCACAGCATGCAGGGGGGTATAAATGGACTTTTCCCTTCTTCTAATGCTTCCCCACCCTAGAGGCTTTGCTCACTAAGGAGAGTCAAAGAGCATTTGAGTAGGAGATTTTGAGCAGCAGAGACCATAGTGTGTGCACACATCTTTGCGGCAGAGCGTGTGAGGGCATGTTTATGTGTGTGACTAACAGCCAGCTCTCAACATGCAAACGTATTCCTGTCAGGTCTGCGCAGCCGTATTCCACAGCAACACAAATAACTCGCTCTCCCTGCCCTGACCCCAGAGATGTTCTATGCCCCTGCTGGTGGTGAGGGGATGGGGAGAACAGAAATGCCCCCCACTTGCCCTCCTTTGTATATGCCCTTAAAAGCATGTGTAAAAGCTGTCAGCATAGCACCTCCCCTATGGCATAGGTGCTGGAATTAGAGGTTGGGGCATGGGCACTGCCACCCTCTCTGGCTTCCAGTGGTTTTCCTTATAATCAGGGTTTACACTTTGCTTTGGTTCAATAGCTCCCAGCACTACCATATAAAAATTGTTCCAGCACTCCTGGCTGATCGTAGTCTTATCTGAGAAACAGATGAAAAGGTCTCACCATGAGAACTATGTGACCCTGCAGCCTGGTAAGAGCCACTGAAGCTAATCAGGTGTCTCTTTCTCACCTGTTAGGAGTTAACATGTGCTGGGGTAGAGGAAAGATAGAAAGAAGCCTTCACCACCATCATACTTTTGACACAGGATTGTGGAAATGTTCTGTGCTGCAGCTGGTTAGATGCAGTAGTGGATCATTGCCAACGATCCACTGGACTCTCATTGCTAGCAACAGCTAGCTCGCTGTCTCTGGCTCCAGTACCGGTTGAACCTATCTTGCCCAGCACCCTGAGGATGTGACCAATGTCGGGTGAGAGAATTTGCCGGACGACAGGAGGTCAATATTTTCTAGCACATTACCAACCCTTCCACTGCTTCCTTGGCTCTTAGAAGACATTTAGGGCTCAAAAACAGCACAGAACGCTGAGAGTCAGGACTGGTAGCTGTAAATAAACTTTATGGAACCCTGGGAAACTTGGCCACACCCTTGACAAGCAGTTGTTCAGCTAACTAAAATCATGTCGGACTACAGCGTTTGCTGGACGAGAGTTTCGGATTAGAGAGGTTCAACCTGTCGTGAGAAAACCAGGACGTCTTGTGAAGGTGATGTGGAAAGAAGGGGCTTTTCCAATCCAGGACACAAGTTGTGTTCTTGTAGTGTCCTTACAAGCCTGGCAATATTCTGCTCCAGCAACTGGACGATAGTATCCCCTATCATTCTGGATCCTGATGGGATCCCTCAGTCTCCTACAGAGTTTCACCCCAGTAAGTCTATTTTGTCTTATTGAGAAAATGGAAAAGTACCAATTTCAACATGAAGGTTGCTATGATAGGGCCAACAGCGATCCAGATCAGAGCTCAGATCTAGAATGTATCTTCTTACATGTGAAAGTCTAAAAAGCAGTCAGCAGAACAGATTTTCATAACAGGCAGGAGGTCCCATGCCAATGAGGGAACATCTGCTTTGTGAAGTCTGCTGGGGGGTGGGTGTGCAACAGACACCCCGCTGTGTGGGGCACCAGGGTTGAAGTGACTATGCCCAAGCCCACCCACAGATAAGCAGGGATTCGCCAGTGGAAGGATTTGAGGTGCCCAAAGGTTTTTGTGGCAACAGAGCAGGAGTTTTGAGGATCTAAATGTTGGATTACAGGTGCCTACCCTGGTATCTTCATACCTAAATCCGCCTTGCAAATCCCACCCTTAGAACACTATTGAAAATCCCTCCTGGTCTGCTCTAATTTTCAGGCTTTGTCTAAATCACCAGAATGACAAAACTTCTGTCATTCATGGGTTCTTAAAAAGCCCCACACCCGTCCAAGACCAAAATTCTACGGAAGCAAGTGTCCGTGTAAAAGACCTGTTGTCATCAGGTGAGGGCTCCTAACCACTTGAAGCGGGTGGAAGTATTTTGTGGGCAAACATGCTGACAAAACCCCGCCCGACTTTCAGCGACATACAGGTTTCGACAGCTGTGTTGCTAAAAGCTGTGTAACATAGACAAAGGCTTAGGCTGATTTTATCCACACAATTGTTGCAGCTAGAATTGCGTATCTGCAGTTGACCTACCTTGCCTAGCGTACACATAGCAGATCTGCACTGGGGGAAAGTCAATGGGAAAGTTTCTCCCATCAACCTCCCTTACTCCTCGCTTTTCATGAGGAGTACGAGGGTTGACTGTGACCCCTGAGAGGTCGATGTTATGAGTCCTTACTCGATGCACGAAATCAGACTCCAGAAGATTGACCCTGAGCGGGGCAGTGTAGATGTAGTCTTAGTCTTGCTCTTCATTCCCCAGCTTTTACTCGGCGTGCTAGTGCCACCCCGAGAGCCCTGCACACATACAAAACTGGTATCCATATGCTCATCTGCAGCTACAAAACTGAGCCCAGGCCATCCTCATCCACAGGTGTGAATGTGGACACCTGCAGATATAAAGGAGATGTCTGCAGATTTGCAGGGCATTAGCCACCCCTTCTGTAAGTATGATCCTAACACATTACTTAGTCCTGCCTCTTCCAAACCCTCTTCCTCTCTTCCCCATTACAGAAAGCTTGGCTTAGGCATGACTAAGGTAATGGCTCCTTCAGTGCATCATGAGAAAACCCCAAATACTAGAATTCCCTGTATCTTCTTACAGGAAGATGGAGAGTCCTCTGCCAGTGTCTGTGTAACTACTCACAAGGGGGAATCTAATGCGTGCAGCATATGGGCCATACTTGTTTGACTCTGATGAAGGGCCCCTCCCTCCCTCCAACACCCACGGGTCAGTGGTCTTCACAGAGTGAGACCTTCACAAACCATCTGTTCTTCATTAAAAGCAGTTAACGACCATGCTAATGGCACTAATTAGGCTTCATGCAAACATCCACCCGCTTCAGTGGCCCCAGAGCCACAGGCAGGAACAGTTCCAAATTGAACCAGCTGCTGCACTTATTTCCCAGCGCAATTCCCCTGCCAGAAGGACACGCAGATAGGATCAGACTGCTCTCTGCCCCCCTTCCCCTATTCTTCTCCCTTATAGAAAACACGTTTTCAGGCTAATATTCTAGCTCCCCTGTTCTATTGCAGCCTTTCCTTTCTGTCTTCTCCCACCTGTCCTCCATCTTTTCCACCCAATGGCTATCGCTGGGCGCAGTGGGGATATGCCAGCAGAATTTCATGAGTGCACATGTATCATGACACAATGCTTACAGGTCTCTGTTAGCTGTTACTGAGTCCTGCTTTGTCGGTACCAATGAGCTTCTAAATTCTAACTTGAGGCTTGAAAGAGCACAGCTTAACGTACTCAATTCTCCTAGTGACTTGCTGGGGCACCTGGCTAAGTCATGTGCCATCCCTGCCTCCGTTTACCAGTCTGTAAGCATGAAGAAGATAATAGAGCACAGGTATTTGTGAGGGTTTATTTGTCAGTGTTTTGAGATCCTTGGATGAAGAGCAGCTGCACTGGAAAATTAATAACATAACAATAAAGTTTTTCAGTTACTGAGGCAGAGGGTTTACAGCCACACATCATAATGCAGATGGTCACAATTCAGTGATATATTGTGCCATAGAACCGAGTTATAGCAGAGTGACTTAGAGGATTGAGCAGACTGGAACACAGAACATGTGGGTTCCAACCCTAGCTCTGCTATTGGGCGACCTTGGACCAATCATTTCCCCTCACTTTCTCCAGCTATAAAGTAGGGTTAATGAGCATGACCTGCTTTGACAGCTACGGATTAAAAGAGCTAAGTATTAGGATAGTAATTCCTTGGCAAAACCTCCTGTCTGCTGTCCTAATGACCTCCTCATGTTTCTGCTCATTCAGAGAATGAGCTACAGCTCAGCAGCTACAGAAGTGTCCATTGAGTGTAAGCACTTCAGTGGAGAGTTAGCTTGGGTTGCTGAGGCCATTTCAGCAAGGTGTATAGTGGATGCAGAGCTGGCCCACACAGTATGCTTGTGCCGGGTGTTGTTTGAGAGATCAGAAATTTCAGAGTGCACTAAACTAACAGTGCTGATAAGCATTTCAAGTGCTCAAAAATTAGTTGTAAGCCTCCTACAAAATGTGATGGGGTTGGGGCTGAAGAGGTTAAACATGGGATGGGAGGACAGAGTTTGGGGGTTGAGGCAGGTAAAGGCTGGAGATGGGGGTAACAACTTTCCAACCGGTGCAAATCACTGTGTGTGCACTGTTCTTAAAACAGGGGAGAAAAAGCATGGTTTGATGTTATTTATTAAGGACTGTCTCGTATTCGCATGCACTGTCTTGATTTTGTAACTGAGTTTGAAAAAATGGCTCTTCTCGCTATTTCGGTTGTAGGCCCCTGCCCCATTCTGATACCTCCTGAAGGATCCCACAGAAGGTTTTTGCAGTTTGCAGACTCATGACTCTTCTCACTCTCCGCCCTGCCCACCCACCCCCAAGTGGTTCTGTCAATTTATCATACAATCATAGAACACTAGGACTGGAAGGGACCTTGAGAGGTCATCGTGTCCAGCCCCCTGTCCTCATGGCAGGACCAAGTACTGTCTAGACCATCCCTGATAGACACTTATCTCACCTGTTCTTAAATATCTCCAGAGATGGAGATTCCACAACCTCCCTAGGCAATTTATTCCAGTGTTTGACCACCCTGACAGTTAGGAACTTTTTCCTAATGTCCAACCTAAACCTCCCTTGCTGCAGTTGAAGCCCATTGCTTCTTGTTCTATCCTCAGAAGCCCAGAAGAACAAGTTTTCTCCCTCCTTATAAAAGTGAAAAGGTTCCAGCTTGTTAACCTATTAACATAACATTGAACCTGTGAAAGAGCCATTAACTGGGTAACGAAGCTATTTAACAAGCCTGTATCAATTCAGAATTTACTGGCAAAAACAGTTGTGTACCTATGCCTACAGGACCTTAGTTTAACATTTGCTTCAAATAGTTCATTAGTTTGTGGGTGACGCTCATAAAAATCACATCTCTTAAAAATCTTTGCATAGATATTTAGGTGCACAATCTGAGTCTTCAGCTTTAGCCTTAAATGCTTGGATCTGCAAATAGAGGGGTTCTTTTTAAAATAAATTCTTCAAAAGACCACCCTGATCTAAAATAATTGCTTTAATTTTAATTACTATAGTACAATAAACTTGCTTCCAAAGTCTCCCTGTCCTTTCTATCATTCCTACTCCTCTTTCACCCTCCCTCTTTAAGGTTTCTCTTCAATGGACAACATTCCTCTTCTTCCAGATAGCTAGATAAACAAGTTTCCCTTTTAATTCTGACTATTTGATGAACTAGTTTTAAGGAAACCCGCTACCAAAATCAGCACCTTACTAATACATAAAATCCTCTGATATATTAAAAATTTTGGAAACACATTTTAACATAAACACATAGGCTGCATGTACACTAGCAAGTTCTTTCTGAAAGATTTTTCAAAAGAAGGGGGCTCTTTCGAAAGAACCCATGGAGCGTGTACACACAAAAAGCATTCTTTGGAAAGTAAATCGAAAGAATGTGGCGCGCCTTTCAAAATCATTCTTCTTTCCCATTTCAGGAAGAGCGCCCCCTTTTAAAAGAAAACGTGTGCAGACACTCCGCAGGGCTCTTCTTTCGAAAGAGCAGTCTTCATTTTCGATCCCTGGCCCATTCTTTTGAAAGATCAGGGACTGTGTGGATGTTCTTTCAGAAGAGCGGATCACTCTTTTAATCCGTTTTTCTGTGTGTGGATGCTCTCTTTCAAAAGAAGTTCTTTTGGAAGAAGCTCTTCTGGAAGAGCTTCTTTCAAAAGACCCCTGTAGTATAGACATAGCCATAGTGAACTTTCATAAACATGTCTTATCACAAAAACCAAACAAAAGAACACACAAGCAGTCCTATAGCACATTAAAGACTATTAGGTTATGACCTCTGAAGAAGTGGGTCTTGACCACCAAAGCTCATTACCTAATAAATAAATGGTTAGTATTAAAGATGCTACAGGACTGCATGTATTTTTTTTTGTGAAACTGCACATTAACACAGCTACCTCCTGAGACTATGTCTTGTTATGAAAATCACACAACATAAATTAGTGTTCTCATTTTCTAAACACAATGAACTTTGTTATGAACACACTAAACTGCTCTAACTGAATAATTTAAAACAATGTCTTTGTTTCAATGTAATATGTTGCAATCTGGAATAATTATGTAGGTTTCAGAGTAGATTTTAAAATAGAAATTCAGCTTAGAAATATTGATTAAGAAAATGTAAAACAGAAATGCAGCATCATGTATTCCATAATATTTAATGTTGTATTTGTCTGCGCAACTGACTTGCCCTTACTACAGAGTCTTTGCAGATAAAACTCTGGACAAACTTCAGGGTACATCAAAAAATCTGGAACTGACATTTTTCATTCCCACATCTAGTGCTTTTCATTAAGTACCTTCTGCATGTCCAGTCTTCACAATCGGGCATGCAGTGGAGAACACACTCCATTTTCTTCGGAAAGAAGTTTTAGGAGAGGTATTTTTTTTTCCCCTCCAAATGTCATTTGTTACGTGTGAGTTCAGGGTTTTGGCTGGAAAGGGTGAGCAGATAGATAAGGAAGACAGTGGGAAGGGAGTGAGGCAGTGGGCAGGGTCTGGACAGAGTAGGGATGGAGTATGGGCAGGGCTGCAAGGTGGGGAGCTTGTCTCCCCAAGCAGAAGTTTCACCCACTGCCCATGCCGAGAGGTGAGAGAGTGAAGCCATATGGAGATAGCAGGGGAAGACCGCAGGAGAGGATTCCTCTCCTGGGGATGCGGGGCTGGGGAGCTAGCCTGCTCCATATGCATACAGCAAGCTGCTTGATTTCAACTCTGCACATGCTGTTATGTTCCGCACTGCTTGGTTAATGCTAATTTTATAGCAAATGAGCTCTTCTTAGGCCCAGTCAAAAGCTAAGTTGACCCAACCACATTGCTTGGGGTGTGTGAAAAATCTATACCCCTGAGCAACGTAGTTAAGCTGGCCTCACCCACGATGTAGAGTCTGGACAGTACTCGACTGACATAAGAATTCTTCCATTGACTAAGCTACTGCCTCTTGGAGAGGTGGGTAAACAGAAGTGACAGCAGAACCCTCCTGTCAGCATGGATAACATCTACTCTGAAGTACCACAGTGGCACAGTGTAGCGCTGTTGTTGCTTTTCAAATGCAGACAAGAGGCTCTCTACCTGTGCTAGGAGTGCCTTCTTGCTATAAGAACAACTCACCAACACACAGAGTTTAAAAGACATCTTAAAACATCAGTGTCACTGTATCATGCCATTTTTCTAGAAACTTCTGGCACGGCAGTACCATCATTAAAATTATTCCTACTGTATTACCGTACAATACCCGAGAACCATCGGCACTGAGACAGGAGTGCATGACTTCAGTTCTGCAAAGAATTTAAGAATCTCAAGACTGAAAACATAACTGCTGCCCTCCTGTGTTATGCTCACATGGAAGTACCAGGAATGTCCCATGCTGAGAGAACATCAATATACACCATATGAGAGCACAGCATTCACAAATAGTGCCAGGTGAGAATTCTGCAGCATGGATTGCTACACCCAGGACACTACTAACATCAGCCAGAACTGTGACTGTATAAATATGAGTTACAGCAACGAGTCCAGTTATAAGTGATAGATTGGATAGGGTAGTCGTGATGTATAAACTCTGGGAAATAAGAACAATGGTGATTCTTTCAAATAGGTTAGCAACCGGTGCAGTATCACACGTTTTCTGTGGTTAATGGCCTGATTTTCCAACCATGTTGATCTCCCAACTCAAAAAAAAAAAATATCCCACAGACACAGACCCCAGTTATTTCAGGGTGCATGTGTTTACCCAATGTTTTTGAAACGCAGAGCTGAAGATTTGCATCTGTCTGTGTTTCTGTGCCCCTTTCTCTTTCCCACAGCTACGTCTCTTGGTCCTGAAGCCCTTTTCCCTCTACTGACTCAGATGTAATAAATTGGTTTCCCTTTCTAGAAGCAAATCATTACCAGTCTAGATGAAGGAGGTTATGATGGAAGCTAATAAATGTCTGCACAATGATCTGTGAAGGTTTGCTCCAAGAAGGAAGATCTGTATGTGAGAGGAAGACCCCATGATCAGACACAAACATCTCCCTGTGTGGGATTAACATCAGCTTTTCAGGTCACATTTGTACGTTAATTTTTTTTTCCACCTAAGCAAAAAGAAGGGGCTGCCCTATTATGTGTGCAGGCCATAAGGACCACATTGCAAATGGTGCCAAGATGCAAGTTTCATAGGAAACAGAAGGCTTGGGTCAGGACACAGAACTTGTCAATGCTAACAACTAACAACCTCCCCATCTCTGCTATCTAAACCCTGGATTCTTATTTTTGCTATAAATCTGATGAAGTGGGTTTTACCCTCAATAGCTCATTACCTAATTGTAGTGAGTTGGTATGGCCCTCTGCCAACTCAGAGGCTGAGGAGGATGCGCAGAGGCCCTGGTGGGCGGGTCCGGAGCCAGAAGGCCAGAGCCCTGCCCCTCGGAGGGCGGAGCCCAGCAATAGAAGAGCCCAGGGTGGGGCTCAGGGCTCATTAAAGGCTAGGCCTCCGGGCAGGGAGGACGTGCCTGCCCGAGCTCCCCGGCGCCCAGGGCAGAGGGCCTGTCGCCGCCCGGCCCGGCCCGGCCCGGCCAGGAGGAAGGAGCAAGCCCCAAGCGGCTCCCAACAACGCCAAATTCAGATGCCCAAGGGGGACTACCCGGACTTCCCAGACCTGCCAGGGCCCTCACGCCAGCGGAGACCCCCCGCCTGGGAAGAAGCCCCAGCGGACCGCCGCAGCCCTCAGGCCCAGGATCGCCGCGGGTCCCCCGTGCTACCGCTGCCTGACTACCCCAGTGACATTGAGATGGACGACTGGCCGGAGCCCCTGAAGGTGGATGACCTGGAGGGACCCCCTGACCAGATGAACTGGGACCTTCCGCCAGCAGAAGTAGAGGTAGGAAGTGGCCCGGGGAACGACGCTCCCGAACCCATGGCAGTGGGTTGCAGCCTGGATCCCCACTGCCGTGGTCGCGTGTGAGCGACCCCCCCCGGGCCGGGTCACAGTGGAGTGGGAGGGCCTGCGACCCCCTACCCCCTCCTTGACAGGGCCAGCCCACGCTGGGCCTGTGCTTAAGCCCTTGTGCTGGTGCCCCGCCCCAAACTGAGGGCTGGGTTGAGCTTGTACTGCTACTTTGAACTGCTGCCCCGCCCTGGACTGAGGGCTGGGCTAAGCTTGTATTGCCATTGGGAACTGCTGCCCCGCCCTGGACTGAGGGCCTGGGGCCTGTATTGTATTGCACTGGGAACTGCTGACCGCCCCAACTGAGTGCGGGCCGGTGTTGCAACCCCTCTTTGGTTGCCGACCGCCCTAGGCCAAGGGCCGGGTGGTCTAGGACTTCCTACACTAATAAATAGTAACAGAGAGATAGCCATGTTAGACTATATACTATCAAAACAAAAAAGCAGTCCGGTAGCACTTTAAAGACTAACAAAATAATTTATTAGGTGGTGAGCTTTCGTGGGACAGACCCATTTCTTTTACCTAATAAATAAAATTGTTAGTCTTTAAGGCACTATACCACTCTGCTGGGGGTGTTTTTTATGTGAAACCAACAAAAAGAAGCCAGGCTAAAGCAGTAATATGGAAAATTAATGTTTTTCGACAAAGTGGCTAACTAACCCTATCTCTGAGTTGAGATCTCAAATCTATCCAGATGTCTTAAGGGGAAATGAGATAGAAATGAGATAACTGTCCCCAAAAGAATGCACTCTGCCCCGAGAGAACCACAGAGTGGTTTAAGCAGACTGTTCAGGGGAGGGCACAGCACAAGCTGGTACGGACTGAGAATGACTTACTGCCCCTGTAGCAGCGGTTTCCTGCAGGGCAGGATGGAAGCATGGGTGGGCAGGTCAGACAGCAACTGGTCCCAGTGCATTTATCCTGATTATTTAAAACTCAAGAAGATTTGAGTTGGCCTGTAAGGGCGTGTCTATGTGGTGAGTAGTTTTTGAAATAATTTATGTAATTTCTGCCATGCATATTGCATAAATGATTTCCAAATTTCTTATGCCAAACAGCACTGCCGTTTGGAATATGCAGCTATTCCAAAAGTTCCGTTATCCCCTCACGCACCAAGGGGAACCAGAGTACTGTGCTCAAAACAGTAGCACTATTTTGAGCGTGGGGAAAAGCCGCAATGTTGCTATTTGGGAATACATTCGTATCCTGAAATAGCAATCCCCGGGCAGACATAGCCTAACTCTACCACTTTAGGCTGCAATTTAATCAAATCTTATAAAGCGAGTAGCACCAGGTCCTGTTGTTGTTTCCCAAAGTCATGTGAGGGACCCAGTAAATCGCAGTGAGCCATTGCTCCAGCATGGCATGAAGAGATCATGCTGCTGCAGTCTTGCCTGCTTATGGCCTGCTTCTCTGCTTTACGACACTGGTTTTACACTGGCATAATGCCAGTGAAGTCAGCCAAGTTACACATGGTGAAACAGAGTAGAGAATCAAGGCACTTTTTGCCAGATTAGGGATACAAGCCTTAGCCAGGTTCCAACATAGGCGATTGCAGCTCGCCTTGGTGTGAGCCTGTCTTCATAAGCTGGTTAAGAACATTAGAATGGCCACACCAGGTCAGACCAATTGTTCATCTAACCCGGTATTCTGTCAGCCAATACTGGCTGGTGCCAGATACTTTGGACCGAATGAACAGAAAAGTGCAGTTATCAAGGGATCCCCTCTGTTACCCAGCCCCATCCTCTGGCAGTCAGAGGCTTGGGGACACCCAGAGAAAGGGGTTGCATCCCTGACCATATCATGGCTAAAAGTTGTTCATAAACTTATCCTCCAGGTGCTTAACTTTTTTTCATGCTGTTATAGGTTTGGCCTCCACAACATACCATGGAAATGAGCTCTCTGGTGCAAAGTTCTTCCTGCCGTTTATTTTAAACCTAATGCCTATTAATTTCATTGGATAACCCTTGTTCTTGTTTTATGTGAAGGAGTAAATATCATTGTATTCATTGTCACCAAACCATTCCTGACTTTATAGACTTCTTAAATAGGTCCCCGTAGTGGTTTCTTTTCCAAGCTGATCAGTCCCATCTTTTTAATCTCTCCCCATCTTTTTAATCTCTGCTTGTCTCTAATCATTTTCGTTACCCTTCTCCATACCTTTTCCAGTCCCAATATCTCTCTTACAGATGGAGTGGCCAAAGCAGCAATCAGTATTCAAGATGTGATTGTCCTATGGATTGATACTCTGTTATGTATCCCTTTCCCAATGGTTCCTAACATTCTGTAAGTTTTTTTGACCACAAAGATGCTTTCAGAGAACTATCCACAATGATTCCAAGATCTCTTTCTAAAGTGTTAGCAGCTAATCTAGACCCCATAATTTTTATAGGAGTATGTTTTACAACGTTCATTATTTTGCATTTAACACCACTAAATTTCATCTGCCAGTTTTTTGCCCAGTCACTACGGTGTATGAGATCTCTTTGTAAATTTTATAGCCAGCTTTGACCTTAGCAACGCTGAGTAATTTTGAATCATCCGCCAGCTTTGCTTCCTCTTTTTCCAGTTCATTTCTGAATGTTAAATACCACTGGTCCCAGTACAGATCCTTGGGGGGACATGCTATCTTCCTCTCTCTAGTTGGAAAATTGATTATTTATTCCTATCCTTTTTCCTATCTTTTTAACAGATACTAATTCATGAGAGGACCTTCCCTCTTACCCTATGGCTGCTTACTTTGCTTAAAAGCATTGCGTGAGGGACCTTGTCAAAGGCTTTCTGAAAGTCCAAGTGGACTATAATCCACTGGATCACCTTCGTCCATGTGTTTGTTGACCCTTCTCCCCAAAGAATTCTAATAGTCCGATGAGGCATTATTTCCGTTCACAAAAGCCACATTGATTCTTTCCCTGACATAGTGTGTCCATCTGTGTGTCTAATAATTCTTGTCTTCAACCTACAGTAAACCCTCGATTTAATGGATCTTGATACAATGAACTTAGGAAATAACAGACACTGTCTGCCAGTTCCCCCAACCCCCTAAATAAACACCGGAGACTCGCCAGAGACGGTGCCGGGGCTGGAGAAGCTGCCGGAATTGCTTGGGCTGCCAGGGCCACTGCAGCCGGAGGAGCTTGGGGGGGAAGGGGGGCTGTTGGCAGGCTGCAGGAGTTCTCCTCCCCCACCTCTGTGTGCATGGAGCATGGTGGCATCCTGCAGCCGGTGCCTGCAATGGTGCTGAGCAGCAGCCAGGAGCCGTGTCTACATGTGCACGCTACTTCGAAGTAGCGGCACTAACTTTGAAATAGCGCCCGTCACGGCTACACGCGCCGGGCGCTATTTCGAAGTTAACTTCGACGTTAGGCGGCGAGACGTCGAAGTCGCTAACCTCATGAGGAGGTAGGAATAGCGCCCTACTTCGATGTTCAACGTCGAAGTAGGGATCGTGTAGTCGTTGCGCATCCCGCAACTTCGAAATAACGGGGTCCGCCATGGCGGCCATCAGCTGAGGGGTTGAGAGATGCTCTCTCTCTCGTCCCTGCGGGGCTCTATGGTCACCGTGGGCAGCAGCCCTTAGCCCAGGGCTTCTGGCTGCTGCTGCGGCAGCTGGGAATCCATGCTGCAGGCACAGGGTCTGCAATCAGTTGTAGGCTCTGTGTATCTTGTGTTGTTTAGTGCAACTGTGTCTGGGAGGGGCCCTTTAAGGGAGCAGCTTGCTGTTGAGTCCGCCCTGTGACCCTGTCTGCAGCTGTGCCTGGCACCCTTATTTCGATGTGTGCTACTTTGGCGTGTAGACGTTCCGTCGCAGCACCTATTTCGATGTGGTGCCGCGCAACGTCAAAGTTGAACATCGACGTTGCCAGCCCTGGAGGACGTGTAGACGTTATTCATCGAAATAGCCTATTTCGATGTTGGCTTCACGTGTAGACATAGCCAGGGTGTTGGAAGCTGTCGCCCACTGGGAGGCTAGGGGCAGCCACGCTCTACATTTGTGCGGGCGGCTCATAGCCAGGGACTGAAAGCTGCAGGAGGTGGAAGGAGCCAGGCTGGCATTCAGCTCCTCTCCTGGTAATTGGGAGGGAGAGAGAGAGGTGTGAGTGAAAGAATGGGGCAGGAGGGGGAAGGGAAGAGGTGGGGTGAGGACAGGAGTGAGTGATGGGCTGGGAAGGTCAGTGCCTCATCATACAGTATAACCATTTGGATATAACAGCTTTCGGCATTAACGGACACCCCTTCTCCCATTAGTCCGTTAAATTGAAGGTTTACTGTAGTTTCAACCAGCTGGCCTGGTATTGAAGTTGGTTTTATCAGCTCCTAATTGCCAGGATCATGTTGGGAGCCTTTAAATAAATAATTTGACATTACATTAGCTATCCTCTGGTTATTTGGTACAGAGGGTGATTTAAGTGGTTGGTTACACACTACACATAGTAGCTGTGCAATTTCCTATTTGAATTCCTTCGTAATTCTTGGATGAATACCATCTGGTCTTGGTGACTTACTACCGTTCTGTTTGCCAATTTGTTCAAAAATGTCCTCTTATTGACTCCTCAATCTCAGACAGTTCCTTAGCTTCCTTGGCACCTAAAATAATGACTCAAGTGTGGAAATCTCACTCACATCCTTTGCAGTGAAGACCACTGCAAAGGCTTACTTCAGTTTTCTCCACAATGGCTTAGCCTTCCAATGGCTCCACTAATTGTTTGGCAGCATTTCTGCTTCTGATGTACGTCTAACAGCAAAAATTGTTCTATTTTGTGCCTCTTGCTGGTTTCTCTTCAAATTCCCCCTTTTTCCCCCTTTTCTGTCCTGCCTAATTACTCTAGATTAATGAAAGGGGTGGCTTTCTGACACAGACTTCGTGATTGACCTTGGAGGAGTCAGCTAAGCTCTGGCTACCTCAGTTATTCATCCATAAAGTGGAGAATCAATACTTCCTTTTCTGTCCTGTCTACTTAGATTTCAAACTTCCCAGGGCAGGAACTGTCTCTTACTCTGTTTAGCACAGTAGAACCCCAGTTTCAATTGAAGTCTCTAGGTATGACCTTAATGCTAGTCACTTTCTTAAAGCTAGGCATAGTAAATGAAAACAAACCAAAACCTGTCATCATCACGGTTGCACTCTTTGAAATAACAGACAGAAGATTTTCAAATTGAAATTCCAACAGCAGTGTTAACTTGATGACACTTGCCAGCCTGGCCTGTGTTGCAGTATTTCTAAACACAATAAATGTGTTAAGTTACATTTAATTAAAAAAAAAAAGCTGGAATACAAAGTGCTAGCTATGTGCAAGGCTGGTGAGTTAACAGTGCCGTGGGGAAAATAGCAACTTGCCCTTAAAGTCACGGTTTGAACTCCCACAGTGTTCTGGTTCAAGTCACTCTCTGAAAGGGAGGCATCAAGATCTAAAAAGTTCCCCTCTTAGGCCAGGTCTACGCTAGACATTCAAGTGGATTGTAGATATGCAATTCTAGCTATGGCCATTGCATAGCTAGAATCAACTTATCCACCATCAACTTAACCTGGCTGTCCTCACAGAGGGAGATCAATGGGAGAAACTCTCCTGTTGACCTCCCTTACTCCTCGCAATAATGAAGAGCACAGGGGTCGAATGCCAACCCCAGATAGTTGGATTTCACTCATTCCTACGAGGAGCACAAAGTCTAACACCAAAAGATCGACTCTGACCGGGTCAATCTTCTGCGTAGTGAAGACATACTCTTATAGAAATTGGGTGGCCTTCCCTTAAGGGTTCAATGTGATACTTGTGGGTGCAAAGGCTCCCACTGAGATCAACGGTTGCACAGTCTACCCCATTATAATGAATTTATATTGAAATTATCTTTGCTTTGTTCCACTGCCATTCTGGTGTACACTATACATTGTCTCCCTCTCCCTCTCCCACTCCCTACAGCTAGCCGTTGTGTTCATTTTTGACAGGCCTGGGGAGCAAATGAGTCAGTGAAGAGAAAATTGGAAGCTGATGAAAAATGCATGTGGCACCTTATCTGGGAAATGGACAGTTTCTTTCCATTTCTCTACTCCTTGCTGGCTAAACAGGTCAATCATGGAGTCAGCGGCCAGAGCAATTTTGAATCAATATTTATAAAGCCATTTCCCAAACGTTATTTCACGCCTCATTGATCAAAGAGCATCCTGACCTTGCTGATGATGGAGGGGCTGCTTGAGGACGTGAAGCAGAACTGGTTGCTAGGCCTGAGATGACATTCCTAATGTGACTGTGCACTGTTCTTCTCCCCACCCCCTCCCCTTCTTTGTTTGTGCCCTTGCCCAGTGGCAGCCCTGGCTGGCGGCCTGCAGCTTGATCCTCATTAAAAGCCCTAAACAAGTGCAAGCTGCTCATTAATTGGCAACAGTCGAGCTGTGAAAAGGGGGCATTAAAGCCAGGGCTGCCCATTGCACCCTCCAGCACAATTAATTTTGTCAGTAGTGCTTGTCATTAAATAGACCCGTTTCCCCCCGCCCCCCCTTACTTAAGCACACAAAATGTACTCACAGCAAGACAATTAAAACTATGGCAACAATTATAGGGAGGGGATTGTCATGGCAGACCGCAGCAAACCCCAAGGAAGACTGTGTGACTAACGTAGGACGGTGTCTGAAAAGCGGATCACAAGATCACAAAATCGGATCACAAGAAACAAAACAGTTTCCCCTCAAACAAAGAAAGAGAAAACTGTTCATTAAAAGCAAAACCACCAGTTCAGATATTGGAAGATACTAAGGCTTTGTCTACACTAGCATTTTTGTCAGCCAGAGAGTGAAAAATACCCTCCCTCCCCACCCCGCTGAAATAAGTTTCACTGACAGTAGCACCGCTGTGGACGGCACTATTTCTGAAGATGTTCTCAGATACGCATTGTGGGTGACTTGATTGTGCTGGTAGAAAAGTTCTCTCCCACCAGCACAGGCTACGTGGGAGACGTCAGGTGCTGCTGTAATGCCTGTAATGTAGACAAAGCATTGGTGGCGAGTAGCCTTTGGAAGCCAGCAATGCAGGCCTGTGATGGCAAAGGGATGATGCAGAGCCCTCACTTGAAAATCCCACTGCCAACAGCACCAGCCGTTAGCAGTCATGTTAGTACTGAAGACCCGCGCTGGGTTACGAGATCTGGGATTACAAGTAGCCCCTCCATTGCAGTTGGGCACACTTGCAACTGTGTATAATGCCAATTGATCCAGATGCCCCATTGTAAGTTAAAACTGCAGCTGAGGCAGGAATTGTTCCTGGCTGTTAAAAGGAGGGTAAAGAATTCAAGCGCCATTGTGAAGGGGCAGTAGGAAATGTTGGTCTCTGACCCTGACTCAGGCAAAGTAAGTTCCATCCAACTGTACAGATTGCTCCTCTGCCTTCCGGTCTGTTGTGAGATCCCTGCTGTGAACTTGCCACTACTTTATTGTGTGCCTCTTTGGGAGACTCCACTATGCAATACAATAACCGAGCAGAAGTTCTTCCCTACTCCCTTTGATGTTTGTTTTTCTATACACATTTTCATCACCTTATGCCTAATTATACTCCATGTACTCCCTCATGAGTAATTTTTCTCACTCCTTGGTGTTGGTACCCTTCCAATACCTGCAAACTAATATTATAGCTTCACTTAGTTGGAATTTAGTTATCCCTATTCAAGTATTTTTAATGTTCCCAAAGTCAGTCACTGAACTCCTTCTAATATGTCATATCACAATTTCTCTAAGACTGCGATCCCTATACACCATATTCTAGGGCAACACCCTGCCCATACGAATAACTGAATCAAACATTATGATGCCATCCTCTATTGCCATACAGGCAATAGGTATTACCAGTACTTCAATCTGCAAAGGGATGCCCCTGTATGCAGAGCTGGAATAAAAATCGTCATCTGCTGTATCTCATTACTATAGGCTTGCCTCTCACAACTGGGTGTCTCCTGTCACCAATGTCTCTTCCATCATTTTCCAGGATTTTTTTTTTTCTAACTGTACCTGCATTTCATTGAATCCTCCCAAGTTATTGTTCCAGGAGGAATTCTGCTCTGTTAATTTCTATGTTGATTTCAATATTCCTCGCCCCCTGCTGACTCCTTGTATTTATCTGATGTTTACTGTGCCTTCCATACTACTTGCATGAGTGACCTTAATTCACATGCTTTCTTCCAAACCACTAGCTAAACTCTTAAATAAAAAAGACTCACAATTGACCCTTGTACTTCTCCAAAGAATACCTCCCCTCAGCCTCGTGCATTGCTGCTTATCATTTTCCTGTGTCCATGGGCCTTCCCAGACATGTGACAGTGCTATTATCCACACCAATTTGAATTTGTTTTTCAAGTTAGAGTTTATGACCATACTAGAGCAGACCAGCGATCCATCTAGCAGAGTATCCGGTCTCTGACAGAACAACCAGAAGTCCTGTGGAGCCTTATAGACTAACATATTTTGGAGCATAAGCTTTCTTGGGCAAAGACTCGCTTCGTCTCTTACCATGGCCCATGCCAGATGGTTCGAAGGGGATGAACAGAACAGAGCTATCAAATGATCCAGCCCCAATACTTATTCCAAGATTGTGGCAGTTGGAGGTTTAGGGACACCTCAATGCTACGTCTGTACTACAGCCAGCTGTTGCTAGAAGTTACAATGGGAAGAGATCTGAAAAAACACACAAAAGCGGATCGCTCTGGCAATCTGCTCTGTTGACAGAGAGCGGACGGACTGCCCAGCCGCTCTCTCAACAGAGCGGCCAACCAGAAGCACAGCAGACAGGGCTGTCCAGTGACCTGGAAGCCCTCTCTGTCAACAGAGAGCCCACCCGGAGCATCCACACAGCTTTTTTGTCGACAGATTCTGTCAGGAAAGGCATTCTGCCTCGTCGGGGAGAGGACGAAGGCTGTCGGCAAAAGTGACATTTTTAATGTGGACACTCCATGAGTTTTATTGGCAAAACCCTCTAGTGTAGACATAGCTCGAGTGTGGGGCTACATTCCTGATCATGGCTAATTAGCATTAATGGACTCATCCTCCAGGAAATTAACTTACTCTTTTTTTTTTCTTTTACCTCAGCCATACTTTTGGCTTTTATCATCTCTCTCTTTCCTAATGGTGCTGAATATTCTGTGAGCTTTTTTGACTGCTGCTGTACATTGACCAGCTGTTTCCCAAGAACTATCTCCGCTGACTCCAAGATGTCTTTCTTGGTAGGCAACAGCTAAATTAGATGCCCGTCTTTCTGTATGTTTTTTCCAGTCTGCATTACTTTGCAGTTATCAACATTGAATTTCATTTGCTATTTAGTTGCTCCATCACCTAGTTTAAGAAGATCCTTTCACAACCCTTTGCACGGTGTATGAAATGCTTTCCTAAAATCCAGGTCTGTGTTATTGATTGCATTTCTTTAAGCCAATAAATTACAGCCAAATTAAGCAGCCATGTTTTCCTTGATAGTTATGTGTTTTGGGCAGGGCTACTGCCCTGGCATCAGGTGGCCATTGCAGCAGTTAAAACAATCATAGTCCCCAAACCTGCAAAGGGATCAGCCTGTGCAAAGGTTTAAATGGGTGCCCCCATGAAAGGAATTGTCCATGTGGCTGGAGTTCCATGTAAGATCAGGGAATACCAGTTGAAATTAGGCTGTTGGGCAGCCACTATGTTTTAATAAAGGCTAGTATAAAAACCTTAGTTTTCACCATGCTGAAGGCCCGAAGGGAACATTACATCATCTAGTCTGAGCTCCTGCATATCACAGGCCACTAAATTCCAACCAGATACCCCTGTAATGAACCCAATAACTTTTGCTTGGCTAAAGACATGCATCCAGGCTTGATTTTAAGTCCTCAAAAGATGGAAGATCCAATACAGGTCTGGGTAGCTCATTGCAGTGGTTAATGACACTCACCCTTATAAATGTTCATCATATTTAGAAACATTTCCATTCAGTGATGATTCCACATGGACAACTATTTTTAAGAACCATCAGCTCTCCAGTTTTGAATCCATTTAATGTGTGCACTGTTAATTTTGGAGAGTGCTAATTTTCTTTAGGTCAGAAGATCATGCAGCACAAATACTTCAAAAAAGAGTCTCAATATATGAAATCTGCAGTTATCTGCCTCAAAAAATTGTCATCTCAGATAAATCAGCTGTTATATACCACTTTATTTTCACATAAACACATTCAATGCCAATTCTCTTCCTCTCGTTTAACTCTTTATTAATTGAGTCGCATATCAGTTTCTCTCTTAATTTGTCTGGGACTGTCGTCAGACTAACAAACCTGCTGTTACTCTCTACACACACACACACACACACACACACACACACACACACACACACACACACACACACACACACACACACACACACACACACACACACACACACACACCCCTGCCCTGTTCTACCCACTCTCTCCTCTTTAAACAGATACCAACCAAAGATTTTAACATTCCAATTATGTGATTGTTTCATTAAGTCTCAACTATGCCATTTATATCAAATTTCTTCTCATCAGTGACAATTTCCAATTCCTTTTGTTTATTACCAAGACTCCTAACTTTGGCATACAAGCAGGTGAAAGTATCTTGTTACATTCTTTGCCACATCTGTTCAGTTTGTTTGAAAGCTTTGCCGATTAGAACTTTGCCATTGCTTGGGGTTACAGTAAAAGGTGTCGATGTCTTCTATGACCAGGGCATAGGAATTCTTTCTGCTGTCACTGTGATCTTGCACTCAACACTACCATACTAACTGGCTGTATAAAACCCAACAAAAGGCGGGTTCCTAGATCCATAGACTGGATTTCCACAATGCCTGACCTTCACAGCCCTGGATTTGAACAGCGCAGCATGTCAACCTTAAAATTCATCATTCATGTGCATGTCAAAGATGATGTTCTACTGACCACCAGCTGGCCATGTGACTAGAGCATCTTAAATACTTTCAAAATATAATAAAAAAAAATAATATTTTGATGACTTGAGAGAGAAAAGCCCCCTGTCTCTCTGAAATTGAGATCTTCTGATTTCAATTTCACCCCTGCTTCTGCTGAATCAAGCAGTTCAAAACACAGATGATGTACAGAAGTGTCCTATTTGGGATGAAGCAGAGCATCGTAATCAGTTGATTGAGGGAGCTGGCAGATTTCCAATTCCTTATGCATGCCAAGGAAGGAGAATATTTTCCTTCCTCTGTTGTCTCCAGCAGCCCACTGATACGAAGGAGAAAGGAGGGAAATTGCACTGGGGCCTATAGATTCAAAGAGGCTCAGAGCTCCTGGCTACTGCACTGTCCAATTTACAAAGTCCCACATCTGAATCCTATTTGGCTTCCCGGGTCTCCTTCCTCCCCTCCCCACCTAGAGTACCTAGGCTCCGGGGACATCCCCCGTCTCCTTCAGGTAGACCACAAGGGGCAACACCAGCTGCTCATGGGGGCTGCTGCTAGCCCAGCTGAGTCTCTGGCACAGCCCCAGTCTCTGACTGTTGCAAGCTCCAGCACCTGGGAAGAGACATGCTGCTCCTCTGGCACCTTTCCCCAGCTGAGCTAGAGGGCTGCCTTTTATAGTCCCACTTCCTGTCCCGCCTCTCTACTTCCAGCAAGGCAGCCACAGGCATCCTGGTTCTGTCTTCCACAGGGGGCAACTGTGGATCTCTCCCTTTCTGGTCAGGCAGGAGGTCATTCCCCCTTGTTACACTACACGACAGCTTATGCTGATATAATTGACGTCCCTCGAGGGTGTGAATAACCACCCCCTCATCCAAACTCACATAAGTTACAACAACATAAGCACTGGCATGGACAATGCTGTGTTGGTGGGAAAGCTTCCTAAGGAACACGTCAAGCAGATTTCTACCTCAGTGTGCTACGGAACAAAAGATTAGAAGTTAGAACCGAAACGCTCTTGGGGGTTTATCAAGTAGCAAACCAAGGAATGAGAAAGGAATACAACCTTGCATAAAACAACCTGGAGCGGATCTTTGGCAACACTGCCCACGCCCACCACTCACTGCTCACTCTGCTTCCTTCCCCCCAGCCACTGAGTGTGGAGAGGTGACTCACACAGGACAGTGGACAGGAAGAGCTGCACTCCTGGGGTGTGGGGCAGTGTTCCCTCTAATGTTTCCTATCCGTGAGTGGAATAAATTTTGTTATGCGCACCAAGGCCCGTGCAGATGTCAATAGAAACTCACTGTGAGTGGCTGTGTGCGTTACGCTAATCAGCTGGGCGGCACCTGAATCTCTCTTGGGCAGCTGCCGAAGTGCTCAGCTTAGAGGGAACATTGTGGGGGGAATGCGTGGGAGCGTGACTGAGGCAGGGATGCAGGGCTGCACTCCACAGGTGGGGGAGTGACTGGGACAAGGCAGGGGGAAGGGAGAGCTGCACTCCAGGGGAGAAGGGGTGACTGAGGCAGAACGGGGGCAGCACCCCAGAAGCAGAGCAAAAAGGAGAGTAAAAAGGGAGCCTGGGCAGTGACCCCAGCCACCAACCCTACTCTTCAAACCATCAGACGCTTCAGGATCCCTTCCCAGGCACTGGCCACCACTATCGCTCTCGGCCAGAGCTGGGCAGCTCCTGAGTGGTCCCCCAGCTCCCTCAGCTGCTGCTCTTCCTGCTCTCCAGGCAGCAGAGCAGAAGCTGCTTGTGGACAGTTACTGGGCTAACTGGATTTTCAGTGTCCGGTCAGTAGCACTGACTGTACCCTGCCAGGTCCCCTTTCTAATTGGACTTTCTAGATGAAAACCAGATTTGTGGCCACTATGTTCTGGTAAGATGCTGGTTGTGGCCATACAGTGTTCTCAACCCCCACCTCCAGGATGCATCTTAAAATTTCCACATTCATAACACTGTCTATTGGGACCAAACATCACTAAATTATAATCTTCCACAAACATATCCCTACCTCTTCTCTCTGAACAAAACATAAGAATTAACTCTTATATACTTGTATAGAAACAGCTAACAACTATCTAACAGCACATGCATTAAATTCCCAAGCCACGTACAGCCTGAGCCACTCTAGTCCAGCGCACTCTCAGCTGGAAACACCCATAATCCAGCATGATTTTAGTTACCGGGATGATCACTTATCATGGGTGTGGCCAAGTTTCCTGTGGTCCCGTAAAGTTTGGTTAGAGCCATCAGTCCTGGCTCTCAGTGGTCTGTGTTATTTAGCTCTAATTTACTCCTAAATGTGTTCTAAGAGGCTAGTAAGCAGTGGAATTGCTGGTAACGCTGCTAGACAATATTGACCTCCCATGGTCCAGCAAATTCTGTCACTCAGCACTGGTCAGGTCCTGAGAGTGCTGGACCAGAGAGATTTAACCTGCAGTACCTGTCCTTAAATCCAACACATCAAGTATCTAGAAAAGAGGGGTTACCAGCCCATCACTCTTGAGTGAGCCTTTGCCACTCATTTTCCTGAAATAACCTTCTCCAGTCACATTAGCAAGTCTCCATGGCTGTGGCCACACTAAACCCCTCCTTTTGGAAGGGGCATGGTAATGAGGGATTTCAGCAGATGCTAATGAGGCTTTTGGTTTTGGGAAGAAGGGGCTTTCGAAATCAGGGGTCCTTTTGAAAGGCCCCCAGCTACATGGGCAGTACACATTTCAAAAGTGGCACTTTCAAATCGCATATGGCTGCCATTATGCTAATGAGGCACTGCATATTCATGGTAGTGCATCATTAGTATCTGCCGAAATCCCTCATTAACACACCCCTTCCGAAAGGAGGGGGCTAATGTGGCCGCAGCCAATGAGTCTTTCAGGACATTTAATTTCCTTCTCTGGTCTTCTCAGTATCAGCCTTTCATTATGATCAGAAACAACAGGAAGCCCTGTGGCACCTTATAGACTCTCAGAAATGTTGCAGCATAAGCTTTCATGGGCATCTGACGAAGCAGGTCTTTGCCCATGAAAGTTTATGCTCCAAAATTTTTGAGAGTCTATAAGGTGCCACAGGACTTCTTGTTTTTGAAGATACAGATTAACACAGCCACCTCTCTGATTATGATATGAGTTGCTCTTTTGTTCCTTAACAATTTCTATGTTGTGCATTGATGAAAAATGATCAGGCAGATTGGAAATGTCAGAGTCCACCTCTACTCTCAGTGTGTTGGAACTATCTGGCATTACTTGTAGAACCCTTCAGTCACATCAAAATGTGTCCCCCGGTCTGTCAGGAATATATATAATGCTGGATGCAGCGTTCTTCAGTGGTACCCTTTTAGCCCTGAAATTTAGGTGTGATTTCTCAAAGATGCTCTGTCGCATGGGTAAAGAGATGAGAAATCATGGGCCCTTTTGTCAAAATAGTATTCCTGTTTTCACGTCAGAGTTTCCTTCATCTTCCATATGATTTCACTGTTAAGAAATTTCAGCAAGTTTTTGGTAAGTGATAGATTAGATCTGATCCTTCTTCCCTTCAACAGCTGAGGTGGAGAAAAACCATTCTCCAGAGGCATAACACAGTAAACTAGTAACCCTGCATACAAATAACCCCCACTCTCATAAGTAAAAGTACTTTTCATAATGTTCTTTACTGTCTAGACCAACCTATCCATAAATCCATTTGATTGGGAGCAATTTAGATTCACTGTTTTGTGATGAAAATTCCAATTTATGACAATTTGCCTAAAATATGCACTGAAAAATTGTGGCCCACTATTGCTGGAGACTTAATCTGGAATTGCCTGGCTGGAGGAGATTCCCCTCACGCTGGCTATCACTGACGTACTAGTGGTAATTTGCTAAATACAGACGTTTTCACACTGCGCAGTGCTATCTGTGAGTATTAAAAAATCCCTTGCCAGGTATTTATGTCAGTGCCGACCTTCTCATAATGCCTCTGTGGAACAGTGTCTCTGCCTGTTGGCATGACATTTATTTCAAGCATGAAAAGCTGTTTCCTACCATATTAGTAATGTTGGGCTTGATTCCGGGCTAACAGAGCACCTCTCATCCTCGTTCTTTGCACTTCTCAATTCCCAAAGTAACCCTCGTGGATCTTCTGTAGTATTTCTTTTCATAGGCTCATGGGAATTGAAGCCTTGTTATCCTTGAAAATCACCCCATATATCACAGTAAATTCATGTCTGCTGTTCCAATAGACACTTACACATGGACAGCAACCGCTTATTTCTTCAGGCCACCCTTTAATGATCACTTCTTTAAGGGTTTTCAGCAGTTCAATTTTCTCTCTTATTCATTAGTGTTCTGTTGGCCATGGGAATTGACTTTACAATCAAATCTCCACAGGGTTTCATCTCTATTTCTGAAGTCTTTGCTGGTTCTGTGGCAGCCACTGTTCTGGAAAATGCATCACTAATGAACATGAGTTTACCGGGCATGTAGGTCACAACCAAATCATACTTCTGCAGCGTTAACTTCATTCTTTGAATTCTTAAGACACAATAATTTAGTGGTTGGCTAAATAACTATCAGAGGCTTGCGGTACATTTTATCTTCCACTGCCTGGCCGTAAATTATGCTCACTGAATCTCTCATATGCAAGCAAAATTCCTAAAAGCGCCTTCTCAATCAGCGTGTGTCTGGTTTCTGCTTCAGTCAGTGAGTTGGATGCATATGCTACCATTTGCCAAAAATCTTCGTGCTTCTATAATCTAACCCAGAAATACATTTACTTCAGCCCTGGGAAAGAGAATGCATGTGGGATGTAGTAGCTAATAACCATCACCTATTACTACAAACTGCGAAGTGTGCCTTGGTATTTCAGACAAACCTATCCTGGAAAGGATAATGAGGAACAGATTAAATTCCTTCAGAACACTTGGTGTGTGGTGAAGGGAGGGGTGAGAAACCCTGCTGGTCATTTATATTTCTGGCATCACCATAAAGCAGTCTCTGAAATGGATGGCCAGATCAGGTGGTGACAGAGTTAGCAGTTATAAATTCATAAGCTTTCAGATGAGACACAAAACTGAGCTCATGTCTGCTGATCATTAACGATCTCAATGATACTTTTTGCAAAAATAGGGTTGTTAACCCCAGTGGCCTGGAAACATTCCAATTTAGATAGCCACTTAAATCATCCTCACAGACTCACCCAAAAACGACAGTCTCCTCTACTTTCAGAGCTGAAGTATTGTGTAGTACTTCTGCAGACTGCAACATTACCCCCTCCTTATTTCAGATCACTAGATGAAGAGATCTGTGTGTACAAGCCCCTGCCTTCCTTACCACTGTGTTAAGAGGCTTAATATTTGTAAATGTCATTGAGATGCTATAAATGAGAAGAGACTTACAGACTTCAGCATGGTTACCTCTGTGTGAACCTTGTCCACGCTGGGGCCACTAACTGTGTTTTCTGAAATTTAGAAAGCTGAGCAATCATAGAAGGGACCTTGAGATGTTTTTTAGTGTAGGCCACTGCACTCAAGCCAGAATTAAGCATTATCTAGACCCCTCCTTGACATGTGTTTGTCTAACCTGCTCTTTAAAATCTCCAATGATGGAGATTCCATAACCTCCTTGGGTAATTTATTCCAGTGCTTAGCTACCCTGAGTTAGGAAGTTCTTCCTAATGTCCAATTTAAACTGCCTTGGCTGCAATTTAAGCCTCTTCTACCGTATCCTCAGAGACTGAGAACAATTTTTCTCCCCCCTCCTGGTAACAACTTTTTATGTACTTGAAAACTATTGGCCTGCCCCCCCACCCCCCGGCCCCCATCTTCTCCATTTTTTTTTTTTTTTTTTTGCCATTCTTCTCTCCTAGGCACATGAGAAACAGCAACATCATAAGGTAAAATATTTATGCCCTTTCTACTGAATAAGACTACCTGAGACTATTGAAAGAGTAAGGGAGATGCAAACTAAAGAACTCACTGCAGACTGAATAATCATTTAGCTAGACTACCTAGGAAGAAGTGTGTGGAATAATCCACCTACAGGAGAGTGAGGACCATCCTAGAGAGCCACAACCTCCTTTGCAGACAACATGAAATACCAATGAAATGAAGCAGAGGGAGTTTTTGACTGCAATCAAAGTGCAAAAGAGTATACACATCCATCACTGACATTATTGAGCCTTTACAGACGCTGGATAGCCATCTACTCACACTCTCCTCAAGACAAGCATTCATTTGGCTAGTAATTCAGCAAGAGACTGGAATTCTAAATTCAAGCTCCCTATCACAATCTACAGAAACAAATACATTCTCCTAACTTACTATTGGAGAGGCAGATGAAGAGAGGAGTTCATTACTGGCAAAATGTTCAAGTATGACTTTCTGAAGTGACCCTTTAAACCCTCACTATCCAAAGGCCTTAATTCCATTCCAGTTGTAGCCTCTGGAAGTTTTGTCATTGACTTCCCCGACAGCAAGATTGAGCACACGCTGAGAGACCAATGTGAGGGCAGATTTTCATCCAACTATTGCCACCGTTATAGAGTCATTTCTGAGATGGGCTAGAGGAAAGCAGGAGAGCCAAGAGTAGCTTAGCAAGAGGGATTCAAGTAGAGTGGTCAGATGTCTCAATTTTATAGACACAGACCTGATTATTTCCAGCTTTGTCTCATGCAGGTGCTTATTACTACCCACACCAATCCTGATTTATTCACCCTTGGTATCTGTTCACTCTAGTGAAGAAAGATGATGCTTCCCAATTTGGGACTTGTTTAGTAAAGTGTACATAGGATTAAAACATTTGGAAATCACCAGGAAACATTTCTTCTCCTGGGAGTCAGTGGTAGAAAGCCCTTCCTCCCCTCACAGGCCAGGGAACCCAGCAAAGGTGGGACTGTTTCATGCTGAGTCTTCCTTGTCATCTTCACACAGGAAATGAAATGCAACTGTCAGGAGACTACAGAGACTGGACAATAAAGCCGCTCCAAAAAAAAACCACTCACCCAGGAAAGTCTAATTTAAGAAAGCGTCTTGCTTTGAGCTACTGATTTGGTGCCACTGGCTGAACTCCATGTGGTTACTGCACATGGACACAGAACTAAATCATTAACCACATTTACGACATTGTAAGAATCCTATTCCTAGACAAATTAATGTCTCATAATGGCCTATTGGATATGCCTTCCATTTACCACCCGTCTTAGGAACAGTCACAGCAAGCAGCAGCATGAGACCCTAGGATAAGGGGCACCAGCCTGAAGTTAAGGAAGGAAAAAGTTTCACTTGCACTGCGAGAACAGTCAGAGCAATTTGGCAGCAGAAGAGCTCTCCCCTGGAGATGGGGGAGGCACCAGCCGTAAGATTCTAGTGAGAATGTGTTGACTGCAGAGGAGCCCTGCAAAATGCACATGGTGTGAGGGACTGTGGCCTCACCAGTGCCATGTAGTCTGGGATAGTTACATCCTGTGTCTTATACACAAGACTCCTGTTAATACATACAAGAGGAATATTAGCCTTTTTGCAAGTGTATCATACCATTAGCTGATATGCTATTGGTGATCCACTGTAAGCCCTTCTCCCTAACCCGCAAAGCAGCTGGTCTGGTGTGCACACATCAACAATGGCCATGAGGCAGTAGAAAGCAAGCAAGGATCCAAGTAGGCGCTAGAGCCAGGATAGATAAGCAAGAGTTGGGGTCAGATTCAGCCACGGGTTGGAGACTGGATATCAGAAATGGTTCACCAGGATGGAAGCAGGTAGCCAATGAAAAAAAACACAGTAAAGACAAGTGCAAAGCACTATGTTTTGGAAGGGGAAAAAAATCAAAAGCATAGCTACAAAAGGAAGTACAGGGGTTCCTCGTTATATGTCACTTTGCTATAAGTCATTTCACATATGTATTGTTAAGTAATTCAGAGAAGCATATTCATTATAAGTCGCACTGATCTACACTTAATGTCATTTAGGGGCCAAGGCTGGGTGGCAGGCGCTGTAGTGCAGGGGCCCTGGAAGTGAGCCCTGAAGTTATGGGGGACCAGCGGGGAGCTGGCAGGTAGCCGGGAGAGCTACAGGGAGCCATGGTGAGCTATAGGGAAGCTGGTGGTTAGCTGCTGGGAGTCGCAAGGAGCCTGCAGGGAGCTGGTGGGGAGACAGCTTATTTTTTATCTATTTATTTAGTTATCTGTTTCATTTATGGTTATTTATTTTTTATTATTTTTTGTGGGTTATAGGTACATTTTATGTACCACACATGTGAACTCTGTGTGTTGGGAACATCTCAAGCTAATTACATTATTCCTTATGGCCATGAATTCCCCTTTATAAGGCGTTTCACTATAAATTGCAATATTTAGGAACGTGACCTGGACTTACAATGAGGACCCCCTGTAATTGGCTAAGCAATAGCACAGCTGAAAAGCATCTGAAGGGGATTCCAGTGAATCACAAATAGCTTATCAGCAGTGTGATACAGCAGCAAAAAGGCTAATATCTTTCTGGTTAACATTAACAGGAGTGTTATATATACAACATGGGAGGTAACAGTCCCACATGGCACTGACGAGGCCTCAGCTGGAACAATGCATCTGATTCTAGGCATCACATTTTACAAGAGAGGAGGACCCAATGGAGATTCCAGAGGAGAGAAGAAAAAACCAACAGGTTTAGAAAACGTAACGTAGGAGGCCAGATTTGAAAAACTGGGCATGTTTAGGCCAGAGGAAAAGAAAACTGAGGAGGGACCTGGTAACGGTCTTCAACTATGTCAAGAGCCATAACAAAGAGGACAGGAATCCACTGTTCTCCATTCCACTGAAGGTAGACAAAAAAAGGGAGATTTGGGCTAGATGTTAGGAAAATAAGTAGTTTAGATGGGAGGTTGTGGAATCCCCATCCCTGGATGTTTTTAAGAACAGGTGGAATGAATATCTGTCAGAGATGGTCTAGGTTTAGGGCCTCAGGGCCTGGCCTACGTGATCTCCTGAGGTCCTCTCCAGTCCTACATTTCTAGGGCTCTGAGAGCTTGTGGTAGCAAGGGCACTCTGCCTGAAACTCTCCATCACTTATTCCCCCAGTGCAGGGGGGGCTCTTCCCAGTATCTTGGAACTATAAATAGGGCCAAGTAGCCAACCTCAGGTGCCTTACTTCTTATCTGGAACTCTTCCTTCTTTTTTCACTGAGCTCCACATTCCATTTGAAAGCATGCGAGTTGCTGATAAAGTTGCATCCCAAGCCAGCATCGTCAGCAAGCCAAACTTCCAGTATAAATATTTTAAATGTATGAGAGGTATTAAACAAACACCCTAGTCAATCACCACACTCCCTCACATCTTTCCCCTCCCCTCCTCTGCTTTAAGAGTGAACAGAATGTGAAAATAACGCCTGCTCTTCTGCACACAGGGCCAAATGTTGGAAAATCCCCTTGCCAAGCCACCCCTTTTTCCAGGCAGGGATGCTGGCAGAATGCCCCAACGCGACAGACTTCTATTGAGACACCTCCGGTCTCCCAGCAGAAGCCTGTAATTTAGACATAACCTTACAGAAGTGCTGACGCTGACTATCCAAAAAATCTCCTGAGGCCTCACTGCTGCATGACCAACCCCATGGGTTTACTTTATGATCTACTGCTGTATACCTCTTCGAGAAGGTCTCAGCCCCAGTCAGCTCAGCTGATCAGTTACAAAGCAGAAAGCATTCTTTAAACTCTTGAAAATCATGTGCAAAGAACTTTGGAAATAGCTTCTATGCTGAAAAAGTAAAGGCTGGAAAATGTATGTTCTCACCTCTCCCTTTGCTTGCTTTTTACCTCAGCAATACCAGGAAATGCAAATCTGGTCTCCCCTCCCCCCGCTTTTTTTTTTTTTTTTTTGAAGTTTTATAGGTCTTATTGGACATCTCAGTCATGCTTATTAGGAACTTTTTACTACCTCCACTGAAGGAGCAAAAGTGCTGAACCTTTAAGACGTTCTTCCTTTATTCTACTAAATGGGTGACAGTGATAAAAAACAACCACCCAGTTTTACATTTGACTGAAATCTCTGCTCCTCAACTTTGTCTTTTCTACCTCCCCAATGACATTGCTTCACAAGATCTCCAGCAAGGAGTTTTCTGACCTAACCCAAACAAGGGCATCCTAATATACAACCAAGTTTTGAAAATGTCAGGCCTTCTTTCTGTAATCTCCTATAGAACCAAAAATAAGCACTAGCTCAATTTCCCCCTCACTTTAAATTAAGATATTTTAGCCATCTTTGCTGTTGTCTACATCAAGAGCCACACCTCCTAACTGCCAGGACTGGTTCTTTCTGCTCTTATCAGACATGAGAAACTGAACCTGGGAGGAGCCCAAGTATGGTCCAGCCAGCCTTGGCCAGAAGGCGTTTTTACCCTCTCTTGGAAATTAAAAGATTGCCCTAGTCTTCACTTTGTCCTCTGATTAGAATTATCAAGCACCATACAATGCTTGGGTTAGAATTACTTCAACCCCAAAATGTGATTGGAAATTTAGGTCTTCATGGATAAGCAGAAGCAGCAGGATGACCTTCCTTCTAAAGCAGTTTTAAACCTCTGACACAACACCAGAGTGTATGGAAAGAGAGAAATTACCAAGCCCTGCCCGGGGTTTGATTTGTTTGTTTTTACTTTGTATATTGATCCAACAAAAGATGCCAACACAATAATCAAACCCTTCTAGCATGTTATTTTGATGAGGATTAAACTGGATTACCATAACTAGCTAGCACATTTTGTCCCTGCTTAAAACAGCAATTTAAATTTCAGTTTCCACTGACTGTAGCAACAGGTCTTTCAGACATGTTCTCTCTCTCTCTCTCTCTGCTGGCAGAGCATCGATTGGTTTTAATTCTTGAGTGGTTGCTAAGCAGCAAACACATAAAGCTTTCAAAAACTTTTAAAGAAAACCTAGTGAAAGTTTGCAGCTACTCAAAAAGCAGCAATATTCTAAATCACCTTCCCCAAATACAGAATAGGCTGCTGCACAGAAATAGGGGGCTTAAAACAGGCTAAGCAGCGCCCTCTGGTGTTTTATAAAGGGAACACAGCTACCCAAAGCCTTGTAAAACTGCCGTATTTGCACCATGGCCAGTATCCAGGCATGGTCAAACTTTTTCAGTTATAGTAAAACAACGTGGCCTGCTGCTACCCCCTCCTTCATGATTGTTGTCACCCCCGTGCCTGGCAAACTTGGGTGGCGTAAGGAACCACTGAAGGCACAAAGTGGCAGAGGAAGCCAGAAACTAGCCTGATCCACTTTTCGCAACAAGGATCATTGGAAGACTTCAGACATGTTTATGAATGTACCAATATACGCCATGTGACTTCTTCCACTATTATTCACATGCAATCTCAGTGGCACTTCGTTGCACACTGTCAGTAGGGAGTCTCTTCTAGTGAATTCAAATCACATTGGTCCCGTATACAGAAACGCCTGTTGTTAAAGGCATGAAAGTCAAGTGTAGCTGCTGCAGTGTGAGTAACAGATGGGGCTAGCATCGTGACTATAGATCTAGGGTTTCAAAATTATACTCAGAGCAGCTAGCCCCTCCTATGGTTACATTTCCAATTTCAGGATGCTAACTAGATCAGAGCTCGTGCCGGAAATCACTTTCAAGTTCCAAACCTAGAGCTGTCACACTCCAGCAGCTATTCTCTCTCGTAAATATCACTATTACAGGAACTTGGAAAGGTGAGAGAAGATCAGTAGAGCAAGCTGTGCTGCCCAAAAATGACACACTAGTAAACCAGGAGTTAGGTACGCAACCCTCCACTGTATGTGTCCCAGGATTCCTGAATACCAGGATTCAAGCTCCTGACCTGTAGACAAGGTAAGCCCCATATACAGTAATCTCTTTCATATCCAACATTCTATCATCCGGAACTCTCAAACAACCGGCATTTTAACCATAATTAATTTTAGTTACATTTTCCGTAAGTACAGGGTAGTGAAAGTAAACACAAATAAATAGAGCAAACACTGTACAAGTTGACAGTGTACAATACTGTTGTTGTTGGTAAATCAAGTCATCTGCATACGTTTTTATTTGTTTCTTAACATCTCATCTTGTTTTTCTTTAGTGTTACGCATTGTTAGGCATACCTCTCTATCATCCAGAATAGCTGAATATCTGGCAACCTGGGGTCCTGAGGCTGACGGATATGAGTTTACTGTACCAGCACAGGAGAGTCCAAGCCTCTGACTTGTAGAGGAATCCACAGACCGTTGCTGTGTGGCCACCATCATGTCCCATACTGTATAGTACTTCCCATGGGTTAACCATCTGCAAGTGACAAGGCCATCCAGACCCATTTAAGAGGTTAAATGAAGACAGAAGGAATGAGCATCCCCTTAGTTCCAAACAAGCTAAGAACTATCAACGTTATTTACAATTTGTGTACGTTCCAAAACTCCCCTGTGTCTAAAGCACAGGTCTGAAAGAGTTTGGCAAAGGAGGTTGGAAAAGGAATGTGCCATCAAATTATGCAATTAGGCAATGAGCTTAGACCTAGACCTTAAATCTTTTCTCCATATTTTTCCTAGAAGAGGAACTCTTGTTGTGGTAAGACAGAGAAATCAGAACAGGTGTCAGTAAAAGTTTTATCACTTTTAAAAGAAAAAAATAAAAATCAATACTGCCTACTTCATGCATATCTGGCTTTATGAGGTATTGACTTTCATCTGTGAGAGACCTCAGATCAGAAATTGCAACAGAAAAAGAATATTACAAAGGATTAAAGAAATACCAGCACTGCCCAGATCCTGCTTGAAATAGAGGAGAAATTGCTGCATAAGAATCTAAGATTTTTGCCCTTCTGCGGGCCTTGGGACTGGAATGAGACACAGGTGCATAAATGTGCACATATTGGTCACGTTCGGATTAGCAGGTTGGAGTTATTACCATCTAACAGGAGGTCACGGGCCTACATGCGCAGCGGGGCCAACAGAACTGTGAGGCCAAGGGGTAAGTGGGGGTGGGGAGAAGGCTCCATATTCCCAGAAGGGGTGAGGCCACAGGCAGAAAGGGATGGGGGAGAAGTCAGCCAGCCCTCAGCACTGCTTGGACTACACCATTCTTCTGCCTCCCTCTGCAAGCCAGCCATTAGGGCCACCTGGGGCTCTGACAGTAACTTAAAAAGGACCCAAGGCTCCAGCTACCACTGTTGCTGCAGTAGTGGTGGCCAGGAACCCTGGGCCCTTTTGAATCAAGGAGGCAACTGTCTCAGGGCCCAAAGACCCCCCACCCCCTGCTTCCTGGCCTGCTCTGCCCACACAAATGAGTAATTGCTTGCAAGGGTCTGGATTGGTCAGAGCTGTCGCCATGAGTCCAGTGTGACTGCTCATGGTAATAAGTGCTGTGACTGGCAATGGACACAGTTATTTCTGTCACTATACCACCAGCCCCCGAAGTTAAAGGATAGAACACAGGATTAGGACGGGGAGGCTATTCCAGGCTTGGGAGTTTCATTATTAAACATGTTGATCCTTTAGCCTAGTAACTTCCTGTTCAAGCCATAAATTCTATTCACCTGCTCTTGGTTGAAAAGACAATCAATCAGTGCCCATTCTAGTCAATCCGATACCTATTTTTTCTTATGGGGAAGTGCAGGAGCTGCTAAACTTCTGGTCCTGCAGAGTGAGGATTTTGTTATATTAAAAAATAAGGGGGCGGGGAGAAAAAGCATCTCACAGCCCATTCGAGAGAGTGCCGTGGGTGGATGTACACAGAACTTGGGGTTTAGCGTAGTTTTCTTAGGGTCTGACACAGCAGAGCTGTGTGGCTTACTGAATGCATGCAGCACTTTCTGAGAAACACTGCTGAAGAAAAGAGCACTTCCTCCTGTGACATTGCCAGCCTCTGGAAAACACCCTGCAAAGATTCCAGGATCCGGAAAAGGAGCGAGAGCTAGCATTCAGACACTGGGGAGGACAACTGAAGTCACATTAAAAACACAAAAACAAAAAAACAACAACAGACCACCAGCAAGAGAAGACTGAACTTTTTTTTCCCCACTTCATTTGCTTTATTAAATCAGCCTGCATTCACATTCCACTATGCAGGCATGTTTCTTCTGTTCTCTCCAGTACCAAGCAGTAACAAGCCAGAGAGAACCCAAAAGGCTGTCCCAGCACTGCACACACCAAGACGAAGATCATCCATATCTTTAGAAGCCATGTGACATACCATAGTTCTGAAAGGTTACCATGTGCCTTTCCCTTTGCCAATATGGAAAAGAGGCTCAGGTAACATCGCACTCCATGGAGTTCACTCAACACTTGTCACCATCTTGTATGAAATGACCTTTCCCACCCCTCAAGTCCTTATGTCACCGAGATACTTCACTATGGCTCTGACATCTGCATGTTCTCCATAGGCTTGCTCTTGATTACCGTTTCCAGGTACTTCAATCGAATGGGAGGGAGCTGCTTGTAAAGGTCAAAGCCCATTGGGCTCTCTGTGTTGGGCAGTTTGTAGTAGAGAAGGTGCTTTTTTAATACCTGAAGAAAGGAAAAGCCATTAAGTCTGGTGGGAAAAAGTCAGAAGCTAAAATGCTCCCCACTCATCGCAGCTGGAAGCCCAGGCATTATTACTGTCCCATGTGCAGCAGAAGAGGAAAATCTGTGTGAGGACCAGCTCTCTCAGAGGAAGATTCACTTCCTTCCTTTTTACCTGAGGTCAACATGCCCTCCCCACCTCCCTGCTTTTGTCAACACAGAGAGGGGCAGGGAGTCTGACAGGTGACGGAAGCCCACGTTAGACAAGGGGGTTCCACCAGAGTATTCATCAGTATATGTTTATCATTTCTGTAATTTAAAAAAAGCATGGTGCTTTACAACAAGTGGAGATAAGAAGGAAGAGGTTTTGTCTCTTTGAAGAGATAACTTCTGGAGTGGGGGAAGAGAACATGTGACCTCATTTCATACGGTTAGCAGTTTGCCAGCTTCCCTTCATGCATCCTCCCACCTAGAAGGTGCCCAAAGTAGAGCAGGCTATGAAAACCCACGCTGCCCCCATTTGTGGCTGAGCTGAAAATGGAACCTCTCCTCAGATCTCAAGTTACCCAGATATAATGGTGCTCACACTAGCCCCATGGAACGAGAGAACAGGAAACCCATCTCCCTCCCTTCAGGCATCTATGCCCCTCATTCATTTGTATAGAGGACAGGACATTGCTGCTGGGGCTCAGGTTTTTAGATGTTTCAAGCCAAAATACAGCAACTAAATTTGCTCCTGCTTATGGCAGCAATGATTTGTATTATCACAGGTGGATAAATGGGGAGTCCTACAGCCAGAGTCGAATCGATGATGGTTCAACATCAATAGAAATCCACTCCCAGTATAACAGCTGGGTGCCGAGGAGCCTACCTCATCCACCAGCAGCCAGGTCTTCCACAGCATGCTTTTCCGAGCAGTATCAGCCTCCTGGGAGCAAACCAAAGACGCTCAGCTCAGTGCAGCACAAAGCCTGATGTGTTCATATTTTTACTTCATATTGTGGTGCACTCCTGAGAGAGTTCTGCTATCATTACGCTACATCATACAACAATTTGCTCCAGAGCAGAATAACCAAATATGCAGTTGCTGAACCCTCTCACCCCTTCTTCCTCAAGTGCAGAGGATTTGGGAGGTCATTAGGGTCACTCTCAAATTGCCACAGCTGAAATTCTACCCTTGCCTCTTGGCATTTCAACTTTTTCAGGCCCACTGCATAGTAGAACGGAGAAGAGCAAACACGTGCTTAGAGCCAGGGACCAGGAGCACGGACAGCAAAACTGCTAGCCTTGCAGCTAGCCCCAAGGTTATCTATGACGACATACCTGTGTTGTGCTGTCCTGGGAAAAAATGAAGCTATTCACATGAGCCACAGCCACTACATACAGAACAGGGCACCAGATATGACGCAGTGCACCAGTGACAAGCGATCGGAAATACTGTCGCAAGAGGTTCAGGTTCTCCTCAGGAGGCGAGGTGTACCGCTCCAGGGGCACAGGAACCTGCAACGAAGCCAAACACACACTATCACCCTCTTCCAAGTGCTTGTGCCAGTGACTGACAGGACAAGCTCCTCTGACAAGTGTCCTCCAGAAAGGGCTATTGTGGTCATCTAGTCAGGCCTTGTGCATAATAGAAGCCACAGATAGTCCCCAAAATAATTCTTATAGCAGACTTCCTTTTTCTTTAGAGAAACATCCAATCTTGATGTAAAAATTGCCAGGGACAGAGAATCCAGCACAATTCCAATTGTTTCAATAACGGTTGAAGCTCTCTAGCCTGCCACTCTCTCATCTAGCAACATCCATAATCTAGCTTGATTTTATATGATTTTAGTTAGCTGGATGACCAGTTATGTGTGTGGCCAAGATTCCCGTGGTCCCATAAAGTCTGCTGACAGCCACCAGCCCTGGCTCTCAGTGTTCTGTGCTGTTATTTACCCTAAACGTCTTCTGAGAGCCCAGTAAGCAGTGGAAGTGTTGGTAATGTTGCTACGCATTGATCTCCTGTGGCCTGGCAAATTCTCTCATTTCACACTGGTCAGGTCCTAAGGCTGCCAGACTAGAGAGGTTCAACCTGTAGTTAATCACCTTCATTGTGAAAATTATACATTTTATATCAGGTCTGAATTCGCCCGGCTTCAGGTTCCAGCTTTTGAAGCATGTCACATCCTTGCTTGCTAGACTGGAGAACATTCAGTTGGATACAGAATTCTGATTGTCTTTATGCTAGCAGTTAGTGATTGAAACAGTGAGAAGATGGCTGATGAGGCACACTCAAGTTATGAAGCAGTCACTCTAACAGCATTGCAGTCTGCTAGTGTGACAGTGAGATTAATATATTGATATATACATGTGGCAGAGTCTATGCTGCTGCTGGAAGCTCCCTCTTTCAAAACCCAACTATCCACCTTACCAAAAAAAGAAAAAAAAAGGCATTAAAACACAGCTTTTTAAAACTGTCTTCCCAGAGTCTTCAAAACCACAGTTCTCAGCTAATTTTCCTCACATATGCAGTATGAGGAGGACCTTCTCTGTTAAAAATCAATTCCTATTACTTTTCAACTCAGGTAAAGGCAGCAGTCCTCACTGACGAAACAGGTCAGTGCCAAGTTTCAAACTTCAGTCTTTGTTGTAGCAACTGTATCACTGGAATTTTTCCCCTCATTTAAAGTATTTTTCCAGCTCTCTTTTATAATTTAAAAACAGCTGGAGAGATTTTATTTAATAACTTTCCAAAACAAAATTTTTTTTCGAGCAGTGACAAAGCAGGGCAAAAAATACTCTAAAAATTCAGCAGTCCATAAGTGTCTGTGCATGTGAAAATGAGGGATCCTGATTGAAATTCTTCTGTAACTATTGCTAGGCTTCTGTATTCCTTAGTCTTCTGACGGGCAAATCCAAATGATATCATAGTGCTGTTCTGCAGAATAAAGCCTCCATTTAAACAAAGATGACAACTTAAATGCCAACGTGCAGAATTTCCATAACTTCAGCAATGAAGCGCCATGAAATCCAATAACCACCCCCCACCTCTCCTAACCTGACGTTAGGTTGAGTTGGTCACGATTACCAAGGACCTTGACTACAGCAGAAACCAGTGGCAACTCCTACAACAGCCCTGAACTGAAGGAGTATCACTTTCAGGTCATGTGACATTTCATGTTCCACATATTAGATTTCTTCAACAGGAATACAGAACTTGCCAGCTAAGGAAAGAGACAGCTAGGGCACCCAAGGCAGAAAGACAAGAATCATAATGGCGACAATACCCCCTTTAGGGGAATAGAAGGACTGTCAAGCAGTGTGCCAAGAGGTTACCTGTTTGAGTGACACTCCCAGGGCTCTCAAGGTGCTCATGTGCTCCCCAAAAACTGCCAGCCGCAGCTGAATGCTGAACCGCCTCTGCAAAGGCAGGAGAACAAAGGCTCCAAAGAGGGGGTCACCAAAGGAGACGCCTTCAAACTGCTCCAGGAGACTTATATAGAGGTCATGGAATGAGGCCAAGCCAGGGAGAGGTGCATCCAATTCCAGGGAGTCCAGGACTTTGGGCTGGCAATAGAGAGCGAGAAGGGCAGCTGTGTAGCAATGGACAGGTCCTTCCAAGAACAGGTCACCACCTGTGAGGAACACACACATAAGCCGTGCCAGCTTGGCAGCTGCTGAGATGTTCTGAAGCACACGGGCACGCCAGGTTTCCAGGAGCAGGACCCACTGCAGGTTCCGGGTCACAATGTTCACAAGATCAGGTGGAAGAGAGTTCAGTACAGATCCTTGTGTCTCCGCACCGGTCACTTTGTTGTAGAGGCTGATGAGAGGAAAGAAGGGCCAGTCCGACGGGAGGATGGGCCCTTTGACTTCTGGAAGCAGCATGGATTGGACGAGGTAAGTTCGACCTTGGTAGGCTACCTGGGAACGAGCGAGAGCAGGCTCCAAGTGTGCAAACTGAGAGAGGTAACAGGCACGGATAAGAGGGAGATGCTGGTATGATTCTGCCAGCAATGCACCACGGCGGAGTTTGGGGAAACCAGCTGCTGCTGAGCCAAGCTGTGCCAGCTTTGCGCTTGGGCCCAGATGTAGGATATCAGAGAAATCTGTCGCTTCTGGCCCTCCAGCTTTCCCTTCTCTGTAAAATAAGGCCAACAAACCAAACACTGATACTGAACCCTGGTTGTACTCACACAGAATTAGACTGCATGCTCTACATTTCCCTTCCAAGGTGAGGAGCAATGGAGTACCAAGCCTCACTGAACTCATCTTTGGCTTCCAGCTAGCATGACACAACACTGCTAGCATCCCAGATACCATTGGCGGGTCAGAGCTGTGAGGAAGAGCACATGTTCTGTGCTGGCATAGTCCATTGCCAGAAAGAAACCCACACACCAGGAGAGCTCTTGTTACTCAGAGTTCTCGCTTCTCTTACGGGAAGCAATGATGCTTGGAAACTCACAGAGCCAGATGAAGTGCCAGCAGGTATTTATCTGAGAGGCAGCCGTGTTAGTCCGTATCTTCGAGAACAACAAGAAGTCCTGGGGCACCTCATAGACTAACAGATATTTTGGAGCATAAGCTTTCATGGGCAAAGACCCACCTCATCATATGCATCTGATGAAGCGAGTCTTTGCCCATGAAAGCTTATGCTCCAAAAGTCTATAAGGTGCCACAGGACTTCTTGTTGTTCAGGTATTTATCTGTCTCAGTAGATAACACCATAGGGTGCTGTTTAGGGCATCAAAGTGAGAACACAGAGACTCCAGGAGCCCCATTTGCATTGCCAGGGCAATACTCACTCTGCTGGTTTTGCAACTGGCTTTGATAGGGGACAGAGAGAGACATGTGTTCTAGTGGTTAAACTGCAGGACTGAGAAATCAAGCCTCACCCAAGCTCCAGTCTCAGCTCAGTCACTGATTCCAACTACACCTAACTTAACCATTACATGGAGACAATAGGAAGGGCTGTTGGAGGATTGAACAGTGCTTGTAAAACACTCTGAACAAAAAAAGAACATGAGAAACATGAAATATTTTTGTGGTGGGTACATCCAGCCACTTCCAGGGATCTGCCATTGTTCCATGGCAAGCTACAATGAGACATTCAGAGATAATACAAGGCCCAATTGTCTCCATTATTAGATAGTGAAAGCTTCACATCTGTGATGATCAGTCTAGTAGTTTGAGGTAAAAGTTTCTGTGGTTAACTCTTAAACTTCAGCTTTAGCATACTGAAACTAATTGTGCGGGTAGCTAGATGGTAAGGGTGAAAAGGAGATTGAGAAAGGTGTTCCAAGGGGGATAGGGAACAACAAGAAATCTTGTGGCACCTTATACACTAACAGATATTTTGCAGAATAAGATTTTGTGGGGCAAAGACCTGCTTCATCAGATGCATGAGTTGGGGGGGGGGGGTTCAGAGGGGTATTTAAAGAGTGGGGTCCCAGAAAAAGGGAGGGCCAGAGCTGACAAGGTCTATTCAGCAAGGTGGAAATGGCCCATTATCAATAATAGATATCAAAAGAGGAAAAAACAAGTCAAATCAGACAGGGGGATATATGCCATTGTCAGTCTAATGGGGATATCTTAACACCCAGGGTAGAGAAGCTGCCTTTGTAAGCTGCAAGCCACTCCCAGTCTCTGTTTAATCCTTTATTAATGGAGTCAAATTTGCAAATAAATCGCAGCTCAGAGATTTCTCTCTCCATTTGATTTCTGAAATTTCTTTGTTTCAGGAATTTGTGTCCAGTAGTGTCCACCCTCCCCCACGCATGCATCTGATGAACTGGGTCTTTGCCCACGAAAGCTTATGCTCCAAAATATCGGTTAGTCTATAAGGTGCCACAAGACGACTTCTTGTTCTTGAAGCTACAAACTAACATGGCTACCTCTCTGATACTTGTCACCATTGAAGGGGGATAGAGAACTGATGTGGACTAGGTTTCCATCTGCTTCATAGATCTTACCTAACCTTGACTCAGTGCCTCGGTGCTGTCACAAAGGTGAGACAACTAAATGGGGATGGAAGGATACCTGTCTCTAAAAGGAGGGGAAAACAAACTATCACGTCTCTCTCATTATCAGTGTGCTGGAGAGAAACCCGAAGCTCATGCTTCCCGTTTTCACCAATAGGTCATGGTGCAGAGGAATGCACTATGAGGTTTGTCTTCACTCAGGCCAAACATGTCTGCACTGCAATTACAACCCATGGCTGGTCCCTGCCAGGCAACTCTGGCTCATGGGACTCAGACTAAGGGGCTATTTAACTTCTGGGTAGATGTTTAAACTTGGACTGTAGCCTAAGCTCCAGGACCATCCCTCCTAGAGGTTGTTTGCCAGCTTGAGCCTGAATGTGTACACTTCAATTCAACAGACCCTCAGCTGGAGTGAGAGGCACAGGTTTTTAACTGCAGTATAGTTCTACCCATAAAATCTGACACACATTCTAATGTAAAAATCCACGTTCCCCTTCTTTTTCCAAGAGATTTCCCACCTCCCAAATTACAGGCAAGGAACCAGGTTTTTAAGGAAAAAAATACAAAGCTTACGGAATGAATTCTGGATTAAAGGCAACACCCAAAAGGAGCTCATGAGCAAGATGCTCACTTCCTGGCAACAGACGGCTTAACAGCGCCATGGCAACACAGTGGTGGAGTGAAGCATGCTGGGTGTAATCTGGACATGTGCCTGCCTGCACAGGAAAAAAAAACCAACATATGAAAGAACATTGCAGCATGTCTCAAAGAGGCAATAACAATGAGTTTGAGGAGCAGTTAGCTGGCCTGGGGAAAGCAGTGGATGACAGAGCTATTAGAAGTTGAATCAGAGCAAAGGAACAGCCAGTTTTCATATGGAGATACAGTAAAATTCCTTTAATCCAGCCTCTGATGGTCTGGAAACCCTGATGGTCCAGCATCTAGCAAAAAGTCCCATTTAAAGAGATAATCCAGCAAAAATTGATGGTTCAGCATACAGTAATCCCTCACTTTATGCAGCTTCATGTTGAGCGAAACTTGCTTTAACGCAAGTTTCACACAATGTGAAGCTGCTGGGCTCTAGGCAGGGTAAGAGCCCCTTCCCCCGTCTTCCCAGACTGGCGCTAGGCACCACTCTGGGAAGGCAGGGGAAGGCTTTTAGCCCGCCTAGCTGCCTATCCTTGTGGGCAGCCAGAAGGGCTAAAGCCCGCTTCCCTGCTTCCTAGAGCAGCGCTGCTTGACGACCACGCCAGTTCACCCTCATTAAACCCCCTACCGGCTCAACCCCCGCAAAATCCCCTGCCCCCGTGGCCCCAGCTCACCTCCCCACATGCCCCAGCTCACTTTCCCCAGCAGGGGGCTCCAGTGCACGCCTGGGGGGGAGCTCCAACCCCTATGCAGCTGACTCAGTATGTGCAGGGCTCCGAACACCACCCACTCTGTGCATGGGGTTCCAAACGCAAGTAAGTCAGGTGTGGGTCCATGGGAGGGGGTAAGGGTTTCAGCCTGGGGTGGTTAGGGTTGCAGGGGGGCCAACAGCAGCCACCACCGGTGCCCCGGGAAAGCAGCGGCCATGGGCACTCCTGCCCCCACTGGGCCTAAATATGGGACAATTCGTCCCCTTTAAAAGATAAGTAGGGACGCCAAATATGGGACCATCCCACCCGATATGGGACAGTTGGTCACCCTACGAAGCGGGAGGAGCACAGGGTGGTAACATCCAATAGTCCAAAAAATTTGGTAATCTGCCCCCGTCCAGTCCTGGACACGCGGATTAAAGGAATTTTACTGTAGCTTTCCTTTTTGTCCTAGACTTTTAGGTATTGTTGCTGTACATTATTAAAAACAACTGCTGCAGCTCTCTTTTAACAGTGACTGCAAAGTGATTTGGGATCTAAGGCTCTGGAAAAGTAATTGTAAAATAATGATAGCTTTGGATCGGTGAGTTGAGCAGTCAGAGTTAAGACAGAGACCAGCTGATTCAAGAAAGAGTTGCTTGGCTGGTATGTTAACTGGTAGGAAAGGCATGGGTGAGACTAGCTGTCAGGGTAAGAACGATTAAGGTGCTGGGGTTACCATTTTCTGAGCCAACGCTAGCACAAAGTACTGCAGGTGGTATTCATGCCGCAGGATCCAGGCAGATGAAGGGGTTATGGAGGGAGGGCTGGTGGGCCAGCTGTGGAGCAGGTAGTCCTTCAGACCTTTGAAGTCTAGCACAGAGGTGTACTGTTGAATCAGAAATGGAGGCAAATACCATTAACACCACCCTACTCAGAGAGAATCCTGTCTAGTAATCATCACCTTACCCTCCCCAGCACAAACAATAGTAGCTGTAGGCAACTCCAGACAAGGGTATTCATATAACCTGAAGAACCCTTCTTCCTTGCCACTGCAATGAGAGGCTCTTCCTCAATGACTCCCACTCTTTTGACTGCTTTACCCTTGAATACATACAGCCAGGCCTCCTTATGTGATCATCAGAATCATCTGTACCAGATCCCAAAGTGCTTCAAAAAGGGCACATGGGGAAAAACAGCCCAGTGGTTTATGTGGCTTCTGTTTTTAACATGAGGAAGATGCAATTGCACAGATCCAAGTAAAGCCACTTCAGCAATAGACCAGACAACAGATAAAAATGAGTTTGGTTGGGGCCGGGGGGCAGCTGGGACTCTGTCATCACTGGCTTATATACGTTTGAATGTACTTACTGCCACTATCTTTTCATTCACAGAAATCAGAGTTAGACTATGCGACTGGTCAGTTCATCCCCAGGGAGCTAATACAGAGTAAATCTCAATACTGTATCCTCCAGTGCTTTAAATTACTTTTAGGTGTCTCTGGTCCTAGACTTCTGCTTCTCCCAAGAGATTACTCTACAAGGTAATGGCTTTCTTTGCTGGAAGGTTTACCTGATACCCAGCCCAAGTCCCTCATTTAATTTCTTCCTTTTACTTCAACTACATCTGCTTTGACAGCCCTAAATAATCAATCATTCTCTATCCTTACGCCACCGTATTTCGATCTTTCAAATATTCAGGTATATCCTTCACCTTCAGCATCACTTAGCTGAACTATAAATACCTGTGTGTCTTAATCTTTTCCTACAGATTAACCCTTTGAGACCTTGTGGTCTTTCTCTGAATTATATCTCGCATCTCAAAGATTTTCAGGTACTGAGCATCCCAGGACTAAATGGATGATTCGAGTTGTTATTTCGCTGGAGCTGAATAGATGACAGACTCTTAGGCTGGACCAAAAATGTAGTTAGTGGAAAACAAAAACACACTATTGCTCAGTAGAAATGATCCTACTTTATTACCCTTGAATTGCATGTGCAGTTTATATCCCTTTGCTGGGTTATCATGCAGCATTGCAGCCAGAAGCCAAACACTCACCTTGCTAACCAGCCCTTTGTGGATATGGGTGATGTTGTTGGTAAGGAAGAGGAGGGCAGTAAGGAAGGGGAAGGGTGACTTGGAGCCAGCTAAACTCATCAGGGGTTTCCCTCCAGTGCAACTCAATGACACGATGCTGGGGACTCGCTCTGGTGTTGGGGAACAGGACAGGGGATTGCACAGAGCAGAGCACGGCCTGCGTGAAGAGAGAAATGGAGATCAGGTCATTGGCACTCATTTCACTGGTTTATTTGGTAGTGAGTTGCAGGCATGGGATTCTATCTCAGAAACACCCAGACAATAAATTGTAGTCTAAGAGAGTATCCCAGGAACTGCGAGTGCATACAACTCCTTGCATTATAGAGCCCTACTTGGAGCTGTATGTAACATACTGGTTGTGAGGAATTCCAATCGTTTGATGACTTGTTCACAGAGCCCAGGAACACACAGCACAAGCCCCCGCTCTCGTGTGTTGTGCATTCAGAACTACTAAAGCCCAAACAGACTAACATTATTCCACACAGGTAAGTGCAACCCATATTGCCAAAGCAAATCCTGTTTGCAAAGACTGAGGAAGTCAGCCCCTGCCTAGAACACAGGAATCTGAAAATATGCTGGTTTTTTCAGAGTTCCTCCTTACATTTGTCTGATGTGTGGGAGGTGTGGTGCTTCAGTATTCTCTTGTCCCTTTACAAGAAATCTTCCTGTGCAGAATTTTGCTTAAAGGGGGCTGTTTACACGTTTACTGGTGCACTCACAACACAGAGCTACTAAGCTCTGCACTTTCAGCAAAGAAAGAATGGAGTAATGCTCTTAAAACAGCATTTTTCATGTATGGAGGGGGGCACCAGACAGTATTTTTATAAGAAATTTTCTGTTCTAGAACTGCTTTTCTCACTGCACTGCTGTGACAACAGGTCAGGAATGGGACTGCAGCCAACTTGTCCAGCTGCAGCAGCAGTCTGGCTTGGAAGGGTTTTACCTTAGTAGATCCCACATGCTGTGCATGGCAGGTTGGCTAAGGAGGGGCAGCAGCACCTCAGATGTCAAACACTCCACTTCCTCCAGGCAGTCAACTGGATTTATTGACGGCTGCAGAAATCATTGAAAACAGGCAATTCAATTCAAAGACATTCAAATGAAATGAACAAACTACTTTTGGGGAAGAGGCAGACAGATTTACCTTCTTCCCCTTTTTGTTTAAAAGAAACCTTTGCTCTACACACATATTTTGCTTAGTGAGAATACCATGGGTTACAGTAAGTCGCTACAGGTGGATAAGCTGCCTACTATGCTAATGCATTAAACACACTGATACAAAACTACGTTGCCTGTTTCAGGACTGCCATTTCAACACAAGACCTAATGCAATTGCCTTGTTTTTTTAAAGATGGGTAGCTCTAGTGCAATGTTATCAAGGACTTCAAGAGTGTGTCTACACAGCAAAGTGACTTCGGAATAATGGCCGCTATTCCAAAACAACTTTGCAAGTGTCTACACAACACAACCGCTACTTTGAAATAATTTTGAAACAACAGATGCCTTATTTCAAATTTGGTAATCCTCATTGTATGAAGAATAGTGCCTAGGGGCTGTTTAGACAGGGAATAGGGGTTGTTTTGAAATAAGCTATAGTGCATCCAAGGGCCCTAATCCAAAATAGACTCCTTTTGTCTGGACGCTCTATTCTGAAACAGCTGAGCACTAGTTCAATATGCCTTGTGTGTGTAGATGCACTATTTCGAAATAAGCTATTCTGGAAGAGATTTTTCCAGAATAGCCTATTTCAAAATAATGCTGCTGTGTAGACATAGCTCAACAGCATCTGCAGCACACAAGATCATTTTGGCCTTGGAGGTTGAATAGTTCCCGGTACTTTGGTCAGAAGGGGAGGTGTTGGTCACACGCACGCACGCATCCCACCAAGACAAGAAATGTCTGAGGAATATGGAGAGGTGCCCTTGCTGGGACCACATGGGGGAAAATAAAGGTGCAGTTGCTGTGAACTGTGAAAATTACAGAAACAAATTTTTGTACCAACCAGTTCCAGTGTTTTGCAAATATTTTTTTATCTCGTCTAACCACAAAACATTACTGGGGGTAAATCATCTTTGTACAGGCAGTATCCTATACACAGTTTTCTTTTTAGATTTTTAATGGCAAAAACATTCTAGAATTAGAATTCAAGACTATACAAAAAATAAAATAAAAAAAGATTTCAAAATATCCCAGGAGGGCTGGATAGGATAAACATCTGGCAATGAGTGTTGGAACCATCAATGCCACTAGTTCCAATCCAGCCCCAAGTTCGTAGCAACTGAACATCACATGCATCTTCTGATCGTTTGGTGACCTGTCTGAAGTGAGCTGGTGGTCTTCCTCCAATTCCTAGAGGACAAGATTCCATGCCACATGATCAGGCAACTTAGTGCACGTGTTTTGTGGACTCTCAGAGGAGGGAATCAAAGACTGAATAGCCAGATACCAAATTCTCTCATACCCCTAAGAGAGATTTCTTCCAGGGCAGGGTTGAGCTTTTCTGGTGTATAAATGTAAGATGTCAGGCTGATGTCATTAGAGGCCTGACAGATTTCAGAAAACTCCTTAGTCATACAACATGACAGTTATTGGGTCCCTCTCCTTCTGTACTTCAAATGCCCATTGGGTAGAAAATACGCTCATCTTCATTGTTCCTGTACTGCAAATGCTCATGAGATGACAGTTACAGGTGAAAAGAAGGCTGTGGGCAATGCTGAATGTGAAGGACATTGGCAGTTCAGCCAATGGTTAACTGCAGTTTAAAGGCTGTCCAGCCCGGATATAAGGACTGGAGATCAGCGCATGGTCATCCACACTTTCAGTTAGACCTCCTTATAACCTGTTCTCATTTCAAGCCTTTCTTCGAATTCAGGAGTAACGGAAAAAAAACACAAGTGCGTGACAAGGGAGGATGTGCTGGCTCTTTAGCAGGCCTTACCTGTCGGCTGCAAAGGCCATAGTAAACCCCCAGGTAGATGATGGATGCTGTTGTGAGAGGCTGGAGAGCCTGCCAGGTTTCCATCTGAGATATCTCTTGGATGGACTGCCTCAGATTGGTCTCCAAGAAGGGTCTCAGGCCTGACACCTGACTCCAGTTGACTGGTGGGGGAGGAATCTGCTCTCCCTCTCCTGGGCCACTGCTGCAACATAACAGAGGGATGACAGGACAAAAAGGAATTTCTAAGCAAAAATCTTATCCTTGAAACCTCAAAGATAAAAACTGATTTTACACTTAGGTGTAGTCCAGCTAATTCAGAACCTACACAGATGCGTTAAGATTCTCACCCCATACTTTTACCTCTACCTGCATTCCCTTCTATTTATCTACCTTCACTTTACCTGCCACGCTGACTCAATCACCCAATTTGGGTAGATCACTCTGAAGCTCCTTGCTCTCCTCCAACCCACTAATTATGCACCTTTAGGAAAATCTGCTGCTTTGCTATTTACTCCTTCTCTACAGCAGTAATAAATATTAAGACACTGGATGCAATATAGATTCTCTGGGGGAACCTACTATTCATTTTTCCCCCCCACTATGACACTCATTCACCCTGAGGAACCTGGAGATGCTCCTATAGTAAGCTGCTTTACATCCATGGAATGTGCAAACAGGAATACACGTCACTGTCAAGTTAAAACTCATGAAGTTGTTGCTCTTGTTTCTGTCACTCAGACTCTGAAAGGTGCAGGAGTTTCTAAAATCTAATTTGCTTTCCATTGCTCAGGTTGGACTACAAAATAAGGCAGCTCAGTTTCACTTTGTCTCTGCTCAAACGCTTGGGTCTCACCTACACTCATGCAAGCTGTTGAAGTTGACTCCCCAGTTCTCACAGGGAACAATCAAAGGGAAACCAAAAGAGGCCTAAAAACTTGCTTTTTGTTAAAATAAGAACACCATGGAATAGGTTTCAGAACAAAAAAGCAGTCCAGGAACACTTTAAAGACTAACAAAATAATTTATTAGGTGATGAGCTTTCGTGGGACAGACCCCCTTCTTCAGATCATAGCCATACCAGTCTGAAGAAGTGGGTCTGTCCCACGAAAGCTCACCACCTAATAAATTATTTTATTAGTCTTTAAAGTGCTACTGGACTGCTTTTTTGTTTTGATAGTCTATAGACTAACACGACTCTCTCTCTGTTACTATGGAATAGGTTTGTTTGAGTAAGATGTTTTGGTGAGACAAATGCTGCTGTACTAAAAGTGCCCATTTCCCCATACCACGCCTCAGGTGTTACTCTAGAAACTACAGCTGATCAGCACCACTTCTGACCTTCAGAATGCATGAGAAGCAGCACTCTCACTTGTGATGGGAGGACAATAACCGCTGGGAGAAACTAGTATTCCTGGGAAGCTGCTTCAGTGATTTCAGCTGATTCAGTGCTATTTAAATTTGGTTGATGACAAATTTCATTATACAAAAGCACCAGATAAAGAGGGTGGCTCAACTGTCTCTAATTTCCATGTATCTCCCCATTGCTAGTCATTGTCTTGCTCTTTCCTTAAGTCATACCCAATGCACTAGATAACCTACTTCAGCTACTCTCAGAAAAGCATGTCCATCTGCAGAATTTCTACAAAAATCCAGGGGCTTCCTTGGGACTGGATCCTGCTTTCTTCTGTGTATTACCCACTGCTGATACCTCTGGAAAGTCTGACTGTTGAGGACACTGTCACATAATTTTGGTTCCAAACGCGATCTAGCTAAAGTGAAGGTTAAAGAAAATGGGAGGGAAGGCCACTCTGCATCCCTGTTTCCCCAAGGTACTGCAGACAAGAAACAGAATTCAAAAACCTTTAAAAATCACAGCTGATGAAAAGCAACGGGCCTACCTGCTGAGCTGGGCCTGCAGCTCTGCTGTGTAGCCGGCAGTCTGAGTCACATGAGTCAGCAGCGTGACCACAGCTGTAGCTCGTTGGATGTCGAGTGGAAATGTAGGCTCTTCCTGGCATTCACTGAGCAAATGGGGCAGGGACTGGAGGATCTTCACCAGCACTGGGTAGAGATCCCTGTAGTTGGTGATGATGGTGGGTTGGGGAGGAGGAGGGGGAAAAAAAAAAAACAAAAACCAGGAGAATGTCATTCCAAACTCATCAGAATGGGAATGTTCCATTAGTGCAAAGCTCTTCCTGTTAGACTGGGCAGCGTCCTTACTTGGCAAAGTATTTATATCACATTCACTGCTCTAACACCCCCATCACCTGCTGTGAGTAACATACATACAGACCTGCAGCTTTAAGGAATCCTCTTCGCTTTCTCTCCTCTTTCCTTCTTCGGCATTAAGACTTAAAAAAGCATGATGCTAAACTTCCTCACCTTATTCAGTGGGTCTGGTGTATTGGAGGATGGATCTTTTGGAAGCATTATTATGAAGCAACAAGTCCCCCACCTGGGACAGAAGACAGTGAAATTCCCCAACATTCTGAAGTTTTCTGAAAGGGAGCTCCACAGATAAGCCCTGCCACTGAAAAAGCTCTGTCCACCACTCCTATGAACCACACTCCCCTGCAGAATAAGTCTATGGCTGCAGGACTGCGCAGTTATCAGAAGAAGGTTGTAAACGAAGAGGAAAAGTTGATCCCTGAAGTGGCCTGGACCCATCCCACTTGAACGTCAAGAACAAGGACGGAGAATATGCTGCTCTACTGGATGGAAAGCTGCACAGAATGCAGTCCGCAGAGCACCAGGTTGCATTGGCCTGTGTTGTTTAGCAGGCATGTGCTGCTTTGTTACAGCTGGTGGGTTCATTCCTAGGTTTGTTGTAACAACTGTGCCCAGAGGTCACCAATACATGGGCCACCCATGTTACATGAAAGGTAAGAAGGCAGCAGTGAACTACTGGGAGAGTGGGGATTTCTTGTTCTGTGGAGGAGCTGCAGCACAATGCTGGTGCTACTACTCTTTTAAAAGAGGGAGGTCGGTGGAAATCGATGATTTTACACAGTGCTTTTGTCCTTTAAAAAAAACAAACAAACAAACCAAACAAAAGATGCCAGAACTGAAGTCCTGCCAGCAGCCTCAGCCTCTGGGTTCCTGGCGATGTGGGGAGGGGGGGCATGATACACAGCATGGGACAATGACCCCTCAGCCCCACGGCTGGGAGCCAGCTGGGGCATGGAGCCCTGGCCAGCAGCCTCAGCCATGGGAACCCCAGCCAGGTGAAAAAGCCCTGGTTTTACAGCATCCTGGGGAGGCTCCACAGACCTCCTGAAACTGACCACACTGCAACAGGCAGCTCATTCTCTTCATTACACAGACACCAAATCCCCATTTCTCCAGGTTTAGGTCATACCTGTAGAGTTCACAAGACTGACCGTAGCCAGCAGCCACTGCCCACAGCCGGAAAGCCTCAGTGCTCAGCCTTATGGATTCCTCTCTGCACAGAGGCAGGTCCTGGGGATCTTCGGCTATAAACCGACTCAATCGACTCTTTAGCTCACATTTATTAAGCTGAAAAAAAAAAAAAAACAGACAAAAATCTACAAGCGTCTCTACCATTAGCACCTCATGCATTGATACAGCTGCAGCCTCCATTCAGAGATTTGAAGGGATTGTCTATGGTGATCATCTAGTCTGACGTCCCCTATAACACAAGCCATCAAGCTTCCCCACAACAATCCTGAGAGTGACCTTTTAGTAAAACATCCAATCTTGATATAAAAGTTATTAGTGATGGAGAATCCACTCATAGAACCGTAACGAGGATGAGGCAAGCAGGGCACTTGTCCCAGGCTCAGCATAATTAGGGGCAGAGCTCTGGTAAGTCACAAGGCCCCAACCCCCTGGATTGTCTGTGCTGGCCCCTGGCCTGGCCTGGCCAGGCAACTTCCAGGAGCTAAGGAGTTAACTCCTTCTCCCATGCTGCAGGACTCTATCCCCTGCTCTGGGAGGAGGCAGGGGCTGGGTTACTCCAGACAGCCAGGGCTGGGCTTCTCAGTCTGCTCCCGCACTGCTGCCACTGCCATGTGTGTCAGGAGCCCGGACTGAGACGTGGCTGCTCCCCGAGGGGTTTGTGTGGACCGTGAGGGTGGAAGCGCCGTTTGCCAGCACTTGCCTGTTGTATCATGATGTCTTGCACAGCTAACTTCATCTGATTTTCTGGCTTGTTATCGGAAGTGAGGTCATCAGTTCAAAGGGCAGGGACAGTGTAAAGGAAGAATGCCCACATCTGAAGGCGGATCACTTGCCTAGTGTCCAGTCCCCTTCACCCTCTTTATGTGGTTTCATTAAGAAAATGACTCCAGGAGGAGTGTGAGAAAGCACCTGCTACCTCCATGGATGGGACAGCTGTAAGAGGGAACCTCTACAGAAGTGCTGCCAACGCTTTCCCACCACTCATCCATGCACACGCTCTTGGCCTCCCACGAGCCTTGTTTAACCTTCAGAGACAACTCATAACAGTCAATCAAGTTACGCATAACGTCTGCATTGGCAGCACACATCTGAGGGACAGAGATGGAGGGGCTGGAACTCACACTGTTAATATTAAAGTATTTGGAAACCAGCTGCTCTTCATCATTCCCGAAATGGATGCAAATCAGAACCCAGATCCAACTGTCCCTCCACATAAACTCTGGGTCCAACTTGGCAGCTCAGTCTCACCTCCAGTTAAATTCCCTCCCTTCATTTAGGAAGCAAGGCATATTAAATCAGTGCTTCCACTTCTGATCCACGTGACCAGAAAGGCCATGCTGAATCGTAACGCTTACCAGTCTGGCTGCTGCATTCCTCCCACCTGATGCCAGGACTCTGATTAACTTCATGGCAGTGGCACATGCAACTCCATGGAGGCTAGTAAGCAAGTGCCCTGGGTCTGCTACCTGAGGATCCCACTGAGTAGGGAGAAATTCTCTAATGATGGTTTCAATCAGTCGAGGACACGCCAGGAGCTGTACAAAAGCAAGTAATACAGACGTTCATTCTCGGTGCAAGAGAGCAACTTTGGCTGTTGGATCGTCAGCTGGAGCAAGTAGTTTAAGAATACTGAAAGTCTCCCCTATCCCCTCTCCATTTCTTCACCACTTTTTCTTCTTCCTCACCATTCATCCCTCCCGTTAGCCCTTTCTCTCTGACCTTCTGCACAGGTGGCTACCTGACTGCAGGCTTCAGAGGAATGTCTTGCTACCCGGGTGAGAATATCCAGGATATCCAAAACTACTGCAGGCACTGGCCGCACCACCTCAAGGATGTACCTCAGCCGATGAAGAATCTGAGTCTTCAGAAGTCCCTGCAAAACAAAAACCAAAAAAATTAAACAGAACTCTTTCATGTTCCTAATGTTAGCTCTCCACGGCGTTCATCCTACCGCAGATGGAGAGAAAACCCTGGGCTTTTATTTAGAAGAACAAGACTGAAAACCATTGTTTGTTTTAAAACAAGAACTTTCTGCTAAGAGCTGACAGTGTGATGACAAACAAGTTTAAGCTGGGATAACCAAACTTCCACATGGGATTGGACCAGCATGTTAGGGATCTAAACCCACGTGCTTCAGAACATAAGCCCACTATTGATTGAGGGGGATAAGAAGACATCTCTGCCATAATAGACAATTATGAACTAATATTCCTGTACAGGTTCTCCCTCCTTTTTCTGATTTAACTGAGACTGGCCACTGATGCTGCTCTAGCTCAGTATCCTGTTTCTGGCAGTGGCTAATCTCAGCAACTGAGAACGGACAGCTATTCCCATTTTACAGGTAGGAAACCCAGGGCACAAAGATATAACGTGACTTTTTGCCAGATTAAATAGCGGGAGATCAAGATCAGTGTCAAAGGTAGGAACTGAATCTGAAGGTCAAAGGACACATTCATTTGTGGACCTGGAAAGCACTCTTTTCCAAAGATGTGGATTTACTACTCTTGCTTCATGACGCTACCTTGGGGGTCTCTTCTGAAATTTACTACAAAATGCACTTTCAATAAAAAGAGGAAATTGAATTTCAAAAGGAACAACAGACCCATGATGAGTCTATCGATGGGATCTATGACAGTATTCGTATCTCGTAAGGTCCCTTGAAAAATCTTTTTCCCTTGGTAACAATCAGCATAGGAGGATATAAGTTTCTTAAATCCCACAAAATTGCACCTTCCAACCTCATGCGCTCCTTCTTTTGATGCAGCTTCATAAACCTTCTGTAAAAGTACACCACTTCTTGTCTACATCAGATATGACCCTACCATTGCAGTCATCCTGTTCTCAATAAGTGCAAGCCTACAACTTGCTGGTATGGTCTATGGATCAACTCAGTTGTGACCAAAAAAAAACAAAACCACCAGATCAATAGATGCTAAGGATGTGGGCATAATTTTGGCACTGAAAAATGTTAAGTTTCCTCTTCGCTGCTATTTTTAACATCCATGTTTCGGCTCCATTTAACAGGACTGTCATCAATACCGTGCTGAACACTCCTATCTTAGTTGTCACAAAGGTATCCCTGCAGCCAAAGAGAGGCCTCTGAGGATGTTAAAATACCACAGACACAAGACCAAGGGTTGGCAACCAAAATAGCAAGAAGAGCCATTTATTTTTAATTCAGCAAAAAAATCAACAATTCAAGAGCCACAATGCACGTGAATATGAGATGGTCCTTAGTAAATAATGTCAAACCATACTTTTTAATCCCTATTTTAAGAACAGTATGCACACAATGATTTGTAATGTGATACGTCTATTGCAGGACATTCACTGTTTATTGAAAATAATCAGGAAAGGTTTTTAACTTTGCTATCATAGCATCAGGAGCCACAAAGTAGTCCTGAAAGAGCTGCAGGTTGCAGACACCCGCACAAGCCCAATAAAATGTATGATTCTTTGGTTACAGAACCTCCTGCTGTCAACCAACCTCCTGGACAGATAAAACAATTTGATCATTCCATGTCACTGCCATCTTCATGCACTGTCAGCAGTTTTGGGGGGTTTTTTGGGTTACAAGATGCATGCATGGCTTTGATTTTATCACTACTGGTCATGCATCTTGTAGCCATTATTCTCATTTCTTCCAGCATTAACTGTAGTCATTCAGTAGTCTTTCCAAGTAAGACATCATCATCCACATATGAAATTTTCTAAAGAGAACTATTTAAAATGTCACACCTCCTAATTTTGGCCTCATCTAGCTTTATGATCAGCCTATTAGAACAGTAAATAATGTCAGGGAGAGAACACACACACAGCACTCCTGATTCTACTGGAAAAAAAAATCAATCTAATAGAACTGTTGACTCATACAACTAAACGTACTGTGGTACAGCTCCAACATTAGGTACACTACATCCTCAAGCACTCTAAGCTAGCACAGCTGTACCTTCAGTGATGACTGCTGCACTGAGTCAAAAGTGGACGCCAAGTCTGTAAACGTAATCTGAACTTCTTCTTGATCATTTGTCATTTTTCCAATGATGTTCCACAGAGCACACATAGCATGGATTGACCTGTATGGAAACCATGCTGCTTGGGTCTCATTTTGTGCAAGTTAGTTACTCTTCCTATTTTTTAAAGGGGGATGAAGCGGCCCTTTTCCAATCTTCTGGAATGTGACTGGTTTCCCAGATGTTTAAAGACAACTAAAAGCCAGATTTCCACTCTTGAGCAGTTTTAATGAAACACTGTTAAAAGCAGGTATTTTATCATTTTGTAACTGACAGCAAACATTTCCTTTGATATCACCAGCCTGTTTGTGCTGATTTCATCTTTGGATTAAGGTTGTTGCTAACACCTTGGTAGGCATCTATCTTTATTTCACAAAAAAACACGTTAGCTCAGGTTAGTTATAACATGACTTGAGAATAACAATCACATCAACATGATTTGGCAGTTATGCTGATCTGAGAACAACCAAGCTTTTCATTCAGCACCACAAGCTGAGTTCTCCTCCACTTTGATCCAGGCCTCCATTAGCACTCCTTTTAAACACCCTGTCAGTATCACTGGGCAGAACAGAAGCCTAAATACCCCTGAGCTGCTCAGCTAGAATATCCCAGGAAAACAAAGTAACAAATGATAACTGAGACGGTATGCACCAAAGTGTGCAATGGTGGACATACCATTGTTGCCTATAAGGTTTGCTCTGAGACAACAATGCTGTTCCTAGGTCTCGTATCAGTGGGACAAAGAAAAAGAGAAGCAGGCGGTGAATTCACATTGTAGTGTTTAAGTGCAAGATGAATGATTTACGAGGTGGTCTCACTGGGGTAACATGCCACAAGAGACGGTGACATCAAGGTCACCAATGTTCCAGTGATTTCACTGGGACTTCAATTGACAGGTCCAGCTGGTTAGCTTTAACAGCACATAGAGCTTTCATGCAAATATCTTTTTGGTGGCAAGATTCCAAACATATCTATGAGCTTACCTTTATGACATCATACCGGGCCACAACTGGATCTGGCTTGTTTTCATCAGATTTTTTGCCTTCTGTCTTTCTCACTGAAGTAATTTCTTCCTCTTCATCCTCCTCCTCCTCCTCTTCATTGTTGGGGGTGAAGGGGAACACAGCCATCCCCTGGTACCATGAGAAAGTCTGGTCAAGATACTCCTGGAATGAAAAGAAAATCACATGCACAAATTATAGCAAAGGGAGTGGGGCTGCAGAGAATGGAAACGCTTAAAAATGCTTGTGAGTACAAGCTAGTGCAACCCAAAATGGGAACAGAAGACCTTGGAACGCAAAGCAATGCTGAAAAGATGAAGGATTAGCTATGATGTCAAGAGCTCATAGAGAAGGCTGGGATTCCACCTGGAAGCCTTGAACTTGGAACTTTACTCTTTTAAACCAAGAAGTCAATAAGTGCTAGATAGATAATTTCAGTCTTCAAATAAGAAATAAGTCACCTCCCTTAGATAAGATCTAATTTTTGGATGAAGGAAACACTTAGACTAGAATGATAAAGACTGGAAATTAAAACAAACATAACACAAATTAACAGACTCTCAACCAGCCAGAAACTGATTAACACCTGATAAAACCTGAAGTACTCCTCAAGATTGTGGTCATGTATAGACGAAGGTGAGAAAAGTTAGTGATGACATATTTTGTAGACTATTTCCCTTGGATAAGAGGTACTTTGCACACGTTAACTATCTTCCAGCCAATGACCTCAGAGTGCTCGACAATTATCAATAAATGGAGCTTCCAAATATCCCTGCGAGCCAAAGCAGAACCATTTACCTCCATTTCAGAAAGGCAGACTGAGGCTGTGAAACTTTTCCAAGATCACACTGCATGTCTCTAGCAGAGCCAAGACATGATGGCAGATGCCCACTCCAGAGCATAAAACCATCCTTTCCTTACAGGTCTGGAGCCGCCCTCTGAAGCCTGATAATATGCATGACACATCAAGGATGTTCAAAACAAGAAACAACAAAACAGACATGCCTTTATTGTGCAATTGTTGGTAGAGTGTTTCTAGCCATGAGTATGCAAAGACCACTCTCGTGAATGAGTGCAGGGAAGGGGTTAATCTCTCTTGATGTAACTTGAGACCAGGTGAGTCAATGGGAATGAAGTACCTTTGTTTAAGATGAGGATAACTTTAGCTTCTGGGGGCTATTTGTCTGCAGAACAGCAGAGAGCGAGACCGACAGGAGAAGATGTTTCCCAGGCATTAGAATGAAAATCAGAAATATCCTGACCATAGCAAAGGTCAGCCATAGAGGTGTAAGTACAAGGAAATTTTATAGTTAGATATGATCAGGTTATAGTTATTTTGAATTTGGTTGGACTGAGTACTGTGTTTCTCTTTTGTGTTTTTGTTTATTTTGAGATTTTTCCCCTGTAACTTTTAAGCTGAATCTCAGGGAAATATTTTTCTCTACATGCAACCCATGATTAGCCTCTCTTGCTCTGTGAATAAATCATGGTTTTTTAGCAATTGATCCGATCCTATGTCATAAGAAAGGTTTGTCTGCATCCACTGGCCATATAGCTATCAGGTTACAGCTTGTTTTGTTCTCAAGGCCTCTGTGGAGGGGAGAATAGGGCAGGAGTTTCCCAACAGGAGGCATTCCCCAGTGTGCCTGTCTGGGTCAAAGGGGTCTCCAAGGACTGCGGTGGTGGCAGATATCTTCCAAGGTCCAGGGGATCGGTGACTTGGGAAGTTTTAAAGTAAAGCCAGTGTATAGACAAGATGTTTTAAAGATTTTGCAGGACTCCACTTTCTGCACTCTGAGTGCCACAGTGGGGAAGGATCCCTGACAACCTCATACACAAGTCCAAGCCATAACATTCCTTCTTTACCGCCCCAACAGAGAGAACCCTGACTACTGCATTTTGCTCTTAGTACCTAGTTATCAGAAACATGCAGAAAATTCAGAGTAAGAGAAGAGAAAAAGAAAAAAGAAAAAAGTCAGCCAGGAGCTAGTGGGACTGGTTCATAGACAGGGGACAGGAGAGCACAATTAAAGTGAGGGATGCTGGTGCAGAAGAAAGGAACAGTAGAACAGGGAGAGCTACATGACTCAATTTACTTCACATCCCCACTGTGACTATGCTCCTGTGATTGGCGCATAGGGGGTGTTACAGGGGACTACCTGATGGAAATCTTACTGCAGCCCCCCAGCCCCCCTCATATCAGAGCAGCTCCTGGCCAAAGGAGTGAATTCAGGCAGCAGGGCTTGCCATGCTCCTTCTGGAGGGCTAAGCCCAGCCAGGAAGTATGTGAATCCTTGCCCCAGAGGGCTATCAATGATATCTGCACCACAAAAAACAAACAACACACTATAGCCTTCTGGTGAAAGAGTGACACACGGAGGAAAGAACAAGAAACAAGACCAAAATAGCAGAGAAACCAAAGAAAACAGACAGAGGAGTGGAGTGAAAGTGGCAACTGTGCTGGGATAAAGCATCAAGGAGAGTGTCCAGCTGCCAATCCAAGGGCTGGTAGGGAGCACCACCATAAAGGGCTGGAAGCCACTGATGGAAGAAGTCCAACAAAAGGAACTAAATACACACAGCTTGAAAATGGGGCTGTGAAATAATACAGTGTACGTGAAGACCGAGGAGAGAAATTCAGCAGCCATGGGATGAATTTAAGGCAAGGCAGAGTTAGTTTGTCTATCAGGAACAAATTCGGAATAGGGAGATCTAGTAGAGTAATTAGCCAAGGAAGTGGCACAGTGGAAGCCCAACTGTTTTCAGTGAGACCATACAAAGCACAAAAATAGAGTTGTATAGAGAATAATGCAACACTGACCACCCTGGCTTGATCCAAATGACCTAACAGGTCCCAGCCTTCAGAGTCCCACACCCAAATTGGCACTGAACCCAGCATCACTCTCTCACCTCATCTTCAGGCGACACCAGCAATGCATGAAGAGCACGGACAGATGCTGCAATGACATTATCCACTGTATCATCCAAAGAGAAGCGCAACAGGAAGAGGAATCCAGCATCGAGCAGCAAGCGCAGGACGCTACCCTTCAGGGAGGAGGCAAACTCCCCAGCCTTGGCCTGAAAGAAATGCCGCCCACATCCTCATCATCAAAAACAACAGGGTCTTCCCATTAAAGCCAGATGCATATGAACAAGCACCACACTGGCGGTTGCTTACATTAAACACAGCAGCTAAGAGATCTGTGTTTGGTTAGCGACTACAAGGGAGTGCCCTGCCCAAAGGGAGTTACACAGGAATGTTAAAACATTACCTAGAGACTATGTATTTTTACATGACTAACTCCAGAACTGATTAACTTCAGAATGATCCTGGCAGCTGCCCGCACTCAGGCAGGAGGAAACTTTAGAACCAATTAAAATGGGAATCCAATGAGCATCCTAAACTCTAGTGGATGTGCACGATGCAGAAAGCTCAGCAGAGCCAAGTTTAGTTTGGATACCCGCATTTCCAACTAGCAACCTGCCATGAATTCTTTTGAACCCCTCCCCCTTCTGGCTCCCCTATCTACCCCAAAATGCCCCAACGGGATCAACATACAAGAGCAATTACATTGCAAACACCTGGAACCTGTGAGGAAGGCTGTGCTGCCATAGCACATCATGACACCAGACTGATTGTGGCTTTATGACCCACAGTCTACAGCTGCATCCAGAATACTCCGGTTTTACCTCTACTAGGTGGGACCTGTCCCATATGCTTTATACCATTCCATCATTTCTTGACATTTCACACTTTGTTTGAAGGATCAGAGCTCTTCTCCTATTCAAAGCATGACAAACTATCCCTGTGACTGCACTATGGCTCTCCCACTGTGGTCTCACCCCTCTGCGCTAGCCCTATCAGTGGTAAGCACCGAGACCCAAAAGCAAGTACCCCAGAAGTAGAAAGGCTCTCTATCCATTGGATGCTGTTCTTTTCCTTTTGCCTTCTGTAGGGGTAGGTCCACACAGCAAAGTTATTTCAAAACAGCAGCCATTATTTTGAAATAACTTTGCCAGTGTCTACCCAACGCAACCCTATTTCAAAATAATTTTGAAACAGTGGTTGGCTCATTTCAAAATTGGCAAACTTCATTCCACGAGAAATAGCACCTATTTCGACAGCAATTTCAAAAAAGGGGCTGTGCAGACAGGGAATAGAGCCTATTTCTAAACAAGCCACTGTGCACCCAATGGCACTATTTCGAAATATGCTCTATTGTGTGTAGACAGGCTATTTTGAAATGCATTTTGTTTGTAGCAGCATTATTTCAAAATAAGCTATTCCGGAAAAATACATTCCAGAATGTTTTATTTCAAAATAATGCTGCTGTGTAGACATAGCCTAACTGAACAGCTCCCCTTCCGTCATCTCAGAGATCGTACTTTTTAGTTCTGAACCAAACTCCTGCTCTTCTTCCCACCCCATAAGATTCTTCACTATTAAGTCTTCTGTACATCATTCCTTGCTGACCTCCCCTGCAGTACTTTCCTTGTAAGTCTGGTAGGAAGTTGTGCTGCTTTCCACCCCACTTTAGGAGTAAGGATGCTTTGCTCTCACCTGCTATAAGAACAAGCCTATCATGGAGCTGGCTCAGCCAGTGGGAGAGGAAGTGCAATATGTCAGACGAAACCATGGTGCCACCAAATACGTAATTTCTGGAACATTGATGAATGCCACTTTTGAGCACCTTCAAGAGATACCTGGGGCTCATTTTTTTTCATAGCCCCATTCCACTTGCATTCATGTGGGCACACATCCAAAAAGCATATGCACATGGCTCACCCATTTGCCAAGGTGGCAGGGGTAGGAGATACAGGAGTTGGCTCTGCCAGCTCTGCACCAGTAAGGGGTTCTCCTCAATAGCAGCATTCGCTGCTCGTGACTTCTGGCTGGAGTTCATTGACTTTGTGCTGCCTCAGCAGTGTGATGTGAACACATTGCATTAAAGAACATGGGCTCGGACTTAGCCAGCAGCGTAAATTAGGAGGAAGAACTTCCACACAACATTCACCCACCTTCTGGACAATACGACCTAGCACCTGTAGCGCCAATGTCCTCTGCTGAATAACATGACTGCGGCACAGGTGGAAAAGTTCTTGAAGGGAGTAACCAGCCCTCTAAACAGACCGGGAGGAGAAAGGAAAAGAAAGGTAGTTAAACAGGATCCTTAGAGTAGCTACAAAATGCAACACAGCACATGGGATAAACTGCATTGCAAAAGAGTTGTGGCTGCTGCTTTATTCAAATGACCGAGAGATTCTAAACTCATTGGAGACTGGCTAAAGGGAGGCTTCACCTTGATAGGTAAAACAGCTGGGGGGAGTAATTCTTTTGCAAGTTGGGGTAGTGGTGGTGGGGAAAGAGGGCTCAGCATGTTCTGCTTTCTCTCCAGGGCCCTAATTCTACAAAAAATCATCTACACATTCCTACAGTGACCACCACTAGGATATCCAGAAACAAAGAATCTGAGAATGAAGCACAAATCAGAATAGGGTGCACTCTTTGCATTTCCACTTGATTCTGGTATCTCCCTCACCTCTGCTTCTTCTCCATGGTGATGTAGACCCAGATGAGTAGGTAAATCTGCATCTGGAGGAATCAATTCTCCTTTCAGACTAAATCGTGCTTGCATTCCCTATTTAAAAAAATATATATATATTTTACTGCCTTCTATTCCACACAATCCAGCTTTTATATCACACTTCCTCACCACACTTTTGAGCTCTTAGCTCACAAAGTCCCAAGTTTTCTGGAACTTAGCTCCATTGCCGTGGTCTCTTAACTTCCACAGGTATCTGTCTTTCATATTCCAGTTGCCAAACTTCAAGTTCCCCGATTTCTCAGCCACTAGAAATTAAATTCCCATCTCAACCCCTGGTCCCCTCTAATTCAGATCAGATCAACCCCAAAACAATATTATGGAAAAGGCCAGGACTGGACGAACATGGTCACTGGCATCTCATCACACCCTAAGAGAGGACAGCAAGAGATATGGAGAGATGCCGTTGCTGGTGTCGTTTATCGTTTGAAGAGAAAAAGGCACATTTTTGCAGGAATATCAGTCTCTGAAGACTTCCCCAACATGAACCAGGCGCAGCCCAACCACACACGCACACAGGGAAAACATCAGTTTTCACTTTCCAAACCTTTTTGGTTCTCCTCTGCCGTGGGCGGGGCAGATCCTTTATCCACTGCAGCTTGTCTAACTCCAAATTGTCCATGTGGATCCATTCTTTCCGGGGCTTGATTGGAAGGTCAACTTCTTTGAGGAGGGACAGAAAGCATCAGAGGCATTATCTTTCCTGGGCACAGAAGGAAACAGCCAAATATGTGGCTTGGAGACCCTCTCATATGCAATTTTCACCCCAAGCAACAAACACCCACTATCTTCAAACTGACTCATGCCTCGTGCATAAACATAAAAGATTACTGCTGTTATAATCTTTCATAAACTCTAGAAGAGGAAGTAAACAGCACTGTAATGAAATTCACAGATGAGTTGCTAATTTATGAGGAGGTGAACACCTGACAAGACACAAACAAAAAGGGACAGAAAAAAGTTAAGTTCAAGTTGGAAAAAATGTAGGCTAAACATCTGGAAAAATAATCTGAAACAAAAGGTAGAAAGCTAAGAAGCAGGAAAGAAATAGGTGACAATGAACAGTAAATTAGCAGCCTCTGGTGAACTATGGCAGTCAAAAGGTCAGTGCAATATTGAACTACTAGGAGACATGTCACAGGACAGAGATAATAGACCCTCACTACACAGATCTGATACATCCACACGTACAACATTGTACTTGTTCTGGCTACTCGTAAGACACTGAAGCAACTGACTTCTGAGTAAAGACACGGAGCTTGTGAAGGGATGCAAACTCCATACAGGCCCCAAACAGGTCAATGTGAGCCTGACAGACCACTTACGTTACCTGGCTACTCCTGGAGGGAGATCCAAGCCTAAAGGACCATGAAGCCCAGTTGGGCAAAACAGGATGGTGAGTATAAAGAGCAAAAATCTATATCAGAAAGGGACTGAAGGGAGAGAGCTGGGGTAGAGTGGGGTGGGGACAAACTCTCCAATCCAACCTGGCTAGAGAAGGCTGGTAAGCAGATGGAGAGGCACTAAGTGGCCACCGGGGTGGAGTAAGCCCTAAACTGCTACAGCCTGAAAGATGGGCAGGATCTGGACTGCCAGGAAGAGCGTGCTCTGGCAGCTGTTCTAGGGAGGAACAGTGTCATGAGAAATTCAGAGGCATAAAAGACCATGCCCAAGCAGAACGGAACCCAGCAAAACAGCAGCAAGGGGTGGGAGTGCACAGACCGTGGCTGCTGGTTATAGGGTCCCTCAGCTAGAATCCCATGTAGCAGTCCAGCCTGAATTTTCCTCCCAGCCTCTGGAAAAGGGGCAGGACCCAGGGGTTGGAGCCAAAAGACCTTCTGGTGAAGGCATTGCAGTTTTATGTCAGATCTTCTGTTACCCCAGACAGGGTGGACAAAATCATGACCTAGCTAGAGAAACGTCAGCGGGGGGCACCGTACGGGGAAACCCCTGCTACCCAACATCCGGCCATGAAGAGGTCTTCTTGCGACAAGCAAACACGCTTCACAGTGCCAACTAAATAGAGAGAAAGCCTGCCTGAGACATGGCTCAGTGGAGAAACATGACAACTGACAAGTAAACACCATAGAGGAAGAGCAATTATTTAGCATAATAAACAGATCTTTGAGCTAGAGGAAACCGAGAGGGGACAAATTTAGGCTCAACATAGTGGAAAACTTCTTGAGAGAGAGGGAAGTTAGGCTGGAAGTTGCCCTCCACAGGGACAGCATGCCTGTAACATGTAACTGGAGCCAACTAAACACTAGCAAAGGTCACATAAAACCTAGTCAAGGATGGATGAACTACGAGTCTTGGCCATCTCTAGATTCCACCCAAGGTACCACACAAACATTAGCTCAAGGCAGCCAAGACAAGGAGTAGTTGCTGTGACCAGAGGCCACGGAAGAGTAGCAGCCTTGCTCCTGAGTAAGAGCAGGACGTGGTGACTGTTTAAATTACTGCCATGTGCTGAAGTTGCCTTGCAAGAGAAAGTGGATACCTGGAAATCCTTTTCCCTGAGCAGCATTTTGCCTGCAGATAATTAGCCTGGCTTGAAGCCTGAACTTCTCCTGGATCGTGTTTTCCACTAGACCTTTAATCTTTGTAAGGGCCCCTATAATTTGGGAGACATAACCACAGATTCATGTCTATTGTAGTCTTGAATTGGGCAATGAACCAAGCCTATTTCTAAATAAGCCATAGTGCACCCAGTGGGTTATCTACAACCCAGGCAAGAGCTGCTCCACAGAACTTCAGCCAAAGGCCCAATGTACATTTTAATTAGTGAAAAAAGCATCTCAAGTGTAAGAAGATGGCATGTTTGTGGGTCATGGGTGTGAAACAAAACTGAAATCTACTGACATTTCCAATTCAACAAGTTATTTTTCCCTTCTCCCTTAACCACTTAGACTGGGTCTACAGGGAGCAGCTAGCGTGGATCCGCCGGGAAAATGAGCAGCCTCAAAATTGCAAATGGCTGCTCATTAGCATGGTCCCATGGCTCCTTAACATAAAATAAAAGGAAATTTTTCTTCACACAGCGCACAGTCAACCTGTGGAACTCCTTGCCCGAGGAGGCTGTGAAGGCCAGGACTCTATTAGGATTTAAAAAAGAGCTTGATACATTTTTGCAGGTTAGGTCCATAAATGGCTATTAGCCAGGGATAAAGTATGGTGCCCTGGCCTTCAGAACAAGGGCAGGAGATGGATGGCAGGAGATAAATCACTTGATCATTGTCTTCTGTTCTCCTTCTCTGGGGCACCTGGCATTGGCCACCGTCGGCAGATGGGATGCTGGGCTGGATGGACCTTTGGTCTGACCCAGTATGGCCATTCTTATGTTCTTATGTTCTAACCACACGAGAGCTCAGTCTTGGCAGGAGTGCTGGCAGTAAAGAAGCCGTGTGGATGTGCCCCTGCCGGGAAAAAGCCCCTCTTTTGCCAGACCCTTATGCCTGAAAAAATTCAGGCATAAAAGGACTTGGACACAGAGGGGCTTTTTGCAGCAGGGGCACATCCACACGGCCTCTTTACTGCCGACACCCCCATCCGCCGAGACTGAGCTCTCGCGTGACTATGCTAATGAGTGGCCATTTGCAATTTCGAGGCTGGTCATTAGCATGGATCTGCCAGGAAAGCCACGCTGTGTAGACCCAGCCTAAGTGGATAGGGCTAATTTAATCATGCCATGAACAGGTTATTCATGTTACTGATGGCTATTGTACTTCAATCTTGTCACAAGGAAAAAGACATATTTAACCCAAGGTACATAAACAGAAGCTGGTAGCCTGACTACAAGGGGCTGTATACTGACCTTTTCTGGGTTTCTATTGCTTTAAGAGTTGCAAACCCAACCCTCTCTCTCTCCCCCAACTCTCTTTCTCAGAGCCTGCAAGCACTTTTTCTCCTCTAATGAGAGTACAGCCTCTGAAAAAAGGTTTTGGTACCTTACTTACCAGAAATTGAAGCCTTTTATTCTCTTTAAGAAGGAATTTTCTACTACTGAACAAATGTCTCTCATAGAGCCATCGAACTAAGCTGCCCTCTCTCTCCTGTGGGATTCTGAGTTACCATTTCTGCACATTTACTCATGATGAATATACTACTTGACATCAGCAGTGCTAGTTTCCCAATGTTAAGTGCTAATGTAAAATTAATATTACGTCCCCTGCCAAGCACGGTGCATTGCATGTGTATCCGGAGGCCGCTGGAAATGCCTCACTGATTTTTAGAATTGCTTCTCTCTATAAATAGCTCTCCTGCAGCTCTCCTCCTTGAAATAGGAAGTCTCCCATAGAAAATCCCTTTTTCCATTTCAACACAGGCTTTTGTGGGAAGCAAAAGGACCTTTTCTAAACAACATACTATAGGCTGAACCTCTTTAATCCAGGACACTCTGGTCCTGCAACCTCTGTAATCCAGCATGATTATAGCAGAGGTGGGAAAAGTACCCAAAAAGTTACTTGCGTAAACATACATCTGCTTGGGATGGGGGTGTACTTAAGTACAAATCAGTGGTTCCCCTCTGGAAAACTACTTCAGTAAAAGTACACACACATTCTCTCTCTCAAGTCACATCTTTATTGTACTCAAGTATCCAAAAATGAAAGTAGCTGCACTTTTACTCAAGTAACGTTTGGGGTACTTTTTCCACCTCTGGATTTTCATTAGCCCCAGTCTTGACAAATGGTTGTCTGGCTAAGTTTCCCATGATCCCATAAAGCGTGTTTACAGCCAACTAGGCCTGGCTCTCAATATTTTGTGCTGTTTAGCTCTAATTTACCCCCAAAATGTCTTCTAAGAGCCTAGTAGGCAACAGAAGTGTTAGTAATGCTGCTAGACAACAGTGACCTCTCATGGTCTGGCAAATTCTCTCATTCGGCACTGGTCAGTACCGAGGGTGCCAGATGAGAGAGAATCAGCTTGTACTCCCAAGAGCTCCAGTTCAACCAACCCCAACTTACAAAAACCACTTCTCCTGAGCAACTAATCTGTTGGTGTTGCCTGGTGTGGAGTGGGGTAAGGGAGCATCGCTAAGCTGTAACTTGTGCACTCCATTGTTCAGGAGATAAAGAGCTAAAAATAACTCTTTCATTAAGGCTGCAGTTGATAAAGAATGAGAGAGGAAGAAAATGGACTGTCGAGTGAGGCAAATAGATGCTTGTGTGTGAGAAGCTGTTTTAGCATGTCTCTCTTTCTCTCTCATCAAGGAAACGGTGAGCATCCTTATTCTCTCTCCAAAACACACCGCTGAAATTCAGGAGCAATTCAAAGCTCTCATTAGGCAGCCTGCATGCTACACTGTCACCCAGAGAAGACATCAGAAGATGAAGAGACGGAGACAGCAAAGGAACAATGTGAATTTGGGGAGAGAGGTAAATAAAGACACAAGTGGTGAGGGAAGAGGAAACTTGGGCAACAGGATGGAGAAAAGGAAAAGGCATAAGCAAAACGAGAGGGAGGAAACTGGGACTGGGAACAGAAACGTAAGGGAAACGTGCTCTTGTTTTCTGAACAAATTCAATGCTAACATAACCAGTGAGGCCAACGGCCACTGCCAACCCAGGTGCAAGGTGGAGGTCAGGCCAGATCCACTCCCCTGGAAGGGGCAGAGCCTCGGGCAGAAGGGGTGAAGCCGGGGCAGCCAGCCCTTATCACCACCCAAAGCTCGGTGCTGCGCCAGCACCGCCCCTCCTGCCCAGCCTTCAGAAGCCATGTGATGCAGCAGATTGACACTGGGCCCTTCTGCCTTTGCCCCACCTGCCCAGCAGGCCTGTTTGTAAGACTGTCCTACAGACAGATGTTTTCTTGCTGTCCAGAGGACAGAAACAGCCCATGAAGTAGCAACGCTGGCTTCCCACAGCGCCTTTCCATGGTTCCCCAACAAGGATCTACAGCAAGAGGGAATTTGTCCTCATGTCCATTCTCCCCTTGGCCTCTCAGCTGAGAGTGGAAATAAGAGGGCAAACAGCACCAATTACAGCGGTACTTTGGTGAAAACAACCAGCAACTCAGCAGCAAGACCTATTCATTAATTTAACTTTCTTTTTAAAAAAGGGAAGCAAGAATAGGCATTCAAGTATGCAGAGCACACACTGATTGGTGATCTCAGCAAATCCAGTAGTCACACCCCTCATCTGAACTGTGGCTTTGCTGGAAAACAGGATTCTGCTTGGACAGAGGGCAGGATTGGTGGGGCACTGGCAGCAATGTAGCTCCCAGTACCTCACCTTCTTCCCAGACTGGAAGGCCGCAGCTGCTTTTATGCATATTGGATAGAAATTAGCCACCTTGTGGGAGAGCAGAAATGGTGGATACTTACACCTGCCTGCAGTTACCTTGTCTCCCTTCTATGGCTTTTAGAAAGAAAAGGGGACTCAACTACATCCTATTCGGAGAGAGAAAGAGTAGAAGACCTTGGGGATATCATGGGGAGAGAGAGATATTTGCTAGTAAGGTGTGGAGGGAGGGAGGGGAAATAAGATCCAGTTGAACACTATAGGGTGTCCCTGAAGCACAGCTCAAAGGTGAGCCAGAAACAGTAGTTGATTATTTGCCACCAAAACATCAGCTGAGCCAGGGCAAGAGGTTGAGGGGACTGGCTCCAAGATATTAATTGCCAAGATAAGGACATTTTCCTGCCTCCTCTCATACACACTTTGCCTCCTCTCTGAATATCAAAGACCAGTCGTGGTAAAGCAAAGCACAAGAAGCACCTGAGATAAGTGAGCAGGTCGACCTTTGAAAGCTTCTCCCTGTAAATGCATTTCTACAGAACAAGTGCTCCCTCCCTGCTTGATATTACTCTAACACCCAAAGAATGACGGAGTGCGCCAAACTCTTCCACCCCAGCATGAAGACAGGCATTCTTCGGAAACCCGATCAGTTGGTTCTCAGACCCAAGCCACAGAGTAAGATCATGGGAAGTAAGTTAAGAAAAGATCAAGTAGGTCACCCGAACTGACCAAAACTATTTACTGCAGAATTCCCATTAACGTCTCATCTTATAAGTAGGGCCAACACCTTCCATGACAGCTGACCTCTTGAAGACAGAAGGTGAGCCACACAGGCTGTAAATACACCTCCTGCAGGTGTGTGGATTCACTGCAATTGAACAGTAGTTGCAGACGTCCCAAGCTCTGCTGCAAATGAACCAGTAGCTAAGGGCATCAGTCAATGCACAAGAAAGCAGCTATTCTCAAAGTGGTGGTGACATTTAAAGAAATCTATTGCAGCAGCAGTTGCCTCTGTTTCTTTTTGCCACACTATTTCCTTTCCTCACCCTGTTCAAAAGATCAGTAAGGCTCACCTCTGAACCAGCTGTAAAGATTAATGAGTTCTCCTTACTTACAGTCCACATGTATAAAACAGTACCCTTACAAAGCATTAGAGCTCAAACTAACAACTGTTGTTTTTCCACATGGACCCAAAATTTGATATATTTAAAAACATCTAACCAAAGGCAAATTTGGCATTTAACTAAGTGCTGCAGAATAAAGCACTGGAAGGATTCAGTTCAATCTTGATATAGAATTATGTCTATACTGCTACTAAGTGTAAGTTTATTACCTGTGATTTCCATTTTTTTATCTTCTTCAGTCTTCACAGATACCTCCGTGCCTGAAGCCTCTACAGAGAAACCCTCTGAAGTCTCCTCTGCATCATGCTGGGATTCAGTCCCAACTTCTGGATGTCCAGGCTTCTCTCTTCTTTCCTGGTCTTCATCAACACCATGTCGTGACGTTAAGAAAGCAACTAAGCTGGGATCTAAAAGTAATGACAGATTGATAGAATAGCAAAACTGAGCTATCAAAATGCTTCTTGGTCTAGTTCCTACTCTTTACGTTTAGTCTTTTTTTACTCCAGCCCCAAACGCTCTTGGTGATCATCTCTCCTGTGCCAAGTTAACACATCTTCCCGAAGGCACTCACTGCTTTAGGATCTCTTGATCACCGAAGAGACAATGGGTTGTTCAAATACAGGAAGGACCAAACTGAAAAATGCTTATCAAAACAGAGAAAAGACCTTAAATTCTACTTATTCTCACAGTTTGAAAATATAGAAGTAATATGCTCCCCATATTCAAAAAAAGGCATGAACACGTCACACTATTTCTTTTGGAGAAAACTTGGCTCTCAGATTCACCTGGTGATCTCAGTTCTGATAGTCTCCTTACATATGAATTTCTCATTGATATTAATATGATGTCCACATAAATAGGAAGCACAGAACATATGTAGAATGGTTTTATTGAATCATTTTATTGGACCACAGTTCAAGTTCTGGGTACAAGTTCAGGGAAGTTCTTTTTTTTTTAAAAATCTGAACTGGCTTACCATCCCTAGTATCAGCCATGGACTTCACAGTACCCAGAGAACCACAGAAATGAAAGAGACCTCCAGGAGTCACCAAGCCTAGTTTCCTGCACTCATGGAAGGACCAAGTTCTATCTAGACCATATCTGACAGGGGTTTGTGAAATCTCCATTCTTTGGAGATTTTAAAAATCAGCTTAGACAATCTCCTGAGGCAACACTGTCAGTTTGGAAGTTTTTCCCTAATGTCCTACCTAAATTGCTATGCTGTAATGTAAGCCCATTGCTTCTTGCCCCTGTCCTCAGGGGTCCAGGAGAACATTCTATTCCTCCTCCTTGTAACAACTTTTTATGTACTTGAACACTGTTATCCCCGCCCCATCTCATCTTCTATTCTCCAGACTAAACCCATCCAGTTTTCTCTTTCTTCCCTCATAGGTTGTATTTTTCAGTCCTTTAATAATTTTGTTGCCTTTCTCTGGACCTCCTCCAATTTGTTCTCATCTTTCCTGAAAAGTGATGCCCAGAACTGGTCACAAATACTCCAATTGATACATAAGCACGGAGCTGAAGAATTACTTCCTGTGTCCTGCTTAAAATACTCCTGCTAATACATCCCAGAATGATTTTTCCCCCCAGTAATGTTACACTATTGAATCAAATTTATCCTGAGATCTGCTATGACCCCCAAATCCCTGTCTGCAGTACTCCTTCCTAGGAAGTCATTTCTTATTTTATATGGGTGCATCTGTTTGTTCCTCCCTAAGTGGAGAACTTCGCATTTGTTCTCACTGAAATGCATCTCATTTTACTTCAAACCATTCTTCCAGTCTGTACAGGCCACTTTGAATTTTAATCCCATCCTCCAAAGCATTTGCAATTCCTCCAAGCTTGGTACTGTCGATAAACTTGAGGAGTGTATTCTCTGTGCTATTATCTAATTCACTGATGAAAATATTAAATGGAACCAGATCCAGAACCGATCTCAGTAAGACCTCCACTAGCTATGTTCTCCCAGCTTGAATATGAATCACCATTAACTCCTCTCTGAAAACGGGTTTCCAACCAGGTATGAACCCACCTTATACTAGACCAATTTAGATTGTATTTCCCTAGTTTGTTCATAGAAAGGTTCATGCAAGACCGTACGAAAAGCCTTAATGAAGTCAAAATACATCACATATGAGCACTGGCAGCTCTCTTCGTGTTGGGCAGTGGGGGTGGGGTGGGGGAGGGATGCATGGAAGAGGAAGGCATTTACAGGGGAGAAAAATATTCTTTTAGCTAAAATATGGGTCAGGCAATCTCAGTTTTACCCCAGCTCTGCCACCGACACTATATAATCTTGTTGCCAGGCACATAACCTCTCTCTGTGAGAGATTCCACATCTGTCAAGTGGAACAGTGACAATTACGCCCCCCGCAACTCTTTGTGGGGGCATGGCAAGATTCAGTTCATAAAGTGTCTGTCAAGTGCACAGAGAGCCTCCAATAGAAGGTAACAGAAGTAAAATGTTATTAGAGAACAACAACCACCATGCTGATTACTACTAGGGGAGCGGAGGCACAAGGTATTAGGAATTCCTTTGTAATTCTTTGGAACCCTGCAGGGGGGCGTTATACTGTTATAGCAACATTAGCTTATGGAAAATTAACTCTTCTAAATGTATGTCACGTTTTGAAGTCCATTTGTAGAAAGGAAAAGTGGTAATTGGGACTCCACAAGCTACGATATACTTCCATCTATCATAGCATGCCCTTATCTTGTTCTCTCTCACATCCCATGATTAAATCTAAATCTCCCTCAACGAGAAACTCCACTGGATCAAACACTGTGAGGTGTCTGACTAACTTAACACGCCCAATATTTCTCTTATTGCAAGCAGAGTTATGCTTTCCTGAACTTCACTGCATAAAAAAAAGGAGAATGATTAATAAAATCTTTCTCAAGTCATACATATAAATATTGTTCAGAAGACCCTGACTGTGGCAATACAGACACAGTGGGTCAAAAACATGCTCAGCCCCAGCATAGAGCCTTCAGTGACAGAATCAACAGAGTGCTGCTGCAAATATCCCTACCATGTGAAGAGGGTATACGGGGTACAATGCACCTGGGCATGAAGCTTTATGGTCCCCTCCACACCAAAAACACAGATGCTAATCCAGCAACTGGGCTGCAATAATCCTTGCAGTGTCACTTCCTAGGTGCTACGCAACCTCCTTCACTTCTGTCCAGCACTGGGCCATTCTCAGGCTGCAATGTGGGTTTAGAATTTGCCTCCATGTGACCCTGTCTTTATGAACAATTCACTATTTTGTGGACATAAAATGCAGCCCACCAATCTAACCGGTCTAATTCCTTAAAGCCAGAGAGCTAAAAGTCTTGGTAGTTTGATCCTGCTTGTTGTGACTGTAGATACCACAGTACTTTATATTCCAGAAAGATGTGAAATAGTTTTTGAAAGATATTAAGTCTTCTGCCTCACCAATGCTCTCTGGTGGGGTGTTCCACTGCACAGAAACAACAGGTTTCCTTTACACAGTTTTGTTACAAGTGGCAGAAACAAACAATTTCATCTAGGGGGTTTGGAGAGCACAGATCTCTTGATTAAGGGTGCCCCCAAGATTCTGGCTTTACTCTATCCCTTTATGGTCAATCGAGTACACTCTACATCTCCTCCAGCCTGAAAGAGGCACCAATATGTGTTCATACCCAGCTCAACCAGCAGCTTCCTCTGCTCCTGTAGGATCTCCTCCTGGGTCATGGAGCGCAGCTTCTGTAGATTCTCCTTGTGGATAGCCAAAGCTTCCTGCTCACCTCCCAGACTTCCAAGACCCTCTCCAGTTATAATACGAGGTCTCAGGGTGCTCACATCCTCACCAACTTTGCCTAGAAGATCCAGCAAAAGAATCAATTAGCGAATCCAGTGTCTATAGCATTATCCATTCAAATCTGAAAGAATCATAAACATGCACAGAAATCAATTACTTTCCAGTTGTCTCAAAAAGAAAAATGAAGGATCTTGAGAGGTTCTGCTTTCATTCTGTAGGGGCCACAGACAAAGCGACAAGGAAATATCTGAAGGTGCTGGTACCAAAAACTGACTGGTTAACTCTCCGTCTGCCACATGATTTTTCAACTGCTAGATACAGTGATACTTCATCTTCCCCCATTTAATAACAACAAATTGGAGCCCCAATTTTTTCTTATAGTATCACCAGGAAGGAAGACATGGAGTGCAACTTCTAGCTAGAGATGAGATTCCCCATTACAGGAGTCCCACGTACTGTAGTCATGGACAAACCACATCAACATTTTAGAAAGTAGGATTCATTGACTGAAAGGCCAGAGAGCTCAAAAGTGACTGGCCAGAAATGAAAGACAAAACTTCAAAGACAAGAGCTTGAAAGTAAGCCACGATGTCCCTTTATGAGGCCAAAGTGAAGGCAGAGAAATATGGCCCAGTGGTTAGGTACCAGTCTGGAACTCTGATGGAGCAGGGAACTGAACTCCAGTCTCTGAGATGGTCTGTGGGACCTTGGTCAAGTTACATGGCTCCTGGAAGCGCTCCGGTGGTGACTGATAAGCGGCGGGCAGGCGTGGAGCCCACCTGCCCTTTGGTGCCCCTGGCGCAGGAGCAGTCCCCCTGGTGTCCCTCTCACTGTGCACTCTGTAGAGCCAGGGTGGTGGCTCCCTGCACGGCCCCAGGGCGCAACGCCTGTTCTGGCCCGGCCCGGCCAAGCCCTGGGACTGGCGGCCAGCACATGGCACCACGCGGGCAGTGGGTGCAAAGCAGCATTGGGCTTTGCAGGGTGGGGCGGGTCAGAGCGGAGTGGATTGCTCCCGCAGCGGTGGTGGCGACGGTAGGGCGGTGGTGGGAGGAGCAGTCAGGCTCACCAGGGCCAGGCCCAGTAGGCAGTGGCAGTGCCGTGGGACCCTGGCTGCAGGCAGGCTGACCACCTGCGGGGGGTTGGGGTGCTGTGGGCGGGTCTCACCCCAAGTGGAAGTGCCATGTGGGAGGGGTGCCCCAGCCAGCTGAGAGAGGGAGTGGCTCTGTGCTCACCATGGCACCTCCTGGACACCCAGCACTGCCCGAGGAGGAAGGGGCACAGTGGGGCTGGGAGGAAGGGTCTCCAGGCATGAGGCTAGTTCCTAGCAGTGCTGGGCACATTGCTCCGAGTCCCACCTCTGGACGCTGCCCACCTAGCACCAAGAGCAGCACCAGGCCAGTGCCCAGTGCCTGTCGGACACAGCCTCGTGGCAGAGAAATGCCGGAGAAGGTAACCTCTGTGCGAGGACAGAGCATGGAGCAGGGTGGCCACACAACGCCGCCTGCCACGCTCTGAGCTGCGCAGGGGTTGGCACAGGCTGACCACTTGGCTCAGCTTAGAAAAAAAAAGTGGGGTCAACAATGAGCATTTTAGGGTGAGTGCACCAGGGGCGCACTCTCTCCCCCCAGGCATAGCCGGGTGACTTTCTTTAGGATCAGTGAATTCTTCTTTTAATGCATTGCAGTCCAGGTTTTAATTATCTGTGTTTTGGTAGGAAGAGACCCATACCAATTATTCAGTACCTCAACTTCCCATACATAACATGGGGATAATTGTACTTGGCAACCTCTCAGGAATTTTGTGGCAATACAGGTATTAAAGATTGTGAGGCCAACCAGAGACCACAGTAGTGGAGACCATTTAAGTATGAGAGTTGAGACAGACAGAGGCTCTGTGACTCACCATTCTTAGCGCTGTGGAGTGGCTCCTTCTCTGTTGAGTCAGGGGAACAGGTCACACCTGGAACTGCTAAACTTTTGTGTGTATGCCTAGTCTCCACCGCAGGGGGAGCTGTCACAGACTTTTCAGCTGCTCTCTTAGCAGCTATCTTCTGTGCAAAGATACTTTTTCCTCCAGATTCCACCTTCCCCTGCAGAAAGATAAATTCCCACATCAACACTACTTCTTCTCCAGGCCCCCCACACCCGTATCTCAGACAATTGTGTATACACTATACAGAGAGAATGGAACAGAACATTTCGGAGGGAAATGCTAGTGCCTGCCCTCACTCCTGTACACATATGACTTGTTTCTACGACACTGTTTGAAATCAGAACAGAAGGAGAAAAATAACAGTCCTCACTGTTTGATGATTAAAAACAACTGGGTTTCATTATAGGTGAATTCTGGTACATCAGAAAGCAGATACACCTCAAGATCCAAGAGCACAATAGCTCATGCTCTCTGGTTAAATCTGAAACCCTGTTTATCGAATGCTTTGCATTTCTGAGGATAAGTCAGGGGTTTTAATATACCCGGCACATGCTTGGAACAGGCTTCTTACAAGATTATTATACTGTAGTGAGGTGAGCAGATTTACATAGTAATAAGTGGGCAAGTGATACTAAAATAATCTTGGCTAAATTAATGTACTGCTTCTGCTAAGGAAGCAATCCTCTGTATTCCCATCAATCTATAGGAAATCCATGCACACCAAGAAAACAGGACTCCCCTACTTTTCTTGCCTAGTGACGGGGGAAAAGTGTCTAAAAAATGACAGCGTATTAAAATGCTAAGAAGCTGCTTACATATTTATAGTAACCAACTTGGCAGTTTAATAAAAGCTATTCCTTTTTAATAGCCTTCCCTCTAAAAAAAACATCTCTTCAGATGCACCGGCACATCCATAATGTGGCATTGCCCCAGAAACAGGATCCTGCTCTCAATTAGTTTTGTTTTCTTAGCCTGAGTCTCCTGTTACTGCAAAACTAAGCTAATAGAAGCTTCTGCCTCCATTTCAGGTCAAACAAAATCAAAGCTCAGAAAGCTGCCGCACCAATGCAAATGAACTCACAAGAGGGTTTGTGAAGAAGTGCCACCTCCTGGAGGAATTGGTACAAATCCAACTATTAAAAGTCTTTTATTCTTTATTAATAGACTATGGTGTTTTCTCTGGTAAAAAAAAAGAAAACAAAAACAGGTCACCTAGCTGGTGACACCCGGACTGTCCTGGGCTTCCTCGGCAAACAGCTCTGAAAGGTCCTCTGTCTTTCTAGATTAGGGGAAGTGAATCTCATATAGTGGTAGGATACATAGCAATCTCTGGCTCTGACTTGGCAGGGCAGCTTTTTTGTTTGACGAGGAGAAAATTCAGTAGATACGCAAATTAGCTCTTGATCTCTAGTCTCCTGAGCTGCCTGCTTATGGCTCAGAGAAGTCACAGTATTGTTGCCAGGCATTCTGCTTTACAGTGGGACATTCTGGCAGTTAAATAAGAACGTTGGGGAAGGTTTAGGTGAAGGTGCATTTCTGACCTCATTTTTTATTTCAGACCGGTGAAATGCTCTGGGAAAGGGGTCTCCAGTGGGTCTGGGCATGGTCACAGCTGCCGTGCTTGTGTCACGTTCCTGCAGAAAAGAAACAGAAGGAACTAGAAAAACTACTGCTTGAATGTAAACACCACATTGTTTGTCCTTCTTAAGATGTCACAACTATAGCATTCAACACATTCTAAGACAACAAGGGCTTCCTTCCACCAGAGAACACTCCCTCCCCACTCTGCAGGGCTCTCTTCACAGCAGCCTGATGCTATAACACATAAGCACATGACGCACAATGATTTTACTGAAGACAGCTGTGATATGTCGATCATGATGCTCCAGTCGTTCCTCTGGATCCTCATCTTCAAAGTGAACAGAGGTATTTTTGAACTTGAATTTCTTTGGGGGTGCTGGAGAAAGGGTCGGGAGAGCATCAGGAAAATCTGAAAAGGCAAAAACAACAAGAAAAGAACACCAATGAACAGTCCATGAGGCTATTTATGATGTACAGATTTACTCAGCTCTTCAAGGGGTTTGATACATATTAGGGAATCTTGCTCGGATATGTGAAGATATCTGTCAGCTTGGTGAGAATTAAACGTGATGAAGAGACAAGTTAAGAATTCTCAACTTCTCTGAGAAACAGGGTGAACTTGTATTTTATTGCTGATTTATTTACAGACACCATTCATGGGCAAAGGTTTTAAACAGTCGATTTCACAGGGAAGAGCACTGAATTCAAAACCACAGGTCACAAGGAAAAGCTATAGGTACAAGGGCAATACAAATATATGTTAAGATAAGTTTGAAACAGAGAGAACGCATTGTTCTGTAGTTAGAGCACAGGCTGAGAATTCCAAAGACTAAGCTTCTAGTCCCCACTTTGCGACACTGAACAAGTCAATCCCTCAGTTTCTCTATCCACAGAAGTGGGAACAATATTTCTCTATCGCACCAATGGTTGTGAGGTTTAAGTCACTGATTTTACAAAAGCACTTTGAACTTATATGATTAAAGGTTCTATAGGACTGTTTGCTGCTATCAGTCCATGGGCAGGCAGACTGAGGGATGTTGCAGGGGCAGGCTGAGGGATGTTGCAGGAAGGAACATAGAGCAAACTAAAACAGCTGCTTGCTGGTAGGATGAGGAGTAGAGAATTAGACAGAGATGCTGAGAGTCTAAATCAGGGGTGGGCAGATTATTACCTGCAGGCCGCTTCTGGCTCAACTGTTTTAATCTGGCCCTCAAGCCCCCACTGGGGACAAGGGACTTGTCCTACTCTGCACGGCTCATGGAAGCAGCCAGCAAGTCCTCCCTCCCAAGCGCAGGGACAGCCAGCAGGCTCCACGCACCGTCCATACCTCAAGCGCCACCCTGCAGCTCCCATTAATTGGAAACAGGAGCAAGAGGAGCTGCAGGGATGGTGCCTGCAGATGGAGGAGCAGCATACAGAATGGCCTGGCACCCACTCTGCACAGGAACGCAAAGGGGGACTTGCCATTGCTTCTGGAAGCTCCTTGAGGAGGTAAGTGCCGCCCTGAGCCTGCACCCCTGACCTCCGCCTACACTCCAACCCCCTTGGATTTTAAATTGCCTTGATTTAGATCAATCCACCCTAGCCCAAATGAAGAGCAAAACAGCTGGTGCTATGCACATTAGACAACGGAGGTGGCTACTACAAATATAAGTCAAAGGAAATGGATATCACGGAGTAATATGTAGAAATGAATGATGCCACAGGCAGCACGGCACTGCACTGGAGACAGATGTGCATTGCAGGGATAACTAATGAAGGGTATAAGAGGACAGGCATGAGCACATAAGAGGAGCTCTTTAGCCTAGATATAGGAGTTAAAGATGAAGAATGTCACAAGCAGGATACAATCGAAGCGATGCAAACAGATGAATGTTGAAGGGAAGGAAGCAGAAGGCATAAAGTATACGAGTGCTGAGGTGGACGTGATTACTCAAAGATCAATGGGGAAGATGTCCATAGGAGCAGAAATTTAAGAAAATCACAAAGGAAGTTACCGTCTAATATCACCACATCCTTGCTGTTGTGCAGCGGGGGTGTCTCTTCCTCTACACAGTCACCGGCTCCACTCCTCTTGTCTGCCTTCCTCACAACCTTGACTGCTGGGGAAGTCTTTGCTGCCAGGAACTGGTTCTGAAAACGCAGCAGGTCTGCCTCAGACTCCCCAGGTTTTGGCCTTGACAACATCCTGCTTCCTTGGTCTTGCTGCCCGTCCTACCGCCGTGTGTCACTCTGGGGATACTTGGCACACACACACACAGCGATAACAAATTAGAGACTTGGATTATGGGGAGAAAATCCCCAAACATTTCCTTCTGACACACATGACTCTCCCAGGCTACAGCGCCCACCGCCCTCTCGAATAACCCTGACCACAGTTCATTGGCACCATTGCTGTGAGGAATGGTTACCTATCATCACTACCAGGCAATGCACTGCACAAGTAAACTTTTGCTCTGCCAGACATCTGGGAGCAAAACACCACCCGTCCAACAAATACAGACAGTTAACAGACAATGCTCTTTTAAAGATGTTTTAATACAAGTTTGGCATGCTGCCTTTAATTGTGTCATGTTGTGAGTGTTTAACCCAACAAGGTACAGTTGGAGCGATCCTATTTTCAGCACCAAATTAGTACAAAATCACCCAAATCTCCCTCTGTAACCAATCGCTTTTCTCCATTCATTTAGCCCTGACCTCCTCTCAGAATCTTACATTCTCTGCCCACCTTTGGTGCAAGAGCCATTTCTTCTGCAGCTCCTTGCAAACTGAAACAACTTTCCCACATCTTCCTGCCTCTTTCATTTCCCATCTCACTATATCACTTCAAAAGTGACTTCTCTTATTTTGCCTTTTTATTGTCACTGGCCTTCTGCATGGGATTCAATGTTTGGGGAGAAGGGTGCTATCAGAAATACCTATTTATTTACAACCTATATACCCTATTTAGAATATCTGGATTACCTGTATCGAATTTACTGGAAAGAAAAAGCTGAAATAGGGTACATAGTTCGCCCTCCGGAACACTGTTGATTTCAATAGCATTTGATTGGGGATGCATCCAGCCCATTCTCTCACTGTTCCTTATCCAGAGACCCATATAAATGCAGCCAAAAATTCTCTATTTTAAAAAAGAGTATGTTGGGCAAAAATGTTTAGCTCCAAGCAGTTATCTTCAGGCAGGTAATAAAGCAGACTTCCAGAAGTGCTGAAGACACACAGATCCCACTAACTACAACAGTCATTATGACTGCTCAGTACCTCTGACACATAAGGAGGATTTAAGTGCCAAATTAGACACTCAAGTTTGAACACAATGGCCTGCTTTTGACAGTTGCCAACTCAACAGTCCTACAGAGGTGACTCCTGTTTATGCCAAGACCAGGTACAGCATGTGCAACAGCAGGGTGAAGTTCCCTTCACTAACCTGTCAGCAGAACCATCTCTAGGAGCAAGAGGAGAATTCCTTGGCTTTTCCTCGGAGTCTGCCAGCAAAGGTCCCATGAATGGCTGCTTTGTTTTGGAGGGCCCTGGAAGGAGGATGCCCTCTATTACACAATAGGGAGTTAATATTGTGCTGAGCTCTTTGTAAGAAGTAAGAGAACATGATTCTGTATCATAAATCTGCATGTATCGATGCTGGATTGCCTTTAAAAAGAAAGGGCAGAATGCTGCCTGCATTACACTTTGGCTTCCTTCCAACCGCACCGCAACACCTGTGACTTATTTAGACACTTCTTCCTTCTGCATTTCACAAAACAAGCACCCTTGTCTGTAGGTTATTTATAGAGTTCTTTGTCTTGGCAAGGACTGCAATAATCTCATTTTGACTTACTCCTTCCCCTCACCTCCCTGCACCTATATGCATAAGCAGCACCACATACCATTAGAAATCCAGCGGTTCTGCCCCACCATAATGGATTTCAAAGACCATCGCAGCCCACGTTATAATGGTGCTGGAGTATCAAACAAATTGGCTAGAATCACAATGTGTTGCTGATGTCCCTTGGCACTTGTCTACACTTACTGATAGACAGATGCTCCAGAGATTGATCTCCCAGGGGTCAATTTAGTGGGTCTAATAGCGGCATGCTAAATTGACCCACTGCTTGCACTTCCATTGACCCTGGTACCCGACAGGGTCTCAAGGAGTAAAGCAAGTTGATGGGAAAGTGTCTCCCATCGAACCCTCCTCCCCCCAGTGAGGATGCTGTGGTAAGTCAAACTAAGTTACATTGACGTAAATTATTTCAATTTTGCCCTCTAGGCTAGACCTGCCCTTAAATAAATCCCTCACCAATTCTACCATCCTTGCCCTGCCTTCAACACTCAGATTTACACATGCCCACTTGGCTACCCTGTGCACTACTCACAACATCTGAAAATAAATGAGGTCACATGGTCACTTTAAAACAGTCTAGAGAGAGACATCAGCCACTGTGGGGAGAAAGCCAGCCACAGATGTTCAATTGCCCCAGAAAACACCTCTCTTTCTCAAAGGCATTCTCCTCAGCATGGGTGCAGCTACTGCCTCCAACAGGACTGAGACACAATATAACATCAGAGTTCACAGTGTGGATGGGAATTTAACCTTGTTCTGGAATCAGGCTAAAGAAACATTACTGATTCCATCCACACTGCACCTTGATTAAGAGACATGTTGCAATCAGCTTCCCCAGTTTGGTGGGTTTCTAAGTGTGCACAAACCAGAAATTATTTAAATACATTTGATGCTACCAGCTGGGCAGAAGTTGCTGACTATGTGCATGGGGTTATTTCACCATCCCCCAACACCTTTATTCTAGACTCAGGGTGCACCAAGTAGGAGGTGCCTGAAATTTCATAAGCGGCTGCTGGGTATTGGACTCATCCATTCCATTAAAAATGTTGAAATATCTGACTGCTTTTGTGTGTGCACATTCACTTTTACATACTGATTAATAAAGTTTGTACATTCTACAGACTTATTTTCTTACAAGTGCCAACAGGTTTTTTTCCATATGAACATAACCAAAACTTCCGTCGGTTTGGATGCCATTAGATACCTTGGTGGGCAGGGAGGGGCTGATAACTGCAGGGATGAAAAGTGGGGCATGACATAAAAAGTTTGCTTACCCCTGTCCTACTCGTGGACTGCTGTACAATCTGGCTTGCCCAGTTGTCAGAAAACAAGAAAGCCCCGTCTGCAGCAGGCAGAAAAAGCATGCTAAAACTTGCCGGAAATAATTATATTGCCACTGAGCTGAGTTCTGAACCCAGTGCAACCGGGCTTTGAAGACCGGTCCCAACCATCTCACAAATAAGGCCTCTACTTGCACTACCAGAAGCACCTTAACTTAGTTATCTACTATATTCAGAAGTGTCTCTATAAACAGAGGTAGCTGTGTTAGGCTGTATTCTAACAAAACAAACAAGCAGTCATGTAGCACTTTAAAGACAAAACAAGTTATTAGGTGATGAGCTTTTGTGAGGCAGACCCACTTCTTTAGATCTGGAGATAGTGATTTGTCAGTTTTTTCAAAAAATTTTTTTTTGCACCTCCATATTATAAAACCATCATGCCATTTCCAGTATAGCACCATCTCCAGATTTGAAGTGGGTCTGCCCCACAAAAGCTCATCAACTAATTATTTTGTTAGTCTTTAAAGTGCTACATGACTGCATTTTTATTCTGTATAAACACTTTTTTATGATGTTTGGTAAAATACCCACCAGCATTATGGATAGAAAGTAATGGTCTATAACAGCAGTGGGCAATAATTTTTGCAGGGGGGCAACTCCATGAGTTCTGATAAGCTCTCAAGGGCCACACATTTCTTTCATCACCATCTATTGCAGGGGCAGGCGAGATGCAGGCTGTAGGCTGGATCTGCTTGTGGGCCGTATCTGGTCTGCATACTATTTATATCCCACAGCTGGTGCAGTGGTGGGGGCTGGAAGCCACAGCCTTTTTTTACCCTGATGTTAAAGTTATATGATAAAGCGAATCCAAAACCTGTTAGGTAAGTAACAAAAAGACAGAAACCGCAATCACAGGATGATTCAAATTTTCTCTTAAAATATATAGCTCTGGAGAGAAATTGCTGCCTATCACTTTAAGAGGGGACAGGGCCAACTGCAGGAGCCAGGATCTTATTCCCTTGGTCCACTGGGTCGCTCTATTTCCTGCTCAGATTGCCTCCTGTTTGGTAACAGTGCAATGGCTGCAGGTTTTCAGGGGGAAGCAATACACACTTAAGTCCATTCCCAGCCAAGTGGTGGATGAGGCAGCAAAGTACAATACTATGCTTTAAAAGTCACAGTTAAAATAAATTATAAATTAAAATTTAGAAATTATATATACATAATTAAAAGTTTTAATCCTTAGATAGCTGTAGGAACCCCAGGTGGAGCAGTTGCAGCAGGGGCTGGCAACCAAGCCCTGAGCCCTTTCAATCAGTGCCATTTGCGGGGCTCCCAGCCCCCCACCACTACTGCACTGTCTGGCCAATGCCTGTGGTTCCTGCAGATATTTAAAAAACCTACCAACTCCTGGCCTACCCTGGGCTGTGGAATATAAATAGTATGCAGGCCAGATTCAGCCAGTGGGCCGGATCTGGCCTGCCCCAGTCTATAACCATCCTGGAGACCAGTGTTTTAGACTAGCTGTATGAGAGTGATGGGAACAGGTGTAAGAGATTCACCATGTTTTGTTATAAGTGTTGAACTCAGTCAACCCTGTTTCTTCTGTTATGATCACCAAACAAGCCAGCAGGAGCCATATTTGACACCAACAGTAGAGACATGTACCATTACCGCAGCCAATGATAGGCCCTACCAATTTCACAAATGTGAAAGACATGACAGGAAGCATGATATAAGCCCTTTCCCATGAAATCTGGTCTACCCCTTGCTGCTCAAAAAGCAAAGTCAATGGAAGGCAAAGGGCACTGACAGTACACAGTGGATCAACACTCTCCCATTGATTCCGGTACTCCATCGGGATGAGAAGATTGGTGGAGACAACAGGAGAGCATCAGCAGCCAACCTTACTACGTGGAAGATGCCACGGTAAGTCAGTGCAACAATGTTGACTTCAGGTACCTGTATAGTGTATCTTGCATTGACTGGGGAAGATGATAGCAGATGATAGGTCTAAGCTGTAAGTAAACACCCTCAACCCTGGCAGTGTCCTGAGGGCTTGAGCTCCAGTCTGAGCCATAAGCAGGACACAGCTGGAAGGGACCAGCTGTGTTGGTTTTTATTGCAGCGACCATACCCGAAGTATCTTCCTCAGTAATAGTAGAGTGCATCTGTAGGCCCCCCAGCAGGGTCCCTAAGGGCGGTGAGGGATTAGGACTTGTCTCTCCCTTTGCAGTTCACTTCCAATCTCTCTCTGAACCCCACTTCTCGGGCTTTTGCCCACTCCCCCCCCCCCCCACCATCACGCAAGGTGTGCGGGGGGCCGGTAGGCACGTGTGCGCCCTGGCGGGCGGAGGTGAGGACTGCGCTAGGCTGGGGCAGGGCGTAAGGAACGGGCCGCATTAGGGCACCAGGAACGAGGCGGGGTCTAGCAAGACAGCCAACCCGGGCGCAAGACGGGGGCGGGGGCGGGGGACACCAGGGGATGCGCCCAGCGACCCAGGCCGGGAGCGAACCAGCGCAGCGTGAGGACCGGCAGAAGGACCCCCGCGACCTGAGGGCAACAGCCCATGACTAACCCCCGCCCCAGCCACCAGGTACTTACCTGCGCATGGGCCGCCAACCGCAGCGCTTCCGCCCCGCAGAAGTCGTCATTTCCGTTCCGCGACAGAGCGCAGTTCGCCCCAAGCTCCGCCCACCGGCGCCATATTGGAGCCGCGGGAGAAGCGCGACCCGTGAGTGGGCGGCTGATAGGGCTGTGGAGGGGAGTCCCGCCTCCCTGACGTCGGGCTGTCAGTCACTACGAGCAGCGGGGCCGTGAGTGGGACGTACACGTGGGTGCCGTCTGTTCATGGCTGCTCGACCCTGCCTCGCGCCTCTGCCCCGCGGCACGTGCTCGCTTCTCCCTCTGCCCCGCGATCCCCGGCGCGGCCCTTCCCAGCCACCGGCCCGCCCCCTTGGGTGGAGGAGCGCCCTGTGCGGGGAGCTCCCCCACGGGAAAAGAGAAGTAGGCTCCCACCGTGGCCCCAGCCTGCAGCCCCCAGGATCACGCTTATCATTTTGCACGTGGGTGTTTAGCCCAACTGCTCCCCTGCGGCCCTGCCTCGAGTTAAGGCTGGGTGTGACTTTGTGAACATGGGGAGCAGAAGTAGGACCCATAAAGGGGACTGAAGTCCACATTGCAGTGTGTCTGGTTGGCAGGAGGTGCCATGGCAAAAAATAATTGTGAATACTTTCTGTGTATATTCCTGGAAGTCTGCCAAGTCTGCTGCTTCCCCAGGAAACAGCTGCTTTGTGGCCTGTTGGGGAAAAAAACACCCAATCTGCTTGAGCTCTGCTGGCTTGTGGGCTCCATGAGATAGGGTAGCATGAAAACTCTGGCATTGAAAATCAGAGCCACTAAAATACTTACCTGAATTTTCTCATGATTCAGTTGTCTCATGACCGAAATCTCTGGAGAGCACTTGTTGCGCAATGTGCCCAAACACACAGGCGAACCTAAGTCTAAGTCTAAGCAGTAGATTGACTATTTGGGATCTTGATATTGAAGATGTGAACCTTAAGGGAACAAGCTTTTAACAGTGCCCTGAATTTATGTAAATATTTTTAAATTATGCAAATAGTACAGTCTTGATGTTACAAAGTGTTTGCATACAGGAGATTGCAAACACTAGAGGAAAAAGGTATCTATAGTAACGTGAGTGTAACTTGACTATTCATTTAACTTCCATTGCTTTTATCATGATGGTGTAGCAATGTCAGTCCAAGAGTATTAGAGAAGGTGAGTGATGTAATATCTTAATATATTTTGTTGGACCAATTTCTGTTGATGAGAAAATCAGGGCTGTTTCAAGGAGGGGGTGGGGCCTGAAGCAACCAGGCCTCTAGTATTCTTGGTAAAAAGCCCAGAATAATCCTTCCTACACCCTGGCCCTGCAGTGCAGCCTGGAGGAGTATGGGGACCTGGCATGGCAGTAGCAAGGGGTGCTCCTCACTCACCAAGCTGGCTACAGCAGGAGCTGGAGTGGTCCAGTAGCCTGTTCCACGCCACTCCACCCTGTTGCCCTCCCCATACTTTGTGCCTTGCTTCTCTATGTTGGTGGGAACTGGAGCGCCCTGGGGCCAGAGTACTATGTTTCCTGCTGCCACTGAGAAGTGGACCACAGTAGGCCAGGAAAGGGCATCAGGGTGAAGTGGACCAGGCTGCCAGGTTGCTACTGATTCTGCTGCCGCAGTGAGTGTGGGGACTTGGAGTGTGAGCCCTTCTGCCACCATTCCAGGTCCCCATAAGTAGGGTGAACATCCGTTCCATTTTGGAGGGGACAGCTGTGTATTTCAGGAGCCATCACAGAAACCCGATTTATTTTGCAACAAGGGTTAATTGCCCCGTATTCTGTTTTTATAGCAGGTGGCTGCCCCTGGTTCTGGAACCCCATGGCTGGGGGAGCTCGGAGCTGGACCCAGATGGTGGCACGGCTGTCGCCTGGCTTCCCGTATGTGGGGGAACCAGATGAGCGCAGCTGCTGCCCGGCTTCCCCTGGCTGGGGGAACCAAACCAGCATGGCTGCCAGCAGGCTTCCCCTGGCTGGCGGGAGCCAGATCGGTGCAGCTCCTAACCAGCGTCCCACAGCTGGTGGAAGCCAGGAGCTTTGCTGGCGGGGCGGCAGCCTTGGTCCCAGTGCCCTAAGTCATGGGGCAGCTGAGAACCACAGCTGCCCGCCCCCCGGCCGCCTCCCCAGCAAGGTGGCAGTCCCCATAAGGCAGCCACCGCCTGACTCCAAGGTAGGGTCACCATCCGTCCTGTTTAGCCTGGGACGATCCCCCTTGCCCCCTGTGGTCACCCTACCCATAAGACCCTGCACAAGACAGTTGGGACAACTGCTGCAGGGCCCCCAAAAGTACAGGGCCTGCGGCGGCCACCCTGAGCCATCCTGTGGACGAGACAGGTCTGGAGAGAGTGAAAATGATAAAAAAGCTTTTGTTACCTACCAAAAACGAGGAGCATAATAACTGCCACTAGACTGGAGACTTCTTCGTCTTTCATCTTGTACATGCCAATCAAAGCGTTTAGATCAGGAATACTAATTTGCTCCTAATAGCCACCCTGTCCCTACAGGGTCTGAACCAAGTTGACTGCAGGATTTTAACAATTTTTTCACCTCATTAAAGAAGATAAAAGTAAAAACAAATATTAAAACATAAGTGTTAGTTATGAATTACTAAATCATGTAAATATATATGCAAAGTAGGGTCAGCCCATATTCTCCTGGTGGGCAGCCAGCGTGATTCTCAGCATTGCAGATTTCGGGATACTTCCTGGCGTGCAACCTAGTCGTGAAAAACCAGCTTGAAGTGTCAAAAAAAGGAAAAAATTCAATTCTACACCAAAAATTTGGAATGGAGAACTTCCTCAGCAATTAATTTAGCTACGACAGATCAGGAAAGGGATCTTGGAGTTATAGTGGATAGTTCTCTGAAGACATCCACGCAGTGTGCAGCGGCAGTTAGTAAGGCAAATAGGATGTTAGGAATTATTAAAAAAGGGATCGATAATAAGACAAAAGATATCATACTTCCCCTATATAAAACTATGGTACGCCCACATCTCGAGTACTGCGTGCAGATGTGGTCTCCTCACCTCAAAAAAGATATATTGGCATTAGAAAAGGTTCAGAAAAGGGCAACTAAGATGATTAGGGGCTTGGAAAGGGTCCCATATGGGGAGAGGCTAGAGAGACTGGGACTTTTCAGTTTGGAAAAAAGGCGATTGAGGGGCGATATGATAGAGGTATATAAAATCATGAACGGTGTGGAGAAAGTGAATATAGAAAAATTATTTACCTTTTCCCATAATACAAGAACTAGGGGACACCAAATGAAATTGATGGGTAGTAGGTTCAAAACTAATAAAAGGAAATTTTTCTTCACACAGCGCACAGTCAACCTGTGGAACTCCTTGCCCGAGGAGGCTGTGAAGGCCAGGACTCTATTAGGGTTTAAAAAAGAGCTTGATAAATTTTTGCAGGTCAGGTCCATAAATGGCTATTAGCCAGGGATAAAGTATGGTGCCCTAGCCTTCAGAACAAGGGCAGGAGATGGATGGCAGGAGATAAATCACTTGTCTTCTGTTCTCCTTTTCTGGGGCACCTGGCATTGTCCACCGTCGGCAGATGGGATGCTGGGCTTGATGGACCTTTGGTCTGACCCAGTATGGCCATTCTTATGTTCTTATGTTCTTAATCTCCCATGAGGTTAATCTCCCACCCTGCTCTTAGTAATGGCAAAGTTAGGAACACCTCCACGGTGGTTATTTGAGAGCATTTTTTTTTAAAGACTAGCCAGCATGGAAAATAACACAGATGCCTCTCTAAATCTTGTATAGATGCACAGTCCAACTTACCAATTAGGCAGAAAGATTATAGGCACAATTCTGATTCTGACCCAATGATGTGACTTTTTTTTTTTTTTTTACTTCCTGTTCCTGGCATTTGCACTTCTGGAGCTAATGCTGAATGATTCTGTTTAAGAACATCATGGCTGTTGGCCTAGGTATACTATCTAGAAGAAGAAAGTAGGGATGGCTGGGCCATGCTCTCAGAAAACCGTCATCCAGCATAGTCCCTCAAGCTCTCATATGGAACCTGCAAGGAAATCGCAAAGGAGGAAGACCTTGGACAATGTGGAGAAGATTTACTGAGGCTGAAGGACAACAACAGCAGGACTCCTGGAGTCAACTAGAAGTTTTGTCCTGAGACCGACTGAAGTAGAGGAGGCTTGTGGATGACCTATGCTCCACGCAGAGTACAAGGGTCTAAGTCAACTAAGTCAGTGTACCTAGGAGTTCTTAATGTGAGGGATGAATAAATGCCTATATGGATTCCCAGGGAGGGAAAGGAAATCCAAGTGTCTTCGGTGCTCCTCTGATCCTGCCCTATCAGAATAGCTCTTCTTCTGCCAGAGCTGTGTTTTTCAGTGGGACTGGAACTGGAGGAGGTGGAGGAGGGCCACCATGGGGCCAGGGCCTTCCCTCTTTTGGGAGGGTTCCAGGGCTACTGCCTAAAGGAACTGGAAGAGAATGAAAGATTATCCTGGTTCAGGGAAATCTGTTGCTTATAGAAGTGGGGGGGGAGGGATAGCTCAATGGTTTGAGCATTGGCCTCTTAAACCCAGGGTTATGAGCTCCATCCTTGAGGGAGCCATTTAGGGATCTGGGACAAAGAGATTAAAAGAAAAACAAAGGGGAGATGATAGTGCTGGCTCCTGCCAAGAGGGCAGGGGACTGGACTCAGTGACCTCCTGAGGTCCCTTCCAGTTCTATGAGATGTATGTCCCCATAAATTGGGGAAGGGATAGTGCAGTGGTTTGAGCGTTGGCCTTTTAAACCCAGGGTTGTGAGCTCAACCATTGAGGGAGACCATTTAGGGATTGGCGCAAATAGATGCCTGGGATGTGCTTGGTCCCACCAAGAGGGCAGGACACTGAACTAGATGACCTCCCAAGATTCCTTCCAGCTCTAGGAGATTTGTATCTCCAATTTTTTTTTATATTTTTTTTAAGTATGTCTACACCATAGCTGAGTGTGGTGCCCATCCACATACATGCAAACCTGTGCCAGCTCTGCTCAAATTAGCCTGCTAAAAATAGCAGTATGGACATTGTCGCACAGGCTAGCCACCTGAGTACAAACCCAGAGGATTGGGCTCTTGCCTGTGTCATGGTGTCTACCCTGCTAGCTTGAGCAGAGCGAGTGCTTTTCTGTAGCCAGGCTGGAAGACATACTCCCAGTTGTACCCTGGGGGTAGGTCTACACAGCAAAGTTATTTCAAAATAACAGCTGTTATTACAAAATAACTATCCTAGCATCTATACAACGCAGCCGCCATTTCAAAATAGCGGTTGGCTTATGTTGAAATTGGTAAACCTCATTCCACGAGGAACAGCACCTATTTCAAAACAGCTATTTGAAAATACGAAAGGGAATAGAGCCGATTTGGAAATAAACCATAGTGCTCAAGTGCCAATGGCTCTATTTTGAAAAATAGGCTCTGTGTGTAGACGGTTGTATTTTGAAACAGCTAAGTGCTATTTCAAAATGCATTTTGGCTATGTCTGTACTGGCCTCTACTTTTTGAAAGGGGCAAGCAAACGTGGTGGATTGAAAATGCAGATGACGTGCTAATTTGCATGTTTGATGCCTTGTTTGCATAATGGCAGCCACTTGCCGTTCCAGAAGAGCTGCTTTCGAAATGCAAAAAAGCCATGTAGATGGGGTTCCCTCAAAAGAAAGCCCTGCCTTTGAAAGTACCCTTCTTCCTAATTTTTTTTCAGGATGAAGGGTGCTTTCGAAAGCAGGGCTTCCTTTCGAAGGAACCCCATCTACATGGCTGTTTTGCATTTTGAAAGCAGCTCTTTCAGAACAGCAAGTGGCTGCCACTATGCAAATGAAGTACCAAATATGCAAATTAGCACCTCGTTTGCATTTTCAATCCACCACATTTGCATGATCCTTTTGAAAGGGAGAGGACAGTGTAGACATAGCCTTTGTGTGTAGCTGGGTTATTTCTAAATAAGATATTTCAGCATAGCTTATTTTGAAATAAGGCTACTGTGTAAACATACCCTGGGAGACTTCAGGCTTGACTCTGCACTCCCCTGAAGCCTTTCTAGTTATGCCAGTGTAAAACTGAATGGACAACTTTCTTGCCTTTAGCTTCTAGTTCCCAGTTTCTCCTGTTCTGAGGAGGGGGAAAGAGATGACAAAACAGCTATTTGTTTGTTTTTGGCCTGTAGATGGAGTTTGAAATTATTATTTAGTCTGCTTGGTATTGGCCATCTAGAGCCAAATTCTAGGTTTCTCTATCTTATTTGAAGTAAAGAGACTGTTTTAGTTTGTTACTAGGTTTTTGTTAATCCCTTGAACAGTCTGATCAAAGCATGACTAGCAATAATCTGTAGAGAGCAATACTAATATTGTAAGAGAGATGGACAAGGTTACTAAGACGAATAAGTATTTTTCATCTCTGATTTATCTCAAAATTTCTTTACAAGTTCTGAGGGTGTGACATGATGTGACAGTTACTGGAGGCATAAAGTAGGGAAGCGTCCATAATATTTTCTGTCAGGTATAAAAAATACTCAGCACTCAATTATCAATTACTCCAAGACAAGAAGACTTCCTGTCAGAGCTTCCAGAGTTGTATGTATCTCCCTCCATCATTATTTTTTTATCATCAGTTTTAATAATACAGTTAAAGATGCTATATATAGTCTATGTTCTATCAATAAATCATGCTTAGGCAGCTTCATATTTGTCCTATAATTTATAGGTACCGCCTTGTATTCATGTGTTAAATTATTCTGGCTAACAAAATGTCCCTAGTCCAGTTTCAGGAGTCATGAAGGTGAACCAAAATGTTTTTTTTACTTGGAATTAAAGAAGACACTGTATTAGACTTTACTGACTCCTTCCCCTCTGTCACAAGCCTGGATAATCATCCTCATTCCCAGTTCTAGCCCACCAGTGGCCCCAGTTTAATACCTTCTAGTAAAAGCTATTCATCTTCTCATCAAAGGATGGCCATGACAGTCTCTCCCTAAGGGCCATATGCTTACTCTTGGGTGTGGGGCATGGGTCAGGAGCCAGAATCACAAAAATGTCTTAGAAACATACATGGAGGGTGGTACGTAGGGCAAATGCAGCTAGGATATGCAGTATTGTCTACTGCTAGTCTGTTGCAGAACGGCAATTTGGTGACATGAGTGATGGGCCAGCTGGGAGACTCATCCATACTTGTGTGTTCTTCCTCCACAGAGATGGAATTTATGAAACACTAATCAGCTCACTACCGTGGTCTCAATCCTGCAAGGTGCTGAGTGCCGTCAGTTCTTACTGAAGTTGGTGGGAATGAAAGCACTTAGGCCTAAATGGAAGTGCTCAGCACTTCAGAGCAAAAGCCAAACATGAACCGCCAAGGACTGTTTCTTAAGCTATGTTCTGCGGAACACCGGTGTACTGTGAACAATTTGCAGGTGTGCCGTGGTGGTATAGCAACTAGAAACGGAACATAGCGCGTATATACATTTTCTGTTATTAAAACCAGATACAATGTTACTTCTTCATTGTGATGATTGGATGACTTCATTTTGTTTTTGCTGTATATGTTGTTGTTTGACTTTTGCGGGGGGGGGCGGGTCTGACAACAATTTTTTTAAGAAAACTTCCATTCATTTTCCGCATAAAACATTATTGTTTGATGTTCCACAGTCTCAAAAAGTTTAAGAAACACTGCCCTAGGAAGAGTCATAGCTCAGCAAAACACATATAAATGCTTAAAGCGTGGGAGGTCCCCCATGAAGTCAAAAGGGCCCTGACACTGTGAACAGGTTGTGTTCCGAACACCTGGGCGTAACTCGATCTTGTCATAAGTTGGAATACCCTTAGACTGTAATCCCTCATGTACCTTGAATTTCACGTAAGTCGAGAAGGGCTTGGGTCAGGGCCCTGGGAGGGGGCAGGGGGCTAAGCCTGGGGTGGGTGAGGGCAGCAGGGGTGGTGGGAGGGTGCAGTTGAGCTGGGGATTGCAGGGGGTTGGACACGGGCAGCAGGGGGTTGGAGTGGGGATTGAGCCCTGCCAGGGGTTGGAGCTGGGGCTGCAGGGGTGGTGGGTCGGGGTTGGAGCTGGAGCCCTGTGTGCTGGGGATTGGGAGCCCTGGGTGCAGGTTGAAGCTGGAGCCCCATGGGCTGGGGAATGTGAGCTGGAGCTGTGGGGGGCTGAACGGGATGAACCAGGGTGGGAGGGGTTAGCGGGGGGGGTAGAGCCTCATGTGCCTGCAGTGGCTGACAGCTGAAGCCCCACGTGTGCTGGTGGCTGACAGCCCAGTGTATGTGGGGGTGGGGGGTTGAGGCAGGTGGAGGGGGAATTGAACGGGGGTGAACTGGGGTGGGGGTGGGTTGAGCTGGCAGCAGGGATACAGCCCCTGTGCACACCAGCAGTGACTGACAGCTGGAGCCCCAAGTTGGGGGGGAAGGGGTGAGCTGGGGCGGAGGGAGGGAGGGAGGGATTGAGCCAGGTGGGGGGCCTGAATGGGGGTGCACTGGGGCAGGGTGGTTGAGTGGAGGAGGGGGTTGGAGCCCCATGCACGGATTGAAGTCAGCCTCATGCATGGGAGTGGGGGGTGAGCTGGGGCCATGGAGGGATTGAGCCACGCTGGGAGGGGTTGAACAGGGGTGCACTGGGGAGGGGTGTTTGAGTAGGGGCAGGTTGGAGCCCCCTGTGTGCTGAGCCAGCCGCATGGGGGGCGTGATCTGGGGCCACACGGGGGTTGGGTCAAGAACCATGGGAGTTGGGGCTGGGTGGGAGGGATGGGGCACCAGGGCTGGAGCTGGGTCCGCAGGGGTTGGAGGGGAACCCCAGGCATACAGCTGGAGCCAGCTGGGGTGCATGGGAGGGGATGAGCTGGAGACTGGTCATAAGTATGAATGGTCATAAGTCAGGGACCACCTGTACTCATTTGTTTAAAGTTATTATCCCTGTGAGCATTGCTGGCACCAATGGCAGCTTTGTTGCTAGTGGGACGAATTCAGAAGCAAGCAGAGCCCCTGTATGTATCCATGTATACTCAGAGACCCAGCCACAGAGGTCTGGATGGCTTTTCTTTTAGACCTCCAGCCTTCATGATGATTTGAACCCAGGCCTAGTATACTAATCCCAACAGGTATACCTCATTACACCTGTTGAAGATACACAGGCCCATGTAAGCCAAGCATGTTTTAAGTAAAACCTCTACCTACTTACAAAAAACCCACAGCCCAAGCGAATTCATGTAAACCTATGAATGGGGATGTGTGGATTTTTTGAACAATATTTGCTCATATCCAGCAGTGCATCTGCCAAGCAGCATTTTGGCTTCTGAGAATTAGTGGGAGATTTCCTCCTAGTTGTTCGTTGTATCAAGTTCATGTATATAGTGTTATCGGGCTATGAGGACAGACTCTCAAATAATACAAGTCTTCGTACGCTCCAAAGGTAATTATTTCTGGAGCAGTTGGTATATATCACTCTTAAACTACAGCATCTCCTTTGCCTCATCACCACCCCCATCACAATCCCAAAATAACTCCCAGTGAGTAAAGAGTTTTTCCTTCAGATATCAGCTCATAGCTGACACTCCTGAGGATTGATTCCCTTGCAAACATGAAAGTGTAGTCCCGTGGATTTACTTCTTTCATACGGTACATCAGCCGGCAGCAACCTGGCACAGGATCCAAGCGTGGCACGTGAGCCAACTTTCATCAGCATGTGAGGCGGGAGCTCAGCCCCACCCTGCCTCCCCCACGCAGCTGGGAGCTTGCTCAAAGCCTGTGGATTAACAAAAGAGCAGCTAATGCTCCCAACCACCACCTAAATGGTGAAGCTCTGCGTCTTCATTTATTTATTAATGAAGCTGTTGTAAGTAGGTCTGTTAGTGACTTTAAAAAAAGTTATCACCGGCGTTTGGACTGTACATAGAGGTCAAAAGGTCATATTTCGGCGTGCCACCTCGGAAACGTTGCTGACCCCAGCTTTACATCATAAATCAAGCACTTCATTTGAAGAGTGGTGTAAGTGAAATTCTACATTTGTACAGCTGGTGAACATATCCCCATCAATACACAGAATGACTAATGGAAAAATCCATGAATGGATGCTTGAGTCACCTTTTTTTTTTTTTTTTTTTTTTTTTACTGGCAACATACCCCAAAGTACCAGTGGTGAAATAGAGGCTTCTAAATTTCAGCCTGCTCTGCACAGGAGGCTTTTCCTCATTGTTACTGTCATTGGACCTGTCTGCCAAAGACTGAGTAATGTAACGGATGTGTTTAAGTCTACTGTAGCAGATTTTAAAGGAATCCTGCCGAAGTGCCTAAACATGACATTTCACACAACTTAAAATAGTTTAATGCACTGGGCTTGCTCCCTCTTTCAAATTATCCTTGGAGAGCTTCTGAAGAACTTTTATTCTGGAGGTGCGCCAGGATTCTTTCCATTTTTCTTCTGTGACTTTGTCTCCCAGGTCATAGCAATCCATTCTCCAGTTGAGGAGGAGGATAGAGTTCTAAAGGCTGCTCCCATCATAAGCCATCATTGCTACTCAGCAATGTAAGACAGAGGGAGTGGCTTAAGTGAAGGTGAAATGTTCTGCCCTACCAGTGCTCCTTCAAAGCTGAGGGCTTGGGCAGCTGCCCACGAGAGATTCAAGTGTTGCGCAGCTGATTAGCAGAGTGCCCACAGTAAGCAGCAGCCAACATTTTTTGAGACTATGGAACATCAAACAATAAGGTTTTTTTATGTGGGATGCCTATGAAAATTTTCATAAAAAAGTTGTCAGACAAAAAAAAATCGAACAGCAACATATACAGCAAAAACAAAATGAAGTCATTTAACTCATAGCACGTGACTCAGCACATAACAAAATTTATTCAGCACATGGATGGAAAAAAATTGAGGGAACATTGATCCCCTACCCTGTTCCCATACACAGGGAGCAGAATCGCATTGCCTTTGCAATGCCCTTAGTGCAGGAAGCTCAGTAGTGAATGCAGATCTCCTGTGTGAAAGTTATATTGTGACTAGGATCAAGCCATCAGAAAGTATTTCATACTGTACAACTGTGCTAATGCTATTAGGTCTGGCAGGAGCCACCGACACTACTGATCATGAAGTGGTGCTTTCTTCAGTAAGCTTGCAAAACTGAGTCACGCAGGATGGGAGTAACTCAATCAGCTGTGAGAACTCAGAAGGTTGTGATGGGGAACTGTGTCTCTTGCTCATGTTTCCTCATGTCAGGTGCCTCACATGTGCCAGCTGCTCTCCTCTCCTGTTTACATATATGTTAGTCCCCTGGTGGAACCTGTGAGACCCTGTAGCCTCCTCCAGCAATATGCATAGTGATATGTATCAGTACTGCTTCATTGTCAGCTGCACCCAGCCCCATCATCACCCAGAGCTCTAGGCCTCAAAGAGATAAGAAGCTGCATGAAAAAATAGCTGGCTACAATGAAACCCAGGCAAGATGGAGGTGATGGTTGGAAGAAGAAGATTCCTTGAAGAAATTCCTATTATCTTAAAGGGAATCTAATCTCATTCTGTTACCCAGTCTCAGGATACTACTGTGCACTTGGCTACCTCTTGGCTACCCAAATAGCAACGATCAGTGTCCTTCTCCATCTTGCACCGGTTAGGAGTAAAACTCTTGTTAGATGCAAACCTAGTCATGGTGATTTACATAGTCATGACATCCAGACAGCACTGTTACCACATACACTATGCCCGGGGAGGAAAGTAAAAGTCATAATGAAGCTCCAGCTAGACCAAGATGCAGTAACTCATTTACCAAGCCACACAGGGTGATGGGAGCCAGTTAGCTCTGCTTGCTACATTAGCCTCCTGCCCCATACCAGAGGCACTTCAAAGATCAGTTGCTCATTTCTGAAGCCATCAGTGGGTTGGCTGTGGCTATCTTAGTGACTCATCATGACTGGTGCTTCCACCAGGGACTATAGAGCTGATAGTACCCAGAGGAAAGCTCACAGGTGCCAAGACCAGGTGTTCTCACTCTATGGATGTACAATGCACTTCTTCCAGAAATCAGGTTGATACCAATTCTTGACACCTTCTCCGTGCAAGCTACAACTCTTCTTTTTGCTACTTGCATCACACAACAACAATGGCAAATGGCCTGGCAATGCTTCCTTCAGGTTAATGAGCAAGGATAACCTAAATACACACACATAATTAAAAGGCTCTTTTCCCCAGAGTAGGGGCACAAGGAGCAGCAGAGTACAGTCCTTCTGACCGCATGTTGCTCTCCATAATTCTGTTAAAGCATTGATTGCTGTGTGTGTTAGTTAAATTAAGTAGTACCTTTCAGTCTTATCTTATTAGTGAGGGAGATTCTATTTTAAACCCAAAGTCGGTTTGGCAGTGGATACTCAGAGTGCTGGCATCTTGCCTTTGAGAGAAATAAAAGCAGCAGCAACTCCCCTGCTTTCTTCCTGGGGAACAATCGTGGAAGCGCTCCAAGCTATCAAATTGACTAAAGGATGAAATTGTCCAGATCACAATTTCTGTATCAGAAATCTTGGGCTCAGTAATTCCTGCTGTAACAGCTGAGGCCTAGAGGCAGATTTGGCCTTTTGTGTTTAGTCTGGAATGGCGTTTGGCCACACACGGCCTGGTATGAACCACAAGATGCAAAATACCCTTAACTGGTGAAGTTCACTGCTTTCTAGGGTCTGGAACCACTAGTAGAATCATCTCCTCTTTTGGCCGCTCCTTTGGTGAGACTTTTGGCTCGACTGCTCTATATGTTATTTAGTTGTTCTTTTGCTTCTTCCCAGCTCTCGTCACATTCCCTGAATTAACCATGCCTTTGAGCTCAGTCCCCCTTCTTTTAGCCTTGTGGGCCCTGAATTCTAGTCTCAAGCCTCCAGCCATCCCCTTCCTTGGGGCAGAATTTCTCAGTCCTCTCTCTCCTAGCCTGTGGTGGTCCTGTGTTGCAGAGGTCTGCAGTTCACTGTGATCGCCTCAGCAGCTCTGACTGCAGCTGAGCAACCTCCAGTCCTGTTCTCTCAGAGGCAAGGACAAGATTATCCAGTGACCATCCAGCTTCCATAAAACAAAGTCCTGTATATTCACAACAAAAGCATTTCCACACAGATACATCTTCAAAACAATAATCAGCTTATGTGCATGCTTACCTTATCAGGTGCTCAGTCATCTTCCACAGAGCCCTGTAAAAAGTCTAAAATACTTCACGTGTTTCTGTTTCTGATTGCTAGACAATCTCATGCCAGCCAATTCTTAGATGCAGTGAGAACACCCCTCTCCTGAGCTCAGGGCTGCTTTTTATACACTTCCAAGTCTTTTGCCTGACAAGGCCTTTGAACCAGGTCAAACCAGTCTGTATGCGATGCCTCAAGGGAGACAAGAAAAGAAAATAAAAGCTTATTACCTGCATAGTTTCAGTATTGTGAATTTGTATTAATTACCAGCCCCCATAATCGTTAATTCCATTGGAAAGCATTCTTTATCTTACCCTTTAAGCCAGCAATATAATCTCTAGCCAGCCCCTAAATATACATACAATATTTAAAAAATGAACACAACAGTCTTTGCATATTCCATAGTATGTCACACTCCTGTATCTGCAAGTTTCAGTTTGGCTTCACTACATGTGAGTCTAGTGCTCCTGGAACGTGATGTGTTGACATCCATGGGGAACAAAGTCATCTTTGCAGAGAGCAGGTAACATATGGGCAGTGAGATTTCTCATGCTGGCCCATATATGCAACTTTATCCTGCCTGGAGCGGAGAAAATAGTTCACTTTCCATCTCTGTTGTAGGTTATGTTCTCCCCCCCCAGCAGCACACAGTGAAAGAGGGAAAGACCTATAGTCTGAAGGAATAAGAGCAGGGAGGGAAGGATTGGAAGCAGCAGGACTAGGAGAGGAGTAGCCCTCATCCACTACAATGAACCGCTGGAGATAATTCAAGGCAGGGAGTATGTGAGGAGAGGCTGCTTTGAGTGAGAGCAGCAGCTCAGAGGCAATGTCAGAAGAGGCAATCCAGGTTCCTGTGAATTCAAGATGGAAGGCACGAGAGTGGAAGAGGTTGTGGTTGGCAGGGATCTTTTTAGTGATGTAGCGGGGCCTGGGCATTCCAGTGGGGAGCAAGAGAAGGGGAGGAAGGGAAGGGAAGAGTGTGGACGAGATTCGGAAAGGATGGGCCAAAGGAGATAAGTGACGGGGGGGCAGGGTTAAAGTAGTTGTCCCAAGAATCAAGGAAGAAGTGGCAGAAAAAATGAAGTGAAACAAATATGTAGCGGTAGGAAGGGAGGGACCGGCACAGATGGGACAACATAAGTAGGTAGGGTGGATACGAACTGCAAAGAGGTGAAGATCAAAGGAGTGGGAGATGTAGCTGGTAGGAGATGGGAGAGGAAAGGGGAGCATTCCACATTCCTCCACAATGGACAGGGAAAATACAATTGTGGGCCTCAGACCTGGCTATGCACCCACAGTGCACCCACTCAGGGCCTCCTGGGACCCACACTGAGAATATGTCCTACCAGTTGCATTTAAATCCCAGATCTCTCTGCTGAGCAGGGTTCCAGTTAGCACTGGTGATAAGAACACCTCTCCCCAGGAAACTGGGCTGTGCTCCCCCAAGTACATTTTACATAGTTCACTGAAAAGTCATCATAAGACAACAACCAATCCAATGCTCATATCCCATTACCAGTCTTTCACCTATGCCACTCCTCAACAGTCAGTATGACTAATACTGGATTAATAATATGGGTAATATCAGAACATCCTTCATAACAGAAGAAGCCTTTCACACTGCCAGCTCATTAGAAAATATGAAGTCTTTACAAACGAAGAAGGAATATTGCCTTTGTCCTCGCTTGCTCCAAAGAAGCAGCAAAGTAAAAGCAGCAGAGTGTATAATCCAAGTGCTGATAAATTATTGATGCCCTCCCTTCAGCTTTTTACTAATCAAAAAAAAATCAAAGCTCATTTTGTAAATGGCCCGGGCAGGTTTTATTTGGACTCATCCATAATTTGATTAACAGATGATGCCTTAAGGTATGTAGTTGCCTGACTCCTATTGATTTCAGTAGGAGTTGGGTGTAAAAATGCCTTTGTGGGCTCTGGACCTATTACCATTGCAGCAATTTTACTCTTTGCAGACGGTAAGACACAGGTTTTGGGTTATGCTTTTAAAAATAGACGTAAGTTCAAGGCAATGCCACTGTTACCTGATGTTACCTGATGTAACTGTTTTAACATGTGACTACGACTACACAGCAGACTATTGCTATAAATACTCATCTCTACACTAAGGCCTGTTTAAGTGCCCACCAATTTTAACAGGGTGTAGCTCAGGTCCCAGCAGTCCTACAAATGCTAATGCAACATTTGTAGGACAATGTGACTTATTTAACTAGTAATAAAGGCACTTTTCATCCATGATTATCCCTATATGCCAATATGCAGCAATTTACAAACCTCATCTACATCAGTCACTCTGCCCCCTACTGAAGTGCAACTCCTCTGAGGCAGAATGTGGTAGCTATTTAACAATGCACAAGTTGTCACCACTCTTCAGAGGAGGAGGAAAAGTAAGTAGTCATAATGTAATTACTCAAATTGGAACTTGATCAGGACAGAAGATTTAACATGTCTTTTGGTGAAGTGCTGGAGGGTCTCTAACCATCATAAGTACCAGAGGGGTAGTCATGTTAGTCTGTATCTGCAAAACCAATGAGAAGTCCTGTGGCTTCTTTTTGGCGGTAACTCGATAACGAGTAGGACGTCTTCAGGTCACCCTCCTATTTGTAAGTCCACTGATGGCTGATCAGCCCAATTCTGGAACTGCAGATCTTGTCACAGAAGAGGCATGGGTTGCTAGCCGTTGGAGCAGGGTGTGGGGCAGTTTTTGACACTCTTTTCTTCTTCTCCACCTCTCCCTGTCTGCACTCCGGCAGGGCGTCTCCAACTGCACCACCCCCTCACAGATTACCACTCTCCACTGGGGACAGTCTTGGGCAAGGTTCTTCCAAGTGTCAACCCAGATGCTGTGCTTTTTCATGTGTGCCCCCAGCATGTCCTTATATTGCTTCTGCTGGCCTCCAACGCTCCTCTGTCCTTCCTCCAATTCAGAAAAGAGAATCTGTTTTGAGAGGCACCGATCAGACATCTGAATCACGTGACCAGTCTTACAAACTTGTTGATGAATGATAATGGTTTCAATGCTGGTCATGTTCAGTTCTTCCAGGATGCTAGTCCTGTGGCTCCTCATAGACGAACAGTTTTTTTGGAGCATAAACTTTCATGGGCAAAGACCCACTTCTTCAGATGCATGCCATCTGACAAAGGGAGTCTTTGCCCATGAAAGCTTATGCTCCAAAAAATCTGTTTGTCTCTAACAAGCATAAGTGGTCAGGACCTCCATTTTTTGTCTCATCTGAAAAGCAAAGAACAAGCAAGGTGACTTAAGACAGTGATATAGCTTTGCAAATTTTGCGCCAGTATTCTCAAACTATAGCGCAGAACACCATGCTGTCTGCTAAACTGTGATACAACCCCTGGCCAATCTTGGATGAATAGGCATCAAAACTTAAATTGACATGCGCTGTGTTCCTACTGTGAGTGGTTGATTGTGACCTTACAGCAGCCGCAGATACTGATTGCACCTAAGGGCTCTGCAGAGAGGAGGTGACACTGAGAACGTATTTTGCGAGCCACATAAAAAGAAAGAGACCATGCTGCCTCTAGCCCAGATGCGGGAGAAGGGGCAAACTTTTGGGTAGGGCACATGAGTTGTGTATGTCTCCCTGTGAAGCGCTTATCATACTTTGGGCACTATATACATAAGTATGCATATTTAATGTGTGTTAGAATAGAGAAAAAGGCTTCTAAAGGGAAAAAATAGCCCCTTCAGGCAGCTAGCACCAGTGACACTGATCCTCTCCATTTACGGAACTGCAGAATGAGCTTCTTTGCATGGATTTGCTGTCCTCTTTAGAATTTAAGCTTTGGGATCTTTTTCCCCCATCCCTTCTGGTTCTGAAAACAACCTTGATAACTGATGAACTGGATCTGTAGCGAGTGAGATGGAAACAAAAGCAGCAAGTGAAATGTGAACACTGTTTAAAGCTTAATTTTGGGGGACAGTAACTGCCATTCCCGCTCCCTTCCCCATCTCTATTCTTCTCTTTTATTGCTATGCTTTTCACATGCAATGGGTCAAGGGCAGCAAGAGCACAGGCAGCACCCGGTGCCACTGGATGCTCAAGTCTGTGTCTCATACTGAGAACCCCAGCTAGGCTCAGGCCCCGAATCTTTCCCTCCTCGGCTCCCAGTCTCTTTGGTTACCAGCCCCGGGGGTCAGCTTGCAGCAGTAATCCTAGAAGCACCCAGGTTCAAAGAAGCAAGCCAACATTTATTCAACATCCAAAACTGTCGGAGAGAATCGATGGAAATGAAAGCATATTCCTACACTTCACACCGCTGTTCAAAGCTGCCCGAACCTGCTAGGGTAGGTTTTTGCTTAGTACAGGTGAATATTCAATAGAGTGTGTATCTTAACCATCAGGGTTCAGCTAGGTCTTTTTTTGACCCTTCTGGTGTGACTCAGCTTTCAACTTGGAGGTAGCTCTCCCCTATAGCACCTGGACTAATGATGCCTTTCAAGGGATAAGCCCTGTGGCCCTTATCCAAAGGGCAGCCAAGTCAAGAGGAGTCTTTCCACTGACTTCCTTGGCCTTTGATCAGATCCCGGGGCACCTCCCTTCTCGGAAGAACCCTCTACAGTCAGACCTCCAGAGGAGCTCTGCTTCACAGCTGCCTGTCTGGCAGCATCTTGAGCCTGCACCAGGCCTTCACCCACATTGAATGAACAAGTACCCTTAACCATTTTGTTCATCCAGGCCAACTCTCCAAGGAACTCCCAGCACCGCTCCCTGCTCTTGGCTGAACAAGTGAGCTTATTCTCCAGGCATCCCTCTCCACTCCCGAATCTTCCTGACCAGGGACCACCACTCCAGGGACCAGCCAGCTTCTTAAACCAGTGGGAGTTTATTGGGACATGGGCCAGCTTTGAAAAAGTAACATGATGTGGAGGGACTGGGTGTGGGCCAGGGAGATGCCTCCTGTCTGCTCACTTGCCTGCTGTAGGACTTTAAAAAGGCATTTCAAAACACACACCTACATGGCACAGGCATGGAGAAAGGGATCCTAGGGGATGCATCTCGCCAGGCACAGAGAGTAAGGAAACAAACCTGCAGGGATGCAGCATTCAGGGCTGCCAAGTGCAGATAGGGCAAGGAGTTGGCAGGAGGCTGTGGAGGGGGAAGGGGGACCTGGCATGTGTTAGGTTTAGGGGAAGCAGAGAGGAGTGAAGGGGGAAGGGAAGGGAGAGTGGAGGAGCCAGCTTCCTTGCAGGCTCGCAGGTCAGGTGAAAGGAGGCAGAGGTGCTCGGTGCTGCACAGATGCGGGGGCAAGTTGAGTCCGGACCACCGCCTGCCCCGGAGCTATTGCTGCGGACGGGCAGGGGTCCCTTGGGGGTGTTGGCAGGGGAAACGCTGTTATATTTTGTTCTCATAGAAACATTGTTTTGTAAATGAATGCTTACTAATGTTCCCATGAGGTTCAATATTGTATTTAGCATTGTTAGTGAATCCTCCTTAATTTTCTCATGAAATTCAGCATTGTTTTGTTACTGAAATCCTGTTCATGCTCTATACGACTGAATAACTCTACCTCTCTGTAACTTACATTCTGTTAATAATCTATTGGTACTTTACCTCCTGATTAATAGGGAATTACCAGAGTGAAATGTCATATGGGCAGTAGAAATTCAGTTTGAGCTGGAGGAATGGATGAAGAAACTCTCCCCTGGTTTGTTGGGGGGGTGGTGAACAAAGGAGGAGAGAGGTATAAGTATTGCTCACTTTGTGTTGCAAGGTGTGCAGGCTTTGAGGAGAGATCCCCCTGCACCTTACTTGGCATGCCAAATAAAGATTCTTCTTCCACTCTCGGTGTGTTATTGGGCCAGCGTTGCATACCGGGCACGAACTGCCACTGTGCCACCTTAAGAAGGAGGCAACAGGGGAAAGTGCTAACCCCAGTCCCCAGAGCAAAGCCCTGGCGGCAGCTGCCCAGGGAGACGCCGCAGCCCACGGGGACCTGGGGCCCCACGCGGCGGGTTGTTTCCCGCCCAGGAGAGACCCCCGCCCGCTTCCCCGGAGAGCGGGACTGCCCCCAGGGAAGCCGCGGGTGGCCTTGGGCTCGGACGCTGCGAAGCTGGCAGGGGCCGGATCCCCCGCGGGCTCCGGGATTGCCTGGGCTGAGCTGTGCAATGACAGGTGCGCGGGAGGGGGACGGGGCCCCTGGCTGCCGCACGGCTCCGGGAGCATTGTCCTGGCTCCCCCGCGTCCGCGCCATGCACAGACAGGCAGCTGGGCGGCAGCGCCAGGAGAAGAGCTCCCGCCGGCGGGAGGGTGCGGGGGGGGGCACTTTCCCCAACTGCAGCGTCTGGCTGGGACTGATAAGGTGACCGCGCTGCAGGGCGAAGGGACTGCGAGTGACACACACACACACACGCCGCTTCCTTCGGCTGGTGGCCGCAGGACGCCCTGCAGATCTGCCGGCGCAGGACGCCACTTGGGCGATGGGGAGAAACCTGCAGCCCCGGCGCTTCCTGCCTGCTCAGATCCGTCTGTCCCGCGGGGAGACGGGACTTGGGGACCCCGCGGCCCCTGGGCGTCTTTGAGGTGCGGGGCTGAGGGCCAGGAATGGCTTCGGAGGGGGGCCCAGAACCCGCCGCTGCAACACCTGGCAGCCCCCCCGCGGGGAGCGCAGCTGCGGAGGCAGAGGCGCGAGAGGAGGTGAGCGGGGCCGGGCCGGGCGGGGTGGGGCTGCGTGCAGGGTGTGCGGGGCCAGCGGTGCGGATGCAGCACTCGCCCCCCTGCGCCGTTGCGCCAGCACACGAGACAAGCGATCGGCCCTTGCGCTTGTGTCCGGGGCCAGGCGGGAGGGGCCGAGCTGCGGGCGCGGGCGGGTGAATGTCACCGCGAGGAAGCCAGGCGCGGCCAGGCACCGCCAGGGGCTGGCGCGGCTGGAGTCTGCCCGGCGGCTTGTCGTGCAACGGAGAGGGGAAAATAAGTCCTCGTACTTCAGCCTCGCTGGGCGACTTGCAGCCGCTTTGCTGGGGCAGAGGCCAGGCGCCCACCCTGCACTGCACGGAATAGCCTCGCATGGCCCCGGGCCAGCCCCCCATGGTGCAGGGCTACCTCCACGGCGGCGTCGCTTTGACCCTCTACTGCCGCCTGTCGGCCGAGAGGCTGCGCTTTCCCCGCCGCGTGTCCCAAGGTAGGATCGGAGCCAAGCAGCACGTCCTGAGAAGGGCTGGGAGACTCGCCTGGCCTCTGCTGGAAGGGAGGCCCCCGGAGGGCTTTGCGACTGGCTGGCGGCGCAGGTTCCTTCTTTCCTAACCATTGCCTGGTGCGGAGGTACAGACGGTCCTGAGCCAATCTCGGGGTCCTGTACAGACGTTTCATTGGATAAGCCCTGGGCCAAATTTAATGCCGACTGATAGGGAAGGACTAACGTCTGCGTGTTGAATAACAGGTATTTTGGAGCATAAGCTTTCGTAGTCTATAAGGTGCCACAGGACTTCTTGTTCTCGAAAATACAGACTAACACGGCTACCTCTCTGATACTTGCTTTTTGAATGGGACTCTACATAGTTACAATAAATTGCACCTTTAGGCACCTATCACAGATGCCAGGGTCTAAAACACCCCTAAAGATCAACCAATATCAAAAGCCATACTTGTCCTACATCCACACATTATTAGTATTATAACATAGCAGTGAAGCAAAGTAGTGTACTCCATGCAAAGTTTGAAATAGAAACATTTAAGCTCTGTGTTTAAATATTTAAGGAGGTAATAAGAAAACTTGAGGCACCTTATAGGCTAACGGATATTTTGGAGCATAAGCTTTCGTGGGCAAAGAACCGCTTCGTCAGATGCATCTGACAAAGCGGGTCTTTGCCCACGAAAGCTTATGCTCCAAAATTTAAGGAGGTAATAAAGAACCGAGTCCTGGTTATGGCAAAACTCACTGGGTTCAGTGACAATTTTGCCTAAGTAAAGACTTCTGGATTAGATTTATAAAAATTTACGCCCACCCCCCGAGATATTTTTCAACTTCCAAGCAATAATCTAATTGACTGAGTCCCTCAAGCAATTTAAAATAATTTTGCATTATTGTCATCCAAGATAATCACTGCTAATCAACTTGTGTTGACATAAAACAGATTGACCCATAACCCATTGGTTGAAGCAGAATTATATGACTCAATGATTGTAAATATAAGCACCAGAGAGCATCATTCTATGATAGAATACATTTAGGGCAAAGAGAGATTTAAGCTTTTTTCCAAACTGAGTGCAGCATTTGGTGTGCACTTCTTTGATCTTCTGGCTTTTCATAAGCTTGTCTATGAGACATACATCATGGTTGGAGGAGAGAAGGATATTTTAAAGTAGTATGAGTTCAGTTCTCAACAAATTTAAATGCTCTCCCCTCCCAAAGGAAATGCTTAAAATGAAAGTGAGGGGAAGAACATTTCCATGTTTATTCAGGATAGCTCCTGCTATCACTGCCTGGGCTCTGCACTAGATCAGAGTGCCACATTACAGTAGCTTGTAAATGTAAACAGAGCATCCTCAGCAAACCCTACATTAAGTTCAGATATATTTAAGAACCTTTTAAAGAGAATATAATATAAAAGTAACTCTTCAGCTTACGTTGAAGAAAAAGTTACTACAATTGGACAATGATGCCATCAATGATTGCAAATATTTTATCCCCATCCTCAGTCATTTTTTAACTTGTGAGGCATAGCTCACTGCTGTAAACTTCAACTAGTATCATCCTACAGTTACTGATATCACTGGAACTCTCAAATATAATGACACCCGTGTGGGAGCTCAGTAACCAGATAGTGTTGGGCAGGACTTCTCGATTTAGCCAGTCTGTGCTCCTCAACCGCAGAGGGTTTTCACTGCATTAATCCCACTGCAGAAATATCTAGACCCTTCCTGGGCACCACGGAAGATAAGAGTACTTGATCTCCGCACTAATATCATGCTTCAATAATCCCCACTCTACAATTTTGTCTGTGGTTCAATATAAACATTTCCATGTTTAATTTTACACCGTCTCCTTGTCTCATTTGTTTACTCTTCTGTAATAAGTCCTTTCCTCTCCTTTCTGCCTGCACACAAAATGTCTGTGTAATGTTCTTAAGTCCCCGCAAACCCCTTCCAAGTTCTGGTAACTCATGATCCATTATTGACACAATTATCTATTATTATAGATAATCTAATATTATCCATTATTCACACAATTTGTGTGTTCCAGTTCTTCATAAATCATGGAAGAAAATTTTAATAGTGACTAGAAAAGCTTTTAATTGAATAGGCAAAACAAAACTGGTAAATTCCCAAGCTACGAATAGATGTTTGAAAGCTGAGTCTAAACAAACTGGCTATGTCTACATTAGAAGCCTCTGTCTACAGCAGTTATTGTTGGAAGAGATGTTCCGAGAAAACTTCTGTCGACAGATCGCATCTACACATAAAAGCGGATGGATCTTTTGAATTGCACTGTCAACAAAAGGGCCCCCGGAGCATCTACATGGCTTTTTTGTTGACAGTTTCTGTTGACAAAATACATTTTGTGTGTAGATGCTCCATGAGTTTTGTTGACAAAACCCCAGTTTTGTATCACAACTCTCTAGTGTAGATGTAGCCATACAGTTTAAACCAGACATTTGAAGAACAATTTGTTTTTTTAGTTATTTACTATGACCCTAATAATGCATTATTAAAGTCGGTGGATTTTCACCATTGACTTCAATGACTGTAGAAACAAACCCTAGGTTGTAAGACCAACATTCTGCAATTTGCCTGAAAGGTATTGACAATTAAAGCAAGATCAAGAGCACTCTGCAATGTTTTAGGTGTTAGTGACACTATCAGCTGTTGCAAAAGAAACACAGCCTCAGGAACAAAGGTTTTGATAGGGAAAGCAAGGAAAAAGGATATTTCAGGTACTTCAGATCTTTCCATATCTACATGAATTCTCCAGAAATATTTTCTTTCTAATTTACCTTCTTTCTTGATGGTCTTTTTTTGTTCCAGTATCTAACCCACCCTCCTCCGTTGTTACGTTTTACCTGCTGGCGGGCCAGGTTTCCTAAACTGGTAATTACTGTGCCATCTAGACCCACATCTGGTGCAAATCAATATATTTCAATGTAGCTATGCAACTTTACACCAGTTCAGGATGTGGCCTTAAATATATTAATTTTAAAATGTAATTGGAAGTTTTGTTTTATTAAATGTCATGAATAAAAAGTAATTTATAACCTTTATTAGCTAAATAATTGCCAAAGAATCAGAAACCAGGATTCCCCCAGGTAGCTGGCATTTTAAAATATTTGTTTTTCACACCCATTCCTATAGATTTAAACAGTGCTTCTCCATTAATGTTTTTAATTTGTCCTTTGCATTGAAAACCTTTAATTAAGTGTGAGGTAATATAATCAGTTAAGCTCTCCAAATGAAAGAAAAAAGTATAAGAAGCCATGGGCAGATATTGCTGAAATTTGCAGGCACTAGGCTGTGTAACATGATCATAACATCACAGCAGATAAGAGACCTCTTAAGTCATCTCATCCATCTCCCCTTGCGCAGTGCAGGAACACAGGGAGCTTATTTCTTTTGTCATCAAAGAGTGCCATTTATGATCATGACAGCACCCTTAGTATTGCAACTCTGAAAAATACTGCTTATTTGTGAGCTTCGTGTTGTGTGACCCTTTTCTCGGAAACACACACAAAAGGCCATATGACATAGCGCATTTTCCCATTGAGGAATTATTGTAATCCCAGCTGTTTGATCTTTTGTCTTAGCCCTCTCTCTTACATAAGTCTAGGAATCTCAAATGTACTTACAATAGTCATGTGCCCACTTTCTCCCTCTCATATCGTAGTCCCTTTTTTATCACTATTTGCATGAAGTTCTGAATGCCTAATTTATGGTGTTTTCTAAACTTGAGGTTGAGTCCCTTAAATTTTCCATCACGTATATAAGTCAATGTCAACAATTCCATTTTATAGTCTTGGCAATGCTAAGGATTGGACCAACTCCCTTTATGTTTCTTCATAACTTGGATTTAGTTCTAGGATCCTCATGTTCTGCTCACAGTGTCCAGCAGGCTAGCCACTAGCCACACGTGGCTATTTGGTTAGCTGAGTGTGGCTAGTTGGCATGAGCAAGAAATATATTTTCAGAATAAAGTGGCTAGTTAACCATAGTGGCTGCTGTTTCAGAACTGACTGGACACTACAGTTCTAAATTGTTCCCTGTCTATGGCCTGAATCACAGTCAAGAGGCCCAGGAAGTTCATGGTGTTCTCAGCAAATTTTTCCTTTCAGCGGAAGGTTTATGGGCCCTGTAAACATGGAGTACAGCCCCCCTCCAACACTGTATATTTCTGAAATTTACAGGGATGGAAACCCCCTTCGTTCCCCCTTAGGGAACATTTCTTTCATGTTCCCCTCTTGTCCGCCTTCTGAGGTAACGAAATGGTCTGGCAATAACCATGTTCTCTTCTTTCTCAGCTCAGCAGAAACAATGCTGAGGGAGGCGTGATTTGGGAAGAGGGAAGATGGGTGCTGTTCCTAATCAGCTTTTCAAGAAGACATCGTGAGGGTCAGTAGGTAACAATCTTTCAGAGAGTAGCTGGCAACTCTCTTATCCTTGCCCCCTCAAAAATTCTACACATCACCATCTCCACAGGGTTCTAGAAGAAGAGCTTTTGGAGGGTTCCAGATCAGGGGTAGTGTGAAATGATGCCAAGGAAGCACCATTCCCTCCCTGGCCCCTTCAAAACCCTACTGGCAAGTCTACCAAAGTGACAACGAAGATGGCAGCGGGTGCCTAGCCAGAACATCATACCGCAACAACATTGCTCTTGTTTTGTATTCTATCCCTCTGCAAATGTGTTATAGTAACTGGTTTTGTTTTATTCATATCAACACAGCTGCAAGGTATTAGGCTGACATTTCCAAAGACCAGCCGCCTCTCCAATTCCTTTACCTGATTGCTTTGCCAGAATGTGGTCCCATTTTAGCATCTCATCCTTAGACTGCTGCCTTGATAATATACTAATTCCACATTTTCTGCCACTGAAGTGTGTTTGCCACCTGCTGGCCTCATTCCTCCAAATGCTTTTGAATCAAGACAGAAGAGAACAGATCCCTTTCCCTCCCTGCCTCAATTCTCCAAGTAAATGTAATCAAGGAGCAAACTTGCTTTATCAATATTGATAACCTCATTGTAAAAGCCATTCAAAGTGCCAACCATAGCATCAGCACAGAAAAATGGAACACCCGTCCCAACAGTTCTTGTAGTTCAAGGGAATATTTGCACTACATATCCTGTCAACCCCTACTCCATGCTTTGCCAGTGTGTCTTTTCATACCCTCACTCAGAGTTTCTGTTATTTTCTTATGTCCTGTATTTTGTCCTGCTTTGTTTTCTAATCATGTTTATATGCTCCGTGTTATGAGGTAGGCTCATGTGTTGAGGCTGGCTCTGTACTCTGTCCTCATTACCTAAAGATTATGATAGAGAAAAAGAAAAACAACCGGGACACTGCAGTTGCCAGTGTGTGAGCTTCAAGTGGCAGCTATAACTCCAGCAGCGTGTGCATTTTAACAGTAGCATGTCCTTCCATGGTCTTTTAGCAATGGGGGCTTCCTCCTGGCAGTGTATTTTTAATGCCTATGAAATTCCATCAGTTTGGATCTCCTTTAACTAATACTCTGCTTTGGATACCATTCAGATGAGAAAACACAGGAAAAAACTGGATGGAACTACATGATCAAAATTGTACCAGGCCCTGGAAACTTCATTAATGTAGTAAACAGTATTTGCTGCTTCATCTAGCTAGTTTATTTAGGACTAAAGTGCATCGTGCCCTTCTAATTCACTCTCAACAGTCTTTTAAACAATAAAATATAAAGTACAAAGTAAGGGATGGTTTACCCTGAAAACTTACATTATCTCTCAGGAGTATGGAAAAACCACATCCCCACAGAAGCATAATATAGCTAACCTAGTCCCTGGAGTGGCTCATGCAAGGTTGATGGAAGAATTAGTTACCACCCAGCAGGGAGGTGGATTACCTATAGTGATGGAGAAACCCTAAGTGTCTACACTGAAGCATTACACTATTGTTGCAGCCGTGTTGCTTTTGCACTTCAAGTGTAGACACAGGTGAAGGCTCAAAAAAACATATAAGGTAGGTCCTGGTCAAATCTGGTCAAACTTTCAGCTGGTGTAAACGGAGTAGCTACACTGACTTCAATGGATGTAGGGCATTTTAAACGAGCTGGAGACTAAGTTCATGAATTTATATATACTAAAACTGACCCAAATGGATTGTAACCACTCTGGGACAATGAACAGGAATAACTGGTACTTACTGGTTACTCAGAGGAGCAGTACATTCTCTTACTGGGACATATCCAACAATGCAGTATTAATACAGCCCTCGGGGAAAGCCAGGTTTTCTCCATCATGAATGATCTTGGATTCATATCCCTGAAGGAGAAATTAACCCTAACTAAGAGTGAAGACAATATCATGCCTTATTAACCCACCTACTTCTACCTCCACTTCAGATGGGGAAAGCTCTCCATGCCTGGAACTCCAAGAATGCTCCCTGTTTTTCTCTTTTCTTTCCTGTGCTTCATACTATGCCTAACCTCCCTCTGGCAGAGAACAGCTGGACCACTCTCTCTCTGGTGTTTACCAAGGCTGTACCTCAAGCCAGCAGAAGATTGTGCTATGAAGTGATGTAAGGTACATCCCTTCATGGGGAGCAAAGCAATGCTGCCTCTGCCAGGATCCCAGCCCATGATTACCTCTGCACAAGAAGGGACCACGTGGGGGTAAGATTGTGTTCACTTAAATAGGGAAGTCAGACACTTCCATTTTGATACCAAAGGCCCAAAGCGGCTGCCCCAAATTTTATGCACACAATCTCTGAGTAAAACTTGAACTTTCTGAGAGTTTCAAGAAAATCTGTTCATTATTTCCAAGTTATAATAAATAAAAAAATTGGTCCATAAAAAATTTGCTGAGTCTCATGATTTTTCAGAGCTTTCTAGCTTAAAATACAACCTATAGAAGATAATTTTAAACGTCCATAGAGTTCAGTGATTATTTCATTAATTAAAAGAGAAAAATGGGACTTTATATTAAAATTGTTGGTTGACATGGCCATGACATAGTGAGCCCATAGTTTATCATATTAAGCAGTAGTTTTTGGTTCATCTTGGACCAGAAGCTCTGTCAGCGTGGCCATCTGATTCTGGAGTGTCACCATCAGCTCATCTAGCCACAGTGTGGAAGTTTCCATTGCTCAGTTAATCTGAAGATCCTTGAGAAATTAATCCACTCTGTATTGTACATCAGTCAAGATTGTTCTATACACTGTATACCTTACATAAAACCACAGTGAAGGCAAGTAACAGTACACACCTTCTACACCTCCTCTTCCTCCTCTCCCAGAGACACAACAACATCCCACCACTGGAACAATCACTGTACCCCACAGATAACACACCTCACAATCTTCAGTCCAATAAAGAATGGACCAAGGCCTCCATTCACAGAATCATAGGGCTGCAAGGGACCTTAGCAGGTCATCTAGTTCAGCCCCGTGATTCAAGCAGGATCAACCCCCACTAAATCATCACAGCCAGAACCTTGTCAAGACTTAAAAACCTCTAGGGATGGAGAATCCACCACCTCTAGGCAACACATTCCAGTGCTTCACCACCCTCCTGGTGAAGTACTTTCTCCTAATATCCAACCTACTCCACTCCTTCTGTAACTTCAGACCATTGCTCCTTGTTCTGCCATCTGTCACCACTGAGAACAGTTTCTCTCCATCCTCTTTAGAGCTCCCCTTCAGGAAGTTGAAGGCTGCTATTAAATCATCCCTTAGTCTTCTCTTCTGTAAACTAAATAGGCCCAAATCCTTCAGCCTCTCCTCTTAGGTCATGTGCTCCACCCCCTTAATCATTTTTGTTGCCCTCCGCTGAACCTGCCACATCCACATTCCCCAAACATGAGAAAGTGTGATGTTCTGGAAACGTCCAGAACATATAAAGGAGTGCGAGCTGGGAGAAAGTTGTTGTTGGGTTTGAGGAAAAGAGGATTGGAAGGCTGGCTCCTTACTAGGCCGAGATAAGGTTGTGACCAACGTTCCTGCTAATCTTTTACATCCATGTGCAGATTTTTTTCCATCCCTGTGTGGAATATTTTTATGTGCACTGAGGCATCGGTGAATGTGCACCACTAACAGAAACACAGAACGTAGCTGTGGGCATTCTACTAGTAAGAGGGGTGGCATTTGAATTTCTCCTGAGCAGTTGCACAAGTGTACAGCTTTCAGGGAACACTGGTTGTGATGTGTTGTCTGTGGTGTATGGTGGTGGTTCTGGTGGTGGGTGGCTATCTGAGAGGACAGGCAGAGGAGATATACTATTGGGGCCTAAACTTTTTATTTCTTTGCTTTTGTGATTTTTGGATTAGGTGCATTATGTACAGAACGACCTAACACACACACTGATGTGATTTGGGGCACGATTATAATAATACTTCCTGGCTCATTATAGGGCACTATGTGAATCCCCAGTTCAACAGCTAGTCCTCTGAGGTCTCGATAGTTTCCAAAGCACAGGAAAGGGAAGGAACCCCTGAGTTCAGCGAGGAGGGAGTAGAAATGCATGGGAGATAGAGCAGTGGGGCTGGAGGCATCAGCCAGGGAACTGGGACTGAAGGTCTGACATTCAAGCTGGGAAGCAGCCAACTGCAGGCAAAGGAACTAGTGGTAGCTACAGCTGGTGGCCAGTCAGGGGAGCCAGCAGCTGTGTAGAGAATAAGGCCCCAGGTGCTGAACTGGGGACTGGACTTTGGCTGGTGAATGTGCAGGCCAGTGTGAGTTTGCCTCCAGGAAAGGGGAGAGCTAGAGCGATTATTCCTGGCCAGAAGAGCCCTAGTTTGACACAACTGGACTTCACCTAGGGGCTGAGCTAGGACCTGTGGAGTACCATCTCTTTTGTGCTGTAACTTAAACTAGTCATGCCTTGGTAATCTGCCTCCTATTTCCAGCAGTTTGGGCAAAGAAATCCTCTGTTACCAAAGCCACTAGTGTTCTCAGGGGTTAGAGCTGGAAAAGCCTGACGCTTGGAGTGTCTACAGCACTGGACCCTGACAATGTGGAAGCCACCACCAGCCACCAATCAACTGGTGTGTCCCCCGCAACAAACTGGCAGAAGCATTGAGATCCCAGTGATAGCCCAAAAAGAAAGGAGAAGAAACCCTTCCAGTTGGAAGGCGCTTGAATGGCTGGGAAGAAATGCAAGTACTAGGTACAGGAAGCAAACCTCTGGGGGGCTGTGTGGATGGATGGAAACGAGACAGTAGGATAAAAGTAGGCATGTCATAGGAGGGGGAGAATGACACTCTACCTCCATGCTCAAGGTGTACAATAGAGTGGATCCCACTACCCAGCTGGGATTTCAGTGCCAAAGGAAGATGGTTTGTAACAGTCTGCTGGCTCTGCCAAAAGTCCTTTGGCTTTGGGGTGTGGTTTGGAATCCCATAGCTACTGTGAGTTTATAACTGACCCCATTGCAGGGTGTGACTGGTCTCAGGCTGCCTGGCCTTCTCTTCACAGCCACCTCTCAGGATGCTCTGGCTGCCTGGCTCTGGCCCAGCAGCTGTCTTTATACTGGCTTGCTGGGCCCTGATTGGCTGCCTCTCACACTGACACTCTAGGGAGCTTGGAGGACTTCTCTATTGCTCTTTCCTGGGTTGGGGTGTGACAAGAACCCAAGTCCCCAGCAGGAAATTTCATGGCCTAGTCCGCCCCATCACAGTTATTTATGAAGCATATTATAGCCACCTCCTAGGATTCTGCTTTGCCTTTTAAATCACCTCAGAAATGTGAATTTTCAATGTCCCTTTGAGGCAGGGGTTGTGATTCCTATTTTATGGATAGGTACATTCAGTCACAGCAAAATTAACTGAGGACCCAATGAGGCAGTGGTAACAAAACCCAAGACTTCTGGCTCCGGGCCAAGAGGATACGCGGGATAAAATTAAATTGATAAGTGGGTGTGCCTTTACTGAAGTTGTCTCAATGCTACACTGTTAGAATCTTTAGAAGAACGTGTGTGTGTGTGTGTGTGTGTGTGTGTGTGTGTGTGTTCTTCCTTTGGGAGGCAATATTTATCTCTAATTCTCTTTTCTCTCAGAGAAGTGTTGACTGCTGAACTCCTATCTGGCATTAACAGGGGCACCGTTAGAATTACCACACTGGCAGGGGTCTTTTTGCTACATTTGACAAGATGTGGATGCAAGGAAACCTGTTCCCTAAACCCCATATGTCTGTGGCAGCACTGCTGAGGCTAATGCTTGCCAGACACTATTGTGAGTAATGCTGGCCAGACACTACTGTGAGGACCATGCACTGTGACGCCTGACCTTTGTTGACGCTTCAGTGATAGACATTCCCTTACAATAGCATTAGCTGCTACTGGCAGGTTATTACAGTGAGGAAGCTGATATGAGGATTAACAAGGGAGATGCCTGTGGAGTCTAACCATAGAATCATCACATAAAATAAAAATTGAAAACTGTCTAGTGAAAAAGAACGAAGGAGGAAATAATTGCAGAGCTACAAAGAAGAACTATATGAAGAGAAAACAATTATTTTTACAGGGCTGGACCCAAAGCTCACTGAAGTCAATGCACATAGTAACATTGATGTCAGTGGGGCCTGGACCATTCCCATACAATACTACTTTTGAGTATTTCACAGAGCTTTATATTCACAAGTTAAATCTCACGTGATCCCTTTGAGCTAGAAAGGGATTATTATTATTATTCTCCCCACTTAGAAGCATGTAAGTAATTTGAGACAAGAAAGCTCAAATGACTGGTCTAAGAAGAGTGAATTTTTGGAAAGAACAGACACAGAGCCTTGCAGTGCATTTTCGATATCGCTGTGAAGCCCAACAGTGACAAGCTAGAGTGACAATCTTGAACAAATATTTATGATGACACTGACAAGTAAAGAGATCATGCAGCCAGCCCCATTTTAGTGGGACAGTCCTCATTTTAAATACAACCTGTTGGTGTCTCGGGAATGTCTTTCAGGACAGCTCACATTTCCTGGCTTTTCATTTAATCAATCAAATCTTTTTAAATGCAAAATCTTTGTTCCAGACACACCGCTATAGAAAGAAAAACTTGCTTTGTGTTCATCAGAGATAACCAACAGCACTGTGGAATAAAAGTTCAGTCTGATAAACAGAATTTGGACTGAAAATTTAAATGGGTAGTTATTCTCAAAGCTACTCTTTTATTAAAGTAGACACAATATTCAGCGTTGCATGATGAACTCATTCAGAACTGGAAAAGTCCTCCTCGCTTAGAAAAATATATATTGTGTTGTTGCTAAGTCAGAATGCAACAACTTCAGCATTGCAGGTTTTAAAGGTGGCACTTTTGTGTGTGGAAGGCTGACAGACCCAGGTCATCAGCAGGAGGGAATGAACCTGCAACCTTAGGGGCTAAAGCCACGTGCTCTATCACATAGTGTAAAAACCAGTAGGCATTCAACAAGGCGGAGACTTCATTTTTCCTTGGTCAGTGGTCTTAGTGCCTCTGGGTTACATGTGCATTAATGTTTGGTGACTGCACTGAAAGTTGCCATAAATGTGGGATTTTTATAAAATTCTGAAAATCAGGGTCCTCTCATGTATCAGTGTCCCCTCAGTTTAGAGAGCTACCTAAATTTGTTCCCTGCACTTCTGTAGAATGTGAATGTCTCAAACTTGTAAATGGATTTTGGACCAAATTCTTCTCTCTGTGCCAGTGGTGTTGAAGTTGGTGGCATTCCCACCTGGTCTTAACATGTTACATACACTGGCTCAGATGCAAATTTACTTATTTCCTGGGGCTTCCTTTACTTCTAACTTGCAGAACAAACAAATATTCTTCAAGAGCTTGCATGTGAAAGTGACTGCTTTCAGCATTAGAGATTCCTCCTGTCCCTGCCTCTAGTTCTTCTTCAGAGGGAGGCTCAAATGTTTTTATAAACTAGGCTGAAGCCAATAGGACCCATCTGGAATGGATTTTATTTTTCTATTACATTTTTCATCTGAGGAAGTGGGTCTTACCTACAAAAGCTCGTGTCCTAATAAATGTGTTTGTCTGGAAGGTGCTATAGGACTGCTTGTTATTCAGTAGAACAGTGTTTTGTGTTTATGCAACCTCCTGAAGCTTGCTACCCAGACCAGTCAGCACAAGAGCTCTGCCTCTCTCTGCTATAAGCTGACATCCCGCTACAGGCCATAACTGAGGGGAGAATTTGCCTCCCTTCATTTTGCATGGCCTTCTTTCTCTAAACAAGCAATCTGATAACTTGATTTAATGAGAGGAAAACGGAAACTGCTGAGAGTTAAAACAAAAACAGATTCAGGTACACAAGAAGCCGAAGGGAGATTTATGGATTAACTCTTCTGCAGAAATTAATACTGCTATGTTAGTGCCACTACAAAGGCACAGAGCATGCCATAATTTTATTAAGATCAAAGTAAAGAACATTTCTGAGCAGCATGTGACACCACAGCTTTTAAAAGGAGAGATACTGCACAAAGATTTCACCTTGATTGGAATTCCACCCCAGAACCATGCATTTGTTACATACACCCAACAGCAAACAAGCACTGCAGGGAAATCGGCTAAATAACTCTTCCCATTAAATTCTCCCCTTATTCTCCTCTCTATATACAGTACTTGGGCAGCCATGTTTTCAGCACTTTCTGTTGGCTGAAGATTATGATATACAGGTCTACACCAGGAAATGTATGGGTGTGTGGGCCCAGCTTCCTAATTTAGGGGTGGTGGGAGCTAGAATTTGGGTTTAGACTCTTCTCTAGAGACACCCAGTTAGACCTGATGTAAGGGTTCAGCTGGAACTAAATTGCACAGTGCGTTGATTTTGAATGGTTCACAGTCAGTGAACTTTCTTCTCTAGACAGCCCCTCCCCACCTCCATGGAGTTAGTCCACAGTTCCACCAGCTGCAAAATGGTTGCCAAAAATGGGTTGTAATGCAGCTGTCATTAGTAGCTTTATAGTGGGTCTTCTGTCTCTATTTGCCAAAGCTCACCTCAAGCAAGCTATGAATATTTCTCTGAAGTGGAGGATACTTTGGAATATTTCAGCACCCTACTGTATGTACAGCATCCTTGTTCTGGACAGTACCATTTTATTGCCACACAGGGGCTATGTCCACACTAGAGCATTTTGTCGACAAAACCTGTGGCGCATCCACATTCCCAAGGCACTTTTGTCAACAGTGTTCTACTGCTTCCCCATGGGGAAGAACACCTCTGTCAACAGAGCTCTGTCGACAGAAAGGCAGTCTGGATATTCTGGGGGGCCTCCTGTCAACAAACAGAGCTTCCGGGACACTGGGAAGCCCTGTCTGCTGTGCTTCAGGTTGTCCATTTTGTCAAGAGTGTGCCCCGGCAGCCTGGCTGCTCTCTGTTGACAGAGCAGATTGCTCTTTCGGTCCGCTTTGCAGTCTGACCACAATCTATCAACAGAAGTTCTGTCGCAAGATATCTTCTGACAGTAACTTCTGTGGACAGATCGCTCTAGTTTAGTTTAGTTCCAACAGGTAGCTTTGCACAACATTTTTCTTCATAGATGAAGCATTTCCATAGCTTTCTCTAGATGAAGCATTTCCACAGCTCTATCTAGACCAAGGAGAAAAGAGTCACAGAATTATAGCAAAAATCCATCTGTACCCAGCCATTGCACCATCCTGCTCTAGAGCATAATGTTTGGTAATCCAATATTCTCTCCTTTTTTCATGGCCCTCATTCTCTGGGCCACATTAGTCCCGGGTTTTCATCCCCTACAGTCAGTAGACTTATACCTGGGATTAATTTAGCCAATCATATTTTCTTGGTTTGCTGGCTCCCTGCTAATTGTGTTTCTTTTTCTTTGATTTCCTCCATCTCTTTCTTCATTCTTTTACTTAGTTGACCCATCTATGGTATATAAAAAAAGCCTCATCCATGTACACAGTAACACTGAATCATCACCCACATGAGTAATCCTTAGCCTTGCTGAGTTATTGAGTGGTTTTACTGTTAAATTGCGTCATGACCTGACTGCATTAGGCTCAAGCAGGTACGTGGTCATGCAATCAATCCATCGCGACGCAAGGCTGTGATGCAAACATTGCAGTGGAATGCAGAAGTATCACAGCATGATTGTTGTGAGGGGCTCTGATCCCATTTGCCATCATCACTCCCCGTGTCTTATGTCTCTTAAGATGGAATTTGGAGGAAAGAGTTTCTTTTTCCTCTTTCTCTCAAAGCTATTATTCAGCAAATCTCCCCCAGGAGCCAAAACAACTTGTGGTACCTGAAAGGGCCATATGCTGCATTAGAGCTACACATTGGGGCTCACTGGCAGAGTGCAAGTAACTTAAATTTCTTACTAGTACTGTGGTATCACAACCCTCTGCTCTGGAGTGGGGAGGGGGCTTGGTGCAGGGTTTTGTGGGATCTGCCAATGACAGGACCTGTAAGAAATTTAGGTGTGGAGTAGAAGGTGGGGAGGGGCTTTGAAAAGGGAGTTGGTGAGCATGTGTGTGTTGGGGGGTGTGCTGGAATGAGAGGCTGGGGCTGTGGGGAGCTCAGGGGAGGGGGCTGGGGGTAGGTCTGTGTACAGTGGAGTGCAGGGTGTGGGGGATCAGCCAATCCTTGTTGGTGACACTGGCCTGCGCTGCGCCTGTTTCTGGCCAAAAGGCAGATGTGGGGCAGTGTCCATCGGCATGGGAAAGGAAGTATAGTGTGGGGGAGGTGAGGGTTCTGGCTGCTGGCCCCAGGCTGCTTTGAGTCTGCTGCCAGCCCATTACTCTAACCTGCTGTGTGCCTGGGGACTTTGTCTGCAAGCTCAACTCTGTGCAGGGGGGGAAGGAGAAAGGAGAGAGGGAAAGAGGCTGCCTTAGAGCCCCATTGCCCAGGAGGCCACTTTCTTACCAGTGCACTGCACTGGGGCACCCCGCTTACTTCCACCTTTGCTCAATGGGCTATATCATGTGTTGGTGGAGTAATCTTCATTGTCATCCTCCAATTAATTCTTACCTGGGACTCATCTCTGTGCTATAGTCCATTCTCTACCTCTCTAGGTTAGTTGCTCTCCCTTCTTGCACTGTCCTCACTATTTCTCTGCCTTTGTTCCATCTGCATTCTTCCCACGTCTGGGTTATCGGTTCTCCCTCCCTCTCTCACCCACTTCTCTCTCTCTCTCCCTCCTTTCTTTTCTGCTTCCCTGTCATGTTTGCACTTTCCATTCAGGCCACGTCTGGGTTACCTTCTCTTTTTAACTCAATATTTCATTTTAGAAATCATAGCAGTTTGCTTCAGCAAAATTAGGGCCTTGAGGTCTGCCATCAAGGGCAAGTGTGATTTTCAAAGGGGACAGAGGTTTATTTTAGAAATGCTTTTGGAATGATGTTTTTTTATTAAGTGTGAATTTTAATAACATTGAACACGAGGAACTAACAGTTCTGGCTAGGAGTCAGGTACAGCACAGTCAGCACTGGGTCACAAACTATCTATGAGAAAGAAATGTAATGAATCATTGTATTCACTTGCAACATATTTTCTGCAAATAGGCCCACGGCAAGAGTTTTCAAGATTTAAGATGCAGAAAATGTGAATGGGTAGTGAAAAGGAATTTTTTAACTAGAGAGAAAAAGAAATAAACATAGGCCATTTTTTCATGTTAGGATAACATTTTTCATTAAATTAAAAATCCTAGAATTCAAAACAGTTTTGTCATTTTCCTTTCAATTTTGCAAAAAAATGTGTCCCCAGATTTCAGAGTATGAATGGTGATTCCAAGTCAAATTTTTTTGGGAGTCAGAGTTACACCTGGAGTATATATGGCTTATAGCGGAAGCTGCTTGAAACCTTAGCTGTCCTACTCCGTAAGCTGTACTAAGGTATCTAGGAAAAGATATAGCAAGAGGGATTGCTTGTGGCTTCCTACACCACCAAAATGCAGGTACTTCTGGAGTAGAACACTCCTCCTGTTTAACAACACATAGCAAAATTAAATAACTGTTTAGAACAGAAATTAAATAGTAAGTAAAATAAGCAGAACTTCTGTGAGACTGTTACTATGCCAAATAAATATTACCCCAGAGCATTGATGGTGAAACTGGTGTGGGCTCCTTAATGACTACCTAGAGCTCATGGTCTTGGTTTTACAACCTAGACATTTAGTTTTATGAACGCATCTGCCCTGTATAAATTGATGGCTAAATTACTATTTAAGTTACTGGGGTTCTGCAAGGATTCAGCACTACCCAACATTCTCATCAATATTATGGAATTAAATGTAAAATCACTGCTCATAACATCTGAGGATGTCACAAAGATTGGGAGAGTGGCAAATAATGAGGAGGACAGGACAGTCATTTAGAGTGATCTGATTGCTTGATTAGCTGGGCAACTGCCATCAAATGTGTTTTAATACAGTCAATGTCATTCCTCTAGGAACAAGAAATGAAGGCGAGGCATACAGACTGGGGGACTGTTGTGTTTCTGAAAAGGTCTGGTGTCCTTGTTTCTAAGAGCAATGTTGAGATAATGGAGAGAGGACAGAGGAGACCCACAAGAATGATCCAAGAGCTGGATAAAATGCCTTACAGAGAGAAACTTAAAGAGCTCAATTTGTGTAGTTTATGAAAAAGAAGATGGAAAGGACATTTGATTATAGTGGGTAAGTCCCTTCATGGGGAGACCAAGCGAGGTACTATAGGGCTCTTTAATCTAGGCCTATGTCTACACTAGAGAGTTTTGTTGACAAAACCGCGGTTTTGTTGACAAAACTAGCAAACCGTCCACACACAAAATGCGCTTTGTAGACAATATGTCGACAAAACCCGGCACTTCCGTCGACAGCCTTCTGCCTTTCCGCCATAAGGCAGAATGTTTTTGTCAACAGATTCTGTTGACAAAAACCAGGTGTGGAAGCTCGGGGGGGAAGGGGATGGGGCTTTTGTTGACAGAATGGTCTTCCATGGCGCCAGGAGTTCCTTACCTGAAAGAGGACGGCTCTGATGGGGGACTTCCCCATGCCAAACTGGTTGCCCACTGAGTGGTAGCTGTTGGGAGTGGCAAGTTTCCTCAGGGTGATGGCAACCCACTTCTCCAAGGGGTGGGAGGCTGCATCTGCAGAGGGCAGGGGCGAGCCGGGTGCAGAGCTTCCGGAAGTCTCCTTCCCCATGTGGAAGTTCTGGAACCACCGCTGGTTGTCACACTGATCCATGACCAGCCGGTCCACTACCAGTCAGAACTGGTGGTGTACCTCCTGACCTGCCTGGTCACCCGGCGGGCATGAGCACTGATGGGGCACTGGGGGGGCTGAGGTCATACTCCTCAGTCCCATTGTTGGGTGCATGCCTCCAGGAAAGGTGACGGACAGCCGTCAGCAGCACGAGCAGCAGCTCAAGCAGCAGGGAGTGGTCCAGGGCAAGCCGGGGGCTGCTGTGGCACTATGGCTGACTGGAAAGCAGAAACTCTCTCTCAGAAAGCATGGGAGCCCTGCACTAGCTATGCTGTCCCTCAGTGAGGTAGGCAAGCCTCAGCATGAGCAGGGAACATGGTGGGGGTAGTCCCTTTAAGGGTGCACCTAGCTTGGTCTCCCGTAAGGGTTTGCTGGCCATGAGACCCTGTCTGCCAGGGTTCCGGGGCCTGTTCTGTCGAGAAAGCAGCTGGGAGGTCTGCAGCTTTCTGTTGACAGAGCTGATCACTTTTACGATCCGCTTTTGTGTGTGGACACGATCTGTCAACAGAAGTTTTGTTGGAAGATCTCTTCCAACAGTAACTTCTGTTGACAGATCACTCTAGTGTAGACATAGCTTAGAAGGAAGAACGTGTAATAAGTAATAGTGGCAGAAAGATGAAGCCAAACATATGTCAGTTAGAAATTAGGCATGATTTTTAAGTGAGGATGATTAACTAATGGAAAAAATTACAAAAAGAGGAGGACTTGCCATCACTTGTTTTCTATGAATAAAGACTGGATGTTGTTTTGGAAGTTACAATTGGGCTCAGTACAGGGATAACTGGATGAAATTTCATGGCCTGTGAAATATATCAGACTAGCCTTAGACTCTATAAATCCACTTCGGCTACGTCTACACTAGGACTCTACATCGAAGTAGCCTATTTCAAAATAACAACATTGAAATAAGCTACTTGGACACATATTGTCCACACATCCTGGGGCTGGTGCCATTGATGTTCAACATCGAAGTAGCGACAGGGAACATCAAAAGGAGCCACCCCGGAAGGAAACGCGGAGTGTCCACACACACAAGCACTCCCCGACGAAATAAGGGGCCGGGAAAGCCTGTGGACGGAGTCACAGGCTGGACTAGCCCTTCTGGGGTGACAGCAAGCCGTTCCTTTAAAGGGCCCCTCCCAGACACACCCAGCCTGCACAGCACGAGGTCTGCAGAGCGCTAGCCACACTCTTGCAGTCCAACGCACAGCAGATATGGGCACCCAGCAGCAGCAGCAGCAGCACCTGGAAGCCTTCACCTAGGGAGCAAGTGCCCTGCTAGGTGCTGTACAGGAGGCCACCCAGCAGCTCCTGGAAGGGGGGCCCTCCCTGGGGGCATACGGGGATGCCCCTGACCACCGGGCTCCCCTGTTCCTCCCCCGCTGGGTGCTCTGCTGCCTCTGGAGCTACCCCACCAGCTCCGAGTGGTGGGAGCAGCAGGTTATGGGGGAGTGGGACGATGGCATGTGGCTGCAGAACTTCCGCAATTGTATATTGGTTCCAGTTTTTGTTGTGCACATAAGACAGTTTACCAGTATTCAAAAATCCACAGTTTTATTTTCCACAGAACCTGAGACGTGTGCTGAGACGTGTTGGGGGGATGGTGTGCAGGTGATGGGGGCGGTGTGCGGGAGGATGCTTAGCAGGCCCAAAGCATTTCATTTTGGGCACCCAGAAAGAGAGGAACTCAAAATCAGTGAAAGCTTTTGAAAAGATTGTCCTAAGTTTCTACTTCTTTCTCCCGAGATCGATGATTCTGACCGCTCAACTAATAAATTTTGCCCAGCTATTACTCAGCTCCATTAAAAATATTTACTTCTCACAGGACTACTAGGAAGAAGAGTTACTGACATACCTCCTCAATGGAATAAACATTTCTCCTGAACCTCTAATTTCCATCTGACCTCTGGATGGTATCATTTAAACTTTTGGAATCCGTGACCATGCTGGAGACATTTCTGCTGAAGCCATTCAGAATGAGCGTAACAATACATACTTTCACAGGTTCCTAACTACTTGCTCAAAGATATTAGAAGTCAGGAAGAGAAACCAGGAGCCCTGGTACTCAGTTCCTTGCTCCAGCCAACAGAGTTCATTCCATCCCTGATAGGCAAATGGGAGAATATGCCAACTTATATACCCAGCTTCTTCTCTTTCCTCATTCTTCATTGGTATGAAGATGTAAAAGCCAAAGTCTGATCCTCAGCTTGTTACAATACAAAATATATTTTTTTAATTATGAAGTTGCAGGAGCAACTAAGTTTCTGTGGCAGAAGCAAAAGCACTAAATGCTGTAGCTGCAGTTGAACAAGGAACATGAAGCACTGGGTGTGCCTGATAAGCCAAAAAGCATTCCAGAGTGGCTCTTTATTTTGGGCGCCTGCTACTCCACAGTGTCTGTGAAGCCAAGTGCACAGCAAGTCTGGGCTTTGATTTGTTTATGATTTGGAAATGAAATTCTCTAGGCATGTCCTGAGGGGGAAAATTAAACTAACTGCAGATTCACACACTGGCCTCATCTCTGATAATTTTGTCAAGTGCCAACCTGCAAACACCTGTTTGTTACAGGTACCAGAAATTCTAGTTCTTAATCTGCAGATTGTGACTATCCAGACTATTTTCTAATAACCATAGGAATGAATTAAATAACATCTATCACATACAGCAGTGATCTAAAGGCTTCACAGCATCAGATAGTAAAGAAGCCAGGACAGTATATGATGCTCATAGATTGTAGTTTACTGTATAATGAATTTATATGAAAGAAGGGTGTGTTTCTTTATTACCTTTGAGAGTGGGTGATACATTATTACTATTATTGTTATTTTTATTCTTGATTGTATCTGACATCTTTCATACAAATTCTGAGCCAAGATGCTTTGCAGAGTTGGATAGCAGAATGACAACATTAAATAATTATAATGTCAAAGGAAGAGAGAAATGAAGGTGTGTGAGCAAGGGAGAATATATTTGGGATTTGAGATCAAATGAACAGCTGAGGAGATAGACTGATACAAGGGTGTTGCAAAGGAGATAATTGGTACAGGAATAGACTAGAAAGAATAAGATGGTGAACAAAAGGGGAGAAATAATGACAAGGGTCCCTGAACAGTTCTGTGGAAGATTTTGAACACAAAGACCATTTTGAACTGGATTCTGAAATGAATGGGGAGTCAGGAGAGCCGTCTGACGCTGAGAGCAGTACACCTGTGTTTCTTCATGTCTGTGAGAAGGTTAGGGCTCGGGGAAGAAGGAAGCAGCATTCTATACCTGCTGGAGTCTGGAGCATGTGTCTGCCCTAGAGAACAGAGCAGCAAATAGTCAAGGCAAGAAATGGAAGCGTGAGTGGGGATTACAGCTGAACTGCTGGGCAGGCATCAACATTCAAATACAAGGGCACAGAGACAGTGACAGGTTGTAAGAAATGGGCAAAATGAAGATTAAGTTTACCAAACAGCATTAACATCTGCCTTTTTTGATGAGTCTCATATTTCCAGTATCACTGGGAACATATTAGACCGTCAGGTATATGAACCCTCCTTAGACATTCCTAGTTCACTGCAGCATTATGTTCAGGCCCAGCCTTGGGACTGGGAATGGTGTTGGGACACTAGTGAGAAGGGCTGAGATATTTTCAAAGATGTACAGGAGAGTTAGCTACATATCTTCCATGATAATAGATGGCTCAAGCCCCTCACAGCTTTGAAAATCTCTTCCAGAATCCACATGTAACCAGTGTGGTTATGGGTGACCAGTCAGATTAGATGTTAATAAATGCTTGGCTGCATGTGTGTTTCTTCTGTGTACCATCCCAGCCTTGGGCAGACAGCTGGCACAGCAGACCTCAAGCAAGCCACTCAATAACCACAAGATCAGGAAAGGGATGAAGGCACCCAGCCAGGTTTATTGTCAGCAAAGCATGATACTAGCATCCCGCAGACTCCGCTGTACCACTAGTACGTGCATGCCCATAACAATGAACCAACTCAGTAACTGACGACGCTTTCCATTCCTCCCTAGGCCAAGGAAAGACACTCCCTCTGAAATACATTTTATATCTCAATTCAAACATAGGTATTGCCCCTTGACATGGCTAGCTATTACCCATTACGTTGTACATACTGGTTCATTAAAACATCTTTATTACATTCTGTTATCCTGACCATATATTTTAAAACAGGTCAGTGTGCTTCTGTTATCCTTGAACAATGTTTTTGTGCCATTCTTAGTATTAAATGAGCATATGCTCTAATAGATAAGCAAGCTAAGATAAGCAAGATAACAAGGAAACAGTGTTAACTGGGACTATGTTGAGTGAGGAGTTACTGTATTTCTACAATATCAGCCCGATTCTTGCCAGATCCTGTAAACAAGTCCTGCCTCATCACCAGGCCTTTGATGTAAAGACCTATGTCTCAGGCTCTCTTCCTGCTGTAACTGGCTCATTTTAAATGAAAAGTTCCTGTGTGAGCAGCTGAGTGTGAATTTGAAGTTCCACAACTGCCTTCTCCTGCAGGAGCATCCAGCTGTTACTTCAGCCTAAACCTAGAAATTGGTTTACAGAAGTTTACAGTCTGCTCACAAAGACGAGGGCTCAAAACTTACTTAGAAAAGTCATCGGAGATTCTTCACGAAGTTCCCTACCTAACTCCTCCTACACTTCAGGAGAGCCGGTGGCCAAGAACTTTGCTGGACCCAAAAGCTGGGCTATGGGATTAGGGTTTACAGGCAGGTGACAGAGAGCCTGAATCACACACAGCAAGGCATCAACCAAATCCCCCCAGCTCCCAGCCTCATACGCCATCTTGCACTGCTCAAGACTCTTTACTGAGCAATGCAAGTTTATTAATTGATTCGCCACTTCATCAATGGGAAGTGGCTATACACCAGCCTTTGTAAACTTGAGCAGATTTACCATCCGCTTCAAGCAAATTCACTTGTAAAGATAACTGGAAAGCACCTTTATTGTTTACAAAAGACGAGTTTTGCATACAACCTCCCAATGGTCCCTGCTCATTTGTTAACCTTTGCTATTTGAAACACACATTCCTGATGTGTGTCAGAGATAGCAATAAATCTTCTTTATGGAATAAAAACCTTTATTTTTACACAGTTGGTGGAATAATGACCAGCTGCCATTAGCCCTCTGTAACACCAGCAACTCCAAAAGCTTTAGAAGTATTCAAGAGCATAAACATATGCAACAGTGATATGATGTATAAGACACCCTGCATACACACTGTTGTTTCCCCTGCCTCCATCCCCATTCTCCTTTCCCCTTCTTCCACTTTTGTCACACACTTAGGGATGGGGCACGGGTGTGGAGGTATCCATGGGGGCAGCTTCAGCACTGAGGACTGCCTGGGGCACATTTGCCCTGCCCTGCCATTCATAGGGCCTTACTGCAGGCCCACCCAGCCATGGAATCATCCAGGCTGTTTCTGCAAAGCAGGCCAGGATGCCATGGAGAGGGTACAGTCTGTGGCTCCTGCACTTCTGCAGCCATTCAAGACATCCGCTGTTCAAAGAGTTCTCACTGTTGCATTCTACTGTCCTCCCTTCCCTGCCTTTCTTGTTCTAGGAACCGTGAAGCAAGTGCCTGCTCCCACATTACTACCCTGTCCTCAAACTACGTATCCTTCCTGCTTGCATTTTAGCTGGTCTTCCCTTTTGTAATAGGACAAGACACAGGCTGGTTCTACACGTTCCCCTTCCTTTCGAAAGGGGCATGTTAATGAGCAGCTTTGAAATATGCTAATGAGGCACTGCAATGAATATGCAGCACCTCATTAGCATAATGGCAGCTGTGGCAATTCGAAAGTGCAGCTTTTCGAATTGCGCACCGCCTGTTGAGACGGGACCTTCTGAAAGGACTCCCCCCCAAGTTTTCAAAAGCCCTTCTTCCAATCTGGTGATTGGAAGAAGGGCTTTTGAAAACTGGTGGGGTCCTTTTGGAAGGTCCCGTCTCCACGGGCGGCACGCGATTCGAAAAGCCGCACTTTCGAATTGCCGTGGTCACCATTATGCTAATGAGGTGCTGCGTATTCATTGCAGCACCTCATTAGCTTATTTCAAACATGCTCATTAACATGCTCCTTTCGAAAGGAAGGGGAACATGTAGACCCAGCCAGCGGGTGTGTCTACACTTGCATTCCTCTTTCAAAAGGGGCATGCAAATGAGGTCACTCAAAAATGCAAATGAGGCGTAAATTTGCATGTTTGATGCCTCATTTGCATATTCCAATTTTGAAAGAGCGTCTTTCGAAAGAAGAAAGCCAGTGTAGATGCTGCTCTTTCTAAAGTAAACCCCATCTTCAAAAGAATCCGTCTTCCCTTTATTTAATGGAATTCTGTGGAGTGCCTGTGTTGTGAAGCATCCTTCTGCCAATGCACTGAACTTCAACAAGGAATTTCTTTATTTAATGGGAAGAAGGATTCTTTCGAAGATGGGGTTTACTTTCGAAAGAACAGCATCTACCCTGGCTTTCTTCTTTCAAAAGAAGCTCTTTCGAAATTAGAATATGCAAACGAGGCATCAAACACGCAAATTTTATACATCATTTGTATTTTCGATTTACCTCATTTGCATACCTCTTTCGAAAGAGGAATGCAAGTGTAGACACACCCAGAGGGTTATTGTCCTAAGTAGCCCAGCACAGGAGCCCAGCAAAAATCATTCTGGAATTTCAAGGACAGAAGAAATTCCTTATTGAAGGTCAGTGCATTGGCAGAAGGATGCTTCACAACACAGGCACTCCATAGACCAGGGGTGGGGAACCTTTTATGCGTCAGGGGCCACTGACCCACAGAAAAACCAATTGGGGCCACATAAAAGTGAGAAGAAGAAGAAGAAAGACAAAATCTCCACTGATGTGGCCCCTGACTGAGACACCTCACTCCCTTCTCACTCCAGTAATACAGGTAGCAGGGGAAAAGAAATGGGGTCTGAGGTTCAGAGCTTCCCCCAGGCCAAATTAACTTTTCTTGGGGCCTGGGGTGGAACCAAAATGGGGGCTCAGGGTTCAGTGTGGGGAAGGGGGCTGCCAGGGAGCAGGTGTTTAGGGTCTGGATGGGAGGGAGGGTGCAGCAGTGGGGTGGGTGGGTGTTTGGAGGTCTGGGTGGATGGCAGGGTACAGGAACTGGCTAAGGGTGGGTGAGCTGGGTTGGAAGGAGGCTGCAGGAGCGAGCTGGTGATGAGGGGTTTGGGGCAGAAGGGAGGGGGAAGGAGCAGGCTAGAGTGGGGGTCTAGGTGAGTGGGAGGGTACAGGAACAGGCTGAGGGTGGGTGTCTGTGTGGGAGGGAGGGAGCAGGAGGAGGGTGGGCATGTGGGAGTCTGGGAGGAAAGAAAGGTGGGTGCAGGAAAAGGCTGGGGTGGGGGCTGTGCAGCAGCAGGCTGGAGATTGTGAATTCTGGGTGATGAGGGGCACTTACCTCAGTGTGCCGCACCCCTCCCCCAGCTAGGTTATGGCAGCACAGAGAAATGCTCCCTGGAGAGGCTTTTCTCTCACTGCTCCCAAGCACTGCCCCTGCTGCTCTGATTGGCCAGAATTCACCGGGAGGAGGGGGGTGGTGCCTGGGACAGGTGGGGACAAAAGCCTCTCGGGGCAGCCGTTCACTCCCGCTCCCCCAGCCAAGAGACAGGGAGAAGCAGCAGCAGCAGGGGTAGAGCTGCTGTGTCTTGCTCCCACCAGGCAGAGCCCCTGGGCTGGATCTGGCCCTGGCTCGCCTGACTCCAACCTGTGAGGCTCAGGGCTCCACAGCTCCCACCTGCCTTGGGCCAACGTTGGGGAAGGGAGCCCCGAGCCTCAGGGGCCACATCCAGGCAATCCATGATCTGGATCTGGACAGTGGGAGGGGGTTCGACATCCCTGCCATAGACGCTGCCAGGTTAATCGTACTGAAAGAAGTGCTGGGAGAAGGGAAGTTTAAAACTCCCGTTGCCCCCCCGCCCACCCATGCCCCCCTAAATAAAACCCTGGGTTTGTGGATAGGTGCCACGCCGTGCTACGTAAGCCTTCTCCATCATTTCAGGCATTGCCCATTTTGGAGGTTATTATAGTTCTCGTGGTGCCTGATTTGCAAAGAGAGATGTTAGTCTAAGCTGCTGGTGGAAAACCAGGCCAAGATACCACCAGAGTATAAAAACATATGGTGACTCCGCACCTACAAGGATAGTGGGCTGGTAAGCCATCAAGGTGGCCCTGAAAAATAAGCCCTTCCCTGACATATGACTACCCACATGAGTCCTGCTACGGGAAAAATTTGCAACGATCAGCATCAAGGATAGGATTCATAAAGGAATCAACAGGATGCTGTATTAGCTTCCACTCAGGCCTATTGACAGGTGTTGGGGGAAAAGGGCGCACCTGGTAGTCCAGGCTTTTCAGGTGTTTTGTTACATGGCTGGACTGGTAGCAATTAGCACACATACGAGGAAGGTAATACAGGGTTCTGATTTTAACAGACTGAAATGTACTAGAAAAAACGTGAGCCTGCCCAGTCAAACCTCCCTTTCACATGCTTGTTTTACTCCTTGAATTTCCAAGACTCCATTTCAAATTGCACAGGAAGGGAGGATGGGGCATACCAAGGCACTGGCATGCACCAATCCATGGCAGATGCACACTGCTGCCTGTGGGGCTTTTAATCCCTTTTGCATCCATTCACAGAGGTGAACTCTCCCTGCCCTCCCCTGCCCCAATCCTGTATTAATAAATACAAAAATGGAGCTAGAAACTTATCAGGCTCCAGGGCAGCCTCTCCCTCTTTCATTCCTGCAGCCTAATCCATGGCAGGCTTCTCCTCTGGGGGGAGGGAAGCATCAAAAAGCTCTTCTGAGTATAGCCCCAGGTTATGCTACAGCTGCTTCTGCAGCAAAGTCTGCTCTGGAACTGGTTTCATCAGCAGAGTTATTTCATTTGCTTCATTCATTATCTGCTGCTGGCTCCTGTCTATTCCCCGGCTGGCTGCAGGGGCTAGCAAGGCACCATCCCAGCTGATCAGGCCCTCGTGCATTGCTCATGGTGCAGTGCTCAGGGGAATCCCCAGCACCAGGTCAAACTCAAGAGATGCAAAGCCGGTGAGCTGCCAGAGGGCCAGTTGTGATCTCTGGTTTTCTGGCATGTGGTCTTGAGCCTCTCTGCACAGGTACATTTCCAACACTGCCAGTTTCTCTGATATTTCCTGGTGTGCATGGTCATTTCTGATACGCTTACTAAAATCAGTTGTTTTGCTGGCCTCATATGAGAGGTTAGCCAAAACTGGGCTGTGCTCTTATAGCCACGATGCATCATGCACTGTGAAGGACTTCTTGGCAGTATCCATGGCAAATACTGTAAGTTCCCCGAAAGCCTGTTTGCAGGCTGGCAGTCAGAATATAATGGTGAGCTGTTGAAGTAGACCAACATGGGATGCTTCCGTTTCCTGCTGTCAACTGATGATTCTGGAGAGACAGAGGACAAACAAAGTCTGCCCGCAGTGTGCTGGATATGTTTGGTGGACTTCAAGAACCTGAGTCCAAAGAGGCTGTAACTACACTGCCAAAATGATAGCGCTCAAACGCTGGGTGCTACATTGACTTGAGCTCAGACCCTCTCTCCTCACAGTCTGCTTGGGTCTGAGCCTGAGAGATGTGTGTGCAGGTGGAAGAGGGGTTGGCACTTGAGCCAGAGTAAGAGCCTATGCTTACACTGCCATGTAGACATAACTCAGTGGATCTGGACTCAATCAGACCCCAATATGGCTCCTGTTGTTTTGCAGTTATCATTCAGACATTCTGAGCACTGGTTGTAACCACTTTGCTGCTCTCCTCGGAGTTCTCTAAAGGAGAGGAGGAAAAATGTGCCTAATTTTCATTTGTAACAAGGCCACTAAATACTATTCCGGCAGCATAACAGGGCCTTAAAATAGATCTAAATTACATGTTTAACAATTTGGTCCCTTTGCGGCAGTTATCATCGTTTCCTCCTCGAAGCACCTTGGGCCAGAATCTGATCTCAGTTACTCTAGGTTTACACTAGTGTAATTCCCTTGAAATCACTGGCACCACATTGAGTTTACATCATTGTGAGATGAAAATCTATAAAATTAGAATCTTGCCCCATGAGTCTAACTGTACAGGGCTCCAAGAAAGGCATGGAAGACCTCTAAAAATGACCCAAAAGAGCTTGTCTGTGCCTAAAAATGCATGACTTTAAAGTCAAAACCTCAGCCTCGCACAGACAAAAGCAAATGCTGCCATCCCACCCGGAAAAGGGCAAACTCTTCTTTCAAATGGCATACAGTTCCCATTTCTCACTCTGTGGGTCATGAAGCATTGGACCTTAAACTCATCACTGGGACATAACTCACTCTTGCCTCTGGGGGATCTCAGGAAACCAATAGTAAGAGGGGAAATGGTATTTAGGGGGAGAAGGAGGCAATTATTCTCTCAGGCTGCTTTAAAAACCTGGCATCTGCTGGGAGTTGTTAAGAGGTCTGGAATGCTCGAGGTGGCCCTTGGGAGATGGATAAATTCTATTTTTGCATCAGATGTGGAAAAGCAGAGAGCAGGTGTGTGTGTCTTGGTGTGTTTCCCCTTTTTATTGCGGCAATGCTCTTACCACAAACTGTGGCCAAGGGGCAGCAATATTAAGAAGGAGGCCAGTATAGAAACAGTCCTGAACAGTGCACATCACGTAGGAGGCTGTATGCTGGAACCCACCAGTACTGAAATTCACACTGCTGTTGGTCTTTATAAAGAGACAGCTCAGTGGTCACAGTTCGTGGCTGCTTGGCTTGATTTGTTTTTTATTACAGCCCAACATAACATGACATGCAACCGATTCTTTGCAACATGGTCAGGGTGGGAATGCTCGTCCCGTCCTTTCAGGAGACACAGGTGGCAATATAAATGAATTCATTTGCGATCTGAGTCCTGCCTTTTACCCATTAATTACACAGTGTAACACACGCACCCTTTTTTTTTTTTTTTGCTTTAGCGAATACTGTTTTCAGCCTGTTACCATGCCACCTGGAACTGTGATTGTGTCAGAACTAAAAGTAAATATGGTTGAATTTAGGCAGTGTCTGCATGGGAGGCCTCCAAGAAAACGCTGCCGCACACATGGTGTTGATAATTTGGTAGGTGTCACTCTTACCTCTGAGTCAGCTCTGTGCTGCTGCAGGCACAGGCCCTAGTTCTGGGTTACATTCCTCCCACTTCCAGCAGCCCTCTGGGGTGCGGCCAGAATGAGCGGGTACCAAATCACTAAAGGAGGATGCTCCCCAGGCTTCTGGGCAACAGTGCAAGAGCACAGATTCAGAACTTCAGCATTTGCAGAAGACAGCAGCCACCTGTCTTCTCCTTCAGACATTGCACAACCCTCTCGACTCAGTGGGATTGCACAGGATGTACATGGAGGCAGAGGTTGGACTGTGTGTCCTGATAGGGGTGTGAGAGCAAGATACTTGCGTGGACTGTTGGCTGTTGGGCCCAGGCCCACAAGTGTGAGCAGGCACTGTGCCTCTGCTCATCCTCACTCCTGTGCATTTGGGTGAGGAGGTGAGAACAGGCAAAGTGTTGGCTCTGCCTGCTCTCACACTCAACACACGAGGATAGTACAAGGTGCCAAGGAGACAGTATAGGTTAGCCTGATCCACGCTGGCCTCAGTGGCTTAACCCTCGCTCTTTTGTGAGCATTTCAGCAGGTTTCAGTTTTAAGGAAGGGTTCAAAGGAGGACAATGAGGTAGCTTGGCTGATAGTTACAGAGAGCCCCTGCCACGCACAAAGGGCGGCAGGGAAGGAAGCACACAGGGGCCTGGTTAAAACTGAACAAAGGATGATGGAGGCAGGAGATGACTTTTCAGTGCTGAATAAAAGAGGACAGGGTAGGGTGGGGACAGTGCTCAGTTTATGCCAGGGTCACTAGGGCTGAGCCCTGGTACCTCTTCCCTTGGCTGTTCATAGTCCCAGCACCTCTGGGCTTGCTGCCTCTGAGAGGAAAGTAAAACAGTTGCTTGAGTTCTGGCCACTCTTTTATTACAAACTGAGCCCTGGGTGGCACTATGTCCTGAAAGGCCTGAGAATGAAGACAAGCAGCTTATGTTTGATAAAACAGAGAAGAGGGAGCCCAGAAAAGTATGACATGGCCAAAAGGAGAGGCTAGGAAATGACCTTTTCTTTTTTCTGCATGGATATGAACAGGGCAAGACATGGCCATTGAAAAGGGTGTAGCAGTAACTGAGATGCAAGATGATGAGAGATGGACGAGTTTTAGCTCTGTGTGTGGATAGGAATAGCTGTTTCTAGGAGATGTTAAGCAGAAAGTATCTGCAAGCCTGGCTGTGAAGACCTAGAGAGAAATCTGACTGCAAGGTGACATCCAGGCTCTGTGCATGAGTGAGGGGTGGAATGATGGTGTTACCCACAATGACTGTGAAAAGAAGTAGAGGGGAGCATTTAGAAGAAAGATTCACAGCTCTGTGTTAGCCATAGGTGGCTCGAGCTGATGACTCTTCATCCACAAGGAGATGTCAGAGACACAGGCTGCGATTTCGTTTGGCCCGAAGGAGCGTGGTCTGGACTAGGTTTGCTATCAGCATAGGCCTATCGCACGTTACTCCCAAGGTGGAGCAAGGAGAGTAAAAGGAAGGTGTTGTGCCTTGGAGAGAAGTCTCTGAGGTACAGTCCTTTCTGGGGCTACTCCTGTGACTGCAGTTTACATACCACACCTTACTGAGGGCTTTGCCTACAAGTCCAGTCTAGCCCTAAGACATTCAGGGGTGAAGCCAGACAATCTTGAAAGTAAGAGTCGTGTGTTATGTACGATGCCATCACTGACATGTATTACTCTCTCTTTTTCTTCCCAGCAACGCCCTGTCAAAAAGTCCTTGAGTGCCTCCATGTGCAGAGAATCCCACTGGAAATGCCTCCTCCTTTCTGTCCTTATGTATGGCTGCTTGGCTGCTGTGGCCTGGTGTCATCTAGCCCGCGTCACCAAGCTCAGCTTTGATAGCTCCTTCAAGGGCAAGTCCATGATCTACCATGATAGCCCATGCTCTGACGGCTATGTGTACATCCCCCTCGCCTTCCTCACCATGCTGTACGTGGCCTACCTAGTGGAGTGTTGGCACTGCCATGCCAGAAGCGAACTCCAGTACAAAGCGGATGTGGACAGCGTCTATGACTGTATCAACCGCATGCAGCAGGCCACTCCGTGTATCTGGTGGAAGGCCATCAGCTACCACTTTGTGCGACGCACCCGGCAGGTGACCCGGTACCGCAACGGCGATGCCTATACCACTACACAGGTCTACCACGAGCGGGTCAACACACACGTGGCTGAAGCCGAGTTTGACTACTCGCACTGTGGATTCAAGGACATCTCCAAGGAGCTGCTGGGCCTGGAATGCTATGCAGCCACGAAGCTAAGGTTCACCAAGTGCTTCAGCTTTGCCAATACAGAGTCAGAAAACTCCTACCTGACCCAGCGGGCTCACTTCTTCACAGAGATTGAGGGGCTGGATGACTACATGGAGGTCAGGGAAGGTATGCAGCTCAAAAACATAGACTTCAAAGAGCTAATGATGGCCTATGGGGACCCAGAGCACCTCCCATGGTATGTGTCCCACTATACTTTCTGGCTGGCAGCTGTCTTGATGATCTCTTGGCCACTGAGGGTGCTCATAGAGTATCAGACTGCATACGTGCACTACCACGTTGAGAAGCTCCTAGGCCTGGAGTACACAGGGCCCAGCATAGCAGAGGAGCCCCGGTATAGGTATCACGTGCCCCGGGATAACACTCAGGACAGCACTGAGCTGGAATGGCACATCTGTACCAACCGACAGCTGATCCCCACCTACTCAGAGGCTATGCTCTTGGATCTGACAGACTCCCCTGTGTACAATGGCTACTCCGTGTGTGGGTACCGAGAAACAGCTCGCGGCTGTGAGCGCTGCAACCAGGCCTCCAGCACCTCCTCCATCTTCTCCCGCTACGCCTTCCACAGTGGCAGCGGAAACTCACGTCTCTCCCTCAGCACCAGCCGCTTCTCTTTGTGCCGGGTTCACGGCTCCCACAGGACAGGCCTCTGGAGGAGCTGCAGCAGCAGTATCGTAGACCGAGCCTGCCAGGATGAACAATGTTGCTCTTACTCTAGCCAGCTAGCCATCAATGAAAACCCACCCACCTACCAGGACGCCCGTTTCTTCCCAGTATTAATTGTACACAGGCCAGAAGGGCGTGAGGGGAGGTGCTTCTACATCCGGCGCTCATCCTACCTGGAGACCTCCTTGTGATGAGTCTTTATGGCTCTACAGCCCCTCCCTCCCCAGGACAGCTCCACTCCTCTGGCGTGGTCTGACAGAGATCAGCAAGGAAACCATAAACTTCAACACTGTGCCACCACAGAGTACTTCACATGGCAAAGTCTCCAATTACAATGCAAGAAAATATATCCACTCTGACAAGCAGCTACTCCTTTCTATTCATTCCTCCTTCCCTTATTTCCCTTCACGTGGTGTCCCTTCTCTCTTTTCTCTTTCCCCACTTCTTCTGCTCATCTGTCACCCTTTTCCTTTCTTCCCCTGTCCTGCCTTCCCTCTCATTCCCATCTCCATCCTCCCCTCATATGTCAGTCATTATACTTGCAGCAGTTTCCAATGAAGGACCTCCAAGAGCTTTGCAAACATTGGTGCATATACCCTCCTAACTCTCTTGTAAGGCAGGAAACTGAGGCCCAAAGAGGTTACGCAATTTGCCCAAGATCACACAGTAAGTCAGCAGCAGAGCCAGAAGCAGAATTCAAATCTGCAGCTTCCCAGTCACCTGCTGTTACCACCAGATCATGCTTACTTTCCCAAATCTCTCCCTTTCTCTCCCCCTTCTCTTATTTCCTGCCTCCCTCTTTTGCTTCCTCCTGTGTTTCTGTGTCCACCTCTAGCTTTCTCAGTTCTGTTCTCTACGTTCTCACCATTTCTTCCAAAGGCCCTAGAGTGCTGGATCTTGCCTAATCAAAGTGTCTTGCTTGCTTGCCTTCTGTGTACGGCAGTTAGTACTGGTGGAAAATATCTGCACCACACAAGTTTAATGGACCATTTGTGTAAACAAAGGTCCTGATGCTAAAAGTGCTGCCCATCCAAAGCTATCACTGAAGGATCATGCCTCAAAATACTATTTCCCAGTAAAAAGACAGAACGTGTTCCATCCCATCTTTCCTCCTAATCCACCATATGCCTGGGCCTTGTCAATAAACATTTCCTGCTGTTGCTAACCCCAGTTCCACACTTCAGAGTTTAACCCCAGAGGCACTGAGACCACTGACAAGTGGGAGTGAAGTCTCTGCTCTACAGCCTTGGCTGAGAGCCAGCTGGTGTTTAGCTCATGCGGTAGAGTCCAGGGCTTTAGCCCCTAAGGTTACACGTCGGTGGGGAGGGATAGCTCAGTTGTTTGAGTATTGGCCTGCTAAACCCAGGGTTGTGAGCTCAATCCTTGAGGGGGATTTAGGGATCCAGGGCAAAGGGATTAAAAAAGAAAGCTGTTAGAGATGGTGATAGGCCTTGCTGCGAGGGCAGGGGATTGGAGTCAATGACCTCTGAAAGTCCCTTCAAGCTCTATGAGACAGATATCCCCCTCTCTCTTTCAGATATATATGTACACACACATGCAACAAGTTCATTCCCTCCTGCCAAGGACCTGGGTTTGCCAGCCTTATAAATGGGGACACATCCAAGATGGGATAGGACAAGCCCCCACTTGTAAGGGCTGACAAACCCAGGTCCTCAGCAGGAAGGAATGAACCTGAAACCTGAGAAGCTAGAGGCGAGCAGGCTTTCAGCCAAGGTTGTAGAGCAGAGACTCCACTCCCCCTTGTCAGCAGTCTCAGTGCCTCAGGGGTTACAAGAGTTAGCAATGTTGGAGGCACTAACGCATACTTTGTGCTTGTTGGCACCCCCATTTTTTGCACGGTGACCCTGCTTCCCAGTTACTCCATTCAAACACCTGGCACAGGAAGGGGATTGCTAAGGGGCAAAGGTTCTTTTGTCACCTCAGTGTTCCCCGTATTCTGAGGCTGTTTGGGGGTTGCCACAACCTTCAATGTAAGTCAGAGCAACCTCAGAGCTGCTCTAACTTACAGTCTGCTTCCCATGCCTTCTATGGGGCCCGGGAAGCAAAGAATAGCTGTAACTGTGTATGAGGGTATATCCCCTGCCCCACTCTCAGTCTCCAACTCCCTGGCCCTGGCATCAGGGGCTGAGATCACACCCTGTGTCATCCTCATTCTATGCTGGCCAGGAGGCCCTTTATGCAGGGGTATCCTTGGGCGCTGTTTCTACTCCACACAAGGCCCCTTTACGCTGCCAGATCATGATAAAGGTGCCTTACTGTAACGCCAGCCTGGCCCCTGTGTCATCTAATCCTGCTCAGAGCAGGGCTAAATGACACATTAAAACACCGGCAGCAGCTGATGGCACTTCTACAGCATGGTGCTCCACCACCAGTGGAACTGAACTACCATTTGCAACAGTCAACAAGGCTGGAGATTCTGTCAGTAGCACTCCTGCTTTCCCACCTTGGGTGTCAGAGTCACTGACACATTTCCTAGCTCCATGATCTGAAGGAACCAAAGGTGGCTGGCACCTCTCAGGATCTGCTAAGGAATGCAAACCTCTTCCACTTTGTTGGGGTCACGGACTTCATGATTATCAGTGGATTGCACTAGATATCAGAATGCAATACAGTATTTTTCAGAAACAAGTTACTTTAACCCCACATGGCAAACAAATAAGAAGCATTGTCCACTAAAGTATTGTTAGCAAATGCTTGCTCTCAAATCAGTCTCTTATATATCTACTTGTAATAGGAAATTTGTACTGTCTGGTATGTGTAGATCATATCTCTAGCCAGTGCTTTTCTCGTAAAAAAAAAAAAAAAGAGGAGCTGGTACAGCTCCTTGCCACCCCACTCCCCACCCTCACTGGTTCCCACAGCTGGGGCTGCCAGAGTGGCAGTGAGGGCTCCAGCTCCTAGCCCCGTGCTGCTGTGAGGCGGTGGGGCCTCCAGCTCCTGGCCCCTGTGCTGCAGCAGGGCTGGCAGGCAGCTCTGGCGGCCCTGCAGCTGAGAGCCAGCTGGGGCACTGATCACCACCAGAAGTCCCAGCCTCAGGAACCCTGGTGAGGAGTTGCCGGTATGCAGTACTGGTACGTACCACCACAGAAAAAGCCGCGTCTATAGCTATATATGTATAGTGATTTCTTATGGCATTGACTGTTGCACTGTGTAAAAAGCCTTTCGGGTTAATTATTCTGTTTTGTAATACTGCATTTATTTCAACACAGGACAGAGAGGGATTGCTTCTACTTATGCAACACAAAGTTAATCTGACACCAAGTTATTGATGACTACAATCAAAAGGTTGTCTCACTCCACAGGAATTTATCTATTTATATACATGTCTTGGGTAAGTGCCTCCCAGTGTGACAGCTAGGCACTAACTGCACAAGTTCAGAAACATATGTGATGCTTTGTCTATTATCTTGACAAAAGTGCTTAGAGCTGCCCACATACTTAGAAGAGCCAGGTCTAGGTTTGGGGGAGTTTATAGAGATGGACTCAAGCCAAAATTTCAGTTGTGACAAACCTCATACTTTAGAAGGAATTCAGACTTAGATTCACACTACCATGAGCCAAACCAGACATCAGATCTGAATGGCGCACCCCCCCAAAAAAAAGCATGGGGAGATTTTAAATCTTGCTCAAGACTCACATCTGAGCTCTATAGCTTCTTGAGCTCATCTTTAATTATTTTTAGATGGAGTATTTGAAACTGTTTAATATGGTTCCCTTTCTCCTTTACATACACGCATGCACAGAGTTAAATTATGGGCATATGGAAGACTTAAGAAATGTAGGAGGCTCTAGCTTCCAGAAATACAGGAATTGGGCACATTCCAGCACTATTTCCTGCTAGAGGAGATGATGAAGAGACAGAGGAGAGAGAGAGAAGGAAACATGAAAGGAGACAGAAAAGGGATGCTGGATACATACACATTAAGTGAAGGGAAGCAGCTCAGATGGGGGAAAAGATAGCTCTCAGCCTGCGATCACAGCCATATCAGATAACATGGTCATAGTGTGGGTGTCCTACCCACCCTGGTAAAATGTGGTACAGTCTTCTAGCATAGCTGGAGCTTATATCTCTGAACTGTGCAAAATCCCTAGAGCTGTCCAACACTCTAGCACAGTTTGGGGACTAAAGGATATTTAGGTGCAAGATAGAGACAGACCGGTGTATCGACCATGTCAGCAGACAGCTGTATTTTAAGTGGGTCCCTTGACATGGGCATTATTGTGCAATGCTATGTTATGTAAACAGGCTGTCACAAGTCCACTGTTATGATGGGCTGGGAAGAGCATGGGAGAGAACTGTTGCCAAACCAATTAATTTAATCTTTTCAGTGAAGTGTTAACTAGCTATATGCACTATATCCATCAGAATGTCCCCCATCTCCCTCGTTATTTCCCTGGCAGTGCTTCAGAAGCCCTGAGGATTCTTACCAAATTCACTCATCCTCTTTGACCCTGCCTAGTTGGGGCATATATTGAGAAGGCCTTAGTAGGCCCAGAGAGCGGCGGTAAACACAGCACTCATTTTGCTATTTGGTAAAATACAAAAGCTGATGCTGCTCCCATTCTGACCTCGCACAAAATGTGGTGGTTCAGCCATCACCAGCCAGCTCAGGAGGCATTCGAACCACTATCCTGGACCTCCTTCCCAGCTGAGCAGACCTACTCCTGCTACATGAATGTCACTTCACTGTCATTCTTTCCATCACTTCAAATTGCTAATGCAAGATGACAGACCTATCTTCTAACAACTGAGAGAACAACTTGTGCCCTTTGTTACTAAAGTCAGTGAACAGAGAGGACTGGACATTAACATCTGAGTGTGAACTGTGTCAGCTGTAAGAAGACCACTTCATTTAAACTATGGGGAATTTGTGTACAACTGCAAGGCAATAGCTTAAGCAACAACAAAGATGGAAGTAATCTAGTTGCATTTGTGGAATTTGATCCCTTTTGACACAGAACAGGGACACTGTGGGACTCTGTAGCGAGGCCTTTACTTTGCAGCCATCAGAGAGAGGTTGTGATGGTGATGAAGACAAAGACAAAGCTGTTTTCTCTTTTGATGGCCAGTTCTACTTTTGTAGTTTCGTTATTCAGCAACCCTTGCAATTAAAGCTGATTGAAAAATAGAGCAAAAAATTGGGCCAATATTAAAAAAAAACCTCCTTGCCTTTAGAACTTTGTTAATGCTTTGACCAGCCCTGTAGTTGGTCAAAAAATGAGGTGGGAAGAGGGAATTATGCAGATTTTCATCATGAAATTTTTCAACAAAATTTTGAAATTCAAAAAATTTCAACATGCTATACAGGTACTGTGCTCTTTCTGCCTTTATCAAGACACATATAAAGCATACAATCGGTCAGGTGAGCCATAACACAACAATATCAAAATAGAGAAAGGAGGCAAGCAGGAAGGAGGTAACTTAATTGTGAGTCATTGTAATTGTTGTGTAATGACCATTGTCATCGGTAATCTATGGCCAATAGCACAAAGATCCTAATGCCCAAAATCATTGATGCTGACAAGCAAATAAAGATTGTTCATGACTGTTTGAATCTTAAAAGCATTTTAAAGTCACAAGTTATTTCTGACAAGAGGATAGCACTCTTCCATAAGTTTTCTCACAGCAGTCTGCAGTCCAAGATTGGCACAGCATCCAAGATTTCAGTCTAATTTTTGAAAAGTTCTTCCTCCTTATCATTGAGGGTATAATCCACTTCTAAGAAGATACGAGGCCAGATCCTCAGCTGGGGTAAGTCAGAGTAGTTCTGTTGACTTCAGTGGAGCTACGCTGAGCTGAGAATCAAGTCAGTAGCCCTTAACAAAAAGTTCATATTACATACTGTACTTATGTTTGCAGATAAAGCTGTTCCTGCAGGCTTGTTTTCAGGGAGGTTGGTAATTAGAGTCAGTTGAACAACAAGGGGGGAAAAACGGTGAACACTTAGACAAATTTTTTTCTACACTGGTTAAAAACTTTTCAAATGATAAGCACTAAAGGGCAAATATTTCAGATCCACCAGTAGTATTTAAGTGTGTTCTCTTCAGGTTCCTTGCCTTTACCCAAACTCACTACCAAGAGATAGGGTTGCATGTGAGTTACCACATCAAATAAAATAACTTATAAACAATTGTTTATGTTGCATATCAATGTCTTGGAGGTCAGATCTCTTTTTCTGTGAGTCAATTTTTCTATTATTCCATCTTGTTTTCTGCCCATCTGCATTTTTTTTCAGTTAGCTTGGCCCTCAGCACACTTGTACTGTATGTGAAACATTGTCTAATAGTTACAGCATGGTAATAGAGAATCCTCAACTATGCCACTACTCCTGTGTGACCTGGAACAACTCACTTCATTTACCTATACCTAAATTTCCCATTTATCAGTGCCTCAGTCCTCCCATCTCTAAACTGGGTATATTAATATCCTCAGAAGGCTTCTGGGACATTTGCAAATCTCAGTTGTTGAAATCCTTACATGAAAGGTGCCATAGGAATGCCAAGTGTTAGTATAATGTCCATTACTCTTCACACAACGTTGCTGAACCTTGAGAATATAACTACTTCTCATAACCAATGTGTATCAATATACAGCATATATAGCTAGGTCTGTATATATGGCTGGAAGGGAGAGAGAGAGATTAGCTACAGGGACTATCCTGGAAGTGCTCTGTACTTTTAGCAACCATACAACTCTGAGCATCATATCACAAGAATTGACGCAGTCCCCACAAAGGCTCCGTCATGCCCCATGAGCACAATGGCTCCCTGCTAACTGTTCAGTATATCTGATTTGTCAAAGTCTCCTCCTTGCCTTTTTGTGTCAGACTGGAAAAACAAAGGAGAGAGGAAGTACCTACCTATTTTCATTCCAGTCATGGATCCCGTGTGGTGTTGTTCAAACAGACCAGGGATTCCTAACAGAAATGCAAATGGATAAGAATTAGTATGAGTGCAGAGACCAGAACCTGTAGCTTGGGTAACCCTGGCATAAGTTATGTAACCCTGCTGTGCCTCAGTTTCCTCACCTGTAGAATGGGGCTAGCAATACCTCCCTTCCTCACAAAGGACCTAATTCACAAAGGTTTGCTTGTAGAGCCTGAGATGGAAGGCACTGTACAAATGCCACACAGCATATTAACTATTATTACAATAAACTCTCTATTTAATGGACCTTGATATAACGGACTTCAGAAATAAAGGACGGTGTCTGCCAACTCCTCTACCCCCTCCTAAATAAATGCCGGAGGCTCACCAGAGCTGCCACCGGGGCTGGAGGGGCCACAGCAATGGCTGGGGCCACTTGGGCCAGAGGAGCCGGGAGGGAGGGGGAGCTGCAGTGGGGCACAGGAGCTCTCCTCCTCCAGCCCTGTGTGCAATGGCACTGAACACCAGCCATGGGGTCATGGGCTGCTGCCCACTGGCAGGCTGGGGGCAGCCATGCTCTACCTTCGTGCGGGTGGCTCAGAGCTGGAGGCTAGAGGAGCCGCAGCTCTGAGAGCTGAAGGAGATGGAAGAAGTCACGCTGGCATTCAGCTCCTCTTTTGGTAACTGGCAGAGGGAGATGGAGGTGTGAGGAAAAGAATGGGGCAGGAGGGGGAAGGGAAGAGGGTGGGCAGAGGACAAGAGTGAGCGATGGGTTGGAGAGGTCAGTGCATCATCATACAGTATAACCATTCAGATATAACGGACTTCTGGCATTAATAGACACCCCTTCTCCCCATTAGTCCATTAAATTGTGGGTTTACTATATTACAAAACTCAGACTTGCACTGGGCTACAGCGAAACTTTTGGTCCCTTCAGCTGTGGTTCCCAGAGTGACTCTGCTGAAAGAACAGTGTCAGGACAGGGATGCTTGAACAATCTGTATTGTGAGGGATGTTGAGAGCCAGTCAACAAAACTGTAAGCCCTGTGTGTGATGGAAATCATGTCAAGCCAAAGGGTGCACCCTTATTTCCAGCATCTATCTGTCAGGGTCTTTGTCACAACCTTCCCTAGGTTCTTTACCTCCTCACAGAAACACCTCCCTGGAACATGGAAGCTAAAATTGGTTCCCTTTCCACAGACTATGTTATCCCTTACATTTCCATGAGCAGATAGGGCCCAAATCAAGCCAACAAGGTCCTGGGGACACAGAATATCAGCCAAGTTAGGGTTTGGGAGATCTTCTGGGCTTGGGTCTCCACTACCTAGTTGCATCTGACAAAGGAGGTCTTTGCCCATGAAAGCTTATGCTCCAAAATACCTGTTAGTCTATATGGTGCAACAGGACTTCTTGTTGTTTTTATGGATACAGACTAACTTGGCTACCCCTCTGATACTAGTTGTGCTTGTGTCCACAAAGCACACACACACACATACACACAGACTGCAAGTCAGAGGAAATTCTGCAGGAGGAAACTCAGGTCAAAACTTTCAGACAAAGTTACCAAATAAAATTAAATTCATTGTTAAGACACCAAAATAAGGGGGTTGATTTTCACATGCCCTGACTAAGCCCCAAGTGACTCCTAACTGATTTCATAAAGTTAGGGATTGCTCATGACCTCTGAAAACCAGGCTGCTTATTTAGGACCATAACTATGGGCTTAGCACCTTAATGAATTATTGAACAGCCACCTCCGCTCTTTTTTATTATTATTTTTTGCGTTCAGTCTCCTCCTAAACTGGTTTTTCCTGTGCAGTGGACAAGATAACCCCAAAAGAACAAGAGGTCCTGTGGCACCTTATAGACTAACAGATATTTTGGAGCATAGCCCGGCTTCTCCTCTCTTGATGTTCACAACACATTAGCTGCTGATAATGCGCCACATCCTCCCACACTGAACAGACCTTGTCAGCTCTGGCCCTCCTCTTGACTGGGACTCTCTCCTTTTCATGAGCCTATAAATTTAGACTCTCCTGATGAAGCGGGTCTTTGCCTACCTGAGCTTGTGCTCCAGAATATCTATTAGTCGATAAGGTGCCACAGGACTTCTTGTTGTTTTTGAAGATAAGGATTAACTGGGCTGCCCCTCCTCTACTTCACCCCACATGGTTTTCCTCCCGAGCATGCCCCCCCGCCCGGTTGTGTAGGGATGTTCCTCAGAGAGCTGGCCTGCGGGCATTATTTAAATGAATGAATGGCACCAAATGGTTTGCTGGCAAGAGTGGGTGTTGGGGGGGGGGAGGTAAAAGCCTTATACAGAATCACCTGGCAGGGCGCTCGACTCTCCCTTTCGGTCAGGCAGTTCCCGGGGAGACTCTGACTCCGCCGAGCTGTTATTTTCCACTTCGTTAAAAGTTCGGGAAGATTGGTTAATAAATAGAGCCCATGCATATTCATGAGGAGTGATGTCACGGGGCGGCGGGGGTGCCAAGCCGCTCGGTGCCTGCCTGGCAGCGCCATTTCCTGGAGGAAGAGCCGGAGTAAGAAGGGCTGAAGGAATTAGCAGCAGCCCAGGCGGCCGCGGGGGCTGCAGGCAGCTCGAGGCCAGCAGAGGGAGACCGCCCGGCCGGCCGCCCTGCCTTGCGTTCCCGCTCGGGGGAAGTGACTGGCTCTGAGCGGCGGGAGGAAGAGGCGAGCGGGATTTGGGGCGGGGGGCTTCCTGCAACTCCCCCTGCGCTCCTCCCCGGGGCAGCGGCGGGAGAAGTTTGCATCGCCGCCTCCCCGGGGAGCCTCCTGGGAAAGAGCAGCGCCCTGGGGTCCCGCCTTCCCCCGCCCTGCTCCTCCCGTGGGAGCCCGAAGCAGGCGCCGGCGTGGAGCTGGGGGGGAGGATGCTGCCGATGGAGATGCGGGAGAGATGGAGATGAAGCAGAGCATGGGGATCCCGGGGCTCCTGTGGCTGGGACTCTGGGCTCTGGCTCTCCGGGACGTCGCTGCTGAGGCAGGTAAGGCTGCCCGGGCGGGCTCCCGGCTGGGGCGCAGGAGGGAGGAACGCCGCTCGGCCCGGGCTGGCGGGCTCTGCAAGGGGCTCATGCTGCCGGGGAGGGGGACGTGAGCACGCTTAGCCCGGGGGGCTTTGCCGCCCCCTTGTTCTTAACCCAGCCGGCGGCTCTTGCCTGTTGTCCCGGGTGGCAATTCCGGGCGGACCCAGAGCGCTGGGGCCAGCCGGTCTCCAGGGGCCGAGAGCGCCCGCTGACACCGCACCGGGGCCACCCTCGGCGCGCCGGGCAGGCAGCGGGCGGCCGGCTCCCTTCCCAGCCCTGCAGCCGGCGGAGTATTGCTCAGACCTCGCCGGTGGCGGTCAGAGGAGTCACACTCCGCCCGGAGAGCGCCACGTTCTCGCTGGGGAGCCGCCTGGCGGCTTTTTGGAGGGCTGTGGTCCCGTCCCCCCCCCAGTCCCTCCCTCATTCTGAGTTCCCCTAAGAGCTGCTGCGAGAGGTGTGATCAGCAAACTGGGGGTTTTTTTGGTTTCAAACGTGGCTGCGTTTGCTGCTGCTGCCCAGTTGGCCCTAAACAGGTCTTGACTTTGAGGAACTTGGTTGCTCTTTTCAAGGACATGACAGTTTTTGTGCCTTGTTTTCAGCCTAGGTTTTCGAAAGGTTTGGGATGGGTGTTTGCTCCCTGTACTCTGTGGTTGGTCACCCCGCTGGCATGGGAATTTTTCTGCCCCCCCCCCGATGGGATGAGTTTGGTCAGGTTTTTTTAAATGAGTGCTGACAATGAGGCTCCTCCACCCATGCGTTGGCACCTTCGTCAGTGGCCTAGTTTTCAAAAATGGTACTCAACACTTCTGACAAATAGACCATTTATGGATCAGGCCATCTGTGCCTAAATGTGGGTGGAGGAGCCCGTGCATTTGAAATTGTTAGCTTCGGGTTTTCTATCTCCCCGTTGCTATTTCCTTTGCAGTGGACTCTGACTTGGATGGGACCTGTTGATTGTTTTTTGTTTTTGTTTTTTTTAAATTCACATTACTTATTTATGTGTCTATATTTGAGGTGGGTCCAAGTATTCTGCTGCACATTTCTATGGATTTATCAGCCTCACTTTAAGCACCCGTATTTGAAAATCTTGTCAATAAGTTTGAACAACATAAAGGTGTTTCATTTCAGGTCATGAATTACCTGCCAATATTTGACTATGTGTGGTAGATAACAAGGGCTTTCCAAAATAATGTGGAGAGCACCTCTAATGCAAATGCTGGGGAGGGGAAAGTTTAGATCCTACACTGATGCAACAGGCTGTATTTATGAACCTTATGCTTGCCGTGAATATTCTTGTGAATAAGACCTGGATGGTTGCAAATAGAGTCCTGAATACCAGTTAAGTGAGTCAATGGGAATGTTTGCTCATTATTGTTCAGGTATTTGCAGAGCTCAGCTGGCTATATAGGAAGGCCAGGTGATGATCTACTCCTACATGGCTTTTGTTTGTTTTCCTTCCAGCCTACATTTTCCTAGTTTCAGCTACAAGTAGACACACAAGGACTTGATTTTATAGCCTAAGCCTTCCACATAAAGGTTTCCTATTGAGTTCACCAGGAATTTAGGCCTGAATTTTACCTTAAGATTCACGTGGGTGGAGCACTTTGGTTTCAATCGTTTATCTTACAGATTTTGATTGCTAGATTGGGGCCCTTAGGTATGAAAGGAATGGAAGGTCTTTGTCTTAGTAGGTAAAAGTCTGCTGGTGTTTCTCCCTCCATTCGAAAAACAACTCCAAAAAACTCTTGTCGTTAATAATGAAAAGGTGCGGAGATAAGATGTAAAATATGCCATGCACACAGAGAGAAAGAGAACTAGTGTACTCATATATTGTCGATTACGTCTGACAGGCAGTCTGGAGTTAATGCAATTTCATTTCCTAACGAATTACGAATCTTCACTTCTACACTTGGCACATTGTGGCCGGGGGGGAAGTTAGTTTTTATTTCCTGCACTAGTTAAAATGTTATGAGGTAAAAAATTGAGAGTGGGTGAGTAAGAGGAGTAATATCTCAAATATAAAATAAATCTCTGATCCTTCTCAGCCAACCTGCGTGCACCCTTTTCTTCTCTTCAGAAAAAGGTGCTGCAGCTAAACTGCACCTGACAGATGAGAGAAAAGTGTGTCTGTTAAAAATTCTCTAGTTATTTTGTTCCTTTCAGTTCAGTTCTACTCATGGATTACACAGAAGTGCTATAGAAAATAGCCAGATAGGATATATGTTAGCGCTGTATTTCAATTTCTTGCATGATCAGTTTGGGTGGGAACAGAAACCTTTAAAGGCCTTCCAGATACCTTCATTGTGTACATTATGATTAACCCTTTCAGCAAAGCAGATTGTGGCAAGCTAACTAGCGACAGAGAGAGTAACCTGCTGCTTCAGTAAGGCATTTCTTACGAAAGAGGTGGTGTGTGCATTTGGATACCTGGCTACGTTAGGCTTATATAAAACAGATGGCTCCGTTGTGAAATGTTAATGTTCTGTTCCAATATTCTGTGCGGTGAGGGAGGATGCTCTGCGGCTTGCACTGGGACGTGTAATTTATGCCACTTTCAAGTTAAGTAACGTGAGATTAGATCATCCTCATTCAGGTGATTCATTCCTTTGCCCAACCAAAGTATTGCTGCATCTGAAATTAAATTATGACTTTTCTAGTTTCAGTGCTCTTAGTAAATTTGCTAAATTAACAGCTCCTCATCCGTATTTACAGCTGCTAAAACACAGCTGAAAACGCACACACGATGTTTTGCTAATAACACAGTGCTAGGAATAAAATTGCCACTGTTACCCCAGGGATGCAGTGTAATGGCAAAGGGACGTGGGGCACCAGGCCATCTCTGTAGTCAAATGCAGTTCATGCTATGAAAAAGTTTGAGGCCAGGATGGCTGCATGCTTAATTAAGGGCAGTCACAGGCTGGTGTTTTTCTATCATGGCACTGTGGGCTGGAATGTCATCTGGTGACAGAGCTGACTGCATGTGAGCAGAGATGGGTCTTAATTCTGCAGGGTAAGTCGAGGGCAATATAGCGGTGGGCAGTTTAATCTTTCTCTGAAGGATCCAGTATAGGCCACTGCCAAAGGTAAGGTACCAGACTAGACTGAACAATTGGTCTAGGATAATTTGCCACTGCCTGTATTCATGGGCAGGAAAAGGCTACTTCCACCAGCAGGACTGGATACTTTACCTTTGTCTTCCACCTTTCTGCTTCACAAGGTTTCCTGTACTTCCCCCGTTCCCTGTTTACATGCCCATCTTTTAAAAATGTACTTACCCACTGGGCTTCTGTGTTTTTACAAGGTGACATATTCCATACATTCACTTCTCATTCAGGGGAGTGTGTCCTACCCACATGCAACTGTGCTTTAAGCCAAATGCCGATCTCTTTTACACCAGTGTCAGTCACGGTAACTCCCCGGATTTCAGAGTGACGCTGATGTAACACAAATCCAGATTAGGCCCTTTGTCTCTGTTCTGGAGGTACACAGTGGGTGACTGAAGTATTCTTCCACCCCATGCTAAGGAGAAGTATGTTCTGGAAACAGGGTTTTTTACCCCCCTGTGACAGGAATACTTTAAAGTAGGCCTTATTTTCACTGGGTTTATAAATTGCCTTGGAGCTTTTCTAATGCAACAGAACAGTGTATATGGAATAACCTGCTGAGATTGAGTCTAAAATCCTGGTTCTTTACAAAGGCATACAGTGGAACAGAAATGAGGATTTATTAGTGATAGCATGGCTGCTGAAAAGTGTATGGGGGCAACATGATACTGTTCTGAGGGAACGCAAATTGTCCGAGCACTGCTGTGGAGCGCTCATGGCATTTATATCTAGCTATGCCTGGGAGCTGCTGCGTGGACACTCATTCTGCTGCTGTCCAAATTGGCAGTGTTTTTGAAGAAGCCCTGTATAGATTAAGTCTCCGCCATTTTCAAGTAATTGGCATGTCAGTATTCTCGTCTTATAATCATAAAACAAGCATAATAAGACTCTGGGGGGTGGGGGCAGTTAGAAAACTGTGCAGCGTGTTCTTGTACATTATGTCCTTCCAGACCACCAGCCTAGATTAATTTCCTGTACTCCAACCCCCCACCTCTTTTGGGGCTGGGGAGGAGGAGTATTTATTTATTTTTTAGGTATGAAATTGACAGACTCTCCAATCAAATTAAAGGTGTCTCAGGGTCAGCCGGTGAAACTAAATTGCAGCCTCGAGGGAATGGAGGACCCAGAGATGTTGTGGATCAAGGATGGAGAGGTGGTGCAGAGTGTAGACCAGGTGTACATTCCAGTAGATGACAAACACTGGATCGGATTCCTCAGGTACAACAGCTGTGGAGGAGACGGACTATCATGAAATCTACTGAGCCAGATTCTGCTATCAGCTACAGCAGCAGAATCCCACTTGTCACCCTGTGATTGTACCTTTATACTTTGCCTAGATATAACTGAGAGTGGAATTTGATCCATTGTGTTTAAGTCACTTAGGAAGGGATGGATTAGAGCTGGTGGAATCTGACTGGTCTCCTAGATGCTGCGGGGGATGGGTGCTTTGGAAATAATAGATAGTCTGGTAGCTAAGAAGTGAAAGGCATTGCTTATCCTATCAGAAGTTCTTTAAGCCATCCAGTCCTGCATAATCTGTGCTGAAATTGCGAAGGGATATTTAGCTGCATTCCTTTTCGTCTCCCTTTAAAAACAAAACTTTTCTCCCGTTCTGTGTGGTATGCACGCCTGAGTGATATTATGGAGAAAGAATGGGTCAAAGGATTACTAAAGTGAAGGAGAAACTCTTACTTTAAATCCCCAGCTCAACTCTAGCCTCAGTCATTTGTGTTTAAAAGTCATTGTCGTCAAAAGTCTCTTCACTGGTCACAGAGATGGGATAGTGGTCTCATCCCAGTGGTAGTCTCAGCCCAGTTACCTGTAAATAGTTCTTCCCCACCACAGTTTGTAGCTTTGAAGCTAGTCTCATCAAAGGACTGAATGGACCTGGGGGCTGAATTACCTCATCAAACTCTTCCCAGGGGTCATACTAGGCTCATGCTCAAGATCACTGCCAAGTTGGCTGGGGGAGCTTTTGCCAGTTCTGTCCTTGCCATAGCTGGATAATCAACAGGGGTCTCTCAGTCCAGCTCCTTCACCAGCACTGGACAATGAACAAAACAAAAAAGCAGCATGATGGGATGCGTTTATCTTATTTGTTCTAATAAACTCTGCAGCACAGCTGGAAGCTTAGATTCTGACATGGATAAGTAAGTTCTCTCTCTTACACTCATTAATTCTCATCCTCTCCCTCTCTCTGACTAAAAGGGTTAGGTGTCCTAATTAAAATGAGACTCGTGGGACTAGATTTCAATCCTGTTTGGAGAGGAGGATTTGTCACGCACACCATCCCTTAGTCATTCCAGCACATTTACTCCAGTATGTATATCAGGCCTGCTTTTGTCACAGGCCCAAAAAGCTGCCTGTGGGGCCAGCTTTTTATACCTTTTCTTCAGCAGGAGGTGGCCTCTCATGTACCCCTGGGGGTAATAATGGGTTAAGCAAGGACCATGCTCCATCTCTGACTCCTTCCTCCAGGCATAAAGGGAGCTTGGTACAAATGGCGTGCTATGAGTGGGAGTGTACCTGGAACAGCCAGGCTCAGTCTGGGATCATCCATTCACAAGCACAGGCCTCCCTTCCTTTGGATTAGCATATCTTGGAGTTACTTTGTATCACTAAAGCTGCGTCTACACGTGCACGCTACTTCGAAGTAGCGGCACAAACTTCGAAATAGCGCCCATCGCGTCTACACGCGTCGGGCGCTATTTCGAAGTTAACTTCGACGTTAGGCGGTGAGACGTCGAAGTCACTAACCTCATGAGGAGATAGGAATAGCGCCGTACTTCGACGTTCAACGTCGAAGTAGGGACCGTGTAGACGATCCGTGTCCCGCAACGTCGAAATTGCTGGGTCCTCCATGGCGGCCATCAGCTGGGGGGTTGAGAGATACTCTCTCTCCAGCCCCTGAGGGGCTCTATGGTCACCGTGGGCAGCAGCCCTTAGCCCAGGGCTTCTGGCTGCTTCTGCGGCAGCTGGGGATGTATGCTGCAGGCACAGGGTCTGCAACCAGTTGTCAACTCTGTGTATCTTGTGTTGTTTAGTGCAACTGTGTCTGGGAGGGGCCCTTTAAGGGAGCAGCTGGCTGTTGAGTCCGCCCTGTGACCCTGTCTGCAGCTGTGCCTGGCATCCCTGTTTCGATGTGTGCTACTTTGACGTGTAGACGTTCCCTCGCTGCGCCTATTTCGATGTTGGGCTGAGCAACGTCGAAGTTGAACATCGACGTTGCCGGCCCTGGAGGACGTGTAGACGTTATTCATCGAAATAGACTATTTCGATGTCGCAACATCGAAATAAGCTATTTCGATGTTGGCTGCACGTGTAGACGTAGCCTAAGAGTCCCTGGAGTTCTGGAGATTCAGATAAAAGGGACCAGTAGATCACTTAATTTGATCTTTTCTGTAACACAGGCCGTTACATTTCATGCAGCTGGTCCTATGGTGAGTGAGCCCGATAAGCTAATGCATTCCCATTCTGAGGAGTCTAAGCTGCTGTGTCCCACCGGCAGAGAACAGGAGGGAGTAAGGAGCTACCATTGCCCCTGCAATGGCAGGGAAGTGATCAGGTGTGATATGCCCAGAGGATCCCAGCAAGTGAACCACACATCACGCTGTAGAGGAAGGCAAAATAAAAGTCCCTGTCAATCTGGTCTAATGGAAAATTCCTTCCCAGCCCCAAACCCGGTAGTCAGTGTGACCATGAGCAGCTGAGCAAGTCCCACCAGCCAGGCATCTAGGCATGAGATTATCTGCAACACTCTACAGCCATTATCCAGCCCATTCAATGACCGATCTCTGGCTATGGCTAATCTCTGATGCTAACCCCCACCTTCTCCCCAAAACAGACTACATGTAGCCAGTTGTGCAGAAGTCAGGAATGAGGCATGAGATTTGATTACAGATGAACTTGGGCTGCAGTAAGCTTTCCTCTGATAGGACAAATCTGGGTGCAGTAATCCCTCCTGCAGCACAGCATAATATACTCTCTCCATTGTATACCCCTGCCTGCCCCCAGATGAAGGACTTTTTTGTCTCCCCATACTTTCTTGTTCTGATCTGGTCTTGCTAACCCTTTTTCTCTCCCTTCATGTTCCTCCACTAACAATAGCACCAGAGCTGACTCCGGATGCTGAATCTAGATATGGCCATTGTCTTTTCCTGTTACCTTCTTACTCCTACATTTCAACCACCCACTGTTTTATGACTTTCTCCTACAGTCACTGTGTTTCAGAACATGCGGCTGGATGGGCAGGACAGCTGGTTTCATCTGAAGGTACAGCTCTGAAACTCAGGCTGTAGTGGGAGCACTTTGTGCTTTTCAGCAGGCACTCTCCCCTTCCTTTCTTTCATCCTGCACATTCACCCCATCACTGAGACCAAAAAATGGAGCATTAGATCTGCTCAGGGTCACTGCATGGCCGCAGATGCATGGCTGCAACATCAAAATGATGCATTTTGCATTTGTATAATCAAAGGGCACACTCTTTTTCTGAGGTTTTTTGTACCTGAGACCCTGAGGCCTCAACTCCTGGAGCAAACTGCTCTCTGTCTCAGGGCAGAATTTCCCCCTTGGATCTGAGGTCTCAAACTCTGACACCACTTAGGCTCTAGGTCTGCCCTCACTTACATGGGTCCGTTCTCCTGCAAGTCTAGGGAGCTGCACCCGAGTGAGGGAGACCAAACTGAGGCCCTATAGATCAGATCCTCAGCTGGTATAAGTCAGTGTGGCTCCACTGAAACCACAAGTCAAAGATCTGTCCCTTAGATGATTTGTAGTACGAATAGATCAGTTTGGTAGACGTGTTCCTCGGATAAGAATACAGCTGAGTAGGTTTGAGCAAAGGAATGCCAATTCTGCCAAATCATCACACGAGAGTTTGTGCAAACAGTCCTGTCCCTAACGAAAGCACAGCATCTACATTCTCCGCAGGTGAGCGAATTGGAGCTGCTGGCTATGGATGATTTAATAGTCCAAGCTTCCATCCTTAGACTAGCTAAACTCTTGGGAATCACATGTTCAGAATCCAGTGGGTTAATTAGCCCCTTTATATTTTCAAGATAGGTGAGTTAAGTGCCATGCTGTTTCCTTTCTGTAGTTAATTCAGCTGAGGGCCTGTCTGCTCTGTGTGGGTATTAAAAATCCCCCAACAGCTTCCACAGAAGTAGGGCTTGACCTAAAATATCTCTGTTCTCTATCCACTGTTGTGACACATGCTTTGTGCTGGTTGGCTACTGCCCTCCTCCCCAGAGGTGGCTACACCTCAGTGGTATTTTGTGTGTATCTTGTTTGCCTAGTGCTTTAGGAGTCTGTGGGACGAAAGCTGCTTTATCAGTGTAAAACATCAATGTTTTTTCACTCTTTTCAGTTTGAAATCTGTTGAGCGAACAGATGCAGGGGAGTACTGGTGCGAGATTGAAAACAACGGGAAGAAGGAAGAATCACAACGAGTGTGGCTCATAGTAGAAGGTAAGGAGGAGTAGTGTTAGCTTCTCTTTAGGGCACTCTCCTACTGGGATCACAGTGGTAGAAGTGGTCAGAGGAGGTTGTGCCAGGCCCTCTAGTCTCTTCACAGAGGGGGGCAGCAGCAAGAATGATAAAATACCACAGTGAGCTAATTAAGGGGCAGGAGTAGGAAGAGAGAGAGCGGTGCCAGCTGCTCTGGAAGAGTGGGTACTCAGTTTTTAATTTTGCTGACCAGAATATAAGTGAAGGTTCCTCCCATGCACAAACCTCCAATCCAACCTCCTACTTGCTCACTGTGTGAGTCTTTAGATGCCTCCTTCTGCCAATCACCAGGAAGAACTTCACAGACCATTGCTTATCCAGAGATCACAGGTTGAGCGCCATTCCCTTAGTTCCATGAGAAGCACTTTGCTTTAGAATTTCCAAAACCAGTACTGCTTCAAACCAAAGTTTTTTTTTTGAACAGTAGCAGCATCTATTTAAGTGTATAAACTTTAATGCAAGTTGCACAGCAGTCTGGCCTGGTAAATGTAAAGCTTCTGCACATTTGTCCAACAGTTACCAAGCCAGAGTGGACAGGCAGTTCCTTATAACCTGCAGCCATACCTCCTAAGGCGATCCTGATCACATTAGGTCTCACACATTAAGGCTGCTTAGTATTCACACAGTAGAGCTACAGAAATATCCAGATAGCACTGAGAAGTCATATCGTTGGTTTACTAGGTGTTACTCCTCTTGCTGGGCAAGTGCTGAATCAGCACCTCAGCATAGTCCTAGGGTGCACAGTGTTGTGTGTGCGTGGGGGGACGGGGGTGGTGCAGTGCTGTGTATTAGATGGAGATGTAAAACCAGGGTTCTAGTCATAGTGGCCATGTCTACACTCAGAAAAAACTTTGAAATAGCCGTGCTAATGGCCAAATCAAAAAATACTAACGAGGCACTGAAATGAATATTCAGCACCTAATTAGCATGCCGCCAGCCACGGCACTTTGAAAGTGCCATGGTTCGCTCACCTGCGGCTCGTCTATGTGAGGGTCCTTTTTGAAAGGACCCTGACAACATCAAAATCTCCTTATTCTTATTAGCTGAATATAGGACAAAAAGAAGGGGATTTTGATGTTGTCAGGGTCCTTTTGAGAAGGACCCCCGTGTAGATGAGCTGTGGGCGAGCGAACCGCGGCACTTTCGAAGTGCTGTGGCTGGAAGCATGCTAATGAGGCGCTGAATATTCATTTCATCGCCTCATTAGTATTCTTCGATTTGGCCATTAGCATGGCCATTTTGAAGTTTTTTCTAAGTGTAGGCATAGCCAGTCAGTCATGAATCTTTCATAGTGGTTTTCAAAAGAATAGGGTGTTCACTCTGCTGTCCATCCGGATTCAGTTTCAGTGTTTTGTCAGCGTAGCATTTCCTTGGCAGCTTCAACTGGAGGAAAAAGGTTATAGTTAAAAAAAACCTCCCCAAGAGTGTAGTGTTACTGGTTCACAGAGATGACTGCAGTAGCATGGTGAGTATGTGATCACTATATATTGGATAAAACACTACACAAACCTAGGTTATTACATGTAATATAGCCCAGAGGTGAGCAAAGTTCGGGGCAGGCCCCTTTGGGAGTAGGGTGTGAAATTTTCAAAAGGGGAGCTCAGCATGATTGGCTGCTAGGTCTCAGGTTCATCTATCTCATTAAAAATGTTGAAATGTGTTACTGTTCTTATGTCTGTGTGTTCACGTGTGTACTGATTAATAAAGTTTTGACATTCTGCACACTCATTTTCATGCTGAAAGAGCTTTTTTTTCCTCCATATGAACATAACTGACATTTCTGTTGGTTTGGATGACATTAGACAAGTTGGGGGGGTCCTGCTAATTTGAGGGATAAAAAGTGGGGTTCGACATAAAAATTTGCTCACCCCTGATCTCACCCAATGAACTTGAATGAATTTATATATATTTCTTTATCTAAAATCAAAGGCCAAATCTCACAGGCTGTATTCAGTCAGAAATCTTATTGCCTGTAGAGGGAATTTGGCCTTGATTAGAACTACAGGATTTGGCTTTTATCCTCTTTATCCAAGAATTTAAGAAAGCAAAATGACTTTGCAGCTGGTTCCAGTTTAAAAAGTGGGGTCTGTCATGTAGAACAAGACCATATGTGAAATCTGGGGAGGTAACACAATAGAGGCACTGTGGTAAATGTGACTTGTTTGAAAACAAACGCTCAGGTTCCTCTAGTACTTGGTACCTTTGAAATGACTCAGTGACCCCTTCCATCCCTGTAAGTGTCTACACCACAGTGGTATAGCTGCACCACAGTAGCGCTTGTAGGGTAGACGTTCCCTTAGAGTCAAAAGACTTCCAACCAAAATTTTTAAACTTGAGTGGGTCTAAAGTCAGGCATCTCAATCTGCATTTAAGCATCTTGATAGAAACAAATGAGGTTACACTTCTTAGGTGCTGATCCAAGGCAGTTCCTTCTGAAGTCAGGCCATTTACTTATATTAGAATTGAGTGCTTTAATTTAAGCATTGAAGTTCTGCCTGTAACTCTCACTGGTTCCCAGACCTGCCACTGGGAGAAGAAGGGATATAAGCGGGGGGCAGTTGCCCTGGTCCCTTTTGAAAAGCTGTAACAGTGCTGCTCTGTGGTCTGGGCAGTGCTGAGGGCTGACTGCCCTTGGTTCTGCCCCTTCCACAGTGCAGAGCCATGCCCCCCTCCTGCCTTGCCCCGAGGTCTGCGGTGGCTGTCAGCATTGGTGCTGCTGCTGGTTCCTAACCGCTGTTAAATGATCGCATAGTAGCATCTTCCAGAGAGGCCTTTTTTTCAATTTTGTCCAGCTAGGAGAATGTGTTCTCTCCTTTTGGATGCTGATTTTGCCACCACCCACAGCCTAAAGATTTGACGATTAATGTAGAGCACATTTCAGCTGCACTATAAATCAACCTGGAAACTGAAGCTGACGCAGAATGTGGCAGCCTTCTTTTTAAGCGGTGCATCTCCCCAAAAGCACCTGTCACCAGTGCTCCAGGATCTGCACTGGGTCCTTATTGGTACCTAGGCAAAATTTTGTTGTTGTTTTGGATCTAAAAAGTGGAATGTTTTGGGACCTGTATCTTTCAGTGATCACCTTTTTCTTTGTACCTACATGCTGTAGTGCTGGACAAGAGTATAAAATCCAAAGATCCAGCTGCAGTCAGCTGGGATGCTGGTCCAAAGCCCTTTAAAATCAACGGGAATCTTTCCATGGACTTTAATGGGCTTTGGATCGGGCTGTATGTGGGAGAGCTGACAGCAGAGTGAGCCTGTGTGAGAGGCCCCGGCAGCTGTGGAACAGATTCTCCCCGTTGGTGTCAGATAGCCTGACTGTATTGGCCTTCAGGACAGCTGCAAGGCTGGTCTAAAAGCTGCTTTTTGTTTAATTTCCGGGACAGATATGGCAAGTTCTCGCAGTCTCTTTGGGAGATGTTACCAAGTTCAAGCATCTTTAGAGTCCATTGTATTAAATGCAAAGGTTACATATTATTACAGTAGTGAGACTGGATAATTAATCAGAGGACTTTACTCAGTAAAGTGGGAGCCAAGGATGAACTTTTGGGACAATGTGTGTGAAGTGGATTTCCTGAGAAATATCCTGAGGGAGGTGATTACAGATTCCTCTGCTCCCTGCTGCCTCTGGTTATCCAAAAGCCCAGCTTTTTAAAGCTGTGCCCTGGGGAGAGATGGACTGATTGTCTGCTGATTATTGTGACCCAGGATCAAAGGCTCTATCTGCCTAAAGGAAGGACTGCTATAGATTCATGCATGCTTGTTCTGAGCTAACAGCTTCCATGAACTTGTAACAATAAGAAACTCCTGGGTGGGGTTTGGAAGACTGACCCCTACCAGAGTTAGTGTGATTTCTGGTAAGCTATTGGTGGGTGTGGAGCTTCTTGTATTGCTTTAATGTTTCTTTGGAATGCTTTCACCTTTAGAATACATGTGTTTGCTTAGCAAGGACTGTGCTCTTACTTAATTGTGGGCAATTACAACTCTTTATAGACTCTATGGAGGCAAAAGAGGCCTGTTCGTGCAGTCATAATTCCCAGGGAGCTCCTGTTTCTTCTGTCAAGGGTTCAACATATAGTCTCCTATCTTAAATGGAGTTACTCCAACATCCACAACACTGGATTAGTTTTAACTAAACTTGTTTTATTTTTTAATTAACTATAAGAGAGAAGGTTTGGGGGGCATTAAAGTCAGCCATGGTTGAAAGAAAAATAAATGTAAAATGTTTTCTAAATGTAACAAACAAGACTTGATTAGAAGTGAAGCTCTTTCTCCATATTCTCAGTATGTTCCTGACCAAACTGTCAGACTAGGATCTGCTCCCATTGTCCAGTGGCTGTTTCTTTTGTCTGCTTAGGTGAACAGACCAGCAGTCCTGTAGCACTTTAAAGACTAACAAAATAATTTATTAGGTGATGCACTTTCGTGGGTCAGACCCACTTCCTCAGATCTGGAGATATCAGAGAGCTGGGTAGGGAGCAAGAACTTGGGGTATTTTTGCCCCTTATTTTCATAACTCAGCCGTCCTTGGAAATACATTTTCCTGAGCCCTGCTTAAAGACTTTTTTTCTGCCAAGAGCAGGGAGTCATGGGGCCTGGTTGCTCTATGCTGTTTCTTTTCACTTGTGAAGGCTGAAATGCAGCTTTTCTTTGTCTTCCACCCCACCCACCACCACCATCACACACATTCACGTTGTCTGAGGACTTTGTTTACAGCTTATATGCAAATTGAGGAAATACTCATCCCGTTGTTAAGACAGGCCTGTCCGACCAGTTTTACCAAATCCAGGCGACATGAGTTTGAACACGTACCTGTAGCATTGCTGGCGGGTGGGGCGGGGGGGGGGCGGGGAGAGGAATTTCTTAACTTCACACAAGATGTTCCTAGGCATATTTCACTGTGATAATTATTGACCAGTGAGGAAATTCCAAATAGGTTTCCAAAGGACACTTCACAGGGCACATTTGGGACAAAGGCTATCACAGAAGTGTGTAGGGTGTGAGTACAGGAGTATGTTCAGTGCTATGGGAAGGGGTTCAAAAATACCTCAGGGAATAGGTGCTCAGGTCCTACTGACTTTCAAGGAGAGCTGCATAGGTGGTGAGCATAATAAACAGGGGAAGCACAGCCACCCTCTCACCCACCTCTTGTTCCAGCTGGGACCACACACTGCCTGGTTCTTCCTTCCCACCTCCCACCACTCCATTTACACTCCTGTGCTCCAGCCTGGGCTGTGAAAAAGCTGAAGTCACATGTGTCATCCACCTTCCCTCCCTCCGTGCTCTGGAGCTATGAGGAGAGCGAGGGAAGAAAGTTGGGCCACGCACCACCTGCTGGGATAGGGGTGCCTTGCTTCTACAGTGCAGGACCACTTGGCTTCCATGGGGCCCTGGGCGGCAGGAGTGGGGCTGAGGGCTTGCCTTTCCCAGTCCTAGATTCACTCAGGAGAGCAGGCAGCCTTAATGCCCTGAAGTGCTTTGGAAAACATAACCCTGGCTGCTTTGTGGAGGGCTCAGAGATCTCTGACCAGTAGCTGTTGAATAAGTTCTAGGTATTCGTGTTAATGGAAGACAGTGGGAATCTCCTGCTGGAGACAGAGGGAAACTCTCCCGCTGCTACATCTCTGCGTTTGCTGTTCTAGGTGTGCCCTACTTTACTATGGAGCCCGAAGACTTGTCTGTGTCCCCTAATGCCCCATTCCACATGTCCTGTGCTGCTGTTGGGCCTCCTGAGCCAGTGACAATTGTCTGGTGGATGGGAGACTCCAGAGTGGGGCTTCCCCACATCTCCCCCTCCACCCTAAATGTGTCAGGTAAGGCTGCCTCCCTGATTAAAGTTGCTTGTGGTGCAAGGAGGGTGGGGGGAAGAGACCATGTGGCAAGGTGTGCAGTGATACCGGATACTGGTGTAATGTGAGACTGGGCCTCGAACGTGCTGTGAGGCTAAAAGCTGGAGATTAGGACAAACCTATATCCAGCGTATGGCGCAGGTCACCCAAAGGGGTTGTTGTTCCCCACGATACAGTGCAAAGTGGCTGGCTGCATGCTGCTGGAGAATAACAGTTGGTTGCCTCTACTGTGGCTGCATCTCTTGAGAGCGTTTTTGGTTTAATTAGATTATTCTGTTTGTAACATTTGGCTTATGGGTCCAGGTGTGTGCTGCCAGTGCTCACCCCTCTACAGCCTGCTGGACATATCCTGTCACCCTGCCCTGCTGCTGCACCCCCAGATCCCCACCATGCCAGACCCTGCATTTTCCCCACTCCCATCTAGCTGTGCTGGACACTGGACCAGCCCTTCATCCAGCAACCCTGCTATACACTTCTCTCTGCTCCAGCCATGCTGGACACCTGCCCAATTAACATTTGTCACTCAGATGAATTGTTTGAAAAATGTGATAGGAATTGATTGTGACTGAAGGTGGCAAGATAACAGAGAGTAGAGTCTACTGTCTACCTCAGAAGAGGACCGCCAGAGTGCAGGCCTCCTCACTGGAGTGCAGGAGCTCTGAGCTGGAGCAAAAAACTCTGAGGTGAAAGGGGTGTGTACGGTCTCTGCTGAGATGGTCCACAAAGGTGGGGCCAGGAGGCAATGAAGAAAAGAACATCTGTCCACGAGAAGCAGGACCGCATATCCACATGCCCAGCTAGCTATCCAAGAGTAGCACTGTGTAATCGGCATAGCCCTGGGCCAGATACTCCAGAGCTCCTTTACCGACAAAAGGTTCTGTGCACCAAATTTCTCCCTGGCGAAAGCCATTCAAATCAGTGCAGTTGCACTGGGGATTAATTTGGCTCAGTGTGTCTTTGACCATGTCTTGGGCTATCCAGGCTGCCTGTCATATTAACCCCTCCAGCACGCCTCATTTAGGTGTAAATCAAAATAAGGGCTACAATTCGTCGCAGTGTTCTCAGCTGTGCCCTCTCTTGGGTTGCTGTTTTGTGCTGGTCTGAGAAGGAAACATACATTTTCCTGGGTGTTATAACCTGCCAGTCGAAATGGAAGCAGGTGTGACACACCATCAGGCAGAGAGAGAGAGCAAGGAAACAGTCTCTATACACCCATTTTCCCAATCCGATGGCACCTCACAGAGCTTTAATTTCTTAGGGAAGGGGGCTGTCTAGTTCTCCTCATACCAAGGGTGGAGCAGTCTTTAGGCTCATTATTCATTCATTGTAGGCTTGCCCCTCCTCCCGCGCGCGTGCGCACACACGCACACACACGCACACACACACACACACCAACCAACCAACCAACCAACCAACCAAGGGGCCAGCTTTTCCTGCTCTTGGGCAGCATTGTTCTGAGAGTTTAGCTGGAATGAGGTTGTTAAGACCAGAGGTTCCACACCTTCTGTCCTTGTGGAGAGTCTCAGTGGAGGTAGAGCAGGTGCCAGGTTTCTGTCTCCCCCATCTCCCCACCACTGGGACATGCCTTTCCCCTGCCAAGCAGAGCAGCGCTCAGTTCTGAAGTACCGAGCAGCCTGTGAGTTATTCAAGATCTGTCTTTTTAACCACAGAGATGATTACAAAATCATCCTTTTGACTTGAAACCCACTTAGTGGTTACTTCTTAGGAAATTTAACTCTCAGTCATCCTCTGGGCTTTGCCTGTTGGATCTTGCCGTTGAAACAGAAAACAGGTTTCCCAGCATGAAGCTGTGTATGCTGACACCAGGTGGTCAGAGTTCCCAGGCATGTCGAAAGAGCAGGCCTGCGGGGGCAGCATGGCATGCTTGTGTTGGCAGAAGGACGAATCCAATCACAGGAAAATAATAATAAAGCAGTGACTGAAAAGCAAACGTCTTGTGACTGAAGTCAACGAGCAGCCCCTGACTGAACGAGGACAGGACTGTTGGGGTAGGGGAAGCACAGCTGCCGAACCAGCCTGTGATGGGAGTTTGGTGCACAGCCTGTTTCCCGGCAGGGACCATGTTTCCCTCTATGTTGGGAAATTGCCCACCGTGTTTTGGGCACTCGCGCTGCAAACCAAATAATAACAATAATAGTAGTGCCTCAGCTTTCTTGCCAGCTGGAACGTCTTTCGCTGTGGTTTGGTGAGATCAGTGGAGTGTGTTAAAATGTGTCATTCTCGCTGTCATTCATTGTAGTCTCTCCTTTCCTCCTCCGCCTCCTTTGCCGCCCCCCCTCCTTTTCAGTCCCTGTCAGTCTCAGTCCCCGTGAGGATGAGTCAAACACAGCGAGGGCAGGCATGGTGCCAGCTGCTCCACACGGCTTTGAGACGGTATTGCCGTCCTAACTTGCATGCACAGCGGCTGCATTGACCTGACTGGAAGAGAAACCATAAAGCAGACTAGGGCCAAGTGTACCAAGGACAAGTGCTGGATACATTTCTCCAGGGGGCTTTGCCAAGGCCTCTGAATCTTGACTGATCTGTAAGCAACGCTGGGTCTCTGCTCAGAAGCTTGCCCACAGGACTGCATTAGACTTTGGCTTTGAGGGCCCACGCCTCCCCTGCCCTGTGCCTGGTGTAATCATTTATCCCCATGCAGAGGAGTGTCAAATGTCTCGGTTTTGACTGAGGAGAATTTTACATGCACTTTGCCCTCATATACATGAGGGTTAACAGCTACCTACAGGGTGAAGCAAGAGACAGTCAGGCTCTGGGTTGGCAGTACAAAGCCTTGTTTACCCATGCCCCAAAGTGGATTCCTACCCCAGCTTGGAGCTGATTATTATATGGATTGCAGTAGAATCCAAGCATGAGGGCCCCATTGTTCCAGGCATGATTCTTGCCCCCTGGTCCTGGTCCAAGAGCTCCCAACCAGTGAGTGCCCCAAACAGTAAGGTGGGGAAGGAGGCCCAGGCTAACAATAATGGGATGGGAATGATGGTGAGAGAGTTGCCAGCCTAGCATTTTGACCTCTTCCTTCCCAAAGTCCTATCTCTCTCTCTTGTTGTACCGCAAAGTGCAAAGATGGACTCATCCACCAGGCCTCACACCTCTCCGTTTTATAATGAGTAGTTGACACACTAACGACACTAAAACCCTGCTGCTTTTGGTTGTCACCCGGCTTTGCCTCCAGTGTCACGTCTAGTGTGAGCTGGATGTTGAATGTAACCACAATTTTGCTTGTGGTTGAAGCGGGACTTGACGGCAGTTTGTATTGCTTTCTTTGTCTTGGCTTGGCTGACCTCCAGGTATTAATCAAAGTACGGTTTTCTCCTGTGAAGCCCACAACATCAAGGGACTGTCTTCTTCTCGGGCAGCCACTGTTCGGATTAAAGGTAAGAAAGCCCGAACAGGGAAGCATTGGGGGTGGAGGAAGAGGGAGGGCATGCTGCTGCTGAGCAGCCATAGGACTGAGCAGAGAGGAGCTCTCAGCAGATGGAATGCACTGTGCTGTAATGGCTGCTTGCTGCTTGATATGCAGGCCCATACCCCGGCAGTGAAATTGGCAACTGAAAGCAAACCACAACTGCGCCCGGAAGGGAAACGTGATGTAAGACAAAAGGGATTTTCCTCACAAAGGTAAAGCGTCAGGGCCACAGATCAGGCTAGGCAGACTCTAAGGTGTAAGTGGGGAAATCTTTCCTTTCTGGAGAAAGATGAGTCGCATCGGAGCTGAAGATGCCTTTTTCCTGTTGGGGCAATGCACTGGCATCTCATTGGCTGCTGGAAAGAGAGAGGGGGAAGATCACCGGAGGCCACTAAAATTAGCAGACTGACACTGATTTTATGGATTTCTGTGTTCTATACTGTTTAAAATCTCATTTACCCTAAATAATTTTTAGCCCTTCTGTGAACATCCATCATTCTGTGAATCCCTGAGCTCTTGTCATGTTTTCTTTTTAGACAGACTGAAACCAATAGAGAACCTGAAGTGGCCAGTTTCCTCCCTTCATCTTAGGTCACATTTGCCCCTGAGTTTTTGATTGTTCTTTAACATGTGTAAAATGTGCAATTTTTAAATGCTAGTCTTCAGACTTGTCACAAACATTTGTTCCAGGCTACAGCCTAGAGTAAGAACAAATGTTTGTGTCTCTACTAGAATCACAATCTAAGTAGTTAATGTCTTGAAGAGCCCCTTTAAATCCAACTATAGACCAAACCTTTTGTGGTGTGTATTTGCCTTTATGTTGACACTTGTATCTGCTGCCAACAGCCCAAGAACGCAAAACCCTGTTCTGTTTTGTTGTTGTTTATGACTGACTTAGAAAGCATTTGGGACTGTCAGGCAAAGGGCTTGTCTGCATGGGGAAATTAATTGGACTAGCTAGTGAAGAATAGGTATTCCACAGTACCTCATCTGGAACTGCTCCCCCTCTGGACGCTTGGGCTAGGTCTACGCTACGAGATAAATTCAAATGTATTAATATTGATTTTGTAACACTGTATTTCATAAATTCGAATTTGACTATACTCGCCTCCCCACATGTGCCTCACAAAGTCGAATTTTGCCGCCACACTCAATCAGCAAACATCAACTGTTGCAGCAATGCATTGTGGGAACCTATCCCACAGTTCCTTCATCCCTGTAGCATTCTGGATATGTTTGTTGGTATCTGACATTTTCCCACATTGCATTGCCTTAATTCCCCTCCCCTGGTAAGCAAATGTCCATTTTTCCAGTCGGAAGGATGGAAAAGCAGGGCATCAACAAAGATGGCAAAGTTAGCAGAAATCTATTTCTTCTGTAACTTGAATTATCAAGGATTTTATAAAAATCAGCAAGTCTGTGTCTTCTCAACTGGCCATCCACCCATCCATTGACTGTCCCCATCTCCTTGATTGCATCTGATCCCCGACAATAACACAGGGCAATTAAAAGCATTAACAAAGTGATGATAGTAAAGTTTTTGAAAAAAGAGAGTTACTGAGGGGAGGGTATTTGGCTTCCCTGTTCGTTATACAGCTTCTGTGCACAGTCTGTCTTCTCAACTGGCCCTCCACCCACTCTTCTCTGCATGAAGGGGTGCGAAGTTAGAAGAAAGAGGATAGAAAAGGCTAGGAAAAACGTTTTTTGTCTTCCCTCTTCACTACACCGACATTGCCAACACAGGGAACACTTCCCTTTGATGGCAAAAACACCCTGAAAATTTTAGCTGCCGGGGATACTTCCTCCTGAGAGGCAGCTAGCCCCCTGGGTCCTTGTTGGGGGGTAGCTTGTAGGGAGCCAGTTGAAGTATTCCCCCAGCAACAGCAAGCCCCTGAAAATCTTGGCCATTGTGGTAGACTTCCCCCCTATGGCTGCAAGCTCTCAAAATTCTTTCCTGCCTTTGGAGCCCTAACTGTGCGCAAGCCAGGACATAGTGCTGCCTGGCAGCATGGTCAGCACCGAACTGTAGGCATGTCCTTGTATTGGATCAGGGGCTAGTCACGTGATGTGGCTGAGCGTGGGAGAGATCCCGATGGCGCAGCACCTGTGAGGGAGGGGAGGGGTGTGCACAAATGTAAACCGCTGAGAAGAAGTTTCTCAGCCTCTTATGCAAGCACACCCTCCACAACAGCCTTGTTGCCATGTGGCACAGTTGGGCAGCGGGTGGCGCTGGGCAGCGCAGAAAAAAAAATACCAAGTGTTAGAGATGGAACCCTGAACTCTCTGCTGGGGCTATTGTAGTGGGTAGATTCACTCACAGCGCTAATAGCAAGGAAAGAAAGACGTTTCTCAGAATCTCATCCAAGCGTGACCCCCCCAGCCACAGGCTTCCTGGTCACCATTTGAAATTAAGGTCTTCCTGGTATCCAATTCCTGCGCACCCAAAGAGCAGCAGCCAGAGCGGAACACTGAGGGGCATTGTGGGTTACATACAGGACACCTCCGGAGGCTAATAAATTTTGATTTTAAGACGGGGGCGCTTCCGCACTGGCCTTTAATCCAACTATTAACATCAAACTTGATGCTACACCCAGCAGGTACTGACGATATTGATATGAGTGCCCCCTAAATCAAGCTAATGGTATTTCCAGTGAAGACAGTCATGTGGTAATATTGAGCTAACTGCCTTAAATTCGAATTGATCTCGTAGCGTAGACATACCCTTGGATTCCAAAATACTAGTGCCTTTTTCCTACCTAGCTCACTCCACAAAGCTGTTGTACTATAAATTCATCTCCTGTCTTCTTCCACAATAACTTTCAGTTTTAGAAACTTGACATACATCTTTAACAGTAAATTACCATGTAAATAATTAGGCTGAGTCCAGGCTGGCGCATATCCAATGGCTACAGGGTTCTCGTGTATTTTAAAAATTATAGATTGCCACAGTAAACGCTTCCTAGCCAAGCTTCATAATCAGACATCAATGAATGAATCCCCACAAACTTCCTGAGAGGAAGGCATTGTTCCCATTTTATAGATAGGGAAATCCAGGCACCAAGACATTGAATGAGTGACCAAGTGTCACGCAAATTGGTGAGAAACCCAGGAAAAGACTTGTAGACTTCCAGGCCTGTGCTGTAGCCACATGTCTGCTGATAGCTTAGCAAAAATGCCCAAGCAAGTTGCAGTAAAGTGAAGGAAGTGGGGAGGCAGTCTAAGGCCTGCAGCTCTGATTCTGCTCCCATGGAGACAATGGCAAAGTTCCTAATGACTTCAGTTGGAGCAAGAGCAGACATGAGGGGTGCTCATTTAGGACCTAATCCTGCAGCTACACATATTCTTTATTTATACTAAGAATACGAGTAGCCTCATTCACTCCAGTGGTGGGTGGAGGGGGTGTTACTCATGTAAGTAAAGGAAGGTGCACACATAGGTGCAGGATTGGGGCCTTACAGTTTCACAGGTGAGGAGACGGGTGAGCACTCAGGCATCTTCCCTAGTTTATTACTGACTCCTTTCTTCTGTGTCTCCAGACTCTCTCCTATTGCTGCTGTTCTGGGCTGGCCATGGTGCCCCAATGTGCTCGGTATATTCTTAACAGAAAATGACAGTTGTTGTAGCATCCACAGGCAATGTTCTCTAAGCTGTGAACTAGTGCAGCCTCTCAGGAGAGAGTCACATGCTGCCTGGCTGATTAGCTGAGTGCCCACAGCTAGGTTTTGTGTTTCTCTTGATGGTGCACATTTGCACATACCTCAGTGAATGTAAAAAAATATATAATATTCTGCACATGGATGGAACAGATTAGAGGGAACGTTGTCCACGGGCCCCACTCAAGTTCAAGGCCCATGGTTCTAGGCAGTCTACAGACACGCAGGAAGAGGTTATGTCTTCACTGCAGAGTTAACTTCAGTTATTCCTCTCTTAGTTTAGCTCACAGGAGAGCAGTCACACTCTGCACAGTAACACTCCACCTCCTGTGTCCATACTGGTTCTGCATGCACTTGGGTACAGGCTTCTTGGAACGTAGCCCCTGGTTCTTAGCCTTGTGGTAAACGGAGCTGCTCTATGAATTCTACCCCAATGAATTGTGGGAGAACTTGTTTGACCTGTCGGGAGGATTGTGGGAAGGCTTTGGAGGACTAGGAGCACTTGAGTGGCACTAGTCTACATCCACACTACAGAGTGGTCATGTGAGCAGTTGATGAGTTGTGCTCACTAGAGTTTTGGACTGTACCCCCCCAGAAGTAACAGCCGTCTTCAATTGAAAGGACCTGCATGTTAAGGACCTATGTGGATGAACAGGACACGAGTTAAGGGCAGCATCTGTCTTCTAATTGGAGTTAGGTTTACTGAAGACAAGTCCAGAGAGAATTCTTGCCCCAAAGAGCTTCCAACCTAACTAACCAAGACACAGGGCTGGGAGACACTAAACATTATCACCCCCTTTATTACAGGCAGACCAAAACATAGAGATATGAGCCACTTCCTCAGGCTCGCACAGGAAGTCCAGAGAAAGACTAAGAACTGAGCTCCTGAGATCTCCTGATTCCACCCCCATCCAGAGCCTTAGCCACCAGAGATTCCTTTCTTTCTAGGAGACACAGGCTCAGTCTTGGAACTCTGTAGCTGGTTTTGGAGTGACAAAGGCTTGCTCACCATTGGAACAAAGCAAACATTCAGCTCCAGTATATGCCATCCTCTCCCACAGCCCTCAGAGTAAGAAGTTTGGGGGAGGGGGCTGGGCAGGACTAGGGAGAACTGCACCTCAGCTGTGGGTTGGCCTCTTGAGGACTGTTGCAGCCAAGCATAAAAGAAAGTAGTCCTGAAACCTCCCCTACTGATACAAGTGGTAGAATTGGACTCTGGTAGGGCAGAGACTGGGAAGAATGGAGATGTCTCTGGCCCTCCGACACCAAGGGAGGTGTAGCTCATAAGGAAGGATCTGACACCTGCCAGGCATGAGACCGGTGATTGTTTCAAGCAGAAGATGTAGCATGAATGGAGAGACAAAGCCAACAGTGGGAGAAGAGGAGGCTGGGTATGCTAGAAGAGAGGTTTGGGGGAAGATAAGTGGAATGAGAGGGAGATTCAGATAAAATGGGAGGAGGGAACGTGCAGGGGACTGAAAACAAGGAGAAGGAGCTTGCATGAATGCATTAAAAGACTTGGAAGCCAATGAAGAGATTTAGGTGAGTTGGGGTAGTGACGTTGTTAGAGCTAGGCAGAAAAGCTCCATTCATGCCAAAAACAACGAGATGTCCTGTGGCACCTTATAAACTAACAGATTGATCGAAGCATAAATTTTCATGGGCAAAGACCCACTTCTTCAGATGCATTCGATGATGGAGGTCTTTGCCCACAAACGCTTATGCTCCAATAAACCTGTTAGTCTATGAGGTGCCACAGGACCTCTCGTTGCGGAGACAGACTAACATGGCTACCCCTCTGATACTTATCTCCATTCATGTCAGTAGTCATGTTAAATTACTACTCTAGGGACTAGGCTTTGTTCTGATCCCTGCTGGGCACCAGTATGGAATCAGATCTAGGGCAAATCATTTAACCTCTCCATGTCTCAGTTTCCCCATCATAATATATGGGGACTGTGGCGGGGGCGGGTAACCATAGGCCTGAGACTAGCAACTCATGTGCCCTGTGAAAATGAGGGAAAAGTCTGCAACAAATGTATTTGTATGTATCATCAATAACTGGCCAGTGAAAAGTTCAGTGTGGAGCAGGAATTGGAACAGTGCGAGCAAGCCTAGCAGTTCACAGGTCCCACCTCCAAAGGCCTGACTTGAGTGGGTGGCTAAGATTAGAAGGGGCTCAGCTGTCCCAAATCAATTTTTGGAGTCATCCTGTGCACCTGCCCAGCTCAGCTAGCAGCACCAGGGCCAGGAAGAAGGTGGAACGGGACATCATGGGGCAGGGCCCCACTTTTTCACAGAGGCATTCATCAAGTAATGCTGTGGTGGCTCCTCAGGATCCGGGAGCCGTGAGAGTCAATGGGCCAGAGTGGGTTGCTGGGCTCAGCCTCTCAAAACACCTGCTGTTGCAGCAGGAGGATGAGGCAGGCTCAGCAGCGCCCCCAAAGAATACTTTCGACCTGGCACCTATGCTTCAGCCCCAAATCCCCAGACTGTCTCTTCCGCCTATAGCCTTGTGACCTTCTGCTCAATTCTGTGTATACTAAAGAGTTTCCTTTTTTTTTTCCTGTAGCCATGCCTCTCCCAGCTTTCAATGTGACCGTAACCCGAGTCACCAGTAGCAATGCCAGCGTGACGTGGGTCCCGGGATTTGATGGCCACTCCCTCCTTCATTCTTGCACGGTTCAGGTACGACCCTCAGGTCTCTCCTCTGGCCTGCATGCGCAATGGGATCCCTCCCCTTGGCTCTCCTGCTAGATCATCCTTCACACTTGACTTTTCTGTGGGAGCACTGGGTTTTCAGGCCAGCCCTTTCAAACGTCGGGGTCTACGTCTGGATTTTGGCACAAAAAAAAAGGTGGCCTGGTTTTCAGATGTGCTGAGCTCCTGTCATTCTGGTTGAAGACTATGGCAGTTTTGGGCACTTAGCACCTCTGACAGTCACCCACTTACATATTGGCTTTAGACATCCAAGTTTAGATGCTGCCGTAACTTGGAAGCTCAGCCACACGTTTGATGCCAGTGTGCCAAGCAGAGAGAGGCAGTCAATCCTACAATAGTCTGGGCCGGTCTAACCAGGCATATTCCCTCAGCCTGTGTATCTATCAGGTGTGAATATCAGGCAGGGTTCACGCAGCCCCCTGTGACGCCCCTCTTCTGTCACAGCTTTGATACCAGTGCCAGTGGGATCACTATGTGGTGCTGAGACATTTTCATTGGAAGGAGGCCATTAAAAGCACACTGGTAAAGCAGGAGCACAACGCAGCAGTACAGGCTATCCTGCTTTCTCTCCTGTCGCATTTGCGGAGGGGGGACAAGGAAGTAAGCCCATGCTCTCATGCTTATTCCCTTTCCTAAAGGAAGTAAACTGTCACTATAGAGACATTTTTAACCACCCACCTGCAGACATTATGCCTAGATGTAGCCAGCTTTCTGGGTCTCTGGCAGCGTTTTGTTGCTGCTGCTGCTGCTATTGTGTGCAGCTCAAAATGAGTTTCTTCTTTTGCTTTGCAAGGCTGAGTTAGTCCCAGTTGGTACAGCCTATTCTTCCAGGCGTACATGCTCCTCTGCCTCGACTGTTGTAATCTTTCTGGGCTTTGAGCTCCCCCTCTCTGTTTGTGGGCCCAGGGAGGGGGAAGGCAGAGAGGAAGCAGAATCAAAACAGCTCCAGTTCCAGCCAGTTACCAGGCTTTAGCATTTCTTAAGTCTCTCAGCCCTTTCTATGCCAGTGCTTGCAACTTGGGTCAGGTGAACTGGACAATAATACTCCATTTATTGGAAACATGACCCTGAGGGAGCTGGGGTTCCTGCAGTGGGTCTAGCACAGGAAATCTCATGTTTCGTTTTCCCTCTCGCCTCACCCTACAGCACTGATTTTTGTGAGAGCTGCTGACTTACCTTTCCATGTGAAAAAGCATGCCTCTGGCTCCCAGTGAATGAGCGATTGTGCTGCTGCGAGGGTGCGAAAAGAGGGGCTTGGAGGTTGGCCCTAGTGCATCCGCAGCTCAGATGAGCAGAGAGCATCTCACAGGAGAGGCTAAAATAGTGCCACTTCTCCTCACTTCAGTGCAAGGGGGTGGGGGTGGGAAGCGAATGCAGAGGCTCTGTTTCACCACAAGCAGCTGAACAGAAGCATAGGCAGAAGGACAGAATTCAAACAGAAAAATCTGAGAGCTCCCACCCAGCTCAGAATTACTTGAACTGGCAACAGGAACACCAAGTCAGCCTATTATGTACTGCACACTGCCTGAGCGTCCTTATTTCTTATTATTAGCAAAATACATTAATGGAGCAAAATGGGGGCAGAGCAGGAGCTGTTACATTCATAGTGGAGACAAAGTTAGCAGAGATGTTTCCCCTTTGTTGAGACCCCGGGTTCTGTCCCCAGCTTCGCTGGCGACTCATGGCAGGTGTCTGAATAAGATGTGCTGAGTTGGGGCTGCCTAGTGGATTCCTATTATTCTCAGGCCATCGGGGTGTGCTGGTGTTGAACCCGACTGCTTGCAAAAGGGATGCTGCAAGAGCAAATAGGATCCAAAATTCAGCGTTGGGAAAACTTCAGTTTTGTAGCCACTAAAGGCCCAGAGAAATAAAGCCCAGATTCTTTTCCTTGTTCATTCCCGTCAAAAGCTTGTCCGTTTTGAAAGAAAAATGCTTTTTCTGCAGTGTCTGCAACCTGAATGCTGTAGCAATAACACTAGTGCAGGAGATCCTGACAGTGACATTGAACTGAACATAGAAACTGACTGTGAACAGGAAGGGAGCTGATTGGTCTGTGTGCTTTGTCTGTGTTTAGAGAAATGCCGAAAGTCAACAAGTAGCATGAAGTAAATTTTGATTTTAAAAATGCCTTTCACTTTAAATAGTCCAGTCTGTGATTTGTAATGCAGGCGAGGAAACATTTTAAAATGTAGGGCCAGAGCAGTAGCTGACATAAATCATTGTCTTTGCATTGAGGTCAATAGAGAGGATGGCTCATGATTTTTAATTTGACAGCGTCTCTTGAAATATAGAATTATACTGCTGATTCAATATTTGTTGCTACTTGTTCCGAACTGGTTCAGAAATTAGCCATTTGTGTGAAATAAATGACCAAGTGTAGAGCACGGTCTTGTCGTTCACCCTTCTTATTGTAATATACCTGCATGCTCCTCCTTGCAAAACAGGTTGCTGAGTCACCCGAAGATCACAAAGGCTCTGCAGAAGTTGTCCCTGTCCCACCCTTTTCCTGTGGTTTACGAGGATTAAAGCACTCCACCAATTATAGTGTACGGGTGCAGTGCGCTAACGAGATGGGCACGTCCCCCTTCACAGATTGGGTTTATTTTCAGACCGTGGAGTTAGGTAAGAAGATATCAGACAGAGGCTGGAAAAATTAAAAGATGTGTTAATGTTTGACAAGTCAGTTCTGATCAGGAGGGCAGGGGAGATCAGAACAAACCATTAATGAATTGCATTGAACTCAAGGTAAGGAACCCAGAGGTCATCTGTGTGTGACTCCACTCAGAATTTTCCTAAAGTCCCACTCCTATTGTTTCTTTTACCGTGAGTGATACTATTGCCAGAAAAATGATTGTAAACTGGATATTTTCTTTTCTTTTTTTTTCTGGATGGTAGTTCCATATTTGTTCTTACCCAGTACTTTCCAGATTACATCACACGTTCATAAGCAAACGTGAAAGCTACAAACTCAACTCAGGATCTTAAAATAAAGTCAATATAATGGGCCAAACGTACCCCTGGTGGCACATTGCTGGTGTAACTTCAGGGAGTCACACCAGAGATGACTTTGGTCCAGGCATTCTGCTTTTTCGCATTGTCCTCACTAATAAAAATGCCTGGCGACACTGACGCACAAGACAGAATGGAAACTAACTCACACATAGCCGTACAAGCTGGGGAGGCCCAGCTGGTTTGTTGGCTTTCTTGTGGAACGCCCTTTGTGCAGGTGAACGACATGTTGGGGGTCTGAAGTGAGTGTGCAGGCAGACAGCCTCTGTGGGTGGAGGGAGGTGGGTGGGGGAGAAGGAATGCCTGTTTTGCAGGGCAATTGACTGAGTATCACCCTCTTGTCTCCAGCTTCGGGCAGCTCTCCACAAAACATCCACATCATACAGAGAGACACTAGCCTGGTTTTGGGGTGGGAAGGAGTGGCTCCAGATCCGCTGAAAGAAAATCAACTGGGATACAGGCTGGAGTGGAGTCAGGATAACGCCACACAGGTAACATATCCAGATATCAACCCTGGGGAGATAGATGGTGACTCCTTTTGGACAGAGTTACAGAATACTAAAATTAAATCTTGTTGTAGACCATGCGGCCTCTCCTATGCACTGTCATCTCTCTGTTAGATCCTCATTGGTGTAAATCAGCATTGCTCCCTTGGTTTCAGTGGAGCTGGTCTGATTTACATGAGCTGAGGATCTGGCCCAGTTCTGCTTTCTTTGCATGTGCAGAACTCTTATTTGCAGGAATTAAAGACCATTAGTAAATCTCTGAACACCATCCGTTGTAATTAATGGGAGTTCTGGGTATTCAAAATATGCAGCAGCCGAGAGGGGCCTAAACCGTACACAGTGGCTTCAGCTCAAGGCAAGCAGTGTCTTGGCCTGATCATTTATTATGTGTAAGTTTGACTGTGCTCAGCTATCACAGCAATGGGTGCAGAGCACTGAGGAATCAGATCCCGAAGCATTTGAAAATGGCAAGGGGTATGTAAGTGCACAGTGTTATTACAGTTATCAGAGGGGTAGCCGTGTTAATCCGTATCCAAACAATGAGGTTATTATTATTATTATTACTACAATGTACACTTTCCATAGTTCCTTGGGCCCCCTCTATGTCCACATTGCACCCTGGAGCTTTTCTACCAGGACAGCTGGGGATTCTTCTGACTCCTTGTAAGCCCCTTGCCCTCGCCAGAGAGCACGTGTTGGTGCATGGCTGAATGCGCTGTGCACCAGAGATCCCCAGCTGCAGAACTACCCCAGGAGGCAGCGCAGAGCCCTGAGTGCTCTCTCACACACTGAAGCCCAAACCATTTCCCAGCTGCTCCCTGCATCAGAGACGTGATAGAAGACGACACACCTTCTCTTAAGATCCTGCACCAAGGAGTTTGGCCAGTGTAGTAGATTTGGGCCTTCTGTCTCCTGTGGCTTATTTGTTTTTCAAATGCCAGGGATACAGTAATATTAACAACTGCAAAGCATGTGAAAGGGGGTTAAATCCTTTATATTTTTCATAGTGATCAAGGGGGTTTAAAAGGACTCTGCCATGGGGGCGGACTCTAAGTTTGAACATCAGTACTTAATTTTCCCTGATACCTGCTTCTGAAGTTTGTGATTCTCTGTGGGGGTTTCCCACTTCCATACAAGTGCTTTGCCAATGATCCCATAATGATGAGCAAGTTTGCAATAACAGACAAAGGGGGAGAAATTATCCAAGCACCAATTTCACACGAGTACACATCCACTGACTTTGGTGGAGCTCCTCCTGACTTGTACCAGTGAGAGAGGAAAATCAGGTCCAATATTGGCAGCCAAAAAGTTTCAAGGCTCTATTATAAGTGATGCATGTGAAAAGGAAGTTAAAAATTATGGCAAATAGCTTGGCCATGTGCACTTCAGTGAAACTGGGCTAGAAATGCTGGCTGGTGATTGAAATTTGGCAACAAGTTAAAGCAGAATTTATTTTTTCTGATTCAGCTTTCAGTGGCTTTGGAGCATGTTGCAACTGCTTAATGTCTTTGAAGCAAAAGGAACTGTGCATCTGAAAAAGACAAAAGAAGATATTTCTGTAGCTATTTCATCCAAAGGCCTCAAAACAGTCATTAATTAAGCCTCCCAATATTCTTATGAACTAGGAAGATATTACAGTTAGCAATTTTAGAGACAGGGAAGCTAAAACACAGGGGAGGTGGAGCCTGAGGTAACATAGCCAGTCAGGGACAGAAAGAGGAGAACCCAGGAGTCTTGTCTTCAACCTTACTCTAACCTCTGGGCACAATGATCCATTTTAATAATAATAAAAACCACATTTTTCCCCTGATTGCTTTGAATGCGGGTTACTACTTGTTCTCATCTGCTTTCAGGGGGAAATGACAGTGCAAGAGACAAAAGCCAATCTTACAACATGGAATCCCCAGAAAGACCTTATAATCAGAGTGTGTGTACTTCACTCAGCTGGTTGTGGACCCTGGAGTGACACTTTCTTGGTTGCAGCCCAAGAGGTCATAGGTGAGTAGCAGGGTGATTTTAATTTGTTTTTGCTATGGTGAAAATCCTCTCTCCTAAGCTGGGAAACAGTGACTGCTGCTCGTACCACTATATCTTGTGGGCCCTGTGCCTTGCAAAGCACACAGCTGGCTAAACATCGTGGCTGTGTACGCAGTACATTACATTGAACAAAACAGAATTTAAACAGCCTTTAAAGATCTGGCATAAGCAAAACAATTCCCACCTGCTGCTTTCTTCTTTACTGATGCTGCAATGGGTAGCACGTGGAGCAGGGAAGGACATGCAATTCAAGAGATAAAGGCAAGAGCCTGATTCTCTTCTCGCTTAGACAGTGTCCACACACATTTGCACTGACTGAATGAAACTGGTGCAGTCTTCCAGGTGGATTCTCTTCTCTGGTTGAGTTTAAACCAGAATCTTCCAGCTTTAAACTCAGTCCCCACACAGCCTTTTGGACTGGCTTAACTAAGTCAGTTTAAAATCACCCTGTATATGAAACAGGAGAACGGTGCATGTCGACAAGTCCTTATGCTGGAGAAAATCTGAGGTTATTTCTTTGGCGTCAGTGGGCCAGGTCTACAGCTAGTATACACCAGCATGTCACTAGAATGGAGCGATGCCAATCCATACAGCTGAGGACACAGCACTGTGGAACTACAAGCGTGCACGTGTGAGGAGACACGGGTACAATGAGTCTGACATAGGAGTGACCGTGCTGGGCCAGACCGATGGTCCATCTCTCCCCTTCTGTCATCCAACAGTGGCCAATGCCAGATATGTCAAAGGGAATGAACAAAACAAGGCAATTTTGAGAGCTCTATCCCCTGTTGGTCAGTCCCAGCTGCGGCCAGCCAGAGGTCTACGGACCAATCCAAGCATGGGGTTGTGCCCCTGAGCATACTGGCTAGTAATAATTTATTGGCCTGTCCTCTCCATTTCTTTTCATCATCTGTGCTCACCTATTCCTAGGCACAGGCTCACAATCTGAGTGCAGGGCAGAATCTGGCCCAAGTAAGTGCAAAAGGACTGCAAAACCCTGATATTCTGATGTGGAAGCGCTTGATAATATATGTCTTTTGGAGACACAGGGCAGCAGGCAGTCAGACTTTTTCTCATCTTTGTGGATTTTTTTTTTGACTGCGTTTGTTATGAATGTTGTAGTTTTTACTGACCCTTTGCCCCCGTATGCTGTTTCTGTGTCACTTTTTATAGTTCTTTTTCTGCATTAAAAATAAACTCTTGGCAGGGTCTCATTTAAAAGTATAATGAATTGTGTAACTGGTGATCTTGAAGGTGACAGACTAATAACATTGGGACAGATCTGGAATTCACAGGAAAATATTACCTCTTCCATCCCTTTTTCCATACCGATTCTGATGACAGATGGCTCTCCGTGCCTGATGATGAAATTATTATTTGCAAAATCAGAATTGGGGCTTCACTGATTTTCAGTGAGATTTCGGCCCTGTTATGCCTTCACTTTTGAAAATGGCATCATCTAAAGCACTTAGGCCTTGCAATGGTGACTGAGCAAAACATAAAAAATACTTTTTAAAATCTGGGCCTTCCAGTCTAAATGGACAAAACAGAAAAAGGTTGGGAGGAACAATACAGAACAATCAGGATCTCTGTTCTATTTTATATAGGTTCTTGGATAGTGCTCCTGACCATAGTATTCAAGTACCTTATAGTCATGCATTATGGAACATGACTAACAGCTGTCATGAGTTCTTTTGTCCTCTTATTCTCTTCACAGAGGGAGAAACGTGTGTAGTAGAACATCATATCTTGGTAGGATTTTTTGTGAGGAGGGTGTTTTGTTTTTAAATCTACATGTTGCAATGTATTTATCATAGAGAAAGGAAGGTCAAAGAAATGCAACTTACACTTGGTTCTTGGGGAGGTCATTCCACCGTCGTGAGGTGGTCCCCAAGAAAATTCTGTCTCCCACGCAGGTGAGCTTTACCCTTATATTAGTAATTCCGTTAGGCCATAGAAGTGAAATGTTCAGTCCCACTCTCTTCACCCCAGAACTTCAGGTGGTATTTCCAATATCTGGACCCAAACCATAGAGCTGCTTGAAAATAAGGACCAAGACCATGATTCAAATTCTGTGGGAAGCCAATATGGAGAATGGAGGACAAATTGGATGTCCCTGCCTAAGCCCATGTTGCAGGGGTGTTAACTAAATGCTGAAAACTTTGTGCCCATGTTAATCAGATATCTCTAGTCCTTCTAAAAGGTGAGAAAGGTATGAATAACTGAGGCCATGGTTCACCAGGATGTGATTGTCTACTTGCTACCTGGGAAAATGCTTAGAGTCTATGAGGAATCCAAGAATACTCCTAAACTACAGACTAAATTGGCCAGTTTTGTAGTTCCTGCACCAGGCTCTTCAGAGCGCTTTCCTCCTCTGACCAGCATTGCCTGTGTCTTGCTCTGGTTCAGTTTCACCCAGCTGTTCTTCACCCAGGAGCTGATCTCATCCAAACGCTGGCCCACCTTGGCAGTAGCAGCATGGTTTTATGTGGTAAACGAGAGCTAGCGCTGTGTGCGCACTGCTCACGTTTGAGTCTGTGTCATCTGACTGGTTCACCTAATGGCTGCCTGCAGGTGGCAGAGAAGGAGCAGCAAAGAGAATCGAGCCTTGCGAGATTCCAGGGGCTCCACCAATCGTGGAGGTACAGTTTTCCATCACTGCTCTTTGGATGCGTCCCTCCAGAAGGAGTTGGACCAATTTAGTATATTACTTTGGACCCTTGCCAACTCTCTCATGTAAGGCAGCCCAGTGCTGCAGAGAGATCCGGGAAAATGAGAATGGATACCCGCTTCTGTCCACTGACAGGAGATCATCCATCAGTGCCACTTATGTGGCTTCACTTCCGTATCTTAGCACAAATCCAGATTTTGCCTGGCCTGTGACGTTAGCTTCAGAGAAGGGAGCTTGGAGTTAGCTGTGGTGCATGCCATGCCACAAGGATGATGAGTGAGCTCTGTGTTTGTTTCCATTCGATTTGGTTTGTGCTGCAAGCTGGGGACTGGGTAAGGGATGGGTTGGGTTAACTGGGGCCTGGTTGTGGAAAAGGAAGGGCAATCTGTAGGGAGGCAGGCAGAGGGCAGGGGCTCACACTTTTTTGGACAGGGAGGCGAAGAAAACAAGCCATCAGCAGGGAAGAAGAATGTCGGGGATCAGGATGTGAGGTGGGAATGCTGGGGAGGGAGTCTCCTCAAAGGTTCCGAAAACTCTGGCGTCTCTGTGACCAGTCCCAGCTCCTTCTAAAGAGGGGAGGCTCACTGCTCCTAAGGGGCTCACTTCCCCTGTGGTTTCTTTCTCCTGCCAACCCATGTGACTGCGGCTTGGGGGAGAAGCATAAGCCCGGGTGCCGTGGATGAGAGACTGGGCTGGCTGGGGGCAGGGGGGGTGGGGAGAACCTAGCCTGGTTTCACCAATCACCACCCTCCTTGTTGCTGCTAATGTTGCTTTTTCTGATTAAGCCATCTATCTAGCCCTCTCAGGCCTCATTCTTGCAGTGAGGTCAGCAATGATGGTCAAGCAGTTCTCATGGTGCCTCAGCTTTCAAGATAGGGCTTAGGTGACACTGAAGTGCTGGGTGAACGTCAGTCAGTCAGGCTGGCAGCATTCCATGTATGTCTTTCCCAGGGCAGCCACAATGAGAAAATCACCTTCAAGAACTGGAAAATGTGGCAGGAAAAAAATCAGTGAAATTGTCAGGGGCCTCTGGGGCTGGTGTCGTGCCTGAAACAGTGTTTAGCCCCTTCTCATTAACTGATTAGATTTCCAGAGGATGGTGTCCTACTAAATCAGAATAAGGTCGCTATATAAGAACAAAACATTTTTGTTTGCTTTTGTCTCAAAAATTACTTTTAAAATAATCTCTGTATTGATGCTTGTTGTGGCCAAGGGTTGGTCTTCAAAAAATGCACATGACCAAGGGCACAAAAGCAGGAAAACTGGGTTATTTATAGAAATGCTGACAGGCTCTAAACTACAGAACTGCAGAAATGACATAACTTTATTCCAGGCCTGTGCCTGAGAGAAAAGAAAAGGGGCTGACTTACCAAAAATAGCCATCTGGCAGTGGTTACGCTTTGCGTGGGTGCTCTGTGTGCAAAATGCCAAAGGGTGTGTGGGGGGTCAGTCATTAACACTCCCTGGGTGGGGGCAGGCAGCTAAACTTATAGCAACTTTGAGTGCTGTTACTACAGAGAGCCATAAGAGCTCTGCTGTCTGCACATGGGAATCTCTTACTCAGGTGGAAGAACCTGGGACAAGTACTTCAGGGACATGGGCAGAATGATTTAATAGCTCTCCTCTGTCTCTAATGTTTCAGATTATATACTCGGGGGCGGGGGGACCCTTAGGATGTGCTCTTCGTACATCCTTGGAGTGAAAGAACTGCAAAGCTAATAAAAACCAGTGCTCTCATAACACAGGAATGTTCCTACATGCTCATGTAAACACATATGTAATTCTGCTGGATTTTTGCCTCACACAGTGCTGTCAATAAGACACCTTCTGCAGACAGAGGGACAAGATGGAAGGTGAGGAGCAGAGATGGTTCATGCCTATCAACCCACAGGGGGTGGGGGGGTGTGAAGGCAGCCAGCTTCAGCAGTGTTGTTGAGCATGCTCAGTACAAGCCATGCTGCAAATCTGGGAGGGAACATGGCCCAGCATGCCTCCAGGCATGCATCATGTCAGGTCAGGAGGCAACTCTTACCATCTTTACTCTTGCTGTAATGCTTGCCTCTAGTCTAGTTCAACAGGAAGAAAGGTTGTAACTGGGATACATCCAGAGGTGGGGGGCAGTGGCTCTAGGATGTGTGCTTCCTTTCCCTCCAAGTCCCAATCCTATGGATTAATTTCACAGTGGTTCAGGAGGAGTGAGAATTAAGGGGATAATCGCTTTGCAGCACTGACCCCTTCCATCACGTGCAGAAATCAGACTGGGCTGGTACATGTTAATTAGCCATTCCAACATATCTCTGCTGGTTTTAGCAACTTCAGTGGAATTTAGCTTTTCTATTTTTTTTTAAACTTAGAAAGTTTCTAACCTTTTTCATTTTGAAGAAGACCTGCACGTAACTTGCAAACAGACTTAAACATAGCTTTGAGAGAGGTGTGAACTGTTCTCTTTTGTCTCCATGTCCTGAAGGTGATAAAGGAGATGTGTGGGTTGATAGAGAGGTGCCAGATCTTGTTTACACATCATCAACATCATCAATAACTATCAAAACAAAAAGCAGTCAAGTAGCACTTTAAAGACTAGCAATATAGTTTATTAGGTGAGCTTTCGTGGGACAGACCCACTTCTTCAGACCATAGCCAGACCAGAACAGACTCAATATTTAAGGCACAGAGAACCCAAAACAGGAAGCAAGAAGGACAAATCAGAAAAAGATAATCAAGGTGAGTAAATCAGAGAGTGGAGGGGTGGGGGGGAAGGTCAAGAATTAGATTGAGGCAAGTATGCAGACGCGCCCCTATAGTGACTCAGAAGGTTCCCACCATGATTTAAACCATGTGTTAATGTGCCGAATTTGAATATAAAAGCCAGCTTGTCCACTTCTCTTTCCAAAACTGTGCGATAATGTCTCTTCAGTAACACACATACCTTGAGGTCATTGACAGAACGCCCCATTCCATTAAAATGTTGACTAACTGGTTTGTGGATCTGGAGTGTTTTGATGTCTGTTCTGTGCCCGTTGACCCTTTGTCTAAGGGAGTTAGAAGTCTGTCCAATGTACAAAGCATCTGGGCATTGTTGGCACATGATGGCATATATGATGTTAGTAGAGGAGCATGAGAAAGTGCCCGTGATTCTGTGAGTAACCTGGTTAGGTCCAGTGATGGTATTTCCAGAGAAGATATGTGGACAAAGCTGGCAGCGGGCTTTGTTGCAGGGAAAGGTTCCAGGACTGGTGTTCCTGGGGTATAGACTGTGGCTGTTAGTGAGGATCCTCATGAGGTTGGGAGGTTGTAGGAGAGAACAGGCATGTTACCCAGGGCCTTCTGGAATGTAGCATCCTGATTAAGAATAGGTTGTAGGTCTTTAATAATTCATTGCAGTGGTCTGAGTTGGAGGCTGTAGGTGATGACCAGTGGTGTTCTGTTCTTGGCTTTTTTGGGCCGATCTTGGAGTAGCTGGTCTCTGGGTATGCGTCTGGCCCTGTCGATTTGTTTTTTTACTTCTCCTGGTGGGTAATTCAGGTTTATGAATATTTGGTAAAGTTCTTGTAGTTTTTGGTCTCTGTCAGTTGGATCAGAGCAAATGCGATTGTACCTAAGAGCTTGACTGTAAACAAAGGATCTAGTCACGTGTGCAGGATGGAAACTAGAAGGGTGTAGATAAGTATAGCGATCAGTAGGTTTTCGGTACAGTGTGGTACTGATCAGGCCATCCTTGATTAGTACTGTAGTGTCCAGGAAATGTATCTCTGGCATGTTGTAATCGAGGCATAAGTTGATGGTGGGCTGTAGATTGTTAAAGTCTCTGTGGAATTCTTCTAGAGCCTCTTTAACAATCTACAGCCCACCATCAACTTATGCCTCGATTACAACATGCCAGAGATACATTTCCTGGACACTACAGTACTAATCAAGGATGGCCTGATCAGTACCACACTGTACCGAAAACCTACTGATCGCTATACTTATCTACACCCTTCTAGTTTCCATCCTGCACACGTGACTAGATCCTTTGTTTACAGTCAAGCTCTTAGGTACAATCGCATTTGCTCTGATCCAACTGACAGAGACCAAAAACTACAAGAACTTTACCAAATATTCATAAACCTGAATTACCCACCAGGAGAAGTAAAAAAACAAATCGACAGGGCCAAACACATACCCAGAGACCAGCTACTCCAAGATCGGCCCAAAAAAGCCAAGAACAGAACACCACTGGTCATCACCTACAGCCCCCAACTCAGACCACTGCAATGAATTATTAAAGACCTACAACCTATTCTTAATCAGGATGCTACACTCCAGAAGGCCCTGGGTAACATGCCTGTTCTCTCCTACAGACAACCTCCCAACCTCATGAGGATCCTCACTAACAGCCACAGTCTATACCCCAGGAACACCAGTCCTGGAACCTTTCCCTGCAACAAAGCCCGCTGCCAGCTTTGTCCACATATCTTCTCTGGAAATACCATCACTGGACCTAACCAGGTTACTCACAGAATCACGGGCACTTTCTCATGCTCCTCTACTAACATCATATATGCCATCATGTGCCAACAATGCCCAGATGCTTTGTACATTGGACAGACTTCTAACTCCCTTAGACAAAGGGTCAACAGGCACAAAACAGACATCAAAACACTCCAGATCCACAAACCAGTTAGTCAACATTTTAATGGAATGGGGCGTTCTGTCAATGACCTCAAGGTATGTGTGTTACTGAAGAGACATTATCACACAGTTTTGGAAAGAGAAGTGGACAAGCTGGCTTTTATATTCAAATTCAGCACATTAACACATGGTTTAAATCGTGGTGGGAACCTTCTGAGTCACTATAGGGGCGCATCTGCATACTTGCCTCAATCTAATTCTTGACCTTCCCCCCCACCCCTCCACTCTCTGATTTACTCACCTTGATTATCTTTTTCTGATTTGTCCTCCTGGCTTACTGTTTTTGGTTCTCTGTGTCTTAAATATTGAGTCTGTTCTGGTCTGGCTGTGGTCTGAAGAAGTGGGTCTGTCCCATGAAAGCTCACCTCATAAACTATTTTGCTAGTCTTTAAAGTGGTACTTGACTGCTTTTTGTTTTGATAGTGTACAGACTAACACGGCTTACTCTCTGTTACTAATCATCAATAACTGTGGGCTCAGCGCCTGTTGGTGTCTGATGCCTCTCTCACTATTTCCTTCCATCTTCCCCTATCCAGAGTGCAGAGTGGCTTAGTTTCGGTAGACTAGCTCTGCACCTATCTACTACACCATCTATCCATTCTCTGTGGGGTCTGCCTCTCCTACTCGAACCATCCACTATGCCGAACACTAGGGTCTTGATTTTTCATTCGTCGTTCATTCTGCAAATATGTCCAAATAGTTGTAGCTTCTGTTTTACAATCTTCTGCACCAAGTTCTCTTTTGGCTGCATCTTCCTATATAATTCCTTGTTGGTGACCTTCTGCATCCATCTGATTCTCAGAATCTTTCTATAACAACTCCTTTCGAACACCAATATTCTTCTTTTCGAATCTTTCGTTATCACCCATGTCTCACATCCGTACAACATGCTGCTGAATACGCACGTTTTCAAGACGCTCAGCTTCGTTCTTAAGCTAATTGCTTTGCTTTTCCAGATCTTATCCATCGCCTTCAAACTTGCAAATAGCTTTCGCTATTCTAGTCGCTATTTCCTTCGCAACTAAATCTCTGATAGCTTTTTTACAAATATAGGAATACCAGCAGCCTTCAACCCTTTCTGCAGAATCCTCATTCTTTGTGAAACTCTTTGCTCTTCATGGATATGTCATCTCATTTGGTCAAGGTACCATGTAGCTTTCAGGAACGTCTCCCACGGTCTGTAGCCCAACATGCTAAATTTTGTGGCACACTGACATTTGTGTAGCAGACGAGTATATGCAAAAACAGATGTTTACTGAATTAATACAATCCTGATAATACAATCAGCACAGTAGTCCTTTATTATATGCTGAACTAGAAGACTTGCCCTGATCGCTTGGCTCCTCTGTGGCAGGGTGCTGGCAGTGCAGGGAGCACAGTGATCAGGGCAGGGATTGGGGGCTCAGGGCAGATAATGGTCGGCGCAGGACTCACATCAGGGGGTTGGATGTGAGAAGGGCTAAGGGCAGGGGGCTGGGGTGCAGGAGTCAGGTCAGGGAGGTGGGTGGTATAGGGGAGATCAAGGCTGGGGGCAGGGAGGTGTGGGCAAGCTCAGGGCAGGGGGTAAGAGTACAGGATTTAAAGCAGGGTTGCAGGCTCAGACCAGGGGGCTGGGAGGCCTGGGGGTGGGCCTCACTGAGGCCACCTATGGCAGCGAGGATGGACCTGCAGCTGCTGACCCCAGCTTCCCCTGAGCAGGGTCCCAGGGCAGTGCTGCCTGGCCCTATCTGCTGACTCCTCTGGGGAGGGGGCTTGGCTGGGGAGGCCGGGGCTGTATTGTCTGGCCCTGACAGCTGGTGGAGTCTTCTAGGGGAGTGGTGCTGCGTGGCCTGGCCTTGGTCCCTAGTGATGCTCCTTGGGGGTGGGTCTGCGTGACCTGGTCCTGGTCCAGGACCTGGTCCCGGTCCCGGTCCCGGTCCCAGTCCCGGCCAGTGCTCCTTTGTGTTGGAGGTCGGGGGGGCAGGGCTGCATGGCTGGCCTCCCTCTTCTGGCATTGCAGCCAAGTGCTCAGGGGAAGGGTTTAGGTCATGGAGGCCAATTACCTGGGCCTCTTGCAGGCAACATGGAGAGTCCTGGTCCCAGCTGACTACTCTCTTCCTGGTGCGGCCGCCTCCCTGTCACCACTCTGCAGTACAGCTGTCCCCATGCTCACTGCCCCACTGGGGTCACTCCGCAGTATCACTGTCCCTCCTACTGGCCCCCACTTTTTCCATGTTATGGAAGACACTCCCGTTCCAGGCTAGTAATGTAAATGATTAACCGGTTAACTGGTTAACCAGTAAAGCCTCACCTTGAACAGCCTAGGCACATGAGCCAGGGGTGCTCCAGTCCGGCTGGAGCTGTCCCCATCTGCAGCTGCTTGTGGCAGGTGGTGGGTGTGGCCGGGGAGACAGACAGAGACTGTTGGCTGAGCTGGAGCACCCCCGCCAATGGCGCTCCCTCGCTGCAGATGGGGGCTGCTCCAGCTGCATTGGAGTCGTCCCCCCCACAGAGCAGTACTGCAGGCAGGGATGCTCCAGCCGGGCTGGAGCAGCCGCCCCAGCCATGCTGCCCCCTTTTTGTTGGTTAATATGGTTAAACCTAACATTTAACCAATTAAACTGGATTTTATATCCCTATTCCAGGCACGTCCTCTTTTCCTGGCACAATCAAACCCTGACCTTGCTTTAAATTAGGATATAAGGAAGCTGCATACAAAATTCGGTGGTCCTGGCTCTGAGCCTTTAAGAGGAATTCTTGAACAAATGGACCCATAGACAGATGGGCAGACAGACTCACAGACAGACAAACACAAGCTCTCTGAAATAATTTCCTGGATTTATTCCAACTCAGAAGTTTACACTGATGCCTTACATTTTCCCAGTTTGTTACATGAATCATTCTTCATGCTTTTAAAAATTCCACACTAGGGGTATACAATTCGACCGATAACTGAAGGCCCAGAAATGCCTGTCACCAGACAAGGCTCCACCAGTAGGAATGCCGAACTCCCTTTCCCCGCAGCGCCCACCCGAGCAGCTGGGAGCCATGGAGAGAGGTTTCTCTAGTTCTCAGTCCATTGGTTAGTTACTTTTTCCAACCTATGATGACAGAAGTATTGCTCAATAATTCCATTGAATTCCTGAGACCCCTCACAATTCACTCCCATGAATACCCCTCTTCCAGATCCTCAGAATACCACAGTCAGCTGATGGAGTCTGTCAAGCCAATGCCAAGGCTGGAGACACGCCGAGTAACCTGTTCCACATTCTGTTCTCATCCCAAAATAGTTGAGAAGCATTGAGATTATCCTGGAGTTGAGGAACTGGAATAAATTAGTAAAAATATCCCAATTCAAACTGAGACAGCAATGGGTATTTAGACACCATATATAAGCACTCAGATCTTGTTGCTGCAGTCGCTCCATTGCTCAGGGGACTTCATCTACACTTCCTAATCAGGAAGGTTCTGATGTCCTTCTGGTGCCTATGGACACTTACAATATAGGAGTTATCCTTTGGCCTCACTCCCCCCCTACATATATTCACAAAGATATTTGTTCTGGAGGCAGATGTCAGTCAGCAAGGGATTCCTATCCATTGTTTGTTGGACAACACACAGCAGAAGGTGAAACAGAAGGTGACACCAGTGTCATGATTAGTTTTCCCCAAGCCAGTGGACCCCTGGTGGACTTTCAAAATATCAGCTTACTCAATTTACCTTACACACAACATTGGAGGCAGAATTAATGCCAAGCTCTTCTATGTCTTTCAGAATGCCGCCAAGCCTGTGAGGTATGCTTGGCATCGCATACAGATATGTTGGCCTGTTTGAGACTCCTCACATCAGAAAGAAAACAGAGTAAAACCTGTACATCTGACCATCCTTGTTAAGAATCCATCCCAATGATTACCGAATCAAATTCTGACCTCATTTAAAATAGGGTAATCTGGAACAACTGTTTGCTTAATTGCTGTGGGTGAATCCACTCATATGATACAGGGCTGCTTCACTTGTGCTAGAAATTCATCTCAGTTAAGCAACCAGGCTTTTGATGATCAGTTGAGTACTTGCCTAAGCCAAGTCTCACTGTAGATAAAAATCCTCAAGGCACACAATATTGGTAAACTGGATTAATTCAGCTTTTGTTTGTCAAGCACAGATGGTCTCCTACTTCTTAAGCATTGTTTTATTTTCTCCCTAGACGGTCAAAGACAACCACCTTATGGGACATCTTGGGTCCCTGTGGCTTTGGGCATTCTGACTGCCCTGGTTACAGCTGTTGCCCTGGCACTCATTCTCCTTCGAAAACGAAGAAAAGAAACTCGATTTGGGTAAGATAGGTTCTTTTCCCGGTTACGGATGCTGGAGCTGGTAGTCTTCAGCTCCCTCTCCATGCTGGTTTCTCGTTTGCTGGTTTTTATAATGCGGACTGGTTGCAGATGGAACATTTCTACTCCTCGTTTGGAGCCACTGCACCGTCTGACAGATTTGGGTGGGGATAGCCCTGTAGCAATTATAATTTTGTGCTTCTGTTTGCCTCCTAGACAAGCCTTCGGCAGTGTGATTGGCAGAGGAGAACCGGTGGTCCATTTCAGAGCAGCTAGGTCTTTCAACAGGGAATGCCCAGAGCGGATTGAGGCAACATGTAGGTAAAATGGTCTGAGTTCCAACAAGTCATGTCCCCATGTATATATCGGTCTTGCTCACCTTCTCCTAAAACTCATTTTTTAGGACAAAAAACTGGGATTAGCTCAAATAAGGCTCCAGACACAGTGTGGGCAGGTGCTGAGCATGTTTCCCTACACAGTTCTATTCAGGGTTAACCCTTTGTCTAATCCAACTCTGGAAAAAAAGCTGGGCTGGATTGTTGTCCACAAGGCCATGTCTAGATCAAAGAGATCTGTTGGCAAAAGATACACAAATTGCACAATGCATTTGCATATCTCCTGCCAACAGTTCTGTCGGGAGAGGCTTTCCCAACATTTGGCCTGTCAACATGGGGCCAAATGTCAGGAAAACCCCATCTGCCAACACCTCCCTTCTTCCTCGTGGAACAAGGATGACCTGGATGTTGGCAGAAGGCTCACTGAAGGTCTCCCAACAGATGTCTGCAATGTAGATATAGCCCAAGAGTCTTGGTTGAGGCGACCATGTTGGATTTCAAACACAGTCCGCAGAGGTGAAAGGACAGTGTGTTATATAGCTTCTAGCCCTCTGCATTTGGGTTTACACTAAATGCAGATCTTTTTGCCACTGTCATTCCGTACTACAATGCAAAACAAAATGGGTCTTATTCCCCACTCCACTGCACCAGTGTTACTCTGATAGTACTCCATTGACTTTAATGTTAGTGACCTAATGGAGACTAATCTGGACTAAGAACAGTAACAGATGAGCTCTCATCGTAAAAAGTAACCCTTCAAAATGTGGTACAAACATGAACTAATTAATCAGTCCTCTGAGCACCTGCATGCAGCAAGAAAGAAATATTAGGCTGGTATTCACAGATGAGGAGCTAAGTCACAGTTAAGTGATTTATGCAAAAGTCAGAGCCAGTATTAGAAGTTCCATCTTCCAGTTCTGCGTTCCAGGCCCTCAGCTAGATTCTGCAGAGGGGTGATTCCTTGGAGCAGTGCTGCATCACCAGACTGAGATGGTGGCAACACATGCCTTTGATTGTGCTCCTCTGGAGTTAGAAATTGTTCTGTTGCCCTAATGCCCGTCATGTTTTGTGCATTAATTTATCCATCTTCGTGAGGCACAGTGAGACTTGTACTGTGTGTGGTAAGAGCTAAGGGCCAGATCCTCAACCACTGTAAACCGATGCAGCTCCAGAGATGTCAGGGGAGATATGCTGATTTACACCTGCTGAGGTCTCAAACACCCTCTGGGAAACTGATAAGAGTCTGACTCTCCAGTGTTGTGCACTGTACACTTTTATCCCATTTACTTTTGGGGCTACCAAGAGCAGTGTTATCACATCAGTTCCACCTTTGTTTCTGTGGCACCGAAACAGCAATTTCCATATACTGGAAAGGTACTGGAGTCTTGTCTTGCCTGAGACTCAAGGGTATGGGAGGAGTCCTCCCTTTTCCAAGTTCACAAACATACAATGTTGGTGTAGGACTGAAGGACTGGATTATGGGAGACGGCTAAAGGGCTGGACTCACAGCATGTTCTTTTGATCCCTCTTCCTTTCATTTTTCCAGTGGACAGCATAGGGATCAGTGATGAACTGAAGACCAAACTCACAGATGTTCTAATCCAGGAGCAGCAGTTCACTCTGGGAAGGATGCTAGGCAAAGGTGAGTCTATACTAAAACCCAGACAAGACCTAATACAATCACGTTAATGCCCCATCTACATATCAGGCATCTCCAAGTCAGGGGAAGTGGTTACAATCAACTTGTCTTGGAGACTGTTAAACATGATTAAAAATTTTAGGGGTTGTACCCATCTCTTGAGTTAAAACAATTAAAGGCTTTGTCTTGGTTATGGAGATGTGATTAGGCCACATCTACACAACAGCTGTTAGGAGCTTTGTAATCAGGTCATGAGACTCATTTGTAGCTATGATACACATAAGGTTTTACACAGTACTCTTGGTCCACCACATGCAAACATGGCAGATGTTTTAAGCTAAGGAGTATTTTTCTTATATTTCAGCCATCCTTTCAACTTAAAAATGAATACAATGCAACTAAGTGGTTTGGAAGGAGTTCTATAAAAATTGTTTCCTGATACGCTTTAAAATCTTAAACAAAATAAAAAGGCACAAATAATAGGAGGCACTTTGCAAAAAAACCCACAAGACCAAAAGATTAGATGGGTCCAGAGTCAAATGTTCACAGTCTGGGGATGAATTTTTCCACAATTTGGGGGCGTTTGGCTCTAAGATTTTAGGTCAGGTTACTCACTAGGGCTACGTCTACACGTGCAGCCAACATCGAAATAGTCTATTTCGATGAATAACGTCTACACGTCCTCCAGGGCCGGCAACGTCGATGTTCAACTTCGACGTTGCTCAGCCCAACATCGAAATAGGCGCAGCAAGGGAACGTCTACACGTCAAAGTAGCACACATCGAAATAGGGATGCCAGGCACAGCTGCAGACAGGGTCACAGGGCGGACTCAACAACCAGCCACTCCCTTAAAGGGCCCCTCCCAGACACAGTTGCACTAAACAACACAAGATACACAGAGCTGACAACTGGTTGCAGACCCTGTGCCTGCAGCATAGATCCCCAGCTGCCGCAGAAGCAGCCAGAAGCCCTGGGCTAAGGGCTGCTGCCCACGGTGACCATAGAGCCCCGCAGGGGCTGGAGACAGAGCATCTCTCAACCCCCCCAGCTGATGGCCGCCATGGAGGACCCAGCAATTTCGACGTTGTGGGACGCGGATCGTCTACACGGTCCCTACTTCGACGTTGAACGTCGAAGTAGGGTGCTATTCCTATCTCCTCATGAGGTTAGCGACTTCGACGTCTCGCCGCCTAACGTCGAAGTTGGTGCCGCTACTTCGAAGTAGCGTGCACGTGTAGACGCAGCTTAGGAAAGCATAAAGCCTTTAACCGAAAGACCAGCAATGAATCCAAAGGGAAGGAGAAATCAGGTGGCAGAGGCAATGGAAAAGGGAGCTGGCTTTCATTTTGACATAAACAATAGGTTTCTAAGATTAGCTTTAATGTAATTCTCTTCAATTCTGCTCAAGTAAGACTCTTCCACCCGCCACACGCCCACGTCCCCCGCCTCCAAAAAATGTGCTTCTGAAAGTCAGTTTCATGCAGGGAGAACAATCTTTCTACGGAAGAAAAGGGCTCAGATCTTGATGCCGCTAGGCAATAGAACTTGTTAGAACTAATGCAGAGGAAACATGTGCCTGCCTCTTGCCTGGATTTCATTGACAGACCCAGAGATTTATCCCACTGTTACCTAGCTGGCCAGGTCCTCAGCTTGTACTCTGACATAACTGGGGTACTGTCATGGTATAAGTGAGCTGGAAATTTGCCCTAGCCAGGCACTTGAACATTCCTTCAGTGTGAGAGAATCTCTAGTGGGCATCAGCCTGGTGCAGCCAGTTCTGCACCATCTGCTCCAGGCCCCACAACCCCAGTGCTCAGCACTGGGCTGTCGTGGGGCTGGGAAGGGGCACGGGTGGAATGCCTTATGCTTGGATAATCACTAGCTGCCTTTGGTTCTCCCCATGGAACAGCATAAAGGTAGCGTTCAACTGCCTTTACTTTCACCCCTCCCTGCTTTGGGTCCAGCGACGTGATCTTTTGTGCACTGCAATTATGAAATGAACACATACAGGAGGGTGCTGGAGAAAAGCCAGCCGAAAGGAGCTAATTTTTATCCCGTCCTTTCACTTTGTGGTGTGGATGCCAGAACCATCTTGCACCACTTCCTCCCTCTTGCTCCAGTACTGCTTACTTGGCAGCACTCTGATCTGAAGCAATATGCCTCAAATCAAATGCATTCATCTACAAGATAAGCAGTTATGAAACGGCATATGTAGATTTAGTAGCTGGAATTTATCCCAGCAGGCAAGTAAAAGCTAGACTGAAACTAATGCAAACAGATATATTATTTTTGTTTCAAATCTATGTCCTGGTTTAAAGCCACTTCAGGCCAAACCAGCTTTAACATGGTGTAGCCAGACATGCTTTGTCTACACTGAGGCCTTGTTTCCAATGGAGGAATTTACAGGGGCAATCCCCCTCCGCCCCGCCCGCCCACACTGGTCAACATGTGCTCCTTGTCCGCACACAAGTGCTTCAATCGATTGTCAGGACAGCTATAGTCAGTGACCGTTAATCCCTGAATTTGCAGAGATATGGCCTGATTGTGTCTCATTTGATGAATCCCACTGGCACAGTCATTGGGTTGTCACCTCTGACAGCTGTCACCTTGGAAAGCTTCCTCAGATGAAAACTTTCTTAGTTCTCCAGCTGAGAGGCCCCCCTCTGCCCCTAGCCAAGTCCCATTCTGCCGAGCCCCTGGTGACATCCCCTCTCCAGAAATAATCCTCAGCTGTGACCCAGGATCCTTCCTCCAGCTCTGCATGTCCTCAGTCAGCATCGTCTGTGATGGTACTATCTCCTTACTGCCTGCTCTGGTATTCCACAGGGGAGTTTGGGTCGGTTAGAGAGGCACTTCTGAAGCTGGAGGATGGCTCTTTCCAGAAAGTTGCAGTGAAGATGTTGAAAGGTGAGTGAAAACAGGGGGCAGCTGAACACTTCAAATACAATAATTTGTCGATAGGTAAATGTCTGTAAACATTGATTTCACCATACACACGCCAAAGTGATGAACAGATATTTCCATCTGGCCTTGGCCAGCTCCTGCTGAGACAACTCACTTCTTTGTTGATCCCTTTTCATTTCCCTTTATCACTGTCCATTTTGTCTTTAAAAATGGGGCAAGGGTCATGTCTCCTTACAGTTTTTACAGCACCTAGCACTTCTGGGACACCACCAGAGGCAAATAGTGTATGTTACCTATGGGTTGGGTATAAGATACAAAACAGCAGAACTCCCATTGATTTGGCATTCAGCCAGTCAGTGGATGTACAAAACAACCACAGCTTCCATGTTGGCCAGGAAGGGGAGCCTGTAGCTGGAAAAGCAACTACTGGATAAAGCAGATAAAACAAAGCAGGGTACAGTCTCCCATAATATTCTTGCCCATAAGTTAAGGAAGTATGGATTGGATAAAATCGACTGTGTAGTAGCTAGAAAACTAGCTAGATTATCAAGCCCAATGAGTGGTGATCAACGGCTCAAGGTCTGGTTGGCAGTCGGTTTCAAGTGGCGTGTCCCAAGGATCAATTCTAGGGCTGGGATTGTTCAAGATCTTTATTAATGACCTGAACAAGGGAATGGATTGCACCTTCAGCAAGTTTGCAGATGACACTAAGCTAGGAGGACAGATACACTGGAGGGTAGGGATAGGGTCCTGAGTGACTTAGATAAATTGGAGAATTGGGCCAAAAGAAATTTGATGAGGTTCAACAAAGACAAGCGCAGAGTCTCGCACTTGGGATGGAAGAATCCCAAGCATTGTTACCGGCTGGGGACCAACTGGCTAAGTATCAGTGCAGCAGAAAAAGACCTGGGCATTACAGTGGATCAGAGGCTGCATATGAGTCAACAATGTGTCCTTGTACTCAAGAAGGCTAGTGGCATGTTGGGGTGCATTAGGAGCAGCATTTCCAGCAGATCTAGAGATGTTATTATTCCCCTCTGTTCAGCACTGGTGAGGCCACATCTGAAGTATTGCGTCCAGTTCTGGGTCCCACAGTATAGAAAGGATGTGGATGCATTAGAGAGTCCAGCAGAGGGCAATGAAAATGATTGGGGTGGCTGGAGAACATCACCTATGAGGAGAGACTGAGGGATTTTGGCTTATTTAGTTTGCAGAAAAGAAGAGCAAGGGAGGATTTGTTAGCAGCCTTTAACTTGCTGAAGGGATGCTCTAAAGAGGATGGAGAGAGGCTGTTCTCAGTAGTGACAGATGGCAGAACAAGGAGCAATGGTCTGAAGTTACAAAGCAGGAGGTGTAGGTTGGATATTAGGAAAACTATTCACCAGGAGGGTGGTGAAGCACTGGAATGTGTTATCGAGAGAGGTGGTGGAAAATCCATCCTTAGGGGTTTTTAAGTCCCGGCTTGACAAAGTCCTGGCTGGGATGATTTAGTTGGAGATGATCCTGCCTTAGGCAGGGGGGCTGGACTCAATGACCTCCTGAGCTTTCTTCCAGCCCTAGGATTTTATAATTCTATGAAAGTGGGACCCTTCCCCCTCCCCCACCAACACTAACCTGTAGCACTCCATCCCTGTCACTCCTAGAGCTAAAGTCAGCTTTGGTGTAAATGGATGCAGCTGACACTGACTTATGCAAAAGTTATGCTTGCTTATGCTTGGAACCAAGTTTGGTCACCACTGAATATACTCTTTTTTTCATTTTTTTTAATGGCAGATTAATACAAATTACAATGCTTTGCCACTTGCAAGCATGATTCTGATCATCTTGTAAACCTCTGGGTCTGAATCTGATCTCCTGGCAGGTCTTAAGAACTCCCACCACGTTCAGCAGTGACATGATGGAAGGGGAAAGTGACACACAGCACTGACTCCTGATCTCACTCCCATCTGTGTAAACGTGGAAAAACAGCAGAAAAATCTAGGATGCTAGTCCAGATTGTTACTGCTGTGATCAGATCAGAAACTGGCTTAATGAATAACTTCCATGCCCTTTAATGTCACTGTTGATCTTAGTCCAAGATCTCTAAGGCTGCTGGAGCCAAAGAATATCATTGCACCTGCAAATTGAAAGAAGCAGTATTGCTAAGAGACATAAAAGGACTGAACTTATGTGCCACAGAGGTCATGTACTAAATAGTCTCCCCCATTAGAACTGGGATTCCAGACAAGCCACTTGGTTGGCAAAAACTTTAATCCCTTCTGCCAAGCTATCACCTCATCTCCCCACCCATTATAGTTTAGTTCCTTTTAGCTAATTAATTCCCACGTCTTTATGCCCCCACTCATGATTTCTGTGGCTTCCAAGGAAAGCTGTTGCTGAGAAAAGAGCTGCTAATCGACAGGTCTTCGCTCTGCCAAGAACGAAGTCACCAGATGTCCCTGCTAGATGCTTGCAGCTCTCTCGCTATTCTAACTTCTGTTCTTCCCCCTCCCCCCGTCCCAGGAGAGTGTGGCAGGGTAGGCTTTGTATCTCATTGTGTGCGTGAGCCGAAGTGTCATACTGCACAAAGTGAGGTTCTGATAATCATGTCTCGCAATGCTCCTCTGAGTCACTAAGGAAAAATCTCGTGCTTCTGCCTTCCAGCGGACATCTTCACCTCAAGCGACATTGAAGAATTCCTGCGAGAGGCTGCCTGCATGAAGGAGTTTGACCACCCACATGTTACTAAACTGATCGGTGAGCCAGCAGCAGAGATCTGTGACACAGAATAGTTGCTTCTGTGCTGCCAGATCACAAACTGCTTCATAAACTATACACATAATGTATGCAGATAGAACAACACCTTCTGGAGGAATGAGCAGCAGCATTCACCTGAGCCTCCCCACTCTGTGGGATGTGGATGTTGGTCCTTTCCAGGCCAAAGTAGAGTGTTGAAGTGTGTGTAATGATAAGTATGTGCGCACACACACGTTTGTAATGCAGCTGTCATTCATTTCTCTTGCTTAAACTGTTTCTCCATTCTTCTTTGGCTTTCAGAAATAACTAGAAGACGTTAGCCATAGCTAGCTTGGCTGTGAAATTGGTTGAATGGTGGTGAAAGGGTATGTTGGATGGGTCAGGGGAAAAATAGGGGAATGCTTCAGATTAGAATCCCCTAACCACTGAGGAAAAAGATAGCAGAACACTTCCTGCCTTGCTCTAAGGCACTGCAGGATGTGGGGCAATGCAAGCAAAACTCCGATTTCTCTGATAACTGAGGGGCAGCTCACTGCTCCATTTGGAGGGATCCTACGAACTTTAGCGTCCAGATTTGTAAGAAGATAAGTGCCTCCTGAGTGGTGCTGAGCACCTCCCACTGAGGTAAGAGTAGAGGTGTCTCTGCCTCACAGGATGTGTCTGGCCCTGAGTGGAAGGTTGGCACATGGAATTCAACCCTCCAGAAATGTGAATGACTGTGTTTCCCAGAGATTGCTAAGAAGAGGGAGAGGCAAGTGTAATTCATTGCTCAGAATGGATCTATTTGCAAACAGCTCTTTGCTGTGTGCTCTCTCACACCAGGAGTCAGCCTGCGGAGTCGCCCCAAGGGTCGGCTTCCCATTCCCATGGTCATCCTGCCCTTCATGAAGCATGGAGACCTTCATGCTTTTCTGGTGATGTCCCGGATAGGAGAAAACCCATTTGTAAGTCTTTCTCTTTGTATGACCCCTTCTGGGAGTGAGTAGGTTTGGGAAGAGTCAGAATGGTGCAGGCTTTTACCTGTGATGGTACTTGGCGTGGGGCTCGAAAGTTTTGATCTCCCTGGAGGCTGGCAAGGTTCTGAAACGTCTTTACTTTGTCCAGCCTGCACTGGGAACAGGTTGCCTCTCCAATGCCTCTGGTGCAGACCAGCAGGTAAATGCCCTAGTTTGGGCCTGGAATCTCCCAGGGACCAATCTAGAACTGTGCTTTCTTGCAGAATTTGCCCCTTCAGACACTACTCAAGTTCATGATTGATATTGCCAGTGGCATGGAATACCTGAGTTCGAAAAACTTCATACACAGGGACCTTGCTACTCGGAACTGCATGTAAGTGGGCCAGGCACTTTTAAGACCAAAAAAAGGCTAGAGAGGGAAAAGGGCAAATTCTTTATAAGAGAGGAATAAGAGAGAAGGGGTGGGAAGCCTCATGAAGTCACAGATGCTGGGGGAGTAGCCTGCCTTCTACTGAAGGGTTAGCGGGAAACCAGTTCTTCCTCCCAAGAAAGTGGCAACAGATATGGGGAAGCTAGAACCTACTCATAGATTCCAAGGCCAACAGGGACCCATTGCGATCATCTAGTCTGACCTCCTGTACAACAGAGGCCATAGAACTTCCCCAAAAGAATGGCTGCAGTGTTGCTTTTAGAAAAATATCCAGTCTTGATTTTCAGATTGTCACTAATGGAAACTCTACCACAACCCATGGTAAATTATTATAATGATTAGCCACTGTCACTGTTAAAAGCACAGTTTCCTGCTGAAAGAGTGGCATCTCCCTGTGAGTGATGCCTAAGACTGGCTCAGTACCCAAACTCAACTCTCTTTCCAGGACGCTGGTCACTGGGCTGATGTTTGGTGGGGCTTGTGTTATTTTTTTGTAGCATTGTGTCATTCTGATGAGACATCATCAGGTATTGAGGTGAGGTCACAATGCAGCATACAGAGCAAAGAGGGGATTTGGGATGTAAGAGAAAGGAGCTTTTAGAACAGGTGTGTCAGTTGTGAGGGCTTGATAATGATGGTGTAAAAACTTGTCTAGGATTCCGCAAGGTGCACAGGGGACCCTCTGGTGACATGGCAGATCCCAACCCACATTGAGGATTTTCTTTTGAAATAATTAAATTGTTTACAGCTGTGCATGATGCAGCATTGTGGCTTCTCTCCCCCAACCACCTGCCTGCTGTGAGGAAGGAGAAGGCATCCTTTCTCATCTCTCCTCCTTCCTTGGCTACTGGGGATGGAGCAAGGGAACAAGCCAAATTATGTTCTAATTAGTAGAACTTAATGGACATCTAAACAAAACCACTTCCTGCTACTAGGCACCTGTCTGCAACTTTAGGCACCGAAATGTCTTTGAAAATTTGGCCCAGGCAGTGGCAACTTTGGTGTGCTATTTTATATAAAATCTTTGGGGAAGGGAGATGATTCCCTCTGGAACCCTTCAGGTGGAAATCACTCTGCTCGTGCACTTTCAGCAACATAGTGAGTTTCTTGTTCATCCTTAGGAACTGTGCCTAGACCTCCAACCTATTTCACATCAGCCTCCAAAGGGTGATGGCCTGGGGACACTACTAACTCTCAGTCCTGGTTGAGTTGGCGAGCTAAGGCTCATTACTCTGCCATGAGCTGGCTAGTCCTGGACATGTTTCCAGCTGCTTAAATGTAGCCAATAGATGCCTTCTGACACAAACTCATTTTCCCTTAGGTTGGATGAGAATATGAATGTGTGTGTAGCAGATTTTGGACTGTCTAAGAAAATCTACAGTGGGGACTATTACCGCCAGGGCTGTGCCTCAAAGCTGCCAGTGAAGTGGCTTGCTCTGGAAAGCCTTGCAGACAATCTTTATACAACACATAGTGATGTGGTAAGTTTTGCTCTTTAATTTTGAGCCAGATCCAACTCCCCTAGAAACCAGTGGGGATCCTTCTGTTGACTTCCCCAGAGAGTGAATCAGGCCCTTGATGGTGGGAAAGAGCCCTGTGCATGTCTGAGGACTTGTGTGGGGGTGGGTCCATCCCTGCCTTCTGGTGGGGATGATGACATCGGAACTGGGGAATAAGGGAAAATATTGTGAAGCTGAAAAGAGCAGTTTGTGGTGCCAATGTGAAAGCACTGAATCCTCTCCTAGTCTTCTCTTCTCTTTCACCCCCTCATTTCCCATCCCTTGCCTCCTTCCTCCATCTGCCTCTCTTGTCTGCCCCCCTCCCCCCCAACCATTCTTCCTATCCCTCCATTTTTATCTTTCCTTTCTCACCCTGGTCGTCTTCCTTTTCCTTTGTTACCATTCCATGCCACCAAAAATTGACATGCTCCTGCACTTACGTACTTGAGCAGGCTGGCAATGGTATTTTATTCAGCAACAAGCTACACTGAGGGTGACACCAAACAGCCCTCCCCTTTTGTCATGTGGATTAAAAGGCCACTGACTCCTTAGATACTCATCCTTATTCCATTTCACTAAGGAGGTGAGGACAAGCACATACATGCACCTGGAACTCCTATTTCTGTCTTCTAGCTCTGCCTCCTGGTTCTCTCCATTCTCTCCCTTGGTGCCTGCTAACCTGGTTTCCCAGTGGCTCCCTCTTTGACCTGTGGACCTGCACTTCCCATTACTAATTGCTGATGCTGCCTCTAAAGAGGCAGACAGTGATGCTGTACAGCCTGGCTGCAGTATTGCCTTAGGTACTATCCTTGACCAGCTGCCGAGTGTGCCCAATGAGCGACTGATGACACACCTGCATGCATCAGTGATTGTGAGGAACAGTCCTCTTTGCAGGCAGCAAATCCTGCTGGTTAGACATCCACTGGCATTTTCCAAAGATGCGTGTCATTAACACATTAAGCCAAAGTGGCTCATTCCCGGAATTCACTTTCCTAGGCCTGATGGCTAAACTCTACCTTCACTTACACCTCCGTATCCTCCAGCAGCTCCAAATCCGGCTCAGCACAATAAGCTAATTAGCTCACAGCAGCCAGTTAGGCTGCCCCTGGCCCCAGCAAACTGGGAGCCAAGTTTCCTAGTTCCGTTTGCTGTTCTCTTTCAGTGGGCATTTGGCGTGACGATGTGGGAGATTGTGACCCGAGGACAAACCCCTTACGTGGGCATTGAAAATGCAGAAATCTACAACTACCTCATCAGTGGAAACAGGTTGAAGCAGCCCCCAGAGTGCTTGGAAGACATGTGAGTAGCTTGTCTCTTGCTTGTTTCCCCATGGAGAATCCTCTCTTAATGGAGATGGACAGAGAGGGACAGAGACAGCTGGCATGGCTTCTGCTCACAGTCTATTTCTTTTCAATGTTTGAAGGCATCTGATAGAGACAGTCATTGGGGTTGTAACTAACTATAATAACTAGGGGCCAGTTTCTCTGCTGGCATCACTCTACTGTAGTCAGGGTGGGTACCTGGCCAGCTCACCTTGGCCTCAGAGCTTGGGAATCATCAGCCCCGCTTGTGAAATTATACCCAAGTTCCTTGAAACTCACTGCTCCCCACCTCCTCCTGGTTAAAGCCTAAGCAAAGAGATGGACCCCATGCCATGCTCTGAAGGCTAGGAGGTTAATTATTTAGCTGAATAATGGAAGAAGCAAATCTCAGAGCAGAGGTTCCTTTATTGCATTTTCCCTTCAGCGCTAGGCACTGTTATCAAAAGCATCTTCCCTGATCTCAACTGCAGTGGCAGTATTGGAAGAGAGGGGGATTTCTCAGGTAGCCAGTACCTGAGCCATGTAAGTTTTTGTAGATCAGTGTTCATATCTTCCACTGAAGCTGGAAATGACAAACCAAACCAGTGTTTTTGTAATACTGCTGTAATATATTCTCTGACCCTGCAGCTAGTGCCATTAGGCAGCCACATTCTGCACCAGCTGTGGTAGCCAAATGGTCGCCTCCACACTCTTGCACTGTGATGAAGTGGTCCCTCTTTATAAAATTACATGGAACCAGTGTGTATCTGGACCTTTCACACTAAAGAGGCTGACATCAGCCTCCCAGACTTCTGCCTAGACCGGGGTCAGCAACCTTTCCAAGGTGGAATGCTGAAATTTGACCTTTTGACGTCTGTATGGTCCGAGCGCTGATGATACTTTTTAAAGTCAATAGTGCTACTTACAACAGCTTCACTAGTAAACAAATGAAGATGCAGAGCTTTACCATTTAGGTGGTAGCTGATAGCATTAGCTGGTCTTTTGTTAATCCACAGGTGGCATGGCTTTGAGCAAGCTACCGGCTGCATAGGGGAGGAAGGGAGGGGCTGAGCTTCCATGTCACATGCCGATGAAAATCGACTTGCATGCTGCTCTTGGTATGTGTGCTAGGGATTGCTGACCCCCTGGCCTAGACTGAATTGTCAAGCTGGAGTGAATCCCCGGGGGCTGATTTATAGTTCCTTTGCTCCACCGCAGTACATGTTGACCAATCAATGCCTTCCACCTCACTCAAAAAGAATTCTCAAAGCTTTGGGCAAGCACTGCCATCTTTCTCAGCCCCAAGAGGATAACTCCACTGTATTTTCTAAGGTAAATGTCTTTTCATTGTGGACAAAAGCATTTGAAAAAAGGAAATGAGAATCCATCCATACTGAGCACTCCCAACTGTTGATTTCTATTCTCCCTTTTTTTAACTTGAGCATCTTAATACAAATAATACAGTCTCCATTTAACCCTTTCACTGAGGCTCTGGCGACACTACAGAGGTATTTTAAAATATCTTATTTCAAAATAACACAGCTACACATGAAATCCATTTGAAGATGCCACCCAGCTATTTCAAAATAGCATTTCCAGGCACATAGCACTATTTTGAAATAGTGCCATTGGACACCATTATGGTTTATTTCGAAATAGTGCTATTCTGTGTCTAAATAGCACCTATTTCAAAATATCTGTTTTGAAATAGGAATTATTCCTCCTGCAACAAGGTTTACTGATTTCAAAATAACACACCTGCAATTTTGTATTTATTTTGAAATCGTGCAGGCATAGTGTAGATGCTAGCAAAGTTATTTCGAAATAACAGCTGTTATCTCAAAATAACTCATCATGTAGAGGTACCCTCGCTGCTCAATAAGGTCTCCATGTCCTCTGTGGCAAACCACATCATCACACAGCCCAGCTCAGGGGTCACTTCTGAAAAGGTCAGCATTCCCCTCTCCATCTTGGCTTCTCTATCTGTAATGTGTTGATGACAGAGTGATCTGGTGCAATTCTTGGTTCATGGAGTCTCCTGCCCCCCGACATGGACTTTTCCACAGAGGGGCTCTTGTTGCTGAGTCATGCACCTTAGTCATCCTGGCAGACCACTTTGACTGTTTTCTAGCATTTGTGCACCTGTTTGTCTACCAAATTCCCATTGTATGATCCTCGCAATGAAGCCAAAATATATAGTTAATGTGGCGCTGCAGAGTGGCAAGTCAGAGTTACCAGGATTTGGCTCCACGGCTTTGTACGGAGTGTTTATGTAGCATGTGGGCCTGCCTCTGACTGGTGTAAGTCAGAAGTAATACCACCAGAAGTCAACTGCTCCACTGCAAAACCAGTAACAGGCTCATTAAAATGCTGTCCAACCTCAGAGGAGTGAAAAATGGTATCATGTGAGTCAGCATTCTTTGTTTCTCAGTAAGCCGCATATTGAATACACTTCATTTACAAGTTTATAGGTCTGTTTTGTTTTGGGGTAGTTTTCACTGCCAGAATGGTAAGGTCATGCTCTTCTGGCAGAATCAGTAACAATGAGGGTTCTGGAATAGGAATTTAGCTGCCTGCTTGACGGCTGACACACAAAGAATACAATAGAGCTTTTTTTTTTCCCCCAGCTAAATGGGTTCTGCTTTGCTGATGACACTAAGAACTTGTTTTGTTTACAGGCTGAGCAGAGCTGAGTATAAAACACATAGGGCCTGATTCTGCACTTCTTACCTGAGTAAAACTTTCAGTGAAATTAGTGTGAGTTTGTGTGGGCCTTCATCCATGTACAGCAGAGAGGTGACAAAGATCCCACTTTTCAGACTGTATTGTCACCCAGGCTACCCAACAGGATCTAACCATTGGAGTCCTTAAGCTTAAGCTAAAGGTGCCTTCCCAAGTAAAATCTCCACAGGAAGGTGCAATACCAACACTGCCTGCCCCCTGGAGAGTGAATCATGCCTGGTGCAAAAGAGCCAGCCTAGCTCTGGGAGGTTTCATGTATGCCTCTCTGCAGTCATTTCTTTGGGTGTGGCCTTTGTTCTCTTGTGCTGCATTTACAACCCACACAGTTGCTGGGCTTGCTGTTCTGTCCTATATAGTGGTACTGAGGCCGTGCAGAGAGAGAGATAAATGAGTCTGCTTTACAGCATTAGCCAAGAGGCATGTGGCTTTTAGCTCATGCTCTTCCAGGAGAGAACAGGTGGCACTGTGTGGTCCTGAGCTTGCAGACACTGTCCTCTGCCTCTCCCATTGGCCATGTTTCCCAGCCAATGGGAGCAGCAGGGTTGGCGCCTGAAGGCAAATACCACTAGCAGTGATGTGCACAGCTGGGGCGGGGCAGGGGGGGACACAGGGGAGAATGGGTAGAGCCATTTCCCTGCCCTCCCTCCACCGTGTTGGGCAGAACCCCAACATACAGGGGTTTCAGTGTCTGCATTCCACAGTCCTGGGCTAAAGTGTGGGGAGGGGCCTGAGCTGTAGCCCCCTAAAGCCTCTTTCATCATCTGAGCCTGTACACTGTAGCCTTGGTAAATTTCCACAGAGCAGACAAGGGCATTTTTAGTTCAGCTATTCAAGCAGAGAAGGATTTATCCGTTTCTTTACAGCCCTTTGAACAAAAATAATAGTGCCCATGTTCCATGAGGATGGTGCCCGTTACCAGTCAAGCTGGCATTCTGTCAGCTAGTAATAGTGGAAGGTTTCCATTGTGCCCAAAGAACTGAAATAACAAAGTTTAGATAGAACCTTTTAGAATTCTGACTAAAAATTGTTGCTTCTAAAAATCCGTCTTCTGTTTTCTTTTTTGTTTTTCCTCCTCACAGTATTATCTATCATTCTGTTCAAATCTGGAACAACAAAATCTCTGATCCACTGCTGAGAGTATCAACTACACATTACTGAACAAAGAGAATAAAAATCTATTCTTGACCATTACATTAATTCAGGGCTTAATTCATGCTAACCAGCACCAGTAGGCTGATGTTCTACCAAATCAGCTTTGTCTGATTGGCATTTTGATTTTGTATGTGTGTGCCTCCTGAAATACTGGTTCTTTGCAACAATCGTTCTGATCAAAATGAAAATGCATTGGAAAATGTGAGGAGATGAGGAGCTTGATCCTATTGAATATACTGAATGAAAACCATCTCACTGTATGCCATGCCTGACCACGTGGCCTTTCTGTCAGTGAATTGTGAAGAGGGAGGTGTGCTTTTTAATTTTTTGTGTTGCTGTATCTATATCAATTTGCTACCTAAAAAAGCACTCAGCAGTGCTTAAAATGTTCTAGTGACATATGTAGCTCAACCAAAAGAGGAAAAAAAATTAAAAAAGCACCCAGAATTGAGATTGGAGAAAAACCTTTGTTGACTCTTAACACCCCAAAACTAGAACTCTCCCTTTCCCATCACCCTATTTTTTTCCTGCTCAACCACCCAGAAAAATCCTAGGAATATCCACTTAGGGCTGTAGGTGACTTCTCTACAGATCAGGCAGCTTGAATATTCCCTTGGTACACACAGAGTTTTGGATAACGTAACAGATTTTCTCCCAGAGCTTCCACTGGATGAGGGTAGAATTTCATGAGCCCCATTAAGGCGTGGCAGCACAATTCAGCTCTTAAGTGATGGTGGTACTGTGGCAGGGAGGGAAGAATCAGTCCCGTTTTGTTGATAGTGCCATTAACCACATGAATAAAGGGCCGAGTTACTTTGCACACAGCCCCTCTCTGGTTTCAGCTGTCTTTATTCTGTTTGCATTGCAGCTATGATCTCATGTGCAGATGCTGGCATTCAGAGCCCAAGCTACGCCCTAGCTTCGGAATGCTGAAATCACGGCTAGAAATGATTCAGGGGAGAATGTCCGTGCTTTCCTCCAGTCAGGATCCTCTGTATGTCAACATTGGGGAGGCCAAAGAGACTTCTGGGAGCGACCCTGCCCTGTATGCTTCATTTGGAGATTTGGACAGCGGAGAGAACATTGCTGAAGCAGTTGCTGCTGTCACTAGTGACTATCGCTACATCATGAGCCCCTTGTGCCTTGGAAATGATGTTGGAAGTGACAGGTATCCCAATGAAGCTGAAGGGGAGGTCAGGCGCCTTCTGCAGGAGCTGGAGACAGAAGGCGAGAGAAGTTGTTAGCCCATAAGAAAAAGACATTCCAGTTCTCTGCGATAGAGGGTGTGCAGCTGTGTTGCCATGTCACACTGCTTGCTTAAACCAGTTGGGGGATGTTTTCAAGCCACAAGGGCAGCTATAATTAGGGCTACTTTTGTAGCTATCCCCATCTGTGTTGGCTGCTGTTGTGGACAGCTCAAAAAGATCACAAATCGTCATCGCCCCTTGGACTTTTGTGGGGGTTGGGGGGAATAGGATTAAAGGTTGATTGCATCCAATGGTAGTGGGTCACGGTTGCCAACTCCCCAGGCTTGACCTGGAGTCTTCAGGAATTAAAGATTAATTTTGAATGAAAGATTGTCATGCGATGAAATCTCTAGGAATACATCTGTCCAAAATTGGCAACCCGAGAGTAGGTTCAAAGTTGTAGCAACCAATAAGTGTTTGTTTGCTCGGCCAATTCTCATTTGCTGCCACCATAGAGTTGAATGCACATACTAGGTCAATCAGTGCTCGCTATTTTGCGGATGCGTTTTGGATTCTGGCTGTGTGAGATTTGAACCAGTAGATCTGGAAAAACTGGTGAATATTTACTCTGTCATTCAGGACCAAGGGGAAGAAAAGCCCCCTTGTGTTCACCCAGCAGTACTGCCTAGACCTGTTGCCTACCTCAGTGGTTCTCAATCTGTGATCTACAGAGCTGCTTCCAGACAGTGACAAAACAGCCAGTGTTTTTTTTCAGCAGTGACACGTGTTGCTAGAAGTAGTCCAGACCAGGGCTCTCTTAGAATTTCCAGATGCTTTTGTTGAACAACTAAACAGAAACCAACGAAAAATCCAACACCTTTCTCCTCCCTGCACGCCTGTTTTGTGTCTCTCAGTCTTCTGGTTGATACGAATGCAGTCCTGATCAAATCTGCAGCTCATGTAAAACTGGGAGGGGGCAGGGGAAGACTTATGCAAAGAGGATCACAGAACCGTTCTTCAATGGGATGTAAGCTGAGCCCTGCAGTGGGGATGGGGATTAGCAGCAGTACAAGGAACCCCTCCTCGTTAATTTAAAGTGGAAAGGAATGAAACAGCACAGGTACAAAATGAAGGCTGATAACCATGCATTGACTTCAGCAGAAGTGGGATCCAGCATTTGTTTTAGAACAAGTTTATTTTAATTTTTTTCTCCCTTAACTGTCTCACCTTTTTCATGGAACCAGGAAACGTAACAGAAATGGTGTGGAATCATTGGGAGCAAAGGGATCAAAAAGCAGGGGTGCTGGAACAACTTGTATAGTGTGAGGTCTTGAAAGTCACCAAACCCAACTGTATACCCTATACATGATGGAAAACACTTCAAGTTGGGGGTGCTGCTGCACTAGTTCTATTGCCTATGTCAACAAGAGGATCTCTGACAAAGAAAACAGTCCTCACTATGAAAAAAAAAATCAAGAACCAGGAGCCTGATTTAGGAGATCTTCATGTATCTGCAAAAGATCAACCAGATTGGAACACATTCTGTATATCACTGCAGCCTTCCAGCGAGGGAGAGATTCGTATTTCAGTTCTCTCCTCCTCCCCTCCCCAAATCAGCATGTCTGAGACATTAGATCTGCAAGCAGTCATGTGTCTTGTTTTCTTAAACAATTTAATATTTCAATGTAAACTACTAAGAGTTTTGTACAGCGGTTCCTAGCACGCGCAGAGACGTGCAGTGCACCTTACCCTGGTTATCTGAATGTTTACAAGACCTGGGTCTATCTCATTTGAGTTCCTCTGACCTTAAGAACTTTGCAGTATTGTGCGACTTGGGCTTCCATACTGCACTTCCCTCACTGCAAATGCTGTAATATTCAACGTTTATACTTAGAAATGAAGTGGTAAAGAGGGCACCAAGCTGCAAAATTCAAATCCAGATCTGGAATGTGCAGACCCAAATTTTGCTGAATATGATTCTTCTTTTTGCCCATTGTAAAGAGAGGTGCTGGTTGCAAAATTCAGCTCCACATTTGAGTCCTGATGGAGAACAACATCTGGTGTATTTGGAGCTTGGGTTGTGAAACTCCAAACAACAGTGCCCTAAAGCTGCCTTCCACTAGTCCTTATAGACCAGATAATGTCTTTTTTTTTTTCTTGCTTTAACTGGTATACAAAACCCACAGGTTTATAAGCAAGCCAGTAACTTATAACAAAGAGTATTGTTTTACCACAGTGTCTGCACAGGTGCATATGTGTGTTTATTGTGAGAGCTGAAGGCCATGTTCTCTGCAGCCAAGCTGGGAAGTGGAGATGTAAATACAGAATCTAACTTCTAGAAACATCTCATTAGTTTTTATTCTTTTTTAAATAATAAATTGTGTTTTGTGGCTGAAGCCCCGCCTCGTGTCCACTCCATTCCACAACTGGTGATGATGTTCATTAAGGCCTCTCTCATTCGAATCAGGCACTGATAAAATTGGTTGGCGTCACGTATGCCCCCTCCCTCCTCATTCGCATCAAAACACAACAAACCAATTCTTTCCGCCCCATACCGAGCCTGAGGCACTAAGCTCAAGGCAATAGGATTCCTGAGTGGAGTGGGCCTGAAGGAAACTTCTAGACTGCAGAACCTCTGTGTGTCACTGCTGCAGGCTTGAGTCTGCCATGGTCCCCTGGTGCTGTGCCGCAGGTCTGGGATGGCAAGGGCTGGTGGAATAGTGGATGTTCTATCCCAGCCATAAGAGCCATCCAAATCCACTGCACAGGAGCTTGGGGTGAGCCTGGGGTACCAGCTTCATGCTCTGCAGGAGCTCAGACCTTGTCATGGACTCCCTGAGACCTCCCCATTCCTGTTCTGTTATAAACAGACCATGCAAAACGGGACCATTTCTGTGTCCCCTTGAAACCGCAGCGGCTGCGTGATGGGACTCAAACATAACACTGTAGGGACCCTTTATTTGCTGTGCACCAAGTACAAGGGCACGCCTTCCTCTTTTTCCTCCTCCTGCACCCATCGTGATCATGTTGAATGCCCTCCCATGGCCAGTCTCTCCAGCGAGAGGGTTGGCAATGGGAGCTCAATGTAGGAGAGGCTCCAGTCCCTGGCATGCTCTGTGGGGTTTGTTTGTTTGCATTAGTTCCAGCTTCTAAGACACCACCTCCCCGCAGTGTATCTTGGCCACAGTTCAAGTCATGGCTTAGTTCCTTTGTCAACAAACTGGTCCAGTACAAACTGCCACTGAGACAGTGAAAAAGAAATGAGTCTATAAACAGTGCCAGTGCCTGAGGTGTGAGTGGTCATTCCTACTGGTTACAGCAGGAGTCAGTAGCCAGGAATCAATGCCAAGGGACTCAGAGTCTGAGTCGGAGGTCAGGTGCCAGTACTGAGGCGCTGATCAGAAGTCAGGAATTGAAGCAAAGGGGCAGAACTGGGTTACCTACAGTGAGGCAAGGCAGAAGCTGGGCCAGGAACAAGCAGATGCAGGACCCTTAAACAAATGCTTGGAGGAGCTGCTGAACTTCTGGTGAGCTTAAGAACCCACCTGCAGACTCTTCCAAGCAATCAGCCAGTTAGGCAGGATAGCAGCAGAGACTGGTTGTACCTCTGGCTCTGCTTCAGGATCTGCTTCCTGACAAAGAAAAGCTGGCGCTAAAAGAGGAAGCAGGGTGAAAACAGATGCATTGATTCATTAATGCAGGTGGTGGTGGTTGGGAACTCCTTCCCGAGAGGAGCGGATTCATCCATCTGCCATCCAGACCTGGTATCTAGAGAAGTATGCTGCTTACCAGGAGCTAGAATCCAAGATGTGACTGAGAATCCTCCAAAACTCATCAAACCTTCAGATTATTACCCCTTCCTACTTCTCCATGTAGGAGCTAATGATGCGGACAAGAATGACCTTGAGCAGATCACTGCAGGTTATGTAGCACTGGGCAGGAAGATCAAGGAATATGGAGCACAAGTGATGTTCTCGTCCATTCTCCGTTGAAGGAAGTTGCCCAGGTAGAGATCGTCAAATTGTGGAAGTAAATGCGTGTTTGTGCAGGTGGTGACAGAGAGAGGGTTTTGATTTCTTCAACCATGGGATTCAGTTTGGGGCACAAGGATTGCTAGGAAGATATGGGATCCATCTAATGAACAGAAAAGGACATCTTTGTGGGCAGGTTTGCAAACCTAGTGAGGAGGGCTTTAAACTAGGTTCATTGGGGATGGTGACATAAGCCCAGTACCTGATTTTCCCACTTCTCAGGGAAGAAACACCATGAGGAAAGAACAGCAAGGAGAACCCCAATTCCAAAGGAGAAGGTAGGCCAATCAGCAAGTTATCTAAGGTGTTTGTATACAAATGCAAGGACCATGTGAAATATATAGGAAAAATGAGAAGCCCTGGCACAGTCAATGAAGTATGAAGTGATTGGAATAATAGAGACTTGGTGGGATGACTGACATAACTGGAACACAGTCATGGAAGGGTATAAACTGTTCAGGAAGGACGGTCAAGAGAGAAAAGCAGGAGGAGTTGCACTGTATGGAAGAGAAGAGTAGTATGATTGCTCAGAGCTCCAGTATATAGAGGGAAAAAAGCCGGTTGAGAGGATTTGGGTTAAGCTTAGAGGTGAAACCAAAAAAGGTGATGCGGTCGGTGTCTGCTATAGACCACCAGATCAGGTGGATGAGGTAGACGAGTCTTTCTTCAGACAACTAAGAAAAACTTCCAGATCACAGGCCCTGGTTCTCATGGGGGACTTTTATCACCCAGACATTTGATGGGAGTCCAGTACAGCAGCACACAGACAATCCAAGAAGTTTTTGCAGACTGTTGGGGATAACTTCCTGGTACAAGTGCTGAAGGAACCAACCAGGGACTGCACAGCTTGATCTGCTGCTCACAAACAGGGAGGAACCAGTATGAGAAGTAGTAGTGGGTGGCAACCTGGGCTGCAGTGATCATGAGATGTAGGACCCTGACAAAAGGAAGAAAGAATTTAAGTAAAATACAGACCCTGAATTTCAAAAGAGCAGACTTTGACATCCTCAGAGAACTGATGGGTGGGATCCGATGGGAAGCTAATATGAAAAAGAAGGGAGTCCAAGAGAACTGGCAGTATTTTAAAGAAGCCTTATTAAAGGCACAAGAACAAACCATCCCAATGCACAGTAAGAAAAGCAAATATGGTAGGCAATCAGCTTGGCTTACCAGGGAAATCCTTGGTGAATTTAAACTCAAAAAGCATGTGTATTAGAAGTGAAAACTTGGATGGATCACTTAGGAGGAGTATAAATATGTTGCTTGAGAATGCAGGGGTGTAATCAGGAAGGCAAAAGCACATTCAGAACTGCAACTAGCAAGGAATGTGAAGGGTAACAAGAAAGGTTTCTACAGGCATGTTAACAATAAAAGGGAGATCAGGGAAGCTGCGGGATCCTTACGGGATGAGGGGGGTACCTTGGGGAAGATGATGTGGGAAAAGCTGAAGTACTCAAATCTTTTTTTGCCTCTGTCTTCCCAGATAAGGTCAGGTCCCGGACTACTGCACTAGGCAATGCATAATAGGAAGGACATGGGTGGCCCCCGGTAAGGAAAGAACAGGTTAAGAGTTATTTAGAAAAGCTAGACATACACAAACCCATAGGTTCAGATTTACTGAGGGAATTGGCCATGATCTTTGAAAACGCATGGAGATAGGGAGAGATCTCAGCTGATTGGAAAAAGGCAAATATAAAAAGATAGAATGGCAATTCAGGAAACTATCGACCAGTTAACCTTTCCTCGGTCCCCAGAATAATCATGGAGGCGATTCTCAAAGAATCCATTGTGAAACACTTGGCAGAGTGGAAAGTGATCAGGAATAGTCAACATGGATTCACCAAGGGCACGTCATGCCTGACCAAGCTAATTAGCTTCTATGATGAGGTAAATGGCTCTGTGGATATAGAGAAGGAAGTGGACATGGTATACCTTGACTTTAGCAAAGCTTTTGATACAGTCTCTCACAGTATCTTGCCTGCAAGTTAAGGAAGTGTGGACTGAGTAAATGGACTATAAGGTGGACAGAAAGCTGGCTAGATCATCGGGCCCAACGGATAGTGATCAACGGCTCTGTGTCTAGTTGGCCGTAAATTTCAAGTGGAGTGTCCCGAAGACTGGTTCTAGGGGCGGTCTTGTTCAACGTCTTTATTAATGACCTGGATGAGGGAATGGCTTTCACCCTCAGCAAATTTGCAGATGACACTAAGCTAGGGGTACAGGTAGATACATTGGAGGGTAGCAATAGGGTCCAGAGTGACCTAGACAAATTGGACGATTGGGCAAAAGAAGTCAGATGAGGGTCAACAGAGACAAGTGCAGAGTCCTGCACTTGGGATGGAAGAATCCCAAGCATTGTTACAAGCTGGGGACCGACTGGCTAAGTAGCAGTGCATCAGAAAAGGACCTGGGGATTACAGTGAATGAGAGGCTGTATATGAGTCAACAGTGTGCCCTTGTAGCCAAGAAGGCTAATGGCATATTGAGGTGCATTAGGAGTATTTCCAGCAGTTCTAGAGAGGTTATTATCACTCTCTGTTCAGCCCTGGTGAGGCCACATCTGGAGCACTGAATGGGGTTCCCAGTATTGAAAGGATATGGATGCATTCGACAGGGTCCAGCAGAGGGCAACGAAAAGTATTTGGGGGTTTGAGCACATGACCCATTAGGAGAAGCTGAGGGAGTTGAGCATATTTAGTTTGCAGAAGAGGAGGGGGGATCTGAGACCAGCCTTCAACTTCCTGAAGGGGGGCTCTAAAGAGGAGAAGTGATATGCTGTAAGGGCTAAGTGCCCTTGGCCCCACCCACTGAGGCCCTGCCCCTTCCAGGTCTATAGAGCTGGGCTCTCACACACCTTGCCTCCCAGCTCAGAGTGGCTCTTGGCCCCACTGTGTCTAGTAAGGTATGGAGCCTTCTAACACAGCCATAGTCTCATGTGCAGCTTGTATATACACAGGGGCTGATCCTGCACTCTTTGCAGCCCCACTGATGTCAGGCCTATTGACAGAACTGGACTAGTGTAACTAAGGTCAGGATTTGTGCCACAGTTGTGATGGGATAGAACAGATTGTTTTATTGAAGTGGCTGGACACATCTCCAATATGAGACTAAACCATTAGTGTAATGCAAATGAAGTATTCTCACCACCACCACCACTAGATCCTCTTGGCCGTGTCTACACATGCCCCAAACTTCGAAATGGCCACGCAAATGGCCATTTTGAAGTTTACTAATGAAGCGCTGAAATGCATATTCAGCGCTTCATTAGCATGTGGGCGGCCGCGGCACTTCGAAATTGATGCGGCTCGCCGCCGCGCGGCTCATCCAGATGGGGCTGCTTTTCGAAAGGACCCCGCCTACTTCGAAGTCCCCTTATTCCCATGTATCATGTCTCATATAGGATGATAAATTGACCGACATTCTCTCCCGTCTACAGTGGTATTCCACTAGAATAGAAGAGTGAGGGGAGTGGATGGGAAAGTTTCTTTTGTGGACCCAGCATGGTATGGATCCTGCCATAAGCAGATCTGAGCTCTGTCAATTTGAGTTATACTACTAATGTAGCCTTACAGTAGTAAAATGTGAAAAATGCCTATGATTCTGCTTTGTCACAGCCTCCAAATCCATATATATGTCCTCACTCTTCAGATACTTATAAACTGGTCCATTCTGAAATCTGTCTGGGCTGGGGAAACAGGATATTCTCTAATTCACTAAACTGAAAGTGTACAAGGCTGTAGTCCTGACCAGTCTCCTGTATGGCTGTGAAACCTGGACCTCGTACAGAAAACATGTAAAATTGCTGGAGCGCTTCCACACATGCAGCCTGAGGTTAATACTGCACATTCAATGGCAGGACAGAGTTACAAACCTGGAAGTCCTGGACAAAGCAGGAACCATGAGCATCAAAGCCATGATTCTGAAAGCCCAGCTTCGCTGGACAGGGCACATCATACAAATGGAGGAGTCAAGAATCCCTAAGCAACTCCTCTGTGGTGAACCCTCTCAGGGCAAAAGGAATCAAGGTGGGCCTCGCAAGAGATATAAAGATTGCGTGAAGGCCAGCACTGCTCATGCTGGTTTAAAACCAGATCAGCTAGAGCAGCATGCAAAAGACTGAACAGGCTGGTGTGCTCTCGTACGACACGTGTATGACAACTTTGAACAACAGCGATGCGTATGCCTCATTGATGCTTATGAGAGGAAGAAAGCAACAGCAGCAGCTGCCCCAACAGAGCCAGGACAATTCCCTTTCCCGCACTGTGAACGCCCATGCCGTTCAAAGCTTGGACTCCTCAGCCACATGCCAGTCCACAACTGATGAACCTGTGCAAGCTCAAGAGGTCATCATCTGACACGACGGACTACCTACACGCAATTCACCCACAGTAGCAATGAAATTGCAGACGGGCTATGTATTTAACACCACAGCTGCTCACCTAGTCTAGCACAACTTCCCTGACTACTGTTCTGAGAACATGCATCCAAGTGTAATTCAGGTTGAACCCCTCTAGTCCAGCACTTTTTCATCCAGCAACATACAAAATCCAGAATGATTTTAGCCAGATGACCATTTATCATGGGTGTGGCCAAGTTTCCTGTGGTCCCATAAAGTTTGTTTACAGCCATCCGTCCTGGGTCTCAGTGTTCTGTGCTGTTCTTTAGCTGTAATTTACACCTAAATATCTTCTGAGAGACCAGTAAGCAGTGGAAGTGTTGGTAATACTGCTTGACAATATTGATTTCCTGTGGTTCAGCACAGGTCAGGTCCTGAGGGTGCTGAACTAAAAATGTTCAACCTGTACAAAAACAATGTAAATGTTTTTGCAGTTTTTTTTTGCAAGTTTCTATTTCTATCACAGAACTTAGTACAAGAAATATTTGACCTTTAAGAAAGTTGTTGGAGCTACTAAATGAAGTGCTCACAGCCTGGATATAGATTTAAATTGATTGATCTAGTTTTTTAAATGTTTATAGGGACTGACTGGCCAATCTACTATATGAATCAATGAGAATTAAGAGGAGAGAGGTGGTGGGTTTCTGTTTGGAAAATTCTGCTGGAAATATACAACATGATGCTAAATGATGCTGAGAACATTTCACCGAACAAACAAAAGTGACAGCTCTGAAAGCCTTGAGACAACTTGAAGGGCATTCAAGAAAACAACATTATGTAACAGTAACATAACTAATACACTGGATCCAGTGTGTTACCACACGCTTAGCTGGCATATAACACAGGATTTCTGATTGCTACCTTGTTATTAACTGGATAGTAGACTTCTGTGTTGTGTCTCTTGTGTTCAGATGATTATCGCATTTACAATACTGTTTTTGCCTTGTGGAGCACTGGTGATTCACAGAACACTTGCTGGTAGTTTGCAGGAGTTGGCTAGTCACATGAGGATAGCTCTCCTTGTCTCTAATTATGAAAAGAAGTTGAAGATAGTTTGAGCTTGAGGGAAACAATATGGCCCACAGAGACTGGCAAAAACAATGGTGTAAAACCAACTTAAATGAGAAGGGAAATCAAGGACAGAATCTACTATTCAAATAGACATCCCTGAAATCACATTCTGACTTCTCTTGTGTGAAGATGACTTGTAAGGATAAAATCAGCTTCGTGATTTTTCACCTTATCCAAATGCTACTTACTATCACTGAGGCTTGATTTTGATACTACACCAATGTCAATCAGCGGTAATTTCCTTCTGTCTCACATGTGCATCCAGCATCTGCAGAGGAACATGTGATAGATGCAGCTGCAGGTCCATAAGCCATTTCAGGTCAGCTTCTTTGACACTGAGGAGTTCATCCATTTCACTTTTGAATCTATATTTGGAACACTGCATTAGGATGTGCTTGTTGGTTTGGAAGTTCTCGCTGCAGTCACATAAAGGTGAATCTTTGATTTTCCACTTGGGCATCAAGCAGCCACATGTTCCATAGTTTGTTTGGATGAGACTTGGTGTAGTCCAAAGTTTACATGACAGATAGACGCTGGGAGGGTGACTTGTGAAGCCTGTGATATCGCGCTTGATTGGAATAGTGGATGAGGTTCAGATACTCTGCCATTCCCTGGACAGATCCAGGAACATGAGGGGGTTGCATGGGGTCTGCAATGATTTTAATTATTTCAGGGATTGTTGAAGTATGTTGTCCATAACCTGCCAGATAAGAAGTTCCAGGTAGTCTTCAGCATGTTTAAGTTCTTGTGGTGTGACTATAGCTTGATGAAGAACTGGAAACAATAAAGGCACTGATTTTAAAGTTCCCATAATGATTTGCGTGGCCTGTTCATCTTTATGGCAGATTCTTGTTCAGACTGGTGCACAGTCAAGACCAAAGCAGACTGTAAAGAACTTCAAAAGGATCTCACAGTACTGAGTGATTGGGCAACAAAATGGCAAATGAAATTTAATGTGGATAAATGTAAAGTAATGCACATTGGAAAAAATAAGCCCAGCTATACATCCAATATGATGGGGGCTAATTTAGCAATAACTCATCAGGAAAAAGATCTTGGAGTCATCGTGGATTGTTCTCTGAAAACATCCATCCAGTGTGCAGCAGCTGTCAAAAAAGCAAACAGGATGTTAAGAATCATTAAAAAGGGATAGAGAATAAGATGGAGACTATTTTATTGCCCTTGTATAAAACCATAGCACACCCACATCTTGAATAGTGTGTGCAGTTGTGGTTATCTCATCTCAAAAAAGATATATTGGCAGTAGAAAAGGTTCAGAAAAGGGCAACTGAAATTATTAAGATTTTGGAATGGTTCCCCTATTAAGAGAGATTAAAGAGACTCGGACTTTTCATCTTAGAAGAGAGGAGACTAAGGGGGGATATGATAGAGGTATATAAAATTATGAGTGGTGTGGAGAAAGTGAACAAGGAAAAATTATTTACTTGTTCCCATAATATCTGAACTAAAGGACATCAAATTAAATTAATGGGCAGCAGGTTTAAAACAAATAAAAGGAAATTCTTCACACAGCGCACAGTCAACCTCTGGAACTCCTTGCCAGAGGAGGCTGTGAAGGCTAGGACTATAACAGCGTTTAAAAAAAGAACTAGATAAATTCATGGAAGTTATGTCCATTAATGGCTATTAGCCAAGATGGGTAACGAATGGTGTCCTTAGCCTCTGTTTGTCAGAAGCTGGAGATGAAAGACAGGAGAGAGATTGCTTGATTGTTACCTATTTGGTCCACTCCCTCTGGAGCACCTGGTATTGGACACTGTTGGCAGACAGTATGCTGGGCTGGGTGGACCTTTGGGCTGACCCAGTATGGCTGTTCTTACTCTGTAACTGGGAACACCAGTTACAATGGATAATGTTGATGAGAATCTTTGCTGTGGAGGCTGCTTTCTCGAGGTGGTTATGAAAGATGAGTGTGTGGTCAAGAATGACATCAATAGACATTGGGTTTGGGTCATATCACTCAGTTTCAACACAAACAGAATGTTTTATGTATTTTTTGTCAGTTTTCTGATTTGGTTGGGTCTGGTCTCAGTCACCCCTTTTGAAAATACTCTTCCATGAGTTGAAGGTCAGATATCAAGGTCCCATCAAATTCTTTAAAGCTACAGGTCTGATTTGCAAGTTCCAAATCATCAGCATATGCAAACTTCAGTGCTATCTTGCCAGGCATATCACTATTTAACAATATATGTGTAATTTGAACATCTTCCCCGAGGCCATGTTTTCCTCTGTTACATAACTACAATCCTGTTCCTTCTGTGAATAGGCACCAGTATAAGTGAGAGAAAAATATTGGCTTTCATTTTTGCCTGATACAATGCCTATTGAAGTCAATGGAAAGACTCGCAGTGACTTGAGTGGGCTTTCAATCAGGCCCTTTAAGCTGTTCTGTCTGATAGAAGGCTCTGCAAGACCAGATGGAGTGTTTGTCATTGTGACTGATCTAAGAACTTTCCCATATAATCTAATGGTACTGTTTTGTCTATACAGATCGCCCACTTCTTGGTTCAACATTGCAGAGCACATGCTGTCCAAGACAGTTTTACCATCTGAGTGCTTTAATCTGTACAGTAAGTTTGTTTGAGACTAATAGTAGCAATAACAATAATATTGTTAATATACTTAACTATATAATACATGTATTTATCAAGGTTATTTGTAAATAAGAAGTAGCAAACTATCGTGAGAGAGAAAACCCTGGTGTCCATATACATGGAAAGTTGAAATGGAGATTTTCATGGCTTTAATTTGAATTTCACTCTCTGTAACTGTTGACTTCTATGGTGTTACAGAGTGTAACGGTACATTTACCTTTTTGCATGCAAAGACTAGATAGACAACAATTGTAAACTATTAGAGGACTCATTCATAAGGTCTCCACAGAAACAGACAAAGAAGGATAAACAGCAATTACCAAATACATTCTGCAACTGTCACTTTTAATTAGGGTTATGATATAAACATGACGGAGTGTGTCTGTATCAGTATCTACCAGCTCATGCTGTATTCACGTTTTATATCTAGTTCATTACTACAGTGTGAACTGGTAGATATTCACACAGATACACCTCATCCCTCAGGGGCGTCCTCTTTTTGAAAGGTTAGATATGGTAATCCTTTACAGCTTTTGCTGGTTATTTGTCTTTCAGGATTTTTTTCAGAGCGTCAAGGCAGGTGAGATAATATCTTTGACTGGCTAACTTCTGTTGGTGAAAAAGACCAAGGTCCACTGGGTCCACAGGGCTCTTTTTCAGGTCTTTGTGGAGCTTGAAAGTGTGTCTCTTTCATCCAAGAAGGCCAAATAAAAGATATGACCTCACCCACCATGTCCCTCTCATTTCTCGGGACCAACATGGCTACAGCAACATTGCAAACAACAAAGGATGCTTTTGGAAATTTTACATATGATGTGATTCCTTTGTTTCCTTTCAGTGCTGTCTATTCCCTGGTCTCTTTATTTTCTAATTTAACCTCATTTAATTTGATTTCTTACAGCTGTATTTACTGTAACCATCAAAAAATTTCTGGGTATATTTACATCATTTAAAAACAAAATGCACAATATGCTGACTGATGTCAGCTCTAAGATGATTCACTGGAATACGTTTGCCATTACAAATCCCTTGTGCAAAAGCCTGTAGTTCTGATTCTACATAGATACACACTTGGTATAGACTATCCGCCTGGGGAACTTGCCTGGCCCCATTATCAATAATAGCTGAGCCCCTCACAATCTTTAATTTATCTCCACATCACCCTGTGAATGTAAGGTAAGGTCTACACTAGACCTTAAAGTCAATTGCAGATACACAATTCCAGCTATGTCAGTCGTGTAGCTGGAAGTGACTTATCTACAATCAACTTTCCTGGCCATCCTCACTGAGGGAGGTTGACAGGAGAAACTCTCCCATTGCTCTGCTTACTCCTCCTGAGATTGAGGAGTACCAGGATCAACCCCTGATAGTTTCACTTTGTGCGTCACCACTAGGTGCGCAGAATCAAACCTTGGAAGATCGACCCTGACCCGTTGATCTTCCAGGTAGTGAAGGCATACCCTAAGATGCAAATCACACTTTCCTACACTTACAGGGGAGTTGCGCAAGAGGGGTCACTTACTTGCTGGGAATTTCACCTGCAGATGGCAGGTTTAAATCCCTGTCAGGGGAACTCAGATGCACCAACAAAGGACATCCAGAAGATAAGCTGAAAGAGGCACCAATTCATCCCTGTAACATCCTGAGTGCCTCCCTTCTCAAGGGCCACTTTAGCCCCTTGCACAAGTTATGGAAGAACTGAGGGCAAATCCACTCTGTAAATGGTCCAATGCAGAAGCACTGAATTGCTAGGGTATAAGGATGCTCTGGCCACTGCTCCTCCTGCCTACCCTCCTGAACAATGTCTCTGTGCTCCTGTCAGGTAGTGCTGGAGCAGAACTATGCCTCCGATAGAGAGAGCCATGTGCTAGGGCTATTTCCCAGAGAAGGGGCTTGTGTCAGGCCTCTGGTCCCTTTGTAACAGAACAAAGAGACCGTAGGACAGGGTTGAATTTTGTAATTCAACAGTCCTATAATTTCTACAGAGCTCTGCAGCTCTTCTTATTATTTAAAACATTAATATTATAGACTTTAAAATATTTGCAGTAAATACATTTTTCACAAATCTGAGAAATCGCTGGTTGGGATGGGGAAAGCGTTCACAGCCATTATTTCTAGTAATGAGAAAGAAGTCAGCTATAAGCATGAAAATAATATCCAGTAATATGTATGTAGGCAGCATCTTTTGCACTAAAATTAATAATGCTAAAATAAACACATCTACATTATTTTACTGATAGCTCCTTCAGACCTGCTCTCCAGTGTGTCAGCTCATTGATTTTGGAAGAAAAGCAGAGTGTGAGGGAAATGTTTACATTTTTGTCTCTTTTGCTGTCCTTAAACAATGGAATATTGTCTCTGTGTCCTTTTGACAAAGAAAGAGCTTACTGTGAGAGAAATCTCAGGCTGTGCTGTAACCTTTAAGATGCTGTCTATAAATACAGTAGAAGCCTGTTCAACATGTATCCTGGCTGCAAACAAAGACTGGCTCATCCAAATGTACCAGTCTGCATAAGGTGCTACAGGAAGCATGTGTCACCAAAGAAACATTCACAGATCTATTCTCTTGAGTTGCCAACAAAATGCCAGCAAAGCCAGTTAGTGGCCTCAAAGATTCTATGAATGGTCTGCAACAGGTTTCTGAAAAATTCTGTCTGCACCAATAAAGAGAATACTTAGACTCAGGAAGAGGCAGCCAAAACTCTCAATGCCCCCAGTGGCAAACATGCAGTATTTACAAAAAGCAAAGACTATTATGGGTGGAAGAGGCAAAGAGCTGCATGCTGGATGCCTGCACAATCATTCAAAGCTATTACGATTTACGAGCCAGCATTAAAAAAAAATCATCCACATTTGGAAACAGCTATTTTATTAGCCAGCTTCTTTCATGCATTGCAAGACACCACCATGTATAATCCTAAATAAGAATTCAGATGCTTTACTGTGTTCCTGAATGGTCAGAGGTGCACACATACAACTGAGCAGTCATTCTTCCAAAAATGTATTCTTGTCCTTCTGTCTGTGCACACGGGGAAGTCAATAGTATGTGCAAAGGTCTCAGACCAGTGCTTGTTCGGCAATTGCTGCTCTTGGTGTGGAGAAGCTGAGGAAAGCTGATGTATTGCTTTTTGAAGTGCATTTGCATATATAAAAATAATGGTAAAACAATTTTTAAAGAGGCAACAGTGGGATAGATTTAACTTAAAAGGCCTGTGTATATTTTAAGCATCCTCCATGAAAAGCGAAATGATTGGCTTGGAATCCTTCCAGACTATGAGACATTGAAAGTCACTGCAATATGTTACTGCAAAGACATTTTTTCATCGATCTTAGATTTAGCTAGTTCTCTCCATGTCACCAGGGAACAAAGATTTCCCTGCTGGTAACATGCCTTCAAGCAAACATGATTTTTATAGCTCTGCATTACCATTTATTCTGTAGGGAAGGCATGTTTCACTCACAAATACAAGATCCATCATTTTTTGTTAACTGAGGGGACACCTGTGGTATATTATCCCTCTCTTTTGCTATTCAGACAGCAATAAAATGTCTGTCTGATGCTCTTCCTATTGGAAAAAGGCCAGGAGATTTGGACTGGAAGTTCCTGTGGCCATTGAGGAAAGCCAGTTGGAAACAGAGGGAAAAGTGCTAAACGCAACTGATAAAGGGAAAAAGACAAATCCTATGGAGCTGTAGCACACCCTCTTATGAAATGGAGCAACTGGCAAAAAACAGGGAGCATCATGGGGAGATTTGTATTATCATTGCCTCAGGGAACAGTCAGGCTTAGTCAAATAATGAGGACGGATTGTGCCTGTCAGGGACTCCCACAGACAGAGCTCTGTTGAACCCTACTACCACAAGAAAAGTTCCCAACGGGTTTGTGCCTTCAGGAACAAGCTGGCACAAAATGGCAGTGAACCAGTCATCCCCTTCCTCTTGAAAATGCGACATGCAGTACCCTCTGTGGGCAGCCAGCTCTACTGTTGACCATCACATGAAGGGCCAAGCAATTCTGTTTCCTCCTCACCTTTTATACGGTGGCTAGCTCCATATGGAATACTAACTGGGGCAATCCCTGTGTTCAGGAGAGATCAGGAACTGCAGTTGTCCCTGGTCCCTGTGTTTCAGTGGGAGGGAAAGGGAAGTCTGGGATGGAGGGAGGCTTCTCGCATCCTTTTTCTTCTATGAGTCTTTGTGTGTATGGCAGTAACTCCAAATAGTCATCAGAGTATTCTCACATTTGATTAATTTGTATATTAATTACAGTTTTCTCCTAGTTTTCCTTTACTGTGACTGTTATATTTCTTTGTTTTAAAATACAGAGGATGGGATGAGAGGTCTACTTTTTTGTCCTATTGTCCTAACAACCTTACTGGTCCCTCACCAAAACCCTTTCCATTAACCCCACTAATCTCCTAGCAATTTGCTTTGAAAATCTGATCAACTTAGAGAGGGAATGTAGGTTGTAAGGACAGAGATGGGAATGGGCAATGAAGGAACCGGTGAGGCCTGGTTCTGATTTTGGGTATTCCCACAGCTTTATCTGAAGAAGAGCTCTATTTAGCTCAACAGCTAGACTCTTTCAACAAGGGAAATATCTTTTATTGGTCCAATAAATGGTATTACCTCACTGGACTTGTCTCTCTAACAATAACCTGGGAACAACATGGTTCCAGCAACACTGCAAACATCTATTTATCTATACATTTCGAGAACTGAGATTTCCAGGACTGAATGCAGTCTTCTAGGAACCTTTTCACGAGAGCTGTTAAAGACCTTCCATTCTCTGAGACGGGATTCTTCTGCCTTTACAAACCAAAACCAGGTTGCTTCTTTTGCTGTCATATTGCATTGCAAACTCATTTCTAATATACTGTTCATTACTGATCCTATGTTTTGTAATTCTCAGAGGCACTAAGCCCACATGCTAGGGTGAGTGAAGTCTCTGTTCTAGCCAGCTGGCCTTTAGCTCCTGTGGTAGAGCACAGGGCTTTAACCACCCTGCTCACAGGTTCAATCCCCAGTGCCAGCAACCTGGGTCTGTCAGTGTTATAATTTCTTTCAGCATTGCTGCTTTCCAAGTGTTTCCTTCCATAAATATTTGCAACTTATTATATTTCCCCTGTATGACTTAGCTTGCATTTTTCCATAATTCTACCCTTTGTAGGTCCACTTGTATTACTTCTCCTTTCTGGTGTTTGCAGCTCCTCCCAATTTAGTACCATATACAAATGTGATACATGTTCTATTTCCTCCCTCCTTTTTGATAACTAAAATGTTTGCTAAATAAAATTGGATTTAACATCTGTCTCTGGCAGAACTGGGCCCCATATACATTACAGATACAATATTGTCAAGGAACTGGTTAAAACACTGCTGTCCCTTAACCTGGTTACAAAAAAGTTTCAATTTACAAGGTAGGCAAAGTTACATCTTCCAAAAATTTATCCTCCAAAACTTTCTAACCAGGTTAACCAAGAAGCTTCCAAGATGTCAGCCTGATTGCAAAACCCAGTGAAGGGCCAATTGATATTGTAAGTTTAAATCACATTGGTTGTGTCTGCACTACAAAAATAACATTGAAGCTGCTTACTTCAAAGTTGAATGTCTACACACACCCTATTTTGAAGTTAAACTTTGATGTAGGGCACTACTCCATTCCTGGGAATGGAGTAAGACCTTGAAGTTGGGCTCCCTACTTTGAAGTAAGGGAAAATGTGTGTAGACTCTCTGCTGGCTACTTTGAAGTACTGCCTAACTTTGAAGTTAACTTAGAAATTAGTTCCTAGTGTAGACACACCCGTTGAGAAGTACTTTATGTGAAAGCTATGTTGCAATCACTTTCCCTGAAACAATGCTTTTTATAGTGTAGATGAGGGGAAAAACTGCTGTAACGCTGAAAAGATTTAGGAAGTAAGGCAATGTCTATGCTACAAAATGTGCTTAATACAGTTGCATCATTATACAGCTGCCAAAGTTTGTATATCAACTTGGCCAGGGTGCCCTACTTCCCACTGCCATGGTACAGCAGAACAACCCAGCTGGATAAAGGCTAGGGAGCAGACTAGGCTGCCGCCTCACTCCAATGCCCATGGCTCCCACTGCTGCAGTAAATGCAGGGATGGGTCCCAACCAAGCATACTGTCCTATGTCAAGCTCCCTTGTTATCCCCAATGCTGCCCTGGACCCCACAGCTATCCCCATCGGGAAACAATCCCATCCATAGGACAGTTCAGGCAGCCACTGTGAGGCCCCCTAAAGCCTGGAGGAGCCACTCCTCCTCTGCCCTCCCAGAATGCTGTGAATAGCCCATTTGCAGCTGTCATGCTCAGAAAGGGAGAGGGGGGAGCACGGATGGCAGGCGGGATGCTCAGAGGAAGAGGCAGGCTGGCTGCTCAGCCCTGTGGCTGGGGGCAAGAAGTGTTCTGCTGCCCCCCCATTTCATCCCCCCAGTGTCCCTCACTCCCCATTTGGTCCATGCTGACTCCTCTGCAGTTGCCAGAGCAGGCCCTGCAACTGGCAGCAGTTGAGGAGCTGGCATTGACTGAGCAGGGACTGTGAGGAGGTTCACTCTGGGGAAGGGGCAGACAAAGCTGGCAGTGGGACCCAGAAACACTGCCCCATGGCAGATGGTGAGGAGCCTTGAGTGTAGCCCTGTGGCAGGGGTCTGAGGCACAGCCTAGCAGTCACTGGGCTTGGTGCACTCCCGCCTGCCAGCCGCAGGGCTCTCCAGGCACTCTTCTTATTCCTGCACGTGCCCATCCCTGTCTCTGAGAGGCCAGTAACTGTCCCTCTGCTGCCATTAGAGCAGAGCCTTGCAGCCAGTGGCAGCAGAGGGGCTGGAATTGAATTGATTTCCCCTGATCCAGCAAATTCCCTGGTTTGAGGCTGGTCATGTCCTGAGAGAGCCTCACTCCGGAAGTACAACCGGTATGGGCTCAGTAGATGCAGAATGACAGCTGAATGTTTTTTGGTAGCCTGAAGCTGGTAGCTGGCAATGTTTACTCACAGGATTAGATCTCAGTGAGAAAAATATGCCAAATGTGTATAGCTCCATGTTGTGTCCTGTGTAACATCTGTGAAGCAATGCAGGAAAAGCTATTAAATAAAAATAATTGGAGATACACATCTCCTAGAACTGGAAGGGAGCTTGAGAGATCATCTAGTTCAGTCCCCTGCCCTCTTAGCAAGGCCAAACACCATCCCTGGCATTCATTTGCCCCAATCCCTAAATGGCCTCCTCAAGGATTCAGCTCACAACCCAACCCTAGGTTTAACAGGCCAATATCCTAACCACCAAGCTATCCCCTCCACCCCAACTACCCTGGAAGGCAAAGGTAGAAGAGCTCTTTTCTGACTGAACAATCAGACACAAAGACCATTACAGGAGCTTAACATGGAGTTATGCAGTTCAGGGACACTTCAGTAGTAAACCACAGTGAGGTTCTGTATTGGAGTGTGCTCTTTGCTAGTTGCTTTGGGTGCTTATAAGAACAGTGACATGTTTACTATCCATTTATAAACATGACTGGTAGTTTCCTGAAACTACAAGGTCCATGGTACTTTGAGTATCACTATGAAGTCTGCTAAATTTGGTGTCTACTAATCAAGAAAATTTAACCCTTCAAAAACAGTACTTTGAGTGGATGACAACAATGAAGAAAATCAATTTGCAACCCCCCCAGAGGCAATCTTATATAATAAACAAAAATTATTGGATACAAATTTAAAATTAGAGAAGGAGGAAACAATTTATGTCCATGTAAGTACACACATATAGTCTGTTGTGGCTATATGTACACCATCTGTGGTTCTCCCACATCAGCATATGTGAAGCTGTGGTTTTCCATTCTGTCCCCCGAAGTAGTAGGGGTACTCAGTGCTTTTTTTGCTGGTACTTGCTGATACTGAGTACCAGAACCTCAGCAGTCCCAGTCATAGGATTGGTTGAGGGGTATGGAGAGGCCTGAGTGCTGGCTCCTCTTTTTTTTACAAAAAAAGGACTGGGGAAACTCATGTGTCCTGTACTGCCATCAGGTATGCTAAGGGGCCTAGGGAACAGCTATCATATAGTTCTCCAAAAATTCCAAAGAACTGTAGATTTTTGGATCTGTAGGTCAACCAAAATCTGCAAAATTTAGGTTCATCTGGGAAGATCCATTTTGTCCACGTCCATTTCCCTCTCCTTGGTTAGCTGTGACTCCTGGGCTTTTTTTTCCCCCGTACTCTCTGTCCTTTCCCATACTGAGTGTCACATTGGCCTTTCAGCCCTCTTTGTGCACAGTCTAACACAACACTGGGTTGTAGGATTTTGCTGACCATGTCCTCCCCAGTTCTGTTCTTTTTCCTCCTCATTTTGATCAGGTGCACCCCTCAAGCCCTGCAGACGTACCAATTTATTTACAGTTCCCTGGGAAAGTAAAGTGTCAATTCCCATAAGCACTCTCAATAGGACATGCTTATTCACACTTCAGCCTTGCAATGCTTCTGCACAGGACTGCTTTCCAGCCTCTCTAGGGGCAAGGTCCAGGAAAGGATTTTATGTTGCACAAAGCTATAAAATAGCTGGTCCTTATTTTCTGGGCCTGAATATTGGCACTATCTTCCACAGGCAGTGGTGGTTTTTGCTGATCTCTCTTCTCTGTGGGTCACAAAAGCACAGAGAGCATAGGTAGTATCGGTGCCCCACAGTTACCCAGACTCATATGCTGTTAGCCTGTTTACTGCAATGGTGACAACTGAACTTATTACAGATCCTTATTATATCCCTTTTCCTGCATCTCCTGTGCAACCTGCTCATAAATATCCATGTTCCTAGGACAGATCCATAGCAGTGATTGCCCAGGCCCAGGAGATCTAATACTTCCTCTTTGCTCCAGGTAGGAGTGCATCTGGTATGCAGAATCACATGAACAGCTGGACAGTTGCAGACAATAAAGGAGAGCTGCTACATATACTCACTGACGTGGGCAATTGGGAAAATACATTTCAAACCCGCACAAAGATTTTAATGGGGGTGTATGGCTTCTGGTTGCCCTGCAGAGGTGACAGGAAATATTAGGTCTCATTGATGTGTCCAGGCCTGGTGTCCTTAGCAAGAGGTGCTGGTAGTTCTGGGTTCCCTGAAGGGGCAAAGCCTTGGGTGGAAGGGGCAAGGCTGGGGCAGATTCCCTCCCTAGCCCATCCTTCATGGCCTGCCACTGAGAGCCCTGGGGCTGCAGCAGTGGAAACCAGGAGCCCTGGGCCCTTTTAAAACACTGGTAGGGCTGCCTCTAAGCATGCTATGGATCCCAGAACAACTCCCAACCCACTCTGCTTCACTGGCTCCCAGCTGCATTGCTCAGCTTCCACCTGGTGATTGTACAGGATGGTTCCATTTCTTGCCCCAAGCCTCCTTTGACTTTGCTGCTGATTTTGCCATCAGGCAAAAGGGACAACAAAACGCTGCTGGACCCTATAGGCAGAGCCACTGATGGGGAATGTGTGCAAAAAGTCGGCTGTGTGCAGTCTGGTCCAGCAGCTGATTTTTAACGGAGTGCTGCACCAACCCACTTTCACTGCTATCTTCCTCACTCTTGGGCAGTGGAGTTTCAAACTGCTTCCAGATTGGCCAACGTCACAGGGAATGGGACACTGTGTGACAGCTGCTGAAGGACTGTGAGGGTTGATGCAGTGTCTACACTCACACAATCAACCTCAGTAGGGTGACCAGGGCTCTGGGCTATTCAGGAAGTGATTTTACCCATGGGGTTTCAGGCTGGATTGAAATATGTGTAGATGCAAACATGCACAGTTTGATGTAAGGCAACATATGTCAATCTAACTGTGTGGTATGCAACAGGCTACGTATCCCATTTTCGAATAGTCTTACTACTACTGAAAGTCAGGTACACAGTCAAATGAAAGTTAAGTGTGCAAAGCACATGAAAATTCACATATGCATAGCTATTATTATAACTATTCTTGTGAGCATTCTCTTGTTTGTATGAGAATGCACATTTAGTTCAATCTTCAATTAATTACATTTCTTAAAGTGTTTCTCATCTTAGTAACAAGCCCTTAATTTATTGCTTATATTTTTCATCATCACATCATTTGTTCTCTATTCTTTGCAATCAAACTACACTAAACCCTCAATTTAACAGACTAATGGGGGGAAGGGGTGTCCATTAATGCTGGAAGTCCATGATATCCGAATAGTTATACTGTATGATGATGCACTGACCTTCCCAGCCCATCACTCACTCCTGTCCTCTGACCCCCCTCTTCTCTTCCCACCTCCTACCCTATTCTTCCCCTCACACCTCTATCTCCCCCTCCCAATTACCAGGAGAGGAGCTGAATACCGGCCTGGATCCTTCCACCTCCTGCAGCTCTCAGCACTGTGGCTCCTCCAGTCTCCCCGGCTCTGAGCCACGCATGCAAGGGTAGAGCGCGGCAGTCCCATTCTGCCAGTAGGCAGCAGCCTCCAACACCATGGCTGCTGCGCTACACTGCTGCAGGGAACGGTGGCTGGGCACCCAACATACTCTACCCTCATGAGGCTGGGGGAGGAGAGCTTCTGCACCCCGCCGCAGGCCCCCACAGTTCCTCTGGCTCCAGTGGACCCAACCACTGCGATGGGCCGTCCAGCCCCAACAGCTCCAGCCCTAGTGGTGGCTTTAGTGAGTCTGTGGCATTTATTTGAGGGAAGGAGGGCAGAGGGGCTGGCAGACAGCATCTTGTTATTTCTGAAGTCTGTTATATCAGGGTCCAGTAAATTGAGAGTTTACTGTATAGCCTAAGAACTGAGATATTTTACAAACAATCCCCCCCTGCACCCAACTTGTGATCATTTCCTTTCTTACTAGGCATGCAATATATCAAGCGGTTAAGAAAGTTAAAGCGATGTCTTAGAAATATTATACATCTGATAAATGGACATGAGCATAATACCAAGTTGTTCTGTGGCAAAGCCACAGCAAATCTGTTTTTTCTATCCATGGCTCAGCCTGATTCCTTACCCCCTTAAACTGTTCTTTGTAATTGACAGTGGGGTCCCAGATCAGGCTGCAGGTCTTCTGGAATGTTCTTCTTCCCAAAGTTCTATCCAATACCACCTGGGATTCATGTGCCACAGATGTACAAGGCAGTGCCATGGCAGGGCAGGAGAGGGAAGAATGTATGGGATGCAGGACAGGGTCCTGTCACCTTTGCCTTCAGCACAGGCATCATTTCCGTTCTGGAGCAGTGCTGGGTAAGGCCGGAAGGCTGTGCTCCAAAGCAGGGCACTGTGGGCAGCTAGTGACTTGTCAGGAGGCATTCAGGGATGGTAGGAGACTGAGCAGTTCGGGGGTCTGGCGCCTGTGGGAGGAGGGGTGAACAGAGGGCTACCCAGAAAGGCAAGGAGGGGGCATGTGGGGGCACCCCATTAAGCAATGAAATTTTTGCCCGGGATATAGGGGGCGCTGCACTTCCCGAGTGCTCCCATAAGTCACCCACGATTTGAAGCATCAGGTACCTCCCACATAAAGACACCAGCGTGGACTCCTCACCTCAGACTTTGGCGGCTCCCCTCCCGCTCGAGACCCGTCAACCATCGTCTCTCGCCTCCCCCTCCTTCCCCGGCGGACGACCACGTGACGAAGCTATGACATTACTTTGAGGTAGGGCACGCCGGCGAAGGAGAGAATCACGTGAGCGCGACAGCCAGCCAATGAGGAACGAGTTCTGTTTGGCCCACGCGAGAACGGCGTGTTTCCCTCGCGCAGGGGAGGGGCAGGAAGGGCGTGGTCAAGAGAAGGAACGGAAACTACGTGAACGGGTGACAGGGCCAATGAGGAGGGCGGTGGTGCGACAGTCGCGAGGCACGCTTGCTTTGCCTGTCCGCTGTGGCCTCTCTCGCTTCGCAGCGTGTGCGCGCGCCAAACGCCGCTTGCTTCCAGGCTGCTGCCTCGCCCCAGCAGGCTCAGCTCCCACGGTGTGGGGGCGGGCCCACTGGCCGAGGGGGCCTGGGGGGAGCACGTGACAGGCCCTACAGCCAATGAGAGAAGAAGCTACTCGTGGCACGCGAAGGCCTCGGGAGGTACGAGCGGGCTCGCGGGTTGCAGTGTGGCTGTGCACCCTGCACCGCGTGGGCCAGCGGCGGGAAGCAGGCAGGAGCTCGGCGCGCGCGACGAGACCCGCCCGCCGCTTTCGCCCCCATTTTGAAGTTTTATTCGAGGAGGCGGCGTGAGGTAGGGGCGTCACGTGAGCGGCGCGGCCCAATCACAGGGGCTCACTGTCCTCTGCGCCTGCCAGCGGCGGCTCGGCCTCCCGGTCCCTGGGCGCTTTTGAGGCGAGAGCGAGGCGGGCCTCTCCCTGGGAGGTGGGAGCGCGCGGGCTGAAAGACCCGCGATTCCCGCGCAGGTCGGGCCCCTCCTCAGCCTCTAAGAAACGGTTGCCCACGAGCACGCGAACAGCAGGCGCCGGGAGGGGCGGTTGAACAGTCACGTGACTCGGCACCGCTGCTGGGCCGGGCGGGGGGGCGGCGGGAGAGAGCGAGGGACGGAGAGTGGCGTTGCCGCCGGTGGCTCCATCCGAGCCCTGGGCCCGCCCCAGCCCCGCCCCGGGAGGCGGCTGCGATTCTCCGCTGATTGTGCTAGGAGCTATCGCGCCTGCAGGGATCGCAAGCGCGCATGGCGGCTGACGGGGCTGAGCCATCTTATAGATGTCGGTGTCCCCGATGGCACCGTTACCCGGGGTTTGCGGCCTCCTGAGAAGCGCAGAACGCCTGGCTTTGCATGGGCCAGGTGGCTAAGGGAGCGCGAAGCGCTGAGGCTCCTGCTTTCGCGGGGCCGGAGTTGGCGAAGAGGGGCGAGATTCTTGGGAGCTTCGGGCTTCAACCCAGTCCGTTTGGCTTGTCGCGGTCACAGACCACCGTGCGCCTCCTGTGCCGCTGGAGCCTTGACAAATGAAACCGCAGCACAGCGTTAATGTGCACGGGATTCATGGTCACCAGCGAACGCCCCTCTCCGAGATCTGTCCTTCCTGCAGATCACCGCTCTGCCATGCCCCAACAGTGCAAACTGAAACCACACACAAGTGACAGGAAGCAAGACCATCTATAGGCTCAGGCATAACAGGACCACAGATCCGCTCTTCTACGTTTTGCATGTACGTGGTATCCTGTATGTAACTCGAGTCTTCGTTAAGATGATGATTCTTGCTCATTTCATCTGTGTTGATGAAAGGCCTTCTGTCACCCACTGTTGAGCAGCAGCAACTCTCTTGTTGCGTGGATTGTGTTTTACTGTGCATATTCTCGGCAGTGCTTTGAAGCTCAGTACACCACACATTCTAGTATATTCTTTGCTCCTTTATTTTGATGGGTTATGACAGCATAAAGTGAAGAACATGTTGATAAATATTGGGGGAAAAAAATCTAATTTCAGATTGTGAAATTGCACCCTTAGACGTACAGCCCTAGTTAAATATTACCTAAGTCTTGTCTCCCTTAGGTATTACATGAGACTTTCCTATTAGCCTGGGGTAGAGAGGGAGAATGTAAGGCCATCTAGGTTCTGTAGTTGACAGTGAGGATCCATACTTGGTGGAGCAGTGGGCTTATGCCAGGGGATAGAACCCAACAAAGTGGATTTTTATTTGGGAAAATGATCAGTGATTGGAAATCTTTGTCTATGAGGTATTGGCACGTTCTGCCTTAGTAGGGTTCATAGAGAAAATGAGTGGGACTATGTGTTAAATTATGTCTCTTTATATGTTCTTTATGAAACTGGTATTCAGATTTGGGGATGAAGATTTTTTCTCCCTTTTGCTCTGTGTGACTTTGTTAGCAAGAATCTGATTGTGATAATGGGGATGCTCTTTTGCTTTCTGATAAATTGGAGTGGGAGAGTCTGCTACAGTCTGATGATGAATCCCAAATGATTGTATTTCTGGGGATTTTTAAAAAAACTTCAGTCCTTTCCATTTTCCTTATTTCTGTGCGTTTAGGAAGGGGTGGAAAAGGGATGAAGGTTTGGGATAAGAAAAAAATGAGGGTAATAGGAGAGAATAATCTGGAAAGGAACAGAAAAGAAAAAAGACTGCAGAAAATCAGGGGTAGATACATGAACTTGATCTAAATTAAATGTGTTTTCTAGAAAAGCATTTAGTCATCACAAGAAAGGCCAATCTGGGAAACAGGAGGACTAGAGAAGTAGATGAGTAATTTTTTTTCCTAATTTAAGAATACAACAGAAGGTAGGCCATCTTGTCAGTTATAAAATTTTGCTGTTTTTTTTAATTGGTGGAATCCTGCCTCACCTTGTTATGCCTTTATAGTATAAGTACGTTTCCCTTCTACAATGCTTTCTATCCAGTGATCTCAATATGCTTTGCATGCATTACACCCTATTATCTCAATTTTAATATGGGAAAATAGGCACAAAATCAAGTAGTTTGCCTAAGGATATGTATAGTAAGTATGTGACAGAAATGAAAATAGTCAAAAAAATCCTTCCCATTTTTCTTACCCCTTAAAAAGTCATTGTGACTCTCTGTCCAACCTAAAGATGGCCATAGGGCCTGTCCATGGTGTTTCTTTAGCTTGCTTAATGGAATTTCTGGACTTTTAACAACCTGGAGGGAGAATATTTGGTTTGAAATCAGTTGTCTCCTTTCTTCTCCATTTCCTCACCACTTATTTTGTTGTCTCTTTTTCTCTCCTGGTTTGTTTTCTTTAGTTTCTTATATGCCTCTCTGGGTCAGTGCCCCATGCTTAGAACTCCTGAACATGATGCTTGTAAAAATACAGTAAACCCCCCAAAATAGATGGCTTCTAGTTCATCGTAACTCATTTTAATGCGAGTTAAGCACAACTTGAAGCTGCTCGGCAGCTAGGCAGGCTAAGAGCCCCATCTCCCTGCCTTTCCTCAGTGATGCTGTCAGGCTGACAATGGGGAGGCTGGGGGAGGGCAGGGAGAAGCAGCTCTCCGTGTCCACCATTATGCTAATGAGGTGCTGCATATTCATGAACAAAAAGAAGTCCTGTGGTACCTTATAGACTAACAGATATTTTGGAACATACACTTTCGTGGGTGAAGACACGCTTTGTCAGATGCATGAGTGGGGGGGTCTCAGTAAAGGGGAGGGCTAGAGCTGACAAGTTCTATTTAGTCAGGGTGGATATGGCCCATTATCGGCAGTTAATGTGGAGTTGTGAACATCAAGAGAGGAGAAAACAAGTCAGTTTAGTTGGGAGGATGTGGCCCATTGTCAGATGTTAATATGGAGGTTTAAACATCAGGAGCAGGAAAACTGCTTTTGTAATGGGCCAACCACTCCCAGTCTCTGTTCAATCCTTGGTTGATGGATACATATAGAAGTTACAGTTGTGTAATCAACTGTACAGAAAGCCCATTTAAATTAGAGAAAAGGGTCAGTGGATTTTGCAGGACAAAACCCAAGTCCTTCACTCATGCTGTGTAGTTACAGTAATTTTTCGGGGGCAGAAAAAAAGGGTAATTTTACAAGTGAATTTAGGACTGGTGAAAGTTACGAGATTAATTGTTCTAAAGCGGGAACTTTAAATTGCCACTGTCATATTTTACTTGGCTATAAACTTTCTCTCACCCCTACAATGGAAGGACTGTATCTTTTTAAGAAGTAGTTGAGTCTCCATGAGTGTTATATGTTTTCCCTCTGCTTTCAAATCAATAAGGCTATATCTACACAGCAGTCGTATTTTGAAATTAGCTATTCCAGAAGGCTGTGTCTACACTAACATTGCTCTTTTGAAAGAGGCATGCAAATGAGGGAAATTAAAAATCCAAATGTGGTGCAGATTTACATATATGGCACCTCATTTACACATTCATTTGAAAGAAAAAAAAGCAGTGTAGATGCTGCCCTTTTGAAAGTAAACCCTATTTCCAAAAGCACCCTTTTTCCCAATTTTTTTTGGAAGAAGGGTGCTTTTGAAAATAGGGTTTACTTTCAAAAGGGCAGCATCTACACTGCTTTTTTCTTTTGAAAGAATATGCAAATGAGGTACCAGATATATAAATCTGTTCCTCGTTTGCATGCCTCTTTCAAAAGACCAGTGCTAGCATAGATACAGCCCAAGAGATCTATAAAAGACAACTATTCTAGAAGGCTGCTACAAACAAAATGCATTTTGAAATACCTGAGCGCTCTTTCAAAATACAGCATCCAGACAACATAGACTATTTCAAAACAGCCATTGCACACACTATGGCTTATTTCAAAATAGGCTCTATTCCCTGTCCACACATTTAAAAATACTTATTTCAAAAGAGGTAAAACTTCTTATATTTATAACTCTATGGCTGTGGCCACACTGCGTCTCCTCTTCAGAAGGGGCATGCAAATGTGGCCTATTGGAAATCCAAATGAGGTATGGATTTAAATATCTCACTCATTTGCATACTCATGCAGGATCTCAATTCTGGAAGAGCTGATTTTGAAAGACAAAATAGCCATGTAGATGGGATTCATTCAAAAGGAAACCCTGCTTTCAAATATCAGAGGGGTAGCCAAGTTAGTCTGTACCTTCAAAAATGACAGGAAGTCCTGTGGCACCTTATAGACTGAGATATTTTGGAGCTTTGGGGCCATCCGCTGGTGCCACCAGGGCGGTGACAAGGAGGCGCGGGACACTGCCCATACCGCAGCTTTGCGGGACCTTACTGGCGTGCTGCAGGAGTGGCTTGCCATGGAATGGCAGGCCTGGGGCCAGGTTGTGGTGAACATGGACACCCTGACCCAGGCTGTGGTGGGCCACCTAGACCCAGCTGCTGCCCCATCGCAAGCCACTCCCGCACCTGCCCCTACCCCACCATCCCTCAACCCTCTGTCACCCAACTGCCCCCCCCACCTCCCTAGTTCCCCAGTCAGCCTCACCACCCCTGACCTCCACCACCTTCCCAGTCCCCTGGTCAGCCTCCCCACCCCTGCCATCTCCTGCCCCCCGGTCTCCTTCCCACCCCACTCCCTGCAGCAAACCCCTCTCCACAAGCCCGAGCTCTCTGCCCTTGTCCCAACCCACCTGCCCCCGTCTGCCCTGATGCAGCTGGCCCATATGTTGATGGCCAGGGCTTGCCAAGGTGAGGCCATTCCCCCCACACCTCCCATGCCAACCCCAGGGAGCCCGCAGGGGCCCCTCCTCAGCAGTGCCCCTACCTCCCTGTGCCACCCGCCCCAGCCCAGCCATGATGGACCATCTGGACCTGGGGGGGAAGGGGTGGACGTGGGCAATGGGGATCCCGTCCCTCAACTCCCATAAATGAATAGGGCCTTCCACCCTTACCCTTGGCCCTCCCAGGGCCTGGAGGATGACCACCTGGGGCCGCAATGCCCTTGTATATAGTTCTCCCCAGCCCCTCTTTTTTTGATACCCCTCCCTGTACATAGGCAGCAAAGTAGTAGTATTGGTTAAGTAAAGTGTTTATTTCGTGGTTCCATCTGGGTCCCCTGTGCATGGGGGTAGTGGGATGTGTGTACGTGGGGGTGGGATGGTTACTGCAGTTCCCACTCAAAGGCCTGGCGCAGGGCCTCTGATATCTGCACCCTGTCCTGCTGAGCCTGGCGGCATGGGGCAGCAGGGGGCCACTTATATCCACACCCTGCCTCAATGGCCCACCTGTGCATGAATGGCTTGTGCTTTGCCTCCACAAGGTTGTGCAGGGCACAGCAGGCCCCAACTACTGCCGTAACACTGGGAGACCCACCTCCAGCCTCGTGAGGAGGCATCTGAAGTGCTCTTTCAAGCGTCCAAATGCCCGCTCCACCGTATTGCGGGCCTGGTTCAGCCGCTCATTAAAAACGTCCTGGCTGGGCTGTGTGTGTCCCGTGTATGGCCTCATGAGCCAGGCCTGCAGGGTTAGGCCACGTCTGCCACAATGGAGGGTGGCATTGTGGTGTCTCCAGTGGGGAGCTCCCACTGGGGGATGAAGGTCCCCTCGGCCATGCGGCAGCCCAGCCTTGAGTTCCAGAACACCCTGGCATCATGGGCACGGCTGGACCAGTCCACACAGATGTCCTGGAACCAACTGCTGGCATCTACGAGTGCCTGCAGGACCATGGAGTGGTAGCCCTTATGGTTTCTGAAAGCCCCACTGCTGTGCTCTGGGGCCCAGATGGCGAAGTGCATGCTGTCCAGGGTCCCGAAGCAGTTTGGGAAGCCCAACTTCTCGAAGCCCCAGATGGCATTGTCCAGGTCCCTGACACACACCAGTTGCCGCAGGAGGACCCTGTTGATGGCCCAGACGACCTGCAGGGAGCGGGAGAAGGATGCACTCATGAGCAAGGGGTGGGGTGTAGTGTGCCTGACCATCCCTGTCCCCTGCAGGGCGTCCCTGTCCCGTCCCCATTGGGGGCTACCCTGTGGTCCTCGGTGGTGCCCCATGCTGGAGTGCCGCCCATCCCCTGGCCCCCGCATGCGCATGGCTTACCTCATTGAGGACAGCCCCAACAGTGGCCCTGCCCACCCCAATCTGATGGCTGACGGATCGGTGACTGTCCGGAGTGGCCAGGTTCCAGAGGGTGATGGCCACCCTTTTCTGGAGCAGGAGCGCTGGCCTCATGCGAGTGTCCTGGTGCTGGAGAGCTGGGGCGAGCCAGTGGCACAGCTCTAGGAATGTCCCCTTGGTCATCCGGAAGTTTTGTAGCCACCAGTTATTGCCCCAGTCCTCCAGCACCAGCCAGTCCCACCAGTCGCTGCTTATGGGGAAGCTCCACAGGCGGTGGATGCCCCAGGGGACTGGCTGGGGACGTCGTGCCCTCTGGATGACTTCCAGGAGGGTGGCTAGTAGGCTGGCTGCCCGTAGCCACTGCTGCACGGCAGCCAGAACCACAGCTGGTGCACTGGCCACGGCCTTGATGGGGATGGCGGCTGCTTGGGTTCCATGTGGGCCCGGGGTGCCTCCTCTGATCTCCTCGGTGTGCGAGCCTGGGGACAGGTGGCTGGCCCTCGACGTGTGCATGCTGACGTATGGGATGAGGGGGGGCCTTTAGGGGATGGCGGGCTGTGGTCCTGGAAGGGCTCATCCGCCATGTGACCCTGCCCGTGGGGCTTCCTGCTCCTGTACTTTCGAAAGAGCGCCCTGCATAGTGTGGACGCTCATTTTCGAAATTGCAGTCCAGGACTTTCGGAAGAGTGGATCGCACCTTCGGTCTCCGTTTTTCTGTGTGGACGCCCCCTTTCGAAAGAACGGCTTTCGACGTTCTGTTTCGAAAGCCGCCCTTTTGAAAGGGGGCTGTAGTGTAGACACGGCCTTAGTGATTGTCTATTTAGCTCATTCCCTTTGAATAACTTGGCATTGGTCACAGTTGAAAGATAGGGTTTAGATGGACTGTTGGTCTGACCTTGGCTGGTGTGTTGTTAATATATCTGGGATTCCAGAAGTTCTAGAACTGACAAACGTAACCTACAATTTTTTATTTGTTGTAATAACAAGTTCTCCAAAGTGGCAGAAGATTGGCTAATAAAATGTAATTTTGGGTTTGTTTTGTTTTCTTTTTAACAGCTTATGTGATAAAAACACTTATTTATTTTTTGCATTACAGAGATCGATATATTGTAATATACCTCAAATGCACTTAGAATTCTCATGGGAGTGCTTCATTTGATTATCAAGTATGCAGTAATTGACTGAAGTTACCTAATAATTTGAAGATGTAAAACTTCAACTGATTGAGATTCAAGTGATTTGAGTGTGTTATTGTGATGCTGCAGCAGTGGCAATCAGTGCAGAGTTGAATCTTCTTAGTTCATTAGTTCAAGGTCTCCCTTCTTGCTTCAGTGCCACCATGCTCCTTTCAGTAATACCCTCTCACCCTCCTCATAAAATGTCCTTATACCATGTTCCTGCTTGTGTTTTAGTTCTTCAGCCAGTACAGTAAATCCCCAATATGCGCACTTTCAACTTGCACTTAAGTTGCGTTAATGCGAGTTAAGCGCAAGTCAAAATCATGGGGTTCCTGGGAGCTGGGAGCACAGCTGCTCTGCCAGCTCCCCACTCCAACTCCCAGCTCCTCCAACTGTAGAAAGTAGGAGGGACAGACAGCGACGCCACTGCAGCTTCTCCCCAGCTTCCCTGCTGCAGCTGTCTGCCTGCCCAGCTTCCCTCAGCAGGGCCGCTGCAGCTTCTCTACATCTTTGCCCAATGGGGCGGGCAGCTGCACCTGGCTCCCAGAGTGGTGGGGAGCTGGGAACAAGGTGACAGCCTGGCTCCCTGGTCCCCACCTCTATGGGAGCCAGGAAACTGACCAGCACTGGAGCACTGGTCAGTTTCCTGGCTCCTACAAGCCCAGGGGAGCTGGGACCCAGGCTCCCCCCAGCTTGCTGTGACATTTGAGTTGTGTGAGGGTGCGCAGGAGTGCAACCCTCACGTAACTCAGGGGACTACTGTACTGCAGTGTGGATTGCCAACTGAGACTCTGGTCCGTGCTCTTCTCTTTGAGTTAGACTGTTTGTTTTCATATATAAAGAAAGAATTGGGGGCGGGGAGAGCCTTTTAACTTTTGAGGTCATGCTTAAATCTGACATGATAGGTCATGTAAATGTGCGTTTGTTTAAATTCCAGTTAGTCTACAGAAACTAAGCCACCCCGCACTGGACAAGGAAGGATGGAAAGAAATAGTGAGAGAGGCATCAGACACCAACGGGCACTGAGCCCATGGTTATTGATGATGATGAATTACCATTTTAATGACACTTGGCACCAACTATGAGCACCAACTTATATTATGTAGCAAATAAGCAATATACTATTCACCATTTTAATGTAATAATGCACAGTTAAGAATATGAAAATATTAACTTATCTGCTTAAATAAATTTATGTAGTTATAGTGTACCCTTCTAGGTAGCAAAAAGATGTACCAAATTTAGCGTAAAGGCTCTATTTAGTTGTAAATAAACGTGTTTGAATGGTTATATTAACAAATGAGAAGGCATCTTTCTTTAGCAGATAACTGAAGTACACATGGAAAAAAACTGATCACAATCTATTATTTAAATCAAGGTGATGTTTAATTTAAGGAGTGGTGGGCAAACCGTGACCCCTGGGTTACCAGCAGTCCATCAAGTTTCTGTGTGATGCCCACAAGGCACCTTCCTTTTCCGGCATCCTTGGGACCTGACCTGTCCTGAACAAGGGAATTTGGTGGACGACGAGAGTACCTGCCCCAACCCCCCGCCAGCCCTAGAGGCCCCCTTACCTGCAGTAGGCCCCTGCTGGCCTGATACCACTGGCCCTAACTGCACAGTGCTGTTACTGCTTCAGCTGCAGAACTGGCAGAAGCCTCCGCCAGGGAGCCAGCTCCAGCCCCAGGTGGGGACCCCATACCAGATGCTGGTTCAGGCCCTGGACAGGCAGCCAGCTCAGGCTCCTGTGCTGGCACTGCAAGCTGAGTAGTTGGTATGGGGAGCCTGCACCAGGGATGCAAGCCCCTGGCCTCCCTTGGACTCTTTCTGGCTTTTTGATCTAAGCAGAAAAAAAGGGAACTACTATTTTGTCTGCTCTGGAGAGAATGATGGGATATCAGTGTATTTAATCTGGTATATGTGTGTCTGTTGAACCTGAGAAAATGGTTGTGCAATTTCTTTATTCTATGATGTTCCTGGAATCCAAACTATGACAGATCATCTCAAATGCATATGAATAAGCTACTGTTGCCTAGAAACAGTCATGGGAGGGCTGGCCTTCCCCTAATTTTACATTAGGCCTGCCAACTCTCAGTATTAAAAATTGGATTTGAGCAGGAAAAAAAATTATGCTAACAAAACTGACATAGATGCTTTGATAACATTACTTGCTATGACTGGTTATCTAGCCATCTCTGATTTCTAGGTTGCTCCCACTTTGGTAGCTTGACATTGAACCATTGGGGTCGTTTGTTTGTTTGTTTGCATTTCGTAATAAATAACCCTGTTTCTCCCAAGCTAGGAGCACAATGATTTTGAGATTGAAAGCCAGGTAGACATTCCATTTTAGGGTTGTTAAAATTTTGCAGGTTTTCAGATAAAATTAAGTCAAAATGTATTTTTTTAAGTCTGACTTTTAATGCTAAGATTTTTTTTCCCAGACATTAATTGGGTTTTCACCATTACTTGTCCTTTGCTGGCTTAATACCTGATACTGTGTGGCATATTGGTAGTGGTCAGAAATTTATATTGGTTTCTTCTAGATGCCCACGTATCTTCACCCTTCATGAGGGTCTAGGAGATTTGTAGATGGTAAGAAATTGTGAATGGAATTTTAATGCCTAACTTTGACACTGTGTAATGGGATTATTTTGTGACCTGCAAATACAAATAAAATACAAAAGTAGAAATTATGAGAAGTAACATCAGCCATCAATTAGTTGTTTACTCCTTATGATTTTTAGTTTAAAATGTTTTACAGGATCTTTGTTAGAAAATGATGCTTCTGGGTATGCAACAAAGGCCATGCTTTGCTGCACATTCACCTTTTTTAAATTTGTTTTGTAAGAGAAAAGGTCTCTAGAATTATATTGTGGGAGGGCTCGATGGGAGTTTGACTGCCCTGGAGCAGATTTAGTCTCTGTGTAAAGGGAGGGACCAGCCGTTGTGTAAACCTGGCAGAGCCGGTCTGCAGAGGCTGAACGTGTCGGAGGGTTCCCGGGGCCAGAGGCAGACCTGGGGCCGAGCGAGCAGCCAGCTCCGAGGGCCTCGAGCCAGCGCGGTGACTCCTGCAGCGGGGGGCGGGCAGGCGGGGCGGTGCTAGTGCCGCTGTGGTGAGGACCGGAGCTCGCCGGGCTTCGATGGCAGCAGTTCCCCAAAGCGGCGCAGAGCGCGCGGGGACCCCCAGGCGGCTTTTCTTCGAGAATCTTCCCCACTCTTCGCCCGTGGGCGGGCTGGGCCCTAGTGCAGTGTGGGTGGGGGGGCCCCGACTCTCGCACGTGACAGATGGGCGGCCAGGCGGGAGGGAGGGGGAGTGCCACCTACTGGTGCGCTTGCGCGCATTGCAGCGTCTGACGTCATGGGGGTGCGCACGCACGTTCCCCCCAGCTGGTGGACACACGGTCCCGCTGAAGAGAAGGGAGGGGGAACCCCCTTCTCCCAGTCGGCCCACGGTAACTGCGGGGAGCGGGGGTGGGAGGTAGTGCCAGAACCAGCACTGCCGGGACGCGCTGTAGTGGCGGCTCGCGCAGGATCCGCATCCTTCTCCTGCGCCTCCTGCTGGCCGCGCCAGCCGCGAAAATTAACACGAAGCGCGGCCGCGAGGCGGCAGGGCCCCTGCGCGGGCAGCTCCCTGAGACCGCGGTGACAGCGCCAGGCGCCGGCCCGGGCCTGTGCCGTGGCGAAGCACGTGGCGCGGCTCCTCGCACTGGTTTCTCATTGGAGGCGGGAGGAGGGGGTGGAAGGCGTGAAGCGCCTTCGAGTGACGAGGGTCGGGCCAGGCCTTGCGCGCTAACATCGGCCCTGGGCCCGCCTGCCCGATGCTACAGCCTCTACGGTAGCGTAGCGCCGTGCGCCTCCCATCCTGTGGTGAACGCCTGGCCGATCACGGGATTGCTTGGCGCGGCGTATCTGCCGGGGCCGGCTTGTGCGCTGCGATCGAGTGAGGCGGAGTTTACAGGGTCCCGAAAATGCCCGTCCTGGTTGCTGCAAGTCCTGGTAGAGGCTGATGAGCGACCGCTCGCAGCGGAGCGTAGCCTCGCCACCCCGAGGCCGCCTGGCGTCCGATCTCCGCCTAGGGAGCGTCTGCTTAACCGATTCCTGGCCGAGAAGTCACCTGCTGCGCCAGCTCTGCCAGCTGGGGTTTCGGAGAGCGTGCTGAGCTGCCGCGCGGCGTCGCCCCACACAGCTACTCTGCGGCGGCCAGGCACAAATGTTTCTGCTAACTTCAACAGCAGCGCTCTGCGCACGTCTCCTGCTGTCATTGGGCCCATCTCGCTGGCTCTCATTGGCAGTTGGATGGAGATGAATATTCACAGTTCTACAGTTACTGGCCTTGTGACATCGAGCGCGTTGCTCCTCTCCCACCATCATTTTGCTTTTGTTGACATTAGGAGAGATTAGGGATTGGGTATGCAGATAAATTCAGAGTATTAAGAATGTGTTCTGAGAATATGCATGTTAAGTAGTGTGCTAAAATAGTGGTATGGATTGAACACAACAGAAATTCTGGACTTTAGCACACTTTTGAGGGGGTGGATGGGTAGCTTAGTTAATTATTTATTTGACCCAATTTTCAAATGTGTCTTTTACACTTCCTTAGTTATTTTTCATATAACAGCCCCATTTCCCCTTCACAAGTCTTATTGCATCTTCAGTAAATTTTCACTACATATCTGTTCAAATCTTGAAAATCAACTTGTTTTTGTATTATTCAAGTTCCAAAAAGCCTTTGTAAAATTGCATGAAAAACCCTACACAATCCATTGTTCACCCACAAGTACTTCCAAAAACCAAACATAAGACCTCAAGAACTTAAGTACCTGAAGACATTCTCAGAAAGAAAATGTATCTTCAAATGTAAATGTAATGTAATTTGGTTAAATACAGAATGGTACATACGGGAAAATAAAACAGCTTTTACAGAAGGCGATATGAGCATATTTGGAGTTGATTTTTGTTTCTTTCTGACTGTGCTTCACATGATCAGCATGGGCAGGCTGATTATCCATGGAAAGTGCAGTCCTTGCAGTTTGGGATGTACGCTGTTAATTAAATCTCCTGCTTTGTTAGTGGATTGCATGGAAGAAAGAGAAACCATAGTCCAGTAGAGCAGCCGTTTTGATTTGTCTATATAATTAACTAAATAAGTGTGGGAAAGGCAGGAGGTGATTGCTTGCTAAATCAGAAGCTGAGACTAGTTTTGAATATTTTTCTGAATTTGAATGGCAAGAGTTGGAAATACGGGTACAGCTATTCCATCTCATGAGGAGTTTCCCATTATGTTCCATGTATTCCACTTGTACTGGTTCATCAGTCTTCAAAAACAGTGGAATTTATACAGTTTCATGTTCCTACTTTGGAGTGTGATCAGCAACTGGTTTTTCTTGAGGAGACTGGATCCCTACCTTCGCTGGAGAACTGCTCTGTGCTGGATCCTGTATGATTTCATGGAGAAGGGATTTGTTGAAGAATCAGGCAGGACATGTTGAGTCTGTCTGATGTTTAAAGTTCCACTAACAGAAACAGTAGATCTGGTTTATGGAAAGATTTCCTTTTACTTAATCACTTTTCTGACCTTTGCCTACATTGAAATCAGATAATAAACAACAGTTAACAGTTAAATAAAGTGCTCCTAAGTCTTAGATTAATATAAACTGTTTTATTTGAGGCAAATACCTGATAGAGACCTCACTTTTCCCCAAGTGATCCAAGTGCTAGTGATCTCAGCTCCATCTCTTTGTCTTAGTTTCTTCAGTATGCATGAACATAATGTATTAATTTTGTGTTTTTATATTAGCATTTTATCATAATACAGTTCTTACATATTCAATATAAGAATGAAAAAAAGATTGTGATATTTAGTGCAGACTATGCAAGTTGCACATGTGTTCTTTAGATGAATATCAGAAGCAGACAAGCTGAAAGAAATTACACCATACCAAGATGAAGTTCTGATATTTTCCTTCAAACTTTAGAAGTCTCCATTGGTATTCTCAAAAGGAAGATGTTAGGGAGTTGCCCATACAATCTGACAAGCTTGCTTGTGGATTTTCCCTTTTTTTTTTTTTTTTTTACATGTTTTTCAAAGTCATGAGAAATTTGCTTAGTGGCAGAGTAGAATGGTAAAACCACATGGAGGTAGAGTCCCTCATGTTCATTCTCTCTCTCTCTCTCTCTCTCTCTCTCTCTCTCTCTGTGTGTACACACATACACATAGCAGTAGAGTGGTTGCATATTTTCATTGTTTACATAACTGTGTCATAATATTAGTGATACTGTTATAGGCAGAACTGATAACATTGCTTTATCATTATGACACTTTCCACCATAAGGCCCTGTTTTTAGTTCCTTGTAACTTGTCCATTTTTGGATGAAATTTATCTGTGGGAGTCAGTATGATTTCCCACAGTATTTTTTTTTTAAGCCTAGGAAATTACACACAACTGTTAAAAGATCATTAATGTTGCAAGATCAAGCACTCAGATTAGAAAATGTGAAGTTTAAGGTTGCCTGTGGTAACTTTATTTGACTGCCTTGTACATGTGAATTATGGTACAATCTTTAGGTATGTGAACACAGTATTTTTTTATAGGGTGGTGCTCCTCCAGTGCACAAGATAGATGGTGGTTGTTTAATGAGTAGATATACAATATTTGTGTTTTATTCTCATTGTCTTATATGACTCCATGCCTTATTTACTGCAAGCTATTCTAGTTCAACAACCTTGAGCTACTGTTAACTAAGACTCGCAGTAATGCTTTATTGACTGTACATTTTTCCAGCCTGGCTGTGAAGATAATTTTTTTTTTATTTTCTCATTGGCTGTTCTATAGTGTTTATTGCTGTAATGTATGATTGTCTCACAAACATTAAAGAATTTGTTTTCAGAACACTCTTTTGTGAGGAATTGGTATTCTCACTTTGCAGGTGGGGAACTGAGACACACATTGAGTAAGATCAAAAGTGTATGCTACTTTTGGGTGGTCGATTTGAGACGATTAGAGCCTGACATTTAAGAATATTTAGCACTATATCAAAACACTGCTCCTATTGGCTTCAATTGCAGTGGTGGGTGCTCAGTTCTTCTGCAAATCCAGACAAAACAGTGGCTCAGTCTATGCTTCTCCTTTTCTAGATGCCCAGTTAGTGACCATCTTTAAAAAGTCTAGTTTAAATTACTTGTCCCGCATTACATAAAACTCACTGGTAGTAACTGGAGTAGAATCCTCTTCTCCCAGATAACATTCTACTAACTTTATCAAGAAAGTAGTTTTCTTCCTGCAATTACGTGCCTCATTCACTACACGTTCCAACTTCTGCAACAAATTGAGGCCAGGATCCTATAGAAAAGTCTCCTTCACTTTATAATCCTGGTTCATTCCAGGAGTACAGTCCATTCTGTGCGTTGCGTGAGGCTCTGGGTCTTGTAGGAAAAACAGTATGTGATCAGGTAATAATTGTATAGTTCTAAAAGAGCAAATTAGTTACCTAGGTGGCATTAACGCTGATATTGTCTTAACTTTAGGTACTTGACTTTCATGTCCTTTTAATACAGTTTGTGTATGTAAATATATTGTAAAAATGTTTCTGTTATTATCCAGCTCCTTCACATAAAGGGAGGAGTATTTTTGGTATATTGCATTTGATTACTGTTAACTGGGTTTGCCTGTTTTGTTTCCAGGATGGTGAACATAGGGGAAAGGCTATCAGAACCATTTCAAATTTGCAGTTAATTTAAGAGAATTTCCAGCACTGTCCATCATCATCATGGAGAAACAACAAATTGTGTTGGGTAACCCAGACAGCGGGACAATGTCTGGTGCAGCACCTGCTTTTTTTGTCATCCTGAAACAGCAGCAGGGTAATGGTAAAGCTGATCAAGGAATTCTAGTAGCAAACCGGGATGCCTGTGCTCTCACCAGTAATGTGTCAACGCCAGTAAAATCCAAAGTAAAGACTTGCCTTCCAGCTGATTGCACATCAGGGAGCATCACTGTCACCCTGGACAACAACAGTATGTGGAATGAGTTCTACCATCGCAGTACAGAGATGATTCTGACCAAACAGGGGAGGCGTATGTTCCCGTACTGTCGGTACTGGATTACAGGCCTAGATTCCAATCTGAAATACATCCTAGTCATGGACATCTCTCCTGTGGACAATCACCGCTATAAATGGAACGGTCGGTGGTGGGAGCCTAGTGGGAAGGCAGAACCCCATGTTTTGGGACGGGTGTTTATTCATCCAGAATCACCCTCCACTGGTCAGTACTGGATGCACCAGCCAGTATCCTTCTACAAACTCAAACTAACCAATAATACTCTGGACCAAGAGGGTCATATCATATTGCACTCTATGCACCGCTATCTGCCACGGCTTCACTTGGTACCTGCAGACAAAGCCACAGAAGTTATTCAGCTGAATGGTCCTGATGTCCATACCTTCACCTTCCCACAGACAGAGTTCTTTGCAGTAACAGCCTACCAGAACATCCAGATCACCCAGCTAAAGATAGACTACAACCCTTTTGCAAAAGGATTCAGAGACGATGGACTGAACAGTAGACCTCAGCGTGATCTGAAGCAAAATAGTAGTTCAGAGCATGAAGGAGGAAGCGTTTCCAGCTCTCCCAGCAATCGTGGCCGGTCTACTGAAACTGATGGGTTAGATTCACAGCAGAGAGATCTAAAGTCTTCATTTAATGGTCAGAATCCATCAGACATTGATTTGGAGAAAGAATCCTTCAATGCAGAACGTGACTTTCTAGGTTTCCTAGATGCAGACCTGCCTCTTAATGATATGCCCGTGTTAAAACAAGAGATATCTGAAAGGTAGGGGTGCATTTTGTTTTTTGCCTGGGTTGGGCTGGCCTTTTAGTAAAATGTCAAACAATGTGGTTTTGGGTTACGGAGGGTGAGAGGGAAGATGGATTTACATCCAAGATTTGGTTGAACTGATGTAGCAGAGCATTTCAACAGCATTTCAATCGGAGCAGATCAAGCACTCTGATTAGAAAATGTGAGATTTAAGGTTGCCTGTGGTAACTTTATTTGGCTGTCTTGTACATATACCTTATGGTACAATCTTTAGGTATGTGAACACAGTATTTTTTAGAGGATGGTGCTCATTCAGTGCAGAAGATAGATGGTATTTGTTTAATGAGTAGACATACAATATGTTTTATCCTCATTGTCCGTACATGACTCCAGGCCTTATTTACTGCAAGTTATTCTAATTCAACAACCTTGAGTTACTGTTAACTCTGACTTGCAGTAATGCTTTATTGACTGTACATTATGAGCAGACCATTTTGGGTTGACAGAAGGTCTCTTTCATATGTGGGTATCCATTCGTTTGGAGATTTCATCTTCATTTGGCTGGAATGCTGCAGTACTGCACTCTTGACTCGTTTGCTATGATTTTGTTTGGGAGAGAAGTTAGGAAGTTGCAGTTCCCCACAACAAAGAGATTTAGAGGATGAAAATTTTAATTTAATAAACTGCCAGGAACTTCAGATAGATCAGATTTTGGAAGCTACTGATCTTCCTTTTAGGACAGCTTGAGGCACCTGTTTGCTGAATCTATTAGTTTTCCAACTCTCATAAAGCATGTGACTGCATTTGGTCTTACCTAGCGTACTATCTTCTGACAGCTTTCACTGGTCTCTCTCAAGTATGTAGCAGAGCTGTTTAGCCCATGCTTCCAGATGATCTGTGCCAAGTGGACGTCTGTGTTCCTAACAGTTTCCATTATGTGCACATGTATTAGTGCAGCCTAATCAAGTCCAGCATTTTACCACACCTTACACTGGCTTCCTGAAGTAATGCTGCAGTGGTCTACACCAGCAGTGGTATACTGTCAGTCTGCCTGTGACAGCATATTGTGACACAGCTAGCATCTACAGGACGTGGTAAGCCTGACTTTCTTTCCGTCCACATTCCTTGGAATATATGCCAGTCTAGACTGGCACCTGACTGGGCTTTTGACAGTTCTCTGCCAGTCAGTACTACAGAGAGTAGCCAGTAGTTCTCATCATCAATTTGCCACTGAACAATCAAGGTCATTGTAAGTCTAAAGTGGAAAGTCACTATCAAGGAAAAAAAATATCCCATGTGTGGCATAGCTGTAAAGCTATTGCAGCAGCACCTAGTATACGCTGTCTTTTATAACTATAATTTCAGCCTTTACTTTTGAAGAAAGTAAAGATGTTCCTCAGTCCCTTTGAGGTGGTCATCGATCTGGGCAGCAGTGAATAACTGTAGAGGGGTAACTTTTTAACCCCACAAGGCCACCTGAAAACTACAGCAGTAATACCTCATAAGAATGTTGGAATCATGTAGGTCCCCAGGATTGTTACTGCCTTTTGTTCTGCAGCTTTTTCCAGTTTTGAGTCAGGACAAATCTGAGTTTCTTGTAAATTTCTTATGTATTTTTAAGCAGAAGGCAGACCTCTCCTCAGGAGAACTTCTAGGTCAAGAGACCTGTAGCCGAACTAGTTCTTTAGAATAAGAGGATTCTAATTTTTTGTTAAAAGTATCTGTAGCCAAAATGGAAAAGAGTTAGTTCTCTCTTTTTAGGAGCTGTAGGAATTTCCTGCATAGTTTAAGGTAAAACTTCTTTGTGTTGGTCTGAATGGCCACAGACCATTAAATAAAATCTAAGAAATGTAAGTTTCCTAAAGCCAACATGATCTTTCTCATGGTTCTGTCATTCTTGCTCTTTTAAACTTGACAAAATTAGTTAGAAAGTGCCATGAAGATACTCTCAGAGAATTTGTCCAAATTGTATGATTTGCTTCTTCAACCCAGCTCTTTCATCAGGAATTAAAAAGACCAGTATACGCATGAACAACATGCAGTTCTTCCAGGTATTTTGTTATTTAGAAGGCAGGATTATTTTCAGCTCTGCAGGTAGACACCAATACTCCTTCAACAATGTATAATATAAATTTCCCGATTTAGGGCACTTTATATCTGAAAAGAAAATGTAAACACTTTTCTTTTTTTCCTTCATAACAGTTGTCACCTAAGACCAAAAACATACCAAAAATTCGTACAAAAGGAGATGCTCCAGTAGAATATGCTTTGTTTTCCTCTTCTTTCTTCCTTCTGTGCTAGCAATTTTTTATTCGAAACTATAGAAATTGCAGCACATATTTACACAATACATTTGTAACGGTAGTCCTAGGACTAAGCTCAGAATGTTGTCAAGTATTTTCTTTTAGATTTTAGTATTCACCTTCACAGGAATGAGAGTCTTCATTCACACTCTCACTTACTGAAAGAAAAAGTAGAACTAGAGATAGTCCATGACTTATTCCAGAAATAATTCCACTTGGCTTTTTTTACATCCTGTATACATCAAAAATTTTGCATTCCTTTTTCCCATCAGATCTGCTCATCATTTTCATGACTGGCAGTTAAGGGGAAACACTATCCATTACTATCTCTCATTCTTCATAGTTTATCATTGGCTGTGTAGAAATGGCATATGTTATGGCTGATTGGGACTTCACATGTATGTGTGAATAATAAATATATATAATATACCAAGATGTTGGATTTCTTAAAAGGTGTAACGTTAACTCATAAACTAATTAATGGATTTCCTTGTACCTATAAAAAAATTGAGTGATTGTATAGTTCAGAAAAATAGGGTCTATTTATGTATCTTAGTACATAACATGGGTTGAATATTTGCATTTAAGTGTGAAATGTAATTCAGTCTATGGCACCAGGAAGGACACCTCCATAATTTCCTCTATTGGCTAGAGGAGTATCTTGTTAAATCTATCAGGGTATTGGTTTCTCTACCAAAGAAATACATTGTAAGGAAGGAGGTATTTTGCGACATTGTGAACTAGTTGTTAATTCCACTTTTTTTAAAAAAATAAAACTTTTCTCAAGCTTTGTCTAGATGAGAAAGTTGAACTGATCTAATTAAATCTGCTTAATACACCGCTCCCTTGATTTACGAATGTAATTCTCTCCATGAAAACTGTTTGTAAGGTGAAAATTCATGAATCGAAAATTAAATTTCCATAAACTTAAATGTCAAAAATTCTGATTGATTCCAAGTATCAGAGAAGTAGCTGTGTTAGTGTGTATCTTCCAAAACAAAAATAAGTCCTTTGGCACTTGATAGACTATAACAACAGTTTTGGAGCATAAGCTTTCTTGGGCAAAGATGAGTAAGCAGGTCTTTCCCCACAAAACCTTATGCTCCAAAATTTCTGTTAGTCTATAAGGTGCCACAGGACTTGTTGTTTTTGATTGATGCCAGGCTTCTGAAAAAAAATCACCCAGTATGTTTCCCACATATGTTACAATACTATACAATCCTAAAAATAAAGAACAGTGCTACTTTGTTGCTTTCTTGTCATAGAATCTTAGAATACTAGGACTGGAAGGGACCTCAAGAGGCCATCGAGTCCAGCCCCCGCCCTCATGGCAGGACCAAGTACTGTCTAAACCATCCGTGATAGACATCTATCGAACCTGTTTTTAAATATCTCCAGGGATGGAGATTCCACAACCTCCCTTGGCAATTTATTCCAGTATTTGACCACCCTGACATTTAGGGACTTTTTCCTAATGTCCAACCTAAACCTTCCTTGCTGCAGTTTAAGTCCATTGCCTCTTGTTCTAGCCTCAGAGGCCAGAAAGAACAAGTTTCCTCCCTCCTCCTTATGACACCCTTTTAGATACCCGAAAACTGATATCATGTCATCGTGTCTTCTCTTTTACAAACTAAACAAGCCCAATTCTTTCAGCCTTTCTTCATAGGTCACATTTTCCAGACCTTTAATCATCCTTGTCACTCTTTTCTGGACCCTCTCTAATTTCTCCACATCTTTCTTGAACTGCGGTGCCCAGAACTGGACACAATACTCCAGCTGAGGTCTAACCAGCACAGAGTAGAGCGGAAGAATGACTTCTGGTATCTTGTTCACAACACACCTGTTAATGCATCCCAGAATCATGTTTGCTTTTTTTGTAACAGCATCACACTGTTGACTCATATTTAGCTTGTGGTCCACTATAACCCCTAAATCCCTTTTTGGTGTAGTCATTCCTAGACAGTCTCTCCCCATTCTGTATGTGTGAAACTGACTGTTCCTTCCCAAGTGGAGCACTTTGCATTTGTCCTTATTAAACTTCATCCTGTTTACCTCGGACCATTTCTCAAATTTATCCAGATCATTTTGACTTATGACCCTGTCCTCCAAAGCAATTACAACCCCTCCCAGCTTGGTATCATCTGCGAACATAAAAAGCGTACTTTCTATGCCAATATCTAAATCATTGAAGAAGATATTGAACAGAACCAGTCCTAAAACATTCCCTGCGGAACCCCACTTGTTATACTCTTCCATCAGGAGTGAGAGCCATTAAGAACTACTCTCTGAGTACGGTTATCCAGCCAGTTATGCACCCACCTTATAGTAGCCTCATCTAAATTGTATTTGCCTCATTTTTTTTATAAGAATATCATGAGAGACCGTATGAAATGCTTTACTAAAGTCTAGTTGTACCACATCTACCGCTTCTCCCCTGTCTACAAGGCTTGTTATCCTATCAAAGAAAGCTATCAGATTGGTTTGACATGATTTGTTCTGTACAAATCCATGCAGGCTGTTCCCTATCACCTTACCACCTTCCAAGTGCTTGTAGATGATTTCTTTAATTACCTGCTCCATTATCTTTCCTGGCACAGAAGTTAAGCTGACTGGCCTGTAGTTTCCTGGGTTATTGTTATTCCCATTTTTATAGATGGGCACTATATTTGCCCTTTTCGAGTCTTCTGGAATCTCTCCTGTCTCCCATGATTTTCCAAAGATGATAGATGAAGGCTCAGATACCTCCTCTATCAGCTCCTTGAGTATTCTAGGATGACATATATGGCATTTATTATCTCTGCTCAGTTCTTTGATAGTGGTAAAGAGAATGGTGTTGATGCGAGTTCCATGGGATCATCCGTGTGATCATTGCAAAGAGCTCCATAGGGACTTCACCCTCCTTAACTGGGGTTTTATCTTCAGCTTTTGAGGTTGAGGGTTGATGATCAGCTGATGGTGATGAGGGTTTAGGAGGAGGTGGTGAGGATAAGGGTTGAAAAAATGATAAAATTGAAGTTTAAACTGTAAGCCTCTTTTTCCTGTCATCTAACTCCTGATAGCATCGAATGGCTTCACGAATTTGTCGCTTGCATGCTGAACTCAATTCTAAGTTTTGGGTCGTTGTCATTGAGAATTTGCAAAGCTGCGTCCAATGCACTGAAGAATTTTTAGAGTGTTTTAGTGTCCAGTGTTTTTTGTGGTTCATTTAATTCTTATTTCTTCCCCTTTTCTGATAATTCAGCTGGATGCAGAAATGTAAATTCTTCATTAGTCAGTTCTTCACCATATGACAATAACAGGTCTTGAACATCATCTGGGTCTACTTCATTGAATCCTGCTTGAGTTGGCAGTTGCACAATAGAATTTGAATTTCTTTTACTTCATCCTCAAAGCTATGGAAATCATGAACTTATTTTGGCAAATAGCTTTTTCCAAATATCATTCACTATTCGTTGAGTAATTTTATTCCATGCAGTTGTGATATTTTCTATAGCCATCTTGACGTTGTAGTTCTTCCGCAGTTGCTTAATTGTTGGTATGTCTTCTCTGTCTGATGCAGATACAGCAGAACCCCGAGATAGGTGCACTCAAGTTGTGCAAATCTTGGGTTAATGCGACTCTGAGTGGTGGAGACTGGCGCCTGGCTCTGGACTGCCCACCACTCAGGGTAGTTGGGAAACTGACCAGTGCCTGGTCTGTTTCCTGGCTGGTGATTCAAGGCAGCTGGGAGACAGGTGTCAGCTCCCTGCCACTCACAGGAGCAGGAAAACTGACCAGTGCTGTTCAGTTTCCCCACTCGTGTAAGTGGTGTCAGCAGAGAGTCTGACTCCTGTCAGGAGTGGCAGCCTGACTCTTGCGGTTCCTGATAGGAGTGGTTTCCCTGCTTGTGTCGGGTGACAGCCTCCCCGCTTCTGTCAGGAGTGACGAGAGTCAGGCTGCTGCCCCGAACTGCAGTGCCCAGAACTGGACACAATACTCTAGTGAGGCCTAACCAGCGCAGAGCAGAGCAGAAGAATGACTTCTTGTGTCTTGTTCACAACATACCCGTTAATGCAGCTCAGAATCATGTTTACTTTTTTTGCAACAACATCACTCTGTTAAGCTTGGTGGTGGGTTGGGGCTGTGGGAGGCAGGCAGAGGGTGCCTAAGCCTGGGGTGGGTTAGGGCTGTAGTGGGGCGAAGGGTGGAGTTGAGCCGGAGCTGTGGATGGGGGTGGTGAACCGGAGCCCTGCTTGGGTGGTGAGCTGGGCTGCAGGAAGTTTGAACTAGAGCGCAGGGGGGTGGGTTGAGCCGGAGCCAGGTGTGAGGGGTAATGAGCCAGGGCCGGGTGCAGGGATGGAGCGTGAGCCGGAGCTGCACATGGGGGGTGAGCTGGCTGGGGAAGTTGAGCCACAGTTGCGCCTGAGGGATGGTGAGCTACAGACAGAGGCGGGGGTGAGGGGTGAACAGGAGCTATGCAAGGGTGGTGAGTGGAGCTGGGCAGGGAGGAAGGGGGGTTGAGCCAGGGCTCAGTGGCGGGGGAGAGCGAGTTAAGCACAAGTGGAAATCGTGCATTTCCAGGGTTTACTGTAGGAATCCGGGAGTCAGCCACATAAGAGCGGGGTCACATACTCTGGGTTCACGTACTCTGAGACCTTACTGTAATATAGAGGTGTTGTACTGTACATAACCATACTGCCAATCAACTTCTCATCTAATAAACTTAAAAATGCAGTTTATTTCATCTTGTGCTTTAGATATACCTTCTTTTTACTGCCTGTCTTTACTGCCCTCTGCCTTTTCTATTTCTTTTTTGCATTGTTCAGAAAATGTTTTTTGTTTCTCTCCATCTAGCCCCTTAAATCCCTTTTTCTGGTTTCTTATATTATTTTGAATACCATTTACCTTAGATTTTCTGATTTTATTTGTCCACAAATATCTCTTAGATATCTATCCTTCCACTTAATTCCTTTCTCTGTCTACCTAAAAAGACAGCTGTATCTAATTTAGTTTAGGTAATTCATAATTTTTATGGGCTGCAATTACTGCTAAATATCTTAAAGAACTATCGGTTTTCCTTTAGAATGGTTTTACAGTCCCATTTAAACTTTAGTTTTGTGTTATTTCCTGCATTAGTATGGGAAGCTTGAAAATCATGAGGCTCACGTAGAATGAGGCGTTGTTGGGATACAGAAAAAATTTCTCATGGTTAGAACCAACACCTGGTATTGCATAATCTCAAATTATTGAGCAAAGGATTCTATCATCACAAAAAGGTGGTAAGGGGGCAAATTTGTATGTTTGAGTTTTCTAATGGAAACCTTTTTGTTCTTGGGTGTGTCTACACTCGCATTCCTCTTTTGAAAGAGGTATGCAAATGAAGAAATTGAAATGCAAATGAGGCACATTTGAATAGTTGACACATCATTTGCATATTCTTATTTCGAAAGAGCTTCTTTCAAAAGAAGAAAACCAGGGTGGACGCTGTTCTTTCGAAAGTAAACCCCATCTTTGAAAGACTTCTTCTTCCCTTTTTTTATGGGAATCTGTTTTAAGGAAGGACTATACAGTTTGATAGAATAGTTCTAGAATTTTGTATCTTTCAGCTGTGTGGTTAAGTTCTTGTTTTCTTTCTCTAGTCCCATTACTAGCAGCTATGAAAGCAGTTCCCGAGTGGCATCCCCGTTGGATCCAAATGAACAATTCAATGTAGTCATTAAAGAGGAGCCAGTAGATGACTATGATTATGGATCAAGTGTGTGTACTGAAGGGATAACTGTGAAGCAGGAAACCACAGAAGAGGAAACAGATGAGTATTCCAATAGTGACGATGATCCCATACTAGAGAAACAACTGAGAAAACACGGTGAAGTGAACAGAAGAGGTGTAGGAATCAAGTCCACCAAACGAATGCTGGCCAATCCTTCAGGTGTTGCCAAAGCCAAAATGTTGAAATTAGATAGCGGGAAGATGCCTGTAGTCTATCTAGAGCCCTGTGCAGTTACAAAGAGCACAGTAAAGATCTCTGAGCTGCCACAGACCATGCTGTCCTCTTGTAAGAAAGATAAATCCCCAATGAGTGCAATATTGGAATCCTTGCCTGTTTGTTTTGAACATCATAATGACTCTTTCTTTGACACAGTAATGGAAATTGAGGAAGTAGCTGTGAAAAAACAGTTCTTGGGAAACAGAATGCCACAGAAATACTGTTCCATCAAAGAGGCACCATGGACTGTATCTAAATCATCTAGTTTTAAGCTTGGGAGCTCTACAGGTACCCTTTATTCAGCTAAAGATTTTGCTGGCAGGAAGAGAGCAGCTATACTAAGGAATCCCATGTCCCAGAAGTGTACTGGCACTAATCAAAATCCTATGTCATTGGGCCCAAGTAGAAGAGGAAGGCCACGGAAACTGAAGATCTCCAAGGCTGGACGACCCCCTAAAAGCACAGGAAAGAATATAGTGACAAGCAAGAATGCCTCCTTGGGAGCAGGGAGTATTCTTCCAGACGTTAAGCCTGATCTTGAGGATGTGGATGGAGTCCTCTTTGTCTCTTTTGCATCAAAGGTAAATCACTCCTCCTTCTGTGTCCTCAGTAAAACTTAATATGCTCAGAAGGAGCAGTGGCTTTACTTAAACTCCTTAGTGCCGACAAGCTGAAAATGGTGTATTTTTCCTTTTAGGTCATTGCTTGTGGGACCCCTGGAAAAAGTTGCTTTAAATGTTTGCAGTTGTAGCACTGTCTATGTTTGCTGCCTTCTTAGCATTCTTTGTTCTGATTGGCTCTGAGAGAATGAGTGTTTGGGAACTGGAGTTTGGGGCACAGTAAACCAAAACACTGTTAATAGGCCAGTCTAAGAACCTGTTTTAAAGGTATGGCTGTCTACCTTGTGTTGAGGTGAGCACTGTGAATTTCAAGTATTTTATATTTATATGAGACTCTTTCTTTTTGCGTGTAGGAAGCTCTTGACATTCACACTGTTGATAGAGTTAGACCAGAAGAATCGCAAAATCTACAGACTCCCTTGCTAGCTACAAGTGATCCAGGTAACACACAATAATCTTAGGGGGCAAAAAGGGGAGGGGAAATTTGGGTGGTGTGGTTTCCGTTAATAAAAGGTGTAAGCATACAGGTGCAGATAATTATTCAAATAAGCATTGTATTGATTTTTCATAGCACATGATATCTCATTGCACACACAATCTTTGATTTTCTGAGCAGGTTGTCGAGCAAGAATATGCTTGCTGGAAAAAGAACTCTTGGAAGATCTGAAGTCCTTGAGGCATAAGCAAGTGATACATCCTAGTCTCCAAGAAGGTATGCGTGTGAAACTCTCTAGAGTAGGAACAGTTTTCTATTGTGTTTTAATATAGTATCAACCACAGTGGGGACCTAAGTTTGGGAGGTTTTTCAAATATGTTTCACTGTGGATGCCAGTGTAGCTGCTCATGTGAATGGAAATCAGAGACGCTTGAATATAAGTGTCTGATGCAGCCACTGATGCATCCTTTTGCAGCTGTCTGCGGGCATAAGTGTCAGAGCTGGAGCAACCCTCTTTCAGTTTCCCTTTACTGCCTGTGGTAGTGAGACTCATTTGCTCCAAAGCAAGATGGGATCAGTCAGTGATGGAGCACTTCAGTAGCAGCACAGTATTCAGTTCCCACAAAAGCTACACACAGTCTCCCTCCGACAGCAAAATGTACAAGTACTAGCAGAGACGGGGTATTATTTTATTCCTGGAGTTAATGGCTAGAGTAATCATGAAGAAGGAGGCTTAAATATCCCAGGCTGTGTTTATTTTCCACTTTCTTAGATAACCCAGTTTTATCTCAGAGATTTTAGATTTGATAGGAACATCAAGAGTTGCACAGGAGTTCTTCTGGAGCCTTTCCCCACTTTCAGGAACTGTCTTGTCCTTTTCTACTGGAACAGCTGTCAGCTGGGCATTAGACATTACATCCTAAGACGAGACTATACTTTTTGACTCCATATCCTTTCCCTTCTCACGAAAGCCTGTTACCACCTTGGCTCTGTAGTATCTTTTATGGGTTTATATTCTTGTGATGAAAGATCACCAGAAAAGCGATATGTAAGTTCAAAAACTTGTCTCTCTCAGCAACAGAAGAGAATTCAGTAAAAGGCTTTCCACCTGTGGTTGATATAGTCTGACGTCCTGGGGTTGGTATAGCTACAACACCACTGTATGTTACAAATACTAGGAGCCTTGACACTTTACCTTGGAGCTTTAGATAAGATAGTACAAGGGAAGAAACGTCTGTTTCTGTCACTTCCTTATCCTGTGGAAGAAGCTGGGTTTTCGTCCTCTCCTAGAGGAGATTGAATAAATAAATACATAAGTAACGTCAGTTTCAGGATGATAACACTTGCCTCTGTCATCCCACATTTTCAGACTCATGACTGGTTTGTAGCTCTTGAGTTTTCCATTCAGGACCCTTCCATGCTGTTCACATACTTCCATATAATCATCCATGCAGTTGACAGTAAATAGTTAAGATTCATGATAGGCTGAGTCATTACAAGTAGAAAGTACTGCCATTCAAACTCTCCATGTTACCAAGAATCTTCATGAAATGCTCCAAACTAGTAACAGCTTATCTAACAAGGTATTACATTCATGTCTATCTTTATCTGGGTGAACAGCTGGTGGAGAGTGGATCCCAGCAGGATATGGCAGCAAGCCTGAAATGCGTCCTCTTTATTCTCTCAGTTGGGCCTCATGGGGCGCTATGAAAAATTCTTGTCACACTACAGAGTGAGTTCCTAACAGTCTTGATCAACTTGGATCAGTAAGAGCATATCTTCCAAAGGACAGGTTCATGTCAATGCAGTTGCTATTGCTTAGGTTAGAATTTTACCTGACTGCAATATACGAGTGTGTCTGACCCTTCATGCACAAGCACCTTTGTGTTTCCACTTTCCAGACTCCACCAGTCTTCACCCTTCAAGGCTGAGTCTGGTGAATCTCTCTTCCATCAGTACACCAGATGAATAAGGAGTTTGTCATTCCATCAAATCATATCAAAACTGAGATGGAGGAAGGAACTCAAAAGATGTGTGGAAAGGTGTTGTTCTTTGCTTCCTTCCTGACAATGACTTCAATCACAGATCCATCAGGGACAGGTTGGAGAGTCCACCTGGGTGTTTACAGATACGGGTGACCTGGTCCCAAAGATGTGTAGACCAAACCATAGAATCCGTAGACCTTACAATCAACTGCAGGTACGTAAGTCTAGCTACAGCAATTGCATAGGTAGAATCGATGTATCTGCAGTTGGCTGTAAGGTCTGTCCTCACTCAGGGAGGTCAACGGGTTTTTCTCCTAATGACCTCCCTTACCTCCTGCGAGAGGAGGAGTACAGGGGTTGATGGCTGAACCCAGAGAGAGCAATTTTGTGCATCTTTACCAGATGCGCAAAATTGACCTCTGGAAGATCAATCCTGAATGGATCAATCTCCTGGTAAATGTCGATAAGCCCTACATCAATGTCATGGAGCTCAGAGTAATCAGGCTAGCTTGCACAGCCTTTCTACCTCTTCGTAGAATCATAGAAGATTGGGATTGGAAGAGACATGAGGAGGTCATCTAATCCAACCTCCTGCCAAGCAGGAGAAACATCAACTAAATCATTCCAGTCAGGGCTTTGTCAAACCTGGTTTTAAAAACCTCTAAGGATGGAGATTCTGCTACCTCCTTAGGTAACCCATCCCAGTGCTTCACCACTCTTCTCCTTTAAATAGTTTTTACTGATGTCCAACCTACATCTTTTGCACAGCAACATGAGGTCATCGCTTCTTGTTTTGTCATCTGCCACCACTGAGGATAACTTAACTCCATCTTCTTTTGAACTTCCCTTCAGAACTGCACGGTCCAGATCTTGACAGATAACATGCAGGTGATGTAGTATGTAAACAATGAAGGAGTGCATACACAGTTGGCCTCCCCTTTGTCTGGAAACTAGTAAGCTCTGGACATGGTCCCACCAACATATGAGTAATCAGTCTCTTCATCCCTTGAATATCATCAATAGTCTGGCTGATAATTTGTTTACTACCACCTCATGAATGATCACTGTGGAGGCTCTTTATATAACTAATATTCTTGTTTTCCTCTGTTAATGGACTCCCATTGGCTTATTTGTCACCAAGATCAAGTACCAGATGGTTTGTTCCAGACAGGGTAGAAGTGTGGGGTCACTATTGGATGCTTTCTTCAGTGATTCGGTACCCTAGGGTAGCACCCAAAATTAAAGAAGACCAAACTATCTTTGTGTTGCCTAGCAGTTGAGATAGTTTTGCTTGACTGGCCTCTTAAAAATATCCGTTCTGATGTTGGATCTAGATCTGATCTCACAGCACCATGGCCAGATACTCAATCCAGACCTGAAGTCATTGCACATGACAGTGTGGTTGTTGGGTGGTAGAGTATTACAGATAGAATCTGCTTGATACAGAGCCAGGAAATGCTGATACAGAGAAGGAAGGCACTGTCTAGGAAGCCCTGTTCATCTTAATTGAAGAGCATCTTTATATGGGCAGTCCAGCCTAGCCTGGACCAGGTCCAGGTGTCTGCACACTAAACCCTTGATTTAATAGACTAGTTGCGGTGAGGGATGTCCACTATTCCTGAAAAAGCATTAAATCCGAGGGTTTACTGCTCCAGTCCCCACCTCAGCCAAAACAAAACAAAACAAAACCCTGCCACTCACCGGAGCTTTTGAGGAGTAAAGGGATTTCGAAGTTGCCCTGGCACTTCGAAGTACTAGCAGGTGAGCTGCGGCTAGACGTGAGCCAGTACTTCTAAGTTTAAAACTTTGAAGTTGCCACGAGGGGAATTTGCACAGCATTTCATTATTAAACTCCCAACACCCTCATTACTGTCCTTCCTTCAAAAGAGGGTGGTAGTGTAGATGAGCCCTGGCAGGACTAAAACGTTCAGTCTCCCATAGTATTTGTGACAATAGCCAGGTATTCTGAAGGTCAGGCCATCTTTTCATGGAGAATATAGGGGCTGATGTATTTCTCCACTGAACATTGTCTCCCTCCATCAGAATGTAAACAACATCTTTCTTTGGCTTCAGGAATGTGCTAATGCTAGAAATCTGCAAAGCAACAGGGTAGACCGCTGACTTTGTCAAGCATTTTACTTTGAGCTTAACAGCTGTAGACTGATGCCAAGCTTGGGAGAACAGTTCTTCAGTTACTATATTAATGGATGCAGTTGAAATGCCTTATTTCTACCATTCTGAAAGGATACTGCTTGCCAGTCACCTACAGTGATTCATGCACACTACCTCTGATGAGAGGTTACTTATCCTACTGCAGCTATGGTTCTTTTGAGATGTTCTCACAGTGGGTCCCATAACTCACCCCTCTTTTTTTGGAGTCCTAAGCTGTCACTGGCTCCAGGTTGTGAAGATACTCAGTGAGGATGATGACCATGGCCCTTTGTGCCTTCCCACAGGCATATGGCACAGCATAAGGCACATGCATGGCCCCAAAGGACTTCAGTAGTGTGCATGAGGTACATGGGCAACCACAGTGGGATCTATGTTTTACTACAACATTTCAAAGAACCACAGTTACTATAGGTGAAGTACTAAGTGTTACAGGTGAAATGAAGAAGATTCATACTTTGGATACCTTTATATGGAAGCTTCAAGAAAACTGTTTTTTTTTCCCCCTTGATGTTTTTGTTTTTAATTTGGTCTCCTGTAGTTTTAATGTACTCTTCTGGGATGAGCTGAGGACTTTGCTTTTCTTGATTGAGTCTGGGGCTTTTCAGAAAAAAATTCCACAGCACAGTATGTACACATTCCAGTTTAAATAATTGTGCACATACTAAAGGTCCCTTTTGTTACCTAAATTCTAGATATATTCAGCTGTATTTCTTCAGGTGAAATAATTTGATTGACTTGTTCACTTAGTATCTGCTGTTTCTCAATAGTTTAAGTGAGAGAAAGTCAATATGACAGTTGGCGTAACTTTGTTTTGTAACAAACCTTACAAGCTTCCTTAGAGGGAAAGCATGTGGGGAAATAGAAGGCCTTGAGAGTCTAGAAATTTCTTTGTACCTAGTAGTGTGCTCTGTTAAATCATTCTGTGCAATTGTTCCTTTCACATTTTCTGTTCAGCTGTTAAGAAGAAGTTGATTTTTATATCATGCTTTGTCATATACTAATAGCATCCGATAATTTAAAAAAGAATGAGTATTTTGTCAGTAATATACTGGACTGTGCAGTAGCAAAGTATGTAAACACAATAGCAATAATCATAATTAATTCCATTTTATAGGACTTCCCTTCTAAAAACACATTAGTATATGTAGACTGATATAAAATAAATGTTCAGGAATCACTTCACCCACTACAACAGTTTGCACAAATGTTCAGTGATGTACAGCACCAGTATATAATTTTTTAAGACAAGTAAGGAGTTAAAACTCAGTCAGTGTCTTACACCTAGCTTTTGCATATTAGTACCTGCTGTTTTTGAGATACAGAATGTTGCCGTTTGAGAGTAGAAGTTGATACGTACTATTACCTTTAAGAAAATACATTTCTCAGTGTATACAAGGAGTTGCTAAATTTGCGTGGCTGTTTAATTTTGTTTCCTCACCACTATTTGCTTCTTGCAGTGGGACTGAAGTTGAATTCTGTGGATCCAACAATGAGCATTGACCTGAAATATTTGGGTGTGCAGCTCCCACTCTCCTACTCAAACAGCTACTCTTTTTGGAACTATCCAAGAGTCAACCATGGTTGTTCAGGTAGGGACACAGTGCTTTCAAAAATATATTATTTGTTCTTCCCGCATTTTCGTTGAGGACTGAAGTGGTTGGAGTTAGCTGTGCATGCGGAATAGGAGTTTTAAATAAAGGTGAATGTTGGTAACAGATAGGATTTCTTTTGTTTTAATGAGGAATAAAAACTTGCTGTTGAGTTACTATGTACTTTTTGGCTAAGTGATCTCCTACGTGACCATCAGCCTCTGATTTTCAGTAATAGCATCAGTTAGACTTCCATATTATTAGGGACTCAGTTGGAAATAGTGGTGTCACATGTGTCGGAGGATCATTATTCACTCATGTGTAATGTTGTTTTTACATCTGATTGATAAGCTGAGGCTGGCTTGTTTTCTTTCCAGATGCTGGGTTTCCCTTTGTTTCCAGAACAGGGAAGACGAATGATTTCACCAAGATCAAGGGATGGAGAGGGAAGTTTCATGGTGCTTCTAGAAATGAAGGTAAGAGAGAGATTGGAATGTGGGTTTTTGTTTTTGTTTTGTGTGATAAATGCTCTTGTTTTTGTCATAGCAACAGATCCCTTTGGTTTACTTACTGCATTGTTTAATGTTTAGTGATATTTTTGGAGTAAAGAATCCCCATGTAATTGTGATTTCAAAGGTCTGAATGGGTTTTGTGGGAGGAGAGGGATTTTATTTTCCCATTGTGACTTATTCTGTTTTGAAATAGGATAAAATGTGTATTTTATTTTAGACAAATAACTCTTGAGAAAAGACAAAAGCTAACTGAAAAAACATTTGTTATAACTGGTCCGTTTTGGACTCTGTATAAGCAAACCTTCTTTGGAGAAGTGTGGGAAGCATTATCTTCAGTACTGCTTGAGACTGCCCTTTGGGGGAAGAATCTGCAGTTTCTTTCAGTATATTTTTTTTTAAAATTATAATGGGAGTAGCTAATGCATACTTTGAAGAAACCCAACATTTGCCTAACAGAGGGCTTGCTTTTGGCAACTTGCCAGGAGCCTGAGGACTACACTCAACTTAAATAAACTGTAGTTAATTTTCTTTTTTTTTTCTTTTGTGGGAATGCAAGGTATAGCTTGGGGAGACTACATGTCCCAGTTGGTAGTACTCCAAATGGGACTTCATAGTTTCCCATTCAGCATGAGATGAAACGCTATAATCCAGAGACCCCTCTGCATCCGTGTACTTACCCATCCATATAAAAGAATCAAGTGGCTGCTAGATCCATTGTAGCACAAAGTGGACATATATGGCATGCTTTTTGTGCTATGATCACCCATTTTATACCCAAATGTTATCTAGAAGCTTTGGAAAGTTAAATAAATATGATTCTTCTCCATTAACAATATGTATTATGAGAACTGGCAGTGTACTGTCTCTGGAGTTACTTCCTCTGTATTTGGATTCCATATTTATTCAGGTAGTAGTTCAGAGGGCTCGTTGAAGAATCGCTCCGCTTTCTGCAGTGACAAGCTGGATGAATACCTGGAAAATGAAGGAAAGCTGATGGAAACAAGCATGGGATTCTCTTCTAGCACTTCCACTTCTCCTGTGGTTTATCAGCTTCCAACCAAGAGCACTAGCTATGTACGAACACTAGATAGTGTTCTAAAGAAGCAGTCCACCTTCACGCCATCCACCTCTTATACTTTCAAGCCTCTCTCTGTGTCTTCTGCATCTAGGAAGATGAAAGCTCAGAATAAACACACAGCCTCAAAGACCCGAGTCAAATCATCCTACAAGCCCATACTTCCTTCACCTGCTGTATTAAAACAGAAACACAGCTTTTCAGTCCCAGGGGAGAAGGTTACTAAGTCCCTAATGGCTAATCAGGTGGATAATTTTATGGTTCCAGCTCTAGATGAAAATATGTTGCCAAAGCAGATCAGCCTGCGTCAGGCTCATCAGCAACAACAAACTCGCCCACCAGGTTTGTCTAAGTCTCAGGTGAAGCTGATGGATTTAGAGGACTGTGCATTGTGGGATGGGAAACCACGGACCTACATCACAGAAGAACGAGCAGACATATCTCTGGCAACTCTGCTCACTGCTCAGGTAAGCTGTTGTAATGGCCTCCCTACTCTACTACTTCTGCACTCCAGTGCTCAGTACCTAAGCTTTAACAAAAAGATGATGCTAATAAAAATATACAGGTGAAAGGCTACCTTTTCCACCTCTTACATGTAATGCTCTCCAGAATGTCAGGAAAACATTCTCAGTTTCTTCATCTGTACCAGGCATTCTACACAATTGGAGACAGTGTATTCACTCACTTTTACTGTAAAGAAAGGGGTTTGCCATTTCAGAAGAACAGTTACCTAGCAAAAATGTGTTGGCCTCACACTGCAGGGTGAAATAAAATGTTTCCATCGTAGCAGCAATAAACTGTTGATACATTATAATTTTTTTTTAATCAGGTCTCTCCAGTGGAGACATTCTTTTCTGCTTCAAGAAGAATTTCTAAGTCAGAGAAAACATCTCTCTGTTTTTTATATAGTATTTCTGCTATTCTGAGAACTCAATTGCCAGTAGTGGTGTTCGATGTGCCAGTGGTGTTGTCAAGAGGCACTATTCACCCTGGGATAGAGTGAATGCCTATGGTCTGCGCAGTGGAAGTGACAGTTGCCAGACACCAAGCACAGGGAAAAAAACATGTATTAGAAAGAAAATAGGAATATAAAATATTAGATAAGTGCAAGAATTAGTGTTGCTCTAGGGTTAATTTTTTGTACACCTTGCAATTTTAATTGTGAAAACAATGTTCGGTTAACATAGAATTTTGATATGTATCTTAATATATTCTGTTAATTGTGTTATCTATTTACCATAAAATATACAGGGACATGGTAATAGTATTTCCTGATTTGGTAACTTTGCATAAAATTCGCATTGCTTTAATACAGTTAATTGAAAATTAGTTTTTCTCATATCAGCCGTGTCTACACGTGCACGCTACTTCGAAGTAGCAGCACTAACTTCGAAATAGCGCCCGTCACGGCTACACATGTTGGGCACTATTTCGATGTTAACATTGACGTTAGGCGGCAAGACGTCGAAGCCGCTAACCCCATGAGGGGATAGGAATAGCACTCTACTTCAACGTTCAACGTCGAAGTAGGGACCGTGTAGTCATTGCGCGTCCCGCAACATCGAAATTGTGGGGTCCTCCATGGCGGCCATCAGCTGCGGGGTTGAGAGACGCTGTCTGTCCAGCCCCTGCGGGGCTCTATGGTCACCGTGTGCAGCAGCCCTTAGCCCAGGGCTTCTGGCTGCTGCTGCTGCAGCGGGGGATTCATGCTGCATGCACAGGGTCTGCAACTCGTTGTCGGCTCTGTGTATCTTGTGCTGTTTAGTGCAAGTGTGTCTGGGAGGGGCCCTTTAAGGGAGCAGCTGGCTGTTGAGTCCGCCCTGTGACCCTGTCTGCAGCTGTGCCTGGCACCCCTATTTCGATGTGTGCTACTTTGGCGTGTAGACGTTCCCTCTCTGCGCCTATTTCGATGTGGTGCTGCGCATGTTGAAAATCGACGTTGCCAGCCCTGGAGGACGTGTAGACGTTATTCATCGAAATAGCCTATTTCGATGTCTCCACATCGAAATAGGCTACTTCGAAGTAGGCTTCACGTGTAGACGTAGCCATCAAGTCCTGGGTGTAGTAAGTATAAATTTGAGCTCTTCTGCTTTCTTATTATAGAATATCTGGTGACATGACCTCAGAGCAGTTAAATTCAAATGTTCTCTATCCTGTCATTTGGTTTAAATTGCAGATTCTTAAGCGAAGAGCAGGTCTGCAGCTTTTTTACAGTTGGTCTTCTCCCAACTGCAGCTTTCTTAGAGGCAGAACCAGACATGTTTTTGTCAGGGTGGGATTGGAGTGACCATCCCCATGAATATATCATTCTGTGTCCTATCATTCAATGTAAATTGCAAATTTACCTCTTGTAAATTGTGTCGTGGCATTAATTGTGTATGCAGATCCTGTTTGTGTGTTTTGTTTTGTTTTAAATCTCTGTAGACTTCTAAATACATATGTATATGTCTTTTAAACTTCAGGCTTCTCTTAAAAATAAACCTATCCACAAAATAATCAGAAGGCGAGCACCACCTTGCAACAATGATTTCTGCCGCCTGGGTTGTGTCTGTGCTAGTCTAGCCCTGGAAAAGCGTCAGCCTACTCATTGTCGCAGGCCTGACTGTATGTTTGGCTGCACTTGCTTGAAAAGAAGGGTGTTACTAGTAAAGGGAGGAGCAAAACATAAGAAAATCCTGAAGAAAGCTGTGCGTGGAAGCCTTGTATTCTATGGGCCACAAGAGGAAGATCATCAGGAAGAGGATGAGTTGGAAGAAGAGGGTGATGGGGAGGAAAAAGAGTTGAAACTTAAAGATAAGCGGAGGAGAAAGAAGGTGGAATACAGTGAGTATTAAAGACAGAATGATTTTGCTCAAAGCAATTTCAAAATCATATGCTTTTGCATGAGATTGTTATGCTGAATTGATAGCAAACACATCGCTGAGTCCAGAAAGTACATCCAAGAGATTATACTTGTAATTTTCAACTGCTTTGCTAGAAACTAATTAGAATCAAATCTTGTTTCTTACTTTATTGATATTTTAGAAATATGCCATTCATTTAACTGCATTGTTGATATTTTTTGAACTTTTTATGTGTTTGACTTTTAATATAGTGAAGTAATTATCTTCCTAAATCAGTCTAGCAGCCCCAGGATATGAGTCTTAACATGTTGATTGTATAATTTGGGACTTCAGTATTATTCATTCTTTTGTTTGCTTGGCCCTGTATTTCAATACTCCATCTCACAACAACTGAACAGCTAGGCTCATATATTCAGCTGATTTTAATTGTTTTAGCTCCATTGAAGTTAGTGGAGCTCTGATTTCTATACTAGCTGCGGATCTGGCCTTTAGTGTGTACTTTGGGGAAATAACGTATTTAGAATCAAAAAGAGGTTGAAACTGCTGTGGGACATACTTTGCTCCTACTCTTACATATTCTTGGCATTGTCTCATCATGTTGAAGTCAGTGTGGTTTATGGAATGAATGATTATTTTCATGGTGTGCTCATGAGAATCATCACAGTCTTTGGTGTCCTGATTTTATTACACAGTACTGAAGTAGTTCTATACATTATGTAATTTTCTTCATCTGTTCTTGTTTCACATTTAAATAGCGACAGCATTCTCTCCTGCTGTTGGCATTTGGTAAATGAAGATGAAGTTTAATGTAATTTTTATCTTGATTCTTTTCCCCTCCTCCTTGATATGGTGAAGTGCTAGTCACTCTTAACTAGATCTTGAATCCAGAAAGATAACCAGTGTTTTTTCCTGGGAATGTGAGTGGTTGGTTACTGGACAGGCAATGTTTAGACTTAGACTGATATTTATATAATTACGGTAGCATTAGACTATACACCTTCATTGCAAAAATAAGCCATTTAAGTTTTTTTCCTCCTTTCTTTTTTCAGCTATCTGTGATACAGAGCCAGAGCAGCCTGTTAGGAACTGCCCATTGTGGGTAAAAGTAGAAGGAGAGATAGATCCAGAACCAATTTACATCCCAACACCATCTGTCATTGAACCAGTGAAACCTTTGGTGCTGTCTACGCCAGAGGTCTTGCCTTCCAGTAAGAACAAATCTTCCAGTGGAGTCAAACCAGGGCGAGTGTATACTCCCAAACCCAACCCAGTGGTAAGCAAGGAAAGGAAGATGCTCTATTTTCAAAGGAAGAGGGCAAAACCTACTTTCGTGAAAACAAAACAAACCAGCCTTCATCTAAAAAAACTGGACAAATCAGTATCTGAAGTAGGTTGATATGAGATTTAAGTCCATAATTGGATAATATTGTAAACAGAATTTTTATGAGGTGGGATTGATTCCCCCGCCCCCATTTTAAAATCAGTTTCAATCTTTTATTAAGACATTGCACCAATACAACTACAGGTGAAAGAGATGGTGAATTTCTAGCAACTTTGTGGATAAAATAATAATGTATGGTCTACCTTTTCCAAAATAGTATGCATATCCTTAAATACTTAAGTTACTGTGCATAGCTTATCTAATTAATGACTTGCAAGGCAAATGAGGAAATATATTTCAGAGCTAATGGACTTTTTGTTTTAGAGCATGAAGAAATTTTGATTTCCAATGCTAAAGCATTAAAGTCTGCTTTGTGTTTTAGCCCATGACAACGTGAAAAGTAAAACCTTCCACAGGGACACTGGTAAATAAGAATCTTGAGAAGTGACCAGAATTCAGCAGGTTGCCACAAAGCAAGATCTCTGTGCATCATCTACCAGATTAAGCAGAATAGTTGTCTTTGTGCCTAGATTTTTATTTAAAAGAAATCCTAAATCAGCAATAAAGCCTAGATGGAGGAATGGTACTAGGAAGGAAATCACCTTTGAAAGCAGGGACACCATTTACTATTTTTTCTGTTTGTTGACGCACTGCTGGAGGTAATACTAGACTGTGTAGGTTGTTTCACAGCTCTGATATATCTCTTAAGTGAAGTGGTTCTGCTTGGGTTGCAGATTCGGGAGGAGGACAAGGATCCTGTTTACTTATATTTTGAGAGGATGATGACTTGTGCCCGGGTCCGAGCATATGAACCCAAAAAGGAGGAAAAAAAGCAGCAGAAGGACCCATTCATCTCTAATTTAGATAATTGTACTGGAAAGGTGAGGTGCCACCTTTTGTTCACAAACTTCTTTCTCAATTCACCATTTCATTAACATCAGACTCTCCCTAACCTGTGTGTCCCTGATCTGGGAACACCTGTGGTTTGGACCCTGGCAGTGGGAGCAGGAAGCTGGGGGGAACAGCAGTACAGTGAGACATGCTTCTGTGGAAGCTTTTCTCCATGCCACTCCAGTACTGGCAGGGGGCAGTGGCTGGGAGAAGCAGGGAGTGTGGAGCCATGTGTATCCATAGGAGCAGAGCGCCCAGACCCTGAAGTTCATTCAATGGCCTGGAAAATTTTGTAATCACCCATACCCTATTTCCCACAGTCGCCAGATCACAGATTTCTTGTGTATTGAGATGTAAGACAACATTTTCATAAGCACCTAAGTAATTTTTGAAGCTGGGACTTAGACTCCTTTACTTCTTTTTTTTGAAAAATGTATCCACATGCTCAACATGAAATTGTTGATTCTGGAATCTGCCTGCATCTAAATGTAGGATTATGTGTAATGGTTTAAATGTCCATTCATTCATAGTCATCCTGAGATTGGAACTCTATTTTTGGAAAAGCTTATGTTTGTTTACTTGGGTAAACTCTGGATACTAGAATGGTGAAGTAATTTATTTGAAAACATTTTATGTTATTGAAGAAAATATGTCACATTTAAAGATTTTTCTCATTCTTCACTTCCCCTGCTCCCACATATTTTCTCTTCCCCTCCCAGGAGCATGATCCTGGGCATGAGACCCTTAATAAGGAACACTGTGAAATGGAGAAAGACGCTGATAAATCAGGAGGTAAGATCTGAGATTTGATCTTAGTTTATATATACTGTAGATATTGATGAAACCAAGAGCTGCTGTGCATGGGAAGTACAAGAAGGTGGTATACCTAGATCTTTCATAAGGCAGTCTGAGACCCATTTAATCAGGTATGGTATCTTTAAAGGGTGTATCAAGGTATTCTGTTTGTAATTTTCAATACTTAAGGTGATGTGTTCTTAAAGTAATTAATAAGATTATCTTCTGATGTTTTAGATTCAGTCCCCTGACTTACTAGGCTGTGTGTGCAAGTACAGCGGGAAGCAAAATAAGTTAAATGTCTGCTTAAGAAATATTGCTGCTCTAAAAGTAAAATAGCATTTACTTGAAGTCTTGGTTAGCAGGACAAAGCTTGTTGCGCAGTAGATATGTGTCCATAAATGACCATAAGGTGCTTGGAGATTTTTTTATTACAACAGTCTTGTTACAGAAGGCTCAAATACCCATCTTGCACTGTCAAGGTGGAATCCGTTGTAGAACATTCCAACTAGAGTCATATGGGGCAGAGAAGTGCCTATACCATCATGCTTGGCACTGTTTCGCAGCAACCTCTGTTACTTTGATTTGAAGTATTAAGATAAACTCACTTTTCCCAGTCCATAATATAAAACTGAATTTAAGATTTCCATCCAAAAAGAAATAGATTAAATAAGTATATGGAGTAATATCTTGCATTTACATTTTATCTTTCAACTCAGTGTGTCCAATAAGATGTGACGAGCTTTAAAAATGTCATACAGACTAGAGTGAACACATCATCCACCACTGAATAAGCCTTTGAGGTGAAATGTGGAAGCTATTTACAGTGCATAGCAGCATTCTGCCGTTAAGGATGGGAAGTGGAAATACATTTATTTGAAAATGCCAGTGATTTGGGTAGGCAGAAATTACCAGAGTTAAACTTGCTCAACCTCCTTACCATTTACAAAAAGTACCATTGAATCACTATTGATAGTGAAAGGCCAAGCCCCCGTTTTATGTCTCCTATAAAAGACAGCACCGCTAACAGCACAGTGCTCCCTAATGCCATTATGGGACATTGGTTCTTTTCTAATTCCAAGGGAAAAGTGCCACCTACTGAATCACCAACACGACTCTCTGCTGCATGTTGGTGTTCCTCGGAGTTCTTGCCTCTCTGTACTGAACTGACCGAGCCTTGTTAAGCTTGTTAGATGTGGTGGGATTGCAGTATACAGTGGTATGGCTGCATTAAATGAACCATAATGAGATTAGAGGTTTTAGATTTCCATTGAAGTTTTATTGTTTTTTGTATCACTGTGAAGTGGGGACTGGTGCTCTGACCTGTTATTTGACTTCTGTTTCCCTCCTGCGATTACAAGGGTGGAGGTGGGGAGAATAAAACTAAATTGAATGTCCAGGTATTAAAATTCCATAGTATTGCAGAAACCTATTTCAATTCTTCCTCAGAGAAAAGCTGGTGGTCTTCCCGTAGTGAGGAGGAATCCTCCTCCACCTCCTATGTTCGTCACACTACTCCAGGTGGGCCAACCAAACTTATCGAGATTATCTCTGACTGCAACTGGGAGGAGGATCGCAATAAGATCTTAAGCATCCTATCACAACACATCAACAGTAATATGCCACAGTCTCTCAAAGTGGGTAGCTTCATTATTGAGTTGGCTTCAGAGCACAAGTCCCGGGATGAGAAGAACCCTCCCATCTATTCCTCCAGAGTGAAAATCTCAATGCCCTCCTGCCAGGACAAGGTTGAAAAGCCTGAGATGCCTATCTTGGAGACTCCTGATAGTGCAATGTCATCATGCAATATATCAGAAAACCTAAACTTCTTGCGGGCAGATGCCTTGGACAAGCTACAGGAGAAGTTGCAGGGGGGAAAAGGCTTGCCTTTTTATACAGGGCTTTCTCCTGCAGGAAAGCTGGTCGCCTACAAACGCAAAGCTAATTTGAGTCCCTCAGGCTTGATTCAGGTGGGTCCCTCTGCCTTTACTGTGGAGATTAGATTCCATTCCTTCCAGTGTTTCTGAACTCCGTGGGGCAAGAACTTACTACCTTTTTTTTTTTTCTATCAAATAGACTTTCATACTACCTGGGAGATGTGGTTAAGTCTGCAGTCTAGCACGCAGGCTTTTTGCTTTCAGGAGTCAGTCAGCAGTAACGTTCTATATATTGATTGGAAGTCTGAATCATAGTCATTTAGACAGTCCTGTTGCTTGTTTTGGAGGTCAGGTAGCCAAAGTATAAAAACTTTATCAGGGTCTTTCTGATACTTAATTTGAAAACTTACAACAGACATAGTTGGCTCTGCATTTAATCAGTCAGTGCCTGGGGTCACAGAAGAAACCTGCTCAGATAAAGACGCACACTGGGGAAGATCTTTAAAAGGAGACTAAACAAGCTGAATTGCTTTGTGTGATAATTTGTTATCCTTATCTATCTACTTATCCCTTCAGTCCAAGTTCTTAGTCTTGAAGTTGATGTCTTAGTGCTGAATCTGAAATCAGTTGGTTTCTTGGAAATTATTGATATCACAAATTCAGCACTATGAATTAACTGTAAAATCAAATAGATAGGGATAAATGGTGAAGTTAGGTCAAGGCTCTTGTTAAGCATAGTTATCTCTGATAGAGAAAACAGTGAGAACATGCTAGAAAAGCATATGAATGAGGGAAGAAACCCTCTCGTATTTGCATGAAGTTTTACAAATACAGTGCCCGCATAAGCAAAAGCCAGACAAATATATACATTTTTAACTTGATAAATAATTCATCCAAAAAACAGTTTTAGACTACGATTTTCAAGAGTGACTAGTGATATTGGGTGCTTCCATTTTGGGACACCTTAAGTAGGCCTGATTTTTCAGAACATAATTGTTAATGTCTCTCTGAAAAATCAGTCCGCTTTAACACATCTCAAGGCGGGCATTGAAAATAATCAGTCCATCTTTGAAAATATAGGTAGGTTGTAATCAGTAGGGCTTCTTCAAGATTTATTTTGGATGACTTGACTAGAGGGTGCTATTGACATAATGAAAATTAAAATAGTTTAATATAGCCAGAAAATAGTAAAGCTCTACATCTTGGAGTTTGACACAGTGCAGTGACCACAGGTGTGTAGTCCATTCTTGAAGATGCTTTACTCCGTCTCTCTCAAACAACCACTGTCATAATCCTTCCTTTTAAAACATCAGCGGTGTAGGAGGGAAAAGCTGAGTTAGTGCTAAACATTATTCAGATGAAGCCAGCTAGTGTTCTACATCCTGTCACAATATCAAATAATAGCAAGAGTAGTAATGAAAAATATTGCCAAAGTAAATTATTTTGCAATCTCTTAAATATTTGTCTCAATGTGTGTGGCTCTTTGTTTCTTCTGTGTCTTTGGACAGCCACCAAAGGTAATTACAATAGGTTAGTTAGAGTGATGCATTCAAAGCTTCATCCTCACCAAGTTTGAATATCCATTCTTAGTCAAGACTAGGAGATAAGTTGAAGCGCAGGCAAGATACGGGGCTGCTTCACTTTATTTCATTTCAGTATCTTTAGACTCTATGGTTCTTTGTGAATAACCTTCCTCCTAGAGTCTAAATGACATCTAAAATCTATGGGTTTTATAAGTGATGTGAAATAACTGCTTGGAGTTACCCTGAGCAGAAAGCAGATTGATTAACACCCATTCTGAATTGCAATGTTACTCTGAAAAGCGCTTTTGGAAATCCCATAGAATGAAACACCTTATTCAAAGGTGGTAAAATAGCAAGTTTTTTTTCTTCACAGAATTTCCCTTTTCCACTTCTTTCAGGTTAATGGTAAAAGTTATCCTCAGGCCAAACTCCTTTTGGGACTGATGGGGGCATTACATCCAGCCAATCGGCTAGCTGCTTATATCACAGGCAGGCTGCGACCCACAGTACTTGATCTCTCAACCCTCAGTACTGTGATCTCCAAGGTAGCATCCAATGCTAAGGCAGCTGCTTCCAGGACACCATCAGTCCAGGTGCCCACTACATCAACTCCCAAAACTACATCTTCCATCAGCACTACTTCAACCCCCACTGTGACGGCTCTGAAAGCTCATGTCCCAGCACAGAGACAGATAGGTAGGTTGGAACTTACTTACTGTATTTTAAATTGCCTGACGCATAAAATGGAGAATTAATGTACGGCATTGCTGTTGAGTTCTGTCCAACAGCGCACACTGCCTTTGGCACTTACAGTTGCCTACCTAAGCTGCCTCTGCAATAAATAATCTTTTAACCTAAAACACTTAAATTTTACCTTAGGTTAGAATTACGTTTGCAAAGGTTGAAAATGTGCTGCAGTAATATTGATTTTTAAATAAAAATCAGGACAGAGAAGATGGGATGGAAACCACTAATTGAGCATTTAACTTTGGATTTTTCTTCTCACTGGTGTTTCTGATTTGAACCTTCTTCTCTTTGTCATCGTCTTTTTATTGTTGAGCCTTTCTTAAATCAAGGTTTTAAAAGAATTAGGATGAGTGTAGTCTATGCTTCTTCAGTTGTATTTTCATTTTTCTGACGTTGGTATTTACACTTGAACTTCAAGTGTCAAATCTTTGTGAGGTATGAAAATAGCAAAAACACAATGAACAGCAAAATGTTCAAAATCTGAATTAAGGGAACTACATGTGAGCATCTGTATCACACGGGTTTCACAAGCTAATCAGAGTCCTGGCCAGTTCCTGGATGGGAGGTCTTCCAAAGTGTAAATGAGAATTTCTTATGTCCCTTGGAGTACTCCACTGTAGATGTGCTTGCCTTCCTGTGTTGCTGATCAGAGAACTTTGGTAGTAGTGTTTGTTAGGCCCACACATGAGCAGTCTTTCCTTGTGCCCTTTCACGAGGCTCACCAAGGCATGTAGACTAACCTGCTTTAGTTCTTTCTCATCTGCCCCGCCTGGATACGGAGTCATTAGCAGTCCATTTGTGACATTAGCTTCTTTAACGTTTTTGTAGTTAATCTCCCCAGTGCTAGTGACTGTTTTCTTTCTTAATTTTTTCTTCCCGAACAACAAAACAAAAAGACCTTTATTTCGTCTCCTTTTTCATTGGGGACTCTTCCTCCAGTGCAGTATACCTGGTTCATTGAGCTTCAGGAGGAGTCTCTCCTGCAAAGAGGTAATCTCCCTGTAGCAAGAGAGCATTCCCAGTTCATATTCTGTCTTGGGAAGGCCATATCCCATAGAAGTGTGGTTCCTGCCAGCAATTAAAACTCATATCTCGGAGGGGAAGTTGATACAACAGATCACCTACAGGGAAGCAGCCCTCCAGCTCCCCCATTTATCTCCCCAACCCTTGCAGAGGGTCACTTGATAGATGTGAGTCATTCCCACCACACTCAACATCCAACGACTGTAGGTCAAAGAAATCAGCTGCAGACACCATCATAATTCATCAAAAATAGAGTGAGAAGTCCCCAAAATGAGCCTGAGCGGCTGTTGTTTGTGCTGAGCTAGGCATTGTTGGTACTGTCTGCACAGAGATAATCCCAGCCTGGTACCCCTAGCTGTCTGCTATCTGGTGCAGCAGGCATCATTGACACACTTAAGGTACAGGCTTTGGGTCAGCGGTATTGATGAACAAAGGTAGGAGCCAGCACTCCAGTTTTTACCAGAGTAAGAAATATGTGCTGTACCCTTTGGTGTCGTCATCAGTGTTCCATCCAGCACCAATGTGGCCACAATGGGCAAAATCACTGATTACTCTGGGACTATTGGCAGTGCCAGGTTGGTCAGCACAACTGGAATTTTGGCCCTCAGGAGATCTGTGGGACAACTCTTGACACTAAATCATCGTGGAGTCTTGTCTGCTACCCTGCTCCTATTTTCACTTTCTCTAATGTGGACTTGGACAGCAAGCCAGAGAAGGCCATTTCCAGCTCTTCCTCTCATGCTCTCTATGGTATCTACTGTAAAAGGGTCCCCAGAGCATACCCTGAGATGGCCGACTACCAATTTGGTACCTCAGCCATAGCAACCATCATCAGGCTCTGTGCCACCTTCCTAGTGGCTGTACTGGGATCCTTGCAATGCATACTGTGCCCACATTTCTCTGGTATCCAGCCTTACACATGAACTGCTGAGATGTTCCGCATAAGCCACATCATTCAGAGGAGATTGTGGAAGAACAGGAGGGGAGCACTGAGGAAAAGGTGACTGCAAAGACCAACCTATCTTCTTCCACCCCAGATGAAGTCATTGTGCCTCTGCCACCATCCTTAGCTGATGACTTAAAACTTTTCCAGGACTTTGTAAATTTGGAGGAGGTTAGCTGATGAACTGCACTTGACCTCTAAAATAGCCCATTCCATTAATGAGGCTCTCCTGGACCCTGCAGAAAAACCATGGATGCTCCCAACATTGGTGATCCCTACTTGGATGTGGGCTGATTAAAAACACTACCTTGAAGTTAGGAAGGTGGAACTCGTCTTCTTCAACCCTCCCCAACTCCATCATCACGGATACTGTATACTCTTGGGGCTACTAACATTAAATGAGGTCCACTCCTACAACAGATATTGGAAATGCTTGGACTGCTTCAGGAGGAAAACCTATTCCTCAGCCACGCTACAGTTCCAGATCACTTATTATCAAGGCTTAATGGCTTAATATGGCTGACAACTATTTGAAAGTTAGCAACTTTATTGATCGGCTTCCTGAGCCACAGCATGACTAGATCAAAACCCTCATCCAGGAGGGACAATCTAGTAGCCAAAACACTGTTACAGTCTGCCCTCAGTGCAGCCAACACAGTGGCCTGTTCAAGTTCCATAACAGTGACAGCAGTGGTTAGGCAAAATGTGTCATGGTCACACCTTTCTGGGTTCCCTAAAGCAGTGCAATATTAAAGGAGTGCAATTGACTGTTGAACACGTCCCCTTTGAGCGTACCAAGCTCTTTGCACAGAAGAGGGACTTCTGTCTTCAGGCTTATAATGATTCTAGGGCCACTCTGTGCTCATTAGGAATCTACATGCCTGGGCAAAAGACTAATTTCATTCGACAGCCCCAGAACAAATCATGTACCTCCTAGCACACAAGTTAGTGTTACTACATACCTCAGGGGAAGAAAGCTAGGATTCCCCATGTAAAAACCATCTGACCCACAGCCTTCCACATCACAGCCATCCACCTGCAAATATCAGTTCTGATGTGTTGGTCAAGTTATCAACAGACCAGTTACCTCATTTTTTATAACTAACAGCTTTCTATCCATTTGGCTCGTCTTGTAGTGTTCTGCACTACCTGGGATTGTAGAACATGGGTCTTGGAAATTGTTTGCAATGAGTAGAGAGGGGAGAAGAGTAAAGTGGATGGACTAAATACCCTTCCTGTCCCTTTTTAGGGACCTTTCTCATGAGAGTTAACTATTGTCTTCTCCATTTAGGGGACAGAATCGGTACTGTGACATCCACGATGCAAAGGTTTTTACTTTTATTGTTTTTGAATACCCAAAGGAAGGAAGGTTGGAGACCAATACTAGATCTCAGGGCACTCAACAATTTGTCAAAGCTCAGAACTTTTTCACAGAACTTGGCCTATAGATCAACATTCAGGAGTCAACAGTCAGTCCACTGCAGTGCCTATAATTCATAGACCCCAGCCTCAGCTTGTTACAAACCAGAGCACCCTTACCTTAATACAGATTCCTCTTCTTGGCCACAGCATTCAAAACCTCCCAGAAATATCAGCAAATAACAATTCCTGAAGCTCTGGGGGCGTATAATAGTGGATACAGCAGTAATACCACGTCAGGCTTCATATGAGATGCCTCCAGATATGGTTTGGCTCTGTTTATATAACAGAGACAGACTAGACAAACCTTGTCATTACCCACCAGGATCAAAAACTCCTTGGTCTGGTGGAATGACCTAGCAAATGCTTGTAAAGAGATCCCCTTTTCACAAACCTCACCCCCCCAGTCCTGTCATCATTTTTCATCACTAGTGCATCCCTCATAGAATGGAGTGTGCATTTAAAGAACAACCTCAACAGAAGGTGAGAGGAGGTACGTCTTTGCATCAACCTCCTTGAATATGGGATGGTCAGGAGTTCTTGCATGCATTTCCTCTCTCTGATTAACATATCTCACAAGAGTCCTAATAGACAACATAGTGTACGTGCACTGCGTAAGCCAATGGGGGAAGCCAGATCAGCCTCCCTGTGGATGGAAGCAGTGAGATTATAGAACTGGTGCATCTCCCACAATGTTACATTGTCAGTAGGTTACCTTTGGGGCACAACCAACTCAACAGCGGACATTCTCAGTTGCAAGTTCCCACACCTCCACAAATGAGAGAGAAACCCATCAGTGCGCTGCGACCTATTCAGATATTGGTGGACATTCACTACAGACCTGTTTGGCCATTCACTTGAACAAGAAAATGTCAGTGTTACTGTTCTGGAACAGGCATAGGGCAACACCACATGTGTGATGGTTTCATTTATTGGGGGTGTACCTATTCTTTGCCTTTCCTTTGTTTTCCCTGCTGTCAAAATTCTTATAAATGAAAAGAGAAGGAGCTAGACTTGGTTTCTTTACCTGTCACAACTTGTGATTTGCCTGCTGATCTCTCTCTCTCTCTCTCTCTCTCTCTCTCGCTCTCTCACTCCATATCTCCACAGGAGGCAACGCAGAAGAAAGTCCTCTAAATGTCATATTTGAAAAATGGTCCAGGTCCCTGATTTTGGTGTATTTCCCCAATACCTGCAACTATACCACAGACTTTAGATTATGTACTGATGTCAAAAAAATAATCATGATTACCTTTCAGTTCTCTTAGGGGCTTCTTTCACACACCTGAGTACTAAATAATTCCTCTTTGGTATAGTAAACCTTTTTCCACAATCGTGACATTTTACTCCTACATTGGACCTACACCTGGTGTTGAAAGGCCTAACTAGATGTCCCTTTGAACCCATGGCCTTCTGTTCACTTATGCCTTCCAGTGAAAATGCCTTCCTAGTAACAGTAACCTTGGTTAGGCAAAGAAGAGAAATAGCATTTCTGATGACACATTTCCCCTGTATAGTATTCTTTTGGGATAAGGTTAAACTAAGGCCTAATCCAAAATTCATCTCTAAGGTGGCTTAGTGCCACATGAACCAGTTGATTGTCTTTCTAAACTTTTACACCAAGTCTCACCATGGCAACAGGGAAGCTGTATTACACTAAGGCTGTGTCTGCACTTGCATTCCTCTTTTAAAAGGGTATGCAAATGAGGTGCAGATTTGTATATCTGTCACCTCATTTGCATGTTCTTATTTCAAAAGAGCTTCTTTTGAAATAAGCTCTTTTGAAACAAGAATATGCAAGTGAGGTGCCCGATATGCAAGTCTGCCCCTCATTTGCATTTTCAATTTCTCTCATTTGCATACCTCTTACAGAAGAGGAATGCAAGTGTAGACGCAGCCTAAATGTCAGAATAGCCGTAGGCTTTTATCAGGGTAGGACAAAAGCTTTGAGGACATCTCCTAAGCTCTTCCTCTCTATGGGGGGAAGATCCATGGTTTCAGCACCATGAGTCTAGAGATCCTGCAACTGTTTTGGCATCCTTCTGGACCAAAGGTGCTGCAAAGGGGTCTGAAACTGCATTAGACAGTGTTATCTAGTTCGCATTGTGACCTCGCCAGATAGTATCCACATATACTCCATGAGGTCGATCTCCTCATGTGTCACCTTCTTCAAGAATGCCTGTATCTCAGAAGTCTGTAAAGCAGTGAGATGGGCATCTGTCCATGCCTTTGCAGAACACTATATGATTACTGGGGACTTCATCTCCAATGCCATTTTCGGACTCCACAGCACTGCTATTTGTAACTGATCTGCTTCCGAAGCCCTAGCCTTCCAATAGGGTTTCTAGTATTGCTCAGGAGTCACTTACAGAGACGCCCTCATAGGCATGCTATTTGAAGAAGTTACTCAGCTTGTGCAGTAATCCTGATTTTTTTGGGATGTGTGACCCTTTGGGTGCTCCACAATCTACCCTCTTCCCCTCTACTTAGGACTTTGTCTGTGTCTCTGTGGTAAAGAATAAACTGGTGAGGGTTAGCATGGGTGTGCTGGCTAGTCTCATGGCAGGGCACAAGGAGAGAATTTGCAGGTTAAGACCTAATAGACGCTGCTACTGAAGTTCTCTGATCAGCAATATAGGGATGCAAGTGCACCCTCAGTGGAGCACCAGAGTGACACACACATTGAACAGCTTTTGTTGCAGCATAAGGTGAGTAATTTCTAGTTCTGAAAAAATGTGGCACTGTTTTTGTTTTTTGTTTTTTATTCCAAGTCAGTTCCGAAATGGAACCCCAGCTTGGCATGAAGGGAAACTGTGCTATAAGAAGTGCTATCTTTTGGGTAAGATGTGAAATCTAGGGGCCTGACAGCTTGGTCAGTAGCAATTCCAAGTTCTTAGCAAGAGAAGGGGGTGTTAATTTGCGTTTTGGCAGCATTCTGATTTTTGGTTAGTTGTGTTCTTCCTACTAAATATCCCTGCAGCATAAACTAAATGTGCTGTTTTCTCTGTCCCATAGTAAACTTTCACATTGTGTTTGTATGCAGTTTTGAGTACGTGCCTGCATTTCAGTGGTGGGTGAAGTAATTTTTGGGCATCTAATGTTTAAAAACTCGTTTGGCATCCTTCTAGACCAAAGGTGCTGTATACATATAAGACTGATATTTTAAAATAATAATTAGGCTTGCATCCTGGTAATCTGTGCTGTCACACTAGATATTCAGATTCTGTTGCCCAGCTGATCAGGGTCTGGTGCGCTATGGAGACAGCATTCAGAGTCCTGGAGAGCAAGGGATAGGGAAGGGAGCTTCTTGATATTGACTCCCTATGCTTGCTTGAAAATTGTGTCAAAGGGAAGCCCTCAGCTGGAGGGGTGATGATTGCAATGTGAAGGGCATGGCAAATCCTCCCCCATCTTAAACCTAAGTGGCTGGCATGACGTGTGAGTGCAGTGGTAAGGTGATGGAGACCAAGAAGTGGTGAGGTGATGGAGACCAAGAAGCAGTAAAAGGACAAAGACATCACAGAGAAGCTTTTATTGGAAGAATTTGAGAATCCCTTATGAGCTTATTACTTCACTCTGTTCTTTTTTTTCATGTATTGAAATTGTAATTGTCTATTTGTAGTGTCACAATAAAGATCATAGTGTCATAGAGCCTGATTCTTTTCATGAGTAGGCAGAAATGCAGCAGAAAGTTGTAACTCTTAAATATAAATTTCAATAATGTAAAGCCTGTTCATGACTACAATAAAGTGAGTGACTGTGTTTTTAAATATTTTAGTTTATATACAAGGTGCTCTTTAACAACGGCGGGGCCTTAACTTTTGCTAAATTGACTACTGGAGCACCTCATACAGGGCAAAGAGGGAACCTGTTGAGATTTTGACCTGCAAGTTTTTATTTGCAGCCTCCCGACCCTCACCTGGTGGTGTATTCACACAGTTTGTGATGAGTAAAGTTGGAGCTCTGCAGCAGAAGATTCCTGGAGTTAGCACCCCTCAGCCCTTGACAGGGCCACAGAAGTTCAGTGTCAGGCCTACACCAGTAATGGTTGTCACTCCAGTGGTTCCTTCAAGGCAATCTCCAGTTTACTGCACTGTTTCTCCTCCTGCCACTGCAGCTACCACCACCTCTGCAGTTACTTTAGAAAATGCTACCACTGTGATATCATCTACTACGACCACTACTGGCCATACAAGAACTAATGAATCTACCCACTCTCCTCCTGGCATGGCTATTATAGGTGCTCCTGGAACATCTGAAACCAGTGTCTGTACTACTGTCTCCCCCATCACCCCTACAGCTACTGTGAACATAACAAAAGCAACTGGAATGGCTACACCAGTAGCAACCATATCATTCCCTAAATCTGTAGTAACAACACCAACCACTAATCATCCTGTTCCTACCACCTCTTCATCCCCAGTTGTGATGACAACAACTACAGTCACTTCCATGGTGACCACTCCAACTTCATCCGTTAGTTCTGTTCCTATTATACTTTCTGGAATTAATACAAGTCCTTCACTGAATCCAAGACCAGGTAAGTCTCAGGCACTACTGGATAATTGTTACTAGAAACACTGGTTGTATCAGAATTGGGAAAAGTCTGCTACTGTACAGTTCCATCAGAGAGAAAATAGTAGGCCAAGGCAGCTCAGCAGATCCATAATGGGATATGGAGCCTTTACCTTTTAAGTTTTTGCTTTGAACTTCAATCAGCTGTTTTTGAACAGAAACTGTAGACGTGATGATTCACTGGGTAATATGAAATGAGTTGGTGATTTCAGTCGATTTCCTAGCTGATCATGTCTTATCACAAAACCATCACTAAAGCAGCTGTCTCTGATTGTACCAAGACTCCAATGAGTATACCAAAGGCCAAGAAATGAGCCCAGAAGCAGATAATTATCCTCTCATTCTATCGCTCTTCCATGTGGTTGAGGGGATAATTGACATAGCAGAGTGGAGAACACTGTATTGCATGTGTCTGTGTTATATGTGTTTTGTGGGTGAATGAAAGCTGTTGAAATTACTTGTTCTACAATAGTTTTTAAAGGGATATTGTTTGCCAAAAATGGCACTACCGCCTGGAGACATCTTGCCTGTTTTTGTTACGAGTAAAGCCAAATGGTGTATGTGATTTGTTTTTGCTGAGGAGTAGTGTGAATCATATTTTTAATTAATTTTTCAGAAGATGGTAGTTCTCAGACCACAACTGCAAGCCCGCAGGGGCTGTCTTCTGGAACAGAGAAGCGTGTGGGACCTCGGTTACTGCTGATTCCAATGCATCAAGGCTCTCCTGCTTTACGACCTCTCCACAATGTGCAGCTTGCTCAGGGACACAGAATGATCCTTCAGCCTCTCAGGAGCCCTGCTGGGGTAAATCTCTTTAGACATCCCAATGGACAGATCATCCAGCTTGTTCCACTACATCAGCTCCGAGCAGCTGGCACCCAATCCAACATTCAGCCCATAATGTTTCGCAATCCAGGTACAAAGTCTTGACCATGCTTTTCCGATCCTTTGTTGTTGGGAGGTAAAACTTATAGCAGATGAACTTCACTTTTTGAGGTGTCCTTTTCTCCATTGCCAGTGAAGGTAAAAGTAAATGCACAGAACTAGGACAGGATGATTGGAGTATTTCTGTGCTGAAGTTTAACCACCATAATGCTAAAAAAAAACTGCCCTCAGTGTGTTTTTCTTGTGTAGGTTGGGCGAGTAAAGTATAATTATTCAGATGTGATATGATGTAGGATACAGTATTGCTTGTTTTAAAATGAAAACGTGTTTGCACTTACTTTACCCCAAATTTAGGAATTTTGTATGCTAGGTAAAGATTTTTGTGTCTGGCAAAGGGTGACTGTAGTGTCTCAGCGTTGTTTCAAAGAAACCACATTGCTGTTGAGTAGAAATCTGGCCATTTTGTTTTTAGTTAAAATATTTTTTTCTGATTAAATGAAATCTTTTTGTGAAAAGATCAGCTTTTCATCAAATTTCAGATGGCTTCAATTTACATTTCGAAGAAAAGAAAGGGAGCAAATAAAGAAAAAAGTGAATGTTCCTGCACCACCATCGCCACCAAAAATGAAATATTTTAAATTTGATTTTTATTGAAATTTTCTGACAAAATCTGTAAAGGAAACAAAACTGGTTTATTTTAAATTGTTTTTATAAAATCTTTTTCTGACAGTCTAATAACTACCTTTTCACTACTTTGATGAAATTTGTGCATTAACTGTCAAAATATGGGAGAGAGCCTTTCATAGAAATCTTATGGTAGTATACCTCTTATGCAGCACTAGGTATTATGTTGATATTTTGTACGTAATTATATTATAATCCTTTGAAGAAGGCTGTTTGCTTTACTTTATATAAAATCACGTAGTAGAATCAGGAGTGATTCTAGGAAATAATGATTGTTTCATCTCTTTCATAGGTTCTGTAGTAGGAATCCGGTTGCCTGGACCATCTAAGCCTCATGAGATACCTATATCACCTAAGACTTCCAGTTCTGTTACTTCAGTTTCCCCTGCCAAAAACCCAGCAGTACAAACAGTTGGATCCAGGTCTGCACCTACAGCTAATTTGGCCACTCAAGCATCATCCATCCTTCCATCAGTACCTAGTTTTGTGTCACAAGCAGGCACCCTGACATTGAGGATCTCTCCGCCAGGACCAAGCGGCATTACAGGTCAGACAGGCTCTGAATCTAAAATAACGTACAGCTCAGGTGGTCAGCCACCTAACGCTACCAGTCTTGTACCCCTTCAGTCTGGCAGTTTTGCCTTGCTTCAACTCCCAGGACCAAAGTCTGTCCCAAACTCTATTCTTCATCATGTTGCATCCCTCCAGATGAAGAAAGATTCCCAGGATGTAAACCAAAAGGATGAGTCTAGTCCTATTAAGCAACAAGAACAGGAGAAGGCTTCACATTCGGAAGATGTAGAAGTCATGGAGTCAGAGGTCACAGTGTCAGATAGCAAACAAGAAGAAAATGAGTTGCCAGCAAATGAGTCAAGTAGTAATGTTGTGTCAGCAGCTGATGCAGTCATATCTGGAAGAAACTCCACTGCCTCAGAGATGGCTGAGAAGGATTCGGAGGTGTTGGAGGATTACTCAGATGACATTCCCATCTTCCAGCATGATGTTTCTGCAGATGTCATATCATCAGATCACTCGTACATCAGTGAGAAGCCATTCAGTGAGAAAAACAAAGTGATCAGTGAAAAGAAAGAGGATGCTGTACATTCTGAACAAGTATTGGAGGAGATTTCAGGTAATTCAGGGGCTGTTTCTGAATTACAAGGGCCAGCCATAGTTGCTCCTGGAAATACTGCTTCTCCAGAGAGTCTGAGGGAGGAGGAAGAGACTGCATTGTTAAAGAGCCATATGGAGGAGTATATAAGCACTGTACAAGCAGAGAGTGCAGATACCGAACAGGAGAGAAATGTACAGCTGCAGGAAAAGGGGAAAGAAAAGGTGAATGCTTCACAATCACAGAATCCACAGAACAAAGAGAGTTTTGCACAGCAGGAAAGGACTCAACAACTTGAGAACCAAAAAGAGCTCCAGGACAGCATTGCACAGCTAGAGATCAAAAAGAAAGAATGTGACAACTCTATGGAGGCAGAGGACAAACTGGAAGAAGAGGAAAATAAATCTGAGATGATTTATAACAAAGTGCATGGTAATAATTCAGGAAAGATTCATATGGAAAGTATAGATGAGTGTAAAAAAAATCTAGGTATCCAGAAAAAACTTAAAACTCCCAATCAAGAACAAGGAACCACTGGTTTTCAGAAAGCTAGTGAAAAGGCTAAAAATATTGCAATTCATGTCAACAATTCTTGGAACACAATATCTAGTAAGACAACTGGTTTAGATAACGAAAGTAACACTGAGAATGGGAACAGAGTTGAGAAGTCTGTTAAAGGTCACCTCCTGACCCCAGAACAGAGAGCAAAGGAACCCAAACACCACAAAAAAGGTTATACTTCTATTGTTGATATGGCCATTGGTGATGTGGAAGAGGAAGAGGAAGATGATGATGAGAAAACTGATGATTCTGGTGATGAGATGCTAGATGGTGCTTCTGATTTTCAGAGTGAGGAGGAAGTGGATGTTGAAAAATTGGTGAGTATACAACTCCTTAAAACTAAAAATTCTCTGATTTTTTGATAAATAAATAACTTTTTAAAAAATTAACAAACTAATCTCATGTCCAGGCACAGTAGGAGGATCAGAGCTCACTAGTATGCACTGATCTTTTGTTGCTTCAAAAGATCTGGATACAGGTCTCAAGTGAGAATATTTTTGGTTTCATACTAATTATGCACTCTTGACATAACTTGTCTCTGTTGGTAGCATTTCTTCTCTTTGAGAAATTCACAGAACCAGAAATAGAGTTGCCTCTCTTTCACAGATAAGGATTGAGGTGAAGTAGCATAGCTCTGATATGAACATTGCTCATTGCTAGTGCCCTACTGAATTCATAGTACAGTTTGATCAGTTTCATGGCCAGAGGGTTTTAAAATCAGTTAATTTCACATATTTAGATGTTTTTACATCTAAAATGTCATGATTTTATAGCTGGGGGCCCTGACCCAGTAGGAGGTTGCTCGGGAGAAGGTTTGTAAAGCTGATGTGGTAGGGAGGGCTCAGAGGATTACCACCCTTTTTCTGTGCTCCCTTCAAAGCTGGGCTCTTGAAGACAGCAGCTGCAGAGCTTTTTGCATCTAGGGGAGGTACCCCAAGGTGGGTCTGATATGCCTGCCAGAGTGGCTCTGTTAGTGCAAAAGGAAGTCCTCTTCCTTCCCACCCTGGGAGACTAGCTGCTGGAGCCCAGTGAACAGCAGGCGCCACCCCCCCAGCCGCCGCCAACTGGGGCACCTGTCCTTACTGTCCAATAGCTAGATTTCACAGCGGATTTATGATTTCATAAGCCATATCTTGTTTTTCAGGGCAGTGAATATGGTAGGGCCCTAATCATTGCCTTCCTGCATTGAATAGGTTCAGGTTAATTCTATTTGTCACTTTAGAACATAAGCAACTTTAAGATGGTGAAAAAAAACATCTGGCCCAACATGCCGGATTTTTTGAATTCCATTTTAAGTCCATTTTCCTGCCTTTCCACTATACCCATTGGTGCTTTCCAGAAACGTTAGGTGTTTTTTGAACTTTTCCTTTAGTGTTTATTGTCTTCTCTACTGCATTATTTCACATCTGTGAAAGAGTTTTGCCCAAATTTCCCAGCTATTTAGATGGCTGAGTATGTATATACCCATGACTTAAACCCCTAGTATGCCAGATCATCTACAAGTCTCCTCCACTTCACTCTGTCTCAGGACAAAACTTTTAACTGGCCCTGAGAGCATCCCAGTTGTTATCCTTCGATCTCAGTACATCTTCTCTGTGTTGTCTGAGGTCTTTCTCTTTTGCATTTTCCTTGTGCGTTCCATGTGAGAGCTTGACCGACTGTGCTGGATGATGGTTAACTGAGAGCGTGACTTAGCCATCCCTACTTTCTTCGCTTAATTTCAATGTTAAGGTGTTCTTGTTTGTTTGTACCCATACTACGTTATAAAATACATTTGTCCATCTTATCAAGACTTTTAAAGTAATTTTTGTGTCTTACTGTGAGAATAATCCCAGTTCCTTTTACATCTCTTCATTATTTGGTTTGTCAGACATCCTATCTTTTATATAATTCTCAACTAAATGCAATATCCTCCCTTTGGACCAGTGCTCAATACTGCATAGTGTTCCTGAGGAGGTCTTACGAGTGTATTATACAGTAATGCCATTTATCATACATGTTGATATTTTGGTGTCCTGTTGGTCTTTCCCACTTTTGCTCTGCACTGGAATATGTTAATTTCACTGACTAGTCAGTGGTCTCTTCAGTTGACAGTAGAGGATTTTCCTAATTACTACCTTAAATGGGTGTTCCATTTTGCACATATTACCTAGATTGGTGATTTGCTGTCAGTCAGCTAAACTATCCAGATTCATTAGAATTTTATTTTATTTTTTTTCTTGTTTCTCATTTTTGTATCAAAGTTTATTATACTGTACGAAACTGAATATCTTGTTTTCTGCTTTCATTCAAATCTCTAAAACTAAACTTTGGCATTGTTCTTTCAGAGATGTACTGATATAGTTAGTAAATGGGTATGTGGAGGAGTTGGTGTTTTGTTTATTTTGATTTTATTTTTTGTTGTATTTTGGGGAGGAAGTTATGGGGATTAAAACAAACAAAGCTACCATTTAGAATGTTTAGCTTCATTGTAGTACAGTTGTGCTGTATTATTCTCTGAAGTTTTTTTTACTGTTAAAGTATGATGTGAGAGCCATCACTACATAATAGATGTCACAGCTTAGTTTTAAATATAAGCATTGTTTTATGTTCTTTCTCCAAAAACCTGATAGTGCTGAGGCACTGTTTGTTAATGAAGCTGTGCTGGCCAGCCGCAGATCAGATTGAGAACGGACAGCAGACTCCATAAGGAGGATTCTGAGTCTGTGCTCTCAGTCTTTAAGAGTCTGTGGCCAAAACCTTTCGCAAATTCAGCACCTTTCTTTTGGATGACCCCTCACTCTAAAGCACTTTAGACATTGTGTTCGGGTTACTTTTTGGCATAAGCTTATTACAGTCCACACAGCATTAAACTTTGAGGACAGAGGCATGCCCTGGCATGGGGAATGGGAAGAAAACAAAAACAAACAAAAAAAAACTTGTAAGAACTAGGCTAACTACCAACTATATACAGAAAAGTGGCTAGGAACATTTGTAAGCAAAGAGTGACTGTTTCAGCTGCTGTTACGTAGCAGTAAGGAGGAACTTGGAGGTAAGCAGGTCAGCCAGTCTGTATATCAGGCACCACGCCAGTGACCGGGTGGGTTGCTGTGAGGCAGAAGTCTTCTGGCTGCTATGCATGTGTGCACATGAACATACCCTGATTGGAATGCACATGAACAAGCACTCGAAAGAGCACATAAACCTGGAAGCAGATTCTGGGCCCCTGGTTTGTGTTAGTAGTACAGGAATAATCTAAATTGTGAATACTCTGTGGAGAGGGAACCAAAAGACTCAAGCTGCTTAGAAAGAAATCTTAATCATCTGTGTCCCCACAACTGTGAGAAGCAGATTGCCAGGTCCTTCTGGCCAAGTATGACTATTAACCAGGGACAGACTGGCATCTTTTTTAATTGAAGTGCCCATCTGGACAGCGTAACCACAGATATCACATTCAGATAGTCCTGTGTCTAGATGATAGGCTCATCAAAGCTGGTTGACAATCCCAGGCTGCAGACTGTGACTCTGGCATGGGACTAGATGAATTGTTTCAAGCAGTCTTCTGATCCACAGCCCAAACTGTTCTGCTCCCCCAGAAGGTGATAGGGGATCCCATGCCTGACCTCTGGGTTCCAGCCCCAGGAAAACTCTATTACTAGCAATCTTGGCTACACGGTGTCAGACAGACTCTGTTGCTGTTTACCTGGGCTGCTTCCTACTTTCTTCTTTATTTTCTGATGTTCCTCTGGGTTACTACTGAAGCTTCCTCTGATTCCTGCAACTATTCCACCCTCACTTTGGTTCTTGCTAGAAACTGTATTGCTAGGCAGGATCCCAGGATTTACTCCCACCTAGGACTTCTCATCTTTTGTCAGTCTCCCCTTCTCTAGTGAGTGACTGCAAAGTTCCTTCTTACCAGCCCTTGTTTCTCTGTACTTTCTGGTACTAGGTCTGCTTGCCCCTGCCCAGTTAGGGCTGCTGCTTCAGTTAGGTCTTTTCAGTCCCATCTCTCCTCCAGGTGCAACCTTTGATTGGTTTAAGTGTTCCTTTTAACCTGCTCAGGCCTTGTCTGAGGTAGATGTCCTATCACAGTTTCATTAGACTCATTCTATGCTTAAGATTCCAAAATAGCTGCATGCAGGACATGAAAATAGCGTGCTGGTTGGCATACTAGGGTTGAGGTGATCCCAGAGGGAATCCAGGCCTTCTATACAAGGTTCCTACTGGCATTGTGAGGAGAAAGCAACTGACAACATTTGCAGAGCAGCACCTTGATCTTCATAGAATATATTTATCAAACGCTACAAAGTAGGATTCTAGTCTTCTGTAGAAGACATCCCTTGAAAGGAGGATATGCTGCCTATTATGATACTCAAGCAAGTATCTGTTCAGATACATTTTTTAACTGGGGGGTGATATGAGAGTTTTGTTTCTTCTGGATTTTTTCATCTTCTTACTCCAATATTTTACTGTTCGGTACATCCTGTTTACCTCAAAATTATGGGAGAGGTGGATTGTAGAAAGAGGAAGTTATCCATTTTTCCTTACTGCCATTAGTGTCCCCTACAGTATTAGCCTCCTTCGAATAATAATGTCTTAAGACTTTTTTTTTTTCATTCAACTTTGGGACTGTATCGAGGGGCCATGCCCAAGTATCACAGCCTAGAAATGGAACTGAAAAGCCTTTGGTGTATTCAGAAAGGAGTTAAAAAGCCCTTGCATTACAGAACAGGAGTAGATGCTGCTAGTAGAAGGGAAATGGTCAGATAAAATTTTTTTCTTTTTACAAATTGGATAACTTTTTAGATCCTCATTATATGAGGTTTCACTGGCATATTTTATGACTGACAATTGGAAGTAATACGTTGGAAGCATCAGGGAGTAATGTAATTTAATAAATTATGGTGTTTTACGTCGATTGTTTTGTGCTGCAACTTATGAATGCTGATTAATTCATGGCTTAGTTTTATCCAGGCCAGTTGCCAGTATCTTAAGATTTAGTACAACATTTTAATTTTCTTACCTACCCATTAGGTAGTAAGACTTTCTCAAGGCAACTCTATAGCTCTATGTTTTCTGAATAATAAAGACCAAATTGCAATGATAACATATAAAATAAGAACTAGTTATTACAAGCCTCATTTTTCTGATGTGGTAAGTGCACATTACCACTTTTATTCCATCTATGGACTGCTACTTATTTGATCAGATGTCTGCATTGGTTTCAGGTAAGTATACAATTCACAGAAGAGAGGAAGCAGCTCAACATAAAGAAGGACAGGAAAGAGACAGAAGAGAAGAGCAGGAAGAGAGAGTGAGATAGGGGTGATTTAGGGTATTTGAACTTAAGTTTAGAATGAAGGCATGATAATAGTTTATCCAATAAAGGCAAAGAATGTTATAGTATGTATGTGATGGGGTTCAGGGGTCCCCCTGCACTGCACCCCGTCCGCTGGCAGGAGTGACACTCACTCAGCAGGTACAACAGGAGGTTTATTAGGCAACAGATGCCCAGTTTCTCACAGAAGTGACAGTACAGCAGCCAGAGACAGTCCTTCCAACCCGTTCTGGGGAGAAGACCCCGAGGGGTGCCCCTCTGGGGTGTAGCTTTCCCCCTCCTCCAGCTGGCTGACTTCCAGCTCTCTCTTCCCCTAGCCTCTAACTGCCGCCCCCAGATTCAAACCCAGCTCGGCTCCTCCCTCCTCTTTGTTCAGGGCAGAGGTGTTACCTGCCAGTTGTAGCCCCAGGGTCATCCTTAGCCACAGGGATCTGCTCTGCTTGCCTCTCACATCCACCCTGACTCACACATGCATTCCCCCCACTCCATCACAATGTAATTAGATGATTGATCATAAATACAAAAAATAAAGGCTTTTTTAAAAATTGTTTGGGTTTTTTTTCTTTTTTTTCTTTTAGTGTTGTATTATCCATGCGAATTTGACCTTACTAAAAACAGCTGCACATTTTCAAGTGCAGCTAAATTTGATTTTTTCAATGGGACTTAAGCAACTTTGACACTTATGTGCTTTGAGAACTTTTGCCTACATTGTAAACGCAGTCTCTTCCTGGAAAGCGAAGGGTGGCCTTGCTATGCATTTACTTTCACAATCCTTTATTAGTGAGTTTTTTCTGTGCCTGACAGCACCAGCAGTCTTCTGTGTTCTTTATTTTCATCCTTGCACATTGTAAAGGGATACTGGCAATTTGAATTTTTAAATAGATGAATTTCAAAACATTCACATTTTCTGACAAAGCAAATTTTAAATAGTTTATCCTTTTAAAAAATCTTCTTTGTTTTAAAATTTATTTTGTAGAGTCTTCCAGTATATCCACCCGTAACTGCCAAACATATCTGGAGCCTTTCCATGTTCCTGACCTCCATATTTTCTTAATGTGCTTGCTTGCCAGCTGTTGGGTTTCATTTTTACTGCCCGCCTCTGGTTAAACAGCCTTTTGTCTGGCATGGAGATGACCATGGAGAAAAGCTGCTTCTTCGGCAACATACAAGTTTGGTGATAACATGGTAGTGGCATGAGAGAGAAAAACAGTGGACTAGCAACAAAAGTAAAATTGACTACACATTAAGTGCTGTCAAATTCACAAAGTAAACAAATGAACACCATCGCTCTGATCTCTGCCAGTTACTGTAATCTGGTATTTACAGCAATCTTCAGACTGATGGTGTAATTTTAATTGGAATGAGATAAGTGTTAGTGGCAGAAGTCCAAAGAGTTGCTTTTACTGTTAAGGATAATGTAGTCATAGCCCATTTGAAAATGCATGCTGGAGGATTCTGCCTTTTAAGGTCTTTGTGTAACGTATAATAGCAGAAATAGGTATTCCTTAAAGCTCCAATCCAATGTGAAGATTCTAGGGAGAGGGGATCCCTGAGTGTTATGTTTGAGGATCTGTCATAAATCACCTGTTTACCTGTTTATTGGCACATGAGCCATTAACTTATATTGCAGTGTAACATTAGGAAACAGTCTTGAGTCTGGAGTGAAAAAAAGTATTCAGCCTGAGCTCAGGTGCAGCTTTCATGTTTGCTTTAAAAAAAAAAAATTAACTATTTCAGAATGACTGTGAGTACAGTGAGAATGATGAGACTGTGGACATTGAGACTGTGGAAGAGCTTTCAGAGAAGATTAACATTGCCCGTCTGAAGGCTACAGCTTCACATATCCGATCTTCCAAACAGAAGTAAGTATCTTTTGTACAAGCCAAAAGAACTAAAGTTCTGCTTTACTAATGAATTGGCATGAAAATGAACTGGTTAAACTAGGGGCTTTAAGAAGTTTAAAACAAAGTAAGGACCAAATCCTCCAGTAGGAATCTTCCAGTGAGATGGGACTCCACAGTGATGGACTCAGAGGTCCATTACATGAGAACTGATTGAAAAATTGAGGACTTTCTGTATATTTTTCATTTTAATCAATATGAGTATTAAGTTTCTGTGTTACGAGCACTTTTCCTTAACAGGTCCAAGGATCTAATTAATTACTGAAAACAAGCAGAAATATCTCAGATTTTAAGTGTTTTTTGCAGCTGTCTTTCTGCTGGCCCTCTGTGTTTTCACTAGTTAATGTACTGCAGTAGATGAGGGATTGCCAGGTAGTTTCAGGCTGTGGTGTTTGTTGTCTCGGTTACCAGTGCCACAGAAAGAACAGAGCGCAGAGCATTTGACTTCACTGGGATACCCAAAACCTTGGTGAACAAATTGTTTTATTATTTTTTAAATTCTCCTTGGCATTTTCATTATTGTGGTTGTTAAATTTAAATGCAAAGCAGCACACACTATAAAAGCTAGTGAAGTTTTTCTTTGTTTTTTCTGCTATGCCACAGTAAGATTATGAGATCTTGAATTCCCTCTCCTTACTATTTTGGCAAGATCTTTGAAGAAACCTGGCTGATGGTGTCACACACCTCAAAATATATTCTTCAAGGGGCTCTGCTTAAACTTCAGCCTCAAACAGTGATGTGACCATTCTCTAAATACTGCCAAAATCTTTCAGTAAAAATGGGGGAGTGACCATATGGCATTTGCTAAATGTGAATATTTGTAATGTTTAAAAACATACTCTTGAGTACATATATTGGGGCCTATATTTTTGTGTCATAAGATAGTAGTAAATCAGAAATATTGCTTGTGCTCAATAGTCCGTCCCTACTCTGTTCATTACAGAGATTGGTACTGGCAGATCTTATTGTTGTTGTTGTGACATAAAGAAGTGTATGCTTGTCTCTTTGTCTCCAAGATAATTTTACAGTTTTGAAACATATTGATCTGAAATCTGTGGTGTCCAAGAAAAGAGCCCATGCTCTCAGTGCACCACTGGCAGCTGTACACCATCTCCATCTAGTTTCAAGGAAAACTAATCTTAGGGGATAAACCTGGACAATTTTAAGCTGTTGGGAATGTGGTTAATGAGACTAGAGAATGTGAGATGAGTATTAGTGGGGAAAAACACCTTGCATCTCTTCCAGGCACCGTATTCATAATCCTTCGGATGAGAAGGGAGCAGACAAGTCCACTAAGGTATATATTTACTTCTTTTCTTTTATTGTTACATTTCTGTTTTAAAGATAAACTTTCATACATAGAGAAACTTAAATGTTAACAAAAATATATCTTCTGTATATTTACAGTTAAACACTAGAAACTAGATAGGAGCTTAATTCCAAAGTCCATTAATATTACAAAGAGACTACTGTTGACCTCAGGGACCTTCGTATCTGAGCCTAACTTGTACAGTAGGAAATAACAGCCTTCACTGCCATCTTATTAACTTTGAAGATGTTTTAGAATTTTTGGTTTTGGTTCATGTAGCTTGCAGTGAAAATAAACTTGCCACAGATAGTCTAGATGGTGCTTTGTCCTTCCATGAGTGCAGGGGACAGGGCTTAATGACCTCTCAGGGTTCTTTCCGGTTCTTCCTGTCGCATAGTCAGCAGGATCACTGTGATGGATTGTGTCACAGAGATCCTCTTGAGACTGTCACTTGAGTTGCTGAAAATATTACTGAGCCTGCATACCTCCCCTCTTGGGAGCCCCACCACCCTGTCCTGCTGAGCCGGAACCTCTGGTCTCAACTTTATGATTCTGTGTATCAAATTCTGATTTATGTTTTTTCTGCCTGGGAAGGGAGTATAGAGCTTAAAACAAGACTTCTCTGTCAAAAGCAGACTTAAGCTATGTCTCTACTGGAGAGATCTGTCAGCAAACAATACACAAATTGCACAACACATTTGTGTATCTCCTGCCAACAGTTCTGTCAGGAAAACCCACTTCTCTGACACATCCCTTCTTTTTGTGAAATGAAGATGACTGGGATGTCAGCAGAAGGTTCCCAAAGTGGCAAACTTCTGTTGGGAGGCCTCCGGGCTCCTGACAGAAGCCTGCAGTCTAGACACAGCCTGAGTTGCTGAAAATGGGTAGTTTAGTTTTCATGGCCTGAACTTCGGGAAAATTGAAGTGTTCTGACAAAGATCATTTGATCCACAGGCCACTGAAGCCAAAAACAGTCTTTCTGTTTTCCCACAGACCCTCAAAAATTTAGACTAACCTCTTGTTGCTTGAAGAGGCCAATAAGGAGCACAGTACTGCTTCACAGGATAAAATAATGGAATATACCTGTCAGAGTAATAATAAAATAACAGACCTACCAGCTTTGAGTAGAGAGAGGAGTAATTCATGCATGAGCATCATAGATATCTGCCTTCATGGCAGCTGACTAAATTAGAGCTTGCTTTTCTATATGCTTTTAAGTTAGTTGTAATCATAGAAAGAAATTATTAGTATCTTAAATTTAATTGTCCCCTCCCATTCCTTTCTGTACTTTGCCTTCATCCCTTCATAATCACCCAAATCAAGGAAAAAATAAATATTTGATTTGATGGTTTTCAAGGTATTCTGTTTTTTAGAGAGGTGAGACAAAGGTAAGTTTTTTGGGCAGAAAAGGATACAAGTGTGTTATGTAATACTATACGTTAAGCCTTGTATTGCTAAGTGTGTGTCTTGTGCAAAGATATATAATTTAGTCATATATGAAAAGCTGTTATCTTCTCAATGCTTTTGTGTGGAAATGGTTAGTGGACTTTCACCTTCACTGGTGACTCTGATATTCTGGTCCCCTTTCATTGTATTCCACACATCCTGTAGTGTGATTATGCTTTTAGGAATCTTCAGATTTCATGAATACCTTTGTAGTTAAACAGCTGTGTTTTATTCAGTAATGATATGACTTAAACAGAAATGTGTCTTAATGACTCTGTAACTCAGGCTTGCATTTTTCCCCTTCAGTTAATTTTTGATTTGAAATAATCACATGGTTTCTTTTCTATCAGAAAGCCCAATTCTGGAACAGAAAGAAGAAGAGTGAGGCCGAGGCCTTTGCTCATTATCGCCAAACACACACAGCAAATGAACGCCGACGTCGCAATGAAATGAGGGATCTTTTCGAAAAGCTGAAAAGAGCCCTGGGACTGCATAGCCTTCCCAAGGTCTCCAAGTGCTACATCCTCAAACAAGTAGGCATTTTACAGCCCAACTCATATGGAGATACGTTTCTTTGATTTGGGGTAAACTGGCATCAGGTCTTCGAGAAACAGTTTAGGGATATGAAAAACAGTTTAGTGGTTAATGCAGAAATTCTGTTCAGCTGTATGCAGTCATTTTGCAATAAAGTACTTCGTGAAGAAATGGGTTCATTGAAGAGCTAAATTTTAGGAGTAAGTGGGGTGCAGTCAGCTCCCCTGTCTTTCATTGTTTCTTTGTGAACTTAACTCCTGAAAGTAACTGACAGTGTGCCTTGTTAATTTTAGATTGGATAACAGACACTTTTGGTATGCATTGATGACAGTTTCCCTTAGAAAAGAAAGCCCTTCACAAAATAACTTTATTTTAACATAAAATATAGAAGCAAAACTGTAAATGAAAGAAAACAAACAGCACATAATCAAGAGCCATAAATAATTAAGCTTATCTGTACATTATGTTCCTAGGGCTTTGTCAGTTACCTGTTAGACATAGGTTTAAGGAAAACAGATCCTGTCATACTAACATATTTTTATGAGGTTACAACTTTGACTGATAAAGGTAAGGGGGTTGATGTGATATATGTTGAACTTCTGTAAGGCATTTGACTTCATACTAAATGGCATTTTGATTAAAAAACTAACCCATGCGGAGCATAGGTCATCTACAAGTCTCCACTTCAGTGTATCTGGGGACAAAACTTCTAGCTGACTCCAGGAGTACCCCAGTTGTTGTCCTTCAACCTCAGTAGTCCTTCTACATGTTGTTCAAGGTCTTCCTCTTTTGCCTTTTCCTTGCAGGTTCCATGTGACAGCTTGACAGACTGCTAGATGGTGGTTTTCTGAGTGTGTAGCCTAGCCACCTCCACTTTCTTCTCCTGATTTCAGGGTCAGTTGATTCTTGCCCTGCTCTGTTCCAAAGCTCCACATTTGTGACAGAGTCTTGCAATTTGATGTGAAGGGTGTACCTCAGGCATCTGTTGATGAATATCTGTAGCTTGTGATTTAAAGACTTTTTAATATGCCAGGTCTTGCATCCATACAAGAGCATACTCTTTACATTTGTATTGAAGATCCTCAGTTTTGTCTTCACAAATATTATTTGTGAACTCCATATGGAATGGAGACTCTTGAATGCAGCTCTTGCTGTCTCTCTCCTAGCATTGATATCCTTGTCTGTTCCTCCATCTATGCCCATAATGCTCCCCAAGTAGATAAGCTGTTCCACATCTTCCAGGTCATTCCCTCCCAGTGTGATGGTGGTGGTGTTGGACTAGTTGTTGATTCTTATTGTCGTGGCCTTTCTTTTGTTAGTGCTCAGTTCAGTCATTGAGGCAGTTTTGTCTAGTGTTTCTTTCATGCTTTCATGTTGGTGTGAAAGGAGGATGACATAATCAGCAAAATCAGTGTCCTCTAGCTGTTTGAAAAGTGTCTCCCAAATGCCTCATTGATGGCCATCTGTTGTCCTGTTTATAATCCAGCCCATTGTGATCAAGAACAGGAAAGGTGACAATAGGCACCCTTATCCAACTGTATGCTGAAGGATTCTGTCAAGACACCATTGTGAACAACTTGGCGTGCTGAAGGTTTGTACGTTGAACGAATAGGGTGAATAATTTTTCGATGGAATGCTATGGTGTTGCAGCAGTTTCCACAAAGTGTCTCTGTCAACGCTGTCAAAGGCTTTTTCAGAGTCTATGAAGGTTATGTACAGGGGGGTGGGGGGGGGATTCCACTTGAGCGACTGTTCTGTGATCACGCTGAGAGTTGCTCCTTAGTCTGTGCAGGATCTCTCCCTTCAGAAGCTGGCCTCTTCTTCCCTGAGCTGTCTATAGATTTCTGTTTTCATTCTCTCCAAGGCAATCCTATTGTACACTTTTCCTGGCATAGACAGTAACATTATGCCTGTCCAGTTCTTGCATTCCTTCAGGTTGCCTTTCTTTGGAAGCTTGATAAAATAGCCATGTTTCCAGTCTTGTAGGATCTCTTCAGTGTCCCAGATTTTCCCAAATAGATTTGTCTCACTACCTGTCTTGATTGTTTCTGTGGCAAGGTTGTCTGGACCAGGTGCTTTTCTGCTTTTCAGATGGGAAATGGCTTTTCTGATTTCTTCTTTTGTAGGTCTGCTGCTGTTAATTTGCAGCAGTATATTTGCAAGTGGTAACTTGGGAGGTTCCATGTGGGCAGGGCAGTTGAGTAGCTCTTCAAAGTGTTCCTGCCATCTACTGAGCTGCTCACTTGGGTTTGTTAGCACGTGCCCCTCCTTATCCTGTACTGGCTGATCCAGTGTGTGCCATGAGCCAGCTACCTTCCGTGTGATGGTATAGAGCTCTTTCAAATTTTCTCTGTCCTGCAACGTGCTCAGCTTTGTGTGCAAGGTTTCCACAAAGTTCTTCTTGTCCCGTTTTACAGCCTTTTTAACGTCTTCGTTGGCTTCCGAATACAGTCTCTGAGTTTCTCCCTTGACTGCTCTTGTTTTGTTGTTGACTGCTGTTCTTCTGTCCTCTCATTCCTTTGCTTTTCTCAGAGTTTCTTCTGTGATCCATTCTTTGTGATGCCTTGTCCGCTTTCCCAGTGTTCTATTGTGGAGCTCTTTCCAGGCTGTTTTGATGTGTTCACAAATTTGTTCCACAGTAGCATCTTTCGGGATGAGGTTTGCCAGATGTGCGTATCTGTTGGACAGCTCCACTTGGAAATCAGCTCTTGTCTCTAAATCCTTCAGCTCTCCATGTTGAATCTCGGTCTCAGCTGGGTCACTTTTGTGGTGTACCTCTTAAGCTTGAACTTGAGTTTTACCGTGACCAAATGCTGGTTTGAACCTACATCTGCTCCTCTTCTAGTGCAGATGTCCTGCATCGATCAAATTAACATGGCACACATTAAATGACTTAAAAGCTAGCTAGCTGATTGAACTCAAATTTGATGTGTTTCTGGTAAGGTCCTTCAGGGATTGGTTCTTGTCCCTGTATTGTTGGAAACATTTTTGCTAATGATCCGGAAGAAAACATAAAATCAAGAACTATAAGATTGCAGGTGAGACAAAAATTGGAGGAATGGTTAACGATGAAAAGAACACTCCACTGATGTAGAATTACATGGATTGCTTGGCAAACTGGGCACAAGCAAACAATATGTAGTTTGAGACAGGTAAATGTGTATATGTATATAGTACCAAAGAATGCAGGCCATACTTACAGGATGGGGAATTCTATCCTGGGAACCAGTGCCTGAAAAAGGTATTGAATTCAAGATGGATACTTTCTGAACGCAAGCTCACAGTGTGACACTATGGCCAAAGGAGCTAATGTCCTTGAATGCATAAACAGGAAAGCTGAAATAGGATAGCGAGGTTATTTTATCTCTGTATTTGGTGCAGGTAAAAGTGCTGCTGGAATATTGTCCCGTTCTGGTGTCCACAGTTCAAGAAGAAGGCTGATAAATTGGACAGGGTTGAGAGAGGAGCCATGAAAATGAGGACAGGCTTAGAAAAGGTGCTTTATAACGATAGACTGAAGAAGCTCAAGTTATTTATTTATTTAACAAAGAAAAGATCAAGTCATGGCTTGATTACAGTAGACCCCTCACTTACATGACTTTGACTTGCACGTTTCTTAGAATAACGCGAGGCAAATCAACCAGCACTGCTATGCTGGTCAGTTTCCTGGCTCCCGAAAATGGGCAAGAGCTGGGAACCAGGCAGCAGCTGGCCCTTGAGCTTCCTTTCTCCCAGCAGCTGCATCTGGCTCCCAACTCACCTCCACTTGCTGCCGCGCTGGTCAGTTGTTTGGTTCCCGCATGTGACGGGCAGCTGGGGGCCACGTGCAGCAGCACCAAGCAGTTTCCTGGCTCCCCACCACTCGCAGGAGCTGGGAAACTAACCAGTGCTGCTGCACTGCTCAGTTTTCTGGCTTCTGTACCTGGTGAGCAGCCAGGAGCCCAGTGCAGCAGCACCAGTTAGTTTCCCAGCTCCCTGTTCCTCACGGGACCCTGCAAACTGACCAGCACTGCTGTGCCTGGCTCTGGGCTCCCTGCTGCTCATGGGAGCAGGGAGCCAGGCACAGCCAAGATGTGGGGGGAGGACGGGGCCCATCCCCACTTATGCGAAATTTGACATATGCATGGTTGCCCAGGAACACAACTGGGGGTCTACTGTAAAGTGCCTGCATAGTTCTTAGTCTAACAGAGAGACGTATAATATGATCCAGTGGAAGGTGAAACAAGAAAAAGTCAGACTGGAAATACAGTATACATTTTTAACAGTGAGAGTAATTAACAACTGAAACAATTTACCAAAATCATATTGGATTCTCCATCACTGAGAATGTTTAAATTGAGATAGGGTGTTTTTCTGAAATCTATAATTTATAAATTATTTTTGGGAAGTTGGCGCCTTTTGTTATACAGGAGGTCAGACAAGATGATCACAGTGGTTCTTTCAGGCCTTGGAGTCTAAGAAACATAAATTTGAAGTGGGAAGAAACAAATATTCATCCTATTTCCGTTGCATTCAGAGAAACATTACATAATGGAGATTGAACTACCTTGTTCTACCTCCTGATTTCTTAAAGTAATTGTGGAATATGTCTGCAGGGAGACTTTTAAAATGCCTCTGTTGATTGGGGAAAGGAAAACTACTTATTTCTGTTTGGATGCACTAGCTTGGTCTCTGATCTGGTATTCTGACATGTTTCTAGGCCTATGAAGAGATCCAGGGGCTGACTGATCAGGCAGATAAACTGATTGGGCAGAAGAATTTACTGACTCGCAAACAAGATGTTCTGATCCGTAAAGTGTCCACACTTTCAGGTGAGGTTGCTTAAGGGGACATAGTGGTTGGAGTAGTGAAAGAAAATGTGCAGTAGTGAGAGGAACTGGGGGGGCTCTAATTAGGTAGGTACACAGATGATAGAATATGCAGATATGAGATTTAGGGTTAGGTCCTCAATCTGTAAAAGCCATAGATTCTACAGTGGATCTTAAGCTCATCTGCAGCTTTGAGGACAGAACTCAGACCTGCCCATCACTAGCTCAGGAAAAACAGCCCTGCTGCTGAAGAGACCTGCTACTGTTTCACCTCCACATGCAAAGGAAGTATGCACATACCTTCCTGCTGCAGAGTTTTAGGGTCTTAGTGTCCAGTACATTGGGGATATCCAGAGAGAAGATTATTTCACTTCCTCCAGAAAGAGTTTTGTCCAAAGAGCATTTCTTATATATACTCTCAACAGCCAAACAGGGCTTCACCTTTGGAGAGCAGTGTGATGCTAATTCTTTTCCTGGCATCTTTTCAATCTTTCAAAGGGTCTGCCCTTGTACTGTTTCTCTGTCTGGTGGCTTTTATGATAATACCTGCATCAGCCAAATAGGGTATGGAATTAGCTCTGTCCTGAGAACACAAGGACTGCATATTCCATGTTGACATATTAGTTCTCAGAATGATCCTGATTGTCATCTGTGTTTCATAAATTATGGGTGATAGAACTAAAGTCCTTCTGTCCCAAACCATTGTGCCTTGTGGAAAAGCTGTGGCACACGGAATGTCCACCTAGCACCAAAAATTTTCTGGACAAATCTAAAACACAAAAGCAGACAGGCTCAATATTTGCAGTCTCTCTGTTGGCTGTAAACAGAGAGGAGAGAGTATTTTTCAAAATCTCACATGTCTAGGTGTATCCGGGGCATATACTTGAGCAGTAGAATTTATCTTTTTAGTGAACTCTGGTCACACTTCGTAAAGGCAGTACATGGGTTCAGATATACTATTTATAAGAAATGTGCAGGACCGTCTGCTGGTCCTTTACAATATGCTGCAGAGCTGACAGGTAAGCTTCCCTTTTTGCTGTAGTCGAAAGGATGGTATTGACTCTGTAGTACCTCTGTCATTTGGGAGACTGCCTGTGTACAGTTATGTGTAGTGTACAGGTTGAATATCTCTAATCCAGCACCCTTGGGACCTGCGTTGTGCCAAACCAGAGAATTTGGTGGACCACAGGACATCTGTCTTATCTAGCAGCATTACCAGCACTTTCACTGCTTCCTGGGATCTCTGAAGGTATTTAGGGGTAAAGTAGAGCTAAATAAGAGCACAGGATACTCGCAGCCACCGCTGGTGGCTGTAAACAAACTTTATAGGACTTCAAAGAACATGGCCACATCTATGATAAGCACTTGTCTGGCTAACTAAAATCATGCTGGATCATAGATGTTGCCAGGCTAGAGAAGTTCAACCTGTCGTTGTGATTGTGTCAGCCCGCTCTGTGTGGCTCAGAAGCTTATGATTCTCACCAACAGAAGGTGTCAAATAGAAGATATTATCTCACCCACTTTGTTTTTGTGTGTAAAGTTATGTCACCGTGGGTTATAAATTAAGCTAAATTGCTAGGTAAATTCTTGCCAGGCCTCATAAGATCCCATTGTGTAGTCTGTGGATCCAGCTGTTCTGAGTAATATTAAAATTGATATGAGTTTACTCTAAAATGTGCTTCCTTTGAACAGTAAGATGTACAGATCTGAACCACTTTAGGTAGGATGAGGGATCCCCATTCATAGCTAAATAGACCTTATTCAGTCAGTCACACCGTCTGAGCCCCATCCTGGATTATTCTATTTACCTCCCAAAATCCACAAACCTGGGAACCCTGGACAACCTATCATTTCGAGTATTGGCACTCTTACCACCGGACTATCCAGTTATGTGGACTCCTTCCTCAAACCTTATGCCACCAACACTCCCAGCTCTCTCTGAGATACCATTGACTTCCTGAGGAAATTACAAAACATCAGAAAAGTTCTGACAACACCATCCTTGCCACCATAGATGTAGAGGCTCTGTACAGTAATATTCCACACAAAGATGGATTACAAGTTATCAGGAATACCATCCCTGATGTCACCACAGCCAATCTGGCATCTGACTCTGTAACTGTGTTCTCACCCACAGTTATTTCCGATTTGGGGACAATTTACACCTCCAGATTAGTGGAACTGCTATGGGCACCTGCATGGCCCCACAATATGCTAATATATTCATAGTTGACTTGGAATAACGATTCCTCAGCTCTTCTCTCCTATTACCCCTCTTCTACTTAAGATACATTGATGACATCTTTATGATTTGGACTCATGGTATAGAGACTCTAGAAGAATTCCACAGAGACTTTAACAATCTGCGCCCCACCATCAGCGTATGCCTCGATTGCTCCACGCGAGAGAGACATTTCTTGGACACTACAGTACAAATCAAGGATGGCCTGATCAGTACCACACTCTACTGGAAACCCACTGATCACTGTACTTACATGATCCTAGCTTCCATTCTGCACACACAACTAGATCCATTGTTTACAGTCAAGCCCTTAGGTACAGTCGCATTTGCTCTGATCCTACTGACAGAGACCAAAAACTACAAGATCTTTACCAAATATTCATAAACCTGAATTACCCACCAGGAGAAGTAAAAAAACAAATCGACAGGGCCAGACGAATACCCAGAGACCAGCTACTCCAAGATTGGCCAAAAAAAGCCAAGAATAGAACACTACTGGTCATCACCTACAGCCCCCAACTCAGACCACTGCAATGAATTATTAAAGACCTACAGCCTGTCCTTAATCAGGATGCCACACTCCAGAAGGCCTTGGGTGACAGGCCTGTTCTCTTCTGCAGACAACCTCCCAACCTTATGAGGATTTGCACCAACAGCCACAGTCTATACCCCAGGAACACCAGTCCTGGGACTTTTTCCTTGCAACAAAGCCCGCTGCCAGCTTTCTCCACTTATCTATTCTGATACCATCACTGGACCTAACCAGGTTAGTCACAGAATCATGAGCACATTCTCATGTTCCTCAGCTAACATCATATATGCCATCATGTGCCAGCAATGCCCAGATGCTTTGGACAGACTTCAAACTCTCTTAGACAAAGAGTTAATGGGCACAAAACAGACATAAAAACACTCCTGATCCACAAACCGGTCAGCCTACATTTTAATGGAGTGAGCCATTCTGTTAATGACTTAAGAGTTGGCATCTTACTGAAGAGGAGTATTTGCACTACTTTGGAAAGAGAGACTGCTGAACTCTCTTTTATATTCAAATTCGACACATTAACACGTGGTGTCAACCAGGATGCGAACTTTCTGGAACATTATAGGGGCTCTTTTGCATACTTGGCTTAATCTAATTCTTGACACCCTGCCCCCACCCATCTACTTTCTGATTTGCTCACCTTGATAATTTTTTTCTGATTTGTCAACCTTGATTACTATTTTTGGTTCTCTGTGCCTTAAATATTGAGTCTGTTCTGGTATGGCTATGATCTGAAGACGTGGGTCTGTCCCACGAAAGCTCATCACCTAATAAATTATTTTGTTAGTTTTTAAAGTGTTACTTTACTGCTTTTTTGTTTTGATAGTACATAGACTAGCACGGATTTCTCTCGGTTACTAAATAATGTTCTTCAAGTGATTGTTCACGTGCATTCCAGTATAGGTGTGCATGCACGTGCATGCCCAGTTGCCGAAAGTCTTTTTCCCCCTAGCCTGTAGCCATCAAGTCGAGGCGGCTCCTGGAGTGGCACTGATACGGCAACTAACATATACACTGCCTGCTCTGCCAGCCCCGCCCCACCCCTAGTTCCTTTTCACCTTGCAGAACCTTATCTTAGGCGGTAACTTTGCTTATCTGTAGATAGTTAATCATTGTATATAGTTCATTAGTTAGGTAGGTAGTTGTTAGTAGTTCATTCTTACAGATTGTTCATGGTAGGCTGATTTCCCCTTCTTACTGCCTCAGCACTGGGGCATGCCAAAGTCTCCAGGCTTCACGGCCTGTGGAATATGTGGCAAGTGTATACCAAAGAGCAACACGCCCTCAGTCTGTTTGAAGTGCTTGGGTGAGAGCCATCAGCAGGACTGTTGTCCCATTTGCAGGACTTTTAAGCTAAGGACCTTAAAGGACAGGGCACAGCATCTGAAGGTCCTCCCTATGTCACAAGGCAAGCTGGCTGTGAAGGCATGCCCACTGAAGCCCTCAGCCCAGACAGTGACTGCAGTGCTGGCACCATCAGTACTGAGACAGGCACCTCCCTGGTCCTTGGTGTTGGAGGCGTCAGGATCAGTGTCAGGCTTGGACTTCTCTGGGTCAGATAGGAGCAGGAGCAGCCATTCATCTTCCTGGCGGAGCCAACACTCAATGCAGGGACACTGACAACAAAAATGGCAAGCTCCGCCTCAATGGGACCGTTCCATGAGTCACAAGGGCAGTTTATCTGACTGCAGTCCAGGGCCCTGTCATTGCTGGAGGCATTGGGAGTTCCCCTGGTACCACGGGCACTGTCAGCTGTGCTGGGAGCACCACTGGGCCACTGCTGGACCAGATTCCTCCTGGAGAGAGAGCAGCCTTGGTGTCGTCCCTTGCCCTGGTGCTGACCCCTGAGGGGCTGATGCCAGTGTCAGCTTTGTTGGTGCTGCTGCCTCCTCCCTCAGTGCCATATATGTTGGTGCCATTGGTGCCAGTGAGCTTGACAGCTCCTGCACCTCCCCCAAGCACATTATCCTCGGCACTGCCTCTGGTAGTTGCCATGGTATCGGTGCCATAACTCTTCTGCCACCTTTGTTGGCCAGCCTGTCGGACCATTCTAGTGCCATGGACCCAGCTTGTTTGAGGCAGGCTGGCACCTCCTCATCTTTCTCCCTGGATGAAGCAGTGGCTGGCTCTTCTGTTTTTCTGGTGCTGGAGGATGGCCAAGATCTACAGCAGCTCTTCTGCAGAGTTGCCCAGAACTTGGCTGACCCATTGATAGACAATTTATTGTCTTTGGGCCCCCACTACAGTAGCCTTGCGTATTATAAAGGTAATTGCCCAAACGGCTAAAACTATGTGGCAGATGCTGGCGTATGTCCAAGCTACCCCACGAGAAAAAATGAGTGCAACTGGTTTGTGCCCTCTGAGGGGAATGAGCACCTATTTACCCACCCTTCTCCTGACTCCTTGGTCGTCAATGCAGCCAATCATAGGGAGTGACAAGGCCTCCAAGGGCTCTCACCCAACAACAGGGAGGCCAAAAAAATTAAGACTCATATGGGAGGAAGGTTCATTCCATGAGCAGGCCCTGGTGAGCAGGGACGAGATCTGCCCTTTGAGGGACCTACATTATTTTCCAAAGAGAGGGCTAAGAGGCTGCACAGTCTCAAGGACTCAAGGGCCATCCTGAGGTCTTTGGGGCTCCACAGGCAGACATTTTTGCCCTCGCCCTGCTCCTAGGCAGTTCCATCAGCAGCAACCTTGGGACCAGAACAGGAGGCAGGGTCACAGTGGCAGGAGGCGCTTTGGCCAGTCTGGACTGGGTCATGGGCAACTAAAACCCCTTCTTGGGCTGAAATTGAAATTTTGAAGGGGGTGGTCAGGAACATCACACTGCTCCCCACTTTGGATCCAGCACGCCTTTTATTTTTGTTTCACCTATTCTCCTTCTGCCCTGCTTGGTGCCATATAACAGCAAACTAGTGGATCCTCTGCATGGTGGAAAGGGGATATGCTATCCAACTAAATTCTTATCCCACTTCCTATCCTCCTTCCCTGACCCTCTTCAGGGACCCCTGTAACGGGAGTCTACTCAGCCAGGAGGTCTATCACTCCTTGAGCGAGGTGCTGCAGAGGAGGGTCCCACATAGTGCCGGGGTCATGGGTTTTATTCCTGCTATTTCCTAATTCCAAAATCCAAAGAGGGTCTGGGACCCGTCATGGACCCGTGAACAAATTTGCAAAAAAAGGTAAGGTTTTGCATGGTCTCCCTGGGACATATTATTCCGTTTCTGGATCCAAGGGATGGGTTTGCTGCTTTCAACCTACAGGGCACGTCCTTTCACATTTCAGTTTATTCTACCCACAGGGGGTTCCTGAGGTTTGTGGCAAATGGAGGACACTGTCAGTTCACAGTCCCATTGGCCTGTTGATGGCTCTAGGGGTTTTCACCAAGTGAATGGCGGTAGCGGCAGCCTTCCTCCGCATGCATAGTGTCCAGTTGTTCCTGTAGCTGGACATGTGATTGGTCAAAGGAGCTCAGAGGTCCAAGTTCACCAGCACACACAGTTCATCCCTCAAATCTTCGACAGTCTCAACCTCCTGGTAAACGAGGGAAAATTGACACTCATCCCCACGCAAAGAATAGAGTTTATGGGGGCTCTCCTGGACTCAGTGCTCACAAGGGCCTCCCTACCAGAGAGCAGGTTTCAGGCTATGGCCAGCCTCGTAAACAGGCTGATCAACCTCCCCACCACAACAGCCAGGTATTGCATGAAACTCCTGGGACACATGGCAGCTTATACATTTGTGGTGCAGCATTCCATACCCAGATTACACCTTCTTAAGTTGTGGCTTGCTTTGGTGTACCGCCCGGTGAGGGATGATACAGATAAATTAGTGTCATTGCCACCACAGGTACTGTGGACCCTATATTCATGGCTGGACGCTCAGACGATGTTTGTGGGGATACCCTTCAGGCCACCCCAACCTCCCCTTTTCTGGTAACTGATGTGTTAGACTTAGTCTGGGGTGGCGCATCTGGGGAAACGCTGGACTCGGGCTCTCTGGAGCATGTCAGACATTGAGCCTCACATCAGTGTGAGAGATCTGAAGGCGATCAGGTTGACGTGCGAGGTGTTATGGGACAAAGTAGTGGAACAGTGCATGTCAGTGAGCACAGACAATATGACAGCAGTGTATTGTATCAGCAGACGGAGGGGGAGGTGCATGCTCCTCTCCTCTGTGTCTCGAGGCCCTCTGGCTCTGGGAGTTCGGCATTCAGCACCAAATTCTCCTGCAAGCTCACTGCTTACCAGGGGTACACAGCACCATGTTGGACCACATGAGCAGGTCCTTCATGAACCACAAGTGGTCCATTCAGCCAAACATGCTCCAGTCAATTTTCCAACTTCGGGGCTAGCCCCAGGTGGACCTGTTCACCGTGCACCTCAGTGTGAAATGCTGGACATATTGCTCTTACTGGAGCTGGAGTCCTGGATCTTGGGCCGATGCATTCAGTGTTTCCTGAGTAGGCCCGCTCCTGTATGCGTTCCCTCTCGTTCCCCTCATCCATAAGGTCCTCCTCAAAACTCAGTTAGATGAGGCCTCAGTAATCCTGGTGGCCCCAGTTTGGGCCACACAGCACTGGTCCTCTGTTCTCTTGGACCTGTCGGTAAGCAGCCCAACAGCGCTCCCATTACACCCAAACCTGTTGACTCAGGGCGAGGGGCAGCTGCAGCACCCCAGCCTGCTGTCCCTTCTCCTCTTGGCGTGGAAGCTTCATGGCTGAGTGCCATGGAACTTTCCTGCTGAGAACCGGTGAGGGGGTACTCCTGAACGGCAGGAAACCTTCCATGAGGGCCATTTATCTGGCAAAGTGGAAAAGGTTCACTGTGTGGGTGTCCGTAAAAGGATTATTCCCCTTCCAGGCCAGAATCCTGGCTGTTTTAGACCATCTGTGGCACCTGAGTCAAGAAGGCCTGGTCCTCTCCATTAAGGTGCGCTTGGTGGCCTTTTCCACTTTTCATTCTGGCCCAGGCTTTTCATGGGTGTTCTCAGACCCAGTGGTCAAGAGATTCACAAAAGGCCTGGAGAAGGTTATCCTCCTAGGACCTTCATCTGGTGGTGTTTAAGTTTATGGGGGTCCCCTCTGAACCCTTTGCTTTCCTGTTCCCTGTTTTACATTACAAACCGGCTTTTTTGGTGGCTATTACATCGGCCAGAAGGGTGTCTGAACTTAAAGCCCTGTGTATGGACCCACTCTGTATCGTGTTCCACAAGGACAAGGTTGGATTGAGACCCCCTCCAGCTTTCCTAGCAGGTGGTCTTCTCTTTCCATGTCAGTCAGGATATTTCCTTACCTGTGTTTCATCCCAAACCTCATGCCACCCCAAGGGAACAGGGTTTGCACACCTTAGATGTCTGTAGAACGTTAGCTTTTTATATAGACAGAACCAAACCTTTTAGAAAGTCACAGCAGCTTTTAGTTGTGATGGTGTACAGGGTTATAGGTTATATTAAGGAATACTACAAGGTGGAGGGGGTGCCTGCTCCTGTGAGTAGGGCTCAGTCTGTGAGGGCTCAGATGTCTTCAGCAGCATTCCTGGCCCATGTCCCGATTCATGAGATATGCCGGGTGGCCACCTGGTCCCCCATACACGCGTTTGTGACCCATTATGCACCACACTAGGGAGGATGCTGCAGTTGTTAAGGGGCTCTGACCCCACCTCGTAACATCAGCTTGCATTCATCTACATTGGAATGCACATGAGCAATCACTTGAAGAGGAAAAGGCAGTTACCTGTTTCCATAACTAGTGTTCTTCAGGATGTGTTGCTCATGCCCATTCCAAAACCCTCCTGTCTTTCCCCATTGTCCAAGTAGCCAGCAAGAAGGAGCTGAGTGGGAAGCAGGTCACGCGGTATATATATTGGTTGCCACATTAGCACCACTCCAGGGAGTGCCATCGCGACCTGATGGCTACCAGCTAAGGGAAGAAGACTTCTGGCAGCTGGGCATGCACATGCACGCACACCGGTGTTGGAATGGACATGAGCAACACATCTCAAAGAACACAAGTTATGGAACCAAGTGTTTTCTCATTCCCAGCTGGAAGGTTTTCATAATTAAGGACAACACAGTTTTTAGCATAGCTGTAAAAGTTCTTAACTGGCAACCTGTCCAACAGGGAGAAACCTATTCCTGAATCATTGGTTGTTAGAGCTGAATAATGTCTATCAAAGCTGCAGACAGGCTGAAGATCAGTTTTAAGATCTGTTCTTTCTCCTGAAAGAGAGAGTAAATGTAGATATGTTTTCTTGTTTCTGTGGTATGCTGTGGACCGTTGTTCAGTAATTGAAGGGGGTGTACTGCCAAAAAAAAAAAATTGAATAGGGATTAAAATGCTGTGTTTGTTTTGTTCCATTCCAACTTTTAGACCTAGAAGCAAGCAGAATCTGAGGACATATTGACTCTCTTTGGCTTGTCTAGATTGCTGAGAACTGTTGGCAAAAGATACACAAATTGTGCAACACATTTGTGTATCTTTTGCCAACAATTCTGTCAGGAGAGGCTTTTCCAACATTTAGCCCATCCACATGGGGCCAAATGTGGGAGAACCCACTCCCTCTGTTGAGGCATCCCTTCTTCCTTGTGGAATAAGTTGTACAGGGATGCTGACAGAATATTCCTGACCAACAGATTTCTTGTGAGAGTCCTACAGTCGGGATGTGTGTTCCGTCGACAAAATGCTGTCAACAGAACTTTTGTTGACAGAAGCCCGCAGTCTAGACATAGCGTTTCTCTGTTAATGTTTCCATAGGCAAGACAGAAGAGGTGGTTCTGAAGAAGCTGGAATACATTTATGCCAAACAGAAAGCAGTGGAAGCACAAAAGAAGAGGAAACAAGTTGAACCAGAGGGGACAGTTGTGTGTATGAAGCCCAACAGACAGTCACAAGAAGGATCTTCCACTTCTTCCAAAGAATTGGAACAAATGATTGTGACAAATAAGAGGGGGAAGCCATTAATACTTGCAAGGAAAGGAGGCCAGGCTGCTGGTAGGCTGTGAAAGATATATGTTCGATCTTTCTGAGACCTTTGTGATTTCTGTAGTGGCTGGTGTGGCTGGCCCAGAGGCCACCTGGGTTGCTCAGGCAGGCCCTAGGCCCACTCGCATTAACTGCTGCTGGGGCATCGCAGGCCAACACAACTTCCCTGCCCCTCTTCTTTCCAGCAGCAGCAGCAATAGATAGAGTGTGAAAGGGAGCTCAGGGCTGGGGCAGGAAGTTGGGCCATGGCAGGGGTTTAGAGCTCTGTGTGACATTTACCTTGTGGGGAAGGGGGTCCTTGTAAGTGGCCACATGTGCTTAGGCAGAGGTGTGGCCAGGCAGCCACTCCAGCTGTAGGCGCCACGCTGCATAGCTCCAACTGGCTGTGGTTCGTGCCCACTGGTGGTATCAGAACCAGCACTAAAGGTTGGGGGCAGCATATTGAGCCCCTCTCGCTGTGCCTCCCCCTAAGAGCTAAGGGCCATGTCACAAGTGCCACATGGAGCCAAGCAGGGAGCCCGTCAACTCCACCAGTCCTTCCCTCTCCACTTTGAGCACTCCAGGACCTTGTCCCAGAGCACTCACGGTTTAGTCAGGGGTTTATAATACAAGCCATGGACAATGAATTTTTAACATAACTGTCCATAACTTTTACTAAAAGTATCCATGATTGATTAAAACATAGCCTTAATTATTGGATACCTTGGGGTGAGGGGATAGCAGCCTGCTGTGTGTCACATCTTGCTATAAATGTATTAATTTCATAAGAAGTAAAGGTAAAGTGTCAAAACAATAATGCGTATGTTACATATGTTGTACATTCCAAGGAACAGTCTAAGGAAGTCTAGGAGTTTACAAACATCACATTTACTACTTCTGTGTTTGGTTAAGGTGGGTCAGAAATCTTCACGTGAAGAAATTTAGGTAATCTGACCTTGCCAGTTACTGGTTTGAGCCAAGAAAATTGTCCAGAGTAACAAAGTGGATTGAGGGCACCCATAGTGATAGTCACTCAAAAGAGAACTGTGGTCAACTAGTAAATTTACATTGATTAAAGGCCTTAAGGCAGGCTGTGTCAGAAACATCACGTTCAGTGTATGGTTTTTATTTGTATTTTTATACAGTGGAGACCACAACCTCTCCTATTACATTAACTACTGCCAGCCTAGTGATGACTCCACAAGGGCAGGTGCTCACACTGAAGAGCCCCCTAATGTCAGGACAGGTAGCCACTGTTCCTTCCACACTGCTACAAGCTGAGCTAAAGAATCAATTTGCCAGCAACACAGTGGAAACACAGCCAGGTAAGGTCAGAGGACAGCAGGTTTATTGGAAGATAAGAATTTGTGTTGAATCTGTGCATTTGTTCATTTATGCACTTCAGTTTATATTTTTCTTCTGTATAAGAAAATGTGCATCTCACCAGTAGTATCCTTTATATAATTTTTTCTGTAGTCTCACAACTTCACTGGCTAGGTAGAGTCTGTCATCAGAGAAAATAAAACCTATTATTGAATGTTAGTATTCCCAAATTAAAGAGAGGGGAAAATACCCAAAATGTTGTGTAGAAGGTAGAGTCTGGGGCTTATCTTTATTAGAAACAAAACAATCAGGTAACCATTTCTTAAACTGCTTTCTGTGGTTGTATACTAGCAGATACAACATGGAGCTATAGTGCTGCATTTTCTATTTTTGAGACAGTATCTAAAAAAGAATTGCTTTTTCCCCCCTAAATAAGGTATTGCATCTGTGATGATTCAGCTACCAGGATCAACAGTTCCTGTCCAAGTGAAAGGCATCCTTGCTAACTCAGCCATTCCCATTACTTTGTCAACCATTGCGAGTAATCCGGTTCCCCCAGCTGTTGGACAAGCTGCAGAACCTGCTTCAGGTAAGTTTTTTTACACATCTTTGTTTGGGGATATGGAAAGCTGTCTGCACATATTTAGGCTCAGCTTTTCTTCAAAATAGTATGTAACATTGCATCTGACCTTCACAGTTTTGTACTGCTCAATAAAATTAAGTGCAGGGGTAGAGGTGGCATTTCTTCGACCTCCTATTCATTCAGCAGCCTCAAGGTTTGAGCCTTCTTCAAACTCAGATTTAATAGTGTCAGATATGAAACATTTGACCGAAGTATTGTGAGTGGGATCTTGGAAGAGAATAGTAGTGGATGTTCATACTAGTAGCACTTCCTGTCATCCAATGTGTAGAATTCCCAAGAGGAAGCCACTCACCATCTTACTAGAGCTACCCATATGATAGGGCAAAGGAGAAAAGGAAAAGGTCAGTTTCAGATGTAGGACTGGGGAAAATCTGACTACTGTGCTTTTTTGCTATCAGTATGTGAGCACATAGGGTCCCTGAAATATGCCATTTTTGCCAAGAGACAAAATACGCAGGAAACATAATTTTCAAGTGTACGGCGGGAAAATTATTGTGTAAAAAGTTAAGTATTTGGTGGGAGTGACTGTTGCATGATTTTCACCCACTTCAGAAAATTACTCTTCTTGAAGAAGTGCTGGAAAAGGAGAGGTTGGTAAACTTAGCTTAGTAAATGGTGGCAGTAATTCCACTAAGAATTTGAATGAAATGAGGTAGTAATTATTTTAAAATAGTGTGACAACGTAGGACTGGGAGGGGGTAAGAATGAGAGGGAAAAACGGCAGGGAAACAAGCAGGGTGTGAGTAGCTGGGGAGGAAGACGCTCTGGGTCAGTTGGGGCCAGCTGGTCCCACTTAAGCCTGCTTTTAAAAGAACCCTTGGCCAGTAGGCAGAGGGGAGAGAGAGGAGGAGAGAGCTGGAGGAGAGGAGAGAAAAAGCCAGGCGCAAAGCAAAGCAAAGAGGAGCAAAGAGAGTTTTCTAGAGGGACCAAAAAGAAAGAGAGGAGTGTTCGGCCACAAGGGGCTAAAGCCCCTGTCCAGGAGGCCTGGGATTTGGCGTAAAGCCAGGCAGGCTGAATCTACAGAAGGAGCCAAACCAGGAGGGTGGACAGGCTGCTGCTGCTGCTACCACCGCCACTACCTGGAGGAGGTACGGTGTGGGAAGGAATTGTCTGGAGAAGTGGCCCAGGGAAGAGCTGTGGTGCTCAATACAAGGGGAGCTCTCCTCCACCACCAGCAGCCACACAGGGTCCCTGGGCTGGAACCCGGAACGAGTGGGTGCGGCCCGGGTTCCCCCCACACCACCATCTTCCCCCTTCCCCCTCCTCCTGAAGGGCAGCGGTGTCCGGGCCAGGGGAGAGTGGACTGAATAGAGGCCTGGAGCCCAGGAGCCTGGCCAGCCCTGCCACAATAGATAATGCAGAAACAGTACTTTTGCACTTGACAGACCTGCTGTATAGTAGTTATATCTATTTAGGGCAGAGGAATACGTGTATTACTTTTACTTCCAGTAAGCAGGCACAACTAAGAGACAGTGTGTGAGGATTTTCTGTTTTGTGCATTAGCAGATAATTTTCTTGGAAAGTTCCAGTCAGTTTCACTTATGTCAGTCCACTGAAACCATGAGGAATTACGCACATGGCATTGAGGCACACAATCTGAAGATACAGGATTTCACATGTGTAACTGAGGGCTGCAATTTTTCTACTACTAGCAGTCAACTGACAGATGGGAAAAGATGCTAAGCTGAGTATGCAAGGGCTGTCCCTATGGGAAATAAAAACTCTATCAAATGTGCTCAAGTTAAAAAAAATATTTATGGACAATAGATATCACGTGATCTCATGTTACAAGTAAACTCTGTTTTATCCGGTATTCACACAAACCAGAATTCTCCGTTAACCAGCATTCCGTCCTGCCCCAGTCATCCCCTTCTTACTCTGGCGGTCTCTAAGTGTGTGAGTGGTCAGTGACTCTTCCATTTTCCTGCCCAGTGCCTGCTGCACAGCAGCAGCTTCTCAAGTGACCACACAGCAGCCAACCCCAGCAGCAGCTCCCCACCCAGTGCCCACTGCTTGCAGCAGCTCCTCAAGCAGCCATGCAGCAGCAGCTCACTGAGCCACCATACAGTAACCAACCCCAGCAGCAGCTTCCTACCCGGTGCCCGCAGCCAGCAAGTGCTCCCCGTGTGGTGCAGCTGTGCCTGATTCCTGCAAGCGGCTCACCGCCATCCGCACCAATGAGGGAACAGGGCAGCAGTTGAGCAGGAGCTAGCACTCGAGGGGCAGGAGATTACGTATGCTGGATAACAAAGTTTTAATATCTCGCAGTCTCCTGGTGCCAGGGCTGCTGGTTATGAAAGAGTTTACTGTATTTGTGTGATTCTGTCTTCAGAGAAATATTGAACATTAAGTTTGTAGGGAAGAGAAAAAGTTGTAAAGCGTACAAGACTGTATATTACAGCATGTGTTTTAAACTCCTTGTCGGAGTTGGTTTTGTTGGGGGAAGATGATATGGGATGGGGCAGATTGTCTTCAGCTGCAGTCACCAGTGAGCTGATGAGTTTTGCTTCGTTTGATTTTTGCAGAGAATGAAGATTCATTTGTGATGCCAAAAATCGTCAATGTGACATCACTGGCTGCTGAAGGGGGTGTTAATTTAAATCTGAATAGAAACAAGAATTCTCATGTAATCCCAGGTGCTGGAGCACAGACGACCGAACCGTCCATGAAAGCAGGCTCTCATGAAAGTAGACAAGATGAGGACACCATTTCAGAAGAAAAAAACAAGGCATCTCCTGGAGATAGCTGTGGAGATGCGAGAAATGTCATAGGGCCCCTGCAAATTTTCCTTGAAAATAAAAACAGCTTTCCACAGATTCGGAATGTATCTAGTATAAAAGACTCTTCAGAGTCCTTTGCTAAAAAGCCTTGCACTGGAGAGTTTGTTGGAAATCAGGGGAGGAGGAAAGAGCTTGATCAAGGAGGGGAAAGGGTGAAGCCAAAGGATTTTCCAATCCGCAAACTGCAGGTTAAAGATCTGAAAGACTCCAGGATAGAAATGGAACTGAGAAAAGTAGCTTCTGCAATAGAGGAGGCAGAATTAGACCAAAGTGAATTATTGAGCAGCATTGAGGAGAGTGATGACACTGATGAAACACTCACTTCACTTCTCAATGAAATTGCCTTTCTCAATCAGCAGTTGAACGAAGACGCTTCTGGCATGTCAGAGCTGCCTGGTACCTTGAGCTCAGACTTTTCACAGGAAGACTCTGAAACTCGCAGGGGAACTGCTGGTGATCTGCCTGTCACAGCTGGATCCTCCTTCCCGTTCGGCCACTTGGGTAGCAGTTTCAAGGCTCTTTCTGAAGTTCGAGAGGGTAGTGGCTCCATAAGCCCCCTCCTCCTTCACCTGGAAGATGATGACCTTACTGGTGGTGAGAGGAACTCTGCAGAGCCTTCATCTCAAGCAGATATTTTGAAGATTGTGATAGGCTCTGAAATGAAGGACCCACTTGCCAATGTCTCAGTGACTGGTGGTGGAAGTGGTAAAATCTTAGATACCCTGGCAGAGACCAGTGTGTCTCCTCCAATCCTGCAGATGAAAACTAGTCTAGAAGCTGGTAACACTGACACATTATGGAGGCCTATGCCCAAACTGGCACCACTTGGGTTAAAAATTGCAAATCTTCCATTAGACTCAGAAGGGCAAAGTGCCAAGGTGATGCCAGTGTTGGCACCTGTAGTTGCAAAACTGGCACCCATTGGTTTAAAAACAAAATTACCTGCAACTGACAAGGAAGGACAGGAGAGCAAAATGATGCCCACACTAGCATCTGTGGTTGCAAAATTGAACAGTATTGGGACCTTGCCTTCAAATTCTGCAGCCAAATAAATGCTTGCATTTCTCAGAGTCTGAAAGAAAAATCTGGAGCAATTCGGAATATAAAAGGAATTGGTGTCTTGAGTTTTAACATCTTCCTGTGTCTCCAGACATTTGTTTCCACATCCCTGTAAAGAAAACATGGTAACAGTGCACTCTTCTGACTGAGGGCAGTCCCCAAGCTGAGAAATCAATGCTATGAAACTTTGTATTAACATAAATTTTACCTCATACTGTGTTCTGGGTTTTCCTCCCCTCAAAAAGAAATAAGGTGTTTCATTACCATTGCTGGGCATATGGTACCCTTGCAACAGTGGGTCCTTGACAAACAGTTTATGAACCTAGAGGTCTGATGCTCCCAGGCCATTGAGAGATTCATTCTCTAACAGAGATGTAGTTGTTTCTGGATGAGGAGAAATCAGGAGTACTAGTTTTGGTAACAGCCAAATAAACTATCTATGCAGAAGCAGGGTTGTTCACATCTGCAGTTTGTGCAGAGCCCACAAAATGGAATGAGCCTGTGTAAATGAAATTGGAGCAAGCTTGTTCGAACTGGTTGCCCTGGCTGGAGGAAAGGGAGATCGGGGATAGATTTCCCAGAATGCTAATGTCAGACATTTCCATTCTTTAGTGAAAAAGGATTTTCTTTCTGCTCAGGCTCTCTCTAGTAGTTTCTGCCTGCACCATTTCCATATTAAATCTTAAACTTCCATCTTAAGGGGAGGAGGAAAAATTCTTCCTGGAGCACACTTGGAAAAAGACAGCATCCAGAATGAACAAATTCAGATGGGAGAATTCAATTTGGCTACCAGATTGCTATCCCTTTAAAGCATCACTGAATTACTTGCCTGTTGTTTGTCTCAGTTCTCTCCTTCCTTCCCTTTTTCCTCCCTTCCTCATATTTCTTGAAAACATACACATCTTGCATGCTTGTGCAGAAAGTGACTCTCTCAGGATGATTGGAACATGAAAATAAATGTATGTAGGTGTACATGTCATTCCAAACCATCCATTTCTTTATGAATTCAGGAAAGGTACTCAGAGTTTGCTCATTGCATTTGTGCAAGATGAGTATAGCAAAAAAACAAAAAATGCTCATTACCAGGGAAATAGGGCAGTATTTGAATCACAAGATGTATTTTTTATTCTGTCACCACTTCTTCTATAAAATGTAGGTACTCTTCACTGTTAAGCTGTTGGAAGTGGAGGACCTGCAGAGTGTAAAGATATTTATATTTTTGTATAAAAGTTTTCTTTTCTTAGTTTCCTTGAAGAATGAAATTTTCAGCCTAGAAGAGGCTATTTGTTAATGGGTGTATAAATGAGTTTTTCCTATCTAGTTTGTAAATAATAGGAATTATGGTGTTTTTCAGGGGCCGCTTAGGTGCTTCTAAAAAGTGAAAATCACTGCTGTGAAAATTGTGTAGAAGCTGGGACTCGGCACATTCTGCCTTTTTTTGCATAATTGTAGTTAGGAATGTAATCCTTGCTTTAATGCTCAGCAGCAGCAGTTGTGATCCACAGGTCCCCTGTACGCCCCACTTCCCCAGTTGTGATGCACTAATGCAGGAGCTTTCATCTCTCAGCGCCAGGGCTGTGCCTGTGTGTCTGACTTTCATGCGCATGTACTATAAGTGAGGTTCTTCTGCTCTTGAGGAGCAGTGTCAAACTACATTTAGTGCAAAAGTATGCCCTGTTCAGAAGCTGCAGCTACTGGACCTGTGTCTAGAATGGCTGTGTCACTCGGTATATGTATCTTGTGGTGTTCCTTTTCTGCGTGAAAAATTTTTATTGGGCTGCAAAGCAAAAAGATGGTTCTTAAACTGGATATGCATAAAATTGCTCCAGACTCTGTGCAGTAGAGGTGTCTTTGCCTTGTACAAGGCATGTTTGAAAACAGTTGGGCAGGTGTGAATTGCTTTTATTGCCTTTGCGTATTTTATAGTTTAACCTAAGTTTTTGTCATAAATGCTAATCTCCTTCTTGCACTAAAGGATTGAAGAAGATGGTATGGGTTAGCATAAGAGCCATGCAAAGCCTTACAGCTATCATTCATTGCCTTAGAAAAGGGAACTAGTATATAAATACATGTTTACACCTACTTAGACATGAGAGGCTAGATCCAAACTTGGTTTGCCTCAGTATAAATCTGGAGTAACTATATAGATGTCAGTTGAGTTACACCAGCTTTACACTGTAGTGTCTGAGAGTTTGGCTCTGGGTGTTCTAAACTGGCTGAAGTTGCTTGTCATTCTGCCCAAGGCATTTTTATTAGTTGGTAAATTAAACTCCTTGCTATTTGTGTAGCGGCCACTAGCATTGCGCTGAAGGTACCACGCACAAAAAAGCCACTAAATTTCCTTTCTGTCCCCATCGCTTCTTGATCCAAAATAGCTGCTGTTCACTGTAGTGTTAAAATTATTAATCCATGTCTGGACATGAAGAAAAATGCCTTTCACATTTCAACATTTCATAGGACACACATAGCATTAAAGTCATTCAAACACTCATTTACAGTAACTCTTACTGCCTAGCTGGGTCCATTGGCTAGCATCAAGGAGATGAAAAATGCCTAGATAATATATTTACTGTTTTGCAGTGGGCAGTCAGGAATTCCTGTTATAACAAAAGCTTGTTGTTGAAATGAAAGTTGGTCTGCCTGATGCCAAAAAATGCACTAAGTCGGCCAAGAGGTGACCCCAAAGTCAAAAGAACCAATAGGCACGCAGCCAAGAAAGATGTTCAGCTGGTTCTGCTTAGCAACAAGCCCCCTTTGAAAAGCTCATTAGTCTGCTTTTCCTAACCCTCTCATGCCATCTTTTCATTTCACTATCAATTCGAATGCTCAATCCCTTCCCACCCGCAGCCCCAAAATTAATTGGTTTGAAACAAACCTTTTGGAAATTATGCACACTATTTTTGAGAAACAATAATGCAAGAATATGTTGCATTTGTAACGAGTGGATTTTGGAAATCAGTAAAACTATAGAAACCCCTGCGAGGAGCACATTTTCACTAGACCAAGAGTCCTGGGAATTTTGTTTTTTGTTTTTTTTTAGACATGTCTGTAAATAAACAAATGTTTTTAAGAATATAATGTAATGTCAGATTTAGCATTTTTCCTTTTATATATTAAAAATTATATCTTTCCCTTTTTTCAGCTTTTGAAAAATTGATATTTTTTTAGAAATCTAATAGTACAGGACTATTCAATGACTGTATGTGAGAGAGAGGAAGTGTAAAATTAAAATAAACAGATCAAGTTCAACCAGGAACTGGTTTTGGAAGTTTTGTTACTGGGATGGAGGGAGTGAGGGTGAGATGAATAATAAAGTATTAGTTGCCTTGGTGGTGACAGGTGGAACTGTACAACTAACCAGAACTATAAGTATTGAGTCTTTAAGTATAATTCACACTGTAATTATTTTATGTGTATTGCTCTAATGCCTAAGAGCGCCAGTCATGGAACAGATGCTGTACAAACACAGAACAACATTGCCTAGGAAGACTGTGGAATCTCCATCATGGGAGATTTTTAAGAGCTGGTTGGACAAACATCTGTCAAGGATTGGGATGGGCAATAATTTTTGATGGGGAGGCCATTTTTTTTTGGTTAAGTGGTCAAGGGCTGCACTTCCCTATGGAGGGAGTGGGGGGTCTGGGATGGAGGTTGGGCAGAGAAGTGGGTAGTTGACTGAGGCAAGGTGTTGGGGTGCAGAGTCTGGGAGGAGGTATGGATGCAGGAGAGGATTCTGGTCTGGGGAAGGGATGGGTGCAGGGTCTGAGACGGAGTTGTGACCTGGGATGGGGAGGATGATGTAGAGGATGTAGGTGGCAACCTGGGGCAGAGAATTAGGATGCAAGGTGCGGGGGTGGGGGTAGGGGTGCGGGAGAGGGTGCTGGCCTGGGAGAGATGTGTAGGAGGGGTGTGGGTCTGAGTAGGAGGTGGGGAGGGTTCAGTTCCAGAGGCAGGCTTGGCTGCTAAGTTGCTCCCATCCAGCAGCACTCAGGAAGGCTTACCTGCCAGCAACCCACCCACTAGCTGTTCCATATGGCTCTCTTTGCTGAGCAGCGGGTGTGGGGAGAGAGGTGTGCTTTGCCCACTGCCCTGGCCCCCAGCAAAATCTCTCAGCTCCTAGTGGTCAAACTGGTCAAAGGGATCTCTCAGCTTCTATTGGGTGGTTTCAGGACAAAAGGAGCTGAGAAATTTTGCTGGGGTAGGGGGTAGCATGCATAGCTGTCCACCAGTCTGCAGCATAGAAAGGCACAGGGAGAAGTCAGCTGCATTGAGTGGCACTCGTGTCTGCAGGTCAGATCTGCCCTGTGGGCTGAAACTTGCCCATTCCCTGGTCTAGGTGGGGCTTGGTCCTGCCATGAGTGCAGGGAACTGGACTTGATGACCTCTCGAGGTTCCTTCCCATTCTATCAAAAAGACAGTCCCTCTCCCAAATAGCTTAATTTTCATCTGTCTGCTTTTCGATTAGATCAGAAACAAGTATCAGTTTCTCAGATGGGGAAAGTTTTTGTTGTTCTTCAAATGGTCCCCCTGGGTGCTCCACATTAGGTGTCGAGCTTGCCCCAGCGCCGCAGATCGGAGATTTCCAAGCTGTATCTCGTTGGATTGTGCAAGCACAGGTGCGTGCTGGTCCTTTGTGCGCTTTCAATCGTGCGCGATCCGGTCCACTCCAGTTCCTCTCAACCACCAGTGGCTGCAGACGGACTTTGCTTCAGCTCCAAAGGCTGAAAAGATAAAACCATTTATTGGTTACTAGTTATTAGTTTGTATTCCTAAAAACTGTTCTTTAAAGATCCTTTACTGTATATAGTTTAAAAAAAGAAAAAGAAAAAGAAGGGAGAGGAGAGCAGCGGTTACTGCTGCGGCCTTCCTATCTCTAACTTAGCAGGTCATTAAACCTTATCTACAGTTGTTCATTTGCTGTTACTTAACTACCCTTGTTAAAATTGGACTGCATTAAGTTACTTAACAAGAAAGCTGTCCCCGGCAGGTTTAAAAAAATGTGAAGCTATGCCGGCCTCGGGCTCAGACAGCCATGGCAAATGTATTCGTTGTCTGGGCAAGATCCACGTACCTCAAAAATGTCCTCACTGTTCCAAACTGACTGCCAGAGCGAGGAAGGACAGAGAGAGAAGGCTGAAAATTATTCTATTTGACAAAGCCCTTCAACCTGAAACAACTGAATTATCCCCTTCGGAGGGCCCATCAGTGCCGCAAAAATGAAAGGCAACCTCTCTGACTTCCTCAGGTCATAAGAGGAAGAAAGTATCCCCTACTTGATCCTTGCCTGTATTGCCTACAAGCAGGACAAGTGAAGCACAGGGCTGGGGCACACTTGCTGACAAAGGAACCGAGAAAGTGGAGAGCAAAAGACAGTGCCTGGATCTCAGACTGTCAAGGATGCGGCACTGAAGATCCCACAGGCGTCTAAGCACCAGGTGCTGGGAACTGTGGCACCAAGGCCCTTGGTACCAGGAGCAACAAAACCGGAGATGTCAGAACAGAGACCTCCGGTGCCAACTACCCATGCGGAACCAGAGGCCCAGGCACCGTGTGCGGAACTGCCGGCGCCGATATCCGCACCGAAACCCGCAGCACCAGACATAGTGCAAGCCCTATTGGCACCAACCCACCCATCCCGAGAACAGAGAAAAGCACATTCTAGGACTCAGCACCAAAGCCCATTGCCAGACCTTCTCATCGTGCCTCTTTCCCCCAGCTCTGCTCCTGAAACATATATGCCAGAGCAGCCACTAACACCGCCATCACCTTTCTTGAGACCACCGTCTCCACTCCCGTGGCCCCCCTGCCCCAGCTCAGGCACCCTTCGCCTGACTTCCAGCACTCATATGCGCTACATGCATACCCTTAGAGAGCGTCTCCACCTATGTCCACATTGTCGAGGAGATCTCTCTCCTTCTATCATCACAGATGCAGGCAATGCTCACGCTCCAGATCCTGATCACCAGGGCCATACCCTTGCCACTATGCACACTCATATCACTGTGAGGACTATCATCGACACCAACACTACTCCAAGTCCAAGGACAGATCCCCACACCCATGTCCCTCATACAGACAGTCCTCATCCCCTCCTGCCAGGAATGACCATTTCTCCCCTCCAAGAGGAGGCCTGGAGCTGGTTATCAACCCCTCCTCAGAACGCTTGGGGGAACTGGAACAGGGGGTATCTGAGGAGCAAACAGAAGCATACCAAACAGATGCTTCCTCATCCTCTCCTGATGAGGCTGTTGTTCCAGGAGATATATCACCTCCAGACGACTTTAGGCAATTCCAGGACCTGTTCAAAAGGGTAGCCCAGTCCCAAGATATAGAGGTGACAGAGGTACAAGAGAAGCAGCACAAGCTTCTTAAGAATCTGAGACCTCCCACATCATCAAAGATTGCGATCCTGCTGGATGAGGCTATCGCAGAGGCTGCTATGAACATCTGGCAAACCCCAGCCTCTATTCTGCCGACCAATAAAAGGGTGGACAAAAAGTACTTTGTTCCATCGAAGGGAATGGAATTTCTTTTTAACCACCCCCAACCAAATTCCCTCGTTGTAGAGTCCTCACAACAGAGGTCAAAGACACCACAATACAAATCCACGGTGTCTGATAAAGATGCAAAGAGACTGGACTTATTCAGGCGGAAGGTATACTCATCCTCCACCTTCCTGGTACGCATGGCCAACTATGCTGCATACCTTTCCAACCACAGTTTTTATAATTATACAAGACTCACGTCACTTATGGACTACCTTCCTGATGACAAGAAGCCGACCCTGAAGGCGATAGTTCAGGAAGGATACGTGGCTTCACGCACAGGAGTCCAAATCACGCTAAACGTGGCAGACACAGCAGCATGCTCCATGGCCACTGCAGTGGTAATGTGGCGAGTATCCTGGCTGCAAACATCCGGTGTTCCTAAGGAACTGCAAATGAAAGTTGAAGACCTTCCCTTCCCTTCCAAAGATCTCTTCAGAGTTCCCCATCAACGAGCCGACAATTCTACCATCCTTCTACCCTAAGCTGCATAACTCAAATAGGGAAATACTGCTTCATTCACTTGACGTGAGAAGAGCGCTGGCTTTCTATATAGCTAGAACCAAATCCTTCCGAAAGACGGATAGACTGCTGGTGTGTCTCGCACCCAAATCAAAGGGGGAAGGACTATACTTGCAAAGAATCTCAAATATCACCTCCTGTATAAAGATGTGCTATGCATTACGTAAGACACCTCTGTTAACTCCGCCTAGGGCTCACTCCACCAGAGCAATGACAGCTTCAATGATCTTCTTTAGAGGTGTCTCCCTGAAGGACATTTGCAGAGCAGCAAGATGGTCGTCCTACAATATGTTTGCCCAACACTACGCGATTCATCGGTTGCTGGAGGAGGATGCATGCCTTCCAACAGCAGTCCTTTCAGGGGCAAGCTACGCATAATCCGGTACCCACCTCCATGTTTTGGGGCCACTGCTAGATGGTCACCTAATGTGGAGCACCCACGGGGACCACTCGAAGAAAGAGAAGTTACTCGCTTGTGTAGTAACAATGGTTCTTCGAGATGTGTCCCCATGGGAGCACCACTACCCACCCATTCCTCCCTGCTTCGGAGTTCTCCTTTATATCTTCACAGGGGTCCGAGGTGATTGTCGGGGACCTGGTGTGGACCAGATCGCACACATGATCGAAAGCACGTGAAGAATGGGCACGCATCTGCACATGCATGATCCAATGAGATACAGCTTGGAAATCTCTGATCTGCGGCGCCGGGGCGAGCCCGACACCTAATGTGGAGCACCCAGGGGGACACATCTTGAAGAACCATCATTACTCCGCAAGTGAGTAACTTCTCTTTAATGGGAAGTCTTAAAAGATGTGAGCAGATTCCAAGGAGGCTTTGCTTTTCTGCTGCTGTGTTTTACTGCAGTGGTATAAGCAGGAGGGATTGTGAGGCTTTTCCTAGGCTCTGTTTAGACTTTTAGGGCCAGGGAGAGATGTGTTAACAGCCAGCTTTCACATTGCAGCAGCAGCAAGCTACTGGAAATAATAGTCTGTCCGCAGCTTCTACTGCAGCTCCAGAGTCTATGCTGTTTTAAAACCAGGAATGCCTAAATTCATTGTGTGTGTGCTTCTGTTCATTCCAATTAGGAGGATGTGTTCTCTGTGTGTGTGATTGCCAGTTCTTTCCTCCTAGCGATACCCATCTGTAAGCTTTGGTGCCCCCTAGAGTAGTGCCTTCATGGCGATGTAAACGGGACCCTGCCGACCTGCCACCTACTCAGCCCCTTCTTACTGCCAGTGATGGTTGTTGGAGCAACTTGGTCTCTTCTGGTCCTGCAAGTGCCAGTAGAGCAGTCTGTCTTTGCTTCATTGTGACTAGTTATAGGTAGTTGTTAGCATTCAGTTCATAGCATTTTAGTGGGGGCTTCCTGCATTTTCCCTTCCCTCCTCTGGGGCGTGTCTCAGTTGTAGGCTTTAAGCCCTGTGAGAAGTGTCTGCAAACCTGGGCCACGTGGCAATTCACATGAATCCTGCCTTAAATGCCTTGAGGGAGGTCATCAGAAGGATAGGTGCAAAAGTTGCAGGGGTTTTAAGCCCCGGACAAAGGAGAAGCTACTGCTGCCGGAATCAGCACCTCATCCACAGTCGATGCTGGAGGGGGTACCGGCTTCCTGAGCGTGAAGCATGCTGCCATCCGTGCAGCACTCCTCAGCACTGAGGAAGGACCACAGTAAGGAGCAGCAGCACTGGTCCCAGACCCTGGTCGTACACGCCAGTGTCACACAAAAAAAATGGATGAGCCACTCACCTTTGTGATCTATGACTGCATGAGCACACCAATGGGGGGGTGCGTCCTCCATCAGGATACCTGAAAGTTGGCCTGCGAATCCCATGGCTGTTGGCTCTGGCCTCGAGTGGGTCCATTGGGTTGGGTTTGGCTGAATTCTCTGGTTCAAGAAAACCTGGAGGGATGTTTCCTCTACAGCAGACAAATTTGAAGCAGTACACGGCCCGGGGCTCATGCGAGTGGCTCTGACAGTGCAGGTCTTGGTCTGGAAGGCGGGTGGTGTGGGCAGCTCTGGCGGATGGCCACTGCCCAGCTGGGGCTGCAGCAGGCACCCACCGGGGCCGAGAAAAACTATTTGTGCTTATTTTAAATTTTAAATAACAGTTTTATGTCACATTTTTGTGTTTGTTTTAAATTATGAATTGCATTTTTAGTTAAAGGGGGGTTGGATGATGGTAAAGCGGTGGGGGGGAGCGTGAAGGTTTCTCAAAAATCTAAAAGGATGAGCGTGATACTGAAAAGTTTGGGAACCACTGCCGTAGAACCACTGCAGGTGACCGGCTTTTTATGGTGCTGCAGGAAATAACCAGAACTGCCCATAGGAAAACAATGGCTTCACATTTATTTGAGCTTTGTACTGAGCAAGGCAACTTGAACCTGGAGCAACAATTGCAATGGCGGGTTTATTACGCTCACTGGCTGACATGGTGCGCCACTCTGGGTTCTGTGGAGGGGACTTCAAGCACTAAAAGGCAGGTAGTTCTCAAAGCCTACCACTAGAGGGCACCATTAGCAAACGCCAGGTGAGATGCCTGGGCTCCTGGGTTTGGGCTGGCAAAGGCACTCCAATGGAAAGAGCTAATCCCTGCAGTGATCAGCAGTGAGTGGACCCTGCTAAAGAGCAAAATACAAGAAAAGACACTTCTGCAGGTAGCTTCACATCAAACAGCTTATGTTGCCCTACCTGTGTAGTGTGGACCAGGGCCTCGTCTTTAACTGTGTTAACTCCCGTCCACCCTCATGTTCATAGCCAGCTGCGTCATGTGTATCTGTCCACTAACCTGCTGGGCACTAACTGCTCCCATGCAGCCTGGTCCCATGCACTTACGTACTGTTAGCGCCTATCAGCAGAGGTCGTGTCCACGGTGTGGGGCAGGGTAGAGTGGCACGAGCTGACTCAAGCCCCTGCTTGCTTGAGCGCTAACCTGGGTGTGGACGGGCCCAACACATCTATATTTGCCCACGTGCCAGTATGTCTAGTCTTTCAATATAACAAAAACCATTTTGAGACTACTGAAGACCTTACTGTAATCATCCGGCCCGACCCCCTGTATAACAACAGGCAAAGATTCTCACCCAGTGATTCCTGCGCATCAGCCACATCTTTCAAGCTGAGCCAGCTCTGGTTTTTAAGATGTCCAGTCTTCAGTGAACAGCTGTGAACTTGGTTTTACCCTGATTTGAGAATCACGGATCTTGTGTTTAAACAAACTCTGCTCATCCACGCAGCCCTGGTGGTTAGAAAGTGGGGTGAAATCTAGGCCCCGGGGAGCCAGAGTTCTGCCACTGACTTCAAGGGACTCGGGATTTCTAAATGTGGTGTAAACGTATTTTGGTCCTGTCCAGCCAAAGTGTGTGCACTTGGAGTCAGCCTGAATGTTCTTAGAACAGTTTCGGAATGATACTGTCTAGCTCACTTGGCTACAAGGCCAATTTAGCATGGGCTGACGGGGCCATACCTTTGTGCTGTAATTCGCCTGTGATGCTTAATAACTGACATTCAGTCTTTCATCCCAAGACTGCACAGTACATTACTGTCATTAACTCAGTGTCTTAAGATCTGTGAGACATGTATTATGATGTCTGTTTTGCAGCTCAGGAAACGGTCTGGCGCAGAAAGACCATGTGATTCACTCAGGGTCACCGCATGAGCCTGTGGCAGAACTAGGGAGAGATACCTGCTCTTCTGCCCAGGGTCTAACCCAGTGATGGGCCACCTGTGCTTTTGAGTGGGCCACCTGACTTCCCTCCTTCACCTCAGTGAGCCCCAAGATTGTTGTAAGCAGGACAGTCTCCTAGGACAGGGTGGTTTTGCTAACTTCGTTTGCATACCAAGAATTTGTTGATTGATGCAGTGCTTTCATGGACAACAGAGGGAGCAGGGCTGTCCCTCTGGGGCACAGGGCCTGGGACAACACCCCCACCAATCACCCAGGTGTGGGGCCCAGGGCAGCTCCATCTGCACACTCCGTTCCACTTCTTCCCCAAGCCCCACCCCTGCTCGTCCCCCACCGTGCCCCTTCCTGTCCCTGCTCTACTCTCTTATCCTCTGCCCCATGCCACATAAGCCACCGGATTACTGGGAGCCGGACAGCAGCGGAGGTTGCTCCATCCCTCCACACTCACAGTGGTAGCAGGGACTGGGCAGCCCGGCAGCCTGTGGCATCTCGCTGCTTCATGGCAGTGGGAAGTGGAGCGCCTGGGAACCAGGGCATTCCGCTTCCTGCTGTGGCAGAAAAGCCAAGAGCAGTGGGCCAGAAGAAGGCAGCAGGGCAGGTGGAATGGAGCAGGCTGCTGGGCCTCTCCTGCTGCCACGGTGAGTGCAGAAGAGCAGTGGTGTGGCCCCTGCTGCTGCCCTCCACCAGAGGAATCTGGCAACCCTGCACATGGGAAATAAAATGACTCATGGGCCACCCAAAGAACCCCAATGGGCTGCAGATTGCCCACTAACAGTCTAATCACTTACGCTCTCTCTTTAAAGCCCTGGGTAATGGAGCTCGGTTGCAGATTTCTCTTGAGGTGGTTCCTCAGTGCTATGTGTGATGCTGTCTGTCAAAGACACTCCATTAAGATGACTGCTTTCTGAATGGTACTACAGGTTGACCCTCTCCAAGTCGGACCTCCCTCATCCGGCAACATCTTTAATCCAGCATGATTTTAGTGATCTGACACCAATTCTTGTGAGTGTGGCCAAGTTTCCCATGGCCCCATAAACTCTGTTTACAGCCACCAGTCCTGGCTCTCGGTGTTCTTGTGCTATTTATGCTGTTGGACAATATTGACTTCCCCTGGTCTGGCAAATTCTGTCATTCAGCACCAGTCAGGTCCCGAGGGTGTTGACTAGAGAGGTTCAACCTCTATGTGCATTTGTATCATTTTGCAGAGAGAGACTGAGGTGGATTCCAGGTAGGAAAGTACAGCAAGAGAATGTTGCACAGCCCATCCCTTCACTCGCCCACAGCTCAGGGAAGTGCCTTTCTGGGGAAATCCAGAACAACAGTAACATGTATCCACGGGAATTTTCACTGTGCCCTCTTTCAATTCACTAGCAGCTGGAGTCGTCATCTGGCTACTGCGTGTTCCTGTCCTATTCCAAATGATCTAACAGAGCCAGTTAAATACTTCTTATGTATTTGTCCACCTTGTTACGTAGCTGCAGCAGGAATCATTAGTATGTTCTTTCCAATTCCCAGCAAGGGTGGAGTGATTTTAGCCTTGCCACACTAGGGCTTATAGCTGTGCTACAAACTATTGACAAATACAGTGGAAGCCTTCAGCCCTGACCGTACTGCAACTTAAAATGCCAGTGGCACTATCTGGAGACACAGTTCATGCTAGCACAAGGCCAGCGTCCGAGAAGTCCTGACCAGCTGCTATGATTAGTTTCCTTGGGCTATGTGGGTGGAAGCAAGGTTTGAGTGATCTCTTCTGTGACAGCTGGTGATGAACGGGGGCGGGGGGGAGCGAGCTACAGTACCAGACCGTGTTTACATGAACACACCCACTCTGCCTAGGGATGAGCAGCCAGAGCTGTGTTGCCAAAGGGACCAGTTTTGGGTGGTCTTGGGCTGCAAATCACCATTTGAGCGCTGGGCAGGGAGAATGAAATGTAGTTTGTTCCTCTGTGTGTGTGTGTGTGTGTGTGTGTTTGTATTTGCTCAAGACTTTCTCTGAAGTGGTAAGAGCTAAGGCCACCAAATTAGGTAGGCAACTTCCTCTTATCCTAACTTATAGCAAGATCAGAGTTTGGTTACGCACAGAAGATGGGAAGTGCCAGGAATGGGACTGTTTTCCACAACATGGAGAGGGAGGGGGCAGAAAGAGGAGGGGGTTGAAAGGGAAAGGGACAGAGAGGACATATGTGATACTGAGAGTGACCACTGGGGTGCAGCTGAAGTACCGAGAGGGCGGCCAGCAGGGCTGGGGCTCTGCCTCCTTGCCTCTCACCAGACCAGGTAAGTAGCCCCCCTGCCCCAAGCACAGAGCTGCTCTGACCCTGTGCAGGGCCTGCTGGCCATGGGGATGCTGCTGGAGCAGGGGGCAGCGTGTGGCTCTTTGAGGAGTCAGTTGCGGCTCCAGAAGCTGCCGCCACTTAAAAATCTAAATTCAGTTGCCCGCCATTGAGCCAACTGAATGTAGGTTTTTGTTTTAAGTGGTGGCAGCTGGAGTCGCTCAGCAATGAGCTGCAGCAGGGACCCCAGCAGAGAAAGCTGGCCGGGCAGGGAGCCGCCCCACATGGGTGTAAGCCAAAGCCGGCAGGACAGCTGTGGGGAGGGCAGCTGAGCCTACCCCTTCCAGAGCCGCACAATCATGCCGAGAAGGAGGAGAAGGCAGTGGGGGAGCCAGTGGGGAGAGGCAGTGGCTGCTGCAGATGTACGCACACGGAAGTGAGTTAAGCCTGTGAGCAGGGGGGAAGGTTGGGGCTCAGAGGGGTTAAGCCTGGGGGTGGGGGTCAGCTTTGCGGGAGGGGGGAGTAAAGCCTGGGGATAGGGGACAGATTTGGGGGCTGAGGTGGGTAAAGCCTGGAGATGGGGGTAACTTAAATTTCTAACTGGTACAAATCATTGTGTGTGCGCTGTTCTTAAAATAGGGGTGGTAAAAGCACGGTTTGATGTTATTTAAGGACTGCCTTGTATTCATGTGCATTGCGGCTCTTGGAGTGCAGATTTTTGAAACTGAATTTGAAAAAAAATGGCTCTTCTTGCTATTTTGGTTGCAGACCCCTGCCCTGAAGCATCACGCACTCCCAGACAGCCTGCAGGCCTTGTGGGGGGGGGGGGGCACTGGAGGTTGGGCACACCCCAGAGCCTAGCCCCACCCCAGACAGCCTGCTTGTGTTGCTAAGTGATCGCTAGAGCTGAAACCATCTGTGGTGAGAGAGTTTTTCTGCCCAGCCACCTCAGTAGTGAGTCACTGAGTGATGACTGGAACCTCAAGAGGCTGAGCCCCAGAGGTCATGGGAGAGAGGCAGGTGGCCGCAGAAGGCGATGAGGTGCAGCCAATGGTGCAAAGACGTGAGCAGCCAGCAAGGTGCTTTTTCCCACCCTGCCAGGTAAACTCACACAGAGGCCCCTCCGAACTCTGGGTCTTCGCAGGCCAAGGACACCCCCTGTGACTGGCGTGTGGTGGAGGAAGAAGGGAGAGGCATGGTGAAGGGACTTTTGGTAGCTGGACTCGAGAACCAGCGGCAAAAGACACTACTGCCCAATGTACTCTGATGTGGTGTTTTGCTCATGGTTTGATGCATATGACCCTTGCTTGTGGTGTTTCCCAAATTAAGGCTAGGTTACTTCCCTCCCCCTATTAAACGTTTCTTTTCTACACTCAGATGCTGTGCTTGCCAGCGCGGGGGCGGGGGTGAGTATTGCCTTTTAGCAGTGCCCCAGGGCTCATGTGTAATATTCCCAGGTTACTGGATGGTGGCTCAGATCAGTTCTTAATAATGCAACATGGATGGCCGCCTGGATATTGCACCTGGCCCTGGTTGTTGCTGTTGACTCCACCTGGCAGAAGGGTTTCACGCATGTGACCTCACATCATGTTTTGGAGCTAGGCTACAGGATGATTCTGTAAACCATTGACTGGACCAGTTGTACAGGGGGTTATGTCACATTGAAGTGTGAACTCCATCTTTTTTGGAGTCTTCTAATTTGTGTGCCAACTGCCTGCTTGTATTCTGTGCTGTATAACCAGCCTGGACCTTCTGTTCCAGTCAGGGCCATGGGACACCAAGGAGAAGATTTTCAATAAAAGAACCATCGACCTTGATTGTCTGTCAGCTAGCGACCTGTGCACAAGAATGAGCTCTATACATGGAAATGTGGCTGGGGGAAGAAATGGACATTCCTCTGCTTGTGGACATAGGGTTTATGTGGCACATATTTTATATTAAGGGAGAATGGTCTCTATGCTTTCTCCACGGCCACAGGCCAGGAAGGTGGATAGGAGCGAGGCAAGTCTAGAGCAACTACCTAGCCTGAGATGCTGGCCGGACCTCAGACTCATGGAAGGACTGAATTTAGCTTCAGCAAAGGGGAGGTTGCTTCTGATGATTCTGATTTTTCAAAGAGCTGTAAATCTGGTGATTTCATGAGTAAAGTGCCTGTGGTTAAGGAAGTCCCTGGAAAAGCTTGTGCTCCTTGCTTGCCTGCCTTATCATACCAGAAGGGGCAGGCAAGAAGCTCAGAGTAACCACAGGGATATGGGCCTCTGAAGGAGTGTGTATAAGCAATAAGGGGCTTGGGAGGCTTGAGATACAGGCCCTTGGATTAAGGTAGCTGGGCTGCAGCACCTCCTGGGCTGGTGCTGGTCTTGTGTCGGCAATGGGAGATGTGCCTTAGAGTATGTCTACATTTGAACTGGGAGGTTGAGTCCCATCTTGCATAGACACGTCCATGCTCGCTGTGCTGGAGCTGACACCTGAAAATAGCCATGTGTCTGCAGTGGCACGGGTGGTGGCTTGGGCTAGTTGCCCAAATACCTATCCAAGGGGCTGCACTGGATTATACTCAGGACAGCTGGTCCAAGCTGCTGTCAGTGCTGCTACAGAGGGGCTTCTATTTAGTTCTCTTGGGCATGTCTATGTGAGCTGGGAATTGCTCCATCCAGCTCCGACGTAAAGTACCCTGACGGTATATCTCTGCAGCACAGAAAAATCTGTGGCTCATGGGATGTGGGGCTGTTCCACTGGGTGTTGACTGCCATGGTGGAGCCTGAGCTCTAGGACCTTCCCACTTCACGGGGTTCTAGAACCTGCACTTCTGCCTGAGCCTGGAATCCTACACAACAGTGAAACAGCCCCATAGCTTGAGCCCTGTGAGCCTGAGTGGGGTATCTAGTTGCTGTGTGGATATACCCTTAGAGGCCCAGATCTTGGCCCAGTAACCTGGCTCTGCCTAGGCCCAGTTGGTTTAGGGCTGAGTGGGATCTAGTGGTTGATTCCACTCATAATTGGTGCTGTCTAGAGATGGGTACTGGGCCAGGTGAAGACAGGTCCATCTAAACTTGAATGGGCCAGTGTTGGCACAATTTGGGGGGACAGTTCAAACCCACGTTTTATTTATAGCTGTAGATAATGATGATTTAAGTGTTTGCAGGAGGAGGGAGCCTACATTCTAACCAGTTTCCTTGATACAGTGTATTGTAGGGTAGACCAGATCTAATGTTCTTCTTCGAGTGTCCCCGTGGGTGCTCCACAATAGGTGTCGGGCTTGCCCGGCGCCGCAGATCGGATCTTCCAAGCAGTTTCTGCCGGACCGCGCATGCACCGGCGCGCACCGCTCCCTTGCGCGCTCCTGGCCATGTGCGCGATCCGGTCCCCGCCAGTTCCTCTTAACCGCCGTCGGCTGCAGACGGAATCCGAACTAGGCTAAGGCCAAGTAGCGTATTCAACGACTTTAACTGTTTTTCTTTAAAGTTTTTCAAGTACTTAGGCTACTGCAAGTTAGCCGGTTGTTATTTTTCAAAAAAAAAACCAAAACAACAAACAAACTACAAGCGGGACAGCTTCAATCCAGTCCCAGTAACAAGCGCCGGAGGCCAGGAGCATCGGGCCATCAGCCCTCCTGCTGAGGCAGGTCATCGGACGGGGAAAACAGCACAGAGAAGGTGCTAAGTACCCGCTTAACAACTGAAAGACTCACCAACAATGTCCTCTTCAGGATTTAAAAAATGTGAGTGCTGCCGAGAGGCGATTAAGGAGAGACAGGGAGATGCGGCTTAAAATGCTGCTTTTTGATAAGGCCCTCCAGCCAGACGTGCCGGAGCGGCCGCAGCAGGAGGGACCCTCCGGGGCCCATAAAAGGAAAGCTGCCTCCCTCACCCCATCAGCGCAAAAACGGAGGAAAGCCTCCCCAGCCCGATCCCTGCCGGCAGCAACAGCGAGCGGGATGGGAGGAGCGCGCAGCCCCCAGCCGCAGCAACAGCTGATCAGTGGCGGCACGGAGAGCCACGTTAAAGTGGCTCAGCCTCCGATAATCAGCCAGCCGCCCCGCACCGCAGGCAGGGCGGCGGCTAAACAAGCGCCGGTACCAGCGGCACCGCAGGCAGCGGCACCGACCCCCGGGGTACCGGCGGTGCAGAGCGCGCAGGCACGTAGCCTGCAGGCACCGAAGGACACCGCACGTGCGGCACCGCCTTCGAGCGTGCCGAGCACGGTGCGGACGGGGCCGGGATCCCCTGTGCGTCAGGGGGCGGAGTTACCTCCTCAAGGGAGGGGGAAGGCTGCACACAAGAGGAGGCATTGCAGCCCCTCTCCGCACAGGGCTGTGGAGTTGCTTTCTCACAGCCCTCCGCTTATGTTGCAGACTCCAACCAGAAGGCAGGGGACCCCCTAGCCTACCCGGAGCCCCCTTCTCCATTTTTGCAACCAGCCTCACCCTGGCTGGGACCACCTTCACCCTTCCTGGGGTTTGAACCGCTGGACTATTATGCAAAATCGCTCTCTCCGGTGTCTCGACGATCTCCCTCCCCCAGACGCAGAGGGTACGCACCAAGGGAGTGGTCTAGGTCACCTTCCCAAGAACAGTGCCTATACTGCCATGGTCGCCCCTACCACGCGGGGCATAGACACCATCGGCAATCTACTAGGGGAAGATCCCCACAGACGATCTCGTACCCCCGAGGGCAATTGCGACCGGGGACAGAGACTCAAGCATCTCAGGGGGGACTGGTTATGGAACCCCGAGATGTTCCCTCGCAAACCTCTAGCGAGAGGGTGTACCATCGCCAACAGGAACCGGAAGGGTCCAGAGAGACGTACCCCAGTGGTTCCTCGCTCTCCTCCCCGGACGAGGCTACGGCCCCGGGGGACGTCCATCCTCGGACGATCTCAAACAGTTTCAAGAGCTGTTTAAGAGGGTGGCCTTCACGCAAGGCATCCAGACAGCATAGGTGCAAGAGAAACACCATAAGCTCCTCAAAATTTGAGACCTCCGGCCTCCTTCCAGAGTAGCAATACCGCTTGATGAAGCGATCTTAGAGTCCGCCACTACGATATGGCAGACCCCTGCGACTATTCCGCCTGTCCAAAACAGAGCGGATAAGAAATACTTCGTGCCGGCGAAGGGCATGGAGTTCCTGTTCAGCCACCCACAGCCAAATTCGTTGGTGGTGGAGTCGTCGCAACAAAGACCAAAGACATCTCAATTCAGGACAGGGGGAACAGACAAAGATGCCAGGAAGCTAGAGCTGTTCGGCAGAAAGGTCTACTCCTCCTCCACTTTAACGTTGCGAATGGCAAATTACGCAGCGCACTTAGCGAACCATAATTTCGACAACTATTCCAGGTTAACCTCCCTCATGGACTCGCTTCCAGAGGACAAAAAGCTGGTGCTCAAGGCCATAGTGCAAGAAGGCTACGCGGCCTCGAGGACGGGAGTTCAGATCGCCCTGGACGTTGCGGACACAGCAGCACGTTCCACAGCAACGGCAGTGGTGATGCGAAGGGAGTCCTGGCTCCAGACTTCGGGTATACTGAGGGATCTGCAGGTGAAGATAGTTGACCTTCCCTTCGACTCGCAGAAGCTGTTTGCTGAATCAACTAACTCGGTCCTTCATTCCAGTAAAAATTCAAGAGCCACACTCAGGACCCTGGGGATTTACACCCCTCCATACACAAAGAAAAGGTACTACCCTCAACAAAGACGGTACCAGTACCAGCAACAGCGCCCCCAGTACCACAGGGGTTACGAGCAAGGGTGACATCAACAGCACCAGCAGTACAGAACTCCCAGGCGACGTTCACAACAGAGCTGTGCGTCCTCGGGGCGGGGCCAAAGGCCACAAGTTTGACCACAATCGCCTCCATCCTTACAGCACTGGACGATGGAGACTGGTTCGCAGCCCTCGATTTACAAGACGCGTACTTCCACATAACTATCCATCCGGCTCACCGGCGATTCCTCCGGTTCATGGTAGGCAACGAACACTTCCAATACAAGGCCCTACCGTTTGGCCTCTCCTCGGCCCCCAGAGTCTTCACCGAGACCTTGGCAGTGGTGTCAGCCTACCTGCACAGACGGGGGGTATTTATTTTCCCGTATCTGGACGACTGCCTGCTCAAAGGGGCCTCGAAGGGGGAGGTTCTGCGCATGATACGCGTCACAGCAAACACGTTCTCTTCACTCGGCCTGGTTATCAATCTGGCAAAATCAAAAATAGACCCCACACAGGACATAGAGTTCATAGGGGCTCGCATAAACTCGGTTACAGCGAGAGTATATCTACCAGAGGCTCGCTTTCGGGCCATCGGTTCCCTCGTGCAGGTCATCACCTTCAGCCCTACGGTGCCGGTCTTGACGTGTTTGCAGCTGCTGGGCCACATGGCAGCGGCGACGTTCGTAGTACAGAACGCCAGGTTACACATGTACAGCATGCAGCACTGGCTGGCGAGTGTATACAAACCGGCAGTACACACCGTTCACAGGGTGGTGTCGCCCACAGCCGGGGTGCGGAAATCCCTACAATGGTGGGTAAACCCCAGGAACCTGCTAACAGGGGTACCCTTCCACCAGCTGCAAATATCGGTTTTTCTCACTACAGATGCCTCCCTCATAGGGTGGGGAGCGCACATGGGCGAAGAGGTGACTCAAGGACTGTGGTCACCCGCGTACCAGTCACTACACATAAATATACTGGAGCTCAGAGCAGTGTTCAACGCCTGCAGACACTTTCGAGACCACATACAAGGCAAAGTCGTTGGGATCAGTACAGACAATACCTCCACCATGTTTTATATAAACAGGCAAGGAGGAGCTCGATCCCGTGCCTTATGCGTGGAAGCAATCCGTTTATGGAACTGGTGCATCGCCAACAATATAATCTTGAAAGCCTCATACTTGCCGGGTGCGCACAATGTGAAGGCAGACCAGCTGAGCAGGCGTTTTGCACTCACACACGAGTGGCAGATCCGTCCCGATCTGCTACGGCCGATTTTTCCACGCATGGGGTTTTCCCCAAATAGATCTGTTTGCCACTCAGCACAACAAGAAGTGCCCACGATTCTGCTCCAGGGCAGGACTGGGATGGGGGTCCCTGGGGGACGCGTTCGCGATCCCGTGGAGGGGCCCCCTGCTTTATGCGTTTCCTCCCACAGTGCTGATCCACAAAGTCTTGCGGAAAGCCAGGAGGGAAAGGGCCCAGATGATCCTGATAGTCCCAACGTGGGATCGACAACACTGGTTCCCCCTACTCCTGCGCATGTCGGACCGTCCACCGATGCCTCTTCCGGTGGCGCCGGATCTGCTCACGCTAGCCATGGGGTCCGTAGTGCACCCGCACCCCCAAGGCCTGCGACTGCAAGCGTGGTTAATCCATGGCTCAGCTCCCTAGAGAGCACATGCACAGTGGAAGTACAGCAAGTCCTAGAAAGTAGCAGGAGGACTTCCACCAGGAAGAACTACAAGCAAAAATGGACTCGCTTCACGGCTTGGTGTTCTACCAAACAGCTGGCCCCCCTTTCGGTGCCTATACCTACAATACTAGAGTATTTACTGGACCTCAAGAGAGGAGAACTCTCGCTATCGTCGTTGAAGGTCCACCTTGCCGCCATCTAGGCGTTCAGACATGAGGAGGAAGGGCACACGGTGTTCGCCCACCCTATGGTTACCAGGTTCCTCAAAGGGTTGGTAAACCTATACCCCCCTCGGAAACCGATTCCACCTTCGTGGAACTTGGACCTGGTGCTTACCACGCTAATGGGACCACCGTTCGAGCCCTTGGCCACGGTTCCCCTCCGCCTCCTTACAGTACAGACGACCTTTCTTCTTGCAATTACGTCAGCTCGTAGGGTGAGCGAGCTCGCGGCAGTCATGGCAACGCCACCCTGCACTGTTTTTTCCAAGGAGGCGGTAACCATACGGCTGCATCCAGCCTTTGTTCCCAAAGTTTCTTCCGAGTTTCACATTAACGAACCTATTGTTCTACCCTCGTTTTATCCAAAGCCTCATAACTCCAACGAAGAGGCGCGCCTACACCTCCTGGACGTGAGGAGGGCGCTAGCCTTCTACGTAGAGAGGACCAAGTCCTTCCGGAAAACGGATAGACTCCTAGTCTCCCTCGCTCCCAAATCGAAAGGAGAAGGTCTCTCCTCGCAGAGCATCTCACAGCACATTGTATCCTGCATAAAAAATGTGCTACGAGCTCAAAAAGGCTCCTTTATCGGCCACTCCCAGGGCTCATTCCACGAGGGCGGTGGCGGCATCAACAACCTTTTTCAAGGGCGTTGCGTTAAAAGACACTTGCAGAGCGGCGACCTGGTCATCCTACGACACCTTCGCCAAACATTACGCCCTTCACAGGGTATTCCAAGAGGATACCCGTCTCTCTGCAGCGGTCCTCTCGGGGACAAGCTGCACATAATCCGATTACCCACCTCCTATCTTGGGTTACTGCTGGGTAGTCACCTATTGTGGAGCACCCACGGGGACACTCGAAGAAGAAAGAAAAGTTACTCACCGTAGTAACAGTGGTTCTTCGAGATGTGTCCCCGTGGGTGCTCCACTACCCGCCCATCCTCCCCGCTTCGGATCTCTGTTAGTGTTTTGCAGGGGCACCCGAGGCGGTTGGTCGAGGAACTGGCGGGGACCGGATCGCACACATGGCCAGGAGCGCGCAAGGGAGCAGCACGTGCCGGCGCATGCGCAGTCCGGCAGAAACTGCTTGGAAGATCCGATCTGCGGCGCCGGGCAAGCCCGACACCTATTGTGGAGCACCCACGGGGACACATCTCGAAGAACCACCGTTACTATGGTGAGTAACTTTTTCTTTATCATCTGTATTAAGAATTGGGATTTTGCTGCGAGGTGTGGAGGCTAAGGGCAGCATATACCAAGCTTCTTACATATGTGACCCCTTTTCATCTCGACAGATGGTGGTTAGCAGCGGCGGTGAGGATCTATGGGCCGTTTTTGAGTCTGCAGCTTCTCTCGTGGCTTATCCATCCAATATTGGATTTGCACGGTCGATTGAAATAACCACATATCAATTTATTTCCAAATTCTTGAGTATGAGAGTTTTTCCTTCTAAGATGAGGTTCTTTCATGTGGTTTACAAATATACTGTCGAAGGATGATGTGCCCTGTCATAGCAATCGTTGCCAGGTACTTCGATCTGATGATGTAGATTCCCAGGATTTTGGATTGATGATGAATTTTTTCATGGTGTTTTTGCATGTATCCTTGAATCTTAGCTTTGGTCTTTCTCTTGTTCTCAACCCACATGACAGCTCACCGAAGAGGATTTCTTTGGGAAGACATTCATCACCCATTCCTCTCACATTCCTCACCATCATAGTCTTCTGCTGTTGAGGATCACTATGAGGCTGGGTATGCCAGATCTTGACAGGACATCTGCATTTGAAACTTTATCTTGCCAGATGATATCCATAATTCTGTGAAGGCAGCAAAGATGGAAGCTGTTCAGTGGTTTTTCCTGGTTTGAGTAGGTGGTCCATGCCTCAGAACCATATAGCAGGATACTCAATACATGTGCCTGGTAGATTACTATCTTTGTTTTCACTGTCAGTTTAGGATGGTTCCATGCTCATTTTGTAAGTCTGTCAAAAACCGTAGCTGCCTTTAGTTCTTCAGCCATGGATAGGTTTGTGGTGACAGTAGATCCAAGGCCACAAAATGGTTGAACCACATCTAATAGGCTGTTATCCAGAATGACATTGGGTCACTGAGGTCTACCATGAGTGAATAAAACAGTTTTCTTCATGCTTATGTCAAGGGAAAACTACTTGCAGACGCTGGACAGAGAATCCATCAGTGACTGCAGCGTGTCTTCATTATGAGCAATGAAAACTGCACCATCTGCAAAGAGGAGTTCCCTGATGAGGACTTTCTTGACCTTAATTTTGGCCTTGAGTCTTGCCAGGTTGTAGAGAGCCATCTAATCTTGTGTGGAGAAATACATCACTGCGTGAGTTTTGAAATGCGCAATTTAGTAGAACTGAGAAGAATGTGCCAAAGAGGGTGGGGGCAAGAACACACCCTTGTTTGACTCCACTGTTCATTGCAAACAGTTCCTATGTAGATCCATCATATTACACTCTTGCTTTCATGTCTTTGTGAAAGGATGTTATGAGCTTGAGTAGGGTTGGTCGGCAGCCAATCTTGGTTAATACTCTGTATAGTTCTGATTTACTGACTGTGTCAAATGCCTCTCTTAAGACCACAAATGCAAGGAATAATGGCTTTCTTTGTTCTCTGCATTTATCCTGTAGTTGTCAAGTGAGAATATCACATCCATTGTAGACCTGCCAGCCCTGAAGCCACATTATGGCTCTGGATAGACTTGATCTGCGGGTTTTTGCAGGTGTTTGAGAATGATACAGGCAAATGCTTTACCTGTGGTGCTCAGTAAATGCTTTGCCTCTGGAGTTGTTGCAGTTATCCTTGTCTTTGTTTCTATAGAGAGTAATGATGTTTGCATCCTTCATGTCATGTGGGACATCACCTGCTCTCTAACATTTTAGGAGTAAATCGTAGAGGAAGGGGAGGAGCACAGTCTTGTTTGCCTTCAGGACATCAGCTGGAATTCTGTCATTTCCTGGCGCTTTTCCATTAGAGAGAGAGCATCAAGAGCTTGACAAAGTTCCTCCTCAGTAGGTTCTGCTTCTAGCTCAGGCATTTCTGGAAGAGTTGGAATGAGATTGTTGAGTTCAGGTTGTACTGTACACTCATGGGAATAAAGACTTGAGTAGTATTCAACCCATCTAGACGTCTGCAGCTTTTTGTCTGTGATCACCTGTCCATTTAAATGCTTCAGAGGGGTGACTTTGGTCTGAGTGCTTTCTTCAATCCATCATATGGGGTTTTCAGGTCACCCAAATCAGATGCCTTTTGAATATTAGAACATAGGCTGGCCCAATACTTGTTTGCACACCGCCTGGATTCTCTCTGAAGAAAAGGTCTTGCGTATCGAGGTTGATCTCTTATGCTTTGAGATGGGTTCTTTATATTATTCAGATATGCTTTGTGTTTTTCTTCCAGAAGCAGCCTAAGAATGTCAGCGTTTTCATTGATCCAGTCTTTGTTAGAGAATTTACATGTTCCAAAGTCAGATTTGGTGCATTAGTATATTGAATCTGTCAGCATTGACCATGTTTCCTCAATGGTTTATTGGCTAGGTTTGTGTTCCATTTTGTGAGAGAGATCACCTGCGAAGACAGAGCATTTCAGCGCATCCCTGGTATTAAGGTTATTGATTTTTGACTTATTGCATTCCTTTGTCATATAGTTTCTTTGGGATGATTGTCACTCTGCTAATGATCAAGGAGTGATCAGTGTCACAATCTGTGCTGTGACATGCACGTTTAATTTTGACTGTGTTGAGATGTTTCCTGTGTATCAGTAGAAGGTCAAGTTGATGCCAGTGACTGGATCTGGGGTGGCGCCGTGAAACCTTGTGACACTCTTTCAAGTTAAAGAAACTATTTGTGATTCAGAGCTGATTCTGAGAGCTGAATTCAAGAAGCCTTTGACCATTTTTGTTCATTTTCCCCAATACCGTGATGACCGAGGCAGATGGGCCAGGACTCATGGTCGCGTCCAACTCTAGCATTGAAGTCACCAAGGATGTACAGTTGTTCACCAGTTGCAAAGGAGTCAATAACTTTCTGAAGATTACACTAAAAGCGGTCCTTGTCTTTGGCGCATGACGCCAACGTGGGTGCATAAGCACTGATGATGTTGACATCTCCTGACTTGGTGGAGAGCTTCAGGGATATAATACTTTCTGATTCAGCTGTGGGTGTATTGATAGATTTCAGCGGATTGTTCTGAACAGCAAATCCAACTCCGTAGAGGCAGTGTTCCTCTGAACTCAAACCCTTCCAGAAGAAAGCGTAGTTGGTTTCTTTCCTTGACCCGGCACCTGCCAGCCTGGTTTCCTGGAGAGCAGTGATGTCACCATTCAGATTGTGTAGCTGTTGATCTATGACTGCTGTTTTGCATATTGAGTCAGTGGTCATGGGCAGATTCAAGTCCCGGGCACATGCTCTGCAAATTCCAGCTACCGAGCCAGAGGCAGGTTGATTTATTATTTCGGTTTTTGGTGGGTATACCATTTACACCTGCCTTTAATTTTTGGTCTATCCCCATGCACCCAATGAGGAAGACAGATGTGGTGGGTCAGCACCTTATTGACCAGGGGCTGCCTGGCTTGAGGTGGGCAGTAGCTGACCAGTGTAGCGCAATGACTCCTCCCACTGGCAAAAGTGACCCGTGGAATCCTCCTCTTCGCCAGCTGAGGAGGGCTTATAACCTGTAAGTGCCACTTCCCATGTTGTTTCCATGCTATCAGCAAGGATGGAGTGTCCTCTCCATTTGACACCCTCTTACACGGGGCATTGCCTGGGCTTGTGTTTGGATCAAGTGTGTTGCCCAAGCGGCACTATCCCCCTCTCGGTTGCTCCAGCTGAATCCAAAGGAAAAACAGAAGTCAGTATGTTTGGAACTGCGGTGACTGCAAGGAGATGCCAGAAAGCAGGTTGGATGAACCCTCCATGCTAACTGCCTTAGGGTCTCCACTCCGGATTTTCTGTCTAGGTTTACTCCCATAGCCTTTGGATCTCCCAAACCTATGCACAAGGTTCCTATAATAACAACAATATAGCAAAGCCAGGTATTCTATAATGCTTCTTTGCAGTAGATCTCACAGCACTTTACCAAGGAGAGCAATATGACCACGTTAAAGGAGGTACAACAAGAACAGAAGATTTCCCTCTCCTCGCTGAGCAGCAAGACCACACTTCAAAGTTGCTTCCCAGCTACACTGCAATCAGCGCAAGTCATATTTGTGGTGGAAAAAGAGCAAAAAAAACCTGCTGTCCCACACCCCTGAGCCCTCTAAATTTTGTGTATCCCAGCACTGAGATGTGTGCTGGCCACCGTTTGGCTTAATCTGTACTAAGGAAGGCTAGAAAATAATTCCCACCAGACTAGCTGAGCTAGTGAGAGCACCAGTGGGAATTGTTTACTCCAGTTCCTTAGTGTGGACAAGGCCTCATTGTCTGACTGGCAGGGAAAACGTCCAGCTCCACAAACTTTACTGACTGAAGGGGACAATAATTACACTGAAAACGACTGCACAAGGGGCACATTCATGACGGAAAGAGAAGCTGATTTTTTTTTGTGCAGCTGGGATGGGCGGAAGGCCAGCCGCAGCAAGCCCCACCCGAAAGGGATGGCCTTGGAGCAAGCCGTACCTCTTGCTGAGGGTGGAGTTTGGGGGCCAGCACCTTGGCTGTGGCTGGGCAGCCCCCGGGTGCAGGCAGAAAGGTTTTGTGTGCACGTAGGCATAGAGCACTTTGGCTCACATCCCAGCCCAGAGCTGCTGGGTGTACAGCTGGTCCCAGGGCATGAGGCAGTAGCAGAAAAGCGGCTCAGACAGCAAGGGCTAAGCCTAACTGGGTCATGCATTGCCACGGGAACAATGAGACGTGCACACGGTGACCTGCAATCTGTTCAGGCTCCAAGGCTCTTATGCCTGCGATGTCACTAGCTGGAGTGTTTGCCATAGCAGCAGCCTGCGTTACCGGCTCTCCTCCACAATGCCATTGGCTGGAGCCACGCCAGGGTATGGCTCCACTGTGACCGGGAGTAAGCATCCCAGCCAAGGGCCACAGAGATGGTTAGCAGGGCCTGCAGCAGAGCTCTGAAAGTAATTGTGGAGACGGCACACCACAACCCTGGCCTCACACCCTCTGCCCCAATATTGATACCGCTGAGCCCTAGTGAGTGGCTGGGCACTGGCCTGGCAGCTCACTCTTGGATACAGGGTCATCACGTGGTGTCAACATGGGTGTCAGCCTCAGGACAGACTGGGCTGGAAACCTCAGGCTGGCTGTGTGCTCCTCAAGCACTGTAATGGCCTTTTTTGGGTGGTGGTGGGGGGATGGCAGAGAACGTCCCCTTGGGTACTACAGTCTATCTGGCCACCCAAGCAAACCTGCTTCTGTGATGAATGATCCCGTGCGCCAAAGTTACAATATTCAGGCTGGGTTCAGTCCCAAAGGACCAGCCCCTTACCTGGGTCATTTGCACCATAGGTTTGTCACCAAAGACAATGCATGTAGTCAAGCCTGTAATGAACTAACCAGGAAAAAGAAACAAGTGATTTATAAGATTAAAGCAGGGAAACGTACACATGTAAATGAGCGACACCTTCTGTTTCAAAAAGTAATAGGAACTGCTGTAATGGGCCAGCAGTGTCCAGCAGGGAGTCAGAGACCACCACACTTGTGGTTGTTGTCTTTCCATATTCACCCCTTCCCCGCTCCCGGCCCTCCATTGTAATTGAATGCCCTCCCCCTCAGCCAGGCATCCCCAACCCCTCTGTTCTAAGTGCCAGTGGCTCACCCGAGCCACCACAGGCTTCTGCCACCAAGCGGTGGGGCACATGCTTGCAGCAGGTAGACACCTCTCCCCACTCATGGCTCTCAGGAGCAGATGCGTTACGGCCAATATGGCTCTTAAGCCGCATGCATCTCCAGAGCCCTATTCACCACACCACAGTGTCCGATTTGCCCTGTGTGGTGAACGTGTGGGACGCGAGGGCTTGACGCCCACCCAAGGGAAGCAGCTTGGGGATCCTTTGCTCAGGTTTAGAAATACTGCACTCCTTGACGTCCAAGCAACGGTGATACAGATTGAAACATGGAGGTATACGTAGAGCCAGAAGGGACCACGCAAGGTCGAGTCCAGTCCCCTGCACTCACAGCAGGGCCTGTCACCCTCCCTGGCAGATTTTTATTTATTTATTTTTTTAACTCTAACCTGCCCCAGGCCTTTGAAAGGCCCCCTCGAGGGCTGAGCTCACAACCCTGGGCTGACAAGGTCAATGCTCTAACCACCGAGCTACCCCTCCACCTCATCCTTCCTTCTGGTCAGGGATTTTTATTCCTTTGCCCTAGTGCAGTGGTGTCCAAAACAAAATGTAGCAATCGCCATAGCCCCCTGCCCCCCCCAGCCAGGCGGGCACCTTACCTCTCCAGTGAGGCATCCCCACTCCCCGCCCGCACAAACGGCCAGTGACTTGCTGGAGCCGCCCCGAGCCACTGGGAGCTGCACCACCCCACCTTGAGGAAGCTGCAGAAGGAGCAGCCTCTCCACTGCCGCCATGCGCTTGTCCCACCAGGTGGTGGGGCACGTGGGTGGAGAGGCTGAGCGTGCACCGTGTGCGTGGCTCGAATGAGCTGCTTGGCCACATGTGGCGAATGGACAGTGTATTGGACACCCTGGCCCGAGAGTTCACACTGTGATGCAACCAGGGTTGGTCTCCTCTTCATTGGTGTGGGGGAGGACTCAATAGTCATTTGTCCACTGATGTTATGTAGCCCACACACCTAGGGGTGTGGTTCACTGTCCCATGTAGAGGCACCTAGACCACTTACACACAGACAGAATGAGTGTCCTCTATGGCCTATGCCGAGAGTCAGGTCTGAGTCTCCCTGTTGGCTGTTATGGTTACACAAAGGCCCTTCTGGTGTCTAAGGCCATTCTCTTGTTGGGCAGGAGAGGACACATTGGTTGGTAAACAAGGGTTTTGCACTTGGTAATGCTTCTCTCCTGCCTGAGAGGGGTGGTGGTGGTGATGTGGTTGTGGTAACGTTCCAGACTTGTCCCACATCAAGGTCTTTCCTAGTTGCAAAGCAAATATGTATCACCTTATAACACAGGGTACAGAGAGAGTAAGTGAAATTAATGCCGGCAGCAACTCACAAGCATTTCCTGAAGTCCAAAGTGTCAAGACAGTCTTACAAAATGAACATCTATTTTAACAATGCTACCACACAGGTGAGCCACACTGGTTTGCAGTTAGGCATTTGTCAGTGTTCACAGAGACCTATGGACCTTGGCATGAGGTGTCTCCAGGCCTGCCAGCATCCCGGCTGTCCCCCAGGTCCTTCCCTCAAACCTCCAAGTACTACTCCTTTTGTGTGAGTGGGGCTTGATTATAAGAGATGTTAAAGTCTCAACAAATCACCAGCAAGTCCAGCTCCCTCCCTTTATGCTTCTGACTATGGTGTATGGCAGCAGTAGATGATACAATATACCTCATCATCTTCATCAACAACCATGGGCTCAGTGCCCATTGGTGACTGATGCCTCCCTCACTATTTCCTTCCATCGTTCCCTGTCCCGTGCGGAGCAGTTTAGTTTCTGAAGACTAGCTCCGCACCAATCTACTATATCATCTACCCATTCTCTGTGGGATAGTGTGTGTGTTAGTCGTAATTTTCTTTTGGTAGCCAACTTATTGACCCAACCCCAATCGCTCGATTGGTATCGCAGACCTTGTTTATCCAGGAGACATCTTTTATCAGTCAGTCATACTGGCATCAGATTTCGTTCATGTTGTTGTTTCACGATCACCACATCGACATTCATCTGACCCACCCTCTCATTCATCCAGGCTTGGGACTGGCATGGAACCCATAGAGGCTTCATGGCGGAGTTGATACAATATACAGCGGGGTGAAATGTTCGTCAGGAAGAGTTGCGCTGTTATAACTTGCCTAGTTTTGAACTTAGGCTGGCAACAGTTCTGTGGTTTTTCACAGTATTTGAGCAAAATGTTGGCAGTGTTTTGTGTTATCTATTTTCAGTTATTAAGACAGGGGTGCAAACATTTGAGCTATGCGTTTCAATTTTTGTGTTGGATTGATTGATTGTGATTGGTTACATGGTATTGGTTCTTGTCCTCTGATTGGTTGATGATACGTTGTGTTGTTGTGGGGATTAATGGAAGCCATTTTGGCTGTGTTTCCCTGAGGATGTAATTCCTTTTCTTCCTGTAAAACAGTAGGGAGAAACGTGCATTAAAATAACTGAAAACAGCAGCAGGAATTAACTGACAATCTGTTATTTCCATCCAGTCTAAAACTGAGTTCAAATACATGAATCTGGTGAAGCTCACTGTTTTTGTGAGCACGCTTATCTGTAGACCTGCTCGCTAATAGACTAGCAATGGAAGCAAACAGAGTGTTTTGATTTACACAAATATGCACTGATGTTTATTAACCGGTTTGACCAGCTGTAATACCTTCTCTTGTGTGCTCTTTCTTAGGCCACTATTACTGATCGCCAGGCTTCCCTTGTGTCGCATCGACCCACCCAGTAATATTTAGGGTGTCACGCCGTTGGCATTTTTATTTATTTCCTGTGCCCCACATTTTTTTATTTCATTACTCCCATTTGGGTGTATTCTTGTCCGAAGGCCACTGAGTTTTCCACTTGGGTTCCTTTTTCTTTCCACTGGGCCATTGTTTTGTGCCTCATTTTTTGCTGAATTATTAGTGTAGGCCACTTTCTGCCTTGCTGAATTCTATCTGACCAGTCTAAACTCTTGTTCTAAGCTCAGCACCATGGTGTCTGAGGAATTCATCCCTGGGAGCAGAGGTTTTGGCTGCAGAGTCCCTTCCTTTGGGCAGGTCTCCTGCTGGATCATTACCTGCCTGTGTTTGAATTTGGCTTTCAGTTGCTGTCCCCTGCCCCTTGGCTCCAATTCAGGAAAGTGTCTCCAGTCCAAACAGCATGTTAACAATGGCAACATGCCCATGCCTGCAATTAAGCATGTGCTTGAGTGCTCTAGGGATAGACGCCTCTGGATCTGATCCTTGCTTTTGTCACCAGACTCACACAGGGCACAATCCAGGGAGGTGTGTACCTGTCCTTGCCTGGAAGTGCATCTACTTGCTCACTCTGTTTTGACAAGACCGTAAAGTTGTCTTCTGGTTGGAACAGAGTTAGTAATATTGCTTCCTACGGGCAACTGCTTCCCCAGATCTGCCCTGTTCTACCCAGGATTGGCTGCTGTGACTGAGCCATGGTGACGTTTCATGCTGGTGGTGGGTTTTGCAAGGAGGGGGAAAAAAAAGAGAAAAAAAAAAAAACCCCCAAGGAGGCAGAGGATGAATTAGTGAAAAAGTGAGGTGGGGTTTCCCAAGGGGCCTGCAGTAATTAGGTGCTCAGCTCCCATAGAAAGACAAGGGGAGCTAGGCACATGACTCCTCTTCAATGCTCTGGAAATCCCAACTCCACTGTCAGATACCGAAACTCTACTTGTGACTCTCTCCAAGCCTAGCTCAAGGGTTCATGTCCTCATTTCTTCTGGGAGCGACTCATGCTCTGCATCCAACCCCCGCCAGAACTCCTCCTCTTTCCTACAGTGAGGCGCTGGCACTTTCCTGGAAAGTAGCAGGGCTGGTGCTGCCCACTCATGAAGTGTACACTGGTACCTGATGGTACCAAGGGTTTGTCTACGCTGCAGTGAGCCACCTCAGCTGACTCAGGCAGTGGGTCTAGAAAATTGCAGTGTACATGTTCCTACTTGGTCTGGAGCCCGGGCTCCGAGAGCCGGCAAGGCAGGTGGGTCCCAGAGCCGAGGCTTCAGCTGGAATGTGTACAGCACATTTTTACAGCCCTGCAACCTGAGCCCCATGAGGCTGAGTCAGCGGATGTGGGTGTTTAACTGCAGTGTACGCATCCCGGGAGAGTCGCCTCCTGGAGACGTGCTAAATCAGACTGTCTGGGCCTGGCAGTCAACCCAGGTACTCCTCAATCTTGTGAGGAGTAAGGGAGGTCAACAGGAGAGTCTCTCCCCTCCACCTCCCTCTGTGAGGACGGCCAGATAAGTCAATTGTAGGTAAGTTGATTTCAGCTATGCAATTGCTGTAGCTTGAATTTCATATCTACAATCGACTTTAAAGTCTAGTGTAGACCTGACTTGAGTCTCGGGTGTCTCAGAATTACGGATTATAAAGTGCCTGTGGGCTCAGGCAGGTTTCATGAGTTGGGCTGGATGGATCTCTCCAGGGGAGCGCAGACCACGAAGAGCAGGTAGCAGCTAAGGTTTGGGGAAAGGGAAAAGCCAGGGTCTAGGTGGAAAGCCTCAGCTAGGTCCTGAGAGCCCCGTGCTGGGGTTTGTGATCCAGTAGGAGGCTGGCTGCAAGACCACTTATTTTTAGAACTTGAGGTCACTAAACCAGTCCCTGAAAGCTCCATGTGGAGTTTGATTATGTATGGAAGCAGAAGCAACTGAGGCAATAGGGGAATCCGAGGACAGCCCAGGCAAGCCGTGCAAGAGTGTGCGGTAGGAAACATCACACATACCTATTACGTGCCTCCAACCATTTGGTTTTCAGATGTTTGTGTCTGATCCCGTTTACTGGAAAGGGAGATTGCAGTGATATTTGTGGGAATTTAGCAAATCTGCTCCCAGCTAACTTTAGCTCCGGCAGCTACTGCAATCCCAGTTAACTTGTTCTGAAAACAGATCCAAACGAACGTTCTTCAGCTGGTGCTGTGTGCAGCTATAAGGACACTACAGCCAGGAGTTGTGCCTTGTTTTTGCTTACCAGCCATAGGGTTTGTGCAATACTCATTAAAGGCTTGTTCCAAATGAAGGCAGGGCTGCTGAGGGCAATGTGAGTAAGTGACGTGATGGACGGCCCTTTTAAACGTGCTGGCTCTAGCTCATAGCAACTAAAAGCATTTGGGTGGCTGGAAGCCTCATAACTTTACAGCCTGCACAACAAGGGCTCATAGATTGTCAGTGTCACAGGGCAGGCATGGAGTCCCACTCTCTTGTGTCCAGTGCTGAGCACATTCCTGCTGCTAAACACGCAAAGAGGAAGAAAATCCTGAACTCCAGCAACCAGGGTGGAAAAGCTCACCTCTGGGAGGAAAGCCTCAGCCAGACAGAAGTTACCCGTGTGCCATTGTTCTCCTTAATTACTGTTCCCAAGACCAGTCAAGCATGTGATGAAGGGAAATGGACTAAACGCATTTATTAAGGTCAATTACAAAATTATGGGCCAAGTAGGTACCAGGAAAACACATGACTAGACAGCACTCATAGGAAAACAATGCAAGGTATGGCCACCATCTTCCCAAAGTGGGCTGGTGAGCAAGGATGAGGCACACCAGTAGGCATGTGTCCTATAAGCATAGTTCCCATCCCGCCAGGCAGCAAATGCTGCTGCATCTCTGCTGAAAGGAAGAGCCCGTTGTCCAAGAAAGGCTGAGCATGCAGTTTTTCCCCTTAAAGTCAAGGAGAAGGGCAAGCCCCATAGGGTATATTTACACTGCTGCTAGATACCTATGTCTGAACTGTGCTGACCTGACTTGGGCTCATGGAGCTCAGGCTAGGGTGTGGTTTAACTGCAGTGTAGATGTTTTGGCTCAGGCTGTAGCCCACACTGTGGGACCCTCTCACCTCACAGGGTCCTAGAACTTGGGTTCAAGTCTGGGACCAAGTATGCAGCCCCTTCTCCCAAGCCCTGTGAACCAAACTCAACTGGCACAGGCCAGCCCTGGGGCGGGGGGGGGGGGGGTGTCTAATTGCTGCGTGGACATACACTTTGTAACTGTGGATTTAGGAGGCTCATTTTGGGCTCCTGATGTGAAAATTATTATTTTGTTACAGAAATGTAAATCTTGTCCTCCACTCCTTCAGGCTCATCTTGATGAGCATCAAACAGCAGGTGGGGGAGGTAGCTCCTATTAAACAGAGTCACTAGTGCTCAGCAACTCTGATCAGACCACAACAGCTTTAAGGAGAAATAGCCCCTGGGAGCATTGTTTTCATGTCCCTTACATGAGCCACTGGTCTTGGGGGCATTTTGCGTGTAAGGGCTGGAAGTCTCAGGACAAAGCTTTCTTGTTGTGGTATTGCTGTGATGTGCATATAGCTGTAACCCTGTTAGCCTGTGTTCTCTCGTGTTCTGCCTTCATCAGGATATTTTTGGGAGGAAAAAAGTATTTTTTTTCTTAAAAGCATTTACAAATCATCCTTTTGCCTTAAGCCTGCCTGGGAGTTTACTAAAGATTGGCAAGTTATTGCTTCCTAGAAAAGCAGAGAGGTGGGGGCCAATTTATTTAGCATTTAAAAAATAATCAAGCATTTTGTTTCCATGGCATCTGTTCTCCTGCATTTATGGCTCTTTGCATTAAACCCACCATTAAAACAACCACACAGCCCAAGAATAAAACTGCCCAGGAAAAAGAGGCATTCACCACAGAGCAATGTCTGAGCCGAAAGGACAGAATCTGTCATCCCTGCTGTGAGACTGAAAATTTAGTTATCATTTGTCTTACTCTGGTGCTCAGTGGCCTCAGTTGAGATGGGTGACCCATTGTGCTGCGCTCTGGATAAACATATTGGGGATAGGGTGGGGGAAACAACCCAGGGCCTGTTCTGGAGAGTGGAGAGTCCAAACACGGGCTAAGTATAACACCTGGCCAACATGCACAGTGGAGAGGATGAGGCTGGTGTTCGAAGAGGAGGATAAAAATCATAGGCACACACGATTTCACAAGCTACACATGCTTTTAATTTACAGGCTTGTATATAAGAGATAAGTGATTAGTCTCCAACAGGCCACCTGCTTGATCACTGTTGTTTAGGGTGAGCAACTGTCCCCTGTTGGGTGGACGGTCCCATATTTGGGACAGGGAGATGTGGTCGCCCTACTGTTAGACAGTTTACTGTAAGCACCATGGCAGAAATCTATGTTCCAAACATATAGGTGCATTTTATGTAGTATCAAGACATTTATGCACAGTTTACTGGGTATCAGGAAGGTGGTATCAGAAGTAATGCTCAGACCTTTTACTTCTGTTTGTTAAAACAGTCACAAGAGTTCTACATTGGACTTATGCTTTCCTACTCTCCTTTCACAGTTTTTGTGTCAGAGACAGGAAATACCAACAAAAGGTTAGTGATTCTACTTACCTGCTCCAGTAATTGAGATCCTGGAGCAAGGCTGGTATCCCAGCTGCTTGGTCTGCCATTATATTTCCAAAATCAGGAGGAAGGGAAAATCCCTTTAAAAATAATTTCAGCAAAATTCTTTTATTTATGGATTGGTGAAACCTAGTGAAATTTCACAATGGCTGTTTGTTTACACTTGGGAAAGGTCTGTATTTCTTGCAGAATAATTTGCAAAGTGCATATCAGAAATTTGAGTGTGCTCGACCCAGAAGTTTCTTCTCAATGGACTTAAAACTCCCTTTTTGTTATAGAGGTAATACACATTTTTAAAAAAAATCCGTTTACAAACCCATACCCTGGGACCAATCACATGTGCTCTGGATTCAAATAAAAAAAGCAAATAGTCTTAATTACGTTTAAACAACTTCAGTCTGTTTTGTGGACACCAGTTACTCTTGTCCCAAGCTCATATATGTTTCACGCAAATTGTGGCCCACCCTCTGCTTTTATTGTTGGAAATTATTTACATCAGAACTCAAGACTCATGGAATAGAAGTCCTAGGAAAGCATTCCCCTCTAGCAGACTCCAGTTCTACAAAGACTGAGGGACATGTTTAATTTTATACTGCCATTGAAATAAATGGGAGTTAGGTACCTCAATTTCTTTGAGGGTCTGGGCCACTGTATATAGTGCCATTCACGGGAACAGAATGAGTCGCAGGGGATAAAGATAAGCAGATGCATAAATCTTAGCAGGATTGAGGCTTTAATTGGCTGCAACAGCTCTGGTCTCTATTATTAGTCCTTTCCTATCCTGTGCAGTCAGGCACTGTTATTCATACATACCACAGTTACTAACACTAAGGTGAGGAGCCTGGCCTTTTAAGTTGCCTGCTCAAGTCAAATTTTGTGTTTCTCCTGCTGGATCTTTGCCACATATTGGCTACATCTACACTTAGGAAAAACTTCGAAATGGCCATGCTAATGGCCAAATCAAAGAATACTAATGAGGCACTGAAATGAATATTCAGTGCCTCATTAGCATGCCGCTGGCTGCAGCACTTCAAAAGTGCCGTGTTTCACTCGCGCGCAGCTTGTCTACGTGGGGGTCCTTTTCGAAGGGACCCTGCCAACATCGAAATCCCCTTATTCCTATCAACTGATGTACAGTCCTGTTGTTTAGATGCCTCACTGGAAGTTGCTCAGATACTAAAGTGATGAGTGTGGCATAAGAACCTGAAGAGAACACGAGGGGTATGAGTAGGGTTTTGCCACTTTTACCCTGCTTTCACGGCAGGGAATGTAGGTTCCCATCCCCTCCCTTACTTTGTAGCCACAGCTCTGGGTTGGGAGCAGTGTGGAATTGCACAATCTCTTCTGAGCTCCCAGATGCACGTGAGGAGTGAATGCACTAGATATGACAGGTGCCAAAGAGCTGCAGATAACACATTAAGGAGCCACTTGCAGCTCCTGAGCCTCAGTCCGGGTATCGCTGTCCTACATACACCCCCTTTCGTTGCCACTCAGCCTTGCTGGCTAGTACTTACTGAGGCACTAGGGCCCTCCTGCCTCCCCACCCACTTGAGGTGTTCAGCAGCCCTAGTGGCACCAGCAGGCAGCAGTCCTTGTGTTTCAGAGAATGCAGGCACTGGAATTTGGCCATGCTCCCATGTGTACTTGCATAGACACAGACCACCCTCTGGCTCCAGTGCTTAATTTGAGCCAAGCCTTGTTGGGGGCTGCCCCTGCCACCTCTGGGCCTGGCAGTTCATAGCTCCAGCACCTCAGGGCTTGCTGCCTCAGTAATGAAAGTACAATAGTTTGTGCCTCAGCAACATTCATTACAAATTAAACACTGTCCGGCACTAGGGTGGAGCCTCTTAGCTGGGGCAGCATTACACTTGCCTGGTACGACCGCGGTGGTGGCATTCCCTCCAGGAAGCATAGGTGTTGGAAAGAGGAGTGTAGGGGTGCTACAGGGTCCCTGGCTTGAAGAGGGTTTCCATTAGGTACCGATATACTGGGTTGTTCAATACCTGTGAGCACCCCTGCATGAAGGCAGTGAGAAGGTTGGCTGCTACAGCTGAGGCCAGGGGCTGGGAAACGAGGTGGACAACTGTTGCTGAGTGATGCATAGGATCCCGCTGGATGGTGCTTTGATGCTGGGGGAATCAGCCGTGGTACGGGTTGAACCTCTCTAATCCGGAACTCCCCCCTCCCCAGCAAAGTCCGTAATCTGGCATGATTTTTAGTTCGCCGGACAACCACTTATCCTGAGTGTGGTCAAATTTCCTGCAGTCCCATAAAGTTTGTTTCTAGCCACCAGTCCGGGCTCTCAGTGTGCTGTGCCGTTACTTAGCTGTAATTTACCCCTATGTCTCCTGAGAGCCCACTGAGAGTCTTGGTAATGCTGCTGCCAATACTGACCCCTCCTGTGGTCCGGCAAATTCTCTGCCTGGCCAGGGGTCAGGTCCCCAGGGTGCGGGTGAAGAGAGCTGTGCAAGAAGCTCTTGCAGAGAACATACCAGACCGGGTTCACCGGCCTGCACAGGCAGCGTCAGCCCAGATTGCTTCTCCTTCAGCAGCGGCTAATTCCGCCTCCGCCAATCACAGCTCGTCCGCCCCGCTGCTCCCTCCCCCGGCTCGGCCGACGGCCAATCGCTGCCCCGGGGGTGGCTTCTGCGGCCTTCCCCTCCATCCCCCTCTGCCATTTCAGCCCCTCTCCCCGAGGGGGCTTTCAGTTTCGCGTTTTGAGCCGCCCGAGCCACCGTAGCCCTGCTGAGCCGCCTGCCCGGGGCTGCCGCAGCCAGGCGCAGACGAGCCGCCCGGGTTGGGGCGGCCGCGGGAGCCGGGCTGGAACTCCGGCGGCGGAAACAGCTGAGCGCGCAGGCACTGCAGCCCGCCGGGTCGGGTCGGGCCGGCTTCAGCCCCGGGACGGGCTGCGGGGAAAGTCACGCGGAGAGCCGCAGAGCGCCCCCCGCCCCGCAGCTCTCCGCTCGCTTCTGCGGGGGGCGGCGGCGGGCTCCCGGTCCCCGCTGCAGCCCGGGGGCTTGCGCGTCCTCTCCCCGCAGCGCCGTGACATCCGCAGCAGCAGGAGGCGGTGGGCGCTGCTGACTTCCGAAGGGCTTTTCCTGCCGGGGGAGCTTGGCTGGATGGCTAGAGCGCGGCACCAGTCCTTCGTACCCGTGCCTCCCGGCTGCCCTCCGCGCCCTGCGGCAGGCGCCGCTCCTCCGGCACCGAGGTAATGGGAATCGGTCCGTGCAACCGCCTCCCTGAGACGTTTGTCTCAATTTTTCGGGGGTGGTTCTAATTAAATCAAACAAGCTGCAGCCCCTCTCCTCTCCCCCCCACCCACTCTCTGGCTTCCTCACTAATCAGCGGCCCCACCAGCTCGTTTCTGCCGAAGGAGCGGGCAGTGCGCGCACAGGGCTGGCGGTCTTGCTGACTCGGGCATTCTTTCCCCTCCACCCCCCCCCCCCCCCGCCACATCTTGTACGAAAACGAGGAAGCTCTTTGAGTGCAAACTCCTTCGTCTAAAAGCCTGACTTGATTTCCCCGTCCGCCCCCTGCCCATTCCCCGGATCGGTGGCTTGGGCGAAGGTGGAGGAGGTTTGGCTTGAGACCCATAAGCCTTGCCAGCGGTCACGATTCCTTGCTGATCTTTATAAATAGGGGTGCGTGTGATATTGTATGACTGTATATTTAGAAAAAGCCCAGTGTATTATAAAGCAGAGCTATATTTATGGGAGCCTTGAGAACACCAGCAGTCTGCCTCTAGTTTTCTCTCTGCACTGCAGCGTGACCTTTTTTTTTTAATATTAGTTACATGAAGTCTGACAATGTGCTCTGCACCCTATAAACTAAAAGAAATGAAGTGGCCTGTCTGGATTCTGCACTAATCAGTGGCCCCAAGTCTGCAACTGGATGTATTTGGATGAACTTGCACTGGCTGTACTGGGCTCCATGTGGGTTACAGAGCTGTTTGTCTGATGCAGCTGCAAGGATCAAAGTATTTATATTTAAAAGTTAAACCCTGACATTCATCCTGTCACGTGCATCAGAATTATGTCTCTTTAGAGTGGTAAATGGTAAAGAAATCCAAAATTTTCATTTGTAACTTTAAAAAAAGTTCTTTGGTGCCATGAACAAAGGACATCCCAGAAAGACTTAGATGGTGTCTGCTTTTCACTCTGTGCTCCCTAGTAATATGAAAGTACAATTTGTTGGGAATGGTTTTTTTTGACCCACGAATCCTTGTTTTTAGGTTCTAGCTGGTCTGATGCTCTAGCGTCTGCGAAGGAGAAATCTGAAAATATACTAGAACCCCTTGGCCCAGAAGCTCACGAGTTCTGGTGAAGCAGAGTGGGGAGTCCTAGAAAATGGAGTCAGTGCACAGCATGCGAAGGAGGGTGAGGTGGCCCTGAGCTTGTGGGTGTGCTGGCCGCAGAGTGAGGCTGATTCGCTGCACTTTGTTTTGGAGTGGAGCAGTATCTTCCCCCTCACCCAGCTATGATGTCGGTGGAAGGGTCTACGATAACAAGCAGGATAAAAAACCTGCTCCGCTCCCCATCCATTAAACTGAGGAGGAGCAAGCCAAGGAGCAAGCGAGAGGACATCAGCACTAAGGTGAGTGAGCGAGCGAGGTTGTTTCCTAAGGCCCTGTGTTTGCTAAAAGTACAGCCCTGTTGGGACACCTGACCTACAATGACTGTATCCCCTAGTACTAGAGCAAAGTTTAATATTAAACAGAACCTTAACGGTGTCACTGAATCTCGGTAGGGTCCAAGCCCCTCCTGCAGAACACTGTGCATTCACAGGTTGGATGCAACTGGTGTAGCAGCTTCAGAATGTTACGATAAGAATGTGTATTTCAGGGAGAATACTGAATGGACGCAGTAGGTCCTCCTCTGGTCTGTGGGCATTTGCTGGTCACCCACAGACAGGTGCCTGGTCCCTGTGGGCTGGCACCTCCTTGTTTCATAAATATTAAAAATACACAAGGAATTGCTGGAGATGCAATGGGGCTTTATGTGATTGTAAATGGGAGAGGGATGGTTTGTTAGATGGCAGATGGGAGATGAGGTTTCTATGAAATGATTCTCTACTTCGATGTGGGGCTTGCTGCAGAGAAGTGTAGGACGCTTGAACTACAGTAAACACTTTCATAACCAGCATTCTATCATCCAGAACTCTCAGATAACTAGCATTTTAACCATAAGTAAATTTTAGTTATGTTTTCCATAAGTACAGGATAGTGAAAGTAAATACAGCAAATACAGTGTACAAAAGCCTACTCTGTGTGGCTTTTAGAAGTTTTCAGGGATGTTTTAGCTTAAGAACAAAGTGGGGAGGGGAAGGAGTTTTTCCTCAAGGCTTATCTTCCTCTTGGTGTGAGTAAAGTCAGCAGGCTGAACCCAAGGCCAAAGCAAGCATTCATCTGGAATTGATTGATGTCATCAAAAGAGGGTAATAACTTAATGGCATGGTTAAACAGAAGGCAAAAGCAGGCTAGGAGGTATTGCCACCTGCCTGGAGCAGGGGACTGTGAGTCAGGGGATGCTGTTTCAGGCTCTGCCACTGACTTGCTGCATGACCTTGGGGAGATCACTTAAGTTTTTACATACCTTGGCTTCCCCATCTATGAACAGAGACCAATTATTCCTCCTCCTCATGAGGCATCCCTAATGAATGTGCAATTTGTTGGATCAAAGGAGTCATTATACAGCTTGTTTAAAAGCTACAGCTTCAAAAATGTAGCCACAGAAGTGAAGACGACACATACAGCTGCAGGGGAAGTAAAATAGTTTAAATGCTCTCAATCAGGCTTGCCCCAATATTAAATTCTGGTCTTAAAACTGTAGATCAGAGATGTGCTTTCTCTTGTGTAGCTGCTGAACAGCTATACATTTAACTGTGATTTACTCTACCCTGGTTCCTATGGGATAAACAGCACCCTGCATCCTCTAAGTTGTTTGGGAGAGAGATCTCTCTGTCTGTAAGCTGTATGTGCTGCATTCAGTACAACTTGACTGGAATGTAATGCACCAGACTTCTTATCTGCTGATGAGGAGTTCTTGTCTGGTGTGTGTCCACCATTAAGCCTTCAAACTCATAAGAAAGGACATGTGCGCTTTGTGGGGTTCAGTTTCAGTAAACGGAAAAGGGCTCCAGGCTCAGCTGAACACTGCCTGCTCCTTTTCAGAGCTGGAAACGACTGCTAGCTAACCCCCTGGCCATGCACTGGTACCGTCTCCACCGTGTGTGCCTTCCAGAAGAGTGCCATTGTAGGCTTCTGACATGAGTACAGTAAACCCTCAAAATGTGTAAATTTTTTGAGTTGTGCTTAAGTCACATTAAGGTGAGTTAAGTGCAACTCAAAATCTTACCCCCCCCCCCCCACCCCGCCCCGGCCCCAATTCAAACCTCCCTGCAGCCCGGCTCACCACCAGTGCTAGGTTCCAGCTCACCACCCTCATGCGTTGCTCTGGTGCAAACCCCCCTACCCCCGCTGCATGGCTCCAACTCAGCCCCCGCCCCCACTGCTCTGCTTTAAACCCCCCACGTGCGGCTCTAGTTCAACTTCAACCCCCCCACCCCCTCCCTGCAGTCCTAACCCACCCCAGGCTTAACCCTCGCCATCTGTGTCACCCCCCAACCCCACCCCCGCCCATAGCTCCAGGTGCTCCTGCTGCTTCCCTGGCTGCCGAACGTGCGTTCCACTGGGGAAGAAAGCTGCCCTCTGACAACCCTCACGCAACTCAAGGGACCACTGTAATGTGAAATGTCTTCTCATGCCCTTGCACTGCAAGCTGTCTGACCCCTACAGGGAATGGCAGATTCAGTACACACCATTAAATTTAGTGTTTTGTATCTTATTAGCAAGCGCCAGTAGGTCCGTGAGATGCAGACACCCTGGACGGGTTGCTTCTCATGGCATCTCCTTGCTCTGGGGAGAAGATGGATGGAAGCAATATGCTACCATGAAGAGCTACATGCTAGTGCTCTGGGAAAACGGCCTCTGTGCCTGCCCTCTGGTATAATTAATCCGTCTTTGAACTCAGATTTTAGACTCCTGTCCTGATTTCAGTGAGATGCTGGGATAGGCAAACCGGGTGTGGCCCCTTGTCGGAGGCCCAGTAGGAAATGCATTCCAGTTCATGTACGTGTTCATGTACCGTCTTGAGTTGACAAGCAGCTTCTATCTGCCGTGAAGCTGTGGGAGGTCCCTGGTTCTGCTGGAAGGCACAACTGCAAGTCTACTGGCCCTGGGTGATAGTGTTAAGCACGTAACTCCTGGCTGGCTCCCGTGTTTGTTCACTCTTCAGTGAGCTCCTCCAGAGGACAGGCGAGGTTGCTCCCCAGAGATGGTTGATGCTCTGCACTTGTATGTTGGGCACCTTGGGAAAATGTCCGCATGCAAAGGGCTGCACTTGTGTGCATTGTTGCCAGCCTGTGGTGGCGTGGGGCCCTTTTGGCGGTGATTTGCTGTCTCTTTCTGGTGAATGCTGTGTGCTTCTGTGGGAGGGAGCAGGACTGTCCTTCTGAAGCTAGACCTGAAAGGAGAGAGCACACCTTCCAGGCTAGGTGTACTACTAGTAGTGCGGGGTTGAGTGGGTGCAGGTGTGCCCCCCCCTCAGATAAGAGGGCAGAACCACTGAGCCCAGGCTACTAATAATTTCTGAGAACCACAAAGGAGCGAGGCCAGAGGCCTATGTGGGCTCTGGAAGGGGCCACTCAGCAGTGTCCCTGACAGTGCCCATTGCTCCTCAAAGACATCCCTGGAGTGAGTGGATTCTGCCCAGAGGAGCTCTGCCTGTAGACATGGATTTCCAAGGGAATGGAAACAGACCCACATGCATAGAGTATCCCCTGCCCCCCGCCCCCACATCCAGCTTCCTTGTCCTGGAGTAACGAAAGGCAAGGAGGTCCCATAAGTGTGGCGGGGCCAGTGATGGGGTGTGCATACAACAGGAAGTGCAGGGAGAAGTGCAGCCAGAACCTCATACGAGTTTTAGGGGGAGCCGTAAGAGAGGCTGCAACTTGAACCCACCAGGTACATTCTCATGGTCCCGTGGAAGGACCACTAGATCGTATCCCTGATGGGCTATGTGTCCACCTCGCTAGCGGGAGGGGGAGAAGTGAGACACCTTCAACTCCACATTTCTCCTACTGAGTCCTTGAAGCCCATGCCACCCCCAGCAGCTTGCCTTCTGATTGGTAAAAACCTGCAGCAAACAGCCACTTTGATTTGCAAGTGATCTGCCCAGTGAGGCGAGGCCATGCCATTTGCTAGGCCTGTGCGGGAGGCCTCTCAGGCTGGTGTGGGACATTCTTTGTCTCCAGGGCTTTGGAAGGTGGTGAGAGATGCCTGTGCAATGGGTCTGAATGGGTCAGGGAAGGAGGAGCTTTGTTCCAGCTGTCTCCTGTGCCAGCAGGCCTGTACTCCTGTGGTGAAGGGAGGGGCAGAAGCAAGCACAGGTGAATGTTTTGCAGGAGGGATGTGAACAACAGGAGCTGCATAAAGAGGAAAAATTGGATTTGTGACCTTGCTTTTGCTTCTGAATGCCTGAAAGGTGCGTGTGCGGTGGAAGATGTTGTGAGCACTCTTAGGTTATGCATTTGTCTATGCTGTTTTTTGTGGAAGATTCTACGAACACCTAGTGAACTATCGGGATTGTGAAATCACAAGTACCTGGGCAAGTAAATCTGATCCATTGGAAGAGAAAGTTAATAGGGCACAAATAGCCTGATAACTTTTTTAAAATGCCTGACAAATATGTGGGAGAAATACTTTTGCTAAATCTGTAGCTCCTCTTCCTTTTCTGTAAGGAGGATGTGGTTGGACTCTGATTCTCCAAGGAGACTTACCACAGAAACAGGGAAGATAGATTTGATATTCTTTATATTTCTAGTATTTTTAAAAAAAAAAAAGCTATAAAACAAAAATACTCTTCCAGGCAGACCTGTCTGTAATATGGGATGCAGATTTTTGCAGAATTGTAAAGAAAACCAAAACAGCAGCAACAAGAAAATCTGAACCAAACACAAGCCCCTCATTTGTCAAAATCATGAATAATGCTTTTTTGACTAACTCCATTTTAAGCTTCCCCCGTCCCCCACAAGTTCTCCTCTCCTGATTCCATTTTAGGCTCCTCTGAGTTTCTTCTTTGAGACTAACAAGGATGGACCTAGGATATGTAAAAATGAATCTCCAGGTCAACGAATCTAGTGACTGCAAGTCTTTTCTGCTAGCTGGCTAGTATGTTATCTTAGGTCAGGTGGTGTAGGTTTTTTGTGGGGCGGGGAGGGTCTTAGTCCAGTTTCTAGTTCAGGAGCATTCAAACTTACTAATGCTCCGAGCTCCATGCAATAGTCTTCAGAAGTTCGAGAGCTGGGTCGCACTTGCCGGGGCTTGGGGCGTCAGCCCTACTCCTGCTGAAACCCTGAGCCCTGGCAAGTGTGCCTCATAGGGCTAAAGCCCCATAGCCCCTCTTCCCCCTGGGCAGAAGCCCCTACCTCACCAGCCTGCTGCAAGGCAGAGATCTGAGCTCCCTTCTCTCCATGAGGCTCGGTGGAGAGTGGGGTGGCATGGTGGGCTCACAAGCCCCACTTCAGCGGCAAAATTGCTGTGTGCAGTTCATGAGCCACAGTAGGGCCACCCTTGTTCTACTGGCAGGCTGTCCACAGAACCTCCCCTTGGTATTCACAGATTTACTAGATAGGCTGAGGGTTGCAAGGCTCCGTGAATGGTCCCTCAGAGAACCATTGGCAGGGCAGTGAGGGAACCTACTAGTTGAACAGAGGATTTGCAGGTTTTGGGGCTCTCAGACCAGCAGCACAGTCTGTCTCTCTTCTCTGCATTGTTCACTGTGGCTTTTCAGGGCTGATAGACACAGCTCTTGTGTCAATTGACATGCCTTGGTTTAGAAATCAACGTAGTCACAGTGGTGAAATCCTTAGTGTGGCTGCAGTTAAAGCAGCGTATGAAGGGACTTAAAGGGTGTGAATAGATGATACCAGTATACTGGTATTGCTGTGCTCAGCCTGGGAAAAAGGGGATTCAGCTTTTGAGTTAGATCTATTTCTAAACTGATATTTGTGAATGTGTACAAAAGTTGCATTGAGCCCAGGAAACTTGAATGCTGCTTTAAAGGGCTGAAGTCCAGCTAAGTGCCTGTCAGGGGTTTAGTCTGTGGAAGGGACTCCTCTTAGATCTGGAGTCAGTCACACTAACTTCCCTATGCACAGTATGTGAGATGTTGGGGTTGGTCTCTAGAGATGGTGGGTGGCATTTGGTGTGGCAAGAGGAGAGAGACAATCTTGAACTCTTGGTCCTGGCAGGCGTTGGGAGGGACTCTAAGCCTGGGTCTATGCTTAAAATTTAGATCGGCCTTGAGATATTGCTCAGGGGCATGAGAAATTCTCACCCCTGAGCGCTGTAGTTAAGCCGATCTAACGCCAGTGTACTTGCAGTTACCAAGACAGAAATATTCCTCTGGCTTAGCTATTGTTACAGTGACAGGAAACATCCCTTCCTTCGGGTAGGAAGCATCTACGCTACAGGCCTGCAGTTACGTAGCTGCAGCCGTGCCACTGTAGTGGCCATATTGTTGACGTGCCCTGAGGTAATGTTTCCAGTTCCTGAAGGAGCTCTTTGCATTGGGTTCTGTTGCCAGCTTCTCATCCCAGTCATCGGCTGTGCAGATGGTTCAGGAATGCTGTACAGATGGAATACAGAGGCCTGTAATGAAGGGAGGGGGCTTGGAAACTAGGTTTCTTTAGTCTGTGTTTCAGGAAGGTAAGGGCTCGTTAGCCTAAATCCTCATTACAATTGGCGAGGAAGAATGTGGGGAAGGCCAGGTTTGCTTGTTGGCTGCTTCCAAGTACAATAATGGAATGCATCTGCATTCTCAAGAATGTTGCTTGCTCCAAAAATTTTTTTTACACATGTTTGGGTGATGGGTCCACCTGGAAAGGAGAATCCACAGACCATGGTGGGCTGTTTCTGAAGACAGGATCTTATGGGAGAGAGGAATATGGAAGCTCTTTTCTTTCTTCACTAAAATTTCATAATGGCACAAATGTAGATGTCAAAGCACCATAGAAAGGTGAGTCAGTATCATTGTCCCACCTCACAGGTGAGGAAACTGAGCTTCGGTGACTTCCCTGTAGTCATGGAGAAAGTCAAGAGAAGAAATGGGAATAGCAACTGGGTTTTCTGACCTCTAGGTCAGGTCATCTTCTAGTGGCCCACACTTCCTGGGTATAGTCCATAAATATTGTGGTTTGTGGCTGGCAGATTGCTTATGTTTATATTTTTACATGAACATTTCTTCTATCTCTCCCATCTCTCTCCATGCTACTTGTTATTGATCAGCTTTCACCCTATGTACCCCGCCTGAGAACTTCAAGACCAACAGAGCTTACATTTTTCAGGGGTAGGGCTGGGTTAATTAACAGTGATGTTTCTTTTGCTAGGGAACTTCACACCAATCATTTCCTGTCCATAAAACAAAGAAGATAAAAGATGGTAGAACAAGCCTGTGCATTATTCCAGTTAGAATAAGCCTGATTTTTTTTTTAAGAAATGCTGAGCAGCTGCAACTCCCACTCAATTCAAGTGGAGTTGCAGGGTCTCAGCACTTTCAAATGACACAGAAAAAAGTTGTCCTTTGGCTCTGGGAAAGTAGGTAGCTGTGTAGAATCCTAGAATACTAGGACTGGAAGGGACCTCAAGAGGCCATCGAGTCCAGCCTCCTGCCCCAATGGCAGGACCAAGTACTGTCTAAACCATCCCTGATAGACATCTATCTAACCTGTTAAATATTTGCAGAGATGGAGATTTTACAACCTCCCTTGGCAATTTATTCCACTGCTTGACCACCTGACAGTTAGGAACTGTTTCCTAATGTCCAACCTAAACCTCCCTTGCTGCAGTTTAAGTCCATAGCCTCTTGTTCTAGCCTCAGAGGCCAAGAAGAACAAGTTTTCTCCCTCCTCCTTATGACACCCTTTTAGATGCCTGAAAACTGCTATCATGTCGCCCCCTCAATCTTCTCTTTTCCAAACTAAACAAGCCCAATTCTTTCAGCTTTTCTTCATAGGTCAAATTCTCTAAACCTTTAATCATTCTTGTTGCTCTTTTCTGGACCCTTTCTAATCTCTCCACATCTTTCTTGAACTGCAGTGCCTAGAACTGGAGACAATACTCCAGCTGAGGCCTAACCAGCGCAGAGTAGAGTGGAAGAATGACTTCTCGTGTCTTGTTCACAACACACCTATTAATGCATCCCAGAATCATGTTTACTTTTTTTGCAACAGCATCACACTGACTCCTATTTAGCTTGTGGTCCACTATAACCCCTAGATCCCTTTGTGCTGTAGTCATTCCTAGACAGTCTCTCCCCATTCTGTATGTGTGAAACTGATTGTTCCTTCCCAAGTGGAGCACTTTGCATTTGTCCTTATTAAACTTCATCCTGTTTACCTCAGACCATTTCTCCAATTTATCCAGTTCATTTTGAATTATGAGCCTATCCTCAAAGCAGTTGCAACCCCTCCCAGCTTGGTGGTATCTGCAAACTTAATAAGCGTATTTTCTTTGCCAATATCTAAATCGTTGAAGATATTGAACAGAACCGGTCCTAACAGACCCCTGCGGAACCCCACTTGTTATACTTTTCCAGCAGGAGTGAGAACCATTAAGAACTACTCTCTGAGTACGGTTATCCAGCCAGTTATGCACCCACCTTATAGTAGCCTCATCTAAATTGTATTTGCCTATTTTTTTGAGAAGAATATCATGCAAGACTATATCAAATGCTTTACTAAAGTCTAGGTATACCACATCTACCACTTCTCCCCATCCACAAAGCTCGTTATCCTATCAAAGAAAGCTATCAGATTGGTTTGACATGATTTGTTCTTTACAAATCCATGCTGGCTGTTTCCTATCACCTTACCACCTTCCAAATGCTTGCAGATGATTTCTTTACCTGCTCCATTATCTTTCCTGGCACTGAAGTTAAGCTGACTGGCCTGTAGTTTCCTGGGTTATTCTCATTCCCTTCTTTATAGATGGGCACTACATTTGCCCTTTTCGAGTCTTCTGGAATCTCTCCTGTGTCCCATGATTTTCCAAAGATGATAGATAAAGGCTCAGATATCTCCTCTATCGGCTCCTTGAGTATTCTAGGATGCATTTCATAAGGCCCTGGTGACTTGCAGACATCTAATTTTTCTAAGTGATTTCTAACTTGTTCTTTTTTTATTTCAACTTCTAACCCTACCTCTTTCCCACTAGCATTCACTATGTTGGGCATTCCTTCATCAGACTTCTCAGTGAAGACCGAAACAAAGAAGTCATAAAGCATCTCTGCCATTTTCAAGTTCCCTGTTACTGTTTCTCCCTCCTCACTGAGCAATGGCCCTACCCTGTCCCTGGTCTTCCTCTTGTTTTGAATATATTTATAAAAAGCCTTCTTGTTTCCCTTTATGCCTGTAGCTAGTTTGAGCTCATTTTGCGCCTTAGTCTTTCTAATCTTGCTCCTGCATTCTTGTGGTGTTTGCCTCTATTCATCCGTTGTAATTTGTCCTTGTTTCCATTTTTTTTTATACAACTCATTTTTTATTTTGAGATCATGCAAGATCTCCTGGTTAAGCCAAGGTGGTCTTTTGCCATATTTTCTATCTTTCCTACACAGTGGGATAGCTTGCTTTTGGGCCCTTAATAATGTCCCTTTGAAAAACTGCTGACTCTCCTTCTTCTTTGTTTTTCCCCTCAGTTTTGCTTCCCATGGGACCTTACCTACCAGCTCTCTGAGTTTACCAAAATCTGCCCTCCTGAAATCCATTATCTCTCTTTTGCTGTTTTCCCTTCTTCTCTTCCTTAGAATTGTGAACGCTATGATTTCATAATCACTTTCACCCAAGCTGCCTTCCACTTTCAAGTTCTCTACCAATTCCTCCCTTGTTGTTAAAATCAAATCTAGAACAGCTTCCTCCTGGTAGCTTTTTCAACCTTTTGGAATAAAAAGTTGTCTCCAGTACAATCCAAGAACTTACTGGATAGTCTCTGCCCTGCTGTATTAGCTTTCCCAACGTATATCTGGATAGTTGAAGTCCCCCGTCACGTAGCCTTTCCTGTGGGACAATGATGGTGTCGCTAGGGTGTGGTTACTGTTCTGTAACCAGGAACATGGTCTCCACATTGGGCTCTTCCCAGAATGGTCTGTATTTACCCTTGGAGGATGGTCCGTTAAAGCCTAGGACCTCTTGCTAGGGGAAGGAAGGGATAGCATGTTAACATGTGTGGTGCAGAGAGCATGAGTAACCTACACAAACAGGGCCATCTGCTGTGTGGGTTTTAATGGTTGCTACAGGTCCTCTGCACACTCATGCTTCTTGCCTGGATGATCTTTTGCAGCATTTACACCCTGCATTGCATGTGACTGTATCTCCTTTGTTACACAGTCACACGCAATACAGGGTGTAAATGCTGTATCTCCTTTGTTCAGCAGAGGGCTTTGGGAGCAAGCGCGGAACTGGGAATTATAACCTGGTTTGTGAGACTTAAACAGATTCTGCTTTGTCCTCATTACCCAAGTGCTGCACTGGGTTGAATCTTGGTGCTCAACATAGGAACTGTTTGGAGCTAGCCAGGCCTCTGTGCTACAACAACGAAACTGGGATCTAAGATACAGCCCTGGCCTCCCTCCGTTGCGGTCTCACTGGGACAACTTCCAAAGAGTTCAGCACAGTCAGTTTTGCTAGACACTTGGTCGGAAAGTGAGACGGCTACGATCTAGGCCAGATTGCTCACGTGTGACGCCCTTTGTCCTACATGGCTGTTGTTCACAGTGTGGATGCCGCTGTGTTGTAGCATGGAGCAATGCCTGCACTGGTGTAGAATGGGACTGCACTAGTTGGGGGGCCAAGTGGCTTGTGGAGCCAGAGGTTTGGAGTTGAGCAGAGAGCGCTATCCCACAATATTGACTGTACGGCTGTTTGAAATGTAGCCAGTGTTGTTGGTCTTCAGGGCAGGGCCTGGCTGTCCCTATGTGGTGGGGTTGTTTTTTTTTTTTTTTTTAAAAATAGTACTTAACAGACTGGCATCAGGACTTCAGTGCTACAGTAACACTCTAATCATTAATGATCACCAAACCCCACTGTTTTTTTTTTTTCCTTGAAGCTTTCATTGTGTCTGACTCATCTGTCTCCTTTGTGGCTTGTGAAGTCCTCCAGGGCTCCTGCAAAGCTCTGCTCAGCAGAACCTCCCTCTGCTTGGGGAACTCTGTCCCCAGGCGTAGCCTGTTTGCTGCAGTTTGATGAAACTGCCAGTGAGGCTGGCACGCTTTCTGCTGAAGTGTGGCTGAGTAAACCTCCCGCTGTTACTTGTGAGCACAGTAGTGGGAGCATCTGGAAACAGGGCTGGGGGATTTCATTACCTCAGTGCCATTTAAACTGGCCCGGAGCACCTCTTGACCGCATAAGCGTGAAAATGCCAAAGGTCTGTCAACACATCAGTCCCTGGCACAACCGATAGGGAGGTGCTATGGACGTGGTGAGAGATTCTGCCCCACCACCTGGTGTTAGTGTAGACCGAGACTCATTAGTTGCATGCAATAGTGTAATAGCTGTGTTGGTCCCTGGATATTGGTGAGACGACATGGATGAGAGAACTTTTTTTTTTTTTTTTTAAATTGGACTAGTTTCCATTAGTGAGAGAGGGAAGCTTTCCAGCTTGCGTGGCACTTTAAAGCTTCATTGATTTGTTGTCCTTTGCGTGACAATAGCAGTCCCCAAGCCCCAGTGGGCTCAGGGCTCCATTGTCCGTCGCCTTGTACGGATGTAAAATAAAAAATGGTCCCGTCTTTAAAAACTTACACGCTAATTAGCTAAGGCGGACTTGTTAACCCCACTTTAAGGAACTAAGATGCAGAGATACTAAGGCCCATGGTTCTCCAGGTATCTGGCGGAAAGGGGAATTTCCTGACACTCAGATCTTTTGCCTTAACCGCCAGGCTAACCTTCATTTTTCTTTGAGGCCATCGGTGTTTAAGCCCTCGTCCCACTCCCGGTTCCCTCATTGTAAACCCTGATTCACTGATATTAACCATTTGGGAGCCCTAAATGGGATGGGTCTTCAACAGTATCTAGCGTATAAAGAAGCATATCCATTAGAGTGGAGTGGCAGAAGCATTCCCAGGAACCTTGTTACTATAAACTGCATAATTTTTGCTATGACTGCAGTGGAAAAGGAAGCTTTTACAGGAAATGATAGTGTAGACGAGGCTATGGACTGCTCTTGATGTAGCATTTCCGGGCCAGGAGTTTTAAACATCAGACCCACATTGTCTTCAAAACACTCTGAGGCCAGCATGGTTGCAAACCAACATGGAATTTCTAGCTCAGTGGAATCTGAAACATGGCATTCCAGCTGTAATGAAAGGTAAGACTTTACCAAGAATGAAAACAGTTTTGGCTTTTTTTTTTTTTTTTTTAATTAAGAAAATATCTTCTTATCCCCTCCCACAGGGCGGCAGGATAATCCTGAAACCTTCCCCAAAAATTCCCTGCTGGCAGTAGAGGACTTGTGAAACATTTCAGCAGGAAAGTTTATGCCCTCTGGGAGTAGGAGGTTGAAATTTGGGTTTATAATGGAAATCTGTTGAGGTGAACTGATGTCCTGATAACCAGCACACGTAAGCCTTTCCGATAAAAGAACCACTTGTCAGAATGAATTCAGTCTGAGACCAAACCATTTTCTGGAACTCTGTGAATGGAGGGGTGGGGAGGGGTGTTGAAATAATGGGTTCCTTTCCCCTTGGATTTGTTTTTTATTAGAATCTGTGGGGAACAGTACCTTCCAACCCCCTCCAGAAGCTCCTTCTTGCTGGAGGGCCAGAGAAACAGAGAAGACAGCTAGTGCTGAAAGTGGCTGTGCTAAAGCACAGGCTTCCTGGATTTCCTGTGCATAATAGTATTAGCATTTCAGTGTTCCCTGGAGGCTTTGAAGTTGACGCTGGATGAAGATGAATGGGGGAAGGGGCCAGCGGGCTCGAAAGGTTTGTTTATAGGAGGGATAATTTTGGTAAAATTTTCCAGTTGTGGACATGGCAGTGTGTTTAACTCTATCACCCAAACTGATCTGGAGCCAGCTTAATTAACATGATGGAAAAACTCTAGTGGCTGGGAGCGGCAGTGCCAGCATCCCTAGATGCTGGAGGAGCTCGATTCCTTGCTCTGCCCAGACTCCAGCCCTCTCCTGCCTCTTCTCTTTCTGCCTCTGCATGGAAGGGGGAAATGCTGGGAGGGAGGGGGGACACCCAGACTGGTGGGGCTGTGGGAGGGCTGGAGGCAGTGTTCCCGCTAACATTTTGCATCTGCGGGTAGAATAAATTTCATGTGCACCAAGGCATGTGTGTATGTGAACTACCCGTAGAAACACTTGGTGCCCACTGTGGATGGCTGTGGGAGCAATGCTAATCAGCTGGGTGGCACCTGAATCTCTCCTGGCTGGCCTCCCAAGCACTCAGCTTACAGTGAACACTATCTGGAAGGGGAGGGACAAGAGCTGATTGTCAGGACTGTGGGTAGATGCTGAGAACCTATTTTTTTTTTTTTTTTTTTTTTTAAACCCCTTGGGTGCTTTGGGCCTGGAACACCCATAATTGGTACTTGCAGCCAGATAAGGGACAGATCTGCCCTGCTACCACGAGTGGCTCTGCATCAGGGTTAGCAATGGTCTTTTAAGCCTGGATCCTGCCAGACTTTATGCATGTGTGACCTTTTTATGCGTTGAGTAATCCCATTGAAGTTAACACAACTACTTACATGGCATAAAGTTAAGCATCATGCATGAGAGGTGTTGCAGGGCCAGGTTCTTAGACTGATGGCCCCTTCCCATTAAAGTGTGTTTTTTTTCCATTGCCTCACATGAGTTAACTGAGGCCCATAGACACTGTCATCATGGAAGTACAAAATAACAGCATATGTTTTGCCCCAGAGATAAAAGCCTGGTGTTAGTCAAGCTGGTCTCCTTATTTGGTGGAAACCAATTGTTCTCATTATCAAATTTACACAGGGCATGCTTTGTCCTGTATTGCATGCTTGTCCCACAGTGCAGGGCCCTTTCCAAAGTTACTGCTGCAACGATGGCGCTGAGTATCGAGAGCAAGACCATTATTTTGAAGGAGGAAGTAGAAAGAGCAGTGACATGACTAAAGAACAACAAGAGCCCTGGAAATAAGATCACAGGAGAGATGATCAAATATGGCAGAGAAAGTATGATTCAGGAAATACACAGACTATGTAATATAGCGTGGAAAGAAGGGAAGGCACCTAAGGAATGGACAAGATCTCTGCTAGTGACAATACACAAGAAAGGAAGCATGCTGGAGTGCAAGAACTACAGCCCTAACGAGTCATCTGGGTAAGTTGCTGCTGCTAATACTGACGGAGAGGTTGAGATCGCAGCTAGCAAAACATCTAGCGTATGAGCAAGTGGGATTCAGGAAAGATAGAAGTACCATGCAACGGATATTGGCACTAAGATTGATAACAGAGTAAGCGTGATGAAAGAATAAGAACATCTACAATTATTTTGTTGGTTTTTTTTTTTTTTTTTTTTTCCAGAAGGCATTTGACAGCATAGATCAGAAGGTGACTTGAGTGGTGTTTAGAATTGTATGGAGTAGATAGCAGACTGATATGGTGGTTGAAGGATATCAACGACAATGCGGAGGCAGTGGTGAGAACGTGTGGAGCATTGGGAAGTTGGTTTAGAACAAGTATAGGGACAAGACAAAGAAATCTGCTATCGCTGAGCATCTTTATCACGCACCTTGAGCGATAGACAAGATCAAGGAAGAGGTAGAGAGGATATCTCTGCACAGGATGGGAATGAACAACTTGAGGTTCGTGGATGATATAGTTATGGAGGAAAATAAAGAGAAGCTAGCGAGAATGGTGCAGGTGCTAAACGAGGAAGGGAAGAGGTATGGACTGGTTATGAACATAGATAAAACAAAGACAGTGGTATTTGGAGATGAGGAAACAAGAAGGGAGATCAGCGTAGATGAGATTGAGCTAGAGAACGTAGAGAAGGTCACGTATGTGGGGAGCAACACGATGTGTGATCTAGACCATGGCTTCCCAAACTGGGGGAGTGCGAGGCAACCCAGCCCCCACATCATTCCCCCCACCCTAAGAAAGAGCCAGCCCTTGCTTTCAGCTCTCAGCCCCTGCCACTTCACAAAGGTGGCCCAGCGCAGCCGCTATAAAAAGCAGGCAGCCAGTGAAGGCCCACGTGGAGCTAGCTGCCTCCTGCAAAGGTGGGTGAGTGTGGGTTGCGGGAGGAGGAAGATGAAGGGCTGGCAGTGTATGGCTTGGGGGGAGGGGAGGGGCTCTGACAGGTTGTCTGGCCCGCGGTTTAAAAAAAAAAGAGTTTTTGGGGGGGGGGGGGCCGTGAAGGTAGGTTTCTCAAAAATCAAAAAGGGGGTGTGATGCCGAAAAGTTTGGGAACCGCTGATCTAGATTGTAGAAAGGAAATAGTGACTAGGATAGCGAAAGCAAGAGTGAGTTTGAGGGCGATGCATAAGCTCTGGACGAGCAAAGCAATTAGCTTAGGAACAAAGCTGAGCATCTTAAACATGTATTCAGCAGCATGTTGTATGGATGTGAGACATGGGTGATAAGGAAAGATCCTGAAGAGAAGGATGTTGACGTTCGAGAGGAGCTATCATCACAGAAAGATCCTGAGAAACAGGATGGATGCAGAAGGTCACCAACAAGGAATTATATAAGAAGATGCAGCTGAAAGAGAACCTATTGAAGAAGGTTCCACGAGTTACAGCTATTTGGACATACCTGCAGAATGCACAATGAGCGAATAGTCAAGACCTTAGCATTCGGCATAATGGGCAGTTTGAATAGGAGAGGCAGACCCCACAATGAATGGGTAGGTGATCCAGTAGATTGGTGTGGAGCTAATTTACAGAAACTAAGCCACGCCACACGGCACAGGGAGGGATGGAAGAAAATAGTGAGAGAGGCATCAGACACTAATGGATGCTGAGCCCATGGTTGATGATGATCCCACACATTGGGTATTGCTGTGGGTGTTAAGAAGTCTGGGTGGTTTTCCCAGTTCTGCCATTGGTTGGCTTGCTTTCCTCTGTACTTCAGTTTCCCCACCTCTAAAACAGTGATGATACTTAACAGTAACTTGCAAACTCTTTCAGGGTATGGATACAGTGCTGTACAAATGCTCAGTAGTTTGTTTGATACCCAGGTTCTAAATTGGGTTACATTTCACCCCAGACAAAGTAATTTCACATCTATGGCTGGCCAGTACAGATGGAGTCGGGATGCATTCAAATGGGCTGTTGGAAACCTTGATTCAGCCTCGGTTGGGCTCATGCTACACTGGAAACCAGAATAGCCAGGACCATGTTTATACCGTATCCAAGTGACCTTTTCAAAAGAATGGTTCAAAGACCCATACAAGTGGGGCTGCAGATACCGCTACAGATGCTACTTGACATCTTAGAATTGTTGGGGATAAGGACAGAATAAAAAGCTTTTAATAAAATATCTTGGCACACATTTCCTTTGTGTAAGTGTGCACAGTTTGCCACCAGACGCAGCTGTTTGTAAACCCTCAGCTGCTTCTGAGAACTGGGAATCCATCTCTTTCCAGCACTGGGAGGATAATCTTCCTATCTGATAATCCACAGGTAGCCACAGAGCCAAACAGCATTAAGCTGCTGAGAAGTATTTTATGTGCAGTCAGCAGGACCAAATACCTGGCACCATGGGGTGGGGGTGGGAAGAGAAGGGTAAAGACAGGGCACTGTGGTCAGGCCCGGAATGGATTTAAGGAGCTTCTTTATCGCCGACATCTGGGGTGTGTTGCAAAATGGTCATGTAAATGTGTAGAGGCCGCAGTTTGTTCATGTACCTCCTGAGCCCCTCTCTGAGCTGTTTGATGGTAGCTTAGATCGGAATGATAAGCCTCACTTGGTGCTGCTGTTACCTTCTGAAATCAAGATTACCCTTAGGTGCCATCATGCTATAGTACCACCTTGATGCTTCAGTTCTGTACTGGGCAGAAAACGAACAGGTATACAAATTCAGCTGTCATAGATGATTGTTGGAAAGACCAGGTGGGTGAGGTCATATCTATTATTGAGCCAGCTTAGGTTGGTGAGAGAGAGACAAGCTTGTGAGCTTATGCAGACCTCTTCCTGACCTCAGGAACTCTGTGTAAGCGTGAATGCTTCTCTCTCTCTTGCCAACACAAGGTGGTTCAATAATAGATATGACCTCACCCATCTTGCCTTTCTAATATCCTACCTAGGCCAACATAGTTACAGTACCACTGCAGACACAGATGACTTGTCCGCTGCTGGTCTCCCTTCATTATTGCTGGAAATGGTTTGCCTACGATAATCACTTGCTTTGCCTTGAACTTGTCTATATTGCCACTTTACTGCACTCTAGATTTCTTGGTCAGTGGTGTGGGAAAAACACCCTCCCAAGTGTAGTGAGTTGCGGTGTTGTAAAGTGATAGTGTAAACAGGCTTTCTAAGTTTCTGCTAAGTTGCGGAGCTGCACAGCTTCCCATTAAGCCCTGCGACAGGCAGGGAGGTATCTATTCCCCAGTGGGCAGGTGGCTGGGGCAGCTCTGTGCTGGGGCTAACGAAGAAGTGGCCAGTGTCCCAGGACAGGCAGGTACCAGGCAGTCTGCCTTGGTGTCACCAAGGAGGAGCTGCCCAGGTTAGCCCAACTCTGTGGCACATCCCCACACAGGGCCACCTCCTGCATATGAAGCCCCTCATCCCTGTCCCAACCCCAAAGCCCACACCTCTAGCCTAGAGCCCCCACCCTCTCCAGCACTTCAGCCCCCAGACTGGAAGCCTCCTCTTGCATCACAGACCCTTCATACCTGGGCCCTCCCCGGAGCCCTCAACCTGCAGCCCTGCTCCTGTACCCCAGACCCTTCATCCCTGGAGCCCTTGCACGCCAACCCTCTGTTCCAGCCCTGAGACCCTCCTCCCTGGCCCCACCCCAGAGCCCATACCCTCAGCTGAAGCCCTGCCACCCCTGCACTCCATCTCTCTGCCCCAGGCCTGAGGGCCCCCCACCCCCGCCCCACTCTGAATCCCTGGGCCGCGCTCCTGCCACACACATTTTATTGTGAGCGCCGGTATGAAGGTGATGTGCCACACGTCGCCTCCCCTCTGTCGTACGTGACAAAATTCGCTTTGCTCGTGGGTGGGCAGAAACGGAGGGAACACTGGCTCTGACCGCCCCGCCCTGGCTGTGCTTTACGCTGCGAAGTGGAGATTAAAGCCTATGCTTTCAGCTCACTCTCGGCACTGGGGCCTGATCCCCCCCCCCCCCACTCCCCCGCACCTTTTGTCTGTGTTTTAAAAAACAAGTGATTTTTTTCCAGATTCTATGGAGTGACTTGTTGCTGACAAATACAGTGAACAAACAGCTCTCGTTTGCAAGAGTAATGCAGAGCACACAGTGTCTGAGAATGACTGGCTTAGTTGTGAACTGGGCCTGCACAAGGTACTCAAAATGAGCGTCTGTATCCAGGCACATGAATGTAAACACAGCTGCCAGTGAGCGGCTTGTGGTCTGATTTATTGGTTTATTTTCTCTGTCTGCTTGAGATGCACGTGAAGCCTAGTAGCTGACGTGACATTAAAGATCCGTGCAGCCTAGCTGCACCACAGCGTACTGGCAATAGTGTAACTGCTCCCGTGCTACATACCTACTAATCTGCTTACAAATTTAATTCCTATCTATAGCGTGAGCCCAAATCCCGCAGAGGAAAGACTCGATTATGACTGTGCCCACCCCCCCACCCCAGCATCTACTCTGCAGATGGGACTAGAGGGGAAAGTACTTCCTACTAATTTGTTTTTACATGTTGTTGATATTCTTGCAATTGGTTATTGCAAATCTCATTCCCCAGCTGGTGTTCGGCTGTTCTCTGTAACACCTCCTGTACCAGAAGCTTTCCTTCTTCCTGCCGCTTCAATTTACAGGTTAAAAAAAAAAACAAAAAAACAAGAAGTCCTGTGGCACCTTATAGACTAATGGATACTTCTGAGCATACGCTTTCTTCAGCAAAGACCTGCTTTGTCAGAGGTGGACTCCTGTATTGCCTGGATCTGTCTCTTTTATATAATCTGTTGTTGCGAAGACCGTTGTTCCCTGACTGGTCTGAGACTGTTTGTGTAACTGGAGAGGATCTGGGGGGCATGGGGCTGTGTTGTCTCAGTGGGGGCGGATTTGGGACTTTAAGGGTGTGTCTGTGCCGCACGCTTCTTTCAGTAGCGCCTAGTATACGTACCGGATAGCCTCTTCAGCACAGTTAAAGCAGTTGTGTAGAAAGTGTGGCACAGCTCAGGTAAGTAAAGAGGCAGCTGAAAGTCTCTACTCACTCAAGCTGGGCACACCTGTCTACATGGTGACTTCTGACAGTGTAATGTCCCACAGCTGGTGCCTTTCCCTACAAGAGCCTCATGCAGTGGGCAAAGGCTGTGCAGAAGGGAGGCAGGGAGCAGAGCGCTGCCAGCTCTGGGCTGTGGGAGCCTTTCCCTGATGCAGTGAGGCGCTGCTGGTGGAGTGGGAGACTGAACCTTTCCCTGCTGCCAAGTTAGCTCTGCTAGAGCCTTGCACCGAAACCAGTAGCTTGGCCCTGCAGTGTGGCCACAAGCTGCTGCTTGCTGCTGGGTTTGTTACACATACCCCTGCGTGCCACTGAATGCCGCCTGGATGTCTGGCGCTTCCTCACTGGAACAAGAAGCAGTGTTGCGATGTGGAGCCACGCAGCTGGGGGAAACCTGCACGTGGGACGGGTGTATTGACCAGAGATTGACAATTAATGTGGTGGGGGCGGGGGGGGGGGGAGTTGCAAGTTTGTGAAGTCTAATCAAACACTTATCCCTGGACATACAACGTTGTGGTTCACCTTCGCTATCCATTAATTCTAGATTTAAAAAAAAAAAAATTGGTGTAAACGAGCCCCACAGTGTGCCCCTGCCTTCTTCCCTTCCCTACACTCCCACGTGCATGGGTGGGATTGTTCCTGAGAGTGGCTGACCTAACTGAAGCCTGGCTTGTGAGAGAGCATCTTCAGAATGACCGTCCTGGGTCAGACCAATGGTCCATCTAGTCTGGTATCCTGTCTTTCAAGCCAGGTGCCCCAGAGGGAATGAACAGAACAGGTATTTATCAAGTGATCCATCTCCTGTTGTTCATTCCCTGCCCTGACAAACAGAGGCCAGGGACACCATCCTTACCCCTGCTGGCTAATAGCTACTGAGGGACATACCCTCCATGAATACACGCCTGTGCATGTCTAAAGAGACCTAATATTTTAATGCATTAAAATGGGTTTTATGCTCATCATTTACATCCTGTACTTTAATTTTATTGCCCCAGGTTTTGTACGCAGCGGGGTGGGATAAGACAAGTGAGTTCAATGTAATGATAGACAAATGAGCAGTCCAGTGGCACCTTCGAGACTAACATTTATTCCATTGTGAGCTTTGCTGAGTAAAACCTACTTCTTCTTCAGCTGGGGTGGAATGGAAATAACAGAATCCTGGGTTTATAGCAGGAGGGGGAATGGGAAAAAAAAAGAGTGGGGGAGAAGTTACCTGTCATTAGCAGGATTGTTTAATGAAGCAAATTAAGCTGGATGCATCTCATTCATAGCATGTAATTTCAGAGGTGCGTTATCAAATGCAGGGAAATGGCCCTTGTAGTGCCATAGCCAGTTACGATCTTTATCGAAGCCTAAGTTAATGGTGTTTAAAATTGTAAATGAATTCCTGTTTGGATGTCTTTCTCTGTAATCAGGTGATACCATTCTTTTGTGGATGAATGGCTACCTGTGAGTCTCTTGGTAACAAGGCTAAAGATGCAGCCAAAGCCCTTCCCACTTGCCCACACACTGACTAAGCAGCTTACTTTCTCTGTCAAGTAAAATATTCCCTTCTTCCCAAAGGATACAGGAGGTTGGCAGTCAGGCAGGTGGGATATTCCCAGAAGAACATGGGATTGGAAGGTTATTACTTGACCATAGAGAATTCTGGGGCATCACAATGGGAAGAGAAGACTTGATGGTGGCTAGGAGACTTGTGGCTTTGCTTACGTTACTGTTACCAAAGATTTAAAAGAACCTGAGAAATTCCCCAGACCTAATTTACTCCCTAAGAGTCTGCTGGCAATCATGGGAGAGCTGTTCTTTGTGCGTGGCTCATTCTGACAACTGGGCCCCCATCTTACTGAGAGGAGCGCCCAACATGTCTTAGCCAACCACCTTCTCAGAGGCAAAAAGTAGCATAAACAGCACTGTAATTCTCCAGGCAGGACAGAGCTGATGCTCCCGGCACAGGCTGCAGGGAGAGGAGCTGTGGGCCCTGGAGCCTGTTGTTTGTGTAGCATGTGGGGTTATTTGTGCCTGGGAACGCTCATCCTGGGAAGATGGCAGAACTGTAAATCATCTGTGAGCGGTGTAAGCCTCAGAAGCCGTTTAGAGCAGAAGGAAGAGCCCAGAAGCAAAATCCATTTTAAAATGTCCAAGTGGATAACTGTTCTTGCTGGGGAGCATGTTTTCCCCCTGAAAACAGGAGGGTGCTGCTCTCTGAGTGCTCTGCCTCTTGGAAGCAGGAAAAACGCTTGTTCCAATGCGGTCCCTTGCCTGGAAGAAGGGATTTATTTATTTCTAGACCTGCAGGTCTGCCTGTTTGGGCTCTGTCCCACATGCTGTTCTCTGATGTGGTTTAATTCAGGCGCCTGTACCCAGTTCCCAGAGAGAGAGGAGCTGTAAAGAGTTACCAAGTGGAATTTTGAATTTTAAAAGGTGTTTAAACAGCGTGGCAGTTCCGGGCGTTGGCTAGATAATGGGGACCAGAGAAATGTTTTATAGCATCAGGAAGTAGATTGTACACGTTACATATATGCAACAATATTATAAACTCACTTCCTGCACGGTGATTCTGACCCTAGTTTTAAAAAAAAAAAAATTAACTGAGATCTGGAGAAGGGGGTGAGCAGTGAGGTGGCAAAGTTTGCAGATGACACTAAACTGTTCAAGATAGTCAAAACAAAGGCAGACTGTGAAGAACTTCAAAAAGGTCTCCTGAAACTGAGTGATTTGGGCAACAAAACAGCAAATGAAATTTAATGTGGATAAGTGTAAGGTAATACGCATTGGGGGAGGAAAATAACCCCAACTATACTTACAATATGATGGGGGCTAATTTAGCTATAACTAATCAGGAAAGAGAAGGACAGAGATCTTGGAGTTATTGTGGATAGTTCCTTGAAAACATCCACGCAGTGTGCAGAGGCAGTCAAAAAGGCAAATAGGATGTTAGGTATTATTAAAAAAAGGGATAGAAAATAAGACAAGGAGTATCTTACTGCCCCTATATGAATCTATGGTACGCCCACATCTTGAATACTGTGTGCAGGTGTGGTCTCCTCACCTAAAAAAAGATATTCTGGCACTGGAAAAGGTTCAGAAAAGAGCAACTAAAATGATTAGGGGATTGGAACAGGTCGCGTATGAGGAGAGTCTAAAAAGATTGGGACTTTTCAGTTTAGAAAAGAGGAGACTGAGGGGGGACAGGACAGAGGTATATAAAATTATGATTGGTATGGAGAAGGTGAATGAGGAGAAGTTGTTTTCCTTGTGCCCATAATACAAGAACTAGAGGACACCAAATGAAATTAATGGGTAGCAGGTTTAAAACTAATAAAAGAAAATTCTTCTTCACTCAGAGTATAGTTGACCCGTGGAACTCCTTGCCAGAGGAGACTGTGAAGGCTAGGACTATAAGAGGGTTTGAGAAAGAGCTAGATAAATTCATGGAGGTTAGGTCCATAAAAGGCTATCAGCCAAGGGTAGGAATGGTGTCGCTGGCCTCTGATTGTCAGAGGCTGGAGATGGATGTCAGGAGGCAAATCACTTAATTGTTGTCTTTGGTCCACCCCTCTGGGGCACCTGGTACTGGCCACTGTGGGCAGACAGGCTTCTGGGCTGGATGGATCTTTGGTCTGACCCAGTATGGCTGTTCTTATGAGATGCAAACTGTGGTTGAAACATGTACACAGCAGCATTGGGTTACTTCTGGCTAGAAATAAACCATGGAGCCTTTTTTCATGTACTATTGAACTCTTGAAATTAAATTGTTGGTATAAATAGTTCCAGCTCCTTTGCTCCCTTCCAGTGAGATGCATGGAGGGTTGGAAGAGCTCCCCTATATACAGGTTGAACCTCTCTAGTTCAACAGCCTCTGGATCTGACGGATGCTGGATGAGAGAATTTGCTGGTCTACAGGAGGTCCATGTTGTCGAGTAGCATTACCAACACTTCCACTGCTTACTGGTCTCTTGGGGGTAAATTCCAGCACAGAACACTGAGAGCCAGGACTGGTGGTTGTAAACAAACTTTATTGGACCTCAGGAAATCTTGGCCACACATGTAAGTGGTCATCTGGGTGGCTAAAATAATGCTGAATTATGGATATTGTTGGGTGAGGGTGTTTCGGATTAGAGAGGTTCAACCTGTGGTAAGCTTCCCTTGCTAGGTACATGAAGTCCTCTAAAGCCAACTCCTCTAGCTGCCTTGGGGGAAAGGAGGATGGATGGATGGAAGGGGAAGTGTTGTTCATGGTAACATAGTTCTTTGGAATACCTTGCTGGTAGACTGAGCCTCCGACTGCTTAAAGGGTCTTAATGTGGATATGTGTGAAGGTTGCACAAACCCTTTTTCCCCTAATGGGGGAAATGCCAGGAATCCTGTGAGGCTGATTGTAGAGTGGTGCACCCCGCAATCTGTGATTGTCATGGCACTCTCTAATTCTAACCTTGCACCTGAATTATTTTTGTGTTCTTCACAGTAGTCCGAGGCGTTTTCACCCCGTGCAACCCAGTGAATCACTAGACCACCACTTGGGATTTAGTTCTAGACAGACCAGTGGTTAGGTTGCTCACCTGAGATGTGGGACTGTGAGCATAGGGATTGTGGAATGCACATGACAGAATTCAGGTGACCACTAAAATTGGGGTAGATGGCCTTCTGGGCTTCTAACGTCATCTAGTGTGTTGTACTAAATGATGCAGTAGAGATGTCCACCTACACCATCTTCAGTGTGACCACCGCTGTAGAGCAGCATGAGGAAACCTTTTACACTGGGCTCCACTTCTCATCCCTGCAACCCAGCCCCCTGCAAAATGTCTAATGTGATCCCAAGCAATGGAAATTGTGGTTACGTTCATATAGGGGTGGGGGAGAACGTGTAAGAAAATAAGTCTGTAGAATGTTAAAAATTTTACTCATCGGTATGTAAACACATAAAAACAGTAACGTAGTTCAACATTTTTAATTAGATGGATGAGCCGCAGCAGCCAATCATGCTGTGCCCCTGCTTATGAAATTTTATGTCCCACTGAGGGAACCCTACCCTCACTTTGTGCACCCCTGTTCTGGAGAATGCTGGCGAGCTTGCTGTCCTACACTCTGGGTGTGTCTACGCTAGAAACTAACTTCTGAGTTAACTTAGAAGTTAGGCACTACTTCGAAATAACCAGCAGAGAGTCTACACATCTCATACTTCAAAATAGGAAGCCCAACTTCGAAGTCTTTACTCTGTTCCTGGGAATGGAGTAGTGCCCTACTTTGAAGTTTAACTTGAAAGTTATTTTTGCAGTGTAGATGCAGCTTCTGAGGAGCGCAACGGAGCAAAGCTCAAAGATAAGTGCCTTGCTGCCAAAGGAGGCACCGGGACTGGTCCCTACAGAGACAGGCAGCACAGAGGCAGTTAAAGTGCGAAGAACAGCTCCAGTTGTACTTGTGACACATGCTTATCTAAGCCTCAAGGTGCAGAAACTTGTTCATCTTTTATCTAACTTGCTAATGAGTCTTTCCAAAGTTCAGTCTAGCGGAACGTTTGGATATAGCCTCCGCTTAGCCTGATCCAGCGCTTGCAATAAATACAATCTATAACTTGCATTTTTAAATTTAGGTGATAGATAATGAGCCATGGTCCATCCCATAGCTGCGCTCTGGAGAGTCGGCTGAACTACACAATTGATGGAGGAGCTACCTAACACCCTCTTCTTGTTCATGAGCCAATAAGAATAAAACAAGTGTCCCATGCTCTACTTGATCTGAAGAAGTGGGTCTGCCACGAAAGCTCATCACCTAATAAAGTGCTACATGACTGCTTTTTTATTTTTTTTAATAGAATACAGACTAACGTGGCTATTTCTCTCACTGTTATCTAGGCATTAAGGTACACTGAGTACTGTCTAGAAACCTACACAGAAGGTCCATCATACAACTTGATTTGTGGAATTTGTGAAATATGGCATTAGCGTGAACAGCAGAGCATAAGTATGTACAGCTTCCAAAAAACTGAGGCTTTAGCTACCAGCATTGTTCAGATGTCCAAACCTTGATTTACAATGTGTCCTTTGAATATCTTTGCCAGTTTTTTAATGGTCCTAATTTTAAACCAGCGAAACAGCTCGGTGATCAGTAAGAAAGGTACTTACCAATATGTGTATTGACCAGCACATACCTTTTTGTAAATAAACGCCCTGACAAATAATGTCCCTGGGGAAATGTTTATCTAAAATATTTACTGTATAAGACAACCATGCTTCAGGAACGCAAGCTCCTTGGTAGGATTGCATGTCCCAAATCTGCCACTTTCTGTCTTTTCAGCAGAATAGTTTTCATGAGGATTAAAAACTGTGACAGCAAAAAAAAAAATCTGTAGAGGAGAGAGAGAAATTGAGTACCTGCCCATTTTTAATTACTTTCAGGCCACCTTTGTATTCTGAAAGAGTGGGATTTTTTCTTCCTCTTAGAAATATCGGGCATTAGATATTTAAAAATAAGCAAATTTTAAAAAGTCTGAATAAATGTAGCTTCCTCTTGGTCAGGTTTCACTTCCTTGGTACTTGTGGTTCATAATCCTACTGTTTGTCTAGTCATCCGTCGCCTGGATTCCTGGGTAGACAAGACCTGTGTTTATGGTGTTAAAAATACTGCATGAAGCAAACAAGTGGAAGGAAGAAGGGAGCCTTTTCCACACTATCTTAATACATCACTGCAATGAGGACTGGAGCATTTTTTCCTTTGTAGGTCACCTTTTAAAGCCCTTGCCTGAACTGTTGTGCCTTTGATTTACTTACTCGTTTTTCATTAAAGAGAACAAACTAAAATACATTTGCAAGAAGTCAGAGGTGGAATTAATCTAATGCAAAGCATGTGGGTGAAGTGGAATAATTGAGCTACTCAGCAAGTTGAGAATGATAGTTCAAGATTGACTTGTGGTTCTCTCTCTAACTTTGCCTTCCTTTGTGTATTCCCTATTCATATTTGCATGTCTGTGGGCAGCAGCACAGAATTTTATTTCTGCTGATTTGTAAGGAACCCTTTTGAGGTAATGGATTCATTTGCTTGGCAAAAACTTAGACTGTTCAGGAAGATTCAAACCAAGTTGAGCGATCCAAGTTTCTGTCTTGTGAGTAGTGGCTGCCTTGTGCTTGGGGCAACTTAAACCTTGAACAAAAGAAGGCTGCGTAGCACGTATGATAAAATGGAATAGTCTACGAAGCAGAGATTCGCCCGCGTGATTGTTGATTCAGCAGCTGTGCCAGCGTACCTGTTGAAGCTTCCAACTGTGTCATTGCCAGGGCTTGAAAATTATGGGTCTCCAGCATGCCACAGAGCAGGTACATCATTTTTTTTTGATGGTGCAGTGAAACAAAACCTAATATCATCTGATCCTGGGTTTAAACCTTTCTATTTCTCACTCATTCTTTTGGGGCTAATCCAAAGCCCCGCTGAAGTAGATGATTCTGTTGATTTCAATGGACCATGGGGCAGGGCCTGTGTAACAGAGGTGTGCTCTTTAGACTGATATTGTGTTCTGTGTTCCTGGTGTGGTCCATAGGCTTTTGTGGAATTTGCTGTGCCTGGCAGGGGAGCCCTTAAGCTAGAACACCCTAAGCATTGTGCTGCAGGTGAGGAACTTGGCAAGCACTATTGAGGGTGGTAGTACAGGTTGAACCTCTCTCATCCGGCACCCTTGGGACCTGACCGATGCTGAATGAGAGAATTTGCTGAACTACTGGAGGTCAATATTGTCTAGCAGCATTACCATCACTTCCACTGCTTACTGAGCTCTTAAAAGACATTACGGGGGGAGGGGTGGTGGTGGTGGGGAAATTGCAGTTAAATAACAGCACAGAACCCTGAGAGCCAGGTCTGCTGGCTGGAAACAAACTTTATGGGACCACAGGAAACTTGGCCATGCCCACGATAAGTGGTCATCTGGTTAGCTAAAATCTGGCCGCATTATGGATGTTGCTGGGTGAGAGTGTGCTGGACAAGAGAGCTTCAACCTGTAGTGGACCAGGGGAAGTTGGGGCTTGCTTGCTCCATCCTTTTTAAAGACATTTTCTGTATCTCTCCAGGTAATGTTTTCTTTGTAGCTCACAATCTTCTTCCCAGCTGACAGGCAAGTGCTCTTTAGTGCTCTGTGTGCATGTTGATCAGAAGACAGGAAGAGCTGCTTAATTCTTGGGCATGCCAAGGGCACTTGATTTATCAGGTCTCCTCTGTAAGTAGCTTACCCTATAGGGTAAGTGGCAGAGAACAAGGGAGTGGATTGCAGAGAGCTAAGAGAAGAGGATGGAAGCAAAGCTGGTGAGGGTAGAGGGTTGCCTTGACTATCCCAGGAAGCAGACTGTATTAATGCTAGTTGGTGCCGTTTGCCTAGGACACGGGGCCTACAGCCCAAACTCTGCAGTAAAAATTGACCCGAGATTTTTCAAATCAGTTAAGTTCTTGAGTACTAAATAAATGTCTGTGTTTTTTTTTGTTGTTTTTGTTTTTTCCAAAAGTGCCAAACACCTTTTAAAGTCAGTGGGGGCTGCTGAGCCCTTTTGAAAACCTTTAATTAAGGAGCTTTGTACGGGTTTAAGTGCCTAACTTTGGTCACACAGGTTGGAAAAGAATGACCCCTGGGGACTTGGTGCCTTGTCACTGCTCATCTGAAAGATACGTGAAAAAACGAGTGGACTTTAAACTCTATTTTCCTTTGATTTTGCTTGGAAGTTCTTTTCTTATCCAGTAAACCCTCAATTTTTACGGACCCCAGTTGAGCAGACTTTGGCAACAATGGACACCCACTAGCCCCTCCCCCTGCTGTTCCTGAATTCTGGGCGCCAATGTCCACTCCCCACCTCCCCAAAATATATATGTATAACAACTTATGCTTACCGCAGCTGGAGGGGCCATTGCTTCCAGCCACCAGAGCTGTCATGTGCTCCTCCCACCAGGGGTAGGGTGCATACATGAGCAGAAGGCAGTCGCCTGCGCACCCCACCCCTGGTGGGAGGAGCACATAGTGGCTCCGGTGGCAGAGGCGGCTCCTCCAGGCCCCAGTGGAGCCGCCAGCTGTAGCAGGGCCTTGAGCTGTGACGGAGTCTCCAATGGTGGCCGGCCCTCCAGCTGCAGGCAGGCCCCCAGCTGCGGCAGCAGTTCTGGCTCCAGTGGCGGTGAGTCATGGGCATTTTTTGGGGGGCTGGGAGGGGACTGGCGGTGGAGGGGCGGACAGTAAACCCTCCGATTTAATGGACTTCTGGGTTTAAGGGACATCCTTCCGCCTATTAGTCTGTTAAATCGAGGGTTTACCGTACTTGTCTCAGGCCTGGCTTTTGGCTGAAGGCTAGAGAGGAATTGGTGTATGTAAAACATGGGAGGTAACCGTCCTGCTCTGCCCTACGCTGAAGAGACCTTAGCTAGCAAATTGTGTCCAATTCTGAGTGCCAGACTTAAAGAAAGATGTGGACAAAACGGAGAGAGCCCATGGGACAGCAACAAAAATTATAAGTTTTTTTTTAGAAAACCTGCCCTATAAGGAAAGATTTAAAACAAACTAAAAAGCCCTGGATTTGTTTCGTCTTCAGAAGAAAAGCCTGAAAGGGGACCTGGTACCTGTCTTCAAATATATCAATAGTTGCTATTACGAGGATGGTGATCAGTTTTCTCCGTGGCCACTGCAGGGTAGTACAAGAAGTAATGGGCTTCATCTGCAGCAGGAGAGATTTAGGTTAGTGAGGAGGGAAAAAAATGTGTGAAGATAATTTAAACTCTGGAACAGGCTTCTTTGGGAGGTTGCAGATAGCGCCCTATGTGGGTACAAAATTGGTACCCATGTCCGCAGAAATGATCTGCGGATATAAAGCAGTTATCAACAGACGTGCAGGGCTCTAGCTGTGGAATCCCCCTCAATGGAGATTTTTAAGAACAGGCTGGGCAAATACCTAGTCAGGAGTGGGGTAGGTTTACTTGCTCCTGTCTCAACGCAGGGGACTGGACTAGATGATCTCTCAAGGTCCCTTCCTGCCCTGTATACCTGTGATTGTAAGGGCTGGAGATGTGCAGCTTGGCTCAGTGGATGGAGCACCAGATGGAAACTGAAGAGAGCTGACTTCTATTCCCAGCTCTGCCACTGGGCTGTGGAGTGACCTTGGGCAAGTCGGTGTGGTGCTTTCTGTTCACCTGTTTTCCCCTCCTACCCCTTCTTTGTCTTGTTTACTTGAATTTCAAGCCCTTCAAGGTGGGGGCTGTTCTTTACTGTGGATGTACAGTGCCTTGCACAATGACATCAACGGGGAGCATCTAGGTACTATTGAAATACAAATAGTAACTCCTGTGCACACACCCTTTACAGCAAGATTCATTAACTGGAAACAACCCCCCTTCTCCCACATCTGGTGATGGCTGTGTGATAAATGTCATTCTGTGCACATCTTTGTCTCACCTGAACTCTGACAGTTGAGCCTTGGTATCTTCATTCCCATCTTCCGAACCCCTGAGAAACTTTTATCTGCAGCCACTCTTTTTTATTAAAGTTAGTCCGGTACATTAAATGCCTCTAATTCTCCCCTGTCGGGAATGGATACAGATGCAATTTTCCTTCCCTCAGTCACACTGGGCTGAGGCGTAGTGCAGGTGTCAGTCTATCTAGGACCAATTGTGATTGCTCGAGGCAGGAGTTTTATACTGGTTGAACGTCTCTAGGCCAGCACCCTTGGAACCTGATCACTGTCAAATGAGAGAATTTGCCAACCCATGGAAAGTCAAATTGTCGAGCACTTTACCAACACTTACGCTGGTTACTGGGCTCTTAGACATTTAGGGTTTAAATTCCAGCTAAATAACAGCACAGAACACTGAGAACCAGGACTGGTGACTCTAAACAAACTTTATGGGACCATGGAAAACTTGTCCACACCCATGATTAGTGGTTGTCTGGCCGGGCAAAGTCATGCCGGATTATGAATGTTGCCAGATAAGAGTGCGCTGGATTAGAGAGGGTCAACCTGTACCAGTGAATGAAGGCCAGTTGTCCACTTTCTCGAAGCCCCTGAGATATTTGGCTTTAAAATAGTTAAGTTCGCGTGTGTAGTAAAACTATTAAGTTGCTTCTAGAGGTGTCTTAAATGGATTACTTACAACTCTCCTCTTCTCTGTAAGACCTCTTCAGTTGGCCTTGTGTCAGTTAGAGCACTTGGCTTCCTAGGATAGCTACGGTGGTTCCCAAAAAAAAAATCCACCCCCCCCCCCCCCAAAAAAAAACACCACTCATCCATTTCTAGAATAGTTTGCTTATACCACACATGCTAGGTGAGAAGGCATGGTGGTGAGCTCTTTGGGTGTGATTGACATGGAATTTGGAATGGCTGCAGTGTTCACCAGGGAAGCCACAAATGAGCTATGTAGGGTATCTGATTGCCCCATTTGCTGCAGGTATGTATGTTTTCATTCCGTCTTGTCTTTGCCGGCACAAAGTTCCAAAAGGCAGTTACACTTCATCAAAAAATTGGTTCATGTCAAGTAGTGTCCTGGTCCTTTCATGCCTAAAATAAATGGAGGGAGGAGAGGAGTAGCTGTGGGGAAAGCATAGTTTTGAATCTTAATCTGGCTCTTTTTTTTCCAGGGTTGGGACTTTGTTCTTTCTCTGATTTCATGTTGGAGTATCTAGTTTCCTTTCAGTCTCCTTGGGCCTATGCAGTTTTGTTTCTCTCTGGTGTGGGCTGGACTCTTTGCATTGTGTACTGTGTCAGCAGTAATGAAGGCTTTCCGAGCATTCCTTCACAATATGTCCTCGTAGTCAGTCATTTTGTCTGAGAGTCTGCATCTGAGTGGAGTATGCGGTGACACAGTCTAGAACTGAGCCAAGACTTTTGCCTCACTGAGGTGGCATGAGGAGTAGATGCCAGTCACCCTTTTCCCCCGAGAGGCCAGTGTTTTAAAATCTCTCCTCTCACAAGTGATGAGTTGCTTCTCAGTCTCCAGAGAAGACTTTTTCAACTAATGTTCCTCTCCGTTTAGGAGTAGGCCCAGGCCTGGGACTGGGATGAGGGAAGGTGCATTTTCAGAACTATGTTGGTAGGGCCTTTATGCAGTTCTTCCTGGCTGTCTTCGGTGTCCTCTTTTCCTCATTTCTGTGTGAAACAGAGGAAACTGGCTGGGGAAAGAGCCTTTCTGTCCTGTGGGGTGACAGTTAATGATGATAAACAATACTATCTTACCCTTTCAGAGCCTTTTTGTTCTTGAATGAATCCAAGTTCCTTTATGCGTAACTGAAGCATTGCCCTTGGAAATCTTACTTATCTGCATTTCATTCTCACTCCAAAAGCCACTTTCTCTGCCTACCTGTGGTATTAGTGGTTGGATTGGGAGCGGACTGGTGGTGAGCAGCCCTGACCTCTTAGCAGGAAGTGGTGCTGGAGATCTAAGCTGCTAAAATATGGACAGCCAGGGGAGCTCTGGTAGCGCTCAGTTGCACTCTGTCCTTCTGTAAATCTTTTGCTAAACTTCAGGATCTTGGTGGAAGGGTGGATCAGCTTCTTTACCGGCTCCAAAAATAGACCAGATGTTAGTAGCAAAGAAGCATGACGGCATGCTGCTAAATAACCTAGATGAATGGATGAGTGCCCACAATACCTCCTTTACAGCAGGAAACTGAGAAGTCTGAAGCTTAGCTCTGCCCCCATTCTCTTTCTCTGCTTTGTGACAAGTAACCTAAAAGAAGCATTTAAAAAAAAAAAATACTGAGGAAGTAAAATATTCCCTGAGAGTGACTCTGGACATCTGTGGGACTCCAGAGCCCAAGCACTGTTGTCTTTGTAGCCTGTCTAAACAGGATCCACTTCTTTCGCCTCCCTCTTTTAAGGTTTGTCTCCTTCTGATTAACTTCCTGCATGGACATGCACGTCCCAACATAAGGGAGCCACGTTCCTATTTAGCTTGACCCACTGAGTGGGTGTTTCCCAATACCCACGTCTAGATAGGCCCTTAGGCTGGTGAGTGTCACAGTTTCAGCTTTGGCTTTGACAGGCGTGACAGTTTGGAGGCCAGTATGCGTGCCTGACATATCCCACAGGGGCTTGAGACTCAAGTCCCAGGCCTACAATTAGGCAGACAAGGACTCTAGCTGAGTGGGAGGAGGAAAGAGCGCTTAGTTTTCTCAGGATCTTCTCAGACTGCAGGAACGAGGAAAGGCCCTTATATGTAAAGGGAAACTACACCTCTGCGACTAGCGTCAGGGTGAGGAGGGGGAGGAGATGGCTGTTTCAGCCTTGTCTTAGAACTGGGACCCTTGGGCAGTGATTTAATGGTGGCTACGCCCTGCTTCACAAACCCCGTAGGGAACTGACCCTTATGTCCCGTCTTTCACAGAGTAATGGGGGCACCAGCAGCTGCTTATTGCTACCTGCTCTGAACATCCTCTTCGGTTCCTGACGCAGGTGCTTTGAATGGACTGTCTCTGCCCCCCAGCCTCTTCCCCAAGGGCCGGGAGACTGTTGGTGGGACTGTGTAGGTGCCTCTCAGGGATGGAAAGTGCAGATTCAGCAGTTGCCTGGTCAGGAATGTGATCCTGACAGCTGGAATGGGACTGAAACGATTAACTCTGCATGTGTGGGGAGCTGAGGAGAGAGGCCGGGTGGGTGTATGTAGAAAGAAAATCCATAGGGAGCTAACTTGCTCACGTTTCCTGGCCTCTGGTTCCCTCTCTGTGCTGTTCTCCGTTCTGTGTATTCTGTACGACGCACGCCCACTCGGGCATGTTGTCTTGGCACCTGGCAGAGCCCTTAAATCGAGCTGTCAGCACTTCCATTAGAAGCCCATCTCCACCCACTGCTTTTTTTTTTTCCCTTCAGGATTTAGAATATAATGGCTTCATGCATTATAATGAACAAGCCTCCAGGCAACTGTACTGCAGCTCCTGCCACCGGTGGTTCCAAGGTGCGTCAGGCATGTAATGACATGGTGGATTTGTATCCCCTGTGTTTTTTTTTTTTAAAAAAAAAAAAAAAACCGAAAAGACCATTGTGGCTGTTTTAGTAACCAAACGCATTGACCTTGCAAACTGCCCTGGCTGATTTGCTGATGTCAATCTCCTGCCAGCTCTGACCTCTTACAGAATTACTGTTCGTACCTGCAAGGAAGCAGAAGGTGGAGACCAACTCAGTGGCTTGGAAGTGGGATGTACGCTGTCTCAAATGGGGCAGAGATGGGAAGTACCCAACCAGATGGACATGGTGAGGCAAGTTTGCTGGTTCCAGTGCAATTCTTAAGAGGGTCAGTGCTTACAAAGAGTCCAGCAGGACAGATTGCAACATGAATGGGCTGTGGAGGCTGGTTAACCCTGGGAAGGACTGAGGTGCATTTGGAAGACCTGGCAAGGGAGTCTGCTGTGCTGTTCTGTCCCGTCTGGGGTGGAGGAATTTCAGTCTGCTGCCTTTCAAGCCAGCAGCACATTTCACCCGCACTTGATTCCGAGAGAGGGGAAAATGATTAAACTGTAGTTTGGGAAAAGGCGGCAGAAGGCAAAAGAACTCAAAGTTAGAGGATAAGTGTGTTTCTAATGGCTGTACGATGAAGCTGTTTAAAGTTAGATGACCTCAAAAAAGGGGATGACTGGAAGAGGAGGAAATCAAATGGAGCAGTGTGTTTTTTGTTGTTGTTTTACATTCTTATAACTTAGAAACAACTCCTTCATTTAAATTCTCCCCCCAGACAAACTGCCCCACCCCACCCCCCCCTTAAACCAAACCCAGAAACCTCAAATCCTCAAAAGCAAGCAAACAACAGATAAACCTGGTCAGGGGCCAAACCTTTGCATGTCAAGCTTCAGCCCAAGGAGAATATTTCACAGCTGTGCTGTAAACCCCCTGAAATGAAGGCTTTACAATGGAAACGCTGACAACCATATAAGCGGAACAGAGCCCTGTAATTAGTGTTCCGTGTTTTAATGTGCCAAACGAAGCACAGCAGAGGTAAATGGAATACCTCGAGCCTTAGTTTTGCAGCAGTAACAGGAGATCAGACCATCTGTTCAGTCAGCATGCACCAGCCCCCGAAGGTTACGCACACTTGTACTTGTGCACTGCTATGGGGAGGGGGGGCTGATGGGGGGGAAAGCTGAGAGCTGGGTTAGCTTAAAGGTATGCTCACCAGTTGAATTTAGCCTCTGTAAGGACTCTCAATCCTCTCCTGCCTCTGCATCCTCACATGTTGATAGTCCAGGTGTGGCCACGATCCATCTTTGCATGTTGGTGTTGGGGTGGGGGTGTGATAACGCAACATCATGTCATATTGCTGTGTCGCAACATTCTAGATTCAGAACTGCAATGGTGCTGAATGCTACAGTGGGGAGCGGGGAGAGAGAGAGAGGGTACAATCATGTAAACTGGGGATTTTGTGAAATCTAGCCGTGATCTTTTGTGAGGTGGGGGTGGGGAACAACGTTCATTATGTATTGAGTTTTCAAATAAGACAGTAAATAGTGGTTGCCAAGTGTTGCGTTGATCGTGACATTGCTCTAGTCTTTCCCACATGCAATGACCAAGGCCCCTCGCTGCTTTCTTAACACTGAGATTTCTGTGCCTGCTTCTCTCTCAGGGTGGTGTGGCTGGGCTCATGCATTACTGATGTACTCCCATAACACTAAGGCTACGTCTACACGTGCACCCAACTTCGAAATAGCTTATTTCGATGTTGCGACATCGAAATAGGCTATTTCGATGAATAACGTCTACACGTCCTCCAGGGCTGGCAACGTCGATGTTCAACTTCGACGTTGCTCAGCCCAACATCGAAATAGGCACAACGAGGGAACGTCTACACGCCAAAGTAGCACACATCGAAATAAGGGAGCCAGGCACAGCTGCAGACAGGGTCACGGGGCGGACTCAACAACAAGTCGCTCCCTTAAAGGGCCCCTCCCAGACACACTTTCATTAAACAGTGCAAGATACACAGAGCCAACAACTAGTTGCAGACCCTGTATATGCAGCACGGACCCCCAGCTGCAGCAGCAGCAGCCAGAAGCCCTGGGCTAAGGGCTGCTGCCCACGGTGACCACAGAGCCCCGCAAGGGCTGGAGAGAGAGTATCTCTCAACCCCCCAGCTGATGGCCGCCATGGAGGACCCCGCTATTTCGATGTTGCGGGACGCGGATCGTCTACACGTCCCTACTTCGATGTTGAACGTCGAAGTAGGGCGCTATTCCCATCCGCTCATGGGGTTAGCGACTTCGACGTCTTGCCGCCTAACGTCGATTTCAACTTCGAAATAGCGCCCAACACGTGTAGACGTGACGGGCGCTATTTCGAAGTTACTGCCGCTACTTCGAAGTAGCGTGCACGTGTAGACGCAGCCTAAGTGTATTATGTGAGTGTGATTTATTGACAGTGGAGGATGTTGTCTTGTCTTGCTTGCTTGATGTTTTCAGTTAATGAAATGGCTTAAAACATTAATTGTATTATATCTCTTGACCCCCAGGAGGCTTTTAACTAAGGGCTTGTCTGTTCCTGGAAACTGATTGGAACAGATATTCTGGAATAGCTACTCCATTCCAGAGTAATTGTTGCAAAATAATTACTCTGGAATAGCTCTTTTAGTTAATCTGCAGGTATTGGCAAGCCCTTGGAGCAGTTGTAGTTCTGCCCCATTGTTCAGCTTTGGGCTGCCCTCTCAGAATGGCCGAAGTGGACTCTGTCATTGCTGGGACTGGCCTTCCTAAGCTGCCGTCTCCTGTAAGATGCTGATTGATGAATTCCTAAAGCAACATCAAGACCACATTTCATGCCTCTCCCACCTCTGACCTTAGAGGCTGCTGTGTACAGGTGCTCAATGGCACTACAGCGTGTGGGAGAATGAAGCAGCTGTGGTTACCGTGGGCACTTGAAATTTTGTCCTACTCCTCAGATGCAGCAATGCTTGCCATTGGCTGGTGCCTCAGCTTCCTCAAACCAGTAGAGTGAGTGTGAGCTAGTGGTAAAAGCCCTTGCTGGGAGCTATCAGCCCCACTGCTTGTGTGGCGGTTCTTCCTGTTCCGGGCAGCTGGCCTGTTTGACCAATCTTTAAGGGGTTAGCAGTAATTCAGTCCGGGAGAAAGAGGTGGGGTGGAGGACAGCTGGAGACTGCTTGGTTGCATCCCTGGGTTTCTTATTGCAGTGTTTGACTGTTGCCTGATGAGGGGAACTGGGAAAGCTCTGGCTGCAGTACACCAGCTGCAGCAACACAGTGATGGCTGCTTCCTCTGCCAGGGCTGAATAGGGTTCCAGTAGCTGGCACTTCCTGGCAACTGTACTGTGTTGGCATGCAGAGGACAGCAGTGCTGGGCTCTTTGCTGCTGTGCTCTGTGACAGGGCCTGAAGAGCGGTCAGAGGTAAAGGATGAACGTGTGGCCTGAGGCACAGGAATGGCCGGTGGGAGGTCTGGGTTCTGCCACAAGCCTGCCATGTGGTCTTTGGGAAGCCACTGAGGGAAAACCTTTTTCAAACTTGGGTGCCTGACGTTGGCACTTAAAATCTGTACTTTGGCTCCTGAATGAGGGGGCTATATCAGACGTGCCGAGTACCTGCAACTCCCCAGCGGAGTGAGGCTCTCGGTACATCTGATAATCGGACCCCTGTTTTAGGGTGCCTAAGTGTGGCTTGAGGTGCCCAGTTGTAGGCACCCATGTCTGAAAAATTTGTACTGAAGGCAACTTCTGTCTCTGGGTATGTTTTTACTTCCTGCGGGTTCGGCATGCCGTGATAGGCTTTTGTTCTGGGGATAGATTTTTTTTTTTTTTCCTGCACGTGCGAAGATGTGGCAAAATAGATCTCTCTCTCTCTGGGCTCAGCCATTGACGCTGGTACTCCACGCTGCTGCCTGGAGTAAGAGACATCGGTGCGAGCCCAAAGAGGCCCGCTCAAACCAGGAAAGGAGGCTGATCCTGATACATTGATTCAAGCTGCGCAAATGGCATGGCTAGAATTGCGTATCTGGGATTGACGTTGATCCCTAGTGTAGACCAAGCCTATGAAATATGGGTGGTGTCTAACCTGAACTCCATGAGAGGGTTATATTTGGCTAAATTCAGTAACACTTTGAAGCTCAGATCCGTGTGTGTGTGTGTGTGAGAGAGAGAGAGAGAGAGAGAGAGAGAGTACTCTCCAGTCAGACTTTTAAAAAGCATTTTGCAGCATACTAAGTATTACTAATAGAACTCCACAGTATGGCCCTTTCAGTCATTGTGTCAGACTTCTAAAATGTAGACTGTAGTTTGAGGGCACAGATTATTGCAGGCACAACTGCGCTACTCAGTCTTGTAATTATCTTCATGTTCAGCAGGTGCCAGTTAGGCATCTGCTGTCTAATACATGGGGGGCTAACAGGGACTAGCATGTCTAAATGACAAGTGTGGGAGCAAAAAGGGAGGTCAGCTTGAGGACCCCTGGGAAAATTACACCCCAAGTTTCCAGTATTGAACGCAAACTCTGCTGGCTTCTGCCACCAGTTTCCCGCTCTTCTAGCTTAGGTTCACCTTGCTCCCACCCTGTTTCTGATCTGATTGGGATTTGGAGGCAGGTGATTAGAGGCTTCCATGGTTGGAGGGTAATGGAGCTCTGCAATAAATGAAGCTGCAAGAATCAGAACAGTAGAGCTGGAAGAGACCTCAAAAGCCAGGAAGTCCAGCCCCCTGCCCTAGGCAGGACCAAACCCACCAGATCAGCCTAGCCAGGGCTTGGTCAAGGCGAGACTTAAACACCTCCAGGGATGGACACTCCACTGCTTCCCTGGGTAGACCATTCCAATGTGTCACCACCCTCCTAGTGAAGAAGTTTTTCCTAATGTTCAACCTGGACCTTCCCAACCGCAACTTGAGACCATTGTTCCGTGTTCTGCCATCCGTGACCACTGTGAAGAGCCTCTCTCCAGCCTCTTTGCAACCTCCCTTCAGTAAAATGAAGGCTGTGATGAAGTCCCCACTCAGTCTTCTCTTCTGCAGACTAAACAGTCCCAGTTCCCTCAACCTTTCTTCATAGGTCGTATGCTCCAGCCCCCTAATTATTTTGGTCACCCTCCACTGGACCTTGTCCAATGTGTCCACATCCTTCCTGTAATTGGGGGCCCAGAACTGGACACAGTACTCCAGATGCGGCCTCATCAAAGCCGAATAAAGAGGAATAATCGCTTCTCTGGATCTACTGGCAGCGCTCCTCTTGATGCAACCTAATATGCCATAAGCTGCCTTAGCTACAATGGCACACTGACTCATGGCCAGCTTCTCGTCCACTACAACTGCCAGGTCCTGTTCTGCAGAACGACTGCTGAGCCAGTCAGACCCCAGCCTGTAACAATGCTTGGGAGTCTCTGGCCCAAGTGCAGGATTCTGCACTTGTCCTTATTGAACCTCATCAGATTTCTTGCAGCCCAGTCTTCCAATTTGTCTAAGTCACTCTGGACCCTATCCCTACCCTCCAGTGTATCTACCTCTCCCTCTAGCTTAGTGTCATCCGCAAACTTGCTGAGGGTACAATCCAACCCCTCATCCAGGTCATTGATAAATATTTTGAACAGAACAGGACCCAGAACTGAATCTTGGGGCACTCCACTAGAAACCGACTGCCATTCCGACATCGAGCCATTGATTGCTACTCGCTGGGCCCAACCTTCTAGCCAGCTTTCTATCCATCTTACCATCCATTTATTCAATCCACATTCCTTTAACTTGCTGACAAGAATATTGTGGGAGACCGTATCAAAAGCTTTGCTGAAATCAAGATAAATCACATCCATTGTGTTTTTTTTTTTTTTTTTCCCCTCCTCCTCCCCCACCCCCACATCCACAGAGCCAGTTCTCATCGTAGAAACTAATCAGATTGGTCAGGCATGACTTGCCTTTCATGAATCCATGCTGACTATTCCTGATCACTTTTCCCCTCCTCCACGTGCCTCAAAATGACTTCCTTGAGAAGCCCCTCCATGATTTTGCCAGGGACTGATGTAAGACTGACCAGCCTATCGTTCCCTGGATCATCCTTCTTCCCTTTTTTTAAAGATGGGCACTACATTTGCCTTTTCCAGTCATCTGGGATCTCTCCTGATCTCCATGACTTTTCAAAGATAACGGCCAAGGGCTTGTCAATGACATACGCCAACTCCCTCAGAACTCTCGGATGAATTACGTCTGGGCCCGTGGATTTATGTACGTTTAGCTTATGTAGGTTAGGAAAAGTTATGGCTGAGTAGCATCTATAAGACCCTGCAACGAGTTCCTAACTCTTGCCCTGTCAAGTCAGCCACGGGAGCAGGCAGCCTAGATGCAAAGGCATTGTGGTGAGATGGGAGGAGTTAGTTTTTAAAAAGCTGTCAGTTATGGAGCTTTGAAAATTGGGCTCAAGCTTCTCTTGTCGCACGGGGTCGAAATATGATGGCAAAACGATCCATTGTAACACCCTCAGCAATAGTTCTGCCTTTATACAGGAAGGAGCAGGGCTGGGGGCATGATATGCTGGAGGGGAGATGATGATGTCCAGTGGGAAAATAATTTCGTGGGCACATATGTGACAGGCATCCTCTTTGTGTCTGAATCCTGCTGCAGGGCAAAGGGGTATTTATTGCCCGAAGGCATTTTCAAGCCTGACCTATGTTACGCGGGTGCCTGGCGTGTCTGCAACACGCCTTGTGGGGAAGGAATTCTTGCGGTAGCACAGTGTGGCACTACAGCTGAAGTGCCAGGATAGAGGTGGACAAATAGTAGTATATAGGCTGCCTTTTTCGAAACCAGAGTTAAAAGCAGCCTGGACTGCACCTGGTGCTAAGCTGTATTGCATGCTTGATGTCTGTTATTAGCAATGGGTAATTTTCATAATGAGACGAGGCTGGAGTGTTGGCCAGATGGGATCACTTGAGAGAGATGTAAATTGCTTTCCATCTCTGGGGCCGAGAGTGCTCCGCCTAGGGATCTCCATCCGTGGTAGGGGCAGAGAGCTGGGGATCTGAGCTACAGTGCTGGATTTGTGCATGTAATTACTTTCCAATCCAAAATTGACAAGCATTATTGCAGTGTATTTTAAAGCAACTGTAACAAACCTGAAAGAGCACAGACATTTTTAAAAAGGAAAATGGAATTGGAGCACAGCTCTTTTTCTTGCTTTGCTAGTGGATTTCTAGATGCATTTTTAATAGTGCATGCTTATTTAATAACCATATTTAGTTACAGTTTTGTAAAAGCCACATTTCCAAAGAGACTTATTTTGCAAGAATGGGGATGGAATTGCTGTTGGGATTGTGATATGTAAGGGATATGAAATCTTCCATCTCTTGGTCACCAGCTGGAATACAGGGAAATCCATGAGTTACAGAACTGCTGCCTTTTGGTGGCCTGTGTGAAATGAGTTGATGGGGTGTCAGTTCTGTTCGTTATGGAAGTTGTAGTTGTATCACAAAACCCTCCATTATGGTTGGTACACTCTCTGGTACCATGAGCAGAGAAGTGAAGGTTTAAAGAGGCAGTACTTTTCCTACAGATGATTCCTGGGACACATTGACAGTGGACAGCTTGTCCTACCTCTATCTGTTGATCTGGATGAACACAAGACCTTAATCTTCCAGGAAGCTATTAATAATCATAGTAATCCATTGCAATAATAACTTCTTACGTGGCGCCCAGACCTGGAGGCTTCTGGATAGTTAACAAAATGTAACTCAAGCCATGTTAATGAAAGCCAGAAGACATGACCCAACAAAATCAAGAATTGGCATGGTTGGCGTATGCATGTGTTTTCCCCTGCACCAACATATAATAAATAAAACCACACTGCATGAACAGAGGTACAAAATTGTTCTCTTTCATTTACAGTCAGGAGAGAGAACACCAGGGAGGAGAGTAGGCTTCACGTAAGCTAACGGGTTTTCTAGTGTCTTCTCTGGCCCTTAACTGAGAAGGCCCAATGTAACTTTGCCCTCAGAAGTATGACAAACTATTATGAACTATTCATCTGGAACTTTTCTTTGTTCTAGAACAGTAATATAGTTTTCAGTACCTCAAGACCCTCCCAAATGCAGTTAGTAACCCTCTCCTGGGGGGTTACGACTCTTCAGTTGAGAAATACAGCATATTAGAGCTGAAACCCAGTTTACTTATAGAAATATTTGTATGAATTATGAACTATGAAAAGCCTTGCTGCTTTTAAAAATATTTTTTCACTTTTAAAAATTTGTCACTTTTTGTCACTTTTTAAAAAATATTTCTATAAAGTAAACTGGGTTTCAGCTCTAATATGCTGTATTTCTCAACTGAAGAGTCATGACCCTCCAGGAGAGGGTTACTAACTGCATATGGGAGGGTCTTGAGGTATTGAAAACTATATTACTGTTCTAGAACAAAGAAAAGTTCCAGATGAATAGTTCATAATTTGGGAAGTCAGATGCGTTAATTTCAGTCAAAGAAGTGTATATTACGTAGGCAAAAACAACAAGAGGTCCGTGGCACCTCGTAGACTCTCAGATATTTTGGAGCACAAGCTTTCCTGGGCAAGGACCCACTTATGCTCCAAAATAGCTGTTAGTTTACAAAGGTGCCGCAGGACTTCTTGTTTTTGCCTAACAGATACCTTTGGAGCATAAGCTTGCCTGGGCAAGGACCCACTTATGCTCCAAAATATCTGAGGGTCTATAAGGTGCCACAGGACCTCCTTGTTATTGCCGATACAGACGAACATGACTACCCCTCTGATACTATATTATGTAGGATTATCATTGTTGTTGTGGACACATTTTCTGTAAAGAGTAAACATACAAGGGAGGGCTCTATTAATGTGTGACTTCAAAATAGGGGGTCGCCACCCTGGAAAAGTTGAGAAATATTTATCTAATGGTTAGAATACAGGGGTGAGCGCTAGCTGGATCCTGGGTTCCATTCCACATGATCCCTTGTGACTTGAGCAAGTTGTCTTGTGCCATAGGCAAAAGCAGAACCTCAGTGAATCCCCCAGATTTTTTGAATACTTGCTCAGGAACTTCTTCATACCATCTAGGCTGGAGACCTTTGGCAGCTTTTTGAGTCCCAGTGGGAATCTAGCAGCACAAAGACATGTGGAAATGATCAGAGGAGGGTGCAGAGGGGCAACAAGGGAAAGGTCTCCTCTTTGCAGCTCTTTAACATGAAGAGGTTCTGCAGAAGGGCAGAGGCTAGGTCAGGGGTGGGTTGGTAAAATCTTCAAGCGGCTGTTTCCCGGTCTGTTTCTTTTCTTTCCAAAGCAAATCTCTGTCTGCAAAAAGCAGATATTTCAAGCTATGCCTTAGAGGATGGGATGTTTACGTTTGCAAACCCATTTGTGCTAGCCACCGGCCTCCCTTGAGGTCCCTAAAAGTGGCAGTACTACTCCAATGGATGTTGCCTGAGTGACTTTAGGTGCTTTCTTCATTTGCCGTCGGGAACCGTATTTGAGTGACTGTATGAACTAATCCATTGCTACCCGTGTGCAGATCCACCTGTGAGTGCTGCTTGTGACCCTTTTTTGTTTTCTTTTTGCACTAGGTGACCTTGGAGAAAGTGTTAGGAATAACTGTATCAGGAGGCAGAGGATTAGCATGCGACCCCAGGACCGGCCTTGTCGCGTATCCAGCAGGGTGAGTCACTGAGCATGTCATTAAAGGCCTTCGCTTAACACCGTCTGATACGTTACTGGAAAGATGAAGTATGTGTCAAATATGGTCTTTGATGGTGAGGCTGCTAATTGTCACTAAGTAGCCTCCTAATACATGAGGACGACTCCTCTCAGCAACGCTGGTTTAATAGCTTGTCGGAGGGATTGCATTTTCACTGTCATCTTTTAATGGGATTCTTTTCAGTTCTGTCATCTTGTGCTTTCAGCTAAGCGTTGAATGCCATCGTTTTTTAGTTAGATTTGCTGGTGTGCTAAACGTGCACATAACTCAAGTGGGGCGTTCAGCTCGGTACTCCTGAAGGGGAAGTGAAGAGGTGCAACCGTAGCATGGACTAACTCTCTCACATGTATTCTGTGACCTCTGGTGTGGTGCTCTTCACTCAGACATGCAGAGAAATCCAGTCTGACTACACTGGTAGCTTCACTCCAAGCGTCCTCTGGAATGCACCCGCCCCCCAATCCTTACTCCCTACCCATCCCCCACCTTGCAGTAGGTTGCTCAGGAATAGTGAGATGTTTTCTTCCTCTGCACCAAGGGACTGGGCTTTCTGCCTTCACATCATCCCCTGAGAAACTGAGCTCAGATCCCCAGGGATGCACGTTCCCCAAAAGCAATGGGCTGGGCTTTTTTTTGTGTTTGAATATTTTCCCAACAGAGCAGCTTTTATCTGGTCTTAAAACTCATAAGAGGCTCAGTCAATTTGAATGGAATAATGTTATTGAGGCTGAAGAATCCAAATGGTTCTGTTCTGACTCCTAGCACTGGTAATGATGTCTATCTTACCTATTTTATAATGCAGTACTCTGCAATAGAGCAATGGGGGACAAAATGAGCAGAAGATTTCCCTCAGTGTTATGATCTAGGAATGTAGACTATTTAATATTGTCTAGTTTGAGTGGGTTACTCCGCTGTATAGGTGACCCCTCAAGACAAAAGTTACCAGATCCCTGACCCCACTGAAATTTTAGCTCGTATTTTGATAACCTACCCACACGTTTCAAATATCTGTCACATCTGGTTGCTAGAGTTTTTTAATATTAGCTGCAGATTTAGTTTTGTTTTATGTAGTTATGGATGACCTCTGTCATGCCCAACTAGTTGTCTTTGGTAGTTAACGGTCTGTATTGGCTTGTGAGAGAACAGTATCTACCAGTTTGTGCCTCCAAAATGAGAGGAGAACCTGAATGGAGTCATGAAGGACAAGCGAGGCAAACACTTCAAGGGGAGCATGATGAACAATGTCAAATGCAACAGAAGTACTAAGGAGAATGAGGCCTGAAATTTAGCCAGGAAAATACGATCATACACTGAGAGCAATTTGTGTGGAGAGAAGATGGTGTAAGTCAGGCAAGAGCACCCAGAGTGAAGCTGATAGAAGGAGCTTGGGAAAGCAGTTGTGGATGACATGTTGGAGAATGCAAGGTTCAAGTCAGTGAATTTTCAGTCCTCTCTCTGTCACCCTTGCTTAAAAAGTAGGTGGAGGCAGTGGACCTGACCCCAAAATTTTATCTCAGCTTTGTTTGCCTACTCTCAAGAGTTTCTTTTCCGCTATTCGCAAGTGCGCTTCTAAGTTTTGGGCATGGATGAATAGAAGTATAATTTGTAGGATACAATATATTAATAGCAGGAGTTCTGATTTTTACATATAGACCCTTCAAGAGCCAGGTACACTGGGGAACTGGTCTCTGCTAGGTAAGATATAGCTGTTCCACGAAGCTACATCCTGGCTGTGATGACCAGTAGCTGCTCTGCTTGTTTTGTTCTGACTCCTAGCAATTCATGCCTTGATGACTGAGAGCCCTTGGAGGACTGGGATTCCATTCTGTGTTTAGCATTCGTTATGGATCGCAAAACGTCTTGTAAACTTGAGCTTCCATATAAATAAGGCACAATAACTTTCCTAGGCCCTTTGCTTGAGTGTGAGGCACAGCCAGACACAGCTGAATAAACATAAACCACCTGCCTTCTTTTGGTGTGAAGGCCATTGCATGATGCAGAGGTCCTGGGCTTGCTCTGGAAGGTGTTTAAGTCTTGTGATGGCTCTTTACTGCATTTAAAATGCTTTTGTTTAAACTGACTGCACTTTGAGTTGTGCATCTAAGTACAGCTCTGTATCCTTCACCCTTAAACCCGCAGAGGCCAGGCAAATGGATTCCAGTGTATATTGTCTTTCCCCCACTACCCAATGTTTTCTAACACGGAATACATTGGCATTTGAAGAAGGGGCTGTGGGGGAGCGGTGGGGTGGGGGTGGAGGGGAGAGCGTGTGCGCAAGCTTAGATTTTTTTTTTTTTTTTTTTTTGGCTCCTCTACAGCTTAAAATAAACTAATTTGTTACTAGTGATCTCCTGTGAGAAGCTCATGCCTGCCAAGAATCAGCCAGCTCCGGTTCTATCAGATGTGTAAGGACACGTGGGGATTATTCTGGGTAATTAAAAGGTTATTCAGTTCTTTAGGCCTTTTTCATAGGACTCCCTGTTCTTTCTTGTTGATAACACCATAGGTCCTCAGCAAACAACACAGGGCCTGTGCCAGCTGTGTGATCAGCAACGTGAATGGTTTATTTGCATTGCTGTTGGCATGCCGTAGCTTGGCTGGTTTGTGATGCTGATGTGATTTGGTGCTGTCAAGACAATCGTTTGTGCTTAGTTTGCCCTAGTGCTTGTTAGGGGCTCAATACACACCAGGAATAACGTGCAAACCTAATTGGGCAGCAAGTTCGGTTTGTTATGTTACTACTTTCCATTCTCATTCCCAGGGGATTTCTCCCTTCAGGGCTGTCTGGCATCACTCTTGCGATCTTATTTTTGTTTGTTTGGATTGCCAAATGTTATTGTTGCCTTTTCAAATGGACACTTAATTTCAGTAGCTAGAGTGGTGCATAGAACAGCTGGCTGGCACCGCCAGCGTGCATTCCCCTGCTTGCCAGGTATTCCTGTGGTTTTCTCAATGCTGCACAAATGTACTGAAGTATCCCACTCCTGAGAGGCAAATCTCCTGCCCTTGGCCTGCCTCCTGAAAGAGGGAGCTTTGTGCTGTCTTTAGGTTATTGCATTGGAATCACTGCACTTCCGTCGGGTCAAAAGAAGACTGTTGAGCTCTTTCCTCCTGAAGGAGGAAGCCCGATCTGCCCCAAAAGGTCTGCCACGTTGGTCAGCCGAGTTCTGTGCTGCTATTCGCTCCCTGTGCTTTGCCTGCTTCTTGATCTTCCTCAGTGCGGAGCCTGAATCCTCTGCCTTTTGCCTTAACCCATCCCAGACCCTACTGAGCCTTCTTAGCACTGAGCCTTCTAGCTCCTAACGCATGCTTGCTTGCTTTCTGGCTTGGCTCTTGTTAGCAGTGGTGTTTTCACTCCATGTCAGGCCTGCGAAGAGGGGCCAACTGCACTGAAGGTGGCAGATGTTCTAGGGCAGCCCTTTCATGTAGCTTTTGCTTGGGGAGACACGACTTGGGGGATGTATTTACCTTGTTTCTTGGAAGGTCTCTCAGATGCCTCCCTTCCCTTCCTGTTCCTGTGCTGACAAGTAAAGTAAGCCCCCATTGGTTTAACTTGACCTCTGTCTCCCTGGTTTGTTGTGTAGAGAATAGCAGGGTAAGCCTAGAGGAGAAAAGTTGTGGGATTTTTTTGGTGGCAGGTGAGACCCTAATTTTTGGTCCCCTTTTTAGTTTCTCTCCCTACAGTTTCTGCTCCTCTTTCCTTCTGGTTCTCTTTTCTCAGTAGCTAGCAGTGGTTCTGTCTCCTGGAAACAAGAAGGGAAACAAAGCTAAGAAAATCCTCTGAGATTACTGATGGCTAGTGTTTAAAAAAAAATGTTTTGAAAGGGAGAAAATGTATCTGTCTGTTTTTGAATTCCAGGCCAGATGCGCCGATGACTTGAGTCAGCTCATTGAAGTTTGTTTTCAAGAGCTTGTAAGGCTGTGTGACTTGAGTGACTTTTTTTTTTAAATCCACTCTTGACCCCCTCTTCTTGGCTCAGTCACTCATGAACTTCTGCTGCATGCAGACGACGACGCTACCTGCCCCAGGGAACAGCCAGGTTGCAAGTGAGCACCAACAGCACTCTGGTAGGCTTGTGTTTTGCCCAGGATAGCTTGTGGTAGTGGATAGTGCTGTGCTGTTCAAATTGCTGTGGCTTTCAAATACATGTCTCCTGATTAAGTAAGAAGCATTGCTATGATCTAATCAGCCTGTTCTTTCCTATTGGCTCCTGTTACCAATTGGCGGCTGCTGCCGTGACTGAGGGGAGCAGCACATGGGTTAACACATTACACCAGTGATGGGTAACCTAGACTAGTAAGTAGGCTGCATGAATGGCCCTCCTTCTCTGTGGGACGCAAGGTTGTTGTAACAAAGAGTTTCCCAGGATGGGGTAGTTTTGCCAGCTGCGCTTGCATACCTAGAATTTGTGAGGTGTCCCACTTGAACCGTAGCCGCACTTTGATTGGATGCAGAGGGTGCGCATGCCTTCCACATTGAAGTGAGGTGCGCCGTGTTTGCAGACATGTGCCCTTGTTTTACACCTGTGTCACTTTAGCAATACCTGTAGGGGAAGAAACCTTGTGGGATGGAAGTCGATGGATCTGACAAGCCAATGCATGGGCAACAGCAAACAAAACGTCCCATGGGCCACACCTAGAACCTTTATGGGCTGCATGCAGCTCGGGGGCCGAGGGTTGCCCACCGATGTATTACAGTGTCTCTCTGGGGGAAGTGGAGTTCCAAGCTGTATTGGATGCATTTGCTGGTCTCGGTTTGGACATTTTCTCCTCCTATCTACCGCATGCCACACCAAAAAGAGTGAACTCCCCCCTCCACTCCCCATGACAAGCATAGTTCTGTATGCTTGGCAGCTTCTGCTCAAGAAAAGATGCAGGACTGGAACAGTGAATTAATACCTTGGTACATTGAATGAGTTACCTTGTGAACTTGCATAGAATCTGTCTTAGCTCCTCAGCTTGCACTAAATTCAGTAAATAAATGATCTGGAAACCTCATTTGGAAGCTGTGCAGGTGCTGAATTACCCAGGCTCATCAGCACCCAATATTGGGTGAGACAAAGGTAGCAGGGAGACTGGTGGAGCTTGCCAGCAGAGGAGGGCAGGGAGTTTTCGTTAGCTTGCAGATACTCTGCAAGAATGAACGTGAAATGGGAGAAGAATGAAACATCGCCAACAGCACTGCTTTGTTCTTCCTCTGCTTGCGCCTGAGGGGACCCTTACCAAACAGGGATCCTGTCCCTGGAGGCTTCTCCCTGGTCTTAACTTGCTGAGCGTCTGGCTTACATGTCTCTGCTGAAGAAAGCCAGAGAATTGTAACCACCTGGCATGAAAGGTGCCGGTAGGTGAAGTTCCTCAGGAAGCAGGTGTGAGAGCTGCAGGAAGAGGTGGCTCTTCTGTGTACCATCTGGAAGCATGTGAGCATCAAGGACAGGAGGCACATGAAAATGTCCAGGATAGAAGATGCTAGCCAACTACACAGGACTGTGCCAGCACCAGAGAAAGAACAACTGGCTTCTCTGTGGGCTGGAGACTGGTTGCTCTCTGAGATGGTCACTAGACATTAAGTCACACCTCCTGCTCCGCCGTTGCCTTTGCATCAAGGTCCAGAAACAGTACGTTCTGCTGGCAACAAGAGGTGCAGCGCATATCTCAATGGCTGAGAAAGAGTTGCCGCCCGCCTGCAAGACTGGGAGATTCATGGCACCACAGCCAAGAGAAGGAAACGTTGGATGGTGGTGGGGGCAGGGCTCCCTCTGAAGAGGACTGAAACATTCATCATCACCTGCAGCCCCGGGGAAGTGTGGTGCCTGACCCAAACCCATATCCCAGGCATGTCAGAAATATTATCAGGGCTTATTTGTCTCTGTGCGCTCTTCCCTACTTCTCACCCACATGGGCACTAATGATACTGCCAGGTATGACCCTGAGGATATCCGTAGTGACTGCAGGGTCCCCAGAGGGAGGCTGAGGGCATCAGAGGCCCAGGTGTCCAGTTGAGGGAAGGAGCCCAGGCAGTGACGGACACATGCTGGAGACAAATGCCTGGCTGCTCAGATGGCATTGACAGGAAAGCTTTAGTTTACCTCACGATGGGATGCTATCCTAGGAAGGCAGCATGCTGGGAAAGAGATTGTATCCACTTGATCAGCAGAGGGGAAGCCTAACTTTGGCTTCTGGAAGGATGCTGAAGCAAATGATCAGTCAGTCAGTTTGCAAGCATCTAAAAGAGGTGGTCAGTAATCTTTGGAGGAGCGACTCCAAGAATTTGAAAGGTCAAGGGCTGCACCCTTCTATGTTAAGGGAGGAGGTGCGGGGTCTGAGATAGAGGTTCGTTGTATAAGGGACCTCGGGGTCCATGAGGTGGTGCAGGAGAGAATTCTGACCAGAGGTAGGACGCAAAGGGTTTGGGTTGTGACCTAAGGCAGGGAGAGGATGGTGCTCTGGTTGGGAGACGCTTACCTTAAGCACCTCCAACCAGCAGCCCAGTGGGACCCTCAGGCAGGCTCTAAGTGGCAGGCTGCTGGGGCCATGCACATCTCTGCACCATGTGCCCATTGGTGTGGGGGGAAGGGGACTTTGCACAGTTCCCAGCCAGTGGGAGCTGTGAGATTGCACTGAGGGTTGGGGTAGCATATGAAACCTCCGCCCCTCCCCCCCGGGCACATGGCACAGAGATGCACATGGCCCTAGGAGGTGGCTGCTTTGAGCTGTATGCAGAGTGTGGCAGTCAGGGGGCCTGCCCAAGGGTCCTTCTGGGCTATGGGACACTAGTGGCCCAGAGGGTCACAGCAGGCCAGAGCTGAAGGTTTGGTGGGCTGCATCGGGCCCACAGGCTGCATTTTGCCTCCCTTTGATCTGGAGTAGCGGTTCCCCACCTTTTCCAGACGGGACCCATTTTGACAATTTAGGAAGACTTGATGACCCAAGGCAATTCAAAAAAGGCTGTTGGGGGTGGGGGGGAGCAGTGCTGTAACTAGCTAGTATTGTTCCTGAGGCAAGAATATAAAATTGTCCCCTCATGTTTATATTCAAGATAGTTGCTTCATAGAAAAGGGGAAAATTCATTAGTAAAAACAGTAACACTACATTTACTGTAGTTAATCAGAGTTGTGGTGGTGGAAAGACACTCAACTTCAAACTGCTCCCCCCCCATCTTAAACCCCACACTCAAAGGCTAGGAGTCACTCAGGGGCTGCAGAGGGCTCGGGGAGTAACCCTTGGGGGCTAGGAGAGTCACACTTGGGCTGGAGGGGGCTAGGGAGGTTCCAGTCAGGCTAGGAGTTACTCAGGGGCTGAAGGGTGCTCGGGGAGTCACACTCCAGCTGGAGGAGTCTAGAGGGGATTAGAGGAGTCACTCTCAGGGGCTAGGAGTCACACAGGGAGTGAAGGGGGCTAAGGGTGTTTTGCTCAAGGGTTGCAAGGGGTAGGGGAGTCGCACTCAGACCGGGAGTCACTCGGGCTGAGGGCAGCTAGGGGAGGCACAGGGACCCCTACGGCTGGCGGGGGGGGGTACCCCGGCCCCCATGGCAGGAAGCCAGTGAGGGCAGAGCCCTGGCCCAAGGGGAGACACCGACCATGCAGCTGAAAGCTGGCTGGGGCAGAGCCCTGCCGCCAGTGCCAGGCACAGGAACCTGGCTGGGGGAACCCCACCTGCTGCAGAGGCTGGAAGCTCTGCCCCTCCTTCCCAACCTCCTACCCAGGCCTCCACCTTACCTGAGCTGGGCACTGCTCCTCAGGCATGCAGTTCTCTGCCCTGCAGCTGAAATGGTTCTCAATTCAATTGATTGGCTTAACTGCCTGACTGCTGTTAATCCAATTAAGAAGTTAAGAACCACTTCAGGAGTGTGAATGGCTTCTTAATAGCCGCCTGTGGAGCTGCCCAGCCCAGCCGTGACCCAAGTTTGGGTCCCGACCCATAGGTTGGGAAACCCTGATCTAGAGTGTAATAGGATTATAAGAAATAATCAAGAATAAGTCATGCCAGACCAATCTAAGTTCCTCCTTTGCTGGCCTTTGTTAGTTGTTGGCTTAGTGGATAAAGGCAAAGCAGCAAATATGATATTCAGTGACTTTTAATAAAGCTTTTGACAGTCGCACATGACAGTTTCAGAACCAAGGTTATGTGTTCTGCATGTGTTCTGCATGAGTCTACTGAATTGTGGATGTACAGCTCGTTGAAGAAATATGCTGAAAGTGGTTATCAGTGATTCTTTGGGACATCACATGTCTAGTGGTGTCCTGCAGGGGTCTGTCCCGAGTCCAATTCGAGTCATATTTTCCTGAAGGACTTGGAAGATGGGTTGGAGAATATGCTTCTAAAATTTTGTAGTTGACACCACGGTGGGAGGAGTTGCAAGCACTTTGAAGGACAATATTAGAATTCAATATCATCTTGATTAAATTATGGAATTGGTCTGAAATCAGTAATGTAATTTGGGAAAGGAAAGTACAAAATACTGCACTTAAGGAAAAATCAAATGCACATCTACAAATTGGAGAGTACTGGACAGCCAACCAATCAGCGAAAATGACCTATGGATTATAGTAGATCACATACGGAATATGAGAGAGCAACGTGATGCAATTGTGATGAATGGAAACGTTTTTATATATGACTTGGCAGGTGATTTGTCCTGCTCTAGCTGGCATTGTTAAGGCCTTAGCTCAAATACTGTGTACTGCTTTTGGGCACCACACTTCAGGAAAAAGATGTGGGCAAATTGGAGAGAGTCCAAAGAAGAGCAACAACGTGTTGCAAGGTATAGAAAACATGACCATAAGGATGGGTTAAAGGTGACCAACCTTAGTCTTTGACAAGGGGGTGGCCAACCAGTAAGTGACTAAGGGATGTGGATAGCACACAGAGCCTCATATTATATATCTATATATAAGTATTTGATGACCTGGATGAGAGACTGGATTGCACCCTCAGCAAGTTTGCAGATGACACTAAACTGGGGGAGAGGTAGATAAGTTGGAGGGTAGGGAGAGAAGATCCAGAGTGACCTGGATAAATAGGGGGATTGGGCCAAAAGAAATCTGATGTGGCTCAACAAGAAGTGTAGAGTCCTGCACCTGAGGTGAAAGAATCCCCAGGGTTGTTACAGGGATTGTAACTGACTGGCTAAGCGGGCAGTACAGCAGAGAGGGACTGAGGGGTTATGGTGGATGAAAGGCTGGATATGAGTAAACAGTGTGCCCTTTTGTAGCCAAGAAGGCTAATGGCATATTAGGGTGCATTAGGAGGAGTATTTCAAGCAGATCTAGAGACGTGGTTGTTCCCCTCTGTTTGGCACTGGTGAGCCCACATCTGTAATATTGTGTCCAGCTTTGGGCCCCCCAGTATAAAAAGGATGTGGATGTGCTGGAGCAGGTTCAGCGGAGGGCAACAAAAATGATTGAGGGACTGGAGCACGAGACCTGTGAGGATAGGTTGAGGGATTTGGGCTTGTTTAGTTTACAGCAGAGAAGACTTAGGGGTGACTGAATAGCAGCCTTCAACTTCCTGAAGGGGAGCTCTAAAGAGGTTGGTGAGAAACTGTTTTCAGTGGTGTCAGATGGCAGAACAAGGAGCAATGGTCTGAACTTACATCAGAAGAGGTGTAGGTTGGATGTTATGAAAAACTACTTCACCAGGAGGGTGGTGAAGCACTGAGATACCTAGAGAGGTGGTGGATTCTCCATCCATTGAGGTTTAAGTCCCAGCTTGACCAGGTCCTGGCTGGGATGATTTAGTTGGGGTTGATCCTGTTTGAAGCAGGGGCTGCACTAGATGAGCTCCTGAGATTCCTTCCAGCCCTATGATTCTATGTGGCTTAATGCCCTCCCCCTCCCCCAGAGCCAGGCACCCTTATCCCCCTGCTATAATCTCAGCCCCTCCTCCCCGCTCTACACCAATCCTGTCCCCCAGAGTTAGTCGCCCCCAGTCACCTGGTCAGACTCGATGCTCGTGACTCACTGGAGCCACCACCACCTCTGTCACCTAAGCTTCTCCCATCAAGCACTGGGATGTGTCTGCAGAGTGGCGGTAAACGCTCCTGGCATGCAGCTCTGAGCAGGAGCTGCATCTAAGTGCTCAAAGAGCCACCTGCTGCTCATGTGCCACAGGTTGCCACCCCTGTCTTATAGTGAGCGGGGGATTTGATGAGTCTTTAAATATGTTAAGAGCCGTTGCAAAGAGGACAGTGATCAGTTAATCTCCATGTCCACGGACAGCTGGATAAGAAGTAACGGGCTGAATCTGCAGCAAGGGAGATTTTAAGTTAAATTTACAGAAGCATTTTCTAACTACAGGTTGAACTTCTCTAGTCCGGAACCCTCAAGGCCTAACTAGCGCCAAACCAGAGAATTTCCTGGACCAAGGAAGGCCAATACTGAGTAGCATCATTACTAACACTCCACCTGCTCATTGGGCTCTTAGAAGACATTTAGGGGTAAATTACTGCTAAATAACAGCACAGGACTGGTGGCTGTAAACAAACTTTATGGGACCACAGGAAACTTGGTCATGCCCATGATAAGTGGTTGAGTAACTAAAATCACACCAGATGATGGATATTGCTGGACCAGAGTGTGTTGGACTAGAGAGGCTCAACTTGTATAAGGATAATTAAGCATGGGCACAGGTTTCCAAAGGAGGTTGTGGAATCCCATTGTCTGAGGTTTTTCAGAAGCGATTAGGCCAATGCCTCACAGAGAATGGATTAGGTTTACTTGACTGTACCTTCACGGAGCAGGTCTGGAAGTCCCTTCTAGACCTATATGTCCATGATTCTGTGCTCACACAGATGGGGAGGGAGACAGAACAGTATTAAGACTTTGCTGCTGCTTTTTAGCAAAAGCTGTTCAGACAGAAGCAAAGCTGCTTTTGTTTCAGCCTTTTCACCTCAGATTACGTCGCGTGGCAATTACCCCTTCCTTAGAGGTAGAAGCTCTGTGCCGTAGTTAGCAATAGACTGCCACGTGCCCTCCCTGGGTCAAATTTCATTTTGTCACTGCTGCTGCAGGCACATTGGACTCTGCAGGATTTTCTTGGTAGATAAACTCGTGTACCAGCCTAGACTGTCCATGGAGTGAGCTGGGCAGATTCTCTCACCTCCTAGCATGGGTGGATTACTCGGTGCAAGCCTTGTGAATTTAGACAAACCTCCTGAGTCAGGGCCATCCATGTTCTGCTTCCTGCTACTCCAGAGAGGTGATTGACAAGCTGTAAATCAAGAGGAAGATGACAGCAATCTGTGTCACAACGAAGGGGAGGGAGGGTGAGTGAATCGGTCACAGTCAGCATTTCTCCAGCCAAAAATCTGCTCTGCACGTGTGGAGCTGTCTCAGATGACTGAGTGGTAAATCCCACTGGAAACTGAAGGGCTGAAGATTCTCCCCTGCCCCCCGCAGCTGTGGTTACTGGTTTGTTCCCAAATTCCTCATCCTGTTGCATATAGACAAGGCTGTAAGACCGAGCCTTTCCCAGCAATCCCCATCTGGAAACCTTTGGAATATTTTAACCCTGAATTTTTGTTTCTGGTGTATAGACAGTTGTACAAGCAGCACACAAGAAAATCAATCATACAGGGGGAAATATGCTCTTAACTAAATCAAAGGTAACTATTCCATAACTTTGGGGACTCTCTGGCATGCCAAGAACACCCTGTACTGGCAGAGGAAATGGATGGAGTGGCAGCAGGACGCTAACAAGCTGTAATCCGGACACACTGATCCTGTCATTGACTTGGTAATTGGTAGGGCCCTACTAAATTCACACTTTCCCTTTAGTCAATTTCATGGCCGCAGGGTCTTTAAAATTAGTCAGTTTTGTGGTTTCAGATGTTTACACCTGAAATTTCTGGATGTGGTTACCGGAGGTGCCTTGATACAAAAGGGGTGTGGGGGGGGGGAATCCCAAATCTATGGTAAGGGGGTTGCAGAATTGCCATACTTGTTTCTGTGCTGCCTTCAGAGTCTCATTCCAAGGGCCACCAGCTACAGAGTCTTCTGCAGTTGGAGAAGGGTCTGAGAAGTGGCGGTAGGTCCATCCTCTTCCACTGCAACTGGGAGGGCTGCAAATGGAGGCTTGCAGCTTCTAGTCTGGGCCAGTGGTGCCCCAGGACTCTGGACAATTTGAAATATGGATGACCCAGCTCTTGCAGGAGCCATGGGGTGGAATTTCAGATGCTCTGATCCCTGAGTAAAGCCCTGGTGGCAGAAAGCCTGGAGCTCAGGCAAGAGCTGGGAGGGAGCTGGGGGCAAGCCCTGGAGGGTAAATTTCCCAGCCCAGTCCCTGAATGCAAGCATGTGCTGAGGGTGTGGGGTAGAAGCCCTGAGCCTGGAAAGGAGCAATGGGAGGTGTTGGGGGTGGAAGGCTGGAGTTTAGGCAGGAGCTGTGATAGGCGAAAGCAGAGGAAGTACAAGTCCTGTCAGTGCCCAGCCTGGCTAATTTTGGGGAGATCGGATTTCATGGCACAGGGCCGATTTCACATCTGTAATTGGTTAGGGAGATTTCATGCCCCTGGTTCGATTTTGGTTTGGATTTGAAGTGATTAGTTGTATAGGGGCTGCGTAGAGTTGGTGGCCTCCATTGAACAAATGTGCACAAAGTACCTTGCTGTCATAAATGGCCTTAATTGGTAAATTTGTTAGCAGTTAATCCTTGGCCTGGAGAGACTGAACTGTCCCTATTCTCTCCCCAGTGATGCACTGTGGAGATTGAACTTGAAGCATCTCTGTATTCCTGCTCCTCTGCCCCTCTTCACCCTAATCAGCTCTCGGAAAGGCTAGACACACTGGAGCCTGTGTCCATATCCCATAGCTGTTTCTGACATCCCAACATTTTGTTGTTTCTTCTGCCAAGTTTGGAAGTTCAGTCTGGATCTGAACTCCAAACTATGAGGTGACCCACTGTTCTGTCCCACTTCAGGATAGTTTCCCTCAATAGTGCTTGATTGCTGAGCTTAGACAACACACCAAGAGGGATCTTGGAAATACCTTAAGCATGAACGAGGAGTGTAAGTCTCTGGCTCTGCACCTTGTGTAGTCATTTACACATCTGCAAAATGCCATTGTTCTGATGTGGGAGCATTTTGCACTGGTGGAAATGACAGCACAAGTTGCATGGTCAGGGAGAATCAGGTGCTAGGATTCAAACAGAACTGGGGCTGTCCTGGAAGCTGCTGAGGTTCTCCTGCATGCTGTCAGCAGTTCTTCAGGGGCTGACATCTCCAGAGGCAGGGAGTACTTGGCTTTGGGTTGTAAGATTCCTTTCTGAGCAGAACATGGTGGCCTGTAAAGACCTGAGTAGAAACACAATCAAAGATGGCAAGAGCCCTTCACTCCGATAGTCAAGGGAACTTCGATCACTGTGGAGGAAGCTTTCATCCTCTTCCATAGAAGAGGATTGACTTCTCCAGAGAGGTTACATCCACCTGCAAGGACTTGTCTGCTGAGAGTTAATCTGTTTGCATTGGCATAATTTGCTCCTGGACAACATCTGGGGAGACTTTGCAGCTGGCACCATGGAAGGGTTAGGCTAGATGAGAAGGCCCCTTCATTCATGCTGCTTACAGATATATTTGGAAATAGAGTTATTTCCGCATCTGAGCTTCGGGTTCACTGTTTTGCTTGTTTTCTATGCCAAGAGGGAACACCACAAATTTTCATAGTCTGATTCTGGCCCAGAAAACCACAGAAAAATGGCCAAATTCCTGCCCCCCGCCAAAAAAAAAAACAAACAAAAACATTGCTGTTGGATTGAAGCTGGAACATTTTGTTTTCCACCTCCTCGGTTCCTTCCCCCATTTGAGTTAGGCAGCAGAGAGAGAGGAGTGTGTTCATGCTGAAGGACGAGGAACACACAATATATTGCCTTGGTCTGCTTTCTTGCCCTCTACTCTGCCCAGTGGCTGGGTGGAGCCAGTAATGCTCTCTCTAGTTCTGCCCATTAGACAAGCTTGGCCCAATTGGGATACTAGAAGAAGTGTCTGCTCACACAAGGCCTGTACAATGTCACCATGTCAGAGAAATAGTTAATCTTGACATTTTAAGTTGCCATCGTTAGACTTCTGACTAGCGAGCTCATGATTGGCAGCAACCCTAGATAGACCCTTAGTGGCAAAGTAGGTCACCTGGCATCACCTGAGAGGGTGAAGAACTAGGTTCACGGAGAGTGAAGCCCAGCTGTGGAAGGGCTGGGCCAGGGCTGGGTGGAGAAGCTGAGAGCAGAAAGTGGTGCAGAGGAAGGGCAGCCCTCAGGGACAAGGAGGCAATCCAGAGGCGTGTAAGGAGTCTGGTAAGAGAACAGGAGAGCGAAGTAGCCAAGGGCAGTAGAACTGGCTTCAGTGGTGAACCCAAAACCAGGAAAGAGCTGATATGGGCCCTAGGGAAACCACAGTCAGGGGGCTGAGGACTTGGATTGCTGGTTATAGGGTTTCTAGGCTGGAATTTGGTGTAGTAGGGGTCCTGGGTTCCCTTGCCAGCTTCTGAGATCATGGCTCAGAGCCTCAGTTGAGGCTGAAAACCATCTGGAGATGGCATTTGGACTATTGTCCTGCTGGTTGTTGTGATCCTGGGAGGGATGGACTAAATGGGGACTGGACCAGAGGGGCAAGTGACCAAAAGAAAGATTATTGAGGAGGAAGGTGTACCTGAAGCAGCGAAAGCTGCCTCCCCTGACCTAGATGCAAGGGTAGACCCCTTGAAAGGGACCAAGGACAGTTTCACACCTCTCTGAGCTGCTGCTTTCACCCTGTTTGCAGCTATAGGCCTATGTTTCTGCCCACGTTTATGCTTTAGTTCCCGTTTTTAAAATTATAACTCAGGCTCCTAGGACAACACTTTCTTTTGAGTTTTATTTTATTGTATTTTATTAAATTGAAGCTTAGTTTCTGTATCTCCAATAAGGCAGCCTTCCAGAGAGAAGTACTGCTTGGCTGACCCACTGTGAATTGGTCTACTTCAGCTGTTGTCTCATTTGGTGCCCAGTGAGTTTAAGAGGCAAAGGTGTGGAAGAAGCAATGTGATCACCACTTCATGCAGCTGGAAGAATTCATCACTGTGTCTGCCAGGGACAAAATGGTTTCCAGGCTTTGAGGGGAAAAACTGAGAATCCAATTTTAATCTCCCATTGTTTGGTGTCCATTTTTCATTTCTAAAGGGTGGCTTATTTTCGAAAAAAGTGTCGTGTAGCCAAGCGCCTAGGCGCCTGAAATGGATGAACCCTAAATTATAAAAGACTGGGGGTAATATCACTGCAATTTAAAGGCCAGAACAACCTTCCGCTGCACAACAGAAAAAGGGGTGAAAAATCAAACCATTTACTAAGCTGAACCAAGACAGTCTGAGCTTGATGAAATAGATTGTTCTCTGCTCTGTACACTGATGCAGCCTGGGTGTTGTGTCACTGCTGGAGGGAGCATGTTTCAGGGTTAAGAGCCTTTCACTGAGAATTCACTGCTACTGCCCGTATGGAGACATTTATCCCGCGGGGGGGAGGTAGGAGAGGTGGAGTGTGACTGCTGTGGTGGGCCTGAGGCGACTCTTGTGGATGACTGGGTATCAAAGCATATAGGGCTGTACACAGTGCTGTCCCTAGGAGGGCTGTGGAGCTTGGAAAACTCCCCCTCCCCCCCCGCCAGGTCTTGCCCTGCCCCTTCCCATCATACCCTCCCCACCAAGCCCCATCTTTTTCCACCCTTTCCTCTGCTCTGCCCTCTCCGGCCGCCCCCTTGCACCCCTCCTGCTGGTGACAGCATCAGGGGTCGGGGTTCCCCCCCCACCTCACTGCAGGGTAGGGAAGAGAAGCGATATGTCCCCAGCCCATTGCATCCCCCCAAGCTCGGCTTCCACTTGTGCTGCTGCTCCCTTTCCTGCTGGTGGGGTGACCAGGCTGGGGCTGGGAAGCTCTGGTTCTCATGGCTTCTGTTGGGAGGTGTGTGTGTGTGTGTGTGTCCTTCCAGTAATCATCCTGGCCACCATGGGGCCCTGGGCAGCTGTCCTGAACCATCCAATAGCTAGGAGAGCTCTGACTGAACACCTTGAACTTTGTGCAGAAGTGGAGAGCCAGTCAAGGCAGCAGGTCAATTACTGGTGTTTGGAACTCCCGCTCGAGACAAGCTGCTGTATTCTGTGCTACTGAACTTTTGGATACTTTCTAAAGGCAGCATGCAGTAATCCAGCTTGAGGTTATAAAGGTGTGGCTCGCTGTTGGGAGCGCTGCATCAAAGAGGGACAGTTGCTGCCTCAGGCCAAACATAGGCGGAAAAGACACCACATGCGAAGCAGGAGTAGCAGGTTTGTAAACGTCTTGGTGGAGTGCAAATCTGGTCCAAGTCTCTCCCTCTACACATCTACCTCAGGCTCCGGTCTGGGTCCTGGGTGCAGGCTCTGGGCTGGGACCAGGGTTGGGTTGCAGGAAGGGTGCAGCATGCATATTTTGTGAGGGCGTTTGCAGGAGGGGTCTGGTGTGCAGGCTTTGGGATGGAGGCTGGGTTTCGGTTCCGTGCTGGGGCAGGTGCAGAAGGGGATGTGGGGTGAAGGCTTTGGAAGGAGGCTTTGGTGCAGGGGAAAAGGGGGAGTGTGGGGGGGGAGGGGCGGAGGGAGAGGCTGGAGGGCATGGGATTTACCTGGGGCACCCATCTCTAGCAGCAGCTGTTAGGCTTGAGGGGTCAGGGCTCCTTGTGCCCAGAGGCACCACCCCGTCAGCACCCATTGGCTACAGGGACATTTGGGGCGGGGACCATATGTGGCGATGTGACACAGAGCGGACAAGCAGGAAGCTACCTCACTGTGTTGCGCACCACAGCACAAATGGTCGCGCCACCAGGTAGCTGATAATGGAAGTAGCTTATTATTTCGGTGGGGGTTGGTTCTATGGCCTGAGTCTAGGGGTAGTGACTGCAGAGAGCTTGGTATGGGGCATGTGCTGTCAATGGTGGGAATGACAGGGAGCAGAGCTCGTGCCCCCGTAGTACTGCCAAGCATGGGCGGGGGGGCTTGGAAGGATGGCTGGGAAGAGTCAAACCTGACTTCCTGGTGTCTCCTATTCCTTGTTACAGCCGTTCTTGCAACAGCCAGGCAGTCTCAGGACCGTTAGTGGCAGCGTGAATCTGACCCTCCTAAAGCAGGTGTTTAGTTATATTTTGCTCCCATGCTAAAAAGTGAGGTACACAAGTGAGAGAAAACAAAGGGGGATTTTTCAATTTCATGGCACAAAGAAAAGGTGCTTCTCAATGCCAAGGGCCTTTCAGTTGCCACATTTTAAAGGCCTGTTGAGTGGAGGCTCAGAACTTCGAAAATCAACAAGTCACAAGAATCTTCTGGAAAGTGACAGGCAACCCAAATATAGAGGTTTTAATGTTGTCTGACCACAGGGTAAATATCAGTGTTCACACAGCGTGTGGTAGTGTATACGACACCAACCAAAATATCAGAATTTGCACAACTTTTAGTGTAGTCTCTTTTTTATTATCATTTGGGTGTAGACCCCTATTCCTACGCTCTTATTGCATTTTTTCTTTAATTTGTCTTTTAAGTAATTAGGAATCATGACTGTTCACTCACAACAGCTTCCAGTGATTTGGAACTGATTAAGAAAACTTGGTGGGAAATCTTCGTTGCTTCTAACCAGTGCTTTTTTTGGTGCCGGTACTTGCAGGTACAGAGTACCAGCAGCTCAGCAGCCCTAGCCGTGGGATTGGCTCTGGGAGGGGGAGCCGGCTGATTACCAGTTGCTCTTTCTTTACAAAAAAAAAAAAAAAAGCCCCGCTGCTTTTAACACGCACAACATTACCGGAGGCTTTGACCCAGTTAGCCACTGAATGAATTAAATGGAATGTCTGCCATTCTCCTCCCCCACCCTTGCAACACCTTGTGTCATTTTGCTATATTTGCGTGACTGTACAAATGGACGGCAGTGGGAAAGCAAGCACAGCTGTCTTGTTCCATGAAGATATCAGACCCTAGAGTGAAGCAGGGCAGATAGGAAGTACTGGCAGAATTGGAAAGGTGTTGCATGTCCGTGTGCGTATCCTTCCTCTGGCTGGAAGAGCAGCATTTTCAAAGCTCAGACTGTCTCTGCTATTTTGGAACAGGAGGCTTTTTCTCTTAAGGCAGCTGATGCCCTGCAGTCCCCAGGGTATTCTAGCTGCTTGTGCAAGGAAGGGTGAACAGGGGTGGGGTTCAGGAGGAAAGTCTCAGACTGCCTGCGTACAGGTAGCGGCCTGCCTCTCTCGTACCTGTCAAGAATTTTGGCATCTTCTGGGTGTCTGTGCCTCTTAGCAACCAGTGCCTTGTGCAGCAACGCAACCTGCTTTGGAGCCAACTTCTAAGCTTGCACAAGATTGAAGAGGAAGATACCTGGCTAAGCCTGGGTTAAAATTCAGAGATGCCAACTGTCTGAGCTGAGCTGCCACCCTACCTAAGAATCTCATAACAAGCCCTGTGTCTCCTTGCAACATTGACATAAATGGCAAGATTTTAATGTAATGTCTAACCCCCAGTCAAATATTCCCTCCTCTCTTTCCTTTTCTTGGAGGTTCTGGCACTGGTGCTGTTTTCACATGAGGCCACGAGGGAACATCTGTTGTTAGGATGTTTTGGGAACCCCCCTTTGTTAACAGAACTGCTAAGAAGTTGTGCACTTTCCTTGTACTCTGTCATAAGCTGTTTTTTTGCCGAGCCGAGTTTCTAACCCACCTGAAAACGTTTGCTTGAGCCCATAATAGCAGAAGCTGTCACTGCATTGGGGCTGCTCTGTGACCCTCCCCTGCCTCAGAAGCAATGGGCTGCTCTTGGCCTGTGGTTCTGTGCTTTCGAGGAAGCTGATCCTCTGATGCTCGGGCACTGCTGCTGCTGGCGTAATGCTCACGGAGGCGTTCAGGGGGAAGGGCTGCTCCAGTTTCTTTGCTGCAGTGGGGCTTTTGTTATCCATTTAGGAGTGCGGGATAAAGAGCAAAGCTGGGTTATTGGCTCCTGGAGGGGACTGCCAATGTGCATTACTCTGCCTGTGCAGATTCTTAGATGAGATAAGGGCGAACGCAGGAAGGGGGCTCCAAGCCAGCCCTGCCCCCTCCCTCAGCCATTTCACTGCGTGGGTTAATTTAGGTTACATTAGAGAGAGAATTAAATTGGACTCCTCTTTATAAGTTGTCTTTTGATATTGGTTTAGTATTGACTGCCCTGCTTGATAGTAGTAAAACAGCCGTGGCCGGGGGCAGCTGGTGTGAGATGTCCCCTCCCCCAGAAGCCAATTGATCTGTTTTGCTTGGAAACCTGGGTCCCTGTGCTGTTAAATCACAGTGCCCTGGCCATGCCTGCTGATGAAGCAGGAGAGGCGTAGGCTCGCTGTTCAGGCAGGATATTTTTTTTTTCCTTGGAGACTTCAGTGCAGGGGAAACTTGTCTAGCGTGCAGATCTGTGCAGAGTGATACGAAACCCGCAGTGTCCTGCTCCATAAAGGAAGGGTGGCACTGACCTGAAACCCAAAGCCACTTGTGCATAATGGGAGCCTGTTCTGTGCCCCCTCCTCTCCCACCCCCTCAGCAAGGTGGCTGGGCTTCCTGGGGGGAGAGGTCACTCTGAGTGTTTGGTTATGGCCTGGTGACAGGTCTGATTTTTCTACATGGATTTATTTGTAACCCCTGCTCCTCTTACCGTTTGTCTCCCTTCACCTTTGGTTTTACTCTTTCCCTTTGCTTCCCCCCACCTCCCTTTCACCTCGTCATCTACCCTCGTTCTTCTCACTGTCTCCTTGGTACCACTCCCACTGGAGTTTCTCTGCCCTGGAAACTCTATTTTCAGCCCTTCTGCTAAGAACGTAGTAGATTCGGATGATCACCTGCTTGCTGCAGTATACCTGGGAAAGATGTGCTGGAGGTGGGAGCCCAGTGCTGTTCCGAGGTCTCTGAAGCAGGTATCTTGGTAGATGTGGAAAGACCGAGGCTCTATAACCAGAGTGTGGTATGCCTACTACAATTTTAAATAGGTAAAATAATCAGTGAATTGAGGCAAGTAGATTTCCAAGTGAAGGTACAGCGCTCTATCCAACCCACAGCCCTCAGAATTTCTATAGGAACGGTCCTAGAATTTAAAGGTCAGAGTGTGGGAGGGTTGGCACAGTGCTTGTCAGGGCTCTGCTTTCAGTCACATTCGTGCTTTTTTGCTGCTGGTGGAGCTTTTCTCCTTCTCAACAGCTTCTGAATTGTATGGTTTTGCCCAAGGCTCCCTCTCTTACCCTCCCAGTTCTCTCTTCTGTAATGCTCAGCCTCCCAATACAGAACACCTGGGTGGGCCCTTGACCCTTGTTGGCTTTTGGTTGTCCACCCACATGACTCCCCCAGCAGTGGTCCTTCCTTGCAATGGCTCCCTGAGTGGCTATTCTGAAGTAGGGCTGAAATCCCTCGAGTGGGGATGGAATAAGCATTTCAAGAAACGTGTTTTCTAAACTTGGTGCAGGTTTTATGGTTGGATATTTTTCCTTTACCTCGGGGTGGGATGGCATGTGTGGTTTTTATGTGCACATGTATGTGGAGAGTCGTTGTCTTGTGTCCTCTGGAGTTATGCAGCCACCCAAAATTGCCACACAATTTCCTATTGTGGGATTAGGTAACTCTTTAACATTTGACGGTCTCTGGGGCTGCTTTGTGTAATTCAGTGGTTCCACAGGGCACATGGCTATTTGAAGAGTACGTGTTGCTGGATTCTGGGGGAGCAGGCAGTGCTTTCAGAGGAGGGGTATTTTCAAGCTCCACCGGGAATCATGTCATTCCATAGGTGGTAGTCTGGAGGAGATGGGGGACTAGGACGGGGAGAACAAACGGCGGGGTGGCTTCTGAAGAGAAAAAGGGTGGGTGTTGGTGTGAGACATACCCTGGTGGAGGCATTCAGATCAAAGTGAGGAGGCAGTGTCGAGCCATTACAATTAAAACCAGATGGTTTTCCATGTTGAAAACTTTGTGTATAAAGTTTTCAGCGTGATGTGAATTGTGATGATTCTCAGCTGCTAACCTGGCTTCAATTTCAGTGCTTTCACTAAGCTCCTGTCTCTTTTCCTCTCTACTCTTTCTGGTTCACGTCACTGCATATTGCTTACAATCCCAGCCTGGAGCCCTTGCCTTTTGAAGAAGGTGCCCTGCCTACCCTATCTTGGAGCTCTGCTAGAAAGCCTTCCTCTCCCTAGGCTCATGCTGGATGAGTACAGGAGAAGGGCCCTTTCATGTGTCTAGATTTGACTTCTTTTCTGCATTTGTTCTGTGAAAAATGTGGAATCTCAGTATTTTCTTAATTTTCTTTTTCTGTGCTTGTGTGTCCCAGGACCAGGCAATAACTTAGCTCTGGCCTTTAAGTCTTGGGAGGCTACCTCTGCTTTCTCAGATTTTTCACTGGCCACCTGTTCTGTCTGACTCTGCAATGTTTGTGGTGGATGTGGAGAGTGTGATCGCTGGTGTGGCCTCTGTCTCCACTTCATCCTCTTAGAGGTTTTCACAGCTAGGCAGTTTGAAGTGTTGTTTCATATGTGTAACACCAAATCCAGGCAAAGTGACTGACGTTATAGTTATAACTTCCCCCTCCCCCTCCTTGGCTGCTCTAGACATAATGAAACTCTCAAAACCACTTGGTGTTATTGCCGTATAGCTCCGTTACCATGACAGCGTTTTTAATTATAAGAGTGGAAGGGAGGCTCTCTCACGTCTGAACATCTATTACCAGTTCCACCTGGTTGTGGCCCTGAGGTCAGATGCATGGCTGGCCTGACTTAGAGAGAGCCTCTGAGGGATGCATTTCATTAGGGACTGCTGAGAGTTGCCAGTACAAGCCATCTGCAGTACACAAAGAGGAGGTTTATTAGGCCTGCAAATCTCAGACACTATGCTACATATTCTTAACACCATCTGGAGCTTTACCTGTAGCTAACTATTTACATTACATACCTGTTTAAAGCCCTCCAGTAGTGGGGTACTAGTAATGTCGATGGTCACCTCAAAAGGGAGCATAGCTTTCAGTCTGCCTGAACGTTACAGGAACACCCAGGCTGCTTTCGTTTTTCTAGGCCTTGGCTTTTTAGAAGGGAACATTTGTTTTATTGCATGGTGCCTCGAATTTGTCTCAAGTCACCTGGCCATTGAGGAAAAAGGGAGCAGTTTCTTTTCCTTTTGCCCTTCCTAAACTGGGGAGAGGCAGCAAAACAAGGAACGTTTCACCGATGGGGTATGCGTGTGCAAACAGTAGATTCCTCCATTACCCCATATTGGAAATGGCTGAGCTTATGGAGTTGGGAGGGGGTGAGTTTATGCAGAGGCAGGGAGGGTGGGAAGGGGAGAGACAACCATTAGCTTTGCAGGGATTATCCCTGAGAAGCCAGTAAGTCAGCTGTGCTCTGCCATCCCCTTACAAAGTGTGCTTTTTTTCCTTCCTTTCCCTTTTCAGCCAGCTTGCTTCTCCCATTGACTCCAGAAGCACTGCTGAGCAGCTTTTTGTTGTGCTAGTGCTGGTGAGAGAAGGGCTGTGGGCATAGCAAGGCTGGAGGGGCGGTCATCTGAGGAGCCCAAGGGAGAAAGAAAGGGGGTTCCCAGGGCTGCTTCTAGAAAGAGAGATCACTTTTATGGACGTTTAAAAAGTGGTGTCACTCACTGGGAACATCTTCTGCCTCTGTTCACACATTGCTTGGTCAGGATGCTGGAGAATGGTGCGCCTGCCACCTCCAGTTGGATGTATCTCACAGCCATCTGTAGTGACCTTCTAACTAAAATCCTCCTGCCTGATGGACCCAAAGTGTTGGGGCCAAAAATGGCTGTTGTCTGAATTTTCCCTTTCCAGGTAGAGGGAGTGGTGGGTAAATGAGTTATTTTAAATCTATCTTCTGCTTTTTCTCTGCTTGGTTATGAAGAGTGGTCTGCGGGCCAGCTGACTGGAGCAAGAGTGGATGGCACTGCTCTGTGGCAGCAGGGCTCTTCCTGAAGCGTTCTCAAAGCCAGCTGTGGGGCAGTTGTTCCTCTTCCCCAGTGGTGTCCCTATTTGGCGTTCTACAGCTTTCCATCTTGGTTTCTCCTCCTGCCAATGTGTCGAAGGAGCTGCTTAGAGTTAGTGGGAGAGTTTGGGCTTTGGTGCTTTCGTTGTGCTGAAGACTCCCAGCTCAAGATCTTTACCTCAGTTGCCTGAGGCCTGCATCTGAGACAGATGGGAGCACAGAGGTGGCGGGGTTGGTGGAAGGGGCAGGTTAGCTATCTGCCTGAAGCTCAGTCCAGACAAGGCTGAGATGCTGGCAGGTTGAGAGAGACAGCCAGAAGATTTGGCAAAGATGGAGCAGGGTCTGCATTATGAGGTTCCCTGGCTTTTTGCCCTGCACATTTGGTGTGCTGTCCAGGCTTTTAAGACAATACGTTCCCCCTGGGAGCCTTGTGCCCTAGATCACACAATGCTTGAGCTTAACAACATGTCATCTCCAATTCGTGAGCCTAGCAATTTTTAAAATACAATTAATCCCTTTTTGTTTTGAGCCAGCCTTCTTATTTAGCTGTCGTTTCCTGCTAATCTGTTTTGGTCTCTCTGAAGTGGCCAGCATGAATTTAACCCTAGCCCTTCTGTGGTGCAGCCATCCTTGTGGTATTCTCCTCCAGCAAATCTCCTTAGCCCCTAGTATGATGCAATGAGCTGCAGGTTGCCTTGTGCTCATGTTACGACTCCCATGTCTTAATCTGTCCATAAATCTGCCCTTCCCTTCCAGACCTATTTCATTGACATAGATTAATAGGTATTTTGCGTGTGATATGCATTCATATCCTCCCCACTGACATGTCCCATCACAGCTAACCCGTGCACAGTGTTGGCCGTGAACTAAAGAAACTTGTTGGCAGGGAATGTTGCCACGTGGAAAATTATCACCAGCTTTTACTGACACCATCATCATCTGATCAAGATTTCCCCTAAGACATAGTACAGGGTGGGAGAGATTTGGTTCTCATCAAGGCTTCGGGATGTGTTTTTAAGAATTAGGAAACTATTATATTTTGTTGGGCTGGGGGAAGATGGGAGTGATCTTAGGAGGAGTGAATGAGCACGAAGTCGTGGAAGTGAATGGGGAGAAGCTGACGGGGTGACTTGTTCCCTTCACTGGCTCATGCAGGAGATGGGTGGGTGGAGAAGCCAGCACGAGCCACGGTTTGAAAGGTGTCTGAATAGAGCTTGCTTTTCTTCTCTGCAACTTCAGTTTACAGCCCAGATTGGGAGGAAGGAATTTGTCCCATGAGTTTTCCCTCTAGTCATCTGTGAGCTGAAGCAAAGCAGAGTTGATGAATTGCTTTGGATAGAGATTCCATAATTTTCTTAATCTTTTCAGGCCTCCTAAGGAAGGTGGGGATGTGCAAGCAGGGGGGGTGGAAGAAATGACTTCTTGCAGAAATCTGCTTTTTGTTGTTGTTATTAGCAGCTTCCTGGGGAAGAATTGGTGGGAGGGGGTTTGGGGGAAGAGGTAGCAGAGACTAGACGGATGGATCTGGGGAACAGATGTGAAGATAATGAGCAGGAAAGTGAAGTGCTGAGGGAGACTGGGATTTGGCGGGAAGAAGAACAAGCAGCGGGACTGGTAGGATGAGAGTATGAAGAATGTGTGTGTGTGTACGGAAGGTGGTGTGTTTGGGGGCTAGAAGGGGAAGTGCTGGTGACTGAGTGAGTCAGATGCTGTGTGTAAATGAGATATTGATGTCTGGTTCCTTTCCATTCCTCTCCTAAATTTAGCCTGGGGAAACAGCCTCTGTTTTTTCCCCTTTGCCAGAGCTGCCTGTTTCTTCTCTGGAGGTTTCGTGATAGCCCTCGTTGCGCTGATCCCCAGCACATGTGGAGTGTGCACAGTGCAAAAAGGCCTGTAGAGTTTTCTGACAGCATGCTGGAGACAAACTGTCTCAGCCTCTCCTACTTACACACTCGCTACTCCAAAGTGGCCCCCTGCCATCTCTGTTGGAGGCAGTTCAACTCCTCTACAAGAGGCTTCCAAGAGGGTCTGGAAGCAATGGAGATGTGTCACTGCCCCCTGTGCATTAAGATTGAACCAATTACTACCTTATGTGTGGGCTCCCTCGGAACTAAACAAAACAAGGCACCTAGATAACACCTTTTGTCTGAAGATCTCCAAGTGCTTCACAAAGGAACATTAGACTTTAGTGTGTACACCATAGATTCCAAAGCCACCTTCTGATTTCTTTTTTTTGTCTGCAGCCAGAGTCCATGATTACATGTTGCCACTAGAATGATTTAATGCAGGGTCAAGCGTGTGGGACCATAGCCCTAGAAGTAAAATCAGTTCTGTAGGAACCAACATGCAAAAGAGCTTGATACCTGATTAGCTGGGACACCACTTAGGTATCAGTACTACTGCCACTCAGCAGTGGATAGTTTAATTGAGGGCTTTGACATCAAAACAGTGTTCAAAGTGGGAAGAAGAAATGATGCAGTTAATCTGCGTAAGCTCTGCCCACAATCCCAGAATAGCTGGACACATCTGCTAAAACAGCAGCAGCGAACTAGTTAATAATGTTGACCTTTTAAACTCTCATCAGACACAAAAGTTCTCCATTGCATGGAAACAATGCAAGCCTTTTTTAGATCTGTTGTCTGTTTTGTCTGTATTTGACAGCTCTCATTGGGACACACGTAGAAAGTCTTCATGAGAAAATATATATATATTTTTTTAATGATTTTCAAGGCTTACTTTCTGCAGAAACTGCTGTAGGCACTAGAAAAAGTGGTGCTTTGATGGATTTGACTCAATAGTGTTTGGTATGAAGAGTGAAAATATCAACACTATTTTCCCTACCCACTGATAGCAAGACACTGAAGAACTAGAAGCTTACAAAAACTAAACATGTAGAAGGCTAGATGGCTCCTTCTGTGTATTTGATAATTTATTTTCGAGTTTGTCTATTTGATCAAGAACTCCTCCAAAACGGTAAGATATTGGACCACCACATTTGGTATACAGCTTCCTTTTATTATAACTTAAAGCAAGTTTGGTTGTGGTTTGGGTTTGATTGTGCCATGAAAACGGGATGTAACTGGAATGGGATGGCTTCTGTCTCTTTTCTGCATGGCTTTATGAATCACCAAAGCAAGTTCAACCTCAAAATTGACGAGTGAATGTTGAAAGAGACTGAACCAAGATGAGCCAGAAAAATAGGCTGAACCTGGACTAGGATTACTTCTCAGTAAACCTTACAGAAGAGAGGTAAAATGGAGAAATTGGAGTAGTGCTCTGTTTTGGCACAGCTAAATCAATGCCTAGGTTTGAAAACTAGAAGAAAATGTTACTGTAAACCAAATTGACTGTTGCCCTCCTCTTAAAACTCAGTGAATTATAAGATTTTTAGAGGGTTGAAGGAAAAAAATGCACTTGATGGAATTTCCATTTAAAATGTATTAAAAAATTAAACACATTTTAGCAATGCTTTTCTTTTAAGGAATCCAGAATAAAAATTAAATTTCTTAAAAATTACACTGTATTTCTGAAAAACATTCATTTAAATAAGCGTGTTCATTTTCCTTTTGTTTTCCAAAACAAACTTAATTGAGTTAAGAATCCAAACAATACCATGTAAATCTGCTCATTTAATACTAAAAAGCAATGTTCATATAGCAGGGGTGAGCAAACTTTTTATGTTGGACCTCGTTTTTAGCCCCCCAGTTAGTAGGCTTCTTAGCCTGTCTAATGTAATCTAAACTGATGGACATTTTGTGTTCATATTTAAAAACAAAAACAAACCTTTTTTGGTGTGTGTAAGAAGCTAAATCTAGACTGTAAAAACTTTATTGGTGGTATATAAATGTGAATACACATACATAAAACCAGTAACATTTCCACGTTTTAATGAGATGGAGGTGCCTGAGACCGACCAGGCATTTGTGCTGTGCCCCTGCTTACAAAATTTCATGCACTCCAAGGGCCTGCCCCCGCACTTTGCACACCCCTGAATAAAGCTTGACAGAGTAAAATTCATTAGGGCAAACCTGACTGATACATCTCAGGATTCATGATGACCATGTAATCTTATAAGGGTTAGAAACAAGATAATGGACTAGGTAAACCAATGATCTGTTCCGATATAGCAGCTTTCATTTTCCTATATTGATTTGAGCAATTGCATAGTCACAGAATACGTTATAGGCTCTCCATAAACCCTGCTTTGGGAAGCTGTTTCAAACACCATTGGCCATGGACCTCAGCAAAACTGTAACACAGAACACTCCAAGGATTGGAGGCAGTGCCTTTTTTTTGAGTGGACAGGGAGAGAAGGAGCTGGTACTCAGCTGGCCCCCCTCCCACCAACCCCCCCGGGGCAGCCAGTCTTATGGCTGTGGGGTGACCATATCTCCCTCGGCCAAATATGGGACACGGGAACGATGCTGTCCTGGCCAAAACAGGATGGATAGTCACCCTACTTGGGATTCAGGTGGTGGTTGCCCTGTGGGGGCTGCCACCTTGCTGGGGAGCTGCAAGGGGGCAGCTGCGGTTCGTGGCTGCCCCATTAATAGGGGCCCCGGGAACTAGCCTGCCACCCTGCCAGAGAAGCTCCTGGCTCCCCCTCCCCCGCCCCCCCCCTCGCCAACCGGGGAAAGTCAGGTGGCACCCACCTGTTCTAGTAAAAAAGTAGAATATAGGACAATTAGCCCCTTCGGCAAAATATATCAGGACACCAGGGTGGTGCCCAAAATACAGGGCTGTGCTGCTCAGAATGGGACGGCTGCTCATCCTATGTGGCTGGGGCTGGTTGGAGGGATTATGATGTGGAGGCAGACTGAGCTGAGTAGCAGAAACCAGGAGAGCAAATGTGGCCATAGTTAGCTTTTAAGCTTTGCTAGTGCAAGTTAAAAGAACAACTCTGACTTCCACCCTTTGAAATGATGCAGCAATCTAGCACAGAGGGGAAATGAGACATTCCTAAAGCTGCAGAGCGATTCAAAATGAGAACCAGCTTAGAACTGAGGCGTTTCTGGCTCCCAGGCTTGTGTTTGTAGTATGCAATGCTGCCATATAATTAACGGCATCTCATTTGTAAATTACAGTTCTGTTCTTTAAAACAACCTAAAATTTGGGTGGAGTTTTTATGATGTAAGAAGACTGCCATGGCCTACATCTGTGAAATTCATTCCCCATGGCAGTGTAGCCACAGGATATGTCTTGTTCCATGTTAACTGGAAGTTGTGTATGTGTGAGGTGAAGGGGGTACGTGTTCATATATTTTGATGGATATGCTTAAGAGTTATTTTTTTAAAATGCTGGGTATGACTGGTGTTTAAAACCTTGTGTGACTGTCAGGAGAAAAATTGGCTGACTAGCAGGTTGGCACAGTGGTGGGATTCAGTAGTCTCAGCACAGAAGTTTTAGCTTCTTTGATGAAGGAAGAGATCTAGAAGGAATGACAGGAAGTTCTGCAGAGAGAATCACTGGGGACAGCCAACTCTGGAGGTCTGAAGTTTGTTTGTAAGTAACTACAGGCTCAGTTGCTTAGGTTAAGAGTAGCAGCAAAAGCTAGGATCCTACTCATTTGCTGATCCATTCTCAGAAATGCTTTGTTTATTGATTTGCCTGCTTAGTTTGAAGTTCTTGGCATGTTTTCACACGTCTTTTAATTTTAATGGTTTCTTAGAGAAAATGACACAAAGGGCTGGTCTGTATCAGGATCATACTTTGGCATACCTATGCCTTTCAGGAGCATGAAGAAAGCATGTAGTTTAGAGGCATAGCTATGCCGACCTAATCCCTGGTGTTCAAATTGCTGTTTTCCATCAAACCAGCTACCATGTCTCGGGTAAATGGATTATGTGTGCAAGCAGGAGAACCCTTCCTATTGGTGTAGGCAGTGTCTACACTGAAGCTCTATGGACACTGCAGTGGTTGAAGTATGAATATATCCAAAGGTCCTGTTTTTAATGCAAATGTCCTTAGTCATGAAATAACACAGGAACTTAACATTTTAAAAATGAAACAAAATAAACAAAAAAAACCTTGGACAGAAGCAATTCTACCTGGATATTGGGTCTGTTCTCAATTCTTCATGCTGTTTTCTGAAACTTAATGGGCCAAAGTTCTCCTGCGTATCATCTTCTGAGTTGCACAAGGGAGGACTTTAGTCCATGAGGCCTACCTTGCTTCATGTGGAGGGATTTCTCTTTGTGTTTCTGATTGGCTGAAAGCTGTGGATTAGGTAGATTTTTCCATTTGCTAATATACTATTTTATAGGTCATGATTTCAGGGCCTTATCCTCCCTTGACTTGCAAATGGGTTCCAGACCACTTACCTCTTTACATGAAACCTGGAGAAGTGAAGTAGAGTACATCAGACCTGAAAGTGGTGTGACTGGTCAGGCTAAATTAGAACCTTCGGTGCTTTTTACTCTTAATTGCTTAACATACTTGCCCTGCTGGCTGACCAGGTTATCTGGACCATTAGAACTGTGCCAGTAACAGACCAGTGAATGATGGTGCATGTCTGGATGTTCAGTACAGCAGATGTATTTTACCTGGGCATGGCTTCAAACATTTGGCAGTCACACAGGCTATGTCTGGAGAAAACACAGGGTGGAAACTTAACGCTGGTCCTAGGGAAGGAAGTGGATGTTTTGCAAGCTGGTGAGTTGGAGGTTAAAGTTTCAGTGAGCTGTGGCGGTGTCTGGTATGAAGCAGTGATGTTAACAGAGTGTGACAGTGTCAGGCAGTGGCTATGGGCCTGAGGTGTTCAAGTGTCTGTACCTCTCTGTGGAGTCTGTTCTATTTCATAACTTATATGGCTCCTGGCGAGCAACCCTGTCAGACCAAGGGAGAGGCACAGCATGGGTCAGGTGAGAGTTTGTTATGACGTGCCAATGCCTGGAGATATGTTGTGGCTTGCAGGCTTATCCGACCGGTGCTGAACTTGAGGCAGGGGATCCCTGACTGCTGCTGAGGTAAATGAGAGAACAGATTGAAGGGACACACTTGTAAAGTTATTTCCTGAGCCTCATGAGTGTGATGAGTCTCAATTAGTTCTGTCTAAAAGCTCGTGCTTGAGAACTTTTGCCTTCTCCATTGGGATGAGACCTTTTGGTGGCATTTGTAGAGCGAGCAGGTGCTGTAATGAAACCACAAGGCCTCTTCGGGATGTGGTACCATACTCCCTTATTACAGTTTGTAAGCGTTTATCTACCCCAGGAATTTCCTCCCGTGACTGACGTTGATGACTTGTCACGTGCTGGTGCAAACTTCTGTTACACGTAGTGTACAAGTTGTGATTTGCCCACGTGTATCTAAGCCAGTCTGAAATCCGTAGTATAGACAGGGCCTTTCTCAATCTAAGAGGCACGTACTGCCTAGCCTCAAAATGGCACATCAGTGGAGGGAGGGAGCTGCAGGGTGCAACCCAGCTAAGGAGCAACACTGCAAAACTGGTTAAGCTTTTGAGGTGTTCCCTGCATGTTGTGTGGAGGAGGGTGCTGTGATGCATCCTCTTGTACTGGGGAGGAAGCATGGTCATACCTAGCCATTATAGAGGGTGCCAGCTTTCCTCAACCATTTCCTCCTCCTTTCACTGTCCCCTTTTATGCTTTTTGCCAGGAGAAGGTAGGAGCTATGTATTTCTATGTCAGAAGCCATGTTACCTATTTTTTTTCCATTTAAAGTGCTGAATAAACTTTTTTCCACATGCACTGGGGTGCGTGTGAGTGTGCACCACCAGCACAAACCAAGCATAGGGCTCTGGACCTGCCACCCATCAGTTGGGAAGCATTGAATCTCTCCTAAGCAGCTGCCCAAGCACTCATCTTACAGGGAGCCCTGGTCAGAAGTCAGCGTCGCTCCTGCCCTTGAAACAAAAGATATCTCCAGTGATACTTCCAGCTCCAGTGAGTCCCTGCAACACCTGAAATGTCTCCTCCCCCCATATTGCAACCCTATGTGAGGGGATTTCCTAGAGGTAAGAGAGAAATGGGGTTACCGGGAGCTGCCCTGCCAAGTCTTGAGTTGTATTCGACTCTTTCCTGGGCAGCTGCAGGCCTTTCACTTCTCAGAAGCTGAGTTTTCATAGGGTTGGGTCCTTTCCTCTTGTGTTATGTGATGAGGACCGGGCAGAGATGTGTTCTGTTCTGTCCAGTGTTGAAAATGATCCCTGGCTTTTCACTGGTAGAAGGTTGCAGGGGGCGGGCTGGACAAAAATGGGGAGACTGTACCCTGGAATATACCCAGACTTGTGTGGGAGCAGTCGTCGTGGCCCGCTAAGGGTGAGAGTCCTAATTTTGTCAGTAATCTTAGAGGGAGGGGGTCTCCCCGTTCTTGCTATTCCAGACTGGTGGACCTTAAGATAGTGGTGGTGATGATTATGTTGATTACCCAGGGAGATGCTCACCACCGTCTGTTTCTGGAGTATTTCCTGCTGGCTGGTTTCTCAATAGCCCCAGAGGAAGCTATTTATTGTTTTAATTTATCTTCAAAGTAGGTGGGCTTTTGCTCTGTGCCTCTTGTTTTCTGACTGACTAATGACCTCTTAGCCCAAATTGCAGCCTTTTCTCTCCTGTCAGTACTTACAGACAAGAAGCATACCACTCAGGCAGCATGAGCCAGACAGGAATTATCTTCTATCTACCCACTAGGGTCTAGACATCCTGATTTGGTACCCAGAATGAAGAGCCCTCCTATATCTGGCGGGAAGGGACAGAACCATAGGGCTGTTGCATAGACTTTCCTAACTCTCACCCTTTTTTTCCTCTTTCAGCCTCTGGAAAGGTGATTGTTTATGGCACTCCACATCAGAATGATTTGTGATTATTCCCCAGCCTCTCTTTGCCTTTTCCAGCTGGCTGGGCAGGGGTGGGGCAGGCGTGCCAGGCTGTCCTTCGCTCTTCTGCCAAGGATGAGGCTACGGAGCACGTCATGATACCAAGAGGCTGTTCTGTCAACTTTTCTGTCTTTTGTTCTCTCCTTCTAGGTGTGTTGTCGTGCTTTTCAACCCTAGGAAAAATAAGCAACATCATATTCTAAACAGCTCCAGGTGAGTGAAAGTGCAAGACACGCAGGCAACCGGCCTTGTATTACTTGGGAGGTGAATTTGGAGTCCCCTTTCTGGCTCCAGCGACCTACAAGATTTGCTGGGGAGAGTGGTGCCCAGAGCTAAGGAAGAGATGGGGACTGGTGTCCTAAACTCCCCCAGCAAGAGTGACTGGCCTGGGATGACTGGCTGTGGGGAGATGTTGCCTGCTAATTTAACCCTAGTAGGGAAAATTGTAGCAGTGGTTGTTAGGGAAAAGCTCATAAATACTACATGCCCATGGAGAATGTTTTACTTGAATTCGGTGGGGCTAGAATTACTCGATTTCCTCCCCCCGGCTCCCCAAGTCTGTAGCCTTAGGCCAGGCTTATATTAGACCTGAAAGTCAATTTTCAGATATGCAGTTCTAGCTACCCCAATTGCGCAGCTAGAATGGACGTATTGGAAATTGACTGTTGACTGCCTTCATTAAGGGAGGTTGATGTGGGCGTTTCTCCTGTTTTAACTTCCCTTACTCCCCGTGATAGGAAGGAGTACAGAGGCCAGCTGTCAACACCAGATGGATTGACTTTATGCATCTTTATCAGACCGGCAAATCTGAACTCTGGAAGATAGACCCTGATGGGGTCAGTCTTGGCAGAAGTCCAGACAAGCCCTTAGTTGGGAGTAGGACTGACGGACAGCTGGTTCTCTAGTTGCCAGGCAGGTGGCAGGGCACCACAAGCCTGCAGCTGTGGAAACCTTTTTGTGCTGCAGACATGCTGAAAGGGTTTGAGCTGCAAGGAAGCCAAGTGATCAACTCATGGGGAAACAAAACCATTGTCAAGTTATGATGTGTGCTGTGGGCCACTTCTCGGTCATCCCCACCCTCCCATCCGAGGGCAACCAGATAGCAAGTCTAAAACATCCAAGTGGGGTGGAGGGAAGCAGGATCCTATATAAGACGAAGCCCCTTATATTGAGGCTGTATTGACAATTTAGAGATCTGCTCGCCCTCCTCACTCATGACAGACTGAACTGAAATCCAATACAGGCACGGCTTCAGGGTTCTCCTGTCTGTTTCTCTCTTTTAGGAAGACAATTACAGCTCTTGCTTTCTCCCCTGATGGAAAGTACTTGGTTACTGGAGAGGTAAGTGCTGAAACAGGGATGGGTGTGCAGGCTGGGAAGAAGTGTGTGAGAGAGACATGCCTCGGTTTCATTAAATCCTGTATCCTCCTTGGCAGGTTTTTTTGCCCACAGGGTGTCCAAAGAGAGATTCTAACTGTGCCACTGCACTGCCTATGTGAGAAAACATGGTTTTGGCTCTCCCACACTGTGATGCATCTTAGCTTCAGACGAACTCATTACTGGTTGTCTCCTTAAGCTCCTGTTAAGAGGGTTTTCTAAATATTCCCTCTGCACAGATCAGGGCAATTAAATCTCCTGGGAGAGATTCCTTGTGCTGGAGACAGGATGGGGATTAGCCGAGGGTATTTGGAACTGCAACACCTAGGAACATAGGAGAAGGAGTCAGGAAGGGATGGGGCCTGGAAGTTTCCAGTGGCTGAATTTAATTTAGGGTTGCATCCCTTAGGATATCCGCGAGTGAGCCACGACTGTGACAATGTGGTGGAGAATGGAAGCTTCATGAGCAGTGCTAAAGTGGCCAGTGCCCCGGGTTTGGTAGTTTATGCTTTGTGGTTCACAACAGGTGTTTTAAGAAGAGCAATGGTGGCTGTGGCTGCGTTAGAAGTGCAAGATGCATACCGTACGTGTAATGAGTTTGCAGTTGTTAGATTCTAGAAAAACACACAGATGCCACCCCAACCCCTTTTTGATCATGTTCAGCTTACTGTCATCTCTCTTCTAATGAGTACTTGTCATCCAATTCCAGTGTGTTGTAATTTGCTGGTGAATATGTGTGCGTCATTGGTCCTTCACTTGTGCCCAGTTCTTGGAGGATATGAGTAGGACTGGGCAAAATTCTTTTGTCAAACTGTTTTTATTTGCTGAAATGTGAAGGGATGAGTCAAATCTAGCTAATAGTTTCAGAGCAAAAAAGAGGAGAAAACTCTCTGAAAAAAGTCATAACATGATTCTTTGCTTCAAAATGACAATTGGTTTTGAAATTTATCTAGAGTTAATTTAAGAAACCTATAACAAGTAAAACACCCTTTTATGAAATATTTCATTTCAGCTTCAATTAAATATTTTTAGTCAAAATGATTTTTTCCTCCCTGTTTTTTCACTTCAATGAGAAAATCAAATGTTTGCTGTTTTAGGTGGCCCTGAAAAATCTTTCCTTTTCTTTCCTTTCCTTTCCTTTCCTTTTCCACCTACCTACCCCTCTAAGTACAAGTCTGTTACAAGCTCAGCTGTAATTTTTCTGGCTCAAGATCGTACGTTTAGCTTGGGATGTCCCTGATTCAATCCCCAGTGTATTGACCAATCCAGTGAATAGTCTTAGAGAGGTCTGTCCACATAGTTACACTAGAAATACCATCACTGGACCTAACCACGTCAGTCACATGATCAAGGGCTCATATTCCTGCACTTCCACTAATGTAATATATGCCATCATGTGCTAGCAATGCCCCTCTGCCATGTATGTTGGACAAATCACTTCACAAAAGAATGAATGGATACAAGTCAGACATTAGGAATATGAATACACATAAACAAGTAAGCGAGCATTTCAATTTGGCAGGACACACCATGGAAGACTTAATGATGTGCGTCTTTCAGAGGTTTTTAACCCCAGATTACAAAGGTGGACATCTGAATTGGAATTTATGTTCAAGTTTGATACCTATCGCCATGGACTCAAGAAAGATCTCAATTATCTTATGCATTGCAAGGACAGTTTTCCCACTTTTTGATATTTGCAGTTATGGCAGGCATCCCACTTAACTCAACAGACACTTGCAGAGTTTTTTTTTTTCTGCCCCCACCCTCATCTAGCTGATTTGTTGAGTTTTTCTTTCTTTCTTTTCCCTCTGTTATCCATTATTCTCCAGATCTGAAAAAGTAGGTCTGTCTCATGAAGGCTCATCACCTAATAACTAATATTGTTAGTCTTTAAGGTGCTAGAGGACTTGCTTTTTCTTTTCTCCTCTCTCTTCTCCCCATCTGGTGAAGTAAGCCTGTTAGTTGTGCTTCAATAGGCTTCTTCTCTCTTTATAGACCCGACACAAAGAAGGACCCATTTAAAACACACACACACACACACACACACACACACACACACACACACACACACACACACACACACACACACACACACACACACACACACACACACAGAGTCGTGTGGCACCTCATAGACTAACATATGCATCCATCTGACGAAGTGGGTCTTTGCCCCCACCAAAGCTTATGCTCCAAAATAGTAGGCATCCTTCAGTCTGCATAGACTATGGATCGCGCCCTTTAAAGTTTCAATTGAAGACTTCATTTACAGCGTCTGTTGTGACTATGAAGACCCACACGAGAGTGACAGTCCTTGCTGCATCTCTTGCAGATGTGGTGGGTGTCTGGCAAGTCCTTAGTGTGCTTTCTGTGCGCTCGCTTCTCCTCTGCGAGCTGTCTGATCCTCATCTCGCCCTTCTGAAGGCCCTTGTGTAACCCCTGCCTCCATCTGCTGCAGTCGTCTGCTAGTTCTTCCCAGTTGTCCAGCTCGATGTCTGCCTCTCTGAGGTCTCTCTTGCAGACATCTTTGTAGCGCAACTGGGGGTGTCCGGGAGGTCTTTTGCCAGAGGCTAGCTCACCATACAGGATGTCTTTTGGAATCCTTCCATCATTCATCCTGTGGATGTGGCCAAGCCAGTGGAGCCCACGCTGCCTGAGGAGGGTGTGCATGGTTGGGATTCCAGCTTGCTCAAGGATTCCGCGCAGAGAGGTCTACCGTTGACATGGTCTTCTCTCTAAGGCAGCTGCAGGAGAAGTGCAGGGAGCAGAGGAAGCCACTCAACATAGCCTTCATCGACCTGACCAAGGCCTTTGACTTGGTCAGTAGGGATGGTCTGTTCAAACTGCTCCACAAGATAGGCTGTCCTCCACAGTTACTCAAGATGATCCAGTCGTTCCACGAAGACATGAGAGGAACTATCCAATATGACAGTGCATTATCGGATGCTTTCAGAATCGGGAGTGGCGTCAAACAAGGATGTGTGCTTGCTCCGACGTTGTTCGGGATCTTCTTCGCATTCCTCCTGAAGCATGCCTTTGGATCTTCAACAGAGGGCATCTTGCTGCACACAAGATCTGATGGGAAACTGTTTAACCTTGCAAGGCTGAAAGCTAAGTCTAGGGTGCAGGAAGTCCTCATCAGAGACGTGCTGTTCGCAGATGCTGCTGCTGTAGTGTCTCACACAGAAGACCAGCTTCAAAAACTGCTGGATCAGTTCTCCAAAGCGTGCAAGGACTTTGGGCTTACCATCAGCCTAAAGAAGACAAATGTACTCGGTCAGGATGTTGCTGAATCCCCATCAATCAGCATTGACAACTATACGTTAGAGGTCGTCCATGACTTCGTTTACCTCAGGTCCACCATCACTGACACCCTGTCGTTGGACACTGAGCTAAATAGGAGGATCAGAAGAGCAGCTCCAACTCTGTCCAGACTCAGCAACAGTGTGTGGAATAACAACAAGCTGTACACTCACACCAAATGCAAGTCTACAGAGTCTGCATCCTCAGCACCCTCCTTTATGGCAGCGAGACTTGGACCCTGTATGCCCGCCAGGAAAAGAGGCTGAACGTCTTCCACTTGCGCTGCCTCAGGCGCATCCTTGGAATATCATGGAAGGACAGAGTGACCAACACCGCTCCAAAATATCTGTTAGATACAGACTAACTCGGCTACTCCTCTGATACTTGTCACTGTAAAAGACACTTAACAAGTTATACCCACAGAGTAGAGCTGGCTGAAAATTCTTTGTGGGTTGTTTTTTTTGAGCAAAAGAGTTTTTTGTATTGGTTGACGTTTCATTTTTCAATGAAAATTCAGATTTTAGTTTTTATTTTTAAATTTTGGTGAGGAAAATACCACTTTCTCTCCACCACTTCCCCATCATTGAGGTGTAGAAGGTCAGAATTAAAAAAATTAAAGGCTATTTTCCCCCGGCACAGCACACAACTTCCTAATCAAAAACTTTTTTTGCTGAAGAACAGGAGAACTGAACAAAAATGACACCTTTTCATTTCATGAGTTGTTCTGCAGCATATAATTTGCCTTTTTTGTGTCCAGTTCTACAGCCATTTGTGGCTTCTCAAAAGTATTAGTTTTGTTTCTTTTCCTGTAGTGCCCCCTGCTGGTGGCAGCACTTGGTCTTACCCCTAGTACTGCCCCTGACATTCTGTGCTAAGTGTAGACTGGTGTTAGGTGACTGAAAGAGTGTTCAGCTTGAAGTCTTGACTCTCTCAAAGTGTACTGATTCTGCTTAGTGATGCTAAATTGGTGCAAGGCTGGATTGTTTTGAGAGAGACCATGGAGGCTGACCCTCATCCCTCTGTATGTGTTACCTCTGGTCTGAGTGTGTCAAATGCTGAGGAAATGGAGGCTTTCCATATAGGACTAAATTGTGTGTGTCATGGGAGTTGATAGAGCTCATGGCTGGTAGCATCTATTCAATTATGTAAAGTGTATTCAATTTGTTCAAGTCTCTGGTGGCTGAGGATCTAGAGGTTGGTTTCTTAACTAGTGCGAGTGCTTTGCAGAGTAGCTGTATTGACTTTTGTACCCCCATGACTGTAACCTTGAGGCTAGAACTCTATCGGCGTGAAAACTTGAGCTGAGTAAATTAAAATCTGACCACTGCACTTTTCCAGCCCAGTCGCACCCGAGGTAAAGCTGCAGAGCAAGACAGTTAAGTGCATTCTGCTCATGTTTCTGAGGCTTTGACTTTTCTGTCAAGCATGTCGCCCTTTCACGTGAGCAAGCGACTTGTTTTACCCTGACTGGAAAAGATACCATTTTGCCTTGTTGCCATGGAGACCTTATCTTGCAGGCCACTTTTTGACAGGCTTCCATGTGAAATCTCCAGGAAGCTGTTGAGTAGGCTTTGCCTGTTAGTCATGTAGTTGGCAGGGATCTCTGCCTGTCTTGTACCTTGTATTTCCCTTTTAAATACTTAACTAAATAAGTGGTTTTTCACAAAGATTTAGTGCTGGCAAAAGGTGCTGCGTTGACATCCGTAGTGACTGTTTATCCACAGAACAAGTGCAGCAAGAAGAGAAGAGCATCCCCTCCAGACAGTGCCCTATGTCTGCACTTCACATCTAATGTGGAGTGACTACCTTTGGGAAAGAGAAGATTGCTAATTTCCCGTGATCCTCCCCAAAGAAATTGTGATGAGTGTGGCAAGTGTCATGTTTTTGTGGTGTGAACACCTGGCCATTGGGACCTCTGCCACCCATGAGTTACTGGTTTCCATTACAGAGAACAGAGATATGTGTGAAAGACACTGATCCACTGTCTTGTTTCGGGTTTTATTTTATTATTGTCCCTTTCAGTCACCTATGTAAATGCGCTAATTCATTGAACTGGGGACTTCTGCTGTGAACAGCCATAGAAGGCCTAAAGGTTGAGCTGTGATCTAGTCCAAGATTGACTGACTTCCAGGTTGTGTGTGCTTGGGAAAATGTGTGGGGATGTTTGTGTATGTGAACCCATCACAGCTAGCCTTATCACTGCCCTCTGTCTCTGACTCACCCTTCAGAGCGGGCACATGCCAGCCGTTCGCGTGTGGGATGTGGCTGAGCGGAATCAGGTGGCGGAACTCCAAGAACACAAGTATGGCGTGGCCTGCGTGGCATTCTCCCCCAGCTCCAAGTACATTGTCTCAGTGGGGTACCAGCACGACATGATTGTCAACGTGTGGTCATGGAAGGTAAGTGTGCAAGAAGATCAGATTAATGGCAGGAAAAACCCCATTGTGCAAGGCCAGACATGGTCCAGGAATAAACCTGGTTCTCACTCCTTCACACTGGGCTCCTTTTGATGTTCACGAAATCAGGAAGTTGGAGATGGAAGAGATCTATAATATCATCTAGTCCATTCTCAAGGAGACAGTGCAAGATTGTTCCCAAAAGTACGTGACCTCTTCCTGGCCAGTTGGAAGACTGTTAAATTTTTGTCATACTTTGTTTTTTTTAAATTCCAGAGAACTGCTGGCAACCAATTCAAAATAGGGTTGTGGAGGGAGGAGTGGGAACTCTCAGAAACTAGGAATCTGTTTTACCTCAGTTTTGAGATCTGTGTTACAGATGCTGGTGAACAATTTGCTTTTGTTTAGTTTGAGATGGAAAAACCATAAACTGTTGGATGCAGTGATATGTACGTGCTTAGATTAAAAAGTACTGTGAGTGTAGCTGTATGGAGGTGATTGACTGACTGTGGCTGTAATAGTTCTTGAGGGGCAATGTTATGTTGGAGTACAATCCATGCCTTATCTTCTATAAAGCACGGTGTGAATTGCACTGTAAAATATTTTATAATGGTGATAAATAGTTTCTGCTTGGCGGACCTCCGTGTTAGTTAGAGAAGCAGGCAATCACACAAGTTTGAGTTAGCTTTCTCCACCTCTGCAGGTAACCAGTCCTCTCTTACATTTTTATAGCCATATCAGTTGATCTCATAATTTTCAGCTGCAGGTCCATGTTCCCTGGAAATATTATGAACCACTTCATCACCTTTCTCACTCTACAGTTCAGATTCTGTCTTTTCATGATCTTCTCCTATATCAGCTAGTGTATGACCTGCTTCTTTTTCTTGTAGGCAAGTAATGTAATATTAAAACACTGATGTCCTAGTGGTCGCTGAAACCCAGTGTTTAGTCTTCAAGCTCTTCTCAGTGAGGTGCACAAAAATAGTGATTTGAAGATGAATGTATTGTAGTGTAAGGCTGGGATTTAATTAAAAAAAACCCTTGCTGTACCTCAACAAACAAGTTTTTAATTGTCTCTGCTCTCCCACTGTTATCCCTGTGAAGAGAATGACCTAGGTGTGAATTCAAGCTGAAGCGACTAACTTTTGTCTGAAGGAAGCACCCACTAGTTCCTAATGGAGAGGGGCCACAGGAACTACCCTGATGCTGAGGACAGCAGCATTTCCTGTTTGCTTACTTGGTGGGGAAGCTGTGCATAGGGCCCCTAAGTTTGCTCCCAGCAGCACTCCCAGGCCCAGAGTCTTGCCTTGCCCGCTCCCCTGTACCTCCTCTAAGGCCTCTGCAGTGACATGGCTCCTGAGCCAAGGGCAGGCTAGTGTAAAGTGCTGCTAATGGGAGGAAGGGGAAAGTGGGACTCGTGGCTTTCTGAGAGAGGAAAGTGGAATTAAACCATTGATCAGTGTGAGTGTTGGGCTGATCACTGAATACTGCAGGAAGTAGACCAAGAAATTAAACCCAAAAGGGGGCAGGAGAAAGGCAAGATCTTTGAATCCCCCCTCTGCTTCTAATCCATGGAATAACCTTCCCCCAGGCTGATGGAGGAAAAACCCCCCTGCACTCTAACCATTATGTCCAGAAAACAATCCGTTCCATTGCCTTCTTCCCTCAGCACAAAGGGCAGAATCACAGTAGATGTAGGTGCTCTGTCTTTTTCATTAGGGCTGGGCAGAAGCAGCGTGTTCCCTCTCTTTTTGCCCTGTGACTTCCATTTCCACTCCTCAGGTGGAGAGAGCTGTGGTATTTCCCTGTGGAAAATGCCTGTAGCCCATCTTGAGCACTGTACCCCCTGGCTGCCTGGATACTGGAAGACCTTCAGCCAGTGCTGGCCTGAATGTACTTTCAGTGTTTCGAAAGGGAAGTATTTGTTGTTCTGAATGCCCTGTGGTTATGAAATAGCCAAGGTGCAGATGACCTTGTTACTGTAGGCACAAGTGACCTGAGAACCATTATATGGCTAAAACAATGTAGCAGCAGGAATGCATGTAAAAGGGTGATGTCCAAAGTTCTGCAGCACTATAAGTAGTGGACAGAACAGTCCCTCAAGGGGTGGACAACTCCCTCCCTGCCACAGGTCTACCTCCCCCCGACCCAACCCCTCTTGCACCCTTTCCCTGAAGCTCCCTGCCTTGAGCGATATGACCTGGAGGATGACCTGAAGGGGCATGGGGTGGTAGCTGGGATCAGGCCCCCTGCAGTCACTGCAGTGGTGGGAAGCATGTGCCTTGGCCCCAGCTTGCTTCCCTCTCCACTCCTGAGTCCTGCATCGCTCAGGGCAGTAGGGTGGGCCAGGACATCTGCTTCTTGCCACCATGGTGAAGCAGAGTGCAGCGAGTTGGGAGAGGGTGGTAGGGTGTGGTGAAGGCTGCTGGCTCACTTGGGCTGCTGTGGTGAGTGCCCCTTCTGCTGCCCCATGTCAGGTCCCCCATGTAGTTCCACAGGTTGCTGTGGGTCCTGTCTATCGGACAATTGAGGCAGCTGCTGCAGGGTTCTCCAGAGCTCGGGGCCTGCTGTGGCCCCCCCGAACTGCCCTGTTGTTGAGACAACTCCTAGTGGTGGAAGGTTGAGTGGAAGTAGTGGTTCATCCTCCCATCCTGTGTTCGGAAAGATTGAATCTGTGCCTGCCAGGCATAATACTGGTAGCTGAAATGAGCCTTTTTATGCTAAGGCTGTTGAATAAGAGACTCGAGCTATTGAAACCACTGTCTTTCCAGAAAAACATTGTGGTGGCGGCCAACAAGGTGTCCAGCAAAGTGACAGCAGTGTCGTTTTCAGAGGACTGCAGTTACTTCGTCACAGCTGGCAACCGCCACATCAAGTTCTGGTACCTGGATGACAGCAAAACGTCCAAGGTGAGAGCTGGGGACAGAAGGGGTATCAAGAAGAAGCAGTGAGCAAGGGCCTCCTTGGCTTCTATAATGGTATAAGCTTGCGCCACAGGCTGTGGGGAACAGAAGCACCTGGGGCAGAATTGATCTCTGATTTCATACACGAAGGGGCTGACGGTCTTTGACTCTCAAACGCAGCATTCAACATGCCATTTTCCAGTGCCTGTTGTGTCAGGCACCCAAACCCAGGTTTCCCCTGTGCCAGTGCATTGGTTCTGCTGTGCCTGGCATTGGTGGTACTCAACAGCATGTCTACTTCTTCCTGGCGATGCTCTTTGTAGATGTGGTCATGATCTCTGGGCCCATCACACTGCAGGGACTGAGGGTTCTTTAATTTGGATGTGCGTGACTGGAAGTATTAAAGGGCATGTTTCAAAGAATCACGTCATGGCTTCCGCTGCTGCTTTTGGGAGGCCGAATCCCTACGTGCCTGTCTGCGTTGCAAAGGTGCACTCACTCAGGGATAGCCATTCACGCTTCGCACCACAAATCTTCCATGGCACTGTTACGTCAGTGCAGGTTTAGGTCATCAGGCAAGACCCAGCCATCACTATCCCCAAGATTCCTGTGAGTGGGTTAACTGGCCCGGGTCCGCCAATGGCTCTGTCTCGTTTATTTTGCTGCTGTTGATGCTTGCGATGCATTTTACGTGCCCATCTCTTCAGGCTGCTCACAGCTCTCCAGTGTGGGGTGCTCCCTCTCTCTGACAGGTTATTTCTTCTGATAGGTGAATGCCACAGTCCCCTTGCTAGGGCGCTCTGGTTTGCTGGGGGAACTGAGGAACAACTTCTTCACGGACGTGGCCTGCGGAAGGGGTAAAAAAGCCGACAGCACTTTCTGCATCACCTCCTCTGGCCTCCTCTGTGAATTCAATGAGAAGAGGCTGCTGGACAAGTGGGTAGAGCTGAGGGTGAGTCATGGGTCTGCTTCCTGTGTACATCAGTGCCCACTGACATGGGGGAGGGAGCAGCGAGGACATCCCAGGCCACAAGGTGGTGTTAGCAGGGAGAGTTGCTGGCATGTGAGGAGTGCTGGAGACTTCCCCTGCTTCATGGCTTCTAGTGAAGCCTGGCAAGAGCAGCAGTGTGTGCTAGGGAAACCAGAGCCTGGAGAGTCTCTGTGTAAAGGCCAGTTGGGAAAGGGGTTTGTGCATGGGATGCTCTAATTCCCGAAACGTTTCCTCCCTGCAGGCTCAACATTGTGATGTGTCCCCATGGCTGCTGGAAGGCTGGGTGTGGCTCCTTTTGGGAACCCATAAAAGTCACTCCTTAGTTGACCAGGGAGGGAGGAGGGGGTAGCGGCAATGTGTGGGTGGCACTCCATCCCCTCAGGGGCTGTGTAAGCTGTCGCTGCAGCGCCCTCTCCCACCCCCTCCCGGTCCTAGAAGCAGAAGTCTCCATGGGAATCGGATTCAGCTCTCCCTCTTGTGGTGGTATATCCAGACTAGCCTCTTGGGAAAGATTTCAGTATTCAGTTAAAGGGCGAGAACCCAAACTGTAAAGCCAAACGGATCCACGGTATTCAAACCAGGGCAAAATCTTCAAACGCCTCCGCAAGTGAAACCTGTCTTCTCTTCTTCCCTTTCTCCTCTATCCTCTGCCTTTTCCCCTCCTGCTCAGAACACAGACAGCTTCACAGTAAGTGAGAATGAAGCGTTTGCCTTGACCTTGTTCCATTTTGCCTTCGTTTTCTGCCATTTGTACATCTCTCACCAGAGAGCAGAAAAATTCCGCTTCTCCCCCCTTGGCCCTCGCTGTACCAGGAAGCACGTTCGTGTACTCGAATGAGTCGGACTGCATCTTCCCAGTCAATGATGCTGGACATCTCCCCTCAGGAGTACAAGGCAATAAACATTCAGAGCCAGATCCCACTGGTGTACACACACACAGGCCCTCTAAGGTCTGTTGAGCTTCACGAATTTGCCCTAGGAAGTGGTACGTGCTCTTGGTGATGTTTCCTGACTTTCGCTGAGCAGACCCCATGGTAGACCTTGGCTTGGGTTTTCCTCAGCAAGGAAATCCAGAGATCAGGCTTTCCCTTAAATTGTGTGGCTTCATTTCACTTCACTTCATTTCTTGCTAGTCTTGAGTGCTTCATGTTCTGTCATTTACACAGTGAGAGACACCCACTCCTCTTGGTTGATTTTGTGTTCTCCTCAGACCACAGTGGCAAACTGCATCTCTGTGAACCACGACTACATCTTCTGTGGCTGCGCTGATGGCACGGTGCGGATCTTTAACCCTTTGAACCTGCACTTCGTCACTACGCTGCCAAAGCCGCACTTCTTGGGAATGGACATTGCCAGTGTCACGGAAGCCAGGTACCATGGGAGAGATGGTAGGAGACTGCGGGGAGCTTGGATGGGTAGAGCAGGGGCAATGACGACATGTGATTTGTGGTCCTGCCCTGGCCTTGCACACCAGAGATCTTCCTCCATCAGAGTTCCCTCTGCACTGTAAGGAGATTCATAGGCTTTCCCGGGATGTTTTGCTTTATATCGCAGCTTTCCACAGCTGTCCTCTGGCACTGAAGCCTTCTGCCTCACCCTCTAGTCTTTCTTCTCTCTGTCTTGTGTGTTCTGCCTTCTCCTGTCCCTGGTGCCCCCTCACCATCTCCCTGATAAAAGGAGTGTCACTTTCTGAAGCGCAGAGGTTGGCCTTTTAGTGGACCTTGCTAAGTAGATTATTTTATGCATGAGTCTGTGGAGGCTGAAGTTAGAGAGCCCTTCCTTCTTCCCTGCTTGCAGAGGCCTGAGCAACACAAGATCTTCTGTTGCCCTCCTACAGCACTGCCACGAAACAGAGGTCGTCTGGGAAAGCAGTCTGGATGCAAACAAGCACACACACAGCCCCTCAGTTGGCTTCTCACATCCCCAAGTCTGCACAGAGTCACTGAATTTTTTCCCTTGCCTCTCACTACGCTTGGTGTGCAAATGCTCCTTGAGAGTGCTGAATAAGCAGCTCAGACAATGAATTGTCTGCTGCCCAAGGGAGCAGGCTGATATCTCAAGACTGGGGCAGGGAATAGATTTCCTCCAGATTTAAAAAGCTACGTATTCTGGAAGTAATGGCTCGAGAACTCCGATGCACTGGCCCTTTAAAAGCAACCTTTTGTTAGTTTTCACATCTATCCATCTTCTGAAGCAGAGATGATCATCTGACTCCCAAGCAGGCATTTGTTGGGCCGATTGCAATCTTAACTGTGGTTTCTCTTTTGTAAAGAAAATGGGAAAACACAGGAGTCCTTCAGCTACCAGGGCCTGCCACAGCCTCCTTGCGGAATGCCATTCTCAAGCACTTCACAATCCCACAGCCGCATTAATAACCTGGCTTTCGATAGAATCTGGATTGTGCTTGTCTAGCCCCACAGCCCTTCAAGGTTGCACCTTTGGTTTGCACTTGCAAAACTAGGGATTTTCCTTGTAAGTTACTCCATTCTGTTTGGGCCTTCTCCCCACAAGCCCTTTCCCCACACCTCTGTAGGCTGATCTAGGTCGGGGTGGCCAAGTTTTTTTTCATCAGAGGCCATATGGCAATTTTTTACATGTTCTAGGAGCTGGAGATAAACCTGCCACCAGGCTTAACCTGCCCCCCACCCAGGCTTAGCGTCCCACAGCTCCAAACCACACCCCACCCAAAACAAGGATTCACTTACCTTGCACAGGAACTCCATGTGCTGCCCCCCTTTGTTGCTCCTTCACCATCTCCTCTTCACTGCTGCTGTATGGCTCCCCCAGCCCTCTGGCTCCCCATATGTAGAGCATGGCAAAGATAGCTCTCCTCATCCTGCTGTGCTGAAACAATAGGGCTTAGTTTAATTAGCTTAATGGCCATTAAACCAATTTAATTGAGTGCTGCACTTCCAGTGCGGCAGGAGGAGTCAGGCAGCAGTGGTGTGAGCTGCAAATGGCTTGTTAAAGAGCCACATGTGGCTCAGAGCTGCTCAGCTGCCTTCTAAAAATGACACCACTGCCAGCTCCACAGGCTGGATAAAAAGGCTCCACGGCTATGTGTAGGGCACCCTTGATGTAGGTATTCTAAGACTGTAGCTATTACTATCTAGGAACATACCAGCTCAGATGTGGAGGACAAGCTAGCATGTTGGGCTATAGGAGCAGCTTCCATTTTCCTGGGACTGTGGTGGGACTACAAAGGAAGACAAGGTATTAATCACAGCTGTGTGACCCAGAGCCGCTCCAAGAAAAGGGATGTTTTCATAATCTATACCCTTTTCTCAGTGGTTTAGGCATCCCAGCGAATGGGTGTCCGTTGAACTGCTCTGAACAGCAGTGGGGGTGGGGGACGGTAATTCTTGGACATGGAGGTGTTGAAAGGAATTGTTCCTTTGTCTGTGGTGGCGGTGTGTGCCTTTTAATTACAATATGATTGGCTGCTCATATGCGCTCTCTTGGTCTGGGAGCAGCTATGTTTCTGTAATTGGAGAGATCAGTTAATGACAGAGCACTGCTGCTTGTGCCCTAGGAGAGTCCTATTTTATATTATTTGACATGGATTTTTTTCCTCACCCAGTTCTGCCATTTCCCGTCTGGTCAAGTTCTCCCTTGCAGGCTTTCATTAATACTCATTCCTGGTGGGTCCAGCAGGGACACAGGTCCGTCTGTGTTGGGGTCCTCAACCCAAACATGACTTGCAATGGAAAGCTGACCCTGTCTCCCGTGCCACACTGTTCTTGTACTCGCAAGTCATCTCCTCTGCCCAGGCATCCTGTCCCAGCAGACGGTGGATGTGTGGGACACCAGCTGCTTTCTGCTCAGAGCATTCATCATCTCCTCAGACAGTTGCTCACAAGAGCATTGTAGCATTGGAGAGGGTATATTTTGCATGGGCAATACGATCAAGTGGTTAGTCAAAGCATTTAGACTCTAATCCCGGCTCTCCCAGGGTCTCTTGACTTTGACAAAATCGCTTTAATCTGTGACTCACCTTTTCCATGTGTAAAGGTAGGACAGAGTGTGCCCACCTTTGTAAAGGGGTCTGCAGCCTCCATACGCTTTGCAAACAGTCTTCACAATGCCTCTGTGAGAGCAGTAAGTCTGAGCTCCATTTTACAGATGGGGAGAACTAGGCACAGCTGGGGGGGAAGCGATTTGCCCAAGGCCAGATAGCAGTTCCGTGGCTGTTCTGAGAAGAAAACGTGGGTCGCTTCACTCCCATTCCGCTGCTCTAACAAGAACATCATGATTACTGCATTTAAAGAGCATCTCGCTGCTCCCTCCCTCCTTTAAATCTGCTCTGGTTTTTAATGCTATCAGTGCTAGGGGAGGTTAATTGTATCCTCACCTAGGTTTTAGAACTGAAACTGAGCCGAACCTTTATTTGAGATTTTGCAATGTTCACAATCTTTTTTTAAGATAGTTTTTCTTAATATCAGGTGGAGGGAGTACAGGGAGCCTGTTTTTCATATGGCTTGCAGCTCAATTTTGCAGAGCAAAGAGGCACCTTTAAAAATAGCCGAACCACTGATATCTTGTTCAACCCTCTGGAGCTCTGTCCTCTTTAGCTAACACTGTAACCCTACAATCCAGCTCCTTGAGGCCTCCAGTATGATCTTGGTCTCATAGAAATGTGAATACATAACACTGGAATGGACCTCCTGGGTCCTCAGACATGATCTCTTGCCTGTCACAAGCAACTCAGTCAAAGTATCCTGTTCATGAACTCACCGATTTCCACTGTAAAACTAGCCAGCTGGTTTGCCCCTGCTCGTCCTATAGGGAAGGTTCTTTCAGAACATCACTGAAACAGGTGCTCTCCCAGGCCCTGTAATTGCAGATTGTTTAGCAGCGTGGCAGTGCAATGCACCCGGGCTCCTCCATCAGGGATTTTCCTCCATTTAACTTCAGCTTTCATTTTTCCCTCCAGCAGCTGGCAGACTAGGTTACAAGTAGGCGGTCTTGCTGCCTACACTGCTACCTCCTAACGCTATCTGTTTGCGCCCGAGATCTTTCACCGACAGCGGTACTCCTCTCTCCCCTCCTTGCTCCCAGCTGTTGGGCTGGCTCCTCTGTCTACTCCCCAGTATGTGGCAGAGCTAGAGCCTGAATGGAGCTGTGAATGGAGTAGCTGGAGAATGAAGTAGAGGAAATGGAGCCTGGTAGTCAGTCCTTCTGGCCTCTCCCCTTTAGGGAGTTTGGGCCCGTCTTGGGACTTTTATTTTGCAGTGTTGAAAGAAGCTGCTGTACTGATACAACAGATTCAGATTCTCCCCATGCACCCCATGGTTTTTACCTCTCCAACTACTCACTCCACTCCCACACCGTTTTATACCCCTCGGCCTGGACAGCACCTAATTCATCCTGCCCCAGAGGGTTTTAGCTTCAAGTCTTGTGTCCACACCCTCGGAAATTAACCAGATTGTCCTGTCTCTGCACAGCCGTCTCTTCTCTGGTGTGGCAGATGCCAAGTATCCGGATACGATTGCCTTGACATTTGACCCTACCAACCAGTGGCTATCATGTGTATACAATGACCACAGCCTGTATGTGTGGGATGTCAAGGACCCGAAGAAAGTGGGCAAGGTTTACTCTGCTTTATACCACTCTTCCTGCGTGTGGAGTGTTGAGGTAATGACAGGCTAGGAATGATGCCCATGTACTGGGGTGAGGGGCAGTGTAGGAGGGGGGTTTGTGTGTGTGGCTCGGAAGGGGACTCTTTGCCTCCAGGCCATCTGGTTATGGGTGTGTTTAGGGGAATAACTCCATGGTGTTATGTACACCATGCAAGTGTGCAAGTCTCTCCATGCCTGGTCAGAAACGGAGGGAAGAAGATAGGAAAATGGAACAGGCAGGAGATTTTCCTCTGCATTTTTGTTTATCTTCTGACCACTTGTCCTGGATCAGGTCTTGAGAACTCCAGCCACATTCCAGATATTAACTGCCTGTGGCAGGAGACCTGAGCTGCCCTCGTATGCTCTGTGGTAGAACTCTGTTCAGTGATGAGGGTTCCTGGCTCTCTCCCCTCCCATTGTGCTAGAAAAACTTAGAGGGCCTTGTTTACACCACCTTTGTCTAGGTAACGCCACTAAGCATAGCTTGTTTGGCATGAACCCAAAGCTGTGAGTGATTCTAGGTAGGTGGAGTTCCTACTGCCATTTGATATAAACAGGACAGTTGTCCAGTCTGGCCTTGATTTGGAACTTGCTGCTGCTAACCAGAACACCAGTTTCACTTGTGAGTTGTTTGCTGCACATATTTAGGTGTATCCTGAAGTGAAGGACGGCAACCAGTCGTGCCTGCCCCCAACCTCATTCATCACCTGCTCTTCCGACAACACCATCCGGCTATGGAACACTGAGAGCTCCAACATCCATGGCACAGCTCTGTACCAGAACATCCTTAGCCATGTGAGTCCCCAGATGCTGCCGGGGCCTTTTGATTCTGTTTCTCCTCTTACACAGGAGTGTCCATGGTAGGGCTCACGGGTTATGTCAGGGGAGATGTAACTTCTGGCCTGGGAAGGGCAGGGGCAGGCCAATTGCAAAGAAAAATAATAGGTGTCTTAGGAGCTGGTATTCCCGGACAGATTGTTGTTTCACCGACTCTCGTCTCTTCTGGAGCTTCTCATTCCAGGTGCTTTGGAAGGCAATGTAACTGTTTTCACCCCAGTGCCCCACTCTGTCATGCTCCTGATTGTCAGGGTTGATGAAAGGGTGTTCTGTGGAAATTGGGCCTCGGGATTCAGAACAATTTGACTTTCATTTTCCTCACCATGGATGAGGAGGGAGAAGAAAGCAGAAGAATCTCACGTGGCTAGAGTCTCTTGTTAGTTCTAGTAACTTGGTTCTGTATTAGTTGTGTGACCTGTCTGAGCAATCTGCAGTCATACAGACTCCTGCCTATTTTGCAGTAGGGATTCCTAATGATTTGGCTCCTCTCACGTTACCACAAAATGTGATTAACACTTGGAGTCATGTTAGTGTTAATAACTGGAGCTGTTCCCACCCCACGCCCCCATTCGAGTGCCCGCTAGCCCTGAGCTGTCTCTGTGGCACAGGAAAGGCTGCATGTTCCCAGCCCCGATGCTGCTTGTTTTATCCAGCTCCCGTAGAAGGTTCATTGTGTGATGTTGCTGTGCAGCCTCTTCCCCACACCGCTTCTCTCTGCTCTCCCCTTCCTTCCTACCCGCCTTGAGTAGCTTGCTGCTGTGGGCCTCGCTCTCAAAGGGGCCACCTTACCTATTACTGCCACTCAAAGGACCCCATTGGCCATCACTCCAACTGCGTGCGCCCTCTGCCTGCCGGTGCTTGGCTTTGATACTTAACTGGCCTCTTCTTTCTTCCCAAGGACCTGATGAAAATTATCTATGTGGATGGCAACACGCAGACCCTGCTGGACACAGATTACAACTCTGCTGGGAACACAGACAAGGCTGACGTCCAGGCCTTGGACATGAAGGTGGGGATTCGCACATTGTGTGTGAGCCCCAATGGAGAGCACCTGGCGTCAGGCGACAGGATAGGCACTCTGAGGTAACTCTGGGGCTTCTTGAAGAGAGTTAGGATGGAGCTGGCGTAAGGACTAGTTTGGGTGTCTCGTTCTCTAGTTCCACTTTCACTATGAAATCCATCTCTGTCCTATTTCAGGATCCATGATTTGCAGTCCCTAAGGGAAATGCTGAAGGTGGAAGCCCATGACTCAGAGATCCTCTGCCTGGAATACTCCAAATCTGACACAGGTAAGATAGGGTAGAACCTTTTATTCCAATACATTATTTGTGCATTCCTTATGACGTTCTGGCTTGTGTATGTGTTGCTGAACGGCTCCATTCTGACCATTACGTGTAATGACTGCCTGCTGGTGACTTGCTTTGTTACCTCACAGAATAGAGGCCTGTAACACTGCAAAAAAGGGACGGGTTTGAAGCAGGCTTCCTCTTGCTGTTGTATAGACACAGGCAGATACCAATCATTACTTCCCCTATTGCAGTTGGGAACCCTGAGGATGTTTCCTTGTGCAAATCCGTTTACTTGCTTTAATCCATGATGATCTTCTGTAGCTTAACTTGAGAGGGTGTTTGAAACCCTGACCAAAGGAGCACATTCCTTCTCTGTGATGTTTCTGCTCTCTTGTTAAATCGATCATAGGGTTGAAGCTCTTGGCCTCAGCCAGCCGTGACAGACTGATCCATGTCTTGGATGCTGGGAAGGAGTACAGCCTACAGCAGACGCTAGATGAGCACTCCTCTTCCATCACAGCTGTGAAGTTTGCAGGTAGATGTGTTTAACCCTTTAATCACGGGGTGCAGATGAAGCTGCTTTCTCCTCCCCTTACATAGCTTGAATTCTTGCTCAAAGGCAAGAAAAACCTTTATCCTTTTCCCTCCAGAATCAACTATCTCCATGATGGGCCTGCTGGCTCACTGAGGCTGATGTGGCATTTATTGTGGGCGCCTTCGGAGCGAGGCGGGTGGTAGTGGAGGCTGCTCTCTGTCTAGGAAATAGAGTGCTTCTGCTGCCATGTTGTACCATCCCACCGGTCTGATGTACAGGAGCAGGCTTGTGGGGTAGCTAGAACGTCATCTCATCCATTCTTCTTTGGCTTCCTCTTAGTTGTTTACTGACCTTTCTTTTTTTTTTTTTTGTCCTCCCTCTTGCTTTCTTCCAGCCAACGATGGGAAGGTGCGGATGATCAGCTGTGGAGCTGATAAGAGCGTCTATTTCCGCACTGCGCAGAAGGTAACAATGATGGCCATCCGGGGCTTTTTTCTGTAGCCACTGCACTGAGGAGGTTGGTATGGGAGCAGAGTGTGTGGGAGCTTGTTGCTGTTTCCATCACAGCCTCTCCCTGTGTGACGCTGCATGAGATTGTGGGACCTGCTGACTGTGAGGAAATGCCCGCTGCCCCAGCCTCTCCCAGCAGGAGTCACTGTAGGGAGCACGTCGCTTGCCCTAGCAAACGTTGCTGTAGGGAATGGTATAGGGACAATGGCTGTGGGCAGGAGTTCATTACGCCTCCAAGCTCTGCCTCTCCCAGCAGGAGTCGCTGTGGGGCGTAGTTTGCTTGCGCAGGTGAGCGGTTTGGGGCGAGTCAGGCACGTGTAGAAGTGTTTTATGACTGGTCAATTACTTGGCCTGCACTAATTTTTTTTTATCCCCTGTGCTCAGATGGGCGATGGGATCCGATTCACTCGGACACACCACGTGGTTAGGAAGACCACTCTGTATGACATGGACGTCGACCCCAGCTGGAAATATGCTGCTATTGGCTGTCAAGACCGTAACATCAGGTTTGTTCACATGCTGCTGTATTTTAGTGGAAAATCCCAGGTGGTGGACAGTGTTGGGTGGTCAGGGTGGCACCACTGCTGAAATAGAAGCTTTGTCCCCCCTACCTCTAAATATAACCCACCTCTATGCGTGGACCACCACAGCTGTCTTAGTGCTGGGACAGCCCAGTGGAGTTTGGTTAGTGTCACTTGTAAAATGTGGCCAATGAACGTACTGAAGTGCCCCCAAGTGCTCTTCTGATTTGCCCCATCAGTTTCCCGGTGTTACGTACTCAGCATTTTACCAGCACGAGGCTCAAGAAAGTGAGTGCTGATTCAAACCCATGTATTTGACGTGGTGCTAAACAGTGTGCTCTCTCCTAGGCTGTTTCTCTAACTATTTGGATGGTTGTGGGCTTCATGAATTTTGGCCAAGCTAATTCTGCTCCCCTTGAAGCAGCCACCTGTCCCACCTCCTGCCCTTCTGTTCCATACAGGGCCTGTGCAGCACAGCCTGCCAGGGTAGGGAAGGAGGGAGGCTTGGGAGAGGAAGCCTAAAACAGCACAGGAATGGGATGTGTTCTGGCTTTTGTTCCCCTCAGGATTTTCAACATAAGCAGTGGGAAGCAGAAGAAGCTGTACAAGGGGTCCCAGGGTGAAGACGGCACCCTCATTAAAGTAAGACCTCCAGAATTTCTGGCATGATGTACTTTGTCTCACCTACTGCCCCTTCTACACACTCGTTAGTCCATTTGTTCGTTCGTTCTTTGTCTGTCTGTCTCTCTCTTTTCCTGGCTCTTTGAAGCTGAATTACTTCTCAGGTAAGTGAGATCCAGGATATATTTTGGCACATGGCTTTTTCCCCTCTGAAATGCTAATGTGGACTACGGATAGCATTTATTAATGGATTTTTTGCTCTTAGATACCAAGTACCTGTTAAACAGCCTGTCCTAGGCTCTGCGCTCTCAAGGCATTCCTTTACAAATGCAGTTGTATCCAAGACAGACTCAGGCAGCAGCTGCTCCTCACCCCATGTGCATGTAACGATTTGCTAATGCTGAAATCTGGTTCCAAGACTGCTCACCACACATAGGCACAAATATTAACCCTTATGCCCCACTCACAGTTCGGGTAAACACACCTGGGCTAATTCAGTCCAGAGTGAGGGCAAATGAATAATTGTTTTGTTTAATCGCTCTCATTGTATTTCAAGTGATGCACTGGGTCACATTCTCTGGTGGTCTAAACTGGCCAAGCTTCATTGAATTCAATGCACCTGCAGCAATATTTTTCAGAGGAAAAATCTGTTCAGTGGGCTGCTGCTTGCAGGGATCGAGGTCGTTTCCTCCTTTTGGCTTTGGAGACACTTGCCGGCACTGTCATACTACCTGTAAGGCTGTCTTTGGACTCTTGCCTCAGCTTTATTTTCCTTGTCGTTCCTTGCCCATTGATGGGAAGCCTGGATTTGATTGCTTTCTCCCTGAGCTCCACTGGGGATGAGCCCATTCCAGCCCTTTTGTTTGTTTGATTTAAGCCATAGAAATGTGAAACCAAGGAAATGACCCGGTGCTGCCAAGGAAGAGAGTTTCAGACGAGCGAGAGGCTTAGGGAGAGATTAAACTCCACAGTGCTCATGCTGAAACACCCTGCTGTCCTGAAGGATTGGAACACCTCCTGAGCTGAACGCTGCATAGGAGGGATCCATGCAGGCTGGTCTCTGCACCTCTGCTCTGGGACACAAGGCCCACATGGTTCCTAGCCCTATACCTCTCCTGATGCATGGGACGGGTGGGGGGATGAGCCCTGAGGAAGGAATCCTGTGATCTATTTCAGATTTGAACTTGTCAAGTTGAAGAGCCAATTTGCTAGAGGCTAACACAGCATGCCTGGGGCCGCTTTTTTTATAGTCGGTCATTTGCTTTTTGGTTGATTATTTCTGTGGGGCTAGGCAAGCGAGTAACGTGATTCATGGGCACTGATGCATTGCAACAAATGAGAAGCTTGCACATTCACCCCCCCCTTTTTTTTTTGTGCTTTTTGTTCAGACAGGCGACTACACTTTTTGTCTTCAATTACTATAATTTTCCCTTCCGCTTTACAAGCCAAGGCACTGCTCTTTCTTTTCTTGCTACTTAATTCTTTGCAGTCCCAAACAATGAAATATAACTGATAGTTGGTATTTTTTTTAAAAACATCCAATACATATCTGCTTCTCCTGATGCAGAGAGAGTGCATTGGTACTAATAAATTACAGCAGCATGAGAACTTTTCAATTTTTCAGCCTATGCTATATTGTTTAGAGGCTCATTGCATAACCAGCTAATAACTCTCGTTTGGAGTCTGAGGTCATACCTAGAACTGGAATTTTAAAAAAGAATCCAATAAAAAATATGTAATCTAAACCCGAATAACTGAAATTGTCACCACTAGTTTAAAAAAAGCACACCCTCACCAATTCAAAACTTTATTACTCTTGCTTTTCTAAAGTTCGTCAAAGCATATATCGTAACAGCTCCAGAGTAGAGGCTGTGGGGGTGGGGAGTCATAGCAATTGCAGAAATGCAGTAGCAGACACCTTGACAAGTCATTTGAGTTTTTTATTGCATTGCTTTTTTTTTTATCGGGCAAAGTGGATTACAGAAGCTGGAGGTTTCATGATCGACTAGTGTAAGTTCTCAACAGCACCAGACTCATGGCTAGTTTCCGTGTTGGTTTTGGATCTAGGATCTTAAAGAGATTTTTGTATTTTATGTAACGTTTCCCAGCGATAATTTGTGAGCCTGGGTAGTGTTCAACTTCAAAGGAACCCGGATCAACTGGGAATAATGGACCCTAAAACAATAATTTAAGGGTGTTATTGGTGGGCTGGGGGCGCTTCTGAGCAATCAGATCAATCTCAGATTGAGCTCAAGGTGATGGGAGGGATTTTGATTTTTGGCAATGAAGCTAGATGTAATTCTTGGAAGGGATTTGACAAGTGGGTCAGGGGCTTGTCATGAGGTTGGTGAATAGTTTGGCAACTGAGACGGGACATGAATGAGAATCGTATTATCTAGCTGAAATTCCCATAATTCTGGTGTATAGCTGATTAAAAGACTACTCAAAGACTGGTTATGAATGGTTTGCTGTGAAGTTGGCAGGACGCAGACAGTGAGATCCCACAGGGATCTGCCATGGTTCTGATATTCAGTATTTCCACTGATGACTTAGATGATGGAGTGGAGAGTACACTTACAAAACTGTAGTTGACATCAAGCTGGGAGGGGTTGCAAGCACTTTGGAGGACCACATTAGAATTCAAAATGATGACCCATTAGAGAACTCATCTGTAATCAGAGATGAAATTCAGTAAAAGTGCAAATTACTGGAGATAGAAAAGAAAAAAAATCGAAATGGGAAATAAATGGCCAAGTGATAGTACTGCTGAAAAAGATCTGGGTGTTACAGTGGAACACTTGTTGAATAGGAGTTGTCAATGTGATGCAGATGTGAAAAAGGCAAATATTTTTGGGGTGTGTCAACTGGTGTGTTCTATGTGAGACATGGAGGTAATTGTCCTGCTGTATTTGGCATTGGTGAGGCCTCACTGGGAATATTGTGTCCTCTTCTGGGTGCCATGCTTTCAGAAAGATGTGGAGTAATTGGAGACGGTCCAGAGGAGAGCGACAAAAACGTCGGAAGGCTTAGAAAACTTGACCCAGGAGGAAAGGTTGAAAAAACTGGCTTGAGAAAAGAAGACTGCAGGAAGACCTGATAAGTCTTCAAATATGTTAAGCCCTGGTAACAAGAGGAGGAGGGTCAGTTGTTGTTCTCCATGTCCACTGAAGGTAGGGAAAGAAGTAATGGGCTGAATCTGTGGCAGCAGGGCCTTAGGTTAGAAAAACTTAAGGACAGTTGAGCTCTGGAAGGGACTGGAGATTATGAAACCACTGTGATTGGAGGTTGTGAAAGAACATGTTAAGCTGGCATCTAGTTTTGCCTCAGGGAACTAAGTGGGAACAGCCAAGCAGGGGCAGGCCATTATCTGGCTAGATATGTTGAAACTAGAACAAAAAAATGCAGCTTTTCAGTATACAGTAATTGCCCTGATTCTCTTTTGGAGTATAAAGTCTGGGGTGACGCTAAACCTGTCTTTCTGTGGTGTGCGTGTGCCCTTCTTTCTGGCATTCTGGGCATTTCTTGTGCATCTGCCTAAGATACTTTCTCACCAGCCATTTCTGCTTCCTGTACTTGTCAACCAGGTGCAGATGGATCCCTCAGGTCTCTACATTGCAACTAGCTGCTCTGACAAGAACCTCTCCATCTTTGACTTCTACTCTGGCGAGTGTGTGGCCACAATGTACGGGCACTCGGGTGAGTCACAGAAGCTTAAGGAAATGACTTTTTGCTGCTGGTTATATAGTGGCAGGTAGTGCTGGCCAAAGTTTCACGCAGAATTCAGGACACTTTGAACTGGTGATTCAGTTTTCAATTTGGACAAAAAAAAAACAAAAAAACCCCAAAAAAACAAACAAAGGAAGGGGAAAAAAAGAAACAAAAAAACCAACCAAATATAGCCAAACAAACAAAACCCTGTCTTGGAAATGTTTAGGGTTTTTTGCCCAGTTCAGGAGCTGGCTGAAATTTTGATGATCAAAAATTTTTTATTGAACTTGCAATCTGTTGAATTTCAAAACTCTCATAAAAATTCGGCAGAACAGAATTTCTCTTCCACTTCAAGTGGACTCTAAACCAGCCACTCCTTTCCCAGAGAATCATAAGCTTCTCTACAATGTGTCTCAATGTAAACCAGAAGAACCGCTTTCCAAGGTGAGCAGGTTGCTCTTTCAGTTGTGGACTTCCCCACACTATTCTACATCAATAAATCTTGACTCAGACTTAGAGTGACCAACTTAGATGGGTATCGCTGCGTAGATACCCAGTCACTGGGTGTCTCAGCTCCAGGCAGCTATGGTGGAGTTAGTCACTGTCTGTGTACGGAGTGGAGACCAGTAAATTACATTTTGCCAGTGATCTGTGCTGCGCAGAGGTATATTTCGGAGGCATTGATCTTGTATTCTATCTTACACAGAGATTGTGACTGGGATGAAGTTCAGTAATGACTGCAAACACCTGATCTCTGTCTCTGGTGACAGGTAAGCATGGCATTTGCTGTTGTGATGTTAACTCCCTCTCCTTCAAGAGTAGAGTGATGGTCTGTGGTTTTGGGCCACCTCGTGCAGGAATTAAACCACCAAGCAGGAGGAGCACAAACATTCATGCCACTGCAGTACTACAATTTCCAGAGTAATTGCTGTGCTTCCTGGATCCCAAACAGGTGCTGTACAGCCCAGGAAATCTTAACGGGTAGAGCTTTGTGCTAGCTTCCTTTTGGTGTAAATGGTGCATGTATGTAAGGTACCTGCCACAGTGGCTGCCTTGTATTCGAGGGCTGGGTCTACTACTTGTTAGCTCTCCTTGGAATGCAATTTTGCCCTAATAGGGACTATGTCTAGACTAGAAGGTTTTGTTGACAAAGCCTTCGGAGCCACCAGATTCCCAAGGGCGTTCTATCAACAGTAAGCTAGCAGAACACAGCTCTTTTGTCAACAGCTGTACCCTGCTTGTCATGAGGAAGAGCACCTCTGACAGAAAACCAGACTGGACGTTCCAGGTGACTTTCTGTCGACAGAAAGGGCTTCTGGGATACCGGAGAGCCCCGTCTGCTTTGCTTCTGCTTGGCTGTTTTGCCGATTAAAGTGGCTGGGCAGTTCAGCCACTCTCTGCTGACAGAGTGGATTGCTCTTTCGATCCGCTTTTGGTGGTCTGGCCACAATCTGGCATCACAAGTTTTGTTGCAAAATATCTTCTGACACAAACTTCTGGCAACAAATCGCTCTAGCCTAGACATCGGCAGGGAAAAGTCAGCCATGGCATAGCTCCTCAACATCTTTCAGCACATAGTGGCCTGGAGAGGGGTGGTGCAAACTGCACCATTCTAAATGGAGGGAAAGCAGTAGCGCTCTGTCGAAACTCTGGGAAGCATCATACTTCTGAGGCAGTGGTGCCTGTTTGGAGCTTCTGCAAGGATCAGAGCAATTCTTCACCTTCCTCTAATCAAAAATAATGAGAAATCTCTTGGCACGTTGTAGACTAACAGATTTTTTTGGAGCTGAAGCTTTTGTGGGGCAAGACCGGCTTCGTCAGATGCATCTGCCAAAGTGGGTCTTTGCCCACGAGAGCTTATGCTCCGAAAAAATCTGTTAGGGGCCACGAGACCTCTCATTGTTTTTGCAAATACAGACTGACATAGCTACCCCTCTGATATTTCCTCTCATCATGGCTGTGCTTTATAGGCACAGTCTGACTGTTCGTGAGAGAAGTATTTTGTTCTTTAGATGTAACAGTGTTCTTAAATGGCTTAAGTGTAGGTTCTTGTGTGTTAGAGATGTGCCCTTTTCTGCATTTTATCACTCAGTTGGTTCTGGATTTCCATAAACTGTAAATCACCTTCTCTTCTCCCTTCACTATTTCCCTTGTGTGTATAATGGGGAAGTGTGCTTTTCTGTTGTTGTTGTCTTAAATGTTTATCTAGCATAGTCCATTTACGCAATACAGTTTGTTATTTTTGGAACAAAGTAAATGTGAGGGAAGCGTGTGGAGGCTAATGATTGGTTTCAGGCCCTTGAGCAGGACGGTAGATGGCATGAAGCAGTGGGTGAGAAAAGGAAGTTCAGATAATTAAAGCAAGAGGATTGAGTGGGGCACAGAGGAAAGAAGAATAGGAGAAAATTGTGGCTGAGGAGTAGGTGGGGAAAGTATATGCAGACCTGTGTGTCCCGAAACTCTGTGATGTTGCCTATGAATTATCTAGGTTTGATCTGTCCTGGTGGGGTATTTCATGACCAGGCTTAATCTAGTTTTCTCAGTTGTAATTCATGCTGTTGATGTCACATCCAGGAATTATAACAGTTTGTTTTTATGTGTATGTGTGAGAGAGCTGCCCCGTGAAGGGAAGCAGCTGGTCAGCTCGGGGTGCCTTATCTCCGGACTGCAACATCTCACAGCTTTGACTCTACTGTTTAAAAAATAGGCTGGGGAATTTCCAGTGCTCTGGAGGGGTCTGCGTGAATACTCACGGTTTCAGTAACTGGGAGTGATGCTCCTGAAGCTCGGTACCAGAAGAGCTGGCCAGAAAACATGTCTGTATTGTGAAAAATGTTGAGGTTGTAAAAAATGTTCTTTCCTCTAAAGAGCAAAAATTAGATATTTGAGTTTTAATTAAAAAATTAGACACACACACACACAAGTGCCCACTCTAAGCCAAGAACAGCCAACAGAGGGGTTTCTATGGCACTTCCTAAAGAGACTCTCTGGTTCAAGTCCCTTTTCCAAATTGGGCAGAGCAAGGACTTGAACCCAGGTCTGTGATTTCCCAGGTGAGAGCCCCAAGTACAAGAAATTCCATTAAGGACCTGAGAAACTTTCCCAATGAATTGTGAGTTGAACCAATACATTTCCATGAGAAAAAGTTTTGTCAACACTTCTTAAATTAGCTGTGGCTACCGTGCCCTGCGGTACCAAGATTTTCTACAGAACTGTTCTACCCTGCTGGGATCTATGTAAGGCTGCACTTAAGGACAATTTGGAATCTTCAGGTTTTGTGGACTGGGGCTCTCCGTTTGCTTAGCAGTGTTCCTTGCATCTTTCTTGCTTGTTGCATCTATGCTCTGCAGACTGTATTGGCTTCTTTTCATTTCCAGGTGCACCTTAATTTGCGTTGTGAGCCTGCATAGCACATATTAGCTTGATGGGGGCGGGGGTCGAGTCTAGGAATCCTCCTAAATCCTGCTTAAGGCGAACAGGCATGCAGCCCTTTGATGATAGTACCATCAGTTCACTCTTTTTACCTCACTATAATTAGACCCATGCTGAAGGGAGCGGACAAGGGGAATTCATTCAGAATTAGAAGAGGTTGACCACCAGTGAAACGCAGGTCCTTTTTCTCCCTGCTAATGGGATGTGCCGTGAGGATAGGATGCTCTGTAGTGTGAGGAGCCCCATAGTTTTTGTGTCCTTTAAAGGTTTTTTTTTTTTTAAGCACTTATTCTTGTCACATCTAAGTGCTACATAGAAAAGTTAACAAACGTGCAGTATCTTGTCCATGTCCCCAGAAGAGGAGCTTCAAAAGCATCTTTTGTGAACAGAAAAGTGTCTTCCGTCAAAGAGCCTGGGGTGGGACAGGAGCTTCCCTACTTACCTAATTCCTAAGTGCTCTTTCCTCACTTCCAGCTGTATCTTCATTTGGCGCCTGAGTTCTGAGATGACTATCAGCATGCGGCAGCGACTTGCTGACATGAAACAAAGAGGGAAGCAGGTGGAGAAATCACCGCCACACAAAACAGCTGGACTTGTCAGGTAAGAGGTGCGCGGGGGAGTGGGGAGTGCAGATCGGGAGACAAGGGTTGCCTCATCTCCAAAACCGAGATCTACTGGCACTGGAAAAGGTTCAGAAAAAGACAACAGAAATGGTTAGAGGTTTGGATGAAGAGAGATTGAAAAGAGCAGGATTTTTCATCTTAGGAGACTAAGGGTGGATTTGATTAAAGGGCTATGAAATCTTGACTGGTGTGGAAAAAGTGAATAAAGCAAAGTTAATTTTTCTCATAACATAAAATGAAATGAATGGGTAGCAGGGTTAAAGCTAACAAAAGGAAGTGTTTCTTCACGCAGCGTATGGTTGGCCTCTGGAACTCCTTGCCAGAGGATGTTGTGAAGACCAGGACTTCAACAGGGTTTTAAAAAGAGCTGGACCTTTCATGGAGGTTAGGTCCATCAATAGCTATTAGCCAGGATTGGTAGGCATGGTGTCTCTAGCCTCTGTTTCTCAGAGACTGAAAACGGATGACAGGAGAGGGAACACATGGTGATTATCTGTTTTGTTCACTGCTTCCGTTCGTTGGTCATTGTTGAAAGACAGGATACTGAGATAGATGGAGTTTTGGTCTGACTCTGTATGGCTATTCTTATGTATTTGTGGGCCTAGGTACTCGTTTGTATGGGGCATTGAAATGCTGTTTTGGGATAAATGTTGTTCCCTTGTCAAGAGTATTTTTTCTTTCAGCTTCTCTTACTACTCGTTTGTTGGTTTTACGCTGGTTTCTCGTGCTGCTTGTTCAGCATCTCTGCATTTTTGGGTTTAAAACTTGACTCTGATCAAATGCCAGGGTACACACAGCATCACTTCATTCCATCTTGTGATCTGTACTGAACGTCACAAATCTTTAATGCCGAGCATGGTGTCAGAAATCTAATTTTCAAAGCCATGCAGAGACAGGTACATAACATCCTGTCAAAGTGAACTTGGTAATTTATGGCTAGACATCTCTGGATCTAGGTTAAAAACTGAAGGCTAGAGTTATGCAAAGATTATCCTGGAAAAAAACCTGACATTTAAATGGCATTGTGGTGTAGATGCTCTCTTTTTTTTTTTTTTTTAAAAAACAAAAAAAACCCACCACTGGCACACATTAAAGAGCTGCTGTATTCATTAACTTCACCCTAGGAGTGCAGGTTTCTGGGAGAGTCACATTAAAAAAATATAAATCCAGGGGAATGACTTTTGCTGGCCAGTCCAGATTTTTTTTTCCTCTTACAGTAAACAAAACATGTCTAAAAATAAACCCCACAAACTGGAAACTCTGGAACAGATCTAAAATTATCCAGTAATCCTCCTCTGAAAAGAGGGGCTCTTGCGTTTTTCAACCAAAACAAACTCAGCTGGGAGGACTGCCTGGGCTTTTAGGGTGGCTGGTCAGCTCAGTGTAAAATATGTGACTCCATGAGCTGACACTGTTTTGGGTGTCTGTGTCTGTGTGTGAATATCTACAGCCCTGAGGAGGCTCACTGGGTAGCTAAATGGGAATTAAATCTTTTAGAGATTTTGAGGTTCTCTCTCTCTCTCCTCTTCAAATGGCTGAATTAAAATCTGGATGTAAAAGTGCCAAAGCAAAGAAGGTCTTAAGGTCTTGTCAGACTGGTTGTTGGCAAGAATTCTAAGCCACTCTGCTCCCAGTGGGAGGGGAAGTTATAGGAGAAAAAAATCTCAGCATATTTTCACTGAACATAGACTAAGTTTGCCTTTCCTTGAAGTTCGTCCTGCCTGACTTGCATGCAGTAAGTATTCTGGGATGCCTCAATATTGAGCCATGAAGCTGCCTTTTCTAGCCAAAATGCTAGAGCTATAAAGCAATGTGCTTTTTATAGCAGACTCTCCATCATTCCAGCAGCTGCAACTTTGCCTTATTGAGGCGCAGTCTGTGACGGTCGCTCCCACTTTCATTCAGCACTAGGTGAGGCTTGTCTGTGTCACATTCTCTTGCTGGAGGCCTGAATGGGTGTCACGCTGGCACAAACAATTTGGAAAACTTGTTTGGTGACCTCTTGGCTAGTCTGGAACATTTTTGGTTGGTCAGCTTTAAAGCTTGTTTTCAGTTTTGACCTGTGAGTACAGTCACTGGATATTGGCAGTCGCTTCCAGAGCATTTTGGATTGCTGGTTGGATTGGAAGGGGGTTGCCCATTGGTTTGGAATCACTGTGTATGGAGCAGAGGAACTGAGGGTCTTGAGTAAGATTCCTTGTTTTACAGATATGTAGTATCTGCTCTTGGTTTGTCTTCAGAATCTGTGTATAAGTGACTGTACAGAATTGGGTTGCTTCTTGAGGTTTAAGAGCATTGTCTTGGATGTGTTTTGTTTTTTTTAGGTACAATGTCCACAGAAGCAGTAAGATACTCTGCCACCAGAGATATGTCTCTCTTTTAGGAGACTCCCTTCAGAACTGTGTTACTTTCACTTATGGGAGGAAGCCATGGAGGTGATCTGCTTCACCAGCTCCCTGGGGTAATGCCTCCATGTTCTGAGGTGGTCACAGGATGTTTGAACAAAATAGGAGGGCCTCAGAATGCCGGGGAATCAAGAGCACCGATTAGGCAATGGGTTGTTGATGCCTTCTAATTTAAAATAAGGCTGGGACTATCCATCTGTGACTGGCAGAGTGTGAGCTGAGCCAGCTCTCTGTTGTTCTGCACCCCGTCTTATGTAAAAATGAATCCTTTGAACCATTTCATTTTCATGCTGCAGCTAGTGCATGCAATATCCCTCTGGGCTCTGCTTCTGGTCATGAGAATTGCTGATGTGTTCTCCCCCATTTAACTTGAGCTGGTTGTTGATTGGATGGGGTAATGGAGCCTGTGCTTGTTTTACACTGCTGGCGCATTAGGCGGTGGGGTTGCGGTATTTTTGTTTTTTCAGATTGGGCATTGCATAGAGGCCTTTAATGTCTGTGTGCATGTGTACACCTGTGTGCAAAAACGGTTCTAGTGTTCAGAATACAAAGTGGTCCCAAGTTATTTGCAGAAGGGGGTTACGCTAATCTTCCAGTGGAAAGCTTGGGGGGTTAAAGACTCGTAAGTTAGCAGAATGTAACTTTTTAATCCCCTCTCTGTGTGATTTTATTTATTTATTTATTTAAATTGACAATGTGCCTCTAACAGCAGGAGACAAACTTGATTTTAATTTTTGTCTAGTGCTTCTAAAACCAGTGTAAAACCTTTTATGCTGCATGTGCTCTAGAGACGCACTGTTTTCCTTGGATTTATTCTAAATGGATGACCTCGTATCAAACTCTTGATAAGGCAGTGACATCCATTCCAGGGAAGCTGGGTATTTCCCATAGCTGGCAAAGCATCAGGCTTTTGATGTATAATCAAGACCAGGGGCTGATTCGCTACTGTTGCTTCAGCTTGATGGCAAGGTAATTATTGAAATAAATACCATTGTGGTAATTACAAAAGGGCATGCTTTCAACCCCCAGACATTCAGAGAGAGGAAGTACAGAACTCCTGCTATGTTCTACATACATTGCTGCTTAGCAGTGTTCCTATAAGCTGAGCCCTTGGGCACCCGCCCATCTGATTAACAGCATGCCCACAGCTGGTAGCACCTATGTTTATGGTGGTGCACATCTGTGGATGCCTTGGTGCACATAACAAAATTCTGCCCACAGATGGAATAAATTAGAGGGAACAGGACTACTTCGAGTGTTCTAACTAGATCAATATGTCTTTGAGGTCTGAGGGCGCAAGCAGCCCAGGCTCAGTGTTGGAAGCATGGCTGTTTATAGACACAGTCCCTGTTCTGGATGCCCTCTTCCCATTCTTTAAGTATGAATGAATATCAGAACACAAAGGGACATAGCTACAATTATACAATGCTTTCTTTGTTTGGAAAAAGAAAAAAAAGATGTGTTGGTACTCAACCCCCCCACTGCTGTGGCTGGGAGACCGCTGGGGTGCCAAGCCCCGCTGGCAGCCCTAGCCACAGGATCTCTGGCTGGGGGTAGGGGGAATCCCATAGCTGGAGCCCCACTGGCAGTCTGAGCTGTGGGATCCCCAGCTGGGGCATTCTGAAAAAAGGTTCCAGTATGCTGTATTGGCACTTTCCAACACAAAAAAGTACTGCAATTAAGTATTAATTATATAGCACTGTCTGGCATGGCATCTTGCAGACAAAGACCATTTCTCTGTCCCGTGGTACTTACAGTCGAAGCTCCAGTCCTGTAACTGGCCCTGAGTCAGTGGATTTCTACACCTGCAGAGAGTCCCATTAATGTCAATGGGACTTCAAATGGCTCAGAAACACCGCCCCTGCACTCGCAAAAAAAAATCATGTGATTAGGACCAAGTTTGGATGATGCAATTGAGAGGAGGTAAATGCTGGCGGAGGAAGGGAGGGGAAGAGTGGGGAGACAAGAACATATTGTAATGGTTGAAGTGAGTAAGACCTAGATCTTGAGATTTGTTTTTATTGGTCCTTAGGTAAACCAGGGTTTGCGTGGGGCTGCTGGACAAAGAGTAGGTAGAGGAGGGTCAAGAAGAGGGTTCCAAGTTCATGGAAGAAGTTATTGAGAGCAAAGTGGGAGAAGGGGAGCAAAGGATGGGATTAGGTGTGTGGTTTGGATAAGTAAAAGAGACGTCACAGGGTATAATTTTTCCAATGTGCCCCACATGATCTGGAGGCCTAGGTCTCATTTTCTAAGACCCTAAGCTTCAAAGTCAGTGGAATGTATGTGCGTTTGAAAAGGTCACCCACAGTGACCAGGCATGGGAGTATATGTGAACAGCACATGTGACTGCATGAAGTTCAGCACAGAAATGGGTGTCCTGGGAATACATACGGTCTGGTATGTTAATATAGGACCAGAACTTAGCACAGCAGTTTAGCTTTCTCTAACCTCAGTGTTTGACAGCTTGTGTGCAGTTTGCACTGATTTCTCTTTTGGTTCTAAAATGTTGTTCATATCCCATTATTTAGGTCCTCTGGAAAGGCTTCAATATGTCCTTTGTTTCCCTACTGAATTTGTTGTCTCCATCTGACAAATATGGCTCACCTTTTGGTATAGATTTCTATGTATAAATCACATCCATTCTGGTTAATCTGTTAGTCCTTCCCCACTCCTACCGACTACAGTATACAGAAAAATCTCTCAAAAGGGAGTCCTGACTTGACACACAATATACTTGGTGAAATTTGAAATGTCTGACCGGTAACACTACTAAAAAGCCAATGAACAAAAAAATAAAACAGCGAACCAAACAGAAAAACCACCAGCAAATTTACCAGTTAGACTCCTGCTGGTGGGGCTCGAGCTAGCATGCTCATACTAGCCATGTGGGTGTTTTGGCTCAGGCTGGATCTCAAATTCTTAGGCCCATCCAACCCCAGCTTTGAGAGCTCAAACTTCCAGCCTGAGCTGGAATACACGCATAGCAGTAAATGGCAATCTGCAAGGCTGGGAGACACCCCCAGCTGCAGTGTGCCCACGCACAAAAGGGGCAGTAATGCAGAGGGCCTGACAGGATTCCACTGCTCAGGTACAAAGCCCTGAGGAGGACAGGATTGAAAGACGTGGAGTCCAATAGGAAAGATGCAGAGACTGACAAGTGCAGGTAGATAAATGAGAGAAGGGTTAATCTGCCATTGGACCATTTTGCTGGAAGACTCTATGGAGTAAACTTAGAGTTCTGTTCAGAACCTTGCTCCTAAAATATTGAGTCATCTTTTAAAGGCCTGGGTCTGAGCCTTTGTATCTCTCTTGATAAAACAGAAATTAAAGTGTCATGATTGATAGTATTTTCTCCATTATACAAAAAACCTCAGTGTTCCTTATCCTACTCTAGTGCTGCGTGAAACTGTAAATTGCAGGGGATTTAGTCCATAGCCAGATGTTTGTGTTTGATAGAGGAGTTATTTTTGTCTCCCAACTGTTTTGCACTCCATGTCCACCCACTGCCCCCTGTAAAGGTTGCTCATATTACACTTGGCTCTGTTGTTCAAGGTCACAGGGTAGGAGCTGTGCTGTCTGATCTGTTAAAGGCTCTTAATTTATTTGTGATCTGTTACATCAGCTGATTTGGCTCACCTGTAATTTGACTAAGTGGGGAAAATGTCTCTTGTGTTCATAAGTCCTTTGTTGATGAAAATTTATCACCCGAGTTGCCTCTTGGACCCATACCAGGAATGTGTCTCTTCCTTTTTGTTTAAGGATCTATCCAAGGTATGTTTGACTTCTGCAGTGTGCCCCTTGGCTGACACAATGGCATGGTGAAATTATGATGCTTGGGCTGGGCATGTGATGTCACTGAGGTATAATATATTTGCACTGAGGAGTCAAACCGGTCTCTTATAGCAGTGGCCACCTGTTCCTCAAATGTCAAACTGGCATCAGAAAGAACATCTTGTGATGGGTGTGATGCATGGCACACTCCACCAGAGGAAATTGTTCCCCTCTCTGAAATAGGTACTGAGAATCTCGACCTTAAATTTGCTTCTCCATCTGCTACTGTTAAACATTGATTTGAATCGGAAGAGGAGATTACAATTGTACTTCGCTCTCGTGGAAAATGTTTAGAGAAATGGGCACGCCTGGCTAATTGTGCTGCAGGATAGGTGTAAAGTAGAAGTACCGGGTTTCATATGGAGGATCCTGTGATGTACTGTAACATTGTCTAAATGTTCCTTTTGATTCCTTATTCCCAGGCACGAATCCATCTCAGTCCTATCACCAGTGCCTGTGCTCTCATCAGACAGCGACAAAGATGGTGAAGATGATGGGAATGATGAAGATGAGTTAAATGGCCTGCAGTCTTTCCAAATTACATCCACCTGCAACACTGAGAGAGACTCAGGTATAGATGAGGAAGGAGAGGCACATGGATGAATAAAAGGGAAGGGGACCTTGAACCTGAACAGACTTGCAAGGCTTTATAGGAGCCGAGAAGGGGGCTGGGGACAGGGATGGTGACAATCAAGTGCAGGCAGGCAGAGACATACCAAGAAAATACTTTGGGGATGGGAAGAGAGGGGTGATCAACAGCTGTATGTGCCTATGCCGAGCTGGAGAGAGGTGAATTCTGACTTCCCGAGTGGAAATTTCTGTTGAGAATTTTCAACAGATTCTTAGTGATTCCAGATGGCCAAAGAGGTTTTGAATCAGCACTATGGGGGTGGTTACTCTAGTGGCACCTGGGTCTTCTGATTTTTCAATAAAAAGCCAGAGGTCGGTAGAAGCATAAGGGAACTAGTTGCAGGCTTCTCAATGTGTTGGCCATACCCACTTTTAGCTGTTACTTTGAGAGACGAGTACCACAACTGGAATTGCAGGAGCCATAAAAAAAAAAAGGCTTTGGAAGATGGGAAGGGTGGTAAACTGGCCAGGATGCTAACTATTTATATATATATATATATAAAAAAATTTTTTCCCCATCTTTTTATATCCAGACCTTTCGCTCTCAAGGAGCCTCTCCCATTGGGAAATGAGGAGGGTGAGTCACTAATTCTTTTTTTTCTTCTTCTCATAAAGATGAGTATCTAGTGAGACCAGAGACTATGTATGACCCAGACTGATGGTAGGAGGACTGCAGTGAGAAGTCTCCCTGGGCAGGAATCCCACTGCTCTGGTTGTTCTGGGACAAAGCAGTCCATTGGCAGGAAGCATCCAGTATTACCATGAACTGATAAGGGGCGAGAGGATAAAAATGGCCATGCTTTGTCAGGCCAGTAGTCTACCTATCTCAGCATCCTGTCTTCCAACAGCAGCCAATGCTAGATGCTTCAGAGTGAAAGAACAAGGCCATTATCAAGTGATCTATCCCCTGTTGCCCAGTCCCAGCATCTGGCAGTCAGTCTTATGACCTGTAGAGGATGATGATGCTCCTAAAAATTAACTTTGGAATTGATCTAACTGTGCTGGATTGTCTAGTCAGTGCAGGGATAGGATGTGAGAGAGACCTAAAATGTCAGCAGTACAGGACTTCGAATGTTAAAGGATCTAGATGGAAATCGTAGTCCATATAATAAAACCACTTCTTTATCCACTGTTACTGTTGAGTGCAGCAGAGTCTTGGTGTCTTGGTAATCACACCAGATCCAGCACTCATGGGATTTCATACTGCCTTAGACAAAGCTGTAGCTGTATTTGAGGGTCTTGTGGTTTCTTGGAATCTCACTCAGGTGGATTCTCTTACATCAATATTTCTGACCCTTTGGGAGCAATTTCTTTACTTCTGGTGTCATGCTTGTGGCACCTTCGCTTCAGCCCTGAATAATAAGTGTCTGTCAGGACACGATGCTTGATGCTGAGGTTTAATTGAACCATTTTAGGTGGACATAAGAACTTTTGAATTGGTTTCTTTGGTGAATTAATCTTGATACAGTGAGGGTGTGTTTGTGTCATCTTCGCATATCTAGTGCAGTGCAGCTCCCTGTGTGACTGAGGAGTTTTGGGGTTTAGGAAGATTCACTGAAAACCATTTGGACTCGATCGTCCATTTTGTCTTCTGTTTCTCCAGAACTAGAATTTTACCTCCAAAGGTCTTTCACCATTTTCTTTCTACTTCCTCCAGGGGAAAGAGGTTGCAGAGATCCAGCGTTCAGAGACTGCAGTGAACAAGGTGCCTCGGCGGCGGGGGCGCTGGTCCCAGCCAACCAGCAACATAGAAATGACAGTTAAATCCATGCTTGACTTGCGCCAGCTGGAGTCTTTCTCGGTCTCTCGATCTCCTAGTCGAGACTCCCTGTCCCAGACCAGCAATGGGGATGACCGAGAAGAACATGCTGATCTCTCTCTGCATGTCGGCAAGGTAACATTGGCTGTGGGTTCAACATATAGGCCATTGGAAATCCAGAGCTTTCCACAGGAGCCTTTGTGCATCTCTTTGACAGCTGGTGGCCAATGGCTATTGAGCCTAATACACTATAAATGCTTGGTTGACTTCCTGCACTTTATTTCACTTCAGCCTGTTGCTGGTAGCCAGGTGAACTCTGTCTAGAACATTCCCCACGTGGGCTTTGATCCAGTTCCAAGAATGGTTGACTTGCCATGCCTCTGAGATCCACAGAGTTCTGGTGCAGCCTGTCATCACGTTTATCTTGAACAGGGTGCTGTGGCCTTTGGAGACCCTAAGTCCTAGTAAACAGTGAATTATCCTGCTTCAGAGACTGCTTAGATCGGGGTGGGGAATCTCTGTGCGCCAGCTGCATGCAGTTTGTCAGGATTAGCTGCTGGCAGGCCATGAGATGGTTTGTTTATCTGAGCATAGGCAGAGCCACTTGCAAATCCCCGTGGCTGCAGTTTGCTGTTCCCAGCCAGTGGAGCTGCAGGAAGGAGCGTGGGCCAGGCCACTGCTTCTTGCAGTTCCCATTGGCTGGGAATGGTGAACCACGGCCAATGAGAACCATAAGCTGCTGTACCTGAAAATGCCTAGGTAAACAAACCATCTGGCAGCCCACCAGCCTCTAACCCTGACAAACCATGTGTGGCCCACAGTCTGGAGGGTCCCCACCTGTGGGGCTCAGATCTGGATGGATCATTCTGTGCTGATACCTAACTTCAATGGCGTTACGCCTACTTTATGTTGGTGAGAGAGAGAGGGGGAGGGGGAGGGTGTGTGTAGCTGGTTGACCGTGTCAGATGAGGTGTGTATGTTGGGGTGTGGGAAGTGGGTGGAACAAGGCTGATGGAAAAGTGCTTTTTTTCTAATTTCAGATGACTAATTGCATCCCTTGCTATAGCGGACACTATCTCATTCCCATGCAGCCCTGCTGACATAAAGAACCCACAGCAGTAATGTGTACTATTTCTGTATTTCTGCACTAGGCTGAAGAATCCCTAGCTCCTCAGGACAGCCGGCCTTGCGTCAGACCCCAAATGATTCGCCTTGTGTCCTGTGAAGAGGGGGTTTTCTCTCAGGACCTGGAGCCCTTTGAGAGTGAGGAATGTGTCATCTACCCTGAACAAGTTGAGACCCACTCCACAGACGCTAACAGGTTAAAAAAAAACCAAACACACTCTTCTATGCATGGCTAAGCCACAGCTGCATCATTTTACTTGTCTGCAGCTTGTGTGGGAGCTTGGGTGAGATGATTTATTGTCAGCTCGATGCTGGACATATTTAGTTAAGGACTTTTCTAACACACTCCTGGCTCTAAAGGGAGCTGAGCCTAAGGTACAGTAAGACAATCTCTGCTTTTGGGCAAGTCATGCATGTCAGCAAACTCCTCCAATTTCTCCATGAAATAAACACCTCGGAGGAACCTCTTTTCTCCTGCCCACTTTTCCTCCCGTGTTTGGGTTGAATTTAAGGGTTGGAAAATCTTATGTTGGAAACCCCACTGACAGCGGAGGTGTATTTGGCTGTGGAATGGCCTCTCGAGAGGTGTGCTGGAAACCCTATTGTTTGCGACAGTTTAAACCTAGACTGGACAAAGCAAATAAACTTGCATGTGACGACTGTGTATTGGCAGGAAGCTAGTGTGAGCTAAATGGAATAAGAACTTTTTTCTTCCATTTTCTCTCCTTCCTTCCTAGTTTAGACCATTGCACCTTAATCGTTGTATCCTTCCCCACATTTCCTTTTTTCTGAACAACACTCCCTCCCCTTCCACTGATAGCTATTTAATTCTCCTGTCTCATTCAGGTACAGAGTAATGGTTGTGAGTTTTAGATGAACGCTCATGGAATGGTGCATGCCAGCATTATGTGGCGGAAACATTTAGTCCCCTTGCCCATTTTCTCTTTATTTATGTTTTTTTAATTTTAGAGTAATATTTAGACAGAGCAAACCAATGTGCAGTCCCAGCATGTTAGAAGGGGGCTTGGCTGTGCTGGTGTTACATGCCAATTGGACACGTTACAAAGTACATACAGTGTGTTAAGCTGTCGGGGCTGATCTCCCAACAGTTATCTTAGAGTAAACATCCATCATAGTGACTTTCACGTTCCAAATCAGCTAAGTCAGGCTCAACTTGTGTTTGAATCCAAAGTATGCTGTGAAATGAAACACTGTAATCTTTGCAAGTCAGGCTAAAGGTCACCATTGGCTTGGCTTGTGGATGTGGAGTTGGGACAAGAGCAAGGAGTCAAATCTTATAAAGCTGGTTTCCATATAGTATTCTCTGATGAAAGTCAGTCTTGCGGTCCTCAGAATCTGCTTTGTTTGCCGGAGGGTCTCAATGATGGGAAATAGGATGCAGCAGTGTGGAAAGATACTGGCTTAGGCCTCAAATTATGGAGAAATTGGAGTTTACAAAATTTATTAATAGGAATGCTTTAATTAGGCAAAATTCCCTCCCCCCCCTTTTTTTTTAAATGGACTGGGCCTTCATTCTACTTTCGTGTTGGAAAGCCAGCCACAGCAGCAGGGTTGGTGCCTGAGAGTCAAAATGTGAGACTGAGTAGTCAAAAAGTAAAACGGACCAGTTTGATTTCCCTCTCCAAGGCTAGTGAAATGAAAACGTAAACTGCATAAATGGTAGCAGTGAATATAACTTAATTTTTAATAGCTTTTTAAAAGAATAAAAATCAAAGGTTTTGCTGATGCAGGTAAGGACTCTAAAGATTATGCTCCTTAACTGAAAAATGCATCTTTTCTAGTTTGTACTCTTCCTGTCTCTCTTGTAGTGAGTTCCAGGTAAAAGCACTGCCCCATGGGAAGCTAGGTAGAGGTTACCAGAGCAACGGATGCCCCGATAAGCACAGCCCTGACAGTGCTTGCTCTGTAGATTACAGTAGCAGTCTCCTGTCCAGCCCAGATCATCCAAATGAAGGTGAGATATGAATACCTGTTATGAGCCTGTTTTCACACCACATGGAATGCTGCAGAAACTTACTGAGATCATTCACTTCCCTGCTTAGTGGTAAATTGGACTCAGATGTGATCTTTGGGAAGCTGCGATGAGGCCACTTTCTTGTTAAAGATCACCATGGTAGTACCATAACCCTTCAGGTACTTATGAATATACACTTCCCTGAGTACTTTGTGAAGGGTTAGAAGGTGAAGTGACTTGCTTCTGCTCCCTTAACTACCTGCACAGTCTTCATGGGTTGTCCTTCCTGTGCAATATTGTACATCTAGGAATTGCATCCCAATGGCAGTGTCATAAGTGCATGCAGGGAAAGGGTTAACCCTTACAGAGACAACTCTCCACGGGGCCAGGTAAGCCAATGGGAGGGAGGGAGACTTTTTTTTTTTTTTTTTTTGAACTGAAAACAATTGCAGTCTGAAGGACTTTTTGTCTGCATGGCTGATGCAGCAGAGACAGAGATGATTACTCCTAAGCAGTTGGAATTAATCCAGTAAGTATCCTGACCGTCTCATAATCAGCCTTAGATATGTAAGTAGAAGGGAAACGTAGTTAGATGCAACCAGGTTATGGTTACTTTGAATTTGGTGTAGACTTTTTTTTCAGTGGCTTTGGTTAATGACTTGACTCTTTCCCCTGTAACTCTTAAGATGAATCCCAGGGAAGTAATTTTCTGTGCTGCAAGTGGTATTTATTTTCTCTTGTTTTGTGAATATATTACATTTTTTTTAAAGCAAATGGTATGTCCTGGAGGAGAGTCTGTGTACACCCGTGCCTTAGACTGAAAGGCCAGCTATCAGATTATAGTTCTTTGTGTCTTAAGCTCTCTGCTGAGGGAGGGTTTAGAGTTTGCTGTGTCCCACAGGGCAACGTCCTCAGTGTGTCCTCCTGTGTCAAAGGGGATTTTTCTCGTGTGGGTGGTGGCAGTTACCCTCAAGGATCAGGGTATCTGTGACCCTGGCGAGAGTTTAAAGCAAAGCCTTTTACAGGCAAGGGTTTTAAGTTTTTGCAGGACTTCACTTTCTGCACTCGGAGTGGGGAACAACCCTGACAGGCAGTAATGCCAATTTGCCACGTGCCACTTTCCTGAATAGCTGAATAGCAATAGGGCCATTGGTCAGTGAGGAGGGAGGAACAGTAACAGGGAATTTGGAAATGGCAGAAATGTTTAATGATTTCTTTGTTTCAGTCTTCACTGAGAAATCTGAAGGAATGCCTGACACAGAGAATGCTAGTGGAAAAAGGGGTAGGCTTAGAAGCTGAAATAAGAAAAGAACAAATTAAAATTTACTTAGAAAAATTAGATGTCTGCAAATCACCAGGGCCTGATGAAATGCATCCTAGAATCCTCAAGGAGCTGATAGAAGAGGTATCTGAGCCTTTAGCCATCATTTTTGGTAAATCGTGGGAGACGGGAGAGATTCCAGAAGACTGGAAAAGGGCAAATATAGTGCCCATTTATAAAAAGGGGAACAAGAATAACCCGGGAAACTACAGGCCAGTCAGCTTAACTTCTGTGCCAGGAAAGATAATGGAGCAGGTAATTAAAGAAATCATCTGCAAGCATTTGGAAGGTGGTAATGTGCTAGGGAACAGCCAGCATGGCTTTGTTAAAAACAGATCATGTCAAACCAGTCTAATAGCTCTCTTTGATAGAATGACGAGCCTTGTGGATAAGGGAGAAGCGGTGGATGTGGTATACCTAGACTTCCGTAAAGCATTTGACACAGTCTCACATAATATACTCATCAATAAACTATGCAAATACAACTTAGATGGGGGCTACTATAAGGTGGGTGAACAACTGGCTGGATAACCGTACCCAGAGAGTAGTTATTAATGGTTTTCAATCCAGCTGGAAAAGTATAACTAGTGGGGTTCTGCAGGGGTCTGTTTTAGGACCGGTTCTGTTCAATATCTTCATTAACGATTTAGATATTGACATAGAAAGTACACTTATTAAGTTTGCAGATGATACCAAGCTGGGAGGGGTTGCAACTTCTTTGGAGGATAGGGTCATAATTCAAAAGGATCTGGATAAACTGGAGAAATGGGCTGAGGTAAACAGGATGAAGTTTAATAAGGACAAATGCAAAGTGCTCCACTTAGGAAGAAACAATCAGTGTCACACATACAGAATGGGAAAGGACTGCCTAGGAATGAGTACAGCAGAAAGGGATCTGGGGGTTATAGTGGACCACAAGCTAAATATGAGTCAACAGTGTGATGCTGTTGCGAAAAAGGCAAACGTGATTCTAGGATGCATTAACAGGTGTGTTGTGAACAAGACACGAGAAGTCATTCTCCCGCTCTACTCTGCGCTGGTTAGGCCTCAGCTGGAGTATTGTGTCCAGTTCAGGGCACCGCAGTTCAGGAAGGATGTGGAGAAATTGGAGAGGGTCCAGAGGAGAGCAACGAGAATGATCAAAGGTCTAGAGAACATGACCTGTGAAGAAAGGCTGAAAGAATTGGGCTTGTTTCGTTTGGAAAAGAGAAGATTGAGGGGGGACATGATAGCAGTTTTCAGGTATTTAAAAGGGTGTCATAAGGCAGAGGGAGGGAACTTGTTCTTCCTTGCCTCAGAGGATAGAACAAGAGGCAATGGACTGAAATTGCAGCAGGGGAGGTTCAGGATGGACATTAGGAAAAAGTTCCTAACTGTCAGGGTGATCAAACAGTGGAACGAATTGCCAAGGGAGGTGGTAGAGTCTCCATCACTGGAGCTATTTAAGAAGAGGTTAGATAGATGGCTTTCAGGGATGGTCTAGAAAATGCTTGGTCCTGCCATGAGGGCAGGGGGCTGGACTCGATGGCCTCTCAAGGTCCCTTCCAGTCCTACTCTTCTATGATTCTAAGAATGATGCTCAGCTGAGGCCAGAATATAGATCTTTATTGCGACTCTGCATTATTTTCCACAACCTTCTAGATTCTGAGAGCACAGAGCCCCTCAGTGTGGATGGCACCTCTGACCTGGAGGAACAGGCAGATGGGGAGGAGGAGGAGGAGGCAGGCACAAGCCTGCTGGAAGGGGAGGTCCCCAAGACTCCAGATCAGGAGAAGTTCCTCAAGCAGCATTTTGAGACTCTGGCCAACAGTGGCGAAAAAGGTACACTTGCAAACCCAGGGAAAGAACTTTCTCCCTGAGATTTTTTTTTTCCTACCTCCTGGCCTATCTGCTTTATAAAACCAAGTAGACCCAAAGGTTCTGTCTTGCTGTTGCTCATGCTTTACAGCCACTGAACCTTGCCTGTATGTGGCAGGGAGGTGGTTAAAAGTGGAAAGATCTAAAGAAAAGGGTGTCTAACTCCCCCAGTGTGGAAAGGTGTGTTTCTTGGGTTACTGCAGTGTTTCTCATCCTTGGGGTTGTGGGCTCAGGATGTCAGCCCCAGGCAGCAGAGCTGGGGCTCAGCAGTTTCAGCCCCATCCCTTCTCAAGCCTTAGTAAGGGGTGTGGGAGGGGGACAGGGGCTCACTCCCCCCCTCAAAATGTCCAAAGTCTCCAGCACAAAAAGGTTGAGAAACACTGAGTAAGTGTAAGTGCTCTTGGTGGTGAAGTGCTATCTGTGCGATCTGGGAGACCAATGTTCTTGTCTCATCTGTAGTTTTGCCATATGAATGAAATAGAGCAGTGGTTCCCAACTTCGGGTCTGCAAACCCTCAGGGGTCCAAGAGGGTATTGCGGGAGTCCATGAACAAAAGAGAAAAATAATCATGGAAAATAAGTTGTTTTTTTTAAATAAATCACAAAATTGCAATCAATTATTGTTAAATTTTTTTGGAAAATATGTATTAATTGCTGTCTGAAAAATCTATGTTCTGGGTTTTTTTTTTTTTCATTTAATAAAGTGTACATAGAAGCTAGAATTGGCTTTGATGGGGGTCTGCAAGTGGTTTTGCAGGGGTGATTGTGGGTCCGCACTAGTGAAAAGGTTGGGAACCACTGACCTAGAGGGTGTGTGTGACTGTATGTTAAGACAGGGTGTCCTCTAGTGGTGCATGTTTGCATAGCAAATATCACCAAAGAGATGAGAAGTGTGAAAGAGGGAGAGAATGAGAATGTCCAGTTGGTGAAAGAGATGTTTCATTTGCATCAGCCAATTCAGGGATCAGTTTGTTGCTAGTGATGATGACTGCAGAGAACATTGTCCCTGCATGCTCGCTCGCTCACTCTCCCACAAGCCTAGTGGCAGGGTAAGAATCTATGGGGCAAGCAAGAGGAACATCCCTAGGGAAACCTTCTTTCTTTTAATACTAATTGAGGTTGGAAAATGTGATGCTCTGATTAGAATAGAAAAGGGTGGCAGGAGATAAAATTTGTTGTCTGTATTATTTTATTGCCTCAAGCAGTTCTTGCATCTTCTCTGAAACGGCAACGAAGGGTCCTGTGGCACCTTATAGACTAACAGAAAAGTTTTGAGCATGAGCTTTCGTGAGCACCGACTCAAGTGAGTCTGTGCTCACGAAAGCTCATGCTCAAAACTTTTCTGTTAGTCTATAAGGTGCCACAGGACCCTTCGTTGCTGTTACAGATCCAGACTAACACGGCTACCCCTCCGATGCTTCTCTGAAACGGGAGCACTAGCTAGAAGTCATCTGAAGAAACGTCATTTGTCCTAATGTTTGCATCTTGTTACATAACCTATCCATTTCCCCCCTGAATCCATAGGTGGCTCATGTAGGACGCTCGAGAGAACCGAAAATACCAGCATTTCTTCTCGCTTTCTTTCCCAGTCCCCGGCTCTCAGGTATAGCTCTGCCTTTTTAGCAGTATGAAGATATTCCTTCCTAGGCGTTGGTCTAAAGCATGACAGCAGCCTTCTGCATGTGACCTATTTTGGTACAGTGGTCTTTTTGGATGGAGACCTAACAGGCTGGCTGCGAATTGTCCATTCCGTATCATCCTAGCTGCTCTACATCAGCCTGAAGCAATGCTGCTTCTTATCTACTTTGATTTTTACCACTTATGCTGTTTTACTTTTCGCATTTCATTCCGTTTAGGCAGCGGAAAACATTCTGGTCAGTTTTGCTTTTGTTTGCAGTCTGTTCCTAATCAGCTTTGTTTCTGGTTTCCAGTCTGAGTCTGGGTGACAAACGCTACAGGGGAAATTTATTTCTTGAAATTTAAAAGACAAACACAAATAATGGAAATAGTTCTACTGATTGGTTTCATAAAGCTTTTTTAAAACCAACATCTAAATTTTGGGTTTGGATTGGCTTGACAGCATCATTTTTAACTGAAATGGATTCACCTTTAGCATTCACAGGTTGTTGTCCCCCATAAAGACTGTAGAGAAACCTCCTGGCATTTCTCTATTGGCAGTGCAAGTTCCCCTACAGAGGAGGTGTAGACTGCCTGCTACTGTGTTTGCTCCTGTGTCAGGATTCATGTCGCCCTGCTAGTTATCATCTGTTGGCATTTTACCCCAATGGTTTATTCCATTTCCATGGTTTATTTGATTACTAGATTTAGGAGAGCTGCAGTGGCCACAGCAGAACTGGGAGATTTCCAAAAAGCCCCGATTTAAAGTAGCTGGAGGGTAAGCTGCATAGACTTGTGAATACATTGTGGGGTTATCAGCCCAACTACCAATCCAGCCAGGTGGAGCTAGCTTTGATGTGTGTGCTACGAAGACTGACCAACCTCCAAATGTGCTGGGGGATTGTCCATGGAGCACTCTGGTGGAAGGAGAGAAGATTTCTGGTGTTGGCAAACTGAGCTGGGAAGGACCTGTCCTGACATGACCCCATCAGTTCCTCCCCTGGCAGAATCTCTCCTCTCCTGGCTTGCTTTCCTGCCAAGTCCCTCCATGGAACATGTGACCTGGGGAAAAAATATACCCATGTGATAATATAGGTTGGTTTGGCCTGTCACTCTCCAGTTGACGGGATCTTTTTCCCTGAAAAGTTGGTTTAATAAGTTTGTAGTTCTTTACCTAACACCATCTATTTGCAATTCATTGATTGCAGCCTTGAGAGTCTTATCTGTGCTTTATCTCTGTAGGCGTTTGTCACGCTCCTCATCAAATCTGATACTGGATCAAAAGCCTACTGAGGCTTCAGCCCAGTCCAACCAGGTTTTTGCAGACCTGCTGAAAAATGGGAACAGCCACCATAATGCTGCCTTGCAGAGCGACAGTCTTCTGGACGGTGTAAATTCCTACCGGTCCATTTACACTCAAAAAAAACGGAAGGCAGCAGTGGAGACCAATAGACTTGCTGTGGGTCCTGGAAAAGTTATCGCACCCTTTCCAGAGGCTACGGGGAATGTGGGGATGAGAAAGTGCCAGTCAGTTCATGACCTCCTTCATGATGGTAAGGAAGCCGATGGGACTGCTGTGTAACTTCAACCGTAAGTGGGTGGGGGGACTGGAAACTGAGTTTGAGTAGAGATGTACTATAACCCTCTCGTTTTGGCTGGTGAGCTGCAGGCTCTGGCCTCGTATGTCTTTGTCTGCCAAAGAAAATATCCTTAATTACACAGCAGGCTAGTCTGTGGCTTCCATCAACTGCTGCCTCTGGCCAGGAGTCACTAGCTCAGCAGGCCTTCTAAATGAGCGGAAGGAATAAAAGGGTTGGTGAGGATAAAATTCAGCTTTCGTCCTGACCCTGAAATACTAGAAGCAAAACCCCCAGAACCAAACAGAGAAAGTCAATGGTTGGTATTGTTGCTGCCCTCTGTCGAGGGGAGGGAAGTGAACTGGAAATGCTGAACTAATGACTTTATAGGTTGGCCAGTCTGCAGTGGCAAAGGTGGGACATCATGAAATTTCTAACCTCTGTGTCCAGTGTGAAATGAGTCAGCATTGTTGGCCAAATCCTTCATCCCCATCATGTGGCCACCATCCTTATTACTACCATTGTCTGAGCGTCTCAGCAGAGAGACATAATACAGATCTCAGTCCTGGCCAGAAGTGGTTACTGCAGGTCAGGTTTGAGGCACGTTGCCTGGGCAGTATGGTGGCCCTTTCCCCAGCACTAAATTCACTATTTTTTTGTTAAAACCACACTGTTCTATGTAAATAAGTAGGCTGAAGCCAGGTGAGAAATTAGGACTTTCTCCTGCTTCCTCTGGTTTCCCCTCTCTTGTTTCTATGGTAGTCTAGTCTTAGTCCTTATGGGAGGGTTACCATCTGAAAGTAAGCAACTATTTCTCAGGCGAGTGAAGGAGGGGAAGGATCTTTAAGACCTGTCAACATTAATACTGTTACAGTGGTTCTGTTCCAGAAGCTGAGCTGAAGTTAATAGGTTGGCACAGTCAAAGCTGTTTCTGATTGTACAATTCATGGTATTCCTTGTCTAGTTTAGTACATTTCTCTGTTTAATTTTTGCAGATAAGAGTCCAGGAGTGATAGCCTCTACAAAGCAGGGCCCTCAGACATTAGCGGTGATTGAGAAGGATCCAAAACCTAATCATTGCCGGCAGTTGTCTGCAAGCCTGCTGAAGATGGATGGGTCCACTTCCCTGCTGGTCAAAGATAGCAAGATTGCAAAACCAAAGTCCTACATGAACCCCACAACCAGCTTCATGGCCAAGATATCACGCAGCATCTCCGTAGGGGAAAATCTGTGCCTAGGTGACTCCGCTGAAACACTGACTGAGGAGAAGACAAGCCCTGAGGGGCCTGAAAAGCTACAATTAACTCCCCCAGCAGAGACTGAAAAGAGCAAGTCACCTACAAAAGAAAATATCCCAGGGAAGCCAGCCCTTCAGCAAGTTGTAAGCTGCTCATCACCTAAGCCCTTCCACAGCAAGTTGGCATCCTCAAATCGTGCACACCTGATCCTTGACATCCCAAAGTCATTGCCTGACAGACCCACCTTGGCTTCTTTCTCACCCACTGCCAAATCCAAAACCTCCCTTGAACCAGACTCTCCTCAGTCACCAGCTGGGATCCATAAAAAGAAATCTTCTCTTCTTGAAGGACGAGTCTTGAAGAGAGAGAGCCCAGCTGCTGTGTCTGTTGGACTCGCTAAAGAGAGCCCCGTAGAGAATCCAGCACCGAGGACAGATCACCAGGATGAGCCAGGGGTCACTAATCCAAAACTGAAAGAGTTTTCAGAAGCCTTGCACCCAAGATCTCCTGAAAGCACACTGCCCAGGTGCAGAGAGAGGTTCTCCAGCATTGCCTGTGTGGTAGCCAATCCACTTGGACTTTGCCCAGTAGACCCCATCAGGCCATCAGCAGCCACACAGGCTGCCTCAGCACAGGACTCAGGTGTGCATGGATACCCATCTCTAATCTTCTTCCCCCTTCTGTCTTCTGTCTTTGTGAAACGCTTCACGATTCCATCACATTTTTTTACGTCCAGCTTCTGGCCTGTCTCGTCTTGTCTGCACCTGTCTCGTTCCATAAGTCACCCCCTCAACGGTGAGACATTTCGGTCTAACATCCTTTTTTTCCCCTGACTTAAATTTCTGTTTCTTCTTTGTCTTGTGTCTTGAATTGTGTGCAGCTGGAGAGTAGCTGAATGTTCTGCGGACCTTGTAATGCCCAACTTTCCCAAAGGGGAACAGCAGGTGGATGGTAAAGCACGTGTACAAACACTGTAGAGATACCCAGCTTGTTAGCTTTTGGATTGAAGGAAAATGTGTGGCACTAATGTGCTATAACTTTAGAATTATTTATAAGTAGGAGGGAGGGTGTAAGCTGGAGACTCACTCCCCAGCTCAAGAAAGAACTAATGCTAAGTTCGTCTTCTTCTGGCCTTCACTTCACGACCCAATCCATAGGTTAGAAAATTCATGGTTAACATCAAAACAAAGCAATTTCTCTGCTCCACAGGGCTTGTAGTCATGGGTGACTTTTCCCTTGTCTCCCTGTTCTTCTCCAGAAAGAAGGGATACTATTCCCTTGAATCTATTAGTGTCATGTGACAGGTGGGTGGGTAGTACTTTAAGCCTTTCCTGGCTGTTCTAACCTGTCATGGGCTACGTCTACACCTGAAGCCTACATCGAAGTAGCCTATTTCGATGTGGCGACATCGAAATAGGCTATTTCGATGAATAACGTCTACACGTCCTCCAGGGCTGGCAACGTCGATGTTCAACATCGACGTTGCGCGGCACCACATCGAAATAGGCGCAGCGAGGGAACGTCTACACGCCACAGTAGCACACATCGAAATAAGGGTGCCAGGCACAGCTGCAGACAGGGTCACAGGGCGGACTCAACAGCCAGCCGCTCCCTTAAAGGGCCCCTCCCAGACACACTTGCACTAAACAGCACAAGATCCACAGAGCCGACAACGAGTTGCAGACCCTGTGCATGCAGCATGGATCCCCCGCTGCAGCAGCAGCAGCCAGAAGCCCTGGGCTAAGGGCTGCTGCACACGGTGACCACAGAGCCCCGCACGGGCTGGAGAGACAGCCTCTCTCAACCCCCCAGCTGATGGCTGCCATGGAGGACCCCACAATTTCGACGTTGTGGGACGCGGATTGTCTACACGTTCCCTACTTCGACGTTGAACGTCGAAGTAGGGCGCTATTCCGATCCCCTCATGAGGTTAGCGACTTCGACGTCTCGCCGCCTAACGTCGAAGTTAACTTCGAAATAGCGCCCGACGCGTGTAGCCGCGACGGGCGCTATTTCGAAGTTAGTGCCGCTACTTCGAAGTAGCGTGCACGTGTAGACGCAGCCACGGGGAGCAGGATACAGAACACAGGACATGAGACTGTTCAAAAGGTCAGACAAACTTTTACTTGTCGTCTTTCTCAATATTGTTAGCCAAACTGTAGGGAAATAAGTCACCATTTATAGTTTTCTGCTTGTCAGAGTCCTTCAGTGATACTGTCTTCCTTTCTACAGTAGTGAACTCTGAGGTTACAAACAACGGGTTGTGACCTCTCTGATGGAAGCAGTGGATTGTAAAATGAAAGTTTCATTTCTTATACACGCACAGCCTAGCAACCAAAAAAAAAAAGTGGAACAAGTTTGTGGACTGAAAGCTTGTAAAAAAGAGGTTTTTTTTTATCTAGATGTGGGTTATTTTAATAGTGCCTAGATGCTCTGACCTAGATTGAAGCCCCTTATTGTATTAGGCATACTACACACTTCTTAAGCAGGATGTGTGGTCGTTGAGCCTGAGGAACTTACATCTGTAACACTGTGCAATAGTTAGATTTCAGAACACTGAGTGTGTCTGGACTGTTCTAACGCTGGCACCCACTCAGAGCTATAGAATCTGATTCTAGAATCAAAAAGTCACAGGTGAGCTGTTTGCACTGGGTGTATTTGTTTTTCTTCTGGAGCGGAGAGAGAAAGCAAAGGTCACATGAGTTTTGGGGACCATTCACAGGAAATTTCAGCCCAACGGCTGTAAAGAAGAGAATTCCCAATTGAGAATGAGTCAGTAGGCAGAACACAGATAAAAACTTCAGGTCTCTAACCCTCTAATTACCTATCCAGAAAAGCGTACCACCCTGCAGTACTCATGTCCTTTTACAAAGTGGTTTGCTGTATATTACATATAAATACAAAAATGTGGCTGTAAGAGTCTGCAGCTGGGAATCCACCATCACTGCTGCCAAAATAAATAAATAAAATAAAAATAAAAGCAAAGAGGAAATGATAAAGGCTCTTACAGCCACATTTTTTTATTTATATGTAATATGCAGCAAACCACTTTGTAAAAGGACATGAGTACTGCAGGGTGGTATGCTTTTCTGGATAGGTAATTAGAGGGTTAGAGACCTGAAGTTTTTATCTGTGTTCTGCCTACTGACTCATTCTGCAACACTGAGGAAGTCACTTGACTTTTCTGTGACGCTCCAAAATGTCTTAGTCGATAAGGTGCCACAGGTCGTCTTGTTCTTTTCTTTCTGTTTTCCCATCTCTAAATAGACTCTATAAATAAAGATATTTCCCTTTGTAACATATTGTGAGATGTAAAGATAGAAAGTGTTGTAGAAGTAATAATATTGCCATTACCTGTTAAATGGCCTATGCCTCTTTATCGAGGGATACTGTATCCACCTCTGAGAGCCCGTAGCTGAAAATGCCCATTAGCTCAGGCATTTTCACTACATTTACAACCTCACTTCATGCCGGTGGCTCTCAGAATTGGAGGACAGCGCAAGCCCAAGATCATGGAAGAAATCCAGATATAATCCTGAACAGGCAGCATTTTGCTATGTTTCTATTTAGTAATGATCATTGATCAAAAAAAAAAAAAGCCACTGTGTTCAAGCTCTTAGGCTGGGTCTTTGCAGCACTTCCCCCAGCACTGCTGCTGGCAGAGCTATGCAAAATAAGGTTCACAGGGAATTGCAAATGACATGCCATTTGCATACTTCCAAAGCTCATTACCATAGCCCCACGAGAGTTCAGCACTGGGAGAAGCAGGTGCCGGCACTGCAGAGGCCATGTGGCTGTGCCTCTGCCAGCTGAATGTTTGAGGCATAAGGGACTGGCAGTGGGGGTGTGGGGGGGTGTGGGGGGGGGTGGTGTTTAGCTGGCAGAGGCACGTTCTGTCTTACAGTGCCTTTGTGCCTATTTTTCTTAGTTTACAGCTCAAAAACAAAAATATGTTGAGTTAAGTATATGCATACAGCTATGTATTTTAGTGAATACACTGCTTTCTGCTTCATGCTCTATCCATGCTTCACATGATGGTGTTTGCAGGTGATTATCTTATGGATCTTGAAGAGGATAAATTTTGTGTTAGCTTCTTGCCTAAAATTTTTGGAGCCTTCACTCTGTGTGTATAGTATGGTAAAAGAATGGTAAAAGAAAAGTCCCAACAACTGATTGTTTTCATAGCAAAAATGAAATCAGAATAAAGATTTATATATAGTCTGGATCAGAGCCTTTTTTTGAAAATAAGGGGTCAGTATTCAGCCATCTCCCCAACCTCTCCTACCAGCCAGTCCCATGGCTGGGGCTGCTGAGGTGCCAGTACTCAGTACTGGTAAGTACTAGCACAAAAAAAGCAGTGGTCTAGATAAAATTTATATTTCCCTGGGAGGGGGAAAAAAGTTTGATTAATTTTTTATTTATTCATATGAAAAGAAAGATAATTCTCCCTTATTCATGGTGTAAAAATGATATATTGTCTTGTTTTCCTATGGGAACGTAAAACTTTGGTTTTATATATTCAGCGTCCTTTGTGTGAAAATAGTTTTTCATGGTCTGGGGCCTCTCCACACTTGACCTAGTTTAGGGTCTCGATGTCATGACCTGGCCGTGCTGTCCAATGCCTTTCAGAGCGGGAGATGATAGTCATGCTTGTCTGTCTGTCCATCTGTGTTGCCTTTAAAGACTTCATATCTTCAGCTGTTTGCTGACTTAACAATGGGTATTAAGTGAAAAGCTGAAATTTGTGCTTTTTTGTGTCTTTTTTTTGTGTAGTGGTGGTTAACATCATTTATCGTTAAAGTACAGTCTCCATTCTCATGGGTGCAGTTTCCCAGGAGATACCTCCACCTTGCTCCCCAGCCACAATATCTTCTGGTGGTTTTTATAACCACCTTCATTGGAACTCATCTTTATAACACATCAGATGCTTGTCTCCAGAGACGGCATAAAGAGAAGTGTGTGGCATTGTTGAGCAGGGAGAATGGTGCTTAGTGTAGGGTAGCAATGCCTTTTGCTTTTGGAGACCTTGGTTTGGGTTACAAATGAGTGGCTCTGATGTACTCAGCCTGCCCACAGTTAAAAATCCACATTGCATGACAAAAATCAGGGTATAGAGGTATGTGATGGAAACTTGCAAAGCAGTTCCCTACACAGTACATGGCTCAAGCCATTCTGGATAGCCTCTCATTTAAAAGTTGAGTGTAACACACACACAACCTTTAAGTATTAGCAACAGTGTTGAACAAATGGTTATTCTACAGATGGATTTCCTAGCAAATGGGGGGAAAGGAGGCCCTAGGACGTTGGGATATATTCACGACTAAGTTCTTCTATTTTTGCTCCCTCTTCAGAGCGTTCCATCAGCATTGAGCAGTGTGAACATGTTGTATCTGAGCTCCAGGACAGCATGCGCAAGGCCATTCACCTTTACCGCATGGTGAGTGACCTCCAAACGCTAGTCTACCAATCCTCTTATTTCTGTACATTGCAAGTTAAGCACGCATATGCGTGCACATGCACACAGAGTATCTGGATGGATTGAGGTATTCTTCTGGCTGTTGTATGTTAGAGGCAGAGGCAGTATGGTGTAGCACAGGGGTCTGCAACCAAAAAGTGAGGATCCATTTTTGCAAATTCAGTTACAAAGTTGATACTTGAAGAGCCACAGTGCACATGAATACGAAACGGTCCTCCTCATAAATAACATCAAACTGTGCTGTTTTGTCCCTGCTGTTTTTAAGAACAGCACGCACACAATGATGTGTACCAGTTAGAAAGTTTAAATTACCCCCATCTCTAGGCTTTACCCACCTCAGCCCCCAAACCCCATCCCCATACTTAACCCCTTTCAGCCCCAAACCTGCTCCCCCATCTCTAGGCTTTATTTGCCTCAGCCTTCAGATCTGTCACCCCCCTCCATCCCAAGGATTAACCTGCCTCAGCTGACGAGCTCTTCCAGCTATGTGCGCTGCTCCTCCACAGCTGCTCCTTCCGCTCCCCACCTCTCGCTGCTCCTTCCACCCCTCACCTCCTTCTTAGGGGGCTGCCTGGCTCCAGCAGAGGCAGACTTGGCTGCCTCTCCCACCAGCTCTCCTGTTCACTTCACCACCTGCAGAGTGGGCAGCTCCCTGGCCCGCCAACACCAAAATAATGGACCTCAATTTAATTAGTTTAACATCCAGATCCCTCCCACCGCCCTTCCGGCTGTTAAACCAATTAAATTCAGTTCTATTGTTTCTGGCAGGGCAGGGAGCTGGAAAGAGCAGTCAGCAGTGGCAATGCCTGGAGTTGCAAAGGACTCCTTAAAGAGCTGCGTGCATCTCCGGGGCTGCAAGTTGCTGATCTCTAGTGTTGTGGGCTGTGCCTGAGCTTGGGATTGGGAGTTGGGAACTCCTAGATTCTAATTTTGTCTTATCCCAAGTTGTTGTTTTGCCTTGGGCAAATCATTTAATCTTTGTGTCTTATTTTCCCCTTGGCAAACTGAGGATAAAAATTAACTCCTTCACAGGGGCGTGGAAAGAGCTAGTTAATATTTATACAAGACTTCAAAGATGTGTAAAGCATGATTGAAATACTGAGTTTTGTTAGTCTTTGATTTTTCCCATAAGCAATTTGGTGCTCAGGGGGAGGTTTAGCTGATATGACATACGGTGAGAGCTGGGTTTTCTATGTGAACACACATGGACTCTCCAAAACCGCTTGAAGGCAAACCCTGTCAATACTTGGAGCAGTGTGTTACGCCTTTTGCTCAGACCCACATATGGCTCGCAATGGCCCTAGAAACTTGAAAACTTCTTTGTCTTGTCTAAATATTAACTGCATTTTTTTTCCCTCAGGTATCAATGGACATGGAGTCTTCTACTGACAAAGATAAGATTGCTAGCCTCCTGTCGGAAACATTCTCTGTGATGAAGAAGGAGCTGGACTCCCTGAAGGAAGGAGAGGGCCTTGAAAGGGCCAAGAAGGTGCTAGTGAAGCCACAAGATGCAGCTGGGTTGTTGAATGAAGGGAGTGGTGTCTCCCCATCCAGTCCTAAGCATTTTGGAGATGAGCAGACTCTGGCTTTGCTGGAACAATACTCAGAGTTGTTACTACAAGCTGTGGAACGGCGCATGGACAAAAAACTGTAAAAGGGATGGCGTCGAGGGTTAAAAAGCACTCCTTGCATAAAACTGATAGCTACATAGAAACAATCCCAAGAGGACCATCCCAGTGGAAGCCTCAGACAAGTGCTGTCATCACCCTGATCTGTGGAGAGAGACTTTTTTTTAAACTGATCTCCTCAGCCCCATAGAAAAAGCATCCCCTAGTTTTTAGCAATGTGCTGGCCACAGTTTTAATAGCTTTTCCCAAATGCTCTTCAGCTTCCAGTTTGTGAAGACAGCCTGGAAAGAAGAGTGCAGAAATATTGCTTGGAAACCTCTCCATAGCCAGATGTTTGGCATCTCCTATCAGAACAAAAAATAAAGTCAGTTGCCCAAGAAGCTCTGAACTGCTTACTAACAAAAGGGGCCTGGATGAAGCCAATCACTCCCTTCCCAGGGCTTCATCACAATCCATGGCAGACTTTAAGTGTTCTATTTATTAATTTATTTTTCTGACATTTTGCTCTAACCTTTTCTCACAAGTGTTTGGTGGCCATTTCCTTCCCTTTTTCAAACAAATTTTTCTCCTTTGCCGTATCCAGCGAGATACAATCTCTGTATTATCATGACCCTTAGCAGCCAAGGTAGGCTGGAGCAGCTGTGCAATTACCAAACAGGTCTTTTCTGATGCAGCCTGTCTTACTGATACTTTTTTAACTCCCCTATCCCTGGTTTGTTTCCCACGGTAGTCTAACTGTTGTGATGACTACCATATTGGCTTTTCCCATCATTTAAATTATATCCCAGACAGCCTTTTATCTACATTGAGAGGAAGAATTTAGTTACCCTTTGGACCAAGTTGTGGATTTTATGTCAGGAGAACGTAGTGGCTTTTTAATTGAGCTTTGGGGACTTATCTGTGTTCAAATACTTCAGAACGGGTTTTCATCTGACACGAGAAAGAAAAAGGTAAAAATAATGCTGGCGAAATGGAGACAGCTACAAAGTTCTCTTTAGCCATGTTCTGAGAGTGGACTTGGATACTGATCTCATTATGCTAGGGAGGCTGTGGTGAGGGGGTGGGGTTGAAGCTGATTGATTTTATTGGGGGAAGTTAAGTGGGAAGCATTACCTCCAGCTCTTTGAGTGAAGCCCTCCATCAGAGTGATCACACATACAGCTACTACTTTCTCCAGATTTGATGCTTTCATTGCCCTGGTGGGAAAGTCAGCTTTTGGTTGCTCTGAGGGAAACAGAAATTTTTTTTTTTTTTAACATCCCTGGGGAGCAGAGAATAACTTAAATTTTTCTAATGGACTACAGAAAATGATCTCCCAGAGGTGGAGCCCAGACAGTAATGGATATTTTGGGATGTAATTATCACCATCCTTTTCCTACTCCTTCATGGGTCCTCATGATGGGGAAATAGAAAATCTGGCACCTTTTGAAATTCTGCGTGCAATAGCCTTCTTGCCTTATTGGATGTCTCAAAGATGACAATAGTATGTTTGTCTGGACCTACAAGTATCCAATGTTGCTATTGGTTAGTATCACTAAGCTAGCACAATAGGATGTGGTGTAGGTGGATCCGTAACAAAGCCAGTGACTATCCAGAGAAAATATTTCATTTTCGTTCTCTGCCTTTAGTCTTCATCTTGGAAAACAGAGTGAAGTGTACAGTCCCAGCTCATGAAACTCTGGTGCAACCACCAAGCTTCAGTTACTCCTAGTCCTGAATGTAGATGTTGGCTGGCATCAGCAAAAGTCCTTTAAAGCTGGCCATTGCTTTGGTCTTGTGGTTCTCTGGAATGGAGCTGGCTTTTCTTTGCTGCACTTGGCAATTGTGGACCTACAGTGCAGCCTTTTCTTTAAAGGGCTGATAGTTTGCTTTGGGGCTGGTTGGCCCATTTCTTCACCGCGCTCCAGGACTGTGGGGCCTGCAGTGCAACCTTCCTTTTATAGGATGTCTGGTCTAGAGCCAGCTGACCCTCTGTCTGTTTCCTGCACTCCAGGGCTGGAGACTTGCAGTTCAGCCATTTATCTACTTGATGGCTGACCATTGTTCACTGAGCTACAGAACTGGTGACGTGAGGTGCAGGAAACCTGTTCAAAGCCTTTCAGCTGGTTCCTCCCATCACGTGTACCTATCTGTCCAAATGTTTCAGGTGTCCCCTCTGGTTCAATAGTTGTACTGTCCTTCAAGGTTTAAACCTTGGATTGCTGTGCTGCTAGTCCCCTCCCGCTATTGCGCTTTGCTGGCGTGTACAGCGAGCTGGGATGTGGTGGACAGTAGGTATGGCAGATGGAAAGGAGATGCCTGTGCAGGAGGAAAAGAAGAAATCTCTGGGAGCTTCCTTTGGTGGAGCGGGCGCAGGAATGCAGATAAATGGAATGAAAGATGGCAAGCCTATTGGTTTGCTAATGGAGATCCTCTGGGTAAGGCTGAATGCAGGTCAGCCAAATGTTCTCCCATCACTTGCAGACTGTGAAAACGTGCCACTCCACAGGAGGTCCTTTGAGGGTATTAAGGCACCGCTGCTCAGGTAAAATAGCAGTATCTTCAGCCCCTGAATCTCTGGTGCTGGAAGTAGTGGCTTGAAGATTCTTTATATTCCTACCCTTGTAGAATTTGATTCCATTTTATTATGTTTCCTATTTAAAGTATGAGGCGATGACATGGGATTGGAAAGAGTGCTGAAGACCCAGTGGCTGGAATGAATTGAATATGCCCTGATGTCATTCCTGTTAGATACAGTAATCCCATCCATGGTGTACCTTTGGGCTGGCATAGGTGAAAATCAACAGCTCTTAGGATCCACAGGAATGCCAGATAGGACTCCCTTGGGAGCATTTCACAGGGAGTGAGCTTAAACAAAATGAACAGGATTTTTGTGGCTCCTGAATGTGGCCTTTCCCTGGGTCATGGGAGCAGGTGAGAAAAAAGCAAACAAGGGGTAAGTGTCTAGTTAGAATTGTAGCAGGAGCAGGCTCAAGCAAGTAGCTTAGGAGGAGAATCTATGGGGTGTGTAATTTTTAAATAATTAAAAAGCAGACTCAGGGCTTTCAAAACCGTAGTGTTAGGAATTGAAAGTCTTGGCTTCAGGAACAAAGGTTGGCCAATAAAGGCCTTGAAGGAGCTATGGAAGATGTAGTGCAGCAGAGGCAGGACTTCAGGGAAGTAGAACCAGGACTGAGTTTAGTGATGTGAATTAAAGAATAGATGGGGTAGTTATTTTGTTGAATACCTTTTTGTTGAGTCTTTTTTCACACTTGCTCTCATCTAAACAGCTGTTCCTTAGAAGGTGTGGGAAGACCAAGGTGCAGAACTTCAACTGTTTACTCAAGATTTAGCACTTAGAGGCATTGTTCAGCTAAAGACCTGTAAATCAAGTTGATATCCCCAAGTTTGGTAGTGTGATCCCCGTTTGGTAGTGTGAAGGGAGAAAGTGTTGCAGAGAGAGAACTTTAATTCTATTTATATGTAGATATATATGGCAATTTCCTCATGATTTCCCATTGCTTAGCATTAGGAAGTGTGCTGAAAAATGCTGGTGTTTGAGAACAAAGGGAGAATAAATGTCCTTAACAAGATAGTGTAGTTGGTAGCTGCAGGCTGCACTACTTACATTTGACCTGTCCATACAGCATCTGCCTTCATCATGGGTTATACCTTAGCCTGGGGACAGAAATCCTGAACAATGACTGGCAGCTGGCACGTTGAAAAGAAGTGTGGGAGGAGGCAGTATTGGAGCCCAGACCTCTGATGGGTTTGTGCATGCATGCACGTGTGTGCAGATGTAACGTATTAAAGGGAATTATTGCTTAGAGAAATATTTTAAAGATTTTGGACCTATTTCTGTCTTTTGTGTAAACACTATTTCTCTTCCTAGGATATTCCTGGTTGAAATAATAGTTTTCTTCTCATCTGGTGTAGCTTGTGTTACTTTTCCAAAGAGATCCCTTTAAAACAATGAACAAAGACCTATGAACAGACTGGTGCAGTGAGAGTACTTGAATCCAACAAGACAGCAAACCCTTTGCATTTTATTCCCTCTAAAGCCAATTCACATTTTTGCCGAGCATGGAGACGTACAATTGGTGCTCTCCCATGAGCCTGCATTTCTTCCACTTTCTCTCTCAGGTATTCTCCTTTCTGAGGAATCTCCCAAGTAATGATTGCAGCAGGTCCTTTAGCACTCTCCTCGCTGGGCTGATCTCATCGAATCTCTGAGGAAGAAGTCCAGTTCTCCAAAGGAGTTGAAACATACGAACTTTAAAATGTAAGGTACATTTTTAAAAGGAAGAAAAAAAAGAGAAATAGAGGTATTTAAATATTGTCCTTCAACTTGTGCATTTGTAAGTTTTTCCACTTGCAGTTCAGTATCCACAACATTATGATAAAAATCCTCATTTAGAATTAAAATAAAAACACAGGACTTCCTGCAGCCCTAGAGTGCTGTTAACAGATGGTTCCTTCTGTAGATAAGACTAGAATGTCCAGAATTCTGGATTGCTTGTTGTAAATAATATATTGGATTGGACTGTATATTCATGTGGGTAACCTGCTAAAAAGCAAGGATAAAGATGCATGGGGCAGCAACTTTAGGAATAAGCCATGTCCACTCTGCATGTCTTAGTTATGTCATAGGCACCAGGCAAACAACTCTTTGCCTGTGTTTTTCAACACACTACCTTTTTTCCTCCACCATTTTAAAAATACAAAACCAAACAAAAATAAACCTTTATTTATGAATGTGGTTTTTTTTTATACTTTGACTTTAGGTAAAAACAAGTCTTCAAAATGTCATTTTTAATTATTTGAGGGGAAAAGTGTTTTATGTTTGTGGGTTGTTTCCTTTTGTTTTATTTTGCACTGTGAGGCACCCATCTGGGGGCTGTTTTTAACTCCTTTATTCATTTGTACGCTGTGTCTTAAAACTGTTTCAATAAAAATGTGATAATTTGTTACAAAATCTTTCAGAGAGTTTATGGCTAGAAGGGACTCAATGATCATCTTGTCCAATCCCTTGAATAATACAGGCAATAGAATTTCACCTTGTAATTCCTGCATCAAATCCATAACTTATGATTTGAACTACAATGTAGTTTTTTTTAGAGATGCATCCTGTATTGATTTAAAGATTTCAGTTGATGATGAATCTGCTGCCTTCTTGAAGATTACTGCAATTGACTGAAGGGACCTTAGTGGCTATTAGTATGCTGTATATCTGGGATCAAAGTATAATCTGAGCTCACTGTCAATTGGTAGGAGTTCATCCAAGCAAGTTTTTGAAGGGGGAAAAGATGTGCTTTTTGGCAGATTGTAAATGAGAGCAGTGTTCTGACTATGCCCTGCCTTGTGGAAAGGAGAAGACTGGAATTGTGCCTTGCCAAAATTCTGGAGAAAGAGAAAGTAGATTGTGGCTTCGTGAGAGGCTTTTCCTTAATGCTGAAATTACTGCACCATGTCCCCTACCAAACTGACTATTTTGTAACTTTGTGCATCTGATGGCTTACCAGTCTTACGCTATTTCGGATGCATCTTTGAAGTATAAACTCTAGCACAGGGCAGGGGTGGGGAACCTTGACTGGCAGGCCCAATCCACCCTGTAAGGCTTGGTGCACAGCCTCCTCTTCCAGGGGGGAGCTTGCGCTGGCACACCAACCTTGTGGTCCCTATGTGAGGCTGGAGCATGAGCTTCCTGCTGTGGTGGAGGGACCCACCACCATCCTCCATAGTCCCATCCAGACAAGCTGGGGCCAGATCTGGGCTAAAGGCTCTGCCTGGTACGAGGAAAGAAGTGACTACTTCATGCCTCAGAAAACCACTTTCTGCTCTCCCCCTTGCTTCCAGTTATCAGGTGAATGAGGAGGGACTTGCGAGGTGGTCTGCTGACAATGAAAGCAAACCTATACATCTTCAGAAACAACTACAGAGCATGTCTAGGAACTGCCACTACCTAGTTCTGAATGTTTCTGGTCCAGGTGATCGTCCCTGCATTCTGCACAGGTGCAGAGGCACAATATCACAATGATTTAAGTGAACTGAATGTATTTTTGTTGCAGCAAATGGAGGTTTAGCGCACACCCCTTTTGGGCAGCACCTCCTGCTGGCTTTGCTGGCTCCCCCCCCCCCCAGATTGTTGGCTTTAGTTGCTTGCATTCTGAGATGCTGCTCTTATCCCCATTCATTGTAGACAGAGCTTAGGGACCCAGCTTAGGCTTCGTGAATCATGTCATTCCTATGACTTTTTAGGGGTGTAAAAGTTAGGTTGCTGCAATACTGCGTATTACAATGCCTAAGTCCCTTGGTGACTGCTCTGCCTCAGGGAGGCCTTTTATTTGCTGCTAAATAAGGTTTGTGGGTAGCAGGGGGGTGGCTTTTGTTTTAAAACTGTGGGTGATTAAGGTAAAAAGTCTGAGAATGAAGCCCAGTCAAGGCCTGAAGAAAGCAATGAAGTGCAATCAGTGGGCAACACACTCATGGTTGTGCCAAAGTACAGAACTGCAAATGTGCTGATGAGATTAAGAGCCAGCAGGTGCTCTTGCTGAACCCTATTCCCACCCCCGGCCCACTTTGTAGCCCTCCCAGCCAGCCTAAGGGCTCAGGTACTAATCATAGGGCTGGAGGGGACCTCAGGAGGTCATACAGTCCAGCCCCCTGCCCAGAGCAGGATTAACCCCATCTAAATCATCCCAGCCACGACTTTGTCAAACCAGGACTTAAAAACCTCAAGGGCTGGAGATAGCACCACTTTCCAATGCTTCACCACCCTCCTGCTGAAATATCTGAAATCACATCTGATGAAGTGAGTCTGTGCTCACAAAAGCTCATGCTCAAAACTTTTCTGTTAGTCTATAAGGTGCCACAGGACCCTTTGTTGCTGCTGAAATAGTTTTTCCTAATATCCAACCTACATCTTTGCCTCTGCAACTTCAGACCATTGCTCCGTGTTCTACCATCCATCTCCCAGCTTCTCTCCACCCTCTGTAGAGCCCCTCCTTCAGGTAGTTGAAGGCTGCTGTTAAATCACACCCGTTTTCAGTTCTGCCAACTAAATAAGCCTAAATCCCTCAGCTTCCCCTCATCGATCATGTACTCCAGCCCCCCAATCATTTCAGTTGCTCCAACACAGCCACCTCCCTTCCACACTGGGAGGAACCCAAAACTGGACACAATACTCCAGCTGTGGCCCCACCACAGCTACGTGTAGGGGAACAATAACTTCTCTACATCCGCTCGAAAGGCTCCTCCTACTGCACGAAAAGGCACATTAAAAACCATCAAGCTGGATTTCTGCTCCAGCCGCCCCAGGCAAGGCACGGGGCTCGGACAGGCCCGTGATCGCGGGCGCCGCTCCCTCGCAGCTCTCGCACCAGCCCCGCGCACGCTCCGCCCCGCCCCACCCTCCCGCGGAGCACGTGGCATCCCAGGTCAGGGCAGGTTCGAGCGAGGGCGGCAGCTTCAGCAGATGCTTCTGAGCATGCTCAGGACGCGCGCGTCAGGCGGCGACTGTCCGGCATGGCCCAGGCGGCTGGGGGAGTTGGGGGGGAGGCGGCGGCGGCGGCGCTGCGGGCGGTGCGGAGCTGCCTGGCGGCGTTCCCGGCGGAGGCGCGGGGTGAGCGTGCGTGGGCTTGGCAGCTCCCCGGCCGGCGCTCGCCCGGCGTCCTTGCAGAGGAGGGCGGGGCCGTGCCGGGGGTGCGGAGAGGGGAGGAGCCGTCCGGCCCAGGAAGGGTCCCGGGTCTCGGCCGCTGTCGCCGTCGCTTAACGCCAGTGTCCACTTAAGGAGCTAGCCGGTTAGAGGAGGTGACCGTGACGGCTTCTTCTGGCCCGGGGCTGTCGGGGCACCCTCGGAGCTGGCCGGGAGGGTATAAGGGCCAGTCATAAACCTCACTGAGCCGCCTCCTTCCCCCCGAAGTCTGGCAGCCAGACCTCACACCCCGGTATTACAGCCCTAGCTGAATAGGCGGCGGGGGCAGTTTTGGGGTCTTTGCCCTATGTTGCAGAGGAGCGAAGCAGCGCCCCAAGCCAGCTGTCTAAAGGCTGGGGTAGGGTGCTACTAAAGATCCAGTGGCCCCACGTGGGAAACTGACCAAAACGTTGTCCCCTTTCAGAGGGGTAGCCCTGTTAGTCTGTTTCAGCAAAACCGGTCTGTGCCCCCGGCTTTCTTTGATTCAGGCACCATTCTACGTTTAAAAGGGCATAACTAAGTATTTGTTTGGCAGCAGACCATGTTATATATTTATTTGTGTAGCCAATAACGGTAGGCAAGAATTTGGGAAATGGCTTTAAAGTCTGTTTATGTTTAGGCACCTAAATGAAAGTTGTTGGATTAGAAGTGCAAGGGTATCTGTAGTCTGGGTGTCTTTGTTGTATGAGTTCCAGTACTGGTGCTGTTTCTTTCCAGCCTCACATGGTCTTTTGTCTGTATGACGTGTTATCCTGTAAGAGATGAATCACAACAGCTCAAACAAGTGGTGGCCAGTTCTGTGGCTTTGCAGACGGTGAGTCTGACGGCAAAGACTAGATCTTCAATACATAGGGTATTGGCTGGTGTAAACTACAGGCTCCATTGTGTTGCAGGACCAGTTCTAACCTAGAACAGTGCATGTAGGGATGTGTAGTATCTGTGCTCCTGTTTACACAGAAGACACTTTCCATCTTGTTTTAAAACTGATTAAAACAGTGTAGATGTGCTTTAAAGTGGCCTGAATTGGTTTGAAGACGTTTATAAAATTGATTTTTCTTCGTTCTGGCAGAGTTGGGACTGATGGAATCTGTGCCACTTATAGATAACCTTCCATCTCCACTGGAATTTTATCGGGAATGGGTTTGTCCAAACAAGCCATGTATAATTCGGAATGCCTTAAGTCACTGGCCAGCTCTGAAGAAGTGGACATTACGTTATCTCAGGTAGGAAGCAGCTATGAAATTAGCTGGTAGCTCAGCTAAACGTTCAAACAGTCAGAAAACAGTTTCCTGTTTTACATTTTTATCATTGATAAGACTGGCTGAGATGAATCTGGAATCCTAGGAGAAGGCTTCTGTTGGACATTCCAGCTTCAGCACCCAATATTCAGAAGTTATTTTATTCTTCCAAACTACTGTGCCGTACTTAGTTCTGTTAATGGCTATGGGAAATTTGGTTATGTGTCGCACAATGCATGTGAGGGGAGAGATAGGAAAATGCTACTTGTTAAACAGGAGGAATATGCAGTGTGCTCCATTCAGGGCTGCAGTCTCGATTCCCCTACACAATCAGATTTTCACTACAGGGTTCATTCCACACAAAGTAGTGCCTTACATCTTGCGACTCTAGTACATGAGCAATAACTTGCTGGCATTTCATTCTGTTCTGATTGTGGTGGATTTTCTGTGGCTGTAGGTTTGGCAGCATTGTCTGAACTGGCCCTGGTGGCATTAGTTGTGATTATTTTAAAAAAACAAAACAAAAAACACACCAACAAAGTCTTATTGGTTTTAAAAAAGTCAGCTGGGTATGGGCATGAAATAATTCAGTAATTTAAATGATTATGTACAAGAGAGTGTTTCTGGGTACATCCGAAGTGCAAATTGTGAATGAAAATGGTCTGTAAAGGTTGTAGATTCTTCAGTTGGCTCTGAACCTCAGATGTATTTTGCAGGAAGGTAGTGGGCTCCAAGATGGTGAGTGTGGCTGTGACACCAAATGGGTATGCAGATGCTGTTTATCAGGACCGGTTTGTCATGCCAGAGGAACGGCACATGCTTTTCAGCAACTTCTTGGACATTGTGGAGAAGAAAGTGACCTCTCCAAGTGTGTTCTATGTTCAGAAGCAGTGTTCAAACTTGACTGAGGAATTCCCTGAACTCTTAGGTGATGTGGAGCCTGAAGTACCATGGATGAGTGAGGCACTTGGTAAACAACCCCTGTGGTCTGTGAATTCTTGTATAGCCCTTTAAACCAATTGGATAGTTACCTGTTAAATATTCGTGTTGTATTTCCAATTGCCACAGATGAGTGTGGATTTGTCAGCTCGGGAAGGGAAGGGTAGTAAAATAACTTTGCCTTGTCTTTTGGCTTGGAGGACTCCAAGCAGCTTACTTGCTTAGTGGATTCAAAGAATGTGAAACTGCGCTATTACCTTAACGGATGTCACGTTCATCCACAACTGTCTAGAATGCTGGTGGCTTTCTGGGGCTTTGTCTATACTTCTGCTCGTACTGTTACTCCCAACCGTGGAGCTCCATGGGTAGCAAACAGAATTTTTTTAAAGCCTTCGTATAGCCTAGAGTGTTGCTGTAATACTACCTTTCTGCCCCTTGTGAAGTGAAAGGTGCTTGCTTAAGGTAGTTAAGGATTGTTCATGACAGTTAAATTTCCTGATAAAATATTGTTTATTCCTTTTAAATGTGACCCCCCTGATTCATTTGGAGTTCTAGTACGTGAAGTGCTAGTTTATGATTTGAGCGATGTGTTGGGGACCCAAGTTTTCAGAAGATGGGAGCTGATGAAGGTCATAAACACAGTCTTGGGGATGAATAATGCTCCATCAGTTAGTTGGATGGGTCACTACAACAACCTTCAGTCTAGAAGGAGCTAATAATTATTAGCAATTAGCAGTACCTTTTTGTAAAATGAAAAAAAAAAAAAAAAAAACAGAAAGTGCCGGTGCTCAGCCAGCTGCCCACCCTCCCCACAGCCACTCCTGTGTCTGGGGCTGCAGAGGTGCTAGTACTCAGTATGGGCAAGTACCAGCACAAAAAAAAGCACTGGCTCTTAGCAGTCGAGGCTGACGTTTATTGAGGTGGCTGAAGAATGTAAACAAACTGAGTTGACAGAAAGATGTTCAGCTGTAGCTCTTTAAACATAGCATTTGAATTAATTTTCCGTCCCTTCTCTTTCAGGAAAGAAGCCTGATGCTGTGAATTTCTGGCTTGGTGAATCTGCAGCTGTGACATCCTGTGCGTAGCCTATGATGCTGTCAGGTCTTGTATGTTCCCTCAGCTCAGTTTTGTGGGATCATGGGGTGGGTCTCTTTATGAAATCCTTTAGTTTTATTAAAGGTTAGGTTTGATCTTGTCTGACATCTTCCCATGTAACAATCTTTCTTCCTATTCACCTTGTCCCAGCACTTGGCTGCTGTAGCTGTATGTGCATCTGGCTTATCGTTTCAGGTGGAACACTGAAGATTTCTGCCCTGTAAATCTTGGATCTTGGTTTAAAGTAAAGTAATCAGGTTTCAATCTCATGCTTCAGAGCTCAGGCTAATTAATATGGGTCAGGAAGGATTCTCCCCTCCCTATTACTTTGCACAGTTAATAACATTATAGGTGTCTTCCTCTTCTTCTGAAGTTTATTAGCAACTTCCATACAGTATGTTGGACTTGCTAGAGCACTGGTCTCAGGTGGTATGGCACATTGTTTGTCCCTTTTTTGCCCTAGCCATCTCCTTTGTGTGATTTTTTTTTTTTTTGACTTAAGAGAAGAGCCAAAATGGATAATTCAGTGGTGTAGTCCTTAAGTTTGAAATATATTTACTCTCTGGAATCACATTTTCAGTTCCTGGAATAGCTGATTTTGGCCCTTTTATATTTTGAGGTAGATTGACTGCCTTGACAGTTGCTCTGTGTTGGGGTATTTTGGATGAGACCTGAAAAACTGAAGCACTGTCTGCTGCTTGGACGTTGAAGATCTCCAGATATATTTGTAAGAATAGATATTTGCAGAAACTGTTGCCTGAACTCAAACTCTTGATCAGTATGTTTTTGTGCAGGTTAGTTGCCAGGTTCCACCCCAGAAATGAATGTTATGTAGTGCTCTCTGTATGTTGCTGGTGAAGTGATTTGGGGTCCTTTTGAATTAAATGTGCTACATGCATATGAAATATTTATTTTATCCTTATTTCTTTCTCTTCCAAGAGGAAGAAGCAGCCTAGCAACTTCCAAGAAGAACTGCTACTTTCAGTTTGTTACCATTTGTGATGTGTTGCTTTTTCTTCTTTCTCAATCTTAGTACATAAAGATCACTATGAGAACTTGTACTGTGTGATTTCTGGCGAGAAGCATTTTCTGCTGCACCCACCAAGTGATCGCCCCTTCATCCCCCACAGTACGTGCTTTCACGCATGCGCACGTGTGTGTGTGAGAGAGAGAAAAGTAACTAAACTAATGGAAAGAAGAGAAAAGAATAATGTTCTGATGATTTCTTCAGTGTTACATTTTGTAATATGAATGGGAATCTCTGTACTCCACTCATTAAGCATTGATAATAGGTTTCTGTTCCTGGGGCTGTACCCTCAGCTGGTGTAAATTACTGACTTCCACTAGCAGTTGTGCCTGCGCGGATGCTGGCGGAAAAGGTCGGTGGTGGGAGGGCCCAAATCTGAGACAATTCATCCCTTTTAAAAAATAAGTCAGGATGCTTTTTTGGCATCTAAAATACGGGACCCTCCCACCCAATATGGGACAGATGGTCACCTTACGGTTAACTGTATACAATCTAGTATACAAAATGGGCAATGTGAACTTGGTCACAAGAATCTTTTTTTTTAACTTCCTAATTTCTGAGCCATTATGCTTGTAACCCTGATGTGAGACTCTCTGTGCGTGTTGTTTTTATAACTTGATCATTTTATTACTGCTGTGCTCTTGTTTGAAACTTACATCATTTGCCTGCCTTGTGTAAAACCCATTAAAGTCTTTGCTGAAGTTCCTTAATCTGTGGTAGTAAGGCAGATCACAATATCTAAAGATCAACAAGAGAACCAATGAGTGCAGAGTTAAATAACACAGGTTCTGAAGTAATGACAGAAGAGCAGACCAAGTTTTCTTGAGTGGCTGATTAACCCAAATACAATAAAATTTAGATGCAAAAGTTCATCCATATCCATGAGAGCTCTCTACGTAGAAATGACCAGGACAAAGAATAGAATGCTAGGCAAGGTAAAGGAAAAGTTGTGACTTGAAACCAGGACATGGGATGGTAACTGGAGCTGAGGAGAAGGTAAGGTACAGTATGAGGAACAGGAAGAAAATTCCTTTGAAGGAAGAGGGTCAGAGCCCAAGAAAAGTGGGGCATTAGTGAATGTTGTGGAGTAGGAGGCATGCAGAGCTGGTAGTAGGGAGGACAGGAACTGGAGGACATGTTGTTGTGGAGTGAACAAAGGGAATAAAGCAGAAGAAAGAGAACTGAAAATGTTGGTTGTGTGGTGGTGTCTTAATATTTGTGTCCCTCTGTGAATGGTGTTGTATACTGTCTCTCTCATACTCTGTATTTATTATGAAGATTAATGCCATTTAACCCTTTCCACTCTACACTTGCAGAGCTCTACCTGCCTGCAACTTATTGTATATCAGAAGATGGTTCATTTCAGGTTGTCGATGAGAAGGCTGCAGATGAGGTACTTATGAAATCTTAGTATTAAAGAAACACCATCAACTTGTCAGTCAGAAAAATTAGTGAAAAGTAACTTCAGCTGTCACACCATACCTTGTTGTCGCCTTGTAAATTTGTTGGTTATTATTTGAGTATGGCCTGTCTCTAAGATGAGTCTTTAACTGTGTAATGGAAACCGTTGAAATTAACAGCTGGTAAAGGAATAGCCTGTCAAAATAACGTCATCTGTGTACTGAACACCAATCGGTCCATTGAAAGTCTTAAATAACACCAGATGCAGGAATTTAGCTCGGTAAAGGTGAATTCCATTGCAGTGCACACACGTCGTGTTGTCCCTCTGTGCAGGGGTGAGTTTCATCCTAGAAAAATATCTTTTGCCGCTGTAAAATGTAGTTATCTGTGTAAACAAAGCATTGTTTTCTTCATAGTAGTAATTGTTATTTGGTCAGAATGAAGGAAAAGAGGCACAGTATAAAACATAACAAATATTAGGTCCCTCCCCAAAAAGAGAAGATTGGTCCAGTGCTTTGGATGCTACGATTGTGGGGCGTTGTGGGGCATGGGTCAGTTTCCTGTTCCGTCACAGATAGCCTGTGTGGCTTTTGGCAAGTCACTCACTCTCTCTGCACTTCAGTTCCTTAGCTATAAAACAAAATGGTAATACTTCAGTAATAATACACAGAAGCTCTGTGAGGGTAAATATGTTAGATTGGTAGATATTTAGATACTACAGTAAGGCAAGCCAGTAAGTACACAGAGTTTTCACAAAAAAAGGTTTAGGAGGGATAAAGGTTGTAAGTATAAAATTATGCAATTTACTCTGAATGCATATGATTTTAAGGCCAAAAAGGTTTATTGTGATCACCTTTCCTTCATATTGCAGGCCACAGAGCTTCATCAACCCCATCCTATAGTAGAGCTATAATTTCTGCCTGAGTTAGTGAAGTCCTCAAATCATGATTTAAAGATTTAAAATTACAGAGCATCCACCATTTGCTTCAGTTTAAACTACAAAGTGATCCAGGCCCCATGCTGCAGAGGAAGGCAAACCCCTGAAGAGTCACTGCCATTCTGAGTTGGGGAAAAATTCTTCCCAACCCCAAATATGAAGATCATTTGAACCATGTATATATTGGCAAAACCCACCAACCAGTTCCCTGGGAACAATTTCTGTAGGCATTTGAGTCATTTCCACCTACTATCCTATTTTCAGCCACTGGGCATTTTTCCTACTAGTAGCTGCAGGTGAGCCACCTGCCTTTGTAGGCAATCTCAGCATACCATGCTCTATATAAATGTATTAAACTCAGTCTTAAAACCAGGTAGGTATTTTTGCCCTTTGTAAGGCTGTTCCAGAGCTTCACTCCTCTCGTGGTTAGAAACCTTAACTTAATTTCAGGTCTAAACTTGTTGTCTGTTTGTTCTCGCATCCTCATTGATATGTTAAATACCTGGGAGCCTTCATTTGGTTCGGCTAAGCAAGCCAAGGTCCATGAGTCCTCTCTCAAAAGAGAGGTTTTCCAAGTCTCTGCTTATTCTAGTACGTGGGTGTCCGACCTTTTGGCTTGCCTGGGCTGCATTGAGTGAAGATAGTCTTGGGCCACGTACAAAATATATAATATAGTTAATGTATATAAATCACATTATGTTAAAAGTTTATGATCTTGTGGGGCCGCATTACTAGCTGTCCAGGGCCGCATGCGGCCCACAGGCCGCAGGTTGGACACGCCTTCTCTAGTATATATTCTGTGCACCGGCTCCTGTTTGAAACCATATTTCCTAAACATGGAAGACAAAAATTATGCACACAATTCCAGGTAAGGTCTCACCAGTGCCTTGCGTGATAGTTGTAACACTTCCCTATTTTTACTGGAAATACCTCGCCTGGTGCATGCTAGCACTATATTAGCTTTTTTTCATGGCTTCATCACACTGGTGGCTTATAATCAACCTGTGATGAATCAACACAGTAGAGTCTTTTTCCTCCATCATTTCCAATTGATACATCCCCAGTTTAAAAAAATTCTGATGGTAGGTGCTAAGCTTACATTTATCAATATTACATATAACTTACATTGAATTTCATCCCATTTCTATTACTTCCATTTTCAAGGTCCTCCAGATCTTCTCATATGATATTTTGGTCCTCCTCTGTATTGCCAATATCTTCCAACTTTGTTTCATCTGCAATTTTTATTAGTGCTCTCTGATATTTTTGTGCAAAAGTCCATTAATAAAAATGTTAATAAGTTTAGTCCCATGACTGATATTTGGGGAGCTCCAATTGTAATCTCCCTCCAGCTGGACACTTCAACTTTCAGGATGGTCCATTCTTGTCTTCTCTGTAACCAGTTTCTTATTCACCTTTCAGTTCTCCTCTTAATCCCTATCTTCTAGTAACTAGTAATTTCCCATGTAGTATCGGGTGCCATACTGACATCCATGTAGTTAAGATCTGTATTTCCTTTTGGTAAAAAACTGGTTATCCTCTCAAAGAAAGAGATCTGGTCGTGTCTAGCATGAACTACTTTGTAAAACCATGGTGCATTTTTACCCCAGTTACTGTTTCTCTAACAGCTGTCTTTCAGATTTTGTTCTAAGACCTTTCATTCAGTTTAGGTCAACTAATAGGCCTATAGTTTTCCAGATCTCTCTCCTCCTTTCTAAAAGGTGAAATTACCAATTGTTCAGTGATAGGATATCACCTGTGAGCTTACTTAGTCATATAAGATGCTTATCACTGCACCTGCAATTTCATATGCTGGTTTCTTTTGTATTCGTGAATGGTGGCTCTCTGAGCCCCCTGATTTGGTCCCATTAAGCTGTTCGAGTTTAATTTACAGGTCATGTTGTAATTTCTGTTTCCATTAGGTGCCCTATCACTACCCCAAAACTTCTTGTTTCTCTTATTAAAACAGACACAGCATTCAATTTAGGCATTGGGCTAAGCCTAGATTGTCTTTAATCTCCACCCCATTCTCAGTGTTTAGAAGTCCTACTTCTTTCCTGGTTTTTCCCCATATGTGTATCGCCTAGAAATTTTTAGGTGACGCAAGCTCAATCTGTCTTCTGATTTTATGAGTCTACCAATAAGCTAACCATGTCTTACTTCTATTCCGCAGTTCTTCAAGTTCCTCTTTTCCCCTGTCCATTTTCTATCCCAGGTCCATTCCCTTCCATGTAACGTCTGCCACATCCCTTTTCCTATGTGCAAAACGGTATCCTCAGGGTCTGCAGTTGGTGATGGAGTCTTTCATTTACCAAATACTGTGTCTTACAAGAATATTTATTTCTGTAATGTGGTAATGTGGATTTTACAGAAATTATAACTGTATTTTCTGGGTTCAAAGTACATTTTATTTACAAGCACCGTAAATAAATATTTTTATTTAATTTTATTTTCCGGGAAACCCTAAATGCCATATGTACTATACACTCTTCCCTTGGCAGGTGCCATGGATTCCACTGGATCCTTTAAATCCAGATCTGGAACAATACCCAGAGTATGCCCAGGCAAGGCCTTTGCAGTGCACAGTGAAAGCTGGTGAAATGTTGTACCTCCCTTCTCTCTGGTTTCATCATGTTCAGCAGTCACATGGTTGCATAGCAGGTAAGAGCAGCTGTTAGGGACCAATGTGGCTTGAGTCCATGATTGCATAGTCCATTTTCTCCAGCAAATCGTGGTTGGGTATCAGCACTTTCACATAGTCCAGGGGTCAGCAACCTTTCCAAGGAGGAGTAGTGAAATTTGATCTTTTGACCTCTGCGTACTGTCCGAGTGCTGGTAATACTTTCACTAATAGTCCGACTTACAACAGCTTCACTAATAACCAAATTAAGACACAGAGCTTTGCCGTTCAAGTGGCTGGTAGCATTATCTGGTGTTTTGTTAATTCACAGGGTATGGCTTTTAGCAAACTCCCGGCTGCATGGGGGAGGAGGGGCAGGGCTGAGTTCCTATCTTGGGTGCCAATGAAAATATGCTCATGTGCTGCTTGCTGACCCCTGACATCATCTTTTCTTCATCCCTGGTACAATTAGCCATTTTGCAATGTGACTGCAGTGTTACCTGTTTAGAAAGACTTTTCTGACCATAGCTTAAGAAAGTGAAATGGGTGGAGAAAGTAGGAAAAATCAACTAATCAACTGAGGCTACAGAGGGAGAATCAACGCCAGCGTACTTTTTGTTAGAGAGCTCTAAACGGGTTTTTTTATTTGCTGGTTGCAAATTGTCTGTCTCCACCACAGGCAAAGGAACTGCATGAATAAATTTGGGTTTTAAATGTTACCAGGCCAGTAAAAATGAGTCCTTAATGTGTAAACAACCATCTGAAAAAAGTTACTTGTCTCTGCCTTTTAATAGAAAATTTCCCTCTCTGCTCATAGGACATCAAGCATTTTTTTTCTTGGAGAATGAAAACTTTCAACACTTTCACCTCATATACTATTACAGTCTGTATTGTATGATGCAAGGAAGGATTTTACTGTACCTATTCTTCCATAGCTAGAGTAACTCCTTCCATGCAGAGAATAAACAAGTAACAGATGAGTGTTGAATAACATCAACCAAGTTAGGAAAGCAAATACAGAACATTGCTTGCAGCTATTGGAGCCATTTATTTTAGTATTTGCTGTAGCATGGGAAAAAACACTTAAAATGAAAATTAATTGGTAAGAGTTAAGATTAAAACGCTTTCTATCTGATGACCAAGGTAAAATGATATCGGGTGCACAAAGTGGGGGCAGGCTCTCTTGGGAGGAAAGTGAAATTTTGCAAGGGGGGCACAGCACAATTGGCTGCTGCATCTCAGGATCATCCATCTAATTAAAAATGTTGAAATATGTTACCAGTTTTATATATATGTAGTTACATTTATATACCAATTAATAAAGTTTTTACAACCTACATACTTATTTTCTTACATGTGCTGAAAGGGATTTTTTTATATGAACATAACTGAAATTTCCATTGGTTTGGATTACGTTAGACGGGAAGGGGACCCTGCTAACTGCAGGGACAGAAAGTGGGTCCCGATGTAAAAGGTTTGCTCCTCCCTGTGATAGGCATCATCCTTTAAATTCTGTTGGAGGGAGGGGAAGAGAGGTTTAAATCTAGAGTAGGTTGTAAATAAAAATAAATGTGTATTCTTGGCATAGATCATAGCAGATATTTTCTGTTTCTAAACATTTTGCAGGTCTGCTCAGGAGAGTTTAGGGACTGGTATTTTGGGGGTGATTGTGTGTTAGGACTTGGCAGAGAGATGTATCTGATGCTGACTCACTCTCTGCATTATACTTGCCGCTAGTCAGAGGTGTGGGTTCTGTTAAAATTCATGCAGTCTTAAGAAATGAGTGCCTGCTTTTACCGTTCAAAGCAGTATATGAATATGACCTTTAAGGAATTTCTAATGCCAAACTATAATTAACTTCCTTTCTTTTGTCTCCTCAGTGAATTATTGGTATGACATGGAATATGATCTGAAGTACAGCTATTATCAACTTCTAGATTCTCTCACAAAAGCTGTGACAATGGTATAGCCAGGCTGGGGACGCAGAGCAATAAACCGTTCTCTCTGATGTAGCTGAGTTACATGCTTCTGTGCCTGGAGTACAAATGTGTTTGAGTCAGAAGAATTAAACATTGTTATACTCAACAAATTTCCTTCAGATGGAGGATATTTGTCCTGCTTGCCTTTGGAAAGGGTATGCAGATGTTAAGTGAAATTCCAAGCCAGTGGCCATCTTGTTTGGCTTGACAGGGGAGGGCTTGATGATATTTTGAAGCCTTCATACTTAGCCTTACTTGCCCCAGCAATGATAGAATTTTAATGGAGCCACTGGAGGTTTTGGAAACGTCATAAATGTTAACGTGTGTTCTTTTCTCTTCACTGGACTCTAGAGAACATGCAAAGCTACAGCCTACAGATCTTGGTATCTGGAAAAATAATGAAGCAAAATCAGCTCTGCCATAAACAATGTAATCATTAGTGGAAGACTTCCTTTTGTTATGAAATGACAGTGCTTTCCCAGTTTTAATTCACTGTGTTCAGTGGCTGCGTGTAATGCTTTGAGAATTCAGAATGCAAATTGAACAATAAAATATCTGTTTTGTAAGCTTATTTATATGCCAGCTGTGGGAACCTTCAGCTCTTATGGGCACCGGGGAGAATCAGGAAATGGCAAACTAATTGTGGTTGTTTTTTATGTAAAAACGTGTACATTTCATTTTGCAGATTACAAAAAGCCTTGCGCAGCTGTTGGCATTTGTACCTTCTCACTTTCTTGGTGGTGATTTAAGGGTTGCTTTTCAGTGTTCATAATAACGGTCTGTTCTCATCAATAGAAAATTCCTCTTGCTAATGCCCATTTGCTATGATCAGTGTGACTTTTCCTAATGAAATTCTGCCGTTGTTTGGCTTGTGTTATGAAGTTTAGACTAGATAATTGTTCCCCTGTCCTTTAAATTGTATGAGGCACATAGTTAGCAAGTTTTATGAATCATGGATCCAATTCTGTAGTCCTTACATAAATGTTTTCAGTGTACCCATTGGAGTATGGACCGTAGGATTGAGAACTGTGGCAATGCTCCTAAAAACATAGCTAGCACAACAGACGTCCAACAGCATTGTTGCTGATGCACAGTGCCAAATTTTATTTACTAATTACGAACCTGCGAAGATGGATGCATTCTCTCATTGTCCTAATACAATAAATGTATATCATATATATTATCAGTCAGGAAAATGCACAGAAACTTTACACAGTACTGGCTATTGCAAGAAAAATCCTTTCAAAAGAAACAAATTAATTTTGAGCCTAATCCTGTTTTTCATAAACCCCCTGTTTCACAAAGTACTGCAGACTAGAGATGGATTGAAGACACAATTTGGATTTGTAACTGAATTAGAATCTGTTTGACTGGGATATTTAAGTTTATTTGGATTCAGTGTGTCTTAATAGAGCACAAGCTATGAATTTTCAAATTAGCTCTTTGATCTATAGTTCCCCAAACTCTAGAGAGGAGACGAGTTTGGAACTGTCATATATAAAATACTGTCAGTACCCAAGACTTCCAATCTGTTCTGGAACTATTGGAGTGTTTTTGTACCTATTTATAGGCATCTATTAAATCACTAGTCTTGAAATAAATGAATTGGTAGTGATTTGGTACAGCGTGTTCCCACAAAAGCTTCTGAGTTGTGCTGTCCTTTCCTGATATTTTGAATCTCCCAAGAGACCTTTGGAAAAGGGCTTCCCAGACTAGTTCCTTTTGACTCTGGCATGTGCCAGGAATTTCAAGAAGAGCCAGAGTGTCTGGCAGTTACTGTCACACAGGTAGCTGGTTTTTTGCATTAAGCTGAACTTCTCCAACACTTGATGGCAGAGAGTGTGAAGATCTTGCCTTCTCTTTAGTGTTTTGATGATCCCATTCAGATTAAAGTGGAAGATCTCTCATTGCTATAGGAGGTCACCCTGAGAGCATCCCTCATTGATGAGAATGGGGAACTTTTCCAATCCTTTGCCTACTACAGGGCTGAGAGAAATGGAGAACTGGATCTGACATGCTCCTCAGCCCTTGCTGGCAGCTGCTCTGGAGCAGAACCCATGGAACTGTTGTGGTCGCTGGATTCTGAGACACCCTTCAAATGGCTGGCAAAAAAGAATGTCCTAACCCCTTTCTGTGTAAATGTGGAAGTGTTTGAGAGCCATAGTATCACCAGTCCTGGGCAAATGCATTCATGAGCAAAAATTTTGGAGAGAGTGGGTGAAGAGTCCTGCCTGACCAATCTGATTCGCTTTTATGATGAGGTAACAGGCTCTGTGGACATGGGGAAGTCAGTGGATGTGCTATACTGTGACTTCAGCAAACTTTTAATACAGTCTCCCACAACATTCTTGCCCATAAGTTAAGGAAGTATGGATTGGATCCATGGACTATAAGATGGATAGAAAGCTGGCTTGACAGTCAGGCCTAACAGGTGGTGGCAGTTGTTCAATATCTGGATGCAAGTCTGTTTCAAGTGGAGTGCTGCAAGGCTTGGCTCTGGGGCCAATGTTGTTCAAAGTCTTTACTAATGACCTGGATGAGGGACTTAATTGCTCCCTCAGCAAGTTTGCGGACGACACAGAGCTAGGGGGAGAGAAGGATACGTTGGAGGGTAGAGATAGGGTCCAGAGTAACCTGCATAAATTGGAGGATTGGGTCAAAAGAAATCTGATGCAGCTTAACAAGGAGAAGCATAGAGTCCTGTACTTGAGACAGGAGAATCCCAAGCATTTTTATAGGCTGGGGACCCACTGGCTAAGCAGCAGTACAATGGAGAGGGACCTAGGGGTTATGGTGGATAAAAGGCTGGATATGAGTAAACAGTGTGCCCTTGTAGCCAAGAAGGCTAATGGCATATTAGGGTGCATTAGGAGGAGCATTTCAAGCAGCTCTAGAGAAGTCATTGTTCTCCTCTATTTGGCGCTGGTGAGGCCACATCTGGAATACTGTGTCCAATTTTGGTTCCCCCAGTATAAAAAGGATGTGGATGTTCTGGAGCAGGTTCAGCAGAGGGCAACAAAAATGATTTAAGGGGCTGGAGTACATGACCTCTGAGGAGAGGCTGAGGGATTTGAGCTTGTTTAGTTTACAGAAGAGAAGACCTAGGAGTGATTTGATCGCAGCCTTCAACTTCCTGAAGGGGAGCTTTAAAGAGGATGGTGAGACACTGTTCTCACTGGTGTCAGATAGCAGAACAAGGAGCAGTGGTCTGAAGTTACAGAAAGAGAGGCATAAGTTGGATATTAAGGGAAACTGCTTCACCAGGAAGGTGGTGAAGCACTGGAATGCATTTCCTAGAGAGGTGGTGGATTCTCCATCCCTCAACGTTTTTAAGTCCCGGCTTGACGAGGTCCTGGCTGGAATGACTTAGTTGGGGTTGATCCTGTTTGAAGCAGGGCATTGGACTAGATGACCTCCTGAGATCTCTTCCAGCCCTATGATTCTATGGCTCTGTGAGGATTCTGATCAAGGAAGGTTGGCTCAAGGCAACTCTCTTCCTGCCGCCTGGTGAGTTCTAATTTTCAGTTAAGTTTCCCAGCTGTTTATTAGCTTTTGTTCTGCGGTCCTTGGATAGACTTATGGGACCCAGCATACAGTTTCCCCTGCTCACAAAGCAGGAGTGGGTCCGGTTTTTGCATTAGGAGCTTAAGTGTTTATTGCAGAGGGCATGCTGGCTGCTGCTCCCTGAGAGGAGTGGGAGTAAAATATGACATACCAGCTATGTTCTGCTAGAGGCTGTTCTGCTCAAAGAAGAGAAAGCAGATGGAGGTGGGGTTGGAGATAGAGTGAGGGCACTGGGACAGGGGCAGTTCTCTTCTTTTAAAATTCCTCTTTACTGACCTAATAACAATATATTTCTGATTTTTTTTGACTGGGGCTTTTAAGTGTCACTTTAATACAAATAATAGAACAAGAAGTTTGTTCGGTGGTGAAGGCATTAGACTAAGACTCGGGTGAGCTAAATTCAATTCTAGGCTCTGCTGCAGTCTTTCCTAATGACCTAAGACAAATTGCTTAATCTCCTGTGCATAAGCTCCCCACCTGTAAAATGGGGAATGAAAAGGATATGTGGGGAAGGGAGGGGGAGAGACTGGTGTGAGAGCCCAAATGATAATTGTTCATCTCCCCCACAGGAATCCTACCCTGCTGTCAGTAGAAAACCATTTAACTCCATCGAAATACATGACTGGGAAAGCTTTTTGACGGGATAAAAAGTGTGCAATAGGCAAGGCAGGAAAAAGCTGTGTTTCCCGAGAAGAGAATTTTGACTTCTGAGATAAATAGGATTTGAGGGAACATCTGGAGTTTAGATTTGGCAGGAGTCACAAGAGGTGTAACGGAGGTGAAATAGACTTGAAGGAAGCTGGAGGTGTTGGGCTGCCAACTGTTTGATGTTTGGTGTATGCTTGAGAAATCTGGAATCAATATGAAATGAACCAGAAAGGTAAGGTGCTAGAGATTTGGTGGGTCTGGACTGGGAAATAGGAGGTCGGTAGTTGTGTGATTAAAGGAGACTGATAAGGGGGATTGGCAGACTGGGATGCTATGTACTAGAAGAGGGAATCAGAAAGACAGAGAAAGGTGTTATGAGGGTCTTGAAAGACAGGTGAAAATTAAAATATTTAAGGACACAGGAGACCTGCAGACCAATAAGGCAGCCTAGTAGCATGGGAATCCTAGGGATAAATGGACAAACCAGAGTAGCAAGATATGAGGACTGAAATCTTGTTTCATGGCTGTGTGATTATTTGCCTGGAGCTGCGTGCAAAGAACACATAAAGCTGACCAACATTTTAAGTTTTGTAGAAACAAGTTTTGATAATATCAAAGCCTGTTAAAAATATTTCCACTGCTTTTTTTTAATTTCCTGGTCAAGGCAGTTGAGGGGGGTGGCGGTGATTGATTAGATCATAGAACCATAAGAAATTTGACCAGAAATGTACCCATCCAAAATAGAGTAGAATTGGTTTAGGTCATGGGTAGTGTTCTGCAAAGCTAGTTTGAATGAACTGAGAAGTTTGTGCTTCAGTCGATTTTAGTACAACCAATGTACAAATAATGTAAACCTTTTAGTATGGACAAGGCTTGAGGATAGGCATCCCAACCAAGGTGCTGATGTACATTAGACAAGCACGTTATGGATCCTAGATAAAATTCTAAACTAGGATTTCTTAACAGTGAAACCATTTGAACACTGAGAATTCAGGAAGGAGACTCTCAACTATTACGTAAAACAATGTTCTGAGAACAACAATCACAAGTAGGTCATTTTTATCCTCCTTGCTAAAGGACATATAGTACATACTGTGGAGAACCAGACAAAGGTGAGTTGTGGGCTTTTTATTCCTTATCGTTTACTCCAGAGGTTTTTGATTTGCTGCAGAATATTCATACCCACTGACTTCACTGCTAGAAGTCACTTGCATCTTATGGTGGGAGTATAGGTCCCCATGATTGTTCTGAAGTTTTAAAATAAAAACAGGTAGCCAGGGAAGTTCCATTTAGTATTTAAAATTTTCGCCAAGCTTAACTTTAATTGCAAACGTTTCGTTACTGAACGGAGTAACATCATCAGTGCCGTCATCAACATCAACAACACATATAAGGGGCACTGATGATGTTACTCTGTTCAGTAACGAAACGTTTGCAATTAAAGTTTTTAAGCTCGATTGAACATTTTAAACACCTAAATGTTTTGAAGTTTGTTTACATGGGGAAACTAGTCAGAATAATGCCAGTAATATAATGTGGCAGACTGCAAAAAGTTGATTGAAGGCAGATATATTGGGAGCTGGGTTAATGCCTTCATTTTCCTTAATTAAGCTCACCTGAATTCAGCCCAGCAATCAGGGCAGGCAGCTGTGGTCTCATTAGGAGTCAGCCTGAAGCAGGGCTAATCAAGCACCTGTTGTCAGTTTAAAGCCTGTGGGCTCTCGGTAAGAGGCTTCCTCCACCCCCAGGCAGCAAGGGGAAGGAGTTGAGAGGTGCATAAGGAGAGAAGGCTGGAAGCTTGAGAGCCAGAAGAGAAGAACAAAGCAGAGAAGTGCAGTTCAACAAGGTACAGGGGAAGAGGCCCAGAGGAAAGCGGCTGTGTTAGCACAGGGCGAAAAGCCCCACCAGCTGCTTCTTTTGGGTCCCTGGACCAGAGTAGATGTTGGGCCTGAACTCTCCCCACACTTTCCCAGGAGGGTTGCCCTGGTAGGAAGACAGGAGCAGACTAAAGACTTGCAAAGGGTGTCTGCTTTACCCCCACTTAGGATCTGTCTGTGAAGAGAATTGCTTAGTAAGTGGAGATCCTTGCCTTTGGGGGGTCAGGAATTGCAGGAGCTCTAGGGGGCTGACAAGGAACTTTCACAATAATTACTAGCACATTTATGCAGTGATACTCAATTAAGGGTTTTTTTAAACTAAAGGAAAAAGGCACGTTTTATTTAAATGATTGTATTTCTCAAAAATGCAGTGCTATTTTTATCTTGACAATTTTTATTTAGGATTTCTTTAAAATTTGCCTTTTTTAAAATGGGAATTCCATCAGGTGTCTGTGTTTCTTCATCCCTATAAACTCTTAGTCACTATGTTTTAACAAAATCTGGTATAGTCAGTTTGATTTCCAATTACGTTTTCTTTTAGCTGTAGTAAATATTGATTTGCTTGTGCCAAAAAGAGCACTGTTCCACATTTCTCTGTTTTATGTGGTTTCTGAAAGGTTTATTGGGAAGCAATCCTATTCCAGGTTCATTCTACATTTCTGGCTCATCTGGGTTTAGTCTTTCAACACTTGCTCAGTTATGTCAATTCTGAGGACTGTACTTGATTTGGTGATGGTCTGTCTTTTATTTGAGAGGCAATTATGAGATATGAGAGGCAATCCCATTCCAGGCACACCCCATTTTCCTGGCACAACCACACACTTATATTTCTTTAAGTTATGACAAGAAGAAACCATATATTGAGTTTGTTTCTCCTAGCTCTTACCATTTGGGAGGCGTTTTTGATCAAACATACTCTAAATATAGTTGATAATTTTCTTTGCTGCAGACTAATTGGCTCCACTTTGGAAGTTTTTATTCCAGAATAGTGTCTGCATCAGGCAGTTATGCTGGTGCTGGTAATTCCACTGTGGTTATGCTGGTCAATTCCCCAGCTAGACAAGACCTTAAAGCAGTGGCAGGTTGTGGGGGGGTAGGGAGGAGAGAGAGAGAGTGTGTTGGGGGGGGGCGGGGCGTGGAGAGAGAATCTAGTTTTTAAAAAAATCTATTGAGTGGTCTTCTGACAAGACCTATTGTATGACTTCGTGCTGAGGAAATATTACTAAACAGCTGTATGACTCCATAGTGACTGAGCTCTCTTCCTTTTCAGGATCTGGTCCATTCCCCAGACTTACCAACTTGTATGGGTATGGAGGAGGTCTTGTGGAGTATTGAGCAAGTCCCTTGGCTAATAGGGGCTTTGCAACACTGTCTCTTGCTTATGAAGCCTTTGAAGATATCCCAGTTTTCCCAGACACCCTTGAATGAGACTACCGGGGAGAGGCTGTGGCATTTTTGCAGAAGTAACAGAGCAGGTATGAAACAAATCAGTGTCTTTCCAACCGGAGGCTATAGCATACATTCTTGTAAGTTTCTGAGAGAGGTGGAAGGAGAGAGTGCCGTCTGAAAGACCGAGCACAGTATGGAGAGCCAGGAACATGAGGCCTAGTCCCAGTTTTGATACTAATTTAGTGTGTATATCACATCCCTGGCTCTCATTTCCCCCAGCGGGAAGAATAACTATTTCACAGGGGGTTGGGAAGTTTAATGAGTGACTTGCACAGCACTTTGTGGTTCCCTGGAGGAAGGTCACTAGAGTGATGCTAGGCAAAGTAGCAACTGTTATATAAAGTTACACGTTAGAGAAAACAGATGAGCATTACAAGAATACTAAAATGCTTAAGACAGGATGTGTTATAAATCTTTTTGTCTATTATTAAAGTTCAAAAGACCTTGGAATGGAAAAAAATCTGTTCACTTGCTGTGCTAAAATTCCCTTCAGGTCGGAATTCTGTACAATTTTGGCTCCAAATAAAGTTTTGTAAGCCAATAATAGAGCACAGATTTATAACATTGCTTTTTAGGCTATCTCCATCAATCGTTTGGCCTCTGTGTGTTTTGTAACTTGGTTCTCTAACACCAAAATTAGAAGAAGCAATGTATCATCGTACTATAAACAGAAAAACGTATAGAGAAAAATACCTCTTAAGCTTTAAAAGAAATGTGACAGTGTTTTGCTACATGGGTCATTTTCTAGCAGTCATAGGCTGACCATATTCCCCTATGCTGACTGTAGGACACCTGGTAAAATTACTCAAATTTAGGTGAGTTCAATGGCAATCAGTTGTAGATGCTGAAATTAACCTCAAGTTAAATTGATGTTAGAAAGAAGCCAGCTATTCAGTATATTTTAAAAATGTATAGTCTTATTTTTAAGACTGTTGGGTTCAAACAGGCAGGGGTGACACACAGACATCCCCATACACCTCTCTCCCATGTAAGTAAGGGTGGAGTGACTGACCAACCAACCCAACCTCTCTGGCCTGGCTCTCTTCACCCTTAATGCCTGGCCTGGTCCCCAGGTTGGGCTTGTCTCTCTTGGTATCTGGCATGGCATCTTCATTTTGCAATGTGTTTGGGGGAGAAGGACATGAAGGGTCACATGCAACCTCTCTGGGTTTCTGCCAGTATTCACACTAGAAAGTGGCCAGAAACAGTCTTTCAGCACTGTGCGAGGGAGAAGGAATGGGACCCGATTCCATCTGCAAGAGGAAGGAGCGGGTGAGGAAGGGATGATCATGCAGCATTCATCTCTGTCCACTCACTGCTCCTGTGTGGTTGGAAGCAGCTTGTCCCTTCCTGACCACTTGGTACCAGAAGGTAGCTAACGTCTCAAGGCTGCTGCTGGCCACCAACATAACCCAAGCTGCTGCTACGCTACCATGGTCCCATCAGAGGGGTCGTGGTAATGAAGCAATTCAAAGCAAGCTAATGAGGCTCTGACATGCATATTCAGTGCCTCATTAGCATAACGGTAGCTGCACAAACAAACGTCGGTTTTCAGATTGACATTGTAAGATGGGGGCAGCTTTGAAATAAGCCCCTGGCTTCAACATTCCCTTACTCTGATCCAGTTCTGTGGGAGTAAGGGAACGTCAAAACAGGGTGCTCATTTCGAAGCTGCCCCCATCTTCACTGTCAATCTGAAAACTGCTGTTTGTTTGCCTGGCTGCCATTATGCTAAGGAGGTGCTGAATATGCATGTCAGCACCTCATTAGCTTGCTTCGAATTACTTTGTTACCATGGCTCCTCCGAGGGGACCATGGGAGTGTAGCAGCAGCCCAGCCATCTCTTCTTGTCTTCTGTCTACTGCTTGGGCAGGAGGGGCTTATGCCATGAATTTCCATTGTGCATCACAGCCGAGGGAACCTCACTGCAGGGGCTTCAGCAAACTCAGGCAGAGAGGTGGCTCAGCAGAGGGGGGTTCCTATGGGATGGAACAGCCCCACATTTCCTGAGTGCAGGGCCCAGAGCTAGAGGACATGGGATGGATTAAGAGGGTCTAAGCGAAGTTCTCACTAAGCTGTGTCAGGGTGCTCAGCACCTTGAAAAATCAAGTCCTTACATAGTAAAGCAAAACACAGGAAAACAGTAGCAGTAAGAGATGGCATTACAAGGTTGGTTGCACGTTGAAAGACCCAGGGCCTTGGGCCAGCCAGCCCTGTTGTGAGGCAGAACTCCTTTAAGCAGAGTTATGTGAGCTTAGTAGAAGGGATTGTCAGATGCAGTTGGGAAGGAGTCAGAGGTAGGCTTATGAGAACCTGATGCCTTTAAAGACTGGAAGAGGTTGGTTGAGGAGGGGAATTATGGGTAGCAGTTGGGCTCCTGAAGCAGGGAATTCCAAGGCAGATGGTCTATAGGAGGACTGGGGAAGTGCCACCAGGAGGACGGAGACTCTAGCAGGAAGCCCTTGGGATGGGGAAAAGCTGCTGTTGGGTTTATGTTTGATGGTTTTATTCTGGTGTTTACTAAAGCTAGGTGGTGCACTAGATAAATGGTGCCCCAGAGAGAGAGCTTCAACAGCCTCTGAGGAATGGCTGTGCATCCCCTTCACATTGGTGCATATCATCTCTGCCTTGGACTCTTAAGCTGGGTCTACATGTGCTCCTTCCTTTTGAAAGGGGCACGTTAATGAGCGGGTTTGAAAGATGCTAATGAGGCTGCAGTGAATACACAGCGCCTCATTAGCATAATGGCAGCTGCAGTGATTTGAAAGTGCGACTTTTCGAATCGCATGCTGCCCATGGAACATCCTATCTGGTGTTCGGAAGAAGGGCTTTCGAAAACTGGGGGGGCATCCTTTCGGTAGGTCCTGTCTCCACAGGTGGCGTGTGATTCAAACAGCCGCACTTTTGAATGGCCGCGGCTGCCATTACGCTAACGAGGCGCTGCACGTTCATTGCCTCACCTCATTAGTATCTTTCAAACCCGCTCATAACATGCCCCTTTCGCAAGGAAGGGGCATGTGTGGACACAGGGTTAGAATGTGGGACAGATGGCAATTTCTGGGGGGTCTGAGGAATCTAAGGAGAGGTGGTCAGCCAGGAAGGATTCCTGGAAGAAACAGGTTTCTAGAGGAGTTTTTAAGAGAGGATTCTTGAAGGCTGTACATAGTGAAGAGGCACAAGACAGTGGAAGGGAAGAGAAGGGCTTAATTCAGGGGGAAGATAATGAAGGATATACAGCAACAGAGAGAATAAGGAGACACTGGCTCATCCATGATTGAACTACTGACCTACGCCATCCATGACAGATGTTTATCTAATCAGCTCTTATCTCCAATGATGGAGATTCCACGTGCACCCCGTAGGCAATTTATTCCAGTACTTAACCACCCTGAAAGTTAGGAAGATTTTTCAAATATACGACCTAAACCTCCCTTGCTGAAATTCAAGCCCAATCAGGTGTTCAATTTCCACACTGTTCTCATTAAACCAGTCCTAATGCTTCATGGACTGGTAGCCAATGGTTTCTCCACAAGTTCCAGTGATGGCATTTTTTCAAATGACACCAGTGTTCTTGAACAACTTCAGGGTGTACCATCAAATCACCTCATCTGATGGGATCCTTCAAGCTTTGTACATTGATCTTTTGTCAGCTCAGTTTCCTCTGACTTCGCTGGTGACAATCCTACTTGCCATCATGGATCTAATAACATGGTGCTCGGTCCAGCAGTTGTCAGCCCTGGTCACTGCGCATGTGAGAAGGACATCATGCCGTTCGCGAGCATGGACAATTACCTAGTCTATGAGGTGCCAGTGCTTTGATCAAGGATGCTGCCGTGAGGTCTTAAGTTTATTTTTCTGGTGGAAGAGGGTGTTTGTGATGACAAGCTTGTGTTCCGCACATTTCTTAAGGGGGAGCCCTTGTGAGCCAATGCCCAGGTGCCAGCTAAAGGTCTGGTGGGGCAAAGGGGGCGATGCCGCACCAGCAGCTACGCTAAGCAGCCAGGGCAGGCTGGGCTCTTTGGTTTGCATTTAGTTCGGGTACAGCAGCAAGAGGAAAATTACACTTATTAGAGGCTTTAACAATTACATTTTATTTATACAAAGATAGAAACAATTTAACTTAAGAAAAGTTTTAGACACACTAGCTAGCTTAAACTAATACAAGTAATGTGTACACAAGAAAGGCACGTTGCAGGTGTGATTTTCACCCCTGCCTCTTAGACCTGGTGAAACCAGAGTCTTTCCCTCAATTCCTATAGGAAAGAAGTATAATACAGGTGTAATTCTTACCCCTGCCTCATAGATCCGGTGTGACCCAGAATCTTTCTCTCACTCCCTTGGGAAGAAGTAGATGCGAACCAGGCGTCCCCAGTCTTGGGAGTCAATACCGGACCTGGCCAGCAGGTGTAGGTGATCGGAGCTCAAAGGGGGTGGGCTGCCAAGCCCCTCTTTATACCCCTTTGGTCACGTAGGCTTCTTCCTGGTCTCAAGTGGCCAATTGGGGAGGAATGTGTTTGAACCCAGGGAAGGTTTCCCAGGGAAGGTGCAAGGCTCAATTCGCACCTGTGAACTGTGGACAATTGGGCACCTTTGGAGGTGATGGGCGGAGGTTCCCCGTTCTTTCTGGGGCAGTGATCAGGCGTGTCAATTAGCGATATCAGCCATAAGGGCGGCCATTAGCTAGCCCATTCACTGTCTGGTTTCTGTGTAAGGTAGAGAGTCTGGGTGAGACAGCACACCTGCGTTCCCAGGGCATCAAAGGCTGCCTGTCTCCCTCTCTGTCTCTCCCAGTGGCCGGGGGGAGAAGAAGAAAAGGCCAAATGCGGGGGTCATGTCTGGCTACAGCCCTCCATTGGAGTGCTCTTGCTGACTACTTCTTTCCCGGTGGTAGTCTGCCAGAGGGCCATGTCTCTTCCAACGCTGGCATTGAATTCCCCTAAGAGAATAATCTTGTCTCTTTTGGGGATGTCTTTCAAGACTGTGTCCAGTTGGGTGTAGAACTTCTTCTTCAGGTTATCTTTGGCATCTAGCGTTGTTGCATAAGCAAAGAACTTCAAGAAAATGTAAAATAGAGAAGTTATGAATTGTTCCTTCCAATTCTATGTCTGGGGCTGCTGAGGTGCCAATACTCAGTACCAGCAAGTACTGGCACAAAAAAAGCACTGTTCCTCAGACATAACCGACTTCCGCTGTATGCTCCATCTAACTCCTTCTGCTCCCACTCGACCATGTAATGGAAGATCATATTATACACTGGAAGATCTCTCTAAATGCGGGAGACTTTCTTTCCTTCAGTCATCATGGGTTCTAAAGAAAAATATTTCAATGTTTTTGTCATGAAAAATGTGTAAGTATGTTTTTGCTGGTGAAAATGAAGGCTCGATAGCGGTTGTGAGCCACACATAATAGTAGGAATTCTTAACTGCATGACCCTAAGAAGGGCTGTCCCCTGTGAATATCTGTGTACAGGTGGTCCTTGTTGAGCTGCTAATTGTGTAAACTTGGCTCATGTCTCTTCCTCCCATCCCTTGTAAGAGTCCCTGTCATGGGAAGCATTTCACAGGGACTGGGAGTATGCTGGGCTGATCTGGGCCAGGCCAGTGGTATATGGGGAGACAGATGAAGGATCCCTGTGCCTGGGCCACTGACAGGGAAGGGACAAAGGGGACAGTAGCATGACTCAGTGATTCAAAAGGGCCCGAGCTCCTGGCTGCTGCCTTTGCTACCACCTTTGCTACCTTTAAATCTCATCTGGAGCTTGGCGAGGTGCACTCCAGACAACTCTGAGTGCTGGTGTGTGGGTGGCATGGGAAGGGTGTTGGTGCACTCTGGGCAGTGCTGAGGAGGGGCTGGATCAGCCAGACCTTTTGACCAAGGCCCCACCCCTTCCAGGAGTGCAAAGCTGGCCCCAGCCTTACCTTGGCTAGGGTCCTGGCAAGTCTACTGGCCCCTCGTCCACTGATTCTCAACCTGTGGCCCAATCAGCACACGGCTGAGGCCCATGTGACAGCCTCAGGGCCACACAGGTAGTGTATATTGGATCAGTGTGGCCCAACTAACACAGAGCTGCCCTATGTGGCCCACAATATTAAATAGGTTGAGAAATTCTGCTTTGGACTGCTCATAGGCATCCTGTCACCCAGAATGCAAATTAAGGGAGTCCTAGATGCATCTTTTTACTAAAAATCTTACATTCTTTCTGTAGAGAGCTGAAGGGAGGCAATTCTAGAGCTCAGGTCTCCCACCACCACCAAGAATTTTCTGCTCTTTGCTCCTCTAGGTTTATGGGAATACAGCAAGACTTAGGATTTCTTATCCCTCTCACAACAGTATAAATCTGGTGTAGTTATGCTGAAAACATGTCCTAGAACCAGAAAGCAAATAAATAGAATTCTACATGTACTGTTGTCGTAAAAATCTGTCTCACGATTTGGGGGGAAGCTAACCAATGTTCCGTCTAATCTTTTCCACCCATGTACAGAATAAACTTATGTGCACTGAGGCATGTGGGAACTGGCACTACCACTAGAAAACCAAACCCTAGCTGCGAGTACTCTGCTGATCAGCTGAGGTGGCATTTAAATCTCTGAGTGGAAACGCACATGCAGGGCTTAGAGGGAACACGAGCTAACATGCTTGTTGAATGGTTGGAACTGGCAATACTGTAGTAGCAGTACTCCCCATCTCGTGATAGAGAAGAGTTTAGTTCCTAGTGTTTTGCTACTCAAGTAACTAAGGAATGAAAAATCCTGTGGAAGAACACATGCTTGGTCCATGGTCAGGACTGATATACAGCACACATACTGAATAATTAATAGTCTTGATGAGCCTGTGACCAGGAGGATTGTGCCTGTGATCAGACAGTGAGGGCTGGAAAAATACAGGTGTATATTTTGAAAGACAGCGTCAGATGTTTTGAACCATGGAGCACACAAAGGGCACATCTATCCTTACATGAAGATCAGTGCTCTGGAGGTCGATTTCAGGGCTTAGATTTAGCGCATCTAGTAGGGGTGTGCTAAAGCAAATATTGAGGTCACTCCCATCAGCTCTTGTACTCCTTACAATCACAAGGAGTAAGGGAAGTTGATGGGAAAATGTTTCCCATTGACCTCCCGCATTTGGGCCACACTACAAATTCAACTTAAGGTACATTGACCCCAGGTACACTATTTGTGTAGTGGGCATTGTGTGTCTTAAGTCAAAATTCTTTTGTAGTGTAGACCTGGCCCAAGATACACAATTGTATACAGATATTAGTTGTGTGTAATGAGATCTCTGTAGCTGAGTAAAACATACTGAGCCAGCAGATGGCAATGTAACCAAAGAAACAAAGGTGCCGCTCAAAACAAAAAAGCAGTCCAGTAGTACTTTAAAGACTAACAAAATAATTTATTAGGTGATGAGCTTTCATGGGACAGACCCACTTCTTCAGACCATAGCCATACCAGAACAGACTGTAGAGGAGACAAGTATCAGAGAGGTAGCTGTGTTAGTCTATATCTTCAAAAACAGTAAGAAGTCCTGTGGCATCTTATAGACTAGCAGATATTTTGGAGCATAAGCTTTCATGGGCAAAGATGAAGCAGGTCTTTGCCCACAAAAGCTTATGCTCCAAAATATCTGCTAGTCTATAAGGTGCCACAGCACTTGTTGTTACTGTAGAGGAGAGTCTATTGATAGAAATTTTCTAGGTTTTAGTCAAGAAGAGAGGGTCAAAGAGGATAAAGTAGGGGCTGGTTCAGAAGAGCAACAATCTCATGAAAAAGAATTAGGAAAGGGTAGACATAATTAGTGACAAGCTTTTAAAGTGCTTATATGCAAATGCTAGAAGCCTAAATAAGAGGGGTGAAATAGAGTGCCTTGTATTACAGGAGAATGTAGATATGATAGGCATCACAGCAACTTGGTGGAATGAGGACAATCAATGGGACACAATCATACTGGGGTATAAAATATATCGAAAGGACAGAACAGATTGTGCAGGTTGGGGAGTGGCACTATATGTGAAAGAATATGTAGAATCAAAGGAAGTAAAATTCTTAAATGAATCAAAAGGTTCCATAGCATCTCTATGGATAGAAATTCCATATTCTAATAATATAGTAGTAGGGATATACTACTGACCGTCTGACAAGAACAGTGTGAGTGACTATGAAATGCTAAGGGAGATTAGGGAGGCAATCAGAATGAAAAACAATAATAATAGAGTATTTCAATTATCCCCATAATGATGGGGTGCCTGTTACCTCAGGATGAGATGTGGAGATAAAATTTCTCAATACCTGAAATGATTGCTTCTTGGAGCAGCTAGTACAGGAACCCCTAAGGGAACAGGCAATTCTTGATTTAGTTCTGAGTAAGGTGCAGGATCTGGTCCTAGATTTAACTGTAACAGGACTGCTTGGAAATTGTGACCATAATATAATGACATTTAACATTCCTGTGGTGGGCAGAACATCTCAGCGGTCCAACACTGTGGCATTTAATTTCAGAAAGGGAAGCTATGCAAAAATGAGAAGGTTAGTTAAAGGGAAATTAAAAGGTACAGTGACTAAAGTAAAATCCCTGCAAGGTGCATGGAAACTTACCAGAGGCCCAATTTAAATGTATACCCAAAATTAAAAAACATAGTAAAAGACCCAACAAAGAGCCACCGTGGCTTAACAGCCATGTAAAAGAAGCAGTGAGAGATAAAAAGGCATCTTTTAAGAAGTGGAAGTCAAATCCTAGTGAGGAAAATAGAAAGGAGCATAAACACTTCCAAATTAAATGTAAAAATGTGTTAAAAGCCAGAAAGGAGTTTGGTATGGCCTTTTGAGTTTTTGACTAGCTGTTCTTCAAAGCGTTTAAGTACATCAGAAGCAGCCTGCTAAGCAACCAGTGGGGCCCTTAGATGAACGAGACACAAAAGGAGCGCTCAAAGATGACAAAGTCATTGCAGAGAAACAGTGAATTCTTTGCTTCAGTCTTCATGACGAAAGGTGTTAGGGAGATTCCCAAACCTCAGCCATGCTTTGTAGGTGACAAATCTGAGAATTGTCCAAGACTGAGGTGTCATTAAAGGAGGTTTTTGAACTGACTGACTAAACTTAACAGTAACAAGTCATTGAGACCAGATGGCGTTCACCCAAGAGTTATGAAAGAACTCAAATGTGAAATTGTGGAACTGTTAACCGTGGTTTGTAACCTAGCCTTTTAAATCAGCTTCTGTACCCAATGACTGGAAGATAGCTAATGTAATGACAATATTTAAAAAGGGCTCTAGCGGTGATCCCAGCAATTACAGACCAGTAAGTCTAACATTGGTATTGGGCAAACTAGTTGAAATCATAGTAAAGAATAAAATTGTCAGACACGTAGAAGAACATAATTTGTTGGGTGAAAGTTAGCATGGTTTCTGTAAAGGGAAATCATGTTTTACTAATCTATTAGAATTATTTGAAGGCATCAACAAACATGGATATGGGGGATCTAGTAGATATAGTGTACTTGAATTTCCAGAAAGCCTTTGACAGCTTCCCTCAACAAAGGCTCTTATGGGGTAAGAGGGAAGATCCTTCCATGGACTGAGAACTGGTTAAAAGACAGGAAGCAAAGGGTAGGAATAAATGGTAACTTTTCAGGAAGGAGAAAGGTAACTAGGACTGAAGCTGGGGAACACCACTAGGACCAATTCTATTTAACTTATTCATAAATGATCTGGAGAAAGGGGTAAACTATGAGGTGCTCAAGATAATTAAGACCAAAGCAGACTGTGAAGAACTTCAAGAGAATCTCACAGTACTGAGTGATTGGGCAACAAAATGGCAAATGAAATTTAATGTGGGTACATGTTAAGTAATGCACATTGAAAAAAATAACCCCAACTATACATATGATATGATGGGGCTAATTTAGCTACAACTCATCAGGAAAGAGCTCTTGGAGTCATTGCGGATAGTTCTCTGAAAACATTCATGCAGTGTGCAGCAGCTGTCAAAAAAGCAAACAGGATGTTAGGAATCATTTAAAAAAAGGATAGAAAATAAGATAGAGACTATCTTACTACCCTTGTATAAAACCATGGTATGCCCACATCTCGAATACTGCTCACAGATGTGGTCTCCTCATCTCAAAAAAGATATAGTGGCACTAGAAAAGGTTCAGAAAAGGGCAGCTAAAATGATTAGGGGTTTGGAACAGGTCCCGTATGAAGACAGATTAAAGAGACTAGGACTTTTCTACTTAGAAAAGGGGAGACTAAGGGGGGATATGGTAGAGGTATATAAAATTGAGTCGTATGGAGAAAGTGAACAAGGAAAACTATTTACTCTTCAATATAAGAACTAGGGGACATCAAATAAAATTAACGAGCAGCAGGTTTAAAACAAATAAAAGGAAGTTCTTCACATAGTGCACAATCAATCTGTGGAACTCCTTGCCAGAGGAGGCTGTGAAGGCTAGGAGGATGACAGGGTTTAAAAAAGAACTAGATAAATTCATGGAAGTTAGGTCTGTTAATGGCTATTAGCCAGGATGGGTAAGGAATGGTGTTGCTAGCCTCTTTTTGTCAGAAGCTGGAGACGGATGGCGGAAGAGAGTGCTTGATCGATACCTGTTCAGTCCACTCTCTTTGGGGCACCTGGTATTGGCCACTGTCAGCAGACAGGATACTGGGCTGGATGGACCTTTGGTCTGACCCAGTGTGGACGTTTTTATATAACAAACTTGACTGCATTCTGTATTTCATTGACCTTTTAACTCTACATTTTCCTTCTCAAACCAACAGACTTACTGCTCAATATCTGAGTCTGCTGATATTCAAAACCGTTATATTGAAGAGATAACTGACATAACGTCACTTTCTAAACCAGCTTCTGTAAATCAGTCAGGCCAGGTTTAGCTGTAGTTTAATTGTGAAGTGGATGGATGAACTTAGCCCATCTGCTTGTAAGATAACTAATACAAAATAAAGGAACATATTTGTATAACCAATACAAAATAATATCTGTGGAACTTTAAGGCCGTGTCAACACTAGCCAAAAACTTTGAAATAGGCATGCAAATGGCCATTTCGAAGTTTACTAATGAAGCGCTGAAATACATATTCAGCACCTCATTAGAATGTGGGCAGCTGCGGCACTTGGAAATTGACGCGGCTCACCACCGCGTGGCTTCTCCAGGTGGGGCTCCTTTTCGAAAGGACCGCGGCTACTTTGAAGTCCCCCGTATTCATATGAGCACTACTGGCTCCAGTAATGGAGCAAAGACTTCAAAGTTGGGCTCACTACTTCGAAGTTAACTTTGAAGTAAGGGAAAATGTGTGTAAACTCTCTGCTGGCTACTTTGATGTCGTGCTTCCCTTCGAAGTTAGTTCCTAGCATAGACACAACCTATATGTTTACACAGGGCTCTGCAAATATAGATTGTCACATTTTGTGTCCACATGTGCTTAAAATCAAAGGACTTGACCATTTAACCTTTTGCACATGAAAAGTTGAATAGGAATTGTTCACACATGCACAGCTCTCATTACTGAACAAAAGAACCAAAATTTTCATTGGCCATGTTTTTGATCTGGTATTGATCTAAGTTTACAGTCAAACAACTGATATAAAATGTATCCATCTGAAAACTTATATAAGAGAAAAGGCATTTTAAAAGCTTTCTTTACCCAGTGCTACTATAGGAGTGTCCATTACTTAGCATTAAGCAATTGGCCAGATGGTGTCATTGTGATTTAAGCCATCAGAACTGGCTGCTAAACCTGTAGCACTCTTCACTTGTACAAAAAACTGGCTCCCTGATATTACCTAAGGAGACACAGCAGCTAAGTGATAAGTTCACTGAAGTTTTGCTATAGTAATTGTAGAAGAAACTTTCATTCTAAGCCTCCATTTTCAGGAACTTTATATTTTTATGCAAATAGTTAAGCTTGGGGTTGAAGGTTTTAAGTCCAAAGGTGCTAGGTTTCTAGAAATGGGCATATGTAAACAAGCTTAAATATGGTAAGACTTAGAAAAAAAAATGTAGTATAGATTGTCATAGGACTCTTCGCACAGCCTGTCCAGCTGTTCCTCCCCTCTAATCCTTTTAGCTTGTGTATCCAAAGGTGCAAATTACATAACAAATTCAAGACAAATGTTGCGCACCTTGGGGCTGTGCTAACCAGCTTGTCCTTTGCCATATGGAGCATAGAGTGTTTGAAATTGCAGGTCTTGGTGGACCCAACAGATTACCATTACAATCCCACTATGGCTGAGTAATTTTTTTTAAAAACGTACCTGCTTGGCAGATGCTGTTGAATTGGGTAGTTAAGGAAAATCATAATAGCCTGCTGCAGCACAGTTCCAGGGGCAGTTGTGAATGGACTTGGTGTTGATTTGCCAACCCTCCAAGATGTGTCTGGAATCAGAAGGTATGAATGATTAATCTTTTGTTAAAGATCATGTCGTGATGAAACCTCCAGGAATATGTCCAACCGAAATTGGCAGCCCTGGCCCAAGCATTTGCCACATCAGCTCACTACAGCATTGCAAGACCATGTGTTTTAACCAAGGCTTATGTTCACCCTCCATGAGATTGTGTACTGTCTTGGGCTACAGCCACGGTACTGCAGAAGATCAACCTGCTCAGGGTCGATCTTCCAGGGTTTCGTTTTGTGCATGCGTGTAACTACGCTTTCAGGGGGTCAAAGTTGGCCCCGGAACTCCCTGCAAAAGGTGAGGAGTAAGGAAAGTCAACAGGAGAAATACTCCCGCCCGCCTGCCTCCATGTAGACAGATGTGGAAGTCAACCGCCGATAAGTCAATTTTAGCGACGCAATTGGGGTAGCTAAAGTTGCATATCAGTGGTCAACTTGTGTCTAGTGTAGACATAGCTTTAGAGTAGCAAGCCCTATAGTAGACTATGCTTGGCTTAGTTTAAGATCCCATTTAAATTTTAGTAACAGCATCTGACACCTACCAGTGATGTGCCGTACTGTTTTCACTTTCAGTCACTTGTAACGTTTTTAGCTTTGTGAAGGGCTGTGGTATATGGTGTACAACTAGTTCAAGGTGAAGTTTACATTCTTTGCAATCATTGGGTATTTTAGAAGCTGCAGAGTTCTCACAGTTATGTACAGACATCCTTAATCATGCTACTCAGAGATATTTTACTGACTTCTATAGAGCTAAGATTTCAGCTATTTATTTCCTATTACAAATCAGACAAAAATAACATTTCAAGAAAAAATGTGTTTTTCTTAATGAACAGCTGTTCCTGAAATAAGATAACTATGTCGGTCTGGCCTGAAGGATGATGCAGTGGTAAGTGATTAATGAGAATTAAACTATAAAGGCCGTAGGCTATGTAGAAGATACAGACTCTCTGAGGCATGTGACTATCAAACTGACAGCTTAACCCCACCTGCGAATCATAGAATCCTCAGGCTGGAGGGGACCTCAGGAGGTCATCGAGTCCAGCCGTCTGCCTAAAGCAGGATCAAACCTATTTAAATCATCCCAGCTAGGACTTTGTCATGCCAGGACTTAACCTCTAGGGATGGAGATTCTACCACCTCTCTGGGTAATGCATTCCAGTGCTTCACCCCTCTTCTGGTGAAATAGTTTTTCCTAATACCCAACCTACACCTCCCACTGTGTAACTTGAGACCATTGCTCCCTCCCCTACTATGCAGTTCCAGCACCTAGCAGTCAGTGTAGGGGCCCTAGACCCCTCAACATCCTGACAGATATTTTGTATGTATAGTTGGGATTATATTTTCCAAAGTGCGTTACTTGGCATTTAGCAACATCGAATTTGATTGTGTACAACTAGGTTCAGTGGAAGCAACTGAAAGCAATATCCCAGGATGATTTTTTTTTAAGGCTGGGGGCTAGATTCGATGATCGCCTTAGGATTCTACGATTTGCAGGTGGGGTTAGGCTGAGAACTGAAAGTGAGAGTGATCAATGGCTTAAACTTCTGCACTTAAGCCACAGCCCCAGGATGCAACCCCAGCTCTGTTGGTGTGCAGTGCACTAGCCTTGATACGGGAGGCCTCGATACCACACCTGAATGAGCATAGGGATCACCAGCACCGATCTTCTATGTGGAAGATGGGCTTGTCCTCCTGGCACCGGTCATGCTCCCTGATATTATGGAAAAAGGGGGGGACTGTGGTCATTTGCCCTCCAGGAGGTCTAGTAAGGCCCCAGAGTCAGCCTTCACTGCACGGAGCCTGCATGGGCCAATTCCCTCGGTCTTGGCACTGTCAAGTCCGGTGCCAGGGATGGGTATGTGGAGTCTGTTGGGCTCTCCAGTGGCAGTGGTGGTGGAAGAGGACTTCGTTCTTCCCTCCACACCAGACACTTCTGAGGCCACTTAGGACTTTACTGAACTTACACTGCCTGAATGGTTCTGTCTGGGATTTGTCTGCCCCCTCCATCTGCAACATTATCCGCCATGGCTTCTTCGCCACCGCTTCCTGGGCCCTCGACCTCGGCTCCAGTGGCACCACCACCAGTGTCTCTTCTGGCACCAGAGCTTTCGTCCACAGGACCAGTTGTGACACACACTATGCTTCCTCCACTGTGTCTGACCCTGGGGACATCTTTAGTGCCATCAGCACTGCGGCACTGTGGGAGACCTGTGGCTGTGAGCCAGCACGGGCACACTCCTCGGTATCAGTCACTGGCACCATCTGGCTCTGCTCTTTCTTGGTCGTTGTTGGAATACATGTCTAACTCTGATGGTGAGTCCCTTGTGTCCAGGAGCTCTTGGTACCACTCCCATTCCTGGCACTGTTCCCAGCATAAGTATCCGGAGGTGTCTGGGGCACCAATGCAGTCCTGGCCTTCCCTAGTGGCAGGCACCTCTGCAATGGCCTTTTTGGGATCCGTGGAGGTACTGCCAGACCCAAGGGCAAGGGCCACTCTCCAGGGCTACCTCTGTGGCATGCTCACTCCGAGTGTCTTCAGTGGCCCCCAGCCCCTCTTCCTACACCTGAGGACCCTGTTGGACAATTCAGGCAAGTAACTTCAGTGGCCCCACCACAGATGACCTTCTCTCACCCACCACCTGAGTGGGACGTTTTGTGAGATCCTATTACCCTGGTGGCATCTTTCTCATCATCACCAGATGAGGCAGCGGCAGGCATGTCCATGTTCTCCACTTCCATAGATTCTAAGGCCCACCAAGACATACTTTGGTGTGTAGCCCAGGGCCTCAACCTCCTAACTGAGGAGGTGGTAGAAGAATCTGACTCAACAGTGGATTTTCTTTCACCTGAGGGTCTGGCATGGGTGGCCCTGCCATTCAGTAAATCCATCCAAACTGCCTAATACAGTGCACTCAACTCAGGTGCAGGCTTCTTCGTCAGCCTTCCTGGGACAGGTAATTCAGGACATCTGCAGGGTAGTGACATGGTTTGCCACGTGCACTTTTACAGTGCATTACTCTGTCACTCTGCAGGTATGGGATGATGCTGCAGTCAGCAGAGGAATCACTCAAAGAATAATATGGTCACTTAGCTCTCATATAATGCTTGTTTTTTGAGGCGTGTTGCTCATCTCCATTCCAGACTCTCCCCTCTGTTGGACTGTTTCCGCAAGAAGGAACTGTGTGGGTGTTGGTTTGGCAGGGGTTTATGTATGCCACCATGGAGGCGCCACAGCCGATCTGATGGGCACCACTAGAGAAAATCTTCTGACCGCCACGTGCATGGCATGTGAACAACCTTATCAGAAGGGACATGAGCAACACATCTCGAAGAACAACCGTTACAAAAGGTAAGTAGCCATTTTTTTGTGTATGAAAAAGACTAACCATACATGTGCAGTCTAAATAACCTTTTTTAGTTTGGATTAAAACAAACAAAAAGGGAAAAAAAATAGCAGGAAAGTTTCTGAGAGAGAACTGGGTGTGATGCACCTTTGTAACAGACTGCAACTTGAGCTAGAGGGCTGCTTTGCGTGCAGTTATGCAGAGTTCTTTGAACCTTATTAAAAGGATTGCAGTTTCAAGGTACACCCATTCCCAGGAGGAGGTATTCTGAGGGAATTAGGAGGAAGTGAAAAGGTTGGAATAGAATCAGTGGAGTTAATTTATTTACGTGTGACCTGCCCTGTGTGTCTCTTTACCTTGGTGAAAAGGAAGAAGGATATGATGACTGGATGAGCCCTATGTTGATAATTATCCTAATTATACTGCCCACACATTGATGTGTTAATAATGAACAGGAAAGTCAGAAACTTGAATTAACCTGAAATGAATTAGGGCATTTAATTATGACCCTTCCGTGAAGTAGCATTGATAACTGACCCAGGAAACTCTGTAAGGTTCATCTGCCACTTCATTCAACTGCTGACTCAGGGAGTAAGGGTTTGGGAGCACATGAAAGAGGCAGGAGCCGTTTCCTGCTAAGCTGCTGGGTCACAGGAGCCACAAAGAATTGAAGCTCAGTTCTACTCAGTAAGGCCCTATACACATCTTCTGTAGTACTGCTCCTGCAAAGCTTTTCTTCTTCTTCGAGTGTCCCCGTGGGTGCTCCACAATAGGTGTCGGGCTCGCCTGGCGCCGCAGATCGGATCTTCCAAGCAGTTTCTGCTGGACCGCGCATGCGCCGGCGTGCGCCGCTCCCTTGCGCACTCCTGGCCACGTGCGCGATCCGGTCCCCGCCAGTTCCTCTTAACCGCCGTCGGCTGCAGATGGAATCCAAACTAGGCTAAGGCCAAGTTAGCGTATTCAATGGTTTTAACTGTTTTTTCTTTAAAGTTTTCAAGTTCTTAGGCTACTGCAAGTTAGCCAGTTGTTATTTTTCCAAAAAAAACCAAAAAAACAAAAAAACAAGCGGGACAGCATTCAGTCCAGTCCCAGTAACAAGCGGAGCACCGGAGGCCAGGAGCCTAGGGCCATCAGCCCTCCTGCCGCGGCAGGCTATCGGAGAAGGGGAAAAACAGCACAGAGAAAGTGCTAAGTACCCATTAACAACTGAAAGACTCACCAACAATGTCCTCTTCAGGATTTAAGAAATGTGAGTCCTGCCGAGAGGCAATGCCAGCGTCTGTTGGGCACAGTCTCTGCATAAGGTGCCTGGGGGAGTCCCATGTCATGCAGAAATGCTCCTTCTGTGCAAAACTAACAGCCAGAGCAAGGAAGGACAGGGAGATGCGGCTTAAAATGCTGCTCTTCGACAAGGCCCTCCAGCCAGACGTGCTGGAGCGGCCGCAGCAGGAGGGACCCTCCGGGGCCCATAAAAGGAAAGCCGCCTCCCTCACCCCATCAGCGCAAAAACGGAGGAAAGCCTCCCCAGCCCGATCCCTGCCGGCAGCAGCGCACAGCCCCCAGCCACAGCAACAGCTGATCGGCGGCGGCACGGAGAGCCACGTGGAAGCGGCTCAGCCTCCGATAATCAAACAGCTGCCCTGCACCGCAGGCAGGGCGGCGGCTAAACAAGCGCCGGTACCGGCGGCACCTCAAGCAGCGGCACCGACCCCTGGGGAACCGGCGGTGCAGAGCGTGCAGGCACGCAGCCTGCAGGCACCGGAGGACACCGCCTGTGCGGCACCGCCCATGAGCGTGCCGAGCACGGCGCGGACGGGGCCAAGATCCCCTACACGCCAGGGGGCGGAGTTACCTCCTCAAGGGAGGGGGAAGGCTGCACACAAAACGAGGCACCGCAGCCCCTCTCCAGACAGGGCTGTGGAGTTGTTTCTTTCAGCCCTCCGCTTATGCTGCAGACTCCAACCAGAAGGCAGGGGTCCCCCCTAGCCTACCTGGAGCCCCCGTCTCCATTTTTACAACCAGCCTTGCCCTGGCTGGGACCACCTTCACCCTTCCTGGGGTTTGAGCCGCTGGAATACTATCCAAAATCGCTCTCTCCAGTGTCCCAGATCTCTCGACGATCTCCCTCCCCCAGACGCAGAGGGTATGCACCAAGGGAGTGGTCTAGGTCACCTTCCCAAGAACAGTGCCTCTACTGCCATGGTCGCCCCTATCACGCGGGACATAGACACCACCTGCAATCTACCAGGGAAAGATCCCCACAGACGATCTCGTATCCCCGAGGGCAATCGCGAACGGGGACAGAGACTCAAGTATCTCAGGGGGGACTGGTTATGGAACCCCGAGATTTTCCCTCGCAAGCCTCTAGCAAGAGGGTGTACCATCACCAACAGGAACCGGAAGGGTCCAGAGAGGCGTACCCCAGTGGTTCCTCGCTCTCCTCCCCAGACGAGGCTACGGCCCCGGGGGACGTCCATCCTCCGGACGATCTCAAACAGTTTCAAGAGCTGTTTAAGAGGGTGGCCTTCACGCAAGGCATCCAGACAGCAGAGGTGCAAGAGAAACACCATAAGCTCCTCAAAAATCTGAGACCTCCGGCCTCCTCCAAAATAGCAATACCGCTTGATGAAGCAATCTTGGAGTCCGCCACTACGATATGGCAGACCCCTGTGACTATTCCGCCTGTCCACAAGACAGCGGATAAGAAATACTTCATGCCGGCGAAGGGCATGGAGTTCCTGTTCAGCCACCCACAACCAAATTCCTTGGTGGTGGAGTCGTCGCAACAAAGATCAAAGACATCTCAATTCAGGACAGGGGGAACAGACAAAAATGCCAAGAAGCGAGAGCTGTTCGGCAGAAAGGTCTACTCCTCCTCCGCTCTACTGTTGCGAATGGCAAATTACGCAGCGCATTTAGCGAACCATAATTTCGACAACTACACTAGGTTAACCTCCCTCATGGACTCGCTTCCAGAGGACAAGAAACCGGTGCTCAAGGCCATCGTGCAAGAAGGCTACGCGGCCTCGAGGACGGGAATTCAGATCGCCCTGGATGTTGCGGACACAGCAGCACGTTCCACAGGTACGGCAGTGGTGATGCGAAGGGAGTCCTGGCTCCAGACTTCGGGTATACCGAGGGATCTGCAGGCAAAGATAGTCGATCTTCCCTTCGACTCGCAGAAGCTGTTTGCTGAATCAACTGACTCGGTCCTTCATTCCAGTAAAGATTCAAGAGCCACACTTAGGACCCTGGGGATTTACACCCCTCCATACAGAAAGAAAAAGTACTACCCTCAACAAAGACGGTACCAGTACCAGCAACAGCGTCCCCAGTACCACAGGGGTTACGAGCAAGGGCGACATCAGCAGCACCAGCAGTACAGAACTCCCAGGCGACGTTCCCAACAGAGCGGTGCGTCCTCGGGGCAGGGCCAAAGGCCACAAGTTTGACACACACATCCAGGGCTGCGCCATCACTACCATCGCACAAGGTCATCCGAAGCGGCTATTCCACCATTGCCTCCGACCATTCTACGACCAGTGGCAAAGGATCACCACAGACAAATGGGTGCTGGAGATCATAGCCACGGGGTACGCCATCCCCTTCCAGTCACTCCCACCGCCACGACCTCCACCCAGGCCCCACCTCCAGGAGGCCTCCCACGTAGCGAGGCTCAAGCAGGAGGTAGACCATCTCATGCTCATAGGGGCAGTGGAAAGAGTGCCGGAGCAACTGCAAGGGAGAGGGTTCTACTCGAGGTACTTCCTCACGGAGAAAAAGACAGGAGGCTGGAGGCCCATCTTAGATCTTCGAGGCCTCAACCGGTACCTGCACAAGCAACGCTTTCAGATGATCACAATCGCCTCCATCCTTACGGCACTGGATGATGGAGATTGGTTCGCAGCTCTCGATTTACAAGACGCGTATTTTCACATAACTATCCATCCGGCTCACCGGCGATTCCTCCGGTTCATGGTAGGCAAAGAACATTTTCAATACAAGGTCCTACCGTTTGGCCTCTCCTCGGCCCCCAGAGTCTTCACCAAGACCTTGGCAGTGGTGTCAGCCTACCTGCACAGACAGGGGGTATTTATATTCCCATATCTGGACGACTGCCTACTCAAAGGGGCCTCGAAGGAGGAGGTGCTACGCATGATACGCGTCACAGCAGGCACATTCTCTTCGCTTGGCCTGGTTATCAATCTGGCAAAATCAGATAGACCCCACACAGGACATAGAGTTCATAGGGGCACGCATAAATTCTATTACAGCGAGAGTATATCTACCAGAGACTCGCTTTCGGGCCATCGGCTCCCTCGTGCAGGTCATCACCTTCAGCCCTACGGTGCCGGTCCTGATGTGCTTACAGCTGCTGGGCCACATGGCAGCGGCGACGTTCGTAGTACAGAACGCCAGGTTACACATGCGCAGCATGCAGCACTGGCTGGCGAGCATATACAAACCGGCAGCACACACCGTTCACAGGGTGGTGTCGCCCACAGCAGAGGTGCGCAAATCCCTGCAATGGTGGGTAAACCCCAAGAACTTGCTAACAGGGGTACCCTTCCACCACCCACACACATCGGTTTTTCTTACTACAGATGCCTCCCTCATAGGGTGGGGAGCACACATAGGCGAAGAGGTGATGCAAGGGCTGTGGTCCTCCACGGAGCAGTCTCTGCACATAAATATACTGGAGCTCAGAGCAGTGTTCAACGCCTGCAGACAGTTTCGAGACCATATACAAGGCAAAGTCGTCGGGATCAGTACAGACAATACCTCCACCGTGTTTTATATAAACCGGCAAGGAGGAGCTCGGTTCCGTGCCTTATGTGTGGAAGCAGTCCGGTTATGGAACTGGTGCATCGCCAACAATATAATCTTGAAAGCCTCGTACTTACCAGGCGCTCACAATGTGAAGGCAGACCAGCTGAGCAGGCGTTTTGCACTCATGCACGAGTGGCAGATCCGTCCGGATCTGCTACGACTGATTTTCCACGCATGGGGTTTTCCCCAGATAGACCTGTTTGCCACTCAACACAACAAGAAGTGCCCACGATTCTGCTCCAGGGCAGGACTGGGACGGGGGTCCCTGGGGGACGCGTTCGCGATCTCGTGGAGGGGCCCCCTGCTTTACGCTTTTTCTCCCACAGTGCTCATCCACAAAGTCTTGCAGAAAGCCAGGAGGGAAGGAGCCCGAATGATCCTGATAGTCCCAACGTGGGATCGACAGCAATGGTTCCCCCTACTCCTGCGCATGTCGGACCGTCCACTGATGCCTCTTCCGGTGGCGCCGGATCTGCTCACGCAAGCCCAGGGGTCCATAGTGCATCCGCACCCCCAAGGCCTGCGACTCCAAGCGTGGTTAATCCATGGCTCAGCTCCCTAGAGAGCACATGTACGGAGGAAGTGCAGCAAGTCCTAGAAAGTAGCAGAAGGACTTCCACCAGGAAGACCTACAAGCAGAAATGGACTCGCTTCACAGCTTGGTGTTCTACCAAACAGCTGGCCCCCCTTTTGGTGCCTGTACCTGTAATATTAGAGTATTTACTGGACCTCAAGAGAGGAGGACTCTCACTATCCTCGTTAAAGGTCCACCTTGCCGCCATTTTGGCGTTCAGACACGAGGAGGAAGGGCACACGGTGTTCGCCCATCCCATGGTTACCAGGTTCCTCAAAGGGTTGGTAAACCTATACCCCCCTTGGAAACTGCTTCCACCTTCGTGGAACTTGGACCTGGTGCTTAACGCACTAACGGGACCACCGTTCGAGCCCTTGGCCACGGTTTCCCTCCGCCTCCTTACGATAAAGACGACCTTTCTTCTCGCAATTACGTCAGCTCGCAGGGTGAGCGAGCTTGCGGCAGTTATGGCAGCGCCACCCTGCACTGTTTTTTCCAAGGAGGCGGTAACCATACGGCTGCATCCAGCCTTTGTTCCCAAGGTTTCTTCTGAGTTTCACATTAACGAACCTATTGTTTTACCCTCGTTTTATCCAAAGCCTCATAACTCTAACAAAGAGGCGTGCCTACACCTCCTGGACGTGAGGAGGGCGCTAGCCTTCTATGTAGACAGGACCAAGTCCTTCCGGAAAACGGATAGACTCCTAGTCTCTCTCGCTCCCAAATCGAAAGGAGAAGGTCTCTCTTCACAGAGAATCTCGAAGCACATCGTATCCTGCATAAAAATGTGCTACGAACTCAAAAAGACTCCTTTACTGGCCACTCCCAGGGCTCATTCCACTAGGGCGGTGGCGGCATCAACAGTCTTTTTCAAGGGCGTTGCGCTAAAAGACATTTGCAGAGCGGCGACCTGGTCATCCTATGACACCTTCGCCAAACATTACGCCCTTCACAGAGTATTCCAAGAGGATACCCGTCTCTCGACAGCGGTCCTCTCGGGGACAAGCTGCACATAATCAGATTACCTACCTCCTATCTTGGGTTACTGCTGGGTAGTCACCTATTGTGGAGCACCCACGGGGACACTCGAAGAAGAAAGAAAGGTTACTCACTGTAGTAATGGTGGTTCTTGGAGATGTGTCCCCGTGGGTGCTCCACTACTCGCCCATCCTCCCCGCTTCGGATCTCTGTTTAGTGTTTTGCAGGAGCATCCGAGGCAGTTGGTCAAGGAACTGGCGGGGACTGGATCACGCACGTGGCCAGGAGCGCGCAAGGGAGCGGCGCGTGCCGGCGCATGCGCGGTCCGGCAGAAACTGCTTGGAAGATCCGATCTGCGGCGCCGGGCAAGCCTGACACCTATTGTGGAGCACCCACGGGGACACATCTCGAAGAACCACCGTTACTACGGTGAGTAACCTGTCTTTTCATTGGTCAGGCACTTCATATAAACCCTATCTTAGGGTGAAGTGTAGGGAAGTACATGTGTGAAACCAAAATTTGATGTTTCTAGCAGACTTCTTGTGGCAACAGGAACAGCTAAGGTCTTCCCCCAAATTCCTCCTTTCCCAGCTAGCTCATGGAGAGCCTTCATTGCCCACTATCACTGGAACCAACCTCTGAACTGTTAATGCATGCAGTGTGTGTGGGTCAGTGGTCTGGGGGCTGAGAAGGAGAGGAGACAGATTTTTAAGGTCAGAAGGACCCACTGTGATGATCTAGCTGGACCTATTGTGTAACTCAGGCAAAAGAATTTCAGCCCATGTTTCTGATGTCTAGGGGGTGGGATGTGTGCAGAGGAGGCTGACAAAAAGGTCAAGGCTGCAATGTGAAAGGAAGGCATGGAGGGTGAGAATACATAAAGGTCATCTTGGTGAACACACGCACTCAGTTTTCAAGGACTAAAAATAGTTAATGATGACTGGTTTTACTCCAGCAGCTAGAAACCTCAGCTGAGATTAGGGCCCCATTTTGGTAACTTCGACATGAACACACAGTGAGGGACAGCCCCTGCCTGGAAGAAATTGCCTGTAAATAAATTGCAATAAAAATCAACACCAAACAAATCTGCAAATAGATGTGAATGGATCCAAGTTAAGCAAAAATACCTAAGGTTGAGCAGTGTTGCTTGAAGAAGAACTTAGTGGGGAGATGGGGTGAGTGTGGAGTCATATTGAGAACTCTCGTCTGTCCAGTTGTGACCTGATCCTTCAAACACTTAGGCATGTCAGTAATTTTATTCATGTTGATTGCCCAATTGATTTGAATTTGACTAGTCATCTGTGGAAAGCTATTATGTCTGTAAATATTTGAAAGACTGAGGCTTTAAATTGTAAGCTCTGTGAACCTATAAAATGATGATGAAGTACCTGACATAATTTTGGGTGCTCTTCAACCAGGATTAACACTAAGCCAGCAATTACTCCAGGTGGGGAGAATATGTCAGATCTGCTTCTCACCACCTGCCTCCAGCACTACAGCCCTAAACTACACAGAACTTCATCCCCACATAGTGTTACTATGGCATACTCAAAGGCAGGGGGACGATGCTGTGATGGTCCAAAAAGCATGTATTTTCATTGCTCTCTGGAACAGTAGAGCTAACTATTTATAGCCAAACTGCACTGATCCAAGAGCAAGGAAGCCCTGCTTGTTTCTACATTCATTAACCTCCTGCAGTGGATAGTTTAGCGTTCTTGCTTTGGCACAGTGGCCTCAGGGAGACCACTGCAACATTCGTGGTAAAGAGCAGAGGTGGCTCAAAATCTTCTGAAGGAAAAAGCAGGTGTGATAAAATCACATTTTTATGGGAATGTCATTTTTGTTGAAATTTTCAGCAAAATTGATAGCAAAATATGTTTCAGTAACCAAGTGTATTGACATTTTGGACTACTTCGCTTTAATTTCCATTATATGTGCTCTGTGTGTGTGTGGGTGTGTGTGAGAGAGAGATGTGTTATTAACTGCTTTAAAGACAAAATCATTAGATGAGGTTGTTTTGATATTTCAAACCAAACTTCTTTCAAAAAGCTTATTCTGTGGGAGATTTCTGCTTTTCGTTTTGGTTTGGGATGAAATGAATGTTTCAAATAATGGAATTTCCGGTTTCAATCATTGGGAGTAGCTGGGTCTGAGAGGAGGCAGCATTCCATGCTATAACTAATGGGAAAATGTCTAACATGCTGTACTTCACCCCGTGTAGCAGTGGGAATTCAGATACTCTGTTCTGCAATAGGATTTCTGTGGAATATTATATTGACATATCCACATTTTGTGCCCTGTCTAATGTGAGACAGCAGAGAGGTTATTACTAATGTTTATGTTGGGAGAAGAGAGCTAGAAGCTAGGATTTAGGTGTTTATTTCTAATTCTCTTGCTTGAAATAGGTAGACATAGATATTCTTTATTCTTACCAACTGCTGGTTAAATGTGTGATCTTAAAGCAAATAACTTGAATATTGGTTTCCCCACTGTACGCTAAAATGGGATAGTCGCAGACGAGTAGCCATGTTGGTCGTTAGCGTCACAAAAATCAAGCAGTCCAGTAGCACCTTAAAACTAACAAATTACCTAATAAATAAATTTGAGTCTTTTAAGGTGCTACAGGACTGCTTGTGTTTGTGTAAAGTGGGATAATGCACATTTCACAGGTGTGTTAGGAAGCTTTGAGCATCTCAGATGAGAAGTATGACAGAAATCCACTGACTGATTTATTGCTGATCTGATGTGCAGTCACATAAGCATTCCTGCCCCCAGTCATAATTGGAGCCCATCCTTTATGTGGTACATTTTGCTTTACAAGCACCCACATGGTACGTTTTTATTATGCAACTCATCTTTCAAGCATGTTTGTGGGGGATACTGTGACAGACTTGGTATGCTTGCCAGTAAGCATATGGCACAATAGGGAGCAGCAACTTATCCAGAGACAATGGTGTGAGTCAGACTGCCCCGTCCATAGGGGTCCTTATGCGCATACTTGAGGACGCTTATGTTCAGTGGTGTTAGACCAGCTGTCAGAGTGGCAGAGCTGAGTTGCCCCCCACACCACCCTCAAGAACTGGTACCAGCAGCAGGGCCATGGCTTCGGGAGGAAGGGCTACAGACAGACTAAGTCGACCTAGGCTGATGCCACAGCATGGAGTAGGTGCAGAGCCCTGGACAACGGGCCAGTGGTTGGGACTCCACACGAAATGTGGGAGTGCTGAAGCACACCCTGCACCCTTTGTTCCCGTGTCTGTGCCTGTGTTCTGAATACGATGAGACCATGCTGCTCCTCTGAATGCCGCTGTACTCGCAGGAGACTCTTGCACCTCTGAAAGGAGTCCAAATGATGCATGTAGTGTGTTGCTGTAGCAAATGACTGTCTAAAACCTGCTCACGTTTCTATGCAAAATCCCCATGTAAAGCTGGTGGCTAATACCCCAAGAGTCAGGAAGTGAATTAGAGAATTAGTATCTTCTTTAGTGAGAAGCATGCTTCAAATATTTGTCAGGACAGCTAGAGTGGTCTCAGAGAGCCACTGAGTAGACTAGGCCAGTCTTCATACTACCCACACAAACTCTTAAAAAGCTACACATACCATATCACCAGAACTTACCCCCGACTGAATGCACTTGGAGGCCGGGGACTATTACCAAAGCAGTTTGAGAGCTGTTGAACCCTTTTGTGGGGGTTGCACAGATGTAAGTATATTTGTCCAATAATTGCTGCTTTTCCTGCTAAAACTTATCAAGGTTTCACTGTTGCATAACTTGTTGCATGCCTTGGCTAAAAAGGGTGAGGGAGACATTAGGGACAACCCCTGTGAACATGGCATTAGGCGGTGACTGGCCACCAGGCACATAACTGCATTTTTCCCCTCACCCCAAGTACTGTGTGTGTTACTGGAGGACACGTCAGCTGACTGTTTCCTCCACATGTAGGAGTCAGGGGTGGATCACAGAGCCTATATAAATTACACTTGCCCGTCTGGGTGTATCAGTGTAAAGGCATCAACAAGCTCTGTGCGCGCCTGGCAGCCAACAGCCCTGTTGCTCAAAAGTCAGTTTGGATTTTGCCATCACCACCGCAGCCTGACTTGCAATTAATGGAGAATGTGGCGAGTAAGGTAAGAAAATACTCAGAGCCCCTAGCGACCATCAGAAGCCCTTCTGCTGTGGAGGCTGTGTGCCAGTTCTCATCTGGTAACTTCTGACCCCTCTGCAGTCTCAAGCAGGATCCTGTGAGATGCAGAGGCGAATGCCTGCGGTAGAATGCAGAATACAGTAGTCCCACCTTTGTTGCAGGGAAAATTCTGTTGAGGATTCAGGTCCCTTTCTGTACCTCCACTAACCTCGTGGAACCTCTTCATGTGTGAGCTTGTCGTCTCCACTAATGAGTGTTGTTGGCAGGGGAAGGGAAAATTCCTGCCTTTTAACTAAAGGTAAACAGAATTGCTGTTAACAGCCTAAGTTTATTTTCTCACGGGATTATTAAGAGACGGTGACGGGTATGAAAGAAAAGGGACTACAGCGTAGTGGAGGCAGTACAGACAATGACTTATTTCAAAACCAATAGCCCATAAAAAAGGGAAAAAAATAAAATGGGGCCTTCGGAAGTTTTAAATAAACAGGACAGTATTATGTGCTGCATCTTGAGGAGATTCATTGATAATGGTGTGCTATTTATATTGTTCTCACACACACAACTCATTAAGATGGCATTAAGGTTGCAGTACGTATCAATGGTTTGAAAGCTTGACTTTAAGAACGCAAAGTTAAAAACTATTCAAATATTACAAATCGTTTTTACCACTCAGAAAGGGCATGGACCCATTCATTCAGGGACTGATAATTAAGTTTCAATTTTCTGTGCATTTTGAAGACATTCATTTTGTGCATGCGTGTAACTACGCTTTCAGGGGGTCAAAGTTCTGAAGACATTAACCTGAAGAGTTGCCTATTATACTAGCTAGCATTTTTTATAAGGAGCATCTGAAGGGATATTTATATTTTCCAGCATCTTGACAGGGCAATTAGAGTTAGAAACAAGAGAAGAGTGGTTTTATTTTTAAAGAGAGCTCTTTAGAGAGTATAAATACTTCACAACATCTAGAAAATTCTGTTTACCATTCTTATCTAATTGCACTACCATAGTTTGTATGGAAGTTCTGGTCATGGTTACTGTCAAAATGATGATAAAATTTTGCTTTGACATTCCCATCAGGCATTTTCTTCAGGTGTTTAGCTGTAGTTATCACTAAAGCTGATGAACATTTTGTGATGGAACATTTTTCTGTCAGAAAATGCTGTATTGTTGATCTTGAAACTTTCCAAGGACGTGCTGATTCCAAAGAAATTTCATTAAGAAAAAAATTTAAACAAAGTGATTTGTTCTGATCCAGAATGAGAACAAATTTTGAAATCAAGAGAATTTCCTGAGTCAGGAGAATTCTTATTCCTACTTAGCTGTAGCAATCACTCCTTACTAGTTTTTATTTCTTAGGCTATTAGGTCTCCTCCTAAGGTTTGCAAACAGCCTTTCCCTTTACACTGAGCAGAACCAAAATCTCAGCATTCAACAGTAAGGATGAATATGCTAAGTGACAACAACTAGTATAAGGAGTATTACTTCCCTCTATCTGATAAAGGAGAAAAATTATATATACTAGGAGAGAAGTCTTCTGCCAGGTGGAATGGAGAGAATTAAGGACCAATGTGAAATGTGATCAAAGGGACCTCAGGGCAAACATGTTCCTTCTATCTAGTCAAAACTGCCTCAGTCCCCTGTCTAGCCGAAGAGCTGCAGTTCAAAGCCCAGAGACATAAAAGTAGATTGGGAAGGGTGAAGCCCCTACTCCTTTCTTCCACCAATGTGTGTTATTCTACAAGATTTCTTTCATACTGTGACTGGTTGCTTTCTAGCATATTTTTCTTGCATTGAAGAGTTGACGGCCTGTGGGGTTTATTGATAAGAAGAAAGTAGGAAAGATTGCTTGAGGAGACAGGTGAAAAAGGAGTTTGTGAAAGGACCGAGGGTATTTGGCTGTTGGGGACAGGGGCAGCTTTCCAGATGTAGGGGGCAGCACGATGGAAGGCAGGAAGCTATGAAAAGGAAAAAGAAACAAAGGGCCAACCTGTCCCTGGCTCTTGTGGAGGAGAATGGGTACAGGGAGGGAATAGTACTTACAGGCTTGTACAGCCTCTATATTCCCCAACAGCACATTGGGGAACTCAGGGATGGTACAGTTTAGCACAAAGGCCACAGTAAAGCCAGGGGCCTGAAGGGGCAGAAGGGAATGAGAGGGTAAGTTGGAGTAAATTCTATTCTGGTCTTTATAGGTTTGTTCTCTAAGTTTATCATTATAGCATCTGACCACCTGCCAGTAGTGTGGTAAGCAACGTGACTAATATGTGTCATAAGTTGTCTGGTTTCTCCCAGAGGAAGAAGCATTGCAGTGCAGCGTTTTGTTTGGACAGAGGTTGATGGTTTTTTAATTGCCCTGGTCTGATGTTAGAGAAGAGAAGGTCAAAGAAGTGGGCCTTGCTCATAAAGTTGAAGGTGATGAGGTTTGTGATGACCCTTAGTCCCTGGGACAGTTCATTCTACAGCTTGGATTGGTCCCTGAGAGAACTCTGTCAGTGGTGCAGATGTGCCTGGCTCTTACTGTTGAGAGTTCCATTGTGCCTGGGATTTTAGGAGGATCTTTTAACTATCCTGGGCCCAGGCCATATAGAGCTTTGAAGGTAAGGACTGATGTCTTGAACCTGATTCAGTAGTCTGATTCATTGCGAAGAGCAGAGGGCAGGCTTGATGTAGCCTGTGTTGTCATGGCATTGTGCACTAGTTTGAGTTTTCCTAAGCCCTGAAGGCTTCATGTCTAGGTATTTTGCATTCCTGTAGTCTAGATGAGAGCTGATGAAGGCATGAATAACAGGTCTGGTCATCATCCACAGGAAGGGGACGGGCACTTTCTCACCCCTGTCTCGTTGAGGTTCGGCTTCTGCCAGCTGTTCATAAGTAGTCACCTTTGCAGTAGCAATGTGGTCATATGTAGTGACAGATAACTGCATATTGCTGGCATTTGAGACCATATCATTTGTCCAGTTCACCTTCTTGCTGCACAGACTCAACAGATTGTGAGTTTAAATTTAATATGTTACATGAGGTATTTTGTCTAATGTGTTTTCGAGTTATGCATGTACATACTCAGAGGCCAAATTTCATAAGCATGGCAGGGGGTGGCCCCTGATGGTTTTTCTCTCTCATCTTTTTCCAAAGAGGTGAACTGTGTACACTCTGCAGTGGTTTGTTTAGGCTGAGTTTGGGGCTTGTATTTTTTTTTCCCCCAAGTGCACAGGTTGCTCTGTTTATGTTTTAGAAAATTGGTTGAACAAACATTTGGAACAGAAAGTGTTGAGGTTTTTGATACCTCATGGCTCCTGTGCGAGATGGTTCCACAGTCTTAGATCAGTCTTGAAAAAAATCCTGTCTCCTGCACAGATGAGTTTTATCTTTATTGTGAAGTTCTCATGGGCCAGAGAAGTGCAGTTGTCAACTCTGGTCTTCATCCCTGAGTGCTAGGTGGTCTTTTAGATATACTGGATCCAAGCCACTGAGCTCCTTTGAAGACAGTGACTGAGACTTTGAACTTGACTTGATATCAACACAAGTAGATGATAAACCCTCCCTGCTAGCCCCTTTCTCAATCATTGTGGATGTTACGACAGTTCTTCATATCATTCAGGGCCCTAACTTGTGCATCATTTTTGACATGCACATCTCTGTAGCTCCTCTTTTCCAGGCTATGATTAGGTCTTATAGATTTTTACCATGTAACGTTTCTAAGGCACTGCTTTCTTATCCATCCACATGGCTAAAACTCTTGCCCAAGCTTTCATCATTTCTTCTCTTTGTTATTGCACCTTCCTTCTCTCAGTCCTTCATGAAAGCACTCATGCCTCACTCGTATACATTCAGAATATAGCTCAAAGAGAATTTTGCTACCCCATTGCTTTGACATGGTCACCCCTTTCTTTGTGTATCTCTACTGGCTCCATCTTCTCCTTCATATCAAACATAGGCTTCTTATTTTCACTTCCAATATCCTTCATGTCCTCTTCCCATCATACATATCTTCTCTCATATGCTATTTAAAAGTTATCTCATGCCTCTGATCAGCCCTGATGCTAGCTTCCATCATCTATATGTTAAATTTTCAAAAAAAGCTCTCATGGTTCCTTCCATGCTGCCCTTCATTCCCAGGAGGAGCTTCCTGTAAACATCCACAAAATGAACTCATTATCCGCCTTCAGAACCCTCCTTAACGTTCTTCTTTGCAGTGAGACGTATAAAAACTTGACTACCTATGAGGCCAAAAGATGTGAGCTATACATATGTAATTACACCTACATTGACTCTGAATCTGTACAAATGAGTGCTATTCACTGGCGTGTAGTTACTTTGAAAGACAGGAAAGTACTGTGAACACAGGAAAGGGATGTGTGCTCCAGAGCAGAAGGAAAAGTATAGCTATGGGAATATTGTGACAATCATTCAGGAAATGTATCCGTGCTTATGATTGTGAATGAGCTGTAATGTCATATAATTTACTATATTATGAAGAAGCCAAATCTTACCATTAGCTCAAGCTAAAATGTTCAGGCCAAATTATCTTAGTTACACGGGGGTGAACTTGGAATAATCAAAGCCTTGGTTCCATTGTGAGGTTGGATCATTTGTTTCACTTGAGCTTTTTGCACTGAGTGCAGCAGAGATGGTTTGGTTAGCTCCAACAGCCACCTTCAGCTGATGTGTATTTAGCTCTGTATCCAACACTGGGGCTGCCCTAAACCAATACGTCCACTTTGATGAACTCTCTCTCAATCGAAAGGGGAATGCTCTAGCCCTTTTAAGGGAGCCTGCTGGTGTACTAGATGCGTACGCTATAATGTCACAAAACCCCAAGGGTTGGGGAAGCTGGTCACAGTCACGATGGTCAGAACTGACAGCTTACCATTGGTCTCACAGACATTCATCCCTGATGCCATTCAATTGATTCATCCTGCAGCAACTGGGGCCTAGTTGTTGTTTACCCAGTACAAGCCCAGGACACATTTACTGATAGTTATTTAAATTTCTTCAGTGTAGACAAAGTCTGAGAGTAGAATTTGGCACAAATTGAGCTGGTGATATTATTAATTATAGAACCTGGAAATCCAACTAGAAATGCTGATTGTATATTCCAGCATTCACATGTTAACTAAATCTTTGCACATGAAGACGTGTGAGTCAAACTCTTATGATTGGCTCAGCAGAACAATAAAGAAGCCAGTTTCCTTGTTAATTAGGCCTTGTCTTTATGGGGAAATTGACTGTCCTAGCTATAGTCACGTGAATTATTCCCGAAGTAGACTCATTGTGGAACAAAAATACTGTTGTCTGGGAATAGTGTGTCAACACAGGAGAGTTATTTTGCAGTAGCTGTATTATATCAGAATAGGTATGCTGCTCAGTTTCCCCCATGTAGATTAGGCTGCTGACAACAAGCTCTCTACAGTAAATACACACCTAGATTAAGGATTAAATCCCCAGTCTGGATGGGAAAAAGAAATCTAGCTATTAATGCATCCAAGTTTGTGTGTGCAAATGTGATTTTTTTTTTTGTTTTGTTTTGTTTCATGGCAGCCCGTTCTGGGCATGCTGAACTCAGGCCGTCTTGAGGACTGGTGAAAAACAGGTGCTAATTCTACAACTCTGTAAAATGCTCTGAGATGGGCGTGGAAGTGGTGTTAGAAACCTGTTAGATACCCAGATGATATTGTGGGGCACGTTATTCAAGTAGCTACATGCTGCCTGGGTCGGTATCGCATAAGGCCCAATTTTGGCTCATGTTTGAGCCAATGTTGCAGGGTTTCCAGCAGGTCTGCAGTGTAACCATGCTTGACACTCACTGGTGTACCAGGAAATATGAGGAAAGGGGCTGCATTGAGGTAGCTATAAATGCTGTGCCCGATTATAAATGTTGTCAGAGGGTGAGACCATCGCTTCTCCCAGATGATATCTTCATCCCGCCAAGTCGTGTGCAATAGCCTATATTGCACTCACCGACATAGTGTCTTGGTCTTAGAGTGTGGGTCCTTCATTTTACATTACTGGAGCAGGGAGGGAAACCATTTTAAAACCTGTTTTCTGATGATGGTGGTACTCTTGCAATGCAACCTTCTATGACAATCAATAGTTGCTAGCAGAAGAATAAGAGCAAATAGTAAATAGGCCCTTTTCTATTCCATTTGGAATGTGCGTCATGGTGTAAAAACAAAAAGAAGTCCTGTGGAACCTCAAAGACTAATACATTTACTTGGGCCAAAACTGCCATGGGCTCCATTCTACAAAAGCTTATGCCCAAAGGGATTTGTGAATCTTTAATGTGCCATAGGACTCCTCGTTTTTCTTGCAGAAACAGACTGGCATGGCTACCCCTTTGAAATGTAATGCTATGTTGTTTTATGCCAATGAAACTCAGGTTTGGTTCTTCTGCAGATCAAAACCTCTCCCAACTGCCTGCTCTCTGTGACAGTTGTCCGAGCCAGGAACATCACCTCATGTGACCTGTGTGAGTTCTGTTCTTCCTTCAATACTCTCCAAAGCTCACTGACAGTGAGCAATGTATTTGAGAAGCAAATGCAGTATAACCAAAGAGGTAGCACCTGGATTGTTGCTGGGAAGGATATCAAATGCCTGAAGTATCTGCAGATGTGAGTCTTTTTCAGGGAGTTAGTGGGACAGGAGGTTCTCAGCTGCATTTCCTTTTGATTGGCCTCACGGTCTGTCACTGCAGTCTGTTAATCTGCTTGAGACTGTTTGTTCATTATTTGTGCATGGAGATAAATCAGATCATGGCCTGGAGTTTCACTAGCCAGTCTGTATCAAGTGGAAATGTTCCACATGCTTTAAAAGGCTATTGTAAGGACAACAGACATTCAGAATCGCAAGTGTGTCACAGGCCAGCATAGAGAATGCTGAGCAGCCTAACCCCCTCTATTTTCTGGGGTCTCCGCAGCCCCAGATTCTCAGCCACAAATATTTATATTGGTTTCCCCTTGATAGGAAAAGCAACCTGCAGGCCAGTACCCTTGCAAATACCCCTCTTAACTGGCATTCCCTTCCTATGTGTTCCCTCTCCCCATGTCCTCATATGACCCCCCCCCTTGAAAGATGTACTGTGGCACCTTCTCACCTCCCACTTACAGTGATCTTCCATAGTTGGTGAGAACCCCATTTGAATATCCCAACAAAGCCAGGCACTTTGAACCTCCATTTCCAATTGTTTAATCCCCTTGTCCTGCATTGTCTCTTCTTGTAAGCATCCTTGACTTGCCCAGTCACACCAACTCACTCCAAAATGTACTATGTGAGTTAGGGAAGTTCGTCTGAGAGCCCACACATCTCACTTCAGAAGGTCATGCAGAATCCTGGGCCAATCCCAGCTTCAGGACAGACCTGACCCTGTGTATCTTTGGGTGGCCCTTTGTGTCTTGAAGTTTTTCAGATATAACGTTTACAACTAAGCCCCTGTGCAAAAAGGCAGTTGAGTGAATTTCCACAATGATTCAAATAAGCGTGTATTATTTTGTTGCATCATAATAAAAATTAAAAAATAGCTTGGAGCTTCTGAAGAGCTGCAAGTGTTCCTTGTCCTCCAGGACATGAACTAATCTTTAATGGGGTTAAAAGAAAAATGTCTCTGTGTACTGGTTATGTGGTTATGGATGAGTGCAGTGTTTCTTGTACCTTCTTCTAGCACATAAGGTATTAGTGTCAGAGGGAGATAGCGGATGGATGAATGGAGCACAGCTATGTGGCCTCCCTCCTTCTCTCTCTCCCTCCATCCATCCAACTCTCCTTTTCTGGAATAGACAGTGCTTCTTTTCCCCCCAAAGCCTGCTGGGTAATGTCATTCACCTCTGATTCAAGGACTGAAATAAGTTTTCAGTGTCTGATATAAAATGTTGGCATGGCATTTTTTTCTTTTGCAGTGACTGGATCTGACTGCTATGTGAGCCTGTGGCTGCCGACAGCTTCAAATAAAAAGGTCAAGACCAAAACCATCCAGAACAATGATGACCCTGTCTGGAATGAGACTTTTTACTTCAGGATCCAGAATGAGGTCAAGGTAGTTAAGACAATAAGAATTCATCCTTTCAAAGAGTCCAAAGGCCTCACATTAAGTTCCGTTGATCAAACATGCTAGACAAATCAGGAAAATGGTCTTGAGACCAAACTCCAAACAGCTGAATCTGCAGAATAAAACAGCAGAGATTAAGTGATTTATATGAGACAGTCTTGGTTAAGAAGGAGCTGAAAGCATTGGTCTCTGAATTGGGTGACAGCAAAGGCTGTCGAGAGCGAGCCCATCTCAGGATATAACAGATGATTGAAAAGACACTAATTGGATAATTATGCACAAAACTATGTACAGTTTCTTGGAATTTAGTAACTGAATTCTGCATTGCTAGGTCATGAAGTAATGCACAGCCTCCCTTGTTCTTTCCTTCTCCCCACTGAAAAAAAATGTAAAGAAGGTTGCCTAATGTTTTGTTTCTTTCAGCTGGGATATAGAATTCTTACCTATCTTCCCTTTTACTTCCAGAATATCCTAGAATTGACAGTCTATGATGCTGATTCATTCACCAAAGAGGATAAACTATTCACTGTGCTGTTTGATGTTGCTAAAGTCAAGCCTGGAGAGGTAGTCCGTGAGATATTCTGTTTGAAATCAGAGGTAAGGACTGAAATTTCAGGAATGCTGAGCAGGATGCTGATGTCTCCTCTGCTTCTCACAGAGCAGACAACCACCCCCAACCCATCCTGTTTCATTAAATGTTTATTAGCAGTGCACCAAAAATCTCTTCTCAGAGACTCAGAAAAAAACATGTATTCCCTATTAGCCACCACCTTTGTGAGAGGCCAGCAAGCACTGACAACTTGTTATCAGTTAGGTCTGTCCAAGATAGTGCCCTCTTTTTCTTATGTGATCCAAATCAATAGTTTCCACTCTTTGGCTCAATTTTAGTCTCACCAGGCTCAGAGGGGCTTTCCTAAGAATGTGAAAATGGATGTTGAAAAACCTTTGCCAGGTTCCTTGAGTTTTCTTTCATGTGACTTTAATTTTCATTGAGTAGCAGCAAAGGGAGGCGTAATCTGATAATATTCCAACCATGCGCTGGTGGAAGAAATTCATACTGAAAGCAAAGCTAGGCTTTTTCTGCTCTGAATGAGATGGTAACGATGATTGATACTTACCGTCCTTTTTTTTCTTTTCAGAAACAGGAATCTCTGGAGGTGGAATTCAAGATGGAGAAAATGTGAGTAACGGTCCAAAGTTATAGGTTCCTGAGTGTGAGATGTAGGTCTGGGAAGGTGATAGTAATAAATTTGCAACAAGGGCAAATATAATGTAATATTAGAAATGTATCTTCCTCTTCCTCCTCCTCTTTTTTTTGCAAATAGAGATTTGAGATTACAGTTTGCCTGCTTAACTTTGTTCTATTTATACCTTATCTCAACACGTTGACTCCATTTATCTGCTTTTTACACCTGTTGCAGGTGTCTCTAATGGAGTTTCACAGGGGTCTTTTCTCAGTCTAGTGATATTCAGTATGTTTATCAATGATCTAGATGAAAACATAAAATTATTGCTGATAAGATTTGCAAAATATGCACAAATAGATGGAATAGATAATAATGATGAGGACAAGTTTATAGAAGTCAATTTGCATTGAATAAGATGTATTTGAATATGTCCAGATGCAAGATCTAGGAGTAGAGCATGTGGGTGACTCTTGCAGTATGAAAGACAATATCCTGGATTGCAGTGACACTGAAAGAAATTTAGGAGTACAGGTTGAACCTCTTTCATCCAGCACTCTCTTGTTCCGCAACATTTAAAATCTGGTATGATTTTAGTTAGCTGGATGACCACTTGCCATGGGTGTGGCCAACTTTCTTGTGGTCCCATAAAGTTTGTTTACACCCACCAGTTCTGGCTCTGCATCCTGTGCAGTTATTTAGCTGTAATTTACCCCTAAATCTTTTCTAAGAGCCCAGTAAGCAGTGAAAGTGTTGGTAATGCTGCTAGACAATAGTGACCGTCTATGGTCTGGCAAATTCTCTTATTTGGCACTGTTCAGCTCCCAAGGATGCCAGACTAGAGAGGTTCAGCCTGTAATGATGGATAATTAATATGAGTGTAACGATCTTGGCATTCATGAAATAGCTAACCAATGACTAAGAAAGGAATACAATTTTAATAAAACAAACTGGGGAGTTTCTATAGTGACCTACTACACAGAGCCATGTGATGGGCCCAATCTCCACCTTTGGAGATGGGCACATCTCCTCCAAATTCTTATAAATCTATTTAGCTTTATCTATGAGAAGGTTAAGAAGTGACACAAGCATGTTCTACAAGTACCTACATAGGGAATAGTAACAGAGAGGAAGCCGTATTAGTCTATACACTATCAAAACAAAAAGCAGTCAAGTAGCACTTTAAAGACGAGCAAAATAGTTTATTAGGTGAGCTTTCGTGGGACTGACCCACTTAGGGAAGAGATCTCTGATAATAGATGGGGCTCTACGGTCTAGCAGAAGAGCCAAAGCTAAACAATTTCAGGCTAGAGGTACTGCACAATATTTTGACAAGAGTATCTGACTATTGGATCAATTTTGCCATCACTCAAAGACTTTAAATTCAGATGGTCTTTTTTCCGCAAAAGATATGTTGTATCTCAAACAGAAGTTGTAGGCATGCTACAGGAATCATTAGGTGAAACCCTATGACCTTTGTTATGTCGGAGTCAGACTAGATCACTGTAAACGATTCCTTCTGGTCCAGAAATCTATATATCTATAAATATGTATCTATAAAAAACCACTTACACCTGTGCTTGCTTTACTGTGAAATCAGAGTATGTGAGATTTCCTTCCCTGGACCTTTGTTTAGCTCAAAACATGCTTTTCTGACCAACTGAAGTTGATCCAATAAAAGATGTTACATCGCTTGTTTTGTCTCTCCTGTATCCTGGGACCAGCACAGCAAGTTGACTTCATTACATCTCCCTTGAGTAGTCCCACTGATTTCAATGGTCTCACTGACTTGACTGCTGTGAGCTGTCTCATTGATTTACTCAGAGTAAGAAATGATCACATGTGAGTTTGTAGGGCTGAGGCCTTAAACCAGCAGTAGGCAATAATTTTTGGTGGGATGGGCCTTCCAAGAATTTGGTAAGTGGTCATGGGCTGCACTTTTGCATGATGTTACTGGAGCAGGTGCAGGTTCTAGGATGGAGGCTGTATGCAGAAGGTCGCTCAGGGTAGGGGACTGGGATGCAGGCGGGGGTGTGAGATCTGGGAGGGAGTTTGGGTGAAGGAGGGGGTTGTAAACTGGAGCAGGGGATGAGGTACAGGAGGGAGTGTGGAGTCTGGAAGGGAGTCTTGGTGCAGGAGAAGTTAGGGACCTGGAGGATGGGTGCAGGAGAGTGGAGTGTCTGGGAGGGTGTTGTGACCCGCTGCAGGAGGAGGGCCTGGGGTTTGGGTTGTGGCCTGGGGCAGAGGATTGGTGTGGAGGGCGTGGGAGGGGGTATGGGTGCAGGAGGAAGTTTGCAGAAGGTTTGGGTTACCTGGCGTGGGGGTGCAGGAGGAAGATTGAAGGGAGAGGGGAACTGGGGTGCCGGGGGAGGCTTTGGCTTGGAGGCACTTACTCAGGTGGCTTCCAGCCAGCAGCCCTGCAGGTCCCTCATGCAGCCTCCCTGTCTGCTGCAACCCCTGCACGTCGCTCAAAGTGGCCAGCTGCAGGGGCCATGTGCTGCTTGGAGTGCATTGAGCTGGGAGTGGAGGGGAATAATTCACGTGCTGCCTATCCTACAAACAGACAGATCCTGTTGGCTGTTTTCCAGGCAGCGTGAGCTTTGAGATTGTGCTGGGGGTGGGCAACGTGTGGTAATCTTGCATGTCTCATTGGTCAGAAACCAGGCAATGCATTTCTCTGCTGTGTGGCCTCAGGCAGGATGGAGTATAGCCCTTTAAGAACCTGCTCCGCTCACCCCCATGATAGGCTGTGCATGGTCTCACCGTTCTGCTGAAGGGCAGGGGAAGTGCTTTGTTTTGGTTTCTCAGTATGATGACAGCTGTATATCTCTGTGGTCTAATTTTTGTTTACTCTGCCTAGTGAGTGCCCATATTTCTATTCCATATGTTAGGGCTCTTAACACACACCAATGGTTTGTGTTATGTTTTAAGTAAAGAAAGTGTTTAGTCTTAACTATCCAAGTACAAAAATCCTTCTGCTCCATGAAATGTGGTTTTGTTTTGTTTTTTTTATTCTGTTTTTCAGTCCTGGTCCTCCTGAGCAAATCATTACAAATGGCGTCCTAGTAGTAAGTTTAAATTGGACTTTTTTCCTCTGTTCCTTCACTATGTGGCTTCCCTTCTTTTGTTTCTTTTCCCTGTACCGGAAAATCCTTTTGGTACTTTATACAGAGGACTTGAGTGAAAATTTTTAGTAGTAGCATGGGTCTAAAATAAGGAAACGAAGCAGGGATTCCCGGCTAGTGTGTTTTCTGCATTTCATTCTCCATGCACAAATAAAAATTCCTATACGCCATGTGTGAAATCCTGACACGTTGATGGGAAAACTACCATTGATTAAAATGAGTTTATGGTTTTGCCCATTCTGTGGTTTGTAGAAGCAGCAGTGTCCCAGATCGCCAGGGTTTCCCAGGCAGTGTTTCTTTCTAGATCGACTAGAACATACATAACAAGAGCATCTGACGAACTGGGTCTTTGCCCATGAAAGCTTATGCTCCGAAATATCTGTTGGTCTATAAGGTACCATAGGGCCTCTTGTTGTTATGTATGTTCTAGTAGATCTAGAAAGAAACACTGCCTGGGAAACCCTGGTGATCTGGGACACTGCTGCTTTTACAAACCACAGAATGGGCAAAATCATAAACTCATTTAAATCAATGGTAGTTTTCCCATCAAAGTGTAAGGATTTCACACATGGCGTGTTGGAATTTTTGTTTGTGCATGGAGAATGAAATGCAGAAAACACCCCAGCTGGAGTCCCTGCTTTGTTTCCTTATTTTAGAAGCCTCACCTTCACTCTGCCCCATTTAAGGCCAGTGCCTACCTGCCTCAGCTTCATTGAGTCACGCATCTGACAAAGCAGGTCTTTGCCCACGAAAGCTTATGCTCCAAAATATCTGTTGCTCTATAAGGTGCCATAGGACCTCTTGTTGAAGATGCAGACTAACATGGCTACCTCTCCGATGCGAGAACATGCATATTCACTGTGAGAACTTTACTCTCTTTACTTTGGGTCCGATTGCTTTTGGCCATGGTGTGGCATCACAAGGGTGTGGAGAGTGCAAATATCTTTCCTCGCCTTAGGCTACCTTCTTCAAAGGACAGCCACAATGTGGCTGAGGCAGGCAGGCACTAGTCTTAAATGGGGCAGAGTGAAGGTGAGGCTTTTAACTCTAGTAACCGCATGGAATTTGGAAAGAGGAGCACAGGCTGGAGGAGGAAAGCATTTGGAAGAGGCATCTGGACATCTGTCTGCATGCATGTGGTTGGAATGCTAGTGGAATTTCAGCCACGCTTAATAAACAGCCAGTTTAATTTTTCAAGCATGGAGTCCTCTCGTGTTACTACGTAGAAGGTGGTACATGAAATACTGCCCAACCTCCTGGGCCATGCCTCCCAACAGTCTGGGATTTTGCAGTGCTCTTGCATTGACCCTCAAAGCCCTCTGTCTTGCTTGAAGGCCACTTTGCCACAACCCCTGCATTTGAGTGGCACTGTATCCTGCTGCACTGGCTCACAGCACCAGCCAGGTTTAGCTCATTTGCTTCTCTGTGTCCTCCTGTGCGGGATGGACAGGCCACGCATGACTGGCGCTGTCTCACTTGAGCTGGTGGAACTCCTGAGAGGTATATCTTTTGACTGGCCCAGGGCATAGGGAGCACAGATGGCATCTTACCAAGTAGTGGAAGAGCTGTAGGCAGCACAGACTCTCTAGTAGCCTCTTCTTCCAACTGCCAATCCTGGATATTTCCTCCAGGCACGTTTTACCCCTTTCCCTTCATTTCCTAAATAAGGAGTAAGCCTTGTAATCATATGGCCGTAGATTTTTCTCCAGCCATGCTGTCTGAATGTGTGTGTTAATGACTTAGTGTTAGCGGTCCCTGAAATGGCCCAAAGAGCTACAGGAGCATTAATAATGCCTTACCAATGGGAATAAATCAGAGGGAAGAAAGTTGAAATAACTTTGGTCCAGAACAGTGGGAAGCTGGCACTCCTTGGTATGAACCTCACAAGAACCCATCAGCTGTCCAGCCTTCACCCCCAGTTGAAACGTTCTGAGTAGATGTCTTTATCACCCACTCTTTCACTGATTGTCACTCACAGTCACGTGAAGTTTGCTGCTTAGAAGTTCAGGTGGACAAGGAGGAGAATAAAAAGTACTTGAAAGGTGAGTCCATTTCCTGGCCAGGGTTAAAACTGACACCTTCTACCCTTTTACTAACTTGTTATTTCCAGCTGCAGTCATGGTATCTCTAGATAAGGATTGTTTCTAAGTAGCCCTTTGAATGACAATAAAATATGGTTCAATGAAAGTCTCTGACCTGCCTTTCTCAGCATCAGTCCTCTTCCAATTGCAACTGTTAACTTTGAAGAAAAAACACCTTGGTGGGTGGGCGAAGGTGGAAGAGGACCCCCTCTGTGTCAGCAAAGGGAAGGCCAATGTGTCTCAAATTTCCTTTTGTTGAATGAGAATACCTGTTGTTGGCCATTTTTTTCACTGACTGTGGCTTGTGAGAGCTGTTGGTGTGGAAGGCTGCTGAAGGCTTGTGTGGAAGATTACGACTGCATGGAAGGAAATGTGTTGATTTTGGTAGGGGTTGTACCCCCCCTGTGGAGGGTAACATTAGTGAGTCTACTCTACAAGGCTCAGCTAAGGGCCATGTGCTGTAGCCTTGTGTCTTTAGCTGTAAGCACCCCAGGTTCAATCCTGCCAGTATCATAATCTGGGGCTCATCCTGGATGAGCGGCTGAGAGGTCTCTGGAGCTCAAGATGCATGTCCTCAGGTGGGGGAGTATGTAAGGGAGACCATGGATGGAGAGACTAATGAGACTAGTGATTTGCGGCTTTAGTTAAGGGGGCCTTGGCTTTTAGCTCATGCAGTTGAAGCCACTGCCTTTAGCTCCAAGGATCCCAGGTTCAATCCAGCCTACAGCCAGCCCATGCATCCTGGCTGTCTAAATCTATTTTTTTCTAGAGAATAAAAATGTTGTGCTTACGGTGGATGCGTCGTATGAAGGAACACAGAAAACCACTATGGACTCAGACACTTTCCACTTTCACTGCATAAAAAGTTGGGAGCCAATACTAAAAGCCAAGCTGCAGGTAAAGCCCTCTGTTCATTAGTATTTATAACAACTCTCCAACTGATTTACCAAGGATCAGACCTGCTCATTTGTTCAACAGACTTGAAAAGTTTCCTGCCTGCAGATAAAACAATTAAACGTCTCCTTCCTCCTTCCAGAGTGTTTCAGATAAGGAAGGCAGTGAAGGCAGTTCAGATGACTCCTTAACAGTACCCCTGAAATTACTTGCTGTGGGAGAGAAAGTGAAAGTACACCTTCTTGTAGGACAGGTGAGACCATTATCATCTCCGTAAATTTTTATTGAAAGGAACAAAGATAAAGCTTGATTGACTGAATAAAGGAAAATAATAATTTAAGCATTGTAGCTATTGGTAAATTGTTGAATCTGGTGGGGTGGGCTGGGAGCTAGGATCAAGCTGTCAGGTTATTGAGTCTTTGTAAATGCTATGCAATCTTGGAACATACAGGCTACGTGTACACTAGCACACTACGTCGAAGTAGCCTATTTTGAAGTAAGGACATCGAAATAGGCTACTTTGATGCGTATCATCTACACGTCCTCTGGGGCTGGTGCCATTGATGTTCAGCATCGAAGTAGCGATGGAGAACATCGAAGGGAGCCGCCCCAGAAGGAAACAGAGTGTCAACACACACAAGTGCTCCCCATCAAAGTAAGGGGCCAGCAAAGCCCCACGCTGCTCCCTTAAAAGGGCCCCTCTCAGACACAATTGGCCTGCACAAAACGAGATCCACGGAGCTGACAACTGGTTGCAGACCCTGTGCATGCAGCATGGACCCCCAGCTGCAGCAGCAGCCAAAAGCCGTGGGCTATGGGCTGCTGCAAGCAGTGACCATAGAGTCCCGCAGGGGCTGGACAGAGCGTCTCTCAACCCCTCAGCTGATGGTCGCCATGGAGGACACCGCTATTTCGAAGTAGTGGGACGTGGATCGTCTACACATGCCCTACTTCAACGCTGAACGTCGATGTAGGGTGCTATTGCCATCTTCGGATGGGAATAGCGATTTCGACGTCTCGCCACCTAACGTCAATTTCAATGTCGATATAGCACACAGCGCGTGTAGACGCGATGCATGCTATTTCGACATTGTGCCGGCTACTTCGAAGTAGCTGGCTAGTGTAGACGCACCCACACTGTAACAACATTTTGTTGAGCTGAACACTTCAGGGATGTCCCTCTGTGAAGATGACAATTACAGGTGGGTGTACCCCAAACTAAGTTTCCTGAAGAGCAGCGGTAGCTGTGCTCTCTGCCTTGCTGGAGATTTTTAAATGTGAATCTAAAAATGTTTAGCAGATTGACATTTGTCATCCATCCTCTAGTTTGAATTAGACCAGGCAGAGCTAAAGGAAGGCCAGTCCAATCATCTCCTCTGCCAGCTGGGACTTTTCGTCGTCTTCTTTCAAACCTCATGGCAGGCCTGGTGTGAGGCTAAGGCATGAGAAATTAATCCCCAAGGAGCCTTTCTCCCAGGGACAAGGGAACATGAAAATCTTTTTTACTTCCTCTGGTTTCCCCCCTTTTCTAGAAGTCTGTGTTCCCGCTCTTCAGCAGGCCCTCCTTTCTTAAAATTAGCAGCCTTTTGGGAGGACTACGTGACTGATCTTCCTTCTTCCCCTCTCTAGTCTTCAGTGGGCTGGCTGAACCCCTTCCTCCAACATGTCTTGGTGTGAGGGGAAGTGGGGCATTGCTGCTCAGGCTGACTGGGGGCTCCACCAGTCCATTAGGGAGGTGGTTGACTGTTCTATCCCACTCAGTCAACAGTGGGACCAGAAACAATGCTGTCAGTGCCACCCTAGGCTGTCTAGAACGGTTGTTGATGGCAGTAGGCTTATTTACGCCCCTGCTCCTACTCTTTCCCAAGGTTAACAGATGTGATAGGTGGGAAGTTGCTCACTTCAGATGGCACTTCCTCTCATTGTGTCCCTCATATGACTTTTATCTGTCCTTTTAATAGTTCAATTTTTTGCTTTTAGAATGCAAAACTGGAACTGCAGCTCCAAGTAAATGATTGGTAAGAGATCCTCTTTCTCCATAAATTTCTTATTGCTTCCTGGGGCAGCTAAACTCCAAAGCCCATGAGAATGGAGGGTATTCTTGACTTCACCTAAGTAATGCACATCAGTTCAATAAATCACTATTGTGGAGCCAAAACAGAAGAGGGACCACACTCCAGTAAACATTCTTGGGGATAATCACAGTAGGAATGAATACCACGACTCTAAGCGACAAAGGAGAATTTCAGAAGTATTAGGAATCTAGCTGTAAAGACCGTAATGTGAAAAGTGAGACAATTTAAAATACGCAGGCTGGAGCCTTCTTAAACGTAGCACAGCAGAGTTGGAGGAGCAGGAAAGCAAGAGAGGGGAAAACCGGATAGGATTTAAATGACAAGATTAAAAAGGTTTTTCAAACCAAACGGCTATCTTCCAAAAATGGAAATCCAGCGCAAGGGAAGCCAATAGAAAGGAGCAACAACTAGGAAAAGAAAAATGAATAAGGAACAGAAAATGCAGAACACAGTCTAATACACTTACATAGCTCAATTGTGCAGCTTCACATGGAATCCTGTGGTTGGTTCAGGTCGGCAAAGCTCAGAAAAATTTCCAGAGGTGGTGGTGACAAAGCTAATCAGAGGTATGAAGAGATTTCTCTTCACAGTTCAGTTGTCTTTCAGTGACTGAAGTGCCACATATGCTTGGAAAATGAGCTTGTTGTCAGGCTGGTTATACCAAATATGTGCTGAAATTCCATTAATCTCAGTGTACTTTCTAATAAAAAATACAGAAAGGCTACCAAGCAAAATCAGGAAGAACCTAATGCCAGTGGTTTGCTCTCTGGCTGTCGGACTGGTTTTTGTGTCTGTAAAACTGAATGGAGAATCCTGATTCTTTATAAATATTAACTAAAGCTGCTAAACTGTTTGCTTATGTTTTAATAAGCGGACCTGTGTGATGACGTATCATTATGCATGTTCCAGCCCAGAACATCTAGATGTGCGTTTAGGGTATAATCTGTGTGCAGAGGAGCAAGAATTCTTGAAGAAAAGGAAAAAGGTGGTTGCAAGTGCCTTGAAAAAGCTTCTTCAGTTGAAGAGAGATCTGCATGAACATGAGGTTTGTGAGTTGGTCAGTCTTGTGACTGGGGTAGGATATGGGAGGGGAAAATGTATTTCAAATATGGTGAGTCCTGAATCGATGCCATTTCCAGTGAGCTTTCTTCTTCAGTCCTTCTCTGTTCCAAACAACTCCATCAACTTTGAGGCAGCTGGAACAGAACTGCAAAGTGTCATATTGGAAAATGATTAAGGATCTTGGAATTCTAAGTCAAGTTAAAAATGCTCTTGTGTACTTCCTATGTATATTGGAGCAGAGCAAAAATGGAAGAGGAAGTCCAGCCAGGCACCCCAGTCTCTGGGAAACGGGGACACACGAGTCCTGGGTAGTGAACATCCATAAGACATTCTGCCTGCACTACTGAATTGAAATTTTTCTTTGTTTTTTTTTTTTACAAGAAGTTCTTGTTTTTCCACACCGTCTGCTTTGCTACTAGGAACCAGGATGCATTGTTAATGTAACACTTCCCTTTCTAGATGGGTTTTTACTAGTTAAATAAATAAGAATAATTTCATGTAATTTGAGTATTCCCTCTCCCACACTTTCCCTCATTCATAGCTCATGGACTAGCAGCGAGCAGATCACACTGTCCTTGAATCCTTTCATTATTTGGCTGCGAAGAGGAAGGAGATTTTGCAGACTTATTCAACATTTTGAATGATTTTTAAGGTTTAATTGAGGCTAACAGAACCCATATACCCTCTGAGGTTCACTCCTTATTGTCCATGACTGAGATGCCTCCATTGAGGACTGGCTAAACATTGATTCTATGTAACCACTGTCCAGTGATACCGCTGAAGACTGAGGTTGGTCTTTTCTGGGTAGGCAGGTAGCAAAAAGTTAAGGTTAATGCTTGTTTTTAACAGATCCCAGTGATAGCTGTCATGGCACCAGGCGGCAGTGTCAGGGCAATGTCAGCACTGTATGGCCACCTGTTGGGTCTCCAGAAGCTGAATCTCTTGGACTGTGCTACATACCTCACTGGTACCTCTGGCTCAACATGGTGAGGACAAGAGAAGGGCTTTATTTATTTTTTTAACTGCAGCTCCACAGTGGTTGCGGCTGCAACATTTCAATGCAGTGACAAATGCCTGTAGCTTACCTAAATCCTTCATATTCTTGAATGGGTGTAGCCCATTGCTAAGACTCGGAGCTGGTGTTTAAAACAATTTAAGTTTTGCACTGCTAAATCACTCCGGGTTTTGCTTTTTTCCAGCTCCTCTTGCCTGAAAGAACTCCAATCATCATAGAAAGCCTTAGAACTCAGCTTCTACTTGCCCTCACACAGAGATGGCCTGTGCTCTCCCCCGCCCTACTTTTGTGTACTCCCTGTCTAAATTATGTACATAAACAGAGAAGTTATTTAGCCTTTATTGAAGACACGTTAGTTTCATTGCCTGACAGGAACACTTGCACTGTAAGATCAGGCTATTTTAGATCTTTTTTATTGTTGAAAACACCACATTTATTTAATCTGTGCCAAAACTATTTAAATATGTTGAAGAATCACTTCTTCATCTGCCTGGATCTCTTATGTTGGTGCTTTTAAAGTTTGGAACTTTTAAAGGGCAGCGTCCTGAAAACTCTGCAAAACTCTGTGCGTACCTTGGTGGAGGGAGGGGAAGCATCACTGTGCAACTGATCCAACTTTCAGTCGTGGCTCTGCTGCGAAATTTGGGCAAGTCACTTAGTTCTGTGGTGCAGAAACTTTTGCAGTTTTGAGATCTGATGTCATGCTGCACTGGAACAAAAGCCAAACATTTGATGATTTTTGTGGAAACGGAATTATATTGAAGTGCCTGCTTTTGGACTGAAACGTGACACTTTTATTTTAGATAGCGGAGTGCTTACGTCACTACCTTGGGAGACAAAGGGTTTACGTCCCTGTTATGTTAAAGTTTAAAGCAAGCCAAGGCAAGGACTTTGAACCTGGTTCTCTCACGAGAAAAGCCTAACCGAGCAAGCATTCACTCAGTCTCACTGTTTTTCCCATTCCCTTTCGAACGAAAAACAGCAAAACTGGTTTCCTGAAATGTTTGACTTTTCTGAGACAGCATAACTGAGTGTAATTTCCATTTTATTATAAATGTTCCAACCAGATATCTTTAGGACAGAAATCCTGTACCTCAGGAAGTCAGTAGAAACCTGCACTCAGCCCTATGGGGGAGGAACACATACTTAATAACTCTCCACTGGCAAAGTAAGACTAGCAATACTGGACAAGGGGCTCTATCCAAGCTAACACATCCAACCATCTCTAAACTAGAAGCAGACTGTGTCTAGATATCAGCACTCTAGACAAAGAACATCCATAAATAATTCTCACCTGCTTCCTAAGAGTGTTACGAGGTTTAATTCCTCAGAGTTTGTAAAATGCCCTGATGTCCTCAGGTGGACAATACTAAATAATTGTAACATGTTTATCATTAAACCAGTTCTTGCTTTGCTAATATAATCTCTGTGCTTCAGGACCATGACCAACTTGTACAAAAACACTTCCTGGTCACAGAAAACATTGGAAGGTCCAATCAGTCTAGCAAAGAAACAGGTGATGAAGTGCAAGACAAATGCTATTTCCGTGGAGCATCTGAACAATTATTGTGAGCAGATGATTGAGAGAGCAGAAGAAGGACACATGCCATCTTTTACAGAGCTGTGGTCACTTGTTCAGGAAGTGTTTTTACGTGATGAGGTATGTAAAGTGATTCTTGGAGCTCACATCAGCTATTCCATAGCTAAGGAAAATGCTTTCCCTGTTTCTTTGCGCTTTTAATTACAACATGTGTAGGTGTGCACAAAGATGTAGTCACCTTAAATGTAACTATTCAGAAATATCAGTGCATAACATTCACCAAAGTGCCTAAGTAAGTCCTGTGTTCAAAGGTGCTCGAGATCTTCCAAAGCTTCTAGTGACTTTGAGTGCCCCAGTTTTTGAGTGCCCAATTGATTTTCAGAAGATGCTGATCAACCAGCCTCTGAAATTCAGTCACCTGTAAAGGTCTTGCTAGTTGGGCACTCAAAAGTCGATTCACTAAAATCACTAATAACTTCTGCAAATAGGCCTCTGCCTCATTCAACGTCAATTGGATTTAGGGGCTACATCACTCAGATGCTTTTGAGAATGTTATGTGGTGTCAAAAATATCCAGAGAGCAATCAAGGCAGAGATTTGAAGGCCACTTCTGAAAATATGTCCAGTAGGTTCATGCATTTGACATGAAAGCATCTGTTTGTTATTCAAGTAGACTCTGGTAGCTTCTTCTCACTGCATTTCAGATTTACAATTTTCCTTATGGTCTTTGTAATATTTTCTGTCTCCTTGATTAGCCAGATGCAAGTAAACTCTCAGACCAGCGCAAGGCTGTGGACCAGGGTCAGAACCCCTTGCCTCTCTATGCAATCCTCAATGTCAAAGTGGACCAGATGAGCACTTTTAAATTTAGAGGTAAGTTTTCCAAGATTTACCTTAGTTTATGAATTCAGTTCCTGTTGACCAGAGAGGCTGAAGAGTGTTTCAGAGAGGGGGAGGAAATCCTCTACAGCTCAGCCCCAGTTCTCGAAAGCTTACATTTTCCTGATGTAAGGAAGGAATTTGTCCTTATCTTGGAACTGCTAGGGACTCGCTACTTTTTGAAAGTTAGCAAAGATGATTCGGTGGATAATGCACATGGATGTGGACAAGGAAGTAGACTGTTAACTCAGAAGAGTGGAGCATAGATTCCAGCTGAGTCACAGACTTTGGGTTTAACCTTGGTCAAATCACCTAATGTACCTTGTGTAAAATTGGAGACCTCTACAGCTCTTCCATACCATTGTGTACTGGGGCATATAAATATTTAAGCAGACATTGATCTGCTCTCATTTAGAAGCCTGGATCTGGGCTTTAGAGTCTAATGTTAGGACAACATAATTTGAAAATCTTGACCTTACCATCTCAGGTGGTTCTCAGCTTGCTAGCTACTGAAACTGTCTCTTATGGGCCATGCTAGCCTTGCTTAGATTTGCAAATTACCAGGAGGTGCAGCCCATTCCCTGAACCCATTTGAATCATTACCCTATAGAGGACAGCCCCGTATCTGCTGAATGTTCACAGAAATCCCAGGGCTGCTGTCCCAAAGGGAACCATGTAACTATCAGCTTGTCTAATGAAATTTAGGATCAATTCTTTTATATCACAGCACTGAGATAGATTTACAGTGAAAACAGCCTTAAATTATTATCAAAAGAAAAGACTTAAGAGCTAGTGAATAAGGATAATGTAAACAGAAAGGTCACATATAAAACAAGTCAGTGCATGCTTCCCAGAGAGTAAACTTAACTTTAACCATCACTCAAAAGTAGTCTGATGTTACTTAGATATTCTTTGCCGTGTTTCCAATCAGGGCAGGTTGGGATCCCGTTTTCACAAATGTTTGTGCATTGCCTGATTACTTCGTGAGGTGCAGAATCCAGGGGTGTTGCCTTCTGCTTATATCCCCAAAGATCGTTGTCTGCCTCCTGACTCAGGGAAACTCCCTGTGGTTCAGACTCTGAGGTCATGTTTCCCTGTTGACTTTCTAGCTCTGTTAATTTGTATAAAAATAGGACTTCCATTGTATTGACTTACAGTGCTTAGTTTACACATGAACCAGGATAGATAGGTGGATATATGCCCCTTGTCTGGAGGGGGGAAAAGAAAATGTTTGTCAACCCTACCTAGATTCAGACTTTAGAAGCATGTTTTCATTATGTATACACAACTTTTAACGTAATAACTATCCATACATTTCATAATGATTAGCTGACGCTGGCTTTCATGTAAGATCTTGCATGGCATCATTTGTGGATAAATGCCATGAAAGCTCTGTATGGGTGCAATGAGTTTGTCAGGCCTGTTTAAAAATTGCTGTTACACAACAGCGAACCTGTTGTATCATGCAAGCAAGGTCCTAAAAAACTCAACAGAACTTTATGTACAAAAGTGAAACCTTTTTACAATGCTGCTGCATCATTCTGTAGCTCTCACTAAGCCCCCGGCTAATATCCTCCAGTCTCCTTCTGTTTCCTGTACTTCCAGACTCCCAGCAGCCAGTGCTCTCAGTTCTAGTAATTACAAGCAGTATTCCATCTAAAACAACACATTCCCTCCTCCCTTAAGAAGCCGTCAATTATAAAATAAACATTGCTCTAACTACAGCAAGAAATATGGAACAAGCCATACTGTTGGCAGAAATATTACACTGAAAACACTGTAAATACTACATAACATAGTCTCTAGTCCACGCAGGTGGTTGTCTGCGTTGGCAGACCGTCTTTCAAATCCAGTTTCTAGTGCAATGTCTTGTGTTGGTACTGTGGTGAAGTCATCCAACACAGGTTGAGTGTTGGCATCATTTCCTCTTGGTGCATAGGCAGGCGCAAGATAAGAAGCATTCCACACATGTCCATCAGAAAGCCAATAGGTGCAAAGTCGCCCTTTTCTCAATGATTTTAATAGGGGGAGTGAATTTATGGTCCTGTTTGTGTAGAATTTCAGGTTTTCTTATTCTAACAAAGCAACCACACTCAAACTTCGGTTCCTTAGCATCTGGCCATTTATTTGTGTAAGCCTTACGCTTTTCTTGTTCCTGTTCAACTGTTTTTCTCACATCATCCTCTTATGGTGCATCAGGTCTTGACTTCAGCAATCCAGCAATGTTCAGTTTAGTATTCCTCTGTTTCCCATGCAGTAACTCTGCAGGTGATCCCTGGATTGTGACATGTCATGTAGCCCTGTGTGCTTGCAGGAAATCAGTAGTGAAGGCTATCTACGACTGCCCTTCCTGTTTGCAAACTCTTTCAAGCTTCTATTAATCCTTTCAATTTCCCCATTGATTTGAGGGTAATACACGGATGATCTTCTATGTAAAATGTTCCTCTCTGCTCAAAAAGTTTCAAATTCCAGGGAAGTAAATTAACTACCATTATCTGAAACCAGTTCTTTGGGATTACCTTCCTTGCTAAAAACTGTAGAGAGGAATTTAATCACTGTTAACAGAGGAGATTTGTGATGTAAACACTACTTCAGGCCATTTAACTGAAATAATCTGTTAAAGTGATGGCATAAAGACAGTCAGCTGGAGCAGTATCAAAGGGTCCTACCATGTCAATTGCAACCTTTCCCCATGCAGACTCTGGATCAGGTTTTAGTCCAGCTAGTGAAATTGTATGTGCCAGAAAGGAGAGTTCTGTTCCTCTAAATGCAAATTTAGACAAGTTGAGCTTGAGGCCTGCAGCACTGATGCAGTTTAGTACAGACTGCAGGTTATTTTTGTGCTCCTCAGAAGTATTTCCAAAGACAATATCCTCCAGCTGGCACTGAACCTCCACGTTGATTCCTCAGAATGAAGGACGTCATTTTTGGAAGGCACTTGGGGCAGATGCAAGACCATATGGAACATGTTTAAAACAAAATAGTCCATCATGCACAGGGTGACCATTCCTCCCATATGAGGCGGGACAGTCCTGTATTTGGGATGCCAAAAAGGCGTCCTTACTAATGTTGTAAAGGGATTCACTGTCCTGGATTTGGGCCCTCCCCTTCTGACCTTTTCCGCCAGCAGCTACTGGCGGGAGTCACTTCCCTGAGACTTGGGGAACCAGGGGCAGTGTGGGTGACTGCTGTGTCCCTGCCACTTCCCCAGGACTCATCAGCGCCAGCAGCTGCCACTTTCCTGGGGGTTCTAGGGAGGTCTGGCAGCTGCTGCTTCCCCAGGCTGTTGGTGGCTGCTGCTTCGCTGGCGGCTGCTGCTTCCCCGGTGGCTGCCACCTCCTTCCTGGCTCCCCTTCTATATATCAACCTGTCCCATATTTGGGACAGGGAGATATAGTTGCCCTAATCATGTGTAATAAATGCTGTGAGGTGGTGGTATGCGCCCTGCAAATCAAGAGTGGAAAACATCTTTTGCTCCAGAGCTCTGCAAATACTCTGTGTGAGGCAGGGGGTGGCTGTCAGTCACAATAGCTGTATTTGACTCCCTTAAGTCCATCCTTCCTCTGTGTCACCGCTCTAGGTAAAACCCATTCAGTTGAGTCAATCTCTTCAATAATGTCCTTTTGTACAGTTTTTTAAGTTCCTCTGAAACAGCTGCCCTGACTGAAAGTGGCAAGTGCCTTAACTTCTGCCATACAGGCATCACATTATGTCATATTTTAACTTGGTGCATAAACCCGTAAGCACAGCCACGTTTCTCCTCAGCCTGGTCCTGGGTTCCAGCTGAAACTGGAGTGTGTACTGCAAGAGTGCTTTGCAGAGGAAGATCCATTTGTCCCTTAACTACCTTGAGGTTTAAAGCAGCACATAAATCTCTGCCAAGGACAGGAGTGCCTTTATGGACAATGTAGAACTCTGCAGTTGCACAGCAATTACCAAAAGTCACCGTTGCTGGCAGGCAGCTGCGTACTGGAATTTGGTTTTTCACATAGCACACCAAGTGGCGTTTGGGTTCAGTAAGAGGCACATCTTTAAAGTAATGCAAATAGATGGAATTGGGTAGCATAGGTACTGCTGAGCCAATGTCCAGCATTAGCTGAATAGTGTGTGATTTGCCTGAAGATGCGGCAGAAACATTTACAGTGCACATGATCTGTTCTGGAATATGTGCAGTAGTGATTTTGTCCACACTCAGCACAGTAACATCTGGTATGGTCGCTACGTGCACCTGTCGACTGGACTGGCTGCTGCGGCATACCTTAGCAAAGCGCCCTGTGGTTTTCTTTTTTTGCAGTGATAGGAATGAGCTACTTTTTGGAGGACATCTTGTGTAACTTGCGAGGTGTTGTGGGGATCCACAGTAGAAACAGGCTTTTGCTGTGCTTTGAATTTGCTGATTTTTGTGGGTTTTATTAGCTTTTGCCTTGTAAATGTTTGTCTGCAGTGACAGAGAACTTTTCTGCAAAAGAGTCGCAGCCTGGACTGAGCCTCCTGTATCCATACTCATTATTTTGGCTTCTGCTATAGCTGACTCAATCTGGGTAGCAGTGGTTATTGCTTTTTTCAGTGTAAGTTGTGGTTCTAGAAGCAAGCGTTCTCTTACGTGAAGCATGGTTGTTTTTTCAATGAGCTGGTCTCTAATCATCTCATCTGCCATATTCCCAAAGTCACAAGTTACAATCAGAATCCTCAGAGAAGCAATATACATTTTCCCCTGTTTTCCGCTCATGCTCGCAAAATCTGTAATGATGAGCTACTATGCACTTTTGGCACAAAAAAATTCTTTACTGCATTGAGTGCAGTCTCATATTTATCATCTGCAATGGGAAAGGTGTAAAATATACATTGCCTTTCTGCTCCAAAGCAGAAAGTTTTTCTTCCTTCAAAAACCTCTGTAGCACTGATTGCAAACAGATAAGTCTCAAACATCTGAATCCAGGCAGTAGAAGCAATTGGAGGCTCACCTAGGCTTTGCAGAAAGGGTGCGGGTGTGTTCAGAGGCAGAAGAGCCATCCTCATCACCAAAATGTTGTATCATACAAGCAAGATACTAACTAATAAACTTCAACAGAACTTTATTTAAAAAGTGAAACCTCTTTACAACGCTGCTGCATCATTCTGTAGCTCTCACTAAGCCTCCATTTAATCTCCTCCCTTCTCCTTCCTGCTTCCAGATTCCCAGCAGCCAGTGTTCTTAGTTCCAGTAATTACAAGCAGTATTACATCTAAAACTCTACAGAACCTGTTGCCAGTTGGTACTAATTGGCCTCTAAGTAAGGGTATCTAGCTTCATTCTATTCTGGCTTCAGGGCTTCATCAGTGGGTCTTCCTACTCTTATCTGGAGGGACACATCTCCTGAGATGAGAAGCCAGTTTAGTCTCCAGGTATATCATTTCTCAAAATTTAGTGAAGAAGATTGTATATGATAAATCATACTATCTGCAGTCAGCTCTGAGGAGCTGGATGGAGCAAACCTGTTTGATTTGTGAATTGCTTTTGCTCTCTGTGTAAGTTTCTTCTTTTCCCAGTATCTTAACATTATAATAAAAATCTTGTGTGTCATTCCTTCTGTAGAATGGGTGGAGTTCTCACCTTATGAGGTGGGATTCCAGAAATACGGAGCCTTCATTCGATCAGAAAATTTTGACAGTGAGTTCTTCATGGGGAGGTTGGTGAAGAAGCTCCCGGAATCTCGGATCTGCTTTCTGGAAGGTGATCTATTATTTATGGAACGTAGCCTAATGGAAATCCAACAAAGAACATAAACGTGACGCTAGGGAGCCAGTGGCCTATATTGCAATCCTAGCTAACCTCCCTGCCCCCGCTGTGTGTGGCAATTTAGTTGCCAACTGTTCCAAACAGAGTCAGGTGGTGTTGGCTCTCATTCGCTGCTGGTTAGTGCAGAGATTCCAGCTTCTCCTCCGACCCCAAATTTCTAAATACTTAATTCTGTGCCCTGCAGCCCCATATCTACCCACCCCACAGTCTAGAAATGAAATATGTATTCCCTACCCAGGCTGGATCAGATGGTCCAATTTTAGGGATATTATTTTAGGGATAGTCCCAATATTTGGGGCTTCATCTCACATAGGTGTCTATTACTATCCACCTCTTGTTTTGAATTTTCAGGTTTGCTATCTGATTTACTCTGTCCCCAATGCCCCCTTCCATTCTACCCCATCCGCCCCAATGTCTTTTCCATCCCCTGGACCAGTGGTTTTGGACCAGCGTGCTGCGAGAACTGTCCGAGTGTGCCATGGAATTTTCCTGCACCATGGCTCTATGCAAAGCCACGGTGGTGGTGGTGGTGCAATTGACGAACCCTGCCTGCTCCAGTTGAGGCTCATGCAGCAGGCCTGGGGTGGGTCAGTTTCCCCCCATGGTGGCTTTTTTGCAGGTGGACGTGAGCTGATGTGGCATTTCTCTCATGTGGTTGGACTTGCAGGTATCTGGACTAATCTCTTTGCTCGGAACTTACTGGATGGCTTATACTGGTCCTCCAGTCCAGATGAATTCTGGGATCGCTGGGCCAAAGACATGAAAGAGATGGGTATGTAAAAATCAACATGGATTCCTGCTGTGACTGAGCACATGGTTCCCATTACAGTGGTTACCAGCGGGTCCCCCAGAACAACTTTCACTTATAATTTACTCTGATAGCATGACAGTCTTCCTCTTGTGAAATAAATTAGTTCATTCTGCACTGAGGGCATGTAGACTCTGACAGTATATTATCATGTAACTTCTTGTCTGCCACTTCCCCAGATGACCAATATCGTGTTGCCATTGTTTCACGTTTGGTAATGGCACTGGTTCAGTAGCACTGTCTCTGCCTTATTTTTGTGCCTTTGACATGGAAACTCTTGTAAAGACTGTTGAAATGAATCAAATAGGACTGGGAAGCATGAAGGGCTAGTCTCTTCCTACTAGCCAAAAACAACTTGTCACTCACCTTTCCAGTCCTACCTTGTTGACCCAAGCCATATTTAAGTTCTAATTAAAATGTTTTGATTAGTTCACGTCAACTGTGACCGTGTAAATGGTGGGGCATTTGGTGACGTCACGCTATCAGCAGGGCTATGAAGTAAGCATTGCATTTGGAGGAGGAGGTGGAAGTTGTTGTTTAAATAAAAAAAGAATCAAAGATGGTCAATCGTTTCTTTAAAGCTTGTGAGAAAGAGCAAGAGTGAGTGCGAGAGAGGTAGACACACAAAGATTCAAGAAGAACATTGAACCACAAAGCAGACAGAGAGGGTGGTTAGCCCAAGAAAGGAATACTCCACATTCTTGGTCTTACTCTATATTTTTTTTTTTTTTTTTTTTTTTTTTTTTTTTTGTCTCCCAGCTCGAGAAGATAATGCCTCTGATGGCTCTCTCATTGCCACCACATCTCCATCTTCCACAGCAGGGAAACTTAGTGAAATCTTCAACGACGTTCTGACCACTCGCCCGCTACTGAACAAAACGCATAACTTTCTGAGAGGCCTAGAATTTAACAAGCACTATCTCCAAAAGAGAGAGTTTATTAAATGGAAAGGTAACTGCAACTCAACCTTAGCTGCACTTTTGAGATATCACCTCATGTCAAGGGATAAGTCTAAAGGCAATAACAAAAACATAAGTCATTGCGTGCTAAAGATGAGTGACCGGATCGGCTGAAAATATGAATCTGTTCATATATGTTGCCTTTGTGCCTGGAGAACCAGTCACTCTGGGACCACATCTCTGGAATGAGGGCAAGAGTATGAGGTTGACTCCGGTGTACCTCCAAGCTCCTTGTAGGCCCTGGCTCCCACCTGTGCAACTGTGCTGGCCATTGTATTCTCAGCCCTGCTGGTCATGACCAATCCTGCTGCTGCTGCTGTTGCTGTTGTCAACTAGATTCCGATATCACCCACAGTGTGCTAGGTGTTTTCTTAATGTACCACATGAGAGAGGCCCTTTCTCAAAGAGCTCACATCCTAAGAAAACCAGTAACACTTAAAGTGTGGGAGGAGAGAGAGAGAAAACATACAAAAACAGTATCAATGAGCATTCTCAGCTGCAATATTTGTGACTATTTATGAAAGCAGCCTAGTAGAGGAGGGAGTTGCAGGAGGAGAGCATAGTAGTCTTACAGATTAGTTTAGGGAAGGAGTTATGGTATGAAGGAAACATGCAGTTAGTTGTGGGAAGAGTGAACAATTGACCAGGTGATTGCAACCTCTTTTGGCTGCTTCAGGGAAGCTAAGAAAAGGCCATGTCCAAGAGTCCATCTTTAGAAAAGAGGCAGGAAAGGTCACCTGCTTGGACAGAAATGAGATGAGGGTGGGTGATTTCTAGGCTAAGTGTGAATTTAGTTTTATTTTAAAGTTTTCTTCAGGTAAGTTCTGCCTGAAACCTCAGGCCTTGGTTTAGCATGACTACTTCTTGCCAGCCTGCTGGTGGTGACAGTGGTAGGAGAGGAAAGTAGAGACTGGAAGAAAAGAAAATGGTCTCTTTTTTGCTGTGGTAAATTTGTGAAATGAGGGTAAGGAATTTCACACAGTGACATAGTTAATGACTCCAGCTGACTGCCTTAAGAGAGTCTCATGGAAAGGATTTTGTCAGCCTCTTTTTGAATTTGAAACTCTGAGGGAACTCTTCCAGTGAACTGCTTACTTTCGTTTAGATTTTTAATGAAGAATAAATACAGGACTCTTTCAGCACAGATGGGGGTTTGAGTGGAATGAATAATACACATCTAACCAAAAGAAATCAAAATTTAAACCTCTCTTGTTTATGCTGTGTGATTCAGCAAGTGACTTTCTCCCATTAGTTCAGGATTGTGAACTCCTAGCAGCCAGAAATGTTACATTTGTTTACAGACCTCTTTGCAAATTTTAGCAGTGGGAGATGGAAACATAAGTTATTACTTCAAGATGCTGTCAAGAATTCAAAAATTTGGAGCATCTTACAATTATAATAAATACTTTAAATCAACAGTATAGTATGACTTTATGGCAGGCCAGTTAGAAGAAATAAAATTATATAAAACAGCTGCGTGATCTGTTAACTCTTGTTTCTGACTACAAACTGGTCAGGACCCCAGAGTTCTATTTCTGGCTTTACCATACACTCATTTTGTGACTAATTTTTTCATTTAACCCAGCAACTCTAGGCAAAACATTTAGGATCATATTCTTACTCCTAAGGAGTAAGAAAGTGGGATTTAACACCAGGAAATACTACTGGACTTAGAATGGGGAAGCCAAATGGGCTGCAGCTGGAGTGATGTGTTACCTCAATGTATGAGGATTTGGGCCTTAAAAACATAAACAACCTCTGCATGCTTGAGTTTCCCCATCTGTAAAATCCATCTAGGAGTATTTGCTTGGTTTTTAGCGATATCGAGGCTTAATTAATTTTTTGTAAGTACTATAAGATCCCTGGAGAAGAGACAGTACACATTTGAACGATGATATTTGGTTGGTGTTAGAAACATAAGAATGCAAGAAAAAGTAAATTGAAAACATTTGGATTTGAGCATTGCACATTCTAATTTTCAAGCATAAGGGTCCCTTGTTCTGAGATTGCAAAAGCCAAACATTCAAAAGACATTTTCTCCCATGTGATGTACAGAAACAGAGAAGGAGGAAGCAAGTAAAACAGGAGAAAACCCCTCTAGATGCGAGGTTATGATGTGAAGAAAAGCATAAAATGAAACCAGTTGAGGGGTCAGCTACGAAGGAAGCTATTATGGCAAAGCATGTTACAGCACTATTAAAATAACTGCAGAATACCTCCTGGGGCTCTCCCCAGTTTTCACACTGCCCTACCACTTAATACTCTGCTCTCTCTTTGTTTTCTTATTCTTAGAAAATAGTCCATTTTTCCTAGTGATGCACTGATTAAAACACCATTATCTTTCAGACACCATGCTGGACTCATCCCCTCACAAACTGACTCCACAGGAGAAACATCTCTGCCTAATAGATGTTGGCTATTTCGCTAACACTAGTTGCACACCGATTCTTAAGCCAGAGAGGAATGTGGATATCATCATCTCACTTGATTACTCGATGGGTAATTTTTTCCAGGTCAGACGATTCAAATTCATGATTGCTTCTAGCACGGAGGGCAACCCTTCCCAGAAGGCTTGCCTGCTCTTTTGATTTTAACAGCACAGTTATAAGAGAATTTGGACTCAGTAGTCCAAATTCCACCATCAGGGTGATACAAATCAGGAGTAACTCCTGATGTCAGGAAATTAATACCCAGGTAGGTATTAATTGTAGTAGCCATTGTAAACAGTTGCTGAATTGGGGCCAATATTTTCTGCCGCCAAAGCAAACAGTGGTTAGTTAATCTCCAGGAGAATACAGGTAGAACCTCTCCTCCAGTCCAGCACCTCAGGATCTGTCAGGTGCTGAACCAGAGACTATGCTGAATCATGGGAGGTCAATACTGTGTAGCACCATTACCAACACTTCCAGTCCTTTTTGGGCTCTTAGAAGACAGCTGGATTAAAGTACAGCTAAATAACTGCACAGAACATTGACTGCCAGGACTGGTGGCTGGAAACAAACTTTATGGGCGATGAGAATCTTGGCCACATTCATAAGTGGTTTCCAGCTAACTAAAATCATGCTAGATTATGGATGTTGCTGGACGAAAGGTTCAGCCTATACAACGTTGTTTTAACCACCTAGAGGCTCCCATTATTTTTCCTGTTCTGGGAGTGAACAATAGCTGGAATTGCCCAAAACACCAGTAAAATGCATAGAAAAGGTATGATGTTCGGACAAAGCCTATCACCCATTTACAACAAGATCCTCAAGGGCTGTGAAGAGAATTGCCCCTTTTTCCTTCCATTTTGACAGTGAGTGGCACCGTGTGTAGGGCACAGTCATTTCCGTGTTGGATTAATGCACAGTGAACTGCTTAGTATTTTACACACACACAGAGAGAGAGAGACAGACAGACAGACAACTGGAAAATTCAGTCAGTCTAGACCAAAGAAGCTTGGATACTTAGTATTCCTTGCAAGGAATGTATTAAATCTTTGCTCCACAGGCTATGCTAGGTTCTAATTCATATCTGGGTGCAATTAACATTGATTTCAATGCTGCATATAGATTGTCTTGTGTTTGCTTAGGGACATCCACCCTGACCTTGGGTTTTAACCCAGCAACAGAGATCACCTAGAGACAACTACATCTAGGTTGGAGGCAGTGTATTTTCAGTGCAGGGCAGGGGGGAAAGTTTTCCTTGATTCTGGTTGGTCTCAGGATTGGCTGAAAGGGACTTCAGATTACCCAGGACCTTTCTCAGGAGGTTGTCTGAGGGAATTTGTGGCTGGGGGGAGAATTACCATCCATTTGCTCACCTTGGATTGTGGTATGAAGAGTGCTGTTTTACTGAGTATTTTAAAGACACCGAGAAGCAAATGGACAGGGGCATTCTACTCATGAGATAGATAAAGTATAAAATACATAAGGGGAACATGCCAGTGCTTGAATCTCTCCAGCTACTGTAACCATCCCCCCACCCCATGGATGGATGGTTGGATGTGCTCGAAACAAAACTTCGGCATTGAACAACCCTCTCTTTATAACGGACTGAACAAAAGCATTGGCTCAACTGTTTCCATACTTAGAAAATTTACTACATCCTGTGTCTAATAGAGAATAATTGTAATTGCCTTTTCTACCTGGCCACAAGCCCCCTTTATTATTCTGTATAAGGTTTGTGTGCTAAGTATGAGTGGGATTTTCAAAACACTCAGAGTTGGCCTAATTCTTCCCCTGCTAAAATTGCCACTGGCTTCTCTGGCAACAGTGATAGACTGGGACTGAAAACTGCCACCCTCTGAGCTTTAATACCCCAGAGGCTTTGCATCAGGTGGCCATATAGGCTATTTGTGTCATTCTGTATTGTGCCTCGTGCAGTTTCAGAGTAATTTAATGTGAATTATTACAGGAAAGCCTGAGTCTAGTGTCTTTTGTGGGGGGTTCTAATGCGGTCTCCTTCTGTGTCAAACCAGCAATTGGAGCTCACATCCAGATACTGTAAAACGCTAGGAATCCCATTCCCTACAATTAAGCTGAGTGAGGAAGACAAGAAGAATCCCAAAGAATGTTACGTGTTCTCAGAGGCAGAGGACCCCAGCGCTCCCATAGTGCTCCACTTCCCCTTGGTGAACAATACGTTCAAGGACTACAAGGAACCTGGTAAGTTTGTCGTCAACAGAAGAAAATCATTTTACTACACTGTATGTGGTCAGCCTTCCCACATCTGATCTTCCCATTTGTTCTGTATTGAGGCCCCATTTTTTGACTTCACTCTTAAAGTCATTTAACATATCACAGTAAAAGGCTTGACAGAGCCAAGTTCAAGCAGACTAGTGAATGGTGATCAGTGGCTTTTAAGTTGCATCTGAGGAGCAGGGGGCGAGGGAAGGGTAAGAGAATTTTGTGTTGACTTAAGTACAATTCTTCCTAGATTGTGCGGGAAGAATATGTTAGAAACAGGTTCATCTGTCCTGGGCCAGCTCTGCTCTCATCCTGCCACTCCCAGGGCCTGATAGAAGGCTAGCACCATTCATAACACTGCTCAGTCACTCCACCAAGACTGTGCTTAAATCTCTCCAGGTGTTTAGACTGTCTCCTCAGGAGGAGCCTTTAAATGGAGGCCTTAAGCACATTAAAACTACAAGGATTCAGCTGTAGGACACCCTGAGAAAATGAACAGGCAATGGTCTATCTGTGGCTCTGCAGACATTCCAGTTGTAAACGCTCAGCACTTTCAAACTAATGAGTTGATTTTATTCAAATTTGGAACAACTTGCCTTTCACAGGGAGGATGCTGAAGCCAGCCAGGCTTGAAGTTTCTCCCTGCAGCCTCTGTGAGCTATCAGAGTGCAACATTTCAAATCAGACCTGAAGCAACCTGGTTTTCTTAGATGAATCTGCAGAGAAAAATACTCCAACAGTTAAATGGATGCTGTTCAAACTCTGCAGAAAAATTAATTTGCTCTGGGCCAACTGCATGGAAAACTTCTCCCAGACAGAATGTTGGAGAAAGTTATAAGCAACTAAAGTGGCTTAGAAAAATTTCTTCAGACTTACGGTCCCATTTACCATGGAAGACTCATGTTAGTGTTAACTCCAGGCTAAACACCGTGACTAAATATGGTTTAGAAACTTTACAAATTAGTAATCAACAGATTAGAAAGAAATTTGGAGCCACTCCATAGGGACAGAGAGCTTCACAATCAGATAAAGCTGTGGAACACAGCATCGCAGGTCAAACAGCAGCTTTCGCAGTTCACTTAATGAAAAACAGCTGAGAGCATGTGGAAGGAATGCTGGAGTTTAGCTACTCTGTACCCTGGGCCCAACCTATGAGTGATGAGTCATACTGGTTTGCCTCCAAAGGGCAATTTATTCCTAGATCTGAGCTTCAAGGTGACAGGTTAATTCTTAAAGAGTGCACTTGGGGAATGGGAGACCTAGTCCTTGCAACTTCAAAAGGTGGCTATTTTAATTTCTGGCTGAGGGGGAGACGTGCCAGAGAGCTTTAAATTTAATCAGTTGATTTTGACTAAGGGGCCAGTGTGGACAAGTTGGCTCTTTAAAATGAAAATCCTGTGTTTGCATGCACGAAACAAGCAGTAACACCTGCAGGGTACAGGGTTGGCATAAAAAAGTCTAGAGTACAAAATGAGCCATTTGAGGCAAAACTCTTAGCACAGCCTGAGAAGTTTTACACAGTAATATTCAATAGTAACAGAGAGTAAGCCGTGCTAGTCTGTACACTATCAAAACAAAAAGCTGTCAAGTAGCACTTTAAAGACTAGCAAAATAGTTTATTAGGTGAGCTTTCGTGGGACAGACCCACTTCTTCAGACCATAGCCAGACCAGAACAGACTCAATATTTAAGATACAGAGAACCACAAACAGTAAGCAGGGAGGACAAATCAGAAAAAGATAATCAAGGTGAGCAAATCAGAGACCACTCCACTCTCTGATTTGCTCACCTTGATTATCTTTTTCTGATTTGTCCTCCTTGCTTACTGTTTTTGGTTCTCTGTGTCTTAAATATTGAGTCTGTTCTGGTCTGGCTATGGTCTGAAGAAGTGGGTCTGTCCCACGAAAGCTCACCTAATAAACTATTTTGCTAGTCTTTAAAGTGCTACAGTAATATTCAGTTTCTCTTGCCTGGAAAGCAAACACACAGGAGAAACCAGCAATCCAAGTTACAATGAACGACAGAAGCCAACTGACTTCTCATGAATGCAGTGTAGGTGTCAGTTTGACATGGCTCCAGTAGGTACTACAGATGACATCTCAAATATGGTATGGTTTTAGAGCCCTGGCAGAGGTTGTACAAAATTAGTTTATTCCCAGCCGCTGGCCTCAATGCTGGTGATTTATTCATTTCTGCCTCCTGTGGCAATGCATTCCAGGCTTCAAATAAATGTGATACTCGGAGACGCTGGAAGGGTGAATCCAAACTCAGCAGTCTAAATATTTGATTTCTGTAGTCTCTGGATGCAGTATACAGGACTGCCTGACAGCAAGTCCTTAGTAGAAAGTAAAATTAACCAGGAGCAGTGGAATGCTGACTGCTAGCACATTTGGGTGATGGTGGTAAGATAGCAAAGAGCTGGAGGACTGTAGCTTGCTAGGCAATGAATTCCCACCCACAGCTGATTTCTTCTTTTCTGTCTCCTGTGGCATCGCGTGGCTTTACCTGCTGGCAGGCACTTAATACTCAAGCCAGTAGTGATCAAAATAGGCCTAATTGTGCACTCTGTGTGATGTTAAGCCAGACCACTGAAGTTAATGGAATTGCTTTGTATTTATGCAGCATAGCTGGGGGGTGGGGAAGGGAGGGAGAACATTGACCCCTCTGACCTTTGATGTATTTTTGTTGGTCTCTGCTTTTGAAATTTGTTTGTCATTCAGCAGGTTTAAAGTTAGCATTTCAAATGCAGCTGGATTATACTTAAATTCATCAGGAAACTTCAGTCTCCCATGGAGGTCTGCGGGATATCTGGAGAGTTAGATTCCCCTTTTGAGCAATCAGACTGCTCCATCTATACTAGCCTTTATGTAATGAGCAGGAGAACTTAGCAAATGAGCTTCACCACTGTTGCTAATGAGAATGTTATGTGCACCAGACACATATTTTACTGTCTTTGATATGTGAGAGTCAGCTCACAATGGTGGCTTTTCCCTTCCTTTGCAGGGGTGAAGCGCAGCCCTTCAGAGAGGAAGGACGGTGATGTAAATTTGACCAATGATAGGTCACCTTATTATTTTACAAAACTGAGGTACTCTGCAGAAGACTTTGACAAACTGGTGAAGCTGGGTAGCTACACTATCTGCAATAACAAAGACCTGATTCTCCAGACCATCCAGTGGGCTATGACACGGAGGAGATTGAGCATGAGGGGATGTTTCCCCACCTGTCCTGAAGTTGAATCTGCATAAACCGGATTTCTGCCACCTCTGCCAGCTGTAGGTTACCCTGGTGTGCCAGTGTTCCAGGGGCAGTGCTGGTGCTTACATTGTATGAAGTGACACTGTACCTGTATAGTTCTTTTCATATCTTCTTAGTGACAAAAAGCTTGATTAAAAATTCACTTGTTGCAGCCATACCAACCTCAGATTGTGTTCCTGTCCCCTATGAGAGTAGGGCTTGGGAAGTGAGTACTAGGAGATGCTGCAGGAACTAGTCATGGGAGGGCGGTGTATTACACTCTTTGCTCAGTACTGGCCCAGTGCCGCCTACCTTGCCCCTGGTGCTGAGGGCAACAGTGATGGAGGGGCTGAGTTTGGGATGATACATTAGGAAGAAAAGAACTGAGGCCTTGTGGTCAGCGGTGGCCTGATTCGCAGAGGTTCGGCTTACCTGAATTCCCACTGAAGTTAACAGGATCGGTGTGGGCTCAGCACCTGCCCATCAGGCTGTACAAGAATCAAAGAAATTGGAGTAGCATGGCCAAAATTCTAAGGGGAGCACTACGAGTGATAGACATAATTCTATCTACATGCCTCTTGTGGTTAAGTTATTCCTTTCCCCTCAAACAAATGGACATAGTAACACTGTCACATTCTACCATTCCAGGTCTGGTGAATGACATACATTTTTATTAAAATGATTGTTGAGAGCCTGCTGGTAGAAACATAAACAGTTTTGGGTGAGGCTTTTATTTAGATTGTTATGGGCTAAATTCAGCTCTGTAATAAGTGGTGGTAATGGCTGCTTGTCTTCATAAAAGGGCCTCTGACATAAAATGAGATGTTGCCAGGGCAAAGTTAATCTAGAACTGAGTGAACAGTTTTACCCAGGAACTGTATCCTTTATAAAACCGTTACCTACAGCATCATATGCAAACTGTTTTAATAGGGGGGCTTGACCCCTATGTAAATACTTCACACCCCTTTTGGCTGAAGGGTGGGGAACCTTACATGATTTAGTCTGGTATTCATTAACATGCTGTAGAATGAATGTGAGTTGGACTGAGGGGAACCAGCTCTTGTAACCTTTCTGCACATTTAAACAAAAAGGCTGTTGAACTGGACAAAAATTAAAAGCCAGCACTTCAGCTGATGCAATTCAGCAGTGATACAGATGTCAAAGGCATTATAGTAATTTGGGATTTAGTTCATGCCCTGTAACCTTTTTCCATGTGTATTCATCATTGGGGTAGGGGTGGGGGTGTGTGCTTATGTGTTGTAAATGCACTACAGCTATGGACTTACTTGCAGTACAAAAATTAACTCAATAAGCTAAAATAGTGACAGCAGCTGCTGCTTATTGACTGTATATGGCATAAGATACTTTAGCTAGCCCCTTGAGCTGTCATCCAGGCTCACAGTATACTACAAGTCAAGTCATTGAGGCATTAGGGCTTAAGCACTTCTTTGCTAGAGGCAATACCACTACTCTACCTCTACATGCCTAAACACCTATTCTGCGCCCTCACCTCCCTGGTAAAAGTGAGTGAGTGTGGGAAAGAGTGAGCAGCAGCAGAACCATCCAGAGGGAAGAGACAGGGCAAGGCTCTGCGGGGGGGGGGGGGGGGGGGGGGGGGGGGGGGGGGGGGGGGGGGTGAGAGAGAGAGAGAGATTTGTGCCATTAGCAAATTGGCACCACTGGTATCCAAGCAAGTTCCCCAACTCACAGTGTATTTCAGAAACAGCCATAACACTTGTAACTTCATACATGCTTATGTGTAGGTACAGTAATGGCTTTTAGCAGATTATCATGTTTCCCTGGGTACCTTACATGTCATGCTTTATGTGGCATAGCACTGTCATCCATCACCAGTGAGTGTTACTCGATGCTCCCCTATGCTGACAGTTTCACATTATGTATTTGCAGAGAGACTAGGGAAAAAAAATAGCACCCTGGCTGCACTTGTGTTGGAGCCCTTACACCGCCCCCAGCCTGCCCTCCCACCCATATTCCCAGGGCTCCCTGCCCTAACTGGTCCCTTGTGTGGCCTCAGCCTCTTGTCCAGTGCTTGCTGGGTAGTTGCCTACGTCACCCAATTGAAGTGCAGGAGTGTGGACAACATTGTCAAAGGTATGTGCCCCCATTGTTCAGGTAAACAAGGCTCACTGGGTGTATGCACAAATGCATGGCCCAGTGCAAGATGAATCCAGGCCATCAGAGTTAAAGGTTGTGACAAGCTCCTCCCACCCACAGCAATGACTGGACAGGAAGCTGCAAGGACTAGTGAGAGCTTTTGTTTTTGTGCCTCTCCCTCTTATTCCCAGCCAATTGCCATACTTTTTATTTTACACTATTGCATGGGACTAAATGTTGGTTCTCATCTGCAGTAAAAATACAATGGCCTAGAAGAAAACTTCAGACATTGAAGTGCATTTTTGTGTTTTGCTACTTAGACAGGCTATTAGCAACGGTCCCTCTAAGCTTTTCCAGCCCTGTGCGCATTCTTTATTTGCACCAAGGCATGGGCATCTGGGCATCACCAGTTAAAAAAAAAAAAAACAAAAAAAAAACCTTTGCAGTGGGTGCCCAGCTAATTAGCTGGGCAGCATTTAAAGCTCTCCTGAGAAGCCGAACAAGCACACACATTACAGGGAACACTAGTTAGTAGCTGAAGTATTTATCTGATTTTAAGGAATGAAATTCTGCATGAGAAGTGGCACTGGCATGAAAGCAAAGTGAAAAAATAATCTACTGCTTCTTAAGAATTCAGACAAATAAAAGACGCCATCGTGTTACTACTGGGTGACTTTATTTAACCAGGAGGAGGAAAAATATTTTGCTTACACATTTATAGTAGCAACTGAACCAGACGTTCAAAATGAATCAATTAAAAAAAATCCCAGGTTACTTTAGAACACAGTTTGCAGTTGAAAGGAAGATGGAATTTCCATACATACTGTTTGGTCCTGTATTTAAATTAAAAAGAATCCCTTGGGTTTGGGCACTGATAAGTGGCAGCTTATAGCTGCAGTAATGATTTGCCAAGTGACATTCAACCAGCCACAGAAATTGCCATCTAAACACTGTTCCTGATTTTTTTAACTCTTACTGTCTAGCACAATTTTTAGGGAGGTCATTTGTTTTAGTGCCACAGTTAACATGCCATTCAAATCTGGTGCCCTACTCCCTTTTCTTGTTGAAATTATTTGCCTAGTAAAGAAAAACTCCTGAAATTGAGAGCTCAGCAAGAGTGGTAGACAATGACTTGAATGCCACGCCCTTTTGAATGAATTGTTTTGGCAGTAGATGCGAAGCTCTGCAAGACCCTACCCACACCTGAAATATTAGTGGGAAATAGTCCTTCCTCCTCTTCTGTAGTGACAGCTATACGCCTTGCAGCAGTCATGTTTGTCACTTCATTAACTGATTCCATGTTCTTACCTTCTGTATTGTGATGCCACCAAGTGCCACTCTAATGGCGAGCTGTATGCATTTAAGGTGTCATAACCATGCACGCTGATGTCAAAGGCAACTTTCTTTAAATAAGACACTGGGTGCTTAAATAGTGGTGGTTCTATGGAGCTTTGGGCTCAAACTAAGTGGCTCTGAATTCAGTTGTATTTCAGCTTGGTCCCCAGCAAGTATTTGCTGTATTTGATACAATTTGCTATGATGGATGGGGAGAAGCAGCCAGACATTAGCCAGCACTATGATTTCTCTACATTTTGTCAGCATCAAAATTATCCCAATTAAACAGCCTTCAACGAGCCTCGTAGAACCAGGTACATGTATCCACTCAAGTTCAATTTGTTAAAACAGTGACAGTTCTAATTTTTTTTTTTTGCCACGTGCTGTGTCTGTTCCCAATGCCTGAGCATTCCCTTCTCCCACATACATTTCACGTGCTTACTGTCCATCTGGACTCCAAGGCAATAAGGTGTGTGCTGGAGACGAGGTCATCTCATCTGGAAAACTGAAGAGCGTGAGCACTCTTGTGCCACTCTTACTTTTTGGTAAAAAACTTTTGAAAGACATTCTTAGCTTTCTCTTTCTTGCCCTCAGTCACTAGCTCTTCCTTCATCTGGGTCAGTGGCTTCACTAAGCTCTTGGTCTGTACACTCTGATCCTCAGCCTTGGTGCCTGAAAAGAACAAGGAATGTAGTCATTGTCTTATGATGGACGACACCGGAATCTGGATTCATCCTCAGACGTGTGTGTGTCAAGGAGCTTCTGGCTAGGTCACCCTATAAAACAGGCCAATCCTAGCCATTTCATAGCATTATTAGCCACACATTAATTCACAACTGCCATAGGCCTCCTTCCCTGCCATTGATTGGTAGAAGAAATGGTGATGTAATTTTGAACTCCAGAGGGCTGATAAGCCCCTTCAGTGGACAGTTATAGGAGCAGAAAATGATGCTAGCTTGATACGCCTACCTCTACTGAATGTCTAGGGTTTTCTCCATGCTGCTTCACAGTGCAAGATGCCAGAGGTGAAACTCTTGCTGGGATAATGGATTGTGCCATTAGCCCAAGCAGCAGCATATTTAACTTTTTTTTATTCATAGTCTTCGAAAGGACAAAGCTTCCCCATTGCAGCGCCCTTTGGTTAAAAAGAGCTGGTGTCTCATGGTAGAGTTGCTGGCTTTTTATGATATTGCTTTAGTAGCAGGTAACTGAGTACCTTGGAGAGCACATGGAAGCAAAATGGATAATTTGTGCATGATTGACACATAGCCAGTGGCACTGGAAGTAATTCTGTGGTGGGAGGGCTGAGCTGCACCCACTCCCCACACACCCAAAAACCTTTTTGTGCCCCTTACTGCCCCCGGCTAGGGGGGTCACACCTAGAATTGCCAGCTCTTCTGTGCCTATGTTCTTAGCTGAAGAAATAGAAGAACTGTGAGAAAGCCCATCAAATAGTGGAATTAGACCATGCAGGAACTGTGTACAGATTGAGTGTCTTTTTCAGCGCTCATCATCCCTCAAGCACTCACAGCATGGAGCCTAGTTAATCTAGGCTCCCACAAGAATGATGTAAATGTAGAACTGCTCCAGCTTTGCTAACCTGGGGGAGATTTCAGGCACCTGGATTGCCTTTTTGAGCTCCTACTCTCACTGTTTACAATGACTGTGTGAGACACCAGTGAAAAAATGATGGCCCCTCTATAGTCACTGTATTTACGTTTTTCAGTGCTATCTGCCTCAGAAAGCAGTAGGAAGGAGCTAGGAAACAAAAAGCATTAGGGACACCCTGCAACTCTTGAGGATAGTGACAATAGCATGAGTCTAGCTTCAGGAATTATTTGGCAAATTTTACGTAGCATACCTCTAACAATCAGGATCTAGATACTACAGTGTGAGAACAGGTTTTACCCCTCAAATAAGCAGATAAATCAACTGCCTGCATGCCATGTTATAGTATGATAAAATGGATAAAGCACATCTTTGTGTGTGTGTGTGTGTGTGTGTGTGTGTATATATATATGGGGAGAGAGAGGTGATGGTTAAAAATTTATATAATTTGTATATTTAGGAAACTACACTGCAATTTCAGCTCCACTTCATATCTGGGCACCAAGCAGTCAGGTGGGTAGGAACACCTCCCAGTGTGTCCTCAGGCAACCAGCTTCAAGTAACTATTTTCCATTGAAGGTAAGGACACTGGAAGCCCATGAGAGTTACTGGAAAGACACTGAGGCAACCAGAAACTGAAAAGAAAACTCCAGCCTTTGAAAACCAAGAAAGAAGGCAGTTTTTCCCTCCTATTTTGACTATCTGTAATGACTGAAGTTTAAAAACAAAACAAAACCACCACCCTGGAATCCTTTGTGAAATGGAAAAGGGTTGAACAGAAAACCTTTCAGAGTGTGGGGAGCAGCCTCGAGGTGGGAAGCTGTCTATGAATGCTGGCTCTTTCTGACAGATTGGGAACTGTTTTAAGGCCATAAGTAACTCATATTAGAAAAGAGGTTTTCTTTAATATGGCCACGTAAAGCATGAGGCTGTTTCTTCATGTTTATATTCTGTGCTTTCCCTTCCCATTTCCAATTTGATTCTGTGATTTTCCTATTAAATAAACTTTTTGCTTATTTTCACCTCAGGACAGTGTGTAGTGTGGATGTGTGAGTCAAAATTAGCTGATGGCCGGGGGGCGGGGGGGGGGGGGGGGGCTTGGTTTCTCAGCTTTGGGGGGTGACAAATCACAGGGGAAAAGAGTGTCATTGGTGTCACCCTGCAAAGAGTAACTAGCCTGGTGGGTGACATCTGATGCTTGTGGACTGGGCTACTCTTGGCAGGGAACTGAACCATTGCTCCATGGCACAAAGAGCTCCTAGGCTACAGGGCAGATGGCAACAGAACCTCTTATTGGTCTGAGTAGCCCCTAAATGTTATTCCCTCTTCTTCCAGATTGCTATACAGATGGAAATAGCTCTTTTATTTAACCAGCAGGACTGTTGATGCTGTGGGCACCTGTTAACTCAAGCCCTGTTAATCAGTCCCTACAGAGCTATTTGCACCTGGATGTCACTCAGTCACAGTTGCATCCTGTTATGTGCCGTGCTCATTTAGGCTGTGTCTAGATGAGCCCCCCGCTTCAAAGGGGGCATGGTAATCAGGGTGGTGGGAGATTACTAATTAAGCACTGCGGTGAATATGCAACACTTCATTAGGCTAAATCTCCCCCACGGCAACTTCGAAGTGTGAAACTTCAAAGTGCCGGCTTGTGTGTAGGAGGAGTAAAGGCGTGCAAGCTGGCACCTGGAAGGGGACATGGTAACTAGGGTGATGGTAGATTGAAGTGTTGAGGTGCATAGGCAGCACTTCATTAGGCTAATTCTCCCCTGCAGCAACTTTGAAGTTGAGGGCTAGTCTAGACACAGCCTTAGTTCCAGCAACAGTCCTCATTTCCTTCCCCACCTCTTTAATTAGCTTGTGCTGTCTGGCTCAGAGCTCCCATCGTACTTCTCTATGCATGCGTGTGTGCGTTTGTTTGTTTTGGGGCTGACCAGCTAGCTCCTGGGTTATACTCCATGGAGAATATAGAGGAGAGGCACCTGACATGAGCTATTTAATGACCATATGTGAGGGAGAACACAGCACCACCGATCAGTGTCATGCTGTTCACTTTCAGCTGTGATTGTGTAACAAGGCATTTCCCGTGAACAGTCCTCTAAGAGAATATTGCAAGGTTGTTCAGAAGAGTTGCCCACAGTTCACACCTCACCATCTTGAATATAGAGATTAAACACACAAAAATTCTCTCTCTATGAGAGAGCGAGAGAGAGCATGCATGAGAGCAAGCACCCTGTATTTCATAATCCTAATGATGAGAAAAACACTCTAGGAAAGAAACCTGAACACAGGCAGACCTATGGTATATGATCAACTAAAATAGGCTCCTGGGGAAAAGAACTAAATCCAAATGTATCAGGAAATTTCTAGAGAAAGTGAAAAAGCGGAGGGCTGGGTAGAGGACATAACAGGGGAGGGAGCGGTATAGATTGTGTGATACCATGGCTTTCCTCACTATATTTAAAAATTTATTTTCTTAATTTCAGTATTGTGCTTGTCACACAGATCAAGGCAGAACTACTTATTACCCATGTCTGCAGGGTCCTGGGCACAGGTGGAAGTTGGTGTCTTCATAATCAAATGAGCGTCTTCTGCTGATTCTCTGGGAATGTTGGAAGTTTCTTTCTCTTGCCTGACTTTGAAGGAGGGAGTTCTCCTGTCAAGAGATTGCACCAACAGAAACTCAGGGACTTTTCAGACATGAATTGAATCAGTAAGAATACTGAGGAAAAATTCAATCATGCAACCATCTCAAAAAGCAAAATAGCCACCAAACAGAAAAGATGCATTATTATTTACATATATACATTAACATAGTCAGTCAGCAATACAAAATAGGAGTAACTTGCCAAAAACCACCAACGTACTCACCTCTGAATGTGAAGGACAAATAACGTATCAGTAATTATTTTATCATCATTCTTCACAACTGCATAACAGATTTTGTGACTGGGCTTGAAATATTCTTAACAATTTTATAAGTCTGATACTAGTTACTAGGTTTGTGCTCCATCTTTTGGTCAAATAATTTCCCATTTATTGGAATGAGAACAAAATGAGTACATATGTGTACAGTGCAGCCGGTACTCACTGTCAACATCTATATAGAGAAGGATGTTCTTGTGCTTCAGACACTGGACTGGGATTCAGGATATCTACCTTCACCTCCTGGCTCTCCAGTAGCTTTCCTGTGTGGCCTGGGATAAAGTCACAATCTCTTTGTGCCTCAGTGCCTCACTAGTCAAAGTGAGGGGAATAATTCTTCCCTACCCCCAGGGGATTTGCAAGAATAAACGCCTAAAGATGTGTTGAGTTACTATGGTGATGGGTAAGGGCAGCCTGCAATTCTCTGGCAAAACCAGTGGAATTTCTAGCAATAACGTTCAAGTTCTAAGTTGGGTGACCAGATGTCCCCGACTTTATGGGGACAGCCTTGATACCTGGGGCTTTATCTTACAGGTGCCTACTACCCTCCCGCCTCTGTCCTGATTTTTCACAGTTGGTGTCTGGTCACCCTAGTTCTAACCATATTAACAGGCATGAGGTAGGAGTTGTCCTGCGTAACACAAGGAGCTGGACGGAACAATCAAACTGGTCTCTTTGGTTTCCATGATGCCACGTGTGCTTATAGCACTCTGGACACTTGTGGGCTTTCATGGCTCAAAGAGCTCATGAAGCATAGGGGCATGGATCCCTCCAATCCAACAGGGCTGTTTTCACATCACAACTTATAGGATTCCTACACACTCCACATGCAGCAGAAACGGATTTACACCATTGGCCAGATTTTCTTCCATAGAGATACAAACAATATGTCCAAAGGTTGGGTTTGGATTCTCAGAGTCACACTTGACTATGTAAAGAGGCCATTGTGCACCTAGTTATAGGTCATCATCTCAGGGGAGAAGCTGGATGAGTTTGTTAAGCACCACAATATGAAAATTGCTGTTAGCATTTCACAATGGTCAAAAATGGACTGAAACAAGACATTTACTACATAATATAGTCCAGGGGCTCTGTGCTACTGAAACAATGAAAACTGAGCCAGCCTTTTTATTTCTGAGTGTGAGTGTCTGGTTTCATCCTGAATCTGAGCACTGCCTAAGCACAGGCAAGAAGGAAATCAGACTAACGCTGGAGTGTACTTTCTCACCTGAGTAGTAAGCCGCTGCTGGCTTGTCTTTCAGCAGGCCCTCCACTTGGGAACCTCAAAGACCCAGTCTGAGGCCTCTCTGTATCTGGAGTGACTGGCTGTCTCTCCAGTATAGAAACCTGACTGCGGCCTGCAATGTCAAAGAAAGTACGGGAAACAGGCATGAATCAGAGAGAGAGGCAGTTGGTCATTCCTACAGCCACTGCATATTTCTCAGAGCTGCAGGTATCACTGCATTGCTGCCCTTTTTCATTACGCCAAAGAAGCCATCGCTGCTTGGGGAGGTTTTCAGTATAGGGATTGGACCTAGGAGGGAGCTACCAAGAGCCAAGGTCCCTGTCTACATGAAGGCTGGAAAGAAAAATTCACGTAGTCATAGGGAATTTCTCTCCAATCAGTATCTTGGCTCCAGCCACACAACAACTGAGAAGTTGTTTTCAAGCTCCCTTTGGGGTGTCTACTGCAAGGTTTCCATGTGTACCTCTGCTCTGCATTAAAAAACAGCAGCTGGCCCATGACAGCTGGCTCAGGCTCATGGGACTTGGGCTAAGAGGCTATTTTAATCACAATGTAAAGGTTCAGGCTCAGGCTTGGGCTGTGGCCTGGGCTTTTGGACTTCTGTTAGGTGGGCAGGTCCCAGAGTTCAGAGCTGGAATGTCAACATCACAATTAAGCAAGCCCTTTGCCTGAGCTGCAAGAGTGCAAATCAGCTGGCATGGGCCTTTCAGAGTTGTCCAGCTGCAGTATAGATGTTCACTTCTTGTCAGCTATCGAGTACCTCAGAGTGTACTGCTGTCTATAGGTGACACAGGTAAGCAGGGATCCCAGAAATTCATTTGCCAAAAGGAGTGGAAAAACAGGGAATTTGCATTTTTTGCAAAAAATGTTTGTTACATTTATTAATCCCCCATATGTTAATTGTGAGTTAAATTTTACCAAACATAACAGCGTCATTTAATACGCACAACCTCCCCTTCCTGGGGCTGATTTCTGAACGTGTTTTGAATGTTCATAATTAAATACATTCCAATCAACTGCTTCTCACACATGAAGATTACTCAGTAGTGTTTACAGGCTCGTGTTTTAACGCATCTCAAATTTCCTGTCAGCCTCCAGATCTGAGTAATTAAAGTTATGAAAAGATGCCAAAAACTTTAAAAATCACTGCTAAGGACTGAGCTTGGCAACGACAAATTTCACATTGATGGCAGTGTGCTATTCTGGACTGTGTGCAACAAGGGCATAAATTATGGCTGAAGGGAGACAATTGTCCAACACAGCATTTCCTAAACTTAAAACATTTGTATAAACCTTTCAGGACTTTGGCCTTATCAGCATACCCCAGCTCCCAGTGCCGTCCCAGTGCTTATCTCCTGATTTTTAGTCCTTTATTTTCTGCCGTGAACCCCTTGAAATCTTTTCTTGTACCACCGGCAGTGTGTGTACCACTCTTTGGGAAACAGTGGGGCAGTGTGTATACCACTCTTTGGGAAACAGTGGTCTAACACGTCAAAACTACTAAACATTATGGCTGCATCTACACTACGTTCCTGTTTTGAAAGAGGAATGAGGGAAATCAAAAATGCAAGTGACCTGCTGATTTGCAAATCTCACACCTCATTTGCATAATCTCTTCTGATCACGTATTTGGAAGAGATCTTTTGTAAAATAATAAAAGGCAGTTTAGATGGGGCTCTTTCGAAAAAAAGCCCCATTTCTGAAAGAGCCCAGCTTCCTATTTTGTTTGAGGAAGAAGGGTTCCTTCAAAATGTTTTTTCTTCCCAAAAGAACCCCATCTATACTATTATTTTTTTTCCAAAAAATCTCTTCTGAAAATGCAATTGAAGGAGATTATGCAAATAAAGCATGAGATGTATAAATCAGCACTTCATTTGCATTTTTGATTTCCCTTATTTGCATTCCTCCTTTGAAAGAGGAATGTAGCGTAGATGCAGTGAAACTGCAAGCAAAGAAACAATAACAACAGAGACAAACAGCAGGGCCATTGACAACAGTAAAGAAACAATGCCCTGCTCATTCTGTTAATTTTATTTTATTATGATTAATGGCACCTGTAGGCTTTGAACTTGCTTACAAAACATTAGCAGATCAATAAAACTGTTGTGTTCAACAGATACCTGGTAAATATTGTGGCTAGGGAAACTCAAATTCAGTGTAACTGTGGGAAAACATGGAGTTTTATGGCTTTTTAAGTAGAGATGTCTTTTTTTAATCACAGAAAAGTAGGGTCCCAGCTGATGAGACACTCAAATGTTTTTAAAGGACAAGTACCATACAAAGAGACAGTTTATGACTTCATGATGTTAGTTGCTCTTCCCTTCTCTGAACACTGCTAAACAATTACACCACAAAAATAGATGATCTACCTATAGCACTCCCAAGTGCCTGTATCCATTCATCCATCAGCTTCTGGGAAGGGGCTGCAAAGTAGTATTCTGCCCCATCAATCAACCTGTAAAGAGCAGGGATAGGAGAAAGGACATTCAAATCAGTCTCAACTTTTACACTATTGTCCGATTGAGAAAGGCAGGAATGGCAGTGTCTGCAAATTCCTACAAGGACTGCACTCTTTGCCCTACCACAACTTTTTCTGGGATAGTCTTGAACTAGTGTGGCCGTGGTTAGTTAAAACATTGCAGAGCAGTCATTTACATTTTATTAGCAGGTGTATGCATATGATTTACCGTAAACTGAAGGTGTTTTCTTTCCTGGCATAGTCAGCCAGCCTCTCACAGTTGGCACAGGCAACACTGACTGATAGGACTGTTGTTAAGTTCTGCAGAAGGAAGAACTTACAATGAATACCTGAACAGCTACACCTTTTTGGAGTCTGCCTGACCTATGCTTCGTCTGTGAACACACACTGATACTGTTATTCACACTATCACTAGCTCCCCCAATAGAAAACAACTATACAAGGTCCATCCTTAATGCAATAAAGAAATGGTACTTCACTGTATTTTGAAGGCATCGTTCAAATACGAGCGCGCACAAGAAATCTCAAAAGCCCTTTTCTTAACTTTACAGACAGAAGCTGCCTCCATCAGATGATAAGTTCTGACAAACTGATAGAATTACATCCCCTTCTAATCAAAAGGAAGTGTGTCTACTTTCCTATTTTTTAAAAAAAAAAAAAAAAGAAAAAAACCCTTGGATATTAGAACAGGAAGAAAACGAATGAATCTTAAGGCATGTTACCAGACAGATTCAAGAAACAAGTTACCTTGGATGCTTCCTTTTCATCATTGTAGAAGTCAAGTTTTTGTTTGTGGAGTTTTATGTAGTAGGTGTTCCAAGACCTCGATCTTGGCTTCATGAATAAAGAGGACAATAACATATAATCAGTTATAGTATTTGTAGTTAGATCAATAACATTTCTTTATGCAGTGTGGTGACAGAGAGATAGCTGTGTTAGTCTATATTCTATCAAGACAAGAAAGCAGTCAAGTAGCACTTTAAAGACTAACAAAACAATTTATTAGGTGATGAGCTTTCGTCACACAGACCCACTTCTTCAGACCACAGCCATACCAGAACAGACTCAATATATAAAGCACAGAGGTCCAAAAATCATTATCATGGTTGACAAATCAGAAAAATTGTTACCAAAATTGGCAAATCAGAAGAGCAGGGGGTGCAGGAGCAGAATGTGGGGTGGGGAAGTCAAAGAGTTAGATAAAACAAAGTATGTAAAGGAGTCCTTATAATGGGCCAGGGAATTGCTGTCCTGGTTCAAACCATGTGTTACTGTGTCGAATTTGAGTATAAATGAGAGTTCTGAGCACTCCCTCTGTAATGGAGTGTTAAAGTTCCTTTTCAGAAAAACACAGACTTACAGCTCATTAACAGAATGGCCCACTCCATTAAAGTGCTGGCTGACAGTTTTGTGAGTTTGGAGTTTTCTGTTTTGTGTCCATTCATTCTTTGTCAAAGAGTGTTTACAGTCTGTCCTATATACATGGTGAACAGTAACAGAGAGAGCCATGTTAGTCTATATTCTATCAAAACAAAAAAGCAGTCCAGGAGCACTTTTAAGACTAACAAAACAATTTATTAGGTGATGAGCTTTCATGGGACAGACCCACTTCTTCAGACTGGGATAGTGAGTCTGTCCCACGAAAGCTCATCACCTAATAAGTTATTTTGTTAGTCTTTAAAGTGCTCCTGGACTGCTTTTTTCTATATACATGGTGTGCGGGCATTGTTGGCACATGATGGACACAAAACAGACATCAAAAACTCCCAACACAAACCTGTCAGCTCGCACTTTAATGGAGTGGGCCATTCTGTTAACGACCCGAAAGTCTGTGTTTTACTGAAAAGGAACTTTAACAATCCTTTACAGAGGGAGTGCTCAGAACTCTCATTTATATTCAAATTTGACACATTAACATGTGGTTTGAACCAGCACAGCAATTCCCTGGCCCATTATAAGGACTCTTTTACATACTTTGTTTTATCTAACTCTTTGACTTCCCAACCCACATTCTGCTCCTGCCACCCCCTGCTCTTCTGATTTGCCAACCCTGATAACAATTTTTGGACCTCTGTGCTTTATATATTGAGTCTGTTCTGGTATGGCTGTGGTCTGAAAAAGTGGGTCTGTCCCACGAAAGCTCATCACCTAATAAATTGTTTTGTTAGTCTTCAAAGTGCTACTTGACTGCTTTTTTATTTCTTTCTGCAGCTTCTAGTCATGCAATCAGGGGCTCTGACCTCATAAGCTCTCTTGAGCCAAGAATGGTCAGCCTAGGTTATTTCCTAAGATACTGTAGGAATTGATTTTCGTGATTCCATAAGTGAATCCACATAAATCAGCACTGACCTAATGAAACACCCTGGCGGAAGCAGGCACTAAATGGTTGTGTCAGCTGGCTTTCCATGAAGATATGAACCCAACATTCTATTTCTGCTCACTGAAGATGTCTTTCACTTTCTGCAACTGGGTGTTGGCTGTAATGCACTATCCAGGTTTCAATTTTGGTAATTACAATTTGGCTACAGCGGATAGTAAATTCGTCACTGCTTTCTAGTCTGAGCTCTTGCATAGTGTTACTCAGTGTGTGTGTGTGTTTTTTGAAAAAAAGTAGAGGAACCAGTACTCAGCTGGCTCCCCAGCACAGGGCTGCTGGGGAAGCCTGCCCCTCTCCAGTGAGCTGCGGCTGGGGCTGCTGAGGTGCCAGTACGCAGGACTAGCACAAAAAAACACTGGTATTACTGAGCACTTTTACTAAAGCAGCTGCTCCTTTCCTCCCCAGAAGGTGACACATCTGTGGAGCGCTTTGGGACCTGTTTGGGTGGATGGTGACATCTAAATGTAAAACAACTGGAAGTCCTGTGGCACCTTATAGACCCGCTTTGCCCACAAAAGCTTATGCTCCAGAATATTGGTTAGTTGATAAGGTGCCACAGGACTTCTTGTTGTTTCTGAAGATACAGACTAACTCAGCTACCTCTCTGATATCTAAATGTAAGACATTATTGCAGGTTGAACCTCTCTAATCTGGCACCCTCAAGGACTTGACTTGTGCCAAATGAGAGAATTTGCCAGATGACAGGAGGTCAATATTGTCTAGCAGCATTACCAACACCTCCACTGCTTCCTGGGCTCTTAGAAGACATTCAGACGTAAATGAGAGCTAGATGACAGCACAGGACCCTGAGAGCCAGCACTGGTGGCTGTAAACAAACTTTATGGTGCCATGGAAAACTTGGCTACACCCATGATAAGTGGACATTCAGCTGATTAAAATCATTCCTGGATTATGGATTTTGCTGGATGAGAGAGGTTCAACCTGTATTTTATTGTGCCAAGAGCTTTTTGGTGACTGAGGGAGGAAGAGGGAATAGGTATGGTAGATGTGAGGAGACTTTGTTATGAATTCATTCTATTTCTTACTTTTGGGTGCTTGGGTGAGGTGAGAATTCACTAACATAGTTCATTTAATTTGAGGGTTCACCTGTGTATCTTTAACAGGGTATCACTAGATTCAGTTTTGTATAAGAAAGAAAGACCAAGTGTGGATCTGACACCAACTGAAGCCAATGGGAGTTCTTTCACTGGCTTCTGTGGGAACTGAATCAGGCCCTTATTTCCAAGAGCCTCACCAGTGTAAATGGTTCAGTCACCCAACTCTTGAGGTTCTGTAGCTATGTGGTTATAATGCAAGGAACACTAGCTGAACATGAAGTGAGACCATATGAGCTTACCTGCTTCCGTCCTGGAAGGAGCTGGTCTCTCTTTTCTAGGAACCCCTCCATCATCTGGTGACCTGCAGAAACCTGAAATACACAACATTATAGTTCCACCCTGAAGAAGTGTCAAAACTTCAGACACAACTGTGCTATACATCCCAAGCAGGGGCCATTGTTTTCCTGTTAGCCTTTGCCTTTTTTATGTTCCCAGGAACTCTCTGTAAATCTCTTTCACAAATCTAAATTAGTGCCTGAATGAAAAATGTTTCATGCCTACTCCAAAGAATCTGCTCACACCGTTAGCTTCCCCACACTGTACCAAAGGTTTTTTTTTTTCCTAGTCTACACATCACTTACATGGAGTGACACTGCATTTGTGCAGTGCAATATAATGTGACTATATGGAGCAATCTTAGCAAGAATGGTTTTATAAAACGATAGAAGAAAATTGCCGTTTTTCTCAAAATATTTCACTCTGGTTGCTGTCATCCAGATCCTGCCTCATGGTTGGGCCAGACATCTGACTGGCACTGTGTGGTAGAAGGGACTGCTGGAGGAAAATAACAGTTTTATGGGTTTGGATGCTAATTTGCATTATTATAATTAAAATGGTTTATTTAAAAATTAATGTCCAAAGTATTTTATAATACATATTCAGTAAAGTCTTTTAATATATTTCTGTAATACTTTATTATGCTGTTCTGGCATGTCTGGGGATCTGTATCATGAACACTACCATTTCAGGTACTCACCAATAATTATAATAAAAATCAGCTCCTTAAAACTCCTCTTAAAGGTCCCTCTCAATGTCTTCCTATATCTGCTAGTACTGGTCTGTCCAGTTACTGTAGATCGTAAGTGCGATTCTACAATAAACTTTAACTAGTTGACCTAATTCTCTAAATAATCTTCAGAGGCAATGTATCTTCTCCTACATAAGTTCCTCCATTTCATTTATCATACTTGTTGCCTTATTTCGTACTTTACGCCTTCTGTTGTTACATTTCTGCATTCCAGTAAGGTAACAAAACCAGGACACTGTATTCCCAATGTAATCTCTCAGTGTTTCCAGGAATGTTATGCATCTGTTTAATGATTTATGTGCTATAACTCTCTTAAAACAAAGCAAGCGAACACCCTGCTAGCTTTCTTTATTGCTGCTGCAAAAAATAATCCTTTGATTGTTATTTGGCAATATGTGTTATATCATCATCATTTAGCATTCAAAAAAAAAAAAAAAAGAGCAGAATCATACAGAAACTGATAACAGAGGAAAAAAAGCAACCCATGAATTATAGGGGGTACAAGTAGCGATAACTATAGTTCATGTTACCCAAAATTTTTTATAAAATTAACCTGTTTTAATATGCTTGTACCTTTAATAAACTTTAACAATTCAGGCTGCAATTGTTGATGCGGTGTGGCTGCCTGACACTGAAGCTTTTGGAAAAATGTCAATGAAACCAGTTGAACTAGTCTCAAAATGAGGTACATGAAAGATATATTGCCTTGCTCATTTTAAAAAAAAAAAAAAGACTGGGACTTAAGTAAAAAAGTTTTAGGAGGTGGCACAGTTGGAAAGACTGGAACATGGAGCCAGGACAGGAGGGTACAGGCAGAGAAAATAGGACTGAAAAAGTGGGTTTCACCCACCAAAGATCATGACCTAATAAATTTGTTAATATTTAAGGTGCCATAGGACTGCTTGTTATTTAGGACTGTATTGTAATGGCTGTATCATGCTTGAAAATATTAGATTGTTAGCAGAAAATGTAAATTTCACCATACACACATCAATCAGAGGAGAAAAGTTTTCCATTGATGACTGAATTTTACAAACAGGCAAAGTAGGAAAAAATATGCTTAACAACTTACTAGTCTTTTTAAAGAACATCACCTGGTAAATTTTGAAATGTGATGAGGGCAATTTGTATTTTTATGGTTATAAAAGAATATGCACAAAGGGGCCAGATTAAAGTTGCACAAACCACCTTTATGTGAGCTGGAGTTAACTGAAAATTTTCCATAGAATCAGGTTTTCACTGGAACACACAGCTTAGACAAAACAAACATGTTGCAGGAGTATATTAATATGGTCAACATTTTCTATGGAAAGTTACTGAAAGTTACTGAAATTTCAATTTCATCATTTTGAGATGAACTGACATTGAGAAATGTCACAATTTCCAACAGGATGGAAATTCCATTTTTCAGCCAGCACTAATTCTGGCATTTTTAAACTTCTGAATGCTTAGTTTGTGACTTCAGCAAAGGTTTTTAATATGCTTTTTAATGTAATAGCACATGGAACTTTTACTGTTAAAACTTTTTCTAACTGGCTGCATACTTAAATGAATATTCCTTTTGTGTATCGGTTTCCTTCAGTCTTACCCAAAACCCCAATGTGAGTGCAGTCCAAATCAGGTAGCTACATGCAAAATGTTAGTTTTGTACATAAGGTTGTCTAGTTTGGCACTCACTTTTTGCAGAAGCAAATGAGTGGTTTAGTTGATGCAACTAGATGTTTCAATAGTCAGAAGTTTGGCCCTGTTCCTTAATATTTGAATTTTTTCAATTAAGTTGGTCTATTTTGAATGCTACTTGTTATTTATTGAAGTGAAGAGTGGTATATGACAAGATACATTTTCTGGGACATAAATTCAACTAAAATGTTACTGGACAAGACTTAACTGAACAATTGCTTCTTGGAGATTAGATATCATTCCAAGAATGCACAAATACACCAGTCAGAATAGAGGCTTCTTGGTATTAGAGGAAAACCATTTTTGTGAGCCCCATGCTGCCCACAGGCTATATTTACACTACAGCATAAAGTTGATTTTATGGCAGTTAGCTCAATTTTGCAATGTGACTGTCTTCACTGCAAATACTATTAGGATGATTTCAAAGCACGCTAAGGTCAACTATCTTGCATCGACTAGCCAATGCATCATAATGCCAAGTTTGAATTTAAGAGGTTGAATTAATGCTAGCGTGGAAACTGTGTTTCTTAAAATCAACTTTATTGGCCTCCAGAGGTGTCCAACAGATATCCCATGATGGTGCTTGTTCTGGCCATTTTTACCTCTGCTGCTCTCCAGCTGTGCAGGAAGTAGGTGACAGGAAGCCCAGGAATTTGAATTCCTTGTCTTTTTGACCAGCATGGATAGCACACCTCAGGAGCCATCTTGCCTTCATGAGTAGTCAGGGTTCTTCTGATCCGAGTTCTCCAGGTCACAAGAGAGCTCCAGTATGGAGTCATAACAAGATCCTGGACTTCATTTCTGTTTGGGGAAAGGAATCAGTGCTGAGCAGACTGCGACTCAGCAAGCAAACTGTGAACATTCATGAAAAGATTTTGCGGGGCATGATCACAAAAGGTTACTCCCAGGATGCTCAGCAATGCTGGGTGAAAATGAAGGAGCTCCAGAAGAACTATCATGAAGTCCGAGATGCCAATGGGTGATCTGGGTCATCTCCCAAGATGCGTTGGTAGTATGAGCAGCTGAACTCCATTCTTGGGAGAGACACAACCATGCTTCCTGATCTTAACTGGGACTCTTCCAGAGGCTGCACTCAGGACTCCGGTGGGAGCTGAGAGGGGGACAGGGAGGCAGAGGCCAATAAAGAGGAGGATGCCAACAGTTATCAGCAGGTGTCCGATGAAACTGATCCTACTAGGTTGGAGCTTTTTGTCACCCTCGACTTTGAGGCAGTCTCCCCATTGACTCCTGAAGCTCTGGGGTCCAGCAATGGTGCAGACGGCTCTTCTGGTGAGTATTTTTTTTAGAATGCTACAAGTGGATTGCAGCTGGGTTGGGGTAGAGTTCTACTTCTGTGGAATGTGTTTTTTAAACTGCTACAAGCAGGCTGTGGCAGGTGCAGTAGATCTATGCCCCTTACAGCAGCTTGTTAATATTTCTGGGGATAGAGCACTTATCCTTTTCGGAGACCTCCATAAAGATCTCAGCCAGGTACTCTTAATTTTCACACAAGGTTTTTGGGGAGGTCTGACTTATTGCAGCTTTCACAGTAGCATATCTTGCCATGCCAGGCAACCAGTAAGTAATCTGGTTTCACGGTGTCACACAGCATTCTGGCAAATTATCCTGCCTTGTGCTTCCACAGTATGAACATATTTTCTTTTTCACTCTCCATTATGCTTAGGACCCTGATGTCTCTTTTCGCAACCTAGAAGCAGCATGGGAATTTTGATTAGTTTTTCACACTGCTCCCTGGCCACTTACATTTAAATCCTCTGTCTCCCGTGTCCATGTGGCTGGCAGGTTCTACTGCCCTTCTTCCCTCCCACGACGCTGCTGGCTTTTTCCCTGCACAGGTTTATTGAGCCATTGAGAAAGTTTTTTTCTGCACTTCACAGTTTACAGCGATGACCCTCCCACAGCCCAGTATGGGGCTGGCGGGCTCTACGGACCCTGCTCCCAGATACCAGCATGTGCAGAGAGGGCTTTCCTTGCTTTAAATGGCCTTTTCCCTGCAAAGGATTGATGAGGAGCTGATGGGAAATTTTTTACCCCATGCTTTACAGTTTACAGGGATGACCACCCGCTCCCAACCTGCCATGCGGCTGCCAGGATAAAACTCTCCCCCAGCGTCACACAGCTGCTGGGCTCTGTAGACACTGCTCCTGGACACTGGCATGGCCAGTTTACAGGGCTTTGTTTCAACCCCCTCCCCCTATTCATAAGATGCCAAGATCTTAGCACGTCTACAGTGAAATGGTCTGGATAAGTAATACCTTCTGTTCTGCAGAGTTTGATACATTGCCATCTGTAAGAAGCCAAAAGTGGCGTTGGAAAACAAAAGTTGCAGTGATTGTCAAACAGAGACCCATTAATTCTATTGGTAAGCACTTTGTGTTAAATTTAAAAATTGTATCTAAATTTCGACCTTCACAATCTACAGCAGGCAGTATCAATGGGGGAGACAAGGTTGCTATGATGAGGAGAAAGAAAAGAGCTAAATATGACCTTATCCTGCAGCCACTGGAGAAGGCTGACAGGGAGAGAACCAGAGTGATTGCTAACCAAAAGTGGACACAGTGGTGGTGCCAGAACATGCTGCAGTGTCACCAAAGCATTCTTGAGTATAGGAAAGAGGATTCGTCGAAGCGCCTGATGGTTCTGAAGTAGCAAACTGAGATCCTGCACTCCATACTTGGGCTGCAGAGGGACACTCACAACAGGACTCATTATGTGGACTCCATACCCCATTGCCCAGCCTCTCTTCATTATGGCTTGACACCCCCCGCCCCCCCGTCATTGAGGTCCCAAAATGTTGGGGGGCCGGTAGGGCAAGGATAGTCTTTTGCTCCATGCCCAGGACCTCTCTACACTGCAAAAGTCTCATATTCCTTCTCCTTAAACTCCCCCCACAATAAAAAGAATGTTTTTAATGAAAACCACAGTGTTGTTTATTGGTTCACATGAGGTTGGGTGCAGTTGGAGGTGCTTTCATAAAGGTCAAGCACACATCACTGGGAGGGAATGGGGTGGTATAACAATAGTTAAATGGAGCAGAATCATGGGGCTGTCGGCTCATCCATAAGGGTATTTTTCAAAGCCTCCCTGATTGCCATTGCTTCTGCATGTGCAGTGGTTAATGCCCTTGCGTTCAGCTGTGCATTAGCTCTACTGGTGGCATCTGCCTTTGCAACCAGACTGGCATGAAATTATCCCTCTGATTCGCAAATATCACGGAAAATACAGCACGCTGTAAGCATGGTGAGGCTGTTGGTTTGGAAAAGGTCCAAATGGGCCAAAAGGCACCTGAATCTGGCTTTCATATGGCCAAAGGCACATTTCACCGCCATTCTGTATTTGCTCAGCCTGTAGCTGAAGCACTCCCTGCTGCTGTCCTGAGTGCCTGTGTATGGCTACGTGAGCCAGAAGAGCAGAGGGTAAGCAGGGTCACCCATTATCACTATGGGCATCTCTATGCCACCAACCTTGATTTTCTGGTCTGGGAAGAAAACCTCATCCAGGAGCTTTTTGTACAGACCTGAATTTCTAAAGATGCACTCATCCTGCACCTTTCCCAACCATCCCACGTAGATGTCAGTGAAATGACCTTTGTGATCCACCAACGCCTGCAACACGATGGAGAAGCAGCACTTGCGGTTTATGTATTCTGAGGCCAGGTGGTACAGGACCATGATGGGGATGTGGCTTCTATCTATTTCTCCACCAGAATTAGGAAATCCCATGACAGCAAAGCTGTTCATTATGCACTAGACATTTCCCAGAGTCACAGTCTTCTGCATCAGACGTTGATAGATTACACTGGGGCTACCTCCGTCACCATGGACTCCAATTCAGGGTGGACAGATCTACAGTGATTTCCCACTGACAGGTAGCTGTCGGGCATTGCAAACTTCCACAGAGCAATTGCCACTTGCTTGTGAACTGTCAAAGCAGGTCTCATTCTGGTATTACTGTGCTTCAGGGCAGCAGATGGCAAATCACAAAGTTCCATGAAAATGGCTTTGCACATGCAGTTATGCACCCAGTGGCGGTCATTCCAGACCTCCACAATGATGTGGCCCCAGAAACGGTGCTCCACTGTAAGCAATGCATCCAGGGCAGCCAGCAGCTTTGCATTCCTGTTCTCCTGTTCTTCAGAGTCATCCGCCTTCTTGTCCAGTTCGTTCTCCCACTGACTTTATTTAAATAACTACTGCACAACACCGCAGGCAGTGGCCATGACACAATGTGCAGCAGCTATAAGCTGTTGAAGATTCATGCTAGCGCCTTGCAATGGCGTGAGCCAAGGACAGACTTTGGGAAAATGGCTCAAAAACTAGTATAAAATCAGCTGGGATGGCCATTTGTTTTCCAATGGGGTCGGGGTGAGTGCTTTGCATTCTGGGATGATGACATCAGACACCCACAAGCACTTGCGGTGCTTTTTTCCCCATAAGCCACTGGCACAAAAACCCAGATAGTAACAGACACTCTGGGATGGGTAACCACAATGCATTGCTCATGCAGTTGAATGTAGGTAAGGCAATGGAGACACGCTAAGTTGACTTTCTGCACTCAACTTTTACTTAATAAAATCTGCTGCTAAAAAGCTGACTATTAAATTCAACTTTATTTCGTAGTGTAGACGCAGCCACAGACTAAAAGAGAGTGAGAGAGCATGAGACTACCACTAATTGCTATTTTAGGTAACAGTAATATCTATAGAAGTGAGGTACTTAAAAAGGTTCCGTAGACTGCAAGCACACAACAGCTTCACATCACTATCCTTTTGGATAATTTATAAAGTATATTACACAGGTATATCAACCATTTCTTGCTGTTTGGATCCACTAGGGATGTATGTGCCTACAGTCAATCTTTGCAGTTTGCACGCATTGGTTAGTGAGATATAGGTCTGGACATTGCTTCAACCATGTAGCCATAGAGGTTTTGTGAATGTCAACATACTTACCAAAAGTTCCTTATCTGACCTCTCAAGAGAGGACATGGACCGTGGAAAATGTGGAGAAACATCTAATGAACTTTGGGTAGAAGAAATCTTCTCAACTTTTATTTCCGGGTTAGTGATAGGGTGAGTGATAAGGGTTTTATCATGGGGTGATAGGAGATCCTTGGAATATGGTTCCAACAAATTGCTGGCAGATTGTCTGTTTACTGGACTGGAAGGTGAGATGCTTCCCAAGGATGTGACTTGCAGGCCCATCAGTTTTGGTGCAGGTTTCACATTAGTTTCACTGAGCGTCCTCACAGCTTTTGTTTTTCCATTGATGCTGGATAACATCTCCAGATTTTCCCCACACTCCAATTTCTGGAATGCCTCTGTGGACTTTTGAACTGGAGAGACAATAGTTTCAAGAGGATCCCTTACGGTGAGGCTAGGTAAGGAGGAAGGAGATGGTGGCTGTCTGGGTCTCTTTATCTCTATCAGCCTTGAGGGTGGCATCCTTCTGTCTGAGGACCTCTTTTTCAGAGATGGGACCCTAATGATCGTCGCTCTCTCTTTTTTCTCATTCTCCTCTGTATCAATCTGCTTCAGTAGCTTCATTTCTCTCTGAAAAATACAAGGTTACATGTATGACACAATCTATAAGTATACATGAAAAGTGAAGTCAAGATTCCATTCAGGAGCATTTTCTACTGGTATTGGTCTTTATAAAAGGGTATCTGACGGTGTAAGGCCCACCTTCTACTATGAATTCCCAGACCTGGAACAGTTAAAGTCTTGTAATCCAAACTGTATTGTCTTCCTCTTCTTCTCAGAGGCTCTTCCTATGCTCACAACCTTCCTTGCTGCCCTCCTGCTCTCAGTAGAAAACCAGCTACCAATTCTGGTCTCCCTGGCATCTTCCCCAGTCTACCTAGTCTTCTGTAAACTTACCTTCTGCTCTGATTTTCCCAGCAGGTCTCCTCTTAATTACCTGATCCTTTACCAATAATCTCCACATGAGGTGAGCCGAGTTTATCACTGGAGCAGCTGAGCCCCAGCCTTCTAAAAAGGCCTCTCACCACCTGACAATCCCCCATCTCATTAACTAATCCATTAGTCTTCTCTCCCCTCCACCTTTGTCTTCCTGTTCAGCTGCTCAAACTTCTCCTCTTGGGCTGCAAGCATCTTCTCAAAGTCTTGGTGTTTCCTCATCAGTTCTTCTACATCGGACACTGAATCCTGAATGGAGAAAAATTAAAAACAGAGACAGGAATCCAATGAAAAAAATTAACTGTTTCTGAAATGACTATGACAGAGTTATTTTTTAAAGGCAAATGTATGTATCTAATCCCATAACTCCCTTTAAAATTAATGGGAGTTTGGGTCGAAATCCGCTAGCTGGCTTTCAGTCTCAGCCACCCCTTCTAAAAGGAGTGGTCCATGGGCTGAACATGGCATATGAAAATGAAGGCTCAGCTGACAAGACTTCTTTCCCCTATCTGCTGGCTTTGTTAGCCATCAGACCCTTGGCATGAACCCTCAGTAAAGCTCTCACTGGAACACAGGATTTTTCATACTGAGACACTCTTCTGTAAGGGTCACCATTCATTTAAAAATGTTCCAAGTCATGTGAAACTTCCCTTTCTTCTCCCTCTGTGTTGTGGAATACAGACCCTGAAATATCACCACCAGCATGGCTTGCATAAGCACTTGATTTTCAGGGGGTATCCTGGCTGCTACAGCGGAACCAGTGTTACCTAGGTTAAAGGCCTGGATTAAAGTTTATACCTGGTGCATGGTTTATTCCTGTCTTTCCCCCTGCCCATGACCACTGCAGGAATTCTATCACTGATCCTCTTTTGCCCCATGCTTTAGGCCCCCATCCATAGGTGCTCTAACTAGAGGTCGGGGGTGGGTGCTGCAGCACTCCCCGGCTTGAAGTGGTTCCCATTATTATATAGATGGTCTACAGTCTGGTTCAGGGGTCCTCAGTACCCAGACTAGAAAAATTGTTCCATCCCCCTGCCCCCCATACCCAAGTGCGTGGCCAAGGCATCCCAACCCAGCAACCATAATACGGTCACCAGAGAGAAAAAAGCTGTGGATGCTGATGAAAGAGTAGGGATTTCTGGGTCATGATGGAAAAGCCATCTACACAAACACCCTACTCCCAAGAGAGGAACAATTACTTCTCTTCAGATCAGGCTCTCTCCCTCATACAAAGGGGTCAGAGCCTTCTTCCGGATCCCTGACTAGGCTAAGGAATAGGTAGAAATTCTCCCCAATCTTTCCCCTGACCGGCAACAGGTCACTACTACTTTATTTATTGTTTCTACCCTACACTAAATCCTTAAGAAGGACATAACACCTACCCTTTCAGAAGCTCAAAGGTGCATTACTCAGCCACCAATGTTTAGACTGTGCTTAACTTACAACAGAATCTCTTGGGGTGGGGTTCCCTGAGACTGCACACAATTCAAGTAATCTGCCTACACAAAGAGACAGCGTAATACATTTATTCTATCCTTACTCACCCCGTAGGTAGGGTCTGAGAGAAAGTTCTCCTTGGCAGCCAGCCATGCTTCAGCTTGCTCCAGCTCTCGCCGTAGTAATTGGATCTCCCAGTTTTCCTCACACAGCTCCTTCCTTGCTTCCCAGCTCTCTCTTACCTTCTTCATTAGCTCTGACATCTCTGACAGCTTTTCCTCAATCTAGGGAAACAACATTTACAATATAGGGACATAAGAGGCCCTGTCAGGCTTTCATATGATGGCCATCTACATTATAATCTGACCATGTGATCCATATATGACCTCCAGAGAACTTTGTGGCCCAACCTAATTTACAAAGGAAGTTTGATTCTGTTTTTTCCCTGCTTGAATTAATTTAGCCACATCCTATATTCCATATCTGTATGCTTATTGCAGGTATGGCAGGAACAGTATTTTGCTATATATTTTTCCATGGCCATACTTAACGCAGAGGTTACAGTAAGTAATTTGTAATACTGAATTAATGACAAATTCCTCTGGCCATAGCATGACAACACTGATTTATCTTCTAATACCAATGGAAAACTGTCTTGAAGAGTTGGCAGCAGAGTGCAAAACAAAAGGGATCTTTCATAAATTTCAAAGATTCCTCTCATTTTGTGATTTCCAGATCCATTTCCAGTCTCAAGCTAAGCTTGGAATCATTGTTATGACCAAGTTCTGAAGTTACATCTTTAACAGGATCACAGATTCTTTTTCCAAGTTACTTCTCACCCTTTTCTCCTTTGTTAAACTTCTGAAGAATTTCACGTTCTCTGAAGCATTTACAGACATCATTCACTTTGTCTGGCACTGCATTGCTTTCTATTGTATCCTATTTCTTGTCATTTGGACAATAAGATTTAAAGGAAGGTACTCAGTGGTTTGAGCATTGGCCTTGTAAACCCAGGATTGTGAGTTCAGTCTTTGAGGAGGCCATTTAGGGGCCTGGGACAAATAGATTTAAAAAAAAAAAGTCAGGGATGGTGCTTGGTCCTGCTGAGAGGGCAGGGGACTGGACTTGATGACCTCTCAAAGTCCCTTCCAGTTCTATGAGATATGTGTATCTCCATGTGTATGTATTTGTGTGGGTCGTATTCCCCACTTTATAGTGTCCTGTAGACCTATAGCAGAGTGTAAACCATCATCAAAAATATTTTAGTCTAGATATTGCTGAAATTTTATAGGTTAGCTTCAGAATCAATTTGGAAGGAGAGGGACAACTCTAAACGGGGTTCTACCTTTTCGGGTCTTTATGCAAAACTTGTCTTCATTTTTTAATATTAAAGACCCTGCTTTTTCTACCTAACTTCTCTGTTTTAAAGAGCAGAGGTATGTGATAACCACCAAAAGGCATGGACTCGCTGAGGGCTCTGAAATTTAAGTCTTCATCTGAACACTTACTGAATGTCCTATATATCTGGCAGCTGATTAGCATTTCTGGCAGTGACTTCTATAATACTGTAACGAAGGTATTTCCATAGCTCAGCCCCATGTTTTTGTATGTTTAACCCATCATCAGCATACCTCCATGGACAGAAAATGTTTGTTCTTCACCAGGTTGTTGCCTGCCTGCTGCAAATCTTCGTATTTTAGCCACTGCTTCTCTATTTCACGCTTATACTCTTCATGGTGCTTGATTAGCTGCTCGGCACCAAGGACATCACTTGCTAGTTCCTCAGATATCACCAGTGCATGCATCTCATTGGCCCAAACCCTAGCAAAAGAAATCCAAAGGAGTCAGTGAAGTCTGGAAGTGGCTGAGGCTAAAAATGGAATCACTCAAAAACACTCAGACACAGCCACAAGCTTATGCACCCACACTGACAGAGGCACAGATGAACAAGCTCTTATATATAGATATCCACATCCACATGCACATTGATACACGCAAAGAACATACACTAGCACATACACATATATGCAGACATACACTTGCCCCATCAATACTTACATGATACTTATGGAACAAACATGACATGCGTTTAAATAGAGGAGGGAATCATGCAATGACATGCACTGAAGATGACCTACGGGCTACAGTCACAATGCTTTTATGCCCGGGGCATTTATATCTGCATTTAAACTTTCACATCCTGCCATGCACAGGAGTCCTTAGCACACATCCAGGGCACACATGCATGAAAGGATATTCCAGGAGATAGTGAGGCAAAACCATGTACCTAACAGGTCCACAACCTCAAGTGGTATAAAACAAGGTAGCTCCATTGATCTCCAAGGAGCTGAGTGACAGCAGCAGAAGAGGTAACTCATAGCAGGATATCTTCAGTGACACAGTCTCAGTCACAATACTCCTAAACCAAAGCCACATTTGTATTCATGGGGAAAATATACTCTTAGAACCTGAGAGAGCTAGTCAAACATTTTCTGATGAAATATATTTTTCATGAAAAATGCTGTTTCACTGAAATGGAAACATTCTCCAGAAACATGTAGATGTTGAAAAACACAGGTTTGGAAAAAATCGTAATGGAACACTTTGATTTCTTTTGAAATATATTTTATAATGTAACAATTAAGAACAGACGACACTAAAATGAAACAAGCAGTCCTGTAGCTCCTTAGAGACTAATACATTTACTAGGTCATGAGCTTTTTTGAGTAAAACCCAGTTCCTCAGGAGAAAAATACCTGAAAACCCACTTCTGAGGGAATGGGCATTACCCACAAAAGCTCATGACCTAATAAATTTGTTAGTTTCTAAGGTGCTACAGGACTGCCTATTTGTGGACCTACAGATTAACACAGCTACCCCTCTCACACTATTAAAATGAAATGTTTTGATTTCATCGAAATGCTGTCGTTGACCCTAAATAGAATTGTTCTCATGGGAAATTTCAAAAAGCAGTGTTTTATTTGGATTTGGAACAAAATATAGTTTAAAAATTGTGGAACTTCTTGAAAAATAGAATTTCCAGTGCCAACACAGCTCTTTTACTGATGCAGAAAAGAAACAATGGCATGCACATGCAAGCAATATTCTCTCTCTCTCTGCTCCCCCACAAAATATTTCAACTTTTTTACATGCTCGAAATAGCTGTGCTAGGATTGCTTGTGAAGCGGCTGTGCTGACTCTTAGACGTGTGAGCAATGGTGTCTGTACAGCTACATAGAGGACTGATGTATTCGGATGAGAGGAATAGACTCTACCCTTATGTCAAGTAAATCATGTTTGGAAATTAAACCCCCGAGTACTGGGCTACCCAACCTGCTTGATTTACTAAGACACCAGAGGTCTTATGTAAGTTGTTCAAACTGTGGCAGGTTTGTAACACTGTGCTGAAACAGAGTGATATGATCCCATGTTCTAGACACATACATTATGTCATAGGTTCATACTAATAGGGCTGTTTCTGCAGCCAAAGTATCTCTTCTCCTGTACTGTGAGGTCAACTCTGGCTACTGAAGCTGAAAATTTGCTTCACAATATCACATAAGGGGAGCTGCAAGCAAGTTGCAGAGAGACAGGGGAATGGATGGCCTATGCTAAGTGTCTAATTTAGAAGACTGCATCGGCGAAAACAAAAATAATGCTCCATTGCCGGACAAAGGCCCCTACACTTACATCAGCTCCCTGCAGTCGTCGAAGTACACCTGCACCCGTTCTGCCTGTCTCAGCCTCTCTTTCCTCTCCAGAGCTTTCCTGTTCAGTTTCTCCCAGCAGTCGTCCACCTCTTTGAGCCTTTCTAGTATGTTCTCCCTGGCCTGAGGGTAGAGGCAGCTGAGATGCCGAGCTTCCCCTTGGATCTGCACCAGCTCTTTCATGATGGCAGCAAGGTCTCTCTGGAACACAGAAACAACCGGTGACTATATCAAATTGGGAACAGTAGGTTCTCCTCCAGGACTGACACTTCTGGGAAATAATAATGAAAGCAGATCTCAGGCTCTTCTTGACTTTTAGGTTCCTTCTACCCAATTGAGCCCACAGAGTGAGAAGGTACTTCATTACATTTCCCACTGCCAGTTCTCTTCCAGGAGTCACATCCATTCACCATTAGACAAGCTTGTTTAGAGCCATCATGAAAGCCACTACAGTAAGGAGGAACATACTTTGGGTGTCTCCCTCTTTGGGCCAGCAAAAGCTGTATTTTCCCAATACAAAGGATGTATATTTTGAGAAGGGGTCCAGGATGGAGGGATGGGTCAAGCTAGTCTGTAAAGCAGACCAGTGATACTGAGGCTGGCTTTCATGTACCAGGGAAAAAACAGGGTGAGGATTAAGAGAGAGAAAAAGTCAGTAAAGCAAGTGTGCAGCAGTCCCCCAGCAGAACACCACGTTTCCAGAATTAAACCTTTTGTGTTTATTTTGAGAAAGTGCTGAGAGGAAGTCCTGCATGTTCCGAACACACACCAACATTCCTTCCCCATCTTCACAGGGCCTCAGCTGGATCTTAGAGATCATTTCAGTTTTTCTGCTCTCTGACTCTTTTTTCCCACCTCTTGCTCATTCGTCTTAAACATCAAAGATACCGACTGCTGGCTACAGGGATTATCTGCTCCCAAACTAGAACCTGTCAACACCACGGAAGTTAAAAATAAGCAGTTTGGGTACAGCAAAATCTAGGCTCACCATTACCCTGATGATGAGTGTTACTTCCATGGGACTAGCATGGTTTAAGGAGCAAGGAGTCATGTGGGACTTTAGAACCGCAATAAAATATCAGGATCCGATGGCCTCTTTTCCAGCAATGAAGTGCCGGTCCCAAGAGATCCCAGCCATTGGCATTGCAGTGCCAGGGTCTCCTCATCAACATCACACTTAGGCTTTCACATTATTTGAGCTTGGATTGGAATTTAGGTTTGAAGTCCATTAGAAGAAGTAAAAAATACAAAAAGTAGTAATGACGTTTGTTTCAGGATGGCAAAAGCAGACTGGAAGGCTTCTTGCATGTGGCACCATGGACGTTGCAGTAATGGATCAAACACAAACAGCCCAAGTCAGGCTGATATAGGTCTCTTGAATTTTGCCAGTGTTTCAAGGGTGTTCCACTTACTTCTACTCCTTCATGCTGGCCAAGGAGGGTTTGTACTCCCGCCAGGTCATATCCATAATCATCTATATCCACCACTGCCTCTTTCTCTTGCATCCATCCCTTTAGCTCATCCACATCATGGTCATACTTGTGAATCTGCTGGGCTGCTCTTAGATTCTGAATGGAAATAAAAAAAAAAGGGATTCACTAGCAGCAGCATCAGAAAGCAGAACATTGTAGCACACACACTGGGCAAAGTGACACTCTACTTTGACACACTGATGTGGTATGGTAAAAATGGGGTTTTGGAACTGTTCAGAGGCACATGGTTAAAAATATCATAATGCAAATTTACATTTCTTCCAAGATCAAAACACTGTTCTAAACAGATAAAGATAACAAATAAAGTTGTGACATCATGCAAGCCCATGTGCTTAACAACAAGGAAATTTATAGCTCAGGACACAGCATACATTTTAGTTTGTGCACATACCAAACACAAACACAGGGTAAAGTCTTGGGCCCAGTTCTTTGTGTTACCATATTGGTCTGAAGCTTCAGGAAGCATAGGGAGACAGAATATACTGACGTTGGCCAGGAGATTGGACCTGAAACTCATTCTTATGAAAAGTGGAAAAAGGTTTTAATAACCACAGGAGATCAGATTTCGGTTTTAAGCTTCTTCTGAAAGATGTTCTGTGTGTAATAACAGGTAACTACTAACCTATTTTCTTGAAGCATAATGCACAGGCCAGCAGAGGCTAGACGACAATATATGAACTGAAAAAAAGAGAGCTGTGTGCACCCTTTCTGCTGTTACAAGAAATACTTTCTGAGAATAGCAGCGGCACTGGCCTGATGAGTCAGAAAGGGAAGTGGGAACATTCAGGAGCTTCAGGGCTCAAAGAGCATCTTCTTTATGTACATGTGTCATACCTCTGTCCTTGTCTGAATGGCCTGGCATAGTCTCTCCCATGCATCATTGACCTGATGGGTCCTCCTCTGGATCTCTCCTATCTGGCTGTGGCACTCTCTCTCTAGGTGGGATGCTAATTCATTTATTGAGGACACCTTAGTCTGTCCTAGAGGTTTCACCTCCTTTATAAAATCTTCAAATTTTTTCTCCAGCAGCTGCAGAAAAAGGATGGACAGGCAGATTAAAATATATGAACTCCAACAGACCTATGCTACCCACAAGAAGGAAGCAAAGGGAACTGATCAATTCTCTGTCCTATAGAACTTTCCTGGAGTGTAGGTCACTTAACAAGCTCAGACTTCCTGCACTTATTCCCAGCAGAAGTACCTCCTGCTGTGAGGAGTCAGCTAGTCAACGCAGAGGAGATGGCCTACTTCCTTGATGGCCTGATATGTCACCAAGAAAAAGTCAAGACCAGGAAAGGAATAGCAATTAATTCAGCCTCTTCCCACAAGGAAAAGTTGTTGAAAGTTACACATTCAGTGAAGCAAGCCCTAGGTAGTACAAATTAAATGAATCAAACTAGCATTGCTGTCCCACAAAGGGGGTTAACCCTGCAATAAGCAGTTAGTGGTATGTACGCTCTCTCTCAGGCTTTTCTGCTCACAGTGCTGCAAATTTACAACCAGGACCCCAGGTCCAGCTCCTTTCTAGCCGGTTCTGGGCCCCTTTTGGGATATGCTGGCTTTCTCTACCCTCTGCAAAAGAGGAACAGAAGATGTGACAGCTTTCTGGCACCCCAACTTTCTCCTCTGGTCAATACTGTCTCAGAGACCCCTACAGATAGGTTAACTAGGCAGGATTTTGACCCACTGTTTGTAAAAGAGAGAATCTGGTTTTGCTTAATTTCTGTCTGTATATTGTGCTCCAGTGTCATCAACTGTAAGTACAACAAAGCTAATATCTGCCCGTTTGGCCCAACAGAAATCTTTTTACCTCAACATTTTCCAAGTCCTGCCCATAGTCATCTGACTCTGCCACAGCCTGCTTACTGGAAAGCCAGGCCTCCACTGTTTGTATCTCTCTCTCAAACTGGTATGATTGGTACTGCTCCTGCAGGTGCCTCCTCTGTGTCTCAGCTTTCTGCAGGAGAGACTTGTAGTTTTCCAGGACAGCCTGGAGCTTCAGAAGCATGGCTGAACTGTAAAAAATAACAACCAGCAGCTGTGTCACTGGGTAGAATATTTAACCAGTAAAACCAATCTCTGCTATTACCTTTGTACAGTTTCCTTTGCCTTCTACTGCTGTCAAAGCTGAACCTGCTGCAGTTCAAATACATGAGAAAGGAAGAAGCTAATGTATAGGGTGAATTCGGTTAAGGGTGTGCGAACCACTAGATTCAGGAATTTAAAGTATCTTACGTCAGAAGAGGCTTTCCTTTTCCAATCTCCTTTCTCCCCCAACAAAAACACATTCAAGACAGAAAGGTAATGACTTGTGAAGAATATGGATTTGCTTTCTCAGACATGCTGATACCAGAGCCTTTAAACAATGAGGTCTGGATGAGAAATGTTGGGAGTAGCAGAACTGTCCCATTCAGAGAATGATTCGGGGCACCCTCCCTGGGCTCCATGCTTCAGGAGAATGGGGAAAGTACAGGGCCAGGAGCAGCCAGGTGATTAGTGGGAGACCCGGTGCCAGCAGCTGGGACCAGGCTCATTGGCAGTAGCAGAAGGTGTTAGTGACCTGGCCCCAGCCTGCTTTGCTCCATGGGCTCCATCTGTCACTCATGGGAGGGGTCTAGGGCTTGGGAGGGAGTAACAGCGAGATGGGGGTGGAGCAGGGGTAGGAAGAGGAAAGTGGGGAGGGGCTTGTCCTGGGTCCCACACACTTCTGGGGATGACCCTGGAGAGTCAGCAAGGGCCAAAGAAATTAGGCTAAGATCTGTAACTTTTTGTTGCTTGTTATGTAGTTCTGTTGTATTCTCTGAATAAGAGGTAACTGTGAAAATGAAAAGCCTGTTTTTGTTGAAGTGAGAAGGAAGGGGGTGTAAAATGTCTCCTGATATCAGTATTTCTGAGAGAGTCACTGGATGGTTAAGGAGGGCTGCACTTTTCAGACTATACCTCTCCAGCAGGTTTCTGTTAGAGGTGCATCAGCAATCCTGCTTCATTTTCTTACCTCTCTGGGTTGTCGCTGTTTATTAGTTTGGTGCCAGTCTCCTGAAGCTTCTCAATTCGGGGCTTAAACCCTTCCACATCCAGCTTCATAGCCTCCAGTTTACGAAGCAACACCTGCGTGGATTCTTCATTCTTCCCAGAGTCAGATGTCTCCAGGATGACCCCTCTGTCTGCCATCCAGGACTCCACTTCCAGAAGCTGTAGGAAATACACATGATTAACTCGGCACCTTTAAAAACCCAAGCAAGAGAGACTAAAAAAATGCATGCATGAGAAACAAATCTGGGCAGTAATCCATCCCCCAAGAGACCTAAAGATGTTAGTGGACAGCAACCTAGACATGACCTTGCAGTGCAACTGAGCAGCTTTCACTCTGAAAACTGAGAGATTAAACTGGGGACAGCAACCTTCAGCACCCAGGCTGTAAGCCATTTTGTTTACATTGACTGTCCACAGGAATGGCTCCCTGCAGCTCGCATTGGCTGCAGTTTGCTCCTCCCAGCAAATGGGAGCTACAGAAGTGGTGTGGGTGCAGGAACTTCCTGGCCACTGCCTCCCACAGCTCCCAGTGGCTGAGAACAGTGAATCACAACCTCTGGTGGGTGGGTAGGTGTGTCTGGAAACAGTCAAAAGAATGTCTGTTTCGCAGCTGGCCAGTAGATTACCTTGATGGGCCACATGCTGACCCCTGCACTAAACCCAACCCTCAGGGTCAGATTTAGTCATTAGTCACTCAGCCCTCATTGTGGTAAGTGGGGAAGCAGTTTGATCATCCTCCCTCCTGTCTGCATCAGTACTTGCCAAAAACAAAAAGTCACACAAATGTTTTCAGATTCTGGTTTAACCCTGCTCTGCTCCATGAACTGTCACCAGTTAGCACTCTGGACATCTGCTGTGCAGTGGTGTTCAGCAATGGCTCAGAGCCAAGCACTTCAGAGCTCAGCCGCTTCATTCAGTGTCTGAATTCTACCTGACTTGCACTGCTTAGCATGAGGCTGCTGAACAGTGTAGCAACCTGTTGCAACTGTCTCTAGTCAGAACCTCTTAAAGATGCAGTTCCATACACAAACTTTCAAACAAATGAGAACAGCATGAGAGCTCCAGGATACTCTTGTTAGAATGCTGGAGTTTTATTGGGGCTCTGAATGCAACAATTGCAGAATTCTAACAGAACTGCACAGTGTAATGGACACATGGGACTGACGTGCCTGGATGATTAATAAGTAATGATTCTATCAGGGCCTTAAAAATTAGAAACCCTTTCCACCTAAGAAGATCATAAAAAATTATTCACATCGTGTGAGACACTTTGTCTAAAGACCCACGTTAGCCAAGGTCGGGCATTCCCCTCCCCTGGAATGGAAACTAAAAGGACGAAATGAAGATATTGTTACTCACTCAGACAAGAATCTCTCATTATTTACATAGGTGTAAATTTCTCTCTCTCAGCCTAGCTTAAATATTCCAGGTTATTAAACAAGAGCTGCCCTTTGCTTTCCCACAAAGTGGCCCAGTCCCGGTTGAGTGGGGCAGTACAAGAAATGAGTGGGGAACCTGCCACTTAAACAAGCTAGAAATGTGGCTGTAAGAGGGGAAGGTGAAATTGAACAAACTTACCTCCAGAAATCCCAGCAATATGCTTTCACCCCAAATTATTAACTATACATTGATATACAAGGAAACAAATACATCATGAACAATCTGTCTTTCATGCCAAATTAGAATCTGTACACTTGTTTGCCTGTGAGTCAGAGTGATATCCTTCTGTGTGTGGAAAAAGCCTCTTGTTCTATTGTCAGTCCTAAAAAAGAGGTATGTCTTCACTATGAGGAAGATCAACCTGGTCAGGGTCGATCTTCCAGGGTTCGAGTTCATGTGCCTAGTAGGGACATTTGAAATTGAACCACCAGAGCCGTGTCTACACGTGCACGCTACTTCGAAGTAGCAGCACTAACTTCGAAATAGCGCCCGTCACGGCTACACGTGTTGGGCGCTATTTCGATGTTAACATCGACGTTAGGCGGTGAGACGTCGAAGCCGCTAACCCCATGAGGGGATGGGAATAGCGCCCTACTTCGACGTTCAACTTCGAAGTAGGGACCGTGTATTCGTTGCGCGTCCCGCAACTTCGAAATAGTGGGGTCCACCATGGCGGCCATCAGCTGAGGGGTTGAGAGACGCTCTCTCATCAGCGCCTGTGGGGCTCTATGGTCACCGTGGGCAGCAGCCCTTAGCCCAGGGCTTCTGGCTGCTGCTGCTGCAGCTGGGGATCCATGCTGCATGCACAGGGTCTTCAACCAGTTGTCGGCTCTGTGTATCTTGTGTTGTTTAGTGCAACTGTGTCTGGGAGGGGCCCTTTGAGGGAGCGGCTTGCTGTTGAGTCCGCCCTGTGACCCTGTCTGCAGCTGTGCCTGGCACCCTTATTTCGATGTGTGCTACTTTGGCGTGTAGACGTTCCCTCGCAGTGCCTATTTCGATGTGGTGCTGCACAACGTCGATGTTCAACATCGACATTGCCAGCCCTGGAGGACGTGTAGATGTTATTCATTGAAATAGACTATTTCGATGTCGCCACATCGAAATAGGCTACTTCAATGTAGGCTTCACGTGTAGACGTAAACCAGGGGATCAACATTTGAGCCTTGTACTCCTCAACAGCACGAGGAGTAAGAGAAATTGACAAGAGAACTACTCCTGTTTCTCCCGTTGACTTCCTTCTGAGAGGATGGCTGGGCAAGTCGACTGTAGATAAGTCAATTCCAGCGATGCAAGTGTTGAATTGCTTATCTACAATCGACTTTAATGTCTAGTGTAGACCTGGCCAAGGTGAAACGCTTGGTGTACTGAATGAATCCTCAGAGTATGTCCTCCATATTTAGGAGACCATAAGGATTGTTGGTTTTCATTATAACTAATTATTGTGCTCTAGAAGTAATAGGAATTGTCTGGCACAGGGAAGGAGAAATGCTGAAAGGCATAAACAAAGGTATAACTTTGGGATATTAAGATAAATTGTTTAAAAGGAACAACAAGAAGTCCTGTGGCACCTTACAGACTAACATATTTTTGAGCATAAGCTTTTGTGGGCAAAGACTTGCTTCATCAGATGCATCAGATGCTTAAAAGGAGAATCCTGACTGAGAGTAGAGGGCAAACAATAAATTAAAACCCTTGAAATGACTAAAACTTAATAAGCCTCCGACAAGTAAAGGATTGAGTAAACTCGTTATGCACCAGTGCCATCTACTGGTTATCAATGGAAGCAGCAGAGAAACTAAGAGCTGAAATCTGAGGACCCATTTGGCAAGAGTGAAAGAAGAAGTTCAGTCGACATGAGAGCATGGGCCCCTCCAATGGACACTGACATTAGAGTTTATAACGTGAGGCCCCATGGATTCAGGAAGTTGACTGAACCCAATAGAACAAGCAGCAGAATCCCAAATACATCTGACTCTGAAGTCTGCCTCTCCCCTATTAGACAGTTAAAAGGATAAGAGGAATTGGTGAGATTTCATCTCAAAAGTTGTATCTCCTGTCCCTTCTTTAATAAAAATAGCTGTAGATTATTTTGCTGAGTCTACAACTTCTTGTGAGACCTCAGGTAACCATATTTTAGATTCTAACACCTTTAAAAGTCCCAGCAAGAGAGACTGAAAACAATAACTTTAAGTAATTGCTTTTAATATTCTAAAGGTGCCCCTTTTTGGACCAGACTAGTCAAAGAGAAGTAACCATGCTCTCCAAAGAGCCTTAAAGACAAGTGTACCCTGGAAAGTATGACAAACATGTTAGGTAACAAACTACTGAGAATTGTTGGCGAGAAGAAATCCGTTCTTTGATATGACTGTTAAGCCCCAATTCTAGATGACGATAATTGCTTTCAGGAGTGTATTGCATGTATGAGGGACACAATTGGTTGTGTGTACATTTGAGTGGTGAACTGCTGATTTTAATGTTATATGGTTCTGGGAGCATTAATAAATGGTTGGTTGGTTAAAAATAAGCAAACATCCTGATTTGAAAAAATACAGTTCAAGCTAAAAGCTGACCTGAAAACCAGCCTTAAACTGGTAAGCTAATGCTTCCTGGACTCAATAAAAAAGGGTCATCCTACTGGATTCTACTATATATTGGCAAACTTAGTTTGTTAGATTTTTGTTTTCACCCTGGCATATTCATAAATTTTGAACTTATAATGAGTCTTACCTCACTGAGGAACTGATGGGCCTCATAGGATTGCATGAGTCTCCTTCTCCTCTCCTGAGCCTCAGCCTTCAAGGTCTCTACCGAAGCCTCCAACTTCTTCAAACATCCCGTAATCTCATGGGAGGCAATGTGTCTGCCCCTCACCAGCTTCTGCCCAGTGCTGATCACAACTTTTGTTAGAGCATCACGGCTGCTAATTTCATTCTCCAGGTTCTGGAAGGCACAAGTGGGAGGCCCAAAATGTAAGCAATTGAGACTTTTCTACCTATGTGCTGCATTTAGTAGGTTAGTCAATAAATTTGATAATTACAAAACAAAGTCTTTTTCACTTTTAAAGATCGGCCAAGGCTGCAAAGCTTAGATCCAGATCAGAAATTATTGAAAAAGGAGAAGTTTTGTTTGGAACAGTTAGTTAGAGAGAGCTGCAAAGTTCAGTTTCTGATCCAAACTGCCTGAAGGTTTTGAGGTACCAGTTCTTAACCACAAATACTTGGTATCAGGAGCAGACACCTGAAATACCAGCCTGAATCCATGGTTATACTGCTTGTTGCGTTAATTAATAAACTTCTAGAAAACTGCCCTAATTTTCCGTCAGCAACTCAGTAGCTCTTCAACACCATTCCAGGACACACAGCATTCACAAAAAGTGGTCTTTATAACAACCACAGAAACAAACAGCAAATGACCAAGGTAGGGAGATAATGGTAGGAGATGCAAACTGCTGAACCCAGCACCCACCACCTCCCAGCCTAGTGTTTACCAAACCAATTCAGTTCATTCCCATGTACACATATCTGCCTCCCAAACCTCAGTAACGTTCTTCCTTGTCTTAGCGGGGTGGGTTGAACCTCTCTAATCTGGCAATCTCTGGTCCTGCAACATCCATAATCTGTCATGATTTTAGTTAGCTGGATGACCACATATCATGGGTTTGCCCAAATGTCCCTTGGTCCAATAAAGTTTCTTTACAGCCACCAGTCCTGGGTCTGGGCTGTTATTTAGCGCTAATTTACCCCTAAATGTCTTCTAAGAGCCCAGCAAGCAGGCTGGTGATGCTGCTAGACAATAGCAGCCCAGCAAATTCTCTCATTAGGCACTGGTCAAGTTCTGAGGGTGTTGAACTAGAGAGGTTCAAGCTGTATAACTTAGACTTCATTTCCTTTGTGTGAGGGACTTTGTTTTCATACTTGTCTGTCATGGGGACAACCCATTCTGCAAGACAACAAAATGACAGCACCCTACATGCAAAACATTTCCCAGCCTTTTCCAGACTGATGTAATAGTGCTGCTTAATTTGTAATGCCCCTGGAATTGAGCCAGAATGAGAGTTGTATGCAGTGTTGTATGGTGTGGAAGAGATTGCCTCTGTAGCAAGGAGCTATACTTTTAGCTCAACTGGCAGATCACTTGTCTGTGGATGATGGGTCCTGCTGATTCTAATCTTTACTTTAATTTCCCCTTAATAGGCAGCCACCGTGTTGCTGAACAGTGACACCCTGCCTGACACCAGTAGAACAGAATCAAGCGTAAAAAAGACCATACCACCAATCAATAACAACATAGCAATGTGAAGAAGTCGTTGACTATTTAATACTTAAGGACATATTATCAAAGCTCCTTTATGTGCACCCACATGAAATAAAAACAGTGATGTGTACATTTCCATTTACACACACAAGCTAAATATTTTTGAAACATGATTGTTGTATGTGGATGTAAATACACACCACAGAGGCAGAACCAACGAGAAGTCCTGTGGCACCTTATAGATTATTTAGGCCTACCTCTGGATTTCACTACATGCATGAGATGAAGCAGGTCTTTGCCCATGAAAGCTTATGCTCCAAAAAATCTGTTAGTCCATAAAGTGCCAGAGGACTTCTCCTTGTTTTTGTGGATTTAGACGATCACGGTTACCCCTCTGATACCTGTCATCACAGAGGCAGCTATCAGCTAACTCCCAAATTTTACGCACACCCTTTTGTGTGGTAGAAAACAAGGGACTGAATTTTGGAAACTTAGCAGATCAAGACTGAAAATAAAAGTGTTGTGTTTTTTAGGGGGTGAAACTAATCTCACGCTAGAGTGCACCCTGGTTCCCAAACTCTCATCTGAGATTCCCCCACCCCCCCACAACCAATGTAAAAACATCTAGTAGCTTGTAGTACCTAAATGACTCAGATCTGGAAATCTGAACTAAAAGTTCTGAGGGCCAATATTACTTCTTTTAGAAGAACTGGAGAATTTTATGGGCTAAAACATCACCAGAGCCCTCCCCTTACCCCCCTCCCAATCTCTTCCCCTGGCAAATCCAACCCCAATCATTAATTCCTTCAAGGGACCTAACCTACCTTCTTACAAGTCAATTGGCAAAACATGTTTTCAGACAGAGGAGTTTAAATGCAAACATAACGTGGCCCCCAGGTTCCATCATGGTCGAATCAGCCTCCCATACCAACAGCATGTTCTTAACTTGATATAAAATCTCCTATTTCTTCTGTTCTAGCCACTCACTGTTCAAAATAAAACCTACATCAAGCATGAGGAGGCCATAAACTATCCACAATATATCTGTGGCTTCCACAGCAATATGCTGGAGAGTGCTTGACAGCCATTTGTTACAAATTTGCCATTTAATTCAAGAGGTGTTCAAGAGGACTTCCCCACCCTTGGTGGGAGTCCAGACCTTCCTAAGAAGCCACCTGGGCTAGACATGACTTTTACTCCTAAGGCTTTAAAAATACACAAAGGCAGACATTTTTTCTCTTGAATTGCATCATATTATATCAAGCATCAGGTGTTTAAAAAATACACGCTCAGGGGACAATCACCATTAATAGATCTTCTGACCCTAGTCCCATTATAAAAAGCACAAGTTTAACCAGTAGGAGAATGGGTGTGACAATGAAATGAAATGAGCTTTGTTACCCAGAAAAAACAGTAGTTCCTGCAATCCCCCTATCATGAAGTTCTTCTTTCCCACCTCATCTATTGCAAATGGCCAGAGTACTTTAATTGAAAAGCATGAGCAACCCAGGTGCTCTTTCACTGGTATGGGAGATGACAAAGTTTCAGGTTCTTCTTGTCTCTGATGACACATCCATACCTTGCAAAATCTCAGTAGCCAGATAAAATGATGGTAGAATAAAGGTAATAATATTTTATTCTGTCAGAGAGTGCAGGAGGAGAAGGTTCACATTATTCCCTCACCCTGCAGGCATCTCAAAGACATATATGTAATATGGATGCATTTGCTGAGTTTTAAAACTCTTCTTTGGGACTCCTGTTGCTTGCAGAAGCCATCCCAGTATGCACAGCAGGTTGTAAAATCTAGTTAGTATTCCAACAACCAGGGTCAGAGCTTGATAACTTGCACAAAGGCCTTGGGTGTCTAACAGGCAGTGCAGAGATACACTACCCAAAGTATTGGTGTGAAAAACATGTCTTCAATATTACAAAGGAAAAGAATTGCTCATTAAAAAGCACCCTTTTCAAACCAGGATAAGAGTCATCCTGGCAGCAACAGTTTCACTGTAAGCAGAGCAAAGGACAAATATTACTCTATAGGCCACACAGGGATCATTCCCTGTTCTCTTGCTTGGCTTCAAACAGGGGAGATGGTTCCTATGATTTTTACCTGATGCTTTTCTTGTAAACTTTGGACAGTCACCAGGGATTGGCCATAATCCTTGGAGGAAGCCAGGGGAAGCTTTTCATGAACCCAGGCTAACTCATCCTCAACATCCCGGAAAAACTGGTACTGCAGCCTGCTTGCTTCCAAACTCCCACGCCTCTCCTGCAGCGGGTCACTTAAGTGCTTATACCTGCAGATTTAAAGTGAAACCAAATTAACACAACAGAGAGATAGGAGACTAATACAAGCAGGTGCATTGGCAGGTGCATTGGCTATGGCGGGAGGGAAGAAGAAAGACAGGGGAAAAGAGAAAGTGAGAAAATACAGAGGAGAAAGAGGCCAGAGAATAGTAGAAAGGGACAGAGAACCAAAAAACTGGGCACTCACATACCTGTGCACCACCTGATCAACCCTGTCCTGTATCTCATCTGCAAGGAAATGCTTCTCTTTCTGGAATTTCTGGGCGGTGTCCACAAGCACTTGTAGCCGATCCCTATGGCTAGCAACATCTTCCTCCAGTTCCCCTTGTTTCTTCAGGAGACCATTTAAAACCACCAGGTCACAGCTATTGTCTGGAGCTTTCAGCTCACTTTCCACATCTTCTAGCCATTTTTCCATGTCCTCCACATTCCTCTGGAAACACAAGGCCTGAGGGCATGTAGGAAGCAAATGTCAGCAGGCATTTATGGTTAAAAAATGCCAGCCTCCTCTGTCAAGGAGCAGGTATATCACTTTCAAAAACTTTTCTGGGGCTCAGTGAATTTGGGATAGGGTGTGCAAATATTGAGAACACAGTCCCTCTGAATACAAGAACCAACTCACAAAATTTAAAAAAAAAAAAAAGCTTATGATCTGGACAAACTGGAGAAATGGTCTGAAGTAAATAGGATGAAATTCAATAAAGACAAATGCAAAGTACTTCAGTTAAGAAGGCCCACTCTGTTGCATACATACAAAATGGGAAATGACTAGCTTGGAAGGACTACTGCAGAAAGGTATCTGGGGAATGTAGTGTATCACAAGCTAAATATCAGTCAACAGTATGACAGTATTGAAAAGAAGCAAATATAATTCTGGGATGTATTAGCAGGAGTGTTGTAAGCAAGACCTGAGAAACAATTCTTTCACTCTACTCCACACTCATTAGGCCTCAATTAAAGTGCTATGGTTCAGTCTTGGGTGCCACATTTCAGGAGAGATGTGGACAAACTGGAGAAAGTCTAGAGAAGAGCAACAAAAATGATGAAGGATATAGAAAACATAACCTATGCGAGAATATTGAAAAAAATGGGTTTGTTTAATTTGGTGAAGAAAAGACTGAGGGGTGACATGATCACAATTTTCAAGTACATAATAGATTGTTAGAAGGAGGAGCTTTGTAGTACTTGTTACTTGCTACTGACGATTAACTCCTTTGCTCCAGTGGTCTGGTGTGACAGAGCACGTGAGGCAACAGGACACTGATGAGACTTAGCATCGCAGCCTTGCTCTGTCACTGGAAATGGCAACAGGACCTGTCCCCAGTTTTACCTTGTAGGCATCCTGTAGCTTGGTCTTTTTTTCATGGCAGTTTTCCAGTAGCTCATCCCAGAGCTCTTCCATTTCTTGCAGCCTGGACTGAACGGCCTCAAAAGCATAATGTCCTTCACGGATCATCTTCTCTCCCTCCTACAGCAAAGACAACAGACACCACCCTCTCTATTACCCCACTGCATCACAATGTGCCATCTGTCTGTCTGAGACGTGTCCTGAGTTATCAAAATCCACAAGCCACTGCTTGGGATAAGAACCTGCATCTATGTTCTTTATTAGCCCTCTACATAACACGAGGCATGCTGGGGAGAGAAGAAAACAATCTAAGCCAACACTGTTGCTGGGATTGGGGTGGTAGGTTGAGCTTCTCAGACTTCAAGCCTCTAGTGCTATTTGAAATGCCAGACACTTACTTATTGCAGCAGGATGTTGTGGAGGTCAGGTACTGACTTACAAAAGCAAAATTACGGTCTTTGTCATATAAAGAAACCATAAATAAGATCATTTCACATGACTCTTTAAAGGCACAAGATGTGAGGTATTTCAGAGAAGACAGCAGCTGCACACTGCAGAGTTCTACAAACAGTGAGTATTGCAATATCCAGGTACAAAGGTAAGTGTGGATTGAAGCTTCTCAGTGAGGTTAGAATTAGCAATATATTCTCTTTTCACTTTCATTTAGTGACTTACTTTTATCTCTCTGTTTTCACTTATACCCACTTAAATAACACTTTTAATGTTTAATAAAAAACTCTTAAGATCAAGCCCTGTGTAAATAATTGTTACCAGGGGCAGGGGGCACCACTGTGCATATCTCTCTTTCATTGATAAAGGGGGCTTACCTGATGAGCTGTGTCTCTGTGCAAAACTTTTGCACAGAAAGATGGATTTATATGGGGTTCTGATCTCTTTTGGGAACTGGTTTCCTAGGTGCTGTGCCCTAGAACCGCATCCTCCCAGAGTTGACATAAAACAGTGTTTGCATTGCTTTGCAGGTGGTGTTCATCCCAGCTCCGTGCCTTGTTTGAGGGATACCAAAGGATCTAGCCTAGCAGGACAGGGTTGTGGGGAGCCCCAGAAAGCAAGAACATGGATGTCAGTGGCATGATCAACACAATGGGGAACAATCCCAAGGAGTGTTCTGTGACTGTACCCGGTCACACCCTGCTTGTTTAATATCCTTGTGATTCTGACATTCTGTTTGGCTGAACATTTCCTGCCAGTCCCCATTCCCCACATCAGTCATGCTTCTCTTACAGCCTTGGTGCTGTCTATGTGATTTCTGTTGGCCATGATCTCTGCGTGGAAGGTCTGGTGTTTCTGCAGCTTGTTCTGCAAGTTGCTCAGGTCTTTCCAGCTCCCATCCAGAGCAATACTGTTCTTCTCATTTATCCAGGCTGCCACCTTGGAGCAGGAGGTGGTGGTGGGGACACAGAAAAAAGACATAGAATGTTAGAAGCTTTGCATATCTCATTTTCTAGGATCCCTTCTAATATAGTGACATGGAGGGGCTAGGTAATGGAGAGAAACAAAAATGGCTGAATTTTCCTTTCTGTGCCTCCCAATCTGTTCCTGTCCATCTGGAGAAGGAGGGCACACCTCCGCTTCTCCAGCCACTACCATCCTGTCCATCACATGTGATCCTAAACACAATGGTACTATCCCCTTTGCCCACACTATGTGCAGGTGTGTGCAATAAGGGGCAGTTTCCATAGTTCTACCCACAAGTCTCCTGTGTCTCACAGGTGTAAGGATTGCTCAGTCTCTTTCCACTAGCTCTCCAGTGTGGAACACAGCCCCTTCAGTATCTGCATTGCCTTCTGTGCCATAGTCTTGCTGTATCTCCAAAAGCCATCTCAAGCTTTCTTTGCACTTGCCACAGTGTGGACTGCAGAGTGTGTTAAAGTGTGGCAAAGCTAACTGCCCTGCGTGGAAGTGGCTGGTGTGAAACAAAATGTGTCTAGTTTGCATCAGCGTAGCTTGGGCTGAAAGAAAGCTGTGTTAGGACGAATTGGATACCTATTAGCTCATGCCAGCAGTGTTCCCATGAGGAGGTTAGTGTGCTACACTGATGTACTCTGCAGTTCACACTCCCATAGAACACACTGTGATGCAGTGCAGACAAGGAATGGATTTAATTTTAGGTGGATAGGCAGGTGTGGCTCAAGGGCTGAAGGAGGTGACTTCTGTCTTTGCACGTATAACCTCCACTCTCATCTAATGTCATCCCAGGCTCAGCTCCTTGATTCTTTCTAGTAAAAAGCCTTTAGGGATTCAAACCCAAGCAGCGCTGACGAACTACCAAACGTTTTAAGAAATCACAAAGTGAAGAATCCTGTGGCACCTTCAAGACTAGCAGGTTTATTTGGGCATAAGCTTGGGTTTCTGCCCATGAAAACTTACGCCCAAATAAGTTTGTTAGTCTTTAAGGTGCCACAGGACACCTCACTGCTTTTGAAGACACAGATTAACATGGCTACCCCTCCAGTACATGACAACAGGATGAGTAAGATATAACTGTACCTCAAAGGAATTCTGCAGAAACTTCTGCAGAAGCCTGGATTCCTCCAGGATGTGCCTGCGAGCCAGGGCCTTCTCCAGCAGTTTGTCTTTCCTGGGATAAAATGAGACATGAGAACAAAGCCACAGCAGAGACGACTAGTTAGCACAAGTGGTTAGCATTTTAGCCTTTTACCTAAAAAATGCAGGTTTTCATTGTGCCTTTAAGTTCTAGTGGATACCTACCCATAAAACCCAACTCATATAATTCAGCATATATGGCTCACTTGATGCCCAGGACTGGAATATCAGCATTTCTGTAGTTAAGGACCATTAAAAGTTTTATGCTGCACAAACACATGCTGTACCTGTCCCCAGCTAGCACTACTGGTGCCTTCAGCAGATGGCTGTATAGGCAGCCACATGATCAGCAAAATCATATTGATATTCTGGCTGTATGTGTAACCCACAGATCTACTGGGTGTGTTTCACTGTCCCATGTAGTGGCATCTAAACCACCATCACAGAGAAAGAATAAGTCTCCTTTACAGCCTTAGCTGAGAGCCACCTGATTTTTAGTTCAAACTGTAGAGGTTCGAGCACCAAGCTCCAGAGGTCCCAGTTTCAAGTCTGCCCATGGGTGGTTACATTTGCACCTCACCTAAAACATTTCTAGTTCCTGAAATAGGGTTCAGCCTTTAAGATTTACCATATTAATACTACACCATTCTTGAATGCAGCCTCTCCCATTATCACAAAATGCAGAGCAAACAGTAAGAAGCATGACACATAATCAAGGCCTGGAGTATTGCATTCAAATAAACGATGTGAGAACATGGTCAGCATAATAAATTTATATGTCCCATTTCATCCTAAAGGATCTCCAAGTACTTTATAAACTGTACACACCTATAATTTCTGTCCGGCCTAGTGTGAACAGCTGTTTAACACTGCAATAAAACCACATGCAGCTTTTTGGGACATGAAGTGAATATTTTCTGAACCTGAAATTGGAGGGCAAAATTTAGACAGAAACACAAATATCTAAACTGAGGATTTGATCAGGACTTTGTGTCAAGCCTGTACCTTCAAAAAAAGGGCCCAGAGATGTTGAATGACCACAAGCAGTCAAAACAACTCTCTGATTTCTTATCCATCAGGGATGATGTCCATGCAGCACTGCATCTGTAATACCAGGCAGGGACACTGATTCAGTACTGATCTGCCTCAAGCTTCCTTAGCTGGCAAAATTTGGCATGGCCCCAGAAGAAAGTGCTATGTGGAGAGACTGCAGACCAATGTCCATGGTTTCCCTAAACTATCTAAACAAAAAGGAGTAGAGCACGAAGGTCTCATTTGGTCAAGGCTGTGTATCAGTGAATGGAAAAGAGGGGTAGCTTTACCTCCACAGAACAGCTTGACACTTGTTCAAGATGTTCTCTGAGTCATAATGGTTGTTCTGCCTCAGTTGTTGTGCAAAGGAGGCCATCACATCAATCTTCTCCATCTGGGCTTCCAGAGCCTTTTCAAACTGCACATGTTTACGCTGCAGGCTTTCCACGCTAGACACGGAATCCTGGATGGGATTCAGTGACAATATCCATCATTAGAAGGAAGATGCTCTGAATGGGAGTCAGACCAGCCACCACATTCAGGATTTAAGATATCATTACCCTACCCTCACAAACAGTCCTAGAAATGTATTAGCCTTTGAATTTGAGACCATGGCCCCAGCCCTCAAGGATTTCCTACTTATAATATGGGGACTGCAGTTCAGGGTCTGTCTGCCTCAGTACTAAGCAATCTGCTGGGTATTTAGCTCCCCATGCAAGGACAGAACATTCAGTTTTGATTTGTATAAAGGGCTGACTGAGGTTTGGCGATAACTGAGCTTTCTCCTGCTCTCATGGGAAGCCACAGGAAGGAGGGCTCTAACATGTTAGTGGATTTGAGCTCCCATTAGTCATAATCCAGCCTCAGAAGAAATATTTATTGGAAACCAGTAAATATGGGATGACAAGCTGGGATCAGGGTTAATGAACACACGTCAGGAGAGATAGGCTTGAAGCAGAACACCAAATCCAACTTTTGAGAAAGCTCAGATCCAAATTTGATCTAGATGACTCCAGCCCAGTTTTATCAGAAGCATGGGAACTCAAGTCTACTGAAACCTGTGATCCAACTTCATGGCTACGTCTACACTAGCCAAAAACTTTGAAATGGCCATGCAAATGGCCATTTCAAAGTTTACTAATGAAGCGCTGAAATACATATTCAGCACCTCATTAGCATGCAGGCGGCCGTGGCACTTCGAAATTGAAGTGGCTCGCTGCCGCATGGCTCGTCCAGATGGGCTCCTTTTTGAAAGGTCCCCAGCTACTTCGAAGTCCCCTTATTCCTATGAGCAGATGGGAATAATGGAACTTCCAAGTTGCCGGGGTCCTTTTGAAAAGGAGCCCCGTCTGGATGAGCTGCGCGGTGGCGAGCCGCGTCAATTTTGAAGTGCCGCGGCCGCCCGCATGCTAATGAGGCGCTGAATATGTGTTTCAGCACTTCATTAGTAAACTTCGAAATGGTCATTTGCATGGCCATTTCGAAGTTTTTGGCTAGTGTAAACACGGCCATATCTCAGATTTATCTGCCCCTCTTTACTTCTGAGTTTCTTTGGACTTCTTTATTTGAGAATTAGATGTGTCAAAATACCATAATTTAGTTAGGCTCATTTCTCTCATTATTCCACAGCTTGGCTAGCATGAGAAAGCACTGGAAATCTCTTGAGAAAAGCTATCTTTATGAAATTTCTAGCCCTATTTTCAGATCACATTGCACCAGAGAAGTATGCAAATACCCAGACATTCATAATCTTTGAAGGCATGTCCATCACTAAATACATCAACATCACTGAAAGGCAGAGGGGACTCAATAGGATATTTTCTGTGCATTAACGAGCTAACGATGAATGGGAAATATATGGATTCTTATGAATCTCTGCTGTTTTTCAATGGATGGTATTGTACATGTGTATATCTGCATTGAAAGCTCCAGAGAAACAGACACCAGAGACCAGCACTGAGCGTATGGTCTATGTATTAACACCGATGGATGTATTTTCCTGGGTCATATGTGACAGGTCACAGATGTAATTTTAGCTTTCTTCTCTAACAGGAGTGAGGAGAATATTTCATTACCTGTGATGCCGAAAGCCTGAGCCTCCTGCATACAAGACGAAGAAAAGAAACAGGATTTTGCATATACAGCAAGATGTAGTGGGGATCGTCTCATGAGGAAGAGCTACAGGCATAGATAACTGGTGTCTGTGGCGGGAGGGCTATTCAGAGGGACAGTGAGGGGGTACAAGTGGGCATCCCCATTAGCAATTGCAATTTTGGTGAGAACACAGGAGGGCAGTGGGGTGGGGGTGCACCTCCACTGGGTTACCACGAGTCACCTCCAGCTACGGGGGGATTTCAAAAAGCTCACAGAGAATCAGTATTTCACACCTTCCCCATCTTCTCATTGAGGTAGCCCTGCTCCAATGGACACATGGTCATTATCCACGTCACCTACCCCTAAATCCTCATTGGCCAGGAAGGCCTCTTTGCTGCTGAGCCAGCTCTCATTCTGTTCAACATAGCCAAAGAATTTCTATTTAGGGTAGAAAAAGAAACCATGAGTTCAGTCTCTAGCCTGTAAAATAATGACAATAATTTTCTGTAAAAATGCACTAGTAAATACTTACTGCTTTACAGGAGTCCTTTGAGGATTAATTAGTCAAAATAGACATGAAAAATTAACATAAACAGTGTACATAAGTATACCATGTAAGTATTTAGCTACAGGTTGAACCTCTCTAATCTGGCACACTGGGAACCTGACTGGTGCTGAAAAAGAGAATTTGCCTGACCATGGGAGGACAATATTGTCTATCAGAGTTACCAACACTTCCACTGCTTACTGTACTCTCAGAAGATATTTAGGGGTAAATTAGAGTTAAATAAAAGGACAGAACACTGAGAGCCAGGACTGGTGATGGAGAACAAACTTTATAGGACCACAGGAAACTTGGCTGAACCCATGATAAGTGGTTGTCTGGCTAACTAAAACATGCCAGATTATGGATGATGCCAGACAAGAGAGTTCTGAACTAGAGAGGTTCAACCTGTATTAGTAACAGAACTCTCTTGCTGGGAAAGACAACCAGTCAGACTCAGAATATTGGATTTTCCCATGTGCAACAAAAATATCTCCAGTGTGTCTGCTAATGCTGTGGATCAGAATCTAATTCCTTTCTTCACAATGAAGACTAGTGTGCTCCATGGACCATCCCAGAAGAGTAAGGTACTACTCAATTAGAGAAAAGGAATTAGAAACTGCTCCTACATAAGCAGAATAAAACTCTGCTCTTGCGAGCTTCAGAGTACAGCACACTCTCCAAGATCCTGTAATCTGGTATTCCCCTGACATGTCCAAAGCCACTCGAGCCTTTTCCATTTAATCCACACTCCCATAAATGACCAGCATGATTTAACTCTTCCACATTTGCCATCCTGTCTTGCCATCTTATTTGAAGAATTATGCACCTGATATGAAAGCTGTTTATTATTTTGCTATGTTTGGCATAAGTCATCCCAAATTTCTGAGCCATGTGGAAGCACTTAGTAATGGGTAACGAAAGCTAGTGAATGGGCCACATGAATGGCCCTTCTTCATCTCCGTGGGCCTCATGGGCAACCTGCAGCCCACACATCCTGTTTTGCTCCTTTCCCTGTACATCTCGCACGCGCTGGAGCCCTGGGACCTTGCATTTCCTACTCCTCTCCCTTTTGGAGCACCATGAATGACCTGATTGCACTCTGGCCTCACTTCTCCTCCTCCCTCCCAGAGCTTGAAGAGCTGTGAATGGCTCACTCCCTACATCGAAGCTCTGGGAAGGAGGGAGAGGAGCAGGGATGGCATGTAATCAGCAGATTCGTGGTGCTCCAAAAGTGCTGGGAGAGCTGGGGAGAAGTAGGAAGTGTGGGGCTCTGGTGTCCCTGTGTGGGAGAGGCATGTGGGGAAAGGGAGAAGAGAGGGGGTGCACAAGCTATAGGTAGATTGCATGCGAGTTGCATGAGGCCCAGATGCTGTAGGTTGCCCATCACTGACCTAGATAGTATGTGAATGAGCACCATTGAAAATCCCAGGAGGAAATTCATCACTCTCTCTTCAGACCAGGGTTTGAATGATATGAAATCAATAAGGCCTAGGGTGGCTCATTGAACCACAAGGAATATTGAATAGTTGCTCATTCTTTGAACGCTAGCCAACCTGTGAACTGTGCAGAAAAAAAGTATGTGATCAAGTATTTAAACACTGTATCATAAACGCATATGCACAAAGGCACCAAGTTAAAGTCTCAATTTTGGCTTTTCTAGCTTGCAAGTGCCTGACTTTGCAACCTCAATAATGTCCTTACAATAGTTTTTGGTGTGTCATATATAAACAATGTTACTATATGACTCTGCACACATGTGTCTTTGCCACCTGTATGTAATTCCAAATTAGGTCTGCCTGTTCTGTTTGAAATCCACCTGTGCACCAAGGAAGGTTTATTAATGCTGCATTTTGTTTTTGTTGCTGATCACTTACCTGTAAGTTCTGGGCCTGAAAGAGTTTTACATATTGCTCCTGCCATGCCTGGATCAGTTCAGACAAGGCTTGCTGCAATCTGGAGAGAGACTGATGGATCTGAGGAGTCGCATAGTGACCAGAGTTGGCAAATTTCTGGCCAAAGCTGTTGAGTGAGTTGAATCTTTCCATTCGGGTTTCAATTTCTGCCTAAAGTACATTAGAAAGATTGATGTAAAGGGTTTATGGAAAGTCAGCTATTCAGGATATATGTCTTAAAGCGAAGGAAATGGACTGTATTTTCGCCTTCCAACACTAATATTTGTACTGAAAATCATCCATTTTTGTGCTATGTCACTGAAAGAGTGAGGGAAAGTCTAAGCAAATAGACATGGAAAGCAAATGCCCTTATTTCTCCAGGAAGAAACTGGTCCCCTGCAAGTAAGATTCTGATTTATTTGGGATCTGAACGGGAAATTTAAATGGACATGGATTTTTAATTTGCATAACACCATCTGTTCCTCTCCTAAAGGGTGGCTTCTGCGAGGCAAACTGTACCTGGGATTTCTCTTCTGTCAAAAGAATTGACAGCTGATTATTGCATAATGAGCACTGTGTTACTTTCTTTCTTGGTAAATAGTCTCAGAGGGGTAGCATTATTAGTCTGCAGCTTCACAAAAAACAAACAAACAAAAAAACCCCTCCCAAACCCAACAACAACAAAAGCCAAACAGTCTCATAGCACCTTAAAGGCTAACAAATTTATTCATTAGGTAATGAGCTTTGAGTGGGTATTACCCATGAAAGCTCATTATCTAACAAATAAAATTGTTAGTATTTAAGGTGCTACACGACCGCTTGCTTCTTTCTTGGTGTTAAAGTGAAACACATTTAAAATTCTCTTCTAAAGACAAAGGTAGCAGTATATCTATATAATGAATCCTTAAGGTGAAATGAAATTTATTGTTAGCTCCATAAATTTAATATGGAAGTTACAATATAAACTATTTGAAACTAAAATAATTATTCAGTAAAATAACACTAAAATAAACTTTTTCGTGGTATGGACATGTAATACCTCAGACAGCTGATGAAATATTAATCAGCTAAAATTACCATTGCTGATTCTTAGATACAACTTTTCCTTCACTATTAGACCTTGAGGTCATAGCTTTTAACTTCATATTAATTAGTAATTACAGCACATTTTATGTCTGGAAATTTGGAATGTACAATAAAAATGTTTGGGGTAAGGCCTCTTTTTACTACATGGTTGGATAGTTCCTGATTTGAGACGAAATTGGCAGCACACAAAACTTGTATCTGAACACAGGAGAAAATCCAAGGTGTGTTATTAAATCCTGATCTAGAAAATTAATTAGGATTGTATTTTGTTAATTGTGGGAGCCACAAAATGTGTGGATTTGCATTTGTGATTTTCATTAATGATTCTGGGAATAAGTCTGTTCAAAAAGAGAGCAAAGCTGCAAAGGATATCTGACAACCTAGGGGGAAATAGCATGATAAAAGGTTACAGAAAATCTGGGATGGGGAAGAGGTTGTATCAGTATGATATAGATCAGCATGATATAGATCAGCAGGGCTTTTTTTCCAGTGGAATGCAGTGAAACTGCGTTCCGCCAGCTTTTTTCCTGGCGCCAGTTTTAAAAGGCGCCGGGGCTGCCGCTCTGCTTCTAGCTCACTGCCTGCAGAGGAAAGAGCAGGATTTGATTTAATTGACTTAACAGCTAGGTGGACCATTAAACCATTTAAATTGACTCCTGCTCTTTCAGCGTGCAGGTCAGGGAGTTGCTCCTGCAGCTGTACATGGCAGGGAACCACACAGCCAGGGAAGCAGTGGGAGCATGTGGAGCTTCTTTTGAAATGTAAGTCCTGGGTTGGGGCAGGTGGGAAGCTGTGGAGGGTTAAGCCTAGTGATGGGTTGGGGCCATGGGAGGTGGGTGGGAGGTTAAGGCTGTGGTCGGGGGTGGGGTGGGTGGAGGTTGAGTTGAGTCAGTGCCGCACAGCCATTCGGGAGCAGGGTGAGCGGGACCGGGTAGTTTGAGATGGGCCATGTGGCTGCTTGGAGGGTGTTGAGCCAGCACAGCTGGTGGGTGAGGGGCGGGGTTAGAATCATAGAACACTAGAACTGGAAGGGACCTCGAGAGGTCATTGAGTCCAGTTCCCTGCCCTCTCAGCAGGACCAAGCACTGTCTGGACCATCCCCGATAGGTGTCTGTCTAACCTGCTCTGAAATATCTCCAGTGATGGAGATTCCATGACCTCCCTAGGTAACTTATTCCAGTGTTTAACCACCCTGACAGGAAGTTTTTCCTAATGTCCAACCTAAACCTCCCTTGCTGCAGTTTAAGCCCATTGCCCGAAGCAGAAAGGGGACTATGTGACTCAAGAAATTTGCACTGGGATAAGGAGTATTTCAGCTTGCATGTGGTAACAAAACAGGCTAGCAGCAACTATGTTTTCAGTCCACTTCCTAGTGGACATGTGCCTGCATTACATAACATAACTCATAACAACTGGCGCTAACTGACGCCTTTGTTAGTTGTCTCAGCAGAGTGGTCAAGGACTGAACAGGCCTGGAGACTGAAGCTCTTCTTTGTATCTAGAAGTGGACTCTTCAATTCAGGGATAATGAACACTGATGGGATTGTTTGGAGAAACATGAATGGCCATGCAGCCCATGCTGTATCTGTCCTGGGGATACACAGATGCCTTCAGTCTCCAAAGATGATATTTTGGAATTTTCAGTTTATTTATTTATTTATTTATTTTAAAGACTGAGGCCAATCCGGTAGGGGGAGTGCACCTACTATAGGGTGTCCTGCAGTGAGTAATTCCAGTCACAGTGTTATTAGAAGATTCTCCAGGAGACACAATGGCAAACAATGATCATGACTTGCCTTTCTCTCATGATGCTCTTCAATCATGCTGTCTGCTTCAGCTGGGCTTTTGGGAAGGCCTCCTGCTGCCATTAAGCCTCTGATATTTTTAATCCAATCTAGCAGCTCTTTTAGTTCCAAGTTAAACTTCTGCAACTGGTAGGAAGCTGCCAGCTTTTCCCTCCTGCCACATGAAGTACAGTTATGCATTAGCCAATACACAGTCAGTCTACTTCCTTTTCCTGAACAACCCCTGCCCCTCTCTCTACAAAAGTGGTTCTCAACCTTTCCAAACTACTGGAACCCTTACAGAAGTCTGTTTTGTCTTGTGTACTTCCAAGTTTCACATCACATAAAAACTACTTGTTTACAACACCAGTCACAAAATACAAAAGTATCTCAGCACGTTATTACTGAAAAATTGTTCACTATTTCATTTTTAACCATATGACTCTAAAATGAATCAATTGGAATATAAATATTGTACTGACAGATCAGTATAAGTCTACAGAGCAGTATAAACAAGGCTTTGTATGTATGGAATTTTAATTTGTACTGACTTGACGAGTGGTTTCTCTGTAGCCAGTTGCAAAATCAGGCAAATATGTATATGAGGGGATGTACCCACTAGAACAGGGGTGTGCAAACTGGGGGCGGGCCACCTTGGGGGACATGAAATTTTGTAAGGCGGGCACAGCATGATCTTATTCATGCCATTAAAAATGTTGAAATATGTTACTGGTTTTGTGCGTGTGCATTCACGTTTACATACCAAGTAATAAAGGTTTTACATTCTACAGACTTATTTTCTTATACGTGCCAAAATGTTCTTTTTCATATGAACATAAGCAAAATTTCTGTCAGTTTGGATGATATTAGACAGGTGGAAGGGGGCGGGGAGTGCTAAATGCTGGGACAAAAATGCTAGGGCCTGACATAGAAGACCTGCCCAAGAAGACCACTGTGTAACTGCAGGGTGCATGTATCCCTGACTGAGATCCCCTGCTCTACAAAGCTCCTGCTAGGAGAAACCGAGGCTATGGTAGTTTGTAAGCTTCAGGTCATCCAACATTCTCCAAAAACTCCTTACGGTGCTGTTGTGAAGTGGTGCTCACAGTAGCTGCAAACTGCATTAGAATCACTGATATTTTCTTCAGCGATTCCTCATGAGAGGCCAGAACTGGAGCAACTTAAAATCTTACGCAGTCCTTCCCGTTAGTGATGATTCCTGCTCAGAGTGAACCTTTGGAGTTTTGGATGAGCCTGAGAAACAGTCTTTCATCCCCATCCAGACAAAACTGCTACACACAGTGATCTCACCAGGGCTGGTTGGAGGATTTGGAGGGATTTTGAGATAAACCACAACTTTATTGGACTCATTTTACATAAAAATCTGCATGTGGAACTTAAATTCCATTAAACCAATCTCAGTCTGCTACAGAAGTAAAACTCAGCTCTTTGCACTACATAATGTATGAAGTCGCCAGAGAACTTTGGCAGCCCATGGCAGCTCGCTTCAGGGCCCCAAGATGCTGCTCTGTTTCTGCTGACAGAGATTCAGATGGTAGCCTGGCAGAAAGCTTTACCTTTGTTTGGCCTGGCCCTGGAGTCGCAGCCAATTATCTTTCATCTCTCTTTGCTTTGTACTCAATTTGTCATTTATGGATGGATTCCTCTTGCAAAGGCGGAAAGATTCCAACTCCAGTGTCTAAGGAGAGATGTACAGTGAGCTATGTTTACTCAAATTAATTATTTTATTAATTCCTAAGAGCAAACCTTCCCACTCAATTGCTTGGAGGAAAGGGCGGCTTATTTTAAAGGCCCCACTTTCAAACATGGGTGCCAAAATTTTGTCAGTTGTTCCTTTAGATTTTCTTATGCTGTTCAAGTATCAGAGGGGTAGCTGTGTCAGTCTGTAAAGGCAAAAACAATGAGAAGTTTGTTTGGGGGACTGCACTTCAAAACTGCTCATTGTGTTTCTCCAGTTTTTAGAACAGAAATGGATCCATGCTTTAGGTTCAGTCCATTGCTGATATAGAAACAAAGCTGCAAAGATGTGATGGGAATCTGGAGCCATGCTTTCCATGAGAGCCAGTCTAGCAGCGAGATGTGGAACGGTCTCCAAACACAAGAAACATAATATGCTAAAAACATACTTTCCCATCCTCAGCTTAAGTCCTTCAGAACGGGTTTTATGTGACATTTTGTGATTGATGGCCATACAAAGTAATTATGATTCTTCATTATAAAAAAGGCTGCTCAGAGGACCTCTGAGTTCTCTCTTTGCTATTTTCCTATCCCAGTTCATTCAGTCTTTCCAAAGGAACTCCTCAAGCATTTTAGAACAAAGCACCCCACCCTCCTGAGTATTGTTTTAGCATCTTCACTCTGTACCCTCTGCCCTTAAACCTCTGACCTCCATTTTGGACTTGATGACTCTGATTTCCCTCTCCATTTCCTCATGTCTTCTCATCAGGTTTGCCACACTCTCCACATCTTTCCCGTAATCCAGTGCTAGTATCAGTGCACTCTTGGGGGAGGAAGAAGGGAAAAAAAAAACCCAGTATCATATTTCAGCTCCTTCAAATGTTTCCTCTCTCCTTCTGTCTTAAAGCCTTCCTTTTATCCCTCTCCTAAATTTCAACAGGTCGATGACCGTGACAGCTCTCTATGCCACTTTTGGAAGAACAACAAGTATTCATAACTCCTTGGCTAGTCCCATCCCTGCTTGAGTTCATTTGTGTCTGCATGCTTGTATATTTAACCACCGCTATTTTTGGTTTTAAGAGGAGCTGGTACTCAACCAGCTCCCTGACCCCCCCAAGGTTCCCACAGCTGGGATTACTGAGGTGCTGGTACTCAGTACCAGCAAGTACCAGCACAAAAAAAGCACTGTATTTAACAAATGTGAAGGTGAGAGAGACTTCCTCTTTTGCTCCCTCCCTCTTTTTCTTTTTTTCCCTCCTCATAAATCAAAATATTTGGAGGCAGAAACAACTACAGTTGAACTTTCATGGGAGATTTATCTTGCATAAAATTGCAATAAAAGTGCATTTTGTGAAAATTTGCGGGGAGTTTTTGAGTTCACAAAATGTGGCCAGAAGGGAAATCTTGGAGACTCAAAAAGAACATTGAATTAATTGGCAAAAAATGTTATGGAAATTTTTACAACAACTTGTTTACCAAGTTTAACAAACACTAATACCGGTGTGTCTCTTGACATATAAAGTCATCTATGAATGCTATAAAACTATGAATATGAAATAATGATAGTCCTTATACAACATTTTGCTAGTATAAATTTGAAAGCAAAAAGCAATTATGGCCATTATGCTCTATTTACAGATGGAGAAACTGAAACAGAGAGATTAAGTGACTTGCTCAAGGTCGCACAGTGTGTCAGTAGCATAGCAAGGAACAGAACACTGTCTTAGTCTAGTATCTTATTGACTGCACCTTGCTATCTCCATTTTAAAGCATCCATCTGCCTCCTGAATGTCAAGGCATCAAGCTAAAAAATTCCAGACAACCCATATTTTATTATTACCTGAAAAACATTTATTTCTCACCCTAATCTGCAATTTTTGACAATTACGACCAATGCCTTCAAACTAGAAGTCAGTATATTTGATGGCATTTCAGTCTTGCTACAGTCTCTGATTAACAGGAAATGCCAGGGACAGTGAAGCAGTATATTACTCTACCTGAGCTTGCTCCATGATTTAGAGATCGATTAAAGACATTTTGTCATGCTTATTTTGCACAGAGGCTATTATTAAAAAAAGATCACCTTTGATTGCTTATTCTTTCCCTAGTAATTAGACTCACGGGAGTTCACATACTTTGCAGGATGTCCACTTATCTACAGAATCAAGTGATTCCCCATCAGTTAACACATTCATGAGCAGCTCACCTTCTCACTAATTCTCTCTGTGATGTCATCAATTTCTCTGATTAATGCATGGATTTCCAGGGCTCCCTCCAGCTTCCTCCTGTACGTATTCAGGTTACCATGGAAACTTGTCCACCTTTTATTGAAAAGATAAGTTTAGAGGAAAGAAAGAATATCAGAACCTCCACAGCTACAGCCATACTGCGTTCAAACGTGGGATTTCTGCTCTCTCTCTCTCACTGACTCCTCCTTCCCACAGTAGCCCAGATGCATCTCCTAGGTAAAGCATTAACCTGTAGAAAAGTGACTTGCAAGATTTTTAGAGTCTAGGTAAGAAGATCTTGGAGAAGGAAAACTGGGACAGACTCTTGCATGGAAAAAGTCCTCACTGCACTGCCAGAAACCCATGCTGCTAATCCCCTATCTGGCTATTGAGCTGTGTGAACCAGCATAAACTGGAGAATTTGGCCAGTGAGCACATATTTTCAGGGGTTGGGATGGCACTAGTTTGGAGTGAGAGAGGGTCAGATGGGAGACAGGAGATAGCAGCTGGTGGCAGAAAGCAAAGAGAAAGTGATAATCTGTTGTGAGGAGAAAAAAAATCTGATGTGGGGTCAGCAGCTTGGAGAAGAGCTAGAAAACACGGTGTAGGCAGATATTGAAGAGACAGTTTGATAAGACATTAACGGGAAGGAAAGCTGGAGCTGTTCTGTGAAATATAAAGCTCAGGCTGGGTATCCAGGTCCGGACCCACTGCCTCTATCTCCAGCGTTTGTGTGGAAAATGTTGTGGGGAGGCATGTTCAGCTCCAAGGCTGAACAGATGAGTCTGGCTTTGCTGAATGGGAAATCCTTCTGGCCAATGGAAGTGCTGATTTGGCAGTGTCTACAGGAAACTCTATTGGCTGGAGGTGGAAGCCAGCATGTTGCATGTCCTACTAATAGGAGAAGAAAACTTGCATATGTACCCCCAGCCTTTGTTTGGCTCAGCCCAACCTTGCAGAAATCTAACCCTTCCCTGCCTTCCATGACACCATTAGAACACCCTGACTGACCTTTCCATTGTCCAGAGTCTGAAATGAATACTCACTTTTCATTGAGCTGCTTCCGGCGCTGATATATTGTCTTCATCTCTCCTTTGTTCTGTCTCTCCAGTTTCATGGCTAGGGCATTGATGGTTTTGATGTGAGCATCATCCACTGTCATCTCCTGTGAGGCCAGAACAAGACAATACAATGTGTGTGCCCAATATGCCCATCCTTGTGTCAGCTGCACAGAATATCTCCGATCCATATGCTCTTCCCTGATACAGAGTCTTGTATCACTCTCAGATAAATATGGAGCAGGGACAAGGGTGTACAACACTATGAAACCAACAATGGTCAAAATTCTACACATGGGTCTTAAGGACTTCCTATCTGATCAGACTGGAGACTGCTGTCAAACAAATCCCCACATTCTCTAACATAATTCTACCTTAAATTCTATAAATCTTTTATTCTGCTAGTTTCCCACATAACATACTATGGAAAGGAGAATATTGGCACATAACTCATTTTCTGAGCTATGCCACGTTCAGGATGTTCTCTGGAAGCATGACCTGCAGCCGGTTCTGAACAGTACATGGCATCGAATGCAACGTAGAGGCATTCCAACACTCAAAAATATCAAATGTTGCCGCAAGTCCAGTAACTCACTAACTCAGCTGCGAGGTATTAATCATGGGTCTAGCAGAGGCACAGTGGCAGGATGCCAGCACTCAAATAAGAGAAGTATTGATTCTATCTGCATTTTATTATGCTACGTACATGCATATTTCTAAACGTACTCTGCTATGATACGCAGCTGGAAAGCGAACACACTGAAAGCATTCTGTATAGACTATAATCCATCTGATCCTGTAGAAACTATTCTAACAAAGCAGAGTCCCACACTCTTCTATGTTGGAGGCTGGGAACTGACCCTACAGCCAGAAAACCTCAATGAGCCCACAACACCCTGTTTCTGTGCCGCTAGCTCTCAATCTGCCCATTGGGCTGTAAAGCAGCAGGATTAGGAAATGCACAGGCAGCCCAGGCTGGAGATCATTGCCTCTAGATTGGTAACTCATCTCCCTAACACCAGGTTTGCCTGGCAGGCAACTATGCGACAGTGGTGAAGGGTCAGTGGCTGGCTGGTGGAAGCAGTTACCCCAGTCTTAGCCTCTCCCTGCTTGTGCCATTGTGCTGTGGACGAGCTCTGGTTATGAGGGTGAACACCACTGCATCTACAATTCCAGCTTCTCAAAGATGTGCATGGAACAGCACAGAAGAACTGGCTAAGGTAGCAATTCTCTCCTGCTTAAGGCAAAAAGTAACAAAATATATTATTTCCTGAGGGACGTGGCCCACTTAGATCTACCTTAACAAGGCTCAAAAAATAACTAGATAAGTTTGTGGAGGACAGGTCCATCCATGGCTATTAGCCTGTACAGTGTCCCTACTCTCTGCCAGAAGCTGGGACTGAGCAATGTGATGGATCACTTGGGCTGGGTCTACACTTGCCGCCAGTTTTGAAGGGGGCATGTTAATCAGGGTGATGGGAGATTACTAATGAAGTGCTGCGGAGAATATGCAGCACTTCATTAGGCTAATTCTCCCCCGGCAACTTCGAAGCATCAAACTTCAAAGTGCTGGCACGCGTGTAGCTGCGGGAATTTCGAAGTGCCCATGCTGCTTCAAAATGCCTTTAAGCCTCAAAATTTTGGGGAGTAAAGGCACTTTGAAGTGCCCCCAGCTACACGCATGCCAGCACTTCGAAGTTTGACAATTCAAAGTTGCCATGGGGGAGAATTAGCCTAATGAAGTGTTGCATATTCATTGCAGCACTTCATTACTAATCTCCCATCACCCTGATTCACATGCCCCCTTCGAAGTTGGCGGCAAGTGTAGACAAGCCCTTGGTGTTTACCTGTTCTGTTTATTCCTTTTGGGGTATCTGGCATTGGCCACATAGGAAGATAGGGTACCAACTTCCCGGTAGATGGACCTTTGCTCTGATCCAGAATGGTTGTTCCTATGTTTTTATGTACCTTACTCCCAGAGGCTACGTCTACACGTGCAGCCAACATCGAAATAGCTTATTTCAATGTTGCGACATCGAAATAGTCTATTTCGATGAATAACGTCTACACGTCCTCCAGGGCCAGCAACGTCGATGTTCAACTTCGATGTTGCTCAGCCCAACATCGAAATAGGCGCAGCGAGGTAACGTCTACACGTCAAAGTAGCACACATCGAAATAGGGATGCCAGGCACAGCTGCAGACAGGGTCACAGGGCGGACTCAACAGCAAGCCGCTCCCTTAAAGGGCCCCTCCCAGACACAGTTGCACTAAACACCACAAGATACACCGAGCTGACAACTGGTTGCAGACCCTGTGCCTGCAGCATAGATCCCCAGCTGCCGCAGAAGCAGCCAGAAGCCCTGGGCTAAGGGCTGCTGCCCACGGTGACCATAGAGCCCCGCAGGGGCTGGAGAGAGAGCATCTCTCAACCCCCCAGCTGATGGCCGCCATGGAGGACCCAGCAATTTCGACGTTGCGGGACGCGGATCGTCTACACTGTCCCTACTTCGACGTTGAACGTCGAAGTAGGGCGCTATTCCTATCTCCTCATGAGGTTAGCGACTTCGACGTCTCGCCGCCTAACGTCTAAGTTAACTTCGAAATAGCGCCCGATGCGTGTAGACGCAACGGGCGCTATTTCGAAGTTGGTGCCGCTACTTCGAAGTAGCGTGCACGTGTAGACGCAGCTAGAGTGACTTGAGGGTTATATCATTTCCTCCTCCCCATCTACACCATTCCTAATTCTGCTTATTGGCTGTCACTACCTATATCAGGATGTCTTGGTACTGTCCTGTAGCTACTAGCTCTGCAGGTGAGGGGCAAAGGGACAGCGGAGGTTTCTTTTGGACTCTTCTGGCCTCACAACACTGATGTCTGAAGTGTGGCAGTTCTGGCACTCTTCCTAGATACAACAGGACTGCATTCTCACAGGGACTCCCGGAAGTGGGCAGCACTGGAAATGAAAGGCCAAAATTTCTCCCCAGGGCACAGGCATCTCAAGGGTCTCATTCTATTCATAGTATAAGCTTCTGTTCCTGTCACTGGGGGCAGAAAGGGAAGATGTGAGAAGTTCTGACTTAATTTGGCAGCAGTATGGGGAAGGACATAGGGAACGTGGGCAGATAACGTTAAAGGAAACTTCTACAGACAGACCTTAGTATTTCCCCCTCCAGACATTGATTAGGGTTCCTAGGTTACAATGTCAGCAACACAGTGCAAGTATTACTTCTTGAATGTACACTGTGACCTGTTTGCTTATGCCTAGATTAGGGCCCCAACTGGGGAGTGAGAAAGCCAGCAGCAGTTTCTCTTTGTGGAGGATAGCTCAGAGGTTTCAGCAAAGAAAGCTGACCCAGGCAGCTGGGACCACAGCAGAACCTGGGAGTGTTCCAGATGGTTCCATGCCCCATTTAGCATAGAGATGTGACCAAACCAGTTGTAGTGACTCACCACCATAGAAGAGAAGTGTAGAGAGGTCATAATAGAACGATGAACCAAGCAGCTGTCATGGTACATTGCTGTTATCCTATATGTGAAGTGCTACTATATTTTATAGTTATTATTAGTGACATATAACATGTGCAGCATACACCAAAGACACAAAACTTGGAAGCGGGTGTCAGATGAGACCTTTCTAGAGGTTGAGTTACGAAGGTCTGGAATGTTATTGGTTCACACCAATCCGAATTGACCCTGACCTGAAACCACCGTTTTGCCTGATTGGAGGTGGAACACAGGAAAAGGCAGTTCTTTATGAGGTTTGCACAGTTTCCATCCAAAAGCGTAATCCATTTGAAGTCCACTCCAAAGGTTTGCCATGCAATCCTAAGTTTCATATTTCAACGTGATCTTTTGTACAGCTGTTTATATGTCATCAGGCTTTTGATGCAGCGGTGCAAGGAGAGAAAATAATAGCTATTGTAACAGCCTGTGAACAGGCAACCTCCTACACTTCCTTCCCCCAAGGACAAGGAAATAGCTTCAGTGGCTGTAATATGTTTATGTGATGAAAAGCTAGTGTTTGAGCCATACCAGGCACAGGGAACTTCTCTTACCCCTGATGCTGCCCCTCGGAACTCGTTCAGTTTTTTCATGAGCTGCAGGCAGTGCTCGTAGTCATTCCCCACATCACCAATATTAATCATCACTTCCTGGGGACAGGAAAAATGGTCAGGTACATATTCACTAGCCACAGGACTTGGCTCAGGCCCACAGTGCAAACAGCCAAGATTTCCCTTGGCTTATCTTTATTTTCCCTTTTTTTTTTTTTCTTAACTGACCAACCAAAAGTGATTAGACTCATCCCACCACAGCACGCTCCAGAAACACAATATTCTTTGGGATGGAGATTTTATACATCAGGGTCCATCAGTGTTTAAAGTGAAAGTTTTCCATGTTCCTGAGTAGCATATCCCACTCTTTGCTCATGCACCTCAATTAATGAATGTCCTGGCACCCCAGTTGTCTGTGAGTGGAACTGAACCTGGATCTTTAGAGAATGAACCTCTACCACATAAGCTAGAAATCCAGCTGCTTTGTACCTAAGGTTGTAGAGTAGACTCATTCTCATCGTAAGTGGTCTCAGGTTCACCAGATGGGACAGTACACCACACCCAGAAGGTGTATGGGTTACCCCATTACTTACAGAAACCGGTACAAGGAACAGAGATTGGAGTCCCCTTTCCACAGGACATATTTTGACACTGAGATCAAACAGTGGAGCCCTCACTTTGAAATCCCAATACATCTATTTATTTTTCTCCCCCAATGTGGCTTTTAGTATTCATAAAATTGAAATACTTAGGCAATGGGCCGGAGCAAGGCACAGCAGTGGATAGTGTTTTGCAAGTTCCTTTGACACCACTTTCTAAGGGCATTATCAATCACGACCTGCAAAACTCTTGGACCTTTGCTTTAGTCCTGCTCCCCCCACTGTGAAAATGCCTCTCATTCCATGTCTAGAACCCTCCCTTTTTCCTGCATTTAGGCTTCTCCTGAGCGGAGATTGACTACTGATGTTAAATTTTGTTTAATTTTGTGACCCAGAAACATGTTCAAAGACTACGGTGAGGTCACCGCCTAACTCATTTACACTTGTAAAATACGTGTGCCTTAATCCATTGCACCACTTACCACCAACTCCCCACCCTTAAGAGTACGTGTCCTACAAGTGAAGTATGACTATTGACAATGAGCACCGACTACTTGGACAAAAGGGACTATTATTTTTTTTTATTTTTTTTTATCAGAAAAATGACTCTGAGTTAATTCACAGTTGGGTGAATCTAGGATTTTAGGTGCTTAGAGTTGCATTCTTTTTCATGTCTCTGTTTTAAAGAAGATGTAAAAGTGACCCTGAACCTTTTGGTCACTATAGACACCATGACACTTTTTGAATAACAAGGGAGATTAATACTGGAATCCTGGCCAAATTCCAAGTCAGCACGGAAACCTGCCAGAATGTTTTAACAGTTGCTGGGATATTCCCCATATACAATCTGTAAAGCACTTTCAGATCATGCAGGACCAAAGACACTATGTAAATATCCTGAAAGGTGACATCACCATCAAACATTCTTTACTAAAAGGCAGTTCTTTATGAAGCACCATGGATTTGCTTGACCCCACTAAAGAACAGAGTCTGTGTACCTTCTCCCTGATCCAGGCCTCCACTTGATCCACTTTCTGCAGAAACTCCAGGAAGTCCCGAATGTCCTCTAGCTTCTTTCCATGGGCAGCAACAGCCCACTTGAGCTTCTCCCAGTGGTCTTGCAGCACACGGGTCCTACGACAGATCTCCCCTGATTTTGGGTGCCTCCGTGACACGAGGACCTCCCCTTTCTTATTTGTCAGAAAGAAAGAAAGGAAGTTTACCTCTAACAGAATGGTTACACGGTCTTTCTAGAACCACCTCCTTCTCGTCATCTCCTGCTGGCCCCCACCCCAAGTACCCTCATTCTGTGACTACTCAGAGACTATTTGCAAAAACAGATAAGAAATTCACTGCTATTCTAATGCAGTTAAGGACATTTGGCTTGGATATTCCCCTGGCAAGGTGAAAAATCAGAGATGGGGAGCACAAAGGATGATATTGCAGACAACCATCTTCCAGAGGATGATTTACTCACTCCCAGGAAGAGGATTCAAACTTGGCATATCTTCTTTCCTAGGTCAGGAAGATTCACTACTAGCAGGGGAAGTCAGTGGCTCTGTCCCTTAAAAAAAAAATTAAAAAAAAAGAAGTCCCCTAGAAACTGTAACATGTACTATTAATAGGACTCCCCACCATGAACTAAGGACATTCTAGTCACTCTCATGGAATGCCAGCAGGCTTTGTGTGTCACAGAAAGAAATGGTCTCTGGTTCAGGTGGAAGGAGATGGAGAAGTAACTCAATACCGGGGTAATGCTTAATATTCACTTTAAGCTTCTTCCCCCTCACTTTCTGCAGAATGAACCTGTGATAATCTTAAGATAGCAGCCGAGCGTGGGAGTTACCTTGTTAACAGCTGTGATGATCTCCTCATTGGCCAGAATCTCAGCCTCAAAGACCTGATGTTTCTGCAGCAGCTTCATTTTGCCTTGCAGGTTGCTGAGGTCTCGGATAGAAGGGTCCTCCAGCTTTTGCATGCGCTCATTGATCCAATCCTCTGCCTGCAACCAAGGGGAGCACCAGAATTAACATGACACACAGAAGCTGTCTCTGCTCTCCTAGTCTCAGAGCCTCTGCCCAACGCACAGCATTGTCCTGTGATATGGTACGTGCTTGGAGGAGGTAGATTTCCAATAATAGTTAATAACAAAAGTGACTTCTGAACTGTCCAGCTGAAAGGGAATGAAAACAATTGCTGCAAGTGATAAGAAAAAAATATGAACAGTTGCTTGGATACTATTGTTATTGTATCTTAGATTATAAGTGAGATTAAATGCAAATCTACGGTGACTCTTGTTTACATAGGCCTAGCATGTTGGTCATGGCTGGGGCCTGAAAGGAATTCTATCCCAAGATTACTGCCAAGGATTCCATCCCTCCCACCTTCTCCTAGGTTACAAGGCAAAGATCTTTCACTAAAACGGAACAAGCATCACATACAGAACCTATGTGGGGTGAGCACATGTTCAGGGATTGTAGTCTTTCCCATCTTCTTCACTTCTTCCATCAAACAGCTAATCTCCTGGAAACCCTTACTTCCCCTTAGGAGACTCTGAATTAATTCCTTTTAATTGTATATGGTGGAGTACACAGGATTCCCCTCTTGTCCATTCTGTTCGCAGGAACTGCAAACCCCATAGGGAGCTGAATGATAATAATTGTTAACTTGCTGGGGCCCTTGGATCTATAAGCCAGCTTTATAGACCTGACCAAGGCGTTTGATACCGTCAACAGAGAAGCCCTGTGGATTATCCTGTCAAAATGTGGCTGCCCAAGAAGATTCGTTAACCTCATATGCCTGCTCCACGATGACATGACTGGCTTAGTTCTTTTGAATGGCGAGTCCTCAGATCCATTTGAGATATCCAATGGCACGAAGCAAGTGTGCATCCTGGCCCCAGTGCTATTCAACCTCTTTTTCATGTGCATCCTCAGCCACTCACAGTTAGAGACCTGGACCATGGATTCTACATAAAGTACAGGCTTGATAGGTCACTTTTCGACCTTCGTCGTTTGAATGCTAAAACCAAGATGTTTGAGAGGCTCATCCTTGAAGCCCTTTTTGCTGATCATTGTGCACTTATGGCACGCAAGGAATCTGATCTCCAGCTTATTGTCAACAAGTTTGCTGAAGCCACTCGCCTCTTTGGTTTGACCATCAGCCTAGGAAAGACCGAGGTACTGTTTCAACCTGCTCCAGGATCTGCTGCTCTCCCCGCTTCAATCTTTATTGAAGGAACAGAGTTAAAAACCGTAGATGGGTTCAAGTACCTTGGCAGCGTGATAGCCAGCGATGGCTCCCTTGACAAAGAAATCAATGCCAGGATCTGCCAGGCCAACCAGGCCCTAGGATGTCTGAGAGCGCAAGTGTCGAATCGGTACAACCTGACAGTCCACTAAACTGAAAGTGTACAAGGCTGTAGTTCTGACCAGTCTCCTGTGTGGATGTGAAACCTGGGCCATGTGCAGCAAACATGTGAAACTGCTGGAAGCGCTTCCACACATGTAGCCTGAAGTCAATACTGCACATTCGACGACAGGACAGAGTCACGAACCTGGGAGTCCTTTATAGAGTGGGAACCACAAGCATAGAAGCCATGATTCTAACAGCCCAGCTTCGCTGGGCAGGGCACATCATACAAATGGAGGAGTCAAGAATCCCAAAGCAACTCCTCTATGGTGAACTCTGCCAGGGCAAAAGGAATCAAGGTAGGCCTCACAAGAGGTATAAAGACTGCATGAAGGCCAGCATTGCTCATGCTAGATTAAAGCCAAAGCAGCTAGAGCAGCATGCAGAAGACTGAACAGGCTGGCGTGCTTTCGTATGACACACATATCGTAACTTTGAAGAGCAGCGACACATACACCTGATTGATGCTCGTGAGAGGAGGAAAGCAAAAACAGCAGCCTCACTGACAGAGCCAGGACAATTCCCTTACTGTGAATGCCCATGCTGTTCGAAGCTTGGACTCCTCAGCCATGTGCGAATCCACAACCGATCAGCCTGTGCAAGCTCAAGATGTCATCATTGGACATGACAGACTACCAAGAAGAAGAAGACGACTGAGGCCCTTGTGGTGCATTAGAGTCTACCCTGAGTATAAGGGAGGTAGGAGGAGCTCTCTGGAAAAGAGAGTATGGGATAGGTTGCACCTGAAGGAAGGAAAGCCCAGAGCAGCTAAGTCTAGGAAGAAGCCAACCTGGGAGTTGATAAACTGTCAGCTCATGAGGGGTCATGTAATATTATTATGCAATTATCTTTACTGTCAATACTCCTGACTGCAGGAGGTTGGTCACCTACTTTAGTTCATTCTTTGTTTGAAGCTGGATGAAGACTCAGCTAGCTGCCATTGCATTAATGACAGCTAGGGTGATTGCAACACCAGGGCTGAGAGTCCAGAATAGAACACAGGAGTCCTATGTCTGCCACTGAACTGCTTTGCTACCTCGGTTAAGGCAATTCATAGCTCTTTGCCTCACTTTCCTCATCTGTAAAATGGGAACAAGGTATAGGTTCAACATCCCCAAACCAGCATTCTCTGGTCCAGCAACATCTGTGATGGTCCAGCATGACCACAGATGTTACTGGACCAAAGACCCAGGTTGGGAGGCTGTTAGAAGGAGGACCAGCTGGAGCCTAATAATAGGGGAGCCCAGCTACCCTGGGCAGAGGATCCCAGCAGGGCTTGTGTTTCTGACTGAAGCCAGTCTCTGTGGTGCTGGGGCCACACTAGCAGCCTGACCAGGCTGAACCTGGTGCTTGCTAGATTGGGGCTGCACTGACAGTCCGGCTGGAGTCACAGCCAGTCCTGGAGGCCAGAGCCAGTGACCAGTCCAGGGACAGAGGTGGCCTCCATAGCGCTGTGGCTGCACCAGAGGCACCCATGGGGCTGGAGCTCAAGCGGATGCCCATGCCAGTACCCATGGGGTCATGTCCATGTCCAGCACCTGTGGGTCTGGGGTCACAGTGGCAGCCTGGCTGGGGTCAAAGGAAGCCTCCAGGTCCAAAGCCAGCACCTTGGGCTGGGGCTGAACCTGATGCCCACTGGGCCAGGGCTGTGCCGGCAGCCCAGCTGGGGTAACAGACAGCCTGGGTGGTTGGGCTGGGGCCAGAGCCAGCATCCTGGCAGGGCTGGACCCAGCTTCTGCAGGGCTTTGGGTGGGGTTGCATTGGTGGTGGCCATGGGGCTGGGGCTACACAGAAGCCCAGTTGGGGTTGTCCATATCCAACACTTGTGGCGCCAGGGCTAGAGCTAGTGCCTGAGGGCCTATGTCTGTGTCTGCCACTAATGGGGCCCGGGCTGGAGCTGGCAGCTGTGCCTGTGGGGCCATGTTCATCAGCTTGGCTGGGGCTGGAGCCCACCTCCACAGCCAGCAGCAAGAGCTTGGCTGGCCACTGTTGGCCCAAGGTCTGGCCAGGATATAAGGGGGCATGGGGCTGGAGATGGGAGGAGGAAGGCACAAGTGGAACCGGCAGCAGGGAGCAGCCGTAGACTAGGTGACTGAGGTGGGGGATACCTCCCTTCATCTTGCAAATTCCCTCATCCAGGACCAGTCAGGTCCCAAGGGTGCTGGATGAGGGAAGTACAACCTGTATTTGTCTATTCCAAACAGGTGGTGGGAGGTTTAATGAATTAATACAAAGCAGTTAGAAATCTTCATGCACAAGGAATTATAGAAGTGCGGAGTATTATTAATAGCACCCATGTTACTAATCCTTTAGCAGTATTCAGGAGTGCTATCTCAGGAAGGTTTTTTTTTAAATACAGGAAAAAGGTATTTTTTCTTTTTATTTCTACCAGTAAAGTGTGAAAGATACCATACGTCCTCTGACATGCAGATGGTGGGGCATTGTGCTTAGACAGGTTCTGAGTTCCTCCTTTATTCTGGGCAGGTGTTGGGAGCCTGTTCATCAGGATATATTTCACTGTGGGTCCCTTCACAGTCATTATTTTATGTCACAATTGTATGCATGGATGTCACCAAATGAGGAACTGCGCCAGCTTATTTCTGTAACCTGGGTCCTTCTCATATTGACCCTCTTCTGTATGTAATAGACTCAGCTGTTGGGCAAGTCTGCCATCTAGATTATAAGGGAAAGGTCCTGTTTTCTGCAGAGTGTTCCCCAGGCCCTTGTGACTGCTGGAAAACAAATAAGAATGCAGCTCTTTCTGAAGTCTCTCTTAAAAATTCATCTTCTTCAGGGATTTAAATGAAGCCTGTTAGAATAAACAGACAACAGGATGTACTTTCATTTCAGACAAGCATGGCACTTTTCAGTTCTCAGCGCTGAAAGAAACACCTTCTTTCCATTATGCCTTTGAGAACTGGAAACTTGGCATGTGTTGTTTTAGTCCTCAAACTATGGACATATGAGATTTTGGCTGTGCAAGGACAGCCAAGTGATATCATTTTTGTGTGTCTGAAAACACAGTAATTTGCCTGCCTTTGGAGAACTGCACTGACAGTATATGGGACTCGGAAGCTGGGTGATTTTTTTTGCTTGTTAATTATTCATTTGAATCTTCCTTTCAGCTACTGAAATTCTGTATGCACAAATAGCCCTCATCTGGTTTTTTTTTGCCCCAAGCACATGCAGCTATTCAAAAAAAGAAACTTGGTCTTAAGGTTGTTCAAGACAGCAAATGTCATCTGCGACGTTCATTACTAATGCTCTCCCCGTCCACAAGCTAGGACCTTCTCCCATTACACAGCCACACTAACACTCAAAGGACATTTAACCAGCCCTCTGCTTTTTATGAAAAGGAGAGCCTTAGCTGAATAGTGAGATGGAGCAGCCATCAGAGCTTTCCTGGTAACCCACCAGGGGGTGTCTTTCTCACTTTCTAATATTAAACCCAGGGCATGATGATGCTATTTTTATCAGGGCCACTGCCACAGTCTAGTGGCAGACAAGGTACAGTTTTGTTAAAATACTATTTAAGAACCATTTCTGTAGCTCTCCTATTATCATTCTTAGCTAGCTAGGGTATGTCTATGCTATGTGGAAGATCAACCTGGTCAGGGTCGATCTTTCGGGGTTTGATTTTGCTTGCCTGGCAGAGATGTGCAAAATTGAACTATCTGGGGTCGGCAGTCAAGTTCGGTACTCCTTAATATTGTGAGGAGTAAGGGAGGTCGATGGGATAGTTTCTCCCATTGACCTTCCTCTGTTAGGCTGGCTAGGTAAGTCAATTGCAGATAAGTCTCTTATAGTTACACAATAGCCATAGCTAGATTTGTGTATCTGCAATCCACCTACCTGCCTAGTGTAGACCTGCCCCTAATCTGTCCCCAGGCTTAAGTAGAAAGGAGCAGAAAGCAGGAGCTAGATAATGAGGACAACATTCAGGGGAATATAACAAAGCTGAACTATTTCCCCAGGATCTCTCCATGAAGTGGGCTGGGTTAGACATGATGAATGAAATCCTGGCTCCAGTGAGGTCCTTGGCAAAATCCCACCGGGGGCCAGATTTTCGCCCAGTTTAGGCAAATGGAGCAGCCTCATTTCTGATGGGCTCTGGTTGCTTTTTTTAGTTCCATGCAGCATCTATTTAGAAATATTTATTTTGAATGTACCTTTGCTTAGAATGGAATTACATGAGTAAGCACTATAGCGCTGTATGAGTTCCAGGCAATGTTATAGAAGTTAATGAATTAATCCTCCCAATTCATTATGAGGTAGGTGGAGAAGTACTGTTATGCCCTTCACAGAGGGAGAGAGAGAGAAAGCTGAAGAGGCTCTGCCAAGCCATATAAGTAAATGGCAGGGCCAGGATCAAAATGGACCTTCTGACTCTCAAACTTGTGACCATTCCCTTTGGCTAAAGTAAATACATACCTAATCAGCAGCTTCCCTCTTCTCCTGGACAGTTAAGGACATGATGCACAATTTGTGGCAACATAATTCATCAGTACATAAACATACTGGAGACCTCACTACCACTGGATGCTCAAATAGCTGCAGAAGCAAAAAATACCCACTATCAATTGCATCAGAATATTGCACCCCATTCTGTGATCGACATGGGTGTGTTCTCCAGACTTCAAGATTGCACTTCCTATCTAGAAATGAAATCACATACCCTGAAAATGCCCAGGCTGCTGCATTTTGCACCCAACTGATTGTAAACAGACCGTATGGCTGCATTGCTCTGCTTTCTGTACTTCCTCCCCCATAAACACAGAATTCAGTTGTCTTTTACGATTTTCAGAGTTCTCCATGTGATTAGCTCCAGTTATCTGAGGGACTGCCTCTCCCTCACTACTGCTGTAGCTACTATGTTGAACCTGGACAATGAGTCTATCAGCCCATGGGGATAGCTTGTGATGTCGTGAGACAGAACCCCTGCACTGTGGAATTTAATCTCGCAACAAATAAGAATAACGGCTGTTGGCACACATTGAGGAACCACTGTGCTGCCTCACAGGGCCAGATCCTGCTCTAAGCTGCACAGATGTGTCTGTCAGGGAAACAGGGAGAGCTTCTTTCCTCAACATGATTACAAGTTAATAGTCAGGGGAATTGAGGGGCAGATACATTCCTAAAGCAGCTGTGGACCGCACCCACAATAGGCACTGCTGGTCCCCCATCCAGGCAGCACATCTGTGGCCATCTGCCTCATTAATCTGGGATGTGCGACTCATTTTGAAAGCAGCAGCAATGTGCAATTCAGCGTTAATTCCCCAGCACAACTCATGGACGCCTGTTCTGTCAGGAGGGTTTGTGGGGCAGAGGATGCCTCAAGCCAGGACAAATGTGAGGCTAGCATTTGGCTGTTTAAAAGGGACTTGTTGAAATACATTTTAAAGAGAGGCTGGGCTGTGCCTCTTTGAAAAAGGCTTTTCTGCCCCTGAAATCAAACCCTGCCAAGGAAGGGGTGGGGGGGGGCCTGCAGACAGACTAATCTGCTTAATTGATTAGTATGCAGAGAGGGGGCCACCCACAGGCTATTTACAGAAATGGAATTTTAAAAGCTGCTTAAAAATCCCATGGCTGTAGTAGAAAGACTAGAGGACTGGACGAGGGCAGCAGCTATCCAGCTGGCATTTGTTTTTGGTAACATTATGGGCTTGAAATATGTCAGCCTGGCACAGGGCAGTATTTGGGCTGACAGAACACCTGTGCTTTTAAATAACCACTGAGGGGGAATGTTTCAAAGGAGGCACAAACAGGTGCATCTCCACGCCCAGTAACAATGTGTGCAATTGCCCGTTTCAGCTCCCACGTGTGTGTTGTGTGTACCATCCTGATGGGTGCACGCACATTTTCCAGGCACGCATGTTGGGCTTCCCTTTGGAAATGTGACCCGGGATGTCTTCCCAACAGTGACATCAGTATCAGGGACAACTCTAGTACAAGGCTAAGCTCACCACAGGAGAAACAAATAGAATCAGTTTCATTTTACAGAGATGGGCCTAAAGCAGGTCAAGAGCAGCTCTAACTTCTGAGATTGACAAAGTTCTTCTTGAGTGACCTTACACCAGTAGAGGACAGGCATTGATCTACTTGGCTTCACTGTTTTCTCTCTCTCGCCCCACATCCATCCCATCTTGGAATCACAATTCCTTCTCTCCAGAGAGAAGGCAGCAAAGGGCACAGATGACAATTATTCCACCTTTGACATTTTAAGCTCATGAACAGTTCCCCTCTATGAAAAGTGGCTGTAAACGGACAAGGGAATACAACCCTCGAGACCACATCACAATCAGGATGAAATAACAATGCTTATTAAAATAATGTTCCCTTTGAATGTTTAGAAACACAGATGACTGATCCGGTTAGTCTCTTGCAGTGGCCAGCGCCAGATGTCTGAGGATGTGATTCCCCCATCTTGTCATAGATCATTCTTGCTGTAACAACAGTAGAAATTTTGAAGTGGAAACCAAAGTTACCCATAGTATTGTGGCGGGAATAGTTATGCAGCGAGCCTTATCAGTAGAAGCACATTGCACTTGGAGCCAGGCAGGCGAGCCAGCAGCACCAATTCGCATAGATATCAGCAACAAGTTAAATTAAATGTTTATTACTTTAAAAAGTCAGAAAACATTAAATGTAGGAAAAGAATAGAAATGAACTGAAAAACAATGGACCATCTGTTTAAAATTTTGAAGTTGCCGTGGGGGGGAATTTGCTTAATGAAGTGCTGTGTATGCAGCACAGCACTTCATTAGTAAACTCCCATCACCCTATTTACCGTCCTTCCTTTGAAGGAGGGTGGTAGCGTAGACAAGCCCATTTAGTATTTTTCAGTTTGGTGAAGTAGCAGATAAAAGCACAAAAACCAGATCATGGCTACGTCTACACTAGCCAAAAACTTTGAAATGGCCATGCAAATGGCCATTTCGAAGTTTACTAATGAAGCGCTGAAATACATATTCAGCGCCTCATTAGCATGCAGGCGGCCGCGGCACTTTGAAATTGATGCGGCTCGCCACTGCGCGGCTCATCCAGACGGGCCTCCTTTTTGAAAGGACCCCGGCTACTTTGAAGTCCCCTTATTCCTATCTGCTCATAGGAATAAGGGGACTTCGAAGTTGCTGGGGTCCTTTTGAAAAGGCACCCCGTCTGGACAAGCCGTGCCAATTTCGAAGTGCCACGGCCGCCCGCATGCTAATGAGGCGCTGAATATGTATTTCAGCACTTCATTAGTAAACTTCGAAATGGCCATTTGCATGGCCATTTCAAAGTTTTTGGCTAGTGTAGACACGGCCCATATGTTTAAGGCATACTGTGGACTGCCGAGAAATAGGTCCCAAATTTTTCACCAAAAGCCAAACGGATGGGAAATTATAGCCCAATATGGATCTGATTTAAAACGGGCAGTACAGTTTTGGAGAATGTGTGAGTCACTTATTAAAGACTGCATCTTGCATAGTGTTGCAACAGACTCAGTGCAAGCTAAGCTGCTGTGGAAGAGTAATTGAACGTGCTATGGACATATGACATTCAGACGAAATAACTGCAAAATATTTGAAAGACCTGCATAAACTGGAAAAAAACCATAATGTACGTATTGCAGTGTAAGTCCACCTTTCGTAAACACCCAGACACAAAGTTACAGACTGGAGGGCTGGCCTGCCACTAATAAAAGCCTGTGATCAACTGACCTGAAAAGGGCGATCAGAGAGGCAACTAAAGGTTGTTATAAACATGGTCAGACTCATGCCATAAGGAAGCCTCCTACACTCAAGCAAGAATACTGAAAGGGTGGCAAATGCCATGATTTTGCCAAAAAGTGCAACTCTGGAAGGGAAAAGCACCAGGCCAAAGAGATGCTTATCCACAGAGTAGCAGATGAGCACTCACAAGATCTGTTCCCAGCGTGCCAAGTAGTGAGCCTCCCTTCTCAGGGGAGAAACTGCAGGTATGTGGTGAATGCAACTTGGACTGTGAGTATGGGCAAAAGAAAACATTGCTGGAGTTTGAAGTGGTAGAATTTGACTCCAAAGCTACATTAGGCTTACATACATGGAAAAGTTTAAACTAAGTGCAGAGACTCAACAGGGTAAAGGAAGAACTGGAAGGTGACTGGGATGCATTTAAAGAATAAAAGGATTTATTTGAATGTGAGGGGTGCTTGCCAGGGTTACATACTTCATAAAGATGAATTCACAAGTACCTTATGTAACTCAGGCGCATTACAAAGTAATACAAAGAAAAAATAGCTTTGGAAGGAACAGCTGAAATTATTTACAACAGTTCAAGAACCTACAAAACTCCAGACTCTCCTGCTTGGATGCAAGAGACATGAATAAAATGATTCAAGGGAAGATTTTCAATTACTCAAAGTAGAATACAGTAACTCACTAGCAAGTTAACAAAAGTTAGTTTTCACTGTTCTTAGATGCCAGTAACGAATTTTATCAAATACAGCTGGTTGACCAAATTCTAGACCAGTGTTTCTCAACCAGCCGTATGTGTACCTTTGGGGTACGCCAAGATCTTCCAGGGGGTACATCAGCTCATCTAGATATTTGCCTCATTTTACAACAGGCTACATAAAAACACTAGTAAAGTCAGTATAATCTAAAAGTTCATTCAGACTATAGCTTGTTTCCACTGCATCATATGCCTTATGCTGAAATGTAAGTATATTTCTATTATAATTCATTTATTTGATAATAAGATAGTAGAAAGTCAGCAAGTTTTCAGTGGTAGACTTCTGTGATATTTTTGCATGTTTTTGTAAGTAAGCAGTTTTTTAAGTGAGGTGTATCTTGGTGGTATGCAAAACAAATCTGACTCTTGAAAAGGGTACAATAATCTGGAAAGGTTGCATGTTGCACTTGTTTCAAGGTTACCTGAGGATCATGTTACTTAACCTGTGGTACATGTATCCCTTAGGGGTACATGATAGAAATCTGGGGGTACTTTTTTTTTTAAAGGGGTACTTTATAAAAAAAATAAAAGGTTGAGAAACACTGTTCTATACTGTTCACTCAACACATCATTTGGTAGGTACATGGTCATCAGCTCTTGAAATATTCCAAAGAATGATCCAACCAACATTTGAAGGTCTGGAAGGTCTTAAATGTTATATAGATGACATACCGGTCTTGGGAAAGGCTCAAAAGAGTCCTAGAGAGATATTCAGAAAGGAATCTATGACTAACTGAAGTAGAGAAATTGCAAATGGGCTCTGACAGAGATACTATATTTGACAGCATTTCTCGGCAACAGAACCTGACAATTAAAAACTGTTGCCATAACTAAAACGGCCATACCAACCAGCAAGCCCCAATTGTAAAGATTTCTTGGAATGGTTATTTACTTTGAGAAGTTTATCCTGCATATGTCAAGAGTAACAATTCCTTTAAGACAACTATTGGGAAAAGAAGTCAAGTTTGCCTATACGCCAATCCATGAGGTGGCATGGGGGCACTTGGAAAAGGTCTCTACAAGTGCACCTGTGTTGAAGTACTTTCACATCCAAGACCAGTTGCTGTGCCAGAGGATTTGAGTTCTACTGGATTAAGGGCTATTTCTGTAAAAGGGGGCACCTGTTGCTTATTGCCTCTAAAGCACCAACATCTATCCAACAGACCCATGCCCAGACAGAAACATAATGCTGGCAATAGTATGTGGCTGCACTTGATTTTGTCAGTTAATTTACAGAAAAAAGTAGCCTAGGAAACAGACCACACACCCGCTATGGCCATTTTCAGAGAAAGTGCATTGAATGCCCCACCAAAGTTTCAAAGATGGTTGCTAGCACTCCAGAATGTCAACCGGAAGTTGGATACTGACCAGGGAAAGTGTTAGCAAATGCTGATGGACACACAACATGGTGAAGGAGTCAGTTCAGAAGAAGCTCATGTTACAATACATTTCATGATGTCTTACTTGTAAATTTCAGAACAGAGGTTGAAGGAATTTCAGACAGCTACATCAAATAGTGTCCTGCAAACTTTAAACAATGTTCCAAGAATGGCTAGACAAGAGAACTGAAGTACCAGAGGATCTTTGTGCTTATTGCTCATGGAGAGAGGAACTAAGTACGCAAGATGGACTTGTCTTTAGAAGTGAAAGAATCATAGTTCTGGATTGTCTCAGAAAAGTAATCTGACCTTGTATCGATAAGAGCATGGGAACAGAGTTATGTAAAAGAAGGGCTTTGGATGCTGCCTATTTGCCAGACATGAGTAGTCAAGCTAAGGACATGGCATGATCTTAACACACGTTAAACCTTCAAAAGAAACTACTCTTACCACATGAGGTCCCAACAGACCAGGGCAGAAATTTGGCATGAACCTGTTTGAATTTCAGGGTACAGATTATCTTACTCTGGTTGATTATTATTAAAAATACTTGAATACTTGTTTCAGGACTCCACAAGGGTGCCTGTCATCAGACACTGTAAGTCTATATTTGCAAGATATGATATACCTTGATGAAGTTATTAGTGACAACAGACCACAATTTGGTTCTAGAAACTTTAAAACCTCTGCAAAGCAATGGGACTGTACTCACAAAATGCCATGCCTGTTATTCTTACAGTTGAAGGAAATGGTTGAGAGAGCAGTTCAAACTGTGAATCAGATTCTTCAAAATATCTAGTCTGGATAACATAGATCCCTTTGTTGGCTTTTTGGGCTACTGGAATACCCCATTGGATATTAAGGATCACCTGCTAAACTCCTGAAGAGAACGTTTTTAAAGACAAGATCGCCAACTTTATCAAAGTTGTTGCAACACAACCTGATGCAAGCAGATATACAGTCTAGCCTGAAACTGAGACAAGCAAAGCAGAAATATTTCTTTGACAGATGTGCAAAGCTGTTATCACAGGACAACTGAGACAGAACCGTGGAGGAAGGAAACAAAAATAGAGAACAAACAGAAACTGTGTCAACAGTCAACTCAAATATAAGATATAGTAGCTCAATCTACTGAATCTACTGAGACTCAAATGGCCAGTTCAAATACAGAAGAGAAGTGGAACACTAATGATCCTGTTACTACCTCAAGGCAGAGTGATAAGAAAAACTGTTAGATACAGAGACAAATTGTTCTAGGCCAGGGGACGGCAACCAAAATAGCAAGAAGAGACATTCTTTTTTGAATTCAGTAAAAAGCTCAATAATTCAACTTGTGAATACAAGACAGCCCTTAATAAATAACATCAAACTGCACTTTTTGTAGCCCCTATTTTAAGAACAGCACACACACACAATGATTTGTAATGCAATACATGTTTGAGGGATGTTCACAAATTTTTTACATATTCTATTTCCTCACACTTTAAATGTGTGTGTTTGTAGCACTATTTTCCTGATTTTCACTTCCAAACCTATTTTAATTATGAAATTTTTGCTTCACATTTACTTTAGGTTTTCTTTCTTAAAATGCATGTTGCCCTTCACAGCAGGAATGCCACAAGTGTCCTTCTTCTTTTCAAAATCAAGACTACTAGCAACACAATCAAAACACAGATACAGTTTCATATTCCACAATGCACTGCACATATTATTGGGGGGGGGCGGTTATCCAACATTTCAAGATCACACATCCTTTGTTATTTAGATACGAGTTGTTCATTGTTGGGCTTTTTGATGGTCGCCATTTACCAAAAACAACCAGGAGGGTTTTTTTTTTCCTTTTTCTTTTTTACTTTGCAATTATAGCGTTGGGAACCACAAAGAAGCCCTTAAAGAGCTGCAGGTTGCAGACTCTTGGTCTAGACCTTTCAGGATTCAGATTAGAGTTATGGAGGCTAAATTAAGTAGTCATGGTTAAGTTAAAAAGTTGACATGTAATTAAATTATATGCATTTTGCAAAAGGGTGGCAATGTAATAATAGTAGGAATTTTATGGGGACATTTCAAACCTCCTGTAGAATTGTATGGAGGAAATCAATGTAGTGTGCCGTACCAGTAGAAGCACATTGCTTGCACTCAGAGCTCTGCCGTCAACCTAGCAATTGGACAGTTCTCAGCAACAAGATAAGTGTTTATGGTTACTTAATAAGTCTTGCGTATTTTTCTTGATGCTAAAATGGCAAACGGGCTATAACCATTGCACCTACCTCTTCTAGGTTCTGGTAGAAGAGCATGAGAAGGAGTGCGGTCTGCAGTTTTTCCTGTCTGTTCTGAGACAGATCTTTGATCTGACTCCTCCTCTGAAGCACAGAGTTCAGTTTGAGCTGAATCTTTATCCCCTCCGGCCCACTTTCCTTTTGCAGCTTCTTTGCCTGTTCCTGAAGAGATGTCACCTGATAAGAGAATAAACATGAAATATTAGCTTTGTCCTTTAATACATGAAAAGCTATGAGAGAATAGTTTCCTTTCTCTGTCTTCTTACTGTACCTAAGAATAGATGGTACCTTCTGCTGCAAGGACAATAATACTTGGAAGACCCAAGAAAGGCAGCAACAAGCTAAATTGTATTGTAATGTATGTATTGTAATACATCTGTGGGCACCTAGGATTTCCCATTTGACACTATGCTGCCTTTGATGGCCACTTGGAACTACATGGCAGCTGCATGGGTTAAAGGAGAATCTCCAACAGTTGACAGCAGCTTAGGAACTATTAGACAGCTGAGTCATTCTACTTCAATCCCATAAAAGACAGGGGAAAACAAGCAGACACATTTCATTACTAACTTTGTATTTATTTACACAATCATCCCACCACTGCCTTATGTCCTACCTAATATGTATTCTTGTTCCATAATTTTACTTTTGAGGGAAGAATAGGAATATATGCAATTAGCAGCACTTAGTACAGAACTCAGTCTAGATTTTCCTTGGGTCTCAGCATTCCAGTCATTCGATGATTTTCTTATAAGTAGTAACACAACAGTGAGGATAAAACCATGGACTCGTTCTTGGTTTCCTTCCACTTCTCAGGCTCTTATTTCACTTAATTCTAGAGAAGATATTATTTCCCTCTGTTCAGTGCTGGTGAGGCCACATCCAGAATATTGTGTCCAGTTCTGGGCCCCCCCAGTATAGAAAGGATGTGGTTGCACTGGAAAGGGCCCAGCAGAGTGCAATGAAAATAATTAAGGAGCTGGAGCACATGACCTACAAGGAGAGGCTGAAGGATTTGAGCTTATTTAGTTTGCAGAGGAGAAGAGTGAGGGGCGATTTGCTAGCGGGCTTCAACTTCCTGAAGGGAGGCTCTAAAGGGGATGGAGAAAGGCTGTTCTCAGTAGTGATGAATGGCAGAACAAGGAGCAATGTTCTCAAATTACAGTGGGGGAAGCTGCGGTTGGCTATTAGGAAAAACCGTTTCACCAGGAGGGTGGTGAAGTACTGGAATGCGTTACCTAGAGAGGTGGTGGAATCTCCATCCCTTGAGGTGTTTATGTCTCGGGTTGACAAAGTCCTGCCTGGGATGATTTAGTTAGGGCTGATCCTACTTTGGGCAGGGGGCTGGACTCGATGACCTCCTGAGGTCCATTCCAGCCCTAGGATCTATGATTCTATAAATGTCATTAAGACTTTTCTGCCTTCTCAACCCTCTCTGTTTGGCTTCAGCATCTAAGCCCAACCAACAAGACTGTGCTTCGCTCATAAGACAAAATTCCTCCTCTCTACTTGGTATAGTAGTCTTTGTTTTACCTTTTCATCCTGGGAGGTCAGTATCTTCTCAAAAGCTTCATGTTTCCTGATTAGCCGTTCCACCTCATCTACTGAGTTTCCCAGGTCACTGGTTTTCAAATAAATCTACAAACAAAAGCTGAATTAGCTTCTAGCCAACTTTACCACAAGTGAAAACTGGATGAATCAGACGCCTTCTAGCATCTTTCGGAATGAGACAGCAATATCAGAATTGACAGCATGCTCTGAAAAGACTAGGCATGAAACTGCTAATGAAATGACTAATGGAGGAAGGGGAGGCACTGTAGGAAAAAAACAAAAAACACTTAGCAGCTAAAACTGTAGCGCTGCACATATCTGGGCAAAGTGGAGGTGTGTGAGAGAAAGCTGTGAGAATGCTTACATGTTATCTACACAGTTCAAGCTAGTGTCACTCATGGCTTCAGAGAATGCTGGAAAAGGTGAAGATGATACATTAGTAGAGCTGCAAGAAGAACGGGGAAATGTGGAGGATGGTTGCACAGCACCTCCCTGCAATGTGTTTGTTACCAGTGAATGTTGTCCGCTTCATGTGCTGCCTAGACTGACATACAGGGACAGCTTTTGGGGAACTGATCCCTGCACTCGCCACTTCTGAAATCCTTGTGTTTTTGCGGAATATGTCACGTGGCTCTCCAGAGCACTGAGCAGTATTTCATGTGTTATCCTGGATTCAGGGAAATCAGTTGCACAAATGGGTATCTCCTATACTGTCTGTAACTAATGCACTCCCCTCCCCCAAATGCAAATAAACACACTTAATAAATTCCCCTTGGTGGAGATGAAGGGGAATCGTCTGCAGGAAACTTGTGATTTGCTGCATTTCCTGGGAAGGAATTGCTCTTAACGTCATCTGCCCTTATTACTAAGTGCAAAAATCAGGACAAAATCCTTAATGGATTGACAAGGTCTGGCCAGGGATTAGTGGCTAGCTTAGTGCTCAGTGGAGTGACCAGTGAACAAACATGGCTGCACAGACAGCTTCCAATTTTGTAGAGAGGGAAAAGAGGTGAGAGACCCAGGTATAATTTAAAGGAATTAAGAGGAGGGAACAATCGAACAGAATCAGAGAAACGACAGGAAGATTGACACACCAGGAAGAAGCTCCAGCAGAATATCGGTCAGTTGATACCACACAATATATACGTGCATGAGGGAAATGATATTGCCCAGAAAGTCTTCTCAAAATATGTAAAAGATTCCAATTCATCCCCGTCTCTGTATGTAATATATAACAGGGCAAAGATATTCTTACACAGCTGCATTGGAAAAGCCAATGGTGAACCCACTGTTTCCCCAGAAATATCAAATCTTCCTGTCCCTCCAAGTAGCTTCTAAAGGAGAGGCTTACCTAACATATGTTACATACAGTGTCAGCCTAATCCTGAAAGCTCTAGATACAGTTGGATCAATCAACAGACATTAGGTCCTGGTCTCACTTTCCAGTTCATTTTGGAAGTGAACTTGAGATAAATATTTTGTATACGCAAAAATGTGTACAGGGAAGGTTTTAGCTCAGTCAAGATTATTAGGTGCGCTGCATTAATCCACTGAAAGCCAGATGCAAACTCAATTGACCACAACGGAAGAAATCTTACTGACTTTGCTGGGCCTTGAAAGAAGCTGCCACAGCACAAGGCACTAAACTCTGTGCTGAACAGAGGATTGGCACACAAGCCTTCAGTACTGTAGGAGTACTGTAGGAGTGGTGATGATATGGTTGGAAGAAAGTAACACCAATGGTGCTCCCTGCTTATGGAGTTTGTGCGCTGAGATACTTTCCTTTCCTCATTTAAAATGAAAACTCAATGAGACTGTAAAAATGAGGAGAACTGTAGCACTTTCCCATCAAAACATCTGTTGTAACAGTCTGAAAGCAGAATAGAAACTGGCTCTCAAACTCTAACACTGGCCCTTTGCCAATTAACTTTTTATTTATTTTTGGCCATAAGGAGGTCCCCAAACTCCTATTTTTAGTGAGCAATGTTAATTTCAAATACAATCCACTGCATAGCTTTCTCCAGGTCACTAGCTCGTGCCCCACAATGTGTTCAAGGGGCATAAGTATTCTTTTGGGTTTGTTTAAGCTTTTCTATTCTGAATCATCTCTGTTACTGGAACTGAATTCTTAGAGAGAAAAAAACCTAGAGTCTAGAATATTTGCTGTAAAAGAATCTTCCTTTTTAATGGAAATTTATTAAGACTCTTTAAAAGCCACAGAGTGCACCTACCCCTTCAGAGATTTAAAAATGGAACATTTAACCAACAGCCACGTTGTAAAAAAAACTCAGAGTGCTGAAATAAATGGAGATTTTCTCTATCCCAGAGTTCACAGCAAATGGAGGTGACTATACTATTATTGCAACACTGTAGCACCCACTATGGGTCAGAACAGTGCTAAAAACAGAGTTATATAGGTCCATTGTGTCAAAATAAATTCCTATTTTAAATCAAAAGGCACAGCACACTCACTAACCTGGTGGATCAGACCAGCTATTTGAGAATATCGAAAGAAAACATTCTGATTATTAGTGTAACCTGTGGTTCCCTTGTGCCAGTACTTGCTGGTACTGAGTACTGGTACCTCAGCAGCCCTAGTTATTGGATTGGTTGGTGGTGGGGAGCCAGTTGAGTACCAGCTACTCCCCCCCTGCCTTTTTTTTTTTTTAAACAAATATAGCACTGAGTGTAATTATGTTGTCTGGACCCTGCACCCTTACACTCACCAGCTCATCACAAAGATCTATTGGTGGCTGTTGCAGCTCATGGAAAAGTTTCAAGACTTTTTTTTTTTTTTTTTTAAACCAGAACAAGAATTATTGTAACTTAGCTCTTGGCTGAATCTTTCAACCACTCACTTCCTGAGCTGCTTTTCCTCAACTGATGACCAGCTCCAAATATTTGCCCACCACAATCCACATCTTGGAACCTACGCTGCGCCTGTTCCACGTATGGAATGCCTGCTGAAGGCTCTGAGAGTTCTAAGTGTGGCCAATGGCAGGATCAGGCTAGTCTCTAAGGCTACACTACTGTTTCTATTTTGGGATACAAATAGCAATCCAGAGCTAAACACCACACACAAAATAGCAGTGCTATTTTGAATGCAATATTCTATTTCTGCTACCTCTCGTTGTGAGACGAGTAGCAGTAACCTCGAAGTAAGGTAACTCAAAATAATTTACGCAAATTGCATAAGTTATTTCGAGTTACAGCTACAGCTGTAACCTATATCGGTTTTAGGGTCCTGAAAAACCTTAAAACTGACAGGGAAGTTCTCTGTTAGCACAGGTAAGAGCAACTGCAGGGGTCAACTTCATCTATAGACCAATGAAAGTACATTAAACTCAAGAATTTAAAATTCAAAAACAAGGTTACATTTTCTTCAGGAGAAGTAAATAAAGCACTTTCTACAATTTATATTTCACAATGATTTGTTTATTATGCTGTGCTGAATAGAAGGCATACTTCTTTATTTTAAGTTGAATAAGACACACTATGCTTGTAAATTTTATATATATCACTTACTAACACCACTCTGCTTTCGGGCTCATGTCTCACAAAGTACTTATGTGTTTATATTAAAAATATATATGGGTATGCTTCCCCATTCTTCCATTTGTATGTTATTTCTTACATACGTGAATATAAACATGACATGACCCTTGACTGAAATACACATAGGAAGCACACAGTCATGTTCAGTATCTAGTATTGCTGTACTGCAGAAAAACAATTCCATAAGGAATAGCTTTAAAAACAGAATCCTAACACTTTTACAATAGCAACATTAAATGTTCACTGATGATACATTTAGTACAAAAAAAATTATACTTCATTCCCCTTCAACTCCCCCAAGCTTCATTAATAGAGAGGTTGTGAAGATGTCCAGATTTTATAGAGACAAAATTCCCTTATTTCCTCTAGGAGCGAGTGGTCTCTCTTCATCTTGCTTGTTGTCTCTTTTTAAGAGTAGTTTCTTTTTATGCACCTGAACATATTAATTTTGCAACCCAAGTGGCACTTATTAAAAGTCAAAGTTAAAGATGCACTTTAAAATAAACACAATTTGACAACTTAGTCAATAAAAATTGTTATACAGGAAAATCTAAGAGAATAGATTGAAAATATCAGCAGGTTCCCACAGTGACTGGCAAAGAGGAAAAACAACTCTTGGCTTAAAGTGTTTGCTCTTGGAAGGTACAGAGCATTTAAATACAAGCATGCATTTAAGCACATGAGTAGTTCCATTGACTTTGGTGGGACTATTCACATATTTAAAATTAAGTGTGTGCTTGCTGGATCAGATCAGATGACTCAACACCTTGTATGATTGAGCTCAACTGTGGCCGCAAAAGTGGCACAGATAAGTCTACCCCACTAGATAAGACGTTTCTACATAGAAGGTGTATACCAGGAAGAAACAATGAGGGATACACATCAATTGGCCAACAAAGATCTGTTTGCAAATGTTTCTAGAATGGAATGGAGATCTTTACCACTCTCCTCCCAGCTCCAAACGAGGCAATGTTAACAGCAATCGATGGACACCAGGCACCCCTGCCAGCTCTGGGTGGTGCATTTGCAGTGTGGGCTGGTATGTTTGTTAAGAGGATGTCAGGAGCTATGGTTCTTACAGTACATGCATCCTGGGAAGGTCTTGAAGCCGACGTTGCCCAATATTCTTGTGAAGAGAGCACTTCTGGATAGCAAACTGGATTTACTGACAGAGAGAGACCAGCCCCAACCCCAATGGGGTGTAGAGGTGGTCCAGGTGCATCCAGATGATGTGGTTTGATAAAGATGGTGGGTGTTGGACTTTTTCTGAATTCTCTTACTACGTGGATAGGCACAGTAGTCCAAGGAGTGGCAAGTATCAGGGTGATTTTGGAGATCTTGTGGTGAGCTGGTGTTAGCCTATCACATCGAGTCTTCTCAAATGCGGTCTCAGATGAAGGGCTGTTCTGAAAGATTATCAGGTTGGGATCCTCACGTCCACCAACAGAACTGTTTCTTCTAGTCAGCACAGCTGGCGAAAGCTGTATTTCTCTGGAGACTGTTTGCTGGGGTGGGCTGGGGCACTCAGCAGAGGAGGTCACATGAAATCTTGTAATTTGAAGAGCTGGAGACTCAGATGAGGAGAAACCTGGTTTGGTTGCCTGAGATCCTGTTAAAAGACCAGCAGATGTACCAGAACCTGTCTCCAATTGGGGCACTAGAAGAGTGGAATGAGTATGGTTGCTCACTTGGGTACCAGTTCTACAAGGCTTTATTGCCAAGCTGCAGGTTGAAATATAGAGCTTCACTGAAGTATGGAGGTCTGGGATTGGAACACTGCACTGACCGTAGCCACACTGGGGTGGAGCTGAGCTACAAGAAGCCAGAGTTGCATGCATCCTTTTGCTCTGAAGCGGTGAAACAGCTGGAACGGCAGACAGAACAACATCTAGACGTGATGTCCAGCTTCGTGGGGCTTTTGAGGAAACAGCAACAGAAGGCAAAGACACTGCAAGCTTCATGGAACTATTTTTATCAGTGGAAGAGTGACAGCCACTTTGATCTCTGACTGAGCATTGCTCACAAGAATTGGCTGTGGCCCATATGCCAAAACTCCCATATTCACTGCCCCGAGGGTGTCTGTGAAAACTGGAACACTTTGATGCCATGACAGAACAATTAACACATGGTTTATCTTTCCTAAAAACTTTCCTCCTATCTGTCTGAACCAGGATGACATCTAACCTTGAACAGTGAACACTAGAAGACATGTTGCTTGGTGGCAAGGTGATATTTCTTGGAGTACTCTCTGCTCCTGATCGACCATCTGGAAGATACCACTCCGGAGATGGGATCTTTTGGAAAGGCCGTCCCTGCACAGCTGATTCAAAGGTTGGTGGTGGAGTCATTGTACTGGAAGACAGCGTCACTTCTACAGTGGAAACATAGACTGGTGAAGATGAAGTTTTGCAGCGATGGTCTCTGCATGACATTCTGCAGCTCAGTCCTAAACTGCACAAAACCAAAGCAATAGAAACTTGCCTTTCCCCTTACTTTAAAAATAAACTCCTAATCCTTGTTCCTTTGGCACTGGAAATTTCCATTCTTCCTCTGATGTGAAGGAATGAGAAGTTAATAAATATTCCTCAGGGGAAAAGAAAAAGAATAAACTAAAGTATCCACATTCAAAATAAAAAGCTCTATTCCTCCAACGCTGCCACCACCACCACCTATCCTCTCTGCAAAACGATATGAGCATGTGATGGTCTGAAAGATAAATTATCAAGCATGAGTCTCTGAGTGCTCTGGCAGCGAGACTGCAGCCAGAGGAGGAGTGAGCCAAGAATTCTTGCCAGAGATGGACTGAATTTGCCGTTGTGTCGTCTGTGAAAAGACCCAAATCAGCTAACCTAAGCAACGCATCTGTTGCCTTGAAATGGTTGGGAGACAGCAGAGCATACAGAGGTCTGCTTCTGTTGAAAAACAAAGCTAGTTTATGCTCTTTTCATCTCTCTCAGACGCTGCCTGTCTGCACTCAGAATGGCAAGGTCTCTGTTCAGACTTCTGAGGAGAATTTCCTACAACTGTTCCAAGCAATGGCACAACAGACTTAAGTTAAAAAAAAAAAAGATAGCTGCTTGCCTAATTTCCTACACATGTGCTCTGTTTTCTTTAGCGCAGAACCCTGCTGAAATCCTTCGAAGGTTTAAGTAACTTGGATGTAACCTAAGCTGCTGGCATGAAGTCAAACATGTCACACTGGCACAGCAAACGAATGAGAAAGCAGTTCTAGTTTAAAACACTAGGCTGCTTACCTTTCCCCCCTCCTTATTCCTTGCTGCTGGAAGAGACTTTGTTTAAGGTGTATGCAGTGTGTTTTGTGTACATAAACAATCCAGAACAAACGTCTGACAGAAGCAACTGCATTAAAGAAGTGCACGCACATTCTCCAGACACGTGACTAGAAAAAGACGCAGCTAAGCAACACCACACTCCCACATGCACGTACACGCATGTGAAGTCAGAAAGGAGGGAAAAGAGTTTTGAAGGGTCTGCCTGCTTAACAGGAATCCTTTTTAAACAAGTGTTCCCTTCAGTCTGTCCCCAGACTTGCTCCTTCTTGTGAAGGTGACTTGGAAGTCCACAACTGAAGCCATGGGAGGCAAATGAAGGAAGAAAATCTTGTTAAGAAAGTAGGACAACAGCATGGCTATAGCTACACTGGTTTAGAAACATCAGTTTAAAGTGGTGTTTTTCTTCATTTCTGTTCATGGCCCCAAGGAAGAGGACCTGTGTCACTACTCAGCCATATGTTAGCTCTGAATAGCTGTAGTAGTGCTCAAGTGTGATGGAATAATGCCCCCTGCCCCATTTATTGTTTTAATGGATATGCAGATAATAAAAATAAAGAAATACTCAGGTGTAGCTTTGTCATGCTGAAACTCTGGGCCCAGTAGATGGATGGAACCAGTTGCAGAGGATACTACCACATCTCTTAATCATCTCCTTTTATGTAAATAAATGCCCAGAGGCAGAATCTGTGGGGAAAAAAAATCTCACATGAGCCGTGTCTACACGTGCACGCTACTTCGAAGTAGCGGCACTAACTTTGAAATAGTGCCCGTCACGGCTACTCACGTCGGGCGCTATTTCGAAGTTAACTTCGATGTTAGGCGGCGAGACGTCGAAGTCGCTAACCCCATGAGGGGATAGGAATAGCGCCCTACTTCGACGTTCAACGTCGAAGTAGGGACCGTGTAGTCGTTGCGTGTCCCGCAACGTCGAAATTGCCGGGTCCTCCATGGCGGCCATCAGCTGAGGGGTTGAGAGATGCTCTCTCCAGCCCCTCAGCTCAATGGTGGCCGCATGGAGCGGCCCCTTAAAGGTCCCCTCCCCCTCCCTTCCTGTGCAGGAAGCTGAGGGATTGTGCAGGCGGCAGCCCACACACGCGGCCAGCCTGCACGTCCCTCAGCCACCCACCCAGCTGCGATGGCTGCCCGGCAGCCCCCCCCAGCGCCCCCAGGGGACCCCCCACAAGGGGAGCCAGGGCAGCCAGGCTAGCAAGCGGCAGCAGGGCCCCTCCTGGATGGAGGCCGAGCTGCGGGACCTGCTGGGGCTCTGGAGCGAGGAGCAGGTGCTCCAGGTAATGGGGAGCAAGAGGCGGAACGCGGATGCGTTCGCTCGGCTGGCCGACGGCCTGGCTGCCCGGGGTCACCCTGCCCGCACTCCTGATCACATCAGGAGTAAGGTGAAGGAGCTGCATCAGGGTTACTCCCGGGCCCGGGATGCGGCCAGCCGATCTGGGGCCGCCCCCGTCACTTGCCCCTTTTACAGGGAGCTCAGGGACATCCTGGGCCCCCGGCACACCTCCTCCCCTCTGGCCACCCTTGACACCTCGGCTGACGAGCCCCAGCAGGCCCTGCAGCCAGAGTCCGCCCCGGAGGTAAGCCCCGCACCCCAGGGGCCCCCCCCCGGAGGCCACCCCCGGGACATCGCGGCAGGAGGAGGAGGAGGGGGGGGCTCCTCCTCTGCAGAATCCGGGCTGCAGATCCTCCTCCTGCCATCCCGGAGCAGCAGCAGGGCCTCCGCCCCCCGGGGATCTCCGGACCGTGGGAGCGGACCAACAGGTAGGTACCCCCCTCTGGTGTACACCCCTGGGCTTGAGGGGCGGGGGTAATAGATATGTGTCCAGGGCCCCCCACATGCTCACATGTCCCCCCCAAGGACAGCAGGGCCATGGCCCTCACAGCACTGCATCAGCCCCTGCCCCCCCCCACCCCGCACGACAGTGCCATGCCCCATCCCCGGGCCAGGGGGGAGCAGAACCTCAAGGGGCCCCCGGGAGGAGGGGGTGGGACACCCCGCAGCAGCAGCATGTGATGGAGTGGGGGGAGTGCAAAAGGGAGACTCAGGCTACATCATATGAGCAACAAGAGCCGAATAGCTCCCAGGGGCAAAGGAGGATCCTGGGGCTACAGCTGGCAGGTGACACCTCTGCCCTGAACAAAGAGGAGGGGGGAGCCGAGCTGGCTTGGAATTGGGGGGCGAGGGCGGGGGCCACAGGTAGAGGCTAGGGGAAGGGAGAGCTGGAAGGCAGCCAGCCTGAGGAGGGGGAAAGCTGCATCCCAGAGGGGCCCCCCCTTGGGGTCTTCTCCCCACGACGGGTTGGAAGGACTGTCTCTTCCGACAGCTGGTGCTGTCACTCCTGGGAGAAACTGGGCATCTGTGGCCTAAGAAACCTCTCCTGCTGTCAGACCCTGCGGGGTGAAGTGAGAGTCGCTCCCACCAGGGGACGGGGTGCAGGGCAGGGGGACCCCTGAACCCCATCCATCACAGCAGCATCTCCCGGGGACGGGGATGGGGAACCTGCAGCACAGGGCTGGGGGGACAAAGGCCACAGCTCGGGGCCCACACTAACACCTGTCTCCATTCTTCTTCCCCGCCCTCCTCTCCTGTGTCCCGCACCTGTACCATCAGAAGGACCAGAAGAGAGCTCCGGCAAGGCCTCAGTGGTCCCAGAGAGCCCGCCGGGACCATCGCTCCAGGCCAGCCCCTCGGCCGAGGACCGACCGGCCCCACAGCGGGCTAGACGGCGGACCCCGCACCACCACCACCTGACGGCGACGGACCCCCAGCTGCTGGCCATCCACCGACGGCAGCTGGAGGTCACGGAGCAGCAGCTGCAGCTGCAGGAGCGGGCGCTGGCCTGGTGCCAGGAGGCATGGGGGGGCCTACATGGAGACTTTTAACCGCCTGGTGGACTACCTGGCCCCCCATGCCGCGCTGGCCGCCACAGCGCCCGCCCTGCCTGCTCCACCAGCTGCTCCGCCCGTCGCCGTCCCGTCCACCGTCGCCCCGCCACCCACCGCCGAGGGCCGGAGTGCCGAGGGACCCCTGGAGCCACCTGAGACTCGCCGGGCATCCTATCTTCCGGTCTGGCCTGCCCCCAGCCAGCCCCGGACAGGGCTGCGACCGCGGTGGGGCTCCCGGCCGGCCATGCCCAGTGCCAGGCTATAGGGGCGAGGGGCCCAGGACATGGCCCCCCCCTTGTATATAGTTTAAAGTTCTTATTTGGTGCCCCCCGTTTGCCCCATCCCCCCCATGTAAATAGTTCTCCCCTTTATCCTCCCTGGTTTTTTTTTATTATTGAGGACACTTGTTTGTTAGTATTGTTTTATTTTTGTACATATTAGTTTGTTTCCACATGTTTGTATACAGTTTGTTCTTGTTTCATATATTTACAGTTAAAAAAAAAAGTTCTGAAAGAAAAAGAAGTTTAAGTTCAGCCACAAGTGCGTGCTGTCATTTGTCCAGGAAAAGTGGGAGGGGGGTACGGTGGGGTGCTCCATGGTGTGGGCGTTGGGGCAGGAGTGTGGTGGAGGAAGGGGCGGGCAGTGGGAGGCCTGGGCAGAGTTCACCCCGCGGCCTCATCATTGAAGTGGGCCCGCAGGGCCTCCCGGACCCGGGTCCCTTCGGGGTCCACCTGCTGACTGGGGGCAGCAGGTGGCTGGACGTCTGCCCTGCTGGCCTCCGCAGCCCAGCCCTGGAAAAAGGTGTCTCCCTTGCTCTCCACCAAATTGTGCAGGGCGCAGCAGGCACCCACAATCTGGGGGATGTTGTGGGGGCCCGCATCCAGGCGGGTCAGGAGACATCTCCAGCGTCCCTTCAGGCGGCCAAATGAGCGCTCCACCACCTGGCGCACGTGGTTCAGGTGCTCGTTGAAGCGCTCCTGGCTAGAGGAGAGATGGCCCGTGTACGGGTGCATGAGCCACGGCCGGAGGGGGTATGCCGCATCTGCGATGACGCAGAAGGGCATGGTGGTGTCCCCCAGAGGGATCTCCCGCTGGGGGATGTAGGTCCCCGCCTCCAGCCGGCGGCACAGGCCCGAGTTCTGGAAAACCCGGGCGTCGTGGGTGCTGCCAGGCCAGCCCACATAAATGTCCTGGAAACATCCCCGGCTGTCCACCAGGGCCTGGAGGACGACAGAATGGTAGCCCTTGCGATTCAGGTATCGTCCTCCACTGTGATACGGGGCGCGGATGGGGATGTGAGTCCCATCCAGCGCCCCGAAGCAGTTGGGGAAGCCCAGGGTGGCAAAGGCCGCAATGGTGGCATCTGGGTCCCCCAGCCTCACGAGCCTGTGCAGGAGCATGGCGTTGATGGCACGCACAACCTGCAGAGAAAGCACATGGGACAGCACCAATGAGGGGTGAGCAGGGTGTGCGTGGCCCTGCCCTCCCCTGCCCTGCCCTCCTCTCCCCTCCCCTGCCCTCCTGTGCCCGGGCCCCCCTCCCCTGCCCTGCCCTCCTCTCCCCTCCCCTGCCCTCCTGTGCCCGGGCCCCCCTCCCCTGCCCTGCCCTTCCCCCGTGGGTTCTCTTACCTCCAAGAGGACAGCCCCGACGGTGGCCTTGCCGACACCAAACTGCTGCCCCACGGATCGGTAGCTGTCGGGAGTGGCCAGCTTCCAGACAGCGATGCCGACCCGTTTCTGCACTGTGAGGGCACGCTGCATGGCGGTGTCCTGGTGCCTGAGTGCGGGGGTGAGCCACTGGCACAGCTCCATAAATGTCTGCCGGCTCATCCTGAAGTTCCTGAGCCAGTGGTCATCGTCCCACTCCCCAAGCACCAGCCGCTCCCACCAGTCGGTGCTGGTGGGGTAGCTCCACAGCCATCAGCGTGTGAGGCGGGGGTGGGGGGCGGGGTACTGCAGGGTTAGGGGTTGAGCCCTGCTGCCCTGGGGGCAGCTCCTCCTCTGGTGTAGCAAGGAGGTGCTCAGCTGCCTCCCGCATGGCATGGAGCAGGGCAAGCCCTGCTCCTGCCGGGAGGACCTCTGGCTGCTGCTGCTGCTGCTGCTGCTGCTGCTGCTGCTGCTGCTGCTGGGGGTCCATGACTGCGGCGCCCGGGGTCTGTGTGCCTATGGCTCCTCAGACTGCCTGCTGTGCAGGCTGAGTGTGTCTGGGAGGGGCCCTTTAAGGGAGCGGCTAGCTGTTGTCCCGGAAGCGCTAGTCCACCCTGTGACCCTGTCTGCACCTGTGCCTGGCATCCCTATTTCGATGTGTGCTACTTTGGCGTGTAGACGTTCCCTCGCTGCGCCTATTTCGATGTTGGGCTGCGCAACGTTGAAGTTGAACATCGACGTTGCCGGCCCTGGAGGACGTATAGACGCTATTCATCGAAATAGCCTATTTCAATGTCGCTACTTCGAAATTAGCTACTTCGATGTAGCGTGCACGTGTAGACATAGCCATGGAGAGATAAGAAAGTGGAATGAAAACCCCTTTGCAAAAAACACAGAATGAAAAGACAGTCCTTGTCACAAAGGCTTTACAATACAAGCAAACCAGCAACACATTGATACCAATGGACTGATATTGGAGTACTAGGCAATCATGACACAATAATGGTCATGACTCTGCTGATTGACTCTATTGCTGTAACAACAACGAGAAGCCGTGTGGCATCTAATAGACTAACAGATTTGTTGGAGCATAAGCTTTCATGGGCAAAGACCCACCGCTGTCTTTCTTTACAGATGCCAGCCCCAGAGGGAAAGCTCTCTCACTGAAGAGTGCTTTATATTCGGACCTTAACAAATTCTGTCCTGGGCTCTCTCTGGTCTCTCTTGGCAAGGAATTCCAGAAGCCAGGTCTTACAATGGAGAACTCTGTTCCACAGGCTAACAGCCTAACCAGTACCCCCTCCAGCTTCCTAATCCCCATAGCGCATAGCAGGAGAGCCAGGGAGGATTAGTTGGTCACCACAGTAGCCAATACTCATATCATTACCAGCTTGAATAAGTAAAACCAGGCCTTGGCATTGTGGTTTAAAATGAACAGAGGGCCACTGACATTTGCAAAATGCAGGAAAGATGTTTTTCTATCTGCATTTTTAAATTTTGGAGGCATGCATAAATGCGAGACCAAATTCAGCCTTGCGGTACCATTTTTATTCAATACCAGGTAGAGAGAGTTACAACCTCGCTTCTGAGGTGAAAATGAACAGCTTCTTGGCTTTTCAATAATGGAAGAAAAGCATTCCTCAGGACTGTGACAAACTGCAAGTCTAGGACCAAAGATCCAGTCCAATCTGACTCAGAAGATTCATGATAGCTTGAGAACCTATATCACAACTGGCACCTTTGGCAGCCTCCAAATAAAGGTCAAGGACTAACCTGACTATTACAATCCACTGAATCAGGGTGGAGCTATGCAGGCAAGGAAGTCAGTGGAATTGTAATCCGCACACCTAGTGTCCCATGTAGTGGCACCGAGACCACTTACCCAGAGAAAAAAAATGTATCTCCTCTACAGCCTCAGCTGAGAGCCAGCCAGCTTTTAGCTCATACTATAGAGGTTTCTGCACTAAGCTCCAGAGGTCCCAGATTTGAGTCCACCTGGGCGTGATTACAGAAGATTGGACTGTGTTGTATTTCACCTGGTCTGTGAATTGCAGACTTGACACGCCTAGGCTGTTTATCCCGCAGCTTACAGTAACACCCAGTTTATGTAGAGTAAGTAAAGTTAAACTGAGTTTATGTAGTTAAAGTTATATAAAGTTTATAAAGTTAAACTGAGTTTATGTAGAGTAAGTAAAGTTAAACTGAGCTACACTTGCTGGTGTTGGCACCGTCTAACCACTGGAACAGGCGGGTACTGACTCCTTCCATGTGAAAGCGGTATTATTTTTTGTAACCCTTGCCCATACAAGGTGATCAGCAGCATGGAAAAGACCAGCCTCTTATCAGCAATCTAGAATGTGCCACCTTTGAGACAGCGCACACACAGTAGAGGTACAGCAAGCTATACTTCTCTTGAACCAGGGGAGATGGAGGGTGTTTCTCCTGATCTGACTGGAGCAGGGATCTGTCCCACCACATACAATGATAGCATTTATTGTAGCTCTCAATGCCTTTTCAGAGGAAATAAATTAGTGAACCAGTAATTAAGCAGCACAGAGATTGCCTTGTACTTCCTTAATCTGGGCAGTCCCTTGTCATCAAAATGGCTGCCTTTACCAATAGAATAAGAAATGCCAATTGCAACTGTAGTATTTATTTTCAACTGCACGTCTAAATGTAGGTAGAGCAAGAAACATTTTCTCAGCAGCAGTTTGTACTTCGGAAAATGGGCATATTGTATTTTCGTCTTAAGCACACACATCTGTGTGCTGGCTGATCTCCATTTCACTCTTAAAAAAACATACCAAAGCTAGAATTCAGCCTGAATAAAGTCTTTTCACAGACCCTGAGCTTCCCCGATGATGTTTTCCACATGGGATGTTAGCAGGAACTGAGGGTAGGTATTTTCCAACCTATGTCACTTATTAGCTGAGCAACAAATGCAAATTTATAGCCAGCAGAGCTGTGCTCCCCTTTAATACAGAAACCTGCAACCAGGTGAAACCCTCCTGGCTTCAGGTTTCAGCATGTACTCAGCCCACAGTTGCCAAAAGCGCCACCTTTTGAGAATTCTCACCACAAATGCAATTGCTACAAACACTGAGAAGGGGTGGATCCAAGGCTCTGACCCCCAAAGGGTTAAATAATATTTTACGGCACAACTCAGAGACACCCTGCTAATGCAGCTCCCAAGTGATGCTGTGACGTGTTGATGCTGTGGCAGAACAGAACATGCATGCATTGTCGGGAAACTGGCTGCTGCTCCGTTGTGTCTGGGAAAGTTTCACTGGCACCAGGGTACGTAGCATTTGCCCAAATGCAACCATTGTCCCAAACAAGCCCGTAACTGCTTTGCTGCACTGCCACCAATCCCAGAGATTTAACCAACAAAAAATGTCTCCTAAAATACCTCTTAAGGAGAAGCTACCCTGAGATTCCACCTGTTTCAGTTCCATTCGTGATATCTATTGTGATGGGCATGGGCATTGCTGTTGAGAAAAATCCACACCCATGGCAAGCCTGCTGCATTCTGGTAGCCTATTAGTTTGTGTAGAGCCATATCAAACATCATCGGAGATTGCACTCACAATTTTCTTGGTGAGGAACATTAGACAACTGGTACTTGAGTTTTTTAAAAGTTACCATCAGTAAAAGATTGGGAAGAAGAAATAGTTATGAATTTATTTGATACTGATGAGGAAATACATTTCAAGGGCTGACATCCTGCTTCAGTGTATCGTGTATGCATTTGTGCTCCAGGTCTTCAAATAATCCCAGTTAACATGTTACAGTCACATAGTTTAAGGGCTGAAAGCATTTCACCAGCAACAAGGGTTACTCACCTCCTGAGAGTTCAGAATCTTTTCCAAGTGATCCTGATCCCGGTAGAACATTTGTTCTCGGTGTATCTTCTCCAACCACACCTTCTTCTGCTCCCATTGATGGTACACCTTATCCTTTTCTTCCAATAAAGCCTGCAACTTCTGCTGGATCTGCAAGGGGCACACAAAGGAAAATCCCTTAGGGGAAGGCAAGTAAGAGGAAAGCACAGCTGTGGAGTGACTTCTTTGATGGCACTTTGGCCAACGTTATCAAAGGAGAGAATGAATAAACACTAGCACTTTTATACGGGCACAAAGAGATGCCTGAGGGGAGTCGAGTCTCTCAGATGGAGGAGTCTTTGTGACAATGTACGTCTGTGTACGTACACTGGGGCCCACGCCAAACATAAAACAATAGCAGCTGTTTCTTGGGGTCTCTCTCTAGAACTTACTCCCTGGTATCCATGGCCACCTGGAAGGCACAGAAAGGACCACTGAAAATTAAGAGGACAGAAACTTGAATGAGGCATCAGCACCAGAGCAGCATGCCATGCAACAGTGCGTATGAACACACAGTGCGTTGCGTAAGTATTGAAATACCTGCTATTCCAACTGCCAAAACTATTGGTGTCCACAGGCCTCCCACTATATTAACATTAACATCTTATTCTTTTAACTGCACTTATAGGTCAAAGCCATTCCTAGCCAGGCTTGAAATTGGGAAAATTAATAGTTATGGTACAAGAAGTGTTGTGGCACCTTATAGACTAACAGATATTTTGGAGCATAAGCTTTCATGGGCAATGACCCACTTCATCAGATGCATGAGACAGTTAAGGTAGGTGCACAATATTTAATAAACCCTCAGAGACATGCTGGTCAGAGGAGAAGGCACAGCACTTATTAACTGCAAGGGCTCTGCTTAGGTGTCTGGAAGGACCAACACCAGATGCTAAGGTACAAGATCGGCACAGAGCAAAGGTCGGAGGGCGTATATGTGTTGTGTTTAAGACTCCTCTGACCTGGACGTAACCTGTGCTTCAAGCCAGTCCTTTACAGGGTCTGCTAGACCCTCACCAATGACAACCATTCACGAGGAGCTGAACAACAGGTTGATGTTTTGCCTGGGTGTAGCACAGTGATTTAGCTCTGACCCATTATGATTTGTCCTTGTTTCTTGCTTGTGGTAAACAGAGAACTGGTTGAGGTCCATCAACCTTCAAACAGAGGTGAGGACAGTGAAATTAGAGCTGTGATTTGTGCTGTCCTCTTTAGTGGCTAGCATTGTCCCCAATCATGTCTTGAATATAAGGTTCTATTTTGTGACAATGTATTTTATTGCAGCAGTGGTTAACGTTTTGACCTTCTGTTATGAAGGTTTAGCAGAGTGTCCCCAATACTCTGAGGTTTCACCAAAGAGAACGCCAAATATTTTGCATAGGATTTTATGTATAAATGATCAAAATATTTTGCTCTCTCCAGCAACTGAATGGGTGGAGGGCAGCTTGCCTACCTCTCTTCCAACAGAGATTCTAGATATTTGAGTTTATTTTGTTGGTGAATATTGGGTTATAGGAATTCAAGACATATTAGAATACTCTCCAACATGCGAAATAGGTAGCTGTAAGAGAATTTTAGAAGATGCTTGGGCCTGGTATCATAGGATTCTGCTTCCTATTTTTTTCCATGTTTTGAGATGCAACTATTTCAGCATCATTTAGGACTGTTTCAACTTTTCCAGTTTTTCCTCCAGATTATCTTATGCTTTTCAGCCTTTTTGGTTCATTTGCCATCTCATCTAGTGTGGACGCTCTGCCATAAGTGGAAGACAAGAACTTGTAAAATGCAATTCAGGAAGTAAATACCATTGCCTTGATTGCTCAAAAGATTCCTGGCTTCTCAGGTAACCCAAATGCTGCTTTGGTAGCTACTTGTATGACTCTCTCTTTGCTCCAGCCTCAGGTATGAAGGGGAATGAAAGAACATTCGTGTGTGTCCTAGGAAGATCTTATACTGAGTTGGGTGTGGAACATGACCTACGACTGTGCATGTGTTTATGTAACCAAGGCCAGTTTGAGTGCAGAATGGTATCTGGGACACCACAGAATGGTTCTGCAAGTGACTACAAACACAGACAGGCTATCAAATGGTTTCTAGTTACCTCTTTTGGTGGCATTTTCCCTTCCTGCAGCAGCGACTGTCCTAGCTGAGCCACCTGTTTGTATGTCTCCTCTCGTGCTTCGATCTCTGCCAACAGCTGCTGATGTTGGGTAAGCCTTAGGCTGCTAGTGGATATATCCCGGATTGTCTCCTCAGTCTTCATTTCCCTCATCATCTCCGCTGTCCAGGAGAAATAGTCCCGCACCTGGAACCCAAGTAGAAGTCCAGGGTCAGGTTATTCTCAGACTTAGGTTGTCAGACTGTCACATCAATGCATAACCGTTCACCTCTAATAACAGCAAATGCTGCCATAGAAAACAATGATAATATTCCATGAAGGCGTGTAATGCCATTATGAACCTCAACAGGGGAGTATTATAAGCCTAGAGGAATATCCACTTTCACTATTTAAAAAACACACAGGTCTTTTGTTTTAACATCAGAACCACAACAACGTTGTGTAATGTCCCATCAGCAATAATGGGATGTTTTCTTTTACCCTTTCAGCTATGCGCATTTATACCAGACATCTCTGCAGCATGCTACGCAGAGTTTCTTCAAAATCCTGTTGGCAGATAGGCACCATTAGAATTTCAGACACAGAGTTTGAAGCTGTCAGTTGGGGCAATGATGGGCAAGAACGCCCCCCAAACACTGGAGGATTCTTTTTAGAATGTGACTGCCTGAACTTACGAAGCTAACTATAATTCTGCATGTTTGTATGTGCAGTTTTGTGCACTGAATTTATGGAACCTCAACTCACTTACTCTTGGTCTCTCGTGTGAATGTGAAATACGGGTTGCACTCCTGTCAGGACTGTCCTGAGGGGGACATTGGGACTGGAGCAACTCACCCTCGCCTTGACCACTCTACCCCTTCCTCCAAGCCCTGCCTTTGCTCTGCCCCACACCCCATCCCTGTGTGACACAACTCTGGGGATTACCTGCAGGGCCTAGCTCAGGGCAGCAGCAGCAGGTTCCCCACCCTGCCACTCATTGTGGCACAAGCCAGGCCTGGAGTGACCCAGCAGCATGTTCTGTTCTGCCCTGTTGCCCTGTCCCAGCCATGGTGGCAGGACGTAGAGTGTCCCAGTGCTGGCCCTAGCTTGCTCCTTTGAGCCTTTCATAACTCAGGACAGCAGGCTGGGACTGGGGCACTCGCGGTGAGTGGGATGGGCACCTGTTGCCATTCTGCATCATGCCCCCCAGCTCTTCTCTTGGGACAACCTCGGCCCTAGCGTCCCATCCATAGCATGATTGAGGCAGCCACTGCATGGCTTCTCAAAGCAGAGGACCTGGAGTGGCTGCCCTGAACCATGCTATGGATGGGACAGCTCTGACTGCTGTAAAAAATAGAAGGGCAGAGCACACTGGTGAAGATGGTGAGGAAAGATGACTTAACTTTTTGCTATAGTTAAATTCACCCTGGGCTACCTGAGCTGATCCTGTGGAAAATCAGCAGGTCTGTCTGTTAATTACAGTAAACCCTCAAGTTACGCCAGGGTTGCGTTCTTCAAAGTTACGCTCCTCTCAAGGGTGGCAAGAGTCGGGCTGCTGCCCTGACACGAACAGCTTCCCGGCTCTTGTCAGAGGCGGCAGTCACGTTAAGCCGAGACATGCGCAACTTGGTTGCGTGTATCTCAAGGGTTTACTGTAATGTATTTGAAACAGATTGTCAAAAGCCTCCAGAACATTGCCTGGGCGCTCTTTCATGGCAGAGTGCTAAATTCCAACTCAAAAAATAAACAGCAACGCTTTATTTGCTTTGCACTTGTATCTCAGGTGCATCATTTTGACAACTGAATCAATTCTAAACGGGTGCTGTGACCAGCGACCAGGATTTGTACCTGACTGTGACTACAGTCATTTTGGAGAAGGGCAATTCAGTGCATGTGTCCAGGTTCAATTTCAACTTGCGCAGCTGTAATTCAGTCAGGGCTGGCTGTCACTCAGGTCACTGACATTCCACATGACAGTGCAAATATGTAGGGCCTCACTGAGATTTAAATGTTGTGGAAAAAAATCTACAAATCTGGGAGTATTTAGAGCAACAGAATGAAGCAGCAGCTGCAGGGGCTTATAGAACAGTCACTGCCGGAAATATCCAAGGACAGAGTAGACTCCAAACTGTAGGAGATTCTTGAGCAGAGCCAGTCTGAGCCCACAGGGAGTCCAGTGCAAACCTCAGCACTGGGCTGCGGGAGCCATTTACCTGCTTCCACTGTGGGTTCCCCTAGAGATTTGGAGCCCTCTGCTGTTGCACATCACCAGGGCCGCCTCTGCTGGCTAGTCACTAAGAAATCACACAATTCGGTGGGAAGCTCTAGATCAGAGGTGTGCGTGTGGGGGGGGTTCCTCTCAGAGGGGACATGACATTTCATAAGGGGGACACAGCACGATCAGCTGCTGGGTGTCAGGCTCACCCACCTCATTAAAAATGTTGAAATATGTTACTGTTTTTAATGTATGTGCATTCACATTTATACACAGATGAATAAAGTTTTTACATTCGGCAGACTTATTTTCTTACACATGCCAAAAGGGTTTTTTTTGTCCCCTATGAACATAACTGAATTTTCCATTGGTTTGGATTCAATTAGACAGGACGCGGGTCGGGGAACTGCTAATTGCAGGGACGAAAAGTGGAGTCTGACACAAATAGTTTGCTCACCCCTGCTGTGGGCAACAAGGAGAAGTGCTCTTCTACAGAAATGATTATTTGATCCTTTGTAAAATAAACGAATCCACAGAATGCAATTCAACAGAAAAACTGTGTAAACACTGTTGGGGCCCCAGTACAAAGCAGGACAAGTGAACAAATAAACAGTTGTTTGTTTAGCTAAATTCCAACAAAATAAAATTATCACCCATTATTTGCTAGGATCGCCTTTCACATAATTCCAGTGGTCCCAAGGAGCACTCAGCATGGCTGGAAGGAAAGGAAGTGGTGCAGCTTTTCATGATTTTGGAGGCTTTTGGAAGTGAGCCAGAATCCAGCTGCACCAGCTGCCTACAGCACTATGGGGTCATTCCTAAAGCTGACCAAATTGCAGAGCTTTCAGATCAATGGCTGAACCAAAAACATTTTTTAAAAACAATTTTTTTACGGTTTTTTCTTATTGAAGAACACTGATCCCCCCCACCCCATGGATTGGGTCAAAAAAAAAAAAAACACTTCAGAAGTTGATTCCAATTGACATTTTGTTTTGGAATGTTGATGAGAAAAAATGTTCAAATGGCCCCTTGTTACACACCCATTTCCCTATAGAAATGCACATACAGATGACACCCACAGAATCATCCACTTGTCCACTCCCTTGCCTACATGGATTGGTCTTGGTTTGCAGAGATGTCGAGCATTTGCAATCACTGTTGACTTCAGTAGCATTTTGCAGCTGTTCACCCTCTGAGAAAATTAAGTTTACCTCCTTTGCCACCTGCACAGTGATGTCAAAGTCTGTCAGTTGCCCTACTCCACTGTAATGGGGTTAGTCGCCCACTACTGCAAAGAAAGGGTTAAGGCAAGCTGGAGGGGGCTTGCACAGCTCCACCAGCCAATGAGTGGAGGGCTCCTGGGGAAAGCCAAATCAGAGGGCAGCTTGCTGGAGCAGCCTTGCATATAAGGAGCTGCTCCAGCACACCTAGGTGAAGGGGTGACTAGGCCACAGAGGCCTGACCTTGCATGACAAGGCCACTGCGGCCTGAGTGACTGGGCTGCTGAGCCCATCCTGAGAGGACTAGGCCATTGGGCCTGATTGATGGGGTGATGAAGCCACTATGCTATGAGGTGGGGCCCCTTGGAAGAGGGTTAGGGTAGGAGGCCCCGCTAAAGCTTCATATATCCTGACATAGGTCTGCACGTGAACATCCTAAGCATTCTTGCACAATTTGTCCCCATCTACTAATAAACACACTTGCAGCTGTGAGCTTTCATACATTTAGAAAGTGCATGCACAAACACCTGTCTGTTCTTCCGTTCTGTCACAGAAAGCTGTGTGCCAAACACACATGCTCATGGTCATGGAACACAAATTCAGATTCCTTTGTGCGTTAACAGATAGAATACAGAAGGCAGGAATGCTCACAGCAGCTTGAAACTGGTAAAGCTTGCAGGCCTGCTCCAAACGCTCCCTGCGCTGCTCCACTTTAGACTTTAGGGACCCCCAGTTCTCCATGACGGCTTGCTGCTTTGCTCGCAGGTCTGCCACCTGTGCCTCCGAACATTGGGCCAGCACACCATCTGCAGCATCAATCAGCTCCTGCAGCTACAGAGTGGAGAAAGTCATCATGATTCAGGTTATGACAGGGCCAGTTAGAATCACAGAAATAACAAGCAACGAAGGGTCCTGTGGCACCTTATAGACTAACAGAAAAGTTTTGAGCATGAGCTTTCATGAGCACAGACTCACTTCATCAGATGCTGGTCTTGGAAATCTGCAGGGCCAGGTATAAATAAGCCAGAGCAAGGGTGGGGATAACAAGGCTAGCTCAGTCAGCAAGGGTGAAATAACAAGATCTATATCAACTTCACAGGGCAGCCCAATTCACCTTACGCTCTTCAGAACACCTTTTGCTCATGTGCCAATTATATTCACGTGGAATAACAGTGACACCCAGTGTCTGCTGAAGGTCATCACAGCAGTGCAAACTTCTCATTAGCTATTTCAGGTCACAGCTCCTCCTTCCACTGTCCCATTTGTAAAGGTAGAAGGCTGTCAAGGATGTGTCAGATATGCAGATCCCAGGAGAACACATGCCCCCTACTTGGTTTTTTATAGGGACTGTTTAGACTAGTCACAGATAGGTTCTCTGTGGATATATGTCTTGCCTCATTTCCCCTAAAGGTATCACACAGATGGTTAATTCCAAGGGCTAGATGTCACCATTGCTCTTTCAGTGTCATGCAGCTTTAGCAGTTCCAGTGTAACACATTGTCAGAACTGTGATACTGTTAGATTACTGAGAAACCAGCTGCACAAATTTCATTCTTACAGCCAGAGCCGAGCACGTGTTTTTGGACAAAACAGGATTCCATTTGAGCAACAGCATTTGTCATGAGCTGAGCCTTTGAAAAAGTTTGCGTTACAAGCCTCATCCCCATATTCCCACCTAGCTCTCCTCTTGTCATCCTCCTAAACCTGTCAGAATTCCTGAAGTCTGTCCTAGACAGTTCCCACCTCCATCGCCTCTTCCACAACTCCATCTGACCTGCCGATGAATCCATTGCAGGGCACAGCAATGGAAAAAGCATCTCATTATTCAGAGTGATGAAGACTGGAATGGTTTTGACAGGGGGATCAGCATGGCACAAGCATCTATTTCAAGTGGTTATCAGAACCCACCGTCTGGTCCATTTCAGAGTGTTCTAAACACTTTCTTATGCCTGATTCACAAGAGACATGAAAAGAAAGAGCAGGCTTGGAGAGAGACCCCTGGCCTTAGACAGGCTCTGATGGACAAGTTAACTGTGGGAAATTGTTGCTAGAGCTGGCCTGGAATCCAGACCATTGGCTGCACACTGAAGAGTGAAAATGACTGATCTCACCTGCTGCTCGTTCCCAAAGAGCTCGTGTTCAAGGGCCGCATGTTTACGTAGCTGGGACTGCACACCACTTGTGTCCTTAGCAATGTCATCAGGGATGCTCTTGGACTTCTCCTGGAAGGAGTTCCAAGGGAACTTTGTTAATCAACACCTCCAGCAGAATATTAAATACCTGAGATTGTCACTCCTGTTACAGAGGACATTTTTTTACTCTGCAATTCAGGACAATTCAAAGGAACTGTTCAAAGATATTTATTGCTCAATGTAAAGCTCACAGAATCTGGCCATAAGCCCTATGGAATCTGGGCGCAACCCACTGGCAGTGGGTGTTGCAGCTCCCTCTAGTGGTTGGGCCACTAAAACCTAAGAGCCTACTTCTACTACATGTAATGGAGCAACTTTAGCTAAAATGGTGAGGGTCTGTGCTGAAGACTCTAGATCAGGGGTGGGCAATAATTTTTCATGGGAGGGGCACTCCTGGGTTTCCAAAGATGGTCAAGGGCTGTACTTCTCTATGGTGGGGGGTACATAGTCTAGGACAGAGGTTGGGCGTAGAAGGGAGCTCAGAATAGAAGACTGGGGTGCAGCAGAAGGTGTTGGGTCTGCAAGGGAGCTTGGGTGAAGGAGAGGGTTGTGACCTGGGGCAGGGAATTGGGATGCAGGGTCCAGGAGGGGGTGTGGGTGCTGGAGAGGATTCTGGTCTGGGGGAAGGGCGTAGAGGGAGATCCAGTATCTGGAAGGGAGTTATGACTTGGGGCGGAAGGGAAAAGGGATGTAGAGTGTTTGAGTAGTGGCCTGGGGCATGGAGTTGGGGAAGGGAAGTGCCAGAGGTGGCCAGGTGGCGCTTACCTAAGTGTCTCCCTGCCTGCCACAGTCCCACACTGTTCAAAATGAGTGGAAGCGCTCTCTGTGTGCCTCTTCGTGTGTTGCAGCGGGCAGGGAGGAGGGAGACGCTGTATTATGCCTCTGCCCGCAGCCCAATCATGGCCGCTCCTATTGGCCGGTTTCCAGCCAATAGGAGCTACCCTGATTAGACCAGCAGAGGGAACAGCACACAAAGCCTCCCTCCACTCTGCCTTCCCTGAGTGCGTGATGCCTAGTGGGCGCCACCAGCTGATTTTGAACAGCCTCTGGTTGCTGCAGCAGTCAGAGAACCTGCTTCGGGGATCCAGAATGGTGAGCCAGATCAAAAGGCTTGATGAGCTGGAGCCAGCCTGAGGTCCATGTCTTGCCCACCCCTGTTCTAGATGCCCATGCTATTGGAGACTGACGCACGTGGTCATTACATGAAGATGTTGTCCTGCTGAAACAAGTGGTATACAGAGACATCTAGAACAGCAGGCAGTTTAGCAAGTATGCTGATAATTCTGCTGGAATGACCCATTTGATATAAAAAAAAAAAACCCAAAAGTCGGAGAATCCCTTGAATTTGGTTGCCAAGAACTCTTTCTGATATGTAACGTGGTAATGTTCTAGAAAAGGCAGAAAACCCTTATGAGGCCATAGATTATACAACATCTTTTTAGGCCAGTCCCAATGGGTTAGAAGTAGTGCTTCTTTGGGGACAGGTCTTCGCAACATACAAACCATTGTTACAACTGCCCTCCTTTGCCACCTATCTCAGCAGAGAGGCCAATGAATGAATGTTTGAGACTAGGGAATGACCCTTTTAAACTTAGGTGCAGTACATCCGTGTTATAGTTGAGGTCCATTAGCAGGGCACCCTGAGGGAAAGGTGCTTGCAGCAGGGCTTACTTTGACCTATGGATAAACCCAGATCTTGAGCATGTAGACCTTCTAAACCAGCACTTTCATTACAGAACTCTTTATACATTTACACAGTGCCTCAGAATGCCAGTTGGAATAAAGGTGGTGGATTCAAATCATGGATAAATTATGCCACTGTAAGGGCAGAGTCCAACATACAATGTAGCAGAATCTACAGCTTTGCAAGTGGGAAGCCGTATTGGATTTCCTTCTCTGATTCACACTTAAGGAGATAATGCCTTTTTGTGGGCACTAACTCTCCCTCCAACGTATAGAGAGTATAGGAGGAGGACAATGACATAGTGAACAATAAGGCCTTTTTACACTGGCTTGATGGATTAGAAGTAGCATGATGGTATGTGCTGTAACATGAGACAATTTAGTCCAGCTTCAGCCTCTTGCTTCTTGTGCAACTCATCAGGAGTCTAGTGACTTACACAGGTCCAATGGCGGCTCCAACAGCAGATGAAGTTCAGGCTTGGAGGGGTTCCACTGGAGTTTTTTTTTAGCACTTCTGATCAGAGAGGCTTGTGATGTATGGATCTTTACTGTGGGAACACTCAATAAGCCGCAGGTAGGAATGGTGGGGGTCCTAGAGAGCCTTACAGCAAATGGCATAAATTAAATCCCCTTTTTCACCATGATCTTTACCTCAATATGGGTGAGGGCATCTGTCAGGTCTTGGTAACTCTTGTGAATTGCCTCAGCATCCTTTAGTCGCTCGCCTCGTAGCCTGGTTATCTTCAACAACTCTTCCCAGGAGTTCCTGCAAAGAGCCATGGAGAGACAGGCCACACAAGGGTGTGAAATGGGAACAAATAAGATGATTAGGAGAAGCAAAGCTTTTAAAAAGACCCCCTGTTCATTCCCTGGCTCCAGGCATCATGTCAGGCTGAGGCAATTCCCTTTCGGGCAAGGAGTGTTTCCCATCACTGAGTCAGTCTTACATCATTTCCTGTCACAGTCAAATGAGAGAAATTCAATATATGCTCTTGTGGGACTGAAAGAAGGTGGCAGTACAAAAGTAATCAATAAAAACAAATGGTCAATCTCCCACTCCACTGTGTTGTATTTTTTTTCCCGGTGTTTATGCCATCACAGGCTTTTTATGATTTATTTGTAATGTGTGATAGCATGGGTGAAACAGAATTTCTAAGAGATTCAGATTTCCACTTCCTGAGCTGGATTTTGGTTTGGGGTTAGACAAAGGAAATGGTGCAGATTTGGCCCCTCAGACCAATCACATGTGTATCACACTATCCAATAGCAGAATGAGAGACCTAAGAGGTAGAGTTAGAAGTATGACAAAGTCTGGTGAATATGCATAAAAAGAGGGCTGATGAGTGTGCCTGAAAGCATGAACACACCAAAACAGAACAACATTTGTCTTGTAGAAGGCTTAGAAAGACAAATCTGTTTGTGTGACTATAGATGAAGAGTGGGGAAGAGGAGAAAAAAGAGTGGTGTTAATCTACATAACCTCCAGCCACAATCCTGGAGCAGCGTGATGTGTTTCAAATAATCAGCAGAGAAATAGAGAACCAATGCTGACATCTAACAGTCTCTGTTAACCTTTAGTTTTAACATTCACTGAGACAAATGGGGCATTTCACACTGCCCACTGATATTAACTCTAACTGTTAAATTCTGAAAGATTGCACTGATCCTTTTGTGTTTGGAAGGCTGTCTTCACAACCACTAGGAGTAGAAAGGTAGTCGTGGATTCTCATTTACACTAATGCCTCCAAAAAATTAGATTTTGAACTGTAATATTTATACCTTGCTTAGCACTTTCCTCAATAAGTCTCATAGATGCTTTTTAATGGAGGTCAACCTCACAACCCTCATTTTAAAGATCGGGAAACTGAGGCACTGAGTGGGGAATGACTTGCCCAAGATTACCCAGGTGGCAGTGGCCAAGATTAGAAGAGTACCAAGGTCTGGGTCCCAGAGGAGTATTCTATCCTCTGACCATGTCACCTGCTCATAAGGACACAACAAACTCCCTAGCAGTTCAGTGAAGTGATTCCATTTAAAGTAACACAGTAGGCTCACTGATGTGGCTTCCTAAAGGCCAATAGTTCACTGTACAAGCTGCCAAAGCAGCAAGCTGATACTATGATTATTTTGTTAAAGAACAAGGCATGTTAATTGTCCTGTACTAATGAAGTTGCTACTGACATCATTTCAGAACAAGCCATATCTTTCAGATCCTCAGTGCTCTACACTTGTTATCTAATGAATTCTGCAGGCATGTCTTCTACTTTCCTGGATTTCTTCCCTCCTCCCTCATCTCCCACAAAGTAGGAACAGAAAGAAGAGCCAGTGCTAGTCTCTTACCGTAGCTGCTTTTGCTTCTGCCGGATTTCTCTGGACTCATTATGCCCACGGTCCAATAAGTTCTCTGCCAGCTCCTGGCAAGCGGCAACTCTCTTGCCAGTCATTTCCATCTGGTGCTGGAATGTGTCATATTTGGCACAAAGATGCTTTTAAAGAGGAACAAAAATCAGGGATCAGACTTGGTTTGGGAAGCTAGTGTCCCACGTGGATATCTGCTCAGCTGCCTACTGAATATAGCCTCGCGTCAGGTGATTGGCTGGTGACCTTGAGATGAAGCTTGACCGCAACTAAGTAATTTTTCTCCAAAAGACCAATAAGGTCTACAGATTAGCTAGAAAAAAGCCATATTGCTGCTAGCGCTTTGATGCAGGTAAGAGGCAGAGAGCATGATGCAAAAGACAGAAGCATCCCAAAATAATAAAGAACCGTATTGCAAACATGTAATGAAAACTGAATTTAACTTGAGTTCATATTATTAATATATACACAAGATAGGGATACAAAAGTATATTCAGCGCTAGATGTTCAGTCAGCCTCAGTCCAGCCTCCATATTTATGGATACAGTTTTGCAGAAGTCAAGATTTTAAAAAATGAGTGTAGAAAGGAAGGATCCTAAAGGAGCTGCATGACTTTCAAGAGTGCCAAGCACTCAGCAGCTCCTACTGACTTCCACGGCCAATGAAGGCAGGTGGGTAGATGACTACCTATTAATATGACCAAAATCTACTAACTGGACACTACTTTAAATATCTGATAATCAAAATATAGACTGGACCTGGGACACGTTGCTTAACTCTGAGATTGGAGACAAACCTGAATTTCCCCCCCACCAGATATTTTGTATTTAGTATTTCATCACACAGATAGACCTAAGTCACGGTGCTCAGATACAATCCTGTAATCATATCCAAAATTCACCTGAAAATTTTTGTAGTAGGAGTGGGAGCCATAGTTCCAATTATGGCTCATCTCCCATTGAAAATCATTCCTTACTGTTCACTCTGCACTTTGAGAACCTTGCAAGGAATAGGTTATATATTCTGAAATCATGTGACATAAATGAAATAATCATGGACTGACTGATTTTCAGGGATAAACAATCCCTTGTCTAGTTAGGACAGTCCTCTTAGTAGTAATCTCCTAATGGTGAACATCACCCTTGTTCAGAGGGCTTACACAAGACCGCTTCTGCACTTAAGTGTTACTAAATTATAACTGCCTTTAACGCTATTGCTTCAGATACTTGTCTTGGGAAATTCTTCCATTACAATACAATTCAAGGACCTCTTGGGATGAGACAGAGCCCGATCTCCATGGTCTATTCAGTCCCTGCTCTAGCAACAACAGCACCAACTCTGTTGTTGTTTTTTTGTGATACAGACACTTTGTCCATTAGACACCGAATGAAGAGCACTATAAGCAGCCCACTGCTGCCATGGTCAGCACTATTGAATTTAACTTAGTCAGCCACCCAAAATATTAGTGTTTCAGAAAACAAAGTCTCATGCCAAATATTTTTGAACACTTACACCAAAACCCCTCCCATCTGAAGCCTTCCCCTCAGGTTTGCTTCACAAATGTGAAGTAAATATTTTCCTCAGGTCTAGCTCATTTCATTCCCTGCTGGTCTGAGGAGCTATTCCCAACATCTTTTAACAGGAGCCAGCTGCTTCAGTAAGTTAGCACTCACTTAGCTCTTTTTTTTTTTTTTAAGCCAGCTCCTCTGCTAACAGTGTGGATGTGTTAGTCAGCCCTGTCAGTCTGTTACAACCAATGAAACTATTTCATTTCATGATGTTACGCATTCTGGTAACAGCTCATTTGCGTTTTCTCTTGGTTGATATTATCCCTTATTTTAGCACCTTCCTTCCTTCTCCTCTCTTCTTCTATCCCATCTCCCAAATGTTTACAGCAAGTTCTCTTACTGCTGTCACAGTTTTCACCAACAATGTCATTCTTTACAAAGTAGGTAAGGTAATATCTTTTACTGGACCAACCTCTGCTGGTGAAAGAGACACACTTCCAAGCTTACACAGAGCTCTTTTTTACGTCCTGGAAAGATACTCAGAGTGCCACAAGGTTTAACATCAAGGTGAAAGGGGTAGGTAACACTTCTGCAGTTGTAGGTCACAGACAGATCAGTGACTTACAGACTGTTGCAATCAGGCATAAATACAGTATCTCTAGTCAATTATGATTTTTAGTGGCCAGGAAAATTATGAATGACAGCTCCCCAGCTCATCTTTTGAAGGTACTGTTTCCCTTGAAGATGAGGACTGATTGGCCAGATATGAAGCGATCGTTTCATGAAAAGTGCTTGCCAAAAGGTGATGTGGTGTTTTTGTCTGTTATAATTTTTTCTGTGTAAGTTCATTTGAAAGCCTAGTGATTGTCTGTTTTCTCCCCTGTGCTTGGTATTGGAACAGTTAGTGCACTGGCTGAGGTATACCACATGTTGTGATAGGCAAGTATAAGACACATGGATCTTGAAAGGAGTGTTGTGGGTGGGTATTAATCATTGCAGCTGTGGAGAGAGGGCTGCGGGTTTTACATCTGTTGTTTTGGGAGAAGCTGGTCGTGCTCTGAGTTTGTGGATTGCAGTCTGCGATGACTTGCTTCTGATGATGATCCTGCAGAGGTTTGAGTGTGTGTGGGAAAGATTTTTTTTCAGGGTGTTGTCCCTGTTGGTCCCTGTCATAACGGCTTAGTGATCCCCTGCAGGGGTTCCAATTGAGGGTGGTAGGTGACAAGTAGTGGTGTGCCATCAGGGGGCTTTTTCTTTATTCACTTCCAAACTCCATACCTTATATTGTTACAGTTCGAAATCAGGTAAACTGTGCTTGTGTTTGGCACCATTAACTCACCAGGACATGTTCATAATCACTGCCATAATCATCAGAGCTGGCCACCTGCTGCTGCTGACTGATCCAGTCCTGCAGGTCCTCATACTCCCTCAGATACTCGTGAAGACCAAGAGTGTCATCTAGCTTCTTCCCTCTGTTTAGCAAGAGCAACAGAGACAAGGGGGAATTTAAATATCTACACAATGCACAGCATAAGGAAGACCACAAATGTGGGGCTCCCTCCAATAAAGAAAACTAGGTTCAATCCCGGAGTACAGACAATAACCCCAAGCTTGAAGGACAGTGGCCTGATGGTCTGCTACTCTCCAGCACTGACTAACTGAGCTTTGCTCTGTCCTGATACTAGCAACAGCACAGAATTTCCTCCATTTTTCCTGATCATATTTATGTCTACAGATAAATGCAGTACTTATTGAAAGTGAGATGGAAAGCCACTGTACATGGTGAAGCACAGTGAGGCATGTGCTGTGAAAACCACCCTATGTAGCTCTCAGTGTTGGTCAACAAGCAGCAGTCCCACAGTTTGCCGCACTTTCCTGAGCAAAAGTTGTCAGACTGCTTAGATCTCTTGTAGCACAGTCTAGCATCAAAGGACTTGGCAGGGATTAAACATGCCAACTTTCTAGTTGTTAATGTGCCTGGCCAACCGGAACTGTGGAAAAGTTCAGGAGAAACTGTCCTGCCAACTCTTGTGACTATTGCAAGCATCCAAATAGTTGCTGTTCTCCTGGAATCTAAATCTCGCAATGTTGTGCTGCAGTCTCTCCCCTGGGTGAATCACAGTTGTGCATCATGGGAGGCATACTCCAGGCACTAAAGAGAAGAGTGATGCATGAGACATCTAAGAAACTCAGGCTGATGCATTTCTGTGTCAAAATGAGAACAAATAAACAATACTGCTCTTCAGCTCAGCACACCACAACAAAATCTTTTTTGACCAGTCTCAATTAATTTTTTCTGAACAGGCCATACCATGCACATTTTCAATTTTTCAACTTTTTGTGAGGAACCAGGCTGAAAACAATTATTGACGTAGCAAAATTTCCTCTGCCTTGTTAAATTCCAACATTCCACCAGCTTGTCTCTTTACTGATCTTACAAACTTCCCAGCCTCTCCCTGAATGGCATTTCATTGGCAAGAAATTCAATAATTCAAGAAGATATTTGATTCTTGCTAGTAATAATTGGGTATAATCTCACTCTCTTGGTGTTGACAGAAGGTTTCTTGTGTTAAAAAATCCTCAGACTTAAGCTATCGTTACGTGTGTCCATTTAGGTGAAACACTGAGAAAACAATAGGCCCCTCTCCTGGAAATATAATTGCTTTGTTCCACCTCTGAAGTTAGACTCTAACAAGGAAGCAGACAAGTAAGTGTGTGAGATAATCCAGCCTGCAAAATCACCTTGCCCGAGGATGAAGAACAGAAAAGGTGAAATGGGAGGAATTAGCATCTTCTACAGTAAAGCAACCTTACTGGACAGCTCAGGTTCTGCAGCTGTACAGAGCTTCTTTTTTATCATCAATTTGGGTAGTAGCTCAGTGCTGAACAAGTTACAAGTATAGACAGCAGCTCACAGTGACCCAGATAAAAGAGATAAGGGCCACAATACAAAGCCCACTGAGATCAATGGACAGACTCCACTGCCTGCAATGGCCTTTGAATGAAACCCAGGATGCAGTCAGGGACCCAGAAGAGGGAGGTAGGAGAAACAAGTATTTTTCTAGCCCATACCTGGCTGTGGCCAGCTCCAGTAATTCTCGGAGCTTAGAATGAACTTGTTCCTGGGGGGCATCAACTTCATCAAACTGGATGGAGCCAGGGAGAGGAAGGGCTTTGGCAGCTGCACCCAGCTCTAGCATCAAATTTTCATAAACCTGAATTTCATGTTCCAGTGCCTGAGAGCAAGAAAAAACAGCGGAGTAAGATATCCAGCATTTACAGTCCATTAACCTGGGCAGCAGCCTCAGACATATCCAGGGTAACACCATAATGACAAGCTCAGATATCCAAAGTAACATATGGGCTTTCCCCAATACAAAACATTCTTAGTTAATATTTGTGCTAATTTTTTCAGAAAAATACAACTCCTAGGCAAATTAATACAATCTAAGAGGTCTATTAGGGTTTAAAAAAGAGCTTGATAAATTTTTGCAGGTCAGGTCCATAAATGGCTATTAGCCAGGGATAAAGTATGGTGCCCTAGCCTTCATAACAAGGGCAGGAGATGGATGGCAGGAGATAAATCACTTGATCATTGTCTTCTGTTCTCCTTCTCTGGGGCACCTAGCATTGGCCACCGTCGGCAGATGGGATGCTGGGCTTGATGGACCTTTGGTCTGACCCAGTATGGCCATTCTTATGTTCTTATGTTATGTTCTTATGTCTGCCACATGGCTGGAAAGGGAGGGCTATTCCCAGAATATTTTCAATCCTGGAGAAAAGTAGGGCTCCCCATCTTCCTCTGTGACTAAACATAGGGAAATAGCTGGTGCTTTTGCTTACAGAAATGACACCGAATCCCCCAGATTTGCTTTCCGAGTCAAGCCCTTTCCAGATGCAACAGTACATTGAATTTGAATCCATACAGACAAATTCATTCTAAATTGCAGACTTGTCAGTTTCAAGCATTGAAAATAAAATAAAAAATCCTCTAGATGGTCAGACAGCTTGTTGATCAGAACAACAGAAAACTTCAGACAGACAATTTGGCAGACCAAGCAGCCATCATAGAGAATCTAAGCTGACACTGCTTAAGAAGAAAGCCTCTCTTGCTGCTAACTTTGGGAAAAGCCAACTAAGGGAAAGAAAGAATAGTGAAATGATTTATAGAGGTAGAGAAATATTTTTCCACTCATAAGCCTGAAAAAATCATTTTTATGTGGAAAATGGCATGGTATAAATGGCCCAGCTTCCATTGGTGCAAGAGACAACATTCTACTTGTTCATTCACTTTAAAACTTCTACCACCCAGAAATGGGGTTGGGCGTGAAAAATTCTTTATGACCCTGTTAAAGAACAGATGGTTCCTGCATCACTACCTCTTGCTTTATAGCCTGAACATCCTGCATCTTGAACATCCTTTCAGTTGAGACAGACAGGATGAGGGTCCTCAGCCACCTTCATCACTGTTCTTTCATCAGTCAGAGTGAGTGGTGTTCAACAATGTGAGACGTTTCTTTTACTCCCAGGGGCTATGTGCACTATTTTTGTAGCACTCATATGTGCTGCTGTTCCAAGGGATGACACACAAAGACCAAGAAAACTTTGCCTTTTAACCACTGCTTTATCTATAAGAGCCAACCTTCTCCAAAGAGACACACCCAGTCTCCAAACCCTTTAAGTCAAGACCTTTCCTTACAGTTCACCCCAAGCAGATTCCCCTGACTTACTAAGAAGGATCACTCTCATCCGTGAACAACCCATGCTACATCCCTCAAGAATAATTACTTGGGCAATAACGTTCAGTTACCTTGTGTTTCTTGATGAGTTTCAGCGTTGCAGCCTCATCTTTCCCATAATCTTTGCTGGTCACAAATGGAAGCTTTTCTGATACCCATGCCTCCAGGTCTGAGGTATTCAGCAAAAACTACCAATTAAAAAAGAGTTATTTTCCTCATAATGTTAATGCCTCTTCTTTGAGCTGATAAATTCTAGTTGCAGATTGCACTGTAAAAATTAACTTTTCCTTTGGGTGAATCTCTAGAAATTCAGTTCTAGACAATATCTTGCTTTTCACTGTTTTTACATATTCTAGATTGCAGGCTTCTTAGACCAGTGTGAGCACCACTTGTGCTCTGTAATAGGTGTATGGACACAGAGGATTAGCTTTTAGCTGCCTTACTTGAGAAGATGATCTTTGAGAAAGCAGATTAAACTACTACAGGGACTGGTCTTATTGTTGCTGCCTGCCATATGCTAGCAGGATCTTGGACATACAATAGACCCTTGAGTTATGTGGGGCTTGCATTCCTCACAACCTTCACATAACTCACATTTCACACAAGTCGGGGGAGACAGGAAGCAGGAGGCAGCTTGCGGGAGCTGCCAAATTGTCCAGCCCACCAGACTGCCACTTGGTTCTCAGCTCTCCTCCCGCCGCTTGCGGGACCCAGGAAACTGAGCAGCACATGGCTTGTCAATTTCCCAGGTCCCACCAGTGTAGAGGAACCAGGAAACAAGCTGCTGCCTGATTAGTTTCCCGTGGGAAAGGAGCTGGGAACCTGGGCTTGCAGGAGCTGGGAAAGTGACCACCCCACTATGGCTGGTCAGTTTCCTGGCTCCCAGAATGGCGGATAGAGGGGAACCAGGTTTCTCCCTGGCTTCCCCCAGTGGTGCGGCAGTCTGCCCACCTGGCTTCCCCCAGTTGGGGCAGCCTGGAGGGCAGACAGCTGCAGAGTGGCTTCAAGTTGTGCTTAACTCACATTAATGTGAGTTAAGCACAACTCAAACTTGTGCATTTTGAGAGTTTACTGAACTGTTGTATCAATTCCTGTGCAGAAGGACAAGGCCAGAACCAGTGTATCTCAATTTAAGAGAGGTCTCTTCTGGGGGTATTAAACCTAGAATTAATTTTGGATGCCTCAACTCTCTCTCTTCACATTGGTTTCCAATATTTCATGTTTTCTCTTGACCTTTTCACTTTATACACTCCTCTTTTATGAGGTAACCTAAGTACTCAATAAATACTATAGGGCAAAGTGATATACCTCTTTCACCTATGGGCAAAAAGAGATGCACATGTTGCTAGATTATCACTGGCTAGTGCCTGAGGTACACTGGCAAACTTTGTGCACACCCCTTTATGCAAACACTGTACATGCAAACTGGGTTACAGCCCTCTAATTACCCATTTATGAGAGAAAATCTGGATTAGCCAGAAGAATATTCATGTGCATTTTTCAACACGCCTGTTTTAAGTTCTTTCTTTTTAAATTTTGGCCCATATTTTATTTGGGTGAAATTTACTCCAGTTTAAGGCCTTTTCCACCATTTAAACCCTAATTTGGGGCTCAGCGTGGGCACTGCCAATGCAAGTGGCTAGTAAGAGGAACACGTGCCCCACTGAGAGGAATTTGTTATACATAGGGTCTGATCTAAATCCCACTGAAGTCAAAGGAATTCCCTCCAGTGTCTTCAGAGGGCTTGGGGTAAGAAGGGCAGAGATAATGGAGAAATAGGAGAAGATTGGGTAAGAACAAGAGGACCTGCCATGATATGGGTCCAGCTGTTCAGTGCCTTTTTTGTTTAAAAAAAAAAAAAGGAGGAGCTGGTACTCAGAGCTGGCTCCCCGCTTCAATCCCACGGCTGGGGTTGCTGTGGTAGCGGTACTTAGTAGTGACACAACAAAAGCACTGTTACTGTCCAGTCTCGCTGAGTGAGTGGTGGAACAGGGCTGGAGCTAGTGTTCCAGCACAGGAGAATACCAATTTCTGAGAGGAGATGCTGGAGATGCTGCGATATTTCTGGAGCCTAACCCATTTCCCCCAGTCCAGCCCAGCCCACCACCCACCTTGCTCTCGCTTTACGTAAGGGAAGCAAATTTCAGCACTAATAGTCTGACGTCTTAAAACAGATTTGTTTTTTCTGTAGATCACTTTGTTCTCCCCTCAGCCTGAAAAAAAAAGTTGGCGGCACTTTGTTCTAACCCATACCTGCTGGAAGCCAACAGTGTGCTGCAGCTGCTTCAACCTCTCTTCACATGCCTTCTCCAGCTCCACCCAGCTGGTGCTGAGTTCCTGGCATTTCTCCTTTATACTCTGAGATGAAGAGTGCTTGCACTCAATCATAGTCTTACCCTTTTCCAATACCCTCTGAACTTGCTGTTTGTGGGCATTCACTTCTGCCTGTAATTCCTAGAGAGCAGGAGGATGGAAAAGCAAGTGAGGGCTGGACAGTAGACAAGAAAGTGGAGCAAAGCTATCAGAAGTGGGAAATGACAGGGTGTGCACAGTTTACAAACCATGGTGGGTCTCTATCTCTAGATGCCCGCTGAATGTGAGCTGCTTCCGGGACAACCTGACAACCTTTTATTATCAATAGAAGAGGGCAATACACATTCATGCAATTTGTTATACACAGTCTGTTACGCAGATCAGAGTCTAACTCATCAGCCTGATCCTGTCTGCTAAGGCTAGTAAGCAGATGGTCTAACAGATATCTGTGAAAGACAACTAAAAAACCCAAATCCACAGAAATATTACCCTGTTAGGCTGTCATTACACAGTTACTTTGCTGTTTTCAGAAGTTTTTGTCAGGAAAAGCACTAGAGTGAAATTTAGACATCTATAGTGTGTTGTGCTGGAGACTGCACTATGCATGCTTCTCCCTGTGACACTAACTCCCTGATGGGAATCATTAATAATATAGTCAAAAATACAAGAAAGCAAGGAATAGCTATAGCATTTCACCCAGACAAGAGCAAAATCATTCCTTATATTTAGCGTGTAAGGGAACAATCTAAGAGTTTTCATGAACAGCCAGTGTTTTCTTCATAGTACTTAAGAAGAATGATTTCTTCAGGAATGGGGAGGAACTTCAGTGCCAGCAGAAATTCTGAAAATCGGACATTATAGGGCTGGATCGTATGCATATATCAAGCAATAGGAAATGCTTAACTGGAACAGTGTCCATTACCTAGCTCTGGGGCTTACATAGCAGGGAGAGTTTTCCTTTATTCTTAGTTTTCTCCTTCTGTTAGTGGGTTCATTTGTAATGGCAGTCTGGGGGGCAAATGAGAAATGTGTAGCTGTACGTTTGGAGGTGTTGGGGCAGTAGAGTGTCTGATGTGCACTATGCTCCCATAACATCTAGAGCAGGGGTAGCAAAAAGGGATTACCTTGTGCTTGTGCAGGAGGCTTTGTGCCATATCCAAGGACTTGCCGCAGTTGGTGGAGTTGGCAATGAGCAAGCGTTCACTGATCCAATTCATCTCCATGTCATAGTAATGGTAGAACTGGTATAGGTCCACAGTTGCTTGCAGCAGCTGGTGCCTCTTATCAAGAGGCACCTGCAAAGACTCAAACCTGAGGAACAGATGTCAAATTGGAGTTATCCCCACAGTCCTCTGAGGGAATTACTTGGGATACTGAAGTGTAGACTGTGACAGGCCAGACACTTTTCTATGCTAATAAATTCCCTTGGCTAGCACTGTACACAAAGAGCCTTCTTGATAGGGCTGCTTCTGGCACATTCACCTGTATGGAATTTATGTGATATGGTAAGTGTACGCAATACAGAGGAGAGCAGGAGAGCAGGCAGGCCTACATTAATCAGTATACAGTATAATCCTGATGGTAGGATTAAAAATCAACCCACCCACATAACCAGAAAATCAACAACCCAGGGCCTAGAAAGAAACAGGGCATGGTAGTGGGCTTGGCCCACGTTTTGTGACAAGAGAACAAGAGGCCAGAATGGAGAGTGGGGCCAGCCCCGTGGGACAGGAGTCACTGCAGAGTAACAGCTATGTTGGCACCACTCCTTTTGCAGGGTCTCCCACCCTCACGGGGCAAGAACCACGCCACACACCTTATAGGATTATAGAATACTAGAACTGGAAGGGACCTCAAAAGCTGATCAGGTCCAGTCCCCTGTCCTCACGGCAGGATCAGGCACCATCTACAGCATGCCTGATATTTATCTAGCTAGCTCTAAAATATCTCCTATGATGGATATGTTATTTATGTTCTCTGACACTTACCCCACTACAATGCTCCCTTTAATTTTTTCCATCTGGGGCAGAATAAATTTTATTACATGCACTGGCACCACAAGTAGAAACACATGATGCTGGCTGTGTTAGCTGTGGGCACTTCACTAATCAGATGGGCAGCACCTGAATCTCTCCTGGGTGGCCGTCCAAGCACTCAGTTTACAGGGTGTTTGTTTACACTGCCCTACTATTGCAGGTCCCCAAGTACCAGAGCACACAGGGCCCTAAAATTCTTTAATCCAGCCCTGCGAGCAGGTTGAGGAAGCAGCATTACAGTTTAATACCCTCTTTAAACACTCAGTTCTGCGCCATCTTAACCAGCATTGGAAGACAAGAACCTGGAATTTAATTCTTGACATTGTTATTGAGTTCAGTTAGTCTATGGGAGGGTGGGAGGAATGAGATTCGCTTGTGGAGACGTTGGTTCAAATCAGTCTTAATTCACAAGCAAAACGAGTTGTAATGGTCTGAACCTAGTTCCTATGAAATGTTGGACCACCTCACGGTTTAGCAAGAAGTTGGGAGGATCGGCAAGGAAGCCAAGCATTGGGATGGCAGGAGTGTTGCAGGCCAGGACAGAAGGTCACTAGCAGCATCTGAGGCAGGAGAGTAGTCAGTTGTAAAACTGAAGTGAGTTCGCAGAGTTTGGTGGCAGAAGCTTGTAGCGAAGGTGTGCCTGGCTGGCTTGCTGAGAGACAATCTTTTCTAGCAGTTAGAACAGGGATTGAGGAATCCAGAATCAAAGTTCTCTTCCCATCTCTCCTACTAATTCTTTTCTCCCAACAACTGAAAGAACATTCACTCACCTTTCCAGGTATTTTTGTGTCTCATCCAGAATCTTCTGGGAATTAAAGTGATTGGTTGCCATTTTCTTGGCCCGGGACACAATGGAATTCATTTTCTCAGCCAGCTCCCCCGTCTCCTTTTCCAATTGACTGTGCTGCTTGAGCAGATCACGGCTGGAGCGCAGGTCATGGCCTGTCTCAGCATCCTGAAGAACCTTCTCAATCTTTTCTATCTTCTCTTTTGCATCCTACCGTGAGCAGATGAACATGTGTTAGCTCAGACCTTGCCCTATATGTTCTTCCACTCTTTTCCTCCACCCTGTCTATCCTAGAAGGAGGCTCTCTGCACTCTGCACTGTGCTTTGCAAACCCTTTCTCAGGATAAAAAGCAGGGTTCTCTAAAGTTGAGTCATCTTTTTGGAACATTCTGGTACCCCTTTTCCAGCCACTTGACCAGATTTCCCAAAATCCAATCCTTTAAATATTTGAAGCGACAAAATATTTAAAATTTCTTAACACTCAGAGATCCACAACTGTAGCTGTACCACCACAAGGGTTCTCTTAAATGATGGTACTGCACAGTTTAACAGCCTTGTGTTTCTCTCATTCAACTCTCCTTGGTATATAAAATTGCCTGTGTAACAATTATTCTTTTGGTGCTGAGAAGAGACAAAATGAATACTACAACAAGATGTCACCCTCAGGGGCTTCTCTCTTTACTAATCTTTGTGGTGAGCTTTTTGTGGCAACTGACAACATGGAGAGTACCAGCTCAGTCAAGTCGCTCTCCACCAAAATCAACCACTTCCTGACCTGGAGCAGTTCCATGAGTTGTTCTTCCTGTCCAGCCTGTCTCAATTTGTCTCCTCGCTCTATCATCTTGTTGTACAATTTCTCCCACTTCTTCTTCAGCTCTGACATCTTGTCCCGGATAGAAGCTGCAGCATAATGGTCATCTTGAATCAGCTGATTTCCAATCTGGGGAAACACATTTCATTATGTAAAGGTCACAAAAAGAGGCACAACCAATGCTAATAATGCTGCCCTACCCCCCGAAATGCTGGGTTTTATAAATTTGAATTTGACTATCCTCACCTCCACCAAAAGTCAACTTATTGCTGCCACACTCAATTGTCAAACATGGACTGTTGTAGCAGTGCATTGTGGGAACCTATCCCACAGCTCCCTCATCCCCATAGCATTGTAGATATTTTTGCTGGTGTAGTATGGGAAAAAATGCCCCACAAGTGGTTTTGAGTATGATGTCATCTTCTCACATTGCATTGCCCTCACTGTCTACTGCGGAAAGCAAATGGCCATTTTTTCAGAGTGAAAGAAGTAAAAGTAGGGAATTCCAGACAAAGGAAAACCAAATAGGCTGGCTTCAGAAGAAACAATGCCCCAGGCAGGGGGTCTGTCGTATTGACCTGGAAAACTGGCCCTCCAGCCACTCTCCCCTCCCCCACACTTGAATCCAGAAACGTTATCCCTGAAAATATTGCAGGAACAGAGCACACCTTAAAGAAAGAGACAAACAGTAAAGTTGAGGGAAAAAGAATTTGTGATGCAGAATTTCTGGCTTTCCACTTCATTACACTGATGTGTGAAACTCAGGGGATGGAGCTCAACAAATTTCCACATGCATGAATGACTCTGTGCCCTGGGATCACCCAGGTGTCTGTGCCATCTCAACGGCCCCCTCCACCCCTGAAAGCACCCCTGCCTGGGCAGAATGGTATGACTTCTACCTGATAAGTCAACTAGTGCTCCAGGCATGAGATTGCCCTATCTGGCTCCCCCACATTTTGTTAGGGGTGTCATGAGGTGAGGGGGATTTCAGTTGAAGGACCAGTTGACAAGGATCCTTCAGTGTGTTGCACAGGTGGGGGAGCCAGTCCCAATTGCCTGTTTGGGGGCCACCCCACCACTTCCCATTGGAGTGTGTTGTGGTGGGGCGTTTCAGTTGATGGGCCAGTTGAAACAGTCCCTTCCCTGGTGACAGCCAGTCCCTGAAAATCTTTGCTGTGGGAGAGAGACTTCCCCTGCCCCCGACAACAGCAAGCCCCGAAAATCGTTTCTGCCTTTGGAACCTTCACTGCACCCAAGCCAGGACATGGTGCTGCCCAGCAGCATGGTCCACACTATGCAGCAGGCATATCCTTTTATTGGGTCGGGGGCTAGCCATGTGATGTGGTTGGGCACGAGAAAGACCCCGACTGCATGCTGCCTGTGTGGGGTAGGGGGCTGCCCCGCACAAATGTAGACTGTAAAAAAGAAGTTTCTCAGCCTCTCATACAAGCATGACCCCCACAGCTTAGCTGCCACGTGGTGTGGTGGGGCAAGGGCTGGGGCCACTGCTGAAAAAAAAAAAAATCTAAGTGCTCAGCTTCCAGAACCATGAACTCCACCTTGGGACTATTTTTAATGGGCTTCCTGGTGCTGAATTCAAATTCACAGGTTTCCTGTTACCTAATTCCTGCAGACCTGGAGAGCACTCGAGACGGAAGCAGACAGAGAGGACAACCGTGGGGCATTGTGGGATACATACAGAACATCTCTGGAGTCTAATAAAGCTGATTTAAAGATATGGCTTTTCCACACTAGCCTTAATTTGAACTTGACACTACACTGAGATACTTTTGACAATGTTATAATATTGACCTTAGCTCTCCCTAAAATCAACCTAATGGTATTTACAGTGAAGACAATGACATTGTAAAATTGAGCGAACAGCCTTAAATTTGACTTTATCATGTAGCGTAGACATAGCCTTAGTGTCTATAATTCACGTGCACCCCATCACACCTTTAACCTGCCATGCTAGGATTTGCAAACTTAGTGCTAAAAAGTACCCAAAACCATCACTTAAGCAAAGACGTATCCGTTGTGTGAATGGCTTTGCTGGCTACAGGGCTGTTTCACAGGCTCTTAGAATAAATCAAGAAAGTCCATTTGCAAATAAAGCCAAACCTAACAAACACTGGCCACACCCTCACCATTATCAACTCTGCAAAGTGCTTCTTGTTTGCCATCATCTCCTTCTCAGCAGCCTCGTGCCACTTCAGTTTGCGCAAGATATTTGTTGGATCTCGATAAGACTCATCTGATGCAATTTTATACTTCTCTTCCATCCATATCAGCAGCTCAGCAACATCATGGTTGAACTCCTATTAAAGACAGGATTACATATATTTAACTCCTGATTATACACAGACTGAAGGACAGCAGTTTGCAGTGGATTCTGAGAACTCCTTCAGTAAATATTTGGTACTTTCTTTATCTAAGTGTCGGGGAACCCAGTTTCTTTTACAATGAAAGACAATTTGAGTAAACAGTACTCTGTGTTGATGGGTCAGAACCCTGGATTGCTGACAGACTGGGACAATCTTTTGCAGCAAATAAGGTAATATGTTGTTTCCCCCATTTGGGCAATATTTCCTCTCCCCACTGCTATCAGTAACCAGTGAAGACGCAGATTTCAAGCAGAAAATGGATTTATAAAAGGGGCTGACCCACCATTATGACCAAACTGCAGCATCAAAGTGGGTGGTCAACATTCCATTACTGGCATTCAGTTGCAGGAGGGACACACATCTAGGACCAATGTAGTAATTCATGCCCCCCAATTTGTTTGTGCATGCATGCATGTGTGTGTGTGTGAAAGAGAGGCTTTAATGACTAGAGCCTACAGAATGCAGGTAGGAAAATGCAAAATGAGTCAGGCTGAGGCACCTTTGAAAATCAGATCTCATAAGACAAATTCTTTCCTTGCTTGTGTGGTAGAAATTATAGTTAATGAAAATATGACCAAAAATACCAAATGTTCAGTTCTGTTCGTCCTTACCATTCATCAGTTTTACATTCATGTAACCATGTTTATATCAATGGAGTACTCACAATTAGTACTGGTATAAGTAAGAGGAGAATCGGGCCCAATAGAAACTTTCCTTTCATAGGGAGAAGCTGAACTAGACTCTTCTTCTCACTGGTTCTGGAGTCTGAGCTCTTTTGCTTGTTCTACCCAGTTATAATTCACTGTGGGAGCGCCAGTCCTCAGTGAAGTAACACCTGAGCCCAATGGGCCAAGGCCCAAGATGACATCCACAAGGACATTACTTAGTGACCAAGACGTCTACGTGTTCTTTTATTACGTGCTTTAATTTTTTGTGTTAATTGGACTCACAGTATATTTCACTATGGCCTATTCGATACGCTCTGATCACTCCAGCAGTGTTAAATGAGTTCTTTAAATAAGTTTGCCAGTAATCTAGGCATTCTACATGTGGGTCAACATTTGCTACTTCCTGCTCTTAGGTGAAGTGGGCTGTGGTTGGGGACAAGGACTGTACTTAATCTTTGTAGCCTTGGCTCCAGACTGCAGAGAATGTTAACCAGCTGCAGTCCCACAGTTTCCTTTAGACCGCTTTAGAACACCAGCCCTTTCACCTGCAGCTGAAGAGATGCCAGCAGCTTCTTTTTCTTCTGTTCATTACCCTGCCTCAGCCGTTCCCATTGGTTCTGGAATGTGGCCATTCTCTCCTCGATCCTGCACAGAAAAGAGGACAAAAAGGAATGACAAAGGAGCAAGGGCACTGAGCTGTGTGGGTTTCCTGGGTCATTCTGTATTTCCGGTTCTGATAACTTTGGACTAGATTTAATCTAACCCAATGTGCCTGTTGCTAAGCGCCAAGAGGTATAAGGCCCAGTACCTTGCATCCCTTTGCACAACCATGCTGGGTTTTCCAAGAATGGTGTGTGTGTGTGTGTGTGTGTGTGTGTGTGTGTGTGTGTGTGAGAGAGAGAGAGAGAGAGAGAGAGAGAGAGAGAGAGAGAGAGAGAGAGAGAGGTGGGGGGGGGTGGGGAATGGCAGTTTTCTGGCTAGCTACAGCCTCTTATGTGCAGATAGGTGGGAAAAGGATGGATGGGATGAGGATGGATGGACTTATAATTATTACAGGCTGCACCTCCCTGGTTCAGCACCCTTGGGACCTGAGTCCGTTATGGGGTTGCTGGCGGATGCTGGCTCTGGCCTCCTGCTGCTTCCTGTGGGAGATAATGCCTCCAATGCTAGCCCACTGCAGGGCTGCTGGGATGCTGGCTCCAGCTTGCCCTCCTTTCCCAACTCTCTGGTCCAGGAGCATCCCTCATCTGGCAAGACCAGGGATGTCGTTGGATCAGTGTGTCAGTTTTTAGCAGGTGCAACTTGTATTAAGAACTATTGGTATGACGGTAGCTCCTCAAATATGCTGGGCACAGTATATTCATGTAAGCCTATACAGTACATATTTGTGTTTAATTCACTCCCACCCTAACAAATATCTACTAAGGAGGTAGTTCAAAGGTTTGTGAAACTCTCAGCTTCGTTTCTGGGGAAGTTTACATAGAGAGCTTGAGTGCATAAGACATCTTCCTTTAATTTGAGCACATGGAACCGATCCTTAGCTAGTATAAATCAATGGTTCTATCAAAGCTGATGGAAATACAAATACACCAGCTGAGGATATGACTCAGGGCTATTTTCCCCAGAGTAAGTCATCTGAATGACAGACAAATATGTCTTTATAACTAATGAAGACCTATCTTAGAACCACCCCCAAAATGACTGAACTTGTACAAACATATGTTCCACTGCAGCTCGGGCACAGGTGCCATATTTGTGCATTAGAACTTCTCTTTTTTCACCTCCTTTCCACATTACCATAGTGTCTCTGTTTTCTTGTTTGTTTTACTTAGGTCCATTTTTCATCCTGCTTCTTCTTTGGGCTCTCTCTGTGCTCAGCTGTGCTCTTCCCCTCCCAACTACTCTCCCCAAAGCAGAATGTGGGCCAATAACATTTAAGTGTGGGGTAATGCAAACACAGTAAGGTACACAAGTTCACCTTTAAACCCTGGCTTTTGGCTCTCGTGTGTCTTTTGCCATACAAATTTATTCTGTGAAATTGCCAAAGCCGCTGCCTCTCTCTTTTCATATTTAATTTCAACTTTGCCACAACATATCATGACAGTAATGGTATCAGAGTAGGAGACAGCCAGTATAAGCAACTTAAAGCACAAATTGTGGCTTTTCAGTTTACCCCCAGCACTCTTACTGTCACAGTTGTGCTCTCTAAACAGACAGGGCCCAATTATCATTTACACTAAGGCTTCTTTACATCGCTCTAGCACTGTAAAGGAGCCATGAATTACACTGACTCCCACTGTAAGGCCACACTGTAGTGCCATGGTGGTGTAAAAGGGCCATAACTAGATGAGAATCAGACCCACAGCAAAAGAATTACAGCCGTTGTTCCTTTGTGAAATGCTCTGACATTTATTGTATTCATACAATATATTATTGATACTCTCAAATGCAAGGAACACAAAATTATAAGAGAATTTTAATGAGTTCTTCAGTAAAGAGATCATAGAACCATAGGGTTAAGAGACACCATAAGGTGTATGCAGTGTAAAATGCAAGGAGGAAAACTTAGGTATTCTCCATTATTGTACCAAAAAGGGAACTGAATGTGCTGCCCTGGTCATCAGAGTACAGGAATTGCATAGCTTTGCAATACCAGCTCCACTTTCTTCATGTTAAGCAGTAGTATGGAATGAAATAAGATAATTCCCACTTTCCCACCCAAATCAGAACACCACAGCTCATCGACTGATGGAGTTTGGTATGAATGCTGGATCTTCCGATGGCACCTCATGGTTTGTAAAAACTAAATGGCTTCAGTGGAGTTGCTGTCTTGTCGTCCTCCTCTTTGGACCTGTGACAGACCCAGAGCAGTTGGCTACAATAGTTTGGCAGAGGGCAGACATATTAGGAGCCAGGTGAACGGTTTCCTGAATAAACTACCAAGGATTGCTGTCACATTATCAAGGCAGGCAGGCACCTGAGGCTAATTAAGAGCTTGCCTAAAGCAGCAGGTTAATCAAGCACCTGCAGTCAATTAAGGCCTGCTAGGCGACCTTAAAAGGTAAGATACCTGCAGGTAAGAGAGGGGGAAGAAGCGTATTGCTGGAGATCTGAGGAAAGCATACCTGTGCTGAAGGAGGAAACGGTTGCTTGGGTACCAGGGAGAAGGTAACTAGGGGAGCATTTGGGAAGTGGCCCAGGAAGAAGGCTGTGGTGCTGGGGGGTAAAAAACCCTGTCAGTTACCACTACCTAGTGGACTACCTAGGGTCTTTAGGCTTGAATCCCAAAGCAGTGGATAGGTCTGGGATTCCTCCCAACAGCACAAAAAGTCTGCCCCTGGAAAGGGGGCCAGGATTAGGAAGGGTATTCACTCCGATCAGTTGACTGTGCAATGAGGAAGATGGCTCAGTAAGCTGTGAGTCTGGACTCTAGGAAATGGTAAGAAGCCGTGTGGAGGGTCACAGTGAGCCCCTGAGGCCCACTAACTGGCTAGATGCATGGGGCACAGCACAGCTTTGTCACAGAACCTAGGCTAAGAATGGCTCTGAACTCACATGCCAGAAGCGAAGTGCCTGTTCCTCACTAGCTTCTCTCCATACTCATTCATCACTTCAGCCCGTTGCTTCAGCACCACCAGCAGTCGTTCAAAATCCTCATGCCGCTTGAGAAGGGTGTGAACAGCATCCACATGGTCCTGGGATGGGTGCGGGGAGGAGAAGAAAAAATGATCAGATTTCACTCTGGTAACATGGCTGCCTCTGTGGCAGTGGAAGAGATGGTATCATTTCTAGTTCTGTGCAGGTCCTTACTTTCTTCCCTGTACATGAAGTCAATTGTTGGTTTTCTACACCATTGTGTCCATTCAGGGCTTTGAGCAAGTCTGCAGCTCTGCCTTGCAGGATCTCTCATTCCTCATGTTTTCTCCTGCCCTAAAAGTCTTTTCCCTGCTGTTAACTGTAGCAGCATGGGGCCACCCTAGGGTAAGCATCGTGCCTGTCTCAGTGAAGTATGATGGGGCTCCCAGTTTCACAAACTTTTAAAACAACTCTTATTTTGGAAATTCTTAACAGCTATTTTAGATCCCTCTGTTGATCTGACATTTGTTTACCCAAAAATAGCAGCAACCCAGTCTCTGTAGATTCTAACGGTATTAGTAACTACTTTATCATCCCACTTAAAGAGAAGTCTCCAACCAGAGTTAATTGTACTCATATCCTCTTTTCCTTGCCTCTCCCCTTTGGAGGTGAGATCACTACATATTTGCCCCTGCCTGTCTACTGTTAAATGTTTTAAGACTACCCAACTAGAACACATCTGTTTTCCTGTGAAATGTACCAGGTACTTCCTTGCTATTATTTTACTGATTGCAATAATGTGCTAATGGATGATGAAAGAGAACAAATACCAAAAAAATATGGAAAAAGCATGGTGAAAAGGTTAACCAGAACATCCTACTTCAAATGCACAAACACACCTATGGGCTACAACTGCAGTTCTGTGTTTGTGTCTTTTATCAGTTATAAGCCTGCTTTTCATTTACAAAAGTGAATAAAGGCGAATTGGGTCTGGTGGAGGCAGCTTCTGCACAGTAACCCATCATTGTTACAAAAATGCTGCGACCTGTCAGCTTGGCTTCAAATTCTGGGTTTTGAGCCACAGGAGAGCAGTTGCCACTGAATCTCAGTTCTGACAGAGTCATTGTGGGTTGGGGCTATTCTGGGTGTGGAGTGGGAGCAGGAGATTGGTCTGATACATACCCCAAGGTCATCTACTCGTAGAAAAGCCTCATGGCTGGAGAGGGTCGCACTGATGCGATCTGCTTCTCTATTGAACTTTTGTAGTTCCAAGCCATCCTGAAGCTTCTTCTTCCGTTGCTCCCACATCTCCTCCAGTTCACTGCTTTCGTGAGGAAGCTTCTGCATAATCTGGCGCGTATCCTGGGTCCTGTTGCTGGGCTGACTATGCATTACCTTCTGTCCCAGCTCTTCTAGCTGTGTAAACCTGCTCCAAGTTACACAAAAAGGACAAGTTACTGTGAGAGGAGACTTGAGCTTGGTGTTCTCCTGGCAAAGCACAAGAACAGTTAAACCACCTCCTCCTCCTCACATAGCTTCCCCGTTTCTCTGATGCTGCCGCTGGTGTATTCCTTACTTTCTTGATCAGAATTGCCATTACTGATCGCTTCCCCTGTTAACTTCCCCTTCACATACCAGTCTGCCAGCTGGTGCCAAAATTGGTTGCTCAGGGTTGTACATATGAGCTGGCCAATAGTTTTCTTCTTTTTTCAGTTGGCTTGAGAGCCCAAGAAAAGAGGCAGTCAGCCATTAAATGGGACAGAAGCAGCAGCTTATGCCTGTTTTTATAAAGGGAGAGATGGGGCTGGTGGCCTGCAAGTCTGGCATGCTTGGCTCACAAGACTGGAGGAGACAGGTGACTAAGTGATTGGACTGATCTGGCAGAAGTGATCTGGGAAGGAAAAGAAGGCTGGAGACTTTAAAATAGACTGCTTCCTCCCTCCTGGGTATCAGGAGCAGGAGAGAAGGCAGCTATTGCAGCCAGACATTGAGTTAGCAGGCAGTTTCAGTTGGTATAGGGAAATTAATTGGGTTATGTGCACAGTCAGCTTTTATTTTCTTCACACTAAATTTTACATGCACCATCACTTTCATACCAAGTTTGTCTCCAGATCTCTTTTCTGGGTAAGCTCCAGGCCTCTCTAGTGCTTCAGCTCCAGTACCGCACCCTCCTTCATCACCCTGGAAGTAAACTCTACCTTTCCTTTTGAGCGCGAATTTCCTTCAGCAGGTCCTGATGTTCCTTCAGCAACTGCTCTGCAGAAGCCACATCTATGCCCATCTCTTTACTGCTCAGTTTCTCCCTGATACCATCTGCCCACAGCAGAAGCCTGCGGCTGTCCTGCAGGAAAGCCTGTTGACTCTGTGCCAGCTCCAGTGCTGTCTCCCTCTCTTTAGTCTGTAACTTGAGTGTGACCAGCAGCTTCTCCATGTTCTCCACTTGCTCTTTGATAGACCTGCTCTCTGCAGGATTGGTATCCTTAATCCTAGGCAAGGAAACCAAACAATACCCATGACATAGTTTCAGAAATAACTTCAGTCTTAGAGTTTGATCCAGCTCATATTAAAATCAATGGGATGGTGGTGTTAGTGGTTCTTCCCAAAAAGAGGATCAGGTAGGGAGCTCCATGTTCCTGATCAATAGTAAACAGCACAGACACAGTGATTATAGAGACCTCAAGAAAATGCATCCTATCAAAAGACTTTACAGGTGATTGTGCCTTCTATCACTCAGGATCAAAGTAGGTTGCTTTTCGTTATTTTAATTTTCTGGCTTAGTTAGGACAGGAGTGTTGAAAACTAGTATATCACAGCAAGAAATTCAGTACCTTTACTTCTAAGATAAACCTTTACGATGACAATTAACTGCCTTTTTTCCATAGCCTGACTCCATCTTGACACCTTTTCCCCAGCCATTACAGGTTTCAGTGTACGGTATCATCTCTGATCAGCGTAGAACAAAGATATTGTAGGACTAGTTTCCATAAGCAGATATAAATGACTGCGTCTTTCCTGCTCCCAGATACCAGGAAAAGCACAATTGCACCCTATGCCCCTTTTACTGCATGCTATGTTCCTTGTCACGTGCCAAAATAAATAGGATGATTAAATTTCTTAGCTTATTGAAATGTTTCCTTTTTATAGTTCAGAACAGGGAATGGCTAACAGAAGGGAACAGGTGTGTTGCAATGGACTCATGGTATAGAACAAACTCAGTGGGAACTGCGCTGTGTTGATAATTCATTATATATCACATTCCACTACATGTGCCGGGGACATGGGTTGGAAGAATAGCTCAGTCATTCAATATCACCCTAGCCAATAATGAATTTTTATTCTCCTCCATTAATAATATAGGGATTCCTTCTATGCAGACAACATTAGGAGCGAGCTATACAGACAGTCATCCAACTCTACCCAGGATAGACGTTCTCACTCAAAGAGGAAAAGGAGCAATGATGACAGCCAGGCAGGGAGAGCAAGTTCACAGGAGAAATTGACCTAGGTGTATGTCAGCCTTTCCAAACTGCATGTACTCTACTCGCTTTGCTTCAAACATGAAATAAGAGCAGTTGGCAAAACCACAGCAACAAATGACTGATTCCTTACGATTTGGCAACACTCTTCAGGTATTCAATTTTCCTCTCCAGGACCAGGACCTCTCTGCCAAAGGCCGACAGCCTACGCTGGACCGCTTCCAGTGAGACAGGCGTGTTACCAGGTTCCAAGTCCCTGAGATGGACCATCTTGTCTTGTATTAGCCCTTTGGTGCTCTGGCAGTCTTGGAGGAATGTCCTCACATCAGCCACCTCAATCAGCTCAGAACCCTTTTCCTCCTTCAGAGCTTCCAGACGCTCCCATCTAGGAATGGAAAAACAACTGCAACAGCTGTATCCAAACACTGAAACCACGGTGCCTTTGCCTATGAGGGGAAAAGTAGATTTCTGGTGGATTTGTTGCACACTCCATTAAAAATCACACATGGCCAAATTCACCTCTATGCAGGGGTGGGGTGGGCGAGGCACAAGCTCAGTGCTCTCTTTATATACATACCACTACAATCTTCAAAATAAAGACTGTTTGCACTTAAAGGACTAGGACTAGTGGTTGGCCTCTACACTTGGAGGAATGTCCCCTCTAATGAGATGTCCCCCTCTCGCACCCAAAGGAAGCAGATATCACACTGTTGATATTATGCAAAGAAAATAATCAGAATAAGGACCCAGTTGTGCCTAGATGTTTCTGACCATGGTAGGGGCTATATGCTTCCAAAAGCCCATATAAAAATGCTTTTGTGAAAACACAGTTGATATAAAACAGGTTGTTATATTTACCATTTTCAGGCATGGATACCTCAGGCAGACATCCTTATCCCTTCCCCCGCTAGGTATCTGCTAGGTATTTGATCTCTCCCAGCTGGATTTTCCCAGTGCTCAGATTGCATTTAGCTGTGCAACACAGGTTGAACCAAACTGAAGAGCCCATTGCTTATTCCAAATGTATTCTCCCTGTTATCATCTATCTATTTAGGACCTCTCAAGCCTGATCTTTGTATCACAGCACAAGGAAGTGAGTAGCATGCAACGAGACTTCTATCCCTCCTGCTTCCAGTGCAAGAGTCAGGCCTCTTCCCAATGCATAAATGGTATACCCATTGACAAAATGAGAGAATCCATGACTTGGCAATAGTTCTTGTGATTTATATATTTTCCCATATCTCCAGTCATTAGCTATTGGGAAAATAATTTTCAAATGGGAACACAAGCAGAAAGATCCCATTCCCATGTAGGTACTAAAATGAACATTTAGGTGTGTACAGTAGGCATATGTATGAGCGTCAATTAAGGTGGCCATTGTACCAGACACACACACACACGGAAAAGTGAGCCACTTGCCTGCCTATAGAAACTGCTTGTCCTTTTCAATGACTGATTGCCAAGAGCAGAGAATAGCTTTTCCATTACAGCTGTCATAATACCATAAGCTCCTAGTCAGTGTAGGTAGACTACCTGCTGCTTCTTATCTTATCGTTATCCTAGTTTTGTCAGACCATCTCCAGCAGCTCTGCATTAAGCTGTGATGCAAAGAATTCTGGTTGGTTTGATTCCACTGATTCTTGGCAAATAATTCTACTTAGCTTTACTTGAGTTATAAATAAAAGAGATTCTACATATGTAATTCTTAAAAGCTTCCCCAATTAAGTAATGCAAATTGCAGTGACTAACAGCAACTTTCCATAGACAGCCCTCTATCTCTACACCTTTGTGCATGCCAAAATATATCAGAAAGGTATTTTCTTCAGGATAGTTTATGCTGGGAATGAAAAGTCCTTGATGAGGTGATTCCCCATTCTTCCAGGGCCACCTTTACCTCTTACTGATCTCTTTAATGTGGGCTTCGATCTCATTCTGTTTGCTGGGACTGCTCTTTACAAACTTATCTGCTAGGTGTTTGATCTCTCCCAGCTGGATTTTCCCAGCAGCCATTTCCACTAGAAAGCTCTAAAACAGAAAAAAAAATAAATACAGGGATAATGTATGAAGTGAAGATCTAAAAACTTATCATCTCTATGGAACTGCTGTCATATTAATCTTCTATTTGTGTAGCCAGTATGCTTTGCTGTCCAATTTATTTCTTTTCTTTCTGTTCATTCAACTACCTCTTGTTAGAGTATGAGCCTCTTAGTCCACAGATACATAAGCTTATTCTGGTATAATATACATTCCATCCTACCTCCCTGATGAGAACAACTTATTCTGGCATAAATCTGCTGTTACAGACTCACACCTTAGCTTACATGGAACAAACTTTCCTGCACAGACAAAACCCTATGGATTAAAATTCAATTAACAAAATGAATGCGGAAGTAACTTTGTTGGAGTCCTCCATTTCCTCACATACATCCATTCTCCCATAGTTAGTCTGTTTCAGAAGTTTACACTGAATGGCAATGAGGTACCTCATATTTCTGCTGCGTGACTTCCACATTGTCTGCTTCTGGCTGAAGGGTGCGGAAAATTTTGGCCTTATCTTCCATCCAAGACTGAAATTCTTCACAGGAGCTGTAGTAGCGGTACAACCGGATCATCTCCTCCAGGCCTTTCTTCCTGTGCTGTATGACAGATGGAAAATCAAGTATTGTGGAACACAGGCCTTTTGCAGAATGAGATTCCCCGGCTAAATAACTAAAGCACACAGATTAACCTGCTAGGTTGGTGGCAGTTCTCCCTGCTAACACACAGGCTATGTCTACATGACAGCCCTATTTTGAAATAACAGAACCACACATCAAATGCATTTCAAAACCGCACCCAGCTATTTTGAAATAGCATTTCAGGTTCCACAGCACTCTTTTGAAATAGTGCCACTAGATCCCATTATGGCCTACTTCAAAATAGGTGTTATTCCTCAGGAAATGACATTTACTGGAATCAAAATAATGTACCTGCTATTTTGAATTTGCTTTGAAATAGCATGTTGGCATGTTGACATAGCCACTGTTATTTTGAGATAACTTGGCTGTGTAGACTTAAGCACAGCAAATATAACTGGCATCTTGAGCTTGGAATACTGGTTCTTGGGCAACAAAAACTGAGTGTGTCAGAGAACAGATGCTCACAAAGCCTGACAAGCAAAATATTTCACAGTGGTGTATGCTGCCTGACTGAAGATACAAGTCAACACTACTAAGGGAGCATTAACCCTTTAATCGTAAGCATGTGTACAGGCACTGGTTGCAGGAAAAATAGGAATCAGAGGGTTTGCATGGCAACTTTTTGGGCAGGACCTCTTGGAGATTGATGATACTGAGGAACAAAATGAAAAACTAATGGTCTTTTGTGAGCCCCTGTGTTAAAGTTTCCAGTCTTTATCACTACAGCCCCAAGACTTAGGGTTAACCTCCCATGTTTCTCCTATTTAGGAGAGGTTCCCCCCACCCCCACCCCAGTAACAGGCAAACTCCCATAAAGCCAAGGAGTTACAGAAGGGAGCTATGCTCCCCAAAATAGAAGAATTGGAAGGAGAATGTAAAGATTATAGAAATAAATGGGTGGTTATCACGCAACAATGGATAAACCAGACTAGATAACAGCTGAAGCAAAACACATTTAAAGCTTAAATAAAAGTTCTGATTGTTTAAGTTTCACCTATGATTGATTTCTCTCCTACTGCTAATGTGATACTGGCCAAAATCAGAAAAGCATTGCGCAATTTAACATAGCCACCAGTTTGTCCTGAGGCTGCATAGTTCAGAATTGCAGCACTGTCAGAGCTGAACAAGAGAAGCTAACAGAACACTAGCCCATGCTTTGCATGGTGTGAGACTCCACTATTAACCTCCAAGACAAGCTACACAAGCACAAAGGATTAAAATATGTACAATACCTCAGCCATGCTCTGCAGGTTTTCATAAAGTAAGTTAATTTTATTCTGGGTCTGCCAGATATTCTCTGGAACAAAGTGAGGGTCCGTATCAAGTGGATTAGAAAATCCAGTATCCGGGGTTGCCCAATGCACTTTGTGGCTTGATGCTAGTTTATTGATCCTCAGGTTTAGGCAGCTCTGGGTATGACCCTTCTCCAGTGGCACTGATATCACCTGTTAAAGTACAACAGAATCAGTCCGAGAGGCTGTGGTGAATCGGTGCTCCAGACCTCAAGGATAAATTAAAGGACTAAATTTTCAAAATGATCGGTCTGACTCGGAGTGTTAGATATTACAAATTGCAGATGCCTGTGTGTTATGTATTGAACACACTGAATGAGGGGTGTTAGGCCATAGCTGGAGATCAAGTGAGTTTAATGAGACAAATCAAGAAGCAGTGGAATCAAATGGAAGTCTGAATTCTGCTAAGATGATTACAGAAAAGCCTGAGGTTAGAAGATTCAAGCAAGTTAAGTATTGGAATCATGGAAGAGGAGGAAGAGAGGCATTGGTTGGTATATAAGAGGTATTTGGAAGGTGACCTGGATTAAGTAGAAAGCAATAACAATGTGGAGAGGAGTAGGAGATGTGTGGGAGCTAAGGGAGAAGAAAGATGTTGATGAGACAGTCTTGGTGCTAAAGGACCAAGATCTCTCTTTCTAGGACATCTTCAGCGACAGCCAGCAGAATGGACCCTGACTCAACTATAATTAAGAGCTCATTGAATCTGGGTTTTTCTGTTCGATAGGAAATTCCAACATTTCAAAAACTGTTTTCATTCTAATTTGGAAAGAAAACTTATTTTGACCTGGAGAACTGAAACATTCCATTCCAAAAAGACTGACATGGAACATCTGGACCTTATCTAAATGATTTTCTGAATAACATTTTGTCAGAACCGACACATATTCATAAAATCTTGCAATTTCACCAAACTTCATCCAGATCTAATAAATAAAAACAAAGGGGAAGGAGAGGGCCATAACCCCATATCCACTTACTGCAGATGGAGCCTGCTTTGCTACAGCATGGGCTTGTTCTTCCAAGCGCCTCATCTCCAAGCCGTAAGCTGTGATCTCCTTCTCTAGTCGCAGGTGACGGTGCAGCAAGGCTTCTGCACTGGACTCATCTTTCCCATAGTCCTTGCTGGCCAGAAGGGGCTGCCGCTCCCGGAGCCATGAGTCTGCTTCATCAATGTCAGCAAAGTACTGAAGGGAACACGAGCAAAGAGACTGCTTAATTAAGAGATACCCATCCAACAGGCAAATGGCCAACAGGGCAGTAACTGTATTAGATACCTATGAGGCTAATCAGAACACATACACATACACCAGTTATGTAAGTATTCCCACTACAGATCAGCTGGCTTTTTTTTTTTTTAATAAACCCAACTACAACATCACACTCAGCACAACTATGGTTCACAGGATAACAATTAACTAAATTAGTCCCAGTTATTTCTTCCATAACCCTTTTTGGCCAGTTTCCAGGTCAATCACTCAGTCCTAGACAGTAGTCAGACTTTGCCACTTAACAGAATCACTAATACATACTTTCAGACTGAGTAATCTTATATAACATGGTGTGATCAGTAAATGACGGCATTATAGCAGCTTTTTGCATGTGTGTGGTTTGTCCATTTAATCAGACAATGAACCAAACCAAAATTTCAATTCTAACTGTAGTAGGAAGAGAGCCTTGAGACATAAGCCTGGTGTGAGGCGCGAGGTAAAGTAGTGGTTAAACCTTTGCTAAAATAAAGGCAAACCAGTCTGTGAGCAAGACCTGCTTACAGAATTTGGTAAGAACAAGGCTGATTTGGAGAAACACACACTCCTAAGAAGCACTGGGTACAGATAATTATGCAAATATATTTCAGAAGGGATGCACCAGAACACCTCGGTACCGTCATGTTCCCCCGTAAGAACAGGAACATGATGACCCTACCTAAAGATAAGGGCAAGATGACAATATGATGAACAGAGATGTTTTGACTGAAGTGACATATACAAGATAATAGGCGTCACCAGAGGGAGACAATAAGCCACATCTGTGGGACAACATGTAACTTGTTTGTATCGGTGCATGAAGAGGTATGTCAGAGGGAATTTCTTTGACTGCCCTAGGGCAGGTGTCTGCAACCTGTGGCTCTGGAGTCACATGCGGTTCTTTAAGGATTTGTTTGTGGCTCCAGACACTATAATTGCAAAGTTAAAAAAACAAAAAAACAAAAAACACCCTCCTGATTATTTTTGATAAATGGTGAACATCTAAAAGCCCCAAAATGAACAATTCCTGTCTAAATAGTAAACAGTATGTGATCTTAAAATGTTGGATAACTCCCCCTAGTGTCCTCCAGAGACAGAGAAGTTTCAGGAGTGAAAGTCAGAAAGACAGTGGTACAAAAACACACATGTAAAGTGTGAGGAAATAGATTTTGTAAAAATTTTGTGAATGTTCTTTAGTAAACATGTATTGCATTACAAATCAGTGTGTGTGCATTGTTCTTAAAACAGGTTACAAAAATATGGTTTGATATTATTTATTAAGGACCATCTCATATTCACATGCATTGCGGCTTTTGAATTATTGATTGTTTCACTCAGGAAAAAATAGCTCTTCTTGGTATTTTGGTTGCCGACCCCGGCCTAGGGGATCATGGAACGTTCCACATTTAACTGACCTAGTCCACTGCAATGGGCATACATGGGTTAGCGTACTTGTGACCACTGGGCCAGTACATTACATACATGTTTGGTTGACAGTAAACCTGACCAAGTTCCTTTGCTACAAACTGAGTCTGATTATTAAGCAGCTAGATCAAGGTCTGCTCTGACAACTATCTGCACAGAGCTGGGGGACAATTCAGGGATAAAAGATGAAATCACACTTTTAATGAATTATATCCACCAGTATGACATTATATAACCTCATGAACTGTACCACTTTTGCTCTATTAAGAAGTACCTTGCAAGCATTTTTTGCTGCAACTTTCTTTCATATTGTAACAGAAACTCCATTTTAAGGACTCTGTACTGCCTTGACTCTCTTTGAACTGATGTGTACGTCTGCAATTTCATTTAGAAGTGTGACTGTTCAGGTGGCTGCAACGGGATAGCCCCTGAAGCGTCTGGACGACCAGCTGCCAGCATGGCCTTGATGCCTGAAGAGCAATGCAAGTGAGCCCTTCAAAAGAACCCATCCAAGAGAGAGACAAAAACTCCATCAAGAAATGACCAACGACCCCTCTGCTGTTAACTGATGACTCATGGTCATACAGTGTCCTGGGGCAGTGGGACAGGACAAGAGCGAGGGACTGAAAGCTATAAAAAGATGGGTGTAAAACTACAGGAGCGGATCTTTTCTCATCAACATCAGAGCTTTGTTTTGGACTGACAAAAGCCTGGCTCCCCACTCCCTTGCACTTAACTCATCTGGTCAGTGAAATAATGTGGGCAACAGATTGGTAACTATAAGCAACAACAAGACAGTGCGTGTGTGTGCCCCGATATAGTCTATTATATGCACATAATAATGTGTAACCAATAAGTATGGTGCTTTGCCTTATCCCCCTAAAAAGATGCTATGTATTTCTTTAAAGTACAACAAACACACACATATAGCCAAATATTTATCAACATTTATCACTCCTATTTTGGGGAAACTCCAGTCAGAATACAAGCTTTGTGGCCTGATATTTATTTTTTATGGGGCAGATTTTCAAAAGGCACAAATGGTACGTCCCATTAGAGTTTGGTACCAAACTACCACTGAGCCTTTGAAAAATCCCCCATCCACCTGTTCAGTTAATAGGGCTCCTCAGGAAGGACTTTCACCCATTTGTGCGATGTTCACAACCAATTTCTCCAATGTTGTGTATCCAGCACGTCATGGCTCAGTAGAGGAGGTATACTTATAAATTGAAGTTAGCAATGTAACCATCACAGACGGCATTATATTAGGTAGAGCAGAGTGGTTACAGCAGTGCTGAAACAGAAACAAAGAGCAGAAAAAATGCTAATGCACCATTATACTTATATCTCTGAGATTTAATCCTGTCTATAAAATGAAAACTTCTCACTCTATAGACACAGGTCAGTTGAAGGGAGCAGTCAGAAAAAAAGCTTCTCAGGAACCACTTCGTCAAAAGGACCCTCCTACTTAGCTATTAGGAACAGCCGGCCTGGCTTGGATCTTTGGGTATTTTGCAGATAGAGCTGGGAAGTCTATGAGTTCTGAAGAGGGACTGATCCTGCTATTTTTCTACAGAAAAAAGAGGGTCAGAATGTTACCCTGGTCTCACCCAGAAGGAAGCTAATTTACCTGCCAGATACTTTTTCAGTTATTTAACTCAAGTGCGTCTGAAAATGAAGGCACGAATATGTTCTCAGCTTGTTATTTACCACTGCCCTCTGCTGGCTAGCTTACAGAAGAGATGAGTCTGATCTTATATGCTAGAAATCTGAATTTTCAAAGTTGAAGGTCAACGTTTCCCCCCCAGTACTCCACACACAAGGAGTAACCAAGAGCCACACAGTGTACATGTATCAATTATTAGGGTGAGGAATAAGAAAAGCAGAATTTGGAATACAGTGTGTGGGGCACATTTTACAGCAGTCAAATGAAAAAAGAAATCAGAAGTTATGACACACAGCTGGTGTTTGCCTGCAGAAGACCAGAAGGACTTGTGAGAAACACAGAGTGGGGGGGACACAGTACGCTAATAAAAAATAATATCATGTGAGCCAAAAGCTACTTTGTTTCACCTGAAAAAAGCACACCGCTTCCAGACCCTTCTTGCATTTCTTTCAGAAACCCCAGCCTGGTGATGCAAGTGGAGATGGACAGAGTTCATGTTCTCTCTGTTATAAAATGCAAGAACTACAGCCTTGTTTACCTGTTTGATTAGAGCAGCTGCCTGTAGACGGATTTTACGATTGGCCACCTCGTCTTGGAGCTGTTGCCACAGCTTCTGGAGGCTGTCTGTCTGCATCTGGATCTCTCTCTGGTTTGAGTAATTCCTTTGACTTAGCTCCCACCCCTTCCTCACCACGCTGGAACAAATCGCCTTGTGAGAGTTGCATTCGATTTCTAAAGCCTGTGAAATACAGTGCCATGATGAGTAGTGGAGACTTATAAGCCCAAGGAACTGACCTGCCCCGGACAAGCTGTGGCGTATTCCCACTGCTGGACTCTTCTGTCAACTATTATAAAACTAACTGGTTAGGATTCTGTTTTTTCACCACTTTGACACCGCCTCTTTTTCCACAGCTAGTTAAAGTCCTTTTAGCCCTATTATCTCTTTTTCACTCACCCACCTATTACCTTACAGATAGTCATTGAGATACTTCCTTTCGTCATCCAGCACTGTATTATTCACAATAGTTTCTGGGGAAGGGGCTTATCGTCTACGGGGAAGTCAGCCTTCCGCTACCAACACTCACCCTCTCTCTCTCACATGACTCTAGAGATTTTTTGGCTTATGACCCTGCTCTCATGCCATTACTGTTGACATCCTAATTATAAAGAGCTGCATGGAGGAAATCATGTTTGAATTCTGCCGTTGCCGTTTCACGTTTGCCACAGTGATATCTCTTCATCCAGCAGATTGAACTTCAGGAAACTAAGGTTTTCTCCCCATACTTTGTCCCCTTCATAGGGAGAGCTGGCAGCAGATTTCTGGGAAGCCTCATCAATGGTATTCTAGGGTTCTTCCATGCCTCCTTTCTGAATTACCGCTCATTACAGATTATGCCCCACTGTGAGGGATCCCTAAACTGAATGGTGTCTTAGGTTCCAAAAGCCACCCAGGACCCTTAATTTGAAGAATAAATTACAATTGGTTTAGCTGAATGATGAAAGACAAAGATTCAGTATAGAGAAGAGGCACGGGTGAACAAAACACTGTACCTTGTGCTTCTGAATAGAGGCAGTAATCTGGCTGAGATCTCGTCCTAATGTTGCTGTTCTCACCAACTGCCATTTCTCAGAGATCCATGACTCTTCTGCTTGACAGTCATGGAAAAACTCAAAAAGCTTCAACGCTTCCTGTAGCTGGGACTGTCTAACACAAGCCAACAAGCAATAGAGCTCAGTCAGTGCTAAAATTGTAGGTACAACTTAGAAACAGAGAATAGCAAAATTAAAGGGCTTCAGCACTGCAAAATATCCAGAGATTGAACTCCCATGGTACTTCTGAGTCATGGCTGAATGGAGCAACACAGGGAAGCCAAAAGAAAATTACTGTGTCAACTCAGGAGAGGGAGAATCAGACATACCAAGTTCAGATCACATAGAAATAATTAGGCATGACCTTGGACACTGATGGAAGGTCTACACTAGGGGAGAAGTTGACCTAAGCTACACAACTTCAGCTACAAGAATAGTGTAGCTGGAGTCAACATACCTTAGGCTGACTTTCCCCTCCATCCCCACAGCAGGAGGTTGACAGGAAAAACTCTCCTGTTACTTCCCTTATTCCTTGTAACTGTGAGAAATACTGGGGTTAATGAGATGTCCTGAATGTTTGATTTAGTGCATCCCTATTAAATGCGCTAAACCAAACCCCCAGAAGATCAACCTCTGGAGCATTGATTTTAAAGTACAGGTGTGCCTTGAATTTCCCACTCAGTCTACTACAGTTGATGATGATATTTGAGGTCCATGTGATGTACTGTTCCCTTAAATGTTTGGGCACACCCCTCACTCCCAGTACAAAGCCCCACTTCCATGTTAGTTTCCGTTTTAGAGCTTGAATAATTAAGCTAACATAGTAGGGAGCTGCGTTTCCATCAGTTCTGTGTGTGATTATTTCCTTCACTGCTGGGACAAACACAACAGGGAGCATTAAATATTGCTGGGTAACTCAAGTTGTGCCCGCGTCTTTTATATCTGTATACATGGAGAAATGAGAAGTTCTGGATTCTGGCTCTCCCATTAAAAGGGCCCACCATTTTAATCAGAAAGAGCTGGGCCACAGGGAAAGCCTCACCGGGATTTGCTGAGAGTTGCAAGGTTTTGGTACAGCTGATGGAGAATCCGAGCTTTGGCATAAAGCATATCTGTCTTGATTGCTTTGCCCTTGGTGACCTCTGCAGTCCTCTGGGTGATGTATTTTACCCTGTCATCATAGGAAGAGATCTGGAAGTCAACCAAATTATGCTTCTGCAGCAAGTCGACTACCTCCAAGAGCTGCTTCCCATAATCCTGAGACGTCACTAGTGCCTGCAAACCAAAAGTGAGAAATAATCAGCACTATGATCTCATCCCCTCCTGTGTGTGCCGACAGCGTCATCCAGTGATATAAGGGCTTGACCAAAGACCACTGACATCCATAGAAAGGCTCCCATTGGCTCTGATAGGTGTTGATTTGGACTCTGAGACTGCTTCTACACTACCATTCTCCCATCGGAGGTGCAATGGTAATGAGGCAATTTGAAGCAGGCTAATGAGGTGCTAACATGCCTCATTAGCATAATGACTGTTGTGCGAATAGACTTTGAAGTGCAGATTGATAGTGAAGATGGGGGCAGCTTTGAAATAAGCACCTCGCTTTGACATTCCCTTACTCCCACAGAACTAGATCGGAGTAAGGGAATGTGGAAGTGGGGTGCTTATTTGGAAGCTGCCCCCATCTTCACTGTCAATCTGCAATTCAAACTCTGTTTGCGGGGCCACCATTATGCTAATGGGGCACTGAATATGCACCTTAGTGCCTCCTTACCTTGCTTTGAATTGCCTCATTACCATGGCACCTCCGACAGGAGAATGGTAGTGCAGCAGCCGCCCACATAAGAAAGTGGGTATGCGGTTTGAAATCAGGGAAAGCACTAACTGGCTGATTGGAAGGAGATACATACACAATCCTCTCCTTTAAATTCACTAGATCTCATCCAGAGTCCACAGCTGTTATCTGCTGCAGTATGTGGGAGAATTAGTCATATTCTTGAAGCCAGAATCCCTTTTCAGTGCTTGATACACCCTTACATCCAGCATTTGCTATGCCCACTGAGTGGGCTTCTACGTGCCCAATTACAGTGCACTTGATTCAGTTTTTATCTGAAGACTTCTGGGACACTCCCCTTCTATAGTACAGTACAGTAAACTTTTTCACGTCCAGCATTCTATCACGTGGAACTCTCAAATAACTCGCATTTTAACCATAAGTAAATTTTAGTTACGTTTTCCTTAAGTAGAGTCTAGTGAAAGTAAATACAAATAAATACAGCAAATACAGTACAAGTTGACAGTGTACAATACTGCTGCGGTTGGTAAATCGAGTACTCTGCATACATTTTTATTTCTTAATATCTAATCTTGTTTTTCTTTAGTCTTACGCATTGCTAGGTATACCTCTCTGTTATCCAGAATAGCTGAATATCTGGCAACCTCCTAGTCTCAGGGCTGCTGGATGTGGAAGAGTTTACTGTACATCGTAATTGTATAATTTTCTTCTGAGGATAGTAGTTGGGTTTGGAGGTTAGTGTCTTGTTAGTGGAAATAATAACCCATGCATAGTATGTTCTTTCCTGACCAAAGACTATGTCTCAGGGCTAGTCGCGGTCTCCAATTTGCAATTTAACAAGTTGCTGGGTCCATAAACAAAACATTTTTTTATATTTCATATTCAGCACAATCCATAATATTTTCTGTCTTGCGCAGTAGAGAGCAAGACAAGAGCATATATTTACAGTGGTTTCCATTACACCAAAGTTACCAACCACCACACAATGGCATATATCTCCTATACTAAGTGACAGTTATCTCCTATAGTAAGTGACTTCAATTGGAGTCGTGGTGATTGGTACTTCTGCCGATTGGGACATTATTGTTTGGTTGCTTTAATATGGATTCAGCTGCCTGCTTTTGAGAATTCTACCCATACTATTCTCAACTCCCAGCACACAATAAACATTGCAACCATAACTGTCCCTGGAATACTGGGTCTTCTTCAGTTACTTATATTGACCATGGTACAAAGTGTGCACAGCCCACATGCAGACGGAGAGGGGTTGGTACCTGCAGTCCTTTTAGTTCCTCCGTAATGGTATCAATGTCCCTCAGAAGGCCCAGAATTTCCTGCACTGCTCCAAGTGTGTGTTTCTGTCTCTGGAGCTGCTCCAATAGATCCTGCCATTGTTGGGCTACGTCCTCTTGCCTGTAAAGAAGGGAGGAGAAAGGACTGACACATCCAGAAGGATCTGATGCATTGGACAGCATGGAAAAAGACACTGTTGACACACGGGACTGACAATTTGAGAGGAGTTGAATGAACACCATGGGTTCCTATAGTCATGGACAGCGTATGTGATGTCTGATCAAGTATACATTGGTCACGTGACTCTGCACACTAAATCCTTTCAATGAATATGGTTCTGTGGAAGATAGCTTGATTAATACGTAAAACATCATTAATTTTGTTTACGAGACTATTGTGGATGGATTCTAATCCCTGATGTCCCATGTCCCCTTTTTGTCTGAGATAATAAATAGGTATGCACAAAAGAGATGATCCCTTAAATGTTTCAGATGAAATAAAAATTAACTCTACCTGAAATCAAAGCTAAGTATTTTATTATTTTCACATATGCTTCCAGCTTTGGTTGAGTCTAAACAAGGCAAGTACTGAACTACCACAGGAATGGTTTCTCCTAGGTATTTCCATCCACTCCCTAACCAAGAATTACTGATAATTTTAGAAGGCCTGATATGAGATTTACAGCCCAAATTGGGAACTAGAGAGGCCTCTGAAGATTTGTGGCCATCTATCTGAACCTCTCAAACCACACACTAGAAGATCTGTTGAGTCAGCTGAAAATACTCCACTGAAACTTTCTATAGATGAAAGGTTGGATTTTCTGAAAACAACCCTTTCACATTGTTTCAGCTTTCCACACAATGTTTATTTTTTATTGGCCAAATTTTGTTTTCCCATTTTTGAGTTTCTTTTTTCCAGTAGAAAGTTAAAATTTTAAGGAAAATGAAACTTTTTGTTTCATCATTTACATTTGTGTGTGTGGTTGGAAGGGAGGGAATCTGATCACCTCTACTCACTCCTTTCTTTTCCACATGCTTTAAATATTATAACTTGTTTTGTTTCCACTCCTGCCCATTTCCACTATCATGACTCACTTCTTCATGATCTGGCCCTTGTGATGATAGTTCTCGCGGGTTATGAGAGCTGCCATGTCAGCCAGTGCTCTGAAGCGCTGCTCCCTGGGCAGTACATCTGCCATGACCGCCTCAAACTTCTTAGTGGCAGCCTCCACCTTGTCAACACTCTCTGGCTGAAAGTCCTGCTTCTCTATCACTTTTCTCATGTCCTCCAGATATGACTCACGCAGGGCTGCTTTCTTCAGGAATCTCTGGGCCAACTGTTCCACTGTCTCCAGCCTCCTCATCTCCCGCTGCAGTGCTTCTCCCCGGCTGTGCTCTGCTTTCTCCAGGATGATCCAGTGTTTTTCCATGTCTTGCAGTGTCCTGCCTTCTGGGGGCAGATATGGCCGTTGATTGTTGGCTCTCTGCTTGGTTCTGATCTGGAAGAAGTGGGCTTCAATTATGCCTCTCTCTCGGTATTTGGGGGGCTTCTCTATCATGCGGAAAGTCTTGAAGTTGGCCATGAGTGTCCACATGTTCTGTATGGAGTTGGGAAAGTGGCGATCATCCAACTCTACTACTTTCTGTTTAATCCATTTTAACAGCTCAGAGATCATCTGCTCATACTGAAACTTCAAGTCATCTATTTCCTTCAGGAAGAACAGAATCTGAAACAGGAACACAAAAACACAAGGTGTTTAAGCAGCAAGGTGAAGCAAACAGGAAGAAAACAATGCGGCTGCAGGGTCATAAACTCAAGTTTAATCAGGAAGCAGATGATCTGCAGTTGGGTAGCCATCAGCACAAGGAAAGTGCTATTTAACGCAGCAGGCTGCCACGGGGGCATAAATTGAAGCAAGGAAGGTTTAGGTTGGACATGAGGGAAAATTTCCTAACTGTCAGGGTGGTTAAGCACTGGAATAAATTTCCTAGGGGAGTTGTAGAATCTCCATCACTGAAGATATTTCAGAATAGGTTGGATAAATATCTAACAGGGATGATATAGATGATTTTTGATCCTGCTGTGACGGCAGAGGACTGGACTTGATGACCTCAAGATCCCTTCCAGTTATAGAATTCTATGTCCCTCCTATTATTACATCAATATGGAGACAGTTACCACACATCAGACAAGGAGGATTCTTTCCCAGTCTAGATTCAGAGTAGAACGATCATCCCCAAAATATCTTAAGCAAAGGGATATAAAGTGATTTCATGTGCCAATATTCATTTTAGTTTCTTTTCTGAAAAGCTCATCTTGATGCTCATACAAGCTACTTGCAAGAGAAGGCCATTATGCTGGCAGGGAGGATGAAAGCTTTCTTCTTAGACTCAAAAATAAGAATTCTATTTTTAGAATTTGTTTTTGTTCCCCATTGGAATAAAACCAAAACTATGCAAAACTTTTTTAGAAAAAAAAATGAGGGAGAGGAAGTGACAGAGACATGTTCTGTAGAACAACCAATAAGCCAGTGGTTAGGGGACCTTGCCTGAGATGTGGGATACTCAGCTTCAGTTCTCTGCTCTGCCAAATTTAGAGGAGGACCTTGAACCTGGGTCTCTGCCAGTCTAGGTAAATGCCTTGGCTATTCTGGGATTCTTGCCTTCCCCCATCTGAAATTCCATCCTACACCTGAGAAACCTTCATCAAGGAAAACTTCATCAAAACTGATATTTTTCTGTAATCAGTTTCAATGAATCAACATTTTCGAATGAAAAACAACATTTTGCTGGAAACATCCCAACCAGTTCTTCTTTCTATCCAAGGTCAGCCTGAGTTCCTGACCGGCAGCACTCCTGCCTGACTGCTGAACTTATGTTGAACGGACACTGAAAAATGTACCACAATAAGCAATGATTTATTGAGGGCAGCAAATGTCAATCAGTAACAGCTCTGAAACCACAATGATTTATTTCACTTGCCATGTTGCCTGAAACGGGACTCAGTTTTCCTGAAGTAAAAGGTTACAATAAAATCTGTAAACAGAGTGAGGGTCTATCCCCATTTTCTATTATATATACATACTCGTTATTCCTATTGTTTGTGCTGTACCTTGTATTATATTTCTTCCTCATCCCACAAACCTGTGTGAACCCCTAAACCTGAAATGCCCCAAGGATACCATGGCTAATACTGGCTGAAACGTACTGCCTGAAAGTTCAAATGAAGAATGACATTCTCTGTCTCTGTTGCTATGTATGGCGACTCAGCACCATCTGCTCTGCAGACACTTCAGTTAATAAACGTGGTGTTGTCAGTGAATAAAGACCTATGACCTACAAATGGAGCTAGAAATATTTAGCTCAAAATCCCTTTTCAGAATATTAGTTCTAATCTGCTTTTGTCTATCACAAAGGGTACTTGGAAAAGAGTGACTGTCTCAGTGCTCGAAGAGGAGTGAAACGGCACCAACCTTTAGTGCAGGAAAAGCAGCCCGTGGCATCAGGGCTCCCTTCTGTATGTTCTGCCATCGCACCCAGTTCTGGCTGAAGGATCCTAATAAGTGCATGGTCACTGGAGTAGGTGGGGGAAGGGAGATTTCTCTCTCTTGATTGATTCCTGCTACAACCCTGGTCACCCACTTACCTTCAGCTCTCAGGCTGTCTTGACACATTGAGGCTTCCCTCCCCAATCCTATTAGTGAATTCAGAGCTGCCTATCTGAGGGGACTGAGGACATGAGGATATAATGGTGTGTTTGTGTGTGTTGCGCACACATACAGAGAAGGCAGAGAGGTCTGTGACATGGGGAACGGGGGAAAAAGATGAGTTGAGAAAAATGGGAAACAAAAAGTAGCTAATTAAAAGGATTAAAATAAACAATGAAAACAGAAAAACACAAACAGAAAAATACAGAAAAAGAAATACATGGACCATTTAGAAATGGAGCTAGAAATATTCACCTCAAAATCCCTTTCCAGAATATCAGCTCTTATGTGATTCATCTGAGTAGCACCTGTGACAGGCACTTTAGCAACATCTATTTAAATACAGTGGGTGCACTTGAAAATTCCCTCAGTTCTGAGGCAGAGTCCCATTTCCAATGATAATACATTTTACCTATAGAAAATCACTCGTGAGCCAAAAAGTGTGACCTCTGCTCTGTAGATTATAACTATAGGAGTGGGTAATATTAGGGATATAGTGCAGTAAGATAGAAAATCAAGTGATCTAATGAAGAACCTGATATGTCTCCAAGCCAGAGTTTAATCTGGTGCGCAATCATTGCTTATGCAAGCTACAAGTTCTCCTCTCCTCTCACACCCTTGTTTAGGGTACAGTGCAGTTGTTTCCATTCAGCTCAGAATCTCCTCTTCACCCCAGATTAACGAACTGTGCAAATCCTCCATTATGAAAGTTTTTTACATTGTCACAACAAGGGAAATCCTGCTTTGGATTGCTGTCCCTTCCACTTCGCAATAAGTTCCCTGCTGTAGCACAACCACTTTTAAAAGTCCAATCTTCATCAACTCATATAAAAAGATTTTTGCATTTGCTTCATATATTTGGGGGGAAAAAAAAATCAAGGATGGAAATTTTGCAGTTATTGTTGCAACTAACATGACATGTTGGACAGAACCATTGAAAAATACCAGTGGTTTTTCCATAAGAATTTTAAAAAAATTGTTAGTTTATTGTTTTTAACGAAGAACTGAAACAACTTTGTTTTGTTTTTGAAAATACTAAAACTTATTTGTTTTATTCTCTCTTGTTTTTGGTTTGGGGGTTCTTTCCTCCTTTTTTCTTACCCTTTTAAAAAAAACAAAACTATTGTCCCTTCATCACTGGAAAAGAGGGGGAAAGGGAGAGAAAAGGGGAAAAACCAAACTGAAAACCAGGATTTAGTTTTTCGCAGTTAAGTGAAAATTTTCTGCTGAAACATTTCAAAGACATTTTTACAGTTTTTGTTGGTTTAGGAAAAAGGCTATTTCTTATGAGAAAGTTTTTTGACCAACACGAATTTCTGCACAACTGCATTACTGCCGATATTAAATGAGGTCTCTACGTGCTTCACTACTTCCCAACCACTTCAGTTATCAAATACAAAATACAACTAAATAAAGAAGCTAACTTTCATATTGTTAAACCCCCTCAGAAAGGCCTGGTTCTAGCACCAGAGCGGGTGAAAGCCATTGCTAAGTCAGAACTGTCTACACACTCACACCGGTTGTGCTATTTACAAATCTGACTGTGCAAAGCCCTGCAGAATCAAGTCTCTGATATCTCTGCATAAAATAACTAGAGTTAACATGACTGTGCTGTTCACCTAATTAAGGTGTTTTTCCCAAACTGGTTTAATTTTATGCAACCAGCATGGGGGCTCAGTGGAGACAGAAAGAGAAGACAATTGTAAAAGTTGCTATGCACTGACTTTAGCGAGCCTTTTCTGGACTGTCTGGCCCTGTTTCAGCCTGGAAAAGTAATGGTAATAGAGCGACACATAGGTCATGATGGATCTCTCATCCGGAAGAGGCACAGCCACATCCTCCGCATCCAGCAGCTTAGTGATTCCCAGGTGTTTCTGTGCCACGCTGAAGGCATTGTTCAGGTTCTTGACAGGCTGGTCCTGCCGCAGTGAGCTGTAGTGGATGAGATCGGGCCTGGATGAGGAAACAAGCACACAAAGGCCACAAGAAGGGAGGATTAGATTTAGAAACAACAACACTGAAATCAGTTACTATCAAGAAGGGTTACACATCTCACGCTTTACAGAGCTATACAACATGCTGAATATGTCTGTATATGTCACTGGTCTCTTCATTGTGGGCTGTTCAGTAGCAGATGTTAAAGATTTTCCTTTAGCTTCAGAGGTCATGTGCTCTGCTTCTGGTGCAGCAGGACCTGTTTTCTGGCCCTGCTGTCACCACGAAGTTCCAGGTCATGGTCATAGTACACATCATAATGACCATGGTGAAGTCTAGCATAGTCACGGCTTTATTTAAATGCACACAGATTTCTATATAAAGGATGCAACTGAAAAAATTTCCGACACTGAAGGAGGAACTTTAGTAGAATAATCCCTTAAACTGTTCAGACACTATCTGTTTTCCTGTAGAGCTTTGGCATAGACCATTCACTAGCTCTCCCTTGCTTGACAGAAGAAGAAAAAAATCCCACTTCAGAACTCAGCCCAGCTCACCACAAAGCCCCCACTGCCCTCTGCCGCTTGTTGTTCCTGGCTGGTGAAAGAAACACTCACCAGCTAGGAAATTGTGAAGTGAGAATCTTGTCCCTGACCCAGGCATTCTTCTACATCTTCCTGCGAATAGATGGAGCAGCACTGGCATCTGATCGGGCAACTGTCAAAGGCAGCAGTCCCTCTTTTCCCATTTTTCTGCTGTTCCCTGTTCCCCCACCCCTCAAAATGGGCATCCAGAGGAAGAGGGAGAACCTGCTTCCTACAGCTCTCATTGAACTCAAAGGTGCAAGTGCTAGTGGAGACCATAGAAAACCCCATTGTCAGTAACATTTCAGAAAGTGCAACTGAAACCAAAGGGGAAGGGGAAGATGAAAGAAAGCAAATTTAACATCTATTTCTCTCCTATTTTCCTTCATGCAAATGTTTTGAACAGGAGGACCCAAGCTTGGAGACCACAGTGATGCATTCCTAACAACGGATAGCCAAGATCAGCAAGAAGCAACTGTCCTGCATGGCAATGCTAGCAAAATCACATTCCTGAGCACAGAAACATTGCTCCTGCAGAGAACATGAAGTGGCTGATCTGATGATGTACTTCTAAGCCTTAGCAATGACTGGCCACTTACAATAGTGGAACAAAATATCCTCTTGACTTGTCATCAGCCCTTTGATATCAATGATTTACAGTGGTAGATTTAATGCTTACCTAGCAGATTCTACTTGATTTCTGAGCAAGACACTCTTTTAGAGAAATGGCAGCGCTGAGTGTACAAGAGCATAGGGGGAAGAAGAAAACATTTTCTTGTCCATCAGTCAAGCTGGGCACTGTGGTCCGGTACATTGTACCAGCAAGACATTTATAGCCATTACTCTGTACTGGTAAGACACAGGAGGAGCAGAGTACGGGGCCAAGCCCTTCTACACAGCTGCATCTGTCTGACATACATACAGCCATTCCACGAGGTGACAGGGCTGCGGGTGGTACATCTGCACTGGAGGAACTGCCAGAGAGGCCACTGGAGTTCCAAAGTCTCTGGTGAAGAGGGAGGAGGATGGAGCCCCCTAGCTCCCCTATTTAACAGGGGATGGAGCATAGGGATGGGACAGGAACAGCATGGGGTCAAGCAGGGAGGAGTCACTTGGGGAGATCTCGTGCCCCCCTCCCATACCTATCAGAAATGGGTTCTACTTGCACCACTGATTCACACTCTGGAAGTCATCATGGTAGAGCTAGACACAGCGGCATCAGCTCTTATGGCAGCATCCCCTCCTCACCAACTTACCTGTGAACGTGAATGAGAGCATTGAAGGCCAGGCCATCCGACCAGCTTCTGGAGAAGTCCTTCACACTCACATTGGAGTAGCTGGCAGTCTTATGTTGACACCAGATCAGCAGAGCTTCGTTGGCAGATAGCACATCAGCACGGACTCCGAATTCCTCCTGGCAGGACAGCAAGGAAGATAAATTCTGGCTGAGCAATAAAATCCTGCCCTAATGACAGCAGTCGCTCCCTAGCTACAGTTGCAACTGAATAGTGTGGAGCCCTGTTCTAAGGGAGTACAACAGGGAAGCCTCTTTCTGGTTAATTGGCTGGCGTGCTTTGCTCGCCTACTCAGGATACAGCTGATCACTGGAGATGGAATCGGGAAGAAATCTTCTCCCTGGTCAGATTGACTGGGCTTGTGGATTTTTTGTCCACATTCCTTTGCTGGGATCTCCGAAGAATCCCACTTAATCCATTCTTTCCCCTTGGCAGGACCTCAGACACTATTGTTGGCACCTTGGGTAAAAATTAATGGACTGTGTTACATGGGAGATCAGATTAGATGAGTTAATGGTCCCTTACAGTCCACAGTCTACAAAATTAAATAGTAGGGGGCCTGTGCATTTGCATTGAAAGGCATTGGGTGAATGATGCATATCTTTAGGGAGTCTGTGTGTATGATGTCAACAGTGGAGCTCTTTTATTAGCTGTCAGCCAGTCAGCAGAGAGCTGTGGTAAACACACATGACGGCTGAACACTGGAGCCATCCTTCCTTGTACTGGCTGAGATAATGTCACTGCTCCTTCAGCTGTCTCAACCAAGACCTGTGCTTTCATTAGTGATGGAAAATGAGTCTGAATCGAACATCATATGAATGCAGTCAGCAGATGACCAGTCCATCAGCGGTCTTGGATACATTAAACTATTCTGCACAGCAGAAAAGAAATAGCAAAACTGGTTCAACCATCTTATTGGTTCAACCATACCTGATTGGCCTAGATGCAAAAATCTCTGGGTGAAGAGTTTTGGTTTGCGTGATCCATGTGGTCAGAACAGATAATAATGATCCCTTCTGGCTTTAATCTCTATGAAATCTCTAAAACACATATAGGCAATCAGAAGAACAACCATCTTGTTTTACCTTATCAAGTGTGATGGAAGAAATCTGGAACCGGAGAATAATGATCCAGATTAGTCCTAGAATTAGGGTTCGATCTCCATCAACGATATTCTCAGGCCCAATCACCTTTATTTGCACCTGCTAACAGACAGCAATTCCCTTCAGTATGAAATAAATCGGTGTCCACTGTTTTGGAGGGGGCAATTGTGTAATAAACAATGTGTGGAAAAATATGTTTCTTCTGGACAGTGTTCCCTTTAAGAAGAGTGCTCGGGTGGCTGCTAGGAGAGATTCAGCTGCTGTTCAGATGATTAGCAGAGCACCCACAGCCAGTAGCATATGTTTCTACTGGTGGTGCATGTCCCCATCTACCTTGGAGCACACAACAAAATTTATTCTGCACACGGATTGGAAAAAATAAAGGTAATCCTGGCTCTGGGCTCTTATTCTAATGACAAGCAAAACTGTACAATATAGAGTCACATCCTTGCAAATAGTTGGTGAACTTTTTATTGGCTCTGTCTTCTGTGTTTCATATGCCACCCAGAACCCTGACAGAGTAGCCAAACATTGGTGTAGCTAAGCCTTCCATGATGCATATATTTAATCAACTTGGTTATTTGGATTCCACTGTGCCCACATACTGTACTACATTTGTTTTATTAACAAAAAGCACACAAATGATTTAGAGGATGTCCCTTCAATGAGAAACAAGAGAGAATATTGATATCAGAAAGCTCCAAGGTAGACAATTTCTCAAGCTGCCAGAGACTAAGAGAAAACTACAGAAGATGCAGGGGCAGCAGCAGAACAACCCTCTTCTCTTTGTTGAAGAGGAAACTCCAGAGAAGGTTAACATGAAACCAGGTAAAGCTTGTGTAACTGAGGTAAAGAGGGAAAAATGAACAGAGTAAAAAAAATCTCTCACTTTCATTATGTACTATCAGGGAAAACAGACAAGCAATCAAGCAAAAACCACTGCCAATTTAATTTTAAAATGAGCTTGGAAAATGTTCAGGTGAGTGTAGGCTTCCAATTCTCACCTTGGATTTGAGGAATGTGATGGCTTTGCTATTGTTCTCCAGAAAATGTACCCTCATCTTGCCCCAGTTTGGTCTAGGCAGTGATTCTCCAGAGAGCAGCTCCAGCAGTCGTAGGAGGTAAATGCCATCTTTCAGGTCTGTGTAGATGTCTTGTATCACAATGTTCACCTGCAAAGATAAAATACACCACATAGAAACTTGACCTCTGTGGCTCTTGCCCCTGGCTGATGGATTTTGATTTTTCAAAAACACTGAGAAAGAGCATCCAGGTGTTGAAATCACAAGATCTGCTCTGTGAGATCTAGTTTCACCTGTGTCTGCGAGCAAACCTGCTACAAGGTTAATGGCAACGGCACCCAGAGGCTTGGTCTACACTCGCTGGGGAAGACTGAATGCTTAGGTTTGATCTTCCAGGGTGCTGTTTCATGCTTGCACTAAAAGGTGCATTCCACGGTCAATGTCAAACCTGGAACTCCTTGTGAGCTTCAATGATTAAGTAATATCAATGGGAGGTGCACTCCTTTTGACATTCTGCCGTGAGGATAGAGACGAATATTGACAGCTGCTAAACTGATTTTTGGTACGCAATTGGCATATCTAAAATTACATAGCAGCAGTCAATATTCAAGGTGAGCGTAGACCCAGCAGCCTAAACGAGGGCAGGCTGGTGGAGCAGTTCTGTAAGATTTAGCAGTTTCTATGCTTTTCAAAAACTCCAGTACTCTGTGCTTCTGCTACTGAATTATCCTCTCTTCTGTTCTGTTCTGCTTCATTGGCAGACAGTACATCAACCCGGATGCCAAATTCTTCCTGGCCAGAGAGCAAGGAAGGTAAATTCTGGCTGGGCGATAAATTCCTGCATGGTGGGAAGCTCTCCTTTATTCAGCCAATGGCCAGCTCCATTTCCAGAGCTTCCTCCACATATTCTCAAGCAAGACCTCCAGCCTCTTCCTGGGTTTCACCTGAAGGCTACTTGATTTGCTTTAAGAGAGGGAAAAGGCCAGTTTGGGGGTGAGTCCTGAAGGAAGCAAAATATTCCCTTCCAATTTATATAATTAAGTTTAGGCCCAAGGTGTTAGTGCCATCTCTTCAATCCTTTCTGAAGTCTTGCTTATATAACCACCCACTTTCAGCATTGTGTGGATATAACAAATACACAGAGGCAAGAGTTACTTTCCGTACAGGTGGATATTTTTGTGTTGACTTTAAAGAGGCACATTCACGCTCAGGTGAAAAGGCTCCCTTTTTCCCCAGAATTTTTATTGCCATAAGTGCTAATAATCAAATCTATCTATGGCTTTATCCCTTACAGTTCACTTTCTCTCCAACCTTGTCAAGGAAGTCTCAATGTCAAAGCGGTGACATCATAATAATTGTTGTGGAAACAGATTAATATCCTGAGCACAGGGTTGTCACTTTGCTGCAGGATCAAGAAAGGGCTATGTCACTGGCAATGCATGGGGCCAGGGGTAGGTCTGAGTGAGAGGCCACATGCCCCCCTCACCCCCCAAATGCCATGGGCAGGAAGGGCAAGAGGCCAGGAGAGACCAGAACCTCTGGGCAGCTCAGGGGACTGGCAAGGGGACCTGGTATCGGCAGCAGGGATTGGGCCCCTCACACTCACCTGCCAGAGACTGCTGGCCTCCTTTGAGTTCCTCAGGCCACATTGTTCAGCAGGGGAAGCTTGGGGGAAGAGACAGGCTGGGGGTGAGGCTTGGGGCAGAGAGAGGGTTGTCCTGGCCTTAACCTGGTCATGTGGGGAGAAGTCGCATGGGGGGGCAGTCACGTGGCCAGTGGTTCCCGCTCCCCTGATTACCGTGACGGGAAATGGTGTATTAAAATACAAATAGGTAAAAGGGAGCACTAAAAGGAAATGGATAACATAGACCTCCTGTGGTTTAAAACAAGTGTTTTAGACTCACCAGTTTTTACACTATCTCCTGGCTTGAATTCCAGTTCAGGGCTACAATGGAACACTAGTTACAACCTCAAGTAAAGGGTTGTCCCAGCCATCAATCATGTGTGCATTAAGATCCATCCACAAAAAGCATATAACTCTGTTACCAAGGAGGTAACCTAATGCTTCAGCAATCTGGCAGGACGGCTGTGTACTGTAACCTAATTACAGCATGTCCGAGGAATCCCTTTTGGCCTCCGCATATTAACTCAAAGTGGGTCATATATTAGACCACACCATACCTCCTAGGGTAATTTAATATGATTCTGAACTATTAATTTCTCAAAACAAACTCATACCTTTAAGATGAAGTAATAGTTTTTTGAATTAGGAATAGAATTGTATGTGAGGAAAATAAGATCAAATAACAACAAGATTAAAGATCAAACCCTGCTTTATCATCTGTGGGTTCATCAGGCTCACCTGCAGGAGAACATCTGACTGTTTTAAAAAGGTAAAAGCCTCTTGGTTATGTTCTGTGTCAGTTTTAGTCAGGAAGCCAATTTTTTTTTTAAATTATTGGAAGTTTTCTCTATGGATCTGTGCTTTGCGCCTTCACACAGTAATAAATATTAATCACATTATTATTATATAAAATAGTTCCATGGTTCCATACAAATTGGAATAAAGCTACCAAACTCACATTATTAAATAAACTGACAGTGGAACAACATTATTATTAGAGAATGAGAACAAACAAAAGTGGCTTCTGTTTGCAGAGCAGAGTTTTTTTGTCCTGCAATTACTTGCTGCCAGATGGTCAGCCAGGAATCCGTGCCTATCTCTGAAATGTAGCTTGCTATCTTCGCTTCTTCAGTGCATGGGGCCAGAAACTGAAAGTACATTCCTGAGAAGACATAGATAAGCTCCTCAAGCAACTTCATTCCTTATATGGTTTGAAAGGTCTCTCCCTCTCTCCATGATTATGAGGTGCAAGCAGGAATTTGCTAGGGAAATTTAGAATAGAAGTCAGCTTTTGAACTCTGATTTCACTGAAATTATACATATGAGTAGAGTGTACTTTGATATCTCCTTGTTTGGGTGGCAGAACTGGGTTGTTTTTCATAGTTTTTGCACACTAAGTAATATTTAATCAATCCCTTTGCCTCTGCCCTAAAGCTACCAAAGCCTGAAGCTTATCTTCATTAGATATTGATCTGATGAAGTGGGTCTGTCCCCCAAAAGCTCATCACTGAAAAAATCATTGTTAGTCTTTAAAGTGGTACATTACTGCTGTTTTGTTTTGTTAGAATACAGACTAATATAGCTACCTCTTTGTTACCAGAGCTTAAAAACGTCCGTCTTTGATGAGTCATCACTGCCCATCTCACAGACAGTAATGCTCATGACAGTCTAACTCCCAGTGGAAGCTAAACTGCTCCACTGGTTGCAAGACTATCCTTTAGAACAATTCCCACTTCACTGTGGGTGATAAAATGCACTGTTGAACGGGAGGCGGTAAGCACTGGTGGTTACATGTAAGGTCCCAGTCTGGTCAACGGGAACTTCCCCAAAAGATTTAGAAGCATTGCACAGAGCTACAATTTAGTAAATGTCATCAATGCATCATTAACTTCTCAAATGATCAATTTCTAGGTTTCTTTCACTTAAAATGTGTTCCTATTAAGACTGCACTGGAGATTCATAGTCAACGATGCTGCAGGAGCCATTCTAGCCCCAGAACAATGGGATTAGATTGTACAGATTCTACAAGGCAGTTTTGTTTTTATGCCACAAGACTGAACCCTGATTGTAGGGGAGACCAGGAACCTGGACTCCAAGGAAAATCAGAAGGTTTATTTTGTAGGCATGGTGGAAAATGCATGGTTGGATCACTTTACTCAGCATAAGCCTCTGCTGCTTATACATCTAGTGACAGTAAATAGGAAAAGGCTGAGCAGAAGACAAAATTAAGAATGAAAAAAAAAGAGTCCAAAGGAGAAGAGACTACTTACATTGTTCTTGTAGAAGACATTGTTCATCCAGTTGGTGAAGGTTTTCTTCTGCATGAACATACGCTGCTCTTGCAGCTTCTTGATGTGATGTTGAACATATTCATTATCCATGTTAACGGTTAAAGGTCTAGAGAACGTGACCTATGAAGAAAGGCTAAAAGAATTGGGCTTGTTTAGTTTGGAAAAGAGAAGATTGAGGTGGGGACATGATAGCGGTTTTCAAGTATCTAAAAGGGTTTCATAAAGAGGAGGGAGAAAACTTCTTCTTGGCCTCTGAGAACAGAACAAGAGGCAATGGACTTACTTAAACTGCAACAAGGGAGGTTTAGGTTGGACATTAGGAAAAAGTTCCTAACTGTCAGGGTGGTCAAACAGTGGAATAAATTGCCAAGGGAGGTTGTGAAATCTCCATCGCTGGAGATATTGGAGAACAGGTTAGATATATGTCTATCAGGGATGGTTTAGACAGTACTTGGTCCTGCCATGAGGGCAGGGGGCTGGACTTGATGGCCTCTTGAGGTCCCTTCCCATCCTATTATTCTATGATTCTATAACCAAAGACAACAAACAAGTAATTCACTACCTCTTCCTCCCACTTCTCCAAGTTATCCCTTCACTCTGAAGCTTTGCTTTCTTGGACACAGTCCTTCCTTCACAACACAAACTACACAGAGAATTTATACCAAGCTGTCCACATCATCCCTGTTCATTCTCTTTCCAAGTCACTTGATTCTGTTAGGTACGTGGCGGAATGCAAGCCAGCAACACCTTCCTAGAGTGTCCTGAAAACAGATGACTGGGAACAGAGGCACAGTCTCTCAAGGCAGTAGCTGGATCTCCAAACTCAGACTTGGATGTGTTGCTGGAGAATCTGGTCTAGTGTTATGGGTCAGTTCTTAGTCACATGCTTTCAGAACATTCTGTGGTATTGCCGCTGCCTTTCGGCCTAGGGTATATCTGATGGGCTCAGATGACTGACCGGAGAAGGAATGAAGAATATTCCCACCCCTCCTTTTGATGAGCCCTTCATTGTCAGAACACCCCTTATTGCCAGTGGGGTCCCCTAGCCAAATATACTATTTTGTAACAGAACTGTGCCATCTATATAAGGATGGTTAACAAATAATAAATAATAATAATATAAAAGCTGTTATGTTGAGAAGTTTTAAAGATCAGAAATTCATGTTCTTAGCCTTCTCACTGTATTATATTTAGACTTAGAATAGGAAGAAATTAAGACGAATTACCTGGAAGAACAGCCTAGATGTGAAACCAGGAGGAATCGTGGTATCATGCAGGCAGAAGAGGAAATTAGACAGACAGACAACTGGCAACGGAACACAGAAGAGAGAAGGGACTGGAACGTACTAGATTGGCACACAACAGGGGAAATGGCTACAAGGAATATGCTTTATAAATCTTTTGTTTTCCGCTGTCTGGGCCTGGCTCTACAAAGGGTGTAATACAGGCAGCCTTATTATAAGTCAGCTGGCAAGTGGAGTCTTAGAATGATAGAACACTAGAACTGGAAGGGACCTGAAGAGGTCATCAAGTCCCGTCCCCTGCCCTCACGGCAAGACCAAGCAACATCCATATAATCCCCGTTAAGTATTTCTGGCACATGGAAATGGCACATGGCATGATGTGAGAGGTCAGAGCACTGTTGGGGTGCAAGCAGCACTTGCATGTGGAAAGTCACCTACATGTTAGTCTTCTTAAAGTTAACAAATTAAAATAAGGCTAGAAGCAATTTTAAGCACATGGTATCCATGAGAGGTGGGAGGAAAGAATTAAAAGAACAAATTTGCTCCTGCCACCCAAGAATAGGTGCTGTTATTGTGTCACCATCTCACCATCTGTCTGCTTTGCTACTGCTTTGATTTCACAAAACACACTAAATTGAAAACTGAAATATGAAAATAAAAAATGGAGAATAAATCCAGGAAATTTTCATAAAAGTTACATAGAGCATCTTGGAAAGTGTGGAATTTAACAAATTAAAAAAATGTTTAAAAAAATCACTGCCCCCCCCCCTTTTTTTTTTTTTTCTGAAAGGATGAAGGCAGCATAGAAAGGAACAGTCGAGCAGACTGGAAAGAAAAAGAGAAGACATTATTCAGCACATACACAGCTTCCTATATTCCCCTACCCTATTGCCATAGAAATACTGTCATAGCTTCTGGGTGTAAAACAAACCCTATTTGAGAATATTCTGAAGAAATTCATTCCCCAGGTGAAAAAGGAAAACTTGTCAAGTGTAAGCAGTGCAAAAAGAAACTGCTTATTGAGAGAAAATGTGGCTGAAGATGTGGATATGTCTGAAGTACAATGTGGTTCAACTTTGTAATGCATCATTCTTCAGCACTCTCTTTGCCTTTAGTAAAAGTGTGATTTAGAGAGAGAGAAGCAAAGGAAAAAAGGGAGGGGGAGGCACCTATCGTTAAGAGGACCTCTGAGAAGCATAAATTAAATGGGAACCTATCTCTCCTCCTCCCTGTTTTATATTTACCATGATTCCTCATTTCTACCCCAGAAACTGATGAAGTGGGTCTTACCCATGAAAGCTCATTACCTAATAAATAAAATTGTTAGTCTTTAACATGCTGCAGGACTGTTTGTATGTGGTGAGGCTACAAATTAACTGGGCTACCCCGATGAGATTATGTCCCTGGATTATATTAGAGCTCCTACATGATTTTAAAAACTTTTTGGAGGTCAGCTTTGAAGGCTCTTCTTTTCTAAGGACGAGTATGAGATATTCTTCTCTCTATTCAGGCACATAGTCCTGTAAAGGGAGTTCACATTGGCTGAAAATGATGGTTTCTGCTTAGACTGCTGCCACGCTCTGTAGCCTACTAACTAGCGAACAATTGCTCACATTTGTTAACGTAGACAGAGCCATGAAAGGAGTAGGTTTTCTAGTGAAGCTGAACACATCAATTAAGTTTTGTACTGCAGCACACCCTCTTTCCCACACACGAGTAAAGCCTCTCATTTAGACATTCTAGGCTGAGATCTAGCTGCATTGGCACAGAAGAAGTGTGCTACTAACAACTGAGCTTGACTTCAGTGACATGTCTTCCTTTATGCCTCACTGAGAAAGAAAACCCAGGAACATAAACAGCCAGGACTTACCAGGTTTGCAAAGGTTCCCTTTCAAGTTCAGAAGTCCATCATTCTAGAGTACGACTATCGACTTCAATTCTGCTGTTCCTGCATTTGGTTCTTCTTGGGCTCTCAGAGTGACCTTTGGGCTGCCATAATGAAGGGAAGGTAGTTTATAATCTGCATGCAAACCCTTCTGCTGACTATGGAGGAAACAACCTATTAGCGCAGGCAGGTGGGTGCGGTGGGTGGGGGCAAAGGTTATCACAGATTGACTTACCGTAATTGCTATGTTAATAGACAGGCAAAGGGTGTCTTCAGCACTGACAAGGTGTCCCTTAAAATACAGTGGCCACACCACAGGTGTTCTGGTACAGAAATCATAACCTGCCATACTTTGGCAGCTCTGGTGAGTACAGACTCCCCAGAAACCTGTTATCCATGAGAGTTGAGCTGGAATTTGAAATCCAAATGCCAATAAAGAGCAACAGAGGGTCTCATTGTTCAAGAGTCATTTTAATGGGCTGACTCAAATGTGAAAGCAGAGTCAGGTATCCTGGAATTACGTGGCAGCACTGGGAGCACATTCTCATTACCGCATATCTACCTGTCATCGGCAAGGCTACGTTACACGTCGGCCTCCTGTGGGACTCCATTTTTAAAAGGCAGACTCCATTTTGCGAAGAGGTCAGATGACAGTAGCCCAGGCGGGCAGGGTCAATTCAGTTTCAGAGGGATCTTCCCACCCTTTTACCACAGAACTTTCATGCCATTGGGCAAATAAAAGACTGCGCCTGTCAATCAAGAGGGGAGTTGAGCAGCAGTAGAACAGCAGTTAAGAAGCAATTCAAGATCCAGCTGCAGTTCCAGCAGAGCATTCTATCAGAGCAGCCCCCTCAGACAGCTCCCGCATGGAGTCAGTTTCATCTTGTTATCTTTCATTAGCAAGTTAGTGAAGCTGTTCTCCATCTCTTCGTGGGATCTCCCTGGTGTTCCTCCCAAAGAGCTTTCACGCAGCTTGACAGGAGAAGGTCCCAGGCTTCAAGCTGCCATTCCTCGGCATTGCCTGTAACATTATTCTCCTTGTCACCCAGGGTCGTCGTCATCATCGGCTCAGCGCCCGTTGGTGTCTGATGCCTCTCTCACTATTTCCTTCCATCTTTTCCTGTCCAGTGCAGAGTGGCTTAGTTTCTGTAGACTAGCTCTGCACCAATCTACTATATCATCTACCCATTCTCTGTGGGGTCTGCCTCTCCTACTGGAACCATCCATTACGACACTACCAAGGTTTTGATTTTTTTTCCCATCATTCATTCTGCAAATATGCCCAAATAGCTGAAACTCTCATTGTGTAACTTGCTTCAGTAGATTCTCTTTTGGCTGTACCTTCCCACATAATTCTTTATTGTTGACCTTCTGCATCCATCCTATTCTCAGAATCTTTCCATAACAACGCCACTCGAATGCCGATATTCTTCTCCTTGAATCTTTTGTTATCGCTCACATCTCACATTTGTACAACATGCTGCTGATTACACACATTTTCAAGGTGCTCAGCTTTGGTCCTAAGCTAATCACTTTCTTCCCCCAGATCTTACCTATTGCCTTCAAACTCACACTTGCTTTTGCTATTCTAGTAGCTATTTCCTTCTTATGGTCTAGATCATACATTACATTGCTCCCCAGATACGTGAGCTTCTCTAGCTCAACCCCATCTACACTGGATCTTCCTTTCTATTTGCTTATCTATAAATGCCATTGTTTTTGTCTTATCGAGTTCATAATCAGTCCATACCACTTCCCTTCCTCATTTAGCACCTGCACCATTTTCAGTAGCTTCTTCTCTTCTTGCTCAATGATATATATATCATCCACAAACCTCAAGTTTTTAATTCTTTTCCCATGCACAGATATCCCTTCTAACCTTTTCCTTGATCTCATCCATCGCTTTCTCTCTAGATGTGTGATGAAGATACTTGGTGATATTGGATCTTGTCTTGTACCTCTCTACTCGTTCTAAACCAACTTACCAACTCCCTGCTTGCTCTCACCACTGCCTCTACATTGTCATTGAGATGTTCCAACAACTGTATCGGTCTTCTATCCACGCTGTACAACTCCAACACTGCCCAAGTCACTTTCTGATCTATACTGTCAAATGCCTTCTGAAAATCAACAAAGCAAGTGTATATGTTCTTGTTCTTCCATCAAACTTTCTCCACTAGCAGTCTTTCCCTTTTCTTCTCCATTGGCTATTTTTGGTCCTAGGATTTAGGCCTAAGTAACTGTTCTGGTTACCGTGGGTTATGGTTACTATAAGCTATTGTTATTGTGTGTTATACATTACAGATGCTTTGTTAATTGATTCATTATTTCCCTCTTCCTACTTATTGTAAATTAGTCTCAATACATGTTTTAAAACACATTTTACTGTCCATTTCTTTCTAATTAATCTTAATTTACTTAAATTGGGTGTGATCCTCACTGCTGATAGATACAGCATTGGTCAGGAGGTCTGTGCTTCCGAAAGAGGGACAACCCAGATTTGGAGCTTGCTCAAATGTCGTAGTTCCCTGAGTCCCCAAGGTAACCTTCTGTATCCTCACAAAACGAAAAAGCAATCCTGTAGCACTTTAAAGACTAAAAACATAATTTAGTAGGTGATCAACTTTTGTGGGACAGATACACTTCCTCAGTGGGTCTGTCCCACAACAGCTCATCACCTACTAAATTAAGTTTTTAGTCTTTAAAGTGCAATAGGACTGTTTTTTGTTTTCACGCATTTGAAGTTAGTGCTTAGAGGCAAGGACTGGGCTGATAAAGGACAGAAACTGAATACTTATTTTGTGCTAGGTTTAAGTTGTCTTTTCATGCTGAGGAAATCACTAGTCTTATCCTCTCTGTTATTGTAAGAACATAAGAAAGGCCATACTAGGTCAGACCAACGTAAGAATGGTCCTATTAGATCATCTAGCATGGTATCCTGTCTCTGATGGTGGCCTTGCCTGATGTTTCAGGGAAGGCAGAGAACAGATGACTTTCTCATGATCCATCCCCAGCCATTCAGTCCTAACTTCAGGCAATTGGCAATGTAGAGACCCGTGGTTTGTGAAGACACATCTCTGACCAACTTGTGCCATCGCTGTTGGTGGACCTATTCTCTACAAACTCATCTTTGAACCTACGTTTCTTTTTTTTGGCCTTCACAACATCCCATGACAATGAGTCCCAGAGGTTTACTGAGTAAAGTACTTCCTTTTGTTTGTTTTAAATCTGCTGCTTATTCAACTCACTGGGTACTCTTAGCTTTTGGGTTATATGAAAGGGTTAATATTAGTTCCTTATTCATTTTCTATACATCAGTCATGATATTATGGGCCTCTTGTCATATCTCCCTTTGTTGTCTTTTTCCAAGATGAGAAGGCCCAATCCTTTAAATATCTCTTCATCTGGAAGTTGTTCCATGCCACTAATGATGTTTGTTGCCCTTCTCTGAACGTTTTCTGATTTTAATACAGTAAACTCTCTCATATCTGGCATTCTACTATCCAGAACTCTCAAATAATCAGCATTTTGATCATAAATAAATTTTAGTTGTTTTCCTTAAGTATAGCATAGTGAAAGCAAATACAAATAAATCCAGCATAAATTTACAGTGTACACTACTATTCTGCACTGGACAGGGAAATATGGAAGGAAATGGAGAGGCATCAGACACCAATGGGCACTGAACCCATGGCTATTGATGATAATGATGATACAATAGTACTGTTGTTGATAAAATACCCTGCATACATTTGTTTGTTTCTTAATATCTAATGTTTTTTATTTAGTGTTATACATTGCTAGGTATTCCTGTCTATTATCCAGAATATTTGAATATCTGGCAACCTCACCATCCCCGGGGCTGCCAAATATGAAAGAGTTTACTGTACAACTTCTTGAAATGAGGCAACCAGAATTGCATTCAGTATTCAAGGTATGGGTACCCCAGGGATTTATATAGCGGCATTATAGTCACTGCTTTATTATTTATCACTACCCTACTAGTTTCTAATATTGTTAGGTTTTTTGACTGCCACTGCAAACTGAATGGGTATTTTCAGGATACTATCCAGTGAGTCCAATATCACTTTTTCAAGTAGTAACTAATTTAGACCCCATCGCTTTGTATGTATATCCAGGATTATTTTTTTCAGTGTGCATTACTTTGCACTTAACAACGAATTTCACCTGTGCTTTTGGTGCCCAGTCACCTAGTTTAGTGACATTGCTCTGTTAATCTTCAGTCAGTTTTGCATTGAGCTATCTTTAGTAACAGCAAATCAAAGACAGACAAAGGCTGATTTGGATCTTTGTTGCCACGCATTTCTCTATGGGGACTTGAAGAGTTCAGTTTAATTGAATTTTTTTTTTATTTTTATTTTTTTTAAATTGTTCTGTGCCACAGGTTCAAGAAACCTCCAGAGTACGAAACATATAAGCTTCCTAAAAATGCAAGGATTTTCCATAGTATGTATAATCACTTCCATAAACATGAGTTAAGCATTAGCTAATGATTAGTATGTGGAACAAAGGTTCTGTTTTTATTGCTGAATGTTAACACTATGGGCACTAGAGTACCCTGGTATGAAATCTATTGATCTTCAGTGTCTTAATATAGGGTGTTTAAAATCCTCAGGAATATGAGCAACAATGTTTACAATTGTATTAAATAAAGCCATTTTACAAACACACATCCCATTAAGAGGAACCGTACACACACACAATCCATCCCTAAACAACAGCTGGAGAGAGGGACGCCTAGGATGATTCACAGAGGTATACATTTGAACTAATGAAGCAAACTTATGGTAAATGGGGGGACATGGCAGTTTTTGTTAAAGGAAATGGCATTTTGTTCATTTCACATGCAAGTCACCCTTTAAAAATGAGCTCCCAACAATCTGTCAGCCCCAGCCTGCTCCCATTGCAGAGAAATTGGGTGTTGCCTCTGGCCTCAACAAGTGTGGGGGATCAAGCCCATTGGCCAAATTCTACTGTGCTACTCGACTAAGTCTAGAGTATTCCCAGTGAATGCAGATGCATGTCTTTTATTGATGTTTCCTGGTGACATGAAATGGTATTGCATTTTACAGCAACGGAGCCACACAGCTACAACTGTAAAGCATGTAGGGCGCTGTCCTAGTAGATGTAATAATAATTTCCCCTCTCAAAGTTGGCTTTTGGACCATTTGAAAGAAATAATCCTAATGAAGCTGTCATACTTCAATAGCACTAAATCACTCCAGGGCCTACTTAAGAAGGAAATTTGTCTTTAGCCTCATATCAGAGATGTACAGTACACATTATTTAGACATGAAGGGCTCAAAGGGACCTCAAGAAGTCAAGTCCATCCCCCCTACACTGAAGTAGGACCAAGTAAACCTAGAGTATCCCTGCTAGGTGTTTGTCCTAGAAATGCTTACGGCTATGCTCAAAAAACCTTTTATTTGTTCAGTAATCTAGACTTACACTGTGCAAAAAGTGTCCCTCTGTTTGCAGCGCTCTGATGTCGCAGGCGGGAACTTCTAGAACAGCTTCAGATAAATAAAACAATCACTTAAATAATAAAAATGGAACATTGATTATGTTAATTATTGTGTAACAAAATTTATCTTTTTTAACCGACAATGTTTTGGTACATTTCCAAAGTTAAGAAACAAGTTGTAGGTTTTGGCAGATGGGCTGGGGAAAATTGATATTTTGGCACCTGGAAAGGTGTGGAAAATTATTATTTGGAACCGCAGAATAAGTATACTAGCTGAATATTTTCTGCTAAATTTCAGCTAAGATAATGTTAAGATTCCAGAAACAACACTGAAGTGCATGTAATGAAGTGCTCTTCAAAATAAGCTGTTTCTGCTCGTTTGTAGATTCTGGATGACATCACAACTTTGGTTTATCCTCCGTTCACATATGGAAGATCATTTTTAACCACAAGAGCTAGAAAAAGATTTTTAAAAATTGAAAACAGATTCTGGAGTACAATTCTGGAGTAGGCACTGAATTCTGCAGCAAACTCTAGGGTCACAGAATAGGTAGAGCCCCATACAGGTTGTCTTTACAGCTCTGTAATGCAGGCATTGTGCCCAATTTACAGAGAAGTAAATTGAGGCACTGAGATTAAGAGGCTTGTAAAGGAGTACTCCATAGCAAAGAAGTAGTAATTCAGATGAGTATGATCTAAATGATTAGTTCAAAACTTCTTCCTCTAATTGATTTTTCCTCTCAGAAAAAGTTTCACAACCACCTCAAAATGATTAGAAGACATTCAAATAAATAAATATATATTATATATATATTTATTTCAGTATCTGTATACACTTTATTGTGCATGTAACCACAGCAGAAATCTTGATGACTATATCCTTGTACAGATTCAAATATGCATCAACAACTTATTAAACATCTCTTTAAAAATTACCTGTCTTTGGTATGAACATAAAATATTTAACAATGACTACAGCTCTCCACAGATAGAAAATTTGTATCCACATCCACAAAAATGAGCTGCAGATATCCACATTGACATACAAGAGATGTGAATAACCACTAATACAAAGCAGATATCCATGGACTTTGCAGGGTTTTAACAATGACACAAGGACAGGTGATTGTGTAAAACAGAAAATGCAAAGTAGCATATTCTTAGTACTCACGAAATTACATACACAAAAGAAAAGATAAGCCCTAAGGCAGTGTCTCCCAATTGTATTTGGACATGGAACCCTTTTGAACTTTAAAGAATTTGGCAAAACCGCATTCCCAGGCCTTACCTCCCTTGGCCCCCAAACCCATCCCCAGGCTTTACTTGCCTCAGACCCCAAATCCACCCCCCCATCTCCAAGCTTTACCTCCCCATTCTGAACCAACCCCCCCAACATCCCTAGGCTTAACCCCCTCTCAGCCTGAAACCTGCCTCCCAATCCAAAGGATTCTCTCACTCCAGCCCCAAACTGGCCCCTGGGATTAACCCATCCCTAGCACTGGCTGGGGAGCCTACACAGACTGCCACGTGTGCCCACCGAAGGGAAGGCTGATGTGGAGGTGTTTCTCTGGAAGGGGTGAGCTGAGCCATAACCACTGGAGGAGTGTGGCCACTTGGGCAGCTGTGCGAATGAGGGGCTCTCTCTGGCTCCTTGCCCTGCCGCTGCTGAAATAATGGTACTAAATTCAGTTGTTTTAATGGCCAGATCCCTGCCACTGCCCTCCTGGCTGTTAAACCAATTAAATTTAGTTCTACTGTTTAAGGGCAGCAGAGCAGGAAGCCACAGAGGAGTCAGCTATTGTAATGGAATTTTCTTGAGGAACCCTGAGGTTCACCATTTGGGAAACACTGCCTTAAGCTCTTTGAGTGAATTAAAATGACAAACCATCAAATTGTAGAAACAGCATATTGTTAGAAAAAGTATGTATTTTTAAGTGTTGTAGGTAAGCTAACAAAAGTGAGGGACTAATCATATTACTTGCTTGAGAGCAGTTTTTGTACAAATTTGCATACCTTATGCCAAAGACAGCTGTTGTACACTGGGTCTATCCAGACTAGAGTTTGAAATTATTTCTAGTAATTTGCATACAGTATAAGTTTTATAGTCAGCATGGATATAAACTCTCCCTCCTTCTCTTCTTGTTTAAGGACACGTCTACACTAAACCTTAAAGCTCACTGTAGATAACACAAATTCCAGCTACTGCAACTGCATACTTGGAATCACCTTATCTGCAATCGACTTACCCAACCATCCTCACAGAAGGAGACCGATGTGAGAAACTCTCCTGTTGACCTCCCTTACCCCTCACAAGATTGAGGAGTACAGGGACTGACTATCAAACTCTGATAGTTCAATCTTGCACTAGGCATGTGAAATTGAACCCCTCAAGATTGATCTGGTCAGGGTCAATCTTCTAGGTAGGGAAGACATACCCTAAGTCAACCTGTGAGAATAGAACCAGAGTGTACGACACAAAATTAATATGGTGTTTCAAATCACCTAGGGATGGATGGCGGATGTAATGTCTATCCTCGTTTCAGCTTGTTGAGTTTGAGAAAAATACTAGCAAGTAGTACTGTTCTCACAAAAACTATGCTTGAAAATATTTTTGAACACTAGAAAATACAGTTTAAGCACAGTGAGGAAGTACGACCAGGCCCAGGTAGCAGTGCTACCAATTATCCACATTTTTTGGTTAACTGGTACAGCTAGGTCAGTTAGAAGTGTGAGGTTTTTTGTTTTTTTTTTTTATTGACATAGATATGACAGCACAAGCTCTACCCCAGAGTCATTATATGGCATAATAAAGCTTTTGTTGGTATCATTTATTTTGTTCAGGGAATGAGTGTAAGGCATACCAGCAAAAACACTATTGTCAGTGTAAGTTGGTGTATCTATATTAGCAAACTATTTCCAGTATAGACAAGACCCCAGTCCTGGGTCTTTCCTGAGCACAAGTTAATGGTAATGTCAAACTCAGTGGGCATAGTTATGTTGTAACATGGTTCCCAGCAAATAATCTGAAAATGCATTTCATTTAGGATTTGTCAACCAAGAAAATGTGGACTCTGTTGTGATATCAATACACTGCACTTATCTGCATATGAAAAATATTAGAGTCTGGCAGCTTGTGAAACTATCCAAAACATTTCTCCTCCTTCTCCCACCCCCATATATTCTTTACTGCACTCTTTTAAAAGAGCAACACAGCTGGGGAAGAGTTGAGAGAAGAAAGGGGGCATACAAGAGAGGGAATTCTGACAGCAAGAAATGTAGAAACTTTTTGCCATTACTAAAGAACTGAGTAAAATCTGGAATTTCAATTGTATAGCAAATGCTCTGATTTTGAGATTTTCTTCCAAATTCAGAATTTCAAGCAAAAAGGAATATTAAAAAAACCTGACCATATAATTTCAAGAAAGTCAACATGGTACATTTCAGTTAAACATTATTATTTTGTCTGTATTGCTTTGGCGTTTTTTTTTTTTAATCATAATTATGTAAACACGGAAAACCTGAAATGGAACAGGTAAAATAAGATGTTTTGACTTTATTGAAATGAAGCATTGATTGTTTTGATAAAAAAATTTTGGCAACAAATCAACCCATTCTAACTGAAAATCAGACTCTCTCTCTGTGGCCACACTAATCCGTCCTTTGGGAAGGGCTATGGTAATGAGGCACTTTGGAATATGCTAACGAAGCACTTTGAGGAATATGCAGCACCCCATTAGCATAATGGTGGCCACGTCGGCTTCAAAACTGTTGGTTTCTAAACGCACGCCCCTGTGTAGCTGGGGGCCTTTTGAAACAGCCCCAATTTCAAAAACCCCTTCTTTCCGTCTGGTTTTGGGATGAAGGGGCTTTCAAAATCAGGGGGCTGTTTCTAAAGGCCCCCAGCTACACAAGCAGCGTGTGTTTCAAAAACAGTCATTTCGAAGCCTACGCAGCTGCCATTATGCTAATGAGGCACTGCATATTCATGGCAGTGCCTCATTACCATATTCTGAAGTGCCACATTACCACAGCCCTTCCAAAAGGAGGGGCTAGTGTGGCCACAGCCTCTCTGTTCATTAACCATGTTGAAAGTGCCATTTAGCAGTAGCCTGCACCCATAGGAGTGAAAAAGGTGGTTTCCCAACAATAAGTTTTTCCACTAACAATAAAACAAGAAAGATAAAAATGTATGACAGAAAGCTACTAAGGGACACATTCTGCTCTGCAATTCAACAGATAGGGAAAGTCCCACAGCAGCAGAATAATTGTGTCCATTGTGTCAGAGTGATTCAAGATATGGAGTCACATGATGGTGATTTGCAGCTCATCTCCACTATGGATTCTTGTGTCTCTCTACACAGAAAGGTTAGAAGGAAAGCAGAGGATCTGCAGTATGCAGATCATGTCCGTCCCACCCCCAACAATATGGTATGAGTGCAGTAAAGGATTTTTACCATCTCCCCCTCCTGCCCTACCCAGTGAATTTCCCTAGCTAAGATACACAGGGAAGGTGCTAGTGTGTGCATTTGCCCCTGACTGTAGAGATCATACACATTTAAACACATTTACGTTAGTACAAATTGCTTCTAAAATCTCAGTGTCTATCAAACAAAACAATAGTTTATCATAACAAATGATTTTATAAGCTGCTACATAAATTACATAGAGGATAAGTACTACCATTCAACATTGCAAGGCTTATTTACAGACTCAGGGCTAGACTCACCCAGAGCACAAATGAGCACAAACACAAAGAAATTAATGGAGATCAATAATAAAGACTGAATTTTGCCCTTACACTAGCTTCTGGGTTTTAGTTTTGGGGGGAGTTTTCAGTGGTGTTGGTGACTAAGTTTTATTCAGGAAGGAAAAGTAATTAAAACTGTTTGAGAGTTCAGGAGTAATTAACTAAATCAGGATACCCTTGATACAAGGGTCTGAAAGCCTGGCTGGGTAAAGTAACATTACCCTTCCGTCACTGTGTAAAATGGCTCCAATGATTTCCCACACAGCAGAATTCTGATAAAGATCAGGTAGCTCCTTTTCAAAACACAACTTCACATTTAGGATGGGAGAAGGAATTAGTTTAAGCTGTAAACAGTTTGGACCAGCAGATTTTAACAAGACTATTTCTGTATTGGTTGCCCTTGCTCTTTGGTATCCTTCTTGCCTCAAAAAGAATGCACAGTTTACAATTCTGTTCATGGAAAAAAACCCCTTGGACCAAAATTGCCCAGTCATGTCTGAAGCAAAACTCCCACTGACCTTGTACTGGAACAAATTTTACTACTGAAATTCCCATTAAACATGGAAGTAGTGCAAATCATGTCATTGATCAGAAAGCAATTCTCTCCTGCTACCAAATGTGCCTCTCTATGCTCATTTCTCAACTGCACTCTATGAGATGACAGTACCAAAGTGGCTGCCCCCCACATGCTAGGAACTGAGATAAAAGGAGAAGGAAGACGTGAATCTTCTCTTTAACAAGGGAAAAGTTTTCTTCCCCATCTCATTCCCCAAATACTGAAGCAACCCTATAAACATGCTGTTCTGCCACAGCTGAGCTGAAAGGAGTGAGTATGTGTTTAGTGTGTGTAAGTTTATCATCAGCTTAAAAGAAAAAGGAAAAACAGAGAAGTGAAGAAAAATAAACTGTTTCCCTCATGAGCATAAGCAAAAGGGGAAACTCTGCAATGAAAGTTGGCTTTAGGCTATAAACAGGGACCCAGAAATGCAAAGGGGTCTTCTTAACTGTAGCTTTGAAGAGGTAAGCAAGGTGCCTTGGTGGCACAGAAGCAGCAGGGAGTAGAACAAGCTAAAAGGAACAGCAACCATTTCCCCTGCAGGACAACTGCGTTATTTTCCCATCCGTGCTCAAATAATTTTCAACATTGCTCATAATTAGCAAAATCAACATAAACAGCTTTGAACAGCTTTTTGTCATCTGTGGATTCATCAGAAAAAAACTGAGTAGCATCAATATGTTTCTCATGTATGCCATGAGAGACAGGGCAGAAAGCATCCTGGATACAGAAGATCTACACCACATCAGAAGAATGTATATAAAATAGGAAAGAGACAGAAGTAAAACTGGGAATGGGAAAACTAAGCTACCCCCAAAAGATTTCAAAGCTTTAAACAGACAACAAACATGAAAGAGGAATCATAAACAAAGACGAATACACGAATATATCCAGTAGGAGACACTGAGGACAGGTAAACACAGAAACCTACTGGATGGAAGAGGTCTCAAGACACCCCGCCCCCCCCCCCCCCCCAAAAAAAATAAATAAACACACCACGTAAATCAGCTGAAGACTTAATATCATAAAAGGGACTTATTCAACTTAACAGAGACCTCCAAGGCATTTAGAAGTGAGAGAGAGCCAGACACTCACATAAGATATTCAGACTTGGTAAAATGATCACAGAGCTAATGGTGTACAACAGCATGCAATGTTGAGAAAAGTTCCACCCACCTGCCCCAGTCTCCACATCCAGTGATGACTGTAGCTGGAGCAGTGGATTATATTTAACATTTCAGCAAGAACCTTTCAGAATTCCAGATTACACTGGTTGGCCAGTGTTATTCTGAAAGCCTCAGAGAACATATAACCTGGGACAGATGAAAGCAAAGTCAGCACATTGCCAGAATACAGATTGGAGACGTTTGGCAGAGATTTCTGGTAACACAATATGCTTATATGAGATCCTACATGCTCACTCCAGAACAGGAGTCAGCAACCTTTCCGAGGCAGAGTGCCAACATTTGACCTTTCGTCCTCTATGTCTGGTCCCAGTGCCAGGGATACTTTGTAAAGTCACTAATAGTACTACTTACAGCAGCATAAATTAAGATGGTCATTTGTAGTTTTGAAGTACTATTCTGTTTTACACAGACACGCTAAGAGAGTTGAGGTGTTAGATTTATTTAACAATAAATATTAGCAATATTAAACAAACAGGCAAGTGAATGCTCCTGAAGAGATGGTGGATAGATAGTCTGTTCTCACTTATACTTAGTAAAGGTAATAAACAGAACAGATAGTTACAAAAAAGCATCTCATTCATAGGCACCGATTACCCCTCTCGCTGGGACATGCCCGACCCCTACCCTCCACCCCAGGTCCTGCCCTAGTGCATCTCTTTCACCACCTTTTCTCACTCCTGCTCCACCCATCCTGATCCCATTCCATACTCTCCCCCAGATCACTACCCTGCCGCCTCCATTCCCTCTGAATGTTGCAAATCAGCTGTTTGTGGCACTCCAGAAGCACTGGAATAGCAGGAGTTGGTTAGTGGGGCCACCAGTGAGTGAGAAGCATGGGGGGAGCTTGTCTGTCAGGTGGGTGGCTCACCACCCACTATTTTTCAACTAGGGGTGCTCCAGTCCCAGAAGTCAGTGTCTATGATAATTTATTTGTGGATAAGTTAGTTATCTTAGGGGCTCCTAAACCAAATGAATAAAGAACCTTTTATTGTAATACTTATAATTAGCATAAGATATAAGCATGGATAAATATTAATTGGCATATATTCTATAAGACCTTACTATGGCTATAAGCTTGAGTTATATATAAAGACGGATTAAAATTTTTGCTTCCATTTGGTGAAGATTTTTATGCTGTGTATGTCTTTAGCCTTCATATTATGTCAGCTGTAGTGAAGATGAGAATACATTTTTAAATTGCAGCAAAGAACAACAACAAGATTTTAAGATACTAGATTGATTAAAAAGTATTGCCAAACCTGAAGCAGTTAATTTGAAGAGCCTGAATTTATACAAATTTGAGAATATATGGGAGGACTTTCTTAGAGTATTTAAGTACTTCAAACATGGAAATTCGTGAAAATTATAGATTTAAACCGGCTACAGTTAGAAAATCAGGAACTAGTTTGGAGATGCAAGGATATTGTACAACACATCATTGCAAGCTCAGATGCTGAGAGCTCAAAGTTAGCAATGAACCATAAAGGCTTCTCAAAATTCTGCTATAATGCCCCTGCCATTCAGATATGGTTAAATGAATTTGCTTGCTTAGTCTCAAAAAATTTTCCCGTCTTCACCCAAGATCTGAGTCAATCATTCTTTAGATTTGACTATCCCAGGAGATACTCCCAGAATCTACCTTATCTGGATTCTAGGAAAGAAAGAAAGTGCTCAAAGCTACAGTACTTTTGATACCTACAGTATTTTATGTAATATATGGATTACAAGGTGATTCTCATTCACATGCACATAACTAAATTAACTGTCAAGTTTGGTGCCAGGAAGGAACTGTTCAACCCCCAACACTCTGTAGGGAAAATAAAGCATATTAAAACAGCAACAGGCTGGAGAATCGCTTCCCTCTGGAGCACCAAGAATACAGATGTTACAATCAGTGGTGCTTCGCCCACACAATCAATTTTCTCTGCTTGCATCATCAGGAAGTATGGCAAAGCAAAGTGCTGGTGGTTCCTCTTTCTCTCTCAAATGTTTTTTTAATAAATTAACAGTGCTCTAAGGGGCCAACCCAACTTTTGTTATAGAACACCATTAATTTCAATGGAAGTTGGCTTGTCCCCTTAGTGGCCTACTTTCTGACGATGATGCTACAGTTAGAGTAAAGCATCTTTTCTACATTTGCTTTCCTGTTAAAGAATTAAAATAAACTAAAATGAATACTTGGAAGTAAGGATATCCACATAATTGGTTGTAAACTCTGAGTGCATATCCCAAGAAAATTTATCATGCCAACTAAATATGCACAGACTGTCCTGAAAAGTAGTTCAGTAAAATACACCCTTCTCTCATGATCCAAACCAAGCCTTCTGTTTCTGCTAAAACAAGTGAACACATATGCTTTCAAGACCCAGGACCATACAGTGTTACAACTGGAAATGTTTAGGGATTTACACCAAACAATCTGCAAAGCACCTAAGCAGAAATCTCAAAGTTCCCATCCTCAACACAGTGGGCGTACAAATCTTTTTTAGTTTCACATAGACTGAATCAGCTGCTCATTTTTTGTGCATAAAGCAAAAAGAAGCATCTCTTCTGTTTACAACAATGCAAAATGGTCAGATTTAAAAAGTTCTAATGTATTGCAGATTTTAAAAATGGTTCAGCTCTGAAGACAGCTGATAAAAATTCTGAACTTTCTGCTCATGTCCTGAGTATTATTACCAAAAAAAAAAATTCCACCCATGCTCCTCTTCTCTCCCAAAGGTTATTGTTAAAATCAACAGGAGATGATGAAGGCATGCTCCTTTGTATTTCTAAATTTTAAAGCTAGGGATGCTGATATTCATAAAGGCACCTGATGCACCTTTGCTTAATAAAGCTATGTCTCTTAGAAACTGGTGGGTTTGAACTTTAGAGTTTCTTCCATTTGCTAAACAGTTTGAGGAGCTTTGCATTTACTAGGTATTCATGTTTGGTAGATGATTTTAGGTGTGGTCTAACTGTTTTTGGTTGTAAGTACAGTGGGACATGAATGGGATGATTCTCAAAGAAAGCCTGGCTTTCTTAGCAATATGAATTGTGGAAGTAGTTACAAAAGGCACTTGTGATAAACCTCTCAGTTAAGGCCAGCCAGAGCCAGTACCTAAGTAACTGCTGTAACATGTTGCTGGTTCCAGTAATTCATGTGAAATCTGATATATGATTTAAAGATTTCCTCTAAATCTAACTTCAGGCACTGGTGGGTCAACTGATATATAAAAAAGATTTAGAGGGCTCTTAATTCCCTCCCCCCATCCCTTAACTTAATTCCTCTGCTGGTGTTTTTCACTCCATCATCTGAGGCTTCCTGTGTGAAGGTGGCACCAGGTGAGATGGTAAAACACCGGGCAGTTCATACCCATCCAGTTTAATCTTGATGAGATGTTTTGCCAGTGCAAACTCCTCCTCATCCAACATGCCATCGTTATCACAATCTGCAAGCTTCCAGATTTTCCCCAGGACGCTGTTCGGCAGTTTGGAGTTAACCATTTCTTTCTTTGCATTGACCCCAGAGATTTTGCCATTGATTGGTGACAGAGTGTAGAAGATCTCATCATATGCAGGTTTATCTTTAGCAACAACCCACTCGTTCTCATCAGCTCCTTCCCCGGCACCTTCCCCATATCCATGGTTAAAGGGTCCTGCTGTGGTGCCATCAAAGGCTCCACCGTGCACCATCTGCGTAGGCATGTTGCTCTCCTCCTGGCTGATCAGGCTCATCAGAGAAGCAATTTTATTGGCCAACATGTTATCCACAGCTTCGATCAGCTTTGGTTTCAGAGAATGAAATTTAGAGAAGTCACAGGTCTCCAGCTGTTCCTGTCATTAACAAAACATACAACAGAAGCTCAAAACTAAACATACTTGAAAGAGAAACAAAAGTTTATATATTTTTACATACACACAGACACACACTGACCACCATCCTTACATACAAAATTCTAAGCATAATTTTTCAATGACTCAGTATTATATCCTTCCCTACCAAACTGCAGTTCACTTTGGTTAATTTAATGGTCAAAGGATTTTTAAAGTTGTAAATGTCATGCTTTCACCCTCTTGCCACCAAAATGTCACAATTCTGCAACTGTAAGGGTCTTGACCCAAGAAGGAGTTGTGAGGGGTTACAAGGTTATTGTCGGGGTGGGGGTGGGGAGGAGGTGTGGTACCGCTACCCTTATTTTTGCACTGCTGCTAGCAATGGTATTGCCTTCGGAGCTGGGCAGCCGGACAGCCATGGCTGCCCACGAGGAGCCCAGTTCTGAAGGCAGAGTGACCAGCAGCAGTGCAGAAGTGTGGCACTGTATGGTGCTGACACCCTTACTTCTGTGCGGCTGCCTGCAGAACTGGGCCCTCATTCAGCAGCTGCCATTCTCTAGCTTCCTAGCTCTGAAGACAGCTATGTATAAATAAAGGGTGACACAATATGGTACTGCCAACCATTCTGAGCTGCTGCAGGCAGAGCACTGGTTTCAGAGCTGGATTACTGGACAAGGATCTGCTGCTCTCCAGATGCCCAGCTCTGCAATCAGCATAGAAGTAAGGATGACAGTATCATAACCCCACTAAAATAAACCTGCAACACCCAGCAACTCCCATTTGGGTCAGGACACACAATTTCACAAATCCTGGTCTCTCCCATGAAATCCATACTATCCAGGGTAAAAGCAAACAAAAGAACTGCTATCATGGCCTCGAATTTGGTAGGGTGCTGCCTATTAATTTACACTTGTAGCATTTTTCTCAAGAAACAAATATCTCACAAATAACTTTTCTCTGATATGTGCTGACCAGCAAAGCTTTCAATTTAATATTATTTCTTATAACAAAATACTAAGTTCCAAAAATCAATAAATAAGTACATTAGAAGAAGAGCACAGAGATTTTCCAGTAAAGGTACCAGCCTTGCAAACACCTACAAAGCCACAGAAAGTTAAAAACAAGTCAAAATATTTGCAGCATCAGGGATCAATTTTGTAACTAATCTTTTTGCCAGTGGCTAAAGCAACAAAGAGTAGGCATAACTTGCAAATATAAATTCACTACGCATAGCAAATTTTATTTAGTTCCATGTCACTCAAGAATAACTTACAGAAACTCTGTAGCACTTTCTCCAGTTTTAAGAACCTCACTTCAGCTAGTTTTCCACATTCCTCCCCTCCAACTTCTGCAACTCTAATAATTGATTTAATTCACAATCTTTTTAAAAATCAGGTGAAGTAGGAACTAACTGTCAAACTTAATTTCACAGAGCTTTTCTGTTCTTTCACCGTACCTTTAATGTTAGCCCTGGTATTAGGTAATGCCACAGAGACTTATTGGACACTACTATGTACCATAACAGCAGCCAGCCTATTCCCATGTCAACTAATTATCAAAGGGGTATCCATGTTAGTCTGTACGTGCAACAACAATGAGAAGTCCTGTGGCACCTGATGGACTGACAGATTTATTGGAGCATAAGCATTTGTGGCAAAGACCCACTCAGATACATGAGGGTCTTTGCCCACGAAAGCTTATTTTCCAATAAATCTGTCAGTCTATAAGGTGCCACAAGGGCTTCTCATTGTTTTAACAATACCAATGTTTTAATATCATCCTACCTGGAGCTTCCTACTCAGCTATAACTCCCACTGATTTCAGTTGGAGTCCTGCCCACACAAGGTGTGCGAGATCAGGTCCTCGCTGATGTATATTTATGGCTGACATAAAGCTATTAACATATTTCAGGCTGCTATGAAATGTTGCTATCTGATTAGCTATCGTTTCAAATGCTTTGCACAAACATCTAAGTGAAAATGAAAATAGCAAAAGAGCAAAGATTCCTGAGGGCATGGAACAGCTTGTCCTCAATGATCCAATGACAAGTGTCAGGTCAAAGGCTCAGTTCCATTAGAGAGAGCCAATGGGTATTTCTCTTAATGAAGGTGACGTCAACCTCTGTTTTTTTTAGCAGAGCAAGGAAGACTAAGCAAAGAAATACCAGAAAATATGCACAGGTAATTTTTGTGAGCCCAACTGTCTCACATGGATATAATGGTTATATTTAGTTCCAGAAATGGTTACGTTATATTTTTATTCCTACACCTATTTCAACCAATAGACTGTCTTGCTGATCAGAATAGAGAAAGTAGGTAAGAGTTTATGAAAGGATAATTGTCACTAACAGAACAAGACTGTACAATGCACTCACAGATTATAATTGCATTTGTTCCGTCACAAGCATATCCTACAAGTGATAGTGTTTCCAAGTTGAGTTTCTTGACAGTAAAGCTGAATTTAACATGTCAGCTTTGTAATCAAATTTTACTAATGAACCCAAAACATGAGAAATCCTACATAAAAAAGTTTAAGGTTAGATATGTACATCCAGAAGGGCAGTTATATGCACTGCAACCAGCATCTTCTAAAAAGCTGTAAGCAGCCTAAGTTATGGCACTGTACCTTCAGATCCTAGGTATTGAAGTCTTTGGAAACTTTATTTGCTTCCAGTCACTGAAGCAATGAGATCACAAGTCTGTGCCTCCTGTTTGTCATGGCATCAGCTGGTGGTACTCATGTAGTTTCCCGTAAGTGTTCAAGTAAAGTTAGATTTGCTATTTATTATTGTTTATTTTCATAGTGATTAACAGTTTAGACTTGGGTCTCTAAAGTCTCTATACCAGAAGTATACTTGTTTTGTTGTGGCTCATGTAAACATGGTTTGGTAATAAAAACTAAAATGAGAAAAAGCAGATTCTGAAATGGTGCCCATCTGGGGCAAGATCTCAGTAACTAGCTTAATACTTGAAGCATCCTGGGAGCACCTGCTGAGGGAAGTACACAATTTGTTCCATGCCATGTGCTAGGGAGGAATGGGAGTGAAAACCCCTAGTCTCATTCAAAGCAATGACAAAACTCCCATTTACTTCATCAGGGCTCAGATTTCAACCTATAAACAATGGTTTCCCACCATAACTCTCCACGTCTCTTCTGTGGCAACCTCAGGCACCTGTTAAACACTGGATGAACTGTTTTGACAAATCATGGCTAACTACAGGCTTCCCTGCTCCACAAAACTCTGGAGTTTGTTTACTGGTTCTTCTGACCCAAAATTTCTTAAAGGATGCGCACACACAATCAGTTTACACACTTGCAAGACCAGGAGACTCTTGGTTTCTATTTAGATGGACTTCATTCACTATTACCAGCTACAAAGCTTCATTTCAGGAAGCAAAGATTAAGACCACAACTCAGTCTGCTAGCCACATCACAACTTTGCTGCCATCTGCTGCCAAGTTTTAGGCAAATACAGCCATCTTTTTTTTCCCCCAAATATTAACCCCTACTGAAAGAGAGTTCCTTTTAGTAACCAAAATAAAAAGCAGTCAAGTAGCACTTTGAAGACTAGCAAAATAGTTTATTAGGTGAGCTTTCATGGGACAGACCCACTTCTTCAGACCATAGCCAGACCAGAACAGACTCAATATTTAAGGCACAGAGAACCAAAAACAGTAAGCAAGGAGGACAAATCAGAAAAAGATAATCAAGGTGAGCAAATCAGAGAGTGGAGGGGAGGTCAAGAATTAGATTAAGCCAAGTATGCAGACGAGCCCCTATAGCGACTCAGAAAGTTCCCATCCCGGTTTAAACCACATGTTAATATGCCGAATTTGAATATAAAAGCCAGCTCGGCTGCTTCCCTTTGAAGAATGGTGCAAAAGTTTTTTTCCAGTAACACACATACCTTTAGGTCATTAATAGAATGCCCCATTCCATTAAAATGTTGACTAACTGGTTTGTGGATCTGGAGTGTTTTGATGTCTGTTTTGTGCCCGTTGACCCTTTGTCTAAGGGAGTTAGAAGTCTGTCCAATGTACAAAGCATCTGGGCATTGTTGGCACATGATGGCATATATGATGTAAGCAGAGGAGCATGAGAAAGTGCCCGTGATTCTGTGAGTAACCTGGCTAGGTCCAGTGGTGGTATTTCCAGACAAGATATGTGGACAAAGCTGGCAGCGGGCTTTCCCTGCAACAAAGCCCGCTGCCAGCTTTGTCCACATATCTTGTCTGGAAATACCACCACTGGACCTAGCCAGGTTACTCACAGAATCACGGGCACTTTCTCATGCTCCTCTGCTTACATCATATATGCCATCATGTGCCAACAATGCCCAGATGCTTTGTACATTGGACAGACTTCTAACTCCCTTAGACAAAGGGTCAACGGGCACAAAACAGACATCAAAACACTCCAGATCCACAAACCAGTTAGTCAACATTTTAATGGAATGGGGCATTCTATTAATGACCTAAAGGTATGTTTTGATAGTGTATAGACTAGCATGGCTTCCTCTCTTTTAGTAACCAGTCTGCCTCAAGTGATCTACTTCATTTACTTGTTACTTAACTCCTCCATCAATGAACAGCGAAAAGGAAGTTGTACTCTTCTGCTCTTCTTTATATGACTCCTTCCTTAAAAAGTCACCCCTCCCTTCTTATTAATTATTCCTACACTGTACAACTCCTGAACTATCACTCGAGGTTTTCTTGTCTTATTGCTCATATAATTTGCTGGTTTCTAAGTTAACTGTAACCATTCAGGAAAGAGGCTTGATTGTTGTGGACAGCTCCATAACAATCTTTGTTCAGTATGCAGTACTTGTCAAAAAACCAAACCAAACAAACAAAAACACCCACTCCAAACCAAAATATTAGCATGTATAAAGGATAGGCTAGAAAACCATTCTGAAAATATTATGCTGCCATTACATACATCAATGGTCCATCCTTGTTTGGAATGCTCATTTCTGGTTACCCTATTTCCAAATACAGATATAGCAGAAATTAAAGAGATCTCAGAGATGCATGGTGAAAATGATCAGAGGATATGAAAAGGTAAGAAGAGGGAGTGAAATTAGCGGGACGGCTTAGATGGGATATGAAACAAGAACAAATATGAACATTATTCCAAATACTGAACAGAATAAAGGAAGTAAATTAAGCACTCATATTTACATGTTAACATAAGAGTAAGGGGACAGTATATAAAACCAAAAAAGCAGTAAGTTTTAATGAGGTTTTTTTCAATGAATAATTAGCTTGTAGAACTTATTGCCATAAGAAACCACTGAGGCCAAAACCATGGTAGGATTTTAAAAAATAGGATCAGACGTATATGGATAATGAACCTCCGTAGTCACATTTATTTTTTTTTTTTTAAATAATGCATCTAAACCCTTGACTTCAGGGCACAAACCAGTTTATTCCGTAGCTGTCCACAGGAACAAGAACTAGATGAAATACTGACTTGATTTCTATGGCTAAGTCTACGCAAAAGGCCTCTCTCGACAGACGTTACTGTCAGAAGGGATCTCCCAGCAAAACTTCTGTTTACAGATTGTGTCTACATATAAAAGCAGATCGAAAGAGCAATGCTCCCTGTCAACAGAGAGCAGCCTGACCCTCTCTCAACAGAACAGCTGACCAGCAGCTCTGCAAAAAGGACTGCCTGGTGAACCAGAAGCCATGTCTGTCAACAAAAGGGCCCCAGAGCACCTACATGGCAGTTTTCTTGACAGAATGCTGTTGAGAGAGGTATTATACCTGCACTGGGAGAGGTATAACGCTGCCGATGGATGTGCTGGGTTTTGTCAGCAAAGCGTATTTTGCATGTAGATGCTCTGTGGTTTTTCTCAACAAAACACCAAGTTTTCCCGGAAAAAGCCTCTCGTGTAGACACTGCCTATATGCTTTGCTATTATGAGTTTAGGATACTTATTTCTGAGTAAGTAATTCATTGTTTTCCTTACAGGTTCAATCTCTCTAGTCCAGCACCCTCAGGACCTGAGCAGTGCTGAATGAGAAAATTTGCCAGATCACAGGAGGTCAATATTATCTAGCAGAATTACCAAGACTTCCACTGTTTGCTGGCTTCTTAGAAAATGCGTAGGTATAAATTAGTTAAACAACAGCACAGATCATGAAGGGCCAGGAACGGCAGCTGTAAACAAACCTTATGGGACTGCGGGAAACTTGGCCACACCCATGATAAATGGCTGTCTGGCTAAAGTCATGCTGCATTATGAATGTTGTCAGACGAGAGTGTTCTGGACTAGAGAGGTTCAGCTCTTGGTTAGGTCATGCTAGTCTAGTTGTGAGACATCGCACTCAGTTTTCAATCATTATTAATTTCTAATGCTTTTTTGCCATTATCTGCAAAACTCACACTACTGCAAACATCACAGGAGACATGGTCATAATCCTTCATTTGCTAGGCTGGTCAGAAGTCACTGGTTGATATTCAAGATACAAATAAACTTTGATTTGAGTTAATGTACCTGCATTTTCTTAACCTCTGGGAAGTCCCCTGGTGAGATATGGTGCTCTCGTTGCAGTTGGACATAGATTTCAGGTAACTTGCTAATCAGCTCCCTCTTCTTAGCCTCTTTTCCAAATACAGATGGCATTTCCTTCTTTAGATGGCTTATAATGTAAGCATGAACCTAGAAAAAACGGATGACAATGGACATTTATGTAGAGAGTAAAAAAAAAAAAAACCATGACAATATTCCTCCTTCTGACTATAAAAGGACATGTGAAAGAAAAGCTGGGTATTAACAACCTGCTGAGCTGACGATGCCCCTAGGCAAATTTCATGCAGATCATATTTTGTGTTTGGGGAAATATGTGAGTCAACTACCATTTACTGCTTTCCCTCAAGCCGTCTGGTGAGTTTTTGGAAAATAAGTGTTTCTTAAATTTTCACAAAAAAATGCTTGAAAAAATGGAATGCAACTAGTGAGAAGCACAACATGACATTCTGTCAGTGTCAACGGCCGTGTCTACACTATGAGAAATTTGAATTCAAGGCAGCTAGCTCAATATTGCCATGTGACTGCCTTCACTTTAAATACCATTAGCTCGATTTAGTGAGCACAAATATCGAGATTACAATACTGTCATTACCTGATGGGTGTAGCATCAAGCTTGAATTCAAAAATTCAATTAAAGGCCAGTGTGGAAGCACCACGTCATAAAATGGAATGTATTAGCCTCCAGAGGTGTCCTGGATGTAAGCCACAGTGCCCCTCAGTGCTCTGCTCTGGCTGCTGCTCTCCTGGTGCACAGGAATTAGGTAACAGGAACACTGAATTACAAAGTGGGAGCAGCAAGCCTGTAGCTGTGGGCTCATGTTCGTATGACAGCCTGAGAAATGTCTTTCTTTCCTTGCTATTAGTGCTGAGAGTGCATCTACCCATTACAAATAGCCCCTATTGGGAGTTCATGGTTCTGCCTCTACACTTGGTATTATTTCCTGCACTGCCTGGTGCCAGCCACTGCCCCGCCACACCACATGGCCACAAGGCTGTTGCAGGGGGTCACGCTTGCATAAGACGTTGAGAAAAGTCTTCTTGGAGGTTTATATTTGTGCACAAAATTCCTTCCCTCCCCCACAGGCACCACACAATTGGAGTCTCTCTCATGCTCAGCCATATCACGTGGGTAGCCCCCAACCCAATAAAAGCATGTGCCTGCCATTTGGTGCTGACCGTGCTGCCAGGCAGCGCTACGTCCTAGCATGTGCACATTTAGGAATCCAAGGGCAGGAAAGAATTTCAGGGGCTTGCTGCCGCTGGGGGGGCACCTCCCCTGGCAACTAAGATACTCAGGGGCTTGCTGCTGCTGTGGGGAAGTCTCCACTGGCAGCTAAGATACTTGGGGGGACCCCTTCAAATGGCTCCCACACTGAGCCCCCCCCCATACCCCTAGTAAGGGACCAGTGGTGCTTGCAGCTGGTGGGAGGAAGTTTCCCCCCCATGGCTAAGATACTCAGGAGCTTGCTGCCACCAGGGAAAAGTCTTGCCCAGCAGCTAAGATAGTCGGGGGAAATACTTCAGCTACAACAACATTACAACTGGCTCTGCAGCTGCTGACCACTGCACCCCCCCACCCCACCAAAAATATTTTTGGGCGCTTGCTGTCCATTGCAGACACCTGCTGGTTTGATATTTCTGTTACAAAAATCTTTTTTTTTTGTAACATTTCCTGTCTGTCTTCATGCTTTGACCCCCCCAAAAAACGTGGGGGGCAGTTGAGATTCCGGTTGCTGTTATAAGTTCAGTGTACGATATTTCACTGACACCTGTGTTGACAATGTCTGTGTAGTGAAGAGGGAAGTCAACTTTTTTTCCCCTAGACTTTTCTGTCCTCTTCCTTCTAACTTTGAGAGTACAGTTAGGGTCCCTGTATTATTTTCAGGGATCGGATGGAATCATGGGTGGGTGGACACTCAGTGGATGGCCAGTTGAGAACACAGCCTGTGCACAGGAGCCTTATAGCACTTTGGAAAGCCAAAGACCCTCCAGTCAGCAACACTTTTTTTCAAAAGCTCTAGTTTTTTTTTTTTTAAATTGGACTGCATAAAACTTGTGTGTTACTTAATATTTAATTCAAACTTTGGATAAACACTTGGGAGAAAAACAGTTTATGCTAAGATTCAGACAGTACACTTTGACCCAGAAAGGTCCCGCTCTATTTCTTTGACCCTACAACTAAAAACAGAAACAAAAAACTTGATATTCCTGAGTTCTAAGCGTAAAAATAACAGAAAGTAACTCTCCATCCTTTCTATATACCCTGTAGAGACTCAAAAATGACATATGATTTTTGTTCCTTTTTGAGGCCACTTTTGGTATCGCTGCTTTAGGTGGAAGATTTACGTGTGTGTCTACTAATGGAATTTTTTTAAAATAGCCAATTTGTGGTCCATATGACAGAGATATAGAAATGGGTCTAAAAGCAAACTATAAACCAAACATGCATCTATTGAGCATCCCTTCTTGTTTTCAGTTAGCTTGCAATCAAAGGAAAAAGGCATTGATAGGCTTGCATGGAATCCCTTCACACCAAAATAGAGACATAGGTGGCACTCTCTATAGAGCAGTGGTTAAACTTTCGGCATCATGCCCCCTTTTGATTTTTTGAGAAACACTCCTGCCCTCCCGCCTCTTCTTTACTATCATCTAATCCCCCTTTTAACAAAAAATTCAACGCATAATTTAAAACAAACACAAAAACTTGATATAAAATGTTATTTAAAATTAAAAATAAGCACAAATAGTTTTTCTTGGCTCCTTGAAGGTGCCTGGTGCAGCCCCAGCTGGCCAGCTACCTGAGCCCCATGCCAGCCGCCAGAACTGATTGCAGCAGCCACCTGCCATCCCAAGATCTGCACTGCCAGAGTCCCACACCACCAACCCACCCACCAGCCACCTGGGCTAGCTGCCTGTCTGCCTGCCAGCTGCTGAGCCCCATGCTAATGGGATCAGCGGCCTGCCTGCCTACCACCCAAGCCCCATGCTGTCAGGGCCAGCTGCTCGCCTGCCATCCGTAGCCAAGCAAGCCCCATGCTGCCAGGACCAGCCATCTGCCTGCCAGCCCAAGCTGTATGAGCCCCGCGCTGCTGGGGCCAGCTGCCTACGTGCCAGCCTGAACCACCCAAGCCCCGCGCTGCCAGGGCCAGCTGCCAGCCCGAGCTGCCTGAACCCTCGATGCTGGGGCCAGCAGCCCAAGCACTACGAGTTCCACAAGCCGGCTGGCTGTCCGAGCCCCGCAAGCCACCTACCCAAACCCCTCCCATCTCACAAGCCATGCACCACCAGCCCCTCATTCTTACCCCACCGCCAGTAGCCCTGCTCCAAAATCCAGCAGATCATTATCTGGCACCCCCAGTTCTCTGGGAGTGGCAGATAATACAGCTTCTACTGTATTCTGTTTGGAATTTTAATACTATACTATAAAGGAAGTCTACTAAGGAAGAGAAGGAAATATTTACAGGAAGCCATTGAGAACATGGCAATTGAAGTGTCTCCAGGTTGGGCCTAGACAGGAAAGGCCAGCAGAAGCTAGTGTCATTAAGTAGGGATTTTAAAGATTAGTGGAAGTAATAAACAGAAAGCTTTTAAAATTATAAACAAAATCTGATGAGAATTCCAAAAGCTTTACAAATAATTGGTAGTTAGATAATTAGAGGCCTACTAAAATTTTTAGTACACATTTTCAAAAGGCAATCTTAAAAAAAAAAGTCAAAAAACACTGCCAACCCTAGATATAGGAATACAAATCAGGAAGTTACTAAGGGAAGCAGTTTTCTGATTAGCACACACAAATACTGTTTTCCACAGGTTAAAATGGAAGACAATGTTGGTAGGCCATTGTCAGTTTAGGGACTTCCACAGCATGGAGATGTGTATCTCACCATTTTGACTAACAGCCATTGACAAACCAAAACAAAAATTTTGAACGTTTATACCCTTTTCATAACATCCCATGACAACAAGTTGCATTGTGTGAAGAATTACTTCCTTTCGTTTATTTTAAACCTGCTGCCTATGGATTATGGGATGGGGTAAATAAGGCTTCTTATTCACATTCGCCACACCATTTGTGATTTATAGAGCTCTATCGGATCACTCAGTCATCTTAGTAGCATAATGTCTTCCTTTCTAGAAAGGAGAGGTATCCTAACAGATTTCAAACTTCCTTCAAAAAGCGAAAAAAAAGAGTTGCATCCTAAAACACAGTACTTTTCCTTGTATGTGCACTGGTCCACTGATTGGCTCACCACATTACTGTCTACCTCCAACAAACATTTCCTTTAACTTTGTTAACTGAATCCATTTTTCAGGAAATACCTGATTTCAGGGTGGGGAGGGAAAGATGTGAAAGAATAGAGTAAGAATGAGCAAAACAAATGTAGAAGAGATTGGTCATTGAAAATAATGTGAGTTCTATTCCTACCTTACCTTTGCAAGTCTTGCTCTCTTAATGAGGTCATTGAGTTTCCTCACAGCTGCCTTCTGTGGAAGGCTCTGAATGTCTCGGAAGAGGTCCTGGGCTTCCACCTCAAAGAGCCTTCGGTTCTCTGTATTTTGGAGAGGCTGGGACCAAAAAGAACCAATGTAGACTCGCAACACCTCTGGAGTGTTAATCACCTTTCCCAGGGACCACATGAGTGCACCATAGACCCTCATCAACTGCTGTGTGTCGACCTGGTCAGCTTTGTTCAGTACCACTCTAATCTTGTCATCCTGGCCGCGGAATGATTTAATAGCCTCAGAGAACTCATCAGAAATATCCAGCTTATGGGCATCGAAGAGGAGGATGATGCGGTCAACCCTCTCAGCAAACCATTGGAGCACCTGGCAGAAGTCATAGCCTGAAGAAACAGAATACACCACTGGAGGTCACTCAATTGATAACTCTTTATTAAGGATTGTTTAAAGGATTGACTTGTAACCCAGCAGTACAGCGTGAGAAGATTTGACTTCTAAACTCAATTCTGAACCCTCATCTCAGTACCTAACTGGATAGAAGGCTGGATACACTCTTGGAATGAAGGATTACACTGTTACGCTCCATGGTCATTAAGGAGTCCAAGTAACAAGAATTTTACCCACTCCAATAATAGTTTTAAGGACAGGTAGGATACAATGAATATAAATGAGTGGCGAGACCCAGACCAAAAGAATATGTAAAGCAAAAATGATTTAAAGTCTCCTTGCACAGTATACAGTTCTTGCTGGCAACAATCCAACTCACTGTCATATGACAAACAGTACTTCAGGAACTCCTGCAGGACAGACGCACCCAGTCTACAAAAGGAATTTTTGACAAGGCACTGGATTTGGTCTGACTGACTCACCTTACTGAAATAAGGAGTCAGTGAACTAGTAGCCAGTTTTTTATCCCTCTCCAGCCCCTGAAATGAAAAATTACTCTTAGGACATGTCATAATGCAAGGATAGTGGAGAGGAAACCTGAACAGAACCCAGAATTCAGGATCCACCTCACCATTAAATAACTCTAAATTTTATGCCTTTAGACATTTCATGGTATTGAATGCTTCTTTCACATTTACTTATAATTACAGTCAAACAAACAAACAAACAAACAAACAAACATTAAAATATCCCTTCTGCATAGATTAGCAAGAGATCCTTATCTTTGTACTCTGTGTCATTATCTACTGTTTTCTACTTTAATTTCTTATCTCTGTGAAGCACACAGCACACAGGCGGGAGAGGCTACCCATTCTAAAATAATCTAATTCTTCCTGAGATAACGCCTGCTTTGTCAGGAAAATTCACATCTATGTCATAGCTGAAGCTGAAGGGTATCTGTGAAAAGTTTCAGCACATAATCACAAGAAAAATAAGTTCACAATTATTAGTAGCTATGCCTCAAAAGATGTCTGCAGTGAGCAGTCAACCCCAATGCCCTCCCATAGGAAACTGGCTAGAGCCAGTGTCTAGGAACTCAAACATGTACAGTAAACTCCTGAGCAGCTGAGTTGCACATGTCTCAGGTTAACGCAACTGCTGCCCCTGACAGGAGTGGGGAACCTTCTCCTGACAGGGGTGGCAGCCTGACTCTTGTCACTCTGACAGTAGCAGTTTCTCCGTCCCAGAAGTGGTGGGGAGCTGACAGGACCTGGGAAACTAACCACCACAGTGATGTGCTAGTCAGCTTCCCGGGTCCCACCAATACAGGGGAGCCAGGCTGCTGTCTGGTTCCCAGCTCCCCACCACTCAAGGGTAACTCCCCAAGTACTCAAAAATTCACCTTACTTGGGGTTGCCAAGAATGCAACCTCTGTTTTAGTGGGGGGTCTACTGTACATTAAAACCTTTAAGTGCCACATTCTGCCAAAAAGCACACAGCATTTGCATCAGTTGGCAGAGGCTGACCTTAAGTCTTTTATTCAAACCATGCAGTCCTTAAATTTCACAAGCTCATAGCATATGAAACCAAAAAGTAGAAGGTCTTAGTACTCAAAATCTTCCCAATTTTTGCTCTCAAGTTTAACTCCATTAGAAATTCAGCATGTTCATGCCAAAAATCAGATGGCAAGACTACAGTAAGATACCTTTACCGAGCTCAAAGCAGATTCAGGCCAGTTTAATTAACCAGGCTTTTTTTTAAAAATAAAGTGGTACACTCATTAAGCAGATTGCTTCATAAGGAATATAAAATTCAATCCTCTGCAGGTTATTCTGGGTTTTTTTTTCTCTTATGTTTCTTCTTATGAGCAGTTCAGAAGGAGCAGAACAAAAGTCAGTGGGGGAAAAAAGGGAAAATGAACAACATAAATCCAGAAGACAATACTTGTTGCCCCAAGGAGTAACATTTAATCCAAAAGGATGTGCTTTTGTATCAGTGCTCTTCATAAAAATCACAGAAATAATAAGAGAAAAACGAACACACTAAAGGACAAATCAGGATGAGGAAGCAGAATGCCAAACTACCCCAAAATATGATTTTTTAATCGTCCAACCAATCTGAAACATGTAGCAGCTTGGTTTTGATTTTTTATTAATTTGGAAGCAGAACATTACTACATTGTGTATATCAGTCCAAACAATGACGCAAACTAGTGAATGAAAAATAACCATTTTTAATAAAATTTAGGTTTTGCAATTGACAAAGCCAACCAATCCCTGAGGGTTGGTTGATAAATTTCCATCAAAGCTCTTTTGCAAAAGAAAACTGAGTACTTAACAAAATGAACGTTGGTATAAAAATATTTTCTTCTCCCAGAAAACATCAACTTTGAGTTTTAGGTCAAAAACAATTTGCCTTTCATTTTTTCAGTGAAAACACCTTTCATTTCCTGTGGAAAATAAACCCATTTTTTGACCAGCTTGAGCAATTATACAAATGTTGTACAGACATACTAGAAATAACCAGCTACGGTTAAACATTTCAGTCAAATATTTCTAGCACTTTTTATTTCTCTGTTTCTCCAGGGCCAAGTTAACTACACTGGCTTACTGCAATTGTTCTAGTATGCCCACAAACAGAACTTGCTCCAGCCGCTGCCACAACGTGCAGGTGTAGCACACATCCCATAATTCAAGGCAAAGTTTCTTGAAGTGTCTGCATAGCAAGGCACCATGAGATGAAGTGTATTTTACATCATATGTACATGTAGGGTACATTTACTAAATGGCATCTTACTCAAACTCACCTGTCAGGGATCAGCTACCTTCCAGCTATGGATTAAAAAATGATAAAAGCCAGGAAGTGAGTAGAGAACTATCAGGAAAACCCTGGTCAAAGAATGTGGCAGAGCTGCAGGAAATGGTGTGGCCATTGTCTATGTATGGTCCAAGTACTGGTGATACGTTAAAGTCAGTAATAGTCCTACTTACAACAGCTTCATTAATCAATAAAGTTGTAGCACTTTACTCTTTAGGTGGTTGTTGGTAGCATTAGCTGCTATTTTCTTAATACACACGGCGGCTTTGAGCAAGCTCCTGGCTGCATGGGGGAGGAGAGGCAGGGCTGAGTTCCCACCTCGCGAGCCCATGAAAATCAGCTTACACGCCACTCTTAACATATGTGCCGGAGGGAGGGGGAGCTGCTGACCCCTGATTTAGACCATGCATCCCCTGTTCTACTCATAGGTTTGTCAATTAATTCACCATTATCCTGTACTATCAAACCTAGATACTTGAACTTCTGTACTGGTAGTAGCTGGCCCCCTAGATTACAGTCGTTTTGTCACCCTATGAGGTATCTGTGCCTTTACTTGCCCACAGGAACACAATATCATGAGGAAAAAAAATGTGCTGTGGTGCCACTCAATGTTTTTTGTAACTGCAATGAACACAACAAAGGGTTTAGTGGTTGATGTGCTCAGATTCTTACTACAGATTCTTCAGTTTCTCCACATAGCATTCTAATTGGGATATCTAGGACCCTATCAAATTCATGAGCCATTTTGGTCAATTTCACAATCATAGCATTTTAAAAATTGTAAATTTCATTATTTCAGCTATTTAAATCTGGATTTTCAGCTTGTTGTACTTGTAGGAGACCTGACTCAAAAAGTTGTTGCCGGGGTGCAGGGGGGGAGGCCGAGGGAGGGGAGAGAAATGCTGTTGCAATGGAGGATTGCAATATGGCTATCCTTACTTCTGTAGCACTACTAGTGGTTGTGCTATCTTCAGACTAGGGTAGCTGGAGAGCTGTGGCTGCTGGCTAAGAGCCCAAATCTGAAGACAGACCCACTGCCAGCAGTCGCACAGAAGTAAGGATGGCACAGGAAGTTATTGGCCCACTTTGTACTGCTGCAGGTGGGGTGCTGACTGAAGAGCGGGATGCTCAGCTAACAGCTGATGCTTTCCAGCCACACACCTCAGAAGGCAGCACAGAAGTAAGGGTGGTAATACTGTGAACCCCCTAGTAACCTTGTGACCACCCTGCAACAACATGTTGGGTCTGGACTCCCAGTTTGGAAAACGCTGGTCTCTCCTGAGAAATCTGCGTAGCATACAGTAAAAGCACACAAAAAGACCAGATTTTATGGGAAGAGACTAGATTTCATGGCCAGGAATTTGGCAGGGCCTTAGTACAGGTTGAACTTACAGCAAATCTGTTTATTTTTGCCCCTGAAAAACCAGATCCAGAAGCCTAGGTATTTGTTAGAGCTGTAATTATTTCAAGGTGGAAAAGCCAATTTTCTGCCTCTGTCCTCTGCGCACACTTTCTAAAACCCTTGGTGCCTCAAGTATCCATCTGAATTCCAGTGAAACTACGGCTTTGCATACATTTCTACGTTTAAGTGCAGTTGTAGCTGTGCTTTAACATAGCAGTGTAGCCACACCACCCATTCTTAGAGTATTACCAGTGCTCTAGGTAAACCACTGCCACAAGGTGGGTCACTAACAGCGTTGGAAGCTTGGTGTGTGTGTGCGTGTGAAGACTGCACTCCCCTAAGTGGCAAGTTATAGAGCAGTAAAATGGCAGTGGAGACAAGCTCTAACATGCACAATTGTCAAACAGCATGGATTGACCTCTGAGTGCTACAGCAGCAAAAAAGCCACCACACTGTAAGGAACTGCCGGAAATACAAGACAGACACAGGGTACACTCGATGGGAGGGGGGTGCACTGCTCTCTTATCCCACCACCAAAATTTTAATTGCTAATTGGGATGCCTCACTCAGTCCCTCCCTGTCCCTTCCCCTGCAGACACTAGTACTATTCTTTTACAGCATGTTAGGAACAAACACTATCAGGCAGCCAAATTATTTTTATACTGCATCTGCTCTCCCATTTAATGTTAATGTAAGCAAATAACAGTTGAGAGTAATCCAGGAAGAGCTGCTAAATGTATTTTGTCATAACTGAAATGGAAAACTTCTCCAATGCACCACTTCCTTCCTTCCCTCCCTTCCACTTGTTTTCTTTTCAGATCCTGTTGGCAACAAACATGTTTGAAATAGCTCAGCAAACATCACACATTGTGTTACCACAGAACCTTGTGACTATGGCAAGAGGCCCACTGCATACACATTCTTCCTCCTCCTCCTCCCCAACAGCATCATATGGCTGTGTATTTACATATACTGCTTGAAACCTCCTGGCAAGCTTAATGAGGCTACACAGCATAAAGTATAGGGAATATATGCTTGTTTATGATGGCAAGACAATGTTATATTCAAATAAAGACAGCTTTGAAAAGTGACCAGAACCGAACCTTGAAGAGGAATTTAAACTTTTGCCCTTTTTCAAAACATGTCAATTGCTCTTTCTTGAGTAATTGGTTGAACTGGTGATGGTTTAACTATTTTAATAAAATATATAGGTAGGTAGCCATGCTAAGAGGCAAGCACTTGGGTGAGTTTATTAAGATATAAGAAAGCTTAATAGTTTCTGTTTAAAATTACAATTTCTATATACTATTTAAATCAATCAATCAGGAGATTAATTTTACTTATTCCCAGTAAATTAGTAATACCTGTCAAACCTTTCATGCAATTACGTTTGCAGATGTAAATTGATAGTTAATAGTTAAACCATTCAACAACTGCTTTGTAGAAAAAGAATAAAACCTTTAACTCTACGCTCAGAAAGCAAAGAATGGATTTCCTTCCCATCATGGTTCATGTACACACACAATATTTTGCCAGGGTGGCTGGTTGCTGCTCTCTGACTTGTCAGAAAATGACCAAAGTTTTCTTTCAGAAATGTCATTGATTCAAATCAGGTGACTGCCAATATGACTGTCAATAATTGCGGTAGTGATATCCCGTGCACAGTGGATAGGAGGGGTCAGATTAGTCATCAGACTGTACTAAATTTCACTTATCCTGGACCAGTGCAATACTTCCCCATCTAATTAATTTACTTATGGGGGGGAAAAATACAGTTGCACAAGAGGAAAAGCTTTAAAAACGAAAAGTAGGAAGAAGCTAAATGTTTAAACAAAAAGTTGCTGAAATCTGAAATTTTGAAATGCAATAGAACCCCAATCAGCCAGCAACCCCTGCAGCAGCTGGCCTTGTTGTCCACCAGCATCCCACTATCCAACATTTCTGGTTACCTGACCATCTGCCAGTCTCGTTTATGTTGGATAATCAAGGCTGGACTGTAATGAGAAAAGTAACTCTTCCAAAGAAACAGCACTATGGGTGAGGAGATTTCCTGTCACACAAACAAAATATTAGCTACTAAATACAAGTCAGCCAGAAACAAAAAGAAATGACAGTTCCTACAGAAGACAAACTGGTATCTAATTTTAATTAGCAACACTTGATAAGATAAAATACCAGTATTATATTATCTCAGGTTTGGGCTGAAGTAACAAAAAAAAAACCCATGGTTGATTAGGTACTAGGGCAGTGAATTACTGGCTATATAAAAAATTGCTTCATTTGGCCTTAGCTAAGGTCCAGTAAGTAGCAATGACACCACTCATATGTAAGTGATATAAAAAAGTAAACTCAGAGCATTCATTGCTAATACCTGTCTGATCAATTTGGAGCTGCCCTACACAAGTGTAAGCACCTGCGGGCATTCTGAGCAAATGCTTATAAATGTTTTGTTAAATTTCAATTTGGTAAATTGCTTCTTGTTTAGGCTTCTTTGGCCTGTTTGGAGCAATTGTAGAAATACCATTCAGTCTTTGGATTTCATAGAAAAAATTATAGTTAAATTAGGGTCATGATAATACCCTACATATATACTCCTAACCACCAAGAATGAACAAGGTATTGCAGAGAAGAGTAAGGGACAATTCCCATCTTTGAAGGAGTACAGAGGTGAATTTACTGCCCATGGAAACCAGCTATTTGTAAAGGGTTCATTTGTGTTCCCTTCTCTTACCAGTGTTGCTGGTTTACCTGATTGCAATGGACTCAGGCCTACTGAAAGAGTGGAGGTGGTGGAAAGCGGCCTAATACTCTGGTTGCCAGCACTGCTACTTCTAGAGCTCTGGGCCACATATGAAATGCTGCGGCAGTGCACTCTGCTGCTCCAAGCAGCTATTGAGGGGGGAGAGGAGAGGCCCAGCACTGTGACCTGAGCAGTGCTAAAGGCTGACTGCCATAGGCCCCACCCCTGCAAGGACACAGAGCCAGGCGCCTCTTCCACCTTGCCTGGGGGCCTACAATGGCTGTCAGTCCTGTGGCATGGACTAGTAGGAAAGGAGCTGCTGATTCCTGTCTCTCTCCTAGCACCACAGATGAAGAATCAGCTACTCTGATAGCAGCCCCCTCCAGTATGGCCTTCTGCTGCCAGCTGATATTTACAAGAGAATGTGGATTCCTGTCCTAATAGCAATTTCTTTCCATTGCTGCTGGTCTTTGGATACTGAGGGTGCACAGTGCTGCCCCTTTCCACTCCAGATTGTCTGAAGGATCCACTGCTCTTTCTCTTCTGTAGAGCTTAGCAGCTTTACTGCCTCCTGCTGCGTACAAAGAAAAGGTATGTCTACAAAGCAGCGGAAATCCAGAGCTCAGACAAACTCTTTGAAATATAGTTGAATGGAAACCAAACTGACTATAGCTCAAGACTTACGCTCTTCTGAGTACACACATCCGACTAAAGCAAGGCTCATACACAGGGCCTCAGAACCCTCCATGGGTGGAAGGTCTGAGACTGACTCAAGCCAGGATCCGACTGAGAGTCCAATGACAGTATTCCACAGTCTCACACCCACTGTGCTTCTAGGAATTGTGGTTAGCTTTGGGCCTATACAGAATTATGAAATTGTAGGACTGGACAGGACCTCAACAGGTCATCTTGTCCAGTCCCCGGCAATCTGGGTGGGACTAAGAAATTAAATAATAATGCATAATGTAGTGCAAATGTTGGAGCTCCAGGGTAAGACCCTAGGATTTAAGATGTTCCAACTGTGGGTCACAAGAAATGCAAACTCTCAAGCCCTTGGTTAACAATCCCAGGGTTTGCTAACTCATATTCTGCTAATTCTGTGCTTCCTGTTCCAGTGATATCAGCATGTACAGGGCTTGTTTCTGCTAGTGGAAAGGATAACTCCTTGTGGTTTTAAAATACAACATTTAAAAAAAAAACCCAGGATTGAACATACAGTCTCTGTCAAGAACCCTAATTCCTGCACAATTCACATACCAAATAAACTTTCACTAACTACTAGAAAAAAAACAAGTTGGCAGGCATGTCCTGGGAAAAGAAAGGTTACTCACCATAGTAATGGTGGTTCTCCGAGATGTGTCCCCGTGGGTGCTCCACATTAGGTGTCGGGCTCGCCCGGCGCCGCAGATCGGATCTTCCAAGCAGCTTCTGCCGGACCGCGCATGTGTCGGTGCGCGCCGCTCCCTTGCGCGCTCCTGGCCACATGCGCGATCCGGTCCCCGCCAGTTCCTTGACCAACCGCCTCGGATGCTCCTGCAAAACACTAAACAGAGATCTGGAGCGGGGAGGATGGGCGGGTAGTGGAGCACCCACAGGGACACATCTCAAAGAACCACCGTTACTACGGTGAGTAACCTTTCTTTCTTCTTCGAGTGTCCCCGTGGGTGCTCCACATTAGGTGACTACCCAGCAGTAACCCAAGATAGGAGGTGGGTAATTGGATTATGTGCAGCTTGTCCCCGAGAGGACCGCTGTCGAGAGACGGGTATCCTCTTGCAATACCCTGTGAAGGGCGTAATGTTTGGCGAAGGTGTCATGGGATGACCAGGGAGCCGCTCTGCAAATGTCTTTTAGCGCAACGCCCTTGAAAAAGGCTGTTGATGCCGCCACCGCCCTAGTGGAATGAGCCCTAGGAGTGGCCAGTAAAGGAGTCTTTTTGAGTTCGTAGCACATTTTTATGCAAGATACGATGTGCTTTGAAATTCTCTGCGAAGACACACATTCTCCTTTTGATTTGGGAGCGATAGAGACTAGGAGTCTATCCGTTTTCCGGAAGGACTTGGTCCTGTCTATATAGAAAGCAAGCGCGCTCCTCACGTCCAGGAGGTGTAGGCGCGCCTCTTTGTTAGAGTTATGAGGCTTTGGATAAAATGAGGGTAAAACAATAGGTTCGTCAATATGAAACTCAGAAGAAACTTTAGGAACAAAGGCTGGATGCAGCCGTATGGTTACCTCCTCCTGGGAAAAAACAGCGCAGGGTGGCGTTGCCATAACTGCCGCAAGCTCGCTCACCCTGCGAGCTGACGTGATTGCGAAAAGAAAGGTCGTCTTTATCGTAAGGAGGCGGAGGGAAACCGTGGCCAAAGGCTCGAACGGTGGTCCCGTTTTCGCATTAAGCACCAGGTCCAAGTTCCACGAAGGTGGAAGCGGTTTCCGAGGGGGGTATAGGTTTACCAACCCTTTGAGGAACCTGGTAACCATGAGATGGGCGAACACCATGTGCCCTTCCTCTTCGTGTCTGAACGCCGAAATGGCGGCAAGGTGGACCTTTAACGAGGACAGAGAGAGTCCTTCTCTCGAGGTCCAGTAAATACTCTAATATCACAGGTATAGGCACCGAAAGGGGGGCTAGCTGTTTGGTAGAACACCATGCCGTGAAGCGAGTCCATTTCTGCTTGTAGGTCTTCCTGGTGGAAGTCCTCCTGCTACTTACTAGGACTTGCTGCACTTCCTCCGTACATGTGCTCTCTAGGGAGCTGAGCCATGGATTAACCACGCTTGGAGTCGCAGGCCTTGGGGGTGCGGATGCACTATGGACCCCTGGGCTTGCGTGAGCAGATCCGGCGCCACCGGAAGGGGCATCGGTGGCTGGTCTGACATGCGCAGGAGTAGGGGGAACCATTGCTGTCGATCCCACGTTGGGACTATCAGGATCATTCAGGCTCCTTCCCTCCTGGCTTTCTGCAACACTTTGTGGATAAGCACTGTGGGAGGGAAAGCGTAAAGCAGGGGGCCCCTCCACGAGATCGCAAATGCGTCCCCCAGGGACCCCCCGTCCCAGTCCTACCCTGGAGCAGAATCGTGGGCACTTCTTGTTGTGTTGAGTAGGAAACAGGTCTATCTGGGGAAAAACCCCATGCGTGAAAAATTGGTCGCAGCAGATCAGGATGGATCTGCCACTCGTGCATGAGTGCGAAACACCCGCTCAGCTGGTCTGCCTTCACATTGTGAGCGCCTGGTAAGTACGAGGCTTTCAAGGTTATATTGTTGGCGATGCACCAGTTCCACAACCGGACTGCTTCCGCACATAAGGCACGGGACCGAGCTCCTCCTTGCTGATTTATATAAAACATGGTGGAGGTATTGTCTGTACTGATCCCGACTACTTTGCCTTGTATATGGTCTCGAAAGTGTCTGCAGGCGTTGAACACTGCTCCGAGCTCCAGTATATTTATGTGCAGTGACTGCTCCGTGGAGGACCACAGCCCTTGCATCACCTCTTCGCCTATGTGTGCTCCCCACCCTATGAGGGAGGCATCTGTAATAAGAAAAACCGATGTGTGTGGTTGGTGGAAGGGTACCCCTGTTGGCAAGTTCTTGGGGTTTACCCACCATTGCAGGGATTTGCGCACCTCTGTTGTGGGCGACGCCACCCTGTGAACGGTGTGTGCTGCTGGTTTGTATACACTCGCCAGCCAGTGCTGCATGCTGCGCATGTGTAACCTGGCGTTCTGTACTACGAACGTCGCCGCTGCAATATGGCCCAGCAGCTGTAAGCACGTCAGAACCGGCACCGTAGGGCTGAAGGTGATGACTTGCACGAGGGAGCCGATGGCCTGAAAGCAAGTTTCTGGTAGATACACTCTCGCTGTAATAGAATTTATGCGTGCCCCTATGAACTCTATGTCCTGTGTGGGGTCTATTTGTGATTTTGTCAGATTGACAACCAGGCCGAGTGAAGAGAACGTGCCTGCTGTGACGCGTATCATGCGCAGAACCTCCCCTTTCGAGGCCCCTTTGAGCAGGCAGTCGTCCAGATACGGGAATATAAATACCCCCTGTCTGTGCAGGTAGGCTGACACCACTGCCAAGGTCTTGGTGAAGACTCTGGGGGCCGAGGAGAGGCCAAACGGTAGGACCTTGTATTGGAAGTGTTCGGTGCCTACCATGAACCGGAGGAATCGCCGGTGAGCCGGATGGATGGTTATGTGGAAGTACGCGTCTTGTAAATCGAGGGCTGCGAACCAGTCTCCATCGTCCAGAGCTGTAAGGATGGAGGCGATCGTGGTCATCCGAAAACGTTGCTTGCGCAGGTACCTGTTGAGGCCGTGAAGGTCTAAGATGGGCCTCCAGCCTCCTGTCTTTTTCTCCGTGAGGAAATACCTGGAGTAGAACCCTTTCCCGTGCAGTTGCTCCGGCACTCTTTCCACCGCCCCTATGAGCATGAGATGGTCCACCTCCTGCCTGAGCCTCGCTACCTGGGAGGCCTCCGGGAGGTGGGGCTTGGGTGGAGGTCGTGACGGTGGGAGCGACTGGAAGGGGATGGCGTACCCCGTGGCTATGATCTCCAGCACCCATTTGTCTGTGGTGATCCTTTGCCACTGGTCGTAGAATGGTCGGAGGCGATGGTGGAACAGCTGCTTCGGATGACCTCGTGCGATGGTAGTGATGGCGCAGCCCTGGATCTGTATGTCAAACTTGTGGCCTTTGGCCCCGCCCCGAGGACGCACGGCTCTGTTGTGAGCGTCGCCTGGGAGTTCTGTACTGCTGGTGCTGTTGATGTCGCCCTTGCTCGTAACCCCTGTGATACTGGGGGCGCTGTTGCTGGTACTGGTACCGCCTTTGCTGAGGGTAGTACCTTTTCTTTGTGTATGGAGGGGTGTAAATCCCCAGGGTCCTGATTGTGGCCCTTGAATCTTTACTGGAATGAAGGACCGAGTCAGTTGATTCAGCAAACAGCTTCTGCGAGTCGAAGGGAAGGTCAACTATCTTCGCCTGCAGATCCCTCGGTATGCCCGAGGTCTGGAGCCAGGACTCCCTGCGCATCACCACTGCGGTTGCTGTGGAACGTGCTGCCGTGTCCGCAACGTCCAAAGCAATCTGAACTCCCATCCTCGCAGCCGTGTAGCCTTCTTGCACTATGGCCTTGAGGACCGGCTTTTTGTCCTCTGGAAGCGAGTCCATGAGGGAAGTTAACCTGGAATAGTTGTCAAAATTATGGTTCGCTAAGTGCGCTGCGTAATTTGCCATTTGCAACATTAAAGTGGAGGAGGAGTAGACCTTTCTGCCGAACAGCTCTAGCTTCTTGGCATCTTTGTCCGTTCCCCCTGTTTTAAATTGAGATGTTTTTGATCTTTGTTGCGAGGACTCCACCACCAGGGAGTTTGGCTGTGGGTGGCTAAACAGAAACTCCACGCCCTTCGCTGGCACGAAGTATTTCTTATCCGCTCTCTTTCGGACAGGCGGAATAGTTGCAGGGGTCTGCCATATCGTAGTGGCGGACTCTAAGATCGCTTCATCAAGCGGTATTGCTACTCTGGAAGAGGCCGGAGGTCTCAGATTTTTGAGGAGCTTATGGTGTTTCTCTTGCACCTCTGCTGTCTGGATGCCTTGCGTGAAGGCCACCCTCTTAAACAGCTCCTGAAACTGTTTGAGATCGTCTGTAGGATGGACGTCACCCAGGGCCGTAGCCTCGTCCGGGGAGGAGAGCGAGGAACCGCTGGGGTACGTCTCTCTGGACCCTTCTGGTTCCTGCTGGTGATGGTACACCCTCTCGCTGGAGGTTTGAGAGGGAAAATCTCGGGGTTCCATGACCAGTCCCCCTTGAGATGCTTGAGTCTCTGTCCCCGGTCGCGATTGCCCTCGGGGGTACGAGATAGTTTGTGGGGATCTTTCCCTAGTAGATTGCCGATGGTGTGTATGCCCCACGTGGTAGGGGCGACCATGGCAGTATAGGCACTGTTCTTGGGAAGGTGACCTAGACCACTCCCTTGGTGCGTACCCTCTGCGTCTGGGGGAGGGAGATCATCGAGACACTGGAGAGAGCGATTTCGTATAATAGTCCAGTGGTTCAAACCCCAGGAAGGGTGAAGGTGGTGCCAGCCATGGCGAGGCTGGTTGTAAAAATGGAGAAGGGGGCTCCGGGTAGGCTAGGGGAGACCCCTGCCTTCTGGTTGGAGTCTGCAACATAAGCGGAGGGCTGTGAGAAAGCAGCTCCACAGCCCTGTCCGGAGAGGGGCTGCAATGCCTCCTCTTGTGTGCAGCCTTCCCCCTCCCTGGAGGAGGTGACTCCGCCCCCTGACGCGCGGGGGATCCCGGCCCCGTCGGCACCGTGCTAGGCACGCTCGAAGGCGGTGCCGCACGTGCGGTGTCCTTCTGCGCCTGCAGGCTACGTGCCTGCGCGCTCTGCACCGCCGGTTCCGTCGGGGTCAGTGCCGCTGCCTGTGGTGCCGCCGGTACCGGCGCTTGTTTAGCTGCTGCCCTGCCTGCGGTGCGGGGCGGCTGGCTGGTTATCGAAGGCTGAGCCGCTTCCACGTGGCTCTCCGTGCCGCCGCCGATCAGCTGTTGCTCCGGCTGGGGGCTGCGCGCTCCTCCCGTCCCGCTCACTGTTGCTGCCGGCAGGGATCGGGCTGGAGAGACTTTCCTCCGTTTTTGCGCTGATGGAGTGAGGGAGGCAGCTTTCCTTTTAAGGGCCCCGGAGGGTCCCTCCTGCTGCGGCCGCTCCGGCACGTCTGGCTGGAGGGCCTTATCGAGAAGCAGCATTTTAATGCGCATCTCCCTGTCTCTTCGTGCTCTGGTTGTTAGTTTAGCACAGAAGGCGCATTTCTGTGCCACATGGGACTCCCCCAGGCACCTTATGCATAGACTGTGCCCATCGGACACTGGCATCGCCTCTCGGCAGGACTCACATTTTTTAAAGCCTGAAGAGGACATTGTTGGTGAGTCTGAGTTTTTAAGCGGGTACTTAGCACCTTCTTTGTGCTGTTTTCCCCGTCCGATGGCCTGCCTCAGCAGGAGGGCTGATGGCCGTAGCTCCTGGCCTCCGGCGCTTGTGACTGGGACTGGCTGAAGCTGTCCCGCTCGTAGTTTGTTTGTTGTTGTTTTTTTTTTGGCAAAATAACAACCGGCTAACTCGTAGTAGCCTAAGTATCTGAAAAACTTTTAAAGAAAAACAGATAAAGTCGTTGAATACGCTATTTGGCCTTAGCCTAGTCGGATTCCGTCTGCAGCCGACGGCGGTTAAGAGGAACTGGCGGGGACCGGATCGCGCACATGGCCAGGAGCGCGCAAGGGAGCGGCGCGCGCTGGCGCATACGCGGTCCGGCAGAAACTGCTTGGAAGATCCGATCTGCGGCGCCGGGCAAGCCCGTCACCTATTGTGGAGCACCCACGGGGACACTCGAAGAAGAAAGTATGTTACAAAAAGGCTGTCTACACTAGAGAGTTTTGTTGACAAAATTGGGGCTTTGTCAACAAAACTCACAGAGCATCTATACACAAAATGCATTCCATGAACAGAAAACGTCAACTAAAAAGCTGTGTAGATGCTCCTGGGGGCCCTTTTGTTGACAAGGGAGATCCAAAGATTGACTCACTTTTCTGTATCAACAGAAGTTTTGTCGGAACATCTCTCTAGACAGTAACTTTTGTAGACATGCTCGCAGTGTAGACATAGCCAAAGCATAAAACCTGTACAAATTTCTTCTTCATTTGCCCCTTTAAAAAACTGTCTTCTTCTACTACATTTAAGAATCACAAAGAAAAATGACTACATGGATGAAGATGCTTACTTGAAACAAAGTGACTATCCAGTGCCCACAATGGAATGTTAAGTCTACATGTTTGGTCTTTGCAGAAGTTTACACTATTTAGTTTTTAGCTTGCTATTCTTATTTTTTTCCTACAAAATACATAGCAATCAAATTTGTTAATCCTAGATTTCCAACATTTCTTCAGCATCATTTAGATGTTTGAGTAATACCTTACTTGTAAGAGGTTTTTGTTGTTCTTAAGTAGTTTTAAAGAAGCAGGCAGGTCCCCTATAAGCTGATTTAAAAAGTCATGGTCCAAGTTAGTTTTCATCCCTTTAGTTTTCATCCCTTTCAAGTACAATGCATATATCACAATAAAATAACATTTTGTAGCTTGCAGCATTTGTACCGATGTATAAACATGTTGAATCCATAGCCAGAGATATTTCTTGTTAATATAGAACATTGCGTCAATAATAATAGTGCATCAGTAGGGCAGATAATCTGTCGGAAGAGAGATGACAGCAATCTGGCAGTATGTAATATAAAAAATCCTTTACCACGTTGACTGAGTCATCTCATAGCTACAGTAAGATCTGCTTCCAACAGGAGGAACAATAAAGGACAACTATTCACTCTCCATTTCTCTTTTTTTTTTTACTACTAACAACGGCAGATTATTTCAAGTGAACGTACTAGTTTAATTTACTAGTCTTAGTGTAATATAAATATAAAACACAAAACAAAAAACATTAAACTACTATAAGGCTGCAAAGGCAAGCACTAAAAATGTAGGAAATGACCGTGCCAACTTAATTCAGACCCCTTTCCCATCTGCATTATGATGCAGTATTTAATTACATGAACATATCCTCAGTGGGGCTGATAGCAGCTGCTTGCCCCAGGGCCAGGTGAAAGGGAGGCCAGGCTCAATGCCCTGGAAGGGGCAGGGCCTAGGTTAATCAACCCTCAGTGCCTCCCAGACCCTGGAACTGAGCCCCCAAACACATACTCCCTCATGCCACACACAGTAGCAGAGCAACGCTACTGTGGCACTTCAAAGGGGCACGGAGCTCTGGCTGCTGCCTCAGCCAAAGTAGCAGCTGCAGCAGCCAGAGCTCTGGGTCCCTTTGAAATGTTGGGACAACACCACATGCTACTTTTTCCCCCATGCCATTGCTTAATTTGCGAGTGTTCAACTTTGCAACATTAATATTCTTTTAATGTAGGCTTTTTGTACGCCACTTCTGGGGTTTTCAAAAAGCAAACTGAAAAAACAAATTCCACCAGGTGACATGTTGACACCCACTTGGGATACAAGCAAAGTTGTAACCTGTGGTTTCACTGTGCAGACCTCTGCTACTTGAGCAAAGTAACTGATAGGCGTTGTAGGAGGTCATCTTCTAGATGACATGGAAATAAGACATTTTGCCAGGGGCTTTCACCTGTCCCAATCTTGTCTCTTCACCACCATTTGCTCCTTTGTCCCAATCCAATTCTCCTTGCCTACCCAATCCCAGTCCCCATTGCTCAGGGTTCTCAGCATAGTCCCAGTCCTCCCACTCCTTGTCCCTACCCAGACAGCCCCCGCTTCCCACTCCTGGATCCCCATGTGATCTCTCCCCCACTTCTCCCCACTCAGGGGCTTCCATTCCTGGTCTCAATCTCCATGACCCTCATCCAGTTTCAGGCCCCTCTGTACCCCAGCTCCACAACAAACCTGCCTTCCCTCCCTTCTCATGACTTTTCCACTCAACACTAGTTCCTACTCCCATTCTTCTTGTTCAGTTAGTCTCAGATGCCTCTCCTTTCCCATCTCAGTCCTCTTTACCCAACCAGCCGCAGCCATTCTACGCTCTGTCCCTAGTTTTCTAGCTCTCCATCGTATCACAGAGTTCTTTCTCCCCAGCCATGTGGCTCACAGCCCACCCTCCTGTTTCCCTCTCTGGCTCCCATTCCTTTCCTAGCTCCCAAAACTAGTCTCCTTGCACAACCAGCACTAACCTACCTTTCCCCCCGCTGCAGCACTTAATCCCTACCTGCCCCCACCATACACTCTCCATCTTCTTGCCTAGTTTTCTTCACTCCAACTCCTGTTTCCACAGATTCCTTGATGCAATCTACTTCTTCCATCCTCTCCACACTCTAATCAAATGAGTTCTTCTTCCAAACTGCTTGGTACTCCAAGAAAAGTACTGCTAAGACAACTAAGACGACAGGGGAAAACAATTCCTGCTGTCAGTGCCAGTGAATAATTCTCCTCCCTCCCCCTCTGGCCCACAGCACCCATTATTGGTAAAGTTGGACTTTGTACCTGTAGCCCTGGACTAGAGGGAACATGCTCAATCACACTGCAGTGATGGGGCAAGCACAGTACTGTCAGCTCTAGGAGCTGGCGGGGGGGGGGGCGGGGGGGGCGTGGCGCGCAGGATGATAATCGTACTCCCTGAGCACAGGGAGGTATAATCGTACTCCCTGAGCACAAAAATCTTCAGAGATTTGAGCATGTGCAAACTACCAATTTTTCAAAGGCTTATAACTTGGCCAAATGTAGATGGATTTTTCCACTGAGTTAGCGAAAGGCACATCCATGATGCAAAGACACCACCTGTGCCAAACTGTTATGAATGAATGCCTGTAAAGGGTTAACCCTTAGTGGGGTCTAAGTGGCAGGCACCCAGGTAAGCCAATAGGAGAGAAGAATTTTTTTTGAATAGGAACAATTGCAGGCTAAGGGGTCTTTGGGTCTGTGACTGGAACAGGGAGAGACCAAAAATTCTGATGAATCCAGTAAATATTCTGGCCACATCATAATCAGAGCATGGATATGTAAGTAGAAAAGAAATATTTAGTTAGATGCGATCGGGTTGTTTTTATTTTGGGTCTGATGTGGAATTTCTCATGCTTGTTGATGATTTTTGTCCCCTCTACTCTAACTTCTAACTTAAACCCAAAGAAGTAATTCTTTGTGCTCTAGTATTAATAATCATTAGTTGTTATAATTATGTCTAGCAACTAAGTATGTTTATTTACTTTCTTGATATTTTGTTTTGTGAATAAATTACTTTTTTAAAGGCAATTATTTGATGTCTGTGTCCTAGAGAGCGTCTGTGTAAATGCCTGCCTAAAGCAAGGTCAGCTATCAGATTAGAGGTCTTTGTTTCCAAGCTGTCTCCTAAAGAAAGTGTGAAGCTTGAGGGTTAGTCCACAGGGAGATAACCAAGTTGTCTTTCTGGGTTGGTGGGGGGAGCTTTCCCACTTGGTGATAGTGACATGATCTCCCAGGATCAGGGAATCTGTGACCATGGGAGGTTTTTCTTTTTCATTTTTTTTTTTTAAAAAAAAAAAAAAAAAAAAAAAAAAAAAAAAAGCAGAGCTTACAGAGGCAAGATATTTTTAAGTTTTGCAGGCTCCCACTCTCTTCTGCACACAGGGTGTCAGAGTGGGGAGGCAGCCCTGAAAGATGTCCACAATGCTTCTTTTTAAATTAAAATATTTTGTTATAGTTCAGCACAACAGAAACCACTCACTATGAATAAAACATTGATACCAGTCTCTGTAGCTAACCTCAAAAATTTGATTGCAACAGACTATAACATTTTTTGGCACAGAGACCCAAAGAGAGACAATTAACATACAGGTCCTCCACATCACTGGAGTGAAACCACTGCAGCAAGCTCTCAAGAGAGACTAGGGGAACCAGTTCCCCAGTACAGCAGAACAGGTTGCTAGAGATGTTAGTTATTTTGACTGCTTCAGCTCACCTCTACTGATGCGCTGTTTCTCTCCTGAAAGAATTCCAGGACTATCAATGATACTGATGCTCTTCAGAACTTCATTAGGTAACTGAGCACACATAAACCTGCACAGAAGGAGGGGAAGAAAAAGGTTACTTACAGCAGCTGGAGTTCTTGGGTAGAGTGCCTGTAGCAATCCCTACTGTGACCGCTTGTACCCTCAACAAAGATTGACTTATTTTAAAGTAGTGAGCACTGGGGGTCACTGTACTGTTTACCACAAATATTCAATAATAAGATTTTTAAAAATAATACATGTGGTGTTCCTTTAATCTGAGCCCCTAAAGTACACTACATTCACATTTCCCGGTTTTTTTCTTCAGCATTAGAGACAGGCACTTTAATTTAAACATATAATCTGAGATTCTCACATAACCACTTGCCTTGAAGAGTGGAGGCTGTACTAAAAATACCAAGGATGGCAAAAAAGGGTCAGACATTTGCTATGGCAAGAAACAAAACACAGGGTGCAAAGTTAGTGCATATAAACAGCTATGGCCTCAGTGCCTTTCCATTTAGTAAAAATTCCTAAGAGTCTAAAATTCCGAGGAAGGCAGGTAGAAAGCTACAGAGATATCAAATTTATTAAAAAACCATCAAATCAAGAGAGTAATCCTTCATAAACATAACTCAGAACTTCAAATACCAGCCTTATACAGCACCGTGATGGAAAGTGCTCGAGCAGGGTGCTTCTGATCTGGAAAAACACAGGTTAAGAGAAGTTGGGCAAAATACAGCCCATGAGCTGGACGTGGCCCAGCAAGCTACTGAATCCACCTCTCAGGAGTTTCAGCTAGCAACCCAGACCCTCCCTCTCTCACAACCTTCTGCATACCTACCCATGTTACCCAAACACACTGCACCACCGCTTCTGGATCCACACCTTTTTCCCCACACCCTGCACCCCCTCCTATCTCTTTTCTCCAGATCACAATCTTCTCCCAGACACTATATCCCCTCCTGTACCCGCTCTCTAGGTCAGAATCCTCTTCTGCGCCCTATTCTAGACTCTGCCCCAGGTCACAACCCAAACCCCTGCTTCCCCTCCTGCATCACATCACTATCCCCTCCCAGACTGCGTACACTCCTCCAGGTCAGAATCCTCTCCTGCACACGACCCCTTCTGGCACCCCCAGAATAGAGGCAGAGCTAAACAATTTTTTTCTGAGTAGTCAAAGGAAAGAATGTTCTCTACTGTTCTACACAGAATTCATGTCTTTCTAACAAAATGTATTACAATCAAAGTCAAAATGGGTTAGTGCACTATGGTGCAGGCAGACAACTGCAGAAGTTTCAAGTCCAGATGGAAAATATGCTCCTGTTTCTAAGACAGAAGATCTTATGGTTCTTTAACAACTGGAGGGACCACTTAGAAAAGTGATCAACAAAACTCAAGCCTTGTCTTTGTTTCCACATGACCTATGGAAGTAAAGGGATTTGAGAGAGTACAAAGAGAAACTCCTTGGTTTTGTCCACTGAAAGGCATCACTCAGGAAACTCAACTCTGATTCTGAATCAGAAGTGATGACAGATACAACAATCACCTTGACTTTCCACTAGCACAAGATGCAACATTACTACAGAGAATACATTGCTTGCTAAATATAGCAAATGCTGCAAACAGAAAAGTAACCTTTATCTAAGTAAAGTTTTTGCAAGTTTGTGTTGCTTTCAAAAGGTCAATGAGACAGCACTATTAAAATCAATGCCCTCTACTTCCAACAACAGAGATAATAAAGAAAACAATGCACCAGAAAGCACAAAACTGGCCAGATTCTGAAGAACAATACATACCCACCAACAGTCAAGGAAATACAAAAAAAAAAAAAAGAAAATCAAATCCAAATCTTGAATACCAGAATATAAACTGGACAAAAGAAGAACAATGGCCAATATATAAAAGTAGAAAACATTTTATGAGAAATACTGTAGACTGGCTTTTTTTTAAATCCATCATGTTTTTGTAGAAAGCCTAATGGCTGTGTAGTATCAGCTAGAAAATTCAGAATACATTTTACGGGAAAGAAGAACCTTTATTTCAGTGGAACAATGCTACAATGTTCAAATTTCTAAACAAACCAAATGACATCACAGCAAGGATACAGAAAAAAAACCAAGAGCTACAATTAGACGTGGGGATAGCACTGCATATCACACTAGAAGTATTAATAGCCTAAGGAAGCGGACAATCTAGAAAATGAGTGAAACACAGGAGGACAAACTGAAGCTAGAAATGGCTGGCTGCAGTTTCTAGAAGAGTTCATGACATGAAAAAAAAAAAAGTGGAGCTACATGACAAAAATATTTCCAGAGTAGTCATCCTAATATGTCATATAAAAGTTTCAAACTCCAAATGTAATGAGGTTGGCATGATTATTTTAAACAGCTTTTTATGACAAATTTTTAGAAAAAGTTATGCTGTGCACCTGAAGTGCAAGAAATCGTAATTCTGAGATAACTCCCACAGCCCACTTGTCTCCTACACATCCTCCTTTTGTTATAACAGAAACAAATAGACATGCAAAAAAAAGTTTACAAAAGTTGTTGTAAATACAGTATTGCAATTTTACAAGTACAGCAATAAAAGTTTCCTCCCAATTAGTCCATATATAAGATTTTCATTTCACCTTTGAAATTAAACCATAGCAGTACAGACAGCAGCGCTGAGAGGCGCTAACGGCCTCTGGGCAAGGTGGGATGGGAGCCAGCTCTGAACCCCCTAAGGGCAGAAGGGTGGGGCAGAGGACATTCATCCCTCACTGCTACCTGGACAGTGGCACTGACACACATCTCCTCCCCTCTCCACCCACCTAGCCATGTGCAGCAGTGCTACAGCGGCAATTCAAAAGGGCCCACAGCTCCAGCCACTGCTACTTTGACTACTTTTTACCCATGTGCCATTTGGAAAACAGAATTGGAATGCAACAATGTGGGCTGTTTGATTTCTTTTTTTCAGCTTCTTAATAATCAATGCCCTTTAAACACAAATCAAAATTGTGCTTCCAGGGTTTACTGTATTGTATAAGTACTGTTTATGACGTACTTCACATACATATGGCTTTCATGGCTGCTTGGTATACAGCACAGTACACAGACTACACTGGCTTGCAGAGAAAGAGTAGAGGTAAATGTCATGGAGGCCAGAGATCACAATCACCGGAGTACTTTCGGGGGGGGGGGGGGGGTGTGTTAAAAAAAAAAAAAAGCTTACCTGCAGCTACGCAGAATACTGCCATAGTTATTTATATATCTTATTTCTTAGCAAACATAGTCTGCCTGGCTTCAGGCAGATGCAACCTTTCTTTAATGAATAAAAACAGCATGAGAGAATATTGCACATTAACTCTGCTAAAGCATAAGCCGGAGTTTATCAGCAGAACAGGAAGCACTTGCGTTAGAAAGGAACCAATTTAACTTGTCTTGCAAATGCTCTTCAAAAGCACTGCATACAACAGGAAAACAAAAGGCTGGCTCCTGATGTGCTTATTCAGCCAGCAGAAGTCACTGAGGTCACGTCTACACTTGCCCCCTTCTTCGAAAAAGGCATGGTAATCAGGCTGATGGGAGATTGCTAATGAAGTGCTGCAATGCATATGCAGCACCTTATTAGGCTAATTCTCCCCCTCGGCAACTCTGAAGTGCCAAACTTCCAAGTGCCAGCATGCCGTGTAACTGAGTGCCCACAGGTACGTGGCATGACAGCACTTCAAAGTTTGACACTTCAAAGCTGCCGAGGGGTAGAATTAGACTAATGAAGTGCTACGTATTCACTGAAGCACTTCATTAGTAATCTCCAATTACCCTGATTACCATGTGCCCCCTTCAAAGAAGGGGGCAAGTGTAGATGCAGCTTGAGAGTTTTAACTCAGCGAGAACTGTGGGATTTGACCGAAAACAAAACCTCCAGGTTGCCAGGCTTACAAAGAGTTAAAGAGTCCACATTTATGCAAAATTCTAATGGTATATCACCCAACCCTTACACTAATCTGTTTTATCAAAACCCCTTAAGGATTGTGTCCATCTACTCCTTTTGTAGAAATTAAGCACTTGTAGCTTGGAAGTACTCAGAAATTATATTGTATTTTTTTCAAATGTTGGCCCGTTTAGAAAGTTTTTAAATCTCCAGAAACCACCGCTTTAAAGGGTTATGCCTGGAATTGTGGTATCCAGGGCTGCACAAAAGTAACAATGTAAAAGAGCACAATAGTGGATGCAGACCAAAACTATAGCCAACCTGCACTCAAAAAAGCATAGGTGGTGTGAACACACACTACAATAGGTACATGCATTGAGGCAAATCCACTCTCTAATGTGGAGATGACCAGGTGGGGCTAAGTCTCTTTTAGAGTTATGTACCTTGAACCTTGCATCCAAGACATGTTTGGCTCAAAAGACCTTTGAACAGCTTCTTGTGAATTAATTTTCATAAAAGCAACAAAGGGTCCTGTGGCACCTTATAGACTAACAGAAAAGTTTTGAGCATGAGCTTTCATGAGCACAGACTCACTTCATCAGATGCTGGTCATGGAAATCTACCGGGCCAGGTATAAATAAGCCAGAGCAAGGCTGGGGATAACAAGGTTAGCTCAGTCAGCAAGGGTGAGGCTTACTACCAGCAGTTGATCTGGAGGTGTGAACACCAAGGGAGGGGAAGCTGCTTTTGTATTTAGCCAGCCGTTCACAGTCTTTGCTCAAGTGCGAGCTGAGGGTGTCAAATTTGCAGATGAATTGTAGCTCAGCAATTTCTCTTTGGAATTTGGTCCTGAAATTTTTTTGCTGTAGGATAGCTACTTTTAAGTCTGCTACTGTGTGGCCCGGGAGACTGAAGTGCTCTCCTACGGGTTTTTGTATATTGCCATTTCTGATATCGGATTTGTGTGTGTTTATTCTTTTACGTAGAGACTGTCCAGTTTGTCCGATGTATGTAGCAGAGGGACATTGCTGGCACATGACGGCATAAATTATATTGGTAGATGTGCAGCTGAATGAACCCACGATGGTGTGGCTGATCTGCTTAGGTCCTGTAATGGTGTTGCTGGTGTAGATATGTGGGCAGAACTGGCAATGAGGTTTGTTGCCTGGATGGGTCCCTGAGTTACAGTGACTGTGGTGCGGTGTGTAGTTGCTGGTTAGGATAATGACACATATAGTTTCTCTAACTGAATATACACAAACATATACATTTACTCTGGTCTGGCTATGGTCTGAAGAAGTGGGTCTGTCCCACGAAAGCTCACCTAATAAACTATTTTGCTAGTCTTTAAAGTGCTACTTGACTGCTTTTTGTTTTGATATAAATTTAGTGTAATTTTTATCACTATTATAATGTTTCTTTACGGCACGTTATTCCCTTTCACAGTCAAATATTGTAATTATGCATTAACGTTTGAAGATTAAAATACCATATAGGGAATTTTTATTTATATAGTAATTCTCAATTGCTGCTGGCCACTGCATTGGAATATGCGTCATTTGTATTGTTAGAAAGAAATACAGCAGGAAATTAGTAGTTTTAGGATACGACAGAGATGGTGAGATGGATGGAACTTTAAAACAAAAGGCCAGCAACTAACCTGCTCTTACCTGTTCAGAAAAGCATTTCCAAAGCGGCTGAGTTTACGGAATGGCTTCTTGGGATCCACAACCAACGCATTTCCAGGAGTACTCCCTTCTGCCTCTCCATACATCACAGCAATGAAAGAATCTGTGGTAGGCTCCGGACCAATCCTCATACCTGGAAAATCCTGTTCGAGCAGGTACCTAGGGAAGGGGGATTACAAAAAGAAAAGGGAAGATGAGCAAGCACTGGAGTTAAAAATATTATTTTCTTTATAATATTAAAGAAATAAAATTGACATGACTTACATCCCTTCCACAATTCAACCACCACCAGGGACTAAATTTTTATGTATTTCATTATTTTTCTTGACTATAAAATAGTTGTCACAGTGTAAAGCTGGAATTCTACCTTTTCACAAAACGCGCATAAAATTCAGAATAATGAAAGTCAATCCTCCCCATGAAACCATAGATAAAAACATGCCTTCAGCCTAAGATTTACTCCTCCAATTCAGACTACTGACGGCCCAAGCACAACTACATCAAGTTGTGGTTAACTCAAGGTATGAAGCTGGACATGACTGCTGCTAGAAATAGAGTAATTCATACATCAGGAAGTCTCATTTACTACAAGGGTATTTAAGCTTGCAGGTGCACTGCTAACAGCAATGTCTGTACAGAAAGTTGTTTTTACACTTAAACGGGTGGCTATAGTGATAAAAGTGATCATGTGAAAATGACAAATATCCTGAATACATCTGAGTGCTAGCCGAATTCACAGTCCTATCTGCTAACTGTAGTAAAGTTACCTAAGTAAACTTTTCTTCTGTTAACACTTCTACAGCAGGGGAGGAAGGGAAGGGCACGCCAGGAGTTGAATTTCAGTCTCAATTGTATAACAGAATTGCTAACTAAGTTCCAGTTGCAGAACTAATTTCTGCCCTCAGGTAGAGAGAGAATTTGTTTCCTACTATAGCACTATACACTTCCCTAGCAGCATTACGATGGGTTTTCCACTTCCCTCTGAATCACTGGGGGATAGGCTACTGCCAAAGGCAGGACAGTCTGCTTCATAGACCAGCTTCAAGTGCTTGTTTTGAATGTTTGCTAGAGTGGAAACCTGTCAACAGCAGACTGATGAGGATCAGACAAGTGAACATCACCCCGATCCAGGTTTATGCCCCAACCAATGACAATGGTGAAGAAATTAAAGACACCTTCTATGAACAGCTTCAGGCAAAAATGGAGTCTACATCACACCATAACCTTACTATCATCATGGGTAATCTGAATGCCAAAGTGGGAAATGACACCACACACTATGACAGGGCCATGGGCAGACCATGGATGTAGCATCATGAATGCCAACAGTGAGAGCCTTGTAGGGTTTTGTTCCATCAACAATCTGGTCATTGGATGAACTCTCTTCCCACACCATGACATTCACAAGCTGACTCAGCGTTCACCAAACAGCAGAAATAAGAACCTGATCGATTGTCTGATGATCAATGGTACATGGCGACACTGCTTTCAAGATGTGAAAGACAGGAGAGGAGCGGATGTCGGTAGTGATAACCACCTAGCGATGGCACTTGTGAAATTCAAGCTGTGAAGAACAGGCATTAAAAACACCCATACAAAGATGCTTCAATGTTGAAAAACTACGAGATGTCACCATGAAGACTGCTTTCACCATTCAACCGAGGAACAGATTCCAAGCAAGATTTAAGGGATGACATACCTACCAGCATCACAGATAAAATCAACATGGCATGGGAACAGACTGCATCAGTCTACACAAAGAGCACCAAGGCTTGCCTGGGTTTCAAGGATAGGAAGAAGAGGAAGGAGTGGATCAAGCCTGATATGTGAAAAGCCATCAAAGAGAGAGGGGACATAAAGAAGAGATTGGTAGACACTAAATCAGCCAGAATTCAAGAAAGATAGATACGAGCAGAATTACAGAAAGGAAAACTGAAAAGTGAAGAAGCTAGTGACGGCAGACAAATGAGCAAGACCGTGCAACAAAAGCTGAAGACACAGCTAATCGAGCGTGGCAAGGAAACGTAAAGAATCACCACACTTGTCTGCGGCAAATATCGTGGCAGGACAAGTGCCCCCATAAAGGACAAATGTGGGATTGACAGAAAGAACAAGAAGCATGTTGCACAGAACATTTTAGAAATGTTCTGAGTAGACCACCACCTGAAGAAGCAAACATCCAGGAAACTGAGGAGGACCTTGATAACAACACTGAACCACCAGAGAAAGAAGAAATCAATGCGGACATCAAATCTCTGAAAAACGGCAAAGCTCCAGGACTTGACAAACTGAATGCGGAGATGTTTAAAGCTGACTCATAACTTGCAGCCACCATTCTCCAACCACGGTTTACAACAGTTTGGGAAGGACAACAGATACCCAAGGACTGGACCAAAGGAGTCATTGTCAAGATTCCCAAGAAAGGAGCACTCAGCAACAGCAGCAACTGGAGTGGGATCACCTCTCTATCTGTACCCAGCCAGATCCTAGCCAAGGTCACCATCCAGTGGATCTCACATGCTGTCGACTAGCCCCTGAGGAATGAGCAAGCCAGATTTCGCAGGGGATGTATAGACCAGATTTTCAACCTGGGAAACATCAGAGAGCAGTGCACACAGTGACAGAGACAGTTGTACATAAACTTTGTCGACTTTGAGAAGGCTTTTGACAGCACACACAGAGAAATCCTTTGGCGCATTCTGAGAGCCTATGGAATCCCTCTCAAGTGGTCCAGCTCATCAAGAGTTTTTACACAAACTTCACATGCAGCGTGGGATACTGTGATCTGTCTTTCAAAGTCAAGACTGGGGTTGGACAGGTATGCGTCATGTCTCCACTAGTCTTCAACATGGTGATTGACTGGGTGATGTGGAGAACAGCAGCAGATGTGCCAAGTGGTATCAGATGGACACCATTTTTCCCACTGGAAGACCCTGACTTTGTGAACAACCTGAGTTGCTTTCCCACACACCCATCAAGACATGCAGGAAGAGACAACGCCTATGCACCTTCGGATGCCAGGCTGGGTTAAGAGATGGCCAAAAAAAGAAACCCCAGAGACTCAACATATATTCACCAGCACCAATCAAGATAGATGATACAGACTTACCCAGTACAGACCACTTTATGTACTTAGGCAGCAGCATCCACCGGGATGGCGGCACCAAGAACGACACCCGGAGCAGATTATGCAAGTCCAGAAATGTCGTCAGAAGAACCAACAAAGTATGGAGAGCTACACAGTACAGTGTCTACACCAAGCTTAAGTTGTACCAGATATGTATTATATCAACACTACCCTATGGCTCAGAGTGCTGGCGGATGACAGAGTAAGACCTTGCCAAGTTCTGGTCCTTTCACACTACTAGTTTTTCAAGATACTTCACATCTTTTGGCTGAAGAAAATCTCCAACCACGACCTGCACCTGTGATGCCACCAGGAGGACATGACCACTTTCATCATGCGAAGATGCTGGAGATGGACAGGGCATGTGATGAAAAGGGAGGCAGACACCATTGTAAAGATAGCACTTCACTGGATGCCTGAAGGACAATGGAAATGTGGGAGGCTCAAGACAACATGGTGGTGTATTGTTGATGCAGACATGAAGAGAATGAACTACAACTGGGACACACTGGAGAAAATAGCCAAAGACAGACAGAAGTGGAGGACCTTTGTTGCTGCCCCACATGCCAGCAGGCATAACAGGCTTTAACTAACTTTCACATAAGGATTTCCTTTTCACTGCTTTTGCTCTTCTTCAGAGTGTGTCCTCTATTTGGTTCTAAATCTCCTATTTAGCTAGGAATTAAACTAGCAAAGACTCTTCATGATGGAAGACGGTGACACGTACAACACGAATCTTACAAAGAGGCAGCAACAAACTTAATCCCCAGTTCTGCAAACCAGAGCCATATACATGAATTCACAAGCCTCTGTGGACACTCACTGTGTGTGAGTCCACTACCACAGATCATATTATAGGATTATGTCTTTTAGATACTGTTACCCCTCATCAACCTTTCAGGGACCTTGATGACAGATTCCCTTCTCCCACACCTTCTTTTGCAATTTCTCTATTTAGACTTCTCAAGGCTGCCCAGGAAATTTCTGGGCACCTGAAACTCTGAATGAATTCAGCAGGGGGATGAACACCTCTGAGGATCAGACCCTTATAAACAGATTTTCATTATTAAAAATATAAAATGTGCAAATGGAAGATATTTCCACATTCGCATACAATTGCCATCTGTGGGCAAATACCAGACCCGCACCTGCAAGCTACAGTAGCTGCAACTACAAATTAGTTTCACAATGACACCCAATTTTGAAAACCAAACCCTTATAGTAGAAATAATTTCCCTAGTAACTTCCATCCAAGGATTTCAAATCATTCTCCATATATTGTGCCTCACACAATTGACCCTGTATTCTTACACTGACAGACACCCTAGAAAAAGTGATACATATGTAACACTGATGAGATGGATATTTGCATACATGCAGACAGGTAAACTGTCTGGCAAAGAAGTTAAGTGACTGTCTCACAATCGTACAGCAAGTCTGTGTCAGAGTCCAAAACAGAATCGAGTCCTGACTACCAGTTGAAAATTTAAGCATGCTTCCTGACAATGTAGACACCCCAGTCACACCCAGGCACATGAAAAAGAGAGGTCAGTCTCACTTCAGTGTTTTCTGAACAATACATTATGTTAACAGAAGGAAAACATCCAGATTTAAGGCCAGTGACCTTACGGCTTTGTTAACAAAAATCAGTAGAGAAGGAGTCCAAGAGTTCACAGGAAGACTATTTAAAATACCATTGTCTCTCACAGACAAATTCATGCCACGCACATCCTATGAACTGCAAGATTAGCTGCTATATATGAGATGCAGTCTTTCTGCTCTTGTAATGAATACTGTAAAGTCTTCCCAAGACCTCTCACCTGTGCCTAAAGCCAAAAACTGTTTCAAAATTAGAGGCATCAAGGGTTAGGCAGAGTTCATGGTAGGCAGTCAGCCTTTCAAGTGCTTTGTTTCAACGCAGGATAACTGTTTCTCAGCAACAGAAAACAAGGAGGCTACAGCTAGAAGTTGTTATGACATGTGGAGACACTAGGGAAGGCTTTTTTCCTCCCTCCGGGCCACTCCACTCAAAATAGTTTTTTTGACTGTTGGCTTTCTTTTTGTTTTAATCAACTGGGCTCTTTGGTCCAGGGAGAGGATGTTTGTTTAAATGTGGGAACTCTGCTCTGAAGGAAATTCATGACATTTCATGTTAGTGAAAGATAAAATTTAATCTTCACACAAATCCAGAGGTTAAAAAGTATCAGAAATCTTATCTGAACCATGATAAAGTTTGTGCCATTGTCATTTCTTCCCCACAATCTGGTTAAAAATGTACTGTCATAACCTTTGCAGATCCAAGACTTCATTTGATCCTACAGCATTAAAGTGTAACTTTGGCACAAATATTTTAAAATCTAGCCTCAGTGTTTGACACTTACCCACACGGAACAAAAAAGTTTAAGTGTACCACTTGGTTAACAATGTATGTAATAACAAAACAACGTGGTGAATTAAGGAAAGAAACAACTTTAATTCTGAATTTCATAGCCTTGGCTAGCTTTTTTAAAAAGTCAAATCTTTCCAGTTTTAAAATACATCTATTTAACAGTATTAGAATGCTTATACCTCACACTGATACCAAAATGACACTTAATGCAACAAGATTTTAGAGTAGAGTAGAAATGTATTTGATCGTTAAATAGACCAAAAATAAACACTACAGCTCATAGCGTGGGCAGGTGACTAAAGCACATGGGTGGGTGAAAACCATGGAGACCTGGCAGGTAGGTCAGAAATTGGAGGAAGCATGGGCTACAAAAGAAGAGACAAAGGAGGGACAAGGCAGAAATGGAGGGTAAAATCAAATCAGTATGTAAGTTTTCTGCATACTAATGCAGGAAATATGGGGAATAAGCAGGGAGATCTTAAAATGCTAGTAAATAAATAAAAAAAGTATGACATATTTGGTATCACAGACACTTGGTGGGATAAATACCCAATTGGAATATTGGTATAGAAGGGTGCCATTTAGTCAGTCATGAAGGATGGGCAGGGAAATAAGGGAGAGGTGTTGCTTCATATATTAAAGTGTGTATATTTGGACGAGGTTGATATGGACATAGGAGATAGACTCATTTAGAGTCTCTGGGTAAGGTTAAAAAGGGTAAAAAGCAAGTGAGATGTCATAGCAGGAGGTCTACTATAGACCACCTAACCAAGAAGAGGTAGATGAGGCTTTTTTAAACAAAACAGATTCAAGGCACAGAACTTGGTGGTGATGGGGAACTTCAAGACATCTGCTGGGAAAAGAACACAGCAAGGCACAGATTATCCAACTAGTTCTTGGAATGCACTGAAGACTTTTAATAAAATTTCAGAAGGTGGAGAAAACTGGGGGGAAGCCGTTTGAGATCTGAATTTAACAAATAGGGAGGAACTGGTTGAGAATTTGAAAGTGGCAGAAAGCTTTGGTGAAAATTATCATAAAATGATACAATTCATGATTCTAAGGTGTTGTAGAAGGGAGAAGAGCAAATAAAGACAATGGATTTCAGGAAGACAGACTTTAGCAAACTCAGAAAGCTGGTAGGTAAGGTCCCATAGAAAGCAAAACTAAGAAGAAAAACAGTTGAAGACAGTTGGCAGTTTTTCACAGGGACATTACAAAAAGCACAAGAGCAAACAATTCCTCTGTGTAGAAAAGACATTAAGTGTTACCAGAGTCCAGGCCGGTTTAACCAGAGATTCTTAAATGACCTATAAATCAAAAGGAACTGTATAAAAAGTGGAAACTAGGTCAAAGTACAAATGAGAAATATAAACAAATAATACAGGAATGTATGGGAAAAATTAGAAAGGCAAAAACACTAAAGCAGGCGTGTCCAACCTGCGGCCCGCATGAGGCCCTGGACAGCTAGTAATGCGGCCCCACAAGATCGTAAACTTTTAATATCATCATCTGATTTATATACATTAACTATATTATATATTTTATATGCAGCCAAAGACAATTCCTCTTCACTCAATGCGGCCCAGGCAAGCCAAAAGGTTGGACACCCATGCACTAAAGGATCTGAGTCTAGCTCAAGACATACAGGAAAACAATGAAAAAAAATTCTACAAGTTAGAAGTGAGAGGAAAACCAAAGACAGGGCAGGCCCATTGCTCAATGAAGAGGGAGAGACAACAACAGAAAACATGGAAATGACAGAGGTATTTTATGATTTATTTGTGTCATTTTTCACCAAGATTGATGGAGGCTGGATGCTTAACACAGTTAACGCTAGTGCAAATGGGGTAGGTCATGAAGTTAAAATAGGAAAAGTTAAAAATTCCTTAGAAAGGTTAGATATCCTCAAGTCACCAGGGCCTGTTGAACTGCATCCTAGATTACTCAAGCAGCTGATAGAGGAGGTACCTGAGCCACTAGTTATCTCTGAAAAGTCATGGAAATCAAGAGAGATTCCTGAAGACTGGAAAAGGACAAACACAGTGCCCATCTATAAAAAGGGAAATAAGGGCAACCCAGGAAATTACAGACCAGTCAAGCTTAACTTCAGTGCCAGGAAAAATGATGGAACCCATCTGCAAATATCTGGAAGACAAGGTGATAGGTAATGGTCAGCATGGATTTGTCAAGAGTAAATCATGCCAAACCAACCTGATAGATTTTTGATAGGTTAACAAGCTTTGTGGATAAAGGTGAATGGTGGACACGGTATACTTGGACTTTAGCAAGGCCTCTGATACAGTATTGCATGGTCTTATCAGTAAACCAGGGAATGGCAACCTAGACGGGTCTACTATCAAGTGGGTGCCTCTGATGACAGGACAAGAAGCAATGAGCTTAAATTTCACCCAGGAAGATTTAGGTTGGACATTAGAAGCAAAAATGTCCTGTCAGGTTGGTTAAGTACTGGAACACATTGTCTAGGATGGTTCTAGAATCTCCGTCACCGGAGATATCTAAGAACAGGCTGGATAAATATCTAACAGGGATGATATAAATGGTTCTTGGCCCTGCCATGAGGGCAGGGGACTGGACTTGATGACCTCGAGGACCCTTCCAGTTCTAGTATTCTATGATTCTAAAAGCATTAAGACCTAGTCCTTGTTTGATATGACAAGTTGTCCAATTGCCCACACTTCCCTCCACCAACATATTATTTTGTTCATATTTTTGTTTTGCATAGTCTTGCCAAGAAGTAGTGAATGCACTGTACTTCCTTCCATCTTTATAATATCCATGACAAACTGAGAGACTAAATAGAAGGATTAAGAGTATGTTACTACGTTGTTTAAACCTAAGAATCTGGGTTTTTCCCTATTAAAAACAAAGAATGACGAACAAGAATGTTTGTTGGCTTTATTATTTGAATTAAAAGGGCTTTTGTTTTGTTTTTTAATTATGTACTCTCAGACATTCTCCAGCAGCGTCAGATGCTCAGACAATTCAATACATTAGTACTGCATGATAGCTAGACAGAATAATAAAACTAAACTGATCATTTGCACTAAAGGCAAAAAAGTCAATGGTATTAAGGATGCCGCTGAAGAGTTATTAGAAACATGGAGAAATTTGTTCATAATATTTCAAATCTTGACAGTATTCTTTTATCTGCTTTCATTCTGTACAGTCTTAGTGTTGAGGAATTAGTGTTTGTAGAGTTTGAGAGTAGATGGGGAAGAGTTAGAACCAGCAACCATGATAATTTCACATTTTTGTCAGTCTAAATTAAAAAGCAGCAATATATTTACTATAAACAATGCAAAATATTGCATTCTGTGTTTCTAAGGCCAGAACTTTTGCACATGAAAATAAGAATCTAAACACTAAGTCACAACAACTATGATCCTTCCCTGTTTCCTTTCTTCATTTAGTCCTCCCCCATCGAGCAAACAAACATGCGTTTAACTTTAAGCAAGAGGGGCTTAATTTTAAGCAAGATGGGACTACTCATACACTTGGAAGTTAAGAGTTTTGCAGACCACTAGGAAAGACTGCACAGGAAGTATTATTCTGGGGGTAAAATAGTTTCCCACCTTTTAAATCCCAATCCTTCTTGAAGAAGCAGAGCATTAAATTTAGAAGCAGGAACAATATGGATTTATGCCTTCAGGTTCAAATCAAACTTTTCTTATGAAAACCCTGATGGAAAAAATTACCAGCCAATATTTATTTACAATAAAAAAATACTTCCCTATCTTTTTGTTCAAGCTCCACATTCATAGCAGTTAACCACATAACTAAATATTTTAGGGAATAGAGCTAAACAAAGAGCAGGTTACATATAAGAATGTGGCACCAAAACCAGAAATTTACATAACCTTGCAAAGAACAATGAAATGTTTAAACATTTATGTTTATCTGCCAAAACTGCCCCTTGAATTCAAACAAAAAGTAGTACAGAATACCTGGAGAGCCATGAAACATTTGCTCTCACCTAAATTTGTCCTGAAACCAAGTAGTAAATTAATTTGGAAATATATTACACAGACTCCAAACCCACAAAGCAGATTTTAAGGTTTTGTTTTTTTTAAGTTAATGTTACTCTGTTTGCACATTTGGAAAATAAACTTTTTCACAAACAGCCTTAAAATTCAAATAACTTTTCTCTTCTCTTACATGCAGCTACTGTTTAGGAGTCCAAAACTGAACTTCGTTTCCTTACCTAACTGAGTCCCTAATTCTGCAAATACTTATGCAGGCACTTAATTGACTTACCCAAGAAAAACTAATCTGTGTACAGTAAATCCTCAATATAATGGACCCCCTTATACCGGACAGCAGTCATAATGGTCATCCACTACCCTTCACTGCAATGGAGTAGAGTACTGTACTCTAACATAGTTTAAAAGACTCACCACAGCTACCATCGGGTCTTCCAAGGCTCAGACCTCCGCAGCTGCAGGGTGCCTATCTGCACCAGTCGCTGGGTCCCTGCCCCCGCCCCCAACTCAGATTGCCACAGCTGTGGGGTCCCTCGTTGCAGCTGGGACTGCCACCGGTGTGTCATCTCCCCCACCCCACTGAAGCTGAAACCACTGCAGCCGCAGCTTCCCTGGCAGCAGTTGGGACTGCCACAGCTGCCACCACCAGGTTCCACCCCCCTCCCCCCCGCCAGTGCTGAAACCGTCCCAGAGGCTGGAAGAGCTCCCACACTCTGCCCTGAGTGAGGGCAGCTCAGAGCCAGAGGAGCTGCTGCATTCCGGGCAAAGCGCAGGTGGCTGGGAAATGGAGGAGCCCCATGGCTCTGGCCTGAGCCCCAGTGCCATGAGAGCCACCACACTCTGCTGGAGCTGGAAAAGTCAGTAAGCTCAACCCTCAGATATAACAGACTTTCGGTTTTAGTGGACACCCCTTCCACTCCATTATATTGAGGGCTTACTGTATAAGAGTTTGCATGATAGAAGCATAATCACTAACCAAAAAAAATCAGTTTCAGGCTTCCAGAGGGTAGTTGTAAGTAAGAGAAGACAAAACTGACTTTCCAGTTAAACATTTGAAAACTGCTGAACTGTTCAAATGAGTTAAGATAAGTAAGGGTATAAGTGTCAGCAGGACCTGGGCCAACATTACAAGGTAAAAAAAGCTATTTTGTCATTTTGGGCTTGCTAGTAAGTGATCATCTGTTCATACTGAAGGAATATCAACAGAGCCCTGCACATCTGCATGTATCAGTGGAAATCATTTTTGTAGATATGAATGCAGATGCAGATATGAACTTTGTATCTGGAAACCTGCAAACTGGCTGATATCCACAGATATCTGCATATCATTTTTGCAGGTGGAAATAGTTTTATATCAGTGAAGGGCTCTAAATATAAAAAAGCTGTATCATAGAATTTAAAGTAGGACTTTTGTAAACTTTGCAGATATAAAAAGGACACAAACATGATTCTCACTTTTACAATATTCTTTGGGCTTTTTTTTTAATGTTACTATAACTGGGAAAAAAAATTTTCAGTGCAATTTACAAGGAACGCAAAAAACACCAGCAGTTTTGTATAATTAGCATGTGGGGGAAATGAAGAGGGTTTTCCATGCTCTGCACATAACTGCAAAACCTGTTTGAAGTAAGAGGTGAAACATGAAAGACAGGAAAGGCAACAGGAAAAATGCTAAACTTCATCCTTTTTTTTTTTTTTAAAGTGTCTTTCACGGAATGATTAATTGCAGATAGAACTATTCTTTATACACTGCAGCTCACAGAAAGCTGAATATTTTTGATGACTGTAATCCACAAGCCCTTCAAGGCTTAGGCTATATCTACACTAGAACGTTTTGTCCACAAAACCTGGGTGGGGCATCCAGATTGTCAGGGCTTTCTGTCAACAGTAAACCAACGGAATGCAGCACTTTTGTTGACAGTCTTCTCTCACTCTCTACAAGGCATAACAGCTCTGTCAACAGAAAGCCAGTCCGGATGTTCCAGAAGCCCTCTGTCAATAGACAGGGTTTTTGGCAACCCTGTCAGCTATGCTTCCCTTTGGTCACTTTGTCAAGAGAGTGGCTGGACAGTCTGGCTGCTCTCTGTCAAAAGAGCAGATCGCAAGACCACGTGTCAATTTGGCCGCAACGTGTTGACAGAAATTTTGTCAGAAGATATCTTCTGACAAGCTTCTGTCGACATATTGCTATAACCTAGACATAGTCCAGGTGGCAGACTGGTCCCCCACATACTATAACCTACATCAGGCCTGACACACTCATTGCCTCAGCACATTGTTGTCACCTTAGATATCTCAAAAGTGCCAGGCAAGATGTCATGTGCACACCTGTAAACAATCATTGTGTGATATACAGGATTTTGTATATATAAAAGTTTATTTGTGCGTGTGTGTGAGTGTGCACGAGAGAGTGCACAAGTGTGCAGCCTGGTTACATGCACAGGACAATGAAAGTACATTCATAGGCCATGTAAACAAAGTCATCAAGCTAAATGAGGAAGGGAGAAGAACACCGAAACATCATAGTAGGTGACAGAATCTGCATCCCAGGAAGCTCTTCAGATTCCTGTAGCAGAGACAATGGACCTGAATAGAAGGTGTGCAACAATGCTTTAACTACCTATCAATTATTAGAGAACAGCATCTTGTGAGCAAATGGAAGTTGCACCCTCTTGTCTAGAGATGCTGGTAACTTGATATGAGTAAGAAAACAGCTTTGGCAGAGATTGTTATGATTATGTTTTAGTCACCAGAAAACGTGTTGTATGCTGATTTATCTTGACTTTTTTTAATTGCTTGATAGCTATGGTAAAAAACCTAAAAGCTCTCAAGATCATAGTACTAGTTTTGGTTTTGCGTTGATATAGAAGATTCAGATTTGGAAGTCACACTGGTACTTATGTTTTTGTGACGAGTAGATTTCATCATTTCAGAGTTCTCAGAAAGGTAGCATGTATACGTTAAGTTAAATAAAGTGCAGTAAGTGATAACAGATACCATTTGTTTAAATATTTTGAATCTTTTCTACATTTTGAAACATACTGGTTTCAATTACAAACACAATATAAAGTGTTCAATGCTCAATCTATATTTATTTTTATTTTTCCATTCCCTTATTATAAGTACTGAAATGTAATCTCCTTATCATGAAAGTTGAACTCAGATGTAGAACTATGTAAAAAAAATAACTTCATTCAAAAATAAAAATGTAAAATTTGAAAGACTACAAGTCCTCTCAATGCTACTTCTTGTTCAGTCACTTGCTCAAACAAGATTGGTTACAATTTTTAGGAAATAATGCTGCCCACTTCTTGTTTACAATGTTACCTGAAAGTGAAAACTGGTATTTGCATGGCTGGCATCACAAGATATTTACACACCAGATGCGCTAAAGATGCGTATGTCCATTCATACTTCACCCACCACTGCAGAGCACACCCATCCATGCTGATGGCAAGTTCTGCTTCATAACAATCCAAAGCACAGCAGACCAATGGACGCATAGTCATTTTCATCATGAGTCTGATGCCATCAACAGAAGGTTGATTTTCTTTTTTGGTGGTTCAGATTCTGTTACTGTTACATTGGGGTATAGTTTTATTAAGAATTTTGAAGCAAGAGCTATACCTTGTCCCTCTCAGATTCTGGATAGCATTTCAGATTCCTAAACCTTCAGTTGAACGGGCTACCCATTTTTAGAAATATCCCGTTGGTACCTTCTTTGCATTCTGTCATCTCCTCTGTGAAAGAGAGCCCTAACTCTATTCTTAAAATAAACACATATTGGGTCATCCCGTGAGACCAAGATGACATGAAATATATGGCAAAAAGGAGGTAAAACAGAAGAAGAGACAAAATGCTCTCAGGCTGAATGTACACTACAGCCCAGCTTCAAAGGGAGTATGGTAAGTAGGGTTTCGGGAGATTATTAATGAAGTGCAGTGAAGGAGTAAAGGGACTTTGAAGTAGCCCAGGCACTTCAAAGTACCCAAGGGTTTGCCACGGCTATACGCAAGCCAGCACTTTGAAGTTTAACACTTACAAGCTGCCGAGGGGGGGAAATAAGCTTCATGAAGTGCTGCATGTGCACTGCAGCACTTCACTAATAACCTCCCGAAACCCTACTTACCATGCTCCCTTCAAAGCTGGGAGCTACTGTACACAAAGCCTCAGTGAGTTTAGTCACCAAATTTAATTAACATAGTATTTTTGTAATGAGCATTCTCAGCATGAAAGCATGTCCTCTGGAATGGTGGCTGAAGCATGAATGGGTATAAAAAATGTTTAACTTACTGGCACTTAAATACCTTAAACCACCAGCTACAAAAATACCACGCAACACATGACCGCCCTTTCAGGCGATACTGAAAGCAGGTAGCATTCTCTCCCATATATGTAAACAAGTCCATTTGTCTTAGCAATTGGCTGAACAAGAAATAGGAATGAGTGGACATTAGTCTCTAAAGTTATACGTTGTTTTGTTTTTGAGTGCAAGTATAAATTTCTAACATGCACTTTAACTTTAAAGAGATTGCAGTACAGTCTTGTACGAGGTAAACTGAAAAACATTAACATTTTACAGTTCAAATTATTTATTACATGTCTAAAGTGAACACTGTGCATTTTGTATTCTGTGTTGTAACAGAAATTAATATATTTGAAAATGCAGAAAAACATGAAAAGTATTTATTAATTTTCAATTGGCATTCTGTTAACAGTGAAATTAATCATGGTTAACTCAAATAATTTTGATTAAAAAAATTACATGAGTGAACTGTAAATAATCACCACCCCTGGTTTTTTACATGACTGATGATGCAGGTATGCACTATTAACTCAATGTTCACTGAAACAAACTAGAAAATACTACAAAAAAATTGAAAATGACATATTACTTCCCTTTGGAATAAAAAGCCATGAGATAAGCCATCCCTAAACAGGAAGGAAAAACTGAACCAGAGTGCTACAAAAATTCAAAAACATGCTTCAAACTTTATTATATTTTGCATACTTTTACAAAAGCTTCATTCTCCAACAAAACAAAAGGCTTATAGTTAATTTGCATGTCAACAGATAGAAGGCCCTAACTCACTCTTTACATCCGTACTCCTTGCTTTGCGGTTTTAAGATGCAAAGGGGAGTTAGTATCTTATGTTTTATCTTCCTGTAAAGTACTTCTAAATCATGCTAAATACTTTTCTACATGTGCCACATTTTTCAACCCTGCCTCTATTCAACCAAACTTGTTCCACCTGTCCACCAGTGAAGATGTTTTCACTTGCCCTTTCAGGATAACAAGCTACAGCTTGGGGCTTGTTCTGAGTCAGCCATCAAGGTTATTGTCTCCAATTTAATCACACGCCTCTCGCCCCTGCTCCTCACATTTACTAGGAGGCTGCTTCCTGATCTAGGAAAGTAGGTGTATTACTGTGTGGTTTGTTCACCCTCAGCAGTGGTACTTACCAAAACCACATGAAAGGGTGGGGGTTTTTTTGTTTCTTTTTTAAATCCAAAATGCTGGTGGCAGATGGAAGATTTAACAGGCAGCAGGGCAAGGAGGAAGTATTTACCAAGTGAGGGTGTAAATGTCATAAGCATTTACCATATAAAAATAGAGGGGTAGGAAACTATTAATTCAGTGGAGATGTGAAACAAATTCTTTACACAAGTGAGGGGTTGAGGGAAGCACTGCCATGGTGCATGCAAACAGTTATGGGACATTTATTGCATGAAACTGTGCACTGGCAGGAGGACCAAGGGGATACCCAGACACAGAAGCTTTTTAGTAACAGAGAGTAGGCCATGCTAGTCTATACACTATCAAAACAAAAAGCAGTCAAGTAGCACTCTAAAGACTAGCAAAACAGTTTATTAGGTGAGCTTTCGTGGGACAGACCCACTTCTTCGTGGGTTTATTAGCTCACCTAATAAACTATTTTGCTAGTCTTTAGAGTGCTACTTGACTGCTGTTTGTTTTGAAGCTTTTTAGGGTATGAAGCTTAGGCACAGGAGAAACTACGTGATAGGAAGGAAGAAGAGGAGGCTACACATCTATTTTTGGGCTCTATACATGTAGGGGTATTCACCAAATGAGGCAGAAAAGGGAACATTTTACCACCAGTGGGTTAATTCAGTAGATGAAGCAGTGTAGCAAGGAGCCTCTACTGGGCTGAGGTAAGGAACAGCCACTGAAGTGGGCAGGAGCAGAAGGGGCACAGGTGATCTAGCAGATGAAGGCAGTCCCTGTGCTCTCTTTGCCAGAGGGGTGTATTTACCAGAGAAAGGTAGGCAGTGTGTGTGGGAGGTGTATATTTACCTAGGGCACAGAGATATTTCCCAAGAGAAGGCAGGTAAGTGGGTGGGTATTTACCTGAGGCAGGGTGTGGGGTATTTACAGGAAGAAGATGGTCAGTAGGCAGGACTTGACAGAGGGAGCACAGCTACCAGAGGAAGGAGGGCAACAGGGGCTATTTACCTACAGAAAAGCAGGCAGGTTAAGATACAGCATGAAGTCAGGTGGTGTGGGATATCTACCCCAAGCAGTGGAGGGGGTATTTCCTGAGAAAAGATAGGCAGAGGAAGGTATTTACAAGAGGAAGGCTGGCAGTGGGTGAGGAGGCTGTGGGGGTATTTACCTAAGGCAGAAGCGGGAGGGTAATTTACCAGAGGATGGCAGGCAGCGCGGGGGAGGAGGTAGCTACCTGAGACGGGCCGGAGGAGGAGGGATAGTTTACCAGGACAGGCGGGAAGCGGGGTATTTGTACCCGGCGGGGGGCGGGTATTTCCCACAACAAGGCGGGAGGGCTGGGGGTACGCACCGCGGGGAGGGGGGTATTTACCGGATGAAGGTGGTCTTGCCCGTGCTGTACTGCCCCACCAGCAGCACCATGGGCTTGTTGTCGAAGTCGGCCTCCTCCAGCGCGGGCGAGTGGAAGTCATGGAAGCGGTAATAGTCCTCGAGCGGCTGCAGCCGCCGCGTGTACAGCGCCTTCAGCCCCCCGGTCACCGTCTGCACCGGGTCGCCGCCGGCCCGCTCGCGCCCGCCCGCCTCCTTCCCCAGCCAGCTGAACATCCCGACCCCGCCGCCGGCAACGCCGCACGCACCGACTGACTGACTGACTGACCACAGCCCGGCCCGCGGCGCCCTCCTCCCTGCGCACCGCCCTGGGGGCGGGCAGCGAGCACGGCCCACCCAACCCGCTGGCTCCCTGCTGCCCCGTGCGCCGCTGGGAGTAGCCACCGGATTGGCTGTCAGCGAGCTTGGGGGCCACGTGCCAGGAGTGTCCCTCGGCACAGCCCCAGCTGGTCCCCCGCCCGTCCCCAGAGCAGGAAGCCGCGCGGGGCCCTTCATTTCGGCCGCGTGGTGCTGCCTGAGTAGAGAAATACTGCACCTGCTTTTACCCAGACGCCCTTGCAACTGGCAGAGCAACACCACCCTCGGCCTAGTCCTTTCATCTTAAACGTCTAGCAAATACATAGAGAAAAGGGGCAGCTGGCTCTGCTTCTTGGAGAAATCCAACCCTCCAGTTCCTAAAGGTAGCCATTCTTTGTCATCTGAGAAATCCGTACCTAATGTAACGTGTTTCACAGAAGCCAGATGACCCAGAATGAGCCTCCTCTTCATTTCTAGAGACAAGCCAGATTTCATACCGTATTGATATTGACATTATGCCGTGGAACTGGTCTAATCAATGTAAATTAACAAGAAACAATGACTTAAAATTGCACTTATCTTTCTTCCTTTTACTTGATATCGCTGTCTGATGTACTGAAATTTTCAAAAACTGTATTCTATTATTTTTTAAACACAGTTTAATTGAAGATGTGTGTCTAAGTCTCCTAATTGCTTTAAAAGACACAATGAATGGGATGAAAACTTATCAAGTAAAAGGAATAAATAAAAGCCTTGCTGCCTATCTTGAAGATAAGACTTTGGAGTAGATCCATGTGAATGGGCAAAACATTGCTGAAGCTACGTCAACATTTGGCATTAGAGGGTATGTCCTCCATACTGATGGCTGATACAAAGTGATTAAGTGTTTCTGCAACATCCTTCACCTACTTAAATACTGCTTGGTAGTCTAATATAGCTACAAACAAAATTTAGTGATATTTATTTTTCAAAATCCCACTTGGACTGCCTAGGTTCCATCTATCTTAGAACATAAGATTAGCAATATTAAGTCAGACCAAAGGTCCATCTAGCTCCGTATCCTGTCTTCTGTAACTGGCTAACACCAGGTGCCCCGGGGGAGGGAACAGAATAGGTAATCATCTAGGTGTCCATCATCCCATGTCACCCATTCTCAGACTCTTGCTTACTGAACACCCCATTTTAAGGTCTCATCTTCTGACTTCAGAGGGACTGGATTCCGTCTCCTCTCCTCTCCACTCAAAGAATAGCTGTTGGGCTCAGAAACCTCATATTTTAACCATTTTGCTTTTGCTTGCATTTCTGTTTCTTAGTTTGTTTAAGGCTACCTAAGCCATTTGTAACTTTGTTATTCTGTGTTTAAGAAACTTCGTGCTGAGTCTAAGTATTTTAAATTGCATCACTTTTGCTCTTTTTGACTGGCTTCCCCCTTTTTTTTTTATTGAAATATCCGTTTAAGTTTTGTTTCCCCTTTCTAAGTTTAGTTTTCTGTCTCTAATTTTTGATGACTTCTTCTTGAAGGTATGAATTTAAACATATTGTAGCCACCATTACTTCTTCCAACCAACATGTGCATATAACTTAAGAGCTCACTAAGGTAGCAGCTATAAAAATATAATTATGGTATTTCTAAATTACAACAAGCTAATAGAAGGTACTAATAGAAGGCAACCTATTCAGATCCTGAGGGAATTCTCTGATGCATTCAGACTGATTTATGTTCCCCTATCAGTTGAACCAACCACACGAATATTTCTTCTACAAAGGGTGTGCACCTATAATCCTAGCAAAGTCAGTGATACATGTAGAATGATTCTGCAGACCCTTTCTGTATATTACTGAAATCAGGGATAGTAATATATTTTAACCACACATTATATTAGTACATTTTTACATAGTTCTGAAGTTCTGAGTTTTCTTCATTATGTATGGTCCCTCTGCATAGAGCCTTCACGAGGTTCTATTTTTGTGTCTATTAAGTATTGTTAACATGCCCCTTAGTTAAGATTGCTACTGATTTCCAGTATAAAGTTTTATTTGTTACCCCTTATAAAACTTACAGCATCTCAAAGAGGAGAACTATGACTTGGTCTCTGATACACAAAATGTTACTCATAGAGCTGCACAAGATCTGGGAAAAGGGCTTACATTCCCAGTGACTCCTTCATGGTGTCTAAAAAGCAGCAGGAAGGTTAGAGAAGTGGTTCTTCTCTTGCTTCTGCTCATCAAGCTTGCTGCCCGGACACATTTCCCTCCCCTCCTTCCTGTACTCAGTAGAATTCTAGTCCTTCTGGCACTATGAAACCAAGAGGAAGAGTGACACACTTCTACGCCCTCATTAGATAAGAGCCTTGATGCTGAGAACTAACAGGAATTTGCAGATGACAGACTTCTTTTTTCAGACTATGGAAAGTCTGCCGCATCAACACTTCCCTCCACAGAATGGTAGATTAGCATTAGGACAAGCAAGACACTTTTACCAAGCAAGCAGACCATTCCACATATCACTGAATCACATAGTCTGCTAGATTGGGCCTTCTCCCAGGTCCTTCTCCCACTAGGCTTGTGGGCCTAGTAGGAAGCCTTTGCAACAGAATATAGTACTGTTCTTTAAAAAAATTAAGACTTTCCCCACACCCAAAGAGTTTGTTAAATTAAAATCAAGTTTGCAGGCACATATCTGTGATCTGAGTTTCAAAAACAGACAAAAACTAAAGCTCTGCTATGTTTCTACAAAATTAACTTCACCTTAGGAATTGTTTTCTGTAGAATTGCCTTATTAGTTATGAACCTAAACTGGAAAGCCAAATTCAAACTACGCAAAATACTATGAAAAGTCACATTCAGGTCTGATGTGGAAGCCTGGTACTTGAACCATTTCTACAACACCAGGCCCTTTGCTAGTTGTGAATACAGAATCAATCCTTTGCATTAAATTTTCTACTAACAGAAGAGGAGGTTGTTTAAAAAAATCATTATTACCACTTTAGAATAAAAAATACTTTATTATGCAACTTTAGTTCATATATGTCTTAACATTATTTTATTTAAAAACTGATTCTGTTCACCTTAAAGTAGTGGAGGTCTTGTTTTAATTGACAGAATAGGTAAAGTACAAACAATGATAATTGAAGTTCCTTAATATTTCCTTGCCAATCTGCCTCAACTTTGCCTTGGAAAGTCCATGCCTAGAAGTGACAGCACAGTTCATTCTCCATGATGATTCAGTTCTTGGCTGCTCTGCTGAAAATGTCAACAAAGAAGCATGTTGCTAAATTATGGAAGAGCTTTCCTGCCTATTCCTATTTCTGACAGGCAGATATTTATTCGTTGTATTGCAGATTACTGTTTTAGCACCCTTCGGATTTCCATCCATTTCTGATTCAGTTTCTTTTCTTCAGTAATATCTGTGAGTTGATACTTCCTGTGAATTCCATAATGCTTGACAATAAGTAAAATGCTAAGATCCCCTCCCTCAGCCCCCAATGATAGGAGAGACACATATAATATCACAGAGGAGCATGAGGTTTGAGATTATTTCCTATGTTTTTTTTTCCGTTCCACAGCTATACGCAAGGCCTGAAAAATCAAGTCCTTGTTATTCTGAACATTGTAGTAACTCAGTTTTGCCAGTTTGTCAAAATCTTCCTCTGAATATCTCACATTATTTACATTATATGCACCGTTGACATCAGCAACATCAATTTCACCTTCTGCCATCTCCGAGGCACTACGTTTCACACCTACAGGAAAATAAGCAATTATTAAGACATTATTATACTCTTAGGCCTTGTTAGCCATGTACACATAGTCACAGACCAGACTTCTCTCCCATGAGATTTTCTTACTATGAGAATGTTTTTGTAAATGTGTATAGCTTAATTCACTACATTGCTGCCTGCATCAACATTTGCAAGGCTGGTGAAAATTAGATGTCTTATGTTGAAATGGACTGAATCATTCATTGAACACCCTCTACAGGTTAGCAAAGTGGGAGACATTCGTGGTGATCCTAGAAGCTGCACATCTATTAGTAAAGCAGGACAGGAGTACACATGGATGGCGGTCAGCAGACAGGAAGAGGGAATGGGGAAAGATGGGGCAGTGTTTGTTAAGAGGTGAGCAGCAGAACCAATCTTATTATAAGGGAGAAACAGTGATTCAGTTAGCTATATCAATCATAAGGTGTCATACACTTTGTGGCAAGCTACATTTAAACTGTCTAGCAGGATGCCTGGATTCTGATGCAGTAAACTGGAAATTACATGACAGCTTCATTTAAGACACGGAGATGATTTTAATTTTTAAATACAAATATGATTCCTAAACCAATACAGTAGACCCCACATTGTTTATTTCAATATTAAATATAACTTATTACAGGATGTTGTCAGATTTTCCATGTTCAGCCTAGGGTAGATTTTTGTATTGATAACACATAACTGTGTTGTAGACAATGCTCAGGAGGAAGCAAGAGGTTTTAGCACTTGGGTAAGGTACAGCGGAGTCTTTGACTAGTCTGAGGTTGTGACAAACACATTAGGTGGATACATCTATTAAAAATGATCAGCAGCCAAGTAGTCATCAAAAATTGATATTTAAAACTATTTGAAGTTTCAGCATCAAGAACCCATTGAAGTCAACAGAAGCTATTCACACCTTTCAAAGATATGTTTTTTAGGTTGTCATCACTGAGATGCATCACAAGTCTTGGGCTCTGAGGCTATAAAACTGCAATGTAGACATCCAAGGCCAAACATCCATTCTATAATTTCATAAGCCAGTAATAGGTGTTTTATTGCAATATAGATATACCCGTAGTCCAACACAGAGCTGTCCTGGTACTGTCATGGAGGAGTCTAAAAGCAAAGTCTTTTACAGGCCTCCAGCCAATAGAGATGTATTATAATGAAATTAAAAGTGGGATACCAGAGAATGGATAGGCTCATCATGTTGGCTTTCATAAAGAGATTGGATGCTGCTAACTCACCAGGTGCTTTGTAATTTCTGAAGGTGTCATTCACTAGTGGGAAAAGAAGCACTACAGGTGTTTCTGGGCCTTCTTTGTCTCCAACTATGTAGCACTCCTTTAGATTTTTTTCTTCATCTTCAGCTGGCACAACTTGGGGAAAAGGGATTCCCTGCTCTGAGAAGTACTTAGATGCTTTTATCAATGGCTGGATAATCAAGGAGGGAAAACATAACATCAGAAATCAGTGATAAGATTAAAACCACAATTTAGCTAAGAGATTGACTTCAGTGGAAGTACCTTTGGAGTAAATCACTAAACAGCATGAGTAAGGGTGGTAGTATATACCACACTCTGCGATCTGTAGTTCTCGTATCTCCCCTTCTGCCACAGCTGTGGTTCCATTTCAGGGACTGATAAAGGGATCCCTCGGTATAGTTTGCATTGGTACACCACACTGGAAGCCTTGAGGGTGTCAGGCACCATAGGATGGTATATTAATTTTGTGGGCAAGTTAAGATTATTGTGACAAAAGAACTGCATGTTAATAAAGTAATTGTGCAAGTTTTATTTCATGTGGGTGGGTACTCACTCACGTATTCTTTCACTGAAGCTCATCAGGGTAATAGGATTAAGCTCTAACATGTTAACTACAGTATAACACTTCATCAAATGAAAGTTATCTTTTTGTAGTGAACTTCCTGTTTCTTAAACCAAAATTTTAGGGAAAAAATGCATTTAAGTATTTCTTCAGCCACAGCTACAGTTATTCAGAATGCAAGATACTTTGAGCTTCTCTGAGGCTGCATCTACACTAGAAAGTTTTTTTTTTTCTAGAAAAAACCTGTGGAGCATCTACACACAAAATGCGCTCTTTTGATCTGAAAGCGAAAGAATGTGATCCTGTTTCTAGTGTCCCTCTTCCTCTCCCAGATGAGGAAGAGCACCTTCTTCTGACAGATTCTTTTGATAAAACAACAACAGAGGGATAGCTGTGTCTATATTCTATATTCTATCAACACAAAAAGGCAGTCCAGTAGCACTTTAAAGACTAACAAAATAATTTATTAGCTGGTGAGCTTTCGTGAGACGGACCACCACCGAATAAATTATTTTGTTAGTCTTTAATGCTACTGGACTGCCTTTTTGTTTAGGAAAAAAGGGTGTGTAGATTCTCCGTGGACCCTTCTTTTGAAAGAGCAGTTCCCATGGCACTGGATTATCAATCCCTGGCCCATTCATTCACAAGAGCAGGGGCTGTGTGGACACTCTCTATCGAATAAGCAGATTGATCTTTTGATATGCTTTTTTGTGCATGCACATGATCTTTCAAAAGAAGGTCTTTTTTTTTATTTTGGAAGATCTCTTCCAGAAGACCTTTTGAAGGATTGCTGTAGTGTAGACAAAGCCTGGATGTCTGAACAAATACTGGAAAGAAAAAAAGCACCAAAATGTTTTTATTTGAAAGTCCAGTCCCCATGATGAGACACAGGAAATTGCATTTAGGTATCTGATGAGACATTCAAATTGTCTTTGCATGTATTTGAATATCTGACCACAAGGCTCAAACACTCCGATGATTACCGGTGCGTTTAACTGAACTTGCAGTTCCCCACACACGTGCCTGAAAGTACGTTTATATCTGGAAGTGCACACCTATACATGTGGTGGCACATGTAATTTTCAAGTACTTATAACTCCAGTATTTCTAAATGTAATTTCTTCAAAATTAGTCAAAGTGCACTTGCCTCATCCCCTCACCACGTCTAATCCACTCGAGTCAAATTTACAGTCTTTCACATTGGGATAATCCCAAAGTTGGCAGAACAATTTTTGACATACACACCCATCATGCATTTATTAACAGGTGAGAGAAGTTTTTGCCTAATCCAGAAATGTGTACATCACCTCTCCCACAAGTACCAAGGTACCTCGCCACTCTGTTGAATCCATAAACGCTGATTTTAGCACACAGGTTTCCCGTACAATGAATGAGGGAGAAATAGGCACCCAAGAATAGGATCCGCAAAAGCTAGTATGCTAGTTGAGAAACTGCCTGAACAAGCCCATAGTGGATGCTGATGAAAAGGAGTTGTTCTAAGCCCCACCTCTTTTGGGGTTAATGCCTCTAACTCAAGGCTGGTGTGAGGCACTTAGCTTTACTTGGGATCCAAAGCGGTACACTATGGTCTCAAACTCATGGCCTGTGAACCAACTACAGCCTGAGCATTTTTGTAGTCTGGCCTAGGACTCCCTGCAGCCTGGGGCATGACTGTCCATCTCCTTCCCCAAAGTCCTGCCCCTTCCCACCACTGCCCCTCAAGTACAATCCAGTTCCCACGGCTTCTGCCCCTGCAGAGAGTGCAGGAGGCCTGTTACCTGCTGCTGCCCCACTCCAGGCTCCCATGGCAATTTCCCAGTCTGCATGCCTTGCAGGGAAGGGTTTCCAGGGGGAAAAAGAGTGGGGTGGTAGCAGGAAGGTGCGGGGCTTGGAGAACAGGTATTTCCCCCTTAGGCTGCAGAGACTCCTAGGCCAAACTGCAAAAATGCTTGCACCATAGATGACCCACAGGCTATGAGTTTGAGATCCCTGCTGTAAACTAGAAAACCAGGAGCACATGCTTAATTCCCAGTGACAATGCTGGAGGGAGGAGAAGCATAGCAGCCTCTTTCACGTCTTTTGACCTGGTGGTTTGGGCATTCAGTTAGAACGTTGGAGCTAACAGCACAATTGCCACTTCTGCCTGATATGGAGAAAAGTAGGAAACCCATTTTCAAAGCCTAGTAGGTGAATGCCCTGACCACTAGGATCAAGGATCTAGGGAAGACTGCCTTTTCTGCTCCTCCTCAACTATTCTGAGAGGTGGTGGTGATGTATGGAGAATGCCTATTGGTTTTGTCCCCTCTTATCGGATAGGAATGGTAACCCACTGTTTTCCCTGGTTTGAGGATCCACAGAGGTTTGGATATTAGATAGGTGTCCAGCGACCTAGCTAAGGCAGCAGTGTATGTACCTGTTGTTAGAAACTTAGGCCTCTAGGGTTACATCTACACAGCAGCCCTATTTTGAAATAAGTTATTCCGAAATAGTATTTTGAAACAGGTCTGCTACACGCACACAAATATATTTCAAATAGCACTTAGCTGTTTCGAAATACATAGTCTGCACAAATAGGCCACGTCTACACAGCCATCTCCCTTCTGGAAGGGGCATGGTAATGAGCAAAGGGGAATAATAAAATGAGGCCCATATTTAAACATTGTGTGCCTCATTTGCATATTCCCATGAGATTTCGCTTCCAGAAGCTACACAGCAGTGTATACGAGGCCCTTCTGGAAGAAACCCTCCCCTTATTCCTCAAATGTTTCAGGAATAAAGGGGTTTTTGGAAGGGGAGGTTCCTTCTGGAAAGGCCCTGTCTATACAGCTCTGTAGTTTCTGCAAGGGGCTCTTCTGGAAACCAAATCTCATGGGAATATGCCTCATTTGAATATTTCCCCTTGCTCTTTACCATGCCCTTCCAGAGGGGAGGAGGCTGTGTAGACCCGGCTGTAGGGCTCATTTAAAAATTGCACCTATTTCAAACTAACTATTTTGAAATAGATGCTGTTAAGACAGACTGCATCTACACTATGGCTACGTCTGTACTAGCATTCCTCTTTCAAAAGGGGCATGCAAATGAGGGAAATCAGAAATGCAAATAAGATGCAGATTTACATATTTGGCACCTCATTTGCATATTCTTTTGAAAGAAGAAAAGCAGTGTGGATGCGGCTCTTTCAGAAGTAATCCCCATCTTCGAAAGAACCCTTCTTTCCCCCCTTCCCCTTTTTTTTTTTAAAGGAAGAAGGGGTCTTTCGAAGATGGGGGTTACTTTCAAAAGCGCCACATCTACACTGCTTTTCTTCTTGCAAAAGAATATGTAGATGAACCAACAGATATTTAAATCTGCACCTCATTTGAGTTTTTGATTTCCTCATTTGCATGACTCTTTCAAAAGAGGAATGCAAATGTAGACACAGCCGATGAGGTAAAATCAATTTAAAGTCTGTTAATCTGATTTTTCCAAGTGCCTGTCCTCACTGTAAATTCCATTAGCTCAATTTATGGACAACTAAAATTGCCATAATATCGAAATCCGAAAATTGTAGTAACCTGACGGGTGTAGTGTGCAGTTCAAATTTAAAATTCCAAATAAAGGGTAGTGAGGCTATGCCATGTCTTTAAATCAAATTCATTAGCCTCTACAGATGTCTCATATATGCCCCACAATTCTCTGCTCTGGCCTCGTACATCTCCACTGCTCGCAGGTGGGGAGGAATTAGGCAACAGGAAGACCGTTACAATTCGGCACCTGGAAGCTCATGGCTGTAGGGTCATGAGAGGCTGCAAAAATCTTTTCTTTTTCTTTGCTAGAAGTGCTGCTGCGGGGTGTGTGGTTCTCTGTATACCCCTGCTCGCTGCCTTTTTTTCTGCACTGCCTGGTGCCAGCCACTGGCCCCCTCTGCCATGTGTCAGCGAGGCTGTGGGTGGGAGTCGTGTTTGTGTGGTAGGATGAGAAACTTCTTTTCAGACATTTACATATTGTCCTGAGCCCCACATCTCCTCCCTTCCCTTTCCCCCTGGGGGCGCCACACAGTCTGGAACATCCCCGCATGCAGCTGCATCACATGGCCTGACATGGAACCCATAAAAGGATGTGCTGCACAAGGTGCCAGGCAACTTGTGTGCTCTGAGGGTCACCATTTTGAGGGGGGCTGGCTGTAGCCAGAGGTCTTTTAGCTGCCCGAGGGAAGTATCCCTCGGTGGTCACAGTTTTTGGGGCTGGCTGTAGCCAGGGGTCTTTTAGGCCCCCCCGCCCGCCCCCCTAAGCCATACATGTTTCAATGAAGTTAATCTATTAGCTATACAATTACCACAGTTGTCGAAGTAAGGCTTGTTGCAAGGAATATTCTTGTCCTAAGGGTCTTCTTTTCCAGGTGCAAACCTGGCTGTAGTCTAGGGTCTTTTAGCCACCCCGAGCCATAACTGTGAATAATTCATTCAAGTTTCAGTGTAGCACCCGTGCCTGCTTAAAGACTTAACATGGCAGGGGAAAGAGGAGAATGAAATGTGGGAAGATGTCATTGTATTCCCACATCCACTTATGGGGCCAGAATGCAACGAGGCTCAGGGAACTGTGGGATAAGTTCCCACAATACACTGCTGCAGCACTTGATTTAAGCTACTTGTGTGTGGCAGCGGTAAGTCAATTTTGTGGGGAGCATGTGGAAAGGGAAAGATGCTCAGAATCGAATGGATAAAACCTAGTGTTAAGAAATCAATTTTAATAAAATTGATTTTACCTCGTAGTGTAGATGCAGCCACAGGGAATAGTGCTTATTTTGAAATAAGTGCTATCCCACATCTTAGCAACACCTGTTTCAAAATAGTTATTTCGAAAGGGGCGCTATTCCTCCTGCATTGAGGATTACTAATTTTGAAATAATGCACCCACTGTTTCAAATTTATTTCGAAATAGCATGTATATACTGTAGACAACAGAAAAGTTATTTTGAAACAACTGCTGTTACCTTGAAATAACTTAGATATGTGCTGTGGAAGTGTAAGAGTTACATTGTAAAAATCACACTATGATACAATGTTGCTTCTGAGCTCAAGAAGGGGAAGTTAAGTTGATGCTGTGTATAGGAATGTAGGGTGGGTTTGGATGGAGCCAGGTGTGCCTGGGAAAGCAGGAACCAGAGCAGTAGGTGCTAGACGGTCAGGCGCATCCTTGGAATATCATGGAAGGACAGAGTGACCAACACCGCCGTCCTCAAGCAAGCTGGAATCCCAACCATGCACATCCTTCTCAGGCAGCGTCGACTCCGCTGGCTTGGCCACGTCCACAGGATGAATGATGGAAGGATTCCAAAAGACGTCCTGTATGGTGAGCTAGCCTCTGGCAAAAGACCTCCCGGACGCCCCCAGTTGCACTACAAAGATGTCTGCAAGAGAGACCTCAGAGAGGTAGACATCGAGCTGGACAACTGGGAAGAACTAGCGGATGACCGCAGCAGATGGAGGCAGGGGTTACACAAGGGCCTTCAGAAGGGCGAGATGAGGATCAGACAGCTCGCAGAGGAGAAGCAAGTGCACAGAAAGCACAATAAGGACTTGCCAGACACCCACCACATCTGCAAGAGATGCAGCAAGGACTGTCACTCTCGTGTGGGTCTTCATAGTCACAATAGACGCTGTAAATGAAGTCCTCAATTGAAACTTTAAAGGGTGCGATCCATAGTCTATGCAGACTGAAGGATGCCTACTACTATACCCAGAGAGACAAAAACAGGAGACTGCTGAAGGTGATATGGAAATGAAGATACATGATTGGTCTCAGGGGCTATGTGGGGTGTGTGTGTGTCTGGTTTTACTTTGTTTATTAACTTGCCTTCTTTTGTCTGAATAAATTGAGAGACCTGAGTCCTAGGTGGGGGGCTCACATTTTTCTGATTGTATTAGCAGAGCAGCTTTGCTAATAAACAGAGTGGTCTGACAAATTGTGAGTCTCAAGTCTAACTTTGACAATTTGGAGGTTCCACCGAGATGGCAAACATCTTCGCTGAGGCAGCCGGCACCTGGACATTTAGTCCGAGCGGTCCTCTGCGAGATGGAAAGGTGCACAACCACAGCGCGGTCTACGCCATCGAACCTGTTGGTTCCCACTCTGTTCTGGTAGGGGTCCCGGGATCTAACTTCTGGAATCTGGTCCTGATCAGGTAATTATTCTTTCTGGGTTTTGACCGGTCTGAGGACTGTCCTGTCTCTCTATCTATCTGTCCTCCCTGTGGTGTGCTTGAGTCTGGGCGCTGTCTCTGTCTGGGGACTGGCTGACCAAGGGGTCCCATCCCCGCGGTCTGGATAAGTGAAATCTGCACGATTGGAGCCACACCACACCTTGGGTATAACCTCTGGTGTGAAAGCAAGGGCGATTGAGGCAGTAGCTTGTGGGCGCCTTTCTGTGTGTTCCACCGGGTACTGCTCTGACAAACCCGAATTTCCTTCTTGTGTGAGTGGTGTGTGAAGTCCTCCTATATGGGTAACCAGATGTCTAAGGTAGAACAGTTCCCTAAGGGGATGCCGGCTCATTTTATGTATTTTAGAAAGGGTCCAGACTCTCGTAGGTTTCTGGAGGAATGGTCTAAACTGACCCTGGAGGACCCCAAATTGCGGTGGCCACTGTCAGGTTCTTGGGACAAGGACCAAGTGAACACCTTAAAAGACAAACTCGTCCTCCAAAAACTAAATTGGCTAAAGGAGAGGTAGACTGCTTCATGCAGTGGTGGGAAGAGGCAAATCATAGATGAACTGAATCAAAGCTCACCTCTCTTAGAAATTCTAATGATAAATTAAAAACCCAGTTGGATGCAGTCTCTCCCACCACCAGTCTGAGAGCTCCCCTTTGCCCAGTCCTGTGTAATGATCTGGATTAAACCCCACCGTACTCCTGCCCTAGTAAAGGAAAAGGGAAAGAAATGCCCTCGGTAACTACCGATGATGAGAGTGGTGACGAGAATGAGGAAGATACCCTCATTGGCCTCGCAGCCCTGCAAAATGTTATGAAAAGACAACCCAAATCAGACCACAAAAATTCTCCTGATCTCGCTACCTGGAAAAGAGAATCTGATGGGAGGTTGAAAAAGGACACTGATAAAAATGTTGTGGCACCTTTACAGGTCCTTAAGATGGAAGGAAGTGAGCCTGTATGGAATTATAAGCCCTGGACCCATACGGAACTTTTGTCTATAGTTAAAGGTTTTCCTAAGCCACAGGAAAATCCTATCAAATTTGCTGACGAGTTTCTGTTAGTCTGTGAAACCTGTGAACCCTCTGAGACAGAGCTTCTCCAACTGTGTAAACTGTTAGCCTCTACCGGTCAGTATCAAAAATGGTTGACTGCCACAGACTGGCCAGCTGAGGCATGCCATTCAACCATGAAAAGTACTGGCCCAGATACTGCATATAGAGACCGGTGTAGGGCTCTTTGGACCTGCCTGTATGAAGCCATTCCTAAAGTGTGGTCCCCTAAACAAACTGGACAGCCATACGCTGCTGTAAACAAGGGTAAGGAGAGAGCCCGGGAGACTATCGGACCCAGCTAACTGATATTTTCCTACAACATTCGGGAATACAACAGCCTGATGTAAATGGACAGGGAGTCCTGGCACATGCATTTGTTGACGGCCTTCTCCCTGCTATAGGCAGTATGCTAAAACGAATAAGTGTCGGGTGGGAGACCGAGACCATGGACAAATTGCAGGCAGTAGCAGAGCATTGCTACCGCACTTTAAAGGGAAAGGAGGAACAGTCCTCCCAAAGGTTAATGGGTCTGCAAATGCAGCACTACTGAGGACAGAGCAGGCAGTACCGGGGATGGGGACGCGGTCACGGGGGCAGGGGGGGGCATGGGACTGGACTTTCGGGTGTTTGTAATTACTGTAAGCAGCCTGGACACTGGAAGAATGAGTGTCCAAGCCAACCTAGTAACCATGCAGGAAACCAGCTAAACTCTCCGCTGGTCCTGTCAGCTAATCCCCAACCCTACTTTGTGCCGCAACAATGATGGGATGCTGGGGAACCTCAGGAAATTTTAGTTCCCTTATTACCTCTGTCCCCTACTGGGGAATGTGTCCTGACTATTAATGATCTTTCTCTTCCTTTCCTTGTTGATACTGGAGCTTTTCTTTCTACAGTCCATACCACTGACCTACCTGCGGTTCCCCAAGCTAGAAAAACTGTGTCTGCTGTGGGCATTACGGAAATCCCTACCGCTTTTCCCCTTTCAAAACCTTTATCAGTTCAGGTTGGCCCCCCTCTCTGAGGACCATGAGTTCCTTCTCTCTGATTCCACTCCTGTAAATCTTCTGGGTCGGGATTTGCTATGTAAACTTGGCTGTACTATTTACTGTTCCCTAGACGGTGTCTATCTACAAATTCCTCAGTCTTACCTGTGTGATTCTGCAGCCTCCCTGCTGTCCAAAACTTCCCTTTCCACGCCAGTTCCTTGTTGCCCCTTAGTCCCGTCCCTCAAACATCTAATTTTTCAGGTTCCGTCCTCTCTATGGCCATCGCACCCGCCTGAAACGGGCCAATTAAATACTGACCCTGTTCGCATTACCATAGACAGTTTCAAACCTCTGCCTTGCCTGTCTCAGTACCCTTTAAATCCTGATGCAGAGGCTGGTATTGCTCCAGTTATAACCACACTGAAAGAACAAGGCATTATTGTTCCCTGTTCTAGCCCCTGTAACACCCCTATCCTCCCAGTCCGAAAGGCTGATGGTAAATCGTGGCAGTTTGTTCAGGATCTCTGAGCTATTAATCGCATTGTCATACCCACTTTTCCAGTAGTCCCTAATCCAGCCACAATACTGGCTTCTATTCTGCCAGACGCAACCCATTTTACTGTTGTGGATTTGTTCTGCTTTCTTCACCCTGAGTCCCAGTATCTTTTTGCCTTTTCTTATAAGGGTCAGCAATACACATGGACTACGCTTCCCCAGCGGTATACAGAGAGCCCATCTTACTTCTCCCAAGCCCTAGCCGGGGATCTTGCTGACCTGGTTTTCCCATCAGGATCTACACAGATCCAGTATGTAGATGACGTACTCCTCTGTTCCCCTTCATTGTCAGCCTCAGAAACTGATTCGTTGGTGCTCCTTATTGCCTTAGCAAACGAGGGCCATAAGGCCTGCTCAAAATTGCAGCTCTGCCAAACCTCTGTCATGTACCTTGGCTTTCTTCTTTCCCAGGGCTCCCGTACACTCTCTCCCACCCGGGTTCAAGCCATCCTTAGCTTTCCACAACCTCACTCTCCACGCCAGGTCAGAAAGTTTTTAGGCATGACAGGTTTCTGCCGGCAATGGATTCCCCAATATGCTTCTCTTGCTAAACCGCTCCAGGAGCTTACTCGGTTCTCTGTGCCTGACCCCATGCCGTGGTCCTCAGAAGCAAACGCTGCCTTTACTTCTCTTAAACAGAGCTTAGCTTCTGCCCCTGCTTTAGGATTACCTGACTATTGCAAGCCTTTCACCCTTTTCTGTCATGAACAATCTGCTTGTGCACTCGGAGTCCTTACCCAACAGCATGGTGACAAAAATCGCTGAGTAGCTTATTTCTCTGTCACCTTGGATCCTGTTGCCCAGGGTTTACCCCCCTGTCTGCACGCTGTAGCCACTGCAGCAAGCCTTGGAACCCTGGTGGAAGAGTCCATACCAGGTACTGCTCATTACCCATACAGCTGTAAAGCTATCTGGCATCGCAGCATGGATTCATGCTTCACAGTGTAAGAAAGCACCGTCACCAGTGGACCAAGCACCACCTCAGGACCCTGCAGAGCCAGTTTTGGCTCCAGAAGAAGACACAGAGGAACAGCCTGCAATACCTTACAATCTACGCCCCCGTAAGGGTTGCCAGAAGCAAACGGTAAGCAGATAGCAGGACCTGAGAAGAAGCAGTAGTGAGCCTAGTGCTTGCTGTCTGGTGGACATAAAACCGTGACTGCGGTTCCCTCGAGAGAGGTTGTCAGAACCAGAAAGGGTCTTGCCTCCAACAAGTGCCCCTGGTGGAACCTAATCCTCGGCTACTGGTGTCTTAAGGTCTGGGGAATCCGAAGTGACAATGACAATTCTTTTATTCAGCAGCAAGTGTGGATAGCTCAGACTCTCAATACCTCTAATTGCTGGCTCTGCAGCCACATCCCAGCTCACTCACGAGCTAGCGTCCCCGTCATGTCAATTCCTCTTAATTCCTCAGATCTCACCGGAGGACCTCATGCACTTGAAAAGACGTGGAAAAGAAATGACACTTGGGGACTGGTGAGAGCAAATGTTTCTAAATGGATAAGTGTGGTAGAGGGAAAGGGCAACTGGTGCTGGGTATGTAATGGGACAGGGCTGAATTTAGGGAGGAGCAGCTGTCTCCAATATATTGTGACCCATGGTGTATGGGACTATTCAAATAAGATTGGAGTATGGCGAACTGGGTATGGGGATATGAATTTTTTCTCAACCTGGGATCAAACAGGAAAATCAATCTCTTGCTCCCCCTACAGCCTCCCAGAGAAAAACAATACAATCTTTCAATGCCATGCAAATGTTACCGCTCCCTGCAAGGAAGATTATCCTGTGCCCTTCGAGGGATATTACTCCTCTTTTATAGACGCCTATATGTAAAATAGATGCAGAGAACCTTTCCCGGCTCTAATAGGGCATCATTGGGTCTGTGGGACAAAAGCTTATACCACGTTACCAGCTAACTGGTCGGGTATCTGTTAGCCTGCTCAGCTTTTCCCGCAATTCCGTGTGCTTCAATCCCTCCCACGAAATTGCCTCCATAATTTTAGGCAAAGAAGAAGAGATTTGTCGGATGCCCAATGGTATGTGGATAACATAAGCCCTTTGATCTGGGAAGAGGCTATTTGTAGTTCCTTCATCCAATTGGAGGAGAAATGCACCATGCAAAAAGGCTTTTATGATTACATGCAGTAGCTGAAATCATCGCAAATGAAACTGGAGAAAGTCTAAAGGCTTTGGCAAAAAAAAAAAAAAAAAAAGAAAGAAACAGGAGCAGGCCGACAAGTGGTCCTCCAAAACCGTCAGGCTTTAGACATAATACTAGCAGCAAAAGGAGGGACCTGCACCCTCACTGGAACAGAATGCTGTGTATATATACCTGATAATACCAACGATATAATAAATCACGCTAGCCACTTGGAACAGATTGCATACCTTCCCCACAAAGAGCCAAGTTCCTTATGGAAATGGCTAAGTAGCTTATTTAATTTCTCTAGCCTAGGAAACTGGTTGTTTCAAGGACTTCTGACTATCTTATTTGGAATTTTTATGATTTCTGTATGTTTCCAATTAATCTCTTGTTGTATCCAGAGCTGTGCTAGACACACCATCCAGCAGGTTACCCCTAACCGGAGTGCTAACCTGATGGATTTAAATAACACTGATGAAAGGAAAGAAAAGGAACGGTTAATGTATGTAGCCAGTAATTGTTGGTCATAGGCGTAGCTTGACCAAAAGGAGGGATTGTGGAAGTATAAGAGTTACGTTGTAAAAAATCACACTATGATACAATGTTGTTCTGAGCTCAAGAAGGGGAAGTTATGTTGATGCTGTGTGTAGGAATGTAGGGTGGGTTTGGATGGAGCCAGGTGGCCGTAGCCCAGAAGATTTTTACAGAAATAATGCCAGTATTTTAGGTGCCTTCAGGGTTAGGTGGAAGCTGAGCAGGGATTTTGAGGATCTCGGTGGTGCCTAAATTTTGGACTTGTGCCTAAAGTCAGAATTGTGCCTAAGTTCTTTTGTGGATCTGGGCCTAAGTAGTGATTTTTATAGAGAACACACAGCCCATTGCTTCTCAAACAAAGATTCACACCAGTGATAGTGCAAGGTTATTCCTCTTACAAACAATTTTCTTTTCAAGTATTTGTCAGTAGAGCATTAACAATACTGGCAGGGGAAAGTGGGGATATTACCAAAGAAATAGGCATAAATCTGACCTTTATCTGTGATCCTGAACTGTAGTTGAAATGCAGGATGAGATCTACTTTCCTCTCTGGCCTCATCAGCGGTGGGTAACTGGTTTCAAAGGCAAATGCAGTATCTATCAGAGCCAGGTTTTCTGCTGCTCCTGTCAGCTGGTTGGGGTAAGAGTCAAGCTCACAGTCTACCAGAAAAAAAATTTCTTATCAAGAGAGTGCAGCGTTGCAAGGCTGAGTGTGCCACTACTCAAAACAGAAAAGAATTAGAGAGAAGAGAGAGAATTCAGCTTCCATTTTACTCCAGACAGTTTTATACAACTGCAGTCTAGTTGGTTTTTTTTGTTGTTCTTCATGTTTGTGTTTCCTCATTTTGCTTTTTGCATTATTGACTTGCAGCAGCCATCTTTTTGTCTATCACATTACAATTGGTTCTGTCTGCTCTCTGCAGACAAGGAGGTGATATGCTGGAACACAGAAGACCTGTGTTCAATTCCCTGCTCTGCCACAGACTTCCTGTATGACCTTGCCATATCACTTGGCTTCTCTGTGTTTCATTTCTTCCTATGAAAAATGGCGATATTAGTACAGTAGGGTCTCAACATTCGCAGAGGGTTCCATGTTGGGAACCCTTGCAAATGCTGAATTTCACAAATATGGCAGCCCTGGCTACTGACGCTCCTGCCTGGGGCCCCGGGGGAAGTGGCACCTGCCGGGGCCCCGGGGGAAGCAGCAGCTGCCAGCGCCCCAACCTGGAGGCCAAGGGGAAGCGGCAGCTGCAGGCGCTCCTGCCCGGAGCCATGGCTGCTCCAGCTGCTCATGAGTAATTGAATTTGGTTTGCAAATTTGGAGATTCTAGTGTACTTCTCCACTATATGAGGTTCAGGACTGGGAGGTGTCTGGATGCGATGATAGTGAGGTCATATACGTGCCAAAGATAGATATATGTACATTTGGAGCAAATTAGACAGTTTTCTTTTTCGTTTCACTGGTAGGTGAAATCTTACTGGCTCAAGAAGAATTCCCTATATCAGTGTTTCTTAAACGATGTTCTGTGAAACACGGGTGTTCTGTGAACATCTCGCAGGTATGCTGCAAGCGTTTCGAAAAATATAGTGATGGTGTGTACTTTCTGTTATAAAAATCAGATAGAATATTATTTTTACATTGCTATGATACTGGATTAAATTACTTCCTTTTGTTTTTGCTGTGTATGTTGCTGTTTTTTTGTGGGGTGTGGAACAGTTGGGAGTCTGACAATTTTTTTTGAAGAAAAGTTTCACAGGTGCTCAGCTGTCTCAAAAAATTTAAGAAACACTGCTCCATATTTACAATGGAGAATACTGCCAGAGCCAGTAACATCTTACCTCCTAGTAAAAAGGACAAAAAAGACAACTTTTCAATGGCATCAACTGCACATCTACTGACCCTCACACACACAACTTGTAAATTGCAAAGCCACTTGATAAAGATTCATGATAATTCCTTAACTGTCTTGTCTGCTCTCTGGCCACTATTCCATCCATCTAGGCAGGACGATGAGCTGTCTTACTTAAAGTCATGATGTATTTATGTATAGAAAGGTTTGAATGTCCTTTCTAAAGGCTTTTATGGCTTCCTCCAAGCCCTGCATAGTTAGATTCATGAAAACTAAGACCTCTGATATTTTGAAAAAGGGGGCCCAAAAATAATCCAAAAGGGACATTTAAAAGCTCTCTAAAACATTCCTATAGCAAATGTCCTGTAACATATATGCCATATACAGAATATACTCTAGTGTGTTGTGGATTAAAGGTTTCTTAGGCATTTGTTTTGGAGGCAGAGACTTCAGCCTCCTCAATGTCTTGACAATCGCTTGCACATTTGGGGCATATTTGGAATAATAAACAATAGCAACATAGTAATAGCCTGTATAACATACTCATGGCTTTGCCACTCACAGGTATTGGGCATATCCAAATTTATGTCCTTTAAGTTAAAGCCTTCCTACTATACTGTACCACAACACATCACGGCCGTGTCTACACTAGCCCCAAACTTCGAAATGGCCACGCAAATGGCCATTTCAAAGTTTGCTAATGAAGCGCTGAAATGCATATTTAGCGCTTCATTCGCATGCGGGCGGCCGCGGCACTTCGAAATTGACGCGCCTCGCCGCCGCACGGCTCGTCCCAGTGGGGCTCCCTTTTGAAAGGACCCTGCCTACTTCGAAGTCCCCTTATTCCCATCTGCTCATAGGAATAAGGGGACTTCGAAGTAGGCGGGGTCCTTTCGAAAAGGAGACCCGTCGGGACGAGCCGTGCCGCGGCGAGGCGCATCAATTTCGAAGTGCCGCGGCCTCCCGCATGCTAATGAAGCGCTAAATATGCATTTCAGTGCTTCATTAGTAAACTTCAAAACGGCCATTTGAGTGGCCATTTTGAAGTTTGGGGCTAGTGTAGACGTAGCCCACATCTCCATGGGTTATCCCACCTAGGCTATGTCTACACTAACACCCCTCTTTTGAAAGGTGGATGCTAATGAGACACTTTGAGATATGCTAATGAGGTGCTGAAATGAATATGCAGCAATGTTTATTCGCTGCATAGGAATATGCAGCACCTTGTTAGCATAATGGCAGCTGCAGCACTTCGAAAGAGCTGCTTTTGATGGCGCGCGGCTTATCTACACGGGGTCCTTTTCAAAAGGACTCAACAGACTTCAAAATCCCCTTATTCCTATAACCATAAAGGAATAAGGGGATTCAAAGTCTGCAGGGTTCTTTCGGAAAGGTCATCGGGTAGATGAGCCACACACCAACAAAAGTGGCACTTTGGAAGTGCCGCGGTTGCCATTATGCTAATGAGGCACTGTATATTCATTGCAGCACCTCATTAGCATACCTTGAAGTATCTCATTAGCATCCCCCTTTCAAAGGGGGGGGGGCTAGTGTAGAGGCGGCCCTAGGGTGTTTTACAAAGTAGCAGAACCATTTGAGTAGCTTCATACACTTCCACTAGAAACCACAGGCAGCAACACTAAATTCCATCCCCCCAACCAATCTTTTGAAATATGTTTCAAATAGAAAGTTATCACCATACCTTTCCATTTAGAAAACTCATTCTCCAAGTAGTTATTGTGCATCTGGCAACCCTTTAGAAAACTGTGGATTTCTGAAATTGCTGGCCGCAGCATAACAACATCTCGAAAAACAGTTGAAAGGCTATTTGCGGGGGAGATTGCCTGAGTATTTAACTCACTCAGCCTTATAGGAAGAAAAGGTTCCTCCTCTGTAGAAAAGAAATGATACAAGTTTTGTATACCTGGATTCATTTGGGGGATAATCGGTCATTAATTAATAGTACATTTTGACTTCCTTCTCCACTAATACCCAGGCTCTCTGCAGATGTAGTTGCTTATTTGTCTAACCTTTGCAAAATCTGCCTCTTCTTACTAGTCCACAGTGCTAAAAACCTTGCCCATATATAATTCTCTCTAACCTGGTACATTCTAATTTCTTTGCCCTGACCTTATCCCAGTTAGCATTTTACACCTAAAATAATCTTCCTCTGCCACACTTTTGTCATTTCCCTTTCTCTCACAAAAACACATCCCTTTACTAAATTCTTATATCTCAAACAAATTCAAGCTCTTTGTTCTTGTTCTAACTATATACAATTTGCATGTGTGTGAATAAATAAATAAAACAAGTTGCAGCTTACAAATGTGAAAGGACAAAATGAATCATAATAATATTTGCTGCAGTGGTCTCCTTTCTCCACTTTGTCTGTTGTAAGATTCCTTTGTTTCACAATTTGGTCCCCATCCTGTGAGCCCTTACTATTTAGTGGTGTACTTTCTACTGAGAGTCATTTATTGACCTTAATGGAATGGACCCACAATAACAAGCACTATATTATGCAGTAGTAAATGTTTGTCAAATAGGACTCTTGCATCATAAAGTCCTTGGGGTAGGGTCAATATCTATTATTTCTGGAAGCATCTTGTATATCTGTGCTGCTTTGTTATTATTATTATTATTATTATTATTATTATTATTATTATTATTTCGTACTACTATTTTAACGTATGTCTTACATCTCTGGACATCCTAATAAATGCTAAATAAAACCATAAGGAAATATACCTAAAAATTCCTGAGTGGGGTCAAAAATAAAAACCACTTATAAACAGTAAAATCTAATGGAAAGGAGAGCATGTTAAATCCCATGCACAAGGACGACACCCAGTTGGTGTTTATCTAGACAGAGAACATGGAGGAATTATGGACTCTGAAAGAATAAGCCCCGTCTACTATACTTTCAAGATTATTTTTTCTTAAAGTTTGCCCTCTTCCTTTATGGCTCCATCTCAAGGGCATCTCTTTTGAACCCACAGTAAATCTCATAATTTATGCTTCTCAATCAACCAAAATGACATACTCTGCAACACAAAACCCGACATTTCACTTCATGTATTGGATAATAAACAAAATAAGCAAACTAAAGCAAGATATAATGTAAAAATAACTAACCAATGTCAGTAACTCTATCTTGGGTCCATTTGTGCCAGAACTCTTCTGACTCACAGGAAAAATACCAGACATCCATAAGGTTTAAGGAAAATACACTGCTCCAGATCCCTGTGACGTGAAAAAAATTTGACAGTGACCTGTAACTTCAAAGTATTTTACTTGAAAATTGCCTTCCATCCTCACCAATGAACTTTATTCAATTTCTTTCTGTTTGAAGACTTCTATATAAAAAAGCAGCATCTCCCTCACTGTGTATGCTCACATGTGTAAGAAAAACGAGAAGTCCTGTGACACCTTATAGACTAACAGATTTTTTGGGGCATAAGCTTTTGTGGGCAAAGGCTCACTTCGTCAGATGCATTGGAAATGACAAAGTGGGCCTTTGCCCAGGAAAGCTTATGCTCCAAAAATCTGTTAGTCTATAAGGTGCCACAGGACTTCTTGTCGTTTTTGTGGATACAGACTAACACAGCTACTCTTCTGATACTTTTCACCTATGTGTGGTAAGTATAAAGAACACCATCTACTGATTTAGGATGTGTAGTGTTTTTAATGTATTTGTAAGTTCATTAAACTCCTTATACTTCAAATAACTTCTTTATTACAAAGATCATAAGATGTTTGCCTTTTCTTTCAAGATTCTTCTTGCAGTTGCAAATTCTTGACACACATGGATTGTATATAAACATGCAATCTAAAGTGTTTTTTTATGACAGCTCAGATTAGGCTGACTTTTATAGGTACAATTCCACTTCTATAGATACAATCCCAACAATCAGGGATCCATCTTATCCAGATGCCTATTGCACCCCACACTCCTCAGCCTAATATACTCCTCTGTGCCATTCTCTCCCAGCTTCATTGCAGCAGCAGGAAGCAGAGCTCCCTACCCCACAATGCATTTTTCCTGGACAATAAATACCTTCCAAGAAGCAGATCCGGGATTCTGGGATCTTCTTCATCAGCCGACCCATGAAAAACTCACTTCCAAAATTCTCAGAGCGAATGAAGGCCCCATATTTAAGGAGTCCCACCTCATAGGGAGTGAACTCTACCCATTCTAAAGAAGGAATCAAATGAAAAACCATTACTTCAGTAACTGAACGTGGGTAAAGAAAAACATCATTGCCATATGGATAAACTGAGTTATTAATAGCATAAGATTTTGACTTTGGTCTCCATGAAAACCTAGTTGCTGAACTATTGTATCTTCAAACATGTCAGTTTTATTCAATATAGTTCCAACAGTGATGAGCATGGAGAGTGAATTCTCTTCTCATACTCTCAGGTATCTAGAAGGTTCATGAGATTTCTGGTTCTTCCTACTTCTGTGCAGGCCAGATCATTTTATGATAATCTCTGTCATAATATTCTGCTTCTGATTCCAGGGAAAATTAGAAATATAGAGATATACAAAGGTTGCAAATGTGAGTAGATTGGTTTGGAGAATTCTCTCATTAAATTAACCAGTTTACCTAACCCTAAGATGAACCCTATTAGATTTAAAGAAAAATATTTTTCTAGAACATAATTATTACCTCTAAAATCTCGATTGCTAATGTTATCCTTCACATTGAGAGCAAGGTAGATAGGCAAGGGATTCTGACCATGACTGAGTGCTTGTTGCTGATCTGTGAGTTTATGGTGGTCTTCCTGTTTGGAAACAAGATACATAACTGAGGAAAATTTAAATGACATAGGGACCTACCACTTTATCAGGGCTTGGAATATTACAACAAGATGTCTACTTGCTTCCAGCCATGTTTTTCTCTATGGGTATGACTTTGCAATGTGCTGAACACTCTGGTACTGATCCACCGAAGCACATGTGCTTAACTTTAAGTACATGAATAGTCTCATTCTTTTGAATGCTTAAAATGGTTTAAAAATCACTTTATCAGAGTTTTGTACACTGGAAAATTCGAAGATTTCACTGGTGAAAACTGTTCTTTTTTACATTAGCTCATTTTTAAAAATGGACCCCAACAGACTTAAAAAAAATTTCTCAGCTGAGAACATGCATGACTCATTTCATCTATAAAGGGTAAATGTCACAGGGAAGCCACCATTACAGCACAGCTGTATGAGAATGGAGAGCCCGGTGGTCAGAGTGCCCTATAAACTGAGCACTTGGTCATCTGCCCAGGAGAGATTGAGGAGGCGCCCAGCTGATTAGCAGAGTACCTACAGCTCCACAGCATATGCTTCTATTGATGGTGCACATCCACATGTGCTTTGGTGCACAAAAAATTTATTCCACCCATGGATGGGGAAAAAAGAGAGGGAACACTGCTGGTGATGACATGGTTTACATTTGTATTTTGGGAAGAACCACTTTCCATTGCAGTGGGTAGGGTTTCTTGCACCACGCAGCCCTGACCGAAAGATGGCAATGTGATCCGGGAAGAGTGTTACATGTCAGCGTGGCTGCACAATGTACTGATTCAGCACTTCCTTGAAGGGGCTTCACTGTGGGGGTGCCATTCCTTCCCAAACCGTCGCCTACAACCATGAAATAGAGCAGAATTGCCAACATTGCCAGCCTTCCTGTGGACTGAATTCCATTCAGGAAGCAAGGGTGCGTGTAAGCACTGAGAAACAATAATCTCATCTGCCTACATCAGCTGTCATAACATTCTCCTATTGTGTTTTAATTGGTATGGGTTGGAATTTTGATATTTTAAAATGCCCTTGTGGAATAAGTAAATAAATAATTAATAACATGCGCGCGTGTGTGTGTGTGTGTTAAAGGTAGAAAAGGTTTGATGGAAATGGGTAAATGTGAAAAAGTTTTATCACTCAATGAAATTTGTATTTTTTAAACATTATTTGTGTGGTTTGATACTTTATGTGCTTATTTTCACTGCTCACCTCAGTCAGACACAGATTATTTTTCAAAAATAGGAGAAAATAATTTTTAAGGAAGCAAAATTAATTCATTTAGAAGAATAACTGATGGGGGAACAAAAATGGGGATAGAAAATTTCAATGGAAAGTTTGGAAAATTAAAAATTGAACTTTTTGGGGGGGGGGAAAGAAAACCCGTTCATCTCAATGAGTGTGCCGCCTCCTTCTCCCTGGCCCAGCCTCGGTTCCATGTGCTGCCAGGAAAGCTGCTTCTCACCTCACTTGCATTCTGCATTACATGCTGTGTCATGCTTGGAGTCCATCTATTTCCAGCTTCCTAAACAGAATCTTTCCTACTTACTGCTGTCTGGCAGGAGTTCTGTGAGCCTTTCCTGGCCGGGATACTTGCACTGGCCTCTTTGGTTTCATTTTCAGTTTGGCAGCTACCGCCCGCCCCTATCTGCCCAAAATCTTCCTCTCCCACCCTAGGTTTTGTCCCCCATATGCAATAACACCCCACTGCAGTGTGGGGATGACAGAAAATTGCAGATGGCTTTAGGGGAGCACTTATGATGAACTTCCTCAAAATTGCACATTGATTTTAGAGCCCTTCAAAAAGTACAAGCAGCTCATATGCCAAGGGTGCAGCTGCATTTTGGGAACTCTTAGACCAAACAATTCCAAATTTTCATCACATGCTCTATTCCAGCTCAACTTGTAGCATGCCCATTGTCAAGGAAATCTCAATATACGTATTGGTTTTAAGGCACTTTGGATAATCAGCTCTTAAAATACAATTTTGGATTTTCTAGAGTTTCCATGGGCATAGGGTTTCTTTCTTGGTTTTGAGAAGGTTGAATTTTAGCATCCACATGATGCAGTCAACAAAATATTTGTGTGGATACCTCTGCAGCCATATTGAGTGGGCATATCCCATTAGAGTTTAAAATTTATCCTCATTTCTTCTTTCATAGACTCATACAGCCAGAAGAGACCTCAGGAGGTCATTCAGTCCATCTCCCTGCCCAAAGCAGGACCAATCCTAACTAAATCATCCCAGCCAGGACTTTGCCAAACCAGGACTTAAAGTCCTCTAGAGATGGAAATTCTACCACCTCCATAGCTAACACATTCCAATGCTTCCCCACCCTCCTAGTGAAATAGCTTTTCCTCAATATCCAACCTAGATCTCCACCACACCTACTCATTCTGATATCTGTGACTACTAAGAACAGCCGTTCACCATACTCTTTCAGACCTCCCTTCAGGTAGTTAAAGGCTGCTATCAAATCCCCCCTCACTCGTCTCTTCTGCAGAAGAAATAAGCCCAGATCGCTCAGTTTCTCCTCATAGGCAATGTGCTCCACCCCACCAATTATTTTTGTTGCCCTCCGCTGGAGCCTGTCCAATACACCCACATCTTTTCTGTAGTGTGGGACCCAGAATCGGATCCGGTACTGCAGATGTGGTCTCACTAGAGTCAAATAAAGAAGATCAGCTGCTTAGAGGAAGTCTCTGAAGAGAAATAGTTCTGTAGTACCCCATCATGTAACATGGCTTCAATAAGGAGTCCCCAGAGATCTGTAAAACATATCTTATGACCCTCTTGTTTCCGCTGGTGTAGCTCCTTTATATAGTATTTCAGACGATCCATGGAAAAACAAGCCAAGAACTTGTTTTTGAGCACATGTCTCCGAGTATCACTGACTGATGCCTCCAGATCCTTCTGTGACCACTCAGGATCTTCATATAAATTTGACATTGTCCTGGGAAAAGGAAATGTAAGAAGAAGATGGTCAAAATTACAGCTCTGTGAAACTGAACTTTTAGCTTAAAGCACATTGGGCAAAATTTCTTGATTTCATAAGGATGTGTGGGTTTACACCTTTTTGTTTCTTTTGGGTTTGAAGGAAACCAAACACCTGAGTGAAAGATAATTAAATTTAACTGAAATCAAAGTTTCATGAAATGTCCATTAAGTGGGCCCAGACTTGTTTGACACTCAACCCAGGCTTGCCAAAAGATTTAAGGTTAGTTGTGAATTTAAGGTTTTTTGTGAATTTTAGCAAACAATTTGGAAACCTACTTCAAGTTTTGGATTTGTAAGACATCAAAAACCAGGTGAGTCGTGCTTTGTTTTGAATAAGCTCATTTGTTAATGAAATGAAACAAAACAAAAAAAACCAAAGCGATACATTTAAACTTTTTCAGTTAAGATTGACACATTCCTATGAATTGTTTTGATTTTGACACAATTCTGTCGACAAATTTCCAAACCAGCTCTAGCCAAAACCCTTTTGTGGGTGTGTGTAGTCATCACATTTACACCTAGAAAAATATTTTCAGTTTCTTAGTAAGAAGTCTAGGTAATCCCATAATTTTAGAATATGCCAAAACAAAAAATATTTGCCATATTTTTATCATCAACAAATTAATATCTTCCTGTTGGATCTGCAAGGTAAATTTTGAAAACTATTTAAATTATGCAACACATTAAAACCAACTTATGTGCCATAGGCACTTATAAAATATTTAGATCCTGCAGTGGATTCTGTATCACCATCATGGTCTATGCCAGAATTATACTGAGAATCTAATATGAAATGCAGACTTTCAAGCTCCTTTTAAATAATTTAAAGCATTTCTTCACCACTGAATTTATTCAACTACTTTAATTTTAACTGGAGATACAAGGTCAGCAATGTTTTGCAAACACAGTTTTGTGGCATATGTCACTTGATTAACTAATGCTGTAAACTGAGTAATGGATCTCAAACTTCATGTTGCAGACTACTTTCGATATAGCATCTGTTCTGTATACCACCCATCTCCAGTCCTGATTCTACACTTTCCTTGCGGTAACTGTATCACTTATGTACGTGAAAAAGTGATATTAGGGTAGCATTAACACCACCAAATTATTAGCTTTATGACAACATCCGATTTTCCTAAGAGTCATGTTATTTCCAACTTTAGCTGGTCGTGTAACACTTTACATTTATTAGTACCACATCTCCCTTGGGTGCCTGTAGCTTCAGCTGCTCTAATCTTTCTGCTTCCCTTTGCTACTTTTCCACTGTTGAAATCATCCATAAAGATGATAGCAAATATTGATAAACGCCTAATAAAGGAAGACAGAAAAAAGCTACAACAGATGAAAATAGCTACTTGTTAATTACAATTCTTTTGACCAAAAAGCTCTCTGGTAACCATGAACAGTGATGGTTCTGGTTTTGTGTATACCAATAATAGTTAAATATTTAAACTAGTTTACAATGGCCACATACTTAGTTACTTGGAGACTAATAAACATTTCACCACTTCTGAGACCACTTATCCTTAATTAATTTCTCCATGTTAGAAGCTTCGTTGTCCTTACCATGTTGTGCCAGATAAACCAGTGATGTATGTAATACAGTCCAAGACATTCAACTTCTGGATACTCAACAGGTGAGCGTACATTGCTGTCAATGCTCTCATACCACCACCTGTTGTCATGAATGCCACCACTGGTACCTGTTCAATAAAAGCAAGCATACATTTAATGAGCAATAATCATATGGGTGAGGACAATTAGGCTGTGTTTACATGGGCACAGATCTTCGAAATAGCCATATTTCAAAGATTACTAATGAGGCGCTGAATTGAATATTCAGCGCCTCATTAGCATTGGGATACTTCCAGCTGCGGCATTTTGAAAGCCCCGCTTTCGAAAGCGCGCGGCTCCGCACGGCTACATGGGGGTCCTTTTCGAAAGGACCTGCCCTTTCAAAATCGCCTTATTCTGATCAGTGCTAGAAACAGTGCTACAGCCAAGAGAGGTAAAGTTACTATCTGCTTTACATTACTGTGTAGAATTAGTCAGTTTGTTTAATGAAGTTGTCCCTTGAATCCTCCTGAGAGATCACTATGAAACTTTTATGGAGACGCTTTGCAATCCTCCGTCAAAGGTCTCTAGGGAGGGCTGCTTTGGTTCTTTCTCCAAGGCAGGACTCACAAGCCACTCCTTGATAACTGCAGCGGACACCACTGCAGTCACACACACTTGCAACATACTTCCCAGCAGCTGTGCTCTCTCTGCCTTTGATACTCTCAGGAATGAGAGATCAGCTAAAGTCACCACGATATGTGGAAAACAATGCTGGTATCAAGTGATGATGCCCTATGCTACTAGGCTCATGCAACTGAGCCAGACCCTCCTCGTTTCCTCAGCCTTTAGTGGGCTGTATTTTCCAGGCCCAGTGCAGTGAGAACATCGCGATTAAAAATTGAGGGGAGCAAGGCCAGCAGGTTTCACTTTCTGTAATGGATAGACTGACTATGATACCTCTGTGTGTTTTATCTGCAGCTGATGCCATTGCAGCCTTCAGGGCCTCCCTCTCCACACCCAAGGAACACTGAGCCAGACAAGGAGGACAAAGAAGAGGACTCTGCATGACTCATTAAGAGAGAGCCAGCAAGCTAGTGCTGTTTTGAACTGTGAGCACACAGCCTGAACAATGAACATGGCAGACAGACCAGAGAAGGAATGAGTGTCATGGAGACATGCCTGAGAATCCAGGAAGGAAAAGGCAAGGGAGACTCATCAGAACATAACAGGGCTTCTCAGGAAGCAAACACAGGTGATACTGGCTCTTTCTGAAGCCTATTGAGAATTCAATATCTGGTCCTTTCTAGAGCCCTCTTCAAAGTTCCATGAGGCATCAAAGGACATTCAAGGCAATCACAGGGCAAGTCTATGCTGCAGAACCACACTGATGCAAGTGAATCTGGTGAAGCTACCCTATGCTGACAGGAGAGCACACCCACCAGTCAGTGCTCCTTTCTTGGGCTCAGAATTGGTGCTTCAGCATCTAGAGCTGCTCCATGAATGCCACCAAGTGGTTCTCACTATGTCCGACAACAATCTGTTCTATAAGAAATCCATAGGCACCGACTTCCCTCGCAGCTAGTGTGTGCTCAGCCCCTCACCCTTGGCTGTGAGGAAGGTTTGTTCTAAGAAAGCTTTTGCTCTAGTTCTGGGCCTAAAATATCTGATATTTAATATTTATATCTAGTAACACAACGCTCCTTAGGAACTGCAAATATAAGTAAAAATATTTTATTCATTTGATCTGTGACCACTCATTTCCTCCCTAAGAAGGAAAATCACCCACTTTTTTGAGTGCAAAGCTTCCCGATCACATGTAGATTGTGAGAAATAAAATGGAGAACAATTTTGGCATCCACTGGACTGAACATGCCTCTGTGGAAAGTCATGGAAAAGATTCTGCACCACATACCTCATCCTCCTGCAGATCCTCCTCTAACTGCAGAAGCTTTTTCAGAGCAGCAGCAACCACCTTTTTCCTTTTATGGAGGAAATCCTGCTCCTCCACACACAGATCAAACCCCAAACGCACATCTAGCTTTTCCTGGCTGAAACACAGACACAAATATAATACATTAGTACTTACAGTCTAAAGGTGTACTGCATGGTTAAATTAATAAACTGTATATGCTTCATGAACAGGTAAGTCATTACAACAACTTTTATATGGACAAATTAATGAACTATAAGACAAGACAGAGAGCAATACATGCAGAATCCTTTAATATTTTTATCTGTTTCCAAAACAGAAGTATGTATCTGCTCTGAGTGAAATTAGGGTATGGCTTATTATTTAAAATGTCTAAATATAAGGGCAAGTAACAGAATTGGCAATTTGAACTTCGAAGGGCAAAGAGAGACACAGATGCTATGTCTACACTGGAGGGTTTTTTCAACAAATCGCATTTGTCAACAAAAACCCATGGAGCGTCCACACTAAAAATGCATTCTGTTGACACTTCCGTTGGCACTGTTGTTGACAGCCTTCTGCTTCTCCCTCATGAGGCAGAATGCCTTTCTCAACAGAATCTGTCAACAAAATAGCTGTGTGGATGCTATGAGGCCCCTTTGTTGATAGACAGGGCTTCCGAGTCACTGGGCAGCCCTGCCTGCTGTGCTTTCAGTTGTCTGTTCTGTGGAGAGAGAGGTGGGCAGTTAGGCCACTCTCTGTTGACAGAATGTATTGCTTTTACAATCCACTTTTGTGTGTAGACACAGTCTGTTGACAGAAGCTTTGTCGGAAGATCTCTTCTGACAGTGACTTCTGTTCACAGATCGCTGTAGTGTAGATGTAGCCAGAGAGCTATATTTTCAATAGTGCTTCTAAATTGTAATATTCTTCAAAATAAATAGAACCATCCATTTGCACTTGGAAGACAGGAAACACCATAGGCTTGCCTGTTCAAATGCCAAAATTAGGGTGTCATTGTATACATGTGTACAACGTGGACAAATGATTGCTGTTATGTAAATATTTCTCTAACTGTCCTTTTTTACAATATTTTCAAAGCAGCTTCCAAAATTGTGATCATAATACATGTGAGTTCACTCAAATGCACAAACAAAAAAAATGCATTTGTAAGTTCTTTGCCAAGTATTTGATTATCACGCTTCTATCTTAGGTCACTGGCCATGTAAAGGATTTCATTATGCATGATAGCACAAGGGTGTTCCCCAGACTGTGGTGCTCAGATGACAACAGATTGGCAGTATGGATGAGATCTCTTCTTCTAGCCCTTGATGCTGAGCAAAAGGTCTAAAGTGGCAAAAAGGGACTCTAAGACCTCTGACTTTAGCTGGTAGAGGATACACCTAGCATCTGTAAGGCTTTCTTCGAAGGAACCCCTCACATGCCCTGGCAGCACAGAATCTTACTCTTTGTGTGCACATTTCAAAAATCACTATCAGCAACACTTCTTGTGGTGCGTTTAATGTATAAGTTTCATTAAATGTAGACTGTACTGGGTGTATTTCATTACATAGTCTCAATCTGAGATGAACACACTTTGGAAAGTTACCATATAAGTACATCTTTCCCCAGAAACAAAGAGCAGAACTTGGCCACCATCCGTCAGACACCAAGGAACAAAGAAGAAATTATTTTGGAAGATTCATAGGTATCTTACCAAGGTTTTGTCTTAAAGCGTAGGTCAAATTTTCTGTGCTGAAAATGAGAATGCAAATACAATAAATGCTGAGATATTTCTACAGCCTTCCTTCCTCCCCACCCTAATGAGTTTCATCTTCTTGTTGTCACCAGAACATTCACAAATGCCTGAATGGTAGTAATCTGGGGGATATATATGGCCTTAAGAACTTTTGTAGAAAGTGGTTCCTTGTTTCCTCAGGCAGGTGCACTGATTTACCATGTCTGTATCATCTATCACCTGCCTCACTACTGCATGACTAGGGTATGAGCAGCCCAAGCTCAGTTTCAGGTTAGGGAATACACAAATTAATGGGAGGTGGGTAGCAGTGCAGCCTCAGGTCCCAGTGGAAAGGTCATTATTCAGCTCTGGACAGGCTGCCAGGAGAACCATAAGCAAAAGCTTGAATTATGAGTATTGATGAATGAGCCTGGGGCAGCTGAGAATTGGGCCTATGGTGTTAGGGTTTATGACAGAATAGTCCCACATTCTCCGGAGATACTGTGTTTTCCAAGAATCCAGAACTGTTCTATTATTTTCCTGGTCTAGGAACTCTTTCTGGTTGAGTGTATGTAATACAAATGAAGTGTGGATGATATCAAACTCTTTTCTCCACCTTCTTTGCTCCTCAATAAAGAACTGCTGCATTGTTTTCTGACCCGTCCACAAAGCTTGGCAGACCCATCCCTCCTTCTGCCTACTTTTTTTTTTTTTTTTGTAATCTCCATAACAGAGAATTTCTCCTTTGGTTTGTAGGAGGGGAGGTTTGGTCTTCTGGGTGGAATCAGCAAAAATGGACACAAAATTCAATATTAGTCTAAAAGGCTGGCAGTGCTTACCTCATCTATTACTTCTTGATCAATGGGAAGTAAATTCAGTGGCACAGTCAGGGCTTTTGTTCTTCTCTTTTCTGCTCTACAGGACATACAAGCACACTGAAACAAAACAAGGGCTTTTACTAAAAGAAGTACTCTTTTGCTGCCCGCTCCTAAATAAAGGTAGATGTATGTTGCTGTCTATATTATTCCAATCTACTACCATTTTCAATTATAACATACACAGCTGGGAAATGTCTTCATCTTTGGGACTGTAATATCCAGTTGTGGCTGGCTGTGCTTGGCATAGTGGAACAGGATGGGATCTGTAACAGGAAAGCTGGGGTCACAGCACAATGAAAGGCTACGGGTTCCTTCGAAGGATCCTTTCACTGTAAATGTCAAGTCGTGCTCTAAAGAATAGAGACAAAAGAGAAAACAAAAGCAAAACCCTTACCCGTGCCTGTGAAAAACAACCAAAAATCCCCAAAACACAAGAGATCGACTGGTGCTCAAACCCTTGTTCTGTGTGCTCACAGGTGTGGGGAGCTAGGAATTCTGGAAATGGACTCAAATATTGACGATGGCCCTATCTTTACAATGGACTGAACATAAAACCCAGATTCAAATACTCCTGAGCTTTTGAATGCCCTGTACTTACTCCCACAGCAAATGTACACTATTGTATGGTATGTTAGCATAGACCAAATGACGTAGGGTGGTTTTTTTAAAAAATATTGATCCTACAATGGTGAAGAACATTGTTTATAAGAACAAGCAGACCACATGAGTCTCTCCCTGTCTATTTTAGTCATTTTATAATTACTAGGCCAGATTGTTGCCAATGCTACAACCATTTTGTGACACTCGATCAGTACAAGGGGTTGTAAAGAAGTATATCTAATCCAATCAGCTGGAAATCAAACTGGGTAACTGGAGATTCTCTTTGCATATGTCCATGGACTACTGTAGGTGGCATGCCACCAATTCCCAGCCAGCATATTAGTTCATGAGAGCCATAACTGCGAGCATAAATCAGAGCATCCCTCAGGTTCATCTAACACCAGGAGCCAAACCAGCCTCCTGAAGGCATAGGAATGCAAAGGCACCTTGAAGCCACCTTTGGCTCCCCTACCCTAGCCTCTTGCATGCACCAAGCAGAGCACATAATATTTTAGACAAAGATAGATTTAATTTTGTAATTGTTCAAGATAATTAAAAGCAAAGGAATTAATATTACGGGAAGTGATATTATGGCTCTGACATTAATCACACAAAATTGGGAAGTTTAGCTTTTCTTTCGCATGTGAAAGTTAACTCTGCCTTTCCTGAATGCACCACACAGACAAGAAAACTTCTCATTACATAGTGACGGTCACATAAAATGGGCCTGTGATGCATTATGCAATTTGCCAAATCATGTTCCCATAACTGTAGCTAAGCAAACGGAGCATTTATTTCACGTATACGTGGTGTGACCATGCAGTGAAAGCTTTGTTGTAGTGCACCCTGGAAAGAGGGTAGAATTAAGGTTACAAGTGAAATTGTAAATCTGAATTCCAAGAACCCAATTTCCCATTGTCTTGCACTTTGTGTAGTCATTTGTAGCAGTTCAAAGTGCGTACAATGCTACTGTTCAGATTTGGTTACATGTTATACATGTTTTGCACTATTGTAAATCACTGTACATTGTGCAGGGCTAGGAGAGGTGTGTCCACTATCTCAGCCTTAGCCTTGCTTTAAGGCAGTGAGATTTTAACAATTATAACGTGGTTCAAGCATTTTCCAGTTGCTATTATAAAGACTACAACTGTGAATCAATAATAAATGAACCAACGATCTCACCTGGAGGATGCTTTTTTCTCTTTTTCTTCCACCTCCTCCTATCTACCTGAACTTCCAAGCAGAAAATTTCACGAGACTGTAACAAAGACGACCAATGAAACAATTACTAACAGGAAATATCACAGAGGGAGATTTACCTCCTCAGCTCATTATTCTGCTGTCAGGGTGGCAAAGACTGGGAGCACTGCAGAGGAAACATGCTTGATCAATGGGCCTAAGCACCTTGCATTCTTCTGCAATGATTTCTCTGGCAGAATAAGAAGTAACATTAACTGGCTCGAGGGAGAGTCATAGCTAATCCTGAGGTGAAAGGATTGCAGCTAAGGTACACAGACCTTCAGTTTCTCTGAGGTGCAGTATAAAGCAATCAAAACTGATGGCATTCTTAAAGCCCCTGTAAGGATGCACTAGACTCCCAAAGGGGGAAAAATAAAGCACCTAGAGAACGGGTGTATTTGAAGGGTGAAGACTGGCTGTGTATTTTTCACTGTCTTCATAAGTAGGGCAGCTTGCAGTGAGGCTGACAGACTTGCAGGGCCGCTGGGCAGGATGGTCATCGTGGGGGCAGCTCTGGAGGCCTGGAGAAGGTGGTACAGGACTGGGGAAGGCAGCGCCACACTGCCCCATCCCTCAGCATTGCCCAGAACACACCACGCTGCACCCTAGAGGCGATTTAAAGGGCCTGGGCGCAGATGGGGACGTGTGTACCATCCAATGTGCCAAAGCAGTTCAGGACGCCTTGGCCCCCAGCCACTGCTGCTCCTGTGGTAATGGTGGTGGTGGCTGAGCTCTCTGGGTCCTTTTGAATCACTGGGCCTGGGGCAGTCACCCCCTTTGCCTCCTCTCTCAGCAGGCCTGCCAGCTAGGCTACGGAATGAGGCAGGCATACTGGCTGGAGGAGTAAAATTCCATTGCTGCAGCACTCCAGTGGAGTTTTCTTCCAAGAGAGTCACTGCAAGGTACAGGGGGAGAGCCCTGGCAGCGAGTGCTCATATTTACGCCTTTTCCAGCGGGAGCCATTTCTATGGTGGGCTAGCGTGAGGAAGCTTAGAGATCCTCTAGTCTTAGAAGGGGAGACGACAGCTTCTGTGGGCTGCTGGAAAAGGCAGGGGCGCTCCTGGCTCTGCACTACTGGATGGATGGAAGCCTCAGGCAGCAGGGGTGGGGCCAGGACAGCCAGCCCTCCATGCTGCCCAGAGTGTGGCACCCCTCCCCTGCCCTCAGAGCTGCACAGAGTGTGCAGTACAATACTCGGAAATATATACGGCCTGGGGCTTTGGCCACCGCCACTCCTGCTGTAACAGCAATGGCAGCTGGGACCCCCCTCAACCCTTTTGAATCACTGGTCCCTGGGACAACTGTTCCCTTTACTCACCCCCTCATCAGCAGGCCTAAGTCTCAGCACTCCCAATACAAATATTGCAGGGCAGGGTGGGGAGAGGCAAACTGTAAAAAACTTATCCAAGCTCTGCTTTTGCCTCAGCGTGAGGAGGGCTATAGAGAATCAGCTCTGGGTTATTTTACTGAGTCTCCAGTTTCTACAAGATTATGTGCCATGCAGTACGGGCAAGCATAAAGAAAACAAAATGTACCACTACTACTCCATTAGTGAAGAGGATTTCAGGGAGCCCCAGCCTAGAAAAGAAAATGAAAAATTCACATTTTACAACCAGTATCATCGAAACATTATGTGAAGCATTTTTGTCTTCATCATTTTAATTTTTGGTTGGTCATAAGTGTTCTTCTTTTGACTAGAGGCCACACTGGTACTTAGATGCAGAGATGGTTCAGCTGCAATCAAATGTCTGGGAGGAGCTTGTGACAGTTATAATATTAGTTATAATAATAGCGGTCGGCACCCCGAATACTGGCATACATTTCCTGGGTCCCAACAAGCCAGCCCTGGAAACTGATGGGTAATCTAAATAACACACTGTCATTAGGAAAAGTGTGTGTCACAAACTCTTAATAGAAAATGATACAAATATAATCGTGTTCTGCCCACCACCTTCTTTCTTTCCTCTCCTCATTTCTTTTGAAGATTTATTTAAACATATTAGCTGGCTCTCCACACGAGCATGCCTTCGAAAGGGCGAAAATCAGCTTGTGGAGGTCAAAATAGCAGCCGTCGAAAGGGAGCAATTGCTAATAGAGAACCGACAGGTCGATCTGCCCTTTCGAAGGGCTGCTATGGTCTTTTGAAAGGGAGGGTCTGCGCGGCTCCAAGGTCTCCTTCGAAAGAAGGGAGGCAGGAAACGCCGTGGACAGAGTCCCATGGCCAACAAGCCCTTCTGGGGCTGCACCCAGCAGCTCCCTTAAAGGGCCCCTCCCTCCACCCCGCACGAGCTGAGAGCTGCCCAGCTGTCCCCAGCCTGGCAGAGCCCAACTATGCTGCAGGACAGAGGCACAGCAGCAGTTTCTGCAGGAGGACACCCTCATCCTGGAGACCCTGTTCTCAGTGCTCTGCACCGTCACTGAAGCCATCCCCCATTTAGTCATGTGGCTGAGCAGTTCCACTGAGGTCATGGGGCCCCCCACAGCCAGGACACTGCCAGGTTTCTGCCCAAGCGCCTCTGGATTCACCCCAGCAGCACCGACTGGCGGGAGCACCTGGTACCGAGAGAGTGGAATGATAAGAGGTGGCCGCGGAGGTTCCGCCTGTCGAGGTGGACCTTCAACGAGATCTGCCACTGGCTCGCCCCTGCACTCCGGCACCAGAACACCCGCATGCGGCCCGTTCTCACCCTGGAGAAGTGGGCTGCAATAGCTATCTGGAAACTGGCCACCCCAAACTCCTATTGCTCTGCGGGACAACAGTTTGTGGTGGGCAAGGCCACCATCGGGGCCATACTTATGGAGGTAAGGCAGGCCCAGGTCATATGCCCACCCTCTGTGCAAGGTAGGGGGCTGGGGCGAGGGGAGCCTCCCAGCTGCAGGGGCCAGGTGGGCAGGGGGCAGGCTGGGAGGGGGCAGGAGGCAGGATGGGATGGGGCAGGGAGAAGGCCAGGAGGGGGCAGGCCCAGGCCAGGGGCGTGCTGGGGGAGATGGCCCGCCACACCCTCATGGGACCACACGTCCCACTTCCTCCCATGCAGGTCATCAGAGCCATCAATGCAATGCTGCTGCACAGGGTCATCCGCCTGGGGGACCCGGATGCCCGTCACAGGCGTCAAGGACCTAGGGTTCCTGAACTTCTTTGGCACATTGGATGGTACGCATGTCCCCATCTGCGCCCTGGCACACAGTGCCAGCCAGTATGTCAACAGAAAAGGCTACCATTTGGTGGTACTCCAGGCCCTGGTGAATGCTAGGGGCTGGTTCACAGACATCTGTGTGTCCTGGGCCGGCCACATCCACAGTACCCAAGGCTTCCAGAGCTCCAAGATCTGCTGGCGTGTGGGGGCTGGCACATTCATCCCCCAGTAGGGGATCCCATTTGGGGGGTTGGGATGTTACCATGCCATTCTGCATGGTGGCAGATGCGGTCTACCCCCTCCAGCTGTGACTCCAGCAGCCATACATGGGACACCTTGAACCCACCTGGGAGGCGTTCAGCCAGTGCCTCAACCATGCCCACACTGTTGTGGAGCGGGCCTTCAGGCACCTTAAGGGGTGGTGGAGGTGCTTCCACACACAATTGGAGACTGGGGTCCTCCATGTGCCCCAGGAGATGGGTGCCTATTGCGTCCCCCACAACCTTGTGGAGGGCAAGGGTGGACATCTGTATGTGGGGGAGTGGGCAATGCAGCCAGCACCAGCTATAAGCAGCCGGGCACTGCCCCCATCTGCCAGGCCCACCAGGACGGCCTCTGCATTAGGCAGATGGCTGCCTGTGACCCGCACCTCCTCCCATCCCCCCATGCACTTTCACCGCCCGCCATCCCTGCCAGCACCACCCCCACAACCTGCCACAGCACCCACCAGCACCGCCCCACACATCCTCTACCCACCATCCCTCCCCGAGGAGCACAGCGTGAGGGAGTGTATGGTACATAAACATTTATCAACAACTGTACGGTATGTGCAACTATGTACAGGTGCGGGGGACATGGTGTGGAGGGGGGCAGGGGGCACCTAACCGAGAGGGGGGCAGGGAGGCTCTGAACCTGAAGTGGGGTGGGGGGCTCATTCCAGGGCTGGGATGGTGGGCCGCAAGCCTCATTGGCCCCAGGATCCCCTGCCTCCCTGGGTGTGGTGTCCAGAGTGTAGTGGGGACAGGGAGGGTAGCACCAGTAGGTAAGGCTGGAGGGGCTCAGCGGGGGTTGGAAGCAGGCTCAGCAGAGGGGCTTTTGGGGGGGCCATGGGGTGGCAACATAGAATCATAGGGCTGGAAGGGACCTCAGGAGGTCATCTAGTCCTGCCCACTGCTTCAAGAAGGATCAACCCCCACTAAGTCATCCCAGCCAGGATCTTGTCAAGCCAGGACTTAAAAACCTGAAGGGATGGAGAATTCACCACCTCTGTAGGCAACACATTACAATGCTTCACCACTCTCCTGGTGAAACAGTTTTTCCTAACATCTAACCTACACCTCTCCCTCTTCAACTTCAGACCATTACTCCTTGTTCTGCAATCTGACACCACTGAGAACAGTTTCTCATCCTCCTCTTTAGAGCTCCCCTTCAGGAAGTTGAAGGCTCCTATTAAATCACCGCTAAGTCTTCTCTTCTGTAAATTAAACAAGCCCAGATCCCTCAGCCTATCCTCATAGGTCTTGTGCTCCAGCCCCTTAATCATTTTTGTTGCCCTTTGCTGAACCTGCTCCAGCACATCCACATCCTTTTTATACTGGGGGGCCCAAAACTGGACACAATATTCAAGATGTGGCCTCACCAGTGCCGAATGGAGGGGAGCAACTACTTCTCCAGATCTGCTCCTGGACTGTCGTGGCACTGCCCTCCAAGGTGTTCAGGGGCCTCTCCCACGCTGCCCTCCACCACTCTAGCTCAGCTTCTGCAAGCCACAGGTTCCACTTAGCCAGGCGGTGGCTGGCTGGGTCCTCCTCAGCCTGGTGGGGACCCTCCAGCTGTGGTTCTGATGGTGCACATTGTGGGGAGGGGCCTGGCTGCAGTTAACATCTGTCTGGCGGCTGTCAGGGGCCTTGGACAGTGCTGGGCTCTCGTGGTCCACAGATGGTGCAGCTGTATGTAGAGGGGGACAGCATGGTGGGCATCCCATCCAATGGTGCGGTGGCCAGGGGGTATTTCAGGTGGGTGGCCCTTCCTAGCCCATGGTGTGTGGTCTCCAGGTGCTGTCCAACAGTGACCGGCGGCCGCCCCGTGTGCAGCTCGCTGCGCTGTCCATTGACGGCGGGTGTTGGCCATTGCCAGCAGACCACCATGGGGTGCTGTATATCATGGCGGCCTGGCATGTGTGTGGCCTGGGACCACTGGTCCAGTATGTGGCTGGCTGGCTGGTGCATCACTCCACCCCACAGAGTGGGTTGCACGCCTTGCTGCATACATACTGGAGAGTCCCTTGGCGACATCCGGGGATGCCCAGCTCTCAGTCGCATGGCTGGACAAGCAGGAGGGGATGTAGATCAGGAGGTCCCCATCATCCCTCACCCACTCAGTGGTCACATTGGCCTCCTGGATCCCTGGTCCAGGGTGCTCCTTCGCCTCTGGCTGCGGCTCGTTCACCGATGTGTCCAAGACCACTGGGGGGGTGGGGAGCTGTCCCGGGGCCCCAGGATGCCCTGGAGCTCCCAGAAATAAGGGTAGGTGGCTGGGGCTGCCCTGGAACCTTTGGCCTGGTCCTGGGCTTGGTCCTGGGTATAGCTCTGACACAGTTTACTTTCACTTTACTGTGTACCTATTCTGCAGTATGCTCTGGGTGGTCCTTTGTGAGGAGGCCCCGGGCCAGGTGGGTGAATGCTGTGGCATTTTCTCGCTTGACACCGCTCCATCCAGGAGGAGGCCCTTTTTTTATTCCCCTCCCCAGAGCCCTGGAAGCCCTGAGAGGGCTTGGAGGGAGAGTCCTGGGGCTCATGCAGGGGCTGTGTGCTGGCCATCGGTGCATCAGAAAGTGCAGCTGGAGCTCATGTTGGGGCTGCTCCTAGCATGCTCTCAGCTTCCTGCCACGAGGTTCCTGCGTGCATACTGCTTTAAGGTGGCTGGACACAGGGATCATAGAACCCTGTTGCTGCTGGCTGGAGCAGCCCCATGCTCCAGCTGACCGGTGCCGTGGCGGACCCTTCTTTTGAAAAAGCAGGATGTGGAGCATCTACACATGTACTCTTTCGATTTAGTTTTTCCAAAGGGGACGATCATCCCAATATGGGATCGGAGGTCGGATTTTGATGTCTGAGCCCCATTCCTTTGATTTTCTTTTGAAAGAAGGTGTTGCATGTGTAGACGCTCCTCCCATTCTTTCGAAAGAGGGCCACATATTTCAATGTTTCATGCACGTGCAGACACAGCTATTCTGTTTTGGAAAAGGAAAGAGTCTGGTGATGAAGTCTGGCTATTGAAGAGATGGCAGGTATATGAAATGTTTTCCCTATTGATTAATTCTACTCTTGGAATTGCTGCATCCATTCATTTCTGATTCCATAACATTTGAGGTTTACCCACCTGTCATCTAGTGTGAATTCAGCCTCCAGCTCTTCCCTTCTCTGGAAATTAGAGAGAGAAATGAACGAATCATGTAAAAACCTTCCCCAGTAAGGGCAGCTCCATTGATTGTATAAACTCAGTCTCCTCTCCCTGAGCACATTTGCTATGGTACTTAAAGACTTTCTGAAAAGTAACCTTCAATTTTGTGGCTGCCAGTACCATCAGGTAAATTCACTTTTGGGTCTCTAACAATATTCTGCTTCCTACTGTTGGTTCCCACCACTGGGGAGAGAAGCTCATTTCTTTCATCTCTTTGGGATCAAAAAGATGTTGATATTACTGAATGTATTAAGGACATTCTCAATGCTCCTGATCAATTTCTTGGACATTAGCTTTTTCTTTCCTGTCAACTGATCCTCCACTTCAGGTACAGGATAAACATTTACCACTTAGAAAAATGTTGGGAATCACAGGCCCACTTTTCAAAAATAGCTATGTAAATAAGGATTCAATTGTCCAAACCGAGGATATTTTAATATATAAAGTGTGTCCAATTGCCTATTTGCAAATATAGGATTAGGGCCAATATTTAAATATTGAACTCACTTGGCATAATTATCTTTTTTTTAACCAACATCTGTTTCAAGACTCAAAATCACTATTCTTGCCACCATAGTTGCTAGATCAATATGAATAAGTTATGACACAGAAGAAAAGTTGAGTGATTGTACAGCTCCTTCCATCAGAATTTCTCTAAGCACTTAAACCAAATTACTTATTTAATCTGCATAACATGATAGTTCCTTTTGGAGAGCCACTGCCATGATCCTAATTCGCATGTGAAGAAACAGGCAAAGAAAGATTCATTTGCTGAAGGTCACATAGCTAAGCTACAGCAGAGCCTGGGACAGCATCCAGGTCCTACTCTCTCACAGTCCTGTGTTCTAAAGACAAGCCAAACTTCCCTTCTTCAAAATTGTTCAGTAATATAACTGGGGATGTTCATCTTCAGAAATTCAACATTTATGATACAGTCAGCAATATCATGAGACTTTTGACAACTTCCTTGGACATTGCAATTCTGGCCAAACTATTCAGTACAATGTCAATGCAGTTTTAGAGAGGCTTTGCTCTTCAGTAGGCTGAAAGAAGCAAATATGGATGGATGGATGAAGAATAACACTCACTAAGGTAAAAAAGAAATATAAAACAAACTTTAGGAGGAAAATCATAAGAACAGCCATACTGGGTCAGACCAAAGGACCATCTAGCTCAGTATCCTGTCTTCCCACAGTAGCAATTGCCAGATACCCTAGAGGGCATGAACAGAACAGGTAATCACTCAAGTGATCCTGCTCCTGTCATCCATTTCCAGCCTCTGACAAAGAGAGGCTAGGAACACCATTCTTACCCATCTTGGCTATTAGCCATTGATGGACCAAACCTCCATGAGTTTATCTCGTTCTTTTTTGAATTCTGCTAAAGTCCTGGTCTTCCCAACATCCTCTGGCAAAGAGTTCTACAGGCCTACCACGTGCTGTGTGAAGAAAAACTCTCTTTTGTTTATTTTAAACTTGCTACCCATTAATTTTATTTGGTGAACCATAGTTTTTATGTTATGGGAACAAATAAATAACTTTTCCTTATTCACTTTTCCATACCAGTCATGATTTTATAGACCTCTATCATAGCACCTTGAGTATCCTCTTTTCTAAGCTGAAAAATCCCAGTCTTTTTAATCTCTCCTCACATGGCACCCATTCCAAACCCCTAAGCATTTCTGTTGTCCATTTCTGAACCTTTTCCAATGCCAATATATGTTTTTTAGATGAGTTGAACATATCCAGATAAATATATGCTTTCTGCCAAACTCTGTTTGTGAGATCAGTTCTCACCTGTGAATTCAACTGAAACTTCATAAAAATTGTTTCTCCAAGTGGGACTTTAGCTATGTCAAAGAGAACAGTGAGGTGGCCATCATCTTGGACAATGTCTTCATCAAAGACTGCAAATTCCAAGACATTCTGGGAATAGAAATAAAGAATATGTTCTTTGTTAGAGAAACAAGATATTTTGTGTGCATATAGTACAGGGAGATAATGAGGGAAAGGGGTGGAGGAGAAATTGGCATAAAGGCAGAAGGAGAGGGAGACCTGATGGATAAGGCTGGGTCTACACTTATCTTGAATATCGACGGCTGCAATGTAATTTTAGGTATGAAAATTGCATGTCAAAATTGATTTTACACCTGTTGATATTCATCCCTCTCCTTACTGCGGAACGCCGATGGGTGAACTCCTCCCATTGGCATTCCTCAATCTTTGCAGCTCTCCAGGAGTTCTGGGGTTGACATTGACCCTGGAATGTGCTGTTTTATGTACGCAGGAAACGGCACCCTAGAAGATCGAACCTAAGTGTTTGATCTTCCATGGCAAGCGTAGACCCAGCCTTAGTGGACAATCATACCTCTTTAGTGGAAATATATTCCAATCTGAGAAAGAAAGATTGTAGCAGGAATTCTATTTTGACTACACTTCCATTTGCCAACAACTTTCTGAAAAATTCTCCAGCTTGATGAAGAGATAACTGAATTTTAGATGTAGATAACCCCATTTTGAAAACAGCTGTTGATGTCAATCTACTATTGATAGAATAAATGTTTCTATCCCCAAAGAAGCAATTGTGGCTGCCAGGAATTTTTGCCAGGATTCAGATTTTTAAGTTGTCTGTTGGTTTAAGTGTGCATTATTTCTTTAGATCCATAGGATAACAAGCTGTGTTCAGGAGGATTCAGGTATAATGTCCTTAGGAGAACATGCCTGAATAACATTTAATCTATTATATTGTGACACAGCTGCTCCTAGAAAGCAGGAGCTCCTGGATTCTCTGCATTGTTGTCCATTAACCCAAGCTATTGCTCAATGAAAATTTGTTCTCAATGTGGAATAATTATCTTTTATATTTCATTGATTGAACTGATTGTCACACTGTGATGTATCTCTCTAGTGCCAGAATATCTATCCAGGTATTGGTGACATACAAATAAGTAAATAAATAAATATCCTTCAGGGGAACTGCATAAGTGAAATCTGAACTAAGACAGAATTTTATAGCTCTCAAGCTTGTTATCATAATTTTCAATGAACTCAGTTAAACTGGTTCACTACTAGAAATAAACTATATTTCTAAGTTGCCTCAGGACTCAAGCCAAACAGTGGATTCAAACTCCAAACATATATGACCAGAGTTGTTAAAATTATTCCAGGAGAAACTGTTAGGGTACTTTTAGCATCTGGGAATTGAAGTGATACAATATACATGCTGCAGCAGCTTTGTCTAGAACAGAAGGATCTGGCTACTGAAGAGACACAAGACAGAGTATTTGGTGTTATTTCCGCACCTTGACCTGACTCTGAATCTTGAAGTAAAAGGTTTCATTCCACACTGGATCACTGCAGTTCTTGATAGTTTTGGTCCGGACCTTTTCAGCTGAAGCAGTTGGCAACCATAGGCTCACATAGCAATCAGACTGGCTTGCTATTGGAAAAAAGTACAGAATACTTGACAACATAGCATGTATTTGTGTCTATAATAGCCATTGAGAAAATTCATAGTTACAAGGCTGTCTACACGAGATGGTGTATTGGCTTGCATGTCACACATTCTTCAGAAAAAAGAGCATACCCTAAGCTGGTTGATACAACTTAAAAAGAAAGTATTACTTGTAGGAATCTTACTTATATATCTGTAATTTAGAAATAGCTGTTGGGAGAAACCTCAAAAGATTTGGCATTTGGGTTTGATTTCGATAAGCACTCAAATTTTTGATTTGTCAGATAGGAATAGCCATGGTTCTATCCTCCCTCCATGCCCATCAGTGGAGCTGATCCCACTGAGGATGGAAACAAGTACACACTTAAGCTCTTCAAGCGTAGCACAGTGGTTGTGCTCTCTAGCTTCTGGAGACAAAGGATAAATTCTCCTCTCATGCTAGTGTAAGGCCGTGTTGATTGTACCACTCATTCAGCGAAGGTAACATGTCACTCAGGAGTTTAAATATTCCCCCCCACCGAGCGACAATTACACTGGCATAAGTACTGGTGTGAAGAGTGGAAGGTCAATAGGAGAGCTTCTTCTCCCAACATATATTAGAAGGGTAGCCGAGTTAGTCTGTATCTTCAAAAACAAGAAATCCTGTGGTGCCTTATAGGCTAACAGATATTTTGGAGCATAAGTTTTCATGGGCAAAGACGTGTTTTGTCAACATAGCCACTGCTGCTCACTAGGGAAGTGGGATTAATTATGGCTATGAGAGAGCTCTCTCCCTTCAGCTTAGAGTAGCTGCCCAAAAGCTCTTACAGCAGTGCAGCTGGATCTTTACAGCTAAATCATTGCAAACTCTCTACTGTAGAAATAGCCTGAGTCAGGTGTAACATCTGAAGTCGATGGAGTCACACTGGTGTGACAGTGGCAAAGTGAGAAAAGGAGCAGCAGCTGACATAAGGCAGAATTCTACTGGGACAAGCACGGATTTAAATAAAAAGCAACAATTAAAAAACCTTATACGTAGCCCAACTGCAAGGAAGACATGAAAGACAGGAAACAAGAACCGTGCATATGAAGAAACAAAACAAAAGAAAGCGTATTTATTTTCACAACTTCCTGTGAGACAGGAAGTACTATTAATCACATTCTACAGATGAGAAACTGAGGCACAGAACACCTAATTGATAGGCCCAATATCACACTAGAGGATTGTAGCAGAGCAAGGAATTGTACCTGGTTCCAGTACCAAGGTAGTGCCATACATGTGTGGACATCCTTCAGCGTTGTCAGCCTCAAGTATTGAAAGAACCTGAGCTCCACACACCCCCATAAATCATGAGACTGGCTTAAAATCTTGAGATTTAGTATTGCTGGGGAAACGGTGGGTTGTCTTGTGGTTTCTGACCCTTCAGGGCTGGGGTAGACAAACTTTTTGGTCAAAGGGACACATATGGGTACAGAAATTGAATGGTGAGCCCTGGCTGAAGCACTAGGCTGCCAGAGTGTGGCAAACTTCTGACCCCACTCCCTGACTGAAAACCCAGAGTGGGGGGCAAGCTCTAATCCCGCTCCCCATCCAGAGAAAGGCAATGGCACTCAAGGGCTGGATTAACAGTGGTGACAGGCTGGATGTGGCCCACAGGCTGTATTCTGCCCACTCCTGCTTTAGGGTTCATTGTATTCAGCAAACATTTCAAGATTTTCTCTACTACTGTAAAAGTTAGCACCATGATTATTTTTTTAAACGAAAACTGCCATTTGCATGCATTCTCTTGACCTCAGAACATAGGCCTGTCAGAAAAACAACAAATACATTGCAGCTTGGGATAAAATAATTGAAAATGTTCCTTTTGATGGAGGAATCAGAGGGCCCAGTCCGAACTGAAGGCTACAGAGGCAAAGAACCTGCTTTATTATTGTTTTCCCCTCTCCTGAGTTTGTTCCCTGTAACAAAGTAATTAGACAGTGCTGTTTTCTCAAGGATGGCTTTGTGTTTATTTGTTTTAATATGAGACTCCCCTCCATAAATTTTGAAAGAAATGTAATGGTGAAGTGCTGATAGTGACAGCTGGACAGGGAGAAGTGAAAGGAGTTACATACTATTACAGCATGTCTCCAGCGGTTGTCTCCATATTTAGATGTTAGCCCTGGAGATGAGATGAACCCCTGGCAGCAAAGTTTCTCAGCCTCTTATGGACATAAAGGTACAAAGGGAAGCTTCCCACACACACTCACACCACCATGCATTATGCTGTCCCTAACTGCCCTGTCTGCATAGATATGTTGTTGGGGTTTTTTTAAGCCTCGGAAATCCATTCAGGTTCCCTTCGCTCCATGCAGTAGCACAGCAGGGAGTAAGCCCCAAGTTTGCAGCAACTTCTGCAGGCCCTGCCTTTTGAGAAGGGGAAGACTGGTAAGTTATTTGAAAGAGATCTTCTTTCACTGACTGGGTTCTGCCCTTCATGGTGTGACCTTCCGCAGCACTTTCCACACTGGGCCAAATGCTTCTTGGGCAAACCGGCTTGTAAAAGGATAAGTGGCACCCAAAACCAAAGGGCCCCAAAAATCAATGGTCGCTTTCGAAAATTTAGGCCTTAACATGTCTGTGCTTCAAGGTCCTCATCTAAACTTTGTACCTATCCTTTGCAGAGCAGTGAGAGTCACCTGGATGAAAAGCGCTAATTGGCAAATACCAGTATCAGGTATATCAAGTAGCCTGGCCATTCATATTCATTGTGAGACGCATTATCCTATTAATCAAATGCAGTTTAACCTCTTTCATACAAGTGTCCCATTTCTTAAAATCAAGTAATTCCCTTATACAGCCATTGCTTCTGACTACATCTTCATAATGGTACCCACATTTCACTCCGCACAAATCTACACCTTTATTCCTAATTTTGTGTATAATTTTACTAGAGGTATTGAGATAAATGTGGTTACACATTTTCTGGACTGCCTGGAAACAGAGGAGGACGTTCATGCACTGACCAGCGTAATCAATCAGTGCCTTTGCTGTTTAAAGAAAAGAAAAGAAGGGAAAAAAGAAGAGCCAATACTCAGCAGGCTCCCTGCCCTCCTCCCCCAACCAATCCCAGGGCTGGGGCTGCCAGGGTGTCAGTACTCAGTACTGGTAAGTACCAGCACAAAAAAAGCACGGAGCATAATGAGTCATTAACGTGTAATAGTGGGTTATATTAAAATATCTTCTGATTTTTCTTTTATTTCTTTGGTGTGAATTCTGACTGGCTCAGAAATACTACTTGGTGCATCTGCTCTTGTAAACATCTTGCTAACATGTCAACCAATGCTTTCAGACTGGAATCTGATAGAGCATTAGGTAGGTGAGAGTCAGCGCTATGCTTTGGGTAGCCCGGCATACAAAAGAAAATAATAATTGTTGCAGTGATGATAAGTAGTCTCACTTCTTACAGCAGCACCTAAGGGCCAACCAACAATGGATTACCATTACACTAAGCACTGTACAAACACCAGGTAATTGACTGTCCCTGTTTCAAAGTACTTCCTCAATAGACGTGATAGTCATGGTCACAGGATGCCGGAAAGGTAATAACACACAAGAACAGGGAATAATATGAGAGCATCAAAGATCATGTTAATTCCCTAATTTTTGAAGGGGGTGGAAGGGAGGATTGGAGGTAAATTAGGTACTAAAGTTATATGCAGATTTTGTAAATGACTGAATTGTAATTCCAATATACTTCACTGAAGGAAGGATGGCTACATATTAGCCTCAAATTAGCGTTCACAGGTGGCTTCTGTGACCAAAAGCATCCCTGTATTCACATTCTACACACCCTACACACCCTGTAATAGTCTTCATACAAAATATGCCTTGTGAGGGAGTAAATTTAATAACTCATTGGTCAAGGATATCATTGTGAAATATATGTAGTACTATAATATGTAAAGTTACTAATTCCCCCTTGTGTGATGTTAGCACATATTCAAGAACCAGACAGTCCTGCCTTGACAAAAGTTGTGAAACAGACCTATCCTAAAGAAAGAAATGTGTGTTTCACGCAATTACATATAAGGAATAAAAAGGGGGTTCTCATTGTTTCATTGATCTTCCCTCTCTGTCTGAATCTACTGTCTCTTGATTTATACTTGGACCGTGAGTTCTGAGTTTGTGCGAGTTCTGACACAACGGGATCCTGGACCATGACTAGGGTTCCCAGTCATAGAGCATCGTGATCCAAATATCACTGTGGAAATGCATTTGCTGATAATGACTGTTAAACTTGTACTTTGTCAGCATGTAAAAACTCTACTCAAAATAATTAAAATATCTAACATTTACACCACACCAAAGAGAGTTCAGTCCCTGCACAGCATAAACTAAGCACCTCTGAAGTACACATTCAACCACTATTCTAATTTTTCAGATGGTGCCAGAAACAGAAATAAATGGGCTGCCCTTGGCTACAGAGTGAGTCAGCAGGCGAGCTGGGACTAGAACTCAAACGTGTCTCTGATGATTACAGTTAATTGCACACACCATTAATCATGCAACCACATTTTTAATTCTTGACAAACAGATCTCATTAAAACACCTTTTTGAGCTAGGTATTACATGAGGCAATCACCAAACTAATCTGATTGGTGTTGTAATTTTCCTCTTGCAGACCGCTAAGTAATGGAGCAAGGTTCTTTTTCAGAACATACCTATGTCCCTGCCAGTAGTCATATCTTGCAGTTATTAAAAGAAGTCTTATGCTAGTGCCTAGAGATGTATCTGATATCAAGGCTCCCCTTTTGCCAGGTACTGTACAAACAGATGAAAGAGCTTTCAAATACCAGGACAAGGAAGTATTGTTATCTACAATTTCCAGAGGGAACTGAGGAAGAGATAGATCAAATGACTTGCTACATCTTCTATACTTTCCCAGGAAATGGTTTGTATGTAAACTCCATATTCTTTCAGGAGAATCAGATCTGAGGCAAACATTTAAGAGATCTATTAATTATTATCAGTGTTTGAAGTGATTCCAGGTTCCAAGGCCCCACCGTGTGGCTGTAGGGTCTAAGTGACCTCCGAGATCCTGCCTGTCCCATAAGAAAGGGAAGATTGATGGCAGAAGATTTTGGAAATGAACTGCAGGCTAAGCGTTGTAGGGTTGAGGGGTTGGTTTAATAGTTCTGGAATGCAAAAATGATCTTGAATGTTTATGGAACAATGTTTTGACACGCAAAACACAAGACAGGTTATTTAGTTACTGTCTGCTACAGACTAACAAAACACACTAGGAAACAGGATAACTGATTACTTATGCACTTACAGGGGAAAAATTCTTCATTATCACAAGGGATTTCAATCTGAGTGGCACATGTTGGAGAACTCATGCTACCAGCACTAAAATAACCATGGAATTTCTAAATATTATGCAGATGACAGTGTCCTAATAAAAATTCAAAGAGTGTTGTATCTAACACAGGATAATTTTATTCACACTACTAAATCATTCAGCCTTATTTTTAATTCTTGATGAACTGTTCTCATTAAAATACCTATTTGACCAGTGTGTTACTTGGAACAATGTAAGTGACAACTTCCTCATTCAAAAAGTGTTGCATCTAACACAGCTGGATTTTATGCTAGACCTCATTTTTACGTATAAAGAGGAGCTGATCACAGAAATAAAAATTAGTGGTAGTTTTGGGTACAAGTGATCATATTTATAATGTGGAAAAGAAATGACGTCCAGAACAATTATATATCTGTAAAGTATGGGTTTTCAAAGGGTCAATTTCCACAAAACTGAGAACAAATAGGAGCCAGACAAGCTGGGAGAAGGAATTTCAAAAGGAAAACGTTAATGATAACTGGAAATTGTTTTAGAATATTTTACTACAAGTTCAGAAAGCCACAGTCTCACAGACATGGCACAATGGAACCTAGCTCCATGACAGGAGATACTACAAGCAAGGCAGATAGAAAAAATGGACCGATTATAGTCCGACAACATTCTGTATATGCGTGATAGCCTGAACACTCTTACTACTCCAGATATCTGCTATAAACAGCTCTTCTACTGTATTTGGGTAACAATACAATCATTTGTCCTTATGTAACTGGACCATACATGATATCCTCTGACAATAATTTGGGTGCATAGGTATACCTTCATGAGGACAATGACCCATTTTATTACACACACGTAGCCAAATTCATTGCTGCTTTAGTCATTCTGTTGATCAAAGTCAGATTCATCCTTCAAATTAATTTACCTTAGAAATGAATCTCCCCTGTTGCTCAGCTGTATTCTGAGTAATTCTAAAACAACGAGGCATCTCAAATAAATAGTAAAGGTACTCACCGAAATCTGTTTGCTGAAGATTTTTAATTCGTATGATTTTTACAGTAAGCAAGTAGCAAAGTGATGCTTCCTTTGTAGAAAAAATGACACATGAACATTATCATACGGAATGTTTATACAGGTTGTAATTTATAACAATTAATTTAAAAAGGAGCCCAACTGCTATTCAGGAACTCTATTTAAAACAATAAATAGATCAAAAATAAGACCTACAAGAACCCCCCAGAAAACTTCACCCTTAACTCAGTGATAGGTTGTGCTTTCCCCACAAAACCTCCATCCCCCATTTAAAAAAAAATCACTTCCATCACTCCTCAAACTTTTCAGCTACCAATGCAAGATGTAGAACACACACAAAAAAGCAGAGCAAAGAATTAACCGGACAAGAAACTTTAATCAGCCAACAATCCAATTTTCACATATTAACCATCTAAGACAGATTCTGGATCCAAGCTGTCCCTTGTATGTAAGCCAACCCAACATGAGAGATAGTGCCTCAGTAAAATCAGGGGCTGTCTGGTTTGGTTTGGTTTGGTTTGGTTTGATGGTTTAATAGAATGCTGTGGTGTCTGGGTGTAAATTCAAGGCCCACTTACAGGCATCTACTTTTGATGCAGTTTTTTGATGAATGGAGAAAAACTAGAAAAACTTGGGTTAGTTTGTTTCAAAAGGCAAGATTTAAATTTCTTAATACCAAATGGCCACCCAGTATAAACCACACAATTATTTTCTCTCCTGTGTTGGTTAAGTGAGTGGCAACTTATCACAGAAGACCTTTTTTTAGTATAAACTTGTTTAGGTTTCCTTCACTCTCAGCATTTTGAGGAGCTCTTCACCATGGCTGTATCTACACAAACCCCCTCCTTTCGGAAAGGGCACGCTAATGAGGGAGTTTGAAATATGCTAATGAGGCACTGCTATGAATATGCAGTGCCTCATTAGCATAATGGCGGCTGCAGCTATTTGAAAGTGCCGCTTTCGAATCGTGTGCCACCCGTGTAGCCAGGGGCCTTTCGAAACAACACCCCCTGTCTTCAAAAGCCCCTTCTTCCCATTTGTTTTGGGAAGAAGCGGCTTTTGAAGACTGGGGGGTTGTTTTGAAAGGCCCCCAGCTACATGGGTGGCACACGATTCGAAAGTGGGACTTTCGAATTGCTGCAGATGCCATTATGCTAATGAAGTGCTGCATATTCATGGAAGCACCTCATTAGCATCTTTTGAACTCCCTCATTAACATGCCCCTTCTGAAAGGAGGGGGCTCGTGTAGATGCCTTAAATATTGAGTCTGTTCTGGTACGGCTATGGTCTGAAGAAGCGGGTCTGTCCCATGGAAGCTCACCTAATAAATTATGTCGTTAGTCTTTAAAGTGCTACTTGACTGCTTTTTTGTTCCCATAGAAATTGTGGAAGTACTAATGTAGACTGTATGCTGGTCCTCAGGCCTGCAGACGGGAGGGAAAAGAGGTCAATTCCCCCGGACCAGACAATCAGCTGCCATTACTGGAGACTCAGGCCCTTTAAATTGCTGACAGAGTGCGACCACACAACACTCTGGACAGCTCTGAGGACTGCCGGGGGGTGGGGGGAGGGAAAGGGCACAGCATGGTATGCAGGGCTGGCTGCCCTCAGTCCTGCCCCTTTTGCCCAAAACCTCACCCCTTCTGTGAGCAAGAACCAGCTCCCGCCACACACATCTTGCCTGTGGGCTTAGCAAGTCAGTGGGATCCCCTGCTGGTGCTTTTCCTTCTGCATGCTCTGGTCTTTCTCTACCAATGTCTAGGGTTCAGGGTGCGTGACAAAAACACTGAGTCACAAGGAGCCTAAATGACATGCCCAAGGTCACGTAGGAAGTCTGAGACACAGTCAGGAATAGATTCCAGATCTACCAGCTCACAAGTCTGTGCCTCATCCAACCTTCCGTCATAGTTTACTTGTGCAAAATAACCTGGTGACCTCTAAGTGACCAGCCATGCTCGGGCTTGTTAGGGTGAATTGCATGGGCACTTGAACAATGCGGTGAGGTACGTGGGATGGAGGCAGGGTACAGAGACCCTTTTAAAATACTATAAAGAAATATGCCTCAGCACAAAATGGCTAAAACATTAACCCCGGGACAAGAACCGAGGAACTGAGTAAATTGGGCAAGTGTAAACCAGTTAGCACTGGGATTTACTGGATTGCATACAGCCTGCATTAACAGCAGTATGTAACTTCAGCAGCATCCACATCCTCTTGGCCTAAATTGAAAAACAGGAAAGACCATGGCCTCTGAGCCATCAGCCCAGAGGAGCCAGCTGCGTACTTTAACAAGGACAAAATAAGTATGAGATATAGTTGTGTAACATGGAAAGGGAGGCTATGGGGGGCTGCAAGCAAAGAGAAGCAGAAGCAACCAGGCTGTGATGTGCCAGGCCTCGGGTGGAGCCAGCAAACAGCAGGATTATAAAGGGGGGCTACAACGTAATGAGGAGGAAGAACTTCCGAATCCTGGAGAGACCCGATGCTGTCTGCGACAAGGCCTGATCACCCTTCTCCGCTCTTCCCGCCTGCTCATGAGTTTGATAGAGTAGAGAGTGAATACCTAATGGTAGCACGAAAATCTGTATTAGTAGTATTGCTAGCTGAAGTAACATGATGCAATGGTGCGCCTTATTCCTGTATCTGCTTAACTATGTAAGTATATGCTCTCAGTAAATGCTCTCATTAACACTATTTCTATTCTGTTTGTATCCTGTCCTGTGGCAAGTCTGTCTATATGGTGATGTGTTTATGTTTTAGTTCCATAAGCCTGTAAGAGTCACGTGTAAGGCTGAGGCAAAGATGCCCCAGAACCTCTGGAAGGGCTTTGACCGAATGACTGGGAAGTTCTGAAAGCAAAGCTGCCTCAGCTGGGAAGCATGATCTGCTGAGCCTCCGTGTTCTACAGAACAGAGTGTTGTTTGTGCCTGTATGCCATACCCCTCTATTAATCCTTAAGTAGTCCCACCCCTGAAACTCGAAACTCACACTTCTTGGGGGATAGATAACAGCTCTTAGAAATTGGGATAGATAACAGCCAGTGAATTCCACCAACCCGTGGGCTGTTTTAGATAACTCCTGGGAGCGAGAAAAACCCCAAGGGGTGCTTCTCTTTCTTTTGGGCATAATCCTATTCCTCCTGTTAGTAGTGTGGTGTAAGCCATGGCTTTAACTACACCAGTTTCATAATAGCAGAATCAATCTCAGTGGTGCGGGTCATCACCGAGGAGCAGCCCTCCTTTTTTCCCAGTTCAATGCTCCACTCACCTCCACCCTTATTTGGGACTTGGAGCACAACTTATTTGCTCCTCATTACTAAGGAAAAGTGAAGGTGTGTGATCATGTTTCATAAGACCATGAACACCAGATATCAAAATTTCAATTCAAATATTCAGTGCTGTCAACTCCTGCAATTTTACCTCAAGTCTTACCATATTTGGTGTTTGTCCTAAAGAGCTTCTGGAGCCATGTGATTATACATGACTGATTTCATTTAAAAACAAAGACACATCTTCTAGCTTGTATGGTGGCAGAAAAACAGGGAAAAAAATATTTCAAACAGTTCAAAAGCAGAGGCAAATAAAAAAACACCCCCAAATATTTTCCTTCTTAAAAATCTTAGGATTGCTTAATGCTGCAGGATAGCAATTCTGAGCATTACTCAAGTTTCTAATTTAGGAGTGGCTGTGGGGAGAGGAGCAGAGAGATGAAGTGGTGGGAAGGAGCCTACCTTATTTCAGGCCTTATGTACACACAGTTTCCCTACTGCTTAAACGATATTTGTTCAGAAGCTTACACTATACAGCATCTTTGCATCCCTTTATCTGAATCTGCACAAGTGGGTTGTACCACTTTAATTGTGTCTGTTGCAAGAAAAGGATGTTTCAAAACAAATATAATTAAAGCAATACAAAATCTGTTGTTGGACCAGGTTTTACATTCCATGTTAGTTGCTCTTTCTGCTGTATCACACCCCCTCTTCAAGCCCCAGCGTGCAAAATACACACCCATTTAATGCAAAATCAGTGCAGATTATGCCATGTTTCCTTTTACATCTGCTTGCAGATCCAACGGGCAACCTGTCAACATTTTTCTGCTCTCAGATACATTTTTTAAAACGACTGGTTAACTTGCCAGAGTACCTCTACTGATAGGCTACGTCTACATGGGAAGCCTTGGTCAACAGAAGTCGCTGTGGGAAGGGATTTCCTGCAAAACTTCTGTTGACAGATTAGGTCTACACATAAAAGCAGATTGAAAGAGAAGTCCGCTCTGTTGACAGAGAGCGGACGGACTGCCCGGTCCTCTCTTGCCAAAACAGCTGATTGGAAGCTCTGCAAACAGGAAACTGTTGATAGAGGCGTTATACCTGAAAGGGGAGAGGTATAAAGCTGCTGGCGGATGTGCCGGGTTTTGTGGACTAAGCACATTTTGTGGATCGACACTCTGCAATTTTTCCTAATAGAAGCCCTGTTTTGCTGAGCAAAGCCTCTCCTGTAGACACAGCCAAAGTGATTTACATACTTTTGAACAACTTATGAAATTAAATAAACAAATATTTTATGCCCCGTGGTTTGCTGTGGAAATTGAACTTATTTTTTTTGAACAGAAAATAAGTCAATTTCCCTGTATTTCCCATGAGTCACGTTTCTGAATCATATTCTACTATAGACACCATTAATGAATTCTGACACAGCTTTTGAGTAAAGCTACACAAGTTTGCTTTGAGTTGACTACTGTATAGAACACATAACCAGCAAGAAGCAAGCCAGCAATGGACAGAAATACTTGCATTGATATTTCTATTATAAAATAAACACAAATGTAGATCTAGAATTGATTCCCAAGCAACCATGCAGGTACCACCATCTGTCTTCCCTCAGAAGCTTTTTATTGTGATTAATCTCCTCCCCAGAGCTTAAAGAAACATTTGTTTTGGAAACTGGGGGCTATACAAAAACAAAGGACCTTCAACAATTGTATTATAAATGAGACAGTAGGCCACATCTCCTTTCACTTTGGTATAAATGTGGAGTAACTTGATTAAAGTCAATGGAGCTATGCTGGTGAAAAATGATAAAAGTGAACCAAGAATCAGGCCCACTGTAATAATACACAATGGGGAGTATACAATAGGGAGTCCACCTTAATAAATAATATACAACGGGGAGTCCACCTTAATGAGTTTCTTTTTAAAAGGACCAAATCTCTACCTGCTGCAAACCAAACACAAACAATTGTAGCCCAAAAGAATAATGGGCTTCAGACAGTGCTTTATTTATAATGAGAGAGTTGTTGGAGCTCAAGCAATTTTTGTATTTTGAACTGATGCAACAAGCCCAGATGTACCAGGACTATGAACTGCCAAGCCTAGAGGGGCTGGAACAAGCCTGAGCAAAAATGAAGCATTGAATTCAGATGATTAACAAAAGGAAGTTTCAACCTGAAACCCACTATCACTAAATAGTCAACACTTCACTAACTAGTAAATTCATTCCATAATTCCCCACCACCCCGACTCCACCTCCAAAAACCCGTCAACTTAGTTATTCTCTCAAAATGTTGCCTGTGTTACGGTACCTTATTGCCAGCATTCCACTGTACTGCGTGCTGTTTTGTCCATTTAGTTCCTACTTTTCCCAATGGGCCTGTTTTGCTGTTTAAGTCCTGAAAATGGGGCAGGGGCCGGGGGAGAGAAGGGAAAAGGGAAGCAAGAATGGGAAAGTATTAACATTTGAAAACATTTTTCCAGTTTCATATTATAAATTCGTAACTGCAATGCCATATTTTAACCTCAAAGCGCAGCGCTGTTGCACGTTCACTCCCAGTCTAGCACAGTGCTAGGCTAGGAGGTACAATTGAAAAAAAAAATAAGGATGTGTCCATCATTTCTATAAAGTAGGGTTGAGGTATTGACTCCTCACCACTCTACCTGTCCGAGCAACAGCAGGTGAACAGCAACCCTGGCTGCTAAGGCAGCATGGAGACTTCAGTTGTGCCATTCTGAATCAGGGTCTCAGAAAATCTGGCTTTATCTTTTAGTCTTACCTCATGGAAGCCAGCAGATGATTCCATTGTAGCCTCTGCTGCATTCAGATCAGGTGCTACCAATGGTATCTGAGTACTAGGTTCCACACCTGGCAGTGACTCCTGAAACATGTGTGCAGACTTGTTGCTGAACAGCTGCTGTATGCCTGTTGGCACAGAGCCCTACCCTTCCATGATTTCTTTAGAAGAAAGAATCCCCACCCTCTTTCCTTGCAATAAGAACAAGTCTGTTGCAAGAGCAGGATATTTCTTTTTTGCAGGTGCAGTGATTGAGAAACAGAATATGCAAAAGTCAAGGGTCCTACTGTGCGCTTTTAGGCACTGCCCATGGGGAGGAGTGGGAGATTGGGAAGCAATGTGCCACTCCTTTCTGAGGTTCAAATCCACTTTTTGCTCTCCTGTTGCAAGGAGAACAAAGAGGGGAATAAGATGCTACAGCCATGAAGAGAAGGCTGGATATTTGTCCCCTGCCCAGTGTCCAGCCAGCTTGGCTCCACCCCTCGCAGATAACCCGTTTGCTGCTGGGAGCACAGTGCAGTGACTGTCACCAAAGATGAGGGGGACATAGACCTCCTGTACAGTACTACAAACATCCCCTTCCCTCCCAACATTATAATTTACTTGCTATACTTCCACCCCCGGTAAGTCTGAAAACTCTCCTCTCTCTTCAAACACTCTTGTTCCCACACTTCTTCCAAATTTCCAGTTTCTCCTCCCTGTGCCTCCAAAATCACATTAATCTCACTAAGGCTCCTTCCAACTTCATGTTCCCCTGAATTTCCCTTTCTAAGTCTCCCTGGAAGGCCTTTCCCTGAGTTAAAAACAACAAGAAGTCCTGTGACACTTTATAGATTGGCAGATATATTGGAGCATAAGCTTTCGTGGACAAAGACCCACTTTCTCAGATGCATCTGATAATGAAGGCCTTTGGCCATAAAAGCTTATGGTCCAATAAACCTGTTAGTCTGTATCTTGAAAAAAAACACGTCCTGTGGCACTTTACAGACTAACTCGGCTACCCCTCTGATACTCTCCCTGAGTTGTGTCCCCTTCATGATCCTCCAACAGCCCGTTCCCCAAGACCCTCCTTCAGAGGCTGTTTCATCAGGGCCTCCTTCCCCCAGTCATGGCTGTCCACAAGATCACCTCTGAGGCTGAATTTCTTCCCAGCTTCAATCAGCAAAGTCACCCCCCCAACCCAAGTCCTTCTCTAGTTTCCATATCTTCCTTCCTCAGACTTCTTCACTGATGAGAGGAGGAGGGGCATCTGCTGGCAGGGATTGATGTAGCGTTAGGAATATGCCACACAGGTGTCCACCGAGGGTACCAAATGTTATGCGAACCTGTGATTATGACTGAGACACACAACCCCTCAAGGTCTGTGAGCTGCTGCAGTGTGGTTCTCACTCATCTGCCTGTAGCAGGGTTTCAGTGGGAGTGTCCAATTAAGGCATAGCCCATCAGTGAGGGTTGTAATGGCTCCAACCTAGCTTTCAGGAACATGGAGTTCTGTCTCTTTAAGGGCATTCTCTGCTCTGACACAGGCACCTACACATGTGTGACCAAAAGCTGGAGCTATGACACCAGTAGCACTTCTGCATGGCTGACCACTATAGCTCAGGTATCAGCTTTTAAAGGGCAGCCTGCCTGTACTGGCTTCTCTACAAATAACACGCTGGAGTGGTATACCCATGAAGAAGTGCAGAAGGTGGGAAAATACAGTGCCAGCCCTGGGCCAATGGAACTCAGACATCCATGCTGTGAGGCCATCTATTGTATATCTAGTTTTCAGCTCACTGTAACGTGATGCAACAGTCTGCCATAGAACTCACAGGCATCTTCGCACAGGCATCTTTGCACCGATTCACACACCAAGCAGTTTCTCTAGTGGGAGATCTACAAAGGAAGTCATCTCTAAATCTGGTTGAGATTTTCCAGTGGAACATTTTGCCATGAGAAAATGGCTGTTTTTCTCGCTGGCAAAATCTTTTGGCAACATGTTGATTTTGACAAAATTTATTGAGAAAAAAAATATTGGAAAAGCATTTTGGTCAGCATTTCATTTTCAGAACGCAACATTTTGAGTTTATATTTTCAGATTACTTTCTGTTTTAACTTTAACATTTGATATAACATATTTTTTAAGAGTTCTAAATTGGAATAAATCATTTCTAGTTTGTCCAAACACGTTGTTCAACTTGAAATTAATTTTTCCTTAGATTTTTTTTTCGGGTGGGAAATTTGTAAGTTTGTTGTTTTTGTTCCAAATTAGAACCAAAGCAAATTTTGAAATATTGGCATTTCTGTGAAACAGATTCCACGTTTTGCCCAGCTCTACTTACATTACACAGTAATATGGCGTTAGTAGAAAGACTGGCCAAATTTACTGGGCTGGAGCTGGTAAACTGGAAGGATATGGCAAGACCTCAAAGGAGTGGCCTGATTGATTTCAATAATGATCAAGAAGGACTTGGGCTTTGAGGCAACTTTGCTGGTTGAAGCTGGGGAGAAATGCAGCCTCAGAGGTAATCTTGATCAATAATGCAAGTGTCCTTTTTAGGCACATTTTTAATGTGCTTATGTTAAAAAGCCTCCCAAAGGATGAAACTGTAGTATCTAATTGAAAGGCAACAAGATTAATATGATGATAAAACTTGACATTCATTATTCATAACCTGCCTGTTTATGAAATCAAAGCCATTCAGAGATAAACATGATGGGTGTGGTATAAGAACTAAACTGGGAGATTTCAAAAAGATATTCAGGTATACTTAGACTTTTCCAAAGAATTTAAACTTACTATTGCACACTGCTTTGATTAAAAATACTGGATGGATATAAAATTAATATGTCAGACATTAAATAGATTAAAATTTTGCTGAACATTAAGTCTCAAATGCAATTTTAAATATGGAATCACTTTTGAGGAGGTGCTTTCCTAGTGGGGTCCTGAAAGGGCTTCTTCTTGGCCTTGACCTATTTAATATTTTTATGAATGACCTGGAGGAAAACAAAGTCATCGTTGATAAGATTTGCAGACAAAACAAAAATTGGAGGAGTGCTAAACAATGAATGGGATTGGCTAGTAAAACAAGTATCTGGATTGTTGGTAAGCTGGATGCAAGTGAACAATGTGTGTTCAAATACTGCCAAATGTAAATGCATTTAATGACAAACAACTTTGTTAATGCAAAACTGTAGTTGCTTGGTAGTATGACATTCTCTAGCAGAACATTGAACTGAGAAAACCACAAATGACAGAAAACCAGGAAATGCACAGTTAAGGATACCTATGCAACCTTATTCTGCCCTCTTTTGGTAATGCCACAATATGCCCCATTAACACCCTACCTTTGTTTCACCAGCTGCAAAGCGGCTGAAATGTACAAGCTCTTCAACAACTTCCATAACCCATTCTCCTTCACCTTCACTTCACCTAGTACTTTTAAAGAGCAAAAATGGAAGGAAAAGATTCTCCATGTCCTCTTTCCTTTATCCACTTTGGGCAATGTCTCTGCATGCATGCAGCCACGCTGGCTCTTGGCAGGATAACAATAATGATAATAATATATGGAAATAGACATTTCATAGAACTGGAAGAGACCTTGGAAGGTCATTGAGTCCAGTCCCCTGCACTCTGGGCAGGACCACGCACCATTTTTTTTTTTTTTAAACTCCCAGTCTCTAAACAGCCCCATTGAGGATTGACCTCACCACCATTTAGCAAGCCAATGCTCAAACCACTGAGCTATCCCTCCGCAGAAAGAATGAAGAGGCTCCAGATCTGGCATACACTCACACATTTAGCCAGCTCCTCAGAAACAGTACTACTCACTTACAGTTTAAGAACCATTTCACAGCTGTTTACCACTCCCTGGCACATATGAGTTACCGTCTCACTACACCTTCACGTAACCATCATTTAAGCAGTAGAATCCTCTCATACTCCAACTCACTCCTGACAATATCCATTGTAATAAAAGCCCTATGCCCTGCTACTGACACAACCTATACAGTTCAGCATAAAAATGAGGCATGCTGCCATCAGGAGGTGTGTGAATTGGCTGTCTGGGGAGGCTACCCTCCATTCCCACTCCTCTTTCCCTCCCAGTTGTAGCTCCTACTGCTGGACACATCTCCCAGGCCTGAGCATCTTCAGCACCTCCAGCCCTGGAGTGCTAGGGGGCACTCCCAGCCCCAGAGCACGAGGCAGGCAGCCCCAGCATCAGAGCACCAAGCAACACGGCCACAGACCTCTGCCCCCCTCCCCCAGCTCCAGAGCACCACCCCCAAACATTGATCCACCTCCAGTCTAGTCCACAGGGGAGGGTTGGGAAGCAAGACAGGACAGAGCGTGGGCAGGGCTGCGCCTGGCTGTCTGGGGAGGCTCAGCTTCCCCTAGCCTACAAAACCTACCACATGTACCTCTTCTCTTTCGTCATACACACTGGAGAGTGTGAAACATGCCACGTACCTCAGACTAAGCCACACATGCCCTTACATCCCAAATATAACCCTGACCAAGCAGGCCAGAGCACTGCCTCCACCAGTTAGCATAGGTGTAACGAACATGCTAACCACACCTGCAGAGTATGCAAATACTTCCTTTTAATGCCTGTGCGTTTGAGGGGAAGAGAGGGAATGTGCCAAAGACAGCGTTTAAAGAAGAAATCATTTTGTTCTCTATGTGGAATCCAGTGGCTGAGTGAATGAGTAGTAAAATGAGCTTAAGAGTGTGTATATTTCAGCAACTACAGACTTCTTAGAATAAAGGGATGTGTGTTAATAGGCATGTGGTGGACTTCAAGCAGGCCGAGTTATTGTCTCATGGGCAGTCTGAACTCAGCCTGTTCTATTGTTTTGAAATTTGAGTGCTGCTCAGCTCAATATTCTGCAGGGGGTCGACATAACCATCTTAACTCTGTATAATTGGCAGTTCTGCCACTGAATTACCTAGGTGTCTTTAATAGGAAAAGATACCTTATTGGCAGGAGTTTAAACAAGTTGAACACTCTACTGGCACCCTCGGGACCTGACCGGTGCTGAATGAGAGAATTTGCCAGACCGTGGGAGGTCAATATTGTCTCACGACATTCTCAACTCTTCCACTGCTTACTGGGCTCTTAGAAGGCATTTAGGGATAAATTACACTAAGTAACAGCACAGAACACAGAGACCCAGGACTGGTGGCTGTAAACAAAATTTATGGGATGCTGGGAAACTTGGCCTCACCCCTGGTAGGTGAACGTCCAGCTAAATAAAATCATGCCAGATTATGGATGTTGCCAGATGAGCGTGTGCTGGACTAGAGAGGTTCAACATATAGTCATTTGTAGCCATCATATTTCACAATTTGCAAACAAGGCCACATCAGCCTGGAGAGCAATTGCCATGTCATGGTGTTCACTTTGCTCTCCAAAACACTTCGACAGCCTTATGATCCAGATATCACTCAAGCTCCACTCACTAGCCACCTGGCAATGCACGTATTTCTTTTCCCTTAGAAGTTTAGGAACCTGCATGAACAGTTCTACACTTCTGCATGATCTATCTTTGGAAACACCATAGTAATCTGCCCCAAGATCAAGAAGGAGCTACTCCCTCATCCCAGTCTAATAAAGCACAGGTTTTCCTCCAATCAGCAATTCAAGGCTTTCCTACCTCCCATCTCCATCGCCAAACTCTTCTGCAGCTGAAACCCTCTCCCCAGCCCTTCTTCCGCCTCTCATCATAGGCACAAAAAAGCCCTCTGTTGTCACTTCACCATCCAGTACCACTAAATGGTTGCTTACACCAGCTGTCGACTGTTCTGCTGAGTTCACAGTTAATTTCCCCCATAAAATAAAAACACACTTACTTATAAGAGAGACATCTTGTTCAGTGAGTAGTAACACCGACTGCAGAGAGGTGAGGCAAGGTTCAGGTGAATAGTAATGGCTGTGAGAGCAGCTAGCAGGATTTAGACAAACAGCAACAGCTAGCCTCATGGGGGTAAATGGGGGAGCAGGGCTCTGGGTGCAGCAATGCTAGCCTTGCATTGGGGTGAGAGGGGTGCGTGGAGCAGGGATCAATTTTAGCATGTAGACAAGGAGGCTCCAGTGGATATAGCATACTTAGATTTCCAGAAAGCCTTTGACACCAAGGGCTTTTAAGCAAAATAAACTGTTAAGGAAGGTCCTCTCATAGATAGATAATTAGTTATAAAATAGGAAGCAAAGAAGAATAAATGGTCAATTTTTGGAATAGAGAGAGGTAACTAGTGGTGCCCCCCAGGGTCCCCATCCTATTCAACATATTCCTAAATGATCTGGAGAAAGGGGTAAACAGTGAAGCAGTAAAGTTTATAGATGATACAAAACTGCTCAAGTCTGAGTCCAAAGCAGACTGTGAAGAGCTTGAGAAAAGGATCTTACAAAAGTAGGTGACTGGACAACACAATGACAGATGAAAGTCAGTGTTGATGAATGCAAAATAATGCACATTGGAAAATGCAATCCCTGCTATACACATAAAATGATCAGGACTAAATTAGCTGTTTCCATTCAAGAGAGATCTTGGAATCATTGTGGAGAGTTTTCTGAAAATATCCAATCAGTGTGCAGCAGCGGTCTAAAAAGCAAACAGTGTTGGGAAACATTAAGAAAAGAATAGAGAATAAGACACTGAATATCTTATTGACTCCCTATAAAACCATGGTAGGCCCACATCTTGAATACTACATGCAAATGCTGTTGCCTCGTCTCATATTGACTCTGGAAAAGTTCAGAAAAGGGCAACAAAAATTATTAGGGATATGGAACTGCTTCCATATGCAAGATGAATAAAACTGGAACTTTTCAGCATGCAAGAGAGATGAGTAAGGCGGGTTATAATAGAGGGCTACAAAATCATGACTGATGTGGAGAATGTGAATAAAGAAAAGTTATTAACACCTTCCCATAACACAAGAAATGAAATTAATAGGTATCAGGTTTAAAACAAACAAAAGAAAGTACTTCTGCACACAAAACACAGTCACCCGGTGGAACTCCTTGCCAGAGGATGTTGTATTTACCAAGACTATTATAGGGCTCAAAAAAGAACTGGATAAATTCATGGCTAATAGGTCCATCCACGGCTATTGGTTAGGATGGGCAAGGATGATGTCCCAGGTTTATGTTTGTCAGAAGCTGTGAATGAGTGACAGGGGATAGATCACTTGATAATTACCTCTTCTGTTCATTTCCTCTGAGGCACCTGACACTGATCACTGTTGGAAGACAGAATACTGGGTAGATGGACCTTTAGTCTGGTCCAGTATGGCCATTCTTACGGACTTAGATGAAAGCTTTACATGGGAGAAAGGCAGCACTTGGGCCAGCAGCTCATATCATTCCCAGGCCTGGAGAGGGAGTACATGGGACAGGCCAGTCCAAAGCAGTCTCCCATTTTCCCTTGGAGAAATTGGTCACCCTTCTTAGTTAGTGTTCACAGTTTGGGTTCCCCAAAGACTTAGTGAGTGCCATGTACTATCTAGGGTAAAAATTGACTGACTGAGACCACTTTGACTTGGGTCACCTCAGTAGTTTGATCTTTAGCTTTGCACAAAACAAACAAAAAATAAAAACTTGTTTAAAAACAGGTTTTTTTCATGGCTTGTATATTTGGAACCCTGGTTCAACTTAGCACCAAATGTGGGTCAGAAATGTCACTCTGTACTGATACCAGGCATAGTCAAGAAAATTTGCGTAAGCATAGGGATTGTAGAGCACTTAGGCCACATCTACACCAGTGTGCTTTCAGTGGCCCAGCTGCAATGACTGAGTTTTTACTCCACTGTGTAAGATCTCTCATACAGTTGCTTTATGCCAGTGAGAGAGAGCTCTCCCATTCACTTAATTAAAGCATCTCCACAAGCAATGATTAGAAAGAACTCTCCTACCGACATAGCCCTGTCCACACCTGGCTTCTGTTTGTGTGTGTCATGTCACTTTTCTCACACCCCCGGTGACTTAAGTCATACCAACAAAAGTGGTTGTGTAGACATGGCCTTAGAAATGTCATCCTCCAAGCAGGAAGGATGGCGAGACTATGGAGGGAAAGGGCTGGCCTACACATCCATTTGTAGTCTAGGAGGGTCTGAAGACTTAAAGTGGCCTATTTCATCTCAATGTGATGGTCTTAGCTGAATGATAACACCCCCCAGAGTAGAATACAACCTGAAACAATACCTCTGAGACCCATGAACCACTCCATTCATCCCAGTGGGTGTTCCCATCTCCCTCTTGAATGCTCTATAGCTTGTGATATTCATGAAGTGTACCTGGTCTTAGTTCCCCACCCAAAAGGGTATAGGGGCTTTTCCAGAATCCACCTGACATGAGGAGAGTGTGCAAGTCCAATGCCTGTGGAGGGGCCAGGGTCCCACCAATGCTGGCATACAAATGGGGGCAGTGAGAGGGGCTCAGGCAGGCCCAGAGGATCAAGGACCCCATATCCCAGCTCATATGATGGGATTGGGAGGGGGCTCGGCACACTCAGGAGGGGAGAATATATGGAGGACATGTGACATGTTGAAGTCAATGAGGTTCTCTATGAGAGCAAAGCTGTAGTTGTATGCACCACATTGCAGTTTGGGGCTTAAGAAGAAGCCAGAAAAGAGAAAATCCAGGATCCCGTTAGCACAGCTTCCTGCTCTCAGCAGCTAAAGCTGTTTTCCCTGTTTTGCCAAAGCCATAAGCAAGTTCACCTTTGACTCAAAGATGACACAATTAATTAGTTGCTTAGAATGATATCAAAGTATTAGTTTTTTTTATTGCAAAGTCATTTGTTGTTACACAGAAATTACACTTTTTTTCCTGTTACACAACATATACATTGAGTAATCACTAAAATACATCTTCTTCAATTATTTTTCCCCAGAGTTACACTAATACTGAAAGGACAGCACAATTAGAAACCTGGGCATTTTGTCAATAAATGTTTGTTTTGCCTTGTAAGAACTGTGTTGACATTCCATAGGCAGAGGTCTATGAAAGTGCAATGAAAAGGCCATGGGCAGTGAACAGCACAGTTCTTGCTGTAAAGTTAGTAGAGCTCACAAAATTTAATATTGCATTTGTCAGTACATCAACTTCGTTCATGGCCAGGACTTTGGAAATATGCGTAAGATGGAAATTAAACTCGTATTTCATTTTGGCTATGTTTACACAAGCATTCCTCTTTGGAAAGAGGCATGCAAATGAGGGAAATTGAAAATGCAAATGAGCCACAGATTTACATATCGGGCACCTAATTTGCATATTATTTTGAAAGAAGAAAAGCAGTGTAGACAAGGCTCTTTTGAAAGTAAACCCCATCTTCGAAAGATCCCTTCTTCCTAAAAAAAGGAAGAAGGGGTCTTTTGAAGATGGGGATTACTTCTGAAAGCGCCACGTCTACATGGCTTTTATTCTTTCAAAAGATGAATATGCAAGTGAGGTGCCAGATATATAAATCTGCACCTCATTTCTATGTTCGATTTCCTTCATTTGCATGCCTCTTTAGAAAGCGGAATTCTAGCGCAGACACAGCCTTTCAGTCAGTCTAAGACCCTGGAGATGTGCTTCATGAAGTTTAGGGGAGGAAGGCGGAAGACTGAAATGGTGTTGAGCCACTTTTACGCCTCCGTTTTTATTCCCTAGCAAGAGATTTAACGTTACTCTAGTTTGCACTGACTGTCATGCATCCTAAGGCTCATTCTCACAGCGAAACATCGCTGGGGTTTAAATATGCCTTTACTCTTCTTACGCCTCCTGGGGATCTGAGCTTGTGGTGTTGCTGCAGAAGTAGGGAGCATGGCAACCTCTGGTAATAAAGCTAACAGCAAAATCTTTTTAACTTATTTCCTGTATCTTAGTGTCACTCCCAGGCACAGTGTGCTGTAGTTATGCAGGGTTTCTAAATAAAATACCTGATGCTTCTAGTTGTGAAGTTCTCTGCACTTTGAATGGTTCTGCCTGGCTATAGAAGTTGATGCTCACCCAAGAACAATACAGGCAATATTCAGTTCTCAGAATTCCCATCGTTATCCTCCCGCTCAGAGGTAATTTGGGAAAGACTGGGGCAGGAAGTTCTCTCGAGAATGGTGGGAAGCCTTCTATGACACTTTTCCTGCAGGCCTGGTTTGTTTGTTTATGTTCATGTGTTCTTGCCAAGGTTACATTGAGTACAGTAATTTTGATGTTACCACCTAAAATAGCTGCAAGCCGATGAGACGGTCATTTTGAGGTTTGTAAGAGTGACAGTTAAGGATAAGTGAAAGATCAGTGCCAGGTTATGGTGCTTCTCTCTGCACCATACTCCCCTGCAGCTCCTTTCAGCTGCCATGCCTTTCTTTGCCAGTTGGCATGCCTCCCCCTCAGTCTCCTCCTGAGGTCCCTATTCCTCTGCCCATTGTTTTACAGTCATGTTTCTGTTCATGTAGGTGCATAGCTGCAGCTATCACAAGCCTGACTACACCAAATGCATTCAACGCTGAAGGGAGGCATATGGATTTTCCCAGATTAGAACCTCCCTGTCACAGATGCAATACTGCAGAAGGGCTCAGTAATCACTGCTAATCAGACTGGGTGAGACGAAGCCAGCCACTTTTACTGCACTAATGTGTGCTGCCTGATTCTCCTCCTATTGGCAGTGCTCCAGAGTTCTTCTGCAAGGCAGGTAGCTTCCTCTGTTATAGCCCTGGAAAGAGGGCTAGGGAGTACAGGCCATGGGTGGAAGAGAATACAAGAAGCAGAAGTGGTGACAGTGTGATGTAAGACAGGAAGAGACAATGACATTTTGGACATTTTTTTCTATATGGTGACGTATGGAATGTTAAGATGTTGAAACATAGGGCCGAGTGATGTGTTCACCCATGTCTATTTCAAGGTGTCGAGTTCCCAGTCACTGCTTCAGAATGATACTTACATGGGAACAGTTCTCATCAGGAATCTCATCATATATTGAAGCCCTTCCCATGACTAGGATGACTTACTATATTGTGACCTATTGTGAAATATGTAAAATTGTATACAGCACATGTAGGCGGTGGCTGACAAGCACAGGTTCTGCTTAGAATAACCCTCTACTATCCTGTCGTTAGAGAACCTGCCTGTATCACAAATACTGCCAGCTACTTATAATTTGAATACTTAACTAAACTGACTTACAGGCACTATCAACAAAAAGCAGTTCCTCTCAGTGTGCCAAAACACTGCAGTTTGATATTAACCTGTGTGGGGAAAAAAGGAAAAAGAAAAACTGCTGTAGGGGTTAAAATTTTTACTTTTCCACAATAACCAGACCCCACTCTGTGAGAGGAAATTAGGGGGTCATCTGCACCTCTTTAAAGTTGTTACCTTGTCACCTAGAGACAATTTACCCTGTAGACTCCTCTGTTTTTGTTATCATGTACCTTTGAAAGGTAAACTGAAGTCAGCAGAGCTGGTGTTTGCAGACAGATCTCAGGATAACTTGGCTGAGACTTTGGTATGTTAAAGAAGACAATTAATTACCAAACTATCTAAACAAACTGTATAAAAAGGCCTGAAAACTGATTCTTAGGGCTCCCACTTCTCTGGAAGTTGGCAGCCTGCATATATGCAAATAAACTTTCCTTTTAGATCTCACTCTTGCCTCACTGCTTTGACCTCCAGCCTCGGACCTTTGGGGAACACTGTACCCCAGGGGAAAGTGGCTTCCCCGACACCTGGGCGCATGGATTAGGCAGCTGGAACGATCTAAAGCTCACATCATAAACTTACACAGGTGAAATTTAGTTCCATGCTGAAGTCCCGCACAAGATTAGTAGTCCGCTTAGGTCCTTAAAACTGGACTGATAGAAAGTATTAAACTATATTAATGACTATGTAATTTTTTTTTCTGGGAAAAGGCGCTGACAACAGAGGGCATTTTTGCTGGCAGAGGCACGTCTACATGGCCTTTTTACTGCTCTAGCGTGGCTATGCTAATTAGCTGCATGATTATGCAAAGGGAAAGCCATTTGCATTTTCAAGAGCCCTGCTTAGCATAGCGCTGCCAGTAGCAGCGCTGAAGAAAGGCCACGTCTACTCAGAGCCTAACTGTCCTTGTGAAGTGTTTGACTGGCAAGATTTCTAGTTTTTTTCCCTGGAGTGCCCATTTGCACAACACGTCACAGTCTGACCCATGGATAGTCATTCACTGAACAGTTGTTTCTAAACTAAACCAAGGCAGAACTAGTATTACTTAAATATTAATTGAATCCAGTGTATGCACCGTAGTTCAGACATGCATTTTTAAACTCACCCTCTAGGCATTGAGACCAAGCCCATTACCACAGCAGCTCCTCATATAAGACTATCCATACACTATTTCCACAAAGTGCACTTTATTCTCCTCAATTACTTTTGTAACAATGAAATTTTTGGGGGTCAGACTGAAATCCATTGAGACCTGCTGGCCAATCTCCAGAAATGCAGTGGTTTTTCATAGGCGAGAGGACACAAAACCACCCTCCCAGGGATAAAAGCACTTGGCATGGGGCCTACTTTTTGTGTGGCCTCTTCCTTTCCACTGCTGTACGCAAGGCTTGAAGAATCAGGTGTTTGTTATTCAGGATGTTGTATTCGGTCAGTTTAACCAGCTGGTCATAATCTCTCTCCTTGTATGTGACTGAATATGTAGAATAGGGAGAAAAGCGACTGGTGAGATCAACTTGGCCCTCCTCCATCTCTGAAGTGGAGCGCTTCACCCCTAGGGAACAAATCCAAAGGACATCGCTGTAGTGTTGGGCTTATCACATACCATCAGTAACAGCCCAAAGAGGGAGATTTCTGTGCAGTAGGAGTGTTCACCCATTTAAGTGGCCTGGGCATGTTTACAAGTGTTGTTGTTGCAATCCAGTAATTTGATCCCTGGATCATTGAACTGTCAGTTGCCTGATATGCTGAAGGGAGAGGTACAGGTAATTATCCGTATGAGTGTCTCCTGTTACCTGCTCATAACTGCTTTAGAGAAACTATCTGTGACTCAAGCAGGAAAGGGAAATATCAATGTGGAAAATGGCAGCGTTTGGGGAAGGGGAATGAAACGAAGGGAAGAATAGAACCCCAATTTAATAGGTATTTAATAGGTGAACTATTGTCCTGTCCAATGGAATGGCTATTCTTACTTGTAACTCAGACGCACTGAGGCCACTGACATGCGAGAGTGGTGGCTACTGTACAGCCTTAGCTGAGAGGCAGTTGGCTTTTAGCTCATGTGGTAAAGCACAGGGCTTTAGCCTTTTAATTGCAGGTTCAACCCCACCTACTGACGAGAAAGGTCTGAGTTGTCTAAGTGCCTCTGGGTTATGTACTGAAAAGTGGAACAGTGATCCAGTCTGTGAACTGGTTATTTACAAGGAAAGCAAAGTTCTTGTAGCCATCCTGCCTGAGAGGTGTGCCAACTGACCATTTTATGCTTGGGACAGAGACCTAACATTAGAACCACCCCTGAAAAAAGTCTACTAAAATAGAAAGAAGTTTAAAATTATTTGGGATTTTCTCTATAAACATATACTTCCTTTGACCTTAAAGATTTTGCATTTTGGATTACAACAGTTTACACTAATTTAAAGCAAGATAACAAAGACTGTGTCAGAAATGAAGATGAATACGGAAATAACACACGCCCTAATCTTCTTAACAGGAAATGTGCAGTCAGACTAAGTAAAAGTGTTGTTAGGCAATGGAGGAGTTTCCTGTAATGAAATGAGCAAGTGGAGAGGAATGAAATAGAGAAGAAAATTCAATGGGTTGCCAGGCTAACCAGGGTGGCCTTCACTGAATGTTTGGCTACTGCTGATAACTTACCAGGTGCTTTGTAACTTTGGTAGGTGTCATTCACAAGTGGGAAAAATAGCAATATAGGAGCCCCTGGAGTCTCGGGATCATCAAAGAGGTAGCACTCCTTTAAGTTCTTCCTCTCTTCTTCACTCAGCACAACTTTGGGGAATGGGATACCTTGTTCAGAGTAGTACTTAGAAGACTGGTCCAGAGGCTGGATCAAGGACAATATGAGAACCCAAAGAATAAGCTGAGATCATGAATGCCTGAAGCAATGGCAACTAATACTAAATTGTACTAGTCTTTCTGTGGGATAGCACTGGCTTTTCTGTTGAGAAACATGCATTTCTCTGAACACATACGGACAGGTTTTTTAATTTTTTCCTGGAATGCTCCACAAAAAACCCTCATGAAATGTTTAAGTTGCAGGTTGGGAAAATCATTTTAAGCTACATCCTTAAGCTAAAATACTGTGGTTCAGAATACTTGACGCAGGGTTTTCAATCAGAACAATATTGCAAGAGTCTAAGTGCTAAAACCTTACAGGCAAATTACTATTACTGAAGAAAACAAAATAATCATTTTTCTTTATTTTTCCTCACCAGTATCTGTGATCCTGCACTATAATTTAAATGCAGGATGACATCCACTTTCCTCTCTGGCCTCAATAGTGGAGGGCAGCTGGTATTGATGAAGAATCCAGTATCCACCAGGGACAGGTATTCTGCTGTTTCAGTCAGCTGATTAGGTGATGTGTCCAGCACAGTGTCTAAAGAGTAAGATATTCCTTGCATTAAGTGAAATTGCGTAAGAGAAGTTTTCTGGTGCACTGTTGAACAAGCCATCTAAGAGAAAAGGTTATTCAGCTCATTCCTCTCATTTCATGAGTTGATAAACTATTTACATCACTGTCATTCTCTCTTAAATTGGAACAACTATTTTCTCAGATCTCAGACTCTCCATGTTCATTCTATTCCTGGCTGAAGAAGTGGGTCTCACCCATGAAAACTCATTACCTAATAAAATTATTAGTCTTTAAGGTGCTACAGGACTGCTTGGTATTTGTGAAGCTACACACTAACCCTCCTGCCCCGCTGAGATTATTCAAACAGCATTAGCCCATCCATTCTCCCTCCCACATGTTTTCCTTTTTCTTTTGGATGCATTTATTTGAAAAACTTTATGTATTAAAGCAAAGTTTCAACACAACATCAACACTTTCTATTGCACTTTGCACATTCAGGATCAAATTAATAGTAAAAGAATATGACTGAAGAGTCTAGCTTACTGTCTTAGGAGCTCTTCTTCTTTTGAGGACACTAGCACGGGTCACCAAATTCCTAGAGCCCTACCCCTCTGTTTGGTGTTTCTCTGATGTGCATACTTGGTGTGAAAGCTTTTTCCTTTGAAAGCTACATTCTACTGTACCACACTGCCATACAAGGGATCACTTTTTTCCCAGCGAAGTGCACTAACTACAGTGTTTGCCGACACACAGCAATTAAAAACCCATGGCTGGCCTGTGCCAGCTGACAGGCTCACAGGACTCAGGCTTTAGAGATGTTTAATTGCCATGAGGACTTCTGGACTTGAGCTGGAGACCAAGCTCTGGGACCTCAGTGGCTTCAGAGCCCTAATGTCCACACTGCAACTCAACAGTCGTGCAGCCTGAGCCGGCTTGAGCCAGCCGTAGGTGTCTAATTGCATACACAGAGGATTCAGCTGCTAACCATAAAAATAAATTAATCTGTTGTTCGGTTCAGAATGCAGCTCCTTTACTGGAGTGTTACCTAAGCAGGTCAGGGGATCTCTAGGAAGCTGGCATTTTGTCCACTTGACCCGCAGTGGCAGTGTCTTCTCGCGATCAAGGATGCTCAAACTCCCACTGGAGACAGGTGGCTAAATACCTTTGAGAATCTGGGCCTTAGTGTCTCGTCTCTATTCATAAAGACTGTGAATGCTGCCAACAAACTGAGGGTATGTCTTCGCTGCACGGAAGATCAACCCTGTCAGAGTCAATATTCCGGCATTCGATTTCGTGCACCTAGTAGTGCTACGTGAAACTAAACTATCTGGGGTTGACAGTGGACCCCTGTACTCCTCCATATCACGAGGATTAAGGGTGGTGAACAGGAGAGTTTCTCCTGTCGACCTCCCTCTGTGAGGACAGCCAGGTAAGATAAGATAAATCAATTCTAGCTACGCAAAGAGACATGAGTTTGAGCCCATGAAATCTATGTCCCTAATGATTTTTAGCCCCATATAGTTCAATTGATTAATCAAACAATTCTGTTTAAACTTTAGCTCTGAAGGTTCAAAGTTTGTCATGTAGGGAAGCAAGATTTGGTTTTGTTTTTTGTTGTGTTTTGTTTTTTGGAGGGGGCATTGTTTGTTTTGTTAAATAAAAGCCATTCTCTCTCCCAAATCACTTCACACTATTCCAGATTTCTTCAAAGGATGTTGAAGAAAGACTCTTACCTTTCCATCTACAGAACTTTTCATTCTCCAAGTAGTTATTATGCAGCTGGAGGCCTTTCAGGAAACTGTGGTACTGGGCAACAGACGCACGTTCTGTAATGGCAGCACGAACAGCACGGAAAAGGGGCCCTGCAGAGGTGAATACTTGAGTCTTCTGCTCATGTGGTCTCAAAGATAGGACAGGCTCTTCCTCTGCAAAAGAAATTATTAGAGGGTTTATTTGCCTAGATAAATATATCTAAGAAGCCCCCCAAAAGAGCAATAATATGCAGGAACAATCTCTATGCTATTAGTTTATAGTGTCCGTGATAAAAATTCTCACAAGTACCTTGACAAAAGATAAACGTTTTTTGATTTATCAAGACATTTCTTAAGCTATCCCTGAACTAGCTTAAAATCAAAGCCCCAAAATCCAATAAACCCTACAATGTCACACCACTTACAAATCATAGTACTGACAAATAAACCAGGTAAAACTGTATTTGTCAAATTAAATATCCAGCAAATATTCCTGTGGTGTTTTTCCGGTCACTTTTTACTTGCTAACCAGGGTGGTTGTTCTTGAATATATTCACTCTCTTACATATTCAGCAATTATTGCTAGTGATCAAAGAGCAGTCGATGGGTTATTCAGAAATTATCCCATGATGGTATTCAGTATTAGTTTTTTGAAACTGGTCCCTTCCAGGCAGGATACAATGCCTGTGTGAATTTTTAAAAATAAAAGTCCAAAAAGCTAGTGTATGGTTTACCCAACAAATGGATCTGAAGCATAATGATAAATAAATAGTCAGGCAGAGATATAAAGTAACTTACCCATATCATTTACTCTGTCTCGGGTCCACCTGTGCCAAAAATCCTCTGAAGTGTGGGACAAATTCCAGATATATAACAGATTCAGGGAAAATATACTACTCCACATGCCTATATGAAAGGAGAAATATATCAGTATTGCCAATCCAAAACATTTAAAAAGTATAAGTTGGGCCTTCTAAAATCATAAAAGATTGGATTAAAAATCACAAGATTGATGTATGAATACTAACTGTTGCATTCTTTTATACTTGTTTTCTGGTTTTTTTTTAAAAAAAATTAGGGCATTGGAGCACATTTCCAAGCTTTGTTCTATAACCATGAAGGCTAAGAAATATTTTTAAAGGAAAGTTGCAATTCTCATGTACTCAAGAAAAAACACCAGATAACTCAAGACATGTCAAAAAATCATGAGAGTGGGCCATTCTAGAAATTGTACAGAAACCTAAATGATTGTGTCTTGGTAACATTTATTTAATTAAAAAGTGCCTTTGTAAGCTTCCATCTGAAGTTGTTACAGTGCCTTCTATTTTTGCAGGAATCTCTCTGCACTACTCCAGACTTTTGCTGTTAATATCTGACCTGGGCTCATGAGGCTCTGGGGAACAGTTTGTGTCTTGCTTTTGTGGGTGTGTGAGGAATCTCTCTCTCTTGTGTAAGTCTTGGATATCCCTGTGTTCTGGGATAGCCAGGGTGCTGTCTTTTCATGGATGCTACTCTCTGGTGCACCAAAGGAACAATATTAAGCATTTAAAAGTACGGTGCAGTTGCAGTTACATACCCGAGAGCTTGGAAAATAAATTATTACTTTTGGGGCACAAAAAGTAATGCCCTCCTCCACAACCCTGCCATTACAAGTAATTTGTTTTTATAGGTATCTGCCCTGAATGGTACACTTTTGTCTAACTCTAATTCAAATAGTTGGTCACAGTGAACATTATAGAGAGAATCCATTATAGGAAGAGAGCCTTCCTGTATCTCTCCAGATCATCCATGCTCTTCCTTCCCAAATCACCATTTTTTTTTCCTCAGTGACTTACAGAGCTGATTTTCTCTCTTCCTTTCTAGGACCCCATTAACTTGGAAGAATTTTGACATTCAGGCAGTACTGAACTATGTCAGAGTTTCAAAAGGGTCAAGGGTTGTTACATTATTTTCTAACTGTCACTAATGTGCTTGTGTTGAAGACCATTACAGTTTCTCTGACTGTACAGTTTAGTCACCTTTTGTTACATTGTGTATGCTCATCTGAGTTACAATTTTCAATTAAGACCATGTTTAAGAGACTAAATTCAAGATGCTGGGGCCATGTCACCACTGCACACTCAGGACATGGTGAGTCGCAGTTCATGTACATGTGCTCGCATTAGCTCTCATCCGAGCTGATGCACTAAAAATAGGAGTGTGGCCATGATATCATGGGCAGCAACAGCACAAGTTTGTTACCCCCAGTATAAGCAACTCAGTAGCCTGAGCAGTGGCCTGCTAAATCCAAGCTGTGAGCTCAATCTTGTGAAGGCCATTTAGGGGGTCTGGGGCAAATAGATTAAAAAAAAAATCTGTCAGGGATGGTGCTTGGTCCTACCCAGAAGGCAGGGGACTGGACTTAATGACCTCCTGAGGTCCTTCCAGCTCTATGAGATGTGTATCTCCACATATATATATAAAATCAAACCTGCCTGAACCATAGAGGCACATACTCAGGGTGGCTAGTCTGTTTCAGCACTAGTTGCCTGTGCCCATGGCTACAGTGCTTAGCATGCTAATTCATGTGTATGTGAGCTGGGAATCATACTGCTAGCACACACTGTAAATACAAGCTCTGGGTGAAATCCTAGCCAAGCCAAAATAAGTGGCAAAATCTTATTGACTTCGGAGAGGCCAGGATTTCACTCTTGGACTGGAGTTTGCATTGTTATGCAAAATCAATTAAAATTTTCAGCTGAAAATGTTTAAAGTCTAGTAGCTGCCATTCACCTGTTATTTTAAGCATCTCACTTTAGCAATGCAAAGGAAACAACTTTATCAAATATTAATTCATATACGGTACTGGCACACACTGTAGCAGGTGATATTGTACCATTGCCGTTAATCACATTCCAGTGACTCACCAGCACCTGACTGATGTAGTCAATTACATTTTTATTAGACTGTTATTTTTCCAAGACAATAAATCACCTTCCAAGTAGCAGATCCGTGATTCTGGGAGCTTTTTCATCAGCCGACCCATGAAGAACTCGCTTCCGAAGTCCTCAGAGCGAATGAAGGCCCCGTATTTCATGAATCCAACTTCATACGGTGTGAATTCCAGCCATTCTGTCAAGAGAGCCACAAATAAAAAAGACAAAAACAAAAGAAATATTTTAGTGCATACCCCTGGCTGAGGACAATGACTTACGCTGTTATCAATGGATAAAAGGAGTTAGAAAAAGGTTGAACAACTGAAAGTTTATTCCAAACATTTCTGATTCTGAATACCAGAATTGTAGAAGCACTACAAAAATTAAAGCCAGAGATTACAAAAAGCCAGCTGGAGTAATATGCTGCTGCTCCATTGACAGTAGAACTATGCCATTTTTTGTTTTTTTTAATCAGGTCAGGATCTGATCTTTAATTTAGAGGAGATTTGGGGAAACCCAGTGAGACTGTAAGCACAAAACTGAGCTGCCTAATTCATTTAAAATCAAGTACTAGGATTTGAGATCTGGAGTATCTTTACCTTTGAAATCCATGGTGCTATAGTTGTCTTTGACATTGATTGCTACGTAGATGGGCAATGGATTCTGACCTTGATCCACTGTCTGTCGCTGATCTGAGAGTTTATGGTTGTCTTTCTGTTTTACAAGAAAAAAGGAAAAATTGAGGGGCATGATGGAACTGACAGAGGATTCTACTTTCTCTGTCAGTTCCCCATTATATGACCACGTTGTGTATAGGTACTGATTTGTCTGGGATCTTCCATACCCGACAAAATTCTCATGAACAGCTGGCAACCATGTTGCTATATGGTACACGAGTTGACGGCACTTTCAGACTAACATGATAGAAAGACTAATAAGAAGAAAGATGCCTACAATATCAGGAGGCTCTGGAGTGGTTTGGGTTAAAAATGTGACTCATAACAGATTTAGGGTTATGGTTAAGGTTAGGTTACAACCTACTTTAAGGTACAACATTGCAACTATATGCTGGATGGGGCATACACGGATCAGGAGTACAACAACTGCATGTGGTGTGAAAAATGAGTGGATAACAGCCAAATGTTTGCTATTCTGAAACACTTATAATTTCATCATTTCTAAAGAAAACATCTTAAAAATATGCCTACAAGGCTTAACTATTGTGTTTTCAAAATGTGGTATTTCCAGCAAAAAGCATCCAAAAATCTATGAGTGAAGATAGTAATTTTTTTCCCTAGAGATTCTTTTAAAAAAAATGCCAAAACTTGTGTGAATAATTTGCACATGTGGGTGCAATCACCCATGTGCACACGTGCGTACACACACACACACACACAGAATTATCATCCCAAATGGGTCAGATTCAAAAAAGTGTAAGCATCTGCAAATTGGAAGGGAAGTGTTAACTCAGCCATAAAGAGAATATTATTAGTAAAATATTAATCATCATAATAACCTACAAAAGCTCATCACCTAATAAATTATTTTGTTAGTCTTTAAAGTGCTACTGGACAGCTTTTTAGTTTTAAAACAACAAGCTTTGACATACTGTACCCCATCATGTAACAAATATTCAACAATGAGCCCCCACAGATCTATAGAAGATGTCCTATGTCCTTCTTCTTTCCGCTGATGTAGCTGCTCGTTATAATACTTCATACGCTCCATGGAAAATGAACCCAGCTTGCATTTGGTCACATGTTTTCGAGCTTCAGCAATCTTTTCCTCCAGATCCTTTTGTGACCACTCAGCATCTCTGTACAAATTTGCAATAGTCCTGAGAAATATTTTGAAGATGTTAAATTTAGCATTTTCAATTTGAAGGGTTAGCGTAAACTTCATAAAAGGTTTCATGTCTTAAACCTATGCTGCTCTGAGTTCTATCTTCCAAAAAACCCATATTTTTAAAATCACAAATATTACATTTCCATTGCCATGCAAATTTAAAATGACTGGCCAGCTTTCCTAAATTATTTTTAAACAACATTCTTCTGTACTGACTCTAACTATAAGAATTTCATACTTCACAAGAGATTTTTTTTCTGGCAAAGCTATAAATGGGTCAAACATAAGGCTTAGATCACAATTCGGGCTATGGGAGGAGTTGGTACAAGCGAATTCCATAATATTGCTTTAGCATAGATATTTGTATTAGCAGAGCAGAGATGCTCTGTTCATGTCTTCCTTACCATGTCGTGCCGGACAAACCAGTCAGGTACGTAGCACAGTCTATGATATTTAATTTCTTGAGCCCCAATAGACTGCCATATGTTGTTGTCAGTGATCTCATTCCACCACCTGTTGTCATAATTGCCACCACAGGAATCTATTCAACCCAAAGACAGCAAGTTACTGCAAAGCAAATGTCATATGAACATTTAGATGAACCTAAAATGGAACGCTAGAGCCAACCTAATTCCAAAGAACAACTGTAGTCTCTCTTCCAACAAGGCCAAAGCTGAAATACATATGCACACTCCTCGACATCGGAGAAGTTTAGAATCTGATTTTAACTCAAGTGTAGCAGCTTAGGCCCTCTCTATTTTATGTAAGGAAGGGGAGGAATTAAAAGAAGTTCACTTTGCTTTTGTTTTGTGGCCAAGATGGGTTGAAGGATGAGCTCTCACTCCCTAGAAAATGCCTCATGCGGCTGGCTCAATACATAGCTTCTAACAGCCAAACTCCCACCACCTGTTTTCTCATGGCAAAGGTGTTTTTAACTAGGAGTGGGGGTCTGCTGCATTATAACAGCTTGCTCCAGGCAGAGGGAGATCATTAGCCATTAAGGCAGTCCACATAGGAGAAGGAAAAACTTCAGCATCAAACAAAGAATTCATTATTCCCTGAGAAGAGGAAGAGATCTACAAACAAACAAAATCCAGAAACTGTAAAGTGATTGCAGAGTAACACAGACCACATATAACAGGGATCTCGGTGAAACAGGCCCTGGCACTAAAGATAAAGCACTGGAGACCTGCAGGTAGCGATGTTAGTCTGAGGTTTAAGGATGAGGTTCTACAGATGTTGGACAATGACCAAACCAGCCATTGGGGTACTAATGAAGTTTGGAGTAAAATATCCAAATGTAGTACACAAAGATGACAAGCAAATGAACAGACAAACGAAAGAAGATGTTACAGAGGTCTAATAAAGTACAAGAAGCATTAAAGAAAAAGGAGAAAAGGCTTGAGTGATGACAGAAAGCAAAAACAGTGGAAAGTTATGAGGAATACAAGTTGGCAAAGAAAGCTGAAAAGAATGGTTGCAGAAGTTAACAGGAACTTAAAACTTTACATGTAGGTTGATCAAGAAAGGTAGGGCAAAAGGGAATATAGAGATTAGCACTGAGGCTGTAGGAGTCGTAAAGTGTATCGCAGACAAAAGTGGAAGAGTGTTGATGAAAGATAAAGTCATTAGGAGATGTCAGTGGTTTGATGAGAAACTGCTCGACGGAGAGAATCAGAGGAAATCATTGAGGTAAGTATGTGCGAACAACTACCTTAGAAGAGCAACAGGTGTGAGTGAGTCAGACAGCTCTAAAGACGAGGACACATGGGAAGGCAGAGGGACCAAAGGGTGTGCCGACCGAGCAATTTCAGTCATTGGGACATGAGGGAGTGGTGATGATGGTTAAGGCTAAGATTTTGTCAGGGATATTTTTAGTAGTGGCCCCAGAAAAGTCACAGGCATTAGCAAAGGTCACAAAAGCCCCTGACCAATGTGCCCTGTATTATTTTTCCATCCATGTGCAGAATACATTTGGGTATGTGCACCCAGGTATGAGGTGCAGGTGTGCAGTGCCAATAAAAACACATGCTGAAGGCTGTGGGCACTCTGATAATCAGCTGGCCAGCATTTGAATCGGTCCTGGGCAGTTTCCCAAACGTTTGGCTTACAATGCTGCCTGCCCTGCCCTTGACTTCTACTAAAAATACACCTGACAAAGATGAAGACCAGGTATGAGGTCCCCACATCACCTGCAGAGGTTAGGCAGGTGCAAGGATGCTCTGTGTTGTGGGGTCCCCCACTGCTTGTAGGGGCTCAGATCTCCTAGGTTCCCTTGCTCGCTTGGTGCAGGTGGACCTTGCAGCTCCTGGCAGACAGGGCTGAATTCATGCAGTTCATGGGAAGTCATGGATCCCATGAAAAAATTGTGGCCTTAAAGATGATGAACTTCTTTAAACTAATCCTCCAGAATGAAGGAAAAAAATACTGAGCTAACGGGAAGAGCATACTGGTCTCTGTCATAAGACCATCAGAATGGCCATACTGGCTCAGACCAGAGATCTGTCTACAAGCCTGTATGCAGGAATTTCTGGGGTGGTGTGCTTTTTTACTGAATGTGGACTGCAATTTTTTTAAACTTACAGGAGTTCAAAGCAGTTGTGCAATGGTTGTGCATAAGAAATATTAATGAAAATTTTGAATGGAAACAGTGATTGGTAAAATTATGTTGTTATAACATACTAAAAATGTATACAGCAGAGGTGTTTTAGAAATTACCTTCTGGCATCTTGTGGTAATACTGCAAGTAAAAAGCAATATTCCAAAATATTCCAGTCTGCTGAGGATGAGATCTTGGCCAAAGCCAACTAACCCTAACCCTAAGCACTCACGTTTTCCATGCACAGTGCTGGCCCTCCGCCGCAGCCCTCCCCAGGCACAGCAAGTGTTGTTCAGGGGTCTCACATCTTCCCCCTTGTTCCCCTCCTTTCCTGTCATTAGAAGCCTGGGGCAAGCTGGGAAACATTATCCCTTCCCTGCTCTAGGGCTAACTCTCTAGGCAGGGAGCTGGCCAAGGAACTTCAACTCTCAGGGTGCTTTTGGTTCTCCCTTCATGCCCTGAAGGCTCCCCCGGCACAGTGCAGCAAGGAGAGAAGTTAGATGTGGGGAGGAGCGTTTGCACCCTTCACACCCCCTTGGTATACAGGCCTGATCTAATTCAGTAGCCTGTCTTCTGACAGTGGCCAATGCTAGATGCTCTAGAGCAGTGTTTCTGAGACCATGTTCCACAAAATACTGGCGTTCCGAGAACAACTCACAGGTGTGCTACAAGTGTTTGGATAAATAATTCAAAATTTTACAATAAATAACCATTTTACAATGAGAACAGTAATGGAAATACTGAAGCAATTTTCTTTTTACATCTCATGAGAGTGGCAGTAGTCTGGCCACACAGCCAGGCTGATGAAAATCATGCTAACTTTCCCTCCACTCTAATCTTCTCCTATCTATATGGCAGCGTAGCAACTAGCAACGATGTGGTGCATGCATTACACTGGCATTGCTGCTACACTCTCCAGAAATATAAATGAACTTAGAAGGACAGAACTAATGGGTATGGGAGTCAAACAGTGGGGTCATGATACTTTGCCTACAGGCTTTTGGTGACATGGGAACAGGAAAACAGGAAGCAGATTTTCGTAATAAACCCCGACTGAGGTTTATTCGGATAGACTTTGTGCAGCAAAGGAGTGTAGTGTGTTGGCGAGGGCGTAAGGGAGAGATGAGACATCTGACTCTATGGATATGATAGTGGCAGAGGGCCAGTGCTTAAATCAAGGGCCTCCAGACCACTCAGAAGTTTTAATAATAGTAAATGTATCATATTAGGTGTCCTACTGCTGGGTACTCATTTTATCTGAGAGGAGATATCTGGAACTCTGTCCTACATACCTCATCATCCTGCAGGTCCTCCTCTAACTGCAGCACTTTTTTCAGAGCAGCAGCAACATATCTCTTCCTTTTACACAGGAAACTCTTCTCCTCTGTGCATAAGTCAAACCCTAAGCGCACGTCTCGATCTTCTGAGCTGGAACACAGACCAGGAAAAACACAGGCCCAGGGATCGCCATGTTGTCACTGATAGCCAGGTTTAGAACTTACAGTGAAAACAATCAGCTGCCTTCAAAAAGAGGCAAACTGATAGGACAATCTTGTTCCTATACAGACAAACTGATGTAACACAAGTGAAAAAGAAAAGCAAGAAAAGATTGGGAAAACTAACTCCTACAAAGTAATTATTGAAGGAGACAACAGGGGGATCCTGCTATATTTTAGATGTGCTCTTATGGCTGTATTGAAAGCCCAGTGCCTTTTTGAGAGCTGTAGAAGAATGAGCTTTGCTGGCTGCATCTGATCAAATTTACACCTAAATCAGCATCATGACAGATTATGGCTTGTGTTGAAGAAGAAACCAGGACAAAAGTACAAATGTAGATTTCAAATTGCTAAATATGCTACTGCTTCTCTCTCAGATGTGATTCTCCTGGAATTGATGAAAATATTTGGAACAGTATGTCATGTCTTTTTTTTATATATATATATACAAAATTCAAGCTTTTGGTCTAAATTAATTAAAAATTGCATGTATTGTTGACATATAGAAAGCAGACTTTTTCTGTATGCAGAGAAGGACAGCACAGAATTCAGCTGACAAAACCATTATCATCCAAAGAGGAGGGATCTCTTACCAGTCTGTAGCCTTCACGTACAAATCAAACTTTTTATCCTAAAAACCAAGAATACAAAATACCATAAGTGCCATCAATTTTTTAAGGCTTCCCCTCCCTTCAGCTTTTGAGAAAGCATATTCTTGCCTCTTTTCAGCAATGCAGACACAAAGATGTGTCTACGCTATGTATGTGGATTCGATACCAAAAACATATTCTCTGCAAAGCTGCTCAGTAATTCTTAGTATTTTCCAGTGACTCTATCATTCTAAATGGGATGCAGACTATGGCAGTACTAGCCAGGGTTTGTCTCCTTTATGGGCCTGTAGCTATGTCTCCATGACCCAGAAGATCGACTGTATCAGGGTTAAACTTCTGAGGTTTGATTTTGCACATCAAGTGGGAACACGTGAAACTAAACCATGAGGGGTCAACTGTTGACTCCTATACTCCCCAATCTCACGAGGAGTAAGGGATGTTGACGGGAGAGTTTTGCTCATTGACCTTCTTCAGTGAGTACGGCCAGATAAGTTGAATGTAGATAAGCTGATTCCAGCTATGCAATTGCAAGAGCTGGAATTGCATATTTACAATCAACTTAAAGGTCTAGTGTAGACCTTGCCTGCATGTGATTTATAACCTAGCAGGAGGCTGATGCTGTCCAAGTCCCACAGCTAGGTAAAAAGTCCCCCCCTCCCCGAAACAGGAGAAGGTCAGTGGCAGTGCCACAAAATCTAGCATCATGATATAACATTGATGTCTAGATTGAATGTCTGCAATGTCACTCACTAAAGCCTGAGATGACAAGCACTGGTTTGAGAACTAGTGGAATAAATGCAAGGTCAAGGTGACTTGCTTGTCTAACCATGAAAATCTTATTATAGCTATTAGCTTTTGTAGAACCCAGGGTTTTTGTGAGCAGTTGCGTGTTTTCTTTTCAAAAAGCTAAATTTTGGGCTCTTAGCAACATCTCTTCATTGTGGCCTTTTAACATGGGTTTACATGATCATAAAGCATATTGTTAAACACCATAAAACATCATACATCTGATGAAGTGGGTCTTTGCCCATGGAAGCTTATGATCCAAACAATCTATTAGTCTATAAAGTGCCACAGGACTTCTCATTGTTTTTACCATAAAACTGCAGAATCGTAGAATAAACCAGGAGTTTCTAACTTCCCAGTCTTTTCAGGAAACTGAAAAGTCTTGGCTGAGATCTCTGCTATACCAGCAATTTTCCTTCATAATCCAATCACTTAGGCTCAGCGAGTTTGGAATCTTGGTACTCCCAGTGTCAGGTGCATGAATATAAGATTGCATTCCAGAGCAAGTCTGAGCTCCACCATGGTCGTGTGGCTACAGCAGAAGCTGTAACATCAGAGACAGAATGTGTGAAAAATCAACTGACCCCTGTGGGACAGAAAGACAGCTAGCTCCCAAGATTCATGAAGGCAGTAAGGGACACAGCCTTCAAAATCAAATTTCCCTAACCTCTTCCACCATAGGGATAATGCCAAAAAACTCATGGAGGAGATTATCTTCATTCTCTTCCCTTTTCCATCTGTTCTTCCATGTTAGGGGCAAGGTAGGCCATTGTTGATACACTGGTAATAGCCCAGGATTGGATCAGTGTTTATTCCTAAAAGCTAATGGTAGGCACTCACCTCTGCTATTGGTACTTTCTCTCCTTTTGGAAGTGAATTCAGAGCCACATTTGGGGAGTCTGCCTTCCTATGACAGGCACAGTTATGCTGAAGAAATACATACAAGTTTATAACTCAAGGAGTTTATGTTGCTATTTAAAGTATGCGTTTCTCTTAAGTTACTCTTAAGTTTATTAATACCACTGATCACTTACACAGGAGTAATATGGTTTCTGCTTTGGTAGAACAACATCCAATGCTGGCTCCTTATGTTCCGCATAGTGGAACTTAGTGGAACTTGAGGGCATAATAATGGAATCAGAGGCCAGTGTAAGGTCTTGAGTCTCCTCATGAGATCCTTTCACTGTGAGGGAGATGCTTTTCCCTAAAAGAATAAGACAGTTCACAAACAGAACTTAACTATGATTGGACTGGAAATGTAGCATTTTAGGGGTATTTTTAAAAGCCCTTCATTAAACTGATTGGAAGTTTTCTAGACTGAGTTTAAAGAGACCACTTATTGAGCGTTATTCTTCTTTTAAAATATTTAGATAAATGAGGAGTTGGATAACTATGGAAATTTTGGGGTGAGTAATTTACCACCAAGGCATTAACAGAAATTAGAGTAAAATTAAGTTTCACCAAAATGGGCTCAGATACATGGGATTTTATGATCTGTACTGCCATTTATTTGCTTCCATGTTATTCCAATACAGCACATCTATACTAATATACCACATGTGAGAATCACTAATAGTGCTTATAAAAGGTCAGGGCCCATCAATGAATGGAGCAAATGATCTAGATATGTCTGTTATATCTTTATTTCCTTTACAAATAAAAGGTTAATATTATTATACTCTATAATTCTTGTAAGGACTGTTATTTCCATAGCAACCAACTGTTTGACTAAGATGACCTTGTAGTTAAAGTACTGACTGTGCCTCAGGCAGGTTTGCTGAGAGCAATCACCCTTGACTGCAAAGGGAGTTAGGTGCCAAAATACATATGGTCTTTGTCTACACTAGCAAGTTCTTTTGAAAGGTTTTTCAAAAGAAGGGAGCTCTTTTGAAGGATCCAATGGAGTGTCTACACACAAAAAGTGTTGTTTTGAAATTAAATTGAAAGAAAGTGGTGATCCTTACACAAATCTCTCTTTCTTACATGTTTCAGGAAAAGAGCCCCCTTTCGAAAACTTCTTTCAAAATAAAACCTGTAGACGCCCCACAGGGTCCTTCTTTCAAAACAGCAGTCCTCATGACACCTGATTTTTCGATCCCAGCCCTGTTCTCTCAAAAAAGCAGGAGCTGTGTGGATTCTCTCTTTCAAAAGAGCAGCTACACTTTTGATCTGCTTTTTTGCGTGTGGATGCACTCTTTCAAAAGAAGTTCTTTTGGAAGAGATCTTCCAGAAAGGCTTCTTATGAAAGATCTCTGTAGTGTAGACATAGCCATGTACAGCTGGGACCAAACTACTTCATGAGCTTTAAATATGTTAATTACAATGTTTTAACTATCAAGTTTTTTTTTAAACAAGCCTTTCCCCCAATTTAGAGAAGCCCTAAATATTTGTACAATGCCAAGCACAAAAGGTCCTATGGTACTAATATATAATATTAAAAAAATGAACAATATACAGACTAAATCCGGAAAAAGGGCCCCAAAGGAGACATTAAGAGATGGCACGCAGCAAGATTTCCCTGATTTTGTAATCTTTTTTCAAGAAATATACCAAGGAAAGACCATATAAATACAACATGACTGCGGTGCCATGCTTGAGATTTTATCACAAAACTGTCGGACAATCCTACTTATAAAATCAATGTTAATTCTACACTCCTGAATATTTGCCCTACATATATGGCTATCTCATTAAATTAATAGCACACTGAACAAAGTGATTCAGTATTTGGAAAACAGTCTAATAAAATGTCATGTAAAAATTGTACTCTTTTCTATATTTCATATTCTGAATTATTTCACTTTCACTGTGTAATCATTTATGAAAAGCTCTTTGTAATGGACCTCACCTCACATAGGCTATGTTTAGACTGGCTATTTTGGGATACAGCGATATCCTGAAAAACTGATGCCACAGCTTTTTGCCTATGCTTAAAATTGCACTGCCATTTTGACACACCAAAGTTTGGAATAGGGTATTTCTATATAATTTATGCAATTTGCATTGCGTAAATTACTTCAAACCACAGACAGTCTAAGTTTAGCCATAAAGAAAAAAATCTGAAGTTGCTACCGGAATCATAACTCTAACTTGTGTGCTTAAAATCCCAGTTTTAGTCTTACTTTCAAAGATTTTGGTATACAAAAATATGTGATGAAAAGTCCATGTAATCAGTACTACAGATTATTCAACTTAAAGTTGGTGTTAAGAAAGTTGTATTATGTTGAAATATTATTTTATTCCATTTATTTATTTTAATGATTCATAAAATGGCCAGTTACTGTAGTAGAATCAATGTCTGGTTACTTTTAGCCAGTTAATGAAGCAACAAGCTCACGTGTTGAAGGCTTCCTCCTCTTCGACCTCTTCTTCTCCTCCACCTGCACTTCCAAACAGCAGATTTTGCGAGACTACAACAGAGATGAACAATAAAAATAACTCATGATGGAGAAGAGCATGGCTTGTGGGTCTATTTCCCATCCTAATGTCACTATTGTTGAATAGATTGAGGACTACATAGGCAGCATGCTCAGCCCCTAGGAAAACCAAATATTCTGTAGTAATTATGTTATCCAATTACAAGTGAAAGTGAATAACTGTAGAGTCATGTCAGTCATCAACTGGAAGAATGGTGACTGTGACTTAGAACAGAGCTTCTCTGCATAGAGTCAGGAAGGCCAAGCACAGCATTATCGGGATACAGAGAGAGCCAAAAAGTGCTGATTAAGGTGAAAAATAATGAGATAGCTACTGAGAGAGCACATGACTCTGGCAGGCAGAACCCTTGTGGCTGGGAAGTTTTATTGTTATGAATGCTTAAGTGCCAGTAATATGGGGGAATGGTATAGCAGCAGAGACTATGGATAAGCAAATTGTTCGTCCACCACTTCAGACAGTGCCAAAGGATGGGACTGAATAACAATGGCTGTGAAGGAGCTCATAGCTTTACAGATCTCAGTGTCTCCCACTGAAGGAAATAGGGTGAGGACACTGGCTGTGAGGCAGCTTTCCACTTCACCACTCCCCATTTTTGCCAGAAGGAGTCATCCCCCTCTGTTGTAGGAGTGCTGGCTTGGGAGATCTCAGAGCTGCTCCAGTCATAGCTCTCTAGTCATGACACCTGGGAGCAGACCATGTGAGAATGATGACTAAGGAGGAAATCCTCTATTTTCAGTCTCAGCCTCTCTCCAGGAGTGTGTGTTGGCCTACTGACTACAAAGCTGCTCACAGTTTCTCTTGTCCCACCAAGAACTGTCAACCCTCTGGGATTCTCCTGGAATCTCCAGGAGCTAAACTTTAATTGACAATTATGTCATGTGATGAAACTTCTAGGAATACATCCAATCAAAACTGGCAACCCTCATCCCACCTGCATTATGAGTACTGCAACAGGACAGGAAAGATAACAGAAGATAAATGTTACCACTAGAACTCCATTAGTCACGATGGTTTCAGAGGGACCCAAACTAGGAAAAAAAATGAACAGTGCATATTTAGTCATGGATGTTGTATAATACAACGAGATACTTTTCTTCTGACTCTTCACTTGCTTATCCTAATCTTGTGCTGAATTTTGGAAAGAAATAATTCTAGAAGACTTGTGGTACTTTGTTTCCCTATACAGCTCTGCTAGGGCAAAACCACGACAGCTCCTGAGGTTCTAGCTGTTGCGTTCAGCTGACAATGATTTCCTGCTGGGTCAAGCTGAGATTACAGGTGGTTTCACTGGATCAAAATTACATATTTAACATCCGGATTCCAGACAAACATTGATGCATTTCTTGGAGATCCCATTATACCCTCAAGAGGGCATTTCCCCAATTTATTTCAAAAGGAAACTATGAAGCTACAATGACACTGAGCTAATGCCAGATGCAGGTGCTGACTGTTTCACTAATTGTTCCTTTATAGGTATTCAGCACAGGAAAATCTTAACCCACTTTTTGAATAATTTGTCCACCGCTGTGAAATTCTTCTCCCGGTCCAGGATTCACTGAGGATTTCCCCAGAATGCACCAATCATTGGTATTATGGATACCATAAATCTCATTGCAAATTATGTTTATTGGTAGTAATGTCAAAGAATGATGCATTATGAGCCAATGAAATGGATTCATTAATTAGTCACTGAATTGTTGCTTCTGTGCCTTACTGATTCTATAACGTGGCTTTTACTCACATATTTTCCAGGCTGAATTCCACCTCCAGCTCCTCCTTTCTCTGAAGAAAGAAAGTTAATGTGGTTATTATACCAAAGATTCTCAAACTGTGACCCACACGCTACTGGTGACCTGAGGAAAACTGTCAGTTCACCTGGTGCTGGCCTCTCCTCATTTCTAGCTGCTCTTAGACAAGGACTAAGGCTATGTCTATATTACCCCAGAAGACTGATCCACTCAGGCGTAAGATTCCATTTTCCAGGGTTTGATTTCATGTGCCTAGTATGTATGTGTGAAATTGACCTCCCCTGATTTGCAGTCAACCCCTCTACTCCTTGCGAGATGCAAGGAGTAAGATAGGTCAACAGGAGAAGCTCTCCCATTGACCTTCCCCAGCATAGACAGCCAAGTTAGCCAAGTGCAGATACATCCATTTTAGCTATGCAATTGCTGTAGCTAGAGTTGTGTATCTGTGGTTGACTTACTTTGCCTACTGTAGACATAGTTTAAGACTCTATTGCTAAGAAGAACCTGGATGTCTCTAGTAGCAGCTGTTAACATAGAAGCGGTATTAGCTTGCTTATCTCTACTGGGCGTTGCTGTTACATAAGCTGGGGTGGAGGAATCAGATGCTGTCTGGGATAACAGCCATCAGTGCAACTGGATTTGCAGACCTTCAGTGGGAGGGGAACTGGAGGCTAGAAATAGAAGGACGCCTTCTTGGGTATGTCTACACTGCAGCTGGGATCTAGCTTGCTGGAAAGAGTTGGAGCGGGGCATCACAACGTGGGTTACCTGCTTGAGTCCAAGCCTCCCTGACACCCTATGTCTGCACTTGGGTGGCCAGCTCAAGCTGCAACAAGTACTGCATCTTTCACATGGCTACATTTATCACACTAGCTTTAGTGTCCCTGGGAATCACATCTTCTCACTGCAGAGTAGACAGACTGCTAGCGGGAGAGGTGATTCTGGATTGCAGGGAAAGAGGGTACCTAGGAACTGATGGTGTGTCTGCACTTCAAATGGGGGTGTGATTGAGGAGACACACTCTTTCTAGCTCTGAACTAGCATGCTAAAGATAGAGCATAGCTGCAGCCAAGCTGCCAGATAGATATTCAGAGCAGCTAGCCTCTTATGTATGATGATCAGCAGAGCTAGAGTCAGAGGGCCCATGTTCCCAACAGGGATTGTCCTTAAAGGGGGAAACAGGAGCTAGACTGAACACAACTCAGCTGCTTGGGCAGGACAGTCCAGAGTGTTTAATGAAGTTCTACTTGTTCAACTTAACCTGAATTCAGACTTCCTGGTTTTAAATAAGATACTTCCTACTGCTCCTGCAGTTGCAGGTTGGGGTTGCCAACCCTCCAGGAATGGCCCGGAGTCTCCAGGAATTAAAGATTAATCTTTAATTAAAGATTGTTATGTAATTAAATTTCCAAGACTATGCCTGGCCAAAATTGGCAAACCTGCCAGAGGTACTCTCTATTTTTAGTGGACTAGCTCAAACAGAGCTGGAAATCTCACCTACAGCTTGAAGTATAAAAATACCCTAAGAAACACGCAGGAGAGCAGTGGAAAAGGAGGAGGATGTCTCTTGGCTACAGAGTGGAAGGAAATCTGGCTTTAGGGCAGCATCGATGGGAATGGAGGGAGCGATCAGCTGGCAGGAAAGGGAGGGCTAGATGGGAAGGGAAGAGACGAATAACTGTGTAACTGTGTACGATTGTGTGTAATTAATATAGCCTTTTTAAAAGGACAATACACTCCACATTGCAAATACCTAGCTTCTTTCAGACTAATTACTTTTGAATAGCAGCAATTATAGTAGCTTTTTCAGACGTGTTTTGGGTTCATGAATGGGATCATGACTGAGATATTGGGAAGGAAACGCGAGCTCCAAGCCATCACTCCAACAGATGTGGTTCATGATGTGAAAAGCATTCAGAATCCTGAAAAACATTATAATGCTTTTGGTTCAGAACAGCCCTGTTGTGTGTACAAACCCCACCCCAGTACAAAAAGTGCTGCTGCAAAGGCACCTTAAGTTTTTTCTAGCTTGTAGCTTACTTCATCTTTTCAAGTCTTAAAAATATAAAAGCAACAACCCATAGTTGGCTTTATTTTGCAACACAAGAGCTGCTCTCACTGTTCGTGTGCGTGGGGGGATACTTTATATATGCTTATACAAGCTCCTGTTGTTTTAGCCTCTCTGGGCATTGTGAAAAGTACACAGAAGAGATTCACCACATGAACACAAGTGGATTATTCTCCTCTGTCTGACCTAATCAACTTTCTTTATTTTAGCAATGAGAGGGCTTGGGCGTAAGACTTCAAGTGGATCTTTTGATACTAAGCTTTCCTGTTCCTTGCCCCACTTCACACTGTAGTATATTATATCACAATTTATCACTTAGGAAACTTGTTAAGAAAATGCAACTTTCAGATGTGACCTTCAAATTTGCATTCTAAATAGGAATTTATACAGCTAGTTATCAATTTAAGTGCCCAGTTGTGCAATTTCTAGATCTTATTTAGTGGATGTGTCAACATTGTTGTCACACTGCATAATTATAAGCTATGTATAAATGAGTACTAGATACAATCTAGCATCAATTACAGATCTCAGGGCTACCACTATGTAGTTGTGGGTGTAACCCCAAAGGCACTGAGACCACTGATGAGTGAGTGAAGTCACTGGGTTGGTGCCAAGTTGTGACAGAGAACTCTGAGTAATACTCGTCGGAGGGAAGAATAGCCTAGCGTCATCTTTGATGGCAAACTCAAAGAGAGAGTTTGTGAAGAGCATCCCACTTTCCCTTCCATTGCCCAAGAGTGCTGAGGCAAAATCTGTCAATATAATGGAGGAAGTGGCAGCAAAGAGGACTTTCCAGGGGCTAGATTACTACCCTCTGTAGGGCTGGCAATCCAACACATGGGAAGAAAAAACAGTAATCCATTACAAATAGTAATTCTGGCAGAAAATCCAGGAGAGCACATCCTCTTGACACAGCTTTATACATCACCTGTGGATCAGACTTGAAGTGCATGAGAACTCTTTCTCCAAGTGGAAGTTTAGCCACATCAAATCGCACAGTGAAAAGATGATCATTCCAAGTAACATCATCCTCATCGTAGACACTCAGCTCCAGCACATTCTGCAAAGGAAGGTGAGTGATTTTAAAATTATGAATTCTGACCTTCGATAGAGCTCGGGAGGCAGGGAATCCTGGGGAAAATCTGTATTTAGGTTGCACAACGAGAGGAGGAAAGGAAAGGGGGTGGGGAGAGGAGTAACAAAGAAACGAAGCAAACGTCTACCTTTGAAAAGACCAAACCTAGCCATGTGGGTGACATACACTTGGCTTCCACAGCATGGTGCACGATGGCAAACTTTTCAGTTGAGATGTATCATTTTCACATATTTCTGTCTCTCCTCCTGTGAGACAGGAACACGACCTGCATCCTTTCTGCAGGAGAGATACCCTGGAAGCAACTTTCTAGAGCACAGAAAAGAGGGAGCTCTCAGGGCCTTACCTTGACTTGACTCTGTATCCTGTAGCAGAAGGTTTCATTCCAGACTGGGTCTTTACAGTTGTTGATGGTTTTAGTCCGGAACTTTTCAGCCGAAGCTGTTGGCAGCCACAGAGTCACATAACAATCAGACTGGCTTACTGTATATTAAAAATAAATTTAAAAGCCTTGTTAAGTGACAACACAGCTAATTGTAACTAGAGGAATGAACACACTGAGCAAAATTAAAGTTTTCATGTCCAACATGAAAGCCCAGTCCAGATAATAGGGACAGAGGAGAAGAGGAGGAAACTGATTCTTCTGCAATAAAAACCACATAAGCATGTTTTTAAAAAGCTTTTTCATTACATTCTATAAAACCGCGCAGTTATTTTCTTCAGTTTTTTACTCTTTTTCTTGGAAAAAAGCATGGCTATTTTAAATAGCTCAGGAGAATTTATCACCCCAATCTAGGATGGACCCTAACATAAGGGCACAAGATGGGCCAAAGCCCAAGGAACCTTTGCACATCCTACATAAGGATCAGACACTGTTGCAGTCTCTCCTTGCAACCGGGTGCAGTAGCTGCTTTCTCTTGTTCCTCCTGCCATGAGGAGTAGCGTGGGATAGATTCAAGCAATTGCCTGGCCTGCTCCTTTCCACTCTGGCACTTGGTGCTGAATCAGTAGACAAAGTACATATGCTGCCTCTATTAAAAGGGTGTAGAATGGGTGCCTTCCTCTGGCACTAAGAAAGTCCAGGAAGCCTCCTCCTTCCCTGGAGGCATACAGGTCCCCGTGGAGCAGAACAGCTGGGCACCCTTCCCAGTGCAGCACTCTGTGGAACCTCTAGATCAGCGTAATTACTCACAGGCATCCGTCCAATGGAGATTCCTTGCCCTTATGAGTCTTACAGTGAGCAAGTAACAAGGAGATGTTTCTGCCTGCAGAATAAGCATACAAAAGAGAAAGGTGAACACTGAAATGTGGGATGTGGTGTACTGAGGAGGGAGAAATACCTAACATATAAGCAACTTGCTCAGGCAACCACTTTATGATAATCAAATGAGCAGCAAATCTTTTACTACTTATCATCTGAGCCAGATTCTGTGATTAAAACAATGTGAGATATTGATTCATACAGTTACAGAGTTTGGTTCAGTTTATAACTAAAGTAGAGATACGTTAGCTTGCACAATTCATGGCCTAGTTGGGAGCTGGACTTTTCATGTAATTTTTAGGTGAGAAAAGGAAAAAAAAATATTACAACTGGCATAATTTTAATGCCTCGAGATCCAGCTGCCACCACTGCAGCACACACAGTTTGGGAGTCAGGGAAGTAGTCGCTGTTCTCAGCAGAGCTTACCTTAGGGTACGTCTCTACTTACTCAGTGTTTGACTTGCTGCAATCGATCTTCCGGAGTTTGATTTTGCCACGTGTGAAGATGTGGCAAAATCAATCTCTCTGGGCTCGGACGTTGACCTTGGTACTCCACGCTATCACATGGAGTCAGGGATGTCGCCGTGAGCCCAAAGAGCCCCAGTCTACACTAAGGCAGAAAGTCAACTGATACGTTGACTCTGGCTATGCTAATGGCATAGAACTCTGTCTGGGATTGACTTGATTCCCTAGTGTAGACCAGGCCTTAATGTGTTGACAGCTCCTACAGGCAATATTTATTCCATGGTCCCCAGGTTGCTGCTAATCTTCAGCTCTAATTCTCTTTGATACCTCCCTCATGCTACTCACCATAAAATATTTATTCTTTGAAAACAACAAGAAGTCTCACAGCACCTTATAGACTAACAGATATTTTAGAGCATAAGCTTTCATGGGCAAAGACCCACTTCATCAGATGTATGAGTGACCACTCATGCATCTGATGAAGTGGGTCTTTGCCCACAAAAGCTTATGCTCCAACATATCTGTTAGTCTATAAGGTGTCACAGGACTTATTGTTTTTGAAGATACAGACTAACACGGCTACCCCTCTGATACTTATTCTTTGAAGTGATGTCTCATGATGGTGTGATAGCACTAAGGTAAGCTCTGTGATTTCAGTGTACAGAGATGTGTGAGACTCTCCTTTAAATCTGAATTATCTTGGTGTGGGGCAGCTGCAGAGCTGCTCTCACTCTGGTAGAAGAAAAGGTTAAAACACAGCCCCTGAGAGGATTAAATGCTAAACCTCCGAAAGTTCTGCCCATGAACAGGCCTGCAGACAGCAATTCCAGGCCCCAGGGCAAAACAGGTAATGAGCCCCCCACACACACACCAGCTGTGCCTGCTGGCACACGGTCTACCTGGCATTTGGGTGGTGCTCCACCTGCACTGGCTGGTGTCCAGCAAACTGCTGGCTGTGTTGCTAGGCACATGTTTCCTTCATGGCCAGGGCTGCTATATGCCCACCTGGTAGGGTTGCCAACTGTCTAAATCATGCAAACCCAAAGACCTGGACTTTTCCCATGCCCCTTCACCGAGGCCATGCCTCTGTGTTGCCCTTCTCTGCGACTCACTCCATCTCCCACCCCTCTGTCGCTCATGCTTCCCCACCCTCATTCACTTTTACCAGGCTTGGCCAGGGGGTTGGGCCGAGGGAAGGGAGTTTGGATGCAGGAAGTGATGCAAGCTCTTGGAGAGAGTTTGGATTTGGGAAACAGGGCAGGGTGTGGGCTCTGGGTTGGAATGGGGGTGCAGGCTCTAGGACGGAGTTTGGGGGATGGGAGGAGATGTGAGGTGAATGTTCTAGAGTGGGGCAGTGGGTTAGGGTTCTGGAGGGGACGAAGATGTGGCACTTATCTTGGGCAGCTCCTGATAGCAACTGGCACATCCCCCTGGCAGCAGCTTCTAGGTGGGAGAAGTAGGGGGCTCTCTGCACCCTGCTGCGCACAGGCACCACCCCAGAGCTCCCGTTGGCAGCAGTGCCTGGCCAATGGGGGCTGCAGAGTCAACGTTCAGGTTGGAGGCAACACACGGAGACACTCCCCAACGGCTGTAGGAGCATAACAGCTCCTCCAAGGAGCAGCATGCAGTAATGGCGGGCAGGAAGCCTGCCTTAGTCCACCAGTGGCAACTACAACCTCTTGGGCCCTTTTAAATTGCCCAGGTCCATGGGCAATTGCTCCTTTTCCCTCCCCGATTTGTGGGCCTGCCTATTAAGGTGAGTTTTCTGAGACACTTAAGGAACTAGTCAAAGTATCAGTGAACAAATTTGCCCTCCCCTTCCCTCTGCTGTCAGCAACCACTCTAACATGGTTTGACTTTTAAATTCTCTCATATAGTACCTTATTGCCAGCCATCCCCTGCGCCGTGCATGCATTCCTCTCCTTGTCTTGCCCCATTCCCAGTGGTGAGGTCTTAGTGCTCACGTCCTAAAGTCAGAGGAGGAAATGGTGATTCTTGAAAACAAAACTTCTCACCATCTGGCATCACTCACCATTATAAATTCACAACACAGACCAAAAAGCCCAAATTGAGAGCTGTGGGTCGCTGAGTCCCAGAATGTGGAGCTGCTCACCTGGCCCTACCTCGTATTGCACACAACAGCCTCGTTACTTTAATAAGTATGATTGTAGGCACAAAAATCACATCAGTGCCACCCTTTGTGTGAAACAGCAGAGGATGAAGGGTAATCACAGCTGTGGCTGTGAAAGGAACAGTTAACCTGCCTCCCACTGACTCACCTGTCTTGCTTCCCACCTGAATCTCAGCTGCCTCCTCTCTCCCTTGGGGCTAATCAGATCACATTTTAAAATGAGAAAACATGAAACAAAACAAAAAGTCCCACATGAGTTGGTATGTTTAAAAGTGACCCTCAATCCCCAACATGCTTCCAGCACCCGTTACAGTCCATAGCAAAACTTCCACTCACTTCCCTGAGACAGAGTTCCCTGAGGTGAGGACCTCCTCTCCTGGCTGGGAAAAGCCACACACAACCATTTATGAAATAAACATTAATGAGCACAAAGGATAAACAGCACTGCTCTGAGCTGTACACACTGTAACGGTTTGGAATGTCAAGCAATCTGATTTTCCTTTAGGACTTTCTTACCTGAGGTAAACTGGCACAAGATTCCAGTGTGGGGTCTGTTACATGAAAGTCTGATGCGACCAAAGGCACACGGAAGCCATGTCCAACAGCTGGCAGTGATTCTTGAAGCATATTTAAACTTTGTAAAGTAACAGAAGCAGCAGAGCATTTGTTTTATAAACTGACTCAGAGCCCCACCCACTCTGACTTCTCAAATGAAAAGAATCTTCTCCCATTTCCCCACACTAGGAGGATGAAGTGTTTAAGTGGCTGCAAAGAGGGGTGATTAATTTTGCAGGGGTGACAGGAGGCCAGGAGATGCTGAAACCACAGAGTCCTAGTCTTCCAAGTGATGGAGTTTTTAGGCAATAGCAATAAATTATCATTTTTGCCTTTAAATGGCACCTCTCCTTGCAAAGTGATCTCAAAAAATCCTTTCCAAGCTCTGCAATTAGAGCACCACTGAAATACAAGTATCAGAGGGGTAGCCGAGTTAGTCTGTATCTTCAAAAACAAAGAGTCCTGTGGCACATTGTTGACTAACAGATATTTTGGAACATAAGCTTTCATGGGCATAGACCCGCTTCATCAGCTGCATGAGTGGGGGCTCCAGAGAAGGGTCTAAATTTATAGGGTCTTAAAAAGGAGGGTGTCCCAGTCAAGAAGAGACCCTTCTCTTTGCCCACGAAAGCTTATGCTCCAAAATATCTGTTATTCTACTGAAATACTAGAACCTCTGACTATAGAGAGTGGTAACCCATTAGCAGACAGTATGGGAAGTCCCAAATCCTTCATGTACTGGAAGACAAGGAGCTAGTAAAGACACTTCCCTTCTATATCTTCTTAAGAAGTCAAAGCAGCTCAAAGTGAATCTTAGTCTTTGGCCAGGCTGTCATCCTGATAGCACTGGCCAAGGACAAGAAGCTGCTGGCCTCTTGAATTGATCTGCTTAAAACAGTTTTGCATCTCCCCAAGATTCCTGATCTACACAGCCGTCCTGATCACCTCTAGGGAGGCAGGAGAACAAGGGGAATCAGGATAAACTTAGCTCAGTATAGGTACATCATTCAGGGGGTGAAAAATCCACATCCCTGAATGAGACGGTGATACTACCCTAATCCCCAAGAAAAACACTCTCGTGTCAGTGAAAGAGTTTCTCCCATCAACAGAACTACCACCTCTCAAAGAGGTGAATCAACTGTGCCAATGGGAGAAGTCCAGCTGTTGGCACAGGTAATGTCTTCAAGTGTTAGGGCAGTGCAGCGGTACCATTTAAGTGTAGACCTACCTGAATCTGATAGGGTATAGAGAAGTGAGTGGGACAGCTGGGTATCCAGAGATAAGTGGGGGTATTTAGCAGCTCCAGAGGACAATGGGAGAAAGGAGTATCCTTTGATGTGAAAAAGGTCCCTGCAAGCTTGAGAAAGACTTGTGACCAGAACCAGAAGATTGTGACATTTCCTATCAACAGGGATGGGCTTTGAGAATGTCATGATTCATGCAGTGGTTTGAAATTCAGCAGGGTTTGTTAATCTCTCACAGAACAGAGCAATGGGCCAGTTGCCAAAATCAGCTACAACTGGGATTCCTGAATCGCTTTTCTGGTTTGTCTGGGGTGGAACATAGGCTGTCCAAATATAACAGTTCCAGGCATGCAACCCTGCTTGCGTATTCTTATTGAAACATAGGTACAGCATCTATTACCACTAATTACATTAATGTTTGCTACCTAAGCTAGACAAGACCCCTTCCCTGCCTGCCATAGTCAGCACAATATGATACTGTTCTTGCTTTGGACTATACTATTTCAAAACACTGCAGAGCTCAACACCTACCTGCATTGTGTAGTTTTCTCTGAATGCAGGCTTCAGTAAAATAGGACAGTAACATGCACTTCTTATTTACATTCAGAAATCACTCTTGCTGATAAGTGGAATAGGCGAGAAACAGTTTTCCTGTCCATAAATATTTTCCCGCCTCAAAACAGGATGAAAAATAGAAAAAAAATTCATTTTGGGTCAACTGAATATTTGATTTCAATAACTTAGGAATGTTTCTGATTGTGAACTTTTTTGATACCTTTTCACTTGAATTAGCTGAAATGCAACTACATGAACCAGAAAACAGAAACTGAGAAAACGTTGAAACAAAATGTCTCAACAATTCTAATTTTTTTTCCTCATGATTTTTCAACTTGGGAAATTTGCTGAACCCAAGTCTGTGTCAGGAACAGTTTTGGTTTTGATGAACTGGCATTTCTTGACAAATTCCTGAGAAGCTCTACTAATAATATATATACTCCAGGCCGTTCTGAATTAGGGTGCAAAATCACAACCACCAGCAGCATTCTCTGACCCAAACAGATATTATTTATATTAAGATTATTTAATGCTTTAGGGGAGGATTTCATGAGAACTCTATTATTGTGAGAAGTCTCTGTAGAATGGGAAGAGTGCCTTAATTTATGTTCTGTATAAAGCAGTGGCTCCTAAACTTTCCGGCATCATGCTCCCCCTTTTGATCTTTTGAGAAACTCTCATGCCCCCCCGTCCCGTCTTTATCCTCATTCAACCCACCTTTTAACAAAAAATTCAATTCGTAATTTAAAAAGAAATGCAAAAACTTGACATAAAAATGTTATTTTAAATTTAAAATAAGCACAAATAGTTTTTCTTGGCCCCTTGTGGGTGTCTGGTGCAGCCCCAGCTGGTCAGCTGCCTGAGCCCCATGCCAGCCATCAGAGCTGCCTGTGCCAGCTGCCTGCCCACCCGAGCCCCATGCTACTGGGGCCAGCCACCCACCAACCAGTCACCTGAGCCCCACACTGCTGAGGCCAATCACCTACCTGTCAGTCCGAGCTGCCCAAGCCCCACATTGCTGGGGCCAACCGCCCAAGCCCCACAAGCCCAGCAAACTGGTTGCCCAGCCCCATGAGCCCCCCCGCCCCGTGCCCAAGCCCCTCCCTGAAAGCCAGGAACCCCCAGTCCCCAACTCTCACTCCATCCCCCTCCCCTGAGCCACGCACCCCCCATCCCCCATCTAACCCCATCCTTCTCCTCCTCCTCCTCCCCTTTCCAACTCACACTCACTCACCTTTGCAGGAGGCAGCTAGCTCCACATGGGTCTTTGCTGGCTGCCTGCTTTTTATAGTGGCGGCACCGGGTTGCCCACATAAAATGGAAGGGGCTGAGAGCCAGAAGCAAAGGCTGGCTTTTTCTTTGGGTGCGGGGAATGACGGGGGAACTGGGTTGCTTTCTAACCCCCTTGGAATTTCTTCATGCCCCCAGAGGGGGGCATGTCCCCCAGTTTGGGAAACCATGGCATAAAGCATCAACTATTGCAAAAGAGCTCAGAATAAAATCCAATTTCCGGTGTTAGGTAATGTATTGTTTTTGCTTATTATAGTTATCCTTAAATGTTACCTTGTTTAATCATGCATGTTGACAGCCTCAGAACGTACATTTAAGATCTGATCCTTTGTTGTGCTGACTCTTATACAGTCATTATATTAGCACCAACTGAGTGTAAATCAGTATCTGTCTGAATTGGCAGCGCTTTGTAGCCACTTGGTAATGAAAAAACTCAGGGAAACAGACAATCAGGCCTTTAGGCTATGTCTAGACTACAATTTGTGGTCCTGCTTTAATGAGTTAATTGCTGAGTAAATTAATACATCTGCAAAATTTAGCCTTGATACTGTGCATGCATTTGTGTAAGACACAAACATCTGTGGTTTAGTCATCTAGTGTACAAATGTCAGTGGAGCATCTGGACTGACTTTTATAAATGGGTTAGTGACCTTGAGTTGACTGGCAATTAACTAACTGGGGTTAAATCACAATCAAGGCAAATCTCAAAGGGACATAACCTTCCCGCAGAGAGAAAGCATCACCTGCCTCAATATTTAATTAGGTCCTCAAGATGACTTGGCTGAGGCATTCAGATGTAGACTGGCCAAACTCCCATGGAAATAGGAAACAGGGTCATGTATGTACCGTTAATTAAAACACAGTTTTCTGCTCCATTATAGAGCTCTTCTCTCAATGACCATCAACCCAGGCACACTAAGCTGCCTTGTCACACACCACAAGCTTGCTCAATGCATTGAATCAAAGGCCATGTGGAAGTATATAAAGAGTGCTGCACACGGCTTTATTAAATACAACCATCTTCTCAACAATGTTATCTCAAAGTGAAGCACAACAGGGGCAGCACAGCAGAAATAACGATGGCACTACCACATAACGCCACATTTACTTCCAGGCTGCTGCTTTCAATGCTGGGCAGCCAGAGAGTGGTGGCTTTTGAGGGTTGAGGTCTGCAGGCAGCAGCGCAGAGGTAAGAGTGACAATCCCGTATCATGGCATCTTTACGTCTTCACAGCTGCTGATGGCTGCTCTGCTTTCAGAGCTGGGTTCTTGGCCAGGAGCCATTGCTCTCCAGCTGCCCAACTCTCAAGGCAGCTCTGTCACTGGCAGCACATTACAATAAACCCTCAATTTAATGGACTAGTGGGGGGAAGGGGTGTCTATTAATGCCAAAATTCTGGCATATCCAAATGGTTCTACTGTATGATGATGCATGGACTTTCCCAACCCATCGCTCACTCCTGTCCTCTGCCCACCCTCTTCCTTTTCCCCCCCTCCTGCACCATTCTTCCCTTCACACCTCCATCTCCCTGTTTCAATTACCAGCAGAGGAGCTGAATCCCGGCCTAGCTCCTTCTACCTCCTGCAGCTCTCAGAGCTGCGGCTCTTCCAGCCCTGATGCTGAGGCACCCGCACGAAGGAAGAGCATGGCCGCCCCCAGCCTGCCAGCGGGCAGCAGCCTCTGAAACTATGTCTGAGCAGCCATTGCGTACAGCGGTGGCTGGGCACCGAAATGCTCCACACATGTAGGGAGAGGGGTGGAGAGCTCCTGCGTCCTGCTGCAGCCCTCCGGGCTCCTCTGGCCCCGCTCTGGCAGCTTCTCCAGCCCTGGCAGCAGCTCTGGTGAGTCAACGTCATTTATTTAGGAAGGGGGCAGGGGGCTGGCAGATAGTGGCCATTATTTTCAAATTCCATTATATCAGGGTCCATTAAATCAAGGGTTTACCGTACTCCATTTTCTTCTGGTCATGCCACCCTCACCCCACTAGTAAATTGTATTTATTAACTGCCTTCTTGAGGATACCATGGAAAAAGTGACTCTTTTGCTGGGAATAGCTAGAACAAACAGAATGTAGCGGCTTAGTGAAGCAACCTCTTGCTCACCCTGGTCCATATCTTCAACCAGACAAATTCCCAGTCCATTCAATATGAATAAAACTTCAGGAACATTGGCTATGAAGATCCCAGGGAGCTTCTGAGGTTGTGAAAACATGATGCTGCTGAATGTCTGGACCCCTATAGAAATTCTCTTCCCATGAGGCAGTGCTGGGCAAATATTTATATCAAATCATTTGAATTTCTTACAATCTTTGTGGCAAATGGGGCTGGAGAGGGTAACACTATCTTCTGGCCAAGCCAGTCATTCAGTTCCCTAAAGTCTTTACTCTGTAGTGTTAACCATTTAAATCTAACCTGCATGACCTTGCCTGAAAGGGTTCAAACCATAGACAGGGACTCTCAGAGAGTCCCAGGAATGCGTAGGGAAGAAGGAAGTGAGTTGGTAATGGGCAAAGAGAGCCAATGAAAATAGAGTATGGGCTTTTGAATTGGATGCAGCAGCCCTTCCTGTTTCTGTGTGGCAAAAGTAAAGCCCCTGGAACCAGCAATAAGGAGACAGGCATGCAGAGTCCAGTGACTTCCATGCCTAGGCAAACTACAGACATGTGAATAGAACTGGGGAGCCACTGTTCTTTATTACCATCTTCATTTTGGAGGTCTGTTGTTGTTTTCTGTGCTGGTGCATTGGGTTGTGTTGCAGGCTTTGATGGAGCCTTTTGTTCAGGTTCAGCTGCTGCTGCAGGGGCACCTCGGTGACCACAATCTTTAATTTAAATATGCAATAGGGAAGTATATATTTGAACGGCACATGGGGGTACTAGTCACACTGGGAGATGGTGCCCAGTATATTTTTCGTCAGAGAAAGTACTCATCCAAGTTTCATTAGTTTATGGTGGTGAGCCCAATCCCAGGCGCTCCGAATGCCTATAGACATCCTTGGTGACAAGTTGAATCTGCTCTCATTTACCAGCCCAAACAAAACTGTTTGGTTGTTTCCACACAGTAGTCGGTCTAACACAGATGTCATTGCTTTGGTTGGATTTCTGAGGTCAGCACTTAATAGCACAGCCTTGTTTTTCCATTAATAAGGTTCAAGCTGGTTGCATATTTCATTGCAAAGCATGCCTCCACCAAGTTAGTGAGGATACTTTACGTGATTCTGAAGCAGTGGTATCTCTGTGTGGCAGCGCCTCCAGCCCTGCACCTCTTTGGAGGCCTTTTCTGCTGTCCTCAGGGCTCCACGACCTAATCCATATCCTCTGTCAGGCCTCAGCAGCTTAGTCAATGCTCCCCCTTCCTCAGGGTCACAGAAGTGGGGAGAGAGGGGCTCAGGCCCTCCTTCTCCACCAAGTTCCAGCACAGGGCCCTGTCAGTGGTGGGTATGTCTCCCCAGTCACTAACTCAGCAGGGATCCCCATGGCAACATGCTGAGCTCCCAAGTTACCTCCCTGGACTGCTTCCTACCCCATCTCCAATGAGGCATGCTGCTCCAGCTCTGGCTGCTGCTGCTGCTCCTCCACGGACGACGACGACGACGACTACTACCACCACCACCGCCGCTGCCGCCACCGCCGCCGCCGCCGCTCCCAAGTTCTAGCAAGAGCGCTTCCTCCCCTTGTGGCCAGCCCCAACTGACCAGCCTCCCTGACTTTTATACCTGGGCTGCAGTTGGAGCACGCCCAGCAGAGCTGTGGGGGAGGGGCCTTTTCCACCCAGCAAGCCTGGCCCACACCCCCTGGCTAGTGCAGGGCTGGTACACCCTGTCAGACTCTTGGTCAACTGAAATATGGTTTTTCCATTATGTAATGAAATAGTGTATGAGGAAAAGTAAGAGCACTACAGTTCCGGAGTGCAACGCATAGCTGGGTTGTTTACAGCAATGATTCCCCATAACATAATGAAAAGACTAATTGTGATAGTTAGGGCCAGATTCTCAGCTGCTGTAGATCAGCATAGGTCTACTTAGGTCAATGAAGCTACACTATTTATGATACCTGAGGAGCTGGCCCCATGGGGACTACTGTCATAAGTAGACACTCAACTAAGAAGAACAAATTGTCCTTTTAAAATATCGTAACAGCATGAACATATGATGATGATGTGCAATAAAATCCCCCAAGGAGGGCAAAGCATAATTTATGCTCCTTGTGCCGAGGAGAGTTAATGATGTTATCTATACAGTCTTCTGCACAAGTGACAGGTTGAAGGAAATCATTCTTCAGATTTCACTTATCATGGACAGCATTTGAAAACCGTACCAAAGGCGGCTCAGGGGAATCAAATGCCCCAGCTCAACTCATGTATCAGGCTGTTCAAAACGATAGCTGAAATTGGGATAACCATGATTAGTTTGTTCCTTTATTCACTATGCTCACAGCTAGGCACTGTTTGTTGTGTTCTCTGCCTCAATAAAAGCTGTATTATCGGGGCAAACAATATCATGCAATCGTAAGATTCGTCACTGCAGTGCATCATTTGAATACATGAGCAGAGACTGAGTTTACCTTCTGCAAACTACCCTTTATTGTGCAACATATCAAAAACATGAACTACTCATTTATAACTAACATTTCATCCCAGCTGATGACGTGTGTTCTGGCTAAAAGCAACCCATCTTTTCCCTCATAGTAGGGAGGGGAGGTTCAAACGGGTGCTATTTCTGATGTTGCTGATGTGGCATACGCAGCACCTTATTTCAAATTAAAGCTAGTGACCTTATTCTAGACCATGTTGCAGAAGAGAAACAAAAGCACACATTTGTTCACTGCTCTGAGCTCTTACTAACTCACGCCTGGGCCCTGAGCTGTAGATTTGATATTTTGGTTTTGGAAAGCAGCGACTGCTGCAGTATGTTTGTCACTTTGCAGCTAGCACCAGGTGCTCTCAGAGTAGTGGAAAGATTCATTCCTTTAAAATAGGGATTTTTTTAATGCAGCTTCCCAGCAAACCCTTTCAGCCTTGTGAGGACCTGATCCCACATAGAGGTCTGCTCACACCATGCTTTTTACAGGTGCTACCCACAACAAGCTATCAGTTGGGTGAAGCATGCACCAGTTTTGACTCTCCAGGATACTATAGTCTGCTCATGTATCTTTCACTCCAATCTAAGAAGGCTCATTATGCAGTTAGAAGCCTTTCACTGCTCTGTTTGTACGACTGTGTGGAGGTATATGGCCGTATTTTGTCTCCAGACACTTTGACACAGACCTTCAAGATAACTGGTAAACTGAAAGTAGCTACAGGGATCAAATGCCACCTGCAAGCATGGCTTCTTTACTTTACGTGGTACTTATGCTCCATTTGTGCTTAAATGTTTCCTGGGGCTCCTTCCTGGCTTCAGGGTTACCTCAGAATCAAGGACATAACTGGTGGGAAAAAAGTGGTCTGTTTATACAGTTTTCCTACATCATGCCCTGAAGACATGAGGAAGAAGTCCTCCAGCTGCTGCTACTTCTCTCTCTGCTGCAGGTTACACCTGACACTGGATCAGCAGGACCAGACCAATCACAGGAACTATAGCATGTAAGAGGAAGAAATGGTTCAGTTGGGGGCTACTACGGAGACTAACAGCAGAGGGTGGTGTTTTGAAGGAGGAAAAGGAACCTTTCATGTTTTCCTCATTGGCTTAGTAGGGTTGGGCATGGACTTCACTAGGGGAAGAGAAAGTTGTAGGGGCAGAAACCCACCACAGCACACATACCCCAACCCCCACAAGTGATTGAACCTATGTTGTCCTGGTTTACTTTTACACTTTAAAAGGATTACAGACACATTTTCCCCTATGTCATACATTATACTGTATTAACTTTACTTAAGCTTCATTCTTAGATTTTGGGAATAATTTTAAGGTATTTTACAAATAGTTTTGTTGCAATTAAAGTAATTATGGAACAAAGTATCAATAAAGTCTTCACAGATGGGGAATTTTGTTTATCGAAATCATCCACATCACAGAGAGGAAAGAGAATCCACTGAGATATCCAGGCTAAGCATCATGCATGACGCATAATGGCCAATCATCAGAAAACTTTGGTCTTTCCATGTGCTGGGAAATAAAAAATCTCAACACAGAAGATATAGGCATTTCGAATGGGGTCTATTTCTTACATTGCCTTTTTCGTTCCACTGCCATATGCAAGGCCTGCAGAATCAGGTGTGCATTGTTCAAGATGTTGTATTCACTGAGATTCACCAGTCGGTGGTAGTCCTCATCAGTGTATGTGACTGAGTATGTATTGTATGGGGAAGAGCAACTAGTAACATCAACTTTGCACTCCTCCATCTCTGAGTGGCAGCGCCTCACACCTAAGAAAAAGATTCAACAAGACCTTGGTGTGGTATTGGGTTTATCACTGCTTGATGGCCACATTTTACACTACTAACAAACTGACTTGTGTGAGACAGAGCGGAACACAAGACAAACAAGGACTTGAATCTCACAGCAACGGACAGCTGGTGATATGAGCACAATGAAAATGGCAAGTTTAGGCAATGGAGAGGTTCATGGAATTGAGATGACCATTGGGACTATAACAGGGTCAGGTCAGCAGACCCCAGGCAGAAGGGTGAAAGGCAGCTCCGAATTTAGCCTGGGCTAAGGAAAGGAAAGCAAGAGCCAGTTAAGCTCCTAGATGGAGGCAGTAGGGCGTGGTGAAAGTTAATTAACAAGGCCCAGCTGGTCTCACTGCCAGAGTGCAGACAGGGTTTAAAAAGCAGTCCCAGTTGGCGGACAAGGTAGGGAAGTGGAGGTAAGAGGAGACAGAGAAGGAGAAAAAACAGCATTTACAAAAGACAGCAAGGCGGGGAGAGAGAGTAGCTCAGCAGAGAGCGTCTGGGCTCCCCTCGCACACACAGAGTGAAGCTCTGACTATGGAAAAGTGAGGAGAAGACTAACCAGCTGGCCCAGATCAGAAGCAGATGCAGCCTAACCTCTCCAGCCAAAGGGAGTGGCATGGAACCCTGGCCAGACCCAGGGATACCCTGTCACAGACCCAACCAATAGAAAGAGTCATCGAATGAGGAATGAATGGGAATTCAGTCAGTGCATAGACCAACCAGGCTGACTCTTAGTTAAATGCTTTGCATCTGACAACTTACCAGGTGCTTTATAATGTTGGAAGGTGTCATTCACAAGTGGGAAAAATAGCACAATAGGGCTTCCTGGCGTTTCTGAATCTTGAAACAGGTAACATTCCTTTAGATTTTTCTTATCTTCCTCACTCAGGAAAACTTTGGGAAATGGGATTTTCTGCTCTTCATAGTACTTACAGGTCTGTTCCAAAGGCTAGAGCATTACAGAAGTCAACAATATTAGGGCCCAAAGAGGTTACAACTACAGGATATCTCTAATGTATTCCTGGCTCACCTGTGAGGCTGCACGAAGTTTGAGACCCCCAAAGTATGCTAAATGGCATCTCCTTTGGCTTATGATGTCACCTTTCCCACCACCACTACCAGAGTACTCAACACAAAATCATCATCTGATACAAACAGAACTCAGGAGCTCTTACAAATTGTAACTAGCTTTTTAACACTCGACTAATAAGTTGGAATACAGATTGATGCTAATCCTTAAAACAGGATCTTGAACAGGACTACTATAATAAATGTGTAGAGTAAAGCATGGAGTATCAGATAAGGAAAGAGCCTGCATCACATTATAATTTATGGAATTTAGTCAGAAAAAACTACATTAAGAAAATGGCTTGGTTTCATGGTTAAGTGCTCATAAGTCAGGAGATGATAAAATCTGATTTGCCCTTGCAACAATATCCCCTTGTGTACCAGCATCCTCATGCCATTTTTAATTAGATTACATTTTCATTAGCTACAATTCTCCATCTCAAGTAATATGATATACTTTACATTTTCATAACTTAAATGCCTATGTCAAAAATCTTGTAGTACTATATACCAAGTATCGGAGGGGTAGCTGTGTTAGTCTGGATCTGTAACAGCAATGAAGGGTCCTGTGACAAGCCCAAGAGAGAAACCAACAGACCACCACTAGCCATCACCTACAGTCCTCAGCTAAAACCTCTACAGCGCATCATCAGGGATTTACAACCCATCCTGGACAATGATCCCCCACTTTCACAGGCCTTGGGAGGCAGGCCAGTCCTTGCCCACAGACAACCTGCCAACCTGAAGCAAATCCTAACCAGCAACTATACACCGCACCACAGTCACTCTAACTCAGGGACCCATCCATGCAACAAACCTCGTTGCCAGCTCTGCCCACATATCTACACCAGCAACACCATTACAGGACCTAACCAGATCAGCCACACCATCGTGGGTTCATTCAGCTGCACATCTACCAATATAATTTATGTCATCATGTGCCAGCAATGCCTCTCTGCTATATACATCGGACAAACTGGACAGTCTCTACGTAAAAGAATAAACGCACACAAATCAGATATCAGAAATGGCAATATACAAAAAACCTGTAGGAGAGCACTTCAATCTCCCAGGCCACACAGTAGCAGACTTAAAAGTAGCTATCCTACAGCAAAGAAATTTCAGGACCAGACTCCAAAGAGAAATTTCTGAGCTACAATTCATCTGCAAATTCGACGCCCTCAGCTCAGGCTTAAACAAAGACTGCGAATGGCTGGCTAAATACAGAAGCAGCTTCCCCTCCCTTGGTGTTCACACCTCCAGATCGAATGCTGGTAGTAAGCCTCACCCTTGCTGATTGAGCTAACCTTGTTATCCCCAGCCTTGCTCTGGCTTATTTATACCTGGCCCTGCAGATTTCCAAGACCAGCATCTGATGAAGTGAGTCTGTGCTCACGAAAGCTCATGCTCAAAACTTTTCTGTTAGTCTATAGGTGCCACAGGACCCTTCGTTGCTGTTACTGTATACCAGTGTTTCTTAAACTATGTTCTGCGGAACACTGGCTTTTTGTGAACAACTCGCAGGTGTGGCATGAGCTTTTAGAAAAATAATTCAAACTTTTACAATAAATAACCATTTTGTAATGATAACAGTAATGGAAAATAGTGAAATACAATTTTATTTCTGTATCTTGCAAGAGCAGTGGTAGTCTGGCAACACAGCAGGGTTGACTAACGTTGCACTAGCTTCCCCTTTCTAATCTTCTTCTCCTATCTATATTGTGGCGTAGCAACTAGCAACGTCATGTGGCTCATGCACTATGCCGGCAAGGCAGCTATAATGTCAGTCAGCTGCTTGATATCAGCCAATGTGCATGTGTGGCATGTGATCATTCACTGAATTTATTATTTCTGCTGATAGAGTGAACAGAGTAAGTTACATTTTTTTAAAAAAGCCAGAAGCGAGCGAAAATACTACGGCTAAGGAACAGGTACCATCAACGAATGAAATACAGGTAAATATTTCCAATTCTCCACAACTAAACTAAAATTAGTGGCAGAAGGTTTTGGTGTAAGATTATGCTAAATGTGTTATGGTAAAAGGTAAACTGCTCTTTGCTAGCTCTGCTCTTTATGTCTTTTCAGTCTGACACTTTTTTGATATCATACACTGATGGTATATATTTTCTGTTGTTCAAACCAGATACAGCATTGCTTCTTCATTGCTATGATGCCTGATTAAATTATTTCATTTTGGTTTTTCTGCATACTTTGCTGTTTGTTTTTGTTTTTCTGAAGAAAATGGTCATAGGTGTTCTGCATAAAAAATATTATTGTTTGTTGTTCTGGGGTCTCTAAAAGTTTAAGAAACACAGCTATATACTGCTCTCTATAGCTAAGTCTACATGTGAAGCCTACATCGAAGTAGCTTATTTCGATGTAGCGACATCGAAATAGGCTATTTCGATGAATAACGTCTACACGTCCTCCAGGGCTGGCAACGTTGAAGTTCAACATCGACGTTGGGCAGCACCACATTGAAATAGGCACTGCGAGGGAACGTCTACACGCCAAAGTAGCACACATCGAAATAAGGGTGCCAGGCACAGCTGCAGACAGGGTCACAGGGCGGACTCAACAGCCAGCCGCTCCCTTAAAGGGCCCCTCCCAGACACACTTGCACTAAACAGCACAAGATCCACAGAGCCGACAACTGGTTGCAGACCCTGTGCATGCAGCATGGATCCCCAGCTGCCGCAGCAGCAGCCAGAAGCCCTGGGCTAAGGGCTGCTGCACACGGTGACCATAGAGCCCGTAGGGGCTGGAGAGATCGTCTCTCAACTCCTCAGCTGATGGCCACCATGGCGGACCCCGCTATTTCGATGTTGCGGGACGCGGATCGTCTACACATGCCCTACTTCGACGTTCAACTTCGAATTAGGGCGCTATTCCCATCCCCTCATGGGGTTAGCGGCTTCGACGTCTCACTGCCTAACGTTGATGTTAACATCGAAATAGCGCCCAACATGTGTAGCCGTGACAGGCGCTATTTCGAAGTTAGTGCCGCTACTTCGAAGTAGCATGCACGTGTAGACACGGCTTATATGCGCTGAACAAATAGAAAATAGTTTGTATCAACGTGGTAAAAATCTCAGCATCCTTTCTGCATGAAACCCATTTTGTTCCAGTGGATGCCTAAAGACAAAATTAAGCTTTGTTCAGTGTACATACTGTGCATCATATGACTTGAAAAGTAGGGGCATTGGCTCTTACTACTCACTAAAAGCATTCTGTTCAAGTATGTTAATTGCCCGACATCATTACCAAGATGGTTACTACATGTAGGCATGTGGCATTCCCACACAGCCTTCAACAAAGTAAACACACTTAATATAAAGATCCAAATGTAACCCTTTTCTTGGCTTAGGCTTTATAGCAGCAGGTCCCAACCTTTTCAAGACAGCGACCCATTTTGACAATTCAGGAAGACCGTGTGACGCAAGGCAATCCAAAACTGGGCAGGGGGTGGAAGAGCTCCTGTGGGAAAAATGCACCCCTTTGTCCCCCAACTTAAACCCCTCTCAGCCCCAAAATGTCCCCCACCCCAAAGCTTAAACCTGTCTCTCCCCTGCACTCCCCTGGCCCCAGGCTTAAGACCATCTCAGCTAGGGTTGCCAGATTTTTGAAAATGTATGTGGGACAGGCAGCCCCGTCTGTGGAACCCCCAACCAACATAAGAGTTCAAAAACCAGGTTGTGGGGTGGGGACACTGGCAGCCCTGCATCTGGGAGCCAGCTGGACACAGAGCTCTGGCTGGCAGCTCCAGCCACAGGATCCCCAGCGGTTGTGGGGGAACCCCTCAGCCCTGCAGGTTGAAGCCAGCTGGGGTGCTTAATCCTGGTTGGCAGTGCCAGCTGTGGGATCCAAGGCAGAGGAAGGGGACCCTGCAGCAGCATGGTGGAAGCTGGATGGGGCAAGGAGCCATGACTGGCTCTAAGCCCTCTCTGTCCCCACATCCACAGGCTTAAACCTGTCTTAGCCACCCCACCCACTACCTCAGAGGGGAGTTCCATTCTGCTGTGAACCCCGCTGCTCCTTTGTCGGGCCGCCTCCTTCTCTGCCTGGCTCCCCACAGCTCTCTCATGCCCTTACCCCACGTCCAGTGGGGCAGTTCCCTGCCCTACAGTTTTAAATGGTACTCAGTTTAATTGGTTTCAGGGCGGGATCCCTCCTACTGGCTGTTAAACCCATTAAACTGAGTTCCATTTCAGCACCGCAGAGCAGGGACTGGGAGCGGAGGTGAAGTCAAGTGGCTGCAAATGGCATCTTAAGAGCCCAGCTGGCAACCCTTAGAAAATCTAATGGGAACCCATAGGATGGGAACCCTTGCTTTATAGGTAACTTAATTAACTTAATCACAAAATCTAAGATTCTGCCTAATTTCTCTCCTGAAGACAACTTCCAGAGCTGTCCCTGTAGTATACTTGCTTCCTAACCTGTAAAATGCTTCTGCTCCAGAAAGGCTATCATATGTATAATTATGTGTTTGTATGTGTAGGCTCGAAGCTAACTCCGATGAGATGATTCCAGTCATTGAAAAGAAGCATGCTGCACTCCTGGAGTACAAACGCTCACCGAGCCAGAGTACCCAGCAAGCACTCAGAGAGGCCAGAAGAACAGTACAGCAGACAGCCAGGCGCTGTGCCAACAACCACTGGCTCCAGCTATGCAGCAGCATCCAGACTTGTGCCGACTTTGGTAAACTCAGAGGAATGTATGAGGGTATGAAGAAGGCATTAGGACCCACCCAGAACAAGATGGCACCTCTGAAATCCAAATTTGGTGAAGTTATCGCTGACAGAGCCAAACAGATGGAGCGCTGGGTTGAGCACTACTCTGAGCTGTACTCACGCGAAAACGTTGTGGTTGACGCAGCCCTCGATGCCGTCGAGCTCCTACCAGTAATGGACGAACTGGATCAAGAAACAACTGTGGATGAACTGAAGAGAGCCATCGACAGCATTGCAGCAGGAAAGGCCCCTGGCCAGGATGGTATACCACCAGAGGTAATCAAATGTCCCGCAGACACACTCCTGGAACCCCTACATGAGCTACTGTGCCTGTGCTGGAAAAAGGGTGAGGTTCCACAGGATATGCGCGACGCTAACATTGTAACGTTGTATAAGAACAAAGGAGACAGAAGCGACTGCAACAAAAACCGTGGAATCTCCCTCCTAAGTGTCACTGGTAAACTGTTCGCTTGCGTCATCCTTGGCAGACTCCAGAAGATTGCTGAGAGGGTGTACCCCGAATAGCAGTGTGGATTCCGCGCAGAGAGGTCTACCGTTGACATGGTCTTCTCTCTAAGGCAGCTGCAGGAGAAGTGCAGGGAGCAGAGAAAGCCACTCTACATAGCCTTCATCGACCTGACCAAGGCTTTTGACTTGGTCAGCAGGGATGGTCTGTTCAAACTGCTCCACAAGATAGGCTGTCCTCCACGGTTACTCAAGATGATCCAGTCATTCCACGAAGACATGAGAGGAACCATCCAATATGACGGCGCATTATCGGATGCTTTCAGAATCAGGCGCGGATTCAAACAAGGATGCGTGCTTGCTCCGACATTGTTCGGGATCTTCTTCGCACTCCTCCTGAAGCATGCCTTTGGATCTTCAACAGAGGGCATCTTGCTGCACACAAGATCTGATGGGAAACTGTTTAAGCTTGCAAGGCTGAAAGCTAAGTCTAAGGTGTGAGAAGTCCTCATCAGAGACATGCTGTTCGCAGACGATGCTGCTGTAGTGTCTCACACAGAAGACCAGCTTCAAAAACTGCTGGATCAGTTCTCCAAAGCGTGCAAGGACTTTGGGCTTACAATCAGCCTAAAGAAGACAAACGTACTCGGGTCAGGATGTTGCTGAATCCCCATCAATCAGCATTGACAACTATACGTTAGAGGTCATCCACGAGTTCGTTTACCTCGGGTCCACCATCACTGACACCCTGTTGTTGGACACTGAGCTAAATGGGAGGATCGGAAAAGCGGCCACAACTCTGTTCAGACTCAGGAAGAGAGTGTGGAATAACAACAAGCTGTACACTCACACCAAAATGCAAGTCTACAGAGCCTGCATCCTCAGCACCCTCCTTTATGGCAGCGAGACTTGGACCCTGTATGCCCGCCAGGAAAAGAGGCTGAACATCTTCCACTTGAGCCGCCTCAGGCGCATCCTTGGAATATCATGGAAGGACAGAGTGACCAACACCGCCGTCCTCGAGCAAGCTGGAATCCCAACCATGCACACCCTTCTCAGGCAGCATCAGCTCCGCTGGCTTGGCCACGTCCACAGCATGAATGATGGAAGGATTCCAAAAGACATCCTGTATGGTGAGCTAGCCTCTGGCAAAAGACCTCCCAGATGCCCTCACTTGCACTACAAAGATGTCTGCAAGAGAGACCTCAGAGGGGTAGACATCGAGCTCAACAACTGGGAAGAACTAGCAGATGACTGCAGCAGATGGAGGCAGGGGTTACACAAGGGCCTTCAGAACGGCGAGATGAAGATCAGACAGCTAGCAAAGGAGAAGCGAGCGCACAGAAAGCACAATGAGGACTTGCCAGACACCCACTACATCTGCAAGAGATGCAGCAAGGACTGTCACTCTCGTGTGGGTCTTCATAGTCACAATAGATGCTGTAAATGAAGTCCTCAATTGAAACTTTAAAGGGCGTGATCCATAGTCTATGCAGACTGAAGGATGCCTACTACTACTACTACTACTACTGTGTAGGCACACGCTAATTGGAGGCAGCTGAAATTACTTTTCGTCCTTATTCAGATTTGTAGAATCTGAGTTAAAGGTGACTTCACAGAAGACTGCTAAATCCCTATGCACCATATTTCAGCTTCACACAATATTGGCCACCTTGTCTGAGCGGACATCATAATCAATTCAATGTATATCATGCCATCTCCCTTCTACAACTCAGGTGAAAACCAGACTGAAGTCTTTAGGAGGATTCAATAAATTCATAAATCAATATCAGACATTCCCGGCATAATCAGAGGGAGTTGGAATACTGCCATTCACCGCTACCCCGAAACTCACTGCAGATGGAATGCATCTCTCAAAACTCGGCCACTAAAAGAAATCTGCACCCATATCCAATTTTTTTTTACAGTTGCTAAACCCTAATGGTCTGTAATGATGAGATCACAAGAAGCTGGAAGTGAGACCTTTTAATTAACTGCAACTTGTAGATCAATGGTCTGAAACAAGAATTCATACTACTGAAATTGGCAGCTGAATTATCTCCCCCCTGGCATCACCTGCCTCTTCTAATTCTTGGAAATGGAAATAGAGAAATTAAAATGTAATTAATTTAATAAATTTGTTGAAATAATAGATATAATATTTCTAGCTATTCATTATTGAAAGGTTACAGACAAAAGGCTAACACTGGAAAAAACAAATGAGAACTTAAAAACAATGAGACGTCCTGTGGCACCTTATAGGCTAACAGGTTTTTTGGAGCATAAACTTTCGTGGGCAAAGACCCCATTTGGCAGATGCACTCCAAGGCATCTTTGCCCATGAAAGCTTATGCTCCAAAAAATCTGTTAGTCTACAAGGTGCCTCAGGACTTCTTGTTGTTTTTGCAGATACAGACTAGCACGGCTACCCCTTTGATAAATAAGAACTTAATGCTTCTCACCAATGTCTGTGATCCTGAGCTGTAACTTAAATGCAAGATAACATCCACTTTCCTCTCTGGCCTTAAAAGTGGTATGCAGCTGGTATTGATGAAAAATCCAGTATCTATCATGCTCAGGAGATCTGGTTGCTGGCTCAGCTGATTGGGACTCATGTCTAACACAGTAGCTGCAAGGCACAAAACATTTGTCACAGAAAATACAAACATAGCAAACTTGTGACTTCTATGAAGAAAACAGAGTTGGAAAAGAATGCGCTTGTCCCATGCCTCAACTTGAATTTCGCTGCTATACCACAATAGCTTTATCCTAAAGGAACAATCTTCTTTGATTTAGGCTTCTCTATGTTTGTTCTTTTCCTGGCACCCTTAAAAAGCTACAACCCCTTTTTGATCTGCAGAAGGCACCCAACTCTCTCCTCCCTGTCCACACAGCCCCTCTCCAACGTCCATAAGGACACACAAACACACACTTGCATAGTTTGCAGGATTGGAGCCTTAGTCTTTTCTTTCTGCTCATAGGCTACTTTGAACTTTGTCAAACATCAGTTATAACAGGTAGCCCTGTGGCACCTTAGAGGCTAAAAAATGTATTAGGTCATGAGCTGTCGTGGGCAAAACCCCACTTGCTCAGATGAAAACATAGGTGCTGAAACTAAGGGTGTGGGAGGAGCTACAGCACCCCCTCGCATGAAGTGGTTCCAATATATAAAGGGTCTACAGTTTGGGTCAACAGCACTCAGCATCCCCACTGTAAAAATTGTTCCAGCACCCTTGTATTGAAAAAAAAAAAAAAAAAAAAAAAAAAAAAAGACAGTTAAACTCCGGGACTGCACCCCAAGGAGGTAGGAGTTAAGTGCTACCCAACTGATATCACTAACAATTTTCAGCCTTGCACAATTCAGGTGATCAGTCAAACAATTTTATCTAACTTAGATTCCAGTATTGCTACTCGTGGGTTAGAAATTGAACCTCCTTCACTCTCCTCCAAGCCCTGGCCCATCTTGCTAAATTCCACACCCAATACCACCTGAAAGGATGCAATTAATAAAAATAGGGCAGTTACCCTTCCATTTGCAAAAATTCTCGTTCCCGAGGTAGTCATTGTGCAGCTGGAATCCCTTGAGGAAATTGTGATATTGAGCAACTGAAAGGCGATCCGTTAAAGCCTCTCGAAGAGCAGTGGAAAAAGGGCCTGCAGGAGTGTACATGCGAGTATGCAGCTCATGTGGCCTTGTGGGTAGCACAGGCTCTTCCTCTGTACAATGGGAGACAAGGGGAGGCAATGTTTGGTTTTGTATAATCGTTTTGGAGAGTGTTGTCCTTGCATTTCAGTGACAGCTGAAGCAGGTGGTAGGATGATTTATTGAAGTAACAACAAACTATAGCTTTTAAAGTAACCTTGGCACCATTGCTGTAATATTGGCTAGTTTTATTTGCTGTGTTGGTCTCTGAAATGGGTTCTGGCCTGTCCATATGCAGGTCTGCGAGATTCACCAGCCAATGTGATTCTGCATCCTTTTTGGCAGGATGCCTGGGAACTTTCTCCTGCTGACACTTAACCCTTTTAAACACACTCAGCAGTTTGAGCTGTTACCATAACTGCAGCAATATTTCCCCTGGATTTGTATCTGCCTCCTTTAAATTTCTTGTGTCATGGCAGTTGTCATTAGGCTGAGAAGGGTGCTGCTCGTAAACCGGAATGAAAGAACGTTGTTCAGGAGCATTAGGCACTCCCCTGGTTCTGCAGTGAGTGTTTAAAGAACCTTCCTACAGAGAATACGCTCACACTATGTGGCAGGTTTTCATGTAGAGTGGCATGAGCCTCCAATTTAAATGTAAAAGAAGGGCAAAGTTGAGGTATAAAAATGTCTCACCAATATCAACTACTTTTTCACGAGTCCACCTGTGCCAGAAGTCCTCTGAACTGTTGGTCAAACTCCAGATGTATAACAAGTTCAGGGAAAATATACTGCTCCACATGCCTGAGAAGGAAAGAGGTTTTATGGAAATTACCATAGTGAACTTTTGGAAGCATCAAATTGAAAACCACCTTTTCTCCTTCCCCTTTGTGGGAACCTGAGGAGCATGATTCAAGCATTCCTAAACCTTCAAGTTCTGGTTCATTTAACACTTCAAAAGCACTGACTTTAACGCTAATTGAAGAAGTCAGCCATAAAGAGGGTCATATCTCTAACTTATCACAGGTAATGTTGCTCTTGAAAAAGAGGCAGTGATGGGAGAGAAACCCAGATGTGTGAATGCTCAGAAAGCTGAACAGAGCTTTATTGCACTAAGTCTGAGATCATCCCATACACTTACCTTTCCTGGTGATTCCCTAGCTTCACTGAGCAGGGCTCACTTGTCTGTACAACGCTCCCGCCAACCTTGAGTTGCCCAGCATCAAAATGGGGATTCTCTTGAGTGTCTAACAGTTTGCCCCATGAAAAGCCCCCATGGTATGTTGAAGGGTCCTGTCATCTTCCCAAACCCTCCCCATACACCTACTGTCATAGAAAAATAGAATCATAGAATACTAGACCTGGAAGGGACCTCAAGAGGTCATCAAGTCCAGTCTCCTGTCCTCACAGCAGGACCAAGCACCATCTACATCATCCCTGGTAGGTATGTATCCAACCTGTTTTTTAAAATCTCCAATGACAGAGATTCTACAACCACTCTAGTCAATTTATTCCAGTACTTAACCTTTGACAGTTAGAAAGTCTTTCCTAATATCCAACCTAAAGCTCCCTTGTTGCAACTTAAGCCCATTGCTTCTGGTCCTACCATCAGAGGCTAAAGAGAATAATTTTTCTCCCTCCTCCTCGTAACACCCTTTACCCATTCCAACTCCTCTTTTTTTTCCCCTTGCTCTCTGAAATCAGGGTTTCTGCCCCCACCCTCTGTCATATTTCTCAGACTAGCATTTTGGCATTTCTAATGGGAGCTACTCTGAACACGTCTCAAATGGTCTTATGTGGAACCATGTCTACCATTTTAACATTACCTTTGAGTAAAATACTCAGTGTAACTTAGCTAAAACATGCTTTTAAGATATGTAGGCCACACTACTTCCCAAGGAAAAAAAGATGGGAGTCAACATGTGCACAGAATATATTTGTAGTGTCATTTTTAATACTTGTGATAAACTCGTATCTCCATTAGCTTAATGACGGCTAAAGACACAGGATCAAAGCTCAGCTTGGCCATGGACTGAGAACTCAAAATGCCCTGAACTTAAGACTTTTCCAAATGACTCCACTATAATGAGGAGCTGGAGGATTCTGGCTCTTGGAAACTGGAAAAGGCAACTATGATGGAGTGGGTGCTGACTAGTACCGAATGTTACAGACCAGCAAATATGCACTTTCTGTTTATGGTTTTGTGTTATTGCAGTAGGTTGATGTATCATAGAACAATACATCACCATGAAGGTAAGAGATCCGGGTTTCGGGGAGCCTCTTTAACAGACGTCCCATAAAGAACTCGCTTCCCAAATCCTCCACGCGAACAAATGCTCCGTATTTCGGGAATCCCACTTCATAGGGTGTGAACTCAACCCATTCTGCAAACAGAGCCACAAAAATACATTGAGAAGTGAAGTGTCTCCCAAATGATTGGAAAGAGGGACACTGCTACTAAATAAATCAAAAGAGTTTTAGATGGAATACACCCTCTGTTTTCTATCTCGCCTTTGCAAAGTATAATTTACAACACACCAGCTTCTGGGAAAACAAAAAGCAGTCAAGTAGCACTTTAAAGACTAGCAAAATAGTTTATTAGGTGAGCTTTCGTGGGACAGACCCACTTCTTCAGACCATAGCCAGACCAGAACAGACTCAATATTTAAGACACAGAGAACCAAAAACAGTAAGCAAGGAGGACAAATCAGAAAAAGATAATCAAGGTGAGCAAATCAGAGAGTGGAGGGGTGGGGGGGAAGATCAAGATTTAGATTGAGTTAAGTATGCAGACGAGACCCTATAGTGACTCAGAAAGTTCACTATAGGGGCTCGTCTGCATACTTAACTCAATCTAATTCTTGATCTTCCCTCCCACCCCTCCACTCTCTGATTTGCTCACCTTGATTATCTTTTTCTGATTTGTCCTACTTGCTTACTGTTTTGGTTCTCTGTGTCTTAAATATTGAGTCTGTTCTGGTCTGGCTATGGTCTGAAGAAGTGGGTCTGTCCCACGAAAGCTCACCTAATAAACTATTTTGCTAGTCTTTAAAGTGCTACTTGACTGCTTTTTGTTTTGATAGTGTATAGACTAGCACGGCTTCCTCTCTGTTACTATTCAGCTTCTGGGACAGATAGTCAAAGTTAAAAAAGCTGAATTCATGCATGTGTGTGTGCCTCTTTTATAGGTGCAGTCACCTTCTGCACAAATTACTCTATTGCACTGGCATCTGTGCGCGCGCGCATGCGCGCACACACACACACACACACACTCTGTATTGTTTGTGCTCGCTGGACCGAATTCTGCTTTCACTGCCTTTACCTCAGAGCAACTTATGAGCTGAATGATCAGAATTAGGCCCACTGTGTATTTCCATGCATTAATTAGGTGTATACCAATATATATGTGCAACTCTCTGCATTTAATCTGGAAAATGTGGTTCATAGTATATGATTTCATTCCATATATGGAACACTGATGATAGTTAAGGCAGAAATTTTCTCTTTCATCCTAGCAGAGGATGGTCTCTTCATATCCAAGGTAGAGGCCTTTCAACAGCAGTCTGAAGAAAGCCCAGGACTAAAAGTACACGGGGAACAAAATTCCTTGTCATCCAAGAAGGTAGTAACAGAGAGGTAGCTGTGTTAGTCTGTACTCCAACAAAACAAAACAGCAGGAATGTAGCACTTTAAAGACTAACAAAATGATTCATTCAGTGAAGAGCTTTCATGAGACAGACCCACTTCATCAGATCAAGATCCAAAAGGGTGTAGGACTGCAACGTCACCAGTGAAAGAAAGCTCAATACTTGACTTCTTTTTGTTTTTTCCTCTCTTCTTGGCTTAAGAGAGAAGCGCAGAGGTAACGATGGGCAAGATTCAACAAAGTCCTCCTGGGTCACGAAAACAGGACTCATCAAACTATTTCCAATGGTTTCTTCTTCCAGTCAGGCCAGATCATATTCTAGGAACAGTCTGACTATGGTAATTTTATGCTTATTGTTCTAATCCTGATCAGAATCTTGAAAGGCTGAAGCTGCAAAACTCTCATTTTGTACCAAAACTGTAAGTTTCGGGGGGCACAGCCTGTCTCTTTGGGCATACCTCCACAGCAACCAGGAGGCGCAACTGCGGCACATGTAGGCATACCTCAACTAGCTTTGATCACGGGTGGTCACAAAAATAGTACTGTAGATGTGGCAGCATGGGGGGTGGCATGGATTAGCCACCCCAGTACAATGCTGCTCAGGGCCCTATGTACATACACAGGTAGCTAGCCCGTTCTATGCTGCCTGTGCTGCCATGGCTACCCTGCTTTTTTAGCAAGCTAGCTCCACCACAGCTAGTTCGGGTATGCCTGTTGATGCCGTGCCGAGCGCAATCCAGACAAGCCTCCTGCAAAATCACAGCTGGGGCTGTGATCTACAAGCATCTCCAGAAAGCAAAGAACAAACAACAACTGAAGTGGTGGGCCTACAACTAAAACCCAAGCTTGGTAGATTCATAATCCAATACTTTGCTTGAATGCCATCATTACCTTTGAAATCTAGAGTGCTGTAGTTGTTCCGGACACTGATTGCCACATAGATGGGTAACGGGTTCTGGCCCTCACACAACGCTTCCCGCTGGTCTGAGAGCTTGTGGTTGTTTTTCTGGTTTTGAAGAAAAATAGTTACATGAAAGTGACAGAGGCATCTCCACTTTGAGCTAGACAGCAGCGTTTATGGCCCTGCTCTGTACGTCAGGTGGCACGGAACCAGGCCGCCCCAGGAGAAACATTGACAATCATTGGTCCTCAGGTAGATATGATCCCCTGGGGCGACTCAGTGCAAACAGGAGAACTCACTTCCTGATGTTGTAGCTTTGGTTTGTGAGCTGGTAGAAGGCAGGGAAGAGCTACAGCCCTGTCATTTCCACACCCCCTTTCAGGCAATTTGCTCTACAGGGTGGAGCAGGGGTCAAACAGTCCTTACATTCCTCAGGGGTGAGCAATAAGCCACCCATAGGCCAGACACGGGTTCATCAGGGTTAGCCTCTGGTGGGTCACCAGGTGCTTTATTTACCTGAGCATCCCCACGTATGGCAACTCGCAGCTATTGTTGGATGCCATTTGCCATTCTGCCACCAAAAGGAGCTGCAGGAAGTGGTGGCCCAGTCTGCACATTTTCATAATTCAAGGCTAAACAGTGACTGCTTCTTTCCAGCACAATAGCCACTCACAAAATCTACACTATCATTTTATACCTGTAATTAAACTGTGGGTGGAAAAAGAAAAAAGAAAAGCTACCTAGGTCTCTTGCTATTGTAACTCTGGTTGCAGATTAGGAGGTACCACAGCTATTGTTAATAATGTCTTCCTCTTACATAAGATTTGCACAGACATGAAAATATTGTGATCTGCACCTCCAACTTCTTTTGCAAAGCTGCATCCACAAAAAGGGAGTCCGGGCCTTAAGTTTAACTTTACAAAGACATCAAGGATCTACTGTGTTTTCAGTGATCCTGCAGCCGAAATACAATTTATTGACTATATGGCAGGAGTAGCCAAATTCTGGCTCATGGGCTGCATTCGCCTCTTTTACAGTTGAAGTGTGGCACCTGGAGGCTCCCGAACGCACCTCATTCTCCACCAACCAGACTGGGGCAGAGGGAGAGCTCAGTGCTTCTCCTCTGCAGAGAAAAGAGTTTGAGGGCTTTTGCCTGGCAGGGAGCACCTCCCAGAGTTTTGAGCTTCATCAGGAGTGGGGCTGAAGGCCTACCAAGTGTGCCCTTGGGACTCAAATCCCTACTCTGACTGGCATGCAAGAGGTCTCCAACTTCTGAAGATCATACTAGGTGACTTGGAGGATTTATACGTTTGTATGTATGATTTTTTTGTCTAACCATTCCAAAATAATTCTGATTCCAATAGAATTTTCTGATGCAGATAACTCTACAGCACCATAGGGCATGCAAGTTCTCTTCACCGATTTATTGCTCCTGATACTTGTAGAGGAAACACCTGCTGTGCTCTGAGAAAATAAATACCCCATCATGCAGCATGTACTCAATGATCAGCCCCCACAGATCTATAAATGATGTCCTGTATCCCTCTTGTTTACGCTGACACAGCTGCTGGTTAAAATATTTCAAGCGCTCCATAGAGAAACAGTCACTCTTGCATTTGGTTACGGATTTCTGGGCTTCGCGTATTTTCTCATCTAGATCCTTCTGCGACCAATAAGCATCTTCGTACAAGTTTGTCATGGTCCTGAGGAAGGGTAATATTAAAAAAAAAACTTTAACAAAAAATACATGCATTCCCTCAGTTAACAAAAACTTCCAACTTATAAACATGTGCACACACCAGCAAAACTTTAACTGTAACCCCAGCGGAGCAGGCAAGAGGCACAGAGGGTTGCAAGCGGACTCTGGAAAAGCAGGGGGTGGTCACACAGCAAGTAGCTGGAGAGAAGCAGTGCTTCCCTCCAGCTGCACAGCCATCCCCTCCTCCTCCAGCGTCCGTTGGCCTGTGTTCCACCACTTGTTGTCTCCTGGTGAGTGGGAGCTGGGTGTAGCCTCTGGGTGGATGGGCAGCCGGGGATGCTTAATAGTGCCCTTCAGAATCTCCACCTACCTCCTCATCCTCCTTTAGTTAAATCTTCCAATAGAATACTTCCTTGTGTTTGTTTTAAACCTGCTGCCTGCTAGTTTCATTTGGAGCCCCCTAGTTATGATGGTGGTGGGGGTGCAGGTTAAATTATCTGCTTTGTGGAACTTTTTACCTAAGGATGTTGTGAAAGATAAGACTATAGCAGGAGTCAAACAAGAACCAGATACATTAACGGAGAATAGGTCTATAAACGTCAATTGTCAGGATGAGCAGGGATGGGGTCCCTTGCCACTGTTTGCCAGAATCTAGGAAAGGGCAATGGGGATGGATCACTTGATGATTACCTGTTGTGTCCATTCCCTCTGGGGTACCTGGCATTGACTATTGGTCAGAAGACAGGATGCTGAATGGGATAGACCTGTGGTCCGACCCAGTATCGTTGCCTTACGTGAGACCCCAGCTACTTGGTGTTCTTTGATCACACTCGGTCCCACTGTTAAGGGTATGTTGCACAATCACTTTACCCCAATGCCACCGCTGAGTAAAGACATCAATTTTCCTGCTCTTTAGTAGCAGCCTGGAAAGGTTAAGAGCCACCGTCTGTGCTTGGGGTGTGAAGGAAAAGGTTACGAACCACAACGTTTTTATGGCACATGATTTTGAGGTGGGGGAGGCGCTATATCTCAGAACCCACTACTCTCTTTGGATCGTTAATCCTATGCTGTATCCTCATGTTAGACAATAATTTTTATGACTATGAAAATAAGCACATGAATTTTCAAGCACTTAGAAAAATCAGTTGTTAAAACATAGTGGTTAAACTTTCTCGAGTGGGTCACACCTAAAAGCTTATCGCAGTTTCAACTACACAAGGGCTACCCACCCACTTGAAGGATATCATTTATCTTATTTTGTCCACAGAGGGCCAAAGGGGGGGCAGACAGACACAGACCAATGTTTAGGGAGAAATGGAACTGCACTGCCCAAGGGAACTCTAAGAGGGATAGTTGATTGCTTCTCAAATATATATGTGCAGCACAAATACACATGCTAAATTGCCATTCTGCCTCTGGTCCACCAACTGGCCCCACCTAGTAATAATAGCAATAGTCCCAACCAGCAATGGACAAATGTGGAAGCAGGTTTGGACCCAAAGCTATGAACAGCAGTTCCTAATAACGGTACTTAAACACTACCCATTTTCTTCAAATGCAGCTGGAGTAATGTATTACAGGAGTTGCAACGGCAGTAGATGGAAAGCTGGAAGAGGTCTTTTTAAGCAAGAGGTGCATAAAGAAATGTTAAGAAGTCAAACTTTCAATTCAAGATAATACTGTAACACCTGTAAACAAAAAGCATGGGGAAGGGCTAAAATGAGGTTTTATAATGGAAGTTGGTTGCACCCTTACTTAGAGAGAAGTTACTGGTTCTCCATAGTAGAAATGGGATTACAGTCTTGATGGACAACCGACACTAATATCTCCATGATATTTCTACCAGAGCTCTTTATATCACCATCTTACAGAAAGATTAAATGACCCCCTGACTGAGTTCTGCTTACCATGTTGTCCCTGACAAACCACTCAGGTATGTTGCACAGTCTAAGACATTTAACTTCTTGAGACCCAATAAACTGCCATATGTTGTTGTAAATGATCTCATTCCACCACCTGTTGTCATGATAGCCACCACTGGAATCTGTTCAACACAACGACAGAAAGTCAGTGCAAACCAAGCACATATGATTTCTCGGAAGTAGAAATGGACCAGAATCAGAACATTGACCCCAATCCAGTCCCCGAATTTCATAATTAAGGCCTCTCTGTTTTTTGGACCCAAACTGGAAGAGTGAATCCACATTCATCTTTCTTCAGGGTAAAATGCAATCAGGTATGGATCCACATTCAGTGGGTCTACCCTCCTCTGTAGAAAAGGGCAGGAATCATAGTAAGTTCAGGTGCTTTTACTGAGCTAGAAATGCAGTATGTACCCCAACCCATCTCATTTCCTTATTGCTTCATTTTAATCCCCCTTCTTTTTATAAAATCTCTCTATCAACCTGTGAGAAAATCCATACAAATCAGAGAATGTGCTTATTCATCCCTCACAAGGCCTTTAAGTTCCTTAAACAGACAGAAATTTTGCTTTTGAAATGCAGAAGCTTGCAACGGAAGGCAGGCATTTTAAACAATATTCGCCAGAGAGGCTAACTGAGCCCCTGTAAAGGGGTTTATCAAAATGCATTAAGTACTTGTGAATTAATTTAGTTAATGTGCTTGGGTATCGATCATTCAAGACGACTTATTATCAGGAATAGAACTCATAACTATGGGCCCCAGAACTGGAAATGGTGTACCCATTTCAACATGTAAGAGACATATATAGTTCTCCGACCTTATAAAGGCCTCATTATTCAGCCTCTGCAGCACTAAAACCCTCTGCTGGACAGTCATAAATAAGGCCAGGAGTTAGTATATTATATTTTTGTCACACATGTGCCACTGTGATGCACAAACTCCCAAGATAGATTGCAATTAGATAGAGTAGTCTTCGATAAGCTAGGTAAATGAAGTCTTTGCAATTGGCCTGGAATTTAGGGGTTCTATGATTTTGGTACATAAATGCGTGATGGTTCGTAAGTTTAATGTACCATCCATTCACTTCACAACAAATTTTAGGAAGGTGGTATATGAACCGATAAATTTTGGCAGCCACACACAGTGTAGCCATTACAGCCATGTGGAAATCAAGGAAACCATCACCAGACTCCTGAAAGGCAACTATCTAACGAAGCTTGCAAGTTTATCTCCCAGACTGTTGAGAGAATACACCTGTTCAGAAAAAGTGTCAAAACCAATCATTTTTATATTTATGAAAACAACTTGTTCATTTGCTTCCTATGTAAAAATGACCCATTTTGGGGGCGACTCTTTCCAGAACAAGTATCAGAGGGGTAGCCGTGTTAGTCTGTATCTGCAAAAACATTGAGAAGTCCTGTGACACCTTATAGACTAAAGATATTTTGGAGCATAAGCTTTCATGGGCAAAGACCTGTTTCATCAGATGCATGAGTGGGGATTCCAGAAGACGGTCTAAGTATACAGGGTCATGAAAAGGAGGGAGTCCCAGTCAAGAAGAAGGCCAGAATTGACAGGGTCCTAGATGTGCAACCCTGTCAACTCTGGCTTTCCTCTTGACTGGGACTCCCTCCTTCTCATAAGCCTGCATATTTAGACCCTCCTCTGGAATCCCCACTCATGCATCTGATGAAATGGGTCTTTGCCCATGAAAGCTTATGCTCCAAAATATCTGTTAGTCTATAAGGTGCCACAGGACTTCTTGTCGTCTTTCCAGAACAATTCACCCAAAAGATAAAAAATTGAGAAATTTATAAAGAGCCAAAAAAGCATCTTTTGGAACAGGACTACTGAACTACAGGAGTCGCACATACTCCAGCTCTTATTTACGTGTGACATTTGCTGTCCAGTGTGCTGAGCACTCACATGAGGGAAGGAGAGAGGCAGCATCCAGGATTCCATTTCACATACCTCATGGTCCTGCAGGTCCTCTTCTAGCTGGAGAACATTTTTCAAGGCAGCAGCAACATACTTCTTTCTTTTACACAGGAAGTCCTTCTCCTCTGCACACAGGTCATACCCTAAGCGCACATCTAGGTCTTCTGGGCAGGAACAATGACTACGATAATATTCCTAGTCAATTTCAGAACTTACATTACAGAAAACCCTAAATGTATTTACAGACAAATTTCCCACATCCCTGTATAATCAAGTTGATATAGGATGATAAGGAGAGAAAGGGTTAATGTCAACCTTAGCTGATATTTTAATATTATTTTCTAAAATTAGCTGAAGTTACATATTCCTGGAATTTACTGAAATGGAATTTCTACTCTACCTCTAAGGTGAAACCTACAGGGCCAGATTTTCATAGGAGCCTCCCAAATGATGACTGTAAAATTGATGGAATGTCACCATCCCTTGTGACTTACTATTACCACAAAATTACATACACAAATGCATATTTACATAATTAACAGCTCTGAAGCATATGTAATCAAGGCATCCTCTACTGGCAGCAATTCATAGAGTCTATGGCTGTGTCTACACTACAAAAGTAAATTTGAAGTTGCTTACTTCGAAGTTAACTTCAAAGTTGAGCATCTACGCACACCCAGCTTCGAAGTTAAACTTCAAAGTAGGGCACTACTCCATTCCTCGGAATGGAGTCAGAACTTCAGATTTGGGCTCCCTACTTCAAAGTTAACTGTGAAGTAAGGGAAGATGCATGTAGACTCACTGCTGGCTACTTCGTAGTAGTGCCTAACTTCGAAGTTAACTTTGAAGTTAGGTCCCAATGTAGAAGCACCCTATGAGGTGTAATCCTGCCCTATTGAAGTGAGTGGGAATTTTGTCATTAATTTCAACAGGGCTGGGATTTTGTCTTAGTAACACACCAGGATGGTTTTTCATAGCAAAGCACTAGTAGATTTCTTTCACTTCTAGTTTTATTCAAGAGTGGCAAAGCACATATTTACTCAAGGAAGAAGATTACGGGTATGTCAAATTTCAAAAACAAAACTGGTTTTTAAAGTTATCCAAGTGAACAAATGAAAAGTGTATGGAAAACATTTTTTCTTACACCAAGATAACTCAAAAAGGTAGATTTTTTTTCAGAATTTCAAAGTAAATCAGCTTTTGAGCTAAATGCCTGAAATAACTAATACATAACTAATAACACTATATTAGTTACGAGCAGAATCCAATGTAGTCTGCAACAGTCTGGGCCTAAATTACTCAGCACAACTTTCTTGTTTTTTTGCAGCAAACCATCGCTAAATTTTTCATCTGAGTTGCAACTTCTGCTGCATTATGAAATGAAATAACCCATTTTAGAAGTTCTCTCAACCGACTAACATTCATTTTTATAATTAATGCCATCTGAACTCATTCTGAAATTATATTGCGCTGGTGCAGAAATCAGAATTTGCATCAGGGCTCAGTGCTGAGGAGTCCTGCAGATCAGGAATCAGGTAGCACTACCCTATTTTTTGCCCTCTATTATAAATTAATGCATTTGTTTGATGGCAACAGGTAGGATTACCCTTTCCTCATGAGATGCAAATCCCCTTATCCAGCTGTACCAGCTATAGTAAGGGAAATTCCTGTCCCTAGCTCAGTGGCTGCAGATGGCCACTGATACAATAATACTTAAGGTTTTGCTGCATGTAGAGGATAAGATCTGTGGGCTCCATACAGAGAATCTCATATGCCATGCATCCTACGGACTGTCTTACAGGGCAAAAATGGTGCCAGGACAGGGGAAGGCTGGGGCCGGTGGTCAGATCCACCAGAATGTTACTGCTGGAATGAGGAGTGGGGAACAGCCCACAATGGCAGCAGCTATAACAATCTCAGAAGTGCAGTGGTAACCACAGAGCAGCTACATTACATTGCTCAACCAGGATCTGGAGCAGAGGAATGATTCCTTTTCCCCACTCACAGAGCCCAGCTACCTGGGCTTGCTTCTGTTGGGGAGAGTTTGCCGCTTTGTGTCTGTATTTAGTGAACTCAGCAGTACAGGCCTGTTACTGGGGCTACGTCTGGAAGATATATACTTTAATAAGCAGATGTGACACTGAACGTCAACTGCTAGGTCACATGCATAAACAGTTTTTGACTGCTTTGAAATTAGTTACACATTATAAAATAAAGTTATAGATACGTTTTTATTTGGCAGCCCAGAGGGATTTCCATCACCTGGAGCAATGGGAAGTGGCCCTTGATCATTACTCTCAGATAAGTAAGTCAAAATGGCAGTGGCGGTGTGGTACTTCCCTATGAAAACCACATGGTACTGTGCAGTGGCTGCTGTATCCAGAGTTAAAAAGCCCTTTTCATGCTGAAAAAGAATAAACTTTGCTATATTGTGATTAAGGCTTCAGGGAGGGACTTAAGCACATGTTTAAACCTCTCCCTATTCAGGGAACTGCTTAAGACTGTACTTTAAGTAGGTGCTTTAGTGCTCTCTTGAATAGTGTTTTCTTGAATGGCAGTCTCCTTAGTCTGCCCCAGCTACATATTGCATAAGATTACAGATAACACTAAGGAAGTGACAGATCTCACAGGAGTGGCAGTGTTAGTCTGTAGCCACAAAAACAATGAGGAGTCCTGTGTCACCTTATAGACTAACAGATTTCTCTGGAGCATAAGCTGTCGTGGGCGAAGACCGACTGTCAGATGTATGACTACGAAGGAAGTGGGCAAGATATGTGGGCATATATTTCAAAGCGTTAGCTTTCCTGCTTAACGCGGCTTCTCGAGTGCAGTATTGTGTATTGGGTATGTGTTGTGCGTTCTTTTAAAAATACATTCTAGCTTTCAATTCAAAGCTGTTTGGTTTTTTAATGGATGCAGAAAGTGGCAGGGGCAACGCTTAGCTGACAATGTCACTGGCATTTCAAGAAGCAGAAGAGCTCTCACCAGTCTTCTGCCTTCACGTGCAAATCAAATCTTTTCTCCTGAAAAACAAAACTCTAATGAGGAAAACACAAGGATAGTCTTTTAGGCTTTCATTCCTTCCCTTCAGCGTGGAGAGTGAGTTTTATTTGCTTCTTGGCAAGGTGCAGTAATCACAAAATTGAGCCCCTCACTAATCCAAGAGATGTATATAGCATCAAAATCATTAATTTAGTTTTTAATAGAATTTATTCTTAGAGGCGCAGTATTTCCCCAAGATTTCAGACAACCATGCCACGGTACCTGTGACCTCAGTTGCACGAGCCAGTTCCCACCAGCACCCACTGAATTATCCAAACTATCAAACTCAATGAAGAGGGGGAAATCTCGGAGCTCCCAAATGCAATCTCGTAACTGTGACTAAAAACAGTCAAAGATTGAATGCATAGTAGACAGAAAACAAATGAAACCAAGCCCCAGCAAAGACTCATGATTAAGGCAGAGAATGGGAGCCTAGTGTACAAGCCTCAAGTATATGGAGCTATACCTATCTCATAAAACTGGTCATCGAGTCCAGTTCCCCACCCTCACAGCAGGACCAATCACCATCCCTGATTTTTTTAGTCTATTTGCCCCAGATCCTTAAGTGGCTCCCTCAGGGATTGGTCTCACAAGCCTGGGTTGAGCGGGCCAATGCTCAACCCACTGAGCTATCCCTCCCCGACGAGCACTGGAGCTGGTTTCTTTGGCTGGGAAGCACATCAGGTGGAAGCCTGTTGCAAAAAGGTCTGACAGGCTGAGAAACAATGATTTTTTTTCTTAGAAGTGATATTTTTGGGGAAAATTTAAGTGTCCATGCCTACATTTATTCAGGCAAAGCAATTAACTGCACGTGCTAGTCGTTTGCATATAACTTTTCAGCCTGTATGTGCAGTGGAGAGATTTCTGCAGGCAAATATGTATAAACCCGCTGCATATGAATCTTAACCTGAATTTTTTTTAAAAAAAACTACAGCTGTTACAGTTATAGTATTTTATGGCTGTTTCTTTTTGTTTTGTTTTGTTTAGAGAAATGTGCCTTACAAGTGGTTGACATCAATATTCCCCTGGAGACAGACAGCGATAGGTGGATAGCCCTGCTGGCAAGACAGACACTACAATTTGCACAAAAATTCCCCTGCAACGTAAGTCACCTTCTCAAACAAAAGGAGAACAGTTCCCTCTCAGTCTGAAGGCAGACTGGCCAGCTCACTGTACAGCTGAGGAGCTGTCCTGAGCGGCAGAGCTGCGGAAGAGGAGAGGGGCAGGGGAATGAAGGAGGCCGAATGCAGGCAGACCGAGAATGGGACTGCTGCTCCCTCTTCTCTTTTGCAAGGACAGTTTTGCACATTTGACACATTGGCACAGCACCAGTGGTGCCATACTCGGGGACAGCCTTCTCTGATCACATCCCCGCTGCAGGATCCCTCTCTGTATCCTCTGTTAGCATGTGCCCAGGGACCCAGCCAAAAGGTAGCATGGTCTTTAGTAACAGCAACGAAGGGTCCTGTGGCACCTTATAGACTAACAGAAAATTCTGAGCATGAGCTTTCGTGAGCACGGACTCGCTTCATGAGTCTGTGCTCACGAAAGCTCGTGCTCAAAACTTTTCTGTTAGTCTATAAGGTGCCACAGGACCCTTCGTTGCTGTTACAGATCCAGACTAACACGGCTACCCCTCCGATACATGGTCTTTAGTGACACTTAATGCTGCTACGGAGGAAGGAGCCAAAGAAGCAGTAATCATCCCCGCAGCACAAATCCCAGCTGCAGGCAGAAGGAAGCCAATCCTTTCCCCCAAGGCCTGAGTAGAAATTCATCGAGTTTTTCTCACTTTTAGTTCGCTCCTGCGAGTTTTTTCCATGGGAGGGGACAATCTAGCCCTATGGTCCTACATTACAATTTTTAAATGGTTCATTGTTTGTTCTCAAAGGCTGGGTGCTGGTACTCACCTCTGTTACTGTTACTCTTTCTCCAGTGGGGAGTGCATTCAGCATCACAACTGGTGCATCTGTGTGTGTAATGTACCTACAGGTACGCTGGTGGAACAAAAAAAGTTTGTTTGCACAAAAAGGAAAGAGTTACCCTGCTCCTTCCATAAAATAGATCATGTTGCTAGCTCCATATTACTATTGTGTCACAAAGACAGCTATGACATACAGCATGGTAATACTTCTTCTTTGGGAGTACAACATTCAGTGTTGGCTCCATGTGCTTGATATAGTGGAACTTGGTAGGATATGAAGAGCTGATAATGGCATTGGGGCCTAGTATAAGATCCTGTGTTCCTTCATGGGAATCTTTCACTGTGAGGGAGAGGTCTTTCCCTGAAGGAAAAAAGCAAAGCAAACAGAGAAGTGTATTATAATCTGACTGCAAAAATTAGGTTTATGTGATAAAAATTTAAGCAAACATTTCAAGCTTCTCTATATTATGTTCCAAGAGTTTGTCCAATAAGAAAAAATATAATCCTGCTAGAAAAAAGCCTGCTACTCAGCCAAACAAAATGAAACCTAACGTATACTAGTGTGACAGAACTAATGCTCATGGTAGATAACTACCATGCTCTTTCATACTTTAAAAAAAAAACAAAAAAAACAGATATGTTAGTTAATTCTGGTTCACAGCTGTGAAGTGTGTTGTAATATACCTCAGCTCATGGAAAGGAATAAATATAAGGTGGCTACCATGGAAACACAACTCTGAATGTCCTGACACTTGTGGGATTAAAAATCTCCAGTTGGGTGTTGTTTCAGAATGGTGTATTTGCATATAGCCATATAGATTCGTGTGATGACGACAATGTAATCCACACCAGAGATAATGCATCTTTCAGTAGTTGTTGAAAAGTTTGCATCAGGTGAAAATATTAGTTGATTTCTTGTAATGATCTATAGAACACATGTTGCTATCGCAGCAAAAGAATACGGCTATTAACAAGCATTTAATAAAGCTATAACCTCACTTGATCTATGAGTCTTCTTCTCATTCACCTCGACTTCCAAACAGCAAAGCGCACGGGACTGCAACAGAATGAAACAACTCACAAAAAATGCCTCAGTTTGAGATTGCATTCCCCATCCTGACCTATTCCTGGGGTGTCAACATTACGCAGGCAGCACACACAGCCCCTGGGAGCCCTGAGCAGTAAGCCGCCTAGCCAATGCTCAGTGAAAGTGAAAGGGCCTAGAGGGAATCAAATCTAGTCATGATGGGGGACTGATGACAAACTAAATGTTGTGTATCAGAGAGGTAGCTGTGTTAGTCTTTATCTTCGAGAACAAGAAGAAGTCCTGGGGCACCTCATAGACTGACAGATATTTTGGAGCATAAGCTTTCGTGGGCAAAGACCCACTGCATCATGGGCCCACTCGTGCATAAGATGAAGCGGGTCTTTGCCCATGAAAGCTTATGCTCCAAAGTATCCGTTAGTCTATAAGGTGCTACAGGACCTCTTGCTGTTCTAAATGTTGTGCAGGGTTTAGGATGTCAGTTGCAAAAATGGCAGCACATTCAGGGTCTAAATAGGGATACAAATGACCAAAAAGGGCAAAAACATGAAGAGAAAAATCTACCATCAGCACAGGACTCATTGGTGGAAACTGCACATGTCTAAAATAGTGTTATACGTGTTTTAGGGGGACTTGTTCCTCTGTCACAGTATGAAATTGTGGTGGACGGATGGCAGGGGTCGGGGGAATACCGGATAGCTACTCCCATCTCAGTATCTCCCACCGTAGGGAATGGGATGGGTGAACTGACTGTAGTGGGGTTCATAGTTATACCACTTCCAGGAGCGAGCATATGTTTTTGTAGGAATGCTGGCTTGAGGGAACTCAGAGGTACTCCAGTTTCAACCTCTCCAGTCACAGGGCACTCTAGGAGATAGGCTGGAATGAAGTAACTATGATTTCTCTACTAGTAAGCTGTTTCATGTTAGTTTTTAGACTATCTCAACAGGAGAGAGAGGATGTTGGCCTGATGACTATGGAGCCACTCACAGCTTCTCCAGTCCCACCTTTATTTTTCAGTACAGTACTGCTATGGGATAGGAAAGATACAGAACAAGAAGTTACCACTATTATTCCATTAGTAATGATGGCTTCAGGAGGACCGGAACTAAGAAACAAAAGGAAAAATACATATTTCACAAGTAGGTTAAATAAAATAACCAGCCATTCCCCCTCGCCCTGGATGCTCATCTTCCTTGTCACTCATATAAAAGCACTGAGAGTGATACAATAAACTCTCTCATATCCGGGCATACTATTATCTGGAACTCTTAAATTAACCATAAGTACATTTTAGTTACTGTTTTCCATAAGTACAGTCTAGTGAAAGTAAATACAAATAAATACAGCAAATACAGGATATAAGTTTACAGTGTACAATACTGCAGCTGTTGGTAAATACAATACTCTGCATACATTTTTGTTTGTTTCTTAATATCTAATCTTGTTTTTCTTTAGAGTTTTGCATTGCTAAGTATACCTCGGTATTAACCAGAATATTTGAATAATTTGTCAACCTCCCTGTTCTGGGGCTGCTGGATATGAAAGAGTTGACTGCACCAAAGGCCATCTAAGAGCACCTGTGGCAGACATGTGGTATGAAGCTGCCCCTAATGCTTGCTTTGACTATGCACAGCTACTATAGCTCCTGTTAGCTTTTTTTGTGGAGGTCTTCTAAGCAGAGCCTTATCCTCGTGTCAAAACTGACTGATACAAAGTAATCATAACTTTAAAAGCTCTTCAGTCTCCATTGATCACGGGGCTAAATGGTCGTTCACTTTGCTGTCACAGTCTCAGAACCATGTAAATTAGAATCTGAATTTAGCCAGTTAAATTCCAGCACTCAGGAAAGCGCATCTCGTCAAGCACATTTAATCTGCTAACACCATGCCAGTCTTCCAGGGTATAGATGCTGGGAAGTACAGCAGACCCCTGAGATACATGCACTCGGATTGCACATATCTTGGGTTAATGCGACTCTTGAGTGGTGGGGAGCTGCCGCCTGGTTGCCAGCTCTCCTCCACTCACTGCAGCCATGGTCAGTTGCCCTGCTCCTGTCAGTAGTGGCAGCTGAGAGCCTGAATCTTGGCTGCTGCCACTGACAGGAGCAGCTGCCATCCTGCTGCTGTCAAGGTGGCAGAATCAGGCTGAGAGGAGCGGGGCAGCAGAGCCAAAAGTCAGGCTCCCACCCCTGAGAGGAGCAGGGAAATTGACCAACACATCAATGCCACAGATGAGCCATAAACATGATAGCACTGGGGAGTTTACTCATGCTCTGAACCCAATGGGTCTGGCCATTTTCTTTGGAGGCAGCAATTACATAAAGGAGATTTCCAACTGCTGGTTTATTACTCCCTGAATTTTTGCACCTTTCTAATGAATTTGTTTTTCACTTACATGGTCTCCAAGGTAAATTCGACCTCTAGTTCCTCCTGTGCCTAAAATAAAAAATAGAAATGAGCCGAGTCACTCCGTTATTCTCTCCCAGTTGGTGTATAAAATGTGACCCTCTGGCATGCAAGAGAGGGCTCAGTGGATAAAATTTAGCAGCCTGTAAAATACAGAAGGTACAAAGAGATATTCTAATGGTCCCTTCTGGCCTTACATTCTATGAAGCTTCTGCAAATTAACCCATAGTTTTGTTTTTTGGTGTGAAGTCCACTATTTTGCAGCTTGCTTCATCTGCTTGAGTCTTTTTTATATATTTGGCATTAATCTGCTACCCAGTAGCTGCTCTTGCTAGTCAAGTGAAAGGGTTGGTCAGGAAGGGGCACATGTCCTGTTACCTCATCTCTTTGCTCTGTCTGAGGAATGTTAAAAACAATTGGCATTACTAAATTACGAAGGGATATTCTTAACTCCCCTGCCAACAGTTCCTTATAGTTCCACCAATAGCATCAATATGCCAGCAGTATTGTTCAGACATAAAGATACTGGCCAAATATCCTGAGGCTAAGCTTTCCTGATACATGCTGCTCCATTTTAGCTAGGCATGACACTGTAATCACTTGCAAAACATTTGTGAACTACTGAGCCCAGTCTTCCAAATATGGATACTTATATTTAGATTCTGTGCTTATCTTTTCAAATGGGAATTCGTGTAATTACAGGCCAACGTCAGTGGCCAAATGTGGGATTTAGAAATCTCATTAAGATGCTGGTGTTTGAAAATTGTGTCAGAGTCTATAACTATTAGCAGATTTTTCAATTAGCACGAGATCTAGATGTTACAGTCATAAAGATGCTGGGTCAATGGAAAGCTGGGACGAAGGGTCTCTGATTATAGCCATTGATGTTGATATTCTCAGGGAGGTTCATTCCTGGTGGCAAAATCAGACAAAAGGGGTATTTTGCCAAGAGCATCATATGTTTATTATGCACCACTAGCCAGGAATGCTGAGGTCAAACTGCTGTGCATAATGGTGACGTGGTTCTACTGTGTAGTAATTGAAAAATAGTGGAGGTATAGCTGGCCAATCCATAACATAGAAGGAAAAACAATATAATGGGTGTACAATTAGAAGTTTAGGCTTGAATTGCAGGAGAATGTGCCATTCGCATCCAGCCCTGCATATTACTTCAGACCTTACCTTTGGGTCCGTCTTAAAGTACTTGAGAACTCTTTCTCCAAGTGGAAGTTTAGCCACATCAAAGCGCACAGTGAAGAGGTGATCGTCTGGGGTAACAACATCCTCATCGTAGACACTCAACTCCAGCACGTTCTGGGAAGGGAGAAGAGGGAGTTTACAAATCCCACATTCTGGCTTCACAAAGCCCAGGAAGCGAGGAGAGGAAAGAAAGTGAAGGGATGAGGAAATGTTGCAGAAATGTCCTCCTCTATATCTGAGTAATATAGTTTTCTTTCGGTGTTCCCTGTAAGTTGAATGCTCGTGTGGCCACCCAGGAGAGAATCAGGTGCTGCCCAGCTGTTTAGCAGCGCACCCACAGCCACACATGGTGGGCAGCATGTGTTTCTATTGGTGGTGCACATAACAAAATTTATTCTGCCTATGGATGCCAAAAGTCAGAGAGAACGTTGGTTTCCTCCCTAGTTCAATTTAAAGGCTGTAACGTGGGTATGTGAGCGAATGAAAATTTGCAAGACCCAAAATTCCAGTTGCTACTGCAATTCCTGGCCTTATAGGAGAAAATTATCGATGGATCTACGTGATGTGGCCACCCACCTAACATCTTCTGCATGGGGCTGTATGAAACCCCATGCAGAAATGGACTTCATATTGCTTAAGAACCAGAGAATTTGTCAGACCCACAAATTTCCCACAAATCCTGCTCCTGTGCAGTATAAACACATCCATTTCATTTCATAGGGGACTTTTTCCTTCGTGGAAGAGAGGGAAGGATTCGCCTCTAAATTACAGGCCACATATATTGAGTTCCATTTTGCTCCCATTGACAGCAGTGCAAAATGATGCTATTTGACTTCAGTGTTTTTAGGGGCAGGACCATTATGAGTAGCCTGTAACTAAAGAGCAGAATCTGGCCACTGACCCAAAGCTCAGGGCCTCATTTGGTCGCACTGATACAGTTTCACTCAACAGGAATGTGAACACTGCCTATGAATTGTGTAGCAGTGGTTACTGTAAGGATTAATTTAGTGTTAAATTTGATTGAGTGGTAGAGTGAGCCTAAGTAAATGCTATGTAATCTGCAACTAGAATATTTTGTTTATTTTCTACATATCAGCATGCAGCTGAAACAGTAATTACTACTATGAGAAAGTATCCCCTAAAAGCAATTCTATTGCTGTATGTGGGGATGTTATGTTATTATGTCTAACTTCAAAGCAATACTAAGCAACTCTTTTGTTGTCACACATAAGGAAATTATCTTTATACAACATTTCTGTGCTGTAAAACTGAATACCTTTCACTAAAGAAACATTCCAAATATCCTGCAGTTTATGCAGCACTTTACCTTGATACCAAGCTGCTACGAAAGGCTTTAACCTAAATTACAATATTCCTGACTTGTAAATGCTGGGTATCTTCAGCTTGATTTTTGACCCTAACTTTAAACGTTCTAGCTTTCCACATTTCTTGCAAACAACTAACTGTTCTGACAGTTAGTTAATATAATATTTAACTAGTTAATGGTTTTGAAACACTTTGAACATAATGAGAAGTCTGGTTGCACCTTATAGACTACATGCATCCGACCAAGTGGGTCTTTGCCCAGGAAAGCTTATGCTCCAATAAAACAGTCTATAAGCCGCCACAGGACTTCTTGTTGTTTTTGCAGATACAGACTAACCTGGCTACCCTTCTGATACCTGTAAAATAAGAAGTGGTATATAACTTCTCAATGTTTTCATTACTATTTTAATAATGAAGTTTTACCACCGTAAACTGACGCGTCACTAATACAATAGCTATTTTTAAAGATTTCTGTTTTGCAATCATTTTGGTCATTTACAAAATTTTAAAACACCAATAAGCAAAACTTCTTGTAGATTTTTTTTTATTTTCTTCTGCCAGAGTAATTTATTAAAATTACAGCTACGATGTAAAGATCAGTACATAGAGCACAGTATCTGGCAATTGTATATTCTTTGAATCAGTGCAGTTCAGCTGACAGAACTTACAGGCAGCACTGTCCTCTCGAGCAAGAGTATTCTGTGGATAAAAAAGAACAACCCTTTCTCTATGGACTGCAAAGTGTATTTGGGAAACTAAATTTCTTGCACAGGTTGAAACTTTCTATTCTAGTATTCTCTAATCTGGTAACATCAATGGTCCAGCATGATTTTAGTTAGCCAAATGGCCACTTATCATGGGGGTGGGCAAGTTTCTTGTGGTTCCATAAAGTTTGTTCACAGCCACCAGTCCTGGCTCTCAATGTTTTGTGCTGTTATTTAGCTCTAATTTACCCACTAAGGCTATGTCTACGCTAGCCCCTTCTTTTCAAAAAGGACACGGTAATGAGTGAGCTCAGAAGATGTTAATGAGGTGCTACCATGAATATGCAGCACCTCATTACCATAATGGCAGCTGTGCCAACTCAAAACCGAACAGGAATAAGGAAGACTGGGGGATCCTTTCGAAAGGACCCCATCTACACAGGCAGCACACAATTAGAAAGCGGCACTTTCGAATTGCCATGGCTGCTATTATGCTAGTGAGGTGCTGCATATTCATGGCAGCGCCTCATTAGCATCTTCCGACCTTGCTCATTCCCATCCCCCTTTTGAAAAGAAGGAGCTAGTGTAGATATAGCCTAAATGTCTTCTGAGAGCCCAGTAGGCTGTGGAAGTGTTGGTTACGTGCTGGACAATATTGACTTTACATGGTACAGCAAATTCTCTGGTTCAGCACCAATCAGTTCCCAAGAATTCAGCCTGTAGAAAATCAGGTTCCTTACGTGACACTAGTCACCAGCCCCTCTTCTCCTACAATGAGCCTTCCCACATCACCTTTCTTGCTGCTTATGCATTCATCCATTTAGTGGTAAATGTAAAGCGCACACAATTTGACAACTCTCATTTCCCAGCTCAGCTTCACAGCTGATTTGAATGCCCCCAGTTCTGAGACTGAATCTTTCGGATGACAGGTAGAAGTGTGAGGAATCTCAGTATTTTAATGATTCAAAATGTGTCAGGTATTCAGTAGACAAAACACTGCTGTATGTATCATCTATTAAAGAACAAGTCAGACTGGTGGTAGTTAGAACCATTTTCAAATTTTTCCTGAAAGTACTTTTGGGTTTAGGGTTTTTTTCCATCTTTCTTTTTTTAATGGAAAATACAGTTTCCACAAAATCAAACACATTTGTGGGAAAGTTTAGCTTTTGCTGCCACCCTGTATTTTCTTTCAGGAAAATCTAAATTAAATATTTAATTTGAATACTAATCAATATTTGTTCAAGACGCTGCAATGCTGATAGGAATTGTAATTTGGATGTCTTGCACCTCCATTCTCCTGGCTAGCCTTCATCTCCTGTGATGCCCTGAAAACTCCCTCTGGATGAACAAGAATGACGTGTACAGGGAAATGCCATCCAGCTGAGGCTCTTGGCCCATTTAGGAGAATGGGGGCACAAGGCATCAACATTTCAGCTCCCTTAAGGCACTTCAGCAGCTCAGAGGGACACAGACTCATGATGAGCCAAGCTGAAGCAACGTGTTTTGATTTCATCCAAAAAACTGAAACATTTTACTGTGGAAATGACCAAATGTTCCATTTCAACACTTCCACACTAAGGGTATTTTTGGAATTTTTGGAAAGTCAGTGTTTTGATTTTTTTCTGTATTTGGAATGAAAAGAAACTTCAGATTATGAGAATTTCCTGTGGGGTCAAACTTTGGAATATTTATCAGCTCTCACTCATCAGCCGATTAGAATTTGTTATGATCATATTGTGTTTCATTCCACGTTACACAGAGCATATTGTCATTCAGTGCCAGTGTAGGAGGTCATGTGGTAATGGAATTTTAGACTAACTCTGAAATTTGCAGCTCCTGTTTTTTCCATCAACACCAAAAACATAAGTTTATCTATTAGGAATGAAATGTAGCTACCTTAATTCACCCCAGCACTTAAAATACAAATTATCTAAATCCATAGCTATCAAAACCAAGGCAGTGACCTCAAAGGAGTTTTACTGGGGGCATTTTTAATCAACTGGGGGTGCAGGTTGTAGAAGACTTGAAAATCCTACTTCTGTATAGGTGGTAAGAGCTCTCCAAGCTGTCAAAAGAGGGGAATTCTCAGGTTCTTACCTTGATTCGACTCTGAATCCTGAAGTAGAAGGTTTCATTCCACACTGGGTTCTTACAGTCATTGACCGTTTTGGTCTGGATCTTTTTACATGTAGCTGTTGGCAACCAGAGGCTGACATAGCAATCTGAATTGCTCACTGTATAAAAAGAGGTATGGCTTACTGTTAAGGAATCAATACTCCTGGTCTGAAGTGGCAGTGAAGCAGTGAGTGCTCTGCGGTAAAATTAATATTTCTCTAAGGACCGAGATTACAGTAAGTGATGTATAGTACATCTCAAGTTCTCAGCTGTGGGCCTGTGCCTTAATTTGGTTCTCATGTGCATATGCATTATGACACAATCTTTAACATCACGATCACATTCTATTTTCCCACTGACCCCCCAGACAATTCTATATTACCTGAGTGCTTTACAAAATTGAATTAATTTATTCTAGCATCACCTCTGTGTGATTAAGGGATGCAATTATCCCCATTTTACAGATGGCACAGAGTCCCAATTGGGTGCCCAATTTGAAATGCACAGGGGCTGGTTTTTCAGCAGACTTAGAATTATATAGCCCTCTATATGCAGTGCACAGCTTTCACTGACTTTAGTTGCATCAAGGTAGAGTGACACAACGGCTCACAGGAAAATGATAAAAGACACAAAAACATCTCCACATCACCTATGAGTGAATACTTTTCACAAAGCAACTACTTTGCCTATGACCTATCAGTCCTCATCCTCAAAAGAAACTTGCACAATGCTTTCAAAAGACAAGCCTGGGAATTTATATTCATTACTTTGCTAGACACTATGAATCATGGACCAAACGGAAACACTGGATTTACGACTTATTACAGAAATCAGTAACCCACTGGCCCCCTTTTTGTCCTATGACTGGAGAGGTATTAATTGGCCACTCTACCTTGAATGGTCCCTTACAACATGTGCTAACTATTTATGCTAAACAAGATGTTCCACCTGGCATTCTTCTGTGACTCAGCATAATTTTCCCAGTATACACATACACTACAGCAAAAAGTTTACTTTAGGTACACAAGTCCAGCTACATGAATAATTTCCCTTACTTATCTCAGCTGGGGTAATGTAACAAGGTTTACTGGAAAGCCATCTTCAGTCAGTCTGGCAGGTCTTCACTAGACCTGATAAATCGACCACCAGTGGATTGATCTCATAGCACTGATCCCTGCAGTAGTGTAGATGTAGCTTCAGATTTTAACAAGCTTTGTGTGGCTCCAAATCTTGTCTCTTTCACCCACTGAATTTGGTTCAAAAAGATATCACCTCACCCACCTCATCTGTCAGTGTTTTTTTAGGCTGGTAATTGCTGGTACTGAGTACTGGCACCTTGGTAGCCCCAGCCAAGAGACTGGCTGTGGGGATTGAGTGGAGAGCCAGCTGAGTACTGGCACCTTTTTTTTTTCTTTTCAAAAAGGCACTGGGCACAATTAAGAAGTTTCTTTGAAGTCTAAGGCCACATCCATGCTTAAAATGCTGCACTGGAATAGCTGCACCATTTCGGTGAAAATACTGTGGCCACATCTGCATGGAGCCATGCTGCCAGCAGTGTGATGCAAAGAAGAGTTCTCAAAAATGCAAATGGCCACTCATTTGCATAGCCATGTGGGTAATTTGCAGATTCCCGTGGGATCACCCTGCCAGCGGAGGCTGTTGTCATGAAAAAAATGCACCGTATAGGTGTGGGTCTGTCAGCGAAAACCCCCTTTGTTGGCAGCCCCTTATCCCTAGAAAAAATCAGGGATAAGGGGCTGCTGACAAAGGGGCTTTTGGCCGACAAAAGCACATGTGCATGACGTGTTTTCTGACAACAGCAGCCTCTGCTGGCAGGGTGATCCCCTGGGAGTATGCAAATTAGCCACACGACTATGCAAATAAGTGCCCATTTGCATTTTCAAGAGCTCTCCTTTGTATCACGCTGCCAGCAGCACAGCTCTGTGTAGACGTAGACATAAGGTCTACAATATCCCTTCCACTGCCTTGTAACACTAAAACAAATAAAGAAAATTGAGGACCTATTCACCTCTAATGCATTATATAATATACACGTGGGCCCTTTCAACCCAGATTTTGTACCCATGTGAAGTACCATGAGCTGGCTCCCTGAAAACACTGAAGTTAATTTTTGCTCCAAGTTTTACCCATTTTTTTTTTAATTAAACATTGTCAGATTCCCAGGGAATTAAAAGAAAAATAAAAACTAGAAATGACAGGCCTTAAATATAGACAGAAGACATGAGCTAGCTAAAAAACAGGTGCATTTAAGGGTGTCACTTTGATATTATTTTGCCACATACTTCCTATGCCCTTCTATTGTATGCCAGTTGATATGAACAACAGCATAAAAGAGCCCTTGATGAAACACTTGTGATTTAATGTGCCAGGATTGTTGTTTCATAACCATGGAGTACGTGCAGGATACTGCAGTATCGGAAACAAAAATTTTTGTGAGTCAATGCTGTTTCCAGATTTCATGTTGCAATTTTCTATGTGCAAAGCATGTCTTTTTAATTTGGATAATAATTCGATTCTTGGTCAAATATGATTAGTGTTTGACAAAACTACTCTACAGAAAGCGAGACACATTGCCCACGGTGATTTGGCTACCTACATATCATGTTAGGACTTACTTTTCTTTGTAGAGGTACATAGTACCAAGCTGCATTTCCTTGGGATCTTTCTGACTGCTTATACTGGCTTTATTAAATACCTTGGTTATATACTGGAAAGTCCTCTGAAATATAAAATATAAAATAATTTGCCCTACCACTGTGTTACTTGTGTGTCTTTTCCCTGTTTATAGTCTGGCGGGCACTGCTATCTTTATTCTTCTACACTGTACTGATTGGTAGTTTCTGTGCTCTACAACATCATTCTGTAATATTTCAATTCCTGCTGAAGTGGGAGAGCCAAACTGGATCCTAAACCCAGGCCTTTTTGCTTCCATATTGTAACTAAAACACTGTAAACTGGATCATCTCTTACACCCTTTCACCACTGCTGCAATAGCTGCACAGATTCAAAGAGAAGGTTCTGTTTACAGACCATCTCTCTTTTAAAATGGTTCCCCATATATAGAGAAGAGACAAATCAAAATTCATTTCCTGCATGCATGAGGCAAAGGGTGGGTCTACACTAGGAACTAACTTTGAAGTTAGGCACTACATCAAAGTAGCCAGCAGACAGTCTACACACTTTTTCCCTTACTTCGAAGTTAACTCCAGAGTAGGGAGCCCAACTTCCAGGTCCTTACTCCATTCCCGGGAATGGATTGGTGCCCTACTTCAAAGTTTAACTTCAAAGTCAGGTTTGTGTAGATTCTCTACTTTGAGATTGTACTCCAAAGTAAGCAACTTCAGAGTTATTTTTGTAGTGTAGAAGCAGTCAAAGTGGCTTTGCGTCTCTGCTTCTCGTCACATTCCACCACTCTGTTCCACAGGTATTTTTAAAATATGCAATGTTCATAGTAATACATAGCTGCTTTATTATGCAATTGCTGGAAAAGCATTTAACAGTAAAAAGAGTTCATCACTGGGGTCAGCAGCTGTTGCTGTCCAATAATAATATTAACAATGGCTTTGAGGTAATAGTTTTAGAAAGAAATTTGTTATTCATTTATTGTAAGTGGATCAAAATCCAGACTGAGCCGAAAATAGAGATGTTTTCTGCTCCCAAACAGTAAAACAGCACACTGCAAGGAGAGATGCATAGAACAGGGATGGCATATAAAACGAGTTAAGTTAGAATGCCTATTTACACTTCGGGTGCATCTACTCTAGGAACTAACTTCAAAGTTAGGCACTACATTGAAGTAGCCAGCAGAGAGTCTGCACACATTTTCCCCTTACTTTGAAGTTAACTATCTTAGAAGTCCTTACTCCATTCCCAGGAATGGAGTAGTGCCCTACTTCAAAGTTTAACTTCAAAGTAGGATGTGTGTAGATGCTCTACTTCGAAGTTGTGCTTTGAAGTAAGCAACTTCAAAGTTATTTTTGTAGTGTAGACACAGCCTTACAGATTCATGAGCCTACACTGTCAAAGGCAGCTGTTGGTTTGGGGTAGCTCTATTTTTTAGTGTCCATCTGGGGTGTGATTTTCAAAGCTACTTACGCACCCTTTTCTCTGAAACTGCAGGTGGATCAGCACCTCCGAAATCAAGACAAAAATGTCTCATATGGGGCATGAAACTCATTGCCACTCTTTGAAAATGTGAGTCCCTTTTAACTCCTTCACCCACTTCTACCAGTGCATAAGTGAGCACAAGGAGATGGAAACAGAAGTAAGTGAAAGGTCAGGCAAATGAAGGAAGGTGCAAGGTGTCAATGAGCAACCTCATGCTAGAACTCATGCTCTCCTGTTAGTTGCTTTTCATGCTGCAGGCCAACTTTCTAGCTACACCTGTGTAAGAGGTACACCAACTTATACTGACTCAGTGGGCCAAATTCAAAGTAATGTGGCAAGGCAGGCGCACAAGTTGCATTCAGTTAAATTGGTGCGATGATCAGACGGCCGAAGTAAATACGATCAACGTCATCTAAAGAATCTCACACTGTTAGAACATATGTGTTGAGGAGCAAATTACACCAATTTCAAGTCCCAGTCGTCTTCCTGAGATTCACCTCTGAATTCAGCCCCGCACTAAGTACAAATGCCAGAGACACTTCAAACAGACCCTGCAAAGTTTAGTTTGAAGAACCAGACAGCTAAACACACCCAAGTAGAGTAAAACATATGGGAGTGTTCAGTGTGGTATTCAAGCACAGACCACACCTAAGTGGGAAGCCTACAGAGAAAACCTATCATTAAAAAGTAAAGCCCTTTGGGAGAAAGAGGCTGCTTAGGCATACTGGACTCAGTCTTCCACCCTGGCTCTGCTCAGCGCAAAGTGGCCTGAAAGCTTCTCCCAAGGGACAGCTGAGAGCTCTTAGCACAAAGCCAGAGAAGGCAGCCCTAGCCCATGTGCTCCTCACAGGAACGTCAGGCACACAGAGGCAGGTTGGGTTGGAAGCGGGAGGTTCAGTGTGCACAGTATTCTTTCAGAATAGGAGCTGGGAATCACAGTTCTTATAGGACCACTGCAGCTAGCTTAATTTAGGCCATGTCTCCACTACCACCTATGTTAGCAAAACTTAACGTCGCCCAGGAGTGTGAAAAAGACAGTCCACTGAGCAACATAAATTTCACCAGCCTAAGCAGTAGCGTGTGTTGTGCTGTGTCGGTGGGAGGGATAGGGCTGCTTCTTGGGGCTGGTTTAATTGTATTAACAGAAGAGCTCTTGCCTTTCAGCACAGAGTGGCCATACAAGAAGGTGTAAGCTCTCTAGTGCAGACATAACTTCAGATAACCTTTGAGACGCCCCATAATAGGGGAGATGTCCAGGTGGTTTAAAACCACCATCCTCTGTGCCTGCGACACCAGAGGATTTGGCCTGCTATTTCGTGTGTGCATGGAGAAGGAGAAAAATTATTGATATCACAAATTGAAGTGGTCAGCTGAAATAAACTGATGCCAAAACAAAGGTTGGGCCTGAGCTAATGTCCAAATGGACCAAATGGAAAGTCTCCTGCGGGTTTTAAAAGCCATTGGATCAGGCCTTTTGAGTTTTATATGGATAGTTTATTTTGACCTAAGAGTCCAATGTATTTTTTTAAAATGTCTAAAATACAAGGAAAGAGCTGTCTCAATAGATCTCAAAGTAGATAATCCCCAGAGTAAACAAAAAACTTAGCAAACTTTGTGAAGTGTCAACATGATACTTGTAGGTCTATTAGAGAAAAATAGGCTGCCAGGTGAGCATGCTAACACTACTTTTTTAACTACAGACTAACACAGCTACCTCTCTGTGACTACTTATTTGAAATTAAAATTGTCCAAAATGCAGGCACTGCTATCTTGATGGACTCCAGAAACTGCCTTGTCAGTAGAAAATAGCCCAGGAACGTTTGTCTTTAAAACCAATGAAAGCAATCTCATCCTGGGTGTGGATCCATTTATTTCAATGACATAGCAATGATGTGTCTGGCTCATCATGTTTTATTTATGAGACACACTGGTTAATTTCAGAAACACTTGGGATATGATAGTGATATACCTGTAAAAGAAAAACTGTTCTCTTTTCATTCCTGGGAAACAGTGCACCTTGACACTTGAGACACTTCTTAATTTGTGTGGGAAAAATAGGCTGTCTTCCTTGTTACACCAGGATGATCGTTGGACTAGTGATACTTGCACAATAATACAGTTACTATTTCTCAGGTAATACTCTGATAATCAACTATACTGCAGTATGGTAGCTGTTTATGTATACTTTAGCAATATCAATTCTTTCTTTTTTAACATATGGTGTTTGCAGTGTTTAGTTGTGTATTTATTACATTCAGAACTATTTCCAGTAAGAATAGACACACTCACATGCATCTGCCCGACGGAGATTTTTCATCCGTATTATTCTTACAGTAAGCAAGTAGCAAGGAGATAATTCCATCTGCAGAAGAATTATATATAAAAGACAAAGATTACATTTAAAAGCCCAATACCTAAAAAATGCAGAACCTAATCAAGTACTGAATTACAATAAAATGTTCAGTGAAAATACATCAATCGTTTTCTAGACTGACATCTACAGTAATGTATAGATATTCACAAAGTCAAGAATCATATCAAGAATCATGAACTTATTCCTTTATTTATTTATTGTTAATGGAAGTGCAACTGTTTTTTCTGAAAAAATTCAGGGCCTACAAGTGAGTTTAGGTTTTGTCACTGAACATTTAGGGGAAATAAGGAAAAAAAACGCAAAGGTTTTGTTTTGCTTTTATTTGTTTTTAACAAATAGTACAATTTTAATTCTGTGCTACCAGCTGCCAGCAGCGCAGTACGCAGGGTTTGGTCTTCACAGATACATAAGTCAAGAAGTTTGCAAATATTCTTGACAAAGCTCTTTCTTAATGTGTTGGAGCCTGATAAAGGGCAAAACTTACTCTATGAGCTGCAGGTCGCTTTTAACCCCAAGTTAGCTATTTGATATCTCCCTCGTGCTACTCACCATTATCCATTTATTGCTTTGAGGTAATTAGTTGTAACTGTACTGTAGACTTCAGCTAAACGCAGTGGTGAGCATACAGAGGTTTGAGACAACCTTTCCTCCAGTTTTGAGTCACATGGATTTGTACTTCTTGAGTTTATTGTGTGAATTTTATGTTCAAACAAAAGCAAACTATCCAAATTAAACTCAACTAAAACCACCAGGCTTATCTTTGCTTATCGCAGTCGTGCCAATCAACAAATAAGTTATAATGCAATCTGATACTCCTATGCAAGCTCCCATCAAGTTACCACTCTAAAAACAGAAGTGGAACTGCAGTGGTACAAGCTGAGTGATGGGGTTTAATCCCCTTTGAAATCTGTACTTGGAGTGGCTAGCTCATCCCCCTGCTTGCACTGCCACAGTTACACTTCTACTTTTAGCATGCTCGCCCCGTTAGAGCTAACATGGATAAATCTACAGAAGCTGGCAGTTACACCTCCCATGCCTGTGTAGAACCTGAGAAACTGATCTGTATGCTCCACCAGGTGTATGTGGCAGGGAACCCCATAGTCCATGCACTGTATTTTCTGTCTTTAATCATTAAAAGGGCAAAAAACAGTGAACAAATTAGAAGGCTCATACTATGACTTGCAGTGCTTTCATACCTTCACCATAACAAGTACTGTTAGCTTAACAATGTATTTCCAGCATCCCTCTCTGATCTGAAGTCTCCTCTCAATGTGCTACAACTAACAGGTAAATTTCAAACACCTAAAAAGCATATTGAGAGTCTTCTTCTGGTGGTAACTATTCCTGTACTTCAAAACCTTAAAGATTATATTTGTCTCCTACTCTTTATTCTGTGAGGAGAGAGCAATTTGTAGTCACCATATGCCCTCAGATACCTAATTCTACCAAAGACCAAGACCCAGAAATCCATTTAAGGGGTATCTCCAGGAGACTTTATGGCTACAGGGCTTAGGTGCTTCAGTTGTATTGATTACCATAAATGGGACTATCAGACTCATGGGGCTGGAAGGGATCTCAGGAGGTCATCGAGTCCAGTTCCCTGCCTAAAAGAGGATCAACCCTAACTAAATCATCCCAGACAGGGCTTTGTCAAGCCAGGATTTAAAAACCTCTAGGGATGGAAATTCCACCACCTCTCTTGGTAACACATTCCAATGCTTCACCACTCTCCTGGTAAAATAGGCTTTTTGTAACATCCAACCTACACCTCCCCTTCTGGTACCCAACTCTCTCAAATGCCTTTGATAATTCCAGCCATAGTCTTTTATCAAGCCAATCTCCTTTTCTTTGCAGCTACGGACAAGCCTACGAGAAGACAGTATGATTTCTAAAGTAAGGTGTTTCCTGATGGTGTATTTGAATATGCTGCATATAGTCATGTCACCCTGGCAAAAAGCTACTCTGACAAACCCCAGGAACAATTCACTATTTCCTGTAACCAAGATGCTTGGTGATGAGGCCCTGTCATAGATGCTGCTGTTTCTTCATACACCTAGGAACCCTTCCTCCTTCAGTGAGCAAACCCTAAACCATCATTATTTTTATGAGCTGATTTCTCCTCAGATAGAAGCAGCCATCTGTGTCTTCCACAACACTTCACTGTCTATCTAGAAAGAAGACGAATAAACATGCGGAGTAGATGATGAGACATTTGCACATGAAGAAAGGCTAGAACTTCACTCAGCATGTGCATTGACTGAAAGATACCAGTCTAATTCCCAAAACTGCCTGCTAATGCATTAAATTGATCCTCTGGCTGTACCTCACAAATATGATATTTTTATTTCAAATTGGCAGTGATGATTAGGCCATTTAAAGCACTGGCATTTTGTTTATGTAGACATTTTTTGTGTTCACTATGCAGTAAGCCTGGGATACCTTAATGCAAATAAAAATACTAAAAGGACTATGACCTATATCAGTAATAGGTAGTCATCCTCTTCTCCACTTATACTCCATCACTTGCAGACCTCACACCTGAAGTCCACACCAAATGCATACTTGGGCAAATAGTTGAGCCTTCCAGAGTGCTAGGAAGGACGGCTCTCTAACAGTGTTGCATGAGCTCAGGTATGCCAGGGACTAAAAAGTAACAGTTAAGTATGGGTTTCAGCTCAGATGTTCCAGATCATAGGCCTAGAGCTGGTATGATGATTACTCTGGAAAACTTTTGAAATGCAGTAAATAATGTCATGACTCTACACTGGTGCCAATTTTTTAAAAATTGCACTACTAAGTTAAGATGATGGGCTCTTTTTGATACCTTAAATGTATTTTTTTTTCCCATGTGTGTTCCAAATCCTACTAAACCTACTTATATACAGATGTCCTCTGACATACTAAAATGTGTCATTATGCTGAGGTCTTACACATTGTCCCACAGGGAGTTCCTACCATCTCCCCATGATCTTTGCAAATCCCGCCATTAATTCCACTCTGCATGCCACTTGCCCTCTATTTCAAAGTTCTAGAAAGGAAGAAAACAATCAAGCCTAACCCTACTTATAAACATATTGAAGACAGTAACAAATTACTCAATAAGCTCTAAATAAGCATACTGTCATTAATAGGATTAATCTCAAAAGAACTCAGATCTTATGGAAGGGTTAATTAGCTGATGGAGCAGATTCAGTCACACTTACTCTAGCAAGACCCCTGTTGTTCCCAAAGCCCACTTAACCAGGGCCATAAATTCCTAAATCCTGTTCCCCCCCTCAAAAAGTAAAGGACTTACCCTAGCCACCAGAGCTGCCACTGCCAGTACCACCACATGCCCCCACCAACAGAGGTGGGGCCTGTAAGTGAGCAGATGGCACTCACATATGCCTCCAGCTCAGTGGGAGGAGCGTGTGGCAGCTATTGTAGCCACACGGCGGGCTCTGGAAGCTCCAGCCATGCGACTCAGGGGCAGCACCAGCTGCGAGTGGCGCCGGGCTCTGGCTCCTCCAGTAGTGGGTGAGTAGTGGGCATTTTTTTTGCTGTGGGGGGAGGACACTGGGGATGGGGGAGTCTGGTGAGGGCGGGTCTCAATAAACCCTCTGATTTAACGGATGTTCGGGTTTAATGGACACCCCTTTCCCCATTAGTCCATTAAATGGAGGGTTTACTGTATTCATTAGGTGTGTTGCGTGATTGGTTATCAAAATCAAATGAGAGTAATTATGTTCCACAATTGGGTGTCTCAAACATTTTAAGCAGTAAAAGAATGAAATTTCAGTGGGTACATAGCTATGGCTGCTATTCTGAAATAACTTTGCAAGTGTCTACACAGCAAAACCGTTATTTTGGAATAATTTTGAAATAGCAGACAGTTTATTTTGAATTCTATAAACCTCATTCTGTGAGGAATAGCGCCTATTCCAAAATAGATCTTTTGGAATAGTGGCTGTACAGACAGGCAATAGGGGCTGTTTTGAAATAGGGGAGTTCCAGTACAGGCCTTAAATACGATTCAAAATTCCCTCTATTCAGCACTGGTGAGGCCACATCTGGAATATTGCATCCAATTTGGGGGTCCCCAGTATAGAAAGAATGTGTATGTGCTGGAGTAGGTTCAGCAGAGGGCAACAAAAATGATTAAAGGGCTAGAGCACATGACCTATGAAGAGAGGCTGAGAGATTTGTGTTTTTTTAGTTTGCAGAAAAGACGACTGAGGGGTGATTTAATAGCAGCCTTCCACGTCCTGAAGGGGCGCTCTAAAGAGGATGGAGAGGAAACTGTTCTCAGTGGCGACAGATGGCAGAACAAGTAGCAATGGTCTGAAGTTACAGCAGGAGAGGTGTAGGTTGGATATTAGGAAAAACTACTTCACCAGGAGGGTGGTGAAGCACTGGAATGTGTTGCCTAAAGAGCTGGTGGATTCTCCATCCCTAGAGGTTTTTAAGTCCCAGCTTGACAAGGTCCTGGCTGGAATGATATAGATGGGGGTGGATCCTGCTTGAAGCAGGAAGCTGAACTAGATGACCTCCTGAGGTCCCTTCCAGCCCTAGTATTCTATTATTCTATGATCACTGTGGATGCTCTATTTCAAAATAGCTGCACACTATTTCGATACGCATTTTGTGTGTAGATGCACTATTTTGAAATAAAACAAAGCAGCAGAAATGTAGCACTTTAAATACTAACAAAACGATTTATTCAGTGATGAGCTTTTGTGGAATAGACCCACTTCATCAGATCAGTCTCATTTCCAATACAGACTAACATTGGTAAGTACTGAGGACCCCCCAGAAATTCCAATATAAACTGACAAATCACATACATAGGAAGGGGGTGAGGAATGGTGGGATGTTAGTTGTCGAATAACCAGCATTTTAACCACAAGTAAATTTTAGTTACGTTTTCCATAAGTACAATCTAGTGAAAGTAAATACAAATAAATACAGCAAATACAGTGTAAGTTTACAATGTACAGTACTACTGTTTTTGATAAATAAAATAGTCTGCATACATTTTTGTTTATTTCTTAATGTCTAATCTTGTTTTTCTTTAGCTTTATGCATTGCTAGGTATACCTCTCTGTTATCCAGAATATTTGAATATCCAGTAACCTCCTGGTCCCCAGGGCTGCTGGATATGAAAAAGAGTTTACTGTACATTCTATTTTTAGTGCACCAGCTTAACCAGAGACATTGTGCATGTCTTCTCAGCCGGGGAATCACACCATAGTAGAACTCTCACCAGCGTCAGTGATATCTAATAAGTACAAAAATGGATCACTGACTTCCCAGGACTCCCAGAAGCAACACTAATGTATCCAAAGTTCCTTCCTTCCTCTGGATGTGCCCTCCAGCAGAGCTGAGAGGCCTAGAAATCAAAGCTTAAGCACCCAAAAGACCTTTGACAACTATGTCATGGAAATAATAAACGTGGTCAAAGGTGACTCTGTTGAAGTTGAAGGAGAAGTTATCTAGTCACAGCAAGGCTGAATGTGGCTTGGACACAGTAACAAACATTTTAAAGTAGAAATTATACCATTTGTAAGTAATGTTGATAACTAGAGAGGGTTCATTTTTCATGCATCAAATCAAATGCAAAGAGAAATAAAAAGTAATTGTGAAATTCCCATAATGAACTATAATGTTTCAAATACCAAAAACCAGGGAATTTCACCCAGAAAACCTGAACTGCTGCTATCACTGGTTGCCAGTTTACACTGATAAACCATTATGTGCCAATCTTCCCACCCTCCATCTATACAAGCTTGGTTTTGAAATCCAGTGATGTACAGTACCTTGAATTTGGTATTCTCCTGCACGGCACACTGGTAAATAAATAAAACTCAGGACTTGCATTACCTTCTTTGTGCTCTGTGTTTCAGAATTGAAACTTTAAACAAATTTGTTGTTAGAGCTTTCTTACCTGAGAACTGGCACATTTTTTGGTCTCTCCTGCATGTAAGTCATATGTTACTACTTCAGTGAGAGCTGGAAGTGAGTCCTGAAACATCTTTGCAGTCTTTACCCTGGTAGGAGTCAGTGAGAAGTTGTTTTATAAATTGAATTAGAGCTCCACCCATCTCATCTCTGCAAGGAAATATGGCCCCTCCCAACCTCCTCCCACTAATGTAGAGCATGATGAGTGCCTGGATGGCTGTAAACTGAGGAGATTTATTGTGCAGCTGTATGGGTTAGTTGAGCCAGGAGGGAATTTTTCCTGTGATTTTTTTTTTTCAGTTGTGGAATGCTGATTTGTCTAATTTAAAACGTGCTGCATAACCCTCTTGTGTTCATCACAATCTGGGCAGAAATCCAGCAAGTTTCAGAAGGAAATCTGCCTTTGTTCCAGCAGTCTCAGCTCTCTGCTCCCTAACCTGGACAGCCAGTGCAACTAGCACCATGTGGGGAGCAGTGTGGGCTTCGGAGACCCAGCTCCTGTCCAAGCCTGCGCCTAAACATCTATGCAGCTATTTCTAGCTCAAGCCTATGCACAGGGCATTGAGACTTACTGCTGGAGGATGTCACTTAATGTATAGCTCTACCCACCATGTCCTACTCTCTGGACTTGCAGGCTCCTGTCCTCTCAGCATTCCACCAGTCAGGTATCTTGGGAGCCTGGGAAACATCTCCTAAAGATTAATAGGAAAAGTCTGGATTTTTTTCCACTTTTTTTCCCAAACCCAGTTTCAGAATCCCTCATTCCACAGGGAATATTGGAAGTTTGAGTTTTCATTCTCGTGCAGGAGTAATCTTTCTTCAGCATTTGCGAGTTTCCCACATGACTGGAAATCCAGGCTCCAAATACCTCTAGTAGGCAGAGGAGACCAGATTAACACGCATATTGTCAGGGTGGGGAGAGTAATCGATGGTGGGAGAGGGGGCGCTAGACAAGGGGCAGGGCTTTGGGAAAGGGAAAGCACCCCCAGAAAGGGCAGGACCGAGGTGTACAATTTTGCATAATTAGAAGGTTGGCAAGGCTGAGCCTGGCGAGAGGTTTGCTAAAGGAATGGGTTTAAAAAGTGCTGGAAAATCCCTAATCCTGATGACCTCTCCCCACCCCCACCATGCTCTAATTGCACCAGAGGCTTCTACTCTCTCCTAGGGAGAATTAACGACTCAGGTGGCTCACTACCCACTCCATATACAAACCCTCCTGGGCACCGAAAGGCAGACACTCAGTGGCTAGCCCAAGCCACTGCTGCTACTCCACTGTGAACTCTGTAGCAGGCCCACCAAGTGTGTGTGTTTGCGGGGGAGGAAAGGCAGCAGTTGCCCTGGGGCCCTGCCACTCAGAAGGGCCCAGGTCTCCCAGCCACTGCCACTGCCACTGTGCAGCATGCTCCAGGCAGCTCTGAAGGCTGGCTGGGGCCGAGCACTGCCCTCTCCAGGCAGCGGTAAGAGCCGGCTACCCCAGCCCTGCTCCTTCCGTCTGGGGCCCCAACCCTTCTGCGAAAATGGAGCTGTCCCCTCACCCACCACCATGCCTAGGGGCAGGCAGGTCTATTGCCCCCTGCGCCCCTTCCCCAGAAATATACCCATGACATCCTCCCAGTCCGAGGCCTAAGTTATGGCAGCTTGTCCACAGCTGCCCAAAATACCACCACTATGCCCCTGGCCTACTTTCTCAGCACCCAACCCCACACTCATTGTGCTTCCATGACAGGACTTCAGAGCTGACCCTCAGAAGGTCGCCTGGTGACACTGGTCAGCACAAAGACTAAGGGCGGGCTATGAAAGAATTTTGCAAGAAACTAATGGGCTGAAATATATTTTGATTGAAACAGTCAGTGAATATTTTTGCAATAATGAACACACTGGTACAAATCCAAGTCTGTTCACAAACCCTAGTAGTACCTGCAAAGAAAAAATAGTAAATGCTTTGCATATTAGTTTGTTACACATAGTTCTCCCATCTCTCATACAGTTTCATTCCTTCTCCATTTTTAGGTAAGTGCCATTTCTCATCTGTAACTTATAAGAACAATGCGAATTCATTTTAAAGGATGTGTGGGAATATTTCTATTTGATCCCCAGTGGCTCCTGCTCATGTAAAAAGTAATGGTGGAAACACAATATCTTTGAAAATCAGACCTGGTCCAAAGCTTACTGAAGAAAATTTGAATCTCTCCACTGACTATAATTAGCCCTGGATGACCCTCTCAGCATCCAGTCAAGAATTTGGGGCCAACCCAGCAATACGCTTATGTACACTTAACTTAAAATTCTAATACTCTTCTTGCTTAAATGCCTTCCCACACTGGGATTTAATCATCTTCTTGATGCCTCCCAGTACACATGAAAATTTAATTATTATAAATGAAGAGGCAGAGCTTACCCACAGAGTGGAGTTTATGCAATTTCCTTAGATTCCTGTCTACTTCTTGTAAAACTCGCTTTTCTAGTCCTGCCAGGAAGCCTGGAAAAAGACATTTTAAACCAGCATCATCTTTACCTTGGAATCTGGTAATATCATTGATGTCAGCTCATAAAATGCTGCAGAAGGTTTCATTGTGTTTTCTGACATTTCTGGAATGGCCTCTTCCATTCTTTGTACTGCAGGTAGAATCTCAATTAAAGAAGCCTTTAAATCATGAACATTATTACAGGAACTCTCTTCACTTGTGCCATTTGCCTCTGGGATACTGAATATTGTTCTTTTTAAACTGTATCTATAACAAGCACATGGTTATAAGCATTTTAGGTCTGATTGATAACAACCTGGCATTAACTAAAAAAAAAAAATTGCTACAGCTAGTATTTGTAACCTTCCCCGTATATAATTATCACACCTAAAACCTGTGTGTCTACTTCCATAATCACTTCTGCATTTATATGTAAAAGAGCCCAAAAGCTGATACAGTTTTGTGTACATTAGGTACTCAACTATTTGGTGTACAGTTTTTTATATTCATAGGTGTTACTTATTCAGCAAACAAACGAAAAGTCAACACAATTTATGTTGCTGCATCGAAAGGATATTAGTTTGTTTTTGTTTTGTTCATGTTATAATTACTGCAATTCAACACTTCTCAAATAGTTCTGAGGCAATTTAATCCAAACTGTCATCTACTCCACATCTTGTATTTCTCATACTTTGTTTCCGTAGTCAACATTATCAGTGTAGGGTCCACCCTTGTAAGCCATGTGCAGATAAACTCACCCACAACTCTTGTAGTGTGCCTTATAAATACGTTTGTTGTTACAAATTTACAGGAGTGTTTTCAAGACCGTAATAATCATCTCTAGCAGTTTTTGATGTATGAGTAACCGAAATGTATGGATCTGTGAAGAGACCCAGAAAATGTTGTGAGACATACAGGCTCATACCATCTGTACCAGAAGTTTGAGTTCTTTAAGGTGTATCAACACACTACAACTCACAAGAACAAACCATATCACACATTTACAATGTAGACAAACAAAACAGAAGCAAGGGAAGAGGTCACAACTAATACTGGTAGACATGCTGAACTTCAGCCAAATGACCTACAGGAATTGTGGTACTGAAGAAGCAAACAATTTACCTCGGGTTAAAACTACATGCTATTGTATGGACGAACATCAGTTTCCTATCTGATAATGAAGGATGAGGATGCACCACTTCCATACAATAAGGAAAAGAGAAGTCAGAGGAAAAAACTATAGAAGCCAGACTTGTTTATTAGCTGTAGAGAGGGAGATACAGCAAGTGACGAGCATCTGCAAAATGTCCACGTTAGAGGAGCAAGAGCTTGTCTCTTCCAAATGTAGAGGGCTAATTACCAGAAAAGCAAGGTGGGAAAGGTGGTTGGCCTTATGATGGAGACTGTCAGAAGAAAGCAGGCACTCACAGGCCGCTTCTACACATGCACGATCTTCTGGAGGACTGGCGCCTTCTTCCGGAAGATCTGTGGAGCGTCTACACATGCAAGGTGCTCTTCCAGGAGGAATCCAGAAGAAGCCGCCTCATTTTCCAGATTCCGTACTCCTCTGCAGAGCCGGGAAGCGTGCCTTCTTCCGAAAGAGTCTTCTGGGAGAAAGCATGTGTACATGCTCTTGGACTGCTTCTTCCGGAAAAAGCAATCTGCCATGGCGGTGGCCCGCTGGAGAGCAAAGGCACTCCAGGTGACCCAGCGGGGCTGAGAGCATGGAAGGTGGCAGCACCTGCAGGGCTGCTAGCCACAGTCCACCAAGCTCCTGAGTTGCCCACTGAACCCCAAGGCAGCCAGATGGGGCTCTGGCATGATGAGGGGGTCCTCTGTGACACCAGCGGGCACTGCCACAATGCCCCTGCTTTCGCACACCTCATCCAGGGCCTGGCTGCCTGAGGCCACACTTCCCAGACATCCAAGCACCTCCAATGTAAAGTTAAAGAGCTGCACTAGGGATACATGTGGGCCCGAGACTGCACCTGCAGGTCTAGCCCTGCCCCAGCCAGCTGACCTTCTACCAGGAGCTGCAGGACCTCCTGGCTGCAGATGATGTCTCACCGCCCCAGCTCCCATGGCACGGTGGCCATGGATCCTCTGGACCAGATGCCAGAGGATGAGGCCATGGCCTACACAGCTGCCCTCCACCACCAGGACATGCTGGTGGAGAGGCGGCTGGCCTTCCATGATGCCAAACTTAATTGGTGGAGGGACACTTGGGAGAGGTGGTAGGGATGTTCCACAAGTTGTGTTCCTGGCCAGCCATCCCCAGCTGCTCCCTCCGAGGCCCTGCCCCCCACTCCTGATGCCCCACCTGCTGTTCTTGCACCCCCAGCCCATGACCCCAAGGCTCTGGCCTCTCTACTGCCCACAGACCTGTCTGCGGCAACCCACAGGGACCTTGCAGCCTGGCTCGTGGCCACAGCGGGCCCCATGGAGGGCCCCCTGAGCCATAACCCGATCCCTGCCCTCCCTGCTGAGCCCCAGCCTGCAACAGACCAGCCTTACCTCCAGGTGCTCCCTGCCCCATCAGCGCTCCACAAGGGACCACATACACAGGGTGAGAGAGGCACCTGTCGGCACTGGGGCTTGCAGCCCTCTACCCTGTCCCTTGACTAGGGCCCCCACCATCCGTGTCTCAGGCCCCATCCCAGTTCACATGCCCCCATTCCCTGACCTCCATGTACATAATGGAGGTTTTCGTCTATGGGGGTTGTTTTAGTGTTTCCTAACAACTATGTACAAAAAAGTTTTTTATTGTTCCAAGTTTACTGTTATATACCTATTTACAGCTCGCACCCCCAGTGTACCTGATTAGTGTGGGGAGAGTGTGTGGAGGATTTAGTAGCAACACCCCCCCGGCCAGGCAAACACCTCTTGGAGCACCTCCGGGATGCAGACCACATCATGTTTGAGCTGGCTGTCAGGGGCTGCGTCAGGCTGCTGGTAGCGGGGGACCAGCTCCACCATTCGGCCCTGGGGAAGGTCCACTCACATGCTTTGAGGAAGCTGTAGAAGGTGCAGCAGGTGGCCACAACCTGCAGGATGTTCTCCACCCCGCCCCCCCCCCCCCATCAAGGCATATTGAGACATCTGAACTGCATCTCCAGACAGCCAAACGTACACTCGACTGGGTACCAGGCATGCGTGAGATGGGCACTGAACAGCTCCTGGGACGGTGTGAGGTGGCCCACGTACTGGCGCATCAACCGGGACTGGAGGGGGTAGGCTGGGTCACCCACAAGGCATAGGGATATGGCAACCTCCCTGATGATGTGCGCCCACTGGGGCACAAATATTCCAGCCTCCATCCTGTGAAACAGGATGGAGTTCTGCAGGATGTGCAAGTCATGCGCCCTGCCTGGCCAGCCCAAGTAAAGGTCCATAAACCTTCCCCAGGTGTCCAGCACTGCCTGGAGCATGATTGAGTGGTATCCCTTTGTGGTTCATGTAGCGGGTGCAGCTGTGGTCTGGGACCCTGATGAGGCTATGCGTCCTGTTGATTGCCTGATGCACTGAGGGAACCCAAGCTCCACACAGCCCTCGATGAGCACATCCAGGTCCCCAATGCACACCAGCCACCGCACTAGCATGTCATTAATGGCTCTCACAGCCTGCAGGAGAATGAGAGTGGGCACACTCATGGGCATGTGCAAGGATGCCCTGACCCCATCCCTGTCCTCACCCTCCCTCCCTCCTACCCCCCACCCCCCCGTGGGGCACCCCTCCAGCAGTGGGTATGTTATCATCCCCCTGGGGTACACCTACCCACCACCCAGTCCAGCCCCCCTGCCCCTTCAGCCCCCAGGGGCCTCCATGCCCGCTGGTCCCCTCCCTCCCCCCCGGCCAGGGCAGGGCTTACCTCGAGTATGACAGCCCCGATGGTGGACGTGCCCACCCCAAACTGCTGCCTGATGGACCAGTAGCTGTCCGGGGTGAACAGTTTCCATATGGCGATGGCCATGCACTTCTACATGGAGAGAGCCGGCCTCATCCGAGTGTCCCTGCATCAGAGCATGAGGACAAGCCAGATGCATATCTCCAGGAAGGTCTCCTTCTTCATCTGGAGATTCTGCAGCCAGCAGTTGTTGTCCCATTCTCCCATTGACTACCCTGTCCCACTAGTCCATGCTGGTGGCGAGGGTCCGGACGTGCTGACCAACCTCGGGGAAGCCTGGCAGGGGCGGTGTGAGGTCAGGACCCACAAGGCTTGGTCTCCATTGCCACAGGAGGCTGTGAAGGGTGGCCAGGAGGACCACCAGCCTGCAGGTCAGGGCAAGCCTGCTGGCCTGCATCTGCTAGGGGGTCCATGCCTGCTGATTGCGAAGGACAGGGACCTGGGTCTACCTAGCGGCAAGCAGCACAGCAGGCCTCGGCAGCTTGTGCAAGGAGGGGCTGTTTGGATGGGGCCGTCACGTGGCCAGCGGCCCCAGAACAGCTCTCCGAGCAAGCGACCCTGTCCTACACTGTTCTTCCGGAAGAGCGCCAGTGCATGTGCAGACACCCTCTGCCAGAAAGAGGGCTGGCTCTTTCAGCACACTTTTAGTATGTAGACGTGATCTTCCAGAAGGTGATCCTCTGGAAGCTGTGTTCCAGAGGATCATCTTCCGGAAGATTGTGAAGATCGTGCATGTGTAGAAGTGGCCAGAAAGTATACAATAGTCTCCATGTGGCGGACAGAGAGGGATATAGTGGCAAAGTTATGATAAGAATCTGAACTGTAGGACTCCCAAAATTCTAGTATTTACTCATGTGATTTGTGCTTTCTGTTTTTTAAACTGGAGGAGCCTGTTAAGGTTGTTTTGAAGGAGGCAGACTACCTTGTATATGTTTTAACAATTAGGTGCATTATTTTTTTTTCGCCCTTACTTCCATTTCTCACTTCCATTTTTAGATCTTTCCATTTTCTTTGCAGTTATAGCAATTGTCCTCCCCCCCATTTGATTCATCCCCTTTTCACTTCTGTCACTGCTGTACCATGCTTAATGTCAGTCCCCCTACATCTTTGCTTCTGTTCTCATGAAGGTGACACCTGTAATTTATAAAACCAGGACAATTCTCAGTTCTCTTGCACTTTGCCTCTTCTTGCACCTTCTCACTCCCTTGCCCATTGCTGCTGAGCTTTTAGATTTTTTACTTCCGTATTTCCATTTCTCCTAAGATTCCTGAATATCTTCCTACTAACAGCATTTCCCAGACATCTGAGCATCACCTGAATATTAAGATCGTCACACATCCCTAATGCCTGCTTTCCTGGATATTGTGAGATAAGCAATCACATGAGTGCTATAAAGCCGACGTATCATAAGGGGGCACCCATGCCTTGTATGTGTGCCTCATCCGCCCAGTTAATCTCCAAATCTGTGGTTCCCACCCCTCACAATACACACACATTCCTTTCTTATACCTCTTAATTCCTTTGGCCTATTTGCCATTCACTTCTGTAAGTGTTTTGGATGCAGCATGTATAAAAGCCAGTTGTATTTTTAAAGGCCATTATTGCCCTGCTTAGTCATGATGACTTATGTTCACCTGCACCTTAATGCCGTGTAGGTGCTCCTCAGAGTTAGAAATTAGCAGTAGAAGGGCTACAATGTAATTAAGAGTCTTACCTCCAGAGAGGAGAGATACAAAAGGGTGTGGTGGCAGCTCTGTGGTTATGCAGTATGAAATCAAGTTGAGCTGCCTTTAGACCCAGCAGCTGCCTTCCACCTTTTACTGGCAGTTGCCAAAACACACCTGATTTCATCATATTAGCAAGATTAAAAATGCAAAGAAAGCATCACCTGAATGTGCAAGTTATTTTCAATTAAGGATGAAATTAGTCAAAATGCACAATATGTTGTAACTTTTTTTTTTTTTGCTTTAACATACATTTAGCCTGTTCTCAGTTTAAATTCACTTTGAAATGCACTATGTTTCAAATGTGAAATTATGCTGAGCTGGGGTTGTGGGTAGGGAGGAGAGAAAAACTTCACAGGTCAGAGTTGCCTGAAATCCTGTGTGAATAACATTGTTTCTAAAGTAAAAATGTAATTTAAATATTTTCTCATCATTTAGCACTGCTGAAGCACCATGCGGGGGTATTCATTCAGAATTAGGAAGGAAATACTGTGTACTCCCAAGCGAGTGCTACTACTGACCCAGTCTTGCAAGGGGGCAGGGCTGGCCCCAGTAAGCGGTTTGTGTTGTCATAGAATCATAGAATTCCAGGACTGGAAGCGACCTCAAGAGTTCATCAAGTCCAGGCCCTTTCCCTCAGGACAGGACCAAGCACCATCTGTGTCATCCCTGTTAGCTATTTATCTAACCTGTTCTTACATATCTCCAATGATGGATATTCTACAACCACCCTACACAACATATTCCAATATTTACTCACCCTGAGAATTAGGAACTGTTTCTTGATGTCCAACCTAAACTTCTCGTGCTGCAATTTAAGGCTATTGCTCCTTGACCTATTTTCAGAGGCTATACAATTGCAAGAACCGACTGAAAGCAGAGTAACAGGCTACAATAGCTTCTACTCATGTACATCTACTTATCAATAATTAACTAGCGGGATTTTACTATAGCTTTCAAATTCCTTTGTTAGATATCAAAGCCAGGAAATGGAAAATATCAGATTTCTCATACTAGTATTCACTTGTCTCCTTTACGCACAAAGTTGCACTGGTTTAATTAAAGATATGTTTAAGCAGTTTAGGTAAACTTGTCAACTTGGTTATACACGTGTGTTGTCTACATTTACAGCTTTTCATGTGTTGCAGAGTTCTCTATTGGCAAAGTGGAACTGCCTCAAAAATTATCATGGTGAAAAACTAGGGTTTCAGTAGGCAGGGAGGCATGAGATAGCAATGTTTGAAAGTGAGAAGGTGTGGTAGGCAGTTTGGAACAGTGGCATAAACTCTTCAATTTGATGTTTCTGCCTAAAATGGTCAGTATGGGAAAAGCCGTGTTATCTATCACTTGGATAACCAGTATGCTGGTTAACAGGCATGCCCTGCCAGGGCCAGCTGCCGTGGGGCTGGCTTCCATAGGGCCAGTGGAGCAGGGCCAGTGACCCAGCTCAAATAACCAGAGCATTTGGAGATTCCAGATAATGAAGTTTGTACTGCATTAACAATTCTGTTGTTAATATTGTTATTGTTTATATTACTAATAATGGCATTTAAAGTAATCTGGATATTTCAGCGTTAATAGCTCATTATCGTCTTGAGATTAATAGAGTGGTTTAAGCTTCTCAAAATGATCATTCGGGCTGTCTGTAGACTTATCTTTGTTCCTGACTAACTCCATGTGTGGACACACTTTTACCAGATTCCAAGTGTCACATATTAGCATTTGAAAAAAATCATTGTTTTTTCAAGTCAATGGGCAAACTGGAAATAAAAATTAAAAACAAAACAAAAAAACACACCAGGAAAAAAGTCTTTCAGAACTGAAATTTTTAAAGGTTTTCTTGCCAAAGCAAGATACAGAAAATTCTTTTGCTTTAGATAAAGCCCATCACACACATGCAAAGCAAACTAAAACCCCCAAATGGAACAAAATTTATCTCAGTTTTCATTTTGTTTAGTTTTCATGGTGCTTTTATTAAAATCCACTTTGTTCAAATCCATTTTTTTTCAGTTTCTCAGTTTGGGTTTTTGCACATTTTTAAAAACTAAATATAGCTAAATTCCTTTAGGTAATACAAAAGTTGGTGTGCTTTTCAAAGCAGTCAAGATGCTTTAATACATGTAAAAGATTTAGCAAGAGCTGTTACCAGCCTGCAAATGGCTAGAGAGTTTCACTATTGTTTCACAGCATTTACAGAACCCAAGGGAAAAAAAATAGAGAAGAGAGGATTTCCCGTTGGGTCTGTCACTACTGTTTGCTAAACGTTTCTCTCACCTCCCTTCAAAATTTTCCACTGCAGATACCTTGCTGGTTGCCAAACTGATTTCTGTTGCAGTGTGCCCTGTCAATATTGATTTTGCAAGAGGAGAAATTTTTTATCAGGAACCTGTGGTCTCTCTCCCAATTTGCCTCTTGATCTTTCCCCATTCCATGCTTTCTCTGGAAGTCTATTATCTATACCACGGGTGTCCAACCTTTTGGCTTGCCTCGGCCACATTGAGTGAAGATAGTCTTGGGCCGTGTACAAAATATATAATATAGTTAATGTATATAAATCACATAATAATATTAAAAGTTTACGATCTTGGGGGCCACATTACTCGCTGTCCAGGGCCGCATGCAGCCCGCGGGCCGCAGGTTGGACATGCCTGATCTATACGGAGGTGCAGGTGTGCTTCCATGGAAATTGCTTCAACTTGTTTGAGCAACCTCTTCTTTATGCCTGATTTTATCTTGCCATTTTATGTGCATAATAGCTTGAAATTACCATTGGTGAAATATTTTCCAGTTCTTCAATGTGGAGGTGTGAACTCGCCTGTACTTCATAAAGAAATATAAGAATGACTATAGAAAGACAAACAGAGACCTTGGAAACGTCTTGAGTGATAGTCTGCTGGGTCTCTCTCAGATGGTACAATTTTCACAATGCAATATAGGTAGACCTGGTCCAGAGAAATTTTAAAATTTAGGGGGGGATAAGTGTTTCAGAACAAAAAGGAAACGTTTTGAAACTTATTGTGGCAGGAAATTTTTTAAGCGATAGTTTTGAAATAATCAAAAGGAAATTCCCTCTGACTGCTGTTCCTGGCCAGTGGGAGCTGTGGGAAGTGATGCTCCAGTCCATGCTGCTTTCTGCACATCTCACTGGCCAAGAACAGCAATCCCCATGGCCAACGGGAGCTGCAAGCAACTGTACCTGTGAGTGGGCAGGTAAATAAAGGACCAGCAACCTGCCAGGGGTTATCCCTGGTGAACTGCCCCTGGCTTATTGCCCACCCCTAGTCTAGACTGTAATAAAGTCACTATTTAGCCTTGTCTTTGTTAAGCCAAATAGACTGAGCTCCTTGAGTTTATTGCCATAAGGCTTGTTCTATCAGCCTGTAAACATCCTTGTGGCTCTTCTCTGAACCCTGTTTTTTCCAATATCTTCTGAATTATGGACACCAGAATTGTACACAATACCAGCAGTGGTCACACCAGTGCCAAATACAGAAGTAAAATGAGTTCTCTATTCCCACTCGATAGTCACTTCTTTATGCCTCTTGAGATTATATTAGTCCTTTGGGCCACAGCATCATAACTCAGGTTATGCTCAGCTGATTATCAACCAGGACCCCCAAATCTTTTATCAGGGTTACTGCTTCCTAGGGTACAGTTCCCCGTTCTGTAAACATGGACTTCATTCTTTCCTCATCTCACCAGTGTATGCTAGACTCATACAAGACTCCATGATGGATGCAACTAAGGAAATCATGCTTTTTGATGATTCCTTTGAGCCCAGAAGTTAAGTGAGGCATAAAGCAGGGGGACGTTTGTTTGCTGAAGTTGTTTGCCAGCATCCTGGAAGATGTCCTGCAGAGGATCGCAGTGAAAGGTAGATTTCTGATTGATGGTGAGGGTCTTCAGCTGCTCCTTTTTGGAGATAACATCATCCTAAATGTGTTGAAATCCAAAATATTGAAAATCCTCCTCAATGACATTGGTAGAGAATGTGAAGGAGATTGGCCTGACCACCCACATTGGAAAAACAATGTCAATGAAGATACACATATTCTTCAAAGTATGTCTTGCAGCTGGATGGACAGTTTGTTGAGCTGGTGGACCAATACGTATATCTTAGCCAAAATGTTGCAAGTGGACAATGAGTTGGGCCCAGAGCTGAGGAGAAGGAGGTCGTATTTGATTCCCTTTGGGAATCTGTTTAATGTCTTTGACAGCACAAAGGGTCCTGTGGCACCTTATAGACTAACAGAAAAGTTTTGAGCGTGAGCTTTCTTGAGCACAGACTCACTTCATCAGATGCTGGTCTTGGAAATCTGCAGGGCCAGGTATAAATAAGCCTGAGCTCTGGCTTATTTATACCTGGCCCTGCAGATTTCCAAGACCAGCATCTGATGAAGTGAGTCTGTGCTCAGGAAAGCTCATGCTCAAAACTTTTCTGTTAGTCTATAAGGTGCCACAGGACCCTTCGTTGCTGTTACAGATCCTGACTAACACGGCTACCCCTCCGATACTTTAATGTCTTTGTTGATTCCAAAATTGCCACCACTGTAAAAGCCCATCTCAGTATCCTTCTGGTAATGCTATATGGCAGCGAAATGTGTAATGTGATGCTTACAGAAAAAACAAAACTGCAAACCTCCCAATGGGTAATGGAAGGATGCATAGTGGTTGTAAGTAGGCTACAGCATGATACTGTTGATGATTTGTGTACAAGAAGAGGTGTCAATAATATCATCCAAGTCATGTATGACCAGAAAAGGAAATGGGCTGGTCATGTTGTGACACTGAGAGAAAACAGATGGACAGCGCATCTATTCTACTGACATCCAAGAGACATGAGAAAAAAAAAGTTAAAAAAGGAAGACCTCCAGCATGTTGGGTGGCTCCTGTATGGAGCATTCATGGAAGGACATGGACAAGAGTCACACAAAACAGCATGGTGTGAAAAAGCTACAATCTGCATCAGTAGCAAGACTATCCCACATTGATGAAATAACAGATCTTTTCACTTATTCCAAACAAGTATATATTGAGTCATATTAAAAAGCATATTGTTTGCTTGTGACTGGCTTACTAAGCATTCCAGATCTTGTGGATCAGTGACTTATTTCCATTCTTTATTGCTCTCTAAGTTTTTTTGTCATCTGCAAACTTTATTGGTGATGGTTTCATGTTTTCCTTCTGGTCATTAATAAAAATGTTAATTAGAGTAGGGCCAAGAATTGAGCTCTGCAGGAACTCACTAGAATTATACCCTTCCAAAGATCATTCCATTTACAATTACATTTTAAAATGTATCAGTTATTCAACTATTGATACATTTAACTTGTGCCATGTTAGTTTTATATTATTGTAACCCAAATGTCATGCAGTACCAATTCAAATGCCTTGTAGAAGTCTATTACATCAAGACTATTGCCTTCATCAGGCAACCTGTATCTCAACAAAAACAACATCAAGTTAGTTTTGCAGAATGTGCCATGCACTGGCATTATGATAGTAATACAGGTTACACTCAGAGTAGACTAAAAGGAAGCATTTCTTAGATCAAAACCAGCCGAAGAAGAAAACAAAAGAAAATATACCCAACCAGACATTAATCACCATTAATAAGACCAAAGGAAAGAGAGTCCTGCCCTCCCCTCCCAAGGAAGGCTTACACATTGGTATCTGCCACATATCCTATATTTGATAACTCTCAAAGCCCTAACTTACAGCATTGTTCACAGAAACACATGCAGCTTCTTACACAGAGATGCACAAGTAAGCCACGCTGCAGCAAGACAGACTGGATAGTTTATATACCCTGCCTTGCTTTGCTAACTGTTGCACCAGTCCCCGTTGTAAACCACTAAGCACGTGTATGGAAGATAAGCTTTGTCATGGAGCTATACTACCACGTATGCAATCAGCTCTGCACGTAGGAGCACAGAAGTGAAAAGGCAATTCTAGGAAATGGTAATTGTCACTGGCAAGAGACAAATTGTCTAATGTTCCCACACCTTTCTTAGCTAACAGAAACAAATGAGATTCACAGCAGGATACCTTCTTACCATACAATGAGGCAGTCATTAAACATGGCCACTTACCACAGTAGTCTACAGAACAATAACGCACTAGCACAGGATGCCTGTGTCAGCAACCAGTGCATGAATAAGTCTATATTAATTTCCTATTATACACACACACACACGCCCTTGCTAGTATGTCTGCCTGGAATTACCATCATCCTGATCATTAATGAAGATATTGAACAAAACCAGTGGCGGACCAACTCCTGGGGCATTCCACTTGATATACACTGCCAACTAGATATTGAGTCATTGATCACTACCAGCCTGACAATCTAGCCAGCTTTCTATCCACTTTATAGTCCATTCGTCCAAGACATGCTACTTTAACTTTCTTGCAAGAGTACTATTGGAGACCATCTCAAAGGCTTTACTAAAGATAAGGTATATGATGTCCACTGCATTCTTCATATCCACAGAGCCAGTTATAGTGTTATAGGAGGCAGTTAGGTTGGTCAAGCATAACTTGCCTTTGGTGAATCCATGTTGACTGTTTCTGATCACCTTCCTCTCCACCAATTGTTTCGAAATGGCTTCCTTGAGGACTTGCTCAATGATATTTTCCAGGGGCTGAGGTGAAGCTGAGCAGTCTGTAGTTCCCCAGATCCCCCACCCTTTCTTTTACAGATGGGTTTAAAACTACTTATAAATTACTCCTGTCACATTCAAAAGAAAGACCCCAGGACTGGACTAATAGGAAGCTTATTAGAACTCAGCTATTAGCAAATGTAACACAAAAAGGCAAGTGGGATATTTTTAAAAGGCATCTTTGACTCCAAAAATGAAAAGCTTTTTCTAAGGAAAGAAGAGTAGCCAAATACGTAACAGAGTATGTGAAAACGTCGGTTATGTGTTTCATCTATAGCTTTTCAAAGGGACAGTTTTCTCCTATTTAAAAAAAGCCCTCAGGTTGTAATGCTGAAAGAGAGCTTAGTGGAATGACTTTAGTGCAAATGAAATAAAATTACATGTATACTGTACAACCCCTCCAGCAATAATAATGCCTTACAGCTGAAGAAAAATTCCCCATAAACAAACTGAATTCTCATGTGTGTGTGTGTTGTGGGTGGGGTGTATTTGTTGAGATTCTAAACTAAACTGCCTAAAACATTAACCTTCAAGAAACAAATTTCTACAAGCTTCTTCTGTAGAATCAGCCCCTACGTACCACTTGGGTAGTGCAAAAGAGTTGAAACCTGTCTGTAACTGGCCAACAGAGACTTTCCTTAGAGGTGATGAACTCTCAACTGGAGCATATAGAAAAGAAAGGGCTATTGCTCCTCTCCACTTATGCCGAACTGGCTTACGGCTCCTGGGCAAATAGCTTTGACAGGCTTTTTGTCATTTTTTTTTTTTTTTAAATCTCTTCTCAAATGTTGAGGGGCAACTGTCTGAAATTCCAGTTTCACTAGCTGAACTGTTGTTGAAAGCAAAGGAAGCTCAGAGGAGTATGCTGGCTGGCAAAGGATCATGCAGTGCAAATTAGGTTTGAACACCCAAACTCCCCCTTTATTTTAACATGGGGGGCCACATCAGCTCATGTAATGTTCGCAAAGAAACCGCCCTGTCCCAGGCAGATTTTATAGGAACAGTATATACACTTTTGAATGTCTTGACACTGTTATGGAGCTGTGCCTTAGAAATCAAAACTAGGTGCTAGCAATTATACAGATGTCAATCAGTTTGTCAGTTCTAGAGAAAATTAAAGGTGGCAATTATGATGAAGCAGGATCGAGGCCAATTAATATGCAAAGAAATTGAAGGTTGGACAGAAGATTGTTGAAATATAAAAATGTCAGCTTTTCAAAGGCAGCCATTTTATACAGGGGAAAGAGAGAAAAAGAAGTGTTGTTAGTTGGTTAATGGCTAATTTAACGAAGATTACTCAATGATAGTGGCCTGGTAATGAGCTTGATGATAGACCATGAACACTTGTAGGGTCCTTGGAAATTGGACAGTTTACCTTTGACACTATAGAGAGTCACTGCATAATGGTTACACATGCGTTAACGGTACAGTGGGACGTGCCTCGTGATCTGAAGCTTTTGTCTTCCATGCCATGTCATATCAAACACGCCCAGAAATCACAGCAGCCATTGTCTGGAAATATTCACTGCTTATGTGCCATCTGTCTGGTAATCTACCAAACACTGGCCACTGTACAGTTTGAATCTCTTTAATCAGGCGCACACTCATCCAGCAACATCTGCAATCAGACTTGATTTTAGTTACCTGGATGAACACTTATCAAGGGTGTGGCTAAGTTTGCCATTGTCGCATAAAGTTTACTTACAGCCACCAGTCCTTGCTCTCAGTGTTCTGTACTGTTGCTTTCCTGTAATTTACCCCTAAATGTCTTCTAAGAGCCTAGTAAGCAGTGGAAGTCTCAGTAATGTGCTAGACAATTACTTCCCCTCATCTGGCAAATTCTCTAATTCAGCAGGTCCTGAGGGTGCTGGATTAGAGAAGTTCACCCTATATTAGTAATGTTTCACGACTCCTGAGCAGAGTTAGGCTCAAGCCTTAGTCACCTGAGGGAAGCGTTTGGTGTCAGATGATTTTACGCAATCTGAGCTGAGACTGGTAGTTCAGTTTAATTTTTGTTAACATACTGAGAGCTACCCTGGGGGGCCTGGCCAGTGGGTAGAGCCCAAGGTGGCACACTGACAATGGGGACCCTTTGATGGGCAGTAGATGCTAAAGTCAATTGGAGTGTGGGGCCCTGAAGGTGCAAGGCCAAAGGCAACCACCTTGCTCAGCTTGACCTAAGACCAGGCCTGACTATGTTTCTGTTCTCTATACAAATATTGCCTGATTGTTTGACTCAGTGGCCAAAGGACAGGAGGTTATGACTGTACCACAGGACAGTTGTGACAATGGAATCCTAGGAGAGTCAGCATGTGGCTCCTTCCTTCAAATTATGTTCTACAAATAATATATCGTCAGCCACCCTATATGTTATCCATATACTAACACCACATTAATGTGTGTCAATGAGGAGCAAATATTGTGTGCATGAATGCTGGGCAGGTTTGTCAACTGAATTGTACCGTTTTTTTCCCACAGTATTTTGGAACGGACACATCAGCGTTTGGTATAAGTGGATAGGAAAATTGTCAAAGATGAAACATAATATCATAAACTTTTTCATATCCAGCAGCACCAGAACCAGGAGGCTGCCAGATATTCAAATATTCTGGGCCGTATACCTAGCATTACATAACACTAAAGAAAAATAAGATTAGATATTAAGAAACAAACAAAAATGTATGCAGTGTATTTTATTTACCAAAAACAGCAATATTGTACATTGTAAACTTATACTGTATTTGCTGTATTTATTTGTATTTACTTTCACTAGACTATTAATGGAAAACGTAACTAAAATTTACTTATGGTTAAAATGCCAGCTATTTGAGAGTTCCAGCTAACAGAATGCCAGATATGAAAGAGTTTACTGTACTAATAGCCTACAGCGGGAAAAGCTGGGGAGGTGCCTCGGTACATACTACCTAGAATGCTAGTATGAAAAACAAAGATAATGACAAATTAAGGAACTGGTACAAACTGGGATGACTGGGTTTTAGGTAACATATAAAGTATTTCCAAATACTTTTAATCACTAATGGTTCAATATGACTAAAAATAAAACAAGACAGTGAGAAAATAAGATAAATAATAAGCCCCCAATATTGACATTAACTTATCTTAGTTGAATTAATGTAATGAAATTTGCTACAGCTTCAGTACAAAGAAAGGTAGCTTTTGACGGCTAATTCACCTGATATCCATTTCCTCCCCAACCCCAGGAGGCCATGCCAGCTTAACAGCAGCTGACCTATAACTACACGTGGTTTTGGGACAATATCTTTGAAGGACACCTTCTGAGTAAGGGGAATATCTTGCAAGATACAAGAACTGTACTGTTTCCCCCAAAGCAGAACACACGTGTCACCTTTTCACATTGTACTGTTGTGGTATTTTTTTAAGAATAATTTTGGCCAAGATTGACTATTTTGAACACGTGTAATAACAAATCACAAGCGGCTAGACTACTGGCTATATAACACTGTGAAAGTTCCTATGAAGCACATTTGTTAAGAGAGGCTCCTCCAGCACATTCCTTTGGTGCAAAGCAGAACATAAAACTCTTTTTTTAGCTACACACTTCACAAGTTTAGCAAAACGCATTGTGAATAGATGATATACTCACAACTTGATTGAATAAACCCCCCCTTACACCAGAACACTCTCAGGCTCAGACCTATTTCATGACACATTTCAGCTTTTTTCCCTGATCTGTTTCTATAGCAGCAATATTATGTTTGCAAAAGCTAATTTAAAATGGCAAATGTAATTGTTCTCATTCTTCTCTTCTCCAAAAGAAAACAAAAGAACTGTTACTTTCAAAATCTATCCCCACAATTCACTTAGGCCCAGTCGCCAATACTGGGAAATTTCTGCAAGTTCTGAGTAACTGAAAATAAGTGTTTCAAATGGAAATTGTCCTACAGAATTGTCCCTTTCCCAAAAATACCCGTAAGCTTGCAATAAATAGTCCAGTCTCCCTGTTAATGCACTCTAGACTTCTGCTCAGCAACTGGCATGGCCTCCTGGAGTTGGGGAGGAAATGGATATCAGGTGAATTGGCCGTCAAAAGCTACCTTTCTTTGTACTGAAGCTGTAGCAACTTTAAATTACATTAATTCAACAAACATAAGTTACTGTCAATATTGGGGGATTATTATTTATCTTATTTTCTCACTGTCTTGTTTGTGTTTTTAATTATATTGAACCATTAGTGACTAAAAGTATTTGGAAACCGGACAGTAGGGAAGTAGGGATATTTATACTCTCTATGAGGCATTGGGCATACCAATCCATGAAAGAAGGCACTCAACAAAGTTGTTTTTAAAAGGCTGGATATTGTTTATTTCATATGAGAGTGAGAAGAAAACTGACACAAATAAATTCAACATGATCCTCTTATGAATGAAGAGGATTTTAGTGGATTTTGGCTATAGTGATGCCAATGAAACAACAGGAGATTTTATAGTTGAAAAGGTACTAGCCACTCTGAAGACAGCAGGTGATAAAAATAACAGACAAGGAGGAGTTACACTTATTACCTTATGCACACAGCCAGGCCCATTTTCTCCATAACAATGAAATGAAATGGCACCAGCAGGGTAAACTGGGGGCAAAATTATTTGAGAGTCAATTCACTATTTGAGCAGTCATTCCTGACTGAAATTAGACTTACTGAGGTTTTAAATGATTATTTAAATTTTCACTTATCTGCTAGCATGTTTACTGTGGCTTTCAAATGTGTACATTAGGTATAGTATTTCATAAAATACAGTGAATTGTCTTTTACTTAAAACAAGTACATGGGTAGTACTTACAGTGAACTTTAGTTACTGGATGGATGCTTAATTAGAACTAATCGAAAGCCACCAAACATCCCAGGCCAAGTACCTACTGGCCTAGCCAAACAGCCCTCCCAACTGGTAGAAGATAAAGCATTCAGGAGGATTAGAGCAACAAGGTGGGTGAAGGTGACACTTTTACTGGATCAACTTCTACTGGTGAAAGAGCCTACGTACGTTTCCCAGATCTGAATAAAAGCTCTGTGTCAGCTTGAGAACTTGCCTATGTCTACACTGTATATATTTCAAGGTATTGTACGAGGTAAAGTAGCCTGTCACCTTACTAGTCAGAAGAGGGGGAAAACGGCTGGGGGGAATGGGACAGAGGGATAATGAATTACGGCTTGTGGTCTTCAGACATAAATCCAGGCTCTATTCAGTATGACTTGCACTGTCTAGCAAAGCTGTGACTCTATGCTCACAGAATCTTCTTCTGAAGGCATTGTGGACATTTCTTTCAAGGACGAGGACTGAGACATCAGCTATAGAGTGATCACTTTCTGAAAAGCACTTACTTACAGGTGATAGGATGTTTTTGTCTTTTATCGGTTGTCTGTAACTTCATTCGAGAGTGTAGCAGTTGTTTGGTTTCACCCATATTGTTATTATTGGGGCATTTAGTGTCCTGCATGAGGCACATAGCATGTTGTGAATGTCATGTGTAGCACACCCATGGATCTTAAAGGGTGTGCTGTGGAGAGTGTTAATTATTGTCACCATAGAGATATGTATGTAAGTTTTGCATCTGTTGTTCTGGGAGGTTCTGATGCTGCCTTGAGTGAGTGTGTCCTGGTCTGAGGGGAGATCGTTTTGTGATGATGATCTTGGAGGGGTTGGGGGATCTGAAGGCCAGAAGAGAGGGTTAAAAGAAGATTTTTTTCAGGAGGATGACTGTGCTTGGGATGGAAATTGTTTTCTCCGCTTCACTGCTGCATGCAAGGCCTGAAGAATCATGTTTTCACTATTCTGGATGTTGTAATTAGCCAGTTTCAGCAGTTTATTGAAATCATCTTCCTTCAACGCAACGTTCCTGGAGGAGTATGGGGAAGAGAGGCTGGAGACATCAACTTTGCCCAGTTCCATTTCTGCTGCACTGCGTTCCACACCTAGGGAATGAAAGAAAGAAACCACGGGTTTCATTACTGAGCCCAATATACCTATGGTGTACCTGCAGCTAATGAACTGTGTCCAGAACAGCCCAGAGGGTGCTCACAGATTTAAATGCCAATCCAGTACTTTGATCTTGGGAACATCAAATCTCAAGTCTGAACCCTAATGTGATGTGGGCAAGGATGAAGGTGACTTCATTGCTATCAGCACTGCCCTGTCATTAGAAGGTCATCGCATGTCCACCCTCAAGTCTGGAGAGAAATGATTTCAATAACAGTGAGAAAAAAGAAAAAGCGACATTGAAAGCAGGAAGAAATAGAAACTGGTAGATCCAGAAATGATCATAAAAAGAAAAACTGTGACTCATCTAATGACAAGTGGTGGCTGAATTAATAGAGCAGTTTCTCTTCTTAGTTGGTGTGTATGCACCACTGTAGTTTCTCAGCATGAAACAGCCACCTCCTCAAACAGACCACAGTGTGAAATACAAAAAGCCTTCTCCCACGTCTGCTTCATCCCATGCGAAAAGCCTTCCCAACATCATCTGAAATCAAACAACTGTTCAACTTAAAAGTTGTGCTTTGTGCAGCGCTCTGAAAGCTGTTCAACTCAGACTTTGGAAGAGGTTAACAGGCCAGCAAGCTGCCCAGCCTCTCCTAAAAAACACTTTTCCTCCATGCCCCAGTTGCATGTAGAACCTACAGCCAGATCCTAAAGCCCTTGAGTTTTATGAATTAAACTCCACCCCTTGAATTTCTCTCTCAGTGCATAGGAAGTCAGTGAAATTCAGACACCAGAAGTATAATGTGCTCATGCACATTTACGTCACCAAGCAGATGACCCCACTATATTTCGCTCTTAAATTTTTGAGTGGTGTTCAAAAGTAATCCCATGCATAGCAAAGTACATTAAGGTAGGCAGGAAATGACAAAATCAGGGATGATGGTGGCTCACTCCATATCATCAGAGAAAGACCATGGCATCTCAGCTAACTACAGACCCAAAAATAGTCATACATACCCTCAATGAATATGATTAACATATCCTTTTTCAACACAACATTATTACCACTACATCCTCCTAATCCATGAGTAGATGGTGGTCCAAAACTACGCTAAAACTGAACCATAATGGTAAAGGGTGGACGTATATCACCAAGAGAGGGAGCAGTGGAATTTAGTATAGGAACAGAATTTTGTTTCTTGGGAAAAACTGTGAAGGTGTGTAGTTGTTTTGTATGTCATTAATTGACACAATATAGGTGGAACCATAGGGTTAGGGCACTCTCTCATCTGGCAACATCTGTAATCTGGCATGATTTTAGTTAGCTCAATGACCACTTATCATGGGTGCGGTCAAATTTCCCATGGTCCCATAAACTTTGTTTACAGCTACCAGTTCTAGCTCTTAGTGTTCTGTGCTGTTATTCTGCTGTAATTTAAGCCAAATGTCTTCTAAGAGCCCAGACAGCAGTGGAAGCGTTGGTAATGCTTCTAGACAATATTGACCTCCCATGGTCTGGCAAATTCTCCAATTCAGCACCGGTCAGGTCCCATGGGTGCCAGACAAGAGAAGTTCAACCTGTATCAGTTATACAACAACAAAATCACATTTGACAGGCAGTTAGAAGTCAGTGTCATGGAAATCAGAAATAGGAACTCAGAGAATAAGAGAAATATTTATTGGTATGAAGCACAAAAATCTAGAGAGAGTGAGCAGGCTGGACATGCTTACTGTAGCCCAGCGATTGGCTGATGTTTACTTACCAGGGGCTATGTATCTTTGGAAGCTGTCATTCACTAGTGGAAAATAAAGCAGTATGGGAGCACCTGAGTTCTCTGCATCTTCAAATATATAACACTCCTTCAGGTTCTTCCCTTCTTCCTCATTCAGCTCAGGCTTGGGAAATGGGATTCCTTGCTCTGAAAAGTACTTGGAGGCCCGGTCCAGAGGCTGTATCACCAAAGACAAGAACAAGCAAAGAGACAAAAGTCAGGATGGTTTTGTAATGGGATGCCAATAGGAATGCAAGCACCTGTTGACACATGGGTTATATTAAGATAATGCATTTATTTTCCCTGTCCAAAAATCTTCCTGCACAAAATAGAAAGGCAGTGCAGATTGTAAAGACCTTTCATAATTGCATGATCCATTTAAAGACACTAGCAGCTGTGAGAGTTGTAAAACAGGAATCTGACTTGGAGCAACACAGCAAGAATTCAAGGAAAGAGTGGTGTTACAAACGATAATATCTGCATTCAGTTATAGACAGGTCAGGGAAGTGGCCTGCAGATCTAGGTTAGACTCCATTTCAGTGTGTGTGCTTGGTGCAAAACTAAAAGAGGTATCTCAAATTCTAATTCTACTGTGCTAAAAATCTAGGGGGCTGGTCTCATAAAACTCCAGCCCCAATCTAAGGCAGGCATTTTGAGCTCTCTCTTGCAGTTTCAGCCACTTTCCATGCCAAAGAACCGGATGTCTGATGAGACATTGAAATACTTCATTTATCATGCATGCATTTATCAGCAAGCTCAGTCACAGCCATTTGACACACAATAACTTCATTGAAACTTCCAATAAAACACTAACACAACACTCACATTATTTGAACTAAATACCCTGAATAATAAGACAACATTCAAAGAAATTACTGGACAGCCAAAAAATGTAGTTGCATGATAATAAATCTTCTATTTATAAACATACTGTCTGGAACAAGTAATAAGTCACTTGCCATATCAGAGTAATTTCGATATCAATGGTCAAAGCATAAATATTTATACTTGCAAAAAGCACCTTAATTTGTGACTGTTGAGATTAATGGCATCCACCATTAGCTAACACTTGTGTTAATGTGTATGTATTTGGAAGTCCATTTGTGTGTTCCAGGCCTGCCAGCAGAGTGGGACAAAGACGACAGTTGCCTCAGGACCCAGCATGAAGTAACAGCGCTGGTGGCCAGAGATCCAGGCCCCCTCTGCATGCAGCGCTGAGGGAGTGGCGGGAGCAAGGCTGACCGCCCTAAGCCACACCCTTCTGCCTTTGGCCCTGCCTCTGGAAGCCACGCCCCCCTCCCACCTTGCTCCCAGGCCTACAGTAGCTGTCAGTGCCGCTGGTGTGTTCATATGTGGAATAGCACATGCAGTACACTGTGCTGTAGGTTGAATCTTCATCACTGACGGTTTTTAAGAGCAGGTTGCACAAATACCAGTCAAAGACTGATCTAGTTGGTACTTGACCCTGCCTAGAGAGTAGGGGACTGGATTTGATGACTTCTTGAGTTCCCTTGCAGTTTTAGTTCTCTACAATTCTATCTGAAGACTTTCTTTGTTCATTAAATCACACTGTATCTCATGCTTGCATAACTCAGGAAATACATTAAGAAAAGACCAAATAAAGTTTTATCAAACTTTTTTTCAATTACATGTGGGCTGAAAAGAAGCATTCAAACCCTAATGGCTGTCAAAGACTGTCTACACCAGCTCCCAACTTCGGAGGGAGCATGGTAATTAGGGTGTGGGGAGATCATTAATGAAGTGCTGCAGTGTATATGCAGCACTTCACGAAGCTAATTCTCCCCCACAGCAACTCTGAAGTGTTAAACTTCAAAGTGCCGGCTCACGCGTAGCCACAGCTCACCTGCTGGTACTCCTCAAAATTTTGAGGAGTAAAGGGATTTCGGAGTGGACTGGGAGTTGAATTTTCTCTTTAAAATACGGGACAGGTTTCCAATGGAAGTTCCATCTCAACCATCACTACTGCTTCGTGCCACCCCACCATGCTTCAATTTAATGTAGCAGAGAGACCATTGTTCCCAAAACAGGGATACAGGCCACTATCTGGAATGGACCAGCCTGATGCGTCATTTCACCTGACCCATGGCAAGTGTCCACACCAGGGGTTGGAAGCCCTGAACCTCAGTGCCCCCTGCGAGACTGGAGCTGAGAGCATTGGCTCACTGACCTCACCTTGTAGCCTTTAGAAGTAACAGCAATCGGGGAAGCGTTACGTGCTGCCCCAGGGCTGGCTCCACAAATCCCAATAGCCAGGAACTACAAGGGCTGTGCTTGAGGGCCTGAGTATACACACCACACGGAACTGCTGCAGGGCCATCCCCACCCGGATGCAAATGTTCCCAGATCTCATGCTGCCCTGTGCAGCTGGGTGATGTGTATGGGCTCCAGTGGTTCTCATCCCAGTCCCCATCTGCCCTCCTCCACACCCCCAGACTCAGGGCTGGGGCTCATCTCCCAGCCTGGTCCCTGCACCACCCTGCAGGCTGCACTCAGCCACTACTTATCTGGTGGTGGTGAGTGGTGCAAGGGTGGGCCAGAGGACTCTGGAGGAGCAGGAGGCAAGCCCAGAACCCTGGGTTGGAGAGAAGCAGTGGTTTCCCCTTCCAAGTGCCATTTCTCTCCTGCTGACTGTGTGCCAGCCTGATGTTGCTCCTGAGTCCTCCAGCCTGTGCTTGTGCCACTCACTGTCCCACCTGCTGCCTCCCCCTTGCAGCTCTCCTGCCTGCTTCCCTGAGGCTGCAGGTGAGCCTTCCTCCCCGTCCTGCTCAGTGCTTGCCAACTCTCCTGGACAAGACAGGCTGGATGCCATCGCAACACAGCCGCTGCCTTCACCCCCTCCTTCCCTGCAGAGGGGCCACGCCTGACGGTGGGGTGGGGTCCCAAGTCTGGGCTGTGTAGGGCACCAGTGATAGTAGGAACAGCCTTGGCCACCTGGCCCATCTGTCAGGGGCCAGGCATGGCAGCCCTGCTTGTGAAAGAAGCAGGGAGGCAGGGCATGAAGGCTGACTGCCGTAGCCCCACTGCACCACCAACTGGGAGATACCTGAGGTAAGTACCACTGAGACAGAGCTTGCATCCCAAGGCCCCTATCACACTCCAACCCCCTGCCCCAGGTGAGACCTCTCGTGCAATCCAGAGCCCCCTCCTGCACTAAACTCCCTCTTGAGCCTGCACCCCAAGCCTCCTCCTGTACCCCAACTCACTGTCCACCACTCCTCAGCCTCCAGCCCCAGAACTGTGTCCCCTCCTGCACTCCAAGTCCTACACCAGAACCCACACTCTCTCCCAGACCTCAACCCCTTGCCCCAGCCCTGAGCCTCCTCCAGCACCCTCATTCCTGGCCCCATCCCAGAGCTTAGAGGAAGCCCCAAGCTTCTATCCCTGAACTGATTTTTTCCTGTGAGCCAATGGCCTCCGATAGGAAAAAGTTTCCCTGCCCCAATCTAAAAAGTAGTTCATATTAGATCGAGATTTTCCCTCCTGGAATCATCTTTAATTTCTAATGTTTCAAAGTAGGACATTACCAATACTAGTTGATGAAGGCTTACAGACAAATGGGCATTACCAATAAAACAAAAACCGAAGGAGAAAGTGACCACTCTTACCATTGTCTGTGATCCTTCACTGAAATTTAAATGCAGGATGACATCCACTTTCCTCTCGGGTCTCATAAGTGGTGGGCAACTGGTATCAAAAAAGAATGCCGTGTCCACCAGCTCCAGATGCTCTTCGGTGTGTCTCAACTGATTAGGCATACAGTCTAGTACAGTGTCTGAAAGGCAAGTATTTCTTATGAATGAACCATTGCAGGAACAGATCTGCTACATCCTGAATTTCAAGGGTCATACAGAAGAGAGAAGTACAGCTTCCATCCCCAGGCAGGTACAATTTTCTTTGGGACAGATATACCACTCTAGCTTGGTTGCCCTGTTCAAGAGAGATTTTTTTTGTCAATGCTTTTTGCTCAGTGAGTGACCCTATGTTACAAGAGGAGAGAATCCAGCACCACACTTTCTGTCATTTGGAGACCACTTTTTATCTAGGCATAAAGAAAAGAAAAGCTATTTAAAATGTAGCTGGAGCTATGAAAATCCCTTTCTCACTCCCTCAGAGTGCCAGGGCCCTCAGGCTGAGAATCTATGCCTTGATATGGGTCCTTTCTGACACAGAAGGTCATTCCATACCTGGCTTCCTCCTACCACTTAACCCCAGTCATTGGCTCTAATAGCCAGCCTCCCCTGGGTTGAGAAGAGATTTCTTCTGACCACCCATTCAGTCCCTGTCCATCCAAATGTATGAATTGTGCCAAATCTGAAAGAGCTTTTCCACATGATCTACAGCAACATGAGTGAGGTTCCGCCAAACTAATTCCACTGAGCGAACACAGCCCCAAACAATTCAATAGATTAATCAAAGAGTTCTCTTCAAAATTAGCTTCCGGTTTTGTTAGTTGGGGTGAAGTGATAAAAAAATGAAGCTAATTCATTCTCCCTGTCCTACTGAGCAAAAACGGTGCACGAGTTTAACATAAAACTTACTGAATTTTCTACAAAATACACAAATTTCCCTTACAAAATTGCAGACCTCCCAACTTATCCCAAAGGAAGCCACAAAAATTGTGCGGCAGTACTATACCTTTCCATTTAGAAAACTGCTCATGTTGTGTGTACTCGTTATGCATCTGGAAACCCCTTAAGAAATTGTGGTACTTTGATACTGCTGGGCGATCTGTTAAAACATTTCGAAGAGCATTGGAAACACCTCCCGCAGGCGTGTACATACAAGTAGCCATCTCGTGTGGCTTCTCAGGCAGATCGGGTTCTTCCTCTGGAGAAAAGCAGTAGAAAAGTCATAAAATGATTCATGTTGTAATGACTGGTAGGGTAGAGAGGTGGAATGGTCTTCTGTAGTAAAAGTATTATTATTTATGTTGATTTTTAAACATGCTCCTATGGGCTGGATTCAATGCCTGCCGAAGTCAGTGGGAGTTTTTTAACAGACGACAATGGGCTTTAGAGCAGAACCATAATGCCCCTTCAGAATTTAAGGGCTTCAACTGTAATTAGACAACAATGTCATTGTAGTCTTTTGCTTGGAAGACACAGTTAGAAAAACTGGCACAAGTTATTTCATCCCCCTTGAACTAGGCTTTTTGAAGACTGTTTGTGACACAGTTTCACTGGGGCACATTGGATCCTCAGACAGCTCCTCTGTGATCAAGTAGTAGCAGCAGTAGCCAAGAATACTCTTTCCATCTACTCTTGACTCAAAAGGACGTCACTTTTCTTTTGAATCTGGAGTGCTCTATTGTTCCCCATTTTGTAAATGTGGTGCTGGTCTATTGTGATATATCTACATACAGCTACATTTCATATTGTTTCCTAAAATGTGTTTAGAGCAGAATTTGGCAATCCATGATCTTAGCAGTCTTTCCTGCCACGGTACATTACTTCTGTGCTCTGTGTTGTGCACCGATTGCCAGTTTATCATCTATTGCAGTATGATCTATAAGGGCTAGATTTTAAAATCTGTTTGTCTAACCACCATTTCCAAATCTGGCTTTAATGCCCTTAGTGGCCGAGTTTACCTGAGGGAATGACAATCTGATAATAAGATAATTCTATAGTGAGATGAGTGGAGGCCTTTGAGTTTAACCATGAAGGAGCCGAGAGCACAGAATTATCAGTAAAGGACCTTTAACTTTGGATCTTGCTTCCTTCCTTGGCCTAATAAAGCTACTAACGATTGCAAAGCCTGCCTGTGTCCAAGTTTCTGAGAAGGGAGAATGCTGGAGAGGGTGAAGGTTAGTTTAATAGGGGAAGAATCACCATTATTACTATTGGACTGTTGAGCAAGGAACATTCAAAATTTGTTTTTGCTTTACGTCTGAGATTATTATTCTCTTTAACATGCATGAAACAAAAACGAAGAAGGGCTCATTTGCAAAGGTCCAAATGAAATGAATGTGTTTAAATGACAAAAAATAAAACAGTGTTCAAATCCAGTGGGCCTCCTGCCCATATTAACAGTTCCCTCAGTCCAGCATAACTAATATTTTCCTCCCTTGCTCTACATACTCCCACTGAACCACAACTCTACAGGCAAGAGTCTACATGGTTGCACCAGCACGGCTGTAGTGCTTCAGTGACAATGCTACCTATGCCAATGGGCGGGTGGTTCTACAGGCAGAGGTCCTCCACCTCTGCTCCTACTTAGGTACTAGCTTTGTTGACTGACATAACCCTCCTGTCAACATAGCACTGTATGCACCCATGGGTGAGGGCAGTTTAATTGCATTACGAAGGGGGAAGGATTTCACACACTCTTGACCAAGGTAGTTATAAGGCAAATTTCAGACTAATTTTGTGGCATGACCTCAAAGGCCTGCACATTCTGAGAAAAGTGGAGGCAAATTGTAGAGTCCAGGACCCTCACTGAAAATACCCTGCTATCAGCCCACTGAATTACACCCAGAGATGTAACTACCTCATTTTTCCATAGCTCCTTTTCATTAGGTACTCCGCTAGGGCAACCTCAAGAGTAGTGTATTATTACTGCTTCATGACCAGCCAGAGAGAATGTTGCTCAGCTCAGAATGTTGCTACTTACTCTCCCTGGTCCTGCCCTGGTCATGAGACTAAGCACACTGCCTCTATGGAAGGGACATAAAAACTCAACACTCTACAAAGTAGGTATTACCTATTTCCTTCACCCTCTCTTGGGTCCATCTGTGCCAGAAGTCCTCCGAATTGTCAGCCGCATGCCATGCATCCAAGAGATTCTTAGAAAACACACTGCTCCACATTCCTGACAAAGGGAAAAGATTTAATAACAGCTAAGTCCAAAGGAAGACACTGAAGCATTTTCAGTGGATACTTCCATTTTTCCCTCCCTACAAATCTGTTCCAACTGGCTTTCATATTTCTTTCTAATTTGAACACACAGTGCAGGCTTCTACAACTAGATTCCTGGAGCAGGAAAAAATGGATAAAAAGCCAGTCAGGCCCTCCCGGGAGTGCAAAGTCTGCAGCTCTTGTCTGAATTAAATTTGCAAATGCTGATTTGCACCCATATTTGAAATTACTGTAAATTATCAAAGTAAGAGACTTTTGAGGGCTATCATTTGGATCCAAATACTGGAATATTAGGGCATTCCTCAGTTCAGCTTTTGCTACCTCAGCTGTTGGAACTCTGTATTTCAATGAAAATGATTAAAGAAAAAAGAAAAGAAAAGAAAAGAATCCTTCAGGATATTTTAAGCTGATTTCATTTTACAGGGTTTGACCTGGAACCACTGTTTTGGTTTGTTTTCTCTTTTTCCTGGACTATGTCTTTGAATTTTAGTTTTCCCTACTTTCTCTTTTTTCCCCTTTTGTGTCACTGAACACAATACGATGAAAGATCTCCACAGACAGGCTCTCCAACTCCAAACATTTTCTTCCTTTTTGCCATTGTATAACTTTTCCAAAGTGGACGTCCTGAAAAGTTACAGTGTGATCAAAAGAAATATGGAAAAGAAAAGTGAAAAAGTGCATGGAGGGAGAGAGAACCCTAAACATCATTCATTTGACTGCGTTCAGTAACAAAGAGGAATGGCAGGGGAAGAAAGCAGGTCAAAATGTTTAATTTGAAAAATTCCTGAAAATTAAAAACACAAATATTTTTCAAAAAAAAATTGTTTTAATAGAAGAGCATTTTAATCAAAAAATTTTCAAATGAAAAAAGTTTCTGCTCAGCACTAATTTATAGAAGCACCCAATGAGACTGGTATTTGGACTGGTGGAACAGTTTTCCCATCCCAAAAATATTTTCAACAGTTCAATTTTTCCCCATTTCTGAAAGTTAAAATCTCAAAAACATTTGCAAACCAAAATTCTAATTCCTCTTACCCCCCCCAGTTTTCTGTTAATATGAAAATTTTCATTTAATTTCAACATTTGTTCTTAGACCCTACTTAATTAGATTATGTTTCAAAACAAAAATCATTTTGAAACAGAAAAGCAACATTTTTGTTTTAAAAAGTGACTGAGTACTCTTCCATGTTGACAATTTCCAACATTTTCTTCCTTATGTCAGGAAATTTGTTCAGATACTCTTTCACTGTTGCAATTTGGATGAATCAGCATTATTTAAAGAAAGCAATCTGTCAAAAATTCTGAGGTGCTGTGGTTCTTATCTCTCAAAGCGCCAGATGCTGGCAGACTTTCTATGTCTTTTTCTATTTATTATCTTTTTTTCCCCATACGTCTGTGGCTATATAATCTTTCTTTTATACCTTGCTTCTCCTTCTTTTACAACCTTCCTTTTACTGCTGGGAATTGTTTATTTATGTAATTAGTCTTTAAATCCTTGAAGAGATATTGGTGTACAGTGTGGATGAAAGACACATTACTAATGGGCTTAGACATGCCACTATTCACTGGGCTAAATTTTCAATGTTCTCATGCAGTATTCCTCAGGGTTGTCAAGGAACAATAGTGCGAGGCTCTAAGGGACTTAACTGCAGAAAAGAATATGGTATTCTCTGCAATGTCAGTTTTTAAAAGGTGCATAAAAATCACACATCTGCTTTAAGTCTGTTATCTGGAATCACCCAAGTGCAACTGTTCAGGACAATTAAGAAGATTTTACTTTATCTGCTCCTCACTAAGATATAGAAACATTTTCTACCATTGATACTGCACCACTGCTGCAAGTCAGAAAGCACTCATTTGCCAAGCACTGGTTTCCATAGCTATTCAGGTTCTTATTAAGTAAATACTTTCCTAAGTGATAAGTCACCTTGCATGAAGCAGATCCGAGATTCGGGCAGTTTTTTCATCAGCCGACCCATGAAGAATTCACTTCCAAAGTGCTCTGCACGAATAAAGGCTCCATATTTTGGGAATCCCACCTCATAAGGGGTAAATTCCACCCATTCTGCAAACAGAGCCACAAAACACTATTTAATCTGCAGTGGGTAGCTAGATTTGGTGTTAGCTAGCAGGTGAAGAGAGTCAGTAGTAGAATAAACTTTCTGAGTTTCAGCTTTTTCAATGAGAACTATGATACAGGAACCACCACTGTTTCTAACTAGCTATTTTATTGACTGTGAGTGCCACTGCAGGACATGAAGAGTGTGGCAAATGAAGCCTGAGAACAGCGTAACAGCACTTCATCTTCCACTTCCTGTCCATTTCAGATTAGTTGACAGAGTATTGATTCAACTTCCTTTTCACCCAGGAAAAGGTCCTTTCCTCAAATGAAAGCGAGCCCCACCCAGGATATAATTGGTTTCTACTCCATTGATTTTTCATGCAAAAGCAGCACTGAACTGGTGACGAGCGAGCTCCCCAAGGTTCAAAGAATTAGGTTTTTTAAGGACCCATGTGTTTAGATGCTTAACAAAAGGTCCAGTTCTCCAAGGTCTGTGCACTACATGTCTGGAAATCTCAGGAAACCGGGCTCTTAGAACATTTTCAACAACCCCTGCTTCTAATCAAGTGGAGGGAATAATAGAATCATGGAATAGTAGAACTGGAAGGGACCTCAAGAGGTCATCAGATCCAGTCCTCTCCCCTCACAGCAGGACCAAGTACCATCTAATACTGGGAAAACAGCCATTTTTGCAATATTGTGGGAAATATAACTTCAGGACCCGGTTACAGCACAGTGTAGAGATGCACAGACAAAAGGTAACCTGACTATATATGCATGTTAAAGTAATGCAAACTCTTTTAAACCATCATAATAGAATTTGTTTCAGGCGTAGGGCAAAAGGTTAGAACAGCAGTGTCCAATAGGAATGCAAAGATGACCGCATCTGTGGTTGTCATCTTTCCATATTCACCACAGCCTCTCCTCCTCCCCCAGCTCTAATGCACAGCGGGATCCACTACCAGACCCACTGCTGGGGCCACTGCATGCTTCTCCCACCAAGTGGTGGGGCGCAGGCACAGAGACGGTGGACGGCACTCCCCATATGTGGCTCTCAGGAGGAGCCACATGTAAAGGCTCCAAAAGCTGCATGCAGTTCAGAGCCTCATTTGCCACATCGCGGTGTCCCGTTCGCCACAGGTGGTGAGTGGCGAACGTATTGGACACTGCAGGGTTAAAAGGTTCCTGTGCCGTCTGGTTGGTGTCTCCAAAATTATTTATAGGGCCATCTTAGATTTAAACTCATCCGGAATACAATCATTACCTCTGAAATCTTTTGTGGTAATGTTGTCCTTGACATTGAGAGCCAGGTAGATGGGCAGTGGGTTCTGGCCCCAGTTCACTGCATGTTGCTGATCAGAGAGTTTATGGTCATCTGTCTGTTTTTGAAGGAAAATTGCCTAACTGAGAAACAATAGCAATGACACAGAGATCCTTGCTTATAGAACCTCAGAGCTCTATCAGGATGCTGCAGATGCCAGCTATAATATACATGAGCAAGACTGAACTTTCTGCTAAGCTCTCTTTCCCCTTTTCTGTCCTATCGATAACACAATACACAAGGCAATAGTTTAACACTAAGGTAAGGATATAGCATCACGTGCTGGTGTAGGTGCTGCCTACACTAATCATCACACTACCACAGCATCTGAGTTTGAAATGTTTAAATTCCCACCTAGGTTCTCCTCTATGTACTTGACTCCACAGGAAAAAAGATTTGGGTAGAAGTCAGGATCTCTGGAGTGGTCTTGATTAAGATGGATCCTATTAATTATCCTACGTTCTAATTCAGTGTGTGATACTAGAACTTCCAAACTACACAGTATATCCTTAGCATTGCATTTGCACATATTGTGGAAAATTAAGATAGACAAAGCTATTTCTCCTGTTTTCATGTAATTTAACATCATGTTTTTTAACTATGATTTTGTCAAGCCACAATGTTAAAGACATTCCTCCCTGGTCAATTCCAAATATTATTTTTCTTAGCAAAAGCAAATACTGACTCGCCTATAGTTGAAAAGAGATCTGAAATGAAATATATATTTGTAATTGACCTCTAAACACACAATTTCATCTCTTTTGGCAAATTAACTTGTGGCCCATGAATAAGAATGAAGAATGACCCAGGAAAAAGGGGCTTGGCTTTGCCCATAACTATAACTTTATATATAGAGTCTGAAAATGAAAGAGCTTCTTTTTACGTTAGCATGGCAATAGGCTGAGAAACCACAATTTTTCAAGCTTTGCATGTGTAAATCATATAACTTCCAAAATTAACCACAGAAACACCTGCTCGAGCAAAATACCAAAACAGTTTCCACAAGCTGATGAACAATAGTTTTAAAGGTCCTCTAATTTTAAGGTCTGACAGGAGCGCAAGACCTGCTATATGTTTTTTAATGAGTGAATTACACTTACAATGTATTTTAATATAGTTGAAGCTCACTAACACACCCTTTGCTAAATCACACCCCTTATCACTCCCACAAATATTGACAGTCTTGCTTCTGTTCTCAGCAAAGATTTAATAGAGGCTGCTGGAGGGGAGCTTCTGTGCACTACGATTTGATTTCTTTCGTTTTACTAGTACATTTACTAGTACATGCAGTGTTGCTGTGGCTGCGTCGGTCCCAGGATATTTGAGAGACAACATGGGTGAGGGAATATCTTTTATTAGACCAACTTCTGTTTGTGAGCTCTGACAAACTGTCTCACTGTCAGAAGTTGGTTCAATAGAAGATATTACCTTACCTATCCTCTCTCTTTAATTTACTCATATACTCTCAATTATTAGCCTGCCAGTGGTTCTCCACACTGATACCCCTTTTCCATAACAAAAACTCAGACCCACATATCTAAATTCTCTTTTCATTTAGTCTGGATCTAGTCTATATGGCTGGGTCTACACAGACTCCTCCTTTCCAGAAGGAGCATGGTAATGAGTAAAGGGGAATATTCAAATGAGGTGCAGATTTAAATATCTCACACTTCATTTGCATAGTCCCACAAGATTTCACTTCCGGAAGAGCCCCTCCCAGAAGCTAGAGAGCCGTGTAGACAGGGCCCTTCCAGAAGGAACCCCCCAAACTGAAAGCCCCTCCCAAATGTTTGAGGAATAAGGGGGATTTTGGAAGCAGAGATTCCTTCTAGAAGGGCCCTGTCTACACAGCTCTGTAGCTTCCAGAAGGGGCTCTTCCAGAAGTGAAATCTCATGGGACTATGTAAATGAGGTGTGAGATATTTAAATCCACACCTTATCTGAATATTCCCCTTTGTTCATTACCATGCCCCTTCTGGAAGGGAGGGGGCTGTGTAGATGCAGCATGGGAGAAGAGCAAAAGGCTTTTACCCTTCAGGCGGTAAATCACTGTGCTAAATAATAAACCTGAAACTACAGTTGAGAAAATATATGAAAACGAGGTACATTTCTCTCTTCTGTTTGTTCATTTATTCACTAATTCACAACACTTAGTAGCTCACTCTGTGTCTCGCTGCCACTTGATTATGTTTGTAAGGTCCTATTCTGTGAGGTATTGATTTGCCGTTAACCTACTGGAATTTCTTTGTGCGACTAACTCTACAAAGATCTTGAATGGGTGTGTCTGCTTTGAGTTTAATTTCCTCTTCATTTCTAGAATGAGAATGTCATCCTTAGTGAAAAGAGGGATGCATACAATACCCCATCATTCAACATGGATTCAACCATGAGTCCCCAGAGATCTATAAAAGATGTTTTGTATCCTGCTTGGGTGCGTTGACTCAGCTCCTTATGATAGTTCCTCAGATTTTCCAAGGAAAAAGCACTCATTTTGGATTTGGATGCTTGCTTCCGAGCTTCAACGATTCGGTCTCCTAAATCATTATGTGACCAGTCATCATCTTCATACAAGTTCGCGATCGTCCTGGGGGGGGGGGGGGGGGGGCAGGAAATACCATGTTAAAAACAACAATGAAATAGAATTAGGTGCCTGTGACATGCAAAGGATCTATGTGGCATAACTTCATGAAAACTTTTTTTCAGATTCTCTTCACTTTAGCTAACCTCCACCACCAATGTTTTCTTAAAAGTTTCCAATACAGACACAAGACAAAGCCAGGAGGAAACTCATCTGAAAACATTGCAGTTGGGGTCAAAGATGTGCAAATCCTCATGATTTCCAAGTTTTACATATTTCCACCCAGCATAAGAAAAGAAAAAAAAAATCGGTCAAAGGTCATTCAAAACTCACAGGTTTGCTTGAAACCTTACCCAGGATTGAGGAAAGGTTCACAAGTCTCAGACAAACTCTCCTTGTTTCATTAGCAAATATTTAGTGGGCTTCAATTCAGAATACAGACCATGCAATTAGCAATTGCTCCCCACTGGTATCCATGAATGGGATTAAACTACCTCAGATGATCATTAGTTTTTCTAGTTGATATCTAAGTGCCAGACAATGGACTCTAGGCTAGAAAATGAGAAACATGTAGGTTGAGGTGAAAATGTCCTGTAGCTCCTAAGGGCCTGTATCACTTTGGAAAATGGGACTTTGAAATTTTTATCCCTTGGCCCTGTCCACAGGAACTATAGTGGAATAGCTAGGATGCTGTAGCTATGCAGACATAACCATGTAGCGTATTTCCAAACAAAACAATGCATTCCTTGACCGCTTCTCTCTCTCTGAGTCTAAGGATCAAATAAAACCTAAGAATGACCTCCTTACCATGTTGTTCCAGATGAGCCAGTGATATATGAAACACAGTCCAGAACATTCAGTTTCTGAAGACCCAAAATGCTGCCGTACATGGCTGTCAATGCTCTTATTCCACTTCCAGTTGTTGACACTGCCACAACTGGCACCTGCACGACACACCAAGACAGTAAGTTGGCGAGAAACAACATGGTGGGGTATTAATGGTTAAAAAGGAGACAGGCAAGCAAAAGGTAAGCAAAAGAATAACCTGATCAGTGAGTGGTTACAGTAGCCCCATAAACTGAGGTATAGAAAAATAATACAAGATGGGCTCCATGGTATATGCTTCATTCTAAATTGTTTGGTATGTCTATCTTTTGAATACAGTGAAGTTCAGACTCTTCCGTTATCTAAGTTTTTGTTTTGTTTTAAGATAAATGTATGGTAATGGGGGTTAAACTCAGAACTTTGGGATTCTTCTAAACAAGGTATCACCCGGATAGAAATATAGGATTTGCCAACCCAGAACCGAACATTAGTCCATCAAATCCGAGACCTTCTTGGTCTGAATAGTATCTGGAGATAAAACTTCCCATAGAACACCTTTATTCCAGATTAAATGGGGGCTTGATGGGAGTAGAATACTCAAGTGCCTATTGTCCTGGCCTGGGGAAAGGAGAGAAAAAGATCTCTTGGCTGTCACCTTCTACATAGAACATATTCTACTTTCTCTGGCACCCTCTGACAACAAACCACTAATCGTAATTGGCAACTCCCAAAGAAAGATCATGAAAGACTCCCCAGTATATTGAGCATTCATCTGGGAAAAAGTACACAGGGTTCTTCAGCCTCCACTACCTCATGGTCCTGAAGATCCTCTTCTAGATGAAGAACCTTTTTCAGAGCAGCAGCAACAACTTTCTTCCGATACTTCAGGAAATTTTGTTCCTCTGTGCACAGGTCAAATCCCAAACGCACATCTAGGTTTCTTGAGGAATTAAACAGGCCCTGAGTCCTGAAGCCAAGGTAAAGCCCACAAATTATTGCCTATTGTAGTTAATTTCAAGTCTCTACCTCTGTGCATATTAGAAAAAAATCAGATAGACCTACAGAAAATACGTTCCAACACTTCTGTATTCACAAGCTAATGTAAGAAATGAAAGACGAGTGAGAAAGCAACATCTGCTTAAATATAATTGTGGGTGGTGGAGCCAGTGTTCCCTGTAAGTTGTGTGCTTGTGTTACCGCCCAGGAGAAATTCAAATGCGGCCCACCTGATTAGCAGAGCACCCATAGCTAGGTTTTGTGTTTCTATTGGTGGTACACACGTGCCTCGGTGCACATAAAAATTTAGTCTGCACATGGTTGGAGAAACATCTGCACCTGGCTCTAAAAGATTAGAGGACACATTGCTAGGAGCATATCTAAAGTTAAACATGACTGACTGTGCTGTGGTGGACCAGGGTCACAAATCGTAGTACTTTGCAGGGTAACACTTAAAATTTTGTACCATAGAAGAACTAGGCTGTGGGCAGGGAGCTGCGACAATGTGTTTGTAGATTTTTAATTGCTAGTTTGACTGGTCTTTCTGTGGCATCTAATGAAAGAGGTTTGTTAAAATGGTTAGTCTATTGGCAATGTGTTATGTTTCATTACATATCCTCATCTGCTGTTGAAATTAATTACAGGTTGTTCTGTTTTGTTAAACAATTGCAGCAAGTGATTATGTAATCATATTATTCCCAGGCAAGGAGAGGGAAAAACTCAGATGATATTATCCACTTCTAAAGGATAAATGGCCTCCTTTCGGACATGCCAGAACACTTGCATGAAGCCCTGTTGATTTCAAAAGGGGTCCACACAGGTCCAAAAGCAAGATTGTGACCCAAAAGAATATCTCTTACCATTGTTTTGTCTTCACATTCAAATCAAATGTTCTGATCTAAAAATCAAGAATAGAAAAATTGTAAGCACCATCGTATTTTTAATGTTGTGTGTTCTCTCAGTCTTGGCATGAATTTTAGCTGCTTTGCAATCAGCACTGGAGTCACAGAGCCCAACAATCAATAACTTGAGAAATATAGTTATAGGCAGACTCAAAACTGGATCTGTGCAAAGAACTGATTTTTCAGTTTACTGGGCAATGCAAACATAATTGGGGGAAGGACAGGAATGGTTTCCAAAATGATATTTTAAAAATTTTTTTGGATAACTGAAGTGTTTTAAAATTTCTTTCTGGTTAAATAAATGTTTCAGTTTCAAGTTTTTAAATCTTTTTGGACAACTAAAATGGAAGTAAATTTTGAGACAAAAAGTTACTTTGAGTTAAAAAATCAAAAGCCTTTCATTGCAAAAATGGAGCTCTGATTTTTTTAATTTATGGGGTGGATTGCAACTGAAACAACACAGAAAATTCAGCACAGATTTGTGAAAAGTCTTCATTGACTCAACTCTTCATTTTTCATAAAAAATGATTTCTCTGAAATATTTCACACAGCTCTGCTCAGCACCTTTAATTCTCATTCCAATATTTTAATTCATTTTTTCCAAAGTTTTCGGGCGTCTGTAAGATCAAAAGATGTAAGACCTTCACCAGTAATTACCACCTTTAATTAAACTGTGTATACCAACATATGCTCTAAAACCTAGGCTACTTAACCGCGGAAATGAGTTCATGATGGGGCACAGCCTCGGCTACTATATATCAGTATAGTTCCACTGAAGTCAGTGAGAACATGCTTATTTAGACCATCTAAAAATCCAGCCCTCTGGGTGGAAATTGATTTTTGAAGTGCATTTATCATACATGTTTGCATGGATTTGCCCTTCATTTGTTGTTAATGTTTTAATTTGGACTCCATTTCTCTTGTCTTCACTGCTGAAAAAAGAAGGTGTGGAGGAAGAAAATAAATCCACAGGAGGGAGAGCTAAGCTGATGCACAGAGCAAAAGGAAATTTTCCTATTTCAGGAATTTCAGCCAGCAGCACTTTTTCTCAAGGTCATCCAAACCTACCACTACAGACCCTGTCTTTTCAGTGGCTTGGAATTTTCAGGCTTTAATGCGAGGGCTGAAACTTTTCATGCTGGCTGTTTGCCTCCAGATGAATATTTTTGGAAAGTTTCAGACCATATGGTTCAGTCATTTCTGAAAGTGCACTTTAGAAAAATATCCTACAGTATAGTAGGGTCTCAACATTCGCAAGGGTTCCATGTTGAGAACCCTCGCCAATGTTGCATTTCATGAATGGCGCTCCCTGCCTGGGGCCCCAGGGCAGCAACAGCCTCTGACACTCCCTGCCCCAGAGCCCCAGGAAGTGGTGGCTGCCAGCGCTGCTGGCCAGAGCCTGGAAGAAGCAGCGGCTGCCAGCGCTCCTTGCCCGGAGCCCCAGGAAAGCAACAGCTGCCAGTGCACCCTGTCCAGAGCCGTGGGAAAGTGGCCACTTATGGCCACTTGCAAATAATTGAATTGGTGAACCTTAGGTTCGCGAACATTGAGACCCTACTGTATTTTCAATGGGAATGTTTTCACTGCAGTGACTGCACTTTGGAGCAAGGACTTGAACTTTGGCTTTTGCATCAAGGAAGTGCCATTTGTTATTCACATGAAAATCCACCCAAATTTGACTAAATTGTAATTGTCTGGAAAAAAGCCAGTCCAACGAGAAATAAAAATTAGACTGAGATAAGGCTCGAGGGTGACAGGGTGAAACATGGGATGCGAAACTGTGAGGGAGGTTAGAAAGAAACAGAGTGGAATTTGGGGGGTGAGACTAGAGCTGACTAGGCAAGGAGAATGGGACTGGGAAGCGTACAGGGAGAGGCTGGGAAACAGGGACATTGGGACTAACTGGTTGGAGGAAGGTTTGGACTGAGTCCCTGAGTGGATGGAGAATGGGACTTAGAGTTGAGGTGAAGATTGGGACTGGCTGCACAAGGAGACTGGGACTGAAATGCAAAGCCAAGAGGCGTGGAAAAGAGAGGACGAGGCCATGGACAGGTTGAAAGGGACGGAGGAGAAGGGATCAATCTTGGACAGAAGAGCTGTGACAACTTGATGTGCTACCCTCCCGGGATCCAAAATTCCCACATCTCTAAATTCTTCTGCTATCAGCAAATATCTGTGAATCCCGCTAGGAAGGGAACTGTGTCACAGCTGCTTTCAGTGCTGCTCCATATGGGGGATGACAACCTAATACAAGGTGAACACCTCTAGTCCAGCACCCTTGAGACCTGACCAGTACCAAACCAGAGAATTTGCCACACCATGGGAGGTCAATATTGTCTTGTAAGTTATCAACACTGCCTCTGCTTACTGGGCACTTAGAAGACATTTGGGTTAAATTACAGCTAAATAACAGTACAGAACACTGAGAGCCAGGACTGTTGGCTGTAAACAAACTGTATGGGACGACGGGAAACTTGGCCACACCCATGGTAAGAGGCCATCTGGCTAACTAAAATCATGCCAGATTATGGATGTAGCTGGATGAGAGAGTGCTGGATTAGAGAGGTTCAACCTGTACTGCTATCAATTACTCCATTAACTCGAGAGGTAGATGTCTGGTTAGTGAATGTAAAAGTTCCAACTCTGATGATACTCCATGTGGGTGCCAATAAAATGCTGTATGATGGAATTTCTGTTTTATTCCCATTTGCTATTTCTAAAACATTGGCAACAACAATTACAAAAATACATTACAGCAGTGCTTTTTTTTTTTTTTTAGTAAACAGAAGATGCCAGAACTCAAGCCCCAAACTGCACCCCATCCCCAAGGCTTCACCCCCTGCGTGGCCCCAAACTGCAACAAGACTTAACCTCCTGCATGCGTCCAAACCGCCCCCCAGGCTTAAACCCCTGTGTGACCCCAAACTGCCCCTTCTACCCCCAGGCAGCTTAACTCCTTGCAGGCACAAACCATGCCCCACCCACCCCCAGACTTAACCCTTCGGAGGGCCACTGCATTGGTGCGGCTCTTCTGAGCTGCATTTCGATGTCCCCCACTGCTGGGGAGTGTATTGGACAAGCCATATGCGGCTCCGTGCTGCCCAGCCACCTTCCAAAATGGCAGCTCTGGGAACAATGGTGCTGGAATGCCATTCCGGCAGAAAAAAAGCTCCGACTACAAGAATGTTGAGTTTTAACAGTTAAACACTCCCTAGACAGTATCAGAGGTGTAGCCGTGTTAGTCTGGATCTGTAGCAGCAACGAAGGGTCCTGTGGCACCTTATAGACTAACAGAAAAGTTTAGAGTATGAGTTTTCGTGAGTTAACTCACTTCTTCAGATGCTGGTCCTGGAAATCTGCAAGGCCAGGTATAAATAGCCCAGAGCAAGGCTGGGGATAACGAGGTTAGCTCAGTCAGGCAGGCTGAGTTGTACTGTCATCAGTAGATCTGGAGGTGTGAACTCCAAGAGAGGGGAAGCTGCTTTTGTATTTAGCCAGCCATTCACAGTCTTTGTTTAATCCTGAGCTGAGGGTACTGAATTTGCAGATGAATTGTAGCTCTGCAATTTCTCTTTGGAGTCTGGTCTCCCTAGACAGTGATTGCCAGAATTAAAGGTATCTGTGCACCCTTAAGTTGGCCTTTTGTGCATCCACATTATAATGCAGTCTTTAAGTAGATGACTACGTACTATTTTTTTTTTAACAGGACCCCTGGTTCATTCAGTGCTCAGGATGAATCGACTGTGGGGATACATCAGGGTTATATAGTAAAGAAGAGTGGCAGGGAGCTGGGAACCAGGGGGCACTCTGGTGGAGCTGGTCAGTTTCCTGGCTCCTGCAAGTCCATGGGAGCTGGGAACTAGGCTGCAGCCTGGTTCCCTCTCCCCGTCAACTTACACGAAAATTTGAGTTCCATGGGGGTTGCAAGAATTGCATGTAACTCGTGGGTTTACTGTACAGTGATGTAGAAATCCAAGTGTCCACACTTCTGCAAATCAGATCACAAAGTTGTAAGTCATAATTCATGACCATCCATTTAAAGTCTGGTTTAAATTAAATTGCCCAGCATTACTTGGAAACTCAGTAGAAAATGCAGGGTTTGAATCCCGATCTTCAGGATATCATTCAGTTGCCTTAACCAGAAGGCCATCCTTTCTCATTGGTTCTGCCAATGCAAAGCAGCTGGGAACCAGGCTGCCGCTTGGTTCCCAGCTCCCCTCTGCTCGCGGGCCTGGGATACTGAACAGCTCACCAGGGCTTTTAGCAGCTGTGGGCAATTAGGCAAGCTAAAAGCCCCATCTCTCTGCCTTCCCCCAGCTGTGTGTCTGTCAGCCTGACAGCCACACAGCTGGGGAAAGGCAGGGGGAAGGGCCACAGAGCTGCTTCAGGTTGTGCTTAATTCACGTTAAAGCAAGTTATGTGCAACTTGAAGCTGTGTATTTTGAGGGTTTACTGCATACAAGTTCTCTGTCTGTAAAATGGGGATGATAGCCATTCCTATTGTACGGCTGTAGGGAAGATAAACTCATCAATGATTCTGAAACATTCAGACACTCTTAGCAATGAGTGCCGTACAAAAGTCCGAAAGGAAATTAATAATTGTGTCTTTGTAGCAGGGGTTTGAACAATGATTAATGAATAAAGCTTCATGCCACAAATTTAACAATATGCAAAAATCAAAATATTCTACAACTGCTTATAAAAGCGTGCACCATCCATCCTGTGAGGTTAATGAGGCAGAGGTCCTGGGGAAAAATACCAAGTAGTCATATAACTCAGAACTGTCTTATAATGCATATGGTCAAAGAAATTGAACTGAATTTATGCCGGCATCCTTAATTCTTAGGTGTAAACTAACTGAAGTTTAGCAGCAATGTAAATTTATTTCCCCATATGCTGAAATCAACGTGGTTTGGTACTTATTCTATAAAGACTGGTAGGCTGGCACTCACCTCTCCTATTGTTACTTTGTCTTGAATGGGAAGTGAATTCAGAGGTAGAGTCAGGGACTCACTTTCATCTGGACTAGAAGACTAAAAAGAAAATGGTCAGGGAGTTCATTTTAACACAACAATGAGGAAATAGTTAAATGCATCCCTCTCCCTCCCTCCCCCCGATACAGGCTTCTAGGTCCCCAGAACATATGAATGGATAAGATGTGTTCATAAAGGTCCGTGACGATAACGTACCGTGGAGAGCTGTCTCCGACTTGGCAGTGCAATGCCCAGTTCTGATTGGTTATATTTGATATAGTGGAATGCGGCAGGAGAAGCAGGACAAATCCAGGAGCCCAGTGTAAGGTTCTGGGTTCCCTCATAAGATCCTTCCACTGTAAGCACGAATTTTCTTTCTAAAAAGGTGACAAAACAAACACTGACCCCTTGCTTATCATCCCCTCTTTAACTAATTAAAACAATATTTCAGAGTTTTCTACATTAACTTAATAATGTGGATGCTGCTTCATAAGCCAATAATGTTCCAAGACACCACATAAAACCATTCATCCATAAAGTATTGTAGACATAATAAACATGGTGTAGGGACCCAGTCTTGTGATGATGTACCATCAACTCCCAGTGAAGTCACTGAGTTTGAGGGGAGTTGGCAGCTGAGCCACTTGGGTCCTAAGCGGTTTACACTGTAGAAGGCAAGAGGGTTCCTGATAAAAAGCATTCAGGTAAATGAGAGGCTTGCTCCTTTGGTTATATGACACACCAGTACACAAAAACTCACGTACTTTATGTCACATTCTTTTTGACAGCCAATGGTTAGGTTACATTAACTACTATACCGTTTCACCTGTATGTCTTGGTTTTGGCTTTAGAGCTTTTATAAACAATCTCATTCTATTCTAACGGTCTGCGCTATAATTGACGCTCGGAGCGTTAGAGCCTTGCAGTAGCAGTTCTCTTGCTGTTGGTGGGATGACACACATTACAAACCACTAGTTTCAGCTGATTCCATCATTCTCTGTACATTCCTATTTCTGGGAAGGGGGAATTTTCAAACCAGCTCAGTGGGGAAATAACTCAGTTCACAGTGGAATCAATGAGAAGCCAAACCTTCATCTACCTGATCATTCTTTAGTTAGGTGGGCACATGTGTGTTAAAAATGAGCTCTTATGGAATGTTTTATTCACTTTTTGCACTCAGAGAATTTGAACCTTTTTCCTTATAAGCTTAAAAGTGGTATTTGCATTTTAGATAGTTATGGTTTGGGCCCCACTCTCTATGAATATAACAGGAAAAGTACCACATTAATCCACATATTTAAAGATACACAAACATGTGGTAGGGCCAACAGCCGCTGCAGTCCCAGGGCAAGGTTGGAGGGGCCCTGGCTCTGGGTGGTGCCACGGGCAGTCAGCCCTTACCACTGCCTGGACCATGGAGCCCACCTCCCTCACAGCCACATGGAGCAGTACAGCAGCACTGCCATGGCACTTCAAAGGGGCCCAGAGCTCTGGACTCTGCCACTGCCCAAGCAGTGGTGGCCGGAAGGCAGGGGCTGTTTGAAATGGGAGGCCCCAGGGCAACTGGCCCCTTTATAGGACTCGCTACAAGGATTTTCTTAGTCAAGGAACTTGAGTTCTGACCCAGAATGAGAGCAGTGCCTTTGACTTTAGTGTGACATTCCACTTGCTTATATATCTTGCTGGATTTGGGGTGAACACGTAATGTTTTAAAAGTTACACTGCAAACCCATAAGGCTATGGCTATAGGAGAGACAAAATGGCTATGCACTGCCCCAGATGTGCAATGAGTTTCTTAGCTATAGGTAATATGGATTATTTTCAGGTCTCAAACTACTGGTATATTTGTCTGAAAAGGGGCAATTAGACATTTTGAAAAATGAGAAAAGAGTTTTGTTTCTCCCTTCACTAACTCCCATGTTCTCTGAACTCAAACACCTGGAGGTATTCCAGCTCTTAGAAGTGGCCAAGCATGGAAAACTTTCTCTCTATACATTCGGTCACCATTTTTCCCCAGGCAAGGATCCCATGTCTGAGGCTGCTGCCAGGGCTCCACACCCCAGCCAGCTCCCACATGCAGGGCTATGGGATCCCACCCACTCTGTGGCCAGTGCTGCCAGTCAGAGCTTCATGGTCCAGCTAACTCCCAGCCCCGGCTGCAGCTGTGGGTCCACCCCTGCTCCCCATCCCCAAGCTGAGGCTGCCGGTGGAACTTGAGTTCCAGCAACCTTTTTTCTAGGGAAAAAAGCACTGAATGTTTCAGAAAATTATGAGCAGCTGGCAGGAAGCTGTAAGGGAAGCTAGTCCGCTTTTATTTATCTTCCATTGGTGTTCAGCGGTGCATGCTCTCATACTCCCTATCTGTCATCTGTACAATTAGAACTTTATCCAAAGCCCATAAGACTAGATGGGAGTCTCTCCTTTCCTTTAAAAGGCATAATGCCATCATTATAATGCATATGAGCAAAGCACCCCAGAAATTGCCAATAATTTTGTGTTGAAATCTACTATATATTTAGAGAGCATGTCTGTCGGTTAGTGCTATGTTTGTTGAAGAATGTCTCTTCAGCCACAAGAGCTATGACCACAAAATACAGTGTGCAGCTTCCTCTTACTTTAACTTAAACCCAGGTTAGGGTTTGGTTGTGCCTGGAAAATGGGAAATGCCTGAAATCCCAGGATTTCCCAGACATAGGCACTGATGGGATGGACAACATACTTCCGCCTCATCACTGGGGGCAGCGAGCACAGGGAACCGTAACACTGCAGAGTGACCTCTCAGAGGCAGCCACAGCAGGAAAACAATGGCCATGTGGAGACAAGGCTCTTGACTCTGATTACTTCCAGGTAAGTAACACCCCACCCCACGTCCCCCAGAGGGAGCCCTGCTGCTCCCCTGCAACCTCACACATACACACAATTCGTCCTCCCTGACATGCTGGGGCCAGGAAACCCAGCCTTGCCCTGCCCCCACAGCTCACTCTAGGGCTGGTGAAATTCCACAAACCCCCCCACAAGCCCCTCCTCACCCCCTAGACCTGAGGGTCAGGCTGCCCTCCCAGCTCACCCCAGGGCCAGCCCCCGCATGAGGACAGGGAGCCAGCGCCCAAACTGCCCTCACTCGAAGACAGGCAGCAGGGGCCAGGAGCTACGGCCTAACCCCCCAACCCCCTGCCACAACATGGATACATGTGGAGGGGGCTGGGCATCACAGCCCAAACTGCTCCCAACATCTGAGGACAGGGACCAGGAAACGTGGCCTGACCTGATCCCTCAATCTGGGAACAGGGGAGGGAGCGGGGCTGGAAGCAGAAGAAAACCTTCAGTGAAGGACCCGAGCAACGCTGGGTACACCTGCTAGTTTTGTTATAAAATTTCAGCCAGTTTCATCCAGTTCCACCAGTGACGGATGTACTAACCTGCAGATTCATTCTTTAGTCTCCCATCATTGACCTGAACATCCAAACAGGCAACTTCACGAGCCTGTACCAGAGACAACCAATGAGAGACAGGTGAAATGACACAGAGATAACTAAATCTGATCCCCCTGTTAGTCACTTGCTATCGGGATGGAAAAGGGGTGTGAGTGTTGTGCAGACTGCAAGATCAGCCCCTGGGAGGACTCAATGCTCTGTACCAAATGCCAGTGCGATGTGTGTTTACAGATGGAGAGAAGAGAAGCATGCTCAGGCCTCCACCAAGAAAGCAATAGGTTCCCGGGGTGGTGAAGCTACCACAAGAACAGCTGTAATCAGAGGTGAAAGCAAACTGGGGCACCCAGGCAAGAAGCCAATTGGCTGGGGCACTCCAAACCCAGCTCCTGGCTTTTTTATATATATGGAAATACCCACCTCATGGAGCTGGAAGTGACCTCAGGAGGTCATCAAGTCTAGTCCCCTGCCCTCTGGGTGGTAAGGACAAGCACCATCCCTAATAGACTTTTTTTTTTTTTAAATGTATTTGCCCAAGGCTCCTAAATGACTTCTCAAGGATTGAGCTCATAACCCTGGGTTTAGGAGGCCAATGCTCAAACCACTGAGCTATCCCTCCCCACAGCTTATAACCTGCAAGATGCCCTATTCACCAGCAGGGAGCAACCTCAGCCCCACCCTGAGCCCTCCATTTCTGGGGATAGGGGCCTGCAGACACCCGGAAAAGTCCCTGGGCGTTGCCTCCTGTTTGCTGTGACCAGGGAGAGAGAGAGGACGGTTCAGAGTCTGGTGCGTTCCTCTCTCCCCCGGATGCCCAGGGAAGGGCAGAGGAGGAACGCAGCACAGTCTGCACATTCCCCTCATTCGCTAGTCACAGCAACCAGGAAGCGACACATCCGGACTGGCAAATGTGACTGAGGTCCCTCATCCTCTGAAATGTAGCCCTTGCTCCCCCCACACTCACCCAGCCCCAGCCTGAGCCCCCGTCCTGAATCCTGCACCCCCCACATTCCCCAGCTCGGAGTCCCCAATGCCCTGTCCTGAGACCCTCCTCATACCCCACTGCTCTGAGTCCCTCATGCACCCCAACCGTGTGACTCCTGAATCTCTGCCCCAGCCCTCCGCCCTAACTCTGTACCCCACCCCTCTCTCTGCCCTGAGCCCCCACAATGCACCCCACACTTACATTTCTTGCAGGCACTGTTGTATCACTAACGCCTCCAAAGGGGCAGGCCGTGATAGGACAGTACTTGTAAAATAATTAAGTTACTTTCATCTCTGGCTCTGAATTGACAGCTAAAGAGCTTTGTAGTTATATGTATTTTGCTACCTTGGTCCAGCCACACTATGGATAATGGCTCATGGGAAATCTCACAGCTACTCCAAGTTTAGCTTCTCCCAGTAGGAGTGAATCTAGAGAACAGTGCGGGAACACTGGCTGTGAGGATGTACACAGCTGTACCACTTCTAGCCTTTGCCATTGGTTGGCACTCTGTGGAACCGCGAAGGAGTGCAGCTTGGAGCAGTTCACAGCTTTTCCAGATCAGACTCTCCTAACACAGGAAATGTGTGGGACTGTCATGTCGGTCCCTGTGCACCAAGACCAGCCTACCTCTGGGAAGAGGTTTTTTGTTCGAAGGGTAACTGGTGGTGGCAGAGGCGAGGGGACTTATTCTGTGTTCCAAGCAGTATGATGTGCTACACAGCAGAGGAATGTAAATAGAAAATAAAAAGAAAATTACCACTAATACACCATTAGTAGCAATGTTTTCAGGAAGATCTGGACTGAAAAAAGAAAAGAAAAGAAACACTCAGTTTGTAACAAATATTCAAATAATAATGTAAGGACATTAATGGCCATTTTTGTTTTTTATTTGTCATTTACTTCTTTTAAATTTTTGTGTTTTTCTTGGAAGTGTTGGGTTTGACAGCACTTGCTAGCAACAGGAGTAATTTTCATTTCATGGCCCCGTTTTCCTCCCACTCCTTCATCATCATCAATAACCGTGGGCTCAGCACCCGTTGGTGTCTGCTGCCTCTCTCACTATTTCCTTCCATCTTTCCCTATCCAGTGCAGAGTGGCTTAGTTTCGGTAGACTAGCTCCACACCAATCTACTACATCATTTATTCATTCTCTGTGGGGTCTGCCTCTCCTATTCGAACCATCCATTATGCCGAATACTAGGGTCTTGATTTTTCATTCTCTGTTCATTCTGCAAATATGTCCAAATAGTTGTAGCTTCTGTTTTATAACCTTCTGCAGCAGATTCTTTTCCAGCTGTATCTTCCTATATAATTCCTTGTTGGTGACCTTCTGCATCCATCCTATTCTCAGAATCTTTCCGTAAGAACTCCTTTCGAACGCCAATATTCTTCTTTTCCTTGGACACACTAAATACCTAGCTTTTTAACACACCTGCTAGTCTAGTACTAGAACTCTGCTGAGCATAGCCTACTCCTGGAAAGGCAGGGTAGTTTTCAAATAATCAAGCAAAGTGTGCTGACAGCTGGAAATAACTGAATTTATTCCACTGGCCCAAAATAGCCACACTTGAGCTTGGAGTTCCACAGTAGATAGGCTAATGAATTGGTCCAACATGGCATGATGAATGAAAGGAGACTCTTTCTTCCTCATTCACTTTGAACATCACTGACTAATGTCCATCTTATTATTTCACAGAAATGGGTTAAAACCCTTTTTTTTAAAATTACTCAAAACTGTGTTAAATGCCACCTACAAAGCAACTGGTGAGGGAGATCAGTAGATGTAGCATTGCCCTCAACTTTCATTTTAGTTTTAAAATGTCTTTGGCTATATCTACACAACAGCAATCTTTAAAAGAAATCCTTCTGGAAAATCTCTTCAGAAGTAACTTCTTTCAAAAGAGTGTATCTACACACAGAAAAGTGGATCAAAAGAGTGATCTGCTGTTTGGAAAGAGACCAGCCATGTTCTTTTGAAAGAACAGGCCAGGGATCAAACAAATCAGGCCCCATGAGCACTGCTCTTTCGGGGGGCTGGGGGGAAGAGCCCACGGAGCATCTACACACATTTTCTTTCAAAAGAAGCTTTTGAAGGAAGGTGCTTTTCCTGAAGTGGGAGTGGAATAATGCTTTCGAAAGGACCACCACTTTCTTTCAATTTAATTTCAAAAAAGCTTTGTGTGCATAGACACTCTGCTGGATATTTTGAAAGAGCCCCTTCTTTCGAAAAATATTTCAAAAGAACTTGCTAGTGTAGACACGGCCTATGTGTGACCACATAAATGTCCAGCATTGCCAATCGTTCCCCTACTCATGCTATACAGAAACATCCATCTAATGCATTTATCCAAGAAGGCTGAACACACAGTAGATAGGTCTGGCCACATTACTTAAGGTGAGAGCAGGTGTACAAATCATGCTCCCGGTTTTAATTAAGCTCTAATGCTTGCACATTTTTAAGGTCATTTGAATTTTACTCACCTGCTCTCCATCGTGAACTCAACCTCTAGCTCCTCCTTCCCCTAAAAATAAAAATGAATTAAGTCACTGCATCATTATTCTTTTACATAAAGATACTGTGCAAAACCTGACCCCCTTGATATACATAAAGCTTATGCAAAATAACAGCACCTCTTCTTGGGGCTAATGCAACGTGCTTCATTTTCTTCTGCTTCTCTCTCATTTATATTATATCCAGTGCTTTTTTTAGGCTGGTACTTGCCAATACTGAGTACCAGCACCCCAGCAGCCGTAGCCATGGGATTGGCTGGAGAGGCGGGGAACCGGATGAGTACCAGCTCCTTTTTTAAAAAAAAAAAAATCACTGATGATACCCACTAGATTATTCTGCTCCCTAATAACTGATCTTCCCATTATAGCGAGAGGCCTTTAAATAAGTCACACTCACTGTTCTCTTTTCCCTCTTCGGGCAAAGATAAAGTGAGGTAAAATGAGGGAAGTATTTCTGAATGAGCAATGGATAGTCTCACCTGTCCTAAATAACGTCCCTTACCTTAGCAACCGCACACCTAGCCTTCTTGGTCACAAGAAACCACATAAGTCACCTGACATCATAATTTCCTTTCAACTGACCTTACATTCTAGTGACAATAATTTGTGACCAAAGAAAACATGAAATACAGAGACCAATGCACCTAAATCTGAATTTGGAGACTTAATTCATAACATTGGCATTAATATGGCTCACTGTTGATCTAAGCTCCTCAGCATGGAATCAGTTAGTATTTACAATATAGAGATGGTTCCAAGTCCTATTTAGACATTTATATTTGATCATTTGGCTCACAGTACATAGCTGCAGCATCAGTTGTTTCTGTGCCAGTGCAAAATAACAGCTCATCCACACATCAGAGCCATTAGCTCTAATTGCAGAAGAGCCTCTAATACCATTAGGGCGAGATACCCAGGTCTTTCGCTGACTCATCTGTGCTATGATATGAACATCAGGAGTAAAATTGACTTGGTCATCACTGTCAAATTCCCACCAATATCCTTTGGACAACTGTGTGAGCATGCTTGCTCATACTTTATTAAGAATATTTAGAGGAAAACTGTTTCCTTCACATTGATTTCTGCCTTTGATTTCAATACGCACCTGTGGATTCACCTGAAAGTTCAACCGAACTGTTTCTCCGAGTTGGATTTTAGATACATCAAAGAAAACAGTGAGGAGATGGTCATCTGGAGTGTGTTCATCTTCATCACAAACTTTCAGCTCCAGGATGTTCTGGAAACAGAAATAAAATAAATTTGCAGGCGTTTACTAAGCAGAAGTTTCACCTGTCATAAGTGGGGAAATGAGCTGCAGATTTAAAAGGTGAGGGAGAAAATGAGACAGAGAAAAGGAAAGGGAATGTTTGTCAGTCACTCAACTGTGAATAAGTATATTCAAAGTCTAAATAAAATATGGGTCTATTGCCTGCCCCATTTTAATGTCAAAGGCTAGAATTGTGGTCAAATAATATTCAGCGGCCATTATGTGAACTAAGACAGGCAACCTCTACCAAGTTGTCAAACATTTCTCCACAGTAATGCCTTCTGTCTAAAAAGCTCTGTTGTCATCCCCTCTGTCAGAAAGAAATGGAAGATCTGATGCTACATGCTATGCATATTATGGTAACCATTTTATGGTCCGTGCCAGGTATATCCATGCAGGTACTATGATGATACAGGGAAATTACTGTTGAGCTCCTGCTGATGACATGATCAGTGTATATTTATTTATATTGTAGTCATCCACAATGCAAGTCAGCTGATTATTTTTGTACCCAGTAAATATGCTAGCATGTAATAGAAAGGCAACTAGTATAATTACTACAGAGTTATATAGGCCCTATGCTTCCTCCTACTATGAGACTAAGAGGGAAACAAAACTTCACAAAAATGTGTGCGGATGGGAAAATACTTATTCCAGATATTCTCCCCTTCTGCAATCAGTGTGAGGCTTGTTACCCAGTTCTGAAATGTAATTCATTTTGTCTTAAGTAAGGACTGGTAGACAGGTGGAGGGAAGTGTCTTCACATCTTGTACCTAAAGATACAAAACCCGGCAGGGGCAACAAAGCACCTGAGTGGAAATACCTAACAACTTGTGCCATATTAGTTGTTGGTCAATTGTGTCCACTCATCTTTTCCAGCAGAGCCAGCCCTTCTACATTACTCTGTTTGGTGCTCATGTGCTCAACGGGTTGTGGTGTGCCCAGTCCACAAGCGTAGGCCCTGCAGCTCAGCATCCAGGCTGGGCTGAGATTCTCCTACTTTGAAGCTGCAGCACACAGCTGGGCAACAAAGCAAGATTCTCATTGCTGTGAGAAGTCTCATTTGATCATGTCAGAAACTGTCAGGATGCGAGCATCATTTGTAGCAGTTTGCTTGTTGTATTTTTCTCATCTAGGAAGAAGGGAGCTGAAAACGTGACCAACCTGACTCAGTCTGGTTAGCAGGACAAGAGATCCACCAAGGCCTGACAGCAGGGTGTTCACAATAGCTTACCTTGACTTGGCTCTGAATCCTGAAATTGAAGGTTTCATTCCACACTGGGTCTTTGGAATTTTTGTCAGTTTTTGTCTGGACCTTTTTGATTGCAGCAGTTGGTAGCCATAGGCTCACGTAGCAATCAGACTGGGTTACTGTGTAAGCAAGGTACAGCATGAGTAGCAATGAAGTAATACACCATATCCACTCTTGGCTTATTTGCTGAACGAATTTACTCTGTATACAGAGACACAAAGTATTCAGTATAGCGGGGGGGGAGCAAACTTTTTATGTCGGGTCCCACTTTTCACCCCTCCAGTTAGCAGGGCCTTGCCCCCTCCCCTGCCTGTCTAAGGTCAACCAAACCAATGGAAATTTTGGTTATGTTCATGTGAAAAAAAAAAAAAAAATTCAGTATGTGTAAAAAAAATCAGTCTGTAGAATATAAAAACTTCATTTAAGTGGTATGTAAATGTCAACACACCTACATAAAACCAGTGACATATTTCAACATTTTTAATGAGACGGATGAACCTGAGACCCAGCAGCCAATTGTGCTGGCCACACTTACAAAATTTCACGCACGCCCGACGGGGCCTGCCCCCACTTTGCACACCCCTGCAGCACAGTATGGTAGTTGATGTTCCATCATCTCTGTCCAACCTAAAGAGCCCATTGACCCCAAACCAATTTTCTCTTTTTAAAAAACCCATTAATGTTTTTAATTATTGAAAAGGGAGTGAATAAACTAAAACCTGTTCAAAATGCACAGCTCTATTGTAATCTCCACCAAGGAGACAAAGAATCTGTTTGCATGCTTTGAATTATTTGGAGCTTCAGAAATGGTTAGCAGTCTACAAAGCACTGTGTGTCAGAAAAGCTATGCCCTGAACTGGTTAAGGAACTCTCTCATGGAATGCCTGCAGTTTGGTTATACACTGAAAGAGAGAGAAAGGTGTAAGGATTCTTTTTTTTTTTTCTCCCCTCGAGACAGCCATAGGGCAGGATTTCACCCTAGTGCTTACCAGAACTAACAGGAAATGCCTGGACAGCAATGCCATCCTATGCACCAAAGCCCCAAGAAAATGCTCTCTGCTCTGATGATCTCAGCCAGATAGCTTATTTTCTTCTGTCCAATAGCATGCGCTCCTCAGGGAAACATTCTGCTCCTAATCAAAGTAGCAGCATGCATGCTACGCATACGTACTTTGCTAGCCACTTCTGCAACTTTGGGAAACATGAATTACACCACTATCACCATTCCCCTCAAACCAGTGCAGGACTGTAACTAAGAGAGCCTCTCAATGCCAACCTGGCCAAGGTAGAACATGCTAGTTCTCCAACAAATATCACCAGAGATCTGAAATGAAAGCCAGGGTCATGTATGTTATTAATATCTGTGTACAACGTATGTACAGATTCTATATAAGGCATTATGTATATGTATATATGGAAAATCTGGACATAGCTGGTTTTCGGCCAGACAAATGATGTGTATTTTCTTGTCTCTGCTGACATGTAAGCATTGTAAGCAAACACAGTAGAATTGCCAAGTACATACAAAGGCTGCATCTACACTATGAGATAAATTCAAATTTAAAACAGTTAGCTTGATATTGGCAGGTGACTGTCTTCACTGTAAATACCTTTAGCTCAATTTAGGGAGCCCTAATATTACAATACTATTGTCACCTGATGGGTATAGCATCAAGCTCAAATTCAGAAGTTCTATTAAAGGCCATTGTGGAAGTCTCACATCTTAAAATGGTATTTATTAGCCTCCAGAGGTGTCCTATATCTACCCCTCAGTGCTCTGCTCTGGCGTGCTGCTCTCTTGAGCCATGTCTACACGTGCACGCTACTTCGAAGTAGCGGCACTAACTTCGAAATAGCGCCCGTCACAGCTACATGCGCCAGGCGCTATTTCGAAGTTAACTTCGACGTTAGGCGGTGAGACGTCGAAGTTGCTAACCCCATGAGGGGATAGGAATAGCGCCCTACTTCGACGTTCAACGTCGAAGTAGGGACCCTGTAGTCGTTGCGCGTCCCGCAACTTCGAAATAATGGGGTCCGCCATGGCGGCCATCAGCTGAGGGGTTGAGAGACGCTCTCTCTCCAGCCCCTGCGGGGCTCTATGGTCACCGTGGGCAGCAGCCCTTAGCCCAGGGCTTCTGGCTGCTGCTGCTGCAGCTGGGGATCCATGCTGCATGCACAGGGTCTGCAACCAGTTGTCGGCTCTGTGTATCTTGTGTTGTTTAGTGCAACTGTGTCTGGGAGGGGCCCTTTAAGGGAGTGGCTTGCTGTTGAGTCCGCCCTGTGACCCTGTCTGCAGCTGTGCCTGGCACCCTTATTTCGATGTGTGCTACTTTGGCGTGTAGACGTTCCCTTGCAGCGCCTATTTCGATGTGGTGCCGCGCAACGTCGAAGTTGAACATCGACGTTGCCAGCCCTGGAGGACGTGTAGACGTTACTCATCGAAATAGCCTATTTCAATGTTGCTACATCGAAATAAGCTATTTCGATGTTGGCTTCACGTGTAGACGTAGCCTTGGTGTGTAGGCATTAGGTAACAGGATTTCAAATCGTGACCAGGAAGCCTGTAGCTGTGGGCTCATGTTTGTATGAAAGCCTGAGAAATGTCTTTCTTTCCTTGCTATTAGCACTGTGAGTGCATCGACCTATTACAAATAGTCCCTGCATGTAGTTCGCGGTTCTGTCTCTACACTCGGTATTTTTTTCCTCAATGCCTGGCACCGGCCACTGCCCCGCCGCACTGTGTGGTAACAAGGCTGTTGTGTGGGTCGTGCTTGCATAAGAGGCTGAGAAACTTCTCACTGTTTTATATTTGTGCACAAAATCCACTTCCCTCCCATGCTCAGCCACATCACATGAGTAGCCCCCAACCCAATAAAAGGACATGCCTGCCTTTTGGTGCTGACCATGCTGCCAGGCAGCACCATGTCCTGGCTTGCAAGCAGTTAGGGCTCCAAGGGCAGGAAAGAATTACGGGAGCTTGCAGCCACTGGGGAGGGAGGAGTCTCCCTCGGCGGCTAAGATACTCGGGGGCTTGCTGCTGCCCAAGGGAAGTCTGTGCACAGAATCCTTATAGCACACAGAAAAGACAAAGACCCTCCCGTCAGCAATTCTTTTTTTTTCCCCAGAAACTTTCCTATCTTCTCTTTCTTCAAGCTTTTCAGGGTCCCTGTATTATTTTCAGGGATCAGATGCGGTCATGGGAGCAGGGCCGTTCAGTGGATGGCCAATTGAGAATTCAGCTGCAGAAGAAAGATTTCTGTGAACTTTTTTGCCATCTCTGCGGGTGCCCTACTTTTCCTTCTTTCTAATAGAAAAATGGATATTTGTTTACCACAGGAAGGGAATGAGGAAAATGAAATGTGGGAAGATGATGCCAAAGACCAGTGAGCATACCCAGAACGCCATGGGGATGAGGGAACTATGGGATAGGTTCCCACAATACACTACTGCAGCAGTTGATGTTTGCCAGTTGAGTACAGCAGCAATGTTGACTTTGTGAGGCACATGTGGGGAGGTGAGGATGGTCAAAATCGAATTTATTAATTCGAGAATTATAAAATCGATATTAATAAATTCAAACTTATCGCATACTGTAGAAACAGCCAAAGTCAATGGAGAAACGTGAAATCAACAGGGAGACATCACACCAAAGAATGAGCTCCCAGGATTGTTTGGCTCTGTGTACTAACAGGGAGCTCTGGGCAATAAATAGAAAAGGCGAGCAAGACACCACTGTAGTGTGTCCCTGGGACCGAATTAGGCAGGATGATTATATTCATGGAAATAGAAGCATAATCTGCACTGCTTGAAATGCTGCAAAGGACAATTGGAGTGAGATACACTTCTTTTGATAGGAGGTTAGCCTGTTTAGTTACTGGAAATCGTGTTGATTTTGTTTGATACACAAATTTTGTTTTGATACACATTTGATTTCCTCTTCTTAAGGGAAGTACTTTGCACTGGGTTTATTAATCTTCTTTTTGTTGATTTCTAGTTTCTCAAGGCCCTTTTGAGTTCTACTCCAAAGTCCTTACAGCCACTCCCAGCGAGGTGTCATCCGCAAATTTCATAAGCGTATTCCCCACCCCATTAGTGTGGTCATTAATGAAAATATTGAATAATACCTGATCCAGCACAGACACCCTGGGGGACCTACGAGATGCGCTGTCATAATTTGACTGCTTAACACCGATAACTATTCTTTGAGTACAGTCTCTCAACCAGTTTTGCACACACCTTATGGATTTCCTAGTTTCCGTTAGACCAGCGTTTCTCAGCCTTGTTTCATAAAGTACACCTTTTTTTCAAAAAATAAAGTATCCCCAAACTTCTTTTGTGTACCTCTAAGGGTATGCGTACCACCAGTTGAGACACATGGTCCTAAGGTAATCTGAGGGCTTGAAACAAGTACCATCCAACCTTTCCAGATTACTGTACCTTTTTCAGGAGACAGGTTTGTTTTGCATGCCACCAAGTTACACCTCACTTGAAAACAACTTACTTACACAAGCAGACAAAAATATGACTGAAGTTTCCTACTGAAAACTTGCTGACTTTCTATCGTTTTATTATCAAATAAATGAATTGGAATGGAAATATCGTACTTGCATTGCAGCATAAGGCATATGAAGCAGTGGAAACAAGTCATTGTCTGAATAACTTTGAGATTGTGCTGACTTTACTAGTGTTACATAGCCTGTTGTAAAAGTAGGCAGATCTCTAGATGAGTTGATTTCACCCCAGAAGACCTCAGCGTTTCCTCAAGGGTACACATACCCCTGGTTGAGAAACACTGCTTTAGAGCACAGCTACGTTGTTTACATATAGGAATGCAGCATGGACCTCTGTCAAAACGCTTACCTAAACCAAGATTTATCACTTTTGCAGCTCCACACACCCACACGCACCCACCAAGGCCAGCAAAGGAGAAAAGGAGGTTGGCTTGGCATTATTCAGTCTTGATAAACCCAGGCTGACTATTGTTTGTAACCTGTTAACCTCAGGATGCTTAAAAATTGACAGTTTCAATATTTGTTCCAGTATCTTTCCAGATCTGGCCATGACTCTGATGGATTCACAGGTCCCTAGGCCTTCTTTCTTCGTCTTTTCAAGGATGGGTTCTGTGGCATTCTCCAGTCCTACATGGCCTCTCCAATTCCCCACCAATTCTGTAAGACCATTGCTAATGGTTCTGAGATTGCTTCACCTAGTTCCTTATGTGCACTAAGGTGAATTTTGTCAGATCCTGCTGACCTGAATACACTGAAATAATCTAAATATTCTTTCAACTTTTCAAATGGGAGAGTTAGAGAACTATAGGCCAGCTTCAGAAGTGAGCTCCTTTACAGGTAAGGGATGTTCTGATCCAGGAGTTCGATATGGGGCAATTCCAAGCATTACTCTGCTGTATCTAGCTCATTCTCAAGCACTTTGTCTCCTTCAGGGATGATAAGGTCTCTATCTGCCTGGTCATAGACTTGAAATTCCTCTTTATTGGGTTTATTTTCACAGCACTTTGCAAACATGACTTGGACCCTGCTCACCATAACCACCATCCAAGTCTTTTCCTAACAAGTGCCATGAGAAAACTTGAACAGGAAGTTATAGCTGGATAAGAATAATTCTGTGGCAAAATGATACCTCAGTGTGAATGCACTTGACTTCAGGGAATAGGACACAAAGAACAAATGTGAATCATAAGCTCGCACTGTCCATTGTGCCTCACCCCTAAAACTATATGAAGTGTAACCTTAAAATGAAGGTCCATTACTAATGGATGACTCGCCAGGGGAGACTGGTGTACATGGCACAGAGGAAGCTGGTCATAAGTGTAAATCACTAGAGCAGTTATGAAGCTATTTGGAAAACTTTTCCATTTAAACTACACACCCACACAAGTATTCAAGCTACAGGACAATGGACACACCCAAATCTGGATATGTTGTGTCTTGTCTTGTCTTGTCCCATTGGAGTTTGCTTATGCCTTTAAATTGTACATTCTGTGGGTAGCCCTGACTTTTGGGAATCATAGTGAGTGGTTTTACTTTTCATTTCCTCAGTTTTGGATCTTGGAAGTGACAAAGCTACCTCAGGTCTGTTTGGCAGTTTGATTTTTAAGTTTGATGCCATTTCCCTCATATGGATACAGGATGGGTAAACCCATTGCTACAGTTTAGCATTTCTATGTAAGGCACTGACATTTTGAACCCTGCTCTGATTCTGACTCCCTCTGAGGCTTTCAGACAAGTCATGTAACCCCTCAGACTCAGTTCCTCACCTGTAAAATGGGAACAACAACATTTCTCTCTTTCTCCCAGAGGCTGAAGGTGGCTGTGAGGATGATTCTCCTTCGATAGTCCTGTAGCTCCCATACCTGAGCTTTACTGAAGAACCATCCAAAGAAAAACTTTTTTCAAATGCTGGAAACTGCACACAGGCTCTATCATGAGTAGCTGAGCTCCTTACACCCTGCAGCAAGAGACCTGAAAGGGCTGCGGGAGGAGTGGGTTGGATTTGGCCTTTCCCCATTCTTAATATAAAAGCACTACAGAAATGCCAAGAATTGCTATGACCTTTTCAATATCATTTTCTTTTGTATTCTACCATGCTATGTACTACTATTCCCCAAAACAAAAACAAAAAAGACAAGAAGGAGGAAAAGAAAATCAGTTATTTACTCCACTCTAATCATGGTATCGCCCATCTGTAAAAGTGTGCATCATGTATCAGCCCTAGGATCAGCATTGAGTGTAATTAAGTGCAAAAAACTGGAACAGCATGCAGCTGTGGGATCGAGGATGCTTTACTCATCTGTTTAACAGGTTACTTATTATCTTTTGTTATAGAAGCAGGGCTGTGTCTTAACTGCACTGTACCATCACAGATTACAGCAATATGCTCCCAACCTGAAAATACCACGCCCACACCAAGACACATTGCTCAAGACAATAGCAGCAATACGAGAGCAAGGAGCCAAGCGTGATGTTTCCATAACAGGTATCACACAGGCACAGACTTCATCAAACAAACAGTGATAAATAATAGTGCTTGGCATTTTTAGATCTTTCATTCTAGGATCTCAAAGCACTTGACATGGTAGCTGTTATAAAACCCCCTTTTTACAGATGGGGACCTGAGGCAGAGTTAAGAGTAGAAGCCAGGCTTCCAACCTTCATTATACCCTTGAGATTAGATATCCGTGCCATGCCAGAACACGTCAATCACAGCCCACACCGCAGGAAACAATGTACACCACTTTGGAAGCATATGTTTTTATGGCACTACCGCAGTATATATGATCAGCATGTAAACTGGAAAAAAAAATCAGGCCCTATTTCTTCAAAGGTTTCTACTCATTTCGTAATTTATACTGGAGGTGTTTCAGCCGCTGGTCCAGACAGATGGTAGCAGAGTATCATAGTCCCATTAGGCACACTTGTTAATTGATAGCTCTCTCTCAGCTGGCATTTGGAACAACGCTGTAGGTGTTGCAGTGCAAATGCCCTGGATAACAAGGGACACAACATGTGAGGAATGTGAGCCCTCATGTGGAAAAGAATCCCACCTATGAGTGATGGTTACAATCATGGCAACACATAGTTATTGATGACCATAGGTCAGTGGTGGATAACCTGTGGCCCACAGACCCCACTATCTGCCCCCTGCTTTTCCATGCACCTCTTGCATACAGGGTCATTGGAACTATGCATGTCCTACTCCTCCTCCTCCTACCTCCCAGCACTTTCAGAGCATTGCAAGTCACATGCTTCACACCCAGGTTGCATTCGCGTGCCTCCTTCCTGCCCAGAGGTGGAATATTGCAGATCAGCAGTTTGCAGCTGTTCCAGCTCTGGGAGGAAGGCACAGGAGTGGGGATGGAGCACAAATCAGGCAATTCATAGTGCTCCTACAGTGCTGTGCGGGAGGGGGAGGAACTGAAAAGTGCAGGGATCTGGTGCCCCAGTGCAAGAGGTGCATTGGGGAGGTGGGAAGACAGGGGATCTGCAGGGCGCAGGTGAAACCCAGGTGGTCCACAGGTTGCTGAGGCCTAGTGGGGTGAAGGAGGGCCACTTGTGCGGCCCACTCACCATCCCTGGTTGAGCATCCCTGCCTTCGGCAATAATGTACTGCACATTATGCGAAGCAATACATAATGGGGACAGCAGGACATTCCCACAGTATGGCATGGATCGAGTGCAATGATAAAATATCACAGAGACAGCGAGAGAGAGAGAGAGATCCCCATTTACTCTTCCATTGCACTAACATCCATGGTTGCTATAAATAAGCAAATAGTGAATGTGCCTAAAGACCACAACATCAACCCGCCACAGAAAGGGAAGGGCCCACACAGCGCCTAATCAAGATCATGTGCCATTGTACAACCACTTGTTTTAAAATCAGATGAATTTTTTCGTGCCCAGATAACCACACTCTTGCATAGTTCCTGTTCCTATCCCGTGTGATGACTGAGCTGAAAGAGGAATATTGAAATGTCAACAACCTGCTGCATTAAGTGATGTACTTCATACTAGTGATGGCACAACCCCACAGTGTTCAAAGTTCACTTTCCTAGGATAAATCAAACCTCATGACAGACAGCTGCAGCTGTACACTAAATTTCTTTGTATGCGGTACATAAGAGCTGAATGCTAATGAGAGGGAAAATATAGTGGGCTCTAATGTGTACCAGCGTGTGCCATTAGTACAGCATCAGAGAACTGCTGGGCTGGAAGGGATCTGGGGAATTCCTCTAGTCCAGCCCTCACTTCAGTCCAGCCCTCACTCAGCACTGAGTCAGAATCCACAAAACCACCCCAGACAGCTGTTTGTCTAACTTTTTTTTTTTTTTTTTTTTTTAAAGATCACCCATGATAGGCATTCTACAACCACCCATGGAAAGCCACTCACAGCTTAGTTGCCCTTCTTATTTTTGTTCTACTTTCAGGTGGCACAGAAAATAACTGAACACTGTCCTCTTCATAATAACCCTTATTGTATTTGAAGATGTGGCAGGTCTTTTTTCTTTAGGACTAAACATGTCCATTTTTTAAGCTCGCCTCATAGGTCAGATTTTCTAAACATTTTAGCATTTCTGTTACTCTCTTCTGGTCTTTCTTTAGGTTGTCCTCATTTTTCTTACGATATGGTGCCCAGAACTGGAGAGGATACTCCATTTAAGGGTCTCATCACTATCAGAGTACTTTCCACGTCTTCTATAGGATGCTTCTTTTAACACACTCTGGAATATTAGCATTGTCTTTTTTTTTTAATTTGTAACTGCATCAAACTGTTGTCTTTTTTCAATCTGTGAACCGCTATAAATCCCAGATCCTTTTCAACAATACTTCTTCAGCAGTTCCCCATTTGTAGCCATGCATCTCAGTTTAAGTTTCTAACTGAAGTACCTTGCACTTGTCTGTATTGAGTTCCATCTTGCTGAATTTAAACCAACACTTTAATTTGTCATGGACCTCTTGAATTCTTATTCTCTCCTCCAATGTACTAGCAATCCCTCCCAGTTTGGTGTCAGCTACAGATTTTGTAAGCATGTATGCTGCATTTCTTTTTGCAAGGGATTAATAAAAATATTTAAGAATGCTAATCCCACTAGATACTTCCTGCCAGTTTGACAGCAAACCTCTGCTAATTATTCTTTGAGTATGGTCATTCAAGTGGTTGCGCACCCACCTTATTTCTTCTAAGACACAGATCCATAATTTGCTTATGAGACTGTCATCTGGGACTATGTCAAAAGCCTTATTAAAATCAAGATAGATCACATCTACTGTTTCTTTCTCCCATCCAGCAGACCCTGCCTCATCCATCAGGCCAGTAATCTTGTCAAAGAAGAAAATTCTTCCATGTGGAAAGTACACTTACTAAAACAACTATAAATAAATTGTGATGATAATCAAAACCTAGCTATGTGATGGGTGTTGCTAGTGAGGGATTGAGGGACTGGTGATAGTAAAGGCCTTTTTTTAACACCTTCATCTGGAAAAAGGAATAATCAGATGATATTATAGTGTTAAGAGTTCTAAACACCTGTAACCATGAGACATACACATGATACAAAGAGATTAGAAACCTGAGCTGAAAATAACAAAATGAGATTAACAGTAGGAAAAATGCAGGGAAAAACACTGGGGGAAAATAAACTTAAATGCAAAAATTCAGTAGGAGAAAATATGCCAGAATGCTTGTGATAATACAATACATTTGGTATGAGTCTGCAATAGGCTAGGTTGCACAAAAGAGTGATGCAATTTTGAGCTGCACATACAAAAGCATCACATATCACTGAACAAGAGAAATAGCAGTCCCTCACTATCTGGCTCTCATGTAATGACCTCTGAAATAGCCTATTCAGTTCTAAGAATCATGTTTCCCAAAACACCTCAACAAACTGAAGGGAATTCCAGGAAGAGAATCAAAATGGAGAAAGAGAGCAAACCTGTTCATGAAGAATGATTTCAAAAGATAATCTACAATTATCTACAGAAGAAAGAACTACTCACAGTCATATACAAGGTTTTGACTTGTACTACTGAGGTGAAACTAAGAAACAAAATTCCAATCTTAATGTTGGGAAACATGCTGTGGCGAAATCTCTCATGGCCAGTGGTGGAAGCTCATCCCTCAAGAATGTCAAAACAAGACGCAAAGAAAATGCTAAGAAAATGAATCAAAACAAAAAGCAGTCAAGTAGCACTTTAAAGACTAACAAAATAATTTATTAGGTGAGCTTTCGTTGGCTCACCCACAATTATTTCCAATTTGGGGACAATTTATACCTCCAGATTAGTGGAACTGCTATGGGCACCCGCATGGCCCCACAATATGCTAATATATTTATGGCTGACCTGGAACAATGATTCCTCAGCTCTCGTCCTCTATTACCCCTCCTCTACTTAAGATACATTGATGACATCTTTATGATTTGGACCCATGGTACAGAGGCTCTAGAAGAATTCCCCAGAGACTTTACCAATCTGCACCCTACCATCAACTTATGCCTTGATTACTCCACACAAAAGACACATTTCCTGGACACTACAGTACAAATCAAGGATGGCCTGATTGGTACCACACTGTACTGGAAACCCAAGGATCGCTATACTTACCTACACCCTTCTAGCTTCCATCCTGCACACACAACTAGATCCATTGTTTACAGTCAAGCTCTTAGATACAATTGCATTTGCTCTGATCCAACTGAGAGAGACCAAAAACTGCAAGATCTCTACCAAATATTCATAAACTTGAATTACCCAGCAGGAGAAATAAAAAAAACAAATTGATAAGGCCAGACGAATACCCAGAGACCAGCTACTCCAAGATAGTCCCAAAAAAGCCAAGAACAGAACACCACTGATCATCACCTACAGCCCCCAACTCAAACTACTGCAACCAATTATTGAAGACCTACAACCTATCCTTAATCAGGATGCCACATTCCAGAAAGCCCTAGGTGACATGCCTGTTGTCTCCTACCAACAACCTCCCAACCTTATGAGGATTCTAACCAATAGCCACAGTCTATACTGCAGGAATACCAGTCCTGGGACTTTTCCTTGCAACAAAGCCTGCTGCCAGCTTTGTCCACATATCTAGTCTGGCAATACCATTACTAGACCTAACCAGGTTAGTCACAGAATCACAGGCACATTCTCCTGTTCCTCAACTAACATCATATATGCCATCATGTGCCAACAATGCCCAGATGCTTTGTATATTGGACAGACTTCAAAGTCTCGCAGACAAAGGGTTAATGGGCACAAAACAGACATAAAAATGCTCCTGATCCACAAACCAGTTAGTCTACATTTTAATGGAGTGGGCCATTCTGTTAATGACTTAAGAGTTTGCATCTTATTGAAGAAGAATTTTCAGTCTGCTTTAGAAAGAGAAACTGCTGAACTCTCTTTCATATTCAAATTTGACACATTAACACGTGTTTTGAACCGGGATGCAAATTTTCTGGGACATTATAGGGGCTCTTTGGCATACATGGCTTAATCTAATTCCTGCCTCCTCCCCCCCACCCCCCCGCCGCTCTGCCCTCTGGTTTGCTCACCTTGATAATTTTTTTCTGATTTGCCAGCTTTGATTACTGTTTTTGGTTCTTTATGCCTTAAATATTGAGTCTGTTCTGGTATGGCTATGATATGAAGTAGTGAGTCGGTCCCATGAAAGCTCATCACCTAATAAATTATTTTGTTAGTCTTGAAAGTGCTACTTGATTGCTTTTTTGTTTTGATAGTATATAGACTAGCACAGCTTACTCTCTGTTACTAGGAAAATGTAGTGTAGGCATTTGACTTGGCAATCTAACGAAGTCTTCCATCTTACTCCGATGAAAACTGGTGAAGCTTGTGTCCTTTTATGTTTTCCTATTAAGTTTCTTATGCTGCTCCACCCTCCTTGTTTATTTCTTCAGAGGATAAGTTACACCCAACATGTAACATGTTGCCAACATGTAATTTACATCACCCAATCCTCTTTGAATTTGACCCAACATATTTTAACATTTTTTAAGACAGATGTTTTAGTTGTACCCTGGTTAATTATACTTTTGCACCAATATTTATGTATTTCATGGAAGGCAGTTGTATTTTAACCATCTGAGAGCCATTTAGTACATACAAATTTGATTCTGTGAATTACAGTGAACATAATATTATTGAAATTAAATAGTCATTTTGGCACTGATCCTGCAACTAGAACCATTCATGTAAACACAGATATAACTAGGAACCCAGAGGATTTCAGCAAGGCTTTGCACAGGGTCTGTCCTCACTGCTTAGTTGTAAGGATGGGATTCAATACAGAAATACTTAATCTAGGAATTGTTTTCTGTATAATGCTTGGGAGTTCTGAAAATACAGGCATGGAAGACAGAATCACAAATGCCACCATTTTTACTAATTTCAACCTTGTTTACTAATCACCTTTACTCATGCATTAGTAAGCAGAGATGGTCTGCAACTTCTACTTGCAACATGTCCTGAATACATCTCAAAACATCCTGAGTGAAATATGGAAGGAGGCCAAAGCAATCAGTTTACAGTAGAAACTTGCTGCATGTTAACATCTGCCTCAGAAGAGGTGATTTTAAAAGTTTGTTTCATTTGCTTCTTGATCGCTCACACTTTCGAAATTTTTCTCGGGGAGTCTGGTTTTTACATTAGGAAGGTTGTACCAGTCCACCAAAACACTTCATTTACAAGCATAGTTTCAACGTGGTTTTGTCCAACTTATTATTCATGATTTTATCATTCCACTTTGTGTGAATAATAGCTTAGAGCCATTGATGAAAGATTATATTTTGTTATAGTGTGAATATGCTTTTCATATTCACGCAATGACTTTAACAAGCAGCATGGTCTACTAGGACTGAAAATATAGGTCTGGGAACCTGGAACTTGTGATTTCTAATCCTGGCTCATCCACTGCCTTGTCCTTCATCCAAAGATCTTCTTGAATTAGGAAGGGTAGTGTCCAGTTGTGGTCAACTCCCAACAGAAAAGAAGAAAGAAAATCAGATCTGAGGATGGGATAAAGAATATTGCCTTCCCTCACTGAAGATATTTATGGAAAGAAAATGGGAAGAGCTGGCAAGGGAGCATGGTAAAGTCAATGTAATCCAAAGGCCTGTTAGAAGGGAGCTGTGTGGGGAGACAGACACAGAATTAGCTTAACAGGGAAAAATATTGCTCAGAACCATAGGCCATTTCAACTGCCTCTGACAGGATGAAGATGAGGAAGGAACCTCCTTTATTGCTCTGAGACACATCTTGAACTCTGGCACCAGGCCTGTGGGTGCAGGACCCTGGGAACTCATGTTGTGGTTCTTCATCCTTTACACTCAGCAACAGGAAATGGGTGTTTAGGTGGAATTTCTTGTTCCTGATTACTTCAGCACCCTTCCACAGTGTGGGAAATCAGAAGGCTCTTCTTCACATCCACTTCCCTCATGGACCCAAAAAAACCCCAGTATTGAGCCCTACCAGTTAAATTATACATGGGAACCCCAAACTTCTGAATAGTTGCAAAGCTGCATCATTTTTTCCGAACCAAGGTAGTTTGAGCTGATTCATGTGGCATTCTGGTTTCAGCCTCTCAATTTAAAACAGCCTCACCCACAGGAGACAAAGGACCACTTCCTGTTTTCCAAAAGGAGAGAGATCATTGTTCACAGCTCTTTCTACTGTACTTTGAATCACAAGTACTTTTAAGCATATCATTAGAATGCTAATTTACATATATTTTAGCCTTCTGGGGCTCCTAGGAGATTAGGTGAGAATAAAAACAATTAGCCAAGAGAGGGCTCAATTACAACTCAAAGGTACACACTGCACTGGGAAAAGAGCAGTGCAACGCTGCTCCAAAGGAACTGTGCCACCTAAAGACAGTTATGTCTTTTCACTGATGATGACTAAAATGTCCTGGCAATGGTCACTCTGGACAACAGAATCCTCGGTACAGAAACATGAAACATAAATAAATTTACACCAGCTGCTCTATTCTTGAGAAAACACACAACACTAGAAGAAATATGAAACTAATAGTGGCATTTTTCAGTGATTCATATAACCTCTTAAAATTCTATAAGACAACAGAAGTGAATTATGCTCCACTAGCATGGTATCATCTGTTCTCTTTAAACAAAGGTTCTCAGAGTGGGTGATGATGTCTTCAGGCACAAACAATCAGAAAACTCTACAAGATTTCCCTCACAGAATTTTCCTCTGCGTTATTTTGTCAAACGCTGTGGTTTGCCCTCTTGATAAAGATCCTGGGAGTCTAGTGCATAGAATACAATCCCCTAGAATCAGGTGGGGAGGAATTGTTATCCACGTGAAGGCTTGTGCCTCTGCATTGGTTCTGGACCCCATGAAACTCTGCCTTGGTTTCCTGGGAGTGTGTTCCCCTGGAAGCCAAGCAAGAGAACTATGGCTGGGTACCTATCCTTCTAAGCCCCATGCTCCTTGAAAGGAGCCCTTCGGTCTAAAGAGAAATAGTGCCATTGTCTATGTTACATTTCACAGTACACATGAGATAACGAACACCTGCCCTTCACCTCTTGAATCTCTGGTCCTGCTGTGACTACAATGTGCTGTTCAGGGGAGAGGGCAGGGCACAAGCACTGAGGGGGTGCTTGACCTTTTAGCCACATAGCAGGGGACAGCCACGCACACAGGTCCTTTCAGTGTGTGGATCCTAAGGGCAGAATCTGATCTTTGGTTTTCTTGTGCATTTTAAAGTACATCTCAATCTGACAGTGCTATATGGTTTCTGTGGGACAAGGCACTCTACCAGAACTGCTTGCGTACAAAGTGGTAATTAGATTTTAGAAGTTCACTGATAAAGGCGCTTTTACTTTACAATGCCCTCCAAGCTTACATAAGGCCGATGAACCCAAGTGGTCAGCAGAAGGGAATAAACCTGTGACCTTAGGGGCTAAAGCCATGGGCTGTACCACATAACCTAAAAGTCAGCTGTCTCTCAGCTAAGGCTATATAGCAGAGACTTCATTCTCTCTTGTCATTGGTCACAATGCGTCTGGGGTCACACATTTGGGATCTAGGTAGACTGTAGCGGTTGCCTCTCTTTTTGTTGTTATTGTAACCTGTCTGGTATTTATGTTGCTCAGCTGTACAACCAGGCTGTTTCTACACTAGCATTCCTCTTTTGCAAGAGGCATGCAAATAAGGTAAATCAAAAATGCAAATGAGGTGCAGATTTACGTATCTTGCACTTCATTTGCATATTTTTCTTTCAAAAGAAAAGCAGTGTAGATGCTGCTCTTTCAAAGTAAACCCCATCTTTGAAAGACCCCTTCTTCCTATTCTTTTTTAAGACACTGTTTTGAAAGAATATCCAAATGAGATGCAAGATATGTAAATCTGCACCTCATTTGCATTTTCAATTTCCCTCATTTGTGTGCCTTTTTCAAAAGTGGGATGCTAGGGTAGACTTAGCCCCAGTGTTTTCATATCTACAAGGAAGTTCTGGGAACTACAGAAATACTCACGCAGGTCGGCCTTCCGCAGATTTTTCATTCTGATAACTTTTACACTGAGCAAGTTGCAAGGAGAGGACTCCATCTGTTGAACAATGACAAACAAAATTGAACATATACAGAAAGAGAGAAATAAATGCCACACTGAGGTGAGTCAGCTATTGTGTCACCTCGACTGATTCAATATTAATTATTGAAGAGTTTGTACATGAAATTCTTCCCTGTGGCATGTTCTTCTTCTTTCTCTGTGCAGGTTTATGGTAATGTAGATCCATCCCATGCATGGAACACTAGTCAATCCTCCGGTTTTCCCAGATGCTTCACTTTCTATTCTGGGTAAGCTGGGGAGACTCCACTTTCGAGGTATAAGGTTAGTTGTTATAACTTAGCTCCACTCACTCATAGTCAATAAAAAAATATTGAGGAAGAAATTGCATTAATCAATCAATATGATAGTCGTGGCATAACATCTTATGATCCAATGGGATAGAAATGTGTGTGTACATAAGTGTATTTTGTTTTATCAATACTAGTCAGTACAGTTAAAATAAAAACACCAGTTCCATTAATTTGTGCAAACTCAAAGGAAATAATTTCTTCTTCACCATAATTTGACTGATAGATTAAAAATTTGAGCAGACTAACAGTTACTGAGGGACTTGAAAACATTCCTTTTGTTTTGGGCTTTATGTCATCAGCAGCATTTAAACTGGTGGGTTCCATGCAGAAAAAATGTATTCTGTATAGAAATGGTCTTATTGAATCTTAAATGACACATCTAATACTCTGTAAAGCTACAGCTGAAAAATACTTGGAAATGTCCACTGTCTGGGAATTCTGCTCTTTCCCCTTTTTACTTGAGCTACTGTTAAGAAACATATTGCACATTCTTCAGAGTCTGCAACAGCTGGCAGTTCATACTCAAGGGTAGCAATTCCATGACCGAAACCAGAAAGCTCCAAAAGTAAAAACATTTTGATCTAAAGCTTTGTCGTTAACACTAACCAGTGAGCCACATACAAGCAGAGAATAGTCACATTTGGACTGGACATGACTATTTTGCCCACTGCACAGTCAATAGGAGATCATGTAGCAGTGCAAAAAAAATGCCAGCATGAATATTGTAGACATTATCCACCAAATCCTCAGCTGACTGAAATCACCATAACACCACTGATTTCCATGGAGCTCTGCCCATTCACTCCACTGATGATTTGGCCTATAACATCAACAGAAGTGGATATAAAAAAAGCTTTGACCCCTATAGAACATAGTAAGTCTAATGGGCATTTCTAAAATTCCCATCCTGAGTTTCCTTGGTTGAGGCAACTTTTCTTTCAAAGATGGAGCCTGAAGAAATATTTGTCCTGGAAATGTAAGGAAATCATTGGAAACTGAAGAGCACTTAATACTCCTGTCAGGAATGTGAAACCTAGGACAAAATTCTCATCTTGAGCAAGGATCAGAGAGACAAGGCACACATCCACTAGCACAGAGGTCAAGGGGAGGGTGTTCTGTAGAGGAATTTCCTTTGAAAGAAATGAATAAAAGTCCCATGCTCCAATCCACACAAATAAAAGAGAAGAACTTCACAATGAAGAAAGGATAGAGGAAAGGATTCAAAGCAGAAACAAGAACATTTAGTATGTGAGGCAGTAAATGCTACGATCACTAATCACTTAGTCAACTTTTTGCTGCTAGGCAAATTCAATCCCTCCTGACATCCCCACTAAAAGCCTAAATTATTATGTTCGGCTGGTACTTAATATCCCATTTTTTGCACTGCTCTATGTATTGGCTCATCTGATGTGTGTCTACCTTTTGCAATAGATTTCCTTGCATGCTTCACTTTAAAACAAAGCAAGAGAGGGCAGTGGTAAGCATCTGCAGTTGCAATTGTTACTATAAATTCATTATTGCATTGTCACAGGTTGCCTCCCAAATTTAGAAGCGCTCATTAACCCCTTAGATGTTTTAACCTTTCCCCTAGTTTCCTCTGAGAGTTATCCCAGAGGCACGGAAAACTGGGTCATTTTTGAATATGTAGTTTCAAACTGCCCACATCACCATACCACCTGACTACCTGCCTAACACAGAGTTACTGCATATCAAGTTGGAGGTGCAGAGCCAATACAGAGCCCACCCAAATGTCTTCATTGCTATGGCAGATGGTGTTACAGGAGGAGGTCCCACAGCGGTAGCTAGAGAACGAACAGCAAGTCTGCCTCCCGTAGCCTCATTGTGTAGTTAAAGCAGCACTCTGGCAGCAGTACAAACTGCAGGAGCTGCCTGCTCATCTGAATCCCACGGAATCTTATTTTGTTCTTTCTTACCTGGGATGAACTGGTAGCTACCCCCATTGTGAGCTTTGCTGTGTTCAAGTCAGAGGCTAAAGGTGGCACTTGAGCGTAGGTCAGAGCTGACAGTAACTCCCAAAGTAGGTTTACAGTCTTTAACCAGGTAGCAGAGAATGAGCAGGTGGTTTATAAACTGACTCAGCGCCCCACCCTTCCCTGCCTTCTAAAAATTAAGTAATTTCCACCTCTTACCTCCCATTAGGTGTGGGAACTGGAAACATTTCCTTTGCAGGTATAGTGACTGTGGGGGAGAGGCGGGGGGAGACAGTACAGAAAAAGAGGCTCTATCCATCTAATTATAGGGGCCTGGCCTATGAAGAGTAAGATTGTACTTTCATATAACCCCTTCTATGTTAAGCAATGCCAAAGGGCTTTTCAAACTAAAAGAGGGAGGACAAGGGGCAATGCCATGACAGGGGATTAGTATAGAGTATCAAAACAGGAGAGGTTGGAGGCTGAGGCATGTCGAGAAGTGAGAACAAAACACCTGACAAGATTAGATAGTAATGGGGGATTCGTAAGTGCACTGAGGGGAACTAATTGTGTAACTACAGTTCTGTGATACCTGTTGGAAAAACTGCTTCCACCTGCCCGTAAAGCAACAGGGCTCCAAGAAGCCCCAGGCAGGAAACTGGTGGGGGTGGTAGATGCAAGCTGGCAGCATGTGCTCAGTCCCACACTCCAGCAGCCACTCCCTGGCCATTAGAAATAAGGTCCACACTGCCTGGGACCACACTGGACCCTCCCAGGGTTCCCCCAAGTTCTCCCAGGAGTACACACATGGGACCTGCAAGCAGGTCCCCTTCCTGGTGCATCACTGAGGTCTCGGATTTACTGATGCACTATGGTCCTCGATGGGACAGCTCTGCCAGGCACCCACATCCCAGTCCTGGCACCTGTGCCATGTGCACCCACTGGGGCATCCCACCTGGATCCCATGGGCAGCCCCTGGACACAGCTTCTGGGTTGCCTGCAGCCCCACAACACACTGCCTGACCACCAGGAGCAGAGGGGAGGCAGCTGCACACCTCTGCCATGCCTGGGAGCATGCCAGCCACTCGGGCAAGGGGCACAGCCCACCTCTGGGTGCAGCTGCCTGCTATGGGGCATGGCTGCTGGTGACAGCCAGCACCCACCCCCTCTGGACACAGCTATGGGCCATATGCATGCAGGGAGAGGGCTCGGGGATGCCACAGCTGCACCTGGCATGCCTGCCACCCACAGGTTCGGGACCACTACGTGGCCACCCTTGAGGCTGTCCTGACAGTGCGCAGTGGGCTGGCTGGTGGCCATGACTCTGTCCAACATGGCCCTCCATCCAGGGGGCATGGGCTCACAAGCCCTGACCGGACCCATCCCATGGCCCAGAGCCCGCTGCCTGGGGACATGGGCCACGGGCCACAGAGGCTGTGCAGAGTATGACCACAGTGTTCCCCCACTTCCCACCCTACACCTGCCCCCAGCCCCACCACCCAGCCAGGCAGCCCCAGTGAAGAGCCCAAGGCCAGAGGGACCTGGACGAGCATCACCCAGGGAGGACACAACACCTCCCCTGGTAGCACCCGCAGTCCAAGGGTCCATCACCAGCCGACAGACCACGGCTACCATACGCATACGCTGGCAGCTGCCATCCAGGAGCAGAGCGCCATTGCAGGGGTGTTAGCCGATGGTCAGGTGAGATGCCACTATGCCCTTGTATTAGTATGAGATATTAACTGCCAGAGCAGAGCTCACCAGTGACCAGGCTAAGAGCTGCTGAAAAGCAGCTGGGTTCTTTTGTTTGTGTGTTCCGGTTAGCACAGTAACAGCAGGAGCCAGGTTACCACTTCATCAATTACCTTGTTTATTTACCTAACAAGTTAATCTCTTACTGTTACAATGTTGCTTTATTTGTTACCTCGCGAGTTCAGCTCTTGTGGTTACAATTGTTACAAGGTTTATACTTTGATTACAAATAGCTAGCATGCACTGTAGTTCATAGACCTATACTTCTTAAATGCGTGCAAAAGAAATAAAAAGTAAAACCTAGCAAGTCTTATCCTCACCCCTGCATTACCAACGTGGCTTGGCCAGTTTCCTCTCTCTCAATCCCTTGGGAAGAAGTCCTTTGTCCTTTTTTTCGAGGAGTCAAAATGGGCATCTCCTGGAACCGTGGGAGACCCCACTCTCCTGTCCAGCAGGAAAGATGATCGGAGCTCAAATAGGGGGTCTGCCGGACCCCTCTTTATACCCATTGGGTCACATAGGCTTCTTCCCTGGTTTAATTGAATTAAACTGTCTGATACTGGTTCTCACAGGCAGTTCAAGGGTGTAGTTCACACCTGTGAGGTAGAGACAATTAGGGGCATTTGTGTCTTAATGGGCCAGAGATTTTTTCCTCCCCAAGTCTGGGACCATGTGGGCAAATCAACTAATGGTAATTAGCCAAGGGCAGTCTGAAGCCCGGCTGTTAATTAGCCCTTTGTTCTTTGCTTTGCTCCGGAGCTTCAGAGGCTGTAGCTAAGATAAGCCCATCTGCGCTCTCAGGCATTCCAGGGCTGGGCTATTCCTTTTTAACCCTTTCGTGCTCTGAAGCACCTAGGGAAGGCAAGATGGAGTAGAGCAAAAGGGGGCGGGGGCTCTGTCTGGCTACAAGGGGAGCAGCAACAAGTGGACTGGGAGTGGCTGCAGGCAGAGCGGGAACAGCTGCAGGCCCGGGTGTAGTCCTTGGAACTCTGGCTGGCCTGGGTAGACCATGAAGTGGACCTGGTTGAGGCCTGGGTAGCCCAGTAGCCCTGTTGCAGCACAGTTCCCGGGGCCCTGCCGCCTCCCTGACCCCCCACCACTGATGTCCTCCCTGCTGCCCCCATCATCCCTGAGCCCATGCCTTAGGTACTCCTACAGGCCCTGCGATGGACAGCAGTGGTAGCCCACACCCACACTCTCCAGGGCCTCCTGTTCCCCCCAGCATCCCCGCTGACCCTGTGGCTGCCCCCCCCCCAACCTCTGCCTCCCCATGCTCCCAGCCTTGAGGCAGGCCCTGGACTGGAAGCGGAAAGGGACCCTGTGGCCCGTGTGGCTCAAGGCCGGCCACCCACCCTCTCCCTAGGACAGTGCCCCCCTCCCAGTTCACAGCACCCCATTGCAACCCCCTCACAGTTACATATGTAGTTCATAGGTGCACAGAGTCCATATAGAAGTTTTTATTAATGTACAATTACTTGGTTTAAGTCTTTCACAATTATCTATCATTTGGCAATTGGTTTCAGTTTTTTTTTAAAATCATCCCCACCTGTTTCCTTTGGGTGCAGGAAGGACAACAGTGAGGGGCTGGAAGGGCCGTTGGCATGGGGTGGCCCCCAGAGGTGACCTGGGGAGGGTTATTGGGGGCTGGGGCAAGGTGGTCCTGCAGTGTCTCCCGGCTGCAGATCCCCTCTCCATGCACCTGACAGCTAGGTGCAGCACCCAGCTGTTCATAGGGGCCATCGCCCTGTGGCCCCCACCCAACAGAAAATCCTCCCCACTTCCCCACCACCAAGTTATGGAGGGTGCTACAGGCAGCCACAACGTGGGGAACATTCTGCTCCCCAACGTGCAGCCAGGCAAAATAACTCTCCTTATTGTACACAAGAAACACATTTTCTTATTGCAATACATGCAGGATATAACCATACAACTATTTACAGATGGGAGGGAGACATGGGTGGCCTGTGGAGGGGGGGCGCTTACTGCTGGGCTGGAGTGAAGGACCTTGACCCATACCATCCCCAGGATGTGCAACCCACCCCCAATCTGGGGTCCCTGATGAGACTGGGAGGGGGCAGGAAGGACGGGGAGGTAGGCCCAGGGGTCCGTCTCAGCTGAGCGATTGGCCACAGCAGAGATCCCTCCAGGGAGACAGGTGGGTGGGGCCATGGCAGGAAGGGAGCACTGGGGCCAGCAGCTCCCAGAATGTGCCTGCCACATCCCAGAGGGTCCCCATGAGCTCCCCCAGGCCACCTGGCACTAGGTGGCTTCACTCTTCTTCAGGCAGATGGAGGTAGTGCTGTGGAGGTCCTCCACTGCTCACCTCTGTCCACTCCTGGAGTGGGGACACCCTGGTGCCAGTAGTGGTACAGCCCAGTCGTCATTCCTCACCTGAGGGGAGTTGTCCGGCACAATGGAGGGTGCCAGGCTCTCCCGGCTCTTGAATTGCACAACTGCAAGAATGGGAAGGGACAGGCCATGAACCCCAAACCCTGCTCCATGGCCCACGCCCCCCTTCCCCCATGGGTGGCGGGTCAGCCCTGGAGCACCATGGTGGTGACACCATCCCGAGAACCATAGCCCAGCTGGGCTATGGCTGGGCAGGATCTGCTGGGGGTGTCGGGAGCCCTTTGGTGAGCCTGGAGCTCCTGCCCTGTGATCCTGGGTGTGTTGGGTACATGCCTGACAGGGTACATACCTGACAGTCCACTGCCGAGGTCGGGGGATGTCTGGCTGGCAGAGGCCCAGATGGAGGTGTGGAAGGTGAGGTCTATTACTAGCTCCCCCTCCTTGCTGGACCACTCCACTGTTCCTGTTGGCTCTGAGTCTGGTCCTGCTGTCATGGGGCTGGCCAACAGTCCCAGCTCATCAGCATCCCCAGGCTCATGCTCCTCGGCCAAGGTGTTAAGGATGCTGGGTGGGGAAGCGGTGTCCCATGGGCCCAGGAGGCTCCGGAGATCCCAGTAAAATGGGCACAAGGTAGGGGTTGCCCCCGACTGGCTGGCCAAGTCCCGAGCCTTGGCATACCCCTGCCGCAACTCCCTGACCTTGCCTCTCACTTGGACAGGAGAGCGGGCAGGGTGGCCACAGGTAGTCAGGCCCTTGGCCAGCTGGACAAAAGCTGCTTCATGTCCGTTTCATGCAGGACCTACTCCTCCTGCCATAGGTTCAGCAGGTACCAGAGCTCAGGTCCTGGAGCTCATGTCCTATCCAGGAGGGGACTTGCTTCCCCCTCACCTCCGGGCAGACCCCTGCAAGCCCTGGGCACACTTGGAGGTGGGGAGCTGTGGCTTCTGACCTGGCTGGGTGCTGGCCATGCTGCTGTAAGCACTGCTGGGGGTCGTGCTGGGGTGGGCAGAAGTGGCACACGTAAAGGCTGCTGCCTGCACACACTCAGCTTCCTGCAACAGGCTTTCTGGGTCTGTGAAGCTTTAAGGGCTGCTGCACGCACAAACCATAAAGCCCCGCAGGCACTGGGCAGCACGTCTCCACATCCCAGCTGATCGGTGCCATGACAGACCCTGCTCTTTCGAAAGAGCAGGTTGCTGAGCATCTACACGTCTTCTTTCGAACGAGGCTTTCTAAAAGGTGCACGTTTCCTATTTCACATTTGGAAGAGCAGTTTCAAAAGCTGAGGTGCATTCCTTTGACTCTCTTTTCGAGAGCGCATGCAGTGTGTGTAGATGCTCCACTCTCTCTTTCGAAAGAGTGCCTGGAATTTTGAAGATTATGGCTAGTGTAGATGTGGCTTAGATGTCTGATCTGAAACATACAATGAAAGCTGTCTCACAACTGTCCCTCTAGCAGGTACTAAGACTCTTGTACATTTTAAGGTGCAGAACACAACAAAACAGGATTACAGCATCTCCTTTCCAAATCATACCTACTGCGTAACCACTATAATAGATAAATATTATGGCCCATTTCTCCTCATCCAATATTTAAGTAGTTCCAATTGACCTTCCCCACTACACACACGCACACGCACACGCACACGCACACGCACACGCACACGCACACGCACACGCACACGCACACGCACACTTTCTCTGATGGAACAGACTTGGCTTTGCTCCCACTCATGTCCAAAAATGTTTTCGGGATGGGCTAGGTGCATCCTAACTGATCATGAGCTAAACACACTCCCATTCACAGTCAGTTGCAAAGCACTGGCTTTGTGGTTGAAATATATATGAAGAGTAGGAGCCTTCTCACTGCAGGTAGAACTTGCTTGGGATTTTCCTAGAGGCTGTGAGCAAGGCCTTATGGGCTTCTCAGCCCTACTGTCTAGTGCTAGCACTAGCTGCTGGAGTAAATCATGAGCACCAGCAACTATGATCTCACAAAATGATTCAAGGATAGTTGAGGAAGAACCACCATCCAGGGCATCCCGACAGCAGACTACTAATAGCATTACCGCCTCCTCAAGATCAGGAAGAAGTTGAGGGGCCATCCACTTACAAAAGAAGTTAACCTTGTGGGGAGGAGTATTTTAGGCCATTTGTAGAAGGGGAGGAAGATGTTCATACCTATACGCTGGGCAAATTGAACGTTTGGGATCCCCATTTTTTCTAGTCAACGCTGGGTCAAACAAAGAGATTGCAATTGTCGAGATATGTTAAGTTGCACATTCCTAACAATCTCCATATGCTCTTATGCATGTTACCCTATGAAAAGACACACCCTGAAGAAATCCTTTAATAATTTTTTTTAACAATCTGTGTGGGGCAGTGAAAACGAGTTTAAACAAAAATTACTGAACTCAATCGTCCACTGAGGCACCACAAAGCTAATACATATAAGATGCATCTTTTCGTAGGTATCACGCATAAGGCCATATGCAGATTGTTAGGAATGTGTAACTTAACATATCTTGGAATATATATATGTATATACAGATATATAATTGGCAAGCCTTCCCAAGGCTTTGGTTTCTCCACATACGAGAAGACACAAGAAAAAAAAAATCCTGGGAAATTAAGTCTATAGGATAGTGACTATTTTATTTGCTGTTTCCTCCATTCCACTGCATAAGGCCCGAACAATCGACTTTTCATTATTCAGGATGCCATAGTCAGTCATTTGAACCAGAGCATCAAAATTCTTTTCCCTTAATGAACGCTCCTTTGTGGTGCATGGAAGCTTGCTGTTTCCTCTTTTCTACTGCTCTGCACAGGGCCTGAACAATCATATTTTCATTATTCTGGATATTGTAGTCAGTCATTTTCACCAGTTTGTCAAAATTCTCTTCGCTAAATGAGAGCTCATTTGTACCATAGGGAGTACAGGGACTGGAGACATCAACTTCCCCCTCCTCCATCTCCGTAGGGCTGCGTTCTACACCTAGAGGAAAAATGTTCACCAGTGAAACAAAAGGCAGTTTGCAGCTTATATCAATTAACAAAGCAATAATTGACTTGTGAGGGAGATTTCTCTGTAGTGAGAGAGATGGCACAGTTAATTGCCATGAGGATGTAGAGGTGTTTCTAGCCAAATGAAGTTTTTCAAACGCTATATCATCACTTTCCAGAATTGAGGAAAACCAGAAAGCAGACAGGGTTGGAACGAGGAAGAACCCATCCTTACAACACTCATTACAGAGAGGTAGCCGTGTTAGTCTATCTTCACAAAACACAGAGCACTTCAGATCTGAAGGGGAGGGTCTGGCCCACGAAAGCTCATCCCCAAATAAATCATTTTATTAGTCTTTAAAGTGCTACATTACAGCTGTTTTGTTTTGTTCAGTAACAATGAGGAGACAATTACAGATGTGAACAAACAAACAAGCTTCCAAGCAGTCTCAGTGAGAGACTATAAATTATTTTGTTAGTTTTTAAAGTGCCATATGATTGTTTTTTTTGTTTTGTGAACACTTATTACTATTCATCCTCCTGAATATCATTTACAGGGAACCTACATGATGCTGCCTACCTGCTTCCCCAAGCTAGGAAGGAAGGGAAGCAAAAAGAAAATGGAATTCTGAGATCAGAAGAGACTCAACTATGAAATTTGTTATTAGTGATGAAACGATGCCCCAGCCAGCACAGGTGGGTCACACTGAAGGGAAAATGATGACCAATTCAGTGATCTGATTGTTGATACTGTTGACTAATATATGCTGGCTAGCATATATATACACCCATTAATAATAAATATTAGTATACCTAAAACACAAATAGCATTAAGCACAAATATTATTGTAGTTGCATGGCCTAAATTGGTTATCATTGGCTCTGCTTACTTATGATAAGTATCCCATAACCCCTTTACATCCCCGGAAATAAGTTTTGACTTGAGCAGTTAAGGAAGCTGTCAAGATCCAGAGAGATGAGTGTTTTACCATAGCAACAGAAAGTTACTTTTACAGGCCTGTGCTGGTATGTTCCAAAGGAAATAGGACAAGATGTGATTCTTCTACCCTAGCACAAACCTAGGAGTTGCCTTCATGCCTGATGGTGTCTGAAATGCAGGTGTTCAGAACAAAAAGATAATGGGTACAACATTGAACGAGAAAAAAAGCTGAAAGCTGATTGATTAAAACTTGTTTCAGCTGATGTATGCAGTACCTTTTCCTTTTGAACCAGCAGGGTATGAAAATGTGACTGACGGGGTATAATTTTGGGGCGCACATTCTGCATAAGGTAAATGTAACATTGTTGCACAAGACAGCTTCTTAGAGAGTGCTGTCATATAGAACCATTTCCCTGTATTATATTATTGTTGGGCTATAGGAATAAACCTGACTGACATTAGTTATGTGGTCTCTTGAGTATATGTCATAGCAAGTCACTGCATGGTGAAGCAATTGACTGTATAATTTATCAGCAACACTGAAAACAGAGTTCTCAACCTGTGAAGACTCGTGTGCGTGTGTGAGAGAGACAGAGAGAGAGAGATAAAAACTATTAAATATGTGCAAAAGACCCAAAAAACGGAAGGTCTCAGTGAAGCTGGTAGAGTGGAACTTTGCTTCAGCAGAATAGAGTCCTCACATCTCCCATTTTAAGGATTTGCATTTTTAATTAATTTAGTTTACACTGGTGCAGAGCAGACAGCACCATACTTTTGAAGATGGAAATAACTGTGTGGCTAAAAATGGGCACTGTGCCTTATAATGATGGACAACTGAGCGGTAGTGACTCAATGTGAAAACAGTCATTCTTTTCCATGAAAAAGTTGATTATAGTGAAATCAGAAAGGAGAATACACCCAAGAGAGTCATCAGATATGCCATGGGCAGCACAGGTTGATAAAGCAGACTTTTTAACATTACTGACTACTCATAGCTTACCAGGAGCTTTGTATTTTTTGAAGGTGTCATTTACTAAAGGGAAAAAAACCACAATAGGAGCTCTTGGACTCTCAGCATCTTCAAACAGATAACACTCCTTTAGATTTTTCCTGTCTTCCTCACTCAACTGGATTCTGGGGAAGGGGATTCCCTGTTTCGAGACGTACCTCTCAATTAGGTCCAGAGGCTGAATAACAACAGAACAAAGATTTTAGACCTCAAACAGGAGACAAAAACCAGGATTTCCTGAAACACAGTAAATAAGCAAGGGGCATTTCTATAACTAAGGCATTACACATGAATTCACACAGGAATATGCGAGCTCAGGGAAGACTGTCATAGAACACTGATGCAACAGTTTAGTTTGCTACTTGTAGTGCTTTAAACAAAATAGGAAAGCAAGCAGTCACACCCATATAGATTCCAAACCCACCAGAAAACTGAAGTACTAATTTAAAAATACTACTACACAGATTCCATAAACAGATTTTGAACTGGAGTATCTGAGAAGAACACATGAAAAGTGTATGTAACTTTCTAAGACATGTACATGGGCCACATCACCAAACTATGTGAGCACCTTACAGTCTTGAATGTATTTAGCTTCATATCATGCCTCTGAAGTAGGGAAGTGGAAGTAACCCCATCTTCACAGATCAGAAGGTGAGGCACAGAAAGGCAAAGTGACTTGCCCGTGTCACAAGGTTGCAGGGTTGGGAGAAGCAGGTAATTGAACCTTGACTTCTCAGAGCCTTCCTTCCTCACGATAATTTATAACACGATATTAGCTACTGAACGACTTTGTAGAAATTTGAGTCTTAAGGTACTGAATAGCTCCACTGACCACGGAGCTGCCAGAAAGCCACAAATCATCTTATCAACAAGGAAGTAATCGCTATATAATCATATGCAATTTAATGATCAACACTGTAGCTAGCAGAATGGGTCAGAGAACTGAAATACTTCTAGTAGACAATTTTGAGCAGCAATGGAAAAAAATCTTCATTTGAAATGTTTCGGTTCAAAGATGAGATTTGTATTCAGAAAGGTTTGAACTGATTAAAAAGGGGGAAATGATTTGTTTCAAACCAACAGTTCAAACTGAAACAACATTTTTCATATCATTTGCACAACGTCACTCCGATGTCATGATGGAACACTTCAGAATAAGAACAAGGCTTGTCTGTGCAGGAGATACAACTTTCTCCCATGGTAGTCCAAGACAGTGAAATTAACTTCCCCATAAATGAAGGGCCATCAAAAACCTCACCACTTTCCACTCTGAGAGCAATGTCCTTTTCTTTGATGTTGCCTGCTCTAATATAAATACAAATCAGCAGACACATTGAGCAACCATCACCTACCAAACAAGATACACCATGCACTTCACCCCCAGGGGAGAATATGAAAGAACAAACAGCATGTGACAGATGTGTCATCACATTGCTTAATGCACTACTGGAAGACACTCAGATACTATGGTAACGAGCACAGTATGAAAACCTATCAGCTGGGTCTTCACTACAAAGTTCTGTCCGCAAAAGTCACTGTTGACAAAGTTTTACCAATAGAACCTCTGTCTACAGAACATGTCCATACCTAATAAGCCCCCTCTGTTGATAGAGAGGCCCCCCAGAGCATCTATACTATTATTCTGTCTCTACTAAATCTGTCTACAGAGGCACTATGCCTCAAATTTTCAGGACATAACTGCCAGGAAAAAGGTTGTGTTCTGTCCACAGGTTCTAGGCAGAAGGCATTTGTAGCATGAATGCTCCCTAGCTTTGTTGACAGAAGACCTCTTCTGTCGACAAAACTTTGTAGTGTAGACACAGCTCTATAGAATAGAATTAAAATATTGCATTGTTTCAAGTTTTTGAGTTTCAAAAACTCACAATGAAACTTGTAGTCCAAAATTTAACCTCTCTTGTCAAGTTACCCCTTTGAGCTACCATGTTGTTCAGTTATGGCTTTTTGAAACCAAAAAGTTGAAATGACATGAGGTGTAAGTTGAAATAAATCACTTCAAAATGTTGATTTGTCAGTTGTCATGTAATGTAGAAAAATCAAATTTTTGTTGGAATTGACATTCCCCATCCCCCACCCCTCCCAAAAAAAATCAGGTTCAACAAAACTATTTTGGTAGATAAATTTTCTGCACAAAAAGTTTTAATCAGCCTTAATAACTCCTTTCTCTTACTGTGTGCGCCTGCCGATTTCTTCTCCTAGTTTTTCTATTACATTACTGAGAAACACTGAAAATACCTTAAGTGAGTTTGTTGGACTAGTAAAGATTCATGGATTTTAAGGCCAGAATTGAAAACTGTGATAATCTATTATCTGAACTCTTGCATAACACAACCCATAGTATTTCCCTGAAGTGCTAATTCTAGTACAAAACACAGAACAAAGATATTTACCTATTATTATTATTATTATTATTACATAGTGCCAACGAAATGAAGTTTCATTCTTCTGGAATCAATTTCCTCTTCTAATATTGGAAAGTTAGGAAAATTGGCTACTAAATGCTTAAGGCTTTGATGAAAATGACCATCACTGGAAAGAAAGAATAATTTGACTGCTTTTACCTGTGTCTGTGAGCAGCCACTGTAATTTAAATGCAGGATAACATCCACCTTTCTCTGAGGTATCAAGAGTGGGGGGCAACTTGTATTGATAAAAAATCCCGTGTCTGCCAAAGATAGAGGGTCTTCTGCTGTTTCAGCTAGTTTGTTTGGGAAAGTGTCCAACACGGTGTCTGAAATACAAACATATCTTGTTAATACTACCATAAGAACAGATGACCTGCTTTCCTGATGACAATGAAGAGGTCAAAGAGAAGAAAGGAGAATTCCGCCCCCTACCCCATTGCTTCTCTTGGCTGTTGACACTGCAGTTAGCCTTGACTTAGACCACAGTGGTTCCCAACCTGGAGTCTGTGGACTCCTGGGGGTCCACAATGGAATTTCAGGCATCCGTGATAAATAGAATTGGCTTGGATGGGGGTCCACAAATGGTTTGGGAGGGGAGGGGGCGTGAGTGGGGATCCACGCTACTGAAAAGGTTGGGCCTGAGGAGGAAGAACAAAGCTCTCGCTGTTCATTCCCTTCCTGTCTACCTATTTTGCCCCTCCCCACTTTTGAAGTCACATTGCCTGGTGACATGCAGACCAACAAAAAAATTACCTGCGACCCACCAAAGCAATATCACTATGAACATTCAGCCCGAACAAGCCAATAGATTGAACTTTAATTCAAACTTCAGTGCTTGAGGATGGAGAGGTAGAATTTAAACATGAAGCATCAACATTCTTCACACCATGCAGCTCCCCTCACTGTATTCCAAACCATCTCAAAATACACCACTGCTAATCATGCTTTATTACTGTGCCTTTCCATGTAGAAAAGTGTTCATTCTCCAGGTACTCGTTGTGCAGCTGGAAGCCTCTTAGGAAATTGGGGAATTCCGCAACTGTTGGCCGCCCTGTTAAGACGTCTCGAAAAGCTGCAGAAAGGGGGCCTGCAGGAGTCAGCGTGCGAGTCTCTATCTCATGAGGCTTTGTGTACAGAACTGGATCTTCCTCTGCAGAATGAAGAAAGAAATTCTAAAATACTTAGTTTGTCTAGATCAATATCAGGGAGTAGGTGTGTTCCCTATAGTAATAATCGTAATGTAGTCAGAGGGGTAGCTGTATTAATCTGCACTTTCACAAATAACAAGCAGTCCTGTAGTTATTTAAGTTAATTTGCTTCTACTGGCCCTGGGGTTTGACACACACAACCCCCATTTTTTCCTTCCTTCCTCCCCCACCCCACTAGATAAACCCTGAATCCTATTTGTCTACCCCAAAATCTGAGGAAGTGGGCCTTACCCACAAAAGCTCATTATCTAACACAAACTTGTTCTTCTTTAAAGGTGCCAAAGGAGCGCTTTGGTATGTCTACACAGCAAAGTTATTTCGGAATAACAGCTGCTATTCTGAATTAATTTTGAGAGCGTCTACGCAACGCAACCATTATTTTGAAATAGTTTTTGAAATAGTGGACAGCTTATTTCGAAATTGGCAAATTGTATTGGCTGTGGCTACACTGCCCCTCCCTTTCAGACGGGACATGCAAATGCAGCCAATCGAAAATGCAAATGAGGCATAGATCTAAGTATTCTGTGCCTCATTTGCATACTCACATGGGATCTCAATTCCAGAAGAGCTGATTTCGAAAACCAAAACAGCCATGTAAGAAGGGTTCATTCAAAGGAAACCCTGCTTGTGAAAGCACCCTTCCTCCTAATTTTTTTTTCAAGAATAAGAGCGCTTTCAAAAGCAGGGTTTCCTTTTGAATGAACCTTGTCTACAGTATGCTATTTTTCTACTGACAATAGTATGTTGCAATCATGGCAGGGTTAGGTGAAAAGGGTCTATGCCCTTTTCCCTTAGAACAGCTTGTTAGTATTTCTGGGTATGGAGTGCTGACCCTGTTTGGACAAAAAGCTGAAGGTTTTAGACAGGCATGCTTGGATTCTCCTCATGAGAATTTTTGGGAAACCTGACTTGTTTCTGCTTCCATGGTAAGACACCTTACTGTGCCAAGCCACCAGTAAATGATCTGGAAGCATGGCCCCACAGAGCATTCTTGCAAGTTTTCAAGCATAGTACCTGTACAGAACAAGCAATCTTTCCTTATTCCTTTTCCTTATTCTGAGAAGGCTTATGGCCATCTAGAACACGTGGGAAGTTTCATGAGTCACTAATGATTTTTTGCCTGTGACCTACCCAATGCAGAGCAAAACTCAAGCATCCCCTGGAGCAACTGTTTTAAAATCCAGGTGCTGCTGTAAGTAGCACACACTCCAGGCAACCCCTGTCCCCCACTGGGCCAGCATCTGCTGGAACTTGCTGCAGTCCCCCTCCCAGTGCCCGTAAGCGATTGGACACCCCCACCCCCCAGCCCACCACTAGTTCATGTGCATGGCTGCAGGGACTTTTCATGAGCTTTTCATTACTTCTGGAAGAGACTGCTATTAAACAAAGCACTGCTTTAAGAATGACATGATGAAGCCACCCACTTCCCCTGGGCCAGCCCCCAGGTGCTGCTTTATGAAGGTTGGGCTCAGACAAGTGGCAAATTATTTTTTCCATCTAGTGCCCCACCACAGTTAGGGAACCCTATGGCATCAAATTTCTCCATGATCTCCTGCACATTCCCCCAGTCACTGTCTTTGGTAGGAGAAGTTTATTGATCACCTTGACTAACTGGAGGACAACAACAATTCCCACTGTAGATGTGCCCACTCCAAAATGAAGTGCCAGTGGTTGGTAGCTGTCTGGTATTGCAAACTTCCACAGAACAATTGCCACATGCTTCTCATCAGTCAAAGCAGATCTTATTCTGGTATCACTGCACTTCAAGGCAGGAGACAACACTTCACAAAGTTCTGTGAAAGTAGTCTTCCACATGCAGAAGTTTTGCAGCCACTGTTCGTCATCCCAGGACTGCAAAGCAATGAGCCCACCAGTCCAAGCTGGTTTTGCAGGTCCAGAACCTGCACTCCACACTTGGCACTATGTCCAGTAGAGTCAGCAACTCTAATGTGCTTCTCTCCAGATCATCAGATCCATCAGTGCCTCCAGCATCAATGAGCAGATATTGCATGGGCAATACGTTCAGAAGATACTGCATCGCAGTGTGGGAACTGAGCACAAAACACTGCAACGAACTTTGGTGCACCTCAGGATCCGTGTCAGCGTTTGTAATGCTGGATGGCAGTCAATAGCAAACTCCGGGAAAATTCCATTTGTTTTCAGTGGGAAGCGAGGGTAATGCATTCCGGGACGATGACATCAGAAAACCAGAACCACTTTTCCTCCTCACAAGCCACTGGCACAAAATCCCAAAATGCAATTGGAGGGGGGTAGAAACTGTGGGATAAGTGCCCACCATGCACTGCTTCTACAGTCAGACTTGGGCAGCCTTGTGGGAACACACTAAAATCGACTTTCTGAGCAGTTCAGGAAACTCAAATTTTACTTTATAAAATCTAGTGTTAAAAAGTCAACTTTAATAAATTTGAATTTATTCCCTTGTTTAGTGTTCTCCACAGAAAGGGTACCTGTAATAAGCTGTAAGTCCAAATAAAACCCAGAATGGGAGCAAAATGATAAACAAACCCAACCAAAACCCAGTAAATTAAATAAACCACCCACCAATGTAATATTAAGACAACAACTAAAATCCAGTATTTTAGACTTAACCAGATTGTAGAGGCAAGGGCCCTCTGTGAAGACAACACTGCCCTCTGAACTTATTTTGAAGTAACTTGGAGATAATCCTTCAATATTTTTCCTATGGCCTTTGTGTCCCCTTCCCTGAGGTAATGCATGTCCTAAATCAAGCAGAGATTGCCTTAACACAGCAGACTATCCTGTTATCCCTTTCCTCTTTTTCTCACTCTGAACATGCTACTTTTGCAGAGAGTAGAATAATTTATTCATCAGAAGAGTGTAGACTACCAAAACCACAGGCAAATCAGATAAAGAAAAACCACACACCAATGTTCTTTACACGGTCTCTGGTCCATCTGTGCCAGAAGTCCTCTGAATCAAAGGTCGCATTCCAGAAATACATCAGGTCAAAGGAAAATATACTACTCCAAAGGCCTGTAAAGTGGAAGAGAATCAATGGAAGCTATTTAGATGAAGTCTTGGAAGCATTGAAAACTGCCTTGTGTCGTACCCCATGAAAATTTCCTTCCAAATTTAACAGATGTTTTTGTGGGTAGTTTCAATACTATAAACATTTGCACATATGTTTAACCATATTTGCATGAATATTCCCATTGAAATCAAACATTTGCAAAACTGGGGCCTGTTTGAACTATAGTTGTAACTACTTGTCCCACTGCCTTGTGGGTTATCCCAGGAAAGAGCAAGGCTAAGGGAGTAAACCCTGACAGAAAATCTGGAGGGGAGTCCTAAAGCAGTTCTGTGCCAACTTCTGGCATTGACCCGACAACTCCTGCAGCTGAGTTGGTACCAGACGTAGAGGTTATCCTCTCCTTTGGACTATATCAGTAAAGCCGAGAGGGGAACACTGGCGTCCGGGCAGCCCAGGGTCCCAAAAAATTGCCCAGGCTCGCGCCTGGAGAGGTACTCCAGCATCGCTTAACAGCGTTGAACCAACACGGGAGGTAACAGATACCGGTTATAAGCTCTTGCTCGATTGGCGTAGAGAACGAGTGCCAGGGGTTGCCTTCGACGGTGGGAGAGATCATCGCATCTCACTGGACAGTCACCACCCGCCTCAAGCTGGGCAGCCCCCAGCTGGTAGGGTACTGTCCCACTACAGTTCACCTGCCTCACTGCGTGCATGAGGCTTAAGGTTCCCAAACCTGAGTGTAACTACTTCAGCTGTAGGAGCTTTAAATGTTAACTAATTCCAAGTAAAGTCAGACACAGAAAATTATTAAAATAACCATATAAGGTGTCATTTTCCAATTTATCTTCCCATCTCAGCTTTGTAGCTTCTTCATATTTTATCAGAAAAACATACATCCTACGTTCCCTTTTAAGATTTCAATTTCTCTCTTCATTCACTGCTATTAATTGAAAAACTAGATTAGTAATCTCAAAACTGTATTTAAAAGCTGTTTTGTATTCTATTGTTTCAGAAACTGTTCTGTATAATTATGTAGATGTTGATTAGACTACCTTTCAATGCTCTGTTGCTATATTCACCAGGGTTAAAATAAGAACCAAGTGGAAAAGAACAGATTAAATTTAAATATTGGATTTCATTTTTGGTCAAAATCTTGTTTCGATGCACTTTTTCTGAGCAGTTATGCAGTTACGGCCAGTGCTGCAAAGTACGCCCTTACAGCTTGACCCCTGACCTTGAATACAAGTGTTGGGTTTGGCTCAGGTCAGACATAAAACCAACTCAAAACTCTCAGGACCAGGTCATGTTTGAATTAGGCTTTAGGCCCAAGCAGACACAAATCTGCAGAAGGCAACAATGTTGTACGAGGAGACCCTGCATCGTAGTACCATACCATGCCACACTTCCGGAAGCCAATGCTGCTGCCACTGTCTCTCCTTTCACCCTTCCCTTCCCAGGACTGTGCAGCAGCTTCAGAGCAGCTTTGCATTTTGGATGCCTGCACAGGCTCCCCATTGTCTGTGTGGAGACAAGGAGCTGGAGGCTTACTCAGAGTGGCAGTGATTCTTGGCATAGAGATGGCACACGTGGGGCATGAAGCAGGGGAACCCAGCAGCCCCTGAGAGACTGAACAGCAATGGGACCAGGTCCTGGACAGCTTGTCCTGACATTGCAATGGGGCAACTATGCTGCTGCAGACACACAAGCTTTGCATGTTGCATGGTAGATGCAGTGCACCCCCAAGTGCATTGAGAGTGCCCAGATCCTCAGGGAGATGCTCAGCACCATGAAGGCTGAAGTGGTGGCAAAAAGTTACGTTGGCTGTAAGGCAGCTGAGACTGCAAAGCCCTGTTCATTCCATTCTCTAGCCCTGCTGCCACTGCTCCCCAGTGCCACCTGACCGCCCCCACCTGACCAGCTGGAGGATCTGGTGAGTGAACAGGGTCAGACCTAGGAGACCACGTGTCTTTTGGGTGAACAAAGAAACCCATAGGGCAAGTGAGAGCAGCAGCCACCTCCACCCACCCTGCCCATCTGTCTTCTGCTCAGCTACTGACACACTCAGTCTGTGCTGCAGGGAAGCCTCCTCTCCCCTGTAGCTCCAGCTTCTACTCCCATGCGCCCACTGGCCACAACAGCAAATAGTTAGCTGTTGGCTCTGCAGGCCTCCTCCCATTCTTTCCCTCACCTTTTCCACTCCCATTATATATGACTAGACCCTGGCAACCTGCCCCAAACTCAGCAGGACCTAACTACTACAGCTGGGTTTAGATGAGGTATGAAAACAACTCACTCATCTCAGGGATGGGTCAGGTTCAGATGTGCTGTGGTCTGGTCAGTTGCAAGTCAGGCTTTACAACTAGACCTCAACAGACCTCTACTGAAAAGGGCTGAATTCCAAATACTTGTGATATAAAAGGTAGCAAATGCCACTGTTGGATAAATCAACTCAAGTAAAGATATATCAAAACTCACAGCTGCCCTGCCTCTGAGAGTTGCCTGGTTTCATAGCACAATCAAACCAAACATGCAACAGATTTAGTTACATGAGGGAAATTTAAATTCACATGGCTATCGATATATCTGGTACTATACACACATTTTTGGCAGGTGATTTGGTACCAAACTCACCAGTGATAAACCATTTGCTCACTAGTGCCTAGTAATGCACCCAGTTACATTCTTATTAAATTAACATTTGCTCAAGACGATAGTCACCTTCCATATAGCAAATCCGACTTTCTGGGCACTTCTTCATCAGTCTTCCCATGAAAAATTCACTTCCAAAATCTTCTGGGCGAATAAATGCTCCATATTTCCAGAATCCCACCTCATAGGGAGTGAACTCCAACCATTCTATGGAGAGGGGAACAAGCACAAAGAAGGCTTTTACTGCAGTTCCTTGACAGTGGGAAGAGACACCCATATCAGATGACAAGAAAAAAAAATCAAGTGGAATACACCTTCCAGCATCAACTTCTTTATGTATAATTATAGTTTAAAACCTATCAAACTCTGAAACTAAATTATATTTCTATTCAATACTGGTTGCAATGTTGATGAGCCTAGAGAGCAAATTTTTGTCATACATTAGCAGGGGATGGTCCCTCCAGCAGGGACTCAGGTCTGTTGATAAAGCAATTGGCGGGGAGAAGAGTCATGGACTGAACCAAAGCCATAAGTACTCATCTATAGCTGTTCTTCCCTAAAGTTTGATATAGTTCAACTTCCCACTAGCAAAACATGCTCTAAGAAACTTCTAAGAGCGTGTCTACATTACAAACTGAAATTGATTTATTAACACTGGGTTTTAGCAATTCGACTTTGAGCAGCCTCACCTTCCCACACGCTCCCCACAAAAGTCACCAAAATTAACTGTTGCAGCAGTGTGTTCCAGGAACCTATCCCACAGTTCCCTGAGCCCCATAGCATTCTGACTATTTTCACTGATGCAGCACTGGGAAAAAATGCCCCGCAAGTGGCTGTGGGTATCTGACATCATCTTCCCACATTTCATTTCCTACATTTCATTTCCCTGCCATGTGAACCCAACACCCCTTTTTCTAGACAGGATCTGGCTTGCCTTATGAGAGATGTGCTTTTTATAATTGAGGGGAGGGAAAGGGTAGTAAAGCGCTTAGGAAAGGTTAGAAAAAGGATTTTGGGTTTCCCAACCAACAGGTTTTCAAAATGAGATGCAAAAGTATTGACTCTTTGGACTCTCAATCTGGATTTAGACCTCCTTCAAAGAAGACCCTCACATCAATAATTTTGTCTCAAAGGCCCAATAGCCAGAGCGGGGCACCAAGAGGTGGGTCCCTCCTGGACCGGGCAAAAGATGCAGACCCTTTTGGACCTGTGGGACTTGAATGCCAGAGCTGAAGAAGTGGGTCTGTTCCACCAAAGCTCATGACCTAAAAAAATTTTTTTTTTAGTCTTTAAGTGCTACATGATTGTTGGTTTGTTTTGTTAGAGCTGGAAAAGATAGTGACATTTGGAATGGGGTAATAAAGAACAATGGAGTCCAAAAAATAAACAGTAATGGTTTCTTCTTACTCAGCAAGTGTGCTGAGCATGAGTTTATTATTCACACAATCTTCAAGCAAGCCAACAGGCATGGAACGTCCTGGATGCCCTTGAGATCAAAGCACTATCACCTGATTGGCTATGTCATGTTACCGCAAAGGGACAGCAGGGACATCAAGATCACCAGAACAGTGCAAGAGACAAACAACTGATCTGTCCACAGGATGATCAGAACCATTTTAATGTATATGCTGTTCAGTTAAATAAAGTTGGGCAGATTAAAGCAAAGATCCATTCAATCTATAAAAGCTAAGGGAAAACTTAGAGGAAGAATGCGACAGCACATTAAGTCATTGCCCAATAATGCACTCAAAAAAGTGAAATATGGTCAAATCAACCATTCTTGAAGACTCAGAAGAAATTCTAAGCAAAGATCAAAAAGGTCAGACAGTCATATTCTTCAGGATAAGTGGTGGGGAAATCAAGCAGAAGCAATGTGCCAATACTTAAGACCACAGAGATGTTTTATGATTCTCTGAAAACAATTTATGACCGACTGAACTCCAGACTATCTCCTGAAAAGAATTCAAATTGTTCACCCTTAAATCAAGGACAAAAGGCATTTTGGAAAAATAGGTGCAAAATTTCACTCAATCATCCCTGCATAGGCAACCACAGATGCCAGAGAAACCGACCCAATATCCATAAATGAAGAAACTGACCAGACATCTACTACTGAGAAAGTGGAAAAAAGTCAAACAAATAAAATCAGGTAAATCACCAGATTGAGACAACAACACAGCTGAAATCTTTGAATTTGTGGTTCAAAGATATTAGTTATCTACACAGAACCATCTGAATATCTGACAAAACCATGAAATCTCTCAGGACTTCAAAGACGTAACCCAAGTTAATCTATACAACAACAAAGACAAGAAATCTGACTGTAGTAACTACCAGGATGTCTCCCTGCTACCTGTAGATATAGTAATATCCTTGCTTGTATTGTCCTCAGTCAGGTTATGGAAACAGTATCAGAGAATTTTCATCCAGACAACCAGTGTGGATTTAGAAAAACTTGGAGCACCATAGACATAATTTTTATTGAGGTAGATTCAGGAAAAATGCCCTGAAAAAGACATTAAACTGTATGCTGTCTTTATTAAACTTTAAAACATCTACCCATTTGACACAGGTGAATAGAAATGGTCTCTGGAAAATTCTACAAATGGGCCACACTAAATTGGTTAATATCACACAGCTATTCCATAAAGACATGGCTGACCAAGCACTCTCAGATGGTGGCTTCTCAAAACTGAAATACAGTTGCATGCTGGCACTGGCACTTTTTTTCACCTCTTCTCTGCAGCCTTTCTGAATAAGGCAATGGTCAGTCTTCAAAAGGGCATATGCATACAATACAGAATTGATTTGAAAAAAAAAATTCTTACGTCTCTGAAGGCTTACTGCAAAGTTAAAAGCTCTTGAGGAACTCAGCCCAGAAAAAAGTGAAGTCTACTTCCTACCACTTCAATCATTATCTTTGAGCCAAACTTCTTCACTGATGATACACAACTAAAGACTCTCACTCTCTTTACATAACTTGGCAGTACCATTTCACACGACCGTTCCTTGTACCAATAATCGTTAAATAGCAATATGAAAGTCAAGCCAGGTCTTTGCAAAGCATCACCATAGGATACTCAGCCTACACACCAAACATGCACAAAATGAATATACAATATAGCAAAGGTAACATCTCTTTTATATGGGTGTGAAGTATGGACAGTCTACCTCAGACACATTAAGCAATTTGTACAATTTCATATGCATTGTCTCTTCTTTATTAGCTCATGTGGTAGAGCAAAGGGCATTAGCCACTAAAGTTGCAGGTTCATTCCCTCCTGCCAACGACCCCAATCAGTTGGCCTTACACTTAACTTCCTTGAAAAAGCAAAACCAAGCAGCACTGAGGTAATGATCTTCAAAGCACAGCTTAGATGGATAGGTCATGTTATCAAGATGGGCAATGACCTCCTCAAAGAAAGTTCTCTGTGGTATGCTGACACTTGGACAGTGCAGGAAGGGTGGTTGATAGAAACAGTTCAAAGACCTACTTTGGCAGAAACTGACCTTACAAAACATAAATTGTTACAATTTTGAAGACTGCCAAGGAAAGACCGGAACTGAGATCAACTACAGATTTTAAAAAAGGACTAAGCATCTTGGGAACCCTTGCTTTCCTGTGGGACATCTGTTCATGCTCGTCATAGATCAGAACTGTACGGCCATGTGACAACACACAGGATGCTATGGCATCATTGTCAAATACAACAGACGTATAGTAAAACTGAGGTAAAAGTTTCATAGAGGTAGCCATGTCAGTCTGTATCTTCAAGAACAAGAAGTCCTGTGGCAACTTACAGACTAACAGATATTTTGGAGCATAAGCTTTCATGGGTAAAGACCTGCTTTGTCAAGTTGTTTTCTCAAGGCCAATGCTGTTAAGAAGCCCAGCACTTCTATTTGCTTTCTCTCCTCTTGAGTATTCATACTAAGCAAGCGTGGTTAAATCAATGAGGTGCATATTAGATTAGCACTGCAGCCAAAGGTTCACAGATTTATCTGAGGTGTCACAGATTTTCCTAATTCTAAAAGGTACGTATAGAAATCTGAAAGGGTTTCTGGTACATTCTGTATTAAGCATGAACTCTGAACTTGACATGCCCTATGCTAACAAAAAAACTTTCCTTTCTGATACAATTCAGAGCTTGAAAGCACTTGAAAGAGTACGTGCATCAAAAAAAAAAAACCTTTATGCAGTTTTTTGACGTTTAAAAATGGAACTACTTTAACACACAAAATGAATTAAAATTGCTTAGTGTATAAATCACATTCAGTACTTTAAAATGTCAATATTACCTTTAAAATCTTGAGCACTATAATTCTTCTTCAGGTTGATAGCTGTGTAAATGGGCAGTGGATTCTGGCCTTCGTTCACTGCCTCTCGCTGATCTGAGAGTTTATGGCAATCGTTCTGTTTTCAAAGAAAAATAATTAATGGAAGAGATGGATCTGGATTTCAACTAAGATGATGTTAGCCAGGTTATGATGCAATGTTTCAGACATATACCTACTCAGGCATGCAGTGTACCAGATCTGAAGCATTAAACTTTGTTAGGAAATTACCAATTTTAGTCAGTTTTCAAATAACATTATTTCTAAATAAAATTTTTCAACCTTGTTAACAACAGTCATTCTAAATGACACTTAAACATTTAAAACATTTTGGAGTTATTTAAGCACCAAATGGTTTAATAAATCCACGCTTTACTTCCTAAACTCTAATTTTTTTGAGATTTGCATATTGAAAATATTTAGAGAATACATTTAGCAAATGCCAACATTTTCCATCCAAAAATGCATTTGCCACTCAAAAAAAGATTTACCTAGCAAATACATTCCTCAATGGTACGTATACACTTGGATCTAAATTTGAAGTTAACTTCAAAGTTAGGCACTACTTCAAAGTAGCCAGCAGAGAGTCTACACACATTTTCCCTTACTTTGAAATTAACTTTGAAGTCCTTACTTCATTCCCACAAATAAAGTAGTGCCCTACTTCGAAGTTTTACTTCAGAGTAGGTGTGTGTAGATTCTCTGCTTCAAAGTTGCTTACTTCTAAGTTGTTCTTCGAAGTAAGCAACCTTTAAATTATATTTTCAGTGTACACACACCCTGTGTTGTATAGATTTCACTTATAGATATCTCACAGGCTATGTCTACACTACAAAAATAACAGAAGCAAACAACTTTGAAGCTGAGCTTCTACACACACCCTACTTTGAAGTTAAACTCTGAAGTACGAAAGTACTCAGAAGCTGGGCTCCCTACTTCAAAGTTAACTTCAAAGCAAGGGAAAATGCGCATAGACTCTCCGCTGGCTACTTCAAAGTAGTGCCTAACTGAACGTAACTTTGAAGTTAGTTCCTAGGGTAGACGCACCCTCAGAATATTTTTTCCTTCAATTCAAATAGTTCTAAAAACCAACACGAAGAATATCAAGACAGATAGTATTTCAAATATATATACATACATTAAATAAGTGGTCTGTGGCATATCTAGAATTTGTCATCTACTTGAAGCCAGTTTTTGTGTCAATTTTATATTTAATCAAAAATGAATATTTGAACACAGGAAAGATCTGAAAAGGCATTTGAATTACAAAATGAATCCCAGGGCTTCAGATTTTTTTTAAAAAGTGGCACTAGCTTGCTGGAATTTCTTGGCCATAGCAATTTACGGTTGCATGGCTTGCCACATTTTTAAAGTGAGAACAGTGTTCATATTTGAATACACAGTTGCATCTATTTCCACCAAAAAGATCCTCATCAATTCTTTGCATCAATAGCCCAACAGAGTTGTTGGAAGGAAATCCCTTTCCAGGTTTATATTGTGCTTGTTCTTAGCAGTAGAAATTCATAAGATCTCTGAAAATAATGGGATATTCAATACCTCATCATGTAGCATGTATTCAAGCAGGAGCCCCCACAAGTCTACAAAAGAGGTCTTGTACCCTTGTTGCCTCCGCTTTTTCAGCTCATTGTAATAGTACTTCAGATGGTCCATGGAGAGACCATTTATCTTACATTTGGTCACGTGCTTTCGAGCTTTATCAATTGCTTCTGCCAGATACTTCTGTGACCAATTAGCATCTTCATACAAGTCTACCATAGTCCTGAAGAAGGGAAATAGGTTGTTAAACAATATGGGTAGGCTTACACTGAAGGTCAAGATACATAATTTCTGGCTTGCAAAGACATATTAGCATTTGCTTTTATTCAGAGAGCCTGCTAAAAACAGTAGTGTAGCTGAGGCTCCTGGGGCAGTGGGATGGATAGTCGCTCAGTAGACACCGAAGGTTTAAAATGGAATTGGTCTCATGTTGGCTAGCCCATCCCATCATGTGTGTGTCCATGGCCACTGTGGCAATTTGCCTATGTGAAACCTAGTGCAGTTAGTCTCCCTAAACTGGAAATTACACCTCCAGTTCCACAGTTGGAGGGACTAGTCACTGTGTATGACCAGGAACCCCTCATCTTCCTGCTTCCAACCCTAGTTTATAGATAAGGTTCATTATGATGGATCTAGAACAGTGATTCCCAATCTTTTCACTAGTGCAGGCTCCCAATGACCCCACCAAACCATTTGCAGACCCCCAATCATCCCATCAAACCATTCCCAGACTCCCCCCAATTACCCTCCAAACTGTTCACAGACCCCCATCAAAGCCAATTCTAGCTGCTATGTACACTTCATTATATGAAAAAGGAAGCAACAACATAGATGTTTGGACAGCAATTAATAACATTATTGGAAGATATTTAATTTAAATATAATAATAGATTCTAACTTTGCAATTTATTTAAAACTTATTTTCTATGATAATGTTTATCTTTTATACTTTTCATGGACCTCCTGCAACAACCTGGTAGACTCACAGAGGTCAACAGATCCTCAGTTGGTAACCTCTGATCTAGAGTATAATTGAGATCATCAAGAAAGGTAGCAGTTATTTAAATAAAAATACATTCTTAAAGTGATCTGAACCCTACTGTTGTGATCTAAGACACACACAGTAACCATAAAGGCGGCACAGGCAGTTGGTCAGGGTGACAGCCAATCTCTTGGATTATGGTATTTTTGTCTCCAGTAGATACTTAGGAAAATAGAAGGGGGCTTATTTTTTATCTGTAAAGTGCCACACAAATCAAAAGTGTTATAATAAATCGTAAGAATATAGTCATTGTGTGCAGAAAGATCAAATAAAATCATCACTCATGACCAGCTTACCACGTAGTGCCCGATAAACCTGTGATGTAAGAAACACTGTCCAAAATATTCAATTTCTGGAGCCCCAACAGGCTGCCGTACATTGCTGCTAATGATCTTGTCCCACCCCCTGTTGTTGTGATTGCCACCACCGGTACCTGCTCAACACACAGAGGAGAAGATAGGTGAAAAACAATAGAACATCAGAGACAAGACATATATGTGAAGGATGTGAATGGTAGAGGCATGGCTAATACTACTAATAAGGAATGATATAAGTTTGCGAGCAATTAAATAATTCACGTCAGCTACTCTCTAATTGGTGAATCTTATTCTGTTGCTTCAGCTTTGTTTTCATCGTACATATGGAAACCAACCTCACTCTGAAAATCCTCCTCAAATTCACCACCTGGAAGTTGGCAGAAAAATTGTACCTTCCAGAGCAGTTTACTAATCCATGAGCCTGCCTCTGACAGCAGCAGTGTTTCAGAAGAATACATACCACCTTACCAAAAGTGAAATTGTGCAGTAATACAGCCTGGGCATCCCTCCTGGCCCAACATAATTACTGTACTTGATATTCTCTCTTACTCTTACTAAGCCATTTACTTCCTGTGCCAGTGAGTTACATGGCCGATCACATGGTGTCAAAAGTTACGCTTGCTTGCCTATTTAATTTTGTAACCATTTAATTTTATCATGTGCCCTACTGTTCTTCTGTCATGGAAAAGAGTAAATTAGTAGAGCCGGATGGGAAACACGTTTTCCCATACCTCCCCCTCAAGAATTTTTGAGACCTCCAAATTTTTTGACCTCCTGAACTGGCCTCAAATGCTAAAATCACATTTTTTTTTTGGTTAGTTTTTGCAAATCTGTAGCCTGCCTGTCCAGTCATCCTTCCCTCACAAAAAATTCAGAAACATTTCATTTTAACTATGTTTTTTTTGTTTTGATTTTGATCTTTACAAAAAAACCACTATTTTGGGGGCAACGTGCTGACAGTTTAAAGTGAGAGGTCACATAGGACTAAAAAATTGAAAAGAGAGCCAAAGAACCCTTTTCCAACTGACATATTCCCATTCTGCCTCCTTCATACAAACTACCTCCACTCAGCAACCACTGACATTCCTTTAGGGTCTGCAGAGAAGCTCCTGCCTAACAAGCTTCCCTCCCTTCTGTGATACAAATGAGTAGTGTACAAAAGGAAACTAATGCATGACATCAGGAGACTGTGGAGTGTCTATTAGAGTACCTCACCTGCCCTGCTCTGCCCTACCTCACTCCCCATGTTCCTAGGGCAACTCCTACACTCCCACTCTCTCATTTCAGAGATCTAAACCTGACCTGGGAAAACAGGAGGGGGAGGAGTCAGCTCTGCATGTGGTGGGAGTGGAGGTAGGTGGCTAAGACCCAGTACCTTGGACATCCTCAAACTTTCAATGAGGGATGGGTGGGAGAGAGGAGGCAGTGGCAGACTATAAAACTCATATACTTGTTTCTCCACCCCCCAGGTCAGCACCTGCCCAGAGGGTGTCAGCTCTGCTGAAAGCTACTGTGGCAGGGTCAGTCTCTTTCCTGAGTTCCAGATCCTCTGTTCAGTCCACTGGCCCCACCATATGAACCCCATTACCCTTGCTGGGGTAGGGAGGTGGTCTGTGGGGAACCCAGTCCCCAAGCAGTCTTTCCGGGTTCTGGCCCAGGGACCCTGGATGGTTGCTCCCAGCGAGGGCTGACTTCCTTCACCCTTACCCCTGCAGTACCTCTCCCTGGGCTACTTCCCCAGAAGATTCCCCCCAGGTACCTCATACCAGTAGTGGTAGCCATAGCAACAAGTCCCCTCCAGCTGACCAGTTCCCCACAGTCTCTGGTTGAGCTTCAGGACCCCTGGACTGGGGCAGCCCAGCCCCTGGGTTGTTGCGACCCTTCTCCCCTTTCATGGCCCCTGGTGTTCCTCCAAGTCTCCTTCCCTCTTCTCACTCACCTCCCAACTCTCCTTAACAACCCACCCCTCCCATGCCCTGCATGAAGGAGGGCTGATAAAAGCAGCCCTGAGTGGGATCAGCTGGCTCTAATTGATGTAGGGCAGTCTGCTCCTCAGCTGCTCCCACTCTGATTGTCAGCTCCATCTCTGCCCTATTTTTACTCCTGTCTTTCCTCCCCTAGCTCCACCCTGCCACACTACCAGTAAAGGCAGCCTAATGTAACAGATTCATCCTGGAACTACACATTCCACTCTTTGAAAGCAAATAACCCATTGCTTGCTTCCTACGCTTCCTGCCTACCCAGAAGACACGCTGCTCTGAAACCTGCCACCAGCTAAGCACAGCACTGCCATTGGGAAGAGGAGAGAGGGGGACTGCCAAGATTCAGTTCCACATACTTCATGGTCCTGTAGGTCCTCCTCCAGCTGGAGCACTTTCTTCAGAGCAGCAGCAACATATTTCTTCCTTTTGCAAAGAAAATCCTGCTCCTCTTTGCACAAGTCAAACCCAAGGCGCACGTCCAGATCTTTTGGCCTGAAACACAAACCACAGCAAATGTTGTCTTCTTTAACAATGAGAAATCCTGTGGCATCTTATAGACTAACAGATTTTTTGGAGCATAAGCTTTCATGGATTGTTTTTATGGATACAGACTAACAAGGCTAACCCTCTGATACTCATCGTCTTCTTTGGGTCCCATCCATCAGCTTAGCAGTGACAAAAAATGTATGCACATTTACACCAGTTAAAGTCAATTTCAGGACTTAATTAGGGCAGATAATTAATACACTTCATCAGACTTACATAGCAGCCTACTTCCATACCTATTTATAGGCTGAATAATGTAAGGCAGCTGGTAATATTTCTATTACTGCTCTTGAGGAGCAATGATGTTGACAAAGGATAAGTCCCAGAGGCTACATCCACACAGCTGACTTATTCCTAAATAATTTTGCTGCATATACACTACAGAGATCTTTTGAAAGCTGGTCTTCTGGAAGATCTTCTTTTGAAAGAGTGCATCCACACACAAAAAAGCAGATCGAAAGATCAACCTGCTCTTTCGAAAGAGAGTATCTGCACAGCCCCACTCTTTCAAAAGAATGGGCCAGGGATCAAAAAATCTGGCACCATGAGGGCTGCTATTTAGAAAAAAGGGGCCTGCGGTGTGTCTACATATGGTTTTCTTCAAAAGAAGCTTTTGAAAAGAGGTACTCTTCCCGATCCGGGAGCGGATGACAGCTTCCAGAAGAAGAGCCACATTCTTGAGATTTCAGATCGGAAGAGCACATTTTGTGTGTGGACACTCAGTGTGTTCTTTCAAAAAAGAGACCGATTTTCAAAACGAACTTGCTAGAGTAGAAGTGGCCAGAGCATTTCAGATTTCTTCAAAAATGAGTTACAAAGGAAAGTGAGACAATCTAGCAAGTTTTCATCTGAAGGGTAATTTCTGAACTGCAAGCAGCCTAGTCTTTCCATACCAGTCTATTTTTCATCAAACCACCATGAAAGATTCAAATAGCCCTCCCAGTTTTTAGTTCCATCTCTTTTCGGACGTTGAAATGAAAGCTTACCAAAATAAAGGGTTTAATACTCCCGTTAAACTGACTTTTGTAGCACAACCTTAACTATACACAAAATTACACCTGAACAACTGCACACAACTCACTGGAGTTTCCTGAGTGAGCTGCCCTCAGCCACTTCAGGAAACTCCACGGACTTGTATGCGGTTGTACAGGTGTAGTTCTGTGTATAATCTGCAGATATTAGGAAACAGCTGGAGAACCTCACTCAATGTATACTTGCACTGGTAATGAATAAGTATGCTGTGCCAGGTCAATGTTCTATTTTTGTTGCTGCTGTTGTTTTTTATATCACATTTGCACCCAAAATGTGTTAGGTGTTGCTTAGACATAAGCATGAGGAGGTTGCAATCTAAGGCACAGATGATAATTCACACCTGCATGTTTGTCTTCAAAACCTGCTACTGGATAGAAATGTCAGAATTTCCCAACAGGCTTTCAACCCATTGCAGTCTGGTGGTCGCAAACTATACCAGCTGTTAGCTCAAAATATAATTCATGAGCATGGATGCTGCATGGGAGACTACCATAATTCTCTATTCCCAGCCACTTTTGCAAAGTGCACCTCACTCACTTACAAGGTTAAATTTTAAAAATAAAGCTGCTTTAATTATTTACTGAATGTAAGAATGTGTCTCAATATTTTCAGACTGATAGAAAAAATGCTTACACTCAAGAAAGTCCCAAACACTTCTATCTATTTTCTTCAGGCTTGCTACTAAACTTCACTCATGGGTTGAGATTAATCACATAGATTTTCTTCCTCTCTATGAAGTAGAACGTTATAGTTCTGAAAAATTTTTTCAAGGCTGTAGCATAATATGCTTTAAAGTTTTCTCTGATCAAGTCTGAAAGAACAATATCCTATAGGATATTGCACCTGGTTTTCCATCTTGAAAAAATATCCTATGGTATATTGCAGATGGCTTTCCCATCTCACAAAAAAATTCAAGATTTTGAAAACTGTTCCCATTCTGAGTCACAATGAAAAGTCAGAATATCACAATGCTCACAAAACAAGATCTGAAAAAATTTCAGTGGAAGCACTTAGCTCTGGTATTTCTCAAACATTTTGTTTAGACTTTTGACCTTTTAAAAATATTTGTACTGTGCTAGAATTAGCTTGAATGTTTAAAGAAAAAGGTATTGCAGGCTGGAAACCTGGATCTCTTTCATTAAGAAAATGTGGAAATGCAACATTTCAATAATTTCAATATTTTTTAAAAAATTATTCAATCAAGAAATTTGCTGAAACTGAAACTTTTCATCAAAAAGGTCCATTTTCATATCATATATATCCAACAGTCCATTTTCTAGTGAAATATTTTGTCAAAAATTCCCAACTAGCTCTAGTTACAATACTACATGTAACACTAGTTTTACCTTTCAAGGTTATCAGTTCATCAAAGGAGCAGGGAAATATCAGACAATGGCTACGTCTACACGTGCAGCCAACATCGAAATAGCTTATTTCGATGTTGCGACATCGAAATAGTCTATTTCGATGAATAACGTCTACACGTCCTCCAGGGCCAGCAACGTCGATGTTCAACTTCGACGTTGCTCAGCCCAACATCGAAATAGGCGCAGCGAGGGAACGTCTACACGTCAAAGTAGCACACATCAAAATAGGGATGCCAGGCACAGCTGCAGACAGGGTCACAGGGCGGACTCAACAGCAAGCCGGTCCCTTAAAGGGCCCCTCCCAGACACAGTTGCACTAAACAACACAAGATACACAGAGCTGACAACTGGTTGCAGACCCTGTGCCTGCAGCATAGATCCCCAGCTGCCGCAGAAGCAGCCAGAAGCCCTGGGCTAAGGGCTGCTGCCCACGGTGACCATAGAGCCCTGCAGGGGCTGGAGAGAGAGCATCTCTCAACCCCCCAGCTGATGGCCACCATGGAGGACCCAGCAATTTCGATGTTGCGGGACGCGGATCGTCTACACAGTCCCTACTTCAACGTTGAACGTCGAAGTAGGGCGCTATTCCTATCTCCTCATGAGGTTAGAGACTTCGACGTCTCGCCGCCTAACGTCGAAGTTAACTTCGAAATAGCATGCACGTGTAGACGCAGCTAATGTGTGTTTAAATTTCAGCTTCTTGGCTACCCTCCACTTTAAAAGCCCCATGAAAATAATGACCATATTGGGCCAGACTCACTTGTGCATAAGGAATATTTGCTTAGTCAGCCACAGAAAGCTTTTTCCAATATAAGAGGCTACTTCAGTGTCATAGAGCCTTCCCAGCTGTAACTAAGTCGTTCTCTCTCCTGTCTAGAGCAGAGGGCCTGGATGGGGAAATGGGAGATTGCCAAGAAATCCTTGCATCCCAGTGGTTCCACATAGACTTCCCAGCCATTGGCACTTGGGGTCTGACATAGCTTACAGCAACACCAGCTTTGGAGGACCATAAAGGTGACAGGCATCTTTCCACCCTAGCCCACCCACAGCTTGTGCTAAAAATCCTTCACCTGGACTTGCAAATCCAGCCAATCATGTGCTATCATACTAACATCATGTGCTCTTTTATGTTTGGTTGATTTTTAAAACACAACTATTCCCTGAAAAGCAACAGCAGAAATGGCATACTGGGATTCCATGTTTACTGTTCCAGCGAGTCCATATCAAATCGTTTGTTTACGAATTAAAAGATTTTTCCCTCTGACTTTGGGCCTACAAATTCCACCTGAAAGTCAAGCTGTTTTCTTTCTTATGTATGATACTTAGTACTTAAGGTTCTGTCAGGCAAGCTGTGCCTTCATTTACACCAGTGCAATTTCATTACCTTCACACTATGTTCTCAGTGCTACCTGTGGTTGAATCTCAGTTAACCAGTTACATTTCCTTTGATGAGGCATGAGAAGGAATGGAACGCACCTCATTCTCTTGACTATTTTGGAGATAAAATGGTACCCCTCCTCTCCAGTGTCATCCCCCCGCCCCTCCGGACCCTGCATCTCCACCCCAGACCCAGAACTGTCTGGAAAAGATCTTGGAGCACTACAAGCCAGGCAGTACCACCTCTGTACCCCAACCATGTAATGTTGGAGGACAACTGTAGAGACCTGTCAGCCAGAGACACCAGTGGTAGGCACAGAAGCAGACAGCTTTGAAATACACACATCTCAGTTAAAATTGTCACTGCCCTGGGTTGATGGGCTGTTGGCTCCTGCTCCACCTCCCTACTCACAATCTCTTCTCAAATTACTCCCCACCTGTTTTTTTTTTTTTTTTTATCATCTCCTCTTCTGTCTCTCCCCCATCCCTTTCCTTCCATTTAGCTGAGCCCCTTCTAAAAAAAATCCACCAAAAATAAAACTCATTAAACTAACAAAGTTTGCTGCCCTCACATTGCCCCCTTCACTTGTGTTCAGAGCCATCCCATCCATAGGATGGGGTTGGGCAGCACTCCTAGGCCTCATGCTTGTGGGGCCCCTGCAGCAGCTACCCCAGCCATTCTATAGACTGAAGAGGAGGGTTACCTAAGGCTAGGGCCAGGCCAGGGTATTACCTGAAGCCAGGTTTTGTGTGCAGCAGCAGCTACAGCAGAGGGTCACCTCCCCTCCCCTGTACCCACCTTGCAGGTGGTCAGACCGGCAGACTGCTCCGTGGCCCTTCCAGACTGCTGAATGCAACTTCCAGCCCCAGGTAACCCCCAGCCCCATTGGTGGGGGAGTGTGGAGGAGGACAGAGCAGGAGAGGGACACCGGGAGGGGGGATGGTTTCCCTGGGCACCACACATGGGGCACTAGTGAGGGGTAGCTCCGGGCCCCATCCCTGACTTGCTTATGTTGCACTCCTTCATTCACTCTCTCTCTGGCTTGTCTATTCAGACAGTATTTCTTATTGTATCCTTGTGCTCCCCCTCTGCCTGCATCCACTTGTCATCTCTTGCCTGAGACTTAGATTGTAGTCACTTCAGGGCAGGGGCTGTCTTCATTTTGAGTTTGTACAGATCCTAGAGCAGCGGGGTCGTGCTCCATGTGCAGGGCTCCTAGGCACTACAATGGTACAAGATAATAACTGATTCTACCAAGCAGGAGCACGTGTGATTTTAGTCTCTCAAGTCAGGAGATCTGACTCTGACTGCAAACAGGGAACAAATACGACAAATAAAGACGGGGTAATTTGAAATAGTCACTTTCAGCACCGAGTCATACTTTAAATGTTTGCAGAAGCTCTTCACATACTGCAAGTAATATTCTTCCCAACACACATGCAGAGAAGACGGCAGAGTTCAAAAGACAGTCATTAGCACTCTAACAACACAGATAGGATATCTTACCAATCTTTTGCCGAAATGTGTAAGTCAAATGTTTTGCCCTGGAAATTAAGAAAGTAAAGGTAAATTACAATCATATTTTTAAACATTGGTCTTAAAGTGAGTTTTATCTACTCTCCAATTAGCAATCTTCTGAAATGTCTAATTAGAGTATCTGTTTAAATGTCTGCAAATCAATTTGCACATAATGGAACACGACAAATATGCAGTGGTTAAAGTAATAAATGGAACAGTCTCATGTTCTATTTGAAGGTATATTGTCACAGAATGTTAGGAATAAAATGTAATATTTAACTGTTAGTTTACTAAAATAGAATATTACTTTTTCTACTACATTCAATCAATAAATTCAGATTTTCCTCAACATAATGAAGGAATTCCATTTGGAAGAATCATCTGATTTTAACTAAATAAAGTGGACTGGAATTTCATTTTATCACCAACAATATTAAATAGCTTTATCCCCACTTTTTATAAATGCATTCTGTAATGTCTGTGACAAAAGGGATTTACAGTCTAATTTAACATCGTTTAAACATAGACTCTTAAGGTTGCAGGTTTCAAAGAGCTATCAAGTTATATAAATTAGTGTTGCTATTTGGTACTCAAAAAAGAAGTTGAAGATTTTTTGAACGTTTCTTTAAACCTACATAATCAGCTAGACTCTGCACAACAGTTATGCTGTTAGTAACTTTTTCACATTAGTAAAAACTTGTACAGTTAAAATATTTATTCCAAAAGGTCTGCAGCACTCACCTTTGCTATTTTTATTTCCTCATGAAAAGGGGGTGAATTCAGAGGCACGGATTCTTCTTTGGATGAGTTCTGCAGAATTAAAAGAGAAGTGAGAACAGAGGTGTTTTATCACAAGGAGGAGAGGGCTAGCCCTCCCCAAAACACAAAGTAGATGGATGATGCTGTTTGCATTCTATTCCAAAATGATAACGTACAATACAACACATCTTGTTTGGCAGTGCAACATCCAGTGTTGTTTGGTTATTCCTGGCACAATGGAACACAATGGGATCTCTAGTCCTGAAGCCAGAGTCAGCATCCAATACAATTTTCTGTGTTTCTTCATAGGATCCTTTGACTGTAAGGGTGAGCTCTTCCTCTAAAGACAAGAGACAGTGAACGAGGAGAATCTTAACAGTAGTAGCCCAGAAACAAATGTTGCATGACTTTTACCCTACATTCACTGAAGAATTGTTTGCATCATCTTTATAATACTAGCTGCTTAGTAAAGCCAGAGACTGCCCCAAAAGGTACTGCAATCCCAACCATCTAAAATCCTATCACCAATGTTCAAGTAAACATGGATCCAAATAATTCAGCGAGTAACAGAAAAAGTTCTTTAACTGGAGGACGATAACCAAGATTTCAGTTAGACGGAATTTCATATTAAAGGGTTTTTTGGATAAACACAATTCAAACTGCATACAGGAGCCACTTATTCACTGCCATTCTATTCTAATATGCATTGTATTTTGTGTCATACTTATTATAAAAACCAAAGCTCTTAATAGCAAATCAAATAGACTGATTTATCTGCATCTTTCTGTGACAACTGCTCAGTCGCAATGATGAGGAGCATAGATCTGTGTTCATGTCTCGATCCAGCCATGTCTACACTTGGCCAAAATTTCGAAAAGGCCATGCTAATGGCCAAATAGGAGAATACTAATGAGGTGCTGAAATGAATATTCAGCGCTTCATTAGCATGCTGCCAGCCGCTGCACTTCGAAAGTGCCACATTTCAATTGCACACAGCTTGTCTACACAGGGCCCTTTTTTCAAGGACCCTGCAAGCATCAGTAGGAATAAGGGGATTTCGATGTTTTCCGGGTCCTTTTAAAAAGGGCCCCATGTAGACAAACCATGCACAATCAAAATGCAGCACTTTCGAAGTTCTGTGGCCAGCAGCATGCTAATGAGGTGCTGAATATTCATTTCAATGCCTCATCAGTATTCTCTATTTTGGCCATTAGCACGTCCCTTTCAAAATTTTGGCCAAGCGTAGACACAGCCTCACTGCCAGTACCCAGCCTAGCCCATGGAAGCAGACCAAATTCAGTGTGAATCCTGGTCACATACTCCTTGAAGTATCAAGCATCAGAGGGGTAGCTGCATTAATCTGTATCTGTAAAAACAACAAGTAGTCCTGTGGCACTTTACAGACTAACAGATATTTTGGAGCATTAGTTTTCATGGGCAAAGACCTGAGTACACTGCATCTGCTTCAAAATGTTTAAGCCAGGCCTTCCGCACGTTGCAGCCTATGGAATTTTGAGCAAGAACAAAACCTTTCATAGAAGCCTGCAGAGATGCCCAGCTCTTCATACAGGATCAAGATCCAAGCCTCTATACTTTTTGTCACTTGTCCATTTCCTCAGAAATTACCTTTCAGACACAAACTTCCCACACATGGGCTCAGCAATAGCAAGCCAGAGCATATGTTCCAAGCACATTATTTATCAGATTTGGCTTCCTCTCCCCTTCAATCCTATTCCTGACCTGTCTGGTAACAAGTCATGATTTTTCAAACTTTTTTCAAGCTGTAAGACTTTAGAAAGAACCCATCATTGAAATGAGTGTGCAAGAAGTATCAGAGATCCCTGTTACATTTAACACAACTGATTTTACAATCGCCCCATTCCAGCACCAACATCTGTTTGTGTGGAGCCTGCACCCTTATGTAACCTCACCTTTAAGCCCATGAGACCCTTTTGCTTTGCTCAAAGAACTCAAAAACAATGAAGTCTACAGATTATACCTTCTTTGCAGAAATGTAGTTATAAAACAATATTTAAAAGAACAATGCCAGGTAATATCTAGCCCCAAATTCATGTTTTGTATGAATAAGGTTCACAAACCTAAGAAGACCAAAAGAAATCTATAATGTTCTGTTAAAATTTCAGTGTAAAAGGTATCTTTGAATAAAGAAAAGGTCGTAAAAGCCAAGAGTTTAATTATCTGATCATTGTTAATGTCTGAAACGTAACATTACTATAATGTGAATGGGGTTTTGGTCATATAAGTGTGATATGGCACAGTCAATATCACCTATATTGTCATGGCATTGCAAACTTAGCTAAGAGACTTCAATCGGTCATCAAATTCAGCTCCCTGCACTGAGAGAGGACCATCTCTGACAGATGTTTGTCCAATCTGGTCTTAATACACTCCAATGGTGAGGATTTCACAATCTCCCTTGGAAGCCTATTCCAGTATTTAACTACCCTTACAGTTGGCAAGTGACTCCAAATGTGTAATCTAAATCTCTCAAACTGCAGATTAAGCCCATGGCTTCTTATAAGAACAATTGAATGCAGTCCTCTTTATAACAGCCCTTAATAATGGATTGCTCATTTTCTAGCTCGTTACAACTACTGAATCATAACATATACAGAGCCAGTTACTGAAGCAATAACCTCACTTGTGGATTGTTGTTCTAGCTTCTTTGCCTGCCCATTAACCTCCAAACAGGAAACTTCACGTGACTGTAATAGAAATGACCAAATAAACGACAAAGAATGACACACTTGCGGTAAAAGAAGTGACTCTGTTCTCCATCAGCTCTTCTGGTTGAGCAAGCAGTGACAATGAAGGACTGTTTAGGGAATCCTATATAGTCCTTAGACAGGAGTATGGTGGCTGTGACATATTGTCCCCATGTTGTAGCAGATAAAGGAGGAGAAAATAGGAGATTCTGACTAGTATAAACAGAGAAGTAACGTACTTCACATGAGTGGGAGAATTATGGGAGAGAAAGCTAGTCAGGTAACAGGCATCTTTACAGAGAATAGCTTGCTTGAGGGAAGCAGTCTGTGTGTGTTTTATTGCTTTCATGGGTAAGCACTACCACCTGATTGTAGCACAGGAGTAGTGGGGCCAGGAAACTCTCTCACTCACATGTAGATGTGAGAACACAGGGTGCTCACTGCCATACCACTTCCAGTCTCTGGCAGAAAGTGACACTCTGTTAGAGTGGCACAGTTTACAGCTATGCCAGGTTCAGGAACGTGTGGCTCAAACTCTGGACCACACAAGTTTTCCTTATGCTGGTATTAATGCCAGTATTTGCAGTGTGGGACAGAAGAAATCACCAGAAATTAAAAAAAAAAGAAAAACTTACCACCAGGACTCCATTAGTAGTGATGTTTTCAGGAGAGTCCAGACTGAAAAACAAAAATTAAAAAGATAAATGTCATGATCAGAATGATCGATATGACCAAGTGTATCAGCCACAGAATTTTCCCCTCACATTTTATGTTGCTTATCTTAATTTAGATGTCTCAGAAGTGGGACTAGCAGCAGCAGACTGATCTAGCATACAGGTGTTACGCAAGTTTTCACTTATTTCCTTAATGTAAAGGAGCAAATTATTTACTGCTCTCTCGATGCATAAGTAACTTCCCCCTTTAGGTATTTTCACCTTATCACCCTCGGAAGTGGGCCACATTCACCCTGACTGAATTAGCCTCACGAACACTTTTGTAATACTCCCTTCTCTGTATCAGAGGGGTAGCCATATTGGTCTGTAGCTTCACACATAAGTATCCTGTAACACCTTCGAGACTATTACATTTATGAGGTCATCAGCTTCAATGAGTAAGACCCACTTCTTCACAAAAGCCTATGCCCCAATGAATTTGTCTTTAAGGTGCCACAGGACTCCTCGTTGTGAATCTTTTGAGATCATTAAATCAGTTGGAATGATCCAAACCCACACCTCCACAGATGAAAAGCTGACACAGTAATTCATCACAAAAAAAGTTTTAAAAAAATCTTCTCCCCATCTGATATATCAGGTCTTTCCTGATTTATTCAAGATATCATATGATGCATCATATGCATTATATTGCAATTGCAGGTTCATATTGCAGCACGTATAACTCATCTAATTACCGAGGTGTGGAACACAGTCATCATAATTTATAATCAGAGCCTCAGTCTTATGTACATTGTTGCTCCACTGATGTCACTGACTACCACCAGTTGAGGATCTGGCCCTAAAGTATGAAATATGTAAATACAGGTTGAACTTCTCTAGTCTGGCACCCATAGGGCCTGACCGGTGCTGACCCAGAGAATTTGCTGGACCACGGGAGGTCAATATTGTCTAGCACATTACCAACACTTCTACAGCTTGCAGGGCTCTTAGAAGACATTTGGGGGTAAATTACAGCTAAATAATAGCTCAGAACACTGACAGCCAGGACTGGTGGCTGTAAACTTGGCTTCACCTATGATAAGTGGTTATCTAGCTAACTAAAACCATGCCAAATTTTGGATGTTGCCAGACAAGAGAGCTCTTTATTAGAGAGGTTCAACCTGTACCCACTACTCATTCCTTTATTAGACTGACTCTTGTAAGCAGCTATACAGGGAATATAAACATATAAAACCGGAGGTGGATGGCATATTATTCAGGGATCAGGGCAGGGGGGCAGTTATGAAGATACTGCAACCTGTATCCTACACATTTGCAGTTATACAATGTCCGTACCAGGAAATGGGCACCCAAGTTCCTGATATTTGATTACTGTGTTTGTAGTTTGCCACATACTATCATTACAGTTCTTGTTCAATACAGGGATGGGCAATTGTGTGTGTGTATTTAATAATACAAGGCAAGATGATTTCCTAGTTAGATGAATATGTACTTGCTTAACTCTTTCATATGAAGACCTGGACTCCCTGTGTTTTCAACAATGACACACACATCCCAGCAACCTCTTGATTCATGAGTGCCACCATGGACCTAATTTGATTCTCATATACACGAGTATAAATCTGGAGGGCATCTGTTGAAGTCCATGAATTCACAGTGGTGTAAAACCTGGATGAGGTCAGAATTAGGCTATTAAAGTCCAGGGTTTTCAAGTCAACTGCCTCCCATCCCTGGAAAGTTCCACTGTCCTATGAAAAGGTAAAGAACCGCAGGAAGTATCACTTCCAACACTTTATTGGAATAAGGAAAAATACTATAAGCTCCCAGGCTATTTTTGTCTGTCCCTCCCCTTCACTTTTAAGTCTCTGTCCAGAACTTCTCTCACATCCTGCCTGACTCCCTGCTTCAGATTTAAAGAAACAAATACATATAGCTTCAGAAGACTCCATTCCTGTGCTTGTGTAATGCCAACAGACCCTGGTCACTTGCCAGCAGAAACGAGCCTGAGCTATCTAGAGCTTAGTTCATGAGTAAAACCCAGCTGACTAGTTGTTAAGGCTGCAGAGCAAACATCTAATTCTTTCCATAAGCAGTCTCGGTGCCACTAGCTGTGACAATACGTCACATCTAGGTGATGTGTGCAATACACTTATCTCTGTGATTTCCTTCTGTGGGATTCAAAACAGCAAAGTCATGTAATCAGCTGCTACGAGTACTGACATGGAAACTTCTAGAAATGACACACCAGAGTTAAGGAAACTAAGGATCTTTTATTTACTAAAAATTGCAAAAAAACCATGCTTTCCGCTTGTGTGATATTTATCTTAACATTTACAGCTGTTTTGTACATCTATTTACGTGTATTTCTTCTTTTTTTTTTTTTTTTTTTTTTTTTTTTTTTTTTTTTTAAAGTTTTTTAAAAAATCTGTTCCTTCACATTTCCAAACAAAGGCGGGGTGGCATGAAAGCCTTTTGAGAGGGGCGGGAGGGCCTTCATTCTTCTAGGAACTGCTGCTGAAGCACCTCCTCAAGTTGGAACATCTGAAAGATGGAAAGAAGAAAATGTCAAGAGTCAACAGCCTGCTGGGCCCTTTGGGTCTCTGCAACCCTGTTTATACACTGACAGTACCTTTCAGTAGGGTCTGCCGAAAGTCCTGCCTCCCACTCTGTACCAGGGCGTAGGCTATAGCAGATCTCGGATAAATGGAATATTGGCTAAGCCAAGCCTTCCAGCCAGCCTGGATCCTATCCCCTCGGTGCTTCTCCCAGGGCAGCTCTGTCTTCCCTGGACCCTACCAGTGGAAACAAGAAAGAGAAAGAAAACATTAGTATTGATTCAACCCAAAGCTTAACACACCACACAAAACAGCTGCCTAAATAAAAATGACTTACCTCCTCAGTCACTGCTGCCCAAAGGCAAGCAGTTGTCACCCTCACACGGGCCTGGGCTATGGGCTCACAGGCAGCTGGACAAAGTGTCTGCCATCTCTTGGCTCAGCGTTGGTGCAAGAGCTGTCTGCAGGTAGGCACATGACCACCTATTTGGGCTAGTCAGAACCAAAGCATTGGGTTCTTGGACTATGCTATTGGTACTGGTCCCAAAGAGTAGGGTGCTCCACTGACAGGTAAACCCCTGTCATACTGCTAGTAGTGGTGCAAGGCAGTGTTTCTCAACCAGGGGTATCTGTACCCTTGGGGGTACAAGGAGGTCTTCCAGGGTTACATCAGCTCATATAGATATTTGCTTAGTTTTACAACAGGCTATATAAAAACACTAGTAAAGTCAGTAAAGGCAAAAGTTCATTCAGACAATGATTTGTTTCTACTGCTTCACATGCCTTATCCTGAGAGGACAATATTTCTTTTCCAATTCATTTATGTAATTATAAGATGGTAGAAAGTCAGCAAGTTTTCAGTAGGAGTCTTCTGTCATATTTTTGTATGTTTTCGTAAGTAAGTAGTTTTGAAGTGAGGTGTAACTTGGTGGTATGCAAAACAAATCTGGCTCCTGAAAAGGGTACAGTAATCTGGAAAGGTTGAATGGCACCTGTTTAAAAACCCCAGGACCATGTTTCTCAACTGGTGGTACACGTACCGTTGGGGTATGCAAGAGAATTGTGGAACTACTTTTTTTGCTTTTCTTTTAAAAAAGAGGTACTTTATTTAAAAAAAGGTTGAGAAACACTGGTGGAAGGAGTGGTCTCAGAAGGCTAGAGAAGGCTTCACCACAGTCATAGAACTTCAATAGTCAAATTGTTTGCTTCCCTCTAAATCAAAGTTGATTAGCATGAGTGCAAAAATTGATTTGCATGCTTCCATCTGGTGATGAAATAGTACAAATAATTGGACAAATGAAAAATGTGTGAACATTAAGAGGCACAACTTTCCCCACTGATGTCATACTGCAATGCAGTGTCATGAAATCAGCAAAGGAATACGCTAAAGGATCATTGTAATGTGCTGCAACCACCTTTCTGGGCTTGTGATTACACTTCCTAAATAAAATTATTATTATAAGAGCTTGGTAAGAAATTAACAGACCCTATAAATAAGCTTTTCTACATAACAATAAATCAGGCCTTGACTTAAGCTAGGGAGACAGTAGGCCGTAACAACATCAGGCAAAATTTCTGTACATGAGTGATGATTACGTTACATGACAAGCCAGCATACTCAGCTTTGGAAATAAATTGAAGTCGTCATTCTAGTCAAGAACCTATCAGAATTTAGGAAAAAGACAGAATTCTGGTGGCCTGCAGTGCCAAGAAGTGCCACAGGCCTCAGGGAGAAGGGAGCCCGGCTCTGCAACCTGGAAAGGGCGAGACCAATTGCAGAAGGGGTGGGCCCAGGGCATGGGGTCACAGGGACTGCAGCTCTGTGCCCCCTCCCACTCTCAGCCATGTGCAGCACTGTTGCTGCAGCAACTCAAAGAGACCCAGAGCTCTAGACACCACTGCTACTTTGGCAGCAGGAGCAGCTGGAGCTCTGAGCCCCTTAGAAATGTCGAGCCTGGGAGCGATTGCCCCCTTTGCCCCATACTCTGTTAGCAGGCCTGCTGGTGGCTCAGGATATTGCCTCAGGAGACAGGCACTTGACACATATACCTCATTGCCTACTTTTTACTTTCAGAACAGTTCTTTTCTACCAGTTACAGCGTCTATAACATTTATGGTTTTACTCACGTATTCTGCAGTGTAAATTCCACTTCCAGCTCCTCCTGTTCCTGAAAAATCAAGAAGAAATGAATGAAAATCAATACACAATAACGCTACCTCAAAAGGGTAATTTTGTTGAAAGCACAAACTTGGATTCACAAGTGCACAAGGAGACTGTATCTTTAGGGGAAATAATGGCAAAGGTAACTTTGAAAAAGCTCCTTGTGCTTCAGTGGAGATGGACTTCGCTGAAGAAAGATCCTTCATTCTCTTAGCCAACACACTTTACCTCAGCACAAATGCCATCATCGTTACTTGGACATAAGTCACTGGATAGATCTGGTTCCTGTCAAAAGCCCAGCCCCAGCTATATTCTTCTTCTTCTTCTACCATATTCACCCATCAGCTAAACAGCAATGCTGGGGACAAATGAAGATTTTTCCATTACTTTTTGTCTTATAGCAGATCCTGACATTCTTCATCTTTAAACTTTTTTTGTTCCATGTCTGTCCAACACATCCATGGTCTTCCCCTAATTCCTTGTACTCTGGTATCTATCACCATGAAGAGTATCCAAGTCTAATCTTGATGTGTGCTCAAACCATCGCAGTGATCTTTGTTGAATTTTCTTTCATAGTGTTAATTTCTTGCCCTGGCCATTTTTTATCACTTTTTTTTTTTAACCCGTGGACCTGAAATTCTCAGTATCCCTTCCAGCTAGTTTGCATCTGCAGTTAATATCTTTCATTCAACGGATTTCCTGGTACTTCAGCATTCTGATCAAGCAGAGGTAGCTGCATGATTGTCTCATTAATGGTGATTTTTGTTTTTATCGAAATGCAATTAGCTTTCAAAATCTTAGAGTTTTCCAAATACAGTTGCAGTCAGTCTGATGCTGTTTGTGTCATCTTCACAGTTCCCATTCTTCCATATTAGTCTTCCAATGTGCACACATTTCTCCACATATTTTGCTTCTTTGTCTCTGACTTTAACCTTTTTCTATTGTCTTCCACTTGCCATAACCTTTACCTTGCAGATGCTGCTCTTTAGTCCAAATTTTCTGCTCTCCTGATCTACCTTGTCAGTGATTCTCTGTAAATCCTTGTTCATCAATGCTAAGAAGTCAATATTCAATACCCTGAGATTATTCACCATCCTGTAATGTAACACGATGCCTCTTATTTCATCTCTCAGCGCTATGGCCATTGCTGCTACCAGTGTCCAGTTGAACATATCTGGTAAAAGCATAAACTCATGTCTCACTCCTTTGGCAATCTTAAATCATTTCGTCAGCTTCTTCTCTACTCTCACTTCTCTCATCTACAGACTGTAGACAATGTACCTCTTCATTCTCTTCTGCAGTATCCTGGGGCTCAGTTTCTCAGCACACTCACTAAACCTTTTAGAATTCTTGCACTTACTCTTATCTCCTTTCTTTACAGATCGGTGCCATTATTATTTTCTACCGTTCGCTCCACTTTTGCTCCTGTCTGTGACTCTAGCTGAACAGCTGGCAGAAAGCGTTGATTGTGTGTTCCTCACCTGCTTGCAGCAGCTCTGCAGGTGTGTTGTCACTTCCCAAAATATTTTAATTTTTAGCTTTTGATCAAAATCTTTCTCCTATCTGACATTTGCTGTCCATCATTTGTACTGGGAAGCTTAGCCTTTTCTCCAGGAACATTTTGTCAGCTGTTTTCTGCATGTTGTACAGTTCTTCAAAATATTCTTTCCCCACCTATATATAATCTATAAGTAACCAGTTAAATTTTTTTTCCAGAAATACTGGGCCCAATATCAAGGAGGGAACCTAATCCATATGCTGAAATCATGCCCTGAATGGCTTGAATCAACACTAGGGTGCCTTGGTATCAATGTGAGTATTCAATGGTGGGATTTGCCTACTCTACCTGGGCTGCCCCATTTGAAAATTGAATTCCCTCGGTAAAAATTATCAGCTATTTTTATACCAGTTCAATCCCAACTGACCGGAAAGTGAGAGCCACTAACTTCACGACAAACCAATAATGACAAAGTAATGCTGAATAGTGCTATCAGATGCTCATAATCTCTGGGAAGTCCAACCTTGGCAAGTCAGCAGAGAGATTTGTTCCCAGAAAAAAAATAAACTTGACCAATAGTATTAAACCACCCTCAACTTCCACTGGCCCAGCATACTGAAATTTTGGCCAAACTTTTCATTATGGCAGAATAAAATGTCAAGTAGATTTTTTCCTGTAGCAATCAGAGAAAGATTGATACAGGTTGAACCTCTCTAGCCCAACACCCTGAGGACCTAACTGGTGTCAAACGAGAGAATTTACCGGAACATGGGAAGTCCGTATTGTCTAGTACCTTTATCAATACATCCACTGCTTACTGGGCTCTTAGAAGACATTTAGATGTTAATAACAGCACAGGACACTGAGAGCCAGGACTGGTGACTGCAAACAAACTTTCAGGGACCATGGGAAACTTGGTCACATACATGATAAGTGGTCATCCAGCTAACTAAAATCATGCCAGATTACGGACGTTGCTGGGCAAGAGAGTGCAAGAGAATGGACTAGAAAGCTTCAACCTGTATAACCTGGATGGAGAGCAAGCCCATGTATAGGAAGGACCCATAAAACACAGTACAGTAGACCCCCAACTTACGCGGAGGTTGCGTTCTTGGCAACCTCCATGTAAGTTGAATTTTGCATAACTTGGGAGTCAGAAAACTGAGCAGGGCAGCAGCGCTAGTTAGTTTCCAGTCTCCTGTGACCACGGGGAGCTGGGAGCCAGTTCCAGCTCCCCACATTCACAGGAGACCGGAAACTGCCTCCTGAGAGCAGCAGAGAGCTGGGAGACAGGCTTCCGCTCCCCACCACTCTCTGGAGACAGGAAACTGATCGGCGCTGGTGCTGGTCAGTTTCCTGGCTCCCACCATAAGGTGGGGAGCTGGAAACCAGAAGGCAGCCTGGCTCCCAGCTCCTGACTGACCACTATACCACTGGTCAGATTCCTGGCTTCCATCAGCAGTGGGGAGCCAGGCACAGCTTCTCCCTGGCTTTCCCCAGCTGGGGGAAGCTAGGTGGGCAGACAGTCATGGCAGCATGGCTCCCCCAGCTGGGAGAAACTGCACCAGGCAGACAGCTGCAGAACGGCTTTGAGTTGTGCTTAACTTGCATTAAGCACAAATTGAAATTGCACATTTTGGGGGTTTACTGTACTAGAAAATATTTAGAAGGAAAACCCACACAAAAGTCTTTTCCCTTTAGTTCTCTCAATGATTTCATTGCTCACCTGGGGATTCAACAGGAATTTCATACGAACTTTATGCCCAACTCGAAGCTTAGCTATGTCAAAATAAATTATGCAGAGGTCATCATCTTTGCTGAATCTGTCTTCATCACAAACTTTCAGCTCTAGCATGTTCTGGGAAGAGAATTGAAAAATTTTATAAATTATTTAATGGAAAAGAACCCTGTTAGCAGGAACTCTCCGAGAGTTGGGAATGTAAGGATATGTGATTAGGCAGATGAATTAATGAGCAGAAGACAGATGAGTTATACATACACCCCATTAAGGGCCCTTATGGATTTCTATTAAATGAGTATTCATTGCAGAGTGCAGTCTAAAGGAATTCTGACTCAGTTGAGATCTGCATGTTTCTGAGAGGAGTACAGAGCTCTTGTGTCTCATACCTTAGCACGACTGTCAATTGTATAGCAGAAGGTTTCATTCCACACTGGATTTTTACAGTTTTGGATTGTTTTGGTCCGGAACTTTCGCGCTGAGGCAGTTGGCAGCCACAAACTCACATAGCAATCAGACTGGGTTACTGTAGGGGAAAAAAAAAGATAAATTATAAATAAGTCTGTCCCAAGTGCAGTACCAACAAAGGAATTAGTTCATCAGACTCATTTAATACTTAGTTTACAGGAAGGAAAGGAACTGATTTCTTCCCAAGTCTCTCTCAGACTCAGAGCCCAGAAAGAGGAGCAGATAGTACACCACAGCAGTATCCATCATTTTAGGGAAACATCCTCCTGATGCAGCAACGAAGGGTCCTGTGGCACCTTATAGACTAACAGAAAAGTTTAGAGCATGAGCTTTCGTGAGTTAACTCACTTCTTCAGATGCTGGTCCTGGAAATCTGCAAGGCCAGGTATAAATAGGCCAGAGCAAGGCTGGGGATAACGAGGTTAGCTCAGTCAGGAAGGCTGAGTTGTATTGTCATCAGTAGATCTGGAGGTGTGAACTCCAAGAGAGGGGAAGCTGCTTTTGTATTTAGCCAGCCATTCACAGTCTTTGTTTAATCCTGAGCTGAGGGTATTGAATTTGCAAATGAATCGTAGCTCAGCAATTTCTCTTCGGAGTCTGTTCTTGAAATTTCTTTGCTGCAGGATAGCTACTTTTAAATCTGCTAAAACACTATCCTAGCAACCATGGATGTAGAGGCTCTGTATACCAACATCCCACACAAAGATGGGATAAATGCTGTCCGGAACAGTATCCCTGATGATGCTACAGCACATCTGGCGGCTGAGCTCTGCAACTTTATACTCTCACACAACTATTTCAGATTCAGTGACAATATATACCTTCAAATCAGTGGCACAGCTATGGGTACCCGCACGGCCCCTCAATATGCAAATATTTTCATGGCTGACCTAGAACAACGCTTCCTCAACTCTCGTCCACTAACACCCCGGCTCTATTTACGCTACATTGATGACATCTTCATCATCTGGACCCATGGGAAGGAGACTCTGGAGGAATTCCACCAGGACTTCAACAACTTCCACCCCAACATCAAGCTCAGCCTGGACCAATCTACACAGGAGATCCACTTCCTTGACACTACCGTGCTTATACACAATGAACACATCAGTACCACCCTGTACCGTAAACCCACTGACAGCTACGCCTACCATCATGCCTCCAGCTTCCATCCCAGACACACCACACGATCCATTGTTTACAGCCAAGCACTTAGATATAACCGCATTTGTTCCAACCCCTCCGACAGAGACAAACGCCTACAGGATCTGCACCAAGCATTCTTGAGACTGCAATACCCACCTGAGGAAGTGAGAAAACAAATCAACAGAGCCAGACGTGTGCCACGAAGCCTCCTGCTACATGACAAGCCCAAAAGAGAAACCAACAGAACACCACTAGCAATCACCTACAGTCCTCAGCTAAAACCTCTACAGCGCATCATCAGGGATCTACAACCCATCCTGGACAATGATCCCACACTTTCACAGGCCTTGGGAGGCAGACCTATCATTGCTCACAGACAACCTGCCAACCTAAAACAAATCCTAACAAGCAACTATACACCGCACCACAGTCACTCTATCTCAGGGACCCATCCATGCAACAAACCTCGTTGCCAGCTCTGCCCACATATACACACCAGCAACATCATTACAGGACCTAACCAGATCAGCCACGCCATCGTGGGTTCATTCAGCTGCACATCTACCAATATAATTTATGCCATCATGTGCCAGCAATGCCCCTCTGCCATATACATCGGACAAACTGGACAGTCTCTACGTAAAAGAATAAATGCACACAAATCAGACATCAGAAATGGCATATACAAAAACCCATAGGAGAGCACTTCAATCTCCGAGGACACACAGTAGCAGATTTAAAAGTAGCTATCCTGCAGCAAAGACATTTCAAGAACAGACTCCAAAGAGAAATTGCTGAGCTACAATTCATCTGCAAATTCAATACCCTCAGCTCAGGATTAAACAAAGACTGTGAATGGCTGGCTAAATACAAAAGCAGCTTCCCCTCTCTTGGAGTTCACACCTCCAGATCTACTGATGACAATACAATTCAACCTTCCTGACTGAGCTAACCTCATTATCCCCAGCCTTGCTCTGGCCTATTTATACCTGGCCTTGCAGATTTCCAGGACCAGCATCTGAAGAAGTGAGTTAACTCACGAAAGCTCATGTTCTAAACTTTTCTGTTAGTCTATAAGGTGCCACAGGACCCTTCGTTGCTGCTACAGATCCAGACTAACACGGCTACCCCTCTGATCCTCCTGATGGTGGAGCCCCTGTCCACCACCAAACATGGGGCTCAACTCCTGGCCCCACACCCAGCTCTGGCCCCAGCCTTAGCCGCTCCTGTCCCGGTCCCCCATTTCACCAGAGAAATGGTAATGCTCCTGGTCCCAGCTTAGTGGAAGGTGTGGACAAGGCTGAAGTGGCTATTTAAAGTGTTCCAGTGCCACTGTTATTGCTCTCTCAACTGAATAATCACTCAGCTCGATCTCAGCACAAGACTACATGTCAGAAGAGGCCATACTAGGGAATACAGGGTTAACCCCTGCAGCCATGCTCTCATATTGCAATACTTTGCTGCATGCATTATACATCATTCTTTCTGTGCCAAAGCTCAGGGTATTTCCCTTTTGTCTTTTACAATATGCTCAGACTTAAGATTATTTCACCCATATGATGTGCCTTTAAAACCTGAGAATAAACTGTGCCTCATAGGTCTGTTTGACCAGCCTTCCATGACCAATGAATCATGGAATCACAAGGTGGAAGGGACCTCAGGAAGTCATCTAGTCCAGCCCCGTGCTTCAAGCAGGATCAACCCCATCTAAGTCATCCAGCCAGGACCTTGTCAAGCTGGGACTTAAAAACCTCTAGGGATGGAGAATCCACCACCACCCTAGGCAACGCATTCCAGTGCTTCACCACCCTCCTGGTGAAGTAATTTTTCCTAATATACAACCTACACCTCTCCTTCTGTAACTTCAGACTATTGCTCCTTGTTCTGCCATCTGTCACCATAGGGTGAGACAAGGTGGGTGAAGTATCTTTTATTGGAGCACTTTCTATTGGTGAGAGAGATTAGTTTAAGCTTACACTGAGCTTTTCTTCAGGTCTGGGAAATACACACATTTAAATACAAAATGAAACAGATTGTTCAGCAAAAGTAGTTAACATATATTTCAAAGGCCCATCTGAGTTGAAGTGACCAATTAATACCTCTTTGGTCACAGAGAGTTATGGATCTTTGCAACAGAGACAATCACTTATTAAATCCATGAGTTTTTAGTGTACAATGGCCTTTTTTAACTGCTTATGCTAAACAATCTGTTCCACTTTGTATTTTACTGCAACATTCTCAGTACATTTTCCAGACATGAAGAAGAGTTCTGTGTAATTTTGAAAACTTGGTTCTGTTACTAACAGAAGTTGGTCCACTAAAAGATATTACCTCACCCATTTCATCTAACTAACTTTGAGGGCCCAACACAGCCAAAAAACCCTGCATACTACTTTACCAGTGTCATTTTGTGGGGTAGGCAGTAGCAAAAAGCACAATCATATGTGACTGCAGCAGCAGTTAGCAATAATGAGGAAATGACCCAGCTCATCAGCCTTAATTGTGAGTATGTAACCAACCGAATTAAATCTGAGTGCCTCCTTGTGCATGCCAACTCCAAAAAACATGCTTTCCAATCCATGAGCATTTATACTTGATTATAATCTTAAATTATAACACCTATAACAACAAAATATCAATTTTAATGGGAGAAGAGGGTCAACTACCTCAACCTTCAAGCCTAACAACAAGATTATTCCAAGTCACTTTCAGCAGGCTTGCTAACATATTACTTGTTTCCCCCTCCTTTCTTTGACTTTGGGCTCTTTGTTTTTCTTCCCTTAGTCTTCACATCTGGTGTTTTTCCTTTTTTTCCTTTTCTCCATTTTACTTCCTGGATTCTCCATCTTTCCCAACTCTGTAGCTCAGGGTTCTTGGAAGAACTTGATGTACCACTCAAAAATCCAGGAACCAAGTGACCACACAGAGCATTGTCTTGTAAATCATCACATTTACCAGTGGCATTACAATAGGTCTCATGGTAGCATGGCACTCAAGCAGTGCAAGACCTGGCCTGTGGTAAAGAAGCTCATTCCTGCTGACTTGGATATCAGCTATCTGCAGACTCTCCAGTAAGACGGACATTATTAAACCCTGAGTGGGACCAAATTCTAAGGTGGGAGAGTCAAATTAGTATTCAGTCAATGAGCTAACTTTATTTTCCACTTATTCCAAGCTCCTTGCTTTCTAAGGCTATCAATTTTACATTTGAATCTAAATTAATCAGTGATCTTCAATCACAATCTCCAATAAGCTACATCTCATGAGTATGTATCGTCAGAGAATATGGACCCACATTCCCAATCCAGCCCTGCCATGATCAGACACAGGCCTTGCCTTAAGTCAAAGTAAGCAAGGCAGTTTCCCTGGGCCCAGGACCTTCAGGGCCTCTGCTCCAATTGACTTTAGCAATCACCACTCACCAGCCAGGCCCCACTGGGCCAGCTCTGATCAGAAACTAGTAGAGCTCTGTCACCATTTCTGTTATGAAGGTCTCCTCTACCTCAGGCTCTTTTTTGCCACCATCTCTAGTGCAGTTATCAGATACTGACACCCCTTTAAATCCCCCTGCTGCAGACATCGCTGTTTCTCTGGTTGTTCTTCACTGTGTATCACTCCCACCATTAAGATACACACAGTGGCATATAGTGTGCTTTTTCTGGACTCTTATATTATTTGGCTTTGTGTGAGTTAAACATTTTCCAGGCATGCCGAGTTTTACCACATCTTCTGCATATGGCTTTTTCTGCATATGGCTTTTTCTTCTTTTTTACTTGTCTTCCATTTGAAGAACTCAGCCGTGGTTTTCTGTGGGTTTGTTTTTGAACTTTGATGCTAAAAGAAAATTGCTTTAAAATTTTCATGATCTGGGTCCCCTCAGTGGGACAGCTTAGGGTTTGCTCAGGTTTCTAAATGACAAGTATGTCAACCAGTTTTTCACTTTTTCATATGCGTCCTTTTAAATGGGATTGAGGCCTGATGATATGAGTATGTGAAGGAAAATCTGTCTCAGTGAGATTTTTTTTTAAATGCTAGAAACCACTGACTCATTTCACTCTTTTAATCTGTTCTGGGTAAGCAATTGTCCTCCTTGTTACACACATCAATCCAAAAGACTAAAAAGAATAAAATATGATTTTAAAACCACAAAAAAAATTCTTGCAAGTTTGGAACAACAAAGTACAATAGCAAAGACATACAATAAAATATGCTCCTTTTCCTTTAGCTGTACAAAATTATTGTGTATTAGAATTATGTACCTTAAGATTATCTCTTTTCTCCTTCAGTTAGATCTAAGATGATGGAATCTGACATTTCTATGAGTATTCTGTAGAAAAAGGTACTATTTTCTAGCATTATCATAAATATAAATTATGGTAACTAGATCTGGGATTGAAATCTGATGTGGCAGTCAATAAGAATGGTAGTCCTTGTTGACTGTAGTGTCAGGCACCTTATGCCTTTTAAAATCCAAGTTATACTTTGACATCCATATGGGTATTTGTATTCTGATAATAAACAGTGTGTTATGGGGGGCTCTCTTGGTTCCTGAATACTTCCCAATGACACTAATACTTACATTAAATAATCCGTTTGCTTTTAAGAGCTATGAGGAACAGGCAGGAAGAGCAGATATACTCACAGAGGTCAGCTTTCCGGAGATTTCTCACTCCTACTATTTTTACATAGAGCAAGTTGATATGACTTTCTTCTCTCTGCACAAAAATGATTAACAAGACACACAGATTCATATTAAAGTGTGTATTCATCAATAGAGATGCAGAGAAATGACACAAGAGGTTATGGCAAAGTACACAGACATTATTGGCCTGAGTTTGCACTAACCACATTACTCAGGTGAGGAAAAGGATAAGCAAGTTATTGATAAGTATATCATCTGAAATAAGCATTAATAAAACCTCTGTATTCTGTCATTGTTGGCTTAGTAGATGCCACATATTTAGCAGCATTTGTAAAAAATCTACAAGAATTAAAAATGTTGAATTATGTACCTTTTCAGCAACAGTTCCAGTAGACACTGAGGGCCCTGGAGCAAAGCGGGCCCAGCTCCGCACCTCAGAAGAAGTGGGGCCAAGGACTGTAGAAGCAGGGCCTAGGGCAATCAGTCCTTAACGTCACCTGTACTGTGCGCCTGGGCCCTCACTCCATCTAAGTCACGTGGTGTGGTGTAGCAGAGCTGCTAGGGCACTCAAAAGGAGCCTGGAGCTCCAGCCACCGCTGCCACCAAAGTAGCAGTGGTAGCAGCTGGAGCCCTAGGCCTCTCTGAATTGCTGGTCCCCAGGGCAACTGCCCTCTTTGTCTCCTCCATACCATCCCCATTAGCAGGTCTGCTTTTCAGTTCTCAACCTTAACAAAACTAATCTTACCCGTTTGTGCAGAGCCTAATACCTTGAGGACCTAAAACTCATTGACTTTGGACATTAACATAAGTAGCGTGAAGGGTAACAAGAAGGATTTCTGCAGGCCTGTTCACAATAAGGGTTGTCAGAGAAGGTATGGGGCCGTTACTGTATCAGAGAGGTAACCTAGTGACAGACGATGTGAGAAAAAGCTGAAGTTCTCAGTGCTTTTGCCGCCTCAGTCTTCACAGACAAGAACAGCTCCCACACTACAGTGCTAGACAATGCAGTATGGGAAGGTGGAGGGTAGCCATCGGTGGTGAAGGAACAAGTTATGAGCTATCTAGAAAAACTAGATGTACACAAATCCATGTGTCTGAATTTAATGCACCCAAGGGTACTGAGGGAATTGGCAAATGTTATTGCCGAGCCTTTGGCCATTATCTTTGAAGACTCTTAGAGACTGGGAGAGATTCCCAGATGACTTGAGAAAGGCAAATGTAGTGCCCGTCTTTAAAAAAATTAAAGGAGAACAATCCAGGGAACAATAAACTCGTCAGCCTTACCTCAATCCCTGGGAAAATAATGGAGGGGATCCTCAAGGAATCCATTTTGGACTACTTGGAAGAGGGGAAGTGATCAAGAGTAGTCAACATGGATTCACCAAGGGCAAATCGTGCCTCACCAATCTGATTAGCTTCTATGACAAAATAACAGGCTCTGAGGACATGGAGAAGTCAGTGGATGTGATATACGTTGACTTCAACAAAGCTTTTGATACAGTCTCCCACAACATTCTTGACCATAAATTAAGGAAGTATGGATTAGATCCATGGACTACAAGATGGATAGAAAGCTGGCTTGACGGTTGGGCCCAAGGGTCAACGGTTCAATATCTGGATGACTGTCAGTTTCAAGAAGTGCCGCAAGGCTCCGTTCTGGGGCCAGTGTTGTTCAAGTTCTTTATCAATGACCTGGATGAAGGACTGGATTGTACCCTCAGCAAGTTTGCAGATGACAGTAAGCTGGGGGAGAGGTAGCTACATTGGAGGGTAGAGATAGGATCCAGAGTGACCTGGATAAATTGGAGGATCGGGCCAAAAGAAATCTGATGTGATTCAAAAAGAAGAAGTGTAGAGTCCTGCACTTGGGACAGAAGAATCCCAAGCATTGTTATAGGCTGGGGACCGACTGGCTAAGCAGCAGGACAGTGGAAATGGACCTAGGGGTTCTGGTGGATGAAAGTCTGAATATGAGTAAACAGTGTGCCCTTGTAGCCAAGAAGGCTAATGAGAAATTAGGGTGCATTAGGAGGAGCATTTCGAGCAGATCTAGAGAAGTGACTGTTCCCCTCTATTCGGCACTGGTGAGGCCACATGTGGAATATTGTGTCCAGTTTTGGGCCCTCCAGTATAAAAAGGATCTGAATGTGCTGGAGCAGGTTCAACAGAGGGCAACAAAAATGATTAAGGGGCTGGAGCACATGACCTATGAGGAGAGGCTGAGGGATTTGGGCTTGTTTAGTTTACAGAAGAGATGACTGAGGGGTGATTTAATAGCAGCCTTCAACTTCCTGAAGGGGAGTTCTAAAGAGGATGGAGAGAAACTGTTCTCAGTGGTGTCAGATAGCAGAAAAAAGATCAATGGTCTGAAGTTACAGCAGGAGAGGGGTAGGTTGGATATTAGGAAAAACTACTTCGCCAGGAGGGTGGTGAAGCGCTGGAATGTGTTGCCTAAAAAGGTGGTGGAGTTTCCATCCCTCAAGGTTTTTAACTGGGGTTGATTATGCTTGAAGCAGGGGGCTGGATTAGATGGCCTCCTGAGGTCACTTCCAGCCCTGCGATTCTATGATAGTAGAGCAGACCCTAGCCCCAGTTTCTCCTGTTTGAGCCAGTTTCTGATGTTGCAAAAAAGACAATTATCATGTGATCACAGCTTGCAATACCCATAGCATAGGCATGTAAAACCAGCATAATCCTGAATATGGGAGAAGAAATGAAGAGACAATATGGAAGAAGCACAATGCACTCTAGCAATCCTCTAGCGATAGAGCAAACTTACATAATTTAGAGCAGTCAATTTGCCCCAGTAAGTGAACTAGCTCTACATTTCCTCAGACTGCTCAAACTCTACTCTACTGCACTCTCATCCATAGAGAGTTCTCAGAGAATAAGATTTTATGGCAATTTGGAGACAGACACGCCACATGGGCTCCAGAAATCCCACCATCAGTACTTCTGTGCAACACAACTTCACCTGTTTTGCTGTATCCCAAGTTCATAGCCACAGAAATGAAATTTTCCATCTTTTTGTGGCTAAATTATAAACTCATATTGAAATGGTTCAAACGACATAGTGGCCTAGGCAACGCAGAGTTGAAACTGTCAAATTTAGACGTACATCAAATAGTGTATTATATGTGTCAAAAGGTTAAAGGATTTGCAAGTACTTCAAGAAACATGAAGGCTTTAGGAAAACACTGAACAATGTATTACTACTGCAAAGCATTCAGGACACAATTTATTTACTCATGTTATGATTAACAGACATGATACTAATGCTATTCCAAAGTGTACATGTGGGAAACACGGAAGAAAATACAGGTTGAAACTCTCTAATCTGGAACTCTCTTGTCCAGCAACACCCATAATCTGGCGTGATTTTAGTTAGCTGGATGACCACTTCTCATGGGTGTGGCCAAGTTTCCCATGGTCCCATAGAGTTTGTTCACAGCCACCAGTCCTGGCTTTCAGTGTTTTGTGCTGTTTAGTTCTAATTTACTCCTAAATGTCTTCTAAGAGCCCAGGAAGCAGTGGAAGTGTTGGTAGTGCTGCTGGACGATACTGACCTCTCATCATCCAGCAAATTCTCTTGTTTGGCACCAGTCAGGTCCCCAGGGTGCCGGATTATAGAGATTCAACCTGTACTCTGAAAAGATGCATCCAAGGAATTATTCACATAAGCATATCTATCTGTGACAGGCTACTCATAGTTAAGGGTAACTGGAGCCAGAAAACAAAGTTAAAACTCATCATCGTTTGATAAAACAGCAGGTTTTTCACAGCCCCTAAGGAACAGGGGTAAGGTAAGATCACGTTCAGCTAGTAGAGCTGGTCAAATCTCAGAGAGACTAGTCACCATTAAAACTGAGCACCTCCCATTTCCATGTCTAGCAAAGTACTGAAGCAGTGCCTAGCTGCCAATTCCACCTATGTCCTTCCCTGGCAATCCTGTGATGCCATGGAAGTTTTGACATTCATGTTCTCATTTGCCATATACAATAAAAGCTGTTAAAACACCATTTGGATAACCAACATATTTAGTTAACCAGCATGGCCAGTTGGGGCTGCTGGCCACGGACCAGTATCCTAGTCGAAGCTGGCTGCTGCAGGGCTGGTGGCTCAGACAAGACCAGCTGCCCACTGCTTGCTCCCCAGGGATACCAGATTAAGCATTTACTGTAGCAGAATTCTTTGATATATATGTTTCTGTATTTGTTGGTCTTCCATCTAAACATTGTACAGTATCTGTACCAAGGAAGCCTGCAAAACTGAAGCATTGCTGTTGAAGGTAGTACTAGGTTAGGCTTCAAATATCCTAATTTCTGATCTTGTCCTGCCACTTGATATGGAGTAGTTGATGAAGACAACAAGAATCAAAAACAGGAGCCCACAGTTCTCCAGCATTCCTCGCACCCACATATCACTGCCATGCAGTGCAGTTGATATAACTGTGATTCTATAAGTCCAAAGGTTACTGGCAAATTTTATGACACGGCCCCTAAATGGGGCTGAAATACAGCAGCAGCTGCTGTTATTCGAATGGCCACATCTTTCACGCACCCTCCAAGCACTGATTTTGACATTTCTCAAATGGCTACCACCTGCTCAATGTCATGCCTGAACAAGTTAATATTGAAAAGTTCATAATCTGGAACCAGAGGCTGCTTGATGATAATGACCAGTGACTTCTTTTTATCCAGCTAAGTAACCCAGACCAATGCGTGCTACTCCTTGCCTAACTCGTACAGCCATCAGTTGCAGTGATTCACCAGACTGAGTCAAAAAGGCAACATCATGGGAATGTTTGAGATCTCAAAAAAGAATAATGCTCAGCCAATGATGCCATTGATAGCCCCTTCCTCAAGCTTCTCCACCAGTCATTCATTGCCAATATTGCACTTGGTTCGGGTGACCATCCATCCCGCACTGGGTGCAACAGTCCCATATTTGGGACACCAAAAAGGCATCCCTACTTATTTTTTAAAAGGGACTCATTGTTCTGTATTTGGGCCCTCCCACCACTGACCTTTTCTGCCAGCAGCTGCGCAGGTGAAGCTGCTCCTGGAGGAAGTCACTTCCCCCGAGCCTTGGGGAAGCGGTGGAGCATGGGTGGCTGCCATGTCCCCGCCACTTCCCTGGGGCAGGCCAGTGGCTGCTGCTTCCCCAGGATTCCCAGGGAGAGCTGCCAGCTGCATCTTCCCCGGAGCTCCAGGGGAGGGCCGGTGGCTGCTGTTTTCCCAGGACTCACAGGGAGCGCTGGTGGCTTCCGCTTTCCCAGGGGGCTCCTGGGGAGCACCAGAGGCTGCCACTTCCTTCCTGGCTCCCTGTGCCTTGGTGGAGCTGGGAGGAGCTGCCCCTCCCCCCATTAATGCCCTGTCCCGTATTTGGGCCAGGGAGATACGGTCGCCCTACACTTGGTGGCAAAAGCCAGGATACCATCAGTGTGGCTTTACAACAGATTGTTCCAGTGTCAAGCAAATGTATACCTTGAGACACCTTCTGAGAAGATGTAAGAGTTTCATAAACCCTGTGCAGCACCTTCTATGTTTCCAGCAGGCCTTTGAATAACAGCATAGAATCACAGAAAGGGAAGGACCCCAAGAGATCATCAGGTCCAGGATGCTGCACTCACAGAAGGGCCAAGCACCATCCCTGTCAGGTGTTTGTCTAACTTTCTCTGAAAGATGCCCAGTGACAGAGATTCAGCATCCATGGGAAGATAGTGTCATTGATAAACCGGAAAGCTGCACTTGAATCAACGGCAGACACACGACGCGGTTTTCAATCTCCGCAGGAGTTTGGCAAGGTTACATTCTGCCACCATCATTGTTCAGCATTGGCACTGATCGACTGATAGATAAGAAAGTTGAGGTCAGCAGGTCAAATAATATTGGGCAAAAAAAGTAGTGTTGATAATTTTGCCTTTTTTCAAAGAAATTCCTCATTTTTCAACTGAATTACTTTAGGTAAGAAAGTACTAGTTACTAAGAAAATATATACTGTGCAGAGATGGGGAACTGAGGCACAGAACTGCTAAATAACTTGCCCATTGACCCGCAGGAAGTCAGTGGTGAAGTAGAAAATTGAATGCAGGTCTTCAAAGTCTAAAACCCATACCCTATCTGCAGAAATCCTCCTCCTCTTTATCAGCAACAATTTTTTGGTCTTCCCTGTTAACCCAATGAATCCTTAGCATAGGCTAATAAGTAGTGAGGGAAAGACTGCTGAATTCATTGGTCACAAACACCTCAGCTTTCAGCCTCTATTTATCTTGGGCATGGTTTATTACCCCATAAACAGGAAGTACACTATAATTACAATGGCTGGAGTTGCTAAAAAATGAGGAGATCAAACGTGAGCCCAGTTATACAGTCATACTTTATGCCATCATACCTTAAACAAAAGTCACATCAACATCTAAGAACCTAATTGTGTAACACTTACTTACACATCATTCTGATTGATGTCAATGGGACTGTTCACATGCACAAGTGCTCAGCTATGTAAGAGTTGCACAATTAGGTCCTAAGAAAAAAGCATGGCTCCCTGTCTGTTACTAGGTCCTAAGAGTGTTTTGCCAACTAAAGGCTCCAGGCTGAAACCCATGTATTCTGGAATACCCAACAAACACAACTTCCATGACCCTATCCTACTGATAATCGCAACGACTGCCCTTATCCTAATGACATTTATTCAATGTAACCTGACTGCTTGGTACTGTCAGATATTCCAAACTCAGTGGTCAGATAGGTTTCAGACACTCAGTTTAACAGTGGCAAAAGAGTTCAGACAACGGACTGATACAAGATGCACAAAAAGAGGAGAAATCAATCTCGGATCCCAATAAGTCACAACGTATGAAAATACAGAGTATTGTGTGTGAAAAATAAAACAAAACATGGGGAATATTTCTGTTATATGGAGAGAAAAGGGCAAATACTGAAGTAAAGTAGCCTGCCAAAACCAGTACTCATGACAGAAAATTATTTTCCTTCTTCCTTTCCCCCATACTTCGAGATCTTTAAAAAGGAAAGGAGTTAGGCTACATGCTGCTTATTTAAAATGTTGCCAAAATAGAAGAGTAAAATACATAGAATGTTGATTCTGCGAGATCATTTTGTCTTCAGTCATTTTCCCATTAAAGTGAAGACGACAGGCTCCGTCCTAAGCCCTGTCTATCAGGTAGGTAGCAACTAAAGACCTTTAGAGCATCTGCACTTCAGGAGGTAGGGTTCATTCTCTTACTTTATATGTTCCCTAGCTCAAGCAAAGTCACTTGCACATGAAGCACCTTCCCTTGTGTTTGCTGCTAGAACATATTTATTTCTCTCCCCTAGAAAAGTCCCTTAACAGGGTTTCATTGGCTATTACATTCAACAAAGTCCAATGGAGTTACACCAGTATGAAATTGAAGTAGCACAGTTATGAATCAGGACCTGTCTTTTGTAGAGCTATGCCAGTTACAATGGTTTCAGGTTGCAAAAGTTCTTGTGAAACTTTTCTGCACCTCTAATCTGCACAAGCCCATCGTCAGAATAAGAAATTCTGAGTGGTTCAAAAATGTGCAAAAATGGACCTAAACATTGACATGATTCAGATGGCATTGTGTCATTAGAGGGTTATTCTACCTGTTTAGGATGCAGTGCCTCAAGTTGCCAGATAATTATGTAATTATTAATTATTTTTCCTTTCAGCCAGGCCATGTTCTTCGGGGTCAGCACCACCATTTTTCTACTGAATAAATGTGTTTTATGTTGGCCAGTTGATCAGATTTCAGTATCGTCTGTACAAAAGCAAAACCACAGTTTTTAAGGGTGACACTTTTCTGAAAAGGTTCCTGTGTGAAAAATGGCAGCTGCTTATGTCACAGATTTGCCCTGTGTCCACAGTCCCATCTGCCAACTTCAATGGCAAAAAAGAGATTTCCTCTGCTTATTATTTCAATCAGCACTGTACTGTCAAATACACCTCAGAGAAAAGCAAGTAGATCTTATTCCATCTGTGCCACATCAACAGAAACAATTACTAAGTTCAAGCAGTTACATCTCTGCAAGTCTCTTGAAGACAGAAGACATAATTTAAAGGCAGTGGGACTGCAGTGGAGTCATGCGATGAAATAGGTGGACTCCAAGGTGATGAAGCGCATGGAGGATGAAATTTGGCACCGAGAACCCAGGCTGGGTTTAGAAGAATGGCAGTTACCATAAAAAGTGTTTTTTACTTGTATATGCAGAAACTCCTGATTAGGACCACTTGAGAGAGAGTAACCAAGGAACCCCACTGTACCCTTCTTCTAGTGTTGCTTTTGAGAGAACTCTGACCTTTAAACTCTCACTGCACTTCTGTACATACACTTCAAACCCAAAAGGCAACGCACAAAATAATTCCAGGATGCAGTTGTAGTTGTTAGCTATTGCCACTAGCAACACAAGTACACTTCTCCATGAGGCAAGGAGGGAATCTCCCCTTTCTGAGCCACGCTATAAAGAGTGTCTCCTGCGGTTCTCAAACAGCAACCCCACAAAACCAGGCTCTAGAAAACGGAGCTGAGTCTGCTGTTGTTGACCACTCCAGTCAGTGCACTTCTTTTAAAGACATCTGACACACAGTCCCCTTATCAAAGCTACCAAGAATCAATGCCTCCAGAGGGAAGGTCCTTACCTATTCCCTCACCAATATCACTGCCAGCATACCCTCAGTTGCCTATAACTTTACTCATCTGCATAGTTTCCATTACACTAGTCCCTCACTGGGACTGCTTGGAAACTTGTTTGTTCAGTTCTGCAACTGTCTCCTCATTGTTACTGGACAAAAGAAAACAGCAGAAATGTAGCACTTTAAGGACTAACAAAATGATTTTTTTCAGTGATGAGCTTCCGTGGGACAGACCCACTTCATCAGGCATTGATCTAATGAAGTGAGTCCGTTCCATTGACCTGATGAAGTGGGTCTGTCCCACAAAAGCTCATCACTGAATACATAGTTTTGTTAGTCTCTAAAGTGCTACATGACTGCTGCTTTGTTTTGTTAGAACACAGACTAACACGGCTACCTCTCTGTCACTATTCAGTGTTACCTGATATATTGCGTGCTCACTCTTTTGGATCAGTTGTCAGCCTCAGGAATTGTTTAGTGCAGGGGTCAGCAACCTTTCCAAGGCGGAATCGCAAAATTTGATCTTTTGACTTCTCTGTATGGTCAGAGTGCTGGTGATACTTTTTAAAGTCACTGATAGTCCTACTTAAAACAGCTTGATTAATAAATAAATAAAGACGCAGAGCTTTACTGTTTAGGTGGCGGTTGGTAGCATTAGCTGCTCTTTTGTCAAGCCACAAGCAGCATGGCTTTGAGCAAGCTCCTGGCTGCATGGGGGAGGAGGAGTGGGATTGAACTCCTGCATTGCGTGTCAATAAGCATCAGTTCATAGGCCACTCTTGGCACCTGTGCCAGGGACTGCTGACCCCTGGTCTAGTCTGTTTCTGATCCTGTTCTCTTCATTTATTTTCACTAACACTCTTCTGGTCTCATTCACCACCTGGTTCTTGATCCCTGCTCTCTTGCCTTTCTTGGCCTTCTGCTTCTCTCATTCATTTTTTACCATCTCAACTTATCTGGCCTCTGTATTCTTTCCTGTATACTTTCCCCCTGGCTGCCACATCTGCTTCTCTCCAGTTCCCCCCACCCCAGTTCCTCGCCACCCTCCTCACACTTCCTCCCTTTCTCATTGCCACTGATCACATCCACCTCAAGTCCGGCCCTTCATCATCTCCTCTAATTCCTCTTCTATCCTATGCACTTCTTCTTCCATGGCCTCTTTTAGTCCAGCAACCTCAGAACCTGAATAGTGCCAAATGAGAGAATTTGCCAGACCACAGGAGGTCAATATTGTCAAGCAGCATCACCAACACTCCAGCCTGTTTCCAAGAAGAGGGGGATTAATAATGGGGGATTTCAACTATCCCCATATAGGCTGGGTGCATGTCTCCTCAGGATGGGAAGCTGAGGTAAAGTTTCTTGAACAACAAGAAGTCTTGTGGCACCTTATAGACTAACAGATATTTTGGAGCATAAGCTTTCGTGGGCCAAGACCTGCTTCATCAGATGACTCATGCATCTGATGAAGTGGGTCTTGACCCACAAAAGCTTATGCTCCAAAACATCTGTTAGTCTATAAGGTTCCACAAGACTTCTTGTTGTTCTTGAAGCTACAGACTAACACAGCTACCTCTCTGATACTTGTCATAAAGTTTCTCGACACCTTAAATGACTGCTTCTTCGAGCAGCTCATCCTGGAACCCACAAGAGGAGAGGCAATTTTGGATTTAGTCCTAAGTGGAGCACGGGATGTAGTCCAAGAGGTGAATATTTCTGGACCACTCGGTAACAGTGACCATAATATAATTAAATTTAACATTCCTGTGGCTGGGAAAATACTACAGAGGCCCAAGACTGTAGTATTTAATTTCAGAAAGGGGGATTACACAAAAATGAGGAAGTTAGTTAAATGAAATTAAAAGGTATGGTACCTAAAGTAAAAATTCTGCAGGCTGCATGGAAACTTTTTAAAGACACCATACTAGAGGCTCAACTTAAATGTATACCCAATTTAGGAAACGTTGCAAGAGAACCAAAAAAGTGCCACCACGGTTAAACAATAAAGTAAAAGAGGAAGTGAGAGACAAAAAGTCATCCTTTAAAAAATGGAAGTTAAATCCTAGTGAGGAAAATAGAAAGAAACACAAACTCTGCCAAGTGAAGTGTAAAAATATAATTAGGAAGGCCAAAAAAGAATTTGAAGAACAGCTAGCTAGAGTCTCAAAAAGTACATGAGAAGCAGGAAGCCTTCTAAACAACCAGTAGGGCCACTGGATGATCAAGATGCTAAAGGAGCACTCACGGACGATAAGGCAATTGCAGAGAAACTAAATGATTTCTTTGCATCCGTCTTCATGACTGAGGATGTGAGGGAGATTCCCAAATTTGAACAATTCTTTTCGGGTAACAAATCTGATGAACTGTCTCAAATTGAGGTGTCATTAGAAGAGGTATTGGAACAAATTGATAAACTCAACAGTGGTAAGTCACCAGGGCTACATAGTATTCAGCCAAGAGTGCTGAAGGAACTCAAAAGTGAAATTTCAGAACTACTAATTGTAACTTGTAACCTGTCATTTAAATCAGCATCTATTCCATATGACTGGAGGATAGCTAATGTGACGCCAATCTTTAAAAAGGGCTCCAGAAGTGATCCTGACAACTACAGGCCAGTCAGTCTGACTTCAGTACCAGGCAAACTGGTTGAAACTCTAGTAAAAGACAGAATTGTCAGGCAGATTGATTAACATAATTTGTTGGGGAAGAGTCAACACAGCTTTTGTAAAGGGAAGTCGTGCCTCACCGATCTATTAGAATTTTTTGAAAGGGTCAACAAGCATGTGGATCCTGTAGATATAGTGTACTTAGATTTTCAGAAAGCCTTTGACAAGGTCCCTCACCAAAGGCTCTTAAGCAAAGTTAACTGTCATGGGATAAGAAGGAAGGCCCTTTCTTGGATTAGTAACTGGTTAAAAGATTGGAAACAAAGGGTGGGAATAAATGGTCGGTTTTCAGAATGGAGAGAGGTGAATAGTGGTGTCCCCCAGGGTTCTGTGCTGGGACCAGTCCTATTCAACATATTCATAAATTATCTCGAAAAAGGGATAAACAGTGAGGTGGCAAAATTTGCAGATGACACAAAACTACTCCAAACACTCACAACACAAGAACTGTGGGTCACCAAATGAAATTAATAGGCAGCAGGTTTACAACAAACAACAAGAAATATTTTTTCACACAATGCAGTTAACCTGTGGAACTCCTTGCCAGAAAATGTCATGAATGCCAAGACTAGTAAAGCTTAAAAAAAGATTAGTAAAGTTTAAAAAAGAATTAGATAAATTCGTGGGGGATAGGTCCATCAATGGCTATTAGCCAGGATGGGCATGGACGGCGTCCCTAGCCTCCGTTTGCAAGAGGCTGGAAATGGGCAACAGGGAATTGATCACTTGATGATTACCTGCTGTGTTCATTCTGGGGCACCTGGCATTGGCCACTGTCAGAAGACAGGATACTGGGCTTGAAGGGCCTATGGTCTGACCCACTATGGCTGTTCTTATGTTCTTAAGATATGTGAAACATTAATTTGTGAGAACTTTCTTTCACATACATACTACTGGCCAAAAAAACCTCCATCTTCTGCCTTTCTCTATTACCAAATGACTATCTGTGCAGAGATAAATATTTGTAGTAGACACCAGGTCCAAACTCCACTCTAATTTCATGGCCTACTTCAGGGTTCAACAGCCCCAGGCTCGCTTTCCAAGAGTGGCATGCAAGCTGATTTTCACTGACATGTGAGACAGGAGCTCAGCCCCACCCTCTTCCCCCCATGTAGCTGGAAGCTTGCTCAGAGCCATGATGCCTGTGGATTAACAAAAGACCAGCTAAACCCACCACAGTTCAGATTCCCTGAAAGCTTCTGAAGACTGAGGTAAAATCTCCAAGTATTTCTCTCTCACCTATAAATTTACAATTTACACACGAGCCTTTTCTACAAATAATACCCCATATACCTCAAACCTACCTAAGAAATCCACATACAGGTAGAGCAGAAAGTGGTGGTTTTTACGGAAGACCAGTCTTTGCTGGCTAGTTCCTTACTTCTTGAAGAGTCCAATGAAGTCAGTGCAACTACTCGCTGAGCAAGGTGCATTCCCGTGTGACTAAAATCACCAGAATGTAGCCCTCTGGCACTTTTCTAAGAGGCAGCAGGCTTGTGGACTGGGCTGTGGTTCCCTCATTCTCAGTGACGACTTAGTCAACTAGTACCATTAGTTTCAAGGAAGTTAGCTGCATGAGTAAGTACTTATTAGTATGAGTAAGAGGTCCACGATCTGGCCCGTAAGACAACTGGATAAGTCCATTTAGTTAGAGAAGCATTTCAGCTACAGGTTGAACTTGTCTAGCCCAGCAACCTCAGGAATGGTGCCAAAATGGTGCCAAATGAGAGAATTTGCCAGACCACAGGAGGTCAATATTGTCTAGCAACATCACCACTGCTTATGGTGAATGGTGCCACTTTAAAAAAAAAACAAAAAAAAACTACCTTTTTCTGAAGAGTTGAAAACTGAAAGAATGCATATTCCTGCACTGAATTCAAAGCACCAAGCAAGACATTTTAAAACGAATACAGGGTAGATGAACCAGTGTCTAGATGCAATATGGTAGTGATAGGCAAACTTTACAAATATGATTGATGGATTAGACTGGAGACATCCAATTGTTACAGTACAGTTTCACCCATAAAATTAAATTGAACAGTGATTAGCAAGTACGTTCCTACACTCTCTCTCCTCCACCTCCCCAACCTCCAGACTGGAGTTTGATACTAAAATGTTCTGTACTGATCTGAAAATCAGCATTGGACAGCATTTGGCAATATTCCAGATATTTAGTACCCACCTGTCTCATGTTTTGTCCTAGGATGCTGCTCACACCCTGTAATATCAGACCAGAAATGGTTACATTTTAAAAAAACCTTCCATTTTAGCTTCTATGTTAATTTCACCTTTATAATCCCATGTTAAAACCACATTTAAAGATATTCACTAAGTGCTGCGAGACCATGATATTTCCCCACTGAACTTGCATAGTAGGTTATTCTGCATACACTGGTTTTATTAATCTTATTGTACCGTTTAGTTATTATAATCACACACAATGGGAGGACAAGATTTATAACTGCAAATACCCGAGGAACAGCAAACTTGTTCTTCCCAAATCATCCCCACAGTTCAAGAGAGCTCTCACCACTTCTCATATGAAACACCTGACTAGGAACCTCTCACAATTTTGTTTAGGGTTTTGGCAGGGGGTGGTCATGTGGGGTCCTTACCTGATTAGAACTTGTATTTAATCCCATCGTAGTCCCTGTTACATACAAGTCAGGTGTGACAGACAGCACTTCAGTACTACGTCCTGCACAGCCAGCAGTGATTCCTGATGGTTTACAGTCTTTACACTGGCAGAAGTAGGCAAGCGGGTGTTTTATTAACTGACTCAGGGATCCGCCCCTTTGTCATTTCCAAAAATTAAGCAATCTCTTTCTGCTTTCTTCAGCCTATTGGAGCAAGTCTGCTGAGTAAATGAAAGATGGGAATATTTATATTACATCTGCCTTCAGTTGCCTTACTGGGGACACTGTGACCAGTAAAGCCCCATTATCTCCAGAACCATTTTCTAGCAAATAAAACATAATAATAAATATCATGAAATTATATAGCACCTATTATCCCCAAAGGATATCAAAACAAATATGGCCAATTAATTTTACAGAATTGAAAAACATTCTGGACACTTCACAGTACAACTATCAAGTCCCTGCCCTAAAGCTTAGAATGTTATTTTAGATGTGACCAGCAGAGGTAGAGCGTAAGAACGGGACAAGGTGCAGGAGGAAAAGGGTTAAAGCACTAAGTCCTGCAGCTTCACAGTAGGAGTTTGTTCATCTTAGTAGTTCATTTCAAAGGGATCTCCATACCAGGAATAGTTCCAGTTGACACTGTGCCTGAGACATGGCTCTGAAGTTACAACAGCTTCCCTGCATCTTCCTTGCACCTGCGTATAATCAGGAATTTTTTCAACAAATTGGTTTTTCATTTGGAAAATGCCAAACTTGTCTAAACCAAAATTTTGTGTGGGAATGTTCCAGTTTCAATCGTCCTTTAGTCAGGGAAAGCGTCTCAGGTCCAAGAAGAAAACACTGGTTATAAACAAAGACAAATGGAGAACCCCGCCACCCACCTCAGAATACCCAACAGCCTTGTGGTTAGGCCACTTACTTACAATGCATTAGACCCAAATATGTGTCCCTCGGGCCCAATTCACTCTTTCCTCCCCACTGGCTCCAGGACTTAGGAAGCAGGTGCAAGGGAGTTATAGGCCCCAGCATGGGTGTGTGGTTAGTCCAAGTCACAGCCTAGGTCTTGCTGACTGTCACTGTTAGCTCACTTGTTGTGGGCACCTAAAATAACAGCTTCATAAACTACATACAACATTGCTAACCTGCAGTCATCTCTTGCATAGAGACTAGCAACCACACATCACTTAAGGAAGGCAGGAGGAGGGGAAATTTTGTCCAAGGACAACCTCTCTTCTTAACAAAGTCTTCAGCAGATGTTTAGTGTCAGTGTGGTTCACATCTGATCCTAATTTGTAAGATCTCATCTGAAACATACATACACACAGGAGCTACGTGAAACTTACTAACAGTAGGATGTAACATAATGTGCACGACTCTACAGTGGTGCACTACACAGACAGCAATAATCTGGTGCTGGTACCAACCAGATTTGAAGTATAAAAGCTCTGGATCAAAATCTGACTGTCTGAAGGACTTCTTAGAAATCTATTTTAAAAGGACAGCAAACATCTGTATGCCAAAGAGAACCAAAACGTCCCCGTATGCCTGTTTCACAATGCCTTCCCGAGACAAATACATGTTAAACCATTATGAATTAATTTGGGTGGAGCACTCGCAACTGAGGTGCATTTTCCTTGTTCATCTTGTAAAACTGGCTTTTCTGGCCTTTGGATGGGGAATATTTCTCTAGAGGACATTCATGCGAGTATCAGATCTTTAATTGGCAGTCTGTAGTAAAAGTCCAGACAGACTCACTGGACAAACCATTTACACTGGCCCAAAGGAGACGGAGCCTTCTTCCCCTGGGGACAGACAAAACACATTTATCCCATTGTCAGACTTGGAAGATAGATGTTACAGAAAGAGGGGGAAAGAGAGGGAGAAGGCTCTTAGCCTGGTTCCCTCCCCTGCACTGGCAGGAACTCGAATCTGACCATCCATAGGCTGATCAGTTTCCAGGTCCCTCAAGCCACCGGGAGACTGGAATGAGCCTGCCTCTCATTCCCAGCTCCTGCCACTCTGGGAGACAGAAAACTGACCAGCCCTGATGGTTCCTGGCTCACCTCCCCTTGCAGGAAAATTCAAGTTATGCAGGGGTTGCAGGAACAACCCCTGGGTAATTCGGGGATATACTATATTAGAGGCCCTGCCCCCCACACCTGCCCAGCAGTCCTCACCCTGGGACAGGTTTTAACCACCCCCAAGGTCCCAGACTGTCCCCAGTCTTACCCCCCCTCCGCAGCAGCCCCAAACCACCACCCGCCTTATAGCCCATCAGCAGCCACAAACTGCCCTCAGCCTTAGACTCCTCCAGCAGCCCCAAAGCAGCCCCAGCATTAGACTCTACCTGCAGCCTTCAAACTGTCCGCAGCCTTACACCCCTCCACATAGCCCCAAACATTCCCCAGTCTTAGACCCCGCCCCCCTGCATCCTTAAACAGCCCCAGCCTTAGACACTCCTCCTCCTCCCACAGCCTCTTCTCTGGGGCTGCTAGGCTGGATGGCTCCTTGAGCCCTCCTGCTCCCAGAAGGTAACAGTCCTTAAAACCAATTAACTCAAGTGTTAAGCTTTCAGCACCTAAGCATAAGGTAATTGCTGTCTCTAGTGATAGATATCTGCCTGAGGCAGCAGTGTTAAGAAACTGCAAATGGCTTGTTTAACAGCCACGTGCAGCTGGGAACTGCTCAGTGGGTGACCTTTAACAAATCTAATGGGACCCATGTTTGGGTCCCACCCACAGGATGGCAATCCCTGCTCTACATACGTACACTACGTCCTATTTCTGATGCCAAACTATTCAAATACATCAAAAAAGTACCTAAACCCAACTGGTTTATGTCAAGTTACAAGCACTTGGAATGAATTGGAGACTTTTACATGTATTTGAATGGGAATTTAGTTTCGCTCTCATGAGTTTTGCCTATAAGCAGAAGTTTGGGAACAAACTGTGCTCATCTAGAGAGATGAGTGTATTCAAGTTTTTCTAGTGTATAAGATACACCAAACCTATGATCTAGGGGTCAGCAAACTGTTTACGTCAGACCCTAATTTTCAGCCCTGCAATTAGCCAGGGCCCTCCCAACTTATGAAAGGACCACAGAAAGGGACAAGGGGCAAAGGCATTCAGGAAGGGGGTGAGATGCTCAGGAAGGGGGTGCTGGGAGACTCCAGGGAGTACCCCAAAAGGGGAGGGGTGTTCAGGGGAGAACATCAGGAGGGTACCTGATCATGTTGGGAATTCACTGGCTGCCCCACTGCTTGACTCAGGACCTATGCGGATTCTGATTGGCCCAGTGACAGCAGGGGCATTCCCTTTACAACAGCAGTGGCAGAGGCCAAGTGGGAAAAAGAAGAGGGCTGTGGCGGCAGCAGAAGCCACTGGAGGGAGCTGATTGCACTGCGCTCCCCCTTACAAAATGTCATGCCCCCCACTTTGCGTACCCGATATAACGTATGAGGGATGTTGCATGTTTTATTAAAGACAAGCAAGAGGGCCCTGAGGTATGCTGTCAACAGTGCTTTTGGATGAGGTCACTTCTCATTCACAACTCTAGGTCCTGAACAGCGGTATGGAAAATTTCATTTTTTCCTCTGATAAGCATTTATTTTTGATTTAATATGAGGATTGTTGCTTTGGTATGTGTCTATATTTATCTGTCTGCAGCTACATTTGAGGCAAAAAATTAATTTGCTATTTGTACTATTGCTAACACCTCTCTTATACAGCACTTTTTTATGTATATTTCAGTCACACTTAAGAGCATACGACCTCAGCAGTATATAAAAAGTACAAAACTGGTAAAAATGCCTCACGTGGAAATCATCCTACAATTGCAGCATATTCCACTTATATTCTTTAGATACTACAAGGGCTTTGGCATCATCTCTTTGTGATCACCCAGAGCTACATAAACGTATAACTAATGGGGATTTTCAACAATGGTGCAAGGCCAGGGAACAAATGCAGCACCTCTGAGATGACAAGAGTTTATGAGCACTAAAACAGCTTAAATGTGACTGGAAGGAAGTCAGATATCCAAATACATACAAGAAGTGCTATAGAACCCCATTTCGGTTTTCTCTTAGTGACCAATGTACTTAGAGCATGGCATCAAGAGCGTATCTGATCTGATCTCCAAAACTAACATGCAGTTTACCTTTCCAATCAAAGCCAAGTGGGAGAGCCAAGAAAGCAAAGTTATTAGATACAATGGAAATGTATATCTACAATATATACATCAGTTTAAAAGAGTGACCAGGCCCTAACAGTAAGGGTGCATCTACACTAGCCCTGTATTTTGAAATCAATTTCAAAAAGGGGGCCTTATTTCAAGAGAGGCCTCAGAGCTTCTACACGCATAATGGCCTCTTTTGAAATTGTCTGTGGTGGAAAGCAGTGGCCCCTTTCAAAACTGAATTTCAAAAGAGGGAACGTGTAGATGCTCCTGGCCCGCTCTTTTGAAACAGCAGGTCCACCATGATGGTGGATGCAGGAAATGCAGAGATGGTCTTGCCAGCCCCAGTGGGGCTCTATACTCTCTGGATCCAGCCACTTAAAAGCTGCAAGGACCTGGCAACCCCATGCAGGAAGCTGAGTGTGTGCTGGTAGCCTCAGGCACATGAGCTCTGCCAGGCACACCCTCCAGCAACTCCTATTCTCCAACCACACAGCTCACCAGCCAGATGGCGAGCCCCCAAGACCCCCAGCCAGAGAGGTCACCAGAGGCCAGCCAGGACCAGAAAAGGAGGGGCTCCTCCTGGAGGAGGCCAATAATAAAGACCTCCTCGGCCTCTTGGTGGGGGAGGAAGGCATGCTGCAGCACAGCACCAGCCAGGCCAGAAATGCTGCAGCCTTTGAGCGGCTGTCGCGAGGGCTCCAGAAGTGTGACCACCCTCAGCGCAAAGCCAATCAAGTGGACTCAAAAGTTAAAGACCTGAGGCAGACCTACAGTCAGGCCAGGGATTCGGCCAGGTGATCGGGGGCCGGGGCTGCCCTGAGGTGCCCATACTACAGGGAGCTCCAACAACTCCTGGGCCCAAAAGATGCTCCTGACTTGGTGGCCATCACAGACACTGCCAGCCCTGAGACTGTCCCTGAGCCGGAGGTGCAGGACCAGCCAGGACCATCAGGCCAGACCAGGGCAGAGGAGCCGGAGAGTGCCTTGGAGAAGGAAGACCCCCTGGTCATTGCCATCACCTTGGGCTCCTCCAGCCAGGCCCCCTTGAGCCAGGTCTTCATGGATCTGTTCTCCAGAGCCCCAAGTAGGTAATGGGTAATTCAGGAACCCCGGGCTGGGGGCGGGGGGCGCACTTCCCCGCATCCCTGGCCATGTCTCAGGCCTAGGCATGGCAGCACCCAGCACCTGCACCCATGGAGAGCACTGAGACTTTCCCGCCCAGGAAGGGAGGCAGGGTGCAGACCACATCCAGTGGGTGCTCCATAGAGATGGCCCCACTGGCCACATGGGAACCCTGTGGGAGGGGTGTCGGGCAAGTGGATGGTGTATTGGGAGATGGCTGAGGGGGGGCCCCTGGGGCCGGGTGGCAGCATCGACAGGTCACCTTTCTCTCTCTTGAGTCTCCTCAGCTTCATCCTCCAAGGGCTGGGGCAGTCCCCACATCCTGGGAGCCACCACTCCAGCTCTGCCCTCTGAGGGAGCCGGGGCACCCCCCGCACCCCCACTTGCCCAGCCCCAAAAGGCCCACTGCCACCACTGGCACAACCTGGATGAGGCCACAGCTGCTGCCATACAGGAGCAAATGGCTGTCCTCTGCCAGTGGCTCCAGATGGAGCAGGAGGACAGGTCCTGGCAGCGGGAGGTCTGGTGTCAGGCAGCTCTGGTGCTCCAGCGCCTTGCCTGCCCAAAGCCAGAGCACCCTGCCCCCCCCCCCACACCTCTGCCACCACCTTGATGCGAGGTAGAATATATTTATAGAATAATGAAGTGAACCAACAGCACCAAGAGATGCAATAGAATGAGCTCATTCTAGTCCTGCAAGATTTTTTTAATATCATTATTTCAAGAAGGTTTAAATTTGCTGGCGATACCTGTGTTCATCAACTGACAGAAGAGGTGTGTATTGTGAGTGCTATCAGAGAGGAAGCATCAGTTATTGACCCAGTTTTAAAATGACAGGAAGGTCATTAGGGCACCCCAGGACCTGCTTTTGGAAAAACAAGAGAAATGAGTTCGTGTAACTCAGGAGAGATGGAGCCAGCGACAGGACATCCAGACACATCCTGTACAAGTAAGATCATTCACGAAAACAAAGAAGCTTCCTTGCATGCGCTGTGGCTGCTTCAGGATTAAAAAGGTGATTTCAGGAGGAGTCCCTAACCCAAAACGGAGACAGCAAGAAAATCCCAGAAGTTACAGTAGGAATCAGTAAGATGTCAGGAACCTGGGTGATTAAACCATGCCTGCTTTTGTACCTATGCAGCATGCCCTCTACTCAGTGTACAGAGAAAATTCCTCAGGCAGACCATGGTTTGTGCTAAAGACCCCCTATTCAATTCTTAAAGTCTAGAGTAGGCCTATAAAATAAAGACCCTAGCAAGCAAGAGTGGAAAAATACCTTGCTGGGACCCCTTCTCCTTATCTCTCCCACCAGATACCTCCCTGGGCCCCCATCTCCCTTATCTCCCTCCCAATACCCAGAGAAACGCAGGAAGGGCCTTGAAGTCTGAAGGGAGGAAGCTGCCTCAGCAACTGCTTTCCAAGGAGAGGCCCTGCACGTGGAAACCAATTGTTAGTGCTGTCAATGATTTGTGCTTTAAGTCTTCTAGAAAACTCCCCCGCCCTTCTGGATGCACCAGTGTGGAGACATTGCCACATCCCCCATCCTATCTTGACATGAACCAGTCATTGTGTACCTGTTTTGTTTAATATGCAGAGGAAACCACGTGTACTAGAAATAAGATGTTCTATAAACTATGTACGGAGATGCTCTGTAACCTTTGAACCTTTTTAGATTATTGGCTTACTGTGCTCATTTCATCTTGTCTTGCTGCTATCCAGGTGTGGGTGATGCCCATGTCATAGTTCCCCCACCCACCCATCAATAATCAATATAATCAATTGTAATCTATTGTCTGGCAGTGCCCCACTGAGTCCTGATGGGCAAAGTAGCACTCCACCAGCAGTGTGTGTAATAAACCCTCCTGCTTGCTTCACACACAGGGTCCAGCCTTTGTTCCAACACTCAGCAACTTTCTTTAACCCTCCTGTATTGTTTATACTGGTAAGCACCTACATTAAAAGCACAAGAACCATTGTACCCTTCCCCTGTTGTGTGCTTCAGTGTTTGATTCACATTGCAGCTACAAGCAACTCCTCAGGCCACACCAAGGGAGATCAAAGTCCAAGAGCTGTTTCCTGTTCCCACACTTTTCCTATTGGTACTTGATATCATTGGCTGAGGCTGGAATGTGAGAACCCTGACAGGATGCTGCTTATGTATCAACACAGCACTGTACCTCTGCTGGTAGGAAGTGAAAAAAAAGCCCTTGGCTATTCACTCAGCTAGCTTAAATAGAGGTGGAACAGGCTCCCCATATGTGAGATTGGATTTTAAATCCTGGGAGACTCCCCATCAAAACAGGCAACTGGACAGCTGGCAAATATGCACACACTGGGCTGGTGAACTCGGTCTAAAACAGCCGCTTCATCTCAGTTCTCTGTGCCACTATTAATTTTCCATCATTTGCTGCAAGATCCAACACCTCTGCTTCTCCAACATCTTTTGCGTGCACTGTCTATTCTGCCTACGTACTGATGGCTGTTTCACCACCTTGGTCCTGCTGTAAATTGCATGTTGTTTTCATAGAAAGCACGAGGAGGAAGAACAAGATTCATTAATGCCATCCCAGAGTAATGTGCTTTGCCTACTGGGTGTCTTACAGAAAATCAGGTCAGAACAGATACACACGTGACTGGGAGTGCACACTCCACACCAGTGAGGCAAAGGGAAAAGCTAACTGATGGTCTCAAAAAAAGTTTTTGATGTTAACCAAAAGATCTCCGTATCCTCCAGCAACAAACAGAAGCATCAACAATTGGATGATTGGGATCATTCTCCTTTCTTAACAGGAGAGGCACAGCAGCAGAGGCAAAATTCCACTTCTGGTATATTATAGCAACACACTCTATTTGCACTTACAAAAGACAATTCTCTCCCACTTCTTATCTCCTCATATAAAGAGTCTGCCTTATGATATATCACAGTGATGGGAAACATGGGCTACTGAATGGGTCCTCCATCTGAGTGAGCTGCAAGATAGTTGTAACCAAGACAGTTTCCCAGGATATGGTAGGACTTCACTTGCATAAGTAGAATTTGTGGGTTGTACCAATTGAACTGTAACAGTGCTTTGATTGGATGCAAAAGGAGCACACAGTTCTCACAGCGTGTACAATCAGCACTCACCTCACTTCACATGCCCTTGCTTTCCATGTCTGTCACTTTAGTAATACCAGTAGGGAAAAAATGAGACGGACAGAAAGCAGACGAATCTGGCAACCCTGCACATGGACATCAGTGAACAAAATGTATTGTGGACCACATGCAGCCCACAAGTTGTCAGCTGCTGATCTACAGTCTGTCCACTAAGCCTAACATTTCTGACTGCCACTGTAATATTAGAAGGGTTCTGGGACACAGCTGAGAGAATCTGTCCTAGGCAATTGGCTTAAAACCAGGCCACTTACGGCCCAGACTGGGGTCTCCTTCTCAGTAAGGCGAACCAAGCCAGCCAGCCACAAACGTACCTCTCCTAACCCCTCTGGCCAGCCAGAAGTAACACAAGCAAATCCCACAGATTCTCCAGCAGTTACAATGCCCAATTACCCCACCCCTCTTCCCTGCCTACTCAGGTGAGAGGTTTTGAAAACCTATTTCACCAAATCCACACATGTTCTTCCTGTCCCTGCCACATTCCCAGGTCAATATATACTTATATCTTACCCAAAACAGCACACTGTGCCAATCCTTTAGAATCTAAAATCTAAATGTTTATTAAAAAAGAAAGAATAGGGTAAAAGAAAAATTGTTAAAGTGGTTTAATTACGTACATCAATCAAAGTCATTGATGCAGGTTACAGCCCATCTTAAAAGTTGCTATCTTGAACATCTCTGAAAATACATCCTCTGAGGGACGTATCCCCAGGCTATGCAGGCTTAGTTCATAGCATACACAGAGTGACCATCCGTCCTGTATTGGCCTGTATTGGGCAGAACAGTGCCAATTTGGGTAGCCAGAAAGGCGTCCCACCTTATTTTTTAAAAGGGACTCCTTGGCCTGTATTTGGGCTGTCCCTTGACCACTGACCTTTTCTGCCAGCGCTGACTGCTGCAGATTCCCTAGGGCTCCGGGGCAGGGCTGGCAGCTACTGCTTTCCCGGGGCTCCCAGAGAGCTCCAGCAGCTGCTGCCTCCTTCCCAGCGCCCCGGGACTTGGTGGAGCTGGGAGGAGACACCTCTTCCACCCCTGTATCTCCCTGTCCTGTATTTGGGACAGGGAGATATGGTCACTCTAAGCATAGATGTTGAAAACTGCTCCCCAGATGGAAGCTCAGAGATGTGTTTTGAGGACTAAGGACAAAGATGTCCACAGCCAGGATCAACTTTATAGACTGCCATGTGGAGGAAAAAAAAAAACCTTTCTTGGTCAGGTAAGCAATGGAAACTTACACACTTAAGTTACCTGTCCTTCCTCTACTGAGGCCCTCTTCCATTGGCTGATTCTTCGAGGACACATCTCAGTCAAATTCATAAGATGTGGATTTGAAATCTGAGTCTGTTTAGCCAATCTTCCTGGCTAGAAGGGGACCACACCTTCCATTGCGATCCTTAGCACTAAAAAATTTCTAATACAGATATAGAGACAATATCTTTAACATAACAAACAAAAATGGCACAGATATACAAGTAGCATGAACAAATTCAGTGCATCACCAGCTTTCACTGGACACTTCACTTGGCACAAGTTTTGGTGCCAATTTAATAGAGTGGTTATAGAAATGGTTTTCATATGCCATTTAAAAATCCAGTAGCATCACAGCCACATAGAACCCTGATGGGTCACGTGCAGCCCACAGGTTGTCAACAACTGACATACGCTCCATCCACTAAGCCTAAAATTTCTTCTACGCCTTTGACCTCTGTTTGGGGATCGTCCCCCACTTCCCCATCATAAATAGACCTTTAGAGGAATTTAAGGCAACTCCTTTTCTTCCCTGGCTCTGCACCACCAGACACACAGAACACTACAGTTTCACCATGAGTGCTTGGAACTTAGTGAAAGAATAAGAGTTTAAAATACTGGAATTTATAGTCTTATGCATAAATGTCTATTATTTGTACTTCAACTATCACATAGTAGGCATGTTTATATGTTCACCTGAGATCATCATATGATTCTATAAACGTCCCCTGGGCATTAAAATAGCCCAGGTTTCAAACTGACTTTTACTTGAAAAAAAATTAAAGCCAATGAATGCATCTATTTATATTTAACAATAGAAATAATATTAAAGCAGAAACAATCAAGCTCAGTGTTGTAGCAAAAGCAATCCTCATTTATGCAAGAAATAGTCCTCACAGACTGTGTTGCCTTAAATGGCCATGAGACAAAATTGTGAGATTTTATAGATTAAGTGTGGTAGGCCTATAGGGGAGCCACACCTACCAATGGTTATTGGTAACCACCGTAGGTATACTATTTTGAAGGTGATAGATGACTTTAAGTTGATGGGGGTATCTAAATATTTTCCTTCTCATTCTATTAAGATAAAGGAAGTAAATAACACACCATACATTCTGTATATCCAGTTAAATCAATGTTCACACAATATTTTCCTAGAATGAAGCAGGTCTCCCACCTGATTCTTCTAAGGTAGATTATAGTAGGTGTATCTTGTCTAAGGGAGTTTGAACCAGTCTGTCCAATATACAAAGTATCTGGGCATTGTTAGCACATGATGGCATGTATGATGTTAGCTGAGGAACATGAGAATGTGCCCGTGATTCTGTGAATAACCTGGTTAGGTCCAGCGATGGTATCTCCAGAATAGATATGTGGACAAAGTTGGCAACGGACTTAGTTGCAAGGAAAAGCTCCAGGACTGGTGTTCCTGTGGTATAGAATGTAATTGTTGGTCAGAATCCTCACAAGGTTGGAAGGCTGTCTGTAGGAGAATACCTCCCAACCTTATGAGGATTCTCACCAACAATCACAGTCTATATTCTATGATGAGGTCCCACAAATCTGTGAGTGTGGCGTTCAATCCTTCTTTCTCCAACAAGACCAGCTGCTGGAAATAGTACGTCAGCCATTCCACAGAAAACGTCCCCACTTTGCTGCTGGTCACAAGTTTCCAAACAATGCTTATTTCATCCTGTAGGTCTTTCTGGGACCAGTGAGGGTCTTGGTAGAGTTTAGCCAAACACCTAGTTAAACATCCAGCAAGTTTTTCAGTAAACAACAAATTATTACAGAAGATACCAGATGTCTGCCCTCCCCCTTTGTGATCTGAACAGAACTAAACCCAACATTGTGGGTTTTATTTAGCATCTTTACAGGATTGTCTGGAACACCAAGGAACTGACAATGAATTTACTGTCCTATTAATTTTTTTTTTTTTTTTAAATAACTGGTCACAGTTTGGGCCTCAGCACTGCATTCTCTTAAAGTTTTAAGAGCATAACTGTCTGAATGCCCTCAGACTTTCAGGAACAATGTAAATAGTGTCTAAAGCACAGTCATGTTAGTCTGTATCTTCACAAAACTAAACAAAAAGTCCTGTAGCCCTTTAAAGATTAACATTTTTATTTATTAAGTAACAACAAGAAGTCCTGTGGCACCTTATAGACTAACAGATATTTTGGAGCATAAGCTTTCGTGGGCAAAGACCCACTTCATCAGATGCAATACTGAGACATGCCATCCTGTTCAAAGCAGAGTGCCAGCTTTCTTGCCCCTGCTCATACGTGCATTAGTTTTCGGACAACGCCATAAACTATCATTTGAAGCAACCTTTTCAGATTTGACTTGAGTAAGCAACTCTTCACTGCTCAGTCCTAAATTTGTTAGAACTGCAGTTCTTTTTCTCAGCCCACAGATCATAGATGACTAACACCTGCAGGAGGAGGGGAGGGAGGAAGGACCACCCCAAGGTACAGGGAGGGGGGCATGAGGGAACACCCCATTTAGCAATTAAAATTATGGTGGTTGCCTCTCCCAAGTGCTACCATGAGTAACCTATGTCACAGGTACAATGAGTTTCAAAGACAAGGAAAACATAATAAAGTTCCAGTGAATTGGTACAATGGAACAAAAAGTCTTCTCAACTAGGTATCTTTTTTCACTTGAGGTAGTCAACTAAAATGAATGGTAAGTGTGACTGAAACAGGTAAAACAGCGACTAAGAGAGTTTATAGAAGAGAACAGTATTTTCTTATTCTTTTCAGAATTTCTGGGTATCTAACTTACCTCTCTTCAACCTTCACACTGAGATCCACAGCTTGCTCCTGGAAAAGGAGGAAAAGTAATGAACCAAAGCATAGTTTTACAGATGCTATCACCCGGGAAGCATGAAGAATTCCCACCGCTTACCATAAAAATCTCTCAAAAAGAAAAGTCAACTCAAAGAATGGCCATATTATGCTTTCACCATATACAAAAAACAAATGTATACTTTAGTCAGGTTGACCTTAATTATCGATTAAGAACAGCTAGCAATAACGGCACCTTAAAGGAAGCACAACAGTGTATGGTGAGGCTTCCTGGGATATGTGGAACACTATGATATTGTCCATATCAATATTATAAAATTGCAAGGAATCTGACCAGATATGCCATGTGAGGTATCCTCAAAAATGTTCTAATTTGCTAAGTACACAAATCTTGTTTATAAGTTTGTATCACCTTTGCATTGTGAATTATAGCCATGTCGGGTATATTTCCATTTCCAAACTTGTGCTTTGTTTCTGGCTGCTCCTTAATCTGAAAGTGCATCTACACTAGAGTGCTACTTCAAAGTAGCAGGCACAACTTTGAAATAGCACACACTGCATCGACACGTGCCACGCGCTACTTCGAAGTTAAATTGACATTAGGTACAGAGACGTCAAAACCACTGTTCCTATGAGAAGAATGGCAATAGAGCCTACTTCGATACCTAATATCGAATAAGATGTGTGTAGATGATCCGCATCCCGCTACTTCGAAATAATAGAGTCCACCATGGTGACAATCAGCTGTTAGGTGGAGACGTGCCATCCAGCTCCATGGGGCCCCATGATCTCTGTGCCCAGTGCCTCTTAAAACTGCATGGACCCTGAAATGCCACAGCAGGAAGATGAGACCATGCAGGCAGCAACCATGCCATGCAGTACTCCTGCATGGCCCAGAGACAGACCATGGCAGCCAACAAGCCCCCAGGGCTCCCCCTCTGGGCCATCCCAGGGCTCCCAGATCTCCAGCAAGTAGGGCAGGAAGGGGGGCCCTTACTGGACAGACTCCGAGCTTTACAATCTGCTGGGGCTCTGGGGTAAGTAGGAGGTGCTTCACGTAACAGGGAGCAAGCGGCAGAATGTGGAAGCGTTTGCCCAACTGGCCGAGGGCCTGACCACCCGGGGTTACCCAGCCTACACTCCTGACCACATCTGGAGTAAAGTCAAGGGGCTGCAGCAGGGTTATGCTCAGGCGCAAGACTCAGTCAGCTGTTCTGGGGCCACCCCCGCTGCTTGCCCCTATTACCCAGAGCTCAGGGACATCCTGGGTCCCTAGGACATCTCCTCCCTGCCGTCCAGCCCTTGACACCAGGGACAAGGAGCCCCAGCGGGACACGGTGCTGGAGTTGGGACCGGAGGCCAGCCCTGCACCCCAGGGCCAGCGCTAGGACCATCTGCTCCACCCTTGGAGTGGTCCAGCAAGGAGTGGGAGCTGGTGCTGGACATCCCCTCCTGCAGCTGTAGCCAGGCATCCACCCGATGGGCCTCACCAACCATGGTGGTGGACTGTCAGGTACATACCCCACAGGGTACACCCCCCACAGGGCATGGGGCAGGGGCCCCATACTTGAACAGGGGCCTCCCACACCCCCAGCAGACCCTAGCCCTCCAGGGCCTGGGCAGACCATGGCCCTGGAATGGCACCACAGTTGCCAGTGCCCATCAGCAACCACACCCATAGACAGCGCCATGCCCAGCCCCCAGAAGGATGGGTGGAGGGGGCGGACCACACGAAGGGGCCACCATACACACTGACAGGGCACAGGGGAGAGGGACCAAATGCCCATGGAGGAATGGGGGCATGGGCCACCGGGCAGGACTCAATCAAGACCTCCATCTCTCTTCCCCCATTTCTGCAGCCACAACATCCAACAGCCAGGACAGCATAGCGCTGTGTGTAGTCCCAGAGAGCTCACTCAGCTCCCTGGACCATGACCGCCCAGGGGCACTGCCAGTGCTAGTACAGGCCCTCCCCCACCAGGGCCAAAGGCACACCTCCCTGGACCCCAAGGTAGCCGCCGCCCTCCAGTGCCAGGCAGGCATCATGGAGCAGAGGCTCTGCTTCAAGGAGAAGTAGGCTGCCTGGTGCTGGGAGGCCCGGTGGGACTTTATGGCCACCTTTAACCAGGTGGCCAGCTACTTCAGGGAGCTGGTGGTCGGGCTGCCACTCCCCCCCGCCACCCTCTCTGCTGCCCTGCCTGCTGTCCCACCTTCCAGCCCCCCAGGGCAGGAGCCCATGTCAAGGACCCACCCCAGACATATCTCCCCATCCTCCCAGCTCCCAGACTGCCTTTCCAAGGACCCCGGACACAGTGGGGGCTGCACCTGTCCACCCCCACCCTGGAGTGATGGGCCGATGGCTGGCCTGTCCATATGCTCCCCCTCACATATATAGTTATCCCCCCAACATGTACATAGTTGTGACATTTGTTATTGTTCCAAAATCATAGGCAAGAATTCTGATCAGTTAACAAGAATTCACAGTTTTGTTTCTCCCAAACCACTGTGTTACATGTGCTTTTGGTGGGGGCTGTGTGCAGAGGGCCCACCAGGGCAGCACTCATTGGGCCCCCTGATCAAAGTACTCCCCCAGGGCCTCCTGGACCCAGACCACATCTTGGTGAGCCTGGTGGCTAGGGGCAGGAGCCAGCTGGGGGTAGGGTGTTCCAGCCTCGACTGCTCACCCCTTGCTTTCCACCAGGCTGTGGACATATTTGCTGACAGCACAGGAATGGTGAGAATCAACCTCAGGAATCTATCTCAGGTTCTGGAGAGGAGTTTGCTGTAATGGGCATGGACTTTTCTTCCTGTTCCACACCAAGGTTAACTCCTTCTATCCTGTCTCCTCTAACCTATACCAGGCCTTTTTCTTTCCCACTCCTGGCTCCTTACCCATTCTGGTCTCTTCATCTAGCTAGTCCAAGTCTCCACACTTCAGGTTGCTCACTCCAGTACCAGGCATACAATTTTATTTGTTAGATAATGAGTTTTTGTGGGTAAGACCCACTTATTCAGATCTGGAGCAAAAGAACAACAGAGGGTTTATAACAATGAAGGGAGAGGAAGTAGAGGGGAGAAAAACTTGAGAGGAGAGTCACCTATCATTAATAGGATGCTGTGGAAGTAGTAAATTTAGTGGGATGGCTGCCATTCCTGTGAAGGTCAAAGGTGGGGAAAATGCCCTTGTAAAATTGAAGATAATTGAGATCTCTGTTAAGCTGCGGATAAAATGTATCACACTTGCAAAGGAGTTCCAATTCAGATGTGTCCCTTCGTAATCTTGTGGCAAAATCCCTTTTTTAAGAGGGTGGCCACTTTAAGATCCATTATTGAATATCATGGGTGGTTACATAGGACTTATTGGGACAGCTTAATAAAAGTCAGAATGACTAGGCGCACCCAGTAATTATTTATTGTGCCTTCTCATATCCAATACTTAATATAAATACATGGATGGCAGCTAATGAGGACAAGGGAAGGCACTGTCTACCCACATGGATGTTGGTGGCTCCACCTATTGTCCACCCCAGGAGATGCCTCTTCCAACCTGCTTGCAGCAGCCTGCTCTTGTACAGGCAGTGAGACTGGCAGATGGAGGGGAAGGAGTGGCCTGGACTGGGTCTTCCAGTGAAGCCTGCACTTCCTGTCTCCCTGGTGCTCCAAAGCCAGGAAGGCTGGGGCCCGTCTGGTGCTCTGGGGCTGGAACACTGGAGCTGTGCAGCTGTCTGACATTCTGGAGCTGGAAAGCCTGTGATTGTGCAGCTGAGCTACAGTGCCTGTCAGCACAGCACTAGACTTGGACAGGGGCCAGCCAGTGGCCACACTACCTGGGGTTGCAGGACAGGGGCCAGCGGCTACATTGGGGTTGGGTGGGCTCTGGTGGCCATAGAAAGGGCAGGACCTTAGGTAAAAAGGGCAGGGTTGGGGAGCTTGCTTCCCCAAGCCATACATTCATCCACCACCCATACACAAATAATTGTTTTAACGTAACAGACTTATTTTCATAAACACATTTCAGAGTTATGTCAACTGTGCCTCTATTTAAACAGCTGGGGTAGCACATGAAATCATTACAGACAGAACATAAGTCAGGATCCAAGTGTCATTTTCAGGAGCCAAAGCCCTGACTTCTGAATCGATTTGCCCAGCTAATGGATTAAGCTTCTAGACAATGCTGTTTCTCACCTCTAGGACAGCTGTCGTTTGCAGCAGCTCTGAGCAGATTTCTCTGTCTACATAGAAGACAAATGGGATCTTCCTTCTCTCTTCTGAATCAGCACTGCAGAAAGTGGATGATGGATTCTCAAAGGCCCCTGGTACGGACACCTTGACCTGACAGTTCTCTGAATAAGGAAATGAGAGGTTCAGCCCACACAAGTGAGAGCATAAAGACAGAAGAGGAAATCCCTAATATACTAGATTGCAATCACCTCTCCTCAAGTGACTAATGCCTCAACATGAATTACACCCCCCCACACACACTCCAGAACATCTCACATCCTCCAAAACAAGTTTCACATTGATTCCTCAATGTCCTGCCTGCAATGCTTCTCCACTTACCATCTATAGGTGTCAAACCTGCATATGCACCTTTGTAATGTTTAGGTGTGTTCCCTGGTTTCCATTTGTAGGTTCTGGTCATCACCACCCAGTACAGACACAATGACAGCCTAGGTGTATTAGCTGTGACCCCCAGGACTGCACATTTCAATAAGCGTGAGGTGGGAATTTGGCAAGGAGGGAGTAGTGTTACTTCACAGAATATCTACAAAATTAACCTCGTTTGTCCCAGATATCCTTCTAACACTCTCTCTTTTGTATGAAAGCCAGGATCGGTCTTTTGCCAGCCAGATGAACAAAAGGTCGGCTAGAAATGTACCAGACAGACTTCCTGAAGGTCCTATTCAGTCCATACTCATGTTTCTGATAGAATTCCATACCAAGGGGAAGTGCATTTCCCCATTATTATCTTCTGCCTCTAAACCCTAGAAATGGATGGCTATGGCAAAGCAAGAACAAATGTATTGCAGTTCAGAGCAACTGCACCTGTATTCCAGCCCTCCGGTTCCTAGAGTGCATCCTTGCTAGGCTCGCAACTCCTAAACTTCCTCACTTAGGTGGAGACCACATTTTTCTCTTTTCAGATCTGAGCTTCTCCAGACTGCCCAGTTTCCTACCTACACTGAATTTCCCAGAAAGCCAGACACCACAAACAGGTTGGCGTCTGGACTTTGCTTTCCCTTTGATGGGTGTGAATAGCTACAGCTGTCCATTGTTATTAGTGTAAGAAATGTGCCAGCAGGAACTCAACACAACAGAAAGTACAAGGCCACAACCACTACCCAACACATCTAGAGAGCATAAAATCTGGGAAGTTGAATGTAAAAATATAATTAGGTAGGCAACTAGCATGGCGCACAGAAATTCAATCAGGAAAACAAATACATCAGAAGCAGGAAGCATGCCAAAAAATAATGGGGCCGCTGGATGAATGAGGTAAAAAAGGAACACTAATGGAAGACAAGATAGTTGCAAAAAGCAAAGGAGATCCTTTTGTCATTCTTCACTTGCTAGCACATAACAGATTCCCAGACCTGATACATTATTTTTAAGATGACAAAGTTGAAGAACTCTGCCAGATTGAAGTGTCAGTAGAGGAGCTTTTGGAACAAACTGATAAACAGGGATCAGATGGTATTCACTCAAGAGTTGTGAAGAAATTCTAACAGGATACTGCAGAACTATGAACTGTGGAATGAAGCCTATTGCTTAAAATCAGCCTCTAATAGCTAATGTAACACCAATTCTTAAAAAGGCTACAAAGACAACCCAGGTATTTACAGGTCCTTTAGCCTAACTTCAGTATCAGGCCAATGGGCTGAAACTATAGTGAAGAATAGAACTATTGGACACAGAGATGAACACAATATGTTTGGGAAGTGTCAACACAGCTTTTGTCAATGGAAATCATGCCTCACCAATCTATCAGAGTTCATTTAAAAAAGTGGACAAAGGTGATCCAGTGGACACAGTGTACTTGGGCTTTGAGAAAGCCTTTGACAAAGACCCTCACCAAATGCTCTTAGGCAAAGTAAGCATTCCACCCATGGATCAGTAACTGCTTAAAAGACAGGAAAGAAAAAGTAGAAATACATGGCCAGTTTTCATAACTGAAAAAGGTACATCACTGGGACCTGTACAGGAACAACATATTCACCTATGACCTATTCACCTATGAAAAGGGGATAAATGCTTGTAAGTAAGATGAAGGCCTAAACCCACAAGCCTGGTCTGAGGCGAAAGACCCATGTGGGCACCATGGCAGCAAATCCACTGAACTGTAATACTGAGATGGAAAAGTTTGCAATAACACAAAATAAGTCAAGATAGTTAAGTCCAAAGGTGGCTGCAAAGACTTACAAAGATTCCACAAAATGGTGGAAATGACAGATCAAATTCAATGTCGATAAAAATAAAGTAATAGACATTGAAAAGTATCATCTCAACTATACATACAAATTTGTGGGGTCAACTCACTGTTACTGCTCAAGGCAAAGACTGAGCAGATTCACAGAACTAGCCACACTATACAGCAACAGGTAGAAAAAGCTAACAGAATACTAGGAGCCATTAAGAAAAGGGTAAGACAGACAAAATATCATTTCACTATATAAACGCATGGCACGCCCACATCTTGAATGCTGCTTGCAGTTCTGGGTACTTCAATTCACAGAAAATATATTAGAATTGCAAAAAGTACAGAGGTGCACAACAACAATCATTAAGGATATGGAACACTTCCATATAGGGAAAAATTAGAAAGACACACTGTTAAGAGACAACTGAGGGCAGATATGATTGAGGTCTATAAATTCATGCAAGGTGAGAAGAAAATAATGGAAAGGTGCTGTTTACTCCTTCACATAACACAAGAGCCAGGAGTCACCTAATGAACTCCATGGGCAGCAAGTTTAAAGCAAAGCACTTTTTCAGTCAGTGCTCAGTCAACCTGTGGAACTCACTGTTGAGAAGGCCAAAAGCTTATGTATGTTCAAGAAAGAATTAGATAAATTAATGGCGACTAAGTCCATCAATGACTATTAGCCAAGATGGCCAGGGATACAATCCCATGAGCTCTGGGTGATTCTAAATCACTGACTGTCAGAAACTGGGACGAGAAGATGAGGATGTTCCATTTACTTCCACTGAAACATCTGGCACAGTCCACTATAGGAAAATAGGATACTGACTTAGATGGATCATTGGTTTGACCCACTATGACCATTCGCCTGTAACTTTTTACAGAGGTATCTTTTACAGTCAGGCTTTACCAGTAACTGAGATGATTGGTCTTAGATACAAAGATATGAAATCTCACATTTACTCTACATTTATAATCTCCTTTCAGTTTCTCTGTTAAATTGTTTCTATTAGAACACTTTGATACCAACAGGGAGCACGCACAGCCCTGTGGCTGGAAAAGACTAATAGTATGGAGGGTGGAATCCAAACTCCCTATGTCCAAATGTGGCACCTTTGCCACGGAGCGAAATCCAGCTGATCTGAAGAGATACATGGCTGAGATTACTTTCTGTCTATGCACATCATCTGGTGGGATGCATTCCCTCCTGATTCAGCTGTGTTGCTGGAGAGCTAAATATACAGGGAAACTGTAGCTACAAATCCTAAATAGCAGTAAACTAGAGGTGACAGTAACATGTAAGTACTTCCCTACTAACAAAAAAGAAATGCTTTATCATAAGCTCCCAGTCCTTCGTCCGAGCAGTGGCATGATGGCACTCAGTCAGCTGAGATGGGGCTGTCTGTGACTTTTCTCTCCAGGGAGCAAAGGAGCTGGGTTATAAGACATTCCCACCTACACTAGATTTCTACCTTCTTGGAAGTTGGGTAGAAGAGCCTCACCTGAGGATTTAGCACAAAAGTGTGTTTCAAAGTTTGCCCTGGGGTAATATTCCCCACATCAAAATGAATGGAGGCAGCGTGACTCTTCAGCACAACGTCTTTGTCACAGAAGGTGAACTCGAGGATATTCTGCAGCTGGAGAAGTGAGAAATCTTATCTAAGCATCTTCTAATAACAAAATCTGTTGTTGCCTAAAGTGGAAAAAGATGCATTCTTTATTTCATTTGTCATTTTTTCCCTTTGTCTTCTATCATTTTATTTTCAAGCAACTAAAACATAGCATCATCGAATACTAGAACGGGAAGAGACCTCAACAGGTCATCAATTCCAATCCCCTGCCCTCATTTCCCGTACTAAGTTTGTGTTTTGCATATCCCTCTCAAATGCCAAACCTCTGCATGGATTCTACTTCTGCTTGCAAATCCCTCAGACTGGAGAAAGGAGGACACCCAGGGTCACTATACATATAACGTATTTGAGAAGGTGGGGTTATCGGTGGACAGAACAGTAGGTAGCTATACAATGCAAAGGAGTATCAATAGGGACTGGAGCTGCCAAATACACGTATTCCCTCCAGTCACAGACTTGGGGTATAAAAGGAGCAAAGAAACAGAGCAAGAGGATGAGTAAAGGAGGGAAGGGGAGCAGACTGAAAAGAATGCAAGCAACTAGCCTAGCCATGTGAAGATGGGAGCGCAAGCATAAGCAGCAAAGACCCCATTTAGCTCCACTCGCTAGAGTAAGGCTATATCTACACCATGAGACAAATTTGAATTTATTCAGATCGACTTTGTAACACTGTTATCTATTCAAATTGGAGTATTCCTCATCTCCCCACAGGCTCCGCACAAAGTCGACTTCTTGCTGCCACACTCAATTGGCAAACATTGCATTGCCCTCATTCCCCTCCAATGGAAAGCAAATGGCCATTTTCCCAAGAGAAAGGAAGGAAGAAAAAGTAGGGCATCAAAAAAGATCACCCCACAAACTGAAATCTCCTACTTCTGTATCTGAATTGCTTTTCTATAACTGTAGCTGCAGCTGTAACTTAAGTATCAAAGATTTTACAGAAAGTGACAGCTGTGTGAGACATCTCAGCTGGCCTTCCAGCCACAGTCCCCTCCTCCCCTGATTACATATGATCCCTGAAAATAATACAGGAACAATGCAGAGCTTGAGGAGAGAGTAGGATTGTAAAGGTTTTGAAAAAAAAGATTTTGTGAGGCAAGGTTTTTGGCTTCTTAGGCCATTACACAGCTTCTGTGCCCTTGGCTCACCCAGCAGTCTGGTTCTTCTCAACTGGTCCTGCACCCACTCTTCCCTGTGTTAAGGGGGCTGACGCATGAAGAAAGAGGAGAGAAAAGTTATGGGAGAAGATTTTAGTTTCCCAAAACTGGGATGGTGTGAAATCTCTTAATTTCATAAGTGAAATATCAAAGATTTTACAAAAAGCAGCAGGTGTCTGCAATGGGCTTACAGTGCAGCAAGGTGTCTGTCTTCTCAACTGGCCCTGCACCCACTGTTCTCTATGTTAAGGGGGGGCAAAGCTTGAAGAAAATGGATAGAAAGGGTTCAGCAAAAGATGTTTAGCTTCCCACTACACTACCAAGAGTTGTCCAACATGAGGGAGGGGCTCACCAAATTTCAACAAGAGGTAGTACTCAGGTGGGGACGAGCATCAATTGACTGTCAGGTTGCTGGACCCTGTCATCCCATGGGGGAGGGCAGGGTAGGTGGATCAGAGGACGATGGGCCAGTTGACATGGCTCCAGAAAATATTTTTGTGCAGGGGGTGGGAGGATGGACCATGGCTTCAGAGCCAGTTGAAATGGTTCCCATGGTGGCTGCAAATCCCCAAAAATACTTTTCAGCGGGCAAATGTGGGACCTGTGGCTGCAGAACCAGTTGAAATGGTCCCCTGGGTGGCAGCAAGCCCCCAAAAACCTTAGCCACAGGGGAGACTTTCCCCCAGCAGCAACAAGCCCTGCAAGTCTTAGCCGCCTGGGGAGATTTGCCTCTAGTGGCAGCAAGCTCTCAAAAATGTCTTTGTGGTGGTGAGGGGCCAGTTGAAGAAGTCCCCCCAGGTGACAGCAAGACCCTGAAAATCTTAGCAACTGGGGGAGACTTTCCCACACTTGGAGCCCTCACCACATGCAAGCCAGGACATGGTGCTGCCAAGCAGCATGGGCCACACTGAACGGCAGGCACATCCTTTTATTGGATCGGTGGCTAGCCACGTGATGAAGTTGAAGGCAGAAGAGACCACGACTGCATGGCATCTGTGGGGAAGGGCTGGGGTGGGGGCCTGCACAAATGTAAACAACAGAAAAAAAAGCTTCTCAGCCTCTCTTTCTTCCACAACTCCCCAAACAGCCTTGTTGCCATACAGTACAGTGGGGAAGGGGCTGGCACAGCAATGAAAAAATAAACAAACCAAGTGCTCAGCTTGCAGACATAGAGACAAAACTATAAACTCCATGTTGGAGCCATTCTGAATGTGTAGATGCACTCACAGCGCTGATAGCAAAGAAAGAAAAAAGTTTCTCAGCCTCTCATGTGGGAATGACCCCACAGCCACGGGCTTCTTGGTGCCCAATTTGAATTCACAGGCATCCTGTTAACTAACTCCTGCGCACCTGGAGAGCAGCGGAAATGAAAGCGGCCAGAGCAGAGCACTGTGGGGCACTGTGGGATACTTACAGGACACCGCTAGAGGCTAATGAATTTAATTTTAAGACATGGCGCTTCCACGCTGGCCTTCATTTGCACTTTAAATTCAAGCTCGACACTACACCCAGCCAGTTTCGAAGATGTTGTGATAGAGATATTAGTGCTTTCTAAATCAAGCTAATGGTATTTACTGAAAAGGGAGTAACATCATAATCTTGAGCTTACCGCCATAAATTCGAATTTATCTCATAGTATAGATGTAGCCTAAGTTGGGAGAAGAAATTCTAAGCTAAACAAGTGTTTAAATACTGAAGGATATTTCTGCTAACAACCAACAGTAATGCTGTTGAGTAGGACACAACGAGAGCATCAGAGAGTTAGTCTAATATGTTAGACAAGAACCAGTTAGCCAATGACACCGAAAACAGCAGCTGTGTAAACCAGCAGACCCTGCAATTGAATATGAAAACTTTTCTAAGAGGTCTTTGGCCACTTCTGCTTTGTGAGTGGTTCTGAATGCCATGCAATTCAATAGTCAAATAATATGCTGTGTCCTAAATAACTGATATTATTTAGAAAGGCTCTGGGGCACATAAATTTTCAACAGTTGGAAAGAAAGTTGGAAAAAACAACAGGCTCCATTTCAGGCTTCCTGTGGAGCAGCTTCTGAAACGAAAAAACTAGTACCAGTGTTACTGTGCTGATGCTGCTTAGCTCGGAAAGTGTAGGAAAATGACTTCTATTAAAATCTTTTAGCAGAAGGTTGTCAACAGAGACTGATTTAATGTACGCCTCTTTGACATCTGTCCTACAAACCAGGCCAGGAGCAAAAGCATTTTCCAAAGGCAGACCAGGTTAGAGCTCAGTCGGCCAATCCTCTGTCACAGCCTATTGAGGCACCGCATTCCCACCTTGACCCCTTCTTTAAACACCTACAGGGGGTTGCTGAATTTGATACCCCATCTCCAGTTACAGTTTATGATTCTTTATTAGGAGGCAGAAGTGTCTATGATTTGCACTTTGGACTAGAAATCTGACTTCTAATCCTGGCTTTGTTCCAGATCCTGTGGTGTTTGAGGTGGTCTACAACATTTTTATGCCTCAGTTTTTATGTTTGCAACGGGTTGCTTACTTGACTAAGTTAAAATGTTCTGAGGATTATTTTGTAGGGCATTTCTAGATGTATATGAACATATTATTCAATGTTAAAGAGATGCAAAAAATGCAAAATGTCTTCCTCAGTTCCCACACCCTCTCCAAAACTTTTAAAGGGCACAGTGTCTGCTTTTCTGCACAACTATTTTTCCAGAGCCTTGGGGTTTTTTTTCTTTTTAGTAAAAAAGGTTAGACTCAGATTTACCTCCTACATTGGTGTCATCACAAATACCTCTTCCCAGTGAAGAGCTTGATAAAGGCAGATCCGGAATCTCTAAATTTTATATCACATCTTGTAATATATATGTCTTGTAATAAAGATAGTTTGGGGAGGTTTTTGGGGTTTTTTGTTTTTTTTTTGGCTTTTTTTGAGGGCAGGGTAACTACTAAGTTCCTTATGCTGCAGGAGAAACCCATCTCGCCTTCACAATTCTGTGGATCCTGTATCTAAATCTTTCATTCAACTCTGGATCACTAGAATTATAAACAACCTGTGTTCAAGATGTGACTGGAGATGCAGTTGGAAGATCCAGTGCTACATAGCAGTCTGCCTTGGACACTGGAAGAAAGGACACAAGACTGGCATAAGGGAAACCTTATCAGCTCATACTTTCTTCACAACCCATTATGTCTCATTAGCCACTTTGTTTACAGTTTTTAGTTCAGGCTATTGAATATCAACAACCCATTCAAAATGGCTGTCATAAATATGTTCCTTTGGAACTGATTCCACTGAACATGCAAAAAGCAGCCAATGCACCAAAAACTGAGGTTACCTACCTCTAACTGCAAGTTCTTTGAGATTTGTAGGTCAATCTGTATTCTACATAGGGCCAGAAATTCTAACAAGCAGTGTCCACTGGCTGGCACATGGGCAGAAGCTCAGTTTATACCCCAGCCTGAGGGTGTAAGAGGCAGTGCAGGCCTGCCTCTCCACTACCACTTCATACAATGAAGACAGCAGCATCTAAAGCGGAGGGGATGGAAGGCAAGTAGTGCAATACAGACATGAACCACACACCTAAGACCATTCAGTTACTTGCGAAAAAACTTCCATTTGTTCTTCAAGTGCTTGTCCCTATGTGTATTCCACAACATAGGTGACTGGCCAGCAGTATTCATTTGGGAGGAGCGTGGAATAATGTCAGCCACAAAGATGTTTGAAGCACTTCAGGTTTTATTACTGCATCTTCAGCACAGGCCCCAACTGGCATGTAGTGTTTTGTGAATGTGTAAATGGAGCTCCAGGAAGCTACTCTGCATGTTTCCACTCTCAGTACTTCCTACTGCAACGTTGTTGGGGTAGCTGGTGCTTTTGTGGAATGTGTCCTTATGCCATCATGCGGAGGTGCAAGTGCTAACTGATGGCACGGGATGATGCATCCAGCAATCCATTTAGCGATTCTCTAACAAGATATAGCTTGTCCTCATCACCAGTCTGCTGTGGAAAAATATAGTCTAGGTGGTTTTCTGGTAGACTTGGCCCTCTGCAGGTAGAATGTCCAAGTACATCTGACATCAAGGGAATTTTGCCTCTTCTCAGATAATTTGTTTGACATGGAACTCAGAAATAACTTTAGGAAGGAATTTAGGATGGCACAGCAGGGAGATCTTTTGTGCATGAAAAATAATATGTGATGGATGTGCCGTGTGGGTTCCCATCTTCCTCACCCTTCTGGCTAAGGTAAAAGCAACTAAAATGCAACTTGCATGAATAAAATTAAACAGCAGTCATGTTGCACTTTAAAGACGAGAAAAATGATTTATTAGGTGATGAGCTTTCACGCATCTTCAAAGTGCTACGTGACTGACTGCTGCTTTGTTTATTAGAATACAGACTAACATGCCTGCCTCTCTGTTACTTTTTCATGGATAGAAAAAATGCTTTATATTCCACCTAAGAGTTCAAACAAACAACAGCCTGGTGACTGTTGACAGGACGAGATGAAGGTCCCAATGAAATGCAGATCTGATGACTGGCAGAAAAGTTCTAACATAGCCTTTAAAAACAACTCACAGTTGTAGAGCATATACAGATGGAACATCTTTACTGGAAGAAGGCAAGCATTGACCTCTGCAAAACAGACCTGTAGTGGGCAAGTGAAAAGCTCTGAAATCTTTAAAAACGGGAGATAAACTAAATAACTGGGATCTCTCAGAACTTGGAGAAGGCTGTTTATGCTGAGCCCAGGTCGAAAAGCATCTCATTTAGCAAATGGCAGGCCACAGGTGAGCATTTCCTACTTGGAATCAAAATCTTGGATACGTGCCAAATAAAGACGTCTTTGGCCTCAGAGCACACGCTGCTGGCCACTGTCCCTTCCTGCTGTTACCTGCTCCTTTCCTTTACCACTCAGGCTCCATATCCCTCCTGAACCTTGGTTCCCTTTCCGCAAGTACTGCCCTCCTCGTGGTGGCAGCTGCCTGGAATCCTACACTCCTAGAGGACCCATTATCCCTAGGCCCACCTTGCCTCAGTGACCCTCACTGCCATTCTTCATTTAGCCCCTTCCCTCATGGGGTAACTGCAGTCTAAAATTGGCCACTCATCATTCATAAGGGGTATGGACCTGCTACCTTCTCCCATCCTGTCTGCGCCCAGGCAGCCCTAGTACCTCCTCAGGTCTCTGTGGCAGGTCACAGCCCTGAGATTTGCCAGGTAAGAACTCACCTTTTCCTCCTGCCATTCCATAGCACTGCTCTGCCCTAGGTACCAGTTCCTAGCCAACAACTAGATCCTTTTCTCTCCTCACCAGCAGTGAGACTTACCATTCATCCAGGCTATCAGCCTTTTTTTCCCCCCAAGCCCAGTTCGCCTTGGTGGGCTGCCTCATGCCTTCTTTTCCCATTGTCTCTTGGCCCTCTCACAAGATTCTTTTCACTCTGCATACCACATGAAGGGGTGACTGCTCTGTTACAAAAGTATTTGGACTGGGGTGTCTAATTCTGCCCCCTTCTTGAGTAAGGAGATCCAGGAAGGAGCAGATCCTGAGAGGAGGATCAACTGACATTCTCAGGAGTTCTGGAACCTGAAACTGTCAGAGCCAATGGGTAAGAGAATGACTCTGGCCTTTTCATGATGGATCTTTCTCAAAACCCATGGTGATGGGAGAGCGGGAGGAAAGGCATATCTTCATTAGTCCATCCATGACAACAGGAGAGCATAGCCCTGGAAGCCATGACCCGTGGAGCACTACAAGGGAAGCAAACTGCCAGTGCATTTGGGACACAAAGAGGTGAATCTCCAGTTAAGATACTCCCCACTGAACGAGTCTCTCATTCCGGACAGAGCTAGGTATCTCCTGCACACAATCTGCAGAGAAGTGCTGTTCAGGTTTGTCTGCTGAAGAGTATTGAAACATTGAAAGGTAGGGGGACTTGGACAGTGATGTAGTGTCTGGTAGGTACACCGATTCATAGGTCTGACGGCTAATAGGCAAAGGAGAAAAGATTTTGCTCTGTCATTTATGTGAAAGACCCATGGTGATATCATTCAGTATTGTTTGCACATGGAGAGGAGAAATCAACAGAAGAGAAGTCCTCATGCCACACAATATGCCCTCAGTTCCAATAGACTAATGTGCAGTCTGAGCTTCTGTGGGGTCCAAATACCTTGTGCAGCTGCTCACGTGGGCACCCAAACCCATAAGGGATGCATCTGTTGTGATGGTGACACTACAGGTGAGATTGATGGAAGGACACCGACCATCCAGGTTTGACCACCAAGAAAAAAAGGGAACGGTCACGCTTGAGTTGATGCAATCCTTATTCAGTGCATAGACTGACCAGACCCAGACCTGTTGGCAGCTTAGACAAAGTCTGGCAAAAGGTGTCATGGGACTTAGAAAAGAAAGGCACAGCTTGACAGTCATCTTTGGTCAGTAAGTAATCCATGTTATCAGATTGCTCATTAACTGAAATCTTTCTGCGGAGAAGATAGATAGCCCTTGTTGAAATAGAGTCCAGAGTTGCTCTGATAAAGTGGGTCAATGGGGTGTTAAACTGGACTTTTCTTTGTTTAAGCAGATATCCCTCACTACTAGAGGATGGAGCAGAAACAAAGCTGCCAGCCCAGCCTCTTGGCTGGAGCAGCCTACTAGGTGACAATCAAGCAATAGGAAAACTGCACTGAGAAGAACTCACAGGTTCTTTATGTCGTAGGATCAGTTTATCAGATCTAATTATATAACCTCTACCTCTAAGTATAGTGCACTAAGATACAGGTGCAGTTAGATGAATGGGCAAAAGGCCATGTTCTCCTTATATATTTTTCAATACACAGACTACAATTCCTACAAGGAGACCCACAAAAAAAAGCCCCCTTTTCTGTCCACAGAAACCTATGTATGTATGTAATCAGGTATCCAGCTGGTTAGCATACACAAATGGCTGTTAATATGCACAAATGGTTTTTCAGGAGCAGCAAATGTGCTCATTTTCAATAAATGCCTTCACATTTGAAAATCAGGCTACAGAAAAACTTCAGTTAAAAATAAATTTAATGTTAAAATGAATGCAATGTTTTCAAAGGGGGCTGACTAAAGGAACTAACATTGTCCTGTGATTTTGTTTAGTTTTTTTTTTAAACATTCAGCAGAGAATACATACAGTGTTGAAGGTTTATAAATAAAAAGAGCCAGACGCACTTTGCACACACCTTAGCTTTTATATTAGTGTTACTCTGGAGTGAGTCCTCATTTACACCATTGGAGTTAGTCCTCATTTACACCAGTGCAAGATAAAAATAATCAAAAGCAACATTTTTGCCCTACCAAGTTTGCCATTTTCAGTGTTCCAGAAGTGAAACGCTTCCTTCATTTTAATACTGTACCTTGAAATGAACCTCATTGGCCTCAGTTAAAAAATTAAGACTAACCCTGTAAAAAGTTCATTTATTGTTTGTGACAGAGGACAGACAGGTGCTATGGAAAATGACATTCTAGTTACAGAAAAAGATTATTAGTTTGTATAATTTTGGTCAAGGACTTACACAGGTCTGTGCCATGAATGTTTCTAGCTCTCAGGACTTTCATAGTGAAGTTGTAGTACAGGTACTTCTCGTGCTGAAAAGACAATCAACCCAAATGTTCAACTGTGGCACAAACCGCCTTAAGAAAACTGCTGATATCAAACAAAAATGGGGAACCACCCAACACCTGGCCTGGTTAGCCTGAGAAAACTCATAACTTTCTGAGAGCAGCAACGACGAATGCCATGCATTTTCTAAAAACTCAGGGAGCCTCAGAGAGTCCAAAGGGGAGGCCATGAACTGGTAGTGATCCCTGCCCATGCACAGCATAGTAGAGGTATGGAAGTAGGCATCTTTTAAATCAAGGGCAGCATACCAGTCTCCAGGAAAGGGATGATGGATACCAGGGTCACAATTTTGAACTTGCTGTTGACCAAAAAGGCATTGAGATTCTGAAGATTGCATATGGGATGGAACATGCCCTTCACCTTGGGGACCAGAAAATAACAGGAGTAAAAACCCACGCCTATCCTTTCCATGAAGACTATCTCCACTGTCCCCAGAGTGAGGAATTGGCACACTTCTTTCTGCAGCAAACTGTTGTGAGAGGAGTCCCTGAAGGACAGGGTAGGTGGAATGGGGTGGGAGAGAATGGAAGGGTATAGCATACCCCCTTCCCAATGTTTCTAGGACCTAGCAGTCCAAGGTGATAGATATCCAGGCCCATTTGAAAGGGAACAAGCAGTTCCAGAAGGTGAAGGGTGAGACTGGTATGCTGTCCTTGGGCGTACCCTCCAAATCCCTGATGAGACCCTGAGGGTTTACTGGACTGACCCTGCCCATGGTTCTGAATTGACCAGTGCTGGTGCCTGCCGCTCCTTCCACTGCCGTATCTGGGCACAGATATGGCTGAAGTATGGATACCGAAGAACATAAGGGCAGCCCAGGTATCCTTCAGGCCATGAAAGCACTGATTCATCTGTTCAGAAATTACCAAAGGCCCCTCACAGGGGAGGTCCTGGATGGTCGACTGTAGCTCCCCAGGAACCTCTGACCACTGCAACCAAGAGCTGCAGTGTGTGACCAGCCCTGTGGCCATGGTGTAGGCCACCACATCCGCTGCATCGAGGGCAGCCTGCCCTGCTGCCTTGGAGATGGCTCTGTCCTCCTCTGAAAGTGCTGTAAATCTAGGCTTCAAATCTCTGGGGAGCATCTCAGGAAACTTGTTCACAAAGCCCCAGGTGTTAGAGGCATCGTGAGACACCAGCACATGTTGGTTCACTATGTGAAGAGGCAGCCCTGCCCCCACCCCGGCATCCCAAGGCGTAGGCCTTTCTACCCAGCAGGTCCATTTTCTTAGCATCCCTGTTCTTAGGGGGTCACACCCGGTTGCCCCTGCCTCTCTTGCTGGTTCACTGTCTGGATGACCAATGACCCCAGAGGTGGGTGGGAGAAAAGATACTCATTCTGGTGCTCAGCCCTCTTATTTGTCAGAGGACTGGAGACCAGGGTCTGCCACAGGGACTTGGAGATCTTGGCCACTGTCTTTTTTTGGGGAGGGCCACCCTAGTTGGGGCATCTAACTGCAAAATATCAACTGCTGGTCAGAGTCCTCAGATACCCTGTGAGCCTGGACCCCCCAGGCTCTGGGCTGGGCATCAAAGGAGGTCCTGGTGAGCCTTTGTATCCTTTAAAGGCATCGAAGGGAGGGTGTCCACCACGACCTCATCAGAGGACGAAGAGGAGGACCTCTTTGACCCTATCTCCCCAAAGGCCTCTGCCTGTGACAGGGCCTGCTGAGTTGATGGTGAGGAGTCCACCAGTGGCTGGATCACCTGGCCCTCAGGCTCCAAGGGACATGGGGAGAGTGGGCCTGGGGGAGCCAATGCCTCTGTGCAGATGAACAGGTCAGCGGTGCTGCTGACAGAGGTGCCCTGGACGCAGAGAAAGACAATCAGGATCCAGAGGGGCCTGTGCTCTCCCCAAGGGGTCCAAAATGGCCACCAAGAAGGGCTCAGGGCCTGCAGGGGCCAAGATTGCTGCACCGGGGCAAGTTGTGACCAGTGGTGCCGCTGCTGGCCCAAGAGGCTCCAGTGCCAGGACTTGGACCTCCCGGACAACCACACAGACTCCACCTCGGAGTCAGTGGAATACTCTGGGGCAGACCGCGGTGGGGTGGAGGTGGATGCTGCCAGTGCTGCTTGCAGAGCATGCCAAGCCGTCAACTAGGGTTTCCCCCAGCGCCAACGGGGAGGAGGAGGAAGCATTAGGTGGGACCAGATCCAGCAAGCTCAAAGAGGTGACAGAAGTGATGGAGACTGGCGTCACACTTGGTGCCAGGCAGGTCCCTTTTTCTGGTGCTGCCTCCAGTGCTGGAGTACTGAAGTCACCGGCACCAGCCGCACACCTCATGTCACATTCAAGTCTGGAATGGCATGTGAAAGCACCATGGAAAAGAAGTGCTTTTTAGGTACTGGTACCAGGGCACCTGGTGCCTTAGGATCCTCATGGTGCTGTCCATGGTCATGGTATTCCCCCAAGGCTGGTGCTAGAGGGTAAAGGGGGACAACACAATGAGGTCCCAATGTCAAGGGCTCTGGTAGATCTCCCGCTGACCTGTAGTCCTGGCATGGATTGTGCTGTTTGCCTGACCGTACCAGTCCAGGCTTGGCACTAAGGATGCCACATGCCCACTTGAGAGTGCACCAATGACACGCGCCATTTGGGTGATCTGCCCCTGCTAGACCTCCCCTTCTTTTGCAGCACCAGAGACTGGAAGCAGTGCTGGGACCTATGCAGTGCCAGGAAGGCATGCAAGTTTCCAGAAGTTTCACACGCCGAAGCTGGTATGCTCTGCGTCACTGGGGCCAAGTCCAACTCCAGTGTCGGGCAAAGAGCCTTCGCCATTAAGATACTCTTGAGGCGTGATTCCCCTTCCAGCCTAGTCTGGTGTTTACAAATCTTGTAGGCCTTAGACAGATGGGCCTCACCCAGGCACTTGAAACAGATAGAGTGTGGGTTGCCACAAGGCATAGACCACTGGCAACTTGGACAGTGTTTGAAACACTGGGGTGCCAGGCATGCCCTGCTGCACATGTGAAGTGCACGGCTCAAGGACCACAAAGAATCCTGAAACTTACAAACTAACAAACATTTAACAGCAACTACTCAACAACTGATAACACTAACGAACCACTAAAGGGCACTTCTGACTGGAGCAAGAGAACTTTCTAATGACCGCCTGGACAATAAGAAGGAGCTAGAAAGAAGTTGAGCCGGCAGGGGTATATATGGGCTGATATGCTTGATGGGTTTACAACAATGTGTGCAAGCTGTGTTCACACCCATACATGGACTGGACATAAGCAAGCACTCAAAGAAGAACAAGACTTTTTGGGAACAAGAATGGGCAAAGTCCAACTGTAGTTTATGTTAATAATTGTGGGTTTTTTACTTTGTTATGCAAACATTTAAACAAATCTCTTCCATTTTTCTTCCAGAGATTAGAAATATTCCACTCGGGTTATGTCTATGATACAAGCTCTATGTCAGCATAGTTACAGCATTGCAGTTACACCTCTGTAGTGCAGAGGCTGACAAAATTAGGGGTTTCCCGATGCTGTACCAAATCCACCATCTCAAGAGGCAGTAGCTAAGTCAATGGAAGAATTCCTCCATGAGCCTACTGGTGTCTATATTGAAGTTTGGGTCATCTTGACAACAACTCTCCAGAGAGTGAATTTTTCACATCACTAAGCAATGTAGCATGGTCAGTCTAAATTTTAGATGAAGACCAGGCCTCACTCTATGTACTGAAAGGGTCAGAATTAGGACCTAATCGTGCAAACATACACTGGAAAGTACAGGCCTTAGTACTGTTAAATCTTCCACTGACATCAGCAGTACCACTTAAACCAATAACCATTAAGTTCAGGCCTGTAGTTTTACATGTCCACCGCAACAATTTGAAGTTTCTTCATGCACTAATTGCAAAATCATAGAGCAGAACTGCTGCAGTTTGTATTACCTGTATGTCAGAAAACCCAGTCTCCGTTTTCTTAAATACCACAGAAGCCAGAAATGGCAGCATTCGAGTTGACACCTAATTAAGCAGCACAGCCCAGAACATGAGTGACAAGGTCCAGGCAGCTACCAAGCCTGAGTTAAATATAACAGAGGAAGAACACTAGAGGTTCTGGGTTCACTGTCTGGTTCTGGACTCTCCGCAAAACAGCTGTTTTCTAAGATCCTCTTTCCCTGAAAGCACTCACACCGTTCTACTCCCTCCTGAAAAATTATTTTAATGTTGTTTCAAACCCACCTTTATAATTAACTCTTTGAGGCAGCGACTGGAGACATTTTGAAGAAGTCAGAGCACAGGAACTGCCACTGTATGTTCCTAAATCACTAGTACCCGTTTCAAAATCTATCTCTGCATATCTTGCTCTGTGCTTTGCTGTGCTCTTCTTTCCCATAGCATTGAAAAAATAGTTGCATTAAATGCCTCAAAGCTTGCTTTTTGCTTCATTTTTCGTTGCCTACTTCCATGCCCCACTCTTCCTCTTTCGTCTGAATTTGCTCCTTCGAGCAGTTACATGTGCACGGACTTTGTAATAGTTATATGTAGGGCTTTTTTCCTGCTAGAACACCCAAGAACAGTGTTTCAGCACCCTTTTTCCTGTTGCCACCATTCTTAAAAGGCAGCTGAGCAGCTCTGAGCCGCATGTGGCTCTGTAAAGAGCCATTTGAGGATCTCGCCACTGCCACTACTGCTCTCCAATATCCCAGCATACTGCCATGATCAAAGAGGACTCAGTTTAAACAAGCCAATTAAATTGAGTCCTATTATCAGCACAGCAGGTTCTGGGAGCTGCCCCTGCTGCACTGTACGTGGGGGAGCTGGAGGGAGCCATGCAGCCACGGGGAAGAGCAGAGTGCCCAGTGAAAGAGCAGCAGCACGTGGAGCTCTGAGTCCTGGGTAAGGTGAGTGAATCCTGGGTTTGGGGTGGGAATTAAGACTCAGGGTGGGAGGCGAGCAGTTTGGGGCCATGGGGAGGGGAGGTTAAAGGCTGGCAGGGGGTTCAGGCTGTGCAGGGGTAGGTTACAGGCTGGTGGTGGGTTGTGGGGGAGGAAGTTTCTGGCAGTGTGTAGGGGGTTAGAGGCTGGTGGCAGGTTGGGGCTGTGAGCGGGGAGGAGGTTAAACCTGGCAGCAGCTGAGGCCATGCGTGTGCGGGGGAGGTGGTTAAGTCTGGCAGTGGGTTGGGGCCATGGGATGGTGGCAGAGGGATTGGTCCTTGTATTCCAGCACTTTTTTTCTCAGGAGAAAAAAAAAAAAAAAAAAAAAAAAGCACTGGCTATATGCATCAGAAAAATGATGGTCCAGTGATTTTGGCATTGATTCGGAAGATGGGGGCCTGGATTCTTGTTCTTTTTCAACCACAGAACTCACATGTGACCTGGTGGCGGAAGAAGTCAATTCTCCATCTGTAACATGTGGATTTCTTTTTTCTCATTAAAGAGTGGGAAGTGTTGAGAGACGAGGCAACGCATGAAGTTAAGACAAGTAAAAAGGACCTCAGACAAAGACAGCATCTGCTCATCTCATGATCTTTTCCTGTTAGACAATATATCTTTTCCCATCCTTTGCTTCAGAATTCATCCCATGGAATAGGGACCATTTCTTGTTTGTGTACAAAGCACCCCACATATTTATCTACAGAAATAATAAGTAGGGGAAGGGAATTCGGTTATGAATTTCTTGAGGTGCGAGTTATTGTCATCATACTCTTACTGACATACATTTTACATTAGTTTCAGTTTTCTTTTTCCATGCTTTAAAAATAAAACAATTAATGGAAATTATAAAAATGTATTTTACCCAAGACAATGGAAAGATTCTAAAAAGCCATTCCCTCTTCCATATGCATACAGAGCTATCCTGGCATATACACGTACTCGGTCTAGACATACAGTATTTAAAGCAGGCCATAAGGGATTCAAAAAAAAATCAATACATATTACTGCACACTCATTCTGAAAACGCTTATTAAAGCAGTGGAAGTACCTGATCCCGCAAAAGGTCCTGAAATTGAAGTCACTGAACAAATACAAAGCCATATCTTTGTAGTTGTTTAAGGCACACTTTCCAGCTTGAATAGACTAGGGCCTCTTGAAAATCTGCTGGTTTTTACTGTTCAGTTCATGACAGGTGGCTTACACTAATCATGGTCATCCTCATTATTACATTGTGGTCCCCACATTTCTAGCATCCACCTACTAACCCCTACCTGAAGCCTTCTTTGGGGCACAGACCTCTTTTTGATACAATGTAGAGGACAATGGGGCCCCAAGACCTGAATGGGGCCTCATCTGTTGCATTGTGATGGCACCTAATATTATTGTAGTGGCTCTACCTGGTCAATTAGGTTCTGAAAGGTGACAATGGATTTTTTGGATTACTGGTACCTGGATTCAGTTAGAGGTACAGGAATCCCAACACAGATCAGTTGATGGATTCTAATGGTAACTTCTAGAATTTCCACTACAAAGTAGATTCTAATTATCTGAAGTCAATTGTGACATCAACAGTTACATGCAAGAAACCCTGAAGTGCAAATGACAGTCAGCACATTCATCAACCGTTGGGAGCCCAGTAGAAGTTTCACTCTGACCATTCTGACTCAGTTTTATAATTATATTAGAAGTGAGATGCAATTAGCCACATAGATTCTTTTAAATATTTCAAGTGTAACAAATGGGCATTTAAGATTTTTCTTCCAACCTGAGTTAGACCTCAGCCTTTCAGACTGCATGTTGAAATGGGTCTTATTGATTCTGGAATAAAAATGCTTTCAAAGCGAAGTCCAAGACAGGTAGTGCAAAGACATGGATTTCATTCCCAGCTCTGCCACAGACTTACTGAGTAACTTCTGGCAAATCAGTTAAACACTTAGTAGCACGTTATTTGTGATGCAGCAGTGCCTACAGGCACCAGTCAGAGGTCAGGGCCTCATTGTGCTAGGTGCTGTACGTACATTAGAAAAAGAAAGTATCACATTTGGTACAACAGAAAATGCATAGGGGGATATGGAGGGTCAAGTACCCTCTCCACAGACTGGCCTGTTGGAGGTAGGGAGAGAGGTGGAGGGTGGTCTCCCATCTTTTTCCCCTGCACCTCCCCGTTGGCACATTCACTTCTCTTCCTAGCTGGGCAGGGAGTAAAACAGAGCCATTTCTCCCTAAGAGTGTCTGCCTGAGAGGCAGCAGTGGCTAGCTCCCTAACTGGGGTTTGTTTGCAAGGCAGGAGCTGAGCATGCTGCAGGGAGGTGGCTGCTTCTCACTTAGTCCCTGTCCTCAGCAGTGGGAAGCAGCTTACAGCTACAGCAGCTGCTGGGGCAGGTGCCAAGCAAACAAAGTATGTCATGGGGGAGGGACTCTGGCACACCAACACCCAGCTCTGAGCCCTTTCAAATAGGGAGGGCCCCTCCTGTACCTCCTACCTCTCATCCCCATCCTCACCTCAGAGCTTACACCCCAGCCAGCGCCCTTAAACCCTGGGCCTCTGTGCCAGCCCTGAGCCCCTCAACCCCAGCCCTACTTCTGCCATGCGCATATTATTATGTGCACCAGGGCGATGTGTCACATTGCCCGTCTCACATGTCACCTCCACACTGTTGCACACAAGAAAATTCATTCCCCTCAGGTGCAGGGAAAAAAAATACAGTGAACACTGGTGCTCAGCCCTTCCTCTGGGGGGCTGCTGTGCAGCCTCCAGGTTTGGGACACGAAGAGGCTGCAAATCACTGGAGCTTAGCAGGAGGGGCAGAAAGGTTTCCCTGTCTCAGTGCTGTGGGGGGCTTTGGCACTTGCTGGCTGCAGCAACTGCTGACAAGTGTCCAGAATGGAAGGATCTTAGGCTTTTGCAATGCACTGGCACAGTCCTATGCAACGGGGGAAGGAAAGAGCCCACTAGCTAGGCTGTTGGTGAGCTCAGTGCTTCAGTCAGGGGCTGGTACTCCATGCAGAGCTGGGAGTAGAACATCCTGTCTACTGGGAGGAGAGGTCTGGAGGGGCAGCGGAGCTTGTGGGTGGTGGGGGGGTGTTGAAGGGTCAAAGCAGGCTGAGGACAGCAAGAAGGGGAGCATGTAAAGGACTGATGGGTGCGTAGCAGAGGTGACTTATAATTAGCCACTGCACGGCACCTGCTCCTACTCACCAACCACTGCAGCCAGAGCCAGCTACCAACAGGACTGAAGCTGCGGGCTGCTGGACAAGAGCTGCATGCAGTGGTGGCTGTGCTGATGGACCAGCAGGAGACACAGCCAGCCTTGTGTGCTGTAGTTTGGCCCTCCACACCACCACGGGTGGATGTGCAATAACATCTCCTGCCTCCACTCACTGCTGGTGGGCAGCTGGCTGGCAAGTCTGGATCTGTCCAGTACCAGGACCCACCAATGCTGATGAGGAGGAGATAGAAAATATGGGAAAATTTGCCCATTTTTCCGAAAAAGTTGGGACATCTTCAGGAGGAATTAAATACAGTAATGTCCCTTTTAAAATAGGACATATGGCCACCCTACTCCTGGCTCATTTGTTGCAGAAATAGGATCACATTTACTATTGGGAGATCTGGAACAGGCAAGTCTTAGCCCATCCAAAACCAAAGGCCTGCCCCCTTAGCTAAAGGGAAGGAACTACTTAGCCCTGACCTCAAGTGAGAATGTGGAACAACAAATAATCAGGAATGAGTGTGAAATCAGATCAGAGAATGCTGGACAGCACCCACTACCCATCAAAGGTGTCTTACAAAAGTCAGTGGACATCGCCCAGAGGAAAAGTGGAAGAGCCAGAAGAGGGACTTCAACCTGACACAGCATACACAGATGAATGCTAGCATCTCCTTCTTTCTGCAAAAGGTGTCGGAGGAGTTTGTCAGCTGCAGCAGATACTTGCCTGTGCTCACACCCACATGGAGGAACTGCCAGCTGATGTCCCCATTGTGTCCAAGGTCCAGAAGAGAGTACAGATTGGCCCACCAAGATTGCTCATCTTCCTCAGGTGACAGCATGTCCCACCACATGTTGTCAGAATAGGACAAAAGGGCAAGGAAGGGGCTGGCATGAAGCAAGGTTCATAGGTGCTGGAAGAGAAGGTTACTCACCCTGTGCAGTAACAATGGTTCTTCAAGACGTGTCCCTGTGGGTGCTCCACTCAGGTGTTGGGGCGCCCTTGGGCTGCTGATGGGAAAGTCTGAGAGCAGTATCCATCGCACCTTGCGTGTGCACCAACTGGCTTGTGCTCCTGCCACTCTGTGGAGAATGTGTGCAGCTCAAGCCTCTTAGGTTCCTTTACTATCTGAAGTCCCTATAGATTCCAATTAGTGGGGAGGCTGGGAAGGTAGTGGAAAGCCCACAGAGACACATCGCAAAGAACCATTATTACTGCACAGGGTGAGTAGCTTTCTCCTCTTCTTCGAATGGTCCCTGTGGGTGCTCCATTCAGGTAACTCCATAGCAGTACCCATTTGATTGAGGTGAGTATTGGAGTCTTATGTGGAGGAAGGAAGGCCTGCATCTGAGAGAGCTATCAGGTATTGGCCTTTCTGTGAAAGGCAGTGCTCTGCAAAACTATGGTAGGAGGACCAAATGGCCACCCTGCATATGTCCATTAACGGCAAGTTACTCAAGAAGGCGACATGGCCCACCACCCTTGTGGAGTGAGACCTGATAGTATGCAGTGGCTGTTTGCCTGTTAGTTGGTATGCAGTGCATATGGAATCTGCAATCCACTTGCATAGGAGCTATACCAAAACAGCTGTTCCTGATCAGGGCCCCAACCACACCACAAACAGTCAGTCTGATTTTCTGGTTCCTCTAGTTCTCTCAAGATAGAATGTAATTGCCCATCTTGCATGAAGGGGTTGCAATATAGCCTCCTTGGAGGAGGCATGAGGTTTAGAGAAATTAGCAGGTAAATAGATGGGTTCATTTACATGAAAATTGGTTATAACTTTCAGGAGCCTGAATATCACTTTGTATCTGATAAAAGTAGCAAAGGTGGGTCTACCATGAGGGCTGTAATCTCTCCTACGCTTCTTGCTGATGTTATTGACGCTATGAAAACCACATTCATAGATAAGTACTGTGATGGTGTAATGGCTAGTGGCTCAATGACTGGCTTGTGAGTGTATCTAGGAAGCTTTAATTTTTCTTTGCTACCTTTGCTTTACTCATTGACAAACTGAGGCTTGTGTGTTTTGTAGGGAATCTCCTCTTATCAGGCAGTCACCCCAACATGAGAAGGTACATATTTTCTGCTTGCGCAGATGAGCTGCCACTACTGCTGGTACCTTGGACGATACCCTGGAACAGTGAAGAGGCCAAAGGCAAGTACCACACACTGGAAGTGATGTCCACCCACCTTAATACTGAGGTACTTCCCGTAGATATGCTGGATGGGCACACAGAAATATGCATTGTGGCAGAGTGGGCCTCACTCCAGGGCTCTAGACCCTTTGCCCTGCTCAGCATCTCACAGGTTGCCCAGGCCCCATGTATTCTAGCTGCGGTTTGCCCCAAGGTCTCTGGGCTGAAAGAGCTAAAAGAGCTGGGGGGATAGGCCCCCACCCGACCCCAGTTGCCTGGGGAGACGGAGATCCCCAAAACCTCTTTGAAGGGACTCTTCCCTTCCCCTGCTGTCTCTGGCACCTCTGAAGTTCTTTCTCTGCTCCCTAACTCACTTTCTCCTCTGTTCTTAGCAATCCAACCACCTCTTCCCTTCTTTTCCTTGTTCCCAGGAGAGGACACCTTTTAAGCAGTCCTAGGGCAGCCTCAAGGGGGCTTGGGTGGCTCTAATTGATTTGTAGCAGCTCCTCCTTGGCTGCTTCCCTAGCTCTGCTGTTCTCTGCCCTGAGGTAGCCCTCTGCTCCTTTGCCAGGTGGTGCCACTCTCTCTCTCAGCTAGCTCTCTGACCCAGCCCCCTCACCGCACCCTGAAGGTTGACAGTCGCCAGTCAGTTGTGGTACTGCAGTTGTGAACTCTATACACCTTGCCATGTTAGGGTTTGTTAGACCTGCTATTCTTGCCAGTAGCAGGGCATCATGTTTGTGCCACTCATGTGACAGTTTTATGTTTTTGAGCCACACTGGTGTTAGGCTTGGCTAAGAGTCACAGGGTCCATCCAGTCCCTCACTTCAATGCTGGATTAAGTGCCTGGTTGAAGCGACAGGTCCGGCATCAGAGTTCTCTGACTGAAGCACAGATAAAACCAGCATTTCCTCTAAGTTCTTCAATCCATGGGCAAAATAAATTGTCACATACACCACAGTGCACCACCAACAGAAACACATGCTGCCAGCTGTGAGCAGCTGTCTGTGCTCTGCTAATTCACCTGACAGCACCTGAACTTTTCCTGGGTGGCCAGCAGAGGACTCTGATTACAGAGAACACTGGATAGAATCCAGACTGTTTACAGGTGGTCACAAGTTGTGTGCTTCTCCTTTTCTGGGTGCCTAACTTAAAACCCTGGGGTCTGATTTGCAGGCGTGTGGAATGCTCATAGCTGCAACTTTAGTCTGAAGGAACAGGTAGTTGGCGTGTCAAACGGGACACCCAATTCAGTGGCCACTTTTGATTTTACCACCTATAATATAACACCCCTGTCAAACGAGGGGAGCTATTAAGAAAATAAATCAAATGTTTGTGAAGCACTCAGATAACACAATCATGACCATCATACAAAGGGTGGGGAAGGAAATTGTCTTCAGAAGAGGGTTTGAATAGTGTGCAGTAAATAAGATCTGATACCACTCACTGAAAAATGAAAATACACTTGAACCTCCAGATTTGGCGTCTCCCTCATCCCAGCACACCCGTGATACTGACCCTGGCAAGGGAAGGAAGCAGTTCTGCAGGCTGCTGCTGCTCCTCCCCACAGCTGGGGGAATGGCAGCACAGCGATATACATCATCTCAGGCTCTTCCTTGCAACAGGGGTACAGTGCCTGGGAGCAGTGAGTACTGCAGATAGTTTTATAATATTTTGAGCAGTACTCCCTAGTGGATAGAGCACTGGACTTAGACTCAGAAGACTTGGTGTCTACTCCTTGCTCTCTTACTGGGCTTCTGGATGAACTTGGCAAGTCACCAGCCTTTTGTGAATCAGTTTCACAACCTGCAAAATGGGAACAATGATATTGACTCTTCTTTGTAAAGTGCTTTGCACTCAGTTGATGAAAACCGTAATGGTAAGAGGTATGTGTTATACTATTTACTGTTATTACTGACCTTTGACCAAAAAGCACTTAAATGAAGAAGGGAGAACCACCATTAAATTGATCAAGCATCAATCAAGCAAAGAAAAAAAAATCCAACTTCAGCCTTTTTATAGAAATAAAGAATCACAATGTTCTGGAAAAGTTACACCTCCACTATGGTCTGCTTTAAACAAGGCATCAAACTTCTGTCATGACAGTTCAAATAAACCAGCAGTACATTCAGTTCAAAGTAACACCATACACACAAACAGTGGTTATTCCCCAAAAAACTGTTTTGCTTAGATATGCCCTGCAGATTACTTTCTTTTGCTTAAAAATTCTCTCACCAGTGCAACAATTCTACCTCACAATATAGCAGGCGGCCCCTCACATAACACTTTACTTGTTCACATTTAGTAGCTTGTCCTCTCTGAAGTAAACACTAACATCATACAGGGCACTTGGTAATGAAAGACAACACCTGTCATCTCTTTGGGCTTTACACAATGGAGCCAAGTACAACAGAGTCGGGGAGAGAGATTTTCACCATAAAAGGTGTGAGTTTTCCAAGTGCCATGTAGGGAATATAACTGTGCTTCTCCCATTCACATGAAGAGAGCTTGCCTCTACTTCAGCTTTCTGCATTCTTTCTTAAACCATATGCCTTTGGTGCATTGCAGGCCACCCATGTCCTATGCCAAGGAGACTCTCATAGCTCATTGCCCTTCTTCAGCTTCCTCCTGCTCAGAGCCAAATTTAAGGCTTTTAGGAAAATGGTCTTGTTGTTCAGAACATTGTAACGGGTCACTTCCACCAGCCTGTCAAAGTCATAGGGCTCATATGTGAAGTTCAGTGTGCGGTAAGGAGAGTCTTTTCGCTGAATGACAAAGTCACCAAATGATTTTTCATCTTCTGACTTACGTTCTACTCCTACAAGCAAAGAAAAATAAATCTTGAAAGTCATACTAGAACCCTTTTATTCAATCACCAATGAAGGTCACAGACCAACTAAGCAGATGTTAACTTTTGGTCACTCTCCAGGTCAGAAAACATAAGAGATTTCCACATATTCAGATCAAAATGTATTAATTTTTTAAGTTTGAGCCAAATTATCATCACTGCTGCATACTTACCACAACCTCCAAAAACAAAAATTAAAGACACAAAATGTGTTTTATTGGAACAGATAACAGCATGGCACACTAGAGGATTAAGCTACAATTATGAGGGGAAAAATAATAGACTGACTTCAACTGTAACAAAGTTAATTTGTCCTGGATGTGACTGCCCATATTTGGGGAAAAGGTATGTTTTTAACACTCTAATGTAGATAGGGCCATTTGAGCTTCAACACGTTAGCTGGTCGTGGTGATTCAGAAGAAGGTCCTCACACCTTCTATTGTAACTAAACTTGATTTTAAAATGAGCAATGGGGTGCTATGAAAAAAAAAAGATGTTTCATGTTCTCAGGATGAAAAACAGTTGGGAGTTCTTAAATTATAAGGCTTGAGGCAAAGCTAAATGACTGCATTTCAGACCTCTTTATAATGCCAATACAGTGACCATCAGGTCAGCAGAGAAAGGACAAACACCAGAAATATTAGTTTACATCTACATCACGCCGTTATATGTGGCAGTACTTGTTGGAAAGAAAGAGGCCGGTTCATAAAGGTGTAAGTGATTGTCTGTTTAGAGTCCCCCATACCAATAGCTTATGGGAGAACACCATTACTCCCTTCACCAAAAGGAAACACTTCTGTTGCTCTTTCTGTAAGAAAGTAACAGAGCCCAAAAGCTTACAGCAACTAAGGAAGGGAAAATTGATATTTTGTGCTGAGAGAGATGAGATGAGCAAGATGGTGTCTCTTTTTCATAACATTTTTTTATATTTTATTATTCACATCAGCCAAGTTGGTTTAATAAAAAAAATATTAACTCACCCACCTTGTTTCTCTGCTATCCTGAGATGAACACAGCTACAACTGCATACATTTTATGGTTAGGAAAGTTCAGTCAGTCCTGCATTCTGTCTAGCTAATCACACCTAAATACTTTAATCACAGGAATTTGATGCAATCTCCCCTACCTGGTGCCTTGTATTTCTGGAACGTGTCATTCACCAATGGGAAGTGAAGCACTATGGGAACCTTTGGGTTCTTATCATCCATAAACATATAACACTCTTTTGGTTTCTTCACATCTTCTTCACTCAAGATGATTTGTGGAAAGGGAATGTGCCGTTCGTCACAGTATTTCTGAGTCAACCGTAAAACCTGCAGTCGCAAAACAAGCGCCAAAAGTTAGGTCCTGTTTTACTTAGTGAAAACAAAAACTAGAGCCAATTTTCCTTCTAATTATATTTCTGGCACAGCTTCCAACTATTCAACATTCAGTAATGTCTGTTATGTTGCAAATATTTTTATTAATCAGAGGCAGCTTGCTCTAAATCACAAGTTTGGGAACTTTTCCACTGACTTCCTTTGTCACCCGAAGCAAGTCATTTAATCTCTCTGCCTCAGTTTCCTCTTCTGTAAAATGGGGATAAAAAACTTACCTCATGGGGCATTGTGAAAAATCAGTCAATACTAGAAAAGTGATATGAATGAGTAGACATCCTAAGTATTACAATATTTAATATGTTTTGTAGAAAAAATCTTTGCTAATATATTTCAAAAATTAATCAGCCACTATCATTTTAAATAGACAAACCTGTAGTTAACCTTGGAAGAATTGGACTCAGATTTCTCACTTCACTAAAAACAAGTAAAATGCTTCCATAATTAAAATTCAAAAATTACAAACAAGAAAAGTTAACACTATAACCTATGGGCAGGCTTTTTAGATAAGTAATACACTATGTTGCTAACACTTTTTTCTGACAACATAATAAGGAGATATTAGGGAACAACAAAGTTTATGTAATATTAGCACTTTATTGCTGAATATTATGGCTCTCAGTTTCTGTAGATTTATTTTGAACAATAACTAGACTTTATGGAGCAAAAATATTAAAATCAGTAGAAACAAGAATGCTTGGAAATAAATTATTTCTCTCAAAACACACAAATGAAAATTTAATCCTTTCAAAAATATACATTGATTTTGACTAGATGCACATGATATTTTGAGAACACATCTATGTATGCAGTCTAAATAGTGTATTCTTAGCACAAACAAATCACCACCATCTTCCTCTCCCCACCTAGCAATGCCTTCTACTCTGTGGAATAAGAATGCACAATTGTGTGCCACAAGTCTTACACAGCTAAAGGAGATTAACATTTAGATAAAACAATAGGCACCTATGTTCCTTGAGCAGAAAGACTGACATTCTGTGAAGTTCCACATATGAACTTCATGTTGTGACCTGAAGTTCACAGTGAATTGTATGATGTTAACAAACGAAGTCTTGAGTAGTTTAGATTTATTACAGTATGTCCTTCGATATGACACACTATTCAAACATAATCAAAACAAAAAGCAGTCAAGTAGGACTATTCAAACATCTTCGACTGATCCACGTTATGCAAATATTATATTTCCATGCTTTTGCCCCATCTGATGTTGCTCAGTTGTATCTCACCTCAAATGGAGAACCCCAAGAGTAGTCAAAAGATAGGATGACATCTACATCTCTCTCTGGCTGCAGCACCAGGGGAAAGGGAGAGTTGATACAAAAACCACCATCTACCAAGGACAGGCTGTCTTCCATGGGCGTCAGCTGGTTTGGAAAGGCATCCAGATGTGTACCTAACAGACAAACATGACACCAACCCCACAAACCATATTAGTTATGAAAAAGATGGGGGAACATTTGGACACTGGGAAATGAAGCAGCAACTGAAAGCTTAAGGAGAGGCTTCTAATACATGTTCTATCCTCCCATATCAGAACCAGGCCTGCACCCCAGATATTCAGGAAAAAGCAGAAAAAACAGATCTGTATCACTAGCTGATGACGATATTTCATCACCAACAAGTTTCCCAGTTGTATTGAACTCTGCTACTGTTGGAAATTGGCAGCACTCCACTAACTTCAGTCAAGCTGTTCAAATCTACACTGGCAAAGAATCTGGTCACAAATGCCAAAGTTATCAATGGTTTTAAAATATTAACAGAATATCCCAGTCTCATTTCTTTCAAAAAATTTACCTTTCCAGGCCAGGAAATTCCAGTTCTTGACATAATCCTTATGAAGGTACAAGCCTTTCATGAAGTTGAAGGTTCCCCAAGAGGTGATACGGGACTTGAAGAAATCATGGAAAATGTGTAGCACAGGTCCCTCTGGTATAATCTGACGAGTCTTCAATTGAGCTTTGTCTTGAGAACGGAATTGTTGGCCATCATCTATAACACAAGTCATGATATGTATGTAAAAACATGCTCATTCCAGTCGAGCATTTCAAGATAATAATCCTTCCATAAAGAAAAGTTCAATATTTCATCATAAAGCTGTTTTTTTCCTACATATGTGGACACCATAAAACTGCACTAGGCCGAGGTCCAAATTAGATGAATCTACGTTGAAGTTTCATCATTTCAGGCAGTCTTTCAAATCTCACCCATTAGTTATGTAATCATTCCAAAATGATACCAATGAAAACTGTCACTATATGCCATCAAAGATATGCTCTCTAATGGGGACAACAGTCATAAGAACATCAAAATGGTCATACTGGGTCAGATCAAAGGCCCATCTAACTCAATATCCCATCTTCCGACAATCACCAATGCCAAATGTTCCAGAGGGAATGAACAGAACAGGTTATCATCAAGTGATCCATTCCCTGTCATCCATTCTCATACATATATAATATACATTATACTCTAAATATGGAACATTCACTACAGCTTCAGAGCGACTGTGTAAATTATCCAACTCAGCCTTGTCTGCCCTTGGAAATTCCACATGACTTCTTAAAGTTTGAATTTATGTTTGTGTGGCCTAAAAAGAGATCTCTAGAAAACCCAGTTTTTAACTAAAACTATTTTACAAGGTACCGTATGCCCTTACCTATGACTTTGATTACATCTTTTAGAGATTCTAGAAAGCCCAGTTCTGAACCAACCATCTGCAGATAGATATCATCCAGACTTCCAGCAAAGGCACTGCCCCACATTCCTATAGGCAGAGGAAGAGATAATGAAGTTAGCAGTGAAACAGGATTTAACACCCTAGTACGCTTTTCAAGTTCAGTGCAGTCACTAAAGATTCTACAATTGGGTCACTGCCTGCCACTGAGTGAGCTGGGCCTGTTAGAAAACTTGAGCCCTGTGCCCAAGTATGTCTTTCCCAAATGATGGATTTGGGCTTTAACTGGTGAGCCCAAGTTAGGTGACCAGGCACAACTACTGGTAGCCCAAGGCTACGGCATTCTGTATGGGGAAGCCTTCTCTTTCAGAGACAGGGAAACTAAAAAACACCTAAAGATGTAGTTTCTACAGATGGATGTAGGCTAGGGTACTCTCAGAAGAGAGGTCTGGGAGATGCAGTGTTTATTTTGATGGAATATATTGGCCCAAAGAGATAGAGGTGTTAACATGACCCTGGAAGGAATCAACAATAAAAAGAGTTTTAAACAAGGTTTGGAGTTTGGTAAAGACAAAGACTACAGCCTGCTTTGCACCATGGAATATATATCATTAATAAGAGGTTAAAAGGCTGTATAAAGATATAGAAAAGAAGGTAAAGAAACAGTATTGACTAAGGCTTTTATTTTAACCATAACACTCATGCCCTTTTCCTTTAGCTTTAGAGAGATTTTTTTTTTAAGGCGAATTCTTAGACGGTCTTTTAAATGATACTTAAGATGGTAAAACCTTTTGGGAAAAAGATGATCTTAACAGATATGCTGGACCTGTTATTGCAGCTGTTGCTGAAATTCAAGCCTGTTTGCTAAAGGCAAACCAAGACAAACACCTACAAAAACAAAGAGAAAAGCATTGTAGAGATGCAAAATGCAAATTCTCTCTGATACTGCATCCATTTGCAACTGCATCATTGTTTAGGTCACAACTGCAATTTTTGTCAAAGGCTCACTAGAGCATTGCAAAATGTAGTCTTGGCCAGCCAAGCTGGACTGGCTTTAGGGAAAAAATGGGTAGGAAAAAGAAGGAGAAAGAAAAAGACAACAGATGTGGGTGAGGAGAAACTCCCCTATTTCAACGAGTATTTGGGATTCAGCCACAGCCAGTAGAGGTGTCAATTTCATTGGGGTCCCTGTCTCGTCCAGGTCAGATATAATCTCTCTCTGGATCAGGACAAGAAGGCCGAATAGTGCCATTGGGGATCCTGGGGCCCCTCAAGACAGTTGGAGTGGCAGCCATGATAGTGAACTCACCCCTCCTTCCTCTCCTCTCAGTTAGCAACTGCTCATGCTCAATTCCTCCACCTATCAAAGTCTTTTCTTTTAAGGACCCCAAAAGGAAGAGATGGATAAGATAGCCCATCCATTCAATTATTGTCCATGAATTAGGCCTGAGTCTAAGTGCAGTGGGGAGAACACTCTGAGTGCAGTGGGGAGGACACTACCTGTGAGCCAGAGGGACAGACCTAGCTACAGCAACCTGAAGATAGGAGCAGGAGTACTAGGGACCCATGGAAGCATAAAGGACTGTTCAGTGTTGAGAAAAAGGCTGAGAGAATCTACTTTTGAGTTAAAATATCATTTTCCATTAATAAGTCAGACCCTGAAAAGGGATGAGTATCTTCAAGAGCACTAGCTGTGTTTAACTAACCAAGGTGAAATAGGGGAGAAGGAATGAGGCAGGAGCAGGTTCTGATGCTTGATGAAGCAATTCCCAGTTACACTGGCCAACTCAAGAAAAAGGATAAGGTCACTTGGGCAAAACAATCCACGTGGAGAGTGACAGCAACTGTTCCAGATTCCGAATACTCATGTGCGCTTTCTAGAAGGGTATTTCCAAGTCACAAAAGCGCCTGAGTAAAGTGCCTGTGAGTCAGCTGATCTCAGAATGACCCTCTGTAACTAGCACACATCCAGCTAAAGCATGCTAAAGAACCTGACCTAAAACTCTGAGACAAAATCACCACCACAAGCAGCAATCTCAGGCAAACCATCAGCTTCAATTTAGTTTAGATATCACAGCTTGAATGCACTTCCATGCTAACAGGCAGTATTGTGCTTATATTTGTTTATTTACTTCAGAACACATGGAATGTCAGCACTGACATTGTGAATATTCTAGCACTGCAACATTTAGTATAATACATGCCTATCTTAAAGTAAGGTTAGAAAGACAGTATAGCCATCAAAATAGATTTTAAGGGCGATCCTTGCCTGGACTGTATTAAGAAGAATAGTGTACTTCAAACAGTCTACAGCTGTGGGACACATTCTTCAGAAAAGCTTCATTTGGGCCTTGAAGAAAGAGATGCTTTCCCCCTAACCTTTGGCTTTACTCTGAGCATCAGTCTACTGCAATTTACTTCCAGAGGAAGAATGGTTTCTGAATTGAAGGACAGAATTTTGAATTGTTAGGTTCCCGGAAACATGATTCCACACTTAACACTATGCAAGCCCCAAAAAAGTAGTCATGCCCAGGTATCATAAGCAGCAGCCTTTCTTTGATCCCAGCTTCAAGTTCAGAGGGAAGGCAAGGTTAGCCAATTTCTGTGCATCCAAGCAAAGACACTCTCCTAAACAGGGATCTCCGCTGAGAGGCAGCCTCAGACACTGACTGCCCAGAAAAAGAAGGTTCACAACACAGCTGGAGTAGTGCACTTTTTTCAAATAGATAGAGATGGTGTCCTTTGCAGTCACCCATTCCTACTAGCTTCTGCCTCTGATAACCAGCACTACCCTCAGAAGCAATGGAAAGCCAGTTAGCTGGATGCTGCAGTTAAAGGCTACGTGTACACTAGGCAGTTTTGTAGACAAAACTGGGGCTTTAGTCAAAAAACTTGGAGCACCCAGACACGAAATGTGTTTTGTCAATAAAGACTGTCGGCAAAAAAGCCATGTAGATGCTCCAGAGGGCCCTTTCATCAATAGAGTGGGTCAAAAGATCGATCTGCTTTTATGCTTAGCCATGATCTGTCGACAGAACTTTTGTTGGAACATCTCCTCCAACAGTAGCTTCTGTAGACAGATGCTTCTAGTGTGGACATAGCCAAAATAATCAGCAGTGAAACAATTAACGTTGATACTGAAATGGTAAATATTCGGTTTCATTGTCTTTAGAGGCAGCGTCCACCTCTCAGGGCTTTTATTTTATGTTGTCTGATTGCAATCTCAGGAAAACACTCTACCTGGTATCATTCAGATAGGATTTTGTAGTCTTTTTAAAAAGGTTTGGCATCTCTTAGCTTTCAAATTCTCCAGAAAAAGATGGAATAACATTTACAGGGCCTTTGATCCCTGAAATTCCAGAACAGAACTAGTTCTTTTCCATTTCCCCTTCTAAACCAGCAGAATTAGAACATACCCATCAGATAGCATATCCTGGGCTCTGGATGTTTCCGGACTAGATGTCCCATGAAGAACTCACTGTCAAAATCTTCTGTTCGGACGAAAGCTCCATACTTACAGAAACCAACCTCATAGGGAGTGAACTCACACCACTCTGAGGGTAAGACAGCAAATCAACACTTACCTCCAGAATACTCTTAAGTGAATTTTCCTATTCTTATACAAGGGCTAAAGAAAACTCTCTGCCTTTTCAAGCATCACCCACCTGCAATTCCTTCCCCAAGGAGTCTCATACCTGGTGTGATGGTCTTGTGGGAAGAGATGGCTGGTTCTTCCAGAAAGGTTCTGTAGGAGCTCCCTGTGCACTGAAGTTTGGGGACTAAGTATCAATCAGCCATTGCCCCTTGCAGAGTAGGGGCACAAACACAGAGGACCTATTGCTGTATCAGGGCTGCAGCAGCCACCAAAGAGCACCTCCACAGTTGTTCTATGGCCTGTGTGGGTTAATTCTTCAGCTAGTCCTCTAAATAGCCTGTGCATCAAGCTCACTTATTCAGGGTTAGCACACATTTGGGTATGGAGAGGAAGAGAAACAGGATTTAACACTTAGAATGGGGAGTGGCGACCTTCTCAGACGAGAACTCCTTAGTTACACCACACTTCAGGATGTCTCATATCACAATTAGAGCAATGAGAGCAACATGAGTGTCTAGATCAAGGGTCTGCAACCTGTGGCTCTGGAGCTGCGTGCATCTCTTTAAGGACTTCTTTGTGGCTCCAAAAGGTATAATTGCAAACCAAAAAATCCTTTCTGATTATTTTTGATCAACAGTGAATGTCTATAAGCCCAACAGGGAACAACTCATATCTAAATATCAAATGATATGTGATCTTGAAGCACTGGATAACTCCCCCTTCAATATGTGCAGTTCATTTTGCGAAACAATACTGTGTGCTTTGATTATGTTGCTAATAAAGTCTTCACTTTGAAAAGGAAGCTTGCAGTATCCCTGCTGTGAAGGGCAACATGCATTTTAAGAAAGAAAACTATAATTAAATGTGAAATAAAACTATTATAATTAAAATAGGTTCAGGAATGAAAATCTGGAAGATAGTGGCACTAACACACATGTAAAGTGTGAGGAAATAGAATATGTAAGAAGTTTGTGAACATCCTCCAGTAAACAAGTATCGTTTTACGTATAATTGTGCGCACTCTGTTCTTAAAATTGGGGTTACAAAAATGTATGGTTTGGCATTATTTATTAAGGACCATCTCATGGTCACATGCATTGCTGCTCTTGAATTACTGAGCTTCTTAACAAATTCAGAAAAAAAAAGGGCTCTTCTTGCTATTTTGGTTGCTAATCTCTGCTCTATATGCTTGTCACCGAATGGGCTCCCTCACCCTCGATTTCTCTTTGGAAGCAGCCCTCACAAACACACCTCAGTACACTTTATTGACAATGTCGTATGAAGCTGCATATTCCATCATCATATGAGACAGCTTCAAAGCACTGCCTGACACAGGAAAAGGCAGCAGGGTAGGGAGCGGTCTCACCTCCCTTACCTCTTCAGCTTTTCTGTCCCATCCTTCCAGCCTCTCTCTTCTGCCCCCCACCCCCATTTAACAGTTCACTGCTAGCAAGCTGAACCCCCTTGTTCACCAGTTAACCCCCAGTCCTAATTCATTATCTCCGCATTTGGCCCAAGACAGAACCCTTACAATGTGATGAGCCACCGCGAGCTTGCTCCCACTCTGTCACACTGTTCAAAGATGAAACATTAGGTGAAACTCCTCAGCAATGCCCCAATTTTTAGATTCATTTTTCCCAAGCAGCAATTTTTAAATATTTCTTTTTGGTGTCACTAAGATGTGAAACAACACACAGCTATTTAAAAGCAATAGTTCAGTGTTATGAAGCCATGCCACAACTAACAATGGCATCAGCCTAAAATTGTATTGAAGATGACCATATGGCAGAGATCAAACCATAAGTACATATTTATATTTCCATATCCTACCTATTTTGACAGCTATATGAGCCAGATACCAAAACCTCATTGCCATTTCATCACTAAAATCCTTCACTTTACTCATTATTAACATTAACAAATATACCTGGCTCTTCTTTCTCACCTTTCATCTGTAGATCTTGTTATGCCTGTTTTATAGCTGGGGAAACAGAAGCATGAAGGACCTGCACTAAGTCACCCAATAACCTAGTGGCAGAGATGGGACTAGAGCCCAGGCTTCCCAGTCAAGAGAGCCACTGGGCCATATTATTTCCCTAGTAAAACAATGAAATTTACAAGAGTACTCCTTCAAGGTAACTCAGAACAGTGCACTGGGTATTACTAGTGGCAGAAATATTGCTCTCTCTAGGTTCCCACATATCGACTGTTTGAACTCTTGCCAATTCTTTCTGAATAACTTCTCTACAACAAAGCATTTCCTAACTACCATCATCCTTTCTCTGGCCTTTACAAGTCCCATTATGCCAACTCATGTCAGTTCAGAATGCTGCTGCAAAGAGCATATCACTCCTCTCTTTGCATCTCCCAGGGCTGTTCTCATAAGTGATTCATCTCCACATTCGAGGCCATTCCTAGCATATCTCCCTGCTATTTGTCATCACTCATGCAGCATCAAGACCAATCAGCCAATACCAGCCTTCATAGCCTACTTGTTGCATTTTTAAGGGGCAACTTGGTACTTTCTCCCCATGCTGCCCCACTTCATTGGGAGGAGCACTCCATAAATATCCAGGAATATCCACAAAGCTACTTTATTGCAAATCCCTCCTTTAAGTGCCACATTGCTGTAATGCCTTCAAACAACTCGACAGCTTGTTAGGTTGCTGCTGCACTGAGGCTACTACCCATTTTTCTGACCAATATCAGCCTATTGTTTTCTTGCACTTTGTCTTTCCTTATCGACACATTATCTTATACTGAGGCCAGGTCTACACTAGACCGTAAAGTCAATTGTAGATACTCAATTCCAGCCACAGCAATTGCATAGCTTATCTATAGTAGACTTACCCGGCCCTCCTCACTGAGGAAGGTCAACAGTAGAAACTCTCATGCTCATCATCCAAGCTTCAGTGTATGGTGATAGGTGAAGCTGCAAAGGGGATTATTTGCAGATTTTCAAACAGACAACAAAATCTGGGATATTTATACCTGCAAATTCGTAACTTCCAAAATTGTGCTTCACACCAAGTCCTGCATAGATGGGATAGGGGTTCTGTGCCCTGCTCACTGCTTTCTGTTGGTCAGATAGCTTGGACAGATCTTCCTGTTACAAAAGGGAAAGAAAAAAAGCTGAAGATTTTTGGTGCTCTGCTGCAGCCATCTAACACGCTCACTCTCTCTCTCTCTCTCTCCCCGGTATCGTGGAGCTCGTTCTCTTCCAATCCTCAGCTATTACCATATCACAGACTCTGTATGCCTTTCTCCACAGTGTAGGGCTCACTGTAGTTTGCAACAATATTTATATGGCCTAGACAATTTAAATTTTACAGGCGTTCTTCATGAGGTTAGCTGGTATTTTAATCAGATTTCAATTTGTAATTTAAATTGTTTTTGAAAAACCATATTGTTAGACATATGTCACCATACTTTCTGACACTTTGCATTCCACATGGTGGTCAAATTACAGGCTTGCAAAGTCATCTCAAATACATAGCAAGCTCTTACCTAGCACTTTCATCTATAGAGCTCCAAATACTTTACATATCATTATCCCCCAAACCTCCCATGTTTGCTCCAAGACTCCCCTGACCCCCAGAAGAATTCTAAACAATCTAAACATACTCAACGGGAAACCATTTTTCAGAGACACAAAATGGATATATGTTAAGTTCTTAATCCGAAGGCAAAGAGAAATATACTTCAGAGTCTAAAATTCTTTACCTTCTGGAATAGAAAATACTCTACAATAAGGCCCCACAAGTCTGTAAAAGAGACTTTCCGCCCTTCATTTTTAATTGAACCCAGTTCATGGAAGTAATATTTCAGTTGGTTTGAAGAAAATGCCCCTTCTTTGCTGCCAGACACTTTATCCCGAGCATCACTGATTGCACCTTGGAGATCCTTAGAAGACCAGTCTGTGTCTTTATATAGTCTAGACATACACCTGAAAAATATTTACATCAAGATTATCAGTGCATGATATTAAACATCACCTTCCAGCTAAGTGTTGTTATGAGTAAACTGAGAACTGCAGAACTCTGACAACCTGGAAAATGGGGCTCCAAAAAAGCCAGCATAACTGTCTTCCTCCTCTCCCCAGCAGAGAATCTGGTTTTGCAAACTTCCCTACACAACTCTATAAGCTAGAGTTTTAGATGAACGTTTCACATTCATTTACATTAAATTATTGTCCTATAAATTTTCCATAAAGAGGGTGAATTCTGACAGCACAAATAGCAGTTAAGCCTTGAACTCACAAAACCTCAATAGGAGCCAGGCATCTACCACCCCTTGGTGCTTTTGAAAATCTCCCCTACAGTGTTTTTTTCTGTAATGCATTTAAATAGCTTGCACTAGACCCACTGTTGTAGATATTAAGAATTGTGATGAAAAGTCTCTTTTTAAACATTCAGGCTGTGGCCACACTTGGTCCAAACTTTGAAATGGCCATGCAGATGACTAATCATAGAATCATAGAAGAGTAGGACTGGAAGGGACCTCGAGAGGCCATCGAGTCCAGCCCCCTCATGGCAGGATCAAGCACTTTCTAGACCATCCCTGAAAGCCATCTATCTAACCTCTTCTTAAATATCTCCAGTGATGGAGATTCTACCACCTCCCTTGGCAATTCGTTCCAGTGTTTGATCACCCTGACAGTTAGGAACTTTTTCCTAATGTCCAACCTGAACCTCCCCTGCTGCAATTTAAGTCCATTGCCTCTTGTTCTAGCCTCAGAGGCAAGAAAAGAACAAGTTCTCTCCCTCTGCCTTATGACACCCTTTTAGATACCTGAAGACTGCTGTCATGTCCCCCCTCAATCTCCTCTTTTCCAAACTAAACAAGCCCAATTCTTTCAGCCTCTCTTCATAGGTCATGTTCTCTAGACCTTTGATCATTCTCGTTGCTCTCCTCTGGACCTTCTCCAATTTCTCCACATCCTTCCTGAACTGCAGTGCCCTGAACTGGACAATACTCCAGCTGAGGCCTACACAGCGCAGAGTAGAGCGGGAGAATGACTTCTCATGTCTTGTTCACAACACACCTGTTAATGCATCCCAGAATCATGTTTGCTTTTTTTGGCAACAGCATCACACTGTTGACTCATGTTTAGCTTGTGGTCCACTATAACCCCTAGATCCCTTTCTGCTGTACTCATTCCTAGGCAGTCCTTTCCCATTCTGTATGCGTGAGACTGATTGTTCCTTCCTAAGTGGAGCACTTTGCATTTGTCCTTATTAAACTTCATCCTGTTTGCCTCAGCCCATTTCTCCAGCTTATCCAGATCCTTTTGAATTATGACCTTATCTTCCAAAGAAGTTGCAACCCCTCCCAGCTTGGTATCATCTGCAAACTTAAAAAGTGTACTTTCTATGTCAATATCTAAATCGTTAATGAAGATATTGAACAGAACCGGTCCTAAAACAGACCCCTGTGGAACCCCACTAGTTATACTTTTCCAGCAGGATTGGAAACCATTAATAACTACTCTCTGGGTACGGTTATCCAGCCAATTGTTCACCCACCTTATAGTAGCCCCCATCTAAGTTGTATTTGCGTAGTTTATTGATAAGTATATTATGTGAGACTGTGTCAAATGCCTTACTGAAGTCTAGGTATACCACATCCACCGCTTCTCCTTTATCCACAAGGCTCGTTATTCTATCAAAGAAAGCTATTAGATTGGTTTGACATGATCTGTTTTTAACAAAACCATGCTGGCTGTTCCCTATCACCTTACCACCTTCCAAATGCTTACAGATTATTTCTTTAATTACCTACTCCATTATCTTTCCTGGCACAGAAGTTAAGCTGACTGGCCTGTAGTTTCCTGGGTTATTCTTGTTCCCCTTTTTATAAATGGGTACTATATTTGCCCTTTTCCAGTCTTCTGGAATCTCTCCCGTCTCCCACGATTTTCCAAAAATGATTGCTAAGGTCTCAGATACCTCTTCTATCAGCTCCTTGAGGATTCTAGGATGCATTTCATCAGGCCCTAGTGATTTGCAGACATCTAATTTTTCTAAGTAAATTTTAATTTGTTCTTTTCTTATTTCAACTTCTAAACCTACCCCTTTTTCACTAGCATTCTCTATGTCAGGCATTCTTTCAGATTTCTCAGTGAAGACCGAAACAAAGAAATCATTAAACATCTCTGCCATTTCCAAATTCCCTGTTAGTGTTTCTCTCTCCTCACTGACCAGTGGCCCTACCCTCTCCTTGGTCTTCCTCGTTACCAATGTATTTGTAAAAAGCCTTCTTATTTCCCTTTATGCTTGTAGCTAGTTTGAGCTCATTTTGTGCCTTAGCCTTTCTAATCTTGCTCCTGCATGCTCGTGTTGTTTGCCTATATTCGTCCTTTGTAATTTGTCCTAGTTTCCATTTCTTATATGATTCCTTTTTTTATTTTGAGATCATGCAAGATCTCCTGGTTAAGCCAAGGCAGTCTTTTGCCATGTTTTCTTTCAGCCGCTGCGCTTCAAAAGCACCACTTTCGAACACCCGTGGCTCGGCGCAGCTACACGGGGGTCCTTTTCGAAAGGACCCCGCACATTTTGAAATCCCCTTATTCCCCTCCGTTGTATTTCAGCACCTCATTAGTAATCTTCAAAATAGCCATTTGCATGGCCATTTCTAAGATTTGGGCTAGTGTAGGCGTAGCCTATGTGCATGAAATCAAGATTCTTCCTTAGAGTTACACATAACTATCCCGCTAGATGTTTCAGGGACCATCTCTGCATCTTACGTACCAAGTAGAACCTGAAAGTCCACACAGATACATTGTGCTGTCCAGAAGGCTGAGCTGCTGAAGCCCTGACAAGCTGCCATACAATGATGTTAGTGCTCTAATACCACCACCAGATCCCAAAACTGCTACTACGGGGACCTGCAAACAGATGAGAAACCAGGGAATGAAACAAAGTTAATTTTTGATCTGCTGTTTAATTTTATATAGAGTTATTCTTTGCTTATCTAAGGTAAAACCCCAAAAACACAAGAACAGTTATATGCCTGTTAATTTGTTAATTAAATTCAAGCATAAAGTTTAGCATGACTGAAATTTTAATGACATATATCATGTACTATAAACATCATAGAATTATCTACAGTCACCCTCTAGCTGAAAAGAGCTGTGATGTATATTATGTTCCCCAAATGCTAGTTATCTAATCACAATGCCTTGCAATAGTCCAGGAAATCCACACAGTTATAAGAAAAAAATTGTTTTTGTGACACTATTATCTAAGATTGCAAACAGAGATCATGACTATTGGACCAAGTACTGTAAACACGAACATTCCTTCTGCCCTTCCCTACAGTTGTAATGCCCTCAAACTTGGGGACAGGTTACAACATGAGCTTTGCTGAGTCCAAAGTTTTACTTTGTTTTAACATCTCAGAACTATCCTAAGGACACATGATGCAGTAGCTCAAGATCAGAGAATCCACAGTAGATCTGGAACCTCAAACCGCAGAAAGAACCCTACATATTTAAATGATTAGTAATCATAATAGCCCTGCAGCCATCTCTAAACGTTGTGCTTTATACCTCATCTTTCCCAGGGGCTTCTTTTAACTTAAGTGTCTTCATCAGTGCCTGAGAAACCATTTTCTTCCTCTTGTCCACAAATTTTCTCTCTTCTTCACAGAGGTCAAAACTAAGGCGCACGTCAAGATCCCAAGTGCTCGTTACACAAACAGGTGTTAAAAGAAAGGAGGAGTTTTCAATCCATTTACATTGAAAAAAGGTGTGTGGTAATTTGTTGTAAGCAAGCTTTCTAGGTTTACGGTCACATCACTCTATCAAACACAAAAACCTGGTGCCCATTATCCAGTTTAAGTATGGAATTTTTTAGTAAAAAGTGAACTTTATTTATCCTCAATTTTAGTTTCTAGTAAATTCAATCCTGCACAGTCCAAACACCAAGACTTAACAGTTCCATACCAATACAGTTAAAGTTATAATTGGTTTAAAGAAGCAGATAAACTGGAAAGGGGTTGGGATACCTTCAGCAGAGGGAAGATTCTCAAAGGCAAGTGGGAGGAGGATACAGTTTGAAAGGCTGGGTTCACTGAGAAGTACACAGAAGAGGGATGTCAGGGATAAGATGATAGAGTAAAAAAGGATTCAAGTCATTTTAACAAAAGAAAACACCTTACTATGGGTTTGTAGATGAGGGTTGGATCAGAAACTAACAATGGCTATGTAAAGAGGTAATTAGGTATAGAATATTATTTTAAAAAATCATGGAACTAACAAAACATCAATATATCAACTCTTTACCTTACCTGTTTTGCATCTGTGCACTAAACCTTTTCTTAATTTTTTTTTTTTATTTTATTTTAGATTATGAAGCTCCATGTGTCGGGCTGAGTCTCCCTTGGTCTGGGCAGTTCCCAACCCACTTTGGGCACTTTAATAGCAATACAAAACTTCTACTCTGTGTTTCGCATTTAGGTGCCCATTTCTAAGGCCTAATCTCTAGTAATTTTTAAAAAAATGTGTGGCTTTCAGGCCCTTACCTGATACCAGAGCAATAAAAATAATATCACAGTGAAAATTAAAATAGCATTTGGTTAGTAGGAGAATTAAATCCAACAAGATTTTATTTTTATATTCAAACCCATGAAAATCTAATAAGATGAATGTGCTTCAGGAGCAGTTAATGAAAGCGCTCAGATCTTTCCCTATGAGAGTTTACCTCATGAAGTGGATTTTATCCATGAATGCTTATGGCCTAATTTAAGGCGTAAGCTTAATAAACCCATTAGCCTCTAAGGGGCTACAGGAGTCCCTGTAATTTTAATTGAAGTGGAGTACTTCCTCACCATAGGCTCTGCAAGGACATAAGAGACTCTGACTCACCTCTCGTCAGCCTTCACACACACATCCAAATTTTGACCCTGTAAAAATATGATAAATTCTTGAATCAAAGGTAGTTTCACAAGGTGAACCTACTAACAGGGCACAAAAAACACCCTCACCATTATCATCAAATACAATACAAATAAGCACTTTCACCAGTAAAGGCAAATATGGAGCACACCTCATTTACTGTACAGGCCAAAATATCAGTGGGTTACCTCGCCTAGAGGAACGGTAATGTCTACTTCCTGTCCAACAGGGAGTGATTTAACTGGGACAATCCCCTGTCCCAGAAGCACACTCTGCTTTTCTTGGTCAAAGGTTATTTCGTCCTAATAACAAAAAAAAATAATCCAACAGTCACAGAAAAGTAGTTTTCATTAAAATAATTATTTTGCCAATGAAAATACAAAAGCAGAATGGTCACAGTGGAGTGGAGTTGTTCACATACCACAACACACAACAAAAACTCTACAGAAGAAAGTCTTAGGATATCACGTACTTTTGACCACCTTACGTATTCTGTCCCCACAGCCATCTTTGTTGGGATTATTTCCATCATTCTGTCTAAATAACTTCAAAAAAATCTAACCATTCCCTTTTCAAAATGAACCTGGCACAAAATGTTTCTCTCTCACCCAAATGAGCCAGTGATAGGTAATACAATTTGCTACATTCCGACCAAGTCTAAAGTCCAATATATTGTGACCTTTATTAAAGAACACTTCATTCTAGCCCTGGAATGCCTGTTGATATCAGATTCTACAGTCACAGCATTTAGTCTAGAAAAGCTATTTTAGTTCTTTTTAGGAGGTACATTTTTACAAAGCTAGTAAAGCAACTTTTGATTCCTTACAGAGTTTAAATTTATGAAATCTGAGACACCTTTTTTTTTTAAACACAAGAGAGAGATAAGAAAATCCAATAGAAAAATATTTGTCTTTAAAAATTGTAAAATCATTTCCCTGTATCATGTAGCACATGCACAACACAATGGCATAGCATAAAGATTTGATCTGCATTACATGGATAACTAAACTCATGCTGGTAAAGCCTTACAGCTACAGCAACAAAAGAGGCTTTTCCTTCCAAAAGCAACAAAAGAGGTTTTTCCTTCCAAAATTGGGCTTTTGTTGACAGTTTGTCAACAAAACTCAGCACATCCGCCAGCAGCATTATACATCTCCCTTTTCAGGTGTAATGTCTCTCTCGACAGTGTTCTGTCCAAAAAAAAAAAAAAAAAAAAAAAGCCATGTAGATGCTCTGGGGGCCTGTTGTCTAGACAGGGTTTCCGGTTCACTGAGCAGCCCCATTTGCAGGGTTTCTGGCTGGCTGTTCCATCAAGAGAGGGGGCCAAGCAGTCTGGGTGCTCTCTGTTGACAGAGCAAATTGCTCTTTTGGTCTGCTTTTACGTGGAGACACAATATGTAAATGGAACTTCTTCCAGGACATCCCCTCCAACAGTGACTTCTTGTGTAGGCATAGCTTTATCAAATACCACACTAATGTATGTGGGGGAGTGGGGTGTATGCTCACCCATCACCCACTACAAAGTTACAAGGACTTTATTAATGTTAGCAATTCAAGTTTTTAGAAGTTAAGCAATGACAGTATTCAGATGGTCCATGCAACTTCAAATCCCTCCCCTATTGCATGTGGCAATTTTTAATAACTACACAATCATATGCTTTTTTTTTCCATCGCACCTGTATCTCATTCAGTCCTTCTCTTTTCTTAACCCACTACAGGTCCAGTCTCACCAGACTCTGTTTTAGACTACTGCTTTCCCAGTTACTCCTCACACCAACTTTTGTCCTCACTGCCTTCAAATCAGATGGCCTCCTTTCTCCTCCACACTGATGGACTACCATCAGGGAAGGAGTCACTGAAAGCATAAGAGAGAAAGGCTTCCTTGCTCTCAGGTTCAAGCTCCATACGCAGACTGCAGGCATTACACACAGGGTAAGTACACTCTTGCCCATGTAGTCCTAGGCTGGAAGAAGCATGTTCAGTCACACAGCAACTCATCAGCACTACAGGCTGAACCTCTCTAGTCTGGCACAGTCAGGACCTGATCCATACTGGACCAGAGAATTTGCCAGACCATAGGAGGTCAATATTATCTAGCACAATACCAACACTTCCACCACTTACTGGACTCGCATTAGGTATTTAGGGATAAATTAGAGCTAAACAATAGCACAAAACACTGAGAACCAGGACTGGGGTGACTGTAAACAAACTTTATAGGACCACAGAAAACTTGGCCACACCCCTTATAAGTGGATATCCAACTAACTAAAATATTTCCAGACTAGGGTGACCACATTGCTCTGTGGCAAATACGAGACACTGGCCTCTGGGATGGGGGACTTCTGTCCCATATCAGGGCTTCTCAGCAATGGCAGCTGCTGCCCCATTGTGAAACACTGGTGATGGAGGGTGCCACAGCCTCCCGATGACAGGGGAGCAGAGAATAGGGGTTTCGCAGCCTTCCAGCAGGAGGGAACAAAGAATGTGGCGGTTGCCCTGTACAGGAGCTGCTTCCCCAAGGCAGAGATGCTGGGGAACAAGGCATTAGCTTCATTGAGGGGATCCCTGGAAGCAGGAGCTGCCTTCCCTATGTATGGGACACCAGGGAATGAGGCAGCCACCCTCTTGCAGAGCTCACTGGCAGTGAGGGTTGCCACAGTAGAATGCCAGAGAGTGGGGTAGCTGTCCCACGGAGAAGCTCCCCTGTACCAGGAGCTGCTGCCCCAAGGCACTGGGCAACAGGGCAGCTGCCTTGTGGAAGAGCTCTTTGGCAGTGGGGGCTGCAGCCCTGAGACACCAAGTCACCAAGGAACATGAGCCATGCAAAATACGGGACAATTTGACCACTTTCTTAAAGTCGAGATGCCTGTAAGACAGCTTAAATAAGGGACAACTGTCCAGGGAAAAACAGGACGGATAGCCACCTCATGCCAGATGATGGATGCTGCTGGACCAGAAAGGCTAGACTACAGAGGTTCAACCTGTAGTAGCTGTGAAAGGATCAAGAACATTCAATGAGGGAGGAATCCCTGGAGATTTTAACTTTTTAATATAAAATGAGTTTTGGAGCATATGTAAACTGTGATTATTCAAAAACTCACAACTTTGCAAAGTTTAAGTGGATTTTAAACAGGGATGGCAAAAAGCACATAGCGAGACAAAGACAACCCACTGCCACATTTAATGTCCTTTGTGAAAAATAGAGGAGCACTACAGTTGTTCAGAGAAAATGAATACCACATGCAAAAGAACATTTTCCCTTACCTTGTTCTCAGCAAGAGCTGAGCAGTTTTGTCTGAAATTTTCTAAAAGAATCCAGCTTAAGATGGATACCAAACATGGAAAATTTCAGACTGCAGACAAACTCTGACACAGTTATAAGCCATCAAAAAAAAAAAGAGGATCTTTTAACAGGAATTGCCAGGGAACCTGCATACTAGGGAGTACAACCATCCCCAGCTGTAATTTTCAGTACTCCATGAGCAGGAGCAACTGGTGAAAAAGAATGTTGGGAGAAGGGTTTCCTGGCCATGTGACCTCCCTCTAATCTCTGAAGAAATGCTTGGCCAGATGAACATAAGCATAAGTTAGTGCAAATTACTCCTCAGTCAAAATGTGAAAAGTTTTGCTTTGCGATGGATTTATTCCAAAAGTGGGCTATATGTAGAAGTTAAAATAGATGCTCACCTGTAAGACATTAATTGTTTGTTCCAGCTCCACCTGCAGCTCTGGACACATTTCTTTGTCTACATGAAAAACAAAAGGGGTCCTAAAATCTTGATCACTCTCCAGTCTGCAGGGAGCATACAACTGTTTCTCACAGGACCCCGGCACTGATAGCTTCACCTGACAGCTCCCTGAGAATAGGAATAGGAGGTTTTAGGTCACATCAGTCACTGAAATACACGCTGAAAACTAAGGAATGATATTACAAGTGACAGCCAGACCACAGACACTAAAACTAAATCCCCCTAGTTTTCTTTTAGGTGGCACTTTATAGAAAAATGCAGTATCATTTCATTTATAATATTTTAGTAACAGAGTAGTAAAAAAGCAACTCCTTTAAAGAAATTAGTAGACAACGTGTTTTACACAGCCACTGATGCAAACCTCCTTAGAATTGGATGCCAAGAAACAAAATTCAGGTGAGGATGCATACTCCTCCTCCCCCCCGCCCCTCAAGCGCATGGATGTGCTAAAGAGCAAGCTATACAGAATGACTCTTCTATGAAAGTCACAAGCAGCCCTACCCTTTTCACTCAGCTTCGACTTTTTATCTTTATGGACTACACCTTGGAGACGGAGGCAAGGATGAGCCTATTTGAAAAACAAATGACATCTCTGGTTATGAGGTTTCCTTCATCACCCTATTGAAGCATATTACAAAAGCACAAAGCAGCACAGAAAAGGGGCAGGGCAAGTAAGTGCCAGGTGCTTGGCTTTGATGTCATTTTCTCTACTGGAAAGTATAACCCCTATCATGGGTTGGTGCCCTAATTTCCAGAAATTCATATTAAATATTTTTATATCAGCAAATGCAAGAAGGGACACGTGTAAAGGTGAGGAAATGGGATGCACGGATTTTGGAAAGCCTCTCATTATGAAGTGCTCGTTCCCTGTTTAACCACTGAAAAGCTGCATTAAGTAACAGTTCTCTAATACATAACCAATTGACTCCTCTCACTCACCACCAGGACACCATTGGTGAGGACCTCAGTCGGGGGATCTGAGCTGTGAAGGTAAAGGATAAATAAGGATGAGTTTGGATTTTAATTTGCCATTGGTGCCTCATTTTGATGCCCATCACCTCCCTTTCCAAACTGAGTGGCAGCTCAGTGAATGGGTCCCTTCAGTGAACAATGGAAACATTTTCATTATTCCACCAAAAAAGGCCTCCTGGCTTTGAGTGTGCACGTGACAGCTGCACAAAGTCACCTCAGTATCCAGAAGGGAGACTGGTCTTAAACAGAAGTCGGCCAGACATAAAACAATTGTTCTGGATGAGCAGGTACACCAGCATTGTATAACAGACATTATAGCAGTAATCTTCCACTGCAGGCTAAGACTTGATCAACATGAACTTCATTACAGCAATAGCAGATAGATTCCAATACTATAATTCTTCTTATTTTGATACCAAGACCACAAGATCCCAAAGGAATATCACAGAACACTGTGCCAGTGCCCTAAAATTGAGGAGCCCATAGCCTTGAAGACATTTATAACTAAGCTCAGAAGTAGCGCAAAGAATTGTTACAGGTGGGAGACCATCACTGTGTTCTAAAACAATGTACAAACAATGCACATTTACACTAAGCAGTGTATTTAGAGAGTCAGACTCACCTTTTTTCTAAGTAGAACTCTACATCCAGCCCCTCCTGAGCCTTTAAAAAAATATCAGACACAGAAGGAGATCTCTGATCATTAGAAAGAATATGAAGCAGGACTGGGTTAACCCAGCAGCTGCCTATAAGACAGTCTTCACATTAGGATATATACTCTAGAGATTTGTGTTGCTTTCACTAAAAATGTGAAATTATATTCCCAAATGTAACCAAAAAAATTAGAAAGTTGGGGGGTTGAGGTTATATCTTTTATTGGACCAACCTCTGCAGGTGGAAGGGATGCACTTTTGAGCTACATAAACCACTTCTTCAGTTCCAAAGTTTGACTGTCACCAACAGAAGCTGGTCCAATAAAAGATATTACCTCTCACGCCTTTTTCAGAGAATAAGCTTTCATGTGCAAAGACCCACTTCATCACATGCCCACAAAAGCTTATGGTCCAAAAAATCTGTTAGTCTATAAGGTGCTACAGGAACTTCTCATTGTTTTTGTGTATACAGACTAATACAGCAACCCCTCTGATACCTCTCACACTCGTATTTCTGCTATCCTGGGATGACAACACCACTTCAAGAACAGGCATATGATTAAGCTAATCTGCAACCTTTGGGCAGAGTCACTTCTGCTTTCTTCTCTGGTGAGCCATTCTTGTTTTACACTAGCATTTTCAGCTAAAACAACTCAGAGTTTAACTGACCAGTGAGAGCGTTACAGTTCCCACTCTGAACTCAATCTGCAGAGGATGAGAGCTGTTTTATTTACACACACACACACACACACACTTAGGTCAAGCTGTAGAAATTTATGCTTTTAGCTCTGGAAGCTAGCAGTTCAAACCTCTGTGCATCAGTCAAAATGTTAACCATCAGAAAGGCGTGTAGGATTTTATTCTGGATCAACAGAATTACCAGGCAAGATTAAATGAAAAATATTACTTTCTCAGCACAAAATTGCTCAAATTAAAACCTCAGAGCCAAACACTCTGGTTCAGATACTCAGAAATATTAAATTCTTCCTTTTGCAAACAAATCCCATCTTAATTGTGGGGTATGTGACCATCTCGGTGTATTGGGGTGATGATGCAAGAGCAGAAAGTTTACTGTGATTTTTAGATTGCAAATTCCAGTTGAAGCAATGACAACTAGGCCTGGCCTACACTAGTAGGTTGGGTCAAATTTAGCTGACTTTTGCTGAGAAAATCAACCATCAGGCCACACTGAGGATCAATTCTGCCAATGTTAAGGGCTCCTAGGGTTGACTTTTCTACTCGTGCCTTTCACAAGGAGTAACACCAAAACTGACCTTGTTTGGTCAAGTTTAGGGTGGGGAAAATGGAGCATCCTGGAGTGAAAATTGAATGTTCTTGGCATCCTGCTGGTGTCCCACATTGCCCCAGTTTGACCACTCTGGCCACCACTTTCAACTCCACTGCTCTCCAAGTGTTTGTGAAATAGGGCATATATATCCTGTTTTTGCATTCTTGCTCCAGAATCTGATGAAGTGCATCTTACCCATGAAAGGTCAGTTCTTAATAAAATTGTTAGTATTTAAGGTGCTACAGGACTGTTCTTTTCTTGTTAAGCAACATCCTAATCTGGCTACCCCTCTGAAAGATTTTTTACAGTCACTTTTTCAAATATAACCAAATCGACATGCCAACAACTATATTAAAACGTTATTATTGAGATTTCTTCTAAAATAAACAACTCCAGTTCTCTTCATTAGAGGCAGGAGTTTGTATGTGAAAATAACTTTCTGTAGCAATGTTGGATTGAAAAACTGCTGTACTATGCTATATTCCATAACCAAGTAGTAAAGTGAACTTAAATGCTATTCAAAACACTTCTACTGAGAAGCTGGAAAAATTCAATTCTGAAGCAAACTTGCTCACCTTCCACCAGTTCCAAAAAACATGACTAGTCCCACTGGAATCAATTCATATGACTAAAGCTCCTTAACTGCTTAAGTGTTACCAACACCAAGGCTTTCCATTTTCAACCTTTGACTATTGCAGCCATAAACGCCTTACCAATAGTGGCATTTAAAAACATGCATAATTTAATCCATTATAAATTTTCATCTAAAGTTAAAATAACACAAATTGTAAAGCCTCAACCCCATCTAAATCAAATTACTGAAAACTGCAGTCCCTCCATGGCCTTGTCTACACTAGCCCCAAACTTCAAAATGGCCATGCAAATGGCCATTTCGAAGTTTACTAATGAAGCGCTGACATACATATTCAGCGCCTCATTAGCATGCGGGCAGCTGTGGCACTTCGAAATTGACGCGGCTCATTCAGACGGGCTCCTTTTCAAAAGGACCTCGCCTACTTCAAAGTCCCCTTATTCCTATCTGCTCATAGGAATAAGGGGACTTCGAAATTGACACGGCTCGCTGCCGCATGGCTCGTTCAGACGGGACTCCTTTTCAAAAGGACCCCGCCTACTTCGAAGTCCCCTTATTCCTATGAGCAGATAGGAATAAGGGGACTTTGAAGTAGCAGGGGTCCTTTTGAAAAGGAGTCCCATCCGAACGAGCCACGCGGCAGTGAGCCATGTCAATTTCGAAGTGCTGCGGCCACCCGCATGCTAATGAGGCGCTGAATATGTATGTCAGCTCTTCATTAGTAAACTTCGAAATGGCCATTTGCATGGCCATTTTGAAGTTTGGGGCTACTGTAGACATAGCCCATTAGTGTCATTTAGGCCATTGGCTTAAGATAGTCAAAAGGTTCTACTGGGAAAAGGCAGGAAAAAAAGACAACAGGCAGGAGCACAAAGGAGTGGGGAAGACAGAAGAGAGATTCAAAGCGGTACAGAACTGTAAAATGATTTCAATTAGAAGTTTTGCTTTCTTTGTAGCTCTGCATAACATTGCTTTCCCCAGCCTCTCAGACCCACCAACACAGACAAACTGTAAAAAGTCCAGAAAAGAGCAACAAATTATTATAGCTCTAGAGACCTGATCTATGAGGGACAGTTGAAAGAAATGGTCATCTTTAGTCTGGAAAAGACAACAGAGAGACCCTAATAGCTTTCAAGTGCCTAAAAGGAGGAGGGAGAAAAATTATTCTCCTCAACCTCAGAGTAGAACAAGAAGCAACGAGCTTAACTGCAGCAAGAGAGGTTTAGATTAGGCATTACCAAAAACTTTGTAACTGTCGCAGTGCTTATGCACAGGGATCAATTGCCTAGGGAGGTTGTAGAATCTCCATCATTGGAGATTTTTAGGATTAAAGTAGAAAAACACCTGTCAGGGATGGTCTAGATGCTGCTTGGCCCTGTCACAAGTGTAGGGTGTTGTACTTGATGACCTCTTGAGGTTGCTTCCAGTTCTATGATTCTTTGAGTCTGCTCAAATATGTCCAACTGTGTTACCCTCTAGAGTTGGTGGACCACAGAAGATGTAAAACCTCAAGAATAATGTGATTATGTTTATGATACTAGCAAAGAGGAGGAGGCCCTTTGTTTAATATGTAGTGTTCTAAATAATGACAGGTGTTCCCAAAATGGCTGAAAAGAGAAATCTCAGACGCCCTCAGCTCTGGTTTAAACAAAGACTGCGAATGGCTGGCTAAATACAGAAGCAGCTTCCCCTCCCTTGGTGTTCACACCTCCAGATCAACTGCTGGTAGTAAGCCTCACCCTTGCTGACTGAGCTAACCTTGTTATCCCCACCCTTGCTCTGGCTTATTTATACCTGGCCCTGCAGATTTCCAAGACCAGCATCTGATGAAGTGAGTCTGTGCTCACGGAAGCTCATGCTCAAAACTTTTCTGTTAGTCTATAAGGTGCCACAGGACCCTTCGTTGCTGTTAAGAGAAATCTTGTAACCCTAACAGTATTACCAAAAGCACTGCGCAATTTCTGCAATGTGGAGAGGTTTCTCTATGCGTCTGTCTCTGCATGGCTGCATTGAACAGGTTTGAAAAGGTACTTGGCAACAGACTGAATGGTACAAACCTCTGGGTTTAACTGGAAAGTGTTCTTCATAGTTTGGCCTGGCTTCATACCCTCAACATCAAAGACAATATCAGTAAGGTCCTCGTTTACATAAACGTCTTCATCAAAGAGAGTCAAATGTAGAACGTTCTAAAACAAAACACAACAAAACTGTTCAGTGAACAGGTTGGAGGAAGGTGGAAGTACACACAGTCTCTCTCTCTCTCTCTCTCTCCCCCGCACACCCCACGGCTGATAAAAAGGACCATATTCATGTTAACAAAAGCAGGTTGATGGATGAAAGTGATATGATTTACTTAGTACTACTATTGGTTTTAATCTCTATTGTTTATAAGACACCCGTTAAAGGTCTAAAATAGTAAGAGTCCTTTTGCGACAATTTCATCTTTCCCCATTTGTAGAATTCACCCTATTCCAAAGACCTCACGACACCAAGGAGGACATGAACTTGTTAGCTTGCAATTTGAATGATTTCTCTGGAAGAGATTTCCTGATTTTTTTTCCAGTTAAAAGGAACACACCAGCCATAATTTGTTTGGAATTTCCCCATTACTCAGTACTGGTTTACTTGAGGGAAGGAGAGCAGTTTCTGCCTTTTCAGTGTGATTAGGAAGCACCCAACAACTTCCTAACCACTGAGCAGAGACAAGCCATACCAAGATTATTGGAAAGGCGTGCTACTAACCAACCAGGCGAGAGAGAGCACAGTTGCCTAATAAATGGCCCATGTCATAGCTAATCTACAGACATACTCAGTCTTAGCCTCAGGAGTAGCAGCCTGAACTAAGTGTCCTTATGAATTAGAGAGAATATAAAGTTCTTTGTTGCATTATTGCTTTTGCTTTGGTAAATCTAACTCTTACCTGTTTGTAACTTTCAGGCAACTTGTTAGAATCATTTATCAACCCAACTCACATCCTCATCAAACAACCCTGGCACAGGTCAAGTTAGGCTGGGAATCAGTATCCATTAACTAAACTCTGCAGACAGTGGGATTTTTTTTTTCGGGTGCGGGAGTGGAGGTATTAAGAGATGCTATGATTTTTTAAAAAAAAATTAATGCCCTTATTTATCTTTCACTAATCTCAAAACAGAGCACTGGTACGAATGAAATGTTTTCAAATTCTGTCACTCATGCTACTCTACTGTCCAGCTGTGTCAATATGTGACAAATTTACTCTTTCCTCTCATCACTTAATTCTGTCTTCCTGTAATATTAAAGTTACTGTAGCCAGTAAAACAAACTCACAGTTAACAAGAATAACACAAACTGATTTAAATTTAGCTGATCCCAGCATTCTTGCCCAATCAGTGATGTTAGCAAAAATATATCCATAACAACACAATAGACCCAGGATGGGATAATGAATATTTCAGGAAAGTTCACCTACATTGTCAAGGAATTTCCTGAAACTTTATGAGGCCACTATCAGATTGCTTGATCATATTTAATGATGGTTACCAACATAGTTTCATGGTTTCCTTATATTCCCTGATGGGTCTATATCCATCTATTGTCTCTTGCTTTATGCTTTGACTGTAAGCTCTTTGGTGCAGGAACTCTGTTCTGTGGCTGCACAGTACCTATTACAAATGGGTCCTGCTCCTTCACTGGAGCTCCTAGACACTACAGCAATACACACAATCATCATCATGCTCTCTTCCTCCCAAACGAATCAGCCAGTACTAGTTTAAAAAAAAAAAGAAGAAGAAGAAGAAGAGAAGTCCTCTCATCTCAGCTGTGATTTTCAAGAGCAAGCACGAACATGAATCAGCTCTTTGGATGGCTAAGCAGGAACTTACAGAACATGTTTGGGTGTTGTGCGCAAACATCTCGTAGTGAGACATAGTACATGAAATGACTTTTTTGGAATAAAGATTCTTTGATGGTTTTTAAATTCAAGATTCTGGGGCTCCTGAAGCACCAGATAACCTGAGTGCTCAATATCAAAAGGCTCGCCCTCACCTTGACAGGTTCATGGATTCTGTACTGGAAGGTTTCGTTCCACTCTGGATTACTGGAGCTATCAATAACCCGAGTTCGATAAGTGATTGGAGATGCAGTTGGTAGCTGTAACTGCACATAGCAGTCTGCCTTGGACACTAGAAAAAAAAAGAGAACGGAAGAATGGTATTAGAACTACTCTGATCAGGTGTGTTTCATTGCTTTCTGTGTTCTATCATGTCATAGGATCATGCAGAACTTAACAGAAAAAAACAGCTAGCTAGGAATGTGCCCTCATTAAGAGAGACATTTTCAACAGCAGCAAACTGAATAGCTCTTCATAGCAATAGCTCCTTTTCCAGGTTTGTCCCAGTGCTAATCCCTTCTTCAAAGGGACGCTGCTGAAAAAGGAATAGTGCTCCAAAGAGATTTATCCTTCTGAAATTATTTTACTCCTATTTGGAGAGTGGACAAAAAGATATCACTCCACCTACCCATGAAAGCTCATTACCTAATGAATACAGTTGTTAGTCTCTAAGGTGTCACAGGACTCCTCCTTTATTTCATGATTCACTCACCATGCTTTCATGTGCAGTAAAGGCTCGATGCATACCATGAAGACAGCAGCATCTAAAGCAGAGGGGACAGGAGGCAAGTAGTGCAATACAGATATGGACCACACATCTGAGGCCTTTTGGTGACCAGTAAATAACTTCCATTTCTTCTTCAAGCACTTCTCCCTATGTGTATTCCACAACATGGGTGACTGGCCGGCAGTATTCATCCCGGAGGAGCATTAAAGAATGCCAGCTGCAAAGATGTTTGAAGTGCTTCAGCTTTTACTACTGCATATTCAGCACACTCCTGAAAGAGCATGCAATGTTTTATGACTGTGTGAATGGAGCTCCAGGAAGCTACCCTGTATGCATCCACTATTAGTGCTTCTTACAATGATGTTCAAGGGACAGCTGGTGCTTTGGTGGAATGTGTTCTTATCCCATCATGAGAAGGGACAGGTGCTAAGTGATAGTAAAGGATAACGCAGCCAGCAATCCATTTAAAGATGCTCTAACAGGATATAACTTGTCCTCATCACCAGTCTCCTATGGAATGATATAACTTAGGTGCTTTTCAATTAGATTTGTCCCTCCGCATGTAGAATGCCCAGACATGTCTGACATCAAGAGAATTAAGTCTCCTCTAAGATAATCTGTTTAACGTGGAATTCAGAAATAAGTAGGAATTTTGGATGGAGCAACAGGGAGACTTTTTGTGTATGAAAAATAGCATGTGATGGATGTGCCATGCAGGCTCCCATCTCACTCACCCTTCTGGCTGAGGTAAGAACAACTAAAAATGAAACATTTATGGATAGGTGGGGCATGAAGCATGCTGCCAAGGATTCAAATGACAGCCTTGGGACTGCTGAAAAGATGAGATGAAGGTCCCATTGGGATGCAGGTTTGATGACAGGCAGAAAAGTTCTAACTAAGCCTTTCATAAATCTCATTACTGAAGGGTGAGTAAAGACAAAACAACTCTTTACTAGAAGGCGGCAAGACTGACCCCTACAAAATAGACCTGAGGTGAGCTAATGAAAAGATCTGAACTCTTTAAATAACAGAGGGTAAACCAAATGACTGGGATTTCTCAGAACTTGGGAAGACTGTTATGCTGAGTTCAGGCAAAAATGCAGCTCCATTTAGCTATTTAGGAGGTCTTAGCTGAGTCTTCCCTACTTACAGCAGTGAAGGGTCCTGTGGCACCTTATAGACTAACAGAAAAGTTTTGAGCATGAGCTTTCGTGAGCACAGACTCACTTCATCAGATGCTCCTGATGAAGTGAGTCTGTGCTCACGAAAGCTCATGCTCAAAACTTTTCTTTTAGTCTATAAGGTGCCACAGGACCCTTTGTAGCTGTTACAGATCCAGACTAACACGGCTACCCCTCCGATACTCTTTCCTACTTGAAATAGGAATATCTTCAATGAATGCCAAATGAAAAAACACGAGTTCTGATAACCGTTCGAACACTAGGCCATGAGGTGGAGTGGTGTTATGCATTTAATTCACCACTACAGCGCTTTCTGATGACCAACCTGGAAATTAGCTTTTCAGCGTCAGAGCACTCTCTACTGTCCGGTGTCCTTCTTGCTGTTACCTGCTCCTTTTTTCCACCCCTTCAGGCTCCACATCCCTCCCAGACCTTGGTGCCCCTATCCTGAGGTGCTGCCATCCTGGAGGTGCTCCTATGGCTGATGTCCTCCTCTCCCAGGGAATCCCATTACTTCTAGGCCCAGTGTCCATCATTCTACATCTAGGCCCTTCCCTCAGGGGCAAAGGACATTCTAAACTGACCACTCAGTGTTGGCACGGGGGTGGACTTTTTGTCCTCCTACCCTGTTTGCCCCATGCAGCCCTATGGTTTCCTTAGTGGCAGGCCTCGGCTAAGGGATTTGCTAAGTCAGAGCTCTACAGCTTCTCTTGTCTTTACCCAGCACTGCTCTGCTCCAGGTACCAGTTCCTGTCAAACAATTATGTTCTTCTCTCTCCCCAAAAGGAATAAGACTGACCACTCATCCAGGCCAGTCCCCTTTTTATCCAGCCCAGCTGAGCTTTGATTGGCTGCCTCATGCCTCCTTTCCCATTGTCTCCCAGTCCAGCCTTTTTCCAGGTCTCTTTTCACACTTTATACCCAATGACAGTGTGACTCTTCCATTATATGTGGGTTTGGAGAGTGATGTCTCATTCTGCCTCCTCCTTGAAGAAGGAAGTCCAGAAATGAGCAGATCCTGAGAGAAGGATGAACTGTCATTCTCAGCAATAGTTCAGTTTGTCCATCCATGGCAATAGGAAAGCATGGCCTGTTAATGTGAATTTATAAAAGTTACTGTACATAGTTTATCTGTTTGGTTGTGCCATCTTATTGGTTCTAACAACAGAGCAACCTCCATTTTGAAACTGGTTTCTTCTTCCTTAGTCAGAGAGAGCAGAAAATTTTTGCTAGGAAATTTGAATCCATCGAGAGCTCTTGAAGAGGTCTGGGCTCTCTTTCTCTAGCCTGGCCACTGGGAGGGTGTGGTGAGTGCTGCTCCCCTGAGTGACAGGTTCAGTCAGAAAGCTGCCACTAACTTTAAGTGGCAGTTTATGGATTTGATTCGGTGTCATCTATGGGTATATCAGAGGGGTCCCTGCAATCACAGTATTTTTTATTAGATAGGTTTAACATCCATGCACAATGATGAAAAGGGGCAAGGGAGGGTATTTAGACAGGATTCTGCCTAACCACCTGCTACCATCCTGTCATTCCTGACCACCATCAAGACAGTGTGCAGTGAAACATCGAGTCCCTTCTCCTGTGTGTACGCTTGTCTGTTGTAAGTTTAACAGTTTCCAGACCTAGTTATTTTATTCTTTTCCAGTTGCTTTTTACCTTTCCTATATTATAGTTAATAAAGAATAGTTTGGTATCCCTGTGGTGGACTCTTCAACTGAATGCTCTGAATAGATGGGTGAAAGGGGAAACCTAGTAAAAGATCAAGTGGATCTTTTAGACTAGAGAGATTCTATTACAGACCCTGTGAGCCAATGTCCATGGAGTACTACAAGGGAAGCTTCCTGTGTATTTGGGACACAAAGAGACAAAGACTTCATTCCTTAGTATTCCCCACTGAATTATTCTCTCATTCAGGACACAGCTATGTATCTCCCCCTCACAGTCTGCAGAAAAGTGCTGTTCAGGTTGTCTGCTAAGAGTAATTAAGCCCTGGAAGGCAGGCCTGTCCTCACCTACAGACAGCCGGCCAACCTTAAACAAATCCTCACCAGCCACTACAAATCACAAACCAGTGGCTCTAGGCCTGAAACCAGCCCCTGCAACGGTCCTTGCTGCCAACTCTGCTCACATATCTACACTAGTGTCATCATCACAGGGCCTAACATCAACCGTACCATCAGGGGCTCCTTTACCTGCACTTCTACTAATATAATATATGCATCATGCGCCAGCAATGCCCCACTGCAATTTACATTGCCCAAACTGGACAGTCTCTTTATAAAAGAATAAATGGACATAAATCAGACATCAGGAATGGTAATGTACAGAAGCTTGTGGGTGAACACTTCAATCTCCTTGGACACTCAGTAGCAGATTTAAGAGTGGCAGTCCTGAACAAAGAAATTTCAAAAATCAAATGGAGAGAGAAATCTCTGAGCTGCCATTTATTTGCAAATGTGACTCCATTAGCCAAGGATTAAACAGAGACTGGGGGGTGGCTCGCAGCTTACAAAGGCAGCTTCTCTACCCTGGGTGTTAAGATATCCCCATTAGACTCTGACAGTGGCTCATACCCATCTGTCTGATCTGACTTGTTTTTTCCTCTTTTGATGCCTACTCTTGATAATGGGCCATTTCCACCTTGCTGAATAGACCCTGTCAGCTCTGGCCCTCCCTTTTTCTGGGACCCCACTCTTTAAATACCCCTCTGAAACCACCCCCACTCATGCATCTGATGAAGCAGGTCTTTGCCCACAAAAGCTTATGCTCCAAAATATCTGTTAGTCTATAAGGTGCCACAAGACTTCCACATAGAGAGAATGAATGAGCAGAAGAGAAGCCTGCATACCAACAGAGTCTGCCCTCAGCTCCAGTAGACTAATATGCAGTCTGACCATCTGTGGGGTCCACATACCTTGTTCGGTATGTCTGTTCAGGTGAGCAACTAACCCAGAAGGGATGCATCTATTATGATGGTGGTACTACAAGTGGGAATGATGAAAGGATGCCAACTCTCATTCCATCCAGGTTTGACCACCAAATAAGAAAGGGAATGGTTGCTCTTGAGTAGATGTGATCCCTATATAGTGCATAGACTGATGAGACCCAGGCCTCTGAGCAGCATAGATGAAGTCTGGCAAAAAGTGTCAAATGCAGGAGGCCATGGGACCTAAAAAAGAAAGGCACAGCTTAATGGTTGTCTTTGAGCCATAAGTAATCCATGTTATCAGACTAAATAAATGCAGTGTTTTCAAAGGGAGTTGGCTAAAGGAATGGAACATTGTCACCTGATTTTGTTTAGGTTTTTTTAAAACATTCAGAGGGTTAATACAATATTGAAGGTTGAAAAATAAAAAGGGACAGATTCACTTTGCACATGCCCTAGTTTTTACACTAGTGTGATCTTGTTTACTTCACTGGAGTTAGTCCTCATCTGCACCAGTGTAAGAGAAGAAAAAAAAGCAACATCTTTTGACCTACCAATTTTGTCATTTTCAATATACCAGAAGTGAGACATTTACTTCGTGTTAATAGTATACTTGAAATGAATATGGCTTTATTTTTCTACTGGCTCTCCTTATCAACCTCAGTGAAAAAATTAAGACTAAAAACCTATAAAGTTAATTTAGTGTTTGCAACAGAGGTCAGACAGGTACTGTGGAAAATGATGTCTTCTGTTCACAGAAATTAATATTAGTTTTGGTCAAGGACTTACACAGATCTGTGCCATGAATGTTTCTAGCTCTGAGAACTTTCACTGTGAGATTATAGTATGGGTACTTCTCAACCTGAAAAGACAATTGACCCAAATGTTAAACGGTGCCACAAACCACTTTAAGAAAACTGCAAATATCAAACAAAAATGGGCAACACCCAACACGTGAGTTGCTTATCCTGTGAAAACTAAGAATCACTTCAGACTGAGGAAGCAGAAGCTGATCAGATTAAGCAGAGCACAACTGGCCTACTCCTCTTTACCTACTCCAACAATCTGCCTTTAAACCTCAGAATTGCCTACTCCTCTTAAGAGTCATTCCCCTCCATTATACTGAGGTTAATGAAACATGAGAAAGTCCCTGCAAAGGGAGAGAGTGCATTTAATGTAGTCAGAATATTTCTCTATAATTTAAGATTGAAAACTTTATGCTGTCCCAGAGACATAGCTAGTAAAATGTTCTTTACATTATATCAATGATTACTGAGCTGCCATGCGCTCTCTTTTAGGAAAAAAACTGCAAAGCATTTATTTGCTAACAATAAATTATTGCACAGATTTACCTCAGAGATATAAAACAACAAATGAAGTAGCACACTTTTTTTTTTGTTACCACTTTTGTTTGACTTTACTGATTTAAAATGTATATATGCCTTATCTTTACTAGGGGAAAAAAAGGTGTGTTCTAATATTATGTTAACTGGAACATTAACACATGGTAGCAGCTCAAAATAGAATTTGACCATGTGTTAATTAGCATAAGTTAGCTAACAAAAGGTAAGACAATAACTTGATTACTCCTATGGGAACACCTAAAAATTTGAGAACCTGATCAAAACCCTTGACCAAAGCCAAAGTGCCTGCATTATTTGCTAGACCAGGGTCAGCAATAGTTCCGAGTCAGAATGCTGAAATTTGACCTTCTGACATCTTTGTACAGCTAGCTAAGGAAATAAATCCATATTTCAACAATTTAAAAAGAGAAGAACACATTTGTTGGAGCTATCTGGTCAAAAATCTTCTTTAACCATTGGATTAGGAAAGGGATATTCTTAAAAATGACTGTCAAATCATTGTGTTTGCAAATAATAATAAATGTGCTTTTGTGCCTCAGATGTCATTGTACATCCTTCTGCCTGGATATTCAGCTCCTTTAAGAGCATAAGAATGGCCATACTGGGTCAAACCAAAGGTCCATCCAGCCCAGTAACCTGTCTGCCAACAGTGGCCAATACCCGGTGCCCCAAAGGGAGCGGACCAAACAGCTATCACCCAAGGAATCTTTCTACTGCCATACACCTCCAGCTTTTGACAAATAGAGGCTAGGGACACCATTCTTACCCATCCTGGCTAATAGCCATTAATGGACCTAACCTCCATGAATTAACCTAGCTCTTTTTTAAATCCTGTTATAGTCCTGTCTTTCACAGCCCGCTCTGGCAAGGACTTCCACAGATTGACTGTGAGCTGTATTTAGAAGAACTTCCTTTTATTTATTTTAAACCTTCTGCCCATTAATTTCATTTGGTGTCCTCTAGTTTTGATATTATGAGAATAAGGAAATAACTTTTCCCTGTTTCACTTTCTCTACACCACTCACAATTTTATATACCTCTATCTTATCCCCCTTAGTCCCCTCTTTTCTAAGCTGAAAAGTCCTAGTCTCTTTAATCTCTCTTCATATGGGATCTATTCCAAAACCCTAATCATTTTAGTTGCCCTTTAATAAAACTTTTCTAATGCCAACATACCTTTTGTTGAGATGAGGAGATGTACGCAGTATTCAAGATGTGGGCGTACCGTGGTTTTATATTGGGGCAATCAGATATTACCCATCTTATTCTCTATCCTTCTTTAACAATTTGCTTTTTTGACTGCTGTTTGCTTTTTTTTTTTTTTTAAACTGTTGCTGCACACTGAATGGACATTTTCAGAGAACTGTGCATGACGACTCCATGATCTCTTTCCTGATGAGTTTTAGCTAAATTATCCCCCATCATATTGGATGTATAGTTGGGTTTTTTTTCTCTAATGTGCATTACTTTACATTTATCCACATTAAATTTCATTTGCCATTTTGTTGCCCATTCACTCAGTATTGGGAGATCCTTTTGAACTTCTTCACAGTCTGCTTTGGTCTTAACTATTTTGAGTAGTTTAGTATCATCTTCATACTTTGCCACCTCACAGTTTACCCCTTTCTCCAGATCATTTATGAATAAGTTGAATAGGATTGGTCCTAGGACTGATCCTTGGGGAACACCGCTAGTTAGCCTTTTCATTTCTCAAAATTTACTCTTTATTCCTACCCTCCGTTTCCTGCCTTTTAACCAGTTCTCAGTCCATGAAAGGATCTTTCCGCTTACCCCATGACAACTTAATTTACATAAGAGTCTTTGGTGAGCAACTTGTCAAAGGCTTTCTGGAAATCCAATTACAATATCTACCTACTGGATCCCCCTTATCCACATGTTTGTTGACTCCATTAAGAACTCTAATAGATTAGTGAGACAATTTCCCTTTACAGAAACCATTCTGACCTTTGCCAGCAATTATGTTCTTCTAATGTCTGACAATTTTATTCTTTACGATGGTTTCAACTAATTTGCCCTGTACCAAGGTTAGACTTACTGGTCTGTAATTACTGGGATTGTCTCTAGAGCCCTTTTTAAATATTTGTGTTACATTAGCTATCTTCCAGTCATTGGGTACAGAGGTGGATTTAAAGGATATTCTACAAACCACAGTTAACATTTCCACAATTTCACATTTAAGTGCTTTCAGACCTCTTCGGTGAATGCCATCTGGCCCTGGTGACTTGTTACTCTCAAGTTTATCAATCAGTTTGAAAACCTCCTCTAATGACACCTCAATCTTGGACAACACCTTGGATTTGTCACCTACAAAGGATGGCTCAGATTTGGGAATTTCCCTAATATCCTCAGTCATGAAGACTGAAGCAAAAATTCACTGAGTTTCTCCACAATGACTGTCATTTTTGAGTGCCCCTTTGAATCTCTAACGTTTAGAGGCCCCACTGGTTGTTTAGCAGGCTTCCTGCTTCTGTTGTATTTAAAAAACATTTTGGTATTGCTTTTTGAGTTTTTGACTAACTGTTCCTCAAACTCCTTTTTGGCTTTTCTGATCGCATTTCTACATTTAATTTGGCAGTGTTTATGCGCTTTTCTATTTTCCTCACTAGGATTTGACTTCCACTTTCTAAAACACGATTTTTCATCTCTCACAACTTCTTTTACACGGTTGTTAAGCTACAGTAGCTCTTTGTTGGGTCTTTTACTATTTTTTTTTTAATTTGGGGTCTACCTTTAAGATGGGCCTCTATTATGGTGTCTTTGAAAAGTTTCCATGCAGCTTGCAGGGATTTTACTTTAATAAGTGCACATTTTTCATTTCCATTTTACTAACCTCATTTTTGCATACTTCCCCTTTCTGAAATTAAATGCCACAATGTTGGACTACTGAGATGTTCTTCGCACCACAGGAATGCTAAATGTTGTTATATTATGGTCACAATTCCCAAGTGGTCCTGTTACAGTTACCTCTTGGACCAGATCCCACACTCCACTCAGAACTAAACCGAGAATTGCTTCTCCACTTATTGGTTCCTATACTAGTTGCTCCAAGAAGCAATCATTTAAGGTATCTCTGTATCTCATCCTGAGGTGACAGGTACCCAGTGAATATGGGGGTAATTGAAATCCCCTACTACTACTAAGTTTTTCATTTTCATTGTCTCCCTAATCTCCCTTAGCATTTCAGTCACTATCACTGTCCTGGTCAGGTGGTCAAGAGTATATCCCTACTTCTATATTCTTACCAGAGCATGACATTCTATCCACAGAGATTCTATGGAACCTTTTGATTCATTTAAGAGTTTTACTTCATTTGATTCTGCATTTTTCTTTCATTCACTTATAGTGCTACTCTCCCACCTGTACAACTTGTTCTGTCCCTCCAATATATTTTATACCCCGAGATGCTTGTGTCCCATTGACTGGCCTCATTCCACAAAGATTCTGCGATGCCTATTATATCAATATCCTCCTCTAACACAAGGCACTCTAGTTCACCCATCTTATTACTTACACTTCCAGCATTTGTGTAGAAGCACTTTACTAGCTTGTCACTAATTATTTGTTTACACTTTCCTGATTCTCTTAATGAGGTGGTTTTTCTTCTGATCCAGCCAATACTTCATCCTTTTTTACCCTCGCTTCCTGACTAAAGCCTAGAAAATTCCCATCAATATTCTCTCCTCTAAGAGGAGACTCTGTGCAATCCATGTGCTCCTCTGCACCAAAGAGCTTTCCTGAATTTCTTAGTTTTAAAACTGCTCTACAACCTTTTTAAGGATAAGTGCCAGCAGTGTGGTTCCCCTTTGGTTTAGGAGGAATCCATCCTTCCTGTGTAAGCTCTCCCTATCCCAGTAGTTTCCCCAATTCCTAATAAATCTAAACCCCCCTGCTCTCCACACAATCATCTCATCCACCCATTGAGACTCTGAATTTCTGCCTGCCTACCTGGCCTGGCACATGGAACTGGAAGCATTCTGAAAATGCTACTATAGAGTTTCTGGATTTCAGTTTCTTCCCTAGCAACCTAAATTTAGTGCCCAGGACATCTCTCCTACCCTTCCCTGTATCATTGGTAAGTACATGTACCACGACCACCAGCTCCTCCCCAGCACTACACATTAGTCTATCTAGTTACCTCGAGAGATGCACAACCTTTGCACCAGGCAGGCAAGTCTCCTGTGACAAACCCACAACTGTCCCTTTAGGGATCCTGCACTTCCAGGCAGCTCCTTGTGTGCCTCAGAGACCCAGAGAGGCCTTTTTTCTGCCCTGGAGCTTCCCAATGGCAAGGATTTCCCTTTACCGAGCCATTTTCATCACAGGCCAGTCTTGAGTGAGGGTGGAGTATGAACCCCTCCTGGGGAAGGGTAGGTGGACTCCAGCCCAGGGAACTTAGGAGAGAAGAGTGCTAACAAGGCTTTCATCCCTGCCCCACAGCAGCACCCCTTCCCTGTGCCTCTGCACCCACCACTTCCCTCCAGTACCTGGCGTTCATTGGCTTCACCCAGCCTGTCCTGCTCCATACTTCTCTCAGCCGTCCAGTCTCCTCCTCTCTGGGCACTCCTCTCTCCCTGCTGCCTGTGAAAACTTTTTATAGGGAGCCTGGGGGTGTTAACTGGGGGCAGGTGCTCGATTGCAAGCAGTGGCTGGCTGACTCCTAAAGAGCCCCAGCTGCCTATACAAGCTGCAGGTCTGCATTGTCTGGGGATTTAGGAGGGAAACAAAAAGGCATTCCCCCAGCTCCCATAATGTTTGGCCTCTATTAGACCTTTGCTGGCAGCCACTTCTGGTCTGCCACACACCATACAGTTTTCCCAGTCATCACAAACCCAGCTATCAACATTTCTCATGATCGAATCACCCATTACTAATATATGCCTTCTCCTACTGACTAAAATTCCCTCCCCCAGAGAGGCATCCTCCGTGTGAGAGGATACCACATCATCATCATCTGGAAGGAGGGTTTCCCTCTGCTTCCATTGACTGCTCTCCTTCCACAAGCCTTTCATCCTCCTTAACAGTGCAGGGACTGTGATTGGAGGTGGAACAAGTGTACAGTGTCCCAGAAAGCCACATTAACACACCTCCATCATCTTACTGCTGTCTACATTAAGGTTGAGGTCGTCTTGACAACATCGCTCTGGAGAGAGAATTTTTCACACCACTGAGCAATGTATCATGATCATTCTAAATTTTAGATCAAGACCAGGCCTCACTCTATATATTGAAGGGGTCAGAGTTTGGATCTGACCCTGCAAACATGCACTGGAAAGTGCACAACTTACTACTGTTGCATCGTCCATTGACGACAGCAGTACAACTTAAACCAATAATCACTAAGCTCAGGCCTGTAGTTTTACACATCTGCTCTAACAGTCTTAAGTTGCTTCATGCACTAGTCGCAAAATCATAGACCACAAGAAATGCTACAGGTTACATTACCTGTCTGTCAGGAAACCCAGTCTCCGTCTTTGTAAATATCACAGGAGCCAGAAGTGGCAGCAGTTGAGTTGACATCCGGCGGAGCAGCACAGCACGGAACATGAGGGACTGGGTCCAGGCACCTCCTAAGCCTGAGGTACATGTAACAGAGAAGGAACAGTGTTGAAAATCACTGGGCTACTCTGGGTTCACTGTCTGATTCAGATCTCTCCTTAAAACTACTGTTATTTTGAGACCCATTCCTTGAAAGCTCTCACACAGCACTGCTCCCTCCAGCCCAACTGTTTTCATGTTGTTTCAAACTCATTTTTAAAATTAACTCTCTGAGGCAGTGACTGGAGACATTTTGAAGAAGGAAGAGCACAGGAACTGCATTTGTATGTTCCTAAACGGCTAGTGCCCATTTCAAACTCTATCCCTGCAAATCTGGCTGAGTGTTTTGCTGCATTTTTTTTTCCTGCAGCATCGAAAAAATAGTTACACTCACCCCTCACTAAATGAGCACAATTGGTTCCCAAATTTCTGATCATAGGTGAAAACTTGTGAGGGACACTAAATTCCCATTAAAATACATGTAAAAGTCTCTGATTCATTCCACATGCTTGTAACTCAGCAAAGGAGTGGCAACTTGTAGCCATGCTTTTGAATGATAAGCGAACTTTGTATTGGGGAGGATTAAAGGCTGGTGCCAGTTTGGGACCATGAGTGGGAGGGAAGGTTAAAACCTGGTGGCGGGTTGGATCCATGGGTCAGGTAGGAGGTGGTTTAAGGCTGTGGTCAGTTGGGTCAATGGGGAGGGCAGGGGGGTCAGGATGCTGCACGTTTTGGGGCCACAGGGAGAGCTGGGGAGGGGGTCAGGCTGCAGCAGGTTGGGGCTGCAGGGTGGGTGGGGGGGTCAGACCGCTGCAGGTTGGGTCATGGGGAGTTCAGGCAAAGGTAGATTGAGGCCTTGGAGCAGCAGGGGGTTCAGGCTGCTGGTGGTTGGGTCCACGGGGAGGGAGGAAGGAAAGTTCAGGCTGAGGCAGGTTGGGACCACAGAGCCACCCGGGTGGAGCGGGGAAGGGAAGTTTCAGGCTGCTGTGGGTTGGGTCCGCAGAGCCAATGGGGTTTCAGGCTTAAGTGGATTTGGGCAGTGGGGAGTGAGGTAAGGCTCGTATTAGTGGGGAGAGTTCACTCATTTAGTGACCAAAGTGAGCATGAGTATCCCTCGTTTTAGTGGGTACTCGTAAGTAAAGTACTCATTTAACAAGGAATGAGGGTACTTCAAATGTCCACAAAGTTTTCTAGTTCAGGAGAGCACTGAATTAAGGAACCTCAGACATCCAGCCAGATGTAACAGGAGCTATATAACCCTGACCAATAGCAAATGACAGGGGCCAACTAATAATCTCTTCAAGTCACTCCTAACTATATTACCGTTATTACATCAGAAGAGTAATTCCTTAATACACTGGGCCATTCAATTTCATATTCTCCCTGAAAATGCATCAGGACAGGTTTTTGCTTCATTTTCAGTCACTTACTTCCACTCCACAACTCTTATTTTTTGACCCAATTTGCTCTTTCAAATCATTCAAAGTACAGACTTTGTAACAGCTGTGTGTGTCAGGGAAATGGCAGGCCACTAGTCTAGAAGATAGGGAACCTGGATTTTTTGTTCTTGTTCCTCCACACGCTTTGGGGGCATGAGGCAGGGCAAGTGAATTCTCCATCTGTAAAATGTAGGGTAGGGGTAGATGGAAATGGCAGACCAGGGGAGGTGGTGTGAGGGGCATCTCCAGGCAGGTAGGGACCAGAGCTGCAACGGACCAGCTGATTTAGGGGAGGTGCTCAGGTTCTCCCTGGGCAATGAAAAGGGAGGGTGGGTTGGTGGCTCTGTCTGAGGGAGAAGGCCCACTAATTGTGCTGTCCCAGGGCCCAGAACTCTGTTAGCCAGTCTGGGTGGCACCTCAGACGATCATAGTGGCTGAGTCTAGCTGGTCAACTGGATTCTGAAAGGCGTCACTGGATATTTTGGGGTATTGGTACCTGGGATTACTGTGCCTCTAACTGAAGCCAACGGAGACCAGTTGATAGATTCTAATGGGGCCTTCTGGAATTGCCACCACAGAGTAGTTTCAAATGGTCTGAGGTCAAAATGTGACATCAGGGGCTACATGCAGGAAAACCTGAAGTGCAAACGACAGTCAGCACATTCATCAACCTCTGGGAGCCCAGGAGTTCCATTATGACCATTCCAGCTGAACCTCCTTATTACATTAGACATTACGTGCAATTGGCCACACAGGCTCTTACAAAAATTTCTAACATAACAATTGGACATTTACGATTTTTCTTCCAAACTGAGTTCGTCCTGAGCTTTTCAGGTTGCACGTTAGAAAGGAAAACAGAAGTACATAGAATGGGCCTTATAGATTCTGGAATAAGGATACTTTTGAACGGAAGTCCCGAGATATGAAGAACCGTGATGCCTGCAGAGGCGCTATGCCCAAGTCTGACAGACGCGCCTCATGCCTCGAGCACTTGGGTGAATCCCACAGCATTTCTAAGTGCCCCCATTGCCAGGGTACACCAGCAAGGGCACGGAAGGAATGTGAAGCACAGTTAAAAGTGTTACTTTGGCAAAAAACCCTCTAATTTAGAGGGTCTGCCAAACAACGCATGCGTGCAGCAAAAGCCCTCAGATAGCATAGTTAAATTTCCCCACAGAGGTTCCAAGGCTGTGACAGCTTCACCAGCTCACTGTCTATCTTTGTTGTTGGGAGCCACACATTCTCCACGGCCACCCATGTCGGGTACCGTAGAGAGACGCAGGCCCTCCTCAGCAAGGAGATCTGAGGGAGAGACTAGGTGACCCACATCAAATGGGCATCCGAAACATTTACTCTTGAGAAGCAACATATGCCTCCAACAGCAACGAATTCCCCAGTGCCATCAGTATCTGGTGCCATGAGGAAACGCAGGTCCACCTCAGCCAGAAGAATTAGGCAGAGATCAAGCGAGCCATGTCAGCTGGTGCTATTGAGGCATCAGCTTTGGAAAAGCTACATCTGCCTCCACCCTCAGCTCCTACCAGCTCTGCCTCTGTGCCAGAACCACCACCACCATTTTTTCCCTTTCTTTTTACCTCAGAGGACCACTTCAAACCCTTCCCCTCCCCCACCCTGTTTTTCCTCAGGCCTCAGCTCCTGGTGCATATATTTTACAGCTCTTGCCTGCCAATTTGCGGAGGCTACAGCCTTTTTAGTCACCTGAAGGGGGAGCCATTGAGGACAAGGGGTGTTTTTAAGTGAATCCTATTTTGTCTTAGTGTATCACACACAACAACAGGTTTTTTTTTTTCCTCCTAAACACTCTTTCCCTCAAGACTGCCAACTGCACCTCAGACAAGCATTCCATCTCTGCTTGTGTTGCCTGGCAGGTGCAGAGCAGTTCACTGTCGCTTGGGCCACTGTCACCAGTGGTGATATAGGGCAGGACAGTGGCCACTGCCTCAGCTGCCTGCTCTGTCTTTTCCAAATGGAGGACAGCACATTCGGCAGCTAACAGGGAATCCCCTTCAAATAGATAAAGGGCGATCCCTGAAGTCTAAGGCAGCTCCGATCCCATGCTGGGACTCTGGAGACGCACATAATGGGGCAACATTTGCCACCTCCCCAAAGCGTCTAAGGGCCTGGCCAGCGTCTAAACATCCTGGAAAGCCCAGTCCTACACCAGCTGCCCACAGGGCTGTTACACCACTGCCTGCAACTCCAATGCCAAGCAGTGCTGTACACAAGTATTTTCATTTCATTTTCCAGCTGCTCTCACCTTCCTGTCTTTACCAAACTAGTCTTTTATGTGCCTTAAGGAGACTAATCACTGAGCAAATGGTGTGTGTTTGAGTGAGCTCTAATGTTTCATTATTTACACAGCACAGCAGTTATTTCACCCCCAGCTCCCCTCCCCTGTAGGGCTCCCCAGCCCACTCCTCCCTTCCCATGGTGGGTGTAGGATCCCAGCCTGACTTACCTCCAGAAAGACAGCCCCGACAGTGGCCTTGCCCACCCCTAATTGGTGTCCAAATGAAGGGTGGCTGTCCAGGGTGGCCAGCTTCCACAATGCGATCCCCACTTTTTTCACAGGTGGGAGCATGGGCTTCATGCAGGTGTCCTCATGCTGCAAGGCGTGGGTGAGCCAGTGGTACAGCTCCATGAATGTCTGTCTTGACATCCTAAAGCTCTGGAGCCACCTTTCATCATCCTGCTGGCCCATTGCCAGCCCCTTCCACATGTCCCCCCTGCTGGGGAACCTCCAGAGGTGCTAGAGGGGGACAGGGAACAGGGTGTTGCAAGTGCCCTATGGCAAGGGCCTACAGGACCCCAGTGGGAGGGGCCATGGGCTGCAGGGCTTCCAGCAGGGCCAGGATGACCATGATCAGCTGAGCCCTGGGGTCGGGGCAGATGCTGTCCTCAAGCAGCTACTGGGCTCCATAAACTGCAGCCTTTGCTCTGAGTACCGTGTCTGCAGTGCAGTCCGCAGCTCAGCAGCCCTGTGTGTGTGTGTGTGCGCGCAGAGTGGGTGTGTTTGGGAGGGGCCCTTTTTAAAGGGGTGGCTGGCTGCGAGCCCTGGAAGGGCCTGTCAGCCATGCGACCGCATGCATGGTGTTTTGAGTTTGTTCTTTCAAAAAGGCACATGTTGCTCTGTGGATACTCCCTTTCGAAAGGCCGGGAACCTCTTTCGAAAGAGTGGATTGGTATGATGATCCACTTTGTGTGCATGGATGTGTTCTTTTGAAATCCCTTCTTTCGATTCCAATTTGTGAAATTCAGACTTTCAGAAATTGCATGTAGTGTAGATACAGTCTATCTCCCAAGGAGACCTTCAGAGGACAGCACTAACAAGGGTGGAAAAATTACTCCTAAATTGTTCCTTCAGGGAAGGAGGAGTAAGCTGGGAACAGCCCATGGTTCTCAAGAGTTCAACAGCAGGCCCTGGGACCTTTGCACAGGACCTCACACAGTACTACCCTAATCAATTGCAGTACAGTGCCAAGAGATCCAAGGGGTCAGTTCTTACCTATACACTGCTGACCCACGGACCCTTGGGAAATTTACTTTCTGGTCCAACCTATACAGAATGTTTAAGTCTGCCCACCACTACTACGGTGAGACATTCATCAGCATTAAGACAGAAAGGAAGCTTTCCCTTCCTCAGCAGAACTCTTCTGAACTTCACATGATCACCTTGATAAACCCCTGGCATTATCAATGTCTGCTGGTATCTGCTATTTAATATTGTAACCGCAAGCAAGAGCTGTGCTACCACTGTATTCCTAATGCAAGCTGTATAGATATGGTTGACTCATGACTTCAGATGACCATCAAAGGCTTAGGACTGGTGACTATGGAGATCTTTGATAATAGAAATATTTGTGATATTTTTCACTTACTTAAAGTGGACTCCTCTGCCACATCATTCTAGCTCATCCTAATTATCCCTGGCAATAACCAACTGCAAATTGTGCCACACCTTGGGCTTGTCTACACTACCACCTTCCTTCGAAGGAAGAACGGTAAATAGGGTGTTGGGAGTTTACTAATGAAGCGCTGCCGTGCATAGGCAGCACTTCATTAAGCAAATTCCCCCTCGTTGCAACTTCAAAGTTTTAAACTTCCACGCACCTGCACCACGTCTAGCCGCGGCTCACTCTCACTCAGGAGTAAGGGGACTTGGAAGTTGCCCCGACACTTTGAAGTACCGGTGGGTGAGCGGCGGCTAGACGTGTGCTGGTACTTCAAAGTTTAAAACTTCGAAGCTGCCACGGGGGTGGAATTTGCTTAACGAAGTGCTGCCTATGCACGGCAGCGCTTCATTAGTAAACTCCCAACACCCTAATTACCACCCTTCCTTCGAAGGAAGGTGGTAGTGTAGATAAGCCCTTTGAGTGGGTTAGGTACCAGGATGAAAGCCAAGTGACACACCCACAGGCGATTAGGAAGTAGCATTATATCAGCACAACATTCCCTTTCATGTCTCCCTGGGATTATAAAATGTACCCTTGGGGGGAAAAATTTGAAACATTAAAAAAGTGTTAAATGTTTAAAATGTAATAGCTAAACAAAAATACAACTCTATTCCTCCTATAGTCATTACAAAATAAACACAAACTCCACACTGTTGATCATTTGTTCAGCATTTCATTTTCTCTTCTCTCTATTCACCTTAGTGCCTCTTGTCTGGTCACTGACACCACTGCTCTCCCAACAAATGTAATGAGGTGGGGCTCTTTCCCCTCCCCACCACAAGACCGCATCTGTATAACAGAAAAAACATTGCTCATATGTTACTGACAAAGGCATCATGGTGAGACTAGTTCTACTGCCACTGTGCACAAAACCCACTCTTCAAGAGAAGGTCAAGGAGTGGGCTGGAGGAAACAGGCTGATTGTGGTAGCTCAGCCTTAATATTCTAGAGGAGAACACAGGTGTTACTGGTCAGAGAATGCTCAGACATAGAAGGCATGGCTTAAAGCGAGGGAGAATATATTTACAGAATAACGCAGTGAACCAACAGCACCAAGAGATTCAATAGAATGAGCTCATTCTAGTTCTGCAAGAGAGGATTCTTTAATGTCGTTATTTCAAGAAGGTTTAAATTTGCTGGCGACACCTGTGTTCATCAACTGAAAGAAGAGGCGTGTATTGTGAGTGCTATCAGAGAGGAAGCACCAGTTATTGACCAGGTTTTAAAGTGATAAGAAGGTCATTAGGACACCCCAGCACCTGCTTTTGGAAAAAAAGAGAGAAATTAGTTCGTTTAACTTGGGGGAGATGGAGCCAGCAACAGGACATCCAGACACATGCTGTACAAATAAGATCATTCACGAAAACAAAGACGCTTCCTTGCATGTGCTGTGGCTACTTAGGGATTAAAAAGGTGATTTCAGGAGGAGTCCTAAACCAGAACGAAGATAGCAAGAAAATCTCAGAATTTACAGTAGGAATTGGTAAGATGTCAGGAACCTGTGTGATTACACCATGCCTGCTTTTGCACCTATACAGCGTGCCTTCTACTCAGCCTCTTTCTTTAACCCTCCAATATTGTTTACACTGGTAACCACCTACATTAAAAGCACAAGAACCAGTGTACCCGTCCCGTTGTGTGCTTCAGTGTTTGATTCACATTGAAGTTAGAAGTGACTCTTCAGGCCACACCAAGGGAGATAAAAGGCCAAGAGCTGTTTCCTATTCCCCCACTTTTCTTGTTGGTACTTGACAGCATTGGCCAAGGCTGGAACGTGAGAACCCTGACAGGATGCTGCTTATATATCAGCACAGCACTGTACCCTCCGCTGGTAGGAAGTGAATAAAAAAGCCATTCAGCTGTTCACTCAGCTAGCTTAAATAGAGGCAGAACAGTCTCCCCATATGTGAGACTGGATTTTAAATCCTGGGAGACTCCCCATCAAAACAGGCAACTGGACAGCTGGCAAATATGCACACACTGGGCTGGTGAACTCTGGGTCTAAAACAGCCGCTTTGTCTCAGTTCTCTGTGCTACTATTAATTTTCCATCCTTTGCTGTAAGATTCAACACCTCTGCTTCTCCAACATCTTTGGGGTGCAGTGCCTATTCTGCCTGCATATTGATGGCTGTTTCACCACTGTAGTCCTGTTGCAACTTGCATGTTGTTTTCATAGAAAGCACGAGGAGGAAGAATAAGGTTCATCTAACGCCATGCCAGAGTAATGTGCTTTGCCTATGGGTGTGTTACAGAAAAATCAGGTCAGAAAGATACACATGTGACTGTGAGTGCACACTCCACACCAGTGAGGCAAAAGGAAAAGCTTTTGATGTTAACCAAAAGATCTCCATATCCTCCAGCAACAAACAGAAGCATCAACAATTGGATGATTGGGATCATTCTCCTTTCTTAACAGGAGAGGCACAGCAGCAGAGGCAAAATTCCACTTCTGGTATATTATAGCAACACACTCTATTTGCACTTACAAAAGACAATTCTCTCCCACTTCCTATCTCTTCATATAAAAAGTCTGCCTTATGATCTATCACAGTGATGGGAAACATGGGCTACTGAATGGGTCCTCCATCTGAGTGAGCTGCAAGATAGTTGTAACTAGGACAGTTTCTCAGGATATGGCACAACTTGCATATGTAGAATTTGTGGGGTGTGCCAATTGAACTATAACAGCACTTTGATTGGATGCAAAAGGAGCACACAGTTCTCACAGCGTGTACAATCAGCACTCACCTCACTTCACATGCCCTTGCTTTCCATGTCTGTCACTTTAGTAATACCAGTAGGAAAAAAATGAGATGGACAGAAACCAAATGAATCTGGCAACCCTGCACATGGACATCAGTGAACAAAATGTATTGTGGACCACATGCAGCCCACAAGTTGTCAGCTGCTGATCTACAGTCTGTCCACTAAGCCTAACATTTCTGACTGCCACTGTAATATTAGAAGGGTTCTGGGACACAGCTGAGAGAATCTGTCCTAGGCAATTGGCTTAAAACCAGGCCACTTACAGCCCAGACTGGGGTCTCCTTCTCAGTAAGGCGAACCAAGCCAGCCAGCCACAAACGTACCTCTCCTAACCCCTCTGGCCAGCCAGAAGTAACACAAGCAAATCCCACAGATTCTCCAGCAGTTACAATGCCCAATTACCCCACCCCACTACCCCGCCTACTCAGGTGAGAGGTTTTGCAAACCTATTTCACCAAATCCACACGTTTTTCCTGTCCCTGCCACATTCCCAGGTTAATATATACTTATATCTTACCCAAAACAGCACACTGTGCCAATCCTTTAGAATCTAAAATCTAAATGTTTATTTAAAAAGAAAGAATAGGGTGAAAGAAAAATTGTTAAAGTGATTTAATTACATACATCAATTGAAGTCATTGATGCAGGTTACAGCCTATCCTAAAATCTGCTATCTTGAGCGTCTCTGAAAATACATGCTCCGAGGTACGGATCCCCAGGCTACACAGGCTTAGTTCACAGCACAGATAGGGTGACCATCTGTCCTATATTGGGCTGGACAGTCCCGTATTTGGGACACCAAAAAAGCATCGTGACTTATTTTTAAAAAGACACTCATTGTCCTGTATTTGGGCTGTCCCCTGACCACTGACCTTTTCTGCCAGTGCTGACAGCTGTAGTTTCCCCAGGACTCTGGGGCACAGCCAGCAGCTGCTGCTTTCCCAGGACTCCCAGGTAGTGCTGGGGGCTCCCAGCGAACACTGGCGGCTGCAGCTTCCCCAGTGTTCCAGGAGAGAGCCAGCAGCTGCTGCCTCCTTCCCAGCTCCCTGGGACTTGGTGGAGCTGCAAGGAGCCGCTTCTCCCCCCGATATCTCCACGTCCTGTATTTGGGACAGGGAGATATGGTCACCCTAAGCATAGATGTTGCAAACTGCTCCCGAGATGGAAGCTAAAAGCCGTGGTTTGAGGACTAAGGACAAAGATGGCCACAGCCTGGGTCACCTTTATAGACTTACCATGTGGAAGCAAAAACCCTTTCTTAGTCATGTAAGCAATGTAAATTTACATGCTTAGGTCACCTGCCCTTCCTCTGTTGGGGCCCTCTTCCATTGGCCGATTCCTCGAGGACACATCTCAGTCAAATTCATAAAATGTGGATTTGAAATCTGAGTCTCTGTTTAGCCAATCTTCCTGGCTAGAAGGGGACCATGCTGTCCATTGTGATCCTTAGTACTAAAAAATTTCTAATACAGATTTAGAGACAATACCTATAACGTTACAAACAAAAATGGTACAGATATACATGTAGCATGAACAGATTCAGTGCATCACTTCACTTGGACTTAGACACTTCACTTGGCCCACATGGCACAAGTTTTGGTACCAATTTAACACAGTGGTTACAGAAATGGTTTTCATATGTAATTTAAAAATCCAGTAGCATCACAGCCACAAAGAACCCTGATGGGTCACATGCAGCCCACAGGTTTTCAACCACTGGTCTACACTCCATCCACTAAGCCTACTATTTCTTCTACTCCTTAGACCTCTGTTTGGGGATCGTTCCCCACTTCCCCATCATAAATAGACCTTTAGGAGAATTTGAGGCAACTCCTTTTTTTCTGGTTCTGCACCACCAGACATACAGAACACTACAGTTTCACCATGAGTAAGTGGAACTCAGTGACAGAATAACAGAGTTTAAACTATTGGAAATTTTATAGTCTTATGCATAAATATCTATTATTTGTACTTCAGCTATCACATAGTAGGCATGTTTATATGATTCTATAAATGACCCCGGGCATTAAAATAGCTCAGGTTTCAAACTAACTTTTACTTGAAAAAAAAATTAAAACCAACGAATGAGTCTATTTATATTTAGCAATAGAAGTAAAATTAAAGCAGAAACAATCAAGCTGAATTTTGTAGAACAAGCAATCCTCATTTATGCAAGAAATAGTCCTCACAGACGATGTTGCCTTAAATGGCCATGAGACAAAATTGTGAGATTTTATAGATGAAGTGTGGCAGGCCTATGGGGGAGCCACACCTACTAATGGTTACTGGTAACCACCATAGGTATACTATTTTGAAGCAGATATATGACTTTTTTAAGTTGATGGGGGTATCTAAATATTTTCCTTTTCATTCAAATAAGACAAAGGAAGTAAATAACACACCATACATTCTGTATATTCAATTAAATCAAAGTTCACACAATATTTTCCTAGAATGAAGCAGGTCTCCCACCTGATTCTTGTAAGGTAGATTACAGAGAGAGAGAGTGTGAGAGAGAGAGAGAGAGAGAGAGAGAGAGAGAGAGAGAGAAGCAGTGAGACAGTATTGTATAGAACATGCTACACAGACAAATTGTACCACAACTTCTAGGTTCTTCAGACTAGCACCTCTTTATAATTCATCAGATACCATATACTTTATACTAGTTTAGGACAGAAAAAATATGATAAAACAGACTAAAGGTCATTCACTGCAATATGTACACTGTTTCTTCTTTTGCATTATTGTCTATTATAGAATGCCTTAATATTGAGTCTATAATTATATGTTAATGTGCTCAACAGAAAATTATCTCATCTGCAATTCATGTGCTCAGAGGGTGGTAGCTGTATTTTGTCTGATGAAAAGAGAAATAGTCTTATAACCTACATTGTTTTTATGTTTATGAATTAGGTACTCTTAAGATAGCATGCCAGTTCATTAGCTTAAATACTGTATTTAGCATCTTAAACCCACCATCTTAATTCTACAGAAGCAGTGATGCTCTCCCAGATGCATATTACTTGAATTCATTCTCCTGTCTCGGTGGTCCTGGGGGCGATACAGCTCATCTAGTAGAGTCTGCATGTGAAGTAGGAGTACTTACTGTGGAAAATGTCAACACAGATTGAACCTCTCTAGTCCAGCACACTCTCATCTGGTGACATCCATGGTCTGGCATGGTTTTTGTTAGCCAGCACTTTATCAGGCTAATTCTCCCCTGTGGCAACTTCGAAGTGTCAGCATGCAGTGTAGCTGCGGGCACTTTGAAGTGCCAGCGCTACTTCAAAGTGCCTTTACTCCTCAAAATTTTGAATCCCATTGATTCAAACACTGAAAAGGAACACAAGAACTCAATAAGAACTTACAGACATGCTCATAAAAATATTTTAATGCTAACATTAAAAGCTCTAGTCACACACTTCACCCAGAAACAAAGTCTAGATGATATATATAGTATTTGGAGATGCTATGAAGCATAGTTGTCAGCTACGATCATCATTTGCAGATAGCTTAGCTCTTTGGTGTGCTTGTGTGTACTCAGCACCCTAGCAACTAAATATCCTAAATACAAATCAATATCCTAAATACAAAGCTACATCTCATTTCCTTTTGACATTCTTGAGCGCTCTTCTTTTCATGGCCAAATTAAGGGCTTTTACAATAGCGTCCTTGTTGTTCAAAATATTGTAGCGGCTTAATTCTATCAGCCTATCAAATTCATCCGGTGCATATGTGAAGTTCATGGAACGGTAAGGAGAATTTTCCCCTTCAACAGAGAAGTTACCAAAGGATTTCTCATCTTCTGTCTCATGCTCTACTCCTGCGGACAGAAAAATCAGATTACTAACAATTTTCACCAATCCCCTTAGCAAGATGATCCCACATTTGTGCAGGAACAGAAGAAGGAACTATCACAATTGTATCAGGATTTATTATAAGCCTGCCCATAGGTTAGTGGTTGGCAGAAAAAGCATTCACTGGCTCCACCAACTCTACAGATGGCTCTTTTGTCTTGCCACTGGGTGCAGGCAAGGGTCCTGACAAGCTGAAATAGGAAGTTGTGTTTTAAGCAGTTTAACAGCATGGGATTTTCAAGTCCTATACTTGTTTCCTGTCTTACAGGCACCGTGAATAGTTTTAATTCATAACATGTTCAGCTGCAGTGGGGAACCCAGAGTCCTTTATACCCCATATTCTTCAGCATTGCATTCAAAACTTTGGATGCCAATGTTCTTACTACAGGTTGAACCTCTGTAACCCATAACACTCTCGTCCAGCAACATCCGTAATCCGGCATGATTTTAATTAGTTGGATGACCACTTCTCATGGATGTGGCCAAGTTTCATGTGGTCCCATGAAGTTTGTTTACAGCCACCAGTCTTGGCTCTCAGTGTTTTGTACTATTATTTAGCTATAATTTAAATATCTTCTAGGAGACCAGTAAGCAGTGGAAGTGTTGGTAATGTGCTAAACAATATTGACAATATTTGCTCTGGCAAATTCTCTCATCTGGCACTAGTCAGGTCCTGATGGTGTGGACAAGAGAGATTCAGCCTGTATTCATAAAACCAAACACCTCAGGGTCCATTGTCTTTATCCTAACACAAAATTTAAGATTGCACTCAGACTACAACTTTTTAGAAATGAGACCAAAGCTATGATAGCAGCCCCAACCTTGAGGAATCCATTATCTCAAGCGATGCAGTAAAGATGGCTTCTGGAACTGGTCTGACAGTACACCTAAACAAATATACTCCAACAAAAACTTTCTTGGAATATTTGAAAATATGAGAACAGTTTTAAACAGATGGCCTATTCCACCACTGACTGGCAAGCAGAATAAGGAACACGCAACCTTCATATTTATGCATTTAATATAAATATTTAATCACTTTAAATAACATGGTGGACAATGTTGGATCACATTTTTGGCTCCCAGTCACTCTTCTCATCGGTCAGGTTTACACTACAAATTTCCAAATGCATTACTGTAGCATGTCCTGTGAAGATACTCAAAGCCAACGGGAGAGAGCTCTCCCACCACTATAAGCTATGTAGGAGAGAGAAGCTTTCCTACTCTCATAGCACAGTCTGCATGGGCGTCTAACTGTGTCACACTGAGGGTCAGATAAGATCCCAAATTTTTGTAGGTAGTCTGTCGTGTCTGACAATGAGGTCTTGAGCTTGCACAGGCTTATTGGTTGTGAACTCACATGTGGCTGAGGAGTCCAAGCTTTGAACGGCATGGGCGTTCACAGAGGGGACAAGAGAAATGTCCTGGCTTTTTTGGTGCGGCTGCTGCTGTTGCTTTTTTTCTCTCACGAGCATCAATGAGGCATACACGTTGCTGCTCTTCAAAGCTGTCATATGCGTGTTGTCATACGCCAGCCTGTTCGGTCTTTTCCATGCTGCTCTAGCTGATCTGGTTTTAAACCAGCATGAGCAATGTTGGCCTTCACGCAGTCTTTATATCTCTTGCAAGGCCTACCTTGCTTCCTTTTGCCCTGGGAGAGTTCACCGTTGAGGAGTTGCTTAGGGATTCTTGACTCCTCCACTCATATGACGTGCCCTATCCAGCAAAGCTGGGCTTTCAGAATCATGGCTTCGATGCTCTTGGTTCCTACTCTGTCCAGGACTTCCAGGTTCATAACTCTGTCCTGCCATCAAATGTGCAGTATTGACCTCAGGCTGCGCATGTGGAAGTGCTCCAGCACTTTTATGTGTTTTCTGTACAAAGTCCAGGTTTCACATCCATACAGGAGACTGGTCAGGACTAGGGCCTTGTACACTTTCAGTTTAGTAGACTGTTGGATATTGTGCTGATTCAACACTCGTGCTCTCAGACGTCCTAGTACCCAGCTGGCCTGACAGATTCTGGCATTGATTTCTTTGTCAAGGGAGCCATCGCTGGCTATCACACTGCCAAGGTACTTGAACTCCTCTACTGTTTTTAACTCTGTTCCTTCAATAAAGATTGAAGCAGGGAGAGCAGCAGATCCTGGAGCAGGTTGAAACAGTACCTCGGTCTTTCCTAGGCTGATGGTCAAACCAAAGAAGCGAGTGGCATCAGCAAACTTGATGAGCTGGAGATCAGATTCCATGTGTGCCATAAGCGCAGAGTTGTCAGCAAAAAGGGCTTCAAAGATGAGCCTCTCAAGCATCTTGGTTTTAGCATTCAGACGATGAAGGTTGAAAAGTGACCCATCAAGTCTGTATTTTATGTAGACTCCACAGTCCAAGTCCCTAACTGCGTGGCTGAGGACACACGTGAAAAAGAGGTTGAACAACACTGGGGCCAGCACGCACCCTTGCTTCACACCATTGGATCTCTCAAATGGATCTGGGGACTAACCATTTGAAAGAACAAAGCCAGTCATGCCATTGTGGAACAGGTGTATGGGGTTAACGAATCTTGTCGGGCAGCCAAGTTTTGACAGGATAATCGACAGGGCTTCTCTGTTGATCATGTCAAATGCCTTGGTCAGATCTATAAAGATGCATACAGATACAAGTTCTGCTCTATGCACTTTTCCTGGACCTGATGAACAGCAAAGATCATGTCAATGGTGCTGCGACCTGGCGGAAAACCACACTGTGCCTCTGGTAGGTTCTCCTCTGAGATGCTGGTGATCAGACAGTTGAGGATGACTCGAGCCAAGATCTTCCCAGCAGTACAGAGAAGGGAGATGCCCCGGTTATTTCCACAGTCAGCTTTGTTGCCCTTGTTCTTGAAGAGCAAGATGATTGTGGCATCCTTAAAGTCTTTGGGCATGTCTTCTTCTCAGATGGTGATCAGGATGTTCTGAAACGCTTCAAGTGACACTGGTCCTGCCACTTTGAAAATTTCAGCAGAGATACCGTCCATTCCAAGGGCTTTGCCAGAGCTGATCTAGCCGATTGCCTTTTTGACCTCATCCATTGTAGGGGGCAGGTCAAGACTGTCTACTGTGGGTTTCTGAGGGATCTGGTCTAGGGCCATAGGGTCGACAATGGAGGGTCTGTTGAGAAGGTTGCTGAAGTGCTCTCTCCACCTACTGTTGATGCTGTTCTTCTCCCTCAGAAGGGTCGTGCCATCTGCAGACAGGAGAGGTGTAGTACTTGACTTTGAAGGTCCATATATAGCTTTGATATCACTGAAGAACATCTTGGAGTTCTTGGTGTCAGCGTAGTATTGGACTTCATTAGCTTTACTCTCCCACCACTCATCTTGCATTCTGCGAAGTGCCACTTGCACCTGGCTCTGAAGGTGTTTGAAACAATCACATTTGGAGATTGAGGACTGATCATTTTGCCATAGCAGAAATGCTTTCTGTTTTTCCTCTAAGATCTTCATGATGGCCTCGTCATTTTCATCAAACCAGTCTTGGTGAACTCTCTTTTTCAGTCCTAGTGTTGATTTGGCTGACTCCATCACAAGGGTTTTGAACTGGTCCCACTTTTGTGTTGGGTCTCCAGTCAGAGGTCCATGGGATGTCAGCACTTCGTCGAGGCAGGCTGCGAATTTCTCATGATGACCCATATCTTGCAGCTTCCCAATGTTGAAGGAGGGTCTGAAAACCCTGAGCTTCTTGCAGTGCAGCAGTGTGATGTGCAGCATCAGGACTGATCTGACAAGTCTATGATCAGTCCAGCACTCAGCTCCCCGCATGGCCCTGGTGATCTTAACATCTCAAATGTCCCACCTGCAACTGATGACATAGTCAATCAAGTGCCACTGTTTTGATCTTGGGTTCATCCACGTAGTCTTGTATTTATCAGCTCGCCTGAAGAGAGTGTTGATAATCGTCAGGTCGTTTTCTGCACTCAAGCTCAGCAGAAGGTGGCCAGTGGCATTCATGTTACCAACACCATGATGCGTCAGCACCCCTCTCCAGGTCCTACAGTCCTTGCCAACTCTGGTATCAAAATCACACAACAGCAGAACCTTGTCACTAGGAGGAGCTGCTTTCACAAGATTGTCAAGGTCCTCGTAGAAACTTTCTTTTGCTTCGTCGGTGCCAGTCAGCATGGGGGTGTAAGCGCTGATGACTGCAACATGGCGAGAAGTGTTAAGGGGGAAGCAGAGCTTGATCAGACACTCACTGGTAGGTCAGGAAGATGATGTAAAGTGATGTCTTGATGGCAAGCCCCACTCTGTTGATTCTGTCTTCATTTTTTGGTCTGCCTTTCCAGAAGTAGGTGTAACCTCCTTTTGGTTCACAGATGGATCCTTCCTCTGCCAGTCTGGTCTCACTCAGCATGGCTATGTCAATGTTATAACATGCCAGTTCTCTTGCTATAAGGGCCATTCTTCTCTCAGGCATCATAGTATTCTTCCTGTCCAAGAGGGTGAGAAAGTTCCATGCTGCAAATATCTTTCTTTTCACTGTTTTTTGACCGCTGTGAGGGTAAAACTGCCAGCTGCAGCATGCTGGCCATTTTGGTTGGGACGAGCAATCTTTGGGACACCTTTTCTAGTCCCCTCCCTCATTTTGAGGGTGAGCAGTGCTGTTCCTAAAATGGCCTGCTCAGTCGCCTGGGATGCTGCCGAACTCCTCTGTCATCCCGGGTCAGAGTCAAGTGACCAAAATTCACAGGTCACCTATGTTCAGGTTTGGAGCTACAACACCCAGTGGTCACCTCCACCTGTTGCTTCGCCCGTCCGCCATCGCTTCAGGACTTTGAGGTAGACAGAAGTGATGAGAACGTGCAAAGAACCTGTGCAGGAGAATGTTTAAAGTGGAAAAGCCATTGCATAAGGGCAGTTCCCCACACTCAACCTCAGAAGCCTGTTTCCAGTGGTACGAAAAGTAGTCATGGATGGGACTTCCTAGGCTGCAGTGGATAGCTATGCCAGCTTTGGTGCCTTGTCACGCCCTTTGCTCTCCACAGAGCACTGCAGAACTGCCTTCCTGGTCGTTGGATCTTGCTGTTGATCTCATCTGCCCAGTCCGCTGGGACTGACTTTGCATGCTGGGATAGGCAATTCCCTATCTCACTGAAGGTTTCAGACCTGCTGGCTACCCTCACCTGGTTTAAACTGCCTGTTGAAGCAGTTTATCAGGATGTGGCCGCTGCATGCTACAGCTTCTTGGAGCCACAGGTGACAGCTGGGTGCCAGGTGGGGACCAAAGGTGCACGAACCGTCCCCGAAGAGACACGACAAGTCCCCACACCAGAGGTGCTACCCCTCCCTGGACACCCCATACACCCCAAGATCCTAAATAAGGTGCAAAGTAATTTCCAGCTATGGGGCTGAAAATGCTCAGCACCACATACAATTCCACACTTCCTCACCTGGTGCCTTGTATTTCTGGAATGTGTTGTTGACCAGTGGAAAGTGAAGCACTATGGGAACTTTTAGATTCCGAGGGTCCATGAACATATAACACTCCTTGGGCTTCTGCTTATCTGTTTCACTCACAGCAATGTGTGGAAAGGGGATTTCCCGTTCTTCACAATACTTCTCAGCCTGATGCAGCACCTGAACTCAGAAGACAAAAGTAGGTTCTCTCTTTACTGGATGGGCTCTAAAAATCAGGTGGTGCCAAAGATTCAAAAGAGCTCAACTCCCATTTAGGCATTGAAATAAAGATGAGACTTTTAAAACACACAACTCTCTGAAGATATCATTCTGACTTTATGACCAGATTTACAGAAGCATTCAAGAACGTATGTCCACATAGTGTTTAATACAGTGTGGCTTCAGGCTTGGCATCTAGGCACTTCTTTAATACAATTGTTATCATCGACAGTAATGTATTCATGTGCTTTGGCTAGCCCTGTCTCTAACCACTAACATTTATGCCCCTCTCAAGACCTGGGACAGAACCTAGGATTCCAGTCACCAATTTTCTACTGCTGTCCAGCAAATTATTCCTGTAATTCAAAGTGAAAGTGCAGAATCAAACTCTGATGGTAAGCCATATAGCAGAGGAGTTTTTGATTGCAAGTGACAGAATTAACTTTTTCCATCTTTCTTTTTTAAACTAACAAGATGAGGAAGATAGCCCTCAAACATTTTATATATTAGTATATCTGGCATTTTGGTCAATACATTTTGACTGTTGGTGTCACAGACTGGCAGTCTGACAAATGAGAAATTTGCTTTTAAACCCACAATATCTTAAGCAGTATGCACATATCTTTGCCTAATTTCACTCCTTTTTATTTCTCACCTCAAATGGAGCTTCCCAAGAGTAGTTAAATGAAAGGATGACATCCACACCTCTCTCTGCCTGAAGCACCAGAGGAAAGGGAGAATTGATAGAAAATGCACCATCTACCAAGGACAGGCTCTCTTCCATTGGAGTTAGCTGGTTGGGAACGGCATCCAGATTTGGGCCTGAAAGACCCCAAAAATCATACTGGTCACAAAAGCACACAAAAAACACTTCAATCTAATGTCAGAGAAAAGGTGAAAATTATCTGAGACCCTAAGGAGAAATGCTTCAATACCCTGCAATTGCATTAACCATACACACACCAACACCCACCCTCCACCAAATCAAAGGAACAGAGAGGGAGCCATACTTGTCTATATACTATCAAAACAAAAAAGCAGTCAAGTAGCACTTTAAAGACTAGCAAAATAATTTATTAGGTGAGCTTTCCTGGGACAGACTCACATCTTCAGGCCACTTCCTTTCCAAATCAAAGGAAATTACTTTCACCCTGGTCACTCAGTAAAATGAGACAAGTCAAAAAAGACCTCCATCAGACCACCACAGAAAAGCTTACAAACAAACACGATAGCATCCAAGCCTCTTACATGCCTTAACTAATCAATCCTCAATATTTCCATTTAAGGTAGGGAAGAGAGATTAACTGACCTGCCCTCAGAATGTTAGTGGCAGAGCTCAGAACAGTCCTCAGATCTCTTGATTCCTGATTCAGTATCTGAAGCACAAGCCCATCCCTCCTTCTGGGACAGATAACTTTCATACAGGCCAACTTCCAATACAGTCAAAAGGGATTTGGCATGTTTTTGCTCTGATGTAGATAGGCCCATGTCTGCTGTCATAAAAACAAGTACAACCCTGTCCTTGCAGTTGCTTGTAAATGAAGACTGCATTTGGCTAACAGCATTTCCATTGGTAGCGTTGGTGAATTTACTCACAAAGCTCTGGTTTACACAAACCCCAGGGACTGCAGATATAATATTTTTAACTTGCTTTAAATGACAACTGCGTTTTAAGCAATCTTCTATACTGCCAATTGGAATAGTCTGCTCACAGCAGCATGTTGACCATTTACAAGCTTTACAGCGGTATGTACTTGCATAACACATACTTGCATTGTCACTGACTGCTCATCTCTCTCATCTTAAATATCCACAATGTCTCTGACACATACTCTGGTTTATTTCACATAGAATCTTGTGACCCACCTTTCCATGCCACAAACTCCTTGGCATTTGCATAGTCCTTGTGAAGATACAGTCCACGCATGAAGTTGGCACTTTCTTCAACTGAGAGGCGAATCTTAATTAAATCTTGAAATAAATGTCGGAAGGCTCCACCTGGCAGGACCATTCGCTGTTGTAACTGTAAGGGGTCCAGAGGTGGGTGTCCACGTGCTTCATCTGCAAAAAGAATCAAACAAACAGGAATTAAGATATCTTTATCCAATCTCAAATTTCATTATTCCCTGGCCACTTTATATTGATATTTTGCTCTGCAACAGCTGGTCTTTTAAAAACTGCCTCTGTCTTTTTCAGGATTCTAGTCACTATCACCTCAAGCAATATTTTTAAAATGAAGGGTATTATTAAAACCCTACCTCCTGGCCCACATAAAAGAAAGTTGAGAAAACAATTAAGATTCAGTTGTCCCCAGTCATATTATACTACAGTTAAAAAGTCTAGTATAGGTGAAATCCACCCATATTCCCACTTTTCATCTGGCTAAGGGGACATAGATAACTACTATTTAAACCCGAAATATCAATCACATTGCAAGTGCTTTTGTGAATAACCGAGATGTTGCCAGATCTTCTGACTCCATTATAGCTGTAGTGTAAATAAATCCAGAATCTGAAGCTGTTGTGAAGTTAAAGTTGTGTTACTGCCCATTTTCCCTTCTTCATTGTACTAGTCAGGAGAACTTGCGTTCTGCTGTACTACGAACTCTACCATTTTTTTTATATATCTCCTGTCAGCCTCACATTTGAGCTATGTTTACACTACAGTGATCTGTTGACAGAAGTTACTGTCAGAAGGGATCTTGTAGAGAAAACTTTTGTCAACAGAGAGCAGCTACACGTGAGAGCAGACCACTCCGTTGATCCACTCTGTCAGAGAATGACCAGACTGCCCAGCTGCTCTCTCAACAGAGTGGCCAGCCGGAAATACAGCAGACAGGGCTGCCTGGTGTTCCAGAAGTCCTGTCTGTCAGAGGTCCCCAGGATCATCCAGACAAACACTGTCAAAAAATTCTGTTGAGAAAGGCATTATCCCTCCTACGGGAATGGCAGAATGGTGGTGACAGAAGTGTCACATTGTCAATTTACTGTGGACAGAGTGCATTGGTAATGTGCACACCCCAGGAAATTTGTCAACAGAACCCCAGTTTTGTTGATAAAACTCTCTAGCGTAGACTTAGCCATCATGTTCCCATTATCTACACTAAATGGGCTCCCAATAGGCCATGCTGTTAAGGCATTCCTAAATTAACTTTGAATGGCTATGATTACACTAGCAAGTGTTTCTGACAAAAGCCCAGTTTTGTCAACAAAGCTGGCAGAACATCCACACTCAAAATGTGTTTTGTCTACAGTTTGTTGACAAAACTAAGCACTTTTGCTGGCAGCCCTCTGCCTCTCAGCCATGTGACAAAACACTGCTGTCAACAGATTCTGTTGACAAAAAAAAGCTGGATGGAAAGTCTGAGAGGGCCTTCCCTTGATACACAGGGCATCCGGAACAATGGGCATCCCTGTTTGTTGTGCTTTCAGGTGCCTGTTTTGTCGACAGAACACGTGGCAGTCTGGTGGCTCTGTCGACAGAGCAAAGTGCTCTTCCATTTGGCTTTTGTATGTGGCCACACTCTTTCAACAAAAGTATTGTCTGGAAATCTCTTCCAGCAGTGACTTTTGTCCACAGACACTGTAGTGTAACTGTAGTCCTTTATGTTATGAAAAGGGGTTACACATTCTTGAACAGAGGAGATATTTTCAAAGCCCTTGTATGTGGCTTACGAAAGCCCATTCTCTGTCTGTCCTTTACCTATAGCTTTGATGGCCTCTTTCAGAGTGTCTAGAAAGCCAGCTTTTGAAGAAATCACCTCATCCCAGATTTCATCTAGATTGGCAGCAAAGGCACTGGCCCATATTCCTGAAATGGGACACAAAAATTATCAGTTTAGGTCCCCTAGATGTATCATGCACCGAACAGCACAGCCAAACTCAATTTCAGCACATCAGAAACAACATCGGGGTTCCCATCATTATGGTATACATACCTCTGGAAACACGCAAGTCACCTCTGGGGGGTAAGCAAGAGAAATTGCAAAAAACTGGAATTTTTTTTCTTTATTTATTATATTTGCATAATTGGTTACGCAGACAAACCTTTAAAAGCCTGAGAATGAATTCTGTAAAATGAGGTAGTTAATTTACTTTAAGATGTACCAAGGAGAGCGCAGATATATAGAGATGCTGATGTAGAGAACCTTCACACCGATCACAACATAGGTCAGTTGGCCAACAACAGTCCTGTCTGAGTTCACAACTTAGTCACGAGGCTTTTTTGAGTTTAATGTCCTACTATAGCAGTGTGAAACAGTGAAATATGGACAGATAGCTAAACACAGCTAGTGTTAAAAAGAACACACAACACATGAGTAATGCAGAAAAGGAGCATGTTGGCAGCTGTTAGATTTAGAAGAGAAATACAAAAAGAACCATTTGGGAGAACTTGAGAGGCATTTTATGCAGGACAAAACTGGGATTGGGCAGACTATCTATAGTTAAATTCTTGTCCAGTTAAGAACCCAAGACACAGATGCCTCCCAGTTTCCTGGTGCAACTTCTTATGCACCTGAACAGCTATTGATAGAAGTCACTGAAAATTAAACATCTGATTCTTCTTAATCCTTTTGTCAATGTCTGCCAGGTTGTGGTGGCTATAAAGCTTCATAGAGTGTTCCTAGCAACACCGGATCTTACCCTGAAGAAAGCAAATTCTGGGCTCTAGACGTTTCCTAAGTAGCAGCCCATTGAAGAATTCACTGCCAAAGTCTTCTATGCGGATAAAGGCTCCATACTTGTGGATACCAAACTCATAGGGTGTGAACTCACACCACTCTAGGAACAGGTAAACCAAGATCATTAGCTCACAAATACACTTGAATAAACATTTTCAGCCCCTGCTCACTCCCTTGAGACTGACTTAGAGAGGACAAATGAGTTTCTTAAACTCATACCAGCGGTACCTATGCTGGTAAAAGTTAACCTGCTAGATAACACAACATTACTGCCTAAATGCCACAAGGTGAGACTCTCCCACATACATCTTACTCATGGCATGGGAGCAACATGATTGACAGGAGGTTTAACTTAACAGAGATTCACGGGATTTCACTATTAAATTTTTCCCAAGAACAACAAATTTTCATGATGACAGAAAAGGGTGAAGAATTACTTTAAAGAAGTACTATTGGGCCACTGACAGGAATAATTAAGGAATGGGGTTTTTAAATCAGCCACATAAAATTTCCATCTATCACATCAGCATTCAAAAGTGTGTCGAGACCAAAACCAAGTATACATCAAATAAAATTGTGCACATGCCCTCAGAGGCACAGAGTCAAAAGCAAACTATGTCATCATTACAAGCAGAATTGCTAAGACCGATTCAAGAGAAGATGTGCTACTGAACACATCACTACAAATTTTAAAGGCATGGAAAGTTGGGTATACGTAATTGATGAAATCCTGGCCTCACTGGTGTCAGGTGATAAGCCTCCCATAGAGAGTTTAATGGGGACACAATTTCACCCAGTAAATTCAACATAGCAAGCATATGAAGGAGAATGTATGTTACTGCTCACCATTATTACTATTCTGCAACAAGATTTGAGACAAGCACAAAAATAATTAAAATTGATAGGGGAAAATGCCGTTTACAGATTTGAGAGGGGGGAAAAAAAACACTTCACTTGATACCTGTAAATTCCTGTCTACTAACATTGGGCTTCACATTGACAGCTGCGTAGATGGGGAAGGGGTTCTGTCCCCACCTGACCGCTGACTGCTGGTCAGACAACTTCGAAGGATCCTGCTGGATAGGGCAGGAAAAATTCATATTATTGTGGTGCTCGGTTTTGCCTTTAAAAAGATGTCTCCTCTCACTCTTGTAATACCATGTGACCAAGAGAACCAGATCACACCGCATGAATAATGAACAATTCAGAAAATGTTCTCAAGCAAATTCTCTTGAGGGCTTTTTTAAAACCACATGGAATAATTTGTCAATCTCATCTTTCGGTAATCCACAATCCAGAAATTGAAATAATATGAGAAAAAAACATCTCCTCACAGGGTTTAGTCCTCATAAATGGTTCCTTCGGGCTTCAGGAGAGACAACAAAAAACAAAAGCAATTACAAAGTACTAAATATACATACCTACTGAGGAAAATATTGTGGGCCACAAATTTTGAGTTCTAATCCTCCATGTCCCTTATACAGAATGCAGCCTTAGACAGGTAACATGACCTTTCTATTTCAGAGCTAGGCCATCCGCATAAGCATAATTCTTATCTGTCTCAGAGGTCTTACAGAGAGAATTTAGCTAATGGTTGTTAAGTGCTTTGAAAACAGAAAATGCCATGTATTTGTGATCATAGGATAATTACTATTACGTTAGTATGAAATACGTTTTTGATTATCATAGGATAATCATAAGGGGCTTTAATCACCATTAGGTATTACTGAACGTTTTCATTTCTCCTATAAAACTGTTTATCTTCACGAGAAGTCTAAGAAGCATCCCAGAAGTCTAAAGAGATAAGTTGCCTCAGGGTTGAAATAGATTTATTAAACTCCTATTCTGAAAACAAACTATTCACAATCCAAGACTCTCCTTACCTTCTGATGTAAGAAATACTCTATGATAAGGCCCCACAAATCTGTGAGTGTGACCTTCCATCCTTCTTTCTCCAACATCATCAGCTGCTGAAAATAGTACATCAATCGTTCCACAGAAAACGCCCCCACTTTGCTGCTGGTCACAAGTTTCCGAACAATGCTTATTTCATCCTGTAGGTCTTTCTGGGACCAGTGAGGGTCTTTGTAGAGTTTAGACAAACACCTAGTAAAACGTTCAGCAAGTTTTTTAGTTAACAAATTATTATAGAAGATAACAAGTGTCTGCAGAAGCAGAAAGATAGCTGCCCTCCCCCTTTGTGATCTGAACAGAACTAAACCTAACATTGCTGGTTTTATTTAGCATCTTTAAAGGACTGTCTAGAACACCTAGGATCTGACAATGAATTTACTGTCCTATGAAAGTTTTTTGGGTTTTGTTTTTTTTTTGGTTTTTGTTTTTGGTTTTTTTTAAATCACTGATCACAGTTTGGGCTTCAACACTGCATTCTCTTAAAGTTTTAATAACATACCTGTCTGAATGCCCTCAGACTTTCAGGAACAACATAAAGGCTACGTCTACACGTGCAGCCAACATCGAAATAGTCTATTTCGATGAATAACGTCTACACGTCCTCCAGGGCCGGCAACGTCGATGTTCAACTTCGACATTGCTCAGCCCAACATCGAAATAGGCGCAGCGAGGGAACGTCTACACGTCAAAGTAGCACACATCGAAATAGGGATGCCAGGCACAGCTGCAGACAGGGTCACAGGGCGGACTCAACAGCCAGCCGCTCCCTTAAAGGGCCCCTCCCAGACACAGTTGCACTAAACAACACAAGATACACAGAGCTGACAACTGGTTGCAGACCCTGTGCCTGCAGCATAGATCCCCAGCTGCCGCAGAAGCAGCCAGAAGCCCTGGGCTAAGGGCTGCTGCCCATGGTGACCATAGAGCCCCGCAGGGGCTGGAGAGAGAGCATCTCTCAACCCCCCAGCTGATGGCCGCCATGGAGGACCCGGCAATTTCGACGTTGCGGGACGCGGATCGTCTACACGGTCCCTACTTCGACGTTGAACGTCGAAGTAGGGCGCTATTCCTATCTCCTCATGAGGTTAGCGACTTCGACGTCTCACCGCCTAACGTCGAAGTTAACTTCGAAATAGCGCCCGACGCGTGTAGACGCGACGGGTGCTATTTCGAAGTTGGTGCCGCTACTTCGAAGTAGCGTGCACGTGTAGACGCAGCTAAATAGTCTCAAAGGAACAGTCATGTTAGCCTGTATCTTCACAAAACTAAAACAAAACAGGCCTGTAGCGCCTTAAAGTCTAACATTTTTATTTATTAGATAATGAGCCTTCATAGGTAAGAACCAATTCTTCAGATTACGGACAATTACGTCATGAGTTTCCATGAGTAAGAAATCTGTACAAGTGGGTCTTCTGGAAGTCAATTCTCCCACACTTGGCCTGTCAGAGCCCAGATTTCTTAGTCATCTGAGCATCCTGCAAAGATCATCTGATCTTCCTTAGCTAAAGCGGTTGAGAGGGCATGGACCAAGGAGAGTTTGTTTATTGGCAGTCCTCTGACTATATTTATCCTGTAATTTTTGATTTATTAGTGAGGTACCCAGAGCTTGAATGGGCAAGTATAGGTGAATTTTAGAAACCTGAAGGATACTTAAATAGCCAGCTGAATAACAGAGACTGGCAAAGTATATGACCTTAATGAATTATTCATATTGGTAAAATAAAATGTGTCAATAGAGTACCATTCCATAGGCAATGCTGACTTGGGTTTTCAGCAATGTTCCCTCTAATTTTTCTATCCATGTGCAAAATAAAATTTGTTATGTGCACTGAGGCGTGTATGGATGTGAAGCACCAGTAGAAACATACACTACTGAATGTGGGTGCTCTGCTAATCAGCTGGGTGGTGCAAGAATCTCTCCTGGGTCGCCAGCCCAATGCTCAGCTAAGATAGAAAGCTGTTTTTTCAGGTCAAAGGAGGGAGGAAAGGTTTCAGTTATATACCAGGTGGATCCTGAGATTCCACATATATACATCAGAATATCCAAGAGATGAAGTTGCTGGAGTCCTAACAGATTGCCATAGAAAGCAGTCATGGCTCTCATCCCACCTCCTGATGCCACTACTGCCACTATTGGGATCTAGAGAAATAGAAAAATGAAAGGCTATACAAACAAATGCATTTAAATATGCCACATTACTTACACACACAAGATCATTTGGCTTCAATTTTCATTTCATGATATTTGTCTTTATAAACAAAAATAAAATGAGTGATAGTGAGCTGGACAAGTATTCCTATGAAAGGACTGCTAGCATTAAAAATCTGAACCCATTGTGTCGAAATCTTCTGCTGATTTGCCCTGGGTAATTTTATCCTGGAGTATGATCACCCATTTAGTACAGGAAAAAAAAATGACTTCGCAGCTCAAAGAGCTTTCACCTGTTTTGTTTTTTCTGCATCTCATATGCTGAACTACCTTTTCAAAACCTGAATGTTTGCACTCTATTTTCCCATTCAGCTGAGGTTCCCTGACTATACAGTTAATACCCCATAAAGCTAATCACAAAGGACAGAGATCTCTAAAAAAGGAATTTCATACCTCATCTTTCTTGGGTTCCTCTGGCAAACCAAGTATCATCTTTAGGGCCCGAGAAGATATTTTCTTCCTCATGTCCAAAAATTCTCTCTCCCCTTTACAGAGCTCAAAACTGAGGCGCACATCAAGATCCTGAGGGCTACTCCCACAAGCAAGAGGAATATAAGAGTGAACACAGGGAGAAAAATGTTTATACAGTCAAAGGGCAAAATGTAAGCTCTTTAGATAAATGTAATACAGATCAGGGAACAGTTAGAAGCAAAGCATCAATAAAATAACAAAAGTTAGTTCTAATATTGTTAGTCATGGGAGCTTCAAAGGAAAGCCAAAACTTACATGGAGAGCTAGAAAAGGGCTCAGCTAAACTGCCTCTGGGAGAAAGGGTTTGGGGAAAAGTGGCAAAGAGCCAAGAGGTGCAAGCAAAAAAATTCAACCCTGAAAGTGAATCACAGCAGCATCGCCTTTGTTAGAAAACAGAGATAGAGAAAAGTAGTCTCTCTCTCCAGGGACAGAAGAGAAGAAATGAGCTCTTCCAGAACAGATCCCCTGAGCTCATCATAAAGTAAGACTAGAGAAGCTTAAGTAGTTGCATAAGGTTTATTCTGTTCATTGTTTGGTTGTGTGGAAATTATACCTGAGCTGGCTATTTTTTCCTTTTGTTCTCTCCTTAAACCAAAAATCTGACCCAAGCAAAAATCCCTGTGTTTTGCTTGAATTCATGGCTTTTTTTTGGAAACACCAACCCATTTATGATGCTTGCAAAGATAGTGGTGTTTTAAAAGTAAAAATACTTTCTCTCTGTTAACAAGTACTTCTTGTCATATAGGGAGTTAAAACTGTGTGTCTGGCTGCAGACACATTGCCAGAGAGCTCACAGCTCCCTGAGTGGGGTTTTGGTTTTTTTTTTTGGAGTAGGGGGAACAGTGTACTTGTTATTTCTTTGCAAGTCCTTGGGAAATGGAGTTTGGGGGGATTTTCCCTCAGAGAAAAAATTCCAAGTGATTTCTCTCCTGGAAAGGGGATTTTGTACACTTGGTGGTAGCCATTACTATTTGATTTCAGGGAAAACTGCAATCAAGAAACTTCTCTCTCTTGGAACGGCAGAGATAGAGTCTAGCAGTGTCTTATTTGGCTAGCCGGCCCCTACTAACTACACTCAAAGTACCAGGGTGGAAAATCAGCCATGACAAATATTGTTCCATTTGCAAAATTGTGCAATCATTTCACTGTTAGGTTTTATCTTTTCCCCTTCTCCAACCCTGCTTTGCATTTTGTCTTTTAACACCATAAGCTCTTTGAAGAAGGGCTCTGACTTCTTTGCCGAGTGCCCAGGCATCTCAATAGAGTATTAGAAGCATTAATATATATAAAAGAACGGCAACAAACTTCCTTTAAAAAATCAGATGTAATACCTGGTTAGAGGACATTCATAAACGTTCAGCAGGTTGGAAACATTTTACATGCGTATTAAATTGCATGATGTGTAGCTTATATCATCCTGAGACCATGTCTAAAATAGCTCAGGAGTATGTCCTGCTTTGGAAAAATATCTATCAATACTGAGACACACTGTCCTGTTCAGAACAGAGTGCTTAGCTTTCTTGCTCCTTCTCATATATGCATTAGTTTTGGGACAAGTCCATAAACTATCATTTGAAGCAACCTTTTCAGATTTGACTTGAGTAAGCAACTCTTCACTGCTCAGTCCCAAGTTTGTTAGAACTGCAGTTCTTTTTCTCAGCCCACAGATCATAGATGACTAACACCTGCAGGAGGAGGGGAGGGAGGAAGGACTACCCTAAGGGACAGGGAGGGGGCATGAGGGAACACCCCATTTAGCAATTAAAATTGTGGTGGTTGCCCCTCCCAAGTGCTACCATGACCTACGCCACAGATACAATGAGTTTCAAATACAAGGGAAACATAATAAAGTTCCAGTGAATGGATACAATGGAACAAAATGTCCTCTGAACTAGGTACCTTTTTTCACTTGAGGTAGTCAACTAAAATGAATGGTAAGTGTGACTGAAACAGGTAAAACAGCGACTAAGAGAGTTTATAGAAGAGAACAGTATTTTCTTATTCTTTTCAGAATTTCTGGGTATCTAACTTACCTCTCTTCAACCTTCACGCTAAGATCCACAGCTTGCTCCTGGAAAAGAAGGAAAAGTATTGAACCAAAGCATAGTTTTACAGATGGTATCACCCGGGAAGCATGAAGAATTCCCACCGCTTACCATAAAAATCTCTCAAAAATAGGTCATATTATGCTTTCGCCATATAAAACAAAATTTATACTTTGGTCTGATTGGCCTTTATTATAGATTAAGAAAGCAAGAACAGCTAGCAATAACGGCACCTTAAAGGAAGCACAACAGTGTATGGTGAGGCTTCCTGGAATATGTGGAACACTATGATATTGTCCATATCAATATTATAAAATTGCAAGGAATCTGACCGGATATGCCATGTGAGGTATCCTCAAAAATGTTATAATTTGCTAAGTACACAAATCTTGTTTATAAGTTTGTATCACCTTTGCATTGTGAATTATAGCCATGTCGGGTATATTTTCATTTCCAAACTTGTGCTTTGTTTCTGGCTGCTCCTTAATCTGAAGGTGCGTCTACACTAGAGTGCTACTTCAAAGTAGCAGGCGCAACTTTGAAATAGCACTCACCGCATCTACACGTGCCACGCGCTACTTCAAAGTTAAATCGACTTTAGGTGCGGAGACGTCAAACCCGCTATGAGAAGATGGGAATAGTGCCTATTTTGGCATCTAATATTGAATTAGGAAGTGTGTAGATGATCCGTTCCCACTACTTCGAAATAGCAGGGCCTGTCATGGTGGCAATCAGCTGTTAGGTGGAGATGTGATGTCCAGCCCCGCAGGACTCTATGATCTCTGCGTCCAGTGGCTCTTAAAGCCACATGGACCCAGAAACCCCATAGCAGAAAGCTGAGACCATGCAGGCAGTAGCCATGCCATGTGGTGCTCCTGCACGGCCCAGAGACAGGCCATGGCAGCCAGCAAGCCCCCAGGACCCCCCTCTGTGCCATTCTAGGTCTCCCAGACATCCAGCCAGTGAGGCAAGAAATAGGGCTCTTCCTGGACAGACTCCAAGCTTTGTCATCTGCTGGGGCTCTGAGGTGAGGAGGAGGTGCTCCACGTAACAGGGAGCAAATGGTGGAATGTGGAAGCATTCACCCAGCTGACCGGGGGCCTGACCCCCCGGGCTCACTCTGCCCACATTCCTGACCACATCTGGAGTAAAGTCAAGGAGCTGCGGCAGAACTCAGCCCAGGCACAGGACACAGCCATCTGGTCTGGGTCACCCCCCAGGACACCTCCTCCCCGCTGGCCGTCCTCAACACCGTGTCGGAGTTCGGACTGGAGGCCAGCCCCGCACCCACAATGCCAGAGCTGAGACTGTCCCACTCCACCATTGGAGTGGTCCAGCAAGGAGGGGGAGCTGGTGCTGGACATCCCCTTCTGCAGCTCCAGCCAGGCATCCTCCTGACGGGCCTCCCCTGACCATGGCAGTGGACTGTCAGGCATGTACCCCACAGGATACACACCCCCAGGGCATGGGGCGGGGGCACCACACGTGACCGAAGGCCTCCCAACTCCACAGCAGACCCCGGACACACCATGGCCCTGGGATGTTGCCACAGCTGCCAGTGCCCATCAGCACCCACACCCATGGACAGCGCAGCGCCCAGCCCCCCAGAAGGAGGGGGAAGGGGCCGACCGCACCAAGGGGCCACCCACAGGGCCACCACACACATTGACAGGGCATGGGGACAGGGAGCAGATGCCCACAGAGGAATAGGGGGCTTGGGCCATGGGGCAGGGCTCATTATTCACGACCTCCCTCTCTTTTCCCCCATTTCTGCAGCCGCACTGTCCAACGGCCAGGACAGCATGGCACCATCTGTGGTCCCAGACAGCTCACCTGGATCCCTGAACCACGACCACCCGGGGGTACCACCAGCACCAGTACAGGCCCGCTGCCACGGGGGCCGACAGCTGGCCAACCACATGGTCTCCCTCACATATATAGTTATCCCCCCACCATGTACATAGTTGTGATATTTGTTATTGTTTCAAAATCAGAGGCAAGCATTCTGATCAGTTAACAAGAATTCAGGTTTATTTTTCCCAAACCACCATGTTACGTGTACTTTTAGTGTGGCAGTGCGCAGGGGTCCACCAAGGATGGCCAGGGTGGCATTCACTGGGCCCCCTGACCAATCCACCATGGCCTGCAGGACCACCAAGTAGTAGCCCTTCCTGTAAATAGCATCCGGCATTGTGGCATGGGGTGTGGATGGGGATGAGAGTCCCATCGAGGGCCCCAAAGCAGTTCACGAACCCCATGGCGGTGAAGCCCACGATAGCTGCGACGAGGTCCCCAACTCAGATGGCCCTCTGAAGCAGCAGGGCATTGAGCGCACAGACCACATGCGGGGGAGGGACATGGGCACCCATGAGGGTGTGCAAGGTGCGCGATGCCCCCCCACCAGGCCCCCTACCTGGGCCCCACACCCCTCAGTGGGTGCATGCCGAGGTCTTCTTACCTCCATCAAATATCCCCCAATGTGGCCTGGCCTACACCAAACTGATGGCCCATGGAGTGGTAGCAGTCTGGAATGGCCAGCTTCCACATAGCAATTGTGACCTTCTTCTCCATGGTGAGGGCGCATCGCATCCGTGTGTCCTGGTGCCTCAGTGCAGGGGTGAGCCACTGGCAGACCTCCGTGAAGACCTGCTGCCACATGCGGTAGTTCCACAGCCACTGGTCATAGTCCCACTCCCCCATGAGCAGGTGCTCCCACCACTCAACGGAGCACCGGGCAGAGGGTGGGGAGCAGGAGGACCCAGTAGTCTGGGGCATCCCCTTCTGCCCATGGGGAGAGCTCCCCTGTCAGGAGCTGCTGGATGGCTGCCCAGCAGGAGACAGCTTGGAGGGCTTTCAGCTGTTGCTTCTGCAGCTAGGCATCCATATCTGTGGACACAGGGTCTGCAAGGCTAGTGTCACCAACACAGGACTTGTGCTGTGCAGTGTGAGTGCATTTGGGAGGGGCCCTTTAAAGGAGTGGCTTGCTGTTGCTCCAGAAGGGGTAGCCTCCCCTGTGACCCTGTCCGTGGGCTTTCCTAGCCCCTTATTTTGAAATGGGCCACTTGTGTGTGTGAATGCACAGCTTCTGCATCCAGCGCAGCCCCTTTCAACGTAGCGCATCACTACTTTGATGTTGAACATCGACAGCACCAGGTCCGGAGGGCGTGTAGACACGACGCGTCAAAGTTGCTTGTTTTCATGTTGCTATTTCAAAATAGGCTGCTTCAATGTAGGGCTCTAGTGTAGATGTAGCCTCAATGTTTTGTGCTGTTATTTACCTGAAATTTACCCCTAATAGTCTTCACATAGCCCAGTAAGCACTGGAAAGTGTTGGTAATGTGCTAGACAATATTGACCTCCCATGGTCAGGCAAATTCTTTCATCTGGCAACAGTCAGCTCTCGAGGGTTCTGGATGAGAGAGATTCAACCTGTATAGCTTAGAGGCACAAAGCTTAACTTAGTGCACTATTTCCACACCCCAGAAAAACATGTGCATTGAAAGAAAGACTATTACCTCTCCTATAGGAATGCTAATTTCAACGTTCTGTCCAAGAGGTAGTGTTCCAAGAGAGACTGATCCCTTCCCTAAACGTGCAGTGTGCATTTTCAGATCCTCGCTCCATCCCTCCTAGGAATTAAAACACTTGGTTTACATACAGAGAACAGTAACTATTTGTATTCATTTAGAGAAGCAACCCAGTAACAACATCTCTATTTTATCACTGTTCAGATTGAGGTATATATTTCAGGAAAAAGATGTGCCAGTATCACCTCCTTAAAACCTCACTAATTTTGATAAGTTAAAAATCACAGGCTGAAGTTACATAAAGAATTCTGACCTACCCAATTCGCACAAGTGAACCATTATGCGAACACATTCCCAAAGACTAGTAACTAAACAAGCTTGTCCTTTGAATCAGGATACATGGCAGTAGATGAAGGTCCAATCCTATTTCCATTGAAACTAATGGTCCTCTTTCCTTTGATTTTAATGGAAGCCTGACTATGCTCCTTTTATCCTTTAATAAGCCTAAGTTGCTCATTGGCAGGTTGAAACCATTAAATACACAGCACAGACTGCTGCCACTTGAGCTAACATAGGAAATGATAGCACCAATAGACTGTCACCCTCCCTGTGGCTCAGGACTAGAGGGGGGGAGACATTTTACCAGCGAGGGTTTCACAATATTTGCTGACAGCACAGGAATGGCAAGACTCAACCTCAGGAATCTACGTCAGGTTTTGGAGAGGAGTTTGCTGTAATAGGCATGAACTTTTCATCCTGTTTCACACCAAGGTTAACTCCTTCTATCCTGTCTCCTCTAACCTGTCCCAAGCTTGCTTGTCTCCCATTCCTGGCTCCTCACCCCATTCTGGTTTCCTCACCTAGCTAGTCCAAGTCTCCACACTTCAGGTTGCTCACTCTAGTACCAGGCTTACAATTTTATTTATTAGATAATGAGTTTTTGTGGGTAAGATGGGTAAGACCCACTTCTTCAGATCTGGAGCAAAATAAGAATACGGGGTTTATACAGTGAGGGGAGAGTCACCTATCATTAATAGGACACTGTGGAAGTAGTAAGTTTAGTGGGATGGCTGCCATTCCTGTGAAGGTCAAAGGTGGGGAAATTGCCTTTTAAAGCTTAAGATAATTGAGATCTCTGTTAAGCTGCGGGTAAAATGTATCACACTTGAAAGGAGTCCCAATTCAGATGTCTCCCTTTGTAATCTTGTGGCAAAATCCTTTTTTAAGAAGATGGCCACTTTAAGATCAATTATTGAATATCATGGGCAGTTAACAGGAAGTGTTGGGACAGCTTAATAAAAGTCAGAATGACTAGGCCCACCCTGTAATTATTTATTGTGCCTTCTCACATCCAACAATTAATATAAATACATGGATGGCAGCTAATGAGGGCAAGGGAAGGCACTGTCTACCCACACAGATGTTGGTGGCTCCGCTCATTATCCACCCCAGGAGATGCCCCTTCCAACCTGCTTGCAGCAGCCTGCTCTTGTACAGGCAGTGAGACTGGCAGATGGATTGGCCTGGACTGGGTCTTCCAGTGAAACCTGCACTTCCTGGCCCCCTGGTGCTCCAAAGCCAGGATGGCTGGGACCCATCTGGTGCTCTGGGGCTGGAACACTACAGCTGTGCAGCTGTCTGACATTCTGGAGCGGGAAAGCCTGTGATTGTGCAGCTGGGCCACAGTGCCTGTCAGCACAGCACTAGCCTTGGACAGGGGCCAGTCAGTGGCCACAGTGCCTGGGGTTGTAGGATGGGGGCCAGCGGCTACATTGGGGTTGGGTGGGCTCTGGTGGCCATAGAAGGGGCAGGACCTTAAGTAAAAAGGGCAGGGTTGGGGAGCTTGCTTCCCCAAGCCATACATTCATCCACCACCCATACACAAATAATTATTTTAACGTAACAGACTTATTTTCATAAACACATTTCAGAGTTATGTCAACTGTGCCTCTATTTAAACAGCTGGGGTAGCACATGAAATCATTACAGACAGAACATAAGTCAGGATCCAAGTGTCATTTTCAGGAGCCAAAGCCCTGACTTCTGAATGGATTTGCCCAGCTAGTGGATTAAGCTTCTAGACAATGCTGTTTCTCACCTCTAGGATGGCTGTCGTTTGCAGCAGCTCTGCATGCAGCTCTGGGCAGATTTCTCTGTCTACATAGAAGACAAATGGGATCTTCCTTCTCTCTTCTGAATCAGCACTGCAGAAAGTGGATGATGGATTCTCAAAGGCCCCTGGTACGGACACCTTGACCTGACAGTTCTCTGAATAAGGAAATGAGAGGTTCAGCCCACACAAGTGAGAGCATAAAGACAGAAGAGGAAATCCCTAATATATTAGATTGCAATCACCTCTCCTCAAGTGACTAATGCCTCAATCTCCCACACACCCCAGAACAAGTTTTACATTGATTCCTCAATGCCCTGACTGTAATGCTTCTCCACTGACCATCAGCAGGTGTCAAACCTGCATATGCACCTTAGTAATGTTCTCCAGTCTCCATAGAAGCATGGGTTTGAATCCCACCACCGCCACCATGTCATGGCTCCTTCCTTACTCTAGCAAGACAAATGCAGAAGTGGGGGCCAGCAAAAGTACCTCTAAAACCTTATCTACCAGGTTTTGGTATAAACTTCCCCCCCAAATTCCTAAAAGCCTTAGATTTGGGGGATAAAATTTGCTGCCACCACCCAAGTAATAATAAGGAAACCAGGGAGACACTACTTGGGAAATCTCAGCCCCAAAAGTAAAAACCAGGACACAAACATTAACCAATACCAGGTTAATAAAAAGAAAGAGAACTTTTATTATTACAACAATACTCGTGTTGCAAGCCTCATGACTAGATCGAAGAGTCAAAGTAAAACACATGGGAAGTCTCCATCATGGGCCTAGAATTTAGTTACAAGGAGAGAAAGAACATTTTTAAAAAGTGCACAGACATCAGATGCCACCATAAAATAAAGCCTAATGGACTTATCTAAACTTTGCCCTACTTACAGAAGATTGAAGGGCCTGTTCTTGGAGGGAGATATTCTGTGTCTGTCTCCCTCATGGCTGGAAAGAAGAAGGAACAGAGGACAGAAAAAGGGAGGAGCCAAAAAATTCAATTCTTACCTACTTTCCTATAGCCAACTCCACCTGGCTAAGGAGATTAACTCTTTTACTCCCAGGCTGCTGGCTAACCCTCATGATCACAACAGATGTGTTCCCTGGTTTCCAGTTGTAGGTTCTGGTCATCACCACCCAGTACAGACACAATGACAGCCTAGGTGTATTAGCTGTGCCCCCCAGGACTGCACATCTCAGTAAGCGTGAGGTGGGAATTTGGCAAGGAGGGAGTAGTGTTACTTCACAGAATATCTACAGAATTAACCTTGTTTGTCCCAGATATCCTTCTCACATGTTTCCTTTTGTATGAAAGCCAGGATTGGTCTTTTGCTAGCCAGATGAACAAAAGGTCAGCTAGAAATGTACCAGACAGACTTCCTAAAGGTCCTATTCAGTCCATATTCATGTTTCTTATAGAACTCCATACTAAGTGAAAGTGCATTTCCCCATTATTATCTTCTGCCTCTCAACTGTAGAAATGGATGGCTATGGTAAAGGAAGAACAGATCTATCACAGTTCAGAGCAACAGCACTTGTATTCACCCCTCTGGTCCCTTGAGTGCATCCTTGCTAGGCTCGCAGCTCCTAAACGGTCATCACTTAAGCAGAGAACACATTTCTCTCACTTCAGATCTGAATTTTTCCAGACTGCACAGTTTCCTGACTACACTGATTTCCCCAGAAAGCCAGGCACCACAAACAGGTTGGCATCTGCACTTAGCTTTCCCTTTGATGGATGTGAATAGCTACAGTTGTCCATTGTTGTTAATTATCCCAAAGCCCTTTCTAGGTCAGCACATTTGTTCTTAAAGTGAAAGCACTATGGAGAAAACACACTAAAAACAATAAAGGAACCTACATGCATGCCAATAAGCTTTACAGAAATCACCCATTAACTCAAGCAAGAGAGCGTTGTTAGTTGTTAGTCCTTTAAACTTCTGTAAAGAGGTTTTTCAGTGATGACAAGTTCATAACAGCCATGAATGGCTCAGTCTTTCCTTTCTACAGCTTTGGCTTTTGATCCTGACCACACTGAAAGTGGTCAACCAGACAAATGTCCTCAATACAGTATTACCTAACTTTTGCATTTAATAGAATGGTCTCCAAAGATACAAACTTTATTGAATAAGGTTCTTCCAGGCTATTGAAGGAAACTGCCATATCTCATTATCCATATCTGTCACAAGGCCTACCCTGTATTATCCATTTGGTCTTCTCGCTTTTATTGATGGAGCCTTGGACCCGCAGGCAGGGATGAGCCTATGTGAAAAGAATGGGCTGTGAGGACTTAACTCTGACTGGAAGATGTGTTCATTTCCTCACTGATGCTACTGCTAATCTCTACGATCCCAGATGAATCACCCAAGGACAAAACCAAGCTCCCTTCAGCACAGATTTGTTCCCACATCCCAGAAGAGCATTTCCCCTGAGCACCAATCTCCTTACTTTGCTCAAAATGACTATGGCTTCAGCACCTTCCTCCAACTTCTTATTCGTGGTTGCTTCTGACCTAAACCAGTGCCAAGTAAAACTGGCCTGGAGATATTGGCCCCTAAGCTTGTTTGTTTCTAAAGGGGGCAGGAAAGGGAGGACAGAGATGTGAACAGTCAGATGTACCACTACTGTCCTCCCTGGAAAGAATGTGTATCTCAGCACTGGGAGACATCTGATATAGTCCCTCTACCATATACACATTTGCCAGAAACAGTTTTTCAAAATCTGCCCCATTACAAACACTCTACAATGAAAACAATCACTCTTCTGCCATACACAATTGCAAGAAATGCTTGCAGGTGACAGTGTAACATATGGAGAAAGTGGGTCAGGTCACCTTTTAGTGGTAGGTCCACTAGAATATAACAGCCATTACTGCTACCAGCTAATGGAGTTATTCTTCAGCTCATGGGGATAAGGTTTCTTCTTTGGTACTTTAAGTCACAGGTATATACCCACCTGACACCATGTAGGGAAGTGACAAATGTCACTACAAGTGCAGACAAAGAGAGAGAGTTTGTTTTTGTTTCCCCAAGGGAGAAACAAGAAGGGAAGCGACAAAAGGGAAACGTGGAAAGCAGGGCACCCTCAACTGTGCACAACCATACCAAACAACAGTCCTCTATCATATAAGCAAAAGTACATCTTCCACTCACCACTAGAACTCCATTGGTGATGACCTCAGTGGGAGGATCTGTGCTGTGGAAATGAAGGGATAACACGAATGAGCTTTGGTTCCTTAGCTACAAAATACCATCACCTCACTCTTCTAACTCACAGCATTTGGGACCTAAACTGCGATAGACTTTTTATAACTTATAATAGGATACTGAAGCAAATGCTTCCTTTATGTCCAAAAAAAGTTTTCCACTGGCAAAGGAGAAATATGAGCTTCATTTTATACTGCTGCCTTGGATTCTCCCACCTTGTCACAAGACAGCCAGAACCCAGGGAGGAAGGATTTGAACAGAAGATCGGTCATCCAGACATACTGCAATGAGACACTGGAATACATACTGTGAAATACTCAGCTGGATTTAGCTGACCTAGGTACACCTAAGACACCAAGATTGTGACTTATTCAGAGCAGCACTTCAACAAATCCTTCAAGCTGAGGAAGCAGCAACCTCCTGGACACATATAAATGGCATTTCCCCATATAACGAGTGCACTGAAGTACTACTGTAGTTTGTAAAAGGGTTAATTCAACCTAGATTTACAGTTAGCAACACCTGGAAGAAACCTCACCTTTCCTCTAAGGAAAATTCCATATCCAATTCTTCTTTCCCCTCCTTCTCCTTCAAAGAGATCAAATACACAATGGGTGAACTGAACATTGCAGAGCACGTTTCATAGCTCCAGACCTTCCCCAATCGATTTTTCCCCTTCCACGATAACTTCTATCTAGAGAATCCTATACTTGAAAAATAAGTGTGTAGCATAAGAATATGCTACTAACCACCTGACCAGGATGCGGATGGAGGGAAGATACCAACAAAATCCTCTAAAGCAGCGTTTCACTTCAAAAAGGGGAACTACTGTACGCAAAAGTGAGGAAGCTTATTTAAATCAATATGGGAAGAAAGAATCACAAGAGTAACAAGCAGTTCTGTAGCACCTTGAAGACTAATAAATTTATTTATTAGGTAATGAGCTTTAGTGAGAAGTGAGTCTCACCCATGAAACATCATTACCCAATTAAAAAAATTTTTAGTTTTTAAGGTGCTACAGGACCGCTTGTTATTTGTGAAGCTACAAACTAATGTGGCTACCCCTCTGAGTCGCAAAAGGAAATGCTTGCAAGTTTCAGGCCAACTTTGAAGAAGCAACGTAACAGACATTCATATTAAATGTACACCCCCAAGTAAAAAGAACTGTCAGAGATTGAAAAAACGCCACCTTGGTTGAACTATAGAGTAAAGGAGATTGTTAAAACAGAAGGATACCCTTCAAAAACTGGAAGTCAAATCCTACTGAGCAAAACAGAAAAGAGCATCAACTCTGGGAAGTTGAATGTAAAAATATAATTAGGTAGGCAACTAGCATGGCACAGAGAAATTCAACAGCAAAACAAAAATACATCAGAAGCAGGAAGCATGACAAAAAATAATGGGGCCTCTGGATGAATAAGGTGCTAAAGGAACACTAACGGAAGACAAGATAGTTGCAAAAAGCTAAGCGGATCCTTTTGTCATTCTTCACTTCCTACAACATGACAGATTCCCACACCCACACCTGATACATTATTTTTAAGATGAAAAACTTGAAGAACTCTTCCAGATTGAAGTGTCAGTAAAGGAGCTTTTGGAACAAACTGATAAACAGTCCTAAGTCACCCAAGAGTTCTGAAGAAAATCTGATATAATACTGCAGAACTACTTACTGTGGAACGCAGCCTACTGCTCAAAACCAGCCTCTGATAGCTAAAGTAACACCAATTCTTATAAAGGCAACCCTGGTATTTACAGGTCTTTTAGCCTAACTTCAGTTTCAGGCCAATGGGTTGAAACTATAGTGAAGAATAGAATTATTAGAGACAGAGATGAACACAATATGTTTGGGAAGTGTCAACACAGCTTTTGTCAATGGAAATCATGCCTCACCAATCTATCACAATTTATTTAAAAAAGTGGACAAAGGTGATCCAGTGGACACAGTGTACTTGGGCTTTGAGAAAGCCTTTGACAAAGACCCTCACCAAATGCTCTTAGGCAAAGTAAGCATTCCACCCATGGATCAGTAACTGCTTAAAAGACAGGAAAGAAAAAGTAGAAATACATGGCCAGTTTTCATAATGGAAAAAGGTACATAGCCAGATCCTCCAAGGGCCTGTACAGGAACAACATATTCATTGATGATCTGGAAAAAGGGATAAATGCTTGTAGTAAGATGAAGGCCTAAACCCACAGGCCTGGTCTGAAGCCAGAGACCCAAGTGGACACCATGGCAGTAAATCCACCAAACTATAACACTGAGATGGAAAAGTTTGCAAATAACACAAAATAGGTCAAGATAGTTAAGTCCAAAGTTGGCTGCAAAGACTTAGATTTCACAAAATAGTGGAAATGACAGATGAAATTCAATGTTGATAAGAATAAAGTAATACACATTGCAAAGTAAAATCTCAACTATACATACAAATTTGTGGGGTCAACTCACTGTTACTGTTCAAGGCAAAGACTGAGCAGATTCACAGAACTAGCCACAATATACAGCAACAGGTAGAAAAAGCTAACAGAATACTAGGAGTCATTAAGAAAAGGGTAAGACAGACAAAATATCATTTCACTATATAAACGCATGGCGCGCCCACATCTTGAATGCTGCTTGCAGTTCTGGGTACTTCAACTCACAGAAAATATATTAGAATTGCAAAAAGTACAGAGGTGCACAACAACAATCATTAAGGATATGGAACACTTCCATATAGGGAAAAATTAGAAAGACACACTGTTAAGAGACAACTGAGGGCAGATATGATTGAGGTCTATAAATTCATGCAAGGTGAGAAGAAAATGAATGGAAAACTGCTATTTACCCCTTCACATAACACAAGAGCCAGGAGTCACCTAATGATATCCATTGGCGGCAAGTTTAGTGAAAAGAAAAGTACTTCTTCAGTCAGTGCTCAGGTGGCCTGTGGAACTTGTTGTGAAGGCCAAAAGCTTATGTATATTCAAGAAAGAATTAGATAAATTAATGGTGACTAAGTTCATCAATGACTATTAGCCAAGATGGCCTGGGATACAATCCCATGAGCTCTGGATGATTCTAAATCACTGACTGTCAAACTGGGACTAGAAGATGACGATGTTCCATTTACTCCCACTGAAGCATCTGGCACAGTCCACTATAGGAAAATAGGATACTGACTTAGATGGATCATTGGTTTGACCCACTATGGCCATTCTTCTGTAACTTTTTCAGAGGTATCTTTTACACTCAGGCTTCACTAGTATCTGAGATGATCTTCCGATACAAAGATAGGAAATCTCACATTTACTCTACATTTACAATCTCCTTTCAGTTTATCTGTTAAATTGCTTCTATTAGAACACCTTGATACCAACAGGGAGCAGGTGCAGCCCTGAGGCTAGCATAGAGCGCTAATGGTACGGAGGCGGGGTATCCCACCTCCCTAAATCCAAAATGTGGCACCTTTGCCACGAAGCTAAATCCAGCTGATCTGAAGAGATACATAGCTGAGATTACCTTCTGTCTATGCACATCATCTGGTGGGATGTATTCCCTCCTGATTCAGTTGTGTTACTGGAGAGCTAAATATACAGGGAAACGGTGGCTACAAATCCTAAATGGCAGTAAACTAGAGGTGACAGTAACATGTAAGTACTTCCCTACTAACAAAAAAGAAATGCTTGATCATAAGCTCCCAGTAAGTCCTTTGTCAGAGCAGTGGCATGATGGCACTCGGTCAGCTGAGATAGGGCTGTCTGTGACTTCTCTCTCCAGGGAGCAAAGGAGCTGGGTTATAAGACATTCCCACCTGCACTAGCTTTCTACCCTCTTGGAAGCCAGATAGAAGAGCCTCACCTGAGGATTTAGCACAAAAGTGTGTTTCAAAGTTTGCCCTGGGGTAATATTCCCCACATCAAAATGAATGGAGGCAGCGTGACTCTTCAGCAAAACGTCTTTGTCATAGAAGGTGAACTCCAGGATATTCTGCAATGGGAGAAGTGATAAATCTTATGTAAGAATCTTCTAATAAAATCTGTTGTTGCCTCAAGTGGAAAAAGATGCATTCTTTAGTTCATTTGTCATTTTTTCCTTTGTCTTCTATCATTTTACTTTCAAGCAACTAAAACATAGTATCATCAAATACTAGAACGGGAAGGGACCTCAAGAGGTCATCAAGTCCAGTCCCCTCCTCTCATTTCCCCTACTAAGTTTGTGTTGTGCATGTCCCTGTTAAATGCCAAACCTCTGCATGGATTCTACTTATTCTTGCAAATCCCTCAGACTGGAGAAAGGAGGACACCCAGGGTCACTATACATATAACATACTTGAGGAGGTGGGGTTATTGGTGGACACAACAGCAGGCATCTATACAATGCAAAGGAGTATCAGTAGGGACTGGAGCCGCCAAATACACAACTTATTCCCTCCAGTCACAGACTTGGGGTCTAAAAGGAGCGAAGGAACAGAGCAAGAGGAAGAGGCAGAACAAAGAGTAAAGGAGGGAAGGGAAGCAGACTGAAAAGAATGCAAGCACCTATCCTAGTTATGTGAAGATGGGAGCGCAAATATCACCAGCAAAGACCCCATTTAGCTCCACTCACTACAGTAAGGCTATGTCTACACCATGAGATAAATTTGAATTTGTTCAGATCGACTTTGTAACGCTGTGTTTTACCTATTCGAATTGGAGTATCCTCATCTCCCCACAGGCTCCGCACAAAGTCAACTTATTGCTGCCACACTCAACTGGCAAACATCAACTGCTGCAGCACTGCATTGTTTGAACCTATCCCACAGTTCCCTCATCCCCCCAGTATTCTGTGTATTTTCACTAGTGTAGGAAGGAAAAAAAAATGCCCCAGGGGTATGTGATGTCATCTTCCAACATTGCATTGCCCTCATTCCCCTCCAATGGAAAGCAAATGGCCATTTTCCCCAGGAGAAAGGAAGAAAGGAAAAGAAGGGTATCAAAGATCACCAAATTAACTGAAATCTCCTGCTTCTATATCTGAATTGCTTTTATGTAACTGAAGTATCAAAGATTTTACAAAAAGCAGCAGCTGTGAGAGACTTCTCAGCTGGCCCTCCAGCCACTGTCCCCGCCATCCTCCCTTGATTACATATGATCCCTGAAAACAACACAGGAACAATGCAGAGCTTGAAGAAAGAGTAGGATTGTAAAAATTTTGAAAAAAGATTTTGAGAGTCAAGGTTTTTGGCTCCTCAGGCCATTACACAGCTTCTGTGCCCTTGGATCACCCAGCAGTCTGGTTCTTCTCAATTGATCCTGCTCCCACTCTTCCCTGTATTAAGGGGGCCAATGCATGAAGAAGGAGGAGAGAAAAGTTATGGGAAAGATTTTAGGCTTCCAAAATGTGATGGGGCTGTGTAGCCAGTCAAATGTCTCCCCCGTTACAGACCAGTATGCCGCCCCTCTAAAGTGCCTCACAGGACACAGGGCACCAAACAGTAGTAAATAGCACAGTCTTTGATGCCTTTCTAGGAGGCCTAGATGTGCTGGCTCATCATGACCCTGAGGAACGGAAAACATAGATAAGAGGGCTAGCAGGCTAACCATTAACAAAGGGGCCTTGAAAAACTGCCTCCAGCTGGTACTGATAAGTGATGCACCCACACAGCCACCCCAGAAGAGAAATCCCCTCCCTAGCAAAAGAATGCCCTGTACTCCTAAATTACTTATCTCCCTCTCTTACAAGTGCAAATTAAGCAGAAACCACCCTTGTAAGAACTGGCGTCACAAAGACAGACCAGTACAATCTGGTATTACAGATAAGAAAGAATACGTGACCCAAGGGGTATAAAGATGGGCCCAGCAACACGCTGATTCTGAGCGCATTTTCACCAACTACCTACTCGTCGGGTCAGGTGATTGCCTCCTGAGGTCTGCAACTGGGGATGCCCAACCTCGTATTCGTCTTTCCGCGGAATTGAGTGACCGATCCTGGCTTGGCTACACTGGTATCGAGAGACGCAAGGAGGGTAAGATGTGCCCACATTAAGGTCTCCTTTCTTTAGTGTACACATTTAAGAATTAGAGCTCTATAAGTTGATGTCCTTGTATTTGATTGTAACGTAACCTGTTAACACCTGCACTCTGCTAGCATGTAAGAAGTAGACAATAGCCATTTGTAATCACACACTTGAGATTGTAGCTTAATAAACCTGTAAACAGTTAAGCATTGAACCTGACTGTTGCTTTTCCTTGTTACTGTGACACGGCCGGCACAATCAAAAGAACCTTATAGCTGTTTGGCTATAACAGCCTGGCCATTGGTGAGAGTGCTAAGAGGCTAACGTAGAGTCAGGCCGCCTCCACGGGGCAGACTCCTGGGGCACCCGTCAGTCAATCCTGGCTGCCCACTGCGAAGGGACAGTTCATCCTAGTAGTTACAGTCTTGGGTGTGGAGGCTCTTGGTACTACCATTGGGGCACCCAGCAGTCAATCTTGGCTGCACACTGCGAAGGGACTCCGTCCTAACAGTAAAAGACTCCGGCATTTAGGACCCTGGGGCATCCGTCAGCCTTGCCCAGGCTGCCCACTGCGAAGGAACTTCTCGTTCTAACAGTTAAAGACTCATATGGTAACAAGGACATAGTTGGTATCTCACTGCACATTACCCGGCCACCGGCTAACAGGCTGAAACGTCTTAATTTCTTAACTGAAATATCAAAGATTTTACAAAAAGTAGCCAGTGTCTGCAATGGGCTTACAGTGCAGCAAGGTGTCTGTCTTCTCAACTGGCCCTGCACCCACTGTTCTCTACGTTAAAGGAGGACAAAATTTGAAGAAAGCAGATAGAAAGGGTTAGGACAAAGATTTTTAGCTTCCCACTACAGTACACAGGGTTGTCCAACATGAGGAATGGGGCTCACCAAATTTCAACAAGCAGTGGTGCTCAGGTGGGGACCAGCACCAATTAGTTGTCAGGTTGCTGGACCCCATCATCTCATGGGTGGATCAGAGGATGATAGGCCAGTTGACTTGGTTCCCTAAAATACTTTTGTGCGGGGGGTGCAGGGACAGGCCATGCCTGCAAAGCCAGCTGAAATGGTTCCCACAGTGGCTGCAAGTCCCCGAAAATATTTTCCAGTGGGGGAAGGTGGGACCTGTGGCTGCAGAGACAGTTGAAATGGTCCCCTGGGTGGCAGCAAGCCCCCAAAAACCTTAGCCACAAGGGAGACTTGCCCCCAGCGGCAGCAAGCCCCCACAGATCTTAGCCACTAGGGGAGACTTGCCCGCAGCGGCAGCAAGGTCCCAATAATATTTTGTGGGGGTGGTGGGTACCAGTTGAAGCAGTCTCCCCATGCAGCAGAAAGACCCCAAAAATCTTAGCCACTGGGGGAGACTTTCCCTTGGTGGCAGCAAGCCCGAGAAAATCCTTCCCACCCTTGGAGCCCTCACCACAGGCAAGCCAGGACATGGTGCTGCCCGGCAGCATGTGACACACTGCACAGCAGGGACATCCTTTTATTGGATCAGTGGCTAGCCATGTGACATGGTAGGGCACGGAAAAGATGCTGACCGGATGGCACCTGTGGGTGAGGGGCCCCTGCACAAATGTAAACCACGGAAAAAACGGTTCTCGACTGCCCTTTCTTGCACAACCCTCAACAGCCTTGCTGCCATATGGTATGTAGGGGCAGGGATTGGCACCAGCAATGAAAGAAAAATTCCAAGTGCTCAGCTTGCAGATGTAGACACAGAACCATAAACTCCATGTTGGAGCCATTTTGAATGGGTAGATGCATTCACCGCGCTGATAGCAAAGAAGGAAAGGAGATTCTCAGCCTCTCATACAGGCATGACCCCACAACCACGGGCTTCCTGGTGCTGAATTCAAATTCACAGGCTTCCTGTCAACTAATTCTTGCGCACCTGGACAGCAGTGGAAATGGAAGCGGCCAGAGCAGAGCACTGTGGGGCATTGTGGAATACATATGGGATACTGCTAGAGGCTAATGAATTTCATTTTAAGACAGGGCACTTCCACACTGGCCTTCATTCAGATGAGGAAATTCGAGCTCAACGTTACACCCAACCATTTTCGAAGATGTTATGATAGCGATATTAGTGCTTCCTAAATCAAGCTAATAGTATTTACTGGAAAGAGATGTCTGCAAGTCACCAGGGCCTGATGAAATGCATCCTAGAATACTCAAGGAGCTGATAGAGGAGGTATCTGAGCCTTTATCTATCATCTTTGGATAATCAGGGGAGACAGGCGAGATTCCAGAAGACTGGGAAAGGGCAAATACAGTGCCCATCTATAAAAAGGGGAATAAGAATAACCCAGGAAACTACAAACCAGTCAGCTTAACTTCTGTGCCAAGAAGGATAATGGAGCAGGTAATTAAAGAAATCATCTGCAAGCACTTGGAAGGTGGTAAGGTGATAGGGAACAGCCAGCATGGATTTGTAAAGAACAAATCACATCAAACCAATCTGATAGCTTTTTTTGATAGGATAATGAGCCATGTGCATAGGGGAGAAGCAGTAGGTGTGGTATACCTAGACTTTAGGAAAGCATTTAATACGGTCTCACATGATATTCTTATAGAAAAACTAGGCAAATATAATTTAGATGAGGCTACTATAAGGTGGGTGCATAACTGGCTGGATAACCGTACTCAGAGTAGTTCTTAATGGTTCTCAATCCTGCTGGAAAAGTATAACAAGTGGGGTTCCGCAGGGGTCTGTGTTAAGACCGGTTCTGTTCAATATCTTCATTGATGATTTAGACATTGGCATAGAAAGTACGCTTATTAAGTTTGCAGATACCACCAAGCTGGGAGGGGTTGCAACTGCTTTGGAAGATAGGGTCATAATTCAAAATGATCTGGAGAAATTGGAGAAATGGTCTGAGGTAAACAGGATGAAGTTTAATAAGGACAAATTCAAAGTGCTCCACTTGGGAAGAAACAATCAGTTTCACACATACAGAATGGGGACAGACTGTCTAGGAATGACTACAGCAAAAAGGGATTTAGGGGTTATAGTGGACCACAAGCTAAATATGAGTCAACAGTGTGATGCTGTTGCAAAAAAAGCAAACATGATTCTGGGATGCATTAACAGGTGTGTTGTGAACAAGACACAAGAAGTCATTCTTCCACTCTGCTTTGCGCTGGTTAGGCCTCAGTTGGAGTATTGTGTCCAGTTCTGGGCACCGCAGTTCAAGAGAGATGTGGAGAAATTAGAGAGGGTCCAGAGACGAGGAGCGATGAGAATGATTCAATGTCTAGAGAATGTGACCTATGAAGAAAGGCTGAAAGAATTGGGCTTGTTTAGTTTGGAAGAGAGAAGATTGAGGGGAGACATTATAGCAGTTTTCAGGTATCTAAAAGGGTGTCATAAGGAAGAGGGAGAAAACTTGTTCTTCCTGGCCTCTGAGGCTAGAACAAGAGGCAATAGACTAACTGCAGGGAGGGAGGTTTCGGTTGGACATTAGCAAAAAGTTCCCAACTGTCAGGGTGGTCAAACAGTGGAATAAATTGCCAAGGGAGGTTGTGGAATCTCCATCGCTGGAGATATTTAAGAACAGGTTAGATAGATGTCTATCAGGGATGGTTTAGACAGTTACTTGGTCCTGCCATTGGGGCGGGGGCTGGACTCGATGGCCTGTCGAGGTCCCTTCCAGTCCTAGCATTCTATGACTCTATGTAATATTGAGCTTACTGCCATAAATTCGAATTCATCTCATAGTATAGACATTGCCTAAGTTGGGAGAAGAAATTCTAAGCTAAACAAGTGTTTAAACACTGAAGGATATTCCTGCTAACAACCAACAGTAATGTTATTGAGTAGCACACAACGAGAACATCAGCGAGTTAGTGTAGTATGTTAGACAAGAAGCAGTTAGCCAATGACACCAAAAACATCAGCTATATAAACCAGCAGACCCTGCAATTGAATATGAAAACTTTTTTAAGAGGTCTTTGGCCTCCACTGCTTTGCAAGTGGTTCTGAATGTCATGCAATTCAATAATCAAATAATATGCTGTGTCCTAAATAATTGATATTACTTAGAAAGACTCTGGGGCACATAAGTTTTCAACAGTTGGAAAGAAAGTCTGAAAAACAGGCTCCATTTCAGGCTTCCTGTGGAGCAGCTTCTGAAAGGAAAAACTAGTACCAGTATTACTGTGCTGAAGTTCCTTAGCTATCAGTAGGAAAATTACTTTTATTAAAATCTTTTAGCAGAAGGTTATGTTGTCAACAGAAACTGATTTAATGTACATCTCTATGACACCTGTCCTACAAACCAAGCCAGGAGCCAAAGCATTTTCCAAAGGCAGACCAGGTTAGAGCTCAGTCAGCCAATGCTCTGTTTCAGCCAATTGAGGAACCGCATTCCCACCCTGACCCCCTCTTTAAACACCTACATGTGGTTGCTGAATACCCCATCTCCAGTTACAGCTTATGATTATTCGGAGGCAGAGGTGTTTATGATTTGCACTTTGGACTAGAAATCTGACTTCTAACCCTGGCTTTGTTCCAGACCCTGTGGTGTTTGAGGTGATCTACAACACTTTTGTGCCTCGGCTTTTATATGTTTGCAACGGGTTGCTTACTTGACTATGTTAAAATTTTATGAGGATTAGTTTGTAGGGCATTTCTAGATGTATATAAACATATAATTCAACTTTGAGATGCAAAAAACAAAAAATATCTTCCCCTATTCTCATACCCCCTGCAAAACTTTTAAAAGCCACAGTGTCTGCCTTTCCCTGCACCACTATTTTTCCAGAGCCTTGAATTTTTTTTTAATTTCGTAAAAAAGGTTAGACTCAAATTTACCTCCTACATTGGTGTCATCACAAATACCTCTTCCCAGTGAAGAGCTTGATAAAGGCAGATCCTGAATCTCTAAATTTTATATCATGTCTTGTAATATATGTCTTGTAATAAAGATACGTTGGCTTTTGTTTTTGTTTGGTTTCTTGTTTTGAGGGTGGGGTTACTACTAAAGTCCCTTATAGTGCAGGAGGCATAGGGTTCTCTAGCCAGTTCCGGGGTCAAAGAAACCCATCTCACCTTCACAATACTGTGGACCCTGTAGCTAAATGTTTCATTCCACTCTGGATCACTGGAATTATGAACAACCTGTGTTCGAAATGTGACTGGAGATGCAGTTGGAAGATCCAGTGCTACATAGCAGTCTGCCTTGGACACTGGAAGAAAGGACACAAGATTGGCATAAGGGAAACCTTATCATCTCATACTTTGTTCACAACCCATCATGTCTCATTAGCCCCTTCCCCCCCCCACCCGCAGTTTTTAGTTCAGGCTCTTGAATATCAACAACCCATTCAAAATGTCTGTCATAAATATCTTCCTATGGAATTGATTCCACTTAATGTGCAAAAGAGCAGCCAATGCACCAAAAACTGAGGTTACCTACCTCTAACTGCAAGTTCTTTGAGATTTGTAGCTCTACCTGTATTTCACATAGGGACAGAAATTCTAACAAGCAGTGTCCACTGGCTGGCACATGGGCAGAAGCTCAGTTTATACCCCAGCCTGAGGGTATAAGAGGCAATGCAGGCCTGCCTCTCCACTACCACTTCATACAATGAAGACAGAAGCATCTAAAGCAGAGGGGACAGGAAGCAGGTAGTGCAATACAGATATGGACCACACATCTGAGATCTTTCAGTTACCAGCAGATAACTTCCATTTGTTCTTTAAGCAATTGTCCCTGTGTGTATTCCGCTACATGGGTGACTTGCCCGCAGTATTTATCCTGGAGGAGCATGCAGGACTGCCAACTGCAAAGATGTTTGAAGTGCTCCAGCTTTTACTATTGTATCTTCAGCGCACTCCTAAACCAACATGCAATGTTTTATGACTGTGTGAATGGAACTCCAGAAAGCTACTCTGTATGCATCCACTATTAGTGCTTCGTACAGTGGTGTTCTAGGGACAGCTGGTGCTTTTGTGGAATGTGTCCTTATTCCATCATGAGAAGGGACAGGTGCTAACAGAGTAAAGGACAATACAGCCAGCAATCCATTTAAAGATTCTCTAACAGGATATAACTTGTCCTCATCACCAGTCTCCTATGGGAAGGTACAGCTTAGGTGCTTTTCTAGTCTATTTGTCCCTCAGAACATAGAATGCCCAGACATGTCTGACATCAAGAGACTTTAGCCTCCTCCAAGGTAATTTGTTTGAGATGGAATTCAGAAATAACTAAGTAGGAATTTAGGATGGAGCAACAGGGAGACCTTGTGTGTGTGGAACAATCGCATGTGATGGATGTGCCATGCAGGCTCCCATCTTACTCACCCTTCTGGCTGAGGTAAGAACAACTAAAAATGAAACATTTATGGATAGGTGGGGCATGAAGCATGCTGCCAAGGATTCAAATGACAGCCTTGGGACTGCTGAAAAGATGATATGAAGGTCCCATTGGGATGCCATTTTGACGATTGGCAGAAAAGTTCTAACTAAGCCTTTCATAAATCTCATTAATGAAGGGTGAGTAAAGACAAAACAACTCTTTACTGGAAGAAGGCAAAGACTGACCCCTGCAAAATAGACCTGAGATGAGCTAATGAAAAGATATGAACTCTTTAAATAACAGACGGTAAACCAACTCACTTGGCTTTCTCAGAACTTGGGAAGACTGTTACGCTGAGTTCAAGCAGAAAAGCATCTCCATTTAGCTACTTAGGAGGTCTTAGTTGAGTCTTTCCTACTTGAAATAGGAATATCTTAAATGATTGTCAAGCAAAAATACACTTGTTCCGATAACCATCCAAACACCAGGCCATGAGGTGGAGTGGTGTTATGCATTTAACTCACCACTACAGCACTTTCTGATGACCAACCTGGGACTTAGCTCATCGGCATCAGAGCGCTCTCTACTGTCCCGTGTCCCTTCTGCTGTTACCTGCTCCTTGTTTCCACCCCTTCAGGCTCCACATCCCTCCCAGACCTTGGTGCCCCTATCCTGAGGTGCTGCCATCCTGGAGGTGCTCCTATGACTGATGTCCTCCTCTCCCAGGGAATCCCAGTGTCCATCATTCTACATCTAGGCCCTTCCCTCAGGGGCAAAGGACATTCTAAACTGGCCACTCAATGTTGGCAAGAGGGTGGACTTTTTGCCTTCCTACCTTGTTTGCCCCCCATGCAGCCCTATCATGTCGTCTTTGGCAGGCTTCTTTCTAGGGATTTGCTAAGTCAGAGCTCTACAGCATCTCTTGTCTTTTCCCAGGACTGCTCCGTCCCAGGTACCAGTTCCTGTCAGACAATTATGTCCTTCTCTCTCCCCAAAAAGAATGAGACTGACCAGTCATCCAGGCCAGTCCCCTTTTTATCCAGCCCAGCTGAGCTTTGATTGGCTGCCTCATGCCTCCTTTCCCACTGTCTCCCAGTCCCAGCCTTCTTCCAAGTCTCTTTTCACACCTTATACCCAATGACAGTGTGACTCTTCCATTATATGTGGGTTTGGAGAGTGATGTCTCATTCTGCCTCCTCCTTGAGGAAGGAGATCCAGGAAGGAGCAGATCCTGCAAGAAGGATGAACTGTCATTCTCAGCAATAGTTCAGTTTGTCCATCCATGACAATAGGAGAGCATGGCCTGTTAATGTGAATTTATAAAAGTTACATACTGTTTGGTTGTGCCATCTTATTGGTTCTAACAAGGCAAACTCCATTTTGAAAGGGGTTTCTTCTTCCTTAGAGAAAGAGGAAAATTTTTGCTAGGAAACTTGAATCCATAAATAGAGAGCACTCAAAGAGATCTGGACTCTCTTTCTCTAGCCTGGTTACTGGGAGGGTGCAGTGAGTGCTGCTCCCCAGAAGGCACCTGATTGCTCAAATAAGTCCCTAGTCTCTAGCACAGCCCTGGAAAAAATTCATCATGCCACTTTTTGTGCATATAACCTCATGCAGGGCCATAATGTCTCTGGATGGTCCCAGTTCCATAGGCGATGTGATCCTTTCTTCATGAAACAAGGCAAACAGATTAAAGGCACATGTTATAAGGATAACCTTTTTACTTTGATCCTCAGCAAGCCTGCTATGTTTTTCATATGTGGAACCTTTGCTTATAAGGCCTTACCACTTGGGTGGAAAGGCAGGTGAGCCATAGGCTATGTAACCCCAATAGCAGGATTAGACAGACATCTATTACAAACTTGGGCAGTTCATACACAGAGCAAAGCGTGATGCATCGAACTCATTAACAGACTGACTCACTGTTTTCCATTCTATCATGCATGCTCTATTACCAGGTTTAGGTATTAATGAACTAGAATGAGTCGTTCGTAACATCTCTAGGGTATTAGAGCAGAGTTTTAATGCCACTGCTGAGGCTATCCAGTCCCTCGGAAAGGGAATAGATTCTGTAGCGAAACTAGCCATTCAAAACCGACAAGCACTGAACTTGCTCCTAGCTCAGCATGGAGGAGTTTGTGCTATTGTTAACATGTCCTGCTGCTTCTATATTAAGAATTCAGGTATTATAGAACGAGATCTCTCAAAAATAAAATCAGCAATTAAGGTGTTGAAAAGGACCGGTGAGATCCAAACATGGGACCCATGGAATTGGCCCCTAGATATTGGAGGATGATTTGGAGGAATTTTGAAAACCTTACTGATATACCTAATGATCATTATTGTTGTATTTGTTATAGTCTATGTACTCATTAACTGCTGCCTTACCTGTACTAAGTGTACTATGAGACAATGTAATAAGAAAACCCAAAGATTTGCTCAGCACAGAACCAAAGAGGTATTGATGATGATAAAATTAGAAGACAAGGATGGGTTAAGCATCTTAGCAGAATAATACCTGAGAATGTCCAAGACAGAACTGGAGTGATACTCCAGAGGAGCATCAAAGGGGGGAACTGTGGAGGGGAAAAACTGCTTTAAGGGTTAAAAGTTTTCCACACTGTATTAGAGAGCCAGCTGCACTTCTATGAAGTCTCTACTGTGTTACCTAGAGACGGTTTAGGTTTATCTCGTATACTCCTCTGTCTGGGTTATCTTGTACTGACCTTGGGCATATCTAGTGCTAATAGAAACATCCCAGGGTAATTCTGCTGAGACTTTCATATGTTAAAAGAAAATTAACAATTGAGCTGTTTTTAAACAAACTGTATAAAAACCCTGGAAACCGCTTTTCAGGGCTTCCACTTCTCTGTAAGCTAGCAGCCTGCATGCATGCATAATAAAGTTTCCTTTTAGATCTCACTCTTGCCTAACTGCTTTGACCTCCAGCCTCGGACCTTTGGGGGACACTGTACCCCATGGGAATGGGGTTCCCCAACAGAGGAAAGTGCTGTTCAGGTTGTCCGTGAAAGAGTATTGAAGCTTTGGAAGGTAAGGGGCCTGGATAATGAAGCAGTGTCTGGCAAACCTGTCCAAACATCTAGACAAAGGAGAAAATATTTTGCTCAGTCCTAGTCATTTATGTAAAAGACACATGGTAGTATCACTCAGTATTACTTCCACATAGAGAGAATAAATGAGCAGATGAGAAGTCTGCATATCAACACAGTCTGTACTCAGCTCCAGTAGACTAATATGCAGTCTGGCCTTCTGTGGGGTCCAAATACCTTGTACAATATGTCTGTTCAGGTGAGCAACTAACCATAAGGGAAGCATCTATTATGATGGTGGTACTACAGGTGGGAATGATGAAAGGATGCCAACTCTCATTCCCTCCAGGTTTGACCACCAAATAAGAAAGGGAATGGTTGCTCGAGTAGATGTGATCCCTATATAGTGCATAGACTGATGAGACCCAGGCTTCCTAGCAGCATAGATGAAGTCTAGCAAAAAGTGTCAAATAAATGCATGAGACCATGGGACTTAGAAAAGAAAGGCACAACTTGATTCTTGTCTTTGTTCAGTTCCTTTAGCCAACTCCCTTTGAAAACATTGCATTTATATAGTCTGATAACATGGATGACTTATTGATCATTGTCACCTGATTTTGTTTAGGTTTTTTTTTAAAACACTCAGAGGGTTAATACAATATTGAAGGTTGAAAAATAAAAAAGGGACAGATTCACTTTGCACATGCCCTAGTTTTTAAACTAGTGTGACCCTGTTTACTACACTGGAGTTAGTCCTCATCTACACCAGTGTAAGAGAAGAAAAAAAAAGCATCATCTTTTGCCCTACCAATTTTGTCATTTTCAATGTACCAGAAGTGGGACATGTACTTCATGTTAATAGTATACCTTGAAATGAATATGACTATTTTTCGACTTGCTCTTCTCATCAACCTCAGTGAGAAAATAAAGATTAAAAACCTGTAAGTTAATTTAGTGTTTGCAACAGAGGTCAGACAGGTACTGTGGAAAATGATGTCTTCTGTTCACAGAAAATGATTATTAGTTTGTATAATTTTGGTCAAGGACTTACACAGATCTGTGCCATGAATGTTTCTAGCTCTGAGAACTTTCACCGTGAGGTTATAGTATGGGTACTTCTCAACCTGAAAAGACAATCAACCCAAATGTTAAATCGTGCCACAAGCCACCTTAAGAAAACTATAAATGTCAAATAAAAATGGGCAATGCCCAACACGTGAGTTGCTTATCCTGGGAAAACTAAGAATCACTTCAGACTGAGGAAGTAGAAATTGATCAGACTAAGCAGGGAACAACTGGCCTACTCCTCTTTACCTACTCCAACAACCTGCATTTAAACCTCAGAATTGCCTACTCCTCTTAAGAGTCATTTCTCTCCATTATACTGAGAACAATGAAACATGAGAAAGTCCCTGCAAAGGGACAGAATGCATTTAATGTAGTCAGAATCTCTCTCTGTAACTTAAGATTGAAAACTTTATGCTGTCCCAAAGACACAGCTAGTAAAATGTTATTTACATTATATCAACGATTACTGAGCTGCCATGCGCCCTTTTAGAAAAAAGAACTGCAAAACATTTATTTGCTAATAACAAATTATTGCACGGATTTATCTTAGAGATATAAAATAAGAAATGAAGTACCACACTTCTTTTTATTACCACTTTTGTTTGATTTTACTGATTTAAAATGTATAGATGCCTTATCTTTACTAGAGGAAAAAAGTTGTGTTCTAACCTCATGTTAACTGCAGCATTAGTAGGTGGTAGCAGGTCAAAATACAGTCATACCCCGAGATCTGCCCATTCAGGCTATGAGAATTCAGGTTTACGAGCAGCTTGATTAAGGACCACTACTTCGCCTTATGAGGCACTGATGAGTGCCTCAGCAGGACACGGACACCCTGCAGCTGGAGAAAGTTAGCCCACCCTGGCCCTGCCCCTGCCGCTCGCTCCTCCAGCAGCTAGGGGGCCGCCTTCGCCCACCCTGCACAGCTGTGCCTCGGGCAGCGGTTTCCCAGAGCCCCCAGCCCAGCCTTTACCTGGGGCTGGTCTGGTCTCCACCTCAGTGCTGCAGCAGCAGCGCGCCCTGGCCCTGCCGGTGGCTGCAGGATCCCAGGCGCTCCTGGAAGACGTGGCTGCTGGGCACACAGTCCATCCTGGCCCCGCCTCTGCTGCTCACTCCCCTGGCGGCTAGGGGGCCGCCACTGCCTGCGCTGCACAGCTGTGCCATGGATGCCACTCACCACGTGGCAGTGGTTTCCCAGAGTCCCCAGCCCAGCCTTTACCTGGGGCTGGTCTGGTGTCTTCCTTGGCGCTGCAGCAGCCAGCAGCTGCTCCCAGGCGCTCCTGGGAGATGTGGCTGCTGGGCTCACAGTCCATCCTGGTCCCACCCCTGCCGCTCGCTCCCCGGGCAACTAGGGGGCCACCGCCACCTGCTCTGCGCAGCTGTGCCCTCTGCCAGGTAAGTGTAAGCAGGTGTAAATTTTGGGGCTCAGGAACGCATAAAATTTTTTCCATTGAAATTTATGTTAATTACATTTTCTGCTTACAAGAATTCGCCCAAAGAGGAGTTTTTCAGGAATGAATTACCCTCATAAGGAGAGGGAAGACTGTAGAATTTGACCACATGTTAATTAGCATAAATTAGCTAACACAAGGTAAGAACGTAACCTGATTCCTCCTACAGGCACACCTACAAATTTGAGAACCTGATCAAAATCCTTGACCAAAGCCAAAGTGCGTGAATTATTTGCTAGACCAGGGGTCAGCAACAGTTCCAAGGCAGAATGCTGAAATTTGACCTTCTGACCTCTTTATACGGCTGGAGTGCCGGTGATACTTCTTAAAGTCACTAATACTCCTACTTACAACAGCTTCATTAAGATGCAGAGCTTTACCATTTGGACGCTGGGGAACTTTACATTTTAACAGGTCAAAACGGAGCATGGAGATGCCAAAAACAAATTCACTGTTAGGACACTCATGAGTTTTGAATGCTTGGCAGTGTCTGTTATATTTATATCACAGCAGTGCATATAGCCAAGGAAATAAATCCATCTTTCAACAATTTAAAAAGAGAAGAACACATTTATTGGTGCCATCTGGTCAAAAATCTTCAACCACTGGATCAGGAAAGGGATATTCTTAAAAAGGACTTTGTCAAATCATTGTGTTTGCAAATAATAATAAATGTGCTTTGGTCTCAGATGTTGTTCATCCTTCTGCCTGGATATTCAGCTCCTTTAAGAACATAAGAATGGCCATACTAGGTCAAACCAAAAGGTCCATCCAGCCCAGTAACCTGTCTGCCAACAGTGGCCAATACCAGGTGCCCCAAAAGGAGCGGACCAAACAGCTATCAACCAAGGAATCTTTCTACCACCATACATCTCCAGCTATTGACAAATAGAGGCTAGGGACACCATTCTTACCCATCCTGGCTAATAGCCATGAACGGACCTAACCTCCATGAATTTACCTAGCTCTTTTTTAAACCCTGTTAAAGTCCTACTCTTCACAGCCTGCTCTGGCAAGGACTTGCACAGATTGACTGTGAGCTGTATTTAGAAGAACTTCCTTTTATTTGTTTTAAACCTTCTACCCATTAATTTTATTTGGTGTCCTCTAGTTTTGATATTATGAGAATAAGGAAATAATTTTTCCTTGTTTCCCTTTCTCTATACCACTCAATTTTATACACCTCTATATTATCCCCGTTAGTCCCCTCTTTTCTAAGCTGAAGAGCCCTAGTCTCTTTAATTTGTCTTCATATGGCATCTGTTCCAAAATCCTAATCATTGTAATGGCCCTTTAATGAATCTTTTCTAATGCCAATATACCGTTTTTGAGATTAGGAGATGTATGCAGTATTAAAGATGTGGGCGTACTGTGGTTTTATATACGGGCAATAAGATACCCTCTGTCTTATTCTCTACCCATTTTCAATTATTTGCTTTTTTGACTGCTTCTGCACACTGGATGGATGTTTTCAGAGAACCATCCACGATGCCTCCAAGATCTCTTTCCTGATGTTTTGTAGCTAAATTAGTCCCCCTCATGTTGGATGAATAGTTGGGGTTATTGTTTCCCATGTGCATTACACTTTACATTTATCCACATTAAATTTCATTTGCCATTTTGTTGCCCCATCACTCAGTATTGGGGGATCCTTCTGAAGTTCTTCACAGTCTGCTTTGGTCTTAACCATCTTGAGCAGTTTAGTATCATCTTCATACTTTGCCACCTCACAGTTTACCCCTTTCTCCAGATCATTTATGAATAAGTTGAATAGGACTGGTCCTAGGACTGACCCTTGGGGAACACCGCTTGTTAGCCTTTTCCATTCTGAAAATTTACTACTTATTCCTACCCTCTGTTTCCTACCTTTTAACCAGCTCTCAATCCATGAAAGGATCTTCCCTCTTATCCCATGACAACTTAATTTACATAAGAGCCTTTCATGAGAAACCTCGTCAAAGGCTTTCTGGAAATCCAAGTATACTGTATCTATTGGATCCCTCTTATCCCAATGTTTGTTGACTCCATTAAGAACTCTAATACATTAGTGAGACAATCTCCCTACGCAGAAACCATGCTGACTTTCACCAACAATTATATTCTTCTAGTGTCTGACAATTTTATTCTTTACGATGGTTTCAACTAATTTGACCAGTAACAATGTTAGACTTACTTGTCTAACTACCAGGATTGCCTCTAGAGCCATTTTTAAATTTTGGCATTAAATTAGCTATCTTCCAGTCATTGATACAGAAGCAGATTTAAAGGATAGTCTACAAACCACAGCTAACAGTTCTGCAATTTCACATTTGAGTTTTCAGACCTCTTGGGTGAATGCCATCTGGTCCAGGTGACTTGCTACTCTTAAGTTTATCAATCAGTTCAAAAACCTCCTCTAATGGCACCTCAATCTTGAGCAATTCCTCAGATTTGTCACCTCCAAAGAACAGCTCAGATTTGGGAATCCCCCTAACATCCTAAGTCGTGAAGACCGAAGGAAAGAATTCATTGAGTTTCTCCGCAATGACTTTGTCATCTATGAGTGCCACTTTTGAATCTCAATCATTTAGAGGCCCCACTGGTTGTTTAGCAGGCTTCCTGCTTCTGATGTACTTAAACATTTTGGTATTGCTTTTTCAGCTTTCAGCTAGCTGTTCTTCAAACTTCTTTTGGGCTTTTCTTATCACATTTTTACATTTAATTTGGCAGTGTTTATGCTCCTTTCTATTTTCCTCACTTGGATTTGACTCCCACTTTTTAAAAGATGCCTTTTCATCTCTCACCACTTCATTTACATGGTTGTTAAGCCACAGTAGCTCTTTGTTGGTTTTTTACTATGTTTTTTTAATTTGGAGTATACTTTTAAATTGAGCCTATATTATAGTGTCTTTGAAAAATTTCCATGCAGTTTGCAAGGATTTTACTGAAGTCACTGTACATTTTTCATTTCCATTTAACTAACCTTCTCATTTTTGCATACTTCCCCTTTCTGAAATTAAATGCCACAATGTTGGACTACTGAGATGTTCTTCCCACCACAGGCATGTTAAATGTTGTTATATTATGGTCACAATTCCCAAGTGGTCCTGTTACAGTTACCTCTTGGACTAGATCCTACTCTCCAGTCAGAACTAAACCAAGAATTGCCTCTCCCCTTGTTGGTTCCTATACTAGCTGCTCCAAGAAGCAACCATTTAAGGTATCAAGGAGTTTTATCTCTGTATCTCATCCTGAGGCAACAGGTACCCAGTCAGTATGTGGATAATTGAAATCCCCTACTAGTACTGAGTTTTTTATTTTGATTGCCTCCCTAATCTCCCTTAGCATTTCATAGTCACTATCACTGTCATGGTCAGGTGGTCAAGAGTATATCCCTACTACTATATTCTTATTAGAGCATGAAATTTCCATCCATAGAGATTCTATGGAACTTTTTGATTCATTTAAGATTTTTACTTCATTTTATTCTGCATTTTCTTTCATATGTAGTGCTACTCCTCCACCTGCACAACCTACTCTGTCCTTCCAATATATTTTATACCCTGGGATTATTGTGTCCCATTGATTGGCCTCATTCCACCATGTTTCTGTGATGCCTATTATATTAATATCCCCCTCTAATATAAGGCACTCTAGTTCACCCGTCTTATTATTTACACTTCTAGCATTTGTCTAGAAGCACTTTAATAGCTCGTCACCAATTTGTCTACCCTTTCCTGATTCTTTAATGAAATTCACTTCTGATCCAGCCCATACTTGATCTTTTTTACCCTCTCCTCCTGACTAAAACCTAGAAAATTCCCATCAATAGACTGTCCTCTAGGAGAAGATTCTGTCCAATCCACATGCTCCTCTGCACCAAAGAGCTTTCCTCAATTTCTTAGTTTTAAAACTGCTCTACAAGCTTTTTAAGGATAAGTGCCAGCAGTCTGGTTCCACTTTGGTTTAGGAGGAGCCCACCCTTCCTGTATAGGCTCTCCCTATCTCAGCAGTTTCCCCAGTTACTAATAAACCTAACCCACTGCCCCTCTCCACACAATCATCTCATCCACACATTGAGACTCTGAATTTGTGTCCCAACGTGGCCCTGCACATGGAACTGGAAGCGTTTCTGAGAATGCTACTATAGAGGTCCTGGAGTTCAGTCTCTTTCCTAGGAACCTAAATTTAACACCTAGGACATCTGTCCTACTCTTCCCTATGTCATTGGTAACTACAGGTACCATGACCACCAGCTCCTCCCCAGCACTACACATTAGTCTATCTCATTGCCTCGAGGGATCCACAACCTTTGCACCAGGCAGGGAAGTCACCATACAGTTTTCCCAGTCATCACAAAGCAAGCTATCAGTATTTCCAATTATCGCACCACCCATTACTAATACCTGCCTTTTCCTACTGACTAGAGTTCCCTCCCCAAGAGAGGCATCCTCAATGTGAGAGGATACCACATCATCTGGAAAGATGGTTTCCCTCTGCTTCTGTTGACCGCTCTCCTTCCACGAGCCTTTCATCCTCCTTAACAGCGCAGGGGCTGTCTGACTGGAAATGGGACAAGTCTACAGTGTCCCAGAAAGCCACATCAACACACCTCTCTACTTCCCTTATCTCCTCCAGTTCAACCACCTTGGCCTCCGAAGCCCGCACTCTCTCTGAGGGCCAGGAGCTCCTTGAAGGGAATGCATACATAGGCCACCTGACAATGGGGCAGGTAATCATACATGCTACACTGGATGCAACGAACAAGATAGCCCCCACTCTGCTGCTGGACTTCCGCCTGCATTTTCTATGGATAATTAGATTTCATATATATAGGGTTATTTAAATGTAGTACTTAGGGGTACAGTTTAGTACTAAAGTTTTAGATAGTGTCAACAGGAACTAGCTCCCCAATTAACTCCCCTCTCAAAACTCCCACCTGCTTGCAATCACCCTATTCGTAAGCTCCCCTGGTCACTTTCTAGCAGGCTTTATAAGCTCTAGCCTTCCCAATTGGTAGCCCCGCCTTCTGGCTACAGCTGGACTGCTGAGCAGAGGGTTCTAGATTTCAAACCCTAACTGCCAGACTCAGCACAGAGTCTTGCAAACAAACAGGTGAGCACATGGATCTCCAAACACACAGACAGAGACAAGACCAGTACACAGTAACAAATAATCCCCAAACACAAACACACATGCTCCACACAGCCTGTTTCCCTCTGGTCCTCTGAATTGCTCCCTCTTCACCTAGAGAATGCCCCTCTCAAAATTTTCTCCTGTTTGCATTCATCCTCTTCGCAAGCATTGAAATTTGCCTCTGCCTAAGATCAGGATCATTGTAAGGATCTCTCTCTTTTACAGTTAAAGTGTAGCTCATGAACCCCCTCCTCCCCTCCCAATTCTCTGTCTATCACACCCAGGGTCAGGGAGGGTGAGGCTCAGGTCTTCAGCCCTCTGAGGGGCACCTGCTGGGTTTAGGGGCTTCAGCAAGGGTGGACCTGAAGCCCTGAGCATCTGCACATGCCTCCCACTGGGCTAAAGCCCCAAGACCTGCCTTTCTGCAGGACAGGGGACTCTTGCCCTAAAACCCCAACTGTACATGGTGACCGAGCCGCAGACCTGTGCTCTGGCAGGGGTCCTCAGCCCCACACTGGCTCTGCAGTGGAGGGCCCCAACCTCAACTCCAGAATGGGCCCAGGCCCCAACTCTGGCCTCCATTGCAGAGGCCCCCACCCCACAGTGGGGGGTTCTTGGCAGAGGCCCGGCTCCATGCTCCCACACTCTGGTGGGGACCAGCTCCAGTAATTCTTTCTTTGTTATGAAGACATGTAAATAAATCTCTTCCATTTTCCTGCCAGAGATTAGAAATATTCCACTCTGGGTATGTCTACGCCACAAGCTCTGTAGCAGCACAGCTTCAGCACAGCAGTTATTCCTCTGTAGTGCAGTTTGACAAAAATCAGGGGTTTTCCAATGCTGTACCAAATCCACCCTCTCAAGAGATGGTAGCTAAGTGGATGGAAGAATTCCTCCATCATCCTGCTGGTGTCTACATCAAGGTTTAGGTTGTCACTCAGGGGAAAGAAGTTTTCACACCACTGAGCAATGTATCATGATAATTCTAAATTTTAGATCAAGACCAGGCCTCACTCTATATACTGAAAGGGTCAGTTTGGATCTGACCCTGCACAGACACACTGGAAAGCACACGACTTACTACTGTTAAATCTTCCACTGACGACAGCAGTACCATTTAAACCAATAACCACTAAGCTCAGGCCTGTAGTTTTACACATATGCTCTAACTGTCTTAAGTTGCTGCATGCACTAGTTGCAAAATCATAGACCACAAGAAATGCTACAGGTTACATTACCTGGCTGTCAGGAAACCCAGTCTCCATCTTTGTAAATATCACAGGAGCCAGAAGTGGCAGCAGTTGAGTTGACATCCGGCGGAGCAGCACAGCACGGAACATGAGGGACTGGGTCCAGGCACCTCCTAAGCCTGAGGTACATGTAACAGAGAAGGAACAGTGTTGAAAATCACTGGGCTACTCTGGGTTCACTGTCTGATTCAGGTCTCTCCTCAAAATGATGTTATTTTAAGAGCCATTCCTTGCAAGCTCTCACACAGCACTGCTCCCTCCAGCCCAACTGTTTTCATGTTGTTTCAAACTCATCTTTAAAATTAACTCTCTGAGGCAGTGACTGGAGACATTTTGAAGAAGGAAGAGCACAGGAACTGCATCTTTATGTTCCTAAATGGCAAGTGCCCATTTCAAAATCTATCCCTGCAAATCTGGCGGAGTGTTTTGCTGCATTTTTTTTTTCCTGCAGCATCGAAAAAAGTTATACTCACCGCTCACTAAATGAGCACAATTGGTTCCCAAATTTCTGATCGTAGGTGAAAACTTGTATGAGGGACACTAAATTCCCATTAAAATACTTGGGAAAGTCATTCATTCCACATGCTTGTAAGTCAGCAAAGGAATGGCAGCTTCTGGCACTGCTTTTGAAAGATAAGTGAACATTGTGTTGGTGAGGGTTAAAGGCTGGGGCTAGTTTGTGGGCCATGAGTGGGAAGGAGGGTGGGTTAAAACCTGGTGGAGGGTTGGATCCATGGGGTAGGTGGGGGGCAGTTTAAGGATGGACCAGGAATAAGTATACTTCAAATGTCCAAAGAGTTCTCTACTCCAGGGGAGCACTGAATTAAGGAATCTCAGACATCCAGCCAGATGTAACAGGAGCCAGGATATCAGTGCTTGCCATATAACTCTGACCAATAGCAAATGATGGGGGCCAACTAATAATCTCTTCCAGCACTCCTAATTATCACCCTTATTACATCAAAACAAAAAGCAGTCAAGTAGCACTTTAAAGACTAGCAAAATAGTTTATTAGGTGAGCTTTCGTGGGACAGACGCACTTCTTCAGACCACAGCCAGACCAGAACAGACTCAGAAGATTAATTCCTTAATACACTGGGCCCTTCAATTTCACACTCTCCTTGCAAATACATCAGGATAGGTTTTTGCTTAGTTTTCAGTCCCTTACCTCTACTCCACCACTCTCGTATTTTGACTCAAGTTGCTCTTTCAAACCATTCGATGTACACAGACTTTGTAACAGCTATGCGTGTCAATGAAATGGCAGGCCACTAGTCTAGAAAATAGGGAACCTGGATTTTTGTTCTTGTTCCTCCACACACTTCGGGGGCAGGAGGCAGGGCAAGTCAATTCTCTCTCTGTAAAATGTAGGGTAGGGGTAGATGGAGGTGACAGATCAGGGGAGGTGGTGTGAGGGGCACCCCTCACAGTAATCCCAGGGGAAACCTTGGGATTACTGTGCCTCTAACTGAAGCCAACGGAGACCAGTTGATAGATTCTAATGGGGCCTTCTGGAATTGCCACCACAGAGTAGTTTCAAATGGTCTGAGGTCAAAATGTGACATCAGGGGTTACATGCAGGAAAACCTGAAGTGCAAATGACAGTCAGCACATTCATCAACCTCTGGGAGCCCAGGAGTTTCACTATGACCATTCCAGCTGAACCTCCTTATTACATTAGACATTAGGTGCAATTGGCCACACAGGCTCTTAGAAATATTTCTAACATTACAACTGGACATTTAGGATTTTAGTTCCAAACTGAGTTAGTCCTGAGCCTTCCATATGGCATGTTCGAGAGGAAAACAAAAGTACAAGGAACGGGCCTTAAAGATTCTGGAATAAAGATGCTTTTGAAGGGAAGTCCTGAGATAGGAAGTCGAGAGACCTAGATTCCGTTCCATTTGAGGACTCCCTGGGGGTGCTCCACATAGGTGTCGGCACATCCCTGCGCCGTGGATTGGAAGCTTTGCAGAGCAGTGGCCCCCACCCCCCTGTGCCGCACATGTATAGGAGCCAGCAGGTGACATCACCACGCCAAGGCGAGAGTATGCAGCACCAATCTCCTCAGTTCCTTTTCTACCATCCTTGTTTGTTTTTAAATCATTTTTACGTCAAAAAAAGGCAAAGCGACAGCTGCTGCAGAGCCATGCGAGCAACATTTTTTTTTTTTCCTTACAATTTTTTCTTAAAGAGACACCCTATTTTTTTCTTTTAATTTTTGAATCTGTAAAGAACTGCGATACTGTGATGCCTGCAGAGGTGCTATGCCTCGAGGGCTTGGGTGAATCACACAGAAGGAATGTGAAGCGCGGTTAAAAGCGTTACTTGGGCAAAACTCCCTCTCATTTAGGGACACGCCACACAAAGCACAGGTGCAGCAAAAGCCCCCAGAAAGGGTGGCTAAATTTCCTTGCAGAGGCTCCCAGGCTGTGACAGCTTCACTATCTATCTTAGCTGCTGGGAGCCTTGCGTTCTCCACTGCCACCTATGTCAGCTACTGTGGAGAGACGCAAGCCCTCCTCAGCAAGGAGATCTGAGGGAGAGACCAGGAGACCAATACCAATGGGTGCCTCTCAGACATTTGCTCCTGAGAATCAACGTATGCCTCCATATGCATCTCGATTGAGTTATAGACTCCATACAGATCTAACTTTGTGAAAATACAGACTGTGATATACACATCTCAGAGCTGGAAGTGACCTTAAGACTTCATCAAGTCCAGTCCCCTGCACTCACAGAAGGACCCATCAGCATCCCTGACATGCCCCTTCTCTGTAGCGAGATGCAGGTCCCCCTCGGCAAGAAAATCTGAGGGAGAGGCCAAGCGACCCACACCAACAGGCACCTCTGAGGCATTTAGTCTTGAGAAGCAACATATACCTCCATCAGCAACGAATTCCCCAGTGCCATCCGTATCTGGTGCTGTGAGGCAACGCAGGTCCACCTCAGCCAGCATAACTGAGGCAGAGATCAAGCGAGCCATGTCAGCTGGCGCTATTGAGGCATCAGATTTGGAAAAGTTACATATACCTCCACCCTCAGCTCCTACCAGTTCTGCCTCTGTGCCAGAACCACCCCCACCATTTTTTTCCTCTCTTTTTACCTCAGAGGACCACTTCAAACCCTTCCCCTCCCCGGCTCTTTCAGTTTTACCTCAGGCTTATAGCAGCTCCTGCTGCATATATTTTACAGCTCTTGCCTGCCAATTTTACCAGGCTACAACCTTTTTATTCACCTGAAAGGGGGGGGGGGCGTCATTGGGGACAAGGGGTGTGTTTAAGTGAACCCTATTTTATTTCAGTGTTTTACATGCTAAAGCAGGGTTCCACCCCCCCAAACACTGTTTTCCTCAAGACTGCCAACTGCACCTCAGACAAGCATTCCATCTCTGCTTGTGTTGCCCGGCAGGTGCAGAGCAGTTCACTGTCGCTTGGGCCACTGTCACCAGTGGTGATATAGGGCAGGACAGTGGCCACTGCCTCAGCTGCCTGCTCTGTCTCTTCCAAAGAGAGGACAGCACATTTGGCAACTAACAGGGAATCCCCTTCATATAGATAAAGGGCGATCCCTGAAGTCTAAGGCAGCTCCGATCCCATGCTGGGACTCCAGAGAAGCACATAATGAGGCAACATTTGCCACCTCCCCAAAGTGTCTAAGGGCCTGGCCAGGATGCTTAAACATCCTGGAAAGCCCAATCCTACACCAGCTGCCCACAGGGCTGTTACACCACTGCCTGCGACTCCAATGCCGAGCAGTGCTGCACACAAGTATTTTCATTTCATTTTACAACTGCTCTGGCCTGCCTGTCTTCACCAAACTAGTGTCTTATTTGCCTGAAGGGGGCTGGTGGGGGTGTGGGTCACTGAGAATATGGGGTGTTTTTGTGTGAGCTCTATTTTGTTTCAGTATTTACACAGCACAGCAGTTATTTCACCTCAGTGCTTTACCACGTGGCTATTTCTCAGCACCCCATTTACATTTGTCATACAGCAATGTCAGTTAAGAAGCTGCTGCTACTCCAGCTGTGGCCTCTACATCCTCTAAACCACCCAAGAGAGCGAATGCAGATGCCAGCAGGGAATTCCCCTCAGCCAGAAGGCGGCAATCCCATGATACCAAGCGGGCTCTGTTCCCCTGTGGGGCTCCGGACAAGAGCTTGCCAGGGCTTCTGGCTCCTACTGCTCCCCGAGATCCACAAGACCTCACTGTAAGACCCAAACAAGTGGGCAAGTCTCGGCCAAATGTCACTGAAAAGTCTAAAGCTGTGGCTTTGCTGGCACAAAACCCATGCTCTGCCACTGGCAAACCTAGTAGGTTGAACAGAGCCCATGCTTGAGCCCATCAGCGTATGCACTTATCCTACTGCATGACAAGGTAAATGTCTGCAGCTGCACTACTGCCTGCTGCCTCACTCACACTCTTACTTTTTGGGACCTGTTAAGGGCAATGACAGTATCTTCCACTTTGTTTTGATACTGAGGCCAATCCATCACTGGCCAGGCTGTATCTGTCAAATACGGCAGCCCCTGTACCCTCCTCATATAATGAGGAGGAAGTGGTATCTCTATCAAAGGTTGTCTTCCTCAGATGTCTCTCTCCTACCAATGAGACACACCAACTATGATCAATGATGCCTCAGTGGTTCCCTGGCCAGTGGCTACCATCTGGTATGTCCGTGCCTCTTGCCTGGCTGTACTGCGATACCTGGGCTTCTCAGAATATACCAGCAGCAACAATGTCAACCTGCTGCTCAGCCCTTTTCAAGGCACACTTCAAACTCATCTTTGGTTGTGTCTGAGGATCAAACTGAGTCAGACCAATTCCTCAATGGTGATGACTCCTCTGATTCATCACATACTCATTTGCATAGAAACAGAGAGGAAGCCATGCTTGTCTATATACTATCAAAACAAAAAGCAGTCAAGTAGCACTTTAAAGACTAGCAAAATAATTTATTAGGTGAGCTTTCGTGGGACAGACCCACTTCTTCAGACCATAGCCAGACCAGAACAGAGTCAACCTGGTCTGGCTATGGTCTGAAGAAGTGGGTCTGTCCCACGAAAGCTCACCTAATAAGTTATTTTACTAGTCTTTAAAGGCTACTTGACTGCTTTTTGTTTTGATACTCAATTGCAGCTCTCCTTCTCTGAGAACATGCTGATACCTGTAGAGGGAGGCAGTAGTGATGACTGCAAATTATTCCAATATCTCTTTAAAAGGATGGCTGACATCATACAGATTCCACTAACGTCATAGTCTGATACCCAACAAACTCACCAGCATACTCTGTGCTGTCAGTAAAATTGGCATTACCCTCGTGGATCTGGCTCAACACATGTGGCAAACGACTAGCCACCTTTTACCAGTGGGCAACAAGGCAGACAGAACACATATCGCCTTGCACAGTGCAGAGTTCCTCTTTACATACATCCCTGCTAATTCTCTCATGGTTGCTGCTGCCAAGCAGAGTAAAACAGATTTTAACTAAATTTGCTCCTCCTGATAAGGAGTGGAAGCAACTTGATAGCATGGATAGAAAGGCCTTTTCCTCTGCTTTCCTGAAGCTATACAGCATTGTTGGTGAAACATACACACACAGATTTGAACAAATGCCTACTTTTATTGAATACATTTCAGACAATAAAAGACAGCAAATTGTACCCAATACTAACGAGGGCTCATTCATAGTGAAGGCAGCCCTGCAGGCCTCCCTTGAGTCTGCTGACATCACTGTGTGCGGTTATGAAGAGAGCTTCATGGCTCTACCTTTCTGGTTTCCAAAAGGTGGATCAGGCAAAACTGGAAGACCCCATCCTTCGAAGGTCCAAAACTCTTGCAGAGTCCACAGACATTTCCTTGATCTCCCTGAAAAACTCCACAGCCACGCTTCACACGCTGGGCATTCAGATCTTTGTGTAAAATGGCAATAAAATAAGAATCACATCCCACTTATACCATACATATGGTGTCATTACATAATGCAGCTGCTGCTGTTCCAGCTGCAAGCTCTGCAACCGCTTCATCTAAGAATGTAGATGCTAACAGGGAATCCCACCCCCATCATCCAACAGAGGCTGATCCAAACCTGTTTTGCTCTCCATGAGGGTTCCAGAAAAGAGCTTGCCAGGGCTGCCATCACCCGACATGCCCCAGAGGCTGCAAGAACTGGCTTCAGTGTCCAAATGGTTGTACAAGCCTACGACTAAATGTGGCTCAGAAACCTAAAACCATTGCATTGCTAGCACAAACACCATGCCCTGCTACTGGCAAAATAGCCTGTTGGCATGTGCACCTATCTTGCCACATGGCAAGGTAAAGGGTTCCCAGCTACAATACCACAACTGGCTGATGACTCAACTTTCAGCACATGTATTTCCATGTGGCCATCCAGCCCATGTACAGGAAATACAGCAGATTTATGGTGGGTAGACAACACTTCCAGTATACTGTACTTCCCTTCAGCCTCTCCACTTCACTGAGGGTATTCTCCAAGGTACTGGCAGTAGTGGCGACTCATCTGCACAAACAGAAAGCATGCCTCTCCTCATATCAGGACAGCTGCCTGATAAGGAGACTCCCTGGAACACACACAAACAGCAGTCTGTAAACAAAGTAAAAAGAGCTAAGAAGAGTAAAATTGCACTAGATACACTTACCGTGCTACCCTTTGAACCACTAGCAACTACAGCACTTATCTATGAAGGTGGCTCTGATAGTGATAGTAGCAGTAACATCAGCAAGAAGGGTAGCAGAAATTGCAGCCCTCAAGGAGAACTCTTTCACCATTTTCACCAGAGACAAAGTGGTACTCAGGCCCCATCCAGAGTTTCTCCCAAAAGTTTTATTACTCATCCTTGATGCAAGGTGGACAGCTCCATTCTACCTTGAGAGAACTACAGCAAGCAGAAAATCAGACAGACTTAGTGGTGTGATTGAGGCCTCATGCAGGGACAGCTATTTTGGCACATTGCCTATCCAAGTGGATTGCAGGATACACACACACTGCATACCAACTCAGAGGCAAACAGCCATCACAGACACACCCGAGCTTTCTCCCCAAAGTCATATCTGATTTTCATATAAACTACTTATTTTCCTAAGCCTCACTCCTCTCCCACGGAGGCTGTATTGCATGTGCTCAATATAGACGTGCACTTGCTTTTTACCTAGATAAAACCAAACTAAATAGGAAATCTGACAAACTCTTCTGAGCATGGCTGGGCCCCATGCAGGAACAGCTGTTTCAGCACAAAGCCTACCCCAATGGATTGCAGACTGCATACCAACTTGAAGGCAACCAGCCACCACAGACTATTAGAGCCCACTCCACATGAGTGATGGGCTTTAACAGCTGCCTTCCTTAGTAAATGTCCCTCTTGTAGACATCTGTAGACTGGCCACCTGGTCCTGTCACACTATATATTTGCAAAGCATTAGGCGCTGAAAAAGGGCCAATACCTGCCACTGCCTTGGCAGATGCTGTTTTAGATCATTCCACTTAAAGACTTCAATACCCACCTCCAGCAAATGAGTACTGCTACGTGGAGCACCCCCAGGGAGCACTCAAACAAGGAGAAGTTACTCCCCTTGGTGCAGTCACGATTGTTCTCAGAGATGCGTCCCTATGCGTTCTCCATGACCCTCCCTTCATCCCCTCTACTTGAGTCTGTAAGAGCTTCAGGTAGAAAAGGAATAGAGGAGAGCTGTGCCACGTGCTCTCTCCTCAGTGTCAGGAGCATGATACTTGTGATGCAGCAGTGCCTAGAGGCACCAGTCAGAGGTCAGAGCTTCATTGTGCTACCTGCTGTACATATGTCATAAAAAGACAATCAAATCAAACATTCAAGCATTTGTTACAATAGAGGCAGTGCATGGAGGGTCAAATGCCCCCTCCGCAGATTGGCGTGTTGGGGGCAGGGTAGAGAGAGAGGCTCTGTTCTTCTTTCTCTGCACATCCCCATTAGCACATTCACTGCTCTTCCCAGTTGGGCAGGAAGTAAGATGGATCCATTTCTAGAGTCTGCCTGGGAGGCAGCAGTGGTTCCCTCCCTATCTGGGGCTAGTTGCCAGGGCAGGAGCTGAGCATGCTGCAGGGAGGAGGCTTCTGCTCACTCAGTCCCTGTTCTCAGCAGCCTGCAGCTACAGTAGCTGCTGGGGCAGGGGCCAAGCAAACCAGAAGTATGCCATGGGCAGGAGAGAGTCCCTGTCATCTCTGTATCCCATAAGATGCAATGGTAGTTAAACCATCAGTAAAATGAAAATTATATCTGTTTACTTCTTGTTTTGAGGAAAAGTGTAGTCACAATTATAACACTGAGTTTGTAATATTGACAATACTAGAGAGGGAGCAGGGCATTGGTTTTGTTCCCCATTGTTTCTGCTATAAGCAGATCTTATGTTAACTTTTGATCCTTTTACAGAAAACACTAAGTGTATTATTTCACCGCATACTGAGCTAGATGGACAATTGGTTTGACCCACTGTAACTGTTCTTCTGTAGCTTCTCATAGAGATATCTATATGCTGGGGCTTTACAGACCCCTGGGATGATCAGTCTGATACGAAGATATGAAACCTCTCATTTAAGATACATTTTTATTCCATGATTTTCTTCTCCTTCCACTTTCTCTGTTAAACTGTTCCTGTTAGAATACCTTGCTGCCAACATTGACAACCATCACTGAGGCTGGCTTAGAAACCTGTTAGTATGAATGGCGAGACTCAACCTCCCCAAGTCCAAATATGGCTCTTTACCACCAAGCTAACCACAACTCATCTGAGGAGATTCACAGCTGAGATTACGGTCCAGCTATGCATATTACCTGGTAGCCGCAGTTCTCTCCAGGTTCACTTGAGTTTCTGGAGACCTAAACATACAGAGAAGGTCTGTGGCTACATGTCCTAAATGGTAGCAAACTAGAGGTGACAGTAAAAAGCAAGTGCTTCCCTACTAAAAGAAATAAATGCTTTAACATAAGCTCCCAGAAAGTCTTTTGTCACAGCAGTGGCATGATGGCACTCAGTCAGCTGAGGCAGTGCTGTCTGTGATTTCTCTCTCCATATAGCAGGGGAGCTCCGATACAACATGATTGAGAGTATGAAGAGCAAACAAAATGTCAACTTTTATATCATCTGCTTTCCAAGACACGTGCAATGCAGCGCAGCGCAGCCTATAGCGCAGACCTTTCCAAAAAATAAAATTATACACTTTTCATCAAGAAGCGGTAAGGAACATGAAGACAATATGGACCTGAAATCTGAATCTTTAATCTAGTATTTTCACCAGACACTCAGTGTCAGATATCACCAATAATTTCTGAGCATGTGTGTCATTTTGTGAGCCCTATAAGCCAAACAGGGGAATTTAAACATGGGACAATAAGCTTTAAGAGCTAGTGCTTCAGAGGAATACTGGATAAAATGGAGAATGTAATTCAGCCTTATCACTGAAACATGATCCTCATTATCCTCTGCTTTGGAAAGGAATATTTAATAAATCAACACTTGCCACATATTTAATGTGGGAAGTAATCCTTGTACAACTACCAGGCTCTTCATGACATCAGTTACATGTTTCTACCTGAGCTAGTCTTCTATTCATAGGGAAGTAGAGCAGAAAAGTCTCACCTGTGGATTAAGCACAAATGTATGATTCAAAGTCTGCCCCGGGGTTAATGTTCCTCACATCAAAACAAAGGCCACATGACTCTTCAGCACAATGTCTTTGCCATTTGAAGGTGAACACCAGGACATCCTGCAAATGGAAAGGTGAGAAATCTCCTCTAAGCATCTTCTAATAATAAAATCTATCATAGCCTAAAGTGGAATCCAAGTCAGATTCCAAGTGTCATTTTCAGGAGCTGAGCCCTGACTTCAGAATGGATTTGCCCGGCTAGTGGATTAAGCTTCTAGACACGGCTGTTTCTCACCTCTGGGACAGATGTTTGCAGTAGCTTTAAGTGCAGCTTTGGGCAGATTTCTCTGTCCACATGGAAGAAAAATGGGATCTTCCTTCAATCCTCTTTATCAACACTTCAGAAAGTGGATGACAGATGCTCGAAGGCCTCTGGTACTGACAGACTGACCTGGCAAGTGTCTGCCTAAGGAGATGAGAGGCTCAGCTCACACAAGTGAGAGCATAAAGACAGAAGAGGAAATCCCTAATACACTAGTCTAGATTACAATCACCTCTACTCGAACAACTAACGTTTGAACAAGAATCCCTGTCCCAGATGCCAAAACTTCTCACATCCTCCAGAAAAAGTTTCACATGATTCCGTCAATGCCCTGCCTGAAATGCTTCGCCACTGACCATCTACAGGTGTCAAACCTACATATGCACCTTTGTAACATTAAAATGTGTTCCCCGTTTGCAGTTGTGGGTTCTGGTCACCTCCACACCATACAGATCCAATGATGGACTAGGTGTATTAGCTGTGCCCCCAGCACTGCAGATAGCATGAAGTGTGAGGCAGGAATTTTGTCTGGGTGGATTTTGGCAAGTAGGGAGTAGTTAGGGTGACCGTATCGCCCTGTCCCAAATACGAGAGAGATACGGAGAGGAGGGGCTTCTCCTCCTGGCTCCACCAAGCCCCAGGGAGCCGGGAAGGAGGTGGCAGCTGCCAGCCCTCCCCCAAAACTCTGAGGAAGCAGCAGCTGAGGGCCCTCCCCAGGAGCTCCAGGGAATCAGCAGCTGCCCTGGGAAAGCGGCCGCCACTGGCCCCTCCCCAAGTCCCTGGGGAAGCAGCAGGGATATGGCAGCTACCCATGCTCCCTTGCTTCCCTGAGGTTCGGGGAAGTGACTCAGGCCAGCAGCTGCATCTGAGCAACTGCTGGCAGAAGAGGTCAGTGGGGGAGAGCCCAAATATGGGAAAATTCATCTCATTTAAAAAAAATAAAGTAGTGACGTCTTTTTGGCATCCCAAATATCGCACCATCCAGCCTAATATGGGATGGATGGTCACCCTAAGAGTAGTGTTATTTTACAGAATACCTACATAATTATCCTTGTTTCTCCCAACTATACTCCTCACAATTTCATTTGGGTAGGAAAACCAGCATCTGTCTTTTGCCAGCCAGACGAACAGAAGTACAGGAAGAAATCGACCAGACTTACCTCCTCGAGGTCCTATTAAGTCCATATTAGTGTTTCTTACACAACTCTGTTGGTAGAAAGTCTGGACACCATGTAGGAAGCAAGCAGGAGGGTTTATTACACACAGCACTGGTGGAGTGCCACTTCAGGACTCAGTGGAGCACTGCCAGACAACAGATTACCACTGATTATATAGGTTATTGATGGGCAGCGGGGAAACAACGACATGGGTTTTACCCACGCCTGGATAGGTTCTAGCAGCAAGATGAAATGAGCACAAATAAGCCAATAATCTAAAAAGGTTAGATTATCCTTGCCCATAGCTTATAGAACCTCTCATCTCTAGTACAGGTGGTTGCCTCTACACGTTCAACAAAACAGAGATGCAATGACCGGTTTATGTCAAGATAGGATAGAGGATGTGGCAACGCCTCCACAGTGGTGCATCCGGGAGTGTTTATCGACAAGATTTAAAGCACAAGACTTTAACAGCATGCAGCACTAACAGTTGGTTTCCGCATGCAGGGCCTCTCCTTGGAATGTAGTTGCTGAGGCAGCTATTCCTCCCTTCAGACTTCAAGGCCTTTCCTGCCTGAGCTGGAATGTCCTTCTCTGAGTCTTGTGAGAGAAAGAAGGGGCCCAGCGAGGTATCTTTCCACACATGCTTTCTGGGTTTCTATATTATAGGCCTACTCCAGACTTTTAAGAACTGAATAGGGGGTCTTTAGCACAGACCATGGCCCGCCTCAGGAATTTTTACTCTACAACTCCATACCAAAGGGAAGTGCACTTCCCCATTATCATCTTCTGCCACTCAACCCCTGAATTGCATGGATATGGTGAAGGAAGGACATAGCTGTAGCTCAACACTACCCCCACCCCCGGCAAACATTTGTTTTTCAGATTCTGTTGTAGAGGTGTCAGCAATGGGAGTGCACCCCCTCTGGGCATGGCAGACCACCACACCTTCACCAAAGTCTAAGTGCTCCCTGACCTTGGGCAGGCAGCAGCCTCCACAGGACCTAGTCCCCTTTAATGGGCCTGCAGGCAGATAATATATGTGCCCAGGCACTGGATGGGGGCTGGTGGCAGTCCACACATAGCCCTAGGTCAGGGCAAACAAACCAGGTTAGCAGTTCAAAAGCTCAGGTGGCAAACACAGCTACCAGCTCCGTGGGCCCAGGCTCTTGTCCAGGATGGGCCACAAACAAAACAGTTAGCAGCCTGGAGAGCCCAGGCCCTGGGACAGGGTAGAGTAGCAGGGTAAGGCTCACTGCCTTGGTAGCCAGGTTGAGCACGCCAAACAGTATGTCAGGGGTTTGCCCTAGCACTGGGCAAGGTAGTAGCCACACCAGCAACAGTGTGAAGTGGGAGAGGCGAGGGACTGCCTCTCTAGAGGTGGGGTGGGGTTGGGGGCACCCGCTCACCCACTCCACCGCTCTCTACCCGGGGCCCTAACATCAGCAGTCACCAGGAGCCAGGCAGTAGGGATCCAGACCACAACACACCATCACAGGCTCTGGTGGAGCATCCCCCCAGGCCACTTCATAGCTCTACCTCCATTGGTGTCTGTTCCCACTTGGAGTCCTCCAGGTATATAGCTGCTGGCAGGCCTGGCCAGCCAGGCATCTTCACATCTTTCAGGTAGTGGACTGGAGGCAGGAACACAGGCTCCGGCAGGTCCAAGGGTTTGGGGTCACTGGCAGCAGATAGGCTCCCAGGCTCAAGCCAGTCCAGGCCCTCAGGGTAACTGGCAGAAGGAAGACTCACCAATGCAGGCTGGTCTGGGCCCTCAAGGTAGCCGAAAGCAGGTCAGCTCACTGGCTCAAACTGGTCCTTGAGGCACAGGGCTCACCACGGGCCTAAGGGCCAAGGTACATCTGGGAACTCCAGGTTCCAGGCCAAAGGTAGGCTCAGATGCAGCCCTACCGGTCATTCAGGGTGGCTGGCCGGGTGCTCTGGTCAGTCTGGCTGTCTGGCATGGGCCTTTCAATGCCTGCTCGCAGGACCCTGGCTAGAAGCCTCTGCTCTGCTCAGCAGCTGGCCTTTTCATGAGCCCCAGGCCCCGTCTCTGGCACTTCTGGTCCCAGGCGCTGCTCGCTGCAGGGTGAGGCACGGATGCTCTGGACCTGCCCACCAACCTCTCTGAGAGGCCTCCTCTGCATCAGAGTCAGGGGGAGGCCACTGCACCTCACTACAGCAGTCTAGACAGAATTCCTGCTGTATCATGCAGCTGAGGCTTGTTCTCCGAAATGCACCCTGTGGCTTCCTGTTAGGTAAGGGAGCAAAAAGTCCCCAGAATATCAGATGCCTGCATAAAGCTGTATTACTCTATATATGTAGACAAAGCAATTGTATTCATGCTTATGAATATCTAATCAACGTATGTAACCAGGTGCATATACAATACACAGTCCCACCAGTGTATTCATACTCAGCTCCCAGCTCCTCCACTGTCCTCTCTAGGACAGAGATCATATTTATCTTCCTTCTGATCTGAGTTTTTCTAGGCTACACAGTTTCCTTCCTACACTGTGAGTTCCCCAAAAAGCCAGACTCCACAAACATGGTGATATCTGCACTCTTTTCTTTTTGATGGGTGTGAATAGCTATAGTTGCCCATAGTTATTAGTTGCCACGGAGCCCTTTCTAAACAAGTCCATTTGTTCTTAGGTGAAAAGCACTATACAGAAAACATTAAAAATAATAAAAGAACCTACATTCACGACATTAAGCTTGCCAGAGATCACCCCTGAATGCCAGCAAAAGTAGTGTTACTTCTCAGACCTTCAAACCTCATAGTTTCCACCCCCCCACACCCGGCCCCAGTGATAAACTCGTACAGCCATGAATACCTCTGTCTACCCTTTCCACAGTTGGGCCTTGTGGAAAAGGTGTTCAAACAGATAAGACAACAACATTACACAACTTTTGCACTTAAACCAAGGGACTTCAAAGACACAAACTTCATTCAGTAAGGTTTTTCAAGGCTACTGAAGGAAAATCGCCATGTCTGCTGAAAGACCTATCCGGTATTATCCATTTGGTCTTCCTGCTTTTATTGATAGAGCCTTGGATCTGCAGGCAGAAGTGAGCAGAATAAGGGACATCACTGCATGGCACACTAGTTTGACACTCCAGCACTGAACATTTTATGCCTGATTATCATAACTAAGATGTGTGGTTTCCATGTGATGCACTTTGGTATATCAGATAAAATCACTGTTCAGCACAGACATTACTGGCACTCTCCTCCCATCTACACTAGTAAGTGTTGCAGGTTAAATGTGAAAAGCAGCACTTTTCTTCCCTCATAACATACACCACCTCCCAAACTCAAAGCTATTTTCCAAAACATATTTGTAACAAGCTGTACTTTGATGTTATTTAAAGATGGATTGTGTGCCTGCTAGTATAAACAGCAACACATTGAGGAGTTACAATGAGAGATTTTTCAACACAACTGTAGGAAAAGGAACTAGGATAATGCTTTGAAAAATTACTAGATGCAGATTTACAAATTCAAAGGGAATATAGGTTCAAATCAGAATACTGGACAAGAATCCCCCAATTTTGGACATACTTTCAGAGCTGAGGCTCACCTCTACCAACTACAGCTGTGCAAGTCAAGTTCTGTCAATAGAAATCATTTCAGCACAGAAGTGTTTTAGCTCTCATGCACCCAAGAACTGTGCTATCAAAGTGTGTGCTAAATTGTTTCCTTGTGCTGGGAATGGTGCAAAACTTCACAAAGCAGCATGGAAAACTTTTTCAGTTTTGTTTTATTTATACACTCGCTTTTTCTTTTTTTTTTGGCTAAATCCACACAAAGTAAAACCTCTGATGCAGCCAAGATCAAACTGGTATAGTATCCTTAAACAAATATTTATCTAGCTTATAACCACCATTACAAAGTCAGCACATTTATTGAAATATTTGTGGGGTATGACAATAAAAAAGAAAACCAGGGCGCAGCTTCACCTGGAGGTGAACTGCATTATAAACAACTTCATCCAGCTCTGCTAACACCCCAGCAGAAGCCGTCATCAATCTCATCTTTTCCCATTCTTCTCTTCCAAAGGAAGGGTGAAAATGGGACCTGAAAAGTCACAACCTCTCCTTGAAAGATAAGTGAGGAAACAAATGGGAGAACCTAACATACCACTAGCAAAGATGATTGTCATATTGGATTAGACCCAAGGTTCACCTCCGTTTCAGACAAAGGCCAGCACCAGATGTTTCAGAGAAAAAAAAAAGTGTAGCAATACCTCAGTGGACAGATGTGAGCTAATTTGCCATGCACTTAAGTATCATCCTAACCTCAAATAGCTAGACACCAGAGATAGATGTATTTTCTTGTTCAATCAGTTTTAGAAACCGAGCATATCATCATGAAAAGGGATGTACTAATCAAACTATGTGAGTGTTTCTACAAGGCAATCTGGCAAGCAGTGTTGCTGATACTGTCTTCAAGTCATTTCTGATCCTCAGCTATGTGATTCCAAGCACCAAGGGAATATTAAGTAATTGTAAATTTTGGAAGGATTTATGACTATCAGTAAAGAATTAAAGGGTACCAATACAGCCATGCTCAGCAGAGACTTGTTAGAGCACAGCTCAGAGCTGAAGTTTCCATCTGCACCGGATATGTTCCAGCCTCAGGCAGCAGGAGCTAACCAGGTCTTTCCCTGCAATTATAGCTGCAGACAGGGGAAAGGGGTCTCCCCACACTGTCTCTGCCAGGGAGTGACCAAGGGAACCCTAAGCCCGCCCCCCCAACCCTGAGCACCGACCTGTACTCCAAAGCCCTCATCCCAATCCCAGAGCCTGTACCCTCTCCTGCACCCCAACTCCCAGCCTATACCCCCTCTAGCACACCAACCCCCCATACCTGGCCCCTTCAAATCTGGAACCCCCCTCCAACTCAAACTTCTTGTCCCCAAGCCTACACCCCCAGCCATTGCCCTTGCACCCCTGGTCCTCTGTCCCAGCCCTGAGTCCCTCAACCCCATCCCCACTTCTGCCACGTGAATATTATATGCACAGATATGAAGGTGATGTACCACACAACACCCTCATGTCATGTCTCCTACACACTGGTTCACATAAGAAAACTTATTCCACTCATGGGTGGGAAAAACGAGAGAGAACACTGGTGATCAGCCCTTGGCCCTGGGTCCTGCTGTGGAGTCAGCAGGTTCTGGGTGTGAAGAGATTTGGAGCTTAGCAGAGGCAGAAAGATCTCCCCGTGTCAATGCTCTGTGAAACTTTGGCACATTCTGGGTTCAGCAGCTCTTGGCCAGTGTCCCTAGTTGTAGAATCTTGGGCTTTCGCAGGGCACGAACCTGGCCACAGACAGTGTAGTAAGGAAGTAGGCTGGTGGCCAGGCTTTTGGTGACCTCAATGCTCCAGTCAGGGGCTGGTTCTAAATGCAGCGCTGAGAGCAGAATACCCCCTGCTGGGGGAAGGGGAAGCAGGGTAGGGTTGAAGGGCCAACGCAGGCAGAGACAGTAAGAAGGGGAGCATGCAAAGGGATGATGGGTGAGTAGCAGAGGTGCCACTGCCTGGCACCTGCCCGCACTCACCAGCCACTGCAGCCAGAAGCTGGCTGAGAGCTGCACACAGTGGTGGCTGTGTTGATGGATCAGCAGGAGGTACAGCAGCCTTGGGACCTGTAGTTTGGCCCAGCCATCAGCCTCACACCCCCACCTCCCCATTACTGATGGCCGGATCACCACCCTCACTCACTGCTGGTGGACAGGTGACTGGCAAGCCAGCATCAGCTAGTAGCTCAACCCACCCATACTGATGAGGGGGAGACAGAAAATATGGGACAATTTACCCAAAGTCAGGACATCTTCAGGAGGAATTAAATACAGGAACTTCCCTTTCAAAATGGGACATCTGGGCATTCCACCCCTGCTTCATTTGTTGCAGAAATAGGATCATGTGTACCATTGGCAGAGCTGGGACAGGCAGATCTAAGGCTATCCAAAACTGAAGTCCTGCCCCCCTTAGCTAAAGGACAGGCACTGCAAAGCCCTGGCCACAAGTGAGAATGCGCAACATATGAGAACTCAGTAGAGTGAAGTCAAAAGAGATGTGGGGCAGTTGGGGAGCTCCCCTGTGAGACAGTAACCCCCTTCCTGGTGCTGGGAGGCATGAGCCAGTTGGGAGCCACAGCCACCCGCACAACTAGGAAGGGCTCCCACCACTGGCAGGGCAGCAGACCCCACAGGGCTGCCACTGCTGGACACAGGGAGCATCCTTGCACAGCAGCGACCCCCTTCTCAGAGCCTGATGACAGTGCAGCTGTTGAACACTTCACATCCCCTTCCACAGGGCAACCATCCCTGCAACCGGGGAGCTCTCCCCTGGGGAGACAGCACCATTTCAGCACGCCATGGCATGGGGCAACCAGGAAACCACATTTGCTTGGCAGCCACAACTGGGAAGCCACCCCCCACGGCATCTCGGTTTTGGCCTATGGAAATATAGTCACCCTACAGAAGAAAGGCTTCAAGATGACAATGTTGGGACAATGTCTGGACACTGTGTAGAATCAAGCAGGAGGGTTTATTATGCACAGTGCTGTGTAATAAACCTCCTGCTTGATTCCTAAATGGTGTCTAGACTTCATTCCTACACAGACATATGCTAGCATCTCCCTCCTGCCACAAAGCATGTCAGAGGGATTTGTGAACTGCACCAGGTATGCGCCTGTGCTCACACCCACATGGAGGAAATGACAACTAATAACTTCTGGGTGGCTGGGGTCCAGAGCAGTGTGTAGACTGGTTCATCATACTCCCTCACCTTCCTCAGGTGACAGCAGGTCCCACCACATGGTGTTATGATGAGGGCAAGGGCAAGGGCAAGGAAGGGGATGGTATGAAGCAAGATCACATACAGATGTTTTCTGCACACAGTTCAGAAGCAGACTGGCTGGATGTGGTGCAGCTGGCTCAGGTGGCCAATAGACTGGTCAGAGGAGCTGGCAGGGCAGGGGCCTAATGGTGAGGTCTGAAGGGGTGGGGTTGGGCAGGAAGTAGATACCCATGGGACCTGTTCAAAGAAAGTAAGAGAAGCAGGAGGCAAAAGCTGCCCTCACCTGCTGGAGCACACTACAGGGGACATGCAAGACAGGAAGCCCTATATGCTGACCAAGAGCCACAGGGTCCCTCCAGTCCCTCAGTTCAGTACTGGGTTAGGTACTTGGTTAAGGCGACACGCCCCACCATCAGAGTTCTGTGACTGAAGAAGGGATTGAACCCAAACTGTTCACAGGTGGCCACAAGTTGTGAGTTTCTCCTTTCCTGAATGCCTAACTTGAAACCCTGGCGTCCAACTTGCAGGAGTGCAGAACGTTCACAGCTGCGACTTTAGTCCAAGGGGACTGTGCTTTGAACATATAGTGTTATCTAATGCCAACTTCTCTGAAGAACCAGGTAGCTGGTATGTCACATGGGGCACCCAATTCAGTGGCCACTTTTGACTTTACCACCTATAAAATGGTAAAACCTCTGTAAGGTGAAAGGAGCTATTACCAAAATAAATCAAATGCTTGTGACCCTCTCAGATGGCATAATAATGACTCCCATAAAAATAGCCTAGGAGGAATTTAATTCAGTCTTCAGAACAGTATTTGAACAGAGAGCAGTAAATAAGATCTGATACTACTCACTGAATAATGAGCAAAGAAAATGCATTTGAAACTCTATTCTGGGTGTGTCTGATTCAGCAACACCCATGGTACTGGTGCTGGCAGGGGGAGAAGGAAGAAGTGGCTCTGCACACTGCCACTCCCCCTCCTGCCAGCTGGGGAAATGGCAGCACAGTCATACTCTTCTTGGGTTTTACCCCTCCACTCCTATAGCTGGGGTGGGGGCAGCGCCTGGGAGCAGTGGGGACTACAGACAGAATTATAAAAAAATATAATTTATCATTTTGAGCAGTACTCCCTAATGCATAGCACTGGACTGAGACTCAGGAGACCTGGGGTCTATTCCTGGCTCTGTTGCTGGCCTTCTGGATGACCTTGGCAAGTCACTGCTCCTTTGTGCCTCAGTTTCAGTACCTGCAAAATGGGGATAATGATACTTGAAGTGCTTTGAGTACTACTGATGAAGAACTTTATGGTATGAGGGAGGTATTATATTATTTATTATTACTCACGTTTGATCAGGAAGCACTTAAACAGAGGAGGATGAAGTACCATTAAGTTCAACAAGCATCAATCAAAGCCAAAACTCTCCACTTCAGCCTTGTGGCAGAAAAAGCAGCAGCATGTAGCAAAATTATTTTTGTTTAATTAAAAAGAAATATGGAAAGTGTTCTTTTCCGTACAAGCAAAACACGATGTTCTTGAAAAGTTGCAGCTACACTAAGGTCTACTTTGAATGGGACATCAAACTTCTGCCTAGGCAGTTCAAACACACAATCAGTACATTCCATTCAAAGTAAATACTAAATATGTGAATAGTGGTTATACCGAAAAAATTGGTTTGGATTACATGTGTCCTGGATATAATTTTCCTCTGCTTAAATACTCTCCACAGTGAGATAATTCTGCCTCTCAATATAGCAGCAACCCCCCACATTCATTTTAATTTGTTCATATTTAAGAGTTGCACCTACCCCCAGCACTAGCTGCATCATTTTATTCCTCCAAAATACACACTAACAAAATAAATCCCTAAACAAGCCCCTTGACCCAAATATCTTAAGAAACAGACCTCCCTAACACCTACCCAGTGAAAAAAAAAATGGCCACTTTCCTCCTCCCCAGAAAACAGCCTGAAGAAAACCAAAAACATCAGTTCTTGAGCATCTGGAGTTTATCAGTTACAGGCTATACTGAACCATGTTGTAGCAGCAGAAGGAAGCGATTTCCATATTCAAGGATCTTTTCCTGAGAACTCCCAGTGCCTTCCTAATTACGTTAGAGCGCAGTTGGAGCAATTGCTCTGACACCACAGCAGGAGAGATTGTCTCTGAAGCTGCTAGGACCCAACCATCAAGGGTTTTATAGATCAAAATGAACATTATTATATGCATCAGATTTTACAAGGAACTCCATTCAGCTAGACTAATTAGGCTGTCTAGGGGAGTGAAACCACTTTATCCATACCTTGAACAGAGGAGTCTCTGCCAACAAACCAGGATCTTTCTTCATGATTTGCCACAGCTCCTAAAAGGACTTGATTTCTGGCAACTTGGCTTAAATTATTTGATATGTCAAAATACAGAAGAGGAGTGTTGTGCCCTTAACTTATCTAAACTCCAGGAATCATTTGTCTATATCACACACAGTTCAGCACCCTATCATCCATGGAGACCCATACCTAAAAATAAGCAACAGATAGGAGTGAGGAGAGAGTTGTTTCACCTCACAAACATCCCTACCCCTATGCATAGCCAGAATTTAGCTGTATCTGTGACTATGCTGAGTATCATGAGTGAAACATCTTTCCCCTCAAAGGGCAAATCTACACTAGGAACTTACTTTGAAGTTCGGGGCTATTTCGAAGTACCCTGTGGAGCATCTGTGCACATTTCCCTTGTTCAAAGTTAATTTCGAAGTAAGGGAGTCCAACTTTGAATTCCTTACTCCATTCCCATACTTTAAAGTTTATCTTTGAAGTAGGGTGTGTGTACCTGCTCAACTTTGAAGTCTGTTACTTCGAAGTTGTACTTTGAAGTAAGCAACTTCAAAGTTATTTTGTACTGTCAACACGGCCACAATGTACCTAGTTTGCATTCTCAGTACTGAGCAATTGGTAATGAAAGAATTATTGTCATCTCTTTAGGCTTTACATACTGTAGCTGAGTACAACAGAGTTGCAGGAGAGACTAACATGCACCACATCTGAGGTTAGTTTTCCACGTGACAGGTACAGAATATAGCTATGCTTCTCTCATTCAAATGAAGGGGGCTTGCAGCTACTTCAGCTTTCAGCATTTTTACGTAAACCACATGCCTTTGGTGCACTGCAGTCCACACATGTCCTACACCAAGAAGGTCCTCACAGCCCATTGCCCTTCTTCAGCTTCCTCCTGCTCAGAGCCAAATTTAATGCTTTTAGGAGAATGGCCTTGTTGTTCAGAACATTATAACGGGTCACTTCCACCAGCCTGTCAAAGTCATGGGGCTCATATGTGAAGTTCAGTGTGCGGTAAGGAGAGTCTTTTCCCTCAATAACAAAGTCACCAAAGGATTTCTCATCTTCGGACTTGCGCTCTACTCCTGCAACCAGAGAAGAATGGTCCATGAAAGTCATACTAGAACCCTTTTATTGAATCACCAGTGAAGGCCACAAACCAACTAAGCAGATGTTAACTTTTGGTCACTCTCCAGGCCAGACATTACATGACAAGAGGAAAACTACATGCCCCATTCCTCCTTTTACCAAAAGTAAACACTTCTGTTCCTCTTTCTATAAGTAAATAACATCCTTAATAGCTTACAGGAAACAAGATAAGGGAAAACTGTGATATTTCAGGTTTGAGAGATGAAAGGGGTGAGATGAGTGTCTCTTATTTGTAGTTTTTTTTAATACTTCATATCAGCCAAGTTGGTCTAATAAAATGTATTATCTCACCCACCTTGTTATTCTACTATTCTAGGACCAAACACAGCTATAACCACATACATTTTGTGTTAAAGCAAGTTCAGCCAGTCCTGCATTCTGTCTAAGCTAATCATACCTAAAATACTTTAATCACAGGGTTTTGATGCACTTTCCCTCACCTGGTGCCTTGTATTTCCGGAACGTGTCATTCACCAATGGGAAGTGAAGCACTATGGGAGCCTTTGGATTCTTATCATCCGTAAACATGTAACACTCTTTTGGTTTCTTCACATCATCTTCACTCAAGATGATTTGTGGAAAGGGAATGTCCCGTTCTTCACAGTATTTCTGAGTCAACAGTAAAACCTTCAGTCACACAACAAAAGTCAAAAGTTAGATCCTCTTTTACTCAGTGGAAACTCAAAAATAGAGAATGTTTTCTTTCTAATTATTAATTTTATGGCACAACTACCAACTATTCAATATTCATAACTTCTGTTATGTGGCAAATATTTCATTAAGCAGAGGCAGCTTGTTACAAATGACAAGTTTGGGAATTTTTCCACTGCCCTACTCTGTGACCAAAAGCAAATCAATTAAACTCTCTGCCTCAGTTTCCTTATCTGTAAAATGGGAATAAAAGTTCTCACAGGGGTATTGTGAAAAATTAGTCAATATTCTAAAGTGCTGTGAATTTAATGACATTCTAAGTATCGTTATATTTAACAATTTTTAAAAAATGTTTTTTTGTATATCTTTCAAAAGTTAGTTAATCAATCACTATCATTTTAAATAGCTAAAGCTGTAGTTAAACTTGAAAGAATTGGACTCAGATTTCTCACTTTGTTAAAAACAAATAACATGGTTCCAAAATTAAAGTTCAAAAATTACAATGAAGAAAAGTAAACAGTATATACTATGATGCGCTTGTTAGATAAGTAATACACTGTCACCTTTTTCTGACAATAAAATAAGGAGATGTTGGCTACAGAATGACATGGTTTGTCTAACATTAGGATTTTAATATTGAATCTAAGGGACCTCAATTAACAATACTAATGCCTTATACTCTATGGAATAAGGCTACACAATTGTGTGCCACTAGTCTCAGAAGTCGAAAGAAGAGTAACATTTAAAAGAGATTGGCACCCATGGTTCTTGAGCAGAAAGACTGGCATTCTATCCCCAGTGTCTCTGTAAAGTTCCACATATGTCACGTGAAGTTCACAGTGAATTGCATGGTGTGAGAACTGAAGTCTTGAGCGGCTTAGATTTATTACAACATATCCTCTGTCATGATGGCCTGTATTCAAACATCTTTGACTGAGCCACGGTATGAAAAATTTATATTTCCATGCTTCTTTCCCTGCCTAGTGCTGCTCACTTGTGTCTCACCTGAAACGGAGCCTCCCAAGAGTAGTTAAATGATAGGATGACATCTACATCTCTCTCTGGCTGGAGCACCAAGGGAAAGGGAGAGTTGATCGAAAAACCGCCATCTACCAAGTACAGGCTGTCTACCATGGGAGTCAGCTGGTTAGGAAAAGCATCCAGGTGTGTACCTAACAGACACATATGATACCAACCCCCCCCGCCCAAAAAGTCACATTAGTTATCAAAAAGAAGGGGGGGAACCTGGAAATGAAGCAACAACTGAAACCTTAAGGAGAGGCCTCTAATACAGGGGCAGCCCCTTAGAGCCTAACCAAAATCGCCGTTGATACAGTGCAAAGAGCCATATATTATTTTTCTCTATTGATCAATTGAGCGATAGATCAACAGATAAAAATAAATATATAATATATGCCTCAATGCCCTTCCTCTCCACCCCAGAGCCAGGCGCTCCCAGGCCTCCCAGGTTGGGGGTGCCTGACTCTGGGGTAGGGGTGGGGTTTGGGCTAGAGCCAGGCACTCTAACCCTAACACACACACACAGAGTCAGGAACCCCCAACCTCTGTCCCGCCACTTTAACCCAATGCCAATGACTCACTGGAGCTGAAGTCACCAGCATCACTGCCATCACGCGCTTCTCCCTCCAAGTGATGGGGCTGGGGTGCAGACCAGCAGAAAGTATTCACAGTGAGCAGCTCTAAGCCAGAGCCACATTTCATTCCTCAAAGAGCTGCATGCAGCTTGACAGCCATGGGTTGGCCACCACTGCTCTAATACATGTTCTATACTCCCATACCAAAATCAGGCCTGCACTCTGGATATTCAGGAAGAAAAGCAGAAAATAGATCTGCATCACTAGGTGGTGATATTTCATTGCCAACAAGTTTGCCAATTCCGCTGCTGTAACAAATTGACAAATACTCCACTAACTTCAGCTGAACTGTTCCAAATCTACACTAGCAAAGAATTTGGCCTCAAATGCTAAAGGTATGCATGATTTTAAAGTCTTATTTCTTTCAAAAAGCCTACCTTTCCAGGCCAGAAAATTCCTGTTCTTGACGTAATCCTTGTGAAGGTACAAGCCGTTCATGAAGTTGAAGGTTTCCCAAGAGGTGACACGGGACGTGAAGATATCCTGGAAAATTTGTAATATTGGTCCCCCTGGTATAATCAGACGAGTCTTTAATCGACTGCAGTCCTGAAAATGGAGTCTTTGGCCATCATCTGTAACACAAGCCACGAGAAGAATCAGAACGTACTCATTAAACATACTTATTCAAGCCCACCATTTCAAGATGATTATATTTTCATAAATGGCAGTTCAACCTATTTTCAGACAACTTTTTTTTTCCTCCTACAAATATTTACACTGTAAAAATGTATTAGACTGAAGGTCTAAATTAACTGAATATATACTGATGTTTCATCATTTAGGCGGCCTTTCAAATTTCACATGTCATGTAACCATTCCAAAATAACCCCAATGAAAACTGTCAATGTATGCCATTAAGGATATGCTTTTAGATGGGGACAACAGTTAAGATTATCAGAATGGTCACACTGGGTCATAACCAAAGGTCCATCTAGCTCAGTATTCTGTCTTCCAACAATGGCTATTGCCAAGTGCTCCAGAGTGAACATACAGAACAGGTGATCATCAAGTAATCCATTCTCTGTCATCCATTCCCAGCCCTGACAAACAGGGACACCATACATACATAATGTACATTATACTATAAATATTGAACATTCACTACAGTATTTCTTATGGTTACAAATGGGACATAGTGTAGTGAAATTTCACACTGACACAACAAATGCAGACTAGAGGAATGTCTTTCTACCACCCTGTTGAACGTACTTCTGTACCTCTCCCAGTCACCATAATACCAGCACAACTTACAGTCTTTATCATGTGTAGGCTCAGAGCATCCCTCTGTGGAAGGGAAATGTGACTACCCACTTGCACATATGCAGAACTGAGGCCCAGAAACACTTGGCCAATACTACAGAGAAAGCCTATGACCAAGAAAGTAATTGAACCCAGGTCTTTTGAGTTCCCAGGTAACACACTCATCACCAGATCTTCCTCTTTCACTTTGTGGTTTGGATGCAGGACTGGGACAAGAGGCTTGGGTTCAATTCCCAGATTTTCCATCAGCTTCCAGTACAATCATGGACTAGTCACTTATCCTGCCTGCACTTCTGTGCCACTATTCCTTATATGTAAAATAGGAGTAATACTTTCCTACCACCCAGGAGTGTTGCAAAATAGTGTAGTCACGTGAGCCAGATTAGGCAGTGGAGGAGAGGAGAAAGGGAGAGAAGCTAATTGTGACTATTATTTCATCTACTGTGTAAATAGAGGCAAGATTGCTGAAACAAACTACATGCAGAGGAAAATGCAATACAGCTTCAGAGCAACTGTGTAAATCATCCATCTCAGTCTTCTCTGCCCTTGGAAACTCCACAGAACTTCTTAAATTTTGAATTTACATTAGTATGATCTAAGAAGAGATGTCTAGAAAACCCAGTTTTTAAACAAAAACCGACTATTTTACAGACTACTGTATGCCCTTACCTATGACTTTGATTATATCTTTTAGAGACTCTAGAAAGCTCAGCCCTGAGCCAACTGTCTTCAGACAGACATCATCCAGACTTGCAGCAAAGGCACTGCCCCACATCCCTATAGGCAGAGAAGAGGTAGTGAAATTAGCAATGAAGAAATTAACACCTCAGTAGGCTTTTCAAGCTCAGTGCAGTCAATAAAAGCTCTACCATTGGGTCACTGCCTGTGAGCTGGCCCTGTTAGAAGACTTGAGCCCTATGCCCAATTATATTTTTCCCAAATAATGGGTTTCAGCTTCAACCAGTGCTTGGGTCAGGTGACCAGACAACAATTAACAGCCCAAGGCTAGGTCATCCAGAATGAAGGAGACTAGTCTGTCAGTGAGAGGAAGACTAGAAAAGACCAAGACACCATCTCTACAGACAGGCCTAATCTTAGAAAAAAGGTACTTAAAAAAAAAAAAAATGGCATGAGTCAGTAAACCTTTTTGTTTGGACCAAACCCAGTCAGTCAGTCTCCCTTTCACAACTTTCTCACCAGCCCAGGATTGCTGTATGTCATTGGAACAAGTCAAACTTATCTGCTTCCTCACAGATGAGCTCACAATTAGGTTAAGCTTGTTGGTTCAGTTATTACAATCGGTGCTGAGTGAGACCTGAAACCATGACAGGGGTAAGGGGAGAGAATCTGGCAGGGAGCAGGAAGTCACATGCCACACACCAAACAACTCAGGTCTGAGTGCAGTGGGAAGAACTGAAATGTACACATCTGAATTTTGGGTTTCTCTTCATTTATGTTCATTGTCTCTGTAACAGCAATGCCTGTGGGTTATAAAATAGCTATGTTATGTTGTAAATATTAGACTATTTGTTTCTTCATCATAGGATTTCACAACATTAATTAAATTCATTTCTTTAGTTCCTTCTGGGACACGAAGGTCAGGAGTCTGACCTTGTGCAGTCCTTGATGAAAATCCTTAGAAACTGAGCTCTGGGTCTCCAGCTACTCTTATATGGGAGCTGGGTTGTTTTTTTTTTTTTTTTGAAAGGCACTGGGGAAGGAGAATGAAGTGAGGTCTAGACCAGCCAAGGTTATATTTAGTTTAGCCATCATGGCTCCAATGCACTTCCATGATAAAAGGCACCATATACGCCGGTACTCATTTGTCTATTGTGGAACATATGGTATGTCATGGCTCTGTGTTTTAGGATGAAATGGAATGCTGACTATTCTATCACTGCAACATTTAGTGTAAGACTCACATACCTCAAGGTAAGAACCAGAGACAGCACAGCCATCGAAACAAGTCTTAAGGGCTAACGCTGCCTTCACTGTGTTAAGAATGCAGTAAACCCCTGAGTTACGCAGGTGACCCAAATTTTCGTGCAAGTCAAGAGGAGATGAGAACCAGGCTGCTGCTTGCCAGGAGACTGACCAGCCCATCAGGATCTAAATGGCAGCCTGGTTCCTGGCTCCCCTGGGCTGGCGGGACATGGGAAGCTGATCGGCCATGAGCTGGTCAGTTTCCTGGGTGCAGGAAAGCAGTGAGGAGAAGGGAACCACAGGGCAGCCTTATCTGGGGCTGCTCTTGGGGTGGCATGGGACCCCCCCACTCCTCAGCCAGGGATCCCACACAGCTGGCTCTGCTGGCTGGGTAGCACCTGGCCAACTTCCAGCTGTGGGGTCTCCTTGCCCCCCCAGCCGAGGATCCCGCAGCTGGCTCTGCCAGCCGGGCACTGTCCAGCAGGCTTCCAGCCTTGGGGCTGGAGGGAGTCCCCACCCTGCCCTTCCCCCCCATGCCACTGCCTCCCCCTTGCATAAACACAAGATATATGCATTTTGAATGCATATTTCTCAGGGTTTACTGTACTATCCTTTAAACAGATTGCAGTTGTCGAGAAGTACCATTCTTCAGAGGAGCTTCATTTAGGCCTTGAAGACAGAGATGCTTTACCCCTAACTTCTGGCTTTATTCTGAGCATCAGTTTATTGCAATTCACTTTGAGGAAGAACAGTTTCTGATTTGAAGGACAGATTTGTTAATTGCTAGCTCCCACTGACATTTGATTCTGAATGTGAGCCCCAAAAAGTAGTCATTCCCTAGTATCAAACACTAGCATCCAGCTTCAAGCCCAGACACAAGACAAGGTTAGCCAATGGGATCGAATTTCTGTGTGCCCAAGCAAATCACTCTCTTTGGAGCAGGGATCTCATCTGACAGGCAGCCTCAGACACTGACTGTCCAGAAAAAGAAGGATGATAGCAGCTGTAGTACTGCACTTTTTTCAAACAGGTAGGGATGGTGTGGTTTGAAGCCAACAGTTCCCACTGACTTCTGCTCCTCATAACCATCACTACATTCAGAAGCAACGGAAAGCCAACTAGCTTGATTTTACAGTTAAAATGATCAGTGGTGAAAGTGTTAACATCAGCATTCAAATGCTAAATTTTAGGTTTCAGAGTTAACAATTCATTGCCAATAGAGGCAGCGTCTACATCTCTGGGTTTTTATTTCATGATGTCAATTACAGTCTCAGGAGGCCAATGCTCTACCTGGTAACATTCAGATGGGTTCTTGCAGGCTTAAAAAAGGTTTAGCATCTCCTGCCTTTCAAATTCTCCAGGAAAAGATTGAACAACATTTACTGGGCATTTGGCCCCCTGAAACTTCAGAACAGAATTAGCCCTTTCCCATTTCCTTTTCCAAATCAGCAGAATTAGAACATACCCATCAGAGAGCACATCCTGGCCTCTGGATGTTTTTGGATCAAATGCCCCATGAAGAACTCACTGCCAAAATCTTCTGTTCGGACGAAAGCTCCATACTTACGGAATCCAACCTCGTAGGGAGTGAACTCACACCACTCTGAGGGTAAGACAGCAGATTAACACTTATCTCAGGAATACTCTGAAGCGAATTTTCCCACCAGTAATTCCTTTCCCAAAAGTCCCATACCTAGCTGATCTGGTTTGACCACACTGGGGGGAGAAATGGTTGGCTTTTCCAGAAAGGTTCTGTGGGACCTCCCTATGCACTGAGGTTTGGGAACTAAACCTTTGGTATTTGTATCCATCAGCCATTCTTCCTTGCAGAGTAAGGGCACAAGCACAGAAGGAACTATTGGTTTCTCAGCACTTCCACTGCTGCTCTCTGGCCTGGGCTGGTGAATTCCCATAGCTGGTCCCCTAAATAGCCTCTGCACCAAGTTCAATTATTCAGTATGAGCATATGTTTGGGCATGGAGAGAAGGAAAAACAGGATTTAACACCTAGAATGGGGAGGGGTGACCTTCTCAGATGAGAAATCCTTAGCTACACCACATTTTAGGGTGTCTCAGTATACATTACAATTATGGCAATGGCAATCTAGATGCTTGTTATAGAATGGGCTCCCTCACCCTGGACTTCTCCTTGAAAGCAGCCCCCCCCGCCTCCCTCTCCCTCTCCCTCTCCCTCTCACACACACACACACACACTACAGTGTACTTTATTTACAATGTCTTATGAAGCTTCATGTCCCATCACCATATGGGACAGCTTCAGTAGTAGTAGTAGGCATCCTTCAGTCTGCATAGACTATGGATCGCGCCCTTTATAGTTTCAATTGAGGACTTCATTTACAGCATCTACTGTGACTATGAAGACTCACACGAGAGTGACAGTCCTTGCTGCATCTCTTGCAGATGTGGTGGGTGTCTAGCAAGTCCTTAGTGTGCTTTCTGTGCGCTCGCTTCTCCTTTGCTAGCTGTCTGATCCTCATCTCGCCCATCTGAAGGCCCTTGTGTAACCCCTGCCTCCATCTGCTGCGGTCGTCTGCTAGTTCTTCCCAGTTGTGCAGCTCGATGTCTACCTCTCCGAGGTCTCTCTTGCAGACATCTTTGTAGCGCAACTGGGGGCGTCCAGAAGGTCTTTTGCCAGAGGCTAGCTCACCATACAGGATGTCTTTTGGAATCCTTCCATCATTCATCCTGTGGACGTGGCCAAGCCAGCGGAGCCGACGCTGCCGGAGGAGGGTGTGCATGGTTGGGATTCCAGCTTGCTCGAGGACAGCAGTGTTGGTCGCTCTGTCCTTCCATGATATTCCAAGGATGCGCCTGAGGCGGCGCAAGTGGAAGACGTTCAGCCTCTTTTCCTGGAGGGCATACAGGGTCCAAGTCTCGCTGCCATAAAGGAGGGTGCTGAGGATGCAGGCTCTGTAGACTTGCATTTTGGTGTGAGTGTACAGCTTGTTGTTGTTCCACACTCTCTTGCCGAGTCTGGACAGAGTTGTGGCCGCTTTTCCGATCCTCCCATTTAGCTCAGTGTCCAACGACAGGGTGTCAGTGATGGTGGACCTGAGGTAAACGAACTCGTGGACGACCTCTAACGTATAGTTGTCAATGCTGATTGATGGGGATTCGGCAACATCCTGACCGAGTACATGTGTCTTCTTTAGGCTGATGGTAAGCCCAAAGTCCTTGCACGCTTTGGAGAACTGATCCAGCAGTTTTTGAAGCTGGTCTTCTGTGTGAGACATTACAGCAGCATCGTCTGCGAACAGCATGTCCCTGATGAGGACTTCCCGCACCTTAGACTTAGCTTTCAGCCTTGCAAGGTTAAACAGTTTCCCATCAGATCTTGTGTGCAGCAAGATGCCCTCTGCTGAAGATCCAAAGGCATGCTTCAGCTTCAAAGCACGCGTAATATAGGAAAAGGGTGTGAAGTAGGGAGAGGTCTCACCTATCTTACATATTCATCTTGTTTGCCATTCCTAATTTTCTCTTCTGTCCCCCATTTAACACTTTTCTGCTAACAAGCTGAATCCCCTTGTTAACCAGATAACCACCCTGTCCTAATAGATTATCTCCCTGTTTGGCCCAAGACGGAAACCTTACAACATAGTAAGCCATCCTGAGCCTGCCCCCACATCCCACTGTCACATTGTTCAGTCTTGAAGCTCACCAACAATTCTACATGTTTAGATTCATTTTCCTTAGCAGTAATTTTTAAACATTCTTTCTGATGTCACTAAATCTGTGAAACACCCGGCTACTTAAAAGCAATAGCACAATGTTATGAAGTCGTGCCTGAACTTAACGGTGTCAGCAAAAACATTGAAGATGAGCCCAGGACAGAGTTCAAACCATAAGTACATATTTGTATTTCCAAATCCTAACCCTTCAGAGATCTATATGAGCTAGATACCCAAACCTCATTGCCATTTCATCACTAAAATCCTTCACTTCACTCATTAACATCAACAAATACACTTGGCTCTTCTTTGGAACCCTTCACCTATAGATCTTGTCATGCCTATTTTATGGGGGAAATGGAAGCATAAAGGACCTGCACAAGGTCACCCAATAACCTAATGGCAGAGATAGGACTAAGGCCAAGGCTTCCCAGTCAAGAGAGCCACTGGGCCATATTATTTCCCTAGTAAAACAAAGAAAATTACAAGAGTACTCTCTCAAGACAATCAATCAGCCATTCTTCCTTGCAGAGTAAGGGCACAAGCACAGAAGGAACTACTGGTTTCTCAGCACCTCAGAACAGTGCACTGGTTATTACTAGTGGCAGAAGCATTGCTCTCTCTAGATTTCCACATTTCAACTATGTTTGAACTCTTGCCAATTCTTTCTGAGCAACAACTACAATCATCCTTTCCTCTGGCCTTCATGAGTCCCATTATGCCCAACTCATGTCCGTTCAGAATGCTGCAGCAAAAACTGTGTCGCTCCTCTCTTTGCATCTCCCAGTGCTGTTCTCATAAGTGATTCATCTTCACATTCAAGGCCACTCTTAGAAGATCTCCTACATCTACTATCCGTCATCACTCATGCAGCATCAAGACCAATCAGCCAATACCAGCCTTCATTGCCTACTTGCTACATTTTCTAAAGGGCAGTTTGGTAGTTTTTCCCCAGTGCTGCCCCAATTCACTGGGAGAAGTGCTCCATAAATATCCAAAAAGCTACCTTATTGCAAATCCCTCCTTTAGACACCACATTGCTGCAATGCCTACAAACAACTTGACAGCTTGTTAGGCTGATGCAGCACTGAGACCATTACCTATTTTGTTGACCAATATCAGCCTATTGTTTTCTTGTGCTTTCTGTACCCACACAGTCTTATATTTAAATTGTAATATGTTCAAGTGCAGAAGCCATCTTTTTGTTTTGTGTTTGTACAGGACCTCACCCAGGGGGCTCTAGTCCAGGATTGCTCTTCTTGGGCACTACTGCAATAGAAACAAAACTATAATGTTGTGCATTGCTGCAAAGCTCCCAAGACACGTCACTGTACAGGCACCAGTTCTACACACATCAAACACTACGGAACATGATCGTAATAGACCAGGGCTGTGTGAAGCATGTCAGCCAAAGGGGCCAACTGATTTACTGGTGCTGGGCAAATGTGGGAGTGCTGTAGAGTTCTGCGCTTCCTAGAGGGGCAGGGCCTTGGACAGAAAGCCCTGGGTTGGGAGCAGCCAGCCCTCAGCATTGCCCCAAGTGAGCCACACCCCCTGCTCCAAGGCAGCCCTCAGAGCACATTGTGTTGTGCTTGGGCGGTGATCTAAAGGGCCCATGACTCCAGCCACAACCAATGCTGCAGTAGCAGTGGTGGCAACCACAAAACCCAGAGTTCTTTCGAATCATGAGGCAACTGCCCACTCTGCCCTCCACCCCCACCCTGTATCGGTAAGTCTGATGTCAGCCAATCATCAGTTATGTTAATTTATGATTTGTAGACTCTCTCATAAAGCAAGATGACTTGAGCACTTTTGTAATAGTCGCTCCCAGCTGTGGAAAATTTTGGACACTCTCTACCAAAATATTTGGAATAGCCAGTCTAACGAATGACTCAATGTCAGGGATGTAACTAGGAGGAGAACATAGTGGAAGAGGAACTTTGCCAAGTAGTGTCCAGTTTGACATATCAGCTGTTGAGCCCCCAAATACCAGCTAATCAGCACATTATGTCTCATGCTCATCGTGCTAGCTTCAGTGAATGGTGACGCTGCAAAGGGGAATATTTACAGACACACAAACAGAGGGGGAAAAAAATCAGTTGCATTTATACCTGTAAAGTCATCACGTCTAAAATTGTGCCTCACGCTGATTGCTGCATAGATGGGATAGGGGTTCTGTGCTCTCCTCACTGCTTTCTGTTGGTCTGATAGCTTAGATGGGTCATCCTGGTTGCAACAGGGAAAGAAAAACAGCTGAAGATGTTTAGAACTGAGCTGGAGCTATCTATCCCCACACACTCCAGTAGTCTGGAGCCCACTCTCTTTCCAACCTCAGCTATAACCATATCACAGGCTCTGAAGAGTCTCTCTCCACAGTGTAAGGCTCACCTGTAGTTTACAGCAACACTTATATGGCCGAGATGCTTTGTATTTTACAGGCACCCTTCACTAGTTAGTTGCTCTTTTAATCAGATTCCAATTTGCAAATTAAATTGTTTTTGAAAAACCACATGGTTAAACATTTGTCACCATATTTTCTCTGATCCCTCACATTCCAAATGGTGGTCAAATGAACGGCTTGCAGTCTTCTCAAATACACACAGTAAACTCTTTCATATATGAGATATATATGGCAGCCCCAGGACCAGGAAGTTGCCAGATACTCAAGTATTCTGGATAACAGAGGTATACCTAACAATGCATAACACTAAAGAAAAACAAGACTAGCTGTTAAACAAAAATGTATACAGAGTACCTAATTTACCAACAGCAATATTGTACACTGTGTGCTTATACTGTATTTGCTGTATTGATTTGTATTTACTTTCATTATACTGTACTTACAGAAAAAAGTAACAAATTTACTTCTGGTTAACATTCCAGTTATTGGAGAGTGCTGGGTGATAGAGTAAAGTCTTTGATATCTGGCATTCTAACACAGCACTTTTCATCTATAGAGCTCAAGGTACCGTGGTAAGGTCAGTACCATTCCTGGGCCCCAGACCTCTGTTTAGTATACAGTCCCACAGAAATTTGGGTTCCTCAGCTAGAAAGGCATGGGGTTGGAGTGCCTTGGTCTGCCTGGTCTGAGTGAACACTCCTTGGCAGCCACCAGCTGACCTCTGAGGTTACCAGGGAAAGGAAAGCCCAGAACACTCATTGTGGAAACTCCTCCCCACCCTTCTGTCTCTGGTAATGCTGGTGCTCTCTTGATCCACTCTCTGACTCTCTCTCTCTCTCTGTTACAATCTCCTTACCTCTCTCCAACCTTCTCTTCCACACTCTCCCCACACCCTCCCTACTGCCCAAAGGCTTTTTAAAAAGGCCTATGGCAGCCTCGAGTGACATCAGATGGCCCTAAATGATATTAGCCCCTTCCCTGCTGCTCCCATTCTGCCTGCAGTAACTCCTGATTAGTCATGGCCATTTCTCCTTTTTAGAGCTGCCTCTCTCCCCTGTAAGATACCATTTTGGCCAAACCCTCTAACAATACATTATACATTATATTATCCCCAATTTATTAATACAATAACTGAGGGGAAAAAACCTCTGAGGTTTGTTCCAAGACTCCTCTAATCCCCAGAACAATTCTAAACATATCAGAGAGAAACATTTTTTTTTTCAGAAACACAAAAGGATGGCTATGTTAACTTCCTAATATGAAGGCAAAGAGCAGTATATTTCAGAGTCTAGAATTCTTTACCTTCTGGTGTAGAAAATGTTGTATAATAAGGCCCCATAAGTCTGTGAAAGAGACTTTCCGTCCATCGTTCTGCATTGATTTGAGCTCCTGGATGTAATATTTTATTCGTTCTGATGAAAATGCCCCTGCTTTGCTACTAGATACTTTATCTCGAGCATCACCGATTGCACCTTGGAGATCCTTATGAGACCAGTCTGTGTCTTTATACAGTGCAGACACACACCTGAAAAATTTACATCAAGATTATCATTAAATGATATTAAACATCACCTTCCAGCTAAGTGTTATTACTAGTGAACTGAGAACTGAACTGAACTGTAGAATTCTGACAACCCAGAAGATTAAGTACTCAAGATAACAAGCATTATGAGATGGAATTTTAAGTTTAAAATATGTTGGGGCACCTGAGACCAACCTAATATCTAACCTACCAGGCAGGGTTATTCTGAGACCAGATTAGCTAACGTGATTTAATTTACAAACATTAACTTACTCATCCTCACGACAGCCATGAGAACTAGGTATGGGGCTCCAAACAGAGCCAAGATAACTGTTTTCTTCCTCTCCCCAGAAGAGAATCTGGCTTCACAAACGTTTCTATGCAACTTTCTAAAAAAGAGCAGGGTGTACTAAGTGGAGGTGGACCTCCTCCACGGGCATGAAATTTCAAAAGGAGGAGGCACAGCATGATTAGCTTTTGGGTCTCTGGCTCAACTCTCTCATTAAAAATGTTGAAATATGTTACTGTTTTTGTGTGTGTGTATTCAAATGTATATACTACTTAATAAAGCTTTTACATTCTACATATTTTCTTACCCCTTCGCCCCCCCTCCCCCGTATAAACATAAAAGAAATTTCCATGGGTTTGGATTACATTAGACAGGATCAGGGGGCTATTAATTGAAAGGCTGAAAAGGGGGCCAGATGTGAAAGGTTTGCTCACCCCTGTTTTAGATGAACAGTATATATTTGTTTTTAAATTATTTTCCTTTAACATTTACATAAAGAGTGTGAATTTTGATCATACAATAGGCAGTTAAGCATCCAAGTCTCACAAAACCTCAATGGGAGCCAGGCATCTACTTGCTGTTGGTGCTTTCTTTCTGTAACGCATTTAAATAGCTTCCATCAGACATGCTGCCGTAGGTATTAAAACAGTGATAAAAATCTTTTTAACCACCCAGAACATTATGACTTAACATTGGATAGGTAATTCCTACATATGGAACACAGTGGTTTTTTAAACTTTATGCGCATTAAATCAAGTTCTCCCTTGGAGTGCCACAAAACTATCCAGCTAGACGTTTCAGGGACCATCACTGCATATCACGCACCAGGTAGAACCTGAAATTCCACACAGATACATTGTGCTGTCCAGAAGGCTGAGCTGTTGAAGCCCCGACAAGCTGCCATAGAGTGATGTTAGTGCTCTGATCCCACCACCAGATCCCAAAATTGCTACCACAGGGACCTGCAAACAGATGAGAAACAAGAGAATGAAACATACCAAGTTACCTATAAATTTAAACAGATCAAAATGTTTTTACTCTTTGCTAACCTAAGGGAAAACCCCCTAAAAACAGGAATAGTTATATGCCTGTTAATGTGCTACTTACATTCCAGCATTAAGTTCATCTTGACTGATATTTTAATGACAAAGATCATGTACTATAAAGAGGTGTGATGTTAATTATGTTCCCCGAATGCCAGTCATTTCATCACAATGCCTAGCGATAGTCCAGAAAACCTACACTGTCATAAGCTAAAAATATATTAATCATTTCTGAAGCACTCTTATCTAAGATTGCAATAAGGAGATCAGGGCTATTGGACCAGATAGTGTAAGCACAAACACTCTTTCTACCCTTTCCTACAGTTCTAATTCCCTCAAACCGGGCGGCAGGTTACAACACAAGCTTTGCTGGGTCCAAAGGTTGGCCTTATTTTAATACCTCAGAACTGTCCTAAAACCACATGATGCAGTAGCTCTAGGTGAGAGAATCCAAAGCAGTTCTCAAAACTCAAACTACAGAAATTTTCATCAGCCTTTTTGGAAAAATTATTGGGTTTTTGTTAAAATTATGTTTTATTCCACAAAAGGAACGCCTACAAAAAAACAAAAAGTCTGAAAATACACTGATATCTAGGGCTTTGTCTATATCACACAGTTTTTAGTGACATGGGCCTGTCAGTAAATGTCGGGCCATGTAAGCGCTGTCCATTAGCACTTTTTGCTGACACAGCTTCCACCCCTTCCACACAAAGGGTGCCTGCTTTGTCAGCCCAAGAACGCTCCTGCCAACAAAGAATGGTTTACACTAGTACTTGCAGCAGCAAAACTTTTGTCATTGTGGGGGCAGAATAGTTAAGTCCCTGTTAAAGAAAAAAACTTCGTTGCTCAATTGCCAGTGTAGACAAAACCTAGAACTCAAAAGTCTAGAAGGTCTCTAAACAGAAACTCACCACAGGCTACTCTGTGAATGTTCTCTGAATGGAGAAAAGTCCTGTTTACCTGCCAAGAGCCCTACATATTTAAATGATCACCAGCCAGTCGTAGTAGTCCTACAGCCATCTCTAAATATTGTGCTTCATACCTCATCCTTCCCGGGGGCGTCTTTTAACTTAAGGGTCTTCATAAGTGCCCGAGAAGCCATTTTCTTCCTCTTGTCCAAAAATTTTTTCTCTTCTTCACAGAGGTCAAAACTAAGGCGCACGTCCAGATCCCAAGTGCTTATTACACGAACAGAAGTTAAAAGAAATAAGGAGTTTTCAATCCATTTACATTGAAAAAGGGTGTGTGGTAATCTGATGTAAGGTTTCTAGGTTTACTGTCCAATCGCTCTATTAAACACAAAACCTGGTGCCCAGTATCAAGTTTAAAAACAGAATTTTAATAAAAAGTTAACTTTATTTATCCTCATTACTTCAGTTTCTAGTAAATTCAATCCTGTAGTGCCCAAACACCAAGACTTAACAGTTTCATACCAATACAGTTAACGTTATAATTGGTTAAAAGAAGCAGATAAACTGGAAAGGAGCTGGGATGCCTTTAGCAGAAGGAAGATTCTCAGAGGCACATGGGAGGACGACACATTTGGAAAGGCTGGGTTCACTGAGAAGTACACAGAAGGGGGATGTCAGGGATAAGATGATGGAATAAAAAGGATTTGAGTCATTTTAAGAGCAGAAAACATCTTAAGGGCTTGTAGATGAGGGTTGGATCAGAAAACAACAATGGCTATGTTAAGATCCAATTAGGGATAGCATCTTATTTTAAAAAAATTATGGAACTAACAAAACAATTTACGAGCCCCTTATCCTGACCTGTTTTGCTACTATGTACTAATCCTTTCCTCAACTTTTGAACAATTATTTTATATTAAATTGGAAAGCTCTTTTTACCAGAGGCTGTCTCTCTTTTTCTGTACAGTTCCCAGCACACTTTGGTAGTACAAGTTAATCTGGAATGCTCTCATCTGGCAATACTTGTAATCCAGCCTGGTTTTCATTAGCTCCAAGACAACTTATGGATGTGGCCAAGTCTCCTGGGGTCCCACAAAGTTTGTTTACAGCCACAAGTCCTGGCTTTCAGTGTTCTGTGCTGTTTCTCTGCTCTAATTGACATTTGTCTTCTAAGAATCTAGTAAGCAGTGGAATGTTGGTAATGCTGCTAGACAATATGGACCTCCAGTGGGTTGGCAAATCCTCTCATTAGGCACCAGCCAGGTCCTAAGGGTGCCAGACTGGACAGGTTCAACCTGTAATACAAAACAGCTACTCTGTGTTTGCACATTTAGCTCCTCATTTCTAAGGCCCACACCCTAGAAACTTACAAAAAAATTGCGCAGATTTCAGGCCCTTTCCTGATATCAGTGCAACAAAAAAAATAATTTCACTGTGAAAAATCAAAATAGACTTGAGTTAGCAGAAGAAAAATATCCAACAAGATTTTATTTTTTCATTACAAACCATGAAAATTGTTAATAAAATGAATGTGTTTCAGGAGCAGTTAATGAAGCCACTCAGATCATTCACTACAACAGTTAATCTGATGAAGTGGGTTTACCCACAAAAGCTTATGCTCTAATAAATCATAGTCTCTGAGGTGCTACAGGAATCCTGGTTGTTTTTTAATAGAAGTCAAGTACTTCCTCATCATAGGCTCTGCAAGACTGACTCACCTCTCTTCAGCCTTCACACTCAGATCCAAACTGTGTCCCTGAAAAAATAAAATAAATCCCAGGTGAGCCTACTAACAGGGCACAAAGAACATCCTCATCACTGTTGTCAGATACGATTTGAGATAAGCAATTCCACCAGTAAAAGCAAATACACCACACACCTCGTTTTCTCCAGTGCCTGTTTTAGTGCAAACAGACTTCTTTTAACAGTTGCTACACTGGAGTAATATAAACTAGGAGGGTGGGGAAGAATGTCTATACTATTTCTGTTTTTATTTTTCCCTTGCTTCTGAAAACTGATAGGCAGTGATGCTTATTTTGTAGGAATCAGCCCCAAAAATAGCACTTTGAGAATAACTGTTGCATAGCCTATAATGATTTCTTAGCATGATGTTGCAGAATTAATGACATTTTCTTGACATGTTAATCTTAATAATTACAGCAAAACATGGTAGTTCTCCAGAATCCAACTGAGTCTTTAGCTACAGTAACACTAGTTTTTAGTCCCAAATGCCAGCTTCTAAACACTGATGCCTTTGTCCCAAGAGTATTACAATACATGCCAAAGTATCAGTGGGTTACCTTGCCTAGAGGAATAGTCATGTCTACTTCCTGTCCAACAGGAAGTGACTTAACTGGTACAGTCCCCTGTCCCAGAAGCATACTGTGCTTTTCTATATCAGAGGTTATTTCATCCTAATAACAGAAAAGAATAATCCAACAGTCACAGAGAGGTAATCTTCATTAAAATTATAATTTCACCTGTGAAAATGCAGAACAGGAATTGTCACAAAGTGGAGTTATTCACATACTGCAACTCAACTAAAACTGTACAGAAGAAAGTCTTACATCATGTACTTTTGACCACCTTATCACCACTCTGTCCACCCAGCCTTCTTTGTTGGGACTATTTCCATCACCCTAAGTAACATCAAAAAAAAAATCTAAACCCCTCTTTTTTGAAAATAAACCCGTCACAAAACATTTCTCTTTGGACTGAGTTGCTCTGGTCTGTGGCCAGTATGAAGTGCTACATTCCTACCAGGTTTAGAGTCCAATATGTTGTGACCTGCTTCCAGCAGCACTTCATTCTAGCCCTGGGAAGCCAGATGATATCAGATTCTAGAGTTGTGGCTTTTTGTCTAGATAGGGTGACCATATTTTCCTATGCCAAATATGGGACACCTGGTAAAATTGCTCAGACTTCAGTGACTTCAATGGAAATCAACCAGTCCTATGCAGTACAAATGTTCAAAATAACATTGTTTATTGAGCACCCATTAAAAAATATACTATATTCTTATACCTAAAAGGTAAAAAACTAAAAATATATATTTTAGTTGAACTGAAGTTAGCCAGAAGTTTATAATGGAGAATGCTGTGTACTCATGGTTTCTAACACAAAAGCTTTTTTCTTCTCCAACTGTAATGTCATATACACCTCACTAAGTCATTTACTAACTGTAACCAAGTACATACCATGGAAACCTGGGAACGGGGCTGCAGCCCCATGGCTGCAGCTCCTAGCTTCCCCATACCCTGGGGAGCTGGAAACAGGGCTGCCGCCCTACCCTGTGGGGGAAGGCTCCCCAGCACCAGAAGGCAGCTGCCTCATGGAGGGTTTCCCAGCTCCACGGGTACTGTCCTGCAGCGCAGGAGTGATGGAGATCTCTCTCCACAGAGGTCTCCCTGGCCGGAGGGGCAGCTGCCCCAAAGAAGGGCACCAGGTCCCCTTAAAATTTTAGGCAAGGAGCAAGCGGGGGGACACACACTACCCCCTCCCCCAGATTGGGAGACAGAATGCTATAAAAAAGGACATGGACAGGTGACCTGCTCATGTGATTCTCCTTTGCAAACAAACAAACATTCTCCCACACAGGGAAGAACAATGGATTTTCCTCCACATGGACAAGTGTATAAAGAGGATCCTGAGGCTCCTCCATTTTGCCTTCAATCTTCAGTCCAGCACATCACTGCATGAACAACTCTGCTACGAACTGAGTCTGGAAGGATTGCTGACCTGTCCCAACAAAGGATGCACTCCAAAGACTTTTGAGATAGCAGCCTATTCCATCTGCTACAGCCTGCATCAAGAACTTTGACTAATGTACGTAAATAATTAATTTAACAGTATTACTCTCTATTCCCTCTTTTTTAATTAATAAATCTATAGACTCTAGATTCTAAAGGATTGTCGCAGTGTGCTGTTTTGGGTAAGTAGATATTGACCTGGGGATGTGGCTGGTCCTTTTGGGACTGGAAGAACCTGTGTGGATTTGATGAGATTAGTTTATATAAACTTCTCATCTGCCTAAGGAGGGTTATTGGTTGTGGCACAAGAGAAGCTGGAGTGTCTAGGAAATTGCTTTTGTGACTTCTTGCTGGCCAGAGTGGCATCAGAAGTGTTCTTCGTGACTGATTTGGTTTGCCTTATAGTGAAGGACCCCAGGTCTTGGGCTGTAAAAGTAGCCTGGTTTTAACCAATTTGCCCAGATTTGACTCTCAGCTGTGCCCAGAAAAACCTATTCTGTTACACCAGCTACCAAATTTAGTGTCCTTTGTGGAAAAATAAGGGAGAACTACAGTTCAAAGACACTGAAAACATGCTGAACAACATGTTTTTGTCTGAAATTTTCTAAAGCAGATATCCAGCATGGATAATTTCAGACTGGACATTTAATGTCTAACAAAAGTTATAAGCCACCGAAGAGAGGATATTGTAATAGGTAGTGTCAGGGAACCTTCATATTAGGGAGTATTACCAGCCCCATCTGTCATTTCCGGTTCTCTGCGAACAGGGGAGACTGGTGAAAAGGGACAGTGGGGATGGGGAGTCCTGGTCATGTGACCTTCCCCCAGCCCAGGGAAAGGCTGGAAAACGTCCCTCCCAACCTCATGCCCTACCCCACCACCACCTCTGCCCCTTCTCACTCTCCCAAAGAATGCAGCATGGGAGACTAGAGAAGTCAGGGATGCTTCTGGCAGTGGGGGTAGGGGTGACCCCCACACACTCACCAGCAGTGGTAGGGCAAGGGGAGCAATGCCGCCCCAACTCACTTTGCTCCCCCAGACATGCCATTCCACTTCCTGCTCCCAAGCAACACGGCCAGAGGAACAGAGCAAGCTGGGGCCATGTTGTTTTTACCCCCTGGCTACCAATGTGTGCAAGGTTAGGAGGAAGCTGAGCCCTGCTGTGGGTGCCAGTGCCCCGGTTGTCCCCACCTCCAGATGCCCAAAGACTCAGGCACCACCAACTGCTGGACGGCCCCTTGCCCCTCTCACCCATGGCACTGGGTTACATGCCCCCTTGAGTCCCCATATACATTGCCTAAGTCTGTGAGAAAAATCGCTTTCAATGCCAGCATGTATTTGACTATTAAATAATGGCACACCAAAAACTGGTTTCCTCTCATCTCTGAAGAAATCCTTCGTCAGATGAACATAAGCATAAGTCAGTGCAAATTATTGCGTAGTCCTGGACTACGAGAAGCTTTGCTTCAGGAGGGGCGTGTTCCAAAAGTGGGCTATACGCAGAAGTTAAAATAGATGCTCACCTGCAAAATGTTGATTGATTGTTCCAGCTCCACCTCCAGCTCTGGACACATCTCTTTGTCTACATGAAAGACAAAAGGGGTCCTAAAATCTTCATCGCTGTCTGGTCTGCATGGAATGCACAACTGTTTCTCATAGGCCCCTGGCACTGATAGCTTCACCTGACAGCTCCCTGAGAGTAGGAATAAAAGGCTTCAGTTCACAACAGTCACTGAAATACACACTGAAAACTACAGAATTCTATTAGAAGGGACAGTCAGACCTCAGACACTAAAGCAAAAGCCTCGTAGTTTTCTTTCAGGTGGTACTTAATGAAAAGATGCAATATTGTACAACAATTTAGTAGCAGAATAGTTAAAAAGCAACTTTTGGAATTAGTAGCCAACTACGTACAGGTTGAACCTCTTGTCCAGCACCCTCAGGGCCTAACTGGTACCAAACAAGAGAATTTGCCAAACCATGGGAGGTCAGTATTGACTAGCAGCATTTCCAACACTTCCACTGCTTACTGGGCTCTTAGACATTTAGGGATAAATTACAACTAAACAACAGCACAGGACACAGAGCCAGGACTGGTGGCTCTAAGCAAACTTTATGGGACCATGGGAAATTTGGCCACACCCATGATAAGGGGTCATCTGGCTAACTAAAATCTTGATGGATTACAGATGTCACCGGATGAAAGCGCCAGACAAGAGAGGTTCAACCTGCATTGCTGCGACAGTGAACCAAACCTTCTGAGAATTGGATGGCAAAGACAAAACTCAGGTGAGGATCCAAACTTCCCCCAAAGAGGATGAATGTGCTCATGATAAAGCAATAGAGAATGGCTCTTCCATGAAAGTCACAAGCAGCCCTACCCTTTTCACTCAGCTTCAACTTTTCATCTTTGTTGATTACACCTTGGAGAGACAAGCAGGGATGAGCCTATATGAAAAGCCAAATCACACCTCTGGTTATGAGAGCTCCATCATTTCCCTACTGAAGCATAATCCTGTGAATAGGAAGTAGTTTAAAACATAGATCCTGAGATTTATTTCTGGCAGTGGACAGGGTTTAGGTTTTTTGATTGTTGCTTGAAATAAAAATAAATTTCCCTACCTCATAGCTTCCTCTCAACCTATTCTACACAGACACAGACTGACAGGGTACACTGACTTTTTTTCTATTTTTCATTCAGTTTTAATGACACTCCACTTGCCAATGAAAAATGCTCCAGTCTGTTATTTGGATCAGCTTCAGTCCATATTCTCCTGTTCATTTCATTAGCTGACCAGTCCTTCCTTCCCATCCCTCATCTGTGACAGTGATTCTTCACCATATAAGAAACCATTTTCATACTCCCATTTTTCTGAAGGACTTAGAGGGACAGCATGATATCAGACCCTTTGACCTCCAATTTCAGATTCAGCAGCCAATCCAGCAGTGATTTATCCCATTTACTAATAGTAAATGACTGGAAAGAATGCACGCTGAACCTGCATATTACAAAAGTACAAAAAACACAGAAGAGGGGTGGGCCAATAAGTGCCAGGTGCTGGTGGATAAGAGAGTTAAAATACCTACCGATACTCCACAGGCATTGTTTTGAAACCAAATCTACTCTTGGCTTTGATGCCATCTTCCCTAATGGAAATTAGACCCCCTATGATGGGTTGGTGCCCTAATTCCCAGAAATTAATGTTAAATATTTTTATACTAACATTCAAGAAAGGACACGAGTGAAGATGAGGAAATGGGATGCACAGATTTTGGGGAGCCTCTAATTTTGAAGCACTCATTCTGTTATCCACTGAAAGGCTGCGGTAGGTAACAGTTCTCTAATGCTTAACAAATTGACTCTACTCACTCACCACCAGGACACCATTGGTGAGGACCTCAGTAGGGGCATCTGAGCTGTGAAGGTAAAGGATAAATATGGATGAGTTTGGATTTTAATTTGCCATTGGTCCCTCATTTTGATGCCCCTCCCCTCCCTTTCCAAACTGAGTGGCAGCTCAGTGAATGGGTCTCAGAGAACAATGGAAATATTTTCATTATTCCAGGAGAAATAGCTTCCTGGCTTTGTGCAGCTGTCATGTGCACTCTCACAGCCACCTCAGTATCCAGGAGGGAGATTGGTCTTAAACAGAAGGAGACCAGATGTGAAGCAAGTGTTCTGGATAAGCAGGTACACACCAGCATTGTATTACAGAGATTATAGCAGTAATCTTCCACTGCAAATTAAGACTTAATTAACATGAGCTTCACTACAGCGATGGCAGATAGATGCCAATGCTATGATTTTCCTTATTTTGATACCATAGCAACAGGATTCCAGCAAGGTGACATCTGAGAGCACTAAGGCCCTAGTGCCAGTGCCATAAGGCTGAGGAGCCTTATGTCTCCATAGCCTTGGAGACATTTATACCTAGGCTCAGACGTAGTGTAAAGAATTGGCAGGGGTGAGAGAAAACAAGGTATGAACAATGCACATTTATGCTAAGCGGTGTATTGACAGAGTCAGACTCACCATTTTTTTAAGTAGAACTCTACATCCAGCTCCTCCTGATCCTTTAAAAAAAGGTATCAGACACAGAATGAGACCATCTCTGATCATTTGAAAGAATATGAAGGAGGACTGGGTTCACCCTGTAGCTCCCTATAAGGGTATATACTCGAGAGATTCATGTTGCCCTTTTTTTGCGCCCCCCCCTCAAAAATAGTGAAATTATATTCCTAAATATGGCCAAGAAAGGAGTGAGAAAGTTGGTGGGTGAGGTTATATATTTTATTGGACCAACATCTGCAGATGAACGAGACGCACTTTTGAGCTCCATAAACCACTTCTTCAGTTCAGAAGTCTGACTCTCACCAAAAGAAGATGGTCCAATAAAAGACATTACCTCTCACCTTGTGTGTCTGCTATCCTGGGAGGACACCACCACTGTAAAAAATAGGCATATGACTCAGCTAATCTGCATCCTTTGGGCAGAGTCACATCTACTTTCTTCTCTGGTGAAGAAAGCATTCTTGTTTTACATTAGACTTTTCAGCTAAAAGAGCTCAGAGAGAGTTTAACTGACCAGTGAGTGTGTTACAGTTCCCACTCTACTCAATCTGCAGAGGGTGAGAGGCTGTTAGACCTCCCCATTTAGGAAGATTTAGGTCAAGCTATAGGAGCTTCTGCTTTTAGCTCTGGAGGTTCCCAGTTGAATCCTCGGTGCATCAGTCAAGATGATAGCACTCAGAAAGGCACATATTTTATTCTGGATCCACAGAATTACTAGGCAAGATTAAATGCAGAAATTGTATTACTTTCTCTGCACAAAACTGCTCACCTAAAACCTCAGAGCCAAATACTCCAATTCAGATACTCAAAAACACTGCACTCTTACTTTTGCAAACAAATCCCATCTTAATTGTATGGGATGTGACCATTATGTGTAACGATGCAAAAGCAAAACATTAATTGGGATTTTTAGATTGCAAATGCAAGTTGCAGCAATGACAATTAGAAAAGATAAGTCTGGTTTTGTGAACTTAACCTGGAAATAGTTTGACACAAATACAGAAGCTCACAGTAATTTTTTTTTAAAGTCACTTTTCTGGATATAACCAAATTGGCATGCCAAAAACTATTACTGCAACTTCTTTAAAAATAATCATTTCCACTTCTCTTATTAGAGGCAGGAGTTTGTTTCTGAAAATAACTTTCTACAGCAATGTTGGATTGAAATTGCTACACTGTGCTATTTTCCATAACCAAAGAAGCAATGTGCGCTGAAGTGCTATTCAAAACACTTCTACTGAGAAGCTGGAAAAATTGAGTTCTGAAGCAAACTTGCTCACCTCCCACCAGTTCCAAAGAACATGACTAGTCCCACTGAAGTCAATTCCTACGATTAAAGCTCCCTAACTGCTTAAGTGTTACCAACACCAAGGCTTTCAACTTTCAATATACTGATCTTTGACCATTGCAGCCATAACACCCAACCAATAGCAGCATTTAAAAAACATGTAAAAAAGTTAATCCATTATAAACTTTAGAGTTAAAATAGCACCGATTGTCAAATAAGTTTTACAAAGCCACAAACTCATCTGAATCAAATTATTTAAAACTGCACCCCCTCCATTCAAGTCATTTGGTTCACTGTCTTAAGGTAGTCGAAAGGTTCTACCAGGAGAGAACAGAAGACAAGACAACAGATAGGAGATTGGGAGGCTGGGGGAGGAGCAGAACAGAGATATATGTGATACAGAGCTGTAAAATGCTCTGAATTTCAAGTTTATCCAGAGGGAGAAAGAAAACACTGCCTTCCCCTGCACCTCATACCCACTAACCCTAGATATGGGCAAATTGGAAAAAGTCCAGAGAAGAACAACAAATAATTACTGGTCTAGAAAACATGACCTATGAGGGAAGATGGAAATAACTTGGCTTGTTTCATTCAGAAAAGAGAAATCTGAGAGGGAACATAATAGATTTAAGGGAAAGAGGGACAAAAATTATTCTCTTTAACTTCTGAGGATAGGACAAAAAGCAGCGAGCTTAAACTGCAGTATGTAAGGTTTAGGTTAGATGTTAGGAAAAACTTCTTAATTGTCAGAGTGGTTAAGCACTGCGATAAATTGCCTGTGGAGGTTGTGGAACCTCCATCATTGGAGACTTTAAGAAGCAAGTCAGAAAAACACCTGTCATGAGTGGTCTAGATGATGCTTTCTCCTATCACAAGGGCAAGGGACTGTACTTGATAACCTCTCCAGGTTGCTTCATAGCTCATGGAACTGAAAAACAGTGCACCTGCCCAGACACGTGCAACTGTGTTACCCTCTAGAGTTGCTGGACCATAAAAGATGTACAACCTGACGAATGGTGTGATAACACACAGGATACTAAGAAAGAGAAGCGGGTGTTTTGTTAACACATCCAGTGTTTGAAACAATGTCAGCTGACACCAAAATGGCTGAAAAGAGAACCTGTATCATTTTAAGAGCATCATGAAAGCACATCACAATTTCTGCAATGTAGAGAGGCTTCTCTCAGCGTGAACCTCTGCACGGCTGCCTCAAACAGCTTTGAGGAAGGTACTTGGCCACAGGGTGAATGGTACCAACCTCTGGGTTTAACTGGAAAGTGCGCTTTATGGGTTTGCCTGGCTTTATACCCTCTACATCAAAGACAACGGAAGTAAGTTCATCATTTGCGAAAAAATCTTCATCAAAGAGGGTCAAATACAGCATGTTCTAAAAGAAAACAGAACAAAACAGCATTCAAGGGATGAGTTGGAGGATGAAAGTACACCTTCTCTCTCTTCCCTTCCCTCTCCCCTTACCTCCTCCCACATGGCTGATCAACAAAGGGCCATATTCACATTAATAAAAGCAGGATGAAGGACGAAAGTGATCTGATTTACTAAGTACTGCTGTTGGTTTTACACTCTACTGTTTATAAGACACCATTTTAGTGGTCTGAAAATGAGAGTCCTTCTGCAACAATTTCATCTTTCTCCATTCGGAGAATTCGCCCTTTTCCAAAGACCTTGTGACACCATGGAAGATCTAGTTCTTTGCTGTTTCACTGCTTTTGCTTTGCTAATCTAACTCCTACCTGTTGGTAGCTTTCTGACAGCTTGTCATTTATCAAACTGTTCATATCCCCACCACCGCCAAACCACCATTCGCAAACCAGGTACAGCTGGGGATCAATCGGCATTAACTAAATACTGCAGAGAGGGTGGCATTGGGGAGGAGAGACATGTCTAAGAAATGCCACATTTTTTAAAAAAAATATCATACCCTTGTTTATCTATCACTAATCTCAAGGCAGAGCACTGACAGTGATGAAAACTTCAAATTCTGTCATTTATGCTACACTTGTGTCCAACATTGTTTATATATATTTACTCTCTCCTCTCCCAACTTAATTGTCTTTCTGTAATAGTAGCATTATTGAAGTCAGTAAAACAAATTCACAGTCAACCTGCATATCACAAACACATTTGATTGAAGCTGATCCCAGAATTCCTGCCCACCCACTAACATTACCTAATTTTAAGGGTGTTAAAGCAAATCCAACCATGAGAGCCCAATAGACACAGGGTGGAAGAATGAACAGGCCAGGAAAGTTGACCTACATTTTCAAGGAATTTCCTTAAGCTTTATGGAGCCAGTATCAAATGAGTTACAGTTTATGATGGTGACCAATATTGATTAATAGTTTCCTTATACTCCCTGGTCTGTCTGTATCCCTCTATTGTCTCTTGCTTTATGCATCTGTAAGATCTTTGGGGCAAGAACTCTTTGTTCTGCAGCTGTACAGTGCCTATCACAATGATATCGCAAGAACCTGCTCCATCACTGGGTCTCCTAGACACTACAGTGATACACCTGTCAATCATCATAATGCTCTCTTCCCCTCAAACACATCAGAACAGTGCTTTTTCTCCCACCACCCTAAAAATCAGAAACCAGTACACAGCCCCTGCCCACCCACCTCCCACTGGGGTTCCCATTCCAGTCCTGTGCTACTGGAGTGGCTCTGGCTCCCGGCTCTGGGCCCAAAGAAGGGGCTTCAGCCCCACAGCAGGAGTTCCGGCTCTTGGCCATGCTCTGCTGCAGGGCATGGGAGCTCTGACTCCTGGACACACTGCTGCAGGGCGGGCCAGCAGGGGCTCCAGCAGTCCTGTGGCTGGGGTGCTGAGCCCCACTGGCAGCCACAGCCAAAGGAAGCCTGGCCGGGGGTCCCCACAGCCCTGCAGCTGGTAGCTGGCTGGGGCACCAAGCCCCACTGGCTGAATCAGCGGGAACCCCAGCTGGGGGCCCCTTCGGCAGCGCCAGCGGAGGGATCCCTGGCTGGGGAGAAGATTGACGTGGAGGTGTCAGTTCACAGTACCAGCACATACTTCCACAAAAAAGCCTGCATCAGACAGTACTAGAGAAAAAAAAACAGCTTCTCTCCTTAGCTGTGATTTTCAAGAGTGAGCACCATTATGCATCGGCTCTTTGGATGACTAAGCAGGGACTTAGAGAACATGTTTGGGTGTTGTGAGCAAACATCTCAGAATGAGACACCTTACATGAAATAAACAGCCTTTGTTTTCAAATTCAAGATTCCGCCACTCCAGAAGCGCCAGATAATCTGACTGCTCCACACCAAAAGGCTCACCCTCACCTTGACAGGTTCATGGATTCTGTACTGGAAAGTTTTATTCCACTCTGGATTACTGGAGTTGTCAACAACCTGAGTCCGATCAGCGTTTGGAGATGCAGTTGGTAGTTGTAACTGCACAAAGCAGTCTGCCTTGGTCACTGGAAAGAAAAGGATGGTATCAGAACAATTCTAATGAGGTGTGTTTCATTGCTTTCTGTATTCTACCATGTCATAGGATTGTGCAGAATTAAGCAGAAAAAACAAACAACAGCTGGGAGCGACTGGGAGTGTGCCCTCACTAAGAGACATTTTCAACAGCAGCAAACTGAATTGCTCTTCATAGCATAGCAATAGGTCATTTATCAGGTTTGTCCCCATGTTAATCCGTTCTTCAAAAGGAACACTGCTAAGAAAAGGGACAAAGATTTCTCCTGAAATTATTTTCCTGCCTTTTTGGACAGTGGACAAAAAGATATATCACTCCACCATTTTTAAGTTATGTTACTTGACATCACAATCAAACCACCATGCTTTCATGTGCAGTGGGCTCCATGCCCCAGAAGCTTAATGCCAAAAACAAAACCAGGAGCTGCACAATAGGGACACTGAAATCAATTTAATTTCAGCATATTGAGGTAAGGTGCCATTCAGACTGGGTATCACGCCTTCGTTTTCCGCTCTAACGTATGCCATTACGATAGTACCTGCATCGCAGGGAATTCTGGCACCTATATCCAAGCATGTGTCCTTATTCTGCATTCACAAATCCGGATTTCATAGTTTGTGTATTCTGGCAGGCAGACAAGCTGGCATACCCCTAAGATCTGGAAAGATCATGCAACTGAACTCCAGTGAGTTAATAAAAAAAAAATCTAGATTTAGATTTCCTCACAACTGTCTCAAATGTCTTGTCAACAGATATGAAGCCATGAGGAATGATGTATTTTGGCAGGTGTCCCTGCGAACAGAATGTAGTGTAGAAAGAAACCTCTCCAGAAAAATCAATTTTCTTAGAAGTCCCAAACAATCCAGCCTTGAGTAAAATTCTGTTTAGGCCTGTTCTACACGAGCCATTCCTTGTCCTATATTAAACCCTGAAGCTTTCCCAGGAAGTGTGACTTTTGCCCGAAATGCTTTTTTGCTCATGTCCTCCTTTCACTGCAGTGGTTTCACTTTCAGGACTGTGCAACCATCCAAGGGACAGTGTCAAACAACGATGCTTTAATGAAATGCAAACTATATTAAACTGAAGCTCTGAGGCAATAATTCCTTTGTCACTCAAACCTACACAACTGCCATCTGACTTCATCCTATGGTTTACACCCACCTCAGCAGGGCATTCCCAGGTAGCTCATGTTCTCACAGAGATTGGTGAGGTATATGAGAACTCCCCTTTCCTGTCTGCAGAAGATCTGGTCCTCCGGTCAGAATATCCTCCAGTTAGCCCCCTCCCCTCCTTCTCCAATGAAATCAAATACAGTAAACTCTCTCACATCTGGCATTCTATTATCCAGAACTCTACATAAGAACATAAGAATGGCCATACTGGGTCAGACCAAAGGTCCATCGAGCCCAGCATCCCATCTGCCGACGGTGGCCAATGCCAGGTGCCCCAGAGAAGGAGAACAGAAGACAATGATCAAGTGATTTATCTCCTGCCATCCATCTCCTGCCCTTGTTATGAAGGCTGGGGCACCATACTTTATCCCTGGCTAATAGCCATTTATGGACCTAACCTGCAAAAATTTATCAAGCTCTTTTTTAAACCCTAATAGAGTCCTGGCCTTCACAGCCTCCTCGGGCAAGGAGTTCCACAGGTTGACTGTGCGCTGTGTGAAGAAAAACTCTCAAATAACTAGCATTTTAACCATAAGTAAATTTTTGTTACAGTTTCTGTAAGTGCATTTGATTTGTCAGATTAATTGCAGTTTTTTTGGATCTCCATACTTACAAATGTCAGTCTGTAATGAAGACACTTAGCATCCTCCATCCCTCACCCCCATCCTTAAGTCCATGTACTTGATTTGTCCATTTTTATTGCAGTTTTTTTTGGGCCTCTGTACTGGAAATGCTATTGATCTGATGAAGTGGGTCTGTCCCACGAAAGCTCATCACCAAATAAATCATTGTTAGTCTTTAAAGTGCTACATTGCGGCTGTTTTGTTTTATAAGTACAGTATAGTGAAAGTAAATACAAATAAATTACAGCAAGTACAGTATAAGTTTAGTGTACAATATTACAGTTGTTAGTAAATAAAGTATTCTGTATGCATTTTTGCTTGTTTCTTAAAACCTGATCTTGTTTTTCTTTAGTGTTATGCACTGCTTAGTATACCTTTCTATCATCCAGGATATTTGAATATCTAGCAAATGCCTGGTCCTGGGACTGCCGGATATGAAAGAGTTGATTGTCAATTGGATGGCTAATCAATCCCCTTCATCATCTATCATAATAAAAGCTTGTCTATATGATTTTATTACAGGATATAACACTTCAACATTAGTTTTAGCTTTCTAGGTACTCAGGATTTAAGTAACTTCAATATTCGATGTTACAGATAAATCTAAAACAGACTTCCTCAATCTTAAAATCCATACTAATTGAGAAATCACAGTAAGGGAATTTTAGAAGTCATGGGGCTGCAAGAGCAAACATTAAAAGGGGAAGGAAAAACTCAAAATATTACATATCATGGGGCTGTAAAAGCAAAAATTAAAAGGGGAAGGGAAAAATAATCAAAATATTACAAACAAAAATGGATGGGAGGGCACAGAATAGCTTTACTTTCAGCACTATTCATGCACCCTGTGTGTGACACATTTACAGAGTTCAGCAATAAGGATAACAGCAGAGAAAGAAAAGGGGATTGTAGTCCAGTGAAAAGACATGCATAGATGATAGAACTCAGATGAAGAGTTAATGTGGACAAATGCAGGAAGGCAAGAGTCATCAGAGAAGGCACTCACAGACACAGTGGTGAGACTTAATGAAACAGGCCACAGCTGAACAGAACAAAATTATAGAACCATAAGGAATCTCGAGAGGTCATCAAGTCCAGTCCCCTCTATTCACAGCAGGACCTAGCACCATCTACATCATCATGTTTTATCTAACATACAACTAAATACCTGAAAGCTGTTATCATGAAACATTTGAAATGAAATGCACCCTAGAATACTCAAGGAGCTGATAGAGGAGGTATCTGAGCATTTATCTATCATCTTTGGAAAATCATGGGAGACAGGAGAGATTCCAGAAGACTGGAAAAGGGCAAATATAGTGCCCATCTATAAAAAGGGGAATAAGAATAACCCAGGAAACTACAGGCCAGTCAGCTTAACTTCTGTGCCAAGAAAGATTATGGAGCAGGTAATTAAAGAAATCATCTGCAAGCACTTGGAAGGTGGTAAGGTGACAGGGAACAGCCAGCATGGATTTGTAAAGAATAAATCATCATGTCAAGCTAATCTGATAGCTTTCTTTGATAGGATGACAAGCCTTGTGGATAGGGGAGAAGCGGTAGATGTGGTATACCTGGACTTTGGTAAAGCATTTGACACAGTCTCACATGATATTATTCTCAAAAAACTAGGCAAATACAATTTAGATGAGGCTACTATAAGGTGGGTGCATAACTGGCTGGATAACCGTACTCAGAGAGTAGTTCTTAATGGTTCTCAATCCTGCTGGAAAAGTATAACAAGTGGGGTTCCGCAGGGGTCTGTGTTAGGACCGGTTCTGTTCAATGTCTCCATCAATGATTTAGCTATTGGCATAGAAGGTACGCTTATTAAGTTTGCAGATGATATCAAGTTGGGAGGGGTTGCAACTGCTTTGGAGGTTAGGGTCATAATTCAAAATGATCTGGATAAATTGGAGAAATGGTCTGAGGTAAACAGGATGAAGTTTAATAAGGACAAATGCAAAGTGTTCCACTTGGGAAGGAACAATCAGTTTCACACATACAGAATGGGAAAGGACTGCCTTGGAATGAGTACAGCAGAAAGGGATCTAGGGATTATAGTGGACCACAAGCTAAATATGAGTCAGCAGTGTGATGCTGTTGCAAAAAAAGCAAACGCGATTCTGGGATGCATTAACAGGTGTGTTGTGAACAAGACATGAGAAGTCATTATTCCGCTCTACTCTGTGCTGGTTAGGCCTCAGTTGGAGTATTGTGTCCAGTTCTGGGCACCGCAGTTCAAGAAAGATGTGGAGAAATTAGAGAAGGTCCAGAGAAGAGGAGCAACAAGAATGATTCAAGGTCTAGAGAATGTGACCTATGAAGAAAGGCTGAAAGAATTGGGCTTGTTTAGTATGGAAAAGAGAAGATTGAGGGGAGACATGATAGTGGTTTTCAGGTATCTAAAAGGGTGTCATAAGGAGGAGGGAGAAAACTTGTTCTTCTTGGCCTCTGAGGCTAGAACAAGAGGCAATGAACCTAAACTGCAGCAAGGGAGGTTTAGGTTGGACATTAGGAAAAAGTTCCTAACTGTCAGGGTGGTCCAACAGTGGAATAAACTGCCAAGGGAGGTTGTGAAATCTCCATCGCTGGAGATATTTAAGAACAGGTTTGATAGATGTCTATCAGGGATGGTTTAGACAGTATTTGGTCCTGCCATTGGGGCAGGGGGCTGGACTCGACCTCTCGAGGTCCCTTCCAGTCCTAGTATTCTAGGATTCTATGATCTGAAGGCTCAGCAAGGCTCAGACTCTGAACACCTGGTTTACATAGCCAGTGCTCTAGCCACTGAGCTGTTGGGTGCAGAAGGAGCAGACATGTAAGAGGTATCAAGGGAAAGCTTAATCTATCTCAGGCTAATTTGAATCCTGGCTCTATTTTAGTCATTGAAAATAGAGACCTACATTTTAATTCCAAGAAGTCTGAGGTAAACATATGCTGAAAACTCCCATGTCAGAAGGCACCATTATCATCTGACCTCTGGATAACACAGTTTGACCTCCTGGATAACACAGGCCATAGGTCTCCCCAGGCAATTCCTAGAGCATATATTTAAGAAAACCATGCAAGCTGTGGCATTGCAGTGTTACATTAATGAGAGGACATGCTGGTTATGTTACTGTTGTGCATTGTGTAAAACATTAGTCTGCACAACTGTTGTCAAGTACTTACACAGATCTGTACCCTTGATGTTTCTGGCTCTAAGGACTTTTACTGCAAGGTTGTAGTAAGGATGCTTCTCACGCTGTAAAGACAAGCAGGTTCTGTGTTAACTCAGCCTCAATATACCTTCCAAAAACATGCTAATACCCAGGTAAGAGAAAAATGTAGCAACCCACACACGGTCCACTATAGCTAAATCTCAGTTCTGATATAGAACTATTTAAAATTGAGAAAGTGAAGACATAAGGCAGCACTACTGAATAACCAGCAAATGACAGAGGTGGCGCACCCCAGTGAAGGGAGGCTGAGAATTAAATGAATTCCTATCTTACCATCTAAGGATCTTTTTAGTGTCAAACTGACAGTCTTCGAACACCACCACTTTAGGGATCACAGCTGGTACAGCTCTGGCTCAAGGAACTGAGCTATCAATTAGATATTAAGTTAATTTTTAAACCTTCCTCCCAGCTAAGCATGTCACATTCATGTGTACAGAACACATGTTGCCAAAAGCATTTACATGCTCTGGCAGTAGCAAAGGTCCCATAAATATTAACAGAGTTATCTGAACATCTAGAAACCATACAACACTTACAGGAGAAAGAATCAAAACCCACTTAAGCCATTTCTTGCTTTCTGATAGAATCACCTAGTTTCTCGTAGTTGAAGTCAGGGAGAAGGTTAACCCATAAATTCATGTACATTTTTGACAGATACTTACTGAATTGGTCATAGGAGTGTGTGGTTTGTTTGGGATGGGGGCAACTCCGGTGGCCAAAAGGTCTCTAAACCTGGTGAAGGGCTGGGTCTCAAAGCCTGGGTTGCAGCCCCAGCACAAATGCTTACACAGCTACATTGAGTGCAAGTCATTTGGCCTAGGTTCTGAGACTGGCTGCCAAGGAACTTCTTCTTTCTTTGTAATGTAGACATAACCCTTAGTACCCACCTGTAAAATGGGGATAAGATTCCCTCCCCACTTCTCACAGGGGTGTTGTGAAAATGCATTGTTTGTGAAGCACTCTGATACAACAGCGATGGGCACCAAAGAAAAGCCCATTATGTAATTCATTAGTCTGTCTTCAGGGAAGGGTTTGAATGGGGCAAATAGGGAATTATGAAGATAAATCAAAATATTCCGTGCACTGAATGAGGCAGGAGTCCAATGGAAATATACTAAGTGATCATGTAAACAGAGGCTATTACAATGTATACACACAACAGGGCAAGTTAAGGTTGCATGAACCTTAGGCCTGGTCTACACTTACCTGCACTAATGATCTACTTCCGCTATGCAAAGAGCATAGCTGAAATCGACATACCTACCTCAGCATCTTGCATTGCTATAAGGTCGGCGGGGGGGCTACTATCCTGTTGACACCAGCTACTTTTCTCATCTTGGTGGAGTACCAGCGTCGAAGGGAATGAGCTTGGAGATCACTTTATTGTGTGTACAGCAGACACAATAAAATTGAGAGCCAGTGTATCAGTCACCACCACGTCGATCCACCACATAGTGGACACAAGACCTTAGTAGTGACATGTCCTAAGGTTTGAATGTTTGTAATCTTAATACTCTAATTTTTTTTTGAAGGTAACACACACCAGAGACATGAGATCTTCCTCTCCCTGTTTTCCCAGAAGAGGACTATTTTGTTTTTGAAGCTTTACTTAAGAAGGTTTTTCTTCTTTTTGTGTCCCAAACTAACCTTTCTACCTAAGCCATCTGCCTTTTTACCACTCCAATACTTGGTCTACAAGTTGAATGAAGGAGACACAAGGCTGCAGGTAAGGTTATTTTCCCCTCCTTCCTGGTGGAAAACTGCTGCCTGTAAGCGGCTAAATACAGCAAGGGTGTGATTGCGAGAATGCCTATCATCATGAGGGACTGAACTCTGACTCATGAGGATAGGTGGCGAGTTCTATGGGTCAGCAGTACAGTCATATGCCTGGCCTAGGGAGCCCTGCTCCACCAAAGTCTGGCACCTGGACTGTCCCCGACCCCACTTGTCACCCACCCACACTGACCCCCCTTCCCACTACCCTGGGCACTTTAAAACAGCCCAGTGACCCTTGCTGCCACCACCAGCAGCATAGCAGGGCTAGAGTGGATTCCAGCCCACTCCCACTCCACACAAGCAAGCTGGCTCCTTCCTGCAGCCCCATGCGGGGAGAGGGTTTTCCATGAGCTCTTGAGGTGATGCCTGATGTCTGCACCACATGAAGACACCCCCTAGTCCTCTGGCCCAAGTGCCCCAGGTTAGCACTGCACCCTCCCTTTTTCTTTCCTAGCACACCTATTCCCCCCAGAACCTGCACTCCCTCTCACACCCTCCCCCACGTCACACATCCGCCAGCCCCCAAACTCTTTCCCAAATCGTGCACCCTCACCCAGCCCAGTGCCTGCACCCAGCAGCTGGACACTGCACCCCAGACCTCCTCCCAGAGCCTGACACATCGCCCCTTCTGCACTCAAGCTACCTCCCACAGGCTGCACCCCTCCCTCACCCAAATTCCCTCCCAGTCCCTGAGCCTTAGGCAGATGAAGTTTGGGTGGGGGGAAGGGTACAGGTTTTTTGCACCCCTAAAATGTCTGCAAGCCTTCCACCACCGCTTGTGAGACAAGATTCCACAATCCTGACACCCAGGAGATCAGAGAGAACAAGAGAAGCACACACTTCTGTGATGGAGTCGGGGGAGTGCATGTGTGAGTCAGGCTGGATGTGAGAGGCAAGCAGAGCAGCTCCCTGTGGCTAAGGATGACCCTGGGGCTACAACTGGCAGGTAACACCTCTGCCCTGAACAAAGAGGAGGGAGGAGCCGAGCTGGGTTTGAATCTGGGGGCGGCAGTTAGAGGCTAGGGGAAGAGAGAGCTGGAAGTCAGCCAGCTGGAGGAGGGGGAAAGCTACACCCCAGAGGGGCACCCCTCGGGGTCTTCTCCCCAGAACGGGTTGGAAGGACTGTCTCTGGCTGCTGTACTGTCGCTTCTGTGAGAAACTGGGCATCTGTTGCCTAATAAACCTCCTGTTGTACCTGCTGAGTGAGTGTCACTCCTGCCAGCGGACGGGGTGCAGTGCAGGGGGACCCCTGAACCCCATCACAACTTCACTCCTTCATTTCACTAGGAAGGGTGTCACTGTGTACACCAGGTGTCACAGTCCCAGCAATAACAATCCTCTCCAAGGGCCCCTGAGAAGAGATGTTTATCAACAACTCCCATTCAGCTGAATCAGTCTCCAATCAGGAACACCCGCAACCAAAATAAAACATCAAAAGTGAACCAAAGATCTCTACCACTTATGAGGGGCAGGTCTATGCCAAGACCCATGCTTTTAGAGAAACCGGTACCTCTCTGATGCAGTTTTATCTCATCCAAGGCAAGGTGGTATCAGAACACACTGCAAGGTAAACATGCTAGGCAAAACCAGAATTGAAAAGTGACACCACCCACTTTGTACTAGCTGAGCCCCAGGAATGTGGTAGGTGGGGTCAGAACAGTCCCTGGATCCTAGTAATGCAGCTTTCTGTGTGAGCACTTGTTTGTGTGATAGGTTGAAGAGCGAGATAGCTTTTGGGATGGAGATTATGGCCAATGGGCCCTTTCTCCAGACTTAGGTTTAATCACACCCTGGCTGAAATTTACTTCACTGATTAAGAGGGGCCTTTTGTATAGGGTGAAATTCTTTCATCTTTCCTCCTCACTCCCCACCACCACCACCTCCACCCTCCAAGGTCTGCCTGCCTCTCATCCAGTCTCTGGGATGGAATGTCTGCTAGAGCACCTCTGCAGTCCACAGGTACGAATTTAGTGGTTCTTTCTGTAACACTCTTCAGAACACCTCCCCCTTCTCCATTTCATTTGCGTTCAAAGCGAGGCACCCCTCTTCACATATCACCCTAATATTCTTCTCACTAGTGATGGAGAAAAATTCTATTTTCATATCACACGCCAACCTTAAATCTGCTTTTGGATTCAAACCTAAAAATTAAATTCCTCAGTTTTGCTGAGGCAGTTCCAGGTCCTGCAAATCTTTCATGCTTTCAATCTGCTTCTGGGACAAGCATATTTTGGGAGGGGATGAGTTTCATAACACAACACAACAGACAGGCCTGTGACAGGTTTTCTGGGCGGAGTGACTTGCTAAGCATAACAAGCACAGAAAATTGCAAGGCTTGCTGTTCAGTTTGGAGATACATCTCAGAACTGGAAGGGACCTCAGGAGGTCAATCTCAAAGTGAAACTCGGTGGGTTTGAATTTGCGCAAGCCAAAGGGGGCAGCAATTAGTCGCCTCTAATTTTCCAACAACGTTTCATTGTCAATAGTTAATGTGGCAGGTATTTGCTAAAACTTCAAGCCAGCAAATCTCCAAAAATGACAGCTTCACTCTTCTGATGAATCCCTGGTTAGACTGCAAGGGACTAATGTTCAGCAACAAATCTGCCCTCTTGCCTGATTTTGCTCTTCCAAACCCTGTGTTAACCATAAATTAAAAAAATGCTTAAGTGAACAAAATCGTCTGCTACATAAAGCAAACAGAACCAGCCCTGACATGCAGACAGGAAATCTCATGAGTTCTCACTACGAACTTTGCTATTTACTGCCCCCATCAGACTTCATCTAAATCACATCTGTAACCACGTGAAAGAACCTGGGCTATACCCTAAATTGGCTGTCATGCAAGAATGTTTCTAATATGTAGTGCAGAAGCTTCAGTGTAGCTATAAAATAAGGTTAACAGCCTCTCTGTGCTACACATGGAACTCTGCCTGAAACTAAGGGAAAGAACAACTACCTACTTTTAGTTACCAGACCTGGCTGTACTGGCAGTGTAGACAGGTGGTTAGTCTGGACTAATTTTTGCCCATCTTTGTCAGATTCAGATTGTCCACTCCCATCAGCCTGGGAAGGAAAGAAAACGAAAGTGCTTGGAATTCTTCTGCGTCTTTACGGACAAAGTGGATTATGGGGAGATTTTCAAGAGCCTTTCCTTTGCTCCCACTGAAGTCAAGGGGAGTTTCCCAGCCAGTGGCTGCAATGGGAGCAGAGTTAACACAGGGCATTTTTTCAAATTCTTCCATACATTACCGAACAGTCCTCTAACCCCACCTAAGAAACTAGTGTCCTAGAGTCTAGAAACGAGCAGCTAAGTTCAGTTCCTACCACCACCTTTGCTATCCAAACTCCAGGTTCTCTCACACATGACATGACCAAGGCTGTGTCATAACTTTTAGTTGCTTCGTCATCTTGTGGATGATGACAGCCCAGAAGAGGATCCAAGGTTTACATTACCCGCTGGTGATAGAGCCCGGTATCCTCTCTCTCCTTCTTCTGGAAGAGCACAGCAGTCAACAGTGGGAGCATTGGGGATGACACCCGGCTAAGCAGCACAGCACGGAACATGGGAGACCTTCCCAACCCCTGAAGTACACAAACAGGAGCAAAAACAACAGTCACTGGAATTTGACCAGCCGCCTCCGCTGACACCTCTGACAGTTACTACAATAGCTGGAGTGAGTTATACTCAGAGCAGTGGGGGAGGGGGTGGGCGTGGCTTAAAGTTGCTAAACCATCAAGTTTTCAGCTTCCCGGGCAGGTTTTTGAAACTCTAGAAGTAAAACGCCATGGCAGTGCCAGCAAATGAAATAAATCAAGAGGAAAGAGGGGTCTGACAAGAAGCACGCTGAAGTGATTAGGGCTCAGAGCACAGCAGCTGCAGTTAGGAGTTTTTTTCCAGACTCTGCCACAAACTTGTTCTGTGACTTTGGACAAGTCATAACTCCTCAGGGCTTCTCTTTCCTGCTGTGTGCAGATCCCTATGTCACTGTTCATTAGTTTCTGAAAAGTGCTTTGAGATCCTCTGATGGAAGGCAACAAAAAGACAGACAAGGTAACAATCCAAGTTAAGAAGGCAAGAATTAAGGGTGTAAGGAAGCTATTTATGTCTATTTTACAGGAATGATGAGGGAGGCGGCAGAGGAAGTTATTGATTAAAAATAATTGTTAATTGCTGAGACCCTGAAGTTTGGAATATAGAAATAAAATGTATTTCAAATAAAAAGCAAGAAGGGTTTGGACAATTAGGGATTGAGACCTTTGATCAAATACTGTTGACATTACTCACATGAGTAAGACTCATTGACATCATCAGATTACTCTGGTGAGCAAGGCGAGCACAATGTGGTCTCTTTCCAGCACAGGGCTGTCCAACATCCATTGCCATTAATGTCAATAAGCATTGGATTGAATGCTGTAAAAGTTTTTTAAAAAAGTTTCAGATTTTATCCAGAGCTTGTTAATGGATTTGCTGGACTACTGGCAATTCATTTTGAAAAGGTAGAACACAACTGGGAAAGCCTCACACAACTGAGAAAAACAACTGTAATGCCAAGCTTCCAGCCACTGGGTTACTTGTCCTGAATTTGACTTAAGTGTAAACTCATAGCACAAATTGAGCACCACACATCTGAAACTGTTTAAAAGATCATGGAAACCTGAGCAACTGAAAGGAATACATCCAACCAAATTGTAATTTATTTTGATCAAGTTACATAATGAGTACGTGAAGGATTTGCAGTAGCTGTAACACACAAGGAGCATTGTAACTGGAGGGATTGTGTTTCAAGGAGCATTAGCATGCCTGAAATGTGGTTTGGGTGGGTGGGACCAAGTAAGAGATTTGACTAAGGTGATGTACTTGAATGAGGGGACAGAGACACTGGTGTGAAAATGCTTTGCTAGACAGACACCCAAAATAGATGTCTAAGGGCCCTGCCCAGTGACAGATTTAGGGTTAGTGGGGCCCTGTGTGCAGCTTCATTTTCTCCCTCACCACAGGACCAGCTCTGAAAAACAACAACATCTTCTCTCACCCCTGCCCCTCCAGCCCCATATTCATTCTTTTTCTTCATCCTCCTGCTGTAAGTAATAGAAGTGAATGAGGTACCTTGATGGGGGCAGCAGGGGAGGTGGGATGCAGGAGAAGGTGGGGGTCAGACTCTGGAAAGAAGTTTGAGTGTGGGGTGCAGGCTCTGGGCTGGGGCAGGGGTGGCACTTACCTTGGGTGTGTGGTGGTGTGGCTCCCAAAGGAACTATCACACCCCTGGCAGCAGCTCCTAGGCGGGTCATGGCTACGGGTACTTCTGTACAATGCAGCCTGCAGGCACCATCTCCACAGCTCCCATTGGCTGTAGTTCTTACCAATGGGAGCTGCTGAATTGGCGCCCAAGGCGAGGGCAACACGCAGCGAAATCCCCTCCCCACATTGGGCCGCTGCGCATGGGGAGGGAGAGAGGAGAGTGGGCAGGGAGTTGCCTTAACCTTGTTGTGCTGCTGCTGGAACATCTCTGTGCACCCCTAAGGTGCTTCCAGGAGCAGTGTGTGGCCACCGCTCATGGCCTGCACACAACCTGCCTAAGCACAGCTGCACCACCACATGTTGGGAGCCACATGCCACTGCACAGGAGCAAATCCACACCTCACTCTGCCCAATATTACTATGTCACAGCCAGATCCAGTCCGAGAGAGGCGATTCCCATGAAAAGTCCAGTCCTGCGCAACCACTGCAGAGACTGTTCATGATCCGACCTAATAACGAACCCAGATACATAAACAAGAAAGACATTAGAATGTCAGAAGAATATTTATGTCATAAGACTGAAATGCCTCACCAAGTCCTGCAGCAGGAACAGAATCATTTTTTGCCAAGGATTTCTTGACCAAGGCGCAATGACGGTTCAGACTCAAAAAAAAAAAAAAAAAAAAAAAAAAAAAAAAAAAAAAAATTAGAACATTAATAAAAGGATTTCATGGTCCATTCAAAAGCATCTGGTAGCCCTGATTTGCCCCATGGTGCACCTGTAGGCCATCCTCGTCCTATATAATCCTATAGCTGATACCTGCTTTCAATGATAGATCAGCTCCTGAAAGAGAGCAAAAGAATACTGGCTAACCAGAAAACTAAAATCAATCTAATTACATCCCACTATAGACACACACTAAATCAGCTGAAATTAGGTTTCAGCTGAATTAGCTTGATGTGGTAAATTGATGCATCATGCATCTGACGAAGGGGGTCTTTGCCCATGAAAGCTTATGCTCCAAAATATCTGTTAGTCTATAAGTTGCCACAGGATGTCTTCTCGTTTTTGTGGTAAATTGAGAGTTTCTCAGGCACCAAGCCAACAAAAGGACAAGGAAGAAGCACTCTTTCACAACTGATAATTACAAATTCCACTTACAACTGGTATTTGGTTGTGAAGGCCCCTGCTTTTGTTAAATAACCAAGTTTGCTTTCCCCTGACATTGTGACTTTCTGTGATGGGTAGCAGGTTTAAAACTAACAAGAGGAAAATTTTCCTTCACACAGTGTACTGTAGACCTGTGGAACTCCTTGCTAGAGGAGATTGTGAAGCCCCAGACTTCAACAGGGTTCAAAAAAGAACTAGATAAACTCATGGATATTAGGTCCATCAGTGGATATTACCCAGCATGAGTAGGAACACCATCCCTAGCCTCTTATGTCAGAAGTTGGAAATGGATGACAGGAGAGGGATTGCTTTGGTGATTACCTGTTGTTCACTCCCTCTGGGGCATCTGCTATTGGCTTCTGTCTGATGACCAGACGCTGGACTTGATGGACCTTTGGTTTGACCCAGTATGCCTGCTCTTATGACCCCTTTACCCTGTCCCCTCCATAAATTTAAGCGCTCTTACATTTCCGTAGGCCCTTTCACTCCAAAATATCGCAACAAGAGCTAGAAAATGTAACTTGTTCAGAGGGATCGTTGAGGGACTGTGACACCTAGGGAACACCCAGAGCAGTCACAGCCCCTCCCCATCACCTTGGAGCACCTTGGTGCTGTGCATGTGTGGCTGAGGGCCCTGATGCCAGTAAGCCTCCCCACAAAGCTAACACCAGCAGCTCTTCCCGCCCCAAGTCTCCCCAAATTTATCCTTGCTGAATTCTTAACTATCAGACACTGTCAATTTCCCCCTCTGGTTCCTCACCCAAAAGGAGCAATACTAGTCCCTCAGTTATCAGTTTACTTTGGCCTCCATACTCCAGACAGTTTGCATATCAGACTTGCATGGTATAAAAATAAAAGTGTATTTAATAGAACACACAGACTCAAAGATGAAATATTACAGGAAAAACAAATAGAAAAGTTACACAGAAAACAAATATACATACAGCTGCAGCCCCACGCAACAGAAAGCAAACAGAAATAGAAAAAAACACCAACCTCCAGGGTTACATTTTCGCTTTACAATCTCTTTTGTAATACCACTTATGAGCTGCCTTGCAATAATTTCTCAGTGAATGCCTTAACCATAGGAGGGATGCAGTGTTCACCAACAGCCTCCTGATGTTGACCTTCACACCTAACTTCCCATCCCCAGTCATTGGAGATATTTGCTAACGCAGGTCGAACCTCTCTAGTCTGGCACACTTGAGACCTGATGGGTGCTGAATGAGAGATTTTTGCCAGACCACAGGAGGTCAGCATTGTCTAGCAATATCACCAACACTTTCACTGTATACTAGACTCTTACAAGACATGTAGGGGTGAATTAGAACTAAATGGCACAGAACACTGACAGCCAGGACTGCTGGCTGTAAACAAACTTTATGGGACCATAAAAAAAACTTGGCCACACATGATAAATCATCTGGCTAACTAAAATCATGCCAGATCACGGAAGCTGCCAGATGAGAGCATGCAGGACTGCAGGAGGTTCAACCTGTAGCAGTTGCAGATAGTCAATATGCCATCATACCATCTATGCCATAAACTTATCAAGCTCAAATCTTGAAACAAGCTAGGGTTTTTGCACTCACTGTTCCCTTTGGATGCCAGACCATAAAGCTGAACATGTTACAAAGTTTCATAAGAGGCCTTTTGCAATAAAATACCACCAGAGGCAATCAGCTGGGTTAACTGCTCATTTGCGGGGATTAAACTTTCTTCTCTTCCCATTGGGTGTTTAGTTTGGGACTATCGTATCCCCCTTGTAAATTTGGTGCTTGAATTTTGACTCTTGGCCATAAAATATAAACGTCAACTCTGGCCCCTCCTTTTCGGCTAGGATACTGGACACTGCGTTCTCTCAGTGCTCAATGTGTTTAACCACGATATCCTACTCCTGTTAAGCTATGCTTCAGCACAGCAAATTGGAGTTGGTTCCTTTTGGTCAATGGAGCCATATGGATGGCAAATGACCTGTCAACGCCCTGAACTAGCTATTCAATAGGGAGCAGCGAAGTCCTTTTACAGCCTACTCAATAGCATAACACACTTTTTCTGGGATGATAATCCTCTTCAGTGAGAGACAGTCTCAACAGAAGAAACCCAAACGACTATTTCCTGTTATCCGGCTCTGTTTGCATCAGTGAAGCTGAGACTGGCGTTGGCGGCACTGGCTCAGCAATCCAACTTTTTCTCAAATTCTGAACTGGCTGAAATGGGTTTCTTTGGTAAGATGTGTTTAATTGTACCAAAACCCCTTTAGCCAGGCACCAGACCAAAGCACTTGTTCCGATTTAGTTTTCTGGCACAAATGTGGGATAGCAATAATGTTACTGAAACCCCCCACAAAAATTTTAATGGCGAGACCTAAAAAGACTGAGTTTTTTAGTTGTATGAATAGGTTAATGCGTAACAGATCTGCTTTCAAGGCGTCTGGGGGGATTTGGCTGCCCAGGTAAGGCCCCCCACACTACACTGACACATTGACTGTGCTTCAGTGCAAACAGAAAACACCGCAGTCAGTCTCAGGGCACTTGAGGACTAAAAATAGCAATAGAGACATCCTTGCTTAGGCTGGAGCTTAGGCTCCAACACTTCATGAGAAGTGTTGGTCTCCAAGCCTGGTCTCCAGCCCAAGTGGCAATACCTAAACTGCTAGTCTGAGTCCTGTTGCATGAGCTCTGAGAGGTGGAGGTCAGGTCTACACTAGGAAGTAGAAAATTGATCATAGGATATGCCGAACCAATTGCAAGAATTGCATAGCTGGAGTCAACTTACCTGAAAACCGATTTTTGCCAACATCTCCAGAGCAGGACGTCAATGGAAGAGTCTCCTGTCAATCTCCCTTACTCCTTGTGACCGCCAGAAGCACCGGGGTCAGTGGCAGCACTATGCTATGCCATCATACCATCTACGCCATAAACTTATCAAGCTCAAATCAGTCAGTGGCAGCACTATGCTAGTTAAAATTTAGCACAGGCCCACAAGGTGCACCAAATTGAATGCCAGAAGATCAACCATCAGCACATCAATCTTCCCTTAAGTGTAGGTATACTCTGGAGTTAATTGACCTGGCCTCTGTGACACCAGGGCCTTTGTTGCTTGCAGTGTGGTTGTATGCCTCAAGGCTGCCTCCCTGAGAGTTCACAAAACCTTCATCACAGATGCTGTGCATTCTTCTCATGTGTTACTAAATACAGAAACACCTTTGTAGCCGAGAGCACCCATCTTATATCTGATTAACTAACCTCTGGAACGTAGCCCCTGTATTAATCAATCCAAAGAACAACATTGTGACGCAGAGGCTCATTGGTGGATCATTACCTGATGACAACAGCTCGTCAGGCCTGGACATATGACAACACATTGTTAGTTGCAGTGCATATTCTCAACAGGTGATCATTGGAAAACTAACAACTCCTTGATCATTAACATTATTGCATGGTGTATGTCCAGGTAACATTTGCAAAATTACAAACATACTGAAAGTATGTGCTTAAAATGTGGGGAAGGCAGGACATAGGACACCCTATGACAGGCAAAAGAATGTGGTTACCCCTGCTTGAATGTAAGTCAGACCTTGGAAATGCATTTACATAAGAGGTAACCATACAGCATGCTAACAAGGAGAAGCTCCAGCATAAAGTGTTCACCAGACTGCATGGCATCCCTTCCCAGCAGGAGAAAAGGAACCATCTGGGAATATGTTTCAACAAATTCCTGGTCTAAAGAGAGTGGGTCTGAACTTAAAATAAGCAAATGAATCAACTAATTGTATATAGTATTACTGTATTATACATGTGTGTTGCATAAGATCTTCTGAAAGCCTACGACACACCAGTAATTAACATAGTTGTGAAACACAGGTCTTAGCACGATGTGAGGAATTATGGATAATCACTGATGATGTGCTTTAAAACCTGTGTTCAATGTAAAGAGAAACAGGGTCTCTTCCAGGAGAGGCATGAACTTTGCTTGCTCTCCATCTCTGATGTAGACTGAGCAGCATGGAATCAAACCAAGAAAGCCCTACTGACATATGAATCTGTAGGGGAAGGAAAGTCTACAGGAAGGAAAGAACAGCTTTCCTAGCTTTTAAAAGAGATGAACATTGGGGTGATATAAGGTTAGCAAAACAATATGAACTGTCTATCATTTAAGGGGTTCATGGGATCAGGGCTCCTGAAATCACAGAACATGTGGTCTTTCAATGAAGGGGACAGAAGCTTCTGCGAACAAGGTTAGGTAAGGAACCTGCTGTACTTTGCTCAAGTTAAGTTTTAGTCGTTGAAGTTTGTATCTTTCTTTGTTATCAGTACCACTTCAAATGGTAGCTTCTTGTTTAATCAACTCATTTCACTTTTACTGCAGAACAATTTGATGATGTGATGAAAACAAGAGCGTCAAACACTAGTTAAATTAATGAGTTGCAGTCTAATGATTCTTTAAAAGCAGAAACAACTTCTGGGAGTGCTCCAGGACAAGGCTGAACACTACAGACTGCTGTGGAGGGACACACTGGGGACACCAGCCATGTGACTCCTCCCTGTACCACACCTAACCTGAGGGCAAGCTGTCCCTAAGAGGGTGTGGGGCCCAGGACAATCCCCCCCCATCCACCCAGGCTCCACTTCTTACCTCTGCTGCAGGCATCAGGTCCCCTGAGCCACCCTGTGCCTGCAAGGCCCCCAAAGCATGGGACCCAGGGTAGCTGTCCTGAACTGTCAGCAGCTGTTGGCCCCTTGTCCTTCCCCCAGGTATTTGTGGGGGCACACAATCCTTTGTGCTGCCTACTCCTCCACTTTGCCCCTGAGGCTGGCTGTTGGTGTCCATGGAGTAAGGCAGTGGCATAGCATTTACACCATCCACAGAGGCAGCTGGTGAGAACCTCTTACTGCTCTGGGTTGAAACCCAAAGCACCACAAGTACCTTAAGCATCATAAAAAGCCTAAAACTGCTAATGAATGCAGACTGCTTTTGTGACTCGGTGTCCAAAGGAAGATGCTAGTATCCCATGGTTAAATTCACAGTGGTTAGAAATGCTTAGAGCTAAATATTTAACATACCATAAAAACAAGGCATAGTATAGGCATCGCCATTGGATCTGTAACAGCATTACCTTTTCTATAATCCACAAAAAAAAACAAACAAACAAACAAACTACCATAAGACTATGGCTACCGGGGAAACCCATGTGCTGTCTTTCCTCATCCATTCTCTCATTATCCCTGTTCTGAAATGGTTGTTGATTACTAGGTGTACCTTCATGGTATCAATGCGATGTTCTCTCAGGAGTCTGTTTGACTACATATAGCAGAAAATAGCTTTATAAACACAGCCATGTCTTTCCAGTGGGGTTAGCTCTTCATTTAAATTAATGCTCTCTAAAAGGGTGTCCCCTTATTCTCAGCTAACAAGTCTAGGAAAGGAGACACCTTGTGGTCCTCCCCTCCACAGCATATCATGTTTATTACAGCCCTATTGTAAGCTTTCAGTCTCTTATGTGTACTATTCGGGGTAAGTCTCAACCACAGGGTGTCTGCACTTCGTAAGCGACTCCATTTACTCTATTACCTCCGAAGAGAGACTTCCATGAATTCTACATTTTATGGGCGGGGAGGAAGGGTTGTTTGTTTTAAACAGGTCATTCATAGCAGAAGCCCATTGCCTAGATGAAAGACTCTTTCTGTATGCTTTTAATACATCATGGCATTCTTCAAGGTTATGCTTTCCACGGCTCCACCCTGAATTTGGGATACAAATAAACACAGTCACTAATCCCTGTTTGGGTCACTATTACCTTCCCAGGAATCTCTGGCCATATCCAGAGGGTTTCTCAACTTCCTTCTACCTAAAAGTACCCTAAGCAAACAACAGGTAAAGCAGCAGCAGATCTCAGCCCCTTGCCTACCTGTATAGATATACATTAGAATGGACTCAGTGGGTTTCACTTGTTCCTAGACATATTTATCCCACACCTTTTCCACAACTGAGTGTGTACATGGGACATTAAATCTGACCACAATCTGATAATTCTTTTATACATCTCATCCTACTACTAGTACTGAATAGGGAAAGGAACAGTTGCCACTGTTTCTGCCTGCATATTGACTAAAGCCTCTAAATATCTGGTAGCAAGTTAACTATGGCCAATATCTATTTTCCCCCTTTTTTGATGTCTTAAGAAGTGGTATAATGGCCATTGCAACCCTATGGGATGCATCCCCAATTACAGGCAATAGTTGCAATGGGGCTTTGTAAAGATGTATAGTTTTGGTTTTTGTGCCAAAAGCAGCAGGGGGAAAAAAATTACCAGTGGTAGTGTAGGGGTGCCTAGCTTACTGCCCATGGACTGTACATAGCTCAGCAGTCACGGTGGTGGTACAAGAAAACCATGGTTCCTATGAAATCCAAGCCTCTACTACGCCACATGGGCTCTCTTAGAAACACTCCGATTCCCAGGAAGGGGTAATACACAAGGGGAAGATTCTCAGCTCTGTTCCGCAGAAGAGGACGACAAGATAGCTCTCTTAAGGACAGCCCTGTCTCAACTACACACTGTTTATGTACTGTGGCAATTGGTACGGAGATACTCCTCTTGCCTGGCATAATAGTGACTACAATGCTGATGGTTTGGAAATCAGCTCTTGCTGTACACTTAGAGGTGACTAATATCAGGCCCGTTAATACATCCTTCACCCCGGATAAGGTTTCAGTGTCAAGATTATATGAAGGCAGAAGGTACCACAGAGCAGTCAGTAGCAGCACAGAGTACTAGGATTATAATACATACAGCGCAGAGAAATCAGTACCGAGAGCAAGGAGATCAGCTAATTTACAGGTTACCAGAAGCAGTTTGGGAATTTCTCAGCATTACAGCCCTTAGATGTATGAACCTGAGATGAGTTACGCAAGAGACAATCCCATCTGTCTCTTGCTTGCATCTGGGCTCATCTTTGGCTTGGTGGTCATTTCAGCCTGTCAGACAGAAACCAGTGGAATGGAGTATAAACAGGGGCTCAGAGTACACAGACTGGGAGCTTGGTGTGGAATCGCAGCTCACTGACAAGATAGATGGACTTGACAGAGGAGAAATGCAATCAGCTCTCAAAGTCTGTGGTTTACATATCTAGGAAGAAAAAAGTAAGTTTCAGCCTCAGCTTCCTTGCTCTGTGGTATGCCTGGAGAACACACAACAGGCAGAACATATCTCCAGGACATGCTTCAAGATCAAGGAAGCTTGTGGAATGTCCATTGTTAATGGGCAAAGGATATAAAAGGAATTGGTCTTAATTCCTAGCAACTTAGTTTCTGCCATGATTCTAGAATGCCTTAAGAGGGGTCAGAGTTAGATACTTTTTTAGTTGTGTACAATATATGAAATATATCAAGTTGGCCAAGTCTAAAAAATTATCTTCATTAGAATGTTGCTAACTACATCATCATATCAGGACTAAATTGACAGCATGGAAAGCTGACATTTTATAGGTTTCATGGTAGTACCAGAAGCAGTAAGAGGGAAATGAGACGCATTTGGTCCTATTCGTCCATTGGGTGATGGTGCACAAGAGCATTTAGGGTGCTGGTGTGGTTACAACAGACACTGCTGGCCTAAGGAATCCTCTCTCATGTGCCTGGGGGACATGCACACTAGGAGTGGAATCTGTGAAGGCAGTCGTGTGAAGTAGTAAGATTACAAGGGACAATGTCAACTTTCAGCACCAATGTACTAGCCTCTATACAAAACACGGAGACAGTCTCTCAAAGCACATTTCTTTCACATTTGCTGACAGAGTTCAGATACATTTTTCTTACCCCATGGCTTGACATATATTCACTTGTAAAAACGTTATACAACAGAAATACTGTCTGTTTCTATGGATGCTTGGTTTTTACATGAACCAATGGTAAGGCAGAGAAGAGAAGAATGGTCTTGGGTCTAAGTCACTGGATTGAACAAGTCAGAAGACTTGGATTCTAGCTATTTCTGGCTCCACCACAGACTTCTTGTTGAACCTCGGGAAGTCAGTTTAAAAACTTCTATTCAAAAATTGTTTTACAGAACTCAGCAAAAGCCAACAATAAAAAAAAAGACTTGCTCAGATAAAAATCTCTCCAGTAATTAAGTTCTAAATGTCTGACATTAGTAAATGTCTCTTGAAGTCCCCAAGTAACTTTCAAAGCATCCTTAAAAAAACAGGATATAAAGTATGAGCATTAAAAACTTTCAGGTGTGTAGTAGAGCCCTGTACCTAAAATGATGCTCAAGTTCAAGCAAGAGGGGGCTTGGCACAGGTTTTTAAAATCAAAATCATTCCATCTGCATTATTTTCTGTAACACGAAAGGACTTTTGAAGAGGGATAGCAGGTAAATAGGTGTAATACTGCAGCAGTGTGTCACTGACATATAGGAGACAAGGAAAAAATCATCAGTAAAACAAGAGAACCACCAAATTACTTAGTATAATTCAGACAAATGAAAAACAGAGTGGTTCATAGTATTTATTACAACATATTGCTTTAAACAAAATCCCATATAGTTGGTAAATTCAAACCATGGTGTGAGAGAGACAGCAGAAACCACATCTCTGCAAAGGTATGCAACAAAAGCTAAACAGAGGCACATTAGCATCACTGTGAAAGAAGAGTACACTACAGACCTCATCTGACACAGCATGCAGATTTACTGGCAGCAGGTAGTCTGAATTACCTTGCCTCCTTACCAGTATCAGAAAGATCCTGACTTCTGCATGCATAAACTGTAGATACCTTTCTTTCACTGTCAATGATCTGTAAACACACCTCCCAAAATCTCTTCCTCTTGTAGCTGAACTAGTATATCAACACTATACGGAAGATGTGCAAAATGATACAAGCATGTTTTAGATTCTCTTGTTTAAAGAGAAGATTAAAAACTATCTCCATCTTCGTGCAGGAAGTCCTCTTACCTCAACAACAAGGCACCACCAGTAGTATTACCCAAGAAATCTAAGGCTAGTCGTAGCTATGACTTTGAGCCAAAACACAAATGGAAGAAAAGTAGTTTATATAACCATGGGTATAGATTTTGACACAGGTAATGAAAGTGAGATGAATCACTTATAGCCTACAGACAAGATGTCGCATAACACACTCGAATAAAAGACAAATACGTAAAGTCAGAAGAATTCAATTACATTGTGGGCAGAGTGGTTTTTGGTTTTGAAATTTCTTCTCTCAGCTCCTTGTCTGGGGAGTATGACAGATTTTAAAGGGAAACTGTATGATAATTGGGTGCCATAGTCCATGTCATTAATGTTTAACAACAAAACTATGGCTAGACTGGGATATTACTACCAACATTCAATTACACTGAACCATGTGCTACTGCTGCTCAGATTCTTTGTGTAGTAAGTGAACATGCAAATACTCTTATCAACTTTGCTTCAGATTAAAGTTCATGGAAAAATAAGAAAATATCAGACTAAAGAAATATACTGCGTACCCAGTTGTGTATTTAGAATCCTCAGGACAAAGCAAAACATTAAAAAAAACCCGATGCCAGCCAGGGCAGAAGGGAATTGTTTTAAAGCCCTCAGAGACAGTAAAACGCAGTCGGTATTTCACTTTGATGCTGGAGGCTGAACTAGAGACTGAAGAGGTACTTACATACCTAGGGCTCTCATATGTGCTTTAGAAGCTCAAGCAAGAGAGACTTCAGTCCCCATCAAAAGGGTTACTTTTAGGGAGTGCTCTTTTTTGGTGCCAGTGCCAGTAAGAGCTTCCTGTCTTCAGAACGTCATTGCTACTTAAAAACTTCCACTCATTCTGGGAGTGACTGTACACAGTGCAAACTGCATGTGAGCTAATTCATATTTACATACCTCCTACAACAAACTAAAGTCAAAAAGAAAAAATTAATGATTACCAGTGAAGCCTATCGTGTGTAACTCGTCCCCGCGGAACTCCTGTCCATCAGAAGTTGAGTCCATGAGCACTCTAGGCCTCAAAGATAAAAATTCCTTTGTTCAACTTCCAGTAATACGCAATACCAAGAAAAAGGTGAAGTCTGATACAGCTGTTCACGTATCAAGCACAAGACCCTCTCCTCCTCTTGTTCCCTCCCACCACCACCACAAATTGATGGATTAAAGTAGATTTCAATACAATGTTAATACAGCTCCAGTGACATTCAAGGATTCTCTCTTTTGAGGCACATTAGAGTGTACCACAAACAAGGTCAGGTCAAGAAGTGTTTATACCTTAATATTTTACTTTAAAACATGCCCTCATTGGTAAACGTCAGATAAGTATTTGAAAACTCGCCTGGCAAGGTTTGGAGCAGAATACAAGCTTACTGCCAGACGGGGTCCATTCTTCCTCCTCTTGGCACATTAAGAGTTTAGCAATTTAACAGTTAAAAATGTCCATTTTCTAATAAGTCAGTAGTGCCAGGTTGTACTAAGAGTCAGTCCAGAGATGTGCTGGTACAAACTATTTGTAATATGTTCCCAGCAATGTGCCTCAAAACTCCAAAGCACCAAATTTTCGTAAACAAGTCTTCACTTCTGAAATTCATGCGTGTTGTGTGACCATACGTTAGATGGGCTTCACTAGTCACATTTCAGGTGTCTACCGTACTGACTTCTTTGGAGCAGAAATAGTGCACAACTACTGCATTGGGGTACCGGGCAAAGGCACTGTGAAGAAACAGAATGGCATATAGGGTTATATGTCAGTATAATCAGTATGTAGTCTCCCCTGTTCACTACACAATCTTTATTTTTCTTATAGTCAGAAAAGTGAATACATAAGACAGCTAACTTTCTTAAAAAATTCCTACATTTTATTTATAGCATCAGATGTCCCAGGCTAAGAACTCAGCTGAATTCTGCAGCAGCATAACTCAGAAAAAAAATCTGTTGAGCAGAGTAAGTTTGATTTGGAAGGAACTGCTATACTAACATGGAGCCAAAAAAGCCATTTTAACATGTTTTTTTTTTGTTTTTTTTTTTTTGAAGTCTGGTATGATGCAATTTAACCAAAATGAAACAAAGTGCAGATTATCCCTACCTTGAGCTTGTACTTCAAGATCATACTTAACAGGAAAAACTCAACCAGTGCATATCAACAATTCAGTGCTCTGAGAGAGCTAATTGTGCTTGTTAGAGCAACAAGCAGACAAAGAGCATACATTTCCCCAACAGATTCAAATAGCTGTCACATCTGAGAGGGATTTAGTCCTACCACCAGTAACAGCAGCTAACCGTGGTTAGGTGATTTAAGATTTAGTTTGAAACTGAAGTACTGAATATGGTAAGGGAAGGAAATGTCAGCCTCTGCTCCACATCAGACTAGGATTTGTTCCTGAAAACTCCAAGGATGGAAACGATAGCAGATGAAAGATTACTGCAAGTTTTGTATGCAGTAAAACCATTGCTGCTGCTCAGCTGTATTAATGTCATTGGCATGTTATGTGCAGGTTGATTTTGGAAGCAAGGAGCAGCCATCACCATACTGAAGGTTTCAGATTTACAAAGCTGCACAAATTTTCAAAGCTGAGGAACCACCTATAAATTGTATAACAGAGCCATGTGCAACCCCAGTGAGGACCACTGCACATGGACCCAAATGTACCATGTTCACAAAGAGCTTTCAGATTCCAAGATGGAAAACAGCTTTTCATTTCAAAATAGCAGTTACCGTCCACTCTGCACAGAGGTCTGATCTCTGCAGCTTCAGGTGATGTCAGCACAACAACTACTTGCTCCATCACACTTGGAAGAAAAGTCTCAAAGTTTCATACTGCTTTAATTGCGTCTGCACTGGAGGCAGGCAAATCCAAGAGGAGTTATTTTTGCAGTTCATCTGTCATAGCCATCGAGAGGAGAGGCATTTTTTCCAGCCCCTCTGCTAAAGTTACAGTTCCCAATTCATTGTATATTTCTGAACCTTTTTCCTCATTTGTTTGCTCCTGATTTTACACATCCTGAAATCTCTGCAAGAAGAGACCCGAACAGGTGGCTTCTCTACTAGGAAGGTTCCACATTACTCACCTGTTTCCTATCTTCTTTTTACACACAGTGCACACTTTTTCCTCTGTGATGATACACTTCACCTGCTGATGCAAAATTCTCTCCTCCTGAACCTATGGGTGAACATGAAACATGATAAACAGCAAAGGTACCAGCTTCTCATCTAGTTGGTGGGGTGCTCAATCTCCACCTCAGCCCTCCGCTACCTCCCTCTCCAGGCCAGAGCCAACCTGCATACCATGAAACACCTGTTTGCAGCAGGGAGGAGGAACTGAGAGGGAGGGGAGGAGTTGGTCACAGGATCACCAACAGGTGAGAGGTGTTGATGGATAGCATGGAAAAAAGGGAACTTCACTGCCAGTGGGTGCTGAGCACCTGCCATTTCCCACCCCCCGCATGGGTGCTCTGGAGCACCCATGGAGTCTGCATCATATGGCGAGCACTTCAGTGCTACACCTCAGCCACCTTTCTGGTCTGAATAGACAGCAGGACAGCCTATTTCAACTACCTTCAGTTTCTCACTATCTCTAGAAATGCAAGAGCAGTGAATGACTGATTAGCACGCATTTAATCATCTTAACTACAGGAGGACACCATCTAGAGGACAAGTTTCCTGCACTGGGGGTGAAGAGCTCAATTTTTTTTTTTATAGCTTTTCTATTCAACAGAACCTTCACAAAATCCACCCTGACAAATGAGGATCAAGTATGCCACATACCCTTAAGAATTCTGCATGGAGGAGATTCTTGAGTACTTGGTTGAATCGCTTCTTCTGGGCATTTTCTTCAAGGACTTTTTCCAAGAAGATTCGAATCTCACTAATTTGAGTATTTGCTGGGAGCAGGTTTATAGCCTAGAAGGGACAAGAATAAGACAAATGGGTATGGCTGAAAAACAAAAAGAAATGGGATTGAGACGTTCATTTTTATCCAGATTTTTTAGGATCAGCTTCCAGGACCCACCGTCAATTCCTGGGTGTTTCACTGTCATTTGAAACACAGCAACGATCCATACCATGGCCTACAAAAGAAGGAATCCTTACCTTGGTAGTATCTAATTTGCTGTGGTGCAATTCTAAAACCTGCAGAGCAGCCTGGAGATTGGCTTGAGGCTCCAACAGTTCCATCTTGATTGGCCCAAGGCAATGAAAACTAGGTGGGGATAGATACATCCGGAGCAGGGACAGATACACCTGTTTCACACAAACACAATGAAGAATGAAGCATATCAAACAAACATGATTGAACTCCAACTACTACTGGACTAGCCATGCAAGACACCTTGGCATTGGCAAGTAGGGATTTTGAGAAGGACTTAAAAATCTATTAGCCTTAAGCAGATTAGCTCCTCAATAAGTGTGATTAATTTCCAAACCTTCAGCATGAAACAAGGTTTAGGAACAGATATTAAAATTTACATCTCCTTTCTCTCCAGCTCTGCTTTATTGATGCAGACTCAGGTGCTAACTTTAATCAGTAGAAAGCTTTAATACTTTTTCTTCCTGGTAGCAGAATCACCACAGACCAGAGGAACAGAGCTGGACTCTACTGTTACTTGAAAGAAAAGAACTTTCAGACAATTAAAAAGGTTTAGTCATTTCCAGCAACTCCAGAACATTCTGAACAGGAGAGATGTGACAAAAAACTACTAGAAGTGCCTCAGCAGTAGATGATGGTACAGAGGACCCAGCCCCCTAAGGCAACTGTAAGCAAATTTGCACAAAGTAAGTCTACAGTAGACCCCCAACTTATGTAGAAGTTGCATTCCTGCACAACCCCGCATAAGTCAAAGTTTGCGTTATTTGGGGGAGCCAGTAAACTAACCAGCACTCGACAGTTTCCTGTCTCCTGTGAGTGATGCAGAGCTGGAAGCCAGGCTCCAGCTACCCGCCCCCTACAGGAGCGGGGAAACTGACCAGCACCGCTGCACTGGTCAGTGTCCCAGCTCCCCTAAGTGGCGGGCAGCCCAGAGCCAGGCGCCAGCTCCCTGCCACTCAGAGTCACATTAACTCAAGATTCGCATAACTGGAATGTGAGTATCCCAGGGTTCTACTGTACTTGAAACTTGGCAAATGGGAAGACAACAGTTATAATGCCCGTATCTCTCACACACACACCCCCATCCACCCCCCAACAGGAACAAGATGGGCATAAAGCTACTCACATCTTTGTTGCCATCTTTGGTTCTGTCATAGTGTTTATGGCAGTACCTAAAACAGAAGTGAAACGAAACATGTAAATCCAGAGAGGTTTACTATTAACAGTCTCAACAGCCTCAGTAACGCAGAACATGCCACTGCAGCTCTAACGTTAAAGCAGAGCTTACAAAGGGCACTTTTCACTCTCAACTGTGCGATGCTGTTGAAAATGGAGATTTTAAACTTCTTAAAATTAGTTGTCTCAGTCCAAGACATTTAAATTTGAAAGAGACAGCAGTGAACTGAGTCCTGGGTGTTAAAACACACTGGGGAAACATGTCTTAGTCTGACCATCGATGCAGCCAAAGAAATAAGTGGATAGACCCTGGGGTAACAAGCCAGTGAATGGTCATTTAAAATTCAAGAAAGAGGTAGCTGATCAGCGCACAGCAGGGTGAATGCCTCCCAGCTGAGGTTATCTGAAGAGGTATGCACAGAGGCAAGAGGTGAGAAAAGCATGGGGGAGCCACTGGCCATGTGACGACTTCTCTTCCCCAGCCCAGGCAAAGGCTGGGACTCCCCCGCTCCTCCAGCCAGTCCCTCCACCAGCTGGACACTTGCTGCTCCCACTCATGGCATTAGGGGTGCTCATGCCCCTTATACCACTCCCCATGTCACTCCTGGGTATGCAAAAATTTAGGATTAAGAGCACTCGTGTAGTAACACAAACCCTTTGGAGCATGCCTGGCAACAGCTAGATGCTGATTAGTTGTATTTTCACCCAAAAGCTACCTTTTTTTCAAAAATACAGAGGAACCAGCCATAGACTCCATCTAGTTGAGACAGCTGCAGAAGCAGCCAAAGCAGAGACTACCTGAAGGGGATGTGGAAGAAGGTAAAACCTGTCCTCAGCTGGGGCATCCCTTTCATAGCACCACCTGGCCTCAAATGGGGACCTCCCCTTACCAGGGACTCCAGCAAAAAACTGCAGACGAACAAATAAGGATCTCCAACCCATAGGAGCAGCTGCAAAAGTCGTCACACCTGGGCCCTTCAGTCATTCAGAGATCTTCTACAACTGACAGATTTCTCTGCCCTGTGCTGCTTGCTACAGCCCTCCCACTCCTCGTCTCAACCTCAGTTTCACTCCATACCTACCATGTCCCCCTCACTACCTTCCCTTTTGAATAGTAACAGAGAGGTAGCTGTGTTAGACTGTACTCCAACACAACAACAGTGCCTGCACCCTACACCTTCCCTTTTGGCTTCTATGCAGCTTATCTGCTGCTCTGAACTAACCACCTTTCTGCCTGCCACCCAAAAACATGGAAATACAGTGACACTGCTCCATCTGCTTACATCATCCCCTTTTCCCCGCCTCTGCCCGTCTCATTTATTTAGGAGGTAAACTCTTCAGAGCAGGGACAGTTCATGTCTGTGAAGGACTACGACAAGGCCTCATTCTCAAGTGGTTCTTGGCACCATCATAACAAATGTGCGGTTTTCACTACGAACACCCACTAATAGAAAAGAATCTCCTTGCTAAAATAGTTCCATCTAATTGAGGAAGGATATTGCGTAGACATATTAACCTTCTCCTGCCCCAATGAGGTGTGTTTATGGATAAAGAAAGTAACATGTAACAACAGGGCACAAGTTAAGACACTAACAATAGGATGGGCTTATGTGACAGAGTGAAAGCAAAAAAAGAGCCTGCTTTACTGTTTAAGTAAAGAAACAGAAACCAGGCTTGAGGCACTGATAAATGGAACAGCGTGGGAAAGTCAAACCAAGTAGTGTGGGAATGTTAGAGGTGATCAGAAGCCACACAAAGAGAATCCTAACCAACCAGTGTACCAGATATGAGAGATCAAAAAAGGTTACATTACTTTATATGTTCTAGATGCACACAAACATTTAACAACTCTGCTTCACCCACAGGGACATGAATAAGTAATGAAGAGAAGCTACTTCTTTTAAAAAAACACCTTGTAAAAATGGATGCTACGGGAGAGGCTTACATTTCAGCCATTTTGGTATCCTTCAGAATGTGGACATAAATAATGAGGGCTTGTTCGTGCTTTCCCATACGACCCAAAAGCAGGGCACGTTCTTCTAGAAGGCCTAGAGGGGAATATCAGAGGAACAGTCAGTGCCTGCCACTGTAACAGGAATTTTCAAGCTCCACAACAGGCCAAGGAACTAAAAGATGATACAGGAGTGAAAGCAGGAAAAAAAAATATTAAATTGGGGAATGGACAGGTCAGAGACTAAAAACTAGATGAGTTATCAGTGGTATCTTGCCATGTCAAACAATACCACTTTACTGGCTTCTGAAGTATTTCTGCTAGTGTCCTGCCACCACCTTTATTGAACATCCCGGGGATACTTAGCAATGAGTGCAGAAGGAGTCAAGCATCAATGCTCGTCTGGAGCAATCCAAGCTCATCTACATGTTACAGTGTAAATTTAAAGGAGAAGTCAGGCAGCGGCTCATCTTAATCAACCACATGACCACAAAGTCCAAATACTGGTGCATGCAACCATGGTTGGCAACTACAGACCTAATAGTTTTTACATTTCTAGCTGCAACCATTTTATAAAAAGGAAGGAGCAGCACAGACTGTGCAGCATGAAACTAAACAGGCTTCAAGCTGAAGGAAGCTGGCCATGACTAGCACTCACCATCAAAAGGGAAATCGCTGATGAGCTGACTAGGTTCATAGCAGCTAGAAATCTCAAGAAAACAGAGCAGCTTTCCCCGATACTCTCCCAGCTCCCCCGCCTCCTCTCCAGCAGGCACTGGAATTTTATCTGTGGTGGAAAGAAAGAGAAAACTCTCCATTAGTAGCATATGGGTCCTCCCACAGTAACCTAAGGGAACAGGAAGACAGATCATTTTCAGCGCATGGTTTGGCAAGAAGCCAAATGCCATTTACAATGTATCATGCACTGGGGTCCATGTTTGCATGAATAACCAATAGGGAGTTGGAAGACTTGTCTCCTTTTCTGGAGAACTTGATAATGAAGCATAGCAGATGAATAATGAGAGCAAAAACGTCTCCCAAGCCCCAAAATTCAGGAAAGGATAGTAAACGCCACATAACCATGGAAATAAAAGTTTGTTGCCCCATCCTAGAATTTCCTCTAAACATGTGAAACTATAAGCTCCATGTAATTTCACCACTATTTTATTCCCTTCATTCCACACCAAATCATGCTGTGCTCTTTTGCCTATGATGTACACAGCAAAGAGAACGTATAAATGTGATTTAAATCATTAATGACATGGATACTGGAATGGCCAGGATGCTTATAAAATCTGTGGATGACCCCAAGATGGAAGGGTTTGCAAGCATTGTGGAGGATAGAAGTAGAGTTTAAAAGAACCTGGATAAATTGTAGAATCAGCCCCCCACACTACAAATGATATGGATAAGTGGGGAGAGTTCAGAGAAGAACAACAGAAATGATCTAATGGTTAGAAGACCTAACTTAGGAGGAAAGGTTAAACAAATGGGCATGTATAGTCTTGAGAAAAGACATCTGATTGAGAGACTGAAGGTTAAGTATGTTAAGGTCTATAATAAGATAGATAACAGTAATTGTTCTCTATATCCACTAAAGGAAGGACAAGAAGTAATGGGTTTAATCTGTGGCAAGGGAGATTTAGATTAGACATTAGGAAAAATCTTTTAGCTGTCTGACTAGTTAAGCACCAAAACAGGGTCCCAGAAAAAGACACTTGGGATTCCCTGTCTTTGGGAGGTTTTTAAGAACACCTGCCAGACATGGCTGAGGCACAGTGGATCCAGCCTCAGCACAGATGTTGGACTAAACATCCATCTCATCCCTGCATTTCAAAGAGACTTCTAAAACAATGTCATGAGTGTGTACTCTGCAATCTCTCCTTTCTGCATTATGCCTGTTGCCAGACATGGTTAAAGTACCTGCAGGGAAGGAACTGAGATATTCCTTCATTAATGCCTGCACCTTCTCACAGTACAGCTGGATAAGACGATTATGGAATTCTGAGACAGTCTCCTCCCACACATGGATGATGTGTTCCTGTGAACATAAATACACAATTCAAGAGTTCACCAAAAGATGCTTCCACTGCCTACAGAGTAGTCTATCAACAGCTCCACAATTTCCTCTGCTGGCCATCAGACAAAAATAGTTCCTGAATCCCACTCACATCCACCTTCTAACAGCTGTACACTGTGTTTATTTCACCTCATGCTGAAGTTAGTATTCATTATAAAAATTTCAGATTCTAACACCCCTGAGAGCGGTGGCTTGATAAATACAAGTGTTATAATGAAAATAGTATTGCTAATTAAAGATCTTACCAGATAAGGTATAGCTAGACTTTTAAAATTTTCTATCAAGAAGTTGAGTACTTTGTCTCGAGGCAAGGATTCTACTTCTGGAAGGTCTTCTGTAAATATCTGCCAAACAAAAAACATTTATTCAGTGTAATTTTGGGTTTCTGAGTCAAAGGTATTGCAACACACAAGCCCTCAAATCAAGTGTGGGAGCTCTCAGAAGAATAAAAGCAGTAGATACACCTGTTTGAAGCTGTCTCATATGTGGAATGAAAAGTGACACATTTTGTATTGCCACCTCATGTAACATCTACCCTGCCTACTAGAAAGTGTAAACATGCGTTCTACCACCAAAGCTGTACTGGCAAAGAAATGAAATGTAGGACAGTAAGTTATATTTGGTATTTAAATGTACCCTAGGAAATTGTGTGCAGCTACAAAATACAGTTAACAGTAACATTACGTTGGGCCCTTATTGCTGTTTACAGCAAAAGCTCTCTGTGCAGAGGGACCTGCATACATGAGATGTGTTAGCTGTAGTGAAATTATTCCCACATGTTCATTTCAAATAGAAGGCTACATAAGGAAACACAGGCATGCTCTTCCTCCCCCTCCATTACCAGATAGATAAAATTCTGTCATTTCTGCATTGAACGTATGTGGAAAAACTAGTCATTGGCCTGAAGTCCAATAGTAATCATGGACGCCAATCTCTACCCAGGCTTCTGAGGACAAGGACAAGCAACTATCACTACACTAACTGCATCAATACTCAGATGTAACAGCCACCTAGTGTAGCAACTCTTACCTTCAATCCATCCTCAGGAAAGTCTCTGAGCACCCAGGTAGAATAGAGGAATACCAGGTGCAAGTTTTCTGTGCCTGAAACAAGCAGCAAACATAATACTCACCACAGCTTCAAATATTTGGGGGCTGGGGGGTAGGCTCAGTGCTTTGAGCATTGGCCTGCTAAACCCAGGGTTGAGAGTTCAATCCTTGAGGAAGCCACTTAGGGATGGGGGCACATAGATGTCAGGGATGGTGCTTAGTCCTGCAAAGAGGGCAGGGGACTGAACTAGATGACCTCCCAAGGTCCCTACCAGCTCTAGGGTGGGGGTGTGGGTGTGTAATAAAAATTATACTACTAATCCCTGAAAATGCAGTGACTTTCATAGTGAAGTATTTTCACAGCCAGAGGTGCTAGAAGCTTCATTTCATGCGTGCACACACCCCCTCAACCCCACACACCCAAGTTGGAAACAGAGCAACTTCTGTTTCAAGGACCAAGTCAGATACTAGGATGCCATTAGAATTAAACAATCGCAACTTAAGAGACAGCCAACTTAATTGCTTTCCGCAGGGTTCACTTTACTTAAAGCACCCAGTTTTACTATAATGGAAAAAAGAGGAAGTGTCTCTATTTTCAAGCTGACCTTGTGCATGCTCAGTTTCACTATATCTAATAGGATTACTGGCTCCCAGAGCACCTACCTATCATTCACAGGGAATGAAAAACAGCATTGTCATGGGGGACTTCAATCTGAGTGACACATGCCACAGATCATCTCACATTGCCAGTACTAAAATGTCTTCTGAATTTCTACATATCATTGACTTCAATTTTCTAATTCAACAAGTATTGCATTCAGACAGGAATTAGACCTCACCGTCACAGAAAGAACTGGTCAGTTATGTGCAAATGCTTGTGACTTCATTAAATTTGTTGTGGACAAGCTTAATAAAATCCCAAACAGTATATATGCACCATTCTCATACAGTGCTTCTGAACAGTCAATTTCACAAACCTAATAAGCCAGATCAGCTGAGAGAAAAATTACCCAAAAATATCAATGATAAAAGGGATGTATTTAAGATTATTTGATTGGCTGCCAAAAGTGGGAAGGGGAAAGAGAGAGAATCCCACAATCAAGAGACAAATTCATAAAACAACCCAGCTTATTAGAAAATTGAAGACCAGGTATTAAAAGAATATAATATGGAATAAAGGAAAGCTGAAAGCAATTAACCTAAAATAGGAGCTAGAAACTTTAAAAGATGATTAATTAAACAAGAGAAAAATATCCATGGCCAGCAAAGGACAACAAGGAGGGAAGGGCACAGGGGGATTTGGTTTGGATGTAAACAAAGGAATTCCAACAGGATAATGGTCCGTGAGATATTGTCAATAATGCACAAAAGCATGAGTTTTCAGTAAGTGTTTGTCCTGTATTTAGGGAAAAGCAGATCTATTCATATCATATGACTAAAACACTTTGCATTCCAACAGCAGCAAAAGATGTAGAACTCTAGGAGATACTGTTTGACTTTTTAAAATCAGCAGCTCCAGATAATTTGCATCCAAAAGAGCTGACCAATGAGCCTTCTGGACTGTTTGTTGATTTTCAATGGTCTTGCCATAGTGGGGAACTTCCATGGATTGGAATAAACCTAGTGTGTTCTGCCAATATTTTCAACACAAAAAAAAAGCCACACACCATGCAAATGACTATGACCCAGGTAATCAGATCTCAGATCCTGGGCACTAGAATGGAATAGCTTACGTGAAATTCTAGTGAAAAATTAAGGGAGACAATATCATCCTTAACATGTTTTAATGGAAAATGGATTTTGCCAATCTAAATTGATTTTTTAAGGCACTGCAAGTTTGGTTAATAAAAAGGTATTAGCATTGACTTCTGTAAGTCATTTGACTGGTACCACACTGTATTTTGATTAAGAAATTAGAATGACATACGATCAACATGTCATACTAAACATTGTCTGACAAACCTCAACAAGTATTTGGAGATGAGGACTCATTGACCAAATGTTTCTCTAATGTGGTCCCACAGGGTTCAATTCTCAGCCCTACACTAATTTTCATCAATGACTTCGAGCAACAACTAGTAATGATACAGTTTGCAAATGTCACAAAATGGGGGGAAAACGATAAACAATGAAAAGGACAGATCTCTACTGAGTGTGATCTGGATTGCTTGGTAAAAGGGGGTTCAGGTCAACACTATATTTTCCAATACAGCCAGCGGTGAAGTTATACAATGAACTAAGGCGGCAGCCATATTTATAGGATGGAGAAACTCCAAGAGATGTGGAGGGATCATGGTGGTTAATGGGTGCCCATGACCTCCCCAGTGCAAATCTATGACCAAAAGGATTAATGCCCATTTTTAGTTACATAAAATGGGGGAATATCAACTTGGAGTACAAAGGCTGCATCACCTCTAGTTTTAGTACTAATGATATGACTACTACTACAACCGCCTGTCCATAATTAAAGAAAGATGTTGAGAAACTGAATAGCATTCAGATAAGAGCCACAAAAATAAAGGATTGGAACACACACCTTATCGGCATGCCTGAAAGACAAAGGGTTCAATGTAGCCCAAAGTGAACGTTAAGGGTGACTTGCTCATATTCTAGAGGAATCTATATGGGTAACACAAATTTGACAGCTCAGTCTAGTAGACTGATGTAGAAAACAAGATTTAGACAAGGGTCCCCTCTACACCCATTGTTCTGTTCCTCCCTCAAACAGGGAGTAGATTGGCCCTAAAAGCTGCCCAGCTCGTCTAAATCTCCATCCCAGGATAACCCTTCTGTTACATTCCCTCTTCCTCCAACACTGCATTCTTCTGCCCCTCTGGCTTCTCTCTGCCAGACTGTGAAGTAATTGTCAGTGAGAAAGCAAGGCACAGCTAGCAAATCAGAGGGTTCAGGGAGCCAATTCTCTGCCCAAACCTCATACTGCATGATACACTAACTATCCTATATGGAAACCCTTGCACATTCTATGTACCTAAAGCACATTAAGTGCTCAGCTTACAGGGAACACTGGCTAGGATGCTGCTAAATTACAGTAGTTAACCACCCAGGAGAGACTCAAGTGCCGTCCAGCTAATTAGCAGAGCAGAGACACCCACAATGGGCAGCATGTGTTTCTATCAGCGGTGCACATAAATTTTATTCCACCATGGATGGAAAAAAATTAGAGGGAATACTGACTAACCCACTCAAAATTACCATGGCTTGCTCCCTATCAGGCTGCCCCTGTGCTACAGGGGAGCTCTAGCAGAAAGCCCTCTGTATCTTTGGCACTATTTGTGGTGTTTATCTGAACTGAGTGGTGGTAAAGGATTGGTGTACACACTTATATACATATAAAAATGTATGTTTGAAAAACTCAGATTTAAGACAATTAGTAATTTTGTAATTACATATATAATTTGGGAGAATTATAGAAAATTTCAAATATCTGGCATCTGCAACTGAAGAAAATTCGCAAGGAGAGAGAGAGTCAAGTGGCATACCAAGTTTACATATTGAGAGTTAGACAAGTCCTTTTAAAGAGAGGTTCTCACTTACTCCTGTTTTGCACTCACCCAAATGCTGGAGATACTGCACTGTCCTTTCATGGCCCTTCAAAGGAGAGTTGGCTTTCTTTGATTGATCCACTAATACCTGCAAAGCTTTGAGTGGAACAAAGTAGTCAAGTGCACGCAGATTATCCTTACATTTAGAAAGCAGCTTCCGGAATTCATTGAACTTGTTTCCAGAAGAGCCAGACAACAAAGTGTGCTACCCATTAGCCTAATCATTGTGGCAGAACAGGAAGAATTATTTTTACATGTCAACTTTTTGCTATACAAGAAGCTCTTTGAAAGGATCTATCCCAGGCAAGTAACATGATGACTTAAGTCATAATGGTAGCAGTTTCTTGATGAAATCATTGACTAATTCTGACCCCACCCCAGAGTCTAGGGGAACCCACAAAGTCTACTAGCCTGGGTTTTCATACGCCATCTAATATGTGAGGAGAATAAGGGGAGTCCTTTTTCTGCTTCAGTCAGGGGCCACATCAGCAAAGTTGTTTTAGTTTGGGGGGGGGGACGGGGGGGACAGTTTTTTGCTCCTCACTGTTGTGTGGCCTCCAACTGATTTTCCCACAGGACAGCAGCCCCTCAACCCAAAAAAGTTCCCCCATCCCTGAGGTAGGCCATTCTGAAATACTGTTAGAGAAGAATGGATGAACAGACTTGTCAGCAAGAGATGGGTTAAGATGCATAGCAGAAGTGCGCACTCCATTCACCCTTCTCTCACCTTTTTCATGCAGCCCCTTCTTCTCATACAGTATTATCAGTTCACTGTACTTGTGCGCCTTCTTTAGTACATGCTCACTCTCTTCAATGTGGCAGTGATTGTTCTCCAGACGTAGTAATGGTGCTACCAGTGCTACATTTGTCTGCAAGCAAAGGAAAGGCATACAGAAGTTTCAGAATCATAAAATTTTCCTCTCGGGCTCATAGTGTCCAATAGTATAATCAAGAGCACCAGAAGCGAAGGAGAAAAGAAAGAAAAGAAAATATTCGTGGCATAACAAGTGGGATTTTAACATTTCAAAGAGAAAGCCCTCTATCCTGTCCATTTTACATGCAATTTAACTTCATTATTCAGTAAACAAGCAAAACACCAGCACTCCTTCCTTCACTGTGTTTGGGGACTGTCTAAGAAACATTAGCTTCAAGGGCAAGGGCCACAGACAGCTTCCTCCATGCTGTGTTGAACGACAATGACAGAAAAGCATGCTTACAAATGTATTTCTCTGTACTTCAAAATAGAACATTCCACATTCTAAGGAAAGGCAGTCTTGCAAATCCTGAGAAACAAACAGATAAGACCTTGCCAAGTTCTATGAGGCAGTCTGCCGCTAATGAAGAAAATGGTGGGATGAAATTAAGTTCCACAAAATAGTTTAGCCCAGAAGAGACATTCACATCAAACCATCGCATGAAAATATTCCTCATCCCGTCTTCCAGTGATGCCCACCTCAAGCTCTCAATGCGGTTTATTCTCATAGATTTAATAGAGTCACCGGGTGATGTAGGCAACTCACCTGGAGGTAACACTTGAGCAAGGTAGTGTCAATGATTTGAAGCAGCTTCTTTTTGGATTTGATGGTGGGTGTTCCTTCCATGAGGGGGGAAGTGCTGGACTGGTGGTCTGAGTCATTTAACTTCTTTACCAGCTGACTTCTTTTCTGCAGAACACAGAATGAGATTTAGGATAGGCAGGCTATGGAATGTATGTTGTCTTTGCATACTGAAGAACCACAGTTACAGTACATGTGTCTTCGTGTAAAGACAGCCATTTATTCCTCGTAAGTACCTCACAAGCAGTATCCACCCCAGGATGCAAGGTTGGAGTCTACCTAAAAAAAAAGTCACACTACCACTCTAGAAGATGCAGCAATGGCACAATGACTAACATACAGACAACCATGCAACAGCCCTGAAAATGTCCACTTCTGGCATGTCATTTGGGAGGTGCAGCTGAAGCTATTTTATGTGAAGCATTTGTACAGGATAAAATAGTCTGAAGAACACTTGCCCCTCCCCAGAAACCACATATGACAAACTGGTGAGGAGGAGGTACAAATGATTTAGCCCTGTCCAGACAGAAGGTTAGATATCACCTGATATCTCACATGTTGTGACATTGCTCCTCTGGAGGTGATAAATAGATTGCCCAGTTCAAATCAAACCAAGGAACCACTTAAGACAAGTTTTTTGGATGTGGTCATAAAGTCACTTTGTCCTTCAAGAGACAGATCTTAATTGCTGTGCAAAACCAGCCTTCTGACACAAAAACAGAAAGCGACAAAAAGCCAGTGGCACAAATGGAGGTCCTATTAAAGCCACCACGACCATATTAAAAGGAACATGCTTTCTGACTGGAAGACAGATATAAGACAATATACAAACCCTGGTGAGACCACAACCAGAGAAATACTTAATAAAAGCTAACTACATACAACTAGAAAAGTCAATAGCCCAGAGGTTGCAAAGCTGGACCCTCTGCGTGGCTCCTGACTCAGCCAAAGGTGGGAATATGGGACTGAGGCAAGTTGGGGCTGCGCCGCCACCTCATATCTGGGGGGTTGGTTATGGCAAGGAGCTGTGAACATTAGCACCACCACTCAGCAGGTATTGCTAGGCAAAATTCTCTACCTCTAGAACACCATGAAAAATACAATATATTCAGATATAAAAGCCACCTCAAATTCAGTATATTGCGGCTAAACTATCAACTCTCATCTCGATCCGTCCACAAGAAAACAGATGAGTTGCACATTATTCCCTTGACTGTCAGAATGGTGACTGAATTCTCGTGTTCACTGCTTCAGTCCTATGTTACCCAAACATCCAACAATATTTTTCAGACACACATTAAAGCCATCTATTTTTGACTCCCCCAGAAACATGTGGGGTTTTTGTTTTAACTGCCAACATGTTGGCTGTAATAAAGGACAAAGGTTTGTCATTGTTAAATCCGGAAAAGGGCCAATTTCATATTTTGATGTTGAAAAACCATGAGGGGAAAAAAATACTCAAGAGCTATTACGAATCAAGACTTAAAAGAAATCTAGAGGCTTCAGATATCTTTGTAATTTCTTAAAATCAACACAGAAGTTTAATTATTATTCAACAAAAATATAGACGTTTGTCTCTTAGGCAGACTGCTCAAAAGGGTGGGGAGAACAGAACAGCAATCTTAGGGAACCGCTGAGAGGCGAAGCACAGCTACCAGACACATTTGGCATGCGCCAAATCCAGCACTGGACTACCTCCTTGCTATGCAATGCCCCCCCACTCAAGTCACCAGGTCACGCTTAGGTATCAGAAGCCGCATTCTCAGACAGACAGCTATTTACAGCACTTGCCTGAGTTAAGTAGTCTATGAGTGCTAAGTGTGCTTTCTCCAACTCAGCCCCAGAGAGCACCGGCAGAGGGTTGGGATACTGCAAATGTTTCCTGTAATCAGTGGGTAGCAAGTCAGGATACAGACCCATCACATGAGTGGGATCTAAACACACACACAAAAAAAAACAACAGTATTTATAAGTTTCATAGCACTTCATTTTTCGAAATGTTCTTATGACAAGGCAGGGTGGTGCCACATGGACACAAGATCTAAAGTTTGTGGGTGACATGATAATTTTATCTTGTAAGATCATGCAAGACTAGATGAAGGTAATAATATGTAAAGATTCTCACATTATGAAGTCTGGAAGCTTTGGCATCAATAACCTTTGTGGATATTACATGACTAACAGAGCAGCTGTCTTGTACAATGAAGAACTTTAATACTATTTTTGATAAAGGGATGGGAGTAGGGGAATATGTAAAATTTATTTCCTCCAAAGCTCCATGCAAAATGCATGAAAAAAATCTGGCAATACACAGAACTGATACATATAGAAAAAGTTAAAAATAAAAAGGAGGAGACATTAAATTTCTATTGAACTAGTGCTAGTTTTATCATCATGGGAGCTCTGGGGGGCAAGGTTTTTCCTTTTACCAGAGTATCCATATTAATATCAATGTTGGTGGTAGTGAGTTGAAGATATGGATCCAGTGTTCCACTCCCTCTTCGGTTTAGGGTCTTGGATTTCAATTGTCTTCATCACAGATCATGTACTTTCACATATGCAAGTGCTACTGGACACCGAATATATCTTGAGTGCCAAGTCCCTTAGCTTGGGGAAATGCTCCTTACAGACCAACTTCCAGACACTATCCTAACCATCTTTTGTTAGCAACAGTGGGTCAGACTGCAGCTCACACAATTCAAGCTGAAGATCGGGTGACTGCCTCTACTGTAGCTTCCATTGGACTGTGAAACAAGTGGAGAATGGGCTTCAGTTTGCTGCAGTCTGCAAATCTCTCGTAAAACTCAGATATAGTTTCAATTTTTCTGCAAAGCTTGAAAAGTCTGCCATGATATCATTGGTCATCAGTTCATGGCAAGAGGCAAAAGCATGCAAGATCATTCTTCTTAAAACACACACTGAATAGCTGAAGCTTTCAGCAAGATGCTGCAATGTGCTCAGCTAGCTCGGAAACATTCTGTTGCGCATCTTGTAAGTGCAGGTTCAGCACACTGAAGTGAGTTGTCATGTCTGCCAAGAATGATAGGTAGAGAAGAAAATCTATCTTGCAGTTTGATATTAATGTGTTGCCAATATGATCATTCTGAAGAAAGGAAAGAGCAAAAAAAATGCCAGTCTTTCCAGCACTCTGCCACCTGATATTTGAGTGCAGTAGATGATCACTAAATTCTACATTCAGATCTGCAAGGAAAGATATGCTTCTGAGATTTGTTGCCGCATCTAACTAAGTTCACTATGTTGACAACACTGTGCACGACATCACTCATCTGTACTATCTTGTCACATAATGTTTCTTGGTAAAGAACGCAGTGTAGTGTGATACAACCCACACCATCTTCCTTCAGCAAACCAAGTAACCCCTCTTTACTGCCAGTCATGGCTCTTGCACAGTCAGTTACAATACAGGAACTCTTTTGAAACCCTCCATATTCACTGAAAGCAGAATGAAAAGCTGCATAAATGTCTGAACTTTTAAATTACCATCCAAGTATTGCATGGTGATTAGTTCTTCATGTACCACAAAATTCTCATCTACAGTACGTGACTACGTGCAATTGGCTTACATCACTGACATCCGTACTTTTGTCCGAAGCCAGTAAAAAGTACTAGTTCCTTATATCTTCCCATTTGAAAGAAATGTGCTCAGTAAGTTTTTATGCTTCCCACAACTGTTTGATCAGACAATGACGCTTTCAAATTTTCTGGTCATTATCTTCTCCAAATGATTGCTCCATTTTCACTGCATGTTTCTTTATCAAGTCTCCATCTCTAAATGATCTGTTCCCTTTCCACAAGCATCATCAGAGCAACTGCACATGATGCAGTAAGGCTTGCACTTTGAGGCTTCCCACACTTGAATAGCATAAAGTTTTGTTTCTGATAATGGCTTTTCAGGTCCTTCAAAATATCAGTTAATTTCCCTACATACTAGGCATACTATGTTCAGTGCATTGTCTCAATGCTGCCCAACATTATACTCTTTCACCACACCTGTGGTCTGTAGGCACGAAAGACAAAGGCTTTCTATTGTTTTCAAGGAATAGAAATTCTTCCCATTTAATGTAAAACACTCGGTTCACTTCAATCTTTTTCCATTAATGTTCATTTTGAGGATTACAAAGTGAAACAAAAAAAAAAAAATCACTGTGTGCACTTTTATTCAGTTAGCAGCATGGGTGGCTCATCAGTAAGGCAAAGAAAGGCTCTGCCTTTCCAGACAGATGATCAGGGGAACACTAACACTGGGGCTGTGCTGGCCCTGCCCTTCCCCACCTTTCCATATACTGTTGGTGCAGAATGTGTTTAGTATGGTTCAGAGAGGTTCTGGGGCAGCTGCGAAGGCAAAGCAGCAGAATGTCCCCAAACCTGCACGAAACATACACAAGGCTCAAATTACAGGCCCACAGGCTCCCCAACCTAACCTGCATTTTCAGTTTTGTTCAAAGGTACCTTCAAGATATGCACCAGAAAACCACACCTACTCAGCATGCTGTGCCGCTGCTCGCTGGCTGGCTGGCCTCTACTACCTGCTTGGCAACTCTCCCCATCTCATCCCACTCCAGGTACCATAGCCCAGGGTGGGAAAAGTGGGCTTCCGCCTTGCTGCTTTCTCCCACCTTCACCTTCTACCTCCCAGAGCTGGCCCCAGAGAATTCTCTGCTCTGCTTTGCCCCCCTTGTTTGATCTGTGGATTTGCTGCCTCCTCCTTCCTTCTCCCACCCATCGCCCCAGTCCAGATGCTGCTAAGTGCTCCCCTTCCCTTCTCAGCCTCTCCTCACTCCCTTTCACCCCCAACCCTCTTGCTCGTGTGTGGAGTTGTGGTGGGTTTAGTTTCCTTTTCCCAGACCAGCTGCTGCTGAGCCTACTGCTTAGGGTCCTCTTCTCCCCTTGCCCTCTCCTCAGAGGCTCTCCCCCATAGTCCCGCTTTGAACTCTCTGAAACCATAGCTGGATGATTCTTCTATGAACTCTACTGTACCACAAATACAACTCCCCATCTACATGCTCTGTTCAGCCATCAGTCCCTTTGAAGTGACTCATTTGTTTTACTGATAAAGGAAAAATGGAAAGTGAAATTAAGGGAAGAGCTCGGCTTGGAGTTTGAAAGCAGAGCCAGGAATTAAATTAATGGCCCCCTGTCCCAGACTTCCAGGGAATCAGCTGACGGACATTTTTATTCCCAAATACAGTGGTTTTAATCAGGCACCTTCAGTATGTCCAGTCTTCACAAACAGCATCTCGCCCATTCTGCAAAACATGCTCTATTTTCTTTAGAATTTGCATTAAACTGGCAGTTTGCTTCTCCCTGCCCTAACACTCTTGGCTTGGGTTCAGAGAATTAGCTGGAAGGGGGTGTACACATGGTGAGCGGGGGTAGCGATGGAACAGGGAAGAGAGGAAAGAGACAGTGGAGGAGGTTGGGTTATGGGTATGGCCACAGGCACAAGAGGCAGGCTTAGGAGCCACTGTCATCCCCCAAGCAAAGCTTCACCCACCATTCATGGTTACCAGTAGATAGGGGACACAAATACCCATGTGACTGATTCAGCTCAACTGAAGGCCTGAGGCTGACTGACATGTCATATAGTACAGAGACAAAATACATTCCTGGTTATGTGGGACCTGGATTGGGAAACTTGCTTTGCTAATGGAGGAGTCACACTGATGTTACTGTTTTTCTATACATAATAAAATTGCAGCACCTGTCACACATTTTATCCTCCCCAAAAGATGTGTTACACAACTGATCTATGAGTGTTTGCGGGCTCCAGAAAAAGTTGACCCACAGGCCACATGTGGCCCACAGACCTGCAGTTGGGCCATCCTGTCATATAGCTTTCTGATGATTAGCAAAGTTGACCACAGAGAAGCCTACAACACTTAGTAGTTACATCTTCATAGTGCTTTACAAATAATTATCTCTACACTATATATTGCTAATGAAGTACAGTAGTCCAAGTTATGCGAGGGTTGTGTTCCCAAGCACCCTCACATAACTTTGGCATGGCTTTCTTCCCCAGCAGAATGCATGTTCCGCAGCCAGGGAAGTAGCAGGAGCACCTGGAGTGCCTTTTGAAAGGTTAAGTCCTGGGCTTGGATGGGGGCAGTGCAGGAAGGTTAAGCCTGGTGGAGGGTTGGGGTCATGCAAGGCAGTGAGGGGAGTTAAGCAGGGGCCATGGGGTCGGGGAGCAAAGTGGTAGGCCAGAGGCACCGGGGTGCGGGCGGTTTGAGCTGGGGCCTGGGAGTGCTGGATTTTGGAGTTGTGCTTAACTCGCATTAACGTGAGTTAAGCACAACTCAAAAATCACATATTTCAAGGTTTTACTGTATTCCCATTTTACAATGGAGGAAAGGGAAGCAGAGGTTAAGTGCGGCAAGAGGGAGACAGCCAGAGCCGGAAGTAGAACTCCCAAGTTCATGCCTTCTCCGGCCTAAAATATTCAGCTGTGTTGTTACAGCTTAGTACAGAGTCCCAACACTAACAGTGACAATTTCAGGCAGGAATGTGAATTAATACTACCAGGTTGAAAAAGGCTTCTTACAACAAGAAACCAAGGTAATAAATCCAATGAGCTTCACAACCGATTACAAAGACAGGCCTGACTAGAAGTTCACATTACTAATGGAGTATCAGTTTCATGCAACTCATGAACTCCCAAATTCATTACTTAGATTCAAATTTAGAACCTGCCTGGCTCCTAATCTGTTCTTCTCATCCCAGAAGTGAAGTTTTCAAGAAGAGTGCCTAAGACTCAACGAAAGTCATGTCAAGTTGAAAATCATTCTGGGACCTGACGACACTCATTTCATTCTTATTCCATTCCCTGAGGTATCCAAGTAGGAAAAATGGATACAGGCTCAGTGATTTTTAGCAATGACTGCTGTCAATGGCAGAGGGAAGTAAATGGCAAGTCTGCTAGTGTCCCTTATATTCCTATTCCAAGCTAGGAAACTGTCTGAAGTAGCAAGAGGTTTCAGTGTCTGACTAATCAACTAATCTTGCGGCTATACAAGGGGACACTACTTTTTCTCATACTAAATCTGACCCAGCACCAAGTTCTAGTGAGATTTATTGTAGTCTCGCCCCACCCACATTCTTCAAGCCTGGGCTATACCAAGTTACCTGTACCAAGCTTGGCAAAAACCTGCATGGATTCATCAAAGCGCTTCTGGCAGAAGAGGTTGAAGGCATAGAGGTTCTTAATGTGATGAATCTGTTGTCGCTTTTCACTGTCTGAATCATCTTTCATTTCCTACACAAATACAAACCCAGGAATAATAGGAAGAATTCTTGTGCTTAAATACAAAGAGAAAGAAGAAAAACATTGACAGCATTGAGCTTGAAATTCACAGAGGAGAATGGGAAAATCCAGGGTTGAACAAATGCCCCTATGGTGTCCAAAAACAGATAGCTTGTCAAGGATGGGCAGAACTAGACAGCAAAGCAGAGCCCAGAGCCTTTAAGTTGTTAAATGGCTAAAGCATTAGTCATGAGAAACTAGAACGTTTGTTTGAAATGGACATCAAGGGGGTTAAAACATCAGGACTTGCAACAGTGCTTACTGGCAACCATTACCAAATAGACTACAGAGACTGGCCCATAATTCTATACCCAGCATTACAAATAGTGCATTCCATCAAGTCCACTAAAGATGACCACTTACCGCCAATTGAAGAGCCAATTCGAACTGCTTGTCTTGGAGAAGCTGCTGGATCTGGGTCGCTATGGAAACTGGAAGGAGACGCCAAACAAAATGATTGCTGGCCACATACACAATATTTGTACTAAAATTGGAAGAGAAAAGACCAGTTACCAACATATACTAATGAGGCAGGAACACTATTTCATATCTTAGTTAATACCTACAGGACTTAACCAGATATACTAAAGCAGCAAGGTTTCTCAAGTTCTCCTCTCCCTGCTGAACATAATGATCAAGGCAAACCAGAGATGAAACAGCCACTAGGAACTCCTGAGGACACTCAGGGGGTGTATACACTTCAATTAGACACACATCTGGACAGCAAGAAAGAATTTCAGAAATGCACTAACAGGAAGAGAACAGCAAACAAAGCAAACCATATTTTGGGCTGCATATCAAAGGTTTGCATGAGCATATTTCTGGGTATAGAGGGATGCCCAGACATCCTTCACTGAGGAAGTGAAAGGACAGAACTTGTGTGGCATGCAACAGAAGTCTCATCCAGGCTTCACAGAAAGCCCCAAAGAGAATTTTGAGTGAGAAATGTCTTTGGACAAGAGAGTAATTGGTTAGTTAAGGAGAGTCTCTACAAAGCCTGTTTACAATTTTGTCATATATAAAACCATTTGTTTCCAATATTTACTCATTATTACATACACCTCTAGTCCTTGATTTTTTTCATTCTATCTAATGAAAACAAGAATAAGTTTAAGCATAGCAGTGATAAGTAATGTGCTCATCTAGAGTTGAGCTTTAAACAGGTGTTCGGGAATGGCAGGTCAAGAGGCTAGCCACTGCAGGGAATGGCCTGCGTATTTCATGGTTGCTACATGCCTGTTTCCACCTGCACAGAGAGCCTGGTCTGCGGAGGCGTAAAAGGTAGTACTTATGCTCTCAGAGAGCGGTGACAGTTTCAGGGAGCTGATCACAGCATAGACACAGGCAAGACCACCCCATGCTAAGGAAAGGCCGCAGTAAGGATATGTTTACACTATGAAATGAAGTCAAATTTATCAAAGTTGAATTTGCAACACTGGATTTTATAACATCGAAGTTGAGTGACTGTACCTGCCAACAAAGTCAACCTAGTGCGTCCCAACTAGTTGACAAATTTTGACTGTGGCAGCAGTGCACTGTGGGAACCTGTTGCATCCTGGGCTTTTTTTGCTGCTGGATTATGGGAAAAAATTCCCTGCAAGGGGTTGTGCAAGTGTGGTGATATCCCACAGTGCATGGCCCTCAAAACAAGTGGCCATTTTTCAGAAGTCCTTTCCCCAATGATATTGGGAATCTCAAATCACAGACCTTTTAACCAAATAGCACCCACTATCTTTTTCCCCAGACTGCATTGCTCTTGTTCCCCTCCCTTTGAAGCCAAAATGGCCAATTTTCAAAAGGAAATTAGGAAAAGTGGGGAATCCCAGAGGGCACTGGTGGCCAGTGGATAACATCAATCAGAAGAAGAGACGTAAAGACAAAGGGCCTCGCTTTCTAGTGGTTAGTCTGTCTTCCCCTGTTGAAAACCAGTGGTCCTCTGGGGAAAGAACACCTAAAGAAATGTGCACAGCAGCCAACAGGATTGGCAAAGGTACTCATGCTACAGTAATCTATGAGCCTTTCCCTGTTCTGCCTGTGCCATGTTAACAAGAACCTCACTGGTCCCCTGGGGGAAGAACAGCAGCTAAGAGTACTGGCAAAAATGCTCAGGCTACCATTATCTCTGAGCATTTGTGCAGCAAACAGGACACTTCAGAGACTGTGGCTCCCCCAAATCACATGCTTTGGGAAACAGAGGGGCCAGCCCACGGTTCTGCATTGGCCACAGCCGGCCCTGCAATCCTGTGGAGCCACGGAATTGTGAGGCTCCTTTTAGCATGGAGCAAGCACCAGGCCTGAGGGAAGCCAGCCCACAATTCACCATTGGACAGGGCCTCCTGGCAACAGCCAGACAGACTGCCCCGAAAAATCTTTGCTGCAGGGGGAAGACTTCCCTCCCAGGGACAGCCAGCTAGCCAGCCCCTGAAAACCTTGGCCACAGGGCTGGTGGCAGCCAGTCCCCTAACCTTTCCGGCCTTTGAAGGCTTCAGTGTTTTTATCGGGCGGAGGGCTAGCCATGTTGCATGGCTGGGAGGGGGACAGACCCCAACTGCATGATGCCTGTAAGGGAGGGAGCCTGCCCCATACAAATATAGCCCGCAGAAAACAAGTTTCTTGGTCTTTCATAGAAGCATGACTCCCCCCCCACCCACACCCGTGCACCCAACACCCAACAAAAGCATGACCTCCACAGCCAAGACACCATGTGCTGTGTTGGGGCGGGTGCTAACCTGGAAGATTAAATGAGTTGCTGGCTCTCCTGATGGCTCCATGCTGGAGCTCCGTAAAGTAGCTACAGGTGATCACCACACTGATCATAAACAAATGATCTCTAACAGCCAGGCTTCCCGTTTGCTACATCCTGCTTACCTGGAGCGATGAAGTGAAAGGATACCTCAAGGTGCATTGTGGGACAGTTTTTGGGGCTAATAAAATCAGTTTTAACTCTGGTTAATCTATACTGTTTTAGCGCAACATTGTAAATTTCATTTTGAGTAACTTTGTCAGGAAGTCAGCAGCACAGCTGCTTAAAGTCCACTTACTGACCACTGGGGTGTAGACAGAGAATTTACAAAAATCTACTATAGAGGCTTAAACTTTACTTTATCTCCTAGTGTACACCAGGCCTAAGTTATATCACAACCTTGGGTACCCTCAAAAAGGGTCACAGTATTCCATTTTATAAGAAGCTAGTCATCAGGGTATGACCACTGCCACCCCATAAACCAAGCCTAAATGAGCAATCCAGAGCACAAAGGAACTACCTCTATGCCCTTGAAAGCCATGAGAGATCAGTTTATACATGTTTACTGTCATCAAGGTCAAGTGATCCTGACTTAAATAATAACTACTGCTCATCTTCAGAGAGTCTTAAACACTCAATCCTCAACACATGTGAAGTAGCTGAGCATTACATTTTAGTTTACATACAGGGAAATCAAAACAAAAAGCAGTCAAGTAGCACTTTAAAGACTAGCAAAATAGTTTATTTGATGAGCTGTCGTGGGACAGACCCACTTCTTCAAACCATAGCCAGACCAGAACAGGTCTGGTCTGGCTATGGTCTGAAGAAGTGGGTCTGTCCCACGAAAGCTCATCACCAAATAAACTATTTTGCTAGTCTTTAAAGTGCTACTTGACTGCTTTTTGTTTTGATAGTGTATAGACTAGCACGGCTTACTCTCTGTTACTATACAGGGAAATAGAGTACTTAAGTGGCTTAGTCAAGGTGACAGGGAGCCAGAAGAGAATTAAGTTTTTTCTAGCTCCCCAAGTTGTGCTCAAATCATGAGTCTCCCCACACCCTGCCCCACAATCACTGACACATATGGTTACTGAAACTGTTTTTCAACAAGTTCCCAGAAAAGTTTTAGGCAAACTTGTCAGTGCTTTAGCTGCCTTCTACCAAAAAAGGCAAATCACTAGGACAGAGATTAAATCAGAGCAGATGACATAACTATGCAAAGAGGATGCAAGTATTCTATCTATAGCAGCTACTGAAGAATACAATGGGCTGACAGAGGTACAGAGGAATTTAGTTCAATGAAAGCAGTAGCACACAAGGGAACATTGCCCTTTTCCAGTAACCCTAAGATCAATACAGCATGGCGTAGAGACAGAACATTAGGCTACGAGCTGTTGACAACTTCTGATTCCACAGGTCAGAGAAGAAACAACAACATCATGATGATGATGATGGATGGGATTTCTGGTCTTAGTTTACCAGCATTATATTTGAGATGGTACAGAAAGGCACAATATACACATGCTACTGAAGAGGAAAGAGACTAGACACAGGAAGAGATGAAAAAGTTAGTGTTCTTGTACCCTCCAGACGTGATGAAGCGTGGTCTTTGCAGCTCAATACTCTGCACCAGCAGCCGTGGTTCAAAAGTGCGAATCTCCACATACCTTGGTAGCACTGCAATGATGTATGGAGGCTGATGTTCTGTTAAACAGAAGAAAGTAGTATGCATCAGACAGATTTCTTCACTATGGCCTGGAAAGAGCCATGACTAACAACATAAGTTATTGAAAAAAATTTAAGAGAAGTTATGCCCTTCTCACCCATCCCCAAATGCATCAGGGAGCTTAATACTAGAAACTAAAAGCAATTCATTGAATAGTACCATTTTCTTGGTTTTGCTTACTACTTTTTTCTCTCACCACATGCAAATTCTACAGTGCTCAACTGGTCACAAAGCTAAAGTCAGGTTTTAAATTACAAAAACAAGTGGCCCTTATATAGTATCTTGTCTGTATATCTCAAATAATTTTACCAAGACGGGACTATTTGTACCATACTGATAAAGGACATGAGAGCAAAGAAGTTGCAATCCAGGAAGTAGAGACAGATATATAGCCCAGGCCTTTCCACTCTGATCACTAGGTTATGCTATCTAGCACTCAGATGGTTATAATAAAAAGTAGTACATCACAATCAAAGCCTTATACATCCAGCAAGTAAAACTTAAATCTGCTCCACTCACAAGAAAGAAAGAGTTAACAAATCTGGTTGGGGGAACAGAATGGAAAAAACATCTAGTTCTCACCCATAGCTATGGGAATATCTGTCCAATTCAAGGCACCTTTCTGAGTACAGATCCCCTCTTCATTAAGTACCACTGTTAGATCATCTTGACCAACTGCAACTTTTCCATCTGCTAAGGGAGCCACCAGTGGTTCAAGCTGCTTCCCAGTGGGGAACAGTTCTTTGATTGACCCTTTTCCATCCACCTGTGAAAAGAAGGGAAGCAGAGAGTTCTGAAAAATGAAAGATGACTTGATGAAAACACAGGCTTTATGGCACAATATTTAAAAGAAAATTATGCGTGAGTCTCAAAATATCCACTAACACATGAAGGCACTTTTGAAGGCTATTTGTATGCATCAAAAACATTACTTGTTGGCATTCCAATTTTAAAACAAGCGTTTTTCCTCTTAATTTGCTGAGCTGAAAAAAACGTTTCCTTCATTTACGCCAGTTATACTATTCTTGGGCATTACTTGTAACACCACAATAAACTGCCCGTCTTTTGTGTGGGGGGGGGGGGGGGGCGGAGAAGAGAACGACTAAAGGAACATGTATCAAAAAAATGTGCTGTTCTATCAGACTCTGAATCCTCCCTTACTAGGAGCAGTCTATGTACTCTCCCTAAAATGATCACCATCCCCTTACATACTCAGCTCAAATCCTGTTCTTACCCGTATCAAATAATAGTCTCTCTTGAAACCTACACAGATAGAATTTTCACACCATGCCATAGACTTGGGTACATCTGGCACACTGAAGTCCCCCTAAAAGAAGAAAGGAAAAAAAGTCACATTGGCTGCTTCAGGAGCCAACTATTACTTTCCCTGGACACCTTTTAATCCACGGTCTTGAAAGTTTCTTTTAAGTTTAATTGTGAAGGAGGCAACGCAGTAACACAAAACACATAACCCTTTCCTAACTTTGACAAGTAGGCAAGGTTTCTTGAAGGTCTGTAACTAGTATGGTCCTCAAACATTAGATTTTACTGCAAAATATTGACATGCTCATTTGAATAATTCTCACTTACACTATATTCACTGAAGGAAAGGGCAGGGCTACATCTGTTTAAGAAGTGGAGCCTATGTTAGCATCACTCCCAACCCTTTCTAGCCAGGGCACAATAGTATTCGGGTAAAATGTCTGAACTCCAGTTTTCTGCACAGCAGCAGAACAGTGTGTAAGTGGACAGTGTGACCTTTCTGAACAGGTATTTAATTGAATCTCAAAAGTACACCAGAGCTAGGATGCAGAAGACAACTGGGACTGCACACAATTCACACCTTCCTATTCTTACACAATCTTTAAAGAGAGGAACCAGCCTTTTGGATCCTCGTGATTTTCATCTATTATTTCACTTTGCCTAAGAACTCTGCTTCTTTGCTAGATCAGACAACATCAGCACTATTAAGTGAACCCTGTAAGCAGAACCTAGCACTAATTCTGACTTATACTGCATATTACTCTGGGGTATTTAAAAATAATTGTGTAGTCTGGCAAGGGCTCTTGTACAACCTCGTGGTTCCCACACCATCTCACCTGTAGCTCATAGAATTCCCTGTCCTTCCAGAAATAGAGCTGTAGCTTTTTCCGCACTGCCACACACATCCTTAGCACCTCTTCTCCTGTTTCAGAGTGCTGTGAAACACAGAAACAATTTCACATACATCAGAATTAGAAAATAAGGCCATAAATAGCCCTAAAACTATAGCTAAACTGGATGAGGCAAGAGCTAAGTTGTAGCCGAGAAACCTTTCATGCTTCCATGGGGTCACCATGGACAAACTTCTCCTTGGGCCAAATCTAAAGAGTGAATGTTAACCTAGGAACTGAACCTGAGTTCAGACGTGCTTGTGGGCAGAAGAATACTTCTTTAAGAATGAAAGACCTACTGTGGCCTACGTTTAAGAACATTGGTGTAAACAAAAGCTATCAGGATGACAGCCCTGGAAAATGAAATTCTGCAGGACAGGTCTGAATCAGTTAGCAGCAGTATAAGTTTCCCCATCCTTCCCACTATGTATCAAACAGACTTTGGTGAGACTGCCTTGAAAAAACAGAGACAGATAGGCCAAAGATGAACAGGTACAGACTGACCTTTCTGCACAGACAGCCTATTGCAATGGTGGTTAATGCCGCAAAGACACCTGTTCCATTTCCCCATGGACAAGATTCACCAACCCCTTTCATGTAGTCCACCAGCCAGCTTTCACGATGGTAATGGCTTAGTCACTACTATCCTAAGCTAGATTGAAGTGGCAAAAGCTACCAGTTCTCACTGTTCATTATTCAACCATCTACTCCTAGTATTTTCCTGTAGGCCCCATAACGAGCTTGGTGCTGTACAAAGAAAGGCACTGTCTTCCCCAGAGATCCTTCAGTCAACAAGAGAGAAGCCGTTTGTACCTTCTTCTCCTACTCTTAAGTGGTTGGTGGTGTTTTGCTGTCTCCAGCTGCCCTTCCACTTCATCATTTATTAGTTTCATGACAGCATCATGGTTGGAATATGAAAATGGAGAGGGCACTGCCTTACATATCAGATGAGGAAAGGATTCCACATGAAATCACGCAGGGAGAAAAAAATGGGGCAAGTAAAAACTAATATTATTGGAGAAGCAGAAAAGACTGTGGCAACATGAAAAAATAAGGGCAGATAAGCAGAAGGAACTGGCATTAGGCAAGCCCTTGTATATAAAGGCAAGAAGCTTGAGGTGTTGAAGGAACAGCAAACAAGGGATTCAAAGAGAGGGGGACAGGACCATACTGAGGAATTAATATGATTTAAAGAACTAGGGCAGTTATAGAACAAGAGGCACCACTGCAACACCACAATTAGTCAGGACACCTCCCCAACAAAATGTACACCCAATTACACAAAAATACTTGGCAATGCTTGGATTTGCATATGTTTCATAAAATTTAGTATTAGCTTTATGTTAACACTAAAAGCTCAAGATTAAATAATTGAGAAAATAATTAATCACTGGGCAGAAGTTTAGGATTGCCTAATTGCAGAGAACAAGCTCCCTTTGAAGAGTAAATCAAAGCACTAGAGGTATACCATCAACTTAAATCTCCTCCAGCCATGAGCAAGGCTGACAGACCAAAGTGCAGGTAAATATATGATGCAACCTATGACTGATGAAGGATCACCTTATCCTTACGGAACGTTTTATAGATTAAAACGGCCATTAGTGTCTAACCTAGAGTGTCTTGAAGAGTTAAAGTAACTATTATGAGAAAATCTTCAGCGAAAGATAGTGAAGTGAAAATACAAAGGAAATGTAAGAACCATTTGCGTGATTCTTTGCAAGCTGCATTTTAAATCCTAGGATGGGGATGGCTTCCAAACGGAACACATACTTGAATGACCTTTTAAAACTCTCGTCACTTATAATGAAAATTTAGTTCAGTCTTGAAGCAATGGGTGAAAAGCCAAAATTAAACCAAGTGTTCTCCTACAAAGTGGACAGAGAGACCAAAAGCAACATTTTTAAAACCTGGTGTCTGAAGTTATATTCTTAAACCCATTGTTAAAAAACAAACAAGCAGCCTGATTTTCAAGAGTGCTGAACCCCAAAATCTCCCAATTAAGTAGTTTATCACAAATTTAAAATGAAAATAACTTTAACATACCAAACCCTCGAAGCACCTGAAAGACAGTCCTTGTTATGAGATTTTGTCAGGACAGGTACAATATGAACCTGACTCTACTTACCTGTAAGTCACAGGTGAACAGAGATGCACCTTTTGCCTTAGAAACTGTGGTGATTTGTTGAAATGTCAATAGGTCGTGGACATAAATGTTATTTTCTGTTTTAGACAAAACTCCCAATTATTGTTCAATCATTTAAAACATGAAACTCATTTTTAAATATACACAAAAAGGAGTCACTTTACAAATATAAGTACATTTATAAGGCAGGTCCAAACTAGGGATAGAAAATAAGAGTTTCAGGACAGGAAGGGAACATCCCATCCCCACCTTCTCCCCCAGACAATTTGAAAACAACCAGTGAGGCAGAGACAAACTGATTTCTGGGCTGTGAAACTTGCACCACCTGTGGCAAGACTGCATGAAGGAATCAAGAATACGTGCTAAGCAGGGAAAGGAAGTGAAAGCAGAACAGAGGGGAAAGCAAGCCACAACAAGTTCATGATGGAAGTTTTTCCCTTTTTTGTTTTTTTTAAAAAAAGAGACCATTTTGAACTGGCTCCTGAAATTAGTGGGTGGTGAATAAAGTTGAAGCTGGTGTGATCAAGGTTTTGTACGCACGAGAACGCAGGCGGCAGCATTCTACACATGCTGGAGTCGGGAGAGCTGGGACTTGTAGGTCAAAAAGGAGGGAGTTGTACCATAAGTAAAAAGAGACAAGGAAGATCATAATTCAAGAGTAAGCCCACCCAACACACAGCACTTAATATATTCAAAATTCTTACACAACTTATTTGAATGTTAGTGGTCTGTTCTCTAAACAGCTATACTGTCTTAACAGTAGCCCAGCTGCTTCTTAACTACACAGCACAATGCTCCCCTGCAATTAGAGGCCTGAAGTCTAGAAAGTGATTTTTCAACAACTAGAGCATCATGCAGGTGTACAGAAGGACTGCCCAAACCAAGAAGGTGGCAAACCATTCTAAGAGTAAACCTCAGCGTAGGTGCAAGTCGGAATTACACAGGTTTCTTGATACGAACTAATGGACCATGAGGCGTCACACTCAGCCAATTAATTGCACCAAAAATTAATGCATATTTAAAAACACATTCTTCACTTACCTAACAAACTGACCAGAATTTTAAATTGGGAAACAACATGAATCTGAAAAAGAGAACTGCATTAATGCAACTCCTCTACAGGTCAAATGTTCTCTCTCCTCCCCACACAGGTGGGCAGAGGTTGAATTAGTCTATGCTATTGTTTTACTGACTCACACAAGACAGTGTAGATGGGATTACTGTTACTTTCTATGCAGCATTCCACCAGCTACTGTACAATCCGCACCCATTCACAAGTGTCTGATTAAGCTAGCTTATATTGTTTATATTAGAGCTATCGAACAATTAAACACAATTGCAGTTTTAATCACTGCTAAACAATAGATTGCCATATGTTGAATGTTTTTTACTTTTCCAAATATACTGATTTCAATTACAAAAAAGCATACAGTGCTCACTATTTTTATTGCAAATATTTGCACTGTAAAAACAAATAGTATTTTTAAATTCACTTAAGGTACTGTCGCACAGTCCATAATGAACATTGAACATAGAATTATGTATAAAAACTGCATTCAAAAATAACTATGTAAAACTTCAGAGCAGCCATGGGCAACCAAGGCTAGGGAGTGGAATGCATGAGTACGCCTCCAACTCAGTGGGCCACAACATTATCATAACCAAGACAATCTCCCAGTATAGGGTAGTTTTGCTCAACAGGCTCGTGTACCTAGAATTTGCTGGCTGTGCCAAATGGGCAATAGCAGCACAGCTCCCACAGTCAGTGTTACATGCAACCAGCAGGCACCGCAGATAACATCAAAATGAAAAAGCAGTCAAGTAGCACTGTAAAGACTAACCAAATAATTTATTGGTGATGAGCTTTCATGGGACAGACCCATTTCTTCAGATCAACAGATTTGAAGAAATGGGTCTGTCCCATGAAAGCTCATTGCCTAATAAATTATTTTGTTTGGTCTTTAAAGTGTTACCTGACTGTTTTTTTGTTTTGATAGAATACAGACTAACATGGCTCTCTGTCACTTCACAAATTACATGTGTTTCAATTTAGTAATACCAGCGGGGGGGGAGGGGGAAGAGGCTACACAGATAGAAACCAACAGCAGACTTGCAACCCTGTGAGCAACACCCAACAAGATGTCTCACAGGCCACACATAAAACCCTAATCGGCCAACAGTTGCCCACTACTGCTTTAGAGCTTTCGGGTCCACTCAGTTCTATTACTTGTTCAGCCGCTTAGCCAAACAAGTTTGTTCACGTTTCCTGGATATAAATGTCACCCATCTCCTGTTCACACCATCACCTGAAAGTGAGAACAAGTGTTCATATGGCTCTATTGTGACTGGCATCAAAAGATAGTTACAAGCCAGATGCGCTAAAGATTTGTATGTTGCTTCAACCACCACTGCAGACAACATGCATCCATGCTGATGATGGGTTCTGCTCAATAACAATCCAAAGTAGTGAGGCTCAACATGTTCTTTTTCCCTCATCTTGGTCAAATTCCAGCAGCAGCAGACCGATTCTCTTATTTCACCTTTTGGGTCCTGTAGTTTCCACATCAGAATGTTTCTTTTCTAAGATTTCTGAAAGCATGTTCTAAACCTTACTCCCTCCCAAATTTCTGAAAGGGCATCAGATTCTTTAACCTTTACTCAAGGGCTATAGCCATCTCACATTTGTGCCTTCTTTATGCTTTGTGAAATCTCTATCAAAAGTGTTCTTAAAAATTAAGATGAGCTGAGTTATCATCCAAGACTACTATAACTTGAAAAGTAGGACAGTATGGTAAAACAGAGCAGGGGACATACAATTCTCTGCCCCCTCACACCTCTACAGGAAGCTCAGCCACAAATTCAAATTAATGTCTTATTTGTTAAACACATGTCAGAAGCATGGAATCATGTCCTCTAGAATGGTGACCGAAGCATGAAGGGCCACACAAATTTTAGTGTATCTGGCATGTAAATACTTTGCAACACAAGCTACGAAAGTGCCATCTGAATGCATGTTCTATCTTTAAGGTGATATTGCAAATCATAAGCTGGCAGCATTTGCCATTGTCTCCTGTAAGTGTAAACAAATGTGTTTATACTAGTGATTAGGTGAGCAAGAATAGCACTGAGGAGATGTGCAGTCTACAGTTTTACGTTTCATTTTTGAGTGCAGTCATGCACTACAGAACTTGTAAGATGTGAACTGAAAAAAATATTATCTTTATAGTTCAACTATTGGTAATAATTTTAACTGAAGTCAGCACAGTTGAACCATGCAGTTAAACTGATTAACTGGAATTAGTTTTAAAGTTAATTGCGTAAGTTAACTGCTACAAATCCAGAGCCCTAGTTAAACAAGTCTTCATCATGTTCTGATGCCTCATCTGTAAATGATTCCTTGAAACTATTACTTTTCTCCCATGAAAAGGCAAGGTGCTCAGCAGCATTGATATTCAATGTGTTAACATCCATAGAAATTAAAATGGTAACAAAACTGACTGCAAGTCAATTCACAGCTACTCTAGAGTCAAGTCTCTACTAGCCAAAACAATATTTGTACCTTAGCAGTATCTTTCATTTCAGGCTATCAAATGCTTCACTTCATTCTCTCTCGCTGTTTCAGATAGCAATGTATTATCTTCATTGCAAACATATATGCTTGCTGGAGGTCACAGTGATTCAGCAAGAAAACCCAGAAGTCCTAATTCCAAGTCATCTGCTCTAAACAAAACCAAGTTTCTTCCTATTGTAGGAAGAAACCATGGACAAGCTCACAGTCTACTCTATGCAACTTCCCAAAAAGCCTTGACGACTCCCTAAATCATATTTCACACTGTACCATCTAAGTGGAAACACTAGCAATTTTCCCCAATGTCAACAACTGCCATTCCTTACCTGCTGAATCTTTTTTGAGAAGTTCTTGTTGGATTTCTCGAGTGTCACCTCAAATCTGTTGCAACCTACCAAGCAGAGATTAAAGCATGGTATAAAATGACAATTGCCTTTAGATTTATAACTGCATAAACCCTTACTCCAAATCCCACAAAGTTATAGCAGAAATCAAATTAAGCAGCTAATGCTAGAAGATTGTATGTCTTGTAAGAAGTGTGCGCTTCCTTTCACTTGAACCAGTATACAGGAGCTGAGCTTGTTTATATGTACCCACCTGGGGACTGCAAAAATGTGGCTTAACCTCACAAAGGACCAGAAAATCTGAGGGGCCCATCATTAACTAAATCCTGCTGTAGGAATCTCAAATACAACTAGAATTTAACAACCCCAAGCTATGAAGACCACCCTAAAGCACCTTTTATTCCAGCCAATCAAATACCAGCAATTCAAATCTCCAGGAAGCACATCACTGCAAGATGGAAAAAGAATAAAAACACTTCACTATAAGGGTTTAAAAGGAGTTTTATGGATACAAACTTACAGCCACTTTCTGATGACGTAACCTCTCCTGGTATTGATGCAAAAAGGGGGAGAAATTTACCAAGTGAGATAAAAGATACTAGCAACTCAAGTCTAGCATGATCTCTTGGAACAAACTACCTATGGAGGCTAGGGGAAATGAGCTGGAATTCAGGTTTAGGAATGCAAGTGGCTACAATAAAAATAACATCCTTCTGAGAGCAGGTACAAAGGGGGCACAGAGGCGCCCCACCTTTTTCTTTTACCTTTGTACTCCAATGAGCCAGTAAATCATAGTTCATAGAATGGCTTTCTTGCACATTATAACATAACTGGTACATGGCTGAGATTTAGATCTGTTTAATGATTCTATATACAATAGCTGCCATTTGAGGCATCACCAGAATGGACAAAAGCCACTTGTGACCACTTCCTCAAAAGACAAGAGTAGGAAGTACTTTTTTGGTTCAGATTACAAAGTTAAGATTCTGAACTAAGTTTAATTTTATTATGTATATTGATGAAGATGGTGGGTGTCTTTTTAATGAAGTTGGAATAGAATTTACAAATGTTACATTAATTTACTACAACTTCAAATTCAAAACAACATAGTTCAGACATTAGTATTAGCTTTGGTGAAATCTGAAGGGTAATTTTTTTTTAAGAAAATGGTGAAATCCATAAGACAGTTAACAGTGAAGGAAAAGAAAATCTGCTGCTTAGTAAACTAAATGTACCAGTATTGTTAGAGTCACTAAAGACTTAAGATGAGACATTAGCATAATATTGCACAAAAGCTTGATTTTATTTGTACAATCTCACCTATATCCTTCCTGATTCTGTAAAGGAGGAGATGTCCTTGCTTGGTACCAACAAGCAGCCATTCTTCTATAAAATGAAGAATTTTCAGATTAATTTTAGCTGAGAGAGTATTTTTACTGGTACAGACAAAAATTCTCATTTTAAACTGAAGCCCATTGTTGAGTGGTCCAAAATATACTACAACAAATTTCAGCTGGGGAACTACATATGACACTTCCATTTTTGCGGCTACAGAAAGTGCTAACACATGGCACAGCCTTTGTTTTGGAAAACAAATGCTTCCAGGGATCACTAATTAAGTATGAAAACACAACCCAAACACAGGGGCCTACTTGTTCAGTAAGTAGCAACAGGTGAGAGCACAGCTTTTGTCATAAACATACGTAAACTACTTTTCAGATGCTGGCTATTGCATACAGATGCCTGGCACTCCTCTCAGCTTATTGCTCTATATGGTGAAAAACTGGAGGGAGCAAGAAACATTTAAATATACTTGAACTTCCTCAATCCAGGCATCTGTGATCCAAGAACACCCATGGTTCAGACCCCCACATGGCTAGGAGTGCCATAATGATAATACAAAAACAAAACAAGTTTAAATACAGAATATCAAAAACAAAAAGCTACGTGCTTACTTACACACACACTGTACTGTAGCACAAATTTAACTTGTAAACATGAGAAATGGCAGAGCACTATACTGCGCAATTAGTGGTTTTGTGATGACTACCATATACGAAAATTTTAAAAAAATGTTTAAATACAGTGCATTAAAGATAGAGCCAATGACATTTTATACATATACAATACTCTAATAATTGGTACATAAAAAAGCTATACTAAAAGGCTTGGTTTACCATCCATTATGGCGAACACCCATGGTCCAGAAAATTCCATAATCTGTCATAATTTGTTTCCCAAATTTGCCAGATTGAACAGGTTCAAGTGTATTGTCATTTGTGAGTTCTGACTTTGAACACAGCAGTCAAACATTTAGAAGTCACAGTGGTCCCCATGAATTACTCAGTTACATATGAAGCGATTACATTAGTTAAAAAGAAACTGTATTTGAGTTGCCGTTACAGGTAAAAGACATTTTGGATTTACAAAATAGGACACTTGAGAAATCCACTGTTTTTCCTCATGCATACTTTGGTACATTGCATATAGAAGGCTCTAAGCCTAAGTATGTGCAACTCATCCACAAGATGGGTCTGTATTGGAAATTAAAATTAATTAAATTAAACTGATCTGATGAAGTGGGTCTGTCCCACAAAAGCTCAACAATGAATAAGTCATTTTGTTATTCTTTAAAGTGCTACATTTCTGTTGCTTTGTTTTGCTGGAGAACAGACTAACAGAGCTACCTCTCTGTCACTGTTCATCCACAAGAGTCTTTGTTTACTAAATTCAATTATCCTTAGCATCATTGTAGGGAAAACTAACATATGAAACCTACCTTTCCCTTTTTCACACCATATTTTATCAAAGCTACTTGAAATTTAAAAAGATCCTGCTCCCTCTATGCCTCCTCTTCTACTTAAATCTGAAGATAGTCTCTCATGGAATAGAGATGTACTTGTTGCTAAAAACCCACTTGCTAAAAATGTCAGTGAAACAAATTTATTTTGCAGTGAAGTTTCTCCATTTAAATGTTTTTTCTGCTATATTAGTGAGATTATAAGGAATATAATCAATTTGGCTACAGAATTTAATGTACAGTGGTTTATTTGTAAGACCCAAAAACAAGCCAAGTTTTCCAAAGTTACTTTTAACATTAAAATTTTTGTTCCGTAACATAACATTTATTAGAAACTGCTCCAATGGTTTGGTACTAGAGGAAGTCCTACAGAAAACTGATTAGTGGGCACAGCAGGTAGATGAGGCAGTCACAGGTGAAGGATAAAGAAAACCTATTCACCCAGACAAAAAAAACAGTCCAGTAGCACTTTTAAGACTAACAAAATAATTTATTAGGTGATGAGCTTTCGTGGGACAGACCCACTTCTTCAGATCATAGCCATACCAGAACAGACTCAATATTTAAGCCACAGAAAAAAGCAAAGACAGTAATCAAGGTTGACAAATCAGAAAAATATAATCAAGGTGAGCAAATCAGAGAGGGAGAGTCAACCCCCCCTTCTGCCCCTCTGCTCTCTGATTTGCTCACCTTGATTATATTTTTCTGATTTGTCAACCTTGATTACTGTCTTTGCTTTTTTCTGTGGCTTAAATATTGAGTCTGTTCTGGTGTGGCTATGATCTGAAGAAGTGGGTCTGTCCCACGAAAGCTCATCACCTAATAAATTATTTTGTGAGTCTTTAAAGTGCTACTGGACTGCTTTTTTTGTTTTGATAGTACACAGATTAGCACAGCTCATCTCTTTGTTACTATTCACCAAGGTATCAGTAGCACAATTTTGCTATCAAACTATATTTTTTTATTTAACATATCATAGCTTAGTGTAACAAGCAAGCTACAAAAACAAAATCAAACCATTAAAGAGAGAAACTAGCTTAGTCATATTTATAAATATTGGAACATTTTATGCTACTCTAAGTAATCACTGCACCTTCTACAGAGGTAGTAGATAACCTACCCACATGCAACTCACTGGGGTTCTGTGCGTGGCCTCCTACACATTTTGTTTAGTAACTCACACACTCAATTGCCAGATTCTGCTCATTTCCATCCGCATAGTTTTTTTTTTCCTCCTTTCCTATTGGTATAACTAAAGTGACATGCACATAAAGCAAGGGCTCATGAAGTGAGGTGCATGCTGATTACACATCACACTGACTGTGTGCATCTACCTGCTTCTACAATTCAAACAGCACATTCCACAAACTCTATGTGTGCAAGCATAGTGGCAAAACCACCTCAGCCTTGCAAGCATTCTTGGTTACAACAATCTTGCTGCCCACTGAGATGAAGGAAGGCCACTAATGCAGCTCACTTGCTAGCCTTGTTTACCCATCTTTAGTCTACAGTAATAATAGTTACCTGAATAGCCACTTACATCTAATCTGCACAGGCTGGCATTGCTCTGAGCAACACAGCTAACTCTCAGAGGAGATGCAACTAGTTCAATCAAAAACTGCTTCCATTAACCAACTGAACCTCACTAACGTGAGTACAAGGATGTTAAACTATATTGATGTAAACCACCTTATAGCGTAAACTGCATCTTCACTATGGCATTAAGTGCTGTAGCTGTTTCCATAATATATGCAAGGCCTTAGAGAACAGTTCTTACCCCACCCCCAGTGAGATTATTTTGTATTTAAGACAAATAATGAGTTTATTAGTAAATAAAATAGACAAAGGAAGGCAGGGCATAATGGTGGTATTTTTCCTACAGCATAACACATTCTCTCGCTCTCTAACATTCAGACACAGGATGCACAAGGGAGAAAGAAAACACAGAGAACACAAAACCACAACAAGAATTTCCATTCCATAAGAAACAATGTGCCTAAGCCCAGGAGCGTCTGCACCAGTGATACACACTGAGTGCGGCCAGATCAGCCAGTTCATCCAAATGTTTAAAAATCTGACTCATCCACAGACCCAAGCCGGGCACGGCTCCTGTCCCACGAAACTGTATCGTTTGTTAAGGGTGGGTGCCCCAAATCCCACTTCAGCCCATTATAGCCCCCGCCCCCACTCTCAGGAAACTGAGACGGGGGGGTCCAAGCCCTTCTAGCAGCAGCCCAGAGCCAGGCTCAGGGTGGGTTGCAGGCGTCTGAAGATCAGCTTACAAGCGCGTTGGAGCCCTTCCGGTGGCAGCTCCAGCGGCGGGACCAGCCCAATGAGCCCAGTGCTGAGTCCGGGGCAGCGAGGGTCCGACACGGCCCGGCCTGCCGGGAGGGAGGGTGAACACTGCCCACCCCCACTCACCCCGCCGCGGGGCCCCCGCAGGAAGGGCCCGGCGCAGCCCCACTGCTCACCCCAGGCCGCCAGGCAGTCTATCTGCAGCGGCAGCTTCTCCAGGATCGGCACCGGCTCGAAGGCGTCATGCATGATGGCGATGGCGGCGGCTGCTGCTGCTCCCCGCGCCCGCCCGGCCGGCCGGCCTCGCAGCGCCCCGTCAGCCGGCCCCAGCCCCGGCCAGGCGGGGGTCACCGCACTTCCCCCTACCCGGGAAGAGCAACAGCAGCGGATCCCAGCCCTTCCCAGCAGCCCCCGCGCCGCGCCCGTTCCACTTCCCACCGGGAACCCCTCCCATGAGCCCCGCCTCCTCCGAGGAACGAGCTCCGCCCCCTCAGGCTCCGCCCCCGGCTTCGCCTGCCCATAGACCCCGCCCACTCCTGGCTCTTTCTCGTCCCGCCCCCATGCCGCCGGGCGTGGTCTGTGCCCCGAGCCTCGGTTTCCCGCCACTCGTTTCCCGCGCCCCTCGCCATTGCCCGGCCGTGGATCAGTTCGGTTTCCTGTCGCGCGGCCAGTAGCGGGACCCCCGCTCCGGCGCCACCCCTCTCCAGGGGAGTGCGGGGCAGAAATACCGCGGGCTGCTGCCTCGGTGCACAGCCCGGTGCGGCAGGCCGCCAGGCAGCCTGCTCACAGCCGCGCGTACCGGCGCTGAGAGGGAGCGCGAGCTGATGGGCCCCGCTGGCCCTTTCTCCGAGGCTGATCCCAGGCAGCCCGAGCTTGCTCAGAGGGCGGCAATGTATAAGCAGTGGCTGTTAGCGGCCGGCTATGCAACCAGGACCATCTCGCAGGGCCAAACTAAAATTCCAAGGTGCATTCAGGATCCTAGCTTCACCGGCTTTCTTAGAGAGAAAACACCCAGGAGCAGCACAGCCCATCGGAGGAACTGTTGTGCTCTGCAACGTCATTTGGCCACCTAACCTAAGCTCTGGTCCCCTTTCTCCCTGAGCGTTAGCAGTAGAAAATGAATAAAGCTTAAGCATAGGAATCTTAATAACATGAAGTTGTCACACCTTTATCAAAGTCCAGCTACTTACCCTCTTTTCACTCCATATGGCTGTTAAAATTAAGAATAGTAGAGAGGTTACTGTACTGAAAACCATTCTGCCATCTTCTGCTTCTGTACCATCAATGACCTTTTAACATTCCTATGGACTTCCACAGTATTTATACTACAATTGTACTCTTTTTTGTTCAATTATAGCAGGAAAATTCTATTTTATGTTGTGTTTTTATAAAGATATTAATAAAATATTTAATAAGTATTAAAGCATTTTAAGATTATGATTGCATTCTGAACACAAATTTTTTGGTAGATACATCAGGCAGAGTTCTTGTACAGGATGCCAAGACAGGACCACATCCTAACAGTCACCATTCTGCTTAAAAAACATTCATGAAATAAGTAAAATAATGTAATAAATGATCATGCTTCTTGAAAGTGTAACAAGGGTCCTGTGCCAATGTTCATATTGCTTTTGTATAACAAAGAATTCTATTTGTGTGACTGAGGAATGTGTATGTTAAAACGTAGTGTGAAGGCGGTCCCCAGACCAGGTGTTCTTGAGAAGAATGTGAGACAGATTCAAAGGCAACAGCAACTGCATCAAAAAGCAAGATGAGAGCAGCCTGACAACTCTCAATAGAACAAAACAGCAGCACTGTAGCACTTTAAAGAGTAACAAAATGATTTATTTGGTGATGAGCTTTCGTGGGACAGACCCACTCCATCAGATCAATACCATTTCCAATACAGACTGACATCTGTAAGTACAGAGGTACAAAACACTTGCAATAAAGAGTGACAAATCAAGTACATAGGACTGAAGGAGGGGGGGTGAGGGTGGGGCGTGTCAAGTGTCTTACCTGAGCAAATTACAAGCATCAAAGGAAGGGAAGCAGTCCTTGCAATGCGTGAGGTAATTCTTGTCTTTGTTCATATTTGACTATGTGTCAAATATGACTATGAACTCCTTCACAGATTGCTCTGTGCAATCAGTTTTTAAAATCTCTTTGTTGTAAGACTCAAATTCTCAGGCCTTTAACTGAATGGCCCACTCCACTGAAGTGTTCACTGACCAGCTTGTGTGTATTGAGATTCCTAATGTCTGCTCTGTGTCCATTCATTCTTTGGTGAGGAGCTTGTCTGGTTTGTCCACTGTACATAGTGGCAGAGCATTGCTGGTGCATAATGGCATATATAACATTGGTCAAGGTATACGAGAATGAGACCTTGATCTCGTAACTAATATGGTTAGGTCCAGTGATGGTATCCCCAGAATACATATGTGGATAAAGTTGGCAGCGTGGTTTGTTGCAAGGAAAAGTTCCAGAATTAGTATTCCTGTGGTGTAGCCTGTGATTGCCAGTGAGAATCTCTCTTAGGTTCAGAGGCTGTCTATAGGAGAGGGCAGGCCTATCACCTAGGGCCTTCCAGAGTGTAGCATCATGCTCCAGAATAGACTGTAGGTTTTTAATGATGCATTGCAGGGGTTTGAGCTGGGGGCTACAGGTAATGACAAGTGGTGTTTTGTTATAGATCTTCTTGGGCCTGTCGTAAAGTAGCTGGTTTCTGGATATTCATCGGGCCCTGTCAACCTGTTTTTTTACTTCTCCCGTTGGGTAATTAAGTTTTATGAATGGTTGGTAGAGGTCTTGAAGTTTTCAGTCTCTGTCAGTAGGATCAGACCAGATGTAATTGTATCTAAGGGCTTGACTATAAACCAGTGTATCGTGTGGTGTGTGTGCTGAATGGAAGCTGAAAGCATGTAGTTAAGTGTAGCAGTCTGGGGGCTTCTGGTAGAGTGGTATTGATGTGGCCATCAGTGATTTGTACTGTGGCATCCAGGAAGTGGATCTCTCGTGTGGAATAGTCAAGACCGAGATTGAGGGTAGTGTGCAGGTTGTTAAAATCTCTGTGGAATTCTTCCAATCTCTTTACTGTGGGTCCAAATGATAAAGATATCATCGCTGTAACAAGTAAAGGAGGAGTACTAGGGGATGAGCACTCAGGAATCGTTCTAATTCAGCCATAAAAACGTTAGCACACTGTGGGGCCATGTGGATGGATGCCCATAGCAGTGCCACTAATCTGGGAGGTATAAATTGTGCCCAAATTGGAAAGAAATATATATGAGAACAAAGTTAGATAGGTCAGCCACAAGATTTACTGTAGTTACATCAGGGATAGTGTTCCTGATAGCTTGTAGTCCATCTTAAAATGGAATATTGGTGTAAAGTATCTCTACCTCCACGGTGGCAAGGATGGAAGTGTCAGGAAAGTTTCCAACATTTTGTAATTTCCTCAGGAAGTCACTGGTATCTTGGAGATAGCTAGTAATGCTGGGGAAGTAGGATTTGAGGAGGGAGTCCAGATAGCTAGATAGTCCAGTAGTAAAGGGGCCAGTACCTGAAATGATAGGGTGTCCTGGGTTTCCAAGTTTGTGGATTTTAGGCAGTAAATAGAATAATCCAGGTAGGGGCTCTGATGGTGTGTCTGAGTGAATTTGGTCCTGAGTAGAAGCAGGGAATTCCTTAAGTAGATGGTGTAGTTTATTTTAGAATGCTAACGTGGGATTTGAGGGAAGAGATCTGTAAAAATGTGGTGTTAGAGAGTTGTCTAGCTGCCTCCTGTTCATAGGCTGACTTATTCATGATGATGACAGCACTGTCTCAGCTGGCCTGATCATAACATCAGAGTTATTTTTGAGACTCTGGACAGCATAGCGTTCAGTACAGTTGGGATTGTGTTTCATTTGGTGTTGTTTGCATATAATTTCACTCTGCAGACGATTGTGGAGCATTGTATCTAGAAATCTAGACTATCACTACAACCGTCAGCAGGAGTCCACACAGAGTTGTTCTTTTGGTAGGAGTAGGGGGGATCGTGCATGAGACAAACCAGGCAAATTCTTCACCAAAAAAAGGAATGGACACAGAACAGACATCAGGAATCTCAATACACAAGTCAGGAAACACTTCAATGGAGTGGGCCATTCTATTAGAGACCTGAGAATTTGCATCTTACAACAAAGACGCTTTAAAAACAGATTGCAAAGAGCAATTTGTGAAGTGGAGTTCCTATTCAAATTCGACACTAACACTTGGCATGAACGAAGACAATTACTGTACTGCTTCCTTTCCTTTGATGCTCAATTATTTCAGGTAAAACACTTAACATATCCCACCCTCCACCCCTTCCTTCAGTTCTATGTACTTGATTTGTCAGTTATTACAATTTTTTTGGACCTCTGTACTTAAGGAGATGTCAGTCTGTACTGGTAATGCTATTGGTCTGATAAAGTGGGTCTGTCTCACAAAAGCTCATCTCCAAATAAATAATTTTGCTAGTCTTTAAAGTGCTACATTCCTGTTTTGTTTTGTTTTGTTAGAATACAGACTAACACAGGTACCTCTCTGTTACTATTCAACTCTGAATAGAGGCAGACAACTACGAACTGGGACAAGATAGCTATACTCAAACAATAAAGGATGAAAATAAGCCCTGGTGAAACAGCTATTGATTATATCACAATGGTGCAAAACTCACTACTCCCAGTGAAGGAAAACTGTTATAAAAAGAGCCTACTTTTCCAGATTTTGGCTTTGTTTTCCTACTGACTGGATCTTCAATTTGAATTGACAAAACCCAGTTTCTTCCCTTGTAGCCTGTTTGCCCACCAGGCTAAGGTGAGCAACAGAAAGGAGGTGTGTGGGTGTGGGCATGCGCATATGCTACAGGCTGAACCTCTCTCATGTGACACCCTTGGGACCTGACCAGTACCAGACAAGAAAATTTTCAGGATAAATGGGAGGTCAACATTTTCTAGCGCATTACCAACACTTCCACTGCTTACTGCACTCTTAGAAGACAGTTAGGAGTAAATTACAGGTAAACAACAGCACAGAATACTGAGAGCCAGGACTAGTGGCTGTAAACAAACTTTATGAGACCAAGGGAAATTGGCCACACCTATGATAAGTGGTCATCTGCCTAACTAAAATCATACCATTTATGGAGTTTGCCAGACAAGAGAGTTCCAGATTAGAAAGGTTCAATCTGTACTGCTTTTGAACTGTATTCTTCATAAAGGCAGCATATTTCTTTCAAACCACCCCCCACCTCCCGTAAAGATCCTGTGTGATTCTTTCAAGCTTCAGATAGTGGAAACTAAACTCAGCATCTGTCATCCACTTCCTTTCATCACATGACCCTTCACCGATTACTCAGTCTCACCCTCATCTAATTCTACACAGCTTCACCCACCCTCAGCAGAGCCTGACATGTCCTTCATTATCTGTCATGAAGTATTAGTTTTATTACAACTAAGTGGTGCCCAAACTTTACCTGTCACCTGCACACACCCAAACTATGTTAACTGCACAGTGGACTCAACCAGAGGCACTTGGAATAGATCTGGGGATCAGGGATGAGCTACGACTAGAACTGGTGGGATGCGTAGAATGCAATTGCTTCTTGGGGTAGAGCAGGGGTGTGGTACTCCCTCAGTGTGGGGGTGATCACACCCCACAGTACCCTACCCCCAAAAAAGGGAACTGCTGCTCTAAGTGATCTGTTGTTCCTCCCACTTCACTTAGGCTATGTCTGGATGGCAGGCTTCCGTTGGGAGCCCAGAGAGCTCCAGCCACAAGTCTGCTACTCTGGGAGCCTTCTGCCAACATCTCAGTCATCTTTGTTCCAAGAAGAAGGAGAAATGGGTCAGTAGAAGGAGTTTTCCTGACATTTGGCTCTGTGTAGAAATGAAACATGGAGATGGTGTGTGGGTGTGTGTGTGCGCGTGCACATTTTTGAACAAAACTTTGGCCAGGGCATAGGAGCTAACTGTTTGGTTTTTCATCAGCTCTGCTTTGCGATGGGGATAATGAACAGAAAATTGTCTTTGGTTGTCAAAAGAATTGCATGGAACTTAGCTTCTTTGAATAACAATCAAACTCTGGTTTACTATTTCCCTTTTAATACTTGCTTACGCCTGTTATCAAGTTTCATTTATAATTCTTTTCTAACAGTTGTCCTATGCCCGGTTACAAATGAAGCTCAGCAATAATACTGATGCCCACTTTGGTGGTTGAAAAGTGCCTGAGATGGTTGTCCAAGACATGTATTGAATTTTGATTCAAAGCTCAGAGCAATTTTCAAAAGTGGTAAAACTGGGTAGGCATGCATGAGTGGAATAATAGAAGAGATTGACAATATGCAATCAACAGCTATATTGGGCTCTTGGGCCTTGCTGTTACTTCACGCTTCTCAAGCAGTAGCTTGATTAATATTGAAGCTCTCAGTCCAGCTGGTGGATGGATACTACACCTAGCCAATGAAGCGCATAACGTGCTTTCCTGTATGTGTTCTACTTAATTTCTTGATCTCAGCTACTCCCCTTCTCTCCCCACGCCCTGGCCCTTTTTTTTTTTTTTACGGGGAGCAGGCTTTTTTACATTTCCCGGGGTAAGAATCCATTTCCTATCATGAAATAGCTTGGCCCTACTTTATATGAGAATAGCAGGGTACTTTGTAGTGAAAGTATTGCAATACAAACTCAGGCTTCACAAAAGGGGAAGCTAAAATCCTGTAAAATTGTTTGTTAACTTTATTACCTTTTCGGATCACAAAAAAGCAGAAGTGATTGAAGACCAAATGCATATTCACTACTAACACAAGTCAGTTTTAAAGCACAAGGCACAAATGGCTTAAATTTTGAAAACTTAAAGGCAACAATGGGTTCAAAGGAAGATGGGATACATTTTCTTTGAATTCTGGCAGAGTGCGCCAAGAGCTAGAACAAGGTGCAGAAATCAGGATTTCTGTGGATTTTTCAAAAAGCCTTCGGGCTGACTTTCACTGTGGGGGTTGGCACATTTATTTGATGTTCTATGTATGTATGTATGTATTTATAAATATGAGGTAATATTTAAGCGTAGTACATTAAGTCAGTAAAGAATATTTGTTCACAAGTAAATCCTTACTCCTTCTGAAAAGAATCCCTCTGACCTTAACCAGAATGCCCTCATTTTGTCCGAAGCTGATGACTATGTCTAGATTGTTCCATTTACCTCTCTCAAAGAGGAATTAAAAGGAAAATATGAAGACTAGCACATGAGCCAGCAAACAGCAGCACAGGAGCCAGAAAACATCGAGAAAACAGAAGGGTTTGAGAGGAGGCCTGTTCGAAAGGAGGGAGACAAGCCCTTGTTCCTTAAGGACAAACAGCAAGTTCTTGAGAGTCAGTTTGCATGGTGGTTTGCCTTCTGTTTTTCAGTTTGCAGAGGCTGGCAGGGTGCTGTGGCTGTGAGAAAAGCAGTACCTTTGATCACAGCAGAGCCCTGATTGGAAGCCTGTAAAAGCAGTCAAGCAGCCACCCAGCAGCAGAAGCCCCAGAGAGGCAATCAGAGCAGAAAACAGGTTTGGGAGAGAAAGTATGTGTTCTTCTGAGCTTGAGGGCTTTTCTTTCTCTGACAGCAGCTTAGTTTTCACACCTAAAACCAGCAGGCAACAGTGACAGTGATCCAAGGAACAGAAGAAACAGTGAAGATGACTAGACATGGAAGCTATGGGACTACATCATCCTGGAGCTGGCCCCGAGAAGAGCCCAAAAACATCACTTGTATGAAATGCCAAACTGCTAGACAAGATCAAAGGTTTGGATATGCACACGGAAACCAGAGTTGAGTTTCAAAAGGAGATTCAAGCAGATGATATAAGGAATAGGAACATGGTTTTTACAAGATCTGAGCTCTGCACGCTAACCCATTTTCTGTATAAAAGAAATGCACTAGGTCTAATCTATCTAAATTTCAGTAAGGCATCCCATACAGCTCCACATGGCAAATTTCAAGTTAAATTGGACAACACAGGGATTATGAGAGAACTAAAAAGGTGGACAATGAACTATCTTAAGAGGAAACTAAAATTGGTGATACTGAAAGGGAAACTTGCAGCATTCTTGAGAATCCATCTTAGAACCAATCCATTTAACATTTTAGTTCATGATCTTGGCACAGAAAGTGGGGAAAGCTACAATAATCTGTCCTCTGCCCAACTGGGTGGAGGGCCAGAGTCTCATACAAGCCACTCTGGACAACCCTGAAAACTGTAGTAATAAAAATGGGATGAGATTTAATAGTGCAAAGTTAGGGACCAACAACAAGAATTTCTGCTATAAATTGAGGATCTGCCAGTTGCAGATGAAAGAAGAAAGAGACCTGGTTGCATGAATTGATCACAGGGTAACTACGAACCACCAATGCAATTCAGCTATGGAAAAGACTAGTGCAATCCTAGGATGAGGCACTTCCCATAGAGACAGAGAAGGTATTTCCAGAAGAAACAGGAAGGTTTTCTTGTCATTAAAGGAGGCATTGGTGAAACCTCATCTGGAGTACGGCATGCCATTCTTGTCTTTCCTGTTTAAGATGAATTCAGAAGGTACACAGGAGGATTACCAGGATGATCAGAGGAAGGGAAACTCTCTTATAAGAAGCCATGTTTAGCCTAACCAAAAGCTGAGTGGAGACAGAATTGCTTTCTGTAAATACATAGATATAAACTAAGGATAAATTACTAGAGAGGGAGAGAGGTTACTTAGATGCCAGTGTGGACACAATATCTAATGGGTATAAACTGGCCATCGACAAGTTCAAGCTTAGAAACTATAATCTAATTTCAAGTCTCAGAGTAAGTGATATTCAAAAGTAGCCTTCCAAAGTGAGTAAAAAAGCTTAACAGAAAAACTGGCTTCAGGACTGATCTTAATACATTTATATAGGGGATTTTTGGATGGGACTACCAACAATGGCATATTGCCCATTTGCAACAGCAAGTAGCAAAAGTCACCAGTGTCCAGAGATGGGACACCAGACCGGGAGGGCTCTGAGTTTCTACAGAGAATTCTTTCCCAGGTGTCTGGCTGGTGGCTCTTATATACATGCTCAGGTCAAACTGATTGTTATATGTGGGATTGTGAAAGCATGTTCCCCGTGGATTAAATAGAGACCATTGTGGGGGATTGCCTTCTTTTGCAGCATTAGGCATGGTTTACTTGATTATTTAAACTACACTAAATGACAAATTTCCTGTAACTTGAAGTCTTTAAATCATTATTGGAGGACTTCAGTAACTCTGCCAGAGGTTGTGGGTCCATTACAGAAGTAGGTGGGTGAGGATCTGCAGCCTGCAAAGTGCAGGTCAGACTAAATGAGCATAATAATCTCTTTGGCCTTAAAGCATAGAAGTATGAGATTTTAGTGCATTTCTCCACCACAAAAGCAGCTCTATGAAGGGAAATTTGAGGGTTACATGTTATCTCATCCATTTCTCAATCAAGTGTGCTCAATTTACAGGTAAAAAGCTGTTGAACTAGCAGCACTGCAAACTCCACATGGAATGCAGGTGTCACACTCTTGTTACCTTCCATGACATTATCAGTAGCAAAAAAAATTTGCGGGCCAATTATCGACTTGCTCAGACATGTGCAACTTACACATGCAAACTCATGGCCTGGCGCATGTAGTTACTGCCAAATGAAACTTCCAGGGCTAGAAAGCATAATTAAAAAACAACAGTCTTTGCTCTCTGCATCCCACCCCCATCCTTCTAAAAAGAAAAATCTGCAACTCAGACATGGATCAAATGAACAAAGCACCTGCTGCCCTTAGGGACTGACTGGACAGAAAAAGCAATCACTAAACTACTTATGTAACAGGTGACTTTTTAAACTCTCCCTCCTGCAGCAGAGTGCAGGATCAGAATTATCCCACCAAAACATATTAGCATAAAAACTAGTCAAGCTCTTGCCCGTAAGGGAAAGCAGAACTTGCTGTCCCTGGGAAGTGTTGCCATCTTCTCATGAAACACCACAGAGCTCTTGGCAGACAGGTCCCTTGCACAGAGCAATGTTCTACTGAAATAATCTAGTTAATATTTGCTCATCATCTTCATAGTCAGAGACACACTAGTGAAGTGTTGCAGGAAGTTTTTATTAGGCCACTCAACACTTTGAAGGGATGGGTAACTCATTGTTCAGGCATCCATCACATTGCCGGCAATGAGATGGGCCACATCAACAAATGCTAACGTTATGCAACTGTTGTTCCTAGGTCAATGACATTTAAAGTAGAAAAATCTTTCCTACACAGTGTTAATAAAATTGCACTTGGTTTTGTTAAAAACATCAATATCATTGTAACTTTTTCAAATATTTCCTTTTTGGTATCTTAACTCATTTCCTAATTTCCTTCAATTATTGGGGCTTCTTGCTCAAAAATCTCCGCTCCTTCCAAGCTGGCTGTGCAGTGTTCATCTATTAGCCATAATTTCCAAGAAAATAGAAAGGATATTTCTAAAATTATGCATCACCATCATCTTCTACTCTCCACCAAACAGGCATTTTGACCTGTGGAAGTTAATTGTAACACTGAATTCACAGTCCCTCAGTTTTAGACCTTAGTTTGACAAATTAAATATCTGAAAGAAGTTACAGAAGGTGCTGAAACACATTGAAAATCACTTAAAAATTTAAACTTGCAGCAACATTGTAAATTCAAACATTTTCCAAAGGTTTACCAATGTCCTCATAGACCTCTTCCACAGTAAACTGTGTGAGGCCCTCATTCAAATACAGTGTCCAGTTCCAAAGATGAAGATCGAAAGAGATCAGCAGATGCACCTGATCCACTGGGCAGCCTATAAGAAATGAGTTCCAAGAATGTGCTTCTTCACTCCATTTTGGATCTTTCGAAGTGTGTGATCATTCTTTCCTGCAAGATTAAAAAAAAAAAAAAGAGATAACTGAATTTTTTTTCTGTGTTTACACCACTCAGAACTAAGAGTCCACTCTTCAGAAATTTACAAATACCCTTGCAGAACAGCGGATGATATAACAGAATAATCAAAATATAAAGCATGCTCAAATGCTGACAGGATATAAAATTTGTCCAGCCAGCGATCTAATTGCAAATCTGTGGAAAAAGATAAACAGAAATTGAACAGCAGTGTGTTTAAGGCAGACCTTGGCAACATGTTAATTCTGCATGTGTGAAAAGACATCATGTACCCATTAGAGAATTTTGCATGCTGATCAGAGAGAGAAGCGCATTGATATAATGACATGTGTTTCCCCAATTAACAGGAGGTTTGGGCTCTCAATCAAGCCTTAAAATCTGGAACTCCACTAATACAGTAACTCACCTTAATGTTACAGATATGTTTCTGAAAAGTGCTACTTAAAGCAAAACGAGTTTAAACAAATCCAAATGTCCCCAGAAGAATTATTGTAAACAGGGAGGAGTAGGTTCCAAGGAATTCTTTTTTCAGCAGACTGAATACAGTACAAGTTTTAAACAACTTAATACTGTACACACAGCACCAGAGATTATGAATTTTGGTTGAGGGCATGGAGTCAGAATCGGAATTATTTTCCAGGGAATACCTTGCTGCCAAATAATTAACTACCACTCAGCTGAGCCCTGTAGGGTTTGCATGTTAATGTAGCCTCAGGCTCTACAAGCCAGCACGGAGGAAATCTAATAGACCCAATTTGTGGAGATGAGGTTAGGAGGGAGAAAGAGAGAAGATCCCAACATCGGAACCCTTCCTTCCCTTCTCCCCTCACTTGCACAGCAAGCAGAGGGGTCCCCAGAGCAGCTCCAAGACAAAGAACAAGGGAGCAGGCTAGCAGCGGAGGGAGGAGCAGCAGAACTGCAGCTGGCCGCTTCCCAGCTGCATACAGTACTTTACAGGGAACTTAGTGAGCTGACGGGCGTTGGAGGGACCTACCAGTCCACCCTGGTTCCAAGCCCCCATGAGGGCAGTCTAATTTTCCAAAAAAATCCCGCAAGTAGCTGACAAAGCAGGAGACCAAATGAGGTTATAAAGGCGCATTGCACAAATTTAAATGAGCATGTGCTCTAACAGATAAGTAACACAAGAATGAAACAACATTAACCCAGGACACTGTTAAGTGAGGAGTCACTGTACAACAAAAAGCCGAAAAAAAATATGGGCAGAAAACAAGGGAAAAAAACTACCCATCAAATAAGTTGCAGCAATGCTACAGTAATACACACACCCCTCTGGTAAGCCCTCCTAAACACAAACACTTCTTACCTTGTCATTCCAGATAGAGGAGAAAGCACGTTTGTCAAGAATTTCATCAACCCATGAACATTCGCAGCATTATTTAGGGGACTGATTTTATTTTAATTCATTGAGGCACAGAATTCACATATTAACTTTCTAGTTCCCCAAAAGCAAACATGCAAGTGAAGGTACCAGCTAGAATAGCAGTGCACAAAACAGGTCCAGTCACATCCCCTACCTCTTAATGGAATCCATCTGAGCCCACCCTCCATTACTGCTCAGTCAAGGCTTGCTCAGCCCAGGAGCTTGGGGTGAAAATGGTGGAAGAGGTGGGACTAGAGGCACAGCTGGGCTTGGGGCAAAGAGGGAATCATAGCAGAGTGCAGCTGGAAGCATTGTGCTCCCTCCCCATGGGGGCTGGATGAAGCCCACTTCACATACCCCCCCAAAGTGTTTCTCCCACAATGTGGGGACTTCTGTTCTAGAAACAGCTAATTTATGAAATGGCATCTGCAGAGTTGGAAACTGAGCTGTTTTGCTACAACATACATTGCTAGATTTGCACATGTGGAAGGAGATGAGGAATGTGCAATTTTCCATTGAGCAAACATGCGTGGCACTACTGCATGATGGGAGTGCCTAGTGCAACAAATCATTTGTTTCATGATAAACTCCAATTCTTGGAAGTCTTTTGGCTGAACACTGGTTTACACTGTTCATATTCAAGGCAAATTATTGTGTTTCATCAAATTATAACATCAGAGCTTTCTCCTCTCTCCTTCCCTGTGTTTTATAGGAACAGAGAGCTCAGTTCTAATAGGCCAAGTCAACCTCTAATGAAAAAACATGACTCCCTTGGCATGTCATAAGACTTCAATTTGTGCCCAAGGCTTGTTTACTGACCTCATCTGAATCCAAAAGGGCTGGAAGAGCTCTGTAGCAAAACAAACAAAAATGGTTACAGGACCCTGTGCTCTAAATGACTGAAACACAGTCCATTTTAACATTTTTTTTTTTTTTTTTTTTGACAGAGACTGGGTTGACTGAAAAGAGGACCAATCTTCTGGTGAAATTAGAGAACTGTAAGAAGACAGAGAAAAAATTAGGAGAGGACAGAAAAGGGATGGGATAAGAGAGATAAGTATTATTATCAAATAATAAGATCAGTTTCATAGTCCAGCTCTGAAATTCCCATCATCACTTGAAATTAACCAGAAAAAAACAAGTTGCAAAAACTCTCACGTAAAATGCAGGTGTATTTTACTGCCTCTTATTTACTTCACATGGTATACTCTATCTTGACTTTTATCGCTTTTTAGGACTCTCCTTTGTTTTTTGGAATAAAAATCCTCATTCTATAGGCAAATAAGGACAAATTTTCACAGGATACACCTGTTTTCCTCAGTGTGCTACTCAGAAAAACTGCACTTAGTAACCTAACGTATATAAACTGAACCGTATTTTTGTTATAGAGTTGTGTATTTAAATCCAGGACCTGAGCCTCCCACCAATCACATAAGCTTTAACAATAAATTTAGGCATACAGCACAAGTTTTTAATATGTAAAAATCAGCATTAAGGCAGAAAGGATACTGGTTGTGTATAGTAGGCGACCACACTCCCACCATCACAAGTATCACTAAATTAACAGCTGCTAAACAGAAGACTAATAATATTCACAATTTGTTTTTTTCCCTGAAATATATAATCACTAGTACATTTAGAGTACGTGATCAAGAGAAACTGGTACGGTTAACTTTTCCATAATACACAAAAAAAAAAAAAATCACACAGACTGCTCACAATGACTTCAGCTCATTATTCATCATCAGGCGGTGATACAGGAACAAGTTTATATCACACAAATTTCACTACTCGTTGTCAGTATCACAGATTTTTTTTTCCATCTAAAGGGCCCGGTCCTGTATCTTTTAAAGGTCTTGGTCCTTTAGCTAAAAGGACTCAAAATTTATCTATGTGTAAGAATGCCAACAAAATAAGTACTGAATGCTTAAAACCAAATAAGTCACCAAAATACTGAACAAGAGACTTACTTATTCCATTAGCCTCACTTGTGTTACTGTTGATTTTCCACTCAATGTCAAATTCTCATAAAGGACTATTTGCACCTACCGCTATTCACCGCAGTAGATGTTTAAAGAGTTCCCAGTGTACATTTCAGCAGATTTATTTACATTTAAGGGTATCTTCACCTCAGCAGCAAGAAAAGAGCAAACACCAAAATTTAAAGGAGGTGCACTTGTGGATTTTATCAAATCTATTAAGAGCAACAAGTAATACACATGGCTAAAAATTTATGCCACGTATGCCATGTAGACATATCCTGAATGTCAGAGGCCAACTTCAGAATGGATTCATTACTTGCCCAGACCTAACCAGCAAAACAACTGCTGACTACAACTGTATTTCTGGTGCTTCGGATTCCAATGCCACTACTCTGACTTGTCACAGTACAGATACTCACACATCAGTCACTGAAGAAGGAACATTCTCTTCTACCCATTTCAGATCATCTTCCTGCTAGAAGCACAAGAAAAAAACATAAAAACCAAAAATGACGAGATTCTCTGACGTGGTTTGCAAATTAATACTTTTCCTTTAGCCTACCTGAAAAGGTCAATATTAACCACAACACATGTTCACACCAGACATTCAAAATTGCTATTTTTAGAATAAGGAACCAAGCTCAGAGGATAAGGAAAGTCCCAGCAGATTTTTTTAAACAGCTGTTTTTCAGCAATTATAAGCCAGTGCCTACTTGGCCAAGAACAAACTTAAAATGTTACAATAATTTATAAAACATTGTGTTAAAAAACACAAATATACTTCATAATGTTGCAGCTAAAAGACTGAAGAAGTACATACTACATTAGTGTAATCGTCCTAGTTTTTGTTGAGACTCTTAGCATTTTTATAGCACTAGCAGGATTGTTGATTTGCAATACATACTACCACTTAGTATGTCTAAGCAATGAACATATTTCTAACTTTATTTTTTTTTTTTTTAGCAAAAAATAGGCAGTATATATATTCAGGATTATCTGTGAATTAAAAACATCTTTGCCACTGACTCATGAATTTGTGGCGCTCTTTCCTATTGGCCAAAGCAGAACAGCGATCTCTGGGGACATCAGGGGGTTCAACTATTTATTGTATATTTAAAATATAAAATGAGCTCCACTTTAAAGGCCTTTGAGAAACAACTTCGGAATTCATTTTCTACCTACTCATGAATAAATCCTGAGTTTTACAGTACCACAGAGACACATGTAGAAAACGCAAGCCTCTTAAATGCACTCAAAAAATATGCATGCACCTTAGGTGGTCATGCGTCTTATGGAAAAGCATTCAGGATTTGAAGATGGAGGGCGAGTAGCACAAACTCCCTTACAATCCCTTCAGCTTCCATGTCTTGAAGTAATCTCAAAACCTGAGAGACTACTTGCACAAAAGCTGTAATAGCCAATTTCAGGGAACTTTGTAGAATACGAAATGGTTCTATCTCTAGTCCATTGTGTGCAAGTCCTGAAAGCACATACTAAAGTCTGATTGACCAGAAACCTACGACTCAAAATCTGTTCACAAGCAACATGAACAACATGTTTTAACCCAAATCACTCACTTCTTGGAAAGGCCAAGACATATGTAGAGTATACAGACAGACACTGTATACATATGTACAGTAATCTCTCAAAGTACGCGAGGGTTGTGTTCCATGCAACCCTTGCGTACCTTGAATTATGAGCAAGTAGGAAGGGGGATTACGAGGATAGGTTGTAGCCTTGGGAGGGGGCAGGGGGGTTAAGCCTGGGGTGGGTTAGGGCAGCAGGGGTGGTGAGAGGGTGCAGTTGAGATGGGAGCTGCAGGGGGTTGGGGTGGGGGTTGAGCCCAGCCAGGGGGTCAGAGCTGGGGCTGCGGGGGTGGTGGGTAAGGGGGTTGGAGCTGCAGCCCTGTGGGCCAGGGGTTGGGAGCCCCGGGCGCAGGTTGACGCCAGAGCACCACGTGCTGGGGAGTGTGAGCTGGGGGGCGTTGAGGGGGTTGAACGGGGTGAACTGGGGCAGGGAAGTTAGCTAGGGGTGGGGTGCGGGGTAGAGCCTCATGCACCTGCAGTAGCTGACAGCTAGAGCCTCAAGCGCAAGGGAGTGGTTGAGCCAGCTGGGAAGGATTGAACAGGGGGTGGGGGTGTGCATCGGGGCAGGGGTGGGTTGAGCTGGCAGGGCAGATAGAGCCCCTGCACACGCTGGCAGTAGCTGACAGCCAGAGCCCAAGTGTGGGGGAGGAAGGGGTGAGCTGGGACCATGAGAGGGAGGGATTGAGCCAGGTGGGGGGGGCTTGAACGGGGGGTGCACCAGGGCAGGGTGGTTGAGTGGAGGAGGGGGTTGGAGCCCCAAGCATGGGTTGAAGTTGGAACCCCATGCATGGGGGTAAGGGTGGGATGAGCTGGGGCTGCAGAGGCGTTGAGCCAGGACGGGGAGGGATTGAACAGGGGTGCACCTGAGCAGGATGCTTGAGCAGGGGGCAGGCTGGAGCCCCCACATGTGCTGAGCCAGCCACATGCGGGGGTGATCTGGGGCCACATGGGGGTTGGGGGGTTCAGTCTTGGTCCGTGGGGATTAGGGCCAGGGGGCTGGAGATCAAGGCCCAGGTGCGTGTGGGGGCGTTGGGGCACAGGGGTTGGAGCTGGGTCTGTGGGGAAGCCCCACACGTGCAGCTGGAGCCCCCTGCTGGGGAAAGTGAGCCAGGGTGCACAGGGGGATGAGCTGGGGGCGGGGATTAACGCAGGTGAACTGGCATGGCTGGGAAGCTGGGGGAAGGGGCTCTTAGCCTGCCTAGCTGCCTGCAGTTGTGGGAAGCTAGACAGGCTGAGAGCCCAGCAGCTTTGCATTGTGTGAACACGAAGCTGTGTAAAGCGAGGGTTACTGTATGAATTGGGGGGTCAGCTGTGTAACAGCAAGGTCGTGTACTTTGGGTTCGTATAATCTGAGACCTTACTGTATACATACAGATTTTTTCCTGTTACAGAGATCCTATTAAAGCAACAGCCAACTGCATGATCTAACATGACCTTTAATTAGCAACAGGGTTATGGTGCGAAGGGCATACTCACAGCTTTGTTTGCTTTCACATTTCCATTTGGTTCTTGTTTTGTACTTCTCATTTTCATTCCCTCTGCAAAGGAGGGAGAGGATGAAAAAACAGGAAAAATAACTATGTAAGCCATGGATGGCATATCTATAGGAACACTCCACTGCAGCCAAAGGTCATTATTTAGGATAAAGGGCACACTACCCATTTAAAAGGAGAGCACCTTTTCTGGTGCTGAAAGATACTGGTAACTTCTCAGGGGAAATGGGGAGATGATGTATTTTTAACAAATACTAAGGGTTGTTCGGCATGGTGTGACAATGCATATCACATTAGCACGCTCCCCAAATAATATGCATTGCTCCACTGTGTTGGCAAGCCCAAAGTGAAGTTCAGTCAACAGCTGTAACTCTTCAGAGGAAAACAGTCTTTCTTCCATCTACTTTATGCATGATCCAGGTCACCATTCCCATAGAGCCCAGCTTCCGCCACCTTTTTTCTGTGTCTGACATTACGGAATGAGGACTGGAGCATTCATGACCTGAATCATAATTTTAAACCCATCTCAACGTCCAACAGCAGCACCTGAAAATCCCCACCATCTGAAGCCTAATTGCCCACATGAACTCTGTTGTTACTCTCAGTTCAGTTCTTAGTGGACAAAATTACACAAGTGCCCCTATTGGCAGTTTCATCTGAGCAGTCAAAAATAGAATGGGATATGTAGAGATGGAACCTAGTGAACATCTAGAGGTGGTGTTCTTCTAAAGCTAAGGTTACGTCAAGTAGCAGCGTGAAAAAGTTTACACATCTGGTGACAGTGCTGCTGTAACTGTTCTTGATTTTATAGCCAACACAAGAAGATCTCAATCTCCAAAGCTGTTAATTCAGCACTAAATATTCCTTCTTTGCCGGCCCCCAGAACCAAGAAAGGAAGTTAAAAAAAAATCAGAAAGATTCTATCCTTACCTGTAGAGACAGTTACAAAATTAAAAATGCAAGTTAGCCTAAGTTTGGTGGAGAAAAGAATAGTATTTACTTTCTGGTCTGTGGCCAGTAAGGCAGGGGCTCCAATAAGCAAGTAAAGAAGGCCATAAGAATAATAAATAGCATGACCTGTATGGTTCAAAAAAGTAATAAATAAAATCAAGAGCTAAAGGAAAAACTGTCTCAAGAGAAACAAAACACAAGCCTTCCCATTGTTCTGCTGGGGAGTGAAGAGAGAGGTAAGGAGACAAAGGAAAGCCGTGAAGCACAGAAAACAGTAAGGAGAAACTGCCCCAAACTGAACTTTTCCTCAAGCTTTTAAGTTGGCTGAAGGGTATAAAGAAAGCTACCAATCTGAAGTTGCCTTGTCAGACCCCTATCTGATTGTGCTGGAGCACACTAGGATAAGACCATTTTCTTGGGTCTGGACTATTTGTAAGTATACTGATCTCATGCTTATGAATACTTGGTTACTGTGTTGGGTGTAGTGGCTGCTTATTTTTAGGCTGTTAAGTATGTTTAGAACAATATACCACTTGGCCTTTGGATGCTGAGAAATTTAGGGTTAAATTACAGTAGAACCCCGAGATATGCAAACTCAACTGAGTGGTCGGTAGCTTGTGTTAGGCTGCCCACCACTCAGGGGAGCCAGGAAACTGGCCAGCACAGGTCAGTTTCCTGACTCCTGCACATGGGGACAGCCCAGAGCCAGGTGCCAGTTCCCCACCACTCACAGGAGCAGGGAAACTGACCAGTGCTGCTGTACTGCTTAGTTTCCCGTCTTCTGTGAGTGCCAGGCAGCCCAGAGCCAGGCTCTCAGCTGCCTGCCACTCACAGAAGACAGGAAATTGACCAGCTCCCCTGAGTTACCCGAAATTTGACTTATGCAGGGTTGCACAAGAGCACAACCGCCACGTAAGTCATGGGTCTACCATTACGTCCAGTGGTCTCCCATAGTAATATTAATAATTCCAACATTACCAAAGCTTTCCTTTAACATTGGCTCTTTCTGTTCATCCTCATCTTCCTCTGACAATGGTGAAAAAGCAAACCTTTGGAGAAGAGGAAAGGAATGAAAGCACTATGAGACAGATGCACGAAGTCAAAATATCAGAGGTAAAGATGACCTAAGAGATTTATTATCTTGACATTTTTATCATGACTATTCTGGACAGCTCATTTTAATTGTAAGTTAGATTCTTGATCAACCACAGGCTGAGGTAATTCCAATACTCACCCCACTCCCCTGTTTTAAAAATAAATGTCCCCAAGAAGACCCTATAAGTCTACAAACGCTGCTTCCACTTTCTAAGGCCAGGAGATATACAAACTATATTTCTTTCTCAAATCACATGCATACATGCATGTGTGCCTGGATGGTTCACAGTGCCTGCAGAAAAGTCACACCAAGTAACCATGTGGTAACACCAGGACTGCTGGAAATGCTCCCATTGGATAAGCTTGATTTAAGAAGTCAAGATGACTAAGAAAGGTAGGATGCATTGAACCTTTGGTTGTTGGCAGACGGCCTCCACAGAACCATGATGACAAAAAGGATCATTGAGAACAACAGCCGCCAGATAGCATCATCTACCCACAGCTCCTGCCAGTCCTGTCAAAAAAAGTAATTTAAATAAAACATGCTAGAAACTGAGAGAATCCATGCACTTTTCTTTTAAGGGGAGGGGGCGTCTTATGAACTAAAAACTCCTGTGACAAGGAGCAATTCTGTAGTTCAGTACTAAATGACTTTCCTGAGGGTATACATTTTCCAAGTATTAAGATTTCACCGTATGCTCCTCTGCATGAAGGGAACACCATAGGAAGAATATTTTCCAGATTCCCCAGCCTTACTGCTTCTACCTCCAAATCCAGGTTTTAGCAAAGGAAGTGGTACTCATGGAAACCACTTTTATACAAGAGGCAAACTCACCAACTGACAATCCACCAGCCTGAATTTCATGGTGGTCCAGATGATAAATACAATAGATGCTGAGAGAAAAAAAATAAAAAGGAACACTTCGTGAAAACCAGTAACAGATATAGCCTTGTTAGTCTGTACCCTAACAGAAAAAAAAAAAAAAAAAAAAAAAGCATTCTTGTAGCATTTAAAAGACTAAGAAAATAATTTATTAGGTGATAAGCTTTCGTGGGGCAGACCCACTTTTTCAGATCTGGAGATAGTACAGTCTTAAATGCTACAAGAATGCTTTTTGGTTTCAGTAAAAACAGTAAGTTGGTGGGGGGCGAGAACACATGAAACCTAGTACCTTTTAGTTTTTTCTCTTACTAGACTAATTAAGATTTAAATAATCACTCCACTGGATCTTAAAAAGCAAAAGCCTTTTTAAACCACCACCACCACCACCACCAATTTTACTGTAGCTTTTCCTGACAGATTGCTTTCTTCCATTAGCAAAGGGATAATGGGATTTGTAGGAGTCATCTCACATCTGTTCTCAGCCACTGAAATTAAGAGCAGAATTTGACGTGTTGTTCTTCCCTCAAGGCATGCTTTCAACATGTGTCCAAGACATGGCAGTGAATTATTCGCCCAGGCCCAGCCCCCTACTTCCCTATGGGACTATATGTTGAAACTACTATAAGTAGTTTTCTTATAGCTGAATCTAGAAAATGTGACAATTTTACACTTTTGAACTCTAAAGCTCTCTGCAAGCAACAGTGAAGAGTGATCATCTCAAGCAGGCATACTTGCCATCACTTGGCACACAATACAATGCAGGACAGACTGGTGTCTTACACAACCACCACCCTTCCACCTTATGAAAAATTCCTCGGAAACAAATCATTCTACAGTATCAGCAGGACCTAGTTTATGAAGATTTCATTCCAGACTTTCAGAGTGAACTGCATGTAACTCAATTCATCAGCCTTCAGAAAAAGTTAAGTGAACCTGCTCAGAAACTGACCTTATGACAAGTCAAGACAGAGGCATAGAACACTATAGCTACATCTACACTAGAGAGTTTTCTCAACAAAACTCGTGGAGTATCCACACTAAAAATGCCTTCTTGTTGACAGAACTCGGCACTTCTGTTGACAGCCTTCTGCCTCTCCCCGACAAGGCAGAAGGCCTTTCTCAATAGAATCAGTTGACAAAAAAGCCATGTAGATGCTCCAGGGGGGCCTCTGTTGACAGACAGGGCTTTTGAGTCACTGGGCTGTTCTGCCAAGAGCACGGCTAGGCAGTCTGCCTGCTCTCTGTTGACAGAGAGATCTGCTTTTGTGTATGTGGCCATGCTCTGTCGACGGAAGTTTTGTTGGAAGTTCCAACAGTAACGTCTGTTGACGGATCACTGTATTGTAGACATAGCCTATATGAAAAAAATATATATACCTCTAGTTAAAGGTCTTAGCTAAATATCAATCCTCTACCTCCCATTCTCATGTTACTTTCCTTTATCCGGGGAACAGATTACAATACTGGCATTCAAAGACATTAGGCCTCCTTATGATCAGATTAGAAGTACAAATAACCAAACCTTGCACCCACAATTCCTGGAATTTAAATCTTATTATCCACCCCAAAGGCAAGTTTTCATGCAGAAGCTATACGTTCCCCCATAGTGGGCTTTAGACAATGGGTAATTTTTTTTCCACTTGTTTTATTTTAGACTGGCTTAGTTTCACATGCTGCCAAGAATAGCAAATAAACTTGTCTATTTAATAGGTACAATTTGTAAAACAAGTTTCAAAACACCTCTGTACCTTAAGGAAGTTGAGTCAAAAGCAACTTGCTCACTGCCTGGATAGGCTTTTTGGTCAAGGAAGTCAAAAATGGTGAGTCCGATACCATTATTAGTTATGTCCTTGATTTTTATTTAATGGCAACGGATAGAAACTTTACATTCAAGTTTCATATCCCCAAACAGCCTGCCCTCACCTTTCTAAAATAAGCAGACCTTTCCCTCCCCCAGGAGGAGGATGACAATGTTCAAGTGTCAAAGATTAAGCTCTCGGTATGGTGGAGCTATAAACACATTTTAATATCTCTGAACCAGTACAAAGTGGTACTGCAGTTTTGGAGCAAGTTATTACCTATCTCAGCAGCAGAGTTCAGCATAGGATGCAGCTGCTAGCAAAGCATGAAGATGTCTGGGGAAAGGAGGAAGGAGGAAAGGGGATCATAATGAAAGAAAATTCATAAAAACTATTAATTTTATGCAGAAAAAAAGCTAGTTTAAAGCTGCTGTGTTTTGGGCAGTCAGAAGCATTCAGCATAAGCCCACCACTATGCATGACTGACTGTTTAAGAGCAATCACTAATGCCAATCCCTCCTGGCTGTATTTACAGAAAGACCAATAAACCAATAAACCCAAAGAAGAGGCATAGCAAATTAAACCAGTCCTGTAATACCTAAAAAGTGCACTATTTGGTGAGGAACAGAATCCACAGCTCACCTGCTACTGCCAAGATAAGAGTGTTGGTGAAGTGTCGGTACAGAGAGAGTTTCACAATGTTCCTCCGAAGTTTTAGCAGCTTCATGGTTTGAGTCAGGCTGATAAATATGTATGGCAAGTCAAGGAAAGCACACTTAAGAATCAAGTTATTCATAACAAGTAGGATACAGCATCTGTACAAATCTCAATCAACACTGTCTCACGCCATACAAGCATAGCACCCTGCAATCCTGACCAACAGCTGCACAACCTAGGTTACTCAGCCCTCCCAACAGCAGTAGAAAGTCGTCTACCATGTTCCTGACCAGTGATTTATTATGACAGGTTTCCCCAACCCATCCTTTTGTATCCTCCAGCCTCACCCAGGCCTAATTCTTTCATATTTCCATATATGTATGCTATCATGAGGCAAAATTTCAGAATTACACTCCTGAAGCACGTAGCAGATCAGACTTGAAGGAAAACTTCACATGCTTTTTGACAAGAGGAGAACAGTTATAAACGCTTGTTCAGATTATACAGGTTGAACCTCTATAATCTGGCACCCTTGGGACCTGACTTGTGCCGAAGGAGAAAATTTGCCAGACCATAGGAGATCAATATTGTCTAGCAGTATGTCCAACACTGTCACTGCCTACTGGGTTCTTCGAAGACATTTAGGTGTTAATTACACCTAAACAACAACAGGACAGAACATTTTACAGCCAGGACCAGTGCTGTAAACAAACTTTACAGGACCTCAGGAGACTTGGCCACACCCATAATAAGTGGCCATCTGGCTAACTAAAATCATATCAGATTACAGATGTTACACGCTCAGCTTGTTCCAGATTAGACAGGTTCAACTGGTATATAAGTGGACAATTCTTTTCCTTCTTGCTTGCAATTTGAATTGTACAATAAACCAAATGTGTTTACACAAAAGATGAACATAATTTTAAGAGGAATAAGGGGGTTGGTCTGGCCCAGAAAGACAAGTGAACTTTTTGGCATGTCCTAATTTTTCCATGGTTGGCGATTTTGAGAGCTTATACTAAACCGAGCCAAGTCCTAAAACAAAAAGGTTGCTCAGCACAGCTAAGACAAAAATGGCAAACATGGGCGAGGAGGCAGCAAAGAGGTTTATGCAATTCAAAAAATTGCTTAAAAAGTTATTTTGATTTTTTTGTCTCCAAACTACTTCGAGATCTGCAAACTCCAAGAAGAAATTTTAGAAAACTTTATTTTGGCAACACCGTTTACAACAAAAACAACCAAAAGCATTCCCAAACACAGTACGGTCAGGAAAAAGCTGCTGTTCTAACTGCTGGTTCTCTAACCTCAGATTCACATCAATAATCAAAGCACATGACACAGAAGCTACAGTTTCCCTATGATAAGGGCTAGGACCTTCTCTAAAACCGGTTTGCACACCTCTATTGGGCAATTTACATTTTGTTACACAAAATACAGAAGAGAACGTACCTGAACCATTAAGGTCACATGGGCTATGGTAGCTGCTCAACAAAGACTCATTCAATACAGCAAACATGTTAGTTGCGGAAAAAGACTCCCTGAAGACCAAACTCCCCAGAAAAACCACAGCACCAAAAAAATACTGAAGAAGGATATCCACCAGCAGAGGGCAGTATCTAGGAAAGCCAGGGGTATAAAAGCCAAGGAGGCAAGATCATTCTGTGCCTAGAGATAAAGAGAAAGACACAGTGAGAACAAGATGGACGGAAAAGCAAAAGCACACACCAAAAAAAAAACCATCAAGTGTTCAGTCCCAGGTCAGCATTTTATCACCAGAGAACATAAATACAGAACTGGAAAGTATGAAGCCCCAAGCTTTGCTACTGAAGCAAAGGGTTTGAATTATTGTTCACCACATTGGACAGAGTATTTTGCAGCAGATTTAAAAGCAGACAATTGCACACAGTTCTGATCCCCACAATCAACTGATATGAGAAGAAATAAGCTTCGAGAGTCAGGTATGTAACTCTTGAAAAACGGCACCCTAATGAGCAGATTGTTTGTTGTTGCAGAGCAGCACCATCAAGGCTTTCTTCCAGAAAGCTGTTACAGAACTCTGCAGGTAGGCCCAGCTTAAGTACTAATTTAAACAATGGTATAAATTTTTGGGACTCACTAAGCGATAGCATACACAAAGTGATCAACGGTCCTCTTGCATATGCAGAAATTCATGCTAGATGCTGTTTTGTTAAGAAATTCACTTGTATTGGTATTTATACCAGACACTCAGCATTTCCTAGAAACAGTCATATTATGCAACTTCTGAAAGGATATCCACAAAATAATACAGGCATCAATTGCTGATAGGCCCAAGTTTGCCATCAGAGCCATAATGCCATTGAAAAACTGAAAGGGTACCAAATAAGAAACAAAAGTCAACATAAGCTGTTGCAAGAATTCACTCAAGTTTGGAACAAAACTAAACCAAAAAAAAGATGTCTTATAGGTAAATTTTGTAATGAAATTATCAGTCAGTCCCACAGGGGGCACTGCTGCTTTTGTCCTTCTGAAATTGAGTTCTAGTGACTTCAAAAATGAACACAGTAAAAGCTTTAAAAACTAAATAGTCTTCACTGGCCTATTAAAGTATGCATCTTCAAAAATATAACGGGAGCACCCATTTCTATTTGTCAGAATGTTCTCCCCCACCCCACCAACAAAAAGTCCTATGAAACCTCCCTTGACTAGGCACAAATTCAAGAATTTGTCAATTCAGAACCAAAGGAATAATTAAAAATTAACTGGGTTTATTTTAAAGACACCCAAATGATTATCCATTGCAGAGAATTAAGTTTTCGGGAGCAGAGATGTCAAGAAATTGGTAAAATAACCAGAAAAAATAAAGCCTGTTCAACTTCCTCTTCCTCCCTCACCCTCTGCCCCACCTCCATCCCACCCTTCCAAGTCACTGGGAATTTCATTCTTCAAGTTTCTCAATTATAGCACAGCCAAAGGAAGGATTCTTCACTTCATTACAGTATATATAATGACAGGTAAGACCAACAACTGCTACATCTGTGACACACATGAAAAGACAACTGAGTGTCTACTGACCCCTGTGACTCTAAGGACACCTTCCATGCCAGAAAATAATAAATAAAGTACTCCGGCAGTAACTACTTTGTGAAGAGTGACTCCAAGACGAGGCCTGCAGAAAAATACAACAAAGTAAGTGGGGGGGTAAGGGGGAAAAAGCTAGAAACTACAGTTCTACAGTTTAAGAGAAGGCAAAAGACACGTGATGCAAGATCTCTAGCCACAAGCTAGAAGATCTAGAAATGTATTTTGTTATTGTGCTCTAGGCTCAGGGTGTCATGTTAGGCGTAGTCCAAGCTTAGATTTACAGGTGTGATTTTAAAAGTATGAACACAATAAAAGATTCACACACTAGCCACATCTACACAGCATTCCCCTTCTAGAAGGGGAATGCAAATGAGCGAGATCGAAAATGCAGATGAAGTGTGGATTTACATATCTCATGCCTCATTTACATATTCTTGTGCAATCGTGCTTCCAGAAGCAAGAAAAGCCATGTAGACAAGGTTCCTTTGGGGGGGGGGGGGGGGAAAACCATTTTCCAAAGAACCCTTCTTCCTGAAGTGAATGCGGAAGAGGATTCTTTCAAAAACTCCCACCCGCTACCCACCCCGCTGAAGGAGCCCATCTACACAGCTGTTTTTGCTTCCAAAAAAAGTCTCTTATGGAAGCAGGATTGCACAATAATGTGCAAATGAGGCATGAGATGTGTAAATCCATGTTTCATCTGCATTCCCCTTCCATAAGGGGAGTGCTGTGTAGACACAGCCACTATGTTTAAAGGCAAAAACAACTTTAAGACCCATACTTAATTTCAGACATAGAAAAGGTTTGTCTTACACTTTCTGGGAATTTATAACATATAAAAGTTGTCTTCTCTAGCTGGAACATTGGAAAATAGTTTGAGAATCTCATGCAAGAGAATGGATTAATCTCAGAATAGTCTAAGAAACATCCCCAAAAATCTAGCTTCACGTTTCCCTTTTTGGCTTCCTTTATTCCTGGTTCTATCATTTTCTCAAATAGTTTTCTTCCTTTGTAGAGAATAACTCCATATCAAGCTTTGTCCCTCATGTTCTTTCCCCATTAACATTATATCTGTTAGTGCCTTTGGTCCTTCCTCATAAGACTTTTCCTTGAACCCTTTTGCATTTGTCGCACCTCTCTAGTTTTTCCCATATCTCTCTTAAAAGATCAGAACCAGAATTGAATACACCTGATGCAGCCACACCAGGATTCAAGCAGTACCCAGATTTCTGCATGCTTCATTGGACATTACACCCCAGCTAATGCAAACTAGTGTTAAGAATAGAATTAGCTTTTGCCCCCATGATAACTCATGCCGAGTCATTTTAATTAGTACTTCTACTTCCCAAGTCCCCTCTTTCTCCCCCTCATTCATCGCCATGCTCTTTCCATCTCAAGAATATTCAGGAAATGCACTACTTGTTTTAGTTTCATGACTATCCACATTTAAAGGGTTCAAATAGTCATACTTCTACCTTTCCCTTAACCCACTCACTTGCGGATATTCTCCCTCTCCTGGATATAGAGCACTTTGTACTCACTTATAATCATCGCATACTAGCACCTGATCATAGAATCACAGAAGAGTAGGACTGGAAGGGACCTCGAGAGGCCATCGAGTCCAGCCCCCTGCCCTCATGGCAGGACCAAGCACTTTCTAGACCATCCCTGAAAGCCACCTATCTAACCTCTTCTTAAATAGCTCCAGTGATGGAGATTCTACCACCTCCCTTGGCAATTCGTTCCAGTGTTTGATCACCCTGACAGTTAGGAACTTTTTCCTAATGTCCTACCTGAACCTCCCCTGCTGCAATTTAAGTCCATTGCCTCTTGTTCTAGCCTCTGAGGCAAGAAAGAACAAGTTCCCTCCCTCTGCCTTATGACAACCTTTTAGATACCTGAAAACTGCTATCATGTCCCCCCTCAATCTTCTCTTTTCCAAACTAAACAAGCCCAATTCTTTCAGCCTTAACATGCACCAGATTACATCACAGAAAGTGAAAATGGTAATGAAATCCATTAGTATTGTGATCAGCTGCTTTTTCCCCAGATCTGGTTAACTTTTTAACACTTTCAAGAAACGTTTATAGTAAAAGCCCTTTTATCCAGTACTTCAACTGAAAGGCTCAATAAAATCAGCATTTCTGACCCACACAGGAAGTCCAGTTTATAGTGCAGTTGGTGCAGGGCTGGCTGGGGCTACAGGGTGTACTCTAGGAAGGTACCTGCAAAGACCTTGGGGTACATAGATGGTGAATGGGGAGGCGCACACCTCCAGCAGCCCTCACATTGGCTCCCTGTGTCTGCTGTGGATGACAGAAGCATGGCCAGGAGGCTCTGCAGGCCTGCTACCTCTATCCCCATCCTTTCCACCCACCCAGCCACCCCGGCCCCAGCACCAATTCTGCTGGTCCCATCCATTGGCCAGAATCCATGGCTAACAGGAGCTGTGGAGGGCAGCACCTGCAAATGGAGGCAGCATGCCTGCTGCAAGCCTAAGCCTGGCTGTCACTCCCCAGGAGCATCAGGGACAGAGAGCTGTCAGAGGTGTGTGCCTGCCCTGCTTCTGGCACCCCATGCCCTCCCACACCCCAACTCCAGCCTGCTCCCAGAGCCTGTGCCCTGCAATCACCAACCACACCCTGCACCCACCAGACCTGCAGTCCAAACCCCTCCTTCTTAGTTAACCAGCATTTTTAAGTAACCGGCATCCTTCTCTCCTGTCCCTCCCTGCACCCTCCCTGCACCCGCCCCCCACCCCCACCCCCCACCCCCCGCCATACCGGATAAAAGCACTTTTAGTGTAATTATGCTCATATGCCTTTCAAAATTTTATCTTTAGATAGATTAGCAATTAGACATCCTGTCAGGAGGAAGCTAATCTATTTGAAAAGAGTGCTCAACTACAGAAGGAGATATTTGCTTTGTATCTCTTTAAACTTATCTTTCCATTCTCGCTTCTTTCCAAGTTTTTTTAGCTTAAAAGTTTTCCTTTTTTATTTAACATTTTACTTTGTGTTGTCTCACTGCTGCATCCATTTTCCAAGTCTGCTAATAACTTTCAAATATCATCGTACTACCTTAGAGAAACATGCTAACTCTGTATAGTACAAGATGAGATTGCTACTCACTTGACTATCCCGTACCCCAGGCTAACGATGATGACCAAAGTTCGAGCCAGGGAACGTTTCACTGCAGAAAGCAACTCGGCAAGTATCAAAGCACCTTGGACTGCCAAGAACAAAGTGCAAGAAACTTGGTTACTAAACATGTAGCTGGGTTCTGAGTAAGTAATGCAAGTAATAGCAACTCTACAGTGGTCAAGCTTTTCCAAGAAATGCAGGCAAATGAAAATTTTTCATCTTATCATCTACTGGAGAGCTGAGTATTTCATTCAGCACCAAAGGCATTAATGAGAAATGTTTTTTCTCAGAAAGTGTCTGTACGTATATGGTCTACATAAAAACAGATTAGACAAAAAAATCTACCTTTAAGTATCTCCTAGCAGAGAGATGAACTAAAGGCTGATATTCCAGCCTCATACTTTAGCACAGGGGACGGACAGACAGACGGCTAGATGGACGGACACACAAAATCTGGCTAATATTTAATGTTCTTCAGTCATGCCAAAATCACTATGGTAATGCCCTTCCCCATTTCTTCTTACAGCCACCTTGGATTAGGGATGTAAAATCCCATTTAATTAATTATGGATTAAAATGTTAAGTCTAACCAGTTAACCAATTGAACACTGAGGCCAGAGTCTTTCCCCACCCCAGCCAGGCTGGGGGGCTTGAGCAGTCCTGCAGGGGCACTCCACCAGTTAACCATAACTGATAAACCTCCTCCATTTACGGTGAGACTTAGCAGTTAACCATTAACATCCCTACGTTAGATATAGTCCTTAAGCATTTCCTGGCGATTAATAGCATCCCAAGCAGCCAACCAACCAGATTGTCTGTGTTGTGGATCAGGACAGCTGCACGTAAAATTCTTTAAGACCATGCTGTAGGTTCACTTAGTCAGATCCTTGTTTAATATTGTGTTGCGAAGCCCTGTGCTAGCGCATCCTGCTTACAGCCCAACACACTCCCATCAGCTTCAGCTGCAATTCAGTAGTGAGTGGGTACAGTAATTAAATTTTAATTGATGCCAGCCTGAGCCAGTTTGTAATTAGCTATCGAGAGAGGTAAATGGTCACACTTCTCAATGCAAGTCCTCGGGCAGGAAGAAGTATACTTTGACCATCCATGACACACGTTTGTCCAACGTGTTCTTAAAAACCTCCAATGAGAGGGATCACACAAACTCTCTAGGTAGCCAGCTCCAGTGCTTAGCCATCCTTACTGTTAGAAAGATTTACCTAAAGGCTACGTCTACACTTGCATTCCTTTTCCAAAAGAGGAATGCAAATGAGGGAAATCAAAAATGCAAATGAGACACTCATTTACTTATCTCTTTTCAGAAGAGATTCCTTCAAAAGAAAAGTAGTGTAGATAGGGATCTTTCGAAAATACACCCCATCTTAGAAAGAGCCCTTCTTATTTTGTTTCAGGAAGAAGAGTTCTTTCAAAGATCGGGTTTATTTTCGAAAGAGCCCTGTCTACAGTGCTTTTATTTTTTTCTTTGGAAGAATCTCTTCTGAAAACAGATTATGCAAATGAAGCATGAGATATATAAAAGTCTTTCAAAAGAGGAATGCAAGTGTAGACATAGCCAAACAGACGTAACACATACAACATTGAAAAAAAAAACACACACCAAGCAGTTCTGTAGCACCTTAAAAGACTGACAAGTTTATTTATTAAGTAATGAACTTTTCTTGGTAAGACCCACTTGTTAGTCTTTAAAATGTTAAAAGGACAGCTCTTTTTTGCTTCAGATTAACACATCTACCTCTCTGACACTACTTACATGTACTACATGGAATTTAAGTCTCAAAGAACATCAAAGCACTTTTTTCTAAATGGATTAAATTCTCCCCATGAAGTCATATATTCTTTATGGATGGGACAAAGATGACTTCAATTTACTAACTTTGCAGAGGTCAACAAGAAGGCCTATGGTGCAGCTAGGAGCAGAACCCAAGAATGCCAATTTATTCCTTGTTTGGTGGTGCCCACTAATCAAATAGTTCCTGCATACACATTGCCTAATTGAGTATCTGTTAGAATGAGTCGTTATCACCTTGCCCTGCCCATGACATTGGGTCTGACTATCCTGCAATCAGATGGGTGACTGCAGAACACACAGAGCTAGTTCAGACAGAAAGCACAGCAGCACACACAAGTCGATCAAATACATATTGAGGGTCCTGTAATAGCTTGTACATCCTTTAATGCCACAGATTTATGGCTAGGATTATTCAACTGGCTAAAATCAAAGCTACCTCAGGAGGTTGACATATGCCACAGTCTCAATTCTGACTGTATTTGCACTGCACTCATCATTCTAAGTGGTCTTTGTTACGTACCAGATTCCCCCTTGTAGCGGATGTTCTGAAATTCTGCATAGAAAACTGCTTTCTCCAGCATTCCCAGGAAGATCACTGCACCAATCCAGAACTGGATCCTCAGAAGGTCTCGCCAATAACAGGCTGACCACGCAAGCCATAGAACTCCAAAGAATACATACACGATACACATCACCATAAAAAACTATGATATCAGGAGGGAAACAATGAAGGGATTAATAGAATGGTTAGAGACAGTACAAGGATTTAATATAAATATACTGTATTGGTAAAGCACAGAAACTTTTGAAGTGTCTATACCCAACTACTGTGAAAAGTCTTAATAAAAAAAAGTTCATTTTACATTTCTTTCCTAGGTTCTGTAACAGTCTGGAAGCCTGGTACAAATTCCTCCCTGCCAACAGATGTGATTACTAGAAAACATCAACCCTCTCCCCGAGGTTAGGAAAGAGACTTGCTTTTCATTGCAAACCTGTTTGATCATTTCACGTTACACTTTTCTTGACCAAATCAGACGTCATTCAAAAGAAGTGAGTAAGACACAGGACTTAGAAAAAGATCCAGAAATCAATCACACAAGAATGTTCAGACTAAAACTGTCATAGTTTGTGTAAGAGACTTAAGGCATCACAGTCTTTCAAACATGAACTACATAGAAGCAAAGTTGACACGTGGGGGCGGGGAGGGGGAAAAAAAAAAGCCAACCCAAAAAACAAAACAGATTTTTGTAAATCATTCAGTGAATTGGAAACATCACAACCACACACCAGATCATGGTGATCTTCCAGTAAGTCACCAAAACTCAATATGCAAAAAAGATGAGGGCTTATAAAGAATATAAAACAAATGACCATTCAATACGAATCCACTGCGTGGCCAGAACAAGGAAATGGGACAGCATGGGAACCAACTGCAGTCTCTTCTTGCAATGAACTGGTTTTTAAATTAGGCCACTGTGAGGCTAATTGCAGAACCTCAATTCACTTCCTGATCTGAACAGGACTTTCTTCCTTATGTACCTCCACGTCCAAGTTACTCATACAATTCCAACAGCATGACCTAACCACACCAACTTCAGTCAAGGTCCTCCATCACAGGTCTCCTCTAGACTTAAAGGTCCTTTTCTAGGATCTCTCATATAAATGAGCCTTAGCAAAAATATGCTGGCTGCTTTCCACTTCTGCAGAAAGTGATATGTGCAAGATCTCAGTCACAACCAGAAACTACTGTTCCCCCGTCCCTCCGAGTAGCTAAGATCACTGCCATCAGACTAGAGATGTTCCTTTTTGTCAGTCTTTTCTCAAAGCCTCGATACATGGGATGAACATTTCGTGCAAGTCCCTCTATGTCTCTAGCCAGCAGGAAACCACGTCATCACCTCCTGAAAAGAAACGACTGAGAAAGGAGTTCTCTAAAAGCTCAGTTACTGTCACAGTCTGGTAGCAGTGACGAACTATAGGTGGTAGCTAGTACGTAAGAACAGAGAAAAGCAAGGACACACAAATGAGCATTATTGGGTAAAAATCAACAGTGAGTTCACCCAGAGGAGCATGTACTGAAAGCTGCAAGTCATGACTGTACTAATCATACTGTTGGCCTCCAGCATCACTAGTCTACAGTGGCTCTGTTAAATCACTCAGACAAGAAGAAAAATACTGGAGTATGCCAATTCCTGAACTTCACGTAGCAGGGAAAATGCATGTAAGATAATATTTATTCATTCTGAAACACTAAGTCACTGTGGTTTTCCATGTTACTCTGCGGGCAAACTAAAGACAGTTTTACTTACAATCATGAGAGGATAGTCTGCAAGAGAGAGGTACTCGTAAGGCCCCTTCAGTTCCACAGTCACTGTCAAAACACAATCCAGCTGGTTTGAATACAAACCAAAAGCAGGGAACTAGATTAACCACCTAATTCTGACATCAGCCCAAACAGAGATATTCTAAAACCTTATGTAGTGCCGTACCAATTTGTACCTCAAATCACAAAAAAGATTAAAATAAATTACATAGTTGCATTTGAATTGTTGTGCCCCATTAAACATAGTAGTCTTCATTAGTGAAAAGTAAATTATATTAAATCTGTGCTACAAAGAAACTGTGCAGACTAAAGTACGGTCAAGACTACATTTAAGTTGTAAATTTAAATTTAAATTTTTACTTTCCTTATTTTTTCCTAATTGCCTACGCATTTTAAAATAAATGTCATGCCAGCAACATTGTAGGTATACCAGAGAATTTAGCATTTCCTCAAGGCTGCGTCTACACTAGCCCAAAACTTCGAAATGACCATGTTGAAGATTACTAATGATGCGCTGAAATACATATTCAGCGCCTCATTAGCACGCGGGTGGCCGTGGCACTTGGAAATTGCCGCGGCTCATCCAGACAGGGGTCCATAGGAATAAGGGGATTTCGAAGTTCCAGGGGTCCTTTCAAAAAGGACCCCCGTCTGGATGAGCCGCGGCAATTTCCAAGTGCCGCGGCCGCCCACATGCTAATGAGGCATTGAATATGTATTTCAGCGCATCATTAGTAATCTTCGATATGGCCACTGAAGTTTTGGGCTAGTGCAGACGTAGCCCAAAGGTTTACGTATGGTTCCAAGTCTCTGCTAGAGGCAGCTGCACACTGTTAAATTTTAATCTTGCAATGCTCTACATCAGTGGTCACCAACCCATCAACCGGTAGATCCTAGAGCCTCTGCCAGTTGATCGAGACCCTCAGCTAGGCTGCCTCTGCTTGGCCCTCAGCTGCTCCCAGAAGCAACCAGCCTGCTGAGCGCTGGCAGTTTCTGCAGCCCCTGGTGAGGTGAGGGTAGTGAGGCAACTCTATGAAGCCCTGCCCCCCCAGTACTGTCCAAACAGCTTCCATTGTCTGAGAACCGGCCAGTGGGAGCAGCACTCGCCAGCACAAGGCAGCAGTGCTGTCCATGCAGACCTCCTCTTCTCCCCCACCGCCTGCCCCCCATCGTCATGGCCATATACACATACCTGCTGGTGGCTAACTGAGTGCATTTCCAGGAGTGGTGTGGGGCCAGAGAGGCAGCTTGCCTGAGTCCTGCTGTGTGCCACCTGTGGTAAGCACCTCCTTACTGCAACCTGTACCCGCTACACAGAGTTCCCTCTAACAGAGTGCCCACAGTTAGCAGCAGGTGTGTCTACTGGTGGTGTACATAGTATTTATTCTGCCCACAGATGGAAAAAGTTCAGCAGCTGGCAGGCACTCAAGTTTCTCCTGGGCAGCCACCCAAGCACTAGGGCTTACAGGAAACACCGTCCCTACAGCCCATGCTCGCCCTGAGTTGGCACCCAAACTCCCTTGCAGAGCCTCTGCCACAGCTCCCTGCTCCAGCCAGATGAAAGTGAGTGAGGATGGGGAAGCAAGGAGAGGGGTGGAGCGAACAGGGCTTTGGGGAAGGGACAATGTTGGGTTCCCTTTAAATTCAAAATTGATCTCAAGAGTAAAAAGGTTGGAGACCACTGCTCTATACCATTTGAGGCCTGGCTACTTAAGAGTCTTACTACAACAGAAATAAATTGGTCCGATGCTCCTGCAACATCCCTATGTGACATGACAATACTCATAACTGAATTATTGAGAGCTAGATAGATAGCTTCCTCCTGATACCATGCGTGGCTCATCTATTGCCTTAGGCTGAGGGGAGCTGTGGTGAAGAATGCAATTCTGTGTGAGAGAGAAGAATGACGTATTTAAACTGATACTGAACTGCACAGTTTATATTCCATAAAAGCACCTACAGAACATCTGATAAATCATTCAATAAGTCAAAAATAAGAGAACAGAAGACTATGTACAGCTTACTTGTAAACAGTGTCTTTTCTGGATCAGAGGAAGGTGCTGTTATCTCCCTCCTTTTCATGTTTGTACTAGACTCCTTTGAGGTTGAAGTTCCAATTTGCACAATAAAGATATATGGCCCATCTTTCTGGGTTCGGATCACAGCATTCCTTGCCTTTAAAAAAAAAAAAAAGGGTAAAAGCGTCCAGATGTACAGGAAAACTAGAGCGCAAAACCATATCAAGTGCCCCAAAACGAGCATCTTCCAGTAAGACACTTCTAAAGATTTTAAGCTGGCACAATGTTCAGAGGTGGATTATATCCACAATGTTATCCCCCAAAGCCCTTATGCTGGGAAATATATTAATAATTTTCATTTAATCTCTGACCTCATCTCATAGGTGTACAACAGGAAGACCAGGTTCCTAAAAATTGTGGTTTATCTGCAATGCACTAAAAATGAGCAGACAAACTATCACAAAGGCTGTATCCACATGAGAGAGTTGTCAACAGAAGGGGCCATCTCCCAACATAACTCAGGGTGCATGTGCACACAAAGCATTCTGTCAACAGTCTCGACGGAACTCTGCATTTGCCTCAACAGTGTTAGCCCTCAAAAATTTGAGGCATAACACGCTGTCCACAGAGCACTGTGACAGCAGAGCAGCACATACACTTCTGTCAACAGAGAAGGCTTCCGGTTGCCAGTCAGCCCTGTTTGCGGAACTGCCATTCCCCTTTCTGTCACCAGAGGGCGGTGCAGTCTGGCAGGGCTCCGTTGACAGAGTATGTTGTGTGTAGTCGTTATCTGTTGACAGAGGTTCTATCGAGATTTCTGCCTCAACAGATGCTTCTACTGTACACCTAGCCAAAGCGGTTAGAGAACTGGCCCTGTAAACCCAGGGTTGAGAGTTCAGTCCTTGAGGGGGCCTTTCAATGCTCTGGGGCAGGTCAGATTTTAAAAAAGCCTATCAGGGAAGGCAAGAGGTCCTGCTGTGAGTGTAGGGGACTGGACTTTATGACCGCTCGAAGTCCCTTTCAGTTCCAGGACATATCTATAGCTGCATGTTTAAAAGCTATAGTGGTATCAGGAAAGAAAGACTCTTTTCGGGGTTCAGCTCTCCTGATACTAATGCATTCACCCAAACTACTTTACTACTCACTTTCTGAAACCAACAGCAGAACTATACACAGTTCTGTGGCATGGACAGTAGAAATTCAAATTTTATAACATGAAACAAAGGTTATGAGGATGAAGAAAAACTGCCTTATTGATCATTTGCTACAGAAATCACTGTTGGCTGCAGGACATCCCTCATACTCACAATTCAGATCTGCCAATAAGTCAGACATTGGATAAGACAAAATCACGATGAAAAAAAAAAAAAACAGTTAAGGGTGATACAGCTTAAATACCAACATAAGTGCATTAAAAGTTTAAAACTTTTTTCTATTTAATTGTATTTCTGACAACAAAAGTCTGAGCGAAGTATGAAGACAATGTTTAGATGACAATATGAATTATATGAAGAATGTGGATCACCTACACCTATTCCCAAGTTATTGACTTCCCATGCAATAATTATACTATGACAAAGCTAAAACATATTCAGCATTCATAAAATTCAGTGTAGCAAAACAGTGCTACCATTTATAAACTAAGAGAATTTGTGCAAATATATATATGAGAGAGAGAGAGAGAGAACTACTATACTCCACACATCTTATACCCAAAATTCTCAGATACTTACAGTTTTCTCTGCTGCCATTGTGTTGTTTGTTGCATTCTCCTTTTCTTTTAAGTTCTTAAAGACACAAAAAGCAACAAATCAATCAAGATTCCAAAAGATTCCCTGGCATCACCATCAGACCCACTTAAAAAAATTATGCACAGCAAAGGAAAGTAATTACCTCTTGTTTTTCATCCGACAGGCGTTCAAGTGGAATATACTCTTTATAGAAAATCTTTGAGATTAAAAAAAAGTATGAGTGTGTTTACAATAAATTGTATCAGTTTGCTTCTGCTGTTAAACTGAATTACAAGAAAGCACATTATGAAATATAGCAGAGGGTTAACTTACTGGGAGAATCCCCATTCTCTTTTCCTTAACCCAAACTCTTTGCACAGCAGAGAGAAGGTCTTGTGCTCACACTAGATCTTTTAAGAAGACAGAGGTTTTAAATATAACAGATTCAATTTTTTTTAGTAATTGTCCCACAAGTTTAATTTGGAGTGTAAATAAGTTAACTTCCATAATATAGCATGCCTCACTCTAAGAGGCACTTCTCTGTTAGAGGTAACACAAACAAAAAACTTGGATATGAACAGTTTTGTTTCTTTATACAACAGAGCAGGGGTAGACAATAAAAATGTGGCAGCCCACCAAAGATAGTCCCTGATGGGTCACAGCTGCTATATTTACATGCACCTCTGCAGATGTGATCACAGCTCTTATTTGCTGCAAATGGTGATTTGCAGCCAATGGGAGAGTGACACGAAATGGCATAAACCAGGACACTGCTTCCTGCCATTCTCATCGTCTGTGAACAGTGAGCCACAGCTAATGACAGCTGCAAACCGCCTAATATCTGCAACTCCACATGGAAGTATAGAGGTGGGAGCCTGCCAGGGACCAATCCTGGTTGACCGTATCCAGCCTGCAAGCCAGTATTTGCTCACCCTTGTGTAAGAGTCCTGAAAGGGGGGATTTCTTTGGGTTGTTTTTGCAAATTTTTTTTCTGCTTGTTTTTCACATTAGAAATTAAAATCTTTACTACCCAGAAAGACAAATACAGTGACTGAAGAACTAATGAATCTACTACTTCGGAACACTCTGAAAACTAATATCTGGAGTAGAAAAGAATGTTTGCTAGACTGTTTACAATCACTTATTAGCCGAAAAACACTTGGAAAAAGGATGCCTTTGTTCAAGACTCTGCTTTGAATTTCAAATGTGCCCAAGGAAAAAAGTCACTTAGGATGTATGTCTACGCTGTATGGCTGGTCCTGTCAGCTGACTTATGTGTGGGGTGCTTGGCCTGTGGGGCTATAAAACTGCAATGGAAACATTCAAGCTCAGCCTCCAGACCAAGCTGAAGAGCAACACTGTAAGTTTATAGTCTGCATAGCCCTTATGCAGCCTGTGTTAGATGACTAAAGTGTTTTATGATGTCTCAGCCTTATGTTGGTCCTTCTATTAATATATACACACTATACAGCTGAAAAAAAACACAAGAGCTCTTTCAGTAAAAATAGAGAAAAAACAGCTGATGTTTCTGATACTTCTAAATGTAACAAGCAGACAGCAAGCCATTTCAAAATATATGAAAAACTTCTTCATACATCAAAGTAATTAAAAAGGAGCATAAGTGATTTTAAGAATCCTTTCCCAGTCTCCTTTAACTATGCCTCATTCATTTCTTAGTATGGCAGATTCAGTAGTTAAGAGAAGTTTCTTGGTATTCACTACTCAGTGCCCTTTGCTTTAACTGGGAACAGTCAAATACAAATGCCATGCTGCATGTTTCTCCTTGAATTCTCTGTATACACACGCTGTTTAAACGAACAGTACCTTTACTGACATTTGGGATTATGTTGTGCAGATTCCCATGGCAAGAAGCAACGGCTGGTTGGGTGTTTATTTGTCCACTCCCCTTGATTCCTTTCTGCAAAGCTCATACTTCCATGTGTCACTGCCCACCGGGAGCCTCCTTCTCCCTCACCCTCTTGTTTAGTCTTATGCTTCAGGTGCTCTTTTGCCCTTTCACTATGTGGACCTCAGTTTCTTGCAGATTATATTTGCTGACTGTGTTTTAAAGACTCATAGAATAGGTAGATTATTTTATATTCACTTAAATGTTAGTGTTGACCACTAGGCTGGCAAAAAAGCAGAGGGCATTATTCAGCGAGGCATGTAAAGGCTAATTTGCTGTGCCGTTCTCAGTCCCAACCATGTATGGGCACATCGGCAACCTCACCTCCATGCAGGAGGAGTACAGGGATGATTCAAAATAGTGCTTTATTTCACCATACTGTGCCATTTAGACAGCGCCACATGCTTAAATACCCTATTTCAAAATCTACTCAAAATAAGCTACACAAAATTCTAAGTTAGGCTGTCACGTAGATATAGTCGGAGATGCATCTTTTCCTCTTTAAGGAGTGGGATATGTACTAATCAGCTAAGGCAGCAGCTGTAATAGCAACAAGCCCAACTGTTCCAGAAGAAATCATCCCAATACTTTCTTCTGCATATGATGGAATTACAAAGTCATCATCAACATCATACCTGAGGTTTGAAGAGCTCAGAACAATTGGGAAAGAAGAGGGAAGACATGGCATAGGACCCTGTCCAACCCGTATGTGCTTCAGACGTGGCTCCAAAATAAGACATTGCTTGCTCATCCTGTTAGACACACAATATGGACTTATGCTTTGGCACTTAATATATCTAAGTATTTTTTTCATTAGATAGAAAAACTGGAAAGCAACATGAAGTGTTCACACAAACATTCATGAAGGCAATAACACAACGCATCTAAAAACAGAATTTCCCATCCCATCCTTTTCATACAAAATGAATCTATGCAGATTAATCACAGACATAGCCACAGTAAAAGTCTCCTTCCATGTATATTTATAACGGGGATCAAAACACTTCTTTTAATTGAAATCTCAGTGCTCTAAGTAGAGAGTGGCAGCCAGTTCTTCCATGATTTTTTTCTTTTTTAAACATTATCTTACGCAATTATGGACAAGAACTAAATGCCAGTCTGTTCACAATGCTGTTTTTTTACATGAAAACTGCATGGTAAGCTATAAACTCAGAGCTTACATTATACAATAGTAATAGCAAATGTGAAACTACACTCAGGGGCATCTTGTTGAGTAGCTAATTGTACCTGAGATAAGGCTGCACTTCTGGAAAAAAGTCAACATGGCTGTAAGGACTCAATCCTGCAAACATTTATACCTGTGGTTATTTTAAATACATGAGTCACCCAGGAAAAAAAAATAGGAGAATTACTCATATGCTTAAATTTAGGGGAGAAGCATAAAACTGCAATACAGAAGCCTAAATTATGGAAAATACATTAGACAGAAGAGAGTGTAATACATTATAGTCAGTGCATTTTTATGAACCTCAGAATGAAAATTAACTAGACAAGGGAAACGATCACAAGGTACTCTACAGAAGTATCTAAAGTTGTAGAGTTGCATGTTCTACTGTATTTGAAAAACAGCATACATTAAACAGTTCATACAACATACAGAATTATAACTAGCATAACACAATGGAGGTAAAACTTTGAATCCAACCTCAGTTGTATTTGCTGACCTCTAACTGCTAAATTTTCTAAATAGTTTTTTTTTTTTTAAATAGTATATTAAATTTTGTGATTTTCTTCAGTTGATGGGTTTGCTTGTTTGGTTTTTTCCTGTAGGGTTTTATTTGTTTTTGTTTGTTTTTAAATATTCTGCATCTAGAATATTTGTGGAAATGCTCTATAGGTTTTGGCCTGACCCAAAATCCACTGAAGTCAATAGAAAGACTGCCACTGACTCTGCATCTGTTACCACCCGAGCACAGAGGCCTTCTCCAGAAGAGTAGATCAACAGGAATGAGATATAAATGGAGTATCCAAGCTCAAATCCACTAAGCCACCATGTTTAAAAACGTCTCATGCAGCTCTGCATGATTCTTACCCCAAAGTTGGAGACTTCATTGTAACAATCAGAATGTCTAAAGTACCAGGTAATATTGTAACCCTGTGAGGATTCACAAGCCTTCTCATCTCCTTCAACTACAAGGAAAACAAAAAAAAAGTGTAACAAGTCCTCATATTCCAAAACAAAAAGCAGTCAAGTAGCACTTTAAAGACTAGCAAAATAGTTTATTAGGTGATCTTTCGTGGGACAGACCCACTTCTTCATATTCCAAGTTTTCCCCAAGCTGTTAAACTAGTAATATTATTCCCCTGCCCAAATACAACAAACAATCAAGAATAATTGTTTATTCAAACAAACAATGGACCAGCTGCAAAACAGAAGAAAGTGTGTTTTTCTGTATCAGTTACTTTTGTTCAAAGGAACACAAGCGACCCCTATGGAGACTAGAATTCAATTCATTCTGATGGTACAGGATTCCATTTAGGTGCTTGAAGATTGTTTGAAATTGTGCTTGAAACAGAATGCTGCGGAGTGTTAAAGCAAATGACATACAATTCTTGTAAAGCAGCAAACAAACTAAATGACAGCAATACTAACCCTTTCTAAAGAGCATCAACCGAAAAATATGCAAGAGAATTTAACCCTTAAAGATGGACAGCGTTGCTCAGCAAAAATATATAGAAAAAAGGATTGGTGAATTCCTCAAACAATGTAATACTGGGTACTTCAGAAGTGTCAACTCCATCCAATTAGGCTGACGCAAATGTCATTCTTCTGCCACCCACCCACCCTCCAAAAAGACAGTAAACTAATAGCTTGCAGCATCGGTGATCCCATAAGCACTTTTAAAGCCACTCTTCTGATCCAAAACACCTTTTGGTTTCTCAGCTCATTTTCTAGAACAGGGGTGAGCAAGCTTTTTATGTAGGGCCCCACTTTTCACTCATGCAATCAGCCGGGCCGCTTCCTCCAACCTTTCTAATGTAATCCAAACCAACAGACATTTTGGTTATGTTCATATAGAGAAGGAGAAGGAACTAAAAAAAAATTTCCACATATGTAAGAATATAAGTCTGCAAAATGTAATAACTTTTTTAAATTGGTATATAAAAGTGAATAAACATACATAAAAACTAACACATTTCAAAATATTAATGATGTGGATGAACCTGAGACCCAACAGCTGATCATGTCTAGTACCCCCTTATGAAATTTCACGTCCTCCCTCCCCCAAGGTGGTCTGTCCCCACTTTGTGCACTGCTGCTCTGGAAGACTTTGCCCAACAAAACATAACAGTTCAACACAGCTTTGAGCCTTCATTCCTACCATGCTGTAAGGAATTAAATGTGAGATTTAACGTCTTCCCTGGGTGATAAAAATACCACAAGCAGCTCTGTTTCATAGTTGGGAAATTAACTTCAGTACCCAGAAAAACAGTGGAGCAAACAATTCAGCAATTGGCAAATACCTAGATAGTGAGATGATAAGGAACTGCCAGCAGGGGCTTGTTAACAAGTCATGCCAAATGAAACTAATAGCTTTCTTTGACACGGTAACAAGCTTTGTGGATAGAGAGGAAGCAGAACACATGGTGTATCTTGACTTCAGTAAAGCTTTTGATACTGTCTCATGAGTCTCATTAAAACAAACCAAGGAAGGGGTCAGCAACCTGCGGCTCTTTAAGAAGTCATTTGCAGCACTGGACACTGATACTGCTGACTCCTCTGTGGCTTCCTGCCCTACCACCACTGAAAAAGTAAAACTAAATTCAGCTGGTTTCACAGCTGGATCCTTCCCGCTGCCCTGCCAGCTGTGAAACCAACTGAATTTAAGTTTAAGTTTAAGTTTCAGCAGGGGCAGGGCAGGGAGCTGCAGACCAGTCAGCAGTGGCAGCATCCAGAGCTTCAAATGACTCCATTTGGGCCCTGGGAGAGAGCAGTCTGGCCTTGGAAGGAGGCAGTAGAGGAGATGGTTTGGCATCCAGCACCACTCCCTGCACCTTCCATGTTGGCCGCCTCCCACCCTTCCTCCACCCAGCTGGCGCAGGACAGCAGCGGGCCGGTGTGCCAGGTAAGGTGGGCAGATCCAGGGACTGAGAAGAGAGGGCAAGGCGGAATGGGTGTGTGTGTCTGGGGGGTGGGAGGTAACTGGTGCTGCTGGGTCTCTCGCAGAGAACTCCCATGCAGCCGCTGGCGGCTCCTCTACCTGCCTCTGCCGCAGGTGACAAGTGACCCCTGCGCAAGGCCCAGCTGCAGAGCTTTCAGGAGCACATGGCAACCTGAGTATGGAGGGAGCATGTGCCCGAATCTGCTGCCTCCAGTTCCCATCTGCACTGAACATCTGGCCTCAATTTGCAGCACACAGCTAAATCTGGCAGCCCTTACAGCTGGGCAGCGTCCCTCCACCCTGCAAGGATGGCTCAGTGTAGCTCAGGCAAGCTCAACAGCTGTCATTTCTACTGGCCGGCTCTTTGGAGGATGGACCCAGCCTGCTGCAGCTAAGAGCACCCTGGTCCGTTGTCTCCCCACTTCTCCTCCAGCTCCCAGCCCCAGCACAGGGCGGAACATCTCGGGCAAGTTTTCAGGAAGCTTTCCTCCCTCCCTTTGAACCCCAAGGAGCCCCTATCTCCCCCAGGAACAGGAACTGAGCCCCTTTGCCCCCTGCCCTCACATGTAAAGTGTGAGGAAACAGAATATGTAAAAAGTTTGTGAACATCCTGCAGTAAACATGTCGCATTACAAATCATTGTGTGTGTGCTGCTCTTAGAACAGGGGTTACAAAAAATATGGTTAGAGATTTATTAATAAGTGTCTCATATTTACGTGTATTGCAGTTCTTGAAGTATTGTTTTTGTAACCGAACTTGAAAGAAAATGACTCTTCCCCCTATTTTGGTTGCAGACCCCTGAACTAAGGAAACAACCTCAACAGAGCTACTATACAGTGGATGAAAAACTGGTTAGAAAATCGTTCCCAGAGAATAGTTATGAGGGTTCACAGTCAAACTGGAAGTGTGTATCAAGTAGGGTCACTCAAGGATGAGCTTTCAATCCAGTTTTGTTAATACCTTCATCAAGGATTTTAGATGATGGCATAAAGAGTCCAATCAAAGTCTGAGAAAGACACCAAACCAGAAGAGGATGCAGGTACTTTGAAGAATGAGATTACAATTCAAAATGACCTGAGCAAAATGGAGAAATAGTCTGAAGTAAATAAGATGAAATTCAGACAAAACAAATGAAAAATACTCCACCTAGGAAGGCACAATCAGCTGCATGCACACAATATAGGAAATGACTGCATAGGAAGGAGTACTGTGGAATGGGATCTGGGGATCATACTGGAACACTTGGGAAAACCAAATAAAAAAAAAAAGGAATGTCATTCTGGGATTTATTAGCAGCAGTGTTGCAAACAAGGCCCAAGAATTAATTCTTCAACTTCACTTCAGGCTTATTAGTCCTGAAGCTGAAGTATTATTTCCAGTTCCGGGCATCACGTTTCAGGAAAGACATGGATAAACTGGAGAAAGTCAGAGAAGAGCAACAAAAATGATTAAAAGTCTAGAAACATGACCTATGAGAGAACATTTAAAAAATTGGGATTGTTTAGTCTGGACAAGAGACAACTGGCAAGGGACATGACAATTGTTTTCAAACACAGAAAATTTTACAAGGAGGAGGGAGAAAACTGTATTTATTAACCTCTCAGGCTAAGACATGAAGCAATGGGTTGAATTGCAGCAAGGGCGGTTTAGGTTGGACATTAAGAAAAGTTTTCCTATCTGCCAGGGTGGTTCACCACTGGAATAAATTGCCTAGGAAGGTTGTGGAATTGCTGTCATGGGAGATTTTTTAAGAGCAAGTTAGACAAATGCTTGTCTGGGATGGTCTACTCTAGATAATACTTAGTTTTGTTATAAATGCAGAGGATTGGACTAGACCTTTCAAGGTCCCTTCCAGTCCTATCATTCTACAGCCTATTCTCACAATAAAACCTGGTAAACAGAATCTGACATTAAGAACATAAAATTCACATTAACAAGAATGCACATATTACTAGGTACAAGTACTTGATACATTGAAATTACTACCTCTGTCTTTGTCAAAGAACAAAAAGGATCACAGAAGAAAGAGAAACTATGATAACACACTGCCATCCCATAGCTCCAGGCCTCAGGGGAAGGGACAGTTCAGTGGTTTGAGCATTGGCCTACTAAACCCAGGGTTGTGAGTTCAATCCTTCAGGAGGCCATTTAGAGATCTGGAGCAAATATGCTTTTAAAAAAAGGGGTGGTGCTGGTCCTGCCAAGAGTGCAGGGGACTGGACTTGATGACATAAGAACATAAGAATGGCCATACTGGGTCAGACCAAAGGTCCATCAAGCCCAGCATCCCATCTGCCGACGGTGGCCAATGCCAGGTGCCCCAGAGAAGGAGAACAGAAGACAATGATCAAGTGATTCATCTCCTGCCCTTGTTATGAAGGCTAGGGCACCATACTTTATCCCTGGCTAATAGCCATTTATGGACCTAACCTGCAAAAATTTATCAAGCTCTTTTTTAAACCCTAATAGAGTCCTGGCCTTCACAGCCTCCTCGGGCAAGGAGTTCCACAGGTTGACTGTGCGCTGTGTGAAGAAAAATTTCCTTTTATTAGTTTTGAACCTACTACCCATCAATTTCATTTGGTGTCCCCTAGTTCTTGTATTATGGGAAAAGGTAAATAATTTTTCTATATTCACTTTCTCCACACCATTCATGATTTTATATACCTCTATCATATCGCCCCTCAATCGCCTTTTTTCCAAACTGAAAAGTCCCAGTCTCTCTAGCCTCTCCCCATATGGGACCCTTTCCAAGCCCCTAATCATCTTAGTCGCCCTTTTCTGAACCTTTTCTAATGCCAATATATCTTTTTTGAGGTGAGGAGACCACATCTGCACGCAGTACTCGAGATGTGGGAGTACCATAGTTTTATATAGGGGAAGTATGATATCTTTTGTCTTATTATCGATCCCTTTTTTAATAATTCCTAACATCCTATTTGCCTTACTAACTGCCGCTGCACACTGCGTGGATGTCTTCAGAGAACTATCCACTATAACTCCAAGATCCCTTTCCTGATCTGTCGTAGCTAAATTTGACCCCATCATGTAGTACGTGTAATTTGGGTTATTTTTACCAACATGCATTACCTTACACTTACCCACATTAAATTTCATTTGCCATTTTGCTGCCCAATCACTCAGTTTGCTGAGATCTTTTTGTAGTTCTTCACAATCCCTTTTGCTTTTGACTGTCCTGAACAACTTGGTGTCATCTGCAAACTTTGCCACCTCACTGCTTACCTCATTTTCTAGATCATTGATGAACAAGTTGAACAGGATCGGTCCCAGGACTGAGCCCTGGGGAACACCACTAGTTACCCCCCTCCATTGTGAAAATTTACCATTTATTCCCACCCTTTGTTTTCTGTCTTTTAACCAATTCCCGATCCATGAAAGGACCTTTCCTCCTATCCCATGACCACCTAATTTACATAAAAGCCTTTGGTGTGGGACCGTGTCCTCCCAAGGTCCCTTCCAATGACCTCCCAAGGTCCCTTCCAGTTCTATGAAATGTGTATCCCCTTTTTTTTTTTTTGTTGGGGGGGGGGTGGCGGTGAGAGAAGGAAAGACAAAAGCAAAAACAGGACAGATTTGGAGCTGACAATCAGAGTGGGAGCAGCTGAGGAGCTGGCTGTCCAAAATCAGTTAGGGCCAGCTGATCCCACTCAGGGCTACCTTTATAAACCCTTCCCCATGCAGGGCAAGTGGGGATTGTGAGAGGTGATTGAGGAGAGGAAAGGAGACTCAGAGGAACAACAGAGCCCGTAGAGGAGAAGAGCCTCAGTAACCCAGTGCTGGGCTGCCCCCAGTCCAGGGGACCCTGAGGCTCAACCAGGGACTGTGGGAAACTGGTCAGTGGGTTGAGCCAATCAGGGAAGGGGGTTGCTACCATGTCTGCCACGACCTGAAGGAGGTACCTCGGGGGATTGTCTGGGGAAGTGGCCCAGGGAGAAGAGCTGCAGGGGCAAGGGTGAAGGGAGTCAGCCCTTGCCAGTAGCAGCCATTCAGGATCCCTGGGCCAGAACCTGGAACAAGTGGGTGAGGACCGGGTTCTCCCCAGACCACCCCTCTGCCCCAGTGAGGGTGATGCGGGTTGCCATAGCAGGGCCAGTGGACTGAACAGAGGGCTTGGGGCTCAGGAATGAGACTGACCCTGCCACAACCTGTTCTAAGGCGGCTGGCTGTCCTCAGAGATGTTCCTCTCAGATTAGAAGAGGGCAGGCTAATCCGTGCCAACGCCCATTTGAAAATATAAATAGCTGCATTTTGCCCATTTCAGTTCAACACAAATGATGACTGAAGTGGTCAGTTTAGGAATCAAGTCCGGAGCCCTTGAAGGAGTAGTCCCACTGACTACAGCCACACATGCATGTGCTCACCAAGACTTAAAGGCTCCATGACTGGCCCCTGAAGTATGAAAGTGAGAAAAGGGTGAAAAGCCAGCCACTCACTCAAGAGCTGTAGTGCAATTCTATCAGACCATAACCAGATGCAGGCAAAACAGTCTAGTGATTAGAAACTGAGATTTAGGGCATGTTTACCTGTACAATGCTGTAGTGAGGTTATTCACTAACCAGAAAGCCCAATCCTCAAGAAAGGAGGCTTACCAATTATGGTTAGCCATTAGGGGCTGGAGGCACCACCCGCCCCCATTCACTGAGAGCAGGAGTAGCTTCAGCCCTGTATGGCTGCCACAGACATGGTTAGAAGGGAGACGACAAATGTCTGAGGAGGCTGTTCCAGTACGGCTGGCCTGGAGCAGCCTCCCCAGCCATCCCACCCCCCCCAATTGGTCAATCAGACAAACCTTCCAGTTAACCAAGTAAGTGGGATTTTTACTTCCCTACAATGCTGCATCATGTGTGGTAAAGACCCTCTTCTGCAGATGGGAGAGCTCTCACGTAGGCACCATAAAACCACCTTCATAGTGGCAGAAGCCAAGTGAGTGAGAGAAGCACTCCCTCCCACACAGCACTATCCACACCGGCACTTATGTTGATATAATTTGTGTCACTCGGTGGCTGGTTTATTCATACCTCAAGCAACAAATTCCTCTGACATACACTGTAGCATAGACATACCCTATGAGTCAAGTCTCCTGGGTTTTGTTTTTAGGTCTGCCAATCATAAACTCCCTAATCTTATGCAAATCCACTATACCTTGCCTCAGTTTACCCATCTGAGAAACAAAAGTCCTCACCAGGAAATTATGGGGCTTTAATTTGTGTTTCAAAAGACCCACCATAGTCCAGTGGATGGGATGTTGGATTTGGAGTCAGTAGATGGATATTGGAATCTATTCACTGCTCTGCCACTGACCTGTTGCATAACCATCAGGGGGCGCGGGGGTTAGCATGGTCTGGGAGGGGGCATTGAGGGGCAGCTGCCCCAGCTCTGTCCCTTCCAGCCTAGGCTCTACCTCTTCCAGGAGCACAGACACCTCTCCCTCCCTCCCTCTCCCTTGCCCAAACTCCTGGCAAGGCTGTCAGCTCATTGGTGAGCATGGATGAACATCTCCTCTGGTTTCCCTTCTGCCCTTTGTCTGCTCACTTATTTCAAATGCAAATGCTTCACAATCTGTCTCACAACCCTTACCTACAGACCAGATTTTTTTAAACACATTTCTGTAATGCAAATAAGTACATAAAAATAAAGAAGATCGAGTACTAAGGCTCCAGATGGCCATGACATAATTTTTAAACACCTGAACGATCCCTCTCCCCAACACCTCTGACTTCTTTCAAGGCTTGACTTCAGCATCCTGAATAAACAGCCAACATGCAGGGTGCTAAAAAGTTCAATGGAGTTAGGCTATTTTGGACTAGTGTAAAAAACCTATCCCTGAGCTTATGGCCTCTCACAAAGGACACTATCATCAGCTATCTTGTTTAAGCAAAGATGGAAGCAAATCACAGCATAAATATTTAATAAGGAGAATAATTAATAACTAGAACAATTTACCAAGAGTCATGGTAAATTCCCAATCAATAATCCTTTCTAAATCAAGACTGGGTGATTTTCTAAGATGTGCTCTATGAATTATTTTGGACAAGTTCTAGGGCCTGTTAAACAAGAGGTCAGATGAGAGGATAATCATGGCTCCTTTCAGATTTAGGATCGACAAATCAATTGCTTCCATTGACTGCAAATGGAGCAATATGACACACAGAGAGGTGGCCCCCTCACGTAGTGGAATATCAAGTCCCATTTAAGACTTGATATATCAAACCAGCATCTTCCATCTGGAAGCCAGTGCACATCACAAAGCACTAACAGCATGTCCTGCCACCAAGTACCATGATTTAACAGGCAGGTTGATGTATTCTGCACAGTCGTATATTTCCATATTGACCACAATTATATCCCCCATACAGTATTCAAAACTGCTCTACTGCTGTTAAGTAACCAAGACTAGGATCACTGCAGGAAGGACTGCATTTGGGGATAAAAAAGTAAACAAACGTTCTCCCAGCCACAGAGAGCAAAAGGTTTCCTGGACACTGCCACAATACAATCACGTAACAGCTGCTGGAGACTCTATACAACCACCAATGATGCTGGGTGAACAAGCGGTAGGAACACACCCTCAGTCAAAAGGAGAAAGATTACCTTCACCAAATTGTCCAACTGCTCCCCCAATTCACCAGTTGTACTTATATCCAGATAGAGCATTAGCCAGCTGCTTCCACTGTTGGTCCAGTCTCCCTCTGATACTGGCCTAGACTTGCAACAGCATAAGCAGATCAGAAGACCATGACAGTGCTAAATCCCCTCAGCATGCTGAAAAAACAGCAGCCTGTATCTTCTCACTAACCCTACCAGCAGTGGGAGGGAAGACAAGATGGATCCCTGAAGAAATCCACATTATGGTACCCAAGGGAAATAGAAGCATTTTCCCATTCACTTTCTGGGAGTATTTAGCCGAGAAATAACAGAGCCACCTAAGAGCAGCACCATCCACTCCTACTGCCATCAGCAAGTTAACACTCTCTCTCAATCAATGGTGTCAAAGGCTGCTAAAATGTATCAGCATGGACCCATGATCCTCATTCACTACCAGCAAGGCTCCCTCTTCACTGCTATTTGTCGACACCAGCAGCTCATCTACTAATCTAACAAATTTAATATACCATATTAACTGGATATGTCACAGTTTTACGAGTACTATCATCCAAGCACCACTCAATTAAGAGGGACTCATCCACCAAAAGCACTTACATTTCAGGAAAATTGTGGTATTGCTGAAGAGAACCTTTCCAAAATGAAAAAATTTCTTTCCCTGTAAAGACAAAAAACGAGATGAGAAAAAAAAAAAGATCATTTAAACCAGTAAACATGGCTTTCTTTCACCAGAATTTCAAGCATAACAGCCAAGAGAACCCAAACTCTTTAGCAGAAACAAGCCTGACTGATACAGTATTTACGACTCATCAACTCCCAATTCCAACTTATCCAGACAGACCTACAAAGGAAAGCTTGCAAAGGTATTTTATTTAAAGCAGAATGTGTTTCTTTATGATGCATATAGAGGCTTTATTTTTGTTTTTTTGAGAAAATGACTTTTACCCCTAAAATTAACAGGAAGTATGATCCTCTAATTCCACAGGAAGACTTCAAGGATGTTTCAGAAGATGTGAACCGTTAGTTTGCACAACCTGGCTAACAGGAGACTAACTGATTCTTGAATGGAGATGTCCGTTCACTAAGGAGACTTTAATCACCAAGGTTAAACAAGATTAATAGTCTGACAAGAAAACCTTCCTCTTCTCAACTACAGCAAGCAGCAAAGCCATCCGAGTTTCTTCTGGGCAGTACAAATGCAAAATATGAGGAATAAAGAAGAAAAAAAAAGTTTTCGGCTCTTCTACAAAAAAAAAAATCAAAAGAAAAATGAGCACAAGCCTAACTCCGTGCCCTTTTAAAGGTTTCCTTAAACTCGAAAGCGATGTTAACCAGCAGACAAGAGTAAGCTCTCCTGAGCCCGGACAAAACCCACCCGTGCTGCAAGCGGAGAGTCGCAGTGCAGCGCTGGCCTGGACACGCTGCTCTCAGACCCTACCGCCTTCCTCTGCCCGCGACTCACTCTCAGTCAGCCCACGTGTCACCTGCGGATCGGGCAGGGAAGCGCAATCCCGGCCGGCCGTGGGGTAGCCGATGGGCAGCGGCAGGGCGACAAGAGGCGGGGGGGGAGGGGACCAGGCCGTAGCCGCGTCCCGGGGAGACCTGGCGGGGCGGGAGACGGAGAGCGCAGAGCCGCAGACAGCTCCGAGCACACGCTGCCCCGCACCGGCACCGGCCTGGCTGCGCCTGCTCGGGGCGCTCCGCCGCCCTCGGGCTGATGCCAACGCCCGCGCCGAGCTCCGCGTCCCGGATCTGCCGCCGCCTGCGTCCCGCCCTCAAGATCCGGGTTGAAGCGGTGCCCGGTTCCCCGGCCCCTCTCACCATGGGCACGGGCAGCCGCCACTTGGAGAGCTGGGCGGCGCCGGCCAGGCCCGGGAGCAGCACCAGCAGTAAGGCCGCTACCGGCACCACGCGGAGTGCCCGTCGCCAGCAGCGCCTCGGCGCAGCCATCCTGCAGCAGCTAGAGCGGCGCTGAGCTGAGCTGGCCTCGCCCCTTCCGGGTCTGGGCTGGGCGCCGGGCTGGGTCGCTGACTGGAGCGGCGCAGGAGCCGCTTCCGCAGGTCGCGCTAGCGCGTCACCGTCACACTAGGAGGCGGAGAGAAGCGCGGGCTGCGCTCCCCCTCTCGGCTTGTCTTTCTGTGGGGCGGGGGATATGCTGTCGTGTGACATCCCCACGTCGCATCACCCACGGGGGGAGGGGGCATGCGGCTTTGCCTGCCTGGCTTGTGACATGAGGCGGTCCCCGCCTGGCACCAAAACGTCGTCAGTTTACGCTGCCCCTGGCCTGCCCTCATAGCGTCATGGGGGTCACGTTGTGCCTCTGCTATAGGCCTCCGGGCTGACAGGTGTTTTGAAATCAGTTGTCCAGGTACGTTCGTGTGCCAAAGCGTGCAGAGGTGCGCGGTGTTCCGGCCCAGCATTCCCTCAGGAGTCGGACTCCTACAGTCAAAGTTGAGAGTAACGCAGTGCACACTGCAAATGGTCAGCTGGGAGCGGGCCACTGTACGCTAATGGGTCTGAAGCAGCACCCACAGCCGCTGGACAGTGTTACCACAGCAAACCCAGGCTCCAGCCTGGGGGATCAGGCCACGCACAGCACAGTCTGCCAGCACCGAGGTCCCCCCCAACACTTGTCTTGGCTCATGCCCTTCTGCCCTACCCTCTGCACCCCACACCCTCCACCACGCTTCCCCGAGCTCCCACATATGCACCCCAAACTGCTGCCCCACACACACGCGCCTTTGCCATCAACTATCTCCAAAGGTACTGCAACAGACAGTACCTATAAAGAAACTTTAATTACTTTCAACTCTGTTTGCAATTATACTTACAGTATTTATATACCTATCAACACAGTAATGCTTAGCCTGTTGTAAATTTTCAAATGATACCTCCTAAGGTGTGACTTGTACAAAGTTTATCATTGTTTTGTAAAAATGCAGAATGCAGTGGTATGGACCAGGAGTCATCAACCTTTCTGAGGCAGAGTGCTAAAATTTGACCTTTTGGCCTCTCTGTATGGTCCAAGTGCCAGTGATACTTTCTAAAGTCACTAATAGCCCTTCTTACAGCAGCTTCATTAATAAATTAAGATGCAGAGCTTTACCATTTAGGTGGCAGTTGGTAGCATTAGCTCATCTTTTGTAGTCCACAGGTGGCATGGCTTTGAGAAAGCTTCCAGCTGCACAGGGGAGATGGGGCAAAGCTGAGCTCCTGCCTTGCGTGCTGATGAAAATCAGCTTGCATGTGACTCTTGGCACACATGCTGAGGGTTGCTGACCCCTAGTATAGACTATCACCATCATATAATTGTCATATGATGAGGCAATGCAAAAATGAATCCAACTATATGAACTAAAAATAGCTGAGTGTGGTGCTATCAGGAAGGGGAGAGATTTTATCATGCTTTTCCAGCCTTTGAGGCCTTTTATCAGATTGTATTGGAGAACAGCATTGACACACCTTTTGTGGCATATTTTTTTTTAATTAGACTTCACTAAACACTGGTTCCCTATTTTACAAAGAAGAACAAATCTTAATAAGTTAAAATATGAAATCTCCATATGCAGGTCCATTTACAGAAAAGGGTCCCCAGAAGAGTAAGGATTTCAGTTTTAGTTGTCTTCAACCCAGGAGATGAAGTCTAACTTTAGCTCTCATAATTAGGCTTTTGACTTCATCAGAAACTGTTACTGAAGTCAGTCAAACTACTAAAAAGTGGATGTAGTTTGGTGGAAGAAATTTGCCAATCACCACAGAATTTTCTTTTTTAAAGAAATAATGTAATACCAAGAAATGAGTCCAACCCAGGTCAGTGATGACCAAACTTGTTACAACCTGAAAGAAGATTGGTGGTATAAATGCAGTTAGTTGCTGGTGGGGACACAGTCCATTTCCTAATGGACGAGTGACCATAGCATAAGAACTACCATCGATGGAACTCATTGGGAACCACAGCAGAGAAAGTAACTTGCTGATCATGTGAACTGAATTCCCATCTGACTGTAAAGGAAAGGCCTGTAGGAAGAGCAAGAAAAGCTTCCCTCTAGTGTAATTGCTCTACAAACAAATTGTGAGTTTGTAGAGCTGTCAGCTGTCAGTCTGATGATGCTGCCAATACTCAAATAAAAATGCAGAAGTGTAGATGTTTGCCCGGTATTTGTTTTCTAAATACCTTCTCCATCCCTGCCCTGATAGGGATTCTCTGGGCACCACATTAATAAACATGTCAAGCCATGTTGTCATTTAGTTGATCTTTACAAGCAAATTGGCATGCAGACATCGGGTGACTAAAGAAGTACTCCATTTCCCAGAATCCTGCCAGAGAAGGTGGAGTCAAAGGCTGTCATTGGTTGAAGACTTCCGTCTGTGATTGGTCCCGCACAATCCCTAGTGAAGGTGAAAAGACATTTACAGACAGACACGGATCAAGTCAGAGCACTAAACTTCAAAAAAAAAAACTTCGTGAATTTAATGGAACCAGCTAAGGAAAAAGAAAGCAGGTAAAAAACAAATAATTGTGCAATTGCCACCTACGTTCTGAACTGACAGGATGTTGCTTGGCTGGAAGGGAAAGAGGGAGGGGAGAGGATGACCCTTTCTTCCTGTACATTGTTTTCTTCATTTTCAGTTTTACTCTACAGACATAACAGCTGTTATCACTTGAAAACTTTGTGCCTTTAACATACAATAAGAAAGGTTATGAGTCATTTACAGTATAATATTGAGAAGACACTGCAAACAGCAGGCAAACACTGATATTACCAAACAACATAATGACAAAGACCTTGACAGATTAGTAAAAGCGTGCCTTTTTCCATGTTGATGTCTAAATATATTGAACACGCATAAACATGCTTGTTTTGTAATCAAATAGGTTCGATTTCATGGAACTCACACATGGAATGATTCAGCTCTTGCCCCAGTAGTTTACAATCTAATTTTATATGTAGTGTGAGAAAATGGGGTCTCAAAGAATGAGAAGTGGAAGGTGTGAAGAAGGTCAAGGGGGACAGCAGCAAGATTATGCTATCACCCAGTTTAGGCATGTGCCCGGCTAGACGATTCATTTTAAAGGTTGGGTTGTTAGCCAAACGTTTGAGTGCTTGTCTTTGTGACCTAAATAGCATTTTCTACATAGGTGTTTTGTATGTAATTTGCGGGGGTGGAGGGTTAGGGGCGAGTTATAATGAAGAAGGTAAAAACAGGTTTTGTTGTTATGCACAGCTGTGTAGTGAGGCAGACTGTGTTCCCTCTAGTCCCAAAATATTCTCCCTAGTTGGCACTCATAGTCCCATCCCGGCAAGTCAGGAAGTATAAGAGTAGGGCCCTGCTCATGTGCAAATTCAAAACTATACAATTAGGCCTCGGAAAGCATCTAAATTGGTTAACACTCTGCAGCAGCAACTTCCCCTCCATGGATATCCACATCTTTGCATCAGCTGCACTGAATGGCCACAATCACCCTGATTTATTGCCCTAATTTACACGGGATAGTAACTTATGTCTTTTACAGTAATATTCTTACACATCTGCCTGCCTTTGTATTTCCATTCCAGTCCATTTGATGAAGTGGGTTTTACCTATGAAAACTTATCACCTAATAAATCCATTAGTCTCTAAGGTGCTACAGGACTCCATGTCATTTTTACATGAGCTAGAATGCCGAGTATCTCTGCTGTGCAGTTCTGTGTATGCCCACTAGCTGAAATTTAGACTCCTACAAATTTAGGTGGCAGCTGCTTGGCGGTCAGTGGTGCCTAAATTTTGGCCTTAGGACTAGATTCACGAAAGGATTTAGGCATTTAACTGCCCCTTTGGGTGCCTAATTACAACAGCTGGCAGCAGAAGACAATTTCTTGGCAGGAAGGAGACAAGCTGCTTGAACCATCCACAAGGCCTGGGAGTTTGGAAGTCGAGCAGCTAGTTTTTCTGCCATGTCCCAGATCCAGCGATGGCAAAGCTCTTTCCCCATTTGGTGCTCCTAGAGGGGGAACATGGATGGTTGGGGCCATGTGCTGGGTCTGCTGGGTGTGAATGGAGAGGTACAAATTATGCATAAGCAGCTCAAGATTTGTGCTGCCACAGCTGCTTTGAAGGTGTCATGAGCCTGTCACTTTAGAATATTTGTTATTTTGATATCCTGCTAGAATTTTGCTGAGGAATGAGGATTTGCTAAAGTTTATATCTCAGCAAAGCCAGGATATTTCATGGGGCATCAGACCACAGGAGATGGAGTTGGGGAGACAGAAGGGGGACTTTCCTCCTCTCAGAGACTGTGGCCCTTCACGTTCTGGGCTGTGATGCTTTGTGTCCAAAGGCAATTGTCTGGGACTGCAGCACTGTGTCAGGGTAATTGCAACCTGTATTCACTGTATCTGGCAATAGTGCTTAATTCCTTAGGCAGTCTTCACAACTCATAGTTAGTGCTGGAAGTAGTAGGGGGACTCAGGCCGACCCTACTCTGCCAAGTCCTGACCCAGGGCCCTGTAGAACCAGTAGGATTCTATAAATTTCAGATTCAGGTTCCTATCTCAATAAACATATTCCCTGGGCCACTCCCTACCCTTGATTCCAGCTCCATTTCATTTGTTTGTTTATTGCAACCAGCAGTTAGAGCCTGATTCAGGAATCACTTGTAATTCTCTGGGCCTGCATTATGTATCAGACCAGACGTGATCATCATGGTCCTCTGATTTACAATATATGAGTCTATGAATTGATGATAATACGGTTTGAAATCAGGTCACAGCTGCATATATTAAATCTATCCACAATTTTATACGTTGCATGTATAAACACAGCCATCCTGAGTCAGACCAATGGTCCATTTAGCCATTATCCTCTCTCTAGCAATGGCTAGTACTTGAGCTTCTGGGGAGTGTACAGAACAGGACAATTGAAGTGATTCATTTCTGTTTCCCCCTCCTAGCCTCTGGCCGTCAGAGGTTTAGGTTCACTTTGAGTGTGTGTCTGCATCCCTGATCACCTTGGTTAATCAGCCATTGATAGACCAAGCCTCCTGGAGCTAAACTAATTCGTTTTGAACCCATTTATACTTGTAGCCATGCTATTCGCAGACTTCTGTCATATTTCTCCTGAATTGTCACCTTTTAAAACTTAATAACTTTGATCTTCTAATTTGGTCTGGTATACAAGCCATCCCATACTTGTGATCATCTTGTTGTCCTCTGAATCTTCTCCTTTTCTGCTATATCCCTTTAGAGATGCAGCAACCACACTGGATATAGTATTCAAAGTGTGGGTGTACCATGTATTTAATGTGTTGGTGTTATAATATTTTCTGTCTTTTTTCTATCCCTTTCCTAATAATTCCTAGGATTCTGTTAGTCTTTTTGATCACCGCTAAGCCTTGAGCTGATGTTTTTCAAAAAGCATTTTAATTTGTTGGTGCATATTTTTAAATGGCATTTATCAGATATTGACAACTAATGAGATCAAATCCATTGGAAGATGTAAGGAATTGTCAGACCTCCTGGCCTTATTTCTCCCTTGATGCCTGAGGTATTTAGTTATTTATTTGCCATTAATTAAAGCATAGAACGTAATGACTAGCATCTATTTTCCTGAATTCTTTGGGCTCAACTATGATACTTCAGAATCTGAGTCATGCAGCTCAGGTTTTACTGTCTGGAAACCTCTGGCCTGTTCTTGGAAAGGCTTGATCATCTGTGCGTGAAAGTCATATGCATTCAGTACCCACTGTGCCTCTGAGGAATAATTACTTCCGGAGCAATTGGGAAGCACACAATGGGTGCCCAGCAGAATTTATTACATCTCTCTTACAGGCAAGGCCAGCAATCTGCTCACTTAAGCCCTGCCATCATTTCTGAATTTGCCCCTCTCCATTTCCATCTCTAGAAGTGGACCATAAACTAAGTTACTGAGAATGCCAAAGGACAACTCACCTCAAACTGTAGGCCCCCCAGGGTGTGTCTACACAGAGGGAGCGTCTACATGGGCCATGCACTCTCCCAATTGGAAAGCGGAGGAACACGACCCAGCCGTCGAAAGCTGGACCCCAATCCTGTAGTGGTAAGAGCACCCCCTGTTGACAAACCACATCGAAAGAAGGCACGTGTAGACACTCGATGGCCTGCTCTTCCAAAAGAGGACTCCTCCATTGCAGTGCCCAGCTGGAGCATGGAGACACCCTGCACTGCAGAGCACGGCTCCATGATCTGTGCGCCCAGCCACTCTTAAAGCCACACGGACCCAGAAACCCCGTGGCAGAAAGCTGAGAGCAGGTGAGCTGCAACAGCACGAGCTGCCACTAGCACACCTGCTCAGCCACCCCCGACGACTCCAGAGGCCACACGGCCAGCGCCCAGCAGCCTCACGAGCCCCAAGCTCCCTCCCCCAGAGCTCTCACAGGATTCCCAAGAGCCTGCCCCAGAGAAGAAAAAAAGCCTCCTCCCGCCCCCCAGCCAGAGCCTGATCTCCAAATCCTCCTAGGTCTCTGGAAAGAAGAAGAGATCCTCCAGGAGATGGGGGTCAAGTGGAGGAATGCTGCAGCCTTTGCCTGCCTGGCCTGGGGACTGACCAGCTGTGGCCAGCCAGAGCGGACCCTGGACCAAGTCCAGAGCAAAGTAAAAGAGCTCCAGCAGGGCTACACCCAGGTCTGGGACAAGGCTGGGTGCTCAGGGGCAAGTCCCACCCCCAGTGGTCCTGGACATCTCTGCAGACCAGCCTGATCCAGAGGGGCTTGAGGAGCCAGGAGCAGCCAGCCTGGGACTGGTCCAGTTTGGAGGGTGACCTCATCTTCATTGTCCTCTCACAGTCATCCGGCCAGGCCATGGGGAGCCGGGCATCACCGGAGGTCATCGAGGGATCCCCGGTAAGTGCATGGTGGGGCAAATGCCTCGGCTGGCAGAGTGGGGGGTGGCACAGCTCCCAGTGGGCCGGGGCCAGACACCCCGGCCGGTGTGGCCCACGGCATGCCCCTGGCGCCCACCCAAACCACCCAGCACCTGGACCTGTGGACAGCTCCCAGCACCCAGATGCACAGTGGGATGTACATGGGCCAGCCCACACCCAGGGATGGTTCCACTCAGGGGGGAACCCCTGTGCGCACCTGACACCAGATGGATGGCATTCCCCACCAAACCTGGGCCCTGGGGAACGGGCTCCTGGGGGGGATGCAGTCCCAGGGGGATGGGATCCAAGGGGGGGTGAAGGAATGGGGTCCCGGGGGCATGGGGTCCCAGTTGGGACTGACACACCATCTGTCTCCCCTTCCAGGTGCAGCAATCGAGCGCTTACACAGCCCATCAGCCTTGGTGCTCCCGAGAACCCCCCAGAGGTGGCGGACAGGGTCCAAGTGCCTCCAGCAGCACCGATGCGCCGTGCCCACAGCTGGAGACCGCAGCGGCGCATGGGGGACGACACCACCAGCCTCCGCCAGGCCAAGCTGGCTGAGCGGTGCCTCCAGTTGGAGGAGGCCAACCTTGCAAGGGGGAGGGAGGCATGGAACCGGCTGATGTCCCGCCTGGAGGGCATCCACAGGACCCTGCAGGAGCCTGTGGGCAATGTAGCCTGGCTCCTGGGCCTCTGTGCAGCCCCCCACCACAGGCCACTCCCTCCCCAGAAAGGTGCCCCCTGCAGGACCCCCCCAATGATGACACCCCTGCTGATATTCCCCAACACCCCTACCTTCCAGTGCTCCCTGCAGCATCCCACTCCCGCCGTGGAGCTCACACCTGGCAGGGGAGGGGATCCTGGTGCTGACGGGGCTCTTGGCCTGTAACCCCTGTCCCCAAGTGACCCTCCCAGTTCAGGCCCCTACCCTCACCTCTTTCAGTTCAGGCCCCTCCCTGCCCCACAACGTACATGGCTGGCCCCGCACCCCTCATTGTAAATAGTTGCACATTTGCACAGGCTCCGGGTTGTGGTTCGTGGTTATAAAGACTTACTGCACACCAATGCCTGTGTCCCATGGTCTCACGGTGGGAAGGCGTGGGTGCAGTGGTGGTAAGAGTGGTGGTGCATGTGGTGTGGAGTGGATGCGAGGGAGGATAGTGCGGGGTGGGCATCAGGGGGGTCAGTGCGGCCGAGGAGTGAGGACCACCTGGAGGGCCTCCCGGATCTGGACCCCATCACAGTTCGCAAGGCGACAGCGGCCGGCTGCTCGAACCCTGCGGTGCACTCTGCCACCCACTCCTGGATGTAGGCGACCCCTTGCCCTCCACGATGTTGAGGAGGGTGCAGCAGGCGCCCACCACCTGCGGGACGTTGTGCACCCCAACCTCGAGGCAGGCAAGGAGGCATCACCATTGCCCCTTGATTTGCCCAAAGGCCCACTCGACCACGTGCCAGGCCTGGTTGAGGTGGGTGTTGAAGGCCTCCCAGCTGGGGTCGAGGTGGCCAGTGTAGGGCCACATCAGCCATGGCAATAGGGGATATGCCGCATCCGTGATCATGCACAGTAGCATGGCGATGTCCCCAACCACCAGCTGCCACTGGGGGATGAAGGTGCTGACCTACATATGCCAGCGCAGGCTGGAATTGCAGAAGACCCTGGTGTTGTGGGTTCACCCTGCCCAGCTCACACAGATGTCCATGAACCAGCCTTTTCGATCCGACAGGGCCTGGAGGACTACCAAGTGGTAGCCGCTCCGGTTGGTATAGTGGCCAGTGCTGTGTGACGGGGCACAGATGGGGATGTGCATCCCATCCGGGACACCAAAGCAGTCTGGGAATCCCAGTGAGGAGAAACCCCCGATGATGGCATCCAGGTCCCCAACACAGATGACCCGGTGCAGGAGCATCACGTTTATGGCACAGACAACCTGCATGGGAGGGAGGCCATGCGCTCTCGTGTGGGTGCGGCAGGGTGTTCCCAGCCAGCTTCCCCCCCACACCCCTCCAAGCCTGTATCCCCCAGGGGTCCCCATGTCCCCTCCTGGCCAGCAGCCCCCAGGGGTCCCTGTGCCGAGGAGCCCTGTCCCTGTGCCGGGGGTGTGCCCTGGGCCCAGCTTACCTCCATGAGGACCGCTCCAACAGTGGCCTTGCGCACCCCAAACGTGCCTCACTAAGCAGTAGGAATCCAGGGTGTCCAGTTTCCATTTTGCGATCGCGACCCACTTCTCAAGGGGAAATGTGAGCCACATGGTGGTGTCCTGATGCCTCAGTGCGGGTGCCACACATTGGCATAGCTTGTGGAAGGTATCCCGGCTCATGCAGAAGTTCCGCAGGCATGTGGCATCCTCCCATTGCTTCAGCACCAGTGGCTTCCACCAGTCTGAACTGCTGGGGTGGCTCCATGAGCACTGGGGTTCCTCGGGAGGTGGGATGCAGGCTGTGGAGGGTCCATGTCCCTGGGGGGGCACTCTATTTCCCAAGGAGGATGGGGGGTGGCTGTGGCAACCATGCAGATGAGGCGGGCAACGGTGTCCATGATGTCTGTGTTCAGTGCTAGGAGCAGGGTGTCATCCGCCATGGTGCTGCTGTGCTGGGGTCTGCGTTGATGCTGGCAGCTTGGCAGGCCTCAGCTCGTGCAGGGAGGGGGAGTAGGAGGGGTCCTTTAAGGAAGCATCTGGCTGCAGGCCCTGGAAGGGCTTGGCAGCCACGCGAGCCCATCTGCGGCGTCTCCACCTCCCTTCTTTCGAATGAGCGCTGGTACCCGTGTGGGCGCTCACTTTCGAAACAATGGGACAGATTGTCGAAAGAGGGGGTCGGACCCGTGATTCGCCTTTGTCATATGATCACCCGCCTTCCAATGCCGGGACTTCGATTCCTGGCTTTCAGTTTTGCCCTTTTGATGGTGGGCTTCCGTGAAGTCACAGCCCAAGTGTGCTCTGTCCGCTCTTTTAGCTATCAATTCAGTAATGTTTGTCTAAACATTGAGGTCTATTAAACTGAAATTTTGTGCTCAAAATCAAAAGAATAATTCATTTATTTCAATACAAAGGCTCAAAATGGTTCTGATCCCATATTCCTTGCACTTCAATGCTGTATAAACTGTCAGCATGTTCTTGAATCCCCCCTGCTCTTGTGCAGGGTCTGTCATTATTTGGTAATTCAACAGGGGTTTAGAAAACAGGCTTCCTAAATATTCTGTTTTCTTTAGTGTCCAAGATGAGGCTGTGGGCAGAAGCAACTTTAAGAACTGCAACCACATTGCTTTCTACAGGTAAGGATGTGGACTCCAACCCAAGACTATTTCTCACATATGGCAGGATAGATTCTAATTAAGAGAGTATCTTTCTTAAAAAAACACAATACTGATATTAAAAAATAAATTACAATTCCTAATCATATCTTAATTTAGAGCAACCAAAGAATACACAAAGATTGCCATGGCTTGAGAATGAATACTGCTTACCAGGAGAACTTTCCACTCAACACTAATACCATTTTTGGAAATAATTAGTATATTCTAAACAGTGATGGGGTCAAACTGAAATCTGATATGCAGGATTATTTCATTCTCTGCAAAAATTCCAGAAAAGTCCAAATTTGAATCTGTATCTTAACAAGCACCTATACTATTTACCTTTAGAACAGATTGGAGGGGCTTGTTTTAGGGGTGAAGCTAAATGCCCTGTTACACGCAACAGGATAACTTTTCTTGATCCGTAGTTTTTATATGTTTGTTTCCATCTTGATCATACTTTTATAGATAGCATTTTTAAATGAGCCTGTATTTCTCTACTGTTTTGTAATCTATACAAAATACATATAAATCATACATACACAAGGGAATTGCTTTACCCACCAATGAAATGCAGTGACTCTTTACCAGGGCATATCAAGCCAGAAATATGACAGGAAGTGAATTTCACCCATTAGAAACTGCAGGGGGAACTTAATGAGGCAGAATATCATTGTCTAGCTTGAAATTTGGTCAGGGTACTTGGGGTTAACCCCTTTATTGCAAAAACAATTGTAGTAATATTTTTTAGTGATTATGAACTCAAAAAACTCTTTTGTAACTCATACACATGATATTTTTATAAACTTTTCAGGAGACGAATCATTTCATTCTCTATCAGCCCCTGACACAGCAAGAACCTAGTCCTGGTCAAGGCTTCCAGGTGTTACAAATAGTTTATAGTAATGTCTATAACAATGAAAAAATGGAAGATAATGAATGCAACATTGTTTCTGAAGGATGCTCCCCAAGCTCTGGTCTACGCTAGAGGCATTATTTCAAAATCACCACAGTTGTTTCAAAATAAGGGGTTGTCCATGCGCTCTGGACAATTAGTTATTTTGAAACAACTGGGAGTTATTTTGAAATAATGTGGTTCTGATTTTGAGATGAGTAAGTGCCTATTTCAAAATAGTTGTTTCAAAATTGTGCTAATGTGCATGGGCAGGGGGTGTTATTTCAAAATAATTGGCCTCCAAGGACCTGACACAGCCACAGACCTGATCACTCTAGGCACATCTTTACTAACTCTACTGTTTCCCCACCCGTCCATGCAAAGTCTTAAATTAAAGAAACTGGCCACAGAAGAAGGTTTGAAAAATACAGTTAGAAGTAATAGTATTCCTTGAATTCCATCATCTCAGAGAACTGCTTCACAAATGTGAAAAATGCAATAAAGTTATCCTACTCAGTAAACAATTCCTATTTAATGTGGTTTTCCCTAACATCATACAAACCATGACATACATAGAAGCCAAAACAATTCTCTCTTTTTGCAGGCGTCAGAAACGTCTGCATCCTGGGAAGTCCTTGTATCGAGCACTATTGGATTCGGCTACATTAAGCAATGATGGTGTCAAACTCCAAATAATTAATGAGAAGAATAAGGTGAGAGATGCAGTAGTAAATTAGAGACTGTCAATTGGGAAACTAGGGCTTTTCTCTACTGGCACTGTTTAAAACGAGGCTGATAATATTTGTCCACATTTGTAAAGTCATTTGAGATCGTCGGATGCATGTAGTTCTGTGTTAAAATGCAAAATGTTAGTATCATAAAGACGTCCTTGATAAAGAGAGGCTCCTTTAAAGAAATTAAATATTAAATTTTAAATTAAATATTTTTAATATGTTGATATATTTTTATTTCTGACACAATACAAAAAACCTAAAAAGACGTCTTTTTACCTGAGAAAGCCTTAAAACTAAAAGCTGTTCTCCCTCATTCCCTCATTCCAAAGTAACAAATTTAAGTCTGCCTTAATCCAGTGAGAATAAGGTAATTTGTGTGCTGTAGTGCATGTAAACTGAAAACTTTAGCTAGTGCATAACGATAACTTCTATAGTTTTCAAAAAAGAATTTTATGTTCTGTAACTTTTTGTCTGGAAAGTTTTTCTTTTAAAAATTTCACAGATAAGGAAGTTAGAGGAGCAAAGGTGTTAGCATTTTAAGCTTTTGGGGTTAGGAAGAGCTGTATAGCAGTCCCTACAGCCTGATAGAAGGAATGACAATGACTTTCTTCCTCACCTACAAGGGATTGATGGCCAAAATTGCAGGTGTTATGGTAGAAAAAAAAAGTAGGGGTGGGGGTCAGACCATTGCAAACAGTGCAAAGATTCCAAGATTTCTGTATGCAGCAAACACTACACAATGATAGAGTTATATGATTCCACTTTGTATGCCTGTGAATTACAAAGACCAGTTAGAGACCTAGTGGGTAGGTAAATAGCACGCTTTTTTTTTTTTAATTTCCCACTGTGCAGCTCCATCAGTTTAAGCACGATTGGGAATACTGCTGTAGTTAGGGCATTCACATAGTTAACACATTGCGCCCTAATCCTTCTCACAGCAGTTCTCAGTGAAACAGCAGTAAAAATGCTTGAGCCTCAAGTCTTATCTGCACTAGTGCTCCTGCCATTGGTGGTATTAGTGGAGTTGCACTGATAGAGTGGTGGAAATTTCCTGAGAAATGCTAAACAAAACTTCAGGGTATTTTTTGTTTTGTTTTGGTTTGGTTTGGTTTTTGTAAAAAATTCAGTTTCACTTACAAACTAAGAATATTTGTTTCTTAAAAACATTGAAGTAGACTGATCTGCAAATTCAAAGGCATAGTGACTGTTAGTATGTGGCTTTGGGCCTACTAAACTATGCTGGATCAGAAGGAAGAGACAGATATTTTTCAGAAAATAAATGTCTGGTGATATGAAGCCAAAATTTCTGAATTATAATTGATGCCTTTATCACAGTGTAGCGCTAGTTGCTAGTGTACCTGTTTGTTTATTCTAAGGTTCCTCTCCAAGTGGAAATTTATGCAATAGAAGGCAACATTTTCAGGATTAAAATTAATGAGCTTTCTCCTCTCAAATCAAGATATGAAGTCCAGGATGTTCTCATAAAAGAACCTGCCACTCAGAGGTAAGCTCTGTGAGGTGATAAAAATATCTTAATTGCTTATATCTCCTCCTGCAACAGTGTATTGTCATCCATCTCATTTGGGTACAATTGTATTTACCCGCATGAATATCAGGAACATGTTGGGATAGACAAAAAAAAATTGGCTTATAAATGTAAATTTGTGTCTGAGAATAAATTTTGCCCATTGAGAAAGATGAAAAAGGCTTGCATGTTAAACATGTAATTATATAAATAGTAACAAAGAGGTAGCCATTTTAGTCTGTACGCTAGGTGACAGGCCTGTCCTTTTGTATAGACAACCTCCTAACCTGAGAAGATTCTCACCAGCAATCCCAGGCTATACACCACAGTAGTACTAATCCTGGAACTTCTCCTTGCAACAAACCCTGCTGCTTGTATTGAAAAAACAACTATTGAAAATATTTAAAGAAACTTTGTAGCTAACTATTCAACTGTTCAGTCTGTGGGCCAGACCCAGAAATCCTTAATGTTTACTCAGAAACCACAATTAAGAGAATGTAGTTGTGCTTCAATAGCAGTTTAATAAATTAGCCTTATGTTATACAATTATTCTTAAATTACTTTTTGTCTAATTTCTTGTTTATCTATAATAACCTAAAACCCATGGAAGGGTATTATCTCTCTCTCTCTTTTTTTTTTTTTTTAATTTGTCAGACTCTCAATAGCCCAGAAGGAGGCGGGTATTCTGGTGTTAACGTGTGATGCTGAGGACCGGAAGCTTCACATCACAGCAAATCCATTCCTGATAGAATTAGAGTCCCAGGGTGAGACTGTACTCAGTGTGAACACCAATGGTCTGTTGAACTTTGAGCATCTACAACCACCACCCCAAAACAGGTGTGATGTCTCCATATCCCACAATCATGTGCAGGGTTTGTCATCCTGGTGGGGAAAAAAAGCCAACAAAAATTCAGATCGGCAAAAACACTGCAGTGCCAAAATTTGTAATGCTGCTCTGTCTACATGCAGTGTTTGGGCACTGATATTCAGGAAATACCAACACAACAAATAAGGACTGACTCTGCTCTGACTTTCTCGCTTTTACCATATAATTATAAAATAAATCAGTTGCACTGACATTAGAGATGCAACTCTGCTCTGACTTACTCCCTGTATCAGCCCACTGAAGTCGGGACAGAATTTGATCTTATGAAACCACATGCATCCTGTCTCTGACAACAGGCACCCCCGACACTGAAGCTTAGATTCTCCCTTTGCTCATTCAGCTAGGGCAGTGGTTCCCAACTAGGGATAGAAGTCCCACTATGGGTATGTAGTGGTCCTGCTCATATGCTGATCTAGATATTGGCCTAGTTTTTCCTACAGACTACATGAAAAGCACTAGCGAAGGCAGGACAAACTAACATTTCATACAGACCATGACTTGTTGATACTATACTGTATACTATACTCTGAAATATAAGTATACCATTTATATTCCAATTGATTGATTTTATAACAATATGGTAAATGTGAGAGTCAGCCATTTCTCAGTAAAAGTATGCTGTGACATTTTCTTATTGTTATGTCTGGTTTAATAAGCAAGTATTTTTTAAGTGAGGAAAAACTTGGGGGTCCTGCAAGGCAGATAAGACTCTTGAAAGGGGAACAGTATTCTGGAAAGATTGAAAGCCACTGAGTTAGAGCATTTGTCAATGGAGCTTTCTTTTCCTTGAATCTGATGAAGGGATACCGGACCAGTATAACTTAAAACTGTTTGAACCTATTCATTCTGCTTCTTTATCCTATTTATGGGCCAATTCTGTACACTCTTGAGTACCCTTAATTCCCCTTGACTTTACTTGGGAGTGGAGGAAGCCAAGTATCTTCTTTGATCAGGTCCTTAATTTTCTACACCCAGCCTCATTATAGCTGAACCTGCTCTTTCTGGTAGCACCATTCACCATGTAGTTTCAATAGTTAGCCCTCCAGCCCTGATAGCAAAATAATGGAAGAATGAAGGGCCATAAATCAGGGGAACAAAGAATGGTGGGAGGGCATTCTGTAGAGCTAGGAAAGCAACATGGTAAATAACTACCATAGGGAAACAAATTAATTAAAAAATAAAAAAAAATTCGTTATTGACAAAGAGCCCTCTGCTTGGCAGAACACACAAAATATCTAGTCTGAATGTCTTCCACGCTGGGATAAAGAGAGGAAAATGTTGACATTATTAGAAGTAACTGTAGAAATCACAGGGACTAAGCGGAGTGGAGTAACCCAAACCTAGCTCTGGTTTGGAATGAAGATCAGTGTAAGAAATTAAGTACAGTACTAAAATCACTTGATACTTACAGATCTCAATACACATGATTACCATTCAGAAAAGTCCAACGGTAAAAGTTCCAGATATTGTAGGAGGTGTTGCAGTTTTAAAAGTTCTCTATCTGAAACCCTCTCAATTAACTGGTTATTTCTGCTCATGTTTAGCAAAAGGACAGCACAAATCAAAGAGGACATATCAGCTGACTCCTTTCAGGTAACCCAAGCTTGGTTTATGACTCAGGCATCAGTATCCTGTGGGAAGGATGGATTAGTTATAATTAAAAACTATGTGTTTATATGGCATGGGCTGGTGTCATGGCAGGGGTTCCCAACCAAACTGAGGCCACGCTGGCAAATTTCCAGGAGCCTGAGGCTCAAGTTTCACCTGTATAAAATTGTGTTAAATAGGTCAGAGGCATACTCTCAACCCAATATATCCTGGTACTGTTGCAGGATTCTCTTTGAAGAGATACCTGGTCCTGACAGTGGATTAAAAACACACATCTGTCTCTGAGTAAGCTATGTTAATACAATGGTATAACAACAGTCTTCCTAAGTGCAGATGGCTGTTTACTCCACCATATTGTTCTAACTGACAAGAAGAGAGACTAGACATGGTTCCACCTGTGTCATGCCTAGGGATCCACCCCAGATCAACCTTACATGTGGACTAATGAGTTCTCTTAGGCTGCATCTACACTAAGAGATAAAATCGATATCTAATAAATTCAAATTCTTAATCGCGATATTATGAATTAGAATAAAGCATCCACAAAGCTACTTGAAATTCAACCCACCTTTTCTCTGTGTCGAATCTCCGCTTCCCTGTTGCCCCGTGCAAATTCAACAGCACGAGCACTATATTGTGGGTACCAATCCCACAGTGCTTTAGCCCCGGTTGCTAGTAGGTGTTTCATGTTGGAATTCCAAGCACTATCCCAGAATTCAGTGCATCACTAACCACACAAGAAAAAGAACTGGAGATTGCACCATTTCCTGCTGCAGCATTCCAGCACAAGCATGGATCCACGAACGCTTCAACTAATAGCACAGGTTGTTTTGGCAACCACAGCATCTGTCATGTAGTTTGTCCTTCAGTTCCAAAGCTCAGTGATGCTCCACTTGTGTATCCTATTGGTGCTGCTGATGATGATGATGATGATGATGACGACGAGGATTGTGTTTTGGAACAGCAATTGTGCCAACTGCAGGTCAGGAACGCACCACTGATGGCTGCCATGAATGCATTGCTGATAGTGGAGCGGCTGTTTTGGACTTGAGAGACCAGCACACACTGGTGGGATCACATCATTTTGTAGTCCTGGGACAACCAGCAGTGGGTGCAGAACTTTTGCATGTGCTAGTCCGTCTTTATGAAACTTCGTGATGTGCTGATCCACACCCTGAAGCACAGCAACACCACAGTGAGGCAGGATTAACGGTACAGAAGCAAGTGGCAATTGTACTGTGGAAGTTTGCAACCCCCAACAGTTGCTGCTCAGTGGCAAATCAATTCAGGATGGGCAGATCTACAGTGGGGTTCATGGTGATGGAGGTGGCCCATGAAATCTGCTGGCGTCTCCTCCTGAAGACTGTGACCCTGGGAGAGATACAGGCCATAATGGATGGCTTTGCTGCCCAGTGGTTTCCTAACTGCAGTGGGGCAATAGATGGCACACACATCCCCATCATGGCCCCATCCCATATGGCCTCGGAGTATATTAATCAAAAAGGGTTTTTCTCCATGGTCATGCTGGGGTTGGTAGATCACAAAGGTTGTTTTACCCACATCAGTGATGGCTGGCCAGGGAGAGTTCATGCCACACACGTATTCTGAAATTCAGGACTGTACTAAAAGCTCCTGGATGGGACTTTTTTCCCTGATCAGAAAATCAAGATTGGCGTGGAGATGCCATTATTATATTGTGTGACCCTGCTTACCCTCTGCTTCCCTGCATGATGAAACTCTACACAGGAGCCCTGACTGCGGCAAGGAAAACTTCAATTACAGATTAAGGAAGTGCAGATTAAGGAATGCATCTTTGGATGTTTGAAAGCGAAGCTCGGATGTGTATATTCTTGCCACACATTTACCAGCCAATAATCAGCAAAGGATTTGTTTTCAAATGGTGCTTTCAAAGTATGCTTTGCACAAAATTTATCACAGTTTTGTAAAAGGGGGTGAATTTAGGGATACACACTGTCATAGAGGGCAAGATCATTGTGCTGAAATCAGTATAAAAAAAAAAACCAGAAAGAATAGTGCAAAAATTAGTTGGGCACCCATAAAAGGGAGGAGTAAAAACACCAGAAAACCCAAACTGATGTGGCACCTGACTGAGACACCTCATGCTCCAGTACCACAGGCAGGGGAGTAAAGAAGAGGGAACTGAGGTTCAGGGCTCCCCCTGGGCCAGATTAATTTATCTGGGGGCCTGGGATGGGACCAAAACTAGGGGTTCAGGGTTCACTATGTGGGAAGGGGGTCTGCTGGGGAGCAGCTGTGGGGTCTGGGTGGGAGGGGAGTTCAGGTGTGAGCTGGAGGTGGGTATTTGTGGGCCTGGTGGGAGGGAGGCTGCAAGAACCACGTGGGCGTGGGGATTCTGGGTGATAGAGTGGGGCAGCAGTGGCGGGGGGGGGGTGTCCAGAAGTGGTCTGGAGGTGAGCAGGGTGTGAGCAGGAGGGAGGGTTTAGGAGCAGGCTGGCAGGGGGCTGGGCAGGAGTGGGGCTCAAGAGTAAGGTGGGGGGTCTAGGCCAGGGGAGGCACTAGCCACCACTACCACCGCCACCCTCTTCCCTGGCTGAGGGAATGGCAGCGTGGAGAAATGCTTGTGGGAGAGGCTTTTCTCCCACCACTCCCAGGCATTTCCCCCTACACACTGCTCTGACTGTCCAGAATTCTGGCCAGAGTGGAGGAGGAGCGTCTCCAGACAGTGTGGTGCTGCATGCTACATAAGAGACATCCCCTTGCGTCACCACCCCGCCTCTCCCATTGGCTCAATTTGGCCAATGGAAGCAATGGAAGGGCAGTGCCTGCATGGTGCACTTCCCTCTAGCACTCAGAGGAGCTCCCCCCACCTGGCAGAGCCTGCAGGCTGGCTCCGGCACTGTCTTCTCTGGATTGGGCCTATGAGGCTCGTGAATCTCTCCCCGACCCTGCAGTGGTGCAAGCTGGTTGGTGCTAGCACTACAGCTATGGCACCTCCCTCCCTTCGCATGGGTGGAGCACCAGTGCCAGCTCGTGCTGCCGCCAGGAGGGTGGGTAGAGCTACAAGAACTTTATTCAGGCTAACGATGGGTCGGAGAAGTTCCCCAACCCTGCGCTAGATGATTACAATTGCCCCTTCTAGCCTTGGAATCTATCCTTCTCTTTTATGCTGCAGCACAGCACAGTCGTGTTCCATCAGCGCATCAATGCTTCATGGTTCACATGCTTGGCCAGCACCTGAAGTGGCTTTTGACCCACATTCTGCCTGTGTTCAACAATACACCAAGTAAATAATGCACCGCAAGAGAATGTGTGTGTATCATATCACTTAGAAATGTGCTAGAACAATTGCATTTAGCTCATTTATACTTATTTCTATACATGTAGGAAAATCAAGAGGATCTCGGTCTCTGGGAGGAGAAATTTGGCAGTTTTTTAGACATCAAAGCTAATGGTAAGATGACATACTGTGAAATTGAAATCACCTTTACCAGTTTGCATAAATATGTGCTGATCCATATTTCTACATGGCTTTTTGTTTAACTACTTAATGGTATCCATCTTACATTTTTTCTCCTATCAGAAGGCTCAGAGGAAAAATGAATAATACAATTAATGAGCTATAGACCTCTCTAGTTCTGTAGTTCAATTCTAACTTAAATTAATAATGAACAAATTCATAACTTATTTTACATAAAATGAGTTGGCTACCTCAGTCCGTTTCCTAACAGTTTTATTGTGCCATAAAGAATCATTGGAGAAGAATAGAATAACCTGCAACTTTTGGCCTTTTTACTACAATTTCATAATTTTTGCCCTTTGTGATAGGGTTGTTTATAAATGCTGATCTGACAAACCAGGACCCCTAAAAAACTTTTCCATGTAGTAAGTATATATGAATGGAAGTGAATCTGAAATCAAGTTTGAAGCAATTGGTAAACAGGCTATTTTCATAATTAGTATGTTCTGATTTTTTATCTTGTTCTTATATTTCCTAAAGTTAGTCCATGTGAAAGCATGCCTCAGGGCTGTTATGTTTTAATGCTTTTCTTATAGGTCCCAGTTCCATAGGCTTGGATTTTTCTTTGCATGGATTTGAACATGTTTATGGAATACCAGAGCATGCCGAAACATTTCTCCTCAAAAACACCAGGTAAAAAAGAAGCAAATTTGCTTCTAAAGAGGGCTATAATTCTGACTTTGGGGATAATTAAGAGGAGAAGAACATCTGGAACTTGAAATTCCAGTGGGAACAATTGCAGGTGATCTTTGTCCTGGTGTCACCTTTGAACATTTAGATTGTACAGCAGTTTAACTGAGCACACCAGATTGTTGTTTGGATGGCCCTTGTAAGTCATAGCACACAATCATGCAATGTGAGGAAATCCAAGAGTGAATGAGCACAAGGAGTGGGATCCCTTTTTCCCAAATTAGAAGGGTTACTTAGCTGTTAGGTGGATTGATGAACAACTAAGGAAACATTGTAAGTCCTGTAATGGAGAAGCCATAACGTTTTCCAGGTTTGAGCTGTGTACGCCATATACAAGTACCATATACAACACATTTTGTATTTTGTTCTAATGGCAGCAACACATCCAATTATGACATTTGTCCCCAAGGAGTAGGTTGCTCTGTTTCCAACTCCACAGTGCTGCCACTGACTACTTGTGCCCTCCATCATGAGTCTATTTAGCCAAGTCTGCATATTTCTCGGGTTTAAACATCATATACTTTACTGAAATGCTAAAAAGAGCAACTCCACATGGCTGCATGGGCTTTAAGCAGAAAAGTGGGGAAGATGAGTGTTAATAGTGCAATGATAAGACCACATCAGAATCAGCGTCATCGACAGCAACAGATATAATTTGATATACCACATCTTGTGTCTTGCTGGTCAAAGACTAACCGTAACAAAGAACATATTAATCCCTGCACTGCAGAGTTACTGTAGAGTAGAAGTTAGCCCAGTGGAAAATGATTACTAGTAGAATGTTTGTTTCTTCATTCCAGTGACAATGATGCTTACCGGCTTTTTAACTTGGATGTCTATGGGCACAAAATCCATGACAAAATGGGCATTTATGGTTCGGTGCCCTTTCTGCTAGCACATAAACCAAACAGAACTTCTGGTATCTTCTGGCTGAATTCCTCAGAAACTCTAGTGGAGATTAATACAAAAGCTGTAATGGAGGTGAGAGACACATGGCATCATGCCAAGCAGATCAATAAGAAATTAAAATACTCCCACATAGGGCAATCTGATAGTGTAACTTTTCACATTTTCCTTGGTGAATCAGGATTGTAACTCTCCTTTTTCTACCTCCCCATTTATTTGAGTGAGATTTATACGTGATCACGAGGATGCATTTTTCAGAAGACAAGATTTAGGAATCCCATAATAAATTTCATATAGAAAATGAAAATTTTGAAGTATTTCAAGTCCTGAAAGAGAAATCCACAAAAATAAATATCCAGCGCAAACAAGTGCAAAAAACCTACTGAGCATTTGTAGCTAATATTTATTAAAACATGGAATTTAGAAATTCTTGGTATTTTCCCCTCCCTAATACTTCATGTTACCATCTTGTTGGTATTCAGAGAAGAAGAATATAGTTGTGATTTCACATCTCTTCACATACAACTATAGTTTTGGTTATTAAAATGAGACAGTGAAAAGATATTGCATTATCATGGTCAAAAATATGCTATATAAAAATCAGAGAAATACTGAGGTTTTGGTAATCAGTGGAGAAATTGTAAAATTAACATTTGGTAGGGAGAGGGCTTCAAATGCTACTTTTTTGTTCCTTTCAAAGCATGTCCCATCCAAAGCTCCTCCAGATATAACTAAGCAGAGAGTGATACCTCAAACTGATGTGCGCTGGATGTCAGAAAGTGGAATAATTGATGTTTTCTTGCTACTGGGACCTACCCCTTTTGACATCTTCAAGCAGTATTCACAACTGACAGGTATTGTCTTGTATTAGTGAAGAAATAGCAGTATGCGTTTATCAGTAAGGTTCCCTGTCATCACTTAAATAATGTGGAACACTTACCTGCTAGATGTGTTGTATTAAAAAGTGGACTAATGTTTACTTATTGAACATAGTAGGATAATCCAGTTCACAGAGCATTTATTGGTGTTCTGAGGAGAGACTACTTTCACCCTTGCTTTCAGTAGCATCTACAAGTGTCCAGGGTTGGCCTCTAAAAGTAGTTGGAAATAGGAAGTTTTTCTATTTGAGGCTGTTCCCAACAGGAAAGGGAGGAATCAGGAGAAAATCAAAGGGAGTGGAATGCTAAGAAGCAGTAGTGGGAGAAAGACATAATGTCCTGTTGCTTCATTCCTAAGGGAGCAGGAGAAGTAGACAGTAACTAATCAGCACGTCCATAAGAGAAGGAAGCAAAGTGACAGGAAAGCAAGTGCAGGGAAATAGGAGAAGAAAGGGGGCAGATGCCAAAGGGTCATTGGGAAGGGGAGAGAGGAGAGCAAAAGTGGAGAAATTGTGACTAATTTCCTTTTTTTAATAAAGGAAAAGTCACTCCACTATAGCTGTTGTTGTAGCCATTTTAGTCCTGGATAACGAAAATACAAGGGGAGTGAGGTAATAGGTTTTATTGGACCAGGGAGGTCAAAAACTTGGTGAAAGAAACAACAGAAGATGGACCAATAAAAGGTATCACTTCACCCACCTTGTCTTATTATATTAAGAGAGTTAAGAGTATACAAACTTTCTGAATATTATTTTCCCATGTAAGCAATTGCCACAAGGGTATCATCTGATCATAAAGAGGAGAAGAGGCCCCTTTGGTCATGAATGAGAGGGTAAATAGATCACATGACTCCCTATGAAAACTGAGGCCCACACTATGAAAATGTTTCAGACTACTGGTCTTGTTGGTCTATCACACACACATACGTACGTTCTTACATAATATTGGAGGTTAAATCCATCCACTTCTGCCACTTTGGTCTCTTTGGCCATGTCTACACTAGCCAAAAACTTTGAAATGGCCATTTCGAAGTTTACTAATGAAGCGCTGAAATACATATTCAGCGCTACATTAGCATGCGGGCGGCCGCAGTACTTCGAAATTGACGCGGCTCACTGCCGCACGGCTCATTCAGACAGGGCTCCTTTTCGAAAGGACCCCGGCTACTTCGACGTCTCCTTATTCCCATCTGCTCATAGGAATAAGGGGACTTCGAAGTAGCCGGGGTCCTTTCAAAAAGGAGCCCCGTCTGAACGAGCTGCGCGGCGGCGAGCCGCATCAATTCCGAAGTGCTGCGGCTGCCCGCATGCTAATGAAGCGCTGAATATGTATTTCAGTGCTTCATTAGTAAACTTTGAAATGGCCATTTGCATGGCCATTTTGAAGTTTTTGCCTAGTGTAGACGCAGCCTTTTTATTATTGCACCTAAGGAACTAGTTTTATTTTCTACTACTAAATAAATATTAGTTTCTGCTCAAGATGAAGTGCCAGAGTAAGGGCAATTAAGATCTTTTATGAGGTATACAGTTAGGAAGATTATAATGGTCTTCTCCACTAAGCTTCACCTTGTCAGTTATTCATGTCAATAAGAATTAAATTCACCCACAATAATTTTAAAACTTCAACAAAAAATTTAATATGGTGAATAAGACTGGTCACTAGAATAACATTATACCACCCTATAGCAGCATGTTTTCTCACATCTATGATACAGTCATTATAGTAGATTCTGCTGCAATTAAGCTTGCCATAAAAATTGTTCTGATCTTAGTTTCTGGTATTAGGAACTCAAAGTATGACACCTGTGCTCTGGATTGAACCTTGGGTAAGCATTCTTCAGTTTCAAACAGTTGCATATGATTTCAGCCATGTCACTCCCAATGACTTTTCCAAAGATTCAGGATAACCCTGAAATGCAACACCAATATTTTGCTTATTGGCTTAGTTTCTAATTTCATATATGTTCCTAGGCACTCAAGCCTTGCCTCCACTCTTTTCCTTGGGTTACCACCAGTGCCGCTGGAACTATGAGGATGAGCAGGACGTAAAGGCAGTAGACGCCGGATTTGATGAAAACAATATCCCATATGATGTTATATGGCTGGACATAGAGCACACAGAGGGCAAGAAATACTTCACCTGGGACAAAAAAAAATTCCAGAGCCCCAAAAGGATGCAGGAACTGCTCAAGAGGAAAAAACGCAAGGTACATTATATGGAGTGGGAAGGCAAATGTAATAGTACAGCATAACCTAGGTCTTACATACTTGAGCAAACATATTTCACTCCATGTCCCCACCAACAGTTACAATTGGCTGTGGTGGGTCAGTTCTTACTCATGTTTTGTTCAGTTAACAGAAGGCGGAGGACAAGCTTTCTTAGTCTAGGCTCCACCTATATGAAACTCCACCTTACGGGATGTTTTACTCCAGTCTTTGTTGGCTGCACTTAGGTCATAAAGAAAGGGCTGTTTAACAACAAGGTGACCTTTGACTTTTCTTTTTATACTGACAACACTTTTTCTCCCTTACTTATGTTAATTGGAATGTCCTGGTATGAAATTGCCTCCCTTAATTCTGTGCTTCTTCTGAGCAAGGTGCTGCCATCAGAGCTGGGCACCTGGCCAATAGCTGCCCTCTCCATCTGCCCAGGTCTGAAGGCAGCACAGAAATGGATGACAGGAGAGGGATCACTCACTGATTACCTATTCTGCTTGCTCCCTCTGAGGCATCTGGCATTGGCCACTGTCAAAAGACGGGATACGGAACTAGATGGACCATTTCTTATGTAAAATAAGGATGGTAATATTGAGACCCCTGAGATATAACATGTGACCGTCCTGCAACTCCCTTTTGGGTTAGGACTTCCAATCTGAGAAACCCTGGTTTCCCCATGAAATCAGTGTAGTATAGTTTAAAAGCACACAAAAGAGCGGATTTCTTGCTGGGTGGAAGATCAGATTTCATGATCCACGACACCTTGTTCATGGCCATGAATTTGATAGAGCCCTACGTAGATCTCTAATCCCAGCCCAGAAATGTGTATCTTACACTGCTGAAGGCCCCCATCAGCGCCACAAGATGATAAGTTTATCTTTTTGTCCAAGGAAATGAACATGCATCTGCCCTTGTTAATTTGCACAGATTCCTCAAACTCTTCAGAAAAAAAAAACCTCATTGGTATAGCTAAAACATTAATGTAACCCCTTTTCTTTCCTCCGTGGGTTACACGGGAGCAGGCAGCACTCATTTGTGTGCCTGTGTGCCTGATGGATTTAATGTTAAAGGGGATCCTGAGTTTCCAAGTGGTGATGTTGGGTAGTTGGGAATTTCCTTTCCACCCTTGATTTCTAAAGGGCTGTAAAATAGGGTGCCTCCACCTAGCTGGCCCCCTGCACACAATTAATGGTGTACCATGGGGACTTTTAGAAAACCTCTTTCAGTTATAATCTGGGTTTAACTCTCAAACAGCAGTTATAAACAATATATATCTAATAGACCAAGTTAGAATTAACACACACTTTTACGTAACAATGTAATGAAACAAGGGTACAAACTAAACATGAATAAAATCAATTAACAATATACACAGAAGTAAATGAAACATATAACTAGCATGTACACTCCCATCAGTTATCCCACCTCAAAGTGTATACCCTAAAGTTTTCAAAGTTCAAGTTACTTGATTGCATTGGCATGCAGCTGTTGTTCCACTAGATCACAGACAGCTTGGTGAGGGTTTTATGTGTCAGTCCAGGCAAGGCAACAAGCTGACTAGCCCCTCTGACACTGGAACTGGCCTCTGCCGCACTTCAACAGACACAAATAAAGTTCCTTCCCTGCAGGGTCTCTCATTAGCAGGTTGTAGCTCCCCAAAGCAATTTCTGACTGGGAGAAAACTTCACACCTGTTCTATCAGCCTGAACTCTCCAAGGACAGGAGAACACCATCTTCTTTTTTCAGCCTAGCCAAAAAGCCGCCTTTCCATCTCAAAGCTTCATGGGAGTTGTAGTCTGTAGAGCCAGATGCCGCACACATGATCTTCCCAGTAACAGTCATAAGCTCCTTTATACACAGGGGCCTACATTAAAATAAATGTATTAACTACAGGCAGATTGTAAATGATTACTAGTGGTATAGGCACAGAAGGTCAAAAACGGTTACAAAAAGAAATAAAAGCTGCAAGCTGTTTCCTAAACATTATCAAAGCTAAATTTGAAGCAAACAAGCAGGTCAGTTTTGAATGCAAAGGCCAGTGTTCCTTCCCAACATAGCAACAATCTTCCCCAGTTCCATATCCTTCAAGTAATCTTGTTTTAGTAAAGATGGAAGAAAAGGGAGGTGACCAGGGCCTTAGTCCTTCCTTTTTTATTTTTTTTATTTTTATTGTTATTAACTATTTATTATTATTATTATTATTATTATGATAAGCTATTTTGCTAGTCTTTAAAGTGCTACTTGACTGCTTTTTGTTTTGATAGTGTACAGACTAGCACGGCTTCCTCTCTGTTACTTTTTTTTATTGTGACTGCGTACCTGGAAAGGCCACACTGAGAATGTTATACTTGGGGCAGCTTGCAAGAAACAGAACAGACAATTTCCCAAATTGGTGGTTTGTTCTAGAATTAGATTCATCAAGCCATAAACAAAACAGCTTCTGCAATATCACACAAATTACCAAGAAGCCACCAGCAATCACAGACTACACCACAGTAATACTAATCCTGAAACTTTTCATTGCAGCAAACCCCACTGCCAACTTTGTCCACATATTTATTCTGGGGATACCATCACTGGACCTAATCATGTTAGTTAGTTACAAGATCAAAGGCACATTCTTGTGCTCTTCTAGCAACATTATATATGCCATTATGTGCCAACAATGCCCTGCCACTATGTACATTGGACAGACTGGGCAAAATCTTCGCCAAAGAATAAATGGACGCAGAGTAGACATCAAGAAACTCAGTGCACATAAGCCAGTCAGTGAACACTTCAGAAGAGTGGGCCACTCTGTTAAAGACCTGAGAATTTGTGTCCTAGAGCAAAAAAGAATTTAAAAACAGGCTAGAGCGAGAAATTTGTGAATTGGAATTCATATTCAAATTCGACACATTAACATGTGGTATGAACAGAGACATCAATTACCTCACGCATTACAAGGACTGGTTCCCTTCCTTTGATGCTCATAATTATCTCAGGCAGGACAATTAACATCTCCCTCCCCCTCATCCCCCTCCTTCAGCCCTATGTATTTGATTTGTCAGTTTTTATTGCAGTTTTTTTTTTGTCCTCTGTACTTATAAATGTCAGTCTGTATTGGAAATAAGATTGCTCTGAAGAAGTGGATCTGGCCCACAAAAGCTCATGACCAAATAAATCATTTTGTTAGTCTTTAAAGTGCTACATTTCTGCTGATTTGTTTTGCAAGAAGCCTGAGGGAGCCTGGCTGGGAGTCAGCAGTGACCCACTCCCAGCTTGGGCTCAGCTTCCAGGGAAGGAGCCAAGCAAACTGGAAACATGCTGGAAGATGGGAAAAGGAGGCATCAGATTGCTCAATCCTGTCCCTGGCAGCTGGGTCTGCAGCAGGCTATCCCCTGCCCAGGCCTTGCTGCCAAGAACAGGGGCTAATTGAGCTAGACCACCTGATTCCCCAGCATACTTGGTCTCTGTCCCCAGGACCTGAGCCCAGGTAGAGAGTGGGCTGCCATTCCTTCCCTGCCAGGCTCTCTCAGACAGAAGTGACTCCATCTCACTCTCTTCCGAGCTGCCAGGGAGAGCTGCTGAACATGCGGAGGGGAGACACAGGGAGAGGACAGAGCCACTTTCAGCCCCCACATCTTTCCCAGGCCCAAGGCATAGTCCTCCACAAAACAAAAGAGACAAATTCATCACACTGAATATAAGAGGAGTACATTTTCCTACTCTCTCTGGAAGGAGGTGATGTTGCCTTGCTATTGACCCACAGGGTACCCGTCCTTCTCCTAAATAGGCCCTCAGTTTGGTGGTTTCCCATGGATGGAGAAGAACAACCTCTCACCCTAGCCTACAGAGACCTTTTTTCCTATTGCCACTACTCCTGCACCAGTTTCTCTCTCCTCCCTCTCTCCAACTGGGAGAGTGGTTCTTAAATGTCCCAGGCAGGTCCCATGTGTCCTTAGTTGACCTCAGATAACCTTCTTTCAGCTTGTAAGGGAAAAGGACTTTGTTATTGTAGGGCTAATATCCCTGTGTGTCATCACCTGCACCTGCCCATTTTCCAGAACCCAGTATGACCAATATGATTGCTCTGATTACAGCTGTCCAGCCTGACTTTGTCACAGTACTGTAGTTACATTTTATGGCTAGGGAAGAAACTAGTCACCACAACAGTCAGAGAAAAAGTGATTTTTCCAGGCACACTTCACCAATTGTCTCATGATGTATTATATAGTTTTTAGGGGTGTGGAGGTCCTTTAAATATAGATGATAGTACTGATCCTTAGCTGACCCTTATTTCAGGTAGGCAAGCATGCAGTGCCACTTGTCTTGTGCTATGTGTAACAAGTAAGCCCAGGGGCTAGTAGCTCCTTTTTAGAAAATGTGACTATACATGCCTTCACCTGAATCAGGACTGAGATCTTTCTGTAATACACTGAACATTTGATGCTAATATTGTCTTCTCATATCTTGTGCTCTTAGCTTGTCGTCATTATAGACCCTCATATTAAGGTTGATCCCACATATACCCTATACTCTCAGGCCAAAAAGAGGGGGTATTTTGTGAAGGATAGGAAAGGCCAAGACTTTGAGGGCATCTGCTGGCCAGGTAAGAAAATCCATTGATTATACATTTCAACTTGTTTATTTTGTAATGTTTAGCAGACTAGTGTAAGTCAAAAGCAGATGGTCATGTGGATAGAACTAAAATTTCAAAAGGAAAAATGGTATGTGTAATTCTTGGATATTCATTATTCCAATTAATTAATAGCTCTTTTTACATTTCTAATACATCTCCCAGGCTTCTTACCACTAATTCCTCCTCTGCAAACATAGGTCTGATTCCATGGGAGCTCCAAAAATAGTGGACCCTCAGTATTCACTGGCTCCCTCACCAATCAGCTCCTCCCCCTTCTTCCAGCATTTCCTGCCCACTGGGGGCTCCACCAATCAGCTCTTCCCTCTCCCTCCCACCGTTTCCTGCCCACTGCAGATCAGCTGTTGAGCAATGAAGTGATGCAGAAGGTTTTGGGGGAGGAGGCAGACTGAGGCAGGGCAGGAGCAGGAAGAGGTGAAGCAGAGTGGAGGCTTGGGGGAATGGGTGGAGTCAGGCAGGGCCTGGCAGAGCAGGAGGTGAGCATCCTCCCACCAACTAGAAAGACAGTGCCTTTGTCTGCATATAATCGAGATGCATGGCACCACAAAGTTACTGAACTTGTGCAAAGAGCAGTTCTCTAAGTTGCCAATGTAACATAAATTCTAGGCAGGATGTTACTTAAAATTGTTTATAAAAGTAAGCAAAAGTTGAGTCAAATAGACTGCTAGAAATTGGATTCTGAAAAAAAGAACTGTAAGACAAGGCCTTCAAGGCGTGCTGCTAAAAAGTCAGTGGTTGGCATAACAACAAGCTGAAAGATTCTAGAAATAGAAGGAGTTGTTTATAGTTGAAATCCCTGAAATGTATTAATTTTAATCAGATGAGATTGCCATTTCTTCTTAGATTTTGATGATGGTTGTTACAATGGGAGTAAGCCAATAACAACATCAGATCCCAATCCCCAGTTTACTATTTAAATGTTGGAACAGGGAACGAGGGTTTCATTCACAATTTCTCCTTCATGGGGCCTGAGACACTCCTTTGAAAAGGACTTCAGACTTCATGGATGTAGCCAGACAGAATCCCCCTGCTTTACTCCATCTTGCCCCTCTTAGGTGCCTCAAAGCACGAAGGACAAAGAAGAAAACAGCACGGTCTTAGAATGCTTGAAAGCACAGATGTGCTTATTTCACGCACAGTCTTTGATGCTTTAAGAACACAGGATGTGCTGCCCCAATCATGACCCTGGATAATGGAAGAACACAGATAAGAGGGTTAACAAGCCAGCCGATGACCACAGGGCCTTAAATTGCCCTTGGCTGGTATCGCTAATTGACACGCCTACACAATTGTCCCAGGGGAGGAACCTCGCACCCCTATGAAAGAATGTCCTGCCTTAATGATTTAGTTACCTTTATGTTACAAGTGTAAATTAAGTTGCAACTCTCTTGTAAGAACTGGTGTCACAAAGGCGAACCAGCATAATTGGCATCTAACAAATAAGGAAGAGTGTGCGTGACCCAAGGGGTATAAAGAAGGGTCCGGCAGACCGCTCTAACTGAGCTCCAATTACCTATACCTGCCAGTTGGGTACGGTCTTTGCCTCCTGAGGTCCCAGGGGACGCCAGCCTCGCACACCTTCTTCCCAAGGGATTGAGTGATAGACACTAGCCACACCGGAGTCGAAAGACACAGGGGTGAGAATTATACCTGTAATGTACTTTGTGCACATTTAATAGTAAGAGCTCTGTAAACTGAGGCGCTTTGTCCTCAAATGTGTAACTTTAATTTGTAATATAATTGGTATACCATATGTATCATCCTACTAGTAGTTAAGAAAATAGAACAATAACCTTGTAACCACTAAGATTCTTATTTCTGCCTTTTAATAAATAGTAACCATTTAAGCTTTCAGCCTGACTCCTTCCAGTTACTATGACTCGGCCAAACACAAAACAAAGAACCTTAGCCGTTTGGTTATATCAGCCTGGTCAGTGGTAAGGTGCAGTAAAAGCTGAGTGCTGAGTCGTGTCGCCTCCACGGGACAGACTCCAGGGGCATCCGTCAGCCTCCCTGGCTGCCCTCTGCAAAGGGACAGTTTGTCCTAGGAGTTAAAAACTCGGGTGAAATAAGCTCTCTGCACCAACATTTGGGGCACCCGTCAGCCACACTGGCTGCCCGCTGCGAAGGGACTGTCGGTCCTAGCAGTCAAAGACTCGGATGTAACTAGGCTCACAGACCGCTCATTTACCTGGCCATCGGCTAACAATGGACCAGTGCTTGCTGCCTTCTTTGTGTGGTGTATAGGTAGAGGAAACCTTTTCACTTGAAGATTATGGGGCCATGCAGGGAGAAAAAAACAGTGACCTTGGTGCTGTCAAAATGAAACAGTGCCACAGAAACTCTTTTCAGCAAATGTGAGAACAGCAACATTGGAAAAGGTTTAGATCAGATGGAGGCGGAGAGTCTAAGGCAGGAAAAGGTAAGGCGAGGTAAGAGTTAATAGGATTTGGACACTATTAAGGTCGGTAAGCCCCGATTTTATATTTTAAATTATCCATTTAATTTCAGAAAAAATGACTTTTGAAGGTGTTACCAGGCTTAAAATCCTAGCTTCAAGCAACTGTAGCAACAAATAAACCAGGCAGTCATGGCGTGGCTGAAGCTTTGAAATAAGTATATACAGTAAATACATTTTGTTTCATTCGTGACCATACTTTGAAGTGCTGCACTTCCAAAACTACCAATACACTATTGGTGAATACTGCATTACTGGTGCCTGGTAAAGACATCTAAAAAAGGACATACGAAAGGATCATTGGGGTTCCAGCAGCAAATTAGCTGTGTGCAAGGTTTAATCACTCTGGTTCTATACTTACTGTATGTAAAGAACTCGGTACAACCATTGCAAGCCACTAGTGTACTTCAGAACTCAATTACCCACCTGATGCTAGCCTGTAGCCTCGAGGCTTTGATTTCTTCACTGGCTTCCAGTTGGCTTTTGAATGCCATTCAAAGTGCTGATTGTCATGTTTAAATGGTGTGGAACTTAGCCCACCAGAGTCCAACCACAGTGGTTTTCAGAGCACACTGTAGGGTGTACGTGCTTAGTTTAACACTTTCCTACACTTTGCTTAGGTTTCTGTTTGTGGCATTCTGGGTTATATATTAAGGTTACTGCAATGGCAGAAGTCTTAGTGTTATCCATTGTAGAGATCATTATATTGGCATATCCCAGTGCTTGGGCACCAAGGCAATAGAAGCTGTAAAAGTTAACATAATAAATTTGATGTTCCAAACCTGCAGGTTCCTCTTCTTACCTGGATTTCACCAATCCTGAAGTCCGCCAATGGTATGCAGAACAGTTTGCCTTCAAGTCATATGAGGTTTGTATTTCCTCTCTTTGGGTCCTAAGGAGCACATCAAAAACCTGGAAATGGGGAAGAGGTAGTCAGAGGAGATAAACTACTAGACAGAGGAGAAAGTAAGGCAACGTGCCCCACCACGTCACTTTAGTAAGAGTCAGCTGGCGCGCCCTGCAAAGGCTGGGGTGTGCTGCTGAAAGCCAGTTGGTGGGCGGTGCAACTTGTGGAATGCTCTCCCAGCCAGGTTCCTACTGCAGGCTGGCACACACAGCCACATTAGACAGGCAGGTTAAAGGGGCCAGCTGGGGGCATACTGTAAGGCAGATGTGTGCACTCCCAGGCAGGTTACTGACATGTCCCCTCAGTGGATGCTGAGAAACACATGTGCCAGCCATGACATGCACTGTTGCTAGTGGCCCCTGGGAAGAAGCCTGGGGAAGGGAGAAATACCCAGAGGGTCTCTGGCACCATTGCCAGTTTCCTGGCATCAGTGCCCCCACCCAAACAGTCAACAGCTCCCTTGTTGCAGCAGCAGCGAACACCACCTAGGTAAGGTAACCTGGCCCCAGGGCCCCTCCCCACAACCCCCCCCAGTTCTCAGCCCCTTGCCCTGACTCCTTCACCCCCAGCCCTGACTCCTGCACCTCCCCTCCACATCCAGAGCCTCCTACCCTGACTCCTTCACCCCTAGCCCTGCCCCACCTCCCCAGGTCCCTGCCCTGACTCCTGCACCTCTCACACCCTCCCATCTCTCTGTTTTGAGCTCCCCACACTCCACGCACACATTTCTTACAGATACTGTGATATTGCAAACCCCCCTGCCAAGAGGCCCGCCCCAGGTACCCGTAAGAAATTTAAAGTTACTTTCACCTCTGCTACTAGATAAATAAACTAGTGAGGCTTTGTATTTGTAGATGGTCATAAGCCGTAAAGGCAAATCTCCTGCATATAGTGACAAACATAGGCTGCGGAATGAGCCTTACCAAGCCCTTCTCAGCACTAAGGAAACTCAGAGCCTAATTCACCACTAATGCAATTCCCCCGGTGGTAGCCACAGTGTGGAGAGAGAACAGGCACTGTGTCATCTGATGCAGCTGCCTCATTCCCAACATCTCTCCGTAGGAGTCCACATAGGGGATGATGGGCGAGTACTGCCTTTGAGGAGCACACACTTGCTCTCATGTCATCTTCTCTCACAATGAGTTTGTTTAAGTGAAGAATAGTGTGGGAGTATAGATTGTTCATAGCCTACAGTCACACCTCTCCTAGCCCCTTCCAGGCTGTATTCAGTATTAGATATGTGGTTCTCACTGAGACTGCTCAGTATCCAGTGGTTTGTGTTTTTAAATCTTGTAGCCCCACTTTGCAAGGGACTGGTAATTCCTGCTACTTCAGACCCCTCACATCAAGTCCCAAGATGGCTTTTTCTTCCCATTTTTATTTTCCTGTCCTTTTCTGGTTTCCCTCTTCTGGGCTTTTCAATATTTTTAAGTTCACATAGGAACTTTTATGCTGCCCCTGCCTCCTTCCCATCCTCACCCATGAGAGGGCAGCATTCTGCTTGCTGTGAGATTTGCAAAATCTCTTGGTTGCACATGTGAACTGGGCCCACAGAACCAAGCCCAAAAAGCCATCTCAGCTGAGTGCTGCGAGAGCTGAAAAGGTCAAATCACCTTGTAGACTGCGTAAGCTGCGCCTGTGGCTGGATGAGTTGGGGGTTGTCAGGAGAGAAGAGTGGGAAGACAGGCAGCTTTCAGGAGGTCACTCTGACTTTTACCTGGAGCCACAAGGGCACATTTGGAATGCCACTGGTCTGTTGCTTCTCTTCCTGTGCAGCCCCTATATTGGGACCTCCCTCTACTACAGTGTGTGTAACACTGACTTACCATGATGACCGAAATGTGTCGTAAATGCTCCTTTGTCTCACAGGGCTCTACTGAGATCCTGTTTGTATGGAATGATATGAATGAGCCTTCAGTCTTCAAAGGGGCAGAACTAACCATGCAAAGAGATGCCGTCCACCATGGCAACTGGGAGCACCGAGAGGTTCACAATCTCTATGGTTTTTACCAGGTAGGGCATCTGAAGACAAAAATCAACTGCAATAGATAACTTGTCCTTGGAGATTATGTTTATTATTTGTGTTGTGTGACACCAAGACTGGGCCCCTGTTGTATTAGAGGTCAGTATGTTGGAATCAGTTTCTCTCTGATAAATCAGACCTGTAATGGTGCACTCATGCATATCTTTCTACTGTGACAATGTAATGACATCAATTTATTACATAAGCAATGTCAGCATTTCTATGTTTGCCTCTGTTCTAATATCCTCCAACAAACTGTTGCTGCTTAATAAATAATAATTACTATTATTTCTAGACATGTTTCTTAGCGTGCCTGCCTTTAATTGGCTAAAAATGGAGTATGGTATATACAGTCTGTAATTAGTTTATATCCTTGTCAGTTATTCTCATGTTTTGCAGCAAATGGCAACTGCAGAGGGACTCATTAAACGGTCAGAGGGACAGACGAGGCCATTTGTTCTCACACGCTCTTTCTTTGCAGGATCACAGAAGTATGGTAAGCATGAACAAGCTTTATGAAATCACAAACAGTGCTGATGTTCTCTAATGCTTTTGAATGTAATTGTGCGTTTATGTTAGGTCTGGTACTTGGTACTAGGGCTGTCAAATCATTAAGAAATAATTGCAGTTAATCATAGTTTGACAATAAGGCCATGTCTACACTACAGTGATCTTCCAAAAGATCTCATCCCCACACAAAAAAGCTGATCAAAAGAGTGATCTGCCCTTTCAAAAGAGAGCATCCACACAGCCCCACTCTTTCGAAAGAACGAGCCAGGGATTGAAAACTCTGGCGCCACGCGGACTGCTCTTGAGAGAAGGGCCCCCAGAGCATGTGTACACACTTTTTTCCGAAAGAATCTTTCAGAAAAAGGCAACAACTATCAGAAGCGGGTCTTTGCCCATGAAAGCTTATGCTCCCAAATATCTGTTAGTCTATAAGGTGCCACAGGACTTCTTGTTATTCTCTCAGAAAAAGGTGCTCTTCCTCATCTGAGAGAAAACCAGGGCCTCCAAAAGAAGTGCCACATTCTTTCAAATTCCTTTCAAAAGAACGTGTTGTGTGTGTAGAGGCTCCATGGGATCTTTCAAAAGAGCCCCGGCTAATCCAGAAGATATCACTAGCATAGACGTGGCCTAAAACAATTCCAAATTAAATTCAGCATGAAAGCATATCTTCTGGAGGATGATTGAAGCATGAAGGGACTATATGAATGTTTAGCATTTCTCGTGCATCTGTGCAACATTTTCAGAGGACACTGTAAATAAGACAAAAGCAAAATTACGTCCTATAAATCTAAACAAACTTGTTTGTCTTAGCAATTGGTTGAACAAGAGAAGGACTGAGTGGACTTGTAGACTGTAAAAAAAGTTATAAAATGCAAGTATGTAAAAATTCCACATTTGTAAGTTGCATTTACATAAAGACATTGCATTATGGTATTATGGTGAATTGAAACACACATTTTTTTTACAGTCCAAATATTTGTAATTAAAATAATATGGTTAGCACTGTACAATTTGTATTCTCTGTTTTAATTGAAATCAATATCTTTGAAAATGTAGAAAAACATCCAGAATAGTTATAATAAATTTAAGTTAGCATTCTATTATTGTCTAACAGTGTAATTAAAACTGACTAATCATGAGTCTGTATTAATATAGTTAATTTGTTTTTCATCAATAGCTCATGTTAGCTATGATTAACTGACTGCCCTGCTTGGTACTTCAGCACTAATAACCATAGAAATATTTTGTTAACACTAGGATGGCAGTTTTGATGTATAGTTGTTCAGTAATGTGAGTGAGTTTAAAAGCTGTTTCATTTCAGGACCATAGACAAATCAAGCAGTGCACTTGAAGTGAATGTATTACTTATAAATTAACTTAGGAGACTCAATTCAGTGTATATACTTGAAACAGTGCTACTGGTATTTTCAGGGGCAGTGTGGACAGGAGACAATGTAGCAGAGTGGAGTTACTTAAAAATCTCCATCCCGATGTTGCTCACAATCAGCATTGCGGGAATTTCATTCTGTGGAGGTAAGGAGTTCAACTGGAATTTTTCCCAACATGTACGCCACAAGTGTTACTGAGCTTGTGTCTCAAGATAGATTTGAATCAATCACCAGCAGAACTGCCCACTTTTTTCCTACACTCCAGTGTCGTTCAAAACAGTTTCCTATATTTAGTCCAGTTACCACTCCCGGTAGTATTCTCTCCTTCACAGGCATAGTCATCTTTGGTAGCATGAGAGTCCTTTGCACTGACAGTTTAGAGGTGTCTTCCAGTAGCATGAGTCTAATGTTCTCCTGTGAGAAGAAAAACCACTCACTGTGTGTCTAAAAGCTGTCAACCCATAACAGATAGTAGTCTGATAATTTTTTTCATTCTGCATGTCCAAGAGTGCCTTTCAGCAGGGTAGAAGGTACCATTTTACATCAATATATTTATAGATTTGGAATGTTTATAATGAGAGAAATTCATGTTTTCCAGAACACTTTCCAAAAACAGTTTGCATGTCTCTTTCAGCTGATGTGGGTGGGTTTATTGGGGACCCAGAACCAGAGCTACTTGTTCGCTGGTATCAGGCTGGCGCATACCAGCCCTTCTTCAGAGGCCATTCCAATATTGAGAGCAAACGGCGTGAACCATGGCTGTTTGGGGATGAGAACACACGGATCATCAGGGAAGCGATTAGAGAGCGCTACACCCTTCTGCCCTATTTGTATTCATTGTTCTACCAGGCACACACAACAGCTGAACCTGTCATGAGGTAATAGAAAGAGCTAAATTAAAACTACTTGTATTACATAAAAAGCCTTCTTATGAGCCAGGAATTTTAATGATAATGTCAAGAAGGATGCTTGAGAGGGGGTGGTTAAATTACTGTCCCTTGCATTTGTGCCTTTCAATTAGGATTGCAGAAAATGAATGTATATATTTGCTTTTAAGAAAGAACAATTGAGCCCATCAGGTAAATAAACCATTCCCAGATACAGTCTTAGAGAACATACGGTAGACCCTAAGAAAGATGTTATCAATTATTCTTATTCATATTTACAGACCTGTACACAGCCGGGGGGGGTGGGATATGACTCCACCATGGGCTGCCCTGCCCCTTCCCCATTCTGCCTCCACCCTGACCAGCCTGGCTGGCGATTACCTGTGGCAGGGGCTGGACAGTCAATGGCAGTGGCAGCTGCTAAGGATCTCCTCCCGGTGGCCTCCCTCCCCCCTGCACTCACCACACAATGTTCTACCATGTCCTCTGGGCTTGCTGAGCCCTACTTCTTCACAGGCAGCTGGAGGCCTCCTGGCTGCCCATGGAGAAGTGGGACTCACCAGGCCAGGAGGATGAGGTGTAGTCCCACATGCTGGGGATGTGGGAAGGCAATCCCCTGTGGCCGCTGCTGCCCCTGCCTTCCACCGCCACCTGCCCCAGGTAATCCCCCTGGGCTGTTGGTGGGGGGGTGTTTGGGCCAGACAGGGGTGGAGTGAGCTGGTCCCTGGGATCAGCAGGGGGTGGGGTGTTAGGGTCAAGCATCTTAAAACTAAGCTATGTGTGGATAATATGCATTTTGGTGTGCTCACTAGCTTGAGGAAGGATAACAGCAAAGGTACTCCAAGAGCAGAGTTCATTTTCTTTTTATTTGCTTTCACATTAAATAACCATCGTAAGCATCACTCCTGGTTCATTATCCTGAATTTTAATGTATTTTCTTCCACGCCTAACTTTGCAATAAATATTTACATCAAGTGTTTTTTTGTTTGTAACGGTGTGCACAGCCACACACTCATTTAGTATGGGGGTTGCACATAAGAAATTTTTATCCTCCCAAAAGAAAATTCAACCGATCCAAGGATGGAAAAATCTTAGAGAGAACACTGCTCCCCTGCCCTACATGCCATCAGGAGCGCCCTGGTGCATGCGCAGGGCTGGGGCAGCGAGGAGAGCCCCAGGTGCACAGCAGCGAGGACCTCAGCAGGCAGGGTAGGAAGGAAGGGGGAGAGGGGTAGGGCGGGAGGGGCCTTGGTGCATATGGGCATGGCCACCATCAGCAGGGATGCGGGGGCAGAATGGCGGGGCCAGGTTGGCTGAAAGGAGACCAGTGGTGGGAAGAGCCAGCTGGAGAGGTGGGAGTGGAGGGAGAATGGCGGGGCCTGCTGAGGGGTGAGGGGTAGTCCACATTTACAGACCCAGCACACACCCCTGCCACCTGAAATTCCCATGTATGCTCCTGATCTAAATACTACCAGTGGATCTCTAAGCTAAACTGAGAACTACAACACCTGCCTTTTCTATTTGTGCTCTGGTAAATGCTTTTTTGCTCAGAAACTGAGCCAACTGGGTTACCTTTCCCAGAGATCATTTAATATAGAAAATTCAAAGATAAAGTATATGCCAGACCACATTTCCTAAAGCCAGTTTTCCTTTAGTAATGTAATATAGACATTAAATTACTAAACTAGCTTCCACTGTGCTCCTTTCCATCCATAATGAGAGGTCGCAGTGGAGCTGGGTGCAACAGTGATATCAGTACAAGATAAATATTACTAATCACTCTTCTGTTTTTGGCGATTGCAGATGACACTAGAATCAGTGTCTTTTTTCACATTTCTCTTCACTAGTTGTAATGCAAAAAAGGCCTGACTTCTAACTGGGGAAAAGTTCTGGGGTGCACTCTGTTGCGAGCCTGATTTGTGCATGCAGGCATCACAAGAGCTAGTGAGGGCATATGTCTGGACCTTTACATACACAAGCATCCCCTATCTGTACACTCTTACAGCACTTCTCCATGCCCTGGGCATGTTCCTTTTTCAATTTAGGGCCATGTTGATTATATTGACATATACAATAATAAATACTGCCATGGTTATAGCCAGCTATTGCGGGAGGTTCAGAAACCAAAAAGGAAGTGTAATATTTTCTTCACTGGTTTAGGAGGTCAAGCAGAGTATGAATCTGTCTCTTTAGCAAGCCAATAAACAGTCAAGTTGCAGCATTCAACAGGCTGCCTATTAGTAAGCACAGAAGTGTTTGCTCTTGTTCTTGTCTCTCAAAAGAAACAACTATTGTTAGCATAACATTTTGAAATTATGAATAAGCAAGGGAAGGCCTGTGCAGTGAGCCCATGATTAGTGTACCATATTACTATGCAATTCAACTTCTGAGTCAGGTTTCTCAATCCCTGACTAACAGGACCCAGGATTGCTGTAGAACCAGCACAGTCAGCTGCAGAGCAGAAATCCTCTCTTCCAATAATTAGTCAGTTTGGGAGCAAAGTCCTATCCCTCTCTCCTCTGCTAGAATCAAAATTGATGCTTTATGGGTTCATAAGGAAAGGGGCGATTCCCAGGGTTGCAAGGAGAAAAATGGAACCACATGCCAAAAACAGTAAAAAAAAAAAATACTCATTAAACAATAATTAGACTGAGCACACACATTGAGAACCCCAAATACTGTGATCTTCCCTGCAAGAGCCTGTGGAGGAGATTGGGTTAGATCAGCTCTTTCCTTGCAAGTAGGCAGCACTGGGAAGTGCCTTAGTTTTTGCTCAGCTGGGAATCATAATGATTGTACAAGAAATGGCATTTAAAGGCAGAGATGAGAAATTTGTCCAGTCTTCCTTGGGTGGATCATGGTAGTTACAAAAATGGGCCTTGTGGGAGAACAGGAATGTCAAAATGGTGTGGGGGCCTGCAGACTCCAGCTGAGTCAGAGGAGTCCAGTGGGAAAGAAAAAAATGACAAGAATCTACCTTGCTTTCTACAGGCCTCTTTGGGTAGAGTTCCCCAAGGAACAAGAAACTTTTGGAGTAGAAGATGAATACATGCTGGGTAAGTCAATCATTTCCTAAATCTAGACATCAGCTGCTGTTTAAATTTCAAATTTAAGCACTTTTGCACATTATAGTAGCAAAAAGTGTGAAAACCCCAGGCAAGATTTTTAAAAGTGAGTGATAGTGGGTGCCCAACTTCAGGCACTGTAAAAAAAAAAAAAAGCCTGATTTCCAAAGGGTGAATGACCAAAACTTCTGAAAATCTGACTCTTTTACAGTAGGGCTGTCACTTAATAAACTCATGAAAAAAATTGTGATTAAATTTGCAATTAATCTCAGTTTTAATCTCACTGTTAAACAGTAGAATACCAATTGATCACACATATTTGCACTGTAACAATGATAAACAGTAGAAATAGTATTTTTAGTTCACCTCATACAAGTACATTAATGCAATCACGAAAATGTAACTTACAAATGTAGCTATTTTTGTTATATAGCTGCACTCAAAAACAAAACATAAAACTTTAGAGCCTGCAAGTCCACTCAGTCCTACTTCTTGTTCAGCCAATTGCTAAGACAAACAAGTCCGTTTGCATTTACAGGAGATAATGCTGCCCCATTTATTTATTTTACAATGTCCAAAGAAAGTGAGAACACGTGTTTGCACGACACTTTTGTAGCTCCCATGACAGGTGCGTTAGATATGCTAAATATTCGTATGTCCCTTCATGCTTTGGCCACTGTTCCAGAAGACATGCTCCCAGACATAATTAAATAAATGATATTCCATTATTATTTAACAGCTTGATTAATTTCTCAATTAATCATAATTAATTTTAATTTCATGACTTAATAGTGATTCACTTTTTAAATCACTTGACAGCCCTACTTTGAAAGTGCCTCATGTTGTGGTTAAAAAAAAAAGAGACACTCATTGCCACTTGAAAATCTTGTTCCTCATTTCCACATGACAGAAATGAACTTAATTCAAGCATCTAAAATCACAACCTACATCAGGAATTCAACATCAAATAACTAATTATACAGAGCTGAGGGAAGGGTTGGAGTTATTTCAGTGCTTCTGATGTAATCGACCTTTTCTGTGGACACTAATAAATCATCCTTCTCAGAGCTGAGTTACCTTTGAGGCTAGAAATTACATCTTCACGTGCAAATTTTTAGCCTTTTGAATGTTCCAAGTGTTAGAAATTCGAAACTTTTCTTCCACATGCCCTGTCAGTTACACGTTGAACACGGCACTCTTAACCAACCTATTCAATAAATTTTTCAGAACAAGGTGTGAACATTTCCCAAGAAGTGCATAAAGGGAGTTTCTTTGCCAAATGGGGTTGGCTTCTTCCTTAATTTTGGTTATAAGAAAAAGTGTTTTTGTTTAAATACAAAAAATATATTAACAGATTTCCTGGACCCTCCCACTTATGTGTGCAAACACGTTAATCCCTAGAACCCTGGATTTTATCCCCTGTGAAGCCGGGGCACGAGGAGGGATGGGGGGCATTTATGTGGGAGTACATTGGTAACATACTGGTAACACACTGCATTTTTTTTTCAGTGCTGGAGTGTAGCATTGCTTGGTCGTAACTCTTACAAAAAAGTAGTGCTACTTTCAAAAGCTCCTAAAACAAATAACGCCCCGCAGAGCCACCCCATCCATAGGATGAGGCGAAGCAGCTACCCCAGTCCCAGATTTTGGGGGCCCCATTGTGCCTAGCTTCTGCAGCAGGCTAGGAGGGCATTAGAGCAGAGTAGGCTGCCGTTCCTGCCACCTGCCTGGTGAGTGGAGCAGAGGGGGTGACTCCCTGCTGTTGCTGCAGCCAAAAGGTTCAAACCCCAGCCCTGTTGGTAGGGATGGAGCAGGAGAGGGGCAGGGCCTGGGACACGGGGTGGGTGGCCCCAGGTCTTGTACCTGGGACACGGGGTGGGGGTGTCTTTGGACCCCACCCGTCACCTCAGGACACACCTGCCTAATTCCCACTGCCTTTCAAAGAGATTTGAGCATCTCATTCCATTAGATGCTTTTGAACATCTCAGCCAATGAGTCTGCAATCTTCAAATTTAAATATTAGCAGCACAATGGAATCTTTAGCTAAAGGTGAAACAGCTACACAAGAGCTAGTTTATTAGTATCTTATGCAGCACTTTCATTAGTAGATCTCAAAGGCGATTAGTATCATTACCCCCTTTTTAAAGATGTGGTAACTGAGGCACAAAGAGGTGAAGAGACTTGCCTGAGATTACCCAGCAGTCCAGCAGCTGAGCCAAGCACAGAGTCCATGCCAGCTTGAGTCTCACTCCAATACACTGTCCATAGGCTGCGCTGCATGTTCTTATTTCCTTTTGTATTTCTTATTCCAGGAAATGCTTTACTGGTCCATCCAGTCACTGAACAAGAGGCCACTACCGTGAACATTTTATTGCCAGGGTCAGATGAGGTAAAAGTAACTCAGAACCAGCTCTGATGTTTGAATCAAAGAAAGTGTATTAACTCCTGTCTCATAAGTCCTCATCTATCTCAGCATAACCAATAAGCAAGAGAGCTGTTAGCAGCAACCCCAGTCCTCTTTTCATGGTCTCCGATCCCCCTGTGTCTGTCTTTTGCACAGCAATCTCTGTACTCTTTACACACAGACTGTGCTCTCAGGGCTGGTACACAGAACTATTAATTTCAATCCCTCTTCAAGCCCCACCCTGCTCTGACACCTCGTTAGAATTATTATTATGGGAAACCACCAGACACTAATTCAAGGGTGGGCGAAATATGGCCTGCAGGCAGGATCCAGTTTAACAAACCTTCAGATCCAGCCTGACACCGCCCTGCAGCCCAGCGGGACCCTCAGATTGCCACACCCCTGTAACGTTGCTCAGAGCGGCCATCTGTCAGGACTTTGTGTGCTTGCCCCCTGCCCTCAGCACAATCTCACGTCTCTCATCGCATGGGGCAGGCCAATGGGAGCTGGATGGGCTGTGCTTGTAGCATAGGCAGCATGTGGAGAGCCCCTCCCAGAGGGATGCACAATGTGCAAACACACCCGCCCCTCTGCATGTCGCCTGGGGGCAGAGCAGTCAGAAATCTTGCCTAAGGATGCTACTGGGCTGCTGGCTGAGAGCTGCCTAGGTTAAGCACCTCCCAGCCAAAGCCTGCACAAGGCACCCACCCCCTAACTCCCTGCCCTAGGTCATAACCCATACCCTCTGCACCTGTTCATGTACCCCTGCTGCATGCCACAATCCCCTTTTAGACCCTACACCCCAATGCCTTGCCCCAGGTCACAACCTCCTCCTTCGTCCAAACTCCCTCCCGCACTCCACACTCCTTCCTGCACAACAAGCCGCTAGCCAGAATTTCCTTGTGTACCCAAACACCAGCTCAGACCCTGCACCTTCTTCATTAATATCATAGAGGAGTGCAGCCCTTGACCACCTACCAATTTCTTGGTGTGCCCCCCCCGATTCAAAATAATTGCCCATCATTGCACTAATGTAATCATAAATTGTTTTATTAAATTCCAAGGCCAAGTGATACTGATCCAATTGGTCTAATCCTGCCTACAAAGCCTAAATAGAAGCAATTTAATATATCCAAGCAGTAACAAAACATTTATAGGTATTTGATCAAGATACTTACAACTGAACTAAACCCAGGGCTGTTAAGATCTGTATTGAATGGTTCCAATGTGGTCAGGTAGGTATTATCAGTGCACCCTTTAAGAGTTTACTTTTTATGCCCTTTTAACAAACAAGTTGCCAATTGTTGTGACTTCAGGTAGAATCCAGTTTGAGACAGTTTACCTCTATTTCCAGTCTTAAGACAGATAAAATGTACTGCTTCTTTTCTTCCCAAGGCCTTTCCTTCCCCTTTAGCTAGCCAACACTTTCCCCTTAGTGTCTAGGTTCATGCAGGCTTTAATACTGATGTATGAGTGGGGAAGAGCCATCGTGGCTCATTTAAAACAAATTATCTTTGTTTCATTTAAAACCATCTGCAGTCATTCTGTCACAAGCTTTGTTTTTAGAAACTTTCCCTTATCTCACTAGTTATTCTTTGGAACAAATGTCCTCTCTACTTCATTCCTGCTGACCTTATTATTTACTATTTTCAAGGCCTTCCTTCTACTTGCTAGTCTGAGCCTTTCTTTACACCACACATATTTCCTTAACCAAACTTAAGCTAAATGTAATTATTTATTTTTATACTTATCCTACACCTCTGCAGCACGCTAGGGCTATGTCTACACTAGTGAGTGTTTTTGAGAAAGCCAGGGCTCTTTTGAAAAATCCTGCAGCATGGCTACACACAATGCGGTCTTTCAACATTAAGTCAGAAGAACCCAGCACTTTTTCAGGCAGCGTTCTTCCGCTCCCAGATGAGGAAGAGCGCCTTTTTCCGAAAGATTCTTTCAGGAAAAAAATGTGTGTGTACACCCCGGGGGGGCCTTACTAATTGAATTTCCTTTTCTTAGGGTTAATTACTCATTTATGTGCCAGGAAGGGGTCAAATTTTGGAACACAGGATAGGGAAAACATTTGAGTTGAGCCTGAGGGACAAGACATGGGAGGTGGATGTCAGAGGAAAGATACAAGGAGAGGAACTTAAATAATTTTTTTCTTACAATTTTGCTGTGTGCCTGACTCCTTGATTACTTTGCTTGAATATTATATTGTTTTCACCTACCAGTTTTCTAGACTGCGTGCTCTTCAGAATTGGTATTGCCATTTCAGCATCTAACACATGTTGGACACTACCTCACTCAAAATAATAATCAGGCAAGCACTGCAGCACACACTGTTTGTTGTTCCATGATTAGGTGTCCTGGGTAAGCACAGCAAGCTCTCTGATAACACTTATAAAAAGTCAGTACCTCTCTGAAAAGCAAATAGTTCATCCACATGAGGGCAGTGCAATGTGCTTCTGTGCAGAAGACGTGGTTTCAGAATCAGAAGTTGATGAGATGGTCCTTTAAGAGATTACTTCAAATTCCACAACTGATTATTGACTCAATTTTTCTCAGCATCATAAGTCATTAGATTTGCCAGATGCCCCAAGAATCAGCTTTGATGAATGCAACTTGTTGCACTGAGTAGAAGCTTGAGATCTAATTTTGGAGGCAGATGAAAGGAAAGATGAGACGAAAAGGAGAGGCGGGAATAGCCTTCAGTATGAAAGGTCAAGTAAAAGCCTGTGGGCTTCCCTAGTATGTCTCAGGAACTAGGAGTTCTTGGATCGCTGTGCTTAAGATAAGGCAGAATATATAACTATGGGAGAGATTGCTTAGGGTATCTCTCAGGAAGCTTTGATAAACACTACTTTAGTTAAAATTTGAATACGAATTCACTGCCTACCATGGCTGTAACCGCTAATCCTGTCAGAGACAGAGGCATGTGGGGCTTTGTACGGTAATTTTCAATTACCTATTATAGCAGCCTGATTTGGAACATCCCTATAAATTCAGTTTAATATGACGTCTAGGTTGGAGTTATTTTGTTTGGCTCACTTTAGTTCCCAGCTAATAGATAAAAGTCCACATTGACTTGCTTTGTACAGTGTTTACTCAACAGGTAACATCAGGAACTGAATAACCTTACACTGGGGGCATGATCTCTTAAGGACAATGTGAAAATACATGCTGTTGTGGGAGCCTGAAAATGCATTTGACTTTTGGTGCACTAGAAGATTTCAGTTGTCGAACCAGCCTCACAAGTACTAAACACTGAACTGAAAAGCCCTTTCAATCAATATAAAAAGAATTTTGGTTGTGATCAAATTCACAAGAAATAGACTATCCATTCCTGTTGTCTCTTAGACTCATTCCAAAGTCCTTGAAGCCAAATAAAGCTGGCACTGTGGACTAAAGTGAGCTGGCCATTAGCCCCTACCTCAGAACACAAGTTGGAGGTCTATGGAAAAATATTTAGATTTTATGGTACAAATGTGCTTGCACTGAATTTGTTTCTCACAGTATTTTTTAAAAGTTTCATTATTTTGTAAATGACTCTGCTGCAGAGCACCTCCAGCAGCTCTGAAACCTATTAGAGTAAATGCAAGTTCTAGAAATGTCATTCTCCATTTCATGTATCTGTGTAGTACCCATTTGCTAAGTCTCATGGAAGGATCATTGGACTCAGCAGACTAAATGCTATTGCTTGCATCACAGGAATACAGTAAAAGATGGTGACGGCCAGAAATGAAATCACAAAGCAAATGCCCCAACAGAAGTATTAGATCTTTCCATAATATGTATCTTATGTTTTTTCCTTCTGCTTTTTCCCTGGTGTAGGTTTGGTATGACTTCAGAAGCTTTAGACGACTCGACTGTCCAGGCACTCTGAAGATGCCAGTAACAATAGAGAATGTACACTTCTGATTTGTAATATTGCTTTCACTGGGTTGAGAGATTAAAATAGATTCTCTCTCAAACACTCTCAAATCAATGTAGTAACATTAGACTATGGCACTGCAAGGAGAATTAAAATAGCTTCTGTGGAGAGGAAAAAAAAATAGACCCTGTCTGAATGCTAGGCAACATAGTGCAAGCTAAGAAACAGGAGTGTGATGCTGTGAGCACTGTAGCCTCAAGTAGATCTAAAAGAAGCTAATAATTCCACCTCCAAATCACCACCTACTTAGAAGGTGTATTTAGTACAAATGCTGAAAGTGCAAAGAGCATTTCAACTGTGTTTATAGCTAAGGAGGGGTTCAGTTGGACAGCCTCACATTTCTAGGTGGGACTTCCAACTGTTCTACCACTATGTGAACGTTAGCACTGGACTCTCAGTGCCCATTATCCATGTAAATTATAGCAACTCTTGTTATACAGAAGAGCGATGGCCCCTCTGTCAGTATCCCCTGTCCTTCATTCAGATGGATCCTGTTACACCATGGCCCTGACATATTCGTTTTTTTGAGAAGCCAGCACCGTACTGGGTAGTATACACTCTCAACAAATGTCCCTGGGATGATTTTGCAACAGGAATAGCTCAGGGGAAGATGTCTTGTAAGCAGAATTGAGTTTCCTGTGGGTGATAAGAAGCAGATGCTAATTTCAAATATACTGAAATAAAATTATTAGAGAGTAGCACTATGATTTCCACACTTAAATTTTTCTACTCTGGTTTTGCCATTGGCAGATTCCAGTGTTCCAGCGAGGAGGGAGTGTGGTGTCCCTTAAAACCGCAGTGGGAAGATCCACTGAATGGATGGCAGATACTTCTTATGAACTCCATGTTGCTCTGGACTCCAAGGTACTCTGCGATTACATTTAGTTTACACTTGTCTTTTTCTCCATTACTCTTGTCACGTCTGGTTTCATCACGTTTGTCCCTGCTCCTCCTGGTTCTCTGCAGCCTCTTCCTTTAGCATCCTGGCCTGCATTATAGGGCACAGGATGGTTCCTTCTGCCTGTTCAACCAGCACAGCGTGGTCCTTGACTATACGCCAGCAAGACGAGTCAGTCTCCTTCAGATTGCTGTGGAGAAACTTGTCTCTCTCCTCACTTGCCTGAGCTGTTCTCCTTGTACTAGGGTTCATGCCAGAGCACAGGCAAACAGGCTGTTCATTTCAGCATGAGACTATAGGATTTCTGCACAAGTAGAGAATTTCTTGACCTTCCCTTTGCCCTTCTTCTCCTTGTCAGCCACCCTCCAGAAGTTTACAGAAAGAAGAAGGGTGGCGGATTGCCTCAGGCCACAAACTTCCTCTTCAGTCCCAGAGAGAATGAATTCAGCAGCTGTCCTGTAAACACAACCCAATAATGGAAAGTATTGCACGGACCCCCAGAATGAATTTATAAAACCATAACATCCAGAATACATCTTAAATAATACTGGATTGCTCTTCAAAAGTTGTGTTTTAGCCTAACAGAGATTATAAGGTTTCTAGCAGCTTCTGACTACTAATCTCAGCAAATAATGATGCTTATTTTCAGCTTCATTGTCCAATGCTCAGACTTCTATTAATTTGTTCTACATCTGATGTATTTCATAGGGCTCTGCAGTAGGTGAGTTCTATCTAGATGATGGGCATTCATTTCAGTACCTTCATAAGAAGCAGTTCCTGCACAGGAAATTCACTTTCCACAAGAATGTTTTTTCTTCCAGGTAATAATAACTGTTGCAAGTAAAAATCCCCATAAAAGGAAGTATGTTTTATAATTCATTTTACTTAGCAGTAAATGCATAAGAGTTACTCTTGTCCACTGCTCAAGAACAGAGAGTTTGCATGCAAAAGTGGAGAGATAAGTGTGCAGTCCAGTTATGGCTGTATTTGGAATACTGGTTTCAGGTCTGGTTCACACTGTTCAGGAATGATACAGATTTACTAAATTAATATAACAAAGGGCAGCAGCGAGGATCCAAGGATTAAAGAGTAAGGTGTATAGGGAGACTGAGGAAGTTAAATAGACAGATTTGCAAAGAGAGAACACTTAGGGGATATGCTCATTTTATGAATAGCTTTAGGAGAACCATATCAATGAAAACTATGCTCTGAGATTACAAATAATGGTACAATGAATAGCAATACTTATTAGCAATGAAGCCAAGGAAGGAAGTGCTGAAATATATTGAGAAAATTTATGTCAATAGAAGAGTAGCATAGAATAATGAAGAGGTAAGCCAGGCATGTTAAATACCAAAAATACCCACAGCTGCTTGTAAGTAAGTAGATGTCCAAATATGTCACTCCCAGACTTACACCAACTTCTGTACCAACATTTGTTGTTCAAATGGACATGATACACCGTCATTAATCTACAGTTTTTCTTCTTATTCCTTCTAACCTCAAGTATGAGTTATAGATCTATGCCACAAAACTTACTGTACAGCAGGACTAGGGCGACAATATCTCCCTGTCCCAAATACAGGACAGGGAGCTATGGCGGGGAGGGGTGGCTCCTCCCGGCTCCATCAAGCCCCAGGGAGCTGGGAAGGAGGCAGCAGCTGCTGAGCCCCTTGGTGGCCTTGGGAAAGCAGCAGCCGCTGGCCCTTCCCAGGAGACCCGGAGAAGTGGCAGGGATGCAGCAGCCGCCCACATTCCCCCACTTCCCTGAGGCTTGGGGAAGTCACTTCCACCAGCAGGTGGGGGGGGCGGGGAGGACCCACGTATGGGACAATTAATCCCTTTTAAAAAGTAAGTCGGGACACCGTTTTGACGTCCCAAATACAGAACTGTCCCACCGAATACGGGACGGATGGTCAGCCTTTGCAAGACCATAGAGTGGCATGGGTAGCTAAACACAGATCAGTCTCCTCAATACAAGTATGAGTGAATCACATAGATTGGCCCTCCATGGTTTGTATCCATTTAAGTCATTTTCAGATGCCATTCAGTAACCAGGGTCTTGTGAAACCCACTTCTGCACCCATTAGGCAGTTGGTAATCAAGTGTGTGTGTGGGGGGGGCGGGGGAATGACACCTGCTTCAAGAAAAAGAACGTCAGGGAAAATAAACTGTGTTGGGACCCTGCCGTAAGAGACTGTAGTAATGGTTTGTCCCTCCAAGTTTCATACCTGGGTTGGCTCTCCAACCACAGGCAGAAACTACTGGGTCTGAGAATGTTTCGTTCTCTTTTTCAGCTGTGCTGATGAAATTGGGCAATACCACACAAAATGTGTAGTTGAACAGGTACTCATTCTGGGAGTTGAAAAGAAGCCCACGTCTGTGACAGCCAGGCTTCACGGTAAGAGAGGAAAGTCAGACCTGAGTGGTCCCGGACCAGGGATTTTGCCAGACCTGGGGAGGCCAATGCCCCCCTGCTAACCTGCGCCTGGGCTCCCCTCCCAGCTGTCGCCCTTGGCTCCCCCAGCCCTACTGCAGGCTCCCCAGCCATGGCTCGGCTGCCAGCTGCCATTTCCTGGACCCAGCCATGACTTCTCAGCTGCCTGTTGCTGGCTGCCGGCTCCCAGCCCCAGCCACAGCTTCCCTGGGCCTCAGTCATGAGCTGCCATGAGCCACCGGCCTGGGCTGCTGGCTTTCCAGCCTTGGCCACTGCTCCTGGGATGAGGCTGTGTCATTGCTGCTCCTGGGCCTGGGCTCCCTGGCTGCTCCTGGCCCCCTCTTGCTGCCAGCCCAGCTGTGGCTGCCCGGCCCTGGGCTCCAGCTGCTGATCTAGCTAGCCCCTCCTCTTCCCAGCCCCAGGACTCTCTGGTCCTGGAACATCCATGGTCCAATGTTGCCAGACAAGAAAATCCTGGATTTCAGAGTTTCAACCTATACTATTTCCCATACTTACTGTTCTCTTTTTAATGTCATGATCAGCCATCTTTAATTAGTGCTACTATTTTAATAACATTAAAAAAAACCAGAAGTAAAGTATAGACACAGCTAGAGACAGTTACATTAATATAGTCATACCTGAGGGTTAAATTCAGATAACCTCATATCAAAGAGCATGCAGCTGGAGATACAGTTTAAAACTAAAAGAACAATTAGACCTTCAAATAGGATGGGCCAGATTGGTCCAAGAAAGAAAATGTGCTGGCGAGAACAAAACTTGCTTACCCAGGGGGGTTCACAGACTCTGACAGCGTACAGCCCACTGATCTATACAAGGGAAAGCGAGTGGAATTTGCACAGAGGACCTGTCCTTCCAGGCACCTCCCTTTACCATTTGGGAATCATACTATGCTTGGTTCTGCCTGCACTTGTCTCTACCCCGTGCAGGCACAAAAAGCAACAGTTAATTCAGAAACAAGCCTTCACTTTTGCTGTAATTTCTGTGGGAAAATGCTTGGGTATGTCAGAGGATTCAGAATGGCAGCGTCCCTCCCAAAAAATCCATGGAGCCCCAAACATGTTTGTAGAGCTAGAGTGATTAGGGTTATTTTGAAATAACTACCCTTGCGCCTACACGACACAACCACTATTTCAAAACTGGTAACCCTCATTGGCTGTGGCTACGCTGCCCCACCCTTTCAAAAGGGGCATGCAAATATGGCTGATCAGAAATGCAAATGAGGCCTGGATTTAAATATCTCATGCCTCATTTGCATACTCACGCAGAATCTCATTTCCGAAAGAGCTGATTTCAAAAGCCAAAACAGAGGTAGATGGGGCTCATTCGAAAGGCAACCCCGCTTTCAAAAGCCCCCTCTTCTTAATCTTTTTCAGGAAGGAAGAGACAGTGCAGCCACAGCCTATATGTGCAGAAAATATAGTTCAAAATATTGCATTTTTGTGTGTAGCAGTATTATTTCAAAATAGTTATTCTGGAATAGCTTATTTCAGAGTAAGGCTGCTGTGTAGACAGACCCTTAGACTTTGATGCACCCTTAACATGTAAGCCGCGTCTACACGTGCACGCTACTTCGAAGTAGCGGCACCAACTTCGAAATAGCTCCCGTCACGGCTACACGTGTTGGGCACTATTTCGAAGTTAACTTCGACGTTAGGCAGCGAGACGTCGAAGTCGCTAACCCCATGAGGGGATGGGAATAGCGCCCTACTTCGACGCTCAACGTCGAAGTAGGGACCCTGTAGACGATCCGCATCCCGCAACATCGAAATAGTGGGGTCCTCCATGGCGGCCATCAGCTGAGGGGTTGAGAGACGCTCTCTCTCCAGCCCCTGCGGGGCTCTGTGGTCACCGTGTGCAGCAGCCCTTAGCCCAGGGCTTCTGGCTGCTGCTGCGGCAGCTGGGGATCCATGCTGCATGCACAGGGTCTGCAACTAGTTGTCAGCTCTGTGTATCTTGTGTTGTTTAGTGCAAGTGTGTCTGGGAGGGGCCCTTTAAGGGAGCGGCTTGCTGTTGAGTCCGCCCTGTGACCCTGTCTGCAGCTGTTCCTGGCACCCTTATTTCGATGTGTGCTACTTTGGCGTGTAGACGTTCCCTCGCAGTGCCTATTTCGATGTGGTGCTGCCCAACGTCGACATTGCCAGCCCTGGGGGACGTGTAGACGCTATTCATCGAAATAGCTTATTTCGAAATAATAAGCTATTTCGATGTAGCATGCACGTGTAGACGTAGACGTAGAGTCCAGCTGTCACCAGTTATTGCTCACCTTTTATCATGTTCATGCCTAACAGAGAGTAAGAGACATGACAGTCATATATAACTTTGTTCAAAAGGGGTTTTCTTAGAGTAAATCATAGACTCTCTCTCTTGTCCTATTGCAATGCAGATGGGAGAGACAAAGAAGTGATTTTTACATATGATACCAAGACCTCCATGTTGATGCTGGAACAACTATTATTGAATATTGGTGCTGACTGGGAAATTCACATCAAGTGAGAGGAAAAACTGCATCTTCTGGGAACGGGATGAAAAGTTGAAAGGAAAGGGTTTTGATGGACTTGAATTGTTCTCTTGAATATGAATAGTTTAAAATAATTTAAGCAGGATTATCACAGCCCCAAGCTAATCTTTCTTAACACTTTCTTTTAAAAGATTCTTTTGATTTAGATTTGACAAGCCCTTCCCAGATCACTGCTTGGCAAAAGCGGCAGAAATGAGGCTATGTCACTGGAGAAGCTTCATCGCTGGCTTCATTTTAGCAAACAGGATTTTGCAGGCCGTGGACTAAATTCTGCCCTGACTTGCATCCATGATTGGGCCTGGTTTTCAAGATCTGAAGCCCAAGAGTTTTTAATCTTAAGGCAATTTTGTAAGTGTCCGCAAATCACTGCTATCTTGGCTGGTCCACAAACAGGGAATTTTGGAGAAGGTGGAAAGAAAGAATCCTGCATCAGCTCAATCAAACAGCACCAATAAATCTATGCCAAATGCAAAGGATTAAAATTTATGTGAAAGACACTGCGTACAAATCTATTTTGGACAGAACCAATGTGAATGAACATGTTTACTTCTGTTACAAGCATTCCCCTTCTGTCCCTACAACACCTAGTCCAAAAGCTGAGGAATAACCATATCACCTGCTTACAGGAAAGCAAATAACAGAGCTGAGTGAACAGTTCAACAGTTGAATGTGAACTCAGGCCAAAGTTAAGGTTTGGGAGGAAAGGATGTGCCAGGTGATGTGCGTGAATGAGAGATAATGTGGGAATGGGGAAATCATATAAAATATTTATTTCTAGACTCTCTCTAAAATTTAGATTTTTTAAATGGTGCCTAATTTTTATATTTATATAGGATAATATTGGGTATGGATATTAGCTGGATTCCCATAAACACTTTCCATCCTAATGCATCCCATAAACACTTTCCTCTTCTTTGTGTGATTGCTGATATTGATACCAGTTAGGTGGGCATGTACCACAAATAAGTTCATTAGAAAGTTTTTCTTTAGCAGCAACACCAGGTCAGCTGTCTAGCCCCATGGAGTGGTGCCTCCTAGGCACTCCATATATGACCCTGCCAACCCAGCACCTCCTCAGTTCTTCTTACCACTTTTGACAGTCATTGGAACTGTGGTGACTGGTCTTGCTAGTTCTCTGCATTTCCCTAGTTTCACTTTAGAGCCGGATCTCCAGTCCCTCCATCTCAAATCTTGGAAGCTTCCTGGTTAAACCCCGTAGAACGCCCGTGTGCAGAACCAATAACAGAGGCATAACTCTGACCCGACTGCCAAGGTGAGACTTACGAATCACCTAACTGGAATTGAGATGAGCAATCACTGGAAGAAGAAAAACAATTACTCACCTTCTCATAACTCTCATTCTTCGGGATGTGTTGCTTATGTCCATTCCAAACCCACCACCTTACCCTCTGTCAGGATAAACAGCAAGAAGGAACTGGGGAAGTGCCAGACCAGCAGGGTCATACACTGAGCACCACGGAGACATCATTCCAAGCGTCTCCACGGCCAATACAAAGGGTGCTGCTAAGAGAGAAACGTTCCAATGACAGGCACACAGTACGCACATATGAACCCAACTGAAATGGGTATGAGCAGCGCATCTCGAAGAACAGCAGGTACGAAGTGAGTATTTGTTCTCCCCACCCCACCCCCATCAACCTCATCCACTCCTCAGTGTGTTTTGTTTAGAGGCAGGAGGATTGCTGCGGTTTTATTTGAATGAGTACCAGTTGTTTAAATCAGGTGGGTATAAAAGGCCTTCACAAGTGAAGCTCTGCTTTTACTGATCTTATGAGGCCTATTAAAACAGGGCTCCCTTCCTGCTGATTTTAGCGAGTCCTTGGGAGCCGGGGTGGGGTTGTGTTCATGTAGGTATGAATGCATGCAGGAAAGACAAAGTGCTTTTACCTTAGTGAGATGAGACTGGAGAATGGGACTGGTGGAGACTGTTCCACCCTGAAAACTTGAAAATGCTTACAATTTTCAGTTTTACCATATAAAAATGTTAAGCATTTTAAAGTTTTAACATATTTCAAAGACCTTGCTTTTACCTTGTCTTCTGCTCCCACCCCTCTGCACGCACTCCTCCTGCCTTCCAGAGTCCCCTCTTTCACGACCATGCTACATAGCCATGCAACTGTACCCCTCCACCCCCAGTCTATGCCTCTCCCACACCCCCATCAGTGCTCAGTAGTTAAACTGTTTCCCTAGCCCTTTTGTTGCAAGTCAAACGTTATTTAAGAACAAGTTCTGATACAAACCTGTGAGTGAAGACAGTGGGTTTATGGATATAAGAGAGCAGAATTCACTCCATTCTTTTAGCAAAAGGGAAAGACTAGGAAACAGTTGAAAATATCTGAAGAGATAAGGCTAGTATGCGCCATAGCGTGGGGGTGTATGGGAGTCGAGAGATGATCGTTAACTCCACCTTTACCAGCAAATACCAACAATTTTGTACATCTGCCAGCTCTTCCCACTAGGCATACACAGTGCTTAGTCAATCAGTTCCACCTGCTGCAGTTTATTTTCTGTAGGGGATTTCTGGGCGTGCCAAGTTTCAACACGCAACAAACTGTTACCATTATATTTTAAACAACTGACTGCAAGTGATTCAAGCAAGCCTGTTCCACATGGGACCCTGAAGATCTACCTGCTCTTTATTCTAAGGAACCATCATTACTCTCCGGCCTCTTCAAAATTATATGCCCCCTTCAAATAGCTATGATCAGAGAAACTTTGACTCAAACACTAAATGTGGGGATCCAGAAGATTTCTGTGTAAATCACAGTTGAGCCAATCTTTGTCTGGTGACTCATGGTCAATCCTCTGCCTCCATGAGTTGCAAACAGTCCTATTTGAAACCAAGAGGATTTCACTGAGCTGAGCTTCCCAGTGGACATAAGTGACAAAAGGAGGGTCAAATTCCAGTCTTCGTTAGGCCAATGTAAACTCTTTACTGAGGGCAAAATTTGGTTAACTCTAAAACAATTATCTCCCTACCTCAAAACTTAGGTTTAAAAAAAAAAACAAAACTGGCCTTCTTTCAAGACATAAGGGGCCTGACTCTCCTCTTTCTCACTGATCTTATATGGGATAACTCAACTGAGTTCAGCAAAGTCACTCCCGATTTACACCAGGATAAGTGACAGGTGAATCAGGCCCTAGCTTGCTAACAGTTTATGAGTTTTACGTAAAACCTATTTCTTAATAGAGTTCCTTGTTGCTTCCTGCTTCTGAAGCTGATGTGCCTGCTGTTGCTGGTGTGTGTTTTACATTCCATTAGACTGCTACAGGCATTTTACCTTGATCTATGAAGTGTGAAGGAAGAGATAATAAATTAACAAAGGTTATGTTCATCGTGAAATGAATCATATGCCTTATTTCCTCCATCCTTCCTCCCATCGTGGAGATCCACACATAAGCTCCATTTTAGTACAAAGTGGAGGCTGTATAACTGTCTACTGATAGGAAGGCTATGCCAGTGGTGGATTAACATAAGGGCAAAAGGGGTAGTTGCCCCAGGGCCCCCTGGCTAAAGGGGTCCCAAGGCTCCATAACTCCCATTTTCTTTAAACAATTCACTTTAATGGAACAAAAGGAATGTGTCATGTCATTATTTTAAAATTGTAATTAAGTGTAATTTTATTATGCATCACAAGTAATAATATGCATGAATAGATTTTAAAGTATAAATGACAACATTCTCATATTCAAAATAGTGCCAGCTAACTGGTTCCAACCTCCTTAAAACAGCAGAGTTGGCAATACACCAAGTTGGACCATATTTGTGCCTGTCATGTGGGGTTGGTCTCCCATTTATATATATTATTTTCAAGAACATCTTGCACAGTACGCCTTCACTTCAGTTAATCCATGAAGAACAGAATGAGGTTAAAAGAAAGATGAATCTGTCCACCTACCTCTACCTACAGGTGCAGTGGATCTGGTTTAATTTAGCCATTGGCCTACTGGCTATCTCAAAAATTTAAAGCAAAGAAACAGCTAATTCCAGATCAGTACATCAATCAGCCATCAGCCTCTGGATGCACTCTGCACAGATGTAAATTATAAGTCATATGGATAATTCCCCATTTTATTGAAGGCCTCCTGGAAAGTATCATTTTGTGGCACCAAAACTATGTTTGATTTCATAATGTTGCCACAAGATTGTGCCAGAGAATTTCACTAAGATGGGACTTTTTTTGAAAAAAAGAGTGTGTGGTGTACGCCTACAGCTTGGTTAATGGAGACATTCAGCCTATGGATTTAGGATGCATTCAAATCTCATACCAGCTTTCTTGATTGCTTTTTTTTAAAAAAGCTAGAATGTATAACTCTCTTGCCAAAACAATGAACTTTTTGTTTGATGCTAATTCATATTTGTGCATGAGATCCACCCTCCCATCATTTCAAATACCAGATCCCTTTCTGAATATTTGTATTAGTACACATAGAAGTCCGAATCCAGAGGACAAACAAAACTTTAATGAGTTCCAGAATGCTGACACCAGTACCACTATGCTACAGCAGCACACTTGGCATAGCAATGAGGTCATCAAATATAGCACACTGCTTCTAGGATTTCCATTTGCTTTACTGCCAATACACAGCTCTGCTTGCGTGACGATAGTTAAGTGAATTTTTGTACTGGAGGAAAACAAAACCTGAAGACAAACATGCCCACGGAGAAGTCAGTGTTTCAAAGTAATAAGAGTTGTCTGCAATCTGGCTACTCCTGATGTTATCTGGAAAGAGAGCACAACATTCCTCACAAGGATCTCCTGCAAAGCCTTTTCCAATATGAGCCCAACAAAATTCATGGCCAAATGGAAAGAGGAAAGTGCTGCAGATAGACAGCCCATCTTGAGACAGCTGCTTTCAGGAAATTTCTACAGGCAGCTGATGTTTTCAGATTCCCCTTTCTATTTTGTATAAGTACCTTAAGTACTTCTTACTTGGGTAGAAGGGCTGCAGTAGAGGAGGGGGCAGGGAAGAGGGGAAATCATGTGCCCATACAACAACTGTTAGTACCTTGGAGATTACTAAAGAGGTTATTCAGACTCACAGACTGCATTACTTATATGATGTGAAACCTGAGTGGATCTACAAGAGTTGCTTCTTGAGCTTTAAAGATTATTTGCATCCACATGACTTGATGCAATTAATGCCGGTGAACTAAGAACCATACGTGAAAAAACACTCTTTTGGCAAACTTTTTATACACATGGTTTTAAGACATAAAAATGAGCTACAGCCCAGCCCCTTGTGTCACTGGCCCTAAGCATGTTGCCATATGATTTAAAATTTTTTGATTAAAGAAAATCTTAATGGTATAGGGTATATCCACCTTCAGATACACCGGTTATCCTTTACAGCTGGAGCTATAACACACAGGCAGAAATGAACAATACAGCCCTGTCTACACTAGCCAAAAACTTTGAAAGGGCCATGCGAATGGCCATTTCAAAGTTTACTAATGAAGCGCTGAAATACATGTTCAGCACCTCATTAGCATGCGGGTGGCCGTGGCACTTTGAAATTGATGCGGCTCGCCGCCACGTGTCTCGTCCAGACGAGGCTCCTTTTCGAAAGGACCCCACCTACTTCGAAGTCTCCTTATTCCTATGAGCAGATGGGAATAAGGGGACTTCAAAGTAGGTGGGGTCCTTTCGAAAAGGAGCCCTGTCCGGACGAGCCGCATCAATTTCAAAGTGCCGCGGCCGCCCGCATGCTAATGAGGAGCTGAATATGTATTTCAGCGCTTCATTAGTAAACTTCGAAATGGCCATTTGCATGGCCATTTCGAAGTTTTTGGCTAGTGTAGACACGGCCTACATGTTTAAAGATAAGGAGCCTGGCTTTTCACTTCACTTAATGCCAGCCATGGAATGTTTTCTAGTGACAAGAAATGGGTGAGTGTTTTCTCATTATATGCAAACACACGAAGTATTAACTGACAATTTGGGTCAGGGACAAAGACTTGAAATAAACATGAATTTAAAACAATAGAGCACATTTCATCAATAGATTGCAAAACATTTTCACAGAGAAGTACAAGTGTCTTGGGAAATGGAGATAACAACGTGAAATGATTGGGTGGCAAACCAGGGAACCAAGTCTGCTGATTATCAGTCCAGGGTCCTATCCATTAGATAACATCATCTGTCAAAAACATAATGTAATTTTTTTATCTGAATACAAAATTTTATCTTGAAAGATGACACCTTGCAGTGCACCTTTCATGTGAACAATTGTGCTGACATCAAGAAAGCTGTTCCATTTTTCATATGCATCTACATAAGAAAACCCATTTTTCCTCTTTCAGTAGAAAAGTTGGTGTGGACTTTTAAAACTAGAATCAAATAATTTAAACCTATTTACGCAGAAAAAATGCCAGGCGTGGTTCACTGTCAATTCATCTAATTATGTAATTTGGGGAATCTGACATACCTGGCTGTGCAGAATGCATTAATGGTTGAAAAAAAATCAGTTCTTCCAAGACTAAGGAATTCAAAGTCCTTCTATACTTACTGTACGCTACTAGGAATATGTTTTTTCCTAGATTTAAAGCAGCAGTTTTCAAACTGTCAGGGCCCCAGAATTCCTTGTGAACTGCGCACTTGTGCAGCCGCTCAGAAGAGATTCAAATGTTGCCCAGCAGATCAGAGCAGCACCCACAGTTGGGATTTTTGTTCCCAATGGTGGTGCACATTCAGACATGCCTCAGTGCACATAAAATTATTCCACACATGGATGGAAAAATCTGCACATAGAAGGAAAAGAGTAGAGGGACCATTGTTTGGGACCCTGTTTTAATAGGGTTGCCAAGTGGGGGAGAGACACCAGGGCCCATCTTTCATAGGGGACCAGAGCTCCAGCCACTGCTGTTACTGTTTTGGTGCTGGCGGCAGCCAGAGCTCTGGGCCCCTTTGAAGCATCGCAGCAGCACAGCTCCACATGGCTGGGGTGGGATCTCAGCATTGCCAGGACCCTGGCACTAAGGGCTGACTGCCTTGGGGCCCGCAGTGGCTGTCGGCCCCATTGGTTGGCTGCAGAGAGTGGTGATGGTGGTGAGATGGGGGGAAATACATGATTGACCTCAACGAGCTACATCATGATAAAAATTACACATTCCCTCTCCCCACTAGAGCTGGTTGAGTTGGGTATCTGAGTACAAAGACAAAACAAATGAGTAAAGTTAAATATCTGCATAAATCTCTGTTACATCAGGCCCCAACTTAATGATAAAGAACATGCTATGAAATGCTGTTTAAAGCCAATACATACACGTGCAGTTTCTATATTTTTTTGCAATCAGCCTACCTTCTCCGAGAACACGCCCTGAATAGGAAGAAACTGAATATCAAATTGACACGTATTCCCTCTCTCTCACCCCTTCTCTCTCCCTGTGTTTATTTTTAGTCTTCCTTGTTGAAACCTCTGCAGGACAGACACACACTCATACACTTGCTGTAGCTACACCAAACTCAGACAGAAAGTTACTCAACAATTTCTCTTGCTTCCTGTCGAGGAAGGAATTCTGATTTCTGATAACATTACCACAGTGATCAGGATGACGTATAAATTGCTCTATTCCATTTCACTTTATCACTTTTAAGGTAACTTGGACACTTGCAGACAAAAGAGAGAGCTGTTAAACTGTTTATGAAGTGACTTCCGCATTTCTGTAGTTTCCTTCCAGGTCGCAAGAGCTTCCTTTTTTTTTTTTTTTTTTTGTTAATTTTTTCATTTTCTTTAAATCGAGTTTCCATGCCGTCGGCCATAAATGCTGTGGTGGCTCAAAAGACAGAGGCTGGGTCAGTTCCCAGCACCAACATTAGCACAACAGCTGAAACAGGAGGAGGTACAGGGGGTATCTACTCTGCTATTATCAGTCGCAACCAGCCCATTATTAGAGTGAAAGAGAAGACCTTTGAGGAACTTCACAAGAAATGCCTGGAGAAGAAGATCCTTTATGAGGATCCCGATTTCCCACCTAATGAGAGCTCGCTCTTCTACAGCCAGAAGCTCCCTGTCAAGTTTGAGTGGAAAAGACCCCCAGTGAGTAACCTGTCTGTTAAAACACTGAATGCATTTTTCTATTTGTAGATATAATCAAAATGTAGTAATCTACCCTGAGCACATTCACTTGGGAAAAGTATACCCCAGAAATATATTTCTTGAGTTGTTTTCTAAGACAGGGAAATTGCTGTCTAGGATCTGTGGGAATAGGGAAGTGTAAAAAGAATATAAATAATCACCTGAAAATCAAAAATACTGGGGGTTGATTACATGGAATTTTCTGTATTTTTAAATGTATTTTAATTGGTTTTTACTTACAGTGATTTGTTTGGAATTTTCTCATCTGAAGACACCAAACAAAAAATCAAATCCTCTCCTCGTCTTTCTCCAATTAGCACACTTGGGCCTGTGAAAATTTATTTTTTCAACACTACTTTATTTTGCTGGTGGGTTTCATAATGTTACTGCACCACAAGTAGCCCCTTGGGCTGATCTTTCCAGAAGTACCTCTGGGAGTACTGCCCTTAGTTATACCTGTGTCATCACCGTTAAGTCACATGCATGTGACAGAGCAGAACCTGGACCACATTCTTTTATTTTATTATCTCATCATTCATCTCTGGCATCACGTGTGCCTAAATACAAAGCTTGTTGTCCCATTATCTGTCTGCCATGAATTGGGAGATTATAATTAAACTACCGAGGTGGATCCCAAATTCACTAATATTTCTGTCCTTTCTGACAGACTTCTCCTTACCCAGGATTCCCCTCAGAGTGAATTCTCCCTCCAACGTCCTGAATCTCAGTCCTAGACGGACTTTTGTTTTTTCCTATCACTCCTAATATTCCTTTGAGGCAATCCAAATTATCCAATGGGCAGTGACCAGCAATATACTGTGCTGCTGCCTGTCACTGTTTCTCTACTCCACCTGGGCCTCTCTAATTGTGAAGGCTAAATTTTAAGGACATTGCTCTTATATATCCTTGATTATTATGGGCTTCCTTTTACATATTGTGCAGCAATACCCCATACTTCTGTTGCATAATGAAACATCATTGATTTAGGTGATGGTAGCATTACACTAAAAAGCCAGTGTTCTTGAAAGGTAGGTATCATAGAATCAGGTGGTGACAGTAAAGTTCTATTACAGTGATTTCTCCACAGAGTGAGAAAGTGAAGAGCAGGAAGATATTTAGTCCCAGACTCAGATGGTTTCTTATGATAGAGTAATCCACACAGTCTGGGATAGCAGCTGCATTGATTTACATCTCATGCAACATCATGAAGTTTGTCTCTCTGTCTTGCCAAGGCACAAGACAGAACTAATCTTTAAAATGCAGGACAGTTCAATCAAAACTAGAAGGAGAATTTATATTTGAAGTGAGTTAAAAACATTTCAGACGTGGTTTAAACGAGCTACTGCCTCAGGGTTTCCTTAGACATATTTGGCCATTGTTTAAGTGGAGCAGTAATTGCATTGACTGGCAAGAGAGATGCTTTCTCATACTTCCACAGGCATATAGGCTACGTCTACATGAGCAGCTTTTCCCTGGCAAAATTGGTTTTTGTCAGGAATAACTATGGATTGCCTACACGCAAAATGTGTTTTATCAACAGTTGTTTTATAAAAGCTGGCACATCCACCAGCAGTGTTATAAAGTAATTGGAGATACACATCTCCTAGAACTAGAAGAGGCCTCAGGAGGCCATCTAGTCCAGTCCCCTGCCCTCTTGGCAGGACCAAGCAGCATCCCTGACATCTATTTGCCCCAGTCCCTAAATGGCCTCCTCAGGGATTGAGCTCACAAACCACTGAGCTATCCCTCCCCTCTTTTTACATAATTCAAACACACAGTCTTCTGATCAGGAGTCAGACACGCTACCGTTGCGCCACGAGGTCCCAGTTATACCTCCCCCTGTTTAGGTATGACACCTCTCTCGACAGTGTTCTGTCAACAAAACAGCTGTGTAGATGCACCGGGGCCCTTCTGACAGCAGACATGGCTTCCACTTCCCTGGGCAGTCCTGTTTGCAGAGCTTCCACTTAGCCATTCTGCTGAGAGAGGGCTGGGCAGTCTGGCTGCTCTCTGTTGACACAGTGGATTACTCTTTCCCTGTGTCTACACGAGCCACTTCCTTTCGAAAGGGGCATGGTAATTAGCAGGTTTGAAAGATGCTAATGAGGCGCTGCAATGAATATGCAGCACCTCATTAAAATAATGGCAGCTGCGGCAATTCGAAAGTGCACCTTGTCGAATTGCGCGCCGTCCGTGGAGATGGGACCTTCCAAAAGGACCCCCCCCAGTTTTCGAAAGCCCTTCTTCCTAACACCAGATAGGAGCACTTTCGAATCGCCATGGCTGCTATTATGCTAATGAGGCACTGCATATTCATTGCAGCACCTCATTAGCATATTTCAAACCCACTCATTAACATGCCCCTATCGAAAGGAAGGGGGTTGTCTAGACCCAGCCTTTGTGTAGACGCAATCTGTCAACAGAAGTTTTGCCTGGAAATCCTTTCCGACTGTCACTTCTGTCGACAGAGGCTTCTCGTGTAGACATACCCACAGAGTAGATATCAGAGGAGAATTGATTAAAGGTGTGTAGATAAATGCAGTGTTACAGTGTAAAGGGTAGCATTTAACGCTCACATTGCACAGGTGTAAATGACTATACAAGGTGGAGGATTAAACTTTTGTGTTTTAGGAAACCTCAGCGTTTTGGGCCCCTATCCTAGTGAGCGTTGTTTTCAGATTTGAAGGCTGTGTATTCATTATTACGTGCCAACAGTGTGCACAAGATTTTACAGTAGCCCCTCCAATAAGCGCAATTTCTGTTTTCACTTAATGCATGTTAATGCGAGTTAAGTGCAAATTGAAAGAAGCGCAGCTCCCCACTCCAGCCCCAGCTCCTCCTGCTGGGGGAAGCCAAGGAGAAGCCACTCTGCCGTGGCTCTCTACCCACCTGGTGGAGCAGAGCAGGCGGACAGCCACTGCAGTGCCATTTCTCCCCTGCTTCCTCCGGCTCTCACAAGCCCAGGGGAGCTGGGAACCAGGCTGCTGCCTGGTTCCCAGCTCCCCACCCTGACTTGTGTGAAATTCAAGTTATGCGAGGGTGTGCAGGAGCACAATCCTCACATAACTCAGGGGTCTACTGTACAATAGGCAGTAATGGAACCTAAAAATCTAAACAACCAGCCTAAACTATTTTCCATGCTGTTTCAATGCTAATTTTCATTTACATAAGGTATGTAGCACAAGCTAAAGGTTAGAGCAGGGCACTGGAAGTCAGGAGATCTGAGCTGAGCTGGATGAGGCTTGATCAGTTAGTAAGGCTGAAATTCTCAAATGTGTCCATTCTTTTGGAGTGATGCTGTTTGGATGCCCAACTTCAGGCTCTTGAGAGCTGCTGTGCAGACGGATGGATAAATTGCAGGTGTGGGTGCTGAGCACCTCTGAAAATCAGCTCGTCCTCTTCTCACGTTTGGTAGCTAAAGATAAGGAAATTTAAAATGAATTCAGGCTCGTTCAATAATTATGCCTTACCCTCTCTATGCGTGTTTCCTTATTTGTAAAAGGCAGAACCCTTTGCAAAGTGTTTGAGATCTTGAAAGGTACACATAAATGCAACATAGTGTAGTACATTGTAGCGAGAGGATCCTTTCTGCCTCTCTCCCTACATGTGAACTTTCACAAGCAGATACATCTGCAGCTGCTTTTGTAATTCATTCCTCCTCCTCTCCTCCTCCCACAAAGTGAAGCTAGAGTTTCTTGTATTCATTGCTGCAGTCTTCAGCCTGATCCAAGACTTTGCTTCACTGGTATTTAGAACCACATCTCAAATGTGCTTCTTCCCTGTTAGGAGAAGAACTTGTCTGATAATGTTACAGACAGGAATAGCAGTATAATACTTATAATAGGACACCATAAAGACAAATCAATATGATGCTGCCATCAAGGGTATTCTAGTAAAGGATTAAAGCGTACAAACCACCAGAAGTTTACGACTAAACTGCAGAAGTGCCTAGCCACATAATCCATTCCATAAAATCCTGATGTCTTCCATTCTTACATAAATGATATATGGGGAAGGGGAGTCTTTTTAAATAGAATTAAGATTGCAAATAGATGAATTTACAATAGTATTCTTACAACATTGTAGTTATTTTTAAAATAGTTTGTGAAACAGGTAATTTGAAAGCCGTAGTTTTAAAACACAACAAAAAATGCCACTTTGGAAGTACTGAGAAACCATTCCAATGCCACCTTTAACTCTGCTGCCATTCCCTGACTACCACAGGTAAGTTAGATGTGTGGGGCTCTCCCAGAAGGAATAAATGTACATGTTAAAAGGAACAAGGGCCATAGATTAAAGCACAAGACTGTGAAATATGGGTTCTAAGTCTCACTGCCATTGACTTGTGGAGTTTTTTGAGGCAAGTCGCTTAACCTCTTTTTACCTCAGTTTCCCTCTCAATGGGATGGGAAAAATATTTAGAAGTATGTTGTTTATGCTACTAAGCCCTTTGAGATTCTTGAATGGAAGGTGCTATATAAGTGTCAAGTATTATTTTTCTGCCCACAGTGAGGGAATTGAGAAAATTAAAATGATAGCAGTGGGTCCTGTAAGCATCCAAACACTGTTGCATCTCTATTTTTAATAATAAATTACAGTGCTCTGCACTAGTGGTTCTCAACCCTTCCAGACGTTTGCTCTGTCTTGTGTACCCCCCAGATTTCACCTCCTTTAAAAACTTCTTGGTTATACAAATCAAAGTACAAGAAGCGTCACAGCACATTACTGAAAAATTGCTCACTTTCTCATTTTACCATGTATCGGAGAGGTAGCTGTGTTAATCTGTATCTTCAACAACAACAAAATTTCAAAAATAAAATGGAGAGAGAAATCTCTGAGCTGCAATTAATTTGCAAATTTGACTCCAGCAACAAAGGATTAAACAGAGACTGGGAGTGGTTGGCCCATTTCTCTGCTCTGGATGTTCACATCTCCACATTAGAATCTGACAATGGGCCACATCCCCCCTGACTGATCTACTTGTTTTCTTCTCTCTTGATGTATACTACCAATAATGGGCCATTTCCACCCTGACTGAATAGACCTTGTCAGCTCTGGCCCTCCCCTCTACTGAGACCCCCCCCACCTCTTTAAATCCTTCTCTGAACCCACCTTCCCCCCCACACTCATGCATCTGATGAAGTGGGTCTTTGCCCACAAAAGCTTATGCTCCAAAACATCTGTTAGTCTATAAGGGGCCACAGGACTTCTTGTTAATTTTATCACATAATTATAAATAATTTGGAACATAAATATTGTAATTACATTCAGTGTAACAAAGAGCAGTGTAAACAAGTTATTGTATGAAACTTTAGTTTGTACACTCATCCCTCACTATATGAGCACAACTGGTTCCCAAATTTCTGCTCATAGGCAACAACTCGTAAGAGCGACTCTAAATTCCCGTTAAAATACATGTGAAAGTCTTCGATTTGTTCCACGTGCTTGTAATTTGACATAAACCAGTTGAGTTTAGGTACTTTTCTGATGTATTTGAACAGTTTGAAACCAAAAATAGGATGTAGTGTATGGATTTAGAGCAGGGATTCCCAACCTATGGGCCAGGACCCAAACATGGTCACCATTATATTTGTTAAGGGTAACGAGCTGGGCAATTCCCAGCTTCATGCGGCTGTTAAAGAAGCCATTTGCAGTTTCTTAACACTGCTGCCTCAGGCAGCTATCTATCACTTGAGATAACAATTACTTTATGCTTAGGTGCTGAAAGCTTAACACTTGAGTTAATAGGTTTTAACCACTGTTACCTGCTGGGATCAGGAGGGCTGGGGGAGCCACCCAGCTTAGCAGCCCCAGTGATGAAACTGCGGGATGAGGAGGAGTGTCTAAGACTGGGGCCATTTAGGGCTGTGGTGGGGCACGATGGAGGGTGGGAATCTAAGGCTGGAGGTGATTTAGGGATGTGGGGGGGGGTGGTCTAAGACAGGGGAAGTTTGGGGCTGTACGGTGGTTCTAGGGCTGGGGGCAGTTTGGGGCTGCTGAGGGGGGTGCAGGTCTCCTCGCTCCCCAGCCAGGGACCCCGCGGCTTGCTCATATTAGTGGGGGAAGTTCACTCATGTAGTGAACATAGGTGGGTAGATGTGTCCCTCGTTTTAGCGAGTACTCATAAGTAAAGTACTCTTTAAACGAGGGATTGGTGTTGAGTTGGCTAGTGCTTTTTATATAGCCTACTGTAAATTAGGCAACTGTCTGGGGATGTGTCTACACGAGCCCCCTACTTTCAAAAGTGGCTAATGCATGTTAATGCAGGAGTTCAAAAGGTGCTAATGAGGTGCTTCCATGAATATGCAGCGCCTCATTACCATAATGGTGGCTGCAGCAATTTGAAAATGCTGCTTTCAAATCATGCGCCACCCACGTAGCTGGGGGCCTTTTAAAACAACCCCCCAGTCTTCAAAAGGCCCTTCTTCCCAAAACAAATGGGAAAGAGGAGCTTTCAAAGTCCTGGGGGTCATTTTGAAAGGCCCCCGGCTACACACGCAGCACACAATTCGAAAGCAGCACTTTTGAATTGCCACAGCCACCATTATGCTAATGAGGTGCTGCATATTCATGGAAAGCCTCATTAGCATCTTTCAAACTCCCTCATTAATATGCCCCTTCCGAAAGGAGGTGGCTCATGTAAACGCACCCTAAATGAGTTGATGCTTCCTCCCCTCCACACACTGTTTTTCCCTATGGGTATGTGTACCTATGGTGGAGAACTGTGACACTATGCCAAATTAGCATTTTTCATATGCCAATCTCGGAGCGCTTCACAAAGCACATTATTAGCCCTGTTCTCCAGATGGATAATCTGAGGTATAGAGGTTAAGTGGTTGACCCAAGGTCTCACAGTGAGTCAGTGAAAGAAACAGGAGGTAGACTCTAGGTTTCTGACTTTCAGCCCTGAGCTCAGCCCTCTGGATGAATATAGCCCTATACTGCATGTGTAGAATGCTCCAAACTTAATAACTTTCCACTCAGGCTAGGGATATAGAGTTGCATTTTGAGGAAGGTTTTCTCCTTGACATTATCACTGCATTAATGTTGCAATGAAATAGTTATTGCAACTGAAATGGAGGACTCACTGCCTGCAAACATCTCTGCTCTCAGATATCTGGCCCCAGTGCTTGGCTTCTGCTGTGAAGGTACAGGCACTGGTCTTTGCCTTAGTGTCAGGAGGACTGATTGCCATATACAGCAGCTGCGAACTCTGCCAGAGGTATAGAGTGAACAGAAGCTTATGATGCCAGTGAGCTAGCGACTGCCACAACATGAGCTGAACACGCACAGGCTTTACTCAGGCAAAATTCCAGTTGACATCTATTAAAGTTTTGCCCGAGTAAGGATTGCAGGATCACACGCGGTGCTTACGTTCAAACTGTACTTTAAACTGCTTTACAAAAATGCTGTTCAATACCTCACAATGATTGCCTAAGTTTAAGTAATATGAGAATGTAAGAGGAGAAGCTCAAGGGTCAGATTTTCCACTGCCCCTCTTTTTTCTACACAGTGCAGAACTGGATCAAGACCATGGGGGAGCTGCTTTCAGCTCTGAGTCTCTATGCTGGTCCTCATGCAAATTAGAATGTTTATAAGGCATGTTGTTCTAGCTTAAAACATCCAACACTACTCCCCTAAGTCACCATATACTGGCAGAGAATTGGAGAGCTCTGCTCCCTCCCATCTGTATTCCTTCATGCCAATTCACTTCCCCATCCTAGTTACACTTACACACATGCACACAATGGGAGGGACTCAGAGAGGAGCGGCTCCCATGACTTTACACCAACCGGCAATTCACTTCTGCTAGGGGATTCTCAACTGGCCAGATGCAGCTAAATAAAATCCCCTTTGCACTGCTCAGGTGCTCCAAAGGGAACAGAACTGGGGGGTAAGAATCTGGCCTAAGAGCATGAAGAAACTATACAAAACCCTGCTACAAGAACCTGAGATCTCTCTGAGGAAAATAAACTTTTCAGCAGAGTGTGCTCTAAAATTAATATTTAAATTATCTTGTACATTAGAACTATGGTTCTATGTATGTTAGAACCAGTTAATGTATTTTTGGAAGGGGAGTTCTCACTTTTTATAGTCTTTATGATCATTAGCGAATTCATTCTCATAACACACTTGTAAGGTTGGTATTATCACTATTTTACAGATGGGGAAACTGAGGCACATTCTGGTTAAGCGACTTGCCCAAGGCTATGCCATAAACTAGTGGCAGAACTGGGATTAGCGGTCAGGAATTTCTGATTTCCAGTCTTTCACCTTAGCCTATTTACTTATGCTGCCATTCTAAACTTGAAGTGACTCATTTTTAAAAATACATTTTCAGCTTTATGCATCCAACAATAGGGATCTAACAATGGGGATTGCAACAGAAGGGCCCTTCAGTCCTATGTAGAACACAGAATATGCCACCTTCTTATGGATACATTTCTTAGAATATAAGCTTTTCAGGGTGGAGGTCTTTGCTTTGCTGTACGCTAGTCTAGTGCCAGAAGTCTTGTACACATGGGAACAGGGGTATCTAGTCAAAACCACAGTCAATTTAATAAGTAATAATTGCACTACACAGGAACACAAATTATCACAGTATTTAATATATCATGGGATCACAGACAAGATCCCACAGCAGAAAATTACGGCATCAGTATATTCAGGGCATCACATTAAAATACGATGTGCCTGGAAAGCACTGTTGGAATTATATCACTATCCACCGTGCCACAAGTGTGCAGAGGGAATTGCACTATAATCCGTCATGCAAGGAGGATCCTAAAGAGATTGCATTACAGTACCTCACAAGATGAGGGTGCTATAATGACTACAATGCAATCCATCACCTAGTGAAGACACTATGGAGACTTTGCTAACGTCTCTTTATGGTACATTGTAATTTGCCATTAGGAAGAGTGGGCATCTGATTACAGAATGAGGCACCCCTTTAAATTATATGAAATCACTAAAGCGATTATAATAGCATTCAGAGACAAGAAATACACTTAATTACATTATAATGAAAGATTGAAAAAGGGCTCCTGTTATGATCCTGTTTTGATGCACTAGTGCTGACAAGCTTAATAGGAAGAACCCTTTGCAGTACTGTACTTTTACATACGCATTTATGATAAACTTTCCTCGTGATTCATTAAAGCTTATTAAAAGGCCCTTCCAAGGCAGTACTACCGCAATGACAAAGGTTATCTGTGAAGTTTAACAGGCATGTGTGATAGACATTGCAAATTCGAGTAGGATATTTGGGCAAATACAATATTGACGTTAGAAAGGTTATCTGTATCTTTGTGATCCTATTGTATCACTCTTGTAAAAAAGTTATTTTCGTAAACCAGGAACTAAAATCATGATAATTCTGATTCCTGCAATGGGTAAGCAATTCCAGAGAAGTAGCACCTGTACAGAGAATTGGATAAACTAATTCAGACTGAGTCCCTGAGGCCTAATGAGACAAAGAAATGGCTTTTGTTATAAAAGGTTAGGTTTAAACTGACTGAGAGAGACCCTCAGTTTAATCTAACCAATGGACATGAATCTTTGACCAAGGGGAGGGGGCAAACCCTGCTAGTAGATTGGAGGCTACCAGGGTCTCCCTTAGGTCTGCCGGGGCGGGGGACCACTGGTACAATTATCATGTGTTTATACTTTTTATTATTGAACACATTTTCTCTAAATTTGCTTTGTCTTAAACCGCACACACACAGATGCCAACTCCCTCTCTACCGGGGGGGGGGGGGTGCTGGACCCTCTCCCCTTGGGCAAGACACCCCGCCCCCCAGGTGAACATTGCAAAGAAGAGGCTACAGCTATAGAGTGACATCCTGTGAGAAAGCCACAAAGAGCAAATCAGGCAGCAGAGTTGGGGTGAGTGGGACAGGTATAGGGACTTTCCTGGATCAGTTAAGAGCACAGCATCTGAAGAAGCACATCTCTGTCTGCTTAATACAGGGTCCCTGAGCCAGAACCCAGAGTAGAGGGCGGAGCTAGGTTTCCCTAAGGCTGTTTCTACACATGCCACTTTCTCTGAAAGTGGCATGCTAATAAACAGCCTGAAATATGCTAATAAGGTGCATATGTAAATTCCCAGCACCTCATTAGCATAAGGTCACATGGTTTGGAGTCCAGAAGATGCTTTTCCAGATTCCAAAAAGGTGTGTAGAAGTGCAGCCCCCTCGTCTTCTGGAAGGAAGTCCTTCTGGAGGCCCCCTCTTCCCAAATATTCCCAGGGGCCGCGCTTCTACATGCCATTTTGGAATCCAGAAGAGCGTCTTCCAGACAGCAAATCATGTGACCTTATGCTAATGAGGTGCTGGGAATTTACATATGAACCTTATTAGCATATTTCAGGATGTTTATTAGCATGCCACTTTTAGAGTAAGTGGCATGTGTAGAAACAGCCTAATAGTCTCTGTGGAAGGGGCAGTAAGACCAACAGATAGAAAATTTAGCATATGGTAGGGCTGAAGACTGACCCCAAAAATGGCCCAAGGGGAGGCAGGGGCTGAAAGCTCTTTTGAGTAGGGATGTTTTATGAACTTTCTATTAGGCATTATTTGTTACTTGGAAAGGGGACTGACCTTTAGTGGACTTAGCCAGAAGGATGAGGAATGGGAGGCCTATGAGAATAGTGCAGGAAAATGAGATGTAACAGAGAGGGAGTCGTGCTAGTCTATATACTATCAAAACAAAAAAACAGTCAAGTAGCACTTTAAAGACTAACAAAATAATTTATTAGGTGAGCTTTCATGGGAAGAACTTTTGTGGGAAGAAGAGCTTTCATCTGAAGAAGTGGGTCTGTCCAATGAAAGCTCACCTAATAAATTATTTTGTTAGTCTTTAAAGTGCTACTTGACTGCTTTTTTGTTTTGAAAATGAGGCGGTTTGAAGAATACTGCCTTTGTCTTCAGCTCAGAAACGTATTTATATTACACTTACATCTGTCCAAATGATCACTAAATGATTCCCGCCTTTGGTTTTGTGTACGATTTGTAGCTGAATTTTTAACTGACCGCTTTGGAAGCATTTAAATATCCAACCACATTTAACTAAGAAACAAAAGTGTCAAGTCCTGAAGTCCATATTTTGAGTCCAATTTCATCACTGACTTGCATGGGAGCAGGAATATACTCAAGCATTTTGGTCAGGCTCGAAAATGTACTCTTCTAATCTGAAACTTCCCACGGGACACTGCCAACTTTCAAGATAAGCATGACAGCAGTGTCAGGATGGGTACAACAAAGCACGTGGATGGAGAGAAGTTATCAGATATCTCAAACAGCTGACTTTACAGAATTTAATCCCCTAAGGCAGGAAGAAAAGGCCACTTTCTTCTTTCCCAGCAATTGGCAGAATGAGATGACTGTTGTGGAGTGTCAATATTTGTCATTTTTGGAGACTTGTCTCAAACCTGTGATCGGGATAACTTGGATGGTTACATCAAAATTAATGCATCACTGAGCTAACTACTGGGGAGGAGAAGAAATGGCCTTGTACCCAATTAAAAATTATACTTGGAATATGACCTTCCGAAAGTCCCTCACAGCGCTGATCATAATGAAGCTTCTGAGCTTCAAGCTGCTACTACAGCCCTGTTTGCAGCACTCCTGACTTTCTATGTAGCCAGACTGTATTTCCTATCAGTGTCCCAGTGGTCAGCCCCACCAGTCACACATTCTGTTCCTCCTGTGGTTGTGGCTGGGCTCCTTGCCCTCAGCTCTTCAAGAATCAGTTTCTTCTGGCAAATCCCCTTTTACTCAGCCCCACTCTTTTCACTTCCTTCTTCTCTAACTACTTCCCAGCTGCCTTTTCTCCATGGATGTCATGTCCCCATCCCAGTTGGAGCTGCCCTCTTATAGGTTGTCACTCACCTCAGGACAAAATTCTATGCTGCTGCATCACAATTGCAGGCCCTGGTATTACCCCCTCCTAGTTGAAACTACAGCAGCTGCTAGTGCTGGGGCCAAGATTTCTATATAGACATCATAAAGCACATTTTTCCTGCTCATGTTTGTTTGTATTTTTCAGGAAATCTCTGAGAAGCCGCGCTTTATAATTGGTGGAGCCAATCGAACTGATATTTGCCAAGGGGAATTAGGTATGACATTTTGTCTTCTGTATTATGTTTTGCATTTCATTTAGCTTTAGCTTTTACTTGCTTGATAGGAGTCTAAAACATCTATGTTTCCTTGCAACAGCTCTTCTCAACCAAGCCACCTTGCCCTGCAGGGTTTTAGATGAGGACTGTGAGAGATAAGCTGCTGAGAGTAAATGTACTTTGCTATTCCTATTGTGAAGTTTATCGTAGGGCAGCGTTTTGCAAGGCCTATTTTTTTCCAGGCTTTCAAGAGCAGAGTGAGTTAAGGAGACAAAGTCTAAAACTGTCTGTAGAGTGTAGAGAGAGGCTGAGGAAAAGTCTAGTCTAATAGTTTATTCTGTCAGATTTTAATTAATTCCATTATAATGGCTCCTAGACTCCTCAAGCATGTCACAGCTCCATTGAGCTAAACCCTGCACATGCACACCAAACAACAGTCCTGCTCCAAAAAACCTTATAATCTGAAAAACAAGGGGCAGCACCAGAAGAGGAAGGGAAGATAAGGCAACAGCAAATTTTGGGTTAGACAAGCTGTGTGTATGGATCAGAGGCAATAATCATATGCCAGAAGCAAAGAACAGGTGCGTTTTGAGAAAAAGCTAATTATTCCAGTTATACTAGATACACAGAAAGCTGGCTATACAGTAGGAATAGACAGAAATAATGAAAATGGTGTCTTTACTTGCTCAAGACAGCACATAAGCTGTCCTACACTGATGATACCCTCTCCCTCAGGTGCACTCACTTTTTCCCTACCCCATAAGTGGCCGGTTTGTTTTGGACTACATGTTTGTATATGTTACTAAGCACATTTCTCTGCACCTTGCAAAAGCCTGTCTTTGCAGATACTATACCAACTGAGAATTAGTGCTTTATTGCTACATCACTTTTCACCATTTTATAAGACAGTAAAACCCATCCACACTGATGTTTTAAACCACGTATGTTAGTTCTTCAAGTGTAAACAAGTGAGTTAACTACACCGACTTTTACTGGACCAGAGTAACAATAATAAATCAAGTTAGCACAATGGCTGTGCCCTTAGTTACAAGCAGTATCCAGCTCTGCTTCATTCTGGGGTTCAAGCTTTCACTTCAACTGCTGCACTGACAAACCACTCTGCCTTGAAAGTGCAGTGTTCACACACAGTCACGATAGTACGGTATGCTCCAAACACCACTGGGTAAGCAACATGTGTTCAAATCAAAAAGGAAAACAAACTATTTACGTTTTTTCTAAAAAGGTGCTGCTATAGCTTTAAATCCAATTTATGAGAGGCCATGGCTCTGAGTCAATGGTACTTCAAACCACAGGGCTTGGCCTGAGGTCTTCGTGTAACTACCAAAGTAGCACAAACAGATATCAACTAGTGAAAGTAATTCTTAGAGGCTTCTAAACACAAACCTACCTCCACAGAACATGCTGGGCTGCACTTAAAACACTGCAGCAGCACAGCTGTATGCTTTAGTGAAGTGCAGCTTTATTGATGGGAGAGCTGCCTCTCCCGTCGCCTCTGTGAGAGGCAGTTAAGTGTGGCAATGGGAGAAGCACTCCTGTTGACATAATGCTGTCTACACCGGGGTTAGGTCAGTATAGCGGTGGTGCACTGAGTGATTTTTTTGCTGCACTGAACAATGCAGTTACGCCAATGTCTGTTTATGGCGTAGACCTGATGTAACAAAATTAAATACAGACGGTCATCAGCTTTCTCTTTCCCTTTGTGCTGGTGAGGACACAGGAGAAAGTCCTGATATACTCATACTGCAAATCACCATTAGGGCGAAAGAGGACATCCAAGAACCACGAGGGTTCAGGTAGCATTTCTCTTTGAAATGTTTCAGCTTCTTCTCCACCCCTTCAACACGCCACACATCACAGACAAAGATGACCCTAAGCCAAGTGAGCCAATCTCTCCCCTCCTCACAGCTCCCAACAGGCATTGTTCCAAGGCCTCCATTGTTTTCCTTTCCACAAGCTCACAGACTCAATTCAGCAAAATCAGAGGCCAATGCTTTGTGGGTTTTCTAAAGCCCTGACAACATCAGCTGTGACTACACAGTTACGATAAATGTGTAAGATCAGCTCTTTGCTTGTCTTAAATTGTGATGTAATAACCCACCAGACCATTATATCAAATAATTCCCTACTATTCTGCAGAACTTCGGGAACAGTTGCTCCAGAGAGGATGAAAAGATGTTTTATTCCTATGTTTTCAACCAAAGATAGACAGCTGTTTGTTATTTTTACATGCCAACAGTATGCTCAGCCCTGAACAGGACCAATAAAAAAAAAAAAAAGCAAGTCCTAGCCCACCCCTAAGATTTACAGTTTACACACACACAACACAAATATGCTGCCAGTTAAGGCCTTAAGCACCAAGGCTTTAAGGATTGTTTCCTCTGTTAGTGTGTATTTTATTCAATGTAATTGTCTGAGTAGGTAGAATTTGGGGGCTTGATGAAAGAGGTAAATTTTGAAGAAGAAAAAGAAGGGATGTAGCAGCCCAATGCCCTGGGTTTTGTTAAAAGTGTGCCTTAAGCGAGAGCAGGCAAATTTACCCTGCACCATGATTTATATTACAATAGCTTCTAAGGACTTCCATCAAAGATTACAGCCCACTCTGCTAGGGGCTGTACACACAAAGGCTGGGTCTACACTTGCCCCCAACTTCGAAGGGGGCATGGTAATCAGGGCCACAGGAGATTACTAATGAAATCCTGCGGTGAATACGCAGAACTTCATAAGGCTAATTCTCCCCTGGGGCAACTTCGAAGCATCAAACTTTGAAGCGCCAGCATGCCTGTAGCCATGGGCACTTCAAAGTGCCCGCGCTACTTCAAAGTCCCTTCACTCCTCGAGGTACTAACCCATTAAGATACTAACCCTCAGCATAAAGTTGCATTTATTATTTTAAAATGTAACTTTTTAAAAACCTTAAGAATAGAATGGTGCAAACATGAACACAGGTTCAAAGGAGAAGAGTTTTTTCCATATTACAAAGCAGCAAATAAACCCCACAACAACAGGATAAGCAGAACTGGATTGTTGCCCTGAGAATGAAAAATCAGAAGATGCTACTATGCTGATAGGACAGCCACACTGAGAATGGAAAATCAACCCATAAAACATAGCCACAAATGTGCCAAAATCAGATTGATGGGGAACAAAAAGGCAGTGATGCAGACCCCAGTATATCAGCCATCTGGTAGGCTCTTGAAGCGTGCTGCCTGTGGTCTGCCATACAGCCTAGAGCAGCCACACACAATAGAGGAGTACAGGACCCTAAGGATTTGTGAATTCATATTACAAATTCTAAGCAAGCCAGAGAAAAGCATATATCACAGACTCAAGACTCCTTCCCAACCTTTGGGGCAGGGATGGTATGTTTGTTGAGTGTTTAGCAACTAGAGTTCCAAACCTGACTGGTGCTAATGGGCACTTCCATAGTACGATAGTATTAATGTGCTATACATACTAAAATGCATCACAATACACACAGAACCCATTAGTGATTGGAGGAGTGGGACCACTTGTTTTGTAGAATTTTGCCTAAATGTCTTTGACCCTGCATTTTGTCTGCTGTTTCCGCTTGTTTACAGGTGACTGCTGGTTCCTAGCTGCCATTGCTTGCCTGACATTGAATGAAAAGCTACTCTGCCGAGTCATACCTCACGATCAGTCCTTCATAAAAAACTATGCTGGGATTTTTCACTTTCAGGTGAACCCTATTCCAACAGCAGCATATAGCACAGAGGCAGTATTATCCAGAGAGCTATGCAGAGCACTTATTGGTCTGACAGTCCAGGAAAGAAGTGTTCGCTTTGTCTCATCTATCCATGACACTGCAAGTGACAGGGGGAATTTATTTCCTACACCTCCCCCCATGCCAGACTATTCTAGGAAAACCAGAACAAACAACTTGCCGCCAAAATTAAGGAGCATTAGATCACCGCTGAAACATTTGCAGACTAATATGCCCCATCAGAAAGTGAGAGCAACAGGTGTTCCCTAGGACTGCTCAGCTGTCCCATGATGCCCACTACATGGGCTATAGATAAACTGTTAACTGGAAAGGGGACCTATTTTTAATCCCTAAAACAGTTGGTCGCTATTGAAGACATATTGTAAAAGAATTGATGATTCGCTGATTGTTTTCTATTTTACCTGTGATCCTAACTCTGAAAAGACTCCCTTCAGGGCTGTTTATGCTGCAGGAGTGAACTCGGTTCATCTACCCCCTTGCAGCTGTCACTGCCATTTTACAATGTCTCTTCTCAACTTCTTACTCCCACCTTCCTGTTTGCAGTCTGGATGGATGTGATTATTGTGAATGTGTAGAGAGACGACAGGAAACTGAAGTTCTTTATTTTCTCACAAAACAAGGACAGTGCAGCACAAAGTCCTCCACCTGGCAGAAAATCCAACCCAAAAACCCTAGCAGTGTTTCTGAGTGACAGGTCCATACAGAAGCCATTGCTGCTTGTCTGGGAAGAATCAGGCTGCAAGGGGAGAAGAAGGTGGACACTTCAGAAATTAGAGTAGGAAGGAAGGAGTTAAAGAGATGTTAGAATAGACTAGAAAGGGAGCTTGAGAGGTCATTGAGTCCAGTCCCCTGAACTCTCAGTAGGATCTATCACCATCATCCCTGACAAATGTTTACCTGACCTGCCGCTAGGTACCTGAAAGCTGTTATCATGAAATACATTTGAAGGCTCTCCTCACGAGGATTGAAATTTCAAACCCTAGTTTACAAGGCCAGTGCTCTGCTGCATGGTTATTTGAGAGAGAGATGTTTTGGGAGGGTAACTCAAGAGATTCGGTATAGAAAGGAGACCTTCACTTTTAATTTGTACTTGGTGACCATCTAAATGAAGCCAGTCTTTGCCCAGGAAAGCTTATGCTCCAAAATATCTGTTAGTCTATAAGGTGCCGCAGGACTTCTTGTTGTTTTTGAAGATACAGACTAACTTGGCTACCTCTCTGATACATCTAAATAACATGTTTCTTAGTTTTCCAGCATCAAGGCTGAGCACCCACAGCTCCTACTGACATAAATTAGAGCTGTCAGTATTCAGCACCTTTGGAAATCAGGTCTCAAATGTGTAGCAGAGACCTCCGAAAATGTTTAGAAAATAGACAGAATTCATAACAGTGCTTCGCTAGCTATTGGACTTCCCTTGCCTGATGGCTTTTCTAACTCTTAATCCAGATTTCCTTCCTACCATACTCATTAATACATTTGTCTGTCCTCTTTTATTCAGTTCTGGCGCTATGGAAACTGGGTGGACGTTGTCATTGATGACTGCTTACCGACATATAACAACCAGCTGGTCTTCACCAAATCCTCCCAGCGCAATGAATTCTGGAGTGCTCTGCTGGAAAAGGCCTACGCAAAGTAAAGGAATACTTCAGAATTTCACTGTAGCTCCAAAACCCTTACGTCATACGCTGTGTGCGGGGAGGTGATGATGTGTCTATACACAAGAGTTAACACAATTTTCTTCCAAGTCATCATAGCAACAAGCCATAATGAGGAGTGTTATTGGATTTCTCTCAGAGAAGCCCCCCTTTGACAAATCTATACATGCAAACAACATTTTACCAGGGTTTTCATGTAGTTAGCTCTAGTGCCTTAGACTTGGGACAGGGAGTAAGAAGCTGTGTAGAGTAGTTTCCATAGTCTGGCCTGCTGCTTAACCCAATGTCAGCAATTAGATCTAAAAACCCCAGATGGCTTTTTCTTTTTTGTAGATATGGGTGGGTGAACCACATTATTAAACTTTTCATCATGACCTTTAGCAAACTGACAAAGTAGAACCAGGATTGTTTATAGTATAACTTTTTTTTCCATCTTTCCAAGACTCCATGGATCCTATGAGGCTCTGAAAGGAGGCAATACCACAGAGGCCATGGAGGATTTCACAGGAGGAGTGACCGAGTTCTATGAGATAAAAGATGCACCCAAAGATATATACAAAATCATGAAACATGCCATTGACAGAGGATCACTCATGGCCTGCTCTATCGATGTAAGTCCATATGAATGTTATGGATAAGTTGCACTGGAATGCAAAGGAGTGGGGTCTCTAAATCACGGGTCAGTCACAGATGCTTTTTTCAGGGCTTTGCTAAACTGACATAAAGCAAGTCTATGGGGAAGAGGATTTCTGGTAGATCTGACTTAAAAATCCCGCCAGAAAGGGTAACAACTTCCATTATATTATTGATGACTGGCTCTTGAAAAGTTGACAAGAAGGCTTTGTCTATACTTGCATTCTTCTTTCAAAAGAGGAATGCAAATGAGGTGTCAATTTACATATCTTGTTCTTCATTTGCATAATCTCTTTTTGGAAGAGAGTCTTTCCAAAACAAGCAGTGTAGACAGGGCTCTTTTGAAAATAAGCCCCATGTTTGAAAGAACCCTTCTTACTCAAACAAAATAGGAAGGAGGTTCTTTCAAAGGTGGGGTTTATTTTCAAAAAAGCCCCATCTACACTGCTTTCTTTCTTTGAAAAGAATCTCATCCAAAAAGAGATTATACAAATGAAGCATGAGCTATGTAAATCAGTGCCTCATTTGAATTTTTGATTTCCCTCATATGCATTCCTCTTTCGAAAGAGGAACGCATGTATAGCTGTAGTCGAAGAGTCCACACCCAAAGAAGAATGTAAGATGTTCAAAAGATGTCCCTTTTGCATCAGGTTTCACCAAAAAACAAAAATGTTAAAAAAATGGCATTTTTTTTTATTCCAGCTTGCACAGAGAAGGGACCTAAATCCTGACGTTTTTACTCATTTTTTAATGATGTCCACATGCAGACCAGCTCCCACAGTAGTCATTAAGAGTGCATCTACACTAGCCAGTTACTTCGAAGTAGCCGGCACAATGTTGACATAGCACGCAGCGTGTCTACATGCACCGTGTGTTATTTCGACGTTGAAATCAACGTTAGGCGGCTAGACATCGAAATCACTATTCCCATCCGAATAGTGCCCTACTTCGACATTGAACGTCGAAGTAGGGTTTGTGTAGATGATCCGCATCCCGCTACTTTGAAATAGTGGGGTCCTCCATGGTGGCCATCAGCTGAGGGGTTGAGAGATGCTCTGTCCAGCCCCTGTGGGGCTCTACAGTCACCGCGCGCAGCAGCCCTTAGCCCAGGGCTTCTGGCTGCTGCTGCTGCTGCAGCTGCAGCTGCAGGTCCATGCTGCATTCACAGGATCTGCAACCGGTTGTCGGCTCTGTGGATCTTGTGCTGTGGAGTCCAAGTGTGTCTGGGAGGGGCCCTTGAAGGGAGCATCTTGGGGCTTTGCTGGCCCCTTATTTCGATGGGGAGCACTTGTGTGTGTGGACGCTCCGCATTTCCTTCCAGGGTGGCTCCTTTTGACGTTCTCCGTTGCTACTTCGACGTTCAACGTCGATGGCACCAGCCCTGGAGGAAGTGTAGACGATACGCGTAGAAGTAGCCTATTTCGATGTTCTTACATCGAAATAGGCTACTTCGACGTAGTGTGCTAGTGTAGATGTAGCCTAAAAGTTGCCTTAAAGATGGACTAAATTAAAGCCTCAAGATTTGTCCTACAAGGAGTAAGGAAAGAAGCCCTGTTTTGTGGTCTGAGCAAGGGACTGTGAGCTAGAAGACATCAATTCTTTTCCCAGCTCTAAGACTTCAGGCCTTGAGTTGTTCTATACTGGTGGACTTCTACACCCAGAACCCCATTGACTTCAGTGGGTTCCTCTGGGGCAGAAGAATCTGCTGTGCACAACAGCTTGCAGGAGGGCCCAGTGGTGTGTCTTGGGGCAAGTCATTTAACCCGTGTGCCTCAGTTTGCCCGTCACATCCCTGGATCTCAAAGTGTTTTACAAAAGAGGCCAGTATCATCATCCCCGTTTTACAGATGGGGAAACTGAGGCACGGGGAGAGGTAAGATTTGTGCAAAGTCACCAGCTGACCAGTGGCATAGTTGGAAATAGAATCCAGGACTTCTGAGTTCAGTCTAGTACTCTGTCTTTTAGAATACACTGCCTTTGTACCGTGCTTCATAAGAGCGCAAGGGAGCTATAAAAGTTTAAAGAGGTACTACTCAGCACAGTATTTCTGAGGCTTTAATTTTCTTACAGCCTAAAACGATCAAATCGGTGTCCTGACCCTGGGGCCGCAAGAAATACATCCAACTGGGGAGGGGGGGTGATATTAATGCACTGCCACTGATATTGATTAATATGCCAGAAAAGTGATGAGAAAAAGAACAAAAATAAACAAAACAACTTATTTGTGAAAGTATCAAATTACAAGCTAACTACATAAAAATGGAGAAGGGAGAAGAAGAAAGAGGCGTCAAATTAATTACTTTATATAAGTCCACTTGACCTTTTCTGCAAGATTCCTGAGTATTTCATGAAGTTCTGATTTTCAAGACCATTAGTTGCACAGATTAAAACATCAGGGTTGCAGGGCTGGGAGCAGGGAAACATACACATTTTATTGTACTTGAATTCTGAAGTCTCTTCCAAAGAAGCATCTCAGGATTTTCAGTTGGAACTGTACTGCACCAACTGTCACGTTGCTTCATGTAATTATGTGTGGGCATGACATCACTTCATAAGGTGACATAATTGCATGGTGACACAGTACCACTCACACAAACGCAGGTAAGCAGATGGGGCACCGCCATATCTTTTTGGAAGGAAGCATTCCCACTGAGGTGGAACAGACGTAGGGAGCAACATATAACTTTTGTGAAGTGAGTAAAACTATGTGCCCTCTGACCCCCACAAGTGTCCCATTTCTCTCTGGCCTCTGTGCAAAACCGAGTCTGTCATAGTTAGAGACACGGCTCATTTCAGTAAGAGCTTAGGACTGTGGAGCTACAGTAGTAACACGACTGCTCTCATGTCATTGAGCCCTTTAGATAAAAGAGCAGATCTTCTGACATGTAATGAGGGAGAATGGAAGTTCTCTAAGTTTCCACCTCTTTCTAATTTTCCTTTTTTCTTTTATTTGCCCTTTTTTTTTCTCTTATCTTTCTTCACTAAATTCACTTTCCATGCACCACTTCCTTCTCCCATTTTCTGTACCAGGACAATATGGGCTTTTCGTATGGTGCAGCCCCTCAAAGTGATCTTGGGGAATTAATTGCCCGGATGGTGAAGAATGTGAACAGCATGCCAAGCACTGACTCGACTCCAAACCTCCAAGGCACAGATGAAAGGCCAGCCTGGGTTTGTATGCCTCAAGCAATGACTGATCCTCTGTCTCCTACCTCATAACTGTTGCCCCTGTAACCACACCAATAAGAAAAAAACACAGTAATTGTATTTTGAAATCCCTAACGCACTACATTGAGTTATACCATATCAGCTGAAGATAGCAAAATATTGATCTAAAACATGCTGGGTGTCTGTGTGTTCTTAAGTAATGAATTATTTTAATCCTTTCAAAATCTGGTTACAGATATAAATCACCCAAAAGCTGTTGGCCATGTTTACACATACTGGTAGATTGGCATTGCTGTGATTGATGCAGCAGTGTCTATTTAGCAGCTCTAGCAAAGACCCACTTAGTCAGTGGCATAGTGCTCTCCGGTCAACTCTGGTATTCCAGCTCCCCTAGAAGAGTAAAGTTAAGTCGATGGGAAAAAGCCTCTCCCATCAACACAGTGTGGTATAGCCACTGCAATAAGCTGACCTAAACTACGTCAACTTTGGTTACATTAGCCACATAACTGAAGTAACATAGCTTAGGCCAACTTACCAAGAAAGCATAAATAAGTCCTATCTTAGCATCTAAAAATGCAGCTGTCAGTTAAAATAACAGCTTAGCACTCATGCAAACAACTTTCTATCATTAGGAAAGCAAACAGCAAAAAAGTGTCAGGAATACTCAACTTCTCCCTTCCAGTAACAGTACTATGTCTCAGTTTAAGCCTTGGTTAACCACATGACACTTAAACACAAATTTTCAGCAGCCTTCCATTAGTGCCCCCACAAAATGTGCAGATGCATTAATTTGCTTGTGCAAAATACACATTTTTGTGTGCAAAATAGCTAACAGTTCAGTTACTAACATGATTTACTTAGGAAACTGAATGGCTATGACCACAAATAAGTGCACAACAGCTGCAGATTCTTTAATGAAGTCCCTTACTTGGGAGGGAAGGTGAAATGGAGAAAGTAAAGAAAGAGCAGATGGACACAAGATCTCCATCTTTCACAAAGTAAAGGCTTTTTGAGGGCCCTCAATCCATAAGCAAGAGCTCCTTGGCCCTTGTTTTAATATGTGGAGAATTGTGGAAATTTTGTTCACAGATATGTAAGATCCTCAAAGTCAGTTGTAGTAAGAAAATACCACAGAGACTGACAGAAGAACAATTGTGCCTTATAAGAAACACTGGAAGACAAAAGAGAAATACATCAAGAACTACATAGAAGAATTCAGAACATGGGAATTGATCTGCATGATAAAGGCTGGGGAATTTCAAGTATATTAGAGTCAGGAGCACTGGGATGTTTAAGATAGAAGCATACAAGTACTGGATAAAAGGGAGATTTGCTGTCCTTCCCCATTTCATTGTTAAAGACTACCACTCACTCCTGGGTGCTGCCTTTCAGTAATAAAGTAAAAGATGCTTGTCCATATATAATATTATAGAGCTCAAACTTTTGTTTGTAACATTTCTGCTGTGAACGCAAACGAGACAAATTAATTTGGAAGTTAGCAAAAAGACAGATGGAGAAATAGAACTTCCCCGTTTGACAGTTTTTAGTCTTGCAAAATGATGTAAATCATGTCATTTCCTGCACGTATTCTTGTCTCATGGACACTGACCCTCCTTGTTTGCATGCACAGGCTGCCCAAACTGCCCTTACTCACCTGTCACTGTCATAGGCTTCCTCCTGTGGTACCGTCAGAAGTCATAATTCTGGGAAGTCACTGGCTCAAAGTGCTACCTCTTAAAGAGTCAATTCAGCAGGGATGTGGATCAGTGGACTAGTGGCAGGAGCAGCATGAGAATTTAAAAACTGTAAACGTTGAGGACTGTTGAGGGAAGGAAAATTAAAAAAAAATGAGACGACAAAGAAATGAGAAGAGAGCTCAAAAGTAAGTTAGGAAGTATGTTCGAAATGGTAAAAAGAGAAAGAGGCAATGGGCACAGAATGGAAATAATGGAACATTATTTTGACATCCATGTTCATTCTATTGTATCTTGACATTTATATCAATTCAGCAACATGGTATCTAACTCAATTAATTCTCTGCTTCCACCTCTCCCTGTCTTATCTCTCATCAGAAATGACAGGAATGGCTTTTGGCGGGTGCATGCAATCCTTCCACAACATATATTGTTATACTACAGTAGCCCCGGGACCAGGAGGTTGCCCAATATTGAAATATTCTAGATAATTGAGAGCAATACAGAACACTAAATTAAAAACTAGATTGGATAGTAAGAAACAAACAAAAATATATGAAGAGTATTGTACACTGTAAGCTTATACTGTATTTGCTGTATTTATTTGTATTTACTTTCAATATATTGTACTTCAGCAAAACATAACTAAAATTTACATATGGTTAAAATGCCAGTTATTTGAGTGTGCCAGATGATAAAATGCCAGATATGGGCTCCTTTTCAGTGACAAAAAATTGTAGAGGCGGCGAGGAGGATTTCATATTTCTTTTCATGAATACAAATGTGATTACTTGGGCCTTCCTTTTGTTGCTAATCAGCCCTTGTATCAGTTAGAGCTTATACCTGTCATAACCCTCTCTTCAATTCTCTCTCTTCAGCTCTGGAAATAAAAATGTTAGGTACCTGGACTGCTGGTTACCAGGACAGCCACTGTATTAATGCCTCTCTGCAAAGTACTTAGGACACCTAAGCCTCTGTCAGCTAGCCTCTACCCTTGAGCACATCACTCTTGAAACTCAATTGGTCAGACTGTTTTTAGATCATGGCTGGTACAAATCATTTTGAAATATAATGCACATCCCCCCAAAAAAATGAGAATACATGTTAATATAAGCAGAAACAAAACATAACATAGGACATTTTCATGCTATCAGTGTAAGAGCACAGGATGGTGAAAAGTTCAGAGAATTCTAAAATGTAGAGTTTTAACTCTCTTGTTACAAACGGAAGTGCAGTAGAAACTTGCTAATCCACATTGTCACTGTCAGTTTTCAGCAAACCCTGAATAGCAGAAACACTACAGAAACTTTATATTGCTTAGACTGCATTATTTTGATTGAATATTGCATAGGAAGTATACTAGTGTGTTATACTCCCAGTAAACCAGTATATAAAAACCAATAAACCAAACTAAAAATAAATAAGCAAAGCACATTTGTGAGTTAATTAATGGCCTATTATTTTCATTCACTTACTCTTACTGAGATAAATGAGTCTTGCAGTACAAATTAGTGAGGTAACTCTTTGGCCCACAAGGTGGGTAAACACAATCTGATCTGGCATTACTTGGCAGAGTACATACTCAATCTCCAGTTGCAGAAAGACAGTGATATATTTTGCAATGTCAAAGGCTATATTGGGACTCATACTAGGTCTGAGCCAGGAAGCTCAGATCAGAATATGAACTTTACTGAAGTTTGTGATGTGATTAGAGCTAGGATTTCAGTTTAGTTCTCTCATTAATTCATTTGTTGTGTTACTGAACAAGACACCTTGCCTGAAGATGCACTAAAATGTATATTTATTCAGCCATCTTCATACTGGGCTGTGGGAACTATTAGCATGCATTTGTTAACTTTAATCTGGGATACTGGAGATTATGTACTATATGTATTTTACAACTTTTTAAACTAAAGTTTGTATTTTGGATAATTTAAGCATTATACCAAAAAAACTGTAAAATTTCTTTAACCTGGACATTGGATAATTTTAACATTAGCTTTAATAAAAAATCAGTTTATTATGTTTCATAAATCCAGTGATTTTTGTGTGTAGAAGGGATCACATCAATCAGCTAGTCGGAGATTTGGTCTGACACAAGCCAAAGAATTGTGTTCATTAATTCCTCCATTAAACTCATATCGTATGGCTTAATTACAACATTTTTTTAAGAAAGAAATCCAATCCCAAAGACTTCAGGTCATAAATAATCTGTCACATCTTTTAGGATGTTGGTCTGATCTGGTGTAGCCTCTCTTAGGAGCAGACTATAACCCAACCTTGCAGTCAGATTACTTGCATGACTTATGGGTTTCTTCCCATTCTAACATCTATGACACTATGAAACAGAAGCAAATGATCATTGTGGCAATTTCCAAGTGACATAGTTGGTGGCCTAGTGCGGTGCAGAGGGAGAACATGGCTATCTGAAGTATGGAACTGGGTCTGTTATGTGCTTTTTACTGTTTCTATTCCATGTTTTACAGACTATAGTCCCAATGCAGTTTGAGACCCGCATGACCTGTGGACTAGTCAAAGGACACGCCTATTCAGTTACTGGAGTAGAAGAGGTATGTATGGATTTATCCTTTCTTGGGAAGAAGCTGTTGTTTTGAACAGACAAGCAATATGCAGAACTGTCAAAAGAGGAATAAAGAGTTCGGAGGTTTTTGTGAACAAAATAAACATTAAAATAATCAAAATTTTCTTGAAAATGAAGAGGTAGAAACCCATCTGGAACTTGGCTTGGGGGTGGGCATAGAGGAGTGTTCAGAAAGTACAGCAAATTAAACCCAGGGTGCAAGAGAATTCCCGTATGCCCACAGCCAGGCTGCCACCTGCTGGGAAATCATCACTTCAATGGAAAGGCTGGAGACTTCTTTGGAATACTTACATGCTGCTGTAAGAAGTGGGCATGAGTGATTCAGCAGGTAGTACATTTCCTTCAGCGCCCGTAAGTTATTTATACAATCTCTTTCTTGTTTTAAACAAGGTATCATTTAAATCGGGAAGAATAAAGCTTGTGCGGCTGAGGAACCCCTGGGGACAGGTGGAATGGAAAGGAGCCTGGAGTGACAGGTAGGTAAAAAGCAAACCTAGTAATCTATAAGGTACAGTTACAAAAGATTCATTCCACTTCAGATGCATTGTGCTTGTTCTATGATAGTGTCCTAAGACCTAAAACGAGGTGTATGCATTGTCCATGCTCTACTACTGACACTTGGCAGAGGAAAGGATCTACTTTTCTGGAGGCTGTGCTGAGTGCTTAGTTGGCGGATTACTTTAAACAAGCCAGGATAGTAAGAAAATACAAAAGCTACTAGGGAAGAGAAATCTGGAGGCCTGGAGGACTGAAAAGAGCATGGCTTAATGGTTCAGCCATAGATTCGCCTTCCAGTTGAGTTCTGTGGCAGACATACATAAGACTGAGATCTGGAATGGTAGGTCATCTTCTAATGCATGCATGAGAGATGGGTATCACAAGCCAGGGGAGACTAAGCTTCCCCAGGTAGCTGGAGAGGAGCCCACCCATGCTCCATCCCAAAGCGGCCTTCTGCCTCCTGCTCGTCTCCCTTGGTCCCAGACCAGGTTGCTCCTCTTCCCCACGGCAGGCAGGGGCTGGGGCTAGGTTGGGCCAGCCAGTGGCCCAGGAGTCAAGGCAGCTGGGTCAAGTGCTCAGGCCACTCAGTGCTGAGGCTGTCTGATGGGACTGGGGACACTTGAAAGAACAGGCCAGAGCAGGAGGGGATGGTGGCAGCATTGGGAGACCCAGGGCTCCATGGGAGGGTGGGTGGGAAGAGGTGGGGCCTTGGGCAGAAGAGGCAGGCTGGGAGCTAGCCTCTCCAATGGGGTGGTTCATGTGCTAGTCAGGAAGGCATTGAATAGTAGGAAGAGAGGGGATCCGAGAGCGAGAATGAGTGAAAGAAGGAGAGAGCTTTCTCAGGGTATGCCTACACTATGAGATAAAGCCAAATTTAAGCCATTTAGCCCAATTTTTCTATGTGCCAGTCTTTGCTGTAAATTCCATTAGCCTGATTTAAGGAGCGCTAAAATCGATATAATATCGATATCATAATATAGTAACCTGATGGGTGTAGCATTCAGTTTGAATTTAAAATTCCGAATGAAGGGTAGCAAGGAAGAGCCATGTCTTTAAATCAAATTAATTAGCTTCTAATGTCCCATACATGCCCCACAGTTCTCCGCTCTGGCTTCTTCTATCTCCACTGCTCTCAGGTGCGGAGGAATTGGGCAACAAGAAGACCGTTTCAGTTTGGCACCTGGAAGCCCGAGGCTGTAGGGTCATGAGAGGCTCAAAAATCTTCTGTCTTTTTTTTTCCTAGTAGCGCAGCTGTGAGGTGTGTGCTTCTCTGTATACCCCTGCTAGCTGCCTTTTTTTTTTCTGCACTGCCTGGCGCCAGCTGCTGCAGTCCCCAGCGCCAGCTGCTGCCCTCCCCGTACCATGTATCAGTTAGGCTGTGGGTGGGGGTTATGCTCGTCCAATAAGACGATAAACTTCTTTTCATCCATTTATATGTTGTCCCGCCCCACCCCCCCACATCCCTTCCTCCCCCCTCCCCCCACCCAGACACACCACACAATCTGGAACTTTTCTGTGCCAAGCTGCATCATGTGGCTTGACCCCGACCAATGAAAGGACGTGCTGCACAAGGTGCCAAGCAGCTTGCGTACGGTGAGGGTCCTGTAGCCAGCCAAGGAAAGTCTCCCATACCAGTCATGATTCTTGGTCAACAGAAGAAAATACTTTGTCACTAGCGTGGCTGTCCTCCGAGAGGAAATTTTTGGATGGGCTTTAGCCAAAGGCCAAGCGACTGGCTGTAGGCAGGGGTCTTATAGCTGCCCCTAGCTGTAACTGTTTCAATGAGTCATTGCCATTTCAGTGTAGCACCCATGTCTGCTTAAACATATTTTTCTTCTAGGATCTTCTTTTCCAGGAGGTCTACATCCAGATACAGGTCCAAACCTAAATCCAAGCTGAGGCATGCAGTTAATAGGGTCAGGTGGTGGGTCTCCCTAGCATGTCACGATTTTCAGATGCTGGCTTTAGTCAGGAGTCTTTTAGCCACCTCTAGATGTAACTATTTCAATGAAGGCAATGTAGGAGCTATACAGATTAGCCCAGTTCTCAAAGTAAGGCTTGCAGCAAGGAATATTCTTGTTTTGAGGGTCGTCTTTGCCAGTTCCAAACCTGGCTATAGTCTGGGGTCAGTTAGCTGCCCCCAGGGGTAACTGTTTTGATGATTAATTCCAGTTTCAGTGTAACACCCGTGTCTACTTAAACAAATTTTTGTTCTGAGGGTCTTCTTTGTCAGGAGGTCCAAATCCAAATCTAAGACTGACAAGATCCAATGCTTTTGCATCCTATTTTCAAAAACCTGCCAGTTGGGAAACCCAAAATCTTTTTTCTAACCATTCCTAAGTGCTTTACTACTCCCTCCCTTCCCTCAATTATAAGTAGTAAGCCAGACCCCATCTGAAAAAAGGGACTTTTGTTTAACATGGCAGGGGACAGAGGGGAAGGAAGTGTGGGAAAATGTTGTCAGATACCCACATCTACTTGCGGGGCATTTTTTTCCCCCCCATGGTGCACCAGTGAAAATAGCCAGAATGCTACAGGGCTCAGGGAACTGTGGGATACGTTCCCCCAATACACTGCTGCAGCAGTTAATTTAAACTATTTGTGTGTGGCAGCAATAAGTTGATTTTGTGGGGAGCATGTGGGAATGTGAGGATGCTCAAAATCGAATTGATAAAACCCAGCATTAATAAATCGATTTTAGCTTGTAGTGTAGATACAGCCTCACAGAGGTTTGCCAATAGGAGCCTCTATCGTTCACTAAATAGGGCGGGAGTTCGCAACTCTTTCCTTCTTTCACCCCAACTGAATTACCACAGTACAGCAGATGGCTGAGTGCTATAAACATGAAAGAGAAACTAAAATCTACAGTAACAAAGAGGAAGCCGTGCTAGTCTATACACTATCAAAACAAAAAGCAGTCAAGTAGCACTTTAAAGACTAGCAAAATGGTTTATTAGGTGAGCTTTCGTGGGACAGACCCACTTCTTCAGACCATAGCCAGACCAGAACAGACTCAATATTTAAGGCACAGAGAACCAAAAACAGTAAGCAAGGAGGACAAATCAGAAAAAGATAATCAAGGTGAGCAAATCAGTGAGTGGAGGGGTGCGGGGGAAGGTCAAGAATTAGATTGAGCCAAGTATGCAGACAAGCCCCTATAGTGACTCAGAAACTTCCCATCACGATTTAAACCATGTGTTAATGTGCCGAATTTGAAAATAAAAGCCAGCTTGGCTGTTTCTCTTTCCAAAACAGTGCAATAATTCCTTTTCAGTAACACACATACCTTTAGGTCATTGACAGAACGCCCCATTCCATTAAAATGTTGACTAACTGGTTTGTGGATCTGGAGTGTTTTGATGTCTGTTTTGTGCCCGTTGACCCTTTGTCTAAGGGAGTTAGAAGTCTGTCCAATACACAAAGCATCTGGGCATTGTTGGCACATGATGGCATATATGATGTTAGTAGAGGAGCATGAGAAAGTGCCCGTGATTCTGTGAGTAACCTGGTTAGGTCCAGTGATGGTATTTCCAGAGAAGATGTGTGGACAAAGCTGGCAGCGGGCTTTGTTGCAGGGAAAGGTTCCAGGACTGGTGTTCCTGGGTATAGACTGTGGCTGTTAGTAAGGATCCTCATGAGGTTGGGAGGTTGTCTGTAGGAGAGAACAGGCATGTCACCCAGGGCCTTTTGGAGTTACAACAACTACTGAAGGAACTCCCTGCTGCTACTTGGGACCTCATTAACTTAGACACACCATCTGAGCCGCAGCCTGGATTATTCTATTTACTTCCCAAAATTCACAAACCTGGAAACCCTGGACGCCCTATCAGTTCAGGTATTGGCACCCTTACCACCAGACTATCCAGTTACGTGGACTCTCTCCTCAAACCCTATGCCACCAACGCTCCCAGCTATATCCGAGATACCACCAACTTCCTGAGGAAATTACAAAACATCGGAAAAGTTCCTGATAACACCATCCTTGCCACAATGGATGTAGAGGCTCTGTACACTAATATTCCACATAAAGACAGATTACAAGCAATCAGGAATACCATCCCTGATGCCACCACAGCCAATCTGGTGTCTGACCTCTGTTACTTTGTTCTCACACACAATTATTTCCGTTTTTTGGACAATTTATACCTCCAGATTAGTGGAACTGCTATGGGCACCCGCATGGCCCCACAATATGCTAATATATTTATGGCTGACCTGGAACAACGATTCCTCAGCTCTCGTCCCCTATTACCACTCCTCTACTTAAGATACATTGATGACATCTTTATGATTTGGACCCATGGTACAGAGGCTCTAGAGGAATTCCACAGAGACTTTAACAATCTACACCCCACCATCAACTTATGCCTCGATTACAACATGCAGGAGATACATTTCCTGGACACTACAGTACTAATCAAGGATGGCCTGATCAGTACCACACTGTACCGAAAACCTACTGATCGCTATACTTATCTACACCCTTCTAGCTTCCATCCTGCACACGTGACTAGATCCATTGTTTACAGTCAAGCTCTTAGGTACAATCGCATTTGCTTTGATCCAACTGACAGAGACCAAAAACTACAAGAACTTTACCAAATATTCATAAATCTGAATTACCCACCAGGAGAAGTAAAAAAAACAAATCGACAGGGCCAGACGAATACCCAGAGACCAGCTACTCCAAGATCGGCCCAAAAAAGCCAAGAACAGAACACCACTGGTCATCACCTACAGCCCCCAACTCAGACCATTGCAACAAATTATTAAAGACTTACAACCTATCCTTAATCAGGATGCCACACTCCACAAGGCCCTGGGTGACATGCCTGTTCTCTCCTACAGACAACCTCCCAACCTCATGAGGATCCTCACTAACAGCCACAGTCTATACCCCAGGAATACCAGTCCTGGAACCTTTCCCTGCAACAAAGCCCGCTGCCAGCTTTGTCCACACATCTTCTCTGGAAATACCATCACTGGACCTAACCAGGTTACTCACAGAATCACGGGCACTTTCTCATGCTCCTCTACTAACATCATATATGCCATCATGTGCCAACAATGCCCAGATGCTTTGTGTATTGGACAGACTTCTAACTCCCTTAGACAAAGGGTCAACGGGCACAAAACAGACATCAAAACACTCCAGATCCACAAACCAGTTAGTCAACATTTTAATGGAATGGGGCATTCTGTCAATGACCTGAAGGTATGTGTGTTACTGAAAAGGAATTATCGCACCGTTTTGGAAAGAGAAACAGCCGAGCTGGCTTTTATATTCAAATTCGGCACATTAACACATGGTTTAAATCGTGATGGGAAGTTTCTGAGTCACTATAGGGGTTTGTCTGCATACTTGGCTCAATCTAATTCTTGACCTTCCCCCGCACCCCTCCACTCGCTGATTTGCTCACCTTGATTATCTTTTTCTGATTTGTCCTCCTTGCTTACTGTTTTTGGTTCTCTGTGCCTTAAATATTGAGTCTGTTCTGGTCTGGCTATGGTCTGAAGAAGTGGGTCTGTCCCACGAAAGCTCACCTAATAAACCATTTTGCTAGTCTTTAAAGTGCTACTTGACTGCTTTTTGTTTTGATAAAATCTACAGTGTATATGCACGTGCCTGCCCCTGGGGGGCAGTGGTAAGGTGCTGATTGCAGTAAAGTCCTTAGCACAAAGAGAAATTGAATTAAACTTGTCTGTCATATCAGCATTAATAGAGGCAGGAATTGGGAAACTGAGGAGGATGTTGCAAATATAGTAAGAAAAGGTAAACCCTGCCATTCATGGTGGTTACATGATTAGGAATTAGGAAAGTTTTTTCTAGCTGTTGGCTTTAAGGGCATATATTAAAGTATTAGCAATTTCTTGAATAACTGTATATTGCAATGTACTGTTTGCTCTTTTGCAGTTCAGATGAATGGAACTTAATTGACAAAGCACAGAAAATCCACCTACAGCACAACATTGCAGAGGATGGGGAGTTTTGGTGAGGACACACCTTCTACCATCTCAGATGCTGTGTCTCCCCAGAAGTTCTTCCGTGTCTGTACACGAGAGCTCCTAGAAATGCCAGAAAGAACCCTGGCTCCATGTGTTAAGGTTACACAGACATTCTTACTACCAGCACTCTGATGAGCATGTGCAAAGTGAGATGTTTCAAAAACTTACAATTTGGCCAAATGTAGATGTTTTTTCCAGAGAATTGTAAAAAAGCACTCCACTGACACCAAAGGATGACACACCCTTTTCCCCTGGTGCAAATTTCAAGCTCTCATAGAAACTCCAGTACAATTTTATAACTAAAATGATGCAAGATTGTTGTTGTTTTCTTAATGTGGGCAAAACAACATTTTCCCATAATCCCATTCTTGGAAATAGTTGAAACATTTTTGCCCAAACTTTTCATCTAAAGTTAGACCAAAGCATAGAAAAACTTCAGCTTGCAGCAGTATAGTTTGGCAAAGTTATAATCAACTGAAAACAGGGTCTTATAAATAGGAAGTGTCAAGTAACCTTAACAAAAAGCAATCCTACCAACTCTGCCTATAATTTGCAGACCACCAAAAACAGAGTAAGAGCTCACCTTTTATGACTTCAGATCAGCTGAGCACCCACAAATCCTATGTAAGTCAAGGCAGACACTGAGCACTTTTGAAAATCAAGTCCTTAGGATATGTTGGCACTTTGGCTGGGAAACGTGATGCAGTGTAGGGTGTGTTTGGGAGACATACTAGTGTAGAGTATGTCTACACTACAGAAGGGAGATGTGATTGCCAGCACAGATAGCCAGACTCACGCTAACTCCGCACAAGCTAGTGACTCTAAATAGCAATGTGAACATTGCAGCCCTGAGGGGGAAGCTTGTCTGACTTTCTGCCTCTGAGCTCTGACAGTCTGAGGCATCACCAGTGCCACAACATCCACACTGCTGTTTTGAGCACACTAAATTAAGCTGGCCTAGTGATAGTCTGGAGGCATATACTGGAAATCAAACATACATGCCCAGCTTCTGCGTGGAGAGAACCTATGGTGTAAACCTTCAGCTTGGTACCTTACCCAGCACAGCTGTTTGGATAGAGGATGGATCTGTGGAAGTTAAAAAGGGGAAGGAATCTTCCCCAACCAGCCATCAGTTGCTGCTGCCCATGCTACTGCAGCTACACTATTATTTTTAGAGCATTAAAATGTATGTATGTGGATTCAACCTCGTATTTGTATAATGCGGTGACGCGGAGGAAGCATATTCAAAGAGAACATCATGTGAGAGAAAAACTGGGTCATACAAAATCTACTGTATCTTAAGAAGAAAAAAGTGATTTAATTGTGTAGGATTTTTTCTATAAATACAAGTAAGTAAGTAAATAAATGACAGGTGGTATCAAACCAAAACATTCAGAAGCAGATCTGGATCGACATTTGGAACATCCCAAAGTAGTGAGTGTATTAATCCAGCTTTTCGTCTGCAAGATTTAATCCAAGTTTAGACTTTAAATACTCAACAAATTAGAGTGACTAGAAAGGAGACTTTTGATTCATACCCTTCTCTAAGACAAAAGTAAAAGTGGCATAATAGACTTAGTCATCACCATTAAGTTTTTCAAAGTTCCGCAGAGACAGGCACTCAAAATAGGTGACTATAGTTAAAAACGAAACTGAGTATCACAACACTGAAATATCCCTTAAATGTCATGCAGGCTACAGGAAGCGCAACGTCCCACCATGTAATCTAGAGTCGTTCTATTTACAGCCTCAGGGCTTGTTTCACTTCCATAGAAAAGTCCACAGAAGAATCATATTAAAATTATCTGACCAGTCTACTGTACAGTAAATTCTTGGAGACAGTGTTTTTCCATACCACTTGTGTGTATATCTGTGCAGGTCACCCTTCGACTTAAAATGAAATTGACTACTTGAGTCCTACAGTGTCATACTGTCAATGTACAGGCCAACCTAGTCTTGCTCGTCCGGCTGTGGGAGAAGAGGATGAGGAAATTCAGTTGGATTTTCCACATACACATAATTTTAGGACACCACAAATCTAATTAGTCTTTGTCAAACCACAGAGGAACCAGTAAGAAAAAGGACTGCCAAGCTTCCATATTAAGTGGAATGACAGAGTGTCCAGTGTATGGACAAATTCAAAGGGGTGCACAAGGAGGTGGTGCACAGGAACTGAGATGATTTTTAATCTTTACAGATGTTAATTCCCCACATGATATTTTGTATTATTGAGTTTTTGAGATGGGGAAATTGGTTTTATGGGATCCATGTTCAATGTGAACTGACAATTTAAGTCTTCTTATGTTTACCCCTATTCTTTGGATATCCATTATTTTCTCCTTTCCACCTCCCTGCTTTTCTAGGATGTCATTTGATGATTTCATGAGGTACTTCACAAAGCTTGAGATCTGTAACCTCACACCTGATACTCTGGAGGCTGATAAGCTCCACACTTGGACTGTTTCAGTCAATGAAGGGCGTTGGGTGAGAGGCTGTTCCGGAGGAGGTTGTCGCAATTATCCAGGTGAATACAATCTTTTCCCGTAGAATCAAACTCTCTTGACTTGTGATCATGTCAGATTTCACAGGTAACACAGAATCATGCAGCAGCCTACCCAACACTTAGTCTCGAAAAAAATAATCCAGATTCTGCAAAAATAGTGTTGGTGATTTGGTCCTTGATACATTCTTGAGTCTGGAGTAAGGTAATACCACAGTATGGTGCTAAAGAACCATGTACTCCCGCTAAGTACCATTTACTAAAACAGATGTAAACCCAAAAGGCCCTGATCATTTCTTATTGTTCAAATATTCCTTGGCACCTCTTGTGACAAAACAGATGTTAATTTCTGTATGCTTGCTTAATTTCATTTTTAATATTCACATTCACCCAACTTCAATTTCCTCAGGAGTTTCAGTGAGATATATATTCTTCTTCACTTTCTGTCCTCAGTAGTTCTACATTTGCAATATTGCTATAAAACAACTGCAGCATTGCACATGGGGTAGCTGCATTTCAGTGTTGGCCAAAGTGATCCCTGTGTTATAAAGATATGCATATGCTGGGGTTTCTAAGTTAGTCGTGGTTTCAGTTTTACAATGCATCATTTATAAATCAGCAAGGGATTAAAGATACAAAATTCTCTAAATACTAGACATGTAAGATACTCTGATTTGCCTTGCAAATCATTTGTTGGGAAGGAGTGGATGTTCTGGAATAAGGGGGTGCAAATCTTATGTTCATTAGAACATGAAATGAGTCATTAAATCAATTATTTTCTCAGCCAACAAAGATAACACCAAGTATAATGGATACTGCGCCTGACAAGAAGTCCCTCTTTGCATAGAAATAGAGAAAGAACAGAAAAAACACACCAGATTCTTATTTGGTTGGCTCATCTTACTGCAAGTCTAGGCTTTCAAACCCACAAGTTAGGCAAGCCACATGTTGGATAAGTGGGGAATATTACCAGCTAGGCTTTGGCATTGTATTCCAAAAAAAAATCCTCTTGTAAAGCTATAATGTACTAAGATAAATGAGCCTTTATGATTGGGGTGTTTGTAACACTTCTTACTGGAAACAGGGCTCTTCTTTCAAACAAGTTGGGAAGCCCTGCTGTACAGAATACAGTCAAATGGCTACATAAGATAAACCAAACTCTGCACCATCAGTAGTTGCACAAATATCAGTGGTTCTATAAAAATAAGAATATAACCCCATGGTGAAGAATTACTTGTTCAAGCCAATATCCGCCCTTGATTTCAGAAATCAGCTTCTGCACGAGGAAGGCGTTAATAATAATTATATAAAAAGATTAGCTCAATTTTTGATCTGTCTACCAAGAAGTGCAAAGTGGGAGAGAATATAGAAGATAAATAGGACTAAAACCAGGCTCTCTCTTAGCCAACGAGTAGTATCTTAAGGGCCTGAGGTCATATATTAATTTGGAGGAGTTGATGTCTGGGGTTTTGCAGATACATTTTGGACCAACCCTCAGTATCGCTTGAAGCTCCTGGAGGAGGATGATGACCCTGAAGATAACGAGGTTGTCTGCAGCTTCCTGGTTGCACTGATGCAGAAAAACAGGAGAAAAGAGCGCAAACTTGGAGCCAACCTCCTCACTATTGGCTTTGCCATTTATGAGGTACAATTACTACCAGGATGCTGTTCATTGCACCTTTGCCAAACAGTTTGGCTGATCCCAAATTGCAGCTCAACAGTACAGAACCTCCATGGGCAGCAGCTAATTTTATAATGTAGCCTGGTTTACATTAATTGTAGATTTTGCCTTTAAACACTAAGATTTTCAAGGATTCCAGCAGGATGTTGATTTCTACTACTTGTCAAAAATTATCCATGCGGTAAGCATGTGTATCCTATTTGCAGCAAATAAGCTGTAAGAAAATGGGAATAAAGTATTTGATAAAACTTACTGGTAGGTCTGTTTTGGGAGGTGTTTCCTGGTAAAGACTGGTTTAAAACCAAATCAGAGATTAGCTCAGTAATGCTTATTTGTAAATGGAACTAAACAGTCTGATAGCAGTACTGAAAGAACAAGTAACAGCTTTTACTGTTCAGTGGCTAGAGAATATACTACAGAACTTAAAAAAAATCTTTTCTAGAATGGATGGAACTAAGGCACTAGGCAAAGTAAGTCAACTGCAGATACACAATTCTAGCTATGGCAATTGCATAGCTGGACGCAATGGTATCTGTACTCATCTTACTTGGCTGAAGAAGGTTGATGGGACAGTTTCTTCCATTGACCTCCCTTACTCCTCACATCCTGCCAGGAGTACAAAGGGTCGACTGCAACTGAGAGGTCGATTTTGTGCATCCCTACCATACGCATGATATCAGGCCCTGGAAGATCAACCCTGAATGGGTTGGCTAGTGGAGACAAAGCCTAAGAGAGTATGGAAATTCAGATGTCTGCATTCATTTAAACTGTATTAATTCACAGGATTAGCCTTGTGTCACTTTACAGAGATCACTTTTTCCAGTTCCCCCCTCCTGACTTCCCCACCTTGCTCTTTAGTAGCATCCCAAACTTCTCTTTGATTGGAGGTTTATGCCTATCAGAATCAAATGTTGCATCACCACTGGCAGTGGTGAGAATCACTGAAGGATGTGGTGAGATAGAAGTACATGGTCTAATTTTCAAAAGGTACTGAGCAATTTCACTTCCTGTTGACATCAACAGAGAATGGTGCAGCTCAGCACCTCCAAAAGCCATGTTAGATCTTGATTTACTTTGTAGGCGACCCAAGGGAGTTTGATGGGAGGTATGTTCTAAGGACTAAGGTTCGTTAGAATATTTCTGTGATTTTAGGAACTTTAATTGATGGCAGCATGCTAGAAAGTAGAACACTTTTTAATTTGATTTTATCAAGCTAGATTAAATAAATACGTCCACTCTCACTGCATCCCTAACAGTTCTTCTGCTTTGTTTCTCTCAAAGGTGCCAAAAGAGGTATGGGCTGAATAGAAGAAGAATTGACGCTTGGTGTAAAAGTTCTCAGATAACATAACTTTTGTACCTGTCTATGTAAGCCACTTGGGCTTATTTTCAGTGTTTTAGCACAAGTGACAATCTTACCCTTTCTTCTCTGAGTATCAATTAACTACAGTGTGAGTTCACATATTCTCTTTCTATTTCTTGTTTTATATTCTTTTCTCCCTTTCCTCAATACTCATCTATTATGTACGGACCTCATACAGGTCTTTTTCAATCTGGTTTCATGGACAACATTTAGCAATGATAGCCATTATCTGGTTATTGTGTTCCTGCTAAACCCTGCAACACCTGCAGACTGCTTTCTTTACCTCCTCAATATATGCAGAGGTGGAAAGTAACTAAGCAGAAATACTTGCACTACTCAAGTATGTTTTTTTCAGTATTTGTACTTAGTACTTGGGTAATTTATTTTTAATACTTTGTCTTTTTACTCAGGGAGTGTTTAAAGAAAATACTGTACTTTTTACTCCACTGCCATTTCCAGAAGTGCCTAGTTACTTGCTGCTTCCATCACGTCACTTACACTTGCACAAGCCAGCATTCTGATTGGCTAAAGCACAGCCTCATGTGCAAACCATCCATTCATCATGTAGTGATGAATTTTTTTTTTTTTTAGAAAATAACCAAGCAACAAGCACAATGGTCCTACCAATGGACGTCGCTTTTAAAAGGCTTCAACACCTTTTCATTCACAAACAGTATCTACGCATGGGTGCCCCCTCCCGCCAAGTCTCCTGGGCTGCATCTGGCATGTGGCGGGGAGGGAAGAAACACAGCATTGCCATTCACCCTCCCACCAGCAGGGGCAACAGGGTGCTAGAAACTGCTCATGGGCCGGTTTCCCCACTGCTTCTGTTGGACAGAGTTTGGCCAATAGGAGCAGTGGAGGGTGGTACCTGGGAGTGGCAGGAAGTATCAGCCAGGTAAGCACCTCCCCCACTGCCCTCATGGCCAGCCGCTGCATCCCCATCCCTCTACCTTGCCCGCTCACCAGCTCTCACAGCACCCATCCATTCCTGGGCCCCTTTCCCACTAGGCTCTTCCAGCCCCAGTTAGCTCCTGCACTTCTCTCCCACACAGCTCTCTCACTCCAAGTCTGCACTTGAATGTTCCCTTGCTCCTGCACCCTACCCCCTGGCCAGACACCCCACCCCAGCTCACTCCTGCACCCTCCCAGCCACACCTCTACTCCACTATAGAAATTATCACAACTGCATGGAATAAAATTATTCAAAGTATCCTGAATGGTGTTCGGAAAAAAGCTATTGCTGAGATACGTTCATGATTTCCGTGATTTTGAGGGTGAAGTAAAACACATTCAAATTCTATCATGCAACTGGAAACTCAAGCAGGATTCAGTGCGGCGGACACAGATGATGTTCAAAACCTGCTACTGTCACATGGTGAAGAATTGACTAATGAAGAATTAATTCACCTGGATGCACAAAGGTTATCATAAAAGGAGGAAGAATTGGATGACCCACTAAAAATGCTGGACACTAAAAACCACTCTCAAAAATTCTTCAGTGAACTGGAGGCAGCTACACAAATTCTCAGTGAGAAACAATCCAAGCTCAGAATGGAGTTCAGCATGCAAGCAACAAATTCATGAAGCCGTTCAATGCTATCAGAAGTTGTGTGACAGGAAAAAGAGGTCTGCAGTACAAACTTTAATTCTATCATTTTTTTCAACCCTCAACGTCATCACCTCCTCCTAAACTCTCATCACCGTCATCACCATCAGCTGATCCTCAAACCTCAACTTCAAAAGCTGAAGATAAAACCCAAATTAAGGAAGCTGAAGTCACTACAGAGTTGTTTCTGATGACCACAGGAAACTCGCATCAATACCACCTTCTTCACCACTATTTAAGAACTCACTAGTGGTAAAAAATGTCATTTAAAAAGCAATACAAATAGCACTGTTCTTATCAGCATTATTGTATAGTATTGTAACATATGTGGGGAAAAAAATCATGGGTGATTTTTTTTTGGTGGGGGGAAATTGGGAACCAGTCAGAATTTTTTGCATTGAATTAATGGGAATTTCATTGTCAATTTACAAATTTTTCACCTTACAAATAGTTTTCTTGGAATGAACCACATTCATAAATCAAGGGATAAGTATATCTCTCTTACTGGTCTCTTGAACCATTAAGTCTCCTGCACCTTGTATTTCAAAGAAAAGTTTTTAATTTCAAAGGCATTTTCTGCCACAGTCACATGATGTTTGTATTGGATCTGCCTGCCAGCTTTGTAAGATCTTGCTGAAGAGGAGATCTTTTGATTTATTTGTTTGTTTGTTTACAGATGCATGGTAACAAGCAGCACTTACAAAAGGATTTTTTCCTTTACAATGCCTCCAAAGCTAGAAGTAAGTCATATATAAACATGCGAGAAGTCTCCGAACGCTTCCGGCTGCCTCCCAATGAGTATGTCATCATCCCATCGACATATGAACCTCACCAGGAGGGGGAGTTCATCCTTAGAGTCTTCTCAGAAAAAAGAAGCCTTTCAGAGTAAGTCCCAGAGCTAGGTATTTGACTCAAAAAAAAAAAAAAGAGGATGAATTACATGCCCTTCTTATACCACCACAAAACACACATATTCACTTATGTGCACACACATGCACACTGCTCTTCTTTATTTAGGTTTCTAGGTCTCTTATGGAAAAGAAACCTGTTCTTGTGCCTTGGAAGGAGGATAACTTTTGCCTGTTCGCACTTGTGAGCTGAAGCAAACTTTGGCCATCAGGAAAACACCATGGAAATAAGCAATTATTCTATCCTGCATCCCTCACTCCCCCGTAATTTACACTCCCTCGGTGGTATTGTCTTCTTCCACCAATGAATAAACTTGGTACCTGGTTTCATTTTGCTCAGAGCTAATTAGCTTGTTTTGTTTTCCCCAGCTGAAAAGCTCACTGGCACTGCCAACTCAGATTTAGAAGATGCATGCCAAACAGTAGCACTCTTAGACAATACTTGGGTACACAGCATTACTTGTTACCAGTGAGCTGTGTCTAGCTGTGTTCCAATAGAAGGAGAAGCCAATTCCAACCATAAGTCAAATTATCTTTCGAAAGTTCAAGTGGCTTTCTGCAAACCTGCTACAGAAACAAAGTTTAGGAGCATGGCCATTTTCTTCTTTGTTTCAAAACAATTTTTCCTCTTTATAGGGAAGTTGAAAACACAATAGAAGCAGAACGTCCTTCAGTGAGTATATTTTGCTGTCGGTTTATCACATGCACTGTTTTATAGTCTAATGTCATACAAACATTACACTTAGCTATTACCCTACTTCATTGTGTGTGCAGAATTAGGAAAGGGTTTCACATCTAAGCAAATAAGTAACAAGAAGCCAAGGGCAGGCTCCTCATGCTACCATTCACATCAATTCCCAAAAGCTCTAACTGAACAGCTATATTACCATTTAGCCCTACAGCCAACCTGTGGAACTTATCGTCACAAGATGTTGTGAAGACCAGAAATATAGCTGAGTTCAAAAAAAAAATTCATGAAGGAGCAATCCATGAATGGCTATTAGCCAAGATAGTCAGGGACACAATGCCATGCTTGAGTGCCTCTAAGCCTCTGACTGCCAGAAGCTGGAACTGAATCACTCAATAATTGCCCTGTTTTTGTTCATTCCCTATATGAAGCATCTGAAAATGACCAGTGTCAGAGTCAGGATACTGGGCTACACGGACCATTGATCTGATCTAGTATGTCATTGTTATGTTTTACATATGGTGGCCTTATGATAGGTCTAGAACATGTCATCTCTCTTAAGACTTCAGGCCAGACCTGAAACCTACATTTAATAACAAAATGTAAGTGTTTTAGGTACTAACCAGCCCTGGACATTTCACCATTACATCTTCATTTTGCAGTGTAAATTAACATACAATAAATTACTTGCAGAAAACCTCTTCAGCTGCAAATTGAGAATGCTAAGTTACTGTAAAAACTCTGATTGTTTGAACATCAGGAAAACCCCATGGAAATAAGCAATTATTTTATCATCCATCCCTCTCTCCCCTAACAAATTACACTCACTAGGTGGTCCTGTCTTCCTCCAGAGATGAGTAAACTTGGTACCTGGTTTCATTTTGCTCACAGCTAATTAGCTTGCTTTCCCCAGCATAAAAACTAACTGGCATTACTAACCTCAGATTTACAGGGTGCAAACAAACAATCTAGATAAGGCATTTAGTGTGAAAGTGATTTCTCATCAAACAACAGTCAGAACAATGTTTCTTTGTGGCACCTCTTTGATAGGTGTGTGAGAAGTACCAGTATTCTACAAATGTATCCAAACGGTAGCAGTGATTTTAATGAATATCAATTATACCTACTAACTATTAATTCTTATTTGGGCTAGCTGCAATATATCAGAAGGGGAAGACAAAGACTGATTTAATAAAATGGAAGTAATAATGGGTACTAAGTCTGACTCAGGTAGAACATCATTTAATTGATCCTTGCCCACCACTATGTCACCCTTTCATTTTCAGTAAAACTAAATGAACACTTTCGAGATTGATAAGATTGAAGTATGCCTACCTTCTTGATATTGGTCTGGGAACTCGGGTATATCAATCTTCAGTAACCTGCTCGCTGTAAAGAGCGCAACATTCAGAACTGAGGTGAAAGTTTCTCAATTCATGCAGGGCAGAGCAGTGGATGAGAGGAGCCCCCTGCTCTGATCTGGTGTGTCAATCCTTCCTTCCTATATTTGACTCCATGTAGCTCAGATGTGAGACATGTATAAATGTTGTTAAAAGTCAAGAATTAACAAGAAAGAGCAAGAATGCCATTGCATAGTCTAACTTTGTAAATTTTTATTACATCTACAACTACGTCTACTAATATCACCTTTTTTTTTGGTCCAGAAAAAGATAAAAAGCAAGGTAGGCCCCTGCTTCAATAGACCTAAGAAGTGCTGGGCTCTAGTAGGCTAACAAGCATGCAGTTATCTTAAAGTAGACTACTCTTTTTAAATGCTTGAGGATATTACAGAAGCTTGAGTTTTTTGCCAGCATCAGAGTGGATTGTCTGCATATCGGAGCTTGGTTGGTGTTCGAGCTTGTTTCCTGAAGCTTTCTGCAATTACCTTGTACCATGGACAGTGATGGCTCTGTCTTTCTATTGTATAGCTAATGAGAGATTGTGGGACAGCGTACTCAGTTCACACAGATAAGATGGAAACTCTGAAACTTTCTGTCCCTTTAGACTTGATCCTCTGAGCTGCTGATCACATATGACTTCTATTGTTTTCAGTGGCACCTGATGATAGCCAGGCACTTGTGGAACTGAGTTCTGTTTATGACCTGTTACTCCACCACTCCTTCACTCCCCGTTCCAGGCTCTTCTCCACCCTCGCCTCCCTTTCTAGCACAACACATGCCCACTCCAGATTAATGTCCTAGTATCCATCTTCCACTATCAAATGCTGCCACTCTTTTTGCCACAAATACCTGCTTGCCAAGCCTCCATCAGTGGACTATCCCAGCTGCAGTCCCCCTTCTCCAGTAAGCTACAGTCCTGGCAATACCTTATAACACATTGCGCTACAAAGTACCTGAAGTTAGGTAGTGATTTGAGGATAAAGCCATTTTTTGGTTGGGGGATGCAGAAATACCCCCCCCTTGAAACAAGAGATAAGGATTAATTCACTAAACTCCTGTTTGGATTGTTATTTCCAAATTACCATTTACACTGGCATCTATAAGACATCCAGAGACCTAAACAGCTCTCTTCTTGCCAGACACGCTGTGTAACCTTCAGAAAAGCAAAGCAATTACAGAGAAGCAAAGAAAGCAATTGTGCTCCATGCCTGAGTGGCTCACAAATCACTACTGGAAGGGATCCAGTGCGTTCACTCTACACAGTTGAATAATTTCTATACTAAAAAAGCAGCTCGTTTTTTGCATGGCAGACGGTTATGGTACCACAGGAGGCCTTTACCAGTATTGTAGTGGTACCACCCTTTCTGCGTGAAGGCTGTTTCAGTACAGTGAAGAACCTGGCTGGCCTCTTTTTGCTCCTAAAACAAAGGAATGTTTATGCATGAATGGCTTTTCTGCACAAGGAGATCTAATACTTACATCTGCGCTAGGAACACTAACAGCATGTTAGTCTCTCGCTTTTTAGCATGATGAGAACAGTAACGTCACAGCCACCTTTTGTGCACTCTCAGCAGTTACCACACTTGGTGCCCTTCCTGTGGGGTGAGCTGTGGTTGCATGACTATGACCACAGAATGGCTTTTTCTCAGACACTTTGCCCTCCTGTATTGTATAACTTCCATACCTCTTCTCTTCCTTTTGCCTTCTTCCTCCTCTCTCTAGCCAATCATCTTTGTTTCTGACAGAGCAAACAGCAATAAGGAGTTGAAAGTTGATGAAGCATCTGACAAGGAGAAGAAAAAAACAAGCAGAGATGAGAAAAAGAAAAGCATTGAGGTTTCTGTAATAGTTGGCATGAAGAAAACGGGGCTGGGGCTTGCTAGCACGGGGAATTGGCTGGGTGGGGGCAAGGAAACTGAGAATTATGAGATGAGGAAAAATCTTTTAAAGCTGAGTTGATCTGATAAGCTGTTAGTTTTGCCTGATTTAGAAATTTCAGACAGATAGGACAGATGAGCTAATATCTTCTGTTGTGAGAGTCAACCATTTTAAATTTTCTATGTAATTAACTCACACGCAGACAAAATTATACATCTAAAATGTGGAACCTCATTTTGAGAACATTTGAGTAATTTGCCCATGGTAATGCTGATGCTTGTCTGCATGTGCAAGAAAAAAAGGAAACCATCAAAAGAGGCTACCTCATGGGCTATTCTGCCTTGGGGAATGGGCTGCTGCAGGCACTCGCAAGCTATAAACTCCACTGTTACCTCTCTGCCGTTCCTCTAGTTGGCAGATAGGCAAAAGGCTTTCCCCACCCCCACCCCCCAATTCCAGAAACTGTCAGAGCAAAGTGCACTCAACCTAAAAGCAAATCTTCACCAACATGCACACTCCCATCAGAGATGGCTCATGGCTGCCAATAGGAGAGAGGCAGAATGAGGGCGGCCATCTTCAGCAGATGTTACTGAGCATGCTCAGTAGTATCCATGGAGCATATGGCAGGGGAGGGGGTGAAAACTATGTTGTCTCTGTTCTAAATACCTCCTTTATAGGTGATTATATGAAATATTTCAAAGTAAACATAAAGGAGTGAGAGTAATTGCTTAAAAGGACACACAAACCAATGGGATGAAGTTAAGCGAGTAAACCTGCATGATGGTCATTAGGACACATTTTTAAATGTACTTAGGCATTAGAAAAATTTCAAACAGCCCTGTAAACTGTGGAATGCTCTCCTGAGAGGTGCCTGTCCTTTGGCACACTTCAGATTAGACTGGACAATGCCTGACAAAATATGCTATAGAAACAAACTACTTGCCCCAGTGAATGGATTGAATGGCTGGTAGATATTTTTTGTATCTGTAACGTATGTGATACCAACACAGCTTTCTTCAGAAAGCCTTGCAGAAAGGTGGAACATCCAGTCAGCTCTGCAGAGGCTACCGAAACATAACAAGCACCATAAGCAGTTCCTTGCTGTAGGGCATTCTGTTCTCCAGAGCAATTCCCAAAGAAATGACCCTGAAACAGGAAAAGTTCTGTTCTGGTGGGGAAGGACAAAGGCGTTGGAATGTCATTCCCTGTTAGTTAAGAGTTTCTATAAGTGAGCAATCGATCCAAGAGCCCTCACACCTGGCCTTCAACCATTACATGTGTATCTTTGCAGCCTACTCCAACGAATGCCAACAAGGACCATGAAGAAGAGAAGTTCAGGAATATATTCCAGCAGATTGCTGGCGATGTGAGTATGCCAACAGTCCAACTATCTCCACTTCTCACAACCTGCTAACCTTGAGGGCAGTGGAAACAATGGCCATGCAGATTCAAAACAGACTTGGAACTCTCTTGTCTCCTGCAAGGTCACAAATCAGAGAACAGTCATACACTGAAGCCCTGAGGCCTAAATCTAGTGATGGAACCAGGCTTTTTGCCAAGTAAGAGCAGGCTTTAGTTAAAGATGGCCTTGTGCTTCATTGCTAGCATGTGGAGTTTCTTGGCCAACTTTACTTAACATCTATGAACAGGCTAAAAATAAAATGTGGAAATGGAAAATGATCATACAACTGCAGTGCTTGGAGGTCTGGAAATAGGACAGAAAGCCTTTTACCTTTAGCTTATTGGTTCAGGTCTGACCCAAGATGCTGTTGACATGATCTTACTTGTTTATCTCTAATGACTATTCAGTAGCCTGGTAAAAAGTCGCAGGGGGTAGCTGTGTTAGTCTGTAACTTCAAAAACAACTAGAAGTCCTGTGGCACCTTAGAAACTAACCAATATATTAGGACAAACTTTCATGGTACAACTCACTTCATCAGTTGGGTTAGAGTGGAAATAACAGAATCCAAGGGTATATGAATAGCAGGGAAAAAAAAAAGAAAAGGAAAAGGACAAGGAAGTTAGTAGGACCCGTTAATGAAGCCGGATACCGTTCATCCATAGCGTGAGATGTAAAAGTGCAAATATCAAAGGCAGGGAAATTGCCTTGTACTGTGTTAGCCAGTAAAGATCTTTATTCAAGCCTAAGTTAATGATGTTAAATTTGTAACTGAATTCCAGTTCACATCTCCCTCAGTAACCAAGTGATAACATTCTTTTGCAGAAAAATGGCTAGTTTCAAAACCATTATTGAATGTTCAGGGAGGTTAAAATGTTCCCCTACAAGTTTAGGTGTGGTACCATTCTTGATGTTTGACTTGCATCCATTTGGATCCAGTGTCATAAAGAAAACCGTTCTTCTGCTCTGTACTGAATGCTGTAATTTGTGGCATTCTCTGCACTTTTCTGTCCAGGACATGGAGATCAGTGCTGACGAACTCAGAAGTGTTCTGAATAATGTTCTAAAAAAACGTGAGTTGGAGCTTTCTTCTACCTGGTCATCAGTCTTCAAATATTTTTGAGCAGTGAATTCTGTAGCATGTCATTGCCTGGAGTGTCATTGTCAGTTGGTGCCTTCTGGATGTCAGGTCAGGCTTACAATTTAAGAACTTTCTAGCATCACTGTAACAGAGTTCCCAGTTGGGACTCCAGCATGCTGAACTTGCTCACAGTAGGCAACTTCCAATGTAGTTTAGGACTGAGTTCTCTCATCACAGCTGTGTCAGCTGAAGGACTAAAAAATGTGAGAGTCACTCAAAGCAGTGTTTCTCAAATGCAGCCACAAGGGACTTTTCTTGTGGCCAAAGCCTCTGGAGCAGCCATGGACAGGGGCAAAGCAGCAGCCTTCTCCCCCAGGGCCGCCAGCAGTGGTTGGGCTTGCCTGACGCTGAAGACACAAAAGTTGGAGGAACAGATAGCCAGCATCTACGTCCCCCCTTACAGTGCTTAAATTTTCCCCAAGCTTGCTGGGGCTAAGTAAGTTTGCTCTGAAAAGTGACATTGCTGTGCTTCATAATATCTCATTTCATGGAGACTTAACTACATGTCTTTTAAAAAGCAAAAGATATAAGAAAAAGAGCAAGAAGATGCAAAGCACCTTGTTTGTTTCTATTCTGTTTAGGTCCAGTAAAGAAGAGAGACAACTGTACGTTTTTATTATTACTGAGTCAGCACAAAATCCTACATAAATTATAATGATTGGAACATGCACATGTTAACTAAAGTTAATCAAGTGTTTAAGCAAAAATTGTCAGAGTGGCCACCAGCAAGAGTTGGTGGCTACTCTCTGTGGCCACTGCGAAATTTGTTGTAAGAACCCCTGTAACTTGTATGAGGTGAAGAAAGTTCAGCCCTAATTTGGAACAGGAATACAGGAAGGACCTCCCTGGTCTGGCACCATCAGGACCTGTCTGGTCCTGAACAAGAGAATGTTGGCAGACCAAGGGAGGTCCTCTATCATCAGCTCCCAAGGTCACCACCTGCTACTAGCTTTCTAGGTAGCTTGGGCTGTGGCTCCTGCTACAGGGCTCCAGCTCCATGGCATGGGGTGCCGTTGTAAGCCTCCAACCCTAGCCCCCATGCTCCCCAGGACTACTGCAGGGCTCTGACCCACATTGCTGCAGGAGTCAGTCCCTGGCCCTGCACTCCCTGGGGCTGCCCTGCTTGCTGCAGGCTGCTAGGGGCTGCCTCGGGGCTCCAGCCCTGACTCACACTACCCCCAGCCAGTTGCCCCAGTCCTGGCTGGCCTTTCTGCCCTGTGGTAACTGGGCTCTCTTGTCCAGGAGCACCTGTGATCCTACTGGACCACAGAGGTTGCTGGACCAGAGTGTGCCAGTTTTCAGAGGTGCAACCTTTAGCCCTGAGTATCTGTCAATTTCTCACTCACACATTTTTTGAAAGCAACAGAGAGGAAGCCGTGCTAGTCTATACACTATCAAAACAAAAAGCAGTCAAGTAGCACTTTAAAGTCCTACTTGACTGCTTTTTGCTTTGATTTTTTGAAAGTGTCAGAGATAGATTTAGGGTTTATAGTTTGGACGGAGTCACAACAAATAGGACGAGATACTTGCCAGTTTGCACAATTTATTCATCTGAGATCATGCTTTTCAGACAAAGACCTGAAGACAGAAGGGTTTGCACTGGAGTCCTGCCGCAGCATGATTGCCTTAATGGATGTATCCTTCTCAAATCATAGATCGGTATTTGATATGCTAGCCTATATGAGGTGACTGCTAATTGAACTGCTTGCTGCAGAACCACAGCTTAGTAAATTAGGGAAGCAGAATAATGTTTTGTGCAAGGAATAACAATAGTCCATAAATTCCTACTTCCCGACAGCAGCTACTACCATATGCGTCAATTGAAAGCAGAAAGTTGTCCATTGTCAGAGTGGACAATTCTGGAATAATTACAGACATTTCTTCCTAACCTGGCAGTGAAATGGCTTTTGTCCTAAAGCATATAGATTAGATATTTTGTTTAAAAATCAGATCTAATGTAGCTATAGTTTATGCAGCAAATTTTCACTATTACTCTGTTATTTTTTAATTTATAATATGTTAAGTACATCTTACTGTATACTTTTTATACAATTCTTATAGTCTGAAAAGCATGCACTATGATATACAGTGCTATAAGATGGCACACATTTATTTTAGGTGGAAAAACTGTGTAATATATTGCATTTGGTATATAATATGTGATCAACTAATTAAAGATTGCAAAACACATACTTTAGAGGACAGAGTGAAATTTGCACATGCAACTTGCATACATAGAGCGTTGTATAGGATTTTTTAGGCTGTTTTGGTGTTTTTTAATAGAGACAAAATATAAACAAACAGAAGGAGCTTCATGCTTCAGGATGAAACTCAGCTGGCAACTTAAATTCAAAACTGCATATATACATATCTACATTTACACTTAAAATATCTCCAGCAGGGAATGCCTCATATACCAAACGCAGGAGCTTTGCACCTAGCAACAGAGCTTTAGAAACATGGAATTAAATGCAGTTCAGAATTAGCAAAAAAGTGTTCATAAATTGTTTTTCAGCATTGTTTACCCAGCTGAATAGGATTTTATATTCTGCTAAGGGGACTCTGGCTTGAGTTTTGATAAGTTTCCCTTAAAACATTTCTTTCTACCTGAACTCCCACATCATAGACAGATGGTTCAGGGAAGATAAACTTTGAGGAGTTTCAACACCTCTGGGACAAGCTGAAGAGCTGGCAGGTATTGTTGAGAGCTTCTTGTGTTTTTTTACTGTGCAATTCTTCCAGAGAGGTGATGTTAACATAATTATTCCACGAGAACAGTTCTCTTTCTGAATCCCCCAAAGCACCTACACACAGTATAATACAGTGGTTCTCAACCTTTCCGAACTATGGTACCTCAGGAGTCTGATTTATCTTGCATACCTCAAATTTCACCTCACCTTAAAGATGACTTTCTTATAACATCAGACAAAAAGTAAAAAACTGTCCTAGCACACTACTACTGAAAAATTGCTCATTTTCTTATTTTTATCATATAATTATAAAATAAATGGATTGGACTATAAATATTGTACTTATATTTCTTTGTATAATATATAGAGCTGTATACACAAATCACTGTGTGAAATTTTAGTTTGTCCTGACTTGGCTAGTGCTTTTTATGTAGCCTGTTGTAAAACTAGGTGACTATTTAGAGGAGTTTATGTAGCCTCTGGGAGACCTCTAAATACCCCCAGGGATACACATACCCCTGGCTGAGAACCTTTAGTACAGGCTGAACTTCTCTAGTCCAGCACCCTCAGGACTTGATCAGTGCCGAATGAGAGAATTTGCCAGACCACGGGAGGCCAATATTGTTAGCACATTACCAACACTTCCACTGCTTACCAGGCTCTTCAAAGACGTTTAGGAGTTAAGTTCTAGCTAAATAACAGCAGAGAACACCAAGAGCCAGGACTGGTAGCTGTAAACAAACTTTATGGGACCACAGAAAACTTGAGCATACCCATGACATGTGGACTAGCTAGCTAAGATCATGCCAGATGTTCCTGATACTTTTTTTTTTTTTCTTTTCCAGAAAATTTTCAAGCATTATGATACAGATCATTCTGGTACCATTAACAGTTATGAGATGCGTAATGCAGTCAAAGACGCAGGTATTGCACAGTATTGAATGCCCTGTATTTCTGGATAGAGGTCCATCTAAACCCACTCTCTCTCACTCTCCTCTTGTTCCTACCCTTCTTGTACCTACAGAGTAAAAATAAGATGTGCACTGCAGCCTTTTAAAAGAATGCTCACGAGAAAAACCTGGATACCAAGCTGTTGCCCTGGACAAATTTTCATGTCCAAGTTGCAAGCAAAACACTTGGGCTGTATCTACACTTGCCCCCTTCTTCGAAGAGAGCATGGTAATCAGGGTGGTGGGAGATTACTGATGAAGTGCTGCAGTGAATATGCAACACTTCATTAGGCTAATTCTCCCCCACGGCAACTTCGAAGTGTCAAACTTCCAAGTGCTGGCACGCGTGTAGCCGTGGGCACTTCAAAGTGCCTGCGCTACTTCGAAGTCCCCTTACCCCTCAACATTTTGGGGAATAAGGGCACTTTGAAGTTGCTGCGGCGGGAGAATTTGCCTAATGAACTGCTGCATATTCAGCACAGCACTTCCTTAGTAATCTCCCATCACCCTGATTACCGTGTAGACGTAGCCTTGATTATTTTTGAAGACTGATGTCTCCTCAGGGACCTTTACAAACAAATTTACAAATTTTCCAGCACAGCTACCACATTTTGTGCAGCTCCATGCATGATATTTAATGGTAAGTCATCTATTTCCAACAGGAACCTGCTGCCTCCCTCCCCATACCTCCCACCAGTTAGTGGCAGCAGGTGAGGAGGCGGCAGGGGCCTGTTCCCAACACACAGGGGAAGAGAGGAGACAAGGAGTAGCAGTGGGCAGTACTGAGCCAACTGGGGAAGCTTCTTGGGCTACTGAGAGAGTGAGCCTGCAGCAGCCTGGAAGCAGGCCTGCTGCTGGCGGGAGGGCAAAGGGGGCAGTTGCTCCAGGGCCCGGCCTTTCAAGGGGGCCCGGAGCTCTGGCGGCTGCTGCCACGTCAGCTGGAGCTCCAGGCTTCTCTGAAGTGCCAGTAGCGCCGCTCTGTGTGGCTGTAGGGGTGGGTAGGTAGCACCACGGTTCTGGCAGTGCTAAGGTCAACTGCCCTTGGCCCTGCCCCTTCCGCCCTTGGCCCCACCCCTTACAGGGCACAGAGCCAGGCCCCCTCTCACTATGCCCCAGCGCCTGTGGGAGGGTGGGGGGCTAGCACCACTGCCTGGGAGGGCAGTTATGGGTGGAATCTGGGGCAGGTGGCCTTATTCAGTCCATCCCATTACTGCCTCATTTTGTCCCCTGCATATGCTATCCCCATATTCTGTCCCCTTATCCCCTTCCACCCTTCACCTGCCTACATGCTCCTGCTCATGTTGCTGCCAGCTCTTTCCTGGGCCTGGGGCTCCCTACTGGCTGGCAGGCCAGATACTGACAGGCAAGAGAGGTAACCTGGCTGCTACTGCTGCTGCTGGCCACAGTGGCCCCCCGCGGCCAGGAGGAGTTATAGTAGCTCTGCCTTCAGCTCACTCACTCCCCGGTTGAGCTGCAGGCAGCAGTGGCAGAGAGGTAAGATACACAGCCATTCATAGCCCTGCCCCGTGAGCTGGAGAAGTGTCATTGGAGAACTCAGCATCTCTCACCTGCGTTCTATCAGGTAGGAGACTAGCTGGCATTTAGCCTTTCCCTGTATTTATCAGTGCAGTCAGGCCTTCATGAGTGAAGCCTGGCCACTTCTGTAACCCATGCCCACTCACCTTGCCTTCCTGTCCCTCTCAGTGGGGCCTGGGTCACATAAAGGTGAGCTAGTGGCAGACACAGCGAAGAAAACTGGCTCCTTTAGCTCAGGCACTGCATGTGTGTGGCAGGAGGGTGATTGGATTAGAAGCTGCAGCCCCAGATTCTATTCCTGCTCTGGCAAACCCCCAGAGATGCAGCCTTATGCTTATTTCATAGATCAAACTCCCCAGCTGGGTCTGAGTACAAGACTAGGGGAAGGAGAGGGTGGCAACCTCCAGCTGCATATCCAGCAGTGTGCTGTATACCCTTCAGCTCACCAGCACCTAGGAGCCAGGGCAAGCATGGAAAGAAAGGTCACTCACCGTAGTAACGGTGGTTCTTCGAGGTGGGTCCCCGTGGGTGCTCCACATTAGGTGTCGGGCTCACCCGGCGCCGCAGATCGGATCTTCCAAGCAGTTTCTGCCGGACCGCGCATGCGCCGGTGCGTGCCGCTCCCTTGTGCGCTCCTGGCCACGTGTGCGATCCGGTCCCCGCCAGTTCCTTGACCAACCGCCTCGGATGCTCCTGCAAAACACTAAACAGTGATCCGAAGCGGGGAGGATGGGCAGGTAGTGGGAGCACCCACGGGGACACATCTCGAAGAACCACCGTTACTACGGTGAGTAAACTTTCTTTCTTCTTCGAGTGTCCCCGTGGGTGCTCCACATTAGGTGACTACCCAGCAGTAACCCAAGATAGGAGGTGGGTAATCGGATCATGTACAGCTTGTCCCCAAGAGGACCGCTGTAGAGAGACGGGTATCCTCTTGGAATACCCTGTGAAGGGCGTAGTGCTTGGCGAAGGTGTCATAGGATGACCAGGTCGCCGCTCTGCAAATGTCCTTTAGCGCAACGCCCTTGAAAAAGGCTGTTGATGCCGCCACCGCCCTAATGGAGTGAGCCCTGGGCGGGGCCAGTAAAGGAGTCTTTTTGAGTTTGTAGCACATTTTGATGCAGGATACGATGTGCTTCGAGATTCTCTGCGAAGAGAGACCTTCTCCTTTCGATTTGGGAGCGAGGGAGACCAGAAGTCTATCCGTTTTCCGGATGGGCTTGGTCCTGTCCATATAGGAGGCCAGCGCCCTCCTCACGTCCAGGAGGTGTAGGCGTGCCTCTTCGGAAGAGTTATGAGGCTTTGGATAAAACGAGGGTAAAACAATACGTTCATTAATATGAAACTCTGAAGAAACCTTAGGAACAAAGGCTGGATGCAGGCGTAGAGTCACCGCCTCCTTGGAAAAAACAGTGCAGGGTAGCGTTGCCATAACTGCCGCAAGCTCGCTCACCCTGCAAGCTGACGTGATTGCGAGAAGAAAGGTCGTCTTTATCGTAAGGAGGCGGAGGGAAACCGTGGCTAAAGGCTCGAACGGTGGTCCTGTTAGCGCATTAAGCACCAGGTCCAAGTTCCACGAAGGTGGAAGCGGTTTCCGAGGGGGGTATAGGTTTACCAACCCTTTGAGGAACCTGGTAACCATGGGATGGGCGAACACCGTGTGCCCTTCCTCTTCGTGTCTGAACGCCGAAATGGTGGCAAGGTGGAACTTTAACGAGGATAGTGAGAGTCCTCCTCTCTTGAGGTCCAGTAAATACTCTAATATTACAGGTATAGGCACCGGAAGGGGGGCTAGCTGTTTGGTAGAACACCATGCCGTGAAGCGAGTCCATTTCTGCTTGTAGGTCTTCCTGGTGGAAGCCCTCCTGCTACTTTCTAGGACTTGTTGCACTTCCTCCATACATGTGCTCTCTAGGGAGCTGAGCCATAGATTAACCACGCTTGTAGTTGCAGGCCTTGGGGGTGCGGATGCACTATGGACCCCTGGGCTTGCGTGAGCAGATCCGGCGCCACCGGAAGGGGCATCGGTGGACGGTCCGACATGCTCAGGAGTAGGGGGAACCATTGCTGTCGATCCCACATTGGGACTATCAGGATCATTCGGGCTCCTTTCCTCCTGGCTTTCTGCAAGACTGTGGATCAGCACTGTGGGAGGAAAAGCGTAAAGCAGGGGGCCCCTCCAGGAGATCGCGAATGCGTCCCCCAGGGACCCCCATCCCAGTCCTGCCCTGGAGCAGAATCGTGGGCACTTCTTATTGTGTTGAGTGGCAAACAGGTCTATCTGGGGAAAGCCCCATGCGTGAAAAATCGGTCGTAGCAGATCGGGACGGATCTGCCACTCATGCGTGAGTGCGAAACGCCTGCTCAGCTGGTCTGCCTTCACATTGTGAGCGCCTGGTAAGTATGAGGCTTTCAAGGTTATATTGTTGGCGATGCACCAGTTCCACAACCGGACTGCTTCCGCACATAAGGCACGGGACCGAGCTCCTCCTTGCCGATTTATATAAAACGTGGAGGTATTGTCTGTACTGATCTCGACTACTTTGCCTTGTATATGGTCTCGAAAGTGTCTGCAGGCATTGAACACTGCTCTGAGCTCCAGTATATTTATGTGCAGTGACTGTTCCGTGGAGGACCACGGTCCTTGCGTCACCTCTTCGCCCATGTGTGCTCCCCACCCTATGTGGGAGGCTTCTGTAGTAAGAAAAACCGATATTTGTGGTTGGTGGAAGGGTACCCCTGTTAGCATGTTCTTGGGGTTTACCCACCATTGCAGGGATTGGCGCACCTCTGTTGTGGGCGACACCACCCTGTGAACGGTGTGTGCTGCCAGTTTGTATACGCTCACCAGCCAGTGCTGCATGCTGCGCATGTGTAACCTGGCGTTCTGTACTACGAACGTCACTGCTGCCATGTGGCCCAGCAGCTGTAAGCACGTCAGAACTGGCACCGTAGGGCTGAAGGTGATGACTTGCACGAGGGAGCCGATGGCCCGAAAGCGTCTCTGGTAGATACACTCTCGCTGTAATAGAAGTTATGCGTGCCCCTATGAACTCTATGTCCTGTGTGGGGTCTATCTTTGATTTTGCCAGATTGATAACCAGGCCGAGCGAAGAGAACGTGCCTGCTGTGACGCGTATCATGCGTAGTACCTCTTCCTTCGAGGCCCCTTTGAGTAGGCAGTCGTCCAGATACGGGAATATAAATACCCCGTCTGTGCAGGTAGGCTGACACCACTGCCAAGGTCTTGGTGAAGACTCTGGGGGCCGAGGAGAGGCCAAACAGTAGGGCCTTGTATTGAAAATGTTCTTTGCCTACCATGAACCAGAGGAATCGTCAGTGAGCCGGATGGATAGTTATGTGAAAATATGCGTCTTGTAAGTCGAGGGCTGCGAACCAATCTCCATCGTCCAGCGCCGTAAGGATGGAGGCGATTGTGATCATCCGAAAGCGCTGCTTGCGCAGGTACCAGTTGAGGCCTCGAAGATCTAAGATGGGCCTCCAGCCTCCTGTCTTTTTCTCCGTGAGGAAGTACCTCGAGTAGAATCCTTCCCCTTGCAGTTGCTCCGGCACTCTTTCCACTGCCCCTATGAGCATGAGATGGTCTACCTCCTGCTTGAGCCTCGCTACGTGGGAGGCCTCCTGGAGGTGGGGCCTGGGTGGAGGTCGTGGCGGTGGGAGCAACTGGAAGGGGATGGCGTACCCCGTGGCTATGATCTCCAGCACCCATTTGTCTGTGGTGATCCTTTGCCACTGGTCGTAGAATGGTCAGAGGCGATGGTGGAATAACAGGTTCGGATGACCTTGTGCGATGGTAGTGATGGCGCAGCCCTGGATCTGTGTGTCAAACTTGTGGCCTTTGGCCCTGCCCCGAGGACGCACGGCTCTGTTGGGAACGTCGCCTGGGAGTTCTGTACTGCTGGTGCTGTTGATGTCACCCTTGCTCGTAACCCCTGTGGTACTGGGGACGCTGTGGCTGGTACTGGTACTGTCTTTGTTGAGGGTAGTACTTTTTCTTTCTGTATGGAGGGGTGTAAATCCCCAGGGTCCTAAGTGTGGCTCTTGAATCTTTACTGGAATGAAGGACCGAGTCAGTTGATTCAGCAAACAGCTTCTGCGTGTCGAAGGGAAGATCGACGATCTTTGCCTGCAGATCCCTCGGTATACCCGAAGTCTGGAGCCAGGACTCCCTTCGCATCACCACTGCCGTAGCTGTGGAGCATGCTGCTGTGTCCGCAACATCCAGGGCGATCTGAACTCCCGTCCTCGAGATTGCGTCGCCTTCTTGCACGATGGCCTTGAGCACCGGTTTCTTGTCCTCTGTAAGCGAGTCCATGAGGGAGGTTAACCTAGTGTAGTTGTTGAAATTGTGGTTCGCTAGATGCGCTGCGTAATTTGCCATTCGCAACAGTATTGTGGGGGAGGAGTAGACCTTTCTGCCGAACAGCTCTCGCTTCTTGGCATCTTTGTCTGTTCCCCCTGTCTTGAATTGAGATGTCTTTGATCTTTGTTGCGACGACTCTACCACCAAGGAATTTGGTTGTGGGTGGCTGAACAGGAACTCCATGCCCTTCGCTGGCACGAAGTATTTCTTGTCCGCTCTCTTGTGGACAGGCGGAATAGTCACAGGGGTCTGCCATATCGTAGTGGCGGACTCCAAGATTGCTTCATCAAGCGGTATTGCTATTTTGGAGGAGGCCGGAGGTCTCAGATTTTTGAGGAGCCTATGGTGTTTCTCTTGCACCTCTGCTGTCTGGATGCCTTGCGTGAAGGCCACCCTTTTAAACAGCTCTTGAAACTGTTTGAGATCGTCCGGAGGATGGACGTCCCCCGGGGCCGTAGCCTCGTCCGGGGAGGAGAGCGAGGAACCACTAGGATACGCCTCTCTGGACCCTTCCGGTTCCTGTTGGCGATTGTACATCCGCTTGCTGGAAGCTTGCGAGGGAAAATCTCGGGGTTCCATAACCAGTTCCCCCTGAGATACTTGAGTCTCTGTCCCCGTTCGCGATTGCCCTCGGGGATACGGGACCGTCTGAGGGGATCTTTCCCTGGTAGATTGCCGGTGGTGTCTATGCTCCGCATGATAGGGATGACCATGGCAGCATGGGCACTGTTCTTGCGAAGGTTACCGGGACCACTCCCTTGGTGCGTACCCCCCGCGTCTGGGGGAGCGAGATCGTCGAGAGACACGGGACACTGGAGAGAGCGATTTGTGATAGTACTCCAGCGGCTCAAACCCCAAGAAGGGTGAGGGTGGTCCCAGCCAGCGCAAGGCTGGTTGTAAAAATGGAGACGGGGGCTCCAGGTAGGCTAGGGGGGACCCCTGCCTTCTAGTTGGAGTCCGCAGCATGAGTGGAGGGCTGAGAGAAAGCAACTCTGCAGCCCTGTCTGGAGAGGGGCTGCGGTGCCTCGTTTTGTGTGCAGCCTTCCCCCTCCCTTGAAGGGGTGGCTCCGCCCCCTGATGTGCAGGGGATCTCGGCCCCGTCCACGCCACGCTTGGCACGCTCTTGGGCGGTGCCGTGCGGGCGGCGTCCTCCGGTGCCTGCAGGCTGTGTGCCTGCGCGCTCTGCACCGCCGGTTCCCCGGGGGTCGGTGCTGCTGCCTGCGGTGCCGCCGGTACCGGCGCTTGTTTAGCCGCCGCCCTGCCTGCGGTGCGGGGCGGCTCTTTGATCATTGGAGGCTGAGCCGCCTCCACGTGGCTCTCCGTGCCGCCGCCCATCAGCTGTTGCTGCAGCTGGGGGCTGTGCGCTCCTCCCGTCCCGCTCGCTGTTGCTGCCGGCAGGGATCAGGTTGGGGAGACTTTCCTCCGTTTTTGCACTGATGGGGTGAGGGAGGCAGCTTTCCTTTTATGGGCCCCGGAGGGTCCCTCCTGCTGCGGCCGCTCCGGCACGTCTGGCTGGAGGGCCTTGTCGAATAGCAGCATTTTAAGCCGCATCTCCCTGTCCTTTCTTGCTCTGGCTGTTAATTTTGCACAGAAGGAGCATTTCTGCATGACATGGGACTCCCCAAGGCACCTTATACAGTGACTGTGCCCATCAGACGCTGGCATTGCCTCTCGGCAAGACTCACATTTCTTGAATCCTGAAGAGGACATTGTTGGCGAGTCTTTTAGTTGTTAATGGGGTACTTAGCACCTTCTCTGTGCTGTTTTCCCCCTCTTGGATAGCCTGCTGCGGCAGGAGGGCTAATGGCCCTAGGCTCCTGGCCTCCGGTGCTCCGCTTGTTACTAGGACTGGACTGAATTCCGTCCTGCTTGTTGTTTCTTGTTTTTTTTTTTTTTTTGAAAATAACAACTGGCTAACTTAACAATAGACTAAGAACTTGAAAACTTTAAAGAAAACAGCTAAAAACCATTGAATACGCTAACTTGGCCGTAGCCTAGTCGGATTCTGTCTGCAGCCGACGGTGGTTAAGAGGAACTGGCGGGGACCAGATCACGCACGTGGCCAGGAGCGCGCAAGGGAGTGGCGCGCACCGGCGCATGCGCGGTCCAGCAGAAACTGCTTGGAAGATCTGATCTGCGGCGCCGGGCGAGCCCAACAACTAACGTGGAGCACCCACGGGGACACTCGAAGCAGAACTGCTGCTTAGCAGAGGGCACCCCTTTGCCAGCGAACCTATAAAAGTTCATTCTCATTTAAGCTGTGGATTGTTTTAAATTGTGCAAATAAGCACAGTAAAAGTTTTTCTGTCTGCACAGTGTTAGCCCCACGTTACAGACCTGGAACCAAGCAATTCAGTTATTTGTCCAGAGTCACAATGGGAACCTATAGTTGAGCCAGATCTCTTGATTCCCACTCCTGAGCTGTAGTCACAAAGCCATTGTTTCAACTGGGAGTGGGCCTACCTTCATCTCTTCTTTTTACTGGTGGCTCCTTATGTTTCCCCTGCCCTGCAGAAACAAAGTACTCTTCAAAAATAACTCCCCCTTTCCCCACCAAGCACTCATAATTAAATAGAATTCACCCTGCAGACCAGGTGGTATTTAAAATTTCCTCTCTCCATCCTAGTCTTATTAACATACCTGCTTCTAGAGACACTGCACAGCCTCTGACACATTCCTTCACCAGCAACTGTGGCAAAATGGGGAAGACTGTTTCATCATTCAGGCTATATCTATGCTTGCCTCTTACTTCGACAGGGGCATGTTTATCAGGGTGATGGGAGATTACTAATGAAGTGCTGTGGTGAATATGCAACACTTCATTAGGCTAATTCTATCCATGGCAACTTTGAAGTGTCAAAGACCCAGCATGCTGCGTAGCCACGAGCATCTCAAAGTGCCTTTACTCCCCAAAATGTTGGCATTAATGCCAGCACTTCGAAGGTGCCACGGGGGAGAATTAGCCTAAGGAAGTGTTGTGTATTCAGCACAGCAGTTCATTAGTAATCTCCCAACACCCTAATTACCATGCCCCCTTTGAAGTAGGAGGTAAGTGTAGACATAGCCTCAAACTCATGAGCTTTGTTCTGAACCTTAATGTGAAGACTGATGGTATTAGCTACATCAACATTTTATGCATTTCTCAGGCAGCTATATTTCAGTTTTGGCAAAATCTCAGTCATGTTTTGGTTTTACAAGGATTACCAATGACACCTGGGTTTTAATTTACAAGATGCAGGAATGTCAGGTTGTCAGGTGTCTGTTTTTCTGCCAGAATGCCAGGGTGAAAAGGGACCCTGGTGGTGATGCCTGTCAGCACTGTTTACTGGGCTGTTAAAAGCCCAGTTGGTGCAGGGCTGGCAGGCTCCCTGCCTGGTTCTACACAACTCTCAGGAGCACCAACATGTCCTTTGTGGTCTTAGACATAAGGGTGACGTAGAGGCTCCATGTGCTGCCTCCATCCTGAGCACTGGATGGAGGCACCACAGGTCCCATTGACTGGCAACTACCATCTCCAGGCAAGGGCAGTGCATAGAGCCACCTGATCCCTCTACATAAAAGGCAGGAAAGACATGCTGACTATTTCCTAGGATATGCGAGAGGTAAGTGCCACCCAGAGCCACTCCCCTGCCCTAGCCTTGAGTCCCCTCCTGCATCCAAACTCCCTCCCAGGGTCAGCACTTCCTTCCCCAACAAACTTCCTCCTGGATCCCAGCTTCCACACCCTCTCCCATACCATGAATTCCTGCTCCAGCCTGGACCCCTCCCCACCTGCACCCTGAACCTCTCATTTCTGGCCCCAGCCTGCAGCCCATACCACCAGCCACACCCTTCAACCTCTCCTGCACCTTAAAATTGCTGCTCCCACCTGGAGACCCCTTCTGCATCCTGATCCCCTCATTTCTAGCCCATCATAGCCCATAGCCGAGCCAGAGTCCTCACCTCCCTCCTGTACCCCTACCCATCCTGGAGCCCCTGCCTACACCCTAAACCCCTCATTTTTGGCTCCATATTGAAGCCTGCACCCCCCTACTCCCTGCCCAGAGCCCAGACCCCCCTTGTGATATCTCAGCTTCCTGCCTCAGCTTAGGACCCTTCCCCCTTCCTCCTGCATCCCAAACCCTCATCCCTGGCTCATTCCCTGAGCAGCATCCCCACTGCCTCCTGAACCCCAATGCTCTGGCCCAGCCTAGTGAAAATGAGCTATTGAGTGAGGGTTGGGGAGGAGGGAAAAGAAAAGAGTGAGTGAGGCTAGGGCCATGGAGAAGAGGCAGGGCCTTACGAACAGGGTCAGTGTAGTCAGTTCTCTGACATTAGAAATTTGGCCACTGCAGGAATATGGTACAGTTTACAGGTTTCTCATTCTTGCAAATGAAATAATTAGTCTGCAATAATAGATCCTTTTCTTCTTTAAATAAATCTTGCCTGACATCTTACATTAGTAGTGGAATAAAATGGAAAACAAACCATCAACACATGCTTAATATTAAAAACCTACATATTCTATAGAAGCTTGTATTTAACTAGCCTCTAGCAATTCCCATATTCCCATAAGAACCTCTACGCTAAGGTGCTCCACTGGTTGACTAAATGCACATTTATTAGGTGATGAGCGTTCATGGGACAGACCCACTTCTTCAGACCATAGCCATACCAGAACAGACTCAATATTTAAGGCACAGAGAACCGAAACAGTAATCAAGGTGGACAAATCAGAAGAAAAATGATCAAGGTGAGCAAATCAGAGAGTATTTGCTCACCTTGATCATTTTTTTTCTGATTTGTCCACCTTGATTACTGTTTTTAGCTCTCTGCGCCTTAAATATTGAGTCTGTTCTCATCTGGCTATGGTCTGAAGAAGTGGGTCTGTCCCACGAAAGCTCATCACCTACTAGATTATTTTGTTAGTCTTTAAAATGCTACTTGACTGCTTTTTTGTTTTGATAGTATATAGACTAACACAGCTTTCTCTCTATCACTATTCAACATAGCTGGGTAATAGTGAGCCTGGGGCTTGTCTGTTTTATTTATTGCCACTGTGCAGTTTTACTGTTGTAACATCTACTTTCCTCACTGATCCCACTCTGAGGTTTTTGGGGTTTTTTTACCCCACCCCTTATTTCATCACATCTAAATTAGATTTTAAACTCCTTGCAGGCAAGGACCTTCTCTTGCCAGCTATAAGCAGAGTTAATGAACACACTCTTGGCCACAGTAAAAGACTAATTTCAGAGTTTTGCTTCCTTTTAAGAGAGTAAGCTGACACAACAAAGCTCCCTGCACTTTTATTTTTCTCATGGCACTCAGCTTGGGCCTTTGATACATGGTTGGGCCCAAGAATTGATGACTACATGTAAAGCTTTTGCTCAGTGAGTCTGGTACCAAACCCATGCTAAGAGCTGACATACAACTGAATTCTGTTTCTCTTCCTGCTCAGGCTTCTGCCTCAACAAGCAGCTCTATGATATCATTACGATGCGCTATGCTGACAGAAACATGAACATCGACTTTGACAGCTTTATCTGCTGCTTTGTGCGACTAGAAGGAATGTTCAGTAAGTGGCTATCCATTTTTTATTGCCCTTCTTCTTTTGCCAGTCCTTTCACACAGCAGGAACACATGGTCAGTCCCAAGCAAAAATTGGTCTAAAGCACTGTTTCCCAAAGTGTGGTACACACACCACTGGTGGTACACAAAAGGATTTCCAGGGGCATGCAGCAAAAAAATTACTAAAAATCAGGAGAAAGCACTGGGACTGCACTGGGAGGATTTGCCCATAAGGTCCAAGTCCTGAAACGGGCATGCAAATATCTTAAGTTTGGGAAACACTGCTCTAAAGCTTCATACCAGTGGCCATTATGACAATCAGCTGTGATTTCTGTAGTGCTTCTCCCTGGGGTAAGCCAGGATTCTCAGGCTCTGTTAACTCTCTCACAGCAGTATCTGTGTAATACTCAGTAGTACTCCTGCAATATAAGTTAGCCCATAAATAAGGCTGCCACTGAAGGGTGGTTACAGTTGGAGTAGAATGCAGCTGCTTAATATTATTAGCCATATGGAGCCAAGTTTTTCAGCACCCTTCCTAGACTATTTGGGTACAGGCTTCCTCTCACTCCCATGTGCCACAGTAGCATGGTTAGCCTTGCTGACAACTCACTGGCCCTGTATAAATCCAGTTACTAAGGGCAAGAGGATCCTCAACTAAGAATAAAACAAAGCAGCAGAAGTGTAGCACTTTAAAGACTAGATCCAGGATCTCATGAAGTCGGTCTGTCCCACAAAAGCTCATCACCAAATGAATCATTGTGTTAGTCTTTAAAGTGCTATTTTACTGCTGCTTTGTTTTGTTGGAGTATAGACTAACACAGCTACCTCTTTGTTACTACTGAACTAGGAATGTTATTTCCCTCGCCACTCTGACCATTTGAATCTGTTGTAAAGTCGATACATGATCTCCATTTTTCACCTGAAAGATGTGATTATGGAACTATATATGAGGGGGTCACAAGTCAAGGTGCTGTTTTACTAATTTCATTTATGGGCTCCAGGATTACGTGGCAGGACAAATGCAGCATCTACATCCAAACAAAAATAAACAACAGTCCCTTGTTGACTGCAGCTGAGGAACAGCAGAGGCGGGGTGTGGGGTCTGTGAGGGGTGACACTTAACAAGCCAGGTAGCTAAATAACTATCAGAACCATGCCATAAAACAGATTGCTTCGTTACACAGAGGATGACACCTCCCTTTAGCTGTAGTGACTGGGCATACTTTTACATTGATTTATATTCCCTTAGGGGCATTCCGTGCCTTTGATAAAGATGGAGATGGTATCATTAAACTCAACGTCTTGGAGGTAAGTAATTTTGCTCTGCATTTTTTCTTTGGGCAAGAATCAAGTTGATAAACTTTGTTCTTATTCTTCATCATCCATACCCATAAGGGAGTCTTGTCTTAGTTAAACTTACATTACAGTCCAAATGGTAAAATAAGACTCCATGAAGTCTGCCAGAGAGTTTGCCATTGCTATCAGTTTTCTGTGGAAGATATTCAGCTGTTAGTGACATATGGCAGTATAAAAGCACTCGATCAGTGAGCTAAATTGGACAACCAGAATGAAAACCAAATCCTTTACAATCTGTCATTTAAAATACATCCAAGAGTTTTAGAAGTTTATGAAGCAATTTAAAACGAAAAACTTTATTTTAAATTCTTTGTATAACAACATCTGACCCTACCCTGGCGCCTCTCTCTAGTTCTCAAAGAAGGCCTCACCATTCTGGCATGTGTACTTTTAAAAGTTCAGCTGACTGGCTCCATGTGTCAGAGTAACATATCTCAGCCAGTGTTCCCTCTAATTTTGTTCATCAATGGGTGCAATAAATTTGGTCATGTGCGGATGTGTACGACCATGGTGCCCATGGTAGGCAGCTGTCTATGCTCTGCTAATCAGCTGGGTGGTACCTGAATCTCACCGGATGGCCCCCCAAGCACTCAGAAGGAACAATGATGTCAACTCTCCTAAATGACTTGGAGAGAAAATGAAAATATATCAAAGAACAAGGGAGGGTGTGAGAGGCAGTTAAATTTGAAATATTTATCACCTTAACACCTGAGGTGAGATTTATTTTAGTACTCTGATTATTCATTTCACTGGGTATCCTCTAGAATGGTGGCAAAATAAAAGGGTAGACCCAGTAAGGATTTGATTAGATACAGAAAAAAATAAGACAGAGAAACTTTGCCTGTAACAGCTCTTCTTAGCTCTTCATCTAGGTATATACATTTAAACAGCCTTGTTTTATTTTAATCCAGGGACAGTTAACTATTAGCTTCACATCACCTTCATGTAGAGTATGCCAAAAAAGCTATATTGCAGTTACTCTGAGAGCTTTTAAGAACTTATCTGAAGGCATGGTTACACAGTCTAAGCTTTTAGCTTGAAATAGGTAAACTCCTAATTACGGCTCAGGTGGCAGCAGGGTGAATTTAGCCTTTCACCCTTTCAACTGTTTAACAGTTGGTAAAGTGAGGTCCAAGCATTTTTCCTCCATGCAAGTCTTTTAGATAAGATTTTTTTTTTTTTTTTAGTTAAACAGAAGGTGCATCTGCCCTAGGATAGACGTAAAGAATCCCCGGACACTTGAGCATGTCATGGAACACAATTCATATTGCCACTGCTCAAATGGCTGTGTAACGTAGGAATGGCTGTGTTTCAGCAGGTCGAGCCATTATGCCTGCTGTTTATGAAGTATTCTGGGGTAAAAGTCATAAGCTGTCTAGAAACGAATCCCATTGACATTGTTTAAATGTTAAAGATCCATTTTTGATTTAAGTTGTGAGGGGAAGGAGGTGGAGATGCACTCTCATCTCAGGGTGTGGAAGTCACCATTGTAGTCTCTCTCTTGCAGTTTTCGTATGACCCCAGAAGCATCTGAAATGCATTTGTCTTTGTCCCTTTTGGATTCCAGGAGAGACTGATTGGGCTTAGTGGGGATCAGCCAAATTATAAGCATGATTCTGGGGCATGGAAATAATCTTTTCCCCCTCTTATTTGGAATTCTTGTGTCTATGAATTCTTCTGGAAGTGGTTGCTGTCATTAGGTGTGCTTGGGGAAAGGAGTCAGGTGCCAAAGAATGCTCTCCTCACCTCAGACTGGCATTTTAGGAGGGGAGCATGTGTATGTTCAGAAAACAGCAGGGGGAAATTATCAAATCCCTGTCCTCACTGCCAAAACTTCAGGTGCTGTCAGGGCGTAAGAAAACCACGTAACAGGTAGCTCATTTGCCTTCCCATCTGTGCATTTACATCACAAAATTCCCATTGCAATTCCCTATTAGCAGCTGACTCTGGGAATACCAACTGGAGGAAAAGCAGCCAGTCCCAAAGAAATAGCATACACGGATGAGAAGTGAAAGGCACTTCAAAATGTGTAACAAGAAGCTAGCTGACTACTATTGCATGGCTGGAGAGTGGGGCAGAAGCAGAAGAGGGCCATACCCATGAAGGAGCAATTGCTGGGTGGAGGAACTAGGCTGCAAATATTATGTGACTGTGAATTACTCCCCCTCAGTACAGTGAGATTCTACAACTCATGCCAAAGTCATAAACACTAAAATCGTTAATTTAAAAATACAGAATATCTTTAAGTGGGGTTTCACGTTACAGTGCATAGGAACAAGAACTGCCTGTAGTAGAAAGGCCAGCAATTCTGTGGTGTGAATGATGAAAATGACAATTATTTACAAGTCACATTGAAATCACATCTACTACTACTTAACTTTCCCTCTTCTTTCAGTGGCTGCAGCTCACAATGTATGCTTAAAAATCAACCTGGTCTCCCTCCCCTTCTGCATGATCAGTGCCTGCTACACTCAGGATTTCTGTTGGATGCAACCAGGCACGTGTACTTGTGAATATGATATAACATGTATATGTATGTTGTGTGCCCAGAAGGGTACTGCCTGCTGAAAACAAGACAATTAAATGAAGCACCAACAAAAAATAAGCATTTAAGTCCTCTCCATTTTCAGAGTGACTAAATCTGTTTTGCTTTTCTGAAAATCTGACCTGTAAATATCTTGGCATTTGGATACTAAGCTGGATCTAGAACACACACAAGCGAGCACTTCCTTTTCTTTTATACACTGCTGAATTTTGTGTAAGAATGTTATATTAAACCTTTCCTCAAGGGACAGAATGTTGTAAGCAGAACCAAATCCAGCAACTAATAGCAAGTTTACTTAGCTCTCATCTCTCATGGAAACTGCACCCTTTGGTTTTTAAGCTTACAAAGCTTCACTTTAATACAAGCAATTTTTGATGTTTTTACTGTCTCAGCTTTGTTTCAACAAAAGTCACTAAGTAAATTTTATTAGACATACTAGTGTTAATGTGGAACAACTTTGCTGCAGCAACTGTTTGCTCCTTGTACTGGATTAGAGAATGTTTTGGATCTGTAGTATAGTTTATAAACCAGCCTTTGTCTGAGCTCTGACTTGTTAGAGGGAGAGGAGCTTCCCACGATTTGAAAGCTTTTTTAAAAAAGAACAATATGTCAACTACTTATCAGTGAACTCTGCTGTCTTGAGATTTTCATCCTCATTATACTGGCTTGTGGGTATAAAAGTTAACCAGAGAGAAGGCAAACTTTATCAGACTAACCTCAAACTTCTTTCTTCTGAATGCTGAAAAGCCAAAACATCAGAATTAACTATATACATAGCTAATACTGTACTGGAAAGAGCAAAGTGGCAGGCTTATATGATTGACAGCATACCTAAGGTGGAGATTTAAAAAGAGAAACTACTACTTTGCAACCCCACAAAAAAAAAAAAAAAGTAGAAATGGGTTTATCTTACAAATAGACTTGGTGTCACCTTGTAAGAGGCTCATATTCACTTTCATTCATTGTTGCTATTTTGGAGAAATAGAAACTGGTGCAATTCTTATGAGTTCTGCTTATGCAATCTAATAAATACTTGTGCTTGTAGTTTAATCCTTTGTCATTCTGCCTCTTTGTTCCTGGAAGAAAAAACAAACAAACCTGCAAAGTAATTATATTCCTATACATAAGATGCTTCAAGGCTATATATATAGCAAAGGTGTTGGGTTTTCATTTTGGATTTCCCTATAACTTAAAAGCATTTGTAAATTAGAATAAAATATATGAAGCCTCCAGAAGTAGATTAGTTCCACCCCGGCCTTATATTTGCACTGACATTAGGCTGTGTCATGATTACAGCCTCTTTGTTTACGTGCTGTTGTACCAGTATTCGTGAAGAAATCCTCTCTTGGACCCAGCAGAAAAAAAAAATGAGAAAGTGTTCACACAGTTAACCTCAAAATGTAGCACTTAATTTCAGAAAGGGGAACTATACAAAAATGAGTAAGTTAGTTAAACAGAGGATGCCAGGGAGATTCCCAAACCTGAGCCATCCTTTTTAGGTAACAAATCTGAGGAATCTTTCCAGAGTAAGGGGTCATAAGAAGTGGTTTGGAACAATAATTGACAATAATTGACAGTAATAAGTCACCAGGACCAGATGGCATTCACCCAAGAGCTCAGATGGAACTCAAATGTGAAACTGCAGAACTACTAACCTTTGTTTGTAACCTATCCTTCAGATCAGCTTTTGTACTAAATGACTGGAAGATAGCTAATGCAATGCCACTTTTTAAAAAGGGCTCAAGAAGTGATCCCAGCAACTTCAATAGGGTTCAAAACGAACTAGATAAATTCACGGAGGACAAGTCCATCAATGGCTATTAGCCAGGACAGGTGGGGATAGTGTCCCTGGCCACTGCTTGTCAAAAGTTGGGAATGAGCAATAGGAAAGGGACCATCTGAGGATAATTGTTCTGTTCATTCTCTGTGGGCCACCTGGCACTGGCTGCTGTCAGAAAACAGGATACTGGGCTAGATGGACCTTTTGTCTGAACCAGTATGGCCATTCTTATGTTCAAAATTTAGTGTGCATTCAACTACGGGAGAAGTTCCAGAGAAAACAGTTAAGCCTCTGCTACTCTTAGATACTGAAAAATATTTTAAGTAGTGAAAATAATTCATGTGACAGCCATGCAATTTACTCCTCAGAAATGAGACTGAGTACCTAGATATTAAATCAGGTACATTTCAGGCTATCACTCTTATTACACCACAAGCTTTCTTGATATTTTAACTATGTCAAAATAATTGTGCCACAAACCACATGATGTGCAAAAGGATGTGTGCCTTGGGGGAATGTGCGTTAGACCCAACTTCTAATTTAGGCTTCTGGAGATAAGTCTGGGCATGATTTCTTCATATCATTTAGCCAACATACCTCTACAATGGCATTCAAAACACTGGTTTGTTTAGATATTTTTCAGGCAGTTAGTCTCATTTAAGTTTGTCATGCTTACAAATGATTGCCTCTCAAGAACTGAATTTTATCACTCAGCACCAATGAAAAAGATATTTAAGTGCCTACCTAGTTACAAGCCTAACTTTAGGCACCCAGGGCTTTGAAAATGTTGGCCTGTATATTCAAAATGCCATTAACATTTACTAATTCTCACCATCCTCATGGGGTACTTAAAATATTAGAGAAAGTTTAAGTCAGTTGCCTAAAGTGACAAGGCAACTCTAGTATGGCAGATTAGAATACAACAGTAACAGGATCACAGTCGTGTGGTTAGGCCTCAATCTCTACTGCTCAACTAGAAGCACACACTTGTTGCACTTTCTACTTATTCCATAAATAAAAGCTCTTACAGCTGACAGATTAAATCATTCTAAAATTATCAGTGAAGGAATTAATTGTCAGAAAGAAGAATTAAGATGACAGAAGACCTTAGTACAAAGAATTTTTATTTTTTCCTGTTTTTGTTTTGCTTCATAAAGTTGCAATAACTCATTCACAGTTTTTCACCAAAATGAAAGAGGAAAGGACCAACTCATTCTGTGTACATGATCCACACAGCTCTACTTAAGAAATACTTAAAAGCCACATTGTTTTATCCCACTTCCATTCTTCCAAAGACTAGATTTAACACTGGTCACAAAATGAAATTGGAAAAGCTGGCAGGCACATATTTAAAAATCAAAAAACACTTTACCTACACCCTTTGCTCTTTATTCTTTTACAAATACATATTTTACAAACAGTAGCTGAAACAATCTCAGTAATCCTGCTTGCATATTTTACAATTTGGGGCTACTGTGTCCAGGCAATAGTGCCATATACACCTGCAACCATCTTAAATTTCATCTTATCTTTGTGTTTAAATTACAAAAGGGAAGTCATCCTATCATTGGATTTCTGTGGATAATTCTGTGGCTGTGTTTGCTAGAACGTGATTTGCATTTACACATTTTGTTGTTCTTTGTTTATTATGATCCAGCAGTGTTGCAGTGCAAAGATCTGCAAACATGCACAGAAAACCGTGCAGCCAAATTTGTGCTGTTTAGCAACAAGCTTTAGCAAGTTCAATTTATCATCTTATATTCTGACCACAAATTTTTGAAGTCTGCAGTCTGAACACTTGTCACAAGAAGGCAAACAGAAGCTGGGGTATGAAATGCATTTTGTATGCATGAGTTAAAAAGGCTGGTGGCGTTTTGCCATGGGTGGAAAAATCCCACATCTATCTCCAAAGTGGCCCTTACTGACTAAAGCTCAATAATTACAGCATCTTGGGGTCAGGAGGGGAATACCAACAAACCATCAACCAGCTAGTTACCATTTCTTGAAAACCGGCAATTGGGAGGGGGAAAGAAGACTGAAAAGCAACACGGATGATACACATTCAATTGCTGTTTTCTGAAAACAAATAAGCTGTAATTTGGGACATAGCTAAGAAGAACACTTCTTAGAGCTATTCCATTTCCTCCCTCCTCCTTGTGGTTGGAGGTGGCATAGGTGAACTTCCCGTGGAAATCTCCAGGTTTTTTATTTTTTAAAGAAAGATGCACAATGGAAAGATTTTCTGAAAAATTAACTCATGTGGTACTAGACCCATTTCCACCACATAGCATGTTCTGAGCACTACAGCAACGATGGGCAACCATAAAAAGCGTATGGGCTGCTTGAATAGCCCATGGTCCACCAGAGTTCCACCTGCAGCACAAGGACCCTGTCTGCCACCCCCCACCCCCACGTTCCTCTCACACACCGGAGCCCCACTTACCTCCTCCTCCCCCTACCTCCCAGCACTTTCAGAGTGTGCAAGTCACCTGATTGGTGCTCCTTTCCCACTCCTCCCCCTCCCATACACGAGCTGAATGCAACTAACAGCTGATTCACAGTGTTCCAGCTTTGGGAGGAAGGAGGAGAAGGAGCAGGGACAGAGGCGATTTGTGGTTCCTCCATAAGTACTGGAAGGGAGGGGAGAGGCAAAGAACGTGCACGGCGCTGGTGTGCAAGGCACACAGGGGAGACGGCCGGCTGGGGGGCCTGTGCAACGCATGCAGAGCACCAGTGGGCTGCATGTGGCCCATAGGTTGCCCACCACTGACTTATACTCATTAAGCAGTCACGGCATAAGCTGTGTAAATGGCGCTGTGCATATTTCAGGTATGTGTCACTAAAACCCTGCTCTCTTCTTCTTTCGTTTCCTCCATGGAAAGAGTTAAAAATTTACAAAAACAATCAAACACTTTCATATGTACAGTGTTGCTTTCCTAGTGAGACACCTGCTCTTAACTAAACATTCCCCTTCCCAAAGACAACTTCAGTTGTTCTTTGAGTGGAGAGATGCCAGATGTCAGACTCCCGTGTTGGTTTGGGGGCTGGGAGGAGGGGAGGGACAAGGAAGCATAGAAAATTTACCAAGTAAATTCAGATTTTAAATGTAAAGCCCTATTGAAAAATTAATTTACCAGCTATTGTGCCTGCAACTTTATTAGTGCTTGGAAGAACCAAGTGGCCATTAATGAAAACCACCCCAGAGTTCCAGCTGAACTAGTAGGCCTAAAACTTAATCCCAGATTCAAATGCCCCTGAACTTTGCAGATGTTCATATCATTGGTTTATTGGTTAAAGCTCTCTCTCATGCAAATTTGCTGCACTGTGACAATTTCTTCTGAACCCCAAGCCTAACTATAGACAGTTTATTAATATGCCAGTAAAACTTCTTTAAAGCTCATCCAGCTACATATATTTCCCAGTCCACCACTAATTCTAATACTGTATTTATCAGTGTTTGTTTCTTTGCATGCTACCAAACACAGGCACCCAGGTGGGAACCACAGTTCTCTCCTTGCATAAAAGAGAAAGCTACCATTCAGTTCCCACTACACTGGAAAGACAATTTTTAAAAATGTCAACCAACGAAAGATTTCAGCTGTCTTGAAATGAATTTAAAAAAAAGTAGGAAATCTTTCTTCACTCCCATCTAACGAAATACTCCTCCCTTAAAAGCACGTACGCGTGTGCGTGCACGCACAAACACCACCCCTATAAGTAGTCAGGAACACAAACGGAAAAAAGTGTGAGAACTGCATGCATTGCAACACTTCATGTAATTAAAAGAACATACATACATTCTTGCAAACACACTCAAAGGTCTCCCAACATATTAAACAAATTGGGTAAAAAATGCAAAGTACCAAAAAGAAAAGTAACAAAATGTACACACACACACACCCCCCACACAAATCCCTCAGAATGGTACAAGCACTGCACTCCACAACCTTATCTTTAATACATATGGCTCAGTACCTCCACTTCAAAATCACATTCTGTTAATACCCTAAAAATTTCACATTGTTTCTTTCATACCTTTGCATGCCCCTTCCTAACGTGTGAAAACTCCTCAATGTCAGTTGTTTAGGAGTTGCTTTGTAAGCCGTCTACAGCCTTCTGTTTTAAGGTTTTTACCAGTCTTAACTGCTTTCACTGTAAAAGGAGTTGCCAAAAAATATCCAACCACACATACATGCACAAATGAGACTGCTCAGAGAGCTCCTTCAATTAGACTGGGTACATAAATTACTCCATCCATAGGCCACAACAAAAGCATAAAGCCCATGGTACAATTCACTGCTTTTCTTTGGAGAAGTCTTTTCAAAACAGAGAAAACAGCAATACATCAAGGATCTGTTTCTTTAAGTCTCTTAGAGCCATAAAGACTCCTAGAGCTTAGGAAATAGAGTGAGTACTTTATTCCATTTCTAAGTTACAGATACAAGAAAAATATAGATGTTGTGTAACTACAGAGAGTTTTCATCCCTCCGCCAGACACAACATAAAAAGGATGATCTTAAGATACTCAACATACTGAAGTGAAATCTTTGATTTAGCAGCAGGGTAGAGCAAATGGAAGCTTCCCTCAATCCCTTCAGTAGACAAAAAGGTTTCTCCTTTACCCCAAAACAAGGCCATTACTTAAAATCAATTTGCTTTATGAACATTTAAACCTTGACGTCAGTAATTGAAGAGACACTAGACAAAACTCTGACCATATTCAATCTCTGTGACATGTTCTTGACTTGCCTATGAGAAGAGCAGTTTCTGCCATTAGGTTTCTTTTTGCTTTCTATGCACATCTTGCGAGAGCTCTTATATTCTCTTTTAATAACATTAATTCAGAAGAGAAGGAGGGGGAAACCACAGTTTACTACCTTCACGTAGTCTCATGACCTATGAGAGGTGGTGGAGAGGGGAGGAAGGGACCTATCCTACAGTCTTTTCTATTTAACACTTTGTGCCAGACCAATGAGATTTCAGTCCTCCTCCCGAATAAGCAGGGCACACATCAGTCCACCAGAAAAAACTATCATGGCCTTCCCTCTATTGTAGTTTCTTGGTAGTATTTTAAAACCATTTGTAGAATGCAGTCTTCTACAGAGGACATGCACTTGGTACCCTCAGCTTCTGCTTGAGATCCTTGGACTCTACAATCCTTCTCCACACACAGCAGCTTTCTTTGTTGCATGCTTCCGTGACAAACTCAAACGACTGTGAACCTGGTGTAGGCACATACAAACAGAGTCAATTTACACTGGAAACAGCAACATCAAAATGGCTGGGTTTAGACCAGTGGTGGCTGGGCATCTGCTTAATAAGCTGATTTGCCATAAAAAGACAGGATTGCAGTTCCAGCCAACAAAATTGTATGTGACATCTCAACTAAAATAAGTTATTAAATCTGTCAAATTAAATACCAAAAAAACCTCAGGAATCTAGCTCTAAGATTGTATGAAGGCAGTAGTGGTTGTTAAAATGCAAACTCCAAGGCCAATATTACTCTCTGTACTGTCTGCCACTAAGGTTTCATCTAGTCTAGTCTTTCATCATGAAGGAAGAAGTTTGGCTACTTTGCTGCTGCATCATTTCTCAAAAAAAGTCTGCCCACACCACAGATCACCTTAAAGAATGTACTGTATAAGACAGTGAAAACAAGTCAGTCACTGTGCATTTTATCAGTCAGAGGAACTTTTAAACAAAGAATAAAAATGTCAAAGCATAAATTACAATTAACATTAAAAAAAGGAACAGCTTTATTCCTGTTTCCCATTAAAATACTACATAGTTTTATGAGGACAGCCAAAATTCGTGCTGCAAATTCAGTGCTAACCCTCCTGGAACTTGTGTCTTTCTAGTTAGAAATATTTTATTAAAATTGGCTAAAAAAATGGAAGTATGTGTGGGATTTAAATACAACAGGAAACAGGTAGGAGAACACTACTCGCCTTGGTTAAATCCTTTCACTTTTAAAGGTGAGTTAGTAAATGCTGACACCTAGTTTTTATCTCAGAGCATTCCTCTGAATTCCCAACATTAGATGTATAGAATGCACTTCTTCAAATGGGCAGGCAAGCAGAGACGCTCACAGTGTCTTCTGTGTAGACCGAACAAAAATCTTCTGTTTGGTCTGAGTGTTAACAGGCTGCTCCCATTTCTACAGAGGTGCATGTGATATGCAGTCTCTTTAGTAAGGCAGTTAGGCCTCACTCCCTTTTTCCACTCCAAGGAGGAAAAGAGGGAATAAAGAGGACAGGGTAACAGGTGGATGATCTATGGAATAGTTCTGATGTATAAAATTACTTCCCAATATGGGAGGTGAAAAGCTTCATGAGTCGATTCTGCTGTCATCCTTGGCATGTCTTTCAATGTGTCCTGCAGCATCCTGAAAGGAGAGAAACAGAGAAGTCGTCAGTGAAGAAACAGCGCAAAGGTTCTAAAAGCCCTAGTACACAGCATTCTGGACATATTAAGAACTCACTGGCTTGCTGAAGATATTAACACATTCGAATCCCTATCAACATACCTAGAAAACAAGACCAGAACATGTGCAGTTAATATAAAATAAAAACAACCCCCTGTACCAGACAGGAGGCATTTCTTCTTAGATATCCAAAGCCAATGCTTTAGGATACCATTTAAGAGGTACAGACTCATTTCTTGGTCTGAATACAGTTGTTTTCTTAAATCTGTGCAAAATCCAATTCTATAGTTGGGATTCTAGTTTGCTGATGCAGGCCTGTTTGCCTGTTACCTAATCCAGGATCCTCAGGAGCTTCTCTCTTATGAATTGCAGCTCATCAGAGTTCTCTCTGGACAGCAGTAGGAGAGACTGATCCTAAAGTCCTTCTCTCCCGGCCTTATTTTTTTAAGCCAACGGTCCCACTTGCAGCCATAAATTGCTATTTTTATGAACAAAGAAAAGGTAATGGAGAAAGAGATGGCAACTGCCATTTAAACCTAGTTGTTGCTAATAGGCTTCAATTACTTCCTTTCTTCACACTGGACCAAAACCCTTGATCAGTAGAACAGCATTATAAAAACCGTGCTTAAAGCTTCTGAGGAGGTTTTAACAGACAATTTAACTAATAAGGTTCTCAGATAATCCATGCTCATATTATTTAGGGTATTTAGGAACAGCTAATTTAAACATAATTGTAGCTATCAATTTGGACTACAGTAGCCAAGAGGAATGGAAGCGTCTAGTGACAGACCACAGGGATCAGCTTTGTCTTATTTAACATCTTTCCTAGGATGCTATATTGAGGAAGAGGGTCACTTGCTAGGCACTGTATAAATATGTAGTAGGCATGAGTCCTGCCCCAAAGAGCTTACAGATGAATTAAAGGTTCAGCTAGGGAGCACAAACAATAGGTGGGAATGAGGATAACTAAGATCACATGATTACAAACACTTGTTACATGCTCAGCTTAATAGCCATGCATACTATTAGACGTAATTTTCTTACCATTTCTAAAAGTATAAAATATAAAAAGTGCATTGAGATTTCTGATGTACATCTAGCCAATATTAGTTTTCAGACAAACAATTTGGGTTGCCTTCTGCCACTCATGTTCATGTTGAATGGTACCCAGTTCAGTAAATCCCATCTTTTGGAAAAAAAAAATTGTGAGGAAGGTGTAAGAATTTGGCCATTTAGTACGATAGTCCTTCTCTTCTCCAAAACACAGCTTAATTTAGAATTTTTGAGATTTGCTCTTGGCAGGCTATTTTCACTGCACGTACATTTTAAAAGACTGGTTAAGGACTATTATTTTTCTTTTCAGTCATCAGACAAACCTCTCTTCATAGTCTGCTTTTAATAGCATTCAACAAGAAGGTGGCAGATTTTAACAGCTTGAACTGCCTAGAATCAGAAGAGGTTTATTGCTAGCATGGAAGACTTTCCTTTCAACTTTAATCCAGGTTATGTCAGGCTCTCGCACTCCCTTTTTCTGGGTTTGTCAAATGAAAACCACAGTTCTCCTATTTGTGCTAACACACCTACTCAGTATTTAATTTGTTAGACAAAACCAGCCACGATCATTTTAGGTCCATTCAGCGAAGGAACACTTCCCAGAATCGAATAAAAACAACATCCAGCAAAAATAATTATTTTGCACTTACAAGACATGCAAATCATGGACTAAAATCCCAGTTAAAAAGGCAACAGTTAGTCTTTTCCTTAGAAAGCAAATTTCCATTCCTTGGTACTAGCACAGTGGCTTCTTTAAATGTTAGGAAAATGCCAACCATATTGTGGGCAGTATTAGCAACAAATTGTATATCTTATTTTACACTGTTTCACAATGACCACATGTCTCAGGATAGACTACTGCTGCACTGGGAACCGAGTATGGAGGGACAAGTACAGCTAGACTTTCTTATATGACTAGTTTTACTGAATTCAATTATACTATCTAAAATTAGCAGAATTTGAACTTTAGTAGGTCCTACATGGCAAATAAGCAAGTCCCCCAACTATGGTAACAGAGTGTGTACTTTACATCATAGGCTATGTCTACACTACAGAGTTTTGTAGACAAAACTAGTGGAGTGTCTACACACAACGCATTTTGTCGAGAAAAAACTGTCAACAAAAAGTTGTGTAGAGGCACTGGGGGCCCTTTTCTTGACAGAGGATTAAAAGCTCTATCCTGCTTTCATGTGTAGATGTGATCTGTTGACAGAAGTTTTATTGGAACATCTCTTCTGACAGTAACTTCTGTAGACAGATGCTTCTAATGTAGACGTAGCCTTAGATTTTATCATCCCATATACCTTCTTACTCTGCTTCTTGCTAGACCACCATGCAAATTCAATTTCCTTACCACTTACCTGCTTGGAACCTTTCCTGGACGTGAAGAAGGCATCACAGTTCTTCCAGCGACATTTTAGGGTCTGAAAATGTGGGTTGGTGTGATCTGTTAGTAAGTGTTGTTTCAGGTGATCCACGACTCCAAATATCAGCGAACATCCATGCCACTGGTGGGAGAGTGTATTGCAATAAGCCGGGGGTGGAGGGGGAAGGGTGGTAGAGGGTTGTGAGGGAGAAGGGGGAGAGAAAGAGAAGTTAGATAATGCTTTCATTCCTGCTGCCCAACAATATTCGACCAAGACGAGTTTCTGACATATAATGCCCCCAACACTATGTCCTTCTGCATTTCAAACTACAGAGGCAATGTCTCCAGACCACTTTGGAAAGTTATGGAAGCTTCTTCTCTGGATGTGTCAAAAAGAGATGGAATGGTTTAGTCTCAACAACATCACTACCTTGGCAGGGGGGTAGACTAGATAACACTTGCTGTCCCTTGAAATGATAATTATTATTCTATGATGCCATCAGGGTTCCCTCTAAGTTGAGTGCTTGGGTGGCTGCCCAGAAAAGATTCAAATGCCATCCAGTTAAATCAGAAGAGCACCCATAGCTGGCAGCTTGTGTTTATGCTCATGGTGCACACCCATGCATACCTTGATGAACCTAACAAAATTTATTCCACACATGGATGGAAAAATTAGGAGGGAAGATTGGATTTCATTAGTACCAGTTTTGGTGAGGAATAAGAGTCGGTTCAACAGCACTGTCTTTTCTATTGACCTAAGTCTAGAACAAATTACTCTCAATGGAGCATTACAGCCAGTAAACTTGCCAACTTAAACATTTATCAAAAATGAAAGTGCACTTCTCTGACACTACAACATCAGTGTGCAAATGGACATCTTTAAGGGTCCAAAATATAGGAGGTAAGAGGTTTTTGTGTTTTTAAAGGAAACAAAACAAGATTTACACGCAAAATTAATGTCACTAGCATTAGAGCAACTGTTTGCGTATGCACAGGGTGGAGTAAAAGGTTTTTGTTTTAGAAGTAGACAGGTGCCACGCACTCAGCTTGAAACAGTCAAGGCAAGAGGATTTTTAAGTGTTCACTGGTGCTCATAAAACAAAACAAAAACAAAAAACAAAACCCACACACATGACAAAGAATCTGTTCAATCCCCCAATTTCTGTCCTGACAAATGAGATTGGTCCAGAAATTATCATAAAAAAGATAAAGTGCTGAACACTAGAAAAACTTTGTTCCTTACCCAGCAACGGTAATTCTGCATCAGGTTAAGCCGCACAGCTTGGACACTGCCATCATAGCAGCCAGTGTAGATCTGTGAAGAAAAATTTATGAGAAGAGGAAAAAAGAAGACATTTTTAAAGAGAAAACAGACAAAGTGACCAAATAGGAAACATGTGACGTGGAAACCCTATGCATTTATGGTTTCCAAATATGAAACACTTCTTCGTTACAACACTTAAGATTCCAAAATATGGGGTTTGGTTTGGTTTTTTTAAAAAAAAAAAAAAAAAGCCAGAGAGACATTTGAGTTAGAAGCTCTGCTGAATACCTGAAACATGGAGAGAACCAGCTGTTTATCATGTAAATTAGATAAAAATCCTTTAAATTTTACTATTGTTACTAATAGGGAATTTAAATTATTCTTCCATGTGCCAGAATCCCTTTAAGACATTTCTAGAAGTTAGCCATTTAGATACTGGTTAACAGACCATCTAGAAATATATTTCTTTTGATGTCTAATAAACTGCAGACTACTGGTTCAATTCGTAGTTCTGGAGAAATGTAAAGTGAATGGATAGCTGAGAATCTGCCACACTATTTCTTATTTCCACTATCAGAAAATGTCAATTGTCTACCTGTCACAGGGGAGAGACTACACCCAAGTGTTCAAACTTACACAAAAAGAGTGAGGGAATTGCCACTGTATAGTGTGTTTCACAGACTACTAAACTGAGACTTCATTTGTACGTAGATATTTGAAGCAAATACGACACCATCATGTCACGACTATAGCTCTCTAACAATCATACATAAGGCATCAATTTCATCTTCATAGTGTGCCTTACTACTATAATCAAAACAATTTAAGTATTAAAACCCTAATATGGTAATTCTTTAAGTGTACCTGTCAATAAAATTTGAAAATCAACTCCACCGTTATCGCTACAAGCAGCTACCAAACAAGACTTGCTATTTTAGATCAATGAAAGGAGAGTTACCATGCTCTTATGAATAGTCATACACATGATCATATCTGAGTGTCCTCCATAGACTTGCAAACGGTCATGAGACTTGGGAAGAAAAGAAAAGACAACATCATGCATTTAATAGTTTGACATTTTGCAAGCATTTTTTTGGCTTGCATAAACAACAGTGACTTTAAAAAAAAAGAGTTACGAGCACTAACTATTAAATGAGACTTGTACGATCCTCATGGGTTGCCACATGCTACAACCATATTGTACTATGTGCTATGAATTTTTTAATTAATAGCAAGGCTCCCGCTGTTTTCCACCTCCTCACCCTGTTCTTTCAAGGCTACTGAGAGCCTACACTGGACTGCCTTCAGAACCTCTCAACACCATTAATCCTTTGGAGGGATTGTTCAGCAATAAAAAGCACTTGTCCTTCAGGGGCTGAGGATTTTGCCTCACTTATCCTCCCAGCTCCTGCCAAGCCAATACACAAGATACTATGAGAATCCATTCTTTGTTTTTCTGAATGAGGGTACTGACCATAAGGGTCAGTAGGTGATCCACTTTACGTGGACAGACTATACTCTACTCAGACTTTCAAACAACAGAAAATGAATTGTCCAGAATTATTTGAAAAAACTTCAGTTTTTTCTATAGCTAAAATGAGTGCAATCAGAGAACCCAGCCTGCAAGTGATTATCTGTTGCATTATTTTACAACTCATTGGTCAAGGAGAAGATTAAGAATTCTACATAGTAGAAGAGAAAGGGGCCAGAAACTGGAAAACAAAAGATTAGCAGCATGGTATTTTGCAATGGAGCATCTACAATGTACAAAAATGGAACAGTTAAGTTCTCTTGCTGGATAGAATCAATTTTCTTACCTGCAGCTCATAAACACGCACAAATTTATCCAAGCAGGCAGTCACCATCACCTTTCCTAGAATGTTCACAACAGTCACTGCATGATTATGGCCTTTATAGATTCGTACCAGCTCTCCTGTCTGTGCCAAAACAGGAAAGACAGACCACCAATTCAATTGTAAGCATGGCCATACTAGCCCAGTATTCTGTCTTTCACCAGTGGCCATTGCCACGTGCCCCACAGGGACAAAAAAAAGAGAAAAGGTAATTATCAAGTGTAGTGACCCTAGTGAGGCTGGAGACTGCGTGCTCTCTCTTTAATTCTCATTCTCCCAGGACAAGAAAGTGGGTGGACTGGAAGACCCAGCCAACTCTGGGAAAGGATGAGGAATGCAGGGCTGCAGCCCTCACCATGTGCCCCAGGGGACATTAAAGAAGTTGTGGAGGAGGAAAGGCTTAGAGGGGTGCTGGTGTCTGGGCTGAGAGCTGCCACATGGCTGGGCTCTGTGTGGAATGGCAGACTGGCATCGGAGAGATGCTGGACTCTGGCATGAGGGAGTGTGGATGTCTGGCCTGTAGATGGCCCTGGGTCTGGGCACTGAGGGGGATTGCTGGTATCCCATAGCTCAGTGTTGGGTGGAAAAGGGAGTGGATGTCTGGGCAGGGGCTGCCCTGCAGATGGACTCTAGCAAGGATGGGAGTGGATGTATCTGGTTTATGCCCCTCGCCCCCACACTCCTTCCAGTACCCCTTAATTAGGGCTAAATTGTACAGGTTTCCTTAACTCTCTACTCCTTGGGGAATCTTTTGATGTCGTCTGTATTGTTGACACTATATAAAAGAATTTTGAAATGTTACAAAAATAATTGAAACTGGAGTGATTATAATGTGTCATTTTGACAAATAAAATGTGCAACATTTTAAATATTACGCACAGAATTTCTAATTTTGGTGCTGAATTCCCCCAGGACTGGTAGACACAGAATAATTAGTCTGGTGATTTATTTGGTGTCACTAGTAATGTGGTCAACTCTATTTAGCAACTGTTCATTCGGCTCTTTAAATTTTGAGAGGTGGGCATGTATCAGTTCTGAGTGGTTACGGTAACATGGTTCACCACAAGTGGGCTGAAGTTGGAAATGAGTTAAGTACAGTGTCTAGGACGCTGCAGGCAGTAAATGCAAGTCACATTTTGGTTTGACTTTGTATTTCTATAGAAAAGGTGAAATATAGTGCAATTATTTTTCAGTGAAGTACACGCACGAGAAAAAATATAATATTAAATTTAACTGGTCAGGTGAGCATGAGTAGACACACATAAAACTTACAAAAGGAGCTAGCTGAAGACTAAAGCCAGGACTGTAGTTGCCAACAGGTATTGTTGTACTTGCTGGGAGGGGCAGGAGAAAGACTATTCCTTCATCCAAAATCCCTTGGACTGAGAACACTGCAGGGAAACCCTTATGTGGAGGCAGCAGGACCCATATGGCTGCCACTCCTGGGGGAACTCTGCACCAAAATTAGAAATTCTGTGCACAACATTTAAAATTCTTCACATTTTATTGAAGGTTCAAAATTTCAAATATCTGAATGACTTACATGTATATTGTGGGCATGGACAGACTGGTCACTGGAACCACTGAACACCAGATCGTTCACAACCTTTTAAAGAGTACACAAGAATGGTTAGTTTTGACTTCTTTATCATTTCTAGTACGTAACTGAAATCACACATACATACTATGTGAATAAGGATATGCTTATTTTAAAGAAGCAATATAATATTTCAGCAAAGGATATGGTCTTCAGAAATCCTCTCTCTTGTATCCTCTACCTTTCTAGTTTTCTAGTCTAGTGTGAAGAACCCCTTAAAATTAATTATTCAGTGCCCAGCTGCAACATTAGGAAACACAGCCTCCCAAATGGCAAAGTGACATTCATACAAGCTACATTTATATCTCCACAAATATGACAATATTTATTTTAAAAGATTCATCCCATATGTCAGGCAAAGATATAATTGTGTATTTGGGTCAAATAAAATCCTTATTTATCAACTTCATTTGTAAAACCAAATGTTTTCTTTAGAAGTTAGGGGATCAGCAAAATCTATTGAGCTGGACAATAAAACTCACCTAGTACAGTGACTTTAAGCATCAGGCTGTTTAAGTAGAAGACAGGCTTCTGTGATCATCTGAACCCTTATGTTTTCCCCTTTTACAAGGCGTACCAATTCTGTACAAAATTCTGGCAGCAAGTGAAACATCTCCTGACTGACTAGCAATTTATGAGCAATGAGCTAGTCATCTCAGTTCAGTTTCTAGCACAGATCTGAGTGTTCATAATACAAAAACCAGTCACACATGCATACTGACTGTTAAACTAAAAACCTCAGAAGTGAATGAGCACAAAGATTAAACTAGGTCTCGTCCATTAAAAATGGTTTGCTTCAGATCAGAATTAAGACAGCGATGCTATATTGGGTCGGGGGAGAGGGTATGCATCCGCACCTCTGCTCTGAGGACATAAGGCATGAATACTCTATGCTGCTACCCATCTGGCACTTAAGCTCACAAAATTAAGCAAAAAGAAAAAAAAACGACCATACAGATGTGCTCTAGTACACACATACATGGCAAGAGCAAGTTAATGTGAAAAAAGGCAGAGATACAGCTGGCAAATAATGCAGAAAACGTATACTTCATGTTTTATATTAGAGTGGGCACATTATTACTGATCATTGAAGGCATAAAAGAAGTTGTGCCAACTTATCCACAGACAAAGTGATACAACCCTCCTAGGGCAGATATAGTTATATCAGTACAGCTACTCCCATATATGAAAGACAATGAGCTGCACCAGTCTCTAAGGCAGATTTCCACTGGTTTAATTAGCATTCATGTTAGGATGGGGACTGAATCAGTACAATATTTTCAATCACAAAGATCACAGTTCTTACCAAAATTAAGTGGCAGTGTAAACTGCATATAGAGAAGGCATTTTTGGGGGGAAACAGGGGCATAACACATCTAAAAGGGACAATGTGAAGCATTTTCTTCATGTAGTTAATTTTCTTCAAAATTCTCAGAAGAGGCAAAACAGGCAAGAGTTTCCTTTCTACATTTTGGGAAGATTATTGTTCTAGGAACTGGGCTCTGATAGCTTGAAATAAATATCTGTCTATCTTGTGTATATTAGCACTATGAAACAGCAGCACTCGGAAAAACATCAGCTGTGGTAGCACAGCCATCAGAAGGAGGTCCAAGTGGGGGCATCTTTGTCATAAATGAATGGATTTTTTGAGTCAAACACAGATCAAGTTTCCTACTGCAGCAGTTCTCAGACAGAAGTCTGCACCCCCTGGGGACTTCAAGCAAGTTTTAAAGGGTCCGCCAAAATAAACCAGGTAGCAAGGCCAGTGTTATACTCACTGGGGCCCAGTGCAGAAAGCCAAATCCCAATACTGCCACCCAGGTTCTAAGCCACAGACCCACCACCTGGGGCTGAAGCCAAAGCCTGAGCAATTTAGCTTTATGGGCCCCTGTGGCATGGGGTTGCAAGGATTACCCTGCTTGCTATGCCCTATCACAAGTCTTAGCTTTAATCTAACTGGATATGCAACAAAACAGCTGTTGTGGCACACATGGGCTGTGGAATTTTTATAGCCTATTGCAGGGTCTCAAAAGAAGAAAGTTGAGAACCCCATTCTATGAGTTCATCAAAATGTCCAAGTCTTTGAAATGTCAGATGAAGTAAAGAGTCTTTTTAACATATAGTGACTACATAATTTATCAAAAATTGTTACTTCTCAAAGTACTTGCCTTCATACATAGTATTGTCTTGCTATGACCTTCAAGAGTTCGGAGAAGCAGTCCATTTCGAGCATCCCGCACACTGATAGTACAATCATAAGATCCTACTACCAACAACTTGCGCGCTCCTTCCTGAGCTGTGGCTAGACAGCTGACTGCTCTAGGACCGTGGCATTCAAAAGTATCAATTTGTTTGCTGTTCTGCAAAATAAACAAGTCGCAAGACTGAAAGGAATTCTGCCCACCTTCAAGGATATGATTGCTTACACTGAAAGTATATCTGATATTCTACAGTGCTAGAACAATAACAGAATTGCTAGTACAAGAGTATGGACTTAGATATGTCATTGTTATTTAAAGTATCATGTGATTATTAATTGTTCCTACATAAGAACGGCCATACTGGGTCAGACCAAAAGTCCATCTAGCCCAGTATCCTGTCTGCCAACAGTAGCCAATGCCAGGTGTCCCAGAGGAGGTGAACCAAAGACAATGATCAAGCGATTTGTCTCCTGCCATCCATCTCCCCCCTTTCACAAAAGGCTAGGCACCATACCTTACCCCTTGCTAATAGCCATCTATGGACCTAACCTCCAAACATTTATCGAGCTCTTTTTTAAACTCTGTTAGAGTCCTGGCCTTCAGAGAGTCCTCTGGCAAGCAGTTCCACAGGTTGACTGTGTGCTGTGTGAAGAAAAACTCTCTTTTATTAGTTTTGAGCCTTTGTGTTTAGTGTGAGATTTCTGTTAAGATAAAAATTTTGAGTTTCTCTGGTATAGTGCTTATGCTCTAGAGTTCTCAGAAAAAGCTCTTTTTTAAGAGCACCTTAAAACCTGTGCTTATTTTACTAGTAGAGTTTTGAGCAATGAGCCTGAAGTCAATTTAAGTTAACAAAGAGAGAAGATTATATCTTTATTTAAAAAAAAAAAAAACAACACTCTGTGGCCTCGAGTACTTTTGTGTCAAATAAGAGGCCTCTCTCCTACGTTTGCACAAAGGAGGGACAAAACTCTCTCATACGCTCTTCAGTAACCCCATTCATGTCTGAGAGAGGAGTCACAGGACATACACAAGCAAGTGCCATTAAGCCTTTATCACCTATAAACACTCAGCCCCAGGGAACCTTGTGATAGGCAAGCAAATTCCTGTGAAGCTACAAAGGACAGCAGGAAGGAAGAGAAAGGGAAAATGACTTGACTTAGCTATTTTAATGTGCTCTAGTTATGAATGTTCTTGCTATTCAACAGACACCATGGAAGCAGGAAATGGGAGTGGGGGAAGAAAAGAATGATATTTTCTAAGGATGTTGAAAGGTTGACATGCCAAGTTTTCAAAAGACACTGACCTTTATGGTGAAAGTGACCACATTGCCATTTGCCAATCCTGCGTACAGGATTCGCCATCTACTATGCAGACAGAGCACCCGGTCTTCCAATTTAAATTGATCCATGCACTCTCTGGTCTGACAAAAAAACCAAACTGTTAAAGCTTTTGTCATTAGTGGAGAAAAATTGGAGATAATTCTTAGATTCAGTAAATGCTTTCATATCCAGCAGCCCTGGGACTGAAGTTGCTGGATATTCAAATATTCTGGATAACAGAGAGGTATACCTAGCAATGCATAACACGAAAGAAAAACAAGATTAGATATCCAAAAAAAAAACCAAACCAAAAAAATGTATGCAGATTACTTCATTTACTAACAACAGCAGTACTGTACTGTCAACTTACACAATATTTGCTATATTTATTTGTATTTACTTTTACTATACTGTTATACTTACAGAAAACATAAATAAAGTTTACTTATGGTTAAAATGCCAGCTATTTCAGGGTGGTGGATAATACAATGCCAGATATGAAAGAGTTTACTGTAACGGGAAAAATGAAATGTGTCACTTGTCTTGCCTGTGAATATTTTTGCTGCTACATGACAATCTCCTCAAATCTGGCTAAACAAGGTACTTCTCTCCGATAATGGAGAGTTTCTTCTGCCTGTGCAAAGCTCTTGTTCCAAGAGCTCACTCTCACCACAACTCAAAGGGCATTACCCTAGCAACTATCAAACCTGTGACTACTTTTAGTAACTGTATACATACGTACAGTCAAGCAAAAATTGCAAGCTAGTGATTGTGTCTGAGGCTCCCCTCCCAGGGTTTATTAATTTTTACATCACCCTGTGGGAATGATCAATTGGTATTATCTTTCCACAGATGAGTGCCACACAAAACAGTTTGTCTATAGCAAGTAGCCATGTACTCTACAGTCTTCAAGGTAAAGGAACACCTTCACTCTCAATTTCAGCAGGACAGAACTTCCTTTCATCAAGTCCTGACAGAGGCCAGACTAGGCAGCTCTCTCCCAGCTTACTCCTTTGCCTCTGGTATGAGAAGATCAGCTTCAACCTGTTAGACCACTGTTAACTCCCATGAAAGATTAACTGCCTATACTCTCAAGTAAATGCACCTTTCATAGGCTACTGAAAAAGTCAGAAAAAAAAAAGATACAGAAAATGAACTCAGATGTACACTTCTAAATGGCTATCTTCCACCTCCGTTACCTCATTTAACTTTCCATTAACCGCTATGCCTAAGCAAAGAGCCTACCAAATTCAGAAACTGGCAGCACAGTGATATTGTTCAGAAACCAGCCACTATTCAGTGATTGTAAAACAGATAGAACTTTGAAGAATACTGAATCAAATCACAGAAACTTAAAACACGCTTTATCCAAGTGCCTGATAAATACAATTTATCCCTTTTGAGTAGCTCATTTACACTTCGCTCACTAATTCATCTTCAGCAAGAACTATCAATATTCCAAACATTTAGAATGTTCACCAGGGAACATGCAACCTTTCCCTCAATTACATTAGCTCAAAGCCCACAAAAATAATATTTTGTCCTGCACCATCTGACATCTCAACGTCCGTGAGGGCAATAAACCTGACATCAAATGGCATGCTGCCCTCTACAACATAAGATACTGATCTAACTACTGACATTTATGTATGAAATATCCTAAAACCAAATAGGAAGAAGGGGCTTTCGAAGTCAGGGGGTCCTTTCAAAAGGCCCCCGTCTACAAGGCTGCATACATTCCAAAAGCGGCACTTTTGAATCATGTATGGCTGCCATTATGCTAATGAGGTGCTGCATAGTCATGTCAGCAACTCATTAGCATCTTCCGAACTGCCTCATTAACATCCCCCTTCTGAAAGCAGGGGGACTAGTGTAAATGTAGCCACTGTGTTTAACACACACACAAAACTGGAAGTCAGAAAGTAACAATTATATTTCTGCTTCTCCTGTTGATTTGATCTGTGACTCTGGGCAGGTCACTTTCATAGTGAACATAATGTGGATAATATCGAGCTCATAGGGGTTTGAAAGATTTGCTTCACTTATGTTTGAAAAGTCCCTTGAGTACCCCACATAACGGTGCAAAGTTTAAACTCATTACTGCCATGCTTAAGAGTACCTTGATATTGTAACAGTTGATTGTGTGGTCACTGGAACCAGTGTAGAGGGCTGCATTCTTCCCATTGGTTTGAGTAACCAGAAGACAGTTCACTTTAGAAGTGTGTCCTTCAAAGACACCCACACATTTCCTGTTCTAAAAACAGAGCACAAAAAATCCATTAAAGTGTTGACTATAATGCAGGTTACTTTTCTCTCTACCTAATAATGGTAGGTTAAATTTTCCTCTCTCTAGCTAATGTTTACACAGATATACACATACTCTCAGATCCCAGCAAAACAACCCACCTCCGGCTGCATCTAGATTCAGTCTGGCTGCCAGCAATATGATTCAAATGAGGCTCGTGAAATTGCAAATAGCTGCTTATTTGCATATTCACACAGCTCATTTTCATATTTGTAGCCAAACAAAAGCAGCGTAGACATGGTTCTGCCGGCAAAAGCCCCTTATCAGGGTAAGGGGCTGGTGACAGAGGGTTTTTTTTTGCTGGCAGAACCATGCCTACACCACTTTTTTTTTTTGCCACAAATATGAAAATGAGCAGCCATTTGCAATTTCACAAGCCCTCACTCGCATCATACTGCCAGCAGCCACACTGAATCCAGATGCAACCTCTGTGACCCAAGGATCACTTCATGTTATCTGGCAGGTGGCGTGGGATGCCTAAGCAATTTCTTGGATTGATAGATTACCAAAGAATGTCACAAGAAATACCTACTCAAAGCCTGTTTTACATTGATCATCATAATCTTTGCATTTCCATATAAAGAGACAGGATATATTATTATTATTATTATTAATTAATTAATCGATTGATTAATTAATTGATAATAAATATAGGAAGTTCTGTTCCTAAAACCTGGAGGTAAAGGCGGGTCACCCAGAGGTGCCATACCTTAAAGTCAGATACCACCAGAAAGAAAGTATCAGATGCTTCTTTCCATGATTGTTGTCTGTCTTACACTAGAATTTTATCTGAATACTGAATAAAATGCTTGTGAAAAGAATGTGGGGATTTCAAGAGAAGAAATTAGCAGGAAGAGGTGAAGAGTGTGGGATGGAACTCTGTTTACAGGTTTAAAAAAAATAAATAAATAAAAGGACTGGTCCAATATATTTGGGTGTGCAGAAAGATTCTCTGGCATTCTTGTGGGAAAACAAGCTGCCAGCAAGTGAGCTCATAAAAGGAGTGTCTCAGCCACCAAAGATGAAAAATGTGACGACTTTGGATAAACAAGAATGTATTGCAAGAAATGTATTGTACAGCCTCAACATGTCATGATTTTATTTTATATACAACACTTCGGGCCATTAACCCTAGTTGCTTCTTCTCAAATCTCTATTCTTTATTACATATGTAATCTTAGAGCCCTACAAGTCCACAATATCCACTTTATATCCACAGGCATCTGCATATGTGGATATCTGCAGCTCATTTTTGCAGATATGGACATGGATACAAATTTTTATTTAGAACGCTGCTAATTTGTGGACAGCCACTTTATAACCGAGTATCTGCATCTGTGGATGACAATGGGGACACACATGGCTCATTTTTGCAGCTACAGATGCAGATGCATATTTTATATCTGTGAAGGGCTCTATTCATTCTTGTTTTCCACTAAAAATGAATAAGGGAGGGGTGTTTAGTTGAACTGTGATCCAGGTTCCAAAGGGGAAGCTGGAACGTACTATTCCTTTGGCAACAAATTATGTAGTAATTATGTGAGTGTCCTGTGGTTAAGGGGATCGAGGACTCCAGGGGTACACTCACTATTGCTAACTTGCAAAAGGATGACAGAGTCTGCATCAACCAAGAAAATGCTTGTGCTCTCTATGGCTTGGAAAGCTAGCCCTCACAGGAAAACACAAGGCATTTTCATGCTCAGGGTAGGTGGTACCAAGATCTCTAAAAACTCTGGTACCACCAAGGGAGCCTGCGAAACCTGCCCTCTGCCCAGCCCACTCCTCCCCACACACACTTCCTGCTACAGTGGTGTTGACTTCAGCAAAAGAAAGATGTCATGAGACACACCAGATTTTTATACAGATTTCAAAATTCACACAATACTGTAGTCACAAAGAAATCCCAGCAAACTTGTACAATCTATACTGTGTAAGTACTGCAGACTAAAATAAGTCTAGAAAGGCACCATAGTCCAGAACAGTGTTTTTCAGCCACGGGTATGCATAACCCTGGGTAACACCACAGAGGTCTTCCGGGGGTGTGTTAACTCATCCAGATCAGTGTTTCTCAACACTGGGGTCACAACCCCAACAAGGGTTGTAGGACAGGTACAGAGGGGGTTGCAAGTGCAAAACCAACATTAATACATTGCCTTGGGTCCCATACCACATGGGATCATGCAAAGTTAGGTTCATGCTTGAGCAGGCTTCAGTCTCCTGAAAGAATAGAGTTAGGTGGGAAAGGTTAAATCATAGAATCATAGAACACTAGACTGGAAGGGACCTTGAGAGGTCAAGTCCAGTCCCCTGCACTCACGGCAGGACCAAGCACCATTAGTTGAAAACCATTAGTCCAGAGCACACAGCACCAGGAAGTCTAGTCCCATTCTTGTAGAGCACTTTGAAGTCTATGGATGAAAAAAAAACACTATTACCAAATACTATTGTTAATTCAATAGAACAAGATCTGAGGCTCCTTGGTGGTGTGATTTTACTTTAAAATGTTCTGCTTTTTATGTGGCTGAAGGCACTCCTTATAAAACTTTGCACCTTTGGTAGTTCTTCGGAACTCTGATTAGTTATCACTTGTACGATTCATGTAATAGCAACAGGACTATGTTATACTGTGGTCAGCCTGTATTGCAGTAGATCTTCCTAATAAAAATATATCCTACTAGAAATATACAAAGGCTTTAAAAAAATTGTTGAATTTTTGAGGGGAGGTGGTCATAAGTTTAGCCTTCTAAAAAAAGGGTTATAGACTAGTCCTCATTTGGATAACATACTGTCTCCACCCTAAAGGGCAATAGGGAGCGACAAAACTTCTTTTCTAAACTGGTACTCACTACCTAAATGATTTCCATGAAAAAGGCATGCTTCTCTTTAAGAGAAATATATATAAAAATTTCTCTTCAAGAACATTTCCTATATCAAGCCTTAATTGTCATACTGAAAGCAAGCATGCAAATGCTCTAATGAATAGTCTGGACTGGTCATTACTATTAAAGTTCCCAAACATAAAGGTTGCATGCGAGTGTGTACACACACACACACACACACACACCCCCGAGAGAAAGAAAAAAAAAAAGATGCCTTTGGAAAGATTTCTTCAAAACACATAAAAAGGCTTTATAAAAACCTGAAGAAAAACAAAATATTGCTAGTACATTATTTCCACAAGAACTCTACTTACAACCAGATTGTAAGCACGGACAGTTTTGTCTGCTGAGCAGGTGTAAAGAACACTCCCAAAAATCTGAATAGCATTCACTGCAGCCTGGTGTCCCTCAAAGCTCCCTTCTGTAGGTTCTTCATCCTCACCTGGCTCTGAAGATACTTCTACAGAATGAAGAATTTGTGCTTTAGCAATCAGCATGTTTTAAATCACACAACAAACTATGCACAAATAATAAGGCTACCCATACTACTGATGATCATCACCTTTTGAAAAAGGACCATGTGTAAAACAACCAACCAAAAAGAAAAAAAAAAAAAAAAAAAAAAAAAAAGAACAGAGTTCTGTTCTAGCACTTTAAGAGCAGGGATGGGCAACATGCCTGTTACAGGGGACTCAATCCCTTTAAAGACAAGGACTAAGTGTTTTAGTTTTAATATACAGCACATGAATGACAGAGGGGTCATATGACAGCCTTCTTTCAGGAAAAGGTGCTGTCCAGAAGTCACAAGATCCACTGAGAACTGTGCCCAGAGAAGAGGTCTGGAAATAAAGCTGGAAACAGGGTGTGACCTGGAAAGGCCAGCAGCAGAGAAATCCAGGTATAGTAGGCATCTTTCAGTCTGCATAGACTATGGATCGCGCCCTTTATAGTTTCAATTGAGGACTTCATTTACAGCATCTACTGTGACTATGAAGACCCACACGAGAGTGACAGTCCTTGCTGCATCTCTTGCAGATGTGGTGGGTGTCTAGCAAGTCCTTAGTGTGCTTTCTGTGCGCTCGCTTCTCCTTTGCTAGCTGTCTGATCCTCATCTCGCCCTTCTGAAGGCCCTTGTGTAACCCCTGCCTCCATCTGCTGCAGTCGTCTGCTAGTTCTTCCCAGTTGTCCAGCTCGATGTCTACCTCTCTGAGGTCTCTATTGCAGACATCTTTGTAGCGCAACTGGGGGCGTCCGGGAGGTCTTTTGCCAGAGGCTAGCTCACCATACAGGATGTCTTTTGGAATCCTTCCATCATTCATGCTGTGGACGTGGCCAAGCCAGCGGAGCCAACACTGCCTGAGGAGGGTGTGCACGGTTGGGATTCCAGCTTGCTCGAGGACAGCGGTGTTGGTCGCTCTATCCTTCCATGATATTCCAAGGATGCGCCTGAAGCAGCGCAAGTGGAAGATGTTCAGCCTCTTTTCCTGGCGGGCATACAGGGTCCAAGTCTCGCTGCCATAAAGGAGGGTGCTGAGGATGCAGGCTCTGTAGACTTGCATTTGGTGCGAGTGTACAGCTTGTTGTTATTCCACACTCTCTTGCTGAGTCTGGACAGAGTTGTAGCCGCTTTTCCGATCCTCCTGTTCAGCTCAGTGTCCAACGACAGGGTGTCAGTGATGGTGGACCCGAGGTACACGAACTCATGGACGACCTCTAACGTATAGTTGTCAATGCTGATTGATGGGGATTCAGCAACATCCTGACCGAGTACGTTTGTCTTCTTTAGGCTGATGGTAAGCCCAAAGTCCTTGCACGCTTTGGAGAACTGATCCAGCAGTTTTTGAAGTTAGTCTTCTGTGAGACACACTATAGCAGCATCGTCTGCGAACAGCATGTTTCTGATGAGGACTTCCCACACCTTAGACTTAGCTTTCAGCCTTGCAAGGTTAAACAGTTTCCCATCAGATTTTGTGTGCAGCAAGATGCCCTCTGTTGAAGATCCAAAGGCATGCTTCAGGAGGAGTGCGAAGAAGATCCCGAACAATGTTGGAGCAAGCACGCATCCTTGTTTGACGCCGCTCCTGATTCTGAAAGCAACCAATAATGCACCATCATATTGGATGGTTCCTCTCATGTCTTCGTGGAATGACTGGATCATCTTGAGTAACCGTGGAGGACAGCCTATCTTGTGGAGCAGTTTGAACAGACCATCCCTGCTGACCAAGTCAAAGGCCTTGGTCAAGTCGATGAAGGCTATGTAGAGTGGCTTCCTCTGCTCCCTGCACTTCTCCTGCAGCTGCCTTAGAGAGAAGACCATGTCAACAGTAGACCTCTCTGCGTGGAATCCGCACTGCGATTCGGGGTACACCCTCTTAGCAATCTTCTGGAGTCTGCCAAGGATGACGCGAGTGAACAGTTTACCAGCGACGCTTAGGAGGGAGATTCCACGGTAGTTGTTGCAGTCGCTCCTGTCTCCTTTGTTCTTATACAACGTTACAATGTTAGCGTCGCGCATATCCTGTGGAACCTCACCCTCTTTCCAGCACAGGCACAGTAGCTCATGTAGGGGTTCCAGGAGTGTGTCCGCGGCACACTTAATTACCTGTGGTGGTATACCATCCTGGCCAGGGGCCTTTCCTGCTGCAATGCTGTCGATGGCTCTCTTCAGTTCATCCACAGTCGGTTCTTGATCCAGTTCGTCCATTACTGGTAGGAGCTTGACGGCATCGAGGGCTGCGTCAACCACAATGTTCTCGCGTGAGTACAGCTCAGAGTAGTGCTCAACCCAGCGCTCCATCTGTTTGGCTTTGTCAGCGATGACTTCACCAGATTTGGATTTCAGAGGTGCCATCTTGTTCTGGGTGGGTCCTAATGCCTTCTTCATACCCTCGTACATTCCTCTCAGATTACCAAAGTCGGCACAGGTCTGGATGCTGCTGCATAGCTGGAGCCAGTGGTTGTTGGCACAGCACCTGGCTGTCTGCTGTACTGTTCTTCTGGCTGCTCTAAGTGCTTGCTGGGTACTCTGGCTCGGTGAGCGTTTGTACTCCAGGAGTGCAGCGCACTTCTTTTCAATGACTGGAATCATCTCATTGGAATTACCTTCGAACCAGTCGTTCGTGTTTCTAGCTCTTCTTCCAAACACCGACAAGGCCGCACTGTAAACTGTATCCCTCAGATGTTGCCATTTGGATGTCACATCGGTGCCCCCAAGGCCACTGCGCAGATTTTCCTGGAGGGTCTCTCTGAACTTTTCAGCTTTCTCCGAGTTTACCGTCTTTCTGGAGTCAATGCAGGGCCTTCCAGCAGGTTTAGAGCAGTACAGCTTCTTGGGTCTCAGCTTGAGCTTGGAGCAAACTAGTGAGTGATCTGTATCACAGTCAGCACTACGATAGCTGCGTGGCAGAAGGACGTTTTTGAGGTCATTACGCCTAGTGATGACCACATCTAGTTGATGCCAGTGCTTCGAGCGTGGGTGTCTCCACGACACTCTGTGCTGTGGCTTCGTTTGGAAGAATGTGTTTGTGATGCACAAATCGTGGTATGTGCACAGTTCAAGGAGACACTGTCCATTGTCATTCATTTTTCCCACACCGAAGTGTCCTAAGCAGGAAGGCCATGAGGCCCAATCAGCTCCAACTCTTGCACTGAAGTCACCCAAGATGTACAGTCGTTCACGACCAGGTATTTGCGCTACAGCAGCACTGAGCACGTCGTAGAACTTGTCTTTTACTTCTGGTGTGGTGTACAGGGTTGGAACATAAGCACTGATCAGGTGGACGGGACCGGCGCAAGTTTGAAGCGTGATCCGAAAAAGTCTTTCTGATCCGCCCATGACTAATGATTTCTGATCCGCCCATGACTAATTCCACCATTTGTAGAAGGGTGTTTCTGACAGCAAAGCCAATACCATGCTCTCTGGGTTCTTCTTGGGCTTTGCCCTGCCAGAAAAAGGTGTAGTCCTTTTCCTTTAGAGACCCCAAATCTGCGAGCCGCGTCTCTTGCAGTGCAGCGATATCAACTCGGAGCCTCTTCAGTTCCTCGATGACAGCGGTCTTTCGGGTGTCACTGATGGCCTGAAGATCCTCAGTCAAGCTGGTCAGCATGATCTGCACATTCCAGAAAGGAAGCTTAAATTGTTCATGTTTCTCATTTCTTGTTGATTTTCTTATTGGTTTGCCTGGTGCCCAAATTTCAGTCACTTGTCAGGTTCAGGAACCTTAAGCCTCACGCACCCAGCGAGGCAGGTGAACTGTGGCGGGACAGTACCCTATTGGCTGGGGGCTGCCCAGCTCGAGGCAGGCGGTGACTGTCCAGTGAGATGCAAGGATCTCTCCCACCATCGAAGGCAACCCCTGGCACTCGTTCTCTACGCCAATCGAGCAAGAGCTTATTACTGGTATCTATTGCCTCCCATGTTGACGCAACGCTGTTCAGTGATGCCGGAGTACCTCTCCGGGCGCGAGCCTGGGCACTTATTATGGAGACTCTGGGCTGCCCAGATACCAGTGTCCCCCTCTTGGCTTTACTGATATAGTCCAAAGGAGAGCATAACCTCCATGTCTGGTACCAGCTCAGCTGCAGGAGTTGCCGGGACAGTGCCAGAAGTTGACACCAAACCGCCTTCGGACTCCACTCCGGATTTTCTGTCAGGGTTTACTCCCTTAGCCTCTCTCCTTCCCAGGATAACCCACAAGGCAGAGAAATCCAGGGTATACAACAGTTTGCGAGGGATGCTCTTCAGATGACAGATGGGAAATCGTTCCCCGAGGAAACAGAAAAAAGAGCATGGGTAGGGATTGGCAGAGGGCTGTTTAAATAGAACAGGAGAAAGGCCTACACAGACAACTCCAAAATGACCATGGAAAGTAGTGGCACAGTGCAGTCTTGGTCTTAGGGCTGGCCACTCTTCACAATTTAAGGACTAAGTCTGGAGGTCAGAATTGGTGAGAAAAGCCCCTGCACCAAAAGGAGCCTAAAGAGAAGATGAAAAAGCTGCTGAACTCAGGGGAGGAGTTACATTACTACAATTAACCCCACCATCCTAGAGGGACTGTGGATTAGAGGGGAAACAGGCACAGCACCCCTCATGAGGACTATGATAGATGACCTATGCTGGCAATTGTTATGCAGTGTTTTCCACTCTTATTTTGATTTTAAGTTTTGAAAAGTAAAACGGCAATATTCTGAAACAACATTTGGACTGTACTTTGACCCAAATTTCCAGAAGAGATCTTATCTGAAGTAGCAAAACACAACGACATGATACCTGATGAATTCTTCGAGCCTCTCATTGAATATGCAGAAGGATGAGTCTCGGGCACACTGCAAAAATAAAAATAAAAAGTAGAGAGATTTGACTTTGCTCAAGGAAAAGGTAGTTTAATGTACTTGAAGTTCAGGTGTTACAAGTGCACCCCTGAATATTGGCATTCTCTGGTCTGGCAGGACAAGGGATGCTCCTGGACCAGAGGGCCAGGGCAGGAGGGAACCAACCTTGTCACCCAGTGTCCCCACATGGGAGGCCTGCTGGACCAGGGGCAGCCAGGCACCAGGGGAAATTCACCTCCACTGGTCTGATAAAATCCCTCGCCCAGAACCCACTGAGATCCCAAGAGTGCTGCGTGAGGGAGGTGCAACCTGTACTTAGAATGGGATATTTTACTACAAGTATCGTAGGGAAAGTACAGGAGTCCACTGTGGGCTATGAAAGTGCTCTTAGGGTTACCGTATTTGACCTTTCAAAGAAGAGGAGACCCCCGAGAGGGAGTGTATCTGTACCAATATCTACCAACTCATGTTGTATTAATGTACTGCGTGTACTATAATACATTAATACAATGTGAGTTGGTAGATACTGATACAGATCAGCTCCCCCTCAGGGGGTGTCCTCTCTTTTCATATGGTAGCCCTTACTAATAGCCCCACGTAATTTTCACTGAAAGTAAAAAAAGCACTCTTCTATGAAGGAGTCCTTACTTTAGTTATTGCAGAACACAGACTAGTTCATGAACACTGTTTTTGTATGCACATTAAGAAAAATTTCAGACTGCTTAGCAGCATGTATGGGGATAAATCATCTTCTCTCATTTCTGTGCTGAAAGTTTTGAGGAATGAGATTTACTCCCATTTCCCTATGTTTTAAGCTTTTCACTCAAAGAAAAAAGGCTTTTCTATGAAAATTCTGGAAAAAAAACTTATTTTATGTGAGAATCTGTCCTGATCGACTATAATCCCACTTTTCACCTCACCTTCCATTGACGCCATCCCTATAATGTGTGCCAATCTCACTGGTGGAGCTCACTTCATCATAGCCAGAGCGAGATGCCTCCACTGAAGTTCGCTCTAAGGATCTCATGGTGTCCCTTTTGGATGGGCTGTCTGGTTTCTCATCTCCTGACTCTGATGAGCTGATAGCCACCACCTCTAACTGGGGGTTTGCAGTTTCTACTACTTCAAGAGAGGCATCACTCTCATCATCATCTTTGTTTCTCTCTACTTCATGAGTAGCACCTTCCTCCTCCTGTCTTGGAGGGCTGGATGTAGAAACCTTTTTTGCTGTGGGCATCTTTCCACTCTTGACTTTCCTAATAGGTTTAGAGTCCATAACATCCTGTTCTGTGTCACTGTTCTCAGGCACATGGGCTGCTCGCAGAGTTTTCTTCTTCCTTAGCTTTTTCCTTTTCTTTTTAGCTTTGTTCTCTGAAGAGACCAGAGTGGATTCTGCCTGCTGTGCTGGCTGTTCTGCTAGTACCTTGGGGTCTTTGTCCAAATGTGTTTCTGAAGTGCGAGGCTGTTTTGAAAGGGAGCTGGTACACTGTTCTGGTACTGTGCTTTCAGTCAGAGTTTCAAATGTCCCTTTTTGTTTGCTGAGAGTAGATGCTGATTGTGAAGGGGAAAGGTTCTCAGATGGTGTGGTCCTCCCCTTATCTGTAGCAGGCTTGTGAACATCTTGATTAGTCTGCTGCAAACAAGTAGTCAACTCTGACAGGGACATGATTGCAGAGATAACTGGATACACAGAAGTTTTCTGGCTGGCATCTACTGAAGAAAAGAGATGTACATAAAGTTCACTCTGTTGTAATTAATATTTATGCAAAACCTCCCTTGGTTTATTAAAAACAAGCAGCAAGAATTATTACAGTCTACTTGAAAATGTACAGCTATAATATAGCTGAATGGTTAAAGGTAGAACGTTTTCTTAAATCTTAAAGAAACATACACACCAACTGTGTTCACTATGCAAGCCTTGTCTATTTACTTGAAATTAAGGCCAATCAGCAACAGGTTGAACCTCTGTAGTCTGGCACTCTCTTGTCCAGCGACATCCGTAATCTGGAATGCGTTTGGCTATGTTTCCTGCGATCCCATTAGTTTGTTTAAAGCCACCAGTCCTGGCTCTGTGTTCTTTGCTGTTATTTAGCAGTAATTTAACTCTAAATGTCTTCCAAGAGCTCAGTAAGCAATGGAAGTGTTGATAATGCTGCTACCCAAAACTTGCCTTCCATGGTCCAGCAAATTCTCTTGTTCAGCATGGGTCAGGCCCTGAGGGTGCCAGACAAGAGAGGTTCAACCCAGATTTAATAAAGATGTATCCTTATTATGTCAAGGTGAAATTCACTTTAAGAACAAACTTACCCAGAAGCAAAATGTATTTGCAACAGCTATTTAGATATTTTATTTTGTACCCCTGTAAGGATAGTTCTAAAATAAAAGAATTAAAGTTAGCTTCAGAAGATAATTATCTGTTTTATGGTTTGTAGCTAGCAATGAAAAAGGCACAGTCAGCTAGTAAAGTAAAAGACGGTATTGAGAATAAGAAATTATTTATTACTTACAAGCTGCATCTACACTATCCGGCGATTTCGAAATAGCTATGCCAGGTTCGAAATAGCGCCCGCTGCGTCTACACATGCCGAGCGCTATTTCAAAGCTGAAATCGACGTAAGGCAGCGAGACATCAAAGTTGCTATCCTCATCAGGAGATGGGAATAGCCCCCTACTTCGACGTTGAACGTCGAAGTAGGGCACGTGCAGACGATCTGCGTCCCGCAACATCGAAATAGCGGGGTCCTCCATGGCGGCCATCAGCTGAGGGGTTGAGAGACGCTCTCTCCAGCCCCTGAGCTCTATGGTCACCATGTGCAGCAGCCCCTTAAAGCTCCCCACCTCCTCAGTTCCTGTGCAGGAAGCTGAGAGCGCGTGCAGGCAGCAGCACTGCCACATGCCCAACCTGCACATCCGCACCAGCCCCAGTCCAACACCCAGCACCCATGGCATCCAGCCAGCCCCCCAAGCGCCCACAGGGCACCCCACCCCCAAGGGGACCCAGGGCTCCCAGCCTGCCAGCCAGCAGGGGAAGAGGCAGCGGGGCCCCTCCTGGACGGAGGCTGAGATCTGGGATGAGGAGGAGGTGCTCCAGGTAATGGGGAGCAAGAGGCAGAACACGGATGCGTTCGCTTGGCTGGCCGAGGGCCTGGCTGCCCAGCATCACCCTGCCCGCACTCCTGACCATGTCAGGAATAAGGTAAAGGAGCTGTGGCAGGGTTATGCCCAGGCCCGGGACACGGCCAGCCGATCTGGGGCTGCCCTCGTCGCTTGCCCCTTTTACAGGGAGCTCGGGGCCATCCTGGGTCCCCGGTATACCTCCTCCCCCCCGAGTCACTCTTGACGCCTCGGGCGACGAGCCCCAGCAGGCCCCGGAGACGGATTCCGCCCCAGAGGCCAGCCCTGCACCCCAGGAGCCCACCTCTGGGACACCAGAAGAGGAGGAGAAGGAGGAGGCCTCCAGTGACAGGGGGCTCCAAATCACCCTCTCCTCCCACAGCTCCAGCAGGGCATCCGCCCGATGGGTGTCCCCCCGACCGTGGGAGCGGACCATCAGGTATATACCCCATTGGTGCACACCCCCGGGGTTAAGGGGCAGGGACAAGAGACATGACCAGGGCCCTCCACACACCCAGATGACCATGGCCCTGAGGACAGCAGTGGCACATCCCTCAGAAGAGTCCATCAGCCCCTGCCCCCCAGCAGGACAGCACCATGCCCCATCCCTGGGGATGAGGTGAGCGGAACCTAGGGTCCCCCGTGGGGGTGGGGGGGGGTTGGACACCCATCATCATCATCATCATCTCCGGGGGACAGGGATGGGGAACCAGCAGCAGGGGGATAAGGGCCATGAATCAGGGCCCAGACTAACGGCTGTCTCCACTCTTTTTCCCACCTCTGTTCCGCAGCTGCACCATCAGAGGGCCTGGAGAGCACCGGCACGGCGTCAGTGGTCTCAGACAGCCCACTGGGGCCATCCCACCAGGCCAGCCCCTTGGCGGAGCACGGACCAGCCCCAGGACAAGCCTGACAGCGGCAGAGCCATCCATGGGTGTCCACGGACCCCCAGCTGCTCGCCACCCTCCAGCGTCAGCTGGAGGTGTCCGAGTGGCACCTGCAGGTGGAGGAGCGGTGGCTCCATCTCCAGGAGCGAGCACTGGCCTGGCGCCAGGAGGCTTGGGGGGCCTTCATGCACACCTTTGAGGACATCGCGCGGCAATTGGCCCCCCCGCCACCCACCCGCCATCCTGAGGCCTGCTGACACCGCCCGGCCCTATCTGCCGGTTCTCCAGGCCCCCACCCAGCCTTGACAGGGCCTCCGGCTGAGAGATGGGTCGTGCCCCCCCATGCCAGGTGCAGGACAATAGGGGGTGCGTGGCCAAGGATGTTGCCGCCCAAGGCCCCCTCCTTTGGGCATATTCCCCCCATCTTTGTAAATAGTTTTTGTTCTACCTCTGTTTTGTGCCTGCCCCCCCATGTATATAGTTCCCCCCTTCTTCTTTTAATAATTAATACAGGTTGTATGGGTTTGTTTAAAAAAAATTCCATTTATTGCATGGAAGTGTGGGGGGGTTGTGCTCTCGGGTCCTCTGTGGTGTGGGCGTGGGGGCAGGGAGTGTTGTGGAGGATGGGGGGGGTGCAGCGGGTGGCTCGCCCGCAGCTGGCCCTGCCAGCGTTCACCCCGCAGCCTGGTCAAAACGGGCCCGCAGGGCCTCCTGGACCCGGATCCCCTCAGGGTCGACCTAGCGACTGGGGGCAGCGGGTGGCTGGACGGTGGCCCTGCCAGCCTCCACAGCCCAGCCCTGGAAGAAGGCCTCTCCCTTGCTCTCCACCAGGTTGTGGAGTGCGCTGCACACGCCAAGAACCTGGGGGACGTTGGTGAGGCCTGCATCCAGGCGGGTGAGGAGACACCTCCAGCGCCCTTTGAGGCGGCCGAAAGTGTGCTCGACCACCTGGTGCGCATGGTTCAAGCGCGTGTTGAACCGCTCCTGGCTGGCTGTGATATGGCCCGTGTAGGGGTGCATGAGCCATGGCTGGAAGGGGTACGCCGCGCCTGCGACGAGGCAGAGGGGCATGGTGGTGTCCCCCACAGGGATCTCCTGCTGGGGTACGTAGCTCCCCACCTCCAGCCGGCAACACAGGCCCGAATTTCTGAACACCCGGGTGTCGTGGGTGCTGCCAGGCCAGTCAACATAAATGTCCAAGAGGCGGCCCTGGCTGTCCACCAAGGCCTGGAGGACCACGGAATGGTATCCCTTCCTATTCAGGAAGCATCCTCCACTGTGCTCCGGGGCACAGATGGGGATATGGGTCCCATCTAGAGCCCCAGTGCAATTTGGGAAGCCCAGGCTGGCAAACCCCATGATGGCAGCATCCGGGTCCCCAAGTCGCACGAGCCTGTGGAGCAGCAGGGCATTGACTGCGTGGACGACCTGCAGGGGAAGGACATGAGAGAGCACCGGTGAGGGGTGTGCAGGGTGTGTCTGGCCCTACCCCCCCTGGGCTCTTCCCCTCTCCCCCTGGCTCCTCTTACCTCTGTGAGAACAGCCCCGACGGTGGCCTTGCCCATGCCAAACTGCTGCCCTACGGATCGGTAGCTGTCTGAAGCGGCCAGCTTCCAGACAGCGATGCCGACTCATTTCTCTACAGTGAGGGCACGTCGCATGGGGGTGTCCTGGTGCCGTAAGGTAGGGGTGAGCCACTGGCAGAGCTCCAGGAATGTCTGCCGGCTCATTCGGAAGTTCCGGAGCCAGCGGTTGTTGTCCCACTTGCCAAGCACCAGCCGCTCCCACCAGTCCATGCTTGTGGGGTATCTCCACAGCCGGCAGCGCGAGCGGCGGGGGGGTGGCAGCAAGGTCTGGGGCTGCTTCCTCATCCCCCGAGGACAGCTCATCTTCCTCAAATAAAAGATGGTCAGCTGCTTCCTGCATGACACTGAGCAAGGCAGCCACTGCTCCTCCAGGGGCAGCTGTGTGGGCCTCCGGCTGCTGCTGCTGCTGGGGGTCCATCGTGCTTCATGGGGTGTGCGTGCTTGTGGCTCTGCAGACCGCGTGCTATGCAGGCTGAGCGTGTCTGGGAGAGGCCCTTTAAGGAAGCGGCTTGCTGTTGCCCCGGAAGTGCTAGTCCGCCCTGTGACCCTGTCTGCAGCTGTTCCTGGCACCCTTATTTTGATGTGGGCCGCTTTTGTGTGTAGACGCTCCCCTGCAGTGCCTATTTCAATGTAGTGCTGTCCAATGTCGACATTGAACATCGACGGCACCAGCCCTGGAGGATGTGTGGACGCTATTCGTTGAAATAGCTTATTTTGATTTTGCTACATCGAAATAAGCTATGTCGATGTAGCAGAGGGCAAACGTGTCCAGCTGTTTGTACTGCTTATCACTGAGGGTAAATTTAAATTGTGGATTCTTAGCCCTGCAATTTACCAAATCCACAACCAGCGAATTGGGTTGTGGATGTGCAAAGATAAAATCTGTATCTTTTGCAGGGATGAAATATTTGTGTCTGCTCTGCTATTCATGGGTATGACACAGGCTGGGTTCTGCCAGAGATCATGTAAAGGTTCGAGGATAGCCTCATTGATGGGTAATGCTGGGTTGTAGTATATCATGAGTAATCTGTACTGTATCTTGAACCTCCTGTAATGTAACATCTTGTGATCAGTCTACCTGTTTAAATAACTCCAGAAATTGTTTGATTGTCCACCAGTAGAGAAGGTGAGCCCTGGACTAGTGTTTCATTCTTTGTGGCTCCAGCCTCATGTGAGGTACACTCCCAGTTTGAGTGAGGTAAGTCCTCATGCTTATCGGAACCTGCCTGGGAGATTAGTGAAGGTGGGTGAGGAGGTGAAAAGCGTGCTGAGATAGTGGGTGAGCGCCTGGAAACATGCTATTGTTGAGGTGTCGTGTGCCTGAAATGATACTGATGAGAGTAGTGTTGTTGGTTGCCCTGCCCTGTGTCCCAGGAGCCCCACTGTGGTGGAAAGTGTTATGGCCCAGATGGGATACTGCTGAAGGAAACTATCCTTGTATGAGTGCCACGAAGCATGTGATGGAGAAGGAGATGAGTGACACGACAAGAGCTTGCTTCTGTTCCCATTGCCATAATCAGATCTTGGGGATAATTGTGTGGGCGAATGTGGGGCACTCTGTGGCACACTAGTAAGCCCCTGCACTTTAGAGCATGGAGAACAAGTTGGTGCTACTATATCAGGCTACACAGACTTTTGTAGGTGCCTTGTTTTGCACTAAGCTTTCTTGTTGTGCTGTGCCTGTTCTGGCACAGACGGGGAGCAAGCTGAAACTAGTGGTGGAGGTATATAAAGCTTTTCTTAAGCCAATGTCTCAGTAGTGCCACCTGACGTGGGACTTCTGGTCTCTGCCTCAGTTGTCCTATTTGAGGCTGACTTGCATTTCTTCACAGTGCCAGACACTCATGGCATTGGGGAACATGGGGCTCTGGGCAACGCTGATGATGAGCGTGTCAGAGAAGCCTTATTAGGTTGAGAGCTCTTGTGGGGTGATGGAACTGCCCTGACAGAGGGGTTCTGCAACACCTGCATATCATCTAGTTTGTCCCTTGGTGTAAGAAGAGACTATTCCCAGAGAGTCTATTTCAACCACATTTCACAGTCTTTCCTGGCCCTTGCCAGCATGTTAAGGCAACAAGGGCACTTACTGGTATCCCGAGTTATCCCCAAGCACTTTACACACAAGGTGTGTCCATTCAAAGTGGGTATCAAGGCTCTACATCAACTGTACTTCTTAAAGTTGGAGAGTCCAGCATGTTGAAAGGAAAAGAAGCCACCACTGTGGCAGCTGCTGCCTTCCCCCACCCCGGAATAGTAACGATAACACGATACTGAAATTAAAGTTCTGTGGTAAAAGTCTAAAATGAAGAGTTGATTCCTATGTTTTTCTGTCAGAAAACACGGAGCTGCTCTGAGGTCTGTCTCAGCCAGGGGACAGTAGAAAAGGAACTGAGGGGATTTGCACTGTGCGTGCACCCCACAGAACGACTGGAGCACAAGGCACTCAGTGCACATGTGTGACGAGAGGGCTACTGCTCTGGGAAGATTTTCCAATCCAGCAGCGCAGCAGCGCCTCAAGACCTGAGCGGAGCGCCCACAAGGACCACTCAAAGATGACTCAACTTTTCTCCTGGTAACACCTTCGCTACCATGATTTGTTCAGTCAGCAGTATTAACATAGGTGCCTCATAAAAGCAACATTTGTGATGTTGTGACATCACCTGCTCCACTTGCATCTTTTTCGCATCAAAAAATAAGTCCATTACTGAGAAAAGGACATTTTATCAAATTCATGAAAAGCTATTTTTCTGAGCAATTTATGTCTGAACACAGCTAACACAAAACATGAATGCTCTTAAATTCCCATCTATCCCAGAACAAATATTTAAGTAAGGTTTACACAGTTGTGAGCATATCAAGTTAGAACACTAGGCTGACAGGGATGTGTGCCAACTGTTAATTTAACATCCCAGATATAACAACAAGTATAAGCCAAGATTCCCACCCCCATTCAGCCACCCCATCGGGGGAAAAAAGCCACAACTGGTTTAATTATGTTCCGATTCCTGAAATTTTTTAAAACTTCTGGTCACTATAGATTTAACATCTTTGAAAAGTATTTAAAAAAATTTTATGTACCCAATGAACAAAGACCTGTAGCTATTTTGAAATAGGGATTGATGAAATCAAAGTGCTTGCTTGCCATCTCTACTAGGAAACTAAAAGTGTTACAAGGATGAGGGGCGATTGGAGAAAGGGGCACAGATAAGTGGAATCAAGGAATGTTAGATGTAAATTTATGAAAAGTGGGAAGGATGCCCACTGATGAATCTATATAAAATGGGTTAGCTTACTGCATTTTTTTCTAGTGTTGAATTTTCTAGGCGGCAGGGGTGTGCATGCGCACACGCTCACACAAGAGAGAGAGCAAAATTGATCAACACTGAAAACAAATTAAATAGATGATGATATACCAATCCATAATTTAGATTTAATGAACCCAAAACTAAAGTAATAGGAAGCATACACCTGAAAAGGACTGAAGTAATTAAAACAATTCTTTTAAAGTAAAATGCAAGCATTGCAAAGAAGTAAGTACTGTAGCAAGATTCATGCTCATCTCAAAAAATGCAGAAAATCAGTTTTATCTAGTTTTTCAACATGTGCCACTAAACAAGTCACTGAAACTCAATCAGAACACTGGGCTTGTCTACACTTGCCCCCAACTTCGAAGGGGGTATGTTAATTAGGACAGTGAAAGATTACTAATGAAATGCTGCGGTGAACCTGAAGAACTTCATTAGACTAATTCTCCCCTGTGGCAACTTCAAAGCATCCAACTTTGAAGTGCCTGCATGCATGGGGAGTAAAGGCACTTAGGAAGTGCCTGTGGCTATACATATGCCAATACTTTGAAGTCTGACACTTTGAAGTTGCTGCAGGAGAGAATTAGCCTAATGAAGTGCTACGTACTCACCATAGCACTTCATTAGTAATCTCCCATCGGCCTGATTAACATGCCCCCTTTGAAGTTGGGGGCAAGTGTAGACCCAGCCACTGTGTTTGAAGACTCTGCAAGATACTTTATGCCACTGCAGCCGTAACAATCACTTAAGTCTCCATTCCAGACTCTCCCGCAGCTCAACATGAGCTTTGATGCCCCACAAAAATCACTCACTCACACACCCCCACCATTGTTTATGCCATTGGAATGGAAAGGTAAATACTTAACTTGAAAAGGAAGCTGGCACCATTGTTTTGGGTTGAACACCACATTCAGTGTAAAAGAATATAAGCAATTTAAACAAGGAATTGCAGTCCTTTGCTTTGAATACACTTTTCCCATACATATCTAGACCTAAAAGAAGTCCCCTATTCAATGCTACAAGTGAAAAGGAAGATATAATGAACTACAGACATATCCACATCAAGGCAATATGATTGAACATAAAAAACGTAATATGTGGAAGAATCCATATTAAGGAAAAAAATAATCCGAAACTGGAAAAAACCAAAAACCAAACCAAACCAAACAGGCAAAACAAAGACCTTGAGCGCTAGACTCTTTAAAAAACACTAAGAACCTGGAAGCTTTCCTCTGGTCAATGTTTGGCTTTTATCTTAGAAAAAGATAAACTATACTAATCAAGTAGAAAACACATAGCATGTTTAAATTTAACAAACGAAAGTGTGAATTTTTTCTATGATTCTTTCACTGAGGTTTCAATAGGCTGGAGGAAGAAAACATCAAAAACATTAGCTGAGTATGCACTGCATCCAAGTCAAGCCCAGGTAGACACCTGGCCTGTGTCTACACTAGCCCAAAACTTTGAAATGGCCATTTCGAAGTTTACTAATGAAGCGCTGAAATACATATTCAGCACCTCATTAGCATGCGGGCGGCCACGGCACTTTGAAATTGATGCGGCTCATCTAGACGGGGCTCCTTTTCGAAAGGACCCCAGCTACTTGGAAGTCTCCTTATTCCTATGAGCAGATAGGAATAAGGGGATTTCGAAGTAGCCAGGGTCCTTTTGAAAAGGAGCCCCGTCTGGACAAGCTGTGCGGTGGCGAGCCACGTCAATTTCAAAGTCCCATGGCCACCCGCATGCTAATGAGGCGCTGCATATGTATTTCAGCGCTGCATTAGTAAACTTCAAAATGGCCATTTGCATGGCCATTTCAAAGTTTTGGGCTAGTGTAGACACAGCCCTAGGGTGAGATTTAAAGAAAACTGATTTCACTGGAAAAAAGTATCAATGGACTTTAGTTTCCCTGGGCTTAAATCCTCAAAAACCAAGCTGGAGTTCAGAAATTTTATGTAGCTATTTTGTTGTAAAACATTACTACCAGCACCACAGTAACTCATTAAACTCAAAATTTCAGTTTTACAAACATGACCTTTTTCCTGCTAGCACTTAAACACTTGCTTAACTTTATTTATGTTAGCAGTCTCATTCATTTCAATGAGACCACTCACACAAATAAAACTAAGCACATATTTTGGCAGGATCAAGGCCATGCAGAGAACGCAACACCAGTCATGATAATTCAGATTTCAAGAAGGTAGTATTAAATATGCAGTCTCTGAATGTAGGTATTAAGTCTCACTTGCAACTCAAGAGTAACTGTTCTTTGTTCTTTTACCCCAACCCCAATCTAGACTCACCCGGAAGACTCAGAAGCTCCTTAGGTTCATTTCTTGCTTAAGCATTTCTTGCCCTGGGTAGGTGGCAACCATACCCACCTTAATACTATTTATGTGAACCATCCTTTATTTTTTTTTTAAGCAAAAATATAAGCCTCTAGTTTTAGCAGCAGTCATATGCATTTAAAGCAAACAAATTAAAAAAGGCAAGTCTGGTACAAATTAAAGTGCCAATTCTGCAACATGATTACTGTAGCTGAAGTCAATGGGGGGCATACACATGAAGAACAAGATGCAGGTTTGAAGCCTACACAGAGTTTTTACTCATTCAACAAAGTGGTCTTCCACTTTTTCAGAAAACTAGTCTGTTAAAAACAAAGACAAACCAACATACCATCCTTCTGGTGCAATTCTGCTTGTGGAGCACACATAGAGCCATGGAGCACGGTGTTCATGCTTTCTTCTCCATGCTCTGGACACATAGGTTCTTGTTTGATTTGCACTGATGAATCTGGAATAGTGCTGGCTGTGATACTATCAAGAGGTTGAGAAACAGGTGGAGTGCTTACTCGGAGAGAGGCTCTCAGTGGAGTAGCAGAAGGGGATGCATGGGAAGAGAGACAGGAGGAATTCTCCAGGAGCGGAAAGTAGTGACTTGAAGGAGGAAGAGGCAAATCAGCTGTTGTATCAGACCTGCCAATTCTTTTGTCACGTAACATTCTGCAGGTGAGCTGCTCTGACCTCTCAGGAGGTTCATAGGTTTCTGGAGAATAAACAACAAATGCTCACATGTGATATGTTTAGGGAAATTTGGTTTTAAGCAGTTAAAGAGGAAATAAATGGAGACAAGAAGGGGAAAAAAAACTCAATGAGCAATTTACTGGGCCACTACAAGACACTTTTGAAAAGCATTGGATCAGGTCTGAGTAGTAGGAAGCTTTACAGTGGAACAAAGGACTGCACTAATACAACTGGAAATAGGAAGCTTATTAAGTTGTATCAACCTATCCTGAACTTTCATGCACAGATGCAAAACTAAACTAAACCAATTACAAGATCAGCACATAAGCTTAAGCATACAGAGTACAGGTCAGAATGCCAGAGCTGCAATTCCATTACATTTCAGTACCTTGTAGCCCTTGCAGGATTTGAATTCTCTGACTCCTCAATGCACTCATCTCCATCGTTATCTGTTGGGGGGGGGCGGGGGAGAGTGATTTAATCTCTATCACATACAATCGAAAGGTGTTCATTTGTAGTTCAGCCAGCTGAAAAAGCCTGTAGTTACCTGCTGTTTCAATACAAGTAACCGTTGAACATCAACGTAGGCTGCCTGCAGAGCGGCCCTAGCCTGTAAGAGGTCGCCATCCACATTATGCAGTGACTTGTTCAACTCTTCTTCTTTCAGGGAAATAGACAACAATTGGTCCACCTGAGAACGCTCTGCAAGAGAAAGCAGCATAATTTAGACTGCAGCTCATGCTTTACAATACAATTTGAAGAGGTAATTTTTGTGGAGACATTTTAGTAGACTTTCTTTTTTTTTTTTTTAAATCACAGCAGTAAGCAATAAGCACATTAAATCTCTCCGAGGAGTTGAAAGTGTCAGTCAATACTCTAACAAGAAGGGAAGCAAGATTAGAAGAACAGAGGCACTGCCAAAATGCTGCAGGAGAATGCCACAGGATGGGCATTTTTGGCCCTACTTCTCTGGATCTCTTATGGGAGGAAGTCTCACCAGTCCTCTAAAGTCTCTGCAACAGGAAACAAAGTACAAAAGGTATCAAGTGCATCTGCTTCTCAGCGAGACAGACGAAGTGTGTGCACGCGCATGCGGGGAGTCTGACTGCATGTCAGGATGGTTGTAATGGGGGTGCTGATAATGGTCGGAATCCAAAAATCTGTCAGTCAGAATTGTAGAACCATCTCCCCTGACATGATCCAAAAAAAAAAAGTACCCATTTAATAATATGGGTGACAACCATATCATGAAAACTGTCTCTTTTGAGGAAAGCAGGTTAGTGAGAAGAACATAATTTCTTGCGGGCAGGCTACAACACTTTCAGTATCCTCCTCCTCTTCCATATTGATTAAATTGGCATTCTTTGCAATTAATTTTATCACAACACTCCTGCAAAGAAGGTCCACCTGCTTCTTACAGGTGAGAAAATTGAGGCAAAAAGTATTAAATGATACATCCAAAAATCACACAGAAATGTGCAGAACCCAGAAGGGAACTCTGATATCCTGCTCCAAGTCACATGCCTTAACAAAACCATCCTTCCTCTCCATGAGACGGATCTCTCAGGTGTTGTGTTTCAAAAATAGATCACAGCTCACAGTTTAGGTGAGAGCAAGAACAAGCTAAGGAAGCCGTTTTACACAACAAGATGGAGTAGAATAGGCCTCAAGCAGAGTACTGTTTCCACTTCTAAATGCCACATTACAGGAAAGATGGGGACAAACTGAGAAGATCCAGAGAAGAGGAATAAAAATTATTAAAAGGTCGTGAAAATATGACCTATTGAGGGAAGACTGAAATAACTGGGTTTCTTTAATCTGGAAAAGAGAAGACAGAGGATACGGAACAGCCTCCAAGTACCCCAAAGGTTGTTAGAAAGAGGAAGGAGGGGAAAAATATATATATATTCTCCTTAACCTCTGATGGTAGTACAAGAAGCAATGGGCTTAAATTCCAGCAAAGGAGGTTTAGGTTGGACATCAGGAAAAACTTCCTGTTAGGGTGGTTAAGCATATAAATATATTGCCCACAGAGGCTGTGGAATCTTCATCACTGGAGATGTTAAGAGCAGGTTAAACAACCGTATGTCAGGCTGATGTAGATGGTGCTTGGTCCTGACATGAATGAATGGGACTGGACTTGATGACCTTTGGAGGTCCCTTCCAATGCTAGCATTCTGTGATTCTAAGAATAGGCTCACTTTTTTTCTCTGATCCTGATATTACCTGCCTGTCAATATCCAGCTTCAACTTGGCTGACATCTTCACAGGCGCTCTTTTGCATACTTTTAATGAGCACAATTTCCCATTCAGCCACAGGGACAAAACTTCAGGGGTCATGCAGGGTAAGTGCTCTGCCATGAAATTGAGGGCGGGAAAAGATATGCAGGGCAGGTACACTCAAACTAATAAGCACAACAAAGAGGAGAGAAAACAGTTGGTTCGAGACTTAACAGCCAATTGTTATCAAGGCAGTATGGGCAGATACTCATAACCTCTTCATGCTGTATCTTCCTATACACACCCAGTATCACTCACCTTTTTTGCCTTTAATTTTCCTTCTCTTATTCTTTCTTTCTAGACTTGGAATTTCAGCAGATGACCCCTCCTAAAAGTTGAAAATAGAAAAAGTTAATTAAAGTTACAACAGTATAAATAAAACTTAGGTCTACATTCTAGAAACACTCAGTGTTACAATAAGAATTTAAGTATCTACCACGTCTTTTCCAAACAAGCCTCTATTATAATCAGAGAGAAAAATGTATGCAGATGAAGTTTTTGGAACATCATTCACTTTGTTGCCTCTCCTCTCAAAGGCGGAAGGAAATAAAAATAAACTTCCTGCTTCCACCAGAGACATGATATACTACAGCAGACAGTGCTGTAAGTACTCAGGTGCCAGGTCTATCAAACAGAGTTAGCCAAGATGTTCTGCTTCTTGTCTGCTTAATGTTCTTTATTGTGGCAGGACTATGAATGGAGAAATACGACTACCTATAATCTAGAAGAGAATGAATACTATGCTAAATAAAGTTTCAGAAGAAAAAGGGGGACACAGAAAGAATCATTAGGCCCAAGACAGACAAGATTACTCAAGTACATGGAGGAAAAAAAAAAAACAAAACAAAAACAAAAAAAACCCACACCTTACTTTTGCCTACTTGGCATAATTTTAAAGACAACCATTACGACAAAAGTATATTTGTCTATTAATGCTTAGCCATAAAGCTAGGTATTTACCATTAAACCCATTTCCAAAGATAATGACAAACAACAGGAGAAACCTTTCTATTGCTAGTATCCTGAAGATATACAGAATTATACTTACTCCAGTTGCTCTTCTTTTCTTTCCAATTCCTTGACTGTCATTCTGCTCAGTACTGGATGTACAGCTACTGTCTGTGGCTACATCTAACGAGTTTGATGCTCCAACCCCTGAAGTTCCACTTGAAGCCAAAACGTTTCCTTCAGCTGAAATCTCTAATACATTTTTGTTTTCAAGAAGAGGTGTTCTGCATTCTGGGCTCTCCTGATCTTGTTTTGTGGTACATCCTGTGAGGCTTGTAACACCAGAGGGAGCATGTACACTATGCCTTCTTCCATTGATGATTTCAGTTCTTCCAGACATTAATGGTGATGAGGGGAGAGAGGCTGTTTCTTGTTTCAAGTCAGTCACATTATCAGCACATGCTTTATATACAGGTGCTACAAAATGTGAATGGCAGGTTGGAATGATTTGCTTCTGCTCTATTTCCTTTGTTATGGGTTGGTCATTGAAGAAGCCATAAACAGAAGCAGTCCTGTCCACAACACTGCTTTCAGAGAGGCTGCGTTTCCGAGCTGATCCAGATGCTGCTATGGAAATCCCTTCCCACTGGAATCCTTCTAGGCTGGACAGATCAGGGTCTTCACCCAAATCAAGACCTTCTTGTTCATTCTGAATAAGAGGGACCATTTCTATGCCAAACCTAAAAACAAAAAATCCAAAACACATTGTAAAAATAGCAGAAGACAGGTAATGAAAGAAATCTGGAGAAAAAAAAAATCTTGTTTAAAATATACAGCAAAATGGATGACAAACACTAGCATTGTGTTCTTAAAAAATCTTAAACAAAACAAAAACAAACAAAAAAAACGCACCACTAGCTGTATTACTTCATTATTGTGCTAGTTCTTACTTATCTTACATTATTTTCAAACATAAAAGCAAAATTTTCATTAGCGCTAGGATGAAGTGAAAGTCAATATGGCCTTTCAGCTTGATGTCAGAAACCTGTACAGAAATTTTCATCTGAGTTGTACTGCAGCGCACCTACATGAGTTACTGATCTTTTACACATGGAACATCTGAAAAAGAATTTTAAAATACAGAAGCCCTCTACAGTTTTCAGACAGTCATTACAGAATTACCTGCCTCTAAGACTGATGAGACAATAAGATATTGCATTTGCAAGACAAACTGAGATTAATTTCCTCCATGTTAAATTTAAAGGCAATTCCAATGTATAACGTATTAGGAATCACTCTATCTAGATTCTTAAAAATATGCTATAAAAATTGCTACAGCAAGGAATCAATTTAACTTGCCTGTGACAACATAAATGCTCCTCAGTATTTCAACTTATGCAGAAAAAAACCCCAAGTAAACGTTTTACAATATATTTAGAGTATTGTTCATATTATACCTATAAATTTTTCTGTTAACAGAACTTTAAAATACAACCTAATGTTACCAGTGTTGCATGCACTGAAGTGTTACTAAAATAGACTCTTAATTAAATAGCCTATAGCTCTTCACTGGTATGGAAACCAGCTCATAATTGAGAAGTAACAAAAACGAAGTGAAAAAGTCAGAGTGTGATAGTGTTGATAAATATGGTACCGTAGAATTAAATCTCTGCACTTCTTACTGCTAGACTTTAAAGTTTTGTGACTCAGATATTACAAGATCCATGAAAGTGAAAAAGTAACGAACCTTGGTAAACCCTTGCCAAGCTCCTGTTTCTTCTTTGTTACCTGCTGGATGACCTGTTCCCAGTTTATGTTTCTTCTGGACGCACTAAGAATCTGCCTTAGGGTTGGTTTAAGTCCCGACTCCTTCTCAGTCTCACTCTTTCGATGCCCACTGACATTTCGAATACGCCGTGCATTGTTGAGGTTGGGCTCAGGAAGATGTGCCCCAACTTTACTCTTCAAACTGATATGTCGTGTCAGATCTCTCTGGAGGGAAGCAGGGAGGCCAAGTTTACTTAACTCAGGAAGAAACAGGCCAGAAGGGTGGGCACCACCTCCTTTTTGCAGCTCATGATCAAAACTGTTTTCAAAGCTTTCCATATCAAAATGATTATTTGATTTGATAAGATCTTCACCTTTTCCTTCCTGAGAGGTTTTCAAGTCATCACTTAAGTTGCACTGAAGGTTTGATGGGGACACTAACTCCATTTGAAATTCAGAATCGTCTTGCTTATCTATAACACTTGAATTGGGATTTTTGCCTGATGCTTCTGCTTCACCTTCCTTTCTGGCATTACAACATTCACACTCCTGAGAGTCACACAGTGAACAAGTCTTAATTAATGGACATAGCTTTTCAACCCTTAGTTTAGCCTTTTCGTACTCTGCTATTGCTCTACCACTTACATCCTCTAATGGATCAGCTGTAGGCTCATTAGTCTTTGCCCTGGGTTCTTCTCTGTTCTGACCACCATTTATATCAGTCTCTTTTTCTCCGCTTGAGCTCACGTAAGAATTTTTCAGAGAAAGACTGGATTGCAACTCCTGTCTGGATTTCTGTAGTTCTTCACTTAGGCTATCAATAGCCTGTCTCTGTTTGCTGTCAAGCACATCTCTGCTACCTCTTAAACAACCAGCACTGCGTAACTTGGATGAAGAGGAATGATTAGTTTCTAAGTTTATTGCATTTGAATGGCTCTGGTGCTCTCCAGTGGATGAGGATAATAGAAGCTTGACATTTTTCAAGAGATTCTTTGAATCTCGCTTTTGGGAAGATAACTTCATATCTGGAACGACCAGAAGCACCGATTTCACAGATGGCATCCTGTTACTTTTGCCCTCCTCATGGTCAGGTTTTCCTCCATTGGTGCAGTCTGCATTCGCATTGCAAGATTCAGTATGATCAGTGGTCTTGCAACAGGGGTGACTTACACAGGTCTCCTTTGGAAGGCTTCTTGTACTAGTTTCAAGGTCCGTCCCTTTCACTGGTGTCTCGAGAAAAGGTAAAAATGCAGAATCTTTTTTTTCTGAAGTTCTGTGAAAATTATCTTCAGGCCACAGCTGCTGTTCAGTAGCTTTCTGCAAGGGGTAAGGAGTCCAGCGATGAATTTTATCTTTGGAAGTGCTGTTGCTCTTTCCATTCATCTTGGAGGTTTTACTCTCTGGTTGTTCAGAAATACTGAAATCCAGTGCCCCTATTGCAGGGAGTTTATCACTAGTAAAATCCAGTGGGTCATTCTCCTGCCACTGCTGCTTATACCTTTCCTGGTTATATTTAATGGGATTTTTTCTCCATGTCACACTCCCATCCTCTATGTGGGAACTAGGATTTGTAGCTCTATTCCTTTCCAGAGGATGTATGTCCCCTATGCCACCAACATTCCAGCTATCTGCACCCTGAGGATTGGATTTACAGTTTCTTGCAGAGTTCTTAGAATGCCAAACAGAAAAGTCATCTGTTCTTTCAGAATGCCACGTGGGATTTCTTCCTTTCACATCTTGATACCAGTTGGACATTTCTCCTTCTATATCTGGATGCCAAACACCTCCAGTATTCCCATGGTTACGTTGACCTAAAAGAGCTGCAGAACCATTTTGATGCCATGTACGTCCCCTGGGACCACTGAGGTGTCTGTCTGCAACAGGATTTTTCACAAAAGGTTGAAAGTTGCTTTGCCTAGGATTCATAAAGCCATTTTCCCATTTCCAGTCCCTGTGAGATGGACCACGATGGTGCCACAATGATGGATCGCAAGTTTCTCTATCATTATAAATTGCTCTTTCTTCTGGTCTTCTCTGTGGTCTCCTATCTTTGGGTTCTGTTTCTTGGGTTCTGCAATGACCTTCAACTTGCCTAAGAGACATAAGGAAATTGGTATGTTCAGTGACTGAAAAGTGATCCCAGCTTTGTCAAAAAGAGTTAATAAGCATGTAAAACTATTCAAAATGTTCTAGGAAAAAAAATCTTCCAGACTACATATATTTCAACTTTAAGCATTAAAAATAAAGCAGGTTAACAGGTAATAAACACTATCACATGGGATGGCACATTCAGGTCACTTGATAGGATACTAGTTTCCCAAACTATTAACATGTGGAAACGGCTATGCTCTTGGCCTCCAGAGAAGAAAGGTTTTAGCTCCTATTACTTGTTTAATCTATTCCAGCAATGAACTATGCTTAATACAGCCAACTTATCTTGTCTTTTCCATAAAGCCTGAACACAATGAAAACGCTGAAAATGCCATTCCAAAAAGCCTTAGCACTTTTATCTATTGGGTACAGTGAAAAAACAAATAAATCCTTAAAATGCAATTAAGTGAAGACCACATGTGGGAAAAGAAGCAAAATAAATCAATATTTAAGTGTTATCGAGTTATACCACAACAACAAAAGTTTCATGCACATAAGTCTCCTTCAAATCAATTGTCATTTCAGTGTTTCAATCATTCATTTATTTGTAGAAGCCTGCAAATCCACGTATCCGTTTTGTACCTGTGGGTATCTGCATCCACTGATGGGTATATTAATAGCTATGGCTCATTTCTGCGGACACAGATGTGGATACAAATTTTGTACCCGTGTTGGGCTTTATTAATTTGTATCAGAAGGTCATCTACATGTTCCAGCTAAGATTGGAGTCACATTGCACTAGGCATAGTAAAAATTTGTAAGAGATTTTCAGTGCTTCAGAGAAAGAACAAAGAGAAAAAAGACGCAGCATGAGACCCGGTTTTGGTTTACGTCCCTAGGGCTACTGTAATAAACATACAAGGCATGAAATGTTTGGCAAGTGTCAACTTTGTTTCACTTTTCCTGGGGTTGTTTGGAGTGGGAGTGTATTTTCTTCCCCAGTATGTAAATGTACACAAATTTCATGTGTTGTGGTATAGATATAGGATGAAGAAAAGCAGGAAGTAAGTAGTTAATATGCAGAAAAGAAGGTGCAAAGACATTGAAGGGAGGGAAGTCAAACTGGATGCTTTCCAAGGCGTTTCAAGAGTTACAATTCATTAATAGGTAGAAAAACTCATCATAGCAATTTGGTAGGCTACCAAAAAAAAGGCTAACCAATATGTAGCAGAAAAGATGACATAAGATAGACAACTTTTCCCTTTCAGATCCCAACATGTTGGAGTCTCAACCTATACTGTACTACTAATCTGTATGGATTTATTGTTATCTTTTGGGGTTGGACTGGGGAAAAGAGGTAGCCTTGCCTAGGATTCAGAAAGCCATCCTCTCCAAAACTTCATCTTTTGGTTGCACAAAACAAAGAGACAGCATTCAGACTGTCCAGATCACAAAAACAAATGTGCATCTACCATGTACTCTGGTCAGCAGTGACCTGTTTTGCAACGTGGCTGTTTAATACGTCAGGCTTCACGAACAAAATACAACTAATGTGCGTCAGAATTATTTCATGGTGTCTTTATCACTTAGCTTTCAAAACTTAAACAATGTTTCTTTGTAACTCTTCAGAGCTAGACACTTAGCTTGTAATCTTTAAATAGAAAATTAACTTACTCGTCTTCAATGAGCTGCATCAATCTGAAACCTAATTCTCTTACCCTAGCATCACATAAAACCCTAGCATATTATTTTATTTGCAATGGAAAAGTTATTCTAAATATATCAAATGGAAATGATTAAATTTAGTTGCTAGGTTCTATTTCTTTCATTATTGGCTCTTTCAAAGCTTGTAGGGCAAACATGCTGGAGAAGGCTGAATGAAGTTCTCTTACTCAAAAATCAGCTTTCCAGGTTGATAAAAAACCTATTGCCTTTTCTTCGCTAACGAAAGGAGGCTGATATTGTATATTTATAAAATTAAAAATGTCATTAACATTTGTCAGGTGAACTGCAAGATCCTGGCCCCACCCCACCCTTACAATTACATCCCACAATTGCTTCAATTGTCAGGGTAAAAAAAACATCAACTTGCTCTGGGCAAGCAGAATTTTACAAACCTTCTTCAAACTGTTGGCTAACTAATGTAATGAAGCAATTCCCTTGCACTCCCAATTACATAATTTCATTACCCATGGGATATTTTGACTTAATTCCAGAAGAGACCACTAAGCAATTAATTTCACTTTAATTAAGGGAAGTCTTCAAAGTGAAAATGAGGCAGTGCCTCTTTAAATTGGCCAATCATTGGCCTGTAAAAAAAATTAAGAGCAAAAGACAAGTTATTCTGTATTGTACACTCTTTCCCCAATCCATCTCTCTCAGCCTGCATCTACACTAGCAAATTGTTTCAAAAGATTTTTTGAAAGAAGGGGGCTCTTCTGAAAAATCCCATGTAGCGTCCCCACACACACACACACACCCCTTTCAAAAGTGAATTGAAAGAATGTGGTGATTCTTCAAAATCGCTCTTCCTTTCCAGTTTCAGGAAGAGAGCCCCCTTTTGAAAACTCCTTTCAAAACATGTGTAGATGTTCCACAGGCCATTTTTTCAAAAGATCAATCCTCCTGGGGCCTGATTTTTCAATCCGTGTCCCGTTCTTTGGAAAGAGGGGGGCTGCGTGGACACACTCTTTCAGAAGAGCAGATCAGTCTCTTGATCTGCTATTTTGCGTGTGAACACGCTCTTTCGAAAGAAGTTCTTTCCAAAGAGATCTTCCAGAAGGGCTTCTTTCAAAACGTCTCTGTAGCAGAGACATAGCCTGAAAGTGCAACTGTGCAGTTTGAATAGTCTCAGAGAAGTAGCCGTGTTAGTCTGTATCTTCACAAAACAAAAAAGCAGTCCCATAGCACTTTAAAAACTAACAATAAATTCATTGTCGCCTTGCCTAATAACCATTAAAAATATCTTATCTATCCTGTAAGTGTTAGGCATTGTTCATCCTCTTGACTGGTTAAGATGAGAAAGAAAGTCAGGCTAAGGAAAATAGTTATTTGAATTGCTGGAGAAAACAAACATGACCATTTCTCAATTTCTAGACTTCCTGTAGGACAGTTAGTTATTAAAGATCAAGCAAATTTGGTTTCAGACATGACAAAAACATTGTCTAGTTTTGAAAAAGGCCTCAGCCTGTCTTTAACATGTACGATAGGATGACTAGAAATACTGTCCTTTGAATACAGAGCTATTTCTCTTTGATAGTGTGCTAACAAGCAAGCAACCAATGAAGATTATATTTGGGCTTGGAAGGATGTCAAGAACACAAAAGTAGATCTATAAACACAGACATTCAAAAGATAAATGCAGCCTTAATGCTGGTGCTTGAGTTCTTCTTAGGATCAGCAATCTGAACTCTATGACTGCTTATCCCGCAAAAATGGAATTTAAGTGAAAGATCCACGCTACCTGATGCAAGAGAGAATGGATCCTTGTAGGTCACAAGAAGGGCAGGATGGGAAAGTTTCATATCACACCATTTGCCTCCACAACATTTGCCTGCAGATAAACTGAGAACTTCACATGCCAGCTCCCATTTTTAAGCTTTCATCATGCATTAAAGTAAATTCAGCCTCCTGTGAAGTGGATCTGAACTTGTGATATGGATTACTGCATAGGGGAAAGTGAGGTCTAATATAGAGAATCCAAAACAGGAATGGTGTCTAAACGATTGCATCTTTGAGTCAAACAGCTGACAACTAATTCTGTTTGGAAGAAAATAAATTTTGATGAGGACATCATTAACCTAACATTTACTTTTGGTGTCATTTCCCCCACCTCCTCACCCGCAAGCTAGTTCCAACAGAGAGATTTTAAAATATGTAAAGTGGGCCAAGAATATTAAATGCAGAAGATCTTATTACTCTGGCCACTGGAGCCAAGCAATGCAATGGCTTTAAAATGATGTTGAGGTTCATAGCACAAAAGTGGGCACCGTGCAGCATAGTCATTGAATAAAATGAAGAAATGGGTGGACAGCCAAAAAACCCTACATAGCCCTGGCTGGTAGCCAAAACATCTAGACTGGGCAGGCAGGGACATCCTTTTTGTGTGCTCTTGGTCAGATCAAAGGAGTGCTCGAATGTCTTTGCACACAGTGATCAGGGTCCACAAAGCATAAAAGAAAATTACATGGGGGACAGATTCTTTCCTTTTTTAGGGTTACAGCAATATGTTCTTACTTTTCAAACTGCACATTACAAAATTATCATGATACTAGCAATGCACACTCAAAGAAGTGTCTGATGCAAGCTAAATCCTGAAACAAATCTTATACACTATGCAGCATAACTTTCACCATTCACACCGAATAATAATGGTTAGCGAGCGCTTAAAAAAAAAAAAAAAGGCATTCCATTTAAGACTTAAGTGCATTTCAGAATTACCTTATTATCCAAAATAAGCAATTCTAATTCATTTTAGAAATCATAAATCAAGACCATAAAATACAAACATTAGGTTATACCCAACAATTTGAGAGAGGCTAATTTTGCAGGGCAAAAAAACAATACTAATACTGCGGCTGATTACTAGAACATTTTAGTCAAGTGTACAATTATGAGAGTATTAAATATTTGCATACAGACATTGTGCACTCTGGAATCCATGAGCAGCACATACGAAGTTACAGTTCAAGGCCCTGTGACATTACAAGTAGGAAGTGTTTCACCTGCAAGCACTGCAGTAAATTTCAGTGACCAGAACTGAAAATGATAAATACAATGTTTGTATTTAGACACACAAGCTGCACCATACAAGTATTTGTTGTAAACTGCTTTTCTGCTCAGCATACTGGTTGCACGCAGATTGCACTTCACATATATATTTCTACGATGGCAGCATTTCTACATACTCAGAACAAGTCTAAAGGAATTCCACCATGTAAAAGAAGAATACTCACCGGGTCTGTTCCTTCCTTTGTTTAATTAATTGAATGAGTTCCTTGTCAAAATACTCTTCATCAGCCTCTTCTTTCCCTTCATCTTCCTCTCTGTCGTGGGCATCGATATTGTCTTTGTGCAGCTGGCTGGAGATGTGCTTGGCGTATGCTGACAAGCCCACCACTGTCACCCTGCACACCTGGCATTTGTGCTTGCTGTCTCTGGGGAAAGAGGGAGAGGATGGACATTCAATCCTTCCCACAGGCATGGCAGGCAACTCTGATCTTACTCTGTTTCCTCTGAATATGCCAGTTTCTTTAACCAGTTGCTTGCTCAATACATTAATTTCTCTGACTTTTCTGGATTTTCTTTTTTCTTTATCTTATAAAAGATTATTTTCCAACAATCAAGAGGCAAAAAACTTGGGAATAAAGCAGTATAAATTGGTGAGGAAAAGGGAATTCTTCTTGGATTGTTGTACTCAAAATCTTATCAGAGGAAACATAGTGAGAAGAGGCAGAGTGGAGGGCTTACAGAGCTAGCAGGAGCTGCTCTGAAGCATAGCCATGGTGCCAGCTGCACTGGAGAAGCCTGGTGACAGCTTCTGCATTTAATCTCTAACTCATGCTTTCCCCCAGTGAAAGCCAGAAGAGGGAGGAGAGAATACACTGCTACAGCCAATCCTAATACCATGTAACCTAAACTGGGACAGCTGAGACCTCTGGGTGGAATTCAAAGACTCCATTGCACCGCAAGAGATAGGAGGGTGCCTTCAGTTCACTATACTTTATTTGGTTCAAAAGAAGCATGAGGTCTGCTTTCTCCTTTAGAAGGCTTATTTTTTCAAGATAAGAAATTATTGCAGTTGTAGGAAGTTGACAGCTGTGTCCAACAAATGGTTTTACTAAAGTGTCAGTGAATATACTGCAATAAAACTGATTTTTTAAATAGCAGTATTTCATATTTATTTAAAAACCTACTATACAGTGCTTGATCAGTTCTTTAATTACTCTGATGGTTCAAAAAAAAAAAGTAAGAGACCAAATTGGTCCATTGGTAAGTAAAATAAAACTGATGTGGGCGGGGAGCATGTGTTCTGATCCAAGTAAACAGTGGGACCAACCCAGGGCCCTCTGCCTCCCTCACTGATGGTTTCTTGCACCCCACCATCTTATTTATAAAAAGCAGCACTAAATGCTCTTGCACCACAAATAGAGTTCACTAATTGTAATACCTAAACATATGAGTGGAAATAAAGGGGACAGTGGTGAGGAATCAAGGGTCCATGTGAGGATTAAAAGCAAAACTAGAAGCCCCATTCAGGGAAGTCTTTGGGACAGGTGAACTCTCCTATCTTTTCTCAAAACAGCAATATAGGTGACTGGAACTCACATGTAACAATTGAGAAAACATAACTTGTCAATCAAATGGTCAATACCAAATGAAAAGTCCTCATCTCATTATGATGGTTCTCCTGCCATGCTTTATGAAAATTGGCTTATGAATATAAGCATACATAACTTGGGGATGCTTTAGATAAGATACCTCATGTAACCTATCAATTTTAATGTTACAATTTTAGTACACGAAACTTTGTCTTTGTGAAATAAGAAATATGAAAAGTAAATATAGTTTTAAATGTGGTGATGCAAGCCATTCCTCCCACCCCAGGACCCAAGTGACTGGGTGGTTAACTTAACAACTGGTAAGTCCTGAATGTGATTGTTGCCAAAAAGACAAGTGACTGTAACACCCCATACTGAAAGCCATTTTGATCCAGTGTTTTCCCCATGGGAAGAAAGTGGTTACAAAAGAAAAATTTTCACATCCTGTGAAAAAGACTAAGCGATGAGAAGCTATCAGTCTGTGTGGTCAGTCTGTCTTGGAATCCACCTGACACACCCTAAAAGGAAACAAAGAACTATGAAAGGCTGTTGACCCAAACCAGAGGTTTTTTAAAACAACCCAAACACAACAACCAGCTCTGCTTTGAAGATTTTAGCTGACATGAAGACAGCTATTTGGGGTGAGAATCTACATGTGACTAGTTTCTTTCTTAGTCAAGTTAGAACTAGCAATGTGTTTTCGTTTTAGTAACTTATTTTGAATTGGTCTGTTTTCATTTCTAATCACTTAAATCCTACTTTTTGTGCTTAATAAAAAAATCTCTTGGTTATGATCTGGCCCAGTGTAAATAATTGCTACCTGGGGAGAGGCACCAGCCCTTTAAAAAAGGGGGTTCACCTGGTGAGGCCTCACTGTCCAAAAGTTTTGGACAGAAAGAGATTTATTTGGGGTTTTGATCTCTTCTGTGGGTTGGTGTCTTGGGTGCTGTGCCTTAGAACTGCATCCTCACAGAGCCGAAATGGATCAGTGTCTGCTTTGCTCTGCAGCGGGTGGTAACCCCAGCTCTGGTCTTTGTGCGGGGGAGACTGAAGGATCTGGCCCAGCAGGACAGCATGGTGGGGGGCTCCAGCGAGCAAGATGGTGGGTGTCAGTGGTATGATCAGCATACTGCAGAACAGTCCCAAGTGATCTTCTGTGACCACACCTTGTCACACTCATGCACTGGAAACATATTATTCAGTTAAAATGTTTCCATCCTAGGCTCTAGAGGCCCAAGAATCTTGCCTCCGCCTCTGCAGTTTCTAAAAGTATGAAAGAAATCCAGAAGAAAAAAAATTCACCACCCACAAGATTTTAAGCCAGCATCACTATCTAAGCCATGCTTAACTGAGATCACCAGCTGGCTGTCACACACATGCTTGTGACTTTCAAAAGGGTTTGAAATGAGTAAGTGACTTAAGATAACATTTTCTACTTTTTTCTTACTAGTTAAAATGTGATCTATAACAAAACAGTAAAGGTTAAATTTAAACTCTCAGATCACTCAAACAGGCCATGTATTTAGAAAGTTTAACAGAATCACCATTTTATACATTTAAAATGAGAATCTCAAATTCAAATAATTTATAGAACAAATGTACGGTTTTAAGTAAAATACATATTTTTTCTTCCAGTTAGCCCTGCAAACAACCTGGGACTTGCATACCAGACTGGGTTTGTTTGTTTTTTTTGCACACTTTGCCAATGGTAATAAATATTCTGCATATTTCTCAAATATGCTGTACTACCTCATCTTTAGTGGTTTACAGCAAGTGTAACCAACTCAAATTTGTTTAATAATTTTGTTGATGCACCTACAGGTATAGGATCCAGCTCACTTTGTTAGCTATGAACTTGCCAGGAATAAAATACAGTAAAACTTAACTTTTGCTAAAATTGTCAGAGACCATACATACAAACAGGGAACATGTCTAAGAGGAAGTGATTCTTACACACTCATTTCTCATACTAGAAAATTTAAGAGCCTGTAAACTGGGCATAAAACATTAAAAAAAGAAATAATTAATGGTATCTATTTTAATACTTGACATTTCTAACAGATTTCCAAGTCCTTTATAAATACAGATTTCAATTCCACTGCAAAATAAATATTATCCTCTTTTACTGATTGACAGTTGAAGCAGAGTTAGAGTTAAGTTGGCCATGGTTAAATAACAGGAGAATGAATATTCACTTCTTCACTTTTTCCCATTTCCAAATCTCAAACTCAAACACAGATCTCAAACAGTGGCTTTTAAACCACTTGATTGTCTCTGGAGAAATGGCTTATCACATTGGTTATGACTCTTGTTTTCAGTTGGTAAGTGTCAATACAAGTCTAAAAAAAATTAAATATTTTCCTAGCACTATATTTCCATGAACATAAGAACATAAGAACATAAGAATGGCCATACTGGGTCAGACCAAAGGTCCATCAAGCCCAGCATCCCATCTGCCGACGGTGGCCAATGCCAGGTGCCCCAGAGAAGGAGAACAGAAGACAAGTGATTTATCTCCTGCCATCCATCTCCTGCCCTTGTTATGAAGGCTAGGGCACCATACTTTATCCCTGGCTAATAGCCATTTATGGACCTGACCTGCAAAAATTTATCAAGCTCTTTTTTAAACCCTAATAGAGTCCTGGCCTTCACAGCCTCCTCGGGCAAGGAGTTCCACAGGTTGACTGTGCGCTGTGTGAAGAAAAATTTCCTTTTATTAGTTTTGAACCTACTACCCATCAATTTCATTTGGTGTCCCCTAGTTCTTGTATTATGGGAAAAGGTAAATAATTTTTCTATATTCACTTTCTCCACACCATTCATGATTTTATATACCTCTATCATATCGCCCCTCAATCGCCTCTTTTCCAAACTGAAAAGTCCCAGTCTCTCTAGCCTCTCCCCATATGGGACCCTTTCCAAGCCCCTAATCATCTTAGTCGCCCTTTTCTGAACCTTTTCTAATGCCAATATATCTTTTTTGAGGTGAGGAGACCACATCTGCACGCAGTACTCGAGATGTGGGCGTACCATAGTTTTATATAGGGGAAGTATGATATCTTTTGTCTTATTATCGATCCCTTTTTTAATAATTCCTAACATCCTATTTGCCTTACTAACTGCCGCTGCACACTGCGTGGATGTCTTCAGAGAACTATCCACTATAACTCCAAGGGAAATGAAATGAAATGAAGCTCTAGTAACCAAGGGAATGCAGTGTGCTCAACTTTAGAAGGGGTGGTAGCTGACACATTAGGATTAGAATAAAAGTGGCCCATGCTATGAAAGTGTGAGAATCATACTAATTTCTGCCCTGTATTTCAGTATGTACATTGGATATTCTCTGTCCAAACTGAAGTATTGTTGCATTTTTAATTTTAGCTGGAAAATAGTCTTTCCTTGGAAATCAAGTATCGGAGGGGGTAGCCGTGTTAGTCTGGATCTGTAACAGCAACAAAGGGTCCTGTGGCACCTTATAGACTAACAGAAAAGTTTTGAGCATGAGCTTTCGTGAGCACAGACTCACTTCATCAGATGTACCTGATGAAGTGAGTCTGTGCTCACGAAAGCTCATGCTCAAAACTTTTCTGTTAGTCCGTAAGGTGCCACAGGACCCTTCGTTGCTGTTTCCTTGGAAATGAAGCCAGAGTTTCTAATTATTGTTATGAAGTCACTCACAGAACTACGTACCCTGTCCGTCAGAATACTAAAGATTACTGCTGAAGTTTTTTTGCATTTCTGCGTGATATTATCAGATATATAATAGGCAAATCAAGAGCAAGAAAGAGAAGTTACTCACCGTAGTAACGGTGGCTCTTTGAGATGTGTCCCCGTGGGTGCTCCACAATAGGTGACGGGCTTGCCCGGCGCCGCAGATCGGATCTTTCAAGCAGTTTCTGCCGGACCGCGCATGCGCCGGCACGCGCCGCTCCCTGGCACGCTCCTGGCCACGTGTGCGATCCGGTCCCCGCCAGTTCCTCGACCAACCGCCTCGGGTGCCCCTGCAAAACACTAACAGAGATCCGAAGCAGGGAGGATGGGCGGGTAGTGGAGCACCCACGGGGACACATCTCGAAGAACCACCGTTACTACGGTGAGTAACTTCTCTTTCTTCTTCGAGTGTCCCCGTGGGTGCTCCACAATAGGTGACTACCCAGCAGTAACCCAAGATAGGAGGTGGGTAATCGGATTATGTGCAGCTTGTCCCCGAGAGGACCGCTGCAGAGACACGGGTATCCTCTTGGAATACCCTGTGAAGGGCGTAATGTTTGGTGAAGGTGTCGTAGGACGACCAGGTCGCCGCTCTGCAAATGTCTTAACGCAACGCCCTTGAAAAAGGCTGTTGATGCCGCCACCGCCCTGGTGGAATGAGCCCTGGGAGTGGCCGATAAAGGAATCTTTTTGAGCTCGTAGCACATTTTTATGAAGGATACAATGTGCTTCGAGATTCTCTGCGAGGAGAGACCCTCTCCTTTTGATTTGGGAGCGAGGGAGACTAGGAGTCTATCCGTTTTCCGGAAGGACTTGGTCCTGTCTACGTAGAAGGCTAGGGCCCTCCTCACGTCCAGGAGGTGTAGGCGCGCCTCTTCGTTGGAGTTATGAGGCTTTGGATAAAACCAGGGTAGAACAATAGGTTCGTTGATGTGAAACTCGGAAGAAACTTTGGGAACAAAGGCTGGATGCAGCCGTATGGTTACCGCCTCCTTGGAAAAAACAGTGCAGGGTGGCGTTGCCATGACTGCCGCGAGCTCGCTCACCCTACGAGCTGACGTAATTCCAAGAAGAAAGGTCGTCTTTATTGTAAGGAGGCGGAGGGGAACCGTGGCCAAGGGCTCGAACGGTGGTCCCATCAGTGTGGTAAGCACCAGGTCCAAGTTCCACGAAGGTGGAATCGGTTTCCGAGGAGGGTAGAGGTTTACCAACCCTTTGAGGAACCTGGTAACCATAGGGTGGGCGAACACCGTGTGCCCTTCCTCCTCATGTCTAAACACCGAGATGGCGGCAAGGTGGACCTTTAACGAGGATAGCGAGAGTCCTCCTCTCTTGAGGTCCAGTAAGTACTCTAGAATTGTAGGTATAGGCACCGAAAGGGGGGCCAGCTGTTTGGTAGAACACCAAGCCGTGAAGCGAGTCCATTTTTGTTTGTAGGTCTTCCTAGTGGAAGTCCTCCTGCTACTTTCTAGGACTTGCTGTACTCCCACTGTGCATGTGCTCTCTAGGGAGCTGAGCCATGGATTAACCACGCTTGCAGTCGCAGGCTTTGGGGGTGCGGATGCACTATGGACCCCTGGGCTTGCGTGAGCAGATCCGGCGCCACCGGAAGAGGCATCGGTGGACGGTCCGACATGCGCAGGAGTAGGGGGAACCATTGTTGGCGATCCCACGTTGGGACTATCAGGATCATCCGGGCCCTTTCCCTCCTGGCTTTTTGTAAAACTTTGTGGATCAGCACTGTGGGAGGAAACGCATAAAGCAGGGGGCCCCCCCACGGGATCGCGAACACGTCCCCCAGGGACCCCCATCCCAGTCCTGCCCTGGAGCAGAATCGTGGGCACTGCTTGTTGTGCTGAGTGGCAAACAGATCTATTTGGGGAAAACCCCATACGTGGAAAATCGGCCGTAGCAGATCGGGACGGATCTGCCACTCGTGTGTGAGCACAAAACGCCTGCTCAGCTGGTCTGCCTTCACGTTGTGCGCGCCCAGCAAGTATGAGGCTTTCAAGATTATATCGTGGGCGATGCACCAGTCCCATAAGCGGATTGCTTCCGCGCATAAGGCACGGGATCAAGCTCCTCCTTGCCTGTTTATATAAAACATGGAGGTATTGTCTGTACTCATCCCGACGACTTTGCCTTGTATGTGGTCTCGAAAGTGTTTGCAGGTGTTGAACACTGCTCTGAGCTTCAGTACATTGATGTGTAGTGACTGTTCCGTGGGTGACCACAGTCCTTGAGTCACCTCTTCGCCCATGTGCGCTCCCCACCCTATGAGGGAGGCATCTGTAGTGAGAAAAAAGAGAAGTTACTCACCGTAGTAACGGTGGTTCTTCGAGATGTGTCCCCGTGGGTGCTCCACAATAGGTGACGGCTTGGCCGGCGCCGCAGATCGGATCTTCCAAGCAGTTTCTGCTGGACCGCGCATGCGCCGGCGCGCGCCGCTCCCTGGCGCGCTCCTGGCCATGTGCGCGATCCGGTCCCCGCCAGTTCCTCGACCAACCGCCTCGGGTGCCCCTGCAAAACACTAACCGAGATCCAAAGCGGGGAGGATGGGCGGGAAGTGGAGCACCCACGGGAACACATCTCGAAGAACCACCGTTACTACGGTGAGTAACTTCTCTTTCTTCTTCGAGTGTCCCCGTGGGTGCTCCACAATAGGTGACTACCCAGCAGTAACCCAAGATAGGAGGTGGGTAATCGGATTATGTGCAGCTTGTCCCCGAGAGGACCGCTGCAGAGACACGGGTATCCTCTTGGAATACCCTGTGAAGGGCGTAATGTTTGGTGAAGGTGTCGTAGGATGACCAGGTCGCCGCTCTGCAAGTGTCTTTCAATGCAACGCCCTTGAAAAAGGCTGTTGATGCCGCCACCGCCCTGGTGGAATGAGCCCTGGGAGTGGCCGACAAAGGAGTCTTTTTGAGCTCGTAGCACATTTTTATGCAGGATACAATGTGCTTTGAGATTCTCTGCGATGAGAGACCTTCTCCTTTCGATTTGGGAGCGAGGGAGATTAGGAGTCTATCCGTTTTCCGGAAGGACTTGGTCCTGTCTACGTAGAAGGCTAGCGCCCTCCTCACGTCCAGGAGGTGTAGGCGCGCCTCTTCGCTGGAGTTATGAGGCTTTGGATAAAACGAGGATAGAACAATAGGTTCGTTGATGTGAAACTCGGAAGAAACTTTGGGAACAAAGGCTGGATGCAGCCGTATGGTTACCGCCTCCTTGGAAAAAACAGTGCAGGGTGGCGTTGCCATGACTGCCGCAAGCTCGCTCACCCGACGAGCTGACATAATTCCAAGAAGAAAGGTCGTCTTTATTGTAAGGAGGCGGAGGGGAACCGTGGCCAAGGGCTTGAATGGTGGTCCCATCAGTGTGGTAAGCACCAGGTCCAAGCTCCACGAGGGTGGAATCGGTTTCCGAGGAGGGTAAAGGTTTACCAACCCTTTGAGGAACCTGGTAACCATAGGGTGGGCGAACACCGTGTGCCCTCCATCCTCATGTCTGAACGCCGAGATGGCGGCAAGGTGGACCTTTAACGAGGATAGCGAGAGTCCTCCTCTCTTGAGGTCCAGTAAATACTCTAGAATTGTAGGTATAGGCACCGAAAGGGGGGCCAGCTGCTTGGTAGAACACCAAGCCATGAAGCGAGTCCATTTTTGTTTATAGGTTTTCCTAGTGGAAGTCCTCCTGCTACTTTCTAGGACTTGCTGTACTTCCACTGTGCATGTGCTCTCTAGGGAGCTGAGCCATGGATTAGCCACGCTTGCAGTCACAGGCTCTGGGGGTGCGGATGCACTATGGACCCCTGGGCTTGCGTGAGCAGATCCGGCGCCACCGGAAGAGGCATCGGTGGGCGGTCTGACATGCGCAGGAGTAGGGGGAACCATTGTTGGCGATCCCACGTTGGGACTATCAGGATCATCCGAGCCTTTTCTCTCCTGGCTTTTTGCAGAACCTTGTGGATCAGCACTGCGGGGGGAAACGCGTAAAGCAGAGGGCCCCCCCACGGGATCGCGAACGCGTCCCCCAGGGACCCCTGGCCCAGCTCTGCTCTGGAGGAGAATCGTGGGCACTGTTTGTTGTGCTGAGTGGCAAACAGATCTATTTGGGGAAACCCCCATGCGTGGAAAATCGGCCGTAGTAGATCGGGACGGATCTGCCACTCGTGGGTGAGCGCAAAACGCCTGCTCAACTGGTCTGCCTTCACGTTGTGCGCGCCCGGCAAGTATGAGGCTCTCAGGGTTATATCGTGGGCGATGCACCAGTTCCATAGGCGGATTGCTTCCGCGCATAAGGTACGGGATCGAGCTCCTCCTTGCCTGTTTATGTAAAACATGGTGGAGGTATTGTCTGTACTGATCCCGACGACTGTGCCTTGTATACGGTCTCGAAAGTGTTTGCAGGCGTTGAACACTGCTCTGAGCTCTAGAACATTGATATGTAGAGACTGTTCCGTGGGTGACCACAGTCCTTGAGCCACCTCTTCGCCCATGTGCGCTCCCCACCCTATGAGGGAGGCATCCGTAGTGAGGAAAACCGATATTTGCGGCTGATGGAAGGGTACCCCTGTTAGCAAGTTCCCGGGGTTTACATACCATTGCAGGGATTCGCGCACCCCAGGTGAGGGCGACACCACCCTGTGAACGGTGTGTACTGCCGGCTTGTATACACTTGCCAGCCAGTGTTGCATGCTGCGCATGTGCAACCTGGCGTTCTGTACCACAAACGTCGCCGCTGCCATGTGGCCCAGCAGCTGCAAGCACGTCAAGACCGACACTGTAGGGCTGAAGGTGATGACCTGCACGAGGGAACCAATGGCTCGAAAGCGAGCCTCTGGTAGGTATACTCTCGCCGAGACCGAGTTTATGCGAGCCCCTATGAACTCTATGTCCTGTGAGGGGTCTATCTTTGATTTTGCCAGATTGATAACCAGGCCAAGTGAAGAGAACGTGTTTGCTGTGACGCGTATCATGCGGAGAACCTCCCTTTTCGAGGTCCCTTTGAGCAGGCAGTCGTCCAGATACGGGAAAATAAACACCCCCTGTCTGTGCAGGTAGGCTGACACCACTGCCAAGGTCTTGGTGAAGACTCTGGGGGCCGAGGAAAGGCCAAACGGTAGGACCTTGTATTGGAAGTGTTCGTTGCCCACCATGAAACGGAGAAAACGCCGGTGAGCCGGATGGATGGTTATGTGGAAGTACGCGTCTTGTAGATCGAGGGCTGCGAACCAGTCTCCATCGTCCAGTGCTGTAAGGATGGAGGCAATCGTGATCATCCGAAAACGTTGCTTGCGTAGATACCTGTTGAGGCCACGAAGGTCTAAGATGGGCCTCCAGCCTCCTGTCTTTTTCTCCGTGAGGAAATACCGAGAGTAGAACCCTTTCCCTTGCAGTTGCTCCGGCACCTTTTCCACCGCCCCTATGAACTCGAGGTGGGCCACCTCCTGCCTGAGCCTGGCTACATGGGAGGCCTCCTGGGGGTGGGGCTTGGGCGGGGGTCGCGGCGGCGGGAGCGACTGGAAGGGGATGGCGTACCCCGTGGCTATGATCTCCAGCACCCATTTGTCTGTGGTGATCCTTTGCCACTGGTCGTAGAATGGTCGGAGGCGATGGTGAAAAAGTCGTTTCGGATGATCTTGTGCAATGGTGGTGATGGTGCAGCCCTGGATCTGTATGTCAAACTTGTGGCCTTTGGCCCCGCCCCGAGGACGGACGGCCCTGTTGTGAGCGTCGCCTGGGGGTTCTGTACTGCTGGTGCTGCTGATGCCGCCCTTGCTCGTAACCCCTGTGATACTGGGGGCGCTGTTGCTGGTACTGGTACCGCCTTTGCTGTGGGTAGTACCTTTTCTTTGAGTATGGAGGGGTGTAAATCCCCAGGGTCCTGAGTGTGGCTCTTGAATCTTTACTGGAATGAAGGACCGAGTCAGTTGATTCAGCAAACAGCTTCTGCAAGTCGAAGGGAAGGTCGACTATCTTCGCCTGCAGATCTCTCGGTATACCCGAGGTCTGGAGCCAGGACTCCCGTCGCATCACCACTGCAGTTGCTGTGGAACGTGCTGCCGTGTCCGCAACGTCCAAAGCAATCTGAACTTCCATCCTCGGAGCCGCGTAGCCCTCTTGCACTATGGCCTTGAGGACCGGCTTTTTGTCCTCTGGAAGCGAGTCCATGAGGGACGTTAATCTGGCATAGTTGTCGAAATTATGGTTCGCCAAGTGCGCTGCGTAATTTGCCATTCGCAACGTTAAGGTGGAGGAGGAGTAGACCTTTCTGCCGAACAGCTCTAGCTTCTTGGCATCTCTGTCCGTTCCCCCTGTTTTAAATTGAGATGTTTTTAATCTTTGTTGCGAGGACTCCACCACCAAGGAGTTTGGCTCGGGGTGGCTAAACAAGAACTCCATGCCCTTCGCCGGCACGAAGTATTTCTTATCCGCTCTCTTTTGGACAGGCGGAATAGTTGGAGGGGTCTGCCATATGGTAGTGGCGGACTCCAAGATCGCTTCATCAAGCGGTATTGCTACTCTGGAGGAGGCCGGGGAGCTCAAATTTTTAAGGAGCTTATGATGTTTCTCTTGCACTTGTGCTGTCTGGATGCCTTGCGTGAAAGCTACCCTCTTAAACAGCTCCTGAAACTGTTTGAGATCGTCCTTAGGATGGACGTCCCCTAAGGCCGTGGCCTCATCCAGGGAGGAAAACGAGGAACCGCTGGGGTACATTTCTTTGGACCCTTCCGGCTCTTGATGGTGATGGTGCGCCCTCTCGCTGGAGGTTTGCGAGGGAAAATCTCGTGGGTCCACGGCCAGTCCCCCCTGGGATGCTTGAGTCTCTGTCCCCGATCGCGATTGCCCTCGGGGGTACGAGGTAGTGTGTGGGGATCTTTCCCTGGTAGATTGCCGATGGTGTCCATGCTCCGCGTGGTAGGGACGACCATGGCAGTATAGGCACTGTTCCTGGGAAGGTGACCTTGACCATTCCCTTTGCACGTACCCTCTGTGTCTGGGAGAGGGGGATCGTCGAGACACTGGAGAGAGCGATTTTGCATAATAGTCCAGCGTTTCAAATCCCAGGAAGGGTGAGGGTGGTGCCAGCCATGGGGAGGCTGATTGCAGGAAAGGAGAACGGGGCTCCGGGTAGGCTAGGGGGGACCCCTGCCTTCTGGTTGGAGTCTGCAACATGAGCGGAGGGCTGTGAGAAAAGAGCTTCACAGCCCTGTCTGGAGAGGGGCTGCAGTGCCTCCTCTTGTGTGCAGCCTTTCCCCTCCCTAAGGGAGGTAACTCCGCCCCCTGACGCGCGGGGGATCCCGGCCCCGTCGGCACCATGCTAGGCACGCTCGAAGGCGGTGCCGCACGTGCGGTGTCCTTCTGCGCCTGCAGGCTACGTTCCTGCGCGCTCTGCACCGCCGGTTCCCTGGGGGTCGGTGCCGCTGCCTGCGGTGCCGCCGGTACCGGCGCTTGTTTAGCCACCGCCCTGCCTGCGGTGCGGGGCGGCTGGCTGATTATCGGAGGCTGAGCCGCTTCCACGTGGCTCTCCGTGCCGCCGCCGATCAGCTGTTGCTGCGGCTGGGGGCTGCTCGCTCCTCCCGTCCCGCTCACTGTTGCTGCCAGCAGGGATCGGGCTGGAAAGACTTTCCTCCGTTTTTGCGCTGATGGAGTGAGGGAGGCAGCTTTCCTTTTAAGGGCCCCGGAGGGTCCCTCTTGCTGCGGCCGCTCCGGCACGTCTGGCTGGAGGGCCTTATCAAGAAGCAGCATTTTAATCTGCATCTCCCTGTCTCTCTGTGCTCTGGTTGTTAATTTAGCACAGAAGGCGCATTTCTGTGCCACATGGGACTCCCCCAGGCACCTTATGCATAGACTGTGCCCATCAGACGCTGGCATCGCCTCTCGGCAGGACTCACATTTTTTAAAGCCTGAAGAGGACATTGTTGGTGAGTCTTTGAGTTTTTAAACGGGTACTTAGCACCTTCTTTGTGCTGTTTTCCCTGTCCGATGGCCTGCCTCAGCAGGAGGGCTGATGGCCGTAGCTCCTGGCCTCTGGCGCTTGTTACTGGGACTGGACTGAAGCTGTCCCGCTCGTAGTTTGTTTGTTGTTGTTTTTTGGTTTTTTTTTGCAAAATAACAACCGGCTAACTCGTAGTAGCCTAAGTACCTGAAAAACTTTTAAAGAAAAACAGATAAAGTCGTTGAATACGCTATTTGGCCTTAGCCTAGTCGGATTCCGTCTGCAGCCGACGGCGGTTAAGAGGAACTGGCAGGGACCGGATCGCGCACATGGCCAGGAGCACGCACGGGAGCGGCGCGCGCCGGCGCATGCGCGGTCCGGCAGAAACTGCTTGGAAGATCTGATCTGCGGCGCTGGGGAAGCCCGTCACCTATTGTGGAGCACCCACGGGGACACTCGAAGAAGAACTGTATACCTGAGGGCTTAGCAGTCTCCATGTCAATGTGACTTTTCGTCGGAATTTAAGTTTTCATTTAAAAACTTAAGTAGTGGTTTCAAGAAGAAAAAGATAGATAGTGGCAGCTTAAGTCTTAGCAGTCCTTAAGCAGCATTTCTCAAATAAGGTCACTGTGACTTCATGCAGCCACCAGGGGTTTTTCCTGTGGCCTCACCAGCATCCTGAGCAGGGATTGGAGAGGGAAGGCAAAGCATTGGGCCTTCACCCCTTCCTGACGGATGCACAGTTCTGCAGAACCTGGGAAACCAGGTGAGGGACAACACTGCAGAAAATTTGAAGTTACAGGAATGTATGTGATGAGTGACAAAATGCTAAAACCAACCCAAATGAAGAGACTTAGTTTTTAAGGCAAGATGTGAAGGCTCAAGCAAAGTCTTTGAGGCAGACACCACTCTGAAAAGAGTTTTCTGAATTATTTTCCAAACAGAATTCTTAGAAAATATGATCATCTCTCTGGAAAGTGAAATTATAGCCAGGGACCCATGTACTTCACTAGGGCAACATACATTACAGAATTCACCTCCTGCCATACAAATGCGCTCAAGAATTTTATATTTTCACTTATAATTTTGCCCTCTTACTTACATAGTTAACTTTAAAAAACAAACAAGGTGTATACAATGCAGTTGTGTCTACCTTGGCTGGCAAACTCTAAAATGTGAACTGACTCATATAACTAGACTGTTAACCCTGAAACCTATTGGTCATATTAATGTGACCCATGATAACAAAGTAGCTCTCTGTCCCCTATAACAGCTAGTCCAAGTACTGAGGTTTATGAGGTTGCTTCAAGTCTCCTTCTTGGGACCTACCCCATATCTTTTACATCATTTGTGGTGTCTGGATAGACTTCTAGCACTTTAAATTAAGAAACAGAAAGAAAGATTCTAAATAGTAAACTAAACAATTTACCATCCATTCTGATTCTCGAGTACAGTTTGAGCCTCTCGTGTTCAGCACCCTCGGGGTCTAACCTGTGCTGAACAAGAGCATTTGCCAGACCACAGGCACACTGTGTATGTACTGTCTAAAACATTACCAACATTTCCACTGCTTATTGGGCTCTTACAAGACATTTAAGGGTAAATAACAGCACCAACAACTGAGACACAGAACTGGTGGCTGTAAACAAAGTTTATGGGACCATGGGAAACTTGATCACACTCAAGATAAGTGGTCATCCAGGCAACTAAAATCATGCCATATTACAGATGTTGCCAGACGAGACTATTCCAGATTACAGAAGTTCAATGTGTATAAGAATTAAGTTGGCTACACCACAGACCCCTTTTGTATAGGAAGAGCTCTAAATCAGAAGTGATGAAAACAATTTTACAGAAGAACGAAAGACTGACATTAAAGCATGTCCTTACAGCTCTTCCATTTTCTTGGCATCAAACTACAACATTTTTAAATCTTTTGGCATTTCAATGATCAGACACTATGGAAATCTGAACTTCTCCTTTTCCTCTAAAACCAAGATTTCATAAAGAATACACCAGGGTGAAAATCCTGAATTAAATATTAAATTGAACAGGTGAGCTAATCCTCAGATGTCAAAAGTGATGAAAGGCACGTAGTTACATAAAACAAAACCAAAAAGCCCCTAAACAAAACCCCCTACACCACACCCCTACCCTTCTCGTCCCCCCCACGCTGAAGAACGTTGGGATAAATCTGATGAGGGGAAATTTATGACACAAAGCGGAGGATTCATTTTGAAGCAATTCTAGAACGTGTGTGTATATTATATGTATTTTTAAAGAATTAAATTGCTAGCTGGTGTTAAGCTGAAGAGTGGCAGGACTTGAAATTTCAACTGGAACAAAGAGGAATTGTCAGATGAGGGAAACTGTGACTTAGAAATCCAAACACAAAGTGGAAAATTAGGACTTTTTCAAGCTACCATCAGCACCATCTTTAGTTCTTGAATCTAACCCAGCCTCAGCAATTCCAAAAAGATTCAGAATCATCATGCTATAGAGAAGAATCACTAAAAGGAATTTAAAAAAAAAAAAAAAAAACCAGCCAGAACACAGAAGCTTGAGAAACTTCATCAACATTAACTTTAGACACAGTGGTATCTGAGCAACCACTTCTCAGCTGTTCACCAGCAGAACAGATGTCCTCTATTGCTAAGAATGAGAGCAGATGAGAAATAGTAGTAAGGAACTTTTGATTCCAGACACAATTTCAGGACTCTCTTATTCTCAAAAGAGACATATGGCAGAGTGGGGAAAGACAACAGAGTGAAGAGATGGTTTTTAAAAGCATCACTGATGATTCAGAAAGGTATGAGAACAGCAGGATTAGAAGAAAAAGAATCAGAGAAATGAACAAGGAAGATTAAAAAAAAAAAAAAAGAACAGGGGATGGTGTTGAGCAAACACTGCACTACATCTTTTACTGCACAGTGTCCTCTTCCCATCCAAAGGGTGGGCTGAAAAAATAATCAAGCTTCCCCATAGAGCCATCAAAACTTGTCTCAGGTTCTCTCTATACTAAGCAGAAGATCAACCCAGTCAAGGTTGATCTTCCAGAGTTTGATTTAGCACAGCTGGTAAAGATGCAGGAAATCAATCTGTCTGGGACTGGCAGTTGAGGAGTAAGGGAGGTCAATGGGAATAATGGGAAAAACTCTCCCGACCTTCCTGAGGTGAAGACGGTCAGGTAATTCAATTTCAGACATCAATTCTAGCTACACAATTGCCATTGCTAGAACTGAATATCTGAAACCTACTTGCTGCCCTTGTGTAGACCTATCCTCAGGCACATTTTCCCCATCTGGTAAGATGCTAGTTTTGCTATTTTGAAGTTTGACACCTTAGATTTATTCACTACCACACTAGTTGGACATTATTACTTGAGAGTGAAGGATCATCTGTATTTTTGGGGTTCATTTTTAAATATGCCTTAGACCTGGCATGACACAAGTTAACTTGCCTCAGTTTTCAGTGGGCATAACTGGGTGAGTGAATGAAAAGTTAAATTGTAAATAGGAGCTTGACAGGATGTCTGTCCTAACTAGGATAAGCAGCAATACACTGTTGGTGACTATGGATAAGATAAACCTGCAATGTAAAGATTGGTTTCCAAATGAACAGCACATGGACAGAGAACAGTGCACAGGGACTGGTTCCCGCAAAGTATCCAAGTGAAACCTAGCTAAACCAAGTCAAACAAGTGTGATTTAATGAACAGCAAGTGCAATGTAATGTGTAAATGCATACAAAGGAAGAGATTGTGTGCGTAACTTTGGATGTATGCTACCTCCTATACTCTCCGAGATCAACTCACACAGCTTTCCTATATGTGACCTAGAGGAATGAGAGTGACAAAATCCAAAGTCAAACTGAGTTCTTTGGACCCCAGAGAATTGGATGAAGTCTTCTCCCAGAACTGGATCAGTCAGTGGGGAAAAAAAAGTCTAAGAGGGAGTCCCAATATAACCTTTTCTTCCCCGCCCCCCCATTTTTTTTTGAAAAAAAAAAAAAAAAAAAAAAAAAAAAAAAAAGGAAGTCATACCGCACAAATACTCTATTTGAAGGTGAAAAGCTGTGTGCTGCTGTAAACCTGACACTGGGCTGGGACCCAGGTGAGCTAGATTCTGCTCTCACCTCTGCCATTGAACTTCTGTACAACCTCCAGCAAGTAATCTCAACTCATTGTGCCCATTTCTCCTCCTGTCATTCACCATTCTGATTTAATGATATTGTAAACTCTTCAGGCAAGGAACATTTCTCAATATGTGCTTGCACCTCACCCATAAAAATGGGGCTCTGTTCACAGATGGGATCTTTATCTACAGTAAGGTTCCACGCACCCTCACATATACTCATATTTCGCGTAAAGTGGGGGTCCAGCTTTTTACTGGGCAGAACACATGTTCTGCAGCCGGGGAAGCAGCAGCAGAAGGGTAAGTCCTGGGCTGAGGGTGGCAGTTGGGGAGGGTTAAGCCTGGGGTGGATTAGGGCTGCAGGGGGGTGAGTGGTGGAGTTGAGCATGGATCGTGGCTGGGCTACAGGGTGACAGGGAGCTGAGCCGGAATCAGAGCTGTGTGTGGGTGGTGAGCTGGCAGGGGGGCTGCACCAGAGCTGCACGGGGCGGGGGTGGGTGGCTGGCTGGGCAGGCAGTTTGAGAGCCGAGGGGTTGCACTGGAGCCACGGGAGAGGGGAAGGAGGAGGATGGCTTGTGAGCCAGGGGGGTTCGCAGCAGAGCTATGCGGGGTGGCAGAGGGGGAAAGCGAGCAGCTTGTGAGCTGGGGGGGTTGCACTGGAGCCACAGAGGGAAGGAGGCAGGCAGCTTGTGAGCTGTCGGGGGGTTGCACTGGAGCCACGTGGGGCAGGCGGATGAGCAGGTGGCTTGTGAGCCAAGGGGGTTGCATCAGAGCTGCAGGGGGAAGGAGGCGGGTGGGTTGTGAGCCAGCAGGGGGGTTGCACTGGAGCCATGCAGGGCAGGGAGACGAGTGGGCGGCTTGTGAGCCAGAAGGGGGATTGCACCCGAGCCACAGGGGGCAGCAGTGACTTGAATCAGAGCTGCTTGTGGACGGTTTAAACCGGGCTGGGGGGTGAGCTGGAGCCATGTGAGAGTGGTGGTAAGACAGAGCCAGGCATGGGCATGTGGGGTGAGCTGGAGCAGATTACGGGTGGTGAGTGGAGCTGGGGGGGGGAGCTGCTCTGTGGCCATGTGGAGCTGAGGGAGGTTGAGACAGGGCAGGGGGAATGACCTAAGCAGAACTGGAAATCATGGTACATGGTTTACAGTAGGAATTGGGGTTGGACACATAAGAGCAGGGTCGTGTACTCTGAGACCTTACTGTACTAGGTTGGGGAGGTGGAGCAAAATGAGGCCCAGATCTGGCCCACCAAGCATTTTTCTTCAGCCTATCCTGACCTTCCCGGTCAAGGCCAGAGGAAAACATCCTGTGGCCCTGCAGGGTGTTCAGGCCATCTTCCTGCTTGCCATAGCCCCAGCCGCTCTGCTCCTGCAAGTGCAAGTGGCAAGTGCCTCTCTGCATGCCCCTTTGGGGCAGGGGATCTCCATGCACTGCTCCTTACCCCTATTCTCACAGCTTACAATTGGAAACTGGCGAATGGGGGCTATAGGAGTGGTGCTTAAGGCAATTTAGTTCCTAAAAATTGTGACGTGTAAACTGCACTGAAAGGCAGTTTACATGATCATTCACATACCTTCCTTTCAGGTTTTCAAGTTCTCTGTGGTGAAGCATGCTTCTCATGTGTTCATCCATCTCCTACAAAAGAAAAAACCCAACTCATGATTCACTCTACTCTTCATGACGATGCATTCTGCTCTAACAGGTCTTTTCCGTCTGATTTCTGTGAGATTGACATGCAAATAGTTACAGTACTTTGAAGATTTTTGGGATTCATGGGAAGCAGATCTCCAGAAAGGGCAAGCAGAGCTCTGAAAGTAGAAGCAGATCATTGCACATGGAATCAGCCAAGGGTGCTGACTTCAGTGTGTTCCACTCCCTTCTACAGTAATTATTTCTTTAAAAACATATTTAGTAACAAGACAAACTAAAACTATTAAACACACCCAAAAATCAGAATATTTGCAATATTAGGGTTGCTTAACTGCGGCGTAGGGTGTGTATTCATAATGATACAGTGTTATAATATCAGCAAACATTGTTTGACTCTAAGGGACCCATTTCATCTAGCGTGCATTCCTGACAGAACTGAGGCATAGATAGTGAATTAGTTTTGGATTTGAAGCAACTTCGACTCATTTACTGCAGTCATTGTATAACATGCTGCGAATGAGGCAGATGTCTGCTAGAAAAGGAACATTCATGATAAACAACAGGAATGGAACCCAGGAGATCCTTTTTCTTTCCTGCCTAGAACACAGACCCTTGCAAAAATTGTCATCCTTCTTTTTCTGCCTCTCAGATCCTAATTAATAAAATAAGAATAACACCCTATTAAAATGATATGAGAATAAAGGTCATCAGTGTTTCCGAGATAGCCTGATACTGCACTGAGAAGCACTACAGGATTTCTGCTCCACCCCCCCCTTAGATTTTTCATCTACTGTGCAGGATTTGGCAGACATGCAATAAAGAGTGATGATGAGAAAATGAACTCCCTCAACTGAAAAACAAGACTCTTCTGACATACTTAAAAATAAGGACCCAACACAAAAAAAAAAAAAAAAAAGGACGATACCATAAACACACTCTGAATGCAAAAAGGTACAGAAATACAGCTTAAAGTTATACAAAACGTTATATTAAAATTTGCAAGACACAGATATTAGTAATACTTAAAGAATGTATATCCAATACATATCGTCACATTGGAGGAAGAAGCTATCATGAAGTATTTGAACAATTCCATTTCATTCTACAGACCTGATACAAAGAAAGTTCTTACTAGTTTCCTTTTTAAAGCAAAAACTATGTCTCCCATGCTGCTTATAGCCAGGTGCTCACATGCAAAAAAGAAAAAATTAGCCTTGAGAAATCATTTTTTTTTTTTTTTTTTTACCTTTTTCGAGCTGTATACGATGTGACACAGTATGCATTTTCGTTCCCGAGCCATGACTATACTGTCGACAGCTTTTACCCCAAACCTGAAAATAGAAACAAAGAGACCCTGAACACTGTTTCCTATCAGTCCAATTGCCTTGAAGATATTAAAAATAAGAGCTTCTTTTTAGAAGAGGACAATGGTTGAAATTTCCTGGTGTCTCCTCCTCCTCTTTAAAAAGCACCATTCATACCTATGCGTCTCGCTTACATTTTCCACTCGCTTGTTATTTTATGAAGTCATCTAAAGACTACATAGCAAAGAAAAAGAAAAAAGGGCAATTTTATTCAGAAATGAGATTCTTGATCCACAAACAAGTAGGGTTTGAAGCAATAAATGTCCATAAAAGAAAATGCCTTTAATAACTATTTTGATCAGCCATCATGCTCATATCAATCTCAGTTATAACAGGTGGTGATAGATTTGTGTGTGTAATGGGATAAGGACAGTTTTCTTCTCATTGTCAAAAGACATCAAAGCCGCGTCTACACTAGCCGGCTATTTCAAAATAGCTGTGCCAACTTCGAAATAGCGCCTGCTGCGTCTACATGTGCAGAGCGGTATTTCGAAGTTGAAATAGACGTAAGGCGATGAGACGTCGAAGTCGTTATCCTCATCAGGAGATGGGAATAGCGCCCTACTTCGATATTGAATGTCGAAGTAGGGCATGTGTAGACAATCCACATCCCGCAACATCGAAATAGCGGGGTCCTCCATGACAGCCATCAGCTGAAGGGTTGAGAGACGCTCTCTCCAGCCCCTGAGCTCTATGGCAACCATGTGCAGCAGCCCCTTAAAGCTCCCTGCCCCCTGAGTTCCTGTGCAGGAAGCTGAGAGCTCGTGCAGGCAGCAGCACAGCCTGGATGTCCTCCTAGAGCCCCAACCCCCCACCCTGCACCCATGGCATCCAGACAGCCCCCCAAGCACCCACAGGGCACCCCCCCCAGGGGACCCAGGGCTCCCAGCCTGCCAGCCAGCAGGGGAAGCGGCTGCGGGGCCCCTCCTGGATGGAGGCCGAGATCCGGGACCTGCTGGGGCTCTGGGGCGAGGAGGAGGTGCTCCAGGTAATGGGGAGCAAGAGGCAGAACACGGATGCGTTCATTCGGCTGGCCGAGGGCCTGGCTGCCCAGGGTCACCCTGCCCACACTTCTGACCACGTCAAGAGTAAGGTAAAGGAGCTGCGGCAGGGTTATGCCCGGGCCCGGGACATGGCCAGCCGATCTGGGGCTGCCCCTGCCACTTGCCCCTTTTAAGGGGAGCTCAGGGCCATCCTAGGCCCCCGGTACACTTCCTCCCCCCCAGCCACCCTTGACACCTTGGGTGATGAGCCCCAGCAGGCCCTAGAGACGAAGTCCACCCCAAAGGCCAGCCCTGCACCCCAGGGGCCCCCCCAAAAGCCTACCCCTGGGACACCGGAGGAGGAGTCCTCCAGCGACAGAGGGCTCCAAATCACCCTCCCCTCCCACAGCTCCAGCAGGGCGTCCGCCCAATGGGTGTCCGCCGACCGTGGGAGCGGACCGTTAGGTATGTACCCACCTGATGCACACCCCCGGGGTTAAGGGGAGGGGACAAGAGACATGACCATGGCCCCGAGGACAGCAGTGGCATGTCCCTCAGAAGAGTCCATCAGCCCCTGCCCCCCAGCAGGACAGCACCATGCCCCATCCCTGGGGATGGGTGGGAGCGGAACCTAGGGTCCCCCGGGGGTGGGGGTGGTTCGACACCCATCATCATCATCATCTCCGGGGGACGGGGATGGGGAACCAGCAGCAGAGGGATGGGGGGATAAGGGCCACGGATCAGGGCCCAGACTAACGGCTGTCTCCACTCTTCTTCCCCACTCTGTTCCGCAGCTGCACCATCAGAGGGCCCGGAGAACACCAGCGCGGCATCAGCGGTCCTGGACAGCCCACCGGGGACAGCCCACCAGGCCAGCCCCTCCGCGGAGCACGGACCAGCCCCAGGACGAGCCTGACAGCAGCGGAGCCATCTGCGGGCGTCCACGGACCCCCAGCTGCTCGCCACCCTCCGGTGTCAGCTGGAGGTGTCCGAGCGGCGCCTGCAGGTGGAGGAGCGGCAGCTCAACCTCCAGGAGCGAGCACTGGCCTGGCGCCAGGAGGCTTGGGGGGCTTTCATGCACACTTTCCAGGACATCACGTGGCACTTGGCTGCCCCGCCCCCCGCTGCTCTGCCCGCCGCTCCGCCCACCGTCCCTTCACCATCCGCCGTCCTGGGGCCTGCCACCAAGGGGGACCATGGGCCTCCCGATACCGCCCGGCCCTATCTGCTGGTTCTCCTGGCCCCCACCCAGCCTCGACAGGGCCTCCAGCTGAGACGTGGGTCGCACCCCCCCACACCAGGCACAGGACAATAGGGGGTGGGTGGCCGAGGACGTTGCCCCCCAAAGCCCCCCCCCTTTGGACATATTCCCCCCATCTTTGTGAACAGTTTTTGTTCTACCCCTGTTTTGTACCTGCCCCCCCAGGTGCATAGTTCCCCACTTCTTCTGTTAATAATTAATACAAGGTTGCATGGTTTTGTTTAAAAAAAAATTCCATTTATTGCGCAGAAGTGTGTGTGTGGGGGTGCTCTCAGGTTCTCTGAGTTGTGGGCGTGGGGGCAGGGAGTGTTATGGAGGATGGGGGTGTGCAGTGGGTGGCTCGCCCGCAGCTGGCCCTGCCAGCGTTCACCCCGCAGCCTGGTCAAAATGGGCCCGCAGAGCCTCCTGGACCCGGATTCCCTCAGGGTCAACCTGGTGACTGGGGGCAACGGATGGCTGGACGTCGGCCCTGCCAGCCTCCACAGCCCACGGCTGGGCTGTGAAGGCCTCTCCCTTGCTCGCCACCAGGTTGTGGAGTGCGCTGCATGCGCCCACAACCTGGGGGATGTTGGTGAGGCCTGCATCTGGGTGGGTGAGGAGACACCTCCAGCGCCCTTTGAGGCAGCCGAAAGTGCGCTCGACCACCTGGCGTGCATGGTTCAAGCGCGTATTGAACCGCTCCTGGCTGGCTGTGACATGGCCCGTGTACGGGTGCATGAGCCAGGGCCGGAGGGGTTATACCGTGTCTGCGACGAGGCGGACGGGCATGGTGGCGTCCCCCACAGGGATCTCCCGCTGGGGGATGTAGGTCCCCGCCTCCAGCCAGCAGCACAGGCCCGAATTACTGAACACCCGGGAGTCGTGGATGCTGCCAGGCCAGTCAACATAAATGTTCAAGAGGCGTCCCGGCTGTCCACCAAGGCCTGGAGGACCACGGAATGGTATCCCTTCCTATTCAGGAAGCGTCCTCCGCTGTGCTCCGGGGCACAGATGGGGATACGGGTCTCATCCAGAGCCCCAAAGCAATTTGGGAAGCCCAGGCTGGCAAACCCCACGATGGCAGCATCCGGGTCCCCAAGCCGCATAAGCCTGTGGAGGAGCAGGGCATTGACTGCGCGGACGACCTGCAGGGGAAGGACATGAGAGAGCACCGGTGAGGGGTGTGCAGGGCATGTCTGGCCCTCCCCCTGGCTCCTCCTACCTCCACGAGGGCAGCCTGGACGGTGGCCTTGCCCATGCCGAACTGCTGCCCTATGGATCGGTAGCTGTCTGGAGTGGCCAGCTTCCAGACAGCGATGACGACTTGTTTCTCTACGGTGAGAGCACGTCGCATGGGGGTGTCCTGGTGCCGTAAGGCAGGGGTGAGCCACTGGCAGAGCTCCAGGAATGTCTGCCGACTCATTCAGAAGTTCTGGAGCCAGCAGTCGTTGTCCCAGTCACCGAGCACCAGCCACTCCCACCAGTCCGTGCTTGTGGGGTATCTCCACAGCTGGCAGCGTGTGTGGCGGGGGGGGTGGGGTGCCTGGGAGGGCAGCAAGGTCTGGGGCTGCTTCCTCATCCCCCGAGGACAGCTCATCTTCCTCATATAAAAGATGGTCAGCTGCCTCCTGCATGGCACTGAGCAGGGCAGCCACTGCTCCTCCAGGGGCAGGTGTGTGGGCCTCCGGCTGCTGTTACTGCTGCTGGGGGTCCATGGTGCTTCACGGGGTGTGTGTGCTTGTGGCTCTGCAGACTGCGTGCTGTGCAGGCTGAGTGTGTCTGGGAGGGGCCCTTGCAGGGAGTGGCTTGCTCTTGCCCCGGAAGTGCTAGTCCGCCCTGTGACCCTGTCTGCAGCTGTTCCCGGCATCCTTATTTCAATTTGGGCTGCTTTTGTGTGTAGGCGCTCCCCTGCAGAGCCTATTTCGATGTAGTGCTGTCCAACGTCGACGTTAAACGTCGACGGCACCAGCCCTGGAGGATGTGTAGACGCTATTTGTCGAAATAGCTTATTTCGATTTCGCTACATCGAAATAAGCTATGTCGCTGTAGCATCCCAGTGTAGACGTAGCTCAAGTAACACTATGAAACAAGAAAAACGTCTCATGCCTATTGCCCATTTCTAGATCAATGACTGGCAAAAAGTACCCCTCTTCTTACAGGTGAAAAAACAGATGGGGTAAGAAAAATAAATATCAGGTAGCGTTATGCTAACGCTGTCAGACCTACAAAAACCTTGCAAACAAGACATTATCCAATCATCTTTGAAGTGTTGCTGTTTTACAGACTAGCTTTTCTGTAAAGGACAGTTTAACCAATGGTGCAAAATTCAGTCATAAGCAACCCAATTTAACATGGAGTTTCCAATAATCCCCAAACTCCCTCAGTAAATAGTGCTGTTCAGAAATTATAAATTTATTCTTACTCTATGACAGCATTAAACCCGCAACATCTGACATGGCTTTGATGTTTCAGGCACATAGTTGGGTAGGTTAGGACACACATGGAATCTTGGCTTTTGCAGTTGTGGGGCCCAATCAAAAGGCTTTGCAGGTGGAGTCCATATATGTCTGAACCAGCCCTAAGCAACAGTTGCATTCTAGTTCAGCATTTGATGAAATGATAGGAAATCCTTTAAACCTCTCCATACCTCCTAATTTAGTATTTTGTAGTAAATAAGTGTCATTAACAGCTATCCAGTGTAACCAAAACTCAGAATTATCTCCCCACTGGCCATTGGTCATTTCAACACTCAGTCACAGGCCTGATCACACTGAAATAAATGTATGAGTGCATTTAAGAATGTGAGACTCAGTCATGAGGAGTACCAAGTATATCATCTAGTCAATGTGCATTATTGGTGTATTATCCCTACTTTACTGAAAAACTTACTATGTACACTTGTTCCAAAGGAAAATTAGCACACATGAAAAACACTAACAGGTACATAAACACTTTATTTGAATTATTAAATGTCTCTCTGTCTTCATATCGGGGTTGCTGTGTTGAAAAAGGCATTAAAACATGACTGGGTCTTCTAGAGTTTATCATCCCTGTATGGAAAAGCTTAGTGAAGAGAGTCATAAACTGAGCATTGCTATTAGACACTTGCAGGCCAAATGAACCTGTCTACATTAGAAGCCAAAGTGAACTTTTACAATCAAAGAGAGGTAACAGTGTTATTTTTGTGCCTTCACAAAACAGAAAAGCAGTCTTGTGGCACTTAAAAGACTAACAAAATGATTTATTAGGTAATGAGCTTTTGTGGGACTGACCCAGACAAAATTCTGACAATTTCCAGATCTGAAAAAGTGGGTCTGTCCCACAAAAGCTCATCACCTAGTAAATCTTTTTGTTAGTCTTTAGAATCATAGAATCATAGAACACTAGGACCGGAAGGGGCCTCGAGAGGCCATCGAGTCCAGTCCCCTGCCCCAACGGCAGGACCGACCACTATCTACACCATCCCTGATAGACATCTATCCAATCTGTTCTTAAATATCTCCAGCGAGGGAGATTCCACAACCTCCCTTGGCAACTTATTCCAGTACTTGACCACCCTGACAGTTAGGAACTTTTTCCTAATGTCCAACCTAAACTTCCCTTGCTGCAGTTTAAGTCCATTGCCTCTTGTTCTCTCCTCAGAGGCCAAGAAGAACAAGTTTTCTCCCTCCTCCTTATGACACCCTTTAAGATATCTGAAAACTGCTATCAGGTCCCCCCTCAATCTTCTTTTTTCCAAGCTAAACAAGCCCAATTCTTTCAGCCTAAGTCATGTTCTCCAGACCTTTTATCATTCTAGTTGCTCTTCTCTGGACCTTCTCTAATTTCTCCACATCTTTCTTGAATTGGGGTGCCCAGAACTGGACACAATATTCCAGCTGAGGCCTAACCAGCGCAGAGTAGAGCGGTAGAATGATTTCTCGTGTCTTGTTCACAGCACACCTGCTAATGCATCCCAGAATCATGTTTGCTTTTTTTGCAACAGCATCACACTGTTGACTCATTTAACTTGTGATCTACTAGAACCCCTAGGTCCCTTTCTGCTGTACTCCTTCCTAGACAGTCTTTTCCCATTCTGTGTGCGTGAAACAGATTATTCCTTCCTAAGTGCAGCACCTTACATTTATCTTTATTAAACTTCATCCTGTTTACTTCAGACCATTTCTCCAATTTATCTAGATCATTCTGAATTATGACCCTATCCTCCAAGGTAGTTGCAACCCCTCCCAGCTTGGTATCATCTGCAAACTTAATAAGCGTACTTTCTATGCCAATATCCAAATCATTAATGAAGATATTGAACAGAACTGGTCCCAAAACAGACCCCTGCGGAACCCCACTTGTTATGCTTTTCCAGCTGGATTGAGCACCATTAACAACTACTCTCTGGGTGCGATCAGCCAGCCAGTTATGCACCCACCTTATTGCAGTGCGATTTAAGTTGGACTTGCCTAGTTTGTTGATAAGAATGCTACAGGACTTTTTGTTTTTAGAACCAAAGTATCCGGAATTATTCAAAGACCATTTTTAAAACTACTCACCTTTTTATGTAAGTAAAATTGCCAAACAAAATTGTACCATTATTTTCAAGAGAAAATCAAATTTAGGCTGAGAACAAATATGAAAAAAATTAGACTTAAGCATAAGTTTATGGTATGTTAATAAGCATGCAAGAACAGGAGCTTGGAACGGAAGTACCTGATCAGCACACTTTCTACCACAAATCAGGTGTTAGTCATTGTAAGAGCCAAGTAACACAAGTACGACATCTCTTTAAAATTCAGAAAAATTATTTTAGTATGAGGATATTATTGAAAAAGCAGAGGTGCTAATCCTTACACTGATTATACATGGCTTCCTCCTGTGTAAGGACCAGTTTTGTTTCCCCAGTATTTTTTACCCATCTACTTTGTAGTTTCATGGAATAATGTCCATAAGCGTTTAGAGGATATTGCGTGACAGATTGCATACATATTCTGCTAATTTGAAGCATTAGTGCAAGAGGGTGTCATGGATTTAATAGGGACAAAGAGGTCAGTGGAGTATGCATGGCTATCCACCCCCAGTAGGTGTGTAACATTAAAATGATTTTTAACAAGTAGAGTTAAAATTGCATCTGCCTTGGCTAATTGAAATGTATCATGGTAACTATACACGATTACAGGAAGAGTTTCAGGCTCTCTCTTAATGCCCCATCAAATGGGCGCTGCTTACTACAGAGAACTAAAAATACTAACTGAGTTCAACTGCTATTGGCTGTTGCCAGGAAGGCACAAACAGTTTTGTCTCTACAGAGAGACAGACTGACTCTTGGAGCTGAAGCACCCAGAGAGACTCCAGGGTTTAGGTGAAGATACTGTAGGTGACTAGGAGACAGGAGACCCAACTTCTATTTCCGGCTCAGTCACTCTCTCACTGTATAAACTGAGGAAAGTCACTTTCTTTCTCTTGCTTAAGTTTCTTCCATTTCCTCAAATGGAATCTTTGCAAGATGAACTTTCTAAACTGTTTTGAAGTTGTGTGAGAAGTACAAGTTCAAACTATTATCTACAATAGTTTCCTTAGGCTTGACACACACTTAAATGTTAGTGTGCCATATCAATGGCACTCTGCACTGTGACAAACCTGCACATCTGAGTACCATAGCCATGCCAACTTAAGTCCTAGCATATACACAGCTGGATCAATGAAAAAAGGCTTCCATCAACCAAGATATTACTGCTTGAGAAGGGGATGTCCTACAGTGATGGGAAAAATCCCTTCCATCATCACAGGAAATGCTTACACCATGGTGGCATAGATTGGTGCCATAGCACAAACTTGGCCTTACTGATGACAAAAGTCTCAAAACAAAGGAGATCTTTGGTATAAATCTTAGCTGAGCAATTTGTTCCATGTACAAGACAGCTGTCTTTGTACCCAAATCAACCCAGCTGTAAAGCACTTAAAAGAATCAGGTGCTCACTAGTCCAGCACAAGCAGAACTTTCTATGTCAGCATATTTTGCATTTATTTAAAAAAAAAATTAAGAGATGCATTTTATATACTAGATGACTACTAGGCTTACCCAGAGTTTATCATTTTTCCTTTGGATACCACCAGTCTACTGAATGGCTTTAGATGCAATGCTATAAGAGTGGAAAATGTGTTACAATATAAATAAAAATCTGACTCAATGACCAAGAAGAAATCAGATCTATTTTTGTGAGTATTGTCTGGGAAGACTGGATGTTTCAATAACTCATTTGCTCCATACATTTATAAAAAATGCAAATCTTTGGCTTTCAGGGAAATAATGTACCTTAACTGTGGGTTAAAGAAGGCAAATATGTATTTTATTATAATCTAGGGCTATCGTAGCTGCGATAAGCTGGTTCTGATGTGTCTGTTCCTTGCAAGCTTAAAAAGTGAGTGTGTATGAGGAATATTAATTTACTGAATCAACCAGAACAAACTGGAGGGAATAAATCTCTTATATGAAGAGTCTGGAAAACATTTTTGTCAAATAAAACTGTCTAAAATAGTAAATAAAATGCATTACATTACTTCCTGTCATAATATTCATTAGCCTATATCTACTACTCAGATGTCCAACCTTGGCAGATAGCATACGTTAAAAATGTATGTCAAAGCTAAATTTGCTACAAGACCAATGGCTAAATAGCCTGACTATATAAAGCCACAGCTGAGTGTGAGGACTGCCTAACATACCAGCTGCCTGGAAATCCTCAGGACTCCTCAAAGAGATCTTTGGTTCCAGCTCCCACATAAGAACATTCATCTTTTAGACAGTCCTAGCAGATAGAACATGTGTTCTACCACTTGACAGTACCGGGAGGCCTAGAAGTTCATCCCTGCAATGCAGACTGCCTTGCCACTGTTCTCTATGGAGGGAAGGCATACAGTGCTTTCGCCGAATTAGCAATCCCACTTTCCCCCCAGCATCTGATCTCACAACTTCTGTCATCCAGTAGCAGGGTTGTGAATTCAATCCTTGAGGGGGGCCATTTAGGGATCTGGGCAAAAAACATTTAAACCAACCAACCAACAAAAAAAACAAAAAAAAACAAAACATCCACAACCTGCTAGGGATGGTGATCGGTCCAGCTGGTGAGTGGAGGGGACCGGACTCGATAACCTCTAAAGGTCCCTTTCTGTTCTGCGATAGGCCTCTGGCTCTCTCTCTCTCTCTCTCTCTCTCTCTCTGTGTGTGTATCCGCCCAGTGCAACAAGCTGTTCAACACACATTGTGCCGTTGTTCCTTGTACTTCTCTGTACATATTTGCCATTCGTCAATGAGCAAATGTAGTGCAAGTACAATCAAAAGGTGCCAATGTAAAGAAACAACGCAGTAGTACTTCATTAAACACTAAATTGGCTATTACAGATCGTAGTAAAAAGGGTGAATGAGCAGTTGACATTACCCTTGCTTTCTATTTTGGAAGCATTCTTCACTATCGTATGAGCACTCGTCACAGGCAAGTAAAGCATGGGCAAACATACTTGGAAGCATTCAGAGGTAAAAATAATGAGGCAAAGAACTGAGATAATGGAACACTTGCCTGCATTATGGATCGAGAATCTCCATAACCAGATCATGCCGAGTGGATTAGCCCTTATTCAAAAGGAGCCTTTAAGCTTATATGAAGATCTAAAAAAGCAGCTGGGAGACAAATGTACCTCAAAAGAAAAGCCCCTCAAGGCTGCACAAGGATGGTTTCACTGTTTCCAAAAAAGGTATAGTTTCAAAAACAAAGATTCAGGGAGATGCAGCCAGTGCTGATGCAGATGCTGCAGAAACTTCTCCTGATGAACTTGTACAAATCATTGACGAAGGTGGCTATGATTTTATGCAGGTTTTCAATGTTGATGAAACTGGGCTGTATTGCAAGCATATGCCTTCTTGAACATATATGTCTGTGAAAGAGAAGACTGCTCTTGGTTTCAAAGCCACAAAAGATACACTTACTCTCCTTTTAAGGGGCAACACTCCAGCACACCTATGAACAACAGTGTGACTCTCGACTCCCCCTACCAACAACAAAAGAAGAAAAACTCTGTGCGGACTCCCCCAAGGGTCATAGTGAAAGCATGGATTTCTATGTACAATGCTTCTGCAACCATGCTCAGGCTGACATTATACACAGACAATGTCAAATGAGACACTCTCTCACCTACGCTGAACCACCATGCTGTCCACAGTCTCAAAAATAACCCAGACATCATAATCAAACCAGCTGACAAAGGGGGTGCTGTTGTCATCACGAATAAGTCAGACTATGAACAGGAGGCAGCTAGACAACTCTCCAACACCACATTTTACAGACCTCTCTCTGCTGATCCCACTTTGGAATTCCAAAGGAAATTACAACAACTACTTAAGGAACTCCCTGATGCTACTCAGGACCTCATTCACTCAGACACACCATCTCAACCCCAGCCTGGATTACTCCATTTACTTCCCAAAATCCACAAACCTGGAAACCCTGGACGCCCTATCATTTCAAGTATTGGCACCCTTACCACCGGACTATCCAGCTATGTGGACTCCCTCCTCAAACCCTATGCCACCAGCACTCCCAGCTATCTCCGAGATACCACCAACTTCCTGAGGAAATTACAAAACATCGGAAAAGCTCCTGATAACGCCATCCTTGCCACAATGGATGTAGAGGCTCTGTACACTAATATTACACATAAAGATGGATTACAAGCAATCAGCAATACCATTCCTGATGCCACCGCAGCCAGTCTGGGTATCTGACCTCTGTAACTTTGTTCTCACACACAATCATTTCCGATATGGGGACAATTTATACCTCCAGATTAGTGGAACTGCTTTGGGCACCCACATGGCCCCACAATATGCTAATATATTTATGGCTGACCTGGAACAATGACTCCTCAGCTCTCGTCCCCTATTACCACTCCTCTACTTAAGATACATTGATGACATCTTTATGATTTGGACCCATGGTACAGAGGCTCTAGAGGAATTCCACAGAGACTAACAATCTACTGCCCACCATCAACTTATGCCTCAATTACTCCACGCAAGAGATACATTTCCTGGACACTACAGTACTAATCAAGGATGGCCTGATCAGTACCACATTGTACCGAAAACCTACTGATCACTATACTTACCTACACCCTTCTAGCTTCCATCCTGCACACTTAACTAGATCCACTGTTTACAGTCAAGCTGTTAGATACAATCGCATTTGCTCTGATCCAACTGACAGAGACCAAAAACTACAAGATCTTTATCAAATATTCATAAACCTGAATTACCCACCAGAAGAAGAAAAAAAAAAAGGAATTGACAGGGCCAGACGAATACCCAAAGACCAGCTACTCCAAGATCGGCCCAAAAAAGCCATGAACAGAACACCACTGGTCATCACCTACAGCCCCCAACTCAAACCACTGCAAGGAATTATTAAAGACCTACAACCTATCCTTAATCAGGATGTCACACTCCAGAAGGCCCTAGGTGACACGCCTGTTCTCCCCTACAGACAACCTCCCAACCTTATGAGGATCCTCACTAACAGCCACAGTCTATACCCCAGGAATACCAGTCCTGGAACCTTTCCTTGCAACAAAGCCCGCTGCCAGCTTTGTCCACATATCTTCTCTGGAAATACCATCACTGGACCTAACCAGGTTATTCACCGAATCACGGGCACTTTCTCATGCTCCTCTATTAACATCATATATGCCATCATGTGCCAACTATGCCCAGATGCTTTGTATATTGGACAGACTTCTAACTCCCTCAGACAAAGGGTTAATGGGAATAAAACAGACATCAAAACACTCCAGAGTCACAAACCAGTTAGTCAATATTTTAATAGAATGGGCCATTCTGTTAATGACTTAAGAGTATGCGTATTACTGAAAAAAAAAATTTCGCACGGCTATTCAAAGGGAGACAGCCAAGCTATCTTTTATATTCAAATTCAGCACATCAATACGTGGTTTGAACCGGGATGGGAATTTTCTGAGTCACTATGGGGCTCATCTGCATACTTGGCTTAATCTAATTCTTGACCATCCCTGCCCACCCCTCCACTCTCTGATTTGCTCACCTTGATAATTTTTTTCTGATTTGTCCTCCTTGATTACTGATTTTTGTTCTCTGTGCCTTAAATATTGAGTCTGGTCTGGTCTGGCTATGGTCTGAAGAAGTGGGTTTGTCCCATGAAAGCTCACCTAATCAATTATTTTGCTAGTCTTTAAAGTGCTACTTGACTGCTTTTTGTTTTGATAGTATATAGACTGGCACGGCTCCCTCTCTGTTACTATTCAATGGGGATAAGAAATTGAAGAAACTGCTAGTTTATCGTAGTGAAAGTCCGAGAGCACTGAAGAATGTCGTAAAATTTCGCCTCCCTGTTATCTGAAAATCCCACTGCAAGGCTTGGGTTATGAGGCAAATATTCTGTGAGCGGTTCATCGACGACTTTGTCCCTAGATGAATGACTATTGCAAGAGAAATATTTTAACATTCAAGATTCTGCTCATATTCAACAATGCCAGTGCCCATGATAGTCATTTTGAACAGCTGTGTCCCAAGGTAAAGGTTGTTTTCATGCCACTCAGGACAACATCTCTGCTGCAGCCTACGGACCAGGGTGCGATTGCAATGTTCCAGGACTATTGCTTGAGAAAGACATTCCACAAACTCATAGCTGACACTGATGGTGACAAAAAACCCACAGTCCTGGAATTTTGGAAAAAATTCAGGATTTATGACTCTGTATTGTTAGTTGGCTCCACAAGGGATGAAGTCTCTAGCTGCCTAATGACCTGTTCTTGGAAAAAAGTATCCTGCTGCAATCCATAACTTCCTGGGCTTCAATGACACATCAGGTGCTCATGATGAAATAGTAAAACTGGCAAAGGAAGCAGGTACACATGAAGTGGAAGTTGATGATGTTAATGAGTTGCTGGAGTCACATGGCTTGCCTCCCGTGCAATGGTGATCTATTAGAGTTGGACATGCATGGTTTTGAAGAAGAAACTACATTTGATAGTGACGAAGAGGGTGATTCTGAACAGAAAGCAGTCTTCACAATTCAGTTTCTAAAGGAAATGTTCGACCATATTGAACAAGCAATAGAAAAAAGGCAAAGATGTGACAATCTTTTTGACCGTGCATCAGTGGTGCCTAGGAGCATCAAAGAATATATGGCTTGCTACCGAGAAATCCTAAAAGCAAAGCAAAACAAAGGAAAGCAGACAACCTGTGATTCTTTCTTTAAAAAGAAAACAAAGCAACCTCTTTCTGATGAACTTGAAGCAGGACCCTCTGGGTGTTCAGGTTGAAAGGAATTTTTGATTTAATGATATTTTACATTAAAAATGTTTTAATTTCTTACTGCAGTAGGTCACTGTGTTTTCATGTGAACATGATTTTTTCGATATTGTGAATTTTTACATTAAAAATGTTTTAATGAATACTGGAGCAGGACCCTCTGGGTTTTAAGATTAAAATCCTTTGAACTGTATGTCTGAATTATGAATTTTCACATTAAAAATGTTTTAATGCATAGTGTATGTGGTCCATTACTAACAGACATAAAAACAAGAAAAATTAAAGGGCTCAGTCCCTATCCCAATGTATATACCTGCATTCCTCTTGCAGAAAATTCCCCATTATCAGTCATTTGGGCACCATTAGCACATGTGAAGTTCCTATCCCCCTGTATTTGCATGTATTCCTATGGGGGAAAATTCCCCTTTTTCATCATTTCAATTTACATCGTGACTTCGCGGACCTTAAGCACGATGTATAAAGGGGACCCCCTGTATTTGCATCTTTAAGGCAACAATAGTATTTGAAGGTATTACAAGAGGAGGGAAGTGACAGGATAGCAAAGAACAGTAAATCTACAAAAAAGGGCTTTGGTAAAAGTCTTAGTTGGCTTACAGAAGGGAAAGAGGAGGGTAGGTCTGACTGACCGTAGGAGCATTCTCAGACTATTCGAGCAAGATAGTGAAAGGGGCCGAGTTCTAATAAAGCACTGCATGCTGTTCAGCTCCATCATAGTTTAAAGACTGCTGATCATCTGATTTCAGGTCACTCTGTCCACCTGTTCAGTCACACAGAACATTCTGTGATGTAACATTCAGTCTTCAAAAGACTTCTAATTCCACTGGAAAAAAGATGGGAAAAGGGACACTGCTGAGCATCTTAGGCCCAAAATTTAGGTCCTTATAAAAAAAAAACCAAATATGAGTAGAAGTTGTTTGATATTAGCTAAATGGAGATGTTTAAATATGCCAACCATATAGCTGTTTCGATGTTGCATAGGCTGCATTGGAATATTTCATTACAAAGTGCTATACAAAACAACAAATAAGCAGCAAAACGTGTAAACATTTATGCAAAATTGAAACTGATCAGTTTGTTTTAAGTCTTTAAGCTGATAAATGAAAAATAGAATGCAGTGTTTCAGTCTTCTCTTTCAGTCATTGAAGCTGTTACCAGCACAAATTTTCTTACTTATCGAACAATATTTTAACCCCCCATCTGTTTAATACCAATTAAAGTACTGTAGATTGCATGTTTGTATCCACTGTAGATAGTTTTGTAACAGCAGTTTTTATTATAGAGTAAGACTCTCTTTCTCAAATAAGTTTTAATTCCTAAGGACTCAAAATCTGAAACTGCCAGCCTGACAACTAAATCCATGCATTTGTTTATTAGTTGAACCTTAAAAGGGGTATCCTCTAAACTTCAATGTTAAAGAAATTCTTCAAGACATTTCACCCTTACAATCCATGCCTTATTTTTTCGAGGGGAATATATTTATCTTCGCAAAACCCTTTGTAAGGAAGAACAACAGGAAGTCCTGTGGTACCTCACAGACTAACAGATATTTTGGAACATAAACTTTCTTGGGCAAAGACCTGCTTCATCAGATGCGTGAGCAGGGGATTTCAGGAGAACCCCTCCACTTTCTAAGGAAGAACTGTTATATCCATTATACTACTGAATAACTGAAGCACAGGGACTAAATAATTTGGCCAAATTCACAAAGGACGCCTCTGATGGAAGAAGGAAATACGTTCAGGTATCCCAAGCTCCAGGCTAGCAACCTAACCACTGAACCATCTCATGCTTCCTCTAGTTTATTTACAAATAACATTTTAATTTCTTTCCACATACACAACTGTATAACATGAAAAAACATGCACCAAAAACCAAGACACTCATGCTGTTTTGGATAACTGTTGTTTTAGAAGATAACTGGGATTCACATACAAGTTAGACTGATGATGCCAGCATGTACTCAACTTGCTGTATGTTGGCATTTGATTATGCGTTTTTCAGCATGACTGCTTCTGAAAACTAATACTGGGGCATTTGAGGCTTCTGAAAGAGATCTACCAGTCTTTAATGTGAGGATTTCCATTAGCCCTTCAGTCACACAAAAAGGCCCCATTAAAATGAGCAGAAAAGTGTAATATGCATCTGTCCACACCAACTGTTCCAGGCACTCAAGTTACAGTTAGATACATGATTAGATACCTTGTTTAGAAGCACTGCAAGTTGAACCTCTCTCGTATGGGACACCCTCATCTGGCAAAAATCCATGGTGCCCCTAGATTTTAGTTGGCCATACGACCAGTTATTACTAGTGTGGCCACCTTTCCCATGGCTCCATAAAGTTTATTCCTGGCTCTCAGTGTTCTATGCTGTTATTTAGCTGTAATACAGCCCTACATGTTTTCTAAGAGCCCAGTAAGCAGTGAAAGTGTTGGTAGTGTGTTAGACAATACTGACCTCCTGTGGTCTGGCAAATTCTCTCATTCACAGTCAGGTCCCAACGGTGCCAAACTAGGGAGGTTCTGCCTGTACTCCACCGCAAGAAAAAGGGCCAAGTAATCATTTCATGCTCTAGGTGCTTCTACAAGCGTTTCCCTTATTTAGTTCAGATAAATTTCAAAATCTCAGAAGTTGATAGCCTTTAGTTACTTGCAAGAAGTCTCTACGACCTTCCCTCCACTGATACTCAGAGCATCTTAACCAACAGAATGGGATGAGGCACGCATTTTCCAACATCGCAAGAACACAAAAGCAAGAGAAAGTGTGACAGAAGCCTAGTGCAGTATGACAGACACATGGTGTCTATTATACAGCAGTCCCTCAAGTTACACGAGGGCTGCATTCCCATGCACCCTCGCATAACTCAAATTTTGTGTAAGTCAGGGAGCGGCTTTTTTCCCTGGTGGAATGCACATTCTGCAGCTGGGAAAGCAGCAAGAGCACTAGGCGCTCCTTTTGAAAGGTATGTCCTGGTGTTGAGGGAGGTGGGGGGGACAGGGCAGTTGGGGATGGTTAAGTCTGGGGGTGGGTTAGGGCTGTGGGAGGGATGAGTTGAACCAAACCTGCTTGCGGGGAGCGGGATGGGCTGGAGCCACAGGCATGCATGAGAGAAAGAGCGCCAGGGCAGGCGCAGGGCATTGAACTGGGGCCAGGAGAAGAGGGATTTTGCGTTGCACTTAACTCGCATTTCAAGGGTTTACTGTATTTTCCACTACATCTGAAAAACACCGTAATCTACGATAGAAGTTTAATCATCTTTCAAACCAGTTTTCAAGAAAGAGTTTGGACAGGATTTCTTCTGAATTATTCCTCACAACAGCTGTTTAGTGAGCACAAAATTCGGAAAATTTAATGGAAAATACTACAATGAACAAGGGTGGAGAACTTCAATAGGACTGAGAAATTGTTTGCAATGTACAATCTTTTCTTCTATAATTTTCCTGTTGCCCCCACTCCCTCCTGTAGAAAGGGGGAAGGAGGGCGGGCTGGAGGCTGCTGGAACTAGGATGCCATTTAAATGTCATGTCCTATGCAGTTTAAATGCCATGTCCTAGCTCCAACATGAACCAAGAGAAACCCTGTATCACTACCTGCTGGTAGAATTAATCACAGAAGCTTCCAACTACTTGATTCTAAGAGAGATTGTTTTTAACTTAAATTTGGCCCCAAAATAAAATTTTGCAAAGACAAACTTTAATGAAACCTAAGAACAAGGTAAACTGACTCAGTTTCCCAATCTGTTTAACAGAGATTACAACATTCTTATAAATTAAGAAAATTAGGATCAACATTTATATAGCACTTTGTGTGTTACTTTTAGTATTCAAAGTGCTAAGTATTATTCTTGCAGGATATGGGAGTCTTGGAAAAGTAAGACATTCTGACGGCCTCATAAGAGAAATATGGATTATAAAGTGAAATATATTTGGCTCACAGTGATTCAGAGCTCAAGATACCATTAATTTACAGCCAGCCAATGGCATGATTCATATTTGGCCTCTGAACTGGAAATACGAGACTGTAACACCTCTTATTAATTAAACCTAATATGCAAAGTTAGTCTATGTTTACAGGGAGGAGGGGTGGGGAATACGGTGATCCTTAAAGCAGTTGCCTTTCAAACTTGTTAGCAGTTTCAGCAGATTTTCAGCCATGGAAACTGAATTACCCTTTGATAATCCTTTCAGGTCAGGGTTGAGACCTATTTGTGATGCACAGGCATCTTAGAAACCCACTTTCCACAGAGAAAAGTGGGAGACACCCACAACAGCTGGGCTCAAGCAGCAAGGATGCCTCAGTCCCTGATGTCATGGGGATGAAGCGGGTCTTTGCCCATGAAAGCTTGTGCTCCAAAATATCTGTTAGTCTATAAGATGCCACAGGACTTGCTGTTGTTCTTGAAGATACAGACTAACACAGCTACCTCTCTGATACCTCCCCCGTAGTGGCTCTTTAGAAAGCTACTGTGAGGGGAAATGCTGATCCTGCAGGACCCCATCTGCCCTGTGAAGCAACTGAAATCCTGCTTCCTAGCCCAAACCTGTGGGGGGAGGAGAAGCCCCCCCCATTCCCTCCTGTGGCAAGCAGGAGGGAGGGCAGGCCAGAGCCTACTAGAGCTGAGATGCTGTTTAAATGCTGTGTCCTGGCTCCAACAGGCTGGAGGGAAGGGGATCCTGCTTTCATTGGTTACTCATTTAGTCAACACCCCTAGCATGACACTGAGCAGATTTTGAAAATGTTTTTGTGCTCTCTGTCTACGATGGTACATTCTGTGGTGGATTTGAAACATCAAGGCATTTGAGCCTTGCTTAGCTTGTTGTATGCACTATGTTACAAACCTCTCTAATAAGACTGTAACCATAGTAAATGTAACATTTATGAGCAATCAGTTCAACTGAAAAAAAGTGGGTGCACCATGAAATTTTTTATCTCATTGAAGCATATATTGTGTTACTGAAAAAGGTGGGAACCGGCATATTAGTGTTTGCAGGACAGGGATTTAAGGGGAAAAAAAACCACGTGGTAGTAAGTCTCAAAGCCCAGGACAACTGACTAGGGCTTGCAATATGCAGCTACACATAGCTGTGTAAGGGTTGCTACTGGGGCTACAACCCAGGCTCTGAGACAAGCCTACCTGCTTGATTTCAGAGGCCAAACTCTGGTGCAAGAGAAATTCTGGACTGCTAACCTTTTGTCCCATAGCACACATTGGAGCCAATGGACCCTGGATTTGAGACTCTCTGGCACAGGATTTGTTTTCTGTTTTGTTGCAGTATGGGCATGCCCTAAGAATTTAACTCAACAATTGGTTGTGCTGGTATTTGCAGGAGTGTCTCACTAGAGTCGTGCATGGAGGAATGAAAGACGTGATCACGAATGTCCAGAAACAAGGGCCCAGAAGTCCCTTCCAAACAACATGCATCACACTTCAATCCTTTTCTCCTTCAAACCATCTGTGAGAACTTATCTGTTCCATGAAGACTACAAAGCCTAGACCTCCTCTGAAGGGAACAGTACCTCATATAAAATAAAAGTGAAAGAAACAAAAAGTAGACAAATTAGCAAGAGAATAAATCAAGTGAATTATAGAATTAATGACAGTCACACATTTTGTTTGAAGTTGAAAATCAGAAATAGTCTGAATGGTTCAAAGCAGAAATAGGAATGAGAGAGTTCATGGACCATTTTTCTGGGTGTATGTGTTCATTAAGTACAGGCGCTTACTTTAAAGTGCATGATTTTCCAAAACATATCACTGTGATATTTTTGCCAGGTTACATGAACAAATTAACGCTTGCACCTAGGTGTGCACACTAACGAGCTCACTTACTAGACCTTTTCAGATGCAAGGTCACAGCTGTTTTCAGATGTGGGCCTATTTGACTTTACCAAAACCTAAGTGACAGCATGAGGATGGGCATAAAGCAGTCAGAGTACAGAACCCAGCACGGCTAGCAGTGAGGAGTTAAAGATCTGTGCTTGGGCCTTTGCTTTAAAACAGGAGAAAAATCTGCTCAACTCCAGAGAAAAAAAAAACACCCCAGAGGATCAGCGTTAGGAACAGACGCACAGCCCGCCCCCCCACACTCACAGACCCCAGTGCCAGGCCACCACCAGGCCAGGGTCCTCCTACATCCCCAGAACCTCAAGGGGCTGCTTCCTAGCCCCCACCACATTACTGAGCCATTAACGATCCCCGCCCTCTCCAACCAGGCAGAGCCCCAGCACCCAGCGCCTGCCCGCCGCACAGACGCCAGGCGAGGCCTCTACTCACAGGCCGAGTCCTCCTGGTCCCACCACAGCTTGGCAGCCCCGCCGCCCATCACGCGACTCGGAGAGAGCGGGCCCCACCACCTCCCCGCGGCTGCCGGCCGAGGCTTCCCCCGGCAAACGGCTGCACCCGCGAGCCCAAAAGGAACCGCGGCGCAGGACAAGCAAAGGTGCGTCCCCACAGCCAATCAGCGAGCTCAGCGAGCGCCGTGCCCGCTGGGAAATGGGAGTTTCTACAGCTCAGGGCAGCGCTTGGCCTGCTGGGAATTGTAGTCTTGGGAGCGGAAATTGCTGTGTTCCAGCGCGGCCCATCTCAGCCTACAGCCACGCTGATCCCATACGGCCGGCGTGGAGGGGGGAAGCCGGGCATGCAGCATGGGGGCAGTCCAGTGACTCGCCACTTCTGCTGTTTATATAGTGCTATACATGTACGTGCCACTTCACAAAACGTGGGGAAAAAAACGCTGGGCCGGAGGCGTTTACTTGTAAGTCCCAAACAGCAGAGCTCAGTAGCCAGAGGCCATGGGGCCTTTGTTGCGAGGATCACAGAATAAGCGGATTTGAGAAATGATCAGACTCTAATATAAGCCTTTATTCTGTTGAGGGACTCTGAGACTCAGTCAATCTGGGAATTAACAGGAGTTTATTAGCTGGCGAGGAAGAGATTTTGTTAGTCTTTAAAGTGTTACGGGACTGCTTTTTTGTTTTGATAGTATATAGAGTAACACAGCTATCTCTCTGTAGCTATTTAAATGTTGTAAGGAAACTCAGTCAATCACTGTTACACAGCCAAAAACTGTCTGTTCCTTGTCTCTAAACAGTCAATACCTTCGCAGTCCTTTCAGTCTATTCCTCTTGTCCATTACAGTCCAATTATACTAGCCATACTCACAGGATAAGTGGTGTCATACGCTGAGGGTAGTCATTGATATATAGACCTGAAGAAACAAAGCAAGCAGTCCTGTAGCACCTTAAAGACTAACTAACTAATAGACTATTATTTATTGATAATGACTTTTTGTGGGAATGATGACGTTGCTATTTAGCGCTTGCACACCGTCAGTGATGTGATCACCTGTTATGTACCACTGTGGATCATTTTTTGGAAGCTGATGTCAAGAATATTCAGCTTTATCAAGACGCGCAATTGGTCAGTTGTTACCCTTCGGTAGCACGTAATTGTATAAAACTGAGTTCTCGAATTACAGAGAAACAAAAACAAAAACACAGGAATCAACTGAATGCTGCCCCAGATATGCAAATCCAACTTTCCAATATTAAACCAAATATAAAAAGAGTATGTCAAGACAAGAAAAACCACTCTTTGCATTGAAAGCTGCCAATATAATGCATATTAGATTTTGAGCTTTATTTATTTATTTTTTTTTAAACACATAAATGTGATTTTTCAACTCCATATATAAGACTGTTATTAGGGGCTCCAAAAAATTATTTCAAGTTTAAAAGGGTTCCATGGCCAAGTAAGATTGGGAAACATTGCTCTAATATCGTGGAATCATCAGGGCCACAAGAAAGTTGCAAACACTTGCTGACGTGAGACTACTCAGATTTTTTGAGCATAAATAAAGGGGTTTACATTTGGCCCTGTGTGGGGCGTGGGGGAAATTATCATTCAATACAAGTATAGTTGATGCACTTGATGTAATGTTATTTACCCTAGTTTGTAGTTTCAGAACTTGGGTGTGTCTTCCTATCTCTACCATGTGTTGTGGAAAAATTCAACATAAACAAACACACAAGACAGGGCATAGAAAGCATGCAGAATAGAAATAAGGGAAGTTAATCCTTGATGTATATGATGTAGAACTTGCCATATTAGACGCCAGTTTTGATGGTATATCCCTAAAAACGAGTGTTGAGTCCCCCAACTGCACACATGCTCCCTGACTACACAAGATGGGGACGAGCACCAGGACAGCCACTGAGACTAGCTGATAACAGAGGCAGAAAAGGCTCATAAGACACAAGAAAACGTTTCAGAAAGCGCGTTCTAACATCTAAAAGCAAAAGAAAACCAGGACTCCACATTGCTGCGAGACACCAGAAGTCACATGTGAAGTCTGCAACCCCCAAGAGTCCGAAATCACCTGACAACCAATACGCATGCTCAGAACTGGCTTCGGGGTCGGTCTCAGGTTTCCACGTCGAGACTGACCTCCGCCCTCCGCCACGTTGTTTATTGATGCCAGTCAGTGGGGCCCCAGCCAATCCCTTCGCTTGCTTCCCGCTCTGCCAGGCGGCGATTCGCGAGAATAGGTCCGGCCGCCATGCTGAGTGTGGCCAACGAAGGGCCTTTCGCTCCGCCATTTTGAACGTGGCTCTTCCCTGCGGTGCGGGGTTCCGCTTCCGGTACCGGTGGGACGGGCGGGGTCGGTGTCTCTGCTTGCCGGACAGGTGTTGCTGGTGCGGGGAGACCCGGGATGGGGCATTAAAACGACGGCTCCGCGATCACTCAGGGCTCGAGTGTGGCAGCAGTGGTGGTTAGAGGTGCTGGCAGAAGGTGGGAAGAGATGGACATTTCCGGCTAAGGGCCTGTGTTGTCCCGTTCGGGGAGCGGTGCGAAGTCCAGGTTGGAGGGTGCCCTGGGCTGGCTCCCTCAGTCCGGGTGCCTGGCTCGAGGGCTGGCTTGTGAGGCTGCGTCGGGAGGTGGGGCGGGGAGTTACAGGGAGCGGGTTTCAGAGTCCTGGGCCCTTGCCCCATTGGGTGGATGGGAGGCTCTCGCCGCCCCGGGGACCTGTGCCTGTATTGCCTATTCCTGGCGAGGCGCCTTCTGTGCTAAACGCTTCGCTAGTTTCTAACTGTAAAGGTAGTGGGGATTTGGCGACCTCTCATCATTGTAGTGCCTTAAGAGCGTATGACTATTGTGCTTCTCGTCGCCTGATTAAATCAACTTAAAACGTGTTCCTTTATAGCTCAGTGCCGTTTGGTATGTATAAGGGAGACCACCTGAGCTGCAGAAAATGGTGCTTGGTGGCAGATGACTAACAAAGTAGAGAGGAGAATAGACTTATTTAAGATCTAGAAAGTAAAGGCCTGCAATATAAGAGTGACCATTCTGGTCGGACTAATGGTATCCATTAGCCCTGTATCTTGTCTGCTGACAGTGGCCAATGCTAGGTACTTGAGAAGGAATGAACAGAATAGGTAATCATCAAATGATCTGTTCTCTGTTTGCAAAAGGTGGGAATGAATGACAAACTAGGGCTATCCAGAACATGTTATCACAAATCTGTCCATCCTGATTAAAAGCTTTTGGTAGACCTATCTTGCAGGAACTAATCTAGTTCTTTTTTGAATCCTGTTACAGATCTGGTCTTCGTAACATCTCCTAACAGTGACTGCCACTAGCTAACTGTGTGTACTGTGTGGGGGAAAAAGTACTTCTGTTTCTGTAAAACCCATCTGTTAATTTAGCTGGGTGTCCCTTAATTTTTGTGTTAGATGGAGGTGTAAATACAATTCCTTATGCACTTTGTCCACAGTAGTCAAGATCATATAAATCTCTATCATAAGCCCTTCTCCTCCCAGTCATCTCTCTTCTAAATTGGAAAGTCCCAGTCTTTTCAATCTCTCTGTTATGTGAAAGCTGTTTTGTTTCCCTAAACATTTTGTTGCCCTGTTCTGTAGCTTTTTAATGATCTTTTTGAGACCACTTTTGTATAAGTTTTCAAGAGATGGGTATACTATGGATTTGTGGAAGGGTGTTACATTTTCAGTGCATCTTTTTCCTAGTGGTTTATAACTACAACAAATCTTTTCCGAGATGGAGTTAAAAGATCAGTTTGTTTCAGTATCCTTATAGAGCCCCTTGCCTTGGCAGAGGGGGTTTAGGAAGGTCAGTAGAATGAGTGGTGATAGAAGATAAGATCCTGAGGGACTTAAAACCTTTATGGCACATGTAAAAATGCTATGTTTATCAAACCTTTGTCCAGATCTAGAGCAGACTGTAAGCATATTTTAGGATACTTTTGTTGTATTAATTTGGAAGAAATAAGTTTTTACTTTTGATGCTGCTCCTCACAACATTTCAGGAGCTGAAACAGCTGCTTAGGAAGGCTCTTCCAGGGACAAAAAAGAGTGTCCTTCCCAGTGTTTGAGTTGTGGGGTCTTTTGACTCAAAGAGGCTGGAAAATGGGTTCTGAAAGAAATGCAGTGATGATCTGGAAATTCTTCCCTTTGAATAACTTGCTCTTCTTGTAAGTTTAGGGACAATTGGCAAAAGTGCTTTGTGTCCTTTTGGGATAGCAAGAAGACTGTACACAAATGTGCTAAATCTGTGTATAATAGGTAGTCTGCTAGTTAGTCTGGGAGAACTCTTATGATCTGGACATGATGTCTTCCTGGAGGTGAAGAGCTGTTTCTGCTTAAACCCCAGGGGAGGGTGGGGGAAGAACACCCTGGTGGTTCTGTTTCCTCTGTGCAATGTGTTCAGGAAGCTGATAAGAGAAGCCAGAAGTGGTGCAGAATGGTGTGTGTCTTTTAACCCCATGCCCTAATAGTTGACTTTTCTCATTTGGAAATAAGACAGACTTTGATGGGGAGAACAATGCTGGGAGAGAGTGCTTGCCGTTTCATGGTATCCTGCAGCAGGAATCTGCCATACCTAGAGCATAAATAGGCTTATTCTCCTTTCAATTAATGAAGGAGTTTAAGAAAGCACATGTGTTCTTCTGGGCACTCTTTCATATAAAAGACTTACTAGGCCTAAGCTATCTGATGGCTTCTGAATCACCTACTTAACATTTGATAGTACCACTTTTTAATCTTCTGATCTCTGCAAGTAGCCTGCTCAATCCGAAAACTGAGGGTACATCTTCACTACCAGAAAGGTAGACCCTGATTTGGTCAGTCTCCTGGAGTTGGATTTAGTGCATCTGATAGGGACACACTAAATCAAATTTGAGGGTGCACGGGGGCGGGGGGGGGCAGAGCTACATCAGCACCTGTACTCCTGCCCCTTGTTAGGCCTCCCTTAGCAGAGGCAGTGTGGAAGCCCGTATTAAGGTATGTCAGCTCCAGCCATGTAACTATCATAGTTGGCATTGCATACCTTAATTTCTCCTTCTGTAGTGTAGACCTGCTCTGAGACACAGAATGGGTATGACCTGACTTTGGCCACACGTTCACTGTCAGAGCTGAGATTATAGCTCAGGAGTTCGTGTTTCCCTCTTTGCTCCTGAAACAATTAGATTATATCTGTCATTTCCTGCCTTTGTTTTTTAGGAAATATCATACCTGTAGATGCCCATGTCAGGAGTTACCCTGTTTTTAGTAGCATGTGATTGTGCCTAGGCTACTTGGGTCCTTCGCTGGAGCATGCACAGAATTTTACAAATCAATGTGCCAATGAATGAGTTTGCTTTGAGGACAGATTTAAAAAAAAAAACAAAACTTATTCCGTTCAACTGGTAAACTCGCCAAATTAAACAGAGTACAGTATTTTACTTTGTATAGCCACTTGGCAAGGTATTATGCAATAATTCAATACCAACATTTATTCTGGACCACATGCTCTCTTGAAACCTGTACTCTGGAAAAATTGTGCTCCTCCCCCCTCCCCCCCCAATTAAGGGTCAGGGCCATTTATTTGATTGTTACCGTAGTTTGGCAGTTTTATTCTCAATGTTTTTTGCCTAAATCTAAAATGTTTAAAGGGCAGTCAACTGAATTATTGTGCTAATAATTTTTTGCCCTATTGTCAAAGTAACATCTGCATTAATGTAATGGATCACCATAGAAAATATTGGCTGGATTTATAGACTTTTTTTAAGGCCAGAAAGGTCCAGTATGAGCTGTTTTGACTGTCAGAAGAACTTTATTAAAATCAAATCCATAATAAGTATATTTTAAGGTCTGTACACCCACTTTTGATGTAAAAACACAAACTGGTGGAAAACTAAATGTTTAATCTGTTCTTTTTGGTAACTACCCTCAATGTCTTTAAAGATCCAACTAGAAAAGTCAGACGTTAAAGCTGGACATATTCAGACTGTCCTGCAGATGAAGATTTGACAGTGGAGAAATAGTTGCCCTTTGGGCCCTCTCGGAGAGAGAGGATGTGAGCTATAAAGTGTTCTTATTCACCTCCAACAGCTTCTTGTGGGAAAACAGGAATAGTTGATCAAAGTTATCAACTGTTGCACAACATTGGGCTTTTGTAGAATGCAAGTGCATCTCTGACTGGGAACTTCAGGAAAAAAATTTGTGGTCCATCTATCACTACTGTAAAAGTAAAAATGAGTAACAATAAGATTATATAATACACAACTGTACATATGACCTCAAAATGCAGAATACTTTGGCTGGCTGCCCTGAAATTATTTGGGAAATGAAGTGTTCATTGCTTGAGAATTATAAACACTCAAGTGTCTCAAAACCCTCTCTTATGATGCCTTCCCCCTGCCTTTTACTACCAGCAGGACAAGGGATAGAAGTTAAAAACACTTGCTGAGTAAGCACAGGTAAACACTTTCTCTATTATATGGAATGCGCCTTTTGTTTTGTTTTCCTTGAAAAGTTCCTTTTCTGGAAGGCGTGAGTACAAGGGGAAATCATACTAACTTAATGAATGAGAAGTTGTAACAAATGGCACATTGAGGTGGAAAAGGGAAGTGCTAGACAGAACAATGACGGGAAAAGGCATTGCTTGTTGACTTAAAATTGTTTTGTAGTCTTTTAACACAGATGAGTCAAATTTTGAGAATTTACAAGGGTGAGACATTGAAGGTGTGAGTTTACACTATGATTTAAGTGTTTGTATTTTTGATCAGCCTTCATGCTCAGGAATATTTTTATTTCCTCATCTCAGAACTAGTTTTCAAACTGAACAGATATGGCAACATGAGGGCAGATAAGAGGGAGGGGGGATCAAATTTAAACATGCTGTCTGAACTTGATGCTTATTAAATGCACATCACTATAAACTTGTGCAAAGGAGTGACTTACTAAACTTTGCACTATTGTGTAGTTGATGCATGGAAAGCTAGTTGACCAACAGGGTTGTTAATGAGACTGATTACGAATGGCCTTGAGTTTTGGGACTCTGCTTGCAGTTGAACTAAAGAAATTTAGTTGGATGGTACTAAGCAAATATTTCCAGTAATCCCATTGAATTAAAGAATGAGATTAGAACTAGTACATTTATTGTTGCTTGTAGTCTAAATGATTTCTACGAGTGCCAGTGAAGCACAAGGAAGTGGAGAAAAGTTTTTAAAATATTGGTGGTAGAAACTTCCCAATGGTGATGCTAGTGTTCTTGAATCTCCTATAATATGATTCTAAAAATAGATGCAATCTTGCTGTTTTTTTCTTTCCAGAAGTGAGATGTTAACTTCCTTGTATGTTGTAGTGCTTCTAGAAGATAAAGGAAATATCTACACTAGATAAGAAATCATCCGTGGCTGGCCTGCATCAGATGACATGGGTCTGGGTTTCATAGCCACAAAATTGCAATGTACAACACCCGTAGGGTGTTTACTGCAGTATAGAAAGATCAACAGGGCTTAAAATAAGCATCTGCGAAACCTGAAGTGGGGGGAAGAACAAAACTAGCAAAAGAAGTAGCTTTTAAATTTTCCTAACAGGAGAATTTTTTTTGTTTAAACTATTAAAACTATGCCTTTTTCTTGGCGTTCTCTTTAAAGATTAAAAAATTATTTTGCTCAGTCCATGAGCTTTCATGGGGCAGATCCACATGATCTAATTCTAGATCTGACAAGGAGTCTGCCCCACAAACTCATCACTTAATAAATTATTTAGTTTGTCTTTAAACTGTTACATGGTTGCTTTTCTCTTCTGTGAAGATAGACTACCACAGCTACCTCTCTGACTATTCACCATATTTGTGGTTGGGAAGGAATTTTCTTCTAGAATGGATACCATGTAGCACCAGAATTAAGCAATCAGGCAGCAGCAGAGACAAAAACCAACAAATACCGTGACTGCTCTGCATTTTAAATTTAGGTACATCTGGGCTGCCTGACCCCACCCCACTTGCTCGGTGGAAGGCAGCCACTTACAGATAGTTTCACAGGTACATATGTGAGTGCCTGAGTAGAAGCACTGCTGGCATCTGCAGCTTTCCTACAAGCACATTTCCCTACCCTCCTGTCCAGGAAAGGAACTTCCTGACTGAGCTTCTGCTGGAACCTGACCTAGAATGTCTGATGCTGGAGCCCAAGCTCCTGGCTGCATGCTGCACTCTGGAGGAGCATCTCTCTTTTCTAGAGGACCACAGCCTGCACTGTGTACCCACTGATGTAGCAGTGCTTCACTCAGCACCTTGCAACCAGAGGCTGGAACCAGCTGCTTGCACGCACACCTACTCAGGAGGCAGACACTTATGGATAGGAGGTGAAGAAACTGGCATCTGCAAGCACAGCTGTGAGCTCCTGTGCGGAGGAGTCCGTCTTAAGGAGCGTCCCATGACCTCTTGTTCAGAGTTGCAGACATTTGAGTTACACACACCTTGGAAAGGAAGGTTTTTGTAACTGAGGTTCCACTGCCTTTTTTGGGCCTGGGGCTGCATACAAGTGCTTTTTTGTTTGGGGGGGGGGGAGGGGAGGGAGCAAAACAAAAACCCTCACTGACATGGCCACCAAATGAGATGGTAGGGGTACGGGAGGGAACACTTCCTGAGCTGGGACCCAACTGAGAAGCAGAAAGACATTTGCCTCACTTGCATGGCTCAGGGCACCAGGGTTTTCCTTGTGGGGCTGGAGCACCAGTCCTCGTAGCTTTGCCTGAGGGCTGGATTTACTTTTCTGGGGTCCCAAGACTAGATTTTTATGGGTACCACAGGGTTGGGCCAAAAATAAGGGGGTCCAGTATGTGGGATGGTGCTGCTGGGGCAGGGCAGGATTCAGGGTTTAGGAAGGAGGTTGGTTGGGTGCTGTAGCAGTCTGCGATGGAGATAAGGGAGGGAGAGGACGGTGGGGGTTGCGGTGCCTATCTAGTACAGCTCCCATTTGGCAAGGGGCACAGGAGACTCCATACTGCCATGTGCTTGCAGGTGCTGCCTACCACCACTCATGTTGGCTGTAGTTCCTGGCTGGTGATCAGGGAGCCAGCAGGTGAGTGAAAGGACAGCTTTCCTGTAGCTGTGGGAGAGGGGAATTGGTAACACAAGAGCTGCTTCCTTCACCTGCAAGGCAGAGCAGACAACAGAGGGGTGTTAGTACCAGCTTCCCCTGGAGCGCTCACTCCAGTCATGTGAATGGGTGTCAAGGCTCTGACTTGCCGCAGGGCTGTTCAGTCAGTGCCAACTCACCCTGCTTTAGGAGGGGAGGGGTGGATCCAGTCTGCTGGCTGTATGTTGCTCATCCCTGTTCTACTGTATGCTAAAGACAACCCTTAAATAAAACTTGTGATCAAATTTGGAACCTTCTCACTTCAAGTAGAACTTCTTTCTTTGGTATTCCCAAAATGTGTGGGGATGATTGGTATGCTGTGTGGTGGCATCTCATATGAACTTTGCACTGACTCTTTACAAGGGAGCCCTCTTCATTGCAAGATTGCAGTAAAGTTAGTACCAAGACCTGAGTTTAATCCTCCAATTAATACCATTGCTAATACAATGCATTTTTCAGTGCAACAAAGAACCAACCTTCTTCTGAGCATCCACAGTACAGCCAACGCCCAGCCAGCAGCTCCATTTTTGATCTCTGAATTTTCACCCTAGTTTTTCATCAAACGAGTTGTTTGTAAATTGGGGGACAGGTGTACTAATAGTGTCCTGCAGATCCCTGCCCTCTAGTGACTTCTGAGAGCACCTTACTGGTGGGAATGTAGAACGTATATTTAGTGACAAAAGCAGTCAACAGCAAGCAGTATGCATACTGTGGTGTGTAGCAACACACATTGCTGACAGGCTCCAGCAGAGGGAAGCAGCAGGGAAAGATTTTTAGCAGCTCTGTTGCTAGAGCCTTTCCTCACCACTGGGAGTTATCTGAGCCTTTACCCAGTTCCTCCCTCGGCAAGAGCTTTTTTTTTTTTTTTTTTCTGTGAAGTAGAAAGGGCCAACAGCAGGGCACAATGCTGCTAAAAATAGTCGGGTTGACTTGAAGCTACACAGAAGCTCATATTCAAAGCTCAATGGACATTTTTTTTCCAGAGCATGCCAGGCCTTCAGATGTACTAAACCCTTTATTTAAAAAAAAAAAAAAAAAAAAAAAAATGTGGCAAGGAGTCAAGGAATCTCCTTCCATCAAGATAAACAACTTTGAACTTAAAGTAATGAATGAGTTCACATACCTGGGGTCCATTATTGCAATCAACTTTTCACTTGAAACAGCTCTCCAGGGATTGCCACCCCCTTTTCTGTGCTGCCATGACCTCCGTGCAACAGATTAAAATACTATGAAAGTTCAGCTCTGAACAGCTGACAGTGTGAATTTGATCCATTCTCAAATCCTAAGGCTGTGAAATTGGCTATCAGGGATGATACATTTGGTATGACCCTACTTAACTTCTGAGCCTTTTTTTCCTGAGGAGGCTTTCATGTTTTTTTCACTGAATTTTTGGAGTCTCCTTCAGGGACAAAGGCACTAATACCAGTGCTGAAACAGTCCAGTTTATCTAGTATTTCAACACTACTACTACAGAGGTGCCTCTTCTGGCTTCAGTATGTGTGCCAAATGAATGATTGTGTCATAGGACTTCCTCTATATGGAACTGACACTTGGAAAAAGACCCCCAGGACAGCTGAAATTGCATTTTGAGAAACTGCAAGTGAGCCCGTAAAGAGGTAGACTGGGATGTGGATAAATCTGAAGCTCACGCTCAAGACCACAGCCTTTGGAAATGAGAGCTTAACAAGTCTCTGGAGTTACAAATGGAAGTAGTCCAGTTTAGCAAGGACAAATCTAAGCTCTGCCTTCTGTGAGAGGGCCAAAACATCACCTTCAATGTGACAGATGAGCCAAGATTGTCTGTCTCAAGTGAGTCTCTTCAGCCATGTTCACAGCTGCCATTAAACCAAGTAAATTCTTGTTTGGTCCAGGTTGCATACCCAGCCTCTCGGGACCGATGGATGCCAACTAAACCTTGGGAGGCACTGTTTTGGTTTGTCAAGATCCATATAGGGTACATGTCTTATTCATCCAAGCAAGAACTCTGTCTACACTACTTAGAACTATGCTGGGGGCATGAAGTATAGTCACTCTTGGATGCTGCAAGGAATGTGGGGTTGTAACCAGCCAGGCTCGGGTTCCACAGAAAGGAGGCTGCACCCAGAAGGCGAGTGCTATGTTTGGCTTATTGAAAGCGCGTGACACCCGTGACGGGAGCCCCGGAGACGCCGCAGTCACCAGTGGGGGTGGGGGGGGGTGGAACCCGACGTGTTGGAGCTTCGCTCAGGGAGAGGCTCTGTAACAGGCCTCCTAACACTAGCTGATAAAGCTCAACCCATTAACATAAGATTGCCTATGCATTCCTTATCACTATTTCTTGTGGCCTACTGCCAGCATAGCCTTGAAGTTTTGACAAGTGTGCTTTGCTTGCAGTTGTTGCCATGGCAGGGTTAGTTGTCTTGCAGCTTTTCACCTTGCACAGACTGGTCTGTTTGGAATTCTCCTGAGGATTCACAGAGGGGTTGGACTGAACTCTCGACTGTTACAAAGTCTTCTCACACACTGTATGGGTGTAGAGGTACCATTGGTGGTGGTTTGGATGACAACAGGATAAACAGACCCATGGAATCTGATATTGTAAAGCTTTATGCTTCCCACTCTTAATGATGGATTTAAACAAATTGATTGGAAGATCTTGCTTACATGTACATATGAGGCGCTTAGTGACTTATGTTTGCTTGGTTTCACAAGGGTTAATCCGTTCCAGTTCTAAGAAACAGTGATTTGAGTTGGTGATGATACTGTCTAACAAATAGATTTGTGTAGTGGTTTTTTTCTTTGTTGTGGGAACTGGAAAATGGGTAGCTCAGAAAATAGATGTATATTGGGCATCAACATTGCAAAATGAGCTAACTTGTTTGGTTAGACAAGCAGTTAAGTAAACAAGCATAAACTGTCTGCTTGCTTTCATTGTCATGTGTCCCTGTAGAGCTGAACTGTAAACTCAGAGAACCCCAAAGGCTGGAGCTCTAGGAAAGGATGTGCTTCAGCTGTTGGCAATCTGGGTTAGCATTGGTCCTAAAAACCACTTTTGTCAAGGAAGAATAGACAGAGCCTATAACCAGAAATTTGCCAGAGATGCCAAGGAAACACTGCTACAACTGAGACCAGCAAAGCATGAGAGCATGTTGAAGAGCCCATGTGGCAGGACATAAATAGAGCAAATCTGGCTGCTGTAACAGTGAGCCTTACTAGGGCTTTATATCTGAAGTTAAGTAAAAGCAAACTCTAACTTGTCAGTGAGTGTTCTGTTAAAACACTTCAGTTTGTCCCTGGCTGTAAGAAGGCCAAACTTGCCCCAGGAGTGACTGTCTAGCTGGTACGTGGTCCTTAAACAATAAGGAAAATACTAGCTATGTATTACCTGCCATGATGATATATGTGGCTGACAATGAGAATTTGATATTCCTGGGATAATTCTGTGCCACTGTGCAGGTGTCAAAATTTGCAGAAATTAACATAGTGTGCGCAGCATTTCCTTTGATCTGTGTGCACACACACACGAAGGGCAATGGGCTGCAGTACTGTTGGCCACAACAAGAGGTCACTGAACCTGGCAAAGCCCAGCTCACATGTAAAAAAGAAGATTCCTGGCAGCTGCAGTTCTCAGCATGCGCTGGGGGAAGGAGAGGGCAGTGTGCAGAAAAGTCTGCATAAGTATGAGACCCAGCATCAGGCTGACACCCCTGTCTTGTGTCCCTGGGCTCTAGAAGTGGGAGGAAGCTGGTATCTGGAATTTGGGGTGCTCTGGGGGAGGAGGGAAAGAGGGCACAGCTGGGCTCTGGTGGGAAGGGGCTGCAAGTATCTGGGCTGAACAGGAGAGGGAAGAGGGCAGAGAAACTGGGTTGTCATAAGTATTTAACTCTATGTTCGGGGAAAATCTCGTATGCTTCTGTATTGTTACATACATTTTTGCTGACAAGTATTTTGAAGTAAATTAACAAAATAACTGACACTGGCATGATCATGTATGTTGCAGAATTTGGTTTTTGACACAATGCCCCTTCCCCAGTGTAATTTGACACTTGAAAAATCATCCTGTATAACCTCTTATATCTATGATGGAGAAATTCTTTCTATATGGCTTTCTGGGTAAAGCACTTCTGTTCCAGTATCTTTTAAAAACATATTTTATCCATAGCCACTGTAGGGACCTAATTTGATTTCCCATGTCAGTGTAATCAAACTTGTCAGGGTTGATCTCATGCGCACAGTAAAATGCTGGCTTGTATTTGTCTCTTTAGAGTGATCAGAATTACTAAAGTTAATTCATAGAATACTTTGTGAAACTTTCCTTAAAATGTACTTCATTATAAGGCACTCTAAGGAATTAATGTGTGTTACTGTTCTAGTTTTCTATAATGGTAATGTTTAGAAGCTGGCACAAGGTTAGATTGGCTTTGAGGGGATAGGGCAATCCCTTTCAACCTAAGGAAAAACAAAGATGTGAAGATTCATAATGGCTACTATTTCATTTAGCTTTGACTTTAAAGAACTTGCTGCCAGTCGTACCAATTTCTCTCTCTTGTCTTAGTATATGCCTTTGGGAGTTCTCTCTCGTGGTAAAAAAAGAAATGCAGGGAGCTGTGCAGGTGAAAATAAAAGTGGAAGATAAGTAGTGGAGTCCTGTGTGGGTACAAATGTGGGTGTGCATCTGTCAGGCTTAACTCATCTGATATGTGATCTGCATTTTTTTTTTTTTTTTTTTTTTGTACAGCAAAGCATTGGAAGGGGGTTAGGAGCACAAGTGAGCAAAGAAGGGATAGGGTTGTGCGGAAGAAGAGGCTGGCAGCCCAAAATCAGGGACTTGTGGGGTAAGAGGATCCATTAGAGGCTCCATTAGACAGATATTTTAAAATCTTACTAATGAGAAGTGTTTCTTCTGCTGAAACAACTTTGCTGTCTTTCTGGGAATTCTCTCCTTTCTGTAGTTACGCAAGATGACACTCAGCATAAGAACAATTCAGATTCTGAGGAATCCTGAAAACAACTTGGCTGCTAGGTGTATTAAAAACTGAGTGAATAATTCAAAATTCAGGAGCTGAATCCAAAAATCCCCTTCAAGAAAAGTGTGTAGTTTGAACTAAAACAGACTTTATTTCTTGGCTTTTCTGACCACAAAGGAAAATACCACCTCCCCCAGGTTTGGGTGAAAAGTTTGGTGTGTTGTTGTGGGGTTTTTTTTTTCCATTTTGGTATATTTCAGGTATTTGCATCTTGTTTTGAAATTTGTCTAAATTTCTAAAGTCATTTCAAGGTGAGCATGACACTGTTTCAAAAAGGCTGAAATAGAATGTTTTGAAAAACCTTAACAGAATTCTACCCAAATTCATGGATTGCTGTGGTGCCTGAAAAATACATTGCTAGCAAACTTCTGGAGGGGAGAAATATCCCTTCAGCTTCAGTACAATATATAATCCTTTTCAGTAAATGATGGATGTCTCTTCTACGGGTGCGGGGCAGAAACGGTGTCTTCTGCAGATTTTCAATTTGGGTTTCAAACTTGCACAGGCTCAGTTTTAAATTCTTTGTTCTCGCTGTGGAATAAATGTTACTTATTTTCCTCCCCCCAGCTTCCCTGCACCCAGGTCACATACATGCATCTTTGCATTCTGTCTAAACATGGCGTTTTAGATACTGTAAGTTAAGTACTGAGGAACTTAGCACTGCCTAGATGTGAAGCACTGAGAAAGTGGCGAACAGTCTTTCAGTTGCTCTGGGTGAAAGAGGAAATGAAGATTATCCAACAGGTGCTAGAAAGCTGATACTTATGTTATATCCCCAGCACCTTAAGGGTTTTTGGTGGGTTGTCCTGGGATAGCTATCCCAGATTTTTGATTTCTCATTAAAACTTACGATGTGGGTGCACTGCTGATCCCTTAACCAGCTGAGGTGGGGTCCTGTGCTGTTTTTATTCTCAAAGCAGATAGGGTACATTTCCCTGGAGCTTCCTGTTATATATTCCAAAGGTTGACCCCACAGTGTAAGTCTCCATTGCCCATGCCACCCCCAAGTTCCCTTCCCTGAGTCATTTAACAGGTTGTGATTGCTGGGGTTGCTGTCATCAAACCAGGCTGGTCCCCACTGGAAAATGTCGCTTTTGTTCCACCAGTCATTTAAGTTTAAAGGAACAAATTCAACTCCAAGTCCTATGGAGGAATTTAGCAGGGTGCACATCCAGCAGTTTGTAAGCACCAGCAGCAGAGGCAATGGTCTGGATGGTGTTTTTGAGCGGGTGCTCAGGTGCAGCTGAGATCACAGTGATTAGGAGGGACATCGCTGCTAATTTGGGCATCATGCTGTTGTGTGCGTTGGGACCATTGTCTAAGTATTCAGTGTTCTTGGCTTTCGCTGGTGTAGGTCCATTATGACTGTCTCACACCAATGTACATTGAAACTAGTTTCTTAGGCATGAAAAAGAAATAGATGGAGAGGAATATTTTCAGAGTTGATAATCTGACTAGACCGGGGTGGGGGTGCAGGGTCTAGGACGGAGGTTAGGTACAGAAGGGACATGGGGTGGGGGTTCAGGGAGGTGGTATGGGGTCAGAGAGTTTGGGTGCAGGAGAGGATTCTGGCCTGGGGGGGAATGTAGGAGAGTGCAGGCTCTAAAAGGGAGCTGTGACTTGGTGCAGAGTGTTTGTGGTGACCTGACACAGGGAGTTGGAGGGATGGGGTGCCAGACGCAGGCTCTGGCGTGGAAGCACTTACCTTAGCTTCTTCCAGCCAGCCGCCCTGTAGGTCCCTCAGGCAGGCTTGCTGCAGCCCCAGGGCTCAGAACAGCTGGCTGTTCCATGTGCCTCTCAGTGCTGTGGGTTGGGCAGGCAGGCTGGCTTTGCATGATGCCCCTGCCCCCAGCACAATCTCTCGGCTCCCATTGGCCAGAGCCAACAAATGGGAATTGAGAGATTATGCTGGGGGCAGGAGCTGCGTGTAAAGCTTACCCCTCCCAAGACCCAGAGAGGTGTACAGAGCAGCCTGAGCCCTGGGGCTACCCCCCTGCCTGCAAGTCCCAGAGGGGTGAGCCTTGGGCTGGATCTGGCCCGTGGGCCTTATCTTGCCCACTCCTGGACTAAAAGCTTGAAGTTCTGGCTAGGCCACATCTTTAGAACCATATAACTTCTGGGTTTTCAGTCTCTTAATATATTGTACATCTCACATGTACTGCAACACCAAGACAAAAAACCATGAGATTAGGATGATGCAGCAACTTGAATTCAGGACTGACTTATTTTTCTGGATATGTGGGTCAACTTTTTAAAAAGACACCTGCAATGAATTAAAGGAGTCTTTTATTTGTTATATTGAAGAATGTTTCAACTCTCCCTTCCCTTCTCTTCTCCTTTAACCTGTTGCTTATCTATCCTGTATAAAAGACCTCTTCTTAAGTTGGAGATACAGTGGTGGTGTGGTCACGCTCACAACAATTGAGTGCCTTGAATTTATCAGAAAACTGTCTGTCTCCAGCTAGATGAGCTTCATTGAGTTTAGGTGCTGAGAGCTTTGTTGTGGGGAAGGTAATACCAGAACCTGTTTATAAACCTAGTTTCCAAATACTCAAGATAGGTGTGGTTTTTTTTGTTTGTTTGTTTAACATTACTCTATGAAGAACATCGACTAAATCTAATTCATGCAACTGTAGAGACTATTACTCATTGTCTTACATTTTAGTTCACAAGCAGAAACATGTGAAGATACTTGCAGTAATAAACTGACATTACCTAATAGGAATGGTTCTCAGCCCAGGGTACATGTACCCATGGGGGTATACAAGTGCTATAGCAAATCCATGAACTCCTCTAGATGTCTGTTTAATTTTACGTTGTGCTACATGAAAAGCACTAGCAGAGGCGGTACAAACCAAAATGTCATACAATGTATGTCTACTGCTCTATATTATATACCTAAATTTAAGTATGGTACAGTAAACCCTTGAGATTGCACGGGTCTTGGGTTAACATGACAGCGGTGGCAGCCGTGAGTCAGGCTGCCATCCCTTACCGGAGTAGGGAAACTGCTCGTGTCAGGGCAGCAGCCTGACTCTTGGCTGCCACCCTCACAGAAGCAGTTTCCTGGGCCCTGGAGTGGGGTGGAACTGGGAATCGGGAGGCAACCTGGATCCTGGCTCCCCTCCCCTTGAAGAGCTGGGTAACTGAGGGGAGCAGTAGCTCTGGTCAGTTTCCTGGTTCCAGCCAGTGGAGTGGAGCTAGCAACCAGGGGCAGTCTGGCTCCCTGCTCCCTTCCCCTGGCTGGAGCCAGGAAACTGACCAAGGCTGCTGCCCTGGTCAGCTTCCCAGCCCTGCAAAGGGAGGGGAGCTGGGACGCCAGGCTGCCCTCTGGTTCCCAGCTCCCCATCACTCTGGGAGCTAGGAAACTGACCAGCCCACAAGGCTGCAGCATGGTTCCCCATCTCCCCTCAAATTGCCTGAAAGTTTGTTATGCGGGGGTGTTGCAGGAATGCAACCCCCATATAACTTAAGGGTTGACTGTGTATTTATCTTCCATACGCTCAGACTGACAGTCTTAAAGCAGTCCAAATTCAGAACCAGAACAGTTGTAACAAACTATGGATGAGGGAGGAGAGATCCTGTGTGTAAATGTCTAAAATGCAGTGATCAAATGGTCGACTCAAACCATCACAAATTCAGCTGCCAGAATGGTCATGTGAGTAATGCTCATCCTAGGTTAAGACTGTCTGGTGCTATGCAGACAGCTGCTTGAGGAAAGCTGTTTATAATATTTGTAAAGAGATGAATTTCCAGTTGTCTGTAGGAAATGCTATTGAAAATAATGTTTAGTTATATACACACAGCACTCAAGCATGCACTGATTCTATTCAAGTACATTAGGCAAGTCACGTTGAAAAGTGATACGTACAATCCATGCATTCAGATTATTTTGGATTAAAGGAAGATGCTAATCACGGGACCCAATAGTCTGATTTTGTTCTTTTGTGAGGTTTTTATGTTAAGACTTTGTGGTGTAGGAAGAACTCAGGAAATCACCAGTAGCTAGAAAAGGATATTTACATTTATGGTAATGTTCTAGCACAGGGATGTAACAGCAGAAAGAAAATAAACCTGAAAAATGCTTGTTAGTTGATGATGATTTTTCACTCATACCTTTAGTATTTTTTTAACATGCAGGTGAATAAGTCTGAATAACCCCTAGTCATATACAGGCATTATATCTGCAGTTATATGCTTGTTTTAATATTGTTTGAGATTAGTGTTTTGCCTTCCAATTATCTTTACAGTATACTACAAAGGGCACTTTTTTAACCTGAAAAGACTAATCCATATCACCTATACAACTTTTATGGGTTAACGTTCTCTCTCTCTCTCCCCCTCCAATTTTTACAGGACATTAGACCTTACTTCCTTCTTGAGCAACTCCTTCCAAAGCAACATCTCATCATGGCTGAGTTGTCAGCTGAAGAAATTCAATTGAAGGCCAACCAAATCACTGATGAGGTAAACTCTTTTCTCCTCCCCCCAAAAGGCTCTTGTAAGGATTCTAATAGGATAAACTGTATACTGTGCAAACTTGGCAAATGGGAAGGAGGAGGAGCCTAGAAAGAAGACTGCAAGAGCAATGCTGAATATCCCAAACTTCTGTGTCTTCACCTGGATTTTAACTTGTAGCTGTTGGGGGCCAAGGCTTTTTAACATATGAAATGCCAGGCTCCTACCTAAGTTTTGGCTCCTCCCTGATCTAAAGTGCTGAGCACCTACAACTCCCATTTGAGATCAATGAAATGTGAGTGCTCGCCTTTTTCAGTCAGACACTTGCACACATTTAGGGTCCTGAAGTTATGCTCCTATCTATAGTAATTCTCCTTGAGATACCACAGAGCAGTTTTTTTCTAGTGGAGCACTTAAATACGAACTTCATGTCATTGATCTTAGTCTGTACTGAGAAACCTGAATCAAAACTTGATGACTAATGGAAAAGACTCCTAGATCACTATATCTCTATATAGGCTTGGACAGTGGCTTCTCTCTCTCCCAGGTTTATGAAGCTTTGTGCATGACCTTTAGGAAGTCCCCAAACTTAGGAACAGCTTATTTCCAAAAGTTTGAGTTGGTTGTTGGAAGCTAAGAACATGTTGCGTCAGTCAATGTTACAAATGGTGGCTAGGTTCCCAGTCTAGTCTACAAAAGCCTAATTAAGCCATAAAGTAGCTGACATACTATATGTTGGCAATGAAAAATAGTTTAACCTTGAATGCTGGTCCTTGAGGTAAAGCAAGCTTAATGAGAGGGAGATAAGGTGGTAGGTGGTGGTTTTGAAGGGGACTTCTGGTTATTCCTTGGCTACACTCACTAGTGAGTGACCTCAAGTAGGAGGCAACCGTACAGCTGGTGGCTGGAGAAAAGTAGTATCTTCCCCTTCAGAGTGCCACTTTTCTCTAGCTGCTGGCTGTGTGACCACCCCTTGCTCCTCCTGAGTTGTCCTACCAACGTTTGCACTGCTTGCCACTCCTAGTACCTCTTTCCAGCAGTCTTGTGATCAGGGCTGTCCTTACCCATATGCAAAATACGTAGCTGCATAGGACATCCAAAATTTGGGGCACTACTGGGCACTAGTGACCACCCAGTTCTTTGTGTTCTTCTGTGGCTTTGCTTTCTCCAGGGAGGGTCTAGTTACTTTAAAAGTGAGAGCCTTCCAGACCTATTAATAGAACACTGAACCTGTGAAAGAGCCATTCAAGTGAATGAACCTGTGAAAGAGCCATTTTACAGGCATCTGCCAATCCCAAGTATGTTCTCTTGGCTTCTGGATTTACTGCTAGTCTACAGGAACTTTGAAATTTTTCATTGGTGTGTGGCTGAAGATTGTGTTGGGGGGGAAAAAAAAAATCATCTCTCTAAATTCTCACCCCTTTCTTGGGGTCACCATTGAGCAGAGTGCACCAGTTATATAGTACTGTGTAGGGTCCCATAAATCTTAAGGACATCCTCGCCTGAGGCTGCAGGTGAGCTTTTGTAATTCAGATGGCTTTTATCTGAGTGCCTGTATCTTACTCTTAGTGTTTGAGTACTTTATTGATTCTTTTAGAACATGTGCTTCACTGTTTAATCTTCTCTTTCTAGTCTTTGGAAAGCACAAGGCGGATTCTTGGCATGGCTGTTGAGGTAAGGAGCGCTTACCATCTTTGGAAGTGCATCAGTATGATGAAGCAGTGATTGGCTATACAGGGGTAGATGGTAAAAGCTAACCATACTTTATACATTTGACAAAGTACATATAGTTTGCTTTGATCTTTCAGTTTCAGTAATTTTGTAACAAAATAGTAATTGACACTTACACAGTTTTGATGCTATAATAACTGGAAACACCGTTGACTGGCGGAAGATGAAACAGACAAGTGTGCCTTGACTGAGGGGCAGAGAGGGTGAGGGAGACAAGGGCTTTAAAATATCTCTTTCCCCCCTCCCCCCGCAAAAGGATACAGAATTTGGAGATAAATTACGGTATTGGTTACCCAATGAAACTTTCGTTGCTGAGGGGAGCAGTTGTGTAAGTGGCTTTCCAGGTTGCAGCTGAATCTCTTCCACTTCCATATTGTTAGACAGGTTAGCAATAGTTGGTGTCTTGTGGCCAGTGCTAAAAGGGAAAGTAATGTTAGCGCAGCAACATAACACAGTAGAATTGAGTAACGCATCAGTTCCACAATCTGTCCAATATCTGGTAATCCATAGTAATTCCATCTGAAGCCACAAAAACACTAGTTCCCAAAGTTGAAACTTGTATCCAGCCATGATTGGTTGATTTAACTCTCAACCTATGAGGAGTAGGGCATTTGGCTGGGTTTTGGATGTGAGTGAGAAATGTCTGCTTCTGTGACGAAAGGGAAGGTCTGACCTGTCTTGGGACTCCTCATCCTCCTTGACTGCTGTCAGTGAGCCAGCAGTTGGGTGGGGTTTAGCATTATCAGCAAACTGAGAGGCATCTTTGGCAAAGGTTGTCATGGGAGGCATCTCAAGTGAATTCTTCTGGGATTCATAGTAAATTGTCTTTCTCTTCTGGGAAATATGCCAACACTTAACACAGAAGACTTCAGCTTTTATTTGCTTTTAGGTCCGCCAAAGACGGTAAAGATGTATCCTAAAAAGGAAGATTTGATTGAGGCTGTGCTCAACGGCCTTGAGATGTGGCACATACTGTTTTAGAAACAGATCCTGGCACTAATGGAGTTAACTGTAATTTGATACCAGAATCCCTAGTAATTACATATTTAATGCTGGTTTCTTCCATACTTGAGAAATTTCTACCTCCTTTAAAATCACCACACTTGATAGGAGTCTTTAAACAAACGGCCTCAAAGCAGAAAATTCTATTTTGTATGCTGATCAGTTGGATCCATGGGTCTCTGCACTGATGTGGCCACTGTGCCCCTTGGGAAATTTGAGCAATTCAGTCCAGGACTAAGCTTTTGGGATTATGTGAGTCATCCCACCTGCTCCTTCCTTTCTCACTTACCAGAGCTGTTCTTGGGGGGGGTGGTTTGTTTGTTTTTTTTTTTTGTTTGGCCTACAGTTGAACAAAGTAGCTACCTTTCTCCAAAGGGCAAGTGGCTGGTCTGATCTGGAATCCAGAGAGTGGGCTCATCTTACTTCCTCTGGAGAAATATGTATCACTTCTCTTGCCTATGCTGGCCATCAGATGGGAAAGCCTTACCCACTGGGCATTGACTTAGGTGATGTGTTTGTGAATTGTGTGTATTTAAATATCTGAGTACAGCAAATCCCTTGAAATAACTTTCTTTCCTGGATAACTCAAAGGGGATTCCCATCTAATTTTTTTTTTTTCCCTACAGTGAGCAAGAGATTCAGTCCAAGTTTTCTTTTTTTAAAGAACATTGGAAGTGTCTTTTAAAAAAAAAAAAGGCTATTAAAGTACAGTTTCAACCAGAATCGCAATTTTATCATTGTTTATCACGTGATAGGATCACTTAAAGTTACTAAGGGCTGAGCTATGCAGTGCAGATCACATTGACTTTAAGTGGTGTTCACACTTGTATTATCAACATTGTACTCGATCAGCATAATTACTCCACTTCCATGAGAGGCAGAAACAATCTTCACCCTGTAGGCTACAGCTGTGCCAGTGAAGTGCAGTAGTGTGGGCTTGTCCATAGCTGTGTTCTGTAGTGCAACCTTCCATTATATAGTGCCTCAGAGCAGGTGTTACTCTAGGCAGCATTAGAGCTTTTGACTTGTTCAGTGCACCAACACAGTGTTTCTGCAAATGCCCTTTTTTCTTTTTTTACAGTCGCAGGATGCAGGAATCAAGACCATCACCATGCTGGATGAACAAGGAGGTGAATTCCACCTGTGTGCTAAACAGAGTTGTGAATGTTAAGTTTTAATGGTCTGCAGTAATAAGTACTTAGGTTGGGTGTCTTAATTAATCACTCTTGACTCTAGGAAACTCACTTTGGGTGTGTCTACACTAGGAACTAACTTTGAGGTTAGGCACAACTTTGAAGTTAGCCACCAGAGAGCCTACAAACACTTTCCCTCCCTTCAAAGTAGGGAGACCAGCTTCAAAGTCCTTACTCCATTCCTGGGAATGGAGTAGTGCCCCCCCTTTGAAGTAGGGCATGTGTAGACTCAATGTCAAAGTTGTACTTCAAAGTAAGCAACTTCGAAGTTCTTTTTGTAGTGTAAACAGAGCCTTTGATATTTGAAATGAGGTGGTTTCACTAGTCAGATGTTCCTATGTTTGTGTAATTATAGTATTTAAGATTTAGGACTGGCTCATGTAACCACAGTTTGCAGGCTGTGCATCTAACTGTACTATAGAGCACTGTTCCTTAAACTTTGAGACCACGGAACACTGCATAATATTTATGTGGAATACTTATGAAAAATTTCTTCTTTGTTAGACCAAAAAAGCAAACCACAACATATGCAGCAAAACCAAAATGAAGCAATTTAATCAGCTATCAAAGTAATGAACTAACATTTGTATCCGGTTTTAATAACAAAATATATACCATCAGTGTGTGTTTTTTAAGACTCTTGTGGCACACCTCCTGAGTTGACAGAACTCCAGGGTTCTGCAGAACATAGTTTTAAAAAAAACACTGCTATAGAGACTCTTCCCTAGCCTAAGTGTCTAAGATGTTAATTTTTTTTTTAAGTAAATGGCTGGACAAAACTATTGCACTATGGAAAAAAAAAATCTTTTAGTTTGCTGGAAACCTAAAATCAAATTTCTATTGCAGCATATGCAGCTGTTTGCATTGGGTTAAAAAAAACCCCGATGGGGAAGACCAGCTTGAGTATACAGATGCTAACACGTCAGAGAAAATCTTCCCCTCTGAAGCTATGTCTAGACTGCAGGCTTCCATTGACTAAACTTCAGTCAACGGGAGAGCGCACGTACAGACTGCAAATCTGTTGGCAGAGATCTGCTGGTTGAGAGCATTCTGTTGGCATCCCTGTACACCTTCTTTCACAGGGAAGAAGGGATGTCTCAACAGAGGGGTTTTTTCTGACATTTGACCCCATGTGGACAGGCCAAATGTAGGAAAAGCCTCTCCCGACAGAACTGTCAGCAAAAGACATGCATATGTGTATCTTTTGCTGACAGTTAGTTCTCAGCAATCTAGATATACCTGAGAGATTAAGCATTATTAAACTCCTGTGTGTTTTGTAACTATTTTTTTTTTTTTTTAAAAGAAAAACTAAACCATATAGAAGAAGGCATGGACCAGATAAACAAGGACATGAGAGAAGCCGAAAAGACCTTGACAGAACTCAACAAGTGTTGTGGTCTCTGTGTCTGTCCTTGCAACAGGTCAGCTAACAAGTTCAGGCTTTGGTCTTAATTTCTGAGGTACCACATAAAAAGTACCCTTTTTGAGGAACATTTAGAGGTGAAATAAGTAAAGAAAACGTATTTTACTTGCTCTTGGCATCAAAACTACACTGAAAAGAGTCAACATTCCCTGAGTGCCTTTTAGGGAAATTCATTGCAATGTGCTGAGGAATGTACCATTAGACAGAGATTAGGAGCTAAAACCTACTTGCAGTAATCGCATTCTAGTTAATTTTTTTTTTCTTCCCCTTTCTAAAAGGATCCAGTGGAATTTTGAAATTTTATTCCAAGTGTTTTTCTGTATTGAGGGAAGACTGGTAATATGTACTGGGTCACTGAGTTACTTTTTCCATTCTTGGAATGGCATGAGAGGAAGGTGAATGAAAGTATTATGGCATTTATTTTTGGAGAGGAGGAACACATTCTAGAATTTAGTAGCACTCAAGTTAGTATATGTTGGGGTCTGAATGGGAAAAGGAAAACCAGAATAAGCATTATTCTTACTAGCAGTGTGCATTGTAAGCTGGGTGCTTGTGCAGCCACTCAGGAGAGATTCAGATGCTGCCCAGCTTGATTAGCAGAGTACCTAAAGCTAGGTTTCCATTTTTACTATTGGTTTATGCTCACACATTCTTCAGTGCACATAAAAATTATTCGATTCCTGGTTGGGAAAAGACTAAAGGGAACATTGCTTGTTAGCTTTAAAAGTCTCCCATAATTTTTTCATTCTCTATTTTGCAAGCTTTTGTCATAGTGCCTTATTTGGAATTAGTATCACCAAGTGACATCTCAAATGTCAGTTAAAAGGCTTTTAGATCCTAATGGATGGTATTTCTGGTGTAGTTTCAAACATCTGTAGGAAAAAGAGCAGAGAAGAATGCATTGTTGTTGTCACATTTTCCCCACTTCCAAGAAATGATTGCCCTTGACAAAAATGTGTAATACCATTAAATCTGGGCAGATCATCGATCAAGACCACACTTCTTGTATCTGCAATGGAATTTGTGGCACTTGGGAACAAATTTAATTTCGATAGGTGACTTTCACAGTGAGATGGCTTGGAGTGTGCTGATGGGTATTAGAAAAGCAGTGATGAGAGCAAGAGAAGAAGAAACTATACTGAATGGAACTGAGAAATGCTGATAGTCCTCTCACCCCAATGTCCATTTGCAAGTGGCTTTGCTAGTGCTTAACACTGATGCAAGAGATCAATCTTCCACACACATGCTGAATTTAAACACCACGCTACACACAACTAAATGCTAAACGTTAGTTATCTGTTAGTCTATAAGGTGCCACAGGACTTTGTTGTTTTTGCAGATACAGACTAACACTGCTACCCCTCTGAAACTAAATGTTGCTGTCCTTCTACTTCATTTAGATTGCTTGGTTCAGAAAGCAGCTTTAAGTAAAGGACTTCAGCTGGAAAAAAAACTGTCACTAACTGCTTGCTTGCTTTTTTGGATGGGTTTTTTCACTGTTCTCTTTTTTTCATTCTCTCCTAACATACTCATCTCTCACTTAATTAATAAAAATGAAGATTTAAAAACTAGAAGCTGGATTCAATTAACTGGTGAAAGCGGACTTTAGGACAAGGTCAATCTTGTGACACAGCCTGTACTGTTAACCATCTGTCTAAGGTGATGTTCTAACTGGGTATGTGTTTGCATGGGCATGCTGTTTGCAAGACATGTGACTGTGGCTTTGTGATGGTCCAGTGTAACTCTGTCTTTAGACCGCACATTAGAGTGGATTAGGCATAGTAACCTAGTAACTCTGGCCAAGCCTGTTGAGCAGAGTAACCTATTAACTCTGGCATTCTTTGAAGCCAGTTGTCTGCCATTTTCGTCATTCTCAGAAAACAAATGCAAAGTTGCCCTTATTCTTGCAGATAAAACTTGAGCAGAGATACTTCATCTGATATTTATTGCATTTTGGAAAGGTGCCTTTTGGTCTAAATCCAGTCTACCAGTGTAACCCTTTGGTTAGGAAGTAACTTTTTTTCTCAAAATGTTTAAGTGGCATAGCTCCTACTGCACAGGAACTTATACTCTTATAAAAGAGACTATGCTGTACTAGTAAGTGTCCCACATTAGGTTGGCTATATTTTTTTCTTAACTGCTTTAACTACTTTGTTACAGTTAAAGCAAGTAAGACCAGTTTTTTTTTTTGTGTGTGTGGACAAGTAGACCTAGTTCACGCTGCAGAGTCTTGTCACAGAAAGTTAAGCTGTTTTTTGTTTTAAAACACTTTGATTTTAAATCACTGTTGCATGCCCACACTATGCCCCTTGTGTGGGCTGAATGCATCCCACTGTGTAACAATCGTAGGGTGCTTTCGGAAGGGTTATAGTGCCTCATGACACGTTTCTCAATCTCCTTGTTCAATGGGCATCCTGCTAGATTCCCAGCTGCTTTTCAACTGAATTATATGGGGAGGCAGCTGAGAGAGTTACAGGGAGTGAGTGGTGGGGAGAATGAGGTGTCAGGTATGGAGTGGGGGGGGGGCAGTATTTGGAGGAGAGTGTTGGCATGCTATCCCCCAAGTTCACAGCCAAGGGAAGCAATCCCCCCTGATGTTGGGGGAGGGGGAGAACCTTGGGCATCAGCCCCAGCTTGCCTCCATGAAAGAGCAGCCTTCCATGTTCGTGATCGGTTTGTTGCTGTAGCTGAGTGGCATGCTCAACTGTCACAACTTCCAAGGCTTTAAAGTGAGGGGAGTGCATACCTGTGTAGCAGGAATGAAGAGCATCTGAGCTCATGACAGTAGGCAGAGTGGTCATGGTAGTCATTATAGGATACAGGGGAAAGCCATTTAGGATAATATAATGGGGTGTGTAAGCTGATGCTGTCACTTATAAGATTGCCACAAAAAACTTTATGCCTCACTGAGTGGGGGGTTTATTTTGTTAACAAACTGGCATTGCAGTATGTGTGCCTCTGTTTTGCCACCAAGAGCTGCCTTTTGGTGGCAAAACTCTTCAGTATAGACAAGGTTTTAGTGACATAGGCCCACAAGTATTGTTGAAAGTCAAAAGACCAGTGGCTTTCAATAGCAATTGTGTTGCAGTCTTCTTGGGCGCTACTTAATAGGGGAGTGAAAGAGAAACAAATCTGGAAATGGCAGAAGTGCTAAATGCCTCTTGTTTTCACCAAAATGGCTAGTAGTGATCAGATGTCTAACATGATGAATATCAGTGGAAAATTGGGGGGATGTGAGCCTAAAATAAGGAAGGAACAAGATGAAAATTACTTGAGCAAGTTAGATGTCTTCGCATTGGTTGGGACTGATAAAAATAAATAGTAAATTACCTGAGGTGACTGAGGAAAATGAGGCATTAGCAATTATGTATTTAAAAACTCTGGCTCTTTACTCTCCATTCCTGTGGAGTCTGTCCCTATCTATAAAATGGGAAATAAGGACAACCCAGGGAATTATAGCCCAGTTACCATGGCTTAACTGCAGTACCCAGAAAGATAATGGAGCAGATCAAGTCATCTTACTTATCACCTTAACTGTTGGGGTGTTTGCAATGGTCAGCATAGATTTGTCAAGAACAAATCACAACCAGCCAATCTAATTTTCTTTGACAAGGAAGCAAGGGTCCTGGGCATAGGGTGGGGGAGGAAGCAGTAAATGTCTTAGCTTGACTTTAAGATAGAGATTTAGCTATTTATATTGCATGAGTGGCTTATAAACTGGGGAAGTGTAGCCTAAGTGAAGCTACTGTAACATGTGCATAACTGGCTGAAAATACTGAGATTATTGGAGATACACACACCTCTCCTAGAGCTGGAAGGGATCTTGGGAGGTCATCTAGTCCAGTCCCCTGCCCTCTTGGCAGGGCCAAGCAGCATCCCTGACACCTATTTGCCCCAGTCCGTAAATGGCCTCCTTGAGGATTGAACTCTCATGTCTGGGTTTTAGCAGGCCAATGCTCAAACCACTGAGCTATCACTCCCCGCAGAGTATAGTTCAGTGTTCATAGCCAAGCAAGAAGGGTATTTTGAAAGGGATCCTACAGGGCTCAATCCTGGATCTGGTTTTCTTCAATATCATCATGGACTATGTAGATCATGGCAAAGAGTACACTGCTAAAGTTTTTAGACTGCACCAGGCTGGGAGGCGATGCAGGTGTTCTGGAGGATAGGATTTAAATTCAAAATGATCTCAAACTAGAGAAATTACCTGAGTAAAAAGAATGAAACTCAATGTAGACAAGAGTGCTACCCGTAAGAAGGAAAAAACAATGGTACACATACAAAATGGGAAATAACTGTCTAAAAGGAATACACCAGAAAAGGATCTGGGGGTCATAGTGGAACACAAACCAAATAGAAGTCGTCAATGCGATACTGTTGCAAAAATAAACCAGAATTGTAATTTTGGGATATCACAGAGGTAGCTGTATTACCCAGAACTTCCAGATCTGAAAAAGTGGGTTTGTCCCACAAGCGTATCACCAATCATTTTGTTAGTCTCTTAAAGTGCTACAGGACTACCTTTTTTTTTTTTTTTTTTTTTTTTTTTTTTTTTTTTTTTATTTCTGGGATGTATTAGCCAGAAATTGCATGAAAAAATTGTGCAGTACCTTTTTGCATATTTCCTGCTGATTAGGCCTCATTTGAAATAGTGTCCAGTCCTGCACACCACATTTCAGGAAAGAAATGGACAAACTGCTGAAAGTCCAGAGAAGCAATGAAAATGTCATTTTGTAGAAAAATGATCTGTGAGGAAAGATGGGGGCGAGGGTAGGAACTGGGGAATTGGATTTATTTAGTGGAGAGTGGGGTGGGGGGGGGGGGAGACGATAAATCTTCAAGTATGCAAAAGGGGGAGGGTGAAAAATTGTTTTGCTACTTTGGTTAAGCAGTGGACTTGAATTGCAGCAAGGGAGTTTTAGGTTGGACATTAGGAGAAACTTAACTCGGGATAGTGGAGCACTGCATCAAATAGCCTAGAAAGGCTGTGGAATCTGTCATTGAAAATTCTTTTAAGAAGGTAAGACAAACTCCTTTCAGAAGTGGTCTAGTTATTCCTTAGCTGTTCCTTGAGTGTAGGGTACTGGCCTAGATGACCTATTGAGGCCCTTTCTAGTTGTAACAGCTATGAAATCACTTGAGTGCCTCTTGAAAATCAGACCCTGAAGAAAGATCTCTTCCCTCACCAGCTTGGGGAAGAAAACTAATCTAGTGTCCTCTTATCCTGCTGTTGATCTGACATGTTTGGTCTATCTCTTTTTGATAGAACAAAGAATTTTGAGTCTGGCAAGTCATACAAGTCAACCTGGGGTGATGGTGTGGAGAATTCAACAGACCATGTTGTATCCAAGCAGCCAGGACGTTTAACAAATAACCAGCAACAGCCACAGACCACTGGAGGAGCAAGTGGGGGATATATTACACGGTATGTTTGTCCATCTTCCACCAAATGTGTGCTCTTAAGATACCACTTGGCTTCTTCCTTGCAGAATGCATTAAAGTCTTATAGTTGAAAGCAATTCACCAAAGGCTTCTTTGCCAATCATTTAGTGACTTATTTTATTTATTTATTTATTTTTAAATGTATCTGTCGTTTCACTCTTTAGTGTGGCTCGGAGCATTTACTTCAAATGGTCTCTGGACGCATATGAGCTTGTAGAATATTCACCACAGAAATCTGAACATTAGGATTTGCTTGGTCATATAATGACCAGGGCATCTGATGCACAGAATTTGAATCCCCTTCTTGTACAGTAGAGCATAACACGTGTGTGTTAAATTGAGACCATTTTAATAAAATGACTGATTTCAGCAAAACGAATTTAAAGACCTAGTAGAGTGCTTCCTGCTTGAGCAGATGGTGTTAATCTGAAGTAGCTCCTCTCCCCTCCCCTCTCCACTCTAAAAATGTGGGTGTAGGTTGTGATGAGACAGGTGTTTTAGTGGAGATTATTGAGCAAAATTTTGGCAGTGGGGAAGCAACTTCTGGGTACATGAACACAGGAGGTCTCCTACTTTCAACAGGATAACAAATGATGCCAGAGAGGATGAGATGGAGGAAAATCTCTCTCAGGTGGGAAATATCCTGGGGCACTTGAAAAACATGGCTTTGGATATGGGCAATGAGATTGATTCACAGAACAAGCAAATAGACCGGATAAATGAGAAGGTAAGAGTCAAATCTGGTTTTCTCTTCCACCTTGGCTAAAATGACACAAGAAGCATTGTGTAATACTCTAAATTAATGGGTTCGCAGTGCTAAAACCAGTAGTTTCACTTGCTGAATTGCTTGAAGGGCTTGCTAAAGAGATTGGACTTCTTCCCTCTAATCATTCTGCCTTGGCTCAGCAGGGGCTGGTAACTTTGCAAATCTGTGAAGTGCTCATCTCCCCTCCCACCTTTCCCAATGGAAGCACCTTGCTTTTCTGTGGTCAGGTCCATAAAGAAATTTCGACATAGCTTTTGACCCTTTTTGTCAAACCAGACTTTATACTTTGGGACATGGTAACCGTTATACCCCAGATAAAAGCTTTCCTTAAGTGGTGTATTAAATTTTAACAGTAGATTAAATATTTTTAAAGCTTTTCATATTTCATCTTCAGTCACCTGGAGTTCTTACACATGCTTTTCCTCTTTCAGGCGGATACCAACAAAGATCGCATTGAGCAAGCTAATGTCAGAGCCAAGAAACTTATTGATGGTTAAAGAGCTTTCTGCTACTGTCCAATGTCTCTCTCCAGCTGCAAGTCACCATTTTCATATCTGAAATTTTCTGTATATCACATCGGGGTAGTGGAATCAGGAAGTGAATGAAGCAGGATGCTCTTAAAGTAACTTTTTTTTTCTTAATCCTTGTATGCAGATTTTGTTTTGACTACATATGCCCCTCCCTTTCAGAAGGGGCACTGAGGCACTTCAGAACGGGTTAATGAGACACTAATATGCATATTCAGCACCTCATTAGTACAATGGTGGTCAGTTGTACTTCGAAACGCAGATTGGCTAGATAGACACGGGCACTTCAAAATAAGCACCACGCTTTGAAATTCTCGTATTCTCAATCCATTTTGGGAATAAGCAAATTCAAAAGTGTGGCACTTGTTTTGAAGCACCCGCATCTATCCAGCCAGTCTGCATTTTGAGAGCAGCACTTTCAAAGCACAACTGGCCACCATTATGCTAATGAGGTGCTGAATATTAACCTGTTCCTAAGTGCCAAGTTAACAATGCCGCTTCTGAAAGGGAGGAGCATGTGTATGACATGGCCCATTAGAGCAGCAACATAGCTTTCTCCTAATCGTCCGCCCTACGTTTCTTAAACTGCTTAGGGCTTAGTTTCACAGCACTGAGAATGTTCTTCCAATCCTCCATAACACAAAGTATTCTATTAAAATGGAGTAAAGCGTGGTATAATTGTGGAAAGGCTGGAGAGGATACTTTATACATTTTTTGAGTTAAGTGCCTCACTGAGAGTTGAGTGTTCTCACTAAAATAGGGAGTCGGTGATGCTTATTACTTGTATTTCTATGGTTATCCTGCTAACCTAATTTTTATGGACACTTTTTTTTTTATTTTAACTTTCTATATATAAAAGAGTGGGCGTTCCTAAACTACCAACTAAAGAGGTTCTGGCCCAATGGCTACTTGTGGGTTGAGGGCTTTAAAACATCAGCTGTAATTTGAAAGCTATTGAAATGGGAATAGATGCATTTTTATTCTTTGAATGCAAAATATTGATACTGTGATTCGCATATTGTGCATCATTTTCTGTTAATTGTGTATAACTGATTTTTTTTTTTTAAACACCATGCACCTATTTTATTGAAGAGAAGAAAACTGTTCCTATATGTATGTAATGGAAAAGATTTTACATAGCCTCTTTCATTTAAAAATAAGCTCAAAGCTATAGACAAATTTAAGATTAATTGAAAATTTAGATCTCCTGGAAAATGTCAAACTCTGAATCTGACCACCTATATAGTAAGCATACAAATTTCTTATTGGGATGTTGTGTCAAATTTACCTCTCAGTTCTCCAGGAAATTTAGCCTGTTCTGTTCTTTCTCCACTGTAGTACCACAAATCTCACCATGTTCTGTTCTTTCATGTCTTTAAGCACCTTTTTAAAATACTGTGAATGGATATGAAATGAATGAGAACAAATTTCTTCACACTAAGTTTTTCTTACTCTTGGTTTAAACCATGTGTATATACAGTCACCCTCTATTCTGTATGATACTTCTGAACTGTGCATGTGCTACCTTCCCACCTAGTATTAAATTAATATCCACACTCTTCACTTGCTCAAAAGCTGTTTCCTGAAGTTTAAATTACTTAGCAGTGTCACAGCAAGTAGGGCACTTGAAATACTAGCTTACTGCAATGAATGGTTCATGTGAAGGAACAACTTTTTGTTCCTCTTTCTTCCCTTGTTTTGGAAGTAAGATGCTTGCTCTAGCTTACCATAATAAACCAGTTTATGGATGGAACTACAGAAGCTACAGTGTAAAAGGTTCCGAATCCAAGTTGAACCTGAGCATTACCATCAGTCTTTTTTGCAACAAACTATGAACAAATGTAGATTCCTATTTGTCTTGGAATAAACTTAGCCAGTCTTTTTTGTTACCAAGGTTCTAGTGATTCCTATTTGAGGAAGGTTGAAGCAGTTTTGAATCTCATGTAGCCTCAAAGGGAAAGTGATGGTTTCAAATAATATAATCTATGATGATATTGGATTGTAATTGGGGGGGGGGGGGATCTCCCCGCCCCCCCCCCTCCCCAATCCCAGTGATTTAGTTAAGGAATGACCGAATTAATTGCATTCAAGCTCGCTTATTCTTAGCAAAACAGCTGGCCAACATTTGGTAGCTGTTGTAGAAAATCCTAGGGTAGATAGTAATTTTGGTGACTCTGTAAATGGGATGTGTTGCACTCCATTAGTTATCAGTTCATTTCAGGGGCTACTTTAAATGAATTCATACAAAAGGGAGAATTGCTAGATATAGTAAGCAGAAAGCCTTGGGAAATCTAGTCTAGATTTAGGAAGAAAACGTCTTTGGGTGATGGAAATATCTCTAGGTTTGCTACTTGTCATGACTTCCAAAACAACTAGAAGGAAAATGGGTTTTTAATTAATGATATGTGCCTTATTAGTAGCTAAGGAGACATTAATATACAAAACTTAATTAGCAAAGAGGCATTCATGATGCCTTTGCCCACTGGTACAGTAAAACCTCCAGCATGTGAAAGCTTAAGGGATTCCAGTACCCAATAAAACTTTCTTACACTGATTTTAAGAGGCTTAGTTGAAATCTTTTATACAGAGCATGTCTCTTGCTTTTTTCAACCTTAAAGGTGGTGACATAGTGCTAGAATGGAAGAATTAAACTGTTTTATTCCACCTGTAATGTTGCAGAACTCTATTGTTGCTTGTACCACTTCTTCTCCCCCACCTTCATCACATCTTACCTCATATTTGACTCCTTCCCCCAAGATATTACAACAGATACTTTGGAACCTCTTTAATCTAGCCTATGTTGCTTGCCATGGTTGCTGCCTGAAAGATTCTTTAATCCCTGGGAGGGTGCTGTAGGGGTGAGAGTGAGGCATTTACTTGGTGCCCTGCCCACAGGCACCCCTCAACCCCTATGGAAGTGGTGGAGAAAAGCTCCAGGATTAGTGCCATTCCCTCAGCTGGTGGTAGGGACAGCAACAGTGTGCAGTGCTGCTTCCTCTTGTCCTCTACTTCCAGGTTTTATACTAGGGGGTTTTTCCAGATTAGGGACACCTGCAATACAGAGGTTCAAGTGTACTACATACATTAGATAAGGTGTGCTGTGTCAGTGATACATGGAAGATGAGGATCAAAGCTTAAATTGTGCTTTTCATGACCGTTATGAAGCTTGTCTGGAGGACTTACAACTCCCATATGCCATACTGAGCTATGAGTTTATTAGCTGAATTTTGTTTTTATAATGTACAAATCTGGGGTCCTTGAAGGAGTCAGTGCCTTAATGTTCCAAGTGCTTGTTAAAAGCATTGTATTACATATCATTGTGTTATCATACTTTCTGGAAAGAAAATAAACAATTTATATGCATCTTCCAAAGTCACTGAGACTTTTTTCTTAAATGGCATTAAATCTGAAGATTTCGGTTTCTTTTATTCACTGTAGAATTTAAAACAAAAAGCAGTCAAGTAGCACTTTAAAGACTAGCAAAATGGTTTATTAGGTGAGCTTTCGTGGGACAGACCCACTTCTTCAGACCAGAACAGACTCAATATTTAAGGCACAGAGAACCAAAAACAGTAAGCAAGGAGGACAAATCAGAAAAAGATAATCAAGGTGAGCAAATCAGAGAGTGGAGGGAGGGGGAGAGGTCAAGAATTAGATTGAGCCAAGTATGCAGACAAGCCCCATGATGGGAACTTTGAGTGCTCTCGTACGGGTTTTTGTATATTGCCATTTCTGATATCTGATTTGTGTGTTTGTTCTTTTACATAGAGACTGAGCTAACCTTGTTATCCCCACCCTTGCTCTGGCTTATTTATACCTGGCCCTGCAGATTTCCATGACCAGCATCTGAAGTGAGTCTGTGCTCACAGAAGCTCATGCTCAAAACTTTTCTGTTAGGCTATAAGGTACCACAGGACCCTTCGTTGCTGTTACAGATCCAGACTAACACAGCTACCCCTCCGATACTACTTGTGTACAGACTCTCCATGGGATCTTCTGAAAAAGCTTGCTAGTGTAGAAGCAGCCTTTTACTCTAGGCTGCTGGTGCATACAATGTAGTGCACTGTATAGTTTCATCTTTTGTATTCAGACCCTATCAGTAAATATCCATTGACTTATGATGTGGACATGTCAAATAGGTACGAAACTCTTGAAGCTGCAAGTCTCATTTTACCAATGCACTTAATTCCAGTTCATATTTAGGCAGAATTTGAAATGGCAATAGCCTGGTTAAATTATGTAAATGGATAGTGGTGACAGGTGTAAGAATGGAAGGGGAAGTGAGGCATCTTAAACAGAATCAAAAAGTTTAAATGTGTTGAATAGGCATGTATAAGGAAGACAAAGGGCTGCTGAGCCACATGCAGACTATTTTAGTTACTGTAGTTAAATTAGTTTTAACAGAAGGATTGTATTTTACTACAAAAATGAACCTAATAGTATGCTAGGTTACTGTAGCTATTTGAAAAGTTTGCTATTTCAAAGGCTGTGTCTACACTAGCCCCAAACTTCAAAATGGCCATTTTGAAGATTACTAATGAAGTGCTGAAATATGTATTCAGTACTTCATTAGCATGTGGGCAGCCACAGCACTTTGAAATTGACACACCTCACCGCCACATGGCTCATCCCAACAGGGCTCCTTTTTGAAAGGACCCCACCTACTTTGAAGTTTTAAATGTGTTTGAAATGGCCATTTTGAAGTTTTGGGCTAGCGTAGACACAGCCGAAGTGAGGTAAAATGGCTGCTTTGCATACCTATTTCCCATTTTTTGCCTTTGGCCTGACAAGTGGTTGGCTTCTTCACTGCTGGAGAAAAACCTATACCAGTAGCCTCTTAATTGAATCATGCCCATCTTGCTCAATTATGGTGTCCTTGAGGATGTGGAATCTGTGCAAAGACATTTATTCTATTTACCTGATTGTGCCTTGCATGCTTTTTTCTTTCAACTGACTTACAAAAATGATACTGTTCTCTTGAATTGGTGTGACAGTGGCATACTGCAAACTTGAATTTACATCAGATGTTCATTGAGGGTAGAAGACAAAAGTCAACTTGTCCACCACAGCAGCTGAGTTTTTTTAATTTGTAAATTCCCAGTACCTCTTCTGGTTTCAATTGAATGACACTTCCTACAACTGACAACATGAACTTTGTGATTAAAATGCACAACTATGTTCCTACTGTATAGCTCTGAGAAAATCAGGAGAGAGTCGGAGTGCCTCTTAGATTTTACGGCACAGGAAAGGACTCTATTGGCCCATCTCCTACCACCACACATCAGTGAACAAATACTCTGCCCCAGAAGATAAAATGTACTCACAAGTCACTGAGCTTTAATATAAACTACAGGTGTGGGAAAGAGGTGGCAGAACAAGTCTGTACTTAAGCCATTAAACATTTCAGGGGATGGGTGGTCTGTGCTAGCTGAAGTATAATATGGAACAGATTAGTCAGGGGCTGTTTAGCAGCCAAACAAAGGCACTAATCAGTTTTTTTTCAGTTTACAGAGAGCAAGAGCAGGCCTGATTTTTAAAAAGCAGTACTTCTCACTGGTCCCTACTGTAGAGCTGCCACATGTGAGAATCTGAAATACACTGAAGGCAACAGTACCTACCAGGCTATTGTATGAAAGAGTATTTTCACTACTGCAAGGTTCAGCCTAATAGTATGTATTGAAGACTCATATTATGTCAAGTGCCACATTCCCATACTAACCAAGTCTTGAATAAGATTCTGTGTGTTTGTCCTACTCCCCAGCAAGCAGCATGATGCAGGCTGACTTCTGTTACAGTTCCAAGACAGTAGCTTAAACTACATTACTAGGTGGCTGGTAATCACAGTATTCCTTGTCTAGCTGGGGTTTAGAAAACTAATGTCTAGTCACTTGAGCAGAGGTAAAAGATCAGTACTTTAAGGATAAATACTGTACTTTCCAGTTTTCCACTGCTTGAAGGAATTGAGCTCAATATTAAAGATGGCTACCATGTTAATGATGGTATTGCTCCATTCCTAAAGCCACCCTACAGCTAGGTGGCATACAATGAACAAAATTAAACCCACACAAAGTTGTCCCTTTAAAAAAAATACCTGCTCCTATGTGCTAGGATCAAAGATTCACTGACACTATACAACGTAACCAGTTCCCAGAACGAAACAGTTTAAGGAGCTTAAATACATTCAGTGTTTTATCTTACAGCTTTTGGGAGTTTAGCCACATTGCTTTAGGCACATACAGTATATACCATTGTGAAGGAGGAAGTTAAATGCCACTCTGCAAATTAAATTTACATCTCTTGAACCTTCTCTGTAACACCTTCTCTATGACCTACCTTTCCCAACAGTTTCAAAGGGTTTACATATTACTCAGTACTTATCCTCATGTACATCCATCCATGGAACAGATGAAGCATTTTAGTGACTTCCCCACCCCTGATGCAGAAGGGCCTGTTTCTTAGTAAACTAGTGGTAGTCTGCAATTTCTATGCAACTTTCCTAACAGAATTTCTACATAATCATAGTTGAACAGGCAGTAGCATTTAGCAGCCATTTTGGCTTTTCAAAAAGGAGTGTCTTTATTGTTAAATAGTTTCATACAAAAAAATCTAATATAGATTGGTAAAATAAATCCTTTTCATTAGCTTAATTCAGTCACATTGCAGTGGCAAAAAATATTAGAATTGACATTTAAGCTACATAATTTTTTTAAAATGTTGTAAAATCCACAATTAAATCCATTAGTTATCTATTTTAGTGCCTGTTATGTAGGTGCATACATTTTTAGCTCTTGCTGGGTGCTTTTGGTAGTAAGGCAGCTGTAATAATGTGAAAAAGTTTAGACATGGCTCTGCAGACGTAAGGACTCATCAGTGCAAGGATTACAGCTTTTCCAGCAAACTAGAGCTGACTGAAAACACAATCTGTCAAGTAGTCCATTAAAGAGCACTATCTTCAAGCAGAAGGGACTAGTGCATTTCTCCATCAGCTAGAACATCTATAAATTGTATTGTGAATTGATACAACTGGTACAAGAAAAAGATGATAGTCAATGTTTTCTAAAATAGGTAATGTAAAATAGACTTCAACAATGTGAACTTTGTGCTTCATGAAGTGTACACAGTTTAGTATTACAACATAAGTAAAAGTTAACCCCCATGCTAGATTATATTTACAAGTAGTATAATTAGTATTTTTGGAATTATTGTGGTAGCAGAGCAGCAGTACACTACTAGGCAAGTGTATTTTAGATGCAAGTAACCTGCTCTAAACAACAGTCAACTCTCCTTTATCAGGAAGCAATAGCAACTGTTGTGATAAAAGCTTATGTCCTCTCCCTCAGTGAGTGAGGCATACATACCTCTTTCTCCCCCTACAAGTCATCCTGCAAAGGAAGAACAACAGAAAGTAAGGGAGTCAGCCACCAGTATAACAGCTTCTAGCCAAATTTAACAGTTCAGTGCCCAGGCTGCTACTTGCCAGATTTTTATTTGAAGTGGCAGAGGTAGCGACATGGACTTATGAAACTAGTATGGTCAAATTTCCTCATTGCCATCATCGAGCCCCACACTTTCAGTCTTGCTGTAAGTTCTTATTTCAGACAGACAGTGCTGCTTCAGTCACCATCTTCCAGTGATACAGACTTGGCACAGCAGTCCATCAAACAAACTTCTTCTTGGTAGCTGTGAACCGCTCCATGTACTAAAAAGGAGAGAGCGAAGAGAAAGTTGTTTGTTCTGAAACCGGAAAGTCGCTTATACAAAAGCTGCATTGAAACTGACCATTCCTGACTTCACCCAGAAAAGAAGTCACACACAAGCTGTACTAACTCATTTGTGCAGAAAGGAAATTATACAGTAGTGAACTTGTTAATGAGTTAGTAACTTTACATAGATATATACAGCCTGCCAACCAATACACTAACTGTCACACACAAAGTGCCCCATTGTTGGGTTTAGCGAATGCAGTGTGAATTAAGTAAATACTGCAGACAACCCTTTGTTACTCCTAGCTTTTACCCACTCTTATTCATGAAGAGGCTTTGATATCTTATGATAAATTGACATACCACCATCTTAGCACCAGCTTGGTTGCACTTCACAGGCTAAACAGACAAACATCCACAAAAATACAGTTGTCATTGAAGTTTTTTTTTTAAAGCTTCCACAGAACAATTTGGGGTGGGAAAGAAGCAGGGATGGTGCTGGCTTAATCTATTGTGACAAGCTGTGTCGACACTCAGTTCTGTCAACAGAAGGCACTGTCGACAGAGCATCTATCTACATAACACATCCACACCTAATACAGGCTCAGCCTGTCAACACCCTCTCTCAACAGAACAGCCAACCGGAAGCCCTCTCTGTCGACAGAAGGGCTGGCCAAAAAGTACATTTTTTTTCTTGGAAAAAAATAATCTTAGTTATATTCTACATATATATTGGGAAAGACCAAAGCCCATAATTCATGGGACCAACCTGCATTTAACATTTTCACGATTTATTTTGTATTGAACCAACTTAAATACCTTGCCCTTTTCTCCACTATTAACAGAAAAGGAATATTTCCATCCTCACCTAGCATGAAATGGGAATTATGCAAAGACTAGAGAATGACTATGGTAAGACTGCTGTACAGCCTGTTAGAGTCAGGGTGAAAGTACAAACGGGACAAAGATGGAGAAGCTGTCCTGTAAAGAATTTTCTCCAATACAACCTTCAGGCTGGAAATCAACAGCCTGAATGCTCCTGCAAGCAAAGGGCAATGAAGGCTATGTTTAATTAGGCAGCCAGATAGCTCCTGTATATTTTTTTCCAGTCTTATCCCTCAATTCCAGTTTCTTCCATGTAGGGATAGTTAGGAAGTAGAACCCCAACCAACATAATGCTTAAGAAAACAGAGCACTAACTAGGACTACCATTGCTCCAACGTCATTACAGTTCACCCATCTTTTAAAGGTACTGTCTAACAGTTGTTGTAGACAGTACTGTAGCATCAAAAAAGTTTGCTTATAAGCAGATGCTGCAATCAAGCCTGACATATGCCAGGGGAAAAGGATACTCATCACTAAGGCAAAGGGGAAGTTCAACAGGAAAGTTGCAAGATAGCCATCTTACAAGTAATCCTGAACCTGAAAAAAAATCCTTTGTCATCATCTAATGGGCAAGGCAGAAGGTTCCTGGAATCAATTGTAAAAAAACAAAACGAAAAAGAAAAGCAGTGCTAGTGTTCAAGCCACAATGACTGCAAATACACTTATGGACTATTGCAACTCATTCATTAACAGTACTCTAGTTCCTCAGTAATCAGAGGCATTTATGAGCAGAAACAAAAAACATACACTAGCAACGTTTTTCTACAAACCTTGTCGTAGCCTTCCAGTTCTCTGAGTTTCTTGATTTCAAAGAGATTACCCTCCACTGCAAGCAGTGAAATCTGTGAATCGCTGAGTATGGTCTGAGGGAGCATGCTGAGGTCTAAACAGTTCTCTTCCAAACGCAGGACCTTGAGGCGTGGACAGTGAGAGATCTGCACTGAGATCTGAGAAATCTGGCATGGTCCAAAAGGATAAAGGGGAAAAAAGTTTGGAATAGTATGCTCTCATGGATAATTGATCAATTACACTGATCTGTATTTCACAACTACTGCATAGTCTGATTTCAGTTTTCTAAGCCACTTCAGAACCACTGCTGTTTTTTCTATAAATTAACTGGAATAAGTGACAGGAAATGAGTGCCTTATTTTCCTAGCCTTACTGGCATCAAGAAACTTCATATTTTAATTCTGATAAAATGTCATATCTCTTTGAGTATTTCTAAAATGCAACTGTGGAAGTAAAGCTGTCCTTCATTTTAATTCCATGCAAGTGTGAAGTGCAGTGGTGACGAGTTCAAATCTACTTGCTATTAGTCAAATTAAAACAGCAAGAGATTGAAAAGCTGTGCAAAGTGCATAAACAGTTTAATCCTTTTATTCTAAGCTTCATTTACCATGCAGTTTTTCAAGCCCCAGACAACTGGCATCTGAATGACTCTCCTCAAAGCAGGCCCCATCTGGAAGCTGGAATTAAGGATTTAGTGCTGCAGTGCATGTGACACAGTGGGAGAACACAACAGAAAGGATGTGTTTGAGGTTAATCTCACAATAGGCAATATCTTCCTCAAACACAGGAAAGCTATTCAAGTGACCCTAACCCTGTAAGGTCTATCTCAGAAAGTCACATCAGGCAACAAAAGGCATCACAGATGATGAAACCTAGCTCGGTATTTATATGGACCCTCCACTTCTACTGTACCCAAGAGGCATTCTTCTCAGTCAGAAGTGGTAAGTGACTGTCCTGACTTCTGTGGCACAAAGAAAAGTAATTATTTAAGACTCAATCATGCCTTAAGGTCATGTCTCTAAAGTCTCATTTTCCAGACCTGATTCTGATTCAAATTGAGTTCAATGGCCTGCAGATCCCCCACTGTGTCTGGAATACCCTGGATCCGATTTCTTGAGAGATCCACCACATCTAGGTGACGAAGACTGCAGAGTTGTGCAGGCACACTCCGAAGCTGGTTTCCAGAAAGGCTCAGGGTCTTGAGAGCTGAAAGTTGTCCAAAGGTGGCAGGCAGCTCCGTCAGATGGTTGCCATTCAGATGTAATGTCTCAAGTTTTTTCAGTTTACACAGCTCCTCAGGTAGAGCAGCTAGGAATAAAATTACAAAGAAATTACCTGAGCTACTCAGAGGAAACAGCAAATTTTAATATCCATTAAAAGCCACCTCTTCTCTGTGGAGACAAAACTATTCTGATAGGATTTTCCAAGGCAAAATTTCTCTTCCCCTAAACCACTAGAATGAATTTAACCTACTTTTGAACTAAATTCAGGAGTACAATACTACACTAAACCCTCAATTTAATGGACAAAAGGGACTTCAGAAATAATGGACGCTGTCAGGCCCCCCTCCCCGCGATAAATGCTGGAGACTCACCAGAGCCACCACTGGGGCTAGAGGAACTGCTGGAGCAGCTGGGACCACCAAGGTGGAGGGGCCACCGGGGCCAGAGGAGCTAAAGGGGGTAGGGGAGCCTGCGATGCAGCACAGGAACTCTCCTACTCCAGCCCCGTGTGCGTGGAACATGTCGGTGCCCAGCCACCAAATGCCTGCAATGGTGCTGAGCACCAGCCATGGTGTTGAAGGCTACTGCCTGCTGGCAGACAAGGAGCGGCCACACTCTACCTTTGCATGAGCGGCTCAGAGCCACAGCGCTAAAAGCTGCAGGAGGTGGAAGGAGCCAGGCCAGCATTCAGTTCCTGTCCTGGTAATTGGGAGAGGCAGCTGGAGGTGTGAGGGGAAGAATGAGGCAGGAGGGGAGAAAGGAAGTGGACAGAAGTGAGTGATGGGCTGGGAAGGTCAGTGAATCATCATACAGTATAGCCACTCAGCTATAACAGACACCCCTACCCCCATTAGTCTATTAAATTGAGAGTTTACTGTGGTTTAAAGTTTGTTCATTCCATCCTAGTGAACCCCTAGAAGCTTCTGTATATCACCACAGATGTCTGAACTTCAGAGACTAGTGAACTGTTAGCAAAACTGTTTTGCTAGCAGTTCACTAGTCTCTGAAGTTTAGACATCTGTCATGAAATGTATCAGCTTTTTCACTACTGCACAAACAGAACAATTTTGAGATAGGACATAAGAACACCTACCTTAATAAACTGCAAGGTAAATTTTAGGCAGACAGGATACATATAGAGCTGGAATTTGGCCAAGACATTAGGCATTACACTTTACTTCCAAAAAGGATGCTGTAGCTTTGTTAATGATCACAGGTGATCAAGAATGTAGTTTTAATCACTCACCCAGAAGAGCACCTCTAGTGCAGCACTTTTTAAGTCTAGTCACTAACTTTGTGGATCTTCAGGGCACTGGCCCAAGAGGAATGGCACTTACTGAATCACCAGCACTGTTTTCTGCAGGACACCATCTTCAGAGCATTTTCCTGAAGTAACTAAACTATCTGACTCTGCTCAGCTTTTAGACACACAGGTTCACAGCACATAGTTAAGAGGTGCTAAGTACTTATACATTATTGCAAGGGTGAAAATATAACAAAATTAAATTTTAAACAAATCTGATTTTCTGCTAATCACAAATTCCAAGGTATTTAGTCTAAGCTACCACTGTTTCCCTTTGCACTTTGTAAAAGACAAGTTATCACATATAATAAATACCAGATGAACAACAAAAGTCTGGATCATTAGCTTTTTAGAAATCTGTGACAATGTTACAAATTCATACTCAATTTGTTGTTGTTTAAAGCAAGACTCTTCAGAACAGAAAACTTTCCCATCAGTGGTGGCAGGATCTCAATTTTGTTGTTTGACAAATCTATTGTCCTCAAATTGCCAGCTAGCTTTTGAAGGTCTTCAGGAAACTAGTGGGGAAAAAAAGTAGATACAGCATTAGAATAGCTGGTTTAACTTCATAATAGATAATTTCATGTACCAGTCTTTGTTATTTACACTTTTGTTCATGTTTATATTAGTCCCCATTGCAAGTGTCTCACTATCACCAAAAGTGACAGCTACTAAATCAAGCAAAAATAATATATTAAGTTAATTTAAAAAAAAAAAAAACACAAGGAACATTTTACAGACTACTAGGAAAACATATTCCTAGTCTAGAATTCAATCTGAATAAACAAGATAAAAATAAAGAGGACCAGGACAGCAATATAGCACAATACTGTTTACAAAACTTTTCGTTCTTATATTCTCGCTAATATCTCTTTTTTAAATAACCTGTTTATATTTATTCCCCCAGCCCCATTTTTAAGCATGATGGAAGACAGACAAAACCCCTCCTTCCTGCAGTTATATTTTTATTTTACAGAGTTTATTTAAAAAACACGCACACACATTTCCTTCCATCTTGCCATTCGAATAGGAGAGGCAGACCCCACAGAGAATGGATAGATGATATAGTAGATTGGTGCGGAGCTAGTCTACAGAATCTAAGCCACTCTGCACTAGACAGGAAAAGATGAAAGGAAATAGTGAGAGAGACATCAGACACCAACGGGCACTGAGCCCACGGTTGATGATGATGACTGCAGTAATAGCTGTCTTATCTTTGGAATACATACTCTCTTATTCACTGCACTTACTGTCATAAAGCACACATAACATTGTTACATCACTCACTTGTGGATTAATTTGTTTTAATTGTCTACTCTCACAGTCAGCAACAGCATTAAATACCTGCAACTATCACCTAGTTTGGGGTAGTCAGTGGGCAGAGCACAGGCTAAATCTAGGCCACCAAATACTTTTGAGCAGATCCCAAAATCTTTTTATTTACTTATTAATTTCTCTGGAGTCTGGACCTTAACCAAGAAATTTGGACCTGTCCTAATCTGTGAGCCAGTAGGAAAGAGTGCTCATGTCTGAGTTTTTCCCTACAAATTATACCAGCAACTTATTTCCCCCATTATCAGAAAATGATTAAAAAAAAGAAGGTTAAATATAAAAGATAGAGGTATTTTACTCCCCGTATGCACAAAAAAGTAGCATGGCGCAGTGCTGACTTGGACATCATACAAACAGGAATTAGACCCAAGAGTGATTGAGTCAGATTTGGATTTTTCTGCGACTTGATCAAACAAAATCAGGTCAGTCTTAGGTAGTGTGTTAAAACTATAGGCACTTATGGACATGCTTTCGTTTTGTCACCTGAGCAGCTACAAGCAAAAGCACAATTCACATGACTAAGGTTAAGCATATGAAAGCATGTGCACAATTGGGACCAAAAGTGTTTCACAGTTATGCAACTTATCTTGTGCAGTCCAGTTAAGAATTTCTAATGAAATATACTTTCTGTTGCATAAGCTTTTAGGAGTCCTGGGTTTAAAATATTTGTTTTAAATATAAAAACCAGAAATTGTAAAGAAATACAAGTTTTCACGTAAGTGGAGTATCACTGATTGCTAAAAAAGAACAAAGGTGCATGCAAGAGTGTTTTGCTTATTGAGGTGCCTGAAATATTATTTATACAACACTATTAATACTCATGACACCTTACAAAACAGAAAGAGAGTACCCGCCAAACAATTCTACTACCTCAGAGAGTCCCTTTCCAGTTAGCTGGAACACGCCTGTCTTTTGGGCTGTCTCCAGATGAGCTTTTAAGGCACTGTTTCCCATACTGCAAGTCCTGTGTCAAGTATACAGATTTTGTTTAAGGCACAAAACCAGTCCAGTCTCTCTCAGCCACACTGCACTGAATTACATGAATCAATTTTTCCTGTTAAGAAAACAAATTTATGAAGTTATTTTGTGCATAAGAGCTTTCTTCCATTATGGCTAATCTGGACATGTTCAATGTTACAAGCTATATTTATCCTTAACTAATAAAATAGAGGTCTTAATAAAATTAACCCAATTTATCATACTAAGATTACTTCATTTTTAGTTTGAGGGCTAAATGAATGGCATGGAAGTTGGGAAGTATGCAACAAAAGTTGACAAAACTAAAATAGCTAGAGGATGTACACACTTGCTCCCTCTGTTAACAGATCATGTCCACATTGGAGGCACCATCATCAACAGTGTGAGCAATACCCTGTGGGTGTGTGTCTCACAGTGCAGCGTTTGGGAAGGCAGAGCTGATCACTGAACATTTTGGGATTCCCTCAGACACTGGGAACAGCATCATGAGTAGCTCTCTGAGCTCTCCGTGCTGAGGACTGTCAAAGCAGCACAGGAACTTGTCCCGCTCTCCTTGCAGCAGCAGTCTGCCTGCTGCTGTGTTCCTATGGCAAGACAGAAGAGCAGGCCAATGATTTATATTTTGTTTGTTACCCAAATGGAACAGCTCACTCAGTCATCTTGAACTTCCTGGAGCTTTAAGAGCTGAATGGGGGTGGGGAGAAGGGAGAGTACATGCCTGAAAGATGGTTGAAATCAAGCCACTAAGCAGAGCCACTGGGGCATGCATTGTGGGATACTGGAGGAAGTGCCTTCTGTCCACAAAACAAAGAGTGGAGTCTACACTGGTTCTTTGTCATCAGTAAAGAGAGGGGTAAAGAAAAACATCTCTCCTCAGGGTAGCAGTTTTCTGTCACCAAAAGTAAGTGGTTTTGGTAATAAAAAGTCACACTGTGGTGTTAAAGCCCTCACTGTTTCGTTGTGACAAAAAGTAATTTTTGGCCACAGAACTTTGTAATATATACATACTCTCAGGCAGTACTTAAAGTTTAGATGGACATAGCTACAGCATGGGTGGAAATCTATATCCATGAGTACTCCAGCTATGCCAAACTAACCCCTGGTGTAGAGACAGGTCAATGGAAGAATGTATTTTACAACCTAGCAACCATAGCTCAGAGAGGCATGTGCCTACAGTGGGTGGAAACACTCTTCTATTGTTGTATATCATGCCTACACTACAGGACTACAGCAACATAACTATGACAGCTATGTTGTATCTGACCAAATGGTTTTAACCCACAAAAGCCAGTGTCCAAATAAGTCCTACCTTTTAACACAAGCCTCATCTTTGTTTTTTCCAGGTACAGACTAACCCGGCTACCTCTCTCAAAGCTATGGCACTAAGGCGACACCACTGCAGCAGCTAAAGTGAACAGACAACCTTAGACCGCCTAATCTTGTAGAGGGTTCAGACAATTTGATAAATGCAGAAATTCACACGGATCAGCCATTTGAAGGGACACTTCAAACCTACGCAGTAACAGCCCTAGGTTTATAGGTTATGGCGGGGGAAGGATTAAATGAATGACCTCCGCACCGCTCTAGCAACCCCAACCAGCCCGGGCCCCAGCACAGCGGCTCGCCCCTCACATGGGCCGGTTCTTCCCGGAGGCGGGCGGTGAGCGAGGCAAAGAGTTCGGGTTGCGCAACCGAACCAGAGCCGCCCCAGCGCCGCTACCGCCCCTCTCACCCAGCCAGCCGCCGCCGCCGCCGCCGCCGCCGCTGCTGCTGCTGCTGCTGCTACTGCTGCCCTGGGAGCCCCACCGGCGCCGGGTCGCGCCGGAGACCTACCGCTCTGCGGCCGCGGCTCTAACTCCCCATCAACTCTTCACCTGCGAACCAGCACCGGCGAGGGCAGTGATCCAGCCACCGCGACCCCGGAACCGGAAATCCGGCCTGTACCCCCTCGACGCATCCAACATGGCAGCGGCGTAACGCCCCAACGGGTCATAACGAGCACGGCCTCGCCCCTCTTAGCGTCAGCGGTATGGGCGGAGCTTCCAGCGCTAGGGCGGGCGCGCGCCGGGTTTCGATAAGGCAGCGGCAATGGCCTGCTCCAACCCGTGGGGCGTGGCGCAGCCAACGGCTGCAGGGCTGTTGCTGGCCCGGTGTCTGGCGGCGGGCGTGGTGACCCAGGTGAGGAGCGGCGGGGCCGAGCCAGGGCCCCTCTCCCGGGAGAAACTGCTCGGTCCTTCCTGCACCGCGACGGGTGTCCGGCCTCCCAGAGGGCCGGCTGCTTGACACAGTCTCCGGGCTCTAGTGTGTGAGCAGCGGGTGGTTCCCGCCAGGCGTTATCCGCGATCCGGGCCCTGAGCAGCGTTGCAGCCTGTCACAGGGCTCCGTGTGTGGCCGCCCCGAATCCCTGCACTTCGAGGTTTGGAAGGTCGCAGCCCCAGCACCTCTGGGCTCGCTGCTATATTAGGCATATAGCCGTGTTAGTCTGTATCTGCAAAAACAGCAAGCGCTGCTGTGGCGCCTTACAGACTAGCATGTTTTGGAGCATAAGCTTTTGTGGGCAAAGAGCCGCTTCGTCAGATGCAGTGGGTCTTTGCCTGCGGAAGCTTATGCTCTAAAACATCTCTTAGTCTGGTGTGTACTGATTGCTTGGGGCCTGCTTCTAACTGCTTCCCCTCCTCTGCTCCTGAGAGCCTGTGGCAAAGGTAGGTACGCTTAGATCTTCTGTCCTTGATCGTCTTTAGTTCCTCGAAGCCTTTTTTTTAATGACAAATTTGTTTCAGGGGCCGAATTGGAACACATTTCCTCAAAATGCTGTGCCCCAGGTATTTGGTAATGGGTGGCGTTCAGCTAATAGGGTTTCATTTGCATAATATAAATGTCAAGAGAAAGTGCTAGATGTAAATGAGCAGCATTTGTAATGCTGCTGGAGCATAGGGATAAAGTGCAATGAATGAGTTTATTCCTGTATCTGCTCTGTCAAAATAGTCCAATAGAAGTATGTCTCCACTTTCAAGTACACCTGTGCTCAGGGTTGCTAGTTGTAACTAGGGCCCTTTGTTTTCCAGTTTTTAACCAAAGACTTCTTAGCTTTTACACATGCAATAGCCTTTGTAAATTTCTAAATTTCACCTGGATTTTGGACCACTCAAATACATGGAAATATTGATTGTTAAGAAATTTCAGAACATTAAGTAGACTAACTTATTATTAACCAAAGTGTAAATGTGAGGCTATCTGTTGAAGTAAGACAATATATTGACAGGTACACATCCTTGTGTACATACTGTTGATGTTCAATTCATAAAATAAATCACAGCATTAAAACTGCTTTTAAGTACTGTTACTTTTCTCTTTGTTGCTTTTTTTCTTTTCCCCAATATTATCCCTGATATTTTCTTAGAAAACTATTAAGTTAATTTTGCACAGATTTTTCACATTTTTTTAAAAATAAACACTGGTGGGTTTCTGGGAAACATCATACAAAACAACAATGGTCTTGTTTATAGCATAATCTTCTTGCCTGCTTCATTTTATTTTGTTGTTGTTATTTGAGTTATAGTACTGCCTGGAAACACCAACCAAGTTTTGGGGACCCTGTTGTATAAGAGCTGTGCTAATAGATAGTAAGAAACCACCCAATGGTAAAGAACTTATACTTGGTCTACTACAAACTTATGTTGGTCTATCTCTTGCTCAGGAATGAAGAAAAGCCAGAACTCTGAGGGATAGTTAAAGAATCATAGACTACTGGGACTGGTCATCAAGTCCAGTCCCCTACCCTTAAAGCAGGACTAAGCTCCATAGAATACTAGGACTGGAAGGGACCTCACGAGGTCATAGAGTCCAGCCCCCTGCCCTCATGGCAGGACCAAGTACTATCTAGACCATCCCTGATAGAAATTTATCTAACCTGTTCTTGTGGAATCTCCATCTCTGGAGATATTTAACTTCCCTAGGCAATTTATTCTGGTGTTTGACCACTCTGACAGTTGGAACTTTTTCCTAATGTTCAGCCTAAACCCCCTTGCTGCAGTTTAAGCCCATTGCTTCTTGCTCTATCCTCAGAGGCCAAGAAGAACAAGTTTTCTCTTTCCTCTTTATGACACCCTTTTAGATACCTGAAAACTGCTATCATGTCCCCCCCACTTAATCTTCTCTTTTCCAAACTAATCAAGCCCAATCCTTTCAGCCTTCCTTCATAGGTCTAGACTTTTGATAATTCTTGTTGCTCTTTTTTTGGACTTTCTCCACGTTTTTCTTGAAATGTGGTGCCTAGAACTGGACACAATACTCCAACTGAGGCCTAACCAGCGCAGAGTAGAGCAGACAAATGACTTCCCGTGTCTTGCTCAAAACACACCTGTTAATGCATCCCAGAATCATGTTTGCTTTTTTGCAACAGCATCACACTTGACTCATTAACTTGTGATCCACTATAACCCCTAGATACCTTTCTTCCATACTCCTTCCTAGACAGTCGCTTCCCATTCTGTATGTGTGAAACTGATTGCTCCTTCCTAAGTGGAGCACTTTGCATTTGTCTTATTAAACTTCATTCTGTTTACCTCAAACCATTTCTCCAATTTGTCCAGATCACTTTGATTTATATCCCTATCCTCCAAAGCACTTGCAGCGCCTCCCAGCTTGGTATCATCTGCAAACTTAATAAGCATACATTCTATGCCAATATCTAAATTGTTGATGAAGATATTGAACAGAACTGGTCCCAAAACAGACCTCTGCTGAACCCCAATTGTTCTAGCTTTCCAGCAGTATAGAGAACCATTAATAACTACTCTGAGTGTGGGTATCCAGCCAGTTTTGCACCCACCTTATAGTAGCCCGATCCAAGTTGTATTTATCTAGTTTATTGATAAGAATATCATGTGAGACGGTATCAAATGCCTTTCTGAAGTCTAGGCATACCACATCCACTGCTTCTCCCTTATCCGCAAGGCTTGTTATCCTATCAAAGAAAGCTATCAGATTGGTTTGACATGATTTGTTCTTTACAAATCCATGCTGGCTGTTCCCTATCACCTTACCACCTTCAAAGTGTTTGCAGACAATTGCCTTAATTACTTGCTCTACTATCTTTCCTGGCACAGAAGTTAAACTGACTGGTCTGTAGTTTCCTGCTTTGTTCTTACTTCCCTTTTTATAGATGGGCACTATATTTGCCCTTTTCCAGTCTTCTGGAATCTCTCCTGTCTCCCATGACTTTCCAAAGATGATCTCTAAAGGCGCAGATACCTCCTCTATCAGCTCCTTGAGTATTCTAGAATGCAAATATCTAACTTTTCTAAGTGATTTTTAACTTGTTCTTTTTTATTTTATCTTCTAAACCTAACCCTTTCCCCCTAGCATTCACTATGTTGGGCATTCCTTCTTCAGACTTCTCGGTGAAGACCGAAACAAAGAAGTCATTAAGCATCTCTACCATTTTCAAGTTTCCTGCTGCTGTTTCTCCCTCCTCACTGAGCAATGGGCCTACCCTGTCCTTGGTCTTCCTCTTGCTTCTAATATATTTATGAAAAGTCATCTTATGCCTATAGCTAGTTTGAGCTCATTTTGTGCCTTTACCTTTCTAATCTTGCCCCTGCATTCCTGTGGTGTTTGCCCAAATTCATCCTTTGTAAGTTGTCCTAGTTTCCATTTTTTTTTTATGATTCCTTTTTTTATTTTGAGATCATGCAAGATTTCCTGGTTAAGCCAAGGCGGTCTTTTGCCATATTTTCTATCTTTCCTATGCAGCGGAATAGCTTGCTTTTGGGACCTTAATAGTGTCCCTTTGAAAAACTGTCAGCTCTCCTCAGTTGTTTTTCCTCTGTCTTGTTTCCCAAAATCTGACCATCTTTATCATCCATTAGATCTTTATCCAACTCAAACTAAACATCACTTGCTGCAATTTAAGCCCATTGTTTGTTGTCCTATGTCAGTCTAACCCACCAATGCTTTAGTGTGCCTCAGAGCCGTGCCCTGGGAGTGGTGTCAGCCACCCACTGCTTGGAGGGAAAAGCACATGGTGGAAGTGGTGGCGGTGGCTCTGGGGAGGCAGCAGTGGTGGCAGCAGCTCTGGGGAGTTGCCAGCATCGAGTTAGAGTCAGGGGGCTGGCTGGGGGTACCTGGCTCTGGGGGAGCGGTGGGGGATTAGGTTAGAGCAGGGAGCTAGGGGAGCCTGGTTGTGGAGGACAGATGGGGGATTGGGCTAGAGTGGAGGGCTTGGAGTGCTTAGTTCTGGACGATGGGAGGGGATTGGATTAGAGTGGAGGGCTGGGGTTGCCTAGCTCTGAGGGAGGGCCTTGAGGGAGAGTGAGGAGTGAGGCTGGTGATGCCTGGGTGAGGGAGAGGGGATTGGGTTATATATACATTGGGTGTGCTGTGAAGTCATCACGAGTGCTGAAGAGTGCCACAAGATGATACAGGTTGCTGAGCACTGGCCTACACTACAGGGACAGGTCAAGCTAAGCCACATAATTTGAATTACGTTAGTAGTGTAACTCACATCAGCATAGCTTAGTTCTGTTTACAGCAGAGTTCACACTGTCCTGGGTCAACAGAACAGTCTCTTCCATCCACTCCCCTTATTCATCTCCTTCTGGTAGAGTACTGGAGTTGATAGGAGAGTGATGGGCATTCGATTTAGTGGGTTTTCACTAGCTCTGCTAACTTGATGATTTCCGCCACCCCCAAATGTGAGGATTGATCACTTCAAAGTCAGTCTATCCCATAGTGGAGAGAAGCCCTGTGGGTAGACAGGCCCTTGAAATCAGACTGGGTATTCTTGGTGGTTGACCCATAATTGTGGAATGAACTCAAAAGGAATTAAGGACAATCCCAAACCTTGCCACCTTTCAGTTTTTGCAAGAAGGATTAGTTTGGCTTGCCATCTCTACTATTAACACATGGGGGTGTGTGAATGTGAATATATAAATTCTGAAAGGAAACAGTACATCCATTTGTTCCCTCAGAGAGAAAGTAAAGAAGAAACCTTTGAAATGTTAGTCACATGGCTTAATACACTACTGGAAGTTGCTCAGAGCCTATTATGATGATGAATATAGTATAAGAAATTACATAGACAAAAACAGGAGGAGGAAGGGGAAACTGAGAAGTGAAGTGATTTGCCCAAAGTTACGCAGCATGTGAGTGGTATAGCTGGGAGCTGAACTTTAGTTTCCTGATTCAATGCCTTATCCACTAGCCATTGTGCTTCCTAGTACATTGGTTTAGAGGGTTTAGTTACTTTTTTTTTTTTCCCCCTCTTATAGTACCATGTGTGTCTTCAAATAAAGATACTATTTATAATGCATCCTATTCCTACTGACAAACTATTAAAAAAGGGAAGAGAAGAGGAAAATCCCTCACAGCCGCTGTTGAATTTCATTAGATTTTCAGTGTCATTGAGCCATATCGGGGATGACTGTATGCTTTCTTTTTCTTTATACTTCTGAAGAGAGAAATTCTGCATTTAGTTGCATTCCAATGGCATAGATTTAAGCAATACATCTTTAAGAAGGTTGGTCTCGCACTTTTCTGTAAGGACTTTGTCTTTGGAGAAGTTTTATTCTTGTAAGCCCATTTTTGTTCTTCTGAAATGTTTTCTTGGCTGCCTAAGCAGGATTTATGCTTCCCAAATCGTGAGTGTTAGGAGAATCTTAATGTAACACACAGGCTGTGTCTACACGTGCCCCAAACTTCGAAATGGCCATGCAAATGGCCATTTCGAAGTTTACTAATGAAGCGCTGACATGCATATTCAGCGCTTCATTAGCATGCGGGCGGCAGCGGCGCTTTGAAATTGACGAGCCTTGCCGCCGCGCGGCGCGTCCCGACGGGGCTCCTTTTCGAAAGGGCCCCGCCTACTTCGAAGTCCCCTTATTCCCATGAGCTCACAGGAATAAGGGGACTTCGAAGTAGGTGGCGTGCTTTCGAAAAGGAGCCCCGTCTGGACGCGCCGCGCGGCGGCAAGGCTCGTCAATTTCAAAGCGCCGCTGCCGCCCGCATGCTAATGAAGCGCTGAATATGCATGTCAGCGCTTCATTAGTAAACTTCGAAATGGCCATTTGCATGGCCATTTCGAAGTTTGGGGCACGTGTAGACGTAGCCACAGAGAGACAGTGCCAGTTGCACTAAAGTTCTTGATAAGCTTAAAATTGTTCTAATTCACTGTGACTTCTTATTACTGTCTTGGTACCACACTCTCCTGTTTTTCTTTCATAGGAGATGTTGGATTTATCTGCTAAACAAGTCCCATGCTTTGAGCATCTCTCCGAGATGGAACAAATTGCAGACCTTCAAGCTGAAATACAAGAGGTAAATCCCTCAGTACGAGAGTGCATATACCCATATGATGCAGGGGTGGTGCTGTATCTGGCCTGCCACCATCCAGACACCCCAGGGGAGCCTCAGGCAGATTCCCTGGCTGCCCCAGCCCCACAAGCAACTAGAGCAGTCTGGCTGCAGGGGCCATGTGTGTCTCTGCATGCCTCAGGGTGGGGAGGAGAGTTCACATGCTGCCCCTCCCTACCCCTAGCATGATTTCATAGCTCCCATTGGCTGGAAACAGGCCAATCGGAGCTTCCTGGGCTGCACTTGCAATGCGGGCAGTACATGGACACACCCCACCCACTCTAGGATGTGTGGCTCACAGGAACACACATGGCCTGAACAGTTTGCCACTTGATGAGTTGCATGGGCCTGGGGCACACAGAAGAGCCTGCATGAGGGTCCCACTGAGCTGCTGGCTAGGAGCCGTCTAAGTTAAATGCCTTCTAGCCAGAGCCTGCACCTGCACTCCCTTCTGCACCCCCTGCTCCTGCACTCAGAAACCCTGCAACACCACCTGCATCCCAATCTCCTGCCCCAACTCAGCTCCCTCACAGACCCTGCACCCACTCTTACACCCCTCCTCCAATAGAGATGTTAATGGTTAGTGGATTAACTGGTAGGGGCTTGAGCAGCTCCCCCCCCACCCCCGCACCCCGGGGCCACCACTGGAGCAGTCTTCACCAGCACTCTCTCTTAATTAGTTAAACCTCACTTCTGCACCCAACTTCCATTGTAAGCTGCACACTGCCTCCATTAATACCATAGAAGAATGCAGCCCTTGACCACTTTGATGGATGCCAATCCAAAATTATTGGCCACCCCTAATATGATGGCTAAGCCATCATACTGTTTTGAACTTCCGTACTGCCCCTTCCATATAACAAGCATATTTTTATGCTGTTTTTTTTTACCATTACATAGTGGGAAATATAAAGTAGGCAGGAGGTTTAAAAACAAAAAACAAAAAAACGTAAAATATATTGCTAGGTGTTATTAGTTATTTGCAATTTAGTTTTTAACAGTTGACAGCTTTGTTACAATTTAATGAGGAAAGAGAGACCCATATATTAAAATTCCTTTCTTAATAACTGGGCAAATGTAGCCCTTTATACAGGCGAGCAAACTTTAGATAAAGCTTCTTGAAGAAGCTATGGGGAAACGGATCTGACAGTCTTCTCCTTAGACCAGCAAACAACTGGTTTTTCATGAGCTGCTGTGTTTATAGGCAACTGGACCACTTCCACTTCAACAAAATAAGGGTTTGCCTATACAGGGAGCTATTGGTCTTGTAAACCCAGGGTTGTGAGTTCAGTGCTTGAGGAGGTTATTTAGGGATGTACGGCAAATAGATTTAAAAAAAAAAATTTTGTCAGGGATAGTGTTTGGTCCTGCTGAGAGGACAGGGGACTGGACTCGATGACCTCTCGCGGTCCCTTCCAGTTCTGTGATTTTTATGTATGCATGTATATGTGTATTCTTTTTTAGTTTCATATGTGGATACAGTAGACCTTTGATTTAATGAATTAATGGGGAGGAGGGTGAGCGTTAATGCCAAAAGTCCGTTAAATGTGAGGGTTTACTTGTATTTGTATAGCGCCGCCCCCCCCCCCCCCCCATGCCCTCCCATCTAGGCTTACACATCCCCCCAAAATACTGTAAAATGTGTGACTCACCAGAGGTGCTGGAGCAGCCAAGCCAGAGCCACTGCTGCTGGAGCCTTGTTGCATCCTGTGTTGCTGCCATTACTAGAGGAGCCGCCACCACAGCTAGAGCCAGCTCGTGCTCCTCCCATGGAGTGTGGGGCGCATATACGAGAACCTTCTGCCCGTGTACATTCCCCACCCCTGTAGGGAGAAGCGCATGGTGGCTCCTCCAGCCACAGTGTGGGTTCTGCAGCCATGTTGCCTCCTCCAGCTGCTGCGCAGGTCCTCCATCCATGATGCGGGTCCTGCAGCTGCACCGGCCGCTCCAGCAGTGGCTCTGGTGAGTTGCCAGCATTTTTGTGTTTTCTCTGCGGGGTAGGAGTTGGTGGATTTAGCAGAGTTTGGAAACAACAGGGGGGCTGGCGGACATCTGTTGTTCCCAAAGTCCTCTGAATTGGGGTTTACTGTACTTTTATTCTGGAATGAGAGTGCCTTATTCTGAATTAACTTTATCCTTTCTGGATGTGGCTTAACATAAGTCAGAGTAAAACAAAGGGAATTAATCTTAAAATAATTTTTAAACTCACACCTTACTTTATTCTGGATTAATTTTCATGTGTGTACAACCCCTAACATCACCTTTGTTACTGTATCACCTACTGCTGTCTAAACAGTCTGGCTGTTTCTCATAGAACTGTATCTTTCTGATTTTTCTTTTATTGCTCTTGTCGGGTGGTAATGCATATCTACTGAATTATTCAATGTGTACATTAACAGCAGGAGCATCGTGCCATCGAACAGCATTGCAAACAGCCAGATACCTATTAGTTTAGTTGAAGAGGTTAGAGCACTGATTGTCAAACTATTTACTCTAGTGACTGCCTGGGTCGCATGTTGCCATTAATATCTAGGAAAGGTACCAACTAGTGCAATATACAACCGTTAATTTATTTAGCAAAACTGGGCATGTTGAGACATTAACCACATTCTGGACTGGCTCCTCATTGAATAATATCAAATTAGAGGTCTGTCCAAGATCATCTCTGTGACAGCAGCTATGTTCTGGACCAAGGAACTGTTTGTCATTAAGCAGAGACTTGAGAGTATGAGAGCATACGTTTGCAGGGACTGGAATCAGACCATGGAACTCATTCCCAAAAGAAATAAAAATGATCAGTCTTCGCTGCATTAAGAACTACCTGCAGAACTCCACTCTTCAACGATATGCAAAACAATCATACATACTAATAAGTTCCTTGTAGACATGGAAAGAGGGATGAGCTGTTGCAGGCGAAAGCCACAGATCTGTAGGTAAATAGAACGTAAACCATCTGAAAATCAAGTGTAGATATTTTATGTCTTTTGTAGAAGAGCCTCGAAACTGAAATCCTGCGTCTGGAAAAGGAAACAGCAGATATTGCTCACCCATACTTTTTGAGTAAGTAGCTTTGTTTGAGGGAACAATTGTTAGCTTTAGGCCAGGGATGGGGAGCCTATGGCATGTGGGCTCGATCTGGATCTGGCCTGTAAGGCTCAGAGATGAGCCCCTACTCTGCAGCAGGAAGCCCAGGCCAGCACTCCAACTCCATGGTCACCTTGTAATGCTGCAGTGCTAATGCAGGCTCCCCCCTGAAGGGGGAAAGCACTGATCCTCATGGGCCAGAGTCGGGCAAGCTGGAGCTGGATCAGGCCTGCAGGCTTTGCCTGGCTGGAGAAGGAATTTCTGTATGTGCTGCTGCTCCTTTTGACCCCGACTGGAAGAACTACAGCACAAGGAATGCCGCCTGAAGGCTTTTCCCCCACTGCTCCCCAACCAATTGCAGCCAATGGGAGCAGCAGGGGGAAGTGCCTAGGAGCGAAGGGGAGGCTCAGAGCCACGTATGCCTATGTGGAGTTGCATTAGGTAAGAGCTCTCCCTTCGCCGTCAGGCACACACTCGCACCTAGATCCCCATCCTGCTCCTGTACCCTTCTTCCTGCTCAGATTTCCCACCCTCAGCCTGTTCCTGCACCTTCCCCCTAGACCTCACATGCCCACCACCCCCAACCTGCTCCTGCCCCCCGCTCCTGTCCAAACCCCACTCCCCATTTTATTTCTCAGCAGCCCCCTCCTGCACACTGAACCCCTCAATTTTGTTCTTGCCACTGGCCTCCAGAAGACTTAGTCTGGCCTGGGAGAAACCCTGATCCTGGTCCCCCTCTCTTTTTCACCACCTGCCAATGGTGCTGGAGCATGAGGAGAATGAGGTGTGTTAGTCAGGGGCCACATCAGCCTGGATTTTGCTTTGTTTTGGATTTTTGATTTTCTCTTATGTGATCCCCCTCTGATTTTTCTGGGGGTCATTGGCCCCCAGCCTAAAAACGATTCCCCACCCCTGCTTTGGGCTCTTTGATCTGGTGGTCATCTAATGTGCTTCACCTCCATTGAGTTCCCTGTTTCTCATCACCACCATTGCATTTGTCATCTACTGCAGCAATATTTGAGTGACTGACCAATAAAGAATGCTAGCACAGAAACACAGAATGCTCCATGCCACTAGCAGCTAGATGTATGCCCTTTGTGATATTCCACTGACTATCTTAGGCCCGGAGGGGCAGGGCAGAAGTTCTGAGAGCATCCATAAGCCATCAGTGCTGCAAATAAACCTGTTCCCCTCCCATTATGTCAACAGATGTATGTACTTTTTCCATATGTAATGTTGCTCAGAACTGTAGGGATTTTATTGATAAGTTGGAGGAATGGATTTATTCCTTCAGAATTTCTCCACCTTTTTGCTTTCTGTGTGGATGCAGGCTAAGAGAAGGGTTGGGGATGAGGTTTTGGAGTGCAGGCAGTACCTCTGGGCTGGGACCTAGGAAGGCAGGAGGGGGATTAACGCTGGGGCAGGGGGTGGGGGCGTGGGCCTCCAACAGCATTTAACTCAAGCAGCTCCCAGAAACAGCAGTGTGCTCCACTCCAGCTCCTATGCAGAGGTGCTGCCACATGGTTCTGCATGCTTCCTGGTCTGCAGCGACCACCCCCACAGCTTCCATTGGCCATGGCTCCCAACAAAGGATCCTGTGGGTGCAGCACTTGGGGCAGGTGTAGTGTGTGGATCTCCCTGGTGTATAGGACTAGATGGAAGGGGGATGTGCTGCTGCTTTCGGGAGCAATGTGGACCAGGGCAAATCCCCAACACTGCTCCCCAGCGGGCGTTCAAGGGCTGGATTAAAATGGCTGATAGCTCATAGTTTGCCAACCCCTGCCTTTAAACCGTGCTTGTTAGTAAAGTGATACCTTACTAAGGACTGATGTCCTGAGTCTCTTTGGAACAGATCCTAATATTACTTCCTAAATCATTTGATGGGCACTAGTCTGGTTATTGTTATCCTCCAAGAGTTTGAACTTGTCACTTAGAGTGAAATATTGCTGGAAAACTTGAGTCAGCTGCTGTTCAAAATGAGTTTCTGCTCATGATATTGGTCAGTTTCCAATCGGCATCCTTTTGATATTTATCTCTGTTCTGTAGTGCAGAAATGCCAAGCCCTGCAAGTTATGAATAAACACTTGGAAGCAGTGCTGAAAGAGAAAAGGACTCTCAGGCAGAGGTTAATGAAGCCCTTATGTCAAGAGAACTTGCCTATTGAAGCCATGTTCCACAGGTGAGCCCTTACAAAATAGCTCTTAGCATGTAGTCTACACATGCTATACTCATGTCAAATAAGCTACTTTTGCCTGACAGTCCCTATGAGGGGTTGGGTCACAGAGATCCCCATGAAACTGTCACCTGAAGGGCTGGTCATACCACTGTGCCTGCCTACCTGCTCTCTGAGGCGCTCCATCTCCTGTCCTGCTGGATCTGAAGTCCTGGTCTCTCCCAGCAAAGACACAGAGTTGGGGTAACAGTCTCTCAGCGGGGTAACGCACATTGATGACAGCAACCAGCAGCACAGCACCAAAGAGCTCAAACCCCAGATGAATCCTTCTTATTCTGTATGAAAGCTTATAAAGTTTGCTCTCCACATCTGCTGTCCTGTTCCCCTTATCCTGGTAACAATTATTTGCACTGGGTTTGATAATAAAACAAAAGTGATGTAAGTGTTTGCAAGCAATGACAGGCAGATGAAAGTTACTTTGCTAAAATAAATAAAACATGGCAGCTAAGCCTAAGACACGAAAAGAAATTGTTACAAATCATAATTTCTCACCATAGTCTTTATTTCAGGTAAAGCTCTTTAGGCCAGAGATGGTTGTGTGTGTTTTTTTTGTTTTTTGTTTTTTTTTTTCCCTTCTCTTCAAACCTCAGTCCAACTGCTTCTCCTTCTTTACCCTCCTCTCTCTTTAGAATTCTTTGTTTCTCTTCAAGTGTCCTCTTCTGATGGGAACCAGTCTGTGAAGCCAGCTAAAGACAATTATCCTTTGCTTCCCATTCCTTACGTAGAATTTCCACAGGGTGGAAAGTGGTTTTTGGGTTTTTTTCTCCATGCTTCCCTTCCTCTGGGAAAATTTCCAAATTCACGGTGTATTCCACCATCTGGTAGCATGATCACACGTCTCTTTGTAAGCCCATTTAGGCTTCCAGGAAAAAAAAGACCTGTGAATAGTCTTGGACTTGAGCCCTGGGGTATTATGTTCCTTATGTACCACAAATGGGTTTTATAAGAAAGGTTTATACTTTATATTTTGAACTTCACATACAAGAATGATGCATACACATAAATAAACTGTACATATTTGGGGGTTATAAGGTATTGAATGTTAGGTTACTAGCCCCAGTGTACATACAGTATATTCAAGTTATGCATATTCATATTTAAAACCACTGTTCCATAAAAAAAACGTGGGGGCATTGTGTCATGTATTTCCAAATAAGCTACTTTTGCCCTGACAGTCACTCCTGATGGAGGAACACAACTGTTGTATCAACAAGTAAATTATCATACTGCTTATCTAATTCATAGAAATTCTTATATAACTAAATTCTACAATTTTTCCAACGTTGTCCTTTTGGACTTCCTTATTGAAGACGTTATTGATAAGTAGGTATGTGGTGAAATTTTAAGTACATTATTCTTCAAGGGAGGCCACAAAATGATAGAAAACTGGCTTAAATTTCCATAAATGGGGGGTCTTTTTAAAATACTATTTAATTTATTCAGTGAAATCACTCTAACTTTCATAAATACATGTGTGGAGCCTTTTAAGTTATGAGTGTGGGAAGGAAGTATTTTGTTTTTCTTAGAAAAGCCAATGAACTAAGACTTCAATTTAACTACATTTTTCAAAATAGTATTAGCAGTATATTTAACTAGTGTTTCCATAATGTAGCAGCTGGCAATCGGCTGCTCCTAACTAATACTAATTGACTAGAGACTTGGTTTAAATCAATCTGGAAAACACTATTGGCGCTAACTGAATAACTTTATCCAAGATAATTCCCATATCTGAGATCTTCATCTTGAGCTACAGATAATGATTATTATATGCATTACTGAGAAGAACAATGAGGAATATTTGGTAGTAACAGAATTACATATAAAAAACTAACAATTAGCTATTTTTGTCACTGTGGAAGTCATAGAAATATAATGTCTGTCACATGGTGATGTGGCCTCTTTAACAATCCTTATGAAAGTCAAGTCCTGAGTGAGGTACGGGAGAGGTGGAACCACATGGTGTGGGCAGATTGCTGTGGAAGGCCCTCAGCCAGGGTTTGCAGGAGACCAGGTACTCCTGAGGAACCACTGTGAAGATCCAGTGCTTTGTACTGGAGCAGGGAAGGACACACAGAGCAGCTGCACAGGAACTGGAATAGTACTCCGAGAGAACCAGCGAGGAATTGAATACTGTATTCCAGAGCAAGACAGACTCAAAGGCAGCTGAGAGAGGCTGGAAATGTGGCCCAGAGAGAACAGTGAATAAAAGAGAGAGCAGAAGAACCTTCTTGTTGACTTCTCACTGGGACTTTCCCTGCTTTGGAAGGGGCAAAGTTGCTTGTGACTTGACAGGAGAGCTAAGCTACGTCTCCGGCACAGAGCTTATGTGGAAGATTCACATTGATGAAGGGAGTGCCAGCACTATCTTGCTTGACAAGCAGGGGTACTGTTGAACTCCCATGTCCCATGACAATCTTACACACTGAACCTTTGTTGCGTGTTTTTTCTTTCCTCCAGCAGACCACATAATAGCTTTTCTAATACCTTTTAAACAGATTTGTTTAAATTCTGGGTTCATATAGTGCATAAGTTTATGCTCAGAAAACTTCTTAAAATCCAAATAATACTGTAGTGTGATAACTATTCTCTCTTCTTTGCGGTCTGTTCACTATCCACGCATGAATAAGTGCACAGGCACATGTTCTTGATAACTAGCCATGTCTTTCACTGGCATGGAGTGCCACCAAAGAGAGCATTTGCTGAACAAGCAAAGATGGTGATGTTGCTCTCCCAGCCTGTGTCCTCATTACTGGTGCAATAGAATTGTTTCTGGTGAGATTTCCTTTCTAGGGCAGGAGGTTAGGAATTCCCACAACTATTGTGGAAGAGGGTTGGAAGAGAAAAATCAAGGAAATACTGGAAAGAGAAGCTTAAAATTTAAGTTGTGCATCATTTTGAACAGCCTGTTTCTGTTCAATCTTCTTTTCTAATTAAAGGTATGTAGCAGAGTTACTGACATTGGCAGTGGCCTTTATCGAGAAAGTGGAAAGCCACTTGCAGATCATAAGGAGCATCCCTCGGATACCCATGACCATGAAAAACTTGGTGAGTAGGAACCAGCTTTATTAACTCCTGTAATACTCTTCCCCTCAAAATACAACATCATTTGAAACTCCCACCTTGTATTCCAGGACAATGCTCTGGCGAAAATTAACTTGCTTGTGACAGAGACTGAAGAGCTGGCAGAGCAAATACTGACATGGAGAGAGCTGCAAAAAGAAATCCATTACAACTCCCAGATCACTAACAAATCAGATTCTAGCTTCAGCATCTTAGTTCCACCATAAAACATCTTATTTGTGAAGAAAAAAGATGATCTGTTGAAAGTTCTGGGTTTTTTACCAATTCTTTGGGCTAGTTCCAGTTAATTTGTGCTTTAGTCTAACTAGAGACTTTATGGTTCAGTCACTCCTCGCTATAGAATGGATATTTTAGTTGGTAACAAGTGATTATTAAGAAAACTGGACAGTGATGTCTAAATGATAGAACTTGTTGTCTAGGTTTAATTTTGCTCTGGAGTTTTGTGATGTGTTCACAAATACCTCCATGAAATAGTCAGATGGAACTGTCTTGCATTCTGCCTTGAATGTACATATACAATCTGTTTCAGTATGGCTAAGGCACACAACATAATGACTGTTTGTTTGTTTGTTTTCTGCAGGTATTTTGAGATGATGTGCTATATTTTCTATGTGAGCATCAAAATTTCAAAAACATATAATAGATGGTAAAATGGGAAAATTAAGCTATTATATATAATTTTCATTACAAAATGGCCAAAACTAGAGGAGCACAATCTGCAGGAATAGTCCAATGCTCACTCCATTTTCAAAGACCCATTTTTCAAATTCTTTGAAAGTGAATGAGGGTACCTTTCTCTTAAAGGAGACTATTCCCCATTGCTTCCCACAAAATACTCAGTTAATTTTTGCTGATTATTTCATTACTCATCTACATAATAAGAGTCCAAGAATTGCTCTCTGAATCCTACAATTATAGTTTTAGTATAAAGTGATTGAAGTAGCCATAAGCATGTTTGAGGGCTCTTTAAGTTTGAAATATCACCAGATTTAAATGACTGGATTTTACTGTCTGCCATCCAGTTTTTAAGTTCTCAGCCACTGGGGCTTTATGAATTACACCTGTTCCACAGCAAGCCATGTGGTACCATCTAGGATCCCCAGTCATGGATCAAGACCTCTTTGTACGTGCTTTACAAACTGAGAACAAAAGCCTCCAAAGAACTTGCAAACTAAGGAAGAGTTTAGTCTTTAATTCATGCACAGTTACAAATATGTTTATGCTGCTCTTCCCAACAGCTCTTCAAAAGTGCTGTCAGTCAAACTCTACAACATGTGTTGGACTGCTAAGTCTTCAGTTCTTCATCAAAACAACACAAAACCTAATCACCTGTAACTCAGATGAGCCTCTGGGTATTCCATTTGATTTGTTGCTGTCCAGCCTCTCTTAGAGTTCTGCTTCAAGGATTAGAGAAGGTATCATTTCCAACATTGAAGTTTCACCTCCCGAATAAACCTATTTTGAAACTCCTAGACATCTGAAAGCATTTTTCTGGTGGAATTTGCCTGGTCCATGGCCTTGACTTCATGAGTAATAAAGAAATCGGAATTTGGAAGAACAGATTTTCTTAGCCTCAGAGACTGCTTATTTATCTATAGAACTAGCACAATAAACTCTAGCATCTCCTGATCTTCTCCACCTCTTTCTTGTGGCATGAGAGCATCTTTGAGGTGTGTTGTCAGAGTCTTCCCTACGCTCAGCTCATCAAAGGAGCTTACTGACAGCATGAAGCTTGTGATATATTGACAATATTAATGTTATAAGCATGGGAAATCTCTGTGGGTGATGATGCTTTGAAAGACTGGCTCTGTCTCTCACTGACCAGCCAAACCCCTCCACCTAAGTGTATGGTACTTTCCTGGAGAGGCATCTGCAAAGATGACATTAAGATGGGATGGTGAAAAGAAGGCTCAGTTAGATCAAACTCCACTCTCTCATGACAACTGTCTAAAAAAGCAGGCTTTTTCATCTTTTTGCACCCTTCTTGGTAGAGAACAAAGGGCAGGGAATGGATTTTAATTTTCAAAACTCTCTCCAAAGAGCTAAATATAACCTAGATCATTTTTCTTCTGAAATTTCACCTCAAGCAGAGTGCCTAAATTGTATTATCTTTTTTCTTCTGTAAGGTGAACTTTGAAATTCAGTGCTTTAAAAATTGCAAAGGAAGGAAAAGAGAAAGCATGATAGGCAGGTGTAGACATTTCCTTCAAATAGGCAATGGCTAACATAACATTATGCAGGGACTATAAAAAGAGTCAAAACATGATGGAGATATCAGGTGTGTATTTAATTAATAGGCGCATAGTCATCTAGCCAAACAGTGGCATCTTCAGTGGAATGATGCTTATCTAAATGTGTCAAACTAAAAACAGACAGTGCTTCTCTGTTTCATACAATGTTAAGTGCACAGGTTTGCCTCTAGAAAAACAGAAGAGGTCATAGCATGTATAAAAAGTTTGGATAATATATAAGAGAACTAAACTTAGAAACAGACATCCCTCCTCTTTTGAGTGTGGGGATGAAAACTGAGCTCTTCTTATGGGTCCAATTTTGAACAAATATCTGGTTTGCCAAAGGTTAGTAGGAATATCTGTCCTAAGACACTTTTATAGTACTGTAGTGTGATTGATTTTTAAACTCAAAACCTGCTTTCTTCGATGCCTGTGGTTTATTTGCTTTTTTTTTTTTTTTTTTCCCCCTCCCTCCCAAATTGTATTATTTTGGCCTGTTTTTTGCCTGCAATGGGCAGTTACCGACGTGTAAGAGTTGAGGTTGTTCGTTGTTTAACTTGTAACATAAACAAAAATAGACTTTGGCAACAAGGCAGGGAAATTCAGTTAACAAGTTTGACTGGGAAAAGATCCTGTATTTACATATTTCATCATTTTCAACCAGTCAGATTGAATATTGCATTTAAGCCATTTCAGATATGAGGCAATAAAGGCTAGAGGATTGATCATATGGCAGGAGGTGAGAATCTTTTCACTTTTGAATGTATAGCTGAGCTATGTGGCCTCAGCCAAGTGACTTGACCACAGTGCTTCCACTTTTCCTTGTGCAAAAGGCTATGTTTGTTTATATATTTTCCTCCTTTTGGAATTCATATTTTAAATTAATATGGAAAACTGCCAGACTAATTTAACCTAAAATTCCTTTATTAAAACCAAAGGCTAAATGGTACTCATGCAATTACCTTAAAAAAACCTAAGTAATAAGCAATTTACTGCATCCAAACAATAACAACACCTATAAGCATTTGGTCAAGACACTTACAAAGTGGCTAACCACGGGTGTTTAGTTGGGCTGTAATGGTGGCTGGCATGTATTAGCAATGAATTCTTTTAAGTGTTGATTCTTTTTTACATCCTTTAACAAGCGAGTGATGTCATTGCTGATTACTGACTTCAGCAAAAACTAATTGAGACGATTCATCCTTATTGCCAGTCTTAATCCAAATAAGGGTTTTACTACACTCAGAAGATGGACAGTCCTGTGGTTGATCTTCCTGGGTTCCATTCAGTGCACTTATTAGGAATGCACTAAATCAAACAGTGAGAGCAGCCCTGATGACCTGGATACTCGGCTCTCGTGAGGATAAGGGAAGTAGACAAGAGTTTCTCCTATCGGCTTTCCCTAGGGGGGTCACTGTGGAAAGTCAACCTAAGGTTGACTTCTCATAGTTGGAGTTGCGCAACTTAGGTCAAATTTCCTTTCTGATGTAGGCCAGCCTTTACATTCACAGCCTCATTTCTTACCAGAGCCTGTCCTTTAGCTGTCTTGCTACTCCATAGCCTTCCATTGCACCTGACTTCACAGGGCCTTTAACGCTAATGGGTTGTTGGAGAAGGGACATATTGGCTCCTTTTAAGGCCTTCTTTTTGTCTTATTTAAAAGAATTTGCAGTCACCCCTTGGTGAAAGGGTTGGGAACTTTCCCTTATTATTAGTTAGTCTGTGAACAAGACAACCTTCCTATTTACTTCCCTTTGGCCTTCTTAATTTTCAAGGTCTTCCTGACTATTTGCTAGTCAGGGCCTTTATTTAAAAGTCATATATGCTTCATTACTAAATTAAAGATAGCCCTATTTAATTCATATTTATACAGATGGTCCCCAACTTGAGAACACTTATGACTGTTCATACTTATGAGAAACCTCCAGCTCACCCCTACCCCCCCATCTCACCTCCCCCAGTGGGAGGCTCCAGCCACACACCTGGGGCTCTCCTCCAACCCTTGAAAACCCAGCCCCAACTTCCATTTGGCCTCAGATCACACCCCCTGCATGGCTGGCTCAGCACACATGAGGCTCCAGCCTGCCCCCTGCTCAAGCACCCCACCCTGGTATACCCCTGTTCAACCACTCCCCCATGGCCCCAACTCACCACCCCCCACACACCTGAGGCTCTGACTTCAACCTGTGCCTGGGGCTCTGGTTCCTAGCCTCTGGCAGAGCTCCAACTCCCCCTCCACTCAATCACCCTGGCCCAGTGCACCCCCGTTCAACCCCCCGACACCTGCCGCCCCCTTGCAGCCCCAGCTCACCCACCCCCCCTCCCCCAACACGCGGTGCTCTAGCTGTCAGCCACTGCAGGCACATGAGGCTTTGTCCCCTAGCTAACCTCCCTGCCCCGGTTCACCCCATTCAGCTGCGCCCCCCAGCTCACACTTCCCAGCTCATGGGGCTCCAGCTTCAACCTGCACCTGGGGCTCCCAACCCCTGGCCCATGAGGTTCCAATTCCAACCCCCCTCTACCCACCAGCCCCAACACCAACCTGCTGGCTGGGCTCAACCCTTGCCCCAACCCCCTGCTCCCCGTGTCCAACCCCTGCAACCCCCCAGCTCAACTGCACCCTCCCACCACCCCTGCCACCCTAACCCACCCCAGGCTTAACCCTCCTGCCCCCTCCCAGGGCTCCAACCCAAGCCCTCCAACTTACACAAAATTCAAGGTATGCGAGGGATTACAGTATAAGAGTATTTCTGATTTACAACCAAATCGAGTTATGCTCAGGTGTTCAGAACATAGTCCCTGACTTAATGGGTTATCTGTACTACACCCCCTTTCGGTGGTGTTTATGCTTGGAAAGTGCTTTGAACTTGCACAACTCCATATGATGTTACCTCACATAGGCTGTAAGTGAGAAATAAACTGGGGTATACATTAGTAATAGGGGTGCATAACCGCAATATAATTTAGTTTTTAAAGAACGGTATCACCAGGTATTAAGCCATTTCTCCTAGAGCAACCATTAGAAATAATCATAGATTAATGACTACTCATGGATTAATTGAGATGGAAGATGCATGCTAAGATTTCATAAGGAACAGATGACTGGGAGATAGAACTTACCCCCTTTTACAAAAAAACTACCATGCTTCATTACAATTAGAATAAAATCCTTTTTGGCTCTGTTTTATGACTATCATAAGCAGAGATTGTTAACCTTGTCCCTAGGGGAATATGCCTAATTGTGACCAGTTTCATGATATATTTTGCCCCCTTTGATGTTGAATAGGTGGATTACCTTATTAAGGTTTGAGCAAAATGCGCAGAACCACCTAAGGTTGTTATTGTTCCAAAACTACCACAGTAGAGGAGGAGAAATAAAACTGCCCTAATCCCCCTAAGATATAATGACATGCCCCCATGTTTACAACTTGACTCTGTATTCCACTGTACAGTCAGTCACCAGTCCGGTGTGAGTGGATTATATCACTGGGTCCCATATGTTTTCATGCCAGCTCGATTTACAGGGCCATGCTTAGGCATACACAGGATATGCAGCTGCATAGGGTACCACTAAATTTGGTGGTGCCTTATGCTGCATATGTTTAGGGTGGGATGTTAATCAGCCACAGGCAGAGCCAACCCCATTCCCATCCCCTGATGTGGAGCACTGGCTCTGGTGTCCCACAGCTCCACCTACCTCCCCCCAACTTTGGGGACACAGCCTGGCCCCTGCTCACAAGGCAGCAGCAAGCAATGAAAGCACAGGCCAAAGGATTCCTGAGGAGCAGGGAGTGACCGTGGTTTCCCCTTCAAAACACTGCTTCTCTTTGATGGCTGGGCAGCTGTGCTCTGGCCTACACTCACCAGTGTCCACACCTCCCTGCCTGTTGCCCTGAGGCTACAAGTGAGCCTCTTCTTTGTTCTGCTGTAGCATTGCCAACTCTCCCGGAGTGGACCCCATTGCGGCAAATGGCATCTGGTGTAGGAGAGTTGGCAACCATCTGCTCCACACAGCTTCTGCCCCTGCAGCCTCCCCTACGTGCGCTTGCTGAGCAGTTGTTATCCCCATGGGTGCCAGTGCTGGGTTGTGCAGAGCACCAGCACGGCTAGGGATAGCCTTGTGGGTTTGGGACAGGTCTAGTCACAGTTGCTAGGTCTGAAAGAGGAGGGCACATTCCCAGGCTCAGACATCTTACGACTTTCTTCTTCAGGATTTGGGGCACTGCTAGTTAGTTACATTAGATTCCAAGCTGAGACCTCCCAGAGCATTTCCCTTAGCTTCATTTAGGCTGTGGACACTCAAGCTACATCTGCACTATGAGATAAATTTGATTTTAAGGCAATTAGCTTGATATTACCATGTGACTGTCTTCATTGTAAATACCATTAGCTCGATTTAGAGAGCACTAATATTGATATAGTATCATTGGTACCTGCTGGGTGTAGCATCCAGGTTGAATTCAAAAGATGGAATAAAGGCCACTGTGGAAGTGCCATGTCTTAAAATCGAATTTATTAGTTTCCAGAGGTGTCCTGCATGTAACCCACAACACCCCTCAGTGCTCTGCTCTGGCCACTGCTCTCCAACGGCGTAGGAATTAGGTAACAGGAAAACAGTGAACTTCAAATTGGGACCAGCAAGCCTGTAGCCGTGGGCTCATGTTTGTATGAGAGCCTCAGAAATGTCTTTCTTTCTTTCTTTGCTATTAGTGCTATGAGCACATCTACCCATTACAAATAGCCCCTGCAGGGAATTCATGGTTGTGTCTCTACACGTGGTATGTTTTTTCTGTGCTGCCTGGTGCCAGCCACTGCCCCACCACTCCGTGTGGCAGCTAAGCTGTTGTGGGAGTCATATGCTTACATAAGAGGATGAGAAACTTCTTTCTAGCAATTTACATTTGTGCACGCAACCCCTTCCCTGTCCCACAGGCACCAAGCAGTCAGCTCAGCCACATCACGTGGGTAGCCCCGGAGCCAATAAAAGGACATGCCTGCTGTTCAGTGCTGACCAGGCTGCCAGGCAGCACTATGTCCTGGTTTGCACATGGTCAGGGCTCCAAGGGCAAGAAAGAATTCTGGGGGCTTGCTGCCACTGGGAGGACTAGTTCAACTGGCCCCCTGCCCTAAATATACATTTGGGGGCATGCTATCACCTGGGGGCCCTCTTCAACTGGCTGTGCAGCCACAGACCCCAGAGCACTCCCCCGTATGACATATGCATTCAGGGGCTTGCTGCTGCTGTGAAGTGTCCACTGGCAGCTAAGATTTTCAGGGCCTTTGTGCTGCACAAGGGGACTACTTCAACTGGCTCCCCACTGAAGGCCCCCCATGCCTCAACAAAGACCTGGGGGCTTGCTGCCACAAGGGTGGAGGGAAGTCTTCCCAGACAGCTAAGATTTTCAGAGGCGGGGGGCCATTTCAACCAGCTCTGCAACTGCAGACCACAGACCCTCCGCCAAAATATTTTTGGGGGCTTGCTGCTCATTGCAGACATCTGCTCCTTTTGGAAAATCTTTTGATATTTCAATTATAAAATCTTTCTCCTAACCTTTCCTGTTCTCTTTCTTCATGGTTTGGCCCCCCACAAAAAAACACAGGGAAGAGTGAGTGGAGGGCCAGTTGAGATTCTTGTTTCTGTTATAAATTTGGTGTATGAGATTTCACTGCCATCACATTTTGGAAAGACAATATAGCAGTTTTATCTGGAGCTATACCTGTGCCATAGAACTGGAAGGGTTGTGAGTCCCCTGCACTCACAACATTCCATTTCCCTCTGGTGGCCAAGATTTCCAGGGTCTTGCTGCCATCCCCACTGTTGGCAGTTTCTGTGTAGTGAAGAGGGAAGACAAAAATATTTTTTCCTAGACTTTTCTATCCTCTTTCTTCTAACTTTGCACCCCTTCATGCAGGGAAGAGCGAGTGGAGGGCCAGTTGAGAATTCAGACTGTGCACAGAAGCTGTATGATGAACTGGGAACCCCAAACCCCTTTCCTCAGCAACTCTTTTTTTCCCAAATCTTTACAATCAACTCTTTCTTCATGCTTTTCATTGTCCTGTTATTTTCAGGGATCAGATGTAATGAAGGGAGGTGGGCACAGTCAGTGGATGGCCAGTTGAGAAGACACACACTTGCTGATTTTTATAAAATCCTTGATAATTCAAGTATCAAAGAGGTAGCCGTGTTAGCTACCTGTAGCTACGTGTTAGCCGTCTGTAGCTTCGAGAACAACAAAAAGTCTTATGGCACCTTATAGACTAACAGATATTTTGGAGCATAAGCTTTTGTGGGCAAAGACCCACTTCATCAGATGCATGATTAGATAATGAAGTGGGTCTTTGTCCACGAAAGCTTATGCACCAAAATATCTGTTAGTCTATAAGGTGCCACAAGACTTTTTGTTGTTGTTGATAATTCAAGTTACAGAAAAAAGATTTCTGCTAACTTTGCCATCTCTGTGGATGCCCTACTTTTCCTTCCTTCCGACTGGAAAAAATGGACGTTTGCTTACAATGGGTGGGGAAGGAGGGCAACACAATGTAGGAAGATGACGTTAAATAACAGTGAACATACCCAGAATGCTACAGGGATGAGGGAACTGTGGGCTAGGTTCCCATAATGCACTGCTGTAACAGTCAATGTTTGCTAATTGAGTGTGGCAGCAGTAAGTTGACTTTGTGAGGAGTATGTGGGGAGGTGAGGATACCCAAATTTGAATTTATAAAACCCAGTGTTTCAAAATCGATTTTAATAAATTCTAATTTATCTCATAAGGTAGATGTAGCCTCAGGGCTTCTAGCTTCTAGGCCCAGTTAGCATTTGGGACACATCCTACTTAATTTGCTTCATTAACTTGTCCTAATAGTGACAGTCAACCCTTTTTTCCCCTTCCCCCTCCCCTACTATATAAACCCTGTATTCTGTTTTTTCTGCTGAAGAAGTGGGTTTATTCCATGAAAGCTCATGACCTAATACATTTGTTAGTCTCTAAGGTGCTACAGGACTCCCTATTAGCTCTTAAAAGTCAACCACTAGGTGGCTCAATATCACAGATATTTCATTCTTCCAGAGCTGTTAACTTCCAGTAAATATATTGCATTTTGCAGAAATACACAAACTATATGGAGCCATTTATAAAATTTAAAAATTAAACTGAAAAATGTTGAGAAATCAGGTGGTCTAGAGGTAAACAATAGTGAAAATATTCAGATACAGACCTAAGGAAGTTGCTTGTTATAGCTGGTCCACCGCAGAATAAAATGAATAAAATCCTGAAGTGTCTATGGAGTTGTTCTTTACAGATAGAATAGCGTACTGTGTATGTAACTTTGGTAGGAGAGAGAGCTATAATTAGAATTGTTCTAATTTTATTGGTTAATACATTTTCAAATTAATGTATCTTTTTACTGACTTCAATTAAGTTGCAAACAAAAGATAATTTCTGCTAATATACTAATTGTAAATATTCATCAATTTTCAACATATTTATTCATGAAGTATTAGTTTCAATTATTTCCTATTCATGTGGTGTGAGTTGTCACCTAATTACATACAGTAAACTCTTCCATATCTAGCATTCTATCATCCAGAACGCTCAAATAACTGGCATTTTAACCATAAGTAAATTTTAGTTACATTTTCCATAAGTTTAGTATAATGAAGATAAATACAAATTAATACAGCAAATGCAGTATAAGTTTACAGCATACAATACTGCTGTTGTTGGTAAATCAAGTATTCTGCATACATTTTTGTTTGTTTATTAATATCTAATCTTATCTTTTTCTTTAGTGTTATGCATTGCTAGGTATACCTCTCTATTATCCAAAATATTTGAATATCCAGTAGCCTCCCGGTCCCTGTAGTAGTTTTTGGTGCAAGACTAGATGACAAACAGCTGAATCTAAAACATTTTTGTTAGTGCAGTAGTATATTGGTTCATATCCAGACAGGATTAGCTATCCACAAGCAGTCTCAGCATTAACTCTATCTCAGAGCAATTTGTGGAGCTTTTTAGCACTTTTTATTCTTACATTTAAAACTTATCATCTTCACAAGGGAGATAGTTATCTCTATTTTACAACTGAGGAAGGTGAAGTAGGATAGAAGGAACTTGTCTAAGGTTGAGCAGAATGTAATTTATGGAACTCAGAGAGAACGTACATCTCCTGCCTCCTATCGACTGGCCTATACTGTCCTCCTGCAATCACTTGAGTACAGGTGGATGCCTGTGCTTTTACGGAATCCCTACTGAAACCTCAGTTGTTTTTTTTTTATAGCAAAGGAGTCTGTGTCTGCAACTCATTGCACTACTCAAATGCCATTGTAGTAGTGTAAATTGGCTATAGCGTGAAGTGTTATTCATATTGTATGAGTAAAGGACAGCAGAACCCTGCTTAGCCTGTCCTGACTGGGTGTCTTCCTCAGTTGAAGTGCTAAATCCCAGTGGAGAGAGAGTAGGGACAGGTGTTTTGCTTGATGGTCTGCCTAAGAATCCCACATACTGTTTAACCTGCCCCTCTCTAATGTTTAAAGACAGGGCTGATTGGGCTCTATCGTCTTGATTTTTGTACGTGCCTACTTTAGAACTGAAATGCTTAGACCTGCTTTGGGACCATGTTTTCATGGAAGAGACAGCCCAGCCTGCTCTAGCAGTGAGGTTCCTTCCTTGAGAGCTGAAATCTCTGACAGCTGGAACCTCAAGAGACCATCGTAGAGGTCACCGTGGGAGGTGGCAGCAGAAGGTGATGATGCTTGACCAGTGGAACAGTAGCCAGAATGAGTGGTAAGTAGATGGAGGAGCAAGCAAAATGCTTTCCTTCCCTCCCCGCTACCTGAGAGATGAACTTGTGTGAAAGCACCTCTTAATTCTGAGTCTCCACTAACCAATGACACAAGTAAGTAGGGTGTGCTGAAGGGTAGACTGAGGGGCATGTCACAAAGCTATGTTTGTTTGACTAAGGTTGCCTCTACCATATGAGATAAATTTGATTTCTAAAATTCCATTTACTAAAGTGTTAGTAACTTTGCTTTAGAACACTACGTTTGTGACTGCGAAACTTTTTTATAAATGTTTCGTAGTAGGCCAAGATGTTTGACATGCATTATTTGGCAACGTTGTTATCTCACATCTTTGCGATCTTGAGAGATCATGTTGGGGAGTTTACTACAGAAACATTTTAATATGAGAATGGTCATACTGGGTGAGACCAGCAGTCTGGCTATCCAGTATCCTGTCTTCCAACAGTTGCCAAGGGTAGGTGCTTCAGAGGGAGTGAACAGAACAGGTAATCAAATAAATCCATATCCTGTCACCCAGGTTTGGATTTTAACAAATGGAAGCTAAGACGCTTGGCGCACAGGGTTGCATCCCTTCCCATTCTGGTTAATGGCTATTCATGGACCTGTATCCCAGGAACTGATGTAGGTGGGTTTTTTTTTTTTGTTAGTTAGTTTTGGCCTTCCCTGAGAAGGCTTTACCAGGGATTCTTGTTGACTATATGCTCTGTGGAAAAAATACTTCCTCTTTTAAAACATACACACAAAAAACCCTTGCTGTTTATTAATTTCATTGGTTCACCCTTAGTTCTTGTGTTATGTTAAGGGTTAAATAACACTTACTTTCTTCACATTAGCCATGATTTTATAAGCCTCGGCCACTTAGTTGTTTCTATTCCAATCTGACAAGTCCCAGTCATTTTAATCTCTTCTGCAATTTCATATCCCTAAACATTACATTACCCCTTTTCTGTACCATTCCCAATTTTTATTTATTTGTGTGTATATATATTTTATATATATAGTATATGTAAGTATGCACATACATATATATTTGGGGGATAGAGTGACCAGATTGCACACTATTCAAGACATTAGAATGCCACGATTTACATACCAGCTGTGATATTTTCCATTTTTCTGTCTTATCTACCACTTGTTTTTTACGATCCTGTTAGCTTTGACTGCTGCTACACCGCCTGTGGATGTGTTCAGCAAACTATCCGCTCTGTGACACCACGCTCGCTTTCCTGAATAGTAGCAGCTAATTTAGACCCCATCGTTCTATAGGTATAGGTGAGAGTGATAAAAGCACATTGGAAAACACAGGGCCTAACTTCATCGTTCTCACCCCTCCTTGGCCTTTTCACCAGTGTGAATCTGAACACGCCCCCCGCAGCCATTTGGTGGGGAAAACGGGGCAGCGCAGCTGCAGCCTGATCACCACCACTGCAGACCGACAGAAGCGCTGCTCCAAAACACAAGACGCGGCGCCAAGCCCGGGCGAAGGGCTCGTGCAGCCCGAGCCGCGTGACGCAATCACTCCACGTTCCGTTGCGGCCCGGCCAGGAGCCCGGTCGCGCCTGCACATGGCAGCGCCAGTCCAGCCAACAGCCCCTCTTTCACTATCGCCCTAGCCCCGCCCCATTCCCCGCTCCGGGGCGGGACGCGAGTGGCCCCTCCCCGAGGGCTGCCCTGGCCAGGGGGGCCGCGCCCGCCAATCCCACGGCGCTGGCTGCAGCTGGGGGCGGAGGGAGCGCGGGGCGAGCGGCTGGCCGGGGGTAGCGATGTGAGCCGGAACAGCGGCGCGGGCGGCGTCTCCCCCTGGAGCTGAGGCGGGACATGGCCAACGTCAAGGTTGCAGTGCGGGTTCGGCCGCTGAGCAAAAGGTGCGGGGGCTGTGGGGCAGCGCCCGGGCGGCTCGTGTCAGCCACGCCCTCAGCGGGTCCCGTGCAGCTGTGCCTTGCGGGCGAGGAGGGGGAGGTCGTGTTTTCAGGGCTGTTCCACGGGGCAGCCCTCGGCCCTGCTGCTTGCACCGGACACCCACGGGTGCCTCCGTACTGAGGCGGGGGGTTGCCGGAGGCGCTTCGGCCGAGTGTGCGTGTGTGTGTGTGCGTTGTGTACTTATGAGCAATGGATGAATATGATCAAAACAAAAAGCAGTCAAGTAGCACTTTAAAGACTAGCAAAATAGTTTATTAGGTGAGCTTTCATGGGACAGACCCACTTCTTCAGACCATAGCCAGACCAGAACAGACTCAATATTTAAGACACACAGAGAACCAAAAACAGTAAGCAAGGAGGACAAATCAGAAAAAGATAATCAAGGTGAGCAAATCAGAGAGTGGAGGGGTGGGGGGAAGATCAAGAATTAGACCGAGTCAAGTATGCAGACGAGCCCCTACAGTGACTCGGAAAGTTCCCATCACGATTTAAACCATGTATTAATGTGCCGAATTTGAATATAAATGTCAGTTCGTCACTTATCTTTCTAAAAAGGAGCGATAATATCTCTTCATTAACACACATACCTTGAGGTCATTGACAGAATGCCCCATTCCATTAAAATGTTGACTAACTGGTTTGTGGATCTGGAGTGTTTTGATGTCTCTTTTGTGCCTGTTGACCCTTTGCCTAAGGGAGTTAGAAGTATGTCCAATATACAAAGCATCTGGGCATTGTTGGCACATGATGGCATATATGATGTTAGTAGAGGAGCATGAGAAAGTGCCTGTGATTCTGTGAGTAACCTGGTTAGGTCCAGTGATGGTATTTCCAGAGAACATATGTGGACAAAGCTGGCAGCGGGCTTTGTTGCAGGGAAAGGTTCCAGGACTGGTGTTCCTGGAGTATAGGCAGTGGCTGTTAGTGAGGATCCTCGTGAGGTTGGGAGGTTGTAGGAGAGAACAGGCATGTCACCCAGGGCCTTGTGGAGTGTAGCATCCTGATTAAGAATAGGTCGTAGGTCTTTAATAATTCGTTGCAGTGGTCTGAGTTGGGGGCTGTAGGTGATGACCAGTGGTGTTCTGTTCTTGGCTTTTTTGGGCCAATCTTGGAGTAGCTGGTCTCTGGGTATGCGTCTGGCCCTGTCGATTTGTTTTTTTACTTCTCCTGGTGGGTAATGCAGGTTTATGAATATTTGGTAAAGTTCTTGTAGTTTTAGGTCTCTGTCAGTTGGATCAGAACAAATGCGATTGTACCTAAGAGCTTGACTGTAAACAATGGATCTAGTCACGTGTGCAGGATGGAAACTAGAAGGGTGTAGATAAGTATAGCGATCAGTAGGTTTCGGTACAGTGTGGTACTGATCAGGCCATCCTTGATTAGTACCGTAGTGTCCAGGAAATGTATCTCTTGCATGTTGTAATCGAAGCATAAGTTGATGGTGGGCAGTAGATTGTTAAAGTCTCTGTGGAATTCCTCTAGAGCCTCTGTACCATGGGTCCAAATCATAAAGATGTCATCAATGTATCTTAAGTAGAGGAGTGGTGATAGGGAACGAGAGCTGAGGAATCGTTCCAGGTCAGCCATAAATATATTAGCATATTGTGGGGCCATGCGGGTGCCCATAGCAGTTCCACTAATCTGGAGGTATAAATTGTCCCCAAAATGGAAATGATTGTGTGTGAGAACAAAGTTACAGAGGTCAGACACCAGATTGGCTGTGGTGGCATCAGGGATGGTGTTCCTGATTGCTTGTAATCCGTCTTTATGTGGAATATTAGTGTACAGAGCCTCTACATCCATTGTGGCAAGGATGGCGTTATCAGGAACTTTTCCGATGTTTTGTAATTTCCTCAGGAAGTCGGTGGTATCTGGGATGTAGCTGGGAGCGTTGGTGGCATAGGGTTTGAGGAGGGAGTCCACATAACTGGATAGTCCGGTGGTAAGGGTGCCAATACCTGAAATGATAGGGCGTCCAGGGTTTCCAGGTTTGTGGATTTTGGGAAGTAAATAGAATAGTCCAGGCTGCGGCTCAGATGGTGTGTCTGAGTTAATGAGGTCCCGAGTAACAGCAGGGAGTTCCTTCAGTAGTTGTTGTAATTTTCTTTGGAATTCCAAAGTGGGATCAGCAGAGAGAGGTCTGTAAAATGTGGTGTTGGAGAGTTGTTTGGCTGCCTCCTGTTCATCGTCTGACTTATTCATGATGACAACAGCACCCCCTTTGTCAGCTGGTTTGATTATGATGTCTTGGTTATTTTTGAGACTCCGGCCAGCATAGCGTTCAGCATAGTTGAGATTGTGTCTCATTTGACATTGTTTGTGTATAATATGATGAATATGATGTGTGCCCATATTTACATACACACACAGTGTGGATGGCAGTGAGGCAAGCATATAGATCCAACAAGTTACGTGTATGTGTGTTTTTAAGGGGTATGCTGGACACTTGAGTGCCTAAATAACATTGCCTGACCCCGTGAAGCTGGTCGGAAGGCGGGCAGTCAGTGGGAAGGTGAAGGCAGAGACCGTTCTCCCCCCACCAGCTATCTTCTTCCGTGGTTGGAAAGCTCTACTAGCCAGTTCAAGCCAAGAAATGAGTGTCCAGCACTTCTCACTTACATGTAACAACAAAAAAGCAGTCAAGTCGCACTTTAAAGGCTAATAAAATAATTTATTAGGTGAGCTTTTGTGGTCGAAAGCTCACCTAATAAATTATTTTGTTAGTCTTTAAAGTGCTACTTGACTGCTTTTTTGTTTTGATAGTATATAGAGTAGCAGGGATCCCTCTCTGTTAACACTTATATGTAGGGTCTGTACTGTGTTTCTCTTCTGTGGCACTGTTTGATATGTATCGTGTGGCAAAGCAGCTAGTTAACTTTTCTGTGTCTTTAAAATTTTGAGGCTCTTAATAGATAAATCCACTAGTAATTTGTATTCAGTATGGGTAGTGGATGTAGGGCTAATATTCGATCACGATTCATTTCTCGTGTTCGAAGAAATCAGCCTTTGGAAAGTTTCGTGTGATGTGACAAGGAAGATGACTCAACTGGTGCTGTTTAGAACACCATATCACTGGAAGGACTAGTTGAACAGACAAAAAGTGGTGCTGTTTATTTGGCTTGTTCCCAGCAGAAGTAAGGCAATCTTCAGCCTTTGTAAGATATCCCCCATGCCTCACTTTGTAGCAATTTTTTCCTTTGGTAGGCTTAAGCAGGATGTTTAGAATGTCACTCATTCCCTAGGGCTTGTTTGTTTCCAGAAGACATCTTACAACCTCAGTAATGTGACTGCAGATTGATTTCCCACAGGCTTGAAGATGCTGTAGTTAGAACAGATTTCTAATGTGATCTATGTGTATAATACACTGTTTGATCAAAAACATGTGTGCTGTGGACATTTGGGGAAGAGGAGAAAGAGCAAAAAAGCACTAGAGCTGTGCAAAGTATGGGTGGCTAATGACTTACGCTTTCCCAGGGTAAGGAGAAAAAGCAATATAGCATAGCAGGGCCATTAAAAAGTGCCATGAACGCCCCTTGGTCTTGATGGTTTTTTTTTAACTTAAGTTTGTGCTTCTGTCTCCTAACTTCCTTGACGTATGTAGTAAATGTTTCTGAAAGTGTATCCCAGTCTCGGAAGCAATCTGTGCATTTTACCAACGTCTTTCAGGCTTAATTTCAAAGAAGTTTTGACATAGCCTTGACAAATTTAGTGTGAGTTTATCACTTGTTTTAATAACTTGCTCTTAGTTCAGCTGATGCAAAAGAGAGTCATTTTTCTATATCAGTGATATTTAAGGGAGGGAAAAGGTAGGTAAAGTAAGTTTCGAATAAAATAACCTCAGAAGTTTTTATATAAGTTGCAAGTCTGTGCAAAGAGGAGGGAGGAAATCTGCAAGTGTTTTGGGTGCATTGTGTTTATCTCAGAAACAACTATTGTGTGAAATCCTTCCTATTTAAAATCAAATGAAAAACTTCCCAATAACACTGTAATCCTGACATTAATTCATGGTTATACTGTGGAGAGAACTACAGTTGCAGAAGGCCAGTTGTAACTTTGAATTATTTAGTGTTGTTTTAATGTTACTGGCTGTGATTCTTTGAAGTAATGGTAGGCAGTTGGTCATAACTGAAAGGCTCGAGTCCCTAAGACTTTAATTTAAATCTTGCCCAGATTGTTTGGAAACTACTTTCACTCTGTATCTGACCATATATGCCAATGAACTTCATTGTAAGATATATCATAGATTTGTTTCTTGAGTACTGAATATTCCAAAAAGACTGCCAAGACTCTCATTGTTTGGTGTTATCCCAGCTCCTTGTGGATATCAGTGATAATCAGAACCATTGTTGGTAGTCTGCAATTGAAATAGAGACCAAGGAATGGATGGGCAGGGGCTGTGATCCTCTCATCAGCATGTAGAAATGTGTGAGGAATCTAGCACTTCCCTTGTCTGTGCTGTTTCTGACTTTGTGGGTAGATGGTTTAATTTGGCAGTGGTTTTGAGCTGACATCTTTCCAAACATTATGTTAATTTAGGAAAGATAATTCTATTGGAGAGTACAAGGATTCTTTACAGATGTTCCTTAATGTAAGATGCGTTGTGATTTTACCAGTTCATCATTACTCTCATCAAAGAATTGGCAATGCCTTCCCTTGTCTGATACCTCCCCCAACTCCTCAGTTTTTAAAGCAAAGATTGGGAAGGCCAACACGTAATGTATGCTAAAATTGAGAGGAATTTGGAATCCATATGCCATGTAAATGACTTTTGTGTGTGTTTACTTTAGAGTAATTTTTTGAAGACTGGGAAAAGCTAGTGAGAAGAATATATGGAGATATAAAGTAAAAGGAGACCCTTGGTCTGCAGTGGTTAAGGGGTAAAGGAAACTGATAAAAATTCACGTACGTCAGAGGCACCTGTTGTAATTGTATTAATGAATAAAGGCAGATCCTGTGGAAGCCGTGTGTCTGTCCTACTCTGTACACAGTTCATTATGTAGCATGCACAAATCAAACAAGTGTATGAGTATAAATTTATTATTGCCATCGTGCGGCTTGGCTTATATGGTATGTGGCAACATATCCCACACATACACCAACATGTAATTTTAAAATTCCAGTGTTCAACATTTTAATGCTTTTAAGTATAAAATTAGTGATGGCAAAGAAGCTGTGTTAAATGTAGAAAACATTTTAATGGCACTTTTGAAAAACTTAAGTATGACCCTAAACTATATGGAGGAATTATTTTGCATAGTGAGAACTGGAGATCCTAATACAGATCCAGCTTTTCAGGTCTCTTAGAATTTAGATCTGTGGAGCATCCACATTTTTCTTTGTGCAGTCTCTGCTTCTGTGGATGGCTCATCTGTTGTGGTGATATATAGAGTAAGAAGAAAAATGAGAACATCGTCGGAGAGAACTCTGATCTTTCAAAACCAACTTGTTAAACACAATTGCTGTTCTTTAAGACCAAGATTGATGCTCCCTAAAAACTGAGGGTCACAATGACTAAAAGACTGAATGGTAGTAATAAGTAAATAAGTGAAACCCCAATGATATCTTACCCACTCCTGCTCCCTTCTCTATTGTCTGCATTGGCCTGGTGGTGGTGGAAAGGTTTCAAACTGTAGAAATTTCCAGTATAATCCTCTATACATTATTGCATGGCAGAAAAATAGTCTGATGAGGGATGTGTTTGCCATAATATGGGAGGATACGGAAAGTTTTGTTCTTTTTTCCCTTTGGGTTTGGGTGGCTTGTGTTTCTTTTGCCCTTTTCTGTGTTAGCCTGTGCCACATGAATTTGTTTGGAAGTCATCCCATCAAAAATCTGTCAAATTATGCTGCTCTGCATTCCTCCAGATTTGTGGGACTCTCCATTTCTATCTCTCTGAATCTTTGAGCCAACCCTACCTGGTGAGTAAAATCTTCAATCTGAAGTCACCTACTGATTTTGGGCAATGCTGTATGGCTAGGCGAAGCCATAGTATCACCACACAAAGACATTTCTGCAACCACACGGAGCCTGTGTGTATGTTTTTCCTCACCATGTGCCCGCTACATAGCGCAGTCACGGTTGATAATGTGTTGGGTCTGTTAAACTATTTACTGACATCATTAGTGAATGCACTAAAGATAGTGCTATATTCTGTCTCATTCATTCGTTTTATGCACTGTGATGCATAAAGAGAGGATTTTGTGGATGGTGAGTGGGCTGGTTTTGTAAGCGATATTTATTGCTATTTTGGGGACTTGTACTAATGAGTACTGCGTGCAAAAGAACAACCAAAATTTGGACCCTTGTATCAAAATGTTATTTCTATTGTTGAGCATAGTAAAGATAACTTCTAGCAAGCTAAGTTATAATTGCAGTGGAAACCATTCCTTGAATCTTATGATGAGAGATTTCAAATGTTTCAAGCCCTGCAAATCCAAAGATATCCACTTTATATCCAAGGGTATCGGTGTTCACAGATGTGAACGCAGATACAGTAAGCCCTCGATTTAACAGACTAATGGGGGAGAGGGCTGTCCGTTAATGCCAAAAGTTGGTTAAATTGTAGGATTTACAGTAAATAGGAAACAACATTTTCTATTGTAAAGAGGTGATATCAAGTGCCCACCCACCCCAACCAGGCTCTTGACTCCCAGTCCTCCCCTCTCCCCCCAAAAAATGCCACTAACTCACCACAGTCTTTTTTGGGGGGTGGAAGGTCTGGTGGGTTTAAGTTTCACAGAGCTCAGCAGACTGGGAACAACGGTGGGGCTAGCGGGTGTCTGTTATTCCCAAAGTCTGCTAAACAGAGGTCCATTAAATCAAGGGATTACTGTATTTGCGGCTCATTTTTGTGGGTATGGATGTGGATAGAATTTGATACCCACACAAGGGTCTACAAATGTTGCATTAACATAGTTAATCTTTGGTGTTATTTATAACAGTAAGTGGTAATTTTTTCAGGCTTGTAGTTTCACTTAATTGAGATGATAAGTGAGATAATGTATTTTAATGGACCAAATTCTGTTGGTGAAAGACACAAACTTTTGAGCTACACTGAGCTCAGATTATTTAGCATGTGTTTAACACATATTGGCTGTGTCTACACTAGCCCCAAACTTCGAAATGGCCACATAAATGGCCATTTCGAAGTTTACTAATGAAGCGCTGAAATGCATATTCAGCGCTTCATTAGCATGCGGGCGGCTGCGGCACTTCGAAATTGACGCGCCTCGCCACCGCGCAGCTCGTCCCGATGGGGCTCCTTTTCAAAAGGACCCCGCGTACTTCGAAGTCCCCTTATTCCCATCTGCTCATGGGAATAAGGGGACTTCGAAGTAGGCAGGGTTGTTTCGAAAAGGAGCCCAGTTGGGACGAGCCGCGTCATTTTCGAAGTGCTGCGGCCGCCCGCATGCTAATGAAGCACTGAATATGCATTTCAGCGCTTCATTAGTAAACTTCGAAATGGCCATTTGAGTGGCCATTTTGAAGTTTGGGGCTAGTGTAGACGTAGCCATTAAGTACAGTATAGTGAAAGTAAATACACACAAATACAGTATGTGGGTAGATGATATATGAGCTTGGTGCAGAGCTAATCTACAGAAACTAAGCCATTCCACACAGGAGAGGGAAAGATAAAAAGAAATAGTGAGGGAAGCATCAGACGTCAATGGGCACTGAGCCCATGGTGGTTGTTGATGATGAAATACAGTACTGAGTACAGTACTACTGTTGCTGGTCAATAAAGTACTCTGCATACATTTTAGAGAACAACAAGAAGTTCTGTGGCACCTTATAGACTAATAGATACTTTGGAGCATAAGCTTTTGTGGGCAAAGGCCCGCTTCATCAGATGTATGAGTGGGGGAGTGGTTTCAGAGTGGTATTTAAACAGTGGGGTCCCAGTAAAAGGGAGGGCCACAGCTGTCAAGGTCTATACACTCAGCGTGGAAAAGGCCCATTATCAGTAGTAAGTATGAAAAGAGGAAAAAACAAGTCAGATAAGACAGACTAGCTGTGTTAGTCTGTATCTTCTGTTCTCGAAGATACAGACTAACATGTCTACCTGTCTGATACTTGCATACATTTTGTTTTTCTTAATAGCTAATCTTGTTTTTCTTTAGTGTTCTGCATTGCTACATATACCTCTGTATTATTCAGAATATTTGAATATCCAGCAACCTCCTGGTCCTGGGGCTGCTGGATATGAAAGAGTTTACTACAGTTATAACGGGAAAGGCAGGAAAACAGTGGCAGGGGAGGAGCAGGGCAGGGCACAGCTAGTAAGGTTATGTCTGTACTACCAAGTTTTGTGGACAGAACTTATGCTGGCACCCGGAAGTTGAAAAAACAAAAATTGCCATTTGCTTCCTCTAATGACAAATCAGTTCACACTGCAGGTACCATCATTGACAGTGTGAGCAATGCTGTGGCTATGTATCCTACAGTGCAGTTTTGTGGGAAGGCAGGAACTGATCCCTGCACATCTTGGGATTTCCTCCAAGTTTTCCCACAGCCACCTCAGTTGCTGCGAACAGCATCATGAGTAGCTCTGTGAGCGCTCCATGCTAAGGAATGTCAAAGCAGCATATCAGCTTGTCCCCTATCCCTGCAGCAGCAGTTTGCCTGCAGCAGTGTGCCAGGCAGAATGGGAGCCCCTGCAGCAGTGTGCAGAGCAAGACAGCAGCACTCCAGTGATTTGCTGTTTGTTCCCCAAATGGAGCAGCTCTATCAGATGTCAGTTCTTGGACCTTCGAAAAGGGAGGGGCGCATGCCTGCAGGGCACCAGAGGTGAAAGCACTGAGCAGAGATCAGGGCAGGCATTTTGGGATACTGGGATAAGCCAGTTCTGCAGAAAAAAACAGTATCTACACTGGCCCTTTATCTACAGGAAGGGGAGGCGGAAAGAAGAAAAGGTCTCTCATGGAGTAGGGGGACAGGCTACTCATAGCTTTTTATTGCTGAAACTGGTGGGTTTTTCCAACAAAAGTTGCATTACAGTGTGTGCGCTCTGTTTTGTTACCAAATAACAGTTTTTGTCAACAAAACTTGGTAGTGTAGACATACCTTCAGGTATCCATTGCAATAAGCTTTAAATCCAGTGTTTCTATTCAGCCCATGATTTTTAATGTGTAGCAAAGTTATGGATTTAAGTTTCCAGGTTTGTCTTTGAAGGTGCTGTGCAGGTTTCCTTTAAGGATAAGGACTGAGAGGGTGAAGTGATCATTTTATGAAGTGTTTGCCCACTCTATACATTCCGCTTATTAGAGCGCTGCAGAGCTTTTGGATCTTATCAGTATGCAGGGAGAGCAGCCAGTGAAATCGCAGCTGTGAGTGACCTGGAGGAAGTGGGACATATGTGGGAATATTTCTTGAGGCTTGTGTGAGGAAAAGGGATGATCAGGAAGCAGTGCACAGCAAAGATAAAAGCTAAGGCAGTCATATATAGTAGTAAAGTTCTGCACCCAAGACATGCTCTTTTTATGAAGAACAGGATGCAGTTTTGAGTGGGGACCTGTCAAGGCTGATTCCCACTCAGTCTCCAAGTGCAGAAGGTGGAGGCCAGTACAAGACCTTAAAAATACCTTGTCTCTCTAGGCTTCTGCTTAAAAGCTTCCCAAGGTCACAGATTCCCTGCCCCTGGGAGGTAGCTGCCACCATCCAAGTGGCAAAACCCTTATATAAACCCAGGAAGACATACTTGGGATGTCTCCCTGTGGGGTAACCCCAAGTGCTTAGGAGAGAGGTTGAATACAAAGAGGAAATTAAGCTGAATCTGATAGCTGACCTTTCAGTCTTAAGCATGCATATACACAGATCCTTTGCTAGGACACACAAATAAAAAAATAAATAAATAAAGCAGGTGTCAGCAAACTTAACCAAGGTGGAGTGCTGAAATTTGATCTTTTGACCTCTGTGAATGGTCCAAGTGCTGGTGATACTTTTTAAAGTCACTAAGGCCGTATCTACACTAGCCAAAAACTTCAAAATGGCCATTTCAAAGTTTACTAACGAAGCAGTGAAATACATATTCAGCGCCTCATTAGCATGCGGGTGGCTGCAGCACTTCGAAATTGACACGGCTTGCCGCCGCGCGGCTCGTCCCAACGGGGCTCCTTTTCGAAAGGACCCCGGCTACTTCGAAGTCCCCTCATTCCTTTTGAAAAGGAGCCCCGTCTGGACGAGCCGCGTCAATTTCCAAGTGTCTATGAGGGATGGTGTACATAGTGGTCGGTCCTGCCGTCAGGGCAGGGGACTGGACTCGATGGCCTCTCGAGGCCCTTTCCGGTCCTAGTGTTCTATGATTCTATGATTCATTAGTAAACTTCGAAATGGCCATTTTGAAGTTTTTGGCTAATGTAGACATAGCCTAAGAGTCCTACTTACAATAGCTTTATTAATAAATAAAGAGGCAGAGCTTTACCTTTTTGGTTCTTAAATCTCCATCCACCCAGGCTTTTTAAATATCTAAAAGTATCTGTGATTTTAATACAGATTGAACCTCTTATCCTGGATTCCTTTGTCTGGCAACATCCATGATCTGGCATTGGGATCAGCACTGACACCATATCCAACTGAAGCACCCACAGGAAAAAATTAGCTGGTGGTCAGCAGCCAAGGTCCTCCCTATTGTCCCTCACCCCAGCACTTCTAGCCTGTTGGGAGCCACACCAACCAACTCCCTCCCAGTGTTAACATCTGTTTTGCAGCATTTATTTATTGAAGAGATCTGCATCTCTTCATTTATACTAGGTTGCAAAACAGCTTGCAGTAAATCCATGGAGACAGAAGGGTCTGTAAAGCTGGTAGTCATCTAGGAGTGCCAGCCCCATCACTGCTCATCCCCTTCCTCCAGGCGCCTTTTCCTGCCGGCCCCAGCTGCCAGAGCTGGGATCACTATTTAGGAAGCTCTGCAAAAGAGGTTAAGGAGTGGGGAGGAAGCAGTTTTCCATGTCCCCCACCCAAAAAATACCCTCTCTGATTTAAAAAAAAAATCATAAAAATCCATGTTTTTCCATTATTAAACTTAAATACTGAACTTTAGTTTACTCAGCCACTGTATATAACTATATAGATATATATAAAATATAGTTGAACACAATTTTTATTGGTATATCTATAATTTTTAAGATTTGAAACCTACCACTACCATCAATTTTTATGGTAAAATAAAAGGTACAGATATTGGGCCCATATGCAGGGTTGTGCTCTGTAAGGGGGTGTGGTGGATTTTTCTTGAATGCTGGGCAGCTCCCAACAGACAGTTGCCACTGGCCCCAGGACGCAGAGCTGGAGCTGGAGCTGGAGCTGGATGGCCCCAGAGAGGCAGCTGTTGCTGGCCCCGGGGAGCGAAGCCCTGGCAGCCCCAGGTGTTCATCTACTACCAGCCACAGAAGGACAGCTGTCGCTGGGCACGGAGTCCTGGCCAGCCCCAGGGAGCCCACTGCTGGCTCCAGGGCACATGTGGGAGAAGAGGCAGGATTGAGTTCCTGCCACATGCCAGACAAAATCACTCTTGGCACTCGTACTGGGGGTTTCTGACCACCTGCAATAAAGTATACAAAAAAAAAAAGTGAAAAAGCGTAGTTGGTTGCTAGGTGTTGGAGAGCAACTTAAATAAAAAAGGTAGGTAAAAGCACAGAGAATTCTTCCCTGGGATTCAGTTTAGAAGTTACAGTATACAGCAGCTAGTCTAAGTCGTCCCAAACTAAACTCAAAATGAAAAATAACCTGATTTCATTCATTCATTCCACATGGCCTGGATTACTGTTGCACTGTTCAGTGCAGCTCAGGCGTGCAATGAAGAGAAGATGCCAACCTCCCATGCTGCTAGATGGCCAAAGGGGTGGGGGGGAGTGTAAAAAATAATATAGAACTGGAAGGGACCTTGAGAGGGCGTTGAGTCCAGTCGCCTGTACTCACAGCAGAACCTAGCACCATCCCTTGCAGATTTTTTTTTTAAAAATCTAACCTGCCCCAGGCCCTTGAAAGGCTCCCTCAATGATTGAGCTCACAACCCTAGGCTTACAAGGCTAGTGCGCTAACAACTGGGCTATCACTCCCCCTCTAGTGAAAAAGTGGTTGGTAAAATTCTTGTAGCTTACTAGTTTCCATCCTTTGATAGGCTGATTAGCCAGCCAGTCACAGAAAGGAACAACTTTTTCATTGGAGATTTCCAAATAACTAATATCCTCCAAAGCTCACCAGACCTGATATATTATTTAAACCAATGCTGGTAACATGCTCCCCCCTCCATCTGATTAGTTTGGCTCCTAACAAGTCCCCAATTTTTTTATATTTTTTAAATTAGTTAAATCTGAAATTCATTTAATAACATTTATTTCTCTGGGTCATTTGACTCTACTCCAGAAATGACAGACATGATTTCTAGTTGCTTGTTATCAAGTCTGCAAACCATGTGTGCGTTGAATTGAAGCCTAGTGAAAATTCTCACCTTTAGCCTCGCAGATGTTGGGTAGGATGCAGCACATCACGATGATACAGATGGGGCTAGGACCACTGCCACAATCCTGCAGGTGCTCATTGTGTGCTTAAACCTTCTGCCAAGTTCCCTGATGTCAAAATAGGGGCTTAGTGAACCAGCATAGCAGCTGGGTTTCCTAGAGTAACGGTGGGCACAGGTGAAGCACCTGCTGATAATCATGTTATTTGCAGAGAGTAAGAGACCTTTCTGACCAAACAAGTTATTGCTTTGTTGCCTCAGCACTGTGAAATCGGCAGTGTGTCCCTGTTGGGACATCCCATGCTAGTGATCTTACGTTTTGTCTCTGTGGTCATCCAAGGCCTTCATAATGCTTGAGTAGGATCCTTTGCAGTTGACACATCCATGTACTGCTCATGGTAAGCAAACAGTGGGCAGGGCACCTTGCTGCCATCAGTGGTCCCAGTGCAGTTGATAACCTGACTTTCTCAGTCTGCTATTATTGCAGGCTGATGGGTGTGTACAACACCTGGGGGTAAACAACAGAAGTCATTGCCACACAAACCTTCATTACTACTGCAGTACTAACAGTTGACTTGCTAACATCAAATTGATAAGCCCCAGATATGCAGCAGTCTGCTTTCAGATGTCTCTAGCAAATAGCTTGTGGACTGATACAACCTCTTTCTTGTTTTTATGTCCTGGTGCTAAGGGTTGCAACAAGTGCTTCACAAAGCATTGTCTGCCTTTCTCATGTGGAAGTTATGAAGCCACAGCTGGTCATCCCAGATCTGCACCGCAGTCCCACCATACTATGCTACTTGTCCTGCACCAGAAGTACTGGTTTGCATGTAGGGAATCTACAGCATTTGTAGCATGTGTCAGCAGTCTCCCCACTCTCATGTCAGCTTTCAGCCTGCATTATCTCTTCCTTATTAAGGTCCACTGCAGGCTTGTGAGGGTCATAAGAACATAAGAATGGCCATACTGGGTCAGACCAAAGGTCCATCGAGCCCAGCATCCCATCTGCCGACGGTGGCCAATGCCAGGTGCCCCAGAGAAGGAGAACAGAAGACAATGATCAAGTGATTTATCTCCTGCCATCCATCTCCTGCCCTTGTTCTGAAGGCTAGGGCACCATACTTTATCCCTGGCTAATAGCCATTTATGGAACTAACCTGCAAAAATTTATCAAGCTCTTTTTTAAACCCTAATAGAGTCCTGGCCTTCACAGCCTCCTCGGGCAAGGAGTTCCACAGGTTGACTGTGCGCTGTGTGAAGAAAAATTTCCTTTTATTAGTTTTGAACCTACTACCCATCAATTTCATTTGGTGTCCCCTAGTTCTTGTATTATGGGAAAAGGTAAATAATTTTTCTATATTCACTTTCTCCACACCATTCATGATTTTATATACCTCTATCATATCGCCCTCAATCGCCTCTTTTCCAAACTGAAAAGTCCCAGTCTCTCTAGCCTCTCCCCATATGGGACCCTTTCCAAGCCCCTAATCATCTTAGTCGCCCTTTTCTGAACCTTTTCTAATGCCAATATATCTTTTTTGAGGTGAGGAGACCACATCTGCACGTAGTACTCAAGATGTGGGCGTACCATAGTTTTATATAGGGGAAGTATGATATCTTTTGTCTTATTATCGATCCCTTTTTTAATAATTCCTAACATCCTATTTGCCTTACTAACTGCCGCTGCACACTGCGTGGATGTCTTCAGAGAACTATCCACTATAACTCCAAGATCCCTTTCCTGATCTGTCGTAGCTAAATTTGACCCCATCATGTAGTACGTGTAATTTGGGTTATTTTTTCCAACATGCATTACCTTACACTTACCCACATTAAATTTCATTTGCCATTTTGCTGCCCAATCACTCAGTTTGCTGAGATCTTTTTGTAGTTCTTCACAATCCCTTTTGCTTTTGACTGTCCTGAACAACTTGGTGTCATCTGCAAACTTTGCCACCTCACTGCTTACCTCATTTTCTAGATCATTGATGAACAAGTTGAACAGGATCGGTCCCAGGACTGACCCCTGGGGAACACCACTAGTTACCCTCCTCCATTGTGAAAATTTACCATTTATTCCCACCCTTTGTTGTCTGTCTTTTAACCAATTCCCGATCCATGAAAGGACCTTTCCTCCTATCCCATGACCACCTAATTTACATAAAAGCCTTTGGTGTGGGACCGTGTCAAAGGCTTTCTGGAAATCTAGGTATATTATGTCCACTGGGTGCCCCTTGTCCGCATGTTTATTAACCCCTTCAAAGAATTCTAATAGATTAGTTAGACACGACTTCCCTCTGCAGAAACCATGCTGACTTTTGCCCAACAATTCGTGCTCTTCTATGTGCCTTGCAATTGTACTCTTTACTAGTGTTTCTACTAATTTGCCTGGTACTGATGTTAAACTTATCGGTCTATAATTGCCAGGATCTCCTCTAGAGCCTTTTTTAAATATTGGTGTTATATTGGCCGTCTTCCAGTCATTTGGTACCAAAGTGGATTTAAAGGATAGGTTACAAACCACTGTTAATAACTCCGCAATTTCACATTTGAGTTCTTTCAGAACCCTTGGGTGAATGCCGTCTGGTCCTGGAGACTTGTTACTATTCAGCTTATCAATTAATTCCAAAACCTCCTCTAATGTCACTTCAATCTGAGTGAGTTCCTCAGATTTGTCACCTAAAAAGGCTGGCTCAGATTTAGGAACCTCTGTAACATCCTCAGCCGTGAAGACTGAAGCAAAGAAATCATTTAATCGCTCCGCAATGGCACTGTCTTCCTTGATCGCTCCTTTTATATCTTTATCATCCAAGGGCCCCACTGCTTTTTTAGTGGGCTTCCTGCTTCTAATGTATTTAAAAAACATTTTACTATCGTTTTTTGAATTTTTGGCTAGCTGTTCCTCAAAATCTTTTTTGGCTTTTCTTACTACATTATGACACTTAATTTGGGAGTGTTTATGTTCCTTTCTATTTTCCTCACTAGGATTTGACTTCCACTTTTTAAAAGCTGCCCTTTTCTCTCTCACTGCCTTTTTAACATGGCTGTTTAGCCATGGTGGTTCTTTGTTAGGTCTCTTACTGTGTTTTTTTATTTGGGGTATACATTTAAGTTGGGCCTCTAGTATGGTGTCTTTAAACAGTTTCCATGCAGCTTCCAGGGATTTTAGTTTAATTACTCTACCTTTTAGTTTCTGTTTAACTAGCTTCCTCATTTTAGTCATGTAGAATGCAGACATAGCGTACATTTTAGTCATGTACGCTGCATAGGGAATTAGCTGAGGGCAGGGCACGGGGGGCATGAGGAGACCAGATATTCTGGCTCAGCAGGACAGGGTGATGGGTCCAGTGATGTTTTCAGCACATCAGGTGGCAGTCTCAAGGGGATCTCTGTGACCAAATCCATCACAACCATATCTTAAACAGAACTGGGAGCAAACAAGTTTTTGTGGAGTGTTTTTATGGAGTGGTCACCAGGTCCTCTACCCCATCCACAGTTAGGCATGAGTCTCATTCAGCAGGTGGAACAGAAGGTTTATTCGTCGACAGGGACACAGCATGGTACAGATTTGTCAGTACAGCAGCCAGAAACTATCCAATCCATGTGGAGGAGAGGAGTCCCGGAGAATGGTCCCTGAACGTGGGACCCTGCTTCCTTTGTTCCTCTCCAGCCTCAAGACTAACTCCCTCCAACCACCCAGTTTTCAATTCAAACAAGCCAGGCTCTGCCAACCTCTTTGTTCTTCCTCCTGGGGAGCAAATGTGTCACCTGGTTGCCTATGTTAAAAAGATCATGGACCCCCCCCCCACACTCTCTCTCTCTCTGTCACTCAAGTCACTTAGTCTTTCTCCTCCTGTCTCCTTCCGCAACTGTCAATTTATTGCCTCTTACTGAAAGTTGTTTCCAGGTGGTATATTATTTAAGTGAATTGTGGGTTACTAAAGTAAAATGGGTTGAATCTTAGCACAGTTTTTGTGTGGACTCTGCTGACTACCTCTTGAGTTAAGGATACTTCACTGGTTCCTCCAGTGAGTGTTAACATTGAATTCTACATTAGTAGATTAACCTACCTGCCCAAGTGCTAAAAAGTAGGCGGGAGCAACTAATTAATTCCATATTGAGATTACAACTAGTAGTAGAAATTCAGTTTTAATGTAGAATAATTGCAGTTTTGTTTTTCACATTCCAGCACAGGTCGAACCTCTCTAATCCAGAACATTCTGATCTGGCAAACTCCATGATCTGGCATGATTTTAGTTACCTGGAGGGCCACTTATCATGCATGTGGCCAAGTTTCCCATGGCCCCGTAGAGTTTGTTTACAGCCAGCAGTTCGGGCTCTCAGTATTCTGTGCTTTTGTTTAGATGTAATTTACCCCAAAATGTTTTGTAAGAGCCCAGTAAGCAGTGGAGGTGTTGGTAATGTGCTAGAAAATATTGTCTCGTGTGGTCTGGCACATTTTCATGTCTGGCACTGATCAGGTCCCAAGGGTGCCAGACAAGAGAGGGTCAACCTGCATCTTAAAAAATGGCTAGCTGGAATGTTGCCAAGCAAAACAGAACCCCTCACTCTTCAATACTCTACCTATGAACTCTGTACAAGCATGAGAAATCCTTCCCAGCAGTCTCTGTAAGACAGGTTCTGAAATAATGCTGACTTCAACTAGTAATTCTACTAGGTGCACAGAAGTAATGATCTCACTGTAACCTCACGAACTTTTTCATTCTACAGTAGTAGTAGTAATTTAAGGATGGAAGAAGTACTTTGACACAACTCTCATTGAAGTGAGTGGGAGTTTTCCTTGAGTGTCAAACAGCCATGTTTCACCCTAGCAATTTGAATTGTTTCTTCCAGATGAAACATCTTAGTCAGTGACACAAAAAAGTACTGAATGTAATGCAAGTAACCTTTTGGACACATCAGTCAATTTGGGATTGCTCAGTAAAAATAAAACCCCGCAGTCTCCTAAAATATAGCTGGTTCAACTTTTATAAGAATGTCTGATCTACGGATACTCTGGACATAAAATTTTCAATGTTTTGATACTTGTTCACACATTTCAGTGGATCTTTCATCAGTTCTATGAAGGACCTGCTTATAATGTTTCAAACATGCTAAATATCCACTTTCTTGCTTTTAAAGTAAGGTTCTCTTCTCGCTAGAATCCATCCAGTTATGTGAGCTGCAGATTGTTACTTTAAAAAAAACAAAAACAAAACCTGAAGTAAATTAAATTCCAAACAGTGTGTAAAGTTCCTGTTTATTTAGTTGTGGTTCTTAAGATTTGTGCTGAAACCTTTTCATGACTTTGGTGCTCTTTGCTACTTTTTCTGATTTTTAAAGACACTAGACAACAGAGCGAGAAATATTTCTTGCAGCCCTGAGGCAGTGTTTAGAAAATGGATTGTTAGAATTAATCAAACAAGTTGCTGTTTATTGTAGCAGTGTAAGCCTTTAAATCTAATATTTCATACATATGCTCAGTTGTCTTCATATTCTGATTTTTTTTAATCTCTTGTTCCAGAGAGATTGCAGAAGGGGGAAGAATAATTGTAGAAGTTGATGAAAAAGTGGCAAAAGTCAGAAACATAAAGGTAATTTTACTTTCTTTCCCTTCTGCTTCTCAAACCCTGATGGTATTGGAATAATGGTGAAATCCTGTGGGAACGTGTAGCTGTATATTAAGTTGTTCATTGGGTCATATAAAAAAACAAGCTTAAAAATAAAACAGGAAGGAAATGTTAAGGAAAAATAATCTGTAATTGGACCAGATATACCATTTTTAGAATTGCCATGAACATCTGTGTTTTTTGGAAGATAAACAAAAAAATTAACATATAGTTGTGCTTCTCTTGTGTTCTGTTTTCTTTATCTATCAAAGTTTCAGTGCTGTGGCTGCATGCCATAGTTCAAGGCTTGTCAGTAAATTGTTAGTAACAGTAAGATAAGCACACAGTCCCAAACATCTGGACACGTTTCTCTCTTCTGGCTTTTCTCCTTTCTCTCACTCTTTGCCGTCAGATGTGATTGTCACTAATGTGTGAAATTCAGGAAGATGTATTCAGCCACAGTTAAAGCTTTGCATAACTGGGAACACTGAAAAGTAATTGTTTTACCTCACCCTCCTTTCCCCTTTGGGATCATTGTATGCTACCTGCTTGGGACATGAGAACCAGAACTGCGTTTAAGGCACTGCAGGTCTTCAGTGCTGCTGTGCTACTCACTAAATTAGTAAAATGGGACCAAAGTCAGTGTTGCCGTACACTTTGTTCTTCACAAGGCAAGTAAGTGAAATGTAGAATTATCTAGTGAGAATCCTAAAGGACTCAGGTTTTCTTTGTTGCTTGCTTTTTTTATTTATATCTGTATGTCAGCTCATAATTTAGGTGACTTGTTCAAGAGAATTCATATTTTAAATTTCTTAGAAAGAAGCTCGGCACAGGTGACAAGAACAGACTTGTGCCTTTTACACTCTTCTTCTGGCTGCTTATCTGGGCTCTCTCCTGCTAGGATTCCAGCTGACAGTGCACAGCAATGCCAGGGACCCCTCCACTCCCAATAGGAGTGAAGTGGGAAGGTACAACTCACCTGCTGTACAAATCCTTTTCCCCCAAGTGTAATATTATTGGCCCAATCCTGTAAATTGTTCTGTATGGGCCAACCGCTGGTCCCTGATGCATTTGGAATCTGTAGGTGCAGGGCTCTTGCCATGTGGAAGAGTTTGTAGGATTAGGACCTGGGGACCTATGGAAGTATTTCCTTTGTCAGCATTTTAAGTCTTTGCACCTAAAACTGAAATAGCAGAAGACGGTAGGATTGTAAGTCTAATTTAAATCTTTGAAAAGCCATTGCTCTTCTACCCTCTAAAATAAAGTCTAACTAAGGTTTCCTAGTCTACATATGTAGCAGGGACACAGGGACCTAAAACTCCAGCAGACTGAGCTAATGCATTGGCTTCAAGAAAATTGCTGGTACCTTATAAAGATTGCGTTTCCTGTGTCATGCCCAGTTGAAAATAAATTAATTGATAAACTAGTAATTTCATGAGGTAATTAAACTAAATGCACAAACAGAACAAATCTGGGATCTCATTAGATGACAGAAATGAGGAGTTTGGACAGGCAAGGTGGTCCTTCATAGTTTTTGCATTTTACTTGTTTTACTGATGGTTTTTGCATTGAAGGTATTCAGGTCTCTCCTTAAAATTCCATCTTCTAGAAGGACCTGATGTGTATGTCACAAGTTTCGAGCCTTAGTTTGACCTTCTTCCTGCACACCTGACAGTGGTGCACAACAAAGCAGCCATACTTGGAGGATCACACGTAGCTTTTTGGAGTACAAATGGGACACTTCTGGAGGCTAACATTCTAATTGAGGACATGATGCTTCCACACTAGCCTTGATTCGAGATTTTAAATTCAAAATACATGCTATACCTATCCCTTAATATTGATATTCTGTAATCAACAGTATGTCTCAATAAATTGAGTTAACAGTATTCCATCTGTAGACAGTGATGTTTTAATATCAAGCTAAAGCCTTGAAATTCGAATTTATCTTGTAGTGTAGATGCAGCCTTAGGAAGGAAGCAATGGAGGGGCTTGGTGACAAGAGGTCTGGCAGAGAACTCTAGAGCTGTAAGAGTTGACCTCTACATATTTTGATAGGTATTTCAAGACTGTTAAGCTTTAGGAGGGGAGAGACTTTGCCTTTTGTATACCAGAGGTTCACTGCTTTTACATACACCAGTATGTTATAGTGGTACAACTCCTTAATGTGGATATAGTTATCAGTATGAAAGTGCTTTATGCCAGCAAGCTATTCCTGTACAGGAAGAGAATAAGAAGATATGTTTACCCCAGGATACCATTTCCACACTAGGGTTGTTCCAATATAACACTTCAAGTGGTTTATTTATTTCTTTGTTTGTTTATTGTAAACCAGCATACAGCACCCCAACTGAAATAGTTACACCAATGGGCAAACTGTATAGCTGAAACCTTTATATTAACAGAGATTTCTTTTGATAGCCTGTCACTTTATGATTATATAAATGAATTTGCAGAGATAAAATATTCACTTTGTCTTCTTGTGGTAGGCAGTTGGGGCTCTCAGTGAGCCACAGTCAGCCACTGCAGAAAACGGTAGAGCTTTCTTCTGCTTTACAGCACTTACAAGGCTTCTGAACGAGTTTATTCAAGATAATCCTTGTGAATTAACTGATCAATAGACAAGCTTACATTTTCACACTAGCCAAAGGAAACATCAGTTGGAGTTAATTCAGCGTGACTAATTTAGAATCTTATGGGTTTCTTCTTACATAAAGTACTTTTTCTTTTAAGGATAAATACGGTAGGGTCTCAACATTTGCAAAGTTTCCATGTTAGGAACCCTCACGAATGTTGAATTTTGCAAATATGGCAGCTCCTGGCTGCTGGCACTCCTGCCAGGGGGAAGCAGCCGCTTGTGAACAACTGAATTCGCAAACCTTAGGATCACAAATATAGAGACCCTACTGTAAACAGTTCTTCCCTCTCCACCCTTTCCCCAAAATACACACAGCAGCAAAACTGCTGTTGGCAAAGAGGATCCTTGAGTTGGGCTTGTATAACAATTTCCCCAGTAATCTCCATGAATTTTTATAATACTCGTCATTTACAGTTCTTTTCATCCATTGATCTGAAAGGTAGCTAATGTTATCTTGCCATTTTTCAGCAATAGTGGTTAAGTGGCATGTTAATACAATAGTTAGTGTTCTAGTTAATATTGAATTTAGCTATTTTCTTTTCTATTCACTTTATTGCCAAATGTCAAGATTGCTAATTCTGTTGTTGCTAATGTCAGCTATTTCTGTCTAGTGTATGACTCAAGGTTTCCTCTTTGAAGAGGAAATGTTTGGGTTTTGGGAAAATGCCTTGCCCATTTGTTGGTGAAAATAGATATACCATCTTGTTTGGAATCAAACAATGAATTGTGTAGCAAGATGTTTTGATTTCCTTAACTACATGAATTACATTTTATGACAATTATTATTATTTTTACAAAGCCATAGGCATTCCTGGCACTTCACAGGTCAAATAAAAAGACATGGTCCTGTCCCTAAGAGTTTACAGTCATAAACATTGGCTCTAATTCTGCAGTCTTTATTCATAGGAATAGCCTCATTGACTTTTTATTGAAAATTTACTAACTCTTTTAAAATAGCTTTTTCTAATATCAAGAAACTGACCTCCAAAACTAGGGCTGTGTCTACACTTCAAAAGAAGAAAAGCGGTGTACTTTTGAAAGTAAATCCCATCTTCAAAAGAGCCCTCCTTCCCCTATTTTTTGGGAAGAAGGATTCTTTCGAAGATGGGGTTTACTTTTGAAAGAGCCATGTCTACGCTGCTTTTCTTCTTTTGAAAGAATATGCAAATGAGGTGCCCATATGTAAATATGCACCTCTTTTGCATTTTCAATTTCCCTCATTTGTGTGCCTCTTTTGAAAGAGGAATGCTAATGTAGACACAACTTAGGAGATGGGAGGTATGCAGGCCCACTGAGTGGGGTAAAGCAGGGCAATTGTATGATAGCCTGAAGCTCCTGGTTGCTGTTGCCATGATTGCTCCTGCTGCTGCAGCAGCAGCAGCAGCTGGAGCCTTGAGGCCCTTTGAATTGCCAGTGGAGCGCAGCTCTGCACAGCACTGAGGCCTGGAGGAGTGGGTGAAGCACGCTGTGGGTCCTGGCTGCCTTTGGCCCCTCCTGGGGACGTGGAGCTGCAACCCCCTCCACACACATACGCACCTTGCCCCATGGTGGCTGTCAGCCCCATTGGAGGTGTGGGTTGTATTTCTGTCTTTAGTATAAACACAGTCATTTAATCTTTGGAATTCAGCTTCTCCATCTGTAATTTGGGGATAATGCTTTCCCACCTAACATGGATGTTGTGAGGATTAACTCAGTAATACATGTAAAATTCTAGGAGATCCTGCAACGCAAAACTCTTAAGTGCATTGTACTCATTTGACATAGGAGAAGGAGCGGTAAATGAACTGCTCAGTGAAAGTTCTACCTTAGCGCTTTGTAATTGATTCATCTGTAGTTCTTCTTAGACTTCTGTGCAAGAAAATGAAAACAGGATAAACTTGAAGCCATGCGTATTTGTGTTGTGAGTGGAGAGGGGGAAGTAGATCGTTAACAAACTTTTAAAATTATTGTTCTTTGATAATCCTCAGATTCAAGTGTTCTCTTTATCTTTCTCCATTCCCCCATTTAGGTAGACAATAGGTTTGAGGGCCCCGGGGACACAAGAGAGAAGATTGTGGCTTTTGGCTTTGATTTTTGCTATTGGTCAGTTGATCCTGAAGATCCTAAATATGCATCTCAGGAAGTGGTGAGTAATGTTTCAGTTCCCTGTACATGTACTGTTTTGTTCTTTATTATAGTTTGGTGAGGAGGATATCACATTTGAGATTCTCTTATTTGATTTATTTTTCCTTAGACCATCTTTATTTATCCTGTTGACAGCCTATCAGTACTGTTCTCCTGGTGTGGTGAGATCACCACCCACAATTCAAAATAAAAGCTCTGGGATACTCTTTATACTAGATGACAGACATGACTTTGTGTCATCAGTATTCTGATAGGCACTCATAATCTGAAAAGAGAAAAAACCTGAGGGACTTGAGTTATATTAAACTATGAAAGCTAATTTGAGGGGATGGGGAGGAGGGTTAAAATTCTGGAGGAAGGAAGTGATGGCACTCTACGCAAGTGCTGACCACAATGCCAAACTTTAGTCCACAGAAGCGTAGTAGCTCGATGATTCTGCTGAAATGATTAGCAGTGAAGTGACATTTTAAATGGCAGCTTTACACCTCAATGTTAACACCACATTGTTCTGAACAATACCAGATGAACTCTAATTTTTAAAGAATCAAAAATCTCTCATTACCAACCAGCACTCATCCTAGTTTGATAGTCCAAAATTTCTTTGGTTAAATATGAAAGTCATAAGGGTATGCGTACAGGTTGAGCCTCTCTAGTCCAACACCCTCGGAAGCTGACAGTTTCCAAACGAGAGAATTTTGCCACGTCACGGGAGGTCAGTATTGTCTAGCAACATTAACACTTCCAGCTGCTTAGTGGTTTCTTTAAAGACATGTAGGGGTAAATTACAGCTAAATAACAGCACAGAACACTGAAAGCCAGGGTGGTGGCTATAAATAAACTTTATGGGACCTCAGGTACTTGGCCACACCTGTAATCAGTGGTCGTCTGATTATGGTTTTGCCGGACGAGAGAATGATAGACTAGAATGATTCAACCTACATATAAAAACAAAAAACAATGAGATTCAATTTCTTTTTTCTGTAACCCAGAAGGTCTTAAGAACACTTGTAAAATTAGAAGAAAACAGCCCGTACTTTCTCCAGACAAATCCTGTCTATGTGCATTCAGTGTTCTCTACTGACAATGTTTTTTTACTGCTCCTTGTTAATATGTTGGCTCTTCAAGTCTATCACTAAGAGGTGGTTGTATTTATTTGTTCTTGTCCATCAGCAGAATTGTTTATTATATTCCAATCCTTATAATTATGCAGGCCTGTTGAAGACCATGGAATCCCACAGGTGTCACTGAGGACCAAGTGTCAGAGAAGTAGCTGAGTTAGTCTGTATCTTCAAAAGCAACAAGAAGACCTGTGGCACCTTATAGACTAACTGATATTTTGGAGCATAAGCTTTCATGGGCAAAGACCCACTTCGTCAGGTGCATGAGTTGGGGGTTCCAGTGGAGGGTTTAAACCCTCATGCATCTGACAAAGCGTGTCTTTGCCCATGAAAACTTAAGCTCTAAAATATCTGTTCATCTATAAGGTGCCACAGGTGTTCTTGTTGTTACTGAGGACCAAGTTAGATCAGCATAACCTGTTTTATTCCTGGTGCTATATTTATATTCTGTGTTTATGCTGAATTTGCAAAGTAGCAGTTACAAAAATTATGAATCTGCCAAGGAGAAACCTAGCATGACAGGGTGGGAGGAGGCTAGTGGAAAGCTCTGTGCAACTCCTTCATTCTCTGGGTCGATATGTGCTGTCTGCAGACCTAACCCAAACTGGAGCGTCTTGGGAGTTGTTCCAGTCCTTTTAGCTTGCAGTGATCCCCAAAGAACTAATCCGGGTAAGATAGGTACAACACCATGTCTCTAACATTCTCTCTATCTGCCTGCTACAATCATAGAATCGTAAGACTGGAAGGGAGCCTTAACTACTTATGACAGGTGTTTGTCAAACCTGCTCTTAAAAATCTCCAATGATGGAGATTCCACAGCCTCCCTAAGCAATTTATTCCAGAGTTGAACAATCCTGACTGCTAGAAAGTTTTTCCCCTAATGTTCAACTAAATTTCCCATGCTGTAATTTAAGCCCATTGCTTCTTGTCCTACCCCTACAAGATGAGGAGAATAATTTATCTCCCTCCTCCTTGTAACAACCTTTTATGTACTTCAAAATTGTTATCATGTCCCCCTTAGTCGTCTCTTCTCCAAACCAAACAAACCCAGTTTTTTCAATGTTTCCTCAAAGGCCATATTTTCTAAACCTTTAATTGTTTTTGGTGCTATTCTCTGGATTGTCTCAAATTTTTCCACATCTTCCCTCAAACATGATGTCCAAATTTGACACAGTACCCCTGGTAAGGCGTGAGTAGAGCAGAAGGATTATTTTTGTGTCTTTCTTACCATGCTCCCGCTAATACGTCCCAGAATGATGATTGCTTTATTGCAACACTCGTATTTAGCTTGTGATTCATGATGATCCCCCAGATCCCTTTTTACAGTACTCCTTCATAGCAGCCATTTTGTGTGTGTGCAGCTTAAGGTTCCTTCCTGACTAAAGTGTTTTGCATTTGTTCAAATAGAATCTCATCTGCTTTATTTCAGACCTTTTCTATAGTTTGGCCACATTTTCTAGGGTGTTTGTGCTACCAGAGCAGTACAGAGTGTTAAAGAATGCACCAGAGATTCTGACCCTTAATTTTTTTATGTTTTGAATTGAGTACGGTATAAGTAGACAGTAAACAGAGTCCAGGATGTCTTTTTACAAGGTTCCTATTCAGGACAGAGCTTCACTTTAATTACTATTAGGGGAGAGATTTAAATATGAAAAAAATTAGAACTGATTGGGTGTTGTCTGGGCTATGGTCCCTAAACCTGACCATGGGGGAGAGCTGCTTTAATGTAGTGCTCCAACTATATTCTTATATTAGTTCCTAATATAATTAGGGGTGGAAGTCTATCTGTGAGCTCACTGAGCAAAGACACTTTGTCTTTACTTGTAAATGGAAGAGGGGATAGTGTGTCCAGCATGCCTTCCCACAGATGGGGAAATCAAATCATTGAGTTCATTTACTTTTTCTGCTCAACGGCTATGTATTGAAGGCAGCTATCATTCTTATCCAAAAGAGGAGAAAGTCCAGTGAAAGAAAAGGACTGAAGATCTGTAATGGAAATAGGGCATTTTGGCAGCTGAAGACGTGTGGAGGTGGTAAAAGGAGAAGGTCTTCTTCATCTACCCTTTTCTCTGAAATGGCTAAGTGAACTTTACTTCTACATTAAGGCTTAAAATTTGAAGATATATGTCTCGTGGATTAGTGTTGTTGTTTTTCCCCCCTTTAACTTGACCTCTCCAACAATTAAATTGGGCAGTGATTAGCTTCCTTTTTGTTTGCCTTGCTGTAAACATTCTTTTAATTCCTCCCATCTTTATAGCAATACAATAAGAAACACTTGTTTTGCTCAGAACTGTTATTAGGTGGTTGGCTTTCCAGCAAGGATACTTTTGCATAAGCCAGTGTTTCCCAATTTTATTTGGCTACAGAACACTTTTAAAAGCAAAAAAATTTTGCGGCACCCCATTCCCAGGCTTTACTCCCCCTCAAGCCCTAAACCCACTCCCGCATCTCCAGGCTTTACCTACCTCAATCTTAAGCTCCCAAATCCACCTCCCATCTCCAACCTTTACCTCCCCCATCCCACAAACCTGCACCCCCCCCATCCTTGCCCTGCTACCGCTGAAATAATGGATCTAAATTCAGTTGGTTTAATGGCTGGATCCCTCCTGCTGCCCTGCTGGCCATTAAATCAATTAAATTTAGTTCTACTGTTTCAGTGGCAGCAGGGCAGGGCGCCACAGAGCAATCAGCTGTTGTAATGGAATTTTCTCGTGGAACTCTCATTGCATTGATAGAACAACCCACTGTGTTCTTTTTAGCTCCACTCCATAGAAGGAATGATGCCACATGAAATGAGCATTGACTGGGGCAATAAAGTACTCCTTCATTCTTCTAAAATGTTACAAATGAAGGAGAGTTCAAAATATTCCATGAAGTGGCCTTGTGTAGTTATGGCATGTACCTGATATGCAGGGCTAAGTCTAAATGGATGTTGTTGGGTGCTCTTCATGTACCTGTTATGTCACTTGCAAGCCAGTAGAATGTCTGGCTTTTAAAAGAACAAGAGTGAATTTAGCAGCAAGGGAATGCAAGATGAAAGGGTTTAAAGGTGGGTTGTTGCCAGAAGGGACTTCGGACAGTGAATGAATTTCTGTCAGTAATTTCCCTGATGTTTTTTAGAGTTGTTTATAGCATATATAATATGCATTTCATAAGTGGGTGCAGAAGAACTGGTCTTGCTTTTGTGAGTTAGTCAGACTCCTGATGATGATTGAATGAAGTTCCATGTATTTAATTCCATGTTTTAGATCAATACTTTATCAGTGAGTAACTCTATCAATGAGTTACCTGGAAGAGCAGCTTCCTTTTTTTTTTATGATATTATCAGCAACTAAAGGAATTAAGTAACACTGCCCTACAGTAGAGCTTTCTTTTATAAGCTTGTCTGCAATCACTGTATTTCCTTACAAGTGAAAATTGTGTTGTGCCAACTGTTATTGTAGAGGCTGAATTATGAAAATACTTGACCTTCAGGCTTCCTCCTTGAGAACACTCTCTTAAAAAGTTACGTCCTTTCCTGTCTTCTGGCTAGTATTTCAAAACAAGGTCCTAAGAGCTTCTGGTCATTATAGAGATCCCATGGCAATTATAAGAACAGTGGTGTACATACCTGTATCTAGGTCAAATTCCATCAATTATCTGCCTCTGTAAATTTCTCCTCCAGTTACTTTGGATACGGTGTTGTTCATTTCAGGTCTTGTATTAAACAGTTGTGCTCCAGAGATGGTGACACTTCATATTTTTCCTATACATTCTGTACTGCTTGCTTACTTCGTCGGGGGCGTTGAGAGGTTTAAGTTATGGCTATAAGTCCATCTGGAGTGTGTTATTCCTAGCTTGAGGAGGCATGTCCATGCTAGCTAGTGTGCAAAAAGTAAGATGTAGCTACAGTGGTGTGAGCTGTGAGCGGGGTCCGCTAACTGCCCCCAAGTGTATTACCATCAGGGATGCCAGGTATAGACTTAAGGTGCTATAACCACTTCCTGTTTTTAACATGTTAGCTCAGTGAAAGCTTGCTTAGGTATATCTTCCTGCGGTTGACATCACCCTCCAGGCTCAATTAGACATTCTTAAGTAGACATCCTTAATTAGGTAATATTTATGTAAAGTGCTATAAGAACCTTGGATGACAGTTGCTACAAAGTGAAACCTTATTTTGAAAAGCACTTTCAGTAGTATTCTTTTCCTGACTTGCCTTTGTCAAACACTGAACAGTTCCCATCCACAGCAGAATCTTAACTGCCATATTTATTGCCTTTACTATGCTTGTGTTGATGTTCCCTTCAAATTTTTTAGCTTAAGAGAGCGGAAAATATGTTTTGGTTTGTTTTCTTTTCTCCCTGAGCTGAGGGGTGAGTTGTGTGAACTATTCCAGTTTGTAATGTGATTCATAAGCCTCAAGAGAAGTTAAATTACACAAGGGAGAAAACACTGTTGACTCATCCAGCTTCTTGTCTACTGTAGTTCCCAGGTGCTTTTCTGATGAATTGCTGCTAAACCAGTCATTTCCCAGCTTATAGTAGTGCTTGGGAGTGATCTGCCCAAATGCAGAACTCGGCACTTGTCCTTGTTGAACCTCATCAGATTTCTTTTGGCCCAATCCTCCTATTTGTCTAGGTCACACTGGACCCTAGCCGTAAGCTCTAGCAGTGGTGTTCAGTAAAAATTTAAGGATCGCCACAGACCCTCCCCCTCCCCCACCGCTCAAAATACATGCCCTCCCCCAACCCCCTCACCCCCACGCAAACTACTGGCAACTTACCAGAGACACCGCTGGAACCACCATGCCATGACCAGAACTGCGAGAGTCCCGCCGTGGCCAGGCCACAGCCACTAGGGCCGCAGTAGCTGTACAGTTCCAGGCTGGAGCTGCAGAAGGAGCTGCTGCCACTGTCCCCATCCACTTGTCCCACCAAGTGGTGGGGTGCATGCATGGATAGAGGGCACTCCACATGTGTGGCTTTAAGGAGCCACATTTTGCCACACCACTGTGTCCAGTTCTCCACGTGGCGAATGGCAAGCATATTGGACACTATGGATCTAGTGTATCTGCCTCTCCCCTTGGCTTAGTGTCATCAGGGAAATTGCTGAGATTGCAATCTATCCCTTCATCCAGTACTCAATAAAGATGTTGAATAAAACCAGCCTCAGAACCAATTCTTGGGGCAATCTGACCATCAAGCAGGCATCAAGCCATTGATCGCTATCTGTTGAACTGGACAATCTAGACAGCTTTGTATCCACCTTACAGTCCATTTGTCCAATCTGTAGTTTTGCTTTGCTAAAGTGAAGCTATATCACATTCACTGCCTTCCCCATATCCACAGAGCCAGTTACCTCATCATAGAAGGCAATCAGATTGGTCAAGCATGACTTGCCTTTAGTGAATCCATCTTGACTATTCATGATCACGTTCCTCCAAGTGCTTCAAAATGGATTAGTTGAGGATCTCCTCCATGATTTTTCTGGGTACTGTGGTGAGGCTGACTGGTCTGATAGCTCCCCAGATTCTCCTTCTTCTCTTTTTATTTATTTTTTTTAAAGATGGGCAGTATGTTTGCCTTTTCTAATTGTCCCAGATCACCACAAGTTTTCAAAGATAATGGCCGATGGTTTTGCAATCACATCAGTCAACTCTCTCTGCACCCTTAAATGCAACAGATCCTGCCCCATGGATTTGTGTATGTCCAGGTTTTCTAAATACCTCTTGACATGTTCTTTCTACCCCCTGATGGTGCCCTCCCCATACCATGCTGCCCAGTGTAGCAGTCTATGAGCTGACCTTGTCTGTGAAGACAGAGGGGAAAAAAACATTGAGTACTTCATCTTTTTCCACATCAACTGTCACTAGATTATCTCCCCCGTTCAGTAACAGGCCCAACCTTCCCTGTTTTATTGTCTTATATCTAACATGCCTTGTCACCTTTCACATACCTTGCTAGCTGCATTTCCAATTGCTCTGTGGCCTGCCTGATTACACCACTGCATGCTTGAGCAATGTATTTATACTCTTCTCTAGTCATCTGTCCAAGTTTTCACTTTTTGCGTATAAGCTCGCCAAAGATTCATTCTGAAGCCAGGCTGATTGTCTACCATATTTGTTTTTCTTAATGCAGTTTGGGATGGTGTGTTCCTATGCCTTCAATAAGGTTTCTTTAAAATACAGCCAGTTCTCCTGGACTCCTTTTCCCCTCATGTTAGTGTCCTAGGGGATTCTGCCTATCAGTTCCCTGAAGGAGCCAAAGTCTGCTTTTCTGAACTTCAGGGTCTGTATTTTGCTGCTTTCTTTTCTTCCTTTGGTCAGGATCCTGAACTGCATCTCAAGATCACTGCTGCCTAGGTCGCCACCCACATCTACATCCACTACCAATTCCTCCTTTTTTGTGAGCAGCAGATGGAGCTGAGCATGGCCCCGGTTGGTAATTTCAGCACTTGCATCAGGAAGTTGCCTCCAAACATTCTTCAAAAACTTCCTGAATTGTTATACTTTTGATAGTAACACTGGATTTACCAATACTCCTGAAGAGGAAAGAGATGGACCAGTGTTCCTCAAAATCCTAAAATATAAAGAATTGAGTGGCCTGTTTGTTATCGGGCAAGACAAGTTTTGAGTTTCCTGCATAGCATTTCTTGTATTTTCTCCTGAAACTTGTTTTTCTCAAATTTTACCATAATTGAAAGTCGCAAGATAAATTTACAATCTCTCTCCAGTAAATGTAATTCTCTCTGGATTAGTCATTGCCAATAGAAAAATATTGGAACAGGTATGTGTGAGAATATTTTAAACCATATTGAAAATGAGGACCTTACTGTGATCTAATGAAAATCTACATGCCCTAATAAAAAAGCTTCCAGGGTCGCATAGCAGAAAGCCTTTCTGAGGCTGGTTTTGTTCAACATCTTTATTGATTACCTGGGTGAGAGGATGGATTGTTAAAAGGCCTTGTTAAAAGGAATTCTTTTGGATGACTGGCATCAGAGAGGAAGGATGGCCTTGTGGTTAAGGTGCAGATTCAGCTCTTGTCTGTGCCTTGGACTTCCTTTGTGACTGAGCAAATCCAATCACGGTGTCTGAGTTCCCTAGCTGCCTAATGGGAATGATATGTTTCCCCCATCCTTTGGCCATCTTAGTTAAATGGATAGGAATGGTCCTTTGTGTGGCAGTGAGGTGAAACAGAGTAGAGGAAATTGACATACCGTACTGCAGTAGAACTTCAGTTACAAATGCCTCAGCAATGGAAGTTCGTTGGAGCTCTGAAATGTTAGTGACTCTGAACAAAATGTCACAGTTCTTTCAGAAATTTACAGCTGAACATTAATGTAATACAGCTTTGAAACTTTGAAAGCAGGAGAAAAATGCTGCTTTTCTTAGCAGTTTAACATAGTATTGTATTCTGTTGCATGCTTGCTTGCTTATTTATGTATGTATGTATGTTGCTGCTGCTGCTGCTGCCTGGTTGTGTACTTCCAGTTCCAAATGCAGTGTGTGGTTGACTGGTTGAGTTGTTACTCTGGTGGTTGGTAATTCAGAGGTTCTACTGTATAATTTACAAATAAGTGAATGATATTGTGGAAATAAATATCTTTTTCAAACTGATTATATTCTTTTGTGACTCAGAGGGTGTTTGCATATCAAAAACTCCAGTGTTACTATCAAAATATAGAGTAGCTTGTGGTGGTGAAAGGGGAAGAGGGTATAGTTCCATATGAAGACTTTCTTTTGACACCTGAGAAATAACGAGGGTATGCAAGTATTTGGAGTACAAGTGCCAGTACTTTTCTCTAGTTTCTTAGCAATTAAGTGTCTTTCAAAAACTGATTGCTTGGTAATACGGAAAAAGATAGTACACTCTTTTTCCCTTGCTCAATTCTCTGAAGGCATCTAAAAGATACGTGTTGTAATTGTCATGGAAAAGGAGTTCCTGTCCTCTTTTCTATCCCCACTACTCCCTACTCTACCCTCTCCCTCCCTCCCTCCCCTTTGAACCAGTCAGGATTTTACAAAAGGCCCATAGCTGTCTTGGATGATGCCTTCATTGCAGAGTTAACTTGGGTAAGAGGCCCCTGGTTTGAGCACCCATATGGACTTGTCTTGGATATTAGCAGCAGCATTGCCAAGCCATACTCTAGAGTCTAGTTTTTGCCTCTACATGTAGCACTCACTTGCGTGTAGTGTGAGGTCTTTGGGGGTCATATCCATGGCCATTTGTGCTGTGTTGAGCTGCTCTGATTCTTTCCCACTGAACAGTGACAACTTGTGTTTCTGAGCAGCCAGGGAGAATCATGGGAAGGCACTGAGGGACTCAGCACTCGTCTGGTTTAGCCTGCATCCTTGTCACAAAGTGGAGCAGTCCAAAAAATAGAAGCACTCAGGCTTTAGTACCTTGAGATGGGTCATGTGGCTGCGGTATAAAGTCCTACTATCCATGGGCCACTTGGTTTTGCATGTGAATGGGAGTCTGGTTATGAGAACATAGAGGTAACGGCCGGAGTTAACTGCAGCAAAGACAAACTCAAGTAGTAGCCTCAGTTGGTGGCTACACCAGCATATTTCCACATGGGCTGATAATTTGTCTTTTTGGGTGATCATGCTTACTTGGGTTACCCTGGGGATGAACTTGGCCTACACACGATAAGTATTAGAAATATTAAAGTGTTACATTTTTCATGGTTACTGGTGATTATGCACCATATTCTTGCCATCATGAAGTAAGTGCAATGTGATATAACCACTCCCCAAGCCTGTGTAATACACATCACGAAAGCAGTGTGAATGCACACCTGTAATATATATGGAGGTTAATTGAACCAAGATTATTCGTGCTAGGAGCTGGAATACCTGTGTGCCTCTGCATAGGTTTCTTGCCCTTTTGAGATATACAAACAAATATGGAGTTTATTGTTAGTCACCCCTTCTCTGGAGCATCTCTCAGTTGCAGCTGCGTGGGAGTGTTTGAAATGTGGCCTCTTTCTGGGTTTGAAGGAGCCTAAGTTTGGATAGTCCGCTTTCTCCCTGTGCACTTGCAGCTAACCAGCACGGGACAGAATATACCCTATGCTTGTAAAGCTTTTATGCCAGTATTGTGTTAACTAGCTTTCATTAGTAAAATTTACTGTTATAAAAATGTTGCCTCATATTTTGGCAATTCACAAAAATACACACAAGAAACACCCAGTACTGACTTAAGTTGTAGTAGGATAATAACAAAACACTGCAGTTAAAAAAGTGAAGGAAGTCATTGTAACCCTTTTTCTTTCCTCTGTGGCTTACGTGGGCTCAGGCAACACTCACATGTGTAGCTGTATGGGTGAGGGATCTGTGTGTCAGTCCAGGCAAGCCAACAAGCTGACCAGCCCCTCTGACACTGGAACTGGGCTCTGCAGCGCTTTGACAGACACAGACAAAGTTTCTTCCCTGCAGAGTCTCTCATTAGCAGGTTGTAGCTCTCCAAAGCAGTTCCTGACTGGGAGAAAACTTCACACCTGCCCTGAAGTAGTCTGCTGGATCAGCCTTAACTCTCCAAAAAGCCACTTCCCTTTCCTTTCCAAAGCTTCATGGGAGTTATAGTCTCTAGAGCCAGATTGAAGTACGAAGGATCCTCCCAGTAACAGTCCGATGCTTCTATAGACAGAGGGGCCTACACCATGTTTAATTTGTAATGTGAGACTAAGTTTCATGTGGTAATTTGCACAGTCTGTCCTTTCCTGAGCAAAGGTATATTAAGGAAAAAACCATCTCTACAGAAAACCATCTGTCTGGTGGAGTATGTTATTGATGATTTTTGTTTTTAAATTATCCATTGAGATTGTTTCATTGTTAACCCTAAGAATAAAAATGGTCATTACTGAAGTCATAGTGACTCCAAGCAGATTATATATATGAAAGTAAAATCATATGAACATTTGTGAAAGTTTAGTTTGTGATATTTTATCCTACTTACTCTATTTTAAAATGATTGTGTTAGTTTTGACAAAAACTTCATGTGCCTAAAATGTATTTCTTGGTTTTGTGTCCCAATTCCAGCTGAACATTTTGTGGGGGAAGGAGAGAAGATAATTCTTCCTTCATTGCATAATTGAAGCCTGAACAGAAGGGATGCTGTTTTCCTCTCAAACCATCTATTTGAATCTGTGCACAAGGCCTTCATTGATGTAGCAGGATCTTAATTTTACACTGATCCAGTTTAGATGTAATTTGCATATTGAAAGAATTTAGAAAGTGGCAAATGATATTTGGAGAAAACACTAATTTAACATTATTTTTCCATCCTTAGTGACCTATTACTGATCACTTTTTTTCATGCACTGCACTCATGTTCATATGGAATTCTGACTGAGAAACAGATTAAAAAGTATTCTCTAAGTTGTGCTTTTAAATTAGGGATGTTAATGTTTTACCAGTTAACTGGTTAAGCAGTAAGTCTCACCCTAAATGGTTGAACCTTACTGGTTATAGTTAAATGGTTGGGGCTAAAACAGCCCCCCCATCTGCTTTGTGCAAGGGGGTTGTCATGGGGCCACTGCAGGCAGGGGCACACCTGTCAGCTGGAGTAGCCTCAGACTGTGGCAACCCAAGGGAGTATTGGGGTGCTGCTGCCATGGACAAGGGCCGCTCTGGCCAGGCTGGAAGGCCCTCACCTGCAGCGCGGGCTGAACAGGGGCTGCCCCATGGGGTGGCCACACTAGAGCTGGGCCAGAGCAGCCCCAGTCCTGGTGCACCATGACCAGGGGCGCTCCATTTGGGCCTGGCAGGAGCAGCCTACTCAGCTTGTTTAATTGGCAGCCCCCTCTGCCACCTCTTTAATTGATTAACAGGTTAAACTTAGCATTTAACTGGTTAACTAACTAAACAGGTTTTTATGTTTCTATTTTACATCTACAGATTGTAAGAGAAAGCTCTTTCAAGATAATGTGTTCTCATACATGTTCTTTCTGAGGTCCCTGCAACATGCTATAAAAAACTCCATGGCCCATGTAAGCCACAAAATGTGTTTTTCTACATATCCAGCATTAGGGGATATCTAGCAGGGCAGTTTCCTAAGGACCAAACCACAGGGGGTTCAGCAAAGTTAAATTGGCTTAATGTGGCAAGGTTCAGGCTTCAACTTCAGTCACGGGCAGTGGGGCTCAAACTTCAGCTTTCTTTTTTAGGCAGCAGTGATTCTAACACCAGTCCTGCTCTATTTTGTATTGGCAGACCCCCTGAAGCTTGCTCACGGCCCCCCAGAGGGCATTGAGAACGGCTAGAAAAGGTTTTGAAGCCTTGTGTTTTGGGGAGTGGGGAGAGAGCAGACTGTGGGAGTAAATGGCATTTGCTCATGAAATATGTGCGATGCAGTGAGCATTCTGTCCTTGTCATAGTTTTGGTTGGGAGAAACAGAAGTGAAAAGGAAAGCATTCTGTAAGAAAAAAAAATTTTTTTGTGAAATAATTAGATCAGTATGTAATGAATTGCACCATAGGGAGATAAATCACCACTATGAGCATTTTAGTTCTGTTACATCTCCTTTGCCAGCAACACAGCTGCTACATTCAAAAGTCATTTAAATGGCTTGGATTTTAGAGAAATAAGGTCAGTCTTCTGGCTATACCAAGCTGTCTTTCCTCTCCATGAAATTTGACTGGGAATCTCAATGAATAATCTTAAACTTCCAAGAGGGTTTCATAAAGGACAAATAAAAAACCTTTTGCAATTTTATTATCAGGGCGACAGTGTTTAGAGGAGTATAGGAGGGAAAAATACAAATGGAAAACTTTGGTTGAAAACAGCTAGTTTATGAAGCTATTAAAGGAGGAAGTAATCACTTCAGTGTAAATTTGCATATAAATATAAATGAAAATGCATTCATTTCAAAATGTGAAGTACAAAAGGTGAAATGAGGGTGAGGAGAAATAGAGAATCAAACTGCCTCATCAGTGATTATGAACATTCAGAAACATTGTCTTAATACTGCAGTATTTGCACACAAACAAAAGTATTCACCGGTATGGACTATTGTTTTTGGATACGTAGATTAAGCCCGATGGAACCATGGGGGAAAAAACACCTTATCTCCTTATGCTTCAATTTCTCATCTGGAAAACATTGATGAAGACTTACATTCTGGGGCTACATCTACACTACAGCAACCTTTCTGAAGAAGATCTTCTGGAAGATCTTTTGAAAGTGTGTGTTCACACACACAAAAGTGGATGAAAAGAGTGGGCTGCTCTTTCAGAAGAGAGCATCCACACAGCCCCCACTCTTTTGAAAAAACAGACCAGGGATTGAAAAATTCAGCACTCTGAGGACTGCTTTTTCAAAAAAAAAAAAAAAAAAAAAGTGACCATAGCATGTCTACACAAGTTTTCTTTTTAAATAAGCTTTCAAAAGAAGGTGCTTTTCCTGAAACAGGAGTGGAAGAGTGATTTTCAAAGGAGTGCTGCGTTCTTTTGATCTAATTTCGAAAATGCTTTTTGTGGGTAGGTGCTCTGCTGGATATTTCAAAAGAGCCCCTTCTTTCAAAAAATAGCTTGAAAGAACTTGCTAGTATAGACATGGCCTATGTGTTTTGAAGATGAATTGGTTAATATTCGTAGAACTCTTTGAACCTGTGAAGCTGTGTAAAGCCGTGTCTACACGAGCCCCAAACTTCGAAATGGCCATGCAAATGGCCATTTCGAAGTTTACTAATGAAGTGCTGAAATGCACATTCAGCACTTCATTAGCATGCGGGCGGCCGCGGCGCTTTGAAATTGACGCGGCTTGCCGCCGCGCGTCTCGTCGAGACGGGGCTCCTTTTCAAAAGGACCCCGCCTACTTCGAAGTCCCCTTATTCCCATAAGCTCATTTGCGTGGCCATCTTGAAGTTTGGGGCATGTGTAGACGTAGCCTAAGTGTTGTATATTATTAGTAGAGCCATGCTAAATTCACAGCAATGAAAAACCTGTCATGGACCATAAAATCTGGCCTTCCACATGAAATCTGGCCTTATTTGAGCTTTTATCCTATACTATACAAATTTGGAAGGAGATCAGCATTTCACAATTTGGGGATCATGATGCAAAAGGAAGCTACAGCTGTTTATAAGATTATTTTAGGGGAAAGATCATGATATTGCCATCCTTACTTCTACTCTGTCTTCAAAGAGAAGTAAGAGCTGTGGCTGTTGGCCAGATGCCCAGTTATGAAGTCAGCACCCGCTATTAGCAGTGCAGAAGTTAAGGGTGGCAATACTATACCATGCCACGCATCTGTGCTGTTGCTTGTGGTGGCTCTGTCTTCAGAGCTGGGCTCCTGTCCAGCAGCTGCTGCTTTGTGGCTGCGCAGCTCTGACAGAAGCAACTCAGAATGAAGGGTAACAGAACTTCATTTCCCTAGGTCCCCTCTTCCCCCATTTTTTGGGTCAGGACCCATAAACTACAATTTCAACACTGAAACTTCAGATATAAATTGCTGAAATAATGAAGTTTATGATATTTCAAATCCTATGACCATGAAATTGACCAAAACAGACCATGAATTTGGTAAGGCCCTGATTATTGGCATGTATTTTAGCAGCTGTACATTACGATATTGTCCACGGGTTTCAAAGGGTTACTTGGTCCTCAGTTTACATTTTATGAAAAGTGTGGATGGTAGTTGTTAATGTTGATGTAGTACATGGGGTTGAGGCCATGTGCAGAATAAATTTTATGTGCTCCAAGGCATGTGTGTATATGCCCCACCTGTGGAAACACATGCTCTTGGCTTTGGGCGCTTTGCTGATCATCTGGGTGGCATTTGAATCTCTTCTGGATGGCTGCCCAAGCACTCCGCTTACAAGGAACTCTGGTTGAAGTCCCATTGTACTAGGGCCTATAAAAGTATATAATAAACACATAATTCTTGCACTGCAGAGCTTAGTCTAAGTATCAATATTGAACTGGCTAAAAGAGAGCAGAAAGAGTGTCCAAATAGGAGGTAAGTTGGAGAGAAGCCACAGACGTGGAAATAGATTAAGAGCAGGGGTATGAGTATAATGAAATGTACCTTGTCTTGTCTGCCCATGAGCAGTAGATGCAAAATAGAAGAACAGCCTACTGAAACTTAACTTCTGGCAGCCTGATCAGGTTATAGTCTGAATAGGTCAGTGGAAAAACTGTAGAAACCTAATCCTAAAAGACACAACATTACAGATTAGAACCCTAAGTAATAAAATATTTCGCTGCCTCACCTAAAGTTGGATCACAGACAAAATTTATATATGACATGAGAGGTTGTAGAGGGTACATTTCTATAAAATGCCAGAAGAGATTCTGCATCACAGAATTTTGTGTATACATTCCCTGTAACTGTGAAAGTGTGTTTTGTTGATCCACTCTTTTTCCCACATTGTAAAATGCTGCATAAAGCTGGTTTGTTAATTCTTCCCAGACATAAAGGAGGAGAGAGTGACTGCCTACACCCCATGTGGCCAGCCCACGGGCCAGATTCTGGGCCACGGAGCCTTTTCATCTGGCTCGGGGAGCTGGCAGTGGCACCATTTTGAAATCCAGCTGTGGGGTGAGTGGTCAACAACCTGCGGCTCTGGAGCCACATGTGGCTCTTTAAGAAGTCATTTGCAACTCTGGATGATGCTGCTGCTGATGACCCCTTCAGTTCCCTACCCTGCTGCACTGAAATAATGGAACTCAATTTAATTGGTGTAACAGCTGGCAAGGCTGCAGCGGGATCTGGTCATTAAACAAACTAAACTGAGTCCCATTATTTCAGCGCAGCAGGGCAATGAGCCGCCTGCGCTGCAAGTGGGGGAAGGGAGGAGGAGGGCTGGGGGGAGCTGTGCAAGTCACACTGAGGAAGAGGTGGTGGCCTGGTGAAGGTGCAGTGGGAGGCTGCAGTGCACAGAGCTCCTGTTTGAGGTAACTGGTGGTGGGGGTGGGGTGGGGCTGAGAGAGGCTAAGTGTGGGGGCAGAGGGGCAGTTTGAAGTTTGTGACTTTTTAAGTATGTGAAATATTAATTGAACAATGCTGCTTGAAAAATGTGCATGTGGAAAAAATTAGATCCACCCACGTTATTGCAAAGTGACTTGTTTGATGTTCTATGTAGTTAAGCCGTGGGGAGGTTTGGGGCTGAGAGGGGTTAAACCTTGGGATGGGGGGATGGGTTTGGACCCCTGAAACATGTAAAAAATTGCCATGTTGTCCCCCACTCAAAAAAGGTTGCCCACCCCTGGTCTACACAGAGAAATCAAGTAAGATAGCATAGGCGAGTGTGAAGAAAAATCCAAGCTTGGGAAAGGTTGTGGGTAATGAAATGAGTTGCATGATGATGTTTTCAGTTGCTAAACTCCAGAGACAGGTGCTTGGCACTGACTTCAGGGCTGTGCACATTGTTGTGGAGTGGGTGAGGAGTAGACCTATTCAAAATGACCAAGCTTGATTAGTAATTTCTCTTCAAAATAGCATCCCGAATTCTACCCTCTTCCTGCTCAGGTAGTTTTTATATACAATTATAACTTGGAGGTGAAGCCAACAGGACCATCTGAAGGTAAATTTTACTGCTTCAAACATGAAGAGCCTGAAGAGAGCTAGGGAGGAGTGAGAGGTAGCACCCATTTTCCTGAGAGAGGAACTGGGCTGTAGAAATTTAATAAAAGTACAGTAGGGGCTTAACATTTGCAAGAGCTCTGCGTTTAGAACCTTCACGAATGTTGATTTTTCATGAATACAGGGTGGGGGATGCCCAGGGCCCCAGGAGAAGCATCAGCTGCTGGCGCTCCTGCTGGAGGCCCCAGGGGAAGCAGCCACTCAGCTGCTTGCAAATAATTGAATTCACGATCATTAAGTTCATGAATTGTGAGACTCTACTGTAGTCAATTGGTGAGCTCTGTCCCAAACTTACAGAGATTGCAACAGTTCCCAGGGTTGTGTATGCTTTTTCTTCTGGCAGCCCTTTGGTCTCCTGCCAGGAGGGAACCCTAGCAATCCCTTCCCTCACATAGTGGAAAAAAATGTAAATAGCTTTGGGATAGTCAGCCAAGCACATCACCTGCATACTACTGAAGGGTTCACTGTCTGACAGTCAGTACTTTTTGAAGTTGTTTGTGATGCATAGGACTAATTAAAAGAGAGACCTTGTTAGTTTGCAGTCAGCAGTGTGTGTTTTGTTTTTGCTGGTGTTAGCCAGTGCTTTTTTTTGTGCTGGTACTGAGTAGTGGCACTTCGGAAGCCCCAGCTGCAGGATTAGTTTGAAAAAGGGGGCTGACGGCTCCTTTTTTTTTTGGAGGGGATGGGGGTAAAAAAAGCACCAGTGTCAACTATATGGATTTCACTCTCTGCCTTGGGATGATCTTTCATGCTTGGATTTCATTGTTTAGACAAGCAGGTCTTTTGTCTTCTTTCATCCCTGCTCCTTAAGTAATGAGGTTCTTGCTGCCCTAATGCAATGATGCTTGTAGGATACAGTAGTCTGATGTGACAAAGTCCTCCAGGCTGTCATTCTTTTCGGTCTGTCTGGTTCCCCATTGTAGTCCTAGATCTCCTATGTTTTCCTTCCATTCTTCATGTTTTATGGGCATTTTTAGAGTGATACATGCAGAATGAAATATCATTTCCATAGTGCTTCAAAATCCTTGCCAAGCCAAGAAGCACTTGTCCTGAAGTCACATTTAACCTAGAATAATTCTTTCCCCCAGTCTGTGGTGTTGTATGACTCTCATAACTGAACCATTAGACTTCCCTTCTGGAAGTTCGATTTATTGAGACAAATCAAAGTGAACTTCAACTCTTTCACTAAATCCTGCACATGTCTGTTTATGCCTAGTTACTGATTACTTTTTAAAAAATCTAAAGTAATAGCTTGAATGTAGAGTTGATCACAAGAAGCTTTTAGGCTTTTGGGGATGCACAACCTGTGGGATTGGAAAATATATTTGTAAAACCTTTCTGTGGTTTTGTTGTTATTGTTTAGGAGAGGCTGAGAGCAGGCAGCTGGCTTATGAAAGTTTCTTTTGGACAGGGTAATGTTAACATTGAATAATGGAATATATTTGTTGTAACAGCTGCAGTGTAGTTCAATACAGCCGTTTTGTTCAGTTCTGAAAATGTGCTGCATTTCTGGCATGATGCAAACGTGAGATTGGATTTGAGTAAATAAGTAATCACAACCATAAAACCCAGATGGTGTTGCCAATATTGTGTGACTTAACTGTTAGGTACAAGCAGCTAATGTTCAAATATATTTGAAAGAAAACCAAAGCTCACCTTTAAAGTTACTTGCACTTATTTTTTTCCAGTAGCCATTTTCCTGCACATCTTTTAACTATAATTGTTTTGTCTCTGACTGAAATATATATGTGGTCTTGGAGACTGAGTGAATCATCTTTTTGGCTGTGAGGCCCTGTTTTGTGTCCCAAGTCCATGGTGTTTCAGATTGAATAAAAGTTCAACTGGAAGGGCTCATTTGTGAAAAGTAAAAGTGATTTGTCTGTTTAGCTGTCTTTTTTGTGAATGTTGATTATGTTTTTGATGCCTGTAGAAAGGATCAGTGAAGATTATAAATTCATGCAGTGTCCAATTACACTGGAGAGACTAATGGTATGGTCTAGTAGTTTATAACATCAAAATTTTGAATATTGTTTTTCCTAATAAATGGTTATTTTTTTCTAAAAATGCTTTCTATTATGGATAGCTTTCTCTGTTTAATATTAGAAGTATGAGGAATTCATTATTTGTATTAATATTTCTAGATGCTAAAATTAGCAAGCACTACAGTGATCATCTAGTTCCACCTCTTGCAGAACACCAACCATCAAATGTCCCTGTAATGATTCGTATTTGAATATAGCACATCTGTTAGAAAAACATCCAATTTTGATTTAAATATTGCCAGTGATGGAGAATGTGCCATAACCCTTGATAAATTTTTCCAGTGATTAATTACCCTTGCTTTTAAAATGTACACCAGATTCCCAGTCTGAATTTGTCTGACTTCCACTCATAGCCATGAGATCTTGCCTGCTGGTTGATCAGCCAGTTATCAAAATAGTAGGTGTGTCTGTGTCCCCACTATAGAACGTTGGGGAAGGGCCCAACTGGAAGTAGACTGAACTATCAGGTAGCCCAGATGAAGAAGTGGGGCAGAACAGGCTAAGGGTGAAACCATTACCTTGGAGTAGGAAGCCAGGAAGTGTCTAATGTGGGGGGAGGCTGTTGAGAGAGTGTTTAATCTGATACCATCTGGAACTAGTTTAGAGACCCTAGACACTCAGTTAGCAGAGGATACTCACATAAGACATGTGACATGCCATTACAGGCCATAATGTGAATCTCAGATTGGGTGGGCACGCAACACAGAGTACTGGTGTGATGTTCTGTTGCTGATCTGTCTGGTCAGAAGGTAAACTTTTACATATGGACCTTTCTAGCATATGGGGATGTATTAGATGACCGCTCAAGGTCCCTTCTATCTCTGTTCTTTAATGGTGGATCAATAGAAGGTTTCATATTGTCCTATATTAACTGTTTTAGGGTTAATTGTCATAATTTATCCCTAAGCTAACAACAATAATTTGAACCTAAATGAGCATTATTCCTTTTTCACAAAAAGAGGCATGGGTTTTTTAACTGCAGGTGGAAGAACGTATTTCTGGATAATGCTGCTATTTGGAAACTAATTGTAGAAATAAGTCAAGGAGTACTTTAGAACTGTTACTTATTAATCAAAGGGCATTAATTGGGAGGTAATAAAGGTTTCTGATAATTAATCAAATTGGCTCCCCCGTCTCCCAGCTTTAGCCCAGTTTGCTTTAGTTAGGCCTAATTTATCTGCTTTTTACTTGTGCCTTTATCTCTCCCTAATTTACTTATTTATTTGGACACTGGGGCAACTGGGTGATACTATTAGCCAGATAGTGTTTTAGTGATATTCTTTATTACTTCTAGGTATCTCCTTACTGTGTTTCTGGCTAAGTGTTATCTGTGTTAGTATTAGCATTTCCGTTTCCTGGCCTCAGTTAAGATGAAAGATGTTAGTTATGGGAAGACCATATAGATCAGAGTCTGACCCTCCCTTCCTCCCACAGGCCTTGTTTTCTTGGCAAAAATCAAGGATACCCTCAAACCAAAATATGATTTGGTCTTTTGGGAGATCATATGCTGCATTTTTATTTCAAATTAATTGTTGTTCACCATTGCTCAACTTTGGTTGTTAGCCATATGTTTGTTTTTAGGAATATGGCAGAAAAAGAAGAGGTGCTCAACCTGTTACTATAAAGTTTTGAAGAGGGTTTTTTTTCATGCCTTTTAAAGTATTCACTTTATTTTTCCAAGATCATGGGTTTCTTGAGGATCCTGTCAGATCTATTAACTTGAACAGACGACCATTTGAAAGGAATTTGGATTGCATCTCATCAAACCAGCATGCAGGAAGTGATTACAGCAGTGGAGTCCAATAATCATTCAGGGATCACCACACTTGTGGTTATGATCTCTGCATATTCGCCACACCCCCAGCCGACCCCTCCCCGGCTCTAACTCTATATTCTGGTGATGCACTGGAACCACCGCCAATGCAGCCGGAGCTGCTGGGGTCACAGGAGCTGGGGCAGCAGAACCTGCGCTGCACTAGCCCACACCCAGGCAGCAGAAGCCATGCCTGCCCGTGCTGAGCCAGCAGAAGCCGTGTGGCTCCCAGCTGGAGCCTCAGGAGCCACGCCAAAGCCAAAGGAGCTGGGTGGCTCTGAGCAGGGGTCGCAGGAGTGGCACAGCTGCACTGGGGCAGAAAGAACTGCGCCAGGGAAACCTGCAGGGTCCGTCTCCACTGCTGCCACCACACAAGCATCCCACCAAGTGGTGGGGCATGTGCGCGGAGTGAGTGGAGGGGCATTCCACCTGTGTGGCTCTGCTGAGCCTCACTTTGTCACATCTTGGTGCCCCATGTGCCAAATGGGGAGCGTATTGGATGCCATGGGATTGCAGCTTTGAAAGAGCAACAGCTGGTGGTTTTTCTTGTATTCCATTGGTTCATATTATCTTTGATGCTGGCAATAAACGGACGTGGTCAACTACTGACAGGAATATAAGCTGACAGCCTTTATTTTTTTCCAGTAAGTCAAAAATATGAGAAGAACAAAAGCTTCATAAACTAATGCACCTCTTTCTCCACCCTGGAAGAGAGATCTTTCCTGTGTGACTGCTTTACTTCTAGGCTCACTGTATCTCCCTACCCCAAATACGGGACGGGGAGATATGGGGCGGGGAAGGCGTGGCTCCCTGGCTGCAGCTGCCAAGGGTTGCCTCTCTGGGTGACCTTCCCAGCTGCCCCATGCCTCAGGGAGCCAGGAAGGAAGCAGCAGTGGTTCCTGTGCTCCTCCCTGCTCCCCGCACCTTTTGGAGCTGGGAAGGAGGTGGCAGTGGTGCCCATGTTCCTCCCAGTGTCCCTGAGCCTCGGTGAGGCAGCAAGGAGGCGGCAGCTGCCAGAGCTTCCGTGGCTTCCCCAAGCCTCAGGAGATGAGAAAGAGCTCCGGCCTTTTTAGGGGCCCCTGCTGGCTCCCAGTTCCTGTGGCTGGAGAGCACGTGCTCATGTACAGTACATGCTCTCTGGCCAGCATCTGCACCTGTGTAGCTGGTGAGGGAAAAGGTCAGCTGGCGGGGAAAGTGGGGGTCAAATATGGGACAGTTAGCCCCTTTTTAAAAATAAGTAGGGATGCCTTTTTGGCGCCTGAAATGTGGGACTGTCCAATAAGGGATAGGTGGTCATCCTATTGACCTCCAGAAACCAAAGAGCAAGAGGAGAATTACCATCATCTCATGCTTTAAAAAAAATTAAAGCCAAAAACCTGTCTCTTCTGTAATCAGAACATCTCCTTTTAATCTGTAGACTAGAAATAACTGACATTTTACTATTTTATTTTGACCATGAATTCTAGCAATTCATAATTATGTTTCTATGTGAGATATAGCATAAAAACAAGAAAATAATAGTGAGGCTTCAAAATAATAACGTGTTTGAACAGTACATAGTATTTCCTGTAATAAACTTCCTTCTAAATTTCTTTAAACTCCTCTAGAATAAGGAAATGGAAACTTTTATTATTTATAGCATTTGCTTAAGTGGTTTTAATAACCTGAAGTTAATTGAAGTCTATCAATCCAGTAGTCTCTCAAACATTCTGTTAAAATGTAACTACATATACTGAACTGCGTAAAGATTTCAGACTATAAAACTATTATTGTTTCAGTTATTCCCCTTGCCTTCAGTATGAGCCTTGCCATTTCTGACTTTTTTTTTTTTTTTGCTCAGCAGAACATAATGCAGTAATTGTTTCATGGCCTACTGTATATAATTTGCATAAAATTGTTCCCTGATTACAGTATATGGAATGTAATCTTTTCTATTCCATTAGTTATGAATGTGAAAGGCTTTCTGCAGTTGAATGTCATGGGGAATGAGGGGGCAGGGAAAGGACCAAAAAAGTCAAAAAATCCTTCTTTACCCTTCAGCTCGCTAATTGGGAACTGATAGTATTTCCTTTCCTCAGCTGAAGGCTTCTTCTACCAGTAATGGTGATAATTATTAATAGTGGTTCTGTAGCACAGCACATCATTGATCTCCAAGTATTTTTAAAAACAAACCTTATAATGCCTCTTTGGAGGCACTTAAGAGGTCTTGAGGCCTGAGTTTGCTGGCCACTGCAGTGCACACAAATATGTACAATGCTATCTAATAGTTAAGGGACAGGAAGTGCAGAAGAATAGTGTACCCATATGACACATCAGAGGGAGTTGAGATGAATAGAATGTAGCGTCTGATTTGGATTTTGACCTAGACACAGTGGTAAAACTGGTACTGGAAGAAGAATCATTTTTTGTTTGTCTTTGTTCTGTTTTTGTTTTGCTTTATTTTGATTTTTTTTAAATAAACGTAATGAGGCATTGGGTTGTTTTTGTTCTGTGTTTTTTGTTTTTTTTTAATATATTATAAAAAACCCCAGCATCTCTATCAGCCGTGTCCAAACATTGCACCAGGACATTGACTCACAAGAATTAAGGGCTTGTTTACACAGTTAGTTTGCAGCAAACTGGGATGTAAATTTTGCTTGGGCTAGTCTGCCATGTGCTGTCTGTCCAGTATGGTCTCTGTCACTGAGGATAGAAACTGGGGAAAATCAGCAATAAATGCACTTCTGTTGTTGTTTTTAGGGCTCCTAGATAGTTGCATTGTGACTACAACTTACAGCCTATTAAAAACATGAGTTAATTTGTTAGGTTCACAATTCTGCAGAGTCGGGAATATAACAAAGCAGCTGACCTGGCTAAGGAGTAGGATTAGCAGTTTACTAAAACATTGGTTTTGGCAATCTATTTTATGTTATGTTATGTATTAAATTACAGAGGCTATGTCTAGATTTCTGGCTTCTGTTGCACTGGGAGCCCTCTGTCAACATCCCGGACATACTTGTTCCATGAGGAAGAAGAAAGGTGTCGGCAGAAGGGGGCGTTTCCCCAATATTTGGCCCTGCATACACAGGTCAAATTTTGGGGAAGCCTCTCCCGACACAACTACAGGCAGGAGATACACCAATGCTTTGCTCAATTTGTGTATCTTTTGCTGACAGATCTTTTCAATCATTCTAGTCCTAGCCAGAGCGTTTAAAAAAAAATTCTCTCCATGAACTCACAAGTTACCTTGAATTACTGGTTGTTTTGACTCAAATTCTACAAGAAGCTAGTTAGAAAGATCCTTATTCTCAAGGAGCTACACAGCTTCAAAACAGTATTTCATTAATCTTGTGGAAAATATGATGGAACGTTTGCTTTTATAGAGTAACAATGGTGAACTGCAATGCTGCAGTATAACACAAGTCTTAAATATTTATCTAGACCACACACACACACACACACACACACACACACACACACACACACACACACACACACACACAGAGAGCCCCAACCAAAGAAAACCCCCTGCTCAGTGTCTTGTCTGCTGCTTCCATGGAGTACCTATTGGATGTCTCTTTTAGCCAGGGGTAATGGATTCTTACTAAAAGTAGGGGAAAAGTGACCCTCCTCCTCTGACCAGACCCTCTACCTGCTTGGAATGTGGGCTCAAGGGCAGTTTCTATCTCTCTGTCCTCTCAGCTCGGTGGGATAAAGGGTGGGCATCTCCCTACAGCTGCCTGGGCAGTTCCTAACGTGGTCCACCTGTGGTGCTTTGGACCCTGAGACTGTATTCCCATGCCAGGCTGGAAGCTAGAGCCAGGTTGGGATAGGACCCATGTGGGTAGCTGTAGACCCTCCACTTGGCCTCGGAGATGGAATTGGGAGACAGGGGCATAGGCTGGGAGCTACTCTTGGTAACCCTAATCTTTGGGGATGTTCTTAGCTGGGTCAGTCTCCAACTTCTGACCTGGGCTGGGGCATGGGGGAAGATGCAGGATGTGGGGTTGGGCCACGCCTGGGTGAAAAGTAGACAGGTAACAAGTAAAGTGAAAACTTAACAGGAACGATAAGAGAGAGCTAAATCTGCTGAGCTAAATTCTGAGAAGATGTAATAATGTCCAACATTTTTCTTCGTGAGAAAGAGAGACTGGAATCTCTGCTGTGGGTTGTTAATGTGTTTTCCTTTAATTTTTTTTTCTGCAATTACTTATCTTAGGCAATAATTTTTGCACAGACACTTAAACTTTCAGCAACTGCCCTCATCAATGTAGACACAGCACCAGTGTATCCTGTTACCAATTCAAAGCAATGCTTTTAACAGTAGAACAATTGAACAATGCTAGAACAATAGTGGAGTGGATCTGCTTTTCCAGCATGGCTTCCACATAACTTATGTGCTTCAGTCAAGAGCCACACAAAATACTGAGCTTACTTACACAGGCTCTGGCAAATGTTTGGAATTCAGCAATTATGCAGTAAAGGAACATACATATGTGTCCCGTAGTTTATGATCCTTGACATTTAGTCATATGAGCAAAATAGCTGTGTGCCTCATTTTCCCCTTCCATACCACAGCATAGGTTTGGACTGCTCCTTCTCGTGCGAGAAGTTGAAAGACTAGTTACTGGCAACAGCTGTGACATTTTAGAATTACAAAATCCTTCAACATACAATTCGTGCTTACATATTAATGTTAACATGTTACATGGTTCTTTCAAAACATCCAATACACGGTACCAGACTGCTTTCTCATTTTGCTATTTACAAAAAGAAATACACAACCAGTAAGATCCTAGATTAACAACAGACTATATAGACAGGAAAATATATTGCAGAATATAGTTCAAAACCTGTCCTTCCCTTAATTGAGCTTTCAAGACCTGAATTACATACTTTGCTTTGTCTAAGTCTTGACCCCCTCCACTTCCTTCTGCGCCTCTGCTTTCTGATTTGCTCACCTTGGTAATAATTTTTCTGACTTGTCAACCTTGATTACTATTTTTGGTTCTCTGTACCTTAAATATCGAGTCTGTTCTGATAGGGCTATGATCTGAGGAAGTGGGTCTGTTGCGCAAAAGCTCATCACCTAATATGTTATTTTGTTAGTCTTTAAAGTGCTACTGGACTGCTTTTTTGTTTTGATGGCATATAGACTAGCACGGCTATCTCTCTGTTACTATACAAGTGATAGAGCTTTCTCTTGCAAAAGCTGGTAGGTGACTCAAGCACAAAGCAGTACTTGGCAAACAACTCACTGGTCTCCTCACTTGCTAATGAAGTCTTCAACTGTTGCACAAAAAGCACACATCCTTGAATTGTAAACTTGCTAAATAAAAATGTTTTCATTTCACCTTGATGATGTAAGTATTAGTAACTATTTAAAATGGAATCACATTGTAAAAATATGGTTTTTACATATGCTGTTGATACCCTAAATTATGAAAACTGAAAATGAAAAAGTACTTTTTCTTTCTTTCTTACAATGAAATCAGTGAAGTTCAGTTTTGTTTTGGTTTATCCACAGGTTATCTTTTGGTCACTTAGTGCTGCATAGTTTGGGTTATTACATTCTGCAGAGGATTGTTTATTAGCACATTTTTACTGTAATTAAATAATTTATTGCATGCTTCTGTTTGTTTTAGCTTGCTATTTTACATTTTGGGCCAAGTTTAGGTTAGGCTGATACTGTACTCTACATTTATTGTGTTTCATGATTTGAGATTTTAATCAATTATCTTAATTTTAAGAAGATATTCACTTTATTGTTGGTATTGATGGATTAGGAAAGGAAAGTGGAAAATGTTGGATTTTTTAATAGTTCTAATCTGAATGTTGAGGAATAGAAGGACTGTGAAGTTGCCCCAGCATGCGAGCCACGGCTAGACGCGTGCCAGTATTTCGAAGTTTAAAACTTCGAAGTTGCCGCGAAAGAGAATTTGCTTAATGAAGTGCTGCCTATGCACCGCAGCACTTCATTAGTAAACTCCCAACACTCTAATTACCGTCCTTCCTTTGAAGGAAGGTGGTGGTGTAGACAAGCCCACTAAGGGGCTAAATTACAGTTAAATAATAGCATAGAACACTGAGAGCCAGGGCTGGTGTCTGTAACCAAACTTTATGGAACCACGGGATACTTGGCCACACCCATAATAAGTGGTCATCCAGCTAATTGAGGTCATGCTGGACCATGGATGTTGCCAGACTGGAGAGGTTCAACCTGTAGTAGTGATGTTTGTTCAGTTTCTAAGACAGTCTCCTATTTTCTGCATAAGACATTTTTCTCAACTGGCTTCTTATATGATGGACTAAATATTTTAAGTATGACCATTGTTAATCTCTGCGTAGTATGACAGCTTTCCTCTTCTTTCTTTTACAAATTATTTTGAAATACAGGAATCTGAAGTTAATAATGAGAATAACTTACTCTGATTATTGTCTGTTTCATCAAAATAATTAATGTCTATACCTCTCTCAATTGCTTAGCATCATTTGGGTCTGCCAAAGATTACGACTCTGAGGTGCATTTGAATCTTTACGTATATACACCCTCAAGAGGCCCAGTCAGGCTAAACAATACTAAAATGCAGGAAATTCATTTCCAGCAGTGTGAGGTGGAGCAAATTTGCTTCTAGAAGCATAGAGAAGAATGGTGCTACAACAATGAAATTTAAAAATGGAAACGCTGTCTCATAGGGACTTCCTTACTATTATTTTTAAGTCTTGTTTATGTGATGGGATTTTTTTTTTGTAATCCTCTGCTCTTTTTTGCCTAAGTCTTAAACATCTTGTGTCTTTATAGCAGTGCCAACTCATTTGAAAGGGGAGAAGCCAGTTTGTGAGAATGAAGGCATATTTTACAGGGTAAAGAGGTGTTTCCTTTTCAATCTGATGACCTAGCCTCAGCCAGAGTGCAAACTTGCACACCCAAATAAAGTGTGGGGGTAGGGCAAAAAACCCCCACTGACAACTGATGCTAAAAAAACAGCTAAAATGCAGAGATTGGTCTCATGATGATGACATGCTTATTGGTGCTACACTGTTGCTTGTGGACTACAGATATATGCTTGCTTATTTTATTAATAAAACCTATAAAAGTCCATCTATAGGATAGTATTTGACTCATGATACTCTTTCCTAAGTTGTCATTAAAGGGCTTCTGTACACTGCCACTTGTGTCTGCATAACCGCTGGTGCTCAGAGGTGGATTAAAAAAACCCTTTTTGTTGCTCAGGGATATCAATGACAAAAGCACAATTTTGGGCTCTGGGACTGCCAACATAGCCACTTGTGGCTTATGAAGGTGGTTTTATTATGTTGATGGGAGGGCTCTCTTCTCTCCACATAGAGCAACTGTATGAGTGATCTTACGGCACTGCAACTGCATCTGTGCAGCTGTAAGAGAGCTAGTGTAAGATTGTACCCAGATTTATACCCATGTTGCTCACAGGCCTGTCCTGGTAGGGCAGTTTCAGCAGGGAGAATTTATAGACTTTGTGCAGATACAGAATTTGTATTCACATCTGGTCCACAGATGCAAAGCCAAAATCCTCAGATTTGCAGGGCTCTAAAATTTGTTCACAGCCAAGAGGGACACAGCCTCCATGTGGAGGGGGGAGATTAACATAAGGGCAAAGGGGTCACATGCCCTAGGTCCCCAAGTGTGGGGGGCATCAAGGCTCCATAACTCCATTTTGTTTAATCAAACAGCAGTCATGTAACACTTTAAAGACTAAAAGAATACAGACTAACATGGGTACCTCTCTGTTAGTTTGTTTAACCAGTTTGCTTTAATGGAACAAAAGAAATGTCATATCATTCTTATTTTAAAATTAAGTTGAGTGTAATTTTATTATGCATCATGAGTAGTAGTAAGCATTAATAGATTTTAAAGCATAAATAATGATGCTACATTAGTATTTTAATATAGTGGGGGGCCCCTTGTGACTTGTCATTCCAGGACCCCACCTGTTCTTACTCCACCCCTGTAACCCTGATTCTGCAAGGCCTTCTATGATGTACTAAGGAACCTCAACTTTCATAGGAGTGCTGCCATCAATTTGCAGAGTTGGGCATTTTATCACCCTGTGCTTAAATATGCATATGCACAAAAATCTGCTGATTTAAATCTGCCCTCATAACATGGTTTCCAGCAGAATGGCACTTACTTTGAAAACAACAGATCAGTTACAAATTCCTTAACTGTGCCCTGAAGCCTTCCATCTGATAGAACAGCAAGAAGTCCTGTGGCACCTTATAGACTAACAGATATTTTGGAGCATAAGGTTTCATGGACAAGATGCATCTGATGCAGCAGGTCTTTGCCCATGAAAGCTTACGTTCCAAAATATCTGTTAGTCTATAAGGTGCCACAGAACTTCTTGTGGTTCTTGAAGATACAGACTAACACCACTACCTCTCTGATGCTTCCATCTGATAGTGAGGCATGTTTTCTTTTTTTTTTTTTTCCTCCTCCTTTGTTCACTGTGTGAAGTTCAACGTGAATTTTTTTTTAATAATGGAATTTGGAAATTATGATTTTTCTGCCATTTAATTTATGGACCTGATCTGGTCTGTCATGAAGTGAAAAGCCAGTTATTGATCCCGTAAGCCAATGAAACCCATTCTTTCCCCTTCCCCCTTTATAAAAATAAGCACATTTGCTAGTGGTGGTTTTTGAGAAGTATTCTATTTGTGAAGGTAACTACTCACATTTTCCTCTTATTTTGTCAATTTATAATGTAGAAGGTCTTATTGCTCTCCTAATTTCAGCCTAAATCATCAGTTTGCTTTCAGTAAATTACTCACCACTACTATGATAAAACAAACCAGTAGTCATGTCGCACTTTAAAGACTAAATAATTTATTAGGTGAGGAGCTTTCAGGGGGCAGACCCACTTCTTCAGATCTGGAGATATAAGATTTTCAGTACAGAAGTAACAAATTTTATAATACAGAGATCCAAAAAAATTGAAATTGAAACTGACAAATCAGATACATAGAACTGAAGGGCAGGAGTGATGGGTTTGAAATACTAAGTTTCCTGCCTGAGATCATTATGAATATCAAAGGTAGCAAGACCGTGTAATGTGTGAGGTAGTTTCCATCTCTATTAAAGGCCAAGAGTCAATGTATCGAATTTGAGCATGAACTCCAGTTCACATCTCCCTTTGTAATCTGCTGTTAAAGTCTCTTTGTTGCTGGACGCCTGTTCTCTGGTGTTTAACAAAATGTCTCACTCCACTGAAATGTTCCCTGACAGCCTTATGTGTATTATGTGTATGTTGTCTCTGTGCCCATTCATTTTTTGGCTCAGTGTTTTTCCACTTTGTCTGATACACATAACAGAGGGGTATTATTGGCACATGATGGCATGTATAACATATATAGGTAATGACACCTGGTGTTCTGTTATTGATCTTCTTGGACCTATCTTGAAGTAATAATAGTAATAATTAATACATTATTTTGTTAGTCTTTAAAGTGCTACATGACTGCTGGTTTGTTTTCTTAGAACATAGACTAATACCACTACCTCTCTGTTACCGTTACTATGGTTTACAGAATATATCAGTGGAACAGTCGTGATTTTTTTTTAAATTGGTCAAAACTCTTACTCTCAATTCTGACTGAGTACGTAAATCATAAGTTTACCACCTCCTTGAAACGTCTGCAATTTGTGAGATGGATTAACTTAGTGCATTAGTGAGATACAATGAGAATTTCAGGCTATCAGGGCCCGAAAATATGTTAGGGCTGGTCCTGGTAAAATGTCAAGTTGTTGTTTGTGCAAAATAGAAGTATTTCTTATCATAGATAACATACAGTTTAAAAAAATCCTAATTGCTCAGAGTATTCCCCTGGATCTGCAAATTTAGTTTTCAATACTGTCTCTACAGATCAGGTTTCTTCCATGATGTTATTTTAAGATTTTTGGCTTATATTTGGGTATATTATTTTGAGATATCCTGACACACAAACCAGCTTTTTCTAAGAGATGAACTATTGTAATTTAAAACACATGGCTCATTTCTCTTTTATAATTCCAATAATCTGCTTTTAAAGATCTAATTGAGTCAGAAAAGGGAAGATCAGCTATCTTACGTTTTGTTGGTTTTTTTGTCTTGTTTTTTAAGTCCTATTACCAAGACTGGATCATAATTAAAATGCCTCAAATATCTTCAAAATTAACATTGTATGTTTTGTTTTAAACCGAAGCTGCTTTTGGACTTCTGATAGTGGCTCTCTCATAAAAATAAGCAAGGTTCCCTCTAATTATCTCCATCCATGGGCAGAATAAATTTTGTTAGGTGCAATTTAGCTGCAATCTGTCAACAGAAGTTTTTTTGGAAGATATCTTCCAACAAAAACTTTTGTTGACAGATTGCTGTAATCTAGGCGTAGCCTTTGTGGTCAGGAGAGATCACGTTCTTTCCCATGCCATGTTCAACATTCATTGTTTGGAAGGACAAATTTCCCTTAAGTTAGAACTCAAAGTGGGGGTGGGCAAGAGCAGATACGTAAGGGGAAAAAGAGAAGGGGGTGCAAGAGATGCCCAAAGATATCTTCTCTTACCGTCAGCAAATACAGCAAATAAGCAGACCTGTATTTCCATTAGCAGAGAGACAGAGGATTCCTAAACATGAAGGGTAGGAGTAGGAATAGCGTTTCTTCCCCAATACTTTAACCCTTGGCCATTGTATAACTTACTATAAAGAGTTAAACACATGTTGACCTTGTGAGATTGATCTATGGGCCCAGTCAGATCAAGGAGCTTGCATTGATTTCCTACCATGATGACTAAGGCCAGGAATCACAAATATAATGATTTGACTTATGATCATTAATACTCAGATGCTTTTCTAAGTAAGTATAGCTTTTTAGGGAAAATGGTTTAATTTGAATTGTGCTGTTGTAATGAGTCTACAAATAGAGAGGGCCAGATTCTTCCTTCAATGCAGCTCCACTGAAATAATGGGATTAGAGGAGAATTTGATTTACAGACTTTTTCGCTCAGTGTGTTTAACTAATAGCCTGCTTGAGACTGAACATTGTGTTCTAAAGCAGAGCTAGCTAATAGTAAATCACACATTCTATGCTGCCATGATCCCAGGTCAGTTACCTCAAAGTGCTTCATTAATTAGAGCACTGTTGTAACTGTTGCTGAGTAATTCTACCAAAATACAGTGGTTCTCAGTTAAGAAAACATTGGTGAAATCCAGATCTATTTTCAGATTGACCACGTGCTAAGCTGAAATGGCACTGTGGTTAAAGAAACAAAAACATGTCACAGTTGCTAGAACTCAGCAGGAGCACCAGTCAGCACCTACCATTATGGGAGACTTGAGGCCTTTTCTGTTCGTAAACTTTTGCACCCTGAAGCATGCACAGGGCCTGCTTCTGCCATCCTTACTCTTGAGCAGTCCTCTTGAAGTCCATAGAACTGATTTTATGAGGTAGGAACTGCAGGATCACGTTCATATTCTGATTTAATGTTTATTCAGTTATTTTTAAAAGAGCATTGCCTTTTCCACAGAAACCAATGTGGTAAATAAAAACAGATGCTGAAACAGTATTACAGAGCAACATCCAAGAATACTCTAACCCAAAAACACATCTCTCTTGTTACATTTTCTCACAGCTCTAAGAAGGCCTCATGGGAAAAACACTGCCTGTGATCTTATTTTATATTTCAAATCTGTATGAAATTATAAATTTTGAAAAGCCTGGTGGTCTGGGTACTTTTAGATGAGAACAGAGCTTTAAGAGAAGAGCTTATGGGGAATATGAACTTATAACTGCGTTCTGCTGTCCAGCATTCTGGGCAGAAAGAAAATATTTCTTTAAACATTGCCACACCAGATGCAAACTCTTCATCCTCACCTGCAAGATTCTGTTGTAATCTGAGCCCTAATTTTTTCTTCCTTTTTTTCTCAGTCAACATTCATTCTGTATCATTCCCTTAGCTGTCTTTTTCCAGTCGGTGCTCCATGTCATCTTTGTGCTTAGAACACTGGCTGAAATCCTGGTTTCAGGAAAGTCAGTGTGCATTTTAAATAGTGACTTAATTGAGTCCAGGATTCACCCACTCCATGTATCCTGCTGTTCTGTCTCCTAGACCAAGGTAGAATCCTAGAACTGCATGGAGCCTCATCGAGTCCAGTCCCCTGCGCTCTCAGAAGTACCTAGCACCATCCATATCATCCCATACCAATGCTTATCTAACCCTGCCCCTAGGTACTTGAAAGCAGTTACTGTGAAATACATTTGAGTCCCCAACAGAGATTGAACTCACAACCCTTGGTTTACAGATGTGGAGCTCTTAACCACTGAGTTCCTATTCCTGCACTTTTTTTAAAGAAAAAAATTGGAAATTATTCAGGACGGGGAAGACAGTATATCTTATTTATGCCTGTAAAAACTGTGTAGTGTAAATGTTGTTAATAATGAAAACTTCCTTCTATTAAAAACGTTCAGTTTCGGACTACAGGATGATGACAATCTGTTGTCCAGCATAGCTTCTCTCTATCATATTAAAGTGTCTGGCTGTATTTTTACTAGTCAGTTTATGTTGGTAAAGGTGTTATAAACATTGTTATACAGGTCTGCCTTCCAGCTTGCACCTTTCAGGGACAGTTGTTGCTGACATAGACTACTTTGTTGCACATGCTGCCACTGATCCACAAACAATTCGCTGACATTTGACTTGTGACTCAGATGATTTATTATCAGAGAACACAAATAACCAAGTTGTTCTTGATTAGTGAAATATCTGTGTAGTCTCAGTCTTGTGTGAATTTGAAACTTGTCTGAATTTTCTGCTAAGAATTGGCATCTGTTGTGACTCGAATTGTAAAATGACCAGCAAATTAAAGTCCGAGTTTTTATTTTTGATACCTCTGATTACTGCACTTGCTTGGGATTGGGGAAAATTGATGTTGTCCGGACAGTATATTTGCTTTCTTTATTCACTGTTGCCAAGTTTAACACATTTACCTGTCTGTGAAAGAAACCAAAGATAGCTGAATCTTTGCAGCAAGCATGGTATGTAATTTTGTGTGCCTATAAAGGCTAACTTTCTGTATGAGAAGGTTTTTATACTTAAAAATATTTTCTGTGAAAGCCTGCAGCCATACTGGATTCACTTATCCTGTGGTGGAGGGCTTAGCAGTTGATGGCTTGGACAGAGGGGTCTCCAGACCCCAGTGTATGCTGCAGAGGAGAATACAGCTCTTCACAATGAAGTGGGGTGGGGATTTGGTATGTTAGGGGTGTGGTCAGTGTGTTTGGGCACAGTCGAGTCCAAACAGGAAAAAAAGTAGGAGGTTATGTCTGCTACTTCCTGCCATGAAGTAGCTGGGTTTTGACCTTGAAGCTTGGGAAAGCCCTGGTCTTTTTAAATTTATTATTTAGATTGCTGGAGCTCCTTGTTGCCGTAGACACTACTGTGCCTGGTGCTTCATAAACACACCACAAAAAGGCCCCCAAAGAGCTTACAATCAAAGTATAAGACATGAGACAACAGATGGAGAAACAAAAATCAACCGCACCCAGAAACCAGTTAACAGTGGTTCACTATCACACTTACAAGATGTGATTAGTTGGGTCCTTCAGGGATCTGTCCTGGCTCTGGTACTAGTCAATATTTTCATTAATAATTTGCATAGTAAGGTAGAAAATATGATTGATGCCAAGCTAGGACCAGTTGCAAGTGCTTTGGAGGACAGGTTTAGAATTCAAAATGGTCTTGATGAATTGTCTGAAATAATTAAAAAAAAAATTGCAAAATACTACACTTAAGAACACAAAATCAAATGCATAGCTACCAAAGGAGAAGAATTGGCTCAATGGTAATACTGCAGAAAAGGATCTGATGTTATAGTGAATCACAAATTGAATAAGTCAGTGTGACACAATTGTGAAAAAGGCTATTGTGGGGCATATTAACAGGAGTGCTGAATGTAGGATACAGGATGTAATTGTCCTGCCCATTTGTCATTGATGAGACCTCAGCTGGAGTATTGTATGTTGTTCTGAGCACCACACTTCAAGTTTATGGGCAAATTGGAGAGAATCAAGAGGAGAGCTGCAAAACTTGTTTTAGAAAACCTGACCCGTGAAGAAAAGTTAAAATAAGTGAGCACATTTTGTCTTGAGGAAAGGAGACTAAGGTGGCAGGGGAGTGGGTGAGGGATGGGGAGGAAGGGGGGACAATGACAAAGTAACAGTGTCTCTTCTTTTCATGTCCAGTTTCCACAGACTTCAGTCCTATGAAGTACGTTAATAAACAAATGGAATGGAACTTCTTATCATTTTAGATTTGAAATAGATTGTTGTTTGAATGGAAGTGGCTGTTTCTAGGAAGGGGTATGAATGACTCAGTGAGTTCCACCCCACCATTATTTTTCTTTAATTTGTTTCATTCCAGGTTTTCCAGGACGTTGGCACCTTAGTGCTATCTGGTGCTTTTAAGGGGTATAATATCTGTCTTTTTGCATATGGACAGACAGGATCAGGAAAAACGTATACGATGATGGGAACGCCAGTAAGTCACAGCCTGCATTATACTCTTTTTGTTTTTGTTTTTCATCTGTTTGTTAAATCAAAGTTCATGATTAAGACACCAGTTAAGCAAATTGTTTAAACATGTTTTACTTGGGATTACTTCTGCTGAAAATTAAGCAGATAATTAAGAACATTGCTAAATGATATAGCCTCTACAAAATAGTCCAGTGTCACCTTCTTTGATCATACCAAAGTAAAATTTTTAGTAATTATTTCTGCCGTCTTTTCTGCAGCATTTTTGTGAGAAGATGTAGCTGTCCTTTAGGGATCAGAGAGAGAGCCATGTTAGTCTGTATCTTCAAGGACAACAAGAAGTCCTATGGCACCTTATAGACTAACAGATATTTTGGAGCATAAGCTTTCATGGGCAAAGACCTGCTTCATCAGATGCATGAGTGTGGGTGTGTTTCAGGGGGGTCTGTTCCAGAGCGGTATTTAAAGAGTGGTTTCCCAGTGAAAGGGAGGGCCAGAGCTGACAAGGTCTAGTCAGCAAGGTGGAAATAGCCCATTATCAGTACTATGTATCAGAAGAGCAAAAAACAAATCTTAACCTTAAACAAATTCTCAGCAGCAGCTATATATCACAATACAGGAACTGTAAACCTGGACCAGAGAGCCAAGCTGCACAGAGCCAGTAGGACGGGCAGCTGGGGGTGGGGAGCTCTGCCGGCAGGTTGGCAGTTCCCCATGCCAGTCTAGAGGCCTGACCCCCCTGGTCCAGCAAATTCACTAGTTCAGACCTTTCAGGTCAAGAAGGTGCTGATCAAGGAGGTATAACCTGTATTAACTTACTACAGGCACCGCCTGACAGACAGCAGCAGGGTCAGGGACTGAGTAGTACAATAGCAGCTTAAAATTACCATAGTTTAAAATTATTAGTAATTCCTTGGACACTTTCATTGTAGTACTATTGCTGCTGCTGAATTTGGTAAGAAAGTGATTTGTGCTTTAGGAAGAATTCCACTTCAATCCAATATTTAATAATCTGCATTTATTGTAAAATATTATTAGCGTTGTTAATAGCTAGAAAATCAGCTGGCTTGGTCTGTAGAGAAGTTTCATATTCACAAAATCCATTTATTTAGGGAAAGATATGTTTTTTCCTTAACTTGTTACATTTCAAATATACCTTCCAAAAATCTTCATAGCATACTGCAAAAAAATTCAGAGTAGGACAGTTCTGAGCCTGAAGGTGGTTACAAGTCTTTCCATCAGCTGTGGCAGTTTCACGCGGTCATCTTAGTTTTAAACGTTTCAGCAACCACTGCCTATGAAAACTGCCTTATGTTGACTTCCAGTGAGGGTCAGAGTACAGTTATGGATACAGGCACTGTTCTTGCTAGACTATGTGATCCCTTTAAGTGACTGCATCTAGACATGCTTAACTGGAAAAGCTATGAGTTGGCACACATCTCGCACTGAGTGCATGCCAAGATAGGTTGTGTTGTGAGCTCTGCAATCATTGCTTGTGTATCTCTCCATGTTTTAGTGGGAAATTGATGCTGGAATACTTGGACATCTCCATTGCTGTGTCTATATTTCTTGAAATGACTTATTAAGGAAAAACTGGAACTGTGATCATAACATCTAATGGTTTTTCTTTTTGTTTTTTATTTAAAGGCATCTGTCGGGTTGACACCTCGTATATGTGAGGTATTTGTTTCTTTTAGGAACTTGAATTTTTTTGAGCTGTTTTTAATTTTCTTTTTAATTTTTTACAAGAAAAATGTAAACTTTTGGTTTGTGCAGGGCCTTTTTTTGAGGGAGGATGATTACTCAGAGCAGCCAGCATCTTGCAGAATAGAAGTCAGGTAGGAGTACCTCATTATCTTTGGCCATATGTTTCTACATAGAATACAAGCTTTATTTTGTGCACGGGGGGGGGGCTGCCAGAAAGCGGGATTGGGGTGTGGGATCTGGGCAGCGGGGAGGGTGCAGGAGGAGGCTGGGAATTAGGGGGTCTGGGTGCAAGAGCTGTGTGGGGATAGGCAATCTGGGCAGGAGTTGGGAGGGTAGGGGTGGGCTGGGGGCAGGAGTGATCAGGGTGGGAGTAGGTACAGGAGTGAGTTGCGGATGGGGAATCTCACTAGGAGGGGATGCAGGAGAGGGGTGGAGGAACTGGGGATGCTGGATAATAAAATGTACTGGTTATTGGAGCTGGGGTGATGTTGACTACACTCTGCGTGCGTTCTCACCTCTGGCTGGGCAGTTGGCATCTGGCCCCAGTCTTCCAGCCCAGCTTGGCAGCTGGCCAGTCAGCCGACCCCATGGTGTACCCATTAACCAAATGTGCTGATTATCTCCTGGATGTCAATCATTTTGTTGGCAGGGTGGGAAACTCTTGCTATTCAATTTTAATTCCAAGTATAGTTCCTGGGTTGCTGCTTGTTCGCTGTTTGATCCCAGCTAAGCAAGAATGGGTTGAGCCCACTTCTTTCTTGTTTAACGCTTCAAAATTTGGAGTCTGCATTGTGTTCATTACTTATTCATGACCTCCATTAACTTTGTGGGGTTTTGTGCTCTGAAGAATTGGGAACAACATTAATTAAAAGTGCAGGAAATATGCTGTGTTGGCAAAGCAAATGATTGTGTCTGTCATCACTGTTTCCAACCAACCAACAGCAGAGGACAGCTGTTGTCTTGCTGCATGACAATTGATTGCTTCTCAGTTCTTTTCAAAGTGTCTCAAAGCACAACAGGTAAGAAGACACAATGGAAAAGAGAATGAAGATGAATGTGTTAATTTTTGATGTAGAATATCTGTGCCTAGGTTGCAGGTGCAAATTTTCATTGCCCAAAGAAAAACTTTTAAAATTTTTGTTTGTGAATACCAGGTGCTAGAAAGATAACATTTTATTTACTTTTTTCAGTTTCCTGGAAATCTATAATGAGCGTGTTCGAGATTTGTTAAAACAATCAAACCAGAAGAAACCTTACACACTTCGTGTCCGAGAGCACCCTGAGACAGGACCATATGTACAAGGTGAGTGTGAGTTTCAGCATTAATTTGCAGATGAATGCATATGTGGCTATTCTGTGTATTCACTTGCATTCCTAATATGATCTTTATTATTTTCATTCTTTCTAGTTATTAAACAGTCAACACCAAATATGTAGTTTGAGCAAAATATGTGGCAGAACATAGAATCTAATCCTTAATATTTGAAGAGGGTGAAATTCTAGAGAGGGGGTATGTGATGGTCTTCCCCCCCCCACATTCTTTATGAAAACTGGCTTATGAATATAGAAACTCAGTGTTGCTTTGGACTAAATCCCTCATGCAACTTATCCATTTTAATGTTACCATCTGCTGGACCTGTATTTCCTATTTTGGTGCATGTGTTCTTCCGTGTGAAGTTACAAACATGAAATATAAGTCTGTTCATAGCAACAGAGAGGAAGCCGTGCTAGTCTATACACTATCAAAACAAAAAGCAGTCAAGTAGCACTTTAAAGACGAGCAAAATAGTTTAAATAAAATAGTTAAAATAAACTATTTTGCTCGTCTTTAAAGTGCTACTTGACTGCTTTTTGTTTTAAGTCTGTTTATATTTGAAATGTGCTTATGAGAGCCCTTACTGGTGTCCAAGAACCCTAAGGACTGGGTGATCAGCTTAATGACCTGTAAATATCCTTGTTTATCCTGTATCGGAGGTGTAGCCCTGTTAGTTTGGATCTGTAACAGCAACAGAGGGTCCTGTGGCACCTTATAGACTAACAGAAAAGTTTTGAGCATGAGCTTTCATGAGCACAGACTCTGACGAAGTGAGTCTGTGCTCACGAAAGCTCATGCTCAAAACTTTTCTGTTAGTCTATAAGGTGCCACAGGACCCTCATTGCTTGTTTGTCCTGTAAGTCTGGAAGATGGCTGGTGCTAGAAAGACACTGGCCCATACCACCTGGTACTGGAAGCTGGTGTTTTTCTGTGGGAAGGGGAGTTGTGAAGCAAAGTTTCCTGCCATAGGGGAAACACTACTTAAGCAATGGAAAGCTATTACTTTTTGTCTTCAGCCTGCCTTGGGACACACCCTGGGAAGAAACAAAGAACTGTGAAAGGCTGTTGACTCAATCAGAGTAAAAGAACAGCTCTGGTTTGAAGATTATGCCTGAAATAAGAACAGCTCTTCAGAGTAAAACTCTGTATGCAATAAGTTTCTTTGTGGAGTTAGAACTAGCTATGTGTTTTGTTTCTCTTTTAAATTAGTAACATTGATCTGTCTGTTCTTCATTTACAACCACTTAAAGCGGGGGTGGGGAACTCTGGTCCCATGGTCCAGATCATGTCCGTGGCTTGCCTGGATCCAGACCTCAAGGCTCAGGGCTCCCCTCCCCAGCATCTGACCTGCAACCAGATAGGGGATGTGGAGCTCCAAGCCTCACTGGAAGCACGCAAGCCAGGACTGGATCTGCTCCCCAGGCTCTGCCAGGAGGCAGGGAAGCAAGAAGCAGCTCCATGCAGTGACACTGCTGCTTCAGCTGGGGAAAAGGCAGGCAGAGCACCAGCGCTGCCTCGAGCCTTTATCCTGCCACTTTGGCTGGAATTGTAGCCAATCAGAGCAGTGGAGGGAGGAGCTTGGGAGCAGTAGGAAGAGGATGCAGAGCCATGTGCATTGTAGGGGTGTTGCACAGGTAAGCGCCCCCATCACCCAGACCCTGCGCTCCTAGCCCATTCCTGCACCCCTCCCACCCAGACCCCCTCCTGCAGCCGCCCTCTCACAATGATTCCTCATCTCCCCTGTTCCTGTCCCCTCCCACTCTAATCCCTCCCTTTCAGATGCTGCACTCCAAAGCCTCCTGCACGTTTCCTCCCACCCAGACACCTCATCTGCAGCCTGCCCCTTGCCCTTTCCTGCTGAGACCACCACCCCTCTCATGCTCCCCCTCCTGGTCACATTCCCCCATCCACAACTCAGTCCTGTACCCCACTCCCACCCTGAGCACTCACCCCCAGCCCACTCCTGCCCAGATTGCACATCCCCAGATGGCTCTGGCACCCCTCTCCTCAATTCCCAGCCTGCTCATGCATCCTCCCTCCTGCACCCCAAACCCACTTTCTGCCAACCCCCTCCCACACTGAACCCCTCATTTTTAGCCCCATGCCAGAGCATAGAGGGGCCCACAAAATGTACTAGCCCGGGCCCCTGTAGGCTCTAGAGCTGGTATGTGAGAGGAATGAGGGTAGTGTCTTTTTTTTTTTCTTCTTCAGTTAGGGACTGTGTCAGTTTGGGGTTTTTAATATCTTTTTGTTTGTTTTTTTTTTGTTTTGCTTTTCACTTCTGTGGCCCCTGACTGATTTTTTTAGGGGGTCCGTGAACCGTAACTGAAAAATATTCCATATTCCTGACTTAAAGCCTACTTTTTATGCCTATGACCAAGCCCACTGTAAATAATTGTTACCTCTGGGGACATCTCTATACATAGTTCTCTTTCATTGATAAAGGGGATTTACCTGATTGCATCGCATCACAGGACTCATTTTGTGTATGTAGTAAATGTGTGCGAGAGGGAGTGAAGGGAGGGCCTGGCAGTGCAGGGGCTAAACAAGGCCTGTTTGTCCAAATAGCCCCACCATATTTCACCTGCAGCCAGTGCTAGGCCTGGAGAAAGGATAAAAGGAGGGAATTTAGCTCAGTTCAGGGCTGACCAAGAAAGAGGCAGGAGGTGGTTCTGCCGTCCTCAGGACCCAAGTCAGAACTGCCCGCTGGGTCGGCCACACGAGGCCACAGCCTCCAAGTACTCCCCCAGGGTAAAGAGGGAGAACCCCAAAGAACACGCCATGAAGGAGAGGGCAGCTAGACTCTTGAGGCCAGGCCCCAGCTGAAGGTCCAGATTCCAGTAAGCAGGCTGATGTCCTACACCCTGAGCAACATGGAGACTTAACCACTAGGCCTCCATGCTACCAACGGGGAATGGCTACAGGGTTAAATAAAAAAAAATAGCATGTAAGATTTGTTGTCTTGGATCAGGCCATTGATCTATCTAGCCCAGGGGTCTGCAACCAAAATAGTGATGAGAACCATTTTTTCAAATTCAGTTAGAAAATCAATACCTCTAGAGCCGCAATGCATGTGAATGCAAGACAGTCCTTAATAAATAACGTCAAACTGTACTTTTTGTAACCCATGTTTTAAGAACAGCACACACAATAATTTGTACCAGTTACTTTCATCCCTGGATTGGAGAGCACATGAGGACAAGGAAAACACTGCACTTGGGGATAGGCTCTTAAGCAGGAAGGAGCAATGTTTATGTCAGCCCTCTATGCTCCCCCCTTCCCAGGCTCTACCCCCTTCCGTTCCGAAACCTGACCCCATCTCCAGGCGTTAGCCACCCTTCTGCCTTCAGCCCCCAAATCTGCCCCTCTGTCCCCAAGCTTTACCCCCCCATCATGTGAACCCGCACGCCCATTCCCATGCTTAACCCCTCTGAGCCCCAAACCTGCCCCCCCCACATCCAGAGGATTAACCAGCCTCATCCCCAAACCAGCCCCAGGACTAACCCATCTGTGGCACTGGCTGGGGAGTCTGTGCCAGGTGGTCATGTGTGCCCAGTGGAAGGAACGCTGGTGTGGAAGTGTTCTGCTGGTGGGGGTGAGCTGAGCCATGCCCACTGGAGTGGTGTGGCTGCTTTGGTAGCAGGGCAAAGGAGGGCCTTTTTGCGGTTCCCTGCCCTGCCGCCACTGAAATAATGGAACTAAATTCACTTGGTTTAATGGCTGGCTCCCTCCCACTACCCTGCCAGCTGTTAAATCAATTACATTTTGTTCTACTGTTTCAGCAGCAGCAGGACAGGGAACCACAGAGGAGTCAGTATCAGCAGCCTCTGGAGCCGCAAATGACTCCTTAAAGAGCCACATGCGACTCTGGAGCCGCAGGTTGCCAGCTCCTGGTCTAGCCTTATAATCTGTTCCCAGCAATGGTTTTAGTAGATGTTTCATGAAGAGGTGAAACCATGCTGCACTTGGTTAACACCCAGAAAAAATCTCTTTCCTATCAAGCAAAGCAGAAAAAGGGAAATCCCTTTCTTCAACTAGCAAGGCCATTTAATTGACAGGTGTTTGCTTATAAATCCTAAGAAGCTTCAGATTCCTGTCAGAAACATTTTATGAAACAATGTCCTTGTTTCTACAGGCATTACTACTTTATAGAGTTCTAATCTGCCAATTTACATATGTCTGTTTTTCCAGCTACAGAAAACATTCTGGTGCAGTTCTACATAAATTTCCAAACTTAAGTCTTTGTAGAATTGTTTGTTATGGGATTTTTTTCCTGCATTTTGTTTTACTCTTTTCAGTCCTCATCTTTTCTCTTACCTTCTTGTGCTCTTCCAATTTTTTCTCTTCCCTTTTGCCTTTGCCCTGTTTCCAGAAGAGTGATATCATTAAAGTAAACTGTCTCAGCTCTTGACACTCAAGTTGTTTGAAGTGCATCATGGAGTACTGACTTTGCCCTCTGAAAAGCAATATGTTTGGTCAGCGATTGACAAAGGCTAAGTCTATACTAGGGAAATAAGTCAATTTCAGATACGCAATTCTAGCTATGGCGTTTGTGTAGCTAGAATCAACATATCAGAATAGACTTATTTCCCTCATATAGGCCTAGCCTCTCTGCCCTTGTGTTGACCTCCTTTTACTCCACATGATAGCATGGAGTACAGGGGTTAACTGTTGACTCCAGAGAGAGTGATTTTGTGCATCCTTACCAGACATGCAAAATGGAACTTCGGAAGATCAACCCTGACTGGGTCAATATTCCTGAAACTATAGACATACCCAAAAGCTATGTTTACACTGACCCAAAGGCTACGGTTATAAGGTGCCACAGGACTTCTTATTGATTTTGAAGGTACAGACTAACACGGATACCTCTCCTGATACTTGTCACCTCCACGAGGGAAGTAGCTAACAGTGCTGAGTATGTGACTCACCCAGAGCCTGTATACACTGGTGCTTTGCAGTTCTGCAACTTGCTGCTCTTGGAGGTATTTGTGGCTTTTTTCGCACTCCTGTGTGAGAAAAGTAGAGCCCAGTACACTGGCAGTTTAGACGAGTAGGTGATTTTAAAACCATATAAAACATTTAAAAGAAAAGGTCAAGAATGGAAGAATAGACCTTTTCAAACTGATGCAAACTTTAAATAGGGATGGGTCTGTCTGGAAATTAAATACACCCATTTCCTTTTTAATGTGTTGCCAAACACCATGTCTCCACAGGGGGCAGAACTCCAAACTGCCTCTGGAATTACTCGTGGCTATTGGCCAAGTGAATTGTAGCACGTCTGACACCTAGGAATTATTCCTTTAATGTGTAAAATGCACATTAGACACAATTGTATTGGTTCTGCTATATCAATCAAATACTAGTTTGTGTAGGTTTTAAAACATCAAATTTTCTGTCTCTGTCGCTTTTGTACATTTCTTTTGTTCACTACCAGCCCCTCCCTCCGGCTGTATAACCAGTTCTTTAGCAGTTGGTACGTTTAATAGTTGTGTTATCACTTCGTTTGAAATTCCAAGACCTAAGCTATTAACAGCTCTATTGTTTTTGAAGTGCCTGCATCAGGTTTTAAAAAGTGAGAGACTTGCCAAGAGGCCACTCTCACTATATACACTGTTTAGGAGAGTCTCATGTGCCTCACAAGTGCCCACGTTGCTCTAAACTTACAGCGAGACCTAGAAAGACAGAGAGGAGACTGAGAATGATTCTCTTTGAAAAAAGCTCTCCAGTCTGATACTGCAGACCAGCCAATACCTAAAGGCTCAGCAGCGGGTCAAAAATGCTGGGTGGCCTCATTGCTGTCCCTGGAAGGCCATAAGAAAAAGAAATTATCTCTGACTCGATCTTTGCCCGTTTCATCTGATGACAAGATGAGTCATACTGAGAGCTGAGCTTCCTCACTAAGGAGAACAAGCAGCCTAAGGCTAAGAAAGCAGCTCCAATGGTGCCAGTTGAAGAATCCCACCTGGAACCAACAGGTTCACAGAGCTCACCGGTGCCAACACGTAAAGATCGATTGCCACCAGAAATACCAGCATCACATACCATGCCTCCCACAGCGGCGGCACCTGAGCCAGTGGCACCGACGATCTTAGCACCAAGTACGGCACCAGAGTTACCCGTACCAGTTCATCCAGCACTGTATACTGTGCCAGTGGGCACTGACTCCCAGAGGGAACCGAAAAAGACACAGGCCGAGACTTGGCACTGTAGCCTGCCGCCTTTCTTAGAATGACTGCACCACACCTATGGCCAGGGTTACTGCAGGTCCTCTTTACCCCCACCATCTTCAAGGTTATCATACCTGCCTTACTCTTTTCACCATCAGAAGTACAGGAGACACTCCATCTTTCGCTCCTCATCCCCAGATACTCGAGCATGAAGCTACCTTCACACCTACAGGGGTCACCAGCAGCAATACCACTATCACAGCAGATCTCGAGGTATCTCTCCCGAATCCAGACAAGGGTATAGACGTTCAACTACCCCTCCACCACTGCTATAACTTCTATCTCCATGGGCCCAATCCATAATCCTCACCCCCACATCAGTACTGGTGGAGGACCAACCAGGGGACTTAGAGGAACGCATGGAAACTTACCAGACAGATGTATCCCCCTCATCACAGGACGAGGCGGTTATTCCAGGTGATTCTTCCCCCCATTGATGATCTAAGACAGTTTCAAGAGCTCAGAGTCAGGATGTTCAAATAGCTGAAGTCCCAGAAAAACAACACAAACTTTTAAAAAAAACTTGAGACCTCCAGCACCATCCAAGATCGCCGTTCTTTTAGATGATGCTATAACGGCAGCAGCGAATAACATCTGGCAAACCTGTCTCCATCCCAGCCATTGGCAAGAGGTCTGACAAAAAGCATTTTGTGCCTTCCCAGTGGATGGAATTTTTATTCAACCCTCCTCAGCCTAGCTCACTGGTGGCAGAATCGTCACAGCAGAGGTCTAAGGCACCCCAATATAAATCCACAGTCTCCGACAAGGATGCCAGAAGGCTGGACCTGTTTGGGACAAAAGTCTATGCCTCTTCTACCCTCTTATTGTGTATGGCTGACTACATTGCACATTTGTCTAATCATAACTTCGATAACTATGCAAAACTTAATGACCCTCATGGATTACTTCCCAGATTCCAAGAAACCTGTTCTTAAGGCAATTGTCCAAGAAGGTTATGTAGCATCTCGTACAGGTGTACAAATAGCCTTTGATGTTGCTGACACTGCTGCAAGTTCCACAGCAACAGTGGTTGTTATGAGGCAAGTATCCTGGTTCCGGACCTCTGGGGTACCTCAAGAATTACAGTCCAAGTTCGAAGACCTGCCTTTTAACAAAAGCAAATTATTTGCAGAATCTACAGATACTGTATTACACGCCAATAAAAATTCACAAACAACACTGAGAACTTTAGGGATGTATACTCCGCCATACAAAAAGAAGACATATTATCCATATCAGAGACAACACAATTACCCGTACCAGCGGCAGTCTTATCAACACAGGGTCTGTGATCACTCCAGACAACCCAATAGACCATCTAGAAGGTGTAACCAACAGCAATGCAATCCACCTCTGCAAAACCCAAGGCAGCAATTTTGACTCCTCCATTGAGGCCTGTGCTACTATCGCCATGGCCCAACATGAACCGCAAGCTCAATATCTCTTTCATTATCAACTATGCCCCTTTTACCATCAGTGGTCCAAGATCACAACAGACAATTGGGTGCTGGAAATAGTCTCAGCAGGCTATGCCATCTCGTTCCACGCAATACCATTCCCTACTCCACCCACCACATCCGTCTTCAGGGACCCCTCTCATGAGACCCTGTTAAAATGAGGTCAACCACTACCTTGCAATAGGAGCAGTGGAGTGAATACCTCACTAATTTGGAGGCAAAGGCTTTTACTCCCATTACTTTCTCACGGAGAAAAAGACAGGGATGGAGACCCATCTTGGACCTACAGGCATTAAACTGCTACGTATGCAAACAGTGCTTCAAAATGATTTCTATTGTTTCCATAAGCGCTGCGCTGGATGTTGGATATTGGTTTGCAGCCCTCGACTTGCAGGAGGCATACTTTCATATAACAATCCACCCAGCTCACAGACGCTTCTTCTGGTTTACACTGGGAACAGAACACTTTCAATACAGGGTACTGCCCTTCGGCCTTTCGACAGCACCCAGAGTTTTCTTGAAGACTCTTCCGTTGCTGTTAGCATACCTATGTCATCAAGATGTTCTACTGTTCCCGTACCTAGATGACTGCCTTCTCAAAGGGCACTCTCCATCGGACATCTTCCAGATGATATCTGTCACCATGGACAAGTTCCAATCCCTGGGCCTCATCATCAATTTACAGAAATCAACGATTGTGCCCACACAGAACATAGAGTTCAGAGGGTCTCGTTTCAGCTCGATATCAGCAAGAGCATATTCGCCTGTCCAGCACTTCCAAATGATCCAATCCTTAATCGAGGTACTCATTTGTAGCTGTATGGTGCAGGTAATGACCTGTTTACAATAGATGGGTCACATGGCTGCCACTACATATGTAGTTCAAAATACAAGGCTGAATTTCCATTACCTACAATATTGGCTGGCAAGTGTCTATATGCCCGCGAGGTACACACGTCACAAATGAGTATCTCCAGCCGCATAGGTATTCCAATCCCTGCGGTTTTGGATGAGATCCAGCAATCTGCTATCCGGGATCCCCTTTCACCAACCCCAACTGCTGTATCCATAGCCACTGATGCATTCAGTGTAGGCTGGAGAGCACATATGGGCAACATGTCAGTCCAGGGCTGATGGTCTCAATGGGCAGTGGCCCTTCGTATAAACCTTCTGAAACTAAGAGCAGCGTTCAGTGCTTGCAAGCACTTTCTGCCTTGCATTTGAGAGTCCGGGGTAAGAATATTCCTTGACAATGTTACCACAGTGTATTATGTAAATTGGAAAGGGGGAGCAAGATTCTGATCTCTTTGTGCAGAGGCCCTCCGACTATAGAACTGGTGCATACCGAATGGCATAACACTGGTGGCCTTATACCTACCTGGGGTGAACAATGTCACGGCTGATCGGCTGAGCAGACATTTTGCATCAGACTACGAATGGGAGATACAGTCCAACATTTTCCATCCTATTTTTTGGTCTTGTGGCGTGCTCTCCATAGACTTGTTTGCAACCTACAGCAACAAGAAATGCTGCCTTTATTGCTCCAGAGCAATTATAGGATGGGGGTCTCTTGGAGACACTTTTCTTATCCCTTGGAATGGTCCTCTTTTATACTCATTTTCCCCAATGGTCCTCATCCACAAAGGGTTGGAGAAAGCCAAATTGGAGGGAGCTAATCTGATCCTCATAGCTCCGGCATCGCCTCAGCAGCATTGGTTCCTGATCCTGCAACACATCAGCATGCCCTCTGCAGTCGATCCCTATCATTCCAAACCTGCTCACTCAAAACCATGGGTTATTGATGCACCCACAGCGCATACGCTTCGTGTCATGGCTTGGCTGATAATTGGTTTGATCCCTCAGAGGCCTCGTGCTCTGAACAGGTCAGACACATTTTGATGCACAGCTGGTGAACTTCCATGAGAAAGACTTAGACTTAGACTTATACATACAAGTGGAAATGCTTTATGGTGTGGTGCTCCACATGGTGTAAGCATCCAGAAGTAGCTTCCATACTATCCATTCTGCACTGCTTACTTTATCTTAAACAAGAGGGACTTGCTCTGCCATCATTAAATGTGTATCTGGCAGCCATTTTGGTGTTAAAGCACACGACAGATGGGACGTCAGTATTTGCACACCTGATTATAGTACATTTCCTGAAAGGTCTCTCCAGCCTGACCCTCCTCATAAACCTGTATCACCTCCTTTGAGTCTAGACTTAGTTCTTGATACAATATCCAGACCTCCATTTGAACCATTAGCGAATACTCCATTATATCTCCTTACCTTAAAAACAGTGTTCCTTTTGGCTATCACATCTGCTTGTCAAGTTAGTGAACTGGCAGCCTTCATGGCCTCTCCACCATATACAATATTTACCAAGGAGGCAGTGATGCTGCGATTACGCCCTGCCTTCATCCCAAAGGTTGCTTCTGAGTGCCACTTGAATGAGCCGATCATACTTCCATCTTTTTACCGCAGACCACATACTTCCAGTATGGAGATGAGACTGCATTCCCTGGATGTGAAAAGAGCTTTAGCATTCTACCTAGAAAGAACAAAGCTCTTCTGAAAAACAGACAGGCTATTACTGTCTGTTGCACAGAGATCTAAGGGCGAGCTGCTTTCGTCACAGAGAATCTCGAACATTATCACATCGTGCATAACTACGTGTTATTCTTTGCGGAAGACAGCATTACCTGTCCCTCCTAAAGGTCACTCTATTAGGGCAATGGCAGCATCTATGTCCTCCTTCAAGGGTGTCCCTTTTAAGGACATTTGCCAAGCAGCAACGTGATCGTCTTACGACACTTTCGCCAAGCGTTATGCCATACATTGTCAGATGGCTGAAGACACAAGCCCCTCAACAGCTGTGCTCTCGGTGGCTACTGACATCTAACTCCAGTACCCTCCTCCATGTGTCTGGGAGGGCCACTGCTATGTAGTCACCTGATATGGAGCACCCACGGGGACCATTTGAAGAAGAGAAGTTACCCACCTGAGTGGTAACGATGGTTCTTCGAGATGTGTCCCTGTGAGTGTTCTGCTATCCGTCCGTCCTCCCTGCTTCGGAGTTTGTCTTATGTCTTTCAGATGCATTCTTCCAAGGTGGCTTCGAGGAACTGGCTCAGACCAGATTGTACATGTGACTAGAAGCGCGCGAAGGGCATGGCGCGCTTCTGCACATGCGCAATCCAAGTGGCAACTGCTCTGCAAATCTCTGATCTGTGGCGCCTGGGCTGGCCCGACACCTGTTATGGAGCACCCATGGGGACACATCATGAAGAACCATTGTTACCACCCAGGTGGGTCACTTCTCTTTCTTCTTGATCATTGTCCACACTGAGAAGAATTCTGTGGATTTTCTTTCCCTGTTTGCTTTGCTCCCAGTAACTTCTAGGCTGTAAATCTGAGAGTTCCCATGATTTGGGAGGAAGACAGGTCAGATCTGCAGTATGCATCTCTCATTTTCTCAGCTTACCCTGTGATAGAAAGTTGTGCAGTCGTATCCCAGAACTCCTTGTGAGAGAAACCTGTCCTTTGTCATCTAGTTCTGGTATTGGGTCTCACCCAAGAAAGCTCATGACCTAAATTTGTTAGTCTCTAAGGTGCTTGTTATGTGTGAAGCTACAGACTAACATAGCTACCCCTTGTTGGTTTTTTAAATAACAATGCAGTGCATATGTTTCCTAGAATATTGCTTATAACTAGGATAGTGACTAAAATGTGCAGTAGTTTCCCTTAAAATGTCCCCTTCCCTGAATTTTTGTTGTTTTGTGCTATGAGAAAAATATAATATAAAACTGTTACACAATCGGAAAGTGCCATTTCAGGTTCTATGAAGGAATCCAACTTTGAAACTCTGTTAGCATACCCCTGCCATCTTTGTCCCATGACAAACCAATATATTCCAATAAAAATTTCTGCAAGGAACTTGCTCTTCTGCTTCTAATTAACATGATTCAAAATTTTAGAAATGTCTGGGTGAATTAAAAATGAAGTGACTTTTTGTTCCAAGTGTCATGTGGTAGTATTGCGGTGCTGTTGTGGTACCACATGAATAGAATTCATACTCACGAGTCAGTGTCCTAGGGTCTGCGATCAGATGACATAGATTGTGGTTAACAGCTATTTATGCCCTATGCATTTAATTTGTGCATGTGGTCTGTTTGTTTTTGGGAGGTGGCTTTATTTTGGTTTTTGGTTTGCAATTGATAAAGAAGAGCTAATCTCATGAGTTCCTGAGGAAATATGCTTTTTAGTTAGATCACACATCAGATGAGGGAGGAGAGAGTTCGGATATTATGCTCACCGTTAATCAGAACAGGTGGCTTGATTTTAAAGATCTTCTAACTCAGAAAATAAAGTGGATTACAACTCTGTGGGATGTGTGTTTAAGGGCTGCTTACATGATACTGGTGAAAACAATAATTGCCGAGTTTGGTAACGTATGGTTATGACACCTCAGTCCTTCTGTGCAAGCCCTTGTTCTTTGGAGTCCACAGTAGTTTTGCATGTGGAGATTTTACAGGATCATACCCTTAGGAATCATGTTACTGATAGCTGGGTGAATATATTTTCTGAATTAGCCTCTTGTTGTAAAAGAGGACGGTTTAGTTTGCACCCTCTATCAGACCATCTGATGCATAGAACAAATAATTATTGTTAAACTCAGTGGGGTAGCTATGTTAGTTTGTATCTACAAAAACAGAGAGTCCTGTGGCACCTTAAAGACTAACAGATTTATTTGGGCATAAGCTTACGTGGGTAAAAACACGTCATCAGGTGCATCTGTTACTCTCTAAGGTGCCACAGGACTCCTGGTTGTTATTAAATTGACGAGCATGGGCAAAGTTCAGAGATTTCCTATTATGTAACAGTACATTGTTGTGTATCCTGACTTGCATCTGTATTTGCATTGTGCTTGTTGCATGTGAGCAGTCATCAGTTTGGGGTAAGAGGAATAAAAGTTAAAATTGGGGAGGAGCTCCCTTATGTTGTGCAGGTGTCACTTACATAGTTTCAGTAATCTCTAGTGTACAGAAGGCAATACTTGGATGAAGAACAGACAAGGAAGGGAACCGAAGAGGAAATCCTTAGGGTTGCCTAGTAACTTTCATATTAAAGGTAATGCATTTTCCATTTGCAAGTCCAGTCAGGAAATCCAAACACTAAGTATTTTGAATAGTTTCCAGACTATCATTTGCTTAATGTAAAGACTGCACATTGCTAGTCTTTAAAATGCTGAAATTGTTTCAGTGCTTCAGATTGGAATGGTGTCAAAATTCTCTCGTACAGATGGTTGCACTGTTAAGGAATCAGCCTCTTTTAAATCAGGAAATGATGCAATCTAAATTGTTACTCTGAGACCTCTTAGTTTGAAATAGATTTCTAGTCCAGTACAGTTTTTTGTCATCTTGATGTGATTCTGGAAAACAGATTTTCTTTTCCAAGTAACAGAAAGATCACTTTCCTTCTACACCAGCACTAATAATTTTTCTTATGGATTTTTATCATAAACCTTAAATGTCATTATCAGCTAGATTCTGTGCTGGGGCAATAGTGTCAGTAATAACTTAAATGTAATGGATAAAAACTGTGGAAACTTTGTAACAACGGTAACTGTGCCTTCCCATCACAAGATTAAAAACATTTGAAAGTGAGTTAGAGAAAAAATATAAAGTTCTTTTCCATAGTTTGTAGCTTTGCAGATGCTGGTGCTATTTGAACAATAACTGGCTATTGTTTTTATCTGACAGGAAAATGTCATTCCATCTTTTGGCATTCAGTGTATAGTTAATACAATGCCCAACTGAGTAAACTCCTTACTTTGTAAACCTTCCTGTAGTTTTGCATGTTTTTAGACCACTGATGAGATTCTTTTAGTTGTGGGTAAATGTAATGCTAGTGTGAGAATTTGTTTACTTTGGTTCAGGTATTAAAGGACTAAAGGAAATCTCCCACCTTTGGGTCAATTTGTGAGTGCAGTTAGTGTCTCTTAACATATTAGTATCTTAAGGACAGACACTCTCCTATCTTTGAAATAGCCATTTGAATCTTGCTGCACATTTAAATGATTGCCTAGGGTAAGTAAGTAATCTTGACTTCATACTTGATCAGAAAATCATTTTAATTAGAAAAGTGAGACCTTTTAGAAGGGGCTCTCTTTAGAAGTTGTGGAATTAGGAGGTTGATACCAGCTGGGAAGGTCTTTGTTGCCTGCAGATAAGATGTTCCAGTGCGACTGTATTCTATTCATTATGGTGCCAACAAGTGTATAGCTGTAAACTTGCCTCCTTGTTTTCAAGTCTTAAATAATATTCTTACCATAAATCATTTTATGGCAACAAACCTTCTCCTCAGCCTCCTCCCAACACAGAGTTCTGTAGCACATAATAAAAAGAAAACATGTTTCCTGGATTGTTGCACTGTTGAAATACAAAAGAATTTGAGTAGCACTTTAGTCTACCCACAATAAAGTCCATTAAAGCCAGCTTAGTGTATCTGCTCTAATCTATGTTTTATACGATGCTAGTACAGTAAACTCTTTCATATCCGGCATTCTGTTATCTGGAACTCTCAAATAACTGGCATTTTAACCATAAGTAAATCTTAGCAATGTTTTCATAATGAAAGTAAATACGAATAAATAAAGCAAATACAGTATAAGCTTACAGTGTACAATACTGCTGTTGTTGGTTAATAAAGTACTCTGCATACATTATTGTTTGTTTCTTAATATCTAATGTTGTTTTTCTTTAATGTTATGCATTGCTAGATGTACAGTAAACCCTCCATTTAACAGACACTGATATAACAGATTTCGTAAATAGCGGACTCTCTCTGCCCCCCACCCCAAAGAAAAAAAAAAAGAAAAAGAGAAAATGCTGGAGACTCACCAGAGCTGCCACTGGGGCTGCAGGAGCTGCCATAATGGCTTGGGCTGTCAGGGCTGGAAGGGCCACCGCAGTGGCTGGGGCCAGAGGAGCCAGGGAGGGGCTGCAAGCAGGGCAGAGGAGCTTTCCTCTCCCTGCCTCATGCGTGGAGCAAGTCAGTGCCTGGCCACCACTGCCTGTGATGGAACTGAGCATCAGCCATGGTGTTGGAGGATGCTGCTTGCTGGTAGGCTGGGGACAGCCATGCTCTACCTTCATGCATGCGGCTTGGAGCTGGGGCTGGAGGAACCACAGCACTGAGAGCTGCAGCAGGTGGAAGGAGCCAGGCCAGCATTCGGCTCCTATCCTGGTAATTGGGAGAGGGATAGGGAGGTGTGAGGGGAAGAATGGGGCAGGAGTGGGGAAGGGAAGTGGGGGATCAGAGGACAGGAGTGAGTGATGGGCTGGGAAGGTCACTGCATCATCATACAGTATAACCATTTGGATATAACAAACTTTTGGCGTTAACGGAAACACCCTTTCCCCCTATTAGCCCATTAAATCAAGGGTTTACTGTACCTCTCTGTTATCCATAATATTTGAATATCTGGCAAACTCCCACTCCCCGGGCTGGTGGATATGAAAGAGTTTACTGTAATAAAGTTATAGCATGGCAGCATACTGCCCTCTAGTGGGATCACATTAACTGCTGCCAGACATGTCCTTCAGTTGTTTCTGCAATGCAGCATGTCTTTCATTCTTGGCCAGTCAACTCCCTTTTTTGTTTTCCTGAGGGCAGCTGCATCAATGCTTGACTTTTCTAGGGTCACTACCAGGATGTAATTTGGCATGGAACAGGGCACAGACTTTTATGCAGGGTTTAGTTTACAGATATATGTTGCAGGTTCGAGGTATAGTATAGTATTTAGCTAATCAAGAGTGCCGCAAACACACCAGACAGAAGATTTTTCTCATTTTCTGATTAATTTGGACTGAACATTTTACGTTACATCTTCAGAAAAAATGGCTGAAAAATTATCACTTTAGCTATACTGGTATAGTTAGCGACAAAAATTCAGCTTCATATGAATGCTGATACAATGATATAAGAATGCTTATGCTGGTCTTACACATTCCTGTATAGGAAGAGGAATAAGCTAGACTGGTGGTATAAGACGCTTTTGTATCCACATTAGAGGTTTTACCAGTATAACTATTCTGGTTTAAAAACAAAACAAAACTACTGCTTACCAAAATAATTTTGGTAATAAGAAAAATTGTGTGTAGTCCAGGCCTACGTCTGAGACAGAATGTTTGTTTGTACACCGTCTCTCAGGTGAACTGTGGTAGTGATCTTAGTCTGTAGGTGGATCAACAAGCTAGAGTGAAACAATATTTCCTAAGTAAAACCTGTTTTTAATGGCCTGTCTTTACTTTTAAACTTCTGACAGGATTGTCACAGCATTTAGTTACAGACTACAAACAAGTAATGGGACTTCTGGAAGAAGGAATAGCGAACAGGTATTTTTAATCGGCCTCTTCTTTTTTCCCAGAATTGATAGCACAACTACTGAATTTTTCCAACAGTGTTGCATACTTACAGTTTAACTGTAAACAGAAATTAAGAGTGAATGATCTATGCAGGTCTCCCAGTTACTCTCTGGGGGAAAAAACACTACATATCATTACATAGCTCTAAATGGTTGTTATATGGACTCATTAGAAGATTTGCATAGATAAGATTACAAAACTGATTGTATTTTGACTTACACATAGTGTGAGTGATTTGTAGGGAGATGTTTTGCTGTCTGTAGACACCGCATGCCCCGTTCTTCAGGTGGAATGGTTTTCAATTCAGTTTTAAAGTAGTTTGGAATTACTGAAAACTGATTGATGAATATTGATTGCTTGATGCAGGCTGACCACAGGGTACGACAGGATCAGTTGTCTAGACTAGGGGTTCTGAAACATTGACGTGACACCCCCCCTTTTGGTTTTCTTCATGCCTCCCACCATTTTTGACAGAAATAAATTTAACCCTTTGCACTCATTGTTCTTGATCAATTGACTCGTGCATATGAGGAAGATAGAAAAATATTAATAAAACATTAAAGCTATTTTATTTTATTTTATTTTATTGAAAATTTCCAAATGAATAAAAATTTCAGTGCATATTTTTTAATCCACACTTACAACACTTCAAATTCGAAGCACTTCAAAACTACCTAAACCTTAACTAAACTGCAGTAAACAGAGCGAAACTGTAACATACCAGTAGTTATTGGTTAACCAAATGGCTTGTTTTCCAGTCATTTTACTTTTGAAGATAAAACGGAAGTTTAAAGAACAGACATTTAAGCAAATAAAAGCAGTCTGAATTGAACTTAATGAGATGGATGATACTGTTTTTCCCTTACAAGCTCAAAAACTCTAGGTTTGAAAGATGAAAGCGCACAATGCGAGTCACTTTCCACTTCCAGCCGACTGGGCTCTTTTGTTTTTAATACAACGAGAGATGAAAAACCAGCTTCACAAAGATAAGTGGAGGGAAAAGGAATGATCAAACACAGCACTGCTTCTCCAACTTTGTCATAAATGAGGAAGTATTTTAGACAAAACTCTTCCAGACTCATAGTTTCAAAATTATTTTTCAATTCAATGGCTTGTTGATGCAACGGGTACAGCAATGAATCCTCACCAGTGTTGAATGGACTTGTGTACCATTTTCCAAACAGGAATATCCAAGGGGGCATCTGGAAAATATTGCATGAACTTTTCAGCAAAGCAGTCCAGATAATACATAAGTTTTTGCCTTTGATCCAGGTAACGCTGATCAAGACTTCCCTTTTCAGCTAGGAGCTCATTGAGATGAGAGAATGATAAAAAGCTTCCAGGTTGAAGTCTTGCTTCCAGAGATGAATTTTCTTCATGAAAGGTCTGATTGCATAGTCGTGGGCAATGATGTTTGCATTCTTCCTTGGAGCTCTGAATTGAGGTAGTTAGCCTCAAAAATGTCCAGAAGTCACACCAGTAAAAACTGAAATGTTTTGTCTGTGATTAAAGTAATATACAATTCTTCTTTTTCCTGACCTTGGAGAAAAATTTCCATTTCAAGCATGAGTTCTTAGAGCCAGCTCAGCAAATTTCCTTTTGAGAGCCAGCGGATTTCTGTGTGAAATGAAAGTTTTATGATTGTTCTCAAATCGGTGCAAAGAGCTGAAAAACTCATTGTGTTTCAAGTGCTCCACTTCACAAAACTGACAACATTCATTGCCAATTTCAGTGAATTACACAGGTCATCTGGAAGTGTCTTAGCAGCCATGTCTTGTCTGTGGTTGAAGCTGAAGTCTTTTCTTTGACCAGTGTCACAAATCCAGAGTGAGAGCTAATCATCACTGGGGCACTGATAGTGCAAATGCCGACTAGCTTTTCCCATGAAAGACCATTGTCTTCAAAAAAGTCGGAAATTGTTGCCAAAATATCAGAAGCCTTTGATGTAGTCTCCAGTGCTTTTTGAGAAAAGCATTTCATCTTTCGCAGCTCCATCATCCGCAAATCGAGAACAGATGAGCAACTGACTGCACTGAGCTTCATCAGTGATATCATCGCACTGAATTGCAAAAACAACCCCACTGCTTTTATTTTTTATTGAAGTCGGTGCCTGTGGAGCCAAGAAAAGATATTATCACCTCAGCTCAGGTGATTCAAAAGCTTCTGTCTCTCTCTCCAGGAAATTTTGTCCAATAAAAAGATTTTACCTCACCCATCTTGTCACTCTTAACTTTGTTAGTTAACCTTCAGAGTTAACTAATTAAAATTTAATATGTAAATAAAATATACTAAAGAGCTATCTCATTTCCATTTATATAGTTAAAAGGCTACACAACTATTAATACATATATAATAGGCTCCATCTGAACACCTAGCATTATTTGCCTTAGTCTACTTCTCTGTGAGGATTGCCTTTCTAGTTACCATCACTTCAGCTGGAAGAGTAGGTAAACCAGGGGCCCTTACAGCTGATCCCCCTTATGCTGTCTTCCAAAGAAACAAGGTTTCTCTGAGATTACACCCAAAATTAGCCAGAGCAATTTTGAATTTTCATCTGAAATAGGTGATTCACTTACCTGTGTTCTTCCTGAAATAAAGTATTACTGCTGAAGTCAGGAAGCTTCACTGTCTAGGTGTCTGTCATGGCTGGGCATTCCACCTGTAAAGGACAACATTCTTTAGGAAATCACCTAGACTGTTTGTATTATTTGTGGATGTATGAGAGAGGAAGAGAGCTCCTCTTGAAGACTTTGCAAATGGATTTCAGGTTGCATGGTGCTTTATGAGGTAAGTGAGCCCCTCACTCCACAAGGTGTGAGGGCCCACTAAACTAGACCTCAGGCTTCAGTGGTAGTCTCACTTCAAGATGTCTCTATTCTGGAAATCTCAGGCAGCACTGTGACGCCATGTTGATACTTTTGCAAGACTTTACACCCTGGTACAAGTTTCTGTATCTGATGAATCCTTTGGCAGAACAGTCCTTGAATCATTGATCCAGCAGAGTTCCTCAAACACTATTCCTCATTAAACATTGCGTGTGAATAACCCACAGTGAAAAATAGGTAGGGGCTATCCCTTAATGAAAAGAGGAAGGTTATTTACCTTGTGCAGTAACTGGAGTTCTTTGATATACAGTATGTTGTCTGTATTCCACTAGCCAGCCTCCTTCCCCTCTGCTTTAGAGCTGTATGTTAGGACTATATGTAGTAGAAAGTCACTGAAGAGGTGGTTGGTCTGCATAGCCCAGGAAAGAGGAGCAGGGTTCAGAGGTGGACCAATGGTCACTGCTAGAAGGAATTTTCCAATATCAAGCACGTGGAGCACATACATACCTCACAGTGGAATACACATAGGGCTCACACATCCTGAAAAACTACAGTTCTTGTAAAGGTGAGTAACCTCTCTTTTTACGTTCAGGTTGTATTAAGCTCTTATTTAATCTAACACCATAAATATGACCTGAACTCTGTTTTAATTTGTGTCTTGACTGACCCCCAGATCAAAATGCCCTCTACTTTCTCCACCTTTGCCTTCCACTTTCTGAGGGTCTTTACTGGGCTTAGTTAAGAATTTGGCCACTGTAGGTAAGGCTACAATTCTTTATTTTTAGCCTTCTTTAATCAGTTGAATCTTGTGTTTGTGCTTCAGAAACCTGAATTGTCCCAACTCAACTTTTGTTTGCATTTTTTATGTAGAATCACAGCAGCTACACATGTTCATGATGCCAGCAGCAGGTCCCATGCCATCTTCACCATTCAATACACTCAGGTTAGCTAAAGAATTCAATCTTTTTTTTCCCATCCTGCCACAAAGAACTTTGTTTGACGTACCAGACAGCGTTTGTGCTACTTTCAGTAGCCTCAGTGGAAATTCTGCTACTTTATTTCTTAGGATCCATTCTGCAGATTTTGTTCCACTTCCCATGTCACGTGAAAGGCTTTGTACTTTTTTGCAATTTTCCTGTTTCCTTGTGCCAGCTTATGGTTGGTTGTGAAGTCAGAAGCCTCTTGTGAACAGGAAAAAATGAAACTGAAAACTGATCTTTGTATTGCAATGCCACCCCAACAATGTTGTGAAAATTCATGTATGCTCATAAGTTTGCAGTTTCACTACTTTCTGTATGGTGCAGTTACTACTTAGTGATTAAGATCTTAGTGTAAAGAGTAGTATTTCAATTTTTCCTCTGAATTTTTTGTCTTTTTGGGATTTCTGTGTTCATAACCTAAGTATCTTGGTGGATAGCGTGCTGTATCTAATACCTCCTTTTTCTGGGGAAGTATCATACAGTGTCAGGAGATGGTCTTGATGTAATAGATCTTTTCCATCTTCTCTTTCTAACATCCTGTGATTTTAGAACATTCAAGATATTTTTCAGGAGTTGCAGATAAGAACCTTACAATTCATTAATAGTGATTTTTGGCAGGGCTAGAAGAAAACCTTTTCATACAGCCATTAGGTATTGAGCTTTGCTCAAGAGAAAATGAGCATGAAGAGTAGGTTTTGCATATAAGTTAAGACAACTACTGAGTTAATGTTTTGATGATACTAAGTTTCTCAAGATCGCATAGCAAGTAGAAAACTCAAAAACACAATTTTTCCATAGAATATGTAGCCTCTTGTATTTTTATAAATTTGAATAAGTGGAAAAACATTTTGATTTATTTTCCCCTTCAGGCTATACTGGAGAATAATCTCCCCTCTGAAATTGCAAGCAAGATCAATCTGGTGGACCTTGCAGGCAGGTAATAATGAAATGTTGATGGGAGGAAGCACTCTTAAAATATTAACTGCTATGTGCCATCCCGTTGATAAGACTGAGGATGTAAAAATGGAAATTATATTTTTAAAAGCTGTATTAAAAGAATGCTAAATATGACTTCTGTGTATAAAAGCAAAGAGGATATTGTGCTAAAGTTGTCACTCTGTCATGTATCGTTTTTTGTGGGAGTGGAACTTCATTGGGCCAGACTCCATTACGAAAGATGAATTTGTCAAAACCATGTGCAACAACAGTGAACTAACATCAGGTTTTTCCCCACTACCGCAAAGCAAAGAACAGAGCAAAACTGTAATGCTCAGTGTTAAACAGGGCAGCAGGATGCACTCAAGAGAAGAAGAAAGCATGTTCTGTGTTCCTCCACCACTAGCCACTTGCAAGCCATTGTTCTGTGTCTATCTCTGCTAAGCTCTGAGATCTGGAAGGATGTGATGTGGAACCATGAAATGCTTTAGAAAGGAGCATAAGGGGAACATGTTTTCTATAAAATGCTCAAAGTGTATATTCTTTATCTCAAAGGCTTGAATTTCTTCATTCTTGTATCTCAAGGGACCATGTTCTCATTCAAGTGTTCCCTGGCGTGTATTGAAGTTTAAGTATATTCCTGTGATCTGTATTTTTTCCCTGATATGTGTTTTAGTGAAAGAGCTGATCCCAGTTATTGCAAAGATCGAATTACAGAAGGTGCCAACATTAACAAATCTTTGGTTACTCTGGGAATTGTCATCTCCACCTTAGGTATGTGTCATAAAATTAATATTTTTTATTTGAAAGATCATTATGCACAAAGACATAAGACTCTTTATTGTGTATATTATTGTAAAAAGTGTTTGATTGAGAATACTGAGCTACAAAGAGCAGCTCTGTGGCCCCTCGTGTATTAGCTCAATGCTATAGAATAAAAATAGGCATCATCAGAAAAAATGTACTGATGTTCAAACTTATTTATAAAACAAAATTCCAAATAAAAATTCATAACACTGTAAACACTTTAATATCAGAGGACAGCCAGCAGAATAGTTTGAAATATAGAATTGGATATTTTTATTATCTCAGCTAATTAGGATGCAGACTTGAAAGAAATAAGGATATACCAAATGCAGAAGACAAGAACTTACGATGTGAGCCCATTGAAAATAACCCATCTCAGAAAAGGTCTATTTTGTTACCCACAGCACAAAACTCTCAGATGTTCAGCAGCTGCCAGAGCATAAGCAGCATACCCAGTGAAGGGGACAACCATGTGAGCAGTCACTCAGCAGGCAGTATTGGCGGGCCCAGGCGTCAGGCTTACATCCCATACCGTGACTCCATCCTCACCTGGCTTTTAAAGGACAGTCTAGGGGGCAACTCCAAGACCATTATGATTGCCAGTGAGTTCAGCCTTCTATTCATTGCTATGTTGTGCTGGAAAGTAAGCCACTACTCTGGTGAAGTTCATTGCATCATGTAGGCCCTGGTCTTGCAAAGATTTTCACCCATGCTTAACTTCGTGCAGGGGAAATATATGAAAGGAAGTCAGTGGAACTAAATTTGTCTGAAGTGATGAGCATAATGTTTTTAATAAATTAAGGGACTTTGATAAGTCACTCTCTGTGGACTTGAGATAACTCCCTAAAGACATTTTAATTTTCTAAAAAAAGTACTATTTTTATAAAAACGGTAATCTCTTTAAATCAGTTTTTGTTCTTCATTTAAAGCCATCTCTCCTGCTAGCTCCAGCTACAATGAGACCATGAGTACCTTGAGATATGCCTCAAATGCTAAAAACATTATTAACAAGCCCCGGGTGAATGAGGTAAGACGCTAACCTCTGATTTTATTTATTTTTCTATGTTTTAAATTTATTCAGCATACCTACCAAACACACTCTGAGCACATTTAAGTAATTGACAAAGTATATAATCATTTGACCAATGTCACTGTCAAGTAGACACATCTCTGTTCTTATCTCTAAAAGGAGTTGCTTGTTACTGATTAAGTGCAGTTGATATCATTTTGTACTTCTGACCGGTAAAACATTCATGTTTTGTGTATCTTCAGTTTTCATCCCCTCTTGTTTATGAATTTTCATTACAAACATGCCTGCTGTTGTCTTGTCTATGGGAGCTCTTTTGGTCCACCACAAACTTAGGTATAAATCTACCCTACACTAGTCTACTATGCAGTGTGTCAGTGTGGACCTTGCTGTCATGCACTGAACATTCCCCAGTGTGCTTTGTTCTACTCCTATTTCACATCAGGGCATATTTATAATAGAGCATTGCATTATGTAATCTGAAGCTCTATTTTTCCCTGGGATTTAAGATTTATTCAGTGCACGGTCTTGACCTGCCTTAAAGGTGACTCAGGTATGTGTATTAAAGGAAGGTGATGTCTGAAATTTGAAGATGTCTGATTAAAGTAGAGTGGTGTTGATGGAAGAGGAAGGGTTGTCTTCTGGTTAAAATAAATGCTGGCCAGTCTCTGCCATGGAGTTCCTGGATAAAATATGTAAATCGAACTTCTTCCATGTGGTCACTAAATTGTGTGTTCCTCATTTTCTGGGCGACTGATTGGAAACCCTGGGATCTGATTTAGAGAAGTGCTTTATATTCACAGCTGCAGCTGAAAGTGAATGAGAGCTGTGCATTGCAGTTGCATTGCATTGAACATATAGGCTGTGTCTCCACTTAGAAAAAACTTTGAAATGGCCAAGCTAATGGCCAAATCGAAGAATACTGATGAGGCACAGAAATGAATATTCAGCCCCTCATTAGCATCCTGCCGGCCACAGCACTTCAAAACTGCCGCATTCCGCTTGCACGTCGCATGTCTACACAGGAATAGGAATAAATCAGCTGATAGGAAATCAGCTGATGGGAATAAGGGCATTTTGATGTTGGCGGGGTCCTTTCAAAAAGGACCCCCATGTAGACGAGCCATGCGCGAGCAGAACGCGGCACTTTTGAAGTGCCGTGGCTGGCAGCATGCTAATGAGGCGCTGAATATTCATTTCAACACCTCGTTAGCATTCTTCCATTTGGCCATTAGCATGGCCATTTTGAAGTTTTTTGTAAGTGTAGATGTAGCCGTAATGCCAAGTACTGAGAAAATCAGATCCTTGGTGAATCAGGGTGTGGTCACAGAAGACCCCTTGGGGTGTTCTCCGGTGTGCTGATCAGGCTACTAACACCCTCTTTCTTGCTCCCTGGGACTCCCCGACACCCTGCTTTTAACATACAGAATTTTTTTCCTAACATAAGCAAAATGTGTTTTTCTTCTTCATGGAGTGTCTGTCCATCTGGGTGCTCCATTTTAGGTGTCTTGACTAAAGCCCTGTACTTTGAATTGGAAATCTGTAGTAGCAGTGCCTGGTTAGCTGCATGTGTGTGACAGCCATCTTGTGCTGCCCTGGGTGGGTACCTAGTGCACTCAGCCAGCTGTCCCCCAGTTCCTTCTCTACCACCTTTGTCTTGAGTTGGCATGACAGTAGCACGCCTTCAGTTCCATAGATAGTTTCTTCCTTTTCATTTTATCCCTTTTAAATCCTAGTTAACCCACTCACTCTTCCCTTCCCCACCACCCATCCTTATCATGGACATTTGCAAAGCAGATACTCAGGCACCAGCATGTACTTTTACCAAACACTGTGCGCTTGAACAGCAGTCAGTGTCAGATGCTCAGTTCAGATGTGTTAGACTACTGCTAACAATCCAGTTCCTCAGTGCCTCTCCTCCAGTGAGGGGCACTGCTCCCCACCATCTAAACTGGACTACCCACAAGGAGACTCCTCAGATTAAGAGAGTTATTTACTCTGTACAGAAACTGAGGTTCTTTGAGATGTGTGTCCTTTAGGGTGCTCCACTACCCATCTTCCTCTCCCACTTTGCTTCAGAGTTTTTCCATTCAGTCCTTTGTAGTAGAACTTTGGAGTGGTTGGCTCTGCTTGCTAAGTAGCCACTTGTAGCGGTGCAAGAAGGCTGCCACACGTGCCTGGCCAACCAGGCACTGCTACTGCATACCTCTGATTTAAAGTGCAGGCCACCAAGACATCAAAAGTGGAGCACCAACAGGGACATCCATCTCAAAGACCCTCAGTTACCATACAGGGTAAGTAACCCTTTCCTTCCCTAACCCTGTTCTTGGAAATGGTTGAGCCATTTTGGCTGAAATAAAAAAAATATATATATTTTTTTACCTTGAAGCAGACAAATGAGGCGTGGGAAAATTGAGCCCAGATGGTTAACATTTGGCAAGGTGGTAAGAAATGGAAAAGAATGTCTTATAATGGAAAGTGTCAGACAAAATTAATTACAGGTATTACTAAGAACCCCAATAATACTACATTGTCTGGGTTCTGTAATTCTCACTCAGACAAAATTACCCTTTGGTGTCTGCAGCAGCTATGGCTACAGGATCAGTTCTGTCAGAGACCATTAAGTAATACTTACACATGGGAATAGTTCCATTAAATTCAAATGTCAATTGTCACCATTTGTGTGAGTCTTGGAACTTCAATGGGCACTGAACTGGGCCTGTAGTTGTCTCCTTTGTACACAATTCTAAATGTGTCTTCTCATTCTTTGATGCCAAGTCTTTTCATGAAAGCCCTTCTGTGTTTTATGGTTACTGGGAAAGTCTGTAGAAATACATTAAATTGTAGAGTGAATGTCATTTTTATTTCCATGTATAGTGTTGTTGAACAGAAAGAGTGATCTGCTGGTGAGGGCACTAGCCTAAGCCCTGAGCTAAACTACAGCCTTATGTTGGTATATCTGTGTTTCCCGGGGTATGAAAATCTGCCCTCCAGAGCAACACAGTCATTCCGATCTAACTCCTGCTAGAGATAACACTGTGTCATATGTCACTATGTCAGTCTCCCTATTGACACAGCTGCTGCCTCTTGGGGGAGGGGAGATGGGGTGGAGTACCTGTGCCAATAAGAGACACTCTCCTGCAGTGCTGTAAGTGCTGACAAGTTCTAAGACTTGGGAGACCTGGGTTCAATTCTGTGCTCCATCATAAGCTTACTGTGTCTCTGTGGGCAAGTCACTTGGGGAACAGCTACACTTACAGGAGCATGTAAAGAACAAGCATCCCATGCTAGCTATATAGCACAGTGAAAGGCTCCAGCAGTGGGGATGCAGCAGGGGAAAGCTCCAGCAGACTTTCACTGTGATGAGGAAAGGCTTTGGTATCAGAGAAAGATCTGGCAGTGGTGTGCAGCCAACATATTTCCATGCTACCTCCACTGATACCAGAAACTTTGTCTGCTGCTATCACCTTTCACTGTGGCAGAGAGAGGCACTGGCATCAGGGACACATAGAGGTCCCAAGAGCTCTACAGTAATTGGTGTGGTGTACAACATGAGGAAAGGCACCCTTTATTTTAAAATATTTTTCTTCTGCCACCCTCTCCCCCAATAGAAAATCTGAATTTTATTTTAATATAATTTATTTTTGCACTAGCCATCTGTAAGGAAAGTCATTGTCTAATTTTACTAGATCATTATTTTTAAGTCTAATGTTTAGTGATCATTTATTCATGTTTCAGGATGCAAATGTAAAACTAATTAGAGAACTACGAGAGGAAATTGATAGATTAAAAACTATGCTGATGAGCTTTGAACTGGTATGTATAAATTCTTAATCTAATTGAACCTTCAGTAATGCTTTCAGTAGCTATTTAAATATAATTTTATATGTTAAACCTTGCTTTGTTGAACAGAACTGGGAGGAAATTAATCTATTAATTCTTTGAGTGTCCTTATCATTGCTTTGCACCAAGCTAATAACAAAATCAGATACAATTTGAATAATTTAATAGAGTTCCACAACACTTGTCATAGTCCAGTGACTATCCAGTCTGGCCTTGAGTAGTTTATGCTTAGAACATAGATAACACCCCTTCAGAGATGGTGGGAACAGACTTCAGACATAATATACAGCTGGCATTCTTTGCTGTCTTTCTGCCTGTTTGCTGCTTCCTTTGGGCCAGCTGAGAGCTTTAGCGCATTTGTGTTTTGCTACACCTGTTGCAGATAGAAGCCAAGACTACATTAGCGTTGAGCTTCTCCGTACAGAAACACAGTTGTGCAAAAGCAGTATTTAACTGTTCTTTCCCAATATCATACAAGCACAGTAACTTACTAAAGTTGTTTCCAGAGTAAATTTGGAGGGTAACATCAAGTGTCTGCCTACATTATCTTTACTTCTCTTGCTTCATGTCTGAAATCTGAATGTTTGACAGAAGGTGCCTGCCTGAATTGTAAGACCAAAGATTTCTGTAATATTTGTTTGCATAGAGGAATTCTAGCCCTTCTTGGAGTGATGACCGAGATGGAAATCTTACAGAATTAGTTCTTCAGAATGAAATGAAGGTGAGTATGTTTTATTGGCCTACCCTCTCACACTTGAATAGGGACTGTGACACAATTTTAAACAACAGTGAAAATTTTCTCGTAATAATGATTTCAGCCCTGCTGATGGAATATTCATGTTTTTCAGCAACAATCTTTCATAAAATTTCCATTCTACTGAATGCCAGGTGCAGTTGATTAATTTCACAACAAGCATTTAAAATGTCCTTAGTGTAGTATATGATTTGTTTTTCATATCTTTGTAACCTCACCATTTTAGAGTTGTCTTAGCATCCATTGCTGTAGTAGCAGTGTGAGTATTAGATAAAGTTGGATGTATGTGCTGGATTAACAAATGGACTTCAAGGAGAGGAGTTTTCCGCCCTAGTCTCTGAAGTGGTTAGGAAGACACAAACAGTGAAAAGTGAGAGACATGTTGTCTGATAGTACTTCCCAAGGGGCTAGTTTCTGAGCTTCACTTGAGTGCAGAAGAGCTTTGGTCTTGTAGGACTCCTAAATTGCTCAGGGCTGACGCTCTACCTCTCATTGAACTGACCTGGTCATCGTTAGCTGTTCAAACGTCCCTCACTGTCCATTGATCTATTCATTGTCAGTCCTCACCTTAAAGGATGAAAACTTGGGGGTGTAATGAAAGGGACATTTGTCAACTTAATTTCATGTCTGTATGATTTATTTATTACTGGTAGCATCCAAGATTACTGTAATTTACAGAATTTAGAAAAAATACAAACAAAACAAGCGCTCTCCTTTTTAAAAATGTTGTTCTAAATTGTGCTTTGGAAAATATGCTGCATTTAATCAGTTCTATTGTTTTCTCTGTACATTTTTCAGCTGTAGTGCTAATTGACTAATGAAGTAAAACTTCATAAATATCAACAAGGGTGCAGAAAACTTTCAACTTTTGTTTTTAGAGAAATACTTAAATGATCAATATTTAAAGAATGTTCTGTTAGAAAAAAGGTGTCTTTAAAAATTGGTCAGTTTTGAAAAACTCAGCTTCATAGTGTACCTTTAAATCTTATTGGTTGAGTCTGTCATTGGCCTTCTGCTAAGACTATCAAGATCTGTGCCAAAAGTGTTGGTAGTTTTGTGATATGTATACTTGCTTTAAGACCTACACTGAGACTACTAAACCATTTCATACAAGTTACTGTACAGCAGGGATTCCAGCCTATAGGTTGGGACCTAAACATGGGTCGCGATTAGATTTTCTAAGGGTCACCGGCTGGTCTCCTAAGGAGCCATTTGCAGCCACCTGACTCCACCTCAGCTCCCAGTCCCTGCCCTGTGGTGCTGAAATGGAGCTCGGTTTAACGGCCAGCAGGAGGGATTCCACCCTGAAACCAGTTAAACTGTGTCCCATTTAAGCTTGCAGGGCAGGGAACTGTCCTGCTGCAGGTGGAGGAAGGGAGTAGGAAGGCTGGGAGGAGCAGGGCAGAAAAGGAGGTGGTCCAATAAAGGAGCAGTGAGAGGTCAGCAACCACAGCTTGGAGGTAGATGTGTGGGGGCTAAGACAGGTTTAAGCCTGTGCACAGGAGGGCAGAGGAGGCTGAGAGCTAGTCAGGGCTCTGTGCCTCAGCTGGCTCCCACCGCACTGCTGAGAAGTCCACTGCCCCTCCCCCCTACCTGGGAGTCCATGGCTGGTGCTGCTGGCCAGGGCTAAGCACCCCGCCCACTTCATTCTGCAAAGGTTCCCCCTCCCTAGCTGGGATCCCCTGCCTGGTGCTACCAACCAGGGCTCCACACCCCAGCTGCAGGGCTGCCAGGTCCCTTCCCCCGCCCCAGTTTTTGGAAATCTTATATGGGACAGGCAGCCCTGGCTGGGGATCCTGTGGGTGGGGTTGCCTGTCCCACATAACTTTTCCAAAAATCTGGCAACCCTAGCTGAGAGGGGTTTAAGCTGGGGGGCATTTTGGGGCTGAGAGGGATTTAAGCCAGGGGAGCGGAGGGGTGCATATTTCCCAGGGAAGAACATTGGTACTTAGATGGCAGAGAGAACAGTGAAGGCCCAGAAATCACCACTGGCCTGGAGTGATTTGAAGATCTTAATTTTAGGTTCAGTGAGAGGTTTCAACAGCACAGACAATGATTATGTAAAAAGTTATGAAAAATACCATGAAAATGTGTTCTTTGTTATTTTGGACTGATTTTTGAACAGGCTATGGCCCAGCTTTGCCTTTGAGCCATGCATTATGCATCTGCTTTTTTGCATACATGAAAAACATTTCATATACAAGTCTGAGTGTCCAGTTACACGCTTTTCACCTACATTTCAAAATACCCAGATTTCCAGTCACAACTCAGCAGAAGAAAAGAAGTTTGGAAGAATAAATTGCATCTGCAAAAGAGAAGCTGCCCTTCTGGGGGAAAAAAGGACTCTTTGAGCTATACTTTAACTTGATGTTAAATAAAATATTCAGCATTAACTTCCTTTTCTGACTTTCCTTAAGATCGAACAGCTAACCAAAGACTGGAGTGATAAGTGGACTGACAGGAAAGCCATAATGGAAGAGTACAGTGTGGACATCAACAAAGAAAAAGCTGGAGTGACAATAGATTCTAATTTACCTCATTTAATGGCAGTGAATGATGATATCCTCAGTACTGGAGTTGTGCTCTATCATCTCAGGGTGAGACATAATCACTTGTTTAATTTTTCTGACTTATAAGCGTCTTTCCTTTGGGAATAGCGAACCAGATTGGGTGGCATTGCACTGCCGATTATCAAAGAGCAAAAAGCTATATTGCAAGTCACACACCAAAAACTCTATGAAAAGACAGTCCCACTGGTTTAAAAAAAAAAAAGGGGGGGGGGGAAATGTCTGTTCTCCACCATCTGTACAAAACAAAATATATTCAGCTGATTATTAAGATGACCTTTATCAGTATTCATGCAAGACTTAATGGGGAAGTGTGTGTGCATGTATACAAAACCAAACTAGATGCCCAAGTATGCATGCAAGGGACTGCATACACACGATGGATGCATGTCACTTTTCATGGGGTATATCTCAGTTCAGGGCAGCTGTTCCTGTATTCCTCCTCCCTGGTCCAGCATGGGCAAACATGCTCTTCAAGCTGGCACCTCTTTTGAGCAGAGACCCATGCCTCCCTGTCCATCCTGACCAGTTTTTTTCCTAGGGTGCACCGTTCCTTGCCTACACTTAGATATGCTCAGGAAGTCAAACTGCCTAAACAAGCCAACATATGTATTTTAGCATAAATGCCAGTAGTTATAAGGTACCATGCAGTGGTTTGTTAAGAAGCATTTATTTGTAAGATCAAAACGTTACAGGGAGAACCTCTATCACAGAATAAAATGGCATTGCAATGGCAATTATCATACAACATTCTTGTATACATACTAAAAGCTTGCTAGAGGTTAACCATCAGTCTTATGGGGCCTGCATCAGCCAGAGTCCTTCTGGTCTTTCCCTGGGATTGAACCCCCGGAATAGATGGACCTGTCCACTTGCTTAATCAGAACAAAGATCCTCTGTTTGTTTTTTCAGAAATCTAATGTTTGTTTATTGGTCTCTGTAAACCCAGCTTTAAACACTTTATATGCGTCTATCCAGATGGTGGTTCTTTTCCGGAGGGGTTAGACTTTGAGTGAATTTGCAGTCTCCCTCCATTGTGTTTAGTTTCTGGAGGGCAGTGGTCACCTTCCCCCATGTTGTTACATACAGTCCCTGATTCACAATGATATACGAACTTAACACAATAAGATTTCCCTAAGATATAGGAGGAAGTTGCCATACCTGCCATAGGTTTAATCAGTTGTTTCTGTCAAAGTTATATATGCAGAATCTGAAACAGAAGATTAAAATTTGTCCAGGGGTCCTAGTATAAACAGCCTGTACATGGAATGAGTGATGGGTGGTAGCCAGGAGTTCTGGAACCTGTGTAAAGTGAAGCGGGCACCTGCAGCAGAACTGTGGCCCACTTTCTGCTCCTCCTCTCCCTGCCCTGGCCCATGTGCCCAGACTGGAAGCTGGAGCTGGGCTATGGTAAGAGCTGCCCAGGGAGCTCAGGACTCTGTTTAGGAGCAAAGTCGCACTGCAAACCTCACCAGTGGAAATCACTTTTCAAAAATGGGATGCAGGTTTCAAGGTCACCCAGAGACAGATTTTGAAAATAATTTGGGCACGTAAACAGGCAGATCAACTTCTAGTGGAACTTTGAAGTATGTGCAGCCTGTGAGACAATTTGTATGTTTGGCTTGCAGGGCATTTTGTTTTCCATTGCCCATGCCCAGGGTTTGACTCGTTTCCTTCCATGTTTTTTTTTTCCCCTACCAGTCTGTACTAAAGTAACATGCATGTAAAGCAAGGGAACCTGAAGTGACTGATTGTGAAAGCCATGTCTCCCTCTGCATTCAATCAAAGTGCTGCTATGATTCAGTTGGCACACTCTGCAAATTCTAGATACACAAGCACAGTGAGCAAAATTACTCTGTGCTGGAGACCATGTTCGTTGCTGAGATGGAGAGCCACTCGCTAGCCGAGGTTGCCCATCATTGGCCGAATACCTAATTGCAATTCATTTTGATGATTTCCCATTGAAATCAATGAGACTTATGTATTTGGCTGCTTTTGAAAATCCCACTAGACACTTACTTACATCTGTGGGTGCTTAAGTATCTTTAAAAATCTTGTCCTTAGGCACTTTTGAAAATTCTTCCCAGTCTTTTAGATATTTGGTGCCATTTTTTTCTTCTTTCTTTTTTTAGGGGGTGTGGGCAGGGGGAGGGCAGTGTTGGCTGTAGCATGCCACTCTAACTGTTTGATTACACATGCCAATACAGGGGTGTCCAACCTTTTTCATGGGGGACTTCACGGCAGTTTTTTACATGTTTTGGGGGCTGAACATAAAATAGCCCCAAATCACCACCACCCCACCCCCAGAATTAAACTCCTGACAGCCCCAAATTGCCCCCCAAACATCATGGCAGGGGCAGATCCCTCCTGCACTGAAAGAATAGGAATCAGTTTAATTTGTTTAACAGCCAGTTCCTTCCTGCCGACCATTAAACCAATTAAATTGCGTTCTGCTCCAGTGTTTCTCAACTTTTTTTTTTTTTTAAATGAAGTACCCTTTTTTTTTTTTTTTTTTGGAAAATGGATTCCAGTACTCACAATTTTTAGATATGCAAAATCCCCAGTCCCTGCTCCTCCCTCCACAGCCAGGCACCCCCAGCTCCCTGCTTTAAGGCAGTCCACCTTCCCATCCCCCAGAGCCAGGTACCCCCAATACAAACTGAATATGGTGACTTAGCAGAGCTGCCACCACCTAAAGAGCAGCAAGAGCCACATAAGCTGCGCTAGCCACAGCCACACTCTGCATGAGCTGCACTGATGAAGCTGTACCTTGCAAGAGCCATGCCAGAAAAATGTTGGCGTTGCTGGTGGCACAGACACAATAAAGGCTCAGTGGGCCAGATTCTGGCTTGCAGGTCAAGGGTTGGACGCCTCTGTGATAGTACATTTGGTGTGCATACTATAGAGCATTGTTTCTTAAACAATGTTCTGTGGAACACTGGTGTTCCATGAACAACTCGCAGGTGTGTCACAAGCATCTAACACTTTTATGATATCATACGCTGATGGTATATATTTTCTGTTATTAGTACCAATACAATGTTACTTCTTCATTGCTTTGACACCTGATTAAATTATATCATTTTGTTTTTGCTGACCATGTTGCTGTTCCGTGGTCTCAAAAAGGAACACTGCTGTAGACACCAAGAGGATTTGCAACATGTATTTGTTTCCCTGACATTTATGACAAAATATGCTTCAAAAACTCCTACATTTTAGAACCCTAACTTTTTTTCTTTGTGACAAACATGATTTTGGAGGTAAGGTCAGCGTACTGATCACAATTATTGAGCAGAATAACGCCTTTTGCTTTGTGTAACATTGTGGGAATTACTATTTGAGATAATTCAGCCTTACAACAACTGCTCAGGCTGTCTGTTAACCTGTTTTTTTAGTACAAACAGAAGTGTGTCTGAGGAAAGTCTTACTAGCTTTCTTGTCCTTCAGTGTTATCTCTAGAGTATAAATATTTTGTTCTATAGTACTAATTTTATGTTTCCCTCTATTTGATTTCAACCATCAGAACTCCCCGTAACTGCAACCATTGTTATGGTAAACAAAGGTGTACACTTTGAACTGTCATTTAAGTTACTTATTTATTTTAAATCTATTAATCCAATTGTCAAGCAGCTCTCCCTGAAAGGTCCCATAACAGATTCCTTTCTGCTGGGATTCGGTTCAGGAATGGTGTGCATTCAGTGTATTAACAATTCCTGTGATCAGTGGGTTTTTCTTCTTCCTTTTCTAACCAAACTCCTTCACTGTCTTGACCTTGCCTGTGAGCAACGGGCCATTTCAAATGGCCAGAACATTTGGCACTGAAAAAGTGGGTGCTGTAATACCTTTAAAGGACCAGCTTCTGCTGGTGACAAGAGGTGAGCTTTTGACGGTTTGAAGAAGAGTTTGGTGGGGCTCTAGCACTTGTCTCTTTCACCAACAGAAGTCAACATAATAAAAGAGAATACCTCAACCTCTTGTCTTTCTAATATCCTAGGACTAACACAGCTACAACTACATCGCATTGCATATGTTGTGTCAGTCACATACTGAGACTCCAATTACACTATCCCACTACAGTGTCAGTTGTCTCAGACGAAGAATACAGAGTCCCCCAAAGCAAAAACCTTGCTTTAAATGCCTGCGTTTCCAAAAACAGAAGAGCACTGTTAGTTTAAAAGTGATTTTGACTTAAAAATAATATGGCTTTTAATATCATTGGTGAACGAAGGCATTCTGTAGAGTTCCTGAATGGTGCAAAATTTGTGTTAGGTTGTATTGCAGCTGCTCACAGCAGCTGTAACCTCAATTACTTGGACTGCAGAAAAATCCAAAAAGTGGTCCATGTTGGGAAGAAAGGGAGCATTGTCTGAGCAGCCAGTGAGTGTTCTGATTCTCCATTTCCCACCAACTTTTCATTGATGGAGCTGCGATGGAAATTAAAGTTGTGCCCTGCAAAAAGCCTATAAGGCAGGAATATAAATACTGCTTGCGCTACAGTGGGGTAAATCACTTGTATGAGGCACAAGGGGACATAACTGGTAAAAGGAGATACAACTCAACCCTTTTCCTGCCAACTTTTTTTTTTAATATTTGGCCCATGATTGCAGTGGCAAGACTGTTTGTCAGCATATTATTCTTCAAGAAATCCAAGGAATGACCACACCACCCATGCAGTCATCTTTATTTAATGAATTCAGATACCAAAGATCAAATTTTCAAATTACCCTCTATCTGTGCACCCACAATATTGAATGTATACATGTAAATCAGGGAGTTACATGGGATTTTGTATTCAGTTTGGCCTAAGGGATTTGTTTCTTGCCAAGGCTCGTTTTTCAAAAGTTCTGCTTGCTGTTATTCAGAAATTGCAGCAGTGGGAATTTGTGCTCATAGATCTGGTTAGTGATTCCTGCTCTTGTTTGGTCTGAGGTGTCTGCTTTTTCTAGCCAAATGCTTTAATTTGATGTAAACATATAGACATAAGCCTCTCTTCCCTTGCAAAAACAATTGGCAAAATGCACACCTCCAACTCTGGTGCTGTAATCCAAAGACAGTTTTATTTCTACAATGAAATTGCATTATCAGTTTGGTGAATGCAGCTAAAGGTCTCCTCCCTTGATTGGCATAGAAAACACAGATTTTGTCACTGACATGTAGTCTGTGGAATTGTTTTTTAGTCATTGCAAAGAAAATAATTGAGAGTGCAATGCAGCCATAAATGTCAGTGAATTTTTGAGCCACACATACCTCTTCTGAAGGCCTGAAGAAGAGTTTTTTTGTGTGCCTCTAGTGCCTGTCTCTTTCACCAGCAGCAGGTACAATAAAATATATTACCTCACCCCCCTCATATTCATATTAAATATTGACGTTAATCATAAGTGTGTACAGAAAGTAGTCTCTACTACTTAAAACACATTGGGTTTGTCTACATTTGCCCCCAGCTTCAAAGGGGGCATGGTAATCAGGGTGATGGGAAATTACTAATGAAGTGCTGTGGTAAATATACAGCACTACATTAGGCTTATTCTCCCCGCGGCAACTTCGAAGCATCAGACTTCAAAGTGTTGGCATGCATGTAGCTGTGGCCACTTCAAAGTGCCTTTACTCCTCAAAATTTTGGGGAGTAAAGGCACTTTGAAGTAACACAGGCACTTTGAAGTGCCCACGGCTAAATGCATGCCAGCAGTTCAAAGTTTGACTCTTCAGAGTTGCCACGGGGGAGAATTAGCCCAATAAAGTGTTGCATATTCAATGCAGCACTTAGTAATCTCCCATCACCCTGATTACCATGCCCTCTTCGAAGTTGGGGGCAAGTGTAGACCCAGTCTTTTTAAGCTACTCCTGCTATATTCTAATATCCTGATTTGCAAACAGTAATTATTCCACATGCTATTCTTCACAAAATTGAAAGTGGTTAACAGATAACCATTTTAATAGACAAAAACTAGTCTGAAGGCTCACCGATAGGACTCATATTAAGGTGTCTTATTAAGTGTTTTCCTTACACTAACATCTTTGTCCCCTCTTTCTTTGCTCCTAGATGCTGCCTTTTCTTTTCTTTGTGCTTTGCCTCTTTTAGGCTCTGGTGTCTGTTACTTCCATCTGAACAACAAGAAGGTAACATTTAGTGTTCCCCCCCTCCTTTTTTTTTAAATGTTATAGCTCTTCATTGTCATTCTGTACTTCTGCATGGAAAGAAAAGGCAGCCAGCTTTTAAATATAAAAACATTGTGTAAGCAGCGTGTTCTTCTTCGAGTGGTCCCCGTGGGTGCTCCACAATAGGTGCCAGGCTCGCTCGGCGCCGCAGATCAGAAATCTTCCAGCAGTTTCTCCTGGATCGCGCATGCGCCGGCGCGCACTGCCCCCCTGCGCGCCCCCGGCCGCGTGCACGATCCGGTCCCCGCCAGTTCCTTCTCAACCGCCATCGGCTGCAGACGGAATCCACTCAGGCTAAGGCCAGAGTCAGATTACTTAGTGGTTTTTTTCTATGTGTAATTTGTTGTTTTTCGGTTATTAAACAAAAAAAAAAAGAAGAGCGAAAGCAAAGACAAAGAGAATACCAGCAAAAAAAAAAAAAAAAGGAAAAAGAGAGGAGCGGAGAAGAACAGAGCGGACGTGAAAGGCCATTAGGCCTCCCGCTGCTGCAGGCCGGTGATCACTCTTTGAGGAGGAAAGGCACGGATTAAGTGCTAAGTATCCTCTTAACAATAAAGGACTCACCACAATGGCCTCTTCAGGTTTTACGCAGCGTGAGTCATGCTGTGAAGCTATGCCGGCCTCCATGGGGCACAGCGAAGGCATCCGACGCCTGCGGGAAATGCAGGCTACCCGGTCGCGTTCTCACTGTGCTCTGACCCCACCCCCCAGTGCAGAAACGGAGGGAACTCTCCCTGGCTCGACCCTTGCCGTGCATCTGCAGCGAGCAGGACGAGCGGAGCACACAGCTACCGGCCGTCTTCCCTCCCTGGCTCAATCCTTGCTGTGCATCTGCAGCGAGCAGGACGAGCAGAGCACACAGCTACCGGCCGCATACTCAGGCGGCGGCACAGACCCCCGCGGCACCAGCGGTGCAGGGGTGGCAGGCATGGAGCCTGCAGGCACCAGAGGGGGATACCCGCGCAGCACCGCAGCTGATGGTGCCAAGCGCGGTGCTAACAGCGGGGCCGAGATTCCCGGCAGGGGAGGGGGCGGTGCTGGCCCCGCAGCGGAGGGGCAAGGCAACATCAAAAACCCGGCACCACAGTCCATCTCTGGACAGGGCTGCGCTGCTGTTAACACCAAGCCCTCCCCTTGTGATACACACGCCGTACCGAAGGCCTGTGTCTCCACCGGCCCATCAGGGGGGAAAAAAAAACAAAGAAAAAAAAAAAACTGCCTTCTCCGTTCCTCCAACCGATGTCACCACGGCTTGGGCCACCTTCCCCATTTTCTGGGATTGGATCCCCCTGGAGTACTGTCACAAGCCAGTTTCACCTCTATCAGTGTCGCCGCGGAGGTCTCGCTCTCCCAGACATCGGGGGTACACACCCCGTGAGTGGTCCAGGTCTCCATCTCCAGACCCTTGCCATGCTGCCATGGTCGTCCCTATCAGGCTGGACACAGACAAACCACAGGCCTGCACCCAGGGGCAGGTCCCCACCCCCGGCCGCTCAATACCCCCGTGGGCGCTGCCGATCGGGGACGGAAACACAGTTGTCTCAAGGGGAGTTAAATTTAGAACCCCGAGACTTTCCTTCACAATCCTCCAGCAAGCAAGTGTGTCATCGCCCGCGGGAACCTGAGGGTTCAAGGGGGGTTTACCTTAGGGGTTCCTCCTCATCCTCCCCAGACGAGGCCATGGCCCCCGGGGATGTCTCTCCCCGGGATGACCTTAAACAGTTTCAGGAGCTGTTTTAAAGGGTGGCTTTCATGCATGACATTTAAACGGCAGAGGTTCAGGAGAAACATCACAAACTCCTGAAAAATCTGAGACCCCCGGCTTCATCCAAAATTGCTATTCCGCTGGACGAAGCCATTCTGGAGTCAGCCATTACTATATGGCAGACTCCGGCCTCTGTTCCGCCTACAAATGGGAGAGCGGATAAGAAATACTTCGTCCCAGCAGAGGGCATGAAGTTCCTCTTCAGTCACCCACAACCAAATTCTTTGGTGGTCGGGTCATCCCAGCAGAGGTCAAAGGCTTCTCAGTACAAATCGGGGGATCAGACAAAGATGCTAAGAAGCTAGAGCTGTTTGGCAGGAAGGTATATTCCTCTCCTATCCTGCTATTGAGAATGGCAAATTATGGGCACACCTAGCAAACCATAATTTTGATAATTACTCCGGGCTTACTCCCCTCATGGATTCACTCCAGGAAGACAAAAAACCGGTGTTAAAGGCCATTGTTCAAGAGGGCTACGCAGCATTGCAGACGGGAGTCCAGATTGCCCTGGACGCGGCGGACACGGCGGCACGCTCAACGGCTACAGCAGTGGTCATGCATAGAGAATCCTGGCCCTAGACATCGGGTATCTCGAGGGACCTACAGGCGAAGATCGTGGACCTTCCCTTTGATACACAAAAGCTGTTTTGCAGACTCAACCGACTCGGTCCCTCACTCCAGTAAGGACTCAAGAGCTACACTTAGAAGCTCGGGCATTTATACTCCCCCATACAGGAAAGAGAAATTTTATCCTCAGCAAAGATGCTACGCTTACAACCACAGCGTGCTCAATATCAACGGGGCTATGGCCACGGGCGCTATCAATAGCGGCAACAGTACAGAACCCCTAGGCGACGTTCTCAACAAAGCCATACGCCCTCGGGTCAGGCCTCAAAGGCAACAAGTTTGATGGGTATGTCGGGGGCTGCACTATCAATACCCTCGCTCAATGCCACTCTCATCTCATGTTCCATCATCGCCTCAGACCGTTCCACTCCCAATGGCAAAAGATCACCACAGACATATGGGTGCTGGAGATCATAGCCACGGTTATGCGATCCCCTCCCAGTCGCTTGCACCGACGAAGCCTCCCACCAGGCCTCAGCTCAGGGGCGCTGCCATGAGGCGAGGCTCAAGCAGAAGGTGACCCATCTCATGTTCACAAGGGCGGTGGAAAGAGTGCCGGAATAATTCCAGGGGAAGGGTTTTATTCACGCTACTTCCTATCGGAGAAGAAAACAGGACACCGAAGGCCCATCTTAGATCTTCGGGACCTCAACCGTTACTTGTACAAGCAACAGTTTCGGATGATCACAGTTGCCTTGATACTCATGGCACTGGACGATGGAGACTGGGTTGCAGCACTTAACTTACGAGATGCTTACTTTCATATAACAATCCACCCGGCACACAGACGCTTCCTCCGCTTCACGGTCGGCCAGGAGCGCTTCCAGCACAGGGTTCTTCCGTTTGGCCTCTCCTCAGCCCCCAGAGTCTTACCAAAACCCTGGCAGTGGTGTCAGCCTACCTGCACAGACAGGGGGTGTTTATTTTTCCCATATCTGGGCGACTGCCTGCTAAAAGGGACCTCGAAGGCAGAGGTCTCACGCATGATACGCGTCACAGCGGACATGTTTCTTCGCTGGGCCTAGTCATCAACCTCGCAAAGTCAAAATCCGAACCCACACAACATATAGAGTTCATAGGGGCACGCATAAACTCTATCACAGCAAGAGTGTACCTACCCGACGCCCACTCCTGTGCAATCAGTTCACTGGTGCAAGTCATTACATACAGCCCCACGGTGCCGATCTTACCGTGCCGACACCTGCTGGGCCATATGGCGGCAGTGACGTTTGTGGTACAGAATGCCAGGTTGCACATGTCAAGCCCGTAGCATTGGCTGGCGAGTGTTTACAAACCGGCATCCCACACTGTCCACAGGGTGGTGTCGCCCACAACAGAGGTGCGCAGATCCCTGGCGTGGTGGGAAAACCCCGAGAATCTGCTAGTGGGGGTGCCTTTTCACCAACCACAAATTTCTATTTTTCTTACTACCGACGCCTCCCACATGGGATGGGGAGCACATATCGGCGACAAGGTAACGCAAGGGCTATGGTCCCCTGCGGAACAGACACTGCACATACTGGAGCTCAGAGCAGTGTTCAACGCCTGCAAACATTTTCAAGATTACCTGCATGGCAAAGTAGTTGGGATTCAATACCGACAATACCTCCACTATGGTCTACATCAGTCGATAAGGAGGAGCACGATCCCGTGCCCTATGTGCAGAAGCACTCCGATTGTGGAATCAGTGCATCGCCAACAACATAACGTTGAAAGCCTCGTACTTGCCGGGCGCGCACAATGTGAATGCAGACCAGCTGAGCAGGCGCTTCGCAATCATGCACGAATGGCAGATCCGCTTCAATCTGCTACAGCGCATTTTTCGTACATGGGGGTTTCCCCAGATCGATCTGTTTGCCACCCAGTACAACAAAAAAAAGGGTCCCCAGCACTGCTCCAGAGCAGGAGCGGGGCGGGGGTCCCTGGGGGACGCATTCATGTTTTTCATGGAAGGGCTCCCTACTTTACGCGTTTCCCTCGCAATGCTTATCCGCAAGGTCTTGCACAAAACCAGAAGGGAGAGAGCTCGCACGATACTCAGTCCCGCTTGGGATTGGCAGCAATGGTTTCCCTTGCTTCTGCGCATGTCAGACCGCCCACCGCTCCCTCTACCACTGGCACCGGACTTACTCCCGCGGGCTCAAGGGTCCATAGTGCACCCGCACCCTTAAGGTGTGCACGTACAAGCATGGCTAATCCATGGCTCAGCTCCTTAAAGAGCACATGTGCGGAGGGAGCACAACAAGTCCTGGAATGTAGCCGAAGGACCTCCACGAGGAGGACTTACAAGCACAAATGGACTCGTTTCACAGCCTGGTGTTCCGCCAAGCAGTTAGCTCCCCTTGACGTTCCTACACCTGTAATATTAGAATACTTATTGGACCTCAAGAGGCGCGCTTTCTCCATCCTCGCTAAAGGTCCACCTCGCCGCTATATCAGCCTTTTCGGCATACAGAGGAAGGGCCCATGGTATTCGCCCATCCTATCATTACCAGGTTCTTGAAGGGGCTGGTAAACCTGTACGCCCCTCAGAAACCGTTTCCACCGTCGTGGAATTTGGGCTTGGTGCTCAGCATGCTATCGGGTCTACCTTTTGAACCATTAGCCACAGTTCCCATACGTCTCCTTACGATAAAAACAACCTTCCTCCTTGCAACTATGTCAGCCAGCAGGGTGAGTGAGCTCACGGCAGTGATGACAACGCCGCACTGCACAGTATCCTCAAAGGAGGCGGTAACCTTAAGGCTGCACCCAGCCTTTGTTCCAAAAAGTCTCTCCGGAGTCCAATCTTAACGAGCCAATAGTTTTACCCTCGTTTTACCCGAAGCCTCACAGCTCCGGCAAGGAGGCACGCCTGCATCTCCTAAATGTGAGGAGGGCGTTGGCCTTCTACACAGACAGAACTAAGTCCTTCTGGAAAACGACAGGCTTCTAGTCTCTCTCGCTCCTGGGTCAAAAGGAGAAGGTCTCTCTTCCCGGAGAATCTCAAAGCACATTGTGCCCTGTATAACAATGTGCTTCGAACTTCGAAAGACTCCTTTGCTGGCCCTGCCCAGGGCTCACTCCACCACGGCAGTGGCGGCGTCAACAGCCTTATTCAAGGGCATCGCGTTAACAGACATCTGTAGAGCGGCGACCTGGTCATCCCATGACACCTTCGCCAAGCATTATGCCCTGCCTTGGGTATTCTGAGAGGATACCCGTCTGTCGACAGCAGTCCTCTGGGGGGCAAGCTGCACATAAACCGATTACCCACCTCCTTACTTGGGTTACTGCTGGGTAGTCACCTATTGTGGAGCACCCACGGGGACCACTCGAAGAAGAAAGAGAAGTTACTCACCTGTAGTAACGATGGTTCTTCAAGATGTGTCCCCGTGGTGCTCTACCACCCGCCCATCCTCCCCACTTCGGATCTCTGTCTAGTGTTTTTCAGGAGAATCCGAGGTGGTTGGTCAAGGAACTGGCGGGGACGAGATCGTGCACACGGCTGGGGGCGCACAGGGGGGGCGGCGCGCGCCGGCGCATGCGCGATCCAGGAGAAACAGCTGGAAGATTTCCAATCTGCGGCGCCGGGCGAGCCTGACAGCTATTGTGGAGCACCCACAGGGACACATCTCGAAGAACCATCGTTACTACAGGTGAGTAACTTCTCTTTATTCATTATTCTCCTGTTTCCTGCTTCATATACTTTTGATATACAGTAAGTTTTACAGCAGCTCAATGACCTGTTGTTGGTTATTGCTTGTAAATAATGTCTTTCCCACTGATTTTGATTGCTGCTTATAGCCAGAAGTTTAAGTTGTGGGATCTATTTGTGTGGGTTTGAAAAGAATTGGTCTGTTTGTGTAGTAGAGTCTTTTGAGAGATGATGTGCTTTTAAAAAGAAAGTGCAAAAAATATTTCCCTTAATATACTGTTGCTGTAGTAGGCTGAGGGAGCTTCATTCTTGTGCCTGAAGCATTGTTGTAGAAAGTTGTCATATAAAACAGTTTCATACAGTAGATGTCAGTACTCGCAGATGCTACAATAAAAGTGCAAAATCTTTTTCATCCATTTATCAAAAGTCAATCATTTATGCAGAACATTTAGGTAAGTACATGAATACCTGTATTCAAAAACTTAAAACTAGGGCTGTCAAATGATTGAAAAAATTAGTCATGGTTAATTTCAGTATTAATTGCACTGTGAAACAGTGTGAGAATACCATTTATTTGAGAAATATGGGGGCTTTCTATGTTTTTGTGGGGTCCTGGGATTCAGATCTGCCTCCAGCTTCAGCCCAGCATGGAGTGCAGGGCTCTGGGCTCCAGGACCGCTTCCCCTCGCTTTGCAACTCTTGGAAAGCTGTGTGCTAGAGCTGGGGATGCTTCATCCCTTCCTTTGCCTATCAGTATTCACACGGTGAGTAGTTGGTGAGGGAGAGCGAGGGAAGGCATTTGGAGTTTTTGACCCTCTGATCATCACACATAATGAAATTGCTTGAAATTACCACTTCTCTGTTAAAGTTCTTCACTTGCATTTCACAAGGCTTCTTTCTCGTTTGATGGGTTTAGTTACAGGCATATACACAATGTAGGTGGTTGCTTTTACATTATAAGGGGATGTAAGTGAATGAAAACTAGGAAAGGCAGCATCCCATTAGTTTCTAGGAAGTTTAAATACCAAGGACCCCTTTCAGATACAGTAAATGCTTGTTTATCCAGTATTTGCTCAACCAGAACTCCTGAGATAACTGGCATTGCTCCAGCAAACCCTGAGCCATGATGTGGCTTCTTTTTTTTTTCCTTCTTTTCTGTAATCCTTCATATAGTTCCGAGGTGCGGTGCAAGCCCCCCAAGCAGAGCAGGCTCTCCCGCCCCATGTCAGTCATCCCGCAAACAGCTTCTTGTGCCGTGCCATGCCACTAAGTCCACTGCTTTGCAAGTGGTTCCAGCTATCCTACCTCCAAAGCTAAAGAGGGCAACAGTTGAGTGGGAGCCAGTGCTGGGGGGTGGGAGGAGCTGAATTGTCTTGTTTGGGGGGGCCACTGACCACTGCCTGTGCTTTCCTCCAGCTGCTCTCTAAGAACTGGTCCCAAGGTTGCCAGCTAGCAAAGTGTTTGCTGTGTGTATGTAAAATTCAGAATATTTAGTGGCATAGCTAGAATTGTATATTGGAAATGGACTTTCTACCCTAGTGTAGATCTAGCCTGAGTGTGATACCTAGCAATTATAAAACTGTGGAGAGTTGAGATTAACCTACTATACACATTACAACAAATAGCTCCAGCCTGCTCTAATCAACGCAGGCAGGGATAACTTGTCTGAAAAATTTACCAAGATACTGTAGCAGAATTAATGAGAACTTTTATACTTATTTTTTTTTTTTTTACATTTTTCTTTTTCAGTAGATTACTTTCTATTTACCTCATTATAATAGCTATTTCCCTCTTTTAGGAAGGAACAACCAAAATTGGAAGAAGTGATTCAGAACAGGAGCAGGATATTGGTAAGAGAATGAGATTACAGAGGATTTATATTGTGTTCTTTTAACTCTGGTGCTTTTGCTTGTCTAGAGTGACAGTCTAACAGTCATTTTTCTTTACCAACTTGCGAGAAGTTGAGGAGACTATAACTGCTTGTGGGTTTGCTGTATAATAAAGTGTTAAAGTTAATTTTGGTGCAATTTTTTGGCTGAAGAAGCATAATGAAAGTAATAGAGGACCTACAGTTTTCTCCCCAGTAAAGTAAATTATATTAGGGATTGAAAATTACTGTAGTTGAAAGTCCAGAACTTTCTGTACTCATTCCTGTGTTGGTGCCTTTCCCCTCAACCCCACCAGCCTCCCCCAAAAGCTAGAGAGAAAAAAAAAACTAGCAAAGTGGCTTTCCCGTGGTTCAATACATGCCTTTCTAGCTGTTTTGGGCCATGGATATTAGATAATGAAAATGAAGTGATTTTAATGTCTTTTTGCCCACTTCATTTATGTGATTTTTAGCAGCCACAATTTCCAAAGTTAGAATGAACTGACAGCACAACAACTGGAAGCAGCTAGGGAACCCACTCCTTAGCTCTGTTACTTAGTGAAATATCAGCTATTAAAATGTCACAGTTGAAATAGGAAATATTGCATGATTCCTAGTCTTGAGAGCCTAGAACATGTGAGAGATAGAAACTTTTTGGAAGAACAGCATAAATACTTTCAGACCACTAAACTTTTCCAAGAACTGATCCTGGACCAGTAAAACAGAGGAGAAATTTAGATTCCTACACAGTGCATAGAATTGTTCTTTGACCATAGTACTTTGTAGTTAATCTGCCTACCTGCATAGGGAGTGTTGTTCTAAAGCAAATATGGAAAAAAGTGTAAAATAAAAAGGACCTGCAATTTACAGTTTTGCAGGGTCGATGGATTGAAAGGAACCATTGCATTATAGACAACAAGTGTGGGATTGTGACACTGCGACCAATGCAAGGAGCGTATTGTACTGTAAATGGACAGGAAGTCAGTGGCGCTTGCCATCTGTCACAAGGTGAGTCTTGCAATTCCTTTTTGTGGCATTGCGGCTGATAATACAGGTAGCAGTAGGAAAGTATAATAAACTACTGTGAATCTGTTGCTCAGCATTCCTTCCCTTCCTTAGGATGGACGAGTACAACCCAATAACCCTTTGAGTTCAGAAACTCGGATCTACTGAAGTTGTATATGTTGACTTAATGAATGGGTGTGAATATTATTTTAAAATATAACAGTTATGGAAATGTTGGAATTCATTTTAGCTGCAGTAATTCTTAGTTCTCCGAAAATGGAAGACTTACTCAGGATTGCTTCTGACTAATAAAGTTATGGGTTAGATCCCCTCTAACATGTCCATTGCTAATGCCACAAGGGTTTGGCTTTCTGTTGACTGTACTAGCATGGTTGGACTACCTTGGATTTCATTTCTTACTAGAATCTGATTTTTGTCAAAATTGTAGACACTGAGCTGCAGAGTATAGGGGATGTCTTTGAATTCAAAATCACAGATTTAAAGTAGGGTTTACAAAAGCACCTCACAAATTCCAGTAATATCAGTGGAATAGGCCCTTTTTGTGGTTTCAGAAGCTAACACTGGGAAACCCTTTTCTTGTCTACTTAAAGCTTCTATTAGTAGATGCTACATACCTATCTCATAGAGCTGGAAGGGACCTTGAGAGGTTAGGGAGTCCAGTCCCCTGCACTCACAACAGGACCCATCACCATCCCTGACAGATTTTTTTTTTAAATCTCTTTGCCCCAGATCCCTAAATGGCTCCCTCAAGGATTGAGCACACAACCCTGGGTTTAGCAGGCCAATGCGCAAACCACTAATGTACCACCAGGCAGTCTTAGTCAGCTTAATAGGGCGAGTCCTTTATCTTATTATTGACTTTTTTCAATTCTGCTTTGAAGGTCAGAGATCATGATGCTGTTGGATTGAAATATGGTTTTATGCAGGGGCATTTCTAATGTATTTATTTATTTACTTTAAAATTTGTGCTTCACATTTTGTCCTGGTTTTGTAACATTTTCACTTAAAGCTGTTTTTGTATATTAATTACTGACTGCTGAGACTTGAAAAATTTTTATGTGCTCCTTGCTATTGAGATGGTGTCAGGATTTTTTAGAAGTTAGAATAAAAAGAAATTTCCAGTAGTGGATTTGCCAAAGAACTCTGGAGTTTTAAGGTTTTTAAAAAAGCAAAATAATCCAGGCAGTAACAGTGAGCAAACTTTTACTGCGAGTGGTTTAAATTGTAGGCACCATGGATACCCATTACATTCCGGTGTTTAATAAATTTTATGCCCATAGTTTCCCTTCTCTCTCTCTCTCTCTCTTTTCTAAAACAGGAAGTCTTGTTGTCCTGGGTAAGGCTCACAAATTTAGGTTCAACCACCCAGCCGAGGCTGCTATTTTAAGACAAAGAAGATTGGTAAGCTTATATTTTTCTTTACAGAATTCCTTCATTGGTGATTAACTTCATTATTTGCTTTTTAAAGCACCTCTGAAATGTATAATGTTTCTTCATATCTGCTTATTTACTTGCCTCATTTCCTCCTTCCAACAGTCTGTAGCAACACTAAACCATTGCGGGTGGATACCAGTGCCACTTGCAGACTTGCTTTGCAAAATAAAATGTAGATCCTCTTAAATAATTTAACGTGTCCTTGTTTTCTAGTCATGACTCTCACTGGGGTTGACACAATATCACTATAGACAGAATACTGACGTGGAAAGACCAACTTAAAAAGCTGCCATAATCAATAGCAGCATTCTGAGTGATGCAGTATGGTATTATCTCACTGTTCAACATTAAATATGCTAAAAATTTTAGTTGGAGAAATTATAGAATTGATGAGTGCCTCAGTATTATTACCAGTGGCAATGTTCTTTTGTTGTATAGATCAGTTAGAAATTGAAATTAAAAATTGATAAAATGATATATTTTAATGTGGTATCCAAAAAGGGAACTCTCACTACTGCAGCATATGATTTAGGAGACAGTTTACTAAGATTTCCAAACAGATTTAGTCACTGTAAAGTCAGTGGAACAAGGACCATGTCTTTATTCTGTAGCACATATTAACAGCAGCAATAATAAATTGAAACACAACCAATTATTTCAATACACCTTCCTTCTGCTCCTGCCTTGTTTTTTTAATAGATTAGTGAGGTCTCCCCCATACTGAGCGGCAGATCTTTGGAATGGCTGGACTTGGATGGAAATTTCATTCCTTCCCCACCCTATAACTTTACTCTACTTGAAAAAGAAAGGTAAGTCTAAAAGAAGTAATCACCACAACAGAACTACCCTGAAACCAGGGTTCATTTCAAAGAGAAGTAGAATGCATCATTTCCATCTTATTTTATTTACTTGTTTAAATCTGTAACTTGTCAAATCAATCTAATAGCTTTCTTTGATAGGATAACGAACCTTGTGGATAAGGGAGAGGTGGTGGATGTGGTTTACCTAGATTTTATTAAGGCATTTGATATGGTCTTGCATGATATTCTTATCAATAAACAAGGCAAATACAACTTAGATGGTACTGCTATAAGGTGGGTGTAAAACTGGCTGGATAACTGTACTCAGAGAGTAGTTACTCATGGTTCTCAATCCTGCTGGAAAGGTATAACAAGTGGGGTTCCCCAGGGGTCTGTTTTGGGACTAGTTCTCTTCAATATTTTCATGAAAGATTTAGATATTGGCATAGAAAGTATGCTTATTACGTTTGCAGATGATACCAAGCTAGGAGGGGTTGCAACTGCTTTGGAGGATAGGGTCAAAATTCAAAATGAAATGGACAAATCGGAGAAATGGGCTGATGTAAACAGGATGAAGTTTAATAAAGACAAGTGCAAAGTGCTCCATTGGGAAGGAACAATCAGTTACACACATACAGAATGGGAAGCAACTGCCTAGGAAGGAGTATGGCCGAAAGAGATCTAGGGTTTATAACGGACCACAAGCTAAATATGAGTCAACAGTGTGATGCTGTTGCAAAAGAAGCAAACGTGATTCTGGGATGCATTAACGTGTGTTGTGAGCAAGACATGAGAAGTCATTCTTCCGCTCTACTCTGCGCTGGTTAGGCCTCAGTTGGAGTACTGTGTCCAGTTCTGGGTACCACATTTCAAGAAAGATGTAGATAAATTGGAAAGGGTCCAGAAAAGAGCAAGAAGAATGATCAAAGGACTAGAGAACCTGACCTATGAAGAAAGGCTGAAGGAATTGGGCTTGTTTAATTTGGAAAAAAAGAAGATTGAGGGGGCACATGATACCTGAAAGCCACTATCTAAAAGGGTGTCATGAGGAGGAGAGAGAAAACTTGTTCTTTTTGGCCTCTGAGGATAGAACAAGAAGCAATGGGCTTAAATGCAGCAAGGGAGGTTTGAGTTGGACATCAGGAAAAAGTTCCTGTCAGGGTGGTCAAACACTGGAATAAATTGCTTAGGGAGGTTGTGGAATCTCCATCTCTGTAGATATTTAAGAACAAGTTAGATAAATGTCTATCAGGGATGGTCTAGACCAGGCGTGTCTAACCTGTGGGCCGCATGCGGCCCCAGGCAGCTAGTAATGCGGCCCCACAAGATCGTAAACTTTTAACATTATTATGTGATTTATATACATTAACTATATTATATATTTTGTACACGGCCCAAGACCATCTTCACTCAATGCGGCCCAGGCAAGCCAAAAGGTTGGACACCCATGGTCTAGACAGTACTTGGTCCTGCCATGAGGGCAGGGGGCTGGACTCGATGACCTCTCAAGATCCCTTCCAGTCCTAGCATTCTATGATTCTATGAAATGATGAGTAGAACATCTCCAACAGGAGAAATGGAGGAAGACCCACCCCAGATGACCATATGTCCTGGTGGTCAGGGCACATACCTGGGTTATAAGACCCACGTTAAAGTCCTTACTGCAAGTCAGGCAGAGTTAGGATTGAAAAACAGGTCTCCTGCATTCCAGGTGAGTGCCCAAACTATGGGCTGTTGGGTGTCCTGGGAGACACATGCCACCATCCCCCAAAAATAACCTATCTGGTTACCCCCAGCTCTCTCTTGTACAAGGCCCAATCTGGTATGCATATTCTGAGAATACCTACTGCAGGTGGGCCTGCAGGTGAGGTGTGGGAAGTGGTCAAGTTCTAACCTCTAGCCAAGGTTTAGGCATGAGCGAGGGCACTCAACTGATTGGTGGCATTGGGACTTAATGATTTTGCGCATGTCCAAAACTGGAAACTTAGGCAGATTACCATCAAAAATTTAGTCTTCTATGGAATTTAGGAACCTCCCACTGATTTTGAGTGCCCAATTTAATGATTTTTCAGAATACTCAGCATAGGTTGGTGTATCACATATTCAGAGCACAGTTCCCACTAACTTGAGTTACTGCTGTGAGTTCTCAGCAGTTCTGCAAATCAGATTCTCCCAGGGTGTCAATTCATGTACCTAGAAGATGAGAACCGCAGTTAATGACGACAGCCAGGGAAACATTTGGTTTAAGTGATTTGCCCAGCATCCCATAGGAAGTCTATAGCATAGGTGGGGATTGAATACAATTCTTGAGAGTGTGCAACTTACTTAACCATGAAACCATCCTTTCCTTTACCCAACTCTCCTGCTTCTTTTACCACGTGCCGTCCAACTTCTGCAGCAAAGGGGTCCTACAGAGAACAGCCTCCTTTATTACATAATCTTGATTGATTCACAGGGCAGGTTTGTCATGTGCCCTGTGTGGAATAGATAGTTTGTGACTGTGTAATTAAAGACTATGATGTATGCTGAACTAATGCTGCACAGGCAACCTTAATTCTGGCATTTCATGACCTTTGAGTGCTTAACTTTGCAGCCTTCCTGTTCTTTTAATCTAATTTTGGTGTGGAATCTGAGTTATAAAAAGGATGCAGTTTGATGTACAGTCTTCCACTGCCTTATGAGGGTAATTCATTCCTGAAAAACCCCTCTTAGGGCAAATTCTCCTAAGTCAAAAACATAATTACCATTATTACATTAATTACATTATTACATTAATTCCAACATGAAAAAATTTTGTGTGTCCCTGAGCCCCAAAATTTACACCCATTTATGCTAAAACAACACCAAATCCCATTAAAATGAACACAATTACTTCAGTAGTTAACATTAGTTATCATAACATAACCTAACAAGGCATTTTCCCTTCATTAATTACTCTACAATATGGCTGTTTACCTGCTTTCGGGGAGCTGTCCCAGGTGCAGAGACAGGGCTGCGAGGGGAACAGAAATCAAAAAGTGCCTGGGAGGGGGTGCAAAGCTGGGTAGCTACCCACAGCTGCAGAAGCGGGGCCAGTGCAAGGGGGTGGGCAGAGCAGAGCAGGGCATGGGGAGGCAGCCCGGCCTAAGCACAACTTAGGTTAAGCAGGGAGGCAGAAGTGCCAGGGGCTGGCCGCACAGGGAGCTAGGCAGGCACTGGGGGCTCCCAGCTCATGAGGGCGATACCTCACTCGTACGAGGCTCCGTGGCGGAGAGGCCCCACTGGTGTCGGCAGCGGTAGGTGAGCCAGGCGCTAAATGGGACGGAACACTGCAGGAGGCGAGCGGTGCCTGAGGCACAGCTACACAGGGCGGGTGGCGGCAGCTCCCTAACTGCCTGGGGGGGTGAGCAGCAGCAGCAGGGCCAGGATGGGCTGCGCGCCCAGCATTCATGTCTCGCAGAGCGGCATGATCTACTGCCGGGACTCAGACGAGTCTACCTCCCCACACCGCGCCGCCACCCCTCTGCAAGGCCTCTTCATCAAAACCGACGCGGCCAACTCCATCCCCTTGGTGCTCGCCTACCAAAGCTGCCAGCCTCCGCCTGGCCCTGGCCTGCGCCGCCAGGAGCGCAGGGAGCTCGTGTCTGCTGGCCAGGCCGGGGCACGCTGTTGCTGCAGCACCGAAGTGGAGACCCAGACCAGCCACAGCAGTGTCAAGGTAAAGATGGGAGTGGGCCAAGGTGCCCGGGGTGGCAGCTCCGCGGATGGGCGCTGTCCTCTCCTCTCCTGGCTCCAGAGGTGGGTGCCTGCTGTGGCCAGCTGGGGGGTCCGGGAAACCACCGCCGGCTGCTGTGGAGAGATGCGCCAGGCGGGTAGCAGCTGCGGGTAGCCGTTGCCTGGAGCTGCGGCCTTTCTCCTGCTGCAGGGCAGCCGCAGCCTGCTGAGGTGCGCAAAATCCCAATTAGTTCTCCTAAATGCAAAGAAGTGTCTCATAAGCCGAAGTAGGGGTATTCAATGAAACTCCTTGTAAAATCGAATTCTCGTAACCCGAATGGGTATATCTCGGGGTATGACTGTATTTATAAGAACTAAATATAACCATTTTTCCTTATGGGAGAGCTGTCTTGCTTCAGTAACAAGCCCATGGTGACTTGTGGGGGAAAGAACAATAACTGCTTCCATAATTTACCTCAAGCACCAAGCTGTTTCTTTGCAAAAGTTCTGTTGCAATAACAAAACTGAGCATCTTTTAAGTCTTTGGAATGTTGTGTCATCTTATATTTATGAACATGAAGCATTCATCCTTACAGGTTTTGAACACTCTTTCTCTGTTACCAGCTTGCTTTTCATCATTCAACTGTGCACTGTTGTACTCACTTTCTCTCAGGATAACATTCTTAGATTCTCCTTAACTGTTTTAATTTTATACAGCAATACCTTTCTTTACAAAACACTATTTGGTATCTATTTGATTTGTGAAATGTATCATAGCAGGTCATGTAACTTAAACCTCCCTTTCCCCTGCCCCCAAAATGGAAAAAAAAATTACAAATAAGATGTTTGCTAATGCTCTACATGATTCTAGGAGACTTACTACACTATTTTCAACATAAAAAGAGATCGACACTATGTTGTAGGCTCCCAGTAATGGATGTCAGATATCTGCTCACAGAACAGATAAGATTGTATGTCACTTCTGTTTTTTTCAGTGAGTGTTTGAGTTGCCCTCATAAACCAGTTGTTTTGAACACTATTTCTGATTGATTTCTAGTTTATATAGAGACAGTAGATTTCTGTATGATGGGAATATACTATATTATACTATATACAATTATTTTTCGTTTTGCTGTGATTATCTTAAAATGCTACTCTGAAAATGAAATATTTTGGTGCCTTGCTCATTTTGATTTTATCATAATTGCTGTCTGTTACTAAGATGTTTCTTTTCCTTCCCTTGCACTAAGTGTATCTCTTATTCCAGACAAGTGGATTTGTTCATGTGATTGAAGTGTTTCCCCTAAGAGCGTCAGCACAAAGATCTATAAAATAGGGCTAAAATGGAACAGAAATGGCCTGTAGATGTGGCAGATGCCCTCTTTACAGAACAAATCACTATCACATTGTAGAAGTATATCTGAAATACAGCAATGACCGTAATATAGTTCTTCTTTTTTTCCACAGTCAAAAGCATAAAGGCCCCAAGGAGTGTAAGCATTCAGCTGAAATGAGGTAAGAGAATAGCTTGAAGTTAATATATAATAATACCCTACTTAATGAGAGTTCCTGCACAGTTCTCTAGTCTGCAAATGGATATGCCTCCTCATGTAAACTTTGGGAATTACAGATACACAAGGTTCATGAAAATTGATATTGGTGAAAATGTGCTATCTACTCTTCATATCTTCATCTGTGTTCTTGCCTCAGCCTGTTCAGATGTGGGAATTGCACTGTTTTTCTCAGGGTAATGGCATTTAAGTTCACTTTTACAATATTGTTTAGTTGCTTAATTTTCTAGATTTTCTTAGAAGTGAATATCACAAGCTAGAATTATTAGGTCTATATCAAAATTGGGCTGATTATCTGGCCTCTAACCTTTTGTTTCCCCATTGGCTGTTACGGGAGAAGGCAGGCTGGACCATGATGATCGAAGTGCATTGTGTTTTTATTTTGACTTCTTCACACAAATGTAAGAATGGTAATTTGCAGTTGAAGTACAGATGAGACCCTAGTGCTTACTGCCATGATGCTAGTCTTATTTCATATTTGCTTTTTTTTTAATTTAGTGGCTTGCTAAGCATATTAAACTCAAATCTCAAGAGAGACAAATCTAGCATTCTAATGGATCCAATCTCAAAGCTGCAGTGACCAGTTGTGGGTTTTTTAATGTTGTAAGTGCAATTTAACTAATGGATTGCAACTGACCTTGCAAAGCTGCTTCCTATCACCAGGGTTCTTTTCCAAGTCAAAATATAAGCATGAAAGTGCTGCTTTTAAGGGGATAGGGTGCTGTAAGTGAAATGCTACAGTTGGGAGGAGCTATGGAGCAATTGTTAACTAAATACCAACATTATTTCAGCTGACATAGGACTTCACAATGTCAAAAGCATTAGGATGAGTGAAATTCACACCTGTGCAAAGAATCAGCAAACATGAATCTTCTAAACCAGGCTTAAACATGACTCAGGCAGAATTCAATGATACATGAGTTGTAGGCTGGAATTCATCCATTTGGAATAGATAAATGCAAAGAACATTGTGCCGTTTTCACTTATAATTTTAATACATTTGTAAATGTCAGTCTGGTTAATTTTTCTTAGTAATTTGTTTTAGACTTTCATGTGTAACCAGGTCAACCCTGTACTTTTTGTTGTGATAAGAATAGAACATGTACAGTGAAATAATATGAAGGCTCCAGCTTTCTGACAAAAGCAGACAATTCAAATGTAATTCCAAATGTCTCTCCTTTATGTGCTGTGCCTAAATCAACAAACTTTATTCTTGTAAGTAGTCTTTACTCATGAAATGGCATTCCACTGACTTGCATGAGACTACTTGTATATGTGGGGACTGGAACATATAATTAATATTTGTAGGGTTGGTCCCTATTCCTGGTGGTTTCAGTGATCTCCAAACAGTATAGGATCTGGCATAATATCTGGTCACAGTGGGTGAATATTGGTTGAACTACCAATACAGAAGGTACAAAAGTTAAATTGTGGTGCCACTGAAGTCAGCGAGACCAGTTATGAGCTGGTAAAGGCTCCACCATTGCTGGTTGTCACAGCCCATTCAGTGAGAGCTCAGATGTCTGCGGTGGCCTTCTTAACACATGCCCTGATCCAGGACATCTGTAGAGCTGTGCTGTGGTCTTCTGTTCAAATGTTTGTGTATCGTTATGCCTTCGCTCAGCAGACCAGAAGCAATGCTGGGTTTGGCAGAGCTGTATTGCAGTCTGTGAGCTGTGAACTCTACCAACCTTCATGACTGGTGCCTAGAGTCATCTAATGTGGAATGAACATGAGCAATCACTCTATGAAGAAGAAAAGCCAATTTCTGGGAGAGGGAAGAGGAAAATTCTTAACATACAACATTAATTTCTGTAAAATTTTGCATTGATGTGTGGCGCAGAATCCCCCAGGTGTAAAGTTGTAATTTGAGCTGTTTGCTTTATTGTGGTTTGATAACATAGTCAAATCTAGCAGTTCAAATTTCTAATGGTATTTGTTAGCCAACCAACAAATAAAAGGCTCTTCAACAGGTAGAAATTATCCAACAAACTATGACCTCAACAGAGATGATGTTAGAGCTCTTGCTCCACTTAGTGCCATTATCCCATATTTATGTAAACATAAAACCTGATTCTTATCTTGTAATGGTTTAAATAAAGGGCAGTAATTCTATTACAGCCAATGGAGTTATAACAGTATAAAACTAGTATGATATCAAAATCAGGCTCAGTTAGGGGAAAAAGTAACACACCAAAAACTAGATATCAAAAGAAGCAGTATCCCAGAAATACAAGCCGAAGTTGCATTTTAATTTCTCAGAGAAATAATAATCTTCTATGTAACAGCTCCAATCTTCTTTGCCCTCAACTGCCCCCCCCACCTTTTAAAAATTACCTTTGTGTCCTTTTTTTCATCCAGTTTAAAAGACACCCTCCCCCCCCAAAAAAAAATCAAATGGCTTATTTGTAGATATTGGAAGACATTGTAATCTATGATAACATACATACTTAATTTCAATATTGTTTGTATGGGGAATTGATCTGAATACTTTCATGTGAATAATAAGTTGAGCTTCTTATTAGCTGTCTCATTAGAAGATCTCAGAGCTTTGTATTTCTGAAGTATATAAAGGATCACTTCACCCACCTTTCAAAGGATGTGCCATCTAGAATGGGATAATACAGCAGTTGAGGAACAGTGCACACCGCATTATTACATAGCACTTCAGCTCAGGAACTGAGAAATGCTGCTACATGCGGTTGAAATCACAGGGAGAAGTTGTGATTAAAATGTGATCCCAGTTGAGCTGGAATTTTTAGACACACCAATGACCTCTAGAAAGTGTGTTTTTGTGTCTTTACTTACAGGAGTCTTAGTCTGGACTAGAGGAAGGCGAAGGACTGTACATTTATTCTCCTGAAGCATTGTCTTATTGCTGGCCCCAGGGGTAGGACCTTCTTATAGGGATGCTCAGATGCATTGTTGGTATGTCACTACTGACTGAGGTTATTAAGTCTGCATATTTAGTTAGTAGAAGAAGTTGATCATACTCGTAAGAGGAGAACATAAAACAAAAGAACTTTCACACTAGTCGTTTTCCAACTTGTCAAAAACTAAGTGCCAGTCTTGCAGAATGGTGATTTCCCTTCTGTAACCTTCAGGGATTTCCCTTTGTGTGCTTGTTTTCAAAGATCACATGTGGCCATACTGCCATTTTTAATTAATTCTGTTTCTGCGTATAGTTTTGTAACCTGCAGTGTCTCAAGAGATTGGGGAAGAAGATAACACAAATGCTCGTAGTCATTTTATCACTTTTTCAAAGAGCTAGTGAACTTTAAATTCTGTGCTGTATTAGAGCAGATATGTATAGCTAGTTTCTTAGGGTGGTCCTGTGCAGTTGCTGTAGTCCTCTGCTTGCTGTATGTTATCTCAGGCTATGGTGTGTGAAAGGAGCCTTCTGATTTGGCAGATGTGGTGGGGAGGGAATATGGTAGAGAAGAACACAGATCTGTAGATGGGCTAGAAACTCTGATTTGTGGCCGCTTTTGTTGACAGACTTTGCTTTGTAAACATACCTAATGTCTTTGTTTAAAAAAAAATCAGCCTTGTTTTTTTGGTTTAAATAGTAAACATTTAACTGGAACCCCTATCAGTAGTAAGAAGGGGGGAAACTGTTTGATTTGAGTGAGGTTTGTTCTGCCGTTAAATCAGGAAAACTGTGGAGTCAAGGGACAGTATTGTTTTTCTTTTTGTTTTTGTAATACTTCTTTGCCTGCGTTTCTTGTTTTGGGCCTTAATGTTGTATTGCAAGAGGCACTGTGCTTCATTCCAGGGCTGTCGCTGCCATAGTTACTGAAAACTGCATTATGCTGTAGAAGCCGCCAGCCTCTGCATCAACCTTGGAAGTGTTTGGGAAAGAGGGGAGGGGAATTACACAATAGGACTCCAGAAAGATGACGACAAGACAGGCTAGAGAAAATATGCATCTGCAGCAGGTTCATTTAGCGTGCCTAATGTAAACTTTGTGGATGGAATGGTGAGATGAAACACAGCCCAGCTTTGTTGTTACAATATGAAGATTTTCTCAATAATTTTTTACATTTAGGTTAAGGTTGGTATCTTTATTTTTCTGTCTGCTTACTCTAAATAGTTTTAAATGTTTACTTGGAGGATAATAAACTGCTAATATTTCTGTTATGCATGGTAAACCTGGGGGAGGGCATTTTTGTGTCCATTTCTACAGAGGGAAAATGCTGACCTTAATTCTTAGCTTGCTTTTGTGACATGCTGTGTACCACTTAATTGCTGGTCTTGTCTAGATGGTTTTCTGTTTTAGAGAGAGCTGCTCAGCTCTGCAGGATTTAAATGGCTTGCCTCATGCTTGTCCTGATGTTCAATCATTTTATTTCCTTTTAGTACCGGGGTGTGTGTGTGTGTGTGTTTGGGAGTGAAGAGATGCAAGCAAAAGAGGGAACTGATCCCTGCTTGAAGTACATAGATTTGGAATAGCTGAAACAAGATGAAATCTTACTGGTGTGTCTGCTCCAGGGTGTGTTTCTGTGGGCCAATGAAATAACCACGTGTATGTATTTCAGAATGTGTTAATGGTTTTTCTGGTAACATAAGATGATCTTCTTTTTATTTAATCATTTAAATGTATTCTTAAACATATTAATTGGACTTTGAATTTCTGCTTGGAAAATGCAACTACCACCATATGCTGTAATTTTATTTTCTTGTTTGGCTATTGCACTTCTTTTATAACGTCACTTTATACTATCATTTTCACAACCCAGTGAGGATAATTTGGGGTGACCGTATAGTACTCAGAAAAGTAAAAGGGAAATAATTTGTATTGATATAATTACTTGTACTACTGAATGTGGAGTGACATAGCTGAATCTTGAATCCAAGCAAATGCCATTATCCTCAAGATCACTAGCCTCATTGCCAGTGGAGAAAAATACTCCATGTGCTATCTTGTACCTGTATTGCAATGTAAGTGGCAATCTGTGAATTTTCATTATCTTTCTTCCTCCTCAGAGAAACTGTTGTCCAGCTATGAATATGTAAAGGCTTGTTGGTGCTCAGTCCCAGCCAGTGCATGGTTACTCAGGGCTTTCTTCATTGCCATGTTTGATTTTTATTTCACACTACTAAAATAGAAATAGAAGCCAGAAACACTGAAGAAAATTATAACTAGTATGTGTGCCTTGCTCTTTTAGTAAGACAGTATTCTCTTCCTCTGTTATAGTAGCAGAGCCATAGCTATTTGTCCATTTAGTGAAAACATAGGACTATAACAGTATGGTAATTGTAGTTATGGTGTTTTCTAAGTGTTACAAAGCATTATTGAATGTAGTGGGATATGGGTATACTTCTGTGTACTGTATCTTTAAGGAACATAGTCCTAGTATAGAGCTTTCGTTTGCGTATGTAGGTTTGGCTAGCATTGCCCTGCTGAATGTGCAAATTCAAAACGGTTAACATTGGGGAGGATCACTAGTTTCATGCCAGTTCGGCAAATAAAAATACTAGTGCTACTGGTACTGAAGCTGCTGGAGGTAACAAGAGCAAGCAAAAGATGAGTTGTTTGATACTAATTATTGCAGTTTTTTGTTTATTGTTTTTTACTGCAACTGAAAAATTTGTCAAAAGCACCTCAGTCTCCCCATCTGTAAAATGAAAATATTTACCCCCTTCTGGAAGGTACCTTGATATCCTACGATCAAAATGCAATGTGTGACTGTTACTGTATTATCTTTGTGCTTTTTGACTTGTAAACATGTTGAGATCTCTGACTTGGGTAGCTTGTGTTAATGATGTTTTGCAGTTCATATGCAGAAAACTATAGCTAAGAAGAGTTAACTGAATAGTTTGTTAAATAGTGGGTTTGGTGGAAGACATAGTTTTGGCCTTTAGAGCATAGCTGTAGCATGAGAATTATTTATCTGAGTAAATATTACCTAAATCTGCATTTTTGGCCATATTTGCAACTTTGTATGGAATGTTTTTTTCCCCCGTTAGTAGTGATTATATGCTCATAGATCAACTGCCCTACTAATACTTAGCACTTACATAACTCCATGAGTTCAGTGTGCTTTTCTAAGTGTTCCTTAGTCTTCCCAACATCTTGTGAATGAAAATATTTTCCTTTTACAGATGGGCCTAGGGATATTAATTGATTTACCCAAGGTGACAGAGAGAGTCACTGGCAGAGATGTACCATACTCCAGGTGTCCTAACTTCAACATCTCTGTATCCTACTTTTAAAATGAGCAAAATTAGTAAGCCAATAAATAAAGTAGAACCCTGTTTAACCCATCCTCCCTTAACCGGCTTTACTGGTACGTTTTCTGAAAAACCAGGTCTAGAAATGGGCACCCTTTCCTATGGCTGCTAGATGGCGCTGCAGCTTCACATTTTCTGGTTTATCCAGCGTTCTGATGATCTGATCGGGCCCCTGTGCCCATTTAGACTGAATAAACGGGGTTCTCCTTTACTTTAAAATCCTAAATCATTATCAGAATGAATGTGCAGACTTAACTTACTGGAACTATGATGGTTGCTTTTATTTGTATTGTGGTAGTATCTAAAGACCTCAGTTGAGATCAGGTCCCTGTTGTTCTAGACTATGTACAAAAATAAGAGTCAGTCTTTGCCCCCAAAGAGCTTTTGATGTAAGTAGATAGGATACAAAATGTGAGAAGGGAAGTAGAGACACCACGAGGTGGCATGACTTACCCAGAATTATGGCAAGTCAGTAACTGACAAACCCATGTCTTCTGAGTTCCAATCTGGTGCTTTCCTGTAGACCCACAGAGTCCAATATGTTCGCCGCTTGCTGCATGTGGCGAACAGGACACTGGGGTGTGGCAATTCAGGGCTCTGGAGCTGCATGTCTCTCTTGGAGCCTTAAAACCCAGCTCCTCAGAGCCACACACATGACTTGCCACCTGCCCGTGCATGCACCCCACCACTTGGTGGGACAACCACATGGTAGCAGTGGCAGCAGCAGCTTCTGCAGCTCTGGCCCTGGCGCAGCTCCTGTGGCTTTGGCAGCTCTGGTCCCAGTGGGCCCTGGCGCTGCTCACGCGCCCACAGCCCTAGCTGCTCAAGCGCCCACAACTCCTGCAGCTCCAGCTTCTTGCATGGCCACGGATGCTCTGGCCCTGGCACGGCCCCTACAGCTTCAGCAGCAGCGGCTCTGAGTTGCTGGCACTCAGTTTGTGTTGGGTGTGTGTATGGCTCTAGGGGACAGGGAGGGCATTCAGATAGAATGGGGACAGGGGCTGGGGGTACCTGGCTCTAGGGAAGGGTATGGGAGCGGAGAGGAAAGGCATTTGGTTAAAGTCTAGGGAGACTGAGGGTGCCTGGGCTCTGGAGGAGGGCATTTAATTGTGGGGGGAGGGGAACCTTGGTGAATGTGGAAGGACAACACCCACAATTGTGGCAATTCTTTAATTACATTGAACACCACTGCTCAAAACTAGGATTTGGACTTTGTTTAAAAAGCAGTTTCTTTCACTGACCTGCCTGGTCTTGAGTTCTGAGTTATATGCCCTGAGTTGCTGAAACACACCCCCCTAAATCAGAAGATGGCTCTAGCAGCCAGCCAGTTAGAGTGGCATGTGGGGCCGCAGCAGGTAGGGAGCCTTCCCAAGGGTCCCACTGGGCCTCTGGCTGGGAGCCACCAATGGTAAGCATCTCTTGGCCAGAGTCTGCACGTGGCACGCTACTCCCTCACCTGCCCCACGTCACAGCCCACCCCTGCACCCAACCCTCTGCACCACAATTCCAGGTCAGAGTCCTTCTGTACCCAGATCCTCTCCCTCAGCCCACACCTCTTCCTGCATCCCAGTCCCCTGTCCAAACCTCCTTCCTATACCCAGACTCCATCCCTGATGTCGCACCCCTCTGTTAGTATCCTAGAGAACTGAGGCTCCTGACCTCTTACAAATTCTTGCACCCCAGTATAGAAGAAGTGGTCAGAGCAGGGAATTTGGTGACAAGATCTGGGCTCTTTTAATGACTGACTGTGTGACCTTGGGTTACTCACTTACTTTCTCTACGTCTCAGGGTGGCTTTTTAGCCAGTTTATTAAAAATAAATAACTAAATAAAAGGGATAGTAACAACATGCCATTTTTGCAAAGCACTTTGGAGTCTTCAGATGAAAGGTACACAATGTACCAAGTATATTTACATATTTAAAATAAAAGTTTTTCCTTTGAGGATGACCTTAAAAATGATCAGGGGCAATATTTAAAACTTCCTGTGATAGAATTTTGTTTTACCATGAGAAATGTAATATGTGGTAGATTTTACTGTTTTAGATGGGATGGTGACATGTTGTGACATCACGTACGCAACTACCTTAGCATCATCTGATCATGGCCTAATTTTCTAGCCTTTGAGTCTGTTTGATTGTACACACAGTAGCTTGCATTTTGCCTTTTTTTAAGGGTCTGTCTAATATAAAGATGTATCTTAATAAAAATGTTTGTTTATTTTTTGGTTTCAAATAATTACTAACATTTCTAACAGCAGAGAGATAGATGCTGTGCATGAAGAATACAGGCAGAAGCTGAGAGGTCTGGAAGTTTTCCACAGAGAACAAATTCAACAGCAGCAGCTCTACATTGAGGATTTAAAGCAGCAGATCCTGGCAGGACAGCTCAAAGCAGAACAGGAGCTGGAATATGACCAAGCACTAATCAACCAGCAGATCAGAGAAAGTGGGTGTCCACCTTTTTCTCTCTCATTTCCCTTCTTTAAATGCATTTCTTCATTGCAGGTTTCATTTTTCTCCTCTACACTTTTGGGACCTGTGGTGGAGTCTTTAATAGATAGTTTTCTCCTCTTACTGCTCTTATGAGGAGAGTGATCAAACTTGGGCTAGCACTGGCTTGTTAGATTGGGGTTCACTTCTGAGTGGTAGAACTGTCAGTATTCCTGGGGGAATTCTGCGCCATGGTGCAATGCAAAATTTGCACAGAAATTAATGTTCCGCATAGAATTTCTTCAGTTCATCTGTCTTCCCCACATACATGCACCCCAGCTGGGCTTTAGGGGAGAGCAGGCAGAGAAGCAGGAACTGGGTTGCCATAAGAGTTTTGTTAAGTAGAAACCCTGCTCCTAGGGAAATGTCTTGTCTGTATAACAATACAGAGGTAGTTGCTGATGGGTATTTTAAAATTAATTATCAAAATAATTGAAACTAGCATAATTATATAGTGTTATTTTGCAAATAAAATGTGCAGAATTTAAAAATTTTCATTGCAGAATTCCCTTCAGAGTAATAGTGCCTGTCTTGTGGCATGGAACTCAGTGCTCCTGATAGTCCTGGACCCTTCTGGTCTTGCATGGCTCTAGTGAAGTATTTCACTCAAGATTTCCTTATCGCACTGTGTAGTGACTTGGCTATCTGAGCTTTTCCCTTTCTTTTAAATGTTCTGTTATCTCTTGAATTCATCCTGGGAAGTTGAAACCCAAGATGGCCTTTCAAAGCTGAGAGAATTCCTGATGAAAGGCATATGGGAAATTGTCCTCTGAAGACAGACTTTTATACACCCCAGCACACAATGACGGAACTCATGCTTGCAACAGCAGTATAAAGACCCAGGTGTGCTGTATCCCTGCCCACTTTGCCAGCAATATCCCTGTAAAATGGCATAGACCATGTCTGTCAGCAACCCCCAGCATGTGTTCTGAGAGTGGCACAGGAGCCATTTCATTGGCACGTGAAGCGGGAGCTCAGCCCCTCCCCTTCTCCCCTGTGCAGCCAGGAGCTTGGTCAAAGCCGTGCCACCTGTGAATTAACAAAAGACCAGCTAATGCCTCCAACCACTGCCTAAACGGTAAAGCTCTGCATCTTTATTTACTAATGAAGCTCTTGTAAGTAGGACTATTAATGACTTTAACAAGTATCACCGACGCTCCAACTGCACATAGAGGTCAAAAGGTCAAATTTTGGCACTCCGTCTCAGACAGGTTGCTGACCCCAGTCTAAATCATTGATGAAGATATTGAACAGAACCACATATGCAACTGATCCGTGCAGACCTCTCATGATAACTGTGTTGCACAGGGACAATGAAGTAGTTGACTAATGAGCAGAGAAAACAGAACTTGCAGGTCTGGAACTCGTTTATGGAACTGATAAGAAACCAGAATGAACCAACCATTTACAGAACTAAATGCAACATGTATTTTATTGACTTAGCTTTCCTTCACTTTAGCTACATGTGCACCCCAGCATAAATGAGCAAATTCAAACCAATCAATATAATTCATTATGTGGTTTCTTCTACAGGTAGAAGAAGAAAGAGGAATATAGAGAACTATTATCTCTATTTTTAAATATTTTGAAGCCACTCAAATATTATGCTGATACAGGAGATTCTCATTATAAGTCCAGGTTATGTTCCTAAGTAATACAATTTATAGTGAAACGTTCCTCCCTTCAACCTGACACACAGCATGCCCCTGCCTTTTCTGGGCAGTGAGGCTGCCTCCTCTGCCTCCACCACCTGGCTGCACTCCTTACAGTGCAATTCCTGTTCAGAATGTACCTTTTTTATCTGGCACCCTCAGGACCTGACCCCAGCCGGATAAGAGAATTTTCCAAATGAAGGAAAGTCATCTTCCCTCAGGCTCCCAGCTGGCTCCTGACTGATTGAATGTCCTTGTCAGCCAGGTCCCAACTTCTGGCTGCTTCTGGGTCCTAGCAGCCACTTCCCACAGTGGCTCCCCACTGCCCACAGATCCACGCAGCTTGCAGCTATTCACAGCCACCAGACCGGCTCCCTACCACCCCAGCTTCCTGCATATCCGCGTTTGCTCCCTGTAACTCTTCCCCAGCTCTCCCAGCTTCTAGCGACTCCCTGCCAGTCCCCCTCACAGCTTCCCACAGCTCCCTACCAGTCCCCACTGACTCCCTGAGGCTCCCTGCCCATCCCTTGCTGGCTCTCTGTGGCTTCCTGCCAGTCTCCTCTAGCTTCGTGCAGTGCCCTGCTCATCCTCCCTGACTCCTTGCAGCTCCCTGCTAATCTCCCACTGGCTTCCCCCAGCTACCTGCTGATCCCTTGTGACTTGAGGGCTCACTTCCAGGGCCCCTGCATTACAGCGCCTGCTGCCTGGCCACCACACAGCTGAGAGATGTTCCTCGCTCTTGGTCCCTTGGGCCCCAAACGATGTAAGTGCGGATCAGTGCAACTTACAATTAGTCTGCTTTCCTGAATTAATTAACAACGTATATGTGAAACGACTTATAACAAGGCGACTTATAACAAGGCAACTTATAACAAGGACCCCCTGTATGGGCCACAGATAGAGGAGCTAGAGAGGTAGGTTGTGTAAACGCTTACACTTCAGTAGAGTCACTAAAAATCCAGGAAATTGCTAGTTAAGACAATGTCAACTTATTTCCATATCTTCCTAGCCAAACTTAACAAACAAAAGCTTTGAGGGATACCTTGGCTCCACTTCAAAATGCCTGTCATTTCCTCATAGACCTGCTCACAATGCACATTTTAAGTTCTTAAAAGCCAAACTTACAAATCATAATCTGTCAGAAATGTCAATTTAGGCATTTTGGGAAGTTTCTTCCATTCTGAAAGACAATACTGTTGGAGATATACACATTAAATGAGGAAGACCAATAGAACTTGAAACAAATCAGCAGAAAACTTGAAGTGTATCCATTACGTTTTAAGGTCAAAATGTAAATGATTTTTGAGAAATTAGATATGTACAGGCTTATCCAAATAAAAGTTACTTGTCATTGCAACTTGTTGGAAGAACTATCCCACCAGCTCCTTTAGTCTTAAACCAATTTTACTACTGATGCCACATACTAGCACTCAGTTTCCCAAGTTCTGCTCTAGGGGAGATCATAGATCCATTTTCTCTAGATTTGTTGGATCCATGTGTATTGTATTGTCCATTAGTGTCCAGCAAGTATAGAGCAGAGAATACCTTCTATCTGGCTACCTGCTTCTGCCCTGTTTGTGTGTTCTCGAGACGCTATACCTTCTACCCTAGAAAAGGAAGGGATCTTAGAATGAAGAAAGGCAGTGGTGGCCAACCAATAAATATACTGAAGCAGAACAGAAAAATGTCTGATAGCAATCATTTTAAATATCTTGACCTGGTTTAAATAATTCATACAAAGGCTCAATGCATAATTGATTACACCCTTCAGGTGGATGTTTGCTGATTGAAATTAGGACCCGGATAATAACAGAATTGTCTAATATTTTTCTTCTGTGATTTTTGCTTCTAGACCAACAGTGGCTTATTAATGAGAATAAACAACTGGCTTCTCTCCAGCAGCAGCAAAGGGAGTTTGCTGTTCAGACAGAGTCTAAGTCATATGCAGAAGCTGAAGTGCAGAATACTGTAGAACTAGAGATCTGCCCATCCTTGGTAGAGCAGAACAGGAAGCGATTGGTACAGCTGGAGCTTTTGCAGAAATACTCTTTAAAGAAAGCAGAAAGAAACATAAGGCGGAAAAAGGTCAAGTTCCAGCTGGAGAAGATTATCAAGAAGCAAAAATTACTGGAAGCCAAAAGAAACCTAGAGCAGCTTGAGGCCAGCTTCTGGCTTCGTGAGGATAACTTGAAACAGTCCCAAGTCCTGAACCAAAATACCACAGTTACCTCCTGCGATCACAAATTGCGAAGGAGAAGCAAGTCATTGGGTTCAAATTCCTTGCAACGCCGAAGACATTCTTTCTGTAATCTTTACCCACCACATGTACTCATTAGCAGGTTAGTAATCTTTACAGAATGTTCCATGTTTGTTCCAAGTTTGAAATACTTCTGCTGCCCTACTATCAGGTAGTGTAGTAAAATCCTTTCTATAAGGGTATATTAATCCAAACTTTGTGCAAGTCAGAAACTTGCTGTCATCTTACAAAAGTAGTTGCATCACCCTCACTTTCCTTTATGTACTGGACTTACTGTATGACACATTTTCAGGCTGTTTGTCCTTGCTTTCCAGACATTGTACCCCTGCCTAAATCACTGGTCTCACGTGTCTCTACATCTTTTTTCCATTATGTTTGGAATCGTTTCCCTAGAACACAATACATACTTAAAAATGTACACAGTAAATTAAGGTCTCTGATTCTTGTCTTGGATTATTTTTGCAGCTCTTTCCTGAAGAGGGAGACCACCTCTGAATTACCTACCTCACCCAATCTCTGCAAATCCCCTGGAAGAAATCCGTCCCAGAAAACACCTCTAGAATATCAACACAGAACAATTGCAGACAGTTCCAGGAGAGATGCATTTACTGATAAGAGGTACAGCTCCTTTTCAACACAGAGACTAAGTAAAAAGCAGGAGAGACCACTGCGTGGAAATAAAAAAGGAGCAGAAAAAGACAGTAATGGTCCAGCTAGCATATTACGTATCAACAAAGATATTAAAGCAATGGAACAGTTAGATGATAAACCAGTACAAACTGAACCTCAAAGCCCAACCTCTAAGAGTCTCTCTCCCAATCAGTCTAAGAAGAAAAATGAACTTGAAACCTTTATTACAGGCATGCAAGTGACCAAAGCGAGTGTATTAGGAGATTCAAGTCAGTCTGCAGGGAGACAGCTAGAAGAAAATGAAGCTCAGACACCTCAAAAAGAATCTAGAGTGGATTTAAGAGGAGAGTGCCAAGATTTACTTCCAGAAGGCTTTTCCAAGGAAGTGAAAAAATCATTCGTGTGTGGAAAGCCACCATCAGGTTTTCTAAGTCAAACAACGAGGAGCTTGAAAAGAGAGCCAGAGTCATCCTGGACAAGTCATGACAGGCAACCAGTGGAAAAGCAGAAGTTTCTGACGACAGCTACTTCAGTAGGAAACCTTAATAAGATAAACATCCAGACACCCCTCCGTCACGTTGAAAAACAGTGGCACAGTGCTGAAGCATTGAGTGTTGGAATCTCAAATGCAGCCAAAGATCTGCTAGGGAACTGGCAAGAGGATGATGAAAATGACTTTTCTGATACTGATAGTTCCTACTCAGTGGATTCTCTCTCCTGTGCTTATGCAAAAGCCTTGACTGAAGAACCGAAGCAGGAAGATTCAGACCTGAATAAATGTGTCACCAACCCAGAAGATTCTGAAAGCGATGACAGTCAGATGTCTCAAGACTCTTTGCTAGAGAGAGAAAATAAAGCCAAAAAAAGTAAAAAACACTTTCACAGGGTAGTGGTTCAGCAAGAGTCAGTTAAATTTTACAAAGGCAGATATAATCACCATGCCTCACCTTCAGCAACCTCATCTGCATCTCACAGTGGATTGGCAAAAACCGAAAGAAGCTTTTCTCTGGACAGCTTAGCTGATGCAGAAGAAGCGTTAGCAGAAGATCTGGTAGAAGAATCCAAGTCTGATTCTTCTGATGAAGTACCTGCAGAGAGATTTTGGAGGTTGCAGAGTCCTAGGTCCCCAGCCAGACAGACTGAAGCCTATGATATAGATATAAAAGGAACAAATTATAACCTAAAGCAGAGCAGTTCTTTTTATCTGAGTACTCAAACACAGTCCTTTTGCACTAACATTTGCAAACAGCCATTGAAGGAGATGAAAGTTTGTTTTGTAGAACAAGAAGGGTCTCTTGAGCAAAGACTTAATTCTACAGGTGGAAACCGCTTGACTCTCACTGATGGTTTGTCTTCATACAACTCAAAAAGTAAAAACAGCAGCCCTGGAATAACTGTCCCTTCTTTTCATGAACATTTGAAATTTCGTGGTGCTCATCTGAGAGAGCTGAAATGTCGGATGAAGAAAGATGAGCTAAAGCAGTCAGCTGCTGAAGTATCTTTTGTCTCTGGCTATAAGCAGTTAAATAGTATTTCTCATTTATCACATGGTGTAAATGAGATAAATGCAACTTTCTCCTCTGATGGATCAGAGATACCATTACCAGAAACCACACATTTTGAGGTAGATGCAAACAGAAATCCTGAGAGTGGATCTTTAAGTAAGATGGTCAAAGAATATGCAAATTCTGATGAAAATTCTGTCTTCGAGTCTCCAGATGTTAGGTCATTGTTTGTCAGTTCAGTAGGACCGAGCACTTTATGTGTTCCAATTTCAGCATTTTCAGCAAAACATGGTTATTATGAAGATGTCAAGTCAGTTCATCCTAAACACAAACAGCTTAATGTATCGTCTACTTATGGATCTACTGTTGAATACACACAGCAATATAGCTGTTTTGAAAAAGCCTCCATGACCGATTGTTTACCACCAGTATCTGGAAAAGCAGAGGTCTCTCTTCCCACCACTTATCCAGAACTGCCCAGGGAGCAGGATTTGAAACAAATACCATTAATTTCAACATCATCTACTTATGTTTTACGGCAGAAAAAATTTCATGGAGATTCTGATTTAGAAGATAGCTTCTTTAGAACTGTTGAGAAAGAGGACAGAGATAATGACTGTGATCGTCTGATAACAGAATCAAAAACAGTAGATTTAATCACTAGCGATACATCTATCAATGCAGCTGCAAGTGGATTGTCAAGAGAACTGTATCCTGATACAGCTTCGATACCCACAGTAGAAACATCTTTAGTAAAACAGGTACTATGTGAAAAAAATGGTCAGCCCTCTGAAAATGCAGGAACATCAACATCCTGCGATAAGGGTTTCTTTCTCAGTGACTTATCAAACAAGAATAGGAACCCTGGTACAAGGGAAAATGATACACTTCAGGCATCTGTTGAACAAGGAGCAAATACTATTGGTAAGATGGGTCTACTCAGTTACAGGGGGAATAATTTCAAATCAGTGCACCACCCTCAGATGTCTGCAGGAGAAGTAACCATAAACAATGATTTTTCTTCTGAAAGAAAACCCTGTCACACTGATTCTTCAGCCTTTTCCTGGGATGCTAGTTATGACAAATTTGCAATACCAGTAGACACTTCTCAGAAAGATGTGGTCTATAGGACAGGTAGAGATAACCTAACTGAAACTACCTTGCAGGGCCCTTCACTGAGAGCTACTGAAGAATATAAACAGAAGGATCAAGATCTGTGCTCACAATATAATTGTGAATGTCAAAATGAAATTGTGTTGAAGAATGATTTCCTTGAAGAGCTACAGGCTGACAATCCTGAAACTTGTTTATCCTTACAGGTTTTGGGAAACACCACATTTTGTCTTGAGACTATAAGAAGAAAAGAAAGCAGTGCAAGTAAAGAAGAACATACTTTGAGTTCTCAACCTATAGGCCAGGAAAAGTCTCCATCTAAATATAGAAATCCGGTGGTAGATGAATTAAGATATCTTAATGTGAATTTAAGCAGACAAAACACTGAGCTCTCAACTGTTGCTGCTGCTTGTGAAATTAAAGATGAATCCAGCTCAAGTGAACTGTGCTATGACACAGCAAAAACTAATCTTTTTCTAAGTACTTCTGAAACTGAGAAATATGATCTACAACTGCAGGATCTTGCAGAAGTTAATGGAATTTGTGACACTGGACCTAATCTTGGCATAGAAAATACTGTCCAAAAAAGTTGTTCTGAAATAAATTCTAACTGTCTCTGTACAACATGCTGTTTAAAATCTGTGGAGCAGAAAAACACTACGCATGAAAAGACTGACGTTGCTGTGGAATTTGATGATTCCATTCTCTCTGATACCCAGACCGAGAACAAATATTTTCCTGAATCAAGAGAAGAGAGCACAACTGCTTTGTCTTGTGTGGTTTTTAGTGAAAATGATTTCTTAGGAGAAGCTTTGCTTGCTGGAGGAACTAGTAATTACATAAAAACAGACTCTGAAAAAGTGTTTGAACACAATGCAGTTGTATCAGACACTACTTTCCAAGAATGGAGTCTATGCATGAATAAAAAGTTTAAATGCACAAAGAAGGCAGCTGATGCTGAAGATGAAATTATTTCACAAGAGACTAGGGTTCCTAATCAGAGTAAAAAAATAAACAGCACTGAAGATATTGTTGAATTGGTGAATAGGGTCATCAAGTTGGAAAACAATATTTCAGAAGTTAAATCTAGGCAGACTGAAATGTTACATAATTATTCAGTAGTAGAAAACCAATGTGATATTGCAGAAAGAAGTGGAAATAATTTTGAAAGTAAAAGTGTGGCTCAGAAGTCAAAAGAGCCCAGTGACTCTATGGCTTGCATGGATAACCACCAGTTTTACACAAAGCTGCACACAACTGCACTGCACGAAGTGGCAGAGAAAAAAGAATCAGGTGTGTTTGGTGTTGATATAGGACACGCAGATGAATCAAAAATAATAGAGGGTTCTGACAGCTGCATTCCAACAAGTAGGGTTCAGCAAACTAAAGGGAAAGCAAACATGGAAGTACATTATTATTCAGAAGAGACTGAAGCTGCTTCCGAAAGCACTCCTTCATCTGGGCATTCCAGCTCTTCAGATTTCTCTGAGAATACTATAGGCTTCCTTGATACTTTTGAGGAGCTGAAGCAGACTACCAGAATAACAGAAAACTTGCTGAATACTGAAAGCATAGCCAAAACAACACCAGTTAAATGTGGGAAAGAGAATTCTTTAGAACACAATGAAAAAGAACAAAAAAATGCTTCTAGCAATACGAGTGAAATTTGTATAACAGACAGCTTAATCATGGCCCATGAGAACTTTTTTCAAGAAAACAAAGTTGATGAAAGCACGATTAACTCCAAAATGATTGGGAGTGAGGGGAAAACTAATGTAAAAGACCATGAGATGTTGGTTTGCATGGGGAGAGGTGAAAACACAGATGAAAAAGTTGTTTTATTTCTACAAGAAACTCCAGCTCTAGATCCGATGTATTGTGATGGGGACAACAGTGAAAAAATCATGATTAAATCTGAGATTTCAGAAAAATACTTCACAGCTTCCAAAGAAGAACAGGGTGTTTTGGAATCGTTGGAAGGCATCAATAATTGTGACAGTTCAGCAGATGAAAGTGCAGTAATTGAGCAACTAGAAGAGTCTAGAAGACTTACTAAACCGTCTAGCAATGCAAATAGGAGTTCTCAGGCTGACTGTCCCAAGTCTGTGGTGTCTGAAAATTTGGATGTAAATGTAAATTTTATTGGAAGCAGACCTGATCATTTTGAATCTGCTCCAAAGTGCTCCATAGCACAACAGGAGGAGAAAACACATCTGGTAAGTCCAGTACAAATGGCTAAAACAGATGTAATAAATGAAAGTGTGAACACAGATAATGAATCTGATGGTAGAACAGATGAAGAAAGGAAGGCTTTCACAGAACACAATGAGGATAAGGAGCTGACAGTTTCACAAAATCAAAATGAAGTTCCACTTGAATACAAAGACAACCACCAACTGACAGATAAGAAGTTAAATGAGATCTTGAAAGAAAGTCATTGCATATGTAAAGGTTGTTGTAGAAATGGTGATGCCAGTGATTCCTCAATACATAATAACCAACAGAATACACTAGAAACTCTGAAGGCTTCTGAAGAAATTCAGCAGTGTTTGCTTAAAGTCTTTCCATGTTGGTCTGTAACTCATCCTTTGTACTTTGGAGTAAGTAACAGTGCAGAACTTGTGCAGGATGATCCCACTATGTTAAAAGAACATGTAAAGGCATTTAATAGCAATGCCAGTACTGGAGTTCTTCCTTATTATGAAACATTAATGGAGAATGATGTGCATGTTGGAGCATCCAGTATGTTTAACAAAGAGAGAAGAGATGATCAATCATTTTCGGATGAAATGCAAAATAAAAATAGTGGCTTTCTACAAACCATGGTCATGCAGGACAAGGAGACGGAAGGACATTTTCATGATAATGACATAAATTCAACTTCATATATTTCAGAGTGTCCTGAATCTGTAATTGCTGCACCTAGTCAGTGTGTAAAAAATAATATGGTTCCCCTGGGAAGGTTAGATTCTCCTGAAGATATAATTCAGAACGTTAGCAATTCTCATACCAAGCACAGCACGTGCATCAATATGGGGAAAAAATCAAAAGTTTGTTTAAATTCCTCGGAAGACATCATTCAAAAAGGAAGTAAGTCTGTGTCTGGTCCTCTGACTTCAGATAATGAAAATTTGCTTTCCTCTTCAGTTTTGACAGATAACGATATAGGAGAAAAAATAAAGCAATCATCACCAAAAGTTTCGTATCAGAAAGCTTTTCAAAATATGGATCTAAGTCAGAACAAATTAGCACAATGCAATCAGACAGAGAGATCTTCAGCTGCAGACTATACTAAAAGAGACTCTAAAAGTAACAGTGAAAGGATGTCTGGTGTATTTGGATACGTAACTGACCCCAGTGAGATTCAGGCATACAGGAGTTCTGGAGATCTTTGTGTGGGATATCCAGACAACTCTGCAGTTGGTTCTGAGAACAAAGTTACCCTTTTAGAATGTATTAATCGACCCTTGTGGAAAAATACTCATCACGATGAAGGCTTTGCAAGATATAATCTGGATTCTTGTGTTTCTCACTATTCTACTAGTCTGCTGAAGAACAGCCCTGTTACACTTGCAAATGTTTTGTTAGACAGCAGAGACAATAAATGTAAAATTGATACTATTTGTTTTGGACAAACAAAATACTTTGAAAGTGAATCAGAAGATTTAGGTGTAGCTCTCCTTGTTTCTGATGAGTCCTCTGTAAATCAAGAAGATGATGAAAACAAAAGTTGTTCTGCAGTTGAAAAGAGAGCGAGAGCAGAGACACAACATGATGAAATCACTAAAGAGTTTGCCGGAGTAGATCAAGAGCACGAACAAAATCAAGAATCTTTCCAGGATTGCCATAGTGTAAAAGAAAAAACATGTTTATACTTAAAGGACTATATTGGTAGTTCTAGCACGAAACTACCAGAGAGAAGCTTGCTTACATATCAAAGCCTTGAGCAAACCGAAAATCAGGAAACAAAACCTCTTCCCTCATGCACTGAGGAGGATGTTCCAGCTTATACAATATTTCAGAGTTCAAATGATCTTCATGCCTTTGACACCTCTAATTTGCCAGAAGACTCAAAATGTTTGAAATTGAAACAGCTGGGAGATTTAGGACAGGGCATTTCTTTGACTGACCAGTTGTCATCTCCTTTTACAAATGCTTGTTTGCTACAGGAAAGAGAGTTTCCTCAAGCCTTTCCAAAAGTTTCTCATCCATCGTTACAAATGTTTTCAGAATACCATCTGACTTCTGACTTTGGTTACAATGAAACTAACAAATTTGATATTTCACATACAACTGCTTCAAACTGTTCTGCATGTGATAAAGTGCAAATGCAAGAGAGTCAGCCTGACAATGCTGTGATGTTTGACCAGCAGCTACCGGCTTCAAAAAGTCTTGTATTTTCTCTTACAAAGGAAAAGGACCATCTCCCAACAGCGGGTACAAAATTTACCTCTGAAGGATATACTGCTGAAAGTGGAAAATTACTACATAAAAATAACTCTGAACAACTCAACAGTGAAACAGAAGTTGATAAACAACCCTGTGATAAAGTTTCACTGCAACAAGCATTTTTAGAAAACTTACAAGATGTTTTTATTCCATCATCATTAGCTTTTGAGGATGCTGAAAGAACATGTCTTAATAAAGAAGAAAATATGAGAGTGAGAATTAGCAGAAATGAGAAGGAGTTGCATTCAAACACAGAGAAATCCCTTCCTGCAGCAGACAGGAAACAGAGAAGAGCATTTTTAAGAGATGATCCTGTTGAAAATGAAACTCTGGCAGCATCAGTTTTTGCCAATGAGTTCATGGAGCCTCAAATTACAACACTGCAAAACTTATATTCAGGAAACAATGTGGATTCCAGGTACATGTGCAATACATACGGGCAAGAGTGTCCCACAGATAAAATTGCCGCTGATCCCAAAGAAACATATCATACTGCCTTGGATTTTGAAATAAATTCATGTGCAAATTTACAAGACAACTTGCAGGTTGGACATGCCAGGAAAGAAGATCCAAGTAGGGCAAATGTAACAAGTGGAAAAGATAGAGTACCTTGCAAAAATAATGCATGTTCAAGTGTTGATAGCCCTGACAATTATCAGATGGTGGAAAATAATATAATTAAGCAACAAACTTCAAAAGCAGAAAAACAAAATCTTTCTGTCATGCAAAACAAGAATATGTCCTTCAAAAGTTTACTAGAAAACACTTGTTTGCCTCCAGAAGAGCCCAAGTTGGTGTCACTTAGGAATGAAAAATCATACTTTACTGCACAAAATACAAAGGATTGCAAACAAGTTGAACAAAGAAATTGTTTACAGAACCACAGATTGTCAGCCCCAGCTATTTCTACACTCTCTGATTTTGAATACACTTCAGAAGTTTCATCTTTGTATCCTTCCTCTAAATCTTTACAAGAATTGAATCTGAGCGTTGAGCCTCCATCTCCAACTGATGATGATCTTCATGGAATTGAAAGATTTTCAAAACTGGAGTCAGATAATTTTGTACTGGCTGAATATAAACCCAGATTTCAGCAGAGTTTGGTACAAACTCAGAGATTTGATACCAAATATGATCCAAAAAGCTCACAAAATTATGTGGAGAGAAGTCAAGGTAACCACTCCTTAGAGCCCTCTGCTGTTCACTATTCAAATACTTTGGAACATAGAGTTGGGTGTTCCATGGATATACAAGCAAAACAATATTCCAACAATGCTGCTTTACCACAGTGCAATGAAGAAACAACTGAGGAATCGAGATATCAAACAGAAGAAACCGATTTATGTTTACAGGACAATAAAGATGCAATGCATTTTAATTCAAGTGATATCAATCCATACATTCATCCATGGCAGCAAGAGGGACCTTGCAAGATTGGTTGGAAGCAATATGTTTTTGGTAGTGCAAGTGATGTCTCTTGCAGTCACCCTCCTCAAAGCCTGGATAATCATGAAGTTATGAGATGCTCCAGTGTGGATAATGGACTGAATGCTCAAAACCCCCCTTTTCGCTCTCATCTTCGTTCTTATGCTAATGCAAAAGTACTATCAAGCACTTTAAGCAGCATTGAAGACTCCCAGGGATGGGATGATGTGAGACAGGGCTTTGAATCTACACATTCAAATGACAACAGCAAGCATGTAAATATATGCAATAAGGTACTTGAAACCAATCCTGAGAACAGAATTTCAAAATTTGATAATCCTTCTGAACAACCTGGAAACACTTCCATGCAAGTTGATGAAATTGTGCTCCTCTACCCTTCTGAGTCAGAAACCGCCTGCAAAAAACCACAAAGCATTACTTGTGAGCAGGGAACACAAACAACTGTTATAGGAAGGCATAAGAAACAGAAAAGGCACCGGAGAAGTTATACAGATATTTCTGCAACAAAACAAGACCCAAGTCGGAGTTCATTTCAGCAACCTTTTTCTTGGGTGAGCATGCAGAACCTGTCTGCGCACCTATCCCAGCTTCTTCATAACACTTCTGAGCTGCTGGGAAACCTTTCCCAACAGAATGTCACAGATAATGAGCAGAGAGGAATTTCTGATGAGACTGTAAGAGCTGCTGTGTCTGATAGTTGCACTCAAACTACAGGAGATGTAGGCATTCAAGCTGATGTTTCAGCACGTCGACAAAGCAAAACCACGAAAAATCTGTTCCAGGCAAAAATTGAAAATGAATTGATGAAAGCTCAAGAAGTGAATGTGATTGTGAAAGTGGTAGGTGCAGATGCTGTATGTAGGCCTCAGGAAAAGAAAGATGTAGGCCTGGCTATTCAAGAGAGAACTCCAGAAAGCATTGGAATGAGAATCCAGAGCCTGCCTGACTTCAGTGACTCTGCTGATGATATTTTGGGAGACTCCTTTTTGCGTTTGCCTTCACTAGCCAGAGCCTCCACTCCTATTCTAGATTTTCAAAGAAACCTGTCCCGTGCACGGCAGAACATTGCTTTTGGCAGTGCTACCATTTCTCCTATTGTGTCATCTTCACAGAGTTCAGGGCAAAATGAATCTTCATGTATGGTAGTTAGCAGCTCTACTTCTAACACGTCTCAATCTCCAGCACATTACACTCAGGATAAAAGAAATGTTGATGAATCTGATACTGCAGGAGACAGGAATCTTTATTATAAAAACACATTAGTTGACAGGGCATCTTCCCCTATTCTAACACTTAGTGCAAATCCAAGCAGCCAGGTTACCTGTAGCAAGTCCATGTATTCTATCAAGAAGTCTGTGGAACATCCTAATAATACCGCAAATTCCCCCAGTAATCAAAGAAAGCAAGGGTCACATTCATGTTCTGGTTTGGTCACCATGGAGCCTCGTGTAGACAATTGTTCACAAACAGAAACAGACAATGAATCTACAGCTTCTAGATACAGCAAGGAAGTGACCAAGAGATCTGGAAGTTTCTCAAATAAGAACACAACTAATGAAGTCTTAGGAATAGGCGTTTCAAAAGAATCAAAGGAAAAGCAGAGATTCACTGTTGATGGACACACAACAAGTTGTGCAAAAAGGCTATATCATTCAAGTAGCACTTTAGAAGTTTCTGGCCATGGGGAATATTTAGTTGATGATCTCAAAAAGCGTATTCCAATGGAACGTTCGTTACATTGTATGTATGTCACCAGAAGAAGAAGAGGTTCCTCAGGAGGACTCAGATATGACAAAACCACTGGAAGTTCTGATGATGTCTCGTTGCTTAAAAACCACTCTCAGACTTCTTATGTTGAGAAATGTAGAACTAATTCACCTTCAGATTCTGACGTGCTTTTTAATCGAGAAATTAGCACATGTTGGTCAAGCAACACAAATGCTGATGGATCTCCTCTGATAGAGGCCTCTTCTTCACATTTTCACCGCTCCTTTTGGAAAAATCAAAATAGCTGCCCCTTTCCACTTTCTAAAGTACATTTACCCTTTCAAGATGATGATACGGCATCAGCTTCTGCAAGTGAAAGTAATACTGAAATTCTACTAAGTGAGAATGCCTCCTTAGTGAAGATCCATAGGCCACCAAGCTATAGTCTTCATGACTTGCCCATACACAATAAATTTAGCAACTGGTGTGGAGTGAAGGGCAGTCCCTCATCCTCAATAATTAGCTTGACTGGTAGTGCTGCAGATTTACAGAAGCAAATGGAAAAGAAGCAAACTAGCAAAGGAACAACTGAAACAGAAGGGAAATCCCAGCCTTGGGAAAACAGAACAAGAGAAATAGAGACACTTCGAAGAGAGCGTGCCCGGATTATGTCTGGCATACATCTGGACATGAAGCAGCACCCTCTTACTGTAGAACTTACTGAAGCAAAGCTGAATTATGGAATTGGGGAAACAGATGCACTGCTGAGAATTCTTCAGAATGGAACAGGGGAGGATCCAACTTCAGTTCCTATAAAGACACAACTTTATGGAAGGTAAATAACTTAAAATTGTTGTGGAGTCCCAAGCATTTTAAATGGAATGCCAAATGCAGCAGGGGTGGACTTTGGAGTGGGAGTGTTGTTTTTGAAGAAAATCTTAACTGGAGAAGAGAAGACTTTTGTGTGAACAAGTGTAACATTAAGATTCTCTTCCCTTAGTAAATGACTTTCTTCCGTTAAATAGGCACATGAAGACAATCGAAGCCCTGAGAAAGCAGAGGGAAGAAAGACTGAAGAGCTTTAGGAGAACGCGCAGTCTCAGTCCACAAAAGCATCTGAATCTGCTGCAGACAGTGGACACAAACCAGCGAGAACGGGATCTCCCCAGCAGACGCCGAGAGCACCTCCAGCAACTGAGAAGAAATGTAATAGAAAATACCAGGTAGGGAGACGCAAACTTCAGCTTTGAGATCCCATGATGCCCTCGGGTATACATGCATAACGCCCATTTTGTTCACTGAGGTGGATAGTGATGTGCCTTTGAGCACATAGATTCTCCTATGGCATGTCAGATGTAGAAGTGGTGAACTTCTGGGCAGAAGAGGAGTTTATTATTGTGTTCTGGAGAAGTCAGTAGCTTTCTGTACAAGTTTTGGTCACTATAATTTCCTTTTCCAAACCATTAACCGAAACAACATTCTTGTGACTTAGAGAAAACTGAGATTCCCATAGCAAAGGAAAACGCCTCATAATTCATACCTACCTAGTTCTAATCGATAATCTAAGGTAGTAAACCATAGACTTATTTTTCCATAAAGCAGGATTCTGCCCTGTTTCTTATAAATTGCTCACCAGCCTTTCCTGTTGCTCCCTTTCCAAAAAAAAGAACGGGCTTTGCATTATGCTCTAAATAGCAGTAAACTTGGGTGCTGTGAGAGCATGGAGGGAAATGAATTCAAGTCTAAGTAAGGGCACTCTGCTGAGAACTCTAGGCCCACCCTGTTTTAATTTAGAGACCGCTCTGGCTGAAGTTTGCTCCCTGGTAGTACTTAGGAAGAGAGGCTAGGTAAAAGGTGATTTGGACCCTTGTTTTACTGAGCTTTAATAGCTGAAAAACAGCACCTTAAGTTGCTCCTATATGTTAATAGGATGTTTCAGAAATGTCACTGTGATGAATACTAGACATGCACCTGGCTTCCAGTATCCAAACTTAGTGGATATGAGGTCTGCAAAAGGAGACCTGAATGTGGTGATTAAATGGTCTGTGAACTGGGGAGAGCAGGTAGAAGAGGATAAGCGATACAACTTGTGCCAAGGCTTTTTATATCATAGAATCATAGATCCCTATAAAAAGACTGTGTTAGAAGTGTCACTGAGTTGATTCATTGTGGGAGTCCCATGTCCCGTATTGAGATAGAGAGGCATGTGTTTTTCAGAGGGCAGGGATGGAAGTAAGGGATTAACTAAGAGAGATCATAAATGGGGGTTTCAGTAGAATATACATTGTTGAGTTTTGTTACTGCTGCAGATACATTTCTTCACACACAATCATACATATTGGAGGTTTTGTATTTAAATAACATCTGAGCACTATTTTGTTTTTCTTTACATGTTCAGTAGGCGGGAGAGAAGCTATCTATCCAGAAGCTGTTCCACAAAGAAGGGAGAGACAGTATTTTTTAGAAATAGTCTTGTTTTCCTTATTCGTATGATGTTCCTTTTTCCAGTGTTGAAAGAAAGCAACTCTTCTGTGATTCTTTATCATTGTCTCCTGGCATTGTAGCAGACATCTCTCTTAGCTTGTCTGTTCCCAATCCACCAATCTTTAGAGTTCAAGAACCAAAGAAGAGGACTGGCCAGCATCCTTCAGAGATTGAGCTGCTACTCCAAGACTATCAGAGGGCACGAGAGGAGGCCAAGACTGAAATTGCGAGAGCAAGGGACAAACTTCGGGAAAGAGCTGAGCAAGAAAAGAGACGTATACAGGACCAAATATTTTCTCAACTGCAGAAGGTTAGTGTTAAATTACTGTAGTTACTGAACTCTTCTGCCTCACTCATGTTAATGCAATTCCTTTTTTATTAAACTAACAATGATGGTGGTTCAACTCAAGGCTTAACTTTGCTTGTTGAGAAGATAAAAGTAATAAGAAGTAAATAGCCATAGAATCCTGGAATACTAAAACTGGAAGAGACCTTGAGAGGTCATTGAGTCCAGTCTCCTGCAGTCATGGCAGCAGCATGGACCGGCTTGATGATCCCTAATAGATGTTTGTCTGACCTGCTCTTAAAAATCTCCAGTGATGGAGATTCCACAACCTTCCTAGCCAATTTATTCCAATGCTTAACCCCCCTGACAGGTAGATTTTTTCCTAATGTGCAACCTAGACCTCCTGCTGCAATTTAAGCCCATTGCTTTTTGTCCTATCATGAAAGGTTGAGAGAAATAACTTTTTCTCCCGCCTAGTCACACCCTTTTAGGCATTTGAAAGCTGGTACCATGTCCCCTCTCAGTCTTCTTTTCCAAACTTAACAACCTAATTATTTTAGTCGCCTTCATGGATCACGTTATCTAGACCTTTAATAATTTTTGTTGCTCTTTTTTTTTTTTTCCGCATCAGGATCACACTGTTGACTCATATTTAGTTTGTGGTCCACTATGACTCTAGATCCCTTTCTGCAGTATTCCTTTCTAGACAGTCATTTCCCATTCTGTATGTGTGAAACTAATTGTTGCTCCCTAAGACAAGTACTTTGCATTTGTCTATATTGTACTTCACCCTTTTTTGCCTCAGACCATTTCTCCAGTATGCCCAGATAATTTTGAATTATAACCCTATCCTCCAAAGCACTTGTAGCTACTCCCAACTTGTCATTATCCACACACTTGATGAACGCACTCCCTATGCCATTATCTAAATCATTGATGAAGGTACTGAACAAAACTTGTCCCCAAGCTGATCCCTGAAGAGCGCCATTTGTGATGCCCTTGCAGCATGAATGTGAACCACTAGTAACTACTCTCTGAGAATGGTTATCCACTAGTTAACCACCCACTTTATTATAGCCCCATCTATGTTGTATTTCCCTAGTTTATTGAAAGGATCACACGATAGTATATCAAATGCTTTACTAAATTCTAGGTATACCATGTCTACTGCTTTCCCCCTTATCCACAAAGCTTGATATCCTATCAAAGAAAACTATCAGGTTGGTTTTTGCGTGATTTGTTCTTGACAAATCCATGCTGACTCTCACTTATCTTATTATCGTCCAGATATTCAAAGATGGAGTCTTGTTAATGTGTATTGAAAAACAACCTCGCTGATTTAATGATGCTGCTACCTCTGTGCAATATAATCATTTTGAGTAGTGACAGAGATAGCCGTGTTAGGCTGTATTATATCAAAACAAAAAAGCAGTTATGTAGCACTTCAAAGACTAACAAGACCCACTTCTTCAGATCATAGTCTCACCAGAACAGACTCACTATATAAAGCACAGAGGTCCAAACATTGTTATCAGGGTTGACAAATCAGAAGAATGGTTATCAAGGTTGGCAAATAAGAAGAGCAGAGGAACAACGGGGTGGGTGGGTGGGAGTTAGGAGTTAGATAAAACATCAAAGTATGTAAGAGAGTTCTTGTAATGGGTCAGATAATTGCTGTCCCTATTCAAACCACATGTTAATGTATCGAATTTGAATATGAATATTAGTTCTGAGCATTCTCTCTGTAGACAGTTGTTAAAGTCCCTTTTCAGTAGAACACAGAGTCTCAGGTCTTTAACAGAATGGCCCACTGCATTAAAGTGCTGGCTGACAGGTTTGTGTATTTGGAGGTTTTTGATGTCTGTTCTATGTCCATTCATTCTTTGTCGAAGAAGGTTTGCAGTCTGTCCTATATACATGGTGTATGGGCATCATTGACACATGATGGCATATATGATGTTAGTTGAGTAACAGGAGAATGTGCCTGTGATTCTGTAATTAAAGTGGTCAGGTCCAGTGATGGTATCTCCAGAATAGATATGTGGACAAAGTTGGCAATGGGGCTTGTTGAAAGTAAAAGTTCCAGGATTAGTATTACTGTGGTATAGCCTGTGGTTGCTAGTGAGAATCCTCAGAAGGTTGGGAGGTTGTCTATAGGAAAGAACAGGCCTGTCACCTAGGGCCTTCTGGAGTGTGGCATCCTGATTTAGAATAGGCTGTAGATCTTTAATGATGTGGTTTGAATTGGGGACTGTAGGTAATGACAAGCAGTATTCTGTTATTGGCTTTTTTGGGCCTATCTTGGAGTAGTTGGTTTTTGGGTATTTGTCTGTCCCTGTCAATTTTGTTTTTTGACTTCTCCCAGTGGGTGATTCAGGTTTATGAATGTTTGGTAGAGCTCTTGTAGTTTTTGGTCTCTGTCAGTAGGATCAGAGAAGATGTGATTGTATCTCAGGGCTTGACTGTAAATGATGGATCGTGTTGTGTGTGCAGCATGGAAGCTAGAAGCATGTAGGTAAGTGTAGTGGTCAGTGGGTTTCTGGTAGAGAGTGGAATTCATCAGGCCATAAGTGATTTGTACAGTAGTGTCCAGGAAATGTACCTCTGGTTTGGAGTGGTCAAGGCATAAGTTGATGGTGGGGTGCAGGTTGTTAAAGTCTCTGTGGAATTCTTCTAGTCTCTCTTTACCATGGGTCCAAATGATAAAGATGTCATTGATTGTATTGTAAGTAAAGGAGGGGTAATAGGAGACAAGAGCTGAAGAATTGATGTTGACAATCAATATGCCAAGACTCCTTAGGTTCATTCACTGTGTGATAGGATGTCTTTAAAACACTAGTGCTGGCTATTGGAGCCTGCAGCAAGTCTGCTGATACAGGCTTAATGTGGTTGAATTCTGTGTGTTAAAATTACAAGACGGAAATCTTTCCCTGTCCTTTTTAATGTTTTTCTTTCTCTCTCAGGTGGTGTATTGGTGTGTGTATTTGTCCTTTCCCCTTGTTTTGCATTTTGTCACCCTTCCTGCACACCTGGGAGTTTTGTTGGGGTTTTTTTGTCTGACTTTGGAATCATACCATGTTACCGTCAAGTCACAGGGTCCAGTTTGTGACCCTATTTCTCCTATAGCAACTCATTTGTCACTACTTAATACGAAAAGCTGCAGTAACCCTCTTGGACATTGCCCAGAGTACAGTCTGGACTATTAAACAGTTTTGCCAACTTATCTCTCAAACCTGGGGTGCCTTTTGCACTGCTTTGGTGTCAGAACCGCCACCTGTCATCTGCCAGTGCAGGCTTCAGCACATAAACTCATCCTCAGTTAAATACATGAGTACTCTGGCCAGTCACTCATGAGCTACTTATGTAAGTTCTCTAGTCTCAGCTTTGTTTCCTCAGGAAAGTGTGTCTTGTACTGTCTAATGTACTGCTGAACTATGCAAGTTTATAAAAAGTCTGTCATTTCATCAAAGAAAAACTGTATATGCAACACTATTGTTATCCTAAGTGGTGTTTTCCAAGCACTGGTTAATAGAAAACAGTAAGATAAGTTTATTAATGACAGAAAGATGTAATTGATTGCAAGTGATGATGCCTAAAAGTTCAGGTTCGTTACAAAAGAAAATAAGAGTAATATTCAAACTAATATTTAACAAGCAAATGCTTTGTTTCACCATACACAGATGTAAATTTCATAGGCTAGGTCTCTTTTCAGCTTAGGGCCACTCTTGCCTTAGTTCAGTTCTTGGAGAGTCACAGATGTCACGAAAAGCCAACCATGAATTTACTGACAAAACCAGCTGTGCATTATGTCTACAGAACCTTAGTTTAAAATTTGCTTTGAAGTATTTCATTAGTGTGTGGCTGAAGTTTCTAAAATTCCATCTCTAAAAAAATCCTTTCGTAGATATTTAAAGTGTACAATCCAAGTATTCATCTTTAGCCTTAAAGGCTTGGATCTTCAGACAGGGTTTGTGTTTTTTTTTAAATAAATCTGCAAAAGACCACGCTGATCTAAAATCAGTGGCCAGGTAAGATAACCCAGCTCCAGGGTTGTCCCACCTTCCCCACACACACTGTACCCTAACTCCCACTCCCAGCCCCCTGCCTAGCCTCCTGTACTACCACCACCCCAGCCACTCCAACACACTGCCCTGAGCCCTTTGTAAACCCTGATACCTTGCTCTGGACCTCTCATGTGCCCAAACCCTTACGCCTGAACCTCTGACATCCCCAGCACCCTGTGCTACCCTCTACACCCATTGCAACTCCCTGTCCTTGGGCCCTTCATGCACCCAACCCTGATTCCCATAGCTTCACATCCCCAGCACCCAGCCCTAACTTCTGCACGGCCTACAAATGCCAATCCCATATCCTGAGAACCTCATATACCCCATCCCTGACTCATGCACCTGCACGTCCCCCAGCCCACTGCCCTGAACCGCCCACGTGCCATCCCTTAGTTTTTTTGGTGTTTTTTCTAATTGACTCATAGATTTGTTTAGCATCTTAATGCTGAGCTGTGTGTGGATAATATGTGTTTGAGTGTGTTCACTAGCTTGAGTTGTAATGAAAGGTGATAATACAGGTACTCCAAGAGTAGCATTTGTTTTCTTTTTATTTGACTTCATATTAAATATTGTAAGCATTGCTCCTTATTAATTATCCCTTGATATATTTTTCCACACCTGTTGACTGCTTACCAATATGTATCTAAGTTATTTTTTGTACACATCCACACACTACCTCAGTATTGGTGTTGCACAGAAGAAATTTTAGCCTGCCCAAAAGAAAATCCAGTCTGTCCAAGAACGGAAAAACTGAGGAGGGAACACTGCTCCCTTGTCCCGCATGCCATTAGGAGAGCCCCTGTGCATGTGCAGGGCTAGGGGCAGCTAGAAGAGCCCTGAGTGCACAGCAACCAGAACTCAAGCATGCAGCACAGATAGGAAGGAGAGAGGTGGGGCAGCAGGGGAATTTGTGTGCTTGGGCATGGCTGCTGGAAGCAGGGATGTTGGGAGACCAGGTGGAGAGCTGGGTAGGTGGAGAAGGGCAGAGCCTGCTGGTGGGGGGCGGGTGGTGTCCACATTTATGAAAAGTGTGTGCACCTGAAATTCCTGCGCATGGACCTGCAACATCAACATTATGCAGCAGAAATGTGTAAGTTTACAATGTTGTTACATTTTACCAGGACAGGAACGCTCAGCAGATTTCAAGTCTTCAAATGATACTTCAGAAGGCATACTTTGTCTTGAACTTATCATAGTCTGTAAAAGTGGTGACCATAATACACTGCTCACCCTCTTCTCATATGTGCTAGGTAATTCAGCAGCCTGTCACTTCATTGCCTCTGCTGCCTTTAAGATGCTAAGCAGTCTGTAGGTGACTCAGATAAATCCATCACAATGTCTGCATTATGGAAGTCTGTTGAAGTTTTGCATCTGAGCTGGTAAACTAAACTTGCAACTGTCTGGTGAAAAAAATCAAAGGGTTTTTTGGTATTTTCTTATCAATCCTCTTTGCTACTTTAAGGCTCACATAGCGTAGAATCACAGAACACTAGAACTGGAAGGGACCTCAAGAGGTCATCGAGTCCAGTTCCCTGCCCTCTCAGTAGGACCAAGCACCATCTAAGACCCTGATAGGTGTCTGTCTAACCTGTTTTTAAAAATCTCCAGTGATGGAGATTCCACAACCTCCCTAGGTAATTTATTCCACTGCTTAACCACCCTGACAGTTAGGAAGTTTTTCCTAATGTTTAATCTAAACTTCCCTTGCTGCAGTTTAAGCCCATTGCTCCTTTCCTATCCTAAGAGACCAAGGAGAACAATTTTTCTCCCTCCTCCTTGTATCCATCTTTAAGGTACTTGAAAACTGCTATCATGTCCTCTCTAAGTCTTCTCTTTTCTGAACTAAACAAGCCCAGTTCTTTCAGTCTTCCCTCATAGCTCATGTTCTCTAGACCTGTAATCATTCTTGTTGCTCTTCTCTGGACCTTCTCCAATTTCTCCACATCTTTCTTGAAATGCAGTGCCCAGAACTGGACACAATACTCCAGCTGAGGCCTAATCAGCTCAGAGTAGATCAGAAGAATGACCTCTTGTGTCTTGCCCGCAACACTCCTGTAAGTGCATCCCAGAATCATGTTTGGTTTTTTTGCCACAGCATGACACTGTTGACTCATATTTAGCTTGTGGTCCACTATGACACCTAAATCCTTCACCGCAGTACTCCTTCATAGACAGTCATTTCCCATTCTATAGGTAGGAAGCTGATTGCTCCTTCCTAAGTGGAGTACTTTGCATTTGTCATTATTAAAGTTCTTCCTGTTTACCTGGGACCATTTCTCCAGTTTGTCCAGATCATTTTGAATTATAACCCTATCCTCCAAAGCAGTTGCAACCCCTCCCAGTTTTCTATCTGCAGACTCAGTAAGTTTACTCTCTATGCCAATATCTAAATCATTAATGAAGATATTGAATAGAACCAGTCCCAAAACAGACCCTTGTGGAACCCCACTTGTTATGCCGTTCCAGCATTACTGCGAACAATTAATAACTACTCTCTGAGAATGGTTATGGAGCCAGATATGTACCCAACTGATAGTGGCCCCATCCGAGTTGTATTTGCTGAGTTTATTGATATGATCATGCGAGACCATGGCAAATGCCTTACTAAAGTCTAGGTATACGACATCCACCGCTTCTCCCTTATCCACAAGACTTGTTATCCTGTCAAAAAAATACTATCCGATTGGTCTGGCATGATTTGTTCTTTACAAATGCATGCTGGCTGTTACCTTATTTTCTTCCAGATGTTTGCAGATGAATTCCTTAATTATTTTCTCCATTTTCTTTCCTGGCACAGAAGTTAAACTGACTGGTCTGTAGTTTCGCGGGTTGTTCTTTTTTCCCTTTTTATAGATGAGTAGTTACAGCTAAAGTGAAATCTTCAGTCTTTGGCAACTGTGTTTGACCACAAGTTATGTCAAGTTAGGGAATGAGTGGAAGAGATGCAAAGAGCAACAACTGGAATTTTGTCATGTGTCGTCTCCCCCCACCACCCCCGGGGCAGGCTCTGGGCAAATCTGTTACTGGTTTTGTAGTCTGGAAACTTGAATCCTTTGTCTGAAAACCAGAAGCAGCCAGATCATGACCATTTAGGATTCTCCCAGGTTGCCATACGCTTGGCCTAGAGTGACCACATCCATGGCTTATGTAATCATTTATCTGGTCTCTGTGCTTCATGCAGTCTTAGACTTCCTGCTGAACTTACCAACTTAATGTGTAGTTATCAATGTTTTGCTCTCAAACTGGGGAGACGCATCTAGTGGGGACCTGCAAGGGTTGGACCTGAGTCCAGTCCTATTCAATATTTTCGTTAATGACTAGGATAACAAAGTGGGGGATATGCTTATAAAACCTGTTGAATAACACCAAACTGGGAGGGATTCCTAGCTCTTTTAGGGGTTCGATTAAAATAGAAAATGACCTTACAAACTGAAGACTTGGTCTGAAATGAACTAGACCAAGTTCAGTAAAGAGAACTGAAGAGTGCTATGCTTTGGCAGGAAAAAAAAAAAATTCTGAGATACAGAACAGGAAATAAATAGAACCTTGTGGCATCTGTACAACTGAGCATATATGCATCTGACAAGGTGTTTTTACCCACGAAAGCTGATGCCCAAGTAAATGTCTTTAAGGTACCACAGGACTCATCCTTGCTTTTAAGAGTAGGCTAGACAAATATCATCTGTGCAGGGGGTTGTAATTGATGATCTCTTGAAGTTCCTTTTAGCCCTGCTTGTCTATGGTGCTGTCAGTAAGGGTGCTTGTTAATAGTAGGAGTGGTGGTATCTTTTGTAATGTGAAAAAATTACCCCGAAAACTGGATTTAAATTACCCAATAAGATCACTGCAATTTCTTGGAGCAGAGCTACTGCACTTATTTATTTGGCTAGATGCTATTGATGGTAAACAACTCCTGTTTTCTAGTATATTCATAGTACTGTGGCATCCTTCACAGGAAGAAGTGAAACTGAAGACACTTGTAAGCACGAGCACTTTATGTACAGATTCCAGCCTCAGTCTTTCCTCTGGCCCAACATCTGGTTATAACAGCAGCAGCGCTGCTACTTATGCTGCAAGTAAATTCAACGAACAGGAAGCACTGGTAAGAGCAGATTGCTAAAGGCTTTATTTTGGGCAAGGTTGATAATTAGTCTGGGCTTTCAGCCTGTCAAAGTCCAGATGTGCCATTGATGTTTAAAATGCAGGTCACCGTGTTAGAACTGCAAAGGAAGATGGCTAAAATGATAGTCTTCACTTCTTTAATGTGACACAAGCGTTGTATGACTTCAATTTTAAGACAGTACATTACTGCTAATGGCTCTACCATAACATGTAAGCAGAGCTTTCTCAGAGCAAAATGAAAGGAAATGGGTTTCCCTAAACTAGCTTGTACATAGATACCAGGTTTGAAAAGAAGATTTCAGGTGATAGCCATAGTATTTAATTAGGTAGTTTTAAGTTCTTTTTCCCAAGTCTTCACTGTAAACTATTTTTGTCCTCTTTTGCATAACAGATTTCTCCTGGAAGTGAAGAACTCTCAAGAGGAGATATAAGAGGCCGCTCAGTTGTTAGAAATAGTCGACTTTGTGTGTTAGAGCAACTACAAAAGAACAACACATGTGGTATGTGAAAATAATAATCTTAAATTGAGGTCCACATCATAAATCTGTATGGATTTATAATCTATTCAATCATCTAATTTTGTTTTCATTCTAGATTTTGATGCTATCTTGCCACTATGCATCTTCAAAAAACAGACAGACAAAAAACCCTTAACTACCATTGTCGAGTTACCATTTTAGTATTTTGATGTAGGTAACAAAGCAACATATTCAAACCAGAGGAGCTGAGCATAAATGCCTTGAAAAAAGGAAATTTGTGCTAGATTTTTTCAAGTGTAGGTTTACAAATTGCATTAAATACACATCCTGACTTGGGTGCACAGTGCTCTTGTTAGTTGGTATGTAGTGAAATCCTTCAGACTGTGCTACAACCTGAGTATCAGTATATGGTCTTCAGCAGATACTAGTCCTGTTGCTTAATGTATTACTGTGAGGTATTTGGGTCCCGTGGTGATGAAGCTAGTATAGTGGCCTAGGTAGAATTTTTCTGTCTATTTCAAAGACTTCTATAACTTTTTCACCCTCCACAGAGAGGAGCAGAGTTGAGTTGCCACTTCCATCTGCTAGCATCAGCCATAGGTTCACTCATGGACTAACTCTTTCAATCAGCTCTTCTTCTACAAAAGAATACCAAGATTTGTCCAAACACATTTTGGCTAATGCTACCACTGAGGTGAGTAAATGAGCAGGGTCATTATTTATTTCACTTTTTCCTAACAGAGCGTGGAGCAGATTTCCAGCAACAGAGTCAGGAAATTTACAAAGTCTACACCCTGTTGCCCATGCCAAACCTTCACCATTATGGTGCTCACCAATGTAGGCCTGACCATTTTATAGTTACTTTAAAATTCTAAATAATACACATCATTCTGAACACTACCAATCCAGCCTGGCTTCCTTTACATTTCTCTGACCATCCATAAATAATTGCTCCATAAATAATTGACCAATAAAGGGCAGGCCACAACTATCTGTCATGATAAAATAGGCTTTCTAGATAGCTGCACAAGTAGAGCAACAAATGTTTTCACCCATTCCAAGTAATTATAAAAGTTTATCAGAGTTAAACCTTCATTGTAGCACTCTAGCTGACCATTTCAACATCACTGGGATGATGATTTCATACTAATGCTTTCCCACCCCACAAATTTCAATGAAGTTTAAATATTGTGCAAAGGATATATATCTTGTACTAGAGCTAGGGAAGTTCTGACTTACCTATCCCTTTTGGTCTCTTCTGTGAGAGACACTACTTACTAGATTATTCTGGAGAGGTAGTTTTATTACTGTCCTGCCAACCTTTCCACAGTAGGCAATGGGGAGCTGTAGCCTTACCACTGTGGAATGACTGGGTATACACACCTAATTTGTACTTACATGGTTAAGACTTACTCCTCAGCCTCACTTGTTGTGTTGTTAGGCAGGTGAACACAATGTATAGCACAGACAACTCTCCAATGATTATGTCCATGAATTGTCTTTTTAAGGTTATGGCAGCTTGTTCAAATAACCTGAGGAACCTTTACAACTGCCAGGCAGCAGCTGGTTGGAAGTAAGTGTATGCCAGACATTTTCCTTTTTTGGTGTACTTTGACACACTTGATTGTTGTTAGTGCAAATACCTGGACTTTGGGTTTTTTTTTTCCCCTTTAGATACCAGTGTACAGAAAAAGAGGTACTGGTTTATTACAAAGTCTTCCCATCAGCAACGACGCATGGGTTTTTGGGAGCTGGAGTGATTGAAAGACCTCTTTCCAGTGTGTGGTGCATGGTGAAAGACCCTGCCAAAAGGCATCTGTATGACAAAACCATTAAGATAGCTCAAGTACACAAGAAAGTAACAAGCCACGTTCAACTGGGTGAGTATCAGTTGGGAGCTTTATGGCAATTGGTTCATGGCTCTCATTGTCCACTGCTAACCAGTGATTTGCTTTTGTAAATACCTGTTCTGATACTGTATATATAGGATCAGATCTTCAGCTGGTGTTAAGCTGCTGTAGTAACATTGATTCACAGACGCCCAGGTTCTTTTGAACACCCTTCTTATAGAGCTCAGACACTTTGGCTGCATCTATACTAGCAAGTTCTTTCAAAAGATTTTTTCAAAAGATGGGGGGCTCTTTTGAAATATCCCACGGCACGTCTGCACGCAAAAAGTGTTCTTTCGAAAGTAAACCGAAAGAACACAGCACTCCTTTGAAAAGCGTTCTTCCACTCCTGTTTCAGGAGGAGTGCCTTCTTTCTAAAGAAAACATGTAGCACTCCGCAGGGCCCTTCTTTTGAAAGAGCAGTCTTCATGGCACCTGATTTTTTTGATCCCGGCCTGTTCTTTCAAAAGCGCATGGGCTGTGTGGATGCTGTCTTTTGAAAGAGCAGATCACTCTTTTGATCCACATTTTTGTATGTGGACATGTGCTTTCGAAAGTTCTTTTGGAAGAGATCTTCCAGAAGGGTTTCTTTCAAAAGATCTCTGTAGTGTAGACGTACCCTTAGAATAAAGGAAAGATTCATTGGCACTGCAAACCCTCCGTAATGAGGAAATTCAAAGCCAAAGTGTTACTTTTGACCATTATTTTTTTTTCTAAAAATTGATCTTATTGTCCAGTGTGGTGAGAATATTCAGTATTTTATTGACCTCATGTCATATACAGGTTGCACCTCTAAGGTTCTGCTGACCAGGCTCAGGGAGCTCCCACCTACTGCAGGGGACAGAGTTAGAATCCCTTGGCTGTCCTGCAGCCATGGAGAGCAGGCCTGATTACCCTGACAGGGATGCTGATGCCATAGCAGCCTGCGGAGCACCAGCTACCTGGGGGCAGAAGCCCTCGATGGCAAATTCTCTTGTTCTACACCTGTCAGGTCCTGACCAGGTTGTTGTCCTAGGGAGGTGCAACCTATATTAGCTTCTGTAGCAAACTGTAAGTGGTTGGGAAAATAAATGTTTTACTACTTTGCATTTTACTTCATCTAAATGTGCATGGCTTTTGACAGAAAATAACATTGCCTACAAAGTCATGAGACCAAATCTGTAACAAGGGTCTTTTAAAGTAGCTGATTTCTGAATTGTTGGTTTCATGTCACTGCTGACTGAAGGAGATGGCTTTCCTTTCATTGCTCTAATCCAGAGATGTGTCTCTAATTCTATTGGACAGAGTCAGCAGTGGCAGAAACCATAGAGATTGGGTGCAATAGGCTGTCTTTTGCACTAGTCTGTGTTGCTTTTTCCAGCATGGACAATTTAATACACAGACATTTGTAAGTCTTGAAGGCAGAGATGAATTGCACAGGTCAGGAGTAGGTTTCTTTTTTAAAAAAAAAAAACAAAAAAAAACCTTATAGCAACATGGCTACCTGCTTCTAAGTGTGATTTTTCCCTCCTTCCTTCCCCCCTCTGTTTCTTACAGTATATTTGGTGAGTGACACTTCATTGTGTTATCTAAAACAGCCACGGGATTTCTGCTGCATCACCATAGAGGCCAAAGAGGTAAATTTAAGCTACGTATTAGAAAGTACAGAATCTAAATTGTTTGATTACAGTTAAAAAAGATGGACTATGGGGAAAGAGTCCATAGTTGTACACCCTTATGAATTACAGACAGCACAAGGACCCGGAGTCCTTAGTGGTGTTTGAGAGTTCAGGTGCTTACCCTCAACTTCTAACCTGATTCCTTATATGGCAAGGTAGATTTATATAGAGAGCAAAATAACTTGGAGAGGTTGAATCTTGAACAGCGTGTATGGCTGGTGCTGCTGAAAATCAAGTTTGTAGAATACCAGAGGGAATGTTTTTCCAGCCCTGTCTGCTGATGCAGAAAGTCAGATGCTTTGGCAATAAACAGCTCTGGAAGGAGTGAGTACAGCATAGAGGTTCTGCATCTTGGCTCAGCACAATAATATACTTCTATTAATACGGGAGCAGGGTTTGTGGAATAACCCAGTATAGGGAGGATGCTAGAGCAAAGATGTAAGCAACAGCACTGCCCTTAAGCTGTGGCTACACTTGGCCAAAATTTCAAAATGGCTATGCTAATGGCCAAATCACAGGATACTAATGAGGTGCTGAAATGAATATTCAGCACCTCATTAGCATGCTGCCAGCCCCAGCACTTCGAGAGCACCGCGTTTCACTCTTGTGCAGCTCAGACACATGGAGACCCTGCAGACTTTGAAATCCCCTTATTCCTATCACCTGAAAATAACATTGCTTATTAGCTGATAGGAATAAGAGCATTTCAAAGTCTGCAGGGTCCTTTCAAAAAGGATCCCTGTGTAGCCAAGCCCCATGCAAGCAAAACACTGTGCTTTCAAAGTGCTGCTGGCAGCAGGCAACATGCTAATAAGGCGCTAAATATTAATTTCAGTGCCTCATTGGTATCCTGCGATTTGGCCATTAGCTTGGCCATTCTGAAGTTTTGGCCAAGTGTGGCCACAGCCTTAGGGTTGTTAAAGAGTCATAGTTCCAAAAGCTTCACTATTCACACCTGACAGTAATACAGCAGTAAAGAGAGCAGGGTATAATATCTAGATCTTCCGAAGATTTTATCTCACACCATTTGGAGTGAGGAATGCCTGAAAAATGACCGTGAAGGCATCAGAATAAACTAAAAACATCTAGTAATGTTTCCTAGATTTCTAGGCTAGAAAGGACCATTGTAAGAATGATTATGTTCATTTGCCCATATAATTTCTCTCAGGAATTTATTGAATTTCTGGTTATTTAGTTAAAGTATTAACTTAAGATACCTGAAACATTAATAGTCAAAATACAATTTTAAAGTACCAAAGTTTATATGATGTTTACAAATTCAAGTCATTTTATCAATTTAGTACATAATGTTTATATAAAAATAAGTTGACAGAGCCTCAACCAAATACAATTTTAAAATGGCCTTCCTGCATTATTCATAGCCAAGCATCTGGTTTAAAAACACCACACAGACACACAAATACCAAGTGTGCATTTAGGCTGCAATATGGCATTGAAGCACAAGCAGTCCAATTGACTTCAGTTGGACAACTCAAATGCTAAACATTAAGCTTAATGATTGCTGTTGCTGGACTGAGATACTAATGACTTAAACAAGCTTTAGGTTCTCTGCAGATTCACCATGAAATTTAAACAATCACTAACCTGAGCCTATTTCAAGTGTTGTCACTTAATTATTTAAAAATTTGGTTAAACCGCTCTCAAAACTTTACACAGAATTTTTGTGTGCTTACCATGCATTAACTGGCTGCGTGAACCTTGCTTCTGCACACCAAGAGTTCAGCAGGGTGCTCTGATATACATTAGACTCCGTATGGCAACTGTGCCCAAGGAAGATTAGGGCTGTCATTCACATCCTGGCTAGCTGTGCACATAGGCAAGCCTTCACTATATATGCATGCTTTCTTTCACCTAACTTTACAGCACATCAGCGGTTTCCTGTTAGTGTTGTTATCAATTTGTTATACATTCATCCCTTGCTATATGAACACAACTGGTTCCCAAATGTCTGCTCATAGGCAAAAACTCATAAGAGCGACATTAAATTGCCATTAAAATAAATGTAAAAGTCTCCCATTTGTTCACAGTGCTTGTAACTTGACATAAACCAGTTGAGTTTAGGTACTTTTCTGATGTATTTGAATAGTTTGGCACCAGAAATAGGATGTAGAGCATGTGTGTAGAGCAGGGATTCCCAGCCTCTGGGTTGGAACCCAAACATGGGTCACCATTAGATTTAAGGTCACCAGCTGAGCAGGTCCAAGCTGTATGTAGCTGTTCTTCCTCGAGTGTCCCCGTGGGTGCTCCACGATAGGTGTCGGGCTCGCCCCGGCGCCGCAGATCGGATCTTTCCAGCTGTTTCTGCCGGACCACGCATGTGCCGGCGCGCGCCGCTCCCCTCCGCACTCATGGCCACATGCGCGATCCGGTCCCCGCCAGTTCCTTCTTAACCACCATCGGCTGCAGACGGAATCTGCTCAGGCTGCGGCCAGAGTCAGCATATTTAGAGTTTTTCAGAGTTTGAGAGTTTCTTTTCAGAGTTCTTAGTTAAATTGTTTGTTTCTTTATTGCAAAAAATATATAAGTAGAAAGTCTTAGTAATGAGAAGGAGGAGCGGAGGCAACCGGGGGACGTGAAGGCCAGTAGGCCTCCTGCTGCGGCAGGCTGGAGTCAGTGAGAGGGGAACAGGCACAGAGAAGGTGCTAAGTACCCTATTAACAGCTCAAAGACTCACCGCAATGTCCTCTTCAGGATTCAAGAAGTGTGAGTCGTACCGCGAAGCTGTGCCGGCCTCTGATGGGCACAGTCAATGTATTAGGTGCCTGGGGGAATCACACATCACCCAGAAATGCTCCTTCTGTGCAAAGCTCACGACCAGAGCCAGAAAGGATAGAGAAATGCGGCTGAAAATGCTGCTGTTTGATAAGGCCCTCCAGCCAGACATGCCGGAGAGGCCTCAACCGGAGGGACCCACAGGGCTCCATAAAAGGAAGGCGGTGTCCCTCACCCCCTCGGTGCAGAAACGGAGGAAGCTCTCTCCAGCCCAATCCCTGCCGGCGGTCACAGTGAGCAGGGTGGGCATAGCACACAGCCCCCAGCCACAGTCACAAGCAAGCGGCAGCGCAGCAGCGCATGTGGCAGAGGCTGAGCCTCCGATTACTAAGCAGCCGGCCCACACATTCAGAGTGGCAGCCAGGCAAGCGCCGGAACTGGTGGCACCACCACAAGCAGCACAGACCCCCGCGGCACCAACAGTGCAGGGCCAACAGGCACGTAGCCTGCAGGCACTGGAGAAGACCACCCGCGCGGCACCGCAGATGAGCGTCCCGAGCGCAGCGCCGACAGCGGGGCCGAGATCCCTGGCACGGGGAGGGACGGACCCAGCCCCGCAGGGGAGGGGAAAGGCAGCAGCGAAACCTGGCACTGCAGCCCTTCTCTGGACAGGGCTGCAGGGCTGCTCTCAACAAGTCCTCCCCTTATGCTGCGTACACCAATCAGGAGACATGGGTCTCCCCCAGCATACCCAGAGCCGCCTTCTCCGTTCCTCCAACCAACGTCACCATGGCTCGGGCCACCCTTGCCTTTTCTGGGATTTGACCCTCTGGAGTACTACCACAAACCAGTTTCACCATTGTCTCAATCATCCAGACGATCTCGCTCCCCCAGACATCGGGGGTATGCACCTCGAGAGTGGTCCAGGTCTCCATCCCAGGAACCATGCCCGTGCTGCCACGGTTGTCCTTATCACGCTGGGCATAGACACCACAGGCATACACCCAGGGGCAGGTCCCCCTCGACCGCCCAGTACCCCCGCAGGCACTCACGGACGGGGACGGAAACACAGCTGTCTCAAGGGAAGCTGATTTTGGAACCCCGAGATTTTCCCTCGCAAGCCTCCAGTGAGAGGGTGTACCACTGGCAGCAGGACCCTGAGAGTTCAAGGGGGGGTCTACCCTAGTGGTTCCTCCCTGTCCTCCCCTGACAAGGCTACGGCCCCCGGGGATGTTGCCCCCCTGCACGACCTCAAACAGTTTCAGGAGCTGTTTAAAAGGGTGGCTTTCACGCAAGGCATCCAAACAGCAGAGGTGCAGAAGTACCACCACAAGCTCCTCAAAAACCTGAGGCCTCTGGCCTCGTCCAAAATCGCTATCCCGCTCGATGAAGCAATCATGGAGTCTGCTACTACTATATGGCAGACCCTGGCTTCCGCTCCACCTATAAACAAGAGGGCGGATAAGAAATACTTCATCCCAGCGAAGGGCATGGAGTTCCTGTTTAGTCACCCACAACCAAATTCTCTGGTGGTAGAATCATCTCAGCAGAGATCGAAGACTTCCCAGTACAAAGCGGGGCGAACGGATAGAGATGCCAAGAAGCTAGAGCTATTTGGCAGAAAGGTATACTCCTCCTCCACCCTGCTGCTGAGAGTGGCTAATTATGCAGCACATCTAGTGAACCACAAATTTCGACAATTACTCCAGGCTTACTTCTCTCATGGCTTCACTTCCAGAAGATAAGAAGCCGGTGCTGAAGGCCATCGTGCAAGAGGGCTATGCAGCTTCAAGGACGGGAGTCCAGATCGCCCTGGACGTAGCGGACACGGCGGCACGCTCAACGGCTACGGCAGTGGTCATGCGCAGGCAATCCTGGCTCCAGACATCGAGTATCCCGAGGGATCTGCAGGCAAAAATTGTCGATCTCCCTTTCGACACGCAGAAGTTGTATGCAGAGTCAACTGATTCGGTCCTTCATTCCAGTAAAGACTCAAGAGCCACACTCAGAACCCTGGGTATTTATACCCCTCCATACAGAAAGAGAAAGTATTACCCTCAACAAAGGCGATACCCATACTAACCTCAGCGTGCTCAGTACCAACGGGGCTACGACCAAGGGCGGCATCAACAGCAATAACAGCATAGAACTCCTAGGCAACGTTCCCAACAAGGACGTGCATCCTCGGGGCAGGCCCAAAGGCAACAAGTTTGACGGACAGGTCGAGGGCTGCACTATTACTACCATCGCGCAATGTCATCCACAATTAATGTTCCATCATCACCTCCGACCGTTCCACTCACAATGGCAAAAGATCACCACAGACAAGTGGGTACTAGAGATCATAGCCACGGGTTATGTGATCCCCTTTCAGTCACGCCCACCACCAAGAGCTCCGCCCAGGCCTCATCTCAGGGATGCCTCCCATGAGGCGAAACTCAAGCACGAGGTGGACCACCTGATGCTTATAGGGGCGGTGGAAAGAGTGCCGGAGCGACTCCAGGGGAAAGGGTTTTATTCACGATACTTCCTCACAGAGAAGAAAACAGGAGGCTGGAGGCCCATCTTAGATCTTCGAGGCCTCAACCGGTACTTGCGCAAACAATGCTTTCGGATGATCACAGTCGCCTCTATACTCACGGCACTGGATGATGGAGATTGGTTTACAGCCCTCGATTTACAAAATGCGTATTTTCATATAACAATCCACCCGGCTCACAGACGTTTTCTCCGGTTTATGGTCGGCAAAGAACATTTCCAATACAAAGGTTCTGCCATTCGGCCTCTCCTCGGCCCCCAGAGTCTTTACCAAGACCCTGGCAGTGGTGTCAGCCTACCTGCACAGACAGGGGGTATTTATATTCCCATATCTGGATGACTGCCTACTGAAAGGGGCCTCGAAGGCGGAGGTACTACGCATGATACGCGTAACAGCAAACACATTTTCTTCGCTGGGCCTGGTCATCAACCTTGCGAAGTCAAAGATCAACTCCACACAGGACATACAGTTCATAGGGGCACGCATAAATTCTATCACAGCACGGGTTTATCTACCCGACGCTCGCTTTTGCGCCATCGGTTCCCTGGTACAAATCATTACATACAGCCCCACGGTGCCGGTTTTAACGTGCTTGCAGCTGCTCGGCCACATGGCAGCGGCAACGTTCGTGGTACAGAACGCCAGATTGCATATGCGCAACCTACAACATTGGCTGGCGAGCGTTTACAAGCCGGCATCCCATACCGTCCGCAGGGTGGTATCGCCAACAACAGAGGTGCACAGATCCCTGCAATGTTGGGTAAACCCCAAGAACATGCTAACAGGGGTACCCTTTCACCAACCTCAGATCTCTATTTTTCTCACCACCGACGCCTCCCACATAGGGTGGGGAGCACATATTGGCGAAAAGGTGACGCAAGGACTGTGGTCCCCTACAGAACAGTCACTGCATATAAGTATACTGCAGCTCAGAGCGGTGTTCAATGCCTGCAAACACTTTCAAGACCACATACAAGGCAAGGTAGTCGGGATCAATACAGACAATCTCCCCACCATGTTTTATATAAATCGACAAGGTGGAGCTCGATCCCGTGCCTTATGCGCGGAAGCAGTCCGGCTGTGGAACTGGTGCATCGCCAACAATATAATGTTGAAAGCCTCGTACTTACCAGGCGCTCACAGTGTGAAGGCAGACCAGCTGAGCAGGCACTTCGCACTCACACACGAGTGTCAGAGCCGCTCTGATCTGCTACGACTGATTTTTCATGCATGGGGGTTTCCCCAGGTAGACCTGTTTGCCACTCAGCACAACAAGAAGTGCCCCCAATACTGCTCCAGGGCAGGACTGGGGCGGGGGTCCTTCGGGGATGCGTTCGCGATTTCGTGGAAGGGCCCACTGCTTTACGCATTCCCCCCCCACGGTGCTTATCCACAAGGTCCTGCAGAAAGCCAGAAGGGAGAGAGCCCGCATGATCCTAGTGGTCCCCACATGGGATCGACAGCAATGGTTCCCCTTGCTTCTCCGCATGTTGGATCGTCCACCGCTTCCCCTTCCGGTAGCGCCGGACCTGCTCACGCAGGCCCAGGGGTCCATAGTGCATCCACGCCCCCGAGGCCTGCGCCTACAAGCATGGTTAATCCATGGCTCAGCTCCCTAGAACGTACATGTACGGAGGGAGTACAACAAGTCCTAGAAAGTAGCCGAAGGATCTCCACCAGGAAGACCTACAAACAGAAATGGGCTCGATTCACTGCATGGTGTTCCACCAAGCAGTTAGCTCCCCTTGAAGTGCCCATACCTGTCCATACTAGAATACTTACTGGACCTCAAGAGAGGCGGGCTCTCCCTCTCCTCGTTGAAGGTCCATCTCACCGCTATATCGGCTTTTCGGCATGAAGAGGAAGGGCCCACGGTGTTTGCCCATCCTATTGTTACCAGGTTCCTGAAGGTGCTGGTAAACCTGTACCCCACTCGGAAACTGCTTCCACCATCGTGGAGCTTGGACCTGGTGCTCAGCGTGCTAACGGGACCACCCTTTGAACCCTTAGCCACCGTTTCCCTCTGTCTCCTTACAATAAAGACAACCTTCCTTCTTGCAATCTCGTCAGCTTGCAGGGTGAGTGAGCTTGCAGCAGTTATGGCAGCGCCGCCCTGCACGGTATTCTCAAAGGAGGCGGTAACCTTACGGCTGCACCCAGCCTTTGTTCCGAAAGTTTCTTCAGAGTTCCATCTTAACGAACCTATAGTTTTACCCTCGTTTTACCCGAAGCCTCATAGCTCCAGCAAGGAGGCATGCCTGCACCTCCTGGACGTGAGGAGTGCGTTGGCCTTCTACATAGACAGAACTAAGTCTTTCCGGAAAATGGACAGACTCTTAGTCTCTCTCGCTCCCAGGTCAAAGGGAGAGGTTCTCTCCTCACAGAGAATCTCGAAGCACATTGTGTCCTGCATAAAGATGTCCTACGAACTTCGAAACACTCCTTTACTGGCCCCGCCTAGGGCTCATTCCACCCGGGCGGTGGCGGCATCAACAGCCTTTTTCAAGGGCATTGCGCTAAAAGACATCTGCAGAGCGGCAACCTGGTCATCCTATGACACCTTCGCCAAGCATTATGCCCTACACCGGGTATTCCAAGAGGATACCCGCCTCTCGACAGCGGTCCTTTCGGGGGCAAGCCGCACATAACCCAATTACCCACTGCCTTTCTTGGGTTACTGCTGGGTAGTCACCTATCGTGGAGCACCCACGGGGACACTCGAGGAAGAAAGAGAAGTTACTCACCGTAGTAACGATGGTTCTTCGAGATGTGTCCCTGTGGGTGCTCCACCACCCGCCCATCCTCCCCGCTTCGGATCGCTGTTTGGTGTTTTTCAGGAGCATCCGAGGCAGTTGGTCAAGGAACTGGCGGGGACCGGATCGCGCACATGGCTGGGAGCGCGCAGGGGAGCGGCGCGCGCCGGCGCATGCGCGGTCCGGCAGAAACTGCTGGAAAGATCCGATCTGCGGCACCGGGGCGAGCCCGACACCTATCGTAGAGCACCCACAGGGACACATCTCGAAGAACCATCGTTACTACAGTGAGTAACTTCTCTTTAAACAAGCCATTTGCAGTTTCTTAACACTGCTGTCTCAGGCAGATATCTATCACTAGAGATAGTAACAGAGAGATAGCCATAGAGAGGGAGCCATGCTAGTCTATATACTATCAAAACAAAAAAGCAGTCAAGTAGCACTTTAAAGAATAACAAAAAAATTAGGTGAGCTTTCGTGGGACAGACCCACTTCTTCAGACCATAGCCATACCAGAACAGACTCAATATTTAAGGCCTAGAGAACCAAAAACAGTAATCAAGGTTGACAAATCAGAAAAAAAAATATCAAGGTGAGCAGATCAGATGGTGGGGGGCAGGGTCAAGAATTAGATTAAGCCATGTATGCAAAAGAGCCCCTATAATGTCCCAGAAAATTTGCATCCCAGTTGAAACCACGTTAATGTGCTGAATTTGACTATGAAAGAGAGTTCACAAGTTTCTTTCCAAAGCAGACTGAAAAATTCTTCTTCAGTAAGACACAAACTCTTAAGTCAATGGCCCACTCCATTAAAACTGGTTTGTGAATCAGGAATGTTTTGATGTCTGTTTTGTGCCCATTAACTCTTTGAGAGAGTTTGAAGTCTGTCCAATATACAAAGCATCTGGTCATTGTTGGCACATGATGGCACATATGATGTTAGCTGAGGAACATGAGAATGTTTCTGTGATTCTGTCAATAACCTGGTTAGGTCCAGTCATGGTATCACCAGAATAGATATGTGGACACAGCAGGCAGCGGGCTTTGTTGCAAGCACAGGTGAGTAAATTTAAGCTACTTTATTGCAAATGACAACAAAAAAGTCATGTAGCACTTTAAAGACTAACAACAATTTATTAGGTGATGAGCTTTTGTGGCACAGACCCACTTCTTTAGATCATAGCCATACCAGAACAAAAACAAAATAGATAAAGCACAGAGGTTCTAATAAATTATTTTGTTTGGCTTTCAAAGTGCTACATGACTGCTTTTTTTGTTTCTCTCTGTCATTATTGTGAATGGATTGGTCACTTTTCCTTGTAGCTATAAGGAAGGAATCCTATTACAAGACAAGCCTCAGAGCTTTTTTTTTTTTTTTTTTTTTTTTGGTTAAATGAATGGATACAAGCTGGTAGAGGCCTTTACCTTTCCTCAGGAGTACTACACAGCAGTAGCAATTTGGACCAGACTGTGTCTCGGTATATTACGTGCAACTCTAACTCAAACAGTGTCCCAAAAGTTTGCATTCTTTTGTCATCTCTGCTCTAAATAAGTGTTTTTGGCTCTCTCATATGCAGGAAACCTTGTCGATTTTAGCTATTCAGTCCATCTACGATGAGTCCATGCCTCATCCTTGTAAAGAAATGGTACGAGGGGAGATTCTGCCGAGTGCTTGGATATTGGAACCTGATCAAGTAAATGGAAAAGACTTCACAAGAGTAATTTACATGGCACAGGTGAGAGATTTCATGCAACTGTTTTTTATATATCCATTCTCTATAGCTGCGTCTAAGCACTTTCTGATGTCACCTAACCTATTTCTGCGGTGTTATTACAGAAGTAAAATTAACATTGGTCCCAGTAACTACCACACACAATTTTCAAATGCTGCAGTGATAGTTTGGCAGATTTTAAATCATACTATGTTCATTTGTGAGCACAATGGTATGTGGATCATATGACCTCTGAACCGCTTTTAAGATATTACGGCAACAAACTTGTTTCAATCATGTCAAGACCCATTATTCTGTGCAGGCAGGCCCCTTTGATATTACAGCATCTGAAGACTGGTTTATACAGCATGTTGTGTGTCCCATGTCTTACCTATAAGATTTTGAGTAAGCAAAACCTATACAGCACCCACGTGTAATGTACTGAGCTCCAATAAGTGCCCTATGTCCTAGTGTTAGACAGGTAGTGGTTTCTACTAACTTGCAGAATCTAGAAGGCATAGTTTCCACTCTTAGTTTTTCCAGCTGTAAAACAGATACACTTACCTGTACAGAGAGCTCTCAAAACTGACTTTGTGTAAAGTACTTTTTCATTTTTGTGGCTCTGCAACTGAAAGTAAACCATGTCTGAATTTTCTTGCAGCTTTTATTAAAAAAAAGCCAGAATGTAGAAAGAATGAGATTGAAAATACTACAATATCATTATGCAAGATCTCTGACAGTATCATGTTTGTTTCAGCCCCTATCTCATCGGGGGGGTCCAGACAGGCAGTGAAAGTGAGTAAAGGAGAGAGCATGTACTGGCACTGCACTGAGAGATGACAAATTAGAGAGATCATAGTAGAAGGCTTACAGATTAGTGAAGATAAAATTAAGCTTGCCCCCTTGCATTATCACAAAGGGTGAAGTCCATGAATCTGACTGGTAACAAATTTAAAGATAATACAATGAAATGGAAAATTACTATCCTAGTCCCCCACTTCCATGACAGAGAACTCATGATAATTTGTATTATTGTGCCAGCTACAACCAAAGAACAGTGGTAACTCCATCCTCTGTTGCCAAGTTGAGCGAGAAACAGGCTAGGGGGTAAGAGACAGGATACCCCTCAAATTTCAATGGATTATGGTACAGATATGTTACATTTGTAGCATCCAGACTAAGCCTGTTTACTTATGTTGAAACAATTGAAAGGAACTGTATTGTGTAGGAATGTTATCCTCAGAGCTAAAATAGAATTTAATGCAGCTTAGCTTTTTTCTGCTTAAGATACTTCATCCTCATTCTCCACTTGTCTGTTCTATTGCATCTCTGTCCATATATTTTGATATAAAAATCATTGTTTACAGTACACTTTCAGTGAGTAAGAGCTTTAGTTTGGCTACTTAATTTTCTGGAGCATAGTGTAGACTGAATTTGCATAGTTTTTCAAAGTAGCTAGTTCATGAATTTGGAGTTGACTTACTGAGCAATTAGTCTCAAACTACAGGTTTGCTCAAACTGTACCTAAGCACTGCACTTGACAGAGTTGACTCTTATACAGCATTAGTGTGATGTAGGCAGACAACTTTAGTGGCATAACTGAAGTCTGAAGCTAAACTTATCTTTTTCTTTGTAATTAATACTTTTTGAAGACTCTCTTCATTATAGAGGATAACATTCATATTCTTAGACTGTGTGGCCATTGGAAACACTCAATGGGAAAAGTCTTAACTCATGTACTCACAAAAACCCTTCTGTTCTAATTTCTGTAGGTTGATCTTGGTACTCCCGCTATCCCTGCACGGCTTGTGAATTCCATTGCTAAGCGACAGCCTCTGGTGATTGCTAAGCTAGCCCAATATTTTGCTGGTTAATGTGTCTGGTTCTGTGCCTATCTTTGTTACAGTGGGAGAAAGCAGATAAGTACCAGGGAACAAAAAGGAAAATCTTTATCCTCTTCTCATACAGTAAAATTTTGGCTTAGAAAACATTTTCAGTCATGCCCCACTTAAGAACTGGAGCTGAGAAGCAACAAGCTACTCTGGCAAGTACAAAGCTACCCCGGAAACAATCCAGGAATCATTGTTCAAAGAGTAAATGGGGTACCTGCCCTTGCCAGAGCACTACCTGTACTTGCTGTTCAGTAGGGGGAAGAAATGCTGCCTGTAGAAAATCTGTCAGCAAAGGTAGAGAGCCCTCACCTTGCAAGCAATCACCATCTATATGCAGAACTCTGCTTGGATGTAAAAGGTAGGTTTATCTTGGCACAGTTAAAATATTTTAATAGTATGACCAATTCGTTGCCCTACATGCCACTTGAATGAAGACCTATGTCTAGTCTTTCAGGTTGAACACTGGCCCCAAAAAACCCAAAACCATACCACTACAGGAGACTCAATGTATTACTGCTCTACTACGTGACATTGCAATGCAGAATTAGGTGCTTTGAAGCGAAGAAACCAAATTAGCAAGTTGTAAAGCAAGATTTAAAGAGAGTAGAAATGACCATTCAAACTGTCTCTGGAATTGAAATCCTACAAACACAAAACATTTAAATATTGTCCATTCTTTTTCCTCACTTGTACCAAAGTAGATTCTCTAGCCTCTGACATTGGCTACAATGGGACAGTTGCCAAGGTGCAAAACCCTCCTCTTCATAGTAACCTCCCAGCAGTCCAAATGAGCTCAAAAGCAGGAGAAAATCTCCAACTGTTTTGTCTGCAGCCCCAGCTTTAAAGTTTCAAAGTCTTTATATCATTTTAAAAATAAGGGACTAGGTTTCATCCAGCTGTAGTTCTGGGTAAAGTATTTCAACACTGCAATAGCAGACAACTTACAATATACAAGGCAGCTTGGAACGGGTAGAGGTCCACAGTGTTCAATGTAGTACTGCACTTTAAATGTGATGAATGGGTATTGATTGTATCAAGCATCTAACTTCAGTATAGTAGCAAAGGCTGATTCTCTTAGTTTCCATGATTAAGTTAAGCAACAGTCATGATTCTTCCCCCAAGTCCAATGCCCCTTAAGGTGAAAGTCTGACTTCAGTTTAAGTGTGCAGTCCACTTACTTCATTGAAGTTGTGTTGCTGAACAATGGGCAGAATCATAGTAAACTAAATACCTGTGTGTCAACCAGTTCATTAAATGAAGTAAAATATTCAGATCTCATCTTTGTTCTTGAGCGACAGGGATGAGTATTTCTAAGCACCTACTCATAGACCACCACTGTTGAATTTGCTTCATTAAACAATCACCCACCTGTCAGAGAAAACAAGTTACAGAAATAGCTGTTAGTAAGGCTATGTCTCTGCCTTTGGACTGTGGATGCTCCCTGGGTTTTGTTGACACTAGCAATCTGTTCACAGAAAACCCTGTCTGGATTATGGCCGGGGGCTCTGTCAGGCTGGGACCCGAAGCAGCCCTGTGGGCTGTGCTGCCTGTTGGCCATTTTGGTCAAGAGGAGTGGCTGGGCAGTCTGGCTACTCTGTTGACAGAGCAGCTCGCTCTTGCTTGGCAATTTAGTGATCAGTTGACAGAAGTTTTGTCAGACAATATCTGCTATCAACAAATCCTTGTAATCCAGAATAGTGAAAAACCTTCAATTCAGACTTCATCGTAAACACAGCACTTCGCCAATGGGAAAGTGCCAATAAGCTATTTTATTATGGCTAGACAGGGAAAGGTATGAAATCTTCCTGTAGCCGATCAATTATTTATTTGCCGTTTAATTGAAAGGTTTGCTTGTTTTCCCTTATTTTGGACATGGCACGCTGTTAAATGACAATTTTTTCAGAAACAACACCTAGAAAGACTCAAGGAGACAACTGTGCCTATTGAAGGATATCTTATTGTACAGTGCATCAGATGTTTATTTTTATAAATGCATATGACTGTTTACAAATTAAGTTATTTATATATATATATATAATGCTTGTTTTGAAGCTTTTTATATGCTGCTGAAGCTAATTTTTATTTTTACTGGTACCCAATTAAGCTTTTTTTAATACAGTTGTCAATTGATACTAAATAGCCTATTTATATAAATGTTTTCTTTTGCAAATATAACATTTTATGATACTGATAGTGTGTGGGAATGGTTTGTTTAGAAGAAATGTGGAGAAAAAAATATTTCATGTATTTGTGGTAAAGACTAGTCAGAAACTTCCTGTCAGTATTTCACTATCACAGCAGCAAATTTGAATGACAGTGAATCAAACCAGTCCTACTGTACCATTGCTCATCTCACTCTCAAGGATGGCTATTTTCATATCCACAATAAATTGGATTTTCTACAAAAAGAGACCACCACCTTTTAAGCACCATTCCTTGTCTTGACTCTCCATGCTTTGTCTACTCAGCAAGACACTTTCAGCCTCTCACAAAATGTGAGCTCTCCTAATGGTCATTGAAACAATTCAGTTTAAGTTTTTTGGTTACTTCCTAAAACAAATTATTTAATGAAAAGATTAGTTCAGCTGTAGGCTTTCCATCTAATAGCCTCTAAATGAGAAATTAGAGGTATTAATCTAATTTGCTATGAAAAATAACCAGCACAAAATATTTGCAGTTCCTTCAAAGCACTGTGTGCATAGATAGCTTCTTCCATAATAATTCACTCACCTTCACGCTATTTATTTTGAGATGCTGAAATTAGTACTGAGTTTTGTTCAGACTTCAAAATGCCCTTTGGGGAGGCGTGGGCAAAAGCAGAGTATGGCAAGCCATCCACGCGCAAGAAATGTGGAGTTGGGATGGGGGAAGGTTTCTCAGTGAGGGGGATGGAGGTGGTTCTAGGGGGTGACTAAGAGATCTGGAATGTGGGAGAAGGTTCCAGCTGGAGTGCAGGAGCCAGGCTGTGCTTACAAGATGCAGTGGCATAGCTCCTGTCTGGCCAGGTAGGCTTGGTATCTCTCCTTGATCGCAGCCCTCAAAGAAGGCAGAAGGGGTTCCTCTCTAAGACAAGGTTGGGGAACCTTTTTGGGCCAGAGGCCACAAAAAGTGAAGGAAAAATCTTGCTGAGGTGGGCCCTGAGACATCTCACACACACACACATGCGCCCCCCCGCCCGAGGCTCCAGCACCATGGGCAGGAGGGTGGAGAAGTGGGGACAGGTACAGGAGTCCACCAGACCAGATGAACTCTTGTGGGGCATGTCTTGGGAGTAAAAATGGAGGGGGAAGAGGTCAGTGGGTGGGAGGGTGTCTGCTGGAGAGCAGGGGTGGAGTTTGGTTGTCAGGGGGACAGCTTACAGGAGGGAAGGTTCTGGATGGGAGGAAAGGTGCATAAGTGGGTTGGGAGCAGCAGTGGGGGGAATTCAGGAACAGGGTGGAGGGCTGGGCAGGAGGAAGGGTGCAGGAATAGGTTGGGGGTGTCTGAGCAGGAGTGGAAGCTTGGGGATGCGCACTGCCAACACCCCTTCCCGCAGCTGGGCAAACAGCACACCAAGGGGAAAAGTGCCCCTCCAGGGAGCTTTTTTCTCCACCACTGCCAGGCAGTGCCTCCCCCACCCCCAGCTGGCTTGAAGTCAGGGTAGAGGAAACCCCTCTGTCAGCAGCACTCCACTGCTGTTCCACCAGCTGGGGAAGGAGAAGCAGCAGCGATGCCACTACCTGGCTGCCCTGCCCTGCCCCCCACCCCCCCATCACAGCCCATAGGCTAGATCCAACCATGGCTTGCCTGATCCAGCCCAGAAGGCTTGGGATTCCCTATCCCCACCCTGCTGCAGGGCAGATGCGCAGGAGGGGAGCCCTAAGCCTCTGGGTCTGGATCTAGGCCACAGGTTCCCCACTAAGAAAACTACATGCCTCTTTTCCCCTCCCAACAGATGAGCTCACTTAAATTGAATACAAAGGGGGGAAAAAATAACCCACCAGTTACAAAATGGACCAGCCAGCCACACATCTCATTGCTAACTGGAAGTATGCAGCCAAGCACCACCAAAGACCAAAAACCCAAAACCCATTACTGTGGTAAGTGTAAGTTACGTTTTTTTTTTGTTTTTAAGTAAAAGAAACTATGTGCTTTTTCCATTTAAATTAAGATGGTTAAAGCAGCATTCTCCTTTAAGCATCTTTCTTATGTTTATTAAGGTCAGCGTTCAATTGTACACTTTTGAAAGAACACTTCAGAGTTGCCAACTAGCTTCCATTCTCAAAGCATTTGTAACTCAAGATTCCATTACAACACTTAATGAGCAAGGGCCCTATTTTCAACCTCCTGGTCAGTGCATGATTTGCTAATTCATTTATGCTTGAAGAACTAGATGTGCCACAGTAGAAACCGGTCAGAAAAATGGTAAGTCTTACCTGCATCTTTCCTCTGCCTGGCTTCCTGCAACTATGGGCACCAATTCATAGGGCTTGGCCCATCTGCAGTGCTTTTAAGGCTTTATTAGCATACTTGTTACTATATAAAATCCTGAAAAATTATACTTAAGTATTGTACCTATACATACACACACACACACACAAACTCTCAAGAGGTCATGGTTTAGATCACCAAAGAATGCATCTTGGACAGGGAAAGTGAAATCAGTCCCAAAAATAGACAATGAATAAGACGGAGAGAGATGTGGCACAGGAAGGAAAAAAACAAAACCCAACCTCTCTTGCCTAGTAGTAGTTACTAATGGTGACAGTGGTTGTTGGGTTGGGGGGGGGGGGTCCTCATAGGGTGGAGGGGGTTTCCAGGCACTCCCTCACATTGAAGGTAATGGTGGTGGCATACAAAGAGTTCCTGGTACAGGGGTGCTCAGAATCACTGAGCCAAACTGTAAATGGATGGGAACCCCTTCAAAAGTAAGAGGTGCTGCAGCACCCACCCATTAGCAATGTCCTGGTTCATGGGCCTTATTTACACATGAAGTGTGCAACATGCAAATAAGTGCTTTTCTCAGATCAAACATGCACACTGCTGCAATCAGATTTTGAGCAAACTGAAGAATTGACTTGTGCTAGTAAGAAGGGTCCATGAAGCTACATAAACAACTGCGAACAGGAAGCAGGCCTTTACTAGAACATTAAAAAAAGCAGATCAAGCCCCGAGCATCTGCTAAACCATGCATAAATCCCAAATAGATTCCTCAGCTAGGAAACAGGTCTGTTTCTTTGAATACAACTACTTCCCAACAAAACCTGAATGCCACTGCAGGTATTGAAACACTGAGGGTCAAACAGCCTAGTGCGGCTGACACAAGACAAGATGGTGAGAGGCATTACACCAATATCTAGGCTAGCCTGAAGGCCTGGTTTCTGAGGTCCATGATCACCGTAGTTTGACAAGGAATATTGTCCACAATCTTGTATATACTAATGTAGTGGAAAGCCCTTCAGACAGAATCCTTGTTGCCATTTCAGAGTTAATGTCAAATGCTGGAAATCTGCACAGGGATTCAGGAACAGGTTCTGGGACAGAAAAGCCTACCTGTTGGGAAAAAGCAGTGGAAGCTTTTGGGTCAGCTGTAAGTATCATGGCTTCTTTAGAATCTGAAGTGACAGGAACACATCCCTCATCTTTTCATAATTGTTCCCAGTAGTGGAAATGGAGAGAAAAGCAAGGAGAAGCTGATCTAGCCATCTGAGAACTCCACACCATGTAATTCCATTGCTCTTTACTTGAGGAGTTAAGATATCACCTGAACATCAATAGGTCCCATCTAGAAAGTGGCTTCCTAGCTCCTTAGATATCAGCTGGAGCTCTTTGTGGTTTAAGAGACCATAGCTGATAATTTATCAAGCCGCCTACTATATTTAGGCAAATTGCCCTAAAGGAGGTGATTGGAGCCCAGTGATATTCAAACTCTGCTCCCTTGTCAGTTGGTATCTATCACATTGGCTATGTCTACACAAGCCCCAAACTTCGAAATGGCCACGCAAATGGCCATTTTGAAGTTTACTAATGAAGCGCTGAAATGCATATTCCCATGAGCTGATGGGAATAAGGGGACTTTGAAGTAGGCAGGGTCCTTTCGAAAAGGAGCCCTGTCAGGACAAGATGCATCAATTTTGAAGTGCCGCGGCCGCCCGCATGCTAATAAAGCGCTGAATATGCATTTCAGCGCTTCATTAGTAAACTTCGAAATGGCCATTTGCGTGGCCATTTCGAAGTTTGGGGCTCGTGTAGACATGGCCATTGTGTTCTAAACATCCAGATGACATGCCTATTTCTCTCTAGAAAACTGCTCTTCTGGAGTGCTTTTTGGCCTTCAGCATTGTCTGTGTATTGTGATGCTTCAGATAGGCTCCCAGCCTTAAAAGGTTGGCTTGTGTTCAGGAATGCAGAGGAAGCACCTTTCCACCATAAGGTTTTCTGGTTTTCATTAACTGAAGGAATGAATCAGTGGATGCTGATCTATCCTTTCGTTTGCATCTCTTGAGAATGACTCAAAGGCCAAGGCCTATCAGAGGACAGTCCAAAGTTCTCATGTGCAAACTCTTACACAGGACTAGAAGGAATCTAATATGGATTGATGGTAGGTACTGTATCTCAGTTTCTTGATCTTGTAGTGTGTCTACCAGTTATCCTGATTAACCTGGAGTCCAAGAACGAACAGGTATAAATAAATTCCTAGACAATGCAGCCAAACTGGTAGCTTTGTCAATGCCCTGTGGATGAATAGATGAAGAGTAACATTTTGTAATGATAAAGGCAATTGCCTTTTTTTAAAAAAAAAAAAAAAAAAAAAAAAAAAAAAAGGCCAAAACTGCCACTGGAAGGATCTGATGAAATCACACAGATGACCAGGAAGAGGCTTATTGATGCTGAAATTTTCCTGGAGAGATTACAGAGAGGAGAAACTAGGATGTCCATTTTGCATATCATCTTTCTTGACCGTGCTTTTTGAAATCTTAGGAATGTCCAATTTCCTCCTAACCCTTTTCTTGCTATGTAGAAAGTAGAGCAGTGCCCTGAACCTGTTTAGTTTTTAGGGGCAGGTTTTATTGCCATTAGCTACAGTAGGTGTCTGCAACCTGCAGCTCTGGAGCCACATGCAGCTCTTTAAGAACCTCTTTGTGGCTCCCAGTGCTATAATTGTAAAGTTAAAAAAAAAAAACCTCCATTATTTTCAATAATGGTAAAAGTCTAAAAGCTCAGCTATGAACAACTCATATCTAAATAGCAAACAATGCACTATCATTGGATAACTACCCCTTTAATATGTGCAGTTCGTTGTGGAATATGATACTGTACCTGTATTTTGATCATGTTGCTATTAAAGTCTTATTCACATGCATTGTGGCTCTTGAATTGAGGTGGGTTTTTTTTGTTTGTTTGTTGTTTTGTTTTGTTTTGTTTTTTAAAAGTTTGGAAAGGAAAGGCTCCTCTCGCTAGGTTGGTTGCTGACCCTTGGCTTAAAGTTTTCTTATACCTGGAGTTTTGAGAGAGGATAAAGGAAGTTGAAAAGCTGGAATACCAGACAGCATCCTTACTGCAGTGACATCTGTCTAAAGTTGACTCGAATCATCTGTGTGGGAAATGAGGCATGCAGCTCCTTAAGTTTATCTCCAAATGCATGTAGGCTCTGTTGCATTTACCTTGCATCTAAGATGACTTTTGGCTTACCCAGGAAGAACCTTGATAGAACAGAAGAGAGAGGAGGGGGGGAAAATAAGATGTTTATTATTGTCCCAAAAAGCAGCTTTAAAAATCACGAGGCTACAGGGTTAAAGAAGGTATAAATTGCAACTCTGTTTCCACCACTATCAGCAAACAAACAAACAAACAATCTTATGTTATGGCACAAGCAAGCCCTAGGCCTGGGGAGAGCCTGCAACACTCAAAGGAAAGGAGGTGTTGCCCACCAATTTTGGGCTGGGGAAAGTTCGAGATGAAAAACTGACAGAGCAATACAAGTCACCACCCAACACAGAGATAATGTAATTGAAAAGTCAGTGGTCCACCTGCGCGGCTGGACCAGAAACTTCACTATTCCAACAAAGCCCTCGCAGAACATTACAGGATGAGTTCAGCTCCCCAGCATCTTCAAGATGGGCACCCCAGTGTGCTTCAGTTTGCACCCATTTAAAAAAAGAAAGTCAGTGTGCAGGTCTAGCTTTATACAATTACAGTTCAAAGACAAAACAGCTGCAATTTGATAATCTGTTTATTATAGTAAATCTGACAGCTTCCCTAAGATATCAGCCGTAAAAACTGTCCTCTTTGGCTTCTCTTATATTCTCTGACAGATTTATACAGTTAGTCTAATTTTTAAAAACAATTTAGCTCTGGCACATTGCATTTTCTATCCCAAGAATTCTTATCCACACCAGTGAGAGAGGTTAATTAGCAATACCAATGGCCATGCAGATAGTCTGGGATTCACCTTGTACAGTTGTCTTATGTAATACAACATTTGCTCTTTAAAGAACTTGTATTTAGTGAGGAAAAAATGATACTCCATCAACCCAGCCTGTTCAGAACAAATATCTTTCCTCATGCAGCAAGGCAAATCCTTTGCAAACTCTCTGATGAGCAACTAATATATTCTTAACAAACCCCATCCCCATGGAAAACTATATTTAAGATACTAAAAATTAGAAGCCCCTCTTCATTAGCAGTACCCTGTTTAAGGTGGATCCGTGAGAATGAACAGCACCTACCAGCATGCCACAAATGGGACTGCTTCCTTCCAAACATTTTAGTGATGCTACTTCATAGGAGTTCTGTTACACGTTCACTCTGGTCTGTGCTTATCACTCAAGAGTATTTCTACGTTAAAAACCTCAAACACAAGGTCATAAGTATTTTAAAAAGACAGTAAGTAACAGATTCATGGCATTTATACTCACATTACAAAAGCAATGCCTCTTAAAATATGTCACCTCTCCCCCATAAAAAATAAGCAGATAATCTCTCATATCTATAAAAATATGAAATACAAGTGCTGCTTTTGTTAAGTGAGACACAAAACATAAGCATGCATATCCTTTAAAATATCTGATCCAATGCGCAAAAATATTTGTGATTTTAGTTTTAAAATGAGTCTTTAAAAAAAAGACAAAAAACAAACCCTCAAGCTTGAGTTCATGGTGAAAAATAAATATGCATTCATCTACGTGGGACTTTTTCCCCCCCTCTTGGGGGAGCAGTGCCTTTTCTATCAGAGTCCATAAGAAATCACACTAAATTAAGATAAGAGATGCCCATCTTAGGAAAACATCATTAACCCGTCCAGCAAAATAGCAGGTTTTGTGCATTAGAACAAATCACAGGCTCTGTTCAGAGTCTCTTGCTGCTCAGGTACAAGATGTGTTTCCTCTACAGCTGTAGATCATTGGCTGTGAACCACAGTAAGGTTCATAAAAGATTTCCAAACATAGAGAACTCCTCTAGGCACCATTTCCATTTGAAGATGTAAATCCCTCCAAAACACTTTGAGGGACGTGTTCCTGTCACACCTAGAGACTCCGTTGAGGGAAAGTTTGATTCAGTCTTTGTACAAGGTGACCCATCAATGCAATGTCGTCCACACAAGGGTCTTATTGAATGGACTCTGCAGAATTATCAGATTTCACATCTTGAGCTCTCCTCAATTTCTTAATCCATCCACATATTGTCTGCACTAGCTTTGTGCTGCCACAGTACCTCTTGGTTGTCTTACCAATTCACAAGGCCTTGTCCTGGGTTCTCTAGCATGATGCTCAGATATAAATGTTCTAGAGATAGTTTCCAATTCTTTAAAGAAATTCTGCAAGAAGCAACACAAAAGTCAGAGACCATCTTACAGCAGAGTGAACCAAAGGATATAAAATTCTTTTGAGTAACTAAGTTGATATTTCCCAAGCAAAAAGGGGAATCAAAGTTTTTTGTTGGGAAGTTAATACAATGACAGACTACACCTGTGAAAACAGATGAAGCAAAGTGAAAGAATGCAGCTGCAAAAAAAAGTAAGATACACAGATCAGCTTGCCAAGCCCTCCCTTTCATCCCTGTGCCCATCTTAGTTTATACATTAAGGTGGTATCATTGCCTTATTCTCAAAGGTGCTGAGTACCTGCTGTTTCCACTTAATGCAGTGGAATTTATGGGTGCCAAGTGTCTCAAAAAAAAAAAAAAAAAAATCAGGCCACATTTAGTTAGAAAACTGACTTGAGGCTCCCACATTTGATTCTCTGGTGCATTTTGGTGAGGGCCAAGAGACTGAAAAGCAGTGGACCTTGTCGGATGAGAATTTCCCATCATAGAGAAGTTCTGAGCGGGAGCATAGCCAACAGACCCAGGCCCCTGTAAGCTTGGCCATGTCAAGGCATGGCCAGCATATGCTGCATTTCAACTATTTCCTAGCTAATTTATGGTTCCTTGGGGATCACATAAAGGCATTTCTAATCTATGCTGGGGCAGGACAGGAACAGGCTAAAAATCAAGGAATATTTCTCTCTCTCTCTCTCGCACGCACTATTGCGCCAACCAGAAACTCCATGTAGACAAGAATCTGTGCCGATGCCTTTGAGAGAGGGGTACAAAAAATTCTAAACTCAAAAAACAGACAGCATGCTCGTATTCACAGCTGAATATTAAATACAAATACTTACTGAGGGCCAGAGAAGCTCCAGGAGGCTATGCAAGCATCTCTCTATCTCTGCATTTTCCATTAGACCATGGTCAACAAGACCATGAAGCATAAACAGGAACAAATCCCACTGCAGAAGAAACAAGGAATGTCAAGTTCCTTGAGATGGGGTATGGCCCGCACCTACTTACTGTTAAGTTATGTTCTGAATGTACTCATATCTGCATTATAGGGAAAAAGCAAAGGTGAAAGGAGGAAGTGAATTCTCTCCCTGAGTTTTGGGGACAAACCACACCTGTTATATGATGTCTAACCTTTGGCATGGCATAAATTTTTCCCTGCAGCTCATCTATTCCACTCTATAATACAACAATCACACCATTTCAATACTGATGAATGCAAAGTAATGCATGCTGGAAAACAGAAACCAAAATCTCACACTCTCTCTCTCACACTCGCTCTCTCACACACACACACACACACACACCCTAAACTAGTTACTACTATTCTAGAAAGATCTTGACATTATTGTGAAGAACTCTGAAAACATCTGCTCAATGTGCAACAGAAATAAAAACCTAACTATGTTAAGGAACTGTTAGGAGAGAGATAAAAACAAGACAAACAGAAGATATAATAAATGCCACTATATAAATCTGTGGAATATGCCAACATCTCAAATACCACATGCAGTTCTGCTTGCTCCATCTCAGAAAAAAAACAAACACTGGAAAAAGTACAGATATGGAACAGCTTCCATATGAGGAGGCAAAGTCTGGAACTGCTCAGCTTGGAAAAGAGACAACTGTGGCAAGATATGAGATCTATGAAATAACGAATGGTGGAGACAAAGTATTATTTATCCCTTAACAACACAGGGATCATTCAAAGAAATAGACATACAATTTAAAACAAAACACAAGGAAGTATGTGCCCCCCACTGCACAGTCAACCAGTGAAATTCACTGCCAGGGCATTTTGTGAAGGCCAATAGTTTAACAGGATTCAAAAGAGAGAGATTTAAGTTCGTGGAAGATAAATCCATCTATGGCTATTAGTAATGATGATGAGGATGCAACCCCAGTCTCCCTAAACCTAGGACTGGACAACAGGTGATGGATCACTAAATATATTGCCCAGTTCACTTCCTCTGAAGCCACTGGCACCAGTCACTGTCAAAAGAGAGGACACAGTCTAGACTGGACCATTGTACTAACCCAGGCTAACTGTTCATACGTTCATTCCAGTTCTGGATTCCCAGATAGAAAGAGACTGTTTCTTGCTCAACTCAAGGACAGGTTGGGAATTCCCTTCTAATTTTCAAAATGAAGCTGATACCCTGAGCGTCTGGAACTAGACAGGAAAATTCTTCAGACCCAGAGAGTTATACCATGGGGCCACATATGTGTGCAGTCTAATCCTGCAGGTGGTTCAGCAATTTTGTCATTTGTGCAAGCATTAAACTGAACAAATTCTAGTGTCACTCGCACCTCCCTGAACACAAATATCACAGTCTGCCTTCTTGATAACACTATATGCTACTCTTACTTTTCTGCTGTCCCTCAGGAAACTCATTGGTAGTCAAAACCTGCTGTCTTCACGTGATGGTCAATCACAGAAGTTAACAGTACTCCAGTGTGCATACGGCAAACTGGATTGGGCAGTTGGCTCTGGAAAACTAAGCAAATCCCACCTCGCGCTGTTCAACTTCTGAGAGGTAGCCAACATTTTTCCTGCTGAACATCAGCTGAACAGGAACAGGAGTCCAAAAGTCTTCCTTCCAAACAGATAGAAGCAATTTCAAAAGGCTGTAGATAGCATTCTTCTGTCTTTCAGGTTTCTTCTGGGTCTGAGGCTTAAGGCCCTGAATAGGAACACGATCTGAAACTATGGGATGAAGGGGATGGACCAATACAGTTTATTACTATTACAGTTACAATCTTGGTATGTGCAGCACATTGTTAGTGAGCTGATAGGCTTGGTTAGTGTCAATACAAATGCCAAGGTGAAAAAACTGATGAAGAGCTAGTGCAGAGCAGCAGTTTCACCTGAGACAGGGGGGTCAGAATCTGGGAACATGCACAATTCAAGGAAGAAGACAGCAGACAATAAACAGAAGTCTATTATGAAGTTGCCTAATGCTATTCAACTGGCTCATTGCCCACAAAACTGGGAGAGGGCAGACTAAATACTAACAGAATGGAATGCAGTCATCATTCCTACAAAGGGCAGTGGTTACTTTCATTGAACAGAACTTCTGAATTTAAAAAAGAAAGTACACTTTACACTCCTATCTTTACTGGTACATTAGTAGTCCAAGATTTACTTGGGGCTGCTGTACTTTCACTTCATAGTGGATTAACTATTCATTTTTAATTACTCTTATTACAGCACATGCCAGTTGCAGCTGCAGCATTGAGTTAGAATGGGGGGCAAGAGGGGAGACTGGGTTATGGTGGGGAGCTAGGGGTGCCTGGATCTGGAGGAAGATTGGGTTAGAGCAGGGAGCTGGGGGTGCCTGGCTCTGGGGGAGGGGATTGGGTTACATATAATTTCACAGCACACCCAGCATGAGCGCTGAAGTGGGCCACGAGGTGATAAAGGTTTCTGAGCACTGCTCTAGATAGCAGAGATTGAATGACTGGCCATTGGGAAGCTCTGCACCCACATTGTAAGCTAGAAATGTGTGAGGTGTACAGGCCCATCAGGTATCAGAAACCATAAGGTTTTTAAGTCCCAGCTTGAGAAAGTCGTGGCTGGGATGACTTAGTTGGGGTTGATCCTGCCTGAAGCAGGAGGCTGGACTTGACCTCCTGAAGTCCCTTCCAGCCCTAGGATTCTATGATAATCTGACATAAGTAGCAAGAAGAGAAAAATCACACTCAGTAGTTAGCTGCTGCTATAAGATGGAGGCCATACTGCATTGGCTGATCTTACATAGAGAGGTCACTGAGCCACATCAAATGAGCTGCCTGTCTCTTACAAGAAAGGTATGAACACTGGAATCAAATATTCCATTTAGAAAAAATGTTCAATTCCAAGAATCCAGATTCAGGGATATCAGAGCTCACTACCTGTTTATATGAAGGGATCAAGAAATAGGAGAGAGAAAAGAAAGAGTGGCTAAGGTAAAAATGTAGTTGAAGAAGGTGATACTTTTGTTACAAGAGATCCAACAAAACTCTGAATTAAAATCAGAGAAAAAAAGGATACCCAGAGGTGAAGGGAGAGCAGTCAGCATTGACAATGAACTTACCTAAGAGAGATGCCAACTCTACAGTACACCTAGCCAGCTGCTGCTCTGAGGTGGGACACATGAACTAAAAACAAACAAAATTGGCATGTTACTTCAGAAAGCCATCCCCAGAACCTGCTGCCTCTGCTTCAGACTAAATAGGAACTTTGCATGAAAAATAATTAGGAAAGACACAACCAGTGACAGCAGGAGATGCAGAACTGTTGACTCAGGGCCATTAAAGAAGGAATGCTCATGAAGATGCACAAAATTCTCCATGAAATCAATTTATCTTCAAATACCCACCCAGATATCTAAGGCCAGAGAAATGAAACTTATCTTTGCCACACCTGAGCTCAGATGAAAGGTGCCCACCAAAACCTAGCAGGTGGTCAGCAGGTTCATTACACTAGCAGGTACACAGATAGCTCGAAAAGCACTGTGTACTTCTACCTTTCTGCATTGAAGCGTTTGGCTCAGTCTTTTCAACAAGCACTCCAGCTGGTCATAGGGAATTCCTTCATCTTCGTCCCTGGGGCCCACAGCAATGCAGAGCACATCCTAGACAAAAAAGCAGCAATAGCTCTTCTAACAACTCCTCCTGCTTCTTACACTTTGCATTTCTAGAGAGTGATCACTGGACTGAAGATGGAGATTTACATCCATTCCCTACAAAAAAAGGGAATATCCCCCATGCTCCCCACACCCCCAGAAGTGGTTAGTATTCACCCTGTTTTACAAATTAGATATGAAAGCAGAAATATTACCACCAGTTTTTTAAACTTGGTGCCCAAAGCTAGGCAACTAAACTTACATAGGTATGTAATAAGTAACCTGTACCTCTCACTGATGTCCAGAAGGGCAACAGCTTCTCACCACTACTGCAAATTATGTCATTTATTTAAGTACCCAAATTTTAAAGTTTTGGTCTAAATGATTTGCCAGAGGTCACAGATTCAGTGGCAGAGCTGGGAATAGAATCCAGGTGTTCTGGCCCCTGACCCATCCTCTTGTCATCTTCTGCCTCATTGTGAGGCTCAACACTGTTATTACAAGGAGTGCTATATCACACTCACAATTAATACATAGCATTAACTGTCTGGTTCCTTGGATCTTTTTTCCTGATGCTGCGTGTGGTTAACATCCAACATCACCAATGATCCATCAACCAGTACTAGTATACTTGAATGACACCTAAAAGGCAGAACTCTAATCAGAAGACTTGGAAATAACTGCATTTTAGAACGTCATAACACCTATGTCAGATCTAATGACTCCAAATGTACGCTTTGCAAAAAAGCAAGATTTTTACAAAAATATAAAATCCTCATATAACTTTCAGTGATTTTTTTTTTGGTAACTCCAGAAGGAAACACTTCATTTTAAACAGTACACTTCCACTGCAAAAATAGTAAGTTGTCCTGTGGCAACTAAAGACTAACAAAATTATTTGGGCATAAACTTTCCTGGGCGCAAAAAAAAAAAAACACTTCATCAAAAGCACAGAGTGGAAAAGCATACAACAGGCATACAGTATTTATGCCACACGATTCCTCATTGCTCTTGCAGCTACAGACTAACACAGCTACTCCTCAGACATTTCATCATGGTCACTTTTCAGACCAGTGCTGCACAGAACTCACTGTGACAGGATGGCTCACGCACCCTCACAGCGAGGACTCTGAAGTGATGCATGTGGAATCAGATGTACATCTGCCTCTCCCCCTCCCCCCAAAGCCACATCATCATGAAGATGGTATTTGACAAGGCCCTTGGAACAAGAATGCAGATCTCTAACAGCTGTCGCAAGCAACTGAGAAGCAACAGTAGATGCATGCGCCCCACCACCTCAGGATTGTTCCTTGGAACTGTGACAGCTTAACTTCAATCAGGGGAGGAAAGTCAAAAAAGTATCAGTGTAACCAAGAAGAGAGAGTGGACGTTCTGTACTTTGATCTCATTGATGATCTGAGAGGGGAATGGAGCGTGGTGCTGGCAGTCAGGGGGACAAACTTTCCTCTCCCCTTGTGCATCCTCACTGGGCAAGGAAGACCCCTGGACTCTCAGCATTCGATTAAAGGTAGTCCTCACTTCTCTTTTGATCAGTGCTGTAGGAACAAAGAACAGGGCTTATTACATTAATATTTTTCCTCACAAGAGATATTGAGAGCAGGTTTTCAGGACACTGCATCGTGGAGGCCTCCCGCACATCCTTCTCCATTGAGTGGTGTCTCACAGCCGGTATGAGGAACGCGTTAGGCTTCCAACAAGCCAGACCACTGTGCTCCTACTCCTTCTCACAATCACAGGCCTACCACACCCCTCAGCCTCCCTCCCGCAACCACCACCACCACCATACACAGGGCAATGCCACGGACAATGCTGTCCCCACAGCTCTCAGGAGTGTAGTTAATGGTAATGCCCAGCCTCTCTCTCAAGCCTTCTATTAGAGATCTGTGTCTCCTGTGATCAACAATTAAGCAGAAAACAAACTAGCATCACTATTAGATAGTGTGTACATTAGGAAGCTGACGTGGCGTATTGTGCCAGTTTACACGTCAGTGCTTTAGCATGTCCACGCCAGCCATCACATCAATTCATGTTCTCAGCCCAGCATCCACACTAGTGTGGTTCTCAACAGTTGGTGAGGTACTGAGCTCATAGCTCTTGGCACAGCTGCCAGAAGCAATGGCTTCTGGAAAATTCTAAATGCCACCAATGCATTACAGGACAGTAGCTGGAGAGTTACTGCCTGTGCATCCCCCCACCTTAGCTTGCTTCCCCTTTAATTGGCTAACCGGTTAAACACCATGTTTAACCAGTTAACCAATTAAACTAGATTTTACATCCCTAGTCCCTGCCTTCAAGTCAGGAACAGAAAGTGAAGAGCGCTGTAGCCTACCTGTGAGATTGGTCGACAGCCATGTGCAGGCCTTCTCAGTAGCCAGTCCCACCGCTATGTCTTCTGAGCAGCTCAAAACCTTTGGAATAGATAAGCAGCAACATTGCCATTACAGCCAGTCACAGGACAGCCCTGCCCTACTGACCAGGGAGAGACAAAGGAACAAAATCTCTAGGGAGGAGTTTTCATTTCAACATAGTGTGTCCAGAGTCATACGTGCATCTCGATCAGCAACTGGGACGAAGTGACTCTCATGGAAATTGGGTTCTCAAATGATCAAAAAGGTATTTTTTTTTTTTACACATTCTGTAGGTGAACCCCACTGACTCAGGCAGTATTAGGTGCTAAGAGAGAGGTATTACTTTAATGCAGACCTGATGTACCATAAATTGAATACGATTAGCGGATCACATTGATTATAATGGGAGTTAACTGTGAAGTCAAATGACGATGATGTAAATCTAATGGATCACTTTGGCAGAAACACCCAGTTAATCTGGGCAAGCATGAGAGGGTGATTTTATGTCAGTGAATTCAGCCCTCCTATCAGAGGGATTTCACAGTAGCAGGGATACAGGGATACTGATCAGGGCTGAAAGACAAAGCCTTTAAGAGGCACGGCACATACTGCTGCTGATGTCTCTTCCGGAAGCAGCACTCTCACAGCTTCAGGCCCTCTCAACCTGCAGAACCTGCAAAGAAAAAATGGCAAAGCCTATACTGTTGTGCCAGCCAAAGGTCTATGGCAGCAGTTCTCGACCTTCATTGCACCAAGACCACTTCTAACAACAAAAATTACTACACAAAAACACAGGAGTGGGGGCGACCAAAGCCTGAGGCTGCCCAAGTCCCATTGCCCCAGGTTTGAGGGGTAGGCGGGGGGTACAAAGCTAATGCTTAAGCACTTCAGTCTCAGACAGGGGGCCTGTAATCTCAGTTCTGGTGCCCAGGGCTGAACACCAAGGTCAGTGGACTTCAGGCTTTAGCTACAGTTCCAGGTAGTGGGGCTCAGGTTCAGCTTCAGCCCTGGTATTATCATTAAAATAAGGATGTGACCCACCCTGGGGTCTTGACCCACCGTTTGAGAACTGCTGCTCTGTGATGACAGGGGTATCCCTGCAGGGACTTCAACCTGCTGTTACATTTCATCACTGACCTCAGTGGGCCCCTCAACCAGATAGGTCAGATTAAGCAAAATTTAATTACAGGCTCCTGCTATATAACACTCAGAATTCCCTCCTTCCTTCCTCTCACAAAAGAGGGGAAAATATAATCATTAGAGATTAAGTCATCTTGGAGCTACAAGCAACTAGGGTATGCAGGACAGTATCTTCCTCAATTCCTTCCCAGGGATCAGGAGGAATCCAAAGGGAAACTGAAACCAGGTTACAGGGATGCAGCTAAACATGTCAGGATGTGTAAAGCATGGGGGATGTGGGGGAGGGAAGGGGCAGAAGAGGCTTAAAAATACTGGTGTAATCTCAGAGCCTGCATAGCACTAAGGAATCTGCAATGAAAAGAAAGAGAAGTGACTAATTTATGTATCTTCTACTGCTTACTCTCTGCCTTTGTGTAGAGCCTGGGCCCCTTCCTCGTACAGCTGAGTGCACACCTCTTCCAGTAGTTTGCTATGATTAGCAGCCTCCTCTTCTTTTACCTTGTCTTGCAGCATGACCTCTGCCCTTTTCACCAGCTCTGCTACCAGGGTTGCCCTGTTACAAGCCAGTGGGACAACAGAGAAAACAAGTCAGGGAATCAGAGTATATTCATTGTACTTGCTCCACGAGGGGCACCATCTTCCTTTAGACACCAGACAACACAAAACCCAAAGAGAAACTTCATCACATGATATTGTATTACTCTAACTCCCCCTATACAGTAAGAGGCTTATCATCCCAAGCTCACAAACTAATTGCCCCCCCAGATGTTGATACCAAAAACACAGATTCAGAAAGCGAAAATGGGGAAGATAGCTCAGTGGTTTGACCACTGGCCTGCTCAACCCCGGGTTGTGAGCGTAATCCTTGAGGGGGCAATTTGAGGACCTGGATCAATCAATCAATAAATAAATAAATAAATAAAAATAGGTGGGGGTTGAGATGGTGCTTGGTCCTGCCAAGAGAGCAGAGTGCTGGACTCAATGACCTCCCGAGGTCCGTTCCAGATCTACGAGATGCATATCTCCACATAAAATAGGTTTCTATGGGTGGCAAGAATATCCAGAGTTATCAGTCACTGCTACAACATTTTGGAAAACAAATTAAGCCTTGCGTCTCAGGGTTTAAGCCAATCTCTAAGTGTTAGGATTTAGGATGAGACCCAGTATGGAGGGCAGAATATCCCACATTTGCCTCCTGTGATATTTTCTGGACCCTTCCCTGAAGCATCTGGTACTAGCTGCTATCAGAGATAGCGCACTATGCTGGAAGTCCAACATAGCAATTCTTATGTTTCCATGTTCATTCTAAGACGACATAACCCCAACTGACAAGGAATATGCAGCCTTTCCCTGAGGATATTCACAGAAACATCATAGGACACTAAGATCTTTTGGGAGCACTAATGCAGGCAGATCTTCAGGCACCAGCACCCTCTCTAGACGAGCACCCATACCTCCACCTGCAACTGGCAGTACTGTATTCTACAGGCAGTAGACTCACATGGACATTGTTAGAGCAATCACCCAAGCATAGACAAAGCATTACCGTCACCAAGAGAAAGTGTCTGCTTACACAATCAACATAAAATGAACAAATGATCTCTGCCCAAGTCAACTGAACAGATGTCTGTGTTGTAAAGCCACCACCGTCTGGCCCCTCAGTGCAGAGGCCAAGGGTAAATGGGACAAAACAAAGAACCCAACTCTTTTCACCTCTGAAAGTGGATTCCCATCTGACCAGGGTAATACAGGCTAGCTCTGCAATACCATGGAAGTGTTCTCTAGCTCAGTGGTGAGCAAGCTGCAGCCTTCACACAGGCCCATCTGCCTCCCTCCCCCGACACACCTCTCACACACTGGAGCCCAGCATTTCCTATTCCTCTCCTCCATCCTAGCACTTTTGGAGTACCAAAAATCCACTGATTTGTACTCTGCCCCTACTCCTCTCCCTGCCAACCAGAGATGGAACACTGCAAATCAGCTGAAGACGCCTTCAAAAGGCTCAATAAAAGAGCAAGCGCTCCTTTGCACTCTGAAAAAATATGTTTGCCATTGGCTCGCTGGTTTAAAGGAGCGAGAGATGAATACTTAACCTCCACGAATGAATCTGAACACTAGCGAGCCCCAGTCACACGCATCACGGTCTGAGAAAAGGAGACTAAGCATTTTATCCTGAGAAATATTATTGCAGATATTTCTAAATGAAGTCAGTCTTTCAAGGTAGAAGCTGGGTGCAAGGAGGTGACTTATTCAGTATGAGGCAGAGGGTGCCTAAGTGGATTCCATTCCAGTCTCAGCCTCCTCAAGGAATTCAGGATGGGGAAAAGGATGTCCAGTATCAAAGGAGAGATTGTGCCCTCCTTCCTTTCAAAGGGAGGTGGCAACTATCCTTTGAAGCAGCTGAAATATTGAGCTGTGATTTTAAAACACTGTCCATTTATAATGCCATCCACTGAGGATCCTTTATCGGACTTTACTGTGAATTAGGTGCCCAACACTCAATCGGGGGAATGGGGAGGGAGTATTACTATTATCATCTTGTTTTTCCCCCACAGACAGGGTATTTAGGCAAAGAGATTAAGTGACGTGTGCCCAATGTTGCAGAGCAGGTCAGTGGGTGACTCCCAAGTCATAAGTCACTCATTTTACAATACCTGTAAGAGGTATCCCAAACTCAGGGATGGGGTAGGGAAGGTTCCGTCACCTGCAAAGGGTTGAGGCTGGGACGCAAGGGACGTGGACGGACAGCATCTGCACTGATGTCTGGATGGGCCCTTCTGTTATACGAATCCATCTTCAGAGAGTGCCACATTCCCCGCTAAAATGAGCTCAACCTTTTAGTATCAGGCTCAAAACTACCCACTGCCAGCAGTCAGGCCAATGCAGCAACTCTCTCTGCAACTGGACACCCAAATGCTTGGCCTCAAATTAAAATTCAGCAGGCAAGCAGGGATCAAAGGTGCCTAACCCAGCACTTACTTGATGTGCTTAACACAGTTGGATCCCACCCTCTCTGCCACGAATTCCACTGTTTTCTGCAGGGATGGGGGCTGATTGTGGAAGAAAGCCTGCTCCAGCTCCACCTGCGCAAGAGGGAGAACAAGAGCTGCAAACAGAACAGGGCGGTCCCCAGTGACCTCCTCCTCTCCACTACAGGAATAAACAGGCCTGGAGCTCTGTTGTACACAGCAAAGACACAGAACTTTGCTAGGCTAGAACATTTTGTGATCGCAATCCTGGCACTCCCTATAAAAAAATCAGTTTTTAGCTCAAAGCTCATTACTTCAGACTTGGAAGAAACTGCAGAACAACAGACTGAAAAGGGAGGAAAAGTGGAAGAAAAATCACGGATAGCTCTATTCCACCTTGAGAGCAGCACCTCCTCAGAGCAGGCTGCAACCGGAAGCACTGTATGTCAATGAGCCATTCCCAAGGGAGGCTGCTTTATCCTCTAATTACAGGATGGGCAACACTGCACCACCCACAGAACTGTCATCCATCCTACCAAGGTTACACAGGAGTCACAGTGCAATAAGAAAGTCAGGTTATGTACCACAGAGAAGAGAGACAGGAAAAAAGACTGGGTATATATGACTCAGCTCTGTGATAAGGAAATGCTTGTGTATTCAGGCTCCATGGAATTCAGAGCCCACCTCTTACCAGCGCTGGAAGATTTAACAAATAGATCATAGTCATCCTGCCTCTTGTGTTAAGCAAGAGATCCTGCCTATGCCTGTGTTGGTTTCCCCCTCCTCTCCCGCCATATAATTTTAGGCTAAGACCGTACAGCTGGCCATCTTGTGAACTCTCCCTCCCTTTATATATCTGTTGTGAAAAGCCACTTCATGCTCAGAGCTACCTCATTACACAGGAACAGAGTGAGTCTCCAGCTTGTGCAAGGACCCAGGTACACAGTCCCTGTCGGGTTCTCTCTACCTGCAATTTCTGCTGTGTGATGGAAAGTTTAGGTGCCAAGGACTCTGCAGCAGTTGGGGTTATTTTCCGTATATAACCACCATTCTTCGATGCACTGCCAGTCACAAAGGAAGCCAGCAGCTTCCGTAGCTCACCTGTAAAGAGAAACAGACATGACAGTGGGTAACAAGCCAGATGTGCAGAGAAATTTACTGAACCAGGTTCTGCAATACCCTCGCTTTCATGGAGGTGGTGTGAATATTAGGAGAGGCCAGTTCAATCCTAACCTCCCACACACCCACAGCGGCGAGAAAAGCAGGATGCAAACCCCTGTCCTTGCAGGGTGGCATGATGCTCCCAACAGGTGACAGGAAGGCAGCACATTGCTTCCCACGCTCCGCTGTGACCCTTCAGAAGGGCTCGGGGCAGTGGCATGGACAGGCTTTGATGACAATCCTGCCCAGCTCTCCTCAGATTGTGAGGTGAAAAGTGGCAGCTCTAGAAAGACCACCAGAGCTGCCAGAGAAGACAGCCTCCTCAGCACTGCAGTGTGATTGAGAGTATGGTGGAGGTGATCTCAGCAGGGAGATTTCAACCCTTCAACTTGTGATGAGCATTTCTCATGCAAGAATCATCGCATTGACTGTACAGTATTCCCTGCAGCCACATGAACATCAGTGCAGCCTGCAGAGGTAAAGTTTCCCACCCTCACTTTCAAAGCCAGCACTGGCCCTCCATAACAGGTGGGCACCTCTGTTGTACAAGGGCACGGTCACCAGGAAGCAGTCTCTTAAGGAAACAATACCAGTGACTGTGTCTCAAATCAGTCCTGACAACAAAAGCTTTAATATATGAAATCACAGTGAAAAGGAATCCCTCCCTTCAATAAGCAGCACCCTGGACACGGATACCATTACAGTCCAAACCCTTCTTATTTATAGGGAGCATGGGGAAGCCTGGCATTCCCCCATTCACACATGATTTTTCCCATGGAGTGCCCAGGCTTGCCCTCTTCTGTGACAGACACAGCCAGAACAGTGAGTCTGCAACCTCCCTCTCTCTGAGAGATACTTCTATCGATTGTTGAAGCATTCATGACTCTTTTCATCAAGGTCAGAGTTATGTGGCTGACATTAAAGGCTGTGGGCAGGGCTAAGATACGTGATCTGGCTCATGGGACCAAAGAATGCTCGCATTAGCATCAATACAATACTCACCAAGGTAGGGACAGCAAGTATAAAGTAACTGCTGATCCACCAAAGGCACAAAATCCTGTTAAGGAAAGAAAAGGAAGCTGAAGGACAGAACAGCTACAAAATGACAGTCTTTGAAGGATTAGAAACCCCTACGTATCACACGCGCGTTTCATGGCACCTTATCCAAAAAAGGAAAAAAAAAAAAAATGAAGCTAATCACAATCCAGATCAAGTGAATCTGAAGGGGGTCCTGAACTTTGGACACCATGGAGCTAATTCCAGCCCTCCAAAAGATCTGCTATTGCCTGAGCTTTAGTCCTGATCCTCGGCCTGCTGAGAGTGCATGACCGTAAAGAGGGATTAAGGCTACGCTACATAATGAAGTCAGTTTTAAGGCAGTTAGCTTGATTTTATAATGTCACTGTAAATACCATCAGGTCAATTTTAGGGAACACTAAGGTCAATATTATTACACCCACAAAGCGAGCTGACATAGAATCAAGTTCAAATTAAGGCTAGTGTGGAAACATCATGTATTTAAAAGAGAAGTTACTCACCTGCAGTAACGATGGTTCTTTGAGATGTGTCCCTGTGGGTGCTCCACAATAGGTGTCGGGCTCACCCGGCGCCGCAGATCGGAATTCTTCCAGCAGTTTCTCCTGGATCACGCATGTGCCGGCGCGTGCTGCTCCCCCGCGCGCCCCAGGCCGCGTGCGCGATCCGGTCCCCGCCAGTTCCTTGACCAACCGCCTCGAATGCTTCTGAAAAACGCTAGACAGAGATCCGAAGCAGGGAGGATGGGTGGGTGGTGGAGCACCCACGGGAACACATCTCGAAGAACCATCGTTACTACAGGTGAGTAACTTCTTTTTCTTCTTCAAGTGGTCCCTGTGGGTGCTCCACAATAGGTGACTACCCAGCAGTAACCCAAGTAAGGAGGTGGGTAATCGGTTTATGTGCAGCTTGCCCCCGAGAGGACTGCTGTCGACAGACGGGTATCCTCTTCAAAATACCCGATGTAGGGCATAATGCTTGGCAAAGGTGTCGTAGGATGACCAGGTCGCCGCCCTACAGATGTCTTTCAACGCGATGCCCTTGAAGAAGGCTGTTGACGCCACCACCGCCCTGGTGGGGTGAGCCCTAGGCGGGGCAAGCAAAGGGGTCTTTCGAAGCTCGTAGCACATTTTTATACAGGACACAATGTGCTTTGAGATACTCTGTGAAGAGAGACCTTCTCCTTTTGACCTGGGAGCGAGAGAGACTAGAAGCCTGTCCGTTTTCCGGAAGGACTTAGCTCTGTCTATGTAGAAGGCCAACGCCCTCCTCACATCCAGGAGATGCAGGCATGCCTCCTTGCTGGAGCTGTGAGGCTTTGGGTAAAACGAGGGTAAAACTATTGGCTCGTTAAGATGGAACTTCGAAGAAACTTTTGGAACAAAAGGCTGGGTGCAACCTTAAGGCTACCGCCTCCTTTGAGAATACTGTGCAGGGCGGCATTGCCATCACTGCTGCGAGCTCACTCACCCTGCAGGCTGACGTAATTGCAAGGAGGAAGGTCGTTTTCATCGTAAGGAGACGGAAGGGAACTGTGGCTAATGGTTCGAAAGGTGGACCCGATAGTGTGCTGAGCACCAAGTCCAGACTCCATGATGGTGGAAGCGGTTTCCGAGGCAGGTACAGGCTTACCAACCCCTTCAAGAACCTTGTGACAATAGGATGGGCGAATATAGTGGGCCCTTCCTCCGTATGCCGAAAGGCTGATATAGCAGCGAGGTGGACCTTTAGTGGAGGAGACCCGCCTCTTTTGACATCCAATAAGTATTCTAATATTACAGGTATAGGAACGTCAAGGGGAGCTAACTGCTTCGCGGAACACCAGGCTGTAAATCGAGTCCATTTCTGCTTGTAAGTCCTCCTGGTGGAGGTCCTTCGGCTACATTCCAGGACTTGTTGTACTCCCTCCGTACACATGCTCTCTAAGGAGCTGAGCCATGGATTAACCATGCTTGTAGACGCAGACCGAGGGTGCGGGTGCACAATGGACCCCTGAGCCTGCGTGAGTAAGTCCAGCGCCACCGGTAGAGGAAGCGGTGGGCGGTCCGACATGCGCAGAAGCAAGGGAAACCATTGCTGCCGATCCCAAGTTGGGACTATGAGTATCATGCGAGCTCTGTCCCTTCTGGCTTTCTGCAGAACCTTGTGGATAAGCACTGTGGGGGGGAAACGCGTAAGGTAGAGGGCCCCTCCATGAAATCATGAATGCGTCCCCCCCAGGGACCCCCAACCCACTCCTGCCCTGGAGCAGTACTGGGGACACTTCTTGTTGTACTGGGTGCCAAACAGATCGATCTGGGGAACGCCCCCATGTACGAAAAATGCGCCGTAGCAGATCGGAGCGGATCTGCCATTCGTGCGTGAGTGCGAAACACCTGCTCAGCTGATCTGCTTTCACGTTGTGAGTGCCTGGCAAGTACGAGGCTTTCAACGTTATGTTATTGGCGATGCACCAGTTCCACAATCGGACTGCTTCCGCACATAGGCCACGGGATCGTGCTCCTCCTTGTCGATTGATGTAAAACATAGTGGAGGTATTGTTGGTATTGATCCCGACTACTTTGCCATGCAGGTAATCTCGAAAATGTTTGCAGGCATTGAACACTGCTCTGAGCCCCAGTGTGGTCATGTGCAGTGTCTGTTCTGCAGGGGACCATAGCCCTTGCGTTACCTTGTTGCCGATGTGCGCTCCTCATCCCATGTGGGAGGCGTCGGTAGTAAGAAAAATAGAAATTTGTGTTTGGTGAAAAAGGCACCCCCACTAGCAGATTCTTGGGATTTTCCCACCATGCTAGGGATCTGCGCACCTCTGTCGTGGGCGACACTCCCCTGTGGACAGTGTGGGATGCCAGTTTGTAGATGCTCGCCAGCCAATGCTGCAGGCTTCACACGTGTAACCTGGGATTCTGTACCACAAACGTCACTCCCGCCATGTGGCCCAACAGCTGCAGGCATGTTAGGACCGGCACCGTGGGGCTGTATGTCATGACTTGCACCAGTGAACTGATGACGCGGAAGCGGGCGTCGGGCACGTATACTCTTGCTGTGATAGAGTTTGTGTGTGCCCCTATGAACTTTATATCTTGTGTGGGTTCGGTCTTTGATTTTGCGAGATTGATAACTAGGCCCAGCGAAGAAAACGTGTCCGCTGTGACGCGTATCATGCGTAAGACCTCTGCCTCCGAGGCCCCTTTCAGCAGGCAGGTGTCCAGATATGGGAAAATACACACCCCTGTCTGTGCAGGTAGGCTGATACCACTGCCAGGGTTTTGGTAAAAACTCCGGGAGCCGAGGAAAGGCCAAACGGAAGAACCCTGTACTGGAAGTGCTCCCTGCCGACCGTGAAGCGGAGGAAGTGTCTGTGTGCTGGGTGGATTGTTATATGAAAGCAAGCATCTGGTAAGTCGAGGGCTGCAACCAGTGTCCATCGTCCAGTGCCGTGAGTAGAGAGGCAACTGTGATCATCCGAAAAATGTTGCTTGTGCAAGTAACGGTTGAGGCCCCGTAGATCCAAGATGGGCCTCCAGCCTCCTGTTTTCTTCTCTGTTAGGAAGTAGCGTGAATAAAAACCTTTCCCCTGGAATTGCTCCGGCACTCTTTCCACCGCCCCTATGAACAGAAGGTGATCCACCTCCTGCTTGAGCCTCGCCTCGTGGGCAGCGTCTCTGAGATGAGGCCTGGCGGGAGGCTTCGTCGGTGGAAGTGACTGGAAGGGGACCGTGTAACCCGTGGCTGTAAGCTCTAGCACCCATCTGTCCGTGGTGATCTTTTGCCATTGGGAGTGGAACGGTTTGAAGCGATGATGGAACATGAGATGAGAGTGGCATTGAGCGATGGTATTGATAGTGCAGCCCCCGACATACCCATCAAACTTGTTGTCTTTGGGCCTGCCCCGAGGGCGTACGGCTTTGTTGGGAACGTTGCCTGGGAGTTCTGTACTGCTGCTGCTTTTGATGGAGCCCTTGGTCGTAGCCTCTTTGATATTGAGCATGCTGTGGTTGGTAAGCGTAGCGTCTTCACCAAGGATAAAATTTCTCTCTCCTGTATGGGCGAGTATAAATGCTCAACGTTCTAAATGTGGCTCTCAAGTCCTTGCTGGAGTGGAGGACCGAGTCGGTTGAGTCCGTTAACAGCTTTTGTGTATCAAAGGGAAGATCCACGATCTTCACCTGGGGGTTCCTGGGGAGAACCAGACGTCTGGAGCCAGGACTCCCTACGCATGACCACTGCTGTAGCTGTTGACCGTGCCGCTGTGTCCGCCACGTCCAGCGTAATTTGCCATTCTCAATGACAGGGTAGAGGAGGAATATACCTTCCTGCCAAACAGCTCTAGCTTCTTAGCATCTTTATCCCATCCCACCGATTTGTACTGAGACGCCTTTGACCTCTGCTGGGACAATTCGACCACCAAAGAATTTGGTTGTGGGTGACTAAAGAAGAACTCCATGCCCTTGGCTGGGACGAAGTACTTCTTATCTGCTCTCTTGTTCGTAGGCGGAATAGAGGCCGGAGTCTGCCATATGGTAGTGGCTGACTCCATAATGGCTTCATCTAGCGGGGTAGCAATTTTGGATGAAGCCGGGGGTCTCAAATTTTTGAGGAGTTTATGATGTTTCTCCTGCACCTCTGCCATTTGAATGTCTTGCGTGAAAGCCACTCTCGAACAGTTCCTGGAATTGTTTAAGGTCATCCGGGGGGCAGACATCCCCGGGGGCCGTGGCCTCATCTGGGGAGGCTGAGGAGGAACCACTAGGGTAAACCTCCCTCAAAACCTCAGGCTTCCATGGTCGATGATATACTTGCTCCCTGGAGGATTGTGAAGGAAAGTCTCGGGGTTCTGGACCTCACTCCCCCTGAGACAACTGTGTTTCCGTCCCAGAGCGAGAGTGTACACGGGGGTATTGAGCAGCAGGGGAGGACCTGCCCCTGGATCTAGGCCTGCGGTGTCTGTGTTCAGCATGATGCAGATGACCATAGCAGCATGGGCAAGGGCCCGGTGGTGGAGACCTGGGCCACGAGCGGAGAGTGTACCCACGATGTCCGGGAGAGCGGGACCTCCGCGACGACACAGATAGAGGTGAAACTGGTTTGTGATAGTACTCCAGGGGATCCATGCCCAGAAATGGTGAAGGTGGCCCAAGCCATGGTGAAATTGGTTGAAGGAACGGAGAGGGAGGTTCCAGATCAGCTGATGGAGTCACAGCCCGTTGGTGCGGCGTGTGTATCTCAGGGGGAGGGCTAGGTGATAAGGACAGTGCAGCCCTGACTGGAGATGGACTGCGGTGCTGGGGTTTTCCTTTTTTCTTTTTTGCCTTGCCCCTCCCTTGCAGGGTTGGCACCGCCCCCTCCCGTGGCAGGGATCTTGGCCCCGCTGTCAGCGCCACACTCAGCACAGTCAGCTGCGGTGCCGCGTGGGTAGTTTCCTCCGGCACCTATAGGCTCCGTGCCAGGTGCCGTTGGCGCTGCAGGGGCCAGTGCTGCCGATTCCGGCGCTTGCCTCGCTGGTGCTCTCGGCACCCTGCGTGCCGGCTGTTGTGTAATCAGAGACTCAGCCTCTACCACGTGCGCTGCCGCACCACCGCTTCCCTGAGCTCGCGGCTGGGGGCTCTGTGTGCCACTCGTCCTGCTCGCTGAACTTGCTGGCAAGGATCGAGCCAGGGAGAGTTTCCTCCTTTTCTGCACCGAGGGGGTCAGAGAGGCTGCCTTCCTCTCATGCAACCCAGAGGGCCCTTCTGGGTGAGGCTTCTCTGGCAACTCCGGCTGGAGAGCCTTGTCAAACAAGAGCATTTTAAGCCTCATCTCTCTGTCTTTCCCTGGCCCTGGCTGTGAGCTTAGCACAGTGAGAACACTTCTGGGTAACGTGTGATTCCTCAAGCAGCGGATGCATTCACTATGCCCATCAGAGGCTGGCATAGCTTCGCGGCATGACTCACACTTTTTAAAGCCTGAGGAGGCCATCGCAGTGAGTCCTTTACTGTTAATAGGGTACTTAGCACGTAATCAGTGCCTTTTCGCCCCAATAGCGATCACTGGCCTGCGGGGCAGCGGGCGGCCTAAGTGGCCTTCTCATCCGCTTCTCTCTCCCCCCGCCCCCCTTTTTTTTGGCTGATATTCTCCTCGTCCTTGTTTTTTTTTTTTTAGTGACAAAAACGATAAATTACATGAAAACCAGCTCTCTTATCTGACTCTGGCCTTAGCCTGAGCAGATTCCGTCTGCAGCTGATGGCGGCTGAAAAGGAACTGGCGGGGACTGGATTGCGCGTGCGGCCGGGGGCGTGCGGGGGAGCAACGCGCGCCGGCGCATGCGCAATCCAAGAGAAACTGCTGGAAGAATTCCGATCTGAGGCACCGGGCGAGCCCGACACCTACTGTGGAGCACCCACGGGGACCACTCGAAGAAGAATTGAATTTATTAGCCTCCAGAAGTATTCTGTATGTATCCCACAATGCCCCACAGTTGTCCGCTCTGGCCACTTCCACCCCACACCCTCCTGCGGTCCCTCTGCTCTTTTTATTTGCCAACCTTGATAGCCATTTTTCTGATTTGTCAACCTCGATAACAATGTTTGGACCTCTGTGCTTTATATGGTGAGTCTGTTCTGGTAAGGCAATCTGAAGAAGTGGGTCTGTCCCATGAAATCACCACCTAATACATTATTTTGTTAGTCTTTAAAGTGCTACATGACTGGTTTTTTGTTTTCATAGAATACAGACTAACTCGGCTCTCTGTCACTTTGCCCTGGGGATACTCAATCAACAGCAAATCAGAGTCAAAGTAAATACGCTTGTGTGACATAGCAAGGCCTCTCCCTCAGCAAAGCACCATCTCCATTCATACCACCCACACTTTCTCCTGTTTAGATTCACATGGGCAGTTTACCAAAAGCCCCAAGAGGTAATCTGCATAAAGCAAGTAGATTGCAGCTGCCCATGTTTTTAATATTGAGATCCAATACAGACAACTCCCAGCATGTAATGCAACCTGATCAGATAACCTGTAGCATTGGTAGTGTCTTTGTTCAGCACATTCTCACTGAAGTAAACCACTACACCGAATGTTGAAGTACACAGAGTGCACTAGGCCTGCAGGCCACCCTGGCCTCAGTCGGTCAATCAGCAACAAACATTAAAGCAGCTTCTGTCACACAAACTTACCAAAGCCTGAGCAGAGGTCACAGTGTCCTTTATCAACCTCTCCTGTGTGACTCCAGTGGTGAAGAACAACTCCTCCGGGAGAGAGGGGACCTGGAACAGTAGTTGCGATTCACAGACAGTCAGTGGGCAAAATGCTGTCCCAGCCATAGGAGAGGGAGAGTCTTTCAACATTCAGATAAGCTCCATAGCCTGCCACTTAGGATCTTCTATCCTCTCCCAGACCCACCATGCCACAGACAGCTTCCTTCCATACATCCAGAGTTTATTACCCACCATTTCACATATCTCAACCTCCCATCTAGAGAGGTTTCATATCCTGCATCAAGCTCCAGGGGTCCCTCACTCCTATTAAAACAGCCACCATTCTCCAAGCTAAGGACAGAATGGGACTCCCTTTGCAGTCTCATCAATGCCACTTCTTAATCCGCTGGACAAGTTCTCTGTTGATTAGTGAAAAAATCACTGCCACAGCCCCACAGCATTCAGCACACTCCCTCTGAAATGCAAGACCATTTCCAATTTCAGTGGTAATGAGTATGTGCATTTGTAACAGGCAAAACTCTTTGCTCGCGGAAAAATACTGTATTATTTAATGAAAATGAGACCTATAGAAATAAACTATGACGTTGACTAGATGAGGCTATCTTCTTTATAGAAATTTTGAAACAATCTACAAAATTCTACAGCAGAACTATAAGTCACAAGTGAGTGTTAATAAACCCCACTCTGTACAGAAAGGATCTCATGTTTATTTCATCAAATTTTCTCATTTTCAATTATTTTATACTAATTGCTAGCACACTTCTCCCCCAGTTATTTACGTTTCCAGCTACTGTACCTGAAAAAGCCAGCCCAGCACTGCAAGGATCAGTAGCTTGTTTAGAAAACTCATCTCCTTATCTTCAGAAAGGACCAGGCACCTGCCATGGAGAAAGGACAGTGGAAAAGATCATTATACTTCAACTCAATAAATATTCTTGCTATAACTTGTCTCCATGCTGTCCATTTCACTGACCTGTAAACTGCCTTAGAGGGGTAGCTGTGTTAGTCTGTAGCATCACAAAAAACAAGCAGTCCTATAGCACCTTAAAGACTAACAGTTTATTAGGTAATGAGCTCTCGTGGTAGAAAGTTTCTTATCTAATAAATAAAATCGTTAGTCCCTAAAGTGCTTGATTTTTGTTCCATGCCTTGTCTTAGATCTCAGGTTCTTTAGAGCAAAGAAGGTATCTTAGCCTCTGTATGTGCATGGTGGAAAGGGGTTTTAAAACATACACTGTACATTTGGTCTGCAGCAGCCACAGTCTGGCGACTACAGGACATGCTACAAATCCCATCTGTTATTAGTTATGACGGTGGGCAATAAAAACAGAGTATTTGGGCAGTGGGAAACTTTGTGGAGAGACTTAAATGTAGATGTTACAGCAGCACACAAAGCTTGAAGACACATGGGAAGTTGTTTATATTTGCTCAAACTGTATATTTTAATCAAGTACCAAAAGGTTCACAGAGCTTGGGATGGACTCGTCTTTAACACAGTATAAAATCAAAAGAAATGTAAGTGATTTATAAATAGCCGTAACAGGGAACAGAAGAATTAAGTGATTTTTATAATGGTCCCACCTGAGGGCCAGCAAGGGGCCTCACAGCCCCTACCTTGGAGGAAGGGTGGGTTGATTTTCACAACTATCAGAGGTGTAGCCATATCAGTCTATCTGCAAAAACAAGGAGTCCTGTGGCACCTTAAAGGCTAATGGATTTATTTGTGCATAAACTCTCATGGGCAAAAACGCACTTTGTCAGATACATGGAGTGGAAATTAGAGGCAGGGTGCTAGTATGTTTTCCCCTACCTCTAATTTCCACTCCATGTATCTGACAAAGCTGGCTTTTGCCCACAAAAGCTTATGTATAAATTAATCCATTGGACTCTAAGGTGCCACATAAGGTGAAATATTCCCAGGCAGGTGCAGGAATCTTTTCTCTCTCTCACCTGTACAGCTGCAGCAGGAGGGAAAATACCCTCCTGTAGTAGTCAAGGAATGGTGCAAAATGGTCCACAAGAGAGAGGAACTCTACAACCCAAGGAACAGTGAGGATAGTACGTCGGTTCAGGATAGATCCTCTCAGGAGCTTCAACACATCCAGTACTGGCAGGGTCTTAAATGCACAACACACATTAAAGTAGTTTGATGCTAACTTTTCACACTAAATTTTAAAAGACATACAAGTTTATCTTATGGTTTCTTTCCATGATTTAACTTTGTGCAATTAAGTGGTAATGAAATGGTAATTAAATGGCTAGTGTTGCTCTCTCCCAAACCTCCAGTGGCTAGAGATTATTTAAATATCTTGCTATTAAGCTAGTGGAGATCCCACTGCCGCTTTGAGAAGATGATCTTCTGCCTAGAACCCTAACAGTATCACAAGTTCTCACTTCATTTCTTATAGACAGTAAAAGGCGATTTGCATCTGTTTGGACGTATTAACGGGAGGAATCTAGCAGAAAGATGAGGCATTCGAGAAAGTGTTTCTGGTAGTAGACCTTTACACAATGCACAGGAAATTCTTCTAGCCAATTCAGGTCTTCAGTACAATGCTCGTGATCCCACAGCATCATCAAGTCCAGCACTACACCTCATACTAACATTTCCCTTTTCTCTATTTCATACACTCCTTTACCCAACACAGCACACACACATAGGAGCTTATCCACAGCACCGTATGGAATGCCTACTAGGAGACTGCTAAACCTCATGAAAAGATGCTGCCAGAAACAGCAGAGAAATACCTGCCTCCTCTGAGGGGTAAAAAACTTACTTGCCAAGCAAAAGCCCAGAGGTTGGTTTTCTAGCAGTTACTTACTCTGTTTCTTAATGCCACTGCAGACTCCTGCAAGTCTCTGCTTGGTGGTTCCACTGTTCGATATGGAAGGAAAATAAGAAATCCCAGAAACTTTGCCAGGAGTCGGAGAGTCATCAAGGCCACCATGAAACGCTTTTTTTCATCCTGAAGTGGAGAGAAGGAAAATTGAACAGGAACACCATCACACCAAACTGAGAAGCATAAGAATGGTTATACTAGGTTAGACCAAAGGTCTCTCTAGTCAAGTAGCCTGTCTTCCAACATTGGCCATTGCCAGATGTCTCGGACAGGGAAGATGTAGAACAGGTAACCCTCAAGTGATCCATTCCCTGTTGGTTTTTCCCAGCTTCTGGCAAAAAAAGAGGCTAGGGATGCCATCTCTGCTCATCCTAGCTAATAGTTATTGATAGACCTATCCTACCTGAACTAATCTAGTTGTTTCTTGAACGTTGTCGTAGTCTTGGTCCACTAGCTTATTAACAGCAGGATAGTTAAATAGGTCTCTAGCCACTGGAGGTGAGAGAGTTAAAACACTAGTCATTTCATTACCACTTAGTTGCACAAAGAGTTAAATCAGCTCCCCCACAACGAAAAAAACCTTCAAAAACAGACTCCAAAGAAAAACTGCAGCATTACAATTCATTTGCACATTTGACATCAATCGATCAAAGACTGAACAAAGGCTAGGAACAGATGGATAACTACACAAGCAGTTTCTCCTCTCTTGGTGTTCACACATCCACATCAGCTGCTGGAAGAGAGCCACATCCTCCCTGACTGAACTGACCTCATCAGCTCTGGCCTTCTTGATTAGGACTCCCTTCTTTTCACGAGCCTGTATATAGAGATCTGCCTCTGAAATCTCCACTCCGATGCATCTGACAGTGTGTCTTTGCCCACAAAAGCTTATGCGCCAAATAAAATCCGTTAGTCTAATAGGTGCCACAGGACTTTGTTTTTGTGGTACAGACTAACATGGCAACCCCTCTGATTCCAGATCATTTATGAATATGATTTGTGCCTGAACAGAATTTCTGAGGGACACCATTATTTACCCTTCTGCATTCCAAAAGCTGATCATTTATACCTACCCCATTTTACTATCTTGTAACCGCTTACCAGTCCATGAGAGGACCTTCCCTCTTATCCCAGGACAGCTTACTTTGCTTTAACACTCTTTGATGAGGTACCTTGTCAAAGGCATCCTGAAAAATCTAAGTACGCTATATTCACTGGATCCCCCTTCTCCACATGCTGGCTGATCCTGTCAAAGTACACTACTAGATGGGATATCATACTTCACCAGTTACAAAGAACACATTGACTCTTTCCCATCAAATTATGTTCATCTGTGTATCTGACAATATTGTTCTTTACTACAATTTCAACCAGTTTGCCCAATACTGAGGGCAGGCTTACAACCAGTAGTTCTCAGGATCACCTCTCGAGTGCTTTTAAAAATTGGGATCACATTAGCTATCTTCCAGTCATTTGGTACAGAAGCTGATTTGAAGGATAGGTTACAAACTACAGTTAGTAGTTCTGCAGTTTTACCCAAGAGTTCTGAAGAAACTCAAATGTGAATGCCATCTGGTCCTGGTGACTTTTAGCTTACTAGATTTGTTCCAAAACCTCCTCTCACTACCCCTTACTCTGGAAAAATTCCTCAGATCCGTCACTAAAAAAAAGAATGGCTCAGGTCTGGGAATCTCCCTCACATCCTCAACCATGAAGACTGATACAAAGAATTCAATTAGTTTCTCTGCAACGGCCTTATCATACTTGTTCTCCTTTAGCATCTTGATCATCCAGCTACTCCCCTGGTTGTTTAACAGACTTTCCACTTCTGATAAAGTTAATAACAAAAAAATTAAGTACAAGTCTTTGGCTAGCTAGTCTTCAATTTTATAATTATATTTTTATACTTCATTTGCTAGAGTTTATACTTTTCTATTTTCCTCGTTAGGATTTAATTTCCACCTTCTAAATTATGCCTTTTTGCCTCTTGCTCCTTTTACTTTTGTTGTCTATCCACAGTGACGCTCTTTTGGTTCTCTTAGTATGTATACCCCCAAATTGAAAAGCATAAGTTGGGCTTGCATTACAGTATCTTAGAATGTTTCTATGCAGGTTAGAGGGATTTCACTTGACACTGTACCTTTTAATTTCTGTTTAAACTAACCTCATTTTTGTGTAGTCCCTTGATCCGAAATTAAATGCTACAGTGTTGGGTTGCTGTGTGTTCCCTGCCTAGGGGATATTAAATTTAATTATATTATGGTCACTATTACCAAACAGTCCAGATATAGTCACTTCATGGACCAGACTTGGGGAAGATTGCATTCTGGGGTCCTCAGCTCAGAAGCTGCCAGCAAACAAACCAATCCTGAGATCTCAGCCAAACTAAATTATCTGTGGCTTGTACAATGATAATCAAAGACCCTGCTGGCCATATTCTGCCCTCTCTTTCACCTACGCAGCTGTCAGGATTTTAGCAGAGTTGCACAGGTATAAATAGGTAAAAGAGGAGAATAGGACTGCATCATTTAGCCTTACAATCAGAACTTGGTTAACAATCCTGCTGATGATACCTAAGCCAGAAGAGAATCCAGTTCCCTCTCTCATAGGTAGGCTAGTTCTAGAGTGTTTTCATGATGTTTATATGAGAAGTTACTTTGTACTGCAGTCAGACCAGATGCAAGACAGTGGACAAAACTGCTAAAATGTCAGAGCAGAACCATATAAAGAGTTGTTAAATACTAAAAGAGCACATATAAACAGTAGTGGAATACAGAGGTAAAAAGTTACAGTGGCTACCAGAACCTTTGGGGAGAATTTCTTCCCTTCAAAACAATGATATCCCACACACTTACACCCCCTCAAATGCTGTTTGAAGAGGATAATACTCACTTCTCTACCTGTATTTTAAACACTTATTTTGATTTATATCTCTGTAGCAACTAGGAAACCCTCACCATGAACCAGCTGTTAGATCAATCAATCAATTAAATTGTTAGCAGATGTAAGGAACAAAGCTCACCTGTTCATCCATATCTGCTTCCCCATCACTAGGTTCATGCTCTACCAAAGTGAGGCCATCCAGCTCGAGTATCTTTAGACACAGGCTATCCATCAGGTGCTGGTTGAACTGGTAGCTTCAGCAAAAGATGAAAAGTCAGACTTAACATGAAAATAGCAGTGGAATCTCAAACATTTAAGCCTTAAATCACTGAAGTCAGGAATAACTAATTCAAAACAATCAACTCATAAGGGAGAAGCTCCAAGTGTACTGTATGGTCAAAAATAGCACTGTCTGCCCAAGCTCTAACTTAGACTCCAGGCAAGTCTCTGCACACACCTCTGTCAATGCACTAACCAACTCTGACATTAACTAAACACCTCTTCCATTCTAATCTTCAGCCTCTCTGGAACAGAGACTCTTCGTTATTCTCCAATACTGTGCAGATTCTAATGACGTGGCTAAACATCTACAGATGAGATTGTGAGGTCCCTAAACTCACTACAGTTGCAGTCTATTGGAGATTTGAATCTATGCTGTGGAACATGAAAGGCTAACCATAGAACAGCCTCACACTCCACTGTAGGGCACAAAACATCACCTTCTAAGGAACTGTGCAGAGCTCCTGGTATTACATCACCCTGTGGTTTTAGGAAACCTTGACCCTCTCTGGCAAGACATTCAATTTGATTCTGTAGTAAGCTAATTAGGAACTAACCTGATGTAACTCTTAGGAGATAAGATGGATTGTCCCAGTAAATACAAGAGCAACTTGTTTACTATGCCAGCAAGGAGTACTGAATGGACAGTGCAAACGGCAACTTTTTTTTTTCCAAAGTTTGAAAATCTCCCCTACTTGGGCTCCACTGTCTCACAGAGCTGGAGTTCCAAGACCAGTCTGAGTCAACTCCCCAACTATGGCACAAGCCAGAGGTATTTGTGAACAACCATCCAAACTTAGCCAAGGCAGAAGCAGTGATATGCAGCTAACCTTCCTGCACTGAGAATGAAGTCCCTGAAGAACTGCTGGCACCCTGGGAAGGCAGGGGGCGGGCAGGGCCCTCTGATGCTTTGAGGAACGACAAATCTCTCCTGCAGCCTCTTCAGCCGGCTCAGATTATCGGAACCCAGCATATTAAGGACATCTTGGTCTGGGGTATCACCCCAACTTGTGCCACCACCAATAGGACCTTTACACATCTTGAGGAGGGGGAAAAAGGAGGGAGATGGGAAATGTATAAGATTTTCTTTCACCTTGGATATCCTGCCCCACCCATACCCTGCCCCATATAAAGACTTTTGGTGTAGGAGCTATCCATCCAATGCAAGGCACTGGACATAGCTCCCTGTAGACCCTGTGAATGCTGCCTCCTTCAGTCAGTCAACAAGGGGGAACAGAGGAAGAGTATATAGAAAAGAACACAAGGCCCACACATTCTACTTTCCTAGCCTAGTGGTTTCAGAAATGAAATCCAGATCCAGCATACTAACATAACACTAGGCCCCCGCTAGGCTGCTGGGCCATCCTGGCTTTCTATTACATAGGGAGTATATCAATACCACGGTGAATTGTACTACCGGCATGAGCCAGAGTTCAGTTCAGTTTCCATGGTTAGCTCAACGGCTCAGGTACTGGGACTATTTAAGACTCACTGTCATCTACTGTAGTATCTAGTCCAGGCTCTATGAGGCACCTCGATGCTTTACAGATTGTCAATACTATTTGAAGTCCCTCATCCATGCAGACCAGTATGGCTCAGCAATGAAGGAAAAAGGCATCAAGCCCTCAGAACTGATCAGGCAACTAGGCACCTCAAGGAGGCAACTTTAAAACCTAGCACTACACTAAAGTAGTAAATGTCTTAAAATATGGTATGGCAAGATTAATATTCATTGCCTCTCAATAATTCTAAACTGAATATGCTCAATTTACAAAACAAAATCATTTTCATCTTGCAACCTTATAAACTCACCCTGAGCCAAATTAAATTCCTTCCTGGGTATCACCAGCCACACAAGTCTAGCAGGCCAATTTCTGGTCAATTATACCAATGGCCTCATTGCAGCCAAAATATTTTCAACTTAAGTCTTCCAGTATACCTGTGAAACCCTGACATGCACAGAGTAAGTGACGGAGAAATCTAGCCTCACAATTGGAACCAGATAACTCTGTTGATGATCCCAGTCTCTTAGCGGTGATGGTTCTGCAAGGCTAACCAAAGTAAACAGCATTACAATTGTATTTTCCTCATTAAAATCAGCAGATGACCACAACTATGTAAACACATGGAGCACATCTGCAGAGTAAGATATTCTTTTTGCAATCTCTTTTCAGAATAGAAATATATTTGAAGGGTGGTATTTTCACAGGTGACTAAGAGAAATAGGTGCTCAACTCACAATATAAAACTTCACCATGAAGCCTCTAGGCTCCACACTACCAAATCGAGCAATCAGGTTTGCATTAATAAGTTGGCTACCAAAAGAAAATTACAATTAACGCATATATTATCAATCAGAACGTGGAACGTCCAAACGCTGTTGGTGACTTGAAAGTTAAAGCTGCTTTGAAAGGAGATGGAGAGATACCGGTGCAATATACTTGGACTGGCAGAGATGCGTTGGATGGCATTAGGAGAGATGTGCAGCCACAAGTCATTTGGTCAGGGAATGAAACAAACCATGAGGCAGTAGTCAGATTCCTCCTCAGCAAAAGACCTAGAAGAGCACTGTTAGGACACAAACTGGTGTGAGAATGAAGTTACCGAGATTTGAAGCAAAACCATTCAACATCTCAGTCATTTAGGTGTATGAACCCACATCAGACAGCACAGAGGAAAAGATTGGGCTACTCTAAAAAACTTGACAAAGACACTGGAGGAGATACCGAAGAGAGACGTGTTGATCATTGGAGGAGATTGGAACGCAAAGGTCAGAACAGACATTGAAGGGTGGGAGAGAGTCATAGGAAGGTTTGGATATGGAAGAAAAAAACAAAACAAGATGAGAAACTACTGGAGTTAGCTATGAGCACAGGATGGTGATCTGCAACACAAGATTCCAACAAAAGAACTGTAGGAAGTGGACATGGCAATTCAACGATGAAGTCCAAGAACACGATAGATATGATTTTGATAAGAAGATGGGTAACATCAGTACAGCACTGCTGAATTTTCCAAGGAGCAGATATGGACTTGGGCCACAGTCTAGTGATTGCAAACATCAAGATGAAACTCAAGAGAAAGTATAAGACACAGTTCAAGAAAGGAAGAGACATGGTGAGGCTATGTGAGCAAGAAATAGGGAAGGTGTACAGAGCAGTGCTCGAAGAGAAGATAAGGAATGCGGGCACAGAGAAAGACCCAGATAAGAGAGTTGAAGGGATAGCAGTGAAACGACTAAAGAACATCAAGAGCCATGGAAATGATAAGCTCACAGGAGAGATCAAATATGGTGGAGAAAGTAAGATTTAGGAAATATACCAACTATGTAATATAGCATGGGAAGAAGAGAAGGCACCTAAGGAATGGACAAGATCAGTGCTAATGACAATACATACGAAAGAAAAAGAGTTGGAGTGCAAGAACTGCAGAATGATTGCCCTAATGGGTCATCTAGTTAAGGGACTGATGATGATGATAGTGATGAAGAGACTGAGATCGCAGACAGAAGAACATCTAGCGGATGAGCAAGCGGGATTCATGAAACATAGAAGTACCATATAGCAGATATCGACACTAAGATTGATAGAGAAAGCTCAATCAAGGAACATCTACAATTGCTTCATTGATTTTCAGAAGGCATTTGACAGTATAGACCAGAAAGTGACTTGGCCAGTTGTGGAGTCATACGGAATGGATAGCAGACTGACATGGTTGTTGAACGATATTAATGACAACGTGGAGGCAACAACGAGACAATGCAGAGAGGTGGGAAGTTGATTTAGAACAAGTAGAGGTATAAGACAAGGAGATCCAATATCACCGAGTATCTTCATCTATCATCTAGAGAGTGACATGATGTATGAGCTAGATTTTAAGAAGAAAATAGGCACTAGAATAGCAAAAGCAACAGCAAGTTTGAAGGCAATGCATAAGTTCTGGAAAAGCAAAGCGATTAGCTTAGGAACGACAGTGAGCGGCTTGAAAAAGTATGTGTTCAGCAGTATGTTGTACAGATGTGAGACACGGGTGATAATGAAAGATCTGAACAGAAGGACATTGGCTTTCAAGAGGAGCTGTTACAGAAAGATCCTAAGAATAGGGTGGATGCAGAAGGTCACCAATGAGGAATTAAATAAGATACAGCCAAAAAAGAACCTACTGCAGGTTGTACAAGAGAAGCTACAGCTATCTGGGCATATCTGCAAAATGAACAATGTGCAAAAAGTCAAGACCCTGGTATTCATCATAATGGACAGCTCCAACAGGAGAGGCAGACTGCACAGAGAATAAGTACATGATATAGTGGATTGGTGCAGAGCTAGCCTACAGAAACTAAGCCACTCCACGATGGACAGGGAGGCTGGGTCTACAGATGCCCAGTCCTTTCAAAAGGGGCATGTTAATGAGCGGGTTCAAAAGATGCTAATGAGGCGCTGCAATGAATTCAAAAGTGCGGCTTTTCAAATCACACACTGCCCATGGAGACAGGACCTTCCGAAAGGACCCCCCACCCCAGTTTTGGAAAGCCCAGAAGGACTTTTGAAAACTGGGGGGGGGGGTCCTTTCGGAAGATCCTGTATCCACGGGCAGCGCGCAATTCGAAAAGTCGCACTTTCGAATCACTACAGCTGCCATTATGCTAATGAGGCACTGCATATTCATTGCAGTACCTCATTTGCATCTTTTGAACCTGCTCATTAACATGCCCCTTTCGAAAGGAAGGGGCACATGTAAACCCACCCAAAAAGATGGAAGGAAATAATGAGGGAGGTATCAGACACCAATGGGTGTTGAGCCCATTGTTATCGCTGATCATGAACTTGCCAACCAGCACCTAATTTCCTCAGTCTCCTTTGAAAAGCCCAACCTAAGGAGACAACAATTTGATTTCAATTTGACAACATAAGAACACGCATTGCCTGTAGTTTTAAATACTACATTTGCCCAAGCCTTTCTGACAGTTTTCTATACGTTTAGATTGGGGACATAGGCAACTTGTAAAAACATTAACCATGTAATTGATTAAAATGTTATCAGTTACATAGTTAAATGTTTACCAAGAGATCTGCAGGTGACAGGGGTGGGGAGGCGGAATGCTGCAAGACCCCAGATTTTACTCTGGGCTCTCCAACCACCCCATATATGGGGATTCCAGCTATTACTCCTATGTCCAGGACTCTGCTGCCACCCTCTGTAGGTGCCCCACTTCCAGCTGCCAGTGTAGCAGCACAAGAATGCTGCACCTGAGGCTCTGCTGCTGCCCAGTACTCCAGTACACCCGAGTCCCGATACCTGGCACAGAGCCCAGTTCACTGGGATGCTGCACTGCAGCAGAGCCCTGGCACAGGGCGGCAGCCAGTATGCCAAGTCTGCAGGAACAGCAAGCAACAGCATAATTCTCAGCATGGCAGCATCAGGCCAGTACACAGAAACGCTGGGCCTATTGGGCAAGCCGCTGAAACCACAGGCATGGGGCAGTAGCTGGGACCTTGGGCAGCGTTTATCCATTAATAGAAACTGATAATGGTCAAACTTATCAGTTAAACTCTTCCATGCCTAGCTTAGTTTTCTTCCTCTCTCTACTGTGATGTGCGAAAGTCCCCACCCCACCCCCAACAAACAAAGGAAACTGACGAACTAGAAGTGATCAGCAATGGGAATGACTACACGCAAAACAAGCAGAAAATTCTCTCTGTACTTTCACTTACAGTGGTCTCACAAGTCACTCAGAATATTAGCATACAAAAGAATTACACAGGACAACAAACAGAATACCATTAGGCCTTCTCCTGGGCATAAATAAACCAAAACCAGGCCCATCATATCCATTTTCAGGTCCAACATCATCAACAATTAATTCCACTGAGAAAAATCAAACGTAACTGGGCAACTCTGAATCAGCTATGCATCTACTTCTAAGCCTTCTAAATGAATTAATTTTTATTGCTGGTAAGATGTGCCAGGAGAACAGCCTTCAAGATCAAAGCCCTCGATATTTATATCTCCTTACACAGACCTAACAGCAAATACTCAATAATCCAAACTCTGTCACTGATTAATTCCCCAGAATATCTGTCCATTATATGGAAACTTGTCCATTGGGAAACACATTGGGAACAAGCTACTTTTACACAACTCATTCAAAAGTAATTAAATAATGGTAGCTTTCTACCATCTGTGGTGGATGTGAACAGACAGTTTAGAAGAGAAAGGCTTCCTGGCTCCTTAATTATGCTTGAGACACATCCACTCTCCCCACCCCCTCAAGTAATTCCATTCACTCTGGAAAGGATCCAATTACAGCAAAAAGTATGTGTACAAATGTATAAATAATAGGTTACATGTTGCCACAGTTTAGCAAAACTGCTTTGTTTATTGCAAATACATTAAGTTATTTACCTGGATAAGCTGTTTCTGAAAGAGCCTGGCAAAGTGGCTGTGATTATAGGCTGCTGTGAGGTGATTCATCATAGCTCTGGGAAACAAAAACTGCTAAAATCAGCCAAAACAGATTCTACCTACCTCTATAAACAGAAGCACAATGTGACTTCCTTAGAAACCAATGCCTTCCCAACACCATATAAACAGCAAACAAGGGAACAGAAGGGGGACTGTTAAATGCTGAGGATGTGGTGAAAATTAAAGATTATCTAGGCATGGGGCAGGGGTAATTTGAAGATATAAACCAGAGTAAATGGTGAATTCTCTAACTTGAAGTATTTAAGCTAGGACTTCAGTACTTCAGTATGTCAGAGATTAAAGTATGTTTCAGGAGTGGGCAGGGGAAGTTCTGTCACCCGCAATATGCAGGAAGTCAAATTGGATGATTGCAATGGTCCCTCTGAACTTGACATCTGAGAGTTTATTCTGCTCCAAAACGTGACACTGTACAGTATCTTTTTTTTTTTTTTTTTTTTTTATAATTAACTCTGTGCCCTGTGTACATCTACTGGCTTTACAGACAAAAATAAGTTTCTAACACATTTACCATTTGCACACCAGAGCTGCCACACCAGGTCTCATACCTGATCCTGTTGCCCAGAACTCTTTCAAAGTCCCAGCCTGGTTTTTCATGGTTATCCTCCCATTCACGTAGCAATTCATAAAAGATGTCCCTATCGAACAAAAGAGGCAAACATGTCAAGTCCCAGGCCTTCAACAACCGAACATTCACGCAACTGGATGCCTAGCCAACCGTTTGCAAGGTATCCCCAATAGCATATATTCCACACTAAACAAAAGTCACATCTCCAAGGCCCCAGTTAGCCTACCATATTGCAGCAGTGGCAATCACAGATTATTAATTTCATTTTGCAGCCTGTGATAGCCAGAAGCTGTAATAGGCCTGCAATACATAGACTTGTAGGCTGTGCAGTAAGATGAGGAGCTAAAACACAACTGACAGTGGTCTTGCTTGGGCTCAGGTGTACTGACCAAAACGTCCATTTCATTATTAGGCAGAGTATGGGTCAGATAAGCAAATGGGCCTCTGCAGTGCATCCCTCAATGAAAAAGAACAGAGGAACCACAAGAAGTCACTTCCACAGGAAAAAGAACAAGTCAAAAGGAGGTGCTCCTCCACTCCCATCACAAAACAGCAGAAAGAGAGAGAAGTAGCCCCCAGCCGAGAGCTTAACCAGCACTATGCTGTTACCAGCACATCAACAACTTCTGCAGAAGTTAGGCTTCCATTCTTTGAAAAGGCTAAGTCTCTACTCTGCATAAACAGTGAAGGCCAATGTTCCCTCTAATCTTTTCCATAAATGTGTAGAATAAATTTTGTTATGCGCACCAAGATGCGTGAATGTACATCACCAACAGAAACAACAAAACATAGCTATGGACACTCTGCTAATCAGTTGGGTGGCACTTGAATTTCTCTTGAATGACCACACAAGTGCACAGCTTGCAGGGAAGACTGGTAAAGGCCTGCGTTTTCAGAGCAAAACTGTCAGATCTATCCCCATTATGCTGTATGTATGCAGTGCAGCTGGATGTTATGACCTCCTATTGTTCATGACCCTGGAAAGATCATACCCCCCTACAAACACAAAAACTGGAGGACATTTACCTTTGTTTCTTAAATATATGAAAAGCCCTGTCACTTGAAAAGTTAGAGCGATTGTCAGTTTCTGGCTGGAATGAAACAGACTGTACAGATGAAGGCATCAGGAGGGACACCTGTGAACAAAACAACAGAGTCCATTAATATAATGCAATTCCCTGATAGGACACAGCCCACCAACTGGAAAGGTAAAAAGAAATGAACATGAATTTAGATACAATAAATCCTCCATTTAACAGACTAATGGGGGAGGGGTGTGCATTATTCCAGAAAGTCTGTTAAATGTGAGGGTTTACTAACGCCCCCCCCCCACTCTCCCAGCCCTAGTCTCACCCCCCCAAGCCCCAGCTACCAAAAAACAAATAAATAAAAACAAAAAAGAGCGGCCACTCACCAAAGCCACCACTGGACGAGCCCGTGAATCCCACCCTGGCTCAGATCCTGCTGCACGTGGCTAATGGCACCTCACCGCAGGCAGCTGCAGCTGCCTCGCTGCACACGGAGGCGCCAACAGCATGCTGCTGGAGGGGCCACCTCATAGCCTGCAGGACCTGCCGCCACACACTCCTCCCACCAGGGTGCAGTTTTTGGCAGCAGTAAGTGTCCCCCTCCTTCCCCCCCCCTACTTCTTTTGTGGGGGGGAAGCAGTGAGAGGGTTTAGGATTTTACAGACCCCAGGAGTCTGTAATATCGAGGGTTTACTGTATCACCACAATCAAGCTATCTGAACACTAATCATTTCTCAAACACTAACGATTAACTCTAGATCAGCATCAGGGCAGAAAATGCACAGACAGTCCCTCCGCTAACGTCTACACTACCCTGGAAGATCGACCCACTCAGGGTTGATCTTCTGGGGTTCAGTTCTGTGCATTTAGTAAGGACATGCAAAATTGACCTCTCAGGGTCGCAGTCAACCCCTGTACTCCTCACAACACGCAAGGAGTAGGAGAGGGTAATGGGAGAACCTCTCCCATCCACCTTCCCTTGTATAGGCAGAGAGACAAGTTAGCCAAGTGCAGACACACCAATTTTATCTATGTGATTGGTGTACCCAGAATTGTGTATCTGCGGTCGACTTTTAGTCTAGTGTAGACATAGCCTCAGTAGCATGGTAAGGGACATATCCTATCACTCCTGAGACCAGGACAAAACAAGGAGGGAAATGCCATGGAGAAAGAGCCACGTGCAATCATTCAGTGTATGTCAGCTCAAACAATTAACTGTTCCATATCTGGTGTTCTTTGAGATGTATTGCTCATGTCCCTTCCACAGGAATGTTTGATCACCACACACACCAGAACTATAGTTTTTTCCATTAGCCATATCTGTAGGGGAGTGGCTCTTGCAATCCCTGGAGTGGTTCCTGCATTACATGGTACAAGGGGCAACAAATGTCCCAACCCACCTTCAGTTCTTCCTTGTCAAAAACTCCGACAGTGGGGAAGGAGGAAGGGTCACAAAAGGCACATGAGCAACACACTTCAGAGAACACCAATTACAAAACAAGATAACTTATTTCTTCCTGCAGTGCTTGCTCACGTCCATTCCAATTTAGGTGACCCTAAGCAGTACCTGTGGAGGTAGGTAGGGAGTTCGCTGCAATGGAGACCATAGCACACCTCTGCGAAATCCAGCAGAGTCTTTAGCTTGCTAAGTAATGGCGTAAGGAGATGCGATGGTGTAGACTGAGGACCATCTTGCAGCACTACAGATCTCCTGCACTGGGACGTACACCAGCAAGGCCACCAACAATGCCTGAGCTCTGGTCAAATGGACTTAGACAACTGGTGGCAGCAGAACCTTTGCTAGCTTGTACCACAGGGGTTGGGAATCTTTTTTAGGCTGGGGCCACAGACCCACAGAAAAAAAAAGTTGGTCGGGGCCACGCAAGTAAGAAGAAAAACAAACACCTCATTGATGTAGTCCCCAGCTGAAAAACATGCAGGAAAGACATTCCTCTCACACACCATTCCCAGAGCTTTGGGGGTCAGAGCTATTAGATTTTGTGGGACCACACCCCCATCTCTGTGGTGGGGCCAAAAATTAGGGATTTAGTGTGGGAGGGAGCTATTAGGAAGCAGCCTTGGAGTGTGGGGTCTAGGAGGGTGCAGAGGATTGCAGGGAATCTGGGAGGGTGGTAGGGTCAGAAGTGGGCTGGGCAGGGGTAGGGTGCCTGAGCAATGGGGGGCACTTACCTGCACAGCACCCCAGGGGTACATGCGGCCCCATGTCTTCCACTCCTCCCAGGCACTGTCCCCCACTGCTCTTAGTGACTGCAATTTCAAATCAGAGCAACAGGGGAAAAGCCTCAAAGCAGCTCTTCTCTGTGCTCCTGTTCCCCCAGCCTAGGGAGAGGAAGCAGCAAGAGCAGCAGCAGGCACAGCTGCTACCTCCCTTGCCACAAAAAGCCCATGGGCTGGATCCAGCCCCAGTTTGCCTGGCTCTGGCTTGCAAGGCTCAGGGCTCCACACACACACCCACCATATAGCAGACCAGGTGCTGGGGGGAAGCCCCAAGCCTCAAAGACCATAGGTTCTCCACCCCTGCTATAGAAGGTCATTCTGCAAGAGGTGATTGATCTAGTTGGAAATCCTCTGCAATGACACCAGAAAGTCCTTTTTCCTTTGAGCTGTAACACAGCAAGCTGTATCAACTTGCGGAATACTGTGGTATGTTCCAAGAAGAAAGCCAGGGCCCTCCAGACATCCAGGGAATGCAAATGCCTTTTTTCCATCATCATCTCTGGCTCAGGACAGAGCACAGGCAAGAACAAGTCCTAGTTCGTGTGGAATGGGGGCATCACCATTGGCAGAAACAAAATGGGTGAGGCCATAGCTGGTCCCTGTCATTATTAAAAAACCACATAAGGTGGGTCTGTGATCAGGGCCTTCATTTACAACACCCATCTCCCTGACATCACTGCCATCAGGAAAACAACCTTCCAAGACAAGTAGGAAAGGAAGCCAGAGCCCAGTAACTAGAAGAATGGGACAGTGAACTTGAAGAGGACCAGGTTAAGATTTCACTGTGGGACAGGGTCTTATATCTGTAGACAGAGCCTCTCGAAGCCTCTAAGGAATCTGACAGTCATGTTATAGAGAAGACCATCTTGGACTGGGAATAAATGAAAACCAGCCATTACTGGGCGGGGGGGTGGGGGGGCTGCATGGGGAGCCTGGCATGGTTTACTCACTACATATGCGCATGCTACGATGTGTCCCAATAGGCACAGGCAGACTTTGGCCATTGTCAGGGAAAATGCAAACACTTCTGTGACAAGGCTTGATAGGGCCTGAAACTTCTCAAGTGTCAGGAAAGCCCTTCCACAGATGGAGCACTACTGGACTCAAATAAGTTCTATCCTTTGTACAGCAACGAGCATAGACTTCTCAATTTTCACAAGCCGGCCAAGAGACCTGCAAGTGGTGAGTAGCCCCTCAATGTCCCTTTGAACTGGGGATATGGTGTGGCCTTTGACAAGTCAAGTTGCCAAGGTATAGGTAAATTTGTACCTTTCTGAACTTCAGGTAAGTAGTAACCACTCACATGCACTTGCTGAACTCTCTGTGCAGTTGCCAAGCTGCATGGGAGGACTGCAAACTGGTATAACTAGTGGGCCACTAAACCGCTGTGTAGCAGGCCTGGCTCACAGACAGATAAATAGCTCAATTTGAACTGGTGGCCAGCTTCCTGAGGGAGAAAGTTGAGCCACCCATTGAGGGTCTTGGCTCTCCTCTGGCTTGCCTCTCTCCCTCAAGGGAAGTGAAGATCTCCCCCTTGCAAGTTTCTTGGGCTTCTTGGAAGCGTTTATAGAGGAAGACAGGTGCCGACTAAAAGAATGTATCGCCCCTTCAGCTGTGCCATGAGGGCGCCACTCCTTTACAGATACCGCTAAGGAAAAAATTTCCAGCACTAGTGCACGTGGTGAGCACACACACGGCTAAACATGAAGTCCACATGAGCAAGCACTCAAAGAATAATAAAGAGAATCTGAGAAGGTAAGAGTAACAGCTGTAGGTTCCCATGTCCTTAACACTTATTCCCTCTTTTTAAAAGGATTCTCTCCCTTTCAGATCAGTAAAGCAGCAGCATCACAACTGCTGTCACTATCTAGCTACAAGGCCCTCATCACATGAGCACTTCACAACCAGTTAATTTTAGTCTCACAATACTGCTCTCAGAAAAGGGAGTAAAACCCCCATATTCTAATTTTTGTTTTTAAAAAAAAAAAAACTAGTGACTGATCCATGGAGTAGATTAAGTATTTGCCAAAAACAAAAACACAGAATATTTGTAGCTGAGCTGTTCCATGAACACAAGTCTCCTGAGCTGCCATCCAGTGCCATATCCCCTTGGCTATCCTTCTTATCTCACCAGACTCACCACAGGGAAAAGGGTAAAGGTGAAATCTTCCAGCCCCACTGAATGCACTGGGAGTTTTGCCACAGATTTCAATGGAGTCAGGGTTTCACCCTAACTGCAATGCAAGTTAGTTAAAGGAATTCTCAGCTACAGATCTTTGGTCCTAGAAATGTACAGGCTTCATGTGGACAGGCAGCATGATTTTAAACACAGACTCTAAAGAAATTGAGAAGTGAAGCACCAGAGCAGGATGAACAGGATTGGATAGCAGAACCAACAAACTATGGCAAGGGAGGATAGGTATCCATATCGCTAGAAACTCTTTGGACATTCTTTACCTTCAACCTGCTAAGGACTATTCCTTTTTTACCTTGGCTGTGCTGCTCTCATAAGCCTTCATAAGCCTCTCATGCAAGCCAGGGGAAAAGGATGCAATCCGTTCATTCTCAGCCAGTAGTTTCAATGTCCCCTTCTCTAAACAGGAAATAATTCTGCCAAGAAAACACAAATGGAACACCACAGAGAGGGAGCAAATCTAAATGAATATACACACGTATTTGACAAACACTACGCAGTTTTAACCTCTAGCCACCTGAGATCAGGACCCTACTGGCATCAAAAGGACACATTGCAAATGCCACAGTTCTATGGAGGTGACATGAAAGTAAGTCCATTTGTTCCTGTTCTGGTGGGGCATTTGAAGAAAAACAGCAGTTCCACTAAATTCCAACTACACATTGGATGTTTTACCTCATAACCCGCTATCTCCTGTGGGACCACTTATACTGATGAATACACAAAGAAAGGCCTTCATGTTTTAATTCAGCCAAGTCATTAACTCTTTGCATGACTTGGGGCAGAACACTCAATACCATGCCCCTAAAATGACCTTAGTGAAGCCCAGATGCACACACTCAGTCTCTCTCTCTGCCACTCACACAACCCCCCTACAGCTTAAGAAATACGAAGGTCCAACTTACGCAAACTGACAATCCAAGACGTGCACAGCAAAATAAACACAGTTGTGTACATTTCGAAAATGCTGCCTCTCTACTGCATCTGAAAAAACAAAACAGCAGTTAACAGTGGAAAATTCAGAAACTAAATAGAAAAGTCTAACAATTAACTCAGAGGGATGTAGGAATTACCAAACCCAGTCACATCACTGGTTCAGCAAGACCAGAATCCTCCTTCCTTCTATGCCCATGACCTGACAAGTCACATGAAGGCAAACAACACCCTTAAAAAGATGCGTAGCATAGTTGGCCAATTGTGCAGTGTAGTGTAAGATGGGAGGATCTTGCTGAGACCATTGGCAATTAGCTGGAGCCTAATTTGAAGCCCAAGATCTGATTGCTATTCTTGTGGCCATGCTATCTCAAAAAAGATACCTGGAACTGGAAAGGATATAACAGAAGTCTATAAAATCATGACCAGTGTGCAGAAACTAAATCAGCATTATTAATAATTATTTTTTATTTATAATACAAATTAAATGAATAGGCAGAAGGTTTAAAAAACACAAAGAAAGAAAGTATTTCTTCACATGACGTATGGTCCATCTGTGGAACTCTGCTAGATGTTGTTGTAAAGAGCAACACTATAGCATGATTCTAAAAAGAACAATATGTTAACGGAGAATAGCTTCATCAGTGGCTAGCAGCTAGGATGGGTAGGAATAGTGTTCCTAGTCTGTTTTCCAGAAGCTGGAAACGAGCAACAGGGGATGATCTCTTGATTACCTGTTCTGCTCATTCCCTTGGAATACCTGACACTGGCAACTGTTGGAACACAGCATACTGGGTTAGGTGGACCATTGGTCTGACCCAGTTTTCCCATTTTTATTTTAATCCACATAGCTATCTGAATTCTTGAGGGACAAATTATTCACCTTTTAAAGCTAACTGTGGGAAATAACCTAGATAAGAAAGTCCATGTACAAGCCTTAAACCTCAGCCTTGGACAAGAGGCTTCATTTCTCAGTCAATAATACAAGTATCGGAATTTCCACTAATGTTAATGGTAGTTAGATGTGTACAGGGATTCCAGCAATGAGCCTTTATGAGACAGAGGTCAACTCCTGCGACAGCAGTGGGATTCCACCCAACCTTTTCTGGGCAAAACAATCAACCCAAACAGATTTGGTACAGAACAAACACATGGACAGCACAATGCCTACAGACTGCCAACTGTGAGCAAACAATTATCAGAGTTCAGCCAGTGGTTGGGTGTGCTGTGCTACCGAAATCAAGACCACCTGGGGTCATTCAGCTCTGGAGGTGACAGAACAATAAGAGCCAAAAATGCAGCTTTTTGCTCACCAAGACATCAAGAGCTATTCTCAGGTGGAAGTCAGTCTAAGTACACCTTACAATATACTAGTCATCTTCATTTCTGGGTAAGGTCCACATTTGCCAAAAACACGTGCACAACTTCCACTGATGGGAATTGCAAAGGTGTCCTAAAACTTATGATGGATTCAACAGTACTTCTGGGTTTGAAGGAAACAAATGAAGGAAGAAAACTGGTGAATAGCTCTTCCCTCTGAAAATTTGTTTTGGCATTTACACATGGAGTACTTGGACAACAGCAGTGAGCTACCCATTAAGCTGGTTTCAGTAGCCAAACAGATTATAAAACATCCATTCATTCCAAATGGAAATCTAATTTGACGAAGGAGGAACAAACTTTTTTACTTATCTTCTGTAGCTTGGTCTATAAGCTTCAAACTAAAAACACCCCCTTCACTCCATGTGGGAAGATCCCCCTTTATCAACAGGAGGTTTATACAAGACCAAGAGTAGACACTGGTCTTCTTCCACATTTTATATTCACTACCCAAATGCCATATTCCACACCTCTCACTGCTGCAAGGCCTCAGAAACCTTCAGTGTAATGACTTTTGGTCATAACAAGAAGTCCTGTGGCACCTTATAGATTAACTTCTTGTTGTTCTCGAAGATACAGACTAACACGGCTCTCTCTCCGATACTTGACTTTTGGTCACTCATTCCCTGAAGCTTGATATGAACCTTTGAATCAGAGGCGATATGCTTTGTATCCCATTATCAGTCCTGGCAACCTAGTCTCCATTCAGTAGCACTGCTGACCTTTACATCCTTGACTGAATTCCAGTTCATTCTCGCAGTCTTCCAAAGAAGTTGTTCCCTTGGATGTCAGCAGTTGCAGGACAAAGAAGAGCTCCAGGAAAATATTTGGAACCAGGTTTTCTGAAAAGGTGAGAGAAATGAAATGGCTAGATAGTAAGCATTTGTCTAGGTTAATAAAATCAAGATAAAAATAAAGATAATCAGATTTCAAACTTCATCACATCTGATGCCTACAGGAAAAAAAAAAAAAAAAGGAGCTGGTACTCAGCAGGCTCCCCTGCCAATCCCACTGCATACAGGACTCAGCATTGTTGCTATAAGGTCAAGCACATTTGGGTAGGTGCATTAGAGAAACCAAGGGTTTTACCTCCTTTCATCCACAACTTAAACCAGGGGTAACAATATAAAAACAGCTTCTAAACCACTTCAACCTAAGAAATATTGTCAGGGAAGAGACCAGGACTCTGGTACTCATTGTCTCAGTTGGGTCAATACTGTTCAAGTTTGCTGAGATTCAGGGAATTGTGTATGGCCCGTCTCATTTTCTAGGCTTCTGTCCAGGGAGGAGTAGATATACTCTTCTAAATAAGTGAGAGGTGTCAGTTTATTTTTGCAGGAAGAAGTCATTTGTATTAAGTTATCAATTCATTTTGGAAATAGTATTTCAAAAAAGATATTCCACACCATTCTCATCTCATTACTCCCAGTTCTTACCTGCTATACAAGAAGAGTAGAGTTCAGCCAGCAGTTCCAGCTGTTTCTTGCAGGAGACCTTACTAAGATCTGCACAGGTCACTAGCTGGCTATCAGTAGGGAGGTTAGCACTCCAACTGTAATTAGGCTTGGCAGGTGTACTGGGATCCAGAGACAGTGCTGCAGAAGATGTCTGGTGCAGCAATTTGCATCTGAAATTCAAAATCAGTGACTTACAGAGGAACTGAAGATGACACACACTACCATCAATGCAGGAATACCATCTTCACTGTATTGTTTGTTGGGATTCTCACAAACTGATCACAACATTTACAGGATCAAACGCAGTTCCCATGCAGGAAACAGGTTTAATTACCTAATAAATCCATTTGCCTCTTACAGACAAAAAAATGGTCTTGTGATTAAGGCACAGGACTGGAATTCAAGAGACCTGGATTCTAATTCTAAATCTGCCATGGCTCAGAGTGTGACTTGAGGCAAGTCACCTACTTCTCTGTCTTACAGCTTCCCATTTCCTAAAATGGGAATAGCCACCACATTACATCTGTGTGCATCCACTCGCTTTTAGGAGGTTTGTCTAACTAAAAGGATCATCTGAAGACAACAGTGCTACATAGGTATTCTTGAGGGTGCAGTCTGGCCCACAAAACTTTGCATTAGTGCAATAAGGATAAGTGAAATACCATAAACTTAAGACCATTATTATGCTAGAGTTACTTTGCAGAACAGAAGCACATCTTCAAGTGAGGACTGAATGCTTAATTTGAAAACTTATTAACCTAATATCACATTCATATTCATCTCATTTGCTTTTAGCTAAGTTTTTGATTTAACAACAACTAGTATCTGGTCTGGATATTTTCTGTTAATTTCAACTTCTGATTGGCAAGGTCATAAAAGGAAGAATTACGAACCCCCTGAGGATGTGACCCTGTGCCTGTTCATACTGTACCGTTCTTTCTTCAGCATCTCCCTTTCCTCTTGAAGGCTGCTTCCTGTAATAGAGGTAATGTTCCCTTCCTGGATAGCAGCAAACGTCTCTAGATTGGTTCCAGATGGAAACAAAGCACCTGGAGACTGGCTGACTGGTGTGGAAGTGAAACACATCTTAGGTTTTGAGAGAGGGCGCTCTGCACTCACTGGAGTTGGGTTAATTCGCCTCGACGGCTTGCTTTTGCTGAAAAAGTTGAGAGGCTTCCACTTAAATGAAGCATAAACAGATCATCAAGACAAAAACAACAGTCAAATCCATCACATTCTTTCAGAGCATTCTGATGCCAGTGTAAAAGAAAACTAAGGAAGGAGAGAATCAGGATGCAGTGCAACTGTAAGAGTGGCTGGTTTTGCTCCACTCAGTAGAACCAGAGTAGGTATATCCTACAAATATAGACTTCAATGATCCTGATGAAGCATAACATATATACTGTTACTCCATTACTGTGATTTAAAAGCAACTGTGATCATTATGGGAGAAAACTGATAAAAAAAAATGATACCACTCAACTTACCTAGACACTTGTCCTACATTGTCAGACTGGTAACCTACGATATACCAAGTTCTGGCTGCTCTCAGTTCATCGCCTAGTCCCCAAACATTCAAGAAAGCATCACCTACCAGCCTAGAATTCAGACACCCAGATTTCTGTTCCTGCCTCTGCTGCCAATGTGCTTTGAGTGGACAAATCCTAATCTCTCTATGCCCCTCACTTTACTTATCCACATAATACTGCTCACCCATCTCACAAAATTGATGGTAAGCATTTGACTTGTAAAGTTCTTTGAGGTTCTTGAAAAGGCTCCACAGAATAACTACTAGGCCATTTTAAATGAAATGTTTCAAAAATTATGATAAATCAGTTTGATGTATTTGCCATCTTTCTCCAACAAACATGTTGCCTGATACATGTTAGCTGCTAGGGCTTTATTATTGTTATTTCCAGGCTTAAATTTGACCTGTTTCCTCACACTTTTCATGTCAGTCACACTCTGCACAGCATGAAACTTACTGCTTGCGATAGAAATGCACCATACCCTGCCAGCCAAAGCCATTTTTACAGACCATTATAGCTATTTCCTATCTTTAAATCCCCTCCCACCATGTGGGACCTTATTTCTCAGGATCACTAGCAGCTCTAATCAACTCTAAAATTAGTTCAATTAATTGATTTTAGAACTGGTGGGTGACATTGCAAAGACCAGACACCACAAGCCTTACCCTCTCTGCAAGGTGGTTAATTGGGGTGGGGAAAGATACGACCTTAGTTTAGACCAGATCTAAGAGGAATGGCTAAGTACAGATTCAACTGTACGTACACCTCTGGCAAAGAGTGGTCACTCTATCCAATTTCTTATGGAGGAAGAGACCACTGACTCACAGGAAGGAGAATTCTGGTAGCCTACATTGTGGTACGGAAAGCTATGCACCAGCTACTGTTGTGTCTATTAGGAATTCTGAACTTTGAGGTCTGATAAAGGGAAGGAGAGTTAACGTGTCTAAGATTAGTTAGCCAGAACTCCATTACAGTCAGACCCACATTATATTCAACTATGTCTAACCAGTCTAGCCCCTGCCCTGCTCTGAAGAGATCTTTCAAAAAATCTCACATTCAGATTCCTACAAAAGAAGCCACAATCTGAATATTCAGAAGTCATTTCAGGTGGCAAACATGAGGTGCTTTAAATGGGCTTGATTTCTGCTTTACTGAGACCTAGTGGTGAATCTAGCTGTCATGTAAACACCAAGCGAAAAGGAACAGCAGCTTGTACAACCAGGAAGGCCCAGCTAGAAGAGATCATTCGTAATTAAGGGAAACTCATACACTTCAAGACCCAAACAGAATCCTCATGCCAACCATCCACCCAGCCCTTTACCACATGGGACCCACTTTCCAGCAGAGCCAGAGGACATGCAATGCCTCCCCTATCAATGCTGTTTCCACCAGCAGTTGCGGAATGCCTGATTGCCATCCCAGCAGCTGCTCCACGCAGCAGCAGCAGCAAAGAGGAGGAGCCACTTAGGGCCTATCCGCAGTATGAAATCCTACCATGTTTAAATGCAATTGTAAAGAGTAAAGATAATGTTGTGACTCATTTGTCATTGCAAATAAGAACAAAGGTGTCTCCAGCATCACCTCACCATTGTCTCAACTCCTCACAACTGTATTTTATAATGGTAAGATTTTTCTAAAGAAGATGAACCTCTAGATGGGTCTCAGTAAGATAGTAAGGAGAGGAAACATAGTTGAGAAAAGCTGGCTGCACAGCATTGCAAGATGTCCCCCTAAACCATAATCTATTACAAAATATTCATAACCAAGAAGGTATAAGAACACCTAAATATTGTTAACTGTTAGATAACAGCATCAGCTACTCACAAGAAACAACGTGCAATATCAATGCTGCCAGCACAATCAAAAAAATCAAGAGCGCAACAAGGCAACTTGCTCTTACTTTGTCAAACCTGAAGCAGCAGTCATGGGTGGGAACTCCTCCAAGTTGTTGAGGTTCAGCTGGTCAGGTGGGGAATTGGCTGAGGTAGGACCCACCTCATTCCGTTTCTTCCTTCCACCAATCAATGAAGAGCTGTCACCCTTCCCATCCTCCTCTTCATTGAGGCTTCGCCCTACATCCCGAGCCACTTGCCAGCCAGCAGCACTGGCAGAGCTGTTGCTTCTTCTTCTGCCTCGCCTCACTGGCGGTGTGGGCCCAAGGAAGATGCCCAAATTGGCCTTCTGAGATGAACGTTTCTCACTGTGGGTGAACACAGGGCTGCAACCAAAGTTTGGACTGTTGCTGGGGAAATCATTGCAGGGGCTAGAGAAGCTAGACTCAGTAAAAGCGGAAGAGCCACTTGATGCAGCAGAAGAAAGAAAACTAGTGTCTGGGTTGCAGGAGCTTGTAGAGGTCTTTTGGGAAAAGAGCTGCATTCGACTGCTGCATGACCTGGCTGTATTGCCTGCCCTCCTTTCTGATCCTGTCTTTTGGGTCCCATGGCTACTTGAGCTCCTGAGGATCTTAGAATTTGGAGTTTTAGCAGGCGTAGAAGGCCCATTGGTCAAGATCTGACTAGTCTGTTCCCTTAAAAAATTCAACAAGAAAGGCACAAAGTCTTTGTGAAGTAAACTGTGAGGTACCAGCTTATCACTGACATGGTTCTCCTGCAAGGAAAGAACAAAACATTAATAAAAAGATACCCATGGACTTATTCTAATATGTTTCTTTCAAACACTGAGCATGAATTCACCAGCCCCTGAATTCTAACATTTAAGTAGAGGAACTGTCTCTAGAAGTTACAGCAAGAAACAGATTGAGGTGTTCTTCATTCTCCAGTTCACATATCTGACAGCTCTTCCTCAGGACCAAACTTTCAAAAGCAATCACTAATTTTGGCTGCCCAGCTGGCCACAACTGAGGCCTACCTTATAAAATTGCTTAGCACCCACAACTGCACCTAGAGTCACCGAAAGCTGTTCAACACCTCAAAAACGATGCCCCTGAAAGACATCTCAAGTGGGACACCAAAAAATAAAGCAAACAAATTAGTGGATAATGTATTAAACCTGCAGCCTCTCTGCTGCAGTTTCCTACAAATCTACTAAAACCAGCTACTTCTGCAAGGGTTGCTCCAAAACTAAATAATTGTATGATGCTTTAAGAACCTCATTCTTACTACATTTGAATGAAGTTGTTATAGCCACTCATGAGATCACGAAGGTCCAATACAACACAGTGCAACTTTTATGACACAAAGTTAATGCAGGAAGAACCCAACATACAAAGGGGTTGTGTTCCAGAAGTTCATCTGTAAGTTGGTTGTTTGGAAGCCAGGGTACGTCTTCACTACAGAGAAGATCGACCCTCCCGCAGTCAATCTTCTGGAGTTTGATTTAGTGCGATTTGCAGGGACATGCTAAACTGAACTTACACAGCGCCCACATCAACACCAGTACTCCTGACCCTCATTAGGGTAAGGCAAGTAGACAGGAGCAAATGCTCCTGTAAACCTCCCTTCACGGAGATGGCGTAGAAGCCTGAATTAAGATACATGGACTCCGGCTACAAAATTATTGTGGCTAGAATTGTGCGCCTTAATTCAGCCTTCTGCTGTAGTATAGAGCTGCCCTCAGAATGCATTTTCCCATAGAAATAATGTTATAAATGGTAGTTAGGTTCCCAGGCTAGTTCACAATAGCCTACTTAACCCATAACATAGCTGAAATACTGTATATTTGCAATGAAAAATCCTACAAATAGTTTTTTTTTTTTTTATGATTGAATTTTACCTGGAATGCTGGCAGTTGAGGAAAGGCAGGTTTAATTAGAGAGGGATGAAGAGATGGGTGGAGATTCTGAAGAAGAATTAGGGCTGCCACCCCCCCCCCCAACCCCCGCTAGATTCTACACTGGCTCCTGCAGCCAGGCTCACACACTAGCCACATCCTTGGCCCAACACCTACCAGCGGGCTTCACCCAGCCCCCGCTTATCAGGAGGCAAAACGACAGGAGCACAGGCTGGAGGACTGAGGAGGAGCAGGGGTGGCTGTGCTACTAGTGGCTGGAGAGAAGCAGCCATTTCCCTTCGAAGTGCCACATCTCTAACTGCTGGCTACGGGATAGCCCCCTCTCCCTCCAAAGTCCTCACACTAGCACTAGCACCTGGTGCCTTTCTTGCCCACTCCCCTGAGGCCAAAGACATCCTTATCCATATGCAGAACATGTAGCTGCATAAGGTATGCGAAAATTTGGGACTAGGTCTTAATGTTCACCCACCTCTTCCTATCTCTAGAGAGGATCTACTTACCTTAAACATGAGGAAGCCCTCTGGACCTATTCGCAGAACACTGAACCTGTTGAAGAATCATTCAAGTGGTAATGAAGCCATTTAACAGGCTTTCACAACTCCAAGTATATGCTGTCAGCTTGTGAATTTATTGTGTTAGTCTACAGGATCTTAGTTTATAACTTTCTTTAAAAGTATGTCAGTGTGTTGCTGAAGATTATAAAAATCACATCTAAATAATCCTCAGCCCCTTCTCTGGGCAGCTGGTGGGCAAAGGGCACCAGTTTGACTATATTGTATAGGGCCCCACAAATGTCCCTGCCTGAAGTTGCAGGTGAGCTTTTGTTTGGATGTGCAGATGTTCCTAAGTCAGATGTTTGTAACCAGGAGGACCCCTTGAATGCTTTCTAGCATTCAAGAAAGCTAAATAAAAATGCAACTTTAAGACCTTTTAAATCTTCATGGGAACATAATCCGTAAAAAGCTAACATCTGTAAAATTATCTGAGAATTTTAACATCAGCTTTTAAAAATTTTAAACACTGTAAAATCTTGTATACAGCACAAAAAAAAAAAAAACCCTACGCACCCTCATTCTGCTCTTCCAGTACATCACACTTACTTTCCTCACAACAGAACTTGGCAAAATTTGACACACTGACAGAAGATACTGAGTAGTTTTTGTAATTGGGACCTGGCAACATCATCATTTCCATGTCCTCCTCTCTTAGACCCTACCCAAACAGGAAAAGCCTTGATTCCCTAAGTGATACCCCGGTGAAATGGAAAGCAAAAAATTCAGGAGACAGCAAGTACTTTATTTTTATGGAGCTTTTTCTTTTTGAAAGAATGCAGGGGAACTATCATTTCCTTTTACACTCATCCCTCACTTTACGAGCATAATTGGTTCCCAACTTTCTGCTTGCAGGCAGAAACTCATAAGAGGGACACTAAATTCCTATTAAATTACATGTAAAAGTCTCTGATTAGTTCCTAGGGCTCCCATCTCAGGGAAAGAGTGGCAGCAGGTGGTGCTGCTTTTGAAAGGTGAGTGAACCTTGGTTTGAGGAGGGTTAAAGGCTGGGGGTAGTTTGGGGCTGTGAGTGGGAGGGAGGGTTAAGAGCTGGTGGCAGATGGGGGCGGGTTTCAGGCTGCCACAGTTTGGAGCCGCAGTCTGGGGCCAGTGGTTGGGCTACGGGGGTCAGGTGGCGGGGGGCCTGGCTGCTGAAGTTTGGGGCCATGGGGGCCAGCGGGAGTCAGGCCACAGGGGTTACGGGGGGGGTCTGCCACAAGGGTTACAGGCAGCTGCGGGGTGTACAAGCGGCTGCGGAGGGTGCAGGAGACGGGGGGCCGGTAAGGGGGTCTGACTGCCATGGTTTAGGGCTTGGGGGTGGGTTTCTGGCCATGGGGCCAGCGGGGCAACAGGCTGCCACGGTTTGGGGCTATGGGGAGTACAAGCGTCAGGGGGTGTCAGACTAGGGGGGTTGGAGCCGTGGAGAGGGGGTAAGGCTCATATGAGCAGGGGAAATTCACTCAGAGTGAACTAAGGTAGGCAAGCGTGTCCCTGGTTTAAGCAAGTACTCGTAAACGAAGTACTTGTTTAACGAGTGATGAGTGTACTTAGTTATATAATTAATATATGTTTCCATTCAAGAAGTTCATGTTGGGAAATCCGCTTAATACAAATGAATTTCAATTTCCAGCTAAAGAAAGAAAGAAGTCTGTAAAGTTTACCCCTGCTTTTCCATTATTCACATCACTTTCCAAAAGTGTCTCTACTAGTTACACCACAATTCTGACAGTCAACAGACTTGGATTTTTACCATGTCGGATGCAGACTTTCTAGATGTCCTTAGACTCAAACATTCAGGATAGAAGTGTCCTTTGTAATCATCTAGGTTGACCACCTGCACACCATAACACAGAACCTCATCACCCACTTCTGCAACAGCTCTGTAACCTTTAGCTTAGTTACTGAAGTCTGCAAGTAATCATTTAAAGACTTCCAAGTTACAGAGAATCCACCATTTATCCTAGTTCAAATCAGCAAGTGACCCAGGCCTCATGTCACAGAGGGTGGCAAAAACCCACCAGGTTCTCCAGCAAACTGAGGTAGAGGAAAATTCCATTTCCCCAGTCCAAATATGGTAATCAGTCGAACTCTGCAAGACCTGCCCAACATATACCTGGGAAAGAATTGTCTAACAACTGAGAGTCTTTCCCATGTAGTGTCCCACCTTTGGGCAATGTGGATATTTGTTACTAGCAGTCACAGATCATAGAATCATAGAACACTAGGACCGGAAGGGGCCTCGAGAGGCCATCGAGTTCAGTCCCCTGCCCCGACGGCAGGACCGACCACTATCTACACCATCCCTGATAGACGTCTATCTAATGTGTTCTTAAATATCTCCAGCGAGGGAGATTCCACAACCTCCCTTGGCAACTTATTCCAGTACTTGACCACCCTGACAGAAACTTTTTCCTAATGTCCAACCTAAACTTCCCTTGCTGCAGCTTAAGTCCATTACCTCTTGTTCTCTCCTCAGAGGCCAAGAAGAACGAGTTTTCTCCCTCCTCCTTATGACACCCTTTAAGATATCTGAAAACCGTTATCATGTCCCCCCTCAATCTTCTCTTTTCCAAGCTAAACAAGCCCAATTCTTTCAGCCTTTCTTCATAAGTCATGTTCTCCAGACCTTTTATCATTCTAGTTGCTCTTCTCTGGACCTTCTCCAATTTCTCCACATATTTCTTGAACTGGGGTGCCCAGAACTGGACACAATATTCCAGCTGAGGCCTAACCAGCGCAGAGTAGAGCAGTAGAATGATTTCTCGTGTCTTGTTCACAATACACCTGCTAATGCATCCCAGAATCATGTTTGCTTTTTTTGCAACAGCATCACACTGTTGACTCACATTTAACCTGTGATCTACTAGAACCCCTAGATCCCCTTCTGCTGTACTCCTTCCTAGACAGTCTTTTCCCATTTTGTATGGGTGAAACAGATGATTCCTTCCTAAGTGCAGCACCTTACATTTATCTTTATTAAACTTCATCCTGTTTACTTCAGACCATTTCTCCAATTTATCTAGATCATTCTGAATTATGACCCTATCCTCCAAGGTAGTTGCAACCCCTCCCAGCTTGGTATCACCTGCAAACTTAATAAGCGTACTTTCTATGCCAATATCCAAATCATTAATGAAGATATTGAACAGAACTGGTCCCAAAACAGACCCCTGGGGAACCCCACTTGTTATGCTTTTCCAGCAGGATTGAGCAGCATTAACAACTACTCTCTGGGTACGATTAGCCAGCCAGTTATGCACCCACCTTATTGCAGCCCCATTTAAGTTGGACTTGCATAGTTGGTCGATAAGAATATTATGCGAGACCGTATCAAATGCTTTTCTAAAGTCTAGGTATACCACATCCACTGCTTCTCCCTTATCTACGAGTCTCGTTATCGTGTCAAAAAAAGCTATCAGGTTGGTTTGACATGATCTGTTTTTTACAAAACCATGCTGGCTGTTCCCTATCACTTTACTACCTTCCAAGTGCTTGCAGATGACTTCCTTAACTACCTGCTCCATTACCTTTCATGGCACAGAAGTTAAGCTGACTGGCCTGTAATTTCCTGGGTTGTTCTTATTCCCCTTTTTGTACATGGGCACTATATTTGCCCTCTTCCAGTCTTCTGGAATCTCTCCTGTCTCCCATGACTTTCCAAAAATGAGAGCTAACGGCTCAGCTACCTCTTCTATCAGCTCCTTGAGGATTCTAGGATGCATTTCATCAGGCCCTGGTGACTTGCAGACATCTAATTTTTCCAAATGGTTTTTAACTTGTTCTTTTTTTTATTTCAAAAACTAACTCTACCCCTTTTCCACCAGCATTCACTATGTCAGGCATTCCTTCAGACTTCTCTGTGAAGACTGAAACAAAGAAGTCATTAAGCATCTCTGCCATTTCCAAGTTCCCCATTACTGTTTCTCCCTCCTCACTGAGCAATGGCCCTACCCTGTCCTTGGTTTTCCTCTTGTTTCTAATATATTTGTAAAAGGCCTTCTTGTTACCCTTTATGCCTGCAGCTAGTTGGAGCTCATTTTGTGCCTTAGCCTTTCTAATTTTACTCCTGCATTCCTGTGTTATTTGCCTATGTTCATTCTTTGTAATTTGTCCTAGTTTCCATTTTTTATAGGATTCCTTTTTTAGTTTGAGATCATGCAGGATCTCCTTGTTAAGCCAAGGTGGTCTTTGCCCATATTTACTATCTTTCCTACATAGGGGAATAGCTTGTTTTTGGGCCCTTAATAATGTCTCTTTGAAAAACTGCCAACTCTCCTCAGTTGTTTTTCCCCTCAGTTTTTCCTCCCATGGGATCTTACCTACCAGCTCTCTGAGTTTACCAAAATCTGCCTTCCTGAAATCCATCATCTCTATTTTGTTATTTTCCCTCCTACCAGTCCTTAGAATTGTGAATTTATGATTTCATGATCACTTTCACCCAAGCAGCCTCCCACATTCAAATTCTCGACCAAGTCCTCCTTATTTGTTAAAATCAAATCCAGAACAGTTTCTCCCCTGGTGGCTTTTTCAACTTTTTGGAATAAAAAATTGTCTCCAATGCAGTCTAAGAACTTATTGGATAGTCTGTGCCCCGCTGTATTAGTGTCCCAGCATATATCTGGATAGTTAAAGTCCCCCATCACCACCAAATCCTGGGCTCTGGATGATTTTGTTAGTCGTTTAAAAAAAAGCATCATCCACCTCTTCCACCTGGTTAGGTGGCCTGTAGTAGACTCCTAACAGGACATCACCCTTGTTTTTTACCCCTCTTAAACTAACCCACAGACTCTCAACACGTCCATCTCCTATGTCCATCTCCACCTCAGTCCAAGTGTGTACATTTTTTATATATAAGGCAACACCTCCCCACTTTTTTCCCTGTCTATCTTTCCTAACCAGGCTGTAGCCTTCAATACTAACATTCCAATCGTGTATTATTCCACCAAGTTTCTGTGATGCCAATGATATCATAGTTGTATTTATTTATTAGCACTTCCAGTTCTTCCTGCTTATTACCCATACTTCTTGCATTGGTATATAGGCATCTTAGATATTGATTTGAACTTTCCCCCCGAGTTTTTTCCTGGCCCTCTTTTTACTCTGACATTGTTGCCCATGCTCTCTCCTACTTCCGACCCATCTCCCAGGTTTCCATGTTCTCCACTTCCCTGTGGGCTTTGCTCCCCTGTCCCCAGCAAACCTAGTTTAAAGCCCTCCTCACCAGGTTAGCAAGTCTGTGTCCGAATATGGTCTTTCCCCTCCTCGAAAGGTGAACGCCATCTCTAACTAGCAGTCCTTCCTGAAATAGCATCCCATGGTCGAAGAAACCGAAGCCTTCCCGGTGACACCATCCACGCAGCCAGGCATTCACCTCTAGGATGCACCTGTCTCTGCCTGGGCCCCTACCCGCAACAGGAAGGATTGAAGAGAATACCACCTGCGCCCCAAACCCCTTCACCCGTGCCCCCAGAGCCCTGTAGTCACTCTTGACCTGCTCAGCATTACACCTCACAGCATCATTAGTGCCCACATGGATGAGAAGCATGGGATAGTAGTCTGAGGGCCGGACAATCCTCGACAATGCCTCTGTAACATCTCGGATACGGGCCCCAGGCAGGCAGCATACCTCCCGAGACGAAATGTCAGGGCAACAGATGGGTGCCTCCGTCCCCCTCAAAAGAGAGTCTCCGACCACCACTACTCTGTGTTTCCTTCTTGCAGTGGTGGCAGGAGACTTCTCAGCCTCAGGGGTACGAGGCTTCTCCTCTTCTGTACTGGGCGACTCATCTCCTGTAGCAAGTACAGCATAACGGTTTTCCAGTACCACAGTGGGAGGGTTCTGTGCAGAGGTGGAACACTGCCACATGTTGTCGTAAGTAGTCTCATCATACCATCCACTCCACTCTAAACCTATCCACGATCTTGAAGTTGTCAGGCTGCTTCAGAACTTCGCTCCTCCTTCACCTCACTTTGTATAGGCACTGATTCTCAGATTGCTCCCCAGGGGAGGGGGAAGAGACCAGGCAAGGGCTTAGGAAAAGCACTGGAGCGGGTATGAGGCCCGGAGTACAACAGTGGGTTAGGTTAAGTACCCCTCTCCTCCGGAGCAAATCACAGTCAGCCCCTGTGCTCATCTAATTTTAAGCCTAAACTTTTTGATGGACAGGGCAACTATCTGTCCCGTATTTGGGACACCAAAAAGGCATCCCTACTTATTTTTTAAAGGGATGAACTGTCCTGTATTTGGGCCCTACCCCCGCCAATCTTTTCTGCCAGTAGCTGCAAGGGCGCAGCTGCTGGCTGGAGATCACTAGGTCACTTTCCCGAGCCTAGGCAAGCACTGGCACCTGCCACTTTCCCAGGCCTCAGAGAGGGCTGGTGGCTGCCGCCTCCTTCCCATCTCCCTTGGGCTTGGTGGAGCAGGGATGAGGTGCCCCCCCAAATATCTCCATGTCCCATATTTGGGACAGGGAGATATGGTCACCCTACTGATGGACAATTTATACTCATTTATTCTTGTGTTAACAAAGGCACTTAACACCTCATTTTCCCTGATGCATGTACAGAAAGCAATTATACCTCCTCTTAAGGCTAAATGAGCAAGCTTCTCACATCTCTTTCCATAAGGTAAGTTCTCTCTTCTTCTCATCATCTTAGTATCCCTTCTCTGCACCTGTTCTAGTCTGAATTCTTCTTTCTTAAATGAGACCAGAACTGCACACAGTATTCCAAAGGAGATGTCACCAGTTGGACTGCTATCCCTCACTGACACACCTTGTCAAAGCATTAAGTCTCCAATTTGTAAAATGATTCACAATGCAAGAACACAGCAAAATTCTAAGGTGTGTGTTACACAGGAACTAAATGACTGAATAGTCTGGCCATAAAATAATCTAAGAAAATGTGAACATTACTTGTCTACCTCATGGGACAGTGTCTTAATGAGCGAGACAGCTGCGAGGATTAGTTAACATTTGTGAAGTTCTTAAGAAAAAAAAAATGTTGTAAAGCATGAAGCCTGTTTTCAAATACAATCCCAAAAATGAAATCACTCACAACCAAGTTTTATTATTTGTATTACAAAAGAACCCAGATACCACAACCATAGGCACAGCTAGGCACTCTACACATACAGGGGAACATTCCTGTACCAAAAAGACAAGTTAAAAAAAAAAAAAAAAGACAAAAAGTTACAAAGCAAGTTAATGGGAGAGCCAGGGATAGAATCCAGATTTCCTGGCTCCCACTAGACCTCAAATCCCATTTTTAAGCAACATTCTTCCAGCTAGCAAAGCTATGCCTGCAATGACTTTGCAATACATTTCAGTTTTATCACTTTCCCTTTGCTTTCTTAATTGTTTTTATTTAATAACTCCAGAAGGTGTCTTTCCTTAACCACATGATCTTTTCTCCACAGGATATGCAGTATATTTTTCTCACATAGTGGCTCCTTTATTTACAATCACAACCACACAGTTCAACTACATTTATGCAACACTTTTCTGCCCCAAAAGAAGTAAATGTATTTTACAATTACTATCAGTTCAGCTACTCCTTGATTCACAGGAACTATCGCATTAGAAAGTGGCATCTGCTCAGCAGCAATGCTATATAAGTTTTTACACAATGTTTACCAACATAACTTTAACTCATGAAAAATGCAAAGGGATTTTAATTAACCATTTAAGACCTCACATAAGAGATGGCATCTACAGCAACAGAGTATCCAAAACTACTCCACAGGGGCAATGAATTAGTACTCTCTCTCTCTCTCTTCCAGCTTCATCCTGATTTCTGGGGGGAAATCTCCTATTCAAGAAGTAACCAGGCTAGACCTCACCTGGTTTATCGCACTGATGAGAGGATGCTAATTTGAAATCAACAAGAACTTACACGTAGATGCATCTGATGAAGCGGGTCTTTGCCCACGAAAGCTTATGCTCCAAAATGTCTGTTAGCCTATAAGGTACCACAGGACTTCTTGTTGTTCTCGAAGATACAGACTAACACAGCTACCTCTCCGATACTTTTGAAATCGTGTCTGTTAACTGCTTACTGCAAAACCAGCAGATGGAGCTCTCAAACTACAGGGAGCCTCACAATTCAGGAATAATAAGTATATAAGAGACTGTTCTGCCTGCTCTGTATATGCACTTGGATCTGTAGCTCAGGCTGAGTTTATCTGAATACTCTGTTCAGTTTCACCCGGACAAGCTTTCTACAGTGGCTTCCGGGCAAAACAAAAAACAAGCAGTTTCGTGGGTCACGCCACGGGCTTGCAAGCTTTGCCCGAGGCCAACTACCACCTACAGCTGTACCTCAACGATATAAACGTATCTTTAGCTGCACGCCTCCGAGCACAAGAGCGAGCACAGCTGGAGGGAATTACGGACAGTACTGAAAGCGAGGTGGGCGCAAGGGACCTCTCTCTCACACACACACACACACACCTGGCACTTCATTTACCTAGGCATGAGCGGGCCTGGGCGGCGGCACACGCCCCCAACCACTTTTTTACAGCTGCTGTTGCGCCTCCCCCATTAGCTCCTCCAGCCCGCTGAAGGACTAAACGCCTCCATGGCCCAGCCCCCCCGGTCCCAACTTCACCAGCTGCGTACGCCGCGGAGCGCCCCTGGGCCTCTCCACTGCACAGGCTCCCCTCAGAGCAGAGCTGAGCACGACAGGAGGCTCCCACGCGTCCCCCCCACAGCGACAGGGCGCCGCGGCCCCAGGGCGGAGGGAGCCTGGCGAACCCTACCCGTCACGAGGGCTGCCGGCCCGCCCGGGGCAAGGAGCGCGGGCTGCGCGTTACCTCGGCTGGGCGGTGGCTGGGGCCGCGGACGAGCCACCGCACCACGGCGCTGGGCGCTACTTCCTCCCGCAAGAGCAGCTCCAAAACAGCCGCCATCCCCAGCCCCAGCCGCCGCCTGGCGAGCAGGCGCACAACGCCGCGGCGCGCGGACAGCAGCTGCTCCTGCGACAGGGGGCGGGAACAAAACCTGCAAGTCTCCCCCACCCCGCGCGCCGAAACTGGCAGAGGGGCGGGGCTAGAATGTACCACGCGAGCAGAGACGACGGCGCCGCTGCTAAACTCCTGGCGGGAGGGAGGGGGGCGTGGTTGTGACGTCAACGAGGGGTAGGGCAGGAAGGTCGGTGCCCGTGGTGGGCGGGACCAGGCGGGGCAGGCACGGGGCGCAGCGGGGATTCCCATTGGGGCCCGCCGCTCGCCGGCTCCCTGCGCGGGGCGGGGCCGGTCGGCTACCGACTCCCGCCCCCTCCCCATGTCAACAAGCGGGGCGCGCGGCGCCTGCGCTGGGGGCTCGCGCGTCTCTCGCTGTCGTGCGCGGCGCTGGTCTCCGGAGCAGGCCCTGGGCTGTGGCCTAGCGGCAGCCGCGCAACTATTGGGGCGGCCCGCGGGCCCCGCCCGCCCGGGGCGATGATGGCTGAGGACTCGCCTAAGCGGCGCAAGGCCAATTTCAATGAGGCGGAGACGGAGGTGCTGATCGAGCAGGTGCTGAAGCACGAGCAGCTGCTGTTCGCGGCGGGGCCGGGCCGCGCTTCCCCGGGCCAGAAGCGGCGGGTCTGGGAGCTGATCCGGCACAAGGTGAACCCGGTGGCCGCCTGCCCCCGCGACGTGGAGGATCTCAAGAAGCGCTGGCGGGACCTGAAGCGCCGCGACCGCAGCAAGCTCTGCCGCCTCTCGCAGGGCTGCGGCCCCCCCGGGCACCCCGCCGGCCTCGGCCTGCTGCTGCCCTCGGACGAGATGTCCCCGCCCGGCCCGCAGCACGACCACCACCGCGCCTACGGCTCTGCGCTGGGCCCCGCCGAGGCCGTGCCCATTGTGGGCGGCATCGACACGCTAGACCTGCCCGGAGCTTCTGTAGTGGACATCGGTGAGCTCCGCGCCTGGTGGCGGGGCCCCATGCGCCCCCCTCCGGCGCAGCGGGAGTCGGCGTCGTCATGGAGCGGGGGGGATTAGCCCCATTCTCCCGCAAAGGGGCAGCTCAGTGCGGCCTCCGGGGGGTTCCGCGGAGGGGGCGGGGCGGCGCTGAGCGGGGCAGCTGTCAACAGCCGGCCGCAGGGGCTTTGGTCAAAAGCGGCTTCCAGGCCCCAGCGGTCACCGGCTCTTCTTCCGCCGGATTTTTTTTTTCTTGTTGATGACCCCTTTCCCCACTTTAAGCCCTGTAGCCTGTCCCGGAGGTACTTCCTAAGGGACAGACCCAGAGCAGCACTAAGCACCCCCTGCCTCTCGCACACAAGTGCACACACTTTTTCGCTCCCATGAGGCAGAGAGGTACAAATGACTTGGGTTGGCCTCGAGCTTGAAGCTTTTTGTGCCTGCTTCTCCAGGTCTTTGTGTCAATGAGGCCTCCTTCTTCCACTCTTTTAGGAGCCAGGAGGGATCTCTTGCCTGTGTGAAGAATTAATTGGCATTATGGTTTTTCATTCAGGTTTTGAATTAGTTTCTCTCCTAATTTATCCAGATGCAAAATGCTTTGTTAGTCTCTGATCTTACAAGTATTTAGTTACTCAGTTAGCATTCCTGTGAGATGTTCTATTGATCTTAATGGGTCTTCTCTTGATAGTCAAAGATAAGTAATATAAATTAGATAAGGATCAAGGTTATAAGCAGTGTCCCTCCTAAGCTAAGTGGTTGGGTAGCCACCCAGGAAAGATTCAAATGCCACACAGCTGATTAGCAGATCACCCAGAGATTTCCAGCATATTTCTCTGCTGGTGATGCACACTGCCCATGCTTCAGTGCATGTAAAAAATTTATTCTGCACACGGATGGAGAAAATAGAGGGAACGTTGATCTTAAGCAATATAAGTTCATCTTCTGATTCTGTCTCAAGGAGGAAAAAAAATCTTAGAACACTATCCAGTCTACTCAGAAGGCCAGATAAAGTATCTAGTCACAAATAATTGTAATTGTCGGAAGAACTGAACACAGCATGATTTGAGAAGCAGATCCTTGTCTTCAATAATAAAAGGTTTTCACTTACTTGCTGATTCACCAGGGGTCACAAGTTAAGGATGTTCTGGTATACAAAAACATTTGTTAAATAGTTTGCTTGTAATGGCTTCCTCTTTTTGCTTAAATCAGGTGCTGAACTAATAGCTCGTTTTGCATTGTAAGTTGTGAAACTATGTGAAAGTGATCAGAAGGTATAGACCCACCTGTATATGTGCAAATTTGGATCATTCTGTCTACTCACAAGAAGGATTTTCACCTTGCACAATCTAGCATTTGTAAAATGCAGCTGACTAGTAAATTACATCCTATTGTGCATGAGCCTGCGAGGTAGAGCTTTAGTGCAATCAATCTTACTTCTGACAAGGAGTGATTGACAGAGGATGTCACTGTGGTTCTGTCTTGCAGACACTGGGTTTCTTGTAGTAAACTAGAAGAGAGGAAAGTAAAAGCTTGGAATGAACATATCTTCTGTAAGTGATTTCAGTCTGAGGGCATATCTAAAGTATAGGTTCAGGTTAATCTAAATTACGCGGTTTGAATTATGTTAGTAGTATAACCCAAATTGACACAGCTTTCATCTACTTGGGTTATGCTACTATGGGTTAGGCAACTGGAAGGCAAATCCAGTCAGCTCCATTATAGTCACAGACTGGAGCAGAGCATACAACTGCACCTCTTTGGTTACCACCCTTGCGGTTATGCTACTCTGGGTTCCGCATTGTGCTGGGTAGACAGGAAAAACTCCCCCATCCACTCTCCTTACTTATCTTATTGTGGGAGAGTACCAGAGGTGATGTCCAAGCAATCAGTGATCGAACCCTGTTGTAGTGGAGACAGAGATTTACACTGCTCAGAGTTATGTCATTTACAGTAAGCATGTTTTGATTATTTCTTCAGCAAAGGAGATGCTTTGCATGCCACAAGTGTAGGAAAGAAGATCATGCAATTAGGACTTCCTCAGAAGTAATAACTACCACATAACTCCTGGGGTAGGAAGAGGTTTGATTAACCACAGAGACAATGAAGCCTGACTTCTGTTTCCATTTCTTTCTTATCCATTCTTTTTTAGGGTTTACAGATGATCCTGGCCCATCCCACCAACCCTTTCTTGAGAAGATGAACTTAAAAGAAGAAATAGTAGTGAAGGTAGTGGAACCGGAAGAAAGTTCTGAGGATATGGCTGTAGTTCCACCTAGCCAGGAGCACTTGCCCTTTCTGGGAACAGCTGGGGGTGGCTTGGCTGGGAAAGCAAAAGCCAAAACAAAAAGCCGGTCTCAGACAGACCAAAATGAAATTACTGAAGAGGACCTAATACAGATCCAGCAAAACCAGATGCAGATGATCCAATCTGGCTTTGACAGTGTCAACCACAACCTTCGGCTTCTGCAGCAAGGCATGCAGGATCTCAGCAACAGCCTCAATATCATGGCGCACACACTGGTGGCTATTAAAAATGTTTATGTGAAAAACAACACTGGCCCAACCACCTATGCCACCGCCTCTACTCAGACCACAGCAGGGTACCTGAGTCCTGGGTCCCCCCAGATCTCCCCAGCTGAGGACAGAGGCAGAGCACAGATGGCTGGAAGCAGCAGCAGAAGCAGCAGCTGCAGTTCTAGCTCTATGTCTCAAGAAGCAGGTCCTTCAGAATTTCCTAGACCACCCCAGAGAACCATTAAGAAAGAACATCCAAATGGCTGCTACTATTTCTGTTTTGCAGATGTGTAAAACTTGAATATCTATGTAAAATGACTGATGTTAGAGGTGCTGTTGTATGCTCTGCTCCAGCCTGTGACTGTAATGGAGCTGACTGGACTTGCCTCCCACTTTTTTATTCCCCAGTGGGGAAAGTTTCATATTAGGTGGCATTTAACATTAACTACCCATACTCCCATTTGTTAACACCAGGTGTTGCAGTTGGGTCAATGTGTCTGTTTTCTTCATGATCTTCTTTCCAAAAAAATCAAATTTATTTTGACTGAGACCCTTGTCTGTATCCTCTTTGGGTTAAGGTGACTTTTTGAACATTAAAGAGGCATGATGGAATGGGGTGCAAAGGTGTAATGTTACAGGACTAGCAGGAGCAGAAGCTGTTGTGAGTTGTGTATTTTTTTTAAACCCATCTGCAAAAATAGTGGAATTTAAATGGAGTATTTATTTTATAGTATTTTTACAAAAGACCTTACAAAAATCTGAGCTGTGCAAGATATGCCGAGGGTTTGGCAATTTTATTTCCGGGGGTGTGGGGGGGAATAAAACTAGACCATGGAGCTGCTGGTCCAGGAAGGTGCTGCTTTGATTTCATCCAGCATTGCTCCATATGGTCACTGTTTACTTGCAGCTCTTCAAATACACCTTCCCCACAGGAGCACTTTGCTTAACTGCACCGAAAGTGGAGGTTATGTCAGAATGTTAAAAAATTAGACAGAGGGGGAAAAAACATTTCTGGTGAGTGAGGCCTACCTTTGGTACAGAACAATCTAACTGGTCTAGCTTAGCACCAGGTTCTGTCTTCAGCACATGCAGCATGCTTTCTGGGTACAAATGGCACACTATTTGAAAGACATAAAAGAGAAACCCAAGCAAGGGATCTTTCTTAGCTCTTCAAAGAATTTCAGCTGCTAGGTTTCTGCTTGGGCAAAAGTGGTAGAAGAACTTCCATTCCCTTCTTATTTATTCATACCACTTAGGTCATGGATCAGAACCACATTGTGCTAGGCAGTCTATAAACAAGGAAGAAATAGGTAGTTCCATACGGTATCTGAGGGAAGAGAAAGGATTGGGGCAAGGAAAATCTGAGGAGAAAACAATTCCTAAATACCAATGTTGGCACAAATAAGAGCCCGGGACAAGTACTGGTTCCCCTGATTGACCAGAAGCCTGTTTTTTACATTAGTTTCTACAGCTGACCATACATTTGAGTATCAAAACAAGCAAAACTGTTGCCATTTAACAGTCCCTCTTAAATGGGGACTAGTACGTATGTCTGCTCTATAAGCATGCACAGAGAACCCACAGAGTTCAGCTCTGCTCTTCTAGCTGAGAAAGTGTATGGCACAAAAGGGCAATAGTAATGCACATTACTGCACCTTTTGTTAATCCTGAGGAAATGATGAAACCCTTTGCTTTAAACTTTAGTAAAGTTGAGAGGGCATCAACATCTGCCAGCTGTAGGGAGTAGTGCAAGGATTTTTCATTAGGGGGGCCCAAAATAACATCCCCTTATTAGATATTACTATGAAACTGCTACCTCAAGGTGAGGAAACCAGTCATGTAGGCTGTAGAGTGCCAACAACTAGCATGTGCAGAGGAAGGTCTACTCATGTAGGCAGCTGTGAGATTCTAGTTGGCTGTTCTTGAGGTATTACTGAAGAATGAGGCTGAAAAAAAATAGCTAGATGGCTGAAAGGAAACATCTAAAAAATGGCAAGTCCATATAGTGTCAAAATTAAATATGCCACAACGTTGTTTTTTTCCCAGCTAGTATTATAGAGAACTTGTAGGTAGGAGTGGGTGTGGGAGGGGAGCTTTGCTAACACATTAGCTGTCACAACAGTTATTGGTGGCAATTCACTTCCTTCATCAGAAAGAAGCCAGGAGTTGAGACAAGGATGGATTTTTACCCTACATCAGTACAAAGACATGTTACCTGCCAGTGCTATGGTTGAAGTAATTCAGACTTTGGAGCCTTGAGGTATTCCATCAGTATTAGGTTCTTTTGTCATCACCTTTGGAAACTATTGTGTTATGTTCTCCAACTCATTAGTTTCCCTATACTGCTGATGAAAAGACTGCTTTTTATTTTTCTTTATATTAACTTCAGCACCTGTGTATATATATATTTTTAATCTGGCAGCTGTTGCCTAATTAAAAGTAAACCTGCAGTATAATATTGCTGGTGTGTCTGCTTTCTCACTTCCGTAGTCCATATACGGTATGCAAGATTATGCTGTGACACACACATACATTCGCTCTTCAATGGAGGTTCATGCAGGCTGAGTGTCTTCTATGAAGGGATGGTCTGGCTTCTGAGGAGTTATTTCAAAAATGCAATTACTGCAGGTAATAGGTACAGCTACCTTATTTCTTACCTGGTTTTCTTAAACTGGCTCAGTCCAAAACCAGTTTGAGTTGTTTGATGTTAAGAAGCTTCCTATTGCTTGGGAATAATATAGGATTCCTATTTGCCTGATGTGCACAGATGAACATGCTGGGAGGTTGCATAGTCAAGAGTCTGCTCATTGACATGAAGGCTTCAAGTTATGTTTCCTTTAACTGAAAAGCAGCCTCTGCCTCTATTCTGTTCGTTTAGAACAAGTAGAGATTAATGCATCAGTAACATTCCAGCTAGATTAGTGCAGTTTGCTCTAAGGTGCATCTGATCATGCTGGGCAGTGGCTCCCAATTTGTCCAAGCTACAGCAGGCACATCTTAATTGTTTGACTTTCTTTCAAGGCTATTTTGCAAATCGTTGGCCATTTCATAACATTGTTTGGTAGAGCCTAGCTTGAGGGTACATCTCTCTCCCACATTGACATTTGAGTCCCTGCTATGACCAGCTGACTTTTTTCATTTGAGAAGCAGCTAATGTTTGCAGGTCAAGAACTGTGCAACTCCTGAGACTTTAGGAACAATGCATGGACAAGTAGCACCCCCCCATGCCATCACAAACAAGTCACTATACTGAGAGATACAGTAGTAGTAGTCGTTTACTTACATTCATTGAGGGGCCAGATTAAGACCAAACTCTCATTTGTGATGGGATCCACCTTTAAAATGAATTTTGAGCAGTGAATGTGCTGTAAATGAACCCACTGCGCTACCTGACTTCAGTACAACCTATACAGAATCTGTTTCCGTCCCCATCACCATACACCTGAAGACATCATCTACATGGATGGGAGGGGCTCCCTTGGTGATTTAGGTAATCCACCTCCCTGAGGATCAGTAGATAGGCCAACAGAAGAATTCTCCCATTGACCTAGCACTGACTACACTGGAAGTCAGTTTAACTGTCACACCGGGATATGGATTTTTCACACTTCTGAATAATGTAGTTATGTTGACCTAATTTCCTCGTGTAAACCAGTCCAGAACGACAGATTTCTAATCTGCCTGATTTTTACTACATTGAACCTGACCTGTAGCAGTGCCATTGCTTCATTGTATGGAGAGAGTGAAGCCAGAAATAGAGTAAAACTAAAGTCTCTACCCTTACTACTGCAATAGTGAATCTGTCGGAGTTCTTTGGTCTAGCCACTCCAGTTTGCAACATCAACACTTCAACTACTTGCTTTAGTACCAATACATTTTCACTGTGTACTTTCTATGGAACAAAAAATACCAATTGTCCTAACACAACTGGTGCTGCTACTCTCCATTCGTAAGTTCAGAGTTTCAACAGTCAAGAAATAAGTGATAATGATTGGTTGAGAGCCTTATAAACAGGAAACTCATCATACAGAGGCAGTCAAGGACTGAAGTTTTGCATGCTGAATGAATATTTTATTTAGAACCAGTTTATAAAAATAAAATACAAAATAATTTGAAAACAGAACATAAAACATTGTACAAAGCCTTGATATGGTACAAATGGGAAAACAAATAAATAATTACACCTTTATATACAAATGACTATTACAAGGGCATTAGCTCTTCTGCCGATATCTCATGTTCTTTGAAGCCTGAGCAAAAAGAAAAAAATGACTTACAAGATTTTGCCAGGGTGTGGGGACAGGGCAAGAGGGTGTGGAGGACTCTCAACAATTGACTCTCACAATGGTCACTAATAAGCTCTGGGAACAACTTAAATTAATTATACCACAAATTTTAATTCTGTGTTGTTAGATGTTTTCTTATTGGCTTCACTAAACATTCTATCTTTATTTGATTTACCGATTTTTCATTTCTTTCATCTGTTGTCCAGAGATGTTACATTAGTAGTCAAGGATTCATTAATTTGGCAGTTCAGTACTTGTCCCTAGGCTTTGCTGGTGTGTTCCTTAATTTATTGGACTAGATACTTATAGGGAAACAGTTAAAAACTTGCTTGTGCCTGGGCTGATTTATGGGAAAAAAAAATCAGACATTAGAGGAAGGCTTTAGAACCTTGCTCTCTGGCCAAGGAAGGAGGCACGAATGCAAGGGAAGTTTCCCAGCAACCTACTTTCGGGATTCTGTCCGGTGGGTAGAGGAACAGAGGGTGTGAAACAGCTTTTTTAAAAGAGGCCAACTTCCCCAGTATCATGGTATTATGACCATGCTCTGCTGTGCAGTAGTTTATGAGAACCCAAAAGAACTCCCATTCTCCATAGATGGGAAGACAAGGCCCATCAATATTGTATCTATGAGGGTAGACACAAACTGTCCTGCTGTTAAGAGCACCCTACACACTGACCAGTTCACAGATGAGCTGATTCTGAAAGGAGGATAACACCTGCATCTCCCACTGGAGGTAGTTAAATTCCTTTTGAAGGCTTTGGATGATGAACACCTCTTATGGGCAGCCTGCTCATTATATTGCTTTAGAAACCACATGCTCTGTGCCCCTGGTCACAAAATGGCTCCCCACCACAGTATTTGCTACAATAAATGAAGAGGGAGCATTGGTCTACACTGACGCCTCCAAACAGATATTCATTTTTCAAATAAAATAACCAGCCACCGTAAAACTGGAAATATCCTCATGGCATGCTCATTCCTTCAGTCCACACAAAGGCAAAACCACTGACTTCAGTGAGAGTTTCACTTCCATGAGAATGGCTGGACCAGCCCAAGATCAATGTTATCCATATGCAGGAGGAATGGATGTAGTAGACAGCAAAACTTACAGGTTATATAAGCCAATATTTGCACTGAATGAGAAGCAAAACATCTGAATCAACATATACTCATTTGTACATAAGCAGGGTTTCTTTATTTCATTTAAAGCCTTTGTTATACTCAAGCTCAAGTTATGCATTGCACAGTGTCTAGCATTAATGAGAGATGGACCCTGAAGCAAAACAGAGGCTCCAGATACTAAGCATCTTTGAGGAAGTTCAATTCAATATCTGAGCCTTGCTGTTCAGAATACTCTTGCTAGCTTTATGCATCAGCCACATATTTATTTCTGAATATAATTTTCTCCTCAATAAATATTTTTTGCAAAGGGAGAAAGTCATTTCCATGATTATCTGGCATGCATGCTGAGCATCCTGGAAAGTGAGTGGCTAACAAAAAAAACAGCTTATTCTATACAGGAAAGATTGCAAGTACTAGAGGCTTGTCATGGTTACCTTAAGAGACACTATTACGAATGATAGAATGAAGGTCAAATATAAATTAAAACATGAATTAATGGAGTAGCCACTAAGTTAACACACAGTACCTAGAGATGATAACCTATTTATTTTTTGTCTTAAAAGGAGCTCTGACTCAATATTAAAATAAACTATATGATTTAAAGCACAATACTATAGAGCCTGCCGTGATTGTAATTATCTGCTTTAGATGGCCTGCTAGGATAAATCCAGGTAGTATGAGTCATCATACAACCCAATCTCCCCTCTATTTAATTTCTTTTTTCTAAATATATTTATATGTTTGTGTTTCAGGAGTAGGGGAGTCCAGGTGGGAGGCCAGAAACATAGATTGTGTATCTATGCATATGGTTGAGACATATATAAGTCCTTAAGATTCATTTTTTTTCAGTCTAGTCTCCTGGCATTTGCTCCAAAGAGAGATATATAAAAGGATTAGACACTACACTAGATAATACTCCAGTAACAGCAAGGGCCATCCATAGCTTTTAACAGATAAACAGAGAGGACATGGTTAACTACAACAGCTTTTATCAATATAGTAACCAGGTCCCCTGAAAGTGTTACAATGGAAGGACAGTAGACATTTGGAATGATAGTATATCCCTTATTAGCCTAATCCTGCAAGTTGCTGAGTACCCTCAAAACTCTTTGTCAACAGGAGATGAGGGTATTCAGGGCTTCGCAGGATGACACCCATAAAAAAGCAAATTGTTATTTTCTAACCAAGTGACTGGAAATTGACTGGATTGCAGTTGATACTCATTTCTCCCGTTCAATTTTGGAAGGTTCATTTTGTCACTGAAATGACATGCACAAATATTCTACATGAAACAAACAAAAAGAAAAAACAATTATATCAAACAGTACTGGGAGGTGTGCACCAGTTCTTTGCCACTAACTCCTTTTTAAGAGATTGAAATAATTAACTTCTGGCAGTCCTCCTTTCTCATGTTGATGTTGCTACCAGAATTCATGTCCTTTAAAGTCTGGGGAAAATGTGCAATTCATTATGGAAAAGGTAGCTTGCTGACAGGAGACATTAGTGTAAATCAAGCATGGCCCAAATTCTACTTTAGGGAAGGAGAGAAGAATGAGGCTTACAGTACATTACTGTTCAGACACCACCACAAATGCTATATAGGGAGCATGAGCATCTTGCCCAAGTTAGGACTGTAGGATTATGCCCATAATTTGGAAAGGGACTGGTGCTACAATTAGGCCAGGGATAAGTGTGGGTAGTTAAAGGAGAGGGTCAGACTAAATGAAAATATAGGTGGCCTCGGTTAGTTCTGACAGCTGAATGCGAAAAAAGAGGAGGCAATTGCTAACGTAGTTCCCACACACTTTTATCCAAAACATGGAAGGTGAATGGAATTACTTTAAAAGACCAAATTCACTGTCTTCCATCTGTAATTAACGATCACAAATGCCTCAGGAATGCATGGAGTGAAGCCCTCAGAATGCAGGCTGTCAGCCTACTTTTAAACTTATAGGATAAGATTTAGCCCTCTGCTTTGTGAATTTTCTGAGAGGTGAGGGAACAGGGAGCTTGTTTCTCATCCATGCAAATATCAAGACAGGATTTTGCAAGATAGGATATGGTTGCTAGCTACAGGAAACACCCTGCACCTCCGTACTCACCCAGACAGCTAACATATGTACTAGTGACTGGCACTAATTATGGCTCCTTTTTCAGAGCAGCACACCTAGCAGCGTGTTGCCTTTGTCCACCCTGGGCCATCCTGCCCTGCTCTAGTGGTGGATGTATGCTTTGCATCCTTCTCTCTGCCAACTCTGCCATGTCATATCATTCACAAAGTCAGAGGCAGGATATTGCCTCTAGCTAATCAAACGAGCTGTCAGCATTCTATGAAAAAGTCTTACTAATACTGAGATTTTAAACACCTACAAACTAAGCATAGCATCAAATGCTGGATCTCATTTCATCTTAAGACATCAAGGCATCCATACCGATAGCTGTGCAAAAAAGCTCTGGAGGGCCCAGCAGGCATATAAGGAGAGGGGGAATTCCAGCTCTTCCCCAACACCTCTCACCTGGCCACAAAAGACCCCAGGAAGCAGTGGAATTGCCACAGTTTTGGAACATATGGGGACCATTAAAGAACAACTGTGCAGGAAGAATCTGAAAGCCCCCTGTGTCTTAGCTGCACATCAGTTCTCTCCACAGAAATGGAGATTTGGATTGGAGGAGGGTACAGTCAGTGGGTCCGTGAACTAACCTTTATGTAATGGGAAACTACTGCAACTTGTGCAGAATGACTAAAGCTGCTCTGGGCAAGATTCTCCCTCTCCTCAACATGGCAGAGGTTCCCTGCACAAAGCTATTTACCTCGACTTTGCAGAGGGGGCAGTGACATTTAGTGTTTCTAACAACTGTAGTTAAAAGTATAATAATTTACATTTCTGGGATTTATTTTTATATGGTTGCTGATGATTGCAGAGGCCCTTTAGAAATATATTACAAGGATGGCAATTACACAGGGCTCGCTTATTGTCTGGCTACATTGGCGCATTGTTTAGTTCATAATACTCAAGTTTGTTATCTTCATGGGGGAGGAGTTATATAACCAACAAAGTAAAGTGGGGAGAACAGTACAAGAAAGGCTATATTCTTGACCAATCCACAACTTGAAGTTGCTTCTATTAGTAACTCAGTAGTTTTCTAACCAGTTACAAATTACTTTGTCATTCAAATCTGCTGTGAACTCCCATCAAGGTCTTAAAGTTCCTTTCCATGCATTGCACTGAAAATGCTAAAAGCACCACACTCTGCTTTGATCTTTCCTTCATTCTGTTGTAGTTCCTCTCCTTCTGTTGGCAAAAAGTGCAAAGAATAATGTATTTCTACAAAATTAATATTCTCAGCTTTATTTACTATTATGTAATATTGCACATTAAGGGCATATTTTAGTCTCTGGCAGAGCAAAGGAAGATATTTCAAGTTTTACGTCTCCCTCATCTGTCAAACAAACTATTCTTGCAGTAACAGTGATTACCTGATTCTGTATCCTGCTATAGCAGGAGAAAATGTAAATACCTTATTTTCAATATTTCAGGGGAAGGGCACAGTGCCCAAACCTGCCCCCCCGAAGTTAATGGCAAACCCCCCACAGACCTCACTGGTATAGGACTGAACTTAAAGACCAAAGTGAATACTCTTCAGAAAATTGAGAATGAAAAATTATCTTAAGCTACCACATTGTCTTAAGAAACTGTATCAGCAGAGTTTTGGGGATAAATGCCTACAATGAGATTCAACTCTTTAGCGTATACTGCAAGGTGACAGGTAAGGAAATCAAAGGGGAAAAGACGGTGTTTGATTTTTTTGTCATAGTCATCTATTAGGTATTCATTAACTGTCACTGCATATATAATATGTTAAATCTTAAAAATGCACATTGTGAAATGAAAAAAACAGCAATTACAAATCCTATCTTGCAATCAAAGTTACAGTACCTCTGAGTCTGTGCTCCTGTTCCACACACACGCATACGCATACACGCGCACACACACACACAAATCATAAATAAGAGGAAAAAGCTGAGACTCAAAACCATGGTTTTCTGACAAATCACCAATCCTTCAACCCTGTACTGAGGCTTGAAGGCTATTTGACTCCGTGAATGCCAGGAAACTATTTTCAGGAAATGAGAGATGCAATGCCAAGAGTATTCAGGCACATAACAGAAAAAGAACTGCATCTGTGGTCCATAAATTACAAATGGAGAATGAGAAAGAGGAAGTGAATTTATATAAGCCTATATGTGTGTATGTATATATATATATATATATATATTTATAAATATTTATATTATATAATTTACCATGAGGACATGCAATTAGTATAGCACCTATTATACAATATAATACAAAGGAATAGGCCTTTCCAATGGTATAGTTTTTCAGAAACAGTAGGTTTGCCCTACCTATTGCATTCCTCTGCAGTGTTTGAAACCTGAATGAAACTGAGGTTCCACACTGTGCTACATTACTTATGAAGAACAGTATACACAGAAGCAAAAAGAAATTTCCAATACACTCTGACAGAACAGGTGAAATTCAGTGCAGCTCAAGGTTAGCTGTGATGCAGCATTAGAAATGAGTCAGGAAATATTTCCTTTTCAATCCAAAGGTACTGATTTGGCAGCAAACAGAGGTTAAATAAAAAGCACAGATGCTGGCTACAAAGGCATATGACCACAGCAAGCAGATCAGTAACTGATAATACTTCCAGACATCCAGCATCCTAGGGCAGCTAGCATTAGGGATGCTAGTGTATCCCTTTCAGATTTGTACTTGTGTGTTCTTAAATTATTGTGATCCACTGTACGTTTCTGAAAAGAGTAAAGTCTGCTGTACCCTTAAGTGTCCTTCAGTGATCCTTTACAGAATATTAAGTGAGAACTAAAGGAACTTATTCGGGGAAAAAAGGCTTTATTCACAGAGAAGGGGGTCTGGTTTTGCTAAGACATTTGGACAAGTGGGAGACAAAAACCCCAACAGAGAGTTTTTGAGATATGCTTCCTTTCCAGTTATATTGCCAAACATTCTCATTCCGATTCTGTAGGAAATGGAAGTGAAGGCCTTTGTTCTTCTTGTCTATAACCTATCAAGTGCACTGGGTCTGCTCTCATATCTCAAAATGAAACACACACACAGTTCATATTCTAGACTTTGGCTAAATTCTGAGGAAAATAAAAGTCCGAGTTTGTAGCTGTTCCTGCTCCTTCCTTCACAACACTGCAATCTTGGATTTAGTGACAAGAGAGCAACATTTTGTGAATAAAGTTAATAAGGGATCAAGTAGATCATAACTAATAGGAAAATGATACTTGTAACAATGGCTCTCTTTTGGACTCAGGCAGCCTTTCAGACAAACTATTTACGTAATTCTGATCAAATACACAGCAGTGTACAACAGCACTGCAACAACCCTTCAGTCTGAAGACTCTTTCTTCTTTCTCCCATAACTCAGACTTGAATGACTGCCTCCAGAATCTACATAATACAGGCCTAGGGAGGAAAACCGTGGCTCCAGAAGAAAAAAAGCAACATGACTGATGTTCAAAGGTTCCTGTGTACTAACCAACAGAAGACAAATGCCTTGCGAAATATCACCATAAAAACTCAGAAAATGTTAAAACTTATTTTTAAGAAGTCATCAATACACAGAACATAGGAAGTGTGTATTTTTTTTTAGGGGAATCAATACCATGGGGGCGGGGGGGACACTGAATAACTCAGGAAGAGATGTGCACAATCTGACACTGTAAAGACTCACAGATTAAAAAAAATTGTTTAAATAAGGTGCTTATTTAAACATCTACAAACAAATGTCTGAGAAGTACCTACCTCAGAGGTATCATTGCAAAAATAAAAGTGGATATTGCAAGGTTCCAATACATATTCTTTGAGAAAGGCCTTAAATAATTAAGCCAAATCTACTAAGTACACAACATAAAAACAATAAATAAATAAAACCCCTCACAGATACCTACTTTAGAGATAATTTTAACAGCAAAATGATCCACACATCTTTGACTGTTTTTCTCTGGCCTCTATCACCCTTCCTGATCTGCTTGCTGCATATCATTAGGAATGCCTGGCCAATACTTTACACACTATGGACTCATCAAATTAATTTATCCTATGTTCACTTTCTTTTGAACGTGAGTATTCAACACTGATTTCTGTTGTTTTTTGGGGGTCTTTTAGTTTAAATACACAACACACAGACACAACATGCATCAGATTAAGAGAAGGCTTTTACACCTGTCAAGGCTCAGTTCTTATCTGCTAAGTTTACTAGCTGATTTACTCTTTCCTGTGAGGGTTTTAGTGTTTGGGGAGTAGTGGCAGGAGCTGTTGGAGCTTTTCAGACCATTCTTGCTTGGTTTGCTGCAGAAGTGCTCCTGTTGGCAGGACCGCCTAGAGGATGAGGAGCCTGAATGGCTAGGAGGCGATTTACTCCTCCCAAGGTGTGGGGATGAACTCTTCTGGTCATGGTGGGGCCGTCCAGCCCGGGATGGTGAAGAACTGGCTGTACGGGGTAAGGAAGAGCTCCTAGGGGAGGCACTGGGGCTACGTCGAGGGATGACAGGACTTTTAGGTGGCGTTTTTGGGCTATGTGGAGATCCTGGACTCTTACACTGGGTGGAGCTCCTTGGTTTTTGAGATCCATTCTGAAGGATTTGAGCCAGACGAGAGATAAGATCTGAATCTGAGTTGCTGCTCCCTAGAACTCTGTACCTGCGTAATCTGAAATCAAAAAGCAGAGAAATTATTTCCACCATTCCTTATGCTTTGTCCATTACAGTGTACATACATAAACATAGTATAAGTGGAAACTAGAAATGGGCCCTAGCTGCAGAGTTCACACCTGTATCTGAACTTATCTAAAGTCCAGAGGTACCTGGATCTAGGATTTTGGTTTATATCCACCACTTCAAATGGTTACGGTATCCATGTACTGTACAGTACTTCAACACATAACAAGAATGTCTTCATAAGTAGAAGAGAGAGGTATCAAAGTGCACGCAGGCATACTTATTTTTGGTAATTCTGGAAGAAGCATACTGAAGAGAGATGCTTATCAACTCCTTTTTGTAGTGATAGACACTCCCTCTCTACCCACAACTGCTTCAGTCTGACAGAGTGTGTGGAATAGGGCAAAAATATCCCTTGACAGTTTCCTTCAAAGCATATTGCATCACTAATGACAACAACCCTCCCCTTCTCCTTCTAGTCTACTCAGACATAGAACAGGATTATGAATGCCTATGCACAGATGTCCAGGGTGAAGTATAGTTTCTGGACTCCTCTCTGCCCTCCTCTCCATTCTTGCGCATAATCAGCCAGGATCTCACCCAAACCAATTATGTCTAATGCTGTTTAGCAAACTTTTCTAACCAGTAGGCTTCCAAATAAGAGCACCTTTGTAACAAGTTTTGTAAGTGTTCAGCACTGAAAATCACTATAACTTTAGGAACCCAGGTCTGAAAAATTTCAGCCATTCATATTTACAGGATAGTTTAGTGGAAGGCCATCACATCCTTTTGTTACACTTTAGCTACGTCTACACGTGAACGGTACATCGAAGTAGCTTATTTCGATGTAGAGACATCGAAATAGGCTATTTCGATGAATAATGTCTACACGTCCTCCAGGGCTGGCAACGTCGACATTCAACATCGACGTTGCGCAGCACCACATTGAAATAGGCGCTGTGAGGGAACGTCTACACGCCAAAGTAGCACACATCAAAATAAGGGTGCCAGGAACAGCTGCAGACAGGGTCACAGGGCGGACTAGCGCTTCCGGGGCGACAGCTAGCCGCTCCCTTAAAGGGCCCCTCCCAGACACACGCAGCCTGCACAGCACGCCGTCTGCAGAGCCATAGGCACGCACACCTCAAGCGACGCAGTCATGGACCCCCAGCAGCAGCAGCAGCAGCAGCCGCCGCCACCCCTGTAGGAGCAGTGCTCGCCCTGCTCCATGCCATGCAGGAGGCAGCTGAGCACCTCCTTGCCACAGAGGAGGAGCTGCCCACAGGGGAGGAGGACTCAACCCCCAACCCTGCAGCCCCCCGCCCCACACGCCGCCGGCTGTGGAGCTACCCCACCAGCACCGACTGGTGGGAGCGGCTGGTGCTCAGAGAGTGGGATGATGACCACTGGCTCCAGAACTTTCGGATGAGCCGGCAGACATTTCTGGAGCTATGCCAGTGGCTCACTCCCACACTCAGGCACCAGGACACCGCCATGCGGCGTGCCCTCAGCGTGGAGAAACGGGTCGGCATCGCTGTCTGGAAGCTGGCCACTCCAGACAGCTACCGATCTGTGGGACAGCAGTTTGGCGTCGGCAAGGCCACCGTCGGGGCTGTCCTCATGGAGGTAAGAGGACCCACGGGGGGAGGGGGAGGCAGCCCTGGCAGGGGAGGGGAGGGGGGCCCTGGCAGGGGAGGGCCACACACACCCTGCACACCCCTCACTGGTACTCTCCCATGTGCTTCCCCTGCAGGTCGTCCACGCCATCAATGCCCTGCTCCTCCACAGGCTCGTGAGGCTGGGGGACCCAGATGCCACCATCGTGGGCTTTGCCACGCTGGGCTTCCCCAGTTGCTTCGGGGCTCTGGATGGGACCCACATCCCCATCCACGCCCCGGAACACAGTGGAGGACGCTACATAAACAGGAAGGGCTACCACTCAGTGGTCCTCCAGGCGTTGGTGGACAGCCAGGGCCGTTTCCTGGACAGTTATGTGGGCTGGCCTGGCAGCACCCACGACGCCCGGGTATTCCGGAACTCGGGCCTGTGCCGACGGCTGGAGGCGGGGACCTACATCCCCCAGCGGGAGATCCCTGTGGGGGACACCACCATGCCCCTCTGCGTCATCGCAGATGCGGCATACCCCCTCCAGCCCTGGCTCATGCACCTGTACACGGGCCATCTGTCTGCCAGCCAGGAGCGCTTCAACCAGCGCCTGAACCACGCGCGCCAGGTGGTGGAGCGCACATTTGGCCGCCTCAAAGGGCGCTGGAGGTGTCTCCTCACCCGCCTTGATGCGGGCCCCACCAACATCCCCCAGATTGTGGGTGCGTGCAGCGCCCTACACAACCTGGTGGAGAGCAAGGGGGAGGCCTTCTTTCAGGGCTGGGCTGTGGAGGCTGGCAGGGCCGATGTGCAGCCACCCGCTGCCCCCAGTCGCCAGGTGGACCCCGAAGGGACCCAGGTCCGGGAGGCCCTACGGGCCCAGTTTGATGAGGCCGCAGGGTGAACGCTGGCAGGCCCCCCACTGCACCCCCCCATCCTCCACAACACTCCCTGCCCCTACGCCCACATCACAGAGCACCCAAGAGCACCCCCCACACACTTTTCTTGTAAAAATAAAAGCAGACAGTTGTTTGTCAAATCAAACATCTTTTGAACTCTTATTATTACTATCTCAATGACTAACTATGTACAGGGAAATTCTAACTTATATACGTATATATTATAAAAACAGGGATAACATGAAAGGGGAAGACAAGGAAGGGGAGAACTATTTACATGGGCGGGGGTAAGGATCAGCACTGTAAAACAGGGGTCACAAATACAAACTATTTACAGCAAAAAACTAACTTAAAACTGGGAGGAATATATACAAAGGGGGGGGGGGGCACATCCTGGGCCCCACGCCCCTACAGTCCAGCGCTGGGGGTGGGCGGCTGGGATCCCCGCCTCGGCCACAGCCCTGGCCGGGGCTGGCTGGGGGCCGGGCGGACCGGGAGATACGGCTGGCGAGTGTCAGCTGGCCCCAGGTCCCCCTCGGTGGAATGGCCCTCGGTGGCGGGTGGCGGTGCGACGGCGGACGGCACAGCGGCTGGAGCAGGCAGGGCGGGCGCTGCGGCGGACGGCGCGGCCTGGCGGGGCCAGGGAGTCTGTGATGCGGTTGAGGGTCCGCATGTAGGCCCCCCATGCCTCCTGGCGCCAGGCCAGTGCCCGCTCCTGGAGGTGGAGGCGGCGTTCCTCCACCCACAGCCGCTGCTCGGCGACCTCCAGCTGCTGACAGTGCAGTGCCAGCAGCTGGGGGGTCCGTCGCTGGCGGCTGGTGGTGCTGCATCCGCCGTCTTCCCCGCCGTGGAGCCGGTGGTTGCTCCGCCGAGGGGCTGGCCTGGAGTGATGGCCCCGGAGGGCTTTCCGGGACCACTGAAGCCTCGCCGGCACTCTCTGGTCCTTCCGATGGTGCAGCTGTGGAACACAGGAGAGGGGGAAGAAGAGTGTAGACAGCCGTTAGTGTGGGCCCCGAGCCATGGCCCTTGTCCCCCCACCCCTCTGCTGCAGGGTCCCCATCCCCATCCCCAGGAGATGCTGCTGTGATGGGGTTCAGGGGTCCCCCTGCACTGCACCCTGTCCCCTGGCAGGAGTGACTCTCAACTCAGCAGGTACGACAGGAGGTTTATTAGGCAACAGATGCCCAGTTTCTCCCAGAAGTGACAGTACAGCAGTCAGAGACGGTCCTTCCAACCCGTCCTGGGGAGAAGACCCCGAGGGGTGCCCCTCTGGGGTGTAGCTTTCCCCCTCCTCAGGCTGGCTGCCTTCCAGCTCTCCCTTCCCCTAACCTCTAACTGCTGCCCCCGATTCAAACCCAGCTCGGCTACTCCCTCCTCTTTGTTCAGGGCAGAGGTGTAACCTGCCAGTTGTAGCCCCAGGATCATCCTTAGCCACTGGGAGCTATTCAGCTTGTTTCTTATATCTAGCCTGCGTCTCGCATTTGCACTCCCCCCACTCCATCACATGCTGCTGCTGCTGGGTGTCCCACCCCCTCCCCCCTGGGGACCCTAGAGGTTCCGCTTCCGCTTCCGCCAGCCCCGGGGATGGGGCATGGCACTGTCGTGCTGGGGGGCCTGGGCTGATGCACTCCTGTGAGGGACATGCCACTGCTGTCCTTGGGGCCATGGTCATCTGGGCATGTGGAGGGCCCTGGCCATATCTATTACCCCCGCCCCTCAACCCCGGGGGTGTGCACCAGGGGGGGTACATACCTGACGGTCCACTCCCATGGTTGGGGGACACCCGGGGGGCGGACGCCCGGCTGGAGCTCCAGGATGGCATCATTATCTGGAGGCCAGTGTTGCTGGAGGAGGAGTCCCTCTCCTCCTCCTCCTCCGGTGCCCTGGGGGTGGGCTCCTGGGGGGGGCCCCCGGGGTGCGGGGCTTGCCTCCGGGGCGGACTCCACCTCTGGTGCCTGCTGGGGCTCCTCGGCTGAGGTATCAAGAGTGGCCGGAGGGGAGGAGGTGTGCCAGGGGCCCAGGATGGCCCTGAGCTCCCTGTAAAAGGGGCAAGTGACGGGGGCGGCCCCAGATCGGCCGGCCGCATCCCAGGCCCGGGCGTAACCCTGCCGCAGCTCCTTCACTTTACTGCGCACATGATCCGGAGTGCGGGCAGGGTGACCCCGGGAGGCCAGGCCCTCGGCCAGCCGAGCGAACACATCCGCATTCTGCCTCTTGCTCCCCATTACCTGGAGCACCTCCTCCTCACTCCAGAGCCTCAGCAGGTCCCGAAGCTCGGCCTCCGTCCAGGAGGGGCCCCGCTGCCGCTTCTCCGCCTGGCTGCTGGGCTGTGAGCCCTGGCTCCCCTTGCGGGGGGGGGTCCCCTGGGGGGGCTGCCGGGCGGCCATCGCGTCGGGTGGGGGTGTGGGTGGCTGCGGAGGAGCATGCAGGCTAGCCGCGTGTTACTGCTGCTGCCTGCATGCTCTCTCAGCTTCCTGCACAGGAAGTGAGGGGGTGGGGACCTTTAAGGGGCTGCTCCACGCGGCCACCATTGAGCTCAGGGGCTAGAGAGAGCGTCTCTCAATCCCTCAGCTGATGGCCGCCATGGAGGACCCCGCAATTTCGATGTTGCGGGACGCGCAACGACTACACGGTCCCTACTTCGACGTTGAACGTCAAAGTAGGGTGCTATTCCCATCCCCTCATGGGGTTAGCGGCTTCGACGTCTCACCGCCTAACGTCGATGTTAACTTTGAAATAGCGCCCAACACGTGTAGCCGTGACGGGCGCTATTTCGAAGTTGGTGCCGCTACTTCGAAGTAGCATGCACGTGTAGACGCAGCTGTTGAGTCATTGCTAATACCTAACTGATGAGTTAAAGATTTTTTTCTTAAAAAAAATTAAGATATTTCTCAAATGCTTTTCTGCAGTAAGATCACTCAATTTAGGATTTTTAAAAAGAAATAGGTTTACAAATAATAGATGTTTTGGACACACACACAATGCATATTCTCACAACACTCTTTGCAAACCAGATCAAAGTTATTGTAACATAAAATACGTATTTCTAGTTCATCTGTATTACCTGGCTTCCACCCCAGGCCTCGGTGGTGGTTTTCCTGGGGGAGGATGAGGAAAGAACTGAGCTGATGTTGAATTGTTAACTTGATCAGTTGTAGCCCAGGATACTGGCCTAGGAATCTTGCTCTTTCTGGACTGAGAGCTACTTGGTGACAAAGAGCCCTCCTCAGATTGTTTGCTCAAATGAGAGTCTGGCGTCAATCGTGAAAAGGAGGATAATACATCATCCTCTGAAAACGGAACAGGAGCAGTAGCCACTTTTTCCTCCAGTGACTTGTCAGAGGCACTTGAGAGGTCACCAAGGAAAGACTTGAGCTGTCTCTTTTCCACAAGTAGCCTGACCAAATCTGTCTGATGGGCCTTCTTTAAGAGAAGCTTTTCCTTTGCTGAAACAGGAGAAGTGGACTCTGATGTCAGGTCTATTTCTTGTGCTAAAATTGGTATGCGACTTTGTCTGACTACAAAGGGTGACCTAACTATGTCTTTCTTGGACTGCTGAGAACTCTCATTATCTGAAATACAATGGAACAGCTCTCCATTTTGGGGGGCATTTTTCTCTCCCTTGCCCTCCTGGTGAAAAAAATTAGTGAAGTCCGTCTGGTGGCATTCCAAATCTTTATTATGATCAATTTCTTCACTATCATGGAAACCATTTTCCTGCACAACTACTATTTGGCTTTCCTGTTTATCAGCAAATAGGTCAATGACTCTTGATGGTGAAATCCCTGATGCCTCAGCTGCTGCTGACTTCAGTACTTCAGAGTTTGCATCTGAATTTGGCATCAAGCAGGAAGTCCTTGGCCGTGATTCATCAGCAGACTCAATAGCAACTGAAGGTTTCCCCTCCAAAAATTTTGAGCTTCCTGGTGAACTCTGCCCTTTGTGAGACATTTCTATGGCATCTTCAGAAACCCCTGGAAGTCTGCTTTCTTCAGTTTCTACCAGGAAATATTCAGGTTCCTCTTCTTTCTTCCTACTGCTACACTGTTCAAGTAGGTCCTTTTGGCCACAGTCTTGGATGTGTCCTTCCCTCTCAAGTGCCTCATGATTTAACTGAAGTAACAACTCTGTTCTGCTAGTACTAGTGGGAAGTGCGTCCTCCGTCACTATCAATCCAGGCACATTTTCCTTAGGAGAGGAAAACTCCACAGTGTGTTCCATTGGATGAGTGTCTCTGTCCCTCTTCTCTAGCTGGTGACCATAATGAAAGCTCTCCGAGGCAGACTGGGTGGATGCCACTGACGGTCTAGGTATCGTTATCTACATTGGTAAATTAAAGGAAAAATTAAAAGATAAGAACATCATCTTATAGAGATCATATTCTTTAAAATGCAGTCTTGATACTATATGTTCAAGGTGCTATTGTTCCCATCAAGCATAATGTTCATAATGGAAAAATAACAGATAATTTCATAAATGACGTTTGATTTGCCTAACTAGCAAAGAAAACACTTTAACAGCCTGGAACAAAATGTATGGCATCTGTAAACAATCTCTGCTGAAAAGGTTACAAACACCAAGAGCAATACTGGAGACTAGAGCCAGCCTAAAGAGTTAATTAAGTTTTGCTAGTTATTTTTATAGTTTTCCATATGTTTGTAAAAATTTACACATTCTATTTCATAGGAAAAAACCAATCTTTAACAAGCTATGTCATAAAAATTACAAGATCCTGCTGTCATGGATGAAAGTTGATAAATAGTAATATTTCACAGGCTAGGATTAAAGAACTGAGGCTTATGTTCAAGGCAGCTGATAGTGCCCACTGAGTCACCACAATGTCTCTCCCTTGTATAGACATCTAGACAGAGCCTGCAGTGTTCCTCAGTAGCAGACATGACTATGGAATGTAAGTCAACAAAGCCTCCAGTATTCACCTCTGCTTGATGGTGAGGCTGACAACAGTTTCCATGAAATCTGCAATTTTACCTTAAAGACTTTACTGACATGTGCTGCAGAAATAAAGTGCTGGAGGGCTCAAATGGCTTTTAACATAATTAGAAGAGTGACACTATTGGTTGATAAAATCAAACTCACCCATTAGGTCCCACACACATTTCTCAGTTAATATTGGTGATATTCAATCTACCTCCATCAAAATCAAGTGGGAATTGATAGTGACATTGCACCCTCTTGAATTCAACAGCTGCACAGAGACTCTCACTCCTTTTGCACAGTCCCATGTAACAAACATCTATAATTATAAGGTCAAACTTGCCTTCATCAGACACAAATATGTAAGTTATCAGACACTAATGTAAATCATTTACAGGAAAAACATGAAACATTAGCCATGCTGCATCATGATACTGAAGTTACAGAAATTAATATTTATTTATGTTAAGGAAATTATTGCCATATCATTTTGAGATTTTTTGGACATGCTTTTCTAATGTGCCTTCCTTTTGGATGTTTGTTCCATATTTGGGCTTGAGGCGGGATGGGGAATGTGCAATGTGTTTTTATACACAGCTGTGTAACTGGTCTCAGAGCAGTAGTGATTTGCAAAGCAGGTTCTTTATAGTTCCACTGATAACATGAAAATCAAGCATTTTTTCTGATACTTTTAGGGCAAAGAAAATGGAGTTTTCACTCAGCACACAGGGAGAGAAAGCAGGAGGTAGAACAAGGAAGGCATTCTAAGGATTCCCAGATGGGACTGATGAAGCTGTATCTGCTGTTCTTACAGAGGATTTGCTAGGATCAGGAGAGAAAGGGAAAATCCCTACTCAGATGCCTGGAGTCTTTCTCCAGGAAAAGGTAAATTTTATTCTCATTTAACTGCTAATTTGTGTTCAGTGACAGGATCAATATGCACAGTCCTGGGTTCTTCTTGTTGACTGAATCTGAACGGCATGTTGTTAGCCAATCAAACCAAAAAGTAGTCACACTTAAGGGATGGTTCTCACTTCCTCTCTAATCTGAGTTTGAGTTTTTAACAGGAAAGAAATATTGTCTCCATTTTTGAGTGAGAAATGTCTTTTTTACTCCATGATTCAAGAAAAAAATCCAGGATCTTTCCAGGGGAGGGGGAAGGGATCTGTGTTATACGGATCCAATCACAAAAAGCAAAAGTGAAATAGGAATAAATTTGCCTTTCCATTACTGGGACCTAAACTGCACATATCCTGCATTTTAGTAATACCCTAGCAAGCCCTTAGGATCTAAAGGAAAAAGAATAAAGGACATTAGGTTCAAGAATGTGAGAATTCTTTCTCCCACATTAAATCAAATGTGAGGGAGCTTGAAATAGAGCTACTGTCCCCTCACCTTCTAGCAAAGAGGACTGCAATCAAGACCACTGTTTTGAAGGTAAGAAAATGTGAGCTGAATGATGACAATTTTAAAAAAGGATGCTATAGAGGCTCTCGTATACTTTTGAAAATAACATTAAAACTCTAAGTGGCTACTGATGATTTAGGAGAGACTTAAGAAAAGGCATTTTTTTCTCCAAGGACCTGAAATACAAAAGAAAGAACTCCCCCACTAACCCATGCATGTAATTCCTTAAGGCATAATACTTGATGTCTTTACTTCCAAGGAACTAGAAGTTGAACTCTTATGAAAGCCCTGCTGAAATAAGTTTAAGATAAATGAGATCTTGGCCTTCTTGGATGAAGCCCTCTAGTCCTGGGTGACTGAGCACAGCCATGGAATTAGAACTGCTAAATGGTTTATAGGTACACATTTCTCTCCTTGAATGGAAGTATCCTTCCTTGAGCCCCTTAGCAAACTCACATGGTTCAAGTGCTCAGAAGGAAAGGAAGCCCTCTTCTTGTGATTCTCCATAGACCCAGATCAAAAATGCCCATTGTCTCGCTGACCCGCTTTAGAGCTTGGTCTTTAGACTTTGTTCACATGGGTTAGTGAGTTAGGTAACTGATCATGCAGAGACCTTTCCTAAAGAAGGTTGCTGAAACTTCAGACATGGCTTTAATAAAATTCAAAGGAGCTAGTAATTGGGACTGGGCTTACCAGTGTTGGGTAATTGTTTGGTCCTTGGGTTCCATCTCTCCTCTTTCCAGCATCCATCATCAGCAATCACTCCACACTGTTGTGGTCTACTTTTGGTAGGTAGTGATTTGGCCATTCTACCTGGTCATCAGTTGAGTTCACCCCTTTCCATGGTAAAAGGGTCCAATTATATATATAGTCCAACATACGAAGAAAGCCTCTTCAGCCTAACTCCAAGGCCCTGCGGGTGGAATGCCCTTGACACAGGGCTTACGATGTATTTATCCTCTCCTCCTTTCCAAGAGCAAGAGAAGGGATAGGAAGGACTTTATGGTCCCTCCATGAAAATTGTGATTAGAAGGGGAGCCTAGACTCTCCCTCTCCACTGGGTTCTGACTCAGAGCCCTGTGAGAGCCTGTATGCTCTCAGGTACAGCATGGGCAAATCCTCTGTGTCCAGATCTGCTTCCTAACTCTGCCCCTGTCCCTTTCCCAGGCTTAAATACCCCATTGCAGACCTGAGACCAGGCCAAAAGAAAATATTAATGATTTTAAAAGCCTTATATCAATTAGAACAGGTGAGATGTGGAGGAAAGTATTTATTAACATTGCAAAACCAGGATATCGCTTTGATATTACAGGATATCACTTTCTATCTAGCAGTCACAGGGGAATGGAAGGATTCCATCTTGAATTTTGGTTTTGCTTAAGGCTCTGGATAGATCTGTCCCCCACACAGCTCCTCTGGGGACTCTAAAGTACTTGACAAATTCCAAAAAATATTGTTTTCTTAGCATTGCGATAATGACCCTTCAAAGAAGTGGGCTGCATATGAAGAAAATCTTCAATGTTGGCCAAAGAAGAAGGAAGGTGATGTGCCACCACACTTGGAAAGAGAAGGAAACTGGAGGATTTTGAGAAAACAGATCTGGGACTTAATGAAGAGAATCTAACTTAGTAAAGGAATTTATAAGCCAACCAACTGGAAATCCTGTCTTCTTACTCACCACCCCCAATGCCTATTGGTTTGATGAAAGCAGATTATCAAAAGCATTTATTAAAAGTCCTGGACTGAAATCACAAAGGGCAACTGGGATTTCTTAGGTCCATACTTCACGGTAGATTTCTGGATAGAAGATAATTATGCTTATCTGCAAAAGAAGGTTAAGGGAGTTCTTACACTGGGAAGCAGGGACTGGAAAAGAATCCCTGTTAACTGAAAGTTCAGAGGGACTGTCATTTGAAATATCATTAAAGAATCTAGATCCCCTGTGAAATAAAAGGAGGACTCACATCCTGATTTAGGAAGCTTGTTACTTCTGCCTTAATCTAATCCAATCTACAAGGTCCCTCAAGATATTGAAGAAAAGGTAGGCATGTTAGCTGCTAGACAGAAGGAACTGAGCTCAAACCATCAAAGTTATTAATGATTTGTGAGGGTAAGGAGGAAAACAGAAAAAGCCTCTTTCACTTTTCCAGGAAAGATGTTAAAAATGCCCAAACCAGAAATCTCCCTTGTATTGCTGTACCTCTGACAACCAGCAGATGGCAGAATAGAGCAGATGTGGAATAAAATACAAGGGAAGCTTTTAAACCATTCAAATAAAAAAATCTTTCTGGTGTTGCATGGTTTTTATTTTTCTGAGGAGACACATTAGATGCCACAAGCAAGACTTAGAGCACAACATAATATCTGAATCAAACTCAGGTGGCAAGAACCAGTGGCCTGAAAAGTCCTTGGGAAGTTTAGAGTGTGTAAAGTATTTCAATTATCTTGTGAACTGAAGGGTAAAAGGGGAATGTCCCACCCTAATGTCCTTTCACCATGAATAAAGGGTGCCCTGTACAATACATTTTTCCCTAGGAGAACTCAGATGTCATAGGGGTGAACACACTCCTGACTAAATCTCAGTTTTTCTGAAAATCACTTCTAGCTGATGGAAGAGTTTTTGTTCTGTATCAGACAACCTTTCTTCCCAAATCTCAAGGGGATTCTCAGCAAGCAAGATGCAGAAAATGTCAGAATGGCATGTGTAGAGTTCTGTAGCCTTAGACACAACTTTCTGATGGAACATCTTGGATGCAGCTGGTAATTACTGAAGATGTTGGAGAGTCCATGGAGAATTCTTCAGGAATTACAACTTCCTCCCTAGTGTAGGCAACTAACAATGATGAGTTGATCCATGACCACCCTGCAGGAGCCAAGGAATGAGACTGATGGCTACACAGGCTTGGAATCCACACAAGATAATAGCCACAAGGCGGCTGGAGGAAGACTTTCCACTTGCAAGACAAGAATAAAATATAAGACAACTGGAAAGGAGTGACTTCTAAAGGTCATAAACATTTCATTGTTGTTGAGCATTAACCTGTATGCTCCACTGAGGAGGGAAAGCTCAGGGTCTGTGCTCTAGCATAGACTTAAGAGAACAATAACTGGTTTAACATGCAAAAACATTACAACTAATATTTTGCACTTGTATAGTGCCTTTTCTCTGTCATTAATTAAAATTTAATCCCTGTGAAATAACAAAGTATAATTATGCCATGACGTAAGTCTCTCTTAGACAGAGAGCTACTAACTGACTTGCCCATGATCAATATAGTATTCAGGACTTTATACACTAAGAGGTTTTGCCAATATATTTATACTGTTAAAGCTATATTTGAAAACCTTTAAGTGCGGACAGTTATAGTGGGTGTAAAATTGGTTATACCAACATAAATTATGTCAGTTCCACTGACAGCAATTAACTATATTAACATAAGCTCAGTTTTACCTATATAGCTACATCTGTTCTAGTATGGCTATACAAGTTAAACTGCCCCACATCTTATCAATTTATCTACAGCAGTAAACTTTTGTGTGTTTACCAGGCCTTAGTGGCTAAGTTAGGAATAGAATCCAGGAGTTCTGATTCCCAGTCTTCTGTGCTAATCACTAGAAATCATTTTCCTCCTAATTATTACAGGTGGACCTTCCTGGTTTGGCATCCTCAGGACCGCTTAGGAGTTTGTTGGTCCCAGGGAGGTCAGGCCACTCCGGGCCAGCCCCGCTCCAGCTGGTTGGGTTCTCTGACGCCCACAGCTCCATACCCAGGGCTGGTGGGGTTCTGCACCCCTGGCAGCCAGTGGCTCCATGCTGCTGGTGCCTTCCTACCCCAGGCCACAGGGGTCTGTGTCCCCAGAAGCCAGCAGCTCTGTATCCCTGGATGATGGGGCTCCCTGCCTCTGGCTGGCAGCAGCTCTGCACTGCCAGCTGCAGAAGCTTCCTGCTCTGGGCCAGGGGCTCTGTTCCCAGCCAGGAGGGCTGCCTGCTACCAGATTGAGCTCCCAGCCACTGGCAACCTTTGTGACTGGAGCTCTCTGGTCCATCAACATCTGGTGTTTGCACGTTGCCAGACCAGAGTGTCCCAGAGAAGAGAAGTTCAACCACTATCATTACTAGCTTTTCCCTACAAACTCTATGATGCAGCTGATTGGTGTCTCAGATCAGAAGTACAGGGGTGTTAACCATCATCTCACACAACTGCAAAATTTTAAATATGTCTCAGAAATTAATGCTGATCAAACTAAGGGTCAGATAAATGAGATATTTTCTCCCCACCCCCGACGTTGAATTGTCAGAAATTAATTTGCTTCTCTTATAGGCCTAAATCCTCTGTCCTCCACAGCATAATTTCCCATGTTTATACTAGATAACATATAGTTTGAGATTATTTGTTCTGCTTTTCTTTTCTTCCTGCTGAATATTCTTTTCAACGTATTGTCCATTTCTTGAAGAAGGAAAAAAAAATCTTGAATAGATAGGAGACATCTGTGATGGGGTTCAGGGGTCCCCCTGCACTGCACCCCGCCCGCTGGCAGGAGAGACTCTCACTCAGCAGGCACAACAGCAGGTTTATTAGGCAACAGATGTCCAGTTTCTCACAGAAGCAACAGCATAGCAGCCAGAGACAGTCCTTCCAACCTGTCCTGGGGGGGAAGACCCCGAGGGGTGCCCCTCTGGGGTGTAGCTTTCCCCCTCCTCCGGCTGGCTGCCTTCCAGCTCTCCCTTTTCCTCCCTCAAACTGCCGCCCCCGATTCAAAACCCAGCTCAGCTCCTCCCTGCTCTTTGTTCAGGCAGAGGTGTTATCTGCCAGTTGTAGCCGCAGGGTCATCCTTAGCCACTGGGAGCTGCTGCTTGCCTCGGACATCCAGCCTGACTCACACATGCACCCCCCCCCCACTCCATCACAACATCTATTAAGAAATCTTAACAACTCCCTCCACTCTCCTCCCCTTAAACCTTGGGAGACAGATTCAATCACAGGGTCCCCTTGGAGTTATTACCTGGTATGCTGGTCATACCACTGGGCCCAGCAACCTGCCTTCTGGGGTGCCCAACCACTCTGTCTTGCTGAGCCAGATGCTCCAGTCTCCCTCAGCCACAGCACAGAGTGGGGCAACAACCCCTGAACAGCAGATTATAATAGGGATAAGTAGGATGGCAAGATGTGCAAGAGTGGAATTGGCTCCCTTTGGCCAGGTCTACAATAGGGGATAAAATCAATTTAAGATGCGCAAATCCAGCTACAAGAATTGCAGAATTAGAGTCTAAGTATCTAAAATCAATTTCTGCCACTGTCCAAACAGCAGGAGGTTGATGGGAGAAACTCTCCCATTGACTTCCCTTACTCCTAGCAACTGCCAGGCCAGGGTTGATGGCAATGCCATGACAGTTTGAGTTAGTGCATCCCCCCTAGGCGTGCTAAATCAAGTCCTGGAAGATCAATCACCAGCAACTCGATCTTCCCATAAGTGTAGACATACTCTCAGATACATATCAGTTAAAAAATAAAATTAATCATTTTACGTAGTGCTTGTTTTTCTTTCTTTTCTCTCAACCACTGGGCGCACACACCTTTCCTCTGATATTTGACTTGTCCTTCACTGCATAAAGCTAGTAATGGCTATATGTAAATTCTATTATTATTGCTATTTACTCCACTAATCTTCACTCTGACTGCGATTCAAAAAAGCTCCCCGAGGAGGGGAGAATGGGCCAGAGGAACTTGTCACTATAAATGGATACTTTCACTGCAGGTGGTACAGGGCTTATAAAAAATTAGGAGGCTCACACTAACTGCCTTGTTGCCCTTAACTGTTTTTTCATTAATTTACAATTTGGAAAGTCTGTACTCTGGCACAGCTAACTTACCACTGCTATAAATCTGAATATTTCATTGCACCAAAGATGGATATGCTAAAACATGCATAACAAATGCCTCTATTCTCATAGAATTATAGAACGCTAGAACTGGAATGGACCTCGAGAGGTCATCGAGTCCAGTCCCTGCCCTCACAGCAGGACCAAGCACCACCTAGACCACCCCCGACAAATGTCTACCTCAACTGCTCTTAAATATCTCCAGTGATGGAGATTCCACAGCATCCCTAGGGAATTTATTCCAGTGTTTCACCACTCTGACAGTTAGGAAGATTTTCCTAATGTTCATCCTAAACCTCCCTTACTGAAGTTTAAGCCTCATTGCTCCTTGTCCTATCCTCAGAGGCCAAGGAAAACAATTTTTCTCCCTCCTCCTTGTAACCCTCTTTTAGGTACTTTAAAACAGCTATCCTGTCCCTTTCTAAATTTTCTCTTTTCTAAACTAAACAAGCCCTGTTTTCAGTCTTCCCTCAGGGCTCATGTTCTCTAAACCTTTAATCGTTCTTGTTGCTCTTGTCTGGACCTCCTCCAATTGCTCCATGTCTTCCTTGAAATGTGGTTCCCAGAACTGGACATAATACTCCACTTGAGGCATAATCAGCACAGAGTACAGGAGAGGAATGACTTCTCATATCTTGCTCACAACTCTTCTTTAAATGCTTCCCAGAATCATGTTGCTCTTTTTGCAACAGCATTACACTGTTAACTCATATTTAGCTTGCGGTCCATTATGATCCCCTAGATCTCTTTCTGCAGTACTCCTTCCTAGACAGTTGCTTTCCACTTTGTATATTTGAAGCCAACTGTTCCTTCCTAAGTGGAGTACTTTGCATTTGGCCTTATTTAACTTCATCCTGTTTCTCCATTTCTCCAGATCACTTTGAATTCTGACCCTATCTTTCAAAGCAGTTGCAATCCCTCCCAGGTTGGCATCATCTGCAAACTTAACAAGTGTACTCGCTATGCCAATATCTAAATAATTGATGAAGTCATTGAATAGAACTGATCCCAAAACAGACCCCCACTTGTTATGTCCTGCCAGCATGACTGCAAACCATTAACAACCACTTTCTGAGACGGGTTATCCAGCTAGTTATGCACCCACCTTGTGGCAGCCACCTCTATGTTGTATTTCCCTCATTTATTGATAAGATCATGCAAGACCATACCAAATGCCTTACGAACGTCTAGGTATATGACATCCATCCTCCCTTACCCCTTAAACAAGACTTGTTATCCCTTAAAAGAATGCTATCAGATTGGCGTGGCATGATCTGTCCTTTGCAAATCCATGCTGGCTTTTACCTATTACCTTATTTTCTTCCAGATATTTGCAGACCAATTCCTTAATTACTTGCTCCATTTATTTTTCCCAGCACAGAAGTTAAACTGACTGGTCTGTAGTGCCCTGGGTTGTACTTATTTCCCTTTTTAAAGATGGGCACTATACTTGCCCTATTCCAGTCTTCTGGAATTTCCCTGGCCTTCGATGACTTTTCAAAGATGATAGCTAAAGGCTCAAACACCTCCTCTAGCAGCTCCTTGAGTGTTCTAGGATGCATTCCAAATTTTCTGATATTTTTTCTTCCTCCTCACTGAGTAGTGGGGGCCTACCCTGTCCCTGGTAGTCTTCCTGTTTCTAATATATTTATAGAGTGTCTTCTTGTTACCCTTTATGTTTCCAGCTAGTTTGAGCTCATTTTGTACCTTTGCCTTTCTAATCTTGCCCCTGCATATCTGTATTGTTTGCTTATATTCATCATTTGTAATTTGTCCTACTTTCCACATTACATACAAGTCTAGGTCCAGTGCATCAAAAAGTAAATGGGACTCTGCTCACTGCAAATAAAACAAGGATACTTTGTGTATGTAGTACCTTCTGCAACTGATGAAAGCCAAACCCTCAGGTAGGTCAGAAATTTCAAACATTACTGTTGGGAAAGAAATATACAAAACTACCTATCGGGTACTATGGTAGCTAACTGTACTTACACTGCTTTATATCTGTGATGGAAATAACTGAAGCTAAACTATACACGTACATCTAAGAAAATGAGGCCAATCTGCATCTTGGGATACAAAGTAACTTCTAAGAAACATTGCAGCATTAAAGCATAACATTTAATGAGTTTATTTCACTAACATTTTCCTTCCTAATAAATACACTTCAACCATTATGATGAACTGGGTATTCTGACTTCCAATGTTTCACAATACAAGCAATCTCGGACCTGGCACTTTCTACCTGGCAGCACATCTGCCCATTTGCAAGCAGCTGGGGTTGAGCTGAGAAGAGATCACATTCTATGTGAAGATGAAAAACAGCTTTGTGCTGAAGAGGAAATACTGATTATTGGATTAGCTGACAATTCTGATATAAATATAGCTACAGTACTGCTTGTCTTGTTATTGCCATCATTGTCCTATTAAACTACTGAGAGAAGCTACCTATTAAAACAAATTTGTGCATCCTTTATAGAAAAAGCAAATATAGCTATATAATGTTTATACTAAATATGCAGGAAACAGAAGACAATATGGAAATTCTTTTTAGTCTAGATTAACCATTTAAGGTAGAATAATGAGGGATGAGATGCTTGAATCTATGTGCAATCAATGTTACATCACACTGCTTTAATAGTTCTTGCAAGCTGAAGCTGCTTAGCAAATCTCAAACATCATCTTTGTGACCACAACACAAATTATGAGACACAAAGTATAATTCTGAACTCTAATTTCTTTCTTACTGGAAAGAAGCTGCAAAATGTGGACATAGCAGAGAACATTGAGGACCCACATTTCCCTATTAGCTTTGCCATTAGCACTTCTCATTGATTGTTCCCAACATTACTTTACGTACTGGAGGCAAAGCAATGTTTTTAGATTGCTAGATGTTACAGATTCCCAAAGAAAGCGCACTGTTGGTTCCTGTTACTATTTTTCTACACTAAAACTCTTCTGTGCAGACCAAATTGTATATTCCTTCCTCACAGTTCACTGGATGTTCCTAAATGTTCCCAACTTCACAAATGGAGAGTTCTTGACCTTATTTTTAAAATCAAATTTCCAGTTCCTAGATTATGCTTCCATCTTTTCTCACTGAAATACCTTGGAGGGACCTGAATCTATCCTCACCAGTAACAGTAGATCTATAGGAGCTCCTGATCATGACTTCCCAAACAATACTTGCTTTTATCTTTTCCAGAAATAATAGCCTCTAGGTGTTTCTAACTATCCTGTCCTCTGAAAGATTAGTATTGCTTACTCTGTTTTTACCTCTTTTGGTGGTACTGATTTATCTTTCTCAGGAAATGTTTCTGACTCTTTCTTTGATGAAATGCACTAGTGCTCCTTCAATGGATCTTCTCAAAAACCTTTCCCAAGAGGTATTTTACAGCAGCAAGATTAGTGCTTTACTGTGCTTTGCAAAGCAGCTTTGAACCTTACAACTTAGCAAATGACTGACAGTGCAAATGCTTTTATGAAGATGAAGACGTATTCACCTGTTGGAGTTGTGCTTTTGAGATGCGAATGACAGGGGGAAACTTGTTGCCACTGAGGATGACAGGAAGTTGCCTACGGCCAGTTGAGCGGGAAGAGGAGGAACGGCTCTCTGTTGACTGATTCCTGGGTAACCCAGCCTCTTTCTTAGGGTCCAAGTGGGAAGACAGAAGGGCTATAGGGCTCAGGGTGCAGTGGATGGGACTTGAAATTCTTGGAGTGGAGAAATGCAGCATGAGAGATGAGTTGAGCTGTGAGAACAACATGGTGGGGAAAATTTTTTTTCAAATATACTATTTTCAACAATTTATTTTTGACCTGCTCCTGTGTTGTATTCTTACCATGCCAGAACCAAATCTCTCTTTCAGTCTAAAATATGATAATTTAAGATGTATATAAAATCCAAAGCCTTCAGATTCATCATATATTTTAAAAAAAAATTAATATCACAATAGAAATGAGCATCCTTTTTCTCTTTGGTGATCATTCAGATACCCAGCAAATATACATACAGGATACAGAGAAACATTAAGCAAAGAAACAGATGCAAAGATAAAGTATGCATGGAATTGTTGATCATCTCACTGGTCATTGCAATTGTCTAACATGGCAATGATGTTTTTTGACCAAACTATTTGGCAGATCACTACACAGCATGCTTTACAACTGTGGTCGTACCAAAGCACAATGACACTTCTGAAGCACTAAACTCTTAAGGATAAGCTATGAGGCTAAAAGCAGTGATTTCTGGGAAATTTCCAAATCATGGCATGAAATTAGAGGGACAAACCAAAATGCTGACGCTATCGCAATAGTGGCTTCCTCCATTGTCTGGATCAGACCTGATCTTAAGATTTCATCCCAAATATTGCAACCAATAGGCAAAACAAACTTTGGAAAGAGCATGGATGGCTGTAGTGTATGGAATAGGCAACATACAGGAACTGCAAGAACCAAACCTTCCAGCTAATCGTTTTTGAAACACCTTTGCACTTAGGGCAGACAAAGCTCCACTAAACCCTATAGCCCTGGGTTACACAACTCTCATCATCATCATCATCATCAACCATGGGCTCAACTCCCACGGGCTCAACTCCCACTGGTGTCCAATGCCTCCCTCATTATTTCCTTCCATCTTTCCCTGTCCAGTACAGAGTGATTTAGTTTCTGTAGACTAGCTCCGCACCAATCTACTATATGATCTACCCATTCTCTGTGGGGTCTGTCTCTCCTATTCAAACCACCCATTATGTTGAATACCAGGGTCTTGACTTTTCAGCTTTTGTTCTTTCTGTAGATATGCCCAAATAGCTGTAGCTTCTTTTGTATAACCTTCTACAGTAGGTTCTCTTTCAGCTGTATCTTCCTATATAATTCCTCACTGGTGACTTTCTGCATCCATCCTATTCTCAGGATCTTTCTAGAACAACTCCTCTCGAATGCAAATATTGTTCTCTTTGTTTGTCATCACCCACGGCTCACATCCATACAACATGCTGCTGAATACACAAGTTTTCAACATGCTCAGCTTCATTCCTAAGCTAATCCTTTTGCTTTTCCAGATCTTATCCATTGCCTTCAAACTCACCCTTCCTTTTGCCATTTCTAGTTGCTACTTCCTTCTTACAATCTAGATCATACATCACGTTGCTCCCTAGATACATAAACATCTTCATCACACACCTAGGGAGAGCAATGGACAAGATCAAGGAAGAGGTAGAAGGGATATCAGTACACAGGATAAGAATTAACAACTTGAGGTTTGCAGATGATATAGTTATCATCGAGGAACATGAAGAGAAGCTAGCGAGAATGGTGCAGGTGCTAAATGAGGAAAGGAAGAAGCACTGACTGATTATGAACATCAATAAAACTAAGACAGTGGTGTCTGGAGATGAAAATAGGAAGGAAGATCAGTGTAGATGGGATCAAACTAGAGAAGTTCACGTATCTGGGGAGCAACATGCACAACTCTGAAGCCAGCTAAATCTTTTCAAGTCATCATATGCAAAGAAGCAATACTGGTGAATACCTGTTGCTGAAAGTCATCAGATGAGATTATTTTTTTTATCTCTTTTTCAATTTCTTGTAGAGAAAATAAGAAAAAAGAGACATGGAAAACTCTCTTTTTAAGTTTCTTGGATTTGATTTTATCTGTTACTGCTATTTTTTCATTTCCATTGTTATTTGGAAATCCCATTTCTCTTCCTATTGTGAATGGATATGGAGAGTGCAGTGGATGTATTGCACAGTTTCCAAGGAGAAGGTGTTAGCAGCATCACTACTAGAATTTCAGTACCCAAAACATACATCTGTCATTCACTTAAAAAAAAAAAAGCCACCTATGCCCAGCCTGTCTGAACAGCAGCATGTAAAGAAGGAAATGTAAGCAAGGAACATAACTTAAAATTAAAAGAGAAAGAACTCCAAAATAAAAGGTCTGCTGTGTAGACCTGTGGGACTGGACTGGAGCCCAAGCTCCAGGGCCCCATGAGCTGTTGGGATGCCAGAGCCCAGGCCTGAATGTCTACACCAGAATTAAACAGCCCTGCATCCTGGCCCCCACGACCTGAGTCAGCTAGCACAGATGTCTAATTGTGGCATGTACATACCCTGAGACACTCCTAACAGAACGAACTCTGATGCTCCCAGGAGGCGACCAGCTGGATGCTTTTGCCAATTTCACATTCAAATTACTAGTTTCCAATAATAGTTGGGAAAGAAACAGACTGGCCCAACTTTCTTACAGTTACACAAAATAGTTGCACCTAAAAAGTAGACAGACAAATATAGTGAGGCACCCATTCCACGAGTAAAAAGACAGCAAAAGGGGGCTGGCAATGGTTGGAACACTGGTCAGGTTTTGTGGTTAGAACACAGAGCTTAGGTCCAGAACTGGAGTAACAGGATAGATACCAGAGCCAAATTTCAGGGCTTGGTTATCCTAAGTAAGGCAAGACTGTGGTCAAGGTAGAAGCAGGGCTGAGTATGAGGTAGGAACAGGTTTGCAACCTGGACAGAACATGGTGGTTACGTCTATCTGCTGATAGGAATAAGAGGATTTCGAAAAGGACCCCCATCTGGACAAGCCGCGCGGCAGTGAAAAGCAGCAATTTTGAAGAGTCGCGTCTGGCAGCATGCTAATGAGGTGCTGAATATGCATTTCAGTGCCTCATTATTAATCTTCAAAATGGCTATTTGCATGGCCATTTTGAAGTTTTGTGCTAGTGTAGACATGGCCAGCAGGAACACAGTTTGGAAGAAGCAGAGTTGCGGGTATCAGAATCACAGGTGAATGCTTTCAGAAACTGTTGAACTACTGTTGCTTTCGAGTTAAAGAGCTGACTTACAGACTCTTCCAGTGAGGCCACCTCCTGAAAGGAGCCTTGCATCTGTTCCAAGTCCTGATGGACCATAAGAACTGGAGTGCATGTGGACTGCAAGATGCCTTAACCAATAACAGATTTGTTGGTCTCTCTTCCTTGCTCCTTTCAACTTTGTTGTATCCTATTACTAAGGGGACAAGAAACAAGAAGGCAAGTATCCTGTCTCTCACAGATGAATATCTTGAGCCTGGCAGTGCTCTGCTATTATGCTAAAGATGTCCAGCATAGTCAATGGGACAATTGCCAGCAGTTTATTTTCCTCCATCCACTCCTTACTCCACAATGACCCATTTGCAATCCACATATCCCCCTGCCTGAACCATGAGGGTACCCAACATGATTGAGTTCCAACTGCAGAATGACTTCTTCTGTCATAAGTGTTGTGCTTATGTTCCAGAGGGACAATCTACACCTCAAGTACTGAAATTATGCCACAGTTTTGCACTTGAGGGTCATTGTGGCCAAGCCTTAGAATCTCATCTCAAGGAGCTTCTCCTTACCTCAGAGCTCAAAAACCTTTAAGAGGGTTTGACAACTACTGTTTCTATTGTTATTTTGTAAACCAAAACCAACCTTAAGGGACGGAAGAATATCCTCTACCAAAGAGAGGTATCTAACCAAGGGAGGTATAAATACTGGTGTTTGAAAATGACTAACAGGATTTCTGAAGTGACTTTATAGTTCACTTTTGGCAACTCATAACTGTTTAATTGAAGGATTACAACCATTTAGATTGTCCACTGCTATGAATCAATGAATCAATGAGGTGGTAAAATTTGCAGATGGTACACTATTGCTCAACACAGTAAACTCCAGAGCAAACTGTGAAGAGCTCCAAAAGGATCTCACAAAAGTGAATAAGAGGACAAGAAAATGGAAGATGAAATTCAATGCTGATAAATACAAATCAATGCACATTGGAAAACATAATCCCAACTATACATATAAAATGATAGGGTCCAAATAAGCTATCATCACTCAAGAGAGCTTGGAGTCACTGTGCACAGTTCTCTGAAAACATCCACTCAGTGTGCAGCAGCAGTCAATAAGCAAACAAATGTTGGGAACCATAAAGAAAAAGATACATAAGACAGAAAATATCTATTGCCTCTGTATAAATCTGTGGTATGCCTGCATCTTGAACACCGCGTACAGAAGTGTTCACCTCATTTTGAAAAAGATATATTGGAATTGGAAAAGGTTCAGAAAAGTGAAACAAAACTGATTAGATATGGAATGGCTGCCATATGAGGAGAGATTAATAAAACCGGGATTTTTCATCTTGGAAATAGAGATGATTAAGGGGGGATACGATAGAAATCTACAAAATCATGACTGATACAGAGAAAGCAAATAAGGAAGTGTTATTTACTCCTATATATAACACAAGAACTAGGGGTCACCAAATGAAATTAATAGGCAGCAGATTTAAAACAAACTACATTAAGCCTTTCTTCACAAAACACACAGTCAACCTGTAAAACTCTGTGCCTGAGGATGCTGTGAAGGCCAAGACTTTAACCGGGTTCCAAAAAGAACTAGATAAATTCATGGAGGTATGTCTGTCAATGGCTATGAGCCAGAATGGGCAGGGATGACGTTCCTAGTCTGTTGGTCAGGGCTAACAGTGGGCAAAGAGGATGGGTCACTTGATGATTACCTGTTCTGTTCAGTCCCTCTGAGACACCAGATAGTGGTCACTGTCAGAAGACAGAATAATGAGCTAGATGGATCTTTGGTCTAACCCAGTATGGCTGTTCTTATGTTCTAAATATACAATATCCAAAGGGTTCTTTAAAAGGAAAGAAAACTGATTACAGCTACCTATATGTCATTCATCTGACATTACCAGTGGCTTGTGATATAAAATTCACGTACTAAAGCTTTCTGTAGTGGAGAGCAGCAAGCCTAAAGCTATTCTCTGTAATGAAAGCAGAGTAAACTTGAGTCAGAATGCTGTATTGCAGCAACCCAACAGCACTCCTTGGTTTTCAAAGGACAGAAGGAAGCAAACAAAACTCAGACTCTCTCTACGGTGGAAACAGCAGCTCTAAATCATGAATGATATCCAGATAAGTGAAAGCGTATGTATAAAAAACAGTTTCAGGGGTTATCAGCCATGAAAACAATCAACTAAAATTGAGCATCAGTCCTGACAACATTTTTTTAACTAATTTAAAAATCACTGAGACTGGACAAACACAAAAACATGAAAAATGTCATTTCAGAGATTCAGTTTTCTAACTACGTGATAGAGTATGGCTGTAAACAAAAAAGTAAAGCTGTAAAAATTACAGTTTCAGTGCATGCAGTCTCTCTCTCTCTCTCTCTCAATGATTTCCAATTCTAATTTGTTCAATTTGTGGATCAGGTGATTAAATACATCTTTTAACTGTTACATCACAAGAACAGTCAAGGATCTAAAAATAAAGTGCTCTTTTCCTTCTCAATTATCTCTAGGGACAACACTACAGTCTTTGAAGTCAATGGGATTGCAAGGTTATAACTGAGAAAAAAATGACTTGAAAGAATAAGAATGAAATTGATTGTTGATGACTGAGGCAGAACAGAAACAAGTTCATTTTCTCTTAGCTGCCAGGCTTCTGAAGTGGTAAGAGGAATATATATATATATTTTTTCTTTTCAGTAAATCCAACAGCTGTGACTTGGACACAGAGGAAGAAAATCATCTGTGCAAGAAAGTGGCATTTTACATAGTTACTTTCCTGATTGTAACAATTGCACTAATCACCACTACAGTAACTAACCCAGAGAGAGTTAATACATTTATAAAATATGGCAACAATAAACCCATGGAATTTAAAACTATATTTTGGACTGACTTGTAACCAAATGCTCCATGCATAAACGTGTTCTTCCACTTATAGGAAAAGTGCTTTGATACGAAAAAGTAAAATTGTATAACCTGTTTTAATTTGAACTGGCAAACAGACTATGAAGGGATACAAGAATTGTTTTGTCTGAACAGGAGTTTTTGTTGCAACTTATTAGCAGGTGCTTTCTCTCTCTAGATCTATAATATAGACAAAATAATTATAAAATAATTAATCTGACCAACACCTGTTTATAACTAAGCAACACATATTACAACTTCACATATGGGTATTCGTTCTCATTATATTTTAAAAAAATACTTGATTAAAAATGAAAAATATTTGAAGTAAGCTTATATAGTATGACTCCTCTGGTGGGAGTGGCTGAATACACTTGGATCTAGGTCTCACGATCTGTTGTGCCCAAGCATATGCAATTATCCTGACAGTTTTCACTGGCCCCATATTATTGCTAATGAGCTCTGTTGTGGGTTTTGGTGGTGGGGGGTTGTGTGCATGTGCATTTCCCACTTACTGTTCTTACATAAATATTTCTCCTTCCACTTACCAACTCTACCAATTTTCTATATTCATGTACTCTGTCTCTCTCCTTCCCACACACAATCATAGCTGTTTCATCACCTTCAATCAATAAGTTCTTCACAAGAGACACAGAACAAATTCAGATGCCGGAGACAATCAGATGGGATGTTCAATGACAAGAAAACAAAAAAGCAATGCTATGGAAATAAGCAACCAGAAATCTGGAATGCGGGTGCAGAAAACACACATCTGCTGTCAATTTTGACTTCCTATAGTTTGCCACAAGGCTATGACTATCATTGGAAAAGCAATGCAAAAAGCTACATAATTTTTTCCAAATAATTTCTGATCTTTCAGCTTTGCTACATGGTCTGGACCATGAAACAGATACAGGGACAAGACAAAGTGATTCCTTATTGTCGAAAGCATCTTATGTTCAATGTTCTTAGAACAATGTTCAGAATCGTCTTCCCAAAGGAGGAAACGGAATTGTTTCAGAACTTCAATTAAATCCCCTGCCCCCAGGCCTAAGGTGACCATCCGTCCCATACTGGCTGGGACAGTCCCACATTTGGGATGCCAAAAAGATGTCCTGACTTATTTTTAAAAAGGGGCTAATTGTCCCATATTTGGGCTTTCCCGTGCCCACCTCTGCTCTTTTCCACAAGCTGCGCCTGCTGGTGGGAGTCACTTCCTCCAGCCTTGGGGGGTGTCCCTGATGCTTCCCTGGGCTATGGGGAAGGGCTGGTGGCTGCCGCCTCCCGAGGGAGCACTTGGGGCTGCCATTTCCCCAGGGGAGGGCCGGTGGCTGCCACTTTCCCCAGGCTCCTGAAGAGCACAGGCAGCTGCCGTGTCCTTCCCAGCTCCCAAGGGACTGATGGAGGCAGGAGGGGACACGGAAATATGGGCACCCTACCCAGGCCCAACCTCAATCCCACCTACTGTGCTATTTTTTATATCTAGGTGCATTTTACTCCTTTTTACTGACACTATTTGGTTCTGTACTATTATGAAGAAATTATATTCTTTGGTGCAAATTTTGCTCCTAGTCACTGATGCAACATAACTGAAATCTGCATCAATAAGAAAAAATTGTCTTTTGCCTATTTCATAATTTTTCACAGGGGAACATGGTCTAAATTAAATTAGAAAACAACAAAATATCATTAAGTTGCATTTAAGGCTCTTATGATTACACCAACAATTCTCAGAGTGGTAGCCTTCATAGTCTCTATTCTCAAAAACAATGAGAAATCCTGTGGCACCTTATAGACTAACAGATTTATTGGAGCGTAAGCTTTGGTGGGCAAAGACCCACTTCATCAAACAATTCTGTCGCCAAACTTATCACTCATCTTATCCAGAAACATTTTTTTAAAATCACCAGCATTCAAATAAGCTTTGCTCTACCCCTGGATTTCCTTTACTATTTTAGGCCTGATTAAGCACCAATTTAAGTTAATGCTAGCCTTGTCTTTGACATTATTGTGAATTCAACAAGTCTGCTACATACATTTTAAACAGCATACATTTGGATAACTGAATACTGGCATGTATTATTTGTTTTGGGGTATAAAGTTGTGACAGAAATAGCTTCTGTTTTAATGTACTCCAGATATTTTTTCTATCTGGCATAAGAGTAATATTTAGTTTGTGTTCAGACAGTAGCATTTGATCTAGCAAGTGTAAGAGGTAAGAACTAAAATCACCAAGTCCTGAGTCCCTGTACCCTAGTTTAACCACTAAACAACACTGCCTCTCTGAGTAAGAAAGGGGAGAAAAAGTCTGAGGGAGCATTATTTGGTGATAGAGATATGTGAAGGTGCACAAAAACTACTGTGAACTGTGCAGGTGAGGGATACATGACAAAGAAAAGAGAAACACACCAACAGGAGAGTTAGCAGAGAAATCTTTTGGGCAATCTGTCTAGCAGACATTTCAGTGAGAGAGACAGATGCAAGCAATTACAGAACTATTTCAGGAGTGGGAAGTATCAGTGGAGTTAGAGAAGCTTGCAGGGAACTGTAACTGGTGCAAAAGATATGAGATTGTAGAAACATAAATACTACAGTGTCCATGCACTAGAAGTCCCTAAGGTCAATAAACAAATTATAGCCAGTCAAAGAAGGAAGCCAAGAACTTGTTTTAGAGGCAGAAAGCAGCAGAAGGTATTGAGAAGAAAGAAACTAATCATAGGATGGAGGGATCAAAGAACTTTATTTCTCTCGTGTAATTCTAGCTTCTGCCTTTTAGACGTTCTCTACAGGACATAACATGCAGTTGCATAGTATAACACATTTGTTATACTTTCTTTTATTTACTCCTAACATACATCCATACACATGTATATACAATGTGTATATTCCATTGGTTAAAAGGTTCTTGTTAATGCATGTTTTTAAACTAAGACCACTGTTGAGGTGTGTTCACTGTTAAACCAGTAACAAACTTCTTGCAGAATTTGGACACAAATGTAGTAGATCCTGAGAAATCCCTGGTACAGAATTATGTCCCATATACCATCACCTAAAAATTCCAGAACACTGCTTGCACTTTAGCCACTGCCTTTTCATTTACTGCGTTATTCTCATATAGCTCTGAGTAAAGAGTGAAAAAATGAAAAGATATGATTACAACTATGAGTTTTCTTACCAGAGTAAGGGCTCCTTCTGCTTGTGCCTCCATTGGACTTGCAGGTGCGGCTGCAAGAAGCTGGCCGGCAGCTCTAGACATAAATTCTAATTTATCTGTAAACTGTTCGGAAGCAACAGTAGCATGATCCACAGCTAGATTTAACCCCACACTTACGGCTTCATTCTTGGTATGGACATTATTTTCTGCCCAAGTACTCAGTCTTAGCTGTTCCTCTTGGGGGGAATCTTCTAGGACTTGTAGCACCTCAGGCTCCTCATCTGAGGGACTTCCGGTTGTTTTTTGCACTAAAGCCCCATTAGTCCTGAAATCTTGCAAATCCCGCTCCTTATCTACTATCACCCATTCCTTGGAATCAACCTCCTGCCGGCAGGAGCTTAAATTGACAGCCACAAATCCATTACTAACAATGCCATCAACCTGTTCTGGAGAACTGGCTGAAGCAGGCTTAGGAGCATCAGGAAGATATTCTTCATCATAATGCCAGACATGATCAGTGCGGGCAGCTACAGTTGGAACAGATATTTTCTGAGGAAGAGAAGGTGGAGGAGCAGCAATAGCAGTTTCCTTCCCAGGACGTGCATCTTTCTGCATCTTCTGGAAGCTTAGGAGAGAAAAAAGTTACATGTTAGTTAGTTAAGAATGAACTACATTATCTGAATTGTGCCATAGGAGCCAAGATAAATTCGCCTGAGCATCGATCGCAGTGTTTCCTGTCACTTTTTAGAACTAGACTTCATCTGCTGAAACCTTCAAAATATGTGAGGAAAAACAGCTCAAAAATAACCCATAGACTTTACTTTGCAAGCACGGGCAGCATCAACCAATTGGTTTGACTATGGTAAGTCATGTGAGAGTCACTGGACAACATGCAGTTCCCTGTACAAGCCAAAGAAAACGGGGGATGAATGGGGATAAAATTAGGAATTAATTATTTTTTATTAATTCCTACATCCTAGTTACTGCTGACATCTCTTGTCAACAAAAGAAAGTTCTTAAGAATTCATATATAAATTTCATGTGTGTATTTAAACTGGGCAAGTCAGAGAGAACAGAGCATGAGATACTAGTCAAAGTGGCATCAGATGGCGAGTGCAGGGCCAGTCATTGTGTCTTACAGATCAAAAGACAAGCAATAAGATGCCTGAAACCAAATGTTTTGCATGTGAACAATAACACCTGCCAAATAAAGGCTCAACAGCAATGTTATTGAAAAAAAGGGAAGGAGGCAGAAAGGTGATAAAAGTCAGAGGAAAACTAGAAAGAGAGAATGTCAGCCCTCAGCATGAATTAGTGCCAAAACATTTCAGCCTGGATTCAGCATTTCCCTTCCTGGATCAAATGAAAAATGAAGATAAGGAAAACAAGGGTGTCATAAGAATACCCATGTACCACATCAGCTGCTTCTTCTCATAACTTTGGGTATATGTTGGAAGAGTACAGTGCTAAGTGGGGAAACAACAGAAGAAGACAGTTGAGAGGCGGGAAGCAATAGTACTGTGCAGAGCCTTGAACATAAGAAAAAGGAATTGGAATTTGATGCAGCACTTACATAATGCACTCCTCACCACTTTAGAAATGTAAAATAAAAATGAAACTACTGACAATGTATTGCAGAAACAAGCAAACTCATTACTTTATTTCACATAAATCCTGATCCTCATATATATTCCACCTTACTGGAGGAAATCTATGCCTACACCTAATTTAGTACTTGACTGTGTAATGCTTATTCAAGTTGAGTTGAACTGAATTCTATGGGTAGTCCCACTGAAATCAACAGAACTAGTTATTATGTGCTAATTAACAGAAGTGAGATAGAAATGGATCCTTAAACTAATAATTCCTTGAGGTTAGGACCTCTTCTTTAATTGTTTATAAAATGTCACAAACACTTGCAGCTTAGTGTAAATAGTAATACAGATTCAACAAAAATGCAAAATGGGATAGAAGCAAGAGATATTCCTCCAAGCAAATACTATAGATCCACTAAACATTACTGTACTAGGCATAGTTGGCAAAAGCACAGTCCAGCAACTCCATTTCTGGTTTGCACTGACCACTGTCTGTGGATAGAGGACTACAAAAAAGAAAATACAGTGTAAGCCAACAAGCCCCGCAAAAGATCCAAGCATTGAAATGAGAGAGAAATTTTCTCTTTACCAGGTCTCAAGAAATTTATCAGTGTCTGGCTTTGATTCCAAGGTCAGACGTTTCTCCAATTCAAAGCTGTGGATTGCACGTAATTTTCGCATCAGTGGGACATCCCTGTCTGGCTGAGTGGTCTCTGAGCGGACTCGAACTGGAGAACCGAGGCTTGGTGCATTAAGCATTCCATTCACTGGTCCATGGCTGTTTTCCTCCTCTGTAGAAGCCTGTGTAAATAAAGTACACTAGAAATGAAAATGTAACTCATTGGAGAGCTGATATAATGCAAGATACAACAGTGTATGCAGTATATGTAATCCTCTAAAAAAAATTCACATGATGTTCCTTCAGCAGACGTTCATATTTCATGTCATTTGTCTTCTAAGGCATCAGTCTAAATTAAAGATTAATTGCCAGCAATACTGTGGTTTTGGTTAAGTCTCAATATGGAAGAAGTCGGAAAGAAAACAATATATTTCCCAAATTTTAGATGTATTCTGATACCCATTCCTTATTTCCGGAACGCTCATCAACAGCGCACTGAATCCAGAGGCCTAAGAGCTTCTTCATATTGCTTTATGGTCAAAGCCTTTTTTCTTTAAACCAATGACAGGTTAGTCTTTGTGTAAATTCACTCTTATGCATCTCTGAGGTATGCAATACCCTTGCACTCAAAGGCTACAGCCACATGTCCATTTTATTTTGAGGTAACAACTGTTATGTCGAAATAACTTTGCAGTCGTCTACACTATACACTTGCGATTTCAAAATAAATTCAAAATAGCAGATGCTTTATTGCAAACTTGGTAAACCTTGCTGCAGGAGGCACAGTGACTATTTCAAAATAAGGCTGCTGTGTAGACATAACAAAAGCCTACAGGGTAGCTTTACGATACGGAGAAATATTTATTAGAAATTAAAAGCAGTTGTCTAAAAGCACCTCACTCTATAGATCACCTCAGTATGCCTTAGAGTACAAGGACCACTCTGATCCCCATATGCTCTCCTATTACTCATTATGCCATATTATCATGCTCCTGATGATTCCAGAAAATTGCCAAAAGAAGTTTTTTCCACTGCAGTTATATAAGTACCTTACAGAGCCCCAGCTTTATTTTGTTTCTGTTGGCATCCATCTCCTCCCAGACATCTTTTTCCTGTGGACGCTGATGCCCAGGGGATTCTGGCAGTTTTTCTGGTGAGATTCCAACAGGGATACCATTCTCCCCATCACTGAGCTGCTCATCAGGAAATACCTCATCCGTATTCTCTCGCAGCAAATCTCCTGGGATAGGTGTGGCATTGGCTATTCTACAGAGGATGAAGTGAGAAATAATGCAGTGGAAATTACTCTGGTATACTGATATGCTCAAGGCAAAGACTGCAGTGTCAAAAATTTCAAAAATGAAATATCGTACTATAAAACTGCATATATGTAACTCAGTTTTGAGAATGAAGAAAACCTTTTAAAAGCTGTTTTCCTACTGACTTTCCAATTACTTTCTGATGTTGGAAATCACATTCTTCCTGCTTCTTTATGTCAAAGACACCTTCTGATGAACATATATTTATATTTTATATCAAATTCTATTATACCATGTTCATAAAAGTACAATACTTTTCATCTTTGCCTCTCAGATTTGCAAGTAGTCCTCCTTAGTGACCTGATTTAAAACCCACTGAAGGCAACTGAAGTTTTTCATTGAGTTTGGGCTGGGGATCAAGCCGAGGTTCTCAGCAAAGCTTTGGCTAAAAGTGGAGGAGAGAATAGGAATCTTATAAAATGATTTCCTAATCCACACACATGCCAACATTCTCCACATACTGTATATTTAAGAACAGCCATACTTTTTTTTTTTTTGGGAAGGAGACGCTCAAGAGTGAGCAAAGGGAGACCTAGTATTCTGCAATATCCTAGTAGTTAACACTCCAAGAAACAGATGTAACAAATTACTTCTCCTTGGTGCTAACAGGCTGGCTTTTTAGGTTAACATGGGAAATGCCAGAACATACCCAATTGCAGCGGGGGTCAGGCGAGTATGTAACTGAGGAGTGGTTGACGTTGTTGTTGTCGTCAGAGAGCCATCAGTTCCACTCTTCTCCCAGTCAAAAGGGTCACTTTCAATGACTCCAGAAGTTTTCATACTGTTGTCAAACACAGACATGAGAAGCTACAAATAAAGAAAGGAAATGATTAATTCTTCTTTCTTTGAATAAAAGAAAGACAAAGCATGCCAAACTCAGTTTCCCCTTAAGACTTTTCTAACATCTGGTTCTCCTTTAAGACTTTATCTGACAATTAATTGTTAAAAAGACAAAATTTATCAACAAATACCCCTTCCTGTGGTTCACAATGGTGCACTAACTCTATTTATCTTGAAAATTATAAACTAGCTTAATTGCTTCTTGTACTGGTATTTTCAACCACTTCTTTAAAAAAAAAATCCTAAAAAAATTGAAGTATAAAAAATTCTAATATTCATTCAGCAGTTCAAGACAAGCTATATGGTTTGTGGAGGGGGGAAAAGCTGTACTTTGTACAGGAAAAGGAAGCAAAGGAAAACATTGGGAGGCCCATATGGGTGGTGCAAGGGAAGCCATCAGTATCTATGAAGAAATCAGCTCATCAGATTGTCTGTGAAGAAATGTGGGAGTTTCAATCACTATGGGCTTCTGTGGGAAGGGGGAGACATATCAGCACACCAGGAATGACTAATAGGTTGCAGAAAATTTTAGAAAGTTTCATTGGATATATCTGCATTGCCTCATAATTAAAACTGAAAAATTGCCTATTTCTGTTTACACAACATATTCCATGGGGCATGAACAACATTGTAATGCTCACATGACGAAAGCTTTAATGTAAAAAATCTCAGTGTTTTGCAAATGAACAGTGATATCTGTTTTGTTTTTTTAATATCTGAAATATCTTTGGCAGAAGGAAACGGAATATATTTTTACAGAACAGGAGTAATTTACACTGAAAAGTGACAGGCTTTTAAAACATCCTCACATTTGTACTGCTAATCATCATCCAACCATAGACAATACAGAATCAAGTAGGAAGAAACAAAGGAAGAACAGAAAGTTTGACCAGAGTTATACTGATTTTGATTTTATGGAATTTAGTGACGAATGACTGCAACACTTTGTTTGCTTACCAAACAAAGCAGCATCCAACTTAGCTGAACACCTGTATTGCATCAAGAAGGAGTTCAAAGCCAACACAGAACTAGCCCAAAAGGATTACAAATGATTTTTAGATCTCAGTCTGATGGGAATCCCTCCCCCCCACAATTGTAGATTAACCACCCAGCACCCTGGCTCTATCCAGCCTTCACAAAAACTAGATGACAAATACCATGGCTCATTTCGGGACATCCAGCAGATCAATGCTGTAGCCTTCCAACTTTCATAGTACCAGACTGCCAAACTTCAATGAAGTACCTGAAGGCCCTTCAAACAGCTCTATACTGGGAGAGTCTTTATCATTATGATACAGGATGCCATCAAATGAAGGAGAATTATGATAAAAAGGTGAAACATGATTAATTGAATATGAGCAAGACAAGGAAGCAATAGGCTTACCTGGTAATCAGGCTTTGTAAAATAATCTAAATTGGAGATGTGATCTAGAAAGATGTTAAATTCTTCAGGGAGATGTTTCAACATGAGCCTGTGGTCATACCTCTCCTTTATGGAGCCCACTTGCTCCTAGGAACAGTTAGCACAAAAGCATCAGCACACCTTCATTCTCCAACTGCAGAATATTCACACCATAAATCACAGGCATTAAGTATAATATTTTGGATTAGAGTTGAAGGGTGTGAAAAAAATTCTTTAGGCTAGGGCAAGACCAGAGATCCTGCCACTAGCCTTAGCACCGATGTAAAATGTCTTTTAAGACCTCCAACTGAATACTTAAAAGCTAATACAATTTTCTGTGTGTGCATGTGTTTTGATGCTGTTTGACACTACTGATTATAGTTAGATATCACAACTCCACTAGATTAATAGAGATTTAAAATCACTGTTATTCCATCTATTTCGGTTCACTTCTGATACATAATTACTTCTCTAAGTTGACTTTTTTCAGTATTTTTATTAAAGCTATTATCAGTTAGTTTGTGGTTTTCATGGTCAGAAGAACTGGAGCAGTTCTTTGTGTGGCTCATCTTCATCTACCCAAATAGCCAAATAGCCAGGTTCATCAGAAAGTGCTTTAGATTATGCCACGCATTCAAAATATGTTGAAACAAACAGTGGGTGCAGGCCATCAGAAACTGCTTTTTCTTGACATATCTCCCATAAGACTTTTGTCCAACAACATGACTACTTGGCTAATTTTGTCTAACAGCAAATACTGAGTATCTGTTTCCCATAGGAAGTATCAAACTAGAGATGAAATTTTGTACAGAAGGTTTGTGAAGGCAAAAAACACTGCTTTCAAAATAGAGCCACAGATTAATGTATATACATTATACTTGACTTCTATAATGCATCTGTAAAAACTGAGTTCTTGTCTAAATTCCCTAAATTCAGACCATTTGTAACACTCCACAGCATTTTATGCCATTACATTAGCACTGTGAAGTGAGGAGAAAAATCACAAGAAAACAGCTGTAAAATGTAACATTATAGCTTTATAAATCAATGATCCGTGGGTAGATTTTTCATAAAGGTGTTTCTGTGAAGTGCTCATCTACATCTATGTCTACACTACACCATAAAGTCGATTTTAAGGCATTAAACTTTATTTTACAATGTGACAGTCACACTGTCACAACACACCATCAAAAAAAACCCAGAATGCCACAGGGCTGAGGAAACTGTGGGATACGTTCACACAATGCACTGCTGCAACAGTCAAACTTTGGCAACTTAGTGGGGATGCATGAAGCTAACTTTGTGGGGAAGGTGTGGAAACTCAACTTCAACTTTATAAAACCCAGCGTTACAAAGTTGACTTTGATAAATTTGATTTTATTTTATAGTATAGACATAAACTGAGGTCCTTATTTCCAGAATTTACCTTGTCTTTTATTTTTCTCCAAGGCAGCTGTCCAACCACAAACTCTACTAACATGTAAAACAGGGACCACAGGTCATCATGCCTTCCCATTTCCTGTGAAAAAGAAAAGGGATGAAATGTTGTTACTCCTGCTAAGTACTGTACTATATCTTACTGCAACACAATCAAAACTAATGGGCTTTAGTAGACCCTGCATGGCTCTCGACACTTTAAATGTTGTATAGTCCCAATAAAACTGATTAGAAGAAAAACTGTAAAATAGATTGTGATAATATTGCCAGTAGGAAAACCACCTTCCCTTTTCTAATTACTTTAGCTGGAAGAAAAAAAAACTTAGAAAAAAACTGGAGGAGAAAACGTTAAAATAGAATTACAGTGATTTACATCATTTTACTTGTGAAGTGAAACATCACCACACTGGCAGCAGTAGTTTGTTCAAAGTTCTCTAATATACTGAGATCATGGTAAGTGGAATATATTGTAAATATAATATTATCACTTGGTGATCTCATTTTTCCTGTTCTACTATCCTGTGGCACAAGTAAAACAGTGATGGTAATTATTAAAACAAATATAAATTATTTCTGCAATCAGAACACCATTATAAAGAAAAGACATTCAGTTATTTACAGGAGCATGAAAGTGTTTGACTCTTTCCTAAATATTTCCCACAATTTAACATCTTTCTATATGATAATTAAAGAGAGACATAGAAAATGAAGAAAGCTTTATACTATAAACTCAATAGACAGTGCTTTTTATTTTCTAGAAAGCTCAGACAGGTGTGATGTAAGCACAAATACTCACCCTGTTTCTGTGAGCATTGATTGAGGCATATCGTACTGTTCCTCGAAAACCCGCAACAGTTCGTGGCTGTCAAAGAAGCACAGGCAAAAAAAATTCAGTTATCTTTCAGTATCATAAAAGATAAGTCACTTGGTCACAGCAGGGTGCCAACAGGAGTGATTGAGGGAGGAGGCAACTGCTCAGGGGCTCAGGCAACTTAAAAGGACTGACTACTTCCAGCCCCCATTACTGCCTGGGTAGCAATGAAAACAGCTGGGAGCTTCTTGCCGCTTTTAAATCACGACAACTTAAACTGTGTTAGTGGCTCAGCAGGGGAACTCTGGGCCATCCTGGGCTCCTTGCCACTTTGAAATCACAGCAGTGGCAGTGGCTTGTGCATGCCATGGGCATGCATGCACCATCTGACCATTACCTGTGGCCTAGCTCTGCACCTACATGGCAACACCATGCCAGGCCAGCAGTAACGTGGGGCAGCCCCAGGCCCTTTAAATCAGCACCAGAACCCTAGGTGGTGCAGGCTGGGCAGAGCTGAAGGGTTGTGGAAGGCTAGCCCCTCCAACCCTGCCCCTTGGATCAGAGCCTTGGATGCTTCTGGGGGCCAAGAGCTACTCCCACACCTTGCCCAGGGGTTCAGCATTTCTTTCAGCCGTCCTCGATGACATACAGAAGAGTATAATAATTACTACAATACAGAAGATGGAGCAAAGGCAAATGTCATTTTGGCAAATGTCTGTATACTTGCAGTTTCCCATATTCCTGGTAAAATATTACTGCAAACATAGGCTCATATAGACAGGACAAGATGGTGTACCACATAGCCAAACATGGCTTAGGTCTGAGGGGCAGTTTGTTTCAAAGAGGTATCAAGTCCTCAAAGAGGGGGCTCTGAGGAAAAACAAGATTTATGCTCAGTTTATCAGTATCTTTCTCCACTGAGCATTAGTTCCAAATCTCAGGAGGTCTAAAGTTTAAACAATGAAAGGAACAGAAGATCCACATATACCTGAACAACCTGATGATACTTATAGGTCTCAGTGATCTTGCATCAGAGAACACTTAGACACAACAAGGGAGTTAAAATTATCTTTATTACCACAATTCTTTTTCAGGTCAAGAGGTCAGAGATTGAGAAATTCCAAGAGAGGCGGAAACCATTTAACAATCTTAAAGATATGGGCTGAAAAATAAAAAGCATGTATTGAGCACTACATTAGGGTAACAAAAGGCAAAATATAAATGAAGAAAGGAATTTGCAGCATCAGATGTTGTAGAATGATGGAAAGCACAAAGCAATCTCTTTCCCCCAAAGTATCTTTTTGGGAGCTTTCTGGACCCTAAGGCTATGTCTACACGGCGGGTGCTATTTCGGGATATGGCAGTATCCTGAAATAGCTGCCCATGTCTAAGAAATGCACCCATTGTCTTGAAACAGTTTTTGAGATACCAGAATAGTGCACCTGTTATCCCTGTCTGCCTCATTGCAGGAGGAGTACAGGGCGGTCTCGAAATAGCGCTTTATTTCAGCACGTGGCACCAGTGAGACAGTACCACATGCTGAAATTGACTCAAAATAAGCTATGCAATTTGCATAGTGCAAACTGTGTAGCTTATTTTGAAGTTCGGCTGTTGTGTAGACATTGTCATCATATCCACAAAATGGAACTACTCCTTTATAGGAATTTTCTCCCATGTCCTTTAAACTTGGCACAACCAAGCAACCAAAACTGGCAGAATCTGTTACTGTCTTCTAGTTGGTGAATACCCATCTTTCTTTTTCACTGCTGAAAAGATCGCACATTCTCACACATCAAACTGAACTTTTAGAGCCACAGAACAGATGGCTGTAGCATAGTAATGACTTCCCTTTGTCTCTTGCTCCAGATAAAACATTACAGTAGCAGCGTAACTGAATATTTATTTTGTAATATTTTGTTCTTCATGTTTATGGTACAAAATAAACTAACTACTATATTACATTGTCAGAAACAGACATCCTATTCATTTCAGCCCCTTAATCTACCCACATTTGCACAAAAAATAACCCCCTCCTGAACTGTTGAAGGTTATTCTGTTTTTGCCTTTTTTCCCGAACTTAAAAAAGCAATTTCTTTTTTCTTCCTTTAAAAATTAATGCAAGAGACCTCTATAACAACATACCAGTTCTCATTTGATTTGTGGGGGAGTAAAGGTAAACTGTATTTGCCTGGGGACTCAGAAAATGTTTAGATTTCTCAAAAACAACATGATGAAAATTTTCTATTCACATGCATTTGCAAGACCATCACATTGTAAAATTACGACTCTTATCAGGAAAAGTTTTTTTTTTTTAAATTACTGAACATGGCCAACATTAGTTTATGCCCACCAATGTGAGCAACACTTGAAGCTCCTCACATTATCCTGTCAGAAACTGCTGTCACTGTTTTCAACACCACTTTGATTTGAACTGCTCTCAGTAGAATTCCATAATCACCATTTTTTAAAAATTCCCACAACAGCCAGTGGCCCACCTAAGTAACAATGGATCTGAGCCAGGGTTAATAAAAGTGAAAAATCTTTGTAAGTGTAGACAGGATCTTTGAGCTTACTGGAAACAGGCTGTGGGTTTTTACATTCTCACAAGCAAGAAGCTATTTTGTAGTTATGTCTGCTAGAAAATTTAGTTAAAATTTCAGAAAATTTAGTCTTATAGTGTAAACCATCTTTTTATTTTATAATGAGCCTTCAACTTGTATAGCCATAGGTACAAGTATAAGTCCCTTGGAAAAGAATTGCTGTCCAATGATTCGAAGGGGTTTCCATAAGCCTGACTCTTCCTCTGATTTCCTTTCTGTCAAAGGGAGCAATAATCCTTAACAACCTCTCACAAAAGTGGTGGAGCATGGCCATTCTTTGTGGGTCCAAATCCCATAATCCCAGCACTGACCTGCTGAACCACTTCAACTTCAATGGGTATTCTGTCTGCACAAGAACTGTGGGATCAGTCCCTGCATATCCTCAGATCAAAGGCACTATGTAAGCGCAAAATGTCAAATTGTGGATTATACATGAGGTTTCCTTCAAGCAGTTCAACATAGCTATATATTCCATGCATTTGGAATTACAGAAGGTGATGCATACATATGAGTATAACCATGAATTCCACTGAAAGCTGTGATTAAAATGGTTCACAGCTGTGTCTCTTTCTATAAAGGGGAGAGGCTTTTAAGAAAGCTCATCAATGATCAGCTGCTTTTCCACATGGGGCTTTGCAGCTTGTATCTATCTAGATTGTAATTCTCAAACATCACCACCCTAACATTCACGTATATCGTTTACCTTAAAAAATCCTCAAGATATTCTTACTATACGTGATAATGCGTTCTATTCTTCATCTCTCCCAAAGTTAGCAGCTTTGTTTACTGTGTTTTTGTTTTATATTGCACCTGCTGGTTATTGTAACAAAGTTTTTTTGCAAAGAGATGTATCCTTCAGCTTTCTATGAAAACTGTCAGACTTGGGTTCAGTCTTATTCGGTCCTATAAACTACTTAAGTCAAACTTCTTTAATGAACAATAGCTTTACCTCTAACTTTTGAGAACTTTAGACTGGACATTATCACTTGCACTCTCTCCAGGAAGAAACAAAAGATAGTCATGTAGCACTTTAAAGACCAACAAAATAATTTATTAGGGTGCTACATGACAGCTTTTTTGTTTTGATAGATTACAGACTAGCATGGCCATCTCTCTGTCTCTCTCTCAAGGAAGCAACTCTAAGTATATCATGAATGGAGAAGGTGATATAGCTGGGCTTCAACCCACTGAAGGTTTTAAAGATGAAGACCAGAAACTTGAACTGATACAGGAAGCAAACTGGAAGTAAGAGAAGTTTTTGGCCCACTTGGGGTGATGCACTCTCTGTAGTTTTACTTGCTAAGGAGGTAGGGCTGCTACATTCTGAACAAGTAAAAATTTCTCTGTTGCTTCATCTCTAGTCTCCAGATTACCATAGTCCCCTTTGCTGCCTAGGTACACACGTATAAAATGGCTTTGGAAAGACACATGCCAAAGTAAGGTGGTCACTCCTCTAACTATAAGAGACAGAGAAAGCTGCCAGATGAACTCCATTTCTAGTTAATCTAAACCCCACCTCCCTATACTATCATCTCATTCACATACTGAGACTCTGAAGTTTTGCCTGTTTACACGACATGCTGGCACTTGGAAGTTTGCAACTCTGAAGTTGCCATGGCGAAAATTAACCTAATGAGCTGCTGCATATTCATTGCAGCGCCTCATTGCTATTCCCCGCTAAACCTGATTACCATGCCCCCTTCAAAGAAGGGGGCTAGTCTAGACACAGTCAGGAGCTGTCTGAAAGGAGGTGAGAGAGTTGTACAGTGGCCCAGAAAGCCTCCCTTAGCTCCTCCCATTCAGCCACCCTGACCTCCAAAGCCTGTATGTAGTCTCTGAGGGCCAGGAGTTCCTTGCGTCATATATGCCACTCGTCCATAGGGCAGATAATCATACATGTGGTATTGGGTGCAATAATCAGGATAACTCCCATTCTGCGGCTGGTTTTCTGCCTGCAATTCCGCCTACAGACAATTAGATTCTTGACAGGGTTTTTATTTAATTCAGGTAGTTTTGGTCTTAGTTTAGTTTAAAAGAGGTTTTAAAGAATGTCAAGTATATCTAGCCTCCTTCAAACTCCCAAACAAAACTCCATTAGCTCCTCCTGTTCACTAACTTCCCTGGTTGCTTACCAGCAGACTTACTATAGCCCCACCCCCTGATTAAGGCTTGAACAATATGAGGAGAAATGCTCAGTATGAGAAATGCTGTTTATTTCAGTATACCAGGTAAAAGCACACAAAAACCCAGATTTAACAATCTATGACACATTGTTCCCAGACTCCAGCTTGAGGGACACCTACTCAATATTTATATTACCACAGCACCTAAGCATCGTAGTGATAGACAAGGACACCAGGGTGTTAGGTGCTATACACACACAGCACAAAAGTTAATTCCTACCCGGAAGATATTATTCCAACATATTAAAGGCTGAACCTCTCTAGTCAGGCACTCTCTCATCCAGCAATATCTTTAATCTGGCATAACTTTAGTTAGTCAGAGGACCACTGATCACGAGCATGGCCAATTTTCCTGTGGTCCCATAAAGTTTGTTTACAGCCGCCAGTCCTAGCTCTCCGTGTTCTGTGCTGTTATTTAGCTCTAATTGAATCCTAAATGTCTTCCAAGAGCCTAGTAAGCAGTAGAAGCATTGGTAATGCTGCTGCTAGACCATAATGACCTCCTGTGGTCTGACAAATTCTCTCCTTTGGCACCAGCCAGGTTGCAAGGGTGCCAGACAGAAGGGTTCAACATGTATATTTAAAAAATAGCATTTCAAGTATTCGAATACCTCATTTACTACTTTTTAGTCTCAGTGAACCAATGGTTCTACTGTATTGGTGTTTTGCAGCAATTTACCATCCAGATACTGTAACATTCAGCTGAAAAGATATCATGCTGAAGGTCATTTTAAAATAAAGAAAAAGTTAATCTTTTTTAGATGTATAGAGATTAAAATAATGTTAATGGATTCTTTTTTACTACTTCTAGCTATAAAAAGTCTCAGGTTAAAATACTCAAATCTAGACACCTAACTTTAAATAAATACAAGAGGTCTGGTTGTCAAATGGGTTGATCACCTGCAACTTCCAGGGGCTCCCTAAATATGGATTTAAGTGTTTGTGTTTTAAAAGTCTTGGCCTCATCATGAAATAGTAATGTGTTGTATATATTCCAGCCTCTCAGTCCATTATTCTCTTTCAGTTTCTATTTCACATTTATAACTTTCAAATTCAACAGTAACACTAACAATTAATCTGAACTTATAACATTGAAGAAATCTTTCAGACAAATTCTTCCCTAAAATAAGTGAATCAATTCCTCATAATGGAAATGAGACTTACAGACACATGTGAATTAAAATAGGTATTTTTATCTATAATCTGTTTATTATTTATAATAAAAACCTCTAGCAATCTTTCAAATTCTCCCAATAAATAATGGTACTTATCTGTTTTGCCCAGAAAACTCATTGCATTTCCAGGAATACCCCTTCAATAATATAAAAGCTCCAGTTTCTTAACAGTGCAGAAAGGACAAATAAGCCGTGTCTACACGTGCACGCTACTTTGAAGTAGAGGCACTAACTTCGAAATAGCGCCCGTCACAGCTACACGTGTCGGGCACTATTTCGATGTTAACATCGACGTTAAGCGGCGAGACGTCGAAGCCGCTAACCCCATGAGGGGATAGGAATAGCGCCCTACTTTGACGTTCAACGTCGAAGTAGGGACCGTGTAGTCGTTGCGCGTCCCGCAACATCACCATTTTGTTGACAAAACTCACAAAGCGTCTACACACAAAATGCCTTTTGTTGACCGTCTCAGAAAAACTCAGCACTTCTGTGGATAAATGTTCCTCTCCGCAATGAGGAATAATGCCTTTGTTGATGGTTTCTGTTGACAAAAAGCCATGCAGATGCTCCAGGGGCCCCTTTTGTCAACAAAGAGGTCCTCCATGGCATCAGCCAGCTGTAGTCAGGAGGTGCCCTGTCCACCGCAATCACAGCCCTATACTCTCAACCTCCAGGCACACTTAAAGGTGCAGGGAGCACCGGAAACCCTACGGCAGGAAGCAGAGTGTGTGCAAGCAGCCCAGAAACACAGAGTCTGCACCCACGCCCTCTCAGCCACTCCACAGCATCTTCCCAGGACATGGCAATGAGCCAGAAGCCCCATGACATCCTGGGGTCATCAAGAGAGCAGCTGGAGGGGTCCCAGGAGCCACCCAGGCAACAAAAATAAGGAATCCATCGTAGACAGAACCTGAGACCTGGGACCTCATCACCCTCTGGGCTGATGAGGATATCCTCAAGGGTCCTGCAGCCAAGAGGCAGAATGCCCCTGGCTATACCCACATGGCCAGCAGACTCCAAGACTATGGTCACCCTGTCTGGACCATGGAGCAGGTCTGGGCCTGGGCCAAGGCCAAGGAGGTGTGGCAAGATGATGATAGGGCCTGGAATGTGGCCAAGAACCCGGGGGCAGGTTCTGCAACCTACCCAATTATAAAGAGCTGCACAGCATGCTGCAGTCTGAAAAAAGCTCCCCCCACCAAAAACCCTGTGCACACCACAGTGGAGGCTGCCCCAATGCCCCCCAAAGATGGAGCTGCAGTTGGAGGGGCACCAGCCCAGGACCACACCAGGCTGTAGCTGACCTCGGACCCAGAATCCACAGATGGCACCTTGGTGATCATCCTTGGTTCAATCTTATCAAGCCAGGCCACGTTGTCCAGGGCATCACTGGACCCTTTCAGGGGACCATCGAGTAAGTACCCTGAATGATGCACACCCCAAGAGTGGGGCCTGACCCTGCCACAGCTGCAAGCAGACCAGCCACACGGGCCCTGGCCCAACACACTACCAGGGACCACAGCTCCCATCTCACGGGCATGCTCTCAGGTGACCATCAGTACCCATTCCCATGGATAGCGCTGAGGGCCATACATGTGTGTGGGGGGGGACCTGGGTCTCTTACAGATGGCTAGCAAGCCCTGCAACAGCTTTGCTTTGCTTAAGGAGGTACGCAAGCCATGGCATGGGCACGGAATGTGGGTCAGGGTGACTCTTTAAGGGCGAGCCTAGCCAGAGGTCCCCAAAGGGCCCATTCAGTTGATAAAGCAGCTGGGGTGTGTGGCCACTTTCTGTCGACAGAGAGGATTGAAAGATGGATCTGCCAGGCAACTCTGTCTGACAGGCTTCCAGGGCCTGTTCTGTTGATAAAGCAGCTGGGGTATGTGGCCACTTTCCATCAACAGAACATTGAAAGATGGATATGCTTTTATGGGTAGACACGATCTGCTGAGAGCAGTTTTGTTGGAAAATCTCTTCTGACAGACACTTCTGTCAACAGATGCTTCTAGTGTAGATGTAGACATAATGTTTTGCCACTTTTCTGCCCCACAAATCCTTTGCGTGAGCAAGGATCAGTTCAGCCACTGATACAACTTAAAGCAGCCACATGGCTGTCCTATATTGTCCCAGTCTGTAAAAGTTCCCTCAGGGCCATTATGTTGGTAGAGATTTCAAAAACATATCTGTTCTACCCACATCCCTTACCATCATCTACACAGGGAAGGAGGATGTGGGAAAGGTGGTAGAAATCTGGTGTATTGGAGCCAGTTCTCAGAGGACTGTCCACTAGAGAAGCATAGACACAATTTTTAAAAGGGCTAAGGGTCTGGTCCATATTTACATAGCATTTGTAGAGAACATATTTCTATCTTTCAGATACATCCAAGCATAACTGGCAAATTTTGTGCAGTGCCATCTCCTCTCTCTCTCAGTACTTGAGAAAGTGTTCTGTATATAAATATGCAAATTATGGTTATATACAAAATACATTATATATTAGTTAAACAATTAAATGTGCATAATATATCATAAAACGATACAGAATTTGGCAGCTATTAAACAACTACTTCGATTTTGAACCATCACCCACTTAATACTTTCAGGTTCAGAACACACCCCCTACACATACAACCCTGCAAACTCGCCAAATGTAACCTCAGAACCATCCTAATTAAATTTGCACAAAGCCTCCAATGGACTTGTACAAAATTTGGCAGCTGTGGCACCATCGCCAGCCCCAAAAGGAGTCCAATAGTACCACTCTGCAACATAACATGCAAACTATGCTGCCTATAATGCATGGCCCCTGCTCACCACTGCCTCTGGGATGATGGGTGAAAGGGAAGCGGAAGTGGAGAAGGTTGTAGTACAGGAAGTGAAAAATACGTATAATATGGATGAGCTGATTGTCAGCAAGAAGGGAAGAAAGGGATGAATTTTAGAGATACGTGAATGGGTAGGCTTTGGTGAGGAAGTGATATAATTTGGTGAGGACGTGGGTATAAAGGGAAATTGAAAAAAGTAACTTAAATGCCTCACTAATGGCAAAGATGTTAAGTTATGTGAACTGAGAGAATTTACAAGTGAAAATAAGATAAACACCACATCAGATGTGATCATGTAATTCTGCATTATAAATACCACTGTGCTATGTACTGTTGAGTGTCAACGCATTACTGACAAGACTATAAAAGTAAATGTCAGCAACAAGATGCTGTTTGACAAGATGTCACCAGGATGAAACATCCATAGCAAAGCACATGCAACAATATGACAAAGACCTGTATCCTGAAGGAAATTACTTTCCACATTCTTGTTGAGGTGTTGAAGAACAGCCTTTGGGACTAGTTCACATCTTTTAGCCAATTGTTTCAATTTAATCTAGAGGATTAACAATTGGAACAGTTCTCTGTTACAAATGGGTAATGCTGATTTCTCAATCTGCTCACAGTTTAATACTGTGCTTGTAACAATCATGCACTTATTGTCTTAGTGAATTAGTACTTCTCTGTGATCTCTAAAAGTATGAATTTAGCTTTAACCCTGTCGTTCACTGCAGAAAATGCATTGCATGCTTTTGCATTACAGGTGTAATCTTTCTGTGCATAAAAAACTCAATGACTTACGTTTCTGTATTCCTGAGCTGACTAAAAACACCAGCATTTTGACTACATGCAACAAGTAGAGAAAAAAGTCTGTTCACTATTTCTTTTGGCCTTCCTAAGATTTTGTTCTTGATGTAAGCAATATTTGTACATTTTGGCTATCCAGACACATGCTGGGGGCAGAGGGATAACATGTCTAATAAGCTTGCCAAGCAATTTAAATATTTACTACAGCTGTGCTCCTCAGCTAGGGAAATCCATGAGTGGTTAGTGTTGCTTTCATCAATCTAAGCATAGCAGTGACACCTATGCTGCATCAGGCCTGTATATGCAGAGGGGTACAAATGCACTCCCCTGCAATACAGTTTCTCTCCCTTCCTTCCTGCTGTGCTATACAAGGCAAGCCTGAAGGGCATGACAGCGGAACCCAAGGCAACCCGGGAGCTGCAAATTCCTTGGACAGCTCCCTGTCTAGAGTGCTCGCCCTGGAGCAGGGAAGGGACTACATTTTCCAGCTTGCCCCTGGATGCTAGCAACAGGAAACTAACTACAAACATGTCTTAGGCACTACTGTAAAATTATTGTCATGGAGAAAAGCTTGCTGTTACCTAAAAACTATTTCATTATTATTAGCTTATATACAGTCTTAACTGAAAAACTCTGAAGATGAAGAATGGAATATTATGTAATATTGCTTTTCACTTGTGATACAACAGCAAGATCCAAGACGGCTTTTCTACAAAACCTTTATTATTGTAAACAGTTTTATTATGTTATAACAAAATCATTTTACCAATCACTTTTTCCACTCAATTTTTTCATTTGCTTCTCTTATGTCCACTCACTCCATGACTATCTTGAACTCCTTTATAGTTAAAAAAATGTGATCCACATTTACAAAAAAAGTACCCCTCCTCCAGAAATTCCTGCGTACAAACCTGTACATACATCTCTATGGACCCTGAGTTCCAGGGTTGTTGAGCATCATCACTCCCAACTCAATTTGGATTAGAGTTGTAGGGATTCAACATCTCAGCAAGTCAGGTCCTTGAATATGTGCAAGTCTCCAACACATGGTGATAGTTTTAGCTGACATACTACCATGTTATTATCCTGTGTTCAATGGCTAATGTTGCAAGTAAAACTACATTTCAACCAAGAACCAAGGTCTATTCTTAAAAACAATTTGGAGAATTTTCCCTTGTAATAAACTATTGAATTTCATATTACTAAATTCCAGCTGGATCAAGATTTCATTTATAAAAGAAATACAAATATATTATTGAAATTAAAAGCAAAAGCCTCTTTAATATGAGTGAATACAAAGACATGAACAATTCAAGTCTTCCTAGGACAATTCTCTCCTGCCTCAGGTACATAAATATAATCCATCTCTAATCAGTACTTGAATATAACAGCCTGTGCCCAGTATAAATCTTCTCCTTTTTATTAAAAAAACCTACTTATCATACAAGTTTAAGGGAATAAATTCAATGTTATTAGAGATGAGGCTAACCCTTTTTGCTGAATCTGCCATGATGCCTATAATGCTTCGGATCTTCTCATTCAAAGCAGTTAGTATGTGTGTTTTCTTTTCCCATTTCTTTATAAGTTATGATTCCAGTTTTTCTGCCATAATGCCTAATGTGACTTTTGAAAGTACTTTTTTCTTCCTTCTCTGTCTGTCCGTGTCCACGCGCGCATGCACAAGGTGGAACAGGGACACAAAGTGTGGTGTGTCATTCAGGCATTCTCATATGCATGAATCTATTAAAAAGGTACAGAATAAAGGCACAGAAAATGAATAAAAATAAGCAGGATGCAGCCTTGTATTTCTACCTCATGGTCCATTCCTGTTGTGGTGAGGTGGCTTGTGTGTCTCAAGGACACAGAGAACTATGCCAGCAGGAGCTACAACTCCTGGAAGGGTCACCCAAACTGGACAGGTCAAAAGGTAGAGACCAAATAAATTTGCATCCCAAGATAAAAGGGGCTGGCTTAGCCTTAACCACCCTATGCATTAAAAAAAAAAAAAAAAGTTACAGGAACATCTACAAAGAAACCTAGAACTACACAAGTCTTGGGAGGAGTTAACAATCTGCTCAAATTGAATATGAAGCATGGCAGGTAAAGCCAAAAGGAAGCTGCCAAGATGGACACAATCTGGGCTGCTACACCTGGCAACAGGTGAAACCCTCTTCTATTCAGGACATGAAGAAGAAGGAGCGCCACATACAGAAGCTGTGGGCTTATGTTATCAAGAAAGACATCTGGTGCTTTAATGGAGTGGACAGCAATATCATCACACATCATCACAGCCAGATTCTACACGAATGTGCAAAAGGTACTAATTGTGTAATGTTATGTACCAATCAATGAAGCAGCTGAGAAAAACTTCTACAAGAAACTACAAAGTCTGGTGAACCAGAAAGCAAAGAAGGATATATTGATTTTGATGGGTGACTTCAATGCGAAAATTGGAAGCACAGAGGCAGGGAACAGACCATGGGTAAAGAAAGCCTAGGTAACATGAATGAAAATGGAGAGCACTTCAGTGACTTTTGTTCCTTCAATGGATTCGTGAGAAGTGATAGTGTTTTTCCACACAAAAGAAATCACTTGGGTTTCACTGGACCACCAGTCAGAAAACCAGGTTGATAATATCTGTATCAGCAATTCTTTCAGAAGATTGATGCAGCAGGACACCCACACTAAAAAAGGAGCAGATGTAGGTACAGACCACTACTTGGTCACAGTAAAACTCAAGTTCAAGCTCAAGAGGTTCACCACAAGTGACCAAGATGGGACTGAGATTCAGCACTGAGCATCTGAAGGATTTAGAGACAAGAGCCAGTTTCTAAGTGAAGCTGTCCAACAGATGGGCACTTCTGGCAAACCTCATCCCAAGTGATGTTACTGTGGAACAAATATGGGAACACAACAAAAAAGTGTGGAATAAAACCTGCAATAAAACAATGGGAAAGAAGACAAGGCATCACAAAGAAAGGATCATAGCAGAAACTCTCAGAAAAGTGAAGGAATGAAAGGACAGAAAAGCAGCAGTCAACAACAGCAAAACAAGAGCAACCAAGGTGGAAGCTCAGAGACTGTATTCAGAAGCCAACAAAGAAATTAAAAAGGCTGTAAAACAGGACAAGAAGAACTTTGAGGAAAACCTTGTAGAACAAGATGAATAAGCTGCAGGACAGAGAAACCTGAAAGAGATCTATACCATCACACAGAAGCTAGCTGGGTCATGGCATACAGTGAATCAGCCAGTACAAGATAAGGAGGAACATGTGCCAACAAATCTTAATGAGTAGGTCAGTAGATGGAAGGAACACTTTGAAGAGCTACTGAATCGTCCTGCCCACATGGAACCTCTGGAGTTAATATCTGCAAAGATACTGCTGCAAATTAACAGAAGAAAAGAAAGAAGAAATCAGAAAAGCCATTGGCCATCTGAAAAGCGGCAAAGCAGTTGGCCCGCACAACAGCATAACAGAAGCAACCAGGGCAGGCAGTGAGACATCAGTCAATGTGATATATAATCTATGTGGGAATTTTTCGGACACTGAAGAGATCCCACAAGGCTGGAAACATGGCTACCTTATCAAGCTTCCAAAGAAAGGCAACCTGAAGGAACGCAAGAACTGTCTACGCCAGGAAAAATGTACAATAGGATTCTCTTGGAGAGAATGAAGACAGAAATTGACAGGCAGGTCAGTGAAGAACAGGCCAGCTTCCAGGTGAGAGATCCTGTACTGACCAAATAGCAACTCTCAGAGTTATCATAGAACAGTCACTTTTGTGGAATTCCTCGCTGTACATAACCTTAATAGATTTTAAAAAAGCCTTTGACAGCACTGAGAGAGACTCTTTGCAGAAACTGCTGTAACACCATGGCATCCCATCCAAAATTACTAACTTGATTCATTCAACTTACGAACCCTCGACATGCCAAGTTTTTCCAATGGTGTCTTGACAGAATCCTTCAGCATACTGTCGGGAGTGCAACAAGGGTGCCTACTGTCACATTTCCTGTTGTTGATTACAATGGACTGGATTATGAACAGGACAACAGATGGCCATCTACAAAGCATTCAGTGGACACTTTTCAAACAGGTAGAAGACATTGATTTTGCTGATGTCACCTTCCTTTCACACCAACATGAAAGCATGAAAGAAAAGGTCACAACACGAGGCAAATCTGCCTCAGTGACTGGACTGAGCATTAACAAGGGAAAGACCAAGATAATGAGGATCAACCAATTCAACACCACCACCATCACACTGGGATGAGACGACCTGCAAGATGTGGCTCAGTTTACCTACTTGGGGAGTATTATGGGAACAGATGGAGGAACAGATAAGGATATCACTGCCAGGATCGGGAAAGCAACAGCTCAGCAGCAGCTGCATTCAAGACTCTCTATCCCATATGGAGTTCAAAAATATTATGTTGTGAAGACAAAACTGTGGATCTTCACCACCAATATGAAGAGTGTGCTCCTGTATGGATGCAAGACCTGGCATACTGAAGTCTTCACATCACAAGCTACAGACATTCATGAACAGATGCCTGTGGTACATCCTTCACATCAAATGGCAAGGAGCTTTGGAATGGAGCAGGACAAGAACCAATTGACGTTGAAATCAAGAGATGAAAGTGTAGATGGTTAGGCCACACTCTCAGAAAACCATCATCCAGCACAGTCCATCAAGCTCTCAGATGGAACCCGCAAGGAAAACTTAAAAGAGTTAGACTCTGGACAAGGTGGAAAAGGTCTACGGGGACTGAAGGACTCCTGGAGCTAGCTAGAAGTTTTGTCCCAAGATAGAGTGAAGTGGAGGAGACTTGTAGATGACCTATGATCCATGCAGAGTACAAGGGTTAAGTAGTAGTAGTAATCTTGTGTCTCACTGCTAAATAATGCAGATAATCTGCTTTTATTCTTGATTATTATTTAGAGAAAATTGCTATAAACCCAAAAGAACTCTGGATTATGGTAATTTCTATATTTTAGGAAAGTGAAGTTGTAGCAGAATCATAAGACTGCATATACATTACAAGGTCTTATTGCTTTGTGTCTGTGTGTTTACATGAGGAACAAAAAGGCCCTACGCCATTAGTTATATTTTCTCTAACAACTGAATGTAATATTAGAAAAGTGATTTTTCATAAGAATATTTAACTGGAACAGCTCTCCAATTACTTTCTTTCTCATCTATCTCCTCAAGTCACTTTCTAAGTTTTTAAGTAAACTAAACTTCTGCATAGTAACAGAGAGATAGTTGTGCTAGTCTATATACTATCAAAACAAAAAAGCAGTCCAGTAGCAATTTAAAGACTAACAAAATAACTTATTAGGTGATGAGATTTTGTGGGACAGACCCACTTTTTCAGATCATAGCCATACCAGAACAGACTCAATATTCAAGTTCTCTGTGCCTTAAATACTGAGTCTGTTCTAAACCTCTACAGTATATTTCTGGAGTAGTATCTGCACTCAAGTGAACAAACATTTAAAATTGATGATAAAAGCTCATTTACTGGAGATACTCCAAAGCTCAAATCCCCTGTGAGCAATGAACAAAGGTAAATTGCATTTGTTTTTTTTATGCAGACACCTGCAGATGACACAAAACTAGGGAGAGAGGTAGATATGTTGGAGGGTAGAGAGAGAATCCAGAGGGACCTGGATAAATTGGAGGACTGGGCCAAAAGGAATCTGATGAGGTTCAACAAGCAGAAGTGTGAAGTCCTGCACCTGCGGCGGAAGAATCCCAAGCATTGTTATAGGCTGGGGACTGACTGGCTCAGCAGCAGTACGATGGAAAGAGACCTAGGGGGTTATGGTAGATGAAAGGCTGCATATGAGTAAACAGTGTACCCTTGTAGCCAAGAAGGCTAACGGCATACTAGGGTGCATTAGGAGGAGCATTTTGAGCAGATCTAGAGAAGTAGTTATTCCCCTCTATTCGTCACTGGTGCGGCCACATCTGGAATATTGTGTCCAGTTTTGGACACACACACCCCCAGTATAAAAAGGATGTGGATTTGCTGGAGCACGTTCAGCAGAGGGCAACAAAAATGATTAAGGGACTGAAGCACAAGACCTATGAGGAGAGGCTGAGGGATTTGGGCTTGTTTAGTTTACAGAAGAGAAGACTTCGGGGTGATTTAATAGCAGCCTTCAACTTCCTGAAAGGGAGATATAAAGAGGAGGGTGAGAAACGATTCTCAGTGGTGTCAGATGGCAGAACAAGTAGTACTGGTATGAAGTTGAAGAAGGGAGGTGTAGGTTGGATATTAGGAAAAACTACTTCACCAGGAGGGTGGTGAAGCATTGGAATGCACTGCCTAGAAAAGTGGTGGATTCTCCATCCCTTGAGGTTTTTAAGTCTCAGCTTGACACAGTCCTGGCTGGGATGACTTAGTGGGGGTTGATCCTGCTTGAAGCAGGGGGCTGGACTAAATGACCTCCTGAGGTCCCTTCCAGCCCTAGGATTCTGTGATTCTGTGAATATAACATGTTCACAAATCTCATGTGTGCAGATGTTTAATTGCTTCCATAGTGATTAAAAAGATCCAAACATTTATGTTCACAGCTGTCTTCTCATGTGCCTTTTTGTAAGGATCAGCATTTACAGTATTTGCCGGAAGATTCTGCGATTTAGCAGGTGTCAGAGCTGAGAATTTTGTTACTGTGGTATTCTTCAATTCCCTGTTGAATCCCTAGACAGTACAGAGTGAATGTTTCTTTATGACTTTGTTAGCTAATATGTTTCCTTTGGATTTAAATGGATTCGTAATTTAGGTGAAATTCAGACATTGTTAGATATTTTTTGTGAAAGCCTTAATGCTTATAATTACTATTCCACCATAAAGCAATGTGCATTTCCAGGTTGTTCTAAAAGCAAACGTTCCAGATGTGCACCCTCAAAGATTCCCAGTCAAAAATCTAACAAGTGCCACAACCCTTCTTGGATGGCATATTACAAAAATGTTTAAACAGACCCCCCACACACACACAAAAGGCCAGAAATCCAAAAAGGTACACATTGATCACAACTTCCAAACCAGGGAAAGTATGCAAATACTCACATAATGTCAGTCAAATAATCATAACTCTGCTCCCACATCACTGCCCTGACAGCAATGAAAGAACTCAAAACCATTTTTGCTTCAAATATCAAAAAGGTACATTTAATCACGGACTCAAATTTAACTTCTTACTAGAGACTTTTTACTTGCAAACTTTAAGGACTTGGCTGTGACATGACATTATGTCTTAAATAATAGGCAGTGGATGGCTTCACTACTGCAAAAGAAGAGTACTTAGAAGCATGTGAAAGCTCAAAAGATGCAAAATATATGGAGTTTATTATATATCTACTGAAACACAGGACTCTCTCTCATGGATATAATTATCACAATGATACATATGTACACATACACATTTAATATAATTTTTCACAAAAAAGATTATGTATTGGATCCTCAACTGAAGCAAACGTTTAGTGAAACAATCATTTTCATGTGTAACATATAATAGCATCTGGTGTTAAAACACATTGAGAGTGCTCCTATGAGATCTCTATGTATGTTCACATGAAGAAATAAATTAAACATGACCAAAATCATATTGCATAAATAACAAACCACATGTTAACAGGAGGATATTTTTCAAGGATCTGTAGGGGTGTTCCCTTTTTTTTTTTTTTTAATTCTCCAACTGAACATGAGTTCTACATGATATGGCACAAATAGGTAAATCGCATAGGCAGTGTGAGGTTGAGAATGGTGATACTTAGACTTCAGTATGGCATAATATTTACACGTGCATCCTAAATAAAAACTACTGACAGTGCTATGATTTGTCCTAATATATCAGTGCAGGACTTTCAGAGTGTTTAGGAAAAGAAAAACAAGGTTCACCAAATTAAAAAGAAGTGGAAAATATAAAAAATAACCTGGAAAGCTATTCACATGCCTGTGCTCTGTTAAGCACAGCTGATTCAGTGCCATTCCAGTAATGGAGCTGTTATGTACATCTCTTCCCTCTTTCACAGCCCTACAAAAATACAATGTATGTTGATCTCAGAGTTAACTCATGTGCATAAGATTGACTCATTACTATTAAGCAAACAGTCCCTAATAATTATAAACTCAGTAAGATAGGAAGACTATTTTCTCATCAGAACAAAATCAACTCACACACAAAAAGCCAAGAGAGTAGTAAAAAATTATCCATCTCTCAAGGAAAGTAATATCATCACCATCATCATCAACCATGGGCTCAGCGCCTGTTGATGTCAGATGCCTCCCTCACTATTTACTTTCATGCTTCCCTCACTATTTACTTCCATCTTTCCCTCTCCACTGTGGAGTGGCTTAGTTTCTGCAGACTAGCTCCGCACCAATCCACTATATCATTTACCCATTCTCTGTGGGGTCTGCCTCTCCTATTTGAGCTGCACATTACAATACATACCAGGGTCTTGACTTTTTGTTCATTGTTCATTCTAGAGATATGCCCAAACAGCTGTAACTTCTGTTCTATAACCTTCTGCAGCAGGTCCTCTTTCGGCTGTATCTTCCTATATAATTCCTTGTTGGTGATCTTCTGTATCCATCCTATTATCAGGATCTTTCTACAACAACTACTCTCAAATGCCAATATCCTTCTCTTCAAATCTTTCATTAATCACCTATGTCTCAAATCCATACAACATAATGCTGAATACACATTTTCAAGACACTCAACTTTGTTCCTAAACTAATCATTTTACTTTTCTGTATCTTATCCATCGCCTTAAAACTCACTGTTGCCTTCGCTAGTCTAGTCACTATGTCTTTCTTAGTCTAGATCATGCCTCATACCTCTACTTGCTCTAAACCATGGGTGTCCAACCTTTTGGCTTGCCTGGGCTGCACTGAGTGAAGAGGAATTGTCTTGGGCCGCATATAAAGTATATAATATAGTTAATGTATATAAATCACATAATAATGTTAAAAGTTTATGATCTTGTGGGGCTGCATTACTAGCTGTCCAGGGCCGCATGCGGCCCGTGGGCTGGACACGTCTGCTCTAAACCAACTGCCTATCTCTCCACACATTCTCACCACTGCCTCTGCACAGTCACTGATATCCTTCAACAACTGTGTCAGTCTGCTATGCCCTCCATATGACTCCAACATTGCCCAAATCACTTTCTGATCGATACTGTCAAATGCCTTTTGAAAATCAACAAAGCAATTGTAAATGTTTTTGTTCTTTCATCGAGCTTTCTCTGCTATCAATCTTAGTGTCAATATCTGCTGTATGATACTTCTCTCTTTCCTGAATGCCACTTGTCCATCTGCTGGATGTTCTTCTATCTGCAGTCTCAGTGTCTCTGTCAGTAACATCATCAGCACCTTGCCTAAATGACTGTATAGGGCAATTATTCTGCAGTTCTTGAACTCGAATGTACTTCCTTTCTTGTGTATTGTCACTAGCACAGATCTTGTCCATTCCTTGGGTGCCTTCACTTATTTGCATGCTATATTACGTAGGCAGTGTTTTTCCTGAATCATACTTTCTCCATTGTATTTAATCATCTCTCCCATGATCTTACTTCCAGGGCTCTTGTTCTTTAGTCTTTTCACTATTCTTTCAACTTCCTCCTTTGAAATATTAGTCTTGCTCTTGATGCTCAGCAGAAATATCTTTCAGTTCTTCAATCAGACCCTCGGAGACACCCAGGTCCAACTGTGCTTTGTACAGACTGGTGAAATATCTTGTCCATCATTGCTCAACCTTTTCCTTGGTTCACGAGCACCTCATCATTCTCCTCTCTGATCACCATGTGCTTCAGCTGCCATTTCTTATTAATATTCCTGATCATCCTGTACACCTCCCTAGTCTTACACTAGCCATAATACCTCTCTATATCTTCATACTGCTCCTCTAACCATTTTGCCTAATCCTTTCTGGCAGCTTTCTATACCTCTTTGCATTTCACTCGATATTGCTGTTCCACCTTGTCGGAAACTTCCCTTCTGATCTTCAGTGCTCTCTTCTTTTGGACCAACTTCAGCGTCTCCTGTGTAATCCACTTTTTATTGATCTTCTCTTGTTCTGGAACAGTCTGCTCAATTGCCTCTTCTATCCCCGTGGCTATCCCTTTGACTCTCTTATCTAGGTCTTTCTCTGTGCCGGCATTCTTAATCTGCTCTTCAAGTGCTGCTCTGTATGCATTCCTTATTTCCTCCTTGCCTATCCTTACCATATCTCTTCTTTTCTTAAACCGTGTCTTATAATTTCTCTAAAGTTACACCTTGATGTTTGCAATCACTAGACAGTGGTCTGAGTCTATAGCCGCTCCTTGGAAAGTTCAGCACTCTTGTACTGATGTTACCTATTTCCTTCTTATCAAAATCATATCTATCACATTCTTGGACTTCCCATCATTTGATCATCATGTCTACCTCCTACAGTACTTTTGTTGGAATCTTGTGTTGCAGATCACCATCTCGTGCTCCATAGCAAACTCTAGTAGTTTCTTGCCTCATTCATTTCTTTCTCCATACCCAAACCTTCCCATGGCTCTCTCCCAACCTTTGTTATCTGTTCTGACCTTTGCGTTCCAATCCCCTCCAACAATCAACACATCTCTCCTTGGTATTTCCTCCAGCGTCTTTGTCAAGTCTGTTTAGAATAGCTCAATCTCTTCCTCCACACAGTCCAACATGGGTGCACACACTGGAATGACCAAGACATTGAACGGTTTTGCTTCAAGTCTTGCTACCATTGTTCTCACCCTCACCAATTTGCATCCTAACAATGTTCCTCTAGCTCTTTTGCTAAGAAGAAATCTGACTCCTGCCTCATGCTTTGTTTTGTTTCCTGACCAAATTACTTCACAACCGCACATTTCTCCTGATGCCATCCAACACATCTCCACCAGTCCAAGTATATCGCACTGGTGTTCGGACGTTGATAGTATATGTGTTAGCTGTAATTTTCTTTTGGTAACCAACTTACCAACCCAACCCCAATCACTCAATAGGTGCTATGGGCCTTGTTTATGTGAGCAATGTCTAAGCCAGCACCTTATGTCAGTTAGTCATACTGGCATCAGATTTCATTCATATTGTTGTTTCACAGTCAGCGCATCAACACTCATCTGACCAATCGTCCTCCTCTATCCAGGCTTGGGACTGGCATGGAACCCCCAAGGCTTCATGGTGGACTAATCTCTAAATCGGGCTGAAAAATGTCTTGTTCCATTTTACGACAAGTCCTTCTGTCCAAGAGCAACTCTAATCTGTAGCATTCAAAATATGATCATTTAGATCCTCTTTATTGTAAAAGAGTTTTCATCTTTTTTTCTCTTGAACCAAATAAGGCAAAATATTGTAGAGATATATTACAACAAACAGTAGATTGCAACCAAAGCTGTTTAAATTTCAAACCTAAATGGAGGCCTTGGAACAAACGAAAAAATTGTCTCCATTGATTTAATAACCTAACAAATATAAGCATATTGAGTCCCAAGGGTGAGCAAGAGGGATGCACTTCCTTTTACTGATATTTCAGACACTGAGCCTTAGACAAAAATTTTAGGCTAAGTAACGAGAGTCGCAAAACACTTCTATACAAGGAAGATAGCCTTTCAACCAACAGTCCTCTCCATAATTTTCTAAAACGTTCACTTTCCCTGTCCACTAAGAAAATGTTAAATTTAAAGTAATATTCTGAGAGTCACATGAAATACAAGAGCTCCTCTCTTCAATGTTGTAACATTTATTTTTGAATTACTGTTTTTTTTAAATCACACTTTATAATACATTACTCAATACACATACAAATACACAAAAAGAAGATTACAAGAAGTATCTGATCATTTACTAGAGAGTGGAATAACAAGCGTAATGAAAAAAATTTGTAAGGAATAAACAGGAAACTAAGAAAATAGGATTCATTGTTTTATGAGAAACGCTTAGATGTCATAAAAAGAAAAAAGAGGTTGATCTGAAGAGATGGGAGAATAGGCGCACAAAGGCTATGTCAAAAACAAACCAGGAGGAAAGTCTTATCACTCAAATTGAAAAGCCATAAGCAGAGATGAGAGAGGTATGAATGAAAGTTTTCAGGATCAGGAAGGATAAGGAGAACATTTTACATTAGGTTTTTAAACAGACAACAAGCATGTGAAAATTTCTGAGTATGTGGCAATATGTCTCCATTTTCAAGTATGGGAAAACTCTCCAGCTATTTCAGTGTCACATCACACTTTGTAGTGCAAGTCTGAATCAAACTGAATAAATGACCCAGAAAGGAGATCAAAAGGTAGGCTTCTGAGTTAGGGAGTCTGGAAAGACTAACTAATTATCAGGATGACAAATGGCTATGTCATTAATACTCTGGCCCTGCAGATGGCTACACATTAGTGCATTTCGCCTCAGCAGTTTATGTGAGGAACTGCTGTCTGCTAACTCCTGGGGACTAATCTCTAGGATTGTTTGTACGAGAAAATAGGCATGTGGTGGGAAGGAAGGTTGTGGATAAGAGAATATATAGAAGGAAGAGAAAGTTAATAATTACAATACAGATTTCCTGGATTCTATCAAATACTACAGTTTTTATCCACCAAGAAAGCCTCCTTGGAATTCTTTTTTTCTAGCCTTAACAATCATTCAGAGCGGCTCTTGCCTGCTATAAATGGACTTGAGGTCATTTGGGATAATCTAATTCAAAAGGCGAAATATCATGTTTCTTAATTGCAAATCACATTGAAGATGTCCAGACAAAAGATCCACAACCAGGGCACTACAATGCAAGTAAGTGACAGTCACAACCATCACCCTATACCTGAAATTTACTGCCCACTATACTTACCTACACGCCTCCAGTTTTCATCCAGAACACATCCCACAATCCACTGTCCACAGCCAAGTCCTAAAATATAACCACATTTGCTCCAGTCCTTCCCACAAAGATAAACACCTACAGGATCTCTCTCAAGCCTTGAAACTACAATATCTACCTGGGGAAGTGAAGAAACAGACTGACAGAAACAGGCAAGTACCCAGAAGTTATCTACTACAGAACAGACCCAACAAAGAATGCAACAGAGCACCACTGGTCATTACCTACAGCTCCCAGCTAAAACCTCTCTAACACATCATCAACCTACACCCTATCATTTGCTCTCTGAGACCTTGTGAGGCAGACCAGTACTGAGAGGCTCATGTCCCAGTAAGGTAAAATGAAGAGTCCTCAACACAGGTATTTTTAATGCTAAAATGATTCAACTTTTACTGAAGCAAGTGTCTCAGTTCCAAAGCTGAGGCAAATGTCAAGGGGACATTAGAGCACACAAAATAGTTAAATTAAATACTAGCAGAAAATATCCCCGAATATTTTGAGCATACCTAAAATTTTAAAAGTAAATTTAAAAGATGGAACCTATAACAAACAAAATTGTCAACACCTAAAATGGTTGCCATAGTCATGGTAGGAATTCTATTACTAGCTGATAGGTTTGAAAGACTCCATAAGCTGAAGAACAATGGCACTGTAGCCTTATTGACTATTACATTCTCATGTTAATAGTGACCAGTACTGTACACTACTATGTACATTTTATTACACTTTTAAAATATAAAGCAGCTCTAAATTTTAGAGGATTTTTAACATGTCCAGATTATTAGTGAAATTTATATAGGGAAACCTGTAAGGAAATCCAGTCAAAAATCAGAAGAATAACTATATGATAGTGAAGAAACAACTTGCTATTTAACATAAAGGCCCAAGTGACTGATAAGTGCAAACAAAAACTAGTATGCATTTTCCTTGCTGATAATGTATCTTCACTACAATATGCATTATACCATCAGAAAAGCCTGAAAATAGGCATTTCATTAAAGAACTACTTCACTTATATTGCAGGGCACTACAATGAAAATCAAAGCCAACACACAGGTTTTTATTAAAGAAACAAGTATGTGTTAACAGCTTACTACAGAAAATACCGTATTTCTCTTAAATTTTCCTGAAAATGTTACCATTGGTGGATATATGTTTTTGAACTTACAAAATCAAAAGAATCTGATTAATTTCAAAATTACACATCAGAAAAACCACCGTAAACACCATACACACAAAAACAAGAGCTCAAGAAAATAAAAAACTACTTGCTCACCTTTCCAACAGCTACAGCCATTCTGTTGGTCTCCCCTGCTCTTTGTTTTCATTGTAATGTCCAGCATTATGACTGAAGGAATAGAGTACAGCAGAACCTTGCTAATTTACTTTGCTAATCCACAAAGCTCAGAATTTGTACATAAAAAATAGCCATCTTGCCGCTGCCTCTCAGCCAAGATTCAATTGTAAATGCTATAGAGAATGTTCCTATTACTGAGACTTCATTACATCTACAAAATATACCACATACTACTGACTACATTAATCATTGTTATCATAAACATTAAAACCAAAAACTAGTTAAACACAAACTACATTTTATAATGTATCAATCGTATTCACTTACTTTCCAATTTGCAAATTTCAGGAATTTACAACGGACTCCCAATCAACAGTGAATTAGGGAGGCTCTACTGTACTTATTGCAATGTGTTCATTCAGATCCCTGTTCCTATGATCCCCCTAAATCACAGTCATTTCCTGATTCCTAATTCATATTTGAAATTTAGTGTATTAGTGATGGCAATATTATAACTAAACTTGGCTGTATTGTGTTTCTTTTTACCATTCTGCCCAATTCCTTCTTGTCCACATTACTGTACATTTTTAACATACTGCTTGAGTTTTTTCTTCTGTGTACTATTTTCTGTGACCTATTTACCATGAAAAGTTTAGCTCTGATAACATCTGTTATTCAGCAAGGTTATGATTTTTGCCCACTTTTCCAGCTGGATAAGAATGATTGATAAACGAGGCATTCAAGTATATCCTGAGTCCACACAATAAGTCTGCATCTTAAACCAAAGAAAGAACCCTTAATTCTGTCTCACTTCTTATCCTTTGATCTTATGCAATAGATCATAATTAGATACTGTATCAGTTCAGTCTGACACAGATATTTCTCCAGAAAGATTTTCATATATCATCACAGAAAATTAATAAACGTGCAAAAACAGTGGGGAAAATAATTCTTACCGGTCTGACATCCCCACATGAGTTTGTAAACTGTCGTGCCAAGCCAAAATCCAGCATGTAACACTTCCTACAGGTGCTGGGAAAACGTCCCATAGCAAAGTTTGACTAGGAAAACAAACAAAAGTAAACATTACTAACAAGCACATATTAATGAATGCCATTGTCCATCACTGCATCTTTCTTACTATATTTTCACTTTTGCCTATGTTCCATTCACTTTGGAGAAAACACCACATTACACTGGCACAGTATATGCCAAGAGAGGGATGCAGAATGCTCCCTCTCTCTTTTCTGGCAGCCTAGAAAAAATCTGGCTGTGTGGAGGCAATACATTCTAAAAACTTGTTAATGTTCATTTTCATTTTCTTGTTCATCATCTGCTTCCATAGATTCTAATGCTTGGGTTTTCTCTAAACAGCCTTTTTCCTACAACTTCTTAACACTGCACTGGTTGAGCTCCACTGATATCAGCAACAGTAAGGCTCTCATGTAACAGTCTGCCTATCACTTGTATTTTAAACATCACCTAGACTGAATCAACAAACCTTAAAAATTATCAGTGGAAAATAATAGGACTAGCTCAAATACCTGAAGAATCTGTGCACTAAGAAAAACCCTGCACATAACAGAGAACTCACCCTATTTAAAATTTGGCACTGATGACCACAAAAGCTTTTGTTGATTTCTGATCCTCCACTGAACCTAGTATCAAACGTGCCCAGTTAGGATAAAACCAATGAATCCAGTAGTATTCATGTTCTTTTATAATTTTGGCCAGGGTATTCTCAATCTTGGAAAGAAGCAGATGACATTCTACAAGAAAAATACTGAACTCATATCTCTGGAAAGAGATTCAAACCACAGCTTATAGATGAATGAAAGAAAGTTAGTATAATGGAGCCATTAGACAATTCTGACTCTTACGTGTTAGCTGCTTAAGTTGTAATTCAGTGGCAAACGTTTTAGAGTCATATCTAATTACCAGAGCCTAGTAATTTGCCACTCTTTGAAAAGAGCCAAAAGAAAAATAAGTGTTCTTTTGGCTATTAAACAGCCTAGTAATTCTATATTATTAGGTACAATGAGGGGGAAAAGTCCTTGGAATTCTTAATCTATCATTTCCTGTCTCACTCCCAAAGAATTTAGAAGTGTCAATAAAAGACATTAAAGACCTGCACAGGAAGCATTTTAATCATAGACTGAACTGAGGCCAAGTGAGGCTGTAACACATTAGCAGAGTTTAAAATAATAAGAGGACCTCCCTTCTAGTCTATGTAAGGTATACAGTTGTTAACTAGTTGCAAATCTTCTCCCGAATAAAGAAAGAGGATCATTAAAAGCTTCTGAAAGCTGGCAAATATTTACTTGTAAGATTTTACATCATCCATCAGAGATGAACAATTGAAACAAAAATTTGCTCTTCGGAAGTGCTCTTCACCTTTCCACTTAAATCTCTATGAAGAATCTGAGGCACTCTCACTCTGGAGAGAAATGAACAGAATTTTAGAAGGATGCCCTCCACTCAGTATTTCAGAAAAGACTTTTTTAATGTGAATTAACTTAAGTGATTCTGCAAACAGAAGGAACCGCAGTCCTCAGATGTTATAATGAAGATCCACACAGGCCATGCCCAACCTAGAAAGAGTTATGTATGCTTGTTACCTTTCTCCTTCCATATAGGACAGGTGTACACAGGGACAATTGTGGGGTGTTCAAAGTCAAAAGTTCTTAAGAGAAGATGCAGCATACATTTCCAAATGATGAATTTAGACTACTGACAATTTTTTGTACACCAAAAACTGCACTGAGAAAGGCTTGTGATTGAGATCGGAGGACAAAATAGATAAGCAATACTACATTCAAGGAAGATGACCTGGATAGTCTTGCTAAATTATACTTGGATGCTAGCAGAAATTCAACAGTAGAACTTAGCTTTGAGATGTGTCAGAGATAGTGCCAAAAACTTGCATTGTAACAGCTGTACAAATAGGGCATAGATACTTATAAAATCCACTTGACAAAATAACTAAGATTTCATAACTTTTCATTTTCTTCTGCCTTGACACAATGCTCTTCCACTAGTGCACATATAGAGTCCTTGGCACCCAGCCACTTACAAGAAAGTGGACATTTGTTCCTTGCCTGCCATGAGAAGCAAGCAAACAATATGGCCCATCACTTTTTACAATGCTTCAAACTTGACTTTTTAAAAATATATTATTCCAAAGCTAATAATTTTGAAACAACCTTGTAGGCCTCTAAGTTCTGTGTCAGGAAAAAAACAAACCCGAAGCCCAAATGATAAATTTAATCATCAGTTTTCTCAAAACTACAAAAAGGATTCTGCTGAATACATTTGAAAAAGACTAAAAATACAGTAATCCCCCAAGGTACCTCGAAATTTGCATAAGTCAGGAGGGCTTGGGCGATGGGTTGAGGTGTGGGAGGGGAGCAGGGGGATTAAGCCTGGGGTGAGTTAGGGCTGCAGAGAGACACAGTGGGTGGAGTTGAGCTGAGTTCACGGGGGTTGGGGCCGAGGTGCTGGTTGCAGCCGGCGGCTGAGGCGGAGGCTGGAGCTGGAGCTGGGGCTATGGCAGAGGCTGGAGCGCCTCCCCTCCCGCTGTGGCTGCACTTAGAGGAAGAGCTGACTGCTGCCAGCTCTGTTACCCTTTGATGGGGAGATCTCCTCCCTCCACCACCTCGGTGGTTGCCTGAGGCTGGAGCTACCAGGGTTCCCCTCCAATCACGCTAATGAGAGATATGCACGTCAAATACGCATATCTCCAGGGTTTACTGTACTAACAACATACAGCAGGTTCAGGTCCAATGGGTAGATGAACAAAAAAACACCACAGCTGTGTCTACACGTGCACGCTACTTCGAAGTAGCGGCACTAACTTCGAAATAGCGCCCGTCGCGGCTACACGCGTCAGGCGCTATTTCGAAGTTAACTTCGACGTTAGGCAGCGAGACGTCGAAGTCGCTAACCTCATGAGGGGATCAGAATAGCGCCCTACTTCGACGTTGAACGTCGAAGTAGGGACCGTGTAGACGATCCGCGTCCCGCAACGTCGAAATTGTGGGGTCCTCCATGGCAGCCATCAGCTGGGGGGTTGAGAGACGCTGTCTCTCCAGCCCGTGCGGGACTCTATGGTCACCGTGTGCAGCAGCCCTTAGCCCAGGGCTTCTGGCTGCTGCTGCTGCAGCCGGGGATTCATGCTGCATGCACAGGGTCTGCAACTCGTTGTCGGCTCTGTGTATCTTGTGCTGTTTAGTGCAAGTGTGTCTGGGAGGGGCCCTTTAAGGGAGCGGCTGGCTGTTGAGTCCGCCCTGTGACCCTGTCTGCAGCTGTGCCTGGCACCCTTATTTCGATGTGTGCTACTGTGGCGTGTAGACGTTCCCTCACTGCGCCTATTTCGATGTGGTGCCGCACAACATCGATGTTGAACATCGACGTTGCCAGCCCTGGAGGACGTGTAGACGTTATTCATCGAAATAGCCTATTTCGATGTCGCCACATCGAAATAGGCTACTTCGATGTAGGCTTCATGTGTAGACGTAGCCCACAGGAGCAGAAGTATATGTAGTCAGCAGTATTCTCTTTATGCAGAGAGAGTTCCAATGCCCTTTAATTCATGTCTACCTGTAACCACCACTCGACTTACTGCTTCTAGAATGCGGAAGGACTAATCACAGGGCATGATGCTTAGGTGAGCAATCTTTTAAGGCAGCTGATTAATACAATATATTTTTCCAGGAAATAATGTGGACTTTTATTTATAGGTAAAGAATACTCCAAGCTAAATATCTACCTTATCCCTAGAAAGAAATTTAACCCTTTCATCCAGATGTGCTGTTGTGTTATGGAGCAGCTCTTTTAGAAGAGAAGGAACAGTTCTAAGATAATTTGTGGTTCTCCTTATTGCTTCTGCGCTGATTCAATATTTAAGTTCCTCATCATTTCCCCCCCATCAGCAACATACTCTGCTTCCCTGTGGCTTGTACATGTCTTCATTCAAACTCTTCTGCCTACAGTCACCTAGCTAACTCCATTCATCCCTTCCCCCCATCTCACACACACACACACACACACACACACACGCACCCCTATATCTATATCTATATCTATATCACATCACCTTCTGCTTCCAGTCTACCTCGCAGTTTCCACACTTTTCAAGTTTGGTGCTGCATTTACTTCACTCAATCCTCTCTGATTGTGGCTATACTCACTACCCAAATAAGTCCTGGGTGACACACAATTTTTTAAAAAATATAATGCAAAAAAGGAGGATTAAAAAATTTGTTAATTCAAAATGTTTTCAAAAACAATTTATGTCACTCCATACTGCTAACTGGGAATTATGAGGGCATCAAAGTCAATGTACGCCACCAGATAACATTAAGTCAGAAGATGAAAATAATGCTGACAAAAAACAGAAGAGCGTTCCATGTATGGAATTGTATTTTACACTTTCACAATTGAGTTTGATGACAATTTCAATGCATAGCAATATATAGTTTTCATATAGCAAGTGCAAAGATAATCTCAGAGGAAACCAAAAAATTAAAATACCAAAAACAAAAGACCAACTTCACAGAAGAAAAATAGTGTGTGATATTACCAAACAGATGAAAAGTGCATGATCATACAATAGTCTACAATTTATTGGACAGATGTGGGTCTTATCCATGAAAGTTCCTTATCTAATAAATTTGTTAGCCTTTAAGACTATGTCTAGGCTGCAGGGTTTTGTTGACAAAACAGCCATTTTGGCAACAAAACCCAGGCCACAGCCAGATTGCAAAATGTGTTCTGTCAACAGTAAATCAACTAAACGGAGCAGTTTTATTGACAGCTGTACTCCACTCGCCACGAAAAAGAACGCCTCTTTTGAGCGAGCTCTATCGACAAAAGGCAGGTATGGACATGAGGGCCTTCTGTCGACAGAAGAGGCCTCCAAAATGCCACACGTGCCCTAGTGGGCACCCTGTCCACAGCCATCAGCACTCTATGATTTCTGCCTCAAAGCCACAGGGAGGCTGGAGAACCCCATGGCAGGAAACTGAACATGGGAGCAGCTAGGTGCTGCATGGCTCTCTCCAGCATGCTAGCAGCCACACCCAGGAGCACCATGTCAGAGCCAAAGGTCCCCATAAACCGTCCCTGGACCCTAGAAGGAGCAGCCCCAGGGGTCTCAGGACCCTCCATGGGACTCAAAGAGGCAGGCCCCCTCCTGCTCCAGCCCAGAGATCTAGGCCCTCCTGGATCTCTGAGCTGAGGAAGAGACCCTCCAGGACCCAGGTGCCATAATGTGGACATTTACAGCCATATGGCCAAGGCCCTGGCCAAATGGGGCCAATCCCACTCCCCCTCAAACAAGTAAGGGACAAAGTTAAAGAGGCAACAGCATGGCTGGGCCTGGGGTGCTGCGGGATGCTCAGGGGCAGAACCAGCCACCTGCCCTTACTACTGGGAGCTACACCAGATCCTGGGGAGGGGAGCATATCAATCCCCCAGCATCAGCCTGGATTCGGGGCTCAAGGCCCCTATCATCACCAATTAGGAGAACGAGACAGAGGTGGAGGGCAAGCCAAAGGAGGGACAGCAGCGGCACCCAGACAAGAATGGCAGCCTCACAATCATCCTGAAACCAATCCCAGGCAGCCAAGGCACCTCCCAGGCCTCCTCAGATGTGATGGAAGGTTTCCTGGGTGAGTGCCCCATTCGTCACACACCAGGGGATGGGAGGTGAGCACAGATGGGACAGGGTGCAAGTGTCACTCAGCCAGCTCAGGCATAACCCTGCACTATGGTCCCAGCACATGGAACCACATGCCGCATTAGTGTACATCACGCAGACCCAGCAGACAGCCCCTGAACACAGGTGACATTCTGCTGCTAGGCCTGCAAAAGGCCGGACAAGTGTCAGGCCCCAAAGTGGTCCCTTCCCAGGGGACTCTCCTTCCCAGGAGGCTCTCCCAGCACCTACCACAGCAGGAGCAGGCTAGCCGCAGGGGCGCTAGCATGACCCCGAGCACCTTGAGGGTGCCACACACAGCACATGGGCATGCCTGCCCATGTGCAGCAGCACTCACTTCCACAGGCAGTGATGCAATCCATAGGTGAGTGATGGGACCCATGGAGGGCCAGGCTATGCCCAGTTCCCCTGCCACCCATAAATGGACCCCTCTGTGGCAGGACATTCCCTTTGGCCACCAGCCCGCTGTCCAGGGGGTGCACGGGGGCAGCAGCATGCAGCATGGTCCCGTAGACACCTCAGAGTCCCTGTTCAGTGGGGATCACTGTGCAGTCCACACATGGATTTGCGCCCAGGACATCCCCCTCCCCTGCCCTGAGAGGTGTTGGCTGCTGCTCACAGTGGGGGGCACAGCCTCAGGGACTCTGTTGCATGAATGACTGAGATCTTCTCTCCCTCCTTGTGTTCTGTATTGCTGGACCAGCACCAACTGAGGACTGAGCAACCCCAAAGTCACCACCACACTGCCCCCAGAGCCAGAGAAAGTGTTTGAGGGTCCACAAGGACTTTATGTGGCAGCACATGGTGGTTCTGAAAGTCATTCAACAGAGACTTGTGTACTGCATCCGCAAGGACATGGAGTGGCAGTCACGGGTGTGGGACCAGCTCGTGTCCTGCTGCAATGCCATTACCACAGTGCGGCAGAACATACTGGCCCAACCACCAACTGCTGCCCCTGCAGCCCTACACCATCCTGCCCACTCATAAGGTGCCCTAGACCTCTGCCTGCTCCACTCGGTGATGGCCATGCCCCCTCTCCCACCCCCACTTCATTATTCTAGAGTTGGGAAGGGGTAAAGGGGTGAAAGGAAGGGTCATGGTGGGGATGGGCAAGGGCTGTGGGCCCAAAGCTCCCAATGGGGTAGCCCAGGGGAGGGTTACTGGGCTCCTTGGGAGAAGCTCTCCCTCAGGGCCTCCCAGATCCATACTCCGTCCTCATGGGCCTGTCAGACATGCTTGGCTGCTCATAGGCTTGCCGTTAGTGGGTGCTGTGCACCCCAGGAGGAAGGCCTCCCCCTTCCTCTCCATTATGTTGTCCAGAATACAAGCAGCCACAATCTCAGGAATGTTGCGCTCCCCCACATCAAAGTGGGTCAGCAGGCACCTGAACCATGCCTTGGGGCAGCCAAAGGCACACTTGGCCTGCATCCTGGCATGCTTCAGGCACCCATTGAATTATTCCCTGCTGAAGTCCAGATGTCCAGTATACAACTTCATCAGCCACAGCATGAGGGGTTGAGCCACGCCCTCCACCAGCTCACAGTGGGGGATGAAAGTGCCCGCCTCCAGCTTCTGGCACAGGCTAGAATTGTGGAACACGCAGGCATTGTATGCCTTGCTTGACTGCCAGACATAGATGTCCGTGAACTGTCCATGATGGTCAACCAGCTATATAGATGTATCCCTTCCTGTTGATAAACTTGGATGCTCGTAGGCATGGATCAGGATGTAGGTCCCATCAATGGCCAGTTGGGAACCCCAAGGCAGCAAAATCAAGCCATGACCTGGTCAAGATCTCCCAGACAGATGACCCTCCTCAACAGGATCAAGTTGATGGTCCTCATGACCTGCAGAGAGAGGTGAATGAACAAACACAACAGGGAATAAGGAGTACCTGGGCCCTTGTGAGGTACCCATCTCCTTTTGATCCCATCTTCCCCAAGCTCTCCAGGAGTAACCCTCCACCCCGGTGAGGCCACCCCCATCCAGCAGCAGAGTTGTGCGAGGGTGGGATGGCACAACCCCTCAGGGACGGAGCTTCCCCCAACCCCAACTCCATCCCTCACACCTCCAACTCCACTTCAAGGGTCCCCCTTTTAAAGCTGCACACCCTCATGCAGGGACTGCAGCCCAAGAGTGCATTACCTCCATGAGAAGAGCTCTGATGGTGGACTTCCCCACACCAAACTGGTTGCCCACCAACCGTTAGCTGTTGTGGGTGGCAAGCTTTCAGAGGGAGATTGTGACCCACTTCTCCACAGGGATGATGGGCCACAGCTGGGTGTCATGTATCTGGACACCAGGGGTGAGCCAGGCACAGAGCTCCAAGAGGGTGACCTTTTGCATGTGGAAGTTTTGGAGCCAGTGCTGGTCATCCCACTGCTCTATGACCAAAGAGTCCCACCAGTCCAAACTGGTGGTGTGCCTCCAGAGCTTCCTGTCTACTGTGGGATGCGGCTGCAAATGTATAGCTCCTGCAGCCAGGATGATGGTCCTGATGACGACCTCGGGATTGACCTTGCTGAGGAGCAAGAAAGCAGCTGCTAGGAATTGCAGCACAAGTTGCAGCATATCCTTGTGGAGCCATCACAAGCCCAGGGGCAGCTCTGACTGCATGGCACCCAGGGACCAGCTGCATCGTTTGCCAATGCAGGGCAAGCATAGTGGGTACTTCAAGAGCTTTGCTGTCCCTTGCAGGTTAGGGGAGCCCGCAGCATGGGCAGGGGTCCCTTTAAGTGCACCTCTCCGTAGGGATCTGGCACTGGCTCTTGAAAGGAACTGGTGACCTGCAACCCTGACTGACATAGTTCCGGGTGGCTGTTTTGCCAGGAGAATGTCCCACCTGTATTGCCACTCTCTGTCGGCAGAGCAGATGGCTCTTTCAATGCACTTTGGTGTCTGGGCTCATTCTGTCAACAGAAGTTTTGTCAGAAGATATCTTCTAATAAAAGCTTCTTTTGACAGGCTAAGATGCTACAGAACTCCTTATTTGTGAAGCTACAGACTAACGTGTCCACCCCTCTGAAACTACTGGACAAAGCAATAATTCTTAGTTATCACGCTATACATTCAAAAGATGTCTTTCTTCACTGTTATTTATTAAGGGTTAACAATGCATTCATTGCTATATAATGCACAAATATGAAGAAAGTCCTACAGTTTCTGATGTTCACAGAAAATACAGGTCACAGTGCCATATCTCGAAAAGTGTGCAAAAGAAGGAGGGCCCAGGGCAATTTTTGGTAATTTTTTTTTAAATATCCCAACCCTTCCTCTCAGTAAGATAGCAGTGGGAATGGGGCTTTTTGTGAAAAAGTGTTCATAGACTTCATGAAACAAGTAGGTCACTAGGTGGAATGTGAGAGCCTGGGGAAGTCTGATGTTTTATCCACGTTTCTTATGCATGAGTGAGACGCATACATGGAAGTGCAAGAAGGGAATGAAAAAATGCAGTGGCACAGACATCGCTGACAGTTGTGAAGGGGGAAATAAGGTTTAATAGACTGAATTTTAGTCATGCAGAACCTTGAAAAGAAGAATCAGGTAAGCTAATGAGCTGAAGATTTCAAAGAGAGAAGAGATATGCTCAGACCAAAAAGCAAGGATGACAACTTGTATTTTGACATTAGGCAGTGTGACAAAAGTCCCAGGCTTGTCCTGGTCAGGTCCCGCGCTATGTGGCGGTTTAAAATGCAGCCTCAGAGGCCCGCTGTGTCTCCTGCTCTGCCTCCTGCTCTCAGAGACGCTTGGGTCACAGCATCACTGAGCCACTCTCATAATCAGCTAGTCCAAAATACAGTCATTAGAGGAGGGGATCTCTAGGGCTGCTCTGAGGTGTGGGGTGGTCTGGGGGGAACCCGGACCCCTTCCACACATACGGGGTTCCAGCCCAGGGACCCTAGGCAGCTGCAAGGGGCTTGCCTCCTTGGGCCTTCATGGTGCAACAAACTGCCTCCCTGGGCCATTTCCACCAGACACTTCCCCAGTACCTTCCTCAGGTAATTGCAGCCCTCTCTTCTTAGGAGCCCTCCTTCCACAGTCCTTGTCCATCCTCTATGTCCTTCCCCCCTGCTTACCTGAAAGAAACCCTTTTGAAGGGTTCCACAGGCCTTCTGCAGATAAGCCTCAGTCTCTGGAAAACAAAGACACACTCCCAGCTGCCACCAAATCTCCCCTCCATGAGGCTGCTGTAGCCGGCTGCAGGCCAGGGTCTATTACAGCAGTGACGTGATTATTAGGGACTTCAAAGAGAAGAATGATGCAATAATTAAAATGGAAGTCACCAGATTATGAACAAGTGTTTTGACTTTCAGACACAAGAGGAAGAGTGGTAAGCTGCAGAGGAAGCAGGAGCACTATTTAATGACCTCTTGCATGTATGGGAATTAGAAAGAAGATTTAAAGATAACTTAAGGACTATGGATCTGTGTGACAGGGAGGAGGAGAATAGTATGTTCTTCAGCAGTGGAGAACAGAAGAGATATAAGTTGCTTTTGAAGAAACCATAAAGAGCTAATTTCTGGCTATATTTAGAAAATATATGGAATGCATGGATAAACAGCAAGGGTAACACAGTCCTTTAGAAAGTCAGTATTTATAAGCTTACAAAGGAAAAAGAAAAGTTTAAAATGGATTATATGATTAATGTAATACTAAATACCTGCAATGTAATCTTAATTTGATGTTTTAAAACATAACAACTTACCAGCTTGATAGACAGCTGTAGTTTTTAAGACTTCTCTACAGAAGACATATACTTTGTAATTTGGAGGAATTGAATAACAAACCTTAGGTGTAGGGTGACTTTTTGAGGAGTAAAGGGACTTCAAAGTAGTGCAGGTACTTAAAGTGCCCATGGCTACACACATGCCGGCACTTCAAAGTTGCTGCAGGGGAGAATTAGCCTAATGAAGTGCTGCGTATTCACCGGAGCACTTCATTCGCAATCTTTCATTGCCCTGATTAACATGCCCCCTTCGAAGTGGAGGGCAAGTGTAGATCAAATCTATATGAATTAAAATGACCTATAATTTATAACCAGAATATACAACCTATACAAGCAGTTAATTTATGTAAGTAAAGTACAGATTATCATCTACCACTTTAGATTAATCAACTGCCAGTTTGCAAGTGTTAAGGCCAGTACCGTAGTTATCTCTTTGTGGTTGAAACATCTTTTACACGGTATCTAAAAATAACACTTTTAAAAACCACAGTCAAGTGACAAATGTAAAGGCTCTGAGACTTGCAGGAGTTAAACTTCCCTGTTAGATCCCAGCATCTCTTAATATCTTGCCTGTTCAATATTTCCTATATAAACATGTGCATAGTTTTTGAAATTGAAAACTTTGTGACTTCCAAACAAAAACAAGTACGATATTACAGAATAATCAATTACCAGATCATTGTAACTTCTGAGGAATTCTTCAGAATTATGACTATGTTGTTTTCTCCCACATAAAATTTCTGTACCTACACTTTATTCAACCAACTTAAAGTGTTCTATTTTCAGTGTGTTTTACCCAAAGATCAGGACTTAACAGCCTAGTATATCAGGCTCCCTCATGCACATAACAGTTTTCTTCCAACTGAAGAGAGAATTATCTTTTCTGTTATTTGTACACTAATTTCCCTATGATAACTTAAATGAAACTAATTATGAAACTGCTATTAAACATATGGAGATATGCATCTCATGGAACTGCAAGGGACTTCAGGAGGTCATTGAGCCCAGTCCCCTGTCCTCTTGGCAAGACCAAGCACCATCACCCCCCCTTCTTTTTTTTTAAATCTATTTGCCCCAGACCCCTAAATGATCCCCTCAAAGACTGAACTCACAACCCTAGGTTTACCAGGCCAATGCTCAAACCACTGAGCTATGCCTCAAATATATACTGGAGTTAAAGTTTACCCCCTCTTGTTTTCTTACATTAAGAGTTTGTGTGCATAGTCCAAATGACCACTAATCACATTTTATTCTGTGGTGAAGTTACTAACAATTTAAGGTCTCTTCAGCTGACAAATGAAAATCCTAACTCAAGATCACTTGGAGGAGGACTGCCATTTAAAGCAGTTGCATCTCACATTAAATAAATTTTTCACTGCCATCTTGAAAGATTCAAAGAGTCATGTCCAATTCATAGAGTCATGGAAGAGACCTCAGAACTCCACTGAGTCCAGCCCCCTGCCCAAAGCAGGACCAACCCTAACTAAATCACCCCTACCAGGACAGGACTTTGTCAAGCTGTGATTTAAAAACCACTAGGGATTGAGATTCTACCCCCTCCCTAAGTAATCCATTCCAGTGGTTCACCACCCTCCTGGTGAAATAGTTTTTCCTAATATCTAACCCAGACCTTCCCAATTGCAACTTGCACTGCCATCTGTCTCTACTGAGAACAGCCTTTCTCCATCATCTTTGGAACCACCCTTCAGGTAGTTAAAGGCTGAGATCAAATCCTCCCTCACTCTTCTCTCCTGCAGACTAAACAAGCCCAAATCCCACAGCTTCTCCTCATAGGTTATGTGCTCCAGCCCCCCCAATAATTTTTGTTGCTGTCCACCAGACCCTCTCCAATACGTCCACACCATTTCTGTAGTGAGGGGCCCAGACCTGGATGCAATATTCTAGATGTAACCTCACCAGTACTGAATAATGTGGAATAATCACTTCTCTACATCTGCTGGAAATGCACCTCCTAATGCACCCTAACATGTCATTAGCCTTCCTGGTTACAAGGGCACACTGTTGACTCAAATCCAGCTTGTCATTCACAGTAATCCTCAGATCCCTTTCAGCTAAAATGCTGCTCAACCAGTTAGTCCCCAGCCTATAACAGTGCTTGAGATTCTTCCTCTGTACCTTCTGACTTTCAGATTAACATCCAATACACTGCCCTTTCTTCCTAATTCTGTCAACTAAGGCCAACATATTCATTATTGGTTTTGGCTTAAGAAGGAATTTACTGGTTTAATGTCTCTGTGCAGGAATCCCACAGAATGAATGCTCTCAATAGACTCAAGAATCTGCTTTCCCAGGCGCAGGGTGGTACTGATGGTGAAGGTTCCTCGAGACTGGCTCCGACGTAGATCTGCCAAATTACGACCCTAATCAAAAACAAAAATCATTTTCAGAAGCAGTCTCAAAAACAGTATTCACAAGTAATATTAATAAATTCTTTGCTATTCTTCAACTGAGACAAGGTGAGTTAGATAATATTTTATATTGGACCAACTTCTTTTGATGCGAGAGACAAGCTTTTGAACATACACTTCTCTCACCATCAGAAGCTGATCCAACAAAAATACTACCTAGGTCACCTGCTTCCTTAATATCCTGACACGAACATAGCTACAACACTGCATGCTTTTCTTAAATTGTTCTTAAGAAATACATCCAAGGACATACCAACTTTGCTCCTCAAAGACATCACATCTAACAGATTCAGTTTCCAAGTCCAGAAGGACCATTATGATCATCTAATCTGAGCTTGTATATAACAGAGACCAGAGGAACTTCCCCAGAATAATTTTAGAGCATATCTTTTAGAAAAGCACCCAATCTTCAGTTAAAAATATTCAGTGATGGAGATGTTCTACATGTAAATGAGAATTTCTCCAAACATTTCAGAAATTAAATTTCTAAACTGTTTTTGAAAACGTCACTTGATGTCACTGATTCCAGATAATCTGAACTACAGATTACTCACCTGATATGCCCACAGTACTGTTGCCTTATTACAAGAGGAGAACAAAGCTTCAGTCTTTTGGAGACTGGTTAATACAGACCCAAAAACTTTAATACAGCCCTACACTTTTTAAATGTATGAGTTCTTCATCTGTTTAAAAAATATAACAGCCCCCCCAAAAAAACTAACAACAATTCACATCCCCAAAAATTAGAGGTGTTGATAGTCCACTGAACAATGGCACATGGTTACTGCCTCTGTCATGACTCTGGCAGATGAGTCATGCTGCATGCAAGGAAGCTTGTACATCAGACCCAGCTGCATCACTCCCCAGATCTCTTTCAATTTTTTCTGACAAAGAGATCAAATTTTTGTGTGCTTATCTTTAGGGGTCACTTTTGCTCTACCATGGTGGTGCTTTTCATTTACAGCTGCCACTGCCAAGGATCTCAGCATGGAATGTTGAAAAAACTGCTAAGATCCCTGAGGGGGAATTTAGTACTTGCATTCTCAGTACTTTGCTACTGGCATGAAAGATTACAGAAATTTGGCACAAAGTTTTAATAGGCTGTGCAACTTTCTCATTTATAGGGAGAGCAACATTCCCTGATGTAGCCAGAAGTAAAATGTCTATGAGCTTATGTATATTTTCTTAAATAAGCTCTATTTGTATCCCCAGGATGTAGCCATTCTTTTCAGGAGCTCGTTAGCCTTAAAATCGTTTGATGCTAAGGGAAATGGTTCCAGTGCCTCTTCCAGAGAGAAGGTGGAGGATGTAGTCAAAGGAGGTAAGCCAGAACCCTCCTGGAGCTAGTCAAGAACTTCAGATCTAGAAAGCCTGTCCAAAGACCACCTCATCAGTGATGGTCAGAACAAGGATCAAGAGGCCCACTGGAGTCACATGGGGAGTTTTTATTGCTCAGGGATATACTTCTCTCACATAGCGCTCCTCTGTACTGACTTCTCCATCCAATATTGACAGACCGCTTGAAGCTCACCTTCTCAAGTACAAATTTTTGTAATGCAACTGGAACAATTATCTAGCCTCTGGAAGCATCCACCACAGTACCTAGTACAGCCAATTGTGGGGCTTGTATAGTACTGAAGGTCAATTATGCCTGAACCAAGCCCTAAAATGCATTGATCTATTCTTATCAGAACAACTCATATGAGAGGGTAACAAAGACTGGAGAACAGCCTGGATTTCCTGTAGTGGATGACATAGGAGCCCACTTCAGGCTCTGAGGAAGAATATTAGTACCCTTCTGGCCAGGTAGGCACACTGCCAAACATCATTTGAGATAAGATTCAATCTCTTTGAGTAGGCTACAACCACCTCTGGGGCGTAACATTTTTCAGTACTATGTCCTGAGTGGGAATGGTTCCTGATGATTTCAAGGCCAGATTCAGAGTGAAAGGATGTGTTGCTGGACACCAGTATGGGAAGCAACTTGTGCACATCGTACACATCGTGCATGTACGATGTCCTTAGCAAGACAATAGTGGTCTGAATAACTGATGATGGCAGTACTGAAAGGCTCAGGAAGTCTCAGCCACATAAGCCTCTATGGTGATCCGTACCAAAATAAGCCTTTCCTCAGTGATGATTAAGGGCAATGGTTTCTGCACCTGCTCTGAAGAAATAGCCATTGTTTATGGTCCCAACTGAGAGCTGGAATCCATGGCGCTGTCCTGGTTGAGACACTAGAAAAAAGCACCAAGGGCAGCAAGATGGAGGGTCTGCTCTATCTTTGGTACTGGAGGGGGTAACCTCTGCAAGTGAAGAGTCCAGCACTGAGATTTCTGACACTGTAGAAACTGTTCCTTTCTTTGACTTCAGATGCTGAGAAGAATCTGAGCACTTATATTTCTTCAAAGAATGTTCTAATGAAGGAGTTTATTCCTCTCCCTACTTTCTGGTAAGGCAGGCTCCTGGATGGGGCACGACTCCCTCCAACTGACCCATGCAATACCCGTGCTAGGTGATGGGCAGCTTTTGTAAGGATGCACCCTCAGGGCATTTATCTCTTTACTTCCTGAATGCCTCCTTGAAGCCCTGGCAAACCAGACATGTATGCTTCATGTGACTATCCCCATAGAATTTGAGGCAGAAAAGAGTACCACTTACACACATCAGTTTGCAATACCCTGAACAAAGTTTAAACCCAGAAGACCTAGGCATAGGTTCCTCTGATGTTGGGCAGTGCTCTGAACAAAGGAAGAAAGAAATGGAAAAGGAAAAATAAAAGCCCAAAATGAATACCATTCAACGATCATTCAAGCAAAGCACTTACTGCATGCTCACAAAGGAAAAAATAGCTGCATGCTCTGATGCAGTAAAAAGTGAGAGGTGGGCAAGGTGGCTCCACACTTTATACCCTTGGTTTGAAGCACAAGGAGCCCAGGATCCAGGCGTAGCCATCCCCACAGATACTGCTAATGAACATATCCTGCCATGAATGCATAATACACCTAGTCTAATGGACATATATCACCACCCAGAATAGGTCTTTGTATCCTCTGCATTGAGTTTTAACTTGTACAAGAAGTTTTTCTTCATCATAGTATTTTCACTAGAAAAGTGATCAACAACATATACTGAAAAGACTAATTTATTCCAGAAGCAGTTAGGCACATTTTAAGCTATCCTCCAACTTCAAGTGATAGAAGCTCTCTCTGAAAACATCCCACCACTTTCACTACAATAATCAAGAAGTTCTGAAGAGCTGTGAGATTTCACCTTCTTTCTGGAAGATGATGGTAAAAATGTGAAATATTTTGTTTACTGTGGCTCATCACTCCACCATAACAATAGCCTGTCTTCGACTATGCACTAAAAATAAGCTAATAACTAAATATAAAGATAACTAAAAAACTCACTTACTTCTGATTTTTAACAGCATATCTTTCAGGTCAGACTAAATACAAGTTTGGGGGGAAAAACAAATTCTTATAACCTATTTAATTCGACTCACCTGCAGTTGCATGACCACATAGTTAAACCTGTCATTCCTTCCACAGCCAATGAATCTACATACATGATCTTTCCCTGGGGGGAGAAAAAGAAAGAAGTTAGCCAATAATATCTAAATTTCTCTCTCTTAGTTTAGATAACCAATAAAATATGCAACGTGTCTAAAGTGCCTTTAACAAACTTAAAGAACACATTCACACTAACACTGCAGTGAACCAGTAGCAGCTCTGCTTCCAGTAAGACAAAACTTCTCCCACAAACACCAGCAACTTTAGACTATGTCTACATTAGAGGGCTTTGTTGGCAAAACCCGCAGAATGTCCAGATTCACAGTGTGTTCCACAGCACTTTTGCTGACAGCTGTACCCTGCTCCCTGTGAGGAATAACGCCTCTGTTGACAGAAAGCCAGTCTGGATGTGCTGGGGGTCCTTCTGTTGACAAACAGGGCTTCTGGGACACTGGGCAACTCTGTCTGCTGTGCTTCTGGTTGGCCATTATGCCGACAGAGCAGCCTAGCAGTCCGGCCACTCTTTGTCAACAGAAATGGTGTCTTAATCCAGCTCCCTACAGTAAAGAGGAAATATGCTAAAGCAATTTAAGAAGATAAAAAGAACCAGACAGGCTGAATCCACAGATCTGTTCCATGAATATGAATAACCAGCCAAGAAAAAAAAAATGGCAGATCCCAGTGCCAAAGAGAAGAATCAGTGGGAAAATATCTAGAAATAGAAACCACTACCACCAGTCTGCAGAACATATTAAAATTCATTCTGAGGGCTTGGAGATGTTGAACTGGATGCTCATTATCCTCCAAAGAGAGAATGGGTGAGAGCAATGAGGTTTGAAAAAAAATGTAAATTGGACTACTGGGGCTGGGGAACTAAGTACAGCAGCAGCCATTTGGAAAGATCACACAAACAAAGGAGAAGCATGGTAGTGGCCATCCTGAGGGGGAGAGACAACAAGAAAGAAGGAATGAACAAGAAAATTTCAAGGCCTGGGAAAGGAAAAAAAAAAATCCAATTCAAAGATCCGTGTTCTCCCAACCCCCAAAAGAAAGAAAACCAAAGATATGGCTATGAAAGATAGTAACTGCCCCCTCAAACACTAAAAAACACAAGTATGGAGACTCACAAATCACTAAGTCGGTCCTGAAAGATATGCTGTTAAAAATCAGAAATATGAATAAGGAGATGAAGGACAAGTTCCATCCTTACATTAAAGATAAAAAATTAAATTAATGAGATTAATGGAAAATATTGGAAGTGGAAACAAGATTAAATCTAGATGAAAGAATCCCAATAATGTAAAAAAGGGGAAAAGAGATAGAATTACAGCTGAAATACATGGAAAATGTAACACAAGTATAACACAAGGATTAAAGATATTCCAAAGGAAACTGAAGGGAGAACTGTGTTGAATGCGTTGTATGATACCACAGGCCAATGAGACATTAAAACTGTAAATAAAGATTATTCATAATGAACAGGCTCACAGATTCCTTCCCCCAGGAACACAGAAACTTCCTGACCAAGAAGTGTGCACCTTCTGTCTACGGTGCTACAAGACAAGAATAAAATGCTAAGGCAAATAGAGAGAGAGAGAGAGAAATGAGAAATGATTCTTAACCAGCCCATACATTTTTTCCCCATATACAGAAATCTCAGCCTTTAAAAAAAAAGATAACAACAGCACATTTCTTAGAAAGAACCATATAAGATACAAATAGAGGTTTCCCAATTAGATTCTCTTTTCAATGGAAAGATAGATATAGGTATATCTCAGATCCAAACCAGTATTTCTAGACATGTGAATGGGCAAATCAGTTCAAGAACAATCTGAATGGGAAACCACTGAGAAGCAGTGAGATCAAAAAGAGCCAGAAAAGCTCAAAAAGATGCATCATCACGACAACAGGACACTCAAAAAAGCAGGAGAAACAGTCCTGATGTAAAAGAATAAGATTAATAAATAGACTACAACATTATAATAGATAATGGATATTATACCCCTGTGGTTATAATTATAAGGGATTTGTTAAAAGAGAACTAGACTGTATAGCTTGGAGAATACGGGAGAAAGTTTTAAAACTCAAATGATATAATAATACTATAATGTCCTTTGTTATAAATATGTTTGACAAGATTAGACAAAGCTTGATTCCTAAGAAATATATATGTAAAAAAAAAAAAAGACATCCACTCCCCAACAATAGACTATGAACATGTCCCTGAGCTCAGGCTCCCATAGGAAGAGGGAACATGGTGACAACCGACCAGTGCACAGGGAATAAAGCAAGGTCTAAGATAATAGAAAGATGATAAATAAATATTAGTATAAATAATAGAAATATGATAAATATTGTTACATGTTTTAATATAAAATGTTAGGGCATAGAATTTTAAAGTTTAATACAAATCAGACAATGTCTAGGCACAAAAATACAGCTGTTGAGGAAAGGAAAAGCAATATATGCAGTAGTATTACACTTATTGTGTGCATGATCAGAACTGTATCAACATGTATAAAATACCTAGCTGGATGGTCTCCCAGCTTTTAACACAGAGCAATATAGTTGGTGAGAGAAGACATGGTACTTATGAGTGAGTTTATTAATGAAGGGGATGAATAATCCAACAAAAAGGAAAAAAGGTATTCTGCTCACTTGGGAAAGGACTTTCCTGATATCGTCTATTTACATGAAGCTCCCATGAAAAAATAGGATGATTAACACTGAAATAGTTCTTGGACACAGCTATATGTCTCTCCAGAGAAATTAATCAAAGGCAGCAGCAATTCTCTTCACTAAACACTTCCCTTTTACTGTTTCAGCACAACTCATAGATTTGGAAGGTAGCGATATTTCAATTAAGTTTCCAAGGATTAGTTTTTTAGTGGTAAAATGTTTGTGAATATCAATTTCATTGAACCCATAAAAACTAAGGAGAAAATATTTGCATCAAGAACAATCAAAATTTATAGACAGGCAAAGTGAGAAAAATGGTGCTTGAGAACTTATGAAAGCTGGTTTAAGGATATTTACTTCGCAGATGTTGACAATTTGTATTTTAATGATTATACAGCTTTAACTTTTTGAATCACAACATCCATTGCTGTTAAGTAATTGTCTGAGTCTCCCATCGTCTCATGCTCCCCACGTAATTTTCTGTAACTGAGAAAATTAAAGTAAATAAAAATCTAAAAAAATTCTAAAACACGATATTTTAGTTATGAAACTTAACTAGATAAAATTCAGAAAAAAATGCTTAAAATAAACATCAGTGTCTGTAAAAAATTAAATAAGTGCAAACTGAATTCTGACAAGCCTAATTCTAATTAAGGGCCCCTTCTCATCAAAAAAGCTAATCTGGAATTTATAAATTTGGTCCAATCAGAACCCCTTCCTATATCAGAATAGGAAACTGGATGGATTCAGTGGAAAAACAAATGGCTTTGGGAACAGAATACACATTTTCTGTACATTTGTATTTCTATACATTTGAACAAGATACAAATCAGAAATATATAGAAGGAAATACTTAGGAAGAGATCATTCGAGTAATCTGGGATTCTGGAAAGGAAATAATAAGAGGGATCCTTAAAGAAAGCACCATGCCTCAATACTGAGAAATAATGGAACCCCAGTTGTCTCCCTCCTTCTATGCCCTGCTGTCACACCTGTCCTTATTTAAATGAAAGCAGAGGAAATGTTAGGTAACATTTTTTTCAAACACTGTTACCCAGAAACATTAGTCATCTTTTAATGGCTGAAAGTGTTATTTATTAAGTCCCCAAAATTAATTTACATATAATATCACTTCATAAGAAAAAGTTTGCAGCCAGCTTCCAAAATTCAACTGTGTATCTTCTCTGCTGAAGTCTGCAGCTAATGAGCTCTCAGCTCAAATATTTACAACTTCTTTTATAGTAGATGTGGCATTCTGGAGGAACATATTTGGAGATGTATTACTGCAGTATTACTGCATTTGCTTTTTCTGCCAAGGGCAACACAGGTGTCCAAAAGGTTTTAACTGGAGCAATAACTCTTTCCAGACAGTTTGACATAGGATTTTGAAAATGATACAGTGTGGACAGAAGCCCTGTTAACATGGGTAAGACAATTAAGTTTTACAACTATTGTTACACCAACTTGGGTGTATTTGGTTCTAAAGCCTTTTTGCTCCGAGCTACATGAAGTAGAAGATTGCATTATAGCCAGATTAACAAGAACAATCTGCTTTAGCTGCTTTAATTTAAAAAGCAGAGGTACGTTTAAAAATTTATACAGCACTCCATGAGCAAAGTATAAGAGACCTCTGTTTCCTCTGATAGAAAATGAAGTGCCTCCAGCATTATCTGGATTGTTGTTAGATTAACAGCCAATTCCAAATGCAGACTAACATCTGACCCCCTAGAAAGTCTATATAAAGATTTTGTATGGAAATAAATTGTTTCAAGCTCATAGACCCAGACAGGGACTTTGCAGATTTCATCTTCTCCCACAACTTGTCTTCTCAAGGTATAGACACTCAGACCTGAGGCAAACAAATTCACAAATTTTTGCCTCAGCCTCAACAGTGAGACAACTCCTAAGAAACATCTCTTAAGGGAAACAGATATATACAAGGCCTTTGTGACTGAAATATCTAAGGGAGCCTAAGGTAATGTTTGGATATCCCTTGGTCTTCCATGAGTAATTCCAGAAACTCAGTTTTTGTCTCAAGAACATACTAGTTTTAAGTGAAACAGTCTCTCTGTCCATAACTACCCAATAATTAGAATCTCCTAAGTCTTGAGCAGCCAAGAAATAACCTTTCATCAAAACAGCTAGTTACTTTGAACGTATATTCATAGAGTCTAAGGTAACATCTTCTATTGGACCAGCTTCTGCTGTTGAAAAAGACAAACTTTCAAGTTACTTGGCTAAATAAAAAATACTATCTCACCCACTTCATCATTCTAACATCCTGAGACCAACACAACAACTACTACTGCACTCCATACACAGAGAGTGAAAACACCATCATAGCTCCAAATCTTATTTTTTATAGCATAAACCACAAATCAGGGTAGGACAGAATGCTTAAGGAATATAAATGAATCCATCCAAGATTTCACTGAAGATTAGATATAGACTGAGAGTGGCCATCCAAGGCCAGTATTGCTCCTGGAAAGAGACACACTTCTTGAAGCCTAATGTAGGCATTTTAACAAACAATAAAACTGTTCATGACTTTAGTTCTTACAATTGTAAATGAGAAGAACTGGTTGAACAGGCTATTAAAATTACTAACTTTACTGAAAAACTGTTATACGCCTTTTTTTTCCCTAAACTGTAAAAGCTATGACTAGTAAACACAAAACTACAACTATTAACTTGGTAAGAGAAAACTACGTACAACAAATAAAGATCAGAACTCTTTTTCAGACGTGCTACTGAGGAGAACAGGAGAAGTGCACCTAAAGCCGAGAGCAGTTCAGAGGAACTGGCTCAGACCGGACCGCGCACGTGACTAGAAGCTCCTGAGCATGCGCAATCCGAACAATAACTACTTTGCAAATCTCCGATCTGCGGTGCTGGAGCCAGCCCGACACCTGATGTGGAGCACACCTGGGGACCACTCAAAGAAGAAAGGAGGAACATATGGAGTCCCCTAACCCTACGAGCTAACATATACCAGATACTTCTGGAAGCCATGCAGAACCAAGGAAGTCAGGGTACTTGCCTTAGCCCTGCTGCACCAATTTACCAGACTTTCAGTGGCTTTGTCAGTGGTGCTGACTAGAGCTGCCAGGGTCCCTTTTCGACCAGGCATTCAGGTCAAAAAACAGCTGCCTGGCAACCCTAATGGAAAATCATCATGTAATGGGGATATTTCTAATGGGATTATGCAGGGTTTAGTAATTGGCCTGAGCTGCTTTAACATTTCCATCAATGATCTGGAAATAAATTAAAAATCATAGCTGATGAAATTTGCAGATGACAAAGATTGGCTGAGTTGTAAAATAATTATGAGAATACTGCATTCACACACAGAAAAATTGATCACTTGGTAAACTGGGCCTCTTCAAACAAAATGTGCTTTAATAAAATCAAATGCAATATCATGTATCTAGAAACAAGGAATGGAGACCATTTCTACAGAATAGGTGAACATATCCTAGAAAACAGTGATCCTGAAAAACATTTAGGGGTCTTAGTGGACAAGAAACTCAACATGAGTTCCCCGTACAATGCTGTTGCAGTACGAGCTAATGCAATCCTTCGCATTATAAACAGTGGAATGGTGAATAGGAATATGGAGGTGATTTTATCTCTGTGCATGGCATTGTTGAGACAGATACTAGAAGACTGTGCATAGTTCTGGTGTGCATATTTTAAAGAGGAACCTGAAAAAAATCTAAGAGGATGCAGAAAAGGATCATAAAATGATTGGAGGGGTGGGAAAAAAGGCTTACAGTGAGAGATTCAGAGAACTTAGTACGTTTAGCTTATCAAAAAGGAGGCTGAAAGTGGACTCGATTACAGTGTATGACCTCCAGTACAGGGAAAAAGTACCAGTGATTGAAGACTCTTTAATTTAATGGAAAAGGCTTCACAAAAATCAATGGCTAAAAGATGAAGCTAGACGCATTCAAATCGGAAATTCGGCACACATATATAGTTTTAAACAATGAGGTGATTAATCACCGGAATAAACAATAAAGGGCAGTGGTAGACTCTCCATCTCTTGTCTTCAGATCACGACTGATGTCCTTCCAGAATATATACTTTAACCAAACAAGTTATTAGGCTCGAAACAGAGGGCTGGTGATGAACAAGAGGACAGACTAGATCAATGGTTTTCAACCAATATGCCAGGACAGTCTGGTGTGCTGTGAGAACTCTCCAAGTGTGCCATGAATTTCATTAATTTCCCTTACCACAGCACTTTGCGGAGCCACCACAGGGGAAACTGATGACCCTGCACCAGCAGAAGCTCAAGCAGCAAGACTTCCTGAGTCCCAGCTGGCATGGGGTTGGTCAATTTCCCCCTCTGGGGGCTCACTGCAGACATACCATGAGGGGAAATACCAACCTGCAGGAGCCTACTCATGCTAGGGGCATCTAAAATGCTGCTTCCAAACTCAGAAGGGCTGGTGGAGAGCTCGCCCCACTTCTCTCCTGTGGCAAGAAGGGGGAGGGAGAGAGGGTAGGAGTCTGTTAAAGCTGGGACCTGGTTTAAACGTCACGTCCCAGCTCCAACAGGCCGGTGGGGAGGGGAGCCTGCTCTCTGGAGACACCTCCCCTCCACCCTGACTTGCCCACCATTTTGTACACTGGCAGGTCCAGGTTTCCCACAAACCCAACTAAGTTACTATTTACTCTTCTTTGCATTTTGCTCTGATCCATTGATTTTCAATTATTTGTCAGTTCAATTTTTTAACAAAAATATACTTTTAAAATATTGTTACAAACATGAAATTTATAACGTGGAAAGCTGAAATTCAGACACCTGAATTGAATGCTGCATGTGGAACAGATGTAGGGCTATCAATATGTAGAAATAGTTGAGTTGAGCAGATTTTGAAAATATGTCTGTGCTTGCTATCAAAGATGGTTTATTGTATGGTGGATTTGAAACACTAATGCATTTGATGCTTGTTGCATGCACTACATTCTTGAAAACCTCTCTAGTAAGACCATAACTATAGTAAATGTGACGTTTATGAGCAGTCAATTCAGATGAAAAAACGGTTGTGCTGTGGAATTGTTTCTCTCATTGAAGTGTGCTGACATTCAACTTTCTCCATTCCATAATGCCATCCCAAAGTGTGGTGTGCACCAGATGACACACACATCCCTATTTTGGCATGAGCCCACCTTGACACAGTGTACATCAACAGAAAGGGCTAGTTACCTATAATTGTGCAAGGACTAGTCAATCTCTTGGAATCAGTGCTACCAGTGTAGGCTAATCCAGGGAAAATGCATCAAGCTTGCATTTGTAAGAACATAAGAATAAGCTGCATGAAGGGATATTGCTTCCTAAACAGTGGACTACCACTGGCTATCCTGAAATGCCAATAGAGAGTGCAATGGACCCAGCCTACTCCTTGCTCCGCTAATTCATGAAGCTATATGCTGGCCACAAGGGAGCATGGGAACAGAGGGGGCAAAGGGACATATGCCCCCCAAACATTGTGGGGTAAAGGAATAAGCGGCCAACAGTCACATGGCCTAGGGCACTAGCAGAGGATTGTGTGACAGCATTAAGGGTCAGGCTTGCCCGCACACTCATTGGTGGCATGAAGTAGAATGACATGACCCTCACCCTGCTTTGCTTCCCTGACTCTAGGCAAGTCACTCAGGGGAAGAGGCTTGCAGGAAGGGGTGGAACCATCCCCTGCACTCACCAGAGGCAGGAAGTGGAGCAACATGGCTGGGACAGAAGCGGAGCAGGCTGGAACTGGTTCGCTCTACTTCCCGCTACTACCGGAAAGTCCTTGCAGTTGGTGCCAGGTGTCACATGGGGCAGGGGGTTTGAAAAAGGAGTGGACCAGTGGGAGAGAGAGGGAGGAACAGGGTCAGGAAGAGGCAGGGAAGGAGCAGGGCTTGAGGGAAGAGGCAGAGTTGTTTGGGGCCTCGGCAGATGTGGGGAGGGTTCTGGACCCCATATCCTCCTAGGGACACCCTCTCCGGAACTAAGAGCAGCACATGGAGGAGTCACTTGGGGGATAGGGGTCATGATGCAAGTGCCCCACTTGTGTCCCTCCCCAGCAGCCACCAATACTGGTCACTTTCACAACACCAAGGAAAGATTTAAAATTACCTGCTCAGCAGCAGAAAGACTACTGAAAGTGCTTTTGGTAAATTGAAGAGATGCTGGTGATGTTTACTCACTAAATTGGACCTCTCCCTGGATCACCACATTGTAGTGATGGAGAAGATTGTGTGTTTCAATGACCCAAGAACCATGCTTCCTGAAATCATGTACTCCCTTAAGGCTATCCATGGTAGGATGGTCAAGGGCAACGTTTCAGACAAAGTGTGATCGAAGAAGTCCTCAATGGCAAAGCCGCCGAACTTCACATCAGATGTGAAATTTATGTAATGTAACAGCTGTGAAGGCAGATAAAGGCTGCAGCTGATAGAAGATCTCCACCGTCAGGACGTCGATGCCATTGGTTTCAAGTCCTCTAGCTGTGAAGGACAGCGTGGTGACTGTTGTGCACCATTCTTCCCACTCTAAAAGAAGTTGCACACAGGCCTCTTCAAGGTTTCACCAGAGTGATGTACAGCCATCATTGCTGTGAAAAAAGTTGGTTTAACATCAATATCACTGTCTTGTCCAAAATGAGAAGAGCTGATGGACAGGTGAGAGAGGAGAAAGGAATATACTTCTACTGAAAGAGAAAATCTTTGGATGAATCTCAATTGCATTGAGTGGGCTTTGGTATAAAGAACAAACTTGTGAAGTGCCTCTCTGAGACACCAGTTGGCATCAGTGAGCAGCTCATGACATTCTGACTGAGGCTCACTAAAAACCAACAGGGAACTATTGTGAGCTCCTATGCACCAACACTGGATACTGATGACTATGTGAAGGAAGATTTCTACTCTCATCTGGAAACCATTTAATCAGAGACCCCCTAAAGAAGATAAGATCATCCTGCTGGGGGATTTCAGTGCATGCTTTCCATGAGACTCAGACCTGTGGAAAGGAACAATGGAGAACAAAGGAGATGGCAAAAGTATCTCAAATTGAATTCTGATCTTGACCAAGTGTGATGAACACAAACTTATCATCATGAACACCCTTTTCTGACAAAAGGGCAAGCTGAAATAATTTGGAGATGTCTGTGGTCAAAGCACTTGTAACTTCTTGACTACGTCAGTCTATGTTTGAGATCACAGTGACATACTTCATAGAAGAGCAATTACAAGTGCTGATGATTGCTAAACTGATCATCACCTCATTCAATGCACAATGACAATAAAGATCACTCCCAGTAGAAGATGCAAAAGAGCAGGTCAGGTGCATGCTGAAGGTTCAAGATCTGAAGAACCCCATTAAGTACGATCACTTGAAAGCAGTCTTAAAAGAAAAGCTTCCATCAGAGTTTCCAGAAGAAATTGAGGAACCCTGGAGCCAGCTGAAAGCAATAATCATCAATGCCTGTGAGGAAGCCAAAGACTACCAAATCAGAAAACATCAGGACTGGTTTGATGAGAATGATGCTAAAATCAAGCAACTCATCAATGAGAAGAAAATGGCATTTTGAGGGTGGCCAAATGACATAAATTGTAATACAAAGAGAAGACTATGCCAAGGTGAAGGCAGAAGTCCAATGTAAAGACAGAGAACTCAAGAACAAATGGTGGACCAAGAAAGTGCAAGAACTCCAACATCTTGCAGACATCCGCAACACACCTGGTTTCTTCAGTGCTGCTAAGACTGTCTCTGGGCCAACTTATGTCATGAATCCTATTTGCTCTAAGGATGGACCCATGCTTCTGAAGCCATCAATTTTCACTGGAAAGAATATTTTGAAGATTTTAACCATAAATCCATAGTTGCTGATGAAGTTCTTGAATGAATCCCCCAATGACCTCTGAGGGTGGAGCCTGGAGACCCTCACAATTTGCATGAAGTATATAATGCCATTAAATAGATGAAGAACAACAAGGCAGGAGATACAGATGGACTCCATGTTGAAATCTTTAAAGATGGTAGAGCAGAACTAATTCAACAGCTTTACCTGATTATCCTTAAATCTGAATAAAGGAGGAGATTCCCAGTGAAACGAGGGATGCCCTGATTGTCATCCTCTTCAAGAAAGAGGTGAAAGTGGATTGTGGAAAATATTGTGGTCTCTCTCACCTTGCCACTGCAGGCAAAGTTGTGGCACAGATCCTTGTAACTCACCTTCTACCCTTGTAAGAAGAAATTTTACCAGGGTTGCAGAACTGTGGATATGATCTTCATAGCACAGCAGGTGCAAGAAAAGTATCTGGGCAAAACTGACCTTTGTATATGGCTTTCACTGACCGAACTAAAGCCTTTGATTCAGTGAATCACCATGCCCAACTGGTCCTGCTACAGTGCAGATGAGGAGAGGCAGAAGAGCAGCAAAAACTGCTCTGCACCTCTCCAACATCTGCCCCTTCTATGTTAAGGCCTGAAGCTCCAGAAATCGGTCTCATCAGCCACCAATGGACTCACAAATAGGAGGGTGACATGAAGACGTCCTACTCGCTATCAAGTGACTGCCATGAGAGATTTTCAAAGATTGGATGTCCTGAAAAAATATATCAATGCCCTTAAGTTGCTTCATGACAACATAAAAGTGACTGTTCTGAGTAGTACTGGCTCCTAGAGGGAATCTTTCAGAGTACCAACAGGGGTCAAACAGGGCTTCATCATCATCCCAACCATGCTTGTGGGTTTTACTCCCGTCATTCTTTACCTAATCACTGGAAAACTCCCAGCTGGTATTGAAATCACTTACAGAATTGATAGAAAGCTGTGTAGGCTTAGCAGGCTGAAAACTAAAGTAAGATTTCTGCCACATTTATCAAGAAACTTCAGTATACTGATAATGCAGTTTTTGCCCACTCTGAGAATGATCTTCAACTATCCCGAATGTGTGTGCCGATGCTTACACATCTTGGTCTCTCACTCAAGACGACCAAAGTGCTCCATCAGCTCTCTCCAAATGAGGTACCACATACTCCAATTATTAAAATCAATGGAGAAGTACTGGAGAATGTTGACCATTTCCTCTACTTTGGATGTCATCTCTCCTCCAAAGCAGATATTGATGGAGAAACATGCCACCATCTGAGTTGTACTAGTGCAGCCTTGCTCATCTACAGCATAGGATTATTGAAGATCACAACATTTGAAAAGATGCCAGACTTCTTGTTTATCAAGCCATTATTCTCCCGGCATTGCTGTATGGGTCTGAAACCTGAACAACCTACAGGCATCACCTCAGAGTCCTTCAGAGGCCTCATTAACGTTGCCTTCACAGATCTGAAGATCTAATGGGAAGTTGGACCACCAATATTAGTGTTCTGGAAGACGTAAAGACTGCCAGTATCAAGGCAATGATCATCCATCAGCAACTCTGCTGGACTGGTCACATTATCTGGAGGCCTGACACCATCGCCTACCAAAACTGGACCTGTTCTCTCAGTTGAAAGAAGAATACCATAATGTGGGAAACTAATGGAAGCAGTATAAGGTGTTGCTGAAGGATAATTTTAAAATGTGCAGTACTGACATTGGCACTTGGGAGACACTCACCCAGGATCACTCAAAATGGAGAGAAGTACTCCACTGCATTTTGAACTTGTCCAACAACAAGCTGAGGAGGACCACACATGCAAGAAGAAGGAGAGACTGGCTTCCAGTCATGGTCAACAGCTTCCCGCTGCACCTGAAAACATCTGTCCACAGTCTAATAAAGCTTGCGGTTCAAGTGCAGGCCTTACCAGAAACCTGAGGATCCACAGCTCCCATAGAAGATGATCAAACACTGCAACAAATGATTGCCATCACTACCTAGACTGGATCTCAGTGAGTAAACTATCCCAATAATTATGCTGGAACACTTATTACAGTGGGATTAGGCTTTTTGTGTCCTGCATAATATCCATTAAGTAAACGGTGAAATGCTGCTGCTGGGGGGGATAACAGAGGTGGAGAAGCTGTGTGCAGACTTTGAACAACCAAATACAAGGGTAACTATTAAAGCCCAACATGGAGCTATGTGATTGAGAGAGACTTTGAAAGAACATTTTAATGATCAACTAGTTCTGGGCTGCGAGATCTGGATGCTGCTAAGAATTATTACATTTATAAATATGATTTCATGTTTTCATGAAGCTTCGAATTATGTGGCGTTTGCTTCACATTTACAAGTACTGTGCGCTTTGAATAACTTTATGCAACATATTGTGAACTCAAAGATCATTTTATTCTCCCAAAATAGAAATTTATTGAGTGGCAAAAAAAAGGTGCAGAAAAACAACGTAATACAAACTTTTAACATACATGGAGTAGAACTTTGAAACTAGAAAAGGTATCAAAAATATTTCTGTTCATTTCACTGCACAAATATAGCATGTTATGACCATGCATATGTAAAAAACAGTTCTAATGAGTCAGTGTATGTCAAGCTGTAGTTCTCCTTGCTGTCCACAGCCATGGCATGATAGGAATAAGGCTATGGCTGTGAGATGTCATATGTATGCTGGCTGTAGGGAGCCACTACCATGCAGTTCTCTGAGGATAGCAAAAGGTGAGGAGCCTGAATTTTAGATGTGTAGGTCAACCAGGGATGGCAGCATTTGATTTGCTGCCTGAGAAGATCCATTATGGTCAAGAGCATCCCCCTCTCACTTCTTCCTACTGGAACTTTCTGCTGTTTGTTCAGTTCTTCTCCACGCTGTCTGCCTTATTGACTCTCTAGGCTCCAGTTCACAGTCTGAAGTAGATTTTGCTTGCCCAGTCTCAGCAAACACCCTCCTCAGTCCTCTTCTTTCTCCTCCTCATGAGAGTTAGGCTTTCTGCAGTAGTGAAGGGCATACACCCCTCCCAGGGCACCACAGCAGATTCTTCTGTTAAAAACACACATATGTATTACTGGATTTGGAGTCAAAACAGAAAAGAATTTTAAAAATGCCCATCCCTTTATAACCATAAACATTATTCATAAAAATATTTAATCAACACTTCAATTTTAGAATGCCTTTATATAGCACTATCATGGTGAAGGTGGCAAGGGGAGGGGAAAACTTTTCTGTTGCATAAAGCAATAACATTTTGGTCCCTATTCCATAGGTATGAATGTAGGACAGCGGCGCTGAATATTGGCACTATTTTACACAGTGTAGGAGTTTTTAGGTGAGCTCTTGCTCCTGTGGGTCACAAGTGCACAGACAACACAGATGCCAATGGCGTCCTGAAGCTGTCCAGGCCCATATGCCACTAGCTTGTTTAATGCAAGGGTGCCAGCTGAACTCATTACATAGGAAATTTTCCTACAACCGAAAAGGAAAATAAGGTAGCCATTTCTAAAAACCTTTGGAAGAGAAATGCAGAGTACAGGCTGAACATCTCTAATCTGGAACTCCCTCGTCCAGTAACTTGTGCAATCCAGCATGATTTTAGTTAGCTGGACAATCACTTATTATGGGTGTGACCAAGCTTTCCATGGTTCCATAAAATTTGCTTACAGCCACCAGTCTTCTCTTTCAGTGTTCTGTGCTGTTATTTAGCTGTAATTTACCTCTAAATGCTTTCTAAGAGTCCAGTAAGCAGGGAAAGTGTTGGTAATGTGTTAGACAATATTGACCTCCAGTGGTCCGACAAATTCTCTCGTTCAGCACGAGTCGGGTCCCAAGGGTACCAGATGAGAGAGGTTCAACCTGTACCTCTATGAAAATTTCACTGAGATCTCTACGGAGGATAAAAGGAATATCCACAGGTTCATAAACAAAGCTCTCTGCATGGCCCTCTCCTTGACCATCTCCCCTCACCCTAAGTCAACTGGGGAACGAAAAGCAGATGCCAGCCCTACTTCTGTTTATTTTATTTCTGCCTCTTCTCATATGAATTAAGAAACCAGGTGTCGATATCTCAGCTTATTAACTTGGGGATGGGCTAGTCATCTGCGTTTGCTGTAAGCTGTGTGCTTCTGTGGCCGCTCATGAGAATCAAATGCTGCCCAGCTAATAAGAGTGCCCAAAGCTAGGTTTTGTTTTTACTGGTGGTGCACATTCGCAAATGTCTCAGTGCACACAAAAATTATTCTGCAAATGGATGGAAAAAAATCCACATAGATGGAAAAGATTAGAGGAAACGTTCCTGGGCACCATCTTTACATTTAAACATTGTAAGGAAAGATGCATACAAACACTTACCTGGGTTACCTTCCACTTTTATCCACGATCGCCTGCTGGCAGTGGCTAGTCCGTAAAGAAGTCTCAACCAGGACTGGACTCACAGCGCGGCTGGAGCCACCTGCCACATCTCCCCATTTCTCCTCTTTGCTGTGTCTCAGACTCTTCTGAGTTATCCACAGTAGTCTTGGGGTCTCTGACAAGTTTGGCATGCAGCTGACTGCGTGGCTCAGCACCAGTTTTACTGCTGGCCTCCCTGGTCCTGTAATATGTCTGACAAATCTCCTTCACTTTCATGTGGTTATGCCCCTTTGCATGGGAGTTGCAGGCAATTTTTCATAGACTCATAGAACACTAGTACTGGAAGGGACCTCCAGAGGTCATCAAGTCCAGTCCCCTGCCCTCATGGCAGGACCAAGTACAATCTAGACCATCCCCAATGGATGACTATCTAACCTACTCTGAAATATCTCCACAACCTCTTTTGGTAATTTATTCCAATGTTTAACCACCCTGACAGTTAGGAAGTTTCTCCTCATGTCTAACCTAAACCTCCCTTGCTGCAGGTTAAGCCCATTGCTTCTTGTCCTATCCTCAGACGCTAAGAACATCATTTGTTCTCCCTCCACCTTGTAATCTCTTTTAGGTACTTGTGAACCACTGTTATGTCCCCTCTCAGTCTTCTCTTTTCTAAACTAAACAAGCCCAATTCTTTCAGTATTTCCTCATAGCTCATGTTCTCTAGACCTTTTTGCTCTTATTGCTCTTCTCTGGAACCTCCTCCAATTTCTCCACATCCCTCTTGAAATGTGGTGCCCAAAACTGGACACAACACTCCAACCGATTCCTAATCCGCACAGAGTAAAGCGAAAGAATGACTTCTCATGTCTTGCTCACAACACTCCTCCTAATGCATCCCAGAATCATGTTTGCTTTTTTGCAACAGTGTCACACAATAAGTTCCTGGACAATCAGGAAAGAGGAGTATTTCAAAAACAGTTTTTTGTTTTGTTTTTTCTTTTACGTTGGAAAAGCTGGATTCCCATCTCTTTGACCTCTTCGGCAGTGGAGGTTAAAATCGTGATGAGAGCAGTCACTCACAGTAACGGGGTATTGTGAGATGGCTGCTGAAGGTCTGTTACACTCAACACAGGTCATCCAGTGTCTATACTCGCAAGTAAGCTCATTATGGCTGGTTCTACTACATTGCTGTAATGGGGCTCTTATATTGTGCAGACACAACCATGAGTGTAGATTGTGGCAAGGTCAGTATCACTCCTGGGCTCCAGACCTCTGTTCAGTCCATAGTCCTGCAGTATGGTGCCTGCTTGCCCTCACCCAGGGTTTGGGCTGTGCTCCCTTGGCCCAAAGGGTAGCAGGTGCATACACCAATTCAAAGTGACTTACATCAATTATGTTGTACAGACTGGGCCTTAGTCTATAATAAGCCTACCATTATACCTTGTCTTAAATCTATAAAAAATTGCTATGGTCTTGCATAGTGCTGAGCTACAAAATTGCACTGAGAAATACAATACAAATAAGTACAAACAGCAAATCTTAAATAAAGGTGTAACATTTTCATAGGTTTTAAGAACAGAAGAGACTTTTGTAATAATTTATTCTGACCTCTTGCATAATATGGGCTACTGTATTTCACCACAGTAACTCCTGCACCAAACTCATAATTTTAGTTTACCAAAGCCTACCTTGTAAAGAGGGGAATCCAGTCTTGAATTAAAGAATTCAAACGATGGAGATTCTACAATCTCCCTTATTCAGTTGATCCAGTGATTATCCTCATACAGTTAGAAATTTCCACCTTATTTTCAATCTAAATTTATTTTCATCTTCCATCCATTCAGCCACATTAAGCTTTTGCTTGCTAGATTAAATGACCTATTACTGAAAAGATCCCTATGTAGGTATTTATAGACTAAAAGGTATAAAATAAGAAAAGCAAATACCTGACCAGTTGCTCCATTCTGATTTTGCTTTACTGCGTAAAGTTTTAATAGGGTCTCAGTGTAGACATGAATTTTTAGTAGTATAGTTAATTAGAGTGCAATGGAGCATACAAACCAGAACTGTGTGGCTATGTCTACAATAGCCCCCCACTTTCAAAAGGGGGATGCTAATGAGACACTTTTGGATATGCTAATGAGGTGACAATAAATATGCAGTGCCTCATTAGCATCATGGCAGCCACAGCACTTTGAAAGTGCTGCTTTTGATTGTGCGTGGCTCGTCTACACAGGGTCCTTTCCGAAAGGACCCCGCATGCTTCGAAATCCCCTTATTCCTATTCAAAGCGTGTGGGGTCCTTTTAAAAAGGACCCCATGTAGACAAGCCACGCACAATCAAAAGCGGCACTTTCAAAGTGTTGCAGCTGCCATTATGCTAATGAGGCATTGTATATTCATTGTGATGCCTCATTAGCATATCCTGAAGTGTCTCATTAGCATCCCCTTTTCAAAAGGGGGGGGCTAGTGCAAACACAGTCTGTATGTGGTATAGCTAAATTCACAACAGTATAATGTGCTAGCCTGAAAGCTCACCTTTTCACCACTTTCCTTCACTCATAGTAGAATGTCATCAACATTTTAAAAAGTGAAGCACATTTTAAGATGATGTACTACTTTGCCAGTTTTTTCCATTTTTCTGCAAGCCTCACTTAAAGCCATTCTGTACAAACCCAGGAGTATTATCAGATCTACTCTTTTTACAGTGCGGATACCTGCCGGCCAACAAAGGAGAATTTATCCATGTCCCTGGGACTTTGCTGAATTCCATCTCACTTGATAATCCTGGAATGGCAACCATAAGGTTGAATATCATAGTGCCATTTCTTATTTTAGCCAGTGCAAACATATTTCCACAAAAATAAGTCTCCTCCGTAGAGATTTTATGATTAATGAAAGTTTTCTAAGGAATCGGGAAATTCTGCAGGACTCTACTGCGGATTTCTCCTGGGGAAAGGGAAAGTCTGCAAAATTCATTGTTTTTGGAGAAAAGATAATTTCACCTTTTTGTAAATGTTATTGAGGAACAAGGGATAAACTGAACATCAATCTAAGAAACATGTTGTATCCAGAAAAAAAGGTTCAACACTATAGGTTATACTTTAGCACAAGTCCGTTAAACTAGAAAGTCTTCCCGCTCCTTCCCCTGCTTTTTTATTTAGCTCACATCATGAAAACAAAACCAGATCCCTTCACTCTCACTGGCCATTTAACCCCTGATGCTGGCATGTACGCCAAAACAGAGTTATAATAATCTTAGCTGTTATTTGTACCTACTGTACTTAAAACATTTCAGACAAATGTGATTTTTTTCAAGCTGACAGTATACCATTAACCTCACAAATACTTAAGTACACTCCTTGGGACCACTCAGAAGTGCATGTGTAGAAACATATGAAGCAAATATAGAAAATATACTATACATAAACTAAATTAAATTTCAAGCAGTAAAGCACACTGAAAGTCATCTTCTATAACCTGTCAAAGTGATTTTCACCCTCCTGGCTAGCTCAGGGAGCCCTTCATCATAATCTATGAGTGCTGTAAGGCTCAAATCAATGGAATTACAAATAAGATTAATTTTGCTAACTCCAAAATATATTTCTGAATGGCCCCTTAATGAGCCACAGATTACCCTCCCAAATGTCTCTGTAAAGAACTACACCTCTATATTCACTCTTACACACCACTGCAATATTTGTCAAAGGTATATCTTGTGAAAACTTATAACTGACACTCCAGCCAGGTGCCAACAAAGCTCATGGACTATTGCCTAACAAGTGGTCATTGGCTGGCAAGAAAGGAGGCAAACAGAGAGAGATCTTGCATCTTAGCAAAGTAGCAGCATGAGGTCTCCTTCCTCCATCCAAACCCTACGCTTAGGCTATGTGTACATCGCAGGGTTTTGTTTTTTTTAACCTTACTCTTCATTTCAGTGTTTTCTTATGTCTAAATAAGTACTGTTGGAAAATTGCATTCATACAGTCACAGCATTGCAAAGTGGAGCAGTCTTATTTACAGTCACAGTTCTCGGCCATAGCACTACGAAAGGAGCCTTCACATGAGCTGATAATAGCTGTGCTTTGTTCACACACATTCCTTTTGGACCTTGAAAGGGGGCGGGGAGAGGGTAGCAGAAGTCCTCTGCAGAGCTGAAGTAATTACTCTGAGGGCTTCTCGTATCCTGCTTGGCTGTGTGAACCCTTTGGGGAGGTTTTGCGGGGGGGAACCCAGTGTAGACAAGCCCTTAAACTCTAAACATGAGGAAAAAACAGCTGAAGACACCCTCTGTGCCTTATACACACCTCTCTCTTCACCATCTCATTTTCTGCAGATAGAAAAACAAAGAAACAGCCATCTGACTGCAGGGGAGGGATCCTAACCTGAAAGTTTGGTCAGCAATGCTGTTGGAATCATGAGGAAAGAAACTCTGCATTGAATCTAAGGTTACGTCTATACTAGACATAGCAGTAGACCACTGATAGCAATTTTAGTTATGTCAATTGTGTAGCTAAAATGAACTTAGCAGTCAACTGCTACAGTGGACTACATGGAAGAAGGTCAATGAGAGCGTTTCATCGATCTTCCTTAATCCTTACCATTCACAGGCTCAGAATGCTGCCCCGTTCCTGTGACCAGCAAGGACACATTCCTCCCAGTTGTACCTGTCTCTTGGTCTCTCATTTGCTACACTCACTGCCCAACAGGTTTCCAACCTTGAATGTGTCTTAGTCTTCCCCCCCGCAACTACTAATCAAGAACTTAAGATACTTCTTGCTCCCTCTCATAAACATGCTTTTCTAAGCACAAGAGAGGACAACTACAAGAATCTGTATTTCAGACACACACTGGCTCCCCCATTGCTGATGACGGTGGAGGAGAGAGACTGGCTTTCTCCTTTCCATTCTGCTCACTCCTGCTTTCATTGCCTTGGTCTGTGTCTACACTATGAGATAAATTCGATTTTCAGTAAACTTAATTTGAATTCATAACATTGGAGTTAAATAATCAAGTGTTCACAAAGCTTCTTGAAATTTAACCCACCTTTTTTCTGTGTCAAGTTTCCATGTCCCCATTGCTCTGTGTAAGTTCGACAGCATGAGCATTGCATTGTGGGTACCTATCCCACAGTGCCTTAGCCCTGGTTGGTTGTGGGTGTTTCATGTTTGAATCTCATAATGCAAAGCACTGTCCCAGAATTTAGAGCACCAGTAACCACACAAAAACAAACTGGAGATCACACCACTTCCTGATGAAGCATTCCAGCACAAGCATGGATCCCCAAATACTTCAACTCATAGCACACATCATTTCAGCAGCCACATTGGCTGACACACAGTTTTTCCTTTAATTACATAGCTCAGTGAAGGTTCAGTATCATAACGGTGCTCAGAATGACAACAATGATGGTTTGAAAGATCAAATCTCCCAAATGTGGTCCAAGAACTCAGAGCTGCTGGCTGCCCTGGATGCCTTGGTGACAGTGGAGTGGCAGTTTTGAACTTGTGAGACCAGCACACACTGGTGAGATCACATCATTTTGGAGTCCTGGGATGCCCAGCAGCAGGTGCAAAACTTTCGCATGCACACGTCCACTTTATGGAACTTTGTGATGTGAGGGCCCCCATCCAGAAGCACAGCAACACAAGAATGAGGCCGGCTTCAACCGTTCAGAAATGAGTGGTAAATCGCACTGTGGAAGTTTGCAACGCCCAACAGTTAGCGATCAGTAGTGAATCAATTCAGGGCGGGCAGAACTACCGTAGGGTTCGTGGTGATGCAGGTGGCCAATGCAATCTGTCAGTGTCTTCTCAGAAAGACTGTGACCGTGGGAGATGTACAGGTAATAGTGGATGGCTTTGCTGCCAAGGGGCAATAGATGGCTCGCAAATCCCCACTATGGCCCCAGAACACCTGGTCTCTGTGTATAAACAGAAAGGGGTTCTTTCTGATGGTGTTGTAGGTGTTGGTAGATCACAAAGGTCATTTCACTGACATCAAGGTTGGCTGGTCAGGGAGGGTTGACAGCAAGTGCATCTTCTGAAATTCTGGACTGTACACAAAGCTCCTGGATGGGACTGTTTTCCCTGATCAGAAAATCACGATTAGTGATGTGGCGATGCCTATTCTTTTATTGGGCAACCCTGCTTACCCTCTGCTCCCTTGACTCATGAATCCCTACACAGGAGCCCTACACCCCAGCAAGGAAAACTTCAGTCACAGACTCAGCAGGTGCAGAATGGTGGTGGAATGTACCTTTGTCCATTTAAAAGCAAGGTTCAAATGCTTATTGACATATTTAGACCTTTTTGAAACTAATGTCCCAACCATTATTACAGTGTGGGCTATTTTGCACAAAATGTGTGAATCCAGGCAGGAGACTTTCCTGTCCATCTGAAATTCCGAAGCTGAGGCTATAGACAAGGCTTATTCACAGCCACCTACACAACAATCCACAGTAGCTATGATCAGGACTCCCTGTTGAGCTCTGCTCAGGCAGCAGCAATAAGGGATGCTTTAAAAAACAGCTTCATGAATGATCTGTAATGCACCTGGTACCTATGTACAGTAATCCTCTGAGTTACGCAAGGGTTGCATTCCACGCAGCCTTCGTGTACCTTAAATGTTGCATGAGGGGGCAGGGAGGATTAAGCCTGAGGTGGGTTAGGGCTGCAGGCAGGGTGCATGCAGGAGGTTGGACCCAGGCAGTGGGGGGTTAGGGCAGGGGTTGAGACAGAGCACCGCATGCTGGGGGGGAGTGTGAGCTGAGTCTGCAGGAGGGTGAGCTGGGGGGGATAGACCCTCACGCACCTGCAGCAACTGACAGCTGGATCCCCGCGTACATTGGCGGCTGGCAGCTGAAGCCCCCGTCCACGCTAACAGCTGGGAGCCCAGCATGTACCTGGGGGGTTGAGCTGGGTGGAGGGGAGATTTAACTTGGGTGAAGCCTGTTCACAAAGGCTAGTCAAACCTGAAGGGAACTGGGCCACAGCTTGGCGTGCTATACTGCCCAAGCAGTTTCAGTTAATTTAGTGCTATAGTGGTGAGTTATTACCTCCCCATGGCCTCCGCAGAACTCACCATGGTGTCCTGCTCACCCTTCTGCCCCAGGTAATCCTCCCCATCCCATCCACAGAAGACTGCTGGGACAGGCCTCCAATGCGTCCTATGGATGGGATGGCTCTGGCTGCATCTTTAGCCCCTCACCTACCTCCCTATACCCGCCACCGGATCATATGCGAGCTATGCAATGCATAGGCACCATCCGAAGCTGCTGCTGCACAATGGAGCCACTGCTCCGCTGCTGGATTACAGGCGTGCAGCACACAGCCAAGGAAAGGAAACCTCAGGTTGCTCAGCGTGGCCATCTCTTCTACTGCCAAACCGGAGTTCAGTCATAGAGGCTGACCTGCACTCAGCTGGATGCTCAGGTAACAGATCTGCCTCAAGTCATGTGCTAAGCAGCCTGTCTCCTCACTGCTTTTGGCCTCACCCCCGTTTTTTTATTTTTGCTTTTAACTGCTGCTATTGCTCCTTGTGATTCTGCTGCTTCCATTTCTGTTTGTGTTTCTCCTTCACTTGCTTCTGATTCTTCATCTTCAGCATCTTCTGCTGCTGCAGCTTTTTCTCCTGCTGCTGATGCTGGGGGGCACAGGAGAGTGGTTTGAGTGGTGGGGGACGCAGACTGGAATATTTTTTTTTCCACTTGCAATATCACAGCAGGATCCCAGAAGATGATTTTTAAAAAAAAAAAAACTTTATTACTGTATTATGGCTTGCGGGGGAAGGGGGAGCAGAGTTGGCTGGAGAGGCAGGGCTCAAGGAGGAGCCAGCATCCCCCTACAGAAATTCCTGCCTATAGGTCTGCCTATGTATTCCTATCCTCGATGTCAGCTGGATGTCCTCAACTGAAGAGGCAGACTTAAGCAAAAAGTTTTTTAATTAATTAAACAAATAAACATACAAAAATACACACATATGCACACAAAAACACAATCCTCATGCAGAGTCTCTTAAGAACAAAGAAAGTAAGAGGCAAGATCCAGAAAGAAGCTACAATTGGAGCTTAAGAGAACTTCTGACTTAAAAAACAATTGATTCTTTCTGCAATTTTCTTGTCCTATTCAGATCATAAGGGTAGTTCCATCATATGCTTCCACATACTGAAAGTGAATGATTTTCCTGCATAGTATGCCAAAAGCTAGAATTTTCTGCTCACCAATGCTAAAATAAAAAAATCAATGGACTCGAAAGTCCAGATGCATCCTTACCTTGATTAGTTCCAGTGATTTCAGTTGTACTACTTAGAAAATAAGGAAAAGATGGCAGAATACGGAACATAGCATCTGGGAATGCAGTTGTGGCTCTCAGCCATCTACCATATGTTAGTTTTTTGGTATACTAATGAAACAACCCTACCTTGCAGTTTCTTCAACACTGCCACTTCCATTTTGAGGACTTGCTTTGGTTGCTGAGCTGACTCGACCTTTAGTGCAACGTTTTCGCGGGTGAGTAGATCCAGAGCATCATAAATTTCTCCAAATCCCCCACCTCCTATCTTTCTCAACTGCATAGAGGAGACAAAAAAGACAAAGGAAACAAAATATATTACCATTTCCATGCACTGCTCTCCTAATCGGAAACTATTTCGTTTTACTACCACTCTTAAACAAATGTGATATTAAACATGATTTCACCCTTAGTGTGGGCAAGAACAGTCATGTTTAAAAATGTGGTAGCTCATTCTGGTACTAAGGTTAACCACTGTCAGCTAAACCACCTTGTCCCCTATCTACACTAGGTTTTGTTATAGTGTGTACCTTTATGTTAAAATGTTTTAATAAAATAATAAAATTTTCTAGTGTAGAGATGGCCAAAGAAAGGACTCCATAGTATAAGCAACATATTTATACCTCATATATCAAAACTGCATCTAAATGACAAAACAAAACAAACAAAAACAAAACCCACCTATCTATTCATAGTGAAATTTTTAGACTATGCCATCTTTTGCATCTTAAGGAATACATACTTTGAGTATACATATGCTTATAAATTCCTTGGGTCTCTGCATAGAACCAACATAGCATTCTCTAATGCAGCAGTTCTCAAACTGTGGGTCAGGACCTCAAAGACGGTCACAACCTTGTTTTAATGAGGTCGCCAGAGCTGATGTTAGACTTCCTCAGGCAAGAGGCCAAAGCCCAAGCTCTAGTCCATGGACCCAAAGATCAAGTCCTCAGTGACAGGCCTCAGGTTACAGGCCTTACGTGTGCAATGCCCTGTACATATTTACCACCAGTAAAACAGCTACAATTTAGAAACGATCATCTTTAAATTTGGATTTTTTCTACTGCTTACTGTACTTTCCTCCCCTAATTCCACTCAGATTAACATAAGGCATGTTACAAAAATTTCAACACAACATACTATAATACCACAAAAGTCTCATAAGAAAGGTTGGTCTGACCTAATATGTGCAAGCTAGATCAGTAGGCTGTCTTCCAGCAGTATATTGTGCCAGATGCTTCAGAGGGAGGGAACAGAACAGGGCAATTTATCAAGTGGTTCATCCTCTTCTGGAACTCAGAGGTTTAGGGACATCCACAGCATGGAGTTGCATTCCTGATCACCCAGGCTACTAGTCATTGACAGACCTATCTTCCAGGAACTTACATAATTCTCTTTTCAACCTAGATATACTCTGGGCCTTCATAACATCACCTGGCAACAGATTCCACATGTTGCCTACTCACTGTGTGAAGTATTTCCTTATGTTTATTTTACATCTTCTGCCTATTTTCATTGGATGACTTCTGATTCTTGTGTTATGTGAAGAGATAAACAACTTCCTTATTTACTTTCTCCACCTCATTCAATATTTTATAGACCTTGACTGCATCTCCTCTCTCTCATCCCAGTCATCTCTTTTCCATGCTGAACAGTCCAGACTTTTAAATCCTCTTTCTCTGTTCCCTTTCCAATTTTAATATGCTTTGTTTAAGCTGAGGCAACAAGATCTGCATGTAGCATTCCAGGGCTGGGTGCAACATGGATTTATCTAGTAGCATTATGATATTTCCTGTCTTAGTAGTGTAAGCAAGAAACAGAAAGTGTCACGAGATATGTTCAGAATCAATGTTACAGGTAAACTTTCAGTCCCTGCTTTGGAGTTCACAATGGGCACAGGGCTGTCTTTTAGTATTGTAAAAGTTAGATTTGTTTTAGACAATGACTTAACTGATTTCATACAAAGTATCTCTTTCCACTCTTACTGTGCAAAGCTGTTAAAGTAGAAAGGCAGTGAAGAAGGGTGCCTTCAGGGCAGGAGGAAGAAAATAAGTCACATTAAGAAATACACCCATTCCATTTTTGCCACTTTCGCTCATTTTCTAAGCACTATTTGGCTAGGGTCACCTGATCACATTATCTGAGAATCTGGAAATCATTCAGCTAAAAATTCAGCCAGAATATTAGCCTCTCTTTAGAGTTTGAAGATGGATCTCACAAGATCTACTGTACATGATTAACCTGAAGAGGGACAGAGTAATGTTTCAAAATAATGTAGACTTCCTACCCAGAAGGATCTGATGATACATGAAATATGATTTATTCATAAAATGTATTTGTATCTTTCAGCTCATGTGTTGGGGTTGGGTACTACAGTACATATGTATGTACCTAGTATCAAAAAAGGAGGACACAGAATACCAAATATGGAATTTCTGAGAGTTTCACTTCACTGCAAGTGTCAACAGGCAGGTCTAGTAGGTCACTTTTTGCAGTTCACATCAACTGTCTCCTTTAAGAATAAAATAAACCCAAATCTACAGATGAGGCCTTCATAAGTCACATGAAACTTTATCAAATAGATACTTTGTGTTCTTTTTTGCTAAAAGTATATCATTTTGAGTAAAATATGTTACCAATTGCTTGAGCTCTGGCCAGTTTGATGCATTTGTGATATGCCTTAGCTTATTGAATAGAAGCAGTAGTTACTGAGTAGAAGAAGGAGGAAATTAAGCTGAGTCAGTGGCTTAAATATGATGTGCAAAGTGTTAATTAAAAAAACCTGACAACTGAATTTGGACTTTTTTCAAAAGAATAAGGAAGGCCTGAGATACTGAAAACTGAGCAATTTGGAAGGTAAGGTATTTTGTAACCAGCCTATTCATAGCTATTTTCAACACCTGTTTAACTTCAATAACAAGTTAACATGGGGGGAGGGGACTAAATATTAAAGGGGCACTGTTACCTTGAAATTAAAAAAAAAAAAAATCTGTAAGTTTTAACCTATTACTACAAGAACACTCTCCAAAGCAAACAATTATTTTCTGTTTTCCTGCTTAAATTTTAATCATTTGACAGTGCTTTGTATTTTGTTAATCAGTTTATTTGTTCTCCCTTGTAAAAAGAGCCCTTATAATCATCAGCAGAGTAACAAAAAATTGCTTAAATACAAAGAATACCACACGCACGGATATAAAAGGTGCTGAGACATTGGAACCTCTCAAATTTCAGTGTCTCTAAAGATTCAATACCCCCCTTTTTTTAAATGTTAGAGTACACCATGTACACTCATATGTACATAACATGTATATGCATACACGAAACATACATGTTTACGAGCCTTTGGACAGAAGCAAGGAGAAGGACCTAAGTAAAGACCAATCCTGACACTTTACAAGGGAAAAAAAAAAGAAAGAAAAAGTTATTTGGAAATCAAAAGTCATAGGTCTAATTGAAAAAACATGTCTCTTAAGGTCACTTTTCAGACAGAAGTCATGGAGACAAAGGACCAAACTAATAACAACAGGGAAAGGTAAAATAAAGGAAGATATGAACACTCAGCATGAAATCAAGATACTGAGAACAAAGTTAATCAAGGGACTAAAGAACACAGAGAAGAAATTCCTGAACTGTGCATACACCAATGTTACAGCCTGGGAAACAAACCACGTGACTTGGATTATTGAAACCTGGTGGGATGAGTCATACAACCAAGCAGTTAAAAATCAGTGGTTATATTGGTTATTTAGGAAAGAGCATGTGAGTGTGAAAGTGGAAAGGACATAGCACCCTAATAGCATTTCTTATTTCAGAGTCACTGATAACTCAGAAGACAAATTATCTTGAATGCTTACAGATCAACGACCTAAGACAGATAAAACACAAGATAATGTAACCCTAAGATCCCTCAACATCACGCCAGAGGCAGGGACGTCCCTAGGAGACCGGCTCATTTCTCCCCTCACCGCCCCCCACTGCAGTGGCAGGATCCTAAGTAGCCCAGTAGTCTGCTCTGCCCCACTGCTTACTCCCAGCCTGCTCTGCCCTGCTTCTCCATGGCAGAGGTAAGTAGATCAGCCTAAGGACAAGGTGTTCTGCTTCCTGCTGCTGTCATGAAGCTGAGTGCAGTGGGCTGGGAGAGGGTAACACAACTGAGCTGAACAGACTGCCAGTTTACTCCAGCTCCTAGTGAGTGCAGGAGAGGAGCCAACCCCTGCTGCCACACCATTGTAAGATCCTCCCCCAGATGATCCCCCAGGCCACCCTGGGACCCATCCACAGGGCAACTGAGGCAGCAATCATGGGGCACTCCAAAGTGCTGAGCCTTGGGCAGCCATCTCAAACTGTCCCCATGGATAGGACGGACCTGGGCAGAGGGCACTACATTTCTTTCAGGCCTGACAAACTTGCTACATGTAAACACATGGTTGTCACAGTACTGATCTGTAAAGAGTTCTGTGTGAAGTATCAAAGAAAAACTGGTAACGCACTGTTCATTAATATCACATGACATATGTACTAATGGTTATGCATGCACGCATGCTGGTAAATTGTTCCTAAATGTATATGCAGTAGACCCCTGATTACATGGAGGTTGCATTCTTGTGCAACCCCACTTAAGTCAAATTTTGCATAACTTGCGGGAGCCAGAAAACTGACCAGCACGCTTCCTGTCTCCTGCAAGAGGTAGGCAACCCAGAGCCAAGCTCTGGGCTGCCTGATGTTCACAGGAAAGGGGAAACTGACTAGCGCTGCTGCACTGGTCAGTTTCCCCGCTCCTGTCAGGGATGGCAGCCTGACTCTTGCCACCCCTGACAGGAGGGGGGAGGCTGCGGCCCCTGCCGCTCCTGTTGGGGTGGGGGTGACAGTCAGGTTGCTGTTCCTCACAGTCGCAGCAGCTGCTCCCATCAGGCTCTCTGCTGCCACCACTGAGAACAATGGGGAAACTGACCAGTGCAGCTATTAATCCACTCCTGTGAATGGTGGAGAGCTGATACCTAGCTCCCAGCTGTCCACCACTGGCAGGAGCTGGGAACTGACCAGCACTGCTGCACTGATCAGTGTCCCAGCTCCCTGAGTGGCAGGCAGCCCGGAGCCAAGCGGCAGCTCCCTGCCACTCAGAGTTGCGTTAACCTGAGAGTCACGCAACTTTAGTGCGCATATCTCGGGGTCCTACTGTATGCATGTTTTGGGGGGAAGATTTGATAACAAGTTTGTCCTGGACAAAGAAATGTTGCTGTGTGCATGTGTCACTAAATTGAGTATGATGCCAGAAACAATGAGCACTTCATTTGCATTTAAGGTGAAAACCAGTTACCAGTTTCAGAGGGGTGGCCCTGTTAGATTCTTTCTGCAGAAAAGAGGAGTCCTGTGGTATCTTTAAAGGCTAACCAATTTATTTGGGGATAAGCTTCATTTTTACCAGGATGATGAGAAAACAGCATAGCTTCAGTACACTGGACCCCGCCCCCCACCATTCTGAAATGCAGCGGGTATTTCTGACTCTTGAGACAAAGGCCATGAATTATGGGGAAAATAAGCAGCAGCAAAAGGGCAGCCTGTTATCCATCACTGAGGGAACAAAAAAAAGTCAGCACTCTGTCTCTCACAAACAGAAGTTATTCCAGTAAAAGATAAAATCTCACCTGCTTCCTGCCTTATCTTACTAGTTCAATTACTATAGTCAACACCTATAAAATCATTTTATAGCTTGTAATCTGATTTAGGATTTTCTACCTATATTATTCTCTGTCTTAATATTTCTTTACAATAGTTTATGCGCTTATTTTTCAAATGTTGTGTCTTAGGCCCCTTTCATACTGGGTTACCAATCCATGCTAGTCAGAACCTGGTTATAAAACCAGCACAGGCCTAACAAAGATTTAAGGTACTTTTCCTAACCAGAACAGAATGGACGCAACTTGTTGGAAACATTTTTCCATAATGGATTTAAAGTAACTACGCATTTACCACCACCTTCTGCACTCAGTGACAGATTTAAAATTGCACTAAAACAACAGAAATAATTGGAATTCATTCAGGATTTAAACCATTTTAATTGAAATCAGAATATGGCCATTAGATCATAAATTATTTTTCAGTTGGATTTAAACAAAGTTTTTCAGATCCTAATCATCCAGGGAAAACTTCTTACATCCATACATAGCTGAACTTCATTTTACAACTGGGATCACATAATTCAGTGCATTTTCCATTAGAGACGGGGGCTTTGTGATATAAGCATTAGTGAAGAAGGCTAATAAAAGGGAAGGGCATTAGACTTGATGAGGAATTTGGTACAGACAGATAAATAGAAACATCTTTCCAAAAAAAAGATGCAGAAATGAAAGCAACACATACTCACCACTTTCCATCTTTCTTTCACCACGATTCCCACATTCAGGATGTCTGGCTGCTCCCCTCCCCCACTCATCGCAATCTCCAGATGTGGTGGAGCTGCTATGAAGAGTCTATGTCAGTACAGATCACCCAGCTCCCAGAGGTGGATTCCATTTAACCTGAAGCTAGAGAAACAAATAGCAGCACATCAGATGTCATTAACTCGTGTCTCACAAGCATCAGTTGTATTCTTAATCTAACAGACTAAGTAGGCCATTCTGATGTAGAAAATTTCCAGTTAACAAGAGCTGACTTAAAAAATTCCCATATTTTTAAACTGGGTTTCACCCAACTCTATTTAGAACTAATCAGAGTCTAGTTCTAAAATAATACTTAATTCTGAAATAATACTTCATTGTAACACCGGATTTTATACATTCGAATTTGACCATCCTCACTTCCCCATATCCTCCTCACAAAGTCAACTTATTGCTGCCACACTCAATTGGCAAACATTGACTGTTGCAGCAGTGCACTGTGGGAACCTATCCCACAGTTTCCTCATCCCTGTAGCATTCTGGATATTTGCACTGGTATTTGACATCATCTTTCCACATTGTATTGCCCTCATTCCCCTCCCACGGTAAGCAAATTTCCATTTTTCCAGGTGGAAGGAAAGGAAATTAGTGTATCAACAAAGATCACCAAATGCACAAAAATCTTTCTTCTGTAACTGAACTGCTTTTTAGAACTGTAGCTGTAACTGAATTATGAAAAATGTTTAAAAAATCATCAGGTATGGGTCTTCTCAACTGGCTCTCCACCAATTTCCCCCCTCCTTTGACTACATCTGATCCCTGAAAATGATACAGGGACAATGAAAAGCATGAATAAAGAGTAGACAGTAAAGTTTTTGGGAAAAAAAAGTTGCTGAAAGGAGGGTATTTGGCTTCCCAGTCCATTTTACAGCTTCTGTGCACAGGCTGTATTCTTAACTGGCCCTCCACCCACTCTTCCCTGTGTTAAGGGATCCAAAGTTAGAAAAAAGAGGATAGGAAAGGCTAGAAAAAGATGTTTGTCTTCCCTCTTCACTGCACAGACATTTCCAACACAGGGGATGGGGCTCACCGAATTTCATTGCCATTGTGGGGTGGTTTGGTATTTGGGAGGTTGAATAGCCAAGTTGAATGGCCGAAAAAATTTCTTTGGCTGTGGGATGTATGATCCATGGCTCAAGGGCCACTTGAACTGTTCCCCTTGGGTGGCAGCCAGACCCCAAAATTCATAACCATGGGGGGGGGGGAAAGACTTCCTCCTGGTGGTAGAAATGCCCCAAATATGTTTTTGGCGGGGGTCCAGTTAAAGCAGTTCCCACATAGCTGCAAGCCTCTGAAAACATTAGCTGCTGGGGGAGACTTCCCCCAGACAGCTGCAACCCCCCAAAATCTTTCCTGCTCTTGGAGCCCTACCTGCTTGCAAGCCAGGACATGGTGCTGCCTGGCAGTATGGTCAGCACCAAATGGCATGCATGTCTTTTTATTGGGTCAGGGGCTACCCATGTGACTTGGTTGAGTATGAGAAAGACCCCGACTGCATGGCACCTGTGGGGGCGGGCGGGTTCACACACAAATGTAAACTGCTGGGAAGAAGTTTTTTGGCCTCTTATGCAAGCACGACCCCCCACCCTCCACCCCCTTGCTGTCATGTGGCATGGTGGGGTAGAGACTGGTGCCAGGTAGCACAGAAAAAAAAATACCAAGTGTGGAGACAGAACTACAAATTACGTGCTGGGACTATCTGTAATGGGTAGATGCACTCACAACGCTAATAGCAAAGACAGACAGACATTTCTCAGGCTGTCATACAAACATGACCCCACAGCCACCGGTTTCCTGGTCCTGATTTGAAACTCAGTCTTCCTGTTACCTAATTCCTGCATGCCCAGAGAGAAGCAGCCAAAGCGAAGCACCAAGGGGCATTGTGGGTTATACACAGGACACCTCTGGAGGTTAATAAATTTGATTTTAAGACATGACGCTTCCACACTGGCTTTTATTTGAAATTCTGAATTTGAACTTGACACTACAACCAGCAGGTTTCAATGATATTAAGATCTTGGTATTAGTGCTCCCTAAATCAAGCAAATGGTATTTACAAGTGCAGACAGTGTCATGTAGAAATATCGAGCTAACTGCCTTACGTTTGAATTTATCTCGTAGTGTAGATGCAGCTTCGGTCAGGGGCCACATCAGTGAGGATTTTGAGATGTTTGGTTTGTTTTGCTTTTCACTTTTATGTGGCCGTTGACTCATTTTTCTGTGGATCAGTGGCCACCAACCCAAAAAAGTTTCCCCACCACTGGTTTAAATACTTCCAAAGATCAGTCATAAACTAAACCAAAGAAAGAGCTCTCTTGCACCAGCATAACCTATATATTTCTGTGGTTTAAATTCACGCCTTCTATCAATATAACTTTCCTCTGTAGACAAACCCTCTGTCTACCTGAGGTGGAAAATTATCTTGATTTTTTTTAAACACGACCCATTTCCTAGTCTAAACTTGCCCTTCCTATGCCATTTTAGGATTATTTTAAATATGGGTCCTTGTTGTGCACATTTAGTATATATTTAGGTTTTGATTTTTGTTTGTTCTTAAAATAGAAAAATGCCTACACTTTGTAAAGTTCCCAATTACGCTTTGAAGTTAATTTCTCATTCAGATGCATGGACAAGTGAGGGTCAGTTCCCACATTTGTTGCTACTATGGTTTGGCAAGAGAACTTTTCAAAGATTACTTAAAAAAAACGTAAAAGCTCTGCCCTGTTCCTTACACCTTAGCATTTGCACAACTCAGCAAAAATTGCGACAGACTCTCAAATCATACAATGGGAGGGTTTTTTTTTTTTTTTCCTACTCACAACCACAGTTTCATCCTCTCTCAATCTGAGAGACTGGTTTCCCCACAAATAATTGTGTGCGTGCTTTTATACATTAGTTATAACCTCCTTGACTCAACCTCTTTTCAACAGAGCCAGTAGCCCTGCCTACATTAGGAACCTTTTTCAAAAATTCTCCATCACTGCTAATATGGCTTCAGCTGTACTTCTGCAAGCAACCATGAGACCATAGCATGAAGATTTTGCTTTCAATACTGTAACACTTAAATATTTACTACAAATCTAATGCTCACCTACACTGGGAAATTAGTCTGGATTACCAAAAAGTATGAGTTCAAAGGGAGTAAACCCTTGTGTAAATGCTGTCACTCACAATAAAATAATTCTTAATTTGGTTTAGTTTAATTCAAGTGATTTAAGATAAAATGAACAAAGGCTACTTATCTCCAGAATGAGTAGAGGGGCAGTTCCATGGTTAGAGTATTAGCATTGTAAACTCAGGTTTGTGAGCTCAATCCTTGAGGGTTTTTTTCAAAGATCTGGGGCAGGTTTAAAAAAAAAAAAAAAAAAAAAAAAAACTGGTGAGAGGCCCTGCTGTGAGTGCAGGGGACTGGACTTGATGACCTCTGGAGATCCCTTCCAGCTCTATGTATATGAGTATCCCTATTCAGTGATATAATCTAGTATTATTATAGCCATAGAGCAATTCCAACATTTTTTTCTATCCCCTAGTAGAAAAGGGGTGTACAGAATCAATGCTGAAAATGGATGCTAGAATCAGACAGTCATTTGCTGCTAACCAGTTTTAAAATAAAAGCTCCATAATGTAGACAAGAATTAAACATGTCAGGTCTGAGCAGAAAGTATGTGTAATAATGTTATAAAAGGGGCAGTGCTCCATTAAATTCTTTTCAAATTAGATGCTCACCAAAGAGGTCAGTGATTTTTCATTGTCTTATTCCTCCTCCAACACCCCAACCAATGAAGCAAGGTAAATTATCATTAAGTAACATGTCCCTGTTCAGTTTCATGCTTCAGGTTTGGTGTGTCCCTGTTCAAAAAGCCGCAGTTCAAATAACTTTAAAATGGGGAAAGTATTCCATTCACTCTCCCAACAACCCAAAAATGGCAGTAAGAATTTTGCTCAAACATACAACAAAAATTACTACTAGACACCAAGCAAGTAAACCTAAAATTACTGAACTGTAAATATAAGGGGTTATGTAGGGTTTTATAATTTTATACCAAGACTGTAACCATCCTGGTTGAACAACCATATTTCAATTACAATTTATCAGCACATATATGATAACGAATCTTCCTGAGTCATACTCTGGATCCCAACAATGTTAATGGAGTATCATTAACTTGCATAAAATGCAACACCATAAAGCCATATGGGCGCCACCTTTGTACTGCTACAGATACATTTGGCGTTGGCATTGTAATTAACTGATCAGGAACATTAAGTGGCCTATTTTATAGCCAATAGCCATAGAAGTTTCTCCAGAAGCGTAAAATACCTCAACACTATTTTGACAGGGCTAATTCTATGGGAAAAAGCTCTCTTTTCAATAGATATAATGATAAAGTAACTGTTCAGCATTTTAAAATCCTCTTCAACTATGATAAGATCTGATAAATCTTGTAAATTAATTAAACAAATGGAATGAAACATATGACTATGCACTGAACAACTTTCTTCTAACACACTATTTAGACTGTAGAATAAATTAAACTTGGAAATACATGAATTTGTACAAAAATGCAATATACACAACTTCTTTGCACAAAGACTCAAGATTTCGAGACACTTTTTGTAATCAGAAAACAGTAGTATACACATCTTTATTGTACTATCCTCATAGAGGTCCTGACTTCAGTCTTACATGTTAATCCTGAATTACAAGCCTTAATGGTTGTGAAGAAATCTTTCACAATCAGAACAAAACATAGTCAGTGCAAACTTGTGTCTTCTCTCCTCAAGCATTAAGGATGCCAAAAACCCAAATCACAAACTAAGTGCAAAAAGCTCCAACTGTCTCCTATTAAGCTGCCAAAACCTCCAGATTCCCTTTTGGCAAATTCTACCTTGCAGTTATGTTGACACTACAAGACTCTATAACACTTTCACAGTTTGAAGACAATATTAAATACATTTACTTTTAGTATCAAAATAACACTAACTAAAATAAAACAAGAAAGCAGGACATATACTTGAAGCTGCCATACAATTTCCTGTTTGAAATAGAACTCGGTGCAAGAATGTTTCCAAAGCAATCCTTCTAAAGCAGGAGTTTTCAACCCCTTTTTAGAATCTTCCCCTCTATCCCTGCAAATTGTTAAAGACCAAACCAAACCTTGGAGTCCCTCTCTTTCACTTACATAATAAGACATTTCCTCGTAATCTAGATGGAATTGGAACCATTAATATACTGATTCCACTACAGGAGATTGCACTTTAAATACATTAGTCCTTTGATTCTCCTAAATAAATGTGCACATGCTATGAATCCTTTAAAAAGCACATACCTTTATATCCAAAATGTTTTTCAAGGCAGTATTTCTCAATTTCAGCATCAAAGAATGATTGTTGGTACTTTGGTTCCAAGCACCACCACTCACTCAAATTGGAATTGAGCTCCCTCCCAGTTATCATAGAATGGGAGCCAGACCCCATTGATTCAGATTTGAAGTCATGCCACATTCTCTTTGAACTTTTGTTGTTCCTTCTCCCTCCCTCCCCAAGGTTCTGGGTTCTGCTTCACATAGAGCCAACTGCTTGCATATTAATATTAAAAACCCTTACAGCTAAGGAATTTTGACTGCTAGGCTTTCGGGGAAGATACTTTGAGCCAATACAGCCTTGAATGACAAGTTCTTGGACATGTCTCTTATGTAATCCGTGCTTCTCTCAAATTAAAAAAACATTCTAATCCTGAAGATTTATTCCACATCCTGTGACCTTTGGCAGTACAGATTTAGTCAGTTTACAGACAGAGGATTGAAGCTCTGAACTGGTTAGCTCAGTTCTATGCTCAATGGTTATTCTTCTTGTCCAAGGCAACATGATCATTTTTGCCTACCACATCCAATCTAGTCCCTTTTTTCAGGGAACTTCCCAGTCAATGGTAGACAGAAAACTCTTAATTTTAAATCAAAATGTGTATTCTCCATTTCCCATTCTGGATTTCAGAGATTCTCCTGCACCTGGTTAGTGCACACTGCAGCTTCAACCATATCTGAAACTTTACAGATCAAAGAACCAGAGGATGGAAGCCATTAAAATCTTCCACTATAACAATATCCTGGCATCTCAGATCTGCTGAGCCTCCCATAGTTTAAAGCACTGACACTCTAAACGAGTTCTTTCCAAGACAGAGAAAAAGGTATAAGAATGTCAGGAGAGAAACAATGACAAGCAGAGTTCTTAGCATGGGGAAGAAGAATATTAGACCACGATACTGGGAAGGGAGAAATAGGGAAGCACACAGAGCCCTCACCATGGGGTCCAAACAGTGCACCTGGAATAGAAGAGCCTGGAATACAGGAAGGAGACACAAGACACACACACCTGCCATGAGAGGAGAAGAAGATTTAAGGGAAATCCTTGAAAGGGAGACAGAAAAATCAAATTATAGTAGGAAAATTTTAGCTTGCGGCAGCAGGGCCCATACTGGCAGCTGATCAGCTGACCAACATGAGGTTAATTTACATCCCAGCTTGTGGCACACTAACTGGTCCTCTAGACAAACCTATAGTGTAACTATTTATCTTTGCATCCACACCCAGCAGCCAACACCTGATCTCTTCCTCTTTGATATGTGCTCCAGGCTGATTTTCTTGGAGGAGAATGTGCTCTGTTTGCTTCTGGTCTAAGTTTAGAGTCCCAGCCAGGAACTCTAGGGCTTCTTGATATTGCCATCTAACAGACATTCCACACAGGAAAATTATAAGTACGGTAACTGGAGTTCTTCAAGCTGTGTTGTCCATGTGAACTCTCCACTAACACTATCAGAGGATCACTGCACTATAGGTGAGATTCCCAAAATCTTAAGAGAATGAAGATTGTTAAATAGTGTTGCCAAATGCAGTATTTGATTGTAAGACTCCAGCAATAGCTTAATGCGTCATACATGTGCGAACAGAACCTCAAGTGGTTGCTTTATATATATTTTGCAAAATACACATATTCTTAATGACGCTCCTGAGGTAGAGAATGCCATATGGTAGGAAGGTTTATTTTGCTCATCTCAAGTTCTCACACTATCAGAAGTCTACTTCCCTAGTTTCTGAAATTAAATGCTTTTGATTTTCATTTACTCTGACAGAGAAAAAGAAATCCTGGCAAAGATCTAAAACGTTTTGTTCCTTGCAGATAAAAAGTCATGGTGTATCTGATGTTTACACATGCAAGTGCACCCTCTGCTTTGGTAGTGTGAGATTTGGGGGTGAAAAATATATAGGTAGGTTAATTTGCTGTTTCAAGTGAAACTCTGACTGCCTTTGGCAAGAATTTAGAAGGCGTCATCAGAAATAGCTTGTCTGTGTAAAAGATGGTATAAGAAGGGACAGCCATTAAAACTTTGTTTCCTCTGCAATAAATGCAGGAGAAATCAGTGACCAAGAATGTTGTTTCCACTGAGAAATGTAATAGTGAAAGCATCACAATCACTTTGAACAGTAGGCCTCTCAGTGCCAAGAAAATCAAGTTACAGTGCCATGGTGGGATTGACTTTAATATTTGGATACATAAGTAAAAATTGTGTGTCCATCCACTTAAGATGAACAGAATTCAAAGGACGAGAATTTATAAACCTCACACATTCTTGAAGAGTGGAACTCAAAAGCGATGGCATAGTTTTCACAGGTAGTGCCTCTCTGTAAATACTACATTGCACCCATGCACTGTCTGGTGCTACAGCTTGAATCCATGGGACAAGCCCAGTGCGAGACCCTGGCCTTGCTCAAGTCCCATCACTGCTCAGTCCAACACATTTTTTCCAGTCAATATCATTTTGAATAATAAAATAATTGATTAGCTTAAAAATTGGATCTGCGGTTGATCTTGTTGGAAGTGGTTTACAAAATAAGAGATCTTCTTGAACGGAGCTTTCTACTATATCAGTGCTTTCGTCCACTTGTAATGCAAAAAACTGACTATTCTTCATTCTACATACCAGAGTTTCCTTGACATTTTTCACCATATCCTCAATTCTATTTTTCGCTGTACTGTTAGATAAAGAGAGAAAACCCAACTTATTTCTTTTTTTTCCATCCAGAAATATGGGATGTAATAATATGCAATGCAGGAAGTATTAACTTTTCACCAACCATATGTGGATAACCTGTTTCCACTATTAGTTCTGAATCTTCATATGAAGCCAACACAACATTTTTATTTGAAGAGCACATAGAAAGTACACTTTTCATGCTTTTTTCTAATTCATTTTTCTTATTTATGAAAAAAACCTACGGTCTTATTTGAGTATTCTGGATGTTCGCATTCCAAATGGCATTTCAGTTTTGATAGTTTCATGCACTCAGTGAATAGTTCCGCGTGACAGATTATACATAATGGCAATTGATTATCACTACCAACACTTATAAAACCAAATTTCAAATACTTCTTGGAATACTTGCAGGTCCAAGAAGTTTTTAACTTCTTATTCTCACTTGTATTAGGTTGCACATCATTCGAACATTTACTAGTTGTATTTCCAGTCACATTTTTTAGCCACTTACCCATATCGAAGATGAAAACGAGAGGGGATTTAATTGACAACATAGAAAACTTATGCAGTTAACCTAAGAAGACGTACATGTTGTCACACTGCTCAGAAAAACTGAAACTGTTGTGACACATGACACGAAAACCAATGACCATCTCAACCTCATGAAAGTGTCCATGCAGCATGTGAGAAAATAGGAAATGTACCAAATTAATAGGATCGTGTGTGATAATTTGAATATTTTCTAAGGACCAGTATTTCTTGCCCCCCCCTCCCCGGAGCAATACCGGGCCACGTACCACACTTTCGGAAATGCTGCCCTAGGGGGTTGCAAGACAGATTCTTGTAGGAGGAGTAAGATGGACTATAAGGGGGGGGAAGGGGTTGGCTCCATGCCATATCAATCATAGGAGTCCACAAATACCCGCAGGTAGCTCAATTAACCAGCACCTCTCCTTAAGTCCTTTTCTCAAGCCATTTATCCATTACTGTATGCCTTTTTGTATGGAGTAACTGGCACTGGACATCCGCTATACACCAAAATGAGTTGTGACATATGACCAACCATTAACTTAGACCTCTTCAGATCTGGTTGTGAAGTGATGACACTAAGCCTCTGCTGAAGCCATATGTTCACTCTCCCAATCTCACATCAATCGCATACATCTGACAAGATGATAAAGGAAAGGAAAAGAAAGGTACCCAGAAAGGATGAGTATAGCATCATTCTACAAACATCACTCAGGCTCAGATTTATTGAGCCACTGCCTCAAGAGAATAGCTTTCTTTATATGTTTTCTAACTAGGGTCAGGCAAGGTAAATGGAAAGTGCACTGTAGATGCATAGCGCGTGACAAGTACAGACTGCATTATACAAGAAACCTAAAAAGCTGCAACTTGATAAAAATCCTGACATGCACAAATCATGAATTGCTGTATCACTGCTCTATGCTGTGTGTGCTCATTCATAGCACTTCACAGATATTTATTTCCCCAAAGATCATTTATTGGCATGATGTCATAGAAGCCTGACAAAACCTTCAATGCAGGTACATGAAAAGAAAAAAGGGATGGCAGAGTGTTTGAAAGGGGGAAAATAATTAACTGGTTATACTACTGAGATTTTTAATAGCTGGAAATTTCATAAATCAGGATTTTGACTGTCTTTTTCGATCTTTTTCAGGATTTTGTAATATATACAAAACACTACCTTGATGGCTGTCTCTGCAGATACACAGCAGTAAACCTGCCTAATGATATATTTCTGATATGCCCACACCTATTTAGAGTTGCCTTAGATACATACAACAGAACTTCAGTACCTCTGACATTCAGAACATGAGCAGTAAGTTTCAATCTCTCAGTAACCAAACATTTATAGAATGCATGTACCAAGTTATTTATCAAAGTCCTTGTTATGACAGACTAGGGTCATCACTTTGCTTGAAAAACCTAACAGAGAAAATATTTGTTAGAAACAGTTTATCAGTGATGGCCTGAATGTGAGCCTCTACTTGAAGATGGTTTCTTGGAAAGAGTAAAAACAAACCTTTCGTGTCTCTACCAACTTTTATCATATGATTTTCATGTCATTCAGCATGTTTCTTAATCAGCCATATCTAAGAAGCCTAATTCACCAGCAGTTTAGAGACAGAAGCAAAGACTTGCAAAAGCATAAAAGCCTCAGTGTTATGATCAGTGTAATTAATAAAATTATGCCAAGCAAAAAATATGAACCTTACATTATTTATGTTCAGCATTTTTGTAGAATAACTTTAATCAGATATTGGTGGTTCAAACGTAAGACCAACTGATGTATGGAAGAGTCATAAACTTCCCTAACTGAGATATCGTGATATCTACTGATCAGGAACTGTTAGCAACTGAGGTACATGATTCATTCAGAGTACCTGAAGTCTCCCATGCCAAAAAATCTCAACTGTTTTACAGAAGATACTTCATCCAGCTCTGAAAAACTGGTATGGAAACATGGCAGCCATTCTGTGGTGGTTTTCAGAAGCATGGAGAGGAACAAAGATTACTAACTGAATCTATATTTGGCCTTGTAACTTTCCACTTCCTTCTCCTCACTTGGGGCTAAGTAAACTCTGAGGCAGACAAAAGGAGACTAAGGTTTTAATCTTGTAACACAAAAATACAATCTGTAGCATATTTTTGGAACCATCTCAGAATTCATAATATTCTATTGCTGTGTTTCGAATGCCTTATAGAACACTGCTCTATCCTGCATAAAACAATAAAGGAGAATGCAGGGGAGGACACAGAGAAGCTAGCAAAAAATGAATCCCCTTTTTCCACACTTTTTTCACCCCTCAAAGCAATGCACAATGCCTCAGAAGTATGCACATGGTCTTCCCCTACCTTCTTCCCCATAGATATGCACCTACAAGGAAAGATGAGCCATACCGTAGTGTCATTGGCGTGGTTCAGACAACCTAATAGATTTTCACCTGGACTAATAAATGTGTGTGACAATTTGCAAGGCTGACAATGTGTCACACACATTTATTAGTGCAGGTGAAAATCTATTAGGTTGTCTGAACCATGCCAATGACACTACGATATGGCCCATCTATGATCTGAAGTCATCCTAGTAGCTCCACAACTAAGGTTGCAATGGATTGAATCATTAAACGAAGAAGTATATCCTTTAATTAAAATCTGGAAATGCCTACAAACAATTTTCCAAAGTGGGTTATTACACAATCTTTAGGCATCTGTAAATCTGTACATAACATATGAGAGACACATAGAAAATTAAAGGCTTAATCACCGAATTTTTTAAGTTTCCAGATAATATACAATTATCTTGGTATAATATAATCCATGTGAAAGCTATTACACTTCTTTTCCAGAAAGTTTCAATTCCTGAACTGCACACAATACAATAATACATTTAAAAAAGAAGCCTACCAATGTATCTTTGACAGATAGACCAAATTATGTCCAGCTATTTATTCAATATTACACTGAAGCGGGACCTGTTAGTTACCATCCCCCAAACCCCATCTCCTTCCTTCCACTGCCCCACTTCCGTGGGATTCTGTTTCCCAGGGATGTGGCCTCAGTGGTTTCTGGGGTGGTGGCAACAGCCAGGCTCGTGCCCATGCTCCCCCTGGCAGCAGGAGCTGCCAGGAAGCAAAGCACACTCACTGACACCCAGCACCAGGCCCTCTCTAGCACACCAGTATTCCAGCCAGGGATGGCCTTCAGGCTAGGAGACAGAAACCTGATCAAGGCCATCCCTGAAAGATGTATGTTTAACCTGTTCTTTAAAATCTCAAATGATGGAGATTTCCACAGCCTCCCTTGTCAATTTATTTCAGTGCTGAGCCACCATGACAGGAAGTTTTTGCTAATGGTAAACCATTAAGAAAAGAAGTCTACCAATGTATCTGTGACACAGCAATCTCACTTTCTGTAATTTAAAGTGATTGCTTCCTGTCTTATCAGTAGAGATTAAGAACTATTCTTTTACTTCCTCCTCCTTGTAGCAAACTTTTAGGCATCTGACAGCTATTACTTCCTCTCCCAGTCTTTTATTTTCCAGATTAAATATATCTAATTCCTCCAATTGTCCCTCATAGATCATGTTTTCTAGACCTTTAATCATTTGTGTTGCCTTTTTTTGGACTTTCTCTAATTTGCCCACATCTTTCCTGAAATGTGGCACCCAGAACCGAACACAATACTCCAACTGAAGCCTAATCAGCGCAGAATAGACCAGAATTACTTCTCGTGTCTTGCTTATAACACTTGTGCTAATACATCCCAGAATTATGTTTACTTTTTGTGCAACAGTGTTACACTATCAACTCATATTTAGTTTGTGGTCCACTATGAATCCTAGATCCTTTTATACAGTACTCTTTCCTAGGCAGTCATTTCCCATTTTGTATATGGGCAACTGATTGTTCCTTTTTATGTGAAGTACTTTGCATTTGTCCTTATTGAACTGCATCCTATTTACTTCAGACCATTTCTCCAGTCTGTCCAGATCATTTTGAACTAGAATCCTAATCCTCCAAAGCACTTGCAACCCTTCCAAGTTTGCTATCATCCACAAACTTCGTAAGTATTCTTTACTCCATTATCCATTACCAAAATTATTGATTAAAATATTGAAGAGATCCAGACCTAGAACTGACTATTGCAGAGCCCATTTGTTATACCGTTCCAGCATGACTGTGAACCATCAAGAACTACTCTTTCAAAATGATTATCCAACAAGTTATGCACCCACCTTATAGTAGCCCTACCTAAGTTGCATTTCCCTACATTATTAATAAGAAGATCATGCAAGACTGCATCCTTCTCACTGAGAGCAGATGGGAGTGATTTCATTCAGGAATCCTTAAGCTGACCCTGAAATGTGTCCCAGAAGTATAGTCAACAGGATTTGTACCTAATTTATGCATTAACCAAAGGTCACACTCATGGTACTTACAAACTATAATTATCCATACCTTGTAAAGATTCATAAGTAATAAGGAAAGAAAGAGGTTGGTTTGTTGTTTTCTGCTTCTTTATTTCAAGAGAAGGAAAGGGAACAAAAGGCAGCACAAAATAAGCAAATAAAAAGCATACCCCAAACTGACCACAGCATAATCTGAGCACATGCGCACAGAACACATATTAACTGCCGCAGAAAAAAATACCATACAGATGAATCATAGAATACTAGGACTGGAAGGGACCTCGGGAGGCCATCGAGTCCGGCCCCCTGCCCGAATGGCAGGACCAAGTACTGTCTAAACCATCCCTGATAGACATCTATCTAACCTGTTCTTAAAAATCTCCAGCGATGGAAATTCCACAACCTCCCTTGGGCAGTTTATTTCACTGTTTGACCACCCTGACAGTTACGAACTTTTTCCTAATGTCCAACCTAAACCTCCCTTGCTGCAGTTTAAGTCCATTGCCTCTTGTTCTAGCCTCAGAGACCAAAAAGAAAAAGTTTTCTCCCTCCTCATGACACCCTTTTAGATACCTGAAAACCACTATCATGTCACCCCTCAATCTTCTCTTTTCCAAACTAAACAAGCCCAACTCTTTCAGCCTTTCTTCATAGGTCACACACTCTAGACCTTTAATCATCCTTGTCACTCTTTTCTGGACCCTCTCTAATTTCTCCACAACTTTCTTGAACTGCGGTGCCCAGAACTGGACACAATACTCCAGCTGAGGCCTAACCAGAGCAGAGTAGAGTGGGAGAATGACTTCTCGTGTCTTGTTCACAACACACCTGTTAATGCATCCCAGAATCATGTTTGCTTTTTTTGCAACAGCATCACACTGTTGACTCATATTTAGCTTGTGGTCCACTATAAACCCTAGATCCCTTTCTGCTGTACTCATTCCTAGACATTCTGTATGTGTGAAACTGATTGTTCCTTCCCAAGTGGAGCACTTTGCATTTGTCCTTATTAAACTTCATCCTGTTTACCTCAGACCATTTCTCCAATTTATCCAGATCATTTTGAATTATGACCCTATCCTCCAAAGCAGTTGAAACCCCTCCCAGCTTGGTATCATCTGCACACTTAATAAGCGTACTTTCTATGCCAATATCTAAATCGTTGATGAAGATATTGAACAGAACCGGTCCTAACACAGACCCCTGCGGAACCCCACTTGTTATACTTTTCCAGAAGGATGAAGAACCATTAAGAACTACTCTCTAAGTATGGTTATCCAGCCAGTTATGCACTCACCTTATAGTAGCCTCATCTAAATTGTATTTGGCTAGTTTTTTGATCAGAATATCATGTGAGACTGTATCAAATGCTTTACTAAAGTCTAGGTAAACCACATCTACCACTTCTCCCCTATCCACATGGCTTGTTATCCTATCAAAGAAAGCTATCAGATTGGTTTGACATGATTTGTTTTTTACAAATCCATGCTGGCTGTTCCCTAGCACCTTACCACCTTCCAAGTGCTTGCAGATGATTTCTTCAATTACCTGCTCCACTATCTTTCCTGGCACAGAAGTTAAGCCGTGTTATTCTTATTCCCCTTTTTGTAGATGGGCACTATATTTGCCCTTTTTGAGTCTTCTGGAATCTCTCCTGTCTCCCATGATTTTCCAAAGATGATGGATAAGGGCTCAGATACCTCCTCTATCAGCTCCTTGAGTATTCCAGGATCCATTTCATCAGGCCCTGGTGACTTGCAGACATCTAATTTTTCTAAGTGATTTTTAACTTGTTCTTTTTTTATTTCAACTTCTAAACCTACCCCTTACCAACTAGCATTCACTATGTTGGGCATTCCTTCATCAGACTTCTCAGTGAAGACCGAAACAAAGAAGTCATTAAGCATCTCTGCCACTTCCAAGTTCCCTGTTACTGTTTCTCCCTCCTCACGGAGCAATGTGCCCACCCTGTCCCTGGTCTTCCTCTTGTTTCAAATATATTTATAAAAAGCCTTCTTGCTTCCCTTTATGCCTGTAACTAGTTTGAGCTCATTTTGTGCCTTAGCCTTTCTAATCTTGCTCCTGCATTTTTGTGTTGTTTGCCTATATTCACCCTTTGTAATTTGTCCTTGTTTCCATTTTTATACGATTCCTTTTTTATTTTGAGACCATGCAAAATCTCCTGGTTAAGTCATGGTGGTCTTTTGCCATATTTTCTATCCTTCCTACGCAGCGGGATAGATTGCTTTTTGGCCCTTAATAATGTCCCTTTGAAAAACTGCCAACTCTCCTCAGCTGTTTTTCCCCTCAGTTTTGCTTCCCATGGGACCTTACCTACCAGCTCTCTGAGTTTACCAAAATCTGCCCTCCTGAAATCCATTACCTCTATTTTGCTGTTTTTCCTTCTTCCCTTCCTTAGAATTGTGAACTCTATGATTTCATGATCACTTTCACCCAAGCTGCTTTCCACTTTCAAGTTCTCTACCAATTTCTCCCTATTTGTTAAAATCAAATCTGGAACAGGTTCCCTCCCCCCGCAGCTTTGTCAGCTGTTTGGAATAAAAAATTGTCTCCAGTGCAATCCAAGAACTTACTGGATAGTCTGTGCCCTGCTGTATTAGTTTCCCAACATATACCTGGACAGTTGAAGTCCCCCATCACCACCAAATCTGGGGCCCTGCAGGACTTTATTAGTTGTTCAAAAAAAGCCTCATCCACCTGGGTAGGTGGCCTGTAGCAGACTCCTAGCAGGACATCACCCTTGTTTTTTACCCCTCTTAGTCTAACCCAGAGACTCTCAACACATCCATCTCCACCTCAGGCCAAGTGTGTACATTTTTAATATATACGGCAACACTTCCCCCCTTTCTTCCCTGTCTATCCTTCCTAACCAGGCTGTACCCTTCAATACGAACATTCCAACCATGTGTATTATCCCACCAAGTTTCCGTGACACCAATGATGTCATAGTTGTATTTATTTATTAGCACTTCCAGTTCTTCCTGCTTATTATCCATACTTCTTGCATTTGTATATAGGCATCTAAGATATTGATTTGATCTTGCCTCGACCCTCTTTTTACTGTGACATTGTTGCCCATGCTGCCTCTCATTTTGGACCCATCTCCTAGGTTTCCATGTTCTCCCCTTACCTGTGGGCTTTGCTCCCCTGCCCCCGTTGAACCTAGTTTAAAGCCCTCTTCACTAGGTTAGCCAGTCAGTATCCAAATACGGTCTTTCCCCTCCTTGAAAGGTGAATGCCATCTCTGCCTAGCAGTCCCTCCTGGAATAGCATCCTATGGTCGAGGAAGCCAAAGCTTTCCTGGTGACACCATCTTCGAAGCCAGGCATTCACCTCTAGGACGCACCTGTCTCTGCCTGGGCCCCTACCACTGACAGGCAGGATTGAGGAGAATACCACCTGCACCCCAAACTCCCTCACCCATGCCCCCAGAGCCCTGAAGTCACTCTTGACCTGCTCAGCGTCACATCTCGCAGTATCATTAGTGCCCACATGGATGAGAAGCATGGGATAGTAGTCAGAGGGCCAGATAATCCTCGACAACGCCTCCATAGCATCTTGGATACAGGCACTCAGCAGGCAGCATACCTCCTGAGATGAAGTATCGGGGCACCAGAGGGGCGCCTCTGTCCACTTCAGAAGAAAGAGTCCCCGACCACCACTACTCTACGTTTCCTTCTTGCAGTGGTGGCAGCAGACTTCCCAGCCTTGGGGGTACGAGGCTTCTCCTCTGCTATATGGGGCGATTCTTTGTCTCCTGTAACAAGTTCAACAAAACGGTTTCCTAGTACCACAGTGAGAGGGTTCTGAGAAGGGGTAGAACACTGCGTGCTGCCAGAAGTAACCAGCTGCCAGTGTCCACCCTAATCTATCTCCTCCCTTCACCAGTGGGTTATCAGCTGTTCTGTGTACTGGAACAGTTACCTCAGCTGTCTCCACATGAATACTATCCAGGAACTGCTCATGGCACAAGGTAAGTTAACACATAGAGCAACTAGATTCCTCAGAAAGAAATAAAGGTGTGGAGAATGCAAATGTGTCTGACTTGCATGGAGAATGAAAGTATAAGTCTCTTAGGAACCAGGCAGGAAGGAGTGTTAGCTTGGCATTATCCCCAGTGAAGCAGCTACTTATTTGGAGCTGGCTGAACAGGCACTGAGGAAACTGAAACAGGAACAAGAATACCAGATGTGGAGGGCTGCAGACAATGGGCTTTGGAAAAATAGCCTCTGAAGATATGTCTACACTAAAGCAACCTCTGACGAAACTTCTGTTGACAAATTGCAGCCACACGTGAAAGAGAATGGCTCTATCAATCTGCTGGAGTGCCCAACTGCTCTTCCAACAGAACGGCCAACCAGAAGCCCTGTCTGTCGACACAGGACCCCCAGAGTGTCCACACATCTTCTTTGTCAACAGATTATGTCAAGAAAGGTCTTCTGCCTCATGGGGAAGACGCAAAAGTCTGTCAATGAAAGCAGCATGTTCTGTTGACAGAACATATTTTTAGTGCAGACCCCACAAGTTTTGTCAACAAAACTCTCTAATGTAGGAGTAGCTTGAGAGAAGAGCTGACTTATGTCATCAAAACTTCTTACTCTGTTTAAATCCTTAAATCTCTGATATTGCCCTGTACAAACATTACCATTTTTCTCAACCTCAAGATAAATGATATCAAGTCCGCCAACAGGAGGGGTAAAGGGGGCAGTTGCCACAAGCCCAGAGTTTCAAAGGGGCCTAGTGCTCTGGCTGCTGCCACTACTTTGGCAGCAGCGGTGCTCCACTGTTGCGTGTGGCTCTGAGTAAGTGGAGAGGGAGCCCAGTGCTGCGGTTCAGGCAGTGCTGAGGGAAGGCTTCCCTAGGTCCCTCCCCTTCTGCACTTGGCCCCACTCCTTCCAGGACACAGAACTGGTCCCCCACATTCCACCTTGCCCCAGGGCCCACCAGTGGCTGTAGGCCCACTGGTTGATGCAACATATTAATGATAACTTAACTAAGTAGCTGGCTGGCTGGCTTGTGTGTTTGTGTTTAGGGATTACTTGCTACTTGTGTACTGGGCTTGAGTTTGTCTGTTTGTGCATTTGACTGAATGTGTGCTGAGCTGTTTGTTTGAAAGACCATGTTCTGAGGCTGGCAGTTTCAATATGAAATCTAGAACTCTCTGCTCAATGGTTGAGTCATAGCCAGGAGTGGGGCTACCAGTCAGGAAGGCTAGAGGTATATGAAGTGTGACAGGAAGCAATCAGAGGAGCTTGTAAACAGGGTGACTGCAAACAGGAAGGAGTTTAGCTGGGGAGTTGAGAGGGAGCTAGTTACTTGTGACATTCTTTAAAACTTTTATAACAAAAATTATATCCCAAATTACTGCATTTAAAAAATAACCCCATACGTAATCTAATACATAATCTAATTATCCATAAAAAATGCAGCCAGAAGCCCAGCAGCAGAGTGGGAGCTAACCTGTTTATTGCACCCAATGTAACATTTATGACTACCTACCCCACAGTCAAGTGGCCTATGTATGCATTCGATGAAAAGAGCTCCTGGCCTCAGAGACCGAATGCAGGCTTTGGAGGCCAGGATGGCTGAACTGGAGGAGATAAGGGAGGCAGTGAGATATGCTGATGAGGTTTTGCAGGCCACTGTATAATTGTCCCACCTCCATTCAGACAGCCCCTGTGCTGTTAAGGAGGATCAAAAGCTCAGGGAAGGAGAGCAGTCAATGGAAGCATAGGGAAACCATCCCCTAGTTGGGACCCTCCTTCCAGATGATGTGGTATCCTCTAGCATGGAGGATAACTCTCTGGGGGAGGTAACTCCAGTCAGTAGGAAAAGGTGTTAGTAATGAGAGATTCAGTCATTAGAAACATAGATACCTAAGTTTGCGATGATCAGGAAAACCATATGATGACTTGCCTGCCTGATGTAAAGGTTGCAGATCTCTCAAGACATCTAGATAGACTGGTGTGTAGTGCTGGAGAAGAGCCAGTGGTCGTGGTACATGTTGGTACTAAATGACATAAGCAAGGGTAGGACAGAATACTGGAGGCCAAATTTAGGTTGCTAGGAAAGGGACTGAAATCCAGGACCTCTATGGTGGCATTCTCAGAAATGCTTCCAGTTCCACACGCAGGGCCATGTAGACAAGCAGAAATTCACAGTCTCAGTGTGTGGATGAGACAATGGTGTGGGGAGAAGAGGATTAGGTTTATTAGGAACTCGGGAAACTATTGGGTAGGGAGAGCCTATACAGGACAGATGGACTCCACCTAAGCCAAAGTGAGAAAAGACTGCTGGCACTTACCCTTAAAAAGTTCATAGAGCAGTTTTTAAACTAAGAGATGGCACAAAGCTGAATGGTGCAGAGGAGCACATGGATTGGACAGAGACTTCTCTTAAAAGAGAGTCTATTGATAGAGATTTTCTGGGTTGTAGTCAGGAGGAGAAGATGGAAGAGGATAAAGCATGGGATGGACTAGAAGAGAAAAAAATCACATGGAAAAGACTAACGCATCAGGAAAGAGAAGTCAAATAAATAATGACAAGTTTTTAAACTGCTTATACACAAATGTTAAAAGTCTAAATAATAAGAAAGGTGAACTACAGTGCCTTGTATTAGAAGAGGATATTGATGTAATAGGCATCACAGAAACCCGGTAGAATGCGGACAATCCATGGGACACAATCATACCCAGGTACAAAATATACCAGAAGGACAGAACTGGTCGTGCAGGTCGGGGAGTAGCACTATATGTGAAGGAGAATATAAATCAAATGAAGTAAAAGTCTCAAACGAATAAAGAATCCATAGACTCTCTAGGGATAGAAATTCCATGCTCAAATAAGACTCTAGCAGGGATATATTATAGACCATCTGACCAGGGCAGTGACAGTGAAATGTTAAGGTAAATTGGAGAAGCAATCTAAATAAAAAAACCTCAATAATAGTAGGGCATTTCAATTATCCCCATATTGACTGGGTACATGTCCCTTCAGGACAAGATGCGGAGATAAAATTTCTCAATATCTTAAATGACTGCTTCTTGGAGCAGCTGGTTCTGGAACCCACAAGGGTAGAGACAGTTCTTGATTTAGTTCTGAGTGGAGTGCAGGATCTGGTCCAAGAGGTAACTGTAACAGAACCACCTGGAAATAGTAAAATTTAACACTCCTATGGTGGGAAGAACATCTCAGCAGTCCAACCCCATGGCATTTAATTTCAAAAAGGGGAACGATGCAAAAATGAGGAGGTTAGTTAAAACGGAAAATAAAAGGGCACAGTGACTAAAGTAAAATCCCTGCAAACAGCATGGAAACTTTTCAAAGACACCACAATAAAGGCCCAACTTAAATCTATACCCCAAATTAAAAAATACAGTGAAACACCCAAAAAAAGAGCTACTGTCACTTAACTACCATGTAAAAGAAGCAGTGAGAGATAAAGAGACATATTTTAAAAAGTGAAAGTCAAATCTTACTGAGGAAAATAGAAAGGACCATAAACACTACCAAATTAAATGTAACATGAAAAGCCAAAAATATGAGGAAATATTGAGAATAGAACCACCTCCCTCTGACTTCGTCTGGTACCTGCTCTACAGCTCCTATAGAAAGGAGACAATCAACCTCTTGTTTCAACAGAGTCTCATGAAAGGGAACCCTGAAGAGAGGTGGGGTGGGGGAGGTAGTAGGCAGAATAGAACAGAAGGGAATGATATATCCCGCAGAAATTATTTCCAGTACCCATTTGTCTGTGGTGATATTGGACCATTGTCGGTGAAAAGGTCTTAAGCAATGGTGGAAAAGGTGTTGAACTAATTGCTTGTGCTGGACAGCAGGTATGGGGGAAACAGTCCCAACTGAGGAGTCAAAGCAGGTGGGTTACACAGTGGCTGGTTATGCTGTCTAGATGGTCTCTGGGGTTGTCGACTTTGATCCTAACCCATTGCTGATAGGGTTGCCACTGAAAGGGGTAGTTGTAGCATCTCAAGTGTAGGACAGTGTCAGTAGTTTCATTGAACAATTTGGGTCTTATCAAATATTAAGCCCTCGACTTTAATTTGTAACTTCTTAGGTATACCAGATGTTTGAAACCAGAAGATGCATCTCATAACCACTGCTGTCACCGTGGATCATGCAGCAGTGTCAGCCACACCTAATGCTATATGGATCCTGTGCAAGAAGCTGCATAACCTTCCTGTACAACAGCTTTCAGGATAGGTTTCTTAGTCTCTGGTAAGCAGTACGTTAAGGATTTTTAGTTTTGTGTAATTGTCAAAGTTATGATTGGCTAACTGTCCTGCATAATTAGCCTTACACAATAACAAAGTGGATGATGAGTAGGCCTTTCTCCCAAATAAGTCAAGTGTTTTAGCACCCTTGTCAGAGACAGTCGACTTATACTGTGGTGCTTTGGATCTCTGTTGAGAGGACACCACTACCAATGAATTTGGTTGGGGATGGTTAAATAAAAACTCCATACCCTCTGATAGCACAAAAATACTTTTTATCTGCTCTCTTTTTAGTGGCTGGGATGGAGACGGGGATCTGCCAGATATTGTCCACCTCCTCCATTATGGCAGAATCAAGTGGAATAGCAATTTTAGATGATGTTGGGGGTCTCAAGTTCTTTAAAAGTTTATGTTGCTTTTCTTGAACTTCTGTAACTTGCATGTCCTAACTTTGAGCCACCCTTTTAAAAAGGTCCTGAAATTGTTTTAAAACAGCCCAGAAGGGAATTCTTGACTGAGATAACAGCTTCATCTGGAGATGATGAGGAGACATCAGTATGGTAAGCCTCCATTTTCACCTCTATATGTTCTTCTATTCATTTTCCCACCAGTTCCAAGAGGTGGGTGTGAACCATTGCAGACTGTGCCAGTGATGGGGAGGGTTGCGGGCGTGGTGTTCATGGAGTTCTTGAGCATCTGTATTTCAGATGTGAGTCAGGAGATCTGTCCCTAGACCTGCTGTACTAATAGTATCGGTACTGATCATCTCTGTGTTGGTAGCATCAGGGTAGCAATAGAGATGAGCATCTGCAGAGGAGGAGCAAGAGAGAGAGAGAGAATGTCTCCTAGGCCCATGATGATGATGATGATGATAAGACTATGGCAGATAAGAAGGTCTAGAAGATGGTGGAGGGAAGCGAGACATTCAACGAGCATAACTATGAACATGGTGTAGCTGTTCCAGAAAAGGTGAAGGTGGTCTTAGGAACGATGATCGGGGTTGGGGGGGGGGGCGGGGATGGGACAGTTTTGCCTCCCGGCAAGAGTCACACTTCTAAAACCCTGCCACAGGCATTTTAAACGAGGAATTTTAACTTTAGCACTTCAGTCTTTGGAGAAAAAAAATGATTTAGTATATATTACTTTTTCCGCCCCCCCACTATAGAACTACAGTCCACACTGGAAAAGAACAACTTTTCAAAACTATGTACAGCAACTAATACAGACTAAAAATTTTTCTGTCAGGCATGCGGTTGAAAAGCGCAGGAGAAGTCTGTCTGCAGCTGAGAGCACTTGAGAGGAATTGGCTCAGACTGGATTATGCATGTGACCAAAAGCATGCAAAGGGCCCTGTGCGCTACTGCACATATCCGGTCCAGCTAACCACCGCTTTGAAAATCTCCAGACTACAGCACCAGGGTGAGCCCAATACCTAATGTGGAGCACCGACAGGGACCACTCAAAGAAGAATTAATATTTTAATAAAATTAACAGAGTAGTTAAGGTTGCTCAACATACTCAACACAAATCCAAAAAGGAAATGAAAAGTCAACTTGCATAATAGTAAACAACTCTTCCACCAACAAGCACACAAATTACTTTAACTACTACTAGGCCTACCAACCACTAATTCTGCCCCTTTGGGGTGCCACCTTCCAACACCCATTTTCAAAACAACCCTTTACCAAAGTTACTTGACTTTACTTAAACCCTTGTACTTCAGGTGGAGCATAGGTCACCCAGAAGTCTGACACTTCACTCTGTCTAGGGACAAAACTTCTAGCTGACCCCAGAAGTACCTCAGTTGTTATCCTTCAATCTCAGATCTTCTCCACATTGTCTGAGGTCTTCCTCTTTTGCGTTTTCCTTGTGGGTTCCATTTGAGAGCTTAATGGATTACACTCGATGGTGGCTTTATGGGAATGTGGCCTAGCCATCCACACTTTATCCTCTTGATTTGAACATCAAGTGGTTCTTGTCCTGCTCTGTTCCAAAGCTCCTCATTTGTGACCAAGTCTTAGCATTTGATGCAAAGGATGTACCTCAGGCATATGTTTAAAAATGTCTGTTGCTTTTGATTTGAAGACTTTTTGGGATACCAGGTCTCTCAAGCATACAAGAGCACACTCTTCACATTTGTGTGGAAGATCCAGTTTTGTCTTCACAAATATTATTTTTGATCTCCACATGGGATGAACACACTTGAATGCAGCTGTTGCCTTCCCTATTCTCGCATTGACATCATTGTCTGTTCCTGCAATCTCTGGTCATAATACTCGCCAACTAGGTGAACTGCTCCACATCTTACAGGTCATCCCCTCACAACGTGATGGTGTGGTTACTGGACTGGTTGATCCTTATTGTCTTGGTCTTTCTCTCTTTAAACTACTAGAGTTGAGGGGAAACAATCGGGTACAGTGATATATGCAGACTGGTGAAAGGGAAATGAGTTAAGTTGCAGTGCATGAGCTCCATTATATAGAAACTGTGATAATGATAAGATGCTGTAGGGTGCGAGAAGACATTGTAATGGTCGAGAGTGCAGTCCGAACCCTCTGTGAATCCTCAGGAGAATTCCAAACAGACCAGTCTGTGCAAGGTGAAAAGCTGCAAAACAACAGCTGCAAAACAAAGTGCGCTTGCCAATACTTCAAGGCTATGCTGGCAGTAGGCCATAAGAGATAGTGAGAGTGATGTATAGGCAATTTTAAGCAATCTTATGTAAATGAATTTAAGCTTTATTAGTTAGTGTTAGGAGGTCTGTTACAGAGCCTGTCCCCCGAGCGAAGCTCCGATGAGTCGGGTTTTCCCCCCACTGGTGACTGCGGCGTTTCCGGGGCTCCCGTCGCAGGTGTCACGCTTCCAATAAACCAAACATAGCACTCGCCTTCTGGGTGCAGCCTTGTTTCTGGGGAACCCAAGCCTGGTTGGTTACAGATGCATACTTGTAGGTAGAAGACTTATTTACCATTAGGTCATTTACCTTCTAATTTCCCTCATTCTGAGAGTCACTTTTTGTATCAAAGTAAGAAGTCCATCTGCTTAATAACTTTTTTGTGTTTTTATTATATTCTCAGGAGCAATTCTACAATCATTGCTCAGGTATTTGCCCTCCCTATCAAAACAATGGGCATTGAATTTATTTATTGCAAAATCATCTTTGTTTACTAAAAATGCAAGATAATTTTAATGAACAAGTCGTACAATAGGAATTTTTCATCTTTTCATGGATTACGCTGACCTTTTTATTAAAACAAATCAAAAAGTGGTGGACGCTAACCGTGACTTCTAGAAGTCAACATCAACTTTTTATTTTGGGTGCCTATTGCAACACCAGAAATATGGCTATTTCCTTACATAATTTTTTTCAACTCAAGAAAGATGATTCAGTTGCATCACTGTAATCATGTATCTACAGGGATGTAAAAATAAACCCTAAAACAAAGGGAAAAAAATGAATGAGAGGAAATGGAAGACTGAGTCCTAGATCTATTATAGGAGAGAATTATTAAAGGCATTTATGAGTTAAAAGAGTTGCAAATTCTCCATAAGAATGAACCATTCCAAAATTGAGGAGATTTTAGAATGGATGCAAATAAGAAAAAGCTACTGAGCATAAAATTCTATAAAAGAAGTAAGTGAAAAAATATACCTCACCCTTATAATAAAACAGATTGTACTAAAATACTCAGATGAGATTTTCCTTCAATTGCACTCAAAGCAATTAACAAGTTATCTCAACATGATGCTCAACAGAGATTCAGGATGGAGTAAGAAAGCTCCAGACAGTTACCAAAATTATATTTGTCCAATATTGACAAAAAAGGAACTACAGCCCGAGTTTTTCGCTTAAAAACAGAAGACATCTCAAACAGCTAATATACTGAAAGTATTAAGATTGAGCTTTCTGACGTTCTGACAAATTAATTATACTTAGTACTGGAAAGTATTTTTATAAAAAAGGAATATGAAAATAAATCAAATCGTAGTCCAAAAACAGTGAGCTCTGTAAAAAGGTCATCCACAGAACAGTCTTCTCATTAAATAAAAATCTAGGCAATAACCAGATGAAGGAATGACTTCATAAAATTCTCTTAAATTGAGGAATTCAAGAAAATGTATTTAAAATCCAAGAGATTGAAGGCACAATATTGAGAATTTTTTTTTTTTAAAAAATCACCCAAAACAAGCAAACTACCACCGAGATTTGGAAGGTCACTCATCACATTCATATAAGTATTCAGTAAGTGGCAGGCACAGCCTGAGCTGCATAACTGCTACCCTAACACAGCATTTAGATATAAAGAAATCTTATGTAAGGATCTCTGGTAGAAACCAGATAGGTTATTCAGAGTCATATGCAAACCTACACTATACCATCCCTAACTTAAAAATGACAAGAAGTCCTGTGGTACCTTACAGGCTAACAGATATTTTGGAGCATAAGCTTTCATGGTCAAAGACCCCCTTTGTCAGATGCATCTGTTGGTAATACCAGATGCAGGTCTAATTATACAGCCTCATGAAAAAGAGGCAGTCCCAATCAACAGGAAGGCCAGAGTTAATGAGGTCACTGCAGTCAGGGAGGATGTGGCCCACTTTCAGCAGCTAATGTGGAAGAAAGCGCAAGTAAAAGCTTGTGTACACAGGCAAGTTTTGTCAACAAAAATGCATGAGCGTGCACACTGCAACATAACTTGTCACAAAAAACAGCCATTTACATTGACTAAAAGCTTCCAGCTCCACAAGGAACTACTGTCTTTTCCCCTCCCTGTGTTGTCACAACCATACAGTGTAAATACCTTGAGGTGTTTTTTCACTAACTCCAAGAATTCTCCCACAGTTTCTAAGCAGCCACTCTGGTCAGCATACCGTGAGGTGCCTGGGCCTGGCCATTGTATTGAACACTCCCCTGCTTGGGCTGCCACAGAGCTGTGGGATCTGATCACCACATAGGAGAGGAATCTGGCCAGTCGCAACTGCAAGTGACCCATAGGAACTAGGACACGTACTCAATCCTTGTGCAAAAAGGCATATGAGTGGGACATGCTGCAGTGCAGAACAAAGATTAAAGAACTCAAACAAGCCTATCATAAGGCCTGTGAAGCGAACTGATGCTTCAGTGCTTCACCAAAGACTGCTGTTTCTCTAAGTAGCTGGACACAATCCTCAGTGGCAATCCCACCTTCACGGCCAAGAGTCCTAGGAACACTTCAGAGGGCATGGAGGCAGTACACAGAAAACCTAATCCAGAAGATGAAATTATAGACGAAGAGACTGAAGTAGATGAGAGCCAGGGGCTTGCCTAGTGTAGCCAGAAACCGTTCTCCACTGCTGACAGACATAGCTAGTCCAAGCAACTGCTTTCTGTTGAACCAGGAAGCAGAGGATGAGACGCGGCGTAAGTGGCTGTGGAATGTGGAGTGCAGGACTAACAATACAGAAAAGTGGGAAACTGGTTGTGTTTCTGTGAGCTGCATGTATCCCTATGTAGCTAATCCATCTGGTAGAGCAGTATGTCGATCCTTGCTATGGTCTCAACAGAATACAGGAGAAAAGCTAGCAAAACTTTTGGAGGAGTATTTGTAAATTTTCTGCTGAAGAATCCACAGCAGTGCTGCTTGTCCCCTCCTCCACTGTAAGACAATAGACCACACCGTTCATGGATCACTTTTGCAAAGCAGAACCAAAGCAGAATGTAGCTAGACTATAAACGGAGCAGGGCAAAAGCCACAAGACTAGAGAAGTTGTACCCTAGTTTTCTTGCTTACTCTGAGCAAGGAGATGCCTGCCGCAACATTACCTGCCTGTGAACAACTGTGGCATAACTAGGACTATGCTATTTCAAAGGGAATTTTCTAGCCTCGGGTGCAATTTATGTTTATTGGATGCACAAATTATGCCACCCACGTCCCCTCACTCACCATGACTAAGGTGCTTGGCGAGATGCATTCCTTTCAAGGAACAGTGAGTGAAACTTGCAGTCAAAGTAATTTGCACCAAGTGAAATACTGCAATTTAGGACTTGATGTTAATAGACTCCTTTTTGTGCTTTGTGTCTAGTATCAAAGATGCCGGTGGTCCCATTGCGCACTGCCTCTGAGTGTTTGCTACAGATAAGGAGATGCCCTCAGAAAAATGAGACAATTTGGTTTGCAAAGTGCTAAATCAGTCATCAAGTGAGTACAGATGTCAAAAACAGCCCTTGGAAAGGGAGCTGAGGAACTGCAAGGACAAACAGGCCTTTGCCAGGCAAGCCACAGAACACATTATCTGAGTTATGGAGGAACAGACAGATTCTAAAGTGCTTGGTGAAGCAGCGTAGTGAGCCAACACAAGTTGCCCCTCACCCTCAGCAGTTTCAAAATTCTGTGTCCAGAAATCCCACTTCTACACCTTCACATTCTTTTCCCTTTTCTTGGAGTCCAAATTTCCCCATGCACTCTACCCCTTCTCCCAACTGTGATTATGATGCCTAGACCTACATACACCTGTGAAGTGTAATCTTTTGCCAGCACATCCCTTACTAGTGGAGGTTGAGGGGGTGTCATTGCATTTCCTTGCACTGCTGTCTAATGAATAAAAGACATATGCTAGAAAAAGTCTATGCCTTTACTTACTGCTAAAAATGTCACAGGCCTCCCACTGCAATCCCAGCTGCAAGCATTAAAGGCATGTTTTCAATTATGTGTTGCACTGTAAGGGGTGGAGGGTGCATGTGGAAGCTCTGTTACAGTAAATAGTAATGGTTGGAGTGACCATCTGTCCTGTTTTAGCCAGGACTGTCTCTTTTTTTAGCTCCCTGGAGAGCATCCTGATTTTTTTTTTTTTAAAACGGGCTAATTTTAAATTTACAGCTCCTTAAGCAACAGGGGTGGTCTGTTTAAAGAGCTAGCTGAGGGGCTGGAGGAGGTGGGCTTGCTCTTTGAAACTGACTGTTTAAACATGCTGTTGCCAGCAGTCCCCAGGGTGATGGGAGTGCGGGTGGAGTAAGGGCGAGGGGATGAGGCTGCCGTGCATTCTTTGCTCACATTGCCTGAGAAAGACAGAGGAGACTGTGTCTTAGATATTCACCCAACCCCACCCCCAAACACTGCTGGCAGATAAGAAGGTTGGGGCAGGGCCCTATGGTGGGGAACAGGGGCTGGGCAGACTCTCGGGGGACTTGGGGGTCAGCTGCTGGGGGGTTGCACTTAGCTTGGTACGGGCAGTTTATCCCAAGCCAGGGGTTAGATGGGGGATTATGGTTGGGAGGAGTCCCATGACGAGTGTGGGACAGGGCTCAGAAGGCAGCAAAGGCAGGAAGAAGGGCACAAAGAAGGTGAATCATGAAGGAGGGCTGGTAGGGATGGATTAACCCTTCCGGAGGACAGGGCTATTAGATTTGTGGGGCCCCTAGGATCTTAGGTGAGCACAAAAATAATTGGTTCAGAATATGGAGGGGTGATCTAGGCTAGGACAGAAAGCTGGGGTGTGAGATGAGGTGAGGGTGCTCCAGCTAAGAGTGAATGTTCTGAGGTAGAGCCTGGGATGAAGAGTTTGGGGTGCAGCAGGGTTTGGAGTGTGGGAGGGGATTCAGCCTGGCCCACTGATGGACTGGGGGGGCGCAAAGGGGGCAAGTGCCCAGGACCCCAGGCAATTTAAAAGGGTCTGGGAGACCCAGATCCTTTTACATTGCTCAGGCAGCTGGACCCCCTCCCACCCTTTGCAGAGGCTAACCCCCTGCTCCCTTCTTTCTGCCTGTCCCTTCTCCCAAAGGCAAGGGCCACAGCCCCTCACCCTTCAAGAGAAGCTAGAAAAAGGTGAGGTGATGAGAGAAATAGGGTGGGGGTAGGGAGTCTGGCTGCCCCACTTTGCATAGGTGTTAATGGTTAGAAAGGAAAGTCTGCTTTTTATAACATAATTCTTTTGGAGTTTTGTAACTATCTGAAAATAGATCAATTTAAAAAAAAATATATCCTGTGTTACTTTACTAATTGATGCATGGCAAATTAAAAGCTGGGAGAACCTTACCACAGAACCTGATTATTTTTTCAACTTCTCTATTAGAGGTGGATTTCCAGATAAGTGATTTCCATCAAGTTTTAGCATTGTTTGGGAAGGGGTACTTGAACCATTAGGTTGCTGCCCTTATCTTAATCTGGCCCTTCCCTTGGGTATGGGGGAGAACTAGCTAGGCCAGGATTGCAGGGGAGGGGGAGGAAAGGGTGGCCCGAAAGCAGTAACTAGGAAACAAGCGGACACCATAATTTATCTGTTGTAAATCCACTGACTCCAGTGAAATTTAAATGGGGATAGGGTGACAGGGTTAAATTTGCCTAGTAGGTTTAATTCTCTTTTTAATACTGCTGCAAAAACATCAAACAGTTTCCATTGTTCCAGAAGCCAGCCCTGGGGCTCCTCCCAGCCTCCTGTCTAGACCCCTGCCCCCTATCCCTGACTCCTGCCCTCCTGTACATACACCCAGCCCTGATTTCCAACAGCTCACTTGCATACCTCAGCCCTCACCCACATACTCCTATTCCCCTGCTCTGGCTCCAGCACCCCCTTCCCTCTCTCTCGCTCTCTCACTACCAGCCCTCACACTAGCAGCCCACACTCTGGAGAACAGCAAGATAAGGCAAGGCAGGCACTTCTATAGAGCAATAACCACTTAATTATAGTTATATATTTTTTAATTTTTACCTATTTTTATTACAATAATGCAGTACATGATTTAAACAGGTGCTCAGTCAATTTAATGTTATACTGAATGTTTGTACCGCATAGTTCTAATGGATTGCCATTGAACTCCCTTAACACCAAGCAATTTTACCAGGTGCCCTGTATTGCACATAGGGAAATACAGCCACTATACTAATGGCAGACTTTCCCACCCCAAACTGATTTACAACTGTCCAATAGCAACTGGGAGTTGCCAATGCCTATTTTAGTGCCCCCCTCCCATTTCCAAAGTGCGCACTCAAAACTTCCCTGATGTTGACTGCAGCCCTTTGGGTTCCTGATAGCTTTTGTGTCCAACTACTCAACTCTGCAGATAAATGCTGTGCCTCAGTGCACTACCCTTGCAAACAATTCCCCCTTACTTTCACACAAATTATGCAAAGTACAATAAGCCACAATAACCATGGAAATAGTTTTCTCAGTGAAATCTAGACTATCACAGAGACACCTCCATCTTGTCTTCAATCTCCCAAAGGCACATTCAACCACCATGCAACGCCTGCTCAGCTTGTTAAGAACGCATCATACTTCTGTCCAGTTTCGTGAGCTAGGGCCTGCAAAGTATATGCCAGGTCTTTCCAGATCACAATGACATTTCCACATCCCCTCTCACCTCCCACCACTGTAATCTTGTGATCTGGAAAGTCCACACCTACAACTTATATAGAACCCAGTGTTCCTCTGAACATGCTTACAACATGCACCTTTCCAGAACACCCCACACTGACATCTGTGAAACACACACCATGATCCACGTGTGCCAGCAACACCATTGAGAAATATACATCTCGGCTGATGCCCTAAGTCGCAAGGTGGCTAGTGCTAAAATTGGAATGTGGATGCCATCTATTGCCCTCCACCATCGGGGAATCCCATTTCCAAAAAGCCAGCCACTAGCTCCTGCACATTTCTCAGAGTCACAATCCTCTGTAGCAAAATGAGACTTACTGCCCTGCACACTTGCAGAAGTGCAGCTCCAAGGGTAAACCTCCCCCATTCCAAACCGATTTGCAACCGACCAATCTCAATTGGGCGTCACCAGTTTCCACACAGCAATCATCCCATACTTCTCTACCTAGGAGGCAGCTCTCTTTCGGTGTCCTTGCAACACTGTTCAGGGGCCAGCTCAACACACAGCTCCTGAAGGATGCCTTACACATTCTGAAGTTCTGTAGCCACTGGCTGTCATCCCAGTCCTACAGAACAATGTAATCCCCCAAATGAGCGCTGGTTTTCCTACCCCTGATGTCAGTCTACTTTGTGAACAACAAGAAGTCTTGTGGCAACTTATAGACTAACAGTAAGCTTATGCTCCAAAATATCTGTTAGCCTATAAGGTGCCACAAGACTTCTTGTTGTTCTCAAAGTTACAGACTAACACCGCTACCTCTCTGATGCTAGTCTACTTTGTATGGCTGCTCTATGAGTGCCACCAAGGGCCGTGGGTGAAGCTTCCACTTAGCTCCCCGCCCAGGTTTTGCCACCTTCCCACTGTTTCCCACCCCTTCCCTGCCTACTGTCTGCTTCCAGCCATAATGCTGAACCCAAGAAAATTATTTTTGAACACCACGCACCACCACCACACACACTTTGCTGCAATTTCTTTCTCAACAAAATGCAGGATGTTTTCTACCCTGTGCCAGACATGCAGAAGATACCTAATTACAACCACTACATTTGGGAATAAGAAATATCAGTCAGAGGTTTTTTTTATATACTCTGAGAGCTGACATGCAAGTAGCTTGCAAATGCCCCAAACCCCTCATACTGTTCTACGGAACACACGATGCCAAGTACCAGTTAAAGCTAATTGAGAATTCTCTGTTCTTTCTTCACACATCATCATCACAGGGTGTCAAGCCTTACCTGCAGCTAGCATTTGCCTCCTGACAGGAAGAAAACAACTGAAAAATTAGACTGCAAAAGTTGCCACCCCATTTTCACTTCTTCACACAAACAACCTGCATCTTTATCTCGTCCAGAGATAGACAACCCATGACTTGAAAGTCAAATACGCCTCAGTACTGAACTATATATGGCTCTTTTGTTACAATTAAAACGGCAATGAACTTTGTAAACAAGAAATACAGTTGGATGAACTTGTGTTTGTGTGTGTAGATGGTGCACCTAGCATGGTCCGCAAATCCAAGGAATTCCCTATTCTTGTGAGAACAGCTGAACTGCCCACTTTTTAACTGTCATTGTATTATGAATCAGGAGACACTGTGCACAATCTTGTGAAACATAATTCAAATGTAATGGGACTGGTCATTCATATTATCAACTGGATTCTCTCCCATGCCCTTAATTGCAGTCAATTTCATTCACAGCTCAAGGAAGTAGATTCTGAATACCCTATCTATTAATGCAGAGCAATGTTCACTAATTATCCTGTGGCTAAGGTTTGTCTCTTCTTGCCATCTGCATTAATGAGATGAACTCATTTTTGGCTATGAAGACTGTGACTTGTTGCTCAAATATTAATATCTTGTCAACGTTACTGGTCATTTGTATGAGTTGAACCTTACACTAAAAGGGCAAGGAAATAGTCCTGACTCTGCAGCAGGGTTTGGATTTGAGATCAAATTGACCTCTGGAGTCCATACTTCAAGGATGTTGAAAAATTCAAGAAGATTCAAAAGAGCATTCAGAAAAGTTAAAACAGCTTGCCAAGGGCTGTTGTAGGCTCTGTCACTGCAGATTTTTAAAATCAAGATCAAATGTCTTTTTTAAAATACATATAGTTCAACCACTGTTAATGAGCCTGAATAATTAATTCAGGGAAGTCCTACGCTTTGCATTCAGAGCATCAAACTAGATGATCACAATGATCTCCTCTGGACCTTTCAAAAATATGAGTAAGCAGTAACAAAGTGTTTAGGATGAGAGGGGCAAAGGGACTATCCACCAGAGGTGGACTACAAAGTTGCACTAATTATCAAATAATATCTTATGTAAATTTAATCGGTCGCAGCACTCCTCGACCACAATAGTGAACCTAATTGTCCAGCTAACATGGCAAAAAGACAAGTATCTTTTGATGACCTTCTCTGCAGTTTAGCTTGTGTATTGCAAGCATACTGTTCAAAATACAGTCGTCACAATTTCTTAAATATTAGAAGAATCCTACTCCGAGCTGAAATATTCTTTCATTAGCTGAGCAGCCAAACACACACAAAAAACTTACTCATATTATTAATCTAACAGACAAGAGTTTCAAAATTGTTACAGCTTTTCATGCAATCCTTAAGAAGTTAGTTAACTATTCATTACATTTTTGAAGTGTTTACTGTAGTTGCACAATCTCAATACTTACCTCATGTTAAGCATTTTACCTTAAAAGGAGCCTAAACTGTATCACAACAATTCATTTTAAAAGTCAAAGTAATCAGAATTATAAAGTAAAAAGGCTAAAACTAAAAAAGGTTTTTACTTGCAAAAAAGTGACTGAACAAAGATGGTTTAATTTATAAATTTAAAAAAAAATTGAAGGGTGCTTTTATGGGATAGCCTATTAGTTATAAAAAGAAGTTTGCATAATGATGACACAACCCTAAAGTAGTACAGCATTTTGCATGTCTAAAGTTGCCTATTGCAATGAGTGCTCCATCAGTAAAAGTCACAAGTAATCTTTTAACAGATTTTTTTACCATTTTGATAGCATTATGCAGAAAAGAGGATGCCAAAACTGACATTAACTAAATTTCTATTTCAGAGAGAACATGTTTAGGAGAAGACTATAACATGGAAAAGTCATGTCACCACAGAATCACAAGCATATCAGTAAACTGTTTCACCGTAAGAGCATAATACCAAATTTAAATAGACAAACTCCTCACATGTCACCAAAACAATTTTAAAAAATAAGAAGGTTCCTGCCAGCCCCCCCCCAGTAATAATGATATCCACATTTCAGACCCAAACCAAGCCAACTGCCTTGGATAAGTTAAACTCTTTTCTGGCATCTACCTTTAGTGATCACAGCTAATAGTAAGAATCAGGCACAATGTGAAAATAGGGATCCCAACATCATCATAGAATTGGAAGGAACCTAGAGAGGTCATCAAGTTCAGTCTCCTGCATTCATGGCAAGAATAAGCATGATGTATACCAACGGTCTCACACTCCTGGCCTGAGGTCCATCCTTACCTGGAGCAGTTGTGCAATCAGGCCTGGGAGTAGCGGTGGGCTGCTGGGACAGGGGGCACTGTCAGCTACCATCCCCCATACTCAGCCCCTTCTTGCCACTGCCACGCTCTGCCCACATACTAGTAATGTTATCCCTTTTGAACTGGTGCAGCTCCAAGTTTGTAGCCATGGGAATGTTCTGATTGGGGAAAGAAATTGACAACGGAATCCAGTATTCTCTTTAATGCAATCTTGCTTATTTACAAGGAATGGGCAAAATCCTACTTCTTCAAATGCAGGAAGAACCAGGAAAACAAGAATAGTTTCTCACCTTACAGTTCCAAGCCTCTTAAATCTTCCTCTTCCCACACCCACAATACTCAAGCCAAAGCCCCTCCACTATCTAACCTAAGACACTTTTCATCTTGGTTGGGGATTTGTGATTAATGTCAGCCTACAGTTATGCTAACTGATCATAGAACCAAATCTACCAACCTCACTGAGGTTTTTAACTCAGCCTATAACCAAGTTTCACCCAGCTCAGCTATAACATGTAGTGTGTTTTTTATGAGCATACCATACTCCATACCTAGCTCAGAATAAAAAGCATAATGGGGCGCAGCACATACAATATTTTAATGAATGAGATGGAAGAAGCTGTCAAATGGACAGTGTTTGTGTTTATTTATGTATCTCAAAGGTCAAAAAATCGGAAAATTCAAAAAGTACACCCCAAGGGGTTTTATTATAAACTTAGACTACGTGAAAGGTTGGGTGGTATTGTGAGAGGAGGGATAGTTAGGGGCATCACAAGACATGGCTAGGCCTAGCTTTTGTTTTAAAAAAAATTAACATGTGGTGTTCAAGGTTTTCAAAGAAGAAAAGAAAGTTAACTTGTTAAATGTTGTCCAGCAGCACATAGCCCAAACAATAAAGCACACGGTGTGTGCAAAGTAAATAAATAATAAATACATTATCCTGTCTAGCTTCATTCTCTAAGGCTTTGTCTACAGTATACAGTAGACCTTCAAGTTACACTAGGCTTCCACTCCAAGTACCCTCACGTAACCCAGATTTCAAGTAAGTGGGGGTCCGGCTTTTCCCCCCAGTGGAACACACATTCTGCAGCTGAGAAAGCAGCAGAAAGGTAAGTCCTGGGGTTGGGGAGCAGTTGGCAATGGTTAAGCCCGGCTGTGGGTTGGGGCCATTGGATGTGGGGGGGCGCCAAGTGTGGGGTGAGTTAGGACTACAGGGGGTGAGGGGTGGAGTTGAGCCGTAGCTGTGCGCAGAGGTGATGAATCGGGCCATGGGGGGTTTGAACCAGAGCACAAGGAGGGCTGAACTGGAACAACACACAGAGGGTTTGAACCAGGGCAGGGGTGTTGAACTGGAGCCATGCATGTGGGGTTTAAACAGGGGTGGGGGGTTGAACTGGACCTGCGCATGAGGGGTGGTGAGCCGGAGCCAGAGACAGACGTGAGGAGTGAGCTGCAGCCACAGGGGGGGAGGGGAGCGAGCCGGTAGGGGGGTTAAACCAAGGCTGGGGAGGTTAAGCCAGAGTCACGCCGGAGCGGTGGTGAGCTACAGCCAGAGGTGTCGGGGGGGTGGGAGGGGAGCAGGAACTATGCACAGGTGGTGAGCAGAGCTGAGGGGGAGGGCTGAGCTAGGGCCATGCGGAACTGGGGGGGGGGGGTCGGTAACAAGTTAAGCACAACTGGAAATAACGCATTTCCAGGGTTTAGTGTAGGAATTGGGGTCAGCTGCATAAAAGCAGGATCGTGTACTCTGGAGTCGCGTACTCTGAAACCTCATTGTACAGCTTTTAGCGACGTGGCAGCTGTGTTGCTAAATCTTTGTCAGCTCTTTTGTAGACAAAATACTTCCACTCCCAACAAATGGTGCTCACTTCATTGCTCTTCTGCCAATCTCGCTGACAACACACCATTCCTAATGCCACTTGCCATGGCACAACTTCTGTCTTTCAGTTAAACAACTCAAATACCACAGTTTTGTCATTTAGCTATCAGTATAGACACACCCTGAGTGAAATGCAAAAGATTTAAAAAAACGAGACAAAGAAATTAAAGACCTGATTTATGTTAATATTCTGGTCAATTAAAAATGGTAAATATATCTATTTAATCTGATGAACAAATCTTTCACCACTGATGCCAAGAAGAAATCTATATATTGTCTAGTTCAGGAGTCAACAATCCCCGGCACGGGATCCAAGAGTGACACACAAGCCAATTTTCATTGGCATGCAAAGCGATAACTCAGCCCAACCCCTCCTCCCCCATGCAGCTGCTCAAACCCATGCCACCTGTGGATTAACAAAAAAGACCAGCTAATGCTACCAACCACCGCCTAAAATATAAAACGCTGCATTTGTAATTTTTTATTAATGAAGCTGTTGTAAGTAGGACTACTAGTGACTTTAAAAAGTATCACTGGAACTCAGACCTGACATACAGGTCAAAAGGTCAAATTTCAGCACTCTACCTGGGAAAGGTTGCTGACCCCTGGTCTAGTTGATGGCAAGTCATTTTAACCAAAGCATGATCTACAGTTCTTAGAACTTTTAGTATGCAATTTCTAATTATTTGATTCTGCAAACTTTAACTCTCATAGGATTCCTGAATTAGCTATTAAACATTGTAAATTTTGAACAGTCGTTAGGTTCCTGGTTTATCTGTGACGTCAAGTAGAAGGAGCTGGTTTCTTTGTTACTGAAGGAGAGGGTGTTTCAAAGAAATAAAGGCTGGCTGGGCCACATACTAAGCATTTCTCTGAAACTGAAAAAAATAGTATGGTCCTAAATGGAGGCAACAATGATGCAGAAAATGGGAATACATAGAAACTATACAGAAGATGTTGGTCTGGATCACAGAGATCCCCTTCAGACTGTCACCTGATGTGCTGAACTCACCTACCTGCCCTCTGGGGCACCCCACCACTCTATCCTGCTGGGCCAGAATCTCTGGCTCCCCACACAAAGACACAGATTTGGGGTAAGAGACCCCCAGCAAAGTAACACAGACACTGAAAACAGCTCAGTTCTGGGAAGGCTCAGTTACAGAGACTTGATAGCACCCAGGAGCACAGCCCTCAAAAGGGATCAAAACTCCAAAAAAAATCATTTTATTCAGCACAAAAGTTTTATGCAGAGAAAGCTCAGAGTTCACTCTCCTTATCACTGCAAGAGAGATATGCACAGCTGTTGTCCTCCCACAATTATTTACGTAGAGTTTGATAACGAAAAAGTGATTTTCTTAGGTAGAAAAAGCGATTGCAAGTGAAGACAGGATGATCAAAGTGAGTTACGAAACTAAATTAAACAGTACACTAAGAGAAATTGTTACAAACCATAACTTCTCACCATAGTCCTTATTTCAGGTTGAACTGGAGCCAGAGTTGATCTTTGTTCTGACCTGAGCCCAGCTGCTTCCTTTCCCCACTCCTTCACTAGAGTTCTTTGTTTCCAGGACTCTTCAGGTGCTCTCTTGAGACAGAGAGGAATCATTGTTTGATTCCCATCCCTTAAAAAGAATTTCCCCCAGGCCAGGACTCTGTTCAATTCTCCTTCTCCCCATCAGTTGAAAAGTACAAAATTCAGGATGGATTCCATCACCAGATGACATAGACACCTGCTTTGTAGGACTAATCACAATCCATTGAGCCCTGAGCAGATACAGTATCCACAAAAATGAGCCACAAATATCCACAGTGACATCTACAGATGTGGATATTCATGGATATACAGTAAATGTATGCAAATTTGTGGGGTTCAAAATACAAAATTCATATCCACATCCACAAAAATGAGCCGCAGATATCAACATCTGCATCCATAGGTCTAGATACCTGCAGAGAGCCCTGCAAATCCACAGGTATAACAGTCTACGCTTTCCAGACACACAAGACCATTCACAGATCATTGCCTTGAGCACTGGTCCCCTAAGTTCTTCAAGTACACTGATGGCTTTCACTAGAAGACCAAGATTAATACAACTGGCTTATGTTTCATATTTCTAACTTCACACACAAGAAAGATACATGCACACAAATGGAATATACACATTTGGAGTATTATAAGCTCTTTCATGATAGATTACTTGCCCCATTTTTGCATCAAGCATATTCAAGTTATGCGTACTCAGTCAACACAGTCAAAAAGATGTATCCCATAAAAAAGGGGGCATAGTGTCACAATCAACTTTTTTTAATAGTATTCTTATTGTACGATCACATTCTCGTTTAACAGAAGGTAAAGTGAATACTGACAATTGCACATTCCAACATGATGTTTCATATTGTATATATAAAAATAATTGGCTGTATTAGCTCTAATTTTCTTGCTATAAAAGTTAAAACACAGTTATGGATAAGGAAAAACATTATCCTTTTAGCAAACCATACAACTTTTATTTTGGTATACACAGAACTGACTAAGGTCTGAAAACTGCAGCGTTACAATTTAACCAAATATGTAACATGCAGTACTGTGTGACTCCACCAGACCTGATTCTCACACATTCTGACAATCTGAACCTCTGGGCTAATCCCCTAGTGCTTCTAATATACCACGAAGAAGTTAAAGACTCAGCAGGTACCAACCACACAGGTACAGATGTGAAGCAAATAAAAATGAAAATATTTTCTGAAGCTAATAATATATTTCCATCATAAGCAAGTATTTAGACACACTGTGGCAAAAATTATTTTATGACTGCCAAGTAAGTATTAGCAGTAAGTATACTCTTTTATACACACCACAAATCACTTTGCTCATCTTTCATAAATCAAACTAATGTAAACAAGATTACAATTAGAATGTCTTAACTATAATTGATTTAACAAATTCTCTTTCACCTTCATTATAAATACCTTCACCAGAAATACTATGTAGTGTACCATAAACACGAGGCTAAACTATAAGCGTGCAACTTCTTTTGTTCTTCCCAACTGACACACACAGCAATTGATCGGAATTTATAAACCCATCCCTGTCCACACCAGTGGTTCCTATTGCCACAGCATAAATCCTCAAGGTTAGATTTTTTTTGTGGAATTTCTTTCTCCTCCCACTGTTTTTGCACTCCTGATAACAGAAGTACAACAACACTGTACACACAACTTTCAACCCTCAATGACAGAAAATACATTATTTTTGCATATAACACCCTTACATACTACCAGTGACGGACAAAATCATATTTTAAAAGGCCTTTCCTATACTAAATTTTTGTCTGTGTATTGTTTGTTACAACTGCACAGGGTACAGCTATACAACTATAGATTACCAAGGCATCTCATGTCTGTATTCATATAATGGATATAACTTCTGTTAATGTTTCCAGCATTTAATGTGACAGATGCCAAACAGACACCATTATACCATTATATACACATATACATAACATATTTGTATAAGAAAAGGAAATAGACAAAAAATATTACAAATTTGCCTGTTTCAATACCAAACGACAAATACCTGCTCACGATACTGCATATTCTTTTCTAGTAATTGTAACTTAAAAAAAATAATAATCATGTGACTAAAAACTTAACTTCAGAGTAGAAGGGCCAAGGTGGACAATAATACTGCTTGATTCCAGCATACCTGCTGACCTTAAATCAAACCAAGGAGGAACTGTTCTCCCGTACAACCTACGCAACCTGTGCTGCGAGAGCAATACCTTTCGGAGAACGTCCTGTTGCACCCTAAAGCTTCGCGCACAAAAAACATCAGCGTTACACCGCAGCTGAGATTTCCAGAACAGGCTCACGCTATAAAACAGCACCTCTCGTCGGAATGACACCAAGTGCTCTGATGCAACAAAAAGCCTCCCGTCGCTGACAGCCTGCACCCAAGGAGGAAAGGATACAGCAACAGGATCTTATCCTGCGGTGGCCCTGACGCTCCCTGCCCTGCCCTTCGCGCTCATGAAGGCCATTGCCCATTACCGGGCACACATAAATCACACCTCGCTCCCGGCTCCGGCGCCCTCCATCCCGCACGGCCCCACTTGCCATCCGCCAGAGGATGCGGAGCGAACGATGCCCGGACACTGGCAGCGCCCCGCGCGAAGACAAAAGAGACAGCGGTAAATAACGCCCGACGGCCGCGGGGCCCAGCGGGGCAGCTCCAGCCCGTCCCCGCCTGGCAGGCGGCTCTCACCTGGAACGCGTCCGAGCGGGCGCTGGCAGCTCCTCCCCGGTGGGGGCAGAGTTAAGGCCTGAGGAGAGCGCGCCCCTGCGGCTCCCCTCCAGCGCTCGGGGCTAGCGCCGCGGGCCCCGGCTCAACGCCCGGCCCATCGCGTGCGGTCTCTATGGTGACAGCCGGGCCGGGAGGGAGCCCGCCAGAAGCGGGACTGGCGCCCAGGGGCGAGGGGCGTTTAGCGGGGTATACCGGGGCCCGCGTCCCGCCCCAGCAGAGTTAACCCCTTCTCTGCCGCCGCTCCCATGCCTGCTGCAGTCCCCGCAAGACCCAGCTGCTCCCAGCCTCTACCGTCGCAATAAACTCCCCCCTCCCCTCCTCCAGGCGCTGACTAGCCTGCCGTCTCTTGAGAGCACGGCGGCTTGCTCTCACGATGAACGATGATTTGACGACCGCTGAGCTTCTCCCCGCCGATTGGCTAAAGTGGTTGTCATGGGTGATGAAAGGAGGGCGGACCTGAGAAATGCTGCTGTGTTCAGGTTTGCTTGAGAGCGGGGGTTACCGGCTAACGGAGTCACAATGGCTTGGACGCATGCGCAGAACAGAAATGCATGCTGGGTAGCGTAGTTTTTCCCGCTGAAGGTGGGGGTGGGTGTTCGGGAAGCGTCTTTTCTCCTGAGCTGGGGCGAGAGACGGCAGAGGAGGATGGATAACGCCACAGGCAAGCAGCTGGGGTCCCCGATTTCCTGTAACTGACTCAGACTCTCTTCCGTGTACGCTCACGTATTGCGCTCCTCACTGCAGCCTCCGAGCGCTGTCTGCTGCTGCGGGCGCAGCAGCTCGCCTCTGGCGCTCGGGCCCCCTAGTCCCCAGCTCAGCGAGCGACAGCAGCAGTCGCACGACAACAGTGCACGAGCCCGGCAGCCGCGTCCCCACTGCATTGCTAGCTCCACCCTCAGCAGCGACCCGGCGCCAGCCCGCGCTGCCACCCACGTGCTCCTCTGCTGGAGGTGCGCGTGGTATTCAGCCGGGGAATCCTGCTTGGAGCGAAGGCTGAGCTGCAGCCAGGCTCAAGACCTGCCCCCGTTGCTTGTGGCTTGTACTCCATTTCCACCTCCCTATGTAAGGTGGCGGGGGAGGGGGCGTTTTCTCTGTCGTCACGCTGGTGTCTCTGTTTCTCCTAGAGAAGGCAGGGCCCAGGGTGCACCTTGCCACTTTGTGTTGGGGCTTGTGACAGTCCTTCCTCCTCCTGGGAATTCCCTCTGTATTTTTGGCCCAGCACCTACGAGCTTTATTCTGCTAGTAGAACATTCTATAGGTAAGGCATAGAGAGGTGAGCGGTGTCAAGTGCCACCCCAGATTGCTGGGTGGCATACTTGAGGCAGGGACTTCTATCCTTCCCCTGCACCTGCCCCCAGCTATGCCAAGCTTATTTCTGAGAGCCAGGCCTAGGTGCAGAATGAAAGAGGCAGGACTAGTCCCTTTTTGCACCAGCCACTCTGGCTTACTGCTCCATGCAGTGTAGCAGCTGCCTGAGAGAACCTGGCTGGGGAGGCAACTGAGTGAGGCTGGCACAGACGCTATGCTAGGCAGAGTCCCCCCTCACGCTCTCTAGCACGTTTAGGTCTTGCTCAGCCCATTCCCCCAGCAGCCAGGCCCAGGTGGAGCACAAAAGGAGTGGGCCGCCACCACCACCCCACAACACACACATACCTGTCTCTTCAAGATAGTCATGGCACTACAAGGAACAGTGATCTGGAGCAATAAAATTCAGCAATGTAAGACATGGCTCTATCCCCTTCCTCATCCAAGCCTGGTTGCCAAGTGAACATGCTCTCTATTCATGAGCTGATTTTGTGCAAACATTGGGCCATTAAGATGTGGGGTGAAGAATAAACCAAGATCTGTGTAATCTGCATAGTGTTGGTATTTGAAGCAGTGGCAGCTGACAAGCTCATCCAGTGACTGCATATAGATGATGCCTTGGACTGAAGAGAGAACTGATCCTTACTGGACTTTGCAAGTCAATGGATCCATCAGTGAAGGTCTAATTTGTGTTTTATGCAAACAGGGGGAAGGGATTTTTCTTCAGTTCTGATATTTCTTCACATCTGTAAAATACAGCTAATGAGATTTGCCTATTTTGTAAGGCACTTTGAATTCCTACATCAGAAAATAATTTATAAGAGCTACATACACTTCAAAAATGCTGTCCAGAAGTATCACACAAGGTATTATTCTTTCCCAGGCCTGAATCTTACATCTTGTCCTATGTCACTTTTTATCTACTGACAGCCAGAAATAGCTCATGCAAAGAAAATGGAGCCAGTGTCCACTGCTGCTATTCATCCACGTTTAAAATTTTTTACTGCCCCGATTTTATATTGATAGACTATAGAACGAGGAAAACTAGACAATTTCTTAATTTGTTAATTTTTAAAGAAGTTGTCAAATATGCCAGTTGTCTTTCCAAATTCTGATTTCAGATATATTGCTTGTCTCAGAGTCTATTACTTTTTGAACATTTATGCAAACTATTGGATTTTTCAGAAGAGTGCTTGTTACTATGAACAATTGTAATTTGCTCACCCTACGTTTGGAAACAGTTCAGGAATATATCTTTTCTTCCAACAGCCCTCATACACTTTATTCCACAAACATTATTGTTGCACTGTTTTAAATTTTTTATTCTAAATTATTTCCAAAATGTCAAGTTTTTGTATACAATGGCCCAGTTCACTCTGTTTGCAACAAAAGGGGGCAAATTGAACTTCTGTCTCAGTGAATGTCTAGATGATGGGTGGGCTGAATTTCACCTGGGGAGGAAGGAAAGGCAGGGTCCTCCATTCTTCATGCCTCACAAGTCAATGAAATTAAGCCAGGCATGAATATGAACTAGTTTTCCAACAGGGAGGTGAACTATCAAAGTTGCTGTGGGTTTTGTAAGAGCAGCACCCAATGAATGAAGACTATCAAAACAGGAGGAGGAGAAGAGAAGCTCACCTATGCTGGTGATTTTGTGTCACCAGGGGTGTTGATGTCTTGTGATGGTGTAGCATTGACTTATCTTGTGTGGTGAGATATGGCTACGGAAGAGAACCAAGACAAGGCAACTTACCTGTTTAAAAGGAGTCCATGTACCTACGCATACCCACAAAGGTTAGCACCACAATCTTGCTCGACAGACACTTGACACAAGTACTGTATGTAGTGACAGACACTGTGGGGGAGGATTTATGTAATGTAGGTTATGTAATTTTTTAAATTACCACAACCTCAAACATTTTACTGGGGACATTTGTGTCCTTGTACAGAGACATTGCTGACCAGGTTCCCTTAGCCAGCCAGACTTCAGAAAGTAAGTGTAAATGTACGCACATATAGCAAATTGTGTTCCTAACCCTCCTTACTTCCCACAGACCTCTCCACAGAGCTCCAGGAGGAGAGAAAATTTATAGAACCATTATGTTTCCTATAGAAGAGTGCTAATGAATGGATATAATATGCTTTCCTTTTTCCCCTGTGCCACATTGGCAGAGATGGGGGCATCTACTGGAAACGGAAGAAAGGAGACGAGTTTGGATTGTTCTTCTTCCATCAGGTGCTATATATGTCCATCTACACTCAGGAAGGCTTGGAACCCTACAACTCTCTTCCCACCAATCTGCTCTCACTTGAACATTTCATGCTTAGTAATTTTCCATTTCAAGACCAGTAAAGAAGCACAAAGCGCATGTAGAGTCTACTGTGACCTACTAAAATCAAGCTAAAGGCCCTCCCTGTGCTTACCTCAGTGTTAAGAATGTTCAGTCGAGTTAAGTTTATGCCATTGGCAGGGGGCGGGGAACACTTTACCACCTGTGTAAACAGGATGTCTGTGATTATCAGCTCACCAACTGCATCTTTGTGGACTGATTTCAAAACACAGGTTTTTGTTAGGATCAGCATCTGTAGCTAACTGTGCTGAATACAAGGGACAGGCATTTGTGTGGTTGCTTGCTCAGCATGTGTAGCTTGTCTTTTTGGCAGACTTTTGCTCCATAATAAATTTAGCAACTAGTACCACCACAAAATTGTGCTCAAGCAGGGAAGCCTATTACAAATACAGCCACTTATAGAGATTAATAAAAAAAAAACTCATGAGGAACGGGGAAATCAGATAGAAGAACCAAACCCAACTAAGACAGGCAGAGGAAGAGGCAAACAGAATACAAACAATAAAAATTATGATCTTAAGGCTAGCGTCGCATGTTTTCCCCTGAAAAAGTTATGTGGGCCACAAACTTAATTGTGAGCTACCAGCATTTTGATGTTCATAGATCTGCAGATTATCATGCAGAGAACCAGCTTCCTATTTCATCTACAAGCATTTAAACCAAGAGCTACAACTCACCAGGAAATCCTAGCCTCGAGATCTTTAGATTTTTTTTGACATGTAGTAGCATGTCGCAAAACTTACTCTAATTCCAGCCCAAAGTAATGGAGATCAGAAACCCACATGCTTTCTAAATATAGCAGTACAGAAAGGAATTCAATTAATGGACTTAACTTTAAGACATTCAGAGGGAATATTCTTCAAATGCAAGGTGAAACAACTGGGGAAGACATTAAGGGAAATCCTCAGGTGCTGCTGGGAATAGAACAATGTTATAAAGAGAAGCCCAAAAAATATAAAGCGCATCTCTATGCTGAAAGCTGACTCTCTAAAAAAGACACACTGACTTCATAAATCAACTCTTCCTGTCCCAGCTGCTGACTTTAATGACAAAACTAATTTTTAACTGCACTTAACTCCTGTTAGCCCTACAAAACCAATGAGCTAAGGAAGGGATGGGGAGAGAACTACATTCTGTTTGTGTGTGATCAACAGAATTGATTATCAAGTAGCATCAATTACACCTGTGCAAACCTAGTGGCAACCCTGAAGTTGCACAGGTGTCATTGAAGACAAGGGAGTTACACAGTTTTAAACAGGACAAATCTGACCTGCTTAATCTCTATTCTGTGCTATGATGCTTGGGACTGTGAAAGTTTAGCTTGACAGCTAGCTAGCAGGGATAGCAACAAGAGAAGACTTGTAAAACACTTTGAAGATAGAAAACTTGTAAATGTGCTGAAGATTAATAAATGTCTCTGGTGGCCAAAGGCACAAAGACTAATAAAACATGTCAATGCTATATTTAAAGCTCATTTGGCTACAAATTGAAAGGAGAAGGAAATCAACTGTTGAGGAACAGAGCTTCAGGTGGAGAGGAAAGAGGATAGGTGTAATTAATTATACCAAACACCCAAAGGTTCATTGATCAAAATTTCATTGTAACATGTTACTATTGACAGGTCTGAGTAATGAAATTATTAAAATTTTATGAGGGCTTGTGTGCGAGCAGGTAATCTGTTAATTTGTATAACTGTGAGAAATGAGCCCAATATTCCAAACAGGTTCTTACACGTCAACTGTAAACTCTTTTATTTAATAATAAGCGTCCCAACCGTTGCTCTCAAAAAGCTTTACAAATGTAAGTAGCAGTAATCCTGTTTTTCATGAGAGGAAACTGAAACAGAGATGAAGTGACTATCACATATATCAATGGAAGAGTTAAGAGTGTGTTATGTCCAACAATCAGTTTTGTACTATAATCTCTAAATAATAATGCATTCTTTTATTTAAGTGTAGAGAGGACATAAGTTATGTTTTATCTTAATTCAAACAGTGCAGACAAAATCTTTGGCCCAACCTTGAAGAACGAATGCATCTTTTATCATTTCTTTCTCTTCTGAATTAGAGAGGAAAGTCATCTGCTGCCCAGACCCCAAACTGGATTCTTCTGATTTGATGGACTATGAAGGAAAACACTTGGGTTCTCTATAGACCGAATACAATCCACTGCATGGTTTTTAACTGCTGCTTTATTGGATGTATAGGGCAAACATGGAATAATAAATATGGCTTTCTGGATTTCCATTGGCAACCCTTTTTGACAGGGAGACAATGGAACAAGAGATTATTTTCTCTAGTATTATCTGCCTGGATTTATTTATAGGATATTTATATCCTAAAGCGGGGGTGCAGAAACCAGAGGGTGCATCCCCCTGCCGGGGGGGGGGCATAAAATTTCAAAAAGGGGGGCTAAGGAATCAGCTCCCCCCACGTGGGGCCCTCCAATGCCTCCGGCAACCTCTTTACATAAGGCGTTGATGCTTAGTCAGTAGCTCCTCAAGAGCTAAGGGCAGCCTCACAGAAAAAAAATAAAGCTAGGAATAAAAAAGGCGAAATGATCAGGAATAAGGCCCAGTTCTGGATCAGTTTTGGGGCCCCCAGTACAGAAAGGATGTGGATGCATTGGAGTGGGTCCAGCAGAGGGCAAAGAAAATTATTAGGGGGCTGGAGCACATGACTTATGAGGAGAAGCTGAGGGATTTGGGCTTATTTAGTTTGCAGAAGTGAAGAATGAGAGGCGATTTGATAGCAGCCTTCCACTTCCTGGAGGGAGGTTCTAAAGGGGATGGAAAGACGCTGTTCTCAGTAGTGACAAATGGCAGAACAAGGAGCAATGGTCTCAAGTTTCAGAGGGGGAGTGGGAAGTAGGATATTAGGAAAAACTTTCACCAGGAGAGTGGTGAAAAACTGAAATGTGTTACCTAGAGAGGTGGTGGAATCTCCATCCCTGGGGCCGTGGCCACTCTTAGCCAAAACTTCAAAACAGCCAGGCAAATGGCCATTTGGAAAATTACTAATGAGGCGCTGAACTGAATATTCAGCACCTCATTAGCATCAGGGCGCTTCCGGCCACAGCACTTCAAAAGCACTGCTTTCGAACGCTCACGGCTCGGCACAGCTACACAGAGGTCCTTTTCGAAAGGACCCCGCACCTTTCAATTTCAGCGCCTCATTAGTAATCTTCAAAATGGCCTTTTGCATGGCCATTTCAAAGTTTTGGCCAAGTGTGGCCACAGCCTACAGGTTTTTAAGTCCCAGCTTGACAAAGTCCTTGCTGGGATGAGTTAGTTAGGGCTGAACCTGCTTTAGGCAGGGGGCTGGACTCAATGACTTCCTGGAGTCCCATCCAGTCCTAGGATTCTGTAATTCTATGATTCTAAGGCAAAGATGTGCAGAACTGATGCATGTTAATTCCCAAGAGAAGACATTCAGAATGAAGATAAAATCATGTCACTACTCAGCAAATGGACAGGTGCCAGTCTTATTTGCTGCCAACCTAAGTATATGTTCCTGATCCCAAATCCTAGATCAGAATACTCCTGCTTTGGAGATTCACTTTGTAGTTTGAGCTCATCATTACCTATTAAACTAGGGAATTAAAAGCCAACATCCTTGGCTTCTAATAGAAGTAAGATTGGACTTGGTTTTTTTTCATTGGTGCTTTATTGGCCATGTACTTGATGCTTCCCGGGGTGGATTTTATTCTATTCTCCATGACTAGTAAATGCAGTCTCCCTATATACAGTCCATAGCTTGGTACATGCACCAGCTCTGCCACCAGCTGGACCTTCTCCTTCAGTGCAGAAATGCAGCAGGCTTCCTTTTCAAAGCCTTGGTCTGTTAGCACAGGGCATTTGAGGCAATATTATGCCTAGCTATTCACCCTGCAGGAGGTGAAAAGCGTGGAAAATTCACTTGTATTTCATCTGAACTCTGCAGAATTTTGGAAGGGAATAGGTAATTTTTAGCATAAATTGATTATAATATTATCTTGGCTGTACTGGAAAGGAGTGAAAGTGGAAAAGAATCTCTCTCTGTGGCATCATCCTCCAAGAAACATGACTATTAATTATGTAAATTAATGCTAGCACTGACAGCAGTATTTATGCAAGGCAGTGAGAGTAGGTACAATGCCTAGCACAATGTGGCCTTGAGTGTGACAAGCCTGTTTGTTTTACATTACAGTAGAATCCAACAATGATCTCCCATCTCTGAGGAACTCTTGGAGTCTAATGGACTGGTGCAGAGAACTGGGAGTCAGGACTCCAAAGATCTATACCAGGCATTGGCATGGAATTAATGAGATATTGGACCAATCAGCTGGAGTAACTTGAGGCATAGGGAGGCTATCTGTAAAACTGAAGAACTATAAATTTCTCACAGGGGTGTAAGAAATATAATTAATTAAAGTTTGTCAAGTACATTGACATCCTAGAACATAAAGAACATTTTTATAATCTCTCTACATATTTAGAGTGTGTCTGTCAGTTGTTTGTTCAAGAATTCCTCTTAAAACATAAGAACTACAAACACAAAATTTGGTATGCAGCTTGCTTTTATCCTAACTTAAACCAGGGTCAGAGTTTGGTTGTGCCCAAAAAGTGGGAAGTACTGGGAAGGGGTTGTTTTCCAGAACACAGAATGGGAGGGGCACCGAGAGGGGCACAAGATACTTGAGATTCACATGTGGGGGTAGCGAGCACAGGGAACAGCGATACAGCAGAGAGACTACTGCCGGCAGCCACAGCAGGAAAACAGCGGCTACATGGATACAGGGCTCTCCATCCTGACAGCCATTTGACAGGTACATGCCACCCTGACCCAAACCTGCCCCACCCCCAGTGCTGCATGGGGGAGCTCTGCTGCCTCTCCTGAAATTAGCCCCTCCCCTGGAATTAGCCCCTCCCCCTAGAGATTCTGGGGACATGTACCCCCTGAAACTCAGGCTGGGGCAGGGGAAAGAAGCCTGGCTCCAACCCCACCCCTGCAGCTCTTACTGGGGCCAGGAACAAACCGTGGAACTCCAGCCCCAGCCCCACCCCTGCAGCTCTTGCTGGGGATGGGGAAAAGTGCTGTGGCCCTGGTCGCAGGCCCCTCCTCTTCCTGCACCTCTCTCAACGGCTGGAGAAAAGCATTGTGGCTCCACCTCCAACCCTGCAACATCAGGATGGGGTGCAGGAAGGTGTCTCCTCCACCTCCAAGCAAGGAGCCCAGGCACAGCCTCCCCCTTACTTGACAAATACCTGAGCAATGGCAGGTAAATGTGCTAGCAATAATTTAGAATTTTGACATCTTTGCCGACATGACAGAAAATTTATTACCTGATAATTTCTTTCCTGGGTTTGACTGGTACCCTTTTGTGACATGTTCGGTTATGCTTCTTTCCAGTAAGTACTAGAGTAATCTCAGACTTCTTTGAAAGGTTCTAGGACTTGGACATGCTCCTTACTTCACACTTGCAAAGCATTTTGGAAAACTTATTTACAGCGTTATTAAATTCTTTACCACCACCATCTCACCATCACATTTCCTATACAAATGGATTCCACAGAGGCCATTGCTTTAATTCAGTGGCCTAAGGCAAGAGGGCCAACAGACTTGCCTGGTGCCAGGGCAAGGTGGGGGAAGGCCCAACCTTCATGCTCCCACAAGAGGCAGAGGGCCTCAAGTGGAAAGGCTGGGGCTGGAGGCAGATAGCCCTCAGTGCCATCTGGAGCACACCACACCCCTATGTGCCCTCACCAGTCCACAGAACCACCAGGAGCACACAGTGCAGTGCTCCAGTAGCAGTTTAAAGGGCCACTAGAGCACATTCAGAGGATGATCAACCCCAAAGTTTCAAATATTAATTGTCTGGCTTGTAGTACTCCAGAAATCTTCAGTGCAATAGTAATCTCTACCCATGGATCCAATTACACTTGGTGGTGGTGTTCTAAAGCTCAAGGAGTACTCAGAACAAAACAGCATCCTTTGACAGGGTCCCTGCTGTCAGGTACACTGCTCCCTGTTAATGGGACAAACCCTTCTATTGTATTCTTGTTAAAATTAAATACCACACCCAGATCAGAATCCACTAGTTGTGCAGTGAAGGGGACCCACTCACCCCAGGGTATGTCCTGTACAATTCTCATGCCTTTCACATTTATAGTTGCAGAAAAAAATTATTATATACTTAGAATTTAGACAAAATCCAACCAAAGCAACAAAATACCACATATGGAACTATGGGTAAGCAAAATTGTAATTCACAAAAAGGAGGAAGGCCTGAATTGAGTTTCCCCCATAAAAAGAGCTAAAATGTTCATTACTCTAGCCTTTTAGCTTTGGGGCATATTTATATTTGTGAGAGAGAATGTGTGTGTTTGAATGAATCAGGATATTTTATGTGAAGGGGCAATATTAATTGTTTACTTCCCCAGGCTGAAAGGTGGATGAAAAAAGAAGTGTGGAAGTATATAGTATGTCACAGAGGTCTCAGATTACATTTGGTTAAGTGGCCTGTTTTGCAGGATTTAACCTGGTGGCATAAGAACCCTACAATAAATCTCTCAACCAGGATTAGGAATACAGCAGGGATTATTAGGGGAAGGAGAGTTGAAGCCTTTCCCCACTCCCTTGGTAAGTGCTGTGTAAACATTTAAGATGCTTGGATATTGGTGCCTGACTTCCTCAGGATGCATGATCCAGTGACACCCCCTTTACCTGGTGACATTTTTTGAGGAAAGTGCCAGTTCTGAGATGGTCTCCAATGGTCTGAAACAGGTAAGTGGTTTTGTTTGCAATGGTTGTAACGATAAAGGCATGTGACCAAAGAGGCATGTTTTAGTGAAGCTTGTGAGATAAGACACAGCTAGTTTGTAACATAGCTTGGAGGCAAGTTTCTTATGTTTATTTCCATTTATAAATAAAGGTAAACAATCGGTGCCAGTCCTGTGACAGGCAACTGCAGTGTGATATAGCACAAAGATTATAGAGCAGTCTCCTTGCACTGTAGGTGCAATGTACTACAAATGGCCCCATTCTAAAGGGCATTTTTTTGTCAAAATAGTGTCAGTGTGAGAATGATGTCGTTCAGAGTCCATGTTTATTGAGTTTCAGCTGTTGGAACAGGATTATATCTCTGTAAATAACATTCAGAATGCTCTCCCATAACTGCAAGAGAGAACTAAATCTTTCTGTACACATTTATAATTTTGGAAGAGAATTATACACAGTAGTTATGAGTACTTCTATAGTCTAGACACTTGCGTGGGATCTGCACAACTAAGAGGAATAAAAGCTTATTTAAAGAATTTATCACATTTGCAGATGTAACTTGAAAACACACAGGACCGGAGGCTGATTGTAAGACAATATAATTTTTGTAGTATTTTACCTACCATAATGGCTCTGAAATGTATATGCTGGAGAATGAGCCTTTTATTGTGGTGCATTAAGAAATGCTATTGTGGGGCAGTATTAATTTTTTTTCCATTTTTTGTAAGTTGTCTGAATACACCATTTAATTTGAACATTAATGGAAGATTAACAGAAAAATATACATTCACACAAATTATTAGTGAAGAGGAATGCTAGGAAGGCATCACCTAATTTAAAAGTTCATCCCCCACAAAGGAATTTAATCCATGACTAGCACAGGAAATACTCACAAAGTGTCCTTTAGTGTGTTAGGTATGGATGGAAGGGCAGTTCCCCAGCTCCAGTATTCATGAAGTCAGAGCCTCAACACACCCATGAATATGCACAAGATCTGTGGTGAAACCTCACAGATTTTAGAACACTTGTGGAGAACAGGGAAAGTCACACAGGTAGCTCTGTGTTCTTCCCCTTTCTTTCCCAAAGCAGTGTAGCCCCCTCTGGAGCCCTCATTCCAAGCAACATTCTGTTACTAGGAAGCTGCAGCATGGGTTTCACTGGCTGTTGCATGTGGAAATGTACAGTTAATTGAACCCTTCAACTAAAATCAAAACTGCACTAGAAATACTGGAGATAGTTTATAGGGAGGTAAGTTACTTGACAAGGGAAGGTGCCTAATAGAGTCACTCCATAAGAAAATGTCATGGTATTATTGTCAACAACCTCAAAGAATGAAAAAAGAGAATTAAGTGATATGAGAATAGCTACACAAGTTTAAAGTCACCCCACCGCAGAGGGCTTCTAATGATCCACCAGCACTGCAGCACATTTCAACCAGAGTTCATCTATGACTGGTGAAGTATACTACAAGAACTTAGATTAATTTATTTCGCCCTAACCCCTGCAGCACAACTCAAAATGGATGAAACACAAATTTTAAAGTTTAGCTTGCCCATTTTGCTCAGATGTTAAATATTTTTAAGCTGCCTATCCAGTGCTACACTACGTTCAGCCAGCAAAGAGGCACCGGTGTGACCTGATGCAAGGGTCTCCTCACATCATAGAAAGTAATGGTGATGTTTTAAAATAGTCTGCCTCCTGAATGTGCACTGCATGTCAGTGGTGAAGAGATCTTTAAACAGATTCTCTTTGACGTTCCGTTTCCAAGATCTGAGTATTACTGCAAGATAAACCAATTTGCAACAGCTGCTTACAGCTATTTAGATAAAGGACATGAACAGCTTACTTGGTGAAACAGTCAAAGATACTGTCATCAGTCTTAGCAGACAGGCCTAGTACTCAGTCATACAGAGGCTAAACTATTCATTTACCTGTAGAGATGGTCCCAGGGGGGCAGACAGTAACTGCAGACATGAGGGCAAGGTGTGTGGGTTAATCAATTCCAAGATAAACATCTTTATGCTCCTATAACTGCATCCACACTTGGGGTTGTACCCATCCCAAATTTCACCCCAACCAAAATACTTACATTAGTCGTAAAACTGTGTGCAGACCAGGCCTCACATGGGAAAGTTTTGCAGGTCAGAAGGAAGGGAGAAAATTCCATGTCATCACCTCTGCAAAGGAAAGCCTACTGAAAACAGATGAATCTCACATTCTAAAGATGGTAAAACAGAAGCTGCTTTTGACCTGCTACAGCAGAGTTCCACAGCTACACATCCTGCATGAAGAAACCCTCATCTTTATCCCCAGCAACCTTTGTTCTGGGCACCCTCAGCTCAGTTGTGCCTGTTGAAAGCAATATTTATAAGAAAGGCGCAGAGGAAGACACAATTCTGGCCCTAGGAAACTGAGGGCTTTGAAAGGGTGATCGCCTTAAGTTGGATCAGATGCTGGATACTTTGGAGCACTGAGTTCAAAATCTCTAGGGACACCCTGACATTAAGCAGCAAGGAATCTCGAGCAGAAGTACAGTTGTAACTAGTGGAGAAACACCTCCTGGAAACCCCAGCAAAAGACAGCAGCTGAGGAGAGCTCAGGCCCGACAGAGAATAGGAGGCTGGCAGCAGTTGTGAGCTTGGCTTGCCAGCTCCAAGCAATTCTCACACTTAGAGGAGTTAATTCACAAGAGTGGCAAGCCAACAAGAAAAACAGGAAAAAGAGAGGGAGGACCAGGGACTAACTAAAAGGAAAATTGCTACATGAAGAAGGAACTGGGAGGCAGGAGCGAGAAAAAGAGATGGGAGAAGTAGGTGAAGCTCCTATAATTCAGGTTGAGGTGCTGAATCATCGAAGTGCTGAATCCACGGAAGAACCAAACTCCATTTCAGTCAGCCCACTCCTGGAGTCGTGCCTGCAGCTGTTTAACACCACCACTGAACAATAGCCAGGGAAGGGAAAGAAGAATTCGTTATCTAGAGTCGAAAAGAAACTACAGGGAGAGGCAAGATCAGAGGAGAGTTTGGCCATGACACTGGGGTTGTAAGAACCAGGCTCCTACAGAAGGTATAATGGGACATTTGATGGCACATAATTACAGCCTTCATTTTAGGTTTCATCCAAAAGATAATTTAACGTATGTACAATTTAAAGGAACAATGAAGGTTAATAAAGAAAAGGAAAATATATTAAAAGAAACTAGCCTTATAGGCAAGATATAGGGTATCAAGCAGTTTGTGAATTCTTCGCATTAGTTATAGCAGCAACCTCTGAGGCTAAGATATGGTGGCCTTTGAAGACTGACTTTTCCACACTTCTTTTTCCAGAAAAATTGAAGCTCCTCTTGAGAGCTGTGAAGATGTCAAGAGTTGTTAATAAAACTGAGGGGGATTCTTAGGGCTTTGACAAAAATGTGAGGGAGTAATTTAAAAAACACCTAAGGAAAGGATAGTGTGGTGCTTGTGAGAAGATATGATCAATGACTAAGGCTACATCTACACTATGAGATAAATTTGACTTTTAATAAATTCGATTTTAACCTCATTCTTATGAATTCGAAGTTGTGTCCACAAACCTTCTTGAAATTTGACACATTGTTTTTCCTGTGTCAAGTTGCCATGTCCCCATTGCCCTATGCAAGTTCAACAGTGTGAGAAGCACGTTGTGGATACCTATCTCACACTGTTTTAGCCCTGGTAATAGAATTCCTAACATGATTATTGCTGGGACATTGTGGAGTTTTTAAGTGTTTCCAATCTCTATGTAGAATTGTATCTTTCTAAATTTTTCATTCACGCAGGAGATTCAAGCAGGAGCAGGGTGCTCCTGGCAGATCTCCAATAGAGTTTAAATGTGTACAGGAAGCTCCCTGCACACATTGTGTAAATACACAATAAAGGCCAGACACTAATCTTTTTTCCTTTCCCTCACAGGCTTCTCCAGCATGTTTTCATCACCCTAAGTACACGCTATTAATCTGCTCATGAACTTCTCCCGGACCCAAGCTTCTTTTTTCTAATGCTGATCTGACTATGGCTGTCCTTAAAGTAAAATTCACAAAAACTAAGAGAGACAAACTGGCTCAGATCCTGTGGATCCTCAATTGGGTTTCTGTAGTGACTGGTGTCATTCTCTTTAGCCTGGGCCTCTTTCTGAAAATAGAGATCAAGAAACGCAGTGAACTGATGGCAAAAGGGGAGATTAACTCTGTCCCAAACATGCTGATCTCAGTAGGGGTCATAGCCTGCATTATCAACTTCCTTGGTGGAAAAATCTGTTATGACTGTTCAGACACCAACAAGTTCTGCCGTTGGAGGCTAGTCATGCTCCCTTACATTCTGTGCACCTTCTGTTTCACCTTCTGCATCTTGGGGGGTGCTGTCATGTGCTACACCATGAGGAACGAGCTGGAGGAGTCTCTCTATCTGGGACTGAGGGATGCTATTAAGTTCTACAAGGACACAGACATCCCTGGTCGGTGCTTCTTAAAGAAAACCATAGACCTGTTGCAAATTGGATTCCAGTGTTGTGGAAACAATGGCTTCAGAGACTGGTTTGAAATTCAGTGGATATCTGTTCGTTATCTGAATATGGCTTCCAAAGAGGTTTTGGAGTAAGTATTCATTGGTTATGATGGAAAAAGTTTGAGGGGGAACAAATCCTTTTCACCACCACCCCCAAATCCCACCCCACAGAAAAATAATTTGCATTGAGCAAAAAGGAGGGGCACATTAGACAGTCAATATACAAGGTAAGCACTGAGGGGTGGGGAAAAAAGATCAAAGCTGATTGTTGCTTCTGCACTTGAAGAAGAAACTCCTGTAATCTTTGGACTACCTTCTGAAAATGATGACATTTTGGGGGGTGAGGGCAAAGATCACATTGATTAATTCTGGTGGTGTGTCCAATTCAAGGAAAGGAAGTATCGCTGTGATCAGAGTAGTACAGAGATGTCACATAAAATGTGTAGAGCCTGAGTAATGCATTTGATGGTCTCAGTCAGGCAAACGAGGACAGTAATAGCACCTCATTTAAGCCACATGGTCACCCACAGATGAACACAGGTGTATAGTCTGGTAGCTCTTAAGGATCTCATCTTCCTCACATTTATGTCAGTGAGCGTTTTGATGGACTTATAAAAGGAGCAGAAACAAGCTCTAAGTCTGCTAGACTTCTGTTTTTGAATAACGGCTGTAGAGTCATATCTGACATGATCATTCTACTTTCACAGTGTGTTAACTAGGTAGACCATAAAAACTACCTTTTTAAAAAAGGCACATTATGTATATTATGCAATGCTTTGAAATGCTCCCATCCCATATAAAATGACAAGTCAGCTACTCTGAAATTCAATCGCAGCAGTTTGCCAGTGAGTTTTTGATTGTGCTGCCACATAATCTGGTCAATATAAATTGCATTTAAAAAAAAACACTGAAAGCTCTTCCTTCACATATACTACTTTACAAACCTAAGTTCCAGGCTCATTGTGTTTCAACCCTAGAAATTTAATGACATTGCAAACCCCTCACGCATTACATGAAAAGGTGGTGGCAGAGAAGGGTGGAAATCTCAGGAGAAAAGTGGTGTGTGTTGGTGCTGCTTTCCTATGAAAAACAAAGAATGAAATGGTTCACTTAAAAGAAGATTGCAATAATTCTTACATAGAGATCATAAAAAGTAACAATCAGAATGTTAAAAAAAAACCAGCTGACAAAGTAGTATGTGATAATTCTTGACAAGGTTTTTAAAAATCTTCGCTGAGGAGAGCTGGGCAGCTGCAAGAGTTGACCATATAAAATGTAGTTCCAACAGGAAACAAAGTTTGGTGACATGCATCAAGTTAAAGATGTGAGCTGCAGCTACACATAGGAATTTTTATCTTTTTCCCTCCAATCTAATTTCCCAGAGGTCTAGAAAGTTTGCGTAAGCACCCATGGGCAAAAAATTACGTTGCTCATCTTTCTGTCTTCTTACAAGTCATCAAGCTGATACTTTGGCCGCTTCCTGCTTCATTATGTATACTTAATTATTTTATATGAGACTTCAAATATATAAAATAGCAAGTTGTGTTTTTCACTGGATCAAGCAAATGAACATTATTTGCAGTTTTTCTTTAATATACAAGCAGCAGGAGGAAAAAAATGAGCTGAGAACTTTCCCCACAATTGGTGGGGAAAGAACAGAACTCTGATGAAAAAATTAAGAAGGATTAGCCAAGGCTGTGCAAATTTTATTGAATCCTGCCTGCTTTCATATCTAGCTCAGAATATGGGCCAGGCTTGTGAAAAGATCTGAAAAACTCTCAAGAAAACTTCAGCCACAGGTCTGAGGAAGTCTGACTGATGGGCTGAGGCAAAAAACATTAAAAACTCACAATTTTGGTCATTTCAACACGATGCCAGGATAAACAACATACTTCAGCCAATTGGAATGAGTTTTTGGTTACGGTTGAACTCAAGATGCAGTGGGGAAATCCAGGTGGTGTGAAACCAAAGATCAAATCTGCACAAAGCTTCGAAATTGAAGTTGCAGTTATTACTAAGCTTTTGGCATAATACAACAAGTTTCCTAAGATCTCTAGAGAGCATAGGTAAGACACTCTTCCTGCCCAGAGCACTTCACCACATAAATAAAATAAGGCTCAGGATAATTGCTTAGGAGAAGGAGAGTGGAAGTATTGACAAGAGGATGCAGATTGACATAAGAAGTGTTTTAAAACAGAGTTCTACATTGAAAAGTGACATAACTGTTGTACTCAACAGATTCACTCGCCATGGAAATGGCAAACAATGTTGGCTGACCTTTTAAGATTGAAGTAAAATTTATTGCTTTTTCATTCCTGTCAGTCCTGCAGAAACAATATTGTTCTCTGTCACAATATTTAAAATAGTTGCTTATACTGCATCATTAAAGCACACAGTACACTATGTAGACAAATAAAACAATGCCCCTGCCCTGAAGAGCTTCCCATTGAAATTAAACCAGATGAGGACATGAAATGTTTAACACTGCATGCTGTAGGAGGAGGACAAAGGCTCTAACACCAAGATCATGTGATTGCTTCAGTTAATTATAGCACATCATTAGAGAGTAAATGTGAATGTGGTTACTTGTTTTTGTTCACCGTAAAAATGTATGCTGCAAGAGCCCATGTAATTTTATTACACTGAACTATGGGTAGTAAAGTCTAATGAAAGTCTCCTCCGATTGCTCAGTCCTTCTACCACGGGTACAGAAATAGCGAATTCCAACATCACCAGTCAGAATTTTCTATTTGCAATCACTGAGGGAAACACACTGGCAATGGGGAGACACTCAGATTTTTTAACCTTTCATTACAAATATTAGAAACAAAGTACTCCTTTCCACGACAGCTACATGGAGAGAGCAACAAGGAAATACATAAACAATGGCTTAGGGCCCTAGAAAACGAGGAAGTTTGAACCATCACCAGGTGGCTAATGAAGTCAAGTCATTGACATGCAGGGACTGTTATTCTATCATTTTAGAGCAGAGGTGAAAGCAAGACAGTGTGCCCCAGTGCGCCACTCTGGCAAGAGCTGGGAGGAGTGTTCTGTTGTATGCATGCAGAGTGGGGCTTGTGGAGCATGTTGTCAGTCAAGCTCCCAAGCATTCTGCTGCAGGCTGGCACTGGTGGCCCAGTGCACTCAGCAAGGTGAAGCAGGCAGGTATGAAAGGGGCTGGCTGAGGGCACACTGGAGGTGGGGTGTGTGTGTGCTCCCAGATGGGCTCCTGTTATGTCCATGCCTGTCTTGCTGCCCCCTATTTCTGGGTGCCGGGCAGTGCACACGCAGTCCCTGGCATGCGCTGTTGCTGGGGGCTCCTGGAAAGATATCAGGGGAAGGAAGAAGCAGGCCATGGAGTCTCTTGTACTCCCACTGATTTCCCTGAAGTAGTGCCCCCACACAGCCAGCCCACTGCTCCCTTGAAGCAGCACAGCAAACAGGAGCAGTGGGGCAGAGACGTCCTCACCAGTGAGCTACAACCAGGACTGTCCCAGGCTCCACTCCACTCTTCCCACTGCCTCCTAAATCCCCCCACAGCTGCCCTGAGCATCCCTCCATACTCTGAGCCCCCTCCACAACTCCAACTCTCTGCCCTGGATTCGAGGGAACCCTAGCAGGCCCAGGGCCAGGGCCAGGAGCTTGCCAGGGTGCGGCACTCCACCAGTAGCTCCAGCCCTGGGGAGCCAGACAAGATGGGATGGATATGCAGAAGCCTCTCCTTTTGTAATAGATAATCCATGCACTTTTAGGCACTTGACTAATGAGGTTCCTTTATATCCATTTAATTCTGCTGCCATTAGCAGGAGTAGAATGGCCCAGAGAATCAGAGCAGCAAAATTAAAGCAGAGGCTACATAAGACAAAAGAGTTCATGCTTAATTCAATCCTATAGTCAATACGGCAAATAATCTCCCTAAATTTGGTGGTAGCTCACTGTGGGATAACATTATGACAGGACATCAAGCAACTTCAGTACTTTTAATAGGACCACCAGCAACAAAGAGAGGGGACGTTCATGTATATTAAACGGTCTGGAATACATCAGATGGAGGCAATCTTCACCAGTCAGTGAGCAGTTTTCATGATTAATGTGGCCCGTAGGTTTGTAACAGTATTAGCTGAATTTTTAAAGACATTATTACGTTACAAAAATCAGCAGAGAAGCCGAAATACAGCAGTATAATGCTCTGTCCTGCACTAGAATTACACCAAAAAAACAAAAATTATAGTTTTTGCTTTATTAATATTCTCAGTGCAGATGTCTAGAAAGACACCTTGTCCCATTCTCTATATCGAGTCGGCCCCCTCATCAGAGATCACGTGTAACATAGAACTGACACTATGCTTGAGCTGAAGGGAAATTTCTCCTTTCCGTGATGAACAGCATCATATATTGGGGATTCTGTTTTCATTCTCCCTATTTTACCTCTGACAGGTCTGTAGCTATCCAGTGTTAAGACACAGCTTGTAAACAAAAGTGGCAGAAACTGCCATTCCATCTATTGGTATGGCTACCAGCTCTATAATGCCTTTACTTACCATCTTGTTGCAGCCGTCTTAAAAGTAATGTTGATGGGAAGTTCTTGATGGATGGAGTGCCCTTCAGCTGCTGCAATCCAAATTCACCACGGCCTTGTATTCAGTACCAGCTTACAAATAACACTGCTCACTATAACTATGATTTTCTGACGGAGGAGCTCAATATCTGGATGAAGGGGTGCAGACAGGCCCTGTTGGAATACTACACAGATATCATGAGGTCCATTGGTCTCACTGGGTTCATCATCTGGCTGTTTGAGGTAAGGCTTCAGAAGGTGGTTCGAGGGAGATTCCTGTAGCAGACTGTATAAACAGAGTAAGACACATTCCTTGCCCAGAAGGGTTTACAATTTGAGACAAACTGGACAAGACACTGGATAACAAATTAGGTAAGGAAGGTATAGGAATTAAAAATGGGAAAGGAGAAAAATGGATTGAAAAAGTGAATTTTAAGAAGAAATCTCAGGAAAAGGAGGGGGACTAAAACTAGTAATTTTGTCTATGAATAAAGGTTTGGATTAACATCAGTACTACAGTGTGCTCTGCTGTGTATTATCCTACAGCTGGAAAATAATTTTATGGAACACATTTATCTTCAGGCTGCAGCTCTGCAACCATGTAGATCGGGGAGAGCAAATGTTTTATGTTGGGCCCCACTTTTTGGCCCTGCAATTAGCAGCCCCCCCCCCCACCCCCAAGCCTGAAAGAAGACCACATAAGGAATGTGGGCGGGGGGGAACCCAGGGATAGGATCCTGAGAAGGGTGTGCAGGTGACTTAAGAGGTACCCCAAAAGGGATGGGGCACATGGGGGGTAATGTGCAAGAGGGAGGAGTGCTCGGGGGCGGGGCAGACAGGGAGTTCACCTGCATTACCACCTCCACCTTCTACGTGTTGCCCTTGTCACACTGTACTGGCACTGAACTTGATGCTGCTGTAGAGCAGGGAGGTGGTGATCCCAGGCTGTGCCTTGTATGGAAGGAATGATGCAGCGGCACCACTCCACACCAGCATCTTGGGAGGCAGGGGGGTATCCCTGGTGCCAGCGCATTGTGGGGTCAGGATGGCCACCTTAACAAGCTGGGAGCTCACTGGTTGCCCGTGTCGCCTGACACAGGGTCCAAGCGACACCTCCACACATTCTAATTGGCCCAGAGGCTGCTGCAGTGGATAGGACACCATTCTTATTGGTCACTGCACTCCCTTGGCAACAGTGGCAGTGGAAGCCGTGGAGAGGGACGGGAGACAACTGAGGCTGTGGGGAGGAGGCTGGGGCAGCCACTATAGGCCACAGGGAAGGCAGTGAAAGCCGCAGAGATGGGAGGCTGATCACGGCGTGCCCCCCCTTACAAAATTTTGTGCCCCCTCCTGGGGCAGGAGGCACACCCACCACTTTGCACACTCCTGATGTAGACAAAGCATTTGCATCTGCAAACGTAGTCATGCTATTGTGGGTTGCCAAGTAGCTGATGGGAAGTTTTCACCCATATTTAAAGGAGCCCAACGACAGACTGAAAAGCAGTTTTCCATCTCTCGGTAATATCAGTTTTGTGTTATTGTTGTTGTTGTTACTTAATTGTACAAGCACTAAACATCTGGTTTCAAACATTAATTACATAGTTACTGTTTTCAGATAAAACATCTTCTTGCATCTTCACTGAAATGCATTCACGCAATATGCGTTTATGTTCTGGGGAAGGATCTGCCTCTCTGAGATTTTCACTCTGCATTTTAAAAGGTGCTAGAAATGTTCAGTAGCACTTTTCCTGTGCAACCAGTGTTCATTTGCTTTTTAAGTAGTCACCACAGCAGTGCCAATGTACCTTTAGATACTTTTGAAAAATCCAGTCTCAGGAATCCTCTAGTAAAGTATCTTCCAGGTTGTCATTGCTCTATAGGAGCTTCCCCCTCCCCACAAGATTTGACTATACTGTAGGCTATCCTCTGTTAATTCTTGCATTGAGATGTAGGACATGACTGAATCCTAAAAGCTCCTTGAATAAAACTGGTGCTCCATTGAAACGAATGGCAAAATTCCCACTTACTGTGAAGGATCACAGGCCACAAAAGCCCAGGCTCATGGATTTCCAGGTAGGACCCAGGCCACCACTGCCTCCCACTTCCTCCTATAAGTAAGTAGAGAAAGATCCAGTGAAGAAGCATTAGCTGATAGAGGGCCCTGCTGCCAAAGCTCTTCCTCCTGGCCCCCTAGCTCCTCTTGGCTCACCCTGAACTCCAGAACAGGGCCTCCAGAGCTGTTGAAATTCAGCATGGTGATCATGGATGGGTCCTCCCCAGGAAGCACATGCAGCTATTCATAATAGCGACAGGTCTTTGGAGATGACCTGGACCATCGGTTGGCTTCCTGGACTTTGTGATAGGCCTGCCGGAGTTATTTCACCTGCAATCGGCATTGTGTAGAATCCCAGGAGTGACCTCTGGCAATCATCAACTGTGAGATCTTATCATATATGCACCCATTTCTCATGGACACCTGAAGTCTGCTCCCCATTGATTCCTCTTGCCAGACAGCGAGAAGATCCAGAATCTCCAGATGGCTCCACGCTGAAGCTCTCTTGAGACCCTGAGAACTAAGCAGACTACTTAAGATTGCAAGAGATGGCTACCGATGCAGTGCAATGGCTACCGATGCAGAGCAATGAGATATGTAAAAAACTTTCTTCTGGGCACCTCCTTAATTTCCGCAGCTTTCTGGTGATCTATTCAAATTCTTAGGCTTTCTGTGACCTACTTCCTGTGCACCTGGAAAGTAGCAGGGATGGAAGTGGCCCTATATAGCAGGTAACCTTGTAGCTTCGGGGGAACTTTTGGAGGCTAATAAATTTGATTTTAAGACACGGTGCTTCCACATTAGCCTTTATTCCACCTTTTAAATTGCAACTTGATGCTACACCCAGCTGCTTTCAACGATATTATGATATCAGTGCTAGTGTTCCCTAAAATCGAGCTAATGGTATTTACAGTGAAGACAGTGACATTATAATATCAAGCTAATTGCCTTACATTTGACTATCATGTAGTGTAGACAGAGCCTCAGCAACTAGAGCACTGGTTCTCTCAACTGGCAACCCACCTGCAGCCTAATCATAGGATTACCACCATTTTAATTGTTAGTCACTGGGTAACCAAGGCCCCACCCCTGCCATGGAAGGCCCACCCTGGTAGATAGGTTGAGAACCATTGAACTAGGGGAATCTCTGGCTGGCTGCTGCTATGGACTCCTCCTGCTTACCTTGCTCTTGAATTCTTGCCTGCTGTGATTTTCTGCTTCCCTACCTTTCCACTGTCCTGCCCTAACTCCAAGTCCCTGTTCCTCTGCCTTCCACTAGGCATGAGTCAGCCCCAAGCACTGGGTTTAACTGCTCATGCCCCACTCACTGCATTTACTTCTTTTGGGTCAGGATTTCACGCCTCCTGGCCAATGGTGCCAGTAAATAATGGTAGCTCCTCTGTCTGAAGTACTCAAAAGTAGTTGTATGCCTGTCCTTTGCTATACCAAGAATTCTTACTTAAGTATAGAATTCTAACAAAACTGTCTATGGTATCATTCTCTAAAACTTTCAGAAGACTTGTTAGATCTATTGCTGGATCTTGATAGTTCTATCCAATATAAATAGTCCAAGTAATGGGTAAAGGACACAGTCAGTTGTCACCTGTGCAATTTAGGCTGTAATATGCATTCTGTAGCTAACTCTTACTCTTTTTTTTTTTTTTTTTTTTTTTTTTAAAAAAACAGATTTCTGTACTTATTGGAGTCCGTTACCTGCAAACAGCAATGAAGAATGTTGTCCTATTGGGTGACCCAGAATGTGAGTCAGATGGCTGGTTACTGGAGAACAGCTTTGTAGAAACCGCCAAATATAACTTTAACATCATTAAGAACCTTGGTAAAGCCAATCAGATTTCAACTGTCTCACAGCTGAATGACCCCAATATGGATGTTCAAACAGAAAACTATGGTCCAGACAATGTTCCATCAAAATCCATCCCCACGTCCAGCTAAACATGACAGATGCTTTATTAAAAACCTAAATATGGTTTGGTACCTTCTCTGCAATCCTGAACTTACCAGACTTTTCACTGATGGACACAAAATGGGAACACTAACTGAGTGCTTGGACAACTCACAGCAGGATGGCAAGTCCATGAGCTGAAACTCCTTGGGCTGGACATAGCTTCTGTCAACCAGACTTTCTGTTCCAGTTCTCCCTGATTTCTTTATTCACTATTATGAAAGTCCTGCTTTTTAATACTGCATAAAACTATATATCATGGATTAAAGCAGTTTCTTTACCCTCTCACTGCATATCCACCCCACATAGTTCTCATATGGTCTGAAAAACATGAAAGTCAGAGTGGTGGCTATATAGCCAAGAGGAGTCAGAATGGACAACCTACAAAGGAGCTACTACTTAATTCATTATACACTTGAATTATAACTTTATTAAAAGTGACAAACTATTATGAAGTGAAAGTGCTGCTCCTAGAAAATCCAAGTGAACCTACTAAATTTTAGCACCAAAGGGAATTTAATTAGCTAACTGCAATCAAACTGAAAGGATAGCATGAAGAAAATGCAAGTTAATTTTGTAAAATGCAATATATATTTTTTTTAAATCTGTTTTCAGTTATGGCTGCTCTCTCTCACACTTTAGAGGATTTCAACGGTCCTTAGTCTTTTAAAATCAATAGAAGATGCTAAAAGAAATCCCATTAATTGAAATTTAATACAGGAAATAAATTGGAGGCTGAATGCTTAAATTGGAGGTTGAAATTAGTTGCACCAACAATAAAACACATTAACAAAACAAACAGTACTCCTTATAAACAGATACATTGTCAGATAAGAAATAATTGCTTCTTCCTCAAAAATTCTCTATTTGGGTCAAATAACTGCTGAGGATTCTGGAGATGAAACACTAGAAATTATTTGGGCCCAGTGAAGATTAATGTTTGATTCCAAGGATCTGAGTGTCCCTGGAATTATTCTTCATAGCAATTTACAGCAGTGCACCCTATCTGAACACATCTTACAAAGTCTGTAATATACGTGAAAATATTTTATTTTCTTACTAATCACTCATTTAATGAAAACAGTAAATGAATATTTGCAGTTAAAAACAGTCTCTGGAGAAAAGGTGACATTCCAATTATCTGCTAGCTTTTAATTTGCTTTAATTTTAATTTACAATGTAAAATACTCACCCAAAGGGAAAGGAGGAAGCACAAGCCCTTGTACTAATAATCAGTCAAATATGGCTTCCATCGCTATATCATATGAGTGGCTCACAAACTTCAACCAATTCCTCAGCTTGACATTCCTGTATGGCAGGTCAACATCATTAGACCAGGAAAAGAACTGGAGGAAACGGTGCAGGAAATGATTTTGTACTGGCCTAGAAAAGGTGACAATCTCCCCAGCTCCCCAATCTTTGATGCTCTGACATGTTTCCCCTCAAAGAGCCTCTTTAAAGAAAGGGGCTTTTGGGTCTATGTTCACTATGAAGAAAGGCTGAGCCTTCATCTGTCTTTGTAGTGAACACAAAGGCCCTAAAGTGAGGCTTATTAATTCGGGGGTGGTGGGTATTGTAGTCAGGGGAAGGCAATGCCCTCCAAAACTGCCTCACCTGGTGCCATCCATCCTCCACCAGGGGCCCCCAGGTTCTTTCTCCCAGCATGGCTGGGACAGGCAGACTGGGGCTGTGCTGCACCACCTACTGGCTTCCTCCACTGGCTCCCCAGAGCTGCTCTGAGGATGCTGGCCAGAGGTCCCACTGTGTTGTGAAGGAGAGAGAAATGGTTGGGCAGAGGCCAGTGGCCACAGTGGGGAGCAGGGCCTTGGGTGGAAGGGGCAGGGCTGGAGGTGCATGTCACCCCAAGCTTTGGGGTCACCACCACCACGCTCCTATTAAATTGGACACATTTTGAGAAGCACTGAATACACTCAGCTCCTACCAAGATCACCTTTAAGGGTTCAGTTTTGAAATAGAGTTCCCAAAGTCAGACAGCGGCTGGGATTTTCCAAGGAGCCTCAGCAAGACCAGGACCCAAATCCTATTGAAAGGGAGTTGGATACCCAACCTCCTTAGGGTCCTTTATAAAGCCCAGGTCAAGGGCCTGATTTTCAGAAGCACTAGGGCACTCACTTCTCTCCTGAAGTCAATGGGAGCTGCTAGTGTTCATCATCTGAGGCCTCTGCATGTCTAAAACTAAGTCCTCAAAATGTATTTACTGAAGTTGTTGCATGTCCTCATACCCCCTGTTATGAGTCCCAGATCCACTAGCCAGACTGAACCTAGAAATTTCCACTGACTCGGCCTTCTAATTTTATTGACAGTTACTCAAATAACAAACAATGAGGCATGAATATACCTCCTGAATTAATGGATTTTTTTTTTTTTGGGTAGTATGGCATTATTTAGTATCATTAGCCTGAACACTGCATTTTTTTTTTTTTTTTTTTTTTTTTTTTTTTTTAAGACTTTTCACCAAGAGCAACTTAACATGCAGAGTTGTGAGGTTCCCTGGAAATTTTTAGCACTTCAAGTGCAATTTTCTCCACCACGATGACCCTTACAAATGATTTTAATAAATTTTGCCAAAGCTACCAACCACTGCCATCAATCTCTGGATGCATGTTTGGCTGTGGAATTCCTGACACTTCAGCTGTATCTTACCTTTAATTGGGATTTGTGTTCATGTGCACATATGCAGAGGTATAGGAAAAGACCTGTGTTGTTTGGCCTGGGAAGACACATCCAAATATGGGGTAAAAAACAACCAGATGCTCTGATGTATTTTTCTTCTCCGCTATAGTGTGGATAATTGCCCAGTAGATTAAAAGTGCCATAGCTAGTCCCACGCTAACAGAGCTGGAAAATTCTTCATCATATAGGCTGATATAAAATAATTTCCAGTGCGGACCAAAAGAATATTACACACATGGCCCTTTAAGGAACATAACAGTCTATATTAACAGTTTTAACACGCTACACATTACTAGAGGCCCTAGAGGATTTTAGTTGGGCGATTACTACAGAACACAAATTTTATTAATATGGAGTGGGGACTACTAAAAAATTATTTAAAAGCAGTTTAAAATCCACATCCTTGACACTACTTATCTGTGTCATCCCTCCTGCTGCAGACCGTATATGTAATTCCATTCTCGTATGAACCTCGAAGGCTAATCTTTTGTACTGCTACACAATGTAGAAAAATCAGGGCCACAATTAAAACACAGCAACAAGCTGAAAAGGAAAAATTTCTGGCATTTTGATGTGTGATGATTAATTTCTAAATATGAAATGTGAGCTGCAAGACAATTCCACAAAATACGTATGCCACTAGTAAAAAAACAAACACTCCCCACTCAAACCCTTTTCTTCTTGTATGCAGTTAAACATCAGTTTGTATTTTATGTTACAAGTAGTAATTTCTGGGGTCACAGAAAGGACAGCAAGGACCAGACTACAATGAAGATGTAGGTATCTGTTTCTCTTAACTATGAATCCCCAGAACAGTAAGAGGATGCTAGTTAAGGATATTAAGGACAGGCTTGTTTATTTTTAAAGCTTTAAAAAAAATCATTTTAAAGAGCCATGATAGTATTGGCTACACGCTTAGGCAATGTCTTCCTTTGGAGCTGAAGGTGTGACTACCAGCTTGAGAATACTTGCCGGCTAGCCCTCATAGAGCCAGCATGTTATGAACAGCGTAGCTGCCATAGCACAGGCAGTGGTTGGTGGCAGCACAGGACAGCCACCAAGAGTAAACTTCCCCTACCTTGGAGCCTGTGGATTTGTATTTGGGGTGGCTAGCCCATGCTACTGCTAGCCATCGTACATGCTATTGCAGCTATACTACTTTTTTTTAAATCACAACAACAGCTCCAGGTGTAGATGCAGCTTAAGTTATTAGGCACAGATTGTACTGATTCCCCCTTCAGTGCAACAGAAAATTGGCAGGCCCTTGTTGAAACACAAAAAACCATCTGATCCTTTGGTAGCCTGAGTACTCATTTCCAGGCATACAGCCCATTTCTAAACAAACTGAGCTAGGGACATACTTTTAGACAATCTCTTCTTCATATTATTCATACGACTCATAACTCTGAAAGTCCATTTTAAATCATCTTCTCAACTCAAAGTACCAATCACCTCCCCACATCCCCTTTTAACCTTTTGCTGCTGACAACATGGTACATTGAGCTGGTAGTCCTGTTCTTGTTACAATGAGCTAGTCTCCGTTCTGAAGGTTTGGGATCATGCTTTTCTGGAATGAAACCAATTGTTTTGTTTTTAATCTGTCTCTAGTGTTCATCTAGCCTTTTTTATCACATTATCTGATAGAACTAAACTACCTGCAATTATGCATATGAGGTTTGAGAAAAACGACAAAATGACAAAAATGAGGGCTAAGGAGCTGTTGACAAGTGGGGTTTTGGTCGACAGACAGCCATTTACACAGCTTGTTTTGTGGCAGCAGAAACCTCTGCCAGGACAGAGATCACGCCAGAGTATGCAAATAAAGTGCATGATTTGTAAATTAGTGCCTCATTTGCATTGTCGAGTGCCCTCACTTGCATGAACCTGCTGGCAGCAGCACACCATGTAGATGTAGCCCTGATGAACTGGATTTTATCCCTGAAAGCTTATGCCCTAATGAATCTGTTAGTCTCTAAAGTGCCTCACAACTCCTTGCCATTTTACAGTCCCTTTTATTCTGCCCTGTATCTAAAAAGCAGGTGTTGTGTAAGCTGTAGGGTAAATGTCCTAATGTTCATAGCCGTGAAGATCTACTGTGTCTGACTGTGGCTCATCAGCCATTACGGTGGATAGAATCATGAGAGATACTGCTTGCAAAAGTAAATGATCAGTTTCTGCAGCCCAGTGCCTCCAACAGTTTTCTATGTCTGGAAAATAAGTTGTGATCGAATATAGGGAAGATTATGAAACAGGAGTTGGGTACAAAAGTACCATCCACTTCATGAGCTTGTCAAAAGTCCATATTGTTTCTGAGCCAGTGCTTGCAGCATCTTTCTCCTAGAGGCCTCTGCAGAAGACAGAAAGACCACATTGAACTGCTTATCTACAGGCCAAGTGGACCCTTTGTGGATTTCCAAAGTGGATGCACTTGCTTCTTGCACCCATGACATTGCTGTCACAAAGCTAGAGAATATGGTGGCAAGTGGGAACAGAGGATAAGAGACTACAGTGAAGCATTAAACTACTGATCCTCCTCCATGATCCTACTGAAAGAGGACAAGAACTGTGGGCGATGCTGAGCTGTAGACATCATGCGTTAATGTGCAGTGGTGTTCAGGATCCCATGTCGTGTGAGAGGGAGAGGGAGAGTATGTGTGTGACAAAAAGATGACCTCCTCCCCTAAATTTAGTCTGACTCTCCAGCACTGATTTGAAAACCTCAAGTGCATATAGATGAAAATACACATTTTTAACAAACATTTTCATGCAACTTACAAGGCATTATTTTTCTCTATTAGATTTGCTGGACAGTGAACCTGTATCCTTCATATTCCACAGACTAAACCTACTGTGTTGCAACCTGCTGGCAAAGTAGTTTTGGCTTCCAAAATTAGTAATATTGTAACTGGTGCACCAAGGCAAACAAACTCTACTAGCAACACAGGCCCCTCTCCCTAATTCTCATTAATTTACAAAGATACAAAGCATTAGCAAGCCAAGCCTGTAAACCATGACATCTGCTCAGGTACAAAAATAAATACGATTTGCAGGAGACTTCTTATCCTATTTGTCATCTGTGTTTAATCCAGACAGAATTAACAAGGACAATTCATTTCTGCAGTAAAACTCTTGAAAATTCTTGGGTTAGGAATTCACTTCTGCTTTAAGAACACCCCTACCTGTGCAGTTCTTAACAGAGTTTGAAAACAAGCAGACCATCATCTGATCAAGGAACTACAGCAGATCCCTAATAAACAGCAAGATGATCTCTAGCCATTTCTGGTCAACAATGAGGATGCTGTAATTAAAAAAAAAAATCTTCAAACTTACTCTGGGTTCATAATGAAATGGAAGAAAATCAGTTACATGAAGAACAAAGGTTTTTTTTTCTTTTTAATGTGGCTATACCTCCCAGATAGAAATACATTAATTTGGAAAGGACTTTTTTTTTTGTGCAATTCTTTGTTCCACATACCGTCTAATAAAATTTTAAGCTGATTTGTTCTTTAAGATCTAGCAACATTTCTCCAATATTTTTTAAAAATTGTTTACTATAATACATCGTTTTAAGGCACATGAAACACTTACAGTTCAAAAAAGCAACTCTCAGTTTCTTGATACTAATACACATTTTCTTTATATCAAAAAGGGCAATGTTTTAGGTTTTACGTATGAAGGCATTTTTCATTCAGAGATAAAAGACAAAAGATGAAAAGGACACTCAAACGAAGGTAGAATCTTCAACTATCAAAGGGTCCTGGACCACTTGGATGATTCTTTGTTCAATAAACACAAGTGGATCTTTATTCCTGTGCACAGATGCACATTAGTACAGGACCAGGGCTTCCATATGCCACTGTACTGGGGAAATACATATGCCTAGGTAATTTTGATAGTTGATTAAGGCATTTTAATTTCATTGTCGCCAATGATAATGGGATATAAACTTGCAAGACTTCTACAGCTTAAGTCAGGTAGGTCTGCTTTGGACTGCTAATGTCTGCTGAACTCCGTTCTTTCAAGCAGGTATTCTACAATGGCTTGGTGTGAACTGCATGTGAAAACTTATCCCATTTTCATCTTATCCCAGAACACATACATTATATTTTATGCATTAAAGAGGTGAGAGGCATTCTGTGGGCACAGCCCCTATGACACCCTTATGGTTCATGTTGCATTAAATGCCCAGTCAGCACTAACTTCATGGCACACTCTTGTACAGCATTAACCAAAGCAAGTGCCAAGTCTGAAGTCTCCTCCTCGATTTACGTTTGGTAGAAGCCATACTGATCAACAGCCTGGTATAAAGCAACATATACTGAAAAATAGGACCCTGGATCTTTGACACCCCAATCTCTTTCAAAACCAGTGAAACAAAACACAAGTTTTAGCCCTGATTTCCACTTCTTTTCACCCTTTACCATCTTGCCTCCCTTTGTGTTCATCATTACACATACCAACGCATACCCAACTTAGGGCTTGCCTACACTACCTCTCTACTTCGAAGGGAGCATGATAAGTAGGGTGTTGGGAGATTATAAATCAAGTGCTGCGCTGCATATGCAGCACTTCATTAAGCTAACTATCCCTCGCAGCAACTCCGAAGTGTTAAAGGAGTGTTTGAGGAGTAAAGGGACTTCGAAGTTGCCTGGGCACTTCAAAGTACCAGCGGGTTAGCCACAACTACACGTGAGCCGGCACTTTGAAGTTTAACACTTCGGAGTTGTCGCGGGGAAGAATTAGCTTAATGAAGTGCTGCATATGCACCACAGGACTTCATTAATAATCTCCCGACACCTCAGTTACCATGCTCCCTTCGAAGTAGGGAGGTAGCGTAGATACAGCCTTAATCTTTTCCTCCTCTAGGTTGTATTTACTCATTGTTCTGACACTTCAGGCATTCTAAATAAATGACCTTCAAAGGAACACAGCTAACACAGAAAAGGATCATAGTAGCCTTCCTGGGAAGGTAATTTTCTGTATTCAAAAATTACAATTTTGTATAATGTCAAAATACAGTTAAAATAGACCAAACTGACCAAAACAGTTCACACCAATCCATTGTAGATGCATCACAATTAGGTGACTGATTGAAAGAAAAAGACTGATACTTTCTTTGAAGAATATAAACATGAATTAGGCAAAGAATCAGAAGAACTGAAAGACGACTCATTTACGCTTTTCATCCTATACCTGAAAGAAGAAAACTGTTATTATATTCCATAAAATGCAGAAATCCAGAGTATAGAGACGTCAACAATTAAATCAAAACGTGCTGGCTAAGCCCTCAAGTCTGGAATTTTGCAAGTTGTACCACAAGATATGTGACATACATTAAAAAAAATTTCCATAAGAAATGCAGCCATGCTTTTCCTAAATGAGTGCCTCTCCACCTCGAATATTCTTCATATAATTTTTGCAGGAAGATTCTTACATACTTCCCAGCTTGAGACTCTAAAAAGTACATAATTTTTGGATCAACCAAGAAAGCTCACATAGACAACTTCTTAAAGGTGACTGATGTGAAGAACCAAAGTGGTATGGTGATGTTCAGCTGCAGGTAGCATGTTAAAAAGGCAGTTTGAGAGTTTGGTTTAATTGCAAATTGCTGCATCTGTTCAAGTCTGGAACAAACAAAATGCCAATTCTCCTGTGTCTCTGGTTCTTTGCAAAGCTCCATGAAAGCACTGTCTTTTTTATACTATGTTTCCACTTTTTATATAAACCTAAGCATTACCCCACCAGACAAAAGACAACGGCCTTTAAGATATTCAGCTACTTCTATATGTGGTAGAAATGAGAAGTCCTGTGGCACCTTATAGACTAACGGCATCTGACGAAGTGGGTTGTTACCTATGAAACCTTATGCCCCAATATATCTCTGTGTCTATAAGGTGCCACAGGACTTCTCGTTTTTGTGGATACAGACTAACAAAGCTACCCCTCTGATACTTGTATATATGGTAGACTGCATAGTAAGTTTTCTTTGATTTAGACTGTCAAGTTTCTCAGTGTCACAAAGATGAATAGCTATTTAAAACATTTTAAATTCGAAAATTAAGATGTTTTCTCTGTATTCAGAGAAACACTAAAGGACTTGTCAGTTTAGAGGCTTAAAAAACAGGAAGGCTGCATCTATATTAGAAATTTTTTTCAGAAAATCTGGCCCATTTTCAAAAGAACATGAGGAGTATCTACACACAAAATGCTGTCTTTCAATTCAAAACTGAAAGAATGCAGCTATTCTTCTGGAAGCCCTCTTCTGCTCCCAGATCAGGCAGAGTGCCTTCTTTCAAAAGATTCTTTTGAAAAAAGCATAGGTAGATGCCCCGGGGGCCCTTCTTTTGAAAGAACAGTCCCCATGGCGCTGGAGTTTTTGATCTCTGGTCTGATCTTTTGGAAGAGCAGGTGCTGTGTGGGTGCTCTCTATCAAAAGAGTAGATTGATTTTGATCTGCTTTTTTGTATGTGGATGCACTTTTGGAAGATGTTTTTCCAGAAGAGATTCATGTAGTGTAGATGTAGCCAAAGCATTTCAAAATTAAGCATTTCTTTAATATCAGGGGCAGGCAAAATGTGGCTAATGGACTGGGTCTGGACTACCTCTGCCCCACAGACCAGTGGGAGCCTCAAGCAGGCTCCTTGCCTTCCATATCCCAGCAAGCCACTCACAGTGGCTGGCTGTGGGGTCCCATGTGCTCTGTACATTGTAAGTCCTGTGTGTGTGTGCGTGGAGCCTCACATGCGTCCCTGCCCCCAGCACAGTCTCACAGCTCCCATTGGCTGAATGTGCACCCCAATCCCCTGCCCCAGATCACGCCCACCTCCCAAACCTTGCACTGCCCTCCTACACCCCAATCCTCTTCCCTGGGTCACAACACACTCCTTCACCCAAACTCCCTCCCAGACCCCTCCACCCCCTCCTGCACATCAATCCCCTACCCTGAGTTCCTTCTACACCCAACCTCCATTTCAGATCCTGCACCTCCTCAATTAATATCATAGAAGAGTGTGGCACTTGACCAGTTACCAAATTTTTGGAGTTACCACCCATCAAAATTTATTGCCCACCTGTCTCATATGAAACAAAAATTCTGATGTCAGTACTAACTGTTAAAGAGCACTGATCAGCTGTAGCAGTACCTGGTACTGTTTGCCAATTATTTACTATTCACATTATCTTCTAAAGAGAAATGCAGAATACTAAATTGCCTCCGATAAAAGACCAACAGCATATGAGAAGTTGCTTTATTTCCTCTTTTAAATATACATATACAAGATTTTTTTTCAAAAGCACAAGAACATTATACAAGTCTCAAATTTACATTAAGGATACCAGTATATGCATTATTCAAACAACTTCTTCAGTTGATCTTGGATGGAATTCAAAATCAGTGGCATAAGCATCTTGCAATCACTAGATACAGATAATACAGGGAACCAAACTGCATAGTAATTTATGAAATGAGAAATGACTGCACTCTTTAGAGGATGATCTGGGAGCCCATTTGCTAGAATATTAAGTGCAAAGCCACAGAAAACAATGCACCATTTCTTCCTTTGCCCTCATTTTCCTATTGCTCCCAGCTATAGACAGACATTTGGTAATGTTAAGCAACAATTTACCTGTTCAAATCAGTTCTTGTCCCTGTATAGCTCAGACTGAATTACTCATTGCCACCATCACAAAATAAAGTGATCTAGCTGCATATCTGTTAGCTGAATTTCATGGGTATAGACTTCTTGCTTCGTGGAAAGTGCAGGATTCTTGGGTGTTGGGATACATAACTACATAAATCACAGGGAAACAGTAAGTGAACACAGCTATGAAACCAGTTCTGAACTCCGTGAAGCATGTTTGCTAATTTCAGTACACTGCTTTGGCCGGTAAGCATTATTATTGGTAATCTTTGAACAGGCCACTGCACACAATTTTCCATGGAGCTGGTTTTTCTAACCCAAGGTTTCAATTACAGATTAGAAAAGACAAACAAAACTGTTGTTTAGTTGCAAAGGGATTTACCTTCAGTTTAAAAAGCTGAAAACATCCAAATGAAAAGAAGTTTTCATTGCAATAAGAGGAAGACAGGAAAAGATACTGAAGCCAACTATTTACACTGCCTAAGGGGGAAATAAGCTGAAAATAGAGCAAAAGTTTTAAGGGGTATTTGAATGCTAGAAAATAATGATTTGCTACTTCAACCCATTTGAATTTCACTTTTAAATGAAAATTGACTTGCTGTTTACCAAGGACTTTAAGAAAGTAGTACAAGGATTATTATGCTTAAGCATGAATCCATGATTTGAGATTCTCCCTCCCACCTGGCATGTCCTTCACTGACTGCAAAGAAAGGAATGCAAACGTGTGTATATATATGCACATGCTCTCAAACTGTGGGTCATAAAATTCTATAGCCTTCCCTGTCGAAGCCTTAACAGAGCATTTAAAAAAACAAACCCTTCCCACACCACGCGCGCGCGCGCGCACGCACGCACAGGACAGATCTAAAATCCATTTTCCAGATGGCTAAACCTTTCACACAGAGATGGCATGGCCTGAAAAAGTAATAGTAATTGGGTATTTGTGCAGGTAGTACTTTTAACTTTCACCTCACAAAATCCTGTCCTGTAAATTATTCAGGCAAAAAACTGAAAACATAACAATGAGCTTATGAGAAATGGGTCAATCACAATATGTCATTAGTTATTGAAGAAGTGATATATTTTTTTCCTTTTGGTTACAACCAGCGTCTGGTTGTCATGAATCCAGAAACATAGTTTAGGGACCACTCCAAAGAGGTAACACAAGAATGAAGAGTGGGAAGTTCCTTCAGCATGGAGATAAAATGCATCAATTTATGCCTGTGTTTAATGATTACAAGTAGATAATCCTGCCATGCAATCTCTGATAGGGTCTTGCTTTTTTATTCAACATTCAATGGCTTTTTTAATTGAAGTCTATGGTTCTGTTTTTTGGCAGCTGACAGATGGCTAAATAGAGTGCAGAACTAGTGGAGCAGCATTCTAGAGTTTGTTCCTGCACAAACTGCAGAATACTATTACAAACATAGTAAAGCTGATTATAGCCAGACCACAGCAGTGTAGTGCTGGACTCCTTGGTGTAGTCTACGGAATTAGTAGACTAAAGCTGCATTATATAAGGTGCAGTATGCACCAGATATGTACCAAACACACACCCTTTAATTTTACATGCACCTCAAGCAAGATGGAAAATCGCCCACACAATTCGCTCCTTCTGCTCCTCTTTTGACAATTGGATTAGTGGAACCATTATTCCTCTGAAAACACTCTCTAATAAATCCCAGCGTCCGGCACAGTGCAGGTTTTTGCTGTACCACTTAATGCACGCTAAGCCTGCAGCTATGGATTACTAGAAGCTCCATGTCTTCCTCTGAAAATATGCCACAGACCTCATCCATTTTAAATTCTAAGACAGGACTAGGAACTGAGGCACACAACGAGGAGGAGCAGGACGACGAGGGGGTTGTACACAATTCCAGCTAAACTGTGGTAATTTTAAGACATACACACTTTTTCAATCATCATCTTAACCCCGATATGCTTATTTTACCACACGACTGGACATATTAACTGATTCTTTTACTTGGATATTCCCTAGCAACACACATCCATGTCTATTACCAGTGCCAGTAAATGACAGTTTGGGACTTTTGGTGTGCGCGTGTGTATGGAAGGAAGATGGATATGGGAAGCTACCCTCATCTAATCATCAGTATAGCCTACAACCTTTGGAATAATGTGTTTCTGTCCCTGAATATCCTACAACAGTCACCAAAAAGGGTGGTGTTCTTTTTTTAAAGGTAAACCCTATGAAATGAAAATTAAGTTTATGAATGCATCAGTCATGTGTCTGAGCAAGAGGATCTCCCTTGGAGAAGGCTCTGCAATATTCCCCCTCCCTTTCCTTTGTCAAAACATCATCCAGCCATCTGGATTTAATTAAAAGCTAGGACTCAAAGCAGCTGCCAGTTGAATCCAAAGACGACCTGACTGGCTTCCTGACTCCTGGCAATCTCTTCTATGATGCAGTGTTGCTGCCACAGGAGATGGAGTTTCCGGTAACGTTCATGACATAAATGCAACGGGTTGCCTCTTCTTCAAGGGAGAAATAAGAAGAACATTCATTAGGCCCATTACAACATTACATATTGCTATCTTTTGACCTTTTCTTTTCTTCTCTCTTTTCTGGATGTCTCCACTCAAACATCAAAGCAAATATGTCTAGGCAAAGGGTCTAGTAACAGTCCCTCATTAACAATGCACACTAATAGCTATGAAAAATACTAAATAATAGTCTGATTGGTAACCATTTTTCACCACTAGTTTAACAGAAATGTAGATATTCAGAACTACGAAGTAACTGCATGCAGTATGAAGGAATAAATAAGAGAACAAAATTAAGACTTCTAGCAAGCAAAAAAGTTAAACACGCACTTACTTTAGACCTGGGTCTGTTTCTCCATATTCATCAAGATAGGGAGCCGGATATAAGCAGCCCCTGGTTTTACCTTCTATCAGGACTACTTTGCACTCCCTGATTCTGAAGGCAAAAATAGTAATTTTTAAAAATGTGAACAACCATAAGAGTTTGCAGGTATTATTTATAAGCGAATTTGAAGAAAGCTTAAACTTTGACAGATCTACACAAAAAGTTGCATTGGCTTAATTAAGGCTTTAGGTACACTTAACACTTTAAAGTGCATCTGTGACAATGAGACGATCTCCTGTCACAGTGCCAAAGAAGTTGACAATTCTGCTTCCTGCAGCAGGCTTATCCATGGTCCTAGAAGTGCTTGAATCAACTCAGTTGACTTAGGCTTCACCTTGGAGGAGGACTGTTTAGGTGTCAGGTGTACTCTACTTGACTCCTCCTTACCCCTCTCATCAGATTTAAAAGTTGGACACCTTCCCCTGGTTGAGGCTTTTCTGGATATTATATGTCTTTATCAGTGTGGGAAAGATAGACTTGTGTTGGGATTCCCCTAAAATTGGAGGTGCTTTTCTCAATGAAGCTGCAGCAGCTGGCACTGAGGTAGACTGGGATGGGTCTGACAGTGGCCTGAGTGCTGCCTCCATCAGCAGGAATTTCAACCTGTCCCACTTATCCTCCTTCAGCTTAGGCTTGAAATTCCCCCTCGCAAGTCCTTTAACATGTGCCTCCCCAAGCACTTCTAGCAGCTATTATGTAGGTTGATCACTGGTATAGGCCTTGAGCTTGAAGCCTGGCGACTGGGACACACTCTGGTATTGCAAACAGAAACCTGCAAATGAGGAACTTCTTAACAACTGATTTAACAACTAATTTTTTTAAAACAACTGAAACTTATCTATCCTAACTATGGTGAAGACTGGATTAACAATTCACACAAATAATGACAAAGGTTAAGAAAGAAAACTGTTCTGATAGCGTACAGAATTGCAAGGACCACTACTGGCAGTAAGAAGGAACTGAGCAGGGAAGGGTAAAATGAGCAGGGCTAGGAGCAACTGTGCCTTTTATTCCTGTTCAACATGGTGTGCAGCAGCAGGTGAAGCTTGAGCTGCCCAACGGGTATCAGTGATGGAAAAAAGTTTTGTAATGAACATGTGCCATCAGTTGAAGAAGAATCAGACTTTAAATTTCTTCATTTGATGGACTGCACTAATCTGTTATCTGGGTGCAGTCAGTCAATGACCTCTTCACTTAGCTACTAGATCATTCTTGACATTTTATAGTGAAACTTATCCTAATCCTCACTCATTGGGAGGATACAACTTATACAGCAAATGGGCTTAATGTGAGCAATATTTATTGAAACTGAGAAGTTTAGTTTATTACTGCATTTTTAAAATAAAAAATACTGCTCTCCGTCTTTTTGTGTGTCCGGATGTGAGCAAACTCACTCCTGATGGGCAGCACAAGGCGGTAAAAGCTTAGATGCCAGTTAAGTCTGTTTTGAAAATTCCAGGAAATATTTTCTCTCTCTTCCAGATGCTCTTGGAGCTCTGTTATTCTTCTCCCTTAAGAGCGTCACATTACAGCAATCCTCTCAGATACAAAGGAGGGACGCACGTTGCTCCCTCCAAAACCTCTCAATCCCATGCCCAAGTCCTCTGAACAAGTGGGTCCCACCCTAATGTCAATTCAACCATTTTTATGTTACAGAGAACAAAATTCATAGACAAAAATAGATGTTGCCCTTTTATGGTTCTCATCAATACAGAAAAGCCTGCATTTTTAAAAGTTTCAGTAATCTGTCCATCACATACACTAACAACATGGCACTCAACATGAATCGAAAGCTAGGATTTTCTAAGGAGCCTAAAGGAGCATGGTGTCTAACTCCCTCATGTTACAGGCTGAACCTCTCTCGTCCAGCACCCTTGGGACCTGATCACTGCTGGACAAGAGCATTTGCTGGACAACAGGAGGTCAATGTTTTCTAGCACATTATGAACACTTCCACTGTTTCCTGGGCTCTCAAGAAGACATTTAGCTGTAATTTACCCCTAAATAACAGAACACAGAGCCAGTACTGGTGGCTGTAAACCAACTTAATGGGACCATAGGAAACTTGGCCACACCCATGATAAACAGTCGTTCAGTTAACTAAAGGTCATTTCAGATTACAGAATTTGCTGGACAATAGAGTTCTGGATTAGAGAGGTTCAACCTGTACTTTGAAAATGCAAGTCTAATGCTCAATCCTGCAGAACACAGACTTGTTATTTTACCTGAAAAGTAGTTACTATTAATATGGATGTACTGGCTTTGTGGTGTTCTGTAAACACTTGACAAAGGGTGCAGTTTGACTGAACACCTTCAGACTGCAGCACTGCCCACTGACCAGCATTGCAATTCTACTGCAGAAAGATTTAATTTGTTGGTGGCTTTCAACCAGTGGGGCATATATCCCTGGGGATACAAAGCAATCTTCTGGGGGGTGGGGTGGGGGGGCACATCAACTCATTTAGATATTTGCGTGGTTTCGAAAGAGACTATATAAAAAGCACTTTTTGTCCTTCTGTGTCATTCGGCTTTCTTAAGTTACTTTTCCCTGCAAAAAATTACATACTCCCCAGTTACCTACTTGAGGAACATACACACTCCAGCTCCACAATGGAGAGCATGACAGGTACAGGCTCCCAACTCCTCCCCATTCACTAACTCCTGGCAGCAGGTATTCTGGGAGCACAACATGGCGCCGCAAAACAAACACAACACTGGGTGCTTTTGTTCATCATCAAAAGATCGGGGGCACCTGTAAAGAGAAAGATGTGAATTATTAGGTGCAGTACGGAACCAAAATATTGTAAACTCAATGAAAAGACAAAAAACAAACAAACAGTCATGCTTTTTTGGAAAAGCAGCACAGTCAACCACAATGCTTCTTAAGAAACTAACTGGGAAAAATCAGCTTTTCTCAGAAGGAAGAGATGCTGCTCTCTAGTACAGATCGGTTGAGGAGGGGGAAAAAATTGGTATAAATTTAATGAAAACTGTCAATTTTGTGATCAAATGGGATATTATTTATCCCAACAACAACATCTGCCATGTGACGTTCCAGTAATTCTTGAACTACAGTCTTGCAAAGCATTGCTCAAAGTCAACACCTGCTCACATGATAGTAACCTTCCTCTTCATTTCCTAACTGCTAACATTGTTAAAGTTAATTTTTAAACTTAAATTTAATAAATTTAATTTAATATTTTCCCATAAGTATTCCACGTAATCAATGGTTGGCATTGCCATTGGAAACTTATGCAACTGCAAATGGCAGATAAAATGACCCACACAACTGCTAATGTGAGGGAATGCTCAAGCAAACAACTTCTAAGATGTGAATCACACGACAGAAGTTGAAAACCTCCTGATGTATTTAATGGAAATAAAGAAGAAAGCTGCATCAGTCTACAGACTCCAACAGGACCCAAGGATCGCTAAAATGCATATTAAAACAGCATGAATGGAATGAAAAGACATCCTCCACTCCATAAATAATATACTTCTTCAGTGTATCATTAATGCAGAACAAAATTCAAGAAATATGCCTTATTAAATCTAAAAACTGAGGAAATGAAGGATGGGAAACTGAATCAGATCAAAAGCTGATGTAAACTCAGTGATGTGATTCTAATTCATTTATACAAATAAGAGTTACTCACCATTATAACTGTTATTTTTCAAGATGTGTTGCTCATATCTATTTAAGGTACGTGTGCGCATGTCACACGCACAACTGTTGGAAAGTTTTACCCTTGCTGCTACCTGTTGGGTTGGCTGTGGAGCCCCCTCTGGGGTGGTGCCAGTGTGGAACTCTGCACATAATCCTGCCGACTCAACCACCCTTCAGTTCCTTCTTGCTGGTTACTACGATAGTAGAGAAGGAGGGTGGGTTTCAAATAGATATGAGCAACACATATTGAAGAAAAACAGTTACAATGGCGAGTAATTGCTTCTTCCTCTTCGAGTGCTCGCTCATATCTATTCAAATTAGGTGATTCACAAGCCAAACCCAGGAGGAGGGGTAGGAGTTAACTTACGGCAGACTCAAGGACAGCAGCCCCAAAGGCTGAATCCCCTTTAGACTTTAGCACAACAGCATAGTGAGAAGTAATAGCATGCACAGAGGACACAGCTTGACATATTTCCAGGAGAGGCACATGAGCCAGGAAGGCAGTTGAGGAGGCCTGAGCTTGCGTAATGTGTGCTGTAACAGTCGGTAGGATAACCTTAGCGAGACGGTAACATGCTCGTATACAGGGCGTGATCTAGGAAGAGATGTGCCGCGAAGAAACTGGAAGCTCCTTTGTATGATCAGCACCAGCCACAAGAGCTGCTAAAGGGTTTAGTCTGTTTGACGTTGAAGGCAAGCACCCACCTTCCATCGAGAAAGTGCAGCTCCTCCTCCTCTTGGGAGCCATTAAGTTTAGGGTAAAAAACAGGAAGGAAAATGTCCTGGCTGGTATAGAAGCTAGAGACCACTTTCGGCAGGAAAGCTGGGTGACAGCAGAGTTGAACCTTGTCCTTATGGTACATGTATGGGGGCTCCAACATGAGGGCCTGAAGCTCAGACACCCTTCTGGCACAGGTGATGGCCATCAGGAAGGCCATTTTCCAGAAGGGAGAGAGAGAGAGAAGGGAACACATGACCAATGGTTCAAAGGGGGAGCCCATAAACACCAGGTTAAAATCCAAGGCCAGACCGGTTGGCGGGCTGGTGGGTGGAGGTGGTCCAATACCCTTGAGAAAGCACTCCACCATGGGGTGCATGAAAACAGAACACCCTTCCTTCCCCGGATCGAAGGCTGAGATGGCTGCCAGGTGGACCTTGAATGAAGAAGTGAGACCTTACTGCTTCAGGGAAACAAGGTATTCCAGCACGTGTTGGACAACGGTAGACACAGGTATGAGGTTGTACTGACGACAGTAGCAGGAGAAGTGTGTCAACTTAGCAAGTATGAGTGCTGCATAGATGACTTGTAGCTGCTGAGGAGGACCTGCCTCACTTACCCCATGCACACCTGCTCAACAGGGTTTAGCCACAAAGCTGCCACACCATATGGTGAAGGGAGCAAAGGCCTGGGTGGCAGAGGCAACTGGGGTACAGTGCGATGAGATCTGGTAGCAGAGGAAGCTGAATGAATGGAAGCACTGAGAGCTCCACCAGCACAGGATCCAGTGTTGACAAGCCCAAACCAGGGCTATCAGGATAACATCTGCCTAGTCACTGTGAACCTTGAGGGGCACCTTGTGCATGAGTGGAAACAGGGGGAAGGTGTAAACTAATCCTGAGTTCCCTGGTATTAGGAATGCGTCCGCTAAAGAGCTGGGGCTAAGGCCTCAGAGGGAGCAGGGCTGAGGACACTTGCAGTTGCTCCGGGATGTGAAGAGGTCCATTCAGGGAAACCGCCACTTGTGGAAGACAGAAGGGAGGACATCTGTGCAAATCGACCACTTGTGAGTGAGAAACCAGCAACTGAGGCAACCTGCCAGCTGGTTCTGGGACCCTAGAAGACAGGTCACCTCCAGAAGGAAAGAGTGGGCTATGCATAGTGCCCACAGGCACAGAGCATTTGGTGAACATTCTGGGGCCATGGAAAGCCCAAAGGGAAGGGTCATAAACTGAAGATGCAGGTGGCACACAGTAACACGTAGGTAGTGCTGATAAGAAGGCTGGATTGTTATACAGAAATATGCATCCTTTAAGTCAAAAGTGGCATACCAGTCCCTTGGATCCAGAGAGGGAATAATGGTACCTAGGGAAACCATATGGAATTTGTGGGAAATGATACATTTGTTGAGTTCCCTGAGGTCCAGGATAGGCCGCAGGAAATAACTAGGAAATAATGGGACTGGTCTCTTCGGCCCCTGGACTGAGGAGGAAACTCCTTCACTGCCTCACAGCCAGAACCAAGAAGGAAGAGTTGCTTCTGAGAGGAGTCCCTGAAGAGGGAAGGGTGATGGGGGCAGGAAGGCAGGGAGAATGAAAAAGGATTGTGTAGCCCATGGTTTCCCAAACTGAGGGGCGTGCCCCCCTAGGGGTGTGTGAAGAAATTCTAGGCAGGGCGTGAGATGATCCAGCCACCCCATCATTCGCCCCACCCTTTGCTCCTGGCTCTCAGCCCCTGCCATTTTATGTAGATGACCCAGCGCAGCTGCTATAAGAACCAGGCAGCCAGCAAAGACCCACATGGAGCTAGCTGCCTTCTGCAAAGGTGATTCAATGTGGGTTGGAGCAGGAGGTGGACGAGGAGGAGGATGGGGTTAGATGGGGTAAGAGTGTGGGCTTAGTGGTGCCTGGCTTTGTAGGAGGGAAGGGGCTCAGGTGGGGCAGGCAGCTGGCCCAAGCAGCATGGGGCTTGGGTGGCTGGCGGGCAGGCAGCAGGTCCCAGTAGTGTGGGACTTGGTAGGAGGTAGGCAGGTGGACAGCTCTGGCAGTGCAGATGTCAGGTGGGTGGGTGGCTTGTGTAGGCAGCTCTGGAGGCTGGCATGGGGCTCAGGCACCCAGCCAGCTGGGGCTGCACCAGGCACACACAAGGGACCACAAAAACACTGATTATTTTTAATTTTAAATAACATTTTTATGTCAAGTGTGTGTTTAATTTAAATTACAAATTGAAATTTTGTTAAAAGGGGGTTGGATGATGGTAAAAGAAGCGGTGGGGTGATGAGGGTTTCTCAAAAATCAAAAGGGGGGCATGATGCCAAAAAGTTGGGAACCAGTGGTGTAGCCCTATGCGACTGTTCTGAGGATCCATCAGCACGATGTAATAGCCGATCAAGGTAGAAGGAATAGGCAGAGCCTGTTTAGGAACAGGAGGGAAGGATTTGGTGGCACTCATAGGCTGATCTCGAGCGCACCATCCTAATGAGTGCTTGGCCTTGGAGATGGAAGTGGACTGGCTCTTGCTGGCCACAGTTTGTGGACGGAAGGGTTTGCTGCAGGAGTAGTGGGGCTTGTGACAGTAGCAGTCTAAGTGCCCACAAGGTTGAAAAGGCCTTGACTGGGGCTGTGGTTTAAACAACTTTCACTGCATAGCTGTCGTGTGCATGTCCAAGGACTTCATGATGTTCCTGGAGTCCTTAAGGCTTTAGAGGCAGGAGTTGGTTTGTTCTGCAACAGTCCCGCTCCATTGAAAGGGAGGTCCTGGACAGTTTGCTGGACCTCTGATGGGAGACCAAACAGCTGTAGCCAGGCCACTTGACACATGGTGATGCCTGAAGCAATAGCTTGGGCTGCTGCATCCCCTAAGTCCAAGAAAGCCTGAAGAGAAGTATGAGACACCATTTTATCTTCCTGCAGGGTAGCAAAGAACTCCTTCCACAAGTCCTTGGGCAGCAAGTCCTTACATTTAAGGAGAGAGGCCCAAGAGTCATAATTCTGATGACTGAGGATAACCAACTGGTTAGCCACCCAGAGCAAAAGGCCCCTTGTGCAGTAAACCTCTCCCCCAGACAGGTCCAGGCACTTAGCGTCCTCAGATTTTGGCAGTGGAGCCTGTTGACCCTGATGTCCCTTTTCTTTAACTGTGTACACCACCATGAAGCAAGGGGGAAGGATGGGTGTACACGTATTCAAACCCCTTCACCAGCACAAAGTATTTGCGCTCTACCCTCCTCCTTCCCCAGAATGGTGGGAGGGATGGAGGCCAGAGTTTGTCAAATGGTGGAGGTGGAGGACATGATAGTTTTGTTAAACAGAAGGGCCATGCATGAAGGCCCTTCGAAAGTGAGGATGTTTACTGTGGGGTCATCTGACTTCATGTCCTTCTCCACACCGAACGCTTGGGGGAACACTTGTGCTGGAATGGGTCCTGCTTTAGCGCTGGGCCCAGAGTGGAGGATGGTGTGCTGTGTGCATTGAAGAGGGGGTAAGGAGCCTTGCCACGGAGGTTGAAGTGCCAACTCCATAAGGAGCTGACAGAGCCAAAAGTCATGCTCCTTATGAGTCCAGGGCTTGAAACCCCTGCAGATTCGGCAATCATCAGTCTGATGATCTTCCCCCAAACGACGACAGGAGTGGTGGGGGTTGCTCATTGGCATAGATTTCGAGGGGGAGCTACACTGCTTAAAGCCCTGGGACATTATCATGCCCCAATCTCCCAAAGAGGACATGGCAGGGGAAGGGAGACCCTTCCCTACCCACTGACTGCCTAACACTCTGGCACCACTCCCAGGGGCTCCATAAGCACCACTCCAGGAGGCTCCACAGCTGACCCAATGGGTGGCAGTTAGGTAAAACTTTCCAACAGTTGTGCATGCAGCATGCGCACACCTAACTGGAGTAGATATGAGCAAGCACTCGAAGAACAAAACTGACACACAGGCACAGTTAGTAGGATGGCAATGGTAAGGAGATGCAGGTCAGGAGCAGCACTGGCAGGGCAGCATAGCATACTTTGCTCAGTGCCTTTATCCCTATTATTCCCAGATCAAACAAGTGGTTCATTCATGAGCATTACATTCACAATTGCTAAAAACACAAAACACGACTCCACAGGAAAAATAATTAAAGTCAAATGATATATTTTGACACTGCTCTCTCTGCTACCAGTACTTCATCTGTAGGTCAGATTCAGTATTCCTGCTTGAAGCCAATGCCCAATCTCTAGTCCTGAAGTGAGCAATGGTATAAACAACTGTCAGATATATCAAACCTACACTTGTTTAATTGAAGTGCATCAGTGCTTTAAGCTATAACAGTTTCACACATGGTCATTATGTGAAAAGTAAATAGCATCATACTTAAAGTGGACTGCTGGTTATTGATGGTTAGGGGAAAAAAGTGTGTTCACTTCAAATTTTGCAATATCCTTCTCAGACTTGCACACTATAGAGAGAAGTTACTCACCGTAGTAACGGTGGTTCTTCGAGATGTGTCCCCGTGGGTGCTCCACCATAGGTGACGGCTTGGCCGGCGCCGCAGATCGGATCTTCCAAGCAGTTTCTGCCGGACCGCGCATGCGCCGGCGCGCGCCGCTCCCTGGCGCGCTCCTGGCCATGTGCGCGATCCGGTCCCCGCCAGTTCCTCGACCAACCGCCTCGGTTGCCCCTGCAAAACACTAACAGAGATCCGAAGCGGGGAGGATGGGCGGGTAGTGGAGCACCCACGGGGACACATCTCGAAGAACCACCGTTACTACGGTGAGTAACTTCTCTTTCTTCTTCGAGTGTCCCCGTGGGTGCTCCACCATAGGTGACTACCCAGCAGTAACCCAGATAGGTGGTGGGTAATCGGATTATGTGCAGCTGGTCCCCGAGAGGACCGCTGCAGAGAGACGGGTATCCTCTTGGAATACCCTGTGAAGGGCGTAATGTTTGGCGAACGTGTCGTAGGATGACCAGGTCGCCGCTCTGCAAATGTCTTTCAATGCAACGCCCTTGAAAAAGGCTGTTGATGCTGCCACCGCCCTGGTGGAATGAGCCCTGGGAGTGGCCGACAAAGGAGTCTTTCTGAGCTCGTAGCACATTTTTATGCAGGATACAATGTGCTTTGAGATTCGCTGCGATGAGAGACCTTCTCCTTTAGATTTGGGAGCGAGGGAGACCAGGAGTCTATCCGTTTTTCGGAAGGACTTGGTCCTGTCTACGTAGAAGGCTAGCGCCCTCCTCACATCCAGGAGGTGTAGGCGCGCCTCTTCGCTGGAGTTATGAGGCTTTGGATAGAACGAGGGTAGAACAATAGGTTCATTGATGTGAAACTCGGAAGAAACTTTGGGAACAAAGGCTGGATGCAGCCGTATGGTTACCGCCTCCTTGGAAAAGACAGTGCAGGGTGGCGTTGCCATGACTGCCGCAAGCTCGCTCACCCGACGGGCTGACGTAATTGCAAGAAGAAAGGTCGTCTTTACTGTAAGGAGGCGAAGGGGAACCGTGGCCAAGGGCTCGAACGGTGGTCCCACGAGTGTGGTAAGCACCAGGTCCAAGTTCCACGAAGGTGGAATCGGTTTCCGAGGGGGGTATAGGTTTACCAACCCTTTGAGGAACCTGGTAACCATAGGGTGGGCGAACACCGTGTGCCCTCCCTCCTCATGTCTGAACGCCGAGATGGCGGCAAGGTAGACCTTTAACGAGGATAGCGAGAGTCCTGCTCTCTTGAGGTCCAGTAAATACTCTAGAATTGTAGGTATAGGCACCGAAAGGGGGGCCAGCTGCTTGGTAGAACACCAAGCCATGAAGCGAGTCCATTTTTGTTTGTAGGTTTTCCTAGTGGAAGTCCTCCTGCTACTTTCTAGGACTTGCTGTACTTCCACTGTGCATGTGCTCTCTAGGGAGCTGAGCCATGGATTAGCCACGCTTGCAGTTGCAGGCTTTGGGGGTGCGGATGCACTATGGACCCCTGGGCTTGCGTGAGCAGATCCGGCGCCACCGGAAGAGGCATCGGTGGGCGGTCCGACAGGCGCAGGAGTAGGGGGAACCATGGTTGGCGATCCCATGTTGGGACTATCAGGATCATCCGAGCCTTGTCTCTCCTGGCTTTTTGCAGAACCTTGTGGATCAGCACTGCGGGGGGAAACGCGTAAAGCAGGGGGCCTCCCCACGGGATCGCGAACGCGTCCCCCAGGGACCCCCGGCCCAGCCCTGCTCTGGAGGAGAATCATGGGCACTGTTTGTTGTGCTGACTGGCAAACAGATCTATTTGGGGAAACCCCCATGCGTGGAAAATCGGCCGTAGTAGATCGGGACGGATCTGCCACTCGTGGGTGAGCGCAAAACGTCTGCTCAACTGGTCTGCCTTCACGTTGTGCGTGCCCGGCAAGTAGGAGGCTCTCAGGATTATATCGTGGGCGATGCACCAGTTCCATAGGCGGATTGCTTCCGCGCATAAGGTACGGGATCGAGCTCCTCCTTGCCTGTTTATGTAAAACATGGTGGAGGTATTGTCTGTACTGATCCCGACGACTTTGCCTTGTATACGGTCTCGAAAGTGTTTGCAGGCGTTGAACACTGCTCTGAGCTCTAAAACATTGATATGTAGAGACTGTTCCGTGGGTGACCACAGTCCTTGAGCCACCTCTTCGCCCATGTGCGCTCCCCACCCTATGAGGGAGGCATCCGTAGTAAGGAAAACCGATATTTGCGGCTGATGGAAGGGTACCCCTGTTAGCAAGTTCCTGGGGTTTACCCACCATTGCAGGGATTCGCGCACCCCAGGTGGGGGCGACACCACCCTGTGAACGGTGTGTACTGCCGGCTTGTATACACTTGCCAGCCAATGTTGCATGCTGCGCATGTGCAACCTGGCGTTCTGTACCACAAACGTAGCCGCTGCCATGTGGCCCAGCAGCTGCAAGCACGTCAAGACCGGCACCGTAGGGCTGAAGGTGATGACCTGCACGAGGGAACCGATGGCTCGAAAGCGAGCCTCTGGTAGGTATACTCTCGCCGAGACCGAGTTTATGCGAGCCCCTATGAACTCTATGTCCTGTGAGGGGTCTATCTTTGATTTTGCCAGATTGATAACCAGGCCAAGTGAGGAGAACGTGTTTGCTGTGACGCGTATCATGCGGAGAACCTCCCTTTTCGAGGTCCCTTTGAGCAGGCAGTCGTCCAGATACGGGAAAATAAACACCCCCTGTCTGTGCAGGTAGGCTGACACCACTGCCAAGGTCTTGGTGAAGACTCTGGGGGCCGAGGAAAGGCCAAACGGTAGGACCTTGTATTGGAAGTGTTCGTTGCCCACCATGAACCGGAGAAAACGTCGGTGAGCCGGATGAATGGTTATGTGGAAGTACGCGTCTTGTAGATCGAGGGCTGCGAACCAGTCTCCATCGTCCAGTGCTGTAAGGGTGGAGGCAATAGTGATCATCCGAAAACGTTGCTTGCGCAGATACCTGTTGAGGCCACGAAGGTCTAAGATGGGCCTCCAGCCTCCTGTCTTTTTCTCCGTCAGGAAATACCTAGAGTAGAACCCTTTCCCTTGCAGTTGCTCCGGCACCTTTTCCACCGCCCCTATGAACTCTAGGTGGGCCACCTCCTGCCTGAGCCTGGCTACATGGGAGGCCCCCTGGGGGTGGGGCTTGGGCGGGGGTCGCGGCGGCGGGAGCGACTGGAAGGGGATGGCGTACCCCGTGGCTATGATCTCCAGCACCCATTTGTCTGTGGTGATCCTTTGCCACTGGTCGTAGAATGGTCGGAGGCGATGGTGAAAAAGTCGTTTCGGATGATCTTGTGCAATAGTGGTGATGGCGCAGCCCTGGATTTGTATGTCAAACTTGTGGCCTTTGGCCCCGCCCCGAGGACGGACGGCCCTGTTGTGAGCGTCGCCTGGGGGTTCTGTACTGCTGGTGCTGCTGATGCCACCCTTGCTCGTAACCCCTGTGATACTGGGGGCGCTGTTGCTGGTATTGGTACCGCCTTTGCTGTGGGTAGTACCTTTTCTTTGAGTATGGAGGGGTGTAAATCCCCAGGGTCCTGAGTGTGGCTCTTGAATCTTTACTGGAATGAAGGACCGAGTCAGTTGATTCAGCAAACAGCTTCTGCAAGTCGAAGGGAAGGTCGATTATCTTCGCCTGCAGATCTCTCGGTATGCCCGAGGTCTGGAGCCAGGACTACCGTCGCATCACCACTGCAGTTGCTGTGGAACGTGCTGCCGTGTCCGCAACGTCCAAAGCAATCTGAACTTCCATCCTCGCAGCCGTGTAGCCCTCTTGCACTATGGCCTTGAGGACCGGCTTTTTGTCCTCTGGAAGCGAGTCCATGAGGGAAGTTAATCTGGCATAGTTGTCGAAATTATGGTTCGCCAAGTGCGCTGCATAATTTGCCATTCGCAAGGTTAAAGTGGAGGAGGAGTAGACCTTTCTGCCGAACAGCTCTAGCTTCTTGGCATCTTTGTCCGTTCCCCCTGTTTTAAATTGAGATGTTTTTAATCTTTGCTGCGAGGACTCCACCACCAAGGAGTTTGGCTGGGGGTGGCTAAACAAGAACTCCATGCCCTTCGCCGGCACGAAGTATTTCTTATCCGCTCTCTTTTGGACAGGCGGAATAGTTGCCGGGGTCTGCCATATGGTAGTGGCGGACTCCAAGATCGCTTCATCAAGCAGGATTGCTACTCTGGAGGAGGCCGGGGAGCTCAAATTTTTAAGGAGCTTATGATGTTTCTCTTGCACTTGTGCTGTCTGGATGCCTTGCGTGAAAGCTACCCTCTTAAACAGCTCCTGAAACTGTTTGAGATCGTCCTTGGGATGGACGTCCCCTAAGGCCGTGGCCTCATCCGGGGAGGAAAACGAGGAACCGCTGGGGTACATTTCTTTGGACCCTTCCGGTTCTTGATGGTGATGGTGCGCCCTCTCGCTGGAGGTTTGCGAGGGAAAATCTCGTGGGTCCACGGCCAGTCCCCCCTGGGATGCTTGAGTCTCCGTCCCCGATCGCGATTGCCCTCGGGGGTACGAGGTAATATGTGGGGATCTCTCCCTGGTAGATTGCCGATGGTGTCCATGCCCCGCGTGGTAGGGACGACCATGGCAGTATAGGCACTGTTCCTGGGAAGGTGACCTTGACCATTCCCTTTGCACGTACCCTGTGTGTCTGGGAGAGGGGGATCGTCGAGACACTGGAGAGAGCGATTTTGCATAATAGTCCAGCGATTCAAATCCCAGGAAGGGCGAGGGTGGTGCCAGCCATGGGGAGGCTGATTGCAGGAAAGGAGAAGGGGGCTCCGGGTAGGCTAGGGGGGGCCCCTGCCTTCTGGTTGGAGTCTGCAACATGAGCGGAGGGCTGTGAGAAAAGAGCTCCACAGCCCTGTCTGGAGAGGGGCTGCAGTGCCTCCTCTTGTGTGCAGCCTTCCCCCTCCCTTGAGGAGGTAACTCCGCCCCCTGATGGGCGGGGGATCCCGGCCCCGTCGGCACCGTGCTAGGCACGCTCGAGGGCAGTGCCGCACGTGCGGAGTCCTTTTGCGCCTGCAGGCTACGTGCCTGCGCGCTCTGCACCGCCGGTTCCCCGGGGGTCGGTGCCGCTGCCTGCGGTGCCGCTGGTACCGGCGCTTGCTTAGCCGCCGCCCTGCCTGCGGTGCGGGGCGGCTGGCTGATCATCGGAGGCTGAGCCGCTTCCACGTGGCTCTCCGTGCCGCCGCCGATCAGCTGTTGCTGCGGCTGGGGGCTGCTCGCTCCTCCCGTCCCGCTCACTGTTGCTGCCAGCAGGGATCGGGTTGGAGAAACTTTCCTCCGTTTTTGCGCTGATGGAGTGAGGGAGGCAGCTTTCCTTCTAAGGGCCCCGGAGGGTCCCTCCTGCTGCGGCCGCTCCGGCACGTCTGGCTGGAGGGCCTTGTCAAGAAGCAGCAGTTTAATTCTCATCTCCCTGTCTCTCCGTGCTCTGGTCGTTAACTTTGCACAGAAGGCGCATTTTTGTGCCACATGGGACTCCCCCAGGCACCTTATGCATAGACTGTGCCCATCGGACACTGGCATCGCCTCTCAGCAGGACTCACATTTTTTAAAGCCTGAGGAGGACATTGTTGGTGAGTCTTTGAGTTTGTTTGTGGGTACTTAGCACTTCTTTGTGCTGTTTCCCCGTCCGATGGCCTGCCTCCGCAGGAGGGCTGATGGCCCTAGCTCCTGGCCTCCGGCGCTTGTTACTGGGACTGGCTTGAGCTGTCCCTCCGTAGCTTGTTTGTTGTTTGTTTGTTTGTTTTTTTTTTTTTTTTTTTTTTAACAAAATAACAACCGGTTACTTATGGTATCCTAAAGAACTGAAAAACTTCAAAGAGAAAACAAATAAAGTCGTTGAATACGCTATGTGGCTTTAGCCTCGTCGGATTCCGTCTGCAGCCGACGGCGGTTGAGAGGAACTGGCGGGGACCGGATCGCGCACATGGCCAGGAGCGCGCCAGGGAGCGGCGCGCGCCGGCGCATGCGCGGTCCGGCAGAAACTGCTTGGAAGATCCGATCTGCGGCGCCGGCCAAGCCGTCACCTATGGTGGAGCACCCACGGGGACACTCGAAGAAGAAACAATGTTTTTGTCTGGAGTGCTGAAGTGGCAGCATTTGATTTCCATCCCAGAATTGTTTTTGTAACAGTTCTGTCACATGACACATGGATTTCACCAACTGCAAAAATATGAAAAGAAAATACTTGACAAGAAGGCAGCTCAAACTGTTATTTTTACCTAAACTGAGAGGCTTGATTCAGGAGGCAGCTGTAGTCCTCTGGAAGCTCTATCAAATTATTTCTTTTCCTTGGATATCTAGTAAATAAGAGGAAAAAGAAACACTGTGAAAATATTAATGAAAGATACAGTCACACAAGGCTCATGACAGAATGAAACATACTACCAATATTTTACCATTCTGGTAAACTCCCTTACCCACTCATTCTACCACCCAGTGCCCAGAATCATGTCACTCTCCAGAAGCCCAATGTAAGGTATAACACAAACCACACAGGACACATGTTCATAGCAAATGTACAAAAAGGGTGAAAAATTGAGTTTGCCTGGGACGGGCATATATTTTACCACACTATAAAGGTTATCTCATCTTACCAATTTTAATGTTAGCCTGCTCCCCCCGCCCCCCGTCCAAAAAAAGAAGAAAAAAAAGCCAATGTTTGACTGGAATGGTAAAATGTTTGACTGGAATGGTAAAATGTTTGAGACTCGAAGGGAGTTTCATCTTGGAGAAGGAATCCTGTAATGTCATTTGAAGACGCAGGTTTGTTTATGCCAAAGGTGCAAGAGGAAGGACAGAATCCCTAATCACAAGACATATCCTCATTGAACTACCCAGAGTTCAGCTGCTTCAAAGTGTTACAGATACAAAAAAGTAGAAGAAAGGAAAAAAAACAGCTAACCTTATTGAAATGTTTTTTCCTCTCAGAAAACTTAATACAGCAGGGTCAGCACACCACCTGTATCAGATAAATATTGGCAGATGATTGTGTATGAACACGATATATAATTAATAAGTGTAACTAAATAGATCTGGAAAGAAGTGAAAAATCTAGCAGGTTTATGCAAAAGAAACATGTATTTTTAAAACCACAAATTAAATACTGCATCAGAATGGAACGAACAGCAAATGAGGGCTCTCTCAGAATGTGAATCTGGATATCACTAACTGCTTCCCTTAGAATATGTACTGACAAAGGTTGTAAATTAAAATATCCTACATTCTAAACGTCGTATTTATGGCTTCTAGTAATTGCTTTTAAAACACTTTTTAAAATGCACCATTGAAAATGTTTACTGTATTTATGGTTATAATAGCAAAACATCCATCTACAGAGTGTAGTAAGGTTATATACCACTATGCTGCTAATCACAGAAATGAAATTACTGCTTTGGCATTCTTGCTGAGACAGCTATTTTACATTACTTCTGCAAACCAGAAGAGAAGAGAGACCTCCAGCAGTTGGTCATTTGCACTGATGTAGATCAAGGGCATTTCTCAAAAAATATGGATTTTATAACCACACATACAGGCAATAGCATTATTGCTACATACAAGATCTGGTCCCACATTTGGAATCCCTTTCCTTTGTGCTGGGACTGTTAAACCTTGGCTGCAAGGAAAGTCTTATGTAGCTTAAAAACATACATGTATTCTTGTAAGCAGCCAGCTAAGGGACTTAAAAACCCAGCTGCTCACTGGAAGTTGTTCAAATAAATGGAGCAAAATTATATTCAGTATATCTGGGAATTATGTGAGGCAGCACTGAGACAAGTTTGGAGTCAACAGGCTCAAAATGTCTTCTTGGCTGGACAACGTATAGGCCACATGATGACAGGACAAGGCAGAAAAATTGGTGGTAAAGCAGAAAGTTTCACCAGGAACCAAGAAAACCAATTACTATGACAAAACATTAATTTTGATATTAGACACAGTGTACTCAGCTGAATTTGGACATTCTAAAAAACAGCAATATGGAAGTTTAAATAGATTTTCTTAATCTAACACAAAGGTAACTCTCCAGGATACCTTCCTTCTGCTGAATGCAATCCTCTCTATATGCATCAATTCCAAAGGACTCATTCTCTCTGGTTTAAATATAGCCATGATAAATTGTTCTGAGATATTCACTCTGCTCACAAAAATATAGGCTCAGATTTTAAGGCCAGGAGAGACCATTCATGGTCATATAATCTGACATCCTGCACATGGCAGGCCACAGAGCTTCAGTAACTCACCAGAGGTTTTGGGTCTACCTCAGGAGTGTGAAAGTCCTCAAACCGTGATTTAAAAACTTAAAGTTACAGAAAATCTGCTGTTTACATTTGTTTAAACCTGCACATGATGGATGCTCCCTGCAGCAGAGGGAGGCAAATATGGTGGTTAGTTGGAACTTGAGTATTCTGGCAAAAAACTCACCAGCCTGACACTGAAAGATGATCCTCAGTGGCAGATCAGAGCCTCCCCACCTGGGAGTCCCATCACTGGTTATTGGGGTTATTTTCAGCTAGCTGTTGCACATCAGCTATATGCCACTATAGGTAGTTTGATCATTCCACTCCCTCCATAAACATACCAAGCTCATCCATACCTCTGCTGCCCTTGGGAAGCACTTGACTCCTCTGATGGCTAGAAAGAGTCACCTTAATTTAAAACCTAAGCTTGCTGATGGGCAGTTTATCTTCATTCACTCATTTCCCATTGGCACTTAAAACACTTCTCCCTACCTGCTATTTATCACTCATATTTATAGAGAGCTATCACACAATCTTATTCACTATCTGCATCTACAATTTCCTGACAGCCATCACAAAAGTGAAAAATGGTCCCATTAGCTCCCCCATCTCCAGCAAGTACCTTTGTAGCAAGGGGCTTACAGTGCCCCAATATTCCTCAAAAAGCAAGAACAGATTGGTAGGTAGAGCTAGGTAACTGCAGAGTGCCTTGAACTCTTCTTCTTCAGAAGCTGTAAAAGAAGCAGCAAATATTAAGAATACATCGAATAGTTTCAGTAAGTTCATTCTCCTAAAGGCAACAGGAAGTCCTGTGGCACCTTAAAGACTAACATATTTTAGAGCATAAGATTTTGTGGGCAAAGACCCGCTTCATCAGATGCAATGCGAAGCAGGTCTTTGCCCACAAAAGCTTACGCTCCAAAATATCTGTTTGTCTATAAGGTGCCACAGGACTTCTCAACGTTTTTGCAGATACGTACTAACATGGCTACCCATCTGATACTTGTCTCCTAAAGGCCTTTCTGAACAAGTCATACAAGCAGCATATATCATGGAAAACGGGAATTCTTCTGATCCCTTTTAATCTCAAAAAAATTAGGGCGACTTTTCAACTACTGTAACTAGATTAAGTTCCACTAATTTAAATAAGCTATGCCAAATTATAGCAATTGCAGATATGGATGAGAATTATTGTACAATATACAGTATACTGTACATGCATTAGAGCAGGAGGATTCTGCTATGTGAATATGAAAAGAAGTTAATTACACTGTACAACAACAACGAGTCTTAGAGATGGATCCCTATTGGCCTCTAGGAGTGTCTGCATCTTTGTGCTGCTGATCAGAAAACTGACAGCAACACTACTGCACCCACACACACGCACGTTCTTTCCTCCAGCTGCATCCCAAAGTTAGTCAGTATACCTGGTGAATCAACTGATCCATGTGAACTGAGAGAATACTTTGGGAATAAATTTTGGATGTAGCCTGAGCACACCCTTGTTTGGGAAGAATATTGTGTAAGGCAGATGCACCATCAGAACTGTTTTCTATTTGTTTGACCAAGGTAATTGCTATCAGAAAGGCCATTTTCACTGACACATCATTGAAAAAGTGGCCATGGGTTCAAAGGAAGGTCTAGTCGGCATTTTCATTGCTATGTTTAGGTCCTATATGGGGGTAGGAAGTTGAGGTTGAGGGAAAAGGCTTCTTACAACCTTGAAGAACCTTTCAGCAGTTGGATGTAAAAGCACTGAATAGACTTCTAGGATATGGTGAAATGCTATAGGTGCTAGATGGACCCTAAGAGAGTTTAGGGAGAGCCCTGACCTTCTAAGGATCAGAGCATAATCCAAGATGTGTGGAAGAGCTGTAGATGTTGGGGAGATTTATTGTAGTTTATTTAGCCATGAACATCTGATGGCTGACAGTATGGAATTGTAAGGGGGCTGAGAAGAGGGACATGCCTTTCTGTCAAAGAGATCAAGGCTCTTCCAATCCTTGTTGTAGGCCATTTCCCTAGATCCATGTTGTCAACTACTGGAATTAAAAGCGTCCATCATGATGGAATTAAATGTCAGTGAGAGAAAAAGGAACACTGATTCCTTTATTGGAACATCGTATTTTTTGTCCATTACACGTAAGAGAACACAATTCCAAGGTTTGCCACACCATTTTATCCACATCTCAGGTGACTTCATTAGCCGACAGTTGAGAACAACAGAGTGGAGGATATCAAGGAACTGACAGCGGGCATCCTTGACCATCTTTTATGGCCTATGGAGAGTGCCACCCTCTTTATCAGCTCTTGCAAAAGCAGTAAATCATCTATCAGAGAAGAGCTATGTCTACATGGGGATGCTACATCAAAATAGCTTATTTCGATGTAGTGAAATTGAAATAAGCTATTTCGATGAATAGCGTCTACACGTCCTCCAGGGCTGGTGCCGTCGACGTTCAACATCGACGTTGGGCACCACTACATCGAAGTAGGCACTGCAGGGGAGCGTCTACATGCCAAAGCGGACCACATCGAAATAATGGGGCCAGGAACAGCTGCAGACAGGGTCACAGGGCGGACTAGCACTTCTGGGGCAACAGCGAGCCACTTCCTTAAAGGACCCCTCCCAGACACACACAGCCTGCCCAGCACGCGGTCTGCAGAGCCACAGGCACGCACACCCCGTCGAAGCAGTATGGACCCCCAGCAGCAGCAGCAGCCGCCGCCAGAGGACCACACACCCACCCTTGCAGGAGCAGTGCTTGGCCTGCTCAGTGCTATGCAGGAGGCAGCTGACCACCTTTTATTCATGGAAGAGGAGCTGCCCCCAGGGGAGGAGGAAGCAGCCCCAGACCCTGCTGTCCTCCGATTCCACCCCCCGACCCCCCGCGCACGCCGGCGGCTGTGGAGCTACCCCACGAGCACAGACTGGTGGAAGCGGTTGGTGCTCGGCAAGTGGGACAACAACCACTGGCTCCAGAATTTCCGCATGAGCTGGCAGACATTCCTGGAGCTCTCCCAGTGGCTGACCCCTGCCTTATAGCACCAGGACACCTCCATGTGACATGCCCTCACGGTCGAGAAACGGGTCGGCATCGCTGTCTGGAAGCTGCCCACTCCAGACAGCTACCGATCCGTAGGGCAGCAGTTTGGCGTGGGCAAGGCCACCGTCGGGGCTGTCCTCATGGAGGTAAGAGGACCCGGGGGAGCCCTGGGGGGGGAGGGCCAGACACCCTGCACACCCCTCACTGGTGCTCTCTCCTGTCCTTCCCCTGCAGGTCATCCGCGCAATCAATGACCTGCTCCTCCACAGGCTCATGCAGCTTGGGGACCCGGATGCTGCCATCACGGGGTTTGCCAGCCCGGGCTTCTCAAATTGCTTTGGGGCTCTGGATGGGACCCATATCCCCATCCGTGCCCCGGAGCAGAGCGGAGGACGCTTCCTCAACAGGGCTACCATTTGGTGGTCCTCCAGGCCTTGGTGGACAGCCGGGGCCGCTTCCTGGACATTTATGTTGGCTGGCCTGGCAGTACCCACGACGCCCGGGTGTTCAGAAATTTGGGCCTGTGCCACCGGCTGGAGGCGGGGACCTACATCCCCCAGCGGGAGATCCCTGCGGGGGACACCACCATGCCCCTCTGTGTCGTCGCAGACGCGGCGTACCCCCTCTGTCCCTGGCTCATGCACCCTTACACGGACCATCTCACAGCCAGCCAGGAGCGGTTCAACACGCGGTTGAACCGTGCACGCCAGGTGGTCGAGCGCACTTTCGGCTGCCTCAAAGGGCGCTGGAGGTGTCTCCTCACCCGCCTGGATGCAGGCCCCACCAACATCCCCCAGGTTGTGGGCGCGTGCAGCGCACTCCACAACCTGGTGGAGAGCAAGGGAGAGGCATTCTTCCAGGGCTGGGCTGTGGAGGCTGGCAGGGCCGACGTGCAGCCACCCGCTGCCCCCAGTTACCAGGTGGACCCTGAGGAGATCCGGGTCCGGGAGGCCCTGCAGGCTCATTTTGACCAGGCTGCGGGGTGGACGCTGGCAGGCCACCCACTGTACCCCCTCATCCTCCACAACACTCCCTGCCCCCACGCCCACACCACAGAGCACCCAAGAGCACACCCCCCCCCACTTTTCTTGCAAATAAATGGACCTGTTTGAAACAGTGAAATCTCTTATTAATACTATATATATATATATATATATATATATATATATATATATATATATATATACACACATACACACACATACACACACACACACACATATAAAAAAAGGGGGGAACTATTTACATGGGGGGGCAGGTACCAGAACAGAACAGGGGTCCAACACAAACTATATACAAATAATGGGCGATATGTACAAAGGAGGAGGGGGGGAAGGGGACCCATGTCCTTGGCCCCGCACCCCTACTGTCCGGCGCCTGGGGTTGGAGGGCACAACCCTCGCCTCGGCCAGAGCCCTGGCCGAGGCTGGGTGGGGGCCGGGCAAACTGGCAGATATGGCCGGCGGGTGTCTGCAGGCCCCAGGGAGGCGGATGGTGGAGGGATAGCGGTTGGAGCAGCGGGTGGTACGGCATGGGGGGCCAGGTGATCCGCGATGCGCTCGAAGGTCCAAATAAAGGCCCCCCAAGCCCCCTGGCGCCAGGCCAGCGCTCGCTCTTGTAGCTCCAGCCGCCGCTCCTCCACCCACAGGCACCACTCTGACACCTCCAGCTGACGCCGGAGGGTCGCGAGCAGCTGGGGGTCCGTGGCCATCCTCTGCTGGTGGCTCCGCCATCGGCCTCGTCCTGGGGCTGGTTGGTGCTCCGCCAAGGGGCTGGCCTGCTGGGATGGCCCCGGTGGGCTCTCCGGGACCACTGACACCTTGCCGGCGTTCTCCGGGCCCTCCGATGGTGCAGCCGCAGAACACGGGGGTGGGGGGGGAAGAAGAGTGGAGATAACCGTTAGTGTGGGCCCTGGTCCGTGGCCCTTGTCCCCCCACCCCTCTGCTGCTGGCTCCCCATCCCTGTCCCCAGGAGATGCTGCCGCTGATGATGGGTGTCCCCCCATCCCCCTGGGGGATCCTAGGTTCCGCTCCTCCCATCCCCAGGGATGGGTCATGGCGCTGTCCTGCTGGGGGGCAGGGGGTGATGCACTCTTCTGAGGGACATGCCACTGCTGTCCTTGGGGCCATGGTCATCTGGGCATATGGAGGGCCCTGGTCATGTCTGTTGTCCCTGCCCCTTAACCCTGGGGGTGTGCACCGGGGGGGTACATACCTGACGGTCTGCTCCCACGGTCGGGGGACACCCACTGGGCGGACGCCCTGCTGGAGCTCCGGGATGGGAGGGCGATCCGGAGCCCCCTGTCGCTGGAGGAGTCCCCCTCCTCCTCCTCTGGCATCCCAGGGGTGGGCTCCTGGGGGGGGCCCTGGGGTGCAGGGCTTGCCTCCGGGGCGGACTCCATCTCCAGAGCCTGCTGGGGCTCGTCGGCCGAGGTGTCAAGAGTGGCCGGGGGAGAGGTGGTGTACTGGGGGCCCAGGATGGCCCTGAGCTCCCTGTAAAAGGGGCAAGTGGCGGGGGCTGCCCCAGATTGGCTGGCCGCATCCTGGGCCCGGGCATAACCCTGCCACAGCTCCTTCACCTTACTCCTGACGTGGTCAGGAGTGCGGGCAGGGTGACCCCGGGCAGCCAGGCCCTTGGCCAGCCGAGCAAACGCATCCGCGTTCCGCCTCTTGCTCCCCATTACCAGTAGCACCTCCTCCTCGCCCCAGAGCCCCAAAAGGTCCTGGATCTCGGCCTCCGTCCAGGAGGTGCCCTGCTGCCTCTTCCCAGGCTGGCTGGCAGGCTGGGAGCCCTGGCTCCCCTTGGAGAGGGGTGCCCTGGGGGGCTGCCTAGCGGCCATCAGTGTAGGGTGGTGGGTTGGGGCTGCTGCGAGGCATGCAGGCTCACCGTGTGGCAATGCTGCTGCCTGCACATGCTCTCAGCTTCCTGCACAGGAACGCAGGGGGCGGGGAGCTTTAAGGAGCTGCTGCACACGGCAACCATAGAGCTCAGGGGCTTGAGAGAATGTCTCTCAACCCCTCAGCTGACCGCCATGGCGGACCTCGCTATTTTGATGTTGTGGGATGCGCATTGTCTACACGTGCCCTACTTCGACGTTCAACGTCGAAGTAGGGCGCTATTCCCATCTCCTGATGGGGATAGCAACTTCGACGTCTCGCCGCCTTACGTCGATTTCAACTTCGAAATAGTGCTCGCCACGTGTAGATGTGGCGGGAGCTATTTTGAAGTTGGCGCAGCTACTTTGAAGTAGCCGGCTCGTGTAGACGCGGCTAAGATGGGGAAAGGACAACTGCTTTGTCCAGGGAAGAGAATATGATCTTTGGGGTGACATCTTTCTCAGTACCACCTTCTTATTTCTCCCGCTCCTGAGGCCCTAGATGCCACAGTCGAGGGAGTGCACTGGGATGGTACTTGGGCCAGGCTTGAAGCTCACAAGACAGACTATTGGTGTGCACTCAGAGGCTCCAGTATGGCCATTATGGTGTCATATGGCCTGGCGGAGGTACCCATGGGTGGCTGTACTAAGATGGTGATGGTGATGTAGCCATGTGTGGGTATATTCTTGGGAGGAGAACTGAGAGAGCACCTCCTCTGGAATCTAACCCCTCACTAGGGCAGAGAAGGGTTATGACATGGCTGTTGGGATCTCTTCCATGCCCTGTAATGGCTTGGAGCTGCAATATCAGTACTGAGAGGCAGGGAGTTAAGTGAATCTGTCATGAAGAAGATTCTGATGTAGCAGAAATCTGCCAGTACTAACTGTCTCAGTGGCACTACCAAGGGAGATGAAGACCTGGCTTGTGCTTGTATTTCTGGTACTGGACAGGCTGCCTCTGGTAGTACCAAAAGTGACTAGAGTACTAGGAGTATCTTCTCAGGGTGGTTGCTGTTAATCTCTTGGTACCGAAGATTCAGTGCCTGCATCCAAAGGCTCTAAGGGCCTGTCAGTGGTACTGGTTAGTGATGATAGTGATAATGCATGGGTGCCAAACTGCAGTCTTGATGCTGGTGGTGCCAAGGATACAAGCAAGATGGTGATTGCTTGTGGCTATCTCTAGGCTTACTTAGGGGATTTCCCATTCTCCGACTTGTGAGGAGAATACTCAGCCTGTTTCTTTGACACACTGCCCTTAGACACTGGAAGTTGTAGGAAAGACTCTCATCCTCCAAGAGACTGAGAACAGAGAGCAGCACACACGATGACAATTTTTGGTAAAGCTCTCTGTCCTTGAGAGATCTTGTATGGAGTGCTGGCAGAAGATTAACTTTTGCTGTATGTGACCTTTGATGAGGCAGGGGATGTACAGAGTGTTTATCGACCATCAGGATTGTCCCCTTACAGGTGTTGCACTTCTTGAAGCCCAGGGAGGTGGGCATACGCCACTCAGAGGAAGGGTCCCCAGTGGGGAAAAGGATGGGGGGAGGCTTTTTGAAGAAACTAAAACTATAATGGGAACTGAGGAAAACTAAATGTTAGTACAAATATGAGAATAATTAGTCTTAACTGACTGCTAATGGCTTCTTCTCTTGGCATAGGGAGGTTAAGAAGGAACTGATGTGTATTAGCCCAGTTTACTGAATAGCCCCTTGGCATAGCAGAAAGACAGCGCATGTGTGGGTGCAATGGACACAGCTACTAAAGTTGTCTGATCTGCAGCACGGGTATGCAGATACACTACAGTGGAGCACCCAGAGGGACAGTACTTGAAGAAACATTTTACACTGTTTCTAATCATCATATATTTCATTACATTTTGGGTTTGCAATCATATTCAATTTTGCTATGATCCAGTCAGAATTTACATATTCAACAAGGCTGTGCCAAATATGTATTTGATTGGGAGACTTCTTATGACTTGTCTACATAGTGGGGTAATGTACAATGTGGTGGGGTGGGTAACATTTCTGTAGCACACTAACATTATGTCTCTTAACTGTCCAGTGTAGGTGCTGCTGGTGCACACAAAAGGTTTTCTAGTGTGCTTTAGCTGTTTCAACACTATATTAAGGTGTACTATGGAACTTTTGGCACACACCAGCATGGTCTACAGAGACCACGTAACATGCAGCATGTTATTGCACTTTAAAAATCACAGCCCCATAGAGTGCATTATCTTGCAGAACAGAAATGTCGTTAGTGATTCTTAGAGACAGAAGAAAATGATGCTACTGATTTACCCAGGGACACTTATTTTTTGAACAAAAACAGAACCAGTGCTCCAGGCTGATATTAAGAGGCAACAGAATATGAAGTCTGTGTGCGTGTTTCACAAGTATCAATGACTAGTAGGGCAGCATGCTAATCATAACATCCAGCCAAATTCTAGTTTGGATCATTACAGGGGGGAATTAGTTTAGTGTCAACAGTTTATTGCATTTTTGTTCTTTACCAATTTCCAAATACTGTGTGGCACTGTCGCATGCTTTTAGGTTGTTGGATGATGTAATCCTTATATAACAACATTTGTGTCATGCAGGGGTCAGCAATCAAGATAGCAAGAACAACCATTTTTTCCAATTTGGTAAAAAACTCAATAATTCAAGAGCTGCAATGCATGTGAATATGGGACGGTCCTCAAAAAATAATATCAAACCATATTTTTTGTAACCCCTTTTTTAAGAGCAGTGCACACACAATAATTTGTAATGTGACATATTTACTGTAGGACATTCACAAACTTTTTAAATACTTTATTTCCTCATGCTTTCTGTGTGTTTTACTGTCTTTTAGATGTTCATTGTTTTAATGAAGATAATCATGGGTTTTTTTTTAAGTTTGCAATGATAGTGTCATAAAGAAGCCACAAAGAAGTCCTTAAAGAGTCTCATTTGGGTCTAGAGCCCTGTTGCAGTGCTTTGGAATCATTCAGAATAAGTGGAAGAATTTATAAATAATCTTACTTCCTAGCTTCTTTATTCCTTATCTTTGTATTGAATTTCATTATGCCCTATCCACACACCTCTTAGGGTCTACATGGTTTACAACTTAAGAGTAATAGAGATATAATAGCATAATCCAAAATGTGGACACTTTTTCAATAAGAATTTTTTTTAAAGTATACCTGAAACTCCTTCACAAAAGACAGAAGCTGAAATTCTTTGGTGTAAGTTTTCAAGTTTAAAGGCACACATTTATTTATACTAAAAGAAAACTTTTCCATACAGGCAAGGCCCAGATGATCTAACGCCTCACCTTTATCCCTTTTCAAAGCAATACTATTATATTATAAGGAATGTTAAGAAATCATTGATTCTATTTTGTATGTGCTTCATCAAAAGCTACTGTAAACATATATCTATAGATAAACACAATGTACCTTGAACAAGAAAATAAGTAATAGTAAACTATCGTTATTCTCTTTAACTTACCTAACAGCAGGCTCTCGGGTGGAGACACTCTGAGCATGTAATGAAAAAACAAAGCAGCACAACGAAGATAAGGTGTGATCCCTTTCTTAACACAGTCCCACAGGTACCAACCTGGAACATCACAGCTAAAGCAACTATAAGACACAAATCAGAAAGATCTGTAGGAGCACATACCCTCCAGGATACAAATATACTAAATATTCTTGAATATCACCATGTTGTCTAACAGTTCTGGGTGTTAGTCTCTGGCTAGGGCTCTCGCCACTTAATATTGGTGGAGCTGCAATACTGTTAGAGCAATAGGAAATTACCTAAAATTCTCAGTAAATTCTCACAGCCTCCCAATAGCTAGTTTCTAAATTTAGGGGAATTAAAGATGTTTAGAATATCTTTAACATCATTCAAGTACTTGCTATTGTTTCTCCAAATGTATTTTCAGCTCAAGCACAAGTGGATGTCCATCTTTTGCCCACGAAAGCTTATGCTCCAAAATATTTGTTAGTCTATAAGGTGCCACAAGACTTCTTGTTGATCTCTAAAAGCTGGCTAAAGATAGTTTAAGTTACTTCACTTATTTTCCCCCCTTCTTGGGACTGAGAAGGATGCTTGAAGCTTCACAGCATGTCAAATACAGCAGTACACTCATGTACTAGCTTCTTTCATTACAGAAAGCCAATGAACTTTTTTGCAAAGTTTAATTGGTTTTCATATGCAGACACTTAACTTTTTGAAGTTCTGTCAAAAACCCACTCAAATCTTGTTAGAGAAAGAAAGGACTAATTGTGAAGAAACCAATAACAAAATTATGAGGAGTCACACATGACAATACAGTAGTCTCTCAACATTTGTGAGAGTTCCATGTTGAGAACCCTCGCAAATGTTGGATTTCATGAATGCTGTCCTCGCCTGGAGCCCAGCTGCTCGGGCTTCTACCAGAGGGCCCTGGGAAAGCGGTAGCTGCCAGTGCTCCCCGCCCAGGGCCCTGGGGAAGTGGCAGCTGCCGCCATAGCTCCTGTCTGGAGCTCTTAGGGGAAGAGGTAGCTGGCACTGCTGCCCAGAGCCCAGGCAAGCAGAAGCTCCTGGTGCTCTCTGCCCCAGAGCACCGGGAAGCAGCCACTCACGAGACTCTACCATACAACTGTAGTACACATGGAGACAAAAAAGGAAACGCTACTGATATCATATGAGATGAAAAAACTGGACTTTAATCAGCACCACTAACATTCTTGCAGTGATCATCATCAAAATTTAGTCTGGATACACCACAGTCCATTTTTTAATGCACACAGTACCCATATTTTCTGGGGGGGAAAAAATAACTATACTTCAAGTCAGATAGCAGATCTAGATCTTTTCCAGTTTTTAGGCACGTGGGAGACATTGCTGCTGCAGCACCTGGATGGACTCCTGGTCTAACTCCTGTTTAACCTTTTTAATTTTATGTTTCCCAGGTGAATCTCTATGTATTTTCCAGTGTATCTTGTAAAACATTTATTGTTACAACGGAGGTGTTACTTACCCACTCGTGTATTGGCAAACTTCTCTACAGAAAGACTCAGCAGCATGAGCCTCCTCACTGTTATTTTGTGACTGAGCAGTGGGGGATTCTGTGCACAAAAAGATTAACTCTGTTGTAAATGCACCTGAAAATTTCTTTTCCATATACATAGAATCAAAACATCCACAATATTTCCTATTTATGCCCAGATCAACTAACAAAATATCCCCCCCCACCACAAATATGCATGTTAAAAATGTGGTGACTGCTCATCCTCAGTACGGAACTGTTTCTTCTTCTTTACCTTTTGATATTACTTCCATACCTTAGTTACCATACAGGATTTATTATCTCCCTCCAATGACATTAAACGAGGGTGAGGTTTCTTGGGAAATAAAAGGAGAGGTGGCCAATGAGGCTACTGTTCCGCCATAGATAAGACAGAGAGCAGCATAACTCCCACCCTAGTCAGATTATCCAGTATCCATATGTTACAGGCCATCACTGGTTTTCTGGCATAGAGTCCTCAAGTCCCTTCCAAACATTTCTTTCTGAGCTATCTGTACCTTGTCAATGCTTTCTTTTTCCCAGAGAGCAAAACTACAGTAAACCCTTGAGTTATGCAGGGGTTGCGTTCCTGCAACCCCTGCGTAACTCAAATTTTCATGCAAGTTGAGGGGAGAAAGGAACCAGGCTGCAGCCTGGTCCCTGGCTCCCCTGGGCTTGCAGGAGCCAGGAAACTGACCAGCCCACCGGGGTAGTTTCCTGGCTCCCAGACTGGCAGGGAGCCGGGGGCAACCTGGTTCCTCTCTCCCTGATGCTTGTGGGACCCAGGAAACTGACCAGCTTGCAGAGCCAGAAAACTGACCAGGGCAGCAGCCTTGGTCAATTTCCTGGCTCCAGCCAGTGGAGAGGAGCCGGGAACGAGGGGTAGCCTGAGTTCCAGATCCCCTCCACTCCTTGGAGCCAGGAAACAGCCCTGGTCAGTTTCCCAGCTGTGCAAGCAAAGGGGAGCCAGGAGCCAAGCTGCTGCCTGGTTCCCAGCTTCCTGCCACTCTGAGGACTGGGAAACCACTCCTGTGAGGGGCAGCGGCCGACAGTCAGGCAGTTGCATTAACCCAAGACACTTGCAACTTGGTTGCACGTATCTCCAGGGTTTACTGCAGGCAGAATACTATAAATAAATGGTGACTTTGTTTTGTGATTCCCAGTACACAAAAGCAATGTACAAACTGAGCTATGGAAGTGAAAAGACTGCCATTTTGGTATTTTTTTAGGAAACAACACAGAATGTTCATCATCATGGTGGAGCTCTTACAACTACAAGGCATTAACTGTTTTCCACTAAAAATATCTACCAAGTCATTTTGTAAAAACTGGATAAAATCCCTGAAAAATTTAAACGTGGAGCTACCATTACCTGTTGCAGAGGTCAGAAATATCTGTGTTATGTGTGCCATAGTGACCAAATGGAAGAGGTAGAGGTGGTTATAGGCAGAACTAACAGATGAAGGTTGCAAGTCCACAGTATCCTCCCAATATAAAGATGGAAAGGATAACACAGCACCTACCTAAAGTGGAAAAAGGACAAGAAGCCAAAAGTATTGGTGAAATATCAGACACAGTAGTAGTTCCACGGTTAAACACACTCCACATAAACCCGGTAATGAGACAAATTAACAGTCACTTAAGCTTAATCCTTTCTAATGATGGGATAGTTATTTAGCACTAACAAGTAATATTTGAGACCATGTTTTCAGTTAAATGAGAGCTAACGAGATCATCCTGCTAAGTAACAAACATAAAGGCTACCCAAGAGGTGACAAACACACACCTTTTAATTGATTACAAAAAACGACTGCATGTGGATCTACAATGGTTCGCACAGATAATGCCGCAGTGGCAAGATGATTAATTGTAAAAACAAACTGAACATGCTTACCAAAACGTGAAACATATCTACATCTAGAATGGACGGCGTATCTTCCGCTTTTAAGTTTGGTAGAAGAACTACAAGAACAAAGGTTCATTACATGTTTGATTAAAATGTTAATGTCTTTTCTCTTAGGAATTAGAGCGGCAGGAGGAGAGGCCATTATTTGCCTAATGTCTGTCTTCCTCATGGTCTCTGACTGGTCAGCTACAAACCCGGGCACTTTCTCTGAATTGCGTAACATCAGCCGATCATTACTGTTGTATCTGAGCACCTCAAACTTTAATTTATTGTCATAATTGTGAGGTGAAGTGGTACTACATCCCTTATTTTACAGCTGTGGAAAGGAGGCACCAAGAGACAAAGTGGTAGGATGCCTAGCATAGCAGTGAATTGAACTTAAGACTCCACAGTCCCAGGTTAGAACTGTATCCACTAGAACATCCTCCCTCTCTAGCTGTATTATTGGTGTTTGCCATCTCCCAAGGAAAGTTTACATGAATGTTATTTTAAAGAACTGTACAGATTGCCTAGAAGTAGATAGAGAAGAACAACAAAAATGGTACCTGATAGGAGACGAACAAGATGTTTTTGAATCAGGCTTTGTGGTGACGTAGTCCTCTGAGCAGCTGCAAACTGCACTAATGCTTTAAGGCCACTGTGCTAGATAGAGCACAAGAAGCAATTGTGAGGTAGAGGGAGACACATAATTAATGAAAAGGATAGAGCTGGAATAGCTTCCCATTTAAGTCCAGTATAATTGAGACGTTTAAAGGAATCAAGTATGAACTTCTACACAGGAGTTAGGAATGTATTCTACAGAAGACTCACTTTTCCTTTATCAGCCTATGTGAAAAGCACAAATATCTAAAAACTCCAGAAATCATAGCAGAGAATGTTTTTTGGATGCTACTACTGTACTTGCTAGAGGTCCAACCTTCCTGGTCCAGCACCCTCAGGACTTGAGCGGTCCTGGTGCAGCGATGTTGCTGGCCCAGAGGTGATCAATTCTGCCTCCCCAGCTAGCCTCAGTCCCTGCTTCTGGGCTCCCCTTCCCACTGTCGCCCGTGACTTCTCAATTTCCCCGCCCCACCCCTCCCCAGCCCCTTTGCCTCACCCTGGGAATGAGTTTCTGAAAACCAATGCTCCCCAGCCAGGGGCTTTGCGCGAAGGATGAGCCAGGGATGAGCCATTGTGAGCTTGGGCTGCTAGCTTACCAAGCCTGTGCTCCCTGTCTGCTGCTGACCCACCCCTTGCCATCAGATCAGCTGTGGCTGCCCTGCCCTGTGCTCCTGCTGCTGGTCTGGCTGGCCCCTCCTCCTCTCAGCCCAGGGACACTCTGATTCTGCAAGATCCGAGGTCCTACTGGACAGATGTTACCAAATGAGAGAATGCTGTATTTGGGCGTTTTAAGCTGTGCCAGCAATTCCAAATGTTCAGTGTTTATTATTAGTTGCTTCTCTGATTATCCATACCTGTCTATTTTGCAGCGATCCAAATAAAGGTTTGCCCTCATCTTCTAGAAGGTTTTCTTAAAATTAAAACAGAGAAAGCAAGTGGTAATTCAAGGGCTCTTAAAGCAGCTACAATAATCTGCATATCTGATTTTCTGACATTCCAGGCACTTATACTAGCTCAAGATCAACGAGTCCCTGTGTTAGAGGGCTGCTATTAAGAGTGCAATTTTACTCTGAGAAATTGCTATTGCAATATCGCATGTTTATTGTCTCTCTCTGATTTCCACATAAATGTGCTCAGTTTAAAACTAATACATAAAAAAGCATCTTTCAGACCTTGCAATCTTAACTCTAAGGGCCACACCTTTCTTTCATTTTTATTCGATTTCGTGCATCAACACTGGTGATAATGTTCTAGAAGTCAAACCACATACCCATTACGCTTGTGCAAATCCCACTGCTTTCAAAGTACGCCCACACTGACTCCTATGCAACCACTTTGCTTTCAGTGGGTTTGCACAGGAATATTTGCTTGAACCTTACAACCCACCCCAACGAAAACAAAAAAGCCAAACATTTTTCTCGCTAATGCCTCTGAATACACTCAGGGAGCAAATCTGATGAGTGAAAATGGTAACTTAACTAATGTATTCCACTCTGGTGTGCATGCAGCCCACCGTGCCAGAGCCAGATAGTTTTGTGCAACAGTAGGTCAGGGTGAGGCAAGTACCTGCATAACTTCGTGCCGCACCCTCACCCCAGTTCCTTTTGCACTGGAGGAGGCTGGCCCAAAGTCCTTGATGTGAGAGACAAGAAAAGTAAAATTTTTGAACTACCTGGGCCTCAGGGACAGTGATAAGAGTCACTTTGTGCTCTGTTCATAATGCTTGTTTTCACAAGCCTTCTAAGTGAGCATCTCACGCTATCAAGAGAGGTATTAGTGGCAGTAACTGATCTGAATGGGAACAGGAAAGAAAAAGGTACTCTGGCATAAAGTTATTATCTGTCCACCACTCTAATAAAGTCCTTCTGAAGTCCCACATTTCTATTGACTTGTCCAAGGCAATACCTGTTCAGTTGATTGTCTGCTTAAGGGAAGATATGAATGGCCACTCTCCTCAAATAGGCTATATCATCATTACCATGAACTTGAATACAGACAGGGCTAACAACAGACCAAAGGTAAGTACTGTGTATTAATAGAGTTGGCCTTCTACTATCTCAGATTTTCAATGACATGGCAAAACTGCCACAGGGAAGTAAGTTCCCCAAAGATCAGGGGCAGAAAATCAGTCATTACAATCTATAGAAAGTATGACTTATGCTAAGAAAACCATATGAAAATCTTACACACACAATGAATGTGTCAAGATTTCAAGAGTTCAGCATGGCTCTCTGAGACCACTTGGAGTTGGGGGATCAGATGTACAGTGAGTAAAATTCTTTTCCCAAATGCTGAAAGGGAGCTTCTTCTGTGGCCCTTAAAGCACGTGATTTTCTTGAAAGCGTACTAACTCACTGCAGGGGAGACACAGGGGATTGCAAAACACCCCAGTGATTCCAAAAAGTCTGCTCAGGAAGAGCGCATGTCGTGGGCAGCCAGTAGGTAAGATGCCACAACATTCTATCTCTGCCATATGATTGGTCCCATGCTCTGTTTCCAGAGGTGATCAAGTGTGCTTGCGGAGACTGGCAAGGTACGGGAGGATTCCAGAACAGACTACCAGGAGTCTTTTCAGTGGATATTAGAGTGCTAAGCTTATTGAGGCAATAAGGCAATTAAGGCAACCTCTTGTGAAGAGGTCAATATCAGTATTAAGACAGAGAAGCTAGATGGTAATGCATAAGCATCCTGCGATGTTGAGGATATGGGGCCATAAATTGATGCTGGGAAAGATATTGTAATCAGGACTGAAGCACAGGCTATGGTCAGTACCAGTTCATCTGAATATTCCAGCATCAAGCCACAGACACCAAGACAGGAAGCATAACTCATATGGAGATTAAAGACTGTACTGGTACTAGTGCTGAAGATGATATCAGATGGGCCTGGGGCAGCAGCAGATGTTTCCAATGCAGTGCAGTACTACAGAAGAGTCAAAGATACAGAGGCAGAACAAGTCTTTTGCTGCTTCATAAGCTTCTGGGGCCGTTGGGACCGGACTCCATGGCTGTCCATTTGCACATAGTACCAGACGTGACAGAGCGGTACCAATATCTTCCTGCCACACTACTGAAGTCACATGAGCAAATAAGCCAGCCTGAGTTCCCAAGACCTTCAGTAATGTTCTTAGTCCTCTTCTGAAGAAGAGGACGACTTTTTTTTTTCTTTCCCTTTTTAAAATGTTGACTGGCTACAGTCTGTCTTACAGGTTCTCTTCTGAGGATGTCATGAAGAAAACTGACTCCTCTTTCCCTAGAGAGAAGAGTCTGAGGCCAATGCTGCTATGATAGTTGACTGCATGTGTGCAGTCGGGGATTCATTTATAGCCCTGGGGCCAAAGCAGGTCTCATTACCTGCTTCATAACATGGAGTTTGAGGCACAAGTTTCTGGAAATCTGCATTCTTCCTTCAAGGAATATCGGACACTACACCACTCCTACATAAATTCATTGTTTTGTGTGTGTGTGGGGGTGGTGGTGGTGGTGTCACTATTAAAGATAGACATTTCACATGACAGGCAATGCTTTCAAGCCAAACAAATACCACATGCCACTAGTGCCTTGTACCAAAACCTAGCTATTAAAACAACATTAAAACCTTAATACTGGATACTGTTAACTATTTATGCATAAATTAGTGGGCTGCACTTGCTGATTATGAAGAATTAAAAAACCATGAGGAAAAACCATATGGGAGTTCTAGGTCTGGTTACAGATAATGAGAAGCAACTGAGGACATTCAGGGTAGTGCCATTCATATATAGTTTGAGAGGGACCAAAAATACATGTAGGGCATATGTGCAGCCCTGACAAATCTCTCTGCAGAAAATTCTCTGGTTCCATCAGGCATATACTTGCACGGAATACAGATGTGCAACCACTCAAAGAAAATACATGTTATGACAAAGTTCAAAATAGAATGTGTCCCAAGAAACCAAGTAGACAATTCTATTTTACAACTTCATCTTTGCCTAACAGCAATTTCAAGGAAAAGTCTAGTCAAATTCATACTGCTTTTATCGATTCTGAAAAAGTTCCATTGGTGAAAACTGCAAGGAAGTAATAAAAACAACAAAAAACACCCCCCACCCCAATTCATTCAGGTACGGCTGAGAACCATTTTATTGAAACCTAATTCAAAAACTGTTCCAATGAAGAGTTATTTCAGTAAGGCATCTCTGTCAACCCTATGATTTCTTTAATTATAAGGCAACCATCATAAAACTCTTCCTTTATGGAAAATCAAAGTGAAGATCACTCAAGCTAATCTTTAATTCTAAGATATTTTTCTAAAGAGGACAAGAGACTATAGAGTTTAATAAACCCTGTTGTACAGCTGTCACAGTGTATGTCTACACTGCAATCAGAAGGCACAACAGCAGCACATGCAGAAGATATCTGAACTAGCTCACTAAAAATGGCAGTGTAGCTGTAGCAACATGGGTGATGACCATGTCTAGCTGCCCGTGCAGATACACACATTAGCAGGTATGACTGTACTCTGGCATGTCCCATGGGACATTTATGACGGTTCCACATCTCACATTTGAATAAACCTTCATTCAAACAAAAACATCCCACAATTTCAAATTAATACAATAAGAGAAAATGTTCAGAGCTGTGACAATGAGGAAACATTTACTTTACCTATACACTGGAGAGCAAAAGCACACGTGTTCCAAGTCATCATGGGAATGCGAGGATCAGCTTCATTGGGTGCAACATTTAATCCAACTCTGTAAACAGTGGTGGCAAAGAGAACCAGCATCTCCTTAATACTGTTTGAATATCTGGCTCTGTGATGGAAAGATAGGACAAATTCAGATGACAAACTTGTAATAGTGTTTGCAACTAGAAGGTTAGTGGTTAACAAGAGTATTACTCATAAGCTAACTTGTTTCTTCGAAAGAACTCCTGAATATCAAAAACCATACATCTGCAGAAGAGAAACAAGGAAGAGACTTATCCATAAATCAATTCTTGCACTTTGGTTTTCTGTTTGGTATGCATGTGCATTGGTTTAATAATCTCTACAAGCAAATGTGAGAGAACTGAGAAGTGTGACAGCTAAGAAGCTGTGAGCAAATGTGGACGATTACAAGCCTCAGGATGCATGGCATACCATATCCTATGTTCAGGAAAACAGCACCATGTGTTTTACTTTGCAAAGTGATAAACTGGGAAAAATAAAGACCTTGTGCTGTGGGGAAAGAAACTTAACACAGTTATCCTGAAACACATCTCCTTTAACCCATCTCTCAGAAAGGGCTAGCAATGGGAGACTGAATTCCAAATCTAAAATTAAATTGAATAATTCTTAAATTTTGCTAAAAGAAAGACACTCCTTAAAGTTAGCATCTGCTTAGTCCTTAAAAGGGATAATTCTGATCAGATATGTGACTATGCAAAAAACAGCATATTCTTAACTGACAGATATATTGTAAACACACACACAAAGCCAAAGTGCCAATTCCTGCACAACTAACAAAGCTGTGGCAAAATGATCTGGACTCTATTCTGGCACACACATTAGAATTAGAATATTTAAGTTCCAAACAGAATATTTCTTCCTAGAGATCATGCTTGAACCATAAAGAACCACATTTAGCTTTTTGACCAGGGGACACTTATAGCGGCAGTAGGGGAAAAACACTTTAATTTGTACTTAAAGCAATTCTGATATGGAACAACATAACAGAAGTGTCGAGCTTCTGATGTAGTTTTTTTCCAGTTTTTTTTCCAGAGTATAACCGTAAAAACTAAAATATAACAAGAGGTGAAGCAGAACTGTTACTTTACTCAGCAAGCTGTGGGCTGTAGAACTACAGCGAGCAGTTTAGCTGGAGCAGTTTAATGTAGAGAAATCCAAAACCAAAGAATGACTCTATTCATAGAGCCCTGCAAAAACAGAGATAGCCACAGCTCCCTACAGTGCATAGGGATACAGACGTGGATACAATTTTTTTTTTTTTTTTTTTTAATCTAGAACCATGCTAATCTGCCAACATCTGCAAACATCTGCTTTATATTCACAGATGTCTATATGGATATCTACAGCTTGCTTTTGTGGATTTGGACGAGGATAAAAATTTGGTATCCATGCAGGGCTCTACCTATTCAGTCCTTCTATCCCCAGGGCAGACAATTTTCTTTTCCATACATTAGACATCCTAATCCCATTCCTCACAGTAAATCTGTAAGAAACAACTTCATGAACCAAGTGCTTTGTTCTCACAAAACAGAGAAATACGATGCCTGAGAAACTGAGGCCCACAGTAGTTAAATGCACACGGTGTAAGTGGCAAAGCTCTAGTTATGAGTCAGTAGGCTCTTGACTCCCAGTTCTGGGCTCAAAACACAAGCACCTCTTTTTCAATAAAAAACTGAAGTCAATTTCTAAATATGTCTTGAGATTCTTAGATCCTTTTAGAAAACTCAGAGCACAGAAAGAAAGGTTACTCACCGTAGTAACAGTGGTTCTTCGAGATGTGCCCCTGTGGGTGCTCCACATTAGGTGTCGGGCTCGCCCGGCGCCGCAGATCGGATCTTTCAAGCAGTTTCTGCCGGACCATGCAAGCGCCAGTGTGCGCTGCTCCCTTGCGTGCTCCTGGCCACGTGCGCCATCTGGTCCCCGCCAGTTCCTTGACCAACCGCCTCGGATGCTCCTGCAAAACACTAAACAGAGATCCGAAGCGGGGAGGATAGGTGGGTAGTGGAGCACCCACAGGGACACATCTTGAAGAACCACCGTTACTACAGTGAGTAACCTTTCTTTCTTCTTCGAGTGTCCCCATGGGCGCTCCACATTAGGTGACTACCCAGCAGTAACCCAAGATAGGAGGTGGGCAATCAGATCACGTACAGCTTGTCCCCGAGAGGACCGCTGTCGAGAGACGGGTATCCTCTTGGAATACCCTGTGAAGGGCGTAGTGCTTGGCGAAGGTGTCATAGGATGACCAGGTCGCCGCCCTGCAAATCTCTTTTAGCGCAACGCCCTTGAAAAAGGCTGTTGATGCCGCCACCGCCCTAGTGGAATGAGCCCTGGGCGTGGCCAGTAAAGGAGTCTTTTTGAGTTCGTAGCACATTTTTATGCAGGATACGATGTGCTTCGAGATTCTCTGCGAAGACAGACCTTCTCCTTTTGATTTGGGAGCGAGAGAGACTAGAAGTCTATCCGTTTTCCGGAAGTACTTGGTCCTGTCTATATAGAAGGCTAGCGCCCTCCTCACGTCCAGGAGGTGTAGGCGCGCCTCTTTGTTAGAGTTATGAGGCTTTGGATAAAACGAGGGTAAAACAATAGGTTCCTTAATATGAAACTCTGAAGAAACTTTAGGAACAAAGGCTGGATGCAGCCGTATGGTTACCGCCTCCTTGGAAAATACTGTGCTGGGTGGCATTGCCATAACTGCCACAAGCTCGCTCACCCTGTGAGTTGACGTGATTGCGAGAAGGAAGGTCGTCTTTATCGTAAGGAGGCGGAGGGAAACCATGGCTAAAGGCTCAAACGGTGGTCCCCTTAGCGCATTAAGCACCAGGTCCAAGTTCCACGAAGGTGGAAGCGGTTTCCGAGGGGGGTATATGTTTACCAACCCTTTGAGCAACCTGGTAACCATGGGATGGGCGAACACCGTGTGCCCTTCCTCTTCGTGTCTGAACGCCAAAATGGCGGCGAGGTGGACCTTTAACGAGGATAGTGAGAGTCCTCCTCTCTTGAGGTCCAGTAAATACTCTAATATTACAGGTATAGGCACCGAAAGGGGGGATAGCTGTTTAGTAGAACACCATGCCGTGAAGCGAGTCCATTTCTGCTTGTAGGTCTTCCTGGTGGAAGTCCTCCTGCTACTTTCTAGGACTTGTTGCACTTCCTCCGTACATGCGCTCTCTAGGGAGCTGAGCCATGGATTAACCATGCTTGTAGTCGCAGGCCTTGGGGGTGTGGATGCACTATGGACCCCTGGGCTTGCGTGAGCAGATCCGGCAGCACCAGAAGGGGCATCGGTGGACGGTCCGACATGCGCAGGAGTAGGGGGAACCATTGCTGTCGATCCCACGTTGGGACTATCAGGATCATTCGGGCTCCTTCCCTCCTGGCTTTCTGCAAGACTTTGTGGATCAGCACTGTGGGAGGAAAAGCGTAAAGCAGGGGGCCCCTCCAGGAGATCGCGAATGCATCCCCCAGGGACCCCCGTCCCAGTCCTGCCCTAGAGCAGGATCATGGGCACTTCCTGTTGTGTTGAGTGGCAAATAGGTCTATCTGGGGAAAGCCCCATGTGTGAAAAATCGGTCATAGCAGATCGGGACGGATCTGCCACTCGTGCGTGAGTGCGAAACGCCTGCTCAGCTGGTCTGCCTTCACATTGTGAGCGCCTGGAAAGTACGAGGCTTTCAAGGTTATATTGTTGGCGATGCACCAGTTCCACAACCGGACTGCTTCTGTACATAAGGCACGGGACCGACCTCCTCCTTGCCGATTTACATAAAACATGGTGGAGGTATTGTCTGTACTGATCCCGACTACTTTGCCTTGTATATGGTCTCGAAAGTGTCTGCAGGCGTTGAACACTGCTCTGAGCTCCAGTATATTTATGTGCAGTGACTGTTCCATGGAGGACCACAGTCCTTGCGTCACCTCTTCTCCCATGTGTGCTCCCCACCCTATGTGGGAGGCATCTGTAGTAAGAAAAACCGATATTTGTGGTTGGTGGAAGGGTACCCCATTAGCATGTTCTTGGGGTTTACCACAATTGCAGGGATTTGTGCACATCTGTTGTGGGCGACACCACCCTGTGAACGGTGTGTGCTGCTGGTCTGTATACGCTCGCCAGCCAGTACTGCATGCTGCACATGTGTAACCTGGCGTTCTGTACTACGAACGTCGCTGCTGCCATGTGGCCCAGCAGCTGTAAGCACCTCAGAACCGGCACCGTAGGGCTGAAGGTGATGACTTGCACGAGGGAGCCGATGGCCCGAAAGCGTGTCTCTGGTAGATACGCTCTCGCTGTAATAGAATTTATGTGCGCCCCTATGAACTCTATGTTCTGTGTGGGGTCTATCTTTGATTTTGCCAGATTGATAACCAGGCCGAGCGAAGAGAATGTGCCTGCTGTGACGCGTATCATGCGTAGCACCTCTTCCTTCGAGGCCCCTTTGAGTAGGCAGTCGTCCAGATACGGGAATATAAACACCCCCTGTCTGTGCAGGTAGGCTGACACCACTGCCAAGGTCTTGGTGAAGACTCTGGGGGCCGAGGAGAGGCCAAACGGTAGGACCTTGTATTGAAAATGTTCTTTGCCTACCATGAACCGGAGGAACTGTCGGTGAGCCGGATGGATAGTTATGTGAAAATACGCGTCTTGTAAGTCGAGGGCTGCGAACCAATCTCCATCGTCCAGTGCCATAAGGATGGAGGCGATTGTGATCATCCGAAAGCGTTGCTTGCGCAGGTACCGGTTGAGGCCTCGAAGATCTAAGATGGGCCTCCAGCCTCCTGTCTTTTTCTCCGTGAGGAAGTACCTTGAGTAGAACCCTTTCCCTTGCAGTTGCTCCGGCACTCTTTCCACTGCCCCTATGAGCATGAGATGGTCTACCTCCTGCTTGAGCCTCACTACGTGGGAGGCCTCCTGGAGGTGGGGCCTGGGTGGAGGTCGTGGCGGTGGGAGCGACTGGAAGGGGATGGCGTACCCCGTGGCTATGATCTCCAGTACCCATTTGTCTGTGGTGATCCTTTGCCACTGGTTGTAGAATGGTCGGAGGCGATGGTGGAATAACAGCTTCAGATGACCTTGTGCGATGGTAGTGATGGCGCAGCCCTGGATCTGTGTGTCAAACTTGTGGCCTTTGGCCCTGCCCCGAGGACGCACGGCTCTGTTGGGAACGTCGCCTGGGAGTTCTGTACTGCTGGTGCTGTTGATGTCGCCCTTGCTCGTAACCCCTGTGGTACTGTGGACGCTGTGGCTGGTACTGGTACTGTCTTTGTTGAGGGTAGTACTTTTTCTCTCTGTATGGAGGGGTGTAAATCCCCAGGGTCCTAAGTGTGGCTCTTGAATCTTTACTGGAATGAAGGACCGGGTCAGTTGATTCAGCAAACAGCTTCTGCGTGTCGAAGGGAAGATCGACGATCTTTGCCTGCAGATCCCTCGGTATACCCGAAGTCTGGAGCCAGGACTCCCCTCGCATCACCACTGCCATAGCTGTGGAGCGTGCTGCTGTGTCCACAACATCCAGGGCAATCTGAACTCCCGTCCTTGAGGCCGCATAGGCTTCTTGCACAATGGCCTTGAGCACCGGTTTCTTGTCCTCTGGAAGCGAGTCTATGAGGGAGGTTAACCTAGTGTAGTTGTCGAAATTGTGGTTCGCTAGATGCGCTGCGTAATTTGCCATTCGCAACAGTAGTGTGGAGGAGGATTAGACCTTTCTGCCGAACAGCTCTTGCTTTTCGGCATCTTTGTCTGTTCCCCGTCTTGAATTGAGATGTCTTTGATCTTTGTTGCGACGACTCTACCACCAAGGAATTTCGTTGTGGGTGGCTGAACAGAAACTCCATGCCCTTCGCCGGCACGAAGTATTTCTTGTCTGCTCTCTTGTGGACAGGCGGAATAGTCGCAGGGGTCTGCCATATCGTAATGGCGGACTCCAAGATTGCTTCGTCAAGTGGTATTGCTATTTTGGAGGAGGCCGGAGGTCTCAGATTTTTGAGGAGCTTATGGTGTTTCTCTTGAACCTCTGCTGTCTGGATGCCTTGCGTGAAGGCCACCCTTTTAAACAGCTCTTGAAACTGTTTGAGATCGTCCGGAGGATGGACATCCCCCGGGGCTGTAGCCTCGTCCGGGGAGGAGGCCGAGGAACCACTAGGATACGCCTCTCTGGACCCTTCCGGTTCCTGTTGGTGATGGTACATCCTCTCGCTGGAAGCTTGCGAGGGAAAATCTCGGGGTTCCATAACCAGTTCCCCCTGAAATACTTGAGTCTCTGTCCCCGTTCGCGATTGCCCTCGGGGATACGGGACCGTCTGTGGGGATCTTTCCCTGGTAGAATGCCGGTGGTGTCTATACCCCGCATGATAGGGACGACCATGGCAGCATGGGCACTGTTCTTGGGAAGGTGACCTGGACCACTCCCTTGGTGCGTACCCCCTGCGTCTGGGGGAGCGAGATCGTCGAGAGACATGGGACACTGGAGAGAGCCATTTGTGATAGTACTCCAGCGGTTCAAACCCCAAGAAGGGAGAAGGTGGTCCCAGCCAGGTCAAGGCTGGTTGTAAAAATGGAGACGGGGGCTCCGGGTAGGCTAGGGGGGACCCCTGCCTTCTAGCTGGAGTCCGCAGCATGAGCGGAGGGCTGAGAGAAAGCAACTCTGCAGCCCTGTCTGGAGAGGGGCTGCGGTGCCTTGTTTTGTGTGCAGCCTTCCCCCTCCCTTCAGGGGGTGGCTCCGCCCCCTGACGTGCAGGGGATCTCGGCCCCGTCCACGCCGCGCTCGGCACGCGCTTGGGCGGTGCCGCGCGGGCGGTGTCCTCTGGTGCCTGCAGGCTGTGTGCCTGCGCGCTCTGCACCGCCGGTTCCCCGGGGGTCGGTGCTGCTGCCTGCGGTGCCGCCGGTACCGGCGCTTGTTTAGCTGCCGCCCTGCCTGCGGTGCGGGGCAGCTGTTTGATCATCGGAGGCTGAGCCGCCTCCACGTGGCTCTCCGTGCCGCCGCCCACCAGCTGTTGCTGCGGCTGGGGGCTGTGCGCTCCTCCCGTTTCGCTCGCTGTTGCTGCCGGCAGGGATCGGGTTGGGGAGACTTTCCTCCGTTTTTGTGTTGATGGGGTGAGGGAGGCAGCTTTCCTTTTATGGGCCCCGGAGGGTCCCTCCTGCTGCGGCCGCTCCGGCACGTCTGGCTGGAGGGTCTTGTCGAATAGCAGCATTTTAAGCCGCATCTCCCTGTCCTTCCTTGCTCTGGCTGTTAATTTTGCACAGAAGGAGCATTTCTGCGTGACATGGGACTCCCCAAGGCACCTTATACAGTGACTGCCCATCAGACACTGGCATTGCCTCTCGGCAAGACTCACATTTCTTGAATCCTGAAGAGGACATTGTTGGTGAGTCTTTTAGTTGTTCACGGGGTACTTAGCACCTTCTCTGTGCTGTTTTCCCCCTCTCGGATAGCCTGCTGCGGCAGGAGGGCTAATGGCCCTAGGCTCCTGGCCTCCGGTGCTCCGCTTGTTACTAGGACTGGACTGAATTCTGTCCCGCTTGTTGGTTCTTCTTTTTTTTTTTTTTTTTTGAAAACAACAACAACTGGCTAACTTAACAATAGACTAAGAACTTGAATACTTTAAAGAAAACAGCTAAAAACCATTGAATACACTAACTTGGCCATAGCCTAGTTGGATTCCGTCTGCAGCCGACGGCGGTTAAGAGGAACTGGCGGGGACCAGATCGCGCACGTGGCCAGGAGCGCGCAAGGGAGCGGCGCGCACCGGCGCATGCGCGGTGCAGCAGAAACTGCTTGGAAGATCTGATCTGCGGCACCGGGCGAGCCCGACACCTAATGTGGAGCACCCACGGGGACACTCAAAGAAGAACTTTCAGATTCCATCATCAAAATACAAACTATTGGAAACACTTACGAAGGCTGAACTCCAAAACTAAGGATGGAATGGAATTCTGAAGTAAAGTCTCCCATTCCTTTGCCGATTAAAGATGGAACATTTTGCTTCTCTCCTTCCAGAAAAAAACAGACCATATTAAAACAAAAAACTGTATTAACACACACAGACATCCTTTTTCTTTTAAACTGCTTTTGAAATAATTGTGAGAAACCAACACTTTCTCACCAACCAATCTGTATTCTAAAGCTCCTCCCTAAATAGCATTTTTTTCTAGTCTCAGAAGATTGAGGCTCAGAATCAGTGCTTGGCTGGTATGGAGACAGAGAAACAGCCCTAGAGAATTTTCCTGCTAAATTTTGCTCCATAGAATGTGTCAATATTCTATAACTAGGCATATTGACACTTTCTGCAATATTCATATATAGATTTAGGTTTGGCCTTTTATTTTAAATTCTCTTCTTCATTTCTGTACAATTACCAGTAAAATATTTTAATCCAGAAAAGTTTACAAGGGTCTTTGGACCGTTCGGTTGCTGGCCCTGCCAAGTGCATGTTATATGTGCTTCCAAGGGGGACAGGGAAAGGAAGTATTAAATTCCTGAAAATTCATGAGCTTAGAAAAGACTATGACTTTGCTTTCCAAACATGTGGCACCATAAAGTGGTGATATCCATTGTAGGCATGTGGATCAAACTACGGTCTCAGGGTTATGTTATTTTACATAAATCAAAAAGCTCCATTTAAGAAATGCAGATTTCTAGGAGTTCCTGGACACTTGTTGACAAGAGAGTAAGAGCTTTCAGAGTTACTATAGAGGCTTCACTTATGCTTCACTTTCAATAGCAATGATCTCTAATTCCAATTTTTGTTAGTGTTTAAAGTGCTACATGACTGCTGTTTTGTTAGAATACAGACTAACATGGCTACCTCTCTGTTAGTTCCAATGAGTTAACGTTAATCTTCTTATTTAAAGCAGCACAGAAGTAAGCATGAAGCTCTTTAAGGAGACCTGTGGTACACTGTGCTAAAGCTCCTCTCCTTTTATTCTGACTTGCAGGAGTATGGAGCTGCTCCCCTGACCACTCATGTCGACGGACTCAGCAATTCCATTAGCTCCCCTGCAGATAACAGCACCTTAGTGGAGTTCCCTTCTTTGGCTCAATTAACTAGCGTAGACCATATAAGAAAAGGCAACTGACAATGGTAGTTTGAAACAGTACATCTGTAAGTAATGAATGTATCTAAAAAGTTTTTTGTATATTGCCAACAACATATGCATAATTGTTGTACAGTAAGACTACAACAAAAATGCTCAAATTAGTACCACCTAGAGCAGGCATGTCCAACCTGCGGCCCTGGACAGCTAGTAATGTGGTCCCACAAGATTGTAAACTTTTAACATTATTATGTGATTTATATACATTAACTATATTATATATTTTATATGCGACCCAAGACAATTCCTCTTCACTCAATGCGGCCCAGGCAAGCCAAAAGGTTGGACACCCATGATAACTGAAGGTCTTCACTGGTTCTTTTGGGATGAATGATTACTTTTTTCCTTAAAAGTAATTGGCTGCTTTAATAAACTTGTTTAAACAAGCAATTACACTAAATCTTTGTTTAGAGTTACTTTTAAAGCTTAAGCATAAAATTCTCAAAAGTATGGAATGAGTTAAGAGCCTAAATCCCCTATAAGATTAAGGCTTGGTCTACTCTAGAAAATTAAATTGATTTAACTATGCCGCTCAGAGATACAAATGTTCATACCAGTGAAGCCTGTATTTAAGCTGACTTAATTCCCAACGTAGACAGTGCTTGGTTCATGGAAGAATTCCAATGTACTACCTACCACCACTAAGGTAGGTGGATTACCAATTCCCAGGGGAGAACCCCTCCCAAGAGTATATGTAATGACTCTACACAGAAGTGCTAAGGCAGCATGTCTGCAGCAGTACAACTGTTGGTCTGCTAGAACACTTAAGCGCCTTTTAAAATTCTACCCTGGTTCACCATTTTTCAGGACAGAAGAGGGTGCACAATGTGTTGGGATCTTCCATCCACAAAGGAGAAGTATATAAATATATATTATTTCCTTTTAGTGACACCACATGACTGAAGAATCAAGTAACAATCTCTGTACCTAAAACATCAGCTGATTGATCTAGAATACAAAATATTTTACAAAATATTTTACAAAATTTTTAAATTTTCTTGCTATATGAATGAATAATTCAAAGACTATTTTTAAATGTTCTTAATGTAAAGCTCAACAGCTAAGATAACAAACCTTTAGTGTTTTTTGCACTGTAACCAGATATCCTGGCCATGACAATCTCCAACCACCTAGCCAGGGACAGAATTTGAGCTACTGCCTCTGCATCTTCACTGAAAATAGAAATCAAAACCAGGGGTTATGTAAAAGACATAGGTAAGTGGTGACGTAGTGACTTGAAGCCTAACCTTTGAAAAACATATAGCACAAAAACAAGTTCACAGTTAGCATTTATATAACTATTTAGTTAACCTAAGCAAACATTAACTAAATTTTAGAATCTACTTTAATACAAGAAATACTTTCTCACAGTGAGAAACCTAAGTGGTCTATGATATTAGAATTCCCTTCCCCTCCACCCCCCAAGAACCGATTTTGGTTGACAGGACAGACAGCAGGGTTGATGATCATTTCAGTTAGGATTTAAGCACTCAAAGATTATTCAGACGCTGGCTCCCCTACAAGCTCTGGATAAGCTTTTTTTCTTAGAATATACTAAACTGCCCCGGTGTTCACCTGTTTATCTTCTGAGCCTGCAAAGGAACAATGGGAATCACAGTGTTGCACAGAGACTTGCAGAGTGGACAAAGGTACTCCCCATTCTCCAAGTCAAAAATCTGTTCAACATGAAGACGCTGTCGAGAATTCAGTTGCATGGCTTCAAAGTACCTGGAACATTGAAAAGAAAGATAAGCTTGCCTTCATGCAGTGTAGAAACAACAATTCAGAAAGCAAAAGCTGTATGTCCAGTGTGTACTTTTCTATGCCAACAACCAGACTCCTATGCTGCTACACAACTGACACATAGGTGTTCCACATGCTTGAACTCCAAAAGAAAATTTGAACATGTATGAGAACCAGCTAATATCAGAGCCCTTTGAAGACAAGAACAGCAGAGAGATTTCCCTACTTTCAGCTTCCATATAAGCATATATCTTACTGCATATATTTACACTCAAGCAATACTGGAATGTCCTATCCTATTTTAAACTGCTTTAAACTTATTCTATTTTAAACTAATACTTCATCAAGTAGCACCTCACACGTACACACATTGCATTCTTCGATTATAAATATAAAGTTTAGTCACAACATTTAAAATGTAAACGTGAATATTCTCTACACTATTTTAACAACAGTTAACAGTAGCACTTCAGGGATGAATGTCCATAAGTGACACATCTATTGTGAGGATCCAGTCTCACCATTAGATATTAAAACATACCTTTTTTTCTGAAATAAATAGGAAGTGGATAATTTATATTACACAGATTTGCTGGACCAGGGAAGTCTGTTGCCAGGCAGCCCCATGCTCCAAGAGGCTGACAGCCCAGCCTTTTGCTCACCAGGGCTGGCCCATGCTCCATTCCCAGCCTGGCTGCACTCCTGCCACGGGGCTCCAGTCCCAATGCTGCCACATGGCAGGCACAGGCTCCAGCGCTGCATCAGGGCCAGCAGGGGCCCCAGCTGAAATACCAAACACTGACTCATGGATGTAGGTCTGGCCCCAGACCTGGGATACTCTGATCCTGGAACATCCATGATCAATGTTGCTGGATGAGAGTCCCAGATTTGAGAGGTGCAACCTGTATATCAAAGACATGCTTACAGAAAGTTGAATTTATAGCACAGAACTGTGCCTATCTGAGTAAAATTTAAAAACAAGAAACCACAATGAAAACCACATGAAGTATGTGCTTAAGCAAAAAATCATTGTTTAATTGAGATAACTTTCCCAGTCATGGGGGGAGCAGATGACTGTTCAATCTATAAGGGAAAACTGAGAGACTATTTAAATAGGAGATGATTTCATAAGTGTGACCTTCTCCAGGTTTCACTGTAAATGTTCTATACATATGAAGTAAGCCTGCGGATTTCATCCAGGGTCTTGACTGTCTGGATATCTCTAACTAGTACAGAAAAAAAAATAAATATTTTTAAATCTGCTTGTCTAAAATTGAGTATCTCTAATCAGCATATACAGTAAACCCTCAGTTTATGCGTCTTCAGGTTGCACAAAACTCGCTTGAACACAAGTTTCACTCCTTCTCCTTCATCAACACTGTGGCTGAACTGGGTGCTGGTGCACTCCACACCAATGAAGATGTATTCAGCCTGGTGAATGCGTATTCCTTGGACTGAAGAGTTGTCTCTATCAATAGGATTTTGAGGCACTGAGCAATGTCCTTCAAGGTCCTCAACTCCAAGGTTTTACTGATTGGGCAGCATTCCTGCTGGTGACTTTCGCCTAGACACTTCAATTGGCTGAATGCAGATTACTCTTCAGCATGTGTTTACTACAGTCAATGCAGAAATTTAAACCTGGTTACTCTGGCACACCCTGGCACCAAGGTATCAAGGACGGAGAGTAACCTGCCTACTAGGGGCCCAACAAAAACCTCTAATTAATAACTCTTAAAACTACAGTAAGCCCTCAATTTAATGAACTGAGAGGGGATGGTGTCTGTTAATTCCAAAAGTCCATTAAATGAGAGGGTTTATTTGTATTCACCACAGTGCTCCCCCCGCCCACCACAGCCAAGCTCCCTCAACCCTTCCCCAAATAAATGCCAGCAACTCACCAGAGCCACCACTGGAAGCCACCAGAGTGGCTAGAGGAGTTGCTGCCACATGCTTCTCCTACCAGGGCAGGGCACGTACATGAGTGCCACCTGTCAACGTAGGTATCCCACTCCTGGTGGGAGGAACACGTGGCAGCTCCTGTGGTGGTCCCAGTTGTGGGGGCTCCTCCAGCCAGTCCAACAGCCCCTCCAGTCACAGCAGCAGCTCTAGTGAGTTGCCAGCATTTACTTTCTTTGAGTGGGAGGAAGGGGGTGGCGGACATCCACTGTTTCCAAAGTCCACTAAATCAGGATCTGCTGAATCGAGGGTATACTGTATTTAAACTATTGACACCTAATTAGAATTATTTATTCAGATAAGATCTAAGCGCTACCAGCTAACTAAGAAGATTGCTCCTGTGAGTGAGGGTAGTTCCAGCAACCACCACTGCAGCAAGAAGGAACTGAGTTGGGGTGGGTCAGGCAGTGTCTATACTGGCGCCACTTCAGGGGCAACACACTGACCCAACGACTCCCAGATAGGAGAAAAATCTTCTGGGCTGCTGAGTTCATGCACGCACACCTACACTGGAGTGCAAATGAACAATCACTTGAGGAAGAAGCATAACTATACTATTTTTAGCCAACTGACTGACAAACAAAAATCAAAAAGCTCTCAAGGTACTGTCTGTATCATGGGATATTACAAAGTAATTTATAATAGGGTGATCCAGAACTTCATATCGTCTGATGATACCTCGTGGTGATGAAATGTCTAAACTTTACTTTTCAAAGCTTAAATCAATATTTATTTGTGCCTGTTTCTAACCAAGGTGTTGCTTATTGTGATATAAAAGCACTGGTAGAAAAAAAAACAAACACTTATAGTCAAGACCTTAAGGATTTATGTATAGAGGCAATTGTTGTGTCCTCACTTGACAGATACTGATTAGCTGGGGCAGGCCTGCTTTGTTCCTTAAGCGTAATCGGAGCTTGCCTAGTGACATGCATATGGCCAAACGTCATTCACCGTGTAACTTTCTCTGGGAGGTTTATCACAGTACTTTGTTGGATGCCTCAAGGGCACATTACAGGTCCCATCTATGAGGGCTGACTTCTTGCTCTTCCCTACTTTTACCCTATTTAGACTATTTTTGGGGACTTGGCTCCTTGTGTTAGTGTCCTCTCCTGTTGGTTTTTGAGACTGCTTTTGTATCAGATTTGATTTTCTTGGGTTTAGTATTTGAATAGACTGACTTCTTATTTGAACTTCAATATTTGTTGTTGTGCTACTATACTCTTAGGCTAGTGCTACACTCACCCCTAATGCCGGCAGTTTGATGCAAATGAGCAGTCTCAAAAACACAAAATGGCTGTTTATTTGCATAACCAATTAGCTTATTTGCATATTCAGAGTAGAAAACAAGCAATGAAGACGTGGTTCTTCTGACCAAAAAACCCTTTTTTTTTTGGCAGCCCCTTACCCCTGATTTTTTTCCAGGCGTAAGGGGCTGGTGACAGAGGGGATTTTTGCCAGCAGAACCAAGTCTTTGCTTGTTTTCTGTTTTGAATATGCAAATAAGCTCCCTAGATATACAAATGAGTGTCCATTTTGCATTTTTGAAACTACTCATTTGCATCAAGCTGCCAGCACTAGGGGTGAATGTAGCACTAGCCTGATGCAGTTCAGACTCCAATTAGAGATTAAAGTATGGAAGAGCACTGCAAAGATATCCTCTTACTTCTGCCAGCAGGCTGCATGCATTACGTGACCACAGCTTCCTGTATGGGTTCCACATGACAAATCTGGGTCCATGAAAAGAGGATCTGATGTATCTGGAATGACAGCAAAAAGATGAAAAAAATACTAGTATACCTTTGGTCAATACAGACAAAGCTTCCCATGAAGTTTTCATTTTTCCACCCCAGCAACCACACTCAAGTTTTGCAAGCTTCTTCTTAACAATACATGGACTGTTGAACATAAGCATTACTATGTTGCCACACTTCCACCCCTTGTTCTATCCAGCTCTCTCAATGTGAAATTATCAAAAAGAGAAACAAAATCTAAAATCAATGCTTAGTCAATAAATGAAAGTCTTTTTCTGTTAAATTCTCTTTCGAGAAAAGGCATTAGTGTGTTCAACTACTCCACTGGCCTGGGATTTCAATTATATTGTTTTTGCTCCCACATTTGGTGATGCAGGGGATTTGCTGACTGAGGTCAACAAGAGAAGATTCTCCAAACAATCACACACTTTCCACAGTAGATATCACCAAGCTGATATGAAAAAAAATGGTTACTGTCTTTCCATAACTTCTTTTCTTTGAGATGTATTGCTCAAGTCCATTCCAACATCAGAGTGTGCTCCCCAAAGCACTTCCACCAGGAAGTATTTCCCCTCAGTGCATCTGTAAGGTCAGCTCTGGTGCCCCTTGGAATCATACCCTCAGAGGGCTGGTATATAGCTCCACTGCTCCTTTAGTTCTTTCTTGCCAGCTAACTCTGACAGGTGTGGGCAGGGGGAGCGGGAATGAGCAACAACCCATAGTTTTGGAAGGCTGGTAAGCATGTTTGCCTCTTTGAGGGTTTGTTCACTGCCTTTCTAATGCAGATGACACCCAAGCAGTTGCACTAGTGGAAAGTTTGCAGTTCATTGGCATGCTGACTGCCTAAACAGCTGGCCAAAACCCTCTGTCTCTGGACTGTTCGTTACAGCACAGTAGGATGCAGAAGTGTGGACTGATGTTCATGCTGCTGCCATCCCGATGTCCTGAATAGGAAATTTCACCATAAACACCTCCAATGATGCTTGAGCTTGCAGCATGGATTGCTGAGGAGAAGCTAGGACCCTCTCTAAGTTGTACCATGGGCAGATACAGGAATTTTTCCATGAGGAGATTCTCTGCATTGCAATTGCACAGCCTTTCATTTGATCTACAATGGCTTACAAGCAGTTGAGTGGATTTCTGATAGTCTTTAGTCCTTTCTATGTAAAATGCTAATGCATGCCTAAGACCCAAAACTTGGAATCTCTGTTTCTGCCTGTTAGCATGAGGTTCTGGGTAGAAGACTGGTAGGAAGATATCCTGGCGACTATGGAATTGGGAGATCACTATTGGCAGGAAGGCCAAGTGTCCATCTTGTTCTTGAAGAAGAGGAGAGTCTATGGTGGCTCTGAAGAGGGAACTCAGATCTTTAAGTTCTGGCACAAATACTGGACCAGGAATGGCACCTTTCTGGAGAGGCAGAGCTGAAAGCACATTGCCAGCAGTTAGAATGAGAGCCCTATCAGCCTTGCAAGCACCAAGCTGAGGTCCCAGGGAGGGACTAGGTGGTGTACGTGGAGGCATAGCCAATCAAATCCCTTAAGAAAATGACCAGCCTTTGACCCACAGGTGAAAGGGTGAGATTGAAGCTAGTAAACCCTACTAGATGGTACTGTTAGGTCTTACTGTGGTTGCTATGACTGCCTTAGAATTCAACTTTAAGGAGTTGCTTCTCAGTAACCAAGATGGAGCAGTGCTGATCAGGGACAGAGAACAATGCTAAGTGGGAGGAGACCAGTGCTGCAACATTATGGCCTTTGATTGTACACAAGGTCTTGGAGTTGCAGCAGTTCTGTTTACTACCATTGTTGTCAGCTCCTGAATGGTGGGGGATGAGAGCTTCAAGACTGTCAAACTCCAGTAGCTCTCTCTCTCTCACTCTCAGTGGAAAGTCCAAAGTTGCTGTCTCAATGGCACCCTTCCTGGGCTGACGTCAATAGTACTGTTACACCACTGGTGTCCGAGTGCCCCACACAGACTGTACTCAGTCAGCATCTCTCCTTGCAGACATTGGGGTTAGGGAATGCCGAAGGTCAGTTTTCTTCTGCTTCTTTCTTGGCACTGGTGATGGAAAATGATGCCAAGAGTCGCATGCCAGAGTTCTCTTTGTTGGCATCAGAGAGGAGTGTCAGTGCTAGGAGTCCTGGGCCATACGAGGAGAGTCCTCCCCTGGTGCTAGAGAAGCTGAACAATGCTGCATCTCCCTTTGAGATGCTATGGTGCTTCTTTTTGAAGTACTCTGTGCCAGGTAATGTGACCGTATCAAAGGGGAATGAAGTGCTGCCTCCACAAGGAGGAGTTTAAGTTTAGTGTCCTTGCCCATCTTGAGTCTGAGACTGAAGCTCTTGGTGATTCTGCATCTCTCCTTCATGTGGGCCTCCCTCAGACATTTGAAGCAGCTGGAATATTGGTCATTACCCAGTATCAACTTATGACACAACGCATGCAGCTCGAACCCGAGGGACAAAGGACAGGGACAGGCTAATCCTACCACATGGGGTCTGCTACTAATGACTAACTTAAAGTTAAATTCTGTCAACAAAGTTGTCTGAGAAAGCTACTTATGGGGCAATGCAGAGGACAAGCAGCTGTTCAACTGTCACAGGCAGTAAGAATGAACCAAGGGGATGGTAAGGTTGTACATACCAGTGCTATGAGGGCATGACTCCAGAAGGCAATAGAGCCAATGGATACCGTGGGTGGGGGGAAACCTTCCTGGTGGCAGTACATTGGGGTGAACATGCACCTACATAAGCAAGCACTCAGAGAAGAACTATAAACCCAAAGCAGAGACTTTCTTAATATGTCAGAAATCATAAATTTTCATAATGGTACAGCGAAACAGGTTCTGTTGTGGTTGTAATATGCAACTTAGGTAGGATTTAATTTTTCACAAGAAGTGGCACAGAACCAAATGCTTTACTATAACTAGTAGGCCTGCCCCATTGTGGTAGTTACCAAGCTAGAACCTCACTGGCAGCTCTGGACCAGAGGATCCAGTTGGGGTCGGAGAAAGCCCAGCAGCCCCAGCCCCGGGGACCTGGCCAGGGGAACCCCAGCAGCCCTGCGGCCAGGAGCTGGTCAGGAAGCAGATCCCCTCTAGCAGCTCCAACCCCAGGAACCCAGGCTGGGGCAACCCCGGCAGCCTCAGGGCTGGGAACAGTGACACAGAGCTCTGCTGGCAGCTCTGAGGCGAGGGAAACCCGAAGATCTCTGGGAGCCAGAAGGGGTGTGGAGATCCGCTGGCAGCTCAAACCCTGAGGATATGGCTGGGGCCAGGAGAACCTAGGAGCATCGCCAGCAGCCCCAGCCCTGAGGACCTGGATGGGGTCAGGGGAACCCCACCAGTCCCAGGGCTGGGAGTCAGCAGGGACACAGAACTCCTCTGGCAGCTCCAGCCCCAGGGATGTGGTTGGGGCCAGGCCAATTGCAGCAGCTCCAGCATCGGGGACCCAGCTGGGGTCAGTGGAACCCCAGCAACGTTGGGGCTGGGAGCCAGCCGGGACACAGAGCTTTGCCAGCAGCCCCAGCCCTGAAGACCTGGATGGGGTCTGAGGAACCCCAGCAGTCCTGGGGCTGGGAGTCAGCAAGGGTGTGGAGTGCCACTTGGCAGTGCTGGCAGCAGGAGCTGGCACCGGCAGCTCCAGCCACAGGGATCCCTGGGAACCCTGGCAGTCCCAATGCCGGGAGCAGGCTAGGGCGTAGAGCTCCGCCGGCAGCTCCAGCCCGGAGACCTGGCTGGGGTGTGACAGACGAATGAACGCCTCTCCTTTTATAATAGTATAGATGCACCCCAGTGTAAGCATATACACAGGCACATATAACATCCCTGTGCCTGCAAGTATTAGTTAAATATAGCTGAAGTGAATTCTAAAGAAGATAACAGTAACAGCCGAAATTCTTAGCTGAAGAGGGATACCCACCACCTGAGAGTTCAAGGGTTTTCCCCCTGTGTTGAGTTAAGGCAGTGGATTTCTGGACACAAGCTGATAATACCATTGCAGCACTCTCCAGCCTCACTTCCTGCTCCTCCTGACACAGGATACAGGTCAATACTTCCTTTTCATTAACAGATGGACCTCGATTGGGTCCCAAGGCAATTCTGGAACAATCAATGGCCACAGGTGTGCTGTAAGATGAAACACAAGGATCAACAACAATTCGCAGACTCTCTGTAAAGAATAAACATCTTCTTGAATTTGCTGCTTATATTTTAAAGTAGCTTTACTGCAAAAAGCCTTACAAAAAAATAATAGGATCACCTCAGGCACCACCGACATGCAACCATCTTTAAGGTGCAACATGGCCGCTATCAAATACAGCCGTTTGAAATGAATTCCAATACATTGTTTCATGATGCCCCACATTTTCTTTGATTTCTCAGGCTAGATGCAATGACAAAGAGTTAAGAGGATGCTTTCTTGCATTTACATATTTGAGGTCTTATGGAACTTGATATTTTAAATGACAAAGCAGGCAGAAATTACTGTATTGGGTTTTGGTCATTCCTCTTAATTGTTCTGTTCTCCTCCTTTTATCTTATGCACCATCTTTTTCACAAATCGTACATTAGGGTCTACGGTAGGACTGCTTCGTCAATATAGTTAAATTAGTACATTATACCAATAAAGTGCTCCTGGTTGGGACATAGCTTATACTTGCACAGTTTATTCCAGGACCCTCCTCCACAAGCAAAATAAACTACATTGGGTCACACATGGTTTTGAATATTAAACTGCATCTACAAGCAGAAACCTTCATCAGCACAGATATATCAGATATAAATTGCACCTCATCATAACCATGGCACATTTTGTAGTACGGACCTGGAGCGAGCACCCTCTCTTGCACGGGCACAGTGACCACTGGCCTTTCTTAAGCCTGACAGTTCTATTCCTAGCATCAAACTAGATGTAGTCCTCAGGCATGACCAGGGATGTTTCCGATTGTGATAGAGTCTAAATTTCAGTATCCTGAATTGGATAACATTTTGTACTACAATGCAGCCAGACAGTTAAGAAAACACAAGGACTAAAAGATGGATAGGTATGAAGTTTTCATTATAAATACTACAAAATTTAGAATAAACGACTATTGCCCTATTTAATAAAAGCAGGATGCGCCATACTGAGTCAGATCATTAGTTCATCAAGTTCAGAAACTAATGTGGTCAGCATCTGATGCTTCAAAGGTAGGCTAAAGAAATCCACAGTGCTGCTAGGCAAATTACAAGTGCTGTCCAAGAGAAAAAAAATTCTGAACCTTATTAGTGATCAGTCTATGCACTAAAGCACAGGATTTGAGCATTTCTACCCTGGGATATGCAACTACACATGACTGCAGATCATAATATTATACAGCCATTTAAAACACAACTTAAAATAGGGCAGTCAATTAATGCACATTAATGCCTATGATTAATGCAGGGCAGAATTAACGCATTAAAAAAAATTACACACACATTAATCACAGGTTCTGGAAACCAGCATGAACTGTTCCAGAGACCGGCCTCTGGTAAATCACAGAATGCAAATGACTACCAGAGTGCACACAGAAAAATGTCCCAGCTCCAAAGGAGAAGAAACAAGTAAAGAACCAGATACCTGTCCCTCTCCCCTTCCAGGTGACCATATTTTTTAAAATAAAACAGCCTGGGGGACTTCCTCAAGTCCCCCCCATCAAGCAAGGCTCACCCAAGCCACTCTCTCTCTGCCTGCTGGGACTGATCCTTCCCTTCAACATCTAGTTCTAGGTCTGAGTCCCACCCCAAACTATGCACTTCGCATGGTGAGGTCTACCTTCCCAGAGCCCAAGGTCTGGCCCTCTCCTGAGCTTGGGGTTGACCCTCACCCAAGGCTGTGCCCACCTGAACTCTGCACTGCCCAAGGGAGAGTCTACCCCACTCTGGCCCTGCCCTGCCTGCAGTTGGAGCTGAGATAAAGAAAGGATTCTTTTGAATAGGACACAAAACATATTGATTAGATAGAAGAATTTATTGAATTATTCCAGAAAAGTTTAAATAGTATAATTGTTTAACAGTATATTTAATTGCATGATTAATTGTGATTAATTTTTAATCATGCTATTAATTGTAATTAATTTTTAATTGCTTGACAGCCTACTTAATCTTTCTTATCCTCCTACAATTATTCAGAGACAAAAATTTGGGGGATTAATGATATACAAAAATCACATTTGGAAAAGCAGTTTGGGTTACAAGTGCAATAAGGTGTTTTAGTTTTTTGCAACTGGACTTTCAAACAAACTACTGCTGAACCAGACCTAATAGACTCTGCTGAGTTAAAAGGCTCAAATTAGGTCTTCAAATAGGAAAGCCCATCACCATTTAAATTACAGTAATATCAAGTAGGAGCGTTATAATGAGGTCATTGTTTTCAGAAATGGTAGGGAATGTGATACCTTTTACCTGAAAAAATGGTTACCTACCTTTTGTAACAGCTTAATAGTAACAGAGAGGTAGCCGTGTTAGTTTGTATTCTAACAAAACAAAACAGCAGTCGTGTAGCACTTTAAAGACTAACTGATTTATTAGGTGATGAGCTTTCGTTGGACAGACCCACTTCTTCATATCCTGTAACTGTTGTTCAAGATGTATTGCTCGTGTCCATTCCCTTTTAGGTATGCACATGCCCAAGTCTCATTGTCATTGGAGATTTCTGCCTTACCACCAACAAGGGCAGGCTGTAGTGCCCTCTAGAAGGCCACACTCATGAGTGGTGTAAGAGGTGCCACCAGTTCATGCTCTAAGATCCTTCTTGTCAACTATTGCAACAGAAGGATGTTAGTAGAATGGAAATGAGCAGCACTTCTTGAAGAATAATTACGACAGGTAGGTAAACATTTTTTCGTCTGCCAGCGCTTGTTCCAGTTGATTCTATTCTCAGTGACTCACAAGCAGTATCAATGGAGATGGGTTTGGAGTTCACAAGTGCACAGCCTGCACGATAGTTCTGCCAAAACCATCATCATCTTGACTTTGCTGGGTTGGTGCATAGTGTGATGTGGACATATAAATGGATAAGATGGCCGCCTGACAAGTATCTTGGAGTGGCACCTGCGCCACATCTGGCATCTCACTGATTGGGCTTTCTGACATTAGCACTTAGTTGCTAGTTTACACAGGGTTCTCTAATTCAGGACACTATAAAGAATATCAGTAGTAAAAGGCAGAGGGCTGCTGATTGGGATGATGCACTTTAACCATCAACTGTACTATTAAAACTTACTAGGTATAACCACTTTTTAGGAAATGAATTTTCCCATCAGACCTCTGGATATCTGTCTCATCTCACCTCTCCTCTTCCATCACAGAGTCCTCTCTTCCCTGTGTCTCTTGTGTATTTTCATACAGAAATTTATGAGTTTCAATGAAATTCCTTTGTAAAGCAGACATCTGAGCCATTATCTTCTGGCGATGCAGTCTGGCAGCTTCTGCTTTCCTCTTCCGTTCAGCCTTCTCTTTGTCTTGAGTGCTCTGAGTCTTATTAGTGAAGAGTATTAAAATTATAGACTAAGAACTACTGAACAATACCAAGAAATATTCCAAAAGCATATATTCTAATTGTGCCCATCAAATTCCCCAATGAACTGAGCATCCCATGACAGTAGAACAAAACAAAAAAACAAGACAAATTGAAAGTTGTAAAACAAATCTTAAAAGCAGATTAAGCTTTCAAGGCAACAATAGAGCACGTTTATGAATTCAAAAATACAAAACTTTTAATTAAAATATAGAAAATGCGGTTCATCCTTTATTTAATTATGAAAGCCCAGACTGAAGGTTACACAATACTCTTGCAAAATATGAAGCCCTCAAAATAACCTGACTTGTATAATGTAATCAAAGCAGACTAATTTGTGTTTACCCTTTTAATAGTATTAGTCAAATGCAGAGTAGATCTTACACTTTATCAAGTCACAGCTACATTTTGGTGGTTATGAAACAGAACAGCGGGTTGGTTTGCTATCTGCTAGTGTAAAGTTTATTCCTGTTTTTAAACAGGCTTGCATTTCTCACCAGTATAAAATATCTCTTTAGCTAACATTCTGGCAAATGGCTGTCAATGATAAATCAGAAACAATAAAAACTGACAATCCCTATGGTGGGCTCATCCTTTTCATCCTTACCCATAACAATTTTATATTCAACAACAAATACTTTGTCCAAGCAATGGGAATAGCCATGAATAGTAGCAAGGCTCTCCAGTACACAAACCTCCTCCTGGGTTATCTAGAAGAAAAATTTTCAGACAAATACATCACAAAATCAATAACGCACCTGAGATATACTGATATCTTCATCCTCTGGACAGATGACTTCAGCTCCCTCACAAATTTCTACTAAAATTTCAAAACACATTCTCTCTCTCTCTCTCTCAAACTTCCATATGAGCCTCAACTTCCTGGACACCAGGGTCAGTTTCAACAATAGAATCCTAAAGATAAACCCATATACCATGACACCAACTTTCACAGATCCAGTAACTACCCTAAACACAGCAAGAAAACATTTACCTACAGTCAGGCACTCAGATACTATAGAACATGCTCTGAGGAGGATATATACCCCTTCACCAAAGGCAGACAATCCACAAGAGATATAAACCATCCAAAGATCCCAAGAGAACCTGCTTCAATATAGAAATAAAATTCTCTCCAGCTTCATACCCCAATTATCACTTGCCACACCACACTGGAACCCATATCGGGTAACATCAAACAGCTGCAACCCAAACTCAATAGGGACCATATACGGAATGAAATCTTTCCTGAAACGCCTCTTCTGCTCTTCAAACTTCCCACCCCCAACCTCATCATTAGAAGCAAGGTCCCCACAAACCAGAGAAACCCTAATTCAAATTGGCAGATTTTGCCAGAATAGATGCAAAACCTGCAGACATATCTCCATATCTAAAATGATCAACACTTCCCAGAACACACCTTTCAAGGTCCATGAGTCCTACATACGCCTATCACAACACACGTCGTACCTCATCCTTTGCACTTACTGCTCCAACAACTATGTGGATGAACCTCGATAAGCGCTATGAGCTTGAAAGAACTCACAAAAATGTGATGGTTTTTGTCTTTTCCTCAAAGAGATCACCCTGAGATTTCAGTCATCATCAAAGAAAACCTGCACAACTCTTTCAAAAGAACTAGACTGGGAGCTTAAATTTATATCTTGCTGTACACTAAAAATTATGGACTGAAGAGATACATGGGATTTATGGTTTATTACAATAATCTGTACCCCACTAACAACCCGCAAACTGCTTTGCCCTGCCCATCCTTTTACTCCTATGATGGCAGGTGTTTCTGCGGGACACTTAACCTGGAATAGCCTCTTAAAATGTGTTAATTACTATTCTAAGCAACCTGTTCCACCATGCAGTTATTTAGCGTGTCCTCTCAGTACATTTTCCAGATTTGAAGAAAAGTTGTGTAAGCACAAAAGCTTCTCTTTACCATAAACAAAAGTTGGTCCAACAAAAGATAATACTTCATCCATCTTGTCTTTTTAGTATCATGGGACCAACGTGGCGACAACACTGCATAAATCATATACCACCCTAAGCCATGCATCACCCCTCATATCTCCACATTTGTACTCAGGAAGCACATATTAAACTATTTACCTAATTCCAACTAACTTTGGCATGCTATAGATTAAGCCAGTTACTTTTTGTCTTATCTTCAGTGGACATGGAGAACAATTATTACTCTCCTCTTTATAATCTATTTGAGGAATGTTATCAGGTTGCTCCTCCGTCTTCTTTTCACAAGACTGAATATATTTATTTTTTTACCATTCGTCGTAGATCAGGTTCTCTCAACCTTTCACCATTTTTGTTAGTCTCTCTGGATTTTTTTTCTGTTTATTCACATCTTTCTTGAAGTGTGGTACCCCAAACTGGGCACAACATACCAGCCAAGGCCTCAACAGTACTGAGTAGAAGAGGATAAATATTGCTCATATTTTAACAGCGACACTAGTGTTAATATAACCCAGGCTATCATCTTAAGGCACTGTGGCTACGTTTACATGAGAGGCCTCTGTCGAGACGTCGCTGTCACAAGGGATCTCCCAGCAAAACTTATGTTGACGGTGTGTGTCTACGCATAAAAGTAGATCAAAGGAGCAATCTGCTCTATTGACAAAGAGCAGCCAGACTGCGCGGTCCTCTCTTGACAGAATGGCCGATTGCAAGCTCTGCAAACAGGGTGGTCCAGTGAAGCAGAAGCCCTGTCTGTCGACAAAAGGGCCCCAGAGCATCTATACAGCTCTTTTGTCAACAGAACATGTCGAAAGAGGTGTTATAACTGAATGAGGAGACGTATAATACTGCCAGCAGATGTGCTGGGTTTTGTTGACAAAACACGTTTTGTGCAGACCCTTTTTCCTGACAAAAGTCCAGTTTTGCCGACAAAAGCCTCTCATGTAGACACAGCCTATACCCTCATTTAATGCCTAAAACTAGTATTAAGGTATTCAAATATAGATTTAGGTAACTAAGTTTAAGCACTTGTGTTTGAAAACTGGTTCTTAAAGTTGTAAATGTGTCTCCCTGCGCAACATCACTTCAGTTCCTTCCCTGTTTGTTACCACCTCATTGCCTTTTGTCGTTTCTGGTCCTGGTGTAGTCACTGCTGTTGTCAAACTTGATTTCTCTCTTAATCGTTTCACTGTGTCAAACATCTGAGAATAAAGATTTAGGTGTTAGGAGAACATTAAATGTGACTGGATTGTGCATGCTGTATAGTTGAACCTATGGGTTGTTACAAGATTAAACAATTTTTGAGAATTTCATGCCGGTAAAAATGTACTGTAGCAGCTACAGGGAAGGAAAATCCCTGCGGTGCCCATGCAAGTTTCCTAACAACAACCATGCACCTCCAATCCCACAATTGGGTAGAGCACCCCTATATGTGAGAGGATAATTCAATTTCTCCAGTCTATCCAGTCAATTGCCACAGTTAAAACTATTACTAAGGATGCTAATTAGTAGAAATTAACATGGTACTCTGTCTTACGACTCTTTATGCCCTAGGGAATGATCCCCAATGCCAACTCATTTCATATAGGCTACTAAAGAGACAAGATACTGTTCTGTCACTACTGCCCAGTACATTATTTAAACCCACAAACCCAGAAATGAAAGTATCTCCAACCCATGACAAATTCCACAGGACAAAATCCTTCATAATCTTTATATCTTGCATAGTAATTTCAGTTATACAGTCTTGGAGAATTAGCTTCAATTTTAAATATCAACACTGTACTTCTGAAACCCTAAGAATTGTGAAAGTTAAGATTGTGCCATTAAGTATGAATTTGTTGTTCCAACAATTTTCTTAACAGAAATCTTGAAAATCTCTTATTTAAACACTTTACATTTAATTTATATACCGTTTTAAAACATTGTGCTTTTATAAAGTAATTTTTCCACTTTAGCCATTTAATTTGAAGGCTAATTTTACAAAATGTTTGACCCACTCGAAATACAGATTTCACATAACAGCCCATTAAAACTTCCAAACTTTACTAACACAAATAGATGTCACCTAAGCATCTTTTTACTTCTCTACTATTTAAAATACCTTACATAATGAAGCTATAGAAATATACTTAGTTATTTAAGACGGTTGGAAAGTTTTCATTAAAGCCACTACTACGTATTATTTAGCTAGAATTTTGACTTACGAGATTTTAAGTAGTAGCCCTTTCATGCACTTGATTCTATATTAAGCACACGGGCCATGTCTACATGTCCATTTAGCAGAGTGCTGCTGCTGGCAGAGCTATGCTAATGACAGTTCACAAAATTGCAAATGGAGGACCATTTTCAAACTCGTGTTGCTAATTAGCATAGCTGCGCAAGACTTTGCTGTCAGCAGAGAGGTGCCAGCAGTTCAGAGGCCGTGTGGATGTGCGTCTGTCAGCTAAGCCCCCTCTGTCATCAGTCCCTTATGCAGCAGAGAGGGACTTAGCTGGCAGAGGCACATCCACACGGCCTCTGTACTCTTGGCACCCTCCCCCACGAGTAGCAAAATCTTGCACGGCTATGTTAATTAGCTGGGCGAGTTTGCAAATTGTCCTCCATTTGCAATTTTGTGAACTGTCATCAGCACAGTGCAGCCGGCAGCAGCACTATGCTAAACGGCCATGTAGATGTGGTCATGATGTTCACAGGGGAAAAAGAAAAAAAAAATCTCATTTCAGAAACTACGTAGGCTATCAGAGATCTCAGCAAATATAAACCTTGTCTACTGGATTAGCTAAAGCAGTCAAACTTTTTTCTTTTAAAATTCTGAATTACTGAAGCCAAACCACAGTCTGCTTCTGTATTCTTTACCTGCAGTATCCAGTTGATCATGTCTTTCTGTGCTTCTAACTGAGGAACTGATTTTAGTTTTTCCAGAAGCATTAGTATGTTCATAGCATTCAAGGCTGAGCTTCCCATTCCTTCGCAAAGAGATGAAGCATAAATGTGCAAGTTTTCAGAAATACTGGTTAACTTCTTCACATTTTTGTCACTACAAGCATGATTTAAAAATACTGGCAATACATATTATAGTGATAGTGCTGCTGTAGATTTCTCTCACAATTCTCAACATGTGCAGCAAGCGCACTCTTTGTTCCACATGGACTTAACAGCTTACATTTTATTCACGTTCATTCCAAAAGCAGAACTATAGGTAATAGACTTCAATTTCAGATCTGTGCTCTCGTGCTTTTTCCTCTTATTGTAAACCAAGTTCTCCTTAATTTGCTGAAAGCTTTTCATATAGAAACCCATTTCTGTCTGAACAGGAGATAATTGGTCAATATTCTGATGGTACTTTCCTCCTAAAAAGTAGTTTTTACAGAACTGGGAACCACACCATTCATCTGAACTTTTCTTACAGCACACTACACGAGGAATGAGCCAACTAAATTCTCACAACTTAAAAAGGGACTATGTTTACCCATTATTTTAAAATTCAACAATTTTGAAACACTTCCGCTTTCAGTAGAGCAGCCTTTCAACAGTAGGCTCTGAAGATTTTTTTTAAAATTAGGATTTTTAAAGAGGACTGTTTTGTTTCAGTGCTGATGTTTATTACAGACTTTTTAGCAGGAAAGAAGCTGATTAAGGCAGCCCCAAACCTACAAGTTGCTCAGTTCAGGCGAATCCTGGTATTCATACAGAACTCCATGTCCTTTAATAGTGCTCTTTGGGGTGCATCATCATTTTGTGGTATCAAAACCTAATTGATTACACAGTGGACAACAGCAGAATTCATGATATATATGCTGTTAAATACAAATTTACACTGACAAAGAATTCTCCCACTCACACTTTTCAGTAATAGGCATTTTTGGTGAACTTGTACTTACAGTAAGTATAAATTTTTCCAGACAAAAGTGTGATGTTCAATTTGATTGTGTCCTTTAGCTTGTTTGACAAACAAAAAGACTTGACTGATTAAAAAAAAAGTGAATTAAGAATTTGTGCTTCTTAGACTTACTAATATCTTGTTTTACTGCATATTGTTTACAAGCAAAACTGATTCTTCACAGAGATTGTGGAAGTCACAAATTCAATGACTTTCTGCAACATTCCATCTTATACATGTAATCCCTCATTGTCTACCACTGAAGAGCAGAACTCTAGCAGTCTCACTTAGTTTCTGAATTTAACAGTGAAAATAAAGACAGGATAATTCTTTGTTGAATGCAATGACTTTTCTTTTTAGACTAATATTATCCTTATAATACTAAGTGAGCATAATTCATTTCCTACTTCACTGAAAGTGAAACATACTTGATGCTTTGTGATAAAAGTCAAAGGTCACTTCCTCCTCTGGAGCCTTCTCTAGCTGCTGCTTCTCTTCTAGTAAGCCCAAAGACAGGAGATGTAGTACCTGAGAAAGATGGAAATAATAAATCTCAACTGCTACCAGAGGGCTGTAAAACAGGACTTAGTGACAGCAGAAATTAAGGAATATCAAACAAAGCAAAAGTGCAAGGATCTCACACAGAAGACTCAATAACCACACACAGAATTTGCGTTTCTTCAACTAGGCACGGCCTTCTGCTTGTTTCTTGCTTAAGCTTATTTGATCCTTACATGTTTCGCAGCCCCCATTTACAAGCTTTTCACTTTCCTGATTGAGGTTTTTATATATACATGCGTATCAATAGCAAATACACCTAAGTGTTATGCCCCAAGCTTTGGAACTTTCTCTAAGAAAAATCTTTTCACATTGTGCCAGACTTCCAACATATGTCGCACAACACAGCCCATGCTGCCACACCGACTCCTTAGACTAAATGTCTAGAGCTCCGAAAATTCTGCTTCATACTGTCCGTGCTGTTCAATTAGTCCAATTGAGATAGGCTCCTGGTCGAGACTTATGTACTCTCTTCAAGATCTAATGTACATCAAAGCACTTGCAATGATGCTCAAACAGCACTGTTAATACAGCAGAGTTTATTAGTCAACTGAATACAACACAAGAAGTCCTGAGGTGAGTGAGCACAGAGAAAGGAAAAATTAAAACACAGGTCCAGTCCATTTTGTTAGTTCACAGTTCAGCCAAGCTTTAGTGAACTTCAACGTTTAAGCTGTCTGACTCCTTCTAGCAACCCATTCTTATCTCCCTCCTTCTCCATTCCTTTATTCTTGAGCTGGAGGATTGTGGTTAGCTTCCCTGCTGAGAGGTGGAGAAATCTATCAACCTCTGGGGCACTGATTGCTAAATGTCCTCTCCAACCTCAGTCAAACAGGTGACATTTATCCCAATATCTCTTGGTCTACCCTGAGAGTAACAGGTACACTAAGGGGACATACAAATAGTACAGAAAATTCCCACTTCATCAAAACATATCACCAGCAACGTTACAGGTCCAAGTCATCCCACCCTGCTTCTTTAACAAGCTTGTATTTTTACATGCAGTTATAAGTTAGAAAACCAGACAACTTAACTGTTTTGGAATAGTTTTCAGCAATGAAAACATGGCAAGAGCGTTAGACGCTTCAAGTTCTGTAACTGCAATACTTATTTCTAATAAGCACTGTGCATTTAATTAAGGTGCAATGTAGGAAGGCTTTCATATGAGGTCTGACACATTATGGTAATATTGAAAAGATATCGAAGACTACATTTTACTGATATGTGCACCGTGTTTTTAATATAAACCCTCAAAAGAGGGTTTTAACATCAATAGTTAACATAAATAATTACGGGGGGAAATACTAATGCAACCCATACCATCTGGATCATAGCTTCAGTCCATAAGTGGGTCTCCAGTTGTACTGCCCTTTGAAGGATAGTCCTGAGGATATGCATCATGATATCACAGTTCAGAACTTTCACCACATTGCTGAATGCTGGGCTGAATTCAGGAGGGGGAGGAGGTGGTAATGCTAGAAAACAGTTACATGTAAGTGTTTTTTTTTAATAACTTTGTAATATTTCCTACCATATTGTGAGTAGAAAGTGAAGAGAACAGTTACATTGCTACCAAGTTGTGTGGGGGGAGGCAGTGTCAGCATATTTCAGCCAGTGAGCAAGTTTCCCACCACACACGTTAGTTTGTTCAATAAGGTTTTCACCATTACCTCCATGCAGTTTGCATATAAAATAGTGTTTGAAAAATAAATGCATATGATACAAGCAGCTGTAGGTGTTTAGAAAACACAGCTCTGAATTTCTCAAGGCTTTAAATATTTTTCTTTGTCTCTGCTTTCATGTAACCTTTTATAAAGGTAGAAGTTTTAAAATGTGCATAATGGTCTTCTAGTACATCTGATAGCCAGATGATTTCAATATTTTTACAAGCAGCAATATGGTATACAGAACAGTGCAGTTCTTCAGGTCCTTTGCTTAGTCAAGTATTACACTAAGTTCTCAAATGTTTAAAGTAGAATTGCGTGCAAAGCACTAAACAGAACCTCACATATGCCAGCGGAAGAATAGGAATATGTATTATCTTAGGCTTAATCTATACGACCGTGGAAGATAGACCTGCTCAGAGTCGATCTTCTGGGGTTTGATTTTGCACATGCATGAAATCAAGCTTTCAGGGGTCAAAGTCAACCCCTGTGCTCCTTGAGAGAGGTGAGGAGTAAAGAAGGTTGAATGGAGAAACTCCCATTCACCTTGCCCTGTTAAGACAGGCAAGATAGCCAAGCGTAGAGATGTTAATTTTAGCTATGGGAGTTATGTAGCTGATATCACATATCTACGGTCAACATCTACTTATAATACAGACATACGCTTAGAGACATTAACTTGGTATTTAACTTAATTTCCTAATTAACATGAACTCCAGTTTGATGGTGCACTATAAAAAAGTTGAATCTTAAATAAAATCTTACACAAATGCAAAATTGTTCTCTGCACTCCTGCTATTTCCTGAAGTGGAAGAAATTCAAAGACTGTCTGTAAACATGATCTATATACAAAGTAAACAAACTGAAAATACCATAGAATTTTCCCTTTGCTGATTTTACAGTTATAGTGATTTTGGGTTTAATTAAAGAAGAAGATATAAAATTTGGACAGAATGATTTCCAACTCGACTGTGTCCCTTCAACAAGTGTCAGGTTATTTTTCTGCAGTTTAGGATTTTTCAGTTGAAAGGTTCCCAAAGCACACATAACATTTCCTAAGAAAAATTTTCACACATGGCTAATATAGAATTCTGCGGCACTGTTTAATAATACACAACATTAAACTGTAGTTAAAAATGGAAAGCAAGTGAAGCAAGGTGAAAGCTTGGGGAGCATAATTAGGCAACATTTTGAATGGTAAGATTGGAATTAACAGTGGACCAGGCCTTGATCCTAAATGTAATCAAATCATTCATATAACTTCCCAGTGAACTAACAGTTTTCCCAAACCCTCTTCAATTACAGTTCATGACTTCAGTGGTGATTGCAGAAGAAAAGGAAAAGAGGGGATAATAGTTGTATTACAACTGAAATTTTTTAGCCTTACCTGTAAGTTTCTAGTATATGGAGTTTGTGACTTTTAAGGTGAATTTTGATTGTTCATGAATGATACTAGATTTGCGGTAGTTTAAAATGAAAACAGTCACAGCACTGCGATCTTCTCTACATTACCCCACCAACCCTATCCCAGAAGAACTACCTGTCTCCTTGGTCTCTGATATTGTCAACAACCGTGCTTGTTTTGCCAGTGGGTTGAATCTGTGGACATGTGACCGCTAGAGACTAAACTGAGAGAATTCCCAACTCTTTAGGAAAAAACCAAACCACTAAATATATATGTCAGGTGGTAAACTGTGGTCACTGATCACCTAGCTCTATTTGTAACACAACCCTGGATTTAATACAATTTCTACCTTATTATCAATTCGCGACCCACATACCAAAGTTCTTAATTTATAAGCACAAAAAAGAGACCGGTGCACCAAACCATAGCATTTGCTTTATTGTTCAATCCAATCTTTTACCTTCATCTCTGTTTTCTTGTTTTCTTGTTCTCTTCTTCTGCATATGTTCAGCCTGTAAGAAAGTTGGCCCAAGTTACTGTACCAACAGCACTGGAGGATTCTTGAGGGACTCCATTAGGGACACTAGACTAACAAATATAGTAAGATGTATAATTAGAGCTCTACCTGGATACAAAATAGGTATCCACAGATGCAAAAAGAAAGGGGATGAAGATAGCCACGGATCAGATGCAGATAATTTCTGAAAATTTGTGGATCTCTGCTTTATATCAGGACACTAGATACAAAATCCATATCTGCATCCGTATCCTCAAAACAAGCTGTGGATATCCACATCCATGACTGTGGATATCAATAACCACAGATATAAAGGGGATACTCAAGGATTTGCAGGGCTCTATGCATAATCAATTGAAATTTACTTTGACACTCCATCCACATTGTATAATACATTGGCACATGAAAACATGTTATGGGCCTGGATAATAAAACTAGTAAAAACACGACACTAAAACTACTGTTAAAGGGATAAAGTTAACTTTTGTTGGTCTTTTTATAAGTGTATGGAAAATGGCAATTATTGCCCTGAAATGTGTGTATAGTACCTATCCATTCATACCAATTCAACATGTTCTCTTTGGTACATCTATGTGGAAGTCAATTCTTTCAAAAGGAATCTATACATTTAGGCTGTATCTACATGTGCCACTTCTTCTGGAAGCAGCATGGTAAAGAGCTGTCCGGAAGATGCTAATGAGGTGTGGATGTAAATTTCCCATACCTCGTTAGCAGATGGGCATGTGATTCAGAGTCCAGAAGAAGCTCTTCCAGACTCTGAAATACACATGCAGACACATGGCCCACGGGGATCTTCTGGAAGGAAACCCTCCTTCTGGAAGCCTCTTCTTCCCCAGAATATTTCTACGCCTCATTAGGTTCTTCTGGATGACTCATTACCATGCTGCTTCCGGAAGAAAAGACAGTCACCTGTTTTGTAACTGGTGTTCTTCGAGATGTATTTCTCATGTCCATTCCAAATTGGGTGTGTTGGTGCATGCCCAGTTGCTGAAAGCTTTTTGTCCTAGCCAGTAGCTATAGGTATCATAACTCAGGGATTGGCAACCTGCCAAGCTGCAGGCGCCTCTTTAATGAGTCACTTATGGCTCCGGGTGCTCCCGACTCCTCTTGTGGCTTCCCACCCTGCCACAGCTGAAATAATGGAACTAAATTTAATTGGTTTAACAGCCAGTGGGTTGGCAGGGGGGATCCAGCCATTAAACCATTAAATTTAGTTCCATTATTTCAGTGCAGTGGGGCAGTTGGAAGAAGTGAGCACGAGAGCTGGGGAAGGGGTGGCCAAATCTGCCCCTGCCAGAGCCATGCAGCCTGCTGAGGAGGTGGCAGGGGAAGGTGTAGCAGCAGCGCATGCAGCTAGAGGAGTTTGTCTGCTGAGGCGCAGGTTAATCCTGACGATGGGGGCAGAGTAAAAGGGGGGTTAAGCCTAGAGATGTGGGGTGCATTTGAGGCTGAGAGGGGTCAAGCCTGGGGATGTGGGAGGGCATGTCTGGGGCTGAGACAGTTTAAATCTAAGGATGGGGGAGTGGTTTGAAGCTGACGGGGTTAAGCTTGAAGATGGGGAGGTAAAAATTGGTGATAGGTGGGTGGATTTGGGAGCAACAACTTTCCAACTGGTATAAACTACTGTGTGTGCACTGTTCTTAAAATGGGGTGACAAAATGCATGGTTTGATGTTATTAAGGACTGTCTCGTATTTACATGTATTGCAAATCTTGAGGTATTGATTTTGTAAGGGAATTTGAAATAAAACGGTTCTTCTTGCTGTTTTGTTGCAGACCCCTGTCATAATTCCATGTATTTACACTGATAGAGGAGCTGTCCCATTGTGTCTTCACTACACTTTTTATAATTTGTTCTCTAGATGAAGTTGGTCTCCAGTATGCCATCTGTTAGAGCATTTAGTAATTTATATTGCTTGTCACCTGTAATAAGACTGAAAATTTAGGCTGAAGTCTTCAAAGGGATCCAACTGAGTTAAGTACCCTACTCTCTATGAATTTCAGTGGGAAACTCCGAGGCTAAATGTACTGAACTCACAATATGCATGACAACTGTTTAAAAAAAAATGCACCCCCACCCCACACCAAAATCCTTCACATTGGTACCTTTTGGGGTTTAGGGGAGCTGAGATAATTAACATTATCTTTGTATATTAGTACAACTGTGTTTTTTAATCTGAATAAAGTTTAGTAATAGATTGATGGTAGCTTTTTGCAGCTTTATTTTCAGTTTGTCGCCTCACAAAAAGTCTGTCTCCTCTGCCAACAAACAGAAGATAGAATGGTATGAGGGTTAAACTGAATATATTGAAGCTGTGTCTAGACTGCAGGGAACTGTCAGCAAGAGATACACAAACTGCACACTGCAATTTGTATATCTTATGCTGACAGTTCTGTCAGGAGAGGGTTTTCCAACATTTGGCCTGCCCACATGGGGCCAAACATCAGAAAAGCCCCTCTGTCGACACATCTCTTCTTCCTCACGGAATGACATGTACAAGGATGTTGACAGAACACTCCTAACTGGCAGATCTCTTCCGAGAGATCTGCAATCTGGATGCGGCCTCTGTCAACAAAAAGAGAGGTTACTCACCGTAGTAATGGTGGTTCTCTGAGATGTGTCCCCGTGGGTGCTCCACATTAGGTGTTGGGCTCGCCCGGCGCCCAGATCGGATCTTCCAAGCAGTTTCTGCTGGACCGCGCATGCGCCGGTGCGCACCGCTCCCTTGCGCGCTCCTGGCCACGTGCGCGATCTGATCCCCGCCAGTTCCTTGACCAACCGCCTCGGATGCTCCTGCAAAACACTAAACAGAGATCCGAAGCGGGGAGGATGGGAAGGTAGTGGAGCACGGGAAGGTAGTGGAGCACCCACGGGGACACATCTCGAAGAACCACCGTTACTACGGTGAGTAACCTTTCTTTCTTCTTCGAATGTCCCCGTGGGTGCTCCACATTAGGTGACTACCCAGCAGTAACCCAACATAGGAGGTGGGTAATCGGATTATGTGCAGCTTGTCCCCGAGAGGACCGCTGTCGAGAGACGGGTATCCTCTTGGAATACCCTGTGAAGGGTGTAATGTTTAGCGAAGGTGTCATAGGATGACCAGGACGCCGCTCTGCAAATGTCCTTTAGCGCAACGCCCTTGAAAAAGGCTGTTGATGCCGCCACCGCCCTAGTGGAATGAGCCCTGGGCGTGGCCAGTAAAGGAGTCTTTTTGAGTTCGTAGCACATTTTTATGCAGGATACGATGTGCTTCGAGATTCTCTGCGAAGAGAGACCTTCTCCTTTCGATTTGGGAGTGAGAGAGACCAGGAGTCTATCCGTTTTCCGGAAGGGCTGGGTCCTGTCTATATAGAAGGCTAGCGCCCTCCTCACGTCCAGGAGGTGTAGGCGCGCCTCTTTGTTAGAGTTATGAGGCTTTGGATAAAACGAGGGTAAAACAATAGGTTCGTTAATATGAAACTCAGAAGAAACTTTAGGAACAAAGGCTGGATGCAGCCGTATGGTTACCGCCTCCTTGGAAAAAACAGTGCAGGGTGGCGTTGCCATAACTGCCGCAAGCTCGCTCACCCTGCGAGCTGACGTGATTGCGAGAAGAAAGGTTGTCTTTATCGTAAGGAGGCGGAGGGAAACCGTGGCCAAAGGCTCGAATGGTGGTCCCGTTAGCACATTAAGCACCAGGTCCAAGTTCCACGAAGGTGGAAGCGGCTTCCGAGGGGGGTAAAAGTTTACCAACCCTTTGAGGAACCTGGTAAGCATGGGATGGGCGAACACCGTGTGCCCTTCCTCTTTGTGTCTGAAAGCTGAAATGGCGGCAAGGTGGAACTTTAACGAGGATAGTGAGAGTCCTCCTCTCTTGAGGTCCAGTAAATACTCTAATATTACAGGTATAGGCACCGAAAGGGGGGCTAGCTGTTTGGTAGAACACCATGCCGTGAAGCGAGTCCATTTCTGCCTGTAGGTCTTCCTGGTGGAAGTCCTCCTTCTACTTTCTAGGACTTGTTGCACTTCCTCCGTACATGTGCTCTCTAGGGAGCTGAGCCATGGATTAACCACGCTTGTAGTCGCAGGCCTTGGGGGTGCGGATGCACTATGGACCCCTGGGCTTGCGTGAGCAGATCCGGCGCCACCGGAAGGGGCATCGGTGGACGGTCCGACATGCGCAGGAGTAGGGGGAACCATTGCTGTCGATCCCACGTTGGGACTATCAGGATCATTCGGGCTCCTTCCCTCCTGGCTTTCTGCAAGACTTTGTGGATCAGCACTGTGGGAGGAAAAGCATAAAGAAGGGGGCCCCTCCAGGAGATTGCGAATGCGTCCCCCAGGGACCCCCATCCCAGTCCTACCCTAGAGCAGAATCGTGGGCACTTCTTGTTGTGTTGAGCGGCAAACAGGTCTATCTGGGGAAAGCCACATGCGTGAAAAATCGGTCGTAGCAGATCGGGACGGATCTGCCACTCGTGCGTGAGTGTGAAACGCCTGCTCAGCTGGTCTGCCTTCACATTGTGAGCACCTGGAAAGTACGAGGCTTTCAAGGTTATATTGTTGGCGATGCACCAGTTCCACAACCGGACTGCTTCCGCACATAAGGCACGGGACCGAGCTCCTCCTTGCTGATTTATATAAAACATGGTGGAGATATTGTCTGTACTGATCCCGACTACTTTGCCTTGTATATGGTCTCAAAAGTGTCTGCAGGCGTTGAACACTGCTCTGAGCTCCAGTATATTTATGTGCAGTGACTGTTCCGTGGAGGACCACAGTCCTTGCGTCACCTCTTCGCCCATGTGTGCTCCCCACCCTAGGAGGGAGGCATCTGTTGTAAAAAATACCGATATTTGTGGTTGGTGGAAGGGTACCCCGTTAGAAAGTTTTTGGGGTTTACCCACCATTGCAGGGATTTGCGTACATCTATTGTGGGCGACACCACCCTGTGAACGGTGTGTGCTGCCGGTTTGTATACGCTCGCCAGCCAGTGCTGCATGCTGCACATGTGTAACCTGGCGTTCTGTACTGTGAACGTTGCTGCTGCCATGTGGCCCAGCAGCTGTAAGCACGTCAGAACCGGCACCGTAGGGCTGAAGGTGATGACTTGCACGAGGGAGCCGATGGCCCGAAAGCGTGTGTCTGGTAGATACACTCTCGCTGTAATAGAATTTATGCGTGCCCCTATGAACTCTATGTCCTGTGTGGGGTCTATCTTTGAGTTTGCCAGATTGATAACCAGGCCGAGTGAAGAGAACGTGCCTGCTGTGACGCGTATCATGTGTAGTACCTCCTCCTTCGAAGCCCTTTTGAGTAGGCAGTCGTCCAGATACGGGAATATAAATACCCCGTCTGTGCAGGTAGGCTGACACCACTGCCAAGGTCTTGGTGAAGACTCTGGGGGCCGAGGAGAGGCCAAATGGTAGGACCTTGTATTGAAAATGTTCTTTGCCTACCATGAACCAGAGGAATAGTCAGTGAGCCGGATGGATAGTTATGTGAAAATACGCGTCTTGTAAGTCGAGGGCTGCGAACCAATCTCCATCGTCCAGTGCCATAAGGATGGAGGCGATTGTGATCATCCGAAACTGTTGCTTGCGCAGGTACCGGTTGAGGCCTCGAAGATCTAAGATGGGCCTCCAGCCTCTTGTCTTTTTCTCCGTGAGGAAGTACCTTGAGTAGAACCCTTTCCCTTGCAGTTGCTCCGGCACTCTTTCCACTGCCCCTATGAGCATGAGATGGTCTACCTCCTGCTTGAGCCTCGCTGCATGGGAGGCCTGCTGGAGGTGGGGCGTGGGTGGAGGTCATGGCAGTGGGAGCGACTGGAAGGGGATGGCGTACCCCGTGGCTATGATCTCCAGCACCCATTTGTCTGTGGTGATCCTTTGCCACTGGTTGTAGAATGGTCGGAGGCGATGGTGGAATAACCGCTTCGGATGACCTTGTGCGATGGTAGTGATGGCGCAGCCCTGGATCTGTGTGTCAAACTTGTAGCCTTTGGCCCTGCCCCGAGGACGCACGGCTCTGTTGGGAACGTCGCCTGGGAGTTCTGTACTGCTGGTGCTGTTGATGTCGCCCTTGCTCGTAACCCCTGTGGTACTGGGGACACTGTGGCTGGTACTGATACTGTCTTTGTTGAGGGTAGTACTTTTTCTTTCTGTATGGAGGGGTGTAAATCCCAATAGTGTGGAGGAGGAGTAGACCTTTCTGCCGAACAGCTCTAGCTTCTTGGCATCTTTGTCTGTTCCCCCTGTCTTGAATTGAGACGTCTTTGATCTTTGTTGCGACGACTCCACCACCATGGAATTTCGTTGTGGGTGGCTGAACAGGAACTCCATGCCCTTCACCGGCACCAAGTATTTCTTGTCCGCTCTCTTGTGGACAGGTGGAATAGTCGCAGGGGTCTGCCATATCATAGTAGCGGACTCCAAGACTGCTTCGTCAAGTGGTATTGCTATTTTGGAGGAGGCCGGAGGTCTCAGATTTTTGAGGAGCTTATGGTGTTTCTCTTGCACCTCTGCTGTCTGGATGCCTTGCGTGAAGGCCACCCTTTTGAACAGCTCTTGAAACTGTTTGAGATCGTCCGGAGGATGGACATCCCCCGGGGCTGTAGCCTCGTCCGGGGAGGAGAGCGAGGAACCACTAGGATACGCCTCTCTGGACCCTTCCGGTTCCTGTTGGTGATGGTACATCCGCTCGCTGGAAGCTTGCAAGGGAAAATATCGGGGTTCCATAACCAGTTCCCCCTGAGATACTTGAGTCTGTCCCCGTTCGCGATTGCCCTCGGGGATACGGGACCGTCTGTGGGGATCTTTCCCTGGTAGACTGCCGGTGGTGTCTATGCCCCGCGTGATAGGGACGACCATGGCAGCATGGGCACTGTTCTTGGGAAGGTGACCTGGACCACTCCCTTGGTGCGTACCCCCTGCGTCTGGGGGAGCGAGATCGTTGAGAGACATGGGACACTGGAGAGAGCCATTTGTGATAGTACTCCAGCGGCTCAAAAGGGTGAAGGTGGTCCCAGCCAGGGCGAGGCTGGTTGTAAAAATGGAGACGGGGGCTCCGGGTAGGCTAGGGGGGACTCCTGCCTTCTAGTTGGAGTCTGCAGCATGAGCGGAGGGCTGAGAGAAAGCAACTCTGCAGCCCTGTCTGGAGAGGGGCTGCGGTGCCTTGTTTTCTGTGCAGCCTTCCCCCTCCCTTCAGGGGGTGGCTCCGTCCCCTGGCGTGCAGGGGATCTCGGCCCCATCCGCGCCGCGCTCAGCACGCTTTTGGGCGGTGCCGCACGGGCGGTGTCCTCCGGTGCCTGCAGGCTGTGTGCCTGCGCGCTCTGCACTGCCGGTTCCCTGGGGGTCGGTGCCGCTGCCTGCGGTGCCGCCGGTACCGGCGCTTGTTTAGCTGCTGCCCTGCCTGCGGTGCGGGGTGGCTCTTTGATCATCAGAGGCTGAGCCGCCTCCACGTGGCTCTCCGTGCCGCCGCTGATCACCTGTTGCTGCGGCTGGGGGATGTGCGCTCCTCCCGTCCCGCTCGCTGTTGCTGCCGGCAGGGATCGGGTTGGGGAAACTTTCCTCCGTTTTTGCGCTGATGGGGTGAGGGAGGCAGCTTTCCTTTTATGGGCCCCGGAGGGTCCCTCCTGCTGCGGCCGCTCCGGCACGTCTGGCTGGAGGGCCTTGTCGAATAGCAGCATTTTAAGCCGCATCTCCCTGTCCTTCCTTGCTCTGGCTGTTAATTTTGCACAGAAGGAGCATTTCTGCGTGACATGGGACTCCCCAAGGCACCTTATACAGTGACTGTGCCCATCAGACGCTGGCATTGCCTCTCGGCAAGACTCACATTTCTTGAATCCTGAAGAGGACATTGTTGGTGAGTCTTTTAGTTGTTAATGGGGTACTTAGCACCTTCTCTGTGCTGTTTTTCCCCCTCTCGGATAGCCTGCCGCGGCAGGAGGGCCAATGGCCCTAGGCTCCTGGCCTCCGGTGCTGCGCTTGTTACTAAGACTGGACTGAATTCCGTCCCGCTTGTTGGTTCTTGTTTTTGTTTTTTTTTTGAAAATAACAACTGGCTAACTTAACAATAGACTAAGAACTTGAAAACTTTAAAGAAAACAGCTAAAACCATTGAATACGCTAACTTGGCCGTAGCCTAGTCGGATTCCGTCTGCAGCCGACGGCGGTTAAGAGGAACTGGCGGGGACCGGATCGCGCACGTGGCCAGGACCATGCAAGGGAGCGGCGCGCACCGGCGCATGCGTGGTCTGGCAGAAACTGCTTGGAAGATCCGATCTACGGCGCCGGGCGAGCCCGACACCTAATGTGGAGCACCCACGGGGACACTCAAAGAAGAACTTATGTTAACAGACGTTTTGTCAACAGAAGCCTGCAGTCTAAACTTAGCCTAAAAGAAATAAAATCAGAGATGCATTACTAAGCACTCTATCATTTTCAGACTCCATTATATCCCTCCCTTCAGTTCACCGGGTCTGCTTCAGGTAGAGAATAAAGTGTGTGTTCTTTGCCTTTCACATTGCCTACCTTGCTATGCTGGGTCTTGGTATAGTGATAAAAGAACATATTGAACTCTTTCATACACTCATCCTTCAATTCATAAACTCCATGGCCTGACACACCGGGCTTCCTAAAAAACATTTATAGCATACAAATTAATAACACATCCCTTGTGCTTATTTATAGCACAAGAAGTAAATAATACAATCACTTAGTAAAGGAAACGTTAAGAGTGAAATGGAACACATTAGGAACTAGCTCTGTATATTTCAGGAAACTTCATCACATTATGAGGTACATAACAAATTCAATTACCAGGTAGCAGTACTAGAAATGCACTTTCCTATGGATCCATCCCATTAAAGGAGTGTCTGGAACATGGCACACGATTATTCACAAAAGAATTAATTAAGACTCAATTTTCTGGAACTTGGCTTGCATTGTTCCTCACTGTATAATCTTCAATAACTTTTCAAGAGAGGCACTCATTTAAGTAACATGATTATACGGTTTCCAGTGAAGTGAAAAGAAGAGACTGTTTAGTGCAGGGTTTCTGAACACAAATTTTTTGGTGGTCTTGTACTGTGGCTACCACCAACTCTTATGGTGGCTGCTCTCACACTTTTCCCTAAAATACTTAACTACCTTTAGGAAAAACAAACAAATATGCACATTTAAAGGAGTCTGGACTATTGGAAGAGAGACAAGAGAGGGCTTGTCTCTGAAGCCCTGTGGCTACAGCTCAAAGCCCTGTGGCTTGGGGACAAGGCCTATGGACAGAACCAGAAGTCGTGTGGCTGGAGCTTGGGGCCTAAAGCTATGCATCCAGGACCAACAGGATGGGAAAGTGATGCTACCTAAGTCCCCATCCAACCCCAAAACACAGGACAGAAGTCTGTGGCCGCAAGAAAAGTCCCAGCAGCCACATTTGAGAAACACTCACTTAGTGAATTCCCATCCAATTTCCAAAACAAAAATCCTAGATGTGTCTCTGTTTCTTTTTGGTTAAATGTAAACAGAGAAAGCCACAAGCATTTCAGAATACGGCAGACTACAATTCCTGAACTGGAAAGTTTTGCTGATGGTTTGATTTTTTGGGGAGTGCAGAGGCAAGACTATTATAACTGACCAAATCCAATTCAGATATCAAAGTACCATTAGCAGTGGTTTCACTCTTGTCTATGAAAAGAATCTTTTTTTTTTTTACTGACAGCTGGTAGCCAACAATTTTCTAATAGAAAAGCAAGCAAAGAGCAGTCTAACCCAAATATTAAGGGACAATTTTCAAAAGATAGAAAAGGGTGGGTAGTGGTGTGGTGGACACCTCCAATAAAAGTGAGCTTTTCAAAACCTCCTCCGCTAACACATGGGATCCAGGATCAAGAGTTCTCAAACTGAATATGAAAATCCCTCAGGCTTTTCGTAGTCTTATTCTGTGCACAGTAAAGCAAGTGTAAATTAAAGCAAATGTATTTCAAGCTTACAAAACAAAAGAGGCCTCTGCATACAATGCAATAAAAGAAAAGCGGAAGAGTTGCAGCTTACTCATGCTTCTGGGACTAGAAACTGCAGCGACATTCATGCTTGGACCAGAGCTTAGGCTCTGAAACCCTGTGAATAGGGCAGGATACAGAGCCTGGGCTCAAGACCTAGTATCTACATTGCAAATTTTAGCACCACAGCCCTAATCTCATAAACCCAAGTCAATTGGCTCAGGTTCTGAGATTAAGTGCAGATATATTCTTAGAGTTCTCACTCTTCTTCTATATGTTATCTACGAGCTACTTGTAAGAGCTTACTTGAATACAGCAACTTTGTTGATAACTTTCTCCAAGCCAGTTTCATAGTTCTCCTGTTAAAACAATAATGCAAAGCACATTTTACATCAATTAACATATAGCAGTGTTCCACTGCTGTCTAAAATACTATGATGAAAATATAAAACTTCACTATATTCAAGACTAACCTATCAGTAGCAGAATCTATACCAGCCCGTATCTACTCTAACAGAATCACCTCAAATCAACCATTTGTCAAAAGACATCATTAATATACCAAAAACCAACTGACAGGTTGAATGAAGAGCAATCTAAATCAGTTCCATATTTAACCTATGAATTAATGTACTTTGCTCATGTTCAAATTTGGTGAGGAGGAAAACAGTAAGTATTCCCTCTTCTGGAATGAGACATGTAAAAGGATGTCCAAGGGAGAACATTAAGACTCCTTTGTTCATTGAACTACCAACAGACTGTACTTCTATCAGAGCTGTATCCCATCCGAAGAGCAGTTTTTCACATCACTGATAAGAAAGGCACTCTTGTAGCAAAATTAACAAGAGTTGACAGTTACATATTTGTTTGAGAGAACAGCAGCCTGGGATTTTTAATTCTGAAAGTTCAGTCTCTAAAAATGGCACCAGTAGATTCAATGTTTAGGGTTTACAATAATTTTCATAACATATTCCATCTGAAAGGGAAAGAGGGCTTTTTCTCCCAATAAACAGCCCCATAAAATCAGTTGGGGCTATGACAGTTAAAATGGATTCTTTTCATCCTGCACCTTATAGCTGGCTCTACACGAGCCCCTTCCTTTCGAAAGGGGCATGTTAATGAGAGGGTTTGAAAGATGCTAATGAGGCACTGCATATTCATTAAAGCACCTCATTAGCATCTTTCAAGCCTGTTCATTAACATGCCCCTTTCGAAAGGAAGGTGCTCATGTAGACACAGGATATGAGACAATTTTTTCAGCAGGACAAAACTATACTTTCAGCTACACTTATGCACTTGTTTTCAATGGATTTGCACAAAGGTAACAGTTGATGCAAAAATGGAATAAAGTCTAACTCCTTCTCTTTCAGCTCCATTGGCACTACAGAGTCAAAAGAAGAAATAATTTTAAAGACATTTGGGAAGCAAAGTACAATCCTTCTATAGTAGTTTTTCAGAGTAGAGTCACACTACAAACGTGTACAGGACAATAGCTGGTTCTAAGATGTTCTTGACTGCAGGTCACTGGGCTGAAGGACACAGAGGAATGAGAACAACAAGAAGTCTTGTGGCACCTTATAGCCTAACAGATATTTTGGAGCATAAGCTTTCGTGGGCAAAGACCCGCTTCATCAGATGCTTGAGTGGCGGGGGCATTCAGAGGGGTATTTAAAGAGTGGGGTCCCAGTAAGAGGGAGGGCCAGAGCTGACAAGGTCTGTTCAGCAAGGCAGAAATGGCCCGGTATCAACTGTACGTATCAAAGAGGAAAAAACAAGTCAGATCAGACATGGGGATGAGAGCCTTTGTCAGAGTCTAATGGGGAGCTATTAGCACCCAAAGCAGAGAAACTGTCTTTGTAAGGTGCGAGCCACTCCCAGTCTCTGTTTAATCCATGGTTAATGCAGTCAAATTTGCAAATGAATTGCAGCTCACTTCCTAGACACTACTGTACAGATAAGCGACGGTCACATAAATACCACCCTTTACCGAAAACCCACGGACCGCTATGCTTATCTACATACCTCCAGCTTCCATCCAGGGCATACTACATGATCCATTGTTTACAGCCAGGCACTAAGGTACAACCGTATTTGCTCTGATCCATCCGACAGAGACAAACATCTACAAGACCTTTACCAAGCTTTCCTCAAACTACAATACCCACCTAAGGAAGTGAGGAAACAGATTGACAGAGCCAGACAGGTACCCAGAAGCCACCTGCTACAAGACAGGCCTCACAAGGATAACAAGAGAACACCACTGACTGTCACATACAGCCACCACCTCAGGCCTCTCCAGCGCATCCTCAGTAATCTACAACCCATCCTGAATAATGACCTTTCACACTTGCAGACCTTGGGAGGCAGGCCTGTCCTCGCCTACAGACAGCCTGCCAACCTTAAACAAATCCTCACCAGCTGCTACAAATCACAAACCAGTAACTCTAGGCCTGGAACCAACCCCTGCAACAGTCCTCGCTGCCAACTCTGCTCACATACCTACACCAGTGACATCATCACAGGACCTAACACCAACCATACCATCAGGAGCTCCTTTATCTGCACATCTACTAATATAATATATGCCATCATGTGCCAGCAATGCTCCCCTGCAATTTACATTGGCCAAACTAGACCGTCTCTACTTAAAAGAATATATGGACATAAATCAGACATCAGGAACGGTAATGTACAGAAGCACATGGGAGAACACTTCAATCTCTCTGGACATTCAGTGGTAGATTTAAGGGTGACAGTTCTGAAACAAAAAAATTTCAAAAATCGAATGGAGAGAGAAATCTCTGAGCTGCAATTTATTTGCAAATTTGACTCCATTAACCATGGATTAAACAGACATTGGGAGTAGTCGCAGCTTACAAAGAGAGTTTCTCTGCTTTGGGTGCTAATAGCTCCCCATTAGACTCCGACAAAGGCTCTCATCCCCGTCTGATCTGACTTGCTTTTTCCTCTTTTGGTAAGTACTGTTGATACCGGGCCATTTCCACATTGCTGAATAGACCTTGTCAGCTCTGGACCTCCCTCTCACTGGACACCACTCTTTAAATACCCCTCTGAACACTCCCCTCGCCCCCCCCCCCCCATGCATCTGATGAAGCGGGTCTTTGCCCACAAAAGCTTATGCTCCAAAATATCTGTTAGTCTACAAGGTGCCACAAGACTTCTTGTTGTTCTTGAAGCTACAGACTAACATGGCTACCTCTCTGATACAGACAAATGAGTAACTCGGGATTATCATCAATTTCCTGGAAGAGTGCCATGAATTCATATTTACACTTCAGGAAGATGTGTATCCCCCACCCCCTGCTACTTACTCATACTTCACTGTTAACTCCAAAACCAACACCTTTGGTTCCCATCAAAGGAAAAACGCTTTTACCTTAAAAAAAAACCCACAGGGAGTAGGAAAGGGACAGTAAAAGACTCACGTTCTCAGGCAAAGATCTGGCAATAGCGCTGTGAGCCATTGGCTCAATGCAGAGCAGATGAATAATTTCTCTCATGGTAATTTCTTCTTTTGTCACATTACTCACTCCAGGCACATATCTTTCCCCTATCAGAAAGCCATAAAAGGCAGGGAGATGGGGGGTGGGGGAGAGAAAAGGGGGAAGAAAAAAAAACATGATAGTTAAAATATACCTCTAATTCAGTCATATAGAAAAACAATTACCAGCATGTTCTGTAACTGTCATTCTTCAAAATGAGTTGAACATATCCATTTCCCTTCAGATGGATGCATGCCTAACTCACCAGCACTGGAATTTTTTCCCCTCAGCTGTACCTATCAGGCTAGCACATGCTCACTCTGCTACCTCCTACTGTTATACAGTGGTACAATAGGGTGGAGCCACCCTCTATCCCAATGGTTCCCAAACTGTGGGACTATGCCATTTAGGACATGAGCCTATACCTGTGCCTGGAGGTCACCCAACCTAAGCTCACCTCAGGGATAAGATGCTTTTATATACTTGAGGGTTAAAATTAATGCAGGTTCTATTGGAGGGATGAGTCCTGGCAGCTGAGACAGCAGCCCTTGTTTTGCTGCAGATTTACCTCAAAGTGAGTTGTGTAAAAATATTTAAACACCTGCAAAAGGGATACGATACCTCCACTCTTTAGGCACTTTAAGAGGCAGGAAGGTGCATGCTGCACAATATACTATAGTGGATTTCAGAACATCCTCATTTACTGGGAGAAATACTTAAGGTCCAAAGGTTCCAAGATACTAACCCATCTGGATGAACTCTCCTGAACTATTTCCTCTTGAATATTTAGGGAGGAAGCCTCCCTCTGTGGCAGGTGAGGAAACACCAGATACTATTCAGACAATGAGGTGGAGGAACCCAACACTAGCTGAGGTGTAACTTTGCCCAATCCCTCCAGATGACATTCACTGAGGCAAGTGCCACCTGTTCAGTACTGGGCTTGGCACTGGGAGTGGCTTCCGGCAGTTCTTGCCATGCAGATTCACAGTGCCTGCTGGAGAATGCAGAGAGGAGAGGATCTGGAGAGAGCAAGAAACCCCAAGGGTTCAATACAACCACTGATATGGAACTGGAACCTAATTTCTTCTCAACCCCCATGGCTCCCCATTATCCAGTCAACTGGAAAGTTCTTCTGAATACCACAGGTAAAAACCTTCTCAGAGGAGGGAAGTTCTACATGACATATCCATGACATGCAAGATCCCATTTCCAACTTATCTGGTCAGGGAAAAGTGATGTCTCTTTATGCCACAGACTGGTGCTGGGAGCCTGCAGAGGAAAGTATTAAGGAAATCATAGCTGGGTTGTATACGAGGCGATACCAGAGAGTCCATAGGGTACCCATGGTATTGGGTGCTGAACTCGAGAATCCAGAAAATCCGTGGCAGTGTCCATCAGTAATGGGCATGATGTCTGCTGAACTACTGGTGAAGTCAACACCAAGAGATTCAGAAGACTTTCGCACATGCCCTGAGTGCAGATGGTACTGGGAGACTCTCTTACTGCTCGGGTAGAGTGGATTTTGATGATGAAGCAATCTAATGTGTTGATACCACTCTCCCCTTCTTCCCAGTTTGATCACTGTGTTTCAATGACATGGAATTTGCTCTCCTAGATGACAGGTCTCCACATGTAGTCCTCCAACCCTGCTTCTTAGGTACTGGAAAACAAAATTGGTACTGTGACTTTAACTTCTCAGTGGGAATGTTCCTGACCAAAGCAGAGGCATGTGGTGCCCCATCCTGAGCAGAAAGACTCCAAGGGTAGGCACAAGGCTGTCTATGTAAGATGCTTAGTTTGACCTCCCTGTCTTCTCTTTAATTCTGGCTTAAAGTCCTCAAAGAAGGCAGGAGGGATAGCTCAGTGGTTTGAGCACTGGCCTGCTAAACCCAGGGTTGGGAGCTCAGATCCCTGAGGTAGCCATTTAGGGATCTGGGGCAAATAGATTTAAAAAAAAAAAATCTGTCAGGGATGGTCCTTGGTCCAGGGGACCAACCTCAATGACTTCCTGAGGTCCCTTCTAGTTCTGTGAGATGGGAATCTCCATATATTATTACATTATTCAGTACCCTTCTCAAATGTGAGATTCTCCTAGGCACTTCAGGTACTCACAGTGTGGGTTGCTGACAGGCACTGGTTTCTGGGATTGCACTGCAAAGTTTGGAAACAGGGGACTGAGGCATGTCCTAGCATCAGAACTCAAATGCAGAAGGAACTGATGCATTTACTATGTAACATAAGAAATCTAATCATATAGTTTAATTTTCTAAGATTAAAAAACAACTATTAAACATTAACACACTAAGAAAAAGGGAAACACCTACAAAAGCAAGGTAGATGGCTTTGACAACGCTCATGGGCAGTAAAAAGGAACTGAGTTGTTGTTGCAGATGGCTGCACTCATTATACCAGGGTTGTGGAACATATGGCTCTCAGGACAGATCCACCCCGGCTTAGTTGGATCCAGTTCTCAGCAAGTCTCCCTGGTTGTAGCCAGACAGCCAGCCCCCTCTCAGACCAGCATTGCTGGGAACACAAGGGAGCCAAAACAACAGGGCACTTAACAAATTCCAGCACAGCCTTTGAAGCTGTGAGAAGCACAGGTGTGCTGCTACAATGTGCCTCTGGGAACATATACAACGATTAGGCTCACAGCAGACAGAGAAGCTGTGACAGACATGGCTCTTAGCCCCTACTAAATAACGTGATGCACACACACCAACATCCTAGGTGGGAAAATATTTACCCTAATAAAAGGAATGTCCAGTAGTCGAAACTTATTGTTTCTCTCCCTTGCAAGTGTAAACTACTCTTGCGAGAGCTGGCGTCGCCCAGACAGACCAGCCCCAATTTGGCATAAGAAAGGAGAAAGAGAATAAAGGAGTACAGAGGTATAAGTACGGAACCTACAGCACCATGATTTTTGAGTGCTTTTCACTATCTATCTGCTGGTCAGATAAGTGACAGCCTCCCAAGGCTTCTGCAGCTAAGAGGGTCCCTAAGCCTTGTCCCTTATTCGTCTTTCCGTGGAATTGAGTGACCGATCCTGGCTTGGCACCGCTGGAATCGAGAGATGCAAGGAGGGTAAGAAGCACCCACACCTGATCTCCTATCTTTAGTGTATACATATTTTGAAATAGAGCTCTATACTTTGTTTTCTTTCTTTGGGATTGTGGCTTCAGTTTTGTAACTTGTTTGTGTGTGTAACATCTATACATTTAAATAAGTAGGCACTAGCAATTTTGTAACCACATGATTAGAATCTAGTTTAATAAATTTTGGTAACCATTTGTGCATAAGCCTGACTTGTTTCTCTGGTTTACTGTAAAGCAGCCAACACAATTAAAGAACCTCAGCCGTTTTGGCTATAAAGCCTGGCCATTAGGTGAGAGTACTAAGAGCCTAGCGTTGAGTTGTGCCGCCTTCACGGGGCAAACTCTTGGGGCGCCTGTCAGTCAATCCTGACTGCCCACTGCGAAGGGGCTCTGAGCGCTAGCAGTTAAAGTCACGGGTGTGGAAAGGCTCTTAGTGCTGCCATTGGGGCACCTGTCAGTCAGTGTTGACTGCCCACTGCGAAGGGGCTCTGAGCTCTAGCAGTTAAAGTCACGGGTGTTTAGGACCTTGGGGCATCCGTCAGCCTAGCCCGGGCTGCCCGCCGCGAAGGGACAGTGCGTCCTAGCGGTTAAAGTCACGGATGGTATAAAACGGGCATAGCTGGCACCTCACCAAACATCCTTGGCCATCAGCTAACACTGGTTGGGCACTCCCAGCCCCCACACCACAGAGCTGGGGTTTGAGCACCAGCTCTGCCTGCTGCTGGAGACACCTCAACCCTCAGTGCCCCACCTGCTAGACTGGAGCATGAGCCCTGGATTGACCTAATGCCAGGAGAAGCTTGTTGGGAGCCAAGTCAGTGAGTGCTGGTTTGTTTTTCCAGGGGATTGAGGAGGGATGAATGGATTTGTAGTCTTACTTGTTGGAAGTATTTTTTTTATTGGTGGGGCAAATTGTTTGTTTTGAGGTTCCCCCCCCCACCATTGACGGGAGTCAGGTGAGCAAGGAATCCTTGTTTTTATTTTTAGGTTTTTTTTTTTGCTTCTCACTTACGTGTGGCTCCCATTGATTTTTGGGAAAGTTAATGGCTGCCATTCAAAAAGGCTCCTCACCTCTGCTTCTTGCTTTTGCATAAAAGCACAAGAAAAGATACTCATGGGTACAGCTGAAGGAAAAATTTCTGACAGTGCCCTGAGCGTACAGACACTTGCAGTGAAATGGATATGTACAATCATTCAAAGAACAATACATCTTTACAGACATTTCATAAGAGAAATGGGAGATACTTTCACACAAACAATATTTGAGGGCAAAACATAAGATGAATTAATTCCCCCCACCCCCCACAAGAACTCCATACTGGTCCAGTCTGTTCTGGTATGGCTATGGTTTGATGATATGGGTCTGTCCCACGAAAGCTCACCCAATAAATTATTTTGTTAGTCTTTAAAGTGCCACTTTACTGCTTTTTTGTTTTGATAGTATATAGACTAGCACAACCTTCTCTCTGTTACTGATTCAGACTAGTAGTCCTTTTAGACCAACATCTATCCTCCAACAGTGGTCAAGTTCAGTGGCTTCAGTAGAAATGAACAGTAGAGGGTAATTACTGAGCCACTGATGGAACCTCTCCTTACTCAATTCTTTTTTGAGCCCCGTTATTACTTTTGGCCTTTATAACATTCTTCTGACATGTTCCAGAGATTGACTGTGCATTGTGTGAAGAAGTAATTTATGTTAGTTTTACACCTGCTGCTTATTAATTTCATTTGATAACCTTGTTCTTGTGTTATGTGAAGGGGTACGTAAACACTTTCCTACTCGCTTTCTCCACACAACTCATGATTTAAAAGATCTCGGTCCTATCTCCCTTCAGTCATGTCTTTTCTAAGATGAACAGATCCACTTTTGGAAGCTGCTCCATACACCTAATGATTTTTTTTTATTACCCTTCTCTTTGCTTTTTCCAATTCTAATGCATTTTCAGAAATAGGGAGATCAGAAATGCAACCAGTATTCAGGTGTGGACTAACCACAGATTTCTCTTTTCTTATAGCAATCCCTTTTCTAATAATTTCTAAACATTAGCCTTTTTGACACTTGCTGATCAAGAGAGCTATACACAATGACTCCAAGATCTGTTTCTTGAAAGGGAACATCTAATTCAGACCCCATCATTTTGTGTGATTGAGATTATTTTTTTCCAATATACATTAGTTTGTGTTTATCAACAATACATTTCATCTACTATTTTGTTGCCCAGCCACCCAGTTTTGTGAGAACTCTTCATATATCCTGAATCAGCTTTTGACTTAACTATATTTTGTATCATCTCCAAATCTGCTACCTCATTATTCACCCATTTTTCCAGATCATCTGTGAATACTGTGACCAGCACAGGTACCACTACAGCATCTTGGGGGGGGGGGGGGTCACTCCTTTACCTCTTTCCATTATAAAAACTGGACATATATTCCTACCCCTTGTTTTTGGTCTTTTATCCATTTACTCTTCCATGAGAGGACCTTCCCTCTTATTCCATCACTGCTCAGCTTGCTTAAGAGCATTTGGTGAGAAACATTGCTAAAGGCTTTCAGAAAGTGCAAGTACACTATCCCCATTTGATTACCCTTGTGCATATGTTTGTTGACTCCCTCAAACCATTTTTGTAAATTGGTGAGACATGATTTCCCATTACAAGAACCATGCCGACTCTCCCCCACCATGCCATGTTCACCTCTGTGTCTAATAATTTTACTCTTTGCTATAGTTTCAATCAATTTGCCTGGTACTGAAATTAGATTTAAGGCCTATAATTTTAAGCATTTCTTCTGCAGTCTTTTTTTAAAATTGGCATTACATTTTAGGCTCTGCATCTCATCTGGTGTTGACATACCCCATTCAATATGGTGATAGTTGAAGTCCCATATTATTATTGGATCTTCTATTTTTGTAACCTCTATAATCTCCTGGAGAGTTTTACAATACCATCATGATCCTGGTCAGTAGTCAATTCCTACTGCTATACTCTTATTACTCAAAAATGGAATTTGTATCTATAATTCTATGGTACAGAGATTCTATGGTACAATTTGATTGATTTTACATTTTAACTATATTCAACTCAATGCCTTTTTTTTTTTTTTCAAAATACATATTCCCACCACTCCTCCAGCACTGGGACCATTTATATCATTTCTATATATTTTGTACCCTGGTATTACCAGGTCCCATTGATTATCATTGTTTCACCAAGTCTATTATACCTATACCCTCATTTAATACCAGGCATTCAAGTTCACAAATTTTGGTACATAGACTTCTGGCATTTATATACCAACCCTTATAAAAGTAGTCAATATTTAGTTGTCTTCCTTAATGTCAGGTAACTGAACGTGAAACTTTCATTTGACTGTTCTCTGAATTTCCTACCTGTATGTTATTAACTTTTATTCTCAGTCTATATCCCAGTGAAGAATTTCCTTTTATAAATCCTACACCAAAGGTTGTCTGAATTGTGTGCTCCCGGATATTTATCAGCCTTCCCCCCCCCCCCCCTCCCCCCCTCAGCCTTTTAATTTAAAAACTCTTCTGGCCTGTTTAATGTTGCGTTCCAGCAATCTGATTCCATTTTGGTTTAGCTAAAGACCATCCTTCCTGTATAAATTCCATTTTTCCCAAATGTTTCCTCAGGTAATAATAAACCTAAATTTGTCCTCCAAACAGCATCATCTCATCCATGCACTGAATGTTCTACCTGTCTAATTAGTCCTGCATGTAGAACTGGAAGTATTTCAAAAGAATGCTACCATGGAGGTCCTGGACTCTCATCTCTTGCCTAGTAACCTAAATTTGTCCTCAAGAACCTCTCTATTTTATTGATACTTACATGTATCAAGCCACCAGCTCCTCCCCAGCACTACACATAGTCAGTCTAGATGCCTTGAGAGGTTTGCAATCTTTGCACCCAACAGGTAACTCACCATGTGGTTTTTCCAGTAGGGTTGCCATCTCTCCAGCATTGAACTGGAGTCTCCAGGAATTAGAGATTAATCCTTAATTACAGATTGTGTCATGTGATGAAACCTCCAAGATTGGCAAACTTTTATCCCCCAGCAATCACAAACCCAAATATGCAGGTTTACTATAATAAAGTTTCTTTTGGGAGGTATAGGGATTTGCTTTGCTTTCTCAAGCACTGTCACCTATACTTGGTATGGCAATGTATATATATTAGAAACATTTTAGTTATGTTATCACATCAAGATAATGGATATCAGACAAAGTTAAGGGATTCCTTCTTTTCATATTATACTTCAGTACCAAATTGTGGAATTATCTAATAACCTACACTGTATACAAGACACAAGGGTGTCAGATGTCATGTTTGTGTGTCACAGAACCACTTACTTAACAGTTGTCCAGGATCAACATCAATCATCAAAATTAACATACTGACAGACAATTACGTAATGGATAATCTGTCCTTTCCTGCAGCAAATATCCATAACTTTTAAACTACTTCCCTACAGAGAGTGAAAAAGCTAAGTTACAGCCAATTCAAAAAAAGCAAAAGAAAACCCAAAACACAAAATTGGATCTCATTTTTACAGTACACAGACTCTTACCCACAACATAGATGAGAACCTGCAGCATCTCTTCTATTAATATATTGCATTGCTTTGTCAAATCCTATTGGGTTTAAAGAAAACAATTTTTAAAAAGGTTGCTGGATCAAGGAATAATGCAGTTAAATGTGAATTCCTGGCCTGAAATTAACATATGGGTTTCCACAAATGACACTGGTCCCAGCTTAAATGTTTAGAATTTACCGCTTTAATAGAAAAGTCATTATCCAACCTGAAGCATTACAGTCAAGCAAGACTGCCCGGATTACCATCTATGGGGATTAGTCCACTAAAAATATGTAATATTAACATAGTAGGAGGGAACAGAACAAGAAAAATTTTGTTAATTGAAGAGGTAGGTGAACACCCCTCCCCCCAAAACCCGTGAAGAAGTGATAGGAAAAAAACCCAAGAAAACTGCATTCAGGGGAAAAAAGATGCATGAATTTTCCTTAAAGAATCCAGAAGCATTATGCTAACACAGAATGTGGAGAGAATTACATTAGAAAGACACATTGCCTTTCTTTGATAAAATCATATGCCATTTCAATGTTAACATCTTTGAGTTGCATGGTAACTACCAAGCAATTTGGACCGAAGTACTGAAGACAGTAAAACCTCTTTTTAAAAAAAACACACACACTGAGAACAAGAAATTTTCTAATACAGATTATAAAAAAATCACTCAGCTAACCAGTGGATCACTTGTAACTTATAAGTTACTATTCTTGGTGTGGTCTTACAATTCCAGCAAAATAGCTGCAGCTAGTTTCCTGGTAGATGTTCTAACCTTAAAAGCGGAAAACTCATCAATATTTCTTTGCTGTTTACCTGGTCTTTGGTGGGTACGATCTTCCTGAAGGCACTGACGAGCTCATACCTCTGGAGTATCAGCAGCAGGAAAAGGTTTGGATCCATAAGTGATGCACCAATCTGCCAGACACCCCACATCCCAAAAACATTATTCAGAAAATTTCCAACATCACTTTTAAATCGGAAATTAAGCTAATAAATTCAGAGTTAAGTGAACAGTGAAAGCAGTTTAACATTTAAAGCACAAAATTATGCAACACACAATTTAATATTATGAAGTGTTTCAGTTGATGTTTTTGGAAATCTTCACTCATTTTCAAGCGTTGAGACATTAAAACCACATCCAAAAACAAAACTAAAAAACTTATACTTATCCTATATAAGCCACTCATAAATATATCATTTTCAACTACTAGGCAAGATAGAGAAACTGTGCTTTGGGCAAATATGAGATGCAGAAAACAGGCCAGAGCAAGGAAGTAATGACAAAAAGAAGTAGAGAATTTCTACATTATATTGCTTGTAATGCATGGCTGGGTCATTTGTGCAGTTGGTCCTATCCAAATATAGGGAAGCTTGTTATAATTTATATTGCTATATAGCATGGATTAAAATTAAAAGCAAAACCTCACAAAATTTGATGAATGAGAGAAGAAGTTTGTGTGATTGTCTTGGCAGTAACTTAAAAGGTTTCTACCTGCAGCATGATGATGTCTTTATCGTACATCTCTTCTCTACATTTAACATCCTGGTAATAGAATACCTGTGGAAACAAACAATACAAGGTTTCACTAGACAAGCTCAATAGTCATCTCAGGGATTTCTTTATATTCCCTGTACTTTTTTCCCCCCACAAAAAACACTTCAAACATTTGTTTCCAGAATTTTAAAATGAGCCTACACTGGGATACAGTGGCTTTCAAGTCTTCAGACAATCCATTACATTACTCAAACTGCACCTCATTTCAGTTTGCAGTTTTAGATTAACATGCACCCACTAAATAGGAATAAAATAAATGTAGCGTCTTCAGTGAGGAATCATAGTATAACAGAGACAGAAGGAACCTTGAGAGTATATCAAGTCCATTCCCCTGCACTTATGGCAGAAAGAGGCACCATCAAAGACCATCCCTGACAAGTGTTTATCTAACCTGTTCTGAAAAATTTGCAATGATGAAAATCCACAGTCTCCCTAAGCAATATATTCCAGTCCTTAATCACCCTGACAGCTAGGAAGATTTTCTCTAACGTCCAACCTAAACTTCCCTTTGCTGCAATTTAAGCCTATTGTTTCTTGCCCACTCATCGGAGGTTAAGAAGAAAAAATGTTCTGTCTCTTCCTTGTAACAACTTTTTAGTTACTGGGAACTGGCTATTAAGTCCCCTCTCAGTCCTCTCTTTTCCAAACTAAATAAACCCCCTCAAAGGTCACATTTTCTAGACCTTTAATCATTTTGCTTCTCTTCTCTGGAGTTTCTCCAATTTGTCCAGACCTTTCCTGAAACGTGGTACCCAGAACTGGGCACAGTATGCCAGCTGAGGCCTAATCAGTGTGGAGTAAAGAGGAAGAATTACATCTCATGTCTTGCTTACAACATTCCTGCTAATACATACCAGAATGACGCTTGTGTTTTTGTGCAATAGTGCCACACTGTTGACTATCATTTAGCTTGTGGTCCATTATGACCCTTAGATCCCTTTCTGCAGTACTCTTTCCTAGGTAGTCATTTCCCATTTTGTATGTGTGAAACTGCCTGAACTTTAGTAAGTGAAGTACTTTGCATTTATCTTTATTAACTTCATCGTCTTTATCTCAGACCATTTTGTTCAGACCATTTTGAACTACAATCCTGTCCTCTAAGCCACCTGCACCCTCTGCCAGATTAGTATAATCTCCACACCTTACAAGTACACTCTCTATACCATTACGTAAACCACTGGTGAAGATATTGGACAGAACTGATTCCTGAAAACCCCACTCATTATTCCCTTCCAGCATGGCTGAACCATTGATAACTACTCTCTGGGAACAGGAGAGGCATCTAAAAATACGAAGTGCTATAAATGAAGTGCTTGTTACTGATAACTATGAGATAACCTAGCAAGAGTCCTTGTTTGGGACTTGCAGATCTTCATTTTACATTTTTTCATGCAATGATAATTATAAGCTCAGTAATACCCTGGTATTTGCATTTTCACTTATGTTTTAAAGGCATACCAAATGAGTGTCTTCTGCATGAAGTGTATCAGCCACCCTTAGCACAAATGGGAAATGTTCGCACAAACTAGCAGGAGATAATCACTAAAATACACTATAGAGAGTACCTGGCTTATTAGGGACAGCCCATTCCTTCTCCACATCTCCGCAGCAACCTGAGCAACCAACACTAGACAGCGCAAAGGGTATTCCATTAACAACTCCACTTGGAACTGTTCCTTTAAAAAAAAAATCAAGTTAAGTGAAACTGTCAACAGATTTAACATAGTACAAATCATGAAGAATTAAAAAAAATAAAATAAATATCAACGATTTCAAGATAATCCAAAAAAAACCAAAACAAAACAAAGCGCACAAAAATGGTACTACTTAGCACAGAGCTACTTTGAACTCACTTTTCCTTTGGGTTTCCCCCTTTAAAGCTTTCTGATGTCACCAACCAAACTGAATCATGTAGGTGGTTGTGTGGGGGCCTTAGTGGGTTCAAACGGACTTCACATGTGTGCAGGGGATCTGCATTCTCTTTCCAGCATCAGGACCATTTTTATAGTGAGACAATTACTGCTCTCTATAGTGACCCGACTGATCAGTTCAGCCATGTAATCCAAACATTAGCCCCAAAACAGCCACTTTGAGGAATCCTGCTCATATTAAGAGGAAAAATAATGCAAATAGGAAAGTAACTCTGATGCAGACCTTCTAAAATTAAATCCCTCTTATGGCTGAGTCTGGCCACATCACACGTACTGAAATTCAAGAAACCCATAGAAATATTTGATCCTCTGCTAATAAAGCAGGTCCATTCCCTTTCTAACTGGAAGTCCCAGGGAACAATAATATTGTCTACTCTTTACAGACATTTTCAACATTATTTTCTGAGGAGAGAACCTGCTAAACTTCCTGAAAAATGGAAAATATAGGCTGTTCAATCCTCATGAAGTCAACAGGTAATGCAGACCAGCTCCGCAGCTAAATAAAATTCAAGAAAGTAGTAACAATTAAGTTCCAACATGATATGACATCTTTCAACTTTCTAGATGCCATTCAGGCTAGAGGACAAGGCACAAGATAGGAGACAGCACTCATAGCACTAAAAGATGTCTTCTTTATGGCAACAGACAAAGGCCATTCCTCAATAATTGCCACAATCACTGGTCTCCCTTTCTGCAAATGGTGATATTAGGGTCATGTTGCCCTCTTCTCCATCGCTGGGAAGATTCGTGCTGAATTTTGCTGAACTGCCTGCTCCTTCCTTCACAGGAAGTATTTCCAGAGTCCAAGTACAGCTTCACAACATCATGCGGCACCATGATACAATTTTCACAGCCAGGCAGATCAAGGAATCATTTCAAGATCATCACCAGGAGCTGCAGATGGTCTTTAATTGATCTGGCCACAGCCTTCAACTCCATCAACTGTGAGGTTCTGTAGAAAATCGTCTCAAAGTTTGGCTGCCCAAGCAAATTTATCACAATTGAAAGACTACAATAACCTGGTGACTGCCTCTAATCTGGCAGTAGCTCTGCCTCTGACCCTTTGTCAGCCAAACTGGTATAAAAGAAGGCTGTGTGCTAGCACCATGCTTTTCTCTATTCCCTTATCAGCTATGAAAACATTAATCCAAGAAAATCTTCCATGGGCACTGATAGCCAATATCAGACTGATGACCACCTCTTCAACTTTTCTCATCTTCAGGCCAAAACTAAAATAACATCAGCAACAATAATCAAACTCCAGTATGCTGATGATTGTAGATCTTGCTTTGAATGTGCAGCTATAACCCTTAACTGAGTCTCTGAAGCTTACAAAAGCCTAGAGCTAACTCTGAACATTTGCAAAACAAAAAGTTCTCCATCTGCCAGTCCCTGGTTAATATCAGAGGCAGTAAGGAAGATCTACACTGTCAAAAAAGAAATGGAAAATGTAGCATACTTTGCCTACCTTTGCAGCCATCCCTCACTGAGGGCAGACATAGATGTTGAGATGGAGCATAGAATCCACTGTGCCATCCTTGCCTTTGGCAAACTGTCTTGCCAGGTGTTTTATAATCTTATCAGAACACAAAATAGACTTTCAGTTTACAAAGCAGTGGCAATCCCAACTTTCCGCTGTCTCTGTGATGCTTGGATGACCTATAGAAACACCTGAAAAACCTGGAATGCCAGCACTAGCACTTTCTTTGCAAGATCCTCAACACAAAGATTATTGAGCACCAGCTGAGGTGGAATGGGCACGGTGGGCATATGCCAGATATATATGTTTATCAAAACAATTGGCGTATGGCAAACTTACCAAAGGGAAAAGGAAACAAGACCAAACAAAATGCTTTAAAAGACACCTTCAAGCTAAACAAACATCATGAGACATGGAACTGACACCACAGCCTGGAAGAACAGCAACAAAGAACAGGGATAACTGGGGAAGACTTGTTAGAAAAGGATCATTCGCTTTTGGGGAAAACCACCTTCCCTTCCCCTGGTCAAAGAAAAAATATCGGAAAGGTAAGGAAAGAGAACTATCATTCAGCAGTTGTGGCCATCCCTGTCTTCCAACACCACCTGAAAGATCTGCCAGCAATGTCAACTAAGGACAAATGAAAAATAAAACCTGTGAAAGAGAGATCATCCTCAACCCTGAGGGACAGCTGATGATGAGATAAAGCCCACATTTTACTGGTCACTCTGCTTTACCTGTCTGCAGCTTTCCATAAAGTTGATCACAACGTATTACTGACCTACTTACAACATGTCTGGAGTAAATATTGGGCACTACGATGGCTCCAACTATTCCTCTGCAACAGGACCTCAAAAGGTACCTAGATATCTCACTGCATTACTGTCATTCTTCAAAGTACACATGAAAGTATTTTAAAACTGGTAATTCACCACACATTCCAGTCCCAACAACATGCAGGTAGCATAACTCAAATGCATATCTCCTTTTCATGATGTAACTGGCACCGTCACAAGAGAGTAGTTCACAAACAGAGAACAAGCAGTTGGCTCAAACTAAACCCAAGCAAGAGTGAAGAGATGCTGGTCAGAGTATAAAATCCTGTGAAGAACTAGCTGGGACATTGGTTTCTTCTTCCATGTAAGGCATTTGCCCTACATTCCCCACTGATAAAAGTGGTGTGAATCCTTAAGGTCATTCCCAATTGGATATAATTAGGCAGCATCAGTAGTGAAAAATTACTTCCACCTGCACCTTGATAGGGAATATTACTTCTTCCTCCACAACAAGAATCTGGTCACAGTGATTCATGCTTTCCTCATATCCAGACTAAAATGCTGTAAATCCCTATCTGGATGCAAGACAGCCTCTAGCTCAGGCACGTCAAACTCAAATCCTACTGAGAGCCACACAAATGAAAACTGATAGCTTTCTGAGTCACCAAAGAAATATACTTCTATTGGAAATTTGTAATTATTTATTATTAAAGATTTTGTTTTAGGTATATTTTACAATATTTTGGCTCTTGTTTGAATATAATAATTTTAATTGAAAATGTAATTTAATATGAATTTTATTGTTTTAGAACTTTTATATTAATACAATCTAGAATTAATATTAATATAGTTCCTAAAATTTGATTTGTAACATTATTTGCTATATATAACAATTTTTCATTTAAATACAAATTTAAGGTACTTTTAATTATTTTTATATGATACATACCTTGTTTTGTTGAAAAAACCAGGGTAGACAGGGAGCTAAAAGTTGTAAGTTTGGCAGTTGCATCACCTTCTCTTTTCTCAGTTTGGTATGGGACCAAAGCAGGTACCCAGTGGAATTATTAATACTTTAAAATTAGTCACACTGATACAGGAAATCAAACACCAATTTAATTATAAATGCCTTTCTAAATTCAAAGCCATATGGGCTGTGGATAGGCATTACTGTCTTATTCACATCCTTTCCCCAGCCCAAGTTGCTGTTGCATGCAGCCTCACGATGGCAGCTCCCTTTCCAGTCTTGGGACTTTGCTGCTTCTGCCCAAGTGTGACTAACCAGTTCCCCTCCTGGACATACACCCTGGATTTCTCCTCAAATTCGGAGCCCACCTGCCTGGCATGGCTCAGCCGTGCACTTCACCCAGAGACTGACCACAAGAGCCCTGACATTACAGGATGCTGCAGAGCCACAGCATGGAATTTAAACAGCCAAGGGTTGCAGGTGGCCTGAGGTATGAGGCCAAGGAATGGTGCAAAGGGCGCCCCAGAGGCTGCTGCAGCCTCCGTGGGGTCGGGGGGAGGGAGGAAAGTAGTTTCCACTCTGTGTTGTGTGGGCCTGGCCCTGGCGCCCCCCACAGGGCTGCAGGCAGAAGAGGTGGAATCACTGTGCCAAAGCTGACTGCCAATGGGGTGGTGCACAACTTCCCCCCAACCCACCACACTCTGCAAGGGGACCTCCAACCTCCTGCCACAGCCAAATGGCAATGTTGGCTTCCCTGTGCCCCCACACAGTGCAAGACCATATATATCTGGCCCCACCATGAGGTGCATGGCACTTGTTTACCAACTTGGCAGCCCCCAACCAGGCTCTACCCACCAGGGCCCTGCCCCCCACTGCTCCCACTGGCTTCACCACGGCCACCTCCTTTGTCTTTGGTGTGTCGGCTTGGGAGGAGCTAGAGATGGCTCTGGGTCCCTGCAAGCTGTGTGCGCTGGCAGTGCTTCCTCCAATAGCAGGCAACAGTGTGGACAGCTCGTCAATGGGGAGGCAGAACTGGCTGAGCCCCAACTCCTCCCACCCCTGCCTTGCTGCAAGCCTCTCGGGGGACTGGTTGCTTGCTTGAGAACAGCAAGGTGCTAGGGGGCAGATCCTGTGTGTAATGATGGTGGCCAACTGCGCATTTTTGCCTGCGCTCCTCCCCCTACCTCTCTGCCTCTCAGAAGGACACAAAATAATTCAATCAGGACACATGCAGCCCACAGGCCACATGTTTGACATGATTGCTCTAGCTTATATAGAATGCATCTGCCAACCCCCTAAATAGGAAGGGCCACCTTAAGCTTTTCTCCCGTGTTCTGACTCCACCCACAATTCCTACAAGATGCCACTGTCTGTTCTAAACCCCTAACTTGGTCTTCGAAGTCACCAAGTCGACTCAGAGACACCAGCAATTAGGTCTCCATCAGTGATCTGCCAAGATACCTACACTCCTCAGAGACAATGCATCTTACAGAATTCAAGATTTTAAAAGTTGTAAGTAGAACATTTGCTGGAATTCAGTTGCAGAATGAACAAAAGCTGGAGGAGAAGGACCACACATACATACAGTGGTATAGTAAACTCTTTCATATCTATTACCCAAAACTCTCAAATAACCAACATTTTAACCATAAGTAAATTTTAGTTACATTTTCCCTAAGTCCAGCATACTAAAAGTAAATACAAATAAATACAGCAAATACAGTATTAAGTTTCCTTTGTACAATACTACTGTCATTGGTAAATAAAGTACTCTATATACATTTGTTTGTTTCTTAATATCTAATCTTGTTTTTCTTTAGTGATATGCATTTCTTGGTATAGCTCTCTATTATCCAAAACATCTGAATATCCAGCCCCCTCCTGGTTGTGGGGCTGACAGGTATGAAAGAGTTTACTGTAATTTGATTCCTATTCTGTGCATCCTTTAATAAGTGAAAATACTAGCACATATTATTAAAACACTCTAAATTAAAACTTCCAAGGAAAACTTCCTCAAAAACAATTTCATTAATCAGTGCAGAAGCAGTTTTAAAGCTATACTGGCCTATTTGTACCCTGACAGACTGAGATTATCAGGGAAGGTCCAATGCATTCCGACATGTTTCTCCTTGCCAATGAACAGGAGGTTGGCTTTGACTGCCAGGGCAAACCCTACATTAGCTTTGCCGTGGATCACCATCTGCAAGGTGTCCTCTGCATCCCTCAATGTTTGCTGAAGGGTCTGAATGGTGTTGCTAATTTTATCAGCTTAGTCAACAAGGCATAACTGGGATGAATCCCAGCTCAGCTCCATATTTGACTCAAGAGTGTGCTCACTGAGAAGGTGATGGATGCCCAGGTGTGGGAGACAGCATATTTTCGAACAGAAAGGCTTATTCATGCTCTGTCTCAGGAATTGAGCCATACAGCCCTATACAGTCTTGGTGCAGGGCACAAGGATGCTCAGGACAAATGACCAGGTCAAACAGGCACTACTGTTATAAATCTCCAGTAAAAGACACAGATGGTATAAAGCGCATTTGAACTGGACCACCCTTGAGGACACTCTTGAAGAACAGTTAATTACTACAAAAATTGGAACAATAGAAAACATACTTCAAAGTTCTGCTAGTTTAGTACCATTGGTCCCACTACCGTGGAAGGATTTTACCAGGCACTGAATCAAAAACTATAGTGGTACAAAACCAAGAACACTGAAGGAAAAAGAAAGGTTACTCACCGTAGTAACGGTGGCTCTTCGAGATGTGTCCCCGTGGGTGCTCCACATTAGGTGTCGGGCTCGCCCGGCGCCACAGATCGGATCTTCCAAGCAGTTTCTGCCGGACAGCGCATACGCCGGTGCGCGCCGCTCCCTTGCACGCTCCTGGCCACGTGCGCGATCTGGTCCCCGCCAGTTCCTTGACCAACCGCCCCGGATGCTCCTGCAAAACACTAAACAGAGATCCGAAGCGGGGAGGATGTGTGGGTAGTGGAGCACCCACGGGGACACATCTCGAAGAACCACCGTTACCACGGTGAGTAACGTTTCTTTCTTCTTCGAGTGTCCCCGTGGGTGCTCCACATTAGGTGACTACCCAGCAGTAACCCAAGATAGGAGGTGGGTAATCGGATCATGTACAGCTTGTCCCCGAGAGGACCGCTGTCGAGAGACGGGTATCCTCTTGGAATACCCTGTGAAGGGCGTAGTGCTTGGCGAAGGTGTCATAGGATGACCAGGTCGCCGCTCTGCAAATGTCCTTTAGCGCAACGCCCTTGAAAAAGGCTGTTGATGCCGCCACCGCCAGAGTGGAGTGAGCCCTGGGCGGGGCCAGTAAAGGAGTCTTCTTGAGTTCGTAGCACATTTTTATGCAGGATACAATGTGCTTCGAGATTCTCTGCGAAGAGAGACCTCCTTTCGATTTGGGAGCGAGAGAGACCAGGAGTCTATCCATTCTCCGGATACGCTTGGTCCTGTCTATATAGCAGGCCAGCGCCCTCCTCACGTCCAGGAGGTGTAGGCGCGCCTCTTTGTTAGAGTTATGAGGCTTTGGATAAAACGAGGGTAAAACAATAGGTTCGTTAATATGAAACTCTGAAGAAACCTTAGCAACAAAGGCTGGATGCAGCCGTATGGTTACCGCCTCCTTGGAAAAAAACAGTGCAGGGTAGCGTTGCCATAACTGCCGCAAGCTCGCTCACCCTGCGAGCTGACGTGATTGCGAGAAGGAAGGTCGTCTTTATCGTAAGGAGGCGGAGGGAAACCGTGGCCAAAGGCTCGAATGGTGGTCCCGTTAGTGCATTAAGCACCAGGTCCAAGTTCCACGAAGGTGGAAGCGGTTTCCGAGGGGGGTATAGGTTTACCAACCCTTTGAGGAACCTGGTTACCATGGGATGGGCGAACACCGTGTGCCCTTCCTCTTCGTGTCTGAACGCCGAAATGGCGGCGAGGTGGACCTTTAACGAGGATAGTGAGAGTCCTCCTCTCTCGAGGTCCAGTAAATACTCTAATATTACAGGTATAGGCACCGAAAGGGGGGATAGCTGTTTGGTAGAACACCATGCCATGAAGCAAGTCCATTTCTGCTTGTAGGTCTTCCTGGTGGAAAGTCCTCCTGCTACTTTCTAGGACTTGTTGCACTTCCTCCGTACATGTGCTCTCTATGGAGCTGAGCCATGGATTAACCACGCTTGTAGTCGCAGGCCTTGGGGGTGCGGATGCACTATGGACCCCTGGGCTTGCATGAGCAGATCCGGCAGCACCAGAAGGGGCATCGGTGGACGGTCCGACATGCGCAGGAGTAGGGGGAACCATTGCTGTCGATCCCACGTTGGGACTATCAGGATCATTCGGGCTCCTTCCCTCCTGGCTTTCTGCAAGACTTTGTGGATCAGCACTGTGGGAGGAAAAGCGTAAAGCAGGGGGGCCCTCCACGAGATCGCAAATGCGTCCCCCAGGGACCGCCATCCCACTCCTGCCCTGGAGCAGAATCGTAGGCACTTCTTGTTGTGTTGAGTGGCAAACAGGTCTATCTGGGGAAAGCCCCATGCGTGAAAAATCGGTCGTAGCAGATCGGGACGGATCTGCCACTCGTGCGTGAGTGCGAAACGCCTGCTCAGCTGGTCTGCCTTCACATTGTGAGCGCCTGGAAAGTACGAGGCTTTCAAGGTTATATTGTTGGCGATGCACCAGTTCCACAACTGGACTGCTTCCGCACATAAGGCACGGGACCGAGCTCCTCCTTGCCGATTTATATAAAACATGGTGGAGGTATCGTCTGTACTGATCCCGACTACTTTGCCTTGTATATGGTCTCGAAAGTGTCTACAGGCGTTGAACACTGCTCTGAGCTCCAGTATATTTATGTGCAGTGACTGTTCCGTGGAGGACCACAGTCCTTGCGTCACCTCTTCGCCCATGTGTGCTCCCCACCCTATGAGGGAGGCATCTGTTGTAAGAAAAACCGATATTTGTGGTTGGTGGAAGGGTACCCCTGTTAGCAAGTTCTTGGGGATTACCCACCATTGCAGGGATTTGCGCACCTCTGTTGCAGGCGACACCACCCTGTGAATGGTGTGTGCTGCCGGTTTGTATACGCTCGCCAGCCAGTGCTGCATTCTGCGCATATGTAACCTGGCGTTCTGTACTACGAACGTCGCTCCATGTGGCCCAGCAGTTGTAAGCACGTCAGAACCGGCACCGTAGGGCTGAAGGTGATGACTTGCACAAGGGAACCGATGGCCCGAAAGCGTGTCTCTGGTAGATGCGCGCTCGCTGTAATAGAACTTATGTAGTGCCCCTATGAACTCTATGTCCTGTGTGGGGTCTATCTTTGATTTTGCCAGATTGATAACCTGGCCCAGTGAAGAGAACGTGCCTGCTGTGATGCGTATCATGTGTAGTACCTCTTCCTTCGAGGCCCCTTTGAGTAGGCAGTTGTCCAGATACGGGAATATAAATACCCCGTCTGTGCAGGTAGGCTGACACCACTGCCAAGGTCTTGGTGAAGACTCTGGGGGCTGAGGAGAGGCCAAACGGTAGGACCTTGTATTGAAAATGTTCTTTGCCTACCATGAACTGGACGAATCGTCGGTGAGCCGGATGGATAGTTATGTGAAAATACGCGTCTTGTAAGTCGAAGGCTGCGAACCAATCTCCATCATCCAGTGCCGTAAGGATGGAGGTGATTGTCATCATCTGAAAGCGTTGCTTGCGCAGGTACTGGTTGAGGCCTCGAAGATCTAAGATGGGCCTCCAGCCTCCTGTCTTTTTCTCCGTGAGGAAGTACCTCGAGTAGAACCCTTTCCCTTGCAGTTGCTCCGGCACTCTTTCCACTGCCCCTATGAGCATGAGATGGTCTACCTCCTGCTTGAGCCTCGCTACGTGGGAGGCCTCCTGGAGGTGGGGCCTGGGTGGAGGTCGTGGCAGTGGGAGCGACTGGAAGGGGATGGTGTACCCCGTGTCTATGATCTCCAGCACCCATTTGTCTGTGGTGATCCTTTGCCACTGGTCGTAGAATGGTCGGAGGCGATGGTGGGATAACAGCTTCAGATGACCTTGTGCGATGGTAGTGATGGCGCAGCCCTGGATCTGTGTGTCAAACTTGTGGCCTTTGGCCCTGCCCCGAGGACGCATGGCTCTGTTGGGAACGTTGCCTGGGAGTTCTGTACTGCTGGTGCTGTTGATGTCGCCCTTGCTCGCAACCCCTGTGGTACTGGGGACACTGTGGCTGGTACTGGTTCCGTCTTTGTTGAGGGTAGTACTTTTTCTTTCTGTATGGAAGGGTGTAAATCCCCAGGGTCCTAAGTGTGGCTGTTGAATCTTTACTGGAATGAAGGACCGGGTCAGTTGATTCAGCAAACAGCTTCTGCGTGTCGAAGGGAAGATCGATGATCTTTGCCTGCAAATCCCTCAGTATACCCGAAGTCTGGAGCCAGGACTCCCTTCGCATCACCACTGCCGTAGCTGTGGAGCGTGCTGCTGTGTCCGCAATATCCAGGGCGAGCTGAACTCCCGTCCTCGAGGCCGCGTAGCCTTCTTGCACGATGGCCTTGAGCACCGGTTTCTTGTCCTCTGGAAGCGAGTCCATGAGGGAGGTTAACCTAGTGTAGTTGTCGAAATTGTGGTTCGCTAGATGCGCTGCGTAATTTGCCATTCACAACAGTAGTGTGGAGGAGGAGTAGACCTTTCTGCCGAACAGCCCTAGCTTCTTGGCATCTTTGTCTGTTCCCACTGCCTTGAATTGAGATGTCTTTGATCTTTGTTGCGACGACTCTATCACCAAGGAATTTCGTTGTGGGTGGCTGAACAGGAACTCCATGCCCTTCGCCGGCACGAAGTATTTCTTGTCCGCTCTCTTGTGGACAGGCGGAATAGTCGCAGGGGTCTGCCATATCGTAATGGCGGATTCCAAGATTGCTTCGTCAAGCGGTATTGCTATTTTGGAGGAGGCCGGAGGTCTCAGATTTTTGAGGAGCTTATGGTGTTTCTCTTGCACCTCTGCTGTCTGGATGCCTTGTGTGAAAGCCACCCTTTTAAACAGTTCTTGAAACTGTTTGAGATCGTCCGGAGGATGGTCGTCCCCCGGGGCCATAGCCTCGTCTGGGGAGGAGAGAGAGGAACCACTAGGATACACCTCTCTGGACCCTTCCGGTTCCTGTTGGCGATGGAACATCCGCTCGCTGGAAGCTTGCGAGGGAAAATCTCGGGGTTCCATAACCAGTTCCCCCTGAGATACTTGAGTCTCTGTCCCCGTTCGCCATTGCCCTCGGGGATACGGGACCGTCTGTGGGGATCCTTCCCTGGTAGAATGCCGGTGGTGTCTGTGCCCCGCGTGATAGGGACGACCATGGCAGCATGGGCACTGTTCTTGGGAAGGTGACCTGGACCACTCCCTTGGTGCGTACCCCCTGCGTCTGGGGGAGCGAGATCATTGAGAGACATGGGACACTGGAGAGAGCGATTTGTGATAGTACTCCAGCGGCTCAAACCCCAAGAAGGGTGAGGGTGGTCCCAGCCAGGGCGAGGTTGGTTGTAAAAACGGAGATGGGGGCTCCGGGTAGGCTAAGGGGGACCCCTGCCTTCTAGTTGGAGTCCGCAGCATGAGCGGAGGGCTGAGAGAAAGCAACTCTGCAGCCCCGTCTGGAGAGAGGCTGCGGTGCCTTGTTTTCTGTGCAGCCTTCCCCCTCCCTTCAGGGGGTGGCTCCGCCCCCTGACATGCAGGGGATCTCGGCCCCGTCCACGCCGCACTCGGCACACTCTTGGGCGGTGCCGCGCGGGCAGTGTCCTCCGGCGCCTGCAGGCTGCGTGCCTGCGCGCTCTGCACCGCCGGTTCCCCGGGGGTCGGTGCCGCTGCCTGCGGTGCTGCCGATACCGGCGCTTGTTTAGCCGCCGCCCTGCCTGCGGTGCGGGGCGGCTCTTTGATCATCGGAGGCTGAGCCGCCTCCACGTGGCTCTCCGTGCCGCCGCTGATCACCTGTTGCTGCGGCTGGGGGATGTGCGCTCCTCCCGTCCCGCTCGCTGTTGCTGCCGGCAGGGATCGGGTTGGGGAAACTTTCCTCCGTTTTTGCACTGATGGGGTGAGGGAGGCAGCTTTCCTTTTATGGGCCCCAGAGGGTCCCTCCTGCTGCGGCCGCTCCGGCATGTCTGGCTGGAGGGCTTTGTCGAATAGCAGCATTTTAAGCCACATCTCCCTGTCCTTCCTTGCTCTGGCTGTTAATTTTGCACAGAAGGAGCATTTCTGCGTGACATGGGACTCCCTAAGGCACCTTATACAGTGACTGTGCCCATCAGACGCTGGCATTGCCTCTCGGCAAGACTCACATTTCTTGAATCCTGAAGAGGACATTGTTGGCGAGTCTTTTAGTTGTTAATGGGGTACTTAGCACCTTCTCTGTGCTGTTTTTCCCCCTCTCGGATAGCCTGCTGCAGCAGGAGGGCTAACGGCCCTAGGCTCCTGGCCTCCGGTGCTCCGCTTGTTACTAGGACTGGACTGAATTCCATCCCGCTTATTTTTTTTTTTTTTTTTTTTTGAAAATAACAACTGGCTAACTTAACAATAGATTAAGAACTTGAAAACTTTAAAGAAAACAGCTAAAAACCATTGAATACGCTAACTTGGCCGTAGCCTAGTCGGATTCCGTCTGCAGCCGATGGCGGTTAAGAGGAACTGGCGGGGACCGGATTGTGCACGTGGCCAGGAGCATGCAAGGGAGCGGTGCGCACCGGCGCATGCGTGGTCCAGCAGAAACTGCTTGGAAGATCCGATCTGCAGCGCTAGGCGAGCCCGACACCTAATGTGGAGCACCCTAATGTGGAGCACCCACGGGGACACTCGAAGAAGAAGTAGTAAGTGTTCAAACCATACAACAGATAATATCTCTTGAGAAAGAGAATAGTTCGGACTGAGTCACAACAGCAACACATAATCCCATACAAATAGACTTGGGATCAGATGTCATTTAGGAATTTTAAGTTGATAGACACAGAACAGTTGACATGTGGGATAGTATTTTTTTTCCAGGAAATAAATTCACCCCAGAGGTCTTAGTACTCTCTCTTGAAAATTAGTAATGCCTCTAAAGGTAAGGCTGTATGTCCTTCCCTCCCTGTAATGTTGATTTAGTGCAGAAGATCTCTAGGGAGCTCTCTGCTATTCAACAATAAACCAAACCAACCATTTATTTTACCTATACAGCAATTTGTTCTACTAAACTATTAGAAAGTATTCAACTATCTTTTTTCTTGCCTCATCATTAAGATGCTCACCATAACGTAATTCAGCAAAAAAAGCCAAGCCCAGTTACCATCTGAAGCAGACACTTACAGAAGGCACAAACTCCTGCAGCCTTGAGATTGCTCCAGTCTTGCTTAATCGTACATGTAGGCCTGTAGAACAAAGGGGATGGCAAGTCACCATAAATCAAAGGCAATCAAGTTGGCTTTTCAATCAATCAGATTATAAATGTTAAACCAAAGTATTACAAATCTGAGACAAAACTGCCAAGCTATAAGCAGAGTTTGCTAAAGAGTATTCACAAAATTATGATTTCTTGATTAAGTGACAACCTGTGGTCACATATTACACAATTATAAGTTATGATACAAGTCGCCTTTGTGGCCAATGCAGTGACAAGAAATTGTTTAGAAACAGCATCTGGTTTCATCTGAGCTTTAGGGAAAGCAATAGATACTCATTGCAGAGGTCCTTCATTTTCAACCTAAAGATCTGCACTGGTACGAAAAATGGTCTTTTTTTTTTTTTATTGGAGTGGAGGAATGAGGAGAGGAAGGAGGGATCATGCTGACGGCAGTAAGACACAGGGAAGTGACCGACACCTCTGAACTCTTTTTCCTTCTCTTCAGATAGCTTCTCAGCAGCATAGAGCTAAAGGATGGTGATGGTCAAGAAGATTGTGTAACTTTGCCGTTTGCACACAACCTAAATGTAGGAGGAAACTTGCCTCAAAACTAAGTTTGATAGGATAAGGCTATCTGGCTTATAAACCCTGTGATAAGGTTAAGACAGTGCAAATGGTTGGTGCACAAATTGCCCTGCTGCCCCACAAAGTCCATGTAAGACTAAGTTCATCAATTCACGATTTATGGGAAATTTAAATAATCAAGGCAATAAGGACCAGGAATTTTGGAATCCACATATATTATCATTAAGTGTTAGCCCAATACTTCATGGCTACCATGATTATAATACAGTAAACTCTTTCATATCCAGCAGCCCAGGGACTGGGAGGTTGCCAGATACTGAAATATTCTGGATAATAGAGAGGTATACCAAGCAATGCGTAACACTAAAGAAAAAGAAGATTAGATATTAAGACACCAACAAAATATATGCACAGTACTTTAACAAAAACAGTAGTATTGTACACTGTAAACTTATACTGTATTTACTTTCATTATATGCTGTACTTACGGAAAATATAACTAAAATTTACTTATGGTCAAATGCTGGTTATTAGAGCATTCCGGATATGAATTCCAGATATGAAAGAGTTTATTGTAGCATTATCTCAAGTAGTTTGTTGTGCAAATTCATGCAGAATCTGCAGACTGACCATGAATGACCAGTTGGTGTTTGGATTTGAATAAGAGATTGCTAGATTGGATATTATACACTCTATAGACTAATTACTGCCTCCTGGAGTCTCCCTCTCACAGTGAGGGACCCGTTCTGAGGATCTACAATGAGAAGTTAAAGTGCTCTCATGCACAGAGCATTTCATTCTCCTAAAATTCAGAGTTTTCCATCTACAGTCCATGTAACCCAAAGGATTCAGTTGAGCGTCTCTTGGTCTGTCTATATGCTACTTCCTTACTTTGAAGGAAGGATGGTAAGAAGGGTGTTGGGAGTTTATTAATGAAGTGCTGTGGTGCGTATGCAGCACTGCATTAAGCAAATTCCTCCCACCCCTGTGGCAACTTTGAAGTTTTAAACGTTGAACTGCTGGCTCACGTCTAGCTGTGGCTCACCCACCAGTACTTCGAAGTGCCTGGTGTACTTCAAAGTCCCTTCAAAGGCAAAATGTTGAGGTGTAAATGGACTTTGAAGTACCCCGGGCACTTCGAAGTACCAGCAGGTGAGCCACAGCTAGATGTGAGCTGGCAGTTTGAAGTTGCCGCAGGGGGTAGGGGGGAATTTGCAAGAGATTAAACAACATACCTGTTGGATAAAAAGAGGAGGTGAAATATGAAACTTCAATTACAAAAAGCAATTCAGAAAGTAACATATGTGGAGACTCACCTGCAAGTGTCCTGGACAGTGGTAGGTGTATGCTGACAGGATCTACTGACACTCTGTAACGTTTGCTTTCCAGAGTGTGGCCACATAAGTGAAACACTGTCTTCTCCCGTGAATGGCTACTTGTGCTGCACCTCATCACAGCTGCATGGCATTCTTTGTAAGCCTCCAGCAACAAGTCTTCCTAGAATTGAAAAGATTTATAAGCAGATCAATAAAGAAAAGCCACACAAAAATACACCCAACATCCTCCTGCCAGTTGTTTTCATTATTTAATGAGGTCACTAAAAATCAATTAATTTTTTCCTTAGTGCATATGCACATAGTAGTGCATATGTAAAAAACTACAGAAAACTATATATTACTCATTATGATTTATCTGCATAAGTCCCCACCCCCATCAGAAAATCTAGTTTAAATCAAATTGAGGGAAAATGTTGGTTTCTATAAAAACTTTTGAATTTGACTGTAAAATCTGAAACGAAATGGTGTTTCAAATCCACAACTGAACATAAACATTGCCTTTTTTCCCCTCCCTTAAAATCTCATTTAGATTTGATTCTGAATTCTCCCTCTGCCTTTTCAACTCCTTCTCTTCCTACACCACTAAATAAATTCAGACAAAGAGCAATAGGCCCATATGCTCTGCATCTTTTATTGTACACCAGCAGACTATTTCCAAACTCCACTGTTTGAGAAATCAACTTTTTCCTGATCAAATATGTTACATATCAACTTTAGGTGAGTTTAGTTTTAGGTGAGTTATAAATCTGTGAGAATAGGAGGTTACAATGGAAATGTTTAACAGACTTGATTATGGTGGTGTTTAATATCAGGTACAGCTATAACTCATACAGATTACTATAAAATAGTGTCTAAACATAACTGTTCCCTTACTAGGTTCCTGTACCATACCCACTTTGGTATCAGATTATATTATTACCCACAAGAGGAACTTTAAAAAAAAAATCCATTCATAGATTGGTTTTAAGATGATGAACTGTGAGGTTTTGTATTGTACTATAATGCACCTTTACAGAAAAACTTATAAACAATATAGTCCACAAACAATATTTCCTTACATCAGAAGCACACCACTCTTGGAACATGAAAAGAATGTTCTTCAGCTGAATCTGGATAGCAATAGCTGCTTCCCAATCTGGGTCCACTTCAATATGTTGACCAATCTGTCTTTGTATTTCCTCCATCCCCTACAATGAAGGGATCCATAGAATATTCACCAAGTGATCAAATACTTAAATAACAGAAAATCCCATAAAACAAAAATCTACGCTGTTCACAGATGGGTAAACTGGTACAGTGTTACTTTTGCCTTCCACCCACCCAAGATACAGGTTTGAGAATTGTGATCTCAGTTTTGTGCCTGCAATATGGAGAATGTTACCATGGAGAGTACTATGTGAAAAAATAACAGAAATATACTAGTATCTTTGGAATAGTGCACTAAGAAAAAAATATACTGTACCTGCATGCAAGTCAGAATCCTCAGGAAAGACTGGAACCCTTCCAAAAACCGTACCCTCAGTTTGTCTGTCCATACTGTAGGCTTACTGATTAAAATATACCTGTCCAAAAAATGGTATCTCATAATTTCGAATTTTCTTTTGCCCATACAAATATGTAGAGTGTTTTCAAATTCATTGGCTTAAGTCACTATCACACTCATCAAATCATACCACTCTATCTCAAAAACTTTCAGTAAGACTTCCCAAATTAGCAGAGGTACAAGCAATAGGATTCTATTGTTTGGAATTACTAGAATTTGAATACAAATGTATTTTAGGTTTTAAGTGGCTTATTCTTCAACTAATTAATCTAGTGTATAAAAGTAACTGTGAATCTCTCAGGATTTGAAGTACTATGCAAATGTAGATTATTATGAAGTTTTGCAAGGCAAAAAGATTAAATTTCCTAAACCACGTTGGCTGCACGGGTATACTTTTGAATTATCATGTTTCTTATCTACAGAGTTAGTTTAAAAAAATGCTTGAGAAATGGGAGTTGTCAGGAAAATTTCATCAACATTTGTCTTATTTTTCCCCAATTTACACCTTTATATTTTCATAAGATCATTTACCAAGATGATGTGGTTACTCATCTTGGGCAATAATGATGCTTCTTCAAGATGCATGTCCCTGCGGGTGATCCACCCTGGGTGTTGGTGCATCCTCACGCCAGCGCTCAGAGATTCCTCTATAGCTGTGGTTTCCCACGCCACACAGGAGGTAGTGCCTCCTGTGCTATGTGGTATGTGCATGTGGCACAGGTCCCCCATTCCTTCTCTACCCTACCAAACAGAGCAGGACACTCCAAAGCAGGAAAAAGAGGGAGGGAAGCACAGCACCCACAAGGACACACATCTTGAAGAACCATCATTACTGCACAAGGTTAGTAACTTCCTCTTCTTCTTCAAGTAGTTTTCCTGTGGATGCTCCACTCTGGGTGACTATAAAGCAGTAGTAAGACTTGGTGGGTTTGGAGCCCAGTAACAATTACAGTCACAGAACAGCTTGATCCACTTGAATGGAGAAACCAGTGGAGGATGAAAGAGTGTAGTGCTGTGCAAATATGTTGCTAGAAGACCACGTTGCCACCTTGCATATGCCTGTAAGGGGTATGTTCTTGAGAAAGGGGGTGGTGGAAGACACAGCCCTGCTACAATGGGCAGTGACAGCACATGGAAGCTCTTTCTGGCGAAGTGCATAGCAGGTGCGGATACAAATGGGAGAACCACTTGGACAGTCATTGAGATGAAACAGGCAGGCCCTTGGATCAATCTGCAAAAGATGGGAAGAGCCTAGGAGACTTGCACCAAGACTTTGTGCGATCACTGTAGAAAGCCAATGCCCAAACATGCAGAGTCTGTCACACTGCATGAGCAGAAGCAGGATCAGGCTTTGGGAAGGACACAGGTAAGTGGACAAGGTCAGTGATATGAAATGGAGAGGGAACGGCAACTTCAGGAGGCATTTGAGTACACAGTTAAGGTCCCAAATAGGGACCAGAGGGCATATTGATGGAATGGTGTTTTGCAGACCAGTCAGAAAACGTTTGGTGATAGGATGGGTGAGGAAGAAGATCCCTTCCTCTGCTTGGGGAAATGCCACCAATGCCAGAGCATGCATCTGGACAGTACTGAGGTCTAGGCCTGACTCATACAGGTGCAGCAGGCAGTCAAGGTGTGAGGAGGCACAGGATGATTAGCACCCAACAACTGAGAGAACCATGCCCACTTATAAAGGTAGGATTTGAGGGTGGTCTCCCACCCGCTGTTAATGAGAATCCATTTCACCCCCTCAGAGCATGCAATCTTGTCACTCTGGAAACATGAAGGAGCCATGCATGGAGACGCAGACTGAATGTATTGGGGTGAAAGTTGTGGCCGAAGTCCTGAGACAAAAGGTTGCAGCAAGGAGGACAGGAATACAGAGTTGCCACTGACATCTGGTACAGGTAAGGATATCAAGTTTCTATCGGCCACATCAGGGCCATCAGGATGAGGCAAGCCTGATCCAGTCTGACCTTGAACAGAAGCTCATGAATCAAGAGAAGGGGAGGAAACATGTAAACAAGGGGCGGGTCCCATTTGATGGAGAAGACATCCCCAAGTGAGTGTCTTCCCAGATCATCTTTGGAGCAATAGTGATGGCACTTCCTGTTGACTTGGGTCACAGACAGGTCTATGCACGGCTGGCCCCCAAAGCTGGAACACATGATTGAGGGCTACCATGTTGATTTCCCACTTCTGCTGATTGCTGACAGAGAATGAGGGCATCTGCAGTCGTGTTCAGTACCTGGGGCGATATGTGGCCACTTGAGTAATGTAGTGCTGAAGGCATCAAGTCCACAGTTTTATAGCTTCTGTGCACAGGGATGGGGCACAAAGCCCACCCTGATGGTTGATACAGTGCATGCAAGGTTGTGTCATCTGTGAGGATGCTGACTGACTTGTACATGAAATGCCTCTGGAAATGCCTGCAAGCAAAGCAAACCACTCTGAATTCCAGAAGATTTATGTGGCGTGCTCGCTCAGTGAAGGACCATTTGCTCTGGACCATAAGGGAACCAAATGGGCCCCCACGTCCCATAAGGGGTATTTGTAGTAAGGGTAATAGATGGAAGTGGTTGGTAGAACAGCAACATTGTCTGGACATGTCCACCACTGAAGGGAAGCGAGAACACGCAGCGGAACCGACCAGGATTTGGACAGTGGGCCCCTGGCTGGGGAGCAGCACATGGCCAGCCAGGACTGTGAGCACCTCATGTGTTGTCTGGCCAGCTTGACTATGTAAGTGGTGGCAGCCATGTGACTCAGCAGTTTGAGGCACATGTGCACCAGAATGGTTGGAGACAGTCACACCATCAGGATGAAATTGTGCAGGAGCTGGAAGCTTTGAACTGGGAGAGTGGCCCTGGCAGTGGTAGTGTTTATGTGAGCCCCGATGAACACTGGGGACTGTACGGGTTGAAGTGTGAACTTCTTGTGTTTATGTGGAAGCCCAGGCTGAGCAGGCAGTCTGTGGTGACTCTCACCATACAAAGGGCCTCCAAAAACGCTGGCCCTGTTATGAGGCAATCATCCAGACATGGGAAGATGATCACCCTATGACAATAAGGTGGGCGGCCACAACTGCCAGGATCTTGGAGAACTGTGGAGAGCCGGAACAGGAAGACCTGGTATTGGTAGTTGGGGGACCCCACCGTAAAGTGAAGCAAGCACCTGTGCGCAAGGTGGATTGTGATGTGGAATTAGGCATCTTGTAAGTTAAGAGTTGAGAGCCAGTAGTCTCTGTCCAGGGCTGGAGTAATAGTTGCGAGAGTCGTCATCTTGAATCATTGATAGAGAATGTATTTGTTGAGCCTCCACAGGTCAAGGATGGGCCTTCCCCCCACTTCCCCACTATTTTTCTGAGTTACGAAGTATGTGGAATAGAATCCCCTGCCCTGAAACTCCACTGGGATTGGCTCAATGGCACCCAGATGATCTGTACCTCTTGTTTGAGCAGATGCTTGTGAGAAAGGTCCCTGAAGACAGACAGGGTAGGGTGTGCACGTTGGGGAGGGGAGAGTAGAGGTGAGCAGGATGGAATGCCCCAGGCCACCAGACCCAGGACCCATTTGTCTGAGGTAACAGCAGCCCAGAGGTGGAAAAAAAGGTGGAAGCAGTGGTTGAATGAATGGAGACCAGACTGTGTGGCAGCTGGAATAGGAAGACCTCCCAGGCTCCTGACCAAACCCTCAAAACGTCTGCTTAGGCTGTTGAGGGTGGGATGTCACAGACTGTTGAAGAGGTTATCGGTGAGGTTTTTGCCACTAGGATCTGTGCTGCTGGCAAGGTTTCAAGCATTGTAGATATTGCTTGGATGGCTCTCACGGTCATTGATATGGAGCCAATGAGCCTGCTTTAATGAGTGGGGCACGGGGGTTGTGTGTGCATTCCCAGCAAGCACAGTGTGGTTCAAGAATCCTTTATCGAGTGCAGGACCTCGTTCATTTTCTCCACAAATAGGTGTTTGTTGAAAGGGAGGTCCTTCACCTTCTGCTGTTGGTCTTTGGGGAGCCCAAAAGGTTGGCGCCATAACAGAGGCTGTGACTCTAGCCACTGTGTCTGCCAGGTCCATTGTGGACCGGAGCACCATCTGGGTGATGGTGTGTGCTTCGTGTATTTCATTCATGAGGGCCGGGCATTGCTGCTCAGGTAAGGAGGAAACCAGTTCTTGCAGTTTGGAATAGTTAAGATGGTCATAGTGAGCCAGTATAGCTGCATAGTTCACCACCCACAGGAGCAACATGACTGAACAAAAAAAAAAACAACCTTTGCATCCCAGGATGTCCCAATTCTTGCTTGTCGTGTCCCGAGGAGTGGAATAAAAGGACTTGGTTTTGTTATGGATGGTGCTCACAACAAACGAGTTTAGTTGTGGATGGGTGAACAGTAACTCTGCATCCTTAGAGGCCACAGAAGAGTGTTTGTTAGCCCTCTTGTTGGTGAAAGGAATGGATACTGGTATCTACCAAATGACATTTGTAGGGTCCATTATGACTTTGTCCATAGGCATCGCAATTCTGGAGAAGGTGGGAGGCTGCAGGGTGCGGAGAAGTCTATACTGTTTGACTGGTACCTCCTGCAGGTCCTTCCCCTAAGCCTGGGACACCCACCAAAATAGCTCCTGAAAAGCCTGAGAGTTGTCCGTAGGGGGAGATGAGATGGAGATTACTGCACCATCTGGTAAGATGAGGAGTGATGCAGTGGGGACCTGTCTTCACCCTCCAACAGGGAATCCTCAGCCTCAGAATGCTGAGATGGTGGATATGTTGCCAATGTGGTGGGCTGCAGGGAGACAGGGCAGTCTCTGGACACAACCGATGGTGCTGATGGAGCACGAAAGCAGAGCAACTATGCCTGCCAAGGTGACCCTTGAGCTGGTTCTTGCTGATATGGGTAGTGGTGTGCATGCCACGGTGGGGTGGCTGTGGGTAAGCCGTGGTAGGCAGCACATCTTCCCAGTTGGAGTGCATGAAGCTCAAGTGCTGTGACGAAAAGATACACCTGGGATGGGTGGTTTGTCTCGAGTCAGGCAAGAATCTGAGCGTATAGATGAACACGGGCATGGGTGCTGCATCATATGGTGCGGCGAGTTGGGTGGTGCCAGTGCCATGCGTGCCCTCTGTGATGAATCTCTGCAGTGCCTGTTGGATACAGTGCCACACTCTGGTGCTGGGGGCTTCAGTGAAGCAGTGTCTCGGTGCCACTTCAACACCTTGTCCAGCGCTGCCCTGGACTTGCACGGTGCTGAGTCTGGTGCCTCATGTGAGCAGCACAGAGATTTGGAGCAGTGCCGCCCATGCTCCAATTCTGGCACCAAAGGCAGAGTCTTAGTTTTTGAGGCCTCCTTACGCCCAGGAGTAGAGGTGGCCAAAGCTGGCAGTGCTGATGGCATCGGAGGTGCCAAATGCTGGCGGTTTGGTTCTGAGCGCACCCGCTTTAGCAGTGTCAGCTTAGACGGTTCTGGGGAAAATCGCAGCAATCTTTTCAACTGGCGTGGACCGTGAGGATGGCGCTGGAGAAGGGCCTGCCTTTGAGGCTGGAGTGCTGACCAAGGTTGAGAGAGACGCAGAGTCTGTACCCTTGGTCTCCTGTGCTGGTTTCTCAGTGGAGGGACTTTTCATAAAAGTAAGTCTTGAGCCTACTGAGGCTGGGGCAATGGGTGCAGGATTGGGTTTGGTGACACTTAATGCAGGACGTGTGGCTATCGGAGGCCAGCATGGCTTCCTAGCATGTTCTGCATCGCTTGGAGCCTGGCATGGTGATGATGCACCAACTAATTCTAATACTAAGCTTAACTTTTTTTTTTTTTTTTTTTTTTTTTTTTTTGGGCTTTTGTGAATTTTAATAGGAGAAATAACTTAGATAGGGAGAGCAAACACTAAGTAAGTAATTAACTTTTCTTTGTCTTTTAGCGAGCGAGTGAGAGGGAAGCTCCGTCAGCAGCTCAGGACGGTAGAGAAGGAACTGACGTGCATGCCAGATAGCACAAGGAGGCACTATTGCACATGGGTGGCATGGGAAACCATGGCTACGTAAGAGTCCCTGAGCACCAGCGCGAGGATGCACTGACACCCAGAGTGGAACACCTCCAGGGACACAACTTGAAGAAGAATTGGATTTTTACCAGCTCTAGTTATCTGTGGTGCCACTTCAGATTTCTGAATACAAACAACTCAGCTTATTTTAGCATTGATAACAGGAAAAGAAAAGATGTTGTTCTATAAAGTCCTTTACACCATTGTGAAATTTCTCTTTACAGTCACCACTAACTAAAAGGCTTGTAAGACTTCCAACACTGTAACTGTAAACCATTTTTGAGAGGGCATAATACTCAGCAATATTTACTACTCATCATCAATAGTGGGAATATTCGATATGAAATAAAGTGAAGCAATAAGGCAGAGCTTGGAAATAGAATTTAATAAATTTTGCAGTTTTGTACTTTTTAGTGAATTCAGGATCCATCCCAGTCATTTGCACAGTTAATGTATTTTTGCTAAGTCTTTTTGAGCAAGGTCAATAACAGGTGTTCTCATGACATACATTTGCTTGACTTCAAAGTTTTTTTATAATTTCATCTAATGCCAACTGAATAAATGCCCTTTGCTTGACCTACTGCGAGAGTTTCTAGGGGAAAAAACTAAATTAGAATGAAGTCTTCTTGGGTTGCACATACAAGCAGCCACAATAAAGCTATAGTATATGTTAGGAGTACCATCACTGTCTGAATTTAGGGAACTTTGACTTTTTTCATTAAGCAGCTTTACCTGAAGAACTAGTATAATGGCTGCTCTTCATTATGCTATTTCAGCTTGTGTCCTGAATTAAGTTTTTACATTAAAAATTGCATTGGACTAAAGCCTTTACCCATCATCAAAATAATTTCAGTAAAGGAACCAGATCGAAGTCTCAGTGCACTAAATGAAAATAATTGCATTAATTTTAAGGCAAATTAGATTGGGCCTTGAAGTGAGATGTGTAATAAGCCTCCTCACAAACACAACATTTTAAATGAAAAGGAATCTTTTCTTCCTCTAGAGACAAAGTTGTACTGTAGGGAAGAATCTTTCACTGTCAAGGACAAGGGCTTAATATAATAGGTCATTTCTAGTAGTCATTTCTAGGGAGTATGTATTTATCACCATGAATTTAGTCTAGGATGATGAGTTTGCAAAAATAGTTGATAAACCCACTGTTCCCTGGAGATTCTCATTGCTTTATGTAAAATAAAAGGGTTTTAGAACTTATTGACTTATTTTCAGTTCACGTTTTATTGCCTTTTAACACTAACATCTAAAACTTTTATTTTTTGACCATAAAATCACAAAGAAAGAAATAAAAATAATTGGCATCTTAATAGTTTTATGGAAAGAAAAAATAACTGACCCCCTTTAAAAGATGCAAAAATAGTATCAGAGTAGCTATTTCCATGAGCAATGATCCAGCAATTGTATCTTTCCATATAAAGATTGATAAATGGTTGACTTTCATCATTCTAACTGATATCAATTTATTTCTGAACACACTACAGTGTCTCCAAATAAATTGTGTTGCCTGTTTACAGTTGGGATCACGAACGTGAATATACAAACAGTATCCAGTGAGGTTTAAAGAAGTAAAATCTCTGCTTATTTGCCTAGTTACAGTATTTTTAGTTTACATGATGCACAACCTAAACCTATGTAAGAGAACTTGAAACACGCAGTTGTCTCTGCTGTAATCAAAATGTTCTTAGCAAACTTCATTAAGAATAACATGCTGAGGAATAAAACAGCACTCGTAGCACTTTAAAGAATAACAAAATGATTTATTCAGTGATGAGTTTTCGTGGGACAAACCCACTTCATCAGATCAATCAATGGTCACAACATTCTTTTGCTTATGGATCTATGAACTTGAACATCTCATCAACTGCCATTAGTGTGGACTTAGATACATTAACAATTTAAAACTAATCCACCACCGTTGTGTGTCACTAACCTCAAATCAGCATGACCTTCACTCTCAACTTCAGTATGCACTATGCCGGCATTATCAAAACCACAAAGAAATGCCAATAAGAGCCAGCTTATGAGGGCAAAAAGAAAGAATGTACTCTGGGTTTCTCACAGTACTGCAATTTGCAGGTGGTTTTTTTGTTTAAACTATTAGACTCTACTTTAAAGTAAGGTAACAACGAGGAAATATGTTTGTGGAAGATTTTCAAACTCCCACCTCAGATGTACACTTACTTGAGGTCACATATGACTGCATACACCCGACTCAGTTTGTCCTGGCTGTAACCCTGGAAGTTGAACTTGTCGTTCTTGTCCAGATACTCTGGCAGCACTTCCAGTAGTGTCTCTGTGATGACGGCAATTATATTTTGCTCTTCAATAAGAAGACGTGCCTGTGTAGAAAATGATGTTTCAACACTAACAACCTCCCTGGCTGCAAGAAGATACAGACTAACCCTCTGCATCTATTAATTCATCATTTGGATATTTCACACTTGTGGCAAAGCAGCCTACAGTTTGCAAGATATTCTCTACTGCTGTGTGTCAGATGAGTGACACTCACAGGAAAGAGGATGGTGTCTAAAAATGCATAATGCTGTACTGCAGTTTTGATGCCCTAGTACAGCTTTTCCCGAACTGTGTTCCATGTGATGTGAATAGGTGTTGTTGAAAAAATTTTGATGCTAGTCATATTTTTCCTTCTAAAATATTAAGTAAAATGTGTGTATCAAAATTTGAAGGGTATTTAGATGGTAGGTATACTTAATATTTATAACATTCACAATAGTATAGTTGTTACATGACTCTTGCTGAAGTAGAGATGCAAAACCACTCTTCCCTTTAAAAAAAACCTATCAAGTTACCTATTTTTATTTTCCAGTAGTTTTCTGTAAACATGTATTTTATAAAAACAAAATTTAAAAGTATTTTTCATACCTAATTAGTTCTACATTTCTTTTTCATAAAAATGTTTTTAAACTTTAAGGAAAGGCAGTCCTTTTTTGAACAATATTGTCACTTCTATTTTTTGAACAAAAGAAGGACGCTAACCACCCTCCTTTCAGCTGTTACATTGATGTTTTGTCTTGTACTGAATTTTTGTGCTAAATTATAGGGTTGCTAACTATCCCCCATCACAACGCATATTAGTTGTTCAGTAAGATGATTTCCTCTTGTTATTTTTTGCTCTTCGTAAAATAGAAGACTTCAAAAAAACTAAGTCTGTTAAATCAACTTTTGAGCATTATGTGCAACAACTTTTCAGTATGAAACCCTGCCTCCAGTCCTGGACCAGCATGGATGTGTTCTGTTAATATATTCCAAGCCCAAAAGTGTTCTATAGTCAAATTAGTTTGGGAAACACAAGCCCAATTCAATACACAATGCCAGGACCTGAAACATGAGACTATATAAAAAAAAAAAAAAAGAGTATCTTTAGCTTCTGACCAACTTCCATATCATCCTCCTTAGAAAGGTGAGATTTCTTTCTATCTGTGAGACAGTCACCCAATACAGGTCTCCTGCAGTAGAAGGTTTGCCAAGGGACAAGACTGAGTCTGCTTTATGCTACTGTAATAGCAATAATGCCAGGCAGTAAGGTTCTCTCCTGAAAAGAAGATAGCTGTGAGCTGGCAGAGAGTGTGGCCAGAGCCAGAGGGATTTATGCTAGTTCAGTGGCTCCTACCATGGATCTTCTGTAGGAAAATTAAAGTCGATATGAGTTAAAGCTCATGGAAAGCTTAAGGAAGAGGTATAACCACAACACTGACTGCCCTATGTCCAGGTGAATTCTCCTTCTTCCTGCACACATTTAATCCCCTCCTGCGCCAGTTCTGTGGAATTTGGCTCATTTTCCATATGCTAATATTTTTATATAATGCAGGGTTGGGAACTTTTTTCAGATCGGGGGCCACTGACCCACAGGAAAATCAGTTGGGGGGGGCCCCACATACAAGTGAGAAGCAAAATCAAAAACAAAAAAACTAAACCAAACCAACCCAGACAACCAAACACGCTTTCTAAAACCTAGCTCCCCAAGGAGGAGGAGAAATGTGGCCCCTAGCTGAGAAGGTAACAGGAAAAAAAAGACACCCACCTCACTCCCCTCAAGCTCTAGTCCCACAGATGGGCAGGGGAGACACCAAGACTCAAGGTAAGGCTCAGCCCCTTGGGGCTGGAGTATATCTTCTGTGGGCCCAGACTAGTAGATTTTGTGGGGCCCCCAGGGCTTGGGTGGCCAAAAATCAGGAGTTCAGTGTGCAGAACGGGCTGTCAGAGAGAGGGCTGTGGGTAGGCATGTGGGGTCTGGGTGGAAAGTAGGGTGCAGAAGTGGGCTGGGGGACACAGGAGGAAGGTGCAAGAGAGGGAAGAGGATGGGGACGTGGAGTGTGGGTGAGAGGGACGTGCAGAGGGGGATTCAGGGTCTGGGGATGAAGGGAGTGCAGGAGGGGGGGCAGTGGATGGGGGCAACTACCCAGCATAGCTCCTGGGGAGATCCTGCAGGTGTCTGCACAGCCATAGTGGGGTGGAGGGAAACTGCCTCTGCAGACATCACCCCCAGATGCTCCCATTTGCTATGGTTCCCGGGCAATGGGAGTGATGCAGGGTGATTCCCTCAGCACACAAGAGTCGCTTCCTCCCTCCCATGCCAGCAGGCAGAGCTCATGGTCTGGATGCCACCCATTGTTTGCCTTGATCAGGCCTGGAAGGCTCAAGACTCAGGGCTCTACCCTGACCTCTGGGAGCAGGGAGCTGGGAGCTGTCACTGGGACTCCAGCCACAGTGTCCCACCCTGTGTAGCTGGAGTGCCAGCACCAGTTCACCCTGCTGAAAGGGTGGGAGGGGCCAAGCTCAGAGCCTCTCATGCCAGATCAAGGCAAGCTGTGGGCTGCATCCATAGGCTCCCCACTCCAAGTTAGTGCTTGACGTGAAAGGCAAAAGTGCAAAGGAAATAAAATGTGTCAGTGTCCTCTGTTTCTTTATGACGTAAACTGGCATACAAATTTAACACATACAGCCACTCCTGATTTTTACTTCAGAAAAATTACAAACACCAAATATTGCCTCCTCCCCACATTTTTTTTTTTTTTTTTTTTGGTGGGGGATGCTAATGGACTCTCTCTCATTCTTCTGTTGGAGGAAGACAGGTACCAAATCTTTCACCTAGAGCAGACATTGTCAAACTCCAGCACACGGTGACCTCCGACTGACAAAAGAATTCCCAGCCCCAGGAGTGAAGCTTGTGCTTCAGCCCTGGGCACCACAAAGTCGAAGCCAGCCCTGGCAACCTCATTTAAAGGGAGTCTCAACCCACAGTTGAGAACCCCTGGCCTAGAGAGTCTAAGTTTTGGCAACAGTTCAAGTTACAGAAATGTCCAAAACATTTGTTAACAAGCTGAACAAAAATCATTCACCTCAACTTATCATACTTTACTTCTTTAACAGTTGCAGTGACAAACTATTAGTTCCCCAGCCATTCAGAAAGTTTTCCTTGAAAGACAAAGTAGAAGAGATCTCAATTTCTAATGTAAAACCAAGCACGAGCTCTACCTTTGAAACATACAGAGATGCTCCTTATGCCTGTCTTTTAGGGCTTCATCATACTTTGTTCTCTCACTTCCTCACCCCTACCCTGCTCCCCTTCAATTTTTTCGTTACAGAAAAGGTAAATCTTGCTGTTTATATGGAAAGATAATGGAGCAGCAGATGAACAGAAATTTAGTCGATATATAGAATTATCTTGCACAGAACTCCATTCACTTGCATTTCTTCTCATTTCTGGGAAAAATGTTCATATAAACTTCAGACAAAACCACCATGACCCTTTTATCTTAGGGGAATTCTAAATATCCTTTTTGCTTTGACTACAAACACATGGAAACAGCCTACAAATGTTGAATAGTCTACAGATAAGGTGTTGTGAGAAACTCTCCACGATCATGACAGATTTACTGAGGTGTTGGTTATACGTACCAGAGTGGGTACAGTGAACATCTGAACTGAGAGTGCAGTCACTGAGATACTTCTAGCATGGTCATCACTAATATATTCTTTTTGCAATGGCTTGTAATACTGTAAAAAATGGGAACATGGGGAAAAACGGTTAGCAGCAAAAGCTAGATAAAAAAAATTACTTTTCACTTGGAAGACACTACACATAAAATAGGTGTCTATCACTCCCCAACAGCTCCAGATAAACACCATGAACTGCACAAAGCCCCATATCTAGCATAGCACTTCATGTGCTTAACTTTACAGCATGAGTAGTACCGCTGCTGCTTCTTTAAAAGTTAAGTGATTTGCTAGATGGAACCTGCTTCCCTCATGGGAGAAAGAGGGCAGTATGAGGACATAAAATACACATATGCACAGAATCAAGAAATCTGCCTCTAAGTTCTTGAAATTGGAAGAATCATAAAATAGGTCTTTATTGCCTCCACAGAATACAATATGGACTGTTCTGTTGAAGAGTTGCCACCAAAAGCTCTACAGATTCAGCATAATTCTTTCCCTTACAAGCCCACTCCAAAGGAGGAGCATTGAGAGCCATTTGTATTTTTGACTAGTAATGAAGCAGATTCTCTCTCATAAGAAAAAGGCTCTGCTAGCCCTTACATCCATTTCTCACGTACAGTAGACCCTCAAGTTACATGAGGGTTCCGTTCCACACACCCTCACGTAACCTGAATTTCACTTAATTAGGGGTCCAGCTTTTTCCCTGATGGAACACACGTTCTGCAGCCAGGGAAGCAGCAGCAGAAAGGTAAGTCCTGGGGTTGTGTGGGGGGACAGCTGGGGAGTTTTAAGCCTGGTGGTGGGTTGGAGCTGTGGGAGGCAGGGACTAAGCCTGTGGTAGGTTAGGGCTGCAGGGGGGCAAGCGATGGAGCTGAGCTGGAGCTGTGCACAGGGGGCTTGAACTTAAGGGGAGGATGGAACCAGAGCTGCGTGAGGGAGGTTTGAACCAGGGCAGGGATGTTAAACCAGAGCCGTGCGTGGGGGGTTGAACTGGGGCTGCACAAGGGGGGCTTGAACCAGGGCAGGGGCTTGCAGTGGGATGGAACTGGGGCCACGCGAGAGGGGTTTGAACCAGGGTGGGGACGGGGAGCACGGCTTGAACTGGAGGCACGTGCAGGGCATTTAACCTGGGGTGGGAGGATGGAACCAGGGCTGCATGCGGGGAGTGGAACCAGGGTGGGAGGATGGAACCAGAGCTGCCCATGGGGGGTTTAAACCAGGGTTGGGGAGGTTGAGCTGGAGCCAGAGACAGGCATGGGGTTGTGGGTAAGCCAGAAGTGCACGTGGGTGGTGAGCTGGCAGGTTGGTTGAGCCAGAGTTGCGCCTGAGGGGTGGTGAGCTCGAGCCGGGTGAGGGTGGGGGTGGTGAGCAGAGCTGACGGGGGGCTGAGCCAGGGGTATACAGAGACGGGGGGAGGGAACTGATCCAGGGCTGGAGGGAGTGAGTTAAGCGCAACTGGAAATCTCGCACTTCCAGAGTTTACTGTAGGAATCGGTGGTCAGCTGTGTAAGAGCAGGACTGCGTACTCTGGGTTTGTGTACTCTAAGACCTTACAGTATTGCATCTCAGACAGTTTTCTTTTTACTCACCGTTTCAATGGTACCAGAAATTGCAGTACCATGTAGTAAAGCAAAAGATACTGTGCTCATCACTGCTGCATCTATACCTACACATACATGAGTATTTATACTCACTCATCTAAAGTGGGAATTGAATCAATGACCTTCAAAGTCTCATACTTTCTGGCTGAGCTAGGAGGATTGCTACTATGCTCAATGTTGAAAGTTCATTAGTTTACAAACAACATAATTCTCAGTAGCTCTAAAATTAGTCTCAGTATAGCAAACCTACGGTTTTAATCCTCCATTCCATTATGGTATGGCTGAACTTGAACCCCATTTTAAATGAGAGAAATATTGTTGGCTCTCTGGGCCAAAGAACTTGGCATATATCTCAACTAGTGAATACAGCTTACAAGATTGTGTGTGTTTTGTTCTCTGTTGTATACTATGTATATCCTTAAGTGTACGCAGTATTGCTCGTCAGTCACAGCATAAACTTCTTTCAAGCTTGAAGCATAAAGAGCAGTTCTGCTTTGAATCCAGTATCCACAGAACTTTGCTGTTATAATTTCATAAAAAGGATAAGTATCAGAGAGGTAGCCAAGTTAGTCTGTATCTTCAAACACAAGAAGAAGTCCTGTAGCACCTCACAGACTAACATATTTTGGAGCATAAGCTTTTCTGGGCAAACACCCGCTTCATCAGATTCTTGAGCTAGGAAGGGTTCAAAGGAGGATTTGAAGAGGGAGGAAAAAAAAATTTCAGAGCTGCAATTCATTTGCAAATTTGACTCCATTAACCACGGATTGATCAGAGATTGGGAGGGGTTAGTCCATTACAAAAGCAGTTTCTCTGCTCTTGATGCTTACACCTCCATGTCAGCAACTGACAAATGGGCCACATCCTTGACTGAACTGACTTCATTTCTCCTCTCTGGATGTTCACAACTCCACATTAACTGCTGATAATGGGCCACATCCACCCTGACTGAATAGACCTTGTCAGCTCTGGTCCTCCCCTTTACTGAGACTCCCTCTTTAAATCCCCTTCTGAAACCGCGCCAGTCACGAATCTGACGAAGCGGATCTTTGCCTGCAAAAGCTAATGCTCCAAAATATCTGTCTATAAAGTGCCACAGGACTTCTTGTTGTTTATAAAAGGATACATTAGCCATGTACCTCAGTAAGGTTTTGTCAAGCATTATTTAGAATCCTGTATTTCAGATGGAGAGCATCTACACTGCCTTTCTGTACAAACAGATAATGACCTTAAAGCTGATAACAATATTGACATTACAAAAACACCTTCCTGAAATTCAACCAGTGAACATGCAAAATATTTATAAAAAGACTATCAACAGATGGTTTAATGGGATTATCAATTTAATGAACATTTAAGGAGGGCAGAAACATAAAAGGTACTCTGAGAAACCATTTCATTTATGTCATAGAACAATGTTTCCCAAATGTAAAACATTTGTGTACCCCTTTCAGGACTTAGGGCCTATCAGCTTACCTCCTCTTTCCCAGTGCTGCCCAGTGCTTATCTCCTAATTTTTAGTAATTTATTTTCTGATACCTATCCCTTGAAATCCTTTCGCATACCACTGGCGATATGCATACCACACTTTGGAAAACACTGTCATATATAATTCATTATAATTAACAATACATTTTAACTTTTAAATATAAGGTAAAATACCATGGGCATGGAAGCATGAATAAGAAGAGTTAGGAAATGAAAAGCTGTCTAAGGTTTCACCCAAAACTCTTCTTCTCCAGTTTTTTGGAGATGAAATCACTTCTTTTAAAATGTTTAACTGCTATATGTAAGAAAATATGAACATCTGGTTACCTTCACAAATTCGATAGCAAAAAGCTTTTTGTACTCCATTTCCATGAAAAAACTGCTGAAGATAAGTTCATGAAGGATCTTCCTTGCACCTGTGAAATTAACAAAATGTGTTTTATTCTTATTCCACTAAACTTTTTTCGGTTTTTATGCAGGAATGGGGCAGATAAGAGAAGGAAATTAAAAATCATTAAGGTAATCAGACAGTTATGTATATGTACACATAAATCAACCCACTGGCACATGGCCTCTCTATTATTCATTTCAACAATGCTCATTGGGTATCCACTTCAGAACTCTGGTAGATACAAAAATCCACTTGTCCAAAATGGCTCTGTTTCCCCCAACACTCTTGCAACCCACTAAGCTCAACTTCCTTTTAAATATTCTTAGACCTTGACTCCTTGGCTTTCAAGGAGCAGTCTACATTCAATTGTTGTACCAATTGTACTATACAGAATTTAGAAACAAGCTAACATGCTATAACCTGTGTAACTGCGTCCACACAACAGGATTACAACCAATACAATTATCTTAGTTTCTAAACAGATAAGTTAAATCAGTAAAGGAATTGTACGCAGACAACCCCTTAAAACAGATTTTTTTTTTTTAAATCAACCAAGTCATGTGTGTTAAGAAGAAAGGTTAACAGGTCCTCTGACATTTTGCAGTTTTACTTAGTTTGGAAACAGCAAGAATGTTCTAATTCTGTATGGTTTGCTTCTCCGTTTATGTACAGTTGCTGATAGTCTTGTACTGGACTCTTAAATCCTTTATGCCATCAGGCATACCATTCTTTTCTCAGATATTTTCTACTCTGAGAATTTTGTACAGAATATTCTATCATCAGTAATAAAGGTGTATCTTCCTTTTGTCCTTCACCTAGCCATTACAGATATGTATATAAACAATTATACTTCTGGCACTGTACTTGAAATGGTAACAGACCTTCCACTTTGTAACATTTTATATTTGAGAGCTAGGAGCAGGTTTTCATAGCCATTTCTGTTCTCAGAATAGATCCTCCACAATACACAAATTTTAAAGGAATGGATAGGAGGCAGACACGTTACCAAGAACATCAAATCACATTCATCAACTTCAAATATCTTAGAATTAAGAACTACATTAAAAAGAGTTAACATATATTATCATGGCTTCAACTTCAGGGCAATTATTTAATTTAGGATTTTTCACAAATACATTAAACTGGATTTCCAATAGTTCAGAGTAACTTATGTACACCCACCTTTATGGAGTTTTGCATCCCAAAGCATCAACATGCTTATGAGGCAGGGCTTTTCAGAGTCAACTTCCTCTGTGAGGCATATTTGACAAAAAATCTGGCGGAAATCACCTAGAGAGAGAAGTACCTAGTTTATATAATGTCACTGAAGAAACAAGGGGTCCACCGAACAAAATGCAAGTCTGCTTAAGAGATAATTTCATACAGAAGTTACTTCTAGATTCTGATCTTAAAAAACAAAATCATAGATCACTGACTAACTTTAATAGTTCTACATAAGCATGATTTCAGTATAACCTGTTACTCTGCAGAATAACTTCTCTAATTTACATACAGTAAATTACCTACTTATCAGAGAAATTCAAGAGATTGTGGAGGGCTGACGTTTCACTAGGACGGAGGTCAAGGCAGCCACGCATAGCAAATTCTACACCAAATCTGAACATGGATAGGCAGACCAGGTTGGGGTGTTACTTTATCTCTTCTGGCCTCTACTATGGCTATTCATATAATGTTGGATTACATGGACTTTATGTAAGATTCCAAAATGTCATCTTGTACTTCTTTAAAGCGCCTGATCTGCAAATAATTTGCAGAAGTGTTCTTTGGGATGAATGTATAATAGCCTTTTTTCAAAAGAAAGAAAAGCACTGATGAAGGTGAAGAAGTGGTTTAATTAAGAAATTAGTCCACACAATTAGAGCATGGGTGGGTAATAATTTTCGCTGGGACAGCCACTCTACAAATGTTGGTAAGTTGTCAGAGGCTGCACATTTCTTATTATGAAATTCCATCACCATTTATTGCAAAAAGACCTTTTATGTTCCTTACATAGCAAAGTAATTACATTTAGTAACATTTAATTGAAAACACCATTAACCAAAGCGTATCTTAGAAGGCAATGTATATTACAAACCTTTTTGTGAACCCATGCAAAATTTACAACAGCATTGGGCAAGAGCTGGTCAACAGACCAGATGGTTCACTAGGATTAGCTCTGGCGAGCTACATCTGGCTTATTGCCCACCCCAATCTACTGTCTTCTTTACACAACAATTAAATGTAATAACATTTAACTGAATGCACCATAATAAAAAACTTATCTTAAAAAGGCAATATTTATTACAAACCATTTTATTAACACCTGTAAAATTTGTAACAACACAAACTAAATTTTTTAGTTTCAGCAGTGGGCAATAGCCAGCTGGCAGAATGGACACAGTTCACCAGGGTTAGCCCCTGGAGAGTTACATCTGGCTTCTTGCCCACCCTGAGTTACATTCAACTTATGTTCATTATTAAAATTAAGTGTAGAAGAAAAAATGCAACTCAGTGTGAAAAGGAAAATCTATGATGGGCATTAACAAAGAACACGAAGTCAGGTGTTATTTCTGTTGTTGCAGTGTGGCACACTAGTTCAAGGTGCTCATCACTGATCAAAGACTGATTCTTTGATTTACTGAACTTCTTCAGTGTCTGCCCACAGACTTAAGTTGAGCTGAACAGTTCAAGCATCCTTTGAGCATGAGCCTTGATATTTGCCAAGTTCTGTTCACTGGGAGTAAAATGTGTAAAACTCTAGAAGTGGCATCCATTTGAATTGCTCCATAAGCATCGCATCACATTGCAAGTCAAAAGCTCAATTTGGAGGTCACTTGGAGCACTGTCCACCTCATATGAGAAAGGGGAGGAGAACAAAGCCATGCCATTTTCTATCATTTTAAAATCTATGAGGCAGCGAGAAAACTCAGCATGCAGAGCAAGCAGTAATGATGTGTCTTTTTCCAGGTTCTGGTCAGATATTGCAATTTGCAAAGCATGGGAGCATGGGATCTTCATGTTTCCAGTCTGACGGGAGAAAAGGAGCAACTTTGTTGTGAAAGGCTTGACAAGGAAATACATGTCATTAACAAAAGCTCTTTATCCTGCAGTTCTGAGTTCAGTTTGTTCATGTGACTCAATATCAATGGCATATAGAAAATCATTCACATCACTCAATTGAGGGAAATCCACTCCACATTTTTCCCTTTCATTTTCAAAAACAAATCAATCTCTGCTTTCAGATCCTCCAGTCTTTTCAGAACTTTTCCCAAACTAAGCCATCTAATATTTGTATGGTACGGAACATCCCTGTGCTCTTCCTCCAGCACAGAGACAGAGACAAACTGCTTGCGGTTGACCAGTTTTGTAACTGTATCTACAACATTGCTTAATTTCAGAACACTTTTGCAGAGGGCATCTTGGTGAATAATGCAATGTAGAAAAATTATTTACTGCTCTGAGTTTATTTCGGTCACTTGGGCCATGTCTACAATAGCCCAAAACTTCGAAATGGACATTTTGAAGTTTACTAATGAAGCACTGAAATACATATTCAGTGCCTCATTAGAAAGCCGGCAGCCACGGCACTTCGAAATTGATGCGGCTCACCGCCATTCGACTCATCCAGATGGGTCTCCTTTTCGAAAGGACCCCAGCAACTTCGAAATCCCTTTATTCCCATCTACTGTTAGGAATACGGGGATTTCGAAGTTGCCAGGTTCCTTTCGAAAAGGAGCTCCATCTGGACGAGCCACATGGCGGCAAATTTCGAAGTGCCACAGCTGCTGGCATTCTAATGAGGCACTGAATATGTATTTCAGTGCTTCATTAGTAAACTTAGAAATGGCCATTTGCATGGCTATTTCTAAGTTTTTGGGCTAGTGTAGACACGGCCTTGGTCTTGTATTCTTTTCACCAATCCAACATTTCTGCCTGCCAGATTAGGTCTCCATCGGTGGTCACACTCCACAATTTCTTCCACTCCAGCCCCAATTTTGAGATGTTGTTATTTACTGCCTCCAGTGGATCTTTTCCAGTAAGCAATTTTCACTGATTGCACTGTCATCAATTTTTTTTTTGAGAACATAAAATCTGTGGTAATGCTTCAAAGGGAAAACAACAACTAGGCTGTCTTTGATGTCAACTTTCATCGAGGTCCAGAACAAAGTATGAAAAATTCTGGCCTTGTTTTTCAACTGTTGCTCCAGGTTCCCTGAAATTTCTTCTATTCATCTCACTGCCATTCGTCTGGACAATAAAACATTTTCAAACCGCTTTTTCTTGTCTGGGCAAAATATTGCCACTGAGTTAACCAAACATTCCTGATAAATGGCCTCTATGAGAATGGTTTATGGTTTTTAGCAATTTTGTGTGCAATCATGTAACCTGGGTTTTTTTCAGTTCTGTTTTTTGCTGAAGATAATTTTGTGAAAGAGCCTTGTTCTTTTTGCATTTGAGCAACCATGTCTTGTGTTTTTCTAACATTCTCTTCAGTAGACATGCTTGTATATGTGGATGAATGTTGGCTTTCAAAATGCCGGTTTAAATTGTATTCTTCGAATACTAACACTTCCCTTGCAATGTAAGCACACAGCTTTCCTTGTGATATCAGTTTTTAAAAAAAAAGAGGTATTTTTGAAGTCCACTCTATCTACTTTCTTCCTCTTTGTTAAACTCGTTTTTAAATTCTACCCCTCCACTGCAGTGCCATGTTAAAAAAAATAAAATAAAAAAATAAAATTCACACAAGAACTAAGGGCTGCTCCTTGTTTCCTTGAATATATTACAATAAATTTGGGGCTGGAAAGTGAATGTAGCTGGAAACAAAGATGAAATACAGAACAATGAAATAGATTGTCATTGAGAATTTTATTTACTAGCCAGTATCATGCCATCTATTCACCGCTGCTGATTTTGTGCAATGGGATGTGAGGGGATGTGCTAAAATCCATTTTCCTTCTCCTCTTTTCGGCTTTGATCCTGCAATGAGCTCTGTGATAATGAAGGTCTGTCTTTTATTTTGAGAGGTCCCCTAAAGTTTGTTACAGGGTTAGGGAGAGGAGCAGGGGGGTAGTTATAAATTTCTGGTTTCATAAAACAGTTTTTTGTTCACATACAAAATTGTCAAACTTACCAGCGACTATTACTATGGTCGTCTGCATTTTAAAAGACATTATGTTTAAAATAAACTATTTTTTTTTAATTTTTCATGTTATTTTTAGGCAAAATCCTTTCTTGTGGGGCTAGTTTAATTATGCATTTGATGCCTAGCAATATCTGAATCGCTCGTCATATTTCAAGACTCCTGGATGATTAAGTTACTATGCGTCTATATTCTTGATTTGTTTGTGCTATTTGGGAAAAGTAGGAAAGAAAGGTGTTTTAGCCAGATGTCTAGGTGGTGGTAGTGAAGAGCTCTGAAGACCTCACACCAGGGAAATGAAAGGAGAGGAAGAGTCAGGGGGTGGGGGTGGGGGTGTTCCCCCCCCACCCCGTGTTATCTGGCTGAGAGCCTGGGGACCTGCCCTGAAAGCTGCAGTCCCCAGAACAGATGTGGCTGCTGGAAGGTTTGGAGCTGAGGGCTAACCTCTCCAAGCACTGCCTGGAAGTGCACCCGAGGGGCCTGCTTGGGCTACTAAAAGGGTTCGCAGTTCCCAGCCTTTACAGCTGCCATGCTGCCTGTTTGCCTCCTGGGACTACTCCAAAAGCCTAGGGCTTCTGGTCATGCGGTAGTGTCGGGGTCAGGAGCTATGTGTTTCTGAAATAGCCACAGAAACCCCAGGCAGTGGGCACACAGCACAGCAGCGACAGGGCTGGCAGCCCTTTAAACAGCACTGAGCTCCTGGCTCAGAGCTCCCAACCTCCCACCTTTACTGAACACCACCTGGGGTTTGTGTGGATCTGTCAGAAGCTTGTGGCTCCTGGCCCTGGCCCTGGCCTTGGCCCTATCAGGCAGCAGTGGGATATAAAAAATCATGCAGGCCAGATGCAGCCTGTGAGCTGGATCCAAACCTTAGCACCTGCAGGCTGAATCCGGCTGGGCCATCTTGTCTGCCCCTGCATTAGAGGTTTATGTGCAGTCCAATTTTGAAATTATGAAGCAAAAGCTTTGGTGATGTGATTGAATTCAATAAGAACTAAACCTAGCACCCATTCTCCTAAGAAGAGAAAGAGGCCTGAGAACAGATTTGATGTTTTATTTTCTAAAGTACACTCTAAATTTGGAAAAAAACAAGCTTGGAGTGGATTTATATGAGTCTCTTGTTAACACAGCTCACCTTTGGGCCTTCAGGGAGGAGAACTTTTCCTTCAGAAAAATTTTGAAAAAAGAAACCATTAGCAGCATTGAAAGGACCACGCAACTGGTTTCTACTTCTGCAGTAAGTCATGTTAAAGATCTCTTCTCCACACACACCCTATGTAAAATTAGTCAGTTAGGTTTGGAACTTTCCGCAAAGAATCATCTTGCTCAACTGCTGCAAAATCCTCAGTAATAATGATGAATAGAACCCACCACCAGTGCTGTGAGAAGTATCACACTGGTAGGAAAGCCACCTAATGAGTCTCCAACAGATATACTATGAGAAGGGAGGGGAGGAACGACACCATAGTAACTTGAAAGGTGATGTAATGAGAAGATATTATTGCAAGAGAAGAAAGATGAATAATTTATGTTAAGGAAAGAAAAGTAGTAGGATTTTAAACAAGGGAATATCGTGTGTTCTGTTGCCCAAGACACATTTTTAAGGGTACCGTTCGCTCAAGTTTTGGCAGCCCACTACCAGAACAAAGTAAAGTATATACTTACTTGAATAGCTCATAAGTTTGTTCAACCAGGAACCAAGGCGCAGGGCAAATTTCTGATGAGCCATAACATCAGCATGCAGAACCTCCACATGAAGTGGTCGTTGAGAGACATTCTCAGAGTGCCTCTATGAATCAGGTAAAAACAAGATAATCAAGTATGAAGGAGTAAAGACCCAGAAGTTCTCATTCTTTCTAATGCTTTCATTAACCCTCCCCTCATTTAAGCAAAGTTTTGCCGCAGACACCTAAAGCGGCTGACTCCCAATCTACAACAGTATTGAACACATGTAACTTGACCAAAAATGTTTTGGATAAATGTAAGCTCATAGGGCTTGAAGGAAGATTAGTCCAGCAACAGCCCAGTCCAGTGCTGTCAGCGACCCTATGGCTTCTCCAGGCAGGGAAGAGCCCCTTGGAGCATGTGGAATCCCCAGCCAATCAGCAGATGGAGCAGCCAAGGCACAGCACTCTGTGCTGGAACAGTGGAGCTCCAAAGGGAGAGAAGAGGTGCCCTGGTGGCTGGTACAGGAACCCTGGAGCCAAGAGCAGTGGAGTCCCAGGGACTAGCAGCAGAAAGTAAATGGATGAGCATTGTTCTCCACTTAGCCAAATTCACTGGCTAGGAACCAGTCAGAGGCATGGGTGCCAGACATTATAAAGTTTACTTAACAAATATACACACAGAAAAACTGAATGAGGTAATATCTTCAATCAGACCAAATTCTGCTACTTAAAAGGGACAAGCTTTTGGGTTTCCATATAGCCTAATAGCCCAGGATGAATACAGCTATATCATCACTGCAAATAATAAAACCAAGTTCATACAAATGTTGGTGCTCTTTGCATTTTTTAAGGTCAGTAATAAGATTTCAAGAAGTTACCTTGATTTCTTCTTTTGCTTCCTGACACGATGCATATGATCCTTTTTTAACAGCCCTACGACCCTGTTTAATCGAAGAATTAAGAGATGACTAAAATATTGAAAAACAATTTAAAATCAAATAGCAAGATGACACTCCAGCGAGTCCCTGCTAAGTGACATTATTCAACACAAGCATATAGTACCAGGTAGGTGTGGGGAGGAAATAAACTTTTAATCACTTAATTCTAAGACAAGAAAATTCAAAACAAAAATTGATTATATATTGCAAACTACTATCATAGTAGAGTAGCTATGAGAATCAAGGCACTAAATATACCAATGGTTAGTCACACTTCTCTATGTGAACAATTAAACCACAGCAAGGTCGGATGTGAATTTACTCTGCTACTACTGTGAATGACATTTAACTGTCCAAGTGCACCCTACTGATCTGTGTTAACAGTTTGTTAGAATACTCTGAGCGGCTTCCCAAGGAACTGTTAACACAGGTGGTTACACCATGACTAAGTAGGACAGCATAGATATTTTCTCTCTCTCTCTCTCTCTCTCTCTCACACACACACACACACACACACACACACACGTCTAATTGTTTCTCTACATTAAGTCCCAAGTCTCATTCTGAAAGAAGACTAATGAGTAAGCATCATTAACATTTTAATAAACACATTAAGTAAAAGAACATCAAGTAACCTAGGCAAATTAGGTTAAAAACTACCTAAAAAAAACTTAGACTAAATAAAATAAAACCGTGAAGATAAATTATGATATTGTATTTAAGAACAACTTAAACAAGACTAGTAAAACCAATAATTCTTCTCAACTCTATCTTAACTCTAAATTAAGGAAGCAAAATTCTAGGACTAAAAAGATTTAAAGAATTAATTCAAGGTCATGTGACAATTACAACTCAAGACTATATCTTGTTGGAAATAGTTACATCACCGCGTACCAAAGCTGGGGTATAAAAATCTCCCAAATAAAGCACATGTACAGTTAGCTCTGTGGTGCTTGAATTATTAAGCCAAAGCTTTGAAACGGTAAAAGACAGACAGAGTCTAAGTACCTATTGTGCATGGGTGGTTGTCTGAATGTTACACAGGACAAAAAGTTTAGAAAAAATTGATTTAGATTTGTGAAAGGCTCCAAAAAACAGAAATCCCCATCAGTAAAGGGAGATTTCAAATAACCCCATATTGTCTGGGAACATGTCACCTTAGAACATGATGTAAAGATAATTTTCTATATACCATTCATGACTGTTTTTTGGAGCAGCTAGCTCTGGAATCTGCAAGGGGAGATGTAATTCTTGACTTAGTGCTAAACCAAGCAGAGGATCTCAAACAAGAGGTGAGCAGCTTAGTCATTCAGCAATAGTGATCATATACAATTAAATTTGACACCCTAACATCCTTTAAAACAAAGAAATGCACCGCACTAGCATTTATCTTCAAAAGTGGGGAACTACACAAAAAATGATGGATGTGAAGTAAACAGAAAGTAAAAATAAAAGTCACAGGAGTGAATGCATGCAAGCAGCAAAGAAATTAATTTAAAATACCTTAGAGACAGAAAAAAATCCCAGATTTAAAAAATAGGAAAACCACCACAAAAATCCCACCATGGCTAGACAACAGCGTAAAGAGGTGGTAGGAGGCAAAAAGGTATACTAAATAAAATACTAATATGGAAAATAACATATAGCATTTAACTTGCTAGAGATGAAGCATACTTAGCTAAGTGCATTACCGATCTATCTGTTTTCACTTACAGTCACTTAAATCCTACTTTCTATATTTAATAAAAACTTGCTGTTTATTGTCAAGGCCAGTGTAAATAACCATCAGCTGGGGGGTGCAGCAACCACTGTGCACATCTCTTCTTTCATTGATAAAGGGGGCTGACTTTGTGTCTGTGTAAAATTTTTATAGAACAAGATTGATTTATTTTGGGTTTTAGTCCTGGGTACAATCAAAACAGCCTTAGAGATTAGTGACTTTAACATCTGCATTGTTCTGTTGGGGGGCTTTTACCTCAGGCCTGTGCCTTGGCTGCAGGGAAGACCAGAGCTGCTGACTCAGGAGGACAGAGTGGTGCAGTGCCTCAGAGGACAGATAGGAGGCCTCAGCAGCATGACCATCATACCAGGTGACAGTTCCAAAGGCACTTCTGCGATCAAACTTGTCACAGATGCATTTAACAAACTATCCCAGCTTGAGACACCAATAGCAGAGGTTTTGAAACAAACTGATAAATGTAACAGTAATAAATCAGCAGGATCAGATGGTATTTATCCAAGAGGAACTCAGATACAAAATTGCAGAACTATAAGTGGTATGCAACCTATCACTTATCAGCTTCTTCACAGATGACTGGAGGACAGCTAATGAAATGCTTTTTGAAGGCTTCTGAGGCAATTCTGACAATCACAAACTAGTGATCTTCACTTCAGTTCCAGACACACTGGTTGAAACTGTAGTAAAGAACAGAAGTATCAGACAGAGATGAATGCAATATGTTGTGGAAGTGTCAAATTGGCTTTTGTAAAGAAATCTCACGCCTCACTAAACTATTATAACTGATGGAAAAAAAAGCAAATGAATAAAAGCAATTCAGTAGATATAGTGTACTTGGACGTTCAGAAAGCTTTTGACAAGGTCACTCACCATGGTTCTTCAGCAAATGGTAAGTTTTCATAATGGAAAGAGGTAAATGCAATGTTTCCATGATCTGTACAGTGATCTACACTCTTCACAATATTCATAAATTGTTTGGAAAAAAGGAGTCAGTAGTAAGGCAGCAAAATTTGTACACAATATGAAAAAAATTAAATAAAATAAAAATCATTCAAGACCATTAAGTCCAAAGCTGACAAAGGAGAATTACAAAGAATTCTCCAAAAATGGTTAACAGAGAAACAAAATGGCAGATGAAATTCAATGTTGATAATACAGAGTCACACACATTGGAAAACAATCTCCACTATACATACAAATGATGGGACAGAAATTAGCTATTACCATTCAAGAAAGATTTTAGGGTCATCATGGACAGTTCTCTGAAAATATCTGCTCAAGATACCATGGCAGTCAAAAAAGCTTACAGGAGCCGTGTCTACACTATCTCCCTTTGAAGCGGGCATGGCAATCAACCTGAATGGAGAACACTAATGAAGTGCTGCGATGAATATGCAGCACCTTGTTAGGCTAATAATTCTCCCCGTGGCAACTTTAAAGTCACAAACTTCAAAGTGCTGGCATGTAGCCACGGGTACTTCAAAGTTGTCACAGGGAGAATTATTAGCCTAATGGGGTGCTATATATTCATTGCAGGACTTCATTAGTATTCTCCGTTCAGACTGATTATGAATGCCCCCTTCAAAGGGGGCTGGTGTAGACACAGCCAGAATGTTAGTAAGGAAGGGATAGATAATAGAATAGAAAACAGTATAATGCTACCACATAAATCCACGGTATGTCCACACCTTGAATATGATGTGCAATTCTTGTCACCAGAACTCAAAAAAAGAGATATGTTAGAACTGGAAAAAATACAGAGAATGACAACCAAAATAAGTGGGGGTATAGCACAACTTCCATGAGAGGAAAGAGTAAGAAGACTGGGACTGTTCAACTGAGGAATATGACAGGTGTATAAAATGAAGAATGGTGTGGAGAAAGTGAATCAGGAAATGTTATTTACCCCTTCACATAACATAAGAGGGAGGTGTCACCCAATGAAATTAAAAGGTATCAGATGCAAAACTAACTTACAGTACTTCACACAGCACACAATCAAGCCATGGAACTTATTTACATGATACTGCAAGGGCCAGAAGTAGAAGTGCTTTGTGGGGGCAGGGGGGGGAGAGGAGACAAGGTCATGCAAGATGGGCCCATTCATGGCTACAAGCCAAGGATAGTGATAGTTGCAACACCATTCTCTGACTCCTCTTAAACTCCCAGAAGATGGGACTGGACAAAAGGTGATGGAACACGTGGTAACAGCTCTGTCCTCCAGCTCCACCGTTCCTTCTGAAGCATGTGGCACTGCCCACTATGAAAGAGAGGAGACTTGGCTAGACAGATCATAAGAATGGCCATACTGGGTCAGACCAATGTTACTAAGGATAAACTCTAGTAAGACTGAAATGCAGAAATATAATTAAGGAGCACAGTACTCCTAGAAATTGGAACTAACAGTGGCAGGTCTGCAAAATTTTAAGTTACTGTACATAAAAATGAAGATGAATGTATGGTATTAGCACATCTGATAATTTAAAAGTTAGAAACATACAATGAAAATCCACATAAATGTGCAGATTGCACTTCTAGTCCAGCAAAAATGGTCCTGGACCAAAGAGGCAGGGCAGAAGGGCAAGCAGACCCAGCCTCCCAACAGCCCTGCACAGAGACAGAGACAGAGACACAGACAGAGACAGAGACTGTGTGTGTGTGTGTGTGCATGCGTGCATGCGCGTGCGTCGCTGCACAGGGGCCCAGAGTGCTGAATGCAGTGCCCCTGGGCAGCTGCATGGAGCCAGGGCTGGAGCACCAGAGTCCTCCAGCAGCCGCTTGGGGCCAGGGAGCTGGCTGCAGCAGTGAGCCGCAGCTGGAGGGCCAGGGAACCATGGCCGGAGGGCTAGGAGAGGCAGCCAGGGATCAAGAGCATTAACTTCTCCAGTTGGACAAAATCCCTCATTTGAGCCACTGAGGTCCTAAGGGTGCTGGACGAGGGAAATGCAACCTGCACTTTCAAATTTACAACATGCAGAAATGAGGCTTGCAGATAGTTTTTTCTTTTTCTTACTCACAGTGTAATGTTAGATAGGAGAGAGATTGGAGAATGCCTCTTTTATTGGCAAATAACTCACTCACAAATGCAATCACAGTACAGCAACAAGGAGGTAAGTATGTAAGACAGAGGGTGGAGCAGTTAAAGTATTTTAACTAAGTTACTAGTTTTCAGGAGCACTTACAATTAGGAATTGAGTTTTAAGAAGAAGAAAAAATATATTTTCACAGAGATCCAACAACCTACAGTTCAATTCCAGATATTTGAAACACTCAGTAAAACAGCTACGAGTTCAAGACTTGTTCTCCAAGCAACAGCAAGATAGCTTTAGTAAGCTTGTAACTGTTAGATCACCCTTAAACATATAAAAATGCAAATATAACTTCCCAATTACAGTGCTCACTACACGAAGAACAAAGTATTGAATTTAGGCAGGTGTACTTAGTTGCAAAGTCTAGAGGTTGAAATCCTGTAACTCAATCCAACTATAATTTAGCAAAACTAGGTGGGAGTAAGGGAAAAATGAAGTGGGGCACTTATTTCTAAGCTGCCTGCATCTACACTGCCAGTCTGCATTTCAAAGTCTGAAATTTGAAATTCATGTGGTTGCCATTATGCTAATTAGGCACTGAATATGCACATTAGTGCCTCATTAGCTTGCTTCTAATTGCCTCAATACCATGCCACCTCTGAGAGGCAACTGTAGAAGCAGCCTCCAAATCTTTAGTCTAGTTTAAAATTTTTTTTTTTTTTTGCTACCTCTGGTATACTCTTTCTTGGTATTTATTTAGAATAAGCACATCTTAATAGGGGATTATTAATTTAAGTATCAATTCAAGGACATAGAACCATGGTCTAGATTTATGGAACCAGATCTGAATTACAAGTAAGTACAGGATTCCAGAGGGACAGGATTTTTGCTCTCCAAAGCCAAATTCTGGCTTCCCTTGAAGCCCAGAAATTGTCTACGGAATGGTAGAAGTAAATACTTACTCTTGTATCTTCCTATACTTTAGAGGAAAGAGAGACTTTTCTCACCTATCTTTGTGTTATCTGAGAAGCCTTCTCATGTGGCAACTACTTCTTCATCATCTCTTTTGTCTTCAGGACTGCTTTCTTTTCTAAGGACTCTTATTTTTGGGACTTTGGAACTTAAAGGTTCAAAAACTGAATTCTTCTCTTCCAAGGACTTTTAGTGAAAAGAAACTCTCTCTTTGGAGAGCAAAAACAACAAGTAGTCCTCTAGCACCTTAAAGACTAACAGATTTATTTGGGTATTAGATTTCTGTGGGCTTTTTTTTTAAATCATTTGCATCAAAGCTTATGCCCAAATAAGTCTGTGTTAGTCTTTAAGGTGCCATGGTCTTCCTTGTTGTTTTTTTGCAGATATAGACTAACACAGCTACCCCTCTGACATTTGGAGAGCAAAGTCATTGAACACTGCTTACATGAATCGGAAGGTTCTTCTTGAGTTTGAATCAGGACACCTCAGCATTCAAAACCTCAGGAGTTGCAATGAACATGATCTCCCAGGTGAAGAGAACTGGATCTCTTAAGTGGAAAGAGAACCGTGAACTGAGATTCTGCAACGCTTTTGAGTTTTCTGCATTCAGTCAGTCAGTAATTTTGGGAACTGGCCCAATTCCACAAAAGAGAGCAGATTATGGCTTCAAACATTTTTTCATTGGGCAGTCCAAGATTTTCGGAGGTATACAGATCTGGTTGCTAGTAGTAAGTTTGTCAATTTGACAGATCCAAGTGACATCACACGTTTTCTCCCATCCAGCAGATGGCATCCAAGTCTACCTTTCCAAGGGTTTCCAGATTCTCCCTCAAATTCCCTCATTTTAATTTTAGCATTGACTAATTAGGGTGTACACTAACAGAACTATCTTTTGGCTCAACTTCTGGAACAGAGCCCTGAGACAAGACCAGAACCCAATGGAACCTGACTAAAAATGCTAGGTTCAAAATGAGTTGGGTTGGAGAACCACCAGAATTTCTCAGGCTCAAGGTTAGATAGGATGGGTTCGAGTCTGGCTTAATAATTAGGCTCAAGTAGTCATTAATTCCTGAAAAATTTAAAAAACAGAATAAAAATTGCTCTTGTATTTTGTTACAATTTGGTAATTATCTTCTGGGAACTTTATTCTTTTCACACTTAATTTATAATCTGAGGAGAATTTACCTCCTCTTAAAAAGTAGTAACAATTTTTCCACAATTCAATTTTTATTTTAAACAAAACTTCCAGACTTCTTATAAAATTAGTATTTGAATTCCAAATGGTTACAATATTCTGTTTTAACCATTGTCCTAAAAGACACTTCAAAAACAACAGCAAGACAAGAGTTCCAATTGCAATAATATCTCCTAATATAAACTGTACTATTACTAAATTTCATCTTTATACCTTTCCAGATTTACTATAAGCACACACGATGATTGTATATACGAAAACTGCAATTAAAATATTTTCTAATATGTATATGAATGTATCCAACAATATATTCCCAGAATACCTACTTTACTATAAAAAGTCTTTTTCTTAACATCTCCAGCTTTAGCAGGCATGTCATTTGGCCCTAAAATTCTGTTATTCTTAAAATGGCTTAAACACCTTTTCCTTTTCTTAAATTTTAGGATTTGGAATATTTTGCAAGGTGATAATTTATTCCTTTGCACATTGTTAAGAGGTGTATTAACAGCCGTGTTGGAACCATTATGTCTCGTTTGCTCAAAAGTAATAAATTCCAAAAGCAAACTGTACCTCCCTCCCTGGTCCAGCACCCTTGCGACATGAGCAGTCCTGAACAAGGGACTTTGATAGACCTGGGTCAGTCCAGCCTCTGGGCTTGTTCGAGAGGCTGCCAGCCTTCTGTCCAGGCTCCCCACCTGGACACTATCCCACTCTTTGCCAACAGGATGCTGGAAAGGGGTAGGGGAAGCTTCCACTCTTGGCCAGGCTCACCACCATGGGGTTGTTGTGGGGAGCGCTCCGCTCCAGGCCCGCTGGCCAGGTTCTGTGCTCCTGGCCTGCTGTCTGGGCTCGCCACAGCAGGGTTGCAGAGCTCTCTGTACCTGGCCCAGCTCCCTGACATGGAGCTGCAGGTGGGGCTTCTTGCCCCCATTGGACTCTGCCACCAGCGGTGCTCAGTTCCCAGCACACCAGCCAGACCAGCTCTGCACATTTGGTGTGACCTTTGATGTGTATCATCTCACTCCTGATTTTAGTATAGTACAATCTTATTCAAAATGTTCAACAGAGATTTAAATGAAAAGAGAAGGAATGGTCTCACATGTGGGGTCACACTAAGAGGCATCTGTTTATTTCTGCCCTTACAACCATATATTCCTCTAGAAGGGACGATGACATAATTCACATAGTTAGAAAGGTCTGTTACCTCACAAGGTAGGAAAAAGGGCAATAAAACCAACGAAAACATCTTAGAGTCAACTGATGGTATCTTGGCCTAAAAATGAGGCCTTTGTTAAGGTTTAAAATGTAATACATGACTCAAGTACAAGATTTTTCACTGCATTATTACCCTATAACTTCTCAGTAAAAGAACATTACAACTGTATAAATATGGGCAAGAAAAAAATCAGACTCTTTGTTCCATCTTTATGTTGTGCCTAGAGTCCTTTCAGTATAGTGCTCTAGGACTTCTGAGCTAGAAATCCACTTGGTACAAACAATCAGTCTCTGCACCTTACCAATTTGAATTAAATTAAACCAGCAAGTTAAAAAACAAACAATGGATTGGCATTATCATGTAAGAGAGGAAGAACTGGGTGCAACGAGATAGAAGAACTGGACCTCTACAAAATACTCCATCCAGAAGTACTGTCAATTTTCAACCTAGCAGAAAACACAATTGTGCTTAACTCTCTTCTTCCAAACCAGACCCTTTTTCTATAAGGCTTATAACTTATGGGTGGTCTACACTACCGCGTAAGTTGCCCCAAGAAATGCTACTCCATCTTAACAAATAGCAAAACTGGAGTTAACATCACGCTGGGCCAACAGGACACACTCCCCCATCAACTTACCTTACACTTCTTGTCCTGGAGAAGTACAGGAATCAACCAGAGAAAGCCCTGCCATCAATTAGTAGGGGTTCACCACACCTGCCAAAGTGACCCCCACTGGACTGATCACAGCAGCATCACTTTTCAATAAATGAAGACACAACCTTAGGTCTAAGGCTCAGATGGTGGGAATATTTAGAGAGCAGCACTCTCCATGGAGTCTGGAGAACCACTGGACATAAGTAGTCTGGTCCCAAACCCGAAAGAAAAAAAATTACAAGGATCGTCTTTAACATGGCTCTTCCACATTGTACAATTTGAATAAGATAGAAAGAAAGAAAGCAATAATCTGCTGTAAGGATACCGCCACTTTAGTACACTAGAGCTACGTCTACACGGGTATGCTACATCGAAATAGCTTATTTCGAAGTAGCGAAATTGAAATAAGCTATTTCGATGAATAGCATCTACACGTCCTCCAGGGCTGGTGCCGTCGACATTCAACGTCGACGTTGGGCAGCACTACATCGAAGTAGGCGCTGCAGGGGAGCGTCTACACACCAAAGCAGCCCACATCGAAATAAGGGTGCCAGGAACAGCTGCAGACAGGGTCACAGGGCAGACTAGCACTTCCAGGGCAACAGCAAGCAGCTCCCTTAAAGGGCCCCTCCCAGACACACTTGCACTAAACAGCACAAGATCCCCAGAGCCGACAACTGGTTGCAGACCCTGTGCATGCAGCATGGATCCCCAGTTACAGCAGTAGCAGCCAGAAGCCCTGGGCTAAGGGCTGCTGCACATGGTGACCATAGAGCCCCGCAGGGGCTGGAGAGAGCGTATCTAAACCCCTCAGCTGATGACCGCCATGGCGGACCCCGCTATTTCGATGTTGCGGGACGCGGATCGTCTACACGTGCCCTACTTCGACGTTCAACGTCGAAGTAGGGCGCTATTCCCATCTCCTCATGGGGACAGTGACTTCGACATCTCGCCGCCTTATGTCGATTTCAACTTCAAAATAGTGATTGCCACGTGTAGACATGGCGGGCGCTATTTCGAAGTTGGCACAGCTACTTCGAAGTAGCCGGCTCGTGTAGACGCAGCTTAGTATTCCCTGGTACATATTGTTCAATAAAAGCCACAATTCCTATTGCACTGTTATAAAAGGAAACTGCAGTCAAGTTAGACCTAAAATTTAGGTTTTATTATTAAAAATAACCTTGTATATACCTTAAAAACTAGTACAGTAGAAGACCAGTTATCTGGCAGCCAGGTAACTGGCACGTTTGGTTAACCAGCATGCTGAAGGGTCAGTAACCTGGCTACAGCTGGCTGCCACAGGGCCGGTAACCCAGCTGGGGCCAGCTGCCACAAGACTGGCCACCCAGCTGGGGCCTGCAGAGGGGGCTGGGCTGCCTGGCCCGCAGAGGCAGAGCGGTCCAAATGCCAAGCTGGGAGGAGGAGGAGTGGAAATGGAGCCAGATGCTGGACCCAGCTCAGATAACTGGTACATTTCATTATCCAGCATCCCCACTTTCCAGGGGATGCCAGATATTAAAGCTTGTACAGAACTATCTTTTTTTAAAGTTATCATGGAACCATTTTTGGAGAAACACGACTGTCGTGTATGCAGCCCAAGTAAAATAGCACTGTGCTAGCATACGAAAAAATATTCCAAGTAAACAGTACTAATTGTTAAAAGCAAAGTTTAAAAAATTCTTTCAATTTTAGTAACGGTGTGTGTGCACGCACCATTACGTATAGTCTTCGCATACATGCATGCATGCACACTTCCAAGTTTTATGATGTATACAGAAGGCTGGCAAGTGGTTTTGAAGAAATAATTAGGGATGCATAATGTTGTTAGAAACACAAAGTGTAAGTGTCAGCATCAGCTTCACCATGCAATTTCCCTGGTTTTAACATTAAAAAGTCTATCAGACAGAAACTGAATAAGGTAAATGGAGTTTGAACAACGTAACCTACTATTCTGCCCAATTATTCACTATGCAAACCAATATCTTGTATTTTTATTGTAGTGGTATGTCTGAAATATGTAGTTCTCATCCAAGAAGATAAAACCAACCTTTATTACAAAGTCAGAGAAAGTTGGCTGTGTTAAACAGATGAAAGTCGATCAACCTCAGATAAGAATTCAGTGGCTTCTCCTCTGGGCCCGACTTACATCTTGAACAACAAATTAGCAAGATAAGAAAAACAGATCACCTTTTAAAATAATATTCATATACCGTGCAACTACCAAATCAATAATTAGGGTTCATTCTCTCTCATTGTCTCCATCCAAGCGCCAATATCTCAGCAACAGTTTCTATGATGAGAGAACGAGAGCAAGAATATAAAGCAGTAGTGCATAATGCTTAAAAAGAGAATTTCTAATGCATATAGAGTGCACTGACCTCTTTATCTATAGCAGTTGTATGCAACTGGGCTTCCCCAAGCTCACAGCCAAGTGCTCGCTGTAGACTGTAGATGACATGATCATAAGAATGATGTTCATCATTGAAAAGAACACAGTAGTAGTGATCTCCCTTTTCTCTGTTGGGGAAAAGCCAGTGTTTCAATAGATGAACAAAGAGAAAATGAAAATAAACTCCTGCCCAGATGTTGGCAACAAATCATTTGTGAACTCCTGTGAGAGAGTATCATACATAACCAAACAAATTCTAGAAGAAAACCGAGTTAACAGACTTCAGGTTCTCAAAAAGAGACAAGTAGTTCCACCTCTCAACTAAGCAAGAACAGAGCATGAAACTATGTATTACACTTATTACTATCCACCACCTTCTTGGCAATGCAAAAATACAGTATGGAACTGCTCAAACTGTTACTCTGGTCCAGCAACATCCCTCATTTGAGGGAGCCAGGGACATCACTGGACCACAGAGACAGGCATGAGGCTGCAGCCCACGTCCTCTGGGAGCCCCGGGGGGTGGGGGGGATGCTACAGCTGGTGTCCCCGCATCCTCCCAGCCTCCATGTTGGGGGACAGCCATGCAGGGTCGGGGCAGGCATCTCCTGGCAGCCCCGCAGAAGTGGAGGCAGCCCCCCAGGAGCTGCCTTTTCCCAGCAGCCCAGTGGGGGCAGGTCCAGCTTCCTGGGAAGTTTTGCAGGGCCAGGAGCAGCCCCACTGGGCTTGAGCTGTGTCCCCAGAGCAGAGCTGGAGACTGCTTCCCCAGCAGCCCTGTGGGGCTGAAGCAAGCTTTCCTCAGATGCTCCCTGGGGCCAGGGAGGGAGCTGGCTTCCCCCGGCAGCCCTGTGGGGTCAGGGGCAGCTGGGTCCCCAGTGCAGGACAGAGCCAACTTCCCCTGGCAGCCTTTGGAGGGGCACGGAAGCATGAGCGGTAGCCTGGCAGCAGCACCGGCCAGGGCCCCAGCCCAGAGGCAGAGAGAGGGGCAGTCTGGGGGCCAGTGGCATGGAACCTTTCCTGATCCAGTAAATTCTCTTGTTCAAAACCAGTCAGGTCCCAACCATGCAGGACCAGGGATGTTCAACCTGTAGTAATATGCTTTGCAGAAATTTGAGAGTGAGAGAAACGTATGAACTACCATCCCAAATGAAAGTTTTTTTAATTCTAGTACTCCCTACAGATGATAACGAGAAGTTCAATATCTTTATGCTAATACCACCTATGAATTTAGTAACTGGGTCTTTACTGTTACACCTGGCTCAAACTGGAGGTCAATCCAGTGCAATTTTGGGAACTGTCAAGAGATTTAGAGGACACAGTAATCTGTGCTTCTCCTGTTAGGCACAGGAAGTTTTGTAAGTGCTTCCAGAAACTGTACAGCACCAGTGTATTGCTGAGATCTGATTAAGTACTGAGAAATGGATAAAACTCATATGTTTTTAGAACCATGTAATGAAAACCAAGCAAAAAGCCCCCCCTCCCACCTTACCTTACCCAAGCTGTCTATTCAAAACACTAGCCATCCTAACTACAGCAAGACATTTCTGCCAGCTGCTAATTCTTAGCTGTTTCTCTCTCCATTCTGCTTTTGAATAGTGACAGAAAGATAGCTGAGTTAGCCTGTAGTCTATCAAAACAAAAAAGCACTCATGTAGCACTTTAAAGACTAACTAATTTATTAAGTGATGAGCTTTTGTGGGACAGACCCACTTCTTCAGATCATAGCTATACCAGAACAGACTCTATATATAAAGCACAGAGGTCCAAAAATTGTTAAAGTTGACAAACCAGAAAAATTGTTATCAAGGTTGGCAAATTAGAAGAGCAGAGGGGCAGCAGGAGGCGGGTGGGGAAGTTAAGACTTAGATAAAATAAAGTATGTAAAAAAAGAGTCCTTACAATGGACCAGGTTCAAACAAAATTTCCTGGCCCATTATAAGGGCTCTTATTTGTTTTATCTAACTCAATTTCCCTACCCCATGCCCCGCTCCTGCTGTCCCTCTGCTCTTCTGATTTGCCAACCTGGATAACAATTTTTGGACCTCTGTGCTCTATATATTGAGTCTGTTCTGGTAAGGCTATGATCTGAAGAAGTGGGTCTGTCCCATGAAAGCTGATCACCTAATAAATTATTTTTCTAGTCTTTAAAGCGCTACATGACTGCTTTTGTCACCATTCAAATAAGTTGTCTCTCTGTGTCTTGAAAGAGAAGGATTTTGCACAATTTCTAGTGTGGTTAATTGGACATTAACATAAGCAAAACATTCTGAGAAGAGTTTTATCTTTTCAGAGATTATAGTTATAGTTCTATTGAAAGAGACCTGAGCATTAGCAAATTTATATAGGGTAGGAGTAAACCTGAATGGTTGCTCTAACACTCAGAAATCATTGGCAGTGTCTCCCACCTGGTTATGAGCACTGGAGGCAACTCCTTCTCTTCTTCCCAGATAGTCATATCTACAATGTATTTTATCACAGACAAGAATAGCTTCTTGGATTGTGCCATTAGCTCTTCATTTAAATAGCATTCAGAATTCTGTAAGAAGATAGAACAAGATATCAATATAGACTCTAGATAAACAAAAGTGAAAACAAGGCTTGGTAACAGCTGATTATAGTATGCTTTCTGGGGGAAAAAAAATCTTTGCCATATGAATCCACTTTAAAGGAACAACAGAAGAAAAGTAAAAATTCTCTTTTATCTAACTTTAGTGTTATCTGGCTTTTTACCAGCCAGAAAGCTCAATAACCAGCATTTCTGATCTTTAGCAGGGTTCAGATGATACAGGTCTGGCAGGCTCCCTACCTGGCTCCATATGGTTTCCCAGAAGCAGCGAATGTCCCTGCTGCTCCTAGGTGGAGGAACAGTTATGGGGGATCCAAGCACTAGCCCCATTGGCCAGGAACCACAGCCAGCACTATGGGGCCAGGGGATGGAGGAAATGCAAAGAGTCTGCTGGCTGTGCCTCCAACTATGGGCAGCTGGGGTACGTTGTCATTTGCAGAAGCTGCCTGAGGTGAGTGCTGCCCAGATCTGGTGCTCCAAAACTCCTCTCGTGCCCCAACCCCTGAGTCCCCTCTCACACTCTAACTCCCTCTGAGTTAACCAGAATGTTTTCCTTACTGGCAACCCCCATTCCTCCAATGTACCAGATATCAGCGTCAGTAAAGTAAAAGCTATGCTTATATGCAATGCAAAGATAAAATTACATTACAGTTGTGCGTGTCATTAGAAAGGTATACCCACCTCAGGCGTAATGGTAAATATACTGACCTACAATACACTCTGGTATATTCACTTTACACCACAGGAAGCAAGACTAATGAATCTGAGGAGAATGAATGGGAACTGCACAGACAAGAGGACAATCTGTGCATAGGAACACAGCCCCAATGAAGCTTCTTTTGACAGTGGGGAAAATGAAACATGGCGCTTTTCAATTCCTTGCTTTCACTACCCGTAAGATTTCTCAGAAACAGTACACCAGCAGTTTCACCCAACAAATCAAGCACATTATTGGTGACTTTTTAAAGATATCAATTAAGGGAAAAAAATAAAGGGACATTTACATGTTTTTTGATCTAACGACAGGCTATGAAAACTTCATTAAATGGATCAGGAAACTTTGGTTACAAAAGGAAAAGACAGTAACACTGCTTTTGCCACAGATGAAGATGTTCAGGGATTGCAGTTCAGGCCTGGCTGTGTCATATGTGATGTCTCATTCATTCAGTCTATTTGCAGACACTCCCAAAATGTCAGTAAGTCTCCCTTCCATGAATCACTAGGTAACCAAAAGCCCAAATACAGCCATCAGCCACGAATCTATTTCACAGTCACCCTCCCCTGTAAAAAGAAATGATTGAATATGGGGTCCTGAACAATAAAGGAAAACTAAACCTTTTGAGTATATGGAAGAAATGGCTTCTTACACTGGTATCCACACTTAGAGATGTAAATGGGAAAACTTCAGAAATTTGAGACCTAGACAGACAGTTTTCAAGGCAGTATAGCGTATCTGAACACATTTCCCATTAATTTTAAAGTTTGCACTAAATTGCTTGAAAAATCTTAGAATGTATATGTTGCACAGGGAGAAAAGGAAAGAAAAAAGGGGAGACAAAAGAATCAACAAAACCAAGATCTCAAATTCAGCTTCCATTCACATAGAATAGTATCTGGTTTGATAGAAGTGCGTATAATGTATTGATGATGTAGTAGACATTGTCAAGATCCATAATTGTGGAAATGCCCTAAAGCAGCATGCAGTTTCACCTAGCCCATAATCATCATCAATAACCGTGGGCTCAGTGCCCATTGGTGTCTGATGCCTCTCTCACTATTTCCTTCCATCTTGCCCTATCCAGGGCAGAGTGGCTTAGCTTCTGCAGACTAGCTCCACACCTATTTACTACACCTACCCATTCTCTGTGGGGTCTGCCTCTCCTATTCAAACCATCCATTATGCCATATACTAGGGTCTTGATTTTTCATTCATCATTCATTCTGCAAATATGTCCAAATAGCTGTAGCTTCCATTTTATAACCTTCTGCAGCAGGTTCTCTTTTGGCTGTATCTTCCTATATAATTCCTCATTGGTGACCTTCAGCATCCATCCTACTCTCAGAATCTTTCTATAACTCCTCCTTTCGAATGCCAATATTCTTCTTTTCGAATCTTTCGTTATCACACATCTGTACATTCTGCTGAATACACACGTTTTCAAGATGCCCAGCTTCGTTCCTAAGATAATTGCTTTGCTTTTCCAGATCTTATCCGTCACCTTCAAACTCGCTCTTGCTTTCACTATTTCCTTCTTACAGTCTAGTTCATACATTATGTTGTTCCCCAGATATGTGAGCTTCTCTACATTTTCTAGTTCAATACCATTGACACTGATCTTCCTTCCTATTTCCTTATCTCCAAATACCATTGTTTTTGTTTTATCGATGTTCATAATCAGTCCGTACCGCTTCTCTTCTTCATTGAAACACCCGCACCATTTTCGCTAGCTTCTCCTCATCTTCCTCAATGATAACTATAACATCTGCAAACCTCATGTTGTTAATTCTTTTCCCGTGCACAGATATCCCTTCTACCTCTTCCTTGATCCTAGCCCATAAGCGTGCAGGTAATATTTAAAAAAAAAAAAAAAAAAATTTAAACCAAATTATAAATTACACAGCATTCATGTGGGGGAAACTTGGAACAGAAATAAAACAGAAACGGTGACAAAACCTATGACTTCCACAATTGCTAGAGTCTCTTCCTGTCCTAACAAGCTTCGAGAGGAATTCCAAGTCAAGGTTTCCACCTATAACCTCTACAGACAGAGCGGCTGACAGGGCAAGGTATGTGGTGGGGGAGGGGAGTTTGCCTGACTCTGGGGCCCCAAATGGCAGAAGGGGCAGGACTGTGAGCATGCCTCCAACAGCCAGCCCTTCAGTGCCATATGGCATGCTCCACCCAGGGCTTCGACAGTGATTTTAAGGGATCAGGGAAAGCCCAGGCCATCTTAAATTGCTGGGCCTTGGAACAGCTGCTCCTTTGGCCCCTCCTCTCTAATCAATGGGCCTGTCTATCTGCACCATGTGATGATTTGAAACTGGGTTCTTAAGATACCAGGAATTAAAGGTCTTAAATCTCTTGGCTTAAATGTTTTCCTACTCCAACTATGCTACTAATGTTCTTAAGCTTTGAGGAGAAAGGGTAAGTAAGTATTAGGCAAATGCTATATCAATTAAGCCTTGTATTCTGTTGCATTGAACTAAATATCAGTTAGGGTTTGGCATCTGAAGGGGTAAGTCATACCAAGCACAGACCTTAAGGAAAGGATAAAGAACATGCTACTGTAGACAAGGAACCAAAGAAAAGGCATTCACCCCCTCTTCCTCTATCCTCTCGTTCAGGTGAGGAAAGTATAAAGATAGAGCACCTCCCTCCATATCTAGCTCTTTAATAGACACCAAAAAGCTCCTGATAAATTAATGGTTTCTCTTATGTCCCTAATAAAGAGACTTTAAAGCAAAAAAAAAAAAAAAAAACCACCACTCAGAAAGGATAAAATTCTCCCCATTACAAACTTAAAGAGAATGGAGCTGAGGATGTGTCACCCCTCCACCATGAAGTAATACTATAAATCTTGTGGCTAATTAGGAATTAACTGCATAAGCCTGAAAAACACTGGTGGGTCCAAATCTTTAATCTGTTGTACAAAATATTCTTCACTTCCTATGCTAACTTTATCACGTTTATGAAACAGCTGCTACATTTAACTTCAGGCATGGCTATATTTCATTTCTGCTACAATTTGTATGAAAAGAACCAGTTTGTAAGTAGCTGGAAAGCTTGATGAAAGGAAAAAGTAATGACGACACAGTGTATATTCAGTAACAAAAACCTTGTAAAGATGGAGTTACACAATGAGCGCAACATTTAACAAAAATGAAACAATAATCTTGGAACTCTGTCACAAAACACAGTGGCCATGTCTACACTAGCCCAAATCTTCAAAATCGCCATATCGAAGATTACTAATGAGGCGCTGAAATGCATATTCAGTGCCTCATTAGCATGGCGGCAGCCGTGGCTCTTCTGATAGGGAACAAGGGGATTTCGAAGTTGTTAGGGTCCTTTCAAAAAGCAGGCCTGTCTGGACGAGCCATGAGGCAGTGAAAAGCAGCGATTTTGAAGAGCCACGGCTGCCGCCATGCTAATGAGGCACTGAATATGCATTTCAGCACCTAATAGTAATCTTCAAAATGGCCATTTCAAAGATTTGGGCTCGCGTAGACGTAGCCAGTGTGTCTGGATTCTGGCTATGTCTACACTGAGCCCTAGTGCCAACAACTGGACGCAAATAAGCAGTCTCAAAAATGCAAAATAGGGTCTCATTTACATATCTGCATGGTTAATGTGCATATTCAAGATGCTAGTTTGCATATTTGCAAGAGGCAAAGCAGTGTAGACCTGCTTCTGCTGGCAAAAATAAACCCTTTTGTCAGCAGTCCCTTATGCCTGGAAATAATCAGGCATAACGGACTTCCAACAAAGGTGTTTTTACGGACAGAACTACATCTGCACTTCTTGAGTTGCTCCTGTAAATATGCAAATTAGTCTAATGGATATGCAAATGAGCCCCCTTTTGCCTTTTCAAGGCTGTTTATTTGCCTCAACCTGTTCGCACTAGAACAGTGTAGCCACAGCCTTTAAGTTTAAAAACTATCTGATAATCTTGACTTGCTAGTAATTCACTTTACTACCTATGATCTTGAAAAGTATTTTTACTCTTACATTACAGACATGTATATCCAAATTTGATGATCTTAAGCTTTAAAAACAAATTAACTTGTCCATTAAAGAGTAAAACAATGTCATTCAGAGGACTCAAAATTAATCCTACCCTTTAAAAAACCACCGCTCTTTTCATGATCAAAGAAGCAGACAAACATCCTGCCACTATTCCTCTCTCGCCCATTAAGTCTTTCCTACCAAGCACGATACTGAAGTATAAAGGAATCCTAGAGAGATGCATCTTCGACATATAACCTAATTCTAGACACAAAGGCCTGGGCAACATTGAAATGATTTGTTTTCTTGCTGAGCATTTCGTAACTTTTCTAAAAAGGTAGGGAGCATGTTACAAAGCTTGAAGATTTACAGACAACATTCATCCATAATTTTCTTTATATATTATTTTTACCTCTTTCGTACTACTTGCTGCTCCAGGCTCATGGTTAGTACATAGTGGTCCAGTCTTCCATGCTTCTGTATCCCCACAGTCACAAAAACCTCCACCAGAAGAAGTATGCATCTAAAAAATTAAGAGGTACTTCAGACATACAAATATGCATGTAAAAAGTGAGAATACAAGTGAAGTGTAGATTTATCAAGCCAATAAATCCATATTTTAAGTGCCTTAAACAAAATGATAGATATCCTGTAGGAAGTGTTCTACCGCAGAATTTTATTCTTTTGCCATTAGAAAGGGAGAACTTCAGTGGGGTTGGAACAGTGGGATTTACTGGAATTATCTGTGTGTCTATACACTTATGCAAAGGACTATTTAAAATCTTAGTATTCTAGCACATTAATATTTAACACCAAGTAGTTGTGTAGCATTTTCTCTAACCAGCCTTGTGAGATATTAAAACTAAGTTCAGGGTTTAAATGCAATGTCTCAAGCTTGATTCCGTATAATGCTTTCAGAGAAGTCTGAACTGGCTTGTGATCCAGCACACAGTTAAGCTGAAGTGAAGGAAAGACAAATAAGTGTACATAATAATTTGCCCTGATGTCCCAGATACAAAAGTACTTGTAAAATAGTTATTAGAAGTAACAAGTGAACTTAGGAAACAAAATAGGTTTAAAAACATTTACTATTCAAAATGTTCCTTCAAAAGGCATAAATTTAAACATTTGTAATATATTTACAAACTGTGACTATATAGCGCCCACTTACCTTTAATCTATCTTTATGTTTCATCTACTGGTACTTGACCTACAAAAAGCCATCTTAAAATACTGAGAGAATTGGAGGAGAAGGCTTGAAACAGAACTCATGATTTCTACCTACCCTTTTAAGGAATCAGTTCATCCATACGTATACATATACATGCACACAAAATATATGGAAGCTACATATTTTATTTACACAGTTCACCAGGGATACTGTAAGTCTTAAAGAATACTTGCAATGCACTTCAGGATCATCAGATGAAGGGTTCCACAGAAGTGCAGAGTAATGAACTTTCTCTGGCTGCTCCCAGCATCTTCTGCCTCATTACCATCACCACTGCTGTATATTTTGGATGCTTTTTGAACCTATTCCCACGCTACCTGACTACCCTGCCATAGAGCTCGAAAGCCTCTCTCTCACCAACACAAGCTGGTCCAGTAAAAGACATTATTTCACTCATTTTGTCTGGCTATCATGCTGTCAGAGTAGACACTGACGTTAGCATGCTTGACTTGATTATCTGTGAAGATGCAGTCATAAAAACGTGTGCATGCACACAGTGAGTACTCTCTCTATTAAGGGCAGTCATGGGCATCTGATGTAAATAAAAAGAGCCTCTGAGATGTATGCAATTTCAACAGCCAAAGTAACACATTTTTAAACTATGAAAAATTACTGTAAAGGTGAATACATGGTGATTTAGATGCTCTGTGGTATAACTTTACTGAAGAGATTCATCAGCTTTAATAGCTCAGGATTCCCTGTATGCGCCCACTATGTGCATAAAACTGAGCAGATACTGAAAGGTAACCACCATGGCTAAAGTCAAGCAGAGAAGGGAACAACAGAGGGCAGTTCCAGAGGAGAGCAGACAAAGAAATTGCTTAAAATGATCCATCCCCTAAATAAGGAAGCAGCAATTGAGCTAAATTCATGTGATCTGTGAGAGATTTCAGAGACCATGAAAAGGCTGTTGGGAGGATAAGATCCAGACCTACAGCCATCCCCTGCATTTGAAACTTAACCCTTCTTAATTTCTCCACCTATCCCCAGCTGTTGCTCATGCAGTTTAAAAAAATAAAAATATGGAAATATACACACTAGTGTGTAGACTGCAACAGTGATCTGGCTGATGAAAAGACTATTTGGTCCCTAGGCAAAACACAACAGGAAACAAGTAATTGTTTATGGATTTAACAAAAGTTCTAACAAGCTTCTCAGTTCTATGAGCTAGCTTGCTAAAAAAAAGTTGCTTGATTTGCAGGACAAAACCAATTAAAAGCTTTTAAAGGAGATATTTTTTGTATCTTTTTCAAACATTCCCAAAGAACTGTAATGAACCGTCACAAATACTTATACATCATTTCAAAACAAGAAGGTAAGAGAGTTCCTGTATTTTCTCCTCTTTCAACAAAGACCTAAAAATGATGAAAGGAAAGAGTGCGTCTGCTCACATAATATATTGCATGGTTAATATACTCTATTAAATAAAAGGCAAATTCAAATCTCAGATGCAGAGGTGGAAACTGACATGTAAAATAAAAAACCTACTCCTGCAGATCCCTAACCATAGCAATGGAACTGAGATAAGCAACATGTTCAGTCCATATCTGAAACTTAAATCCAGTCTTTAGATCTATCAGATAACTTACTTGTCATATTTTGGACTAATCTAACAGTTAAAAATATTATTGTTCTTACCTCTGCAACCTTAGTTCAGCCTGTGCCCATGATTATTGTTATTTAGGTTAAGATTTTCTGTTACTTTTGTAAAAGTCACAGACAGGTCACAGGCAACAAATGAAAATAAATAACGAGGGGGCAAGGCTACATATGGTGGGAATATTGACAACCAGAGTTCCAGGACGCAGGACTAACAGTCCAAGCCCCAGCTTGCATGGGTGGAGGCATAGCCCCAGCTCCAGTGGTCACAGAAGCGACTCACACAGCCCCACTTCAGAGCTGGCTGCAGTTGCTGGACAGAAAAACACAATCCAAGCTCTGGCCATCTAGCAGGGAAGTACAGTCCCAGATTCAGCCGAAGCCAAAGTACTCATGGAAGTCCAGTAGAGTCACAGAATCCATTAACTACTGTGACCTCTGTTACTAAATGGTAGTCTTAGTTATCATACGGTCATTAATAATGTGCTCATACACTATTTGCTCTGCACACAAAATGGCCTAAGACAGACAGAGGTGTTGGTCAATGATGTTCTCTTCCATTTAGAGCAATGGACTGAGACTCAGGACAAAAACAGCACAGCTCTGCCGCTTGTTTCTATTGATATGCCTACAGAGAAACTAGACACCTGCTGCTGGCTTGTGCGAGCCAGCTTAGGCATGGACTACAGGGACGTTTCATTGCTCTGTAAACTTCAGGGCTCTAGCTGGAGCCTGAGAACCAGAACTAGCTAGCCTGTGGATAGTATCTAGTTGTAGATGTCCGCTGTAAATGCGTTTGGGCAAAGCTATCACAATTCAATGACATAAGGGAGTCTTATTAAAATTGTCCTTGTAATTTTAATTCTGCAGTTATCTTAATTTTCAGTGTTTACACGCGCAACTTTGTTTTCCTGAAACTAGTTTTTCTGTACACAATTATGGTGCTATGAGCTGGATGAAACCTTGTTATGGGGTGAGTCAAAACCTCATTGAGACTGACATGTTTTATGAATAGTGAGTTCACATCTAACTGTAAGGATATGTTCTCACCTAAACAAAAGGAAGATGTGATCACACTCAGGAGATTTTGCTGAGTATTCTTTTAGATAATTAAAAACAGAACAGACAAAAAACTGGGAAAGATATAACTTGTCTAGATGGTTGAACAAAATACAATAAAAAAAATGGTGACAACTACAAGAGGGGTAGCTGCGTTGGTCTGTATCCCCAAAAACAAGAAGTTCTGTGGCACCTTATAGACTACTAGATTTTTTGAAGCATATGCTTTTGTGGGCAAAGGCCCATTTCATCAGATGCATGTCATAAACATGCATCTGATCAAGTGGGCCTTTGCCCACAAAAGCACATGTGCCAAAAAAATCTGTTAGTCTATAAGGTGCCACAGAACTTCTTTTTGTTTATTTAAAAAAATATTAACACACTGCTGTAAAAAATGCACCAACATGTTGTGCATGTAAACTCTGCTGGTGTTCCAGAGTGAACTACACCATACACTGCAGTGCACACCAGCAGTGTCTACCTCAGTGGTTCCCAAACTTTTCAGCATCACTCCCCACTTTTGATTTTTGAGAACCCCCTCACACCCCCACCCACCTTGTTTTTTACCATGGGCCAGCCACCCCAGCTGCCTGTGAGCCACTGCATGAGCCCCTCCACTCGCCCAAAGTCATGCCCCGCCAGCCCCTCATCTAACCCCATCCTCCTCCTCCCCCCAACCCACACTCATTCACTTTCACAGGAGGCAGCTAGCTCCACATGGGCCTTCGCCAGCTGCCTGCTTTTTATAGCAATTTCACTGGGTCGCCCATGTGAAATGACAGGGACTGAGAGCCGCAAGCAAGGGCTGCCTTTTTCTTCAGGTGAGGGGAATAACGGGGGGTGGGGGGGGCTTGGTTGCCTTGTGCCCCCCTCCCCCCCAAATACCTTCGCACACACCCCAGTTTGGGAAACCATGGTTTACATGGACCACCTAGTGCACAAACATGTTAGGGAAACAAGCCCTCAGAGACATAGCTTGAAAAAGCATCTGAAAGCATAGCATCTGACCCGGGAAGAAGCCAGGGAAAAAAGTCTTCTGGGTCAGGTATCAAAGCTTAAAAAGTGTTCTCGAGTTCTGTGAGCGAAAGAATGTGTTTCCTGCTATTTGCTTCCTTTTATGTTCAGGGACAGAAGGCTCTGTAAATAAACAAAACTGCCAATTTCCCCTCCTAGACGGAACAACCTATTAGACCCCATTCTTGTCTAACCCCCAATCAAAAGAGAACTATAATTAAATGTACGAAAGACATTCTTTCTGCTCTGACACTTGTTCTAACAAATTAGTAATTTTCAGGGCTTAGGAAAGGAATTAAAGTTTCTTATAATCTGCATGCATTACTATTACAAACAAGAAAACTTCTCAATAGCAACTCTCAATAGTACAACTTTACAGTACAGACTTTCATACCTTGTAACGATGGTTCTTGTGAATGCTATTCTGGAAGCAATCCATGCAGAGTACACAAGTTGGATCAATTGCACAGTCCCTGCAAGAAAAATACTATGTTGGATACCACTCTAAATAGAAAAATGAAGCAGTCGTACGAGAACCGATGCCACACTTAAACCTTTATGGCTGGTGACAAACAATTTCAGGCATCAAGTCATGGCTAATTCATGCTATTGGTAAAAGGATGAAAGTTCTGGCCCTTCCACAACAGGTTTGAACCATACTAGTAACATTACTGTTCAAAAATTCAGAAGCCAGGTTAATTACCTTCACATCACCCCTGTGAAGCACTCAGATAGTAGAATGATGGCCACCACAGAAAAGACCAAGAGGAAATAAATAATTGTCTCCTCAGAGAAGGATTTTGATAGTTTGCAGTAAATGCAGACGCTCCGTGTCATGAACATCTGACTTGTGAACATCTGTACGTATGAATGCTTACATACAGCCTCAGGAAAGCAGACAAGAGGGCACAGGTGGCAGCAAGCAGTGTGAGCACATGCCAGAAACCAGACATCACTCAGCTGCTTCCCCCACACACCCACAGACACAACAGCAGTTCCAGCAGCCTTCATTCCCTGGCCACCCGCCCCCACCCACCGGCTGAGTCCAGCACCAGGAGGCAGCAAGCAGCTTGAGCACAGGCTGGAGGACACCTGAGCAGCAGGTAGCAGCTGTACAGTCACTGGATGGAGAGACCCAGCACAAACCTGAGGCTGAATGCAGAGCCTGCAGAGGAATAGGCCAGCTGGGGGTTAAAGATGGGGACTGCCAGAGCTGGTGTACATCTCACAAGTGTGTATGGAGAGCCAGTTGATGAGGCTGGCTGCTGGAGCTGGCATCAGGAAATGGGGCTAAAGGCTGCTGAAGCCAGTGTGGGGCAGGGGGTGGGAAGTGTGGGAAAGGGAGGCAGCTGGGTGATAAGGCTGGCCACAGGAGCCAGAGCAGAGTTTGGGGAGAGCAGGAGATACCCAGATGTCCCCTTCAGAATCTTGATCTCATCCTCCGCTAATTAAATCTGCCTTTCCTCAAACCCCAGCATTCAAGGTTAAACGAAAAACTATTTCTTACTCAATTTTATTGTTTCTGTTATGGTACTTACTAATATTGAGTGCCGAACTTAATAATCTCAACATTATTTTAAACACTGTGCTTTATGTATAATTCCTAATTTTTTTTAAACAAGCAAAATCGGAAGAAAACCAAAAAACTGGCATTCCATCGACGCCCACATGGGTCATCAGTAAAACTGGAACCTTTATGTCCACCACACAGACATCTACTGTTTCAGCTGAAGGAACAAGGAATAGTAGACTTGACCTCAATAGCTTATGCTCACAAATAAACCTGTTAGTCTTTAAGGTGCCACAGGACTCCTAATTGTTTTAACAGTAAAACAAAGCAGCAGAAATGTAGCACTTTAAAGACTAACAAAATTATTTGTTCGGTGATGAGCTTTCATGGGACAGACCCACTTCATCAGATCAATCCCATTTCCAATACAGACTGACATTTATAAGTACAGGAGGACCAAATAAATAAATAAATAGCAATAAAAACGGACAAATCAAATAGGATCGAAGGAGTGGGGTGAGAATTGGGGGAGGGATGTTTATTGTCCTGTCTGAGATAATTATGAGCATCAAAGGAAGGAAAGCCATCCTTGTAATGCGTAAGGTAATTGATGTCTCTGTTCATACCACGTGTTAATGTGTTGAATTTGAATATGAACTCCAACTCACAAATGTCTCATTCTAATCTGTTTTTAAAATCTTTATGCTCTAGGACATGAATTCTCAGGTCTTTAACAGAATGGCCAATTCTATTGAAGTATTTACTGACCGGATTATCAACGTACTACACTAATTATAGTGAGAAGTTATGCCAGACACTAAGAAACTGAGGAACCACTTGATCAGTATCCTATAGCGCAAGCAGGAAAGTATCAAGAACGACCTCTCTGAACTTGAAACTCATCAATAATCAAGCTTTCAGACAAGACCCCACAGAGTGGGACTTTTCCTACACTAGACAAGAAATCTGTAACACAGTCTCAACTGCCTCCCTCATCCACTCTCTGTCCCACATCCAATGGCTAGCAGTTATTGAGATCACAGAATAGAAAGACCTCTTACTTTCAATTACAGTGCCTGGTCTGACTTGGAGCCACCCATACCCAACTGAAGGGAAAGTTCTTCCCTGTCCTGGGATGAGGCACATTCAGTTACTTTGTTGGTATGGTTGCTCATACGTAGGAATGGTGAGGTGACAGATGGAGCATGCTCAGTGCAGTTGAAATATTCTGGGAATTTAGCTGTCAGGAAACTTTAAAAATAAGCAGTGCTACCATCCTCACCAATAGTAAACTTTCACTACATTAACCTATTGTCCTTGAATTAATGTAAATTAAACTTAGCTTCTTTTACAATAATCAGCAACTATAGCTAAATATGATTACTTCAAGCTTTGCAACTTGCATGGTGTCTTTTAAAAAAAAAAAAAAAAAAAAAAGAGAAAGAGGTATGGAACTCTTCCAGGCTATTACATTGTGAGAACATGACAAAAGAAAAAGACAGGATAAGAGAACTGTAGATCAGACCATGCTGCAGTTCAAAGACCTATTGTGCTTTGGGGACTACGTTTTCTATACACCTATTAACAATATAAAGCTAAAAAACTTAATGAGTTGCAAACATGCTAGTACTACATAGAGAAAACTTCATTTTTTGCTTTTCACATAGAATATAATTTGTGCTTAAAGTAGACTGTGATAGAAAAGCAATTACCATAGCCACTTATCCAAGGAGCCTAATAGGATACACATAACAGCAAATCTATTATTACTGAGTTACTTCACGGGAAATATTCATGCTGACTAGTGTCTTACCTGCAAGAATATGTAGTCTCCCCACCTTTGAACACCTTCCCACAGAGTTGAGAAGTTCCACTCTGACGCAGTTTCTCCACGCAGACATCTGGGTCTTTCCCAAACAAGTACCGCTGCAGAGTGTTAAATATTGTTATCTGGGCCATTTCTTCTTGCTTCTCCACCAAGGGGTCCATTTCATCAGAGTAGATGTTTGGCACATACTTCGCCAGTAGTTGTGAAAAGGCAGCCTGAAAGTCAACTGACTCATCCCACCACTGCAAGAAAATTAGAGATGGAGGAATGTGTCAGGGAGAAATAAAATTAAGGAAATGAAGCTACTAAAGGAGAAACGTTTCCTACAAAACTAAGGTCATTTTCCATCTCACCAATTTGAAGCTTTGCGCGCCAGGAAAAAGGATATACACATTTACAGGATAAATTAACAAGATAGTAATTTATATTTAGTTTTAGAACCATTAAGGCTTTTAACGTTTTGCTCCAAGCTATATCTTTGCTATTTGCTCCTACTCTAGCTCTTTAGAAACAATGGTTGTGTAAGGTTGACAGAGCTGGGTCATCAGCAGGAGGAAATGAACCTGCAACTGTAGAGATTAAAGCAGTTGCAAGTTCAATCCCTCCTACCAACAATCTGGGTCTGTTGGGCTTACACAAATGTTATTTTTAGCTCTTTAGACACTTCTTAACTTCTCGCTTTCTTTCATAGTATACCCACTCATTAATTTCCTTTTACAGTCGGAGGCATGTCTAGTGAACATGAGCCAAAAAGTACATCATCAGGAGGTAGCCAAGTTCATTTTACCTATAAATACATGTTATTTTCTCAAATGACCTTCCCTCAACAATATTTTCTCTAGGCTAGCAAGCAAAGTGCAAGTGCATTGGAATTTGGAAAGTGTGGGAGTCTGACATGGAAGGAATAGGGTACTCAACCTGTTAGTTGACTCTACTAAAGAAAACCTGTCAGATGAAACACTGAAAAAAATAAATCAAAACCTTTTAATTTAATCACAAAATCTAGGTAATTAAATTACAGAAAAAAGTACATGCCTATTCTTTTGTTTACACTGGTTATATAGTAAACTGGCAAGTTCCTACTTTGATTTAAAATAGACTGCTTCACGTGCACGTTGGCTTTTACCCCCAGAAAGTAAATGAATCTAGAACAGAGACCATGGTCCACAGTTCTGGTAACTCCAGTATATCAGAAAGCACCACTGGCCCAAGTAGCTATGATATATTTGTTCTCCCAACATATCTGCTCCATGTCAGATTAATTCAAATCCAAGATATTTTATCTACAAGAGGAATTCAAATCAGCAGTTTAACTGAGACAGCTTAGATCAGATATTCTCAGGACAAATTATTCAGTGGCCCCAGAGTTGGTGACCAATTCTTGCTGTTGACTACTTACACTTTCTCCTAAAATACTTAAGTGTCTTTAGGAAAAGCAAATAAATATGCACAAATAGATTTCCAAGTCACTAGTGTATTTACCGATAGATAGTAAGTATGCTATGAACAGTGATTTTAACAAGCATACGAGTATAGCTGTTCACAGAAGACTTACTCAGCTCCAACAGGTCTGAGGACAAATTAAACCCTGGACAGGAGATTGTGGGTGAAGCAGTGGCCAGATAAGAGGGTTGGATTGGGAAGCAGGACCCTGAAGTGCCAAAGCCAAGAGATGAAACCCAAAGGATGCATCCACACTAGCAACTGACTTTGAAGTTAATTTCAAAGTTACACACTACATTGAAGTAGCCAGCAGAGAGTCTACACAAATTTTCCCTTTGAAGTTAAATTCGAAGGAGGGAGCCCAACTTTGGAGTCCTTACTCCATTCCCAGGAATGGAGTAGTGCCCTACTTTGAAGTAGGGTGTGTAGACTTCAAAGTTATTTTTGTAGCGTAGACACAGCCAAAGCCAGATAGCTTGTGTGAGTAAGGAGTAATGCAATTAAGCAAGCTTTTCTAAAACTGCAGTTTATTAGCTTTAAGCACACAGACATAAGCAATAAATTTAAAACATGTTAGCTATTTAACATTTGGAACAGTATTAAATTATTAACATCAGGTTCACAGTGACCAGTTGCTCTCTTTCCTTCCTCCCACCTCTGAGGGTTGAAAATGTGTTTTAAAAACTCTCAAGAAAGCTTTTGAAGACCCTTTTAAAGTACACTTCTACATAATTTTTATAAAACATACAGGTTAAGTGATTTTGCTAAATTAGGTTTTTTAATTTTTAAAATCTATTTAATATTAAAAGCATCTAAACTTTAAGTTTTTTTGAACCATCACTGTTTTTAGTTAACTTTTTTCTTTCAATTAGCAAAAACTGACAACTAAATATATCTTTGCTAAAAAAGCTTATTTTAAAATTAATCTTAAGGGTAGCTAAATGCATGCAATATAATTGCAATGAACTTAATTACATTTTGGGATATATATGCTCTTAAAATGCAGGGAAACATTCAGGAAATGGGATGGATGGTGCTCAGTGAGCACCGATTCAATATTTTGTTTTAATTTCTTTGTTTGACTGAGACCCTAGATCTTATTTACTGTGTATTATTCAACCTCCAACCTGAAGAAATAATTATCAATTTCTTGATTTTTCTTTTTTGGTATAGTGATCATCATTACAGAATCTGAATGCTTTACAAATGCTAATTATCTTCAGATCACCCCAGTGAAGCAAGAAGATGATATTACAGCCATTTTATACATGAGCAACACAAAGATTAAAGTAAAAAAATTCACTAATTTGGGGTATTCAATTAGAGGTGCCTAAGACTTGAATTTTAAGAGCAGTTAGCAGTGCAGGTTGAACCTCTAAATACCAGGACTTTCTGATCTTGCAATACCATACATGTGAGCTCCAGCACCTGGGCGGCAGCAGCAGGAGGACCTGCACCAGGACTGGCAGCAGTGAGGCCAGCAGTCCAGCCAACGTGAGTGGCTGGGAACCTGGACAGGGCAGGCAGCCTATGTAGAGCCAGCAGCAGCAGGTCAGACAACCCACCAGCCAGGGCTGAAAGCAGAGCTGGAACAACAGCCTCAGCAGCTAGGACTGGGAGCAGAGTTGGGCAGGGAGGAAAGGACATTCAAACTTCCTGGGCTAATGTTCCCTGCTTCCTGCTCACCTGAGCTATGTCTACATGTGAATGCTACATCGAAATAAGCTGATCTAGAAAATGAGGTAAGCAGTGAGGTGGCCAAGTTTGCAGATGACACCAAGTTGTTCAGGACAGTCAAAACCAAAAGGGATTATGAAGAACTACAAAAAGATCTCAGCAAACTGAGTGATTGGGCAGCAAAATGGCAAATGAAATTTAATGTGGGTAAGTGTAAGGTAATGCATGTTGGAAAAAATAACCCAAATTACACGTACTACATGATGGGGTCAAATTTAGCTACGACAGATCAGGAAAGGGATCTTGGAGTTATAGTGGATAGTTCTCTGAAGACATCCACGCAGTGTGCAGCGGCAGTTAGTAAGGCAAACAGGATGTTAGGAATTATTAAAAAAGGGATCGATAATAAGACAAAAGATATCATACTTCCCCTATATAAAACTATGGTACGCCCACATCTTGAGTACTGCGTGCAGATGTGGTCTCCTCACCTCAAAAAAGATATATTGGCATTAGAAAAGGTTCAGAAAAGGGCGACTAAGATGATTAGGGGCTTGGAACGGGTCCCATATGGGGAGAGGCTAGAGAGACTGGGACTTTTCAGTTTGCAAAAGAGGCAATTGAGGGGCGATATGATAGAGGTATATAAAATCATGAATGGTGTGGAGAAAGTGAATATAGAAAAATTATTTACCTTTTCCCATAATACAAGAACTAGGGGACACCAAATGAAATTGATGGGTAGTAGGTTCAAAACTAACAAAAGGAAATTTTTCTTCACGCAGCGCACAGTCAACCTGTGGAACTCCTTGGCCGAGGCGGCTGTGAAGGCCAGGACTCTATTAGGGTTTAAAAAAGAGCTTGATAAATTTTTGCAGGTTAGGTCCATAAATGGCTATTAGCCAGGGATAAAGTATGGTGCCCCTAGCCTTCAGAACAAGGGCAAGAGATGGATGGCAGGAGATAAATCACTTGATCATTGTCTTCTGTTCTCCTTCTCTGGGGCACCTGGCATTGGCCACCGTCGGCAGATGGGATGCTGGGCTGGATGGACCTTTGGTCTGACCCAGTATGGCCATTCTTATGTTCTTATGTAATAGCGTCTACACGTCCTCCAGGGCTGGTGCCGTCAATGTTCAACGTCGACGTTGGGCAGCACCACATTGAAGTAGGCACTGCAGGGGAGCGTCTACACGCCAAAGTGTCCCACATCGAAATAAGGGTGCCAGGAACAGCTGCAGACAAGGTCACAGGGCAGAAGGGCACTTCCGGGGCAACAGCTAGCCGCTCCCTTAAAGGGCCCCTCCCAGACACACACAGCCTGCACAGCACGCGGTCTACAGAGCCATAGGCACACACACCTCAGTGAAGCAGTATGGACCCCCAGAAGCAGCAGCCAGAGGTCCACACAGCCGCCCCTGCAGGAGCAGTGCTCGTCCTACTCAATGCCATGCAAGAGGCAGCTGATCACCTTCTAGTCACAGAAGAAGAGGAGCTGCCCCCAGGGGAGGAGGAAGCAGCCCCAGACCCTGCTGTCCTCCACACCCCCCCGCCGCACATGCCGCCGGCTGTGGAGCTACCCCACCAGCACCGACTGGTGGGAGCAGCTGGAGCTCGGCGAGTGGGACAACGACCACTGGCTCCGGAACTTTCGCATTAGCCGGCAGACATTCCTGGAGCTCTGCCAGTGGCTCACCCCCACACTGAGGCACCAGGACACCGCCATGCGGCGTGTCCTCAGCATCAAGAAACGGGTTGGCATCGCTGTCTGGAAGCTGCCCACTCCAGACAGCTACCAATCCGTGGGGCAGCAGTTTGGTGTCGGCAAGGCCACCGTCGGGGCTGTCCTCATGGAGGTAAGAGGACCCACGGGGGGGGAGCCCTAGGGGGTGAGGGCCAGACACACCCTGCACACCCCTCACTGGTGCTCTCCCATGTCCTTCCCCTGCAGGTTGTCCGCGCCATCACCGCCCTGCTCCTCCACAGGCTCGTGCGGCTTGAGGACCCGGATGCCGCCATCGGGGGTTTGCCAGCCTGGGCTTCCCAAATTGCTTTGGGGCTCTGGATGGGACCCATATCCCCATCCGAGCTCCAGAGCACAGTGGAGGACACTTCCTCAACAGGAAGGGCTACCATTCGGTGGTCCTCCAGGCCTTGGTGGACAGCCGGGGCCGCTTCCTGGACATTTATGTCGGCTGGCCTGGCAGCACCCACGACGCCCAGGTGTTCAGGAATTCGGGCCTATGCCGCCGGCTGGAAGCGGGGACCTACATGCCCCAGTGGGAGATCCCTGTGCGGGACACCAGCATGCCCCTCTGTGTCGTTGCAGACGCGGCGTACCCCCTCCGGCCCTGGCTCATACACCCTTACACGGGCCATCTCTCAGCCAGCCAGGAGCGCTTCAACACGCGGTTGAACCATGCGCGCCAGGTGGTTGAGCGCACTTTTGGCCACCTCAAAGGGCGCTGGAGGTGTCTCCTCACCCGCCTGGATGCAGGCCCCACCAACATCCCCCAGACTGTGGGCGCATGCAGCACACTCCACAACCTGGTGGAGAGCAAGGGGGAGGCATTCTTTCAGGGCTGGGCTGTGGAGGCTGGCAGGGCTGACGTGCAGCCACCCACTGCCCCCAGTCGCCAGGTGAACCCCGAGGGGATCCGGGCCCGGGAGGCCCTGCGGGCCCATTTCAACCAGGCCGTGGGGTGAACACTGGCAGGCCCCCCACTGCACCCCCCCATCCTCCACAACACTCCCTGCCCCCACGTGCACACCACAGAGCACCCAAGAGCACACCCCCCCACTTTTCTTGCAAATAAAAATAGACCTGTTGTTTTTGAAACCACAAAACAGTGAATTCTCTTATTATTAATACAAATATAAATATATATATATAATAGTGGAACAAAAGGGGGAACTATTTACATAGGGGGGCAGGTATTTTAAAAGAACAGGGGTCTAACACAAACTATATACAAAATAATAGGGATATGTACAAAGGAGGGGGGCCACGTCCTGGGTCCCGCACCCCCTACTGTCCAGCCCCTGGGGTTGGCGGGCGCAACCCTCGCCTTGGCCTCAGCCCTGGCCGAGGGTGGCTGGGGGCCAGGCGAACCGGCAAAGGAAGGCCCCGGGGTGGTGGACGGCGGTGGGACGGCAGGTGGAGCAGCGGGTGGAGCGGGCAGAGCGGTGGGCGGCACGGCATGGGGGGCCAGGTAGTCCGCTATGAGCTCAAAAGTGCGCATAAAGGCCCCCCATGCCTCCTGGCGCCAGGCCAGCGCCCGCTCCTGCAATTGCAGGCGCCGCTCGTCCACCCGCAGGCGCCGCTCCGACACCTCCAGCTGCCGCTGGAGGGTCACGAGCAGCTGGGGGTCCGTCACCATCCTCTGGTGGTGCTGGGTCCGCTGTCGGCCCCGCCCTGGGGCTGGTTGGTGCTCCACCGAGGGGCTGGCCTGCAACGATGGCCCCGGTGGGCTGTCTGGGACCACTGACACCTCGCCAGTGCTCTCCGGGCCCTCCGATGGTGGAGCTGTGGAACACAGGGGGGGAAGAAGAGTGGAGACAGCGGTTAGTGTGACCCCCGAGCCGTGGCCCTTGTCCCCCCAACCCTCTGCTGCTGGTTCCCCATCCCCGTCCCCGGGAGATGCTGCGGCTGCTGATGGGTGTCCCACCCCGCTCCAGGGGACCCTAGGTTCCACTCCCCCCATCCCCAGGGATGGGGCATGACACTGTCCTGCTGGGGGGGGGGGCGGGGCAGGGGCTGATGCACTCTTCTGAGGGACATGCCATTGCTGTCCTTGGGGCCATGGTCATCTGGGCATGTGGAGGGCCCTGGTCATGTCTGTTGTCCCCGCCCCTCAACCCCAGGGGTGTGCACCGGGGGGGTACATACCTGACGGTCCGCTCCCACAGTCGGGGGACACCCTCTGGGCAGACGCCCTGCTGGAGCTCCGGGACGGCAGGATTATTTGGAGCTCCCCGTCGCTGGAGGAGGACTCCCCCTCCAGCGTCCCAGGGGTGGGCTCCTGGGGGGCCCCTGGGGTGCAGGGCTTGCCTCTGGGGCGGACTCCGCCTCCGGGGCCTGCTGGGGCTCGTCGGCCGAGGTGTCAAGAGTGGCCGGCGGGGAGGTGGTGTACCGGGGGCCCAGGATTTCCCTGAGTGGCAGGGTCCGGGTCCGGGCGTAACCCTGCTGCAGCTCCTTAACCTTACTCCTGACGTGGTCAGGAGTGTGGGCAGGGTGACCCCGGGTGGCCAGGCCCTCAGCCAGCTGAGCGAACGCATCCGCGTTCCGCCTCTTGCTCCCCATTACCTGGAGCACCTCCTCCTCGCTCCAGAGCCCCAGCAGGTCCCGGATCTCGGCCTCCGTCCAGGAGGGGCCCCGCTGCCTCTTCCAGGGCTGGCTACCAGGCTGGGAGCCCTGGCTCCCCTTGGGGAGGGTGCCCTGGGGGCGCTTGGGGGGCTGGTGGGCGGCCATCACAGCGGGGGGGTGTCTTGGGACTGCAGGGAGGCGTGCAGGCTAGCCGCATGTTACTGCTGCTGCCTGCACGCCCCCTCAGCTTCCTGCACAGGAAGGCAGGGGGCGGGGAGCTTTAAGGGGCCGCTGCACGCGGCGACCATAGAGCTCAGGGGCTGGAGAGAGCATCTCTCAACCCCTCAGCTGATGGCCGCCATGGTGGACCCCGCTCTTTCGATGTTGCGGGACGCAGATCGGCTACATGTGCCCTACTTCGACGTTGAACATCGAAGTAGGGCGTATTCCCATCCCCTGATGGGGACAGCAACTTCGACGTCTCACCGCCTTATGTAGATCTCAACTTCGAAATAGTGCTCGCCACGTGTAGACGTGGCGGGCGCTATTTTGAAGTTGGCGCAGCTACTTCAAAGTAGCCGGCACGTGTAGACGCGGCTCTGGAGAGCAGTGGAGGTCAAAGTGGTGACCAAAAAAGGACACACTGGGGGTATTTTTGGATACTTCTGGAAGCCAATAAAACTGATTTTAATAACAGTGTCTACACCAGCTTTCATTTGACTTTGTAAATTTGATTTTAGCATTACTCCTCGTGAAGTTTAAAAAATTCAACTTTAGAGCCCCTTAAAATTGACCTAATGAGCCCTGTAGTGAAGACTGATACCTTATAAAAATCAAACTAAGTCTCTTAAACTCAATTTTATCCCTAGTGTAGACCAGGCCTTAGACTCCAGTATCTTAAGGTCAGCACCCAGAAAATGAAAACCATAGCATTCCTGACCATTTGTGAAAAGTTCAGTTTGAGTGACTCAATGAGCAACACAAAGGAACTCTGTGCAGAGGCAAGGACAGAACCCATTTAACTGGGGTAACGTTCAACTGAGACAGCCTTTCCTCTTTCTACAGTCCCCTTCCTCATTCACCAAGCACCTTGCAAGAGCTGAACATTTTAGCTCAAGCAAAAACTCTCCTGTGTTGACATTCAGAGGGCCAAAATTTAGTCACAGATGCTGATGACTCACCAAAGGGCACAGTGTTACTCATCCATACACCCTCCAACTTCTGTAAAAAAAAAATATATATATACCCAGGTTCTACCTGTAACTGCCTCTTTTACTACACATTTCTGATTCATCCCCAGAACAAGTCCACCCTATGCCCTGAAAGAGCCAAATGTCCTGTAGAAATATAGCAAGCAATGATGTTATTAAAGATTGCATCATAACATATACACAAAAGGGAATTAATGAGAACTTCGATTTGGCCTTTAAACTAAAGGGTTTTGTCAAATTTTGTAGTTTGTTGGTTTTTTTTTTTGGTTTTTTTTTTAAAAAAAGAAAACTGAAAAAAAATAAAACCCACCCCACCCACACCAAATTCCATCATGGCATCATCATTGACACTTTCATGATTGATGAACATGGTTGGAACATTTAGGAGAACCACACAGATTTCTACCACTTGAGCTAACAGAGTAACTGGTAGCAGTAATAGAGCTATTCCATGGGTGGCCAACCAGTTAGAAATTAAGAGCCAAAACAGTTGTGGATAGAGTGCAAAGAGCTACATATTTTTATCTGCATGTATTTATACCTACATTTTCTTATTGAGACATAGATATATTGCTATATAAAAATAAATATACAGTAAATGCTCATATTCAGCACTCTCTCATTTGGAACTTTCAAATAAGCGGCATTTTAACCCTAAGCAAATTTTAGTTACATTTTCCATAAGTACAGTATAGTGAAAATAAATACAGATAAATATAGCAAATACAGTATAAGTTTGCATTGTACAATACTCCTGAGGTTGATAAAGTACTCTGCATATATTTTTGTTTCGTAATATCTAAACTTGTTTTTCTTTAGTGTTATGCGTTGCTAAGCATACCTTTCTATTATCCAGAGTATTTGAATATCCAACAACCTCCCAGTCCTGGGGCTGCCGTATATGAAAGAGTTTACTGCAGGTCGATATATAGACAGACATATAGAAATATATAATACATGGCTTAACATCCTTTCCCTCATGCAGAGCCAGGCACCCCGAACCTCCCTGCTCTAACCCAATATCCTCCACCCTCCCCTACAGCCAGGTACCTCCAGCCTTTGCAACTTCTCCTCCGTCTTCCTATTTTGTTTCAGGGAGAAGGGCTCTTTCAAAGATGGGGGTTATTTTCAAAAGAGCCCCATCTACACTGCTTTTTTCTTTTGAAAGAATCTCTTCCGAAAAGAAATAATGCAAATGAAGTACAAGATATGCAAGTCAGTGCCTCATCTGCATCTTCTATTTCCCTCATTTGCATTCCTCTTTCGAAAAAGGAATGCAAGTGCAGACATAGCCTTAAAGTCCACATATTCCATGAAATACCTCATCTTCTCAACATCAGTACACCTACATCCCTGTCCATATTGAGAACTTGAAGTGAGCTCCCACCAATGGTGCTGGCAGCGGTGAAAGGCCTTATGTCGATAGACCACCTGTGTTTTTACCATTGGGTAGTATAACCCTCCAGTTAGATGACATAGTGGCAAACAAATCACTGGCCATCATTGTTCTCAACAGCAGAGCTAAAATCATGAGGGATTAGCCTTCAGTTTTCACCGTATGCAATCACAGCTATAAGAATGGCCATACTGGATCCAACCAAATATGCATCTAGCCCAGTATCCTCTCTTACTGCAGTTGCCAATGCCATGTGCCCCAAAGAGAAGAAACAGAACAGGTAATCATCAAGTGAGCCATTTCCTGTTGTTCGTTTCCCAACTTCTGGAAAACAAGGGGTAGGGATACCATACTCTCGCATCCTAGATAAAACAGCCATTTAAAATTATTGGTCTTCATGACATCCTCTGGCAAAGAGTTTTACAGGTTGACTGTGCACTCTGTGAAGAAATATTTCCTTTTGTTTGTTTGTTTTAAACCTGCTTAGCATTCGGTGACCCCTAGTTCCAGTGTTGAGGAGTAAATACAACTTCCTTATCTACTTTACCCACACCAGTCATAATTTTATAGACCTCTATTATATCCTCTCTTACTTGCTTTTCCAAGCTTCAAAGGTGCAGTCTTATTAATCTCTCCTTTTATGGAAGCCCTTCCATACCACTAATTATTTCTGTTGCCCTATTCTGAACCTTTTTTAGATGGAGTGACCGCATCTGCACCCAGTATTCAAGATGGAGGCATACCATGGATTTATATACAGGCAATATGTTTTCTGTCTTCCTATGTAACTTTTTCTCAATGATTTCCAATGTGTTGTCTGCTTTTTTAACTGCTGCTGCACATTGAGTGCGTGTTTTCAGAGAACTATTCACAATGACTCCAAGATCTCTCTTGCATGGTAACATCTAATTTAGACTACCATTTTATATGTATAGTGGGGATTATGTTTTCCAATTTGTACATTAAATTTAATCTACCTTTTAAATGACTGGTTACTCACTTTTGTAGCTCTTCATGGTCTTCTTGAACTTAACTGTCGAGTAGTTTTGTATCATGTACACATTTTGCCACCTCAGTTTACCCTTCTTTCCAGATCCTTAATTTTTAACTAGCTATCAATCCATGAGGGGTCCTTCCTTCTTATCCCAGGACAGCTTAAGGGCCTTTACTGAATGAACTTATCAAAGGCTTTCTGAACATTTAAGTACACGATAGTCACTGGAACCACTTATCCACATGTTTGTTGATCCCCCCTCTCCTCCTGAAGAATTTTAGGAGATTGGTGAGGTATGATTTCTCTTGATAAAAAATAATTTTGATTCTTCCCCAACAAGTTATCTTCACATTTGTCAGTGGTTTTCAACCAGTGTGCCATGACACGTCGGTATGCCATGAGATCTCTCCCACAGTGCCATAAACGTCATCAATTTCCCCTTGCTGCTGATCTTTGCAGTGCCACTGGTGGGGATGTACAGAATTGACAACACTGTACCAGCTGGGGCTCAAGTGGCTGTCTGAGTTCTAGCTAGCACGCGTATTTCCCCCTCACAAGGGCTCTGCATAGAGCCGGGGGCGGGGGGGGAGAGGGGAAGAGCGTGAGGGAAACTGATGACCCCCTGCCAGCTGGGGCTCAGGCAACAAGGCAATCAATTCAGCTGAAAAAAGTGAAAGTGGGTGTGCCACAGAACTGTTTTTCTCATGTAAATGCGCTGTGTTACCGAAAAGGTTGGGATCTGCTGATCTACATGTCTGACAATATTGTTATTTACTATAGTTCCAACCGGTTTGCCCAGTACCACAGGCTTACTGGCCTGCAATTGTCAGAGTCACTTCTGGAGCCCTTTTCAAAAATTGGCATCACACTAGCTATCTTCTAGTTACTTGATACAGAAGCTTACTGAAGGATAGCTTACAGGCTACAGTTAGTAGTTCTGCAAATTTCATATTTGTGTTCCTTCAGAACTCCTAGGTGAATGCCATCTGGATCTCATGACTTATTACTGTTTAATTCATCAATTTGTTCCAAAAATCTCCTCAGATTTGTCACCTAAAAAGAATGGCTCAGATTTCGGGATCTCCCTCACACCCTCACCCATGAAAGACCAATGCAAAAAAAATCAATTTAGTTTCTCTGGTCTTATTGCTCTTGACTATTCCTTTAGCATCTCAGTCATTCAGTGGTTCTACAAGTTATATAGAAGGCTTCGTGCTTCTAATGTACTTATTTTTCTTATTTGCTATTACTTTTTGACTCTTTGGCTAACTGTTCTTCAAATTCTTTTTTGGTCTTTCTAATTATATTTTTACATTTCTATTGCAAAAAGGTTATGCACATTTCCATTTTCCTCATTAGGATATAACTTCCATGTTTTAGACAACGCCTTTTTGTCTTGCACAGCTTCTTTTACTTTGTTATTTACGCACCGTGGCACTTTGTGTCTCATCCTATGTTCTTTTAATTTGGAGTATTCATTTAATTTGATCCACCTTTGCAGTGTATTTAAAAAATTTCCATACAATTTACAGGAACTTTACCCTTGGCATTTTGCCTTTTAATTTCTGTTTAATTAACTTACTCATTTTTTTTAAGTCCCCATTTCCGAAATCAAATACTACAGTGTCTGACCACTGTAGTGTTGTCCCCGTTATGATACATGGGATCTTAAATTCATTTTATGGTCACTATTTCCAGGCAGTCCAGCTATAGAGCAGTGCCTCGATTTATGTGAGGGTTGCATTCCTCCATATCCTCGCACAACTGAAATTTCACATAAGTTGGGGGGCAGCTTTTTTTTCCCCTGGCAAAAACGCAGATACTGCAGCTGGAAAGCAGGAGCACCTAGAGCTCCTTTTGAAAGGTGAGTCCTGGGGTTGGTGGGCAGGGGAAGGCGGCTGGGGACGGTTAAGCTTGGCAGTGGGTTGGGGCTGCAGGGGGTGGAGCTGAGCTGGAGCTGTGCATGGGGGCACGGTTGAACTGGGGTGGGATGGGTTGAGCTAGAGCCACACACAAGGGTAGTGAGCCACAGCCATGCTTGGGTGGTAAGCCAAGCTGTGGGGAGTTTAAAGTGGGGCGGGGGGGGTTGAGCCGGAGCCACATGTGGGGGGGTTTAGCTGGAGCCATGTGCAGGGGATATGAACCAGGGCCAGAAGGGTTTGAATGAGGGCTGCGCGTAGGGCCGATGAGTTGGGCAGCAGGGATTGGCGGGTGAGCCAAAACCACGCGTGGCTGGTGAGCAGGGGCTGGAGGAGGTGGTGTTGAACAAAGGCAATGTGGGGCTGGGTGGAGGTGAGTGTTTAAGTCGGGGGCGGGGTGTTAGGATTTGGAGTTGCGCTTAACTCATGGTAATGCCAGTTAAGCACAACTCAAACACTCGCATTTCGAGGGCTTACTGTATCCACCTCTTGGACCAGATCCTGCACCTCACTTAAGACTAAATCAAGAACTGCCTCTCCTCTTGCGAGCACCAGGACCAGCAGCTCCAAGAAGCAGCCATTTAAGATGTCAAGAAACTTTCTTTCTGCATCATGTTCTGAGGGGACATGTAGCCAGTCAATATGGTGATAGGCCAAAATCCCACATTATTATTGAGTTTTATTATTTTAATAGCATCTCAGCTCTCTCTCTCCATTTCGCAGTCACTATCACCAGGATGGTCAGGTTGTCAGTAATATATTCCTACTGACATATTCTTTTTATTAGATCATGGAATTATTATTTATAAAAAAAATTCTATGGCACAACACGATTCATTTAAGATTTTTACTTCATTTAACTCTGTGCTCCTCCCTCCCCACCCCCCACATACAATGCCACTTCCCCACCAGCATGACCTGTTCTGTCCTTCCAATATATTTTGTTCCTTGGTATTACAAAAAGGCTGAACGCAATAACCTCCTGAGGTCCCTTCCAGCCCTAAGATTCTATAATACTGTGTCCCGCTAACTATCCTCCACTAAGTTTCAGTGATGCCTACTGTATCAAGATCATCTTTTATCTGGAGGCACTCTAGTTCACCCATCTCATGATTTAGACATCTAGCATTAGTTCAGGTGACCATATTTCCTGAGCCCAAATACAGGACACCCTGATGACTGGGGAGCAGCTCCATGGCTGCCCTATGCCTTGGGGCACCAGGAACCAGGTGGCAGCCATGCAGTTGCGCCTCCCAGCTTCTCTGAGGTGCATGGAGATGGGAACCAAGCAGCAGCCACTGCACCTCAACAGGGCCCCCTGCTGGCTCCCTCTCCCCCACGTGGCCACAGAACACATGAGTATTTGCTTTCCTGCAAAGGGTGCCTGAATATAGGGCAATTAGCCCCTTTGTTAAAATAAATCAGGACACCTTCCTGGAGTCCAAAATACAGGGCTGTCCCAGCCACGACAGGACGGATGGTCACCCTAAGCCCGCAGTGTCCAATATGCTTGGGGCAGAGCAATGTGGCAAAGCATGGCTCCGAGCCCTGAACATGAGGTTCCCCTCCACATATACAACCCACCACATATGATGGCAGCAGCAGAGGCAGATCTTCCAGACCCAGCAAGTTTGGGAGATGGGGGGAGGAAGTGTACAGCAGCTAGGACTGGGCAGCTCTGGCGAGTCACGGTGGGGGTGCCTGGCTGCAGGAGGGGTAGGGCACCTGGCTGGTGGGGGCACGTGGCGATCAGGTATCTTGCTTTTAGACACCTCTACCCTAAGCATCAGTACGTAACTACTTCAAAAACCTGTCACTTTTTAGCTGTCTCTAACTACATGATGCAACTAAATGGGTCACTTTCACTCGGCTGTTTCTAATCTGACCCTATTTTATCATCTTCCATCTTGTCTTCCTTGTAGGACACAGCATCTCCCTTAACAGAGCTTCCATTTAGGGAAGACAATCTGAATCATGTACTCTTCCGCATCTGTTGGCTTTCCCCTAGCCCCAAGTTTAAAAGCTGCTCTATGGCCTTCTTAATTTTAAGTGGCAGCAACCTGGTTTTGGTTTAGCCATAAAGATGTGACTGTATTTTAAATGTAATAGGTATTCTGTATGCTTCCTACTGTTGCAGTTACTGAACCTAAAACAAAGTAGCAGGCATCAGTACAAATTCTGATTTTCAATTAATCATGGGCTCTGAGAGAAGATATGAGGAGTACTGATCCTCCTCCAGAGCACAAATCTTCCTGCCTCCCTCGTCCAACACTCCAATCCCCTCACTTAGCATTGCCGGTTCCCGCACTTTAATAATGCAAAAGAAGAAAATCAAAGTGGTAATTGTAAGGAGTCATAAAAGTTAGAAGAGGGAGACCCCTATTAATTAATTCAATGCCCTATTCTTGCCAAGGCAGACAATCACTACAGAACAGTACATTGTTTTAGTAGGACACCATGAACTTGAAACCTATTTAAACAAGGAAATAAAAGGAGGACAACAGGTTATCAAAAACTTTCCCATAGTTTCCTGCATTTTAAAAATTTTTTCTGTTCAGATCAGAAGAGAATGATGAGATGGATGATTTAAATTTCATCACTTTCAGGAACTGACTCTATGCAACTTTAAAGTATAAAGCACTTGCAAATCCTCCCCCTTCCAACTTTTATGAAGTTATTGCTTTTCACTAGTGACCCAACTGTGCACAAGAGACATTTATTAGGCAAATGCTTGTTTTAAACAGCCTAGCCCAAATTATTACAGAGAGTACCTGACTATCCTGCTTTGCTAGTGCAGCAGGGCCATTACTGTCTTGCCACTGAGTGGCTACTTAGAGCATGTGCGTCAGTCATATTTGTCAGGGAAATTTGCATTTAGACAATACATTGCCATCATCCCTTACCTCAAATCCATGCAATAAAACTTTACTCCACTGTCACTCTACAAGGCAACCAACGTCAGTGGCCAGTCCTCTAACTCGGGCTCAGTGGGAACCACACATCGCACGGGTGGTTCTCCCTCACGGATTGTGCCACCTGGAAACAGTCACTGAGCACAGAGCAGACAACGGGGAAAGGACAGGCGCGCCACGCTGCAGGGCAGTTCCCCACTACACAGGCAGCTAGTGGCCCTTGCCCAGGGCGCTGCTCCTAGCTGAAGGGACCTCACCTCCCCCGACGGGCAGCAACCGCTGCTCCCCCAAGTAAGCTGTGGTCAGGTTCCCGACCGCTCGGGGCTCCAGCGGGTACCAGGTCACCAAGGGGAAACGGCCCCCAGGAAAGACCCACACAGCAGGAGTCTCACCATGGCCCGTTCGTGGGGCTCTACAGGATCCCTATGGTTCGCTCCTGATCCAGCTCCTCCACCGTCTCCATCCGCCATTTTGAGGGAAACTGAAACCTCCGCCAAGCCCCGCCCCCTCGACCGGAAACAAGTTGCCAGGGCAGACAGGCCAAGCTACAGCGTCCAAATCTGCCTCCCAACTACGTGCGAGGCCGGCTGATACTGAGCATACGCCAGCAATCTGCACCTGCGCAGTCACAACTGAAGCCGCTGCCCTTATTTGCTCTCCGAGCCGATTTATTTCCTGTTTCCGGAGCACAAGCTCAGGGAGGGTGGGGATAGAGTGACATATGGCCGGTGAACTTGGAAGGGTATAGCCGGCAGGTGTGGCTACGATGTAGGAGCACAGAGAGGCTCACGGTTGTCTGTGCTGGACACCCCTTTCCTGGGGGAATTAAAGGTTCTTCTTCTCTTCAAGGCTGGTCCTGCGGTGGAAGCTGCACTGCGATTAAACCCACGTTTTTAAATCATTGCAGAACCTTGTGTGGACATGGGTATTTTGTTAATTTGTTTAGCAATAAACTGCTATTGAACAGAAGTTAGACTGTTTATACAGAGATTTCCATTTGTTCCGTTTAATTAAGGGCTTGTCTACGCTGGAAAGTTTTACCAATCACCAGTATAAATTGGCAGGCTTATATAACTCCTCATTTGGATATGTATTCTGGAATAAGGCCTTGTCTGTACTATAGATTTATAGCAGTATAAATACATGTATATGTAGGCTTATTGCACATGTACATTTCAATCTTTTTGACTCAAGAATTTTAGCATGTTCCATTCTAGAGAGCTAAGCTCTTCTGTGTTTTTTTTCCCCAGAATGACTTTCCCAAAGGACCCATGAGTTACATTATAATTAGGTAAAAATAATTTGAAGAGCAATTAGCAAAAAGTACAAAAAATAACATCAGACTTTAAGTATATCAGAAACAGGACACCTTCCAAATAATCAGTGGGGGCCATTGGACAATGGAGGTGATGAAGGAGTACTCAAGGCAGGCAAGACTGGTGCAGAGAAGCCAGATTAATTCTTTGCATTGACCTTCATTGCAGAAGATGTGAGGGAGATTTCCACACCTGAGCCATTCTTTTATATGACAAATCTGAGGAACGGTCTCAGGTTGAATTGTCAACAGAGGAGATTTTATACAAGATGATTTAAGGATGACTAATACAACACAGATTTTTAAGAACTGCTCCAGAGGCAATATTCTCAATAGGCTGGTAAACCTAAGTCTGGGATAAAGCAAAATCACCTATTCCAACTAATCTCCTATTGAAGATTAGTGCAGTGGGCAGGCGCAGCCCACCCACAGCTAAAAGGCCCCTCTCAAAACTAGGGGAGGCCCACTAAACAGACCATGGCTCCAAATGAGTACGGGGGACAACAAAAGAGAAAAACAGGGATGGGAGTGAAGGTCAAAGGTTTAAAACGAGGGAACCAGAAGGGGACACTGAGCAAAGAACCCCGGACAGCTCCCACGGCTCCCCAAAGGCATCGAGGGAGCCAGTGGATGCCGCCCAGAGGAACTCTGCTCGGATTCATGATCGGAGGGTGGAACAGAACCAACTACTCTGCTGGGGAGAGTGACTAAATCAAGTAAATCTGGATATTTGCCCTGCCAGTAGCTCCAGTTCCTCAAGTGATATAATCGTTTGTGAGAAAAGTTAAATAAAACAGTCCAACTTCAATACAGCTACCAGTCAAGCAAAAGAAGTCCCCACAAATGTTGATTGGGAGCAATTCCTTCCCTGTGCAAAGAAAGGGGTATTGCCAATAAGTTCTAATGGGAGTCCAATGTAGCTTTTTCAAGGCAGGTTGTCACAAGAAACTAACAAAAGCAAGAGAGTGTAAGTCCTATTGTCAATCCCGTCTCTCCCTTTGCCTCCGATTTGTGAGATTTAAAAACTTGGGTTTTTTAAATAATATTTTTACTTCTTTATTTCCTTGTCTTTTATGCATGTTGAATGCAAAATTTTGAGGGTTAGAAACTACTTTTTATTAAAAGAGTAACCTGCGATTTTTTCCCCTTCATATATCTCTAGACTCCGGAACCATAATACATATGCTAACACAATGTCAGGTTTCAAGAAAATCTTTAATTACCCAGGAGAGTCTACCATGACCTCCTTCAAGCAGGTACTCAGCACATCACCTGGCGCCAGTGGGAAGAAAGCTAGAGCCAGCATTTGTCAGGGAAATTTCACATAACCATCTCTGAGATTTTTGAATCAAGGGTAAAGCATTTGCAGCAAAATCCTGCCAGCCTGAGGATGGGGGAGTAAGGTCTGAAAACGTGGTGATGTCAGAACAGCCTCCCAGAATGATATTAAGACGTGGCAATGCCTGGACTCAAGGCGTAGAGGTCCGATCCCATTCAACTAACTGGAGACCTCTCCTCCCTCCCACCGACTCCAACGGGGGTAGGATTAGGACTGGGTCAAGCAAGAGTTCGCCAAGAAGACCATAGATGGGAGAAAGTAGCGGCCTGACAAGCCCTCGCGCGAGCAGACGTGGGGCGGAAGCGGTGAAGCCGGCGGCGTTTCCTAGAGAAGGGCAGTAGGGGCTGCCCGGTCGGGGTGCTTGTGGGGCGGCGGAGGATGCTGCGGGTGGCGGCGGGACTGCTGGCGGCAGCCCTGGCGATGCTGCTCCTGGACTGGTACGGCTCGGCGGCGCCTCAGCGCCTGGTCCAGCGCCGACCCTTTGCTCGGGAGCCAGCCCCTGGGGCCGAGGCCAACAACCTCTTCTGGTTGCTGCAGGTGAGTGGGGGCGGGGCAGGAACCTTGTTCGGGGGCGGTCGGCTCCTGGGGGGTTCCTGTGCGTTCGCATGGCGATGTCTCGGTGCTAAGCGCCGAGGCGGGGGACACAAGGGTTCCTCCGAAATAGAGCGGCGGTGGGGGGCGTGGTAGAGGCGGGTGGGACGCCGTGGGAAGGGCATGTAACAGCCGTGGTCATGCACGGCTGGGAAAGCCGGAAGCTGGAGGGCTCTTCTTCAGATGTTTTCAGAGTCCTCCAATCGTCTGTCAGTTTTTGACTCGTTTCTAGTGGTGATGCTGCCCTGTAGTGTTGTGGCAATGGGGTGTCTATATCCTGGTGAAATGGCGGCGCTGGCGGGGGGGGGGGGGTGACGTTGCATTTGCATGTCAGGATGTCTTGTGGGAATGTTGAAATATCGTGGGGCAACCTGCTGCAGTTTTGCAGGACCTGGAAGTGCTAATACAGTGCAGGTGTCTGGGTGCAAGATGTCTTAGCAACACTGAGGTGTTATAAATATTGGTGTAGGTAATATTCCTGCGTAGGAGACAGCAAAGCCTGGCTTGTGGCCTCATGCTCTGTGGAGGAGTTTGCTAGGATCTGATGTGGATTATTCCTGTAGTCCAGTGTTTCCCGAAGTGTGGTATGCAAAAAAAGGCCTCTAAAGGATGTCGCAGCTGCTGCCGAGACTCCGAATATGGCAAGCAACTGCGAGACGAGGGTGCTGCGTGAGCAGCGAGAGCTGACCAAAAATGCCAAGCTCTATCAGACCCAGGCTCTAACAATGGCTCTAGGTCTGTGGTGTAACGACCCCTCATGGGTTTCCCTCTTTTAATAAAAAACAATTAGCTTTAAAAATCAAACATAGTAATACCTAATTGAATTAGAAAGTCTCAAAGGCACTTTAGCATGGTGGTCAGATTAAAACAAACACCGGTGTCAGCAGTAGCTAGTAAAGTTCCTTAGAGGGCATCCCCTGGTGTTAGGTCCCTGCAGTTCCCCATATGGCCCAGAGAGAATGGAGGCTGAGAGTAATTAACTGTTACAAAAAAAAATTGGAAGTTTATTAGAAGTGTTCACCAAAGAAACCTTTCGATCACAGTTAATCCAGTTATTTACATTTACTTACGCAAAAGATGAATCCGATTGCCATTCCCATGTTTTATTCACAAAGGTATTGAAGACCGACAGGGTGTTGTTAAACCAGACAACAATCCCTGTTGTCAATTAAGTCCACTGGGGGCGCTACTCCCCAGGGACCCAAAAATAAGATATAATATTGTATTCAGGTATGATATGCTTGGGGGCCCTGCATTTACCTAAGGGGCTGGAGGCAGAGCTGCTGCTTCCTAACACCCCTTATTTATAAGTGTTCTGCCCAGGGGTTGCTAATCCCTGACATCAATAGTGATTTATAACGAATTTGTAAGTGTATATATAACTGCCCTAAGTTAACAGCAATAAAAGGTCTTGAAGAGACACTAAACAATAAGCTTCTACTAATAATGTTATACCTAATACTTAACAATAACAATAATAACAATTAACAATAATTAACAATAATATCAGCAAATGTGAATAAGAGTAAAGGGAAAGAAAAGAGTCAATATTAGAAGGATACAGCAGCTGGAGCGGCCTTTCTTTGGTAGCTTTAGCTCACAGCTGTTTAGTTGATGAGTTGGCCAGTCCGTTAAAAAGGTTTCTATGGAGCGAGGGCCGGCCCTGGACTGGTCAGCCCCTGCCGGGGGAGCAGTGTCAGGTGATGTAGTCTACCGCCGTCACTGTTGGGCGTTGCTGCAATGCTATGGCTGCGAGATGCAGATAATGCCTGGTGCGGCGATCCATGTCCCCTCAGTGCCGCTCGTCTGTCCAGCGATGTTCAGCTGCTTCACCCCAAAGGGCTACTGAAAGGGACTGGTCCAGGTCAAAAGATAGGACCTTCCCGAAGGGCCCCTTCTGTGGTGAGCAGCCTTCTTTTATATACCCAGTTCATCAATTATTCATGAGGCTGGGGGCTGGGTGCGGACCTGATAGAGAACTACCCCTAACAGGTCCGGAAACTTCAAACCTTTCCAGAAGTTTTCCTTTTATGGTCATAGGTGGCAGTTACTGTTCATTAATATTCATAGGCTGTTGCGTTCCCGCCAAAGTTACCCCCTCAGATTAAATGGATGGCTATGTATTGATTTTAAGTTAAAATCACTTTCTGAAGAAATTTCTGAGGTAAAACTTTGTGCTTTGTTGATGTATCAAGCATGACCTGTCACCAAGGAGACCCTGCAATACACCAGCGGCTGGGGGCATCTCGAAACCCTGTCAGAGGCTTTTCTGAGAGGATTTCTTGACAAAGGAGACCCTAGCAATTTCAGAGCAGTAAGTCTAAAATGTCAGTACTGGGCAAATTAGTAGAAACCATAGTAAAGAATAAAATTGTCAGACACGTAGGAAAACATGATTTGTTGAGCAAAAGTCAACATGGTTTCTGTAAAGGGAAGTTGTGTCTTACTAACCTATTAGAGTTCTTTGAAGGGGTTAACAAGCATGCCTACAGGGGGGATCCACTAGACATCGTATACTTAGATTTCCAGAAAGCCTTTGACACGGTCCCTCACCAAAGGCTCTTATGTAAATTAGGTGGTCAAGGATAGGAGGAAAGATCCTTTCATGGATTGGGAACTGGTTAAAAGACAGGAAACAAAGGGTAGGAATAAATGGTAAATTTTCACAATGGAAGTGGGTAACTAGTGGCGTTTCCCAAGGGTCAGTCCTGGGACCAATCTTGTTCAACTTATTCGTCAATGATCTAGAGAAAAGGGTAAGCAGTGAGGTGGCAAAGTTTGCAGATGACACCAAACTGTTTAGGATAGTCAAAACCAAAGTAAACTGTGAAGAACTGCAAAAAGATCTCAGCAAACTGAGTGACTGGGAAACAAAATGGCAAATGAAATTTAATGTGGGTAAGTGTAAGGTAATGCACATGGGGAAGAATAACCCCAGTTATACATACAATATGATGGGGGAAAATTTAACTACAACAGATCAGGAAAGGGGTCTTGGAATTATAGTGGATAGTTCTCTGAAGACATCCACGCAGTGTGCGGCGGCAGTCGGTAAAGCAAATAGGATGTTAGGAATAATTAAAAAAGGGATAGAGAATAAGACGAAGGATATCTTACTTCCCCTATATAAACCCATGGTACGCCCACATCTTGAGTACTGCGTGCAGATGTGGTCTCCTCACCTCAAAAAAGATATGTTAGTGTTAGAAAAGGTTCAGAAAAGGGCAACTAAAATGATTAAGGGTTTGGAACGGGTCCCATAGGAGGAGAGACTAGAGGGACTGGGACTTTTCAGTCTAGAAAAGAGGAGACTGAGGGGCGATATGATAGAGGTACATAAAATCATGAATGGTGTGGAGAAAGTGAATACAGAAAAGTTATTTACTTGTTCCCATAATATAAGAACTAGAGGACACCAAATGAGGTTAATGGGTAGCAGGTTCAAAACTAATAAAAGAAAGTTTTTCTTCACACAGCGCACAGTCAACCTGTGGAACTCCTTACCAGAGGATGCTGTGAAGGCCAGGACTCTAACAGAGTTTAAAAAGAGCTCAATAAATGTTTGGAGGTTAGGTCCATAGATGGCTGTTAGCAAGGGGTAAGGTATAGTGCCTAGCCTTTTGTCAAAGGCGGGAGATGGATGGCAGGAGACAAATTGCTTGATCATTGTCTTCGGTTCACCTCCTCTGGGGCACCTGGCATTGGCTACTGTCGGCAGACAGGATGCTGGGCTAGATGGACCTTTGGTCTGACCCAGTATGGCCGTTCTTATGTTCTTATTTCAAGGGCTACACAGCAGAAAATTACTAAAAATCAGGAGACAGGCACTGGAAGATGGGGTACACCAATAAGGCCAAAGTCCCAAAACAGGTACGCAAACATTTTAAGTTTGGGAAACAGTGCCCCTGAGCATCCATACAGCTTTTTTGTAGACAGCAACCTTTTGCCTCATAGTTTTGAGGCAGGCAAACTGTCAACAAAATGCATTTTGTGTGTGGAGGTTCCACCAATTTTGCCAACAAAGCTGGGTCTTTTTTTCAGTAAAACTCACTAGTGTAACCATAGCCTGTGTGTTCTGAGAAGTTGTCTGTTAGAGTTAGTAAAATCTGAAAATTAAAAGTGTTTAGGGACAGCTGTCATATGGCAACGCAAGAGACTGCTGCAATTGCAAATACGAAACATTTGTGTAACATTTAAGATTTAATGTAATGAAATATAAGTGCCTTTGTGTTTGCATGCACAATTAGTTTTACCATTTCTAATGTACTGCTGCTGCACCTGCAGCTTGACATGAGTAATGAGTATTCTGTACTATTTCCTACATTAACAAAATAAATTATCTAAATAAAATATGTATTTTATTGTTGTAAAACGCTGTGCTGAGTTGTAAATTAATATGTTTTAGTGATCAGATTTGCACCATTGTTTAAGAAATATTTGAAGAACTATTGGCGGGAAACTTGATTTAAATCAGTTACTTTCTTCTTGGTGATATAAATTGTGAATTTAAAACAATGATTTAATGGCCTTGATTTTAAATCAGTCTGCGCTGAGGAGGAGTTAGCGCAAGTCACCTTAACTCATTTTCTCTTTGCAGAGAGAGCTTTGTTCTTTCATTTCAATAATATTGAAATATTCCTGAATTTCAAACATATCTTTACAAAATCTGCAATCTTATCAACCACATATAAATCTCTAATGGCTGTTTTATCATCAGTCCATTTTGGTTAATTTCCAAAGGCCAAATCCAAATTAACTTCCAGTCTTTTGGGAAACATACTTCTGACTCTCTGGCGATTTCACAAGCTAATTCCAGGTCAGTGTTTAGATATAAATCCATGTGATGGGTATTCTGTCCCTTTTTTACAGCCCTTCTTTTATCTTTGAGCACTTCCTGCTTTGCTTTTCCCTTCTATCCCATGACAAGTTTGTCATTTCTGTCTTAATTTTGCACTAATCTAAACTGTGGTGTATGTTTATAAATATTTTGAATATGTGGTTTCTTTTTCCACTGGATGGAATCACTTCAGTTGCCCACATGGTCACTCCTCCAGTTCAGCTGTCAGGTAGGCACAAGTTGAGATTTATTTCCATTTCCCATTCCTGGGATCTTCTGTGACTCATATGGGGTCCTGAGGCTCTCCATAATTTACAAATCTTCCCAATTCACCAACCTCCAGATGCCACATTACAGCTGACATTCCTACAGTGAGAGGACTAAAACTGATTCCCTCCACTGCCTGCTCCTTTCTTTGCACCTCAGCTGCTTTTTAGATTAGCTAGAAGGGCTTGTTTTGAGTTTGGTTCCTATAAAATGATGATGAACTAATAACATAAACTAGAGCATGGTTTATCATTAGCAAGCACTGTGCAATCTTCCACACAAAGCACTTCAGTCCTAACCCGTATCACGGACAAATAACCATAAAGGGCTATGAAATGGACAGTCTAATTTGTGAGTTACTTAGCATTTGAATCCAGGTCTCTGGAACTCTGAGGCTAATGTAACAATCCATTATATCTAGTTTAAAGAAATGTGATTGAAAGTCTTTGCTCACAGACTAGTACTAAGTGGCAAAGTTATCCATAATTCAAACAAATTTGTGTGGTCTTTTTTCAGTCCTATCTAACCCAATAATTTTCAGATGTGGAACTACTTGAATGTCTTGGTTAAGAAGAAATCTGTTCTTCAAATATCTATAAACAGTCTAGTAATACTTCTTGGACAGCTCCTCAGATTGATGAAAGTATTAGTTGTTTTGATAGCCATCTTTGTCATTCTTGAGAAAAGACCTTTCACTTAATGTCTGTATGAGTGATTTTTAGAAATCTTTGCAAAAACAGCTGCAAAATTATTTGAGTCTTGCTATGAAATTACTAATCTTTCCTCAAGTCCTGTTTAGTTTTAGATGGCTCTAGCTTTGCAAAACATTTAGAGTTATTTCTGGCAATGATCTCTCCCTAAATATCTTGTATGTTGGTCTTTCTGTCCATAATATAATGCCTGTCTTCGATATATTCTTTCTGTAGGTATCAGACATACATATAAGTAAGTTTCGGGATCCCAAACGAGTCCCTGACTTTGAAAAGTTTTGTTCTGAAACAATTGATACAATTCAACCAGCGCTTGTTCTGGTAACAGGTAAGCAGGTTAGAAATTAAACTTTTTCTTACTGTCCCTCTTTCGGTAATATGGTCAGACAATTCAGCTAGCAAAACTTGTTATCTTAACCATGAAAATCAAATTGCACCTGAAAAAATAGTCATCCCCCAGAAAAGATACTTTCCCATGCCCAGCAGAAATAGCATTGTTTTAGTTTATTCTACAGGTGCAAGCCAGTAATGGTGCACTTATTGGGGAAACTAAAGTTTTCCTTACAGTTATACCAGTGCACATCAGTCATAGGATCCATACTGAGAGCTATCAACTCATTTCATACAAAGAATAAAGAACAAGCATGAGATTTGGTGGTGACTCAATGGCTGTATCTACACTTACCAAAAACTTTGGAATGGCGATGCTAATGGCCGGATTGAAGAATACTAATGAGGTGCTGAGCATGCCGCTAGCCATGACACTTCGAAATTCCCGCATTTCACTCCTGCGCAGCTCATCTACGCCAGAGTCCTTTTCAAAAGGACCCTGCCAACATCGAAATCCCCTTATTCCTAGGAAATAGGGGATTTCGATATTGGTGGGGTCCTTTCGAAAAGGACCCCAGTGTAGACGAAACATGGCAATTTCGTAGTGCTGTGGTTGGCGGCATGCTAATGTGACACTGAATATGCATTTCAGCGCCTCATTAGTATTCTTCGATCTGGCCATTAGCATGGTCATTTTGAAGTTTTTGGAAAGTGTAGACACACCCAATATGTATATATTATGAGAGTAAAAAAGAATAAGCCCTTCTTCCATTCTAGTATAATCTTTTTGTAGTTGTGAGAACTCACTTTTACTTATTTGCGTTGCTCATGTCCTTTTGACCACGTCAGGACTAATAAAAGAGACCTAAGCTGTTAATTTCACTGTTCTGCCAAAATTATCAATATGGATCAGAATTTATTAAATGATTTGAGGAGATTTTGCAGTAACAGCTGCATGTAAGACTCTAAAATCTAAGTGCTAGTAGCGTACTCCTCATGGGTAGAGTTTGTATAGTAAATGAATAGCCCATCTGTTGAGAAAACTTGCTTCCCAGATAGCTTTTAGCATAAATTATAACAGTTCAAAAACATTGTACATCATTTAAATAAAAGAAGAAGGGTTTAAAGTGCTGTATCCTCTTGAAAATAAGATGAAAAGGTGAACAAAAAATGCAGAGATCCTCATACTTTAATCAGCACTGAAATGGGTGATAACTGATCCTCTGTACTGGAAAATGTAGCCATTAATTTTCAAAAATTTATTATTATTTGTGATTGAGGATTCTACATTAATATTTTCAGAATGTAATGCAGTCTTGTAAAAGCTTTCTCGGTTGTAGACAAGCATCTGGCATTATTAAAAGAGTTGCAATGACGTGTTAAACACAAGTTTGAGTGTAACTGATAGCTGAGGCAGAGTAACAGAAAGCTTTGCCTCATAGTAGTAACCTTGCACCAAATTGCAATAGGTGCCAGAATTTCTTCACAGAATGCCTCGTTGGGTAGGGTAGTGGTCCCCAAACTGTGGGGCACCAAGGAACATTCAGGGGGATGCAATGGGACCCAGACCAGGCCCCACAGGGGCAGCACCACCCAGGCCTGCTTCACCCCGGCTCTGTTCTGTTCTGCTTGAGCCTGGCCCCTGACTGCTGGCCCTCACTGTAGCTCTGATCCTGCCCCAGCTTGCCCCTGGCTGTGGTTCCATTCCTGGCCCAGGTCCCAAGGGGAGAGAACATGGACATTGGCAACACAGGGCACAAATGGGGGCGGAGGGTGGGGGGAGGGGAGAAGAATCATGAAAAGTTTGGGGCCTGCTGCTGTAGAGTGTAAGCCCAGTGCTTATATTATATAGCTCTTCTGTGTGATTTGTGAAAAATGTAGTTCAGTCTTGGCCTTGTGCACATGCAGGTGACTTGACAGATGCTAAAACAAAGGATAAATTGGGCTCTGAGCAGATTGAGGTGGAGTGGCAAACTTACCAGTTGATCCTGAAGAGATCAAGAGTCATGGAAAAAACCAAGTGGATAGACATCAAAGGGAATCATGGTAAGTGAGAGGCAAGAAGCTATAATTTTAATGAAGACATCAAATAATTCCAGAGAAATAAGAAACCTTGTCTAGTCAAATGAAAGTTGTAGGATACTTTCCATTTTGAGATGCTGATATGCATTAATATACTAGTTTATCTTACACACCCTTAAGATAGGTTTGCCAACTGAAGGCCCAGTTCACTGGCGTCATTGTGTATTTTTGTCTATGAGAATTGTAGGATTGGGCCATTAGAGAAGAAGGAGGCAGGCTTTCCCTGGCTTCTTGCTGACCTGCTCATTACAGTGAAAATTTTAAAGGAGCTCATTTAATAATTAATCACATATATTGTTCGAGGGTCTGAACATAGGAAAGTTTTCTGGATGAGTTTCTGCAATACTACTTCAGTTTTCACAAATGATATCTTATTGACCAATGGGGGGAAAAATGTTAAATATCTTAGTTTCTCTGTCTCCATTTTGTTAAACATTTAGTTTATGACTATTTTATTCTCTTTGAACTTAAACCCAAATCAGCAAACAAATTATTTCCAATGCTAAGTGAACTGCAGCAACAATGGAAGCAAACAAACAAACAAATAGAAGAGGTTCAACTTTCAAATATTCTCCCACTCTCTGTTCAGTTTACAAAGCTTATTAGAGTAGGGATTTTTGTTCAGTAAATGTTTCTTTCGGGGTTCTTACTGTGAGACCAAAACTGTTTTACAACATTGAATTTGAGTAAAACAAATTACACAGAATTTACGTTTCTGTGTGGTTGTTACCTGAGTAGCCCTTTACCTCCTCCCAAAATGTGAGTTGTTGCTCAGTGAGAGAATGAATTCTGTCTTTCCTTTCTTAGCTACTTGGTTATGCAGTCTCACAAAGTTATAAATTTCTGCTTCAGCTCATTGCCCTTGTTCCCACATAGTAAGGTAAATGATGATGTGCATTTTTTAACTATGTAGTCAATTAAATTAGAGATGAAACTTGATACAGCTTCCCCCCTCCAAGGGAAGGTTATTGGTCTTAGCACTGAAAACTGCAGGAGCTTTGTGGGCAGGGATGCTCCAGCCCAGACAGAGCAGCCCCTCTCCGTGGCAGCCTCTGGCCTGCCACAGGTGGGGGCTCTCCAGCTGAAGTGGAGCAGCCCTGGTTCCTGACACCTCAGGCATTCTGTGGAGCTCCCCAGTGCCCCCTCCTACACACTTTTTGGGTTGCTGCAGACAGAGGCTGCTCTGCCCTGCTGGAGCACCCACACACACACCTGTGGCAACCCCAACCAGTTAATCATTAACATCCCTCGTTCAGAAACATATTGTTCACTGATAAAGGACAGTACTGAAACTGCATGGTGGATTTTTCTCATTATTCCACGGTCTTCATATTCGGAGGGTTCCTCATCATGGTGAATTCCTTTCACTGATAGGGGCCGGACATTTTTCTCTCAGAAGACTTTCAGTCCTCTTTTTGAGTTGTCAAAAACCTTGCTAAGAATTAATTTGAGATCACCCAGATTAATTTTCACTGGTGACAAATATTCCTTTTATTTATTTTCAATGTAAGGAATGAGTGTAAGTGTAAGTTAAATATTTAGCAACACTTGCTCTTCCCCCCCCCTCCATTTTCAAATCCTTGTGTTCAGTCGCTCCCCTCATCTGTTCTCATTCAATCTTTCCATTTCCTACTCACTCTCCTAAATTTGGTTATATTCACTACCCTCTCCTTTGTGACTTTTCTTCTGACCTGCTAATTTTCCCAACTTCCCCTTTTCCCTCTTTTTTGTTATTCACATTCTCCCTCATCTCTCTGTCTTCTTTTTCTCCTCCTAAAATCAACTGTTGATCAGCCATCTCTGTGGATGTAGCTATTCTGCAGCCCTGAGCGTTTAGTATTTTCTACATGTAACGGGTTTTTCGTATTAAACTGCCTTGTGCCCATGGGTGCACATGTTATTTTTTCAGCTCTTCTGGCTTTTTACTCTGCTTTAGATAATACATTTAGGAAGTGGCATGACCTGATATCAGACTTAGTCATTTCAATATGAAAACTAGTGTGAGATACCAGTGAGGAGGTGATTCGCTAAGACAGCCAAGATCTCTTTCTATGCTCCGCTTCAGCCAGGTGCTCAAGAACAGACTGAGATATCTCCTGAAACATAGGTGTTAAGCAACTCATGTGCATGACCCTCTCAGAGAGAGCACTATAAGTTGCTGAATGCCTGGCAGACTTCTGAGGAAAGGGAAGGGAGGAGAAGCTTGCTGATCTTGTGACAGCATCCCAGCAGAGGGCCAAAAAGACAGACATTTGGAGAGAAGTTTTTGTCAAGGGAATGTATGAACAGAGAAGGGGATTATCCAGGAAAATCTCTTGGACACGATCACAGAAACAGGCCAAACTTTTGGAAACAGTGTGTTGCTTGACTCATGCCCAATATTCCAGCCTACCCATGGCCTTCAGTCCACTGAGAACACAAGATATTGGACACACCTTTTGGATTCCCCATTTCAAGGGACAGGCCCTCCCCATATCATTTTATCATTGAAGACAAAGAGAACAGCTACAAGCCCATCTGTATGGTTTTTTTTTGACTCTGCAATAAAAATGTGTGAATTCAGCAGTTGGGGCACGTATGCCCATGTGTGCCCCATGTGATTTTAACTTTGCTCTGTGCACATTGAAATCAATAAAGCCTTTTTATTTACAGATCTGCTGAAAAATTCATTGACCTACAACTCCTGTTCAATAACTTCCATTTCTGAATAAAATCAGACAAAGCATATAGTCATTGTTTTTTTTTTATATTATCTCCTACTATGCCCTGATCTCGAAGTAGGAATATAATGCTTCTCTGACCATTTGAGGCATTTCGCAGATGCACCATCACTGAACGATAAGTTCTACAAGTCTCTTCACCTCTGCATTGGTGAAGTTTCCCTTGTTCTCGTAGATAACAATACTCTATAATATGTGGCAGACACTTCTCAGAAGGATCCAGTCTTGTCATGGGACATCAACACCTTACTTACTTCCAAATGTACAGTCTGTTGTCATTCTGCAGTTGTTCTGGAGTCCCTTTCTCCTATTCAGATGTATAGTAAAAGTCATTGTGAGTTTGGCATGCCGTGTCTCCCTGAATTATGAGAGACTGCAACTTGGAGCAAAATTCCCATTTTTTTTTATTGCATAACATGGAAATGAGTTCTAAAGTTTATAGACCTTTCTCGATCGTCTCCTGTTACTGGCTACTCAACAAGTCAGAGCCCCAATCATGTAAATCCATCAACCTCCTGTGCATTGCCACCTGTGCATGGATGTGGGTCACCCATACCATCTTAATAGCAACACAAACCTCCAGGACAGCAGACCTGAAAACTGATCTTTTAATACCAAACTGGTTAGTTATTGACCAGTAGTAGTTGCTGGTGTAGTGAGCTTCTAGGTAGTGGTAGCATGTACTTCTCTGTGCTGAGAACTTTCATGCTGGCGTTCCACCCTTGCAGTTCTATGGTGAGCTCCAGACAGATTTCTAGAAAAGTAGTCTTCTGTATCTAGAAGTTTTGCCACCACTGCTGGTAATCCTAGTTTTTCATTAGTGTCTTGTCCTGCATGTTGGTGATAGCTGGCCAAACTCAAAAGTGTTGCTTCATGGCATGAAGCTGCTCCAGTAAATGTCATGTGGAAGTAACTGCTCAATTTCATTTTTCTCTGGCTGTTGTAGCATCCATGTGGTGGCATGGCAACTATACTGGTGGCTTTCTTCCAACTCATCTAAACCTGTCTGATTGTGTCACTGTGAATACTTTTAGAGTTCACAGTGGCAAGGAGGCAGAGTCCTCGATGTAGAAAGCTTCTTTCTGTGGCAGGCACTGCAGCTGTGCGTGCATACACATAGCTTAGGGCTTGTTTGGAGCAAGCTGGCAGAGGTGGAAAAAGTACTCCAAAAGTTAATTGAGTAAAAGTCCAGCTGCTTTTGAATGAGGGGTATAATTAAGTACAAGTCACCGGTGTCCCTCTGGGAAAGTACTTGAGTAAAAGTACATGTACACACACGCATGCACACATCACATCTTTATTGTACTCAAGTATCCAGAAGTAAAAGCAGCAGCACTTTTAAAGTACTTTTTCCACCTGTGCAAGCTGGAATAGAAATGTACCCAGAGTAATAGTAGTAGGTATCCTTCAGTCTGCATAGACTATGGATCGCGCCCTTTATAGTTTCAATTGAGGACTTCATTTACAGCATCTACTGTGACTATGAAGACCCACATGAGAGTGACAGTCCTTGCTGCATCTCTTGCAGATGTAGCAGGTGTCTGGCAGGTCCTTAGTGTGCTTTCTGTGCGCTTGCTTCTCCTCCGCTAGCTGTCTGATCCTCATCTCGCCCTTCTGAAGGCCCTTGTGTAACCTCTGCCTCCATCTGCTGCGGTCGTCTGCTAGTTCTTCCCAGTTGTCCAGCTCGATGTCTACCTCTCTGAGGTCTCTCTTGCAGACATCTTTGTAGCGCAACTGGGGGCGTCCGGGAGGTCTTTTGCCAGAGGCTAGCTCACCATACAGGATGTCTTTTGGAATCCTTCCATCATTCATCCTGTGGACGTGGCCAAGCCAGCGGAGCCGACGCTGCCTGAGGAGGATGTGCATGGTTGGGATTCCAGCTTGCTCGAGGACGGCGGTGTTGGTCACTCTGTCCTTCCATGATATTCCAAGGATGCGCCTGAGGCAGCACAAGTGGAAGATGTTCAGCCTCTTTTCCTGGCGGGCATACAGGGACCAAGTCCCGCTGCCATAAAGGAGGGTGCTGAGGATGCAGGCTCTGTAGACTTGCATTTTGGTGTGAGTGTACAGCTTGTTGTTATTCCACATTCTCTTGCTGAGTCTGGACAGAGTTGTGGCCGCTTTTCCGATCCTCCTATTTAGCTCAGTGTCCAACGACAGGGTGTCAGTGATGGTGGACCCGAGGTAAACGAACTCGTGGACGACCTCTAACGTATCGTTGTCAATGCTGATTGATGGGGATTCAGCAACATCCTGGCCGAGTACATTTGTCTTCTTTAGGCTGATGGTAAGCCCAAAGTCCTTGCATGCTTTGGAGAACTGATCCAGCAGTTTTTGAAGCTGGTCTTCTGTGTGAGACACTACAGCAGCATCGTCTGCGAACAGCATGTCTCTGATGAGGACTTCCCGCACCTTAGACTTAGCTTTCAGCCTTGCAAGATTAAACAGTTTCCCATCAGATCTTGTGTGCAGCAAGATGCCTTCTGTTGAAGATCCAAAGGCATGCTTCAGGAGGAGTGCGAAGAAGATCCCGAACAATGTCGGAACAAGCACGCATCCTTGTTCGACGCCGCTCCTGATTCTGAAAGCATCCGATAATGCGCCATCATATTGGATGGTTCCTCTCATGTCTTCGTGGAACAACTGGATCATCTTGAGTAACCGTGGAGGACAGCCTATCTTGTGGAGCAGTTTGAACAGACCATCCCTGCTGACCAAGTCAAAGGCCTTGGTCAGGTCGATGAAGGCTATGTAGAGTGGCTTCCTCTGCTCCCTGCACTTCTCCTGCAGCTGCCTTAGAGAGAAGACCATGTCAACGGTAGACCTCTCTGCGCAGAATCCGCACTGTGATTCGGGGTACACCCTCTCAGCAATCTTCTGGAGTCTGCCAAGGATGATGCAAGCGAATAGTTTACTAGTGACACTTAGGAGGGAGATTCCACGGTAGTTGTTGCAGTTATTTCTGTCTCCTTTGTTCTTATACAATGTTAGCGTCACACACATCCTGTGGAACTTCACCCTCTTTCCAGCACAGGCACAGTAGCTCATGTAGGGGTTCCAGGAGTGTGTCCGCGGCACACTTGATTACCTCTGGTGGTATACCATCCTGGCCAGGGGCCTTTCCTGCTGTAATGCTGTCGATGGCTCTCTTCAGTTCATCCACAGTCGGTTCTTGATCCAGTTCGTCCGTTACTGGTAGGAGCTCAACGGCATCGAGGGCTGCGTCAACCACAACGTTCTCACGTGAGTACAGCTCAGAGTAGTGCTCAACCCAGCGCTCCACCTGTTTGGCTTTGTCAGTGATGACTTCACCAGATTTGGATTTCAGAGGTGCCATCTTGTTCTGGGTGGGTCCTAATGCCTTCTTCATACCCTCGTACATTCCTCTGAGATTACCAAAGTCAGCACAGGTCTGGATGCTGCTGCATAGCTGGAGCCAGTGGTTGTTGGCACAGTGCCTGGCTGTCTGCTGTACTGTTCTTCTGGCTGCTCTAAGTGCTTGCAGGGTACTCTGGCTTGGTGAGCGTTTGTACTCCAGGAGTGCAGCGTGCTTCTTTTCAATGACTGGAATCATCTCATTGGAGTTAGCTTCGAACCAGTCGTTCGTGTTTCTAGCTCTTCTTCCAAACACCGACAAGGCCGTGTTGTAAATTGTATCCCTCAGATGTTGCCATTTGGCTGTCACATCGGCGCCCCCAGGGCCGCTGCACAGATTTTCCTGGAGGGTGTCTCTGAACTTTTCAGCTTTCTCTGAGTTTGCCGTTTTTCTGGCGTCAATGTGGGGCCTTTCAGCAGGTTTAGAGCGGTACAGCTTCTTGGGTCTCAGCTTGAGCTTGGAGCAAACTAGCGAGTGATCCCAGAACTAGCTTGTTTAAGACTGTATCCATGTGGTTTTTGTTATCCACTGTGTGTGCTTGCCTTACATGCTTGTGTGATTAGACCAACCACATTTTGAGAAAGGAATAGATTAAAATACATTAGGGGACTTACAGCGTGTGTGGCAGCATGTTTCACATGGGCACTTAGTGCAAAGCAGACTAGTTCTGGGTATATTTACACACCAGCTTGTCATAAACTGTTTGTGTAGACAAGCTTTTAGAGGGATATTGGCTTCTGACCTAACCAGTCTCCAGAGGTGGAAAATTAATATGCTAATCTATCATCCAGCCTGGTAGTTTGCGCTTGCCAAAAATATGCTGTATATCTCCAGATGCATACATACAAAAAGATAAATGTAGCTACTGGACCCAGATGAGTTTACATAGCAAGCAACAATACTTCGTGAATTTCAATGGAACTAGAGGTAAGTTCCAGGCAGCACAGTCTCCTAAAGACTGCTGAGGCTGTTATCTGAGAATAGTAGAAGATGGGAGCAATAGTTGGCGTCTTCTGAATAGTCTCTTACTTCTCCTCTATTTCTCTTTCATTGCAGATTTGTAGTAAAGAGGAAGTTATGACTGTTCTTTGTTACTTTGCACCTCAGCTGCTTTTTAGATTAGCTAGAAGTGCTTGTCTGAGTTTGGTTCTTATAAAATGAATTAATTACATAAACTAGAGCAAGAAGCAGACCTGTGGCACCTTATAGACTAACAGATATTTTGAAGCATTATACACTGTTAGTGTAGAAGGTGCCACAGGTCGTCTTGTTGCTTTTGAAGATACAGGCTAACTTGGCTACCCCTCTGATACTTATAAATTAGAGCCTGATTTATTGTTGGCAAGTACTGTGCAATCTTCCATGCAAGGCACTTCAGTCCTAACCTATGTTATGGACAAATGGCCATGAAGTACTATGAAATGGACGATCTAATTTTCATTTGTGAGTTATTCAGGATTTGAACCCAGGTGGTCTAAGATGAAAGACTAATGTAATAATCCATTATGTCTATCTTAAAGAAATATGATAGAAAGTCTTTGTTCAAAAGTGATCTTAAGCAGCAAAGTTAACCATAATTCAAATGAATTTGCTCGCTCTGATCTTTTTTCAGTTCTGTGTCACCTAATGATTTTCAGATGTGGAATTAATTTAATGTCTTGGTTCTAAAGAAAAGCTCCCTTCAAAATATATAAAAGTTTTAGTAATCCTTCTTGGGCAGGCTCTCACATTGATGAAAAACATTTCTAATTGATCCAGTACACACTCTATTTAGTTGTTTTAATAACCAGCTTTGTCATTTCTGAGACATGTTTTTTCACTTAACACCGGTGTGGGTGATTTTTAGAAATCTTCTTTTTCATTGCAGATTCATTCAACATTCCACACTTGGACAGCATCCAAAATTACTACAGGTATCTTTTTTATACTTCCCTGAGTCCATAAATCCAAGAATGAGGAACATGTGTTCTTGGCTCATCTCTGCTATTCTGGCTCAGTTTTCGCCTTCATAGGGCTGTGTTTGGTTGTAGTCTGCTAGGCTCCCCTTATTGTCCACTGATGTTGAAATGACAGGCAGGTATTTTTTGCCCAGCTTTTGAATCTCTTCCTCCTGTGTGTGTTGTTGCTATGCCTCTAGCAATTTTTGCCCCAACTAGGAGGTGCTCAGAACATCATATGTTAATTCACCCTCAGAGCATTTGATTGACCAACCTTAGTGCCATTGGCATTCTAGAAAGATTGCCATATCACCCTTTTCATTTTCTGGTGTTCCCTTCTGTGTGCTCAAGAATATGTACCTTTACACAACGGGAGGGACTCTAGATGGCTTGTTCATCTGCTCTGAAGGAGTAAAGGAAGTTAATATAGATGCAGGGGAGGAAGAGAGAGCTAACCCTAAGGAAAAAGTTGGAGATTAAATTATAAAGATTGCAGTGGGATGGTTCAGGATATGTACAACCTTAATAGCAACTGACGAAAATCAAAAGAAAATCTGATAGGACTATAACAATGCACTAGACTAGAGGTATAAAGGACAGTTAAACTCTACATCGAAGTAGCCTATTTCGATGTGGCGACATCAAAATAGGCTATTTCGATGAATAACGTCTACACATCCTCCAGGGCTGGCAACGTCGATGTTCAACATCGACGTTGTGCAGCACCGCATCGAAATAGGCCCTGCTAGGGAACGTCTACACGCCAAAGTAGCACACATCGAAATAAGGGTGCCAGGCACAGCTGCAGACAGGGTCACAGGGCGGACTCAACAACAAGTCGCTCCCTTAAAGGGCCCCTCCCAGACACACTTTCACTAAACAGCGCAAGATACACAGAGCCGATAACTAGCTGCAGACCCTGTGCATGCAGCATGGATCCCCAGCTGCAGGAGCAGCGGCTAGAAGCCCTGGCCTACAGGCTTCTGCACACGGTGACCATAGAGCCCCGCAAGGGCTGGAGAGAGAGCGTCTCTCAACCCTCCAGCTGATGGCCGCCATGGAGGACCCCGCTATTTCGATGTTGCGCGACGCAGATCGTCTACACGTTCCCTACTTCGACGTTGAACATCGAAGTAGGGCGCTATTCCCATCCCCTCATGGGGTTAGCAACTTCGACGTCTCGCCGCCTAACATCGATTTCAACTTCGAAATAGCGCCCAACACGTGTAGCCGTGACGGGCGCTATTTCGAAGTTGGCGCCGCTACTTCGAAATAGCGTGCACGTGTAGACACGGCTGTAGGCTGCAACTATGGCAAGGACCAATCCTTAATGAAGGAAACTGGAAAAGCACTGAGAGGGAGAGATGAGATTGAATTTCACTCTTTAAGCTTACTTGTTTTACAGTATTTTTTGGCACTGGAAAGATTCCTTTTTAAGTGTCTATATGCTGTCCACTTAGCAGCTTGATAGGGGCATATATATTTTAAGCATACTAATCTCTGACCTCAGTAAAGTAGCACCTCTTACATGAAAGCTAAAGTTGACACATGCACAGTCAACTCCTTTTGGCCTATCTTTATAAAATTATATAAAGGTGCTTTTATAATTCCAGATACTGTTTCTGAGCACTCCAGTGTTGGAGGTGGACTTGTCAAAGGCAAAGGTGTTTTTTGTTTTTCAACCTTAAATATAAATTACTGTTTGTTTTTAGTAAAAGCAGTTGTTATTACTAGCTATACTTAGTTCTTGCTGTTATGGCATGTCTAAAAATGGATGCAGTGAGATTCCTGATGCCTCCTGTGTTGGAATGAAAATCTGCACTGAAAACCTTAAACACAGTTGAGCATCAGGAAAATCCAGGCTGTTGTATTGGAGGACGAAATTCATTCATCTGATATCCAAGTGAAAAGAAGTTAATCTTAAAAGGGGAAAGGAGCAAGACAAAGGAGATGACATAATCCAGAATGAGGATTACGGAGGCATTTTCCTCACATTAAATGAGACTAAGCAATGATTTACAACAATTATTTTATCTAGGTCCAGAGTCTGCAACGAAAATAGCAAGAAGAGCCATTTTTTTCAAATTTGGTTACAAAATCATACTTCAATGTATGTGCATATGAGAGAGTCCTTAATAAATAATGTCAAACCATACTTTCTGTAACCCTTGTTTTGAGAACAGTGCTGTCAACGGCTCCTCCACACTCCGAGTGCAGAAAGTGGGGTCCCATGGAGATTTAGGCTGCATCTACACTATGAGATAAAATAAATATATAATAAATACTTAATCTTGATATTATGAATTCAAATGAAGTGTCCACAATGCTTCTTGAAATTCGACCCACCTTTTCTCCATGTTAAATCTCTGTGTCCCCATTGCCCTGTGCAAGTTCGGCAGCGTGAGCAGTACTGCATTGTAGGTACCTATCCCAGAGTGCCTTAGCCCTAGTTGCTTGTGGATATTTCATATTGGAATCCCAGAATTCCAAGCACTATCCCAGAATTCACTACATCACTAACCGCATGAAAAAAGAAGCAGAGTGCCATTTACTGCTGCAGTATTCTAGCACAAGCATGGATCCACAAATGCTCTAACTCCTAGCACAGATCGTTTTGGCAACCACAGCGTCTGTCACACAATTTATCTATCAATTCCAAAGCTCACCAATGCTTATCTATCCTGCTGCTGACGATGATATGGATGGTCTTTAAGAACAGCAGTTGTGCCAACAGCGATCCAAGAACGCAGAGCTGGTGGCTGCCATGAATGCATTGATGACAGTGGAGCGGCATTTTTTGGACTCGAGAGGCCAGCACACACTGGTGGGATCACATCACTTTGGAATCCTGGGATGACCAGCAGTGGGTGCAGAGCTTTTGCAAGCACAAGTCCACCTTTATGGAACTTCATGGTGACCACCATATTCTGAAATTCGGGACTGTATTGAAAGGTCCTGGATGGGATTTTTTTCCCTGATCGGAAGATGAATATTGGTGACGTGGAGATGCCCTTCCTGATGAAACCCTACACAGGAGCCCTTGACCCCAGCAAGGAAAACTTGAATCACAGACTGACCAGGTGCAGAATGATCGTGGAATGCACCTTTGGATGTTTGAAAGTGAGGTTCAGATGCTTATTGACCCATTTGGACATTTCTGAAGCTAATGTCCCCACCATTATTACAGCATGCGTTAGTTTGTACAACATATGTGAATCAAGGTGGGAGACTTTCCCATATATCTGTAATTCTGATGCGGAGGCAATAGGCAGGGCTTACTCGCAGCCATCTATCCTGCCATCCACCAGTAGCTGCGCTCAGGCTGCAGCAATAAGGGACACTTCAAAAAACAGCTTTAGATTGATCTGTAATGCACATGGTACCTCTGTATGTCTCTGCCATAATGCCAATAAGTCAACTGTGCAGTAATGAATAAACGCTCTTTTTTGTTGGGAGAGAGTTAAGTTGCAGTAAATAGACTGTTCTGTGCCTTCAGCGCCTACCACCCCAACCTGCTCAGTTCCCCCCCAGCCCCGAGTCTGCAAACCACATTGCGGCATGGGAAATGAAGTGCCCACCAGCTGCTGCAGGACAATGTAAAGGGGCAGGAAGCATGTTTTTAAAAAAAAAAAAAAAAAAATTCCTGAGCTTCCCCAGGTTGCCAAAGATGGCATCACCCTCTTAATGCTAACTGATTGCAGGAGTAGCTGTTCTTTCTCACTATGTGACCAAAAGCCTGGAACATTTGCTAAAATGCTGTGTGATGCTGTGACACCAGATCGCTATCTGATTGTCTGGGCCTGGCAAGGTATGCTACTGTGGAAGCCGCAACAAGTCAGGCCTGCCCAATAATCTCATGGAAAAAAATACAAGAGTGCCTGGATGAAGCCTTCGAGGAGATCCCCAAAAAGAGGAAGTGCTCCATCCCAAGAAACATTAATACACTGTTCTGAAGGGCACAAAAGCACAGCTGGCAAACCTGTACCTGTGCAAAACCCTGTGGCTATACCCATCCCCAGCCTGCTTCTAACATGCAGAATAAAGATTCACCTGTACCACTTGCTCCAGAGGGCTTGAGGACTGGCAAGGAGGGAACTGCCATGGAGGGTCCCAGCATGCAAGGTCCCAGGGTGGAAGGAACCGGTTCCAGGTCTATGGTGAAGAGCTCCAGGCTGTCTGGAACAACTTCTTCTGTCCCCTGCTCATTGCTCCCTTTCTCCTCTCCATTGCACTCTTCCTCCGGGCCACCCTGCTCCTCTGTGCTCACCCTGGAATCCATACCAGGGTCTCCATAAGTATCGTAATTCAGTCCAGGCTTCGTGTTCTGGTTGCTCCCCATAAGCATGTGGAGCTGTTGATAATAGCAGCAGGTCTGTGGAGCCACTCCTGACTGCTGGTTGGGTTTCTGGATTTTTTGATAGGTCTGATGGAGTTCTTTAACCTTCACCCAGCACTGCATACAGTCCCGGAAATAACCTCGGGCAGCCATCTCTTGCACCATCTGATCATAGATGGCTGCATTTCTCTTAGCCACTGAAGTCTCTTCACCATGGATTGGTCTCCCCAAATGCCATTGAGCTCCACAATCTCCTGGTGGGTCCCAGCTGGGGCTCTCTTGCAAGCCTGAGGAGTGCTAGTCAGATCACTACCCTAAGTGATCATGTTTGCAGTACAGGGCTACTGATAATTGTTATGATGTAGTGCGATGGCAACAGATGCGGTGCAAAGCTATGGGCAAAGGGATTTTTTCATAATGGACGCCCTTTTTATTTGCAGGCCTGGGTTGCTAAATTCAAATTCAATCCAAACTTCGTGGGCATACTTTGACCTTTTTACTGCACCCCTGCCAGCAGTGCACAATGAAACGGCCATACTTGGAGGGTCACTGCATAGCTTTGTGGTATACTTACAGGACACTTCTGCAGGCTAACAAATTCTAATTAAGGTCATGGAGCTTCCACACTAGCCTTGATACAAGATTTTAAATTCGAGATAGATGCTATACCGGTTCCGTAATATTGATATTCTGTAATCGGCACTATGGCTCAATAAATCAAGTTAACAGTATTATGTGTGAAGAGAGTCACGTTTTAATATTGAGCTAAACCATTCAAATTTGAATTTATCTTGTAGCATAGATGCAGCTTTAAAAACACCTTGCCTGTAACGAAGCTTTACCTTAAAACTTCCCAGGGTCACAGATTTCCTGTCCCTGGGGGTAGTTCGCTGCCGCCACTGAGTGAGAAACAACACCCACCTCCACCCCAAGAAGACGCACTTTGACGTCTTCCTGTCAGGGTATCCCCAAGCTTTTAATTCCCCTTCAGGCGAGAGCTTGGACATAAAACCTTGTCATTCAGTAGCTGACCATTTGGTCTGAGGCACAGACTCTTCTTAGAACACAGAAATCAGATCAGTTGCTTACAATAGTGACTTATTCACAAAACAAGAGAAAAATAAATCATGTAGTTGCATGCAGAAAAGAATATTTCCTTGGGATTCAGCTTAAAAGTTACAGGGGAAAAAATCTCAAATCCAACAACATGAAAGAGAGAGAAAACAGAGCACCCGCAACAAAACAAGGTAACAAGCCAACAGTCCACCCAACTATAAAATAACCAGAAACCTGAACGCATCTAACTATGCATTTCCCTTGTACTTACACCTCTATGGTTGATTTTGCGATGGTCAGGATATTTTTGATTTTATTCCAGTTGATTGGGAGCCATCTCCCCTCTGGGTCTTTCTCTCTGTTGCAGAGACAAAAGCCCTGGGAACGGCAATTATGCTCAGTTTAAACAGAATTACTTCACTCCCATTGGCTCACCTGGAATTCAGGTTACCTAAGGAAGATTAACCCCTTCCCTGCACTTGTTCATGACAAGCGCACACACAATGATTTGTACCAGTTGGATATTTTAAGTTTCTTTCATTCCTGGGTTGGAAAGTAAATGAGGACAAGCAAAAGGCTGCACCTGTGGATAGGCTCTTAAGCAGGAAGCAGCAATGTTTGCATCAACCCTCCACACTAATGTTTCTCAACTTTTTGTTATAAAGTGCCCCTTTAAAAAAAAAATTACAAATATCCCCAGCCCCCTGCTTTAATCCAATCCCCCCCTCCCCTTCTCCAGAGACAAGGAATCCCAGGTCTCCCCTTGCGTTAACCCAATACCCCCCTCCCCTTATCCAGAGCCAGGGACCCCCAGCCTCCCCTGCCCCACTTTAATCCAATACCGTCCTCTCTTCCTCCAGAGCCAGGCACCCCAGCCTCCCCTGCCCCCACTTTAATCCAATCCTCCCCACCCCTCCTCCAGAGCCAGACACCTCCAGCCTCTCCCCCCAACCCCCTGCTGTAGTACAATGCTGGTGACTCGCCAGACCTGCCATCACCTCTGCCACGTGCTTCTCTCTCAAATTGCTGGGGAGCAATGCGTGTATAGAGCAGGGCACAGCGCTCCCATGGCTCAGAGCATTTCATTGCTCAAAGAGCTCCATGCAGTTGGGCATGCGTACCCCCAGACTTCTCTCACATCCCTGGGTCGGCAACCTGCCAGCACAGTGGGGAGACTACCTGAGTCAGCTCTGTGGCCAGGCCTTGCCTGGAGGGGGCTGTTGTCAGGGGATTTGTAGAGAGTCACAGAGGAGTTAGTGGTGGCAGCATCTGGGGCTGCAAATGACTTGTTAAAGAACTGTATGTGGCTCTGGAGCCACAGGTTCCTTACCCCTGATCTAGGTCAAAGGGAAATCTCTCTCCCCCCCAACTTCCCTGCCTTGGTACACATATATGCTGCTTACTGTTCTGTGTGAAAATTGTAAAAGGCAGCAATTGTACTTAAAATGCAAAGATTTAGCAACATTATGTGATTTTATTTTAATAAGAACAGCAGTGCTTATCATTTCTGTGCTTCATGAACAACATAGCGGGGGTAAAACTCAAATCTGTTCACCATGCTTTAAGTGGGAGTAGAAATAGAGCCTGCTTAGGGTGGTGGTATCAGATTCCCAGGATTGTTTATTGCAATTTATAGGGTGCTGTGCTATGGCAGTTTTTAACAGTAAGTGTGGTGAAATTCTTATGCGGTATTAGAAGATGATCATTCCAATTGCAGTACTTAATACATATTCAGTAAACTTATTGTTTAAGGTCTTGGTTTTTTTCTTGTGTTCGGCCCTAGCTTTCTGGACTTGTAAAATTACTCTAATTGGTGGAGGTTACACATTCCTTATGATGCAAATTGTTTTCTGAGTACAATAATTTAACAGAACAAATTATATTCCATATTTAAATTGATGAACACTTTACCCTCTACAAATTGTAGGAGTTAGAAAATTCCAGAATTGAATACAAAAATCTCAACTAATAATATAATTTTGCACAATTATAATTTAGATGTCATATAGAATTTGTCATATAGAATGTATCAACTTTCATTTGAACATCTTACTAAATGCCATTGGTTAGAGGATGGATTCCTTGTCCTAATGGAGTAAAATCTTTCTCAAGAAGATGACACTTTCATCAGTCTTTATTTAGAACTCAGCAGTGCTTGGTGTTAAGAACACCTGTTATCCAGAAAGAAACATTTATTCTATACCTCGTTCCTTTTTCACGAATTAATATCATGCCTTAAATAGAAGCATTTAATTTCCTTCTCTCATGATTCTGAAAAACCTCTTTTTAGGATAAATTAATTCGAACACTTGTATTAACTAATGTGCAAAGGAAAACCAGCTATATTTGTTCGTTTCTCCTGCTTCCCATAAAACCTGGATATTTATTTGGGTCAGATGGTTTGTCTTCTTTGGAATACAGGCCTTCCAATGCCCTTGGATTTTTACAGTGGACTTCAGGACATAGGAAGATGGAATCTGATGGGAAACCTTCCATTTGTTCTATATCCTTTCTCTTTGCCATTGCTCCAAGCATTCCTGATTCTGGTATTTACATTTTGTTTTGGCAGGAAATACTCTGCCTGGCATAAGGATGGCTCTTTCCATTATGTGCACAGCACCCCTTTTGGAAACTATTCATTCATATGTATGGATGCCACCCTCAGTCCAGGCCCGAAAAGACCATACAATTTCTTTGGGATTCTAAACAAGGTACAGTAGAACAGTTTGCATTGCGGTTCAGAAACTGCTAGTATTTCTTATAGTATATGATTGGGTAATTTTTTTTTTTAAATGAGAAAATTTTTCAAACTCTAGTATGAGAGACAATCTGGCTGAGGTAATGTCTTTTACGGGACCCATTTCTGTTGATGAAAGAGTCTAGCCAAGTTTAGAATGACCTGGAGCTCTTCCTGTGTACACCCCGGAAACTAGTGTCTTTGATCACCTAATAAATCATTTTGTTCATCTTTAAAGTGCTATATGACTGCTGTTTTGTTTTGTTAGAATACAGACTAACATAGCTACCTCTCTGTTACTACTCATCAACAAAAGTTGGTCATATAAAATCACATTAATTCACCTAACTTTTCTCTCATATATCCTGAGACCAACACAGCTACAACACTTCAAAATCTAATGTTCATCTGGAAGAAAGTCTTTCTATAGTAATAATGTTTTGTTTTTCTTTAAAAATTAATGTTTTACACCACAATTTAAAAGTCTGAGAAGATTATATTTTCTCTCTTTCTTGTGTTCCATTCCATCCTCTGTCATTCTGATATCAAAATGCAGACCTAGAAGCGTTTTTTTCCTCAGACACTGTCAGGAACTTTCCAGGTTTTTTGTTTTTGTTGTGTTGTTATCAGCCCCTTAGAAGCTTTACAACAAATGATTTTTCACAATTCTGCCCTTTTTGATTTGTTAAGAATGTTCTTTGATTTCTTTAGCTGTGTCTGCACTAGCCCATTCTTTCGAAAGGAGCAGGTCCCACTTCAAAGTAGCACATGGCATGTCTCTGCACATGCCGTGCGCTCTTTGGAAGATGAAATCAACGTCGGGCACCGTAGGAATCAAAAGCACTCTTCCAAACAGAAAAAAGGAAGAGGCCACACTTTTGACATCTTTTTTTTCGAAAAAGTACATGTATAGACACTCCGCGCTCTGCTTTTTCGAAAGAGCGGGGTCTGCCGTGACAGCAATCAGCTGTTAGGCAGGGATGTGCTGCCCAGCCCCTTTGGGGCTCTATGGTCTCTGCGTGCAGTGGCTCTTAAAGCTGCATGGACCAGGAAACCCCATTGCAGGAAGCTGAGAGCGTGCAGACAGCAACCATTGCATGTGATGCCCCTGCATATGCCTCAGCCAGATCTCCAGCAGCTACTGGAGTGGCATGGCCACCAGCCAGCCACGTGAGGAGCCTCAGGGCGCCCCCTCTGAGCACACCCAAGGCTCCAGCCGGGAGGGGGGAAGTGCGCCCCCTCCTGGACCGAGTGAGGGCTCCAGGACCTGCTGGGACTCTGGCAGGAGGAGGAGGTGCTCCAGGTCATGGGGAGCAAGTGATGGAATGCAACCACCTTTGCCCAGCTGGCTGAGGGCCTGACTACCCGGGGTCACCCTGCCTGCACTCCTGACCAGGTCAGGAGTAAGGTGAAGGAGTTATGGCAGGTTTACTCCTGGGCTTGGGACTCAGCCAGCCAGCTGAGGGCCGCCCCTGCTGCCCGACCCTATTACAGGGAGCTCAGGAGCGTCCTGGGCCCCTGGGACACCTCCTCTCCACCAGCCCTTCTGGACATCTTGAACGAGGAGCCCCACCTGGGAAAGGAGCAGGAGCTGGGACCAGTGGCCAGCCCCACCCACCAGCACCAGACATGGAGCCAGCCTCAGCCAGGGACTGGTGCAGCCGGGAGGAGGAGCTGGTCATAGACCTCCACTCCCCCACCTCCAGCCAGGCATCTGCTAGATGGCCATCCACTAACCTCGGTGGTGGACGCTCAGGTATATACCCAATAGGGCACAAACCCTGAATCACGGGGCAGGGGCACCATACATGACTGGGGGCCCCCCATGCTGCTAGTAGACCCTGGCCTGCTGGGGCCCAGCTGGACCATGGCCCCGGGATGGTGGCACAGCCACCAGTGCCCGTTGGCACCCGCTCCTGTGGACAACACCATGCCCTGCCCCCTAGGGAGGGGGTGGAGGGGCAGACCGCACAAAAGGGCCACCCACAAGTCCACCAAACCCATGGACAGAGAACAGCGGATGGGGACCTGGTGCCCATAGGGGGACGGGGGCGTGGGCCAGAGAGCAGAGTTTTGTACTCACAGCCTGTTCCTCTCTCCCTGCCCCCTCCCCCACCCGCTTTCCACAGCTGCACCATCTGAGGGCCAGGAGAGCCTTGCCCCATCTGTGTTCCCAGACAGCCCTCCCGGAGGCGAAGGACTGCAACCGGCCAGAGCCACCACCAGTGCCAGGACAGGCCCAGTTGGAGCCAGAGGCAGAGCCAGAGGCAGCCAGCAGAGTACCCCCATCTCACTGCCTCCATTCAGTGCCAGGTGGAGCTGGCTGAGTGCCCACTCTGTTTTGAGGATGTGGAGGCTGCCTGGTGCTGGGCAGCTTGAGAGCGGTTCCTGGCTGTGTTCCAGGACGTTGTGGCCACCTACAGAGAGCTCCTGGCCCAGCTGCTCCCTCTTGCTATCCCCCCTGCTGCTCCGTCTGCTGCCCCACCCACCAGCCCCCTGGGAGAGGACCCTACTGGCCTGGACCTCCGGCCGAAGGCTGATCCCTGGTCCTACCTCCCCATGGTTCCCAACCCACCCCAGACCCACCAGGGACCCTGGGCTAGGTGGGGGCATGGAACCCAGGGCTGGCATGGGTTGCACCCCTCCACCCTTGCCCTGGAGTGATGGCCCACCGGCCAGGCCACCTAGGTCCCCCTCCTGTAAATACTTAGCCTTTCTGTTATGTCAGCAATACGTATTACGCACACAGTTTTTGCAGTTACCAGTACACCGGTTTATTTTCCAAAAACTCCTGTGTGCTGTGTGCTCAGTGGGGAGGTGGTATGTGGGAGGTGGGGGGAGTGTGCAGGAGGCCCTCTGGGGATGGCATGGGGCCTCCTGGACGTAGATCCCATCCTGGTGGGCCTAGCAGCTAGGGGTAGCGGTTGGCTGGGGGGGTAGTCTGTGTCGCAACTGCCCACCTCTGCACAAAGACCTCCCCCTTATTCTCCACGATATTGTGCAGCATGCAGCAGGTGCCCACGACCTGGGGGACATTGATGATGCCCACGTCTAGGCAGGCGAGGAGGCACTACCACCGCTTAACCACCTGGCAGGCATGGTTGAACTGGCCGTTGAAATGCCTCTGGCTGGGGGAGGGGTGGCTCATATAGGGCCTCATGAGCCAGAGCTGGAGCGGGTATGCGGCATCAGACACCAGGCAGAGGGGGCATGGTGGTGTTCCCCAGCAGGATCTCCCTCTGGGGGATGTAGATCCCTTCGTCCAGCCAGCAGCACAGGCCCAAGTTCTGGAAGACCCACATTCTGTGAGTGTAGCCAGGCCAGCCCACATATATGTCCTGGAACTGGCCCTGGCTGTCCACCATGGGCTGCAGGACTACAGAATGGTAGCCCTTCTTGTTTATGAATTGTCCTCTGCTGTGCTCTGGAGCACACATGGGTATGTGGGTCCCATGGAGTGTCCTGAAGCAATTTGGAACCCCAGTGCGGCAAAGCCCATGATGGCTGCATCCAGGTCCCCGATGCAGACAACCGTCTGGAAGAACACGGCATTTAGAGCGTGGACCACCTCTGAGGGGTGGAGGGGCAGACATAGGCACCCATGAGGGTGTGTGGGGTGTGCCGAGTGGGTGCGAGCCCGGGCTTCCTTACCTCAATCACAACGGCCCCAACTGTAGCCTTGCCCACACCAAATTGGTGTCCTGTGGAGCAATAGCTGTCTGGAGTGACCAGTTTCATGGTAGAGCTCCAGGAAGGTCTGCTGCTACATCTGGAAATTCTGAAGCCATCAGTCATTGTCCCATTCCCCCATGACCGGTTGCTCCCACCACTCTGAGCTGGTGGGAACTCCAGAGCTGGCGGAGCACCCAGGAGAGGGGGTGGCCTGAAGGATCACCCTGCCAGAAGTTGCAGGGCAGCCACTAATACTGCAGCTCTGTGCTAGCTTCTGTAGCCAGCTCCATCCCCTAGCTGCCCCTCACCCATGGGTTGCAACTAACCCCAGCTTACCAGGAAGCGGGAGCATGGGCTGGAGGACTGCAGAGGAGCAGGGGGCGGCCGTGCACCCGGTAGCTGGACAGAAGTGGTTGCTGCCTCTTTAAAGCGCCACTTCTCTCCAGCTGCTGGTTGCACAACTGCCCCTTGCTCCCCTGGAGCCTCACGCCAGCATTTGTGCTGCTCCCCTGAGACTGCAGGTGAGCTTTTGTTTGTGTGTGCAGATGTGTGTAAATTGGAGAGTATAGCTGAGAGAGTCAAAGAGATGAATAATGAAATCCAGGTCTCCATCCATTGGAATGAAGCAGAGCCTTCTAGTCAAGTGGAGATGAGCGAGAGCATTATTTGTGGATGCTGCAGTGTGAGAGCTTTAGGATTACACTTTGATTCCTCACTGATGCTAAACTGTGGACTGCATTGACCGGTTGTGGGTGTGTACTGTCAACAAACAGAGGCTGCACTGCCACTGCAAACCGTCCAAAATGCTTTCCTGTGCCCACTAGCATCTTACCTGTCATTCACAGATTCCACCAGGTGCTCCTCATCCATGAGCTGATCTCATTTATATCATGGGTCATCTTGGCAGTAGCAGTTGGTTGTGTGTGGAGACTATATAGAGCTGTGTGTCATCAACATATTGCTGACAGTAGCGTCAGTTTACCTACAAGTATATGCAGTGTTGAAAAGAACTGGAGAGAGAATTAATCCTTAGAGGATGCCACACGAGGGTACTAGTGGTTTTGGGTGTCCTTCTCCTGGAAGAACTCTCACTATTTTAGCACATCCCTCTGGATATCTGTCACACTCTTCAACTTGCGTGCCACCTTTAAGCAAAAATGGATCAAAACCTCCTTGGGGGAAAAAATCTCTCATGCAGATCTTCTTTATGCTGCTGTTACCACTGCTGAAGTAAAAGAAGTAATTTGAATGCTATGTAGCTTTTTACCCAAGGTCTCATTTTTTAAAAAATTGGGAGATATTGACAACAGTTATGAACAGTCCATTTATCTTTATAAATCAGAAGGGTGATTTGTGTTATTTTTTTGATTCTTGGATTCAAGTAGCCTTTTAAATTTGTGTTCCATTTCAGAATCAAATGGAAGAGCTGTCGTCCTTGGTCATAGAAAGTCATCAGAGCAACCAAACCATCTGGTTTGGCCATTACCCCACTTCAACAATCATTTCCCCATCCCCGGGAGTACGAATGGTAATGAGGTGAGATTTTTTTTTCTCTTTCTGTATATTTCCAACATTGAGCTATATTTAATCCTCCTTTTCTTCATGGAGGTTGCATTTTTCTTCCCAGTAAATTAACAATCATCTTGTTTCTGAATAGCTCTGCCACAGCCTATTTGTGCGGTCACCTCCATACACTGGGTGGACTGATGCCAGTCTTGCATAGTCGGCACCCTCAGGGCACTCTGGAACTGGAGCTGGGAGACTGGATGGTTAATAGGAAGTAAGTAAGCTGCCTGTGAAAAAGCCAGTGTTATACGCAGATGCTACCAGCTGATGTGATGACACTTTATTTTCATTTCTTATGGAGAGGTCAGAAGACATGATACTCTCAGTGCATTAGCTTCTGCCATTAAAGATCATGAAAATGCTTTCCTTTGTAATATTGAGAGTTTTTCTCCTATGCTAACAGTTTGAAGTAATTACAATAAATTAGGGCAAAGTAAATTTCCCTGCACTGTGTTTCTCTTATTTTTTGTATATTTAGGAAGTCAGTACAGGAAGTCTATATATTGTATAGCTGTGTTTGGTAACAAATTGCTGCATGAGCTGTAATTAAAACATCAGTATTGGTATTTTACAATGTCATGGCTTTGCATCAGCTCTATTCTGTTCACATACATCAAAAACAAAAATAGTCTAACTGATGAGTATAGTGTCAGTAGACTGAAATATGGCCAATGTTGAAAGGAATCTGTGAGCTAGTGCATTAGTATGCTGTCCTTTAATCTCTGGATGCTGAGGGTCAAATCTGGATTAAAAGCCTCAATCATAATTATGTTAAAAACAGTGTTACAATTCAAAATAAATATATGTAATTTAGGGTAAAACATACAATAAAGTGTGATAGAATTCCCACTCATTGATAGTGTGCTGCCTCTTGTCTGGATCTGGAAAAGTTAGCAGAAGGGGGCACCCCTTACTGTGAAAGCGCTATCTGTTGTACTTGCTGTTCTAGTAATTTGACCCTCCTGTCAGTTCCCCGTTCTGTCTACCCTTTACAAAGTTACAAAGTCCAACAGGAGTACTGTCCAAATGCCTTTTGTGGATGTGGTCAGCCTCTGCTAGCAAGGGAATCCAAACCATCTATTGCGCTGGATTTTCGCCCAGAGATCCTATATGCAGCCATCCAGAGCTGTTTAATCCCCATCCTTGTTGGTATCTCCACAGGCTCCTTCTTACCCAGCCTTTCTTGCTTCCCTTGCCTAGTTCTGTGTTTACCATGGGAGACTACTTTACACCCTATAGCCTCTTCCTAGACTCCTTACTCCAGGATAAGATCTCAGGGTTTACCCCTTCTCCTGGACTTTCTTTGTGTCCTCAATGAACTCCCTCATCCCAGGGAGCAGCTCTGGAGAGGCATTATAGCCTTGTCCCAGACCTTCTCCAGCTCTTAATTAGCCCTGGCCCTCCCTCTTGTTTGGGACACCTGATAACCTAATTGACCTTGTGGGCTCCCATTAACCCTATCAGGGATGATGTTGGGGTGCATGCCCTGTCATACAGGGATGTTGTAATTCTCCTGACACCCAATCACTATAAAACTGAGGCAATTCAGAGATCAGGTTACTTTTAAATGAAATCTAAACATGTTGATATATGGAATTGCATGGTTAAGGTTCTTAAACAACCTTAACCCTCTCATATAGTGGCACCATACAGTATCAACACAATTAAAGCCTGGTAACATCTGTGGTCTCAGATTAGATTTAAATTAATTTTTAAAGGCAAATTGGATTTTCACTTTTTGTTCTTATCCTTATGTGTTGTTACAATAAAAGGTGTCCTCTTTCAAAATAGCCACTGCCTCCCATTGTTTCCAGTGAGAATGAAGCCAGCAGCCAACCTCATGAGCAATTTATGGTCATTTTGAGTAGTAACAGAGAGGTAGCTGTGTTTAGTCTGTACTCCAACAAAATGAAACTGGAGAAATGTGGCACTTTAAAGACTAACGAAATGATTTGTTCAGTGATGAGCTTTTGTGGGATAGACCCACTTCGTCAGATCAATCTCATTTCCGATACAGACTGACATAAGTACAGAGGACCAAAAAAAAAAAGTGCAATAAAAACTAACAAATTGAGTACATAGGACTGAAGTAGGTGGCAGAGGGCTGGGGGATGTTAAGTGTCCTGCCTCCAGATAATTATGTGCGACAAAGGAAGGGATGCTCATAATTATCTCAGGCAGGACACTTAACATCCCCCAAACCCTCTACCACCTACTTCAGTCCCAAGTACTGGAAATGAGCTTTCGTGGGACAGACCCACTTTATGAGATCAATCTCATCACTGAATACATCATTTTGTTAGTCTTTAAAGTGCTACATTTCTGTTATTTTGTTTTTATGGTTATTTGAGAGAGTCATCTAAATGTGGGAAAGTTGTCACCTCAATCCCATTGAGAGCAACAAAAGATGGCAATTGTTTTGAAAACTGGCAGTTTTACACAGAAGTTTCTGTAGTAAAACATAATTTGTCAGACACCACTGAAAAGAAAACTCTTAATTTTGGATAATGAGAGGTAGGGAAGGGTGGAGAAATGAGCATTGATCGTGGTTTTTTAAGTCTTCTCAGCTAGTGTGTGCACAAAATTTCAGTGAGTTCTAACCATAATGGAAGCGTGAAACATCCCCCTTGGCTCATTATTAAGATAATTTGAGAGAAAGCAACTGTACGATATGGATGTAAATATTTCAGAGGGTCCATTGTAATTATTGCCAACCCCTAAACTAACCCATTGATTTGTAAATTCTCAGAAAATTCATTCCACGCTCAAAAAGTAAACACTGTGATATTGGAGAGGATAAGTATAGTTGTACAACATCTAGCACATTGTGTCATGGTCCAAAACAAGAGCACTAAGTGCTATGGTAATAATAATAATAATTCATGTATAACAATGATTAAATGCCTGATAAAGGGTCAAAACTCAACTCACAATTAACTGTGGGACTATACATGGTCCTTCCATAATAAGGAAAATGAATTTGAAAGTCTGAGCCTAAAAGCTGTATCCCCTGCTCGCTCTGTCTCTGTCTCTGTCTCTGTCTCTGTCTCTGTCTCACACACACACACACACACACACACACTCTCTCTCTCTCTCTCTCTCTCTCTTGCAAAAATAAATCAGTCTTGTTTAAAAGCTTTGGGGGCAATTTGTGAATCTCTTGCTCTTGAAATAACAAATATGAACAAAATTGTCTTGTTTTAACTTCTGATCATCAGGTACCGGATCCTTGCATTTGATCATGACCTTCTTAGCTTTGCCGATCTGAACTTTGAAGAATGGCCAGCTTTTCTCATCACCAACCCCAAATCGTTACTTTATAGCAGCTCTAGTCATGAACCCCTAGTGAAAATTCTTCACTCCACCCACATCAGGTACCCTGGAGTTTCTTGATGCTTTCAAGAAGTTCTGTTTTAGTTACGTGTTTTGTGATTAAATCCATGTAGATTTGTAGATATGGCTATGTGTGCACTGCGCAGGAATATCTACCCTGATATTTTTTGCCTTGTAATGCAAGTCCCATGAGTTTGAGCCAGTTGACTGAGGCTCTGAGATTTGCCTCTCTGGGTTTTGGGTGAGCTTTATTTGGAGGGAGTTTTGGGGGGATTTCTTTATTCAGTGTAGATGTGTGGTAAGTTCATTCCTCTCCAAATCTAATTCTCTAGAAGGGTATTACATGATAAAAGCAGGCTATTTAGAGCCACATTACATTTGCTTTACTCATGCAAGTGTTGTCACTGAAGTCAATGAGATTATTTGTGTGATCAAAGCAGGCAGAACCAGGCCCATAATCAGTTTTTCATAATAGCTGCTAATGTTTCAATATATCACTGCCTGTACTTATGTTTGCTCACATTTAGCTAAGCGTTTCTGTGTGTTTTTATGCCTCTGTTTTCATCAAGTATTTTTAGCTGCCTCTGCCTATTTTTCATTTTTTTATATTATAAAAAAATCCTTCTGACTCTGCCTATTTCCATATTTATGTATTTCTAAACATCTACTACTTATTTTTATTTACTTTTAAATTGTTAGTATGGCTGGATTTACAACATTGCTGAATATTGCAGATTGTTTCCTGATTACTCCCGTTCTCCTGGGCATGCCCTTTCTAACTCCCTCCAGATAGACAGACAACTTGCTTAAAGCAGTAATAGTTATAAAGTGATAATGTGACTGAGGCGCCAGAAGGGGAGTAAGTACCTTTGTAAGCTATTTCCTGAGAGAGTGTGCTCACCTTGTGTGATGTCAGGAATGGGGCTCATTGTCTATTTCCCCAGAACCCTTTTTAGAAATTAGAACAGTGATGGGACCTTCTCATGGGCATCCTGTACACGCTGTTGCTACTTCATCCTGGGGGATACAAAAAAAGAAAGGGAGAGAGGGAAATAAATGGCTTAATCCTTAAATGACAGTTACTGCAGGCACCCTCCTTCCGTCCCCCCCAGCCCCATGGTTCACGGCTATCATAGACTGTGAGTTGCCTTGTTTCCTGCCCTGCCTCTAACACCAGGGTGGGTGGTAATTTTTGGTGGAGGGCCCACTCCAAGAATTTAGTCAGTGATCCAGAGCTGCACTCTTTCATACTAGAGGCCTAGTTGCAGCTCTGTTTGCAAGCAGAAGTTGGGTTTGAAGAAAGTTCTAGATAGAAACTTATCGCAATACACATCGAAAGTGTATGGGCCGGCCCCGTGCTGGCTGTGGGAGGGGTGGGGCTGGCACAGTTCCGGGGCGGGGGGGGGGCTCCATTGGGGGGCTGGGCCCTGTGGTGGCTGGGGGAGGGGTGGGACTGGTACACTGGGAGGAAGGCTGGGCTGAGCCCCACTGTGGCTGGGGAAGGGGCTCCATTGGGGGCTGGGTCAGGCCCCATGCCAGCCAGGGGAGGGCCTGGGACTGGAACAGTGCTGGGGGGGGCGCTCCGTTGGAGGGGCCAGGCCCTACCCCCCTCTGGTCAGGGAAGGGGCTGGAGCTGGCACAGTGCAGTGCGGGGGACACTGCATGGGGGGCAGGGGCTGGGCTGGGCCGGCCGGACCATGCACTGGGTGGGAGAGGAGCTGGAGTTGGCATGGTGTGGGGTGGGGGAACATGGTAGAACCTTGCCCAGACACACACATGGATGGATACAGAAGAAATAATATGCATGATTATTAATGGAAACAGAATTGAAAGAAGGGTTCTTTTGAACATAGGGTTTGTTTTCGAAGGAACTCCATTTACATGGCTGTTTTTGCTTCCAGAAGAGCCTCCTCAGGAAGCAAGATTACATGAGAATATGCAAATGAGGTGTGAGATAAGCAAATCTGCATCTCATTTGCATTTCCGATCTTGCTTATTTGCATTACACTTCAGAAAGCAGAATGTTGGGTAGATGTAGCCTGCGTGTATTCAGGGGCAAGATTAGAAAGGTAAAGGCACAAAATGAGCTCAAACTAGCCGGAGACGAGAGGGTAACGAGAAGACATTCCCTAAACATATTAGAAGCAAGGGGAAGACCAAGGCTAGCGTAGGTCCACTACCAGTGAGGAGGGAGAAACAATTTCAGGAAACTTGGAAATGGCAGAGGTGCTTAATAACTTCTTTGTTTTGGTTTTCATCAAGAAGTCTCATGCAGAAATGCCTAACATGGTGAGTGCTAGTGGGAAGGGGGTAGGTTTAGAAGATAAAATAAAAAAAGAACAAGTTAAAAATACTTAAAAAAATTAGATATCTGCAAGTCACTAGGGCCTGACGAAATGCATCCTAGAATACGTGAGCTGATAAAGGATGTATTGGAAACTTTAATTATCATCTTTGAAAAGTTTTGGAAGTCCGGAGAGATTCCAGAAAACTGGAAAAGGGCAAATATAGTACCCATCTACAAAAGGGGAAAAAAGAACAACCCAGGAAACTACAGACCAGTCAGTTTAACTTCTGTGCCAGGAAAGATAACGGAACAAGTAATTATGGAATTAATCTGCAAACATCTGGAAGAAATAAGGTGATGGGTAACAGCCAACATGGATTTGTGAAGAAAAAATCATGCCAGACCAATCTGATAACACTCTTTGACAAGATAACAAGTCTGGTGGATAAGGGAGATCCCGAGACTTTAGTAAGGCATTTGATATAGTCTCGCATGATCTTCTTATCAATTAACTAGGCAAATACAACTTAGATGGAGCTACTATAAGGTGACTGCATAACTGGCTGGATAAGTGTTCTCGGAGAGTAGTTATTAATGGTTCACAATCATACGGGAAGGGCATAACAAGTGGGGTTCTGCAAAGATCTGTTTTGGGACCAGTTCTGTTCAATATCTTCATCAACAATTTAGATATGGGCATAGAGAGTACCAGGCTGGGTTGGGGTTCCAACTGCTTTGGAGGATAGGGTCAGAATTCAATTTTATCTGGACAATCTGGAAAAATGGTCTGAGGTAAACAGGATGAAGTTTAATAAGGACAAATGCAAAGTACTCCACTTAGGAAGGAACTATCAGCTTCATAGATACAAAATGGGAAGCGACTGTCTAGGAAGGAGTGTTGTGGAAGGGGATTTAGGAGTCATAGTGGACCACAAGCAAACATGATTCTGGGATTTATTAACAGAATTGTTGAAAGCAAGACAAGGGGAAGTTATTCTTCCACTCTACTCAGTGCTTATTAGGCCTCAATTGGAGTATTGTGCCCAGTTTTGGGCACCGCATTTCAAGAAAGATGTGGAGAAATTGGAGAAGGTCCAGAGAAGAGCAACAAGAATGACTAAAGGTCTAGAGAACATGAGCTCTGAGGGAAGACTCAAAGAACTGGGCTTGTTTAGTTTAGAAAAGAGAAGACTTAGAGGGGACATGATAGTGGTTTTCAAGTACCTAAAAGAGGGTTACAAGAAGGAGGGAAAAAATTGTTCTCCTTGGCCTCTGAGAATACGACAAGCAGCAGTGGGCTTACTGCAGAAAGGGAGGTTTAGGTTGTACATTAGGAAAAACTTCCTAATTGTCAGGGTGGCTAAACACTGGAATAAATTGCCGAGAGAGGTTGTGGAATCTCCCTCACTGGAAATATTTAAGAGCAGGTTAGACAGACATCTATCAAGAATGATCTAGAGGGTGGTTGGTCCTGCTGTGAGGGCAGAGGACTGGACTCAATGACCTCTTGCGGTCCCTTCCAGTTCTAGTGTTCTGTGATTAAACAGGCTTTGTAGGAGGAAGTAATTGTAGTCAGTATTCATAGGCAAAACAAAAAATGTTAACAAGAGCTATCTGAAGTTTAGACTCTAGTAACTTGGATAGGGTGAAATGAGGTTTCCTTTTTAAAAGCACTAACATTTTGAATATGGTTCTTTATTTTTAAAAATAGATTAAATCCAATTAACTCATCCAACTAACTCAGTATCATCCCAGCAGTACTTCATATTTTAACTGGTAGAACACACATCTATATTTCACCATATGTGCATGATATCCTACTTCATTTGAGTCAACCTCATTCCACTGTCTCTATAGCCCTCTCAGAAAAGAAAAAAACCTGGAAAGATTTGAGGGTACAAAATTGCCATATGGGGGATAAAGCAAACTGCTACACTTTAATTGAAATGGAAAAAGTACTGACGGGAAAACAGTTATAATTGCTTCACTTGGATATGAATGTTTCTCATAAAATTCAGCTAAGTGAACCAAATTATTACACAACTGCTTGGCAAAATATAAAAATACTTTAAAAAGATTGATAAATATTAGGAAAATCTCTATGCAAGTGTGTGCATGTGCATGGATGCCAGTGTCTGTAGATTGCAGTATGAAATGTTTGGCATAATTGGATCTCTCTTGCTTTCGTCTGCTCTAGATAAATCTGTTCCTGTTAGGGTCCTAAGTTCCTTTCTTAAACAATTCTAGTCTAGTGTTGCACCATCTGACCTTGGCAAAGGCAGATTATCTTTTCTCTAGATAGAAAAACTCTTCCTTAAACTGCTCCCACTTTTTGGGAGAGGGCTGCAACTTTTCTTTTCATTCCTGGCTCCCAGAAAGTTGATAAGGATGATTGGGGTATTATAGATAAGCAGGGTGGACCACCTCTTTTGTAAATTACATCATGAATCTGACATCTCAAGGACTGCCCACCATACCCTTCAGCTTTTCCCTTTTGAACTTTTCAGATATTAGGGAGCATAACCTGCTGCTAAACCTGCAAATCTCGTGATGAACGTGTTTATTTTTACTATTTAGGATTTTGGTCTTCTCTCCTTCTTTCATCACCTCCGTGAGGGTCAATATTGATGGTGTTCATTTGGGAGATGCTCATCATGTGTCTGGTCCTCTCTATGTACTGAAGTGGAATCCTCAAAACTACAGTGAAGGGCTTCATTACATAGATGTAATGGTCCAGGTGAGCTGTCTACTGGCTTTCATTATCTTAACCTATCATGAAGTGGTTCTCAACCTATTTATCATTGGGCCACAGACTGAGAATCACAGTGCCTCCTACCCAGAGACCTGTAGTGGGACCAGCGGTTGAGCCCTGGGTTGCAGAGGTGGGTGGCAGGCACCAAAACCTAGTGGTGCAAAGCACAGTGAGAGCCCTGGCCCTGAACCTGGCTATGTGGCAAGGCAGACATGCAGAAGACTGGACCTGAAGCCTACTAGGCCAGCCAGCAGCCCTGACACCAACCCTGGACCCCCTTGGGGCTGGCAGCAGTTCCAGCCCTACCTCATGGGCCTTGTGGCCTTTAGCATACAGCTGTCTAACTGCTGCTGTAATGCCTACACTGCCAACCAACTGCATCGTGTAAGTAGGGATGATTTAATTTAAATAAATGTTCGTATGTTCCAGTTTTGTCTGCCAGGCAGCAGAAATGAAGGATTTATTCAGTGAAAAAGTCTGAATCCCTAACATTAGGACTTTATCTAAGGGTATATACAAAAGGATTCAAACTTCAGACAGAAAATGTATTGATGTCAGATAGTAGAGGAGAGCAGATCACTGGTGAACAAGGTTTTTCTAATAACAGGTGCCATTTTAAGATAACTTCAAAAGCAAGGCACTCTAACTTGGACAAGAAATATGTTGTTATGATTATCTTACAAGCAAAATTTTAGACAGTTCAGAGGCATTTCCTTGCCTATAAAGACAAGGATCCAAATCTGAAGAGCCTTTGAGATGAAGTTGTAGTAAACTTTGTTTGAAATTGATCTAAGAAAATTGTCAGAGGCTGACACATTTTTTACTTCACAGAGCACCAAATCTTTATTAACATGACATAGTTGGAATATAGCATTTTGAGGAACAGTTCTCCTTTTGGCAGCTGTAGCTTAGTAATGTGACTTTGAGAAATGCTAATAGAACCTGAGCAAACATCCATCTTTGTATACATTTATGCATACAAATCAATACTGTTGAGTCAATTTCTGTCTCACCATGCCAAGCCTTACCAGGCAATATTTCTGTAAGGCAGAAAACTCCCTCCTTTCTTTAAGGGAGTCATATGTAAAATTCTGAAATGTTAATGATAAGTGAACTCATCCATATATGTAACTTTCTCGCTTTGTAACAAAACCAGATAAAGGACAGCAATAGGTTTCTGTAGTCAACTTGCTGTACTGTTAATCTTTGCTGTACTGTTAAACAACCTAGCTTGTTCTTAGCCTTTTACTTTTTGTTACAAAGAAAACAGTAACATTTCAAACTCAGTACTTCTCAAATGAAGGGAGAAAAGCCTGTTACAATGCTCGGCTCTTACAATGCCGCATTGTGGTTCTGTGGGCCACTACTCATTCCATCATGGGGCCTCCAGCAGTTGGTTGCCATCTCTCATGAGGTGTCCACTGCAAGGGTGTTTTAGTCCCCCCCTAAGACATGGATGGGACTGTCTCAATATGCAAATATATGCATTTACCATCATTTTAATAGGATGATGCTATATAAAAATGATTCCCTCCAGTCATACATCACTAACACATCCAATATCTGAATACTCTAAAAAGCCAATGTCCCAGTGGAGGAGCAGAAGGGTCAAGTTTTAACTCTGACTATTTAGCTGGAGAGAATGTGAATAATCACAATTTTTTCTAATATGTCTGATTATTAGTACTAACAATTTTTTGAGACTGCTCAAAATTTAAATCCTTGTTATCTATGGTCACCATATAAAAAAAAGAGGACACCCCTGAGAGGGAGTGTGTCGGCATCTACCAACTCACGTTGTAGTAATGTATTATAGTATGTATAGTACATTGATACAGTATGAGCTGGTAGATACTGATAGACTCCCTCTCAGGGGTGTCCTCTTTTTCTGAAAGGTCAAATAAGATAATGCTATAAAACACATTAAATATATCCAACAATTTGATAAATATCTTATTTATTGCTTCCTGGTATACAGGTTGCCTGCTACAAATATACAAACAAAAATCAGAGAATTATGTTGAATAAATGTGGTAGCAGTAGTGGCAGGAAAATGCATTACCATAACCTGACTAATAGGAGAGCATCAATTACAGTTAGTTGAAGAAACTATAAAAACTAGAACATGGCACAGATCCAAGTCTTGTTTCAGATGAAAGGGTCTCCAGAATTGAGAATACAAAAAAAAAAAGAAGGTAGCCCCCCCTTCTACCATTTACTAAGTCTCTGAAAGGGTCCCTTTCTCCTGCAACACTTCCTGGTTATAAAGTTAGGTCCAAACATTTACTTGCAACACAACATTACATTATCATAATTCACCTCAGAAGAATATATCTGTGCAATAATAGGTATTTAGCACAGGAATCTGTCAGTCTACCTACATAATAATTTGATCTTTCCAGGGAAGTTAGCAATCCTAGCCAGGAGCCTTAACCTGAAATTTTGCATTAGTCTGGAAAGTGGCTTGAAAGACACTTGTTTGGCACAACTGGCATCTGATTAATTCTCTGTTTTATTCCCACCCAGGATGTCACTGGGAAAAGCAGCACTCGAGGCCATACATTTGCTGTGAATGAAAACCTCTCCCTCAGTTTTGGCTTCTTGTCATCTTTCATTCTTCTTACTGACCACTACATCCTGGTGAGTGCTTTAAGTCAAAATAGCTATCGTATCTGCTTTCTTTCTCTAGATATGTTTGGAGCCATTTTCCTACCTCATATTGAAAATAAATTATTTAATGTTTTAGTTGGTCAGATATTACAGTGACAGGGCCATAAAAGAAACTTGATAGATATTTTCAGACTTCAGTTCCCAAGTTGCACCAATCAGAGATAAATGTGCTCTGATTACACATGCAAAAACCCCTCATATATGCATCTATAACTGTCCATTTTGAACACTTGTATGTTTTGTGCATATATTTTATATGTATTTTGTAGGCGTATTGTATAAAAATTAAGTTGTGAAGTCAGGCTTTCAGAAGAGTAAAGCCCAAACCAAATGTAAAGAAGAGTAGTGAAAATAGATTGTTACAGAGATGCACTAGCAGGGTGATAGGAAGAACTTTTATATTGCTTATGTTGTTCTGGACTCCAGCAAAGCCAAACACAAATGATGAAATCTTGCATCTATTAAAGCAGAAAATCCTGTTGACTTCAACAAATACATGATTTCACCCTTACACAGGACAAGTACTAGCATAAACAGGAGGATAGACTCTCTCAATGTGTACAGGAAGGCCTCGCCATCCATGGGTTCGGGGTTTCATTTATTTGCGTTTTGCTACATCGCGGTGCACCGAACTGTGCTGCCCTAATCCACACCAACCCAAGCACGATTTAACATTCTCACGCTTTCTCAGTGCTCCCTCACAACCACATTAAGACTGCTAATGGAACACACGGCCTTAATTATGGCACCAAAAAGAAAAGTAAGTGATGCAGTGGTCAATAGCCTAAGAAGGGAAAAAAGGTGATGACATTAAGACAGAGAGTGGAATTACTGGATAAACTGACATGTGGTCGCGCTGCAGCCTCAGGAGCTAGACTGGATGGCATTAAGGAGTCTCCAGTGCACTATATTTTTTTCAATAAGCACAAAACATAAGGGACAGTGTTGCTGCAATGCTGCCATACCAGGAAATTTTAAAGGGCTTCACTAATAAGACTAAACAGCTTCCCATCACAGTGTTCCTTTGGGAATCCACCCCTTTTAAGCCTCCCCTCCCAGAGGAACATTAAGATTCCTAGGCAGGGAGTTCAAAGAATTGTTTTGGATGATTAAGGTTGAAGTTTATTGGATTACCTTTGTGTTCCAGTTTGGCTGTTATTGTACTGGTTTTAAGTTAAACTTGCTTAATGACTGTTAAACAGCAGACGACAAAATGTTCTTTGCAAATAATGTGGTGTTTCTGTATTGCAAATACCTTCCCCTCCCCCCATCTCCTGGTATTCACTATTCAGGACTTTCTCTGGAATGTAACCCCTGTGAATGGTGAGGCCTTCCTTTATTAATATGTGTTACATGACAGAAGTTATATGAAGGAAGCTTTAGTTTGCACTGTGACTTTTTAAAAAATCTGGCTTTGTTCTCTAAATGTAGAACTCTGATGTTCCACCCTAATCACTTAAAAGAAAACTGGAGATTTCCTAAGCATAGTAATTTGAAAGTGTCTTCCTGTGTCAAATATATTTTAATTTTTATGTTTGTGTTTATTGGTGAAACCCATCACACTGAAAGCAAGATGTGTGTGTGCCCAATGAAACAAATTGCAAAATTCATCTTCTGTTTTGCTTTGATGCGGAAATTAATTATTGCTAGTTATTACAACTGTTGTACTAATTTGAAAATTATTATAAATGTATTACTACAGTGTTTTTATGCTATTTAAAGTATTTCTCACAGAAACCAGAACTAGCCTTAAATTTACTGATTTTTCTCAAGCTCCCCTGTTTCTGAAGTCTCATTGTTACTATTAAAAATGAATGGCACCATGAATCTCAGAATACCTGTTTTAATTAATCAATTTATTTTTCTTACTGCATTGGCTTTCCTGCAGCTGTATTTAACAGTTAGCCACTATTTAAAGTTTTGATACATTGGAATAATTGGTTATCTGTTTGTTTGTTTTTTTTTGTAGGCTCGAGCGCTCTTTGGGCTGACAGTTCTCTTTCAGATCACCTTGCTTCTTGTTTTCAGATACCTCAGAAAGCCAGTTCTCAAAGGTAAGAGCCAGTGTTTTGTCTGTATTTTTAAGAGGCTTTTAACCTTTTTCCACCTTTTTATTCAATAATTTATCCTGTGCCATAAAGACAGCAAAAAACCACTAATAATTACACTACTGTTTATCGCGCTAGCTTTTCATGTAGTGCCTCTCAGCTTGATTCAGTCCCCTGAAGTTGCTATTTTGTTTCCAAGAGAGTTTAGAGAACCTCTGATCGTCAAACAAAATATGGCCTAGTCCACTTTGGACTATGGAAAGCTAATATAATGCCAATTTTGTTAAAGAAGGTTCAGAGGCAACTCTGGTAATTACAAGTCAGTGAAAATAACTTCAGTATGATGCAAATGGCTGAAACTAAAAAAGGACGAAATTTGCAGACACAAAGATGAATGCAGTACGTTTTTGAGGAAGAGTCAATATGGCTTTTATAAAGGGAAATCATGTCCCACCAATCCATTAGAATTCTTTGAGTTGGGTCAAGAAGCATATGAAAAAGAACAATGCACCTGATATATAGTACTTAGACTTTCAGAAAATTTTAAGCCGCGTCTACACTACAAGAAAATCGAATTTTTAAAATATCGATTTTGTAACTCTGGAATTTATAAATTTGATTTTGACCATCCTGACCTCCCATGTGCACCTCACAAAGTCGACTTCTTGCTGCCACGCTCAATTGGCAAACATCGACTGTTGCAGGAGTGCATTGTGGGAACCTATCCCACAGTTCCCTCATCCCCATAGCATTGTGGATATGATCACTGGTCTTTAACATCATCTACCCACATTGCATTTTCCTCATTCCCCTCCCATGTTAAGCAAACGTCCATTTTTAACCCATCGAAAGGAAGAAAAAGTAGGGCGTCCACCGACATGGCAAAGTTAACAGAAATGTCTTTCTTCTGTAGCTGAATTCTCAACTGGCCATCCACTGAGTGTCCCCCCTACCATGATTGCATCTGATCCCTGAAAATAATACAGGGACCCCGAAAAGTTTGAAGGAAGAGATGATAGTAAAATTTTTGAAAAAAGAGATTTTCTGAGGGGAGGGTATTTGGTTTCCCTGTTCACTATGTGGCTTCCATGCACAGGCTGTGTTCTCAGCTGGCCATCCACTGAGTGTCCTCCCCGCTCCCAGCCCCTGAGATTGCATCCAATCCCTGAAAATAACACAGGGGCAGACTGTATTCTCAATTGTCCCTCCATCCACTGCAAAGTTAGAAGAAAGAGGATACAAAAGTCTAGGAAAAAAGATCTTTGTCTTCCCTCTTCACTACACAGATATTGCCAACACAGGGGATGGCAGTGAAATCTCATATACTGAACTTCTAACAGAAACAGGAATGTCAAGTGGCCCTCCATCCTGTGGTTTTGGGGGGTCAAAGCATGAAGACAGATAGGAAATGTTAGGAAAAAGATTTTATAACAGAAATATCAAAGCAGCAGGTGTCTGCAATGGGCCGTAAGCCCCCAAAAATATTTTTGGCAGGGTTAGGAACTGTGGTCTGTGGCTGCAGAGCCAGTTGAAAAGTTGAAGTAGTCCCCTGAATATCTTAGCCGCTGCGGGAGACTTCCCCCTGGTGGCAGCAAGCCCCACTGGTCCATTGGTAGGGATGTGGGGTGATTTCAGTGGGGGGAGCCAGTTGAAGTAGTCTGCCCGCATATCTTAGCCACTGGAGGAGACTTCCACCTGGCGGCAGAAAGGCCCCAAAAATATTTTTGGTGGGGGACCAGTTGAAGTAGTCCCACCCGAATATCTTAGCCACTGGGGGAGACTTCCCCCCAGCAGCAGCAAGCCACCAAAAATCTTTCCTGCCCTTAAAGCCCTAACTGTGCACAAGCCAGGACATGGTGCTGCCTGGCAGCTTGGTCAGCACCAAACAGCAGACGCGTCCTTTTATTGGGTCGGGGGCTACCCATGTTATGTGGCTGAGCATGGGAAAGACCCTGACTGCATGGTGCCTGTGGGGGAGTGAGTGGGGATTTGCGCACACATGTGAACCACCGAGAAGTTTCTCAGCCTCTTATGCAAGCATGACCCGCACAACAGCCTTGTTGCCATATGGTGCTGCGGGGCAGCGGCTGGCACCAGTCAGCGCAGAAAGTAATACCAAGTGTAGAGTCAGAACCACAAACTCCTTGCAGGGTAGATGAGCTCGCAGCGCTAATAGCAAAGGAAGAAAGACATTTCTCAGGCTCTTGTACAAACATGACCCCACAGACACATGCTTCCTGGTCCCAATTTGAAATTCACAGTCTTCCTGTTACCTAATGGCTGTTCATCTGGAGAGCTTCAGCCAGAGTGGAACACTGAGGGTTGTTGTGAGTTACATACGGGACATCTCTGGAGGATAATGAATTTGATTTTAAGATGTTGCGCTTTCACACTGGCCTTTAATCAAACTTTTGAATTCGAGCTTGATGCTATACCCAGCAGGTACCAACAATATTGTGATATCGAAATTAATGCTCCCTATATCAAGCTAATGGTATTTACAGTGAAGACAGTCATGTGGTAATATAAAACTAAATGCCTTAAATCTGAATTTATCTCATAGCATAGATGTAGTCTCTGACAAGACCTCTGATCAAAGACTCCTAAGCAATCTAAGCACTAATAGGATAAAAGGGAAAAACCTCTTTTAATTGAGTTAAATGACAAGAAACAAAGGATATGAATAAATGGTCCATTGTTACAATAGAGGGTTTGGCTGGGATCTGTACTGGGGCATGTGCTCCTCAACATACTCATAAGTGATCTGCAAAAACATGCTAACAGTGAGGTAGTAAGATTTGCAGAGGATACAAAATTACTCAAGATAATTAAATCCAATACAAACCGCATACAATCACAAACAGATTTCAGAAAATATGGTGACTAAGTAACAAACTGACAGGTGGCATTCAGTGTTTGATACGTGGCAAATAATGTACATTGGAAATAAATAATTTCAATTATACATACAAAATGATGGAATTGAAGTTAGTTGGTATCATTCAGGAAAGAGATCTTGGAGTCATTTTTGATAGTTTTCTGAAAACATCTACTTAATATAAAGGGGCAGTCAAAAAAGCAAACAGAATGTAGGACCCATTAGGGAAAGGAGAGATAATAGAAAAGAAAAATATCATAATGTCACTATATAAATCCATGGTATCCCCACACCTTGAACACTACATGCAGTTTTGGTTGCTCCATCTCTCTCTCTCTCACTGTATGTATGTGTCAAAACAAAAAGCAGTCCAGTAGCACTTTAAAGACTAACAAAGTAATTTATTAGGTGATGAGCTTTCATGGGACAGACCCACTTCTTTAGACCATAGCCATACCAGAACAGACTCAATATTTAAGGCACAGAAAACTGAAAATAGTAATCAAGGTTGACAAATCAGAAAAATATTATCAAGGTGAGCAAATCAGAGAGCAGAGGGGCAGAAGTGGGACAGAGGGAGTCAAGAATTAGATAAAGCAAAGTATGTAAAAGAGCCCCTAAAATGAGCTAGAAAATTGCCATCCTGGTTCAAACCACGTATTAATGTGTCGAATTTGAATATAAAAGAAAGTTCAGCAGCCTCTCTTACCAAACTGCTGTGAAAATTCCTCTTAAGTAAAACAAAGACTTTCAGGTCATTAACAGAATGGCCCACTCCATTAAAGTGTTGACAGGTTTGTGAATCAGGAGTGTTTTCATGTCTGTTTTGTGGCCATTAATTCTTTGTCTAAGAGAGTTTGAAGTCTGTCCAATATACAAAGCATCTGGGCATTGTTGGCACATGATGGCTTATATGATGTTAGCTGAGGAATGTGAGAATGTGCCCGTGATTTTGTGAATAACCTGGTTAGCTCCAGTCATGGCATCTCCAGAATAGATATGTGGACAAAGTTGGCAATGGGCCTTGTTGCAAGGAAAAGTTCCAGGATTGCTGTTCCTGTGGTATAGACTGTGGTTGTTGGTGAGAATCCTTATAAGGTTGGGAGGTTGTCTGTAGGTGAAAATAGGCCTGTCACCTCAGGCCTTCTCCAGTGTAGCATCCTGATTAAGGATCGGTTGTAGGTCTTTAATAATGCGTTGCAGTGGTTCGAGTTGGGAGCTGCAGGTAATGACCAGTGGTGTTCTGTTACTGGCTTTTTTGGGCCTATCTTGGAGTAGCAGGACTTCTCGTTATCTCTTTACATCAATGCATTTGATCTGGAATCCTGGAGAGGCATAAAGAGGAGACCCCACAGTCACTTTTCAGAGTGGCACTGTACTGCAAATCCAAGCATAATTTTCTGCTGGATTTATAAGGTTTGTTTGTCCTCACAGTAACATGATGGAATCTGGCCTACTATGAACATGGCCCAAAAGTCCTGGCCCGATTCCATTCTGGCATAGTTCCATTACACCTAATTAAACTCCCATTGCTGTTTCAATTGGATGCATTGTTTTTCTGCCCTTTGTATCTTCCGTTACAGTGCAGCATTTGTGTGAGCTGTTAGCCACCAGGCCATGTTCCAGAGCAAAAGTGGCTGCAGTTTAGTATTGAAGTGATTCCTGTGTATTATGCATAAAGTTTTGACAAATGTGAACTGGCTTTTTCATTTCCCACAGGACACTCATTCTCTCTCTCTCTCTCTCTCCCCCCCACCCCCTCTGTGTGTGTGTGTGTGTGTGTGTGTGTGTGTGTTAGAATTGGAAAAAGTACAGAGAAGGACAACAAAAATTATTTGAATGGTCCATAAAAAGAGATTTAAAAGGGTGGGACTGTTCATCTTGGAAAAGAGATGCTTAAAGGAGGATGTGAGAGAGACGTATAACATCATGGGTGGTGTGGAGAAAATGATCGGGGAAGTGTTGTTTTCCCCTTCTCATAACAAAGAATTAGGGATTACCTGATTATATTAACAAGCTGCAGATATAAAAGAAAAGGAAGAGTTTCTTCACACAACATATAGTTAACCTATGGAGTTCATTGCCAGGGAATACTGTACAGACTAAAACTGTAGCTGTATTCAAAAAAGAATTAGATAAATCTATGTGGAATAGCTCTACAAATAGCTATTCGCCAGGGTGGTCAGGGAAACGACAACAAGCTCCTGGTGTTCCTAAACCTCAAACTGTCAGAAGCTGGGACTGGATAACAGGAGATGGCTCACTCAGAATTGCCTGTTCTTTTCATTCCTTTGGAAGCATCTGGCATTGACCGCTGTCAGGCAGGATATTGGGCTACCTGGATCATTGGTCCCCCAACTCACAGTAGTCATTCTTATGTTCTTCGAGAAGCTTCCCATTTATTGTCTTGCACTGATGCTCCAAATTTACTCAGTCTGTTCTTCTAGTTTAGTTTTCTTATTTTATACATTCTGTATAAACAACACACAGGTTTGTTCTCAACAGGCAAATCTGATATGTATTCTTTATGCACTGAATTAATAATTTTTTTCTGAATTGTTTCCTTCATTCAGGACCTCCAGGATTAGTAATGCTGACCTCCTTTTCACTTCATGTTTTGAGCAAAACAAATACCTTCTATTACTCCGTTCTGATACTGAGTTTATATACAGCAATCGGTAAGTAGCTTAAAATACTAGAGGTGTAAATGATAATTTTTAAAATGTTCAGGGATGTTCAGAGGTTTCTCAATAAAATCTCTAGCTTCTATATAAAATAAAAAGATAGAGGAGTTACAAAGCTGTGTTGTAAATTTTAAAAATTGTAGTAAAATAAAACCAAAGACTTTTGTTCAGCGATCCAAACTTAGACTGTCACAACTTTGCATGCCAAATTTATTCTGCAAACATTTAAAATAAATTTGTTATGTTCATTTATTTTTTTTTAAATAAAAGGCAGGCATTTGGCTTGCTAAATTGTGAGTATATGGTGTGTCCAACTTTCTCATTATAGCTTACCAAGGCACCTCAGCTTTGACCTCAAAACACACTGTTTATACTCTGGTCTCTCCCTAAGAAAATGGTTCCAGATTATGTGATGACTTCTGTAACACGTTTAAACGTCCATTAAACTGAGTATGCCAAACTCACTTTCATTGTAATCCAAGCCAGATTTAAATCAAGATGTGAAAGACAAGTGCATAAACACACTGTAATCCTGGTGAAAGGTCTTTGTTTCACAATGATACTTGCTATAGTTACGCCATTTCTACCTGCAGCAAAATGTTGTCTGTGGTATCAGAATTGTTAGAGAGGAGATTTATGTAACAAAAATATTTTCATTGCAGGATTTTAGATGGCCTCAGCTGATAATGCACTATGCTTTGTTAGTTTCACCCAGGAATGTTTATCAGGCTCAATACATAGGCTGGATGTGTCTAGATTCAGTCCGGCTGCCAGCAGCATGATGCAAATGAGAGCTCATGACATTGCAAATAGCCACTCATTTGCATGTTCGTGGCAGAAGACAAGCAATGTGGTCATGGTTCTGCAGGCGAAAACCACCTTTGTTAGCAGCCCATTAGGCCTGATTTTTTCCAGGCATAAGGGGCTGTCAGCAAAGGGAGTCTTTACCAGCAGACCCATGTCTATACTTCTTGCTTTCTGCCATTAATATGCAAATGAGCGGTCATTTCCAGTGTCATCAGCCCTTATTTGCATCATGCTACTGGCAGCCGGACTGAATCTAGATGCAGCCAAATGTTTGTTCTTAAGTGATCACTAGACAAATGAGTAGTTTTCCTAACATTAGCTCAGGGCTCAGCAACCTTTTGGAGGCAGAGTGCTGAAATTTGATCTTTTGACCTCTATGTACCAAGTGCAGGTGAGACTTTTTAAGGTTACTAATAGTCCTACTTACAACGGCATCTTTAATAAATTAAGAGGCAGAGCTTTACCATTTTGGTGGTGGTTCACATTATTAGCTGGTCTTTTGTTAATGCACAGGCAGCATGGCTTTGAGCAAGCTGCTGGCTGCATGGCAGAGGAGGGGCAGCACCGAACTCCTGCCTTGCGTGCCAATGAAAATCTGTTCACGGGCCACTCTTGGCACCCATGCCAGGAGTTACTCTCCCCTGCTGTTAGCTCATGCTTTGGCTTGATGGAGTAAGTCATCTCTACATTGTATTTACTAATGCTATTGAATTTGTTTCCTCCCTTACAGGGCCCTGGTTTATTGGTGAGGTGATAGATGGCCAGGTGGGCGTCTGTTTTTGCTTTGGGATAATTGTTGATGGTTATTTCCTGCAAGGCAACTTGACATTTGTAGTTGGAATTTTACAGGTGAGGATTTAGATATGATTATAGAAGCAGTGCTTTTTTTGTAAAAATAGAGGAGCTGATACCCAGCCGGCTTTCCACCCCCAGGCAATCCCACTGCTGGGGCAGCCAAGGTGCTGGTACTTGGTACCAGCACATACCAACACAAAAAAAGCACTGATTAAAAGAGCATTTGAAGGCTTCCCTCCTCTGACAACATCACTTCTTAGGGACTAAAAACACTATAGAAAAGATCAGCTTGACAGCATAGTATGCAAATTAATGAGTTCCCCCACAAAACCCAACAGAATACCTACCCATGTGTTTCTGAAGAAACTCAAATGTATTTACTTTTTTATATATTTAATTTTTTTTTCAGTCTTTGGATATTGATTATTTTCCAGCTTCTTTTTCCTTGTCCACTTTTGTCTGAGAAAGAAAATAGAGTCCTTCAACAGGCTCCTGGTTCCATTTTGAAAGCCAGTTGACCTGTTGCTCTGTTTCAAAGTATAGTTGGAGAACAGGAATCATATATATATCAGATTAAACGTTTCAGATGCAATTTGCATAGGCTGTACACACATGTGGACTGCTAGGGCAAATGGATGTGGTGTAGATTGCTGGTATCTCTAGTAGAGCAGCTGCCACTGCCTTAATGGTAGTTAACTGTATTTTAGAGAGAGCTTGACACATACAACCCATGCAAACCATCCATGCCAGATAAAGTGGAGGGAGGAGAAGGGTTTAGAACTGGCAAGAGAAAACTACAAATAAGGGCGGGGGGGAGTCATTGGGGAGTTCTATCAATATTTGCACACTTCCTGTGAAGTTTTGACTTACTGATGTTTCTTTATTTTCCTTCTTAAATGTCATCAGTAAATCTTGGCTGTAGGCTTCCTGTTAGCAACTGCTAATTCACACTACCTTTTCTCAGCCTTACTAGGGAGTGGGAGAGCAGAAAGGAAAAACAATATTGCTCCCCTCTCTCTCCCACCGCCTTTTCTTTGTTTTTCTTCCCACTGTCTAATTTTCCATTGACTTTTCTGTACACCAGCTGGAAGCAAAGAGTCCTGACAGATTTTCCCCCTTACTGCAATGCATTACACTCAAGCAGCCATGCTCCCACCATGGAGGACAGAACGGTTAAGATTTACTGAAACCCCTTCAAATTAGTCAGTAGGTTTCACTCTGAAATGAATATGAGCTTCCACTTTCACCAGCCTGCATTCAGTACCTTCCCAGTTTTCTCAGTCACCAGCAATCTCTGTGGAAGTATCTAAGTCCAGGAATTGTTGCTGGCATCTAGACCAGTCTCTGAGACAGTTATCATGCCCTCTTGTATTCTTCCCACACTCTGACATTCAATATAACTTACCTGACACACACACTCTCACGTCTCTTTTTGTCTTTCCAGATGGTATTTTTTAACTTGCCTTTGATGGCTTACCTGTGTTGGTGCCTGTTGCTACGATGCCAAGGTCATTGCTTCTGCTCTCATATCCGTCACATCAAGCTCATCATGGCTCTGCCAATCCACCTAACCATGCTGCTCCTGCTGGCTTGGCAGGTCTATTCCTGCTACTTCCTACAGCGGACCTATGGAACTCTGGCTTTCTTCCTCTCCCCAATGAAGACCTGGCTGGTGGTGCTGACTTTAGTTCTGATCCATAAATCTTGGACACTGAGCTCCTCTGAGCTGAGAACTTATATAGTGGAAATGAAAAACTGCCAGAGTGCTTGATGCCTAATGAGGGTATTCAAAGTTCTTTTGAGTCAAACTGTGAAGCCATAATTTATTAAATGCCTAATTTTATAACATTGTAAAGAAATCAGGAGTGGATCTTTATAATGCATTATGGACATTATGCTGCTGTTTAATTTTTTCAATGCTTACATATAAGTCCAGAAAACTACTTGGTGTGACTGAATATCTTTAAAGAAAATATAGACAATAACAAAGATCTACAACAACGGCCTTTGCATTAGGTATCAATGTGGTTTGCACTAACAACACTTTTTGGTGCTTATAATCCTGTACTGTATTTCAGCATATCAAAATCTGTGTGTGCATGTGTCTCCCCTGCTTGCTTTTTTTCCTGTTCAGACAGTGCTGAAAAGAGGAGTGTGCTGGCTCTGCCTTTTCTGTCCAATAGTGACCCTCACCTGACTAGTGAGAGAGCTGTGTTTGTTGGTGTTAAAGGGAAGTTCTGTGATGATCAGCATGAGGAGTGACAGCAAAGAAGAAGGGGAGATAGGATACTTTCAAGGATGAATGATCTTAGTGGAGCAGTGTGGGTTAATGACTAGGGAACAGGAGTGAGAGTGAGGAGACTGATTATACGACCTGTGTGATTTAGGATAAGTTATTGAATTTCTCTACTCTTCATTGTTGCCAACTGGTCGATATAATTCACCTGGAGATTTATGGATAAAAGCATAAAGTGTTTCATATTTACAAACTAAGCCTTCCCTCCAAACCCCCCAAGAATCAGAGAGAGAGATAGGGGTGTAATTCTCAATTCAAGGAGCCATTGCAGAGCTCTGTTAGGATATGTCCGCACAGCAATGCTATTTCAAGATAGCAGTACTTTTCAGCTCCTGAGAACTGGTTGTTTGGAATTCTATTACAGGTTGAACTTCTCTAATCTGGGACTCACTGGTCCAGCAACAATCAAGGTCTAGCAGGACCACAGATTTTCCTAGACCAGAGAGACCTGGAAGCTGGTAGTGGGGGATGTCTGGGAATCTAGTGGCAGGAAGCCCATACGAGTCAACAGCTGGGAGCAGGACCAGCCAGTGGGAGGGGAACAGGAGTCACTGGCTAGCAGTGGAGCCCAGGAGCTATGGGAGAGCCCAGAATCTGGCAGCAGAGGGGCCAACACTGACCTCCCATGGTCTAGCAAACTTCCTGGTTCAGGACTGGTCAGATCCCGAGGGTGCTGGACCAGGGAGGTCCAGTCCATACAAGTCTATTAATGCCATTCCTAATATGACCAGCAGGATGCTGTTGAGTGATTAAAAACAAATGCACTCCTAGAGTTCCACAGCCCCGATACATCCCAAGTACAAAAACCCAGTTAAGAATCAGATGCTGAGAAAATCAGCTGAAGGGTAAATTAAATACATGAATAGCAGTATAAGTAATTTTGAGGGAAAGTGGCATGAGCTCTATTGTGTCCACCACTAGCTTAATACCATAGTTTTGTACGCATTATAAAAACCTGGATCACAGCACAAATAGGGATCAACTGGATTGTGGCTATTGTCCTCTTACAATCACATTTTCAACTGCTGTCCTACTAGGAATATATTTACTCCCCTTCCAAAAGTTGATACAATGGTTCAGTTTAAAATGCTCACTTTGAAATAAGGTTCCTTTGAGCCTGAAAGTTCTTGGAACCAGACAGACTATGAACTAGGTAAAAGAAAGTTGACAACTGAACTGAAAGCCAACTGGAAGTACAAATTCAGGACAATGTAACTGATGGTTTACTGAATCATAGACACAAACTATAGCTGAAGATATAAAAATCAGTTAAATAAATTTGTCTTTAAATCTAAAGCTGGAGAAATGTGGTTTAATAAAAACAAAAACACTATAGTTTACCATGCAAAGAAAAGAGTATTTACAGACTAGGCTAGTAAGTATAGCACATCTGCTATCTGAGGCAGAGGCAGAGACCATGTATTTATAGAGTTCCATGACTGGAGCCCCCTATGAGCACCCAATATGAATAATAAGAAATGTCATATGCTATAGCAACACAATAACTGATGTGCATATTAATGCAGCTCCTGTCATAGCACATCACCAATTTCCTAAGTGGGTTTGTGCCTACAGGCCGTGCAAAGGCTACTCTGTAGTATATACCTCAGCCAGTCTACAAAGAGGAGCATTTTAGCTAGGAAAAGTGGAGCAAATCATCCACAGTGGATTGTAATGAGCTGTCCCAGTGGTTGCAGGCCCTCTCACTCCTCCAAGCTGCCTATGTGAATTAGCTAATATCAGAAGTAAGATCTTTTAATCATTGTTACCAGCTCCCAATTCTCTTGAATGGAGGAGCTGGCATTATGCTATAATACATTTACTCAAGGGACAGCAACCAAAATAGCAAAAAGAGCCATTTTTTTTAATTCAGTAAACATATAAATAATTCAAGAGCTGCAATGCATGTGAATACAAGACAGTCCCTTAATAAATAATATCAAACCATACTTTTTGTAACCCCTATTTGAAGAACAGCACGCACACACAATGACTTGTAATGTGACACATTTACTCTAGGATGTTCACAAACTTTTTACATATTCTATTTTCTCATACTTTTCATGTGTTTGTGTTTCTACTATCTTCCTGACTTTCACTCCCAAACCTATTTTAATTATGCCAATTATACTTCACATTAAATTTCAATTTTCTTTCTTAAAAGGTGTGTTGCCCTTCACTGCAGGAATGCCGCAAGCTTCCTTTTCCTTTTCAAAATCAGGACTTTACTAGCAACACAATCAAAATATAGCTACAGTATTATATCCCACAATACACTGCACATCTAAAAAAGGGGAGTTATCCAACATTCTGAGATCACATTATTTGCTACTTAAATGTGAGTTGTTCATTGCTGGGTTTTTAGACATTCACCACTTTACAAAAATAATCTGGAGGGATTTTTTTTTTTTACTTTGCAATCATAGCATTGGGAGCCACAAAGCAGTCCTTAAAGAACCGCATGCAGCTCCAGAGCCGCAAGCTGCAGACCCCTGTATCTGCTCATTCTTCAGGCATAATATATGTTTACACAGTCCTTATGGCGTATGATAGATTTTTCTTCAGTTCACGAATTAAAAGGGTTTTGGTTTTTTGTGCAAGAAACCACGTGTTTTCTGACATTTGTTATTGGTAACACTCGATTCTTCTTTCCTTCAGCATAACACTGATTCACTTTTTTGGCACGAGAATACAGCAGTCTTTTGAAGTCAAAAGCATTTGTGCCAAGCTGTTTATTAGGCAGGGACAGAAGTACTGGAAGAGAGCAAAGCCAAGAACAGACCATGGAAATATACTAAGTTTTAACACATTGCCAGCAGGCATTAATATTGTGCTGGGACAAACCCCTTTTTCCCTATGAATGTTTAAAAAACAAACAAACAAAAAAAAAAAAAAACCTGTGAAGGAAGGAGGAATGGATGTAGCCTGACCATTTATAATCATTAACTTGTGTTTGGAGCTGTGGATTAAAATGTTAATTTGAAATGACTAATCTTTTTTTAATTTTTTTTGTGAGAACACCTTTTAAATAGCATTGCCTAATTTTTTTTTTTAAATATAGCCTTAAGTGCGCATAATGGTTTTCTACTCCTGTTTGTTCGAGGGGGCTTCTCTGTGCATCAATGGACGATTGAGAAAGTTCTGTCAATTGCACAAAACCTCTGAATGGTGAATTTTCTTTCTGACTCTGTAGCCTCAGTAATTGTAGATTGTTTTTAGATGTTAGTAGCATAGTGGCAAATTGACTCTGTATTTTTCAATATAATATACATTCCCCTTTGTAAGAATAAGGTTTAGTTTAGGCATAGTTTCTATGCCTGGTTAAATAGTTTTGGCTGTGGGAGTGCTTTATTACACTATCATTTTTAAATTAGTACAACCCCTATCGTAGACTTATTCTACTCACCGAAAAGTGTCTTCTACTAGCATAATTTCTTTTCCTATATAGTAATACCTGTTTAGGGCATCTCTATACTGATATAATTACATTCACACAATGGACTGAAGAGAATGAACTATACTGGTGTAGTTCAAGTAGCACAACTTTAGTGTGTAGACAAAGCCTAACTGCTAAAGGCAGGGCAGAATTTTTCTGAAAGTTCACCAATTGTCTGCGTTTTCCACTCATTTCAGTGAACAAACCTTTTCATAGTAGCAGTGGATCAGCTGGCATAATATACAGTAGAATTTCAGTGTTACGAACACCTCAGTAATAGAATTTATTCATCACTCTGAAATGTTTAACTCTGAATAAAATGTTATGTTTTGTTCTTTCAGAAGTTTACAACTGAAGTTGATTTATTGCAGCTTTGAAATGTTACTATGTGGAAGAAAAATGCTGCTTTTAACCATCTTCATTTAAATGAAACAAGCACAGAAAGTTTCCCTACCTCAACGTTTTTTCAAACTTTCCCTTTATTTATTTACTAGCTTGTATTTAACATTATACTGTATGGTATTTGCTGGGCAGGGGCAGGAAGTGGTGGAGAATGTGTTTATCTCCTGTCCTGCCTGGTTGCGTACTTCTGGTTCCAAATGAGGTCTGTGGTTAACTGGTCAGTTTGTAACTCTGATGTTTCTAATTCTGAGGATCTGCTGAGAGAGAAAGGCCCCTTCTGGGTACTCTTTGTATAGGATATCAAAACAAAAAGCAGTCATGTTGCACTTTAAAGACTAACAGAATAATTCATTAGGAGATGAGCTTTCATGGGACGGACCCACTTCTTCAGATCAGAAGAAGTGGGTCTGTCCTACAAAAGCTCATCACCTAATAAATTATTCTGTTAGTCTTTAAAGTGCAACATGACTGCTCTTTTGTTTTGACAGAATACAGACTAACATGGCTCTCTCTGTGTCACTATTTGTATAGGATACTTTCACAAAAAAAATGGGATGAAATCTAGACCCTGCTGAAGTAAATGGAAATTTTCTCATTGATTTCAGAGGGGCCAAAATTTCACCGCTAGTGTGTAAAAGCCCCATTTAGCTTCCATGAAAGTCAATGAAAAAATTCCTATTGAGGAGGAATTCTATTTTGCCCTAATGGAGCAATGTCATTTCTTTTGATAGAGTGTCCACACAGCCCCTGCTCTTTTGAAAGAATGGGCCAGGGATCGAAAAATCTGGTGCCATGAGGGCTGCTCCTTTGAAAAAAGGACCCCTGAGGCGCCTATACATTTATTTTCCAAAAGAGTCTTTTGGAATAAAGTGCTCTTCCTCATCTTTGAGCAGCAGAGGGCCGCCAGAAAAAATAACGCATTCTTCTGATTTTAATATTGAAAGAATGCGTTTTGTATGTTTTCAAAAGAGACCTAGCTTTTTCGAAAAAGCTTGCTCCTGTAGACGTAGCTTCAGAGAGGTTCTTACTAATATATCTCTCCCCCTTCCGCCTGTTCCAGGTCAATTCCTTCAAGTCAGAGGTGGTCTTTTCTCTGGCGTGGGTCTAACAACTTCCTAAGTGTTCTCTTGGATTGGGGAGGCAATTTTCAAAAGCCAAGTGAAGATGCTGTTGTTTGCACCCCATTCCATAAACAGAATTTCCGCTGGGCGGAACCCCTTGTTTTAGCTTTCTCCATTCCCATGCAAAAATAGCAGCTGCAAGACAGATTCCTGCACCAGGTGGCATGGTCACATGCCTCTGTAGGACCAACCAAACTTTGGGCTTACAGGAAAAAAAAAAATTTTTGGCTGCATCTACACTTGCATTCCTCTTTCAAAAGAGGCATGCAAATGAGGTGCAGATTTACATATCTGGCACCTGATTTTCATATCCTTTTGAAAGACCTTCTTTCGAAAGAAGATAAGCAGTGTAGATGTGGCTTGTTCAAACGTAAACCCCATCTTTGAGAAAACCCTTCTTCCCATAAAAAAAAAAGGGAAGATGGGTTCTTTCGAAGATGGGGTTTACTTTCGAACAAGCCACATCTACACTGCTTATCTTCTTTCAAAAGGATATGCACATGAGGTGCCAGATATATAAATCTTTGCCTCATTTGCGTGCCTCTTTCGAAAGAGGAATGCAAGTGTACAGGCAGCCTCAAAGATCATTGCCTCAAACACTGCGACATGTTAACCCCTTCACCACCACTATAGTCTCTCACTAAAAATTCTAGATTAATAAGCAGGTTTACACATCATGTTTCTAACCTTACATACAACAATGATAAATGCACGTGACTATAATACACAGAGTGAGGGAATCACAGGCTTGTGAATGACAGGCTATTTGACCTGTTTTGCATAAAGCATATTTGAGTTATGCATATTCATATTCATATTCAAAACCATACTGCCATACAAAATATAGGACCATAGAGTCAGGCTATGTAGCTGCGGTAAGTCATCCCTTAGCAAGTCTCAAGTTGGACCATGCAAAAACAAATGGCTGCTGAAGAATCACATCATGTAAGTTACAGCCCAGCAGAAGCGCTGTGTAGTTCACAAGCTTCAGCTACTGTCGTTGGACAAATAAAAGACGTAGAGCAACCTGGCTATAGAAAAAATACTACCCACACATTGAGTAAGTCATACACAATTAAAATAAAAACTTTCCTACAAGCTGCCATTTGGTTTCTTCCCCACTCTGCCCCTCACTTGTTTAGCTATTAGTGTCTAGTAGCATCTTTATAGGCTAGCAAACTGCAGACATATTGCTACATCCAAACTTTTTAGAAAGTAACAAACACTGCAGCATGATCTCATATTGGGTCACCCTCTCACATCATCACCCAGGGATAGGGCAGTGACTTGGATAGATTAGTAAGCAGCTACTGTGAGGAAAATAGTACTAAAGATTTTCTGTTTTATACTTTATCTCAGATGGGAATAAAATGAGTCCTAAGGGACTGTCACTGCGGTAAGATCTGCCAGCTCACACGCTGCCAGATAAACAACTCACTTTGTAGAAACAGCCCTAAGGCAAACACAGGTCATAAATACAAGCCTTGTACTTTGGACAAACAGTTGCAGTTTTGGGACCAGAAAAGGGAAAAATGCTGCTGCAATTAATTTTTGCCTTTCACTCCTGAAGCACAAAAAAGGAATGAGAAGACATTCACGGCATTTCAATCAGGTTTTTATTATGCTTGCATCTCTCCCACTACTATACCACATAAAGGACAGTTCCCCCAGTGGAATGAACTCCTCCCACCTCATGACATACTGCTTGAAGTCACCTATGTTGAATGGACATGAGCAATTACAGGAAAGAAAAGACAAGTCACCTTTTTCCATAGTTGTTGCTCTTCAAGATGTGTTGTTCATGTCCATTCAACTTCCTGCCCTCCTTCCCAACTGGCCGAGTGGTCTGGCAAGAAGGAACTGAGGGTGGAAGGCAGTGTTCCCTCTAATTTTTTCCAGACAGGTGTGCAATAAATTTTGCTAGGTGCACTGAGGTATATATGAATATGCACCTCCACTAGAAACATGCTAACACTTTGCTAATCAGCTGGGCAGCATTTGAATCGCTCCTGGGTGGCTGCTGAAGCACTCTGCCTAGAGGGCACACTGATGGAGGGGGGGCCGGCAGCACCCTTTATAGTGTGGCATGTGTACACTACTCCAGGGGACACCTGAGCCAGCTCCCCGATGGGTACTGCTGAAGAAAAATCTTCTAGTATCAGGGCACAGAGTGAGCACACACCTTTAATTGAATGGACATGAGCAACACATCTCAAAGGACAGCAGTTACGGAAACAGGTACCTGTCTTTTCCCTTCTGTCTGTGGATATAAGGCAATGCTGGTGGCACAATGACCTGCTCCCCCAACCTATTCCAAGGAAGGACAGCCTTCTGGTACAGGTACTGCATGAGGATGCAGGAGATCTACTTTCTATTCCTAGCTATAACCCGGTATTATAGATCCAGGTGTCTCCCCACCTCACTCACCCACCCACCAGACTGCTGAGAGGGGAATCAAAGCCTATTGATCCCTGAATGTTTTACGCTTCTTTAGGATTCACCAGGTTGTAGCAGTTTCCCCCCCTTACCCTCTCTGGCCCATATCCTGGGTACAAATGAAGCTTATCATGCCCCTGTGCTGTGGAAATAGGGCTCTTTCACACACTTGCCTGGGCACATAAGAATGGCCATATTGGGTCAGACCAAAGGTCCATCCAGCCCAGTATCCTGTCTGCCAACAGTGGCCAGTGCCAGATGCCCCAGAGGAGGTGAACCGATGACAATGATCAAGCGATTTGTCTCCAGCCTTTGACTAAAGGCTAGGGGCACCATACTTTCCCTTGGCTAATAGCCATTTATGGACCTAACCTCCAAAATTTTATCAAGCTCTTTTTTTAAACTCTGTTAGAGTGCTGGCCTTCACAGCCTCCTCCGGCAAGGAGTTCCAGAGGTTGACTGTGTGCTGTGTGAAGAAAAATTTTCTTTTATTACTTTTGAACCTAGTACCCATTAATTTCATTTGGTGTCCTCTAGTTCTTATATTATGGGAACAAGTAAATAACTTCTCAATATTCACTTTCTCCACACCATTCATGATTTTATATACCTCTATCATATTGCCCCTCAATCTCCTTTTTTCTAGACTGAAAAGTCCCAGTCTCTCTAGCCTCTCCTCATATGGGACCCTTTCCAAACCCTTAATCATTTTAGTTGCCCTTTTCTGAACTTTTTCAAATGCCAGTATATCTTTTTTGAGGTGAGGAGACCACATCTGCACCCACTACTCAAGATGTGGGCGTACCATAGTTTTATATAAGGGAAGTATGATATTTGTCTTATTCTCTATCCCTTTTTTAATAATTCCTAACATCCTATTTGCTTTACTGACTGCCGCTGCACACTGCGTGGATGTTTTCAGAGAACTGTCTACTATAATTCCAAGAGCCCTTTCCTGATCTGCTGTATCTAAATTTGCGCCTATCACATTGTATGTATAATTGGGGTTATTTTTCCCAATGTGCATTACCTTACACTTACCCACATTAAATTTCATTTGCCATTTTGCTGCCCAATCACTCAGTTTGCCGAGCTCTTTTTGAAGTTCTTCACAATCTACTTTGGTTTTGACTATCCTGAACAGCTTGGTATCATCTGCAAACTTTGCCACCTCACTGCTTACCCCTTTCTCTAGGTCATTGATGAACAAGTTGAACAGGATTGGTCCTAGGACTGACCCTTGGGGAACACCACTAGTTACCCCACTCCATTGTGAAAATTTACCATTTATTCCAACCCTTTGTTTACTGTCTTTTAACCAGTTTCCAATCCATGAAAGGATCTTTCCTCCTATCCCATGACCACCTAATTTACATAAGAGCCTTTGGTGAGGGACCTTGTCAAAGGCTTTCTGGAAATCTAAGTATATTATGTCCACTGGATCCCCCGTCTGCATGTTTAACCCCTGCAAAGAACTCTAATAGATTAGTAAGACAAGACTTCTCTCTACAGAAACCATGCTGACTTTTGACACATAGATGCAGCCCTCATGCCTCCATAATAACCAGTAGCTGAAACACAGCCTGTCCCAAAACCCCCAGGTCTAAGCCTTGTGGGTGACAGCTTAGTTCTCCCAAGAGGCATTTTGAAGATGTAACACACAACATACAAGTACTTTTAGAGTTCTAAAATATTACTGCTCTTTAATCAAATGAGAATTACACAGATGTATAGAAAAAATAAATCCTACATGAATTTCCCCTTACTCTAGCTCACTCTTTCCATACAAGACCACCTGAGTTCAAGCAGGCTGAGTCCTCTCTTCTAGACTTTTCTATTTACTGCAGCAACTTCCCGCAATCTACAAGGATGGAAGAAGGCTGAAGAGAGCTGTGAAACAGAATAGCTTCAGATTTTTATAATCTGCCAGCACCAGTATCAGATGACCTCCTGATCATCTGAAGAAGCTCATCAGAGCCTCCCTACCTGGTGAGTTCATTGCCATGCAACTTCTCCCTTGATTAACTATTCCTCCTAGGCTTAAGAAGCCCCATGAGAGCAGGAAGCATTGATGAATGGAGAGTCTGCTGAACTGAGTATTGAAAGACAGGCTACAGACCTCTAATATGAAGCCTTTTTATTGTCACCATCTTAATCCTGAAAATCAAATAGAAAAATCAGTGAATATTAAAGCATGAGAATAAATCTAATGCTGTATTTATTCCTGATGAAGCCCACAGTTGTGTACAAACTGAAGCCTGCACTTTCTCAGTGAATATGTAAGGCTGATAGGCCCAGGTCATCTGCAGGAGAGACTAAACATGCAACCTTAGGGGTTGAAGCACTGTGCTCTACCACATGAGCTAAGTAAGAGCCACCTGACTAGCTCTCAGCCAAGGCTGTAAAGCAGAGATTTCATTCTCCTTTGTCAGTGATCTCAGCACTTCTGCGGTTACAGATAAATTAGGATTCATATAATAATGGTCTATTGTCTTGACAGCATTTTGTAAAATGTCAATGTATGGAAATGGACAAGTGGAACAGTGTTTCAGACTGTAAAATGATAGGCTTTGTTACACTAGAAAGTTTTGAGAACAACAAGAAGTCCTGTGGCACCTTATAGACTAACAGATATTTTGGAGCATAAGCTTTCTTGGGCAAAGACCCGCAATGCATGGGGGGGTAGTTTCAGAGGGGTATTTAAAGAATGAGGTCCCAATAAAAGGGAGGGACAGAGCTGACAAGGTCTATTCAGCAACATGGAAATGGCCTATCATCAATAGTACATATCAAAAGAGGAAAAAACAAGTCAGATCAGACAGGGGGATATGAGCCATTGTCAGAGTCTAATGGTGAGATATTAACACCCAGGACAGAGAAGCTGTTTTCGTAAGCTGCGAGCCACTCCCCGTCTCTGTTTAATCCTTGGTTAATGGAGTCAAATTTGCAGATAAATTGCAGCTCAGAGATTTCTCTCTCCATTTGATTTTTGAAATTTTTTTGCTTCAGGACTGCCACCCTTAAATTTGCTACTGATGTCCAGGGAGATTGAAGTGTTCACCCACAGGCTTCTGTACATTACTGTTCCTGATGTCTGATTTATGTCCATATATTCTTTTAAGTAGAGACTGTCCAGTATGGCCAATGTAAAGTGCAGTGGGGCATTGCTGGCACATGATGGCATACGTTATATTAGTAGATGTGCAGGTAAAGGAGCCCTGATGGTATGGTTGATGTTAGGTCCCGTGATGATGTCACTGGTATAGATATGTGAGCAGAGTTGGCAGCAAGGACTGTTGCAGGTGTTGGTTCCAGGCCTAGAGCCACTGGTTTGTGATTTGTAGTGGCTGGTGAGGATTTATTTAAGGTTGGCAGGCTGTTTGTAGGCGATGACAGGCCTGCCTTCCAAGTTCTGTGAGAGTGAAAGATCATTGTTCAGGATGGGTTGCAGATCACTGATGACGCATTGGAGAGGCCTTAGGTGGGGGCTGTATGTGATGGTCAGTGGTGTTCTCTTGTTTTCCTTTTGAAGCCTGTCTTGTAGCAGTTAGTTTCTGGGTACCTGTCTGGCTCTGTCAATCTGTTTCCTCACTTCTTCAGGTGGGTATTGTAGTTTAAGGAAAGCTTGGTCAAGGTCTTGTAGATGTTTGGCTCTGTCTGATGGATCAGAGCAAATACGGTTGTACCTTAGTGCTTGGCTGTAAACAATGGATCATGTAGTATGCCCTGGATGGAAGCTGGAGGTGTGTAGATAAGCATAGCAGTCTGTGGGTTTTTGGTATGGGGTGGTATTTATGTGACCGTCGCTTATCTGCACAGTAGTGTCCAGGAAGTGAATCTCTTGTGTGGACTGGTCCAGGCTAAGGTTGATGGTGGGATGGAAACAGTTGAAATCATAGTGAAACTCTTCAAGAGCCTCCTTCCCATGGGTCCAGATGATGAAGATGTCACCAATGTAGTGCAGGTAGAGGAGGAGCACTAGGAGGCAAGAGCTGAGAAAGTGTTGTTCCAGATCAGCCATAAAAATGTTGGCATAGTGTTTTGTTGACAAAACTCAGAGCGTCTACACACAAAATGAGTTTTGTCAACATTCTGTTGACAAAAGTCGGCACTTCTGCCGACAGCATTCTGCCTCTCTGTGATGACAAATATGCCTTTGATGACAGTTTCTCTCAACAAAAAAGCCATGTAGATGCTCCAGGGAGCCCTCTGCCACCAGACAGGGCCTCCAGTTCACCAAGCGGCCCTGTTTGCTGAGCTTCTGATTGGCTGTTCTGTCAACAGAGAAATCAACTGAATGCTGTGCCAGACATGTGAATCCAACTTTCCAGTATTAAACCACATATAAAAAGATTTTGCCAAGAAAAGCCACTCTTCACACTGAAAATTGCCAATATAATGCATATAAGTTTTGAGCTTTATTTTTTTGTAAATATGTGCAATTAAACTAAATGTTGTTCTCATGACCTTGTTTAGCATTTGTTTATTATTATTGTCACTTATCTGTAGTCTACTTTTTCAGCTCCACATATAAGACTTATTTGGGGTTCCACAAAATTCTTTCACATTAAAAGGGTTCCATGGCCAAATAAAATTGGAAAACACTCTGCTAATGTACTCATGTCCAAGAATCTCTGCTATCCATGCTTAGGAGGTTTCAATTGTAGGTGCCTTCTGAAACAAGAGGGAAGTTTAATTTAAATAAAAGAATGCTTGTTCAGCAGTCAAGAAAAAGAGTCATGTTAATTTCTCCTGTTAGGCAACACTCACATGAAGAGCCAAAGATTTTATTCGGAAATTAGCACTATCTGTTTTCCAATGTTGCCTCCGGTCATCATGGACTGGAAAGCCTCTATTTGAAAATAAGAATAATACGCACTATTAGGATAATAACATGAAACGTTTATGCACATAGTATTTTTTAAAAAGAAAAAGATAAGATCCTGACAGTCTCCTTTACTGTATTATAACAATGTAAAGAAAATCAAGTTTTAGACTTAATAGATTTCCACAAACACAGGAGGTTAAAAAACACTAATATTAGAATGTAAAAGGTTAACAAAGGCAATTTAAATAATACTTTAATAAATTAGTTTTAACCTTTCAAATTCCTGATCAGACCTCTGTTTGCAATAATAGTCATTATTTTTTAATTACTGTATGAAATGTTGTAAGGATATGGCATGCAGAAAAAATACACTGCACATGCAAAACGAGGGCATATGCCTGGTAAGCCTACAGCAAATGCTTTCATTTAAAACATTCCCTCTGGTGTGAAAAGGCATCTTACAAAGTATTTCCGCTTCATAAATACACATGAAAATTTTATGTAAGTAAGGTGAGTAAACTGAATTTGAAATATGGCTGTCCAGTTGACCAAATCCCTTTAAAAAAAAAAACTATGAAGTAGAAGGGTTCAAAATTAAACCTAGCCTTGTATGACTTAAATAATGTTTTTTCCCCAAGGGTTTTCTCTGAACCTGTGGGACTAAAGCTGGAGTGTGGGGTGGTGTAAACCCCCGGCCCATGGCGTGTTTGGATCTGACCCCCAAGGCTAGGAGCTTCCCTCCCTAGCATCCAGCTGATGGTGGGTGGAGGGGTTTGGATCTCTGAGCCTCACAGGCTGGAGTCAGGCAAGTCAGAGCCAGATATGGCCCATGGGCTCTGCTTGGTGGAGGCAGAAAGTGGCTCTGCTGCCACCACTCCTCATCCTACTCCCCTGGCTGGGGGAACAGTAGCGTAGTGCTGCCTGGAGACGCTTCTCCCGCTGCTCTGATTGGCCAGAATTCCAGCCAATCAGAGCAATGTGGGGGAGTAATGCCTGGGAGCAATAGGAGAAAAGTCTCTCTTCAGGAAGTGTTTCTCTGTGCTGCTGTTCCACCAGCCATGGGAGCGGACAGCAGCAGTGGCAGCATTCAGAGGTAAGCACTCCACCATTGCCCAGACTCTCAACTCCCACCCCACTCCTGCACCCCTACTGCCCAGCTCCCCACATGCCCACCCTGCTCCTGCACCTTTCTTCACACTTAGACCCCCCAGCCTCAGCCTGGTCCTGCACCATCCCTCCCATCTAGACGCCACCCCCAGCACATTCCTGCACTCTCCCTCCTGGCCAGACCTCTCACCTCCCACCCACTCCTGAGGCCCCCCACCCTTTGCATCTTATCTTCCACCCAGATCACCAAGCTCAGTTCACTTCTGCACTCTCCCTCCCATAAAGACCCCACACCTGCTACCCAGCAACCGCCTCCTGCACAATGAACCCCCCAACATTTGGTCCCCTCCCAGGCCCCCAAAATAGTTAATCTGAACCTCACTTTCCAATTTTCCACTCCCTTGCCCACAGTGCTGGAGTGTGAAAGGAGTGAGGTGTCTTAGGGGCCACATCTTTGCAGTCTTTGTGCTTTTATTGTTCTTCTCATTTTTTATGTGGCTCCTGACTGATTTTTCTGTGGGCCAGTGGCCCCCAACCCAAAAAAAGGTTCCCCATCCCTGAACTAAAGTATTACCGAAGTCACTGTTACCTGCTGAAAGAATATTTGTGTTCAAACCACAAGTAGTGAATGATCTGGCTCTTTAGTTTTATAGCTTGGGTGTACAAAGCCCCTTTTGTTTTGTTTTGTTTTTATTGTTTCTTGTGGTTTTTAGCCTCTGACAGCAGGTTATTTTAGCACTTCTTGGCTATGTCTACACTAGCCCCAAACTTCGAAATGGCCACACAAATGGTGAGTGGGAATAAGGGGACTTTGAAGGAGGCTGGGTCCTTTCGAAAAGGAGCCCCATCAGGACGAGCCGCACAGCGGTGAGGCGCATCAATTTCGAAGTGCCACGGCTGCCCGCATGCTAATGAAGCGCTGAATATGCATTTCAGCGCTTCATTAGTAAACTTCGAAATGGCCATTTGTGTGGCCATTTCGAAGTTTGGGGCTAGTGTAGACACAGCCCTGAAGTGATATTTTGATCCTAGTTAGGTAAATACATTTAAAACCATGTTCTAGGAGAGGGACAAACATCTGAACTGAGGGAAAGGAGAGACAGAGAGAATGTTTTATTGTAATTACACTTCAGCAAAGATTATTCTAGGAAATTATGCAACTTCTTACCCCCTACGTTTTCCAGGCCTTTTGCCACAGTTTCTTTGACCTGTCAATGAGAATAGGTCTTAGTAGTTTCTCCCCAAAATCAGTCTGTTTGAAAGGGGCCATGAAATGTTTTAAAGGGACCCTTTTGGTCCACAGAACAAGGTGCCCCATTTTGGATCTTGCCCTTTGGTCAAGATGGAAAGGTAACTATATTGTTCAAGATCATTGTTGACCCGTAAGCTAATGCACCCTTTAAACAAAAGGCAGAATATTACTGCAACTCTGGGTGTGTGAGAGTGTGAAGATTAGGAAGGATGAGCAGGCCAGTTCATGGACCACATAACATCAGTAGAGAAAAGAGTTGGGGGACACGGGGCACTTAGTGATCATAAAGTCATAGTGACTTTTCAAGCCTGGATTAGAAACCTCATCAAAAAATTAGGACTGGACTTTCTCAGAAACAGACAAAAATCTAGGCATCAGATACCTGTGCTGCTGCTAGAGGACCAGTTCTACTACTGTAAACAAAATTCTGAGTAGCTATTTTGCCCTTTCTAAACCAGTGCTGCTCTAAAACCTGCCTTTGGGTGTGTTATCACTTTCCTCTCCAAAGTGCGGCACTGTTGTCAAATGTGTTTTGAGATGGATAAAGAAATTACTTCACTTGAAAGAAGTCTCACGCCCATAAAGAAAATGTACACATTCAGTTTCTACCTTCAGTTTCCCTTCCTTAATCCAATGACAGAGCTGTAGAATACTAGCTTCATGTTTATCCATATAGTTCAATACCAGAAACCTCTCCCTGTGGAAAAAAAAGAATGAATGATAATTTAATAACGTGAGTGGCTGGTCAATATATTTCAAAAGCCTTTGAAATCTTATTAGTTTTGTGGGCAAATGTAACATTCATGAGACAAGATTAGTAGTAATAATTATAGTGAGATGTAGTGAAGACAGCTGATGTGCAAACTTGCTTACACAATTCTGTATAGTGGAAGCTTCAGGTGGAATAATATAGTCTCACACAAGTGATCCTGCCTGTATTTCAAACAGTGTGGAAGGGAGGATGAGCAGCTACAGAGTGCTACTAAAGTGGTGAGCCTTAATACATGCCTGAAAATGCAGATTGTTTTTCTATCCACCTTTTTTGTCACTCCAAATGGAAACCACCAAACAAAAGAGCTAGATGAGGAGGACCTTCCAGTCCTTGTAATTTTGCCTCTCGTGTCATACCTGCTGTGGTAATCAGAAGTGACACCTGTGCTCACCAGCTGTAATACACTGCCAGAACTACCTGCAGGCACAATTCTCTTCTGCTTTTAAGTCAGTGACGTGTGATAGTGTTTGATGCGCTATTTGCACAAGTGTAAATAACTAACAATACAAGATATATTAGACAAGAGATTGTGGGTGGGTCAGAGGATGTGAATCTAACTGGTCATCAGATGGTCTACATAAAGAAATGGTATTCATATACCCAAAGTAATGGAGAAACACATTTTAAATATAGATACATAGAAACCACAAGTATTTCTCCAACTTTTCAGAACACACTAAATGCAAGAATTTATAGGGCTTATAATTAATTTTGTTTAAATGGTCAATTAATTGTGATTAACTACTTAATCGCTTGACTGCCCTAATTTCTATAGTGAAAACTCTGCTCCTGAAGAAAAGGACACATTAGGAATGGAATGCTTTTCTATGAGTTGGGGTCCTCTACTATGGGGAAAATAGTGTGTGGCAGCTATTTTAGTGGGAGCTATTAGACTCATATCCTAGCTGCCTGGAATCCACTGACTTCGGGCAGTACACAACTGTAATTAATGCTGAAGGTTTGAGTAATGAATCTTAAACCAATATATACACTGTTTATATTGCAAGCTCATTCAGGTATCAAATGCTTTACAGAATATGGAGATTTAGTGGGCTAGGATGGGAGGTGATCCATTAAGGGATTGGAAGTGGTCAACAAAAAGACTGAAGACATTAGACCTGACGCATTAGTCATCTGTTCTGGAGGGGTGGCAAGGAACATCCTTTAGGGTCAGGAGGTATATCAAACACTGTCAATATACTGCGATTATGGAGTGGGTATAAAGGGGACCTTGAGCATTAGTAGGGCTTAGTCTTCCAAACCTTATTTTAGTATGAGCCTAAGTGAAAGCTCATGTTAATTTACATTTTTCTATATAGTCATATTTGATGTCCTCTTCCTTAAAACAGAAAATTAGTATTAAAAAGAGTAAGTTAAAGTGGAAAATGCAATGATCACAATACCTTCTAAAAAGGGTTTTACTTAATTTTCTCACCTCACGCACAACTGCACTCAAAGACAAGACACATGGTACAAAATATTTGATAACCATGGTACCATGTTACCCATATTAAAAAGACTGACAGCCAGTGAATAAAGCAAATGACCACAGATGAGGCATATATCAGTATTTTAATTCCGTAGTGTTAGTACCACTGGCAGTCATTATTCTCAATGTCCCTTCTGCCCATTTAGAGGCCTCCTCACCAAATGTATATAATACAGTCGTAAAACACAAAATCACCAAATCCTTTTCTCTTTTTCAGTACTAGTGTTACTATCAAAATGCTCAGAGTGCTCAAAGTTTCCTCTCTTGAGATCAAATATGATAACTAGAGGCCCCGTTGCAGTTCCGCTTGCAAGCAGAAGTTGGGCTGGAAGAAAGTTCTAAACAGAATCTTGCTGTAATACACATCCAAAAGTATATGGGCCCAGGCCCCACAATGACCATGGGAGGAGCTCCACTGGGGGCTGGGCTGGGCTCTGTACTGGCCAGGGGAGGACAGGGGACTGCTGGGCTGGCATGGTGGGTGGGGAACACTCTGTTGGAGGGACTGGGCTGAGCCCCACACTGGCAAGCTGTGGGGGGGCTCCATTGAAGGGCTAGTCAGAGTCCTGCACTGAGTGGGGGAGGGGCTAACACAGTGCTGGGGGTGGGGGTGGGGGCTCTTTTGGGAGGCTGAGCTAGGCCCTGTGCTGGCCAGGAAAGGGACTGGGTCTGGCACAGTGCAAGGGTGGAGGGGACGCGATGACATAGTAGAATGTTGCCTGGACAGACAAGCACAGCAGAAATAATATACATGATGTGTTCAGTGCACTATGAAACTGCTGGGGAAGGAGAAATCTACCTTGTGATATTCCTTGCTTTCTGTATTTCTTCTATTGAAGGAGACAGTGGTGGAGGATAAGCAATGTCTTTATTATATTGGGAAATCTGACCACATAGGATGATATGGCTGTTGTGGTTCATCTGTTTGAGACAACACAAAATTAGAATACTACTTTCTTTCCTAACAAAAAGACACACAAGCTCATTAAAAGTCCGCAGATTTCTAATGATAATCATGCAACAGCTCAAAGTAGTTTTCCTTAGAAAAAGAGATTGGGAGAAGAATTGTATACCTATGATCATTCAGCTTGTAATGCTGTAGCAGGGGGAGGAGAAGACCACTGCCTATGTACAATTCAAAAATATGTTAACTGGGTAACAATTATGAGGGGTAATTACTTTACTGAGTGGGAGTTCTCAGTGTAAGGAGGAAAGCAAATTCTCAGCTATGTAATGCAAGAAAACAAAACATTCCATGTATCTATTCTGCAATCTTACACAGTATGGCCGTGTCTACACGAGCCCCAAACTTCGAAATGGCCACGCAAATGGCCATTTTGAAGTTTACCAATGAAGCACTGAAATGCATATTCAGCACTTCATTAGCACGCGGGCGGCTGCAGCACTTCGAAATTGACGCGACTCACGGCCGCGCGGCTCGTCCAGACAGGGCTCCTTTTCGAAAGGACCCCGTCTACTTCAAAGTCCCCTTATTCCCATCAGTTCATGGGAATAAGGGGACTTCAAAGTAGGTGGGGGTCCTTTCAAAAAGGAGCCCTGTCTGGATGAGCCGCATCAATTTCGAAGCGCCGCGGCCGCCCGCATGCTAATAAAGCGCTGAATATGCATTTCAGCGCTTCATTAGTAAACTTCGAAATGGCCATTTCGAAGTTTGGGGCTAGTGTAGACATAGCCTTTGAGTTTTCTACTCTAGTCTTTAATTGTGAAATAGGAGTAAGGCAGATAGTGTCAATACAGTCTTCCTCTCATTTATGAAAAGATGAGTTCCCCCCCGCAATTTATGCATATGGGGTGTGTCTACACGGGCACAAATCTTCAAAATGACCATGCTAATAGCCATTTCCTAGACTACTAATGAGGCACTGAATTGAATATTCAGCGCCTCATTAGCATTAGGATGCTTCCGGCCGCAGCACTTCGAAAGCGCTGCTTTTCAATGTGCGCGGCTTGGCGCAGCTACACGGGGGTCCTTTTTGAAAGGACATCGCACCTTTTGAAATCTCCTTTTTCCATTCATGGCCATTTTGAAGATTTGTACCTGTACAGACATGCCCATGAAGTACATTACACTTCCATGCCTCATTCCAAGTTTTAAATGAAAAAAAAAAAAAATTTTACTGCTCTGTGGAAAAGCAGCAGAATAGCCTCAACAAAAATACTCTGCCTCCTGTTGCTGGCCCACCAAATCCCCGAAGGTGCCCGCTATCAAAGGCTGACAGGAGTCACAGATGTGTTCCTCACTGCGTAGTTTGCATTTCCAGCAAACAGTGGGTATCAAGGATGATTTAACAAAATGTAATTAACTCGCCTCATCTATCACTTTGATTGACTCTGGTAGTGTTTAGATTGCCTAAATACTCTGAAAGGTTCCTCTAGGGAAGTTGGAGTAAGAATGATAGTTCATTCCCATGCTTCCCAGGAGCTCCAAGTGATGGTTTCATGAGATGGGAAACAATAATCAATTACTCAAACTCAGTAAACCTCCCTCAGCTGATGATCTGGATTATCGTGAAAAGGATTTTCCTCAGAATAGTTTCATTACCTTTCTCACTAAAGCCTTGACAACTGTCCCTATTTTCTCTCTTTCGCACCTCCAACTCCAGTGATACTACCAGAGAGGATTGGTTAGTACTCTCAATAGACCCCAGCAACGTTACTCCTTAACCCGCCAGAGAGTTGAAATCAAAGTTGAAATACTCACCCTCACAGACAGGCACTATTGCTAAACTGCAACATGGTCTCTGCTGGTTAAGGGAGTAAGATGCCAAAAGCGGAAATCAAATGCAGGCCTCCCACAACACAGCACAAAACTGCTACTGGTAGCTATCAGGCCAGGCCAGCAGGATAGGCTTATGTTTCAGATGTTTTGACAGTTTGATTCAATCACGTTCAGTATGTCAGGTACATATGGGAAGAGAAAGTTTTCCTATCTTTTAGCAATTAATGCAGGCTGGTTCATATTACACTCCTTCCAAAAGATGTATGAAGACTTTGGGAGGGAGAGATGAGTATGAACAGGACAGCTGGGATAGGCACCTGTTTTATAACTTCATCACTGATGTCTCCACCGACATTGTCAAAGTAAACATCCACGCCAGCAGGGCAGAATTCATGCAGCTGCTCTGCCACATTCTCTTTCTTGTAATTGATAGCTGCATCAAACCCCATTTCTGAGACCAAAATGGAGCACTTCTCATCTGTACCACAGATTCCTACCACTCTGGAGCAGCCCTCCAGGCGGCCAATCTGCAGAAACACCATAAACAAAACAGTGAGGTCATCAATCTGCCCACATTTCAGTACTCTGTAATCACTAGAATTTTAACCAGAAGAATTATAGACACTAATATTGCAGGGCCTGAATACAATTTAAGATTGACAAATGTCAAGCACCATTTCCCTTCCAGGGATTAGTTCTCCAGTAAAAATACTGGGGAAAAAACCCAAAATTTAAATATACTCTAATTTTATATATTTGTTCAAATGCTGTGTTGTAATGGTTCCTGTCTGAACTGGACTTTTGTTTAAGTTTACTTGTTGGATGGTGTGTATATACACCTTACTCTGAAAAGCCTGGGCAGATAAATAATATTACTACCTTTTTAAGAGAACTGTAACCAACAAAGTGTAAAGGATTTATAGGATAGGATAGGCCAGTCAGTGGCTATTTACCAGGATATTCAGGGACACAAATCCATGCTCTGAAATTCCCTAAGTCTGTGATTGCCAGATACTGGGACTGGACAACAGGCGATGATGGATCATTCAATAATGGCCTTTTTCTGTTCATTTCCTCTGAAGCATCTGGCTTCAGCCACTGTAAAAAAACAGGATACTGGACTAGATGCACCATTAATCTGACCCAATTTGGCCATTCTAATGTAGCATAATCCAAAGCAATATACAAAAGTATTTATTATGTTTTTCACTGTCTCTATCATTCCTAATGCAGACGTAAACACTTAAATATTCCTCTCAAAGCCATCCTGTCCATAGGACTGTTCGGGGCAGCTATCCGGGCTGCACTCATTGGGGGGCCCATGGAACTGGCCTCAACTGTCCTATGGCCAGAATGGCCCCCCCATACTGAGGTGAGGCTGCAGGAACCAGGGTGGCCGGGGGTTTACTTGGGAGGCCTGGAGATATCAGCAGGGGTTGAGGTCCCCTGCATTTACCACAGTGGCAGAAGACACAGGAAGCAGAGGAACACAGCAACTTATTCCGTTCCACCACCATCTGCCAGGCGAATTGCTCTGCATCACCACAGTGGAGGGAAGCAGAGAGATCCAGCTTTCCTAAGTGGCATGGACTTGAAGGGAGCAGAGCACAGTGGGCAAGGGCCAGGGCACTCTGCTACCCACTGCCATAGAGAAGCAGAGCATCACAGCTGGGAGATGGTGGTGGAGCAGAGCAGGCTGTTGGGTCACGCTGCTTCCACCACCATTGTGACTGCAGTGGACCCAACCCCTCCTATCAGGCCCCATGGCCACCCCCCTATGTTCCACTGCTTGAGGTGAGGGGGCTTTGGGAAAGAGATTTGGTAGGGTGGGAGGCTGAGCGAGGACAGGGCATACAGGACAGGATATAGAGGAAGGGGTGGGGCAGGGGTGATGGAGGGTTACCCTGCTCCCCACCGGGACAGTCCGGATTCCAGTAGCTTTGCACATAACATTTGGTAAGAGTGAACCTTATCCTAACGTTCCACTGTCCAGAAGATTAACAACTAAACACTATAAATACCTGGTAAAATACTTCTTATATGAAAATTAGTCTATTAAATAAACAGATGGGCGATCAGAAGTTGGCGGCAGACTATATATAAGAAATCAGTTTGTTTACTTTCAGATCAGTAACAAAGAATAATCCTCATACTCAACTTCCCCTCCCTTTGGTGTTTCTTGAGAAGTTCTACACCTAAATACACCCAGCATGATCCCCACTGTTGACTGTGGGCCCAATCAGCAGATGACATACACTCATCCCTCGTTATACAAGCAAAACTGGTTCCCAACTTTCTGCTTGTAGGTGAAAACTCCTAAGAGGGACACTAAATTACCATTAAAATACAATGTAAAAGACTGGGGGCAGTCTGGGACCACGAGTGGGAGGGAGGGTTAAAATCTGGTGGAGGGTTGGGTCCATGGGGCATGTGTGGGGTTCAGACTGCTGCAGGTTGGTTCCGTGGGGTGGGTGAGGGGAATAAGGCTGCTGCAGGTTGAGTGTATGCGCCTGCGGGAGGAGGGGGGTGTCAGGCTGTGGCAGGTTAGGTCTGCGGGGCTGGTGGGAGGGCGTGGTCAGGCTGCCGTGTGTTAGGTCTGCAGGGATGGTGGAGGGGCTGGCTGCTGCAAGTTGGAGCCGCAGGGCTGGCAGCAGAGGTCTGGCTGCCACAGGGCTGGCGGGGGGTTTGGAGGAATCAGGCTGCTGCAGGTTGGGGCTGAGGGGCCAGCAGGTGGGGTTAAGCCTGTGGTGGGTTGAGTCTGTGGGTGGGCACAGGGGGGAGTCAGACTACAGCAGATTGGAGCCACAGCGAGGGGCTTAGGCTCGTATAAACGGGGGAGTTCACTTGTGTAGTGAATAAAGGCAGGTATATGTGTCCCTCGTTTAAGTGAGTACTTGTAAGTAAAGTACTCGTTTAAGGAGGGATGAACGTAATCAGGTCGGTGTAACTACAGTGAAATCAGAAGAGTTACAAGAAGACACATCTCACAAGACAGAGCTTAGAAGTAATAGCTCATTCTCTAGCAAATCTTAAACCTCTTTACCTGACCAGCCAAAGAACCACAGGAACCAGCAGCCCCACTGACAACCATTGTCTGATTGGACCCTGGAGTCACATGTCCCTTTTCTTTTATTCCTAGAAAGGCAGTCAGCCCAGTAATGCCAGCTGCACCAAGAAAATAGGAGAGGTGTCCATCAACAAGCTGTGGATCAAGCTACAAAAGAAAAAAAAAAGATCAAATGAGATTTTGGATTATTATGATTTGTTGACCACATATTTTAGGATGACATTGTAAATAAACACTGACACAAAATAACCCAGGCTGTTTAATTCAGACAAAGTATAAACCATTATTGAAAAGCCTGCTATCCAGCAGCTGTCAGACCTACTATAATACTTCAAGAACAAGGTGACAAAAAGTGAACCAAAACCACATTTCTTTTTTCCCAAAATGCTTTTAACAAAAAGTCACTCACAAGAGACTCGAGGATTTTTAGCAATTAATTGGTAAAATGTAAAATTATTCCATGGTCAAATATTGGTTTAGAGACAGAAAATAGTCAGTACTGTTGAAATATGACACCCATGATGACTTGAAGGATGCCACAGCAGGTTTGCCATATCTTATAATTGAGTCAATGACACAAACAGTCCTAAAAGAAATGTTTCCAGAAACCAAATTCTTACACAAGTTCCAAAAGTTTTCTGTCTATAGTGAAAATGCAATATATTAAATACTGTATGTGCAGAAAGACCAAGTTACAGTTACTAGAGAACTGTGACTTTCAATATGCTTACCTTTGTGGGTGTGCTTAATATTTTACAAGGTTTCTCTAATGTATGTTTTTTTACATTTAATACAAAATATGTTAAGAACATAGTAATAAGACACATTGGTGATCAGGTATCAAAAGTTCTACCTGGAGTTTGCATGACTAATGGACAAACCTTGACAGAGACCTCAAAGAAGATGCTGATGATTTTAACAGTTTTATTAACATTGGATTGTTCAGTGGCAGGAAAAGGAATTCCTTCTTACAAGAAAAAGATAAATCAATACTTTGCCACACATAATTTGATCTGCTTTGTAGTAATTGGTTGCTTTATTAGCACTGCTTTGTCCTTGACATATCTCTAAAAAGTAACAGAATCAGTTACCACATGAAAACAAAAGTTTTTTTTAGAACAATACAGGACATGAGGAGGGACAAAGGGAGTGGGGAAGGTTAGTCTTTGAAGAACTACAAGATTACTCTGTTATTTTGTGAAGATACAAACTAACACAGCTACCTCCCTGTGTTAATTTTCTATAGTTCAGTATGTTACCTTTTGGAGGAGTCTTCCATCTAGAATGATTTTTGTCTGCCAGGGCCAGTTGAACGAAGTTACAATATCTCCTTTCGACAAGTTAGCATGTTTGCTCTCTTCCACAATCCCGATGCCCCCACCATCAGCCACCTCAGACAATTGCCAGGGCAGGAGGTAATCAGAACCTGTGTCTTCATTCATGCGGCAGCGCTTAAAGAAAAGACTCTAATAATGAGATTCTAGCATGAAGGTATACATGAGCTTCCTTTATATATTTAGTAACTTTGGGATGGGATGCATTTAATAACTGAGCACAAAGAACTACTTAAAATTTTTTCACTAAGTACTCTACTTTCACCTTCTTTTCTTAGTTCTTTATCTCTCTTTTCATTCATGCACTTAGATAGATATGAAATAAATTTTATTTTCCTCAACACTAGTGTCACCACAAACATGCACCATGAAGGCACCAGACCACACACAAACAAAGGAGGACTTCATGAGATTCTCTTCCAGCTCAATCAACGCTACTTAATTGGATGAAGAGAATTTCATGGAGAAACTTGTGATACTCCTCCAAAACAAGGAGCCTAGAATGCAGCTCTTGCATAAATGTAGCTACTGCCAGCCCAGGGAATAAGAACCCAGGATCAATAATAAAACCTGGGTCTCCCACGTAACTATGCAAACCCTTAGTAGGTCACCAATCCAAAACTGGTTTAAAATACTCTGGGTTTAATATGAAATTTCATGGCTGTTTTGAATATGATTTCCTACTTCTTCCTTCTCTGAACACGTCTGGGCCACTCAAGTTCTGCTGCCCTATCAAACCATGCACATACTCTTTTTCAACAGAATCTGAGCATTGAAAGTGGATGTTGAACCATAACTCGCTGCTGGAAAGGCAGCTGGGCTCTTGGGAGACAGGAAGTCTCTTTTATGCATCCCTCCCACATCACTCCTGAACAGCCTCTTCTGAGAGCTAGGTGAGTGAGTGATGGTGCTACTATTACCTCCTTTACTAGTATAGTTGTGAGAATGACCTCCAGGTTACTGTCACTGTCCTCGTGCTGTCTCATACCTGAGGTCCAGGATGCAAGCTAAGGTAAGTCCCAAAGCCCAGATAGCTGTGCTGGATTCTGCAGTGGGCTGCCAGTAGTAACTTTGCTGGCTTTTCTATTAGAATTGCTGCCAATTTAACAATGAACTATTCCGTATGGCACTACTGCTGCTGCTTCTCAGTTTCAGAGCAAAACTATGTGGCAGTGGGCCCTCTATGACCAGGGAAATCTAAAAATGTCAGGGTTGTCTCATCTTTCCTTTACATTCTTGGAAAAGAGTATGTCTCATCCTTTTCTTCATCAGGATTGAAAATCTTATTTTACAGGGAAATGGAATAATTGCCAAAGGGTGGTACTGCTCAGTTTCACCTCCAAATCCATAGTGCTCCCAACTACATATTGTTCATACGGAAGGGCTTTTGCAGGTTTCAGTAAAAGGATGAGGTAGCATGAGACACAAGAGTGCAAGAGGCCCTCGAGAGACATTTAGATGCTGAATTCCACGGGAGCACAATGCATAAGGATCTGTGCAGAATAGTTCCTTCTGAATTCGGCAGAAATTGTAATAGAAAAGACAGCAGAGTTACTACTGCCAGCCCAGAGCAGAATCCAGCACAACTATCTGTGCCTTGGCATTCACTCTAACCTGCACTCTAGACCTTGGGTATGAGTAAGAAAGAGGCAAATTTCAGCAGTCTGAAGGTCATTTTCACATTTCATGCTTCCCCATGAGATGGACTTACTGGCTCCTCCTCAATTTTCTATTTTGCTCCCTGCTACACCATCCAGAGCAGTGGAGCATCTGGCCCCATATACACATGTAAAAATTGAATAATTAGATAGATTTTAAGTGTACAGTAAACCCTCCAGTTACACAGGGGGTTGAATTGCTGCAACCCCAGCATAACTTAAATTTTTGCGCAAGAAGTGGGGAAGACAGGAACCAGGCTGCTGCCTGGTTCCTAGCTCCCCTGAGCTTGCAGGAGCCAGGAAACTGACCAGCCCTCAGTTTCCTGGCTCCCAGAGTGGCGAGGAGCGACAAACCAGGGGGCAGCCTGGTTCCCGTCTCCCTGCTGCTTGTGGGACCCAGAAACTGAACAGCCCACCAGGGCAGGAAGAAGGAGCTCTTATTCTGCCTAGCTGCCTGCACCTGCGGGCAGCTAGGCAGGCTGAGAGCCACAGAGCCACTTCAAGTTGTGCTTAACTCATGTTAAAACGAGTTACGCACAACCTGAAGCCGCATATTTTGAGGGTTTACTGTACTAATTTTGTGCTTGGAAATAAGACCCAGACGTTTAGACATGGAGTACCATGGTTAACTACCATGGAGTTCAGCACCTACATACATCCGGGAGTCTTGGCTGTGCTGACTGCTTTTTATGAGTCTCAATGAATTTTGTTTTTTGCTGGTCACTCATACTTCTACTCATCCCCATGCCTGGGTGGCAATGGATCAATAGTTAAAAAAAAAAAAAAAAAAAAAAAAATACTGTTTAAGCCACAAGCACATTAATGACAAATTCCCTGTGATATAACTCCACTGCAATGTTCCCTCAAACTTTTCCACATGCAGAATAAATTTTGTTAGTGCACCACAGCATGTGTAATGTCCACCACTAACAGTACTATGCTGCAGGCAGTGGTTACTCTGGTAACCAGCTGGGCAGCATTTAAATCTCTCTTGGGTAGGCTCAGCACTCAGCTTAGAGAGAACACTGCTCCACAGAAGTGACTAGAATTATGTCAGGGATAATCTGGCTCAGTTTGTGTAGTTCACACTAAACATCGTGGGTGCAACTGAGATAATATAATTTTTAGAAAATCTGACATTTCTTCAATTCTTTCACTTACCATGTAAGGGTCCACTGAGAGGTAGAGGGTCCGAGCTCGTACCTGTCCATCTGTAAGTTTATCTGGAAGAGTGACTGTTTCCATTCGGAAGTTTTCTGCCACTGGCACACCATTTTTACCTAGAATTATTTTAAAGTGAAGGCAAAAAACCTGCAAATTAATTAGTGACAAATCTTTTCTCTAACTTTATTTTTAAAAAAACTGGGAGCCTTTTACTATAATGTATTACTTCCTTTTTAGTAAATAACTTTATTTTTAATAGACTAAATTCACAAAATTCCAGTTTCACACAACATTCTTAACTAGTGTCTTGATTCTTTATTTCTTTGAAACAAAAGAAATAAACTGCTCCCCTACAAATGTTTCCAGTCATCTTTTCAGCAAGGGAGAAACTGACTTACAGCTTCGTCTTGAAAAGTGGTGAGAACCCTAACCCTGATACACTATGCACCTTAATTTCACTGATTAAAGACAACATATGGGGATGGATGGACCATTTCCCTGATGCAGTACAGCACTTCTTTGCATATTTGAGTATACTTGCACTAGTATACTTACTTCACCGTATCACAGTTTGGACAATCAGGGTAAAAAATCAACGCCACTTCTTAGTTCTCAACAGGCCCCCAGAGATATAAAGTTTTACTAGGACAAGGTATGTGGACAGAGATCAAATCCTAACTTGGCTAATATAAACTGAGTTGTTTTTATTTCCAAAGACAATGACATAATTGCATGGTGTCATGGTTCCGATCAGCCCTCTCTCTAAAACACAAAGGTGGCATTGGGCCAGTTTTTCTGGTCTGATACAGCCTCTCTGTGCCACTTCCAGAGAAAACAGATCTGTCCAGAAGAATTCTATACCACTACCCTTTGTGGCATCCCTTCACGTATCTTGGCCAGGGAAAAGATTCATCACAATGCTTGTATACTTTAAATATTCCTCACTGACACAATACCCCTTTCGGGCCATAAGCAATTGTGCTTAAATCAGAGATATCCAGATGCTTCAGTAATTCCCAAAATGAGAGAGCTCCTTTCCAGGGTCAGCCAGATCTTAGAATCAGGGCCATTTTTGGTATTAACTGAAGAAATATAGGTCATTGATGAAGGTCTTCACTCACTTTAGAGAAACATCTACCTACAGGAAATACCACTGTCACTTTTATCTGCAAAACCTATTTCTGAACTAAGAAACAACCAAAAAAGTTAAAAAAAAAAGAATTGGTTCTGCAGTGGCAGTAACTAGTAAACACTATTCCAAGAGTTGTTCTGGCCTCTACAGTAATGCAAGTGCATAAGAAGATAAGTAAATAACAAACAACAACAAAAGGCATGTAAATCTCTTTAGAAACATTAGAGGAAGCAAAGATTCAAAATTTGCTAAAAGGAAAGGACAAAAATCAGCAGAGATTTTATTTTCAGTCGTCTCAGAGTCAATTAGTTACAAACAGCAGAGTAAAATGAGAACAAATTCTAAAGCTAAAAAGCAGTAATTAATGGTGTCCCTTTGGTTACTGCAACTGAGTCATTATCATTACTTTTAAGTCTCTAATACACAATGTTGTTTTTTTCTTGCCTGAAAGTCTGAAGACTGCATATATAGGCTCAATAAATATCTTCTGTCATAAACCGTTTTTTCTATTCCACATTTTAATATACATGTCTCATGTTACTTTCCTCCATTTCCTTTCTGATTTAGGAGTATTATGCAATTATATAAATTATACTGATCTTTGCTGGAAATACATACCAGGGCGTGAGTTCAACACCACTCTTTGTATAATCATTACAACTTTGGCAGGACTTCCACTCTCTATAGCAGTGACCCTGCAAAGCAAAAGCTGTTTCAAATCCATGTCAAATTTACAGAAAGGTCTTACTGAGAAACATTTGGAGGGGAAGTATTCAGTAATTTGAAACTGTGAGAAAAACAACTTAAATCCCACACATGGGTCCCAGGAATGCAAATAACATGTAAAAACTGTAACTATGTAACTTTCAGGGCTGATCCCCACTCTGACAGCAGAAAGTGGGGACCCCAGAAACCTTAAAAATACTTTGCCTTCATAGACTCTGCTTAAAAAAGCTCCTCTAGGTTATAGATTACCTGACCCTGGGGGTTAATCACCACCAAGTAAAAAAGCCCTCCTTAAAATTCAGGAAGACACACTTGGATATCTTCCTGTTGGGTAAGACCAAGCTTCCCCCTCCCTTAGGAGAGACTTGGAAACAAAATAAGAAATTAAGTTATAATCTGATAGCTGACTCTTCAGGCTAGGCAGACATTCACACAGACACTCCTTCAGGACATAGGAACTAAATCATTGCCTTAAAAAATAATTTATTAACAAAACAAAAGATGAAAAATACAAACTAAGTAAATAAGCATACTTGGTTGCTAGGTGTAATCAAAGCAACTAAAAATTGTCAAGGTTAGAGCAAAGAGAATTACTTCCCTGGGATTCAGTTTAGAAGTTATCCTGCACAGGGGAAAATACATCAACCAGCCTAGAAAGTCCCACACCAAATCCAAAACAAAAATAATTCAGTCGCATCTAACTAAACATTTCCTTTCTACTTACATATCTATGCACTGATTATGATGTGCCCAGGGTATTTACTGGATTAAGCCTGCTTAAGATCAATGATCTTAGTTTGTCTCTCTCTGCATCAGTCACACAAACACACCTCACAGCCTGCAATTGTTTCAATTCAAAAAGAATCCCTCTTTCTTCCCATTGGTTCATCTGGCTGCCTCCTACAGAGAACCCTCGCTCTCTGGCTGGGTCTACATGTGCCCCTTCCTTTCCAAAGGGTCATGTTAATGAGCAGGTTCAGAATATGCTAACGAGGTGCTGCAATGAATATGCAGAGCCTCATTAGCATAATGGTGGCCACGGCGATTCGAAAGTGCAGCTTTTCGAATTGCACGCCGCCTGTGGAGACGGGACCTTCCTAAAGGACCCCCTCAGTTTTTGAAAGCCCTTCTTCCTATCTGTGATCGGAAGAAGGGCTTTCGAAAACTGTGGAGGGTCCTTTCTGAAGGTCCCATCTCCACGGGCAGCGCGCAATTTGAAAAGCTGCATTTTTGAATCGCCGCAGCTGCCATTATGCTAATGAGGTGCTGCATATTCATTGCAGTGCCTCATTAGCATATTTCGAACCTGCTCATTAACGTGCCCCTTTCGAAAGGAAGGGGCACGTGTAGACCCAGCCTCTGGGTTTAACTCTTTACAGGCATTTATTCATTGCAGGTAACCTATCAAAATTCTAATGGTTACATATTTAACCAGGGATTAGAAAGGTTCTGCAGCACCCCGCTGTTTTACATGGGACTCAGCTACTGATCCTGCTCTGCTGCTGCCCACCATTCTGGCTCACCTGGCACCAAGCCTGCTGATCCCCGCTACCAGCCCCATGTCCAGGACTGTTCAGCCAATACACCTGAAACTTTACTTCCAGCCCACACCCTGTGCTGCCACGTGGTGCCTAGGGGCTCTACTGCCGCTTGGCATCCAGTCTGCTGGCCCTATGCCTGGGAAGCCCAGCTGCTAGATCTGCTCCTGGAGCCCTGCTGCCACTCACCATCCCAGTGCCAGGACCCTGGCTGTGTGGGGAGGCAGCCGAGTTTAATCCTTGACTGAAACTTGTAAGAGTGATGAATGAGAGAGCTACAAACTTTTTCTAGGCATCCCCTAAATTGACTGTAAGAGTTAAACCCAGAGATAGTGGGACCCTGAAAATCCACTGGAAGTGTTGGCAGGGAGCCAGAAGAGCATATGGACAGAGTGTGACATTTGAATTAAAGCAACGATCAGCCTGCTGCAGTCTTGTGTGCGAGCTGAGCTGGATCTGATGACTTAACCCAGGAGCAAGGCATGGAATTTCCAGCAACATCCATGCCTAGGGAAGGACTAAATCTTGAAATGTGAAAGTAGAATAGAGACTGTTTAGACAGATGTGATCAGGTTATTTTCTTTAATTCTGGGTTTGGTTGAATACTGTGCTGAGCTATGCAACTTCCTCTCTGGTATACACTGTAACATTTGCACTGAATCCCAGGGAAGCAATTCTCTGCGCATTTATCTACTTTTTTTCAGTTGCTCTGTAACACCTAGCAATCAAGTATGCATTACCAAGTATGCCTTCTTTTTTTGTTAATAAAATTATCTGTCTAAGACTATGACCTGATTTCTGTGTCCTAGAATGCGGGATATTCTGTGTGCACGTCTGAGATGGAAAGGTCAGTTATTATGACTTACAGTGTTTCCAAGCTCTCTCCTGAGAGAGAGGGTTAAACAGCTTGAAAGTATCCCACAAGAAGAAATTCCCAAGTGCATCTCCCTGGATTTTAAGAAGGGTTTTTGCATTTGAGTGGTGGCAGTGTATCACCCCAGGTCACGGAATCTGTGACCTTGGGGGAGTTTAAGCAGAAACCTGTAGTTACAGGTTAAAGTCTCTTGTGGGTCCCCAGCTTCTGCATTTGAAGGGCCACAGTGGAGATAAGCTTTGACACTAATTTACCAACTAATGTTACAGTTAAACCGAAGCATTTAAAAGGACAGAGATTTATATTTAAGAGAAGGTACATAAATATTCGACTATCCACAGAGTTTCTTAATTAAACATACAGCTGTAAGCTATGAATGGTGGCCCGGTGGCTAGGGTACTAGCCTGGTATGTGGAAAAACTCAGCTTAATTCCCTACTCCACTGCAGACTTGCCTTGATGAAGCCCTCTGTGCAACTCAGTCCCCCAACAGACTCTGAAAAGGGGGCTGCAGGCAGAGTAAATGCACAGTTCCTATGCACCACAGAAATGTTCACCAGGCAGCTACTACTACATACATTTTTATGAAGGACTACAATAAGAATGAACTAAGCAGTCAAAGGAGCCACAGTTACGCAGATCTAGAAATCCAAACATCCCATGCAACTACAGCTGAAACTTCTGAACAGGACTATCTCTTCTGGCAAAATATGTAGTCTGGAAGGACCACGGGTGTTTCTGGTCCCAGAGAGCCCTGGGAGCTGGATGGCAGGAAGGCTTGGGGCCAGGAGCGCTACCAGGGCTGGGAATCTCTGCAGGGTTGGGGCTGGGAATCCAACTGATGCTGGAAGCAGAGCTGGCCCAGTGGCTTGACAGCTGAGGCTGGGAGTGGAGCCAGGCAGGAGAACCAGAATTGACCTCCCCTGATCTGGCAAACTCCCTCATTTGGGACTGGTCAGGATCCGAAGGTATCAGACCAGAGAAACCCAACTTGTGCTATGGAAAGCGCTACCAAAGCCATACCCCAGAGGCTAAACTAGCAGCATTGGGCGTCTTCAGCAGCCTCACACAACAACTGTATTTTGAACATAAGGAATAGATTTCACAGCCAAAAATCTCTCCACACTCCACCCACTTAAAGCTTAACTATGTAGGTTTTATGCAGGTGCAATGGATTTCACCCACAAGCATTATGCAGTTATTTTAGTATGACCTTAAGCAAGGAAGAAATTAAGTTTTTGTGGGCACACTTTTGACAATCTTTGTACTTCTGAAGTCACTGAACAATTGCATTTAGAGAATGGAAAGAGTATAAACAAGGGGCAATTAGTAATTCTTAAATACATATACCCTTCAACATCTCTAGTCTAGGACACTTTAGTCAAGCATCACCCGTGGTCCAGGAGGGTCCCAGTGTCTGGGAGCAGAAGTACAGCTGAAATTCTGGAAGCAGAAGGGCCAGCAGCTGAGGGGCTAGGAGAGACGCCAAGGCAGTGGCCAGGACCAGAGCAAGCCCACCATTCGGGCAGCTTGGGAGCCTGGCAGCTGGGAGCAGGGGGCTTGCAGCTCCCCAGAAAAGCCCAGAGGCCAGCAGCCAAGAGGCCAGCATTTCCCTCCTCTGGTCTGGCAAACTCCCTTGTTTGGGACCAATCAGGTCCAGAAGGTGCCAGACCAGGGAGGTCCAACCGTACGTCTATCCTCCCAGTACTTTATCATGGCATAAAGTTAGTACTAATCTCAAAATATTCAGCCCATCTGGAAACTCCAATGTGTTAATGAGCATTATTTAAACGTATTTATTCTAATCACCTGTGTATCAATGCATTTTAAATCACTGACAAAGATATTTAAAACACAGGAATACAGCACATTCACACTAGTGCACAGGAAGAGAAAGAGGGGCATTCAAAGAGCAAAATTTTACATTATTTATTTGAAGGTCTGAAGTTCCTGGGAGACAGAAATACTGTAAAAAACTGAGTTCAGCTTATTAACCTGTGGTTGATAAACCTGTACAACGTCATTTGAAGATCCTCCGTGATCCTGTGGTTCAATAGTAAGAGAGAAATGGGAATTCTGGGGACTAAAGTGTCAAAGGATAGCAGCTGCCACAGTAAAAGACAATTATGGAAATAGACATTTATTTATCAGTACAATTGGAATTATTCCATGCAGCAAGCCAATAAGTCATTATACGCTTAAAAATGCTGGAAACATTAATATTGCAATGTAACATGAAGCACAAATACCTTCGAACATTAAAAAGCAATAGAGATTTGGTAAGAAAAAATAGGGTCACACCTTTCAGCACCACAGGATTATGGAAGTCTTTTGAAGGCACTGAAAGGAAAATATTTTTCTTTAAAGAGGAATAAAAGAAAAAGTGATATTTATGTTACTGCCTTGAATACATGTCACGCCAATGTAAATGCCATGTATAAGGAAAACTTTATTGTTTCAGTTCTCTGGGATAAGATGCAACGCACTAACACATTAAACTCTGCAAATAATAACAGACTGAGTTTGTATGAGGATTTTAATTGAAAATGTTCTTTTATCACATTCAGACTACGTCTACGCTAGCCAAAAACTTCAAAATGGCCATGCAAATGGCCATTTTGAAGTTTACTAATGAAGCGCTGAAATACATATTCAGTGCCTCATTAGCATGCGGGCGGCCGCAGAACTTCGAAATTCACACAGCTCGCTGCCGCGCAGCTCATCCAGACACGGCTCCTTTTCAAAAGGACCCTGGCTACTTCGAAGTCCCCTTATTCCTATGAGCAGATAGGAATAAGGGGACTTCAAAGTAGGTGGGGTCCTTTCGAAAAGGAGCCGCGTCTGGATGAGCCGTGCGGCGGTGAGCCGCGTCAATTTCGAAGTGCCGTGGCTGCCCACATGCTAGTGAAGTGCTGAATATGTATTTCAGTGCTTCATTAGTAAACTTCAAAATGGCCATTTGCATGGCAATTTCGAAGTTTTTGCCTAGTGTAGACACGGCCTCAGAGTGTAAGTTATGGCAACATTAAAAAGCCATGGCTATAGGCCAGAATCATTTGAGTCATACAACAGCAGCATTAGAGAGTGTAGCAATATCCACAGAGGAGTCCCAACTGCGTTTTCTGTCCTTTACTTTTCCTCCATGACTCTGACTCTTCCCACTTTTGCAAACAGACATTCAACCATGCTTTTAAAAAAACGTATCTGGATTTTAAAGGTCTAAAAATACATTAGTAAAGACAACAATGTGGTGGACTTTATTTTGGAAAAAAGTCAATACTTCTTGGTTCCATTTGTATGTTGGCAGCTGTGATGAAGTGGGGGATACCTGTGTGTGTGTGAGTGGCTCACAGAGGGTGTGGGGCTCCTGCTGAGGGTAACCCTGACAACCAGGTAACACCTTTGTACTGCAGACAAAGGAGGAGGTGGAGCCTGAGGGGTTTGAATTGGAACTGGGAGTTGGGAAGCAGTTAGTCTGGGCTGAGGGAGAGCGAGACAAAGGAGGAGGCCAGGCCCCAGCTCTGGGGGCCCCTCGGGGCCTCCTCAGCTCAACATGGATTGGACTGGCTGTCTCTGCCTGCTGCACTGACTCCTCTGTACAATGCTGTGTCCTGTCGGCTAATAAACCCGCTGTTCTCCTGCTAAGTGAGAGACTCTCCTGCCTGCGGACAGGGTGCAGAGCTTGGGGGACCCCAGAACCCCATCACACTGGTGTCAGAAGTGGGATGTTCTGCACCCTGAGGATGGAGCATCCAGCAGTAAGTGACCGGGGCCCCGGAAGAAGTGGGGCCTGCGAGACCCAGGTGTGCTGAAGGGCAGTGAGGTGCAGCTGCCCAAGGCGGAGGGGCCTGCGGCCGAACCCAAGCAACTGCGGTCGTGGTCCTCAAGAGGGGGTGTCACACCCGAGGAGGGGTTACTCCTGGGAATCTGTTGGAGTCGGTCCCAGAAGGTGGAGGGGCCGAGGGCCCAACCCCCAGAAAACAAGTGACCCACAAGGAGACTGACGCTGAATGAGTTCTTCCCAAGACAGTGTGCTCATGGTCCCTGAGAGCGGGTGTCACGCTGAAGAAGGGGTTCCGCTGGGAGTCTGTTGGAGTTGGTCCCAGAGGGCGGAGGGGCCTACGGCCTAACCCCAGGGAGCTTGTGACTCGTAAGAAGCCTGGCACACTTTAGGGATTCTTCCAGGAATCGTGGGGTGCAGAGGGCATCAGCCTGAGAGCCTGCAACCACGGTCAGCAACTCCGCTGTGAAGTGGCAGCACCTGGAAACCGAATCGAGATTAAAGAAGCTGGACAAGGCAGCGTGGATGTGCAGTGGCAGAGCTGAGGGCTGGGGAGAATCCTGCAGAGGTGAGCCCGGATCGGGGCAGGGAACCCTGGACTGCCTGGAGCTCTGAACCGAGTGGCCTGCCACAGCTCAAGGAGGGAAGGAGCGATTCCAACCCATCATCTACTAGTGGCCAAGACAGACCTGCGAAGAGTTTTCCAGGCCTGGGCCGCGGAAGGTGCCTGTGTGTCTGTTCAGGAAAGCAGCTGATCCACTGGGAATGGCAAGTTGTCTGTGAGAGAAGCTGCTTCACCTTCTGTGTGTGTGTGGAGACCAGCCGGGGGGCTGGGACAAAGGAGAGAGTGTCTCCCATTGTCTGTCTGTGTTGAACAGCAGCAGCAGCAGCCTGGGGAGAGAGCAGAGCCTGCGTTTGGAAAAGGTGCCAATGAGGAAACTAGCCCATTGTCTGAGGAAGATTCCCCCAGCCTGGGGTGGCTGGAGAAGGATGCACCAGAAAAGAGCATTCCAGGTGTGTCTCTGAATCCAGCCATTGGGGCTGGAGCAGAGGGAATGGCTCCGGGATGGGGCAGTGGTATCCCTGCTAAGGACACTGGTCCTTGGTGCAAGAAAAGTGCTTCTGCTTCTGGGGAAGTGAATCCTTTGCCTGAGCCTGTGGGGGCTCGAGATGGAGCCAAGATCCCAGAGCTGGATCTGAGGGCAGCTGAAGCCCAGCTGGGAAGTGGGCCTACCTCTGTGTCTCTCAGGGGGGATGATGCTTTAACTTGGTCTAATCCAGTTAGGATCATCAGGAAATCCCAGGCTGCGTCTACACGTGCACGCTACTTCGAAGTAGCGGCAGTAACTTCGAAATAGCGCCCGTCACGTCTACACGTGTTGGGCGCTATTTCGAAGTTGAAATCGACGTTAGGCGGCGAGACGTCGAAGTCACTAACCCCATGAGCGGATGGGAATAGCGCCCTACTTCGACGTTCAACATCGAAGTAGGGACGTGTAGACGATCCGCGTCCCGCAACATCGAAATAGCGGGGTCCTCCATGGCGGCCATCAGCTGGGGGGTTGAGAGATACTCTCTCTCCAGCCCTTGCGGGGCTCTGTGGTCACCGTGGGCAGCAGCCCTTAGCCCAGGGCTTCTGGCTGCTGCTGCTGCAGCTGGGGGTCCGTGCTGCATATACAGGGTCTGCAACTAGTTGTTGGCTCTGTGTATCTTGCACTGTTTAATGAAAGTGTGTCTGGGAGGGGCCCTTTAAGGGAGCGGCTTGCTGTTGAGTCCGCCCCGTGACCCTGTCTGCAGCTGTGCCTGGCTCCCTTATTTCGATGTGTGCTACTTTGCCGTGTAGACGTTCCCTCGCAGCGCCTATTTCGATGTTGGGCTGAGCAACGTCGAAGTTGAACATCGAGGTTGCCAGCCCTGGAGGACGTGTAGACGTTATTCATCGAAATAGCCTGTTTCGATGTCGCAACATCGAAATAAGCTATTTTGAAGTTGGGTGCACGTGTAGACGTAGCCCCAGAGACCAGACGATTCTGGTACTTGTTCTTTGCCTGATGCTGAGGTGTTACTGGGAGGGGGTGAGAGGACTCTGTCCTACCAGAGTCATCCTCTTGCCAGGACACAAGAACAGACGGGCAATGGAGTTATGCTGACTGATGAAGATAAAGGAGCTGGTAGCAGAAGGGAGGAAAGGGACCCTAATCTTCTGTCCGGTGGTACTGGCTGTCTGCCTGGAGGGGGATTACGTGGGAATCTGCTTGATGGGCCAGAAGTGATCCTGGGTGTAGGTGAAACCCAGGAGCTGGTTGTCGCTCAAGGGAGCAGTGCCCCCGTGGAGGCAGACAGGGGTGAGTTATTGTTTGGGGAAGCTCTTAAGGAAGAGAATTTCCCTGAAACTTTTCCTGACCCATCTGTGGGGACTGCAGAAAATGGGAGTGAGGTGAAGGAAAGTGAACAGGAAAGGTGCTTGTCTGTAAGAGCCAGAGCAGCCCTTTGCCTGGGGAGAAGTTTGTTTCAGCTCCTGATGGCCAGGACCAGCCTGAGTGTGAAACCACTGGCTGTGCTCTGGAAGGGTCCAAAGCAGGCAGGGTAAAAGTTTCTCAGGAATTGGAAGCTGGTGCAAGTAAAGTAAAAACTATCAGGGAATGTGAGCAGCCCTGTGAGAACCAAGTAAAACAGCTGCACAGCCAATCTCTGTAGGATGCAGGAGAGGTTCAGCAATTCCCCATCTCCAGATGGTGGAAACACTTATATTCTCATACTGGATTCGACTTCTGATTCCATGGGGAGGCAGTAGTTGGAGGTGGAAGGACAAAGGAGCTTTGGGCCTGGTGGGCCAGTAAGGGATAAACAGGGATTCCTTCATGTGGATTCTGCGTCTGGGACTCACAAAACAACTCTCAGAAAGCAGTTTGGTTTGCAAATTTCCAGGCTGGCTGGGAGGGGGCCGTCTCCCTGAGATCATCAATGGCCCAGCTCTTGTTAGAAGGGAGGGCACAGCCAGAGAGATCAAATTTCCACCCCAGGGGGCAAGGGAGAAGATTAGAACTTGATAGTGCTAAGAAAGGCCTCAGCCATTTATCCCCAAAATACCAGATTCTCAAGGAGGTTACACAAAAGTTGTGGTCTACCAAAGAGCAACGTGAATGTACAGTTGCAATGGGTTTGTTCTGTTACTCACGCTGACTGCTGTAACCAAGGGGTGCTGCTACCAAAAGCTGTAGAATTGTACCATGCACTGAATGTTTGAAAAGAGCCATGTGACACGATGACATTGATGTAGAAGCATGAATTGTATGTTGAAGGAGTCTGTACTCTGAAATGTCACCATTGTTCCCTGTAACTAGTCTTGCAACTTCTGACATGAGAAGGAACATTCCAAACCTATTGTGTGGCATGGAAGGGGAAACTGAGGCACACAGCCATTGTGGTGGTCTGGCTAAATGCCAAGGGTGGAAGCATTTGTACCTTCTTTTACTGGACTGTAACTGAATTCCAGACATTGGCCGGAGCAGCTGTATGGACTGGTGGTCAGATGGGGCAGGACCCAGACCTCAAAAGACCTGTTTGATCTGTTGGTGCTGCAGCATCTGTATGGGCTCTGCCTGCCCGACTTGAGAACGTGGCTGATGGACCAGAGACAGAAGCAGGGAGACCGACCAACCTGAGGGAACTAAAGGGACTTGCCCGGCTGCATCACATGAAAAGGGCCAATACCAAGCTCCTGAGTTGGAGCCTCCCCCAGGAGGATTATGACATGGAGGTGGTGCACATCAAGAGGAGCACTGAGGGTGCAGTCGATGCCCAGTCACGAGGGGAGGGCCCCAAACTTCCCCAGGTCATTGGCTGAGTGACCCCGCTCAGTTCGGTCTGGAACGGGGGAGAGATGTGATGAAGTGGGGGATACCTGTGTGTGTGTGAGTGGCTCACAGAGGGTGTGGGGCTCCTGCTGAGGGTAACCCTGACAACCAGGTAACACCTTTGTACTGCAGACAAAGGAGGAGGTGGAGCCTGAGGGGTTTGAATTGGAACTGGGAGTTGGGAAGCAGTTAGTCTGGGCTGAGGGAGAGCGAGACAAAGGAGGGGGCCAGGCCCCAGCTCTGGGGGCCCCTCGGGGCCTCCTCTGCTCAACATGGATTGGACTGGCTGTCTCTGCCTGCTGCACTGACTCCTCTGTACAATGCTGTGTCCTGTCGGCTAATAAACCCGCTGTTCTCCTGCTAAGTGAGAGACTCTCCTGCCTGCGGACAGGGTGCAGAGCTTGGGGGACCCCAGAACCCCATCACACAATCTACAGCATTAAAATTTCATGACACTTCCCATTATAAGATGTGCTTTCAGTTACTTATAACTGTGCGAAACTTTAACCACTAGGATTGAGATGTTATATGCCAGGTGACTGTCTCAACCTGCACACCCCCGTGGCGGCGACGACGCATTCGAATGTCTGCCCTATCAACTTTCGATGGTACTTCCTGTGCCTACCATGGTGACTACGGGTAACGGGGAATCAGGGTTCGATTCCGGAGAGGGAGCCTGAGAAATGGCTACCACATCCAAGGAAGGCAGCAGGCGCGCAAATTACCCACTCCTGACCCGGGGAGGTAGTGACGAAAAATAACAATACAGGAATCTTTCGAGGCCCTGTAATTGGAATGACTGTCTCAACCTGAACTTTTTTAGAAAACTTCAGCCACGAAATGCATCTGTTTCCAAGAACATCATTGTAGAAGGATGTTGCTGATGTTAAAAAGTTCTGGCAACTCTTTCTTTGTGATTCATCTAGAGCTGCTTGCTTTGGAGCAGGAACTGGAATTTGGTGGAAGATACCCTTTGCATCAACCTTTTCCTAGTCTTAGGAAAATCTACCCAAATTTGGCCAAGTTGAGTTTTTGAAGAATCACAGTATACACATGCTTACTAGAGACTGGCTAGACTTGTACATATAAAGTCTCCAAAGAGTCTGTCTCTGGGCTTTTCTACACTTCCTGATGGGTAGACATGCTTGATCTTCTGGGGATTGATTTAGTAGGTCTAGTATGGTGCCACTACATCAAATGCTGAGCCCCAACAAACCTTGCAACCAAGAGGAATGAAGGAAGTAGACAGGGAAGTTTCTCCCACGGACCTCCCGCTGTGGGAGAGATGGCAGAGAAATTCATCCTAAGGTATGTCAACTCTAGCTATGCTTTCCTCATAGCTGGAGTGGAGTATTTTAGGTCAACTTTCTCCCCTAGTGTAGATCTGGCCTAAGAAAAGCATTCTCCTTACTGGAGCTGAGCAATTCCCTGAAACTGCCACTCTGGACTGCTGCAGGGCCACAGCTGAGCACAGGCAACCTGTCTCTTTAGGCAGCACAGAGGAGGAGGCTGCCTGATCTGAATAAAGATGGGACAAGAGATGGAACAAGCTGGGAAAAACAGACTGTGACAAGGACACTCAAGGAAAATGCACAAGGGACAGCAATTTGGATGGTGTGTCTTGAGGGGGAAGACTAGGGCTGAGTAGATAAGGAGAAGAAAACTGATCTGAGGAGCCAACAGGGGGTCAAGTTTTGGTGAATGATCAGAAGAGTCTTGGGTGCATGCTACAGCACACACCCCTCCAAAGCCTGGAATGGAATCCAGGATTCCTGAGTGTCATCATTCCTTTAGTGTCAGACAATATCTGTAGCAAGCCACTGTGTCTCATCTACTTTTAGTACTGGTGTATGTAGAGGGTGACAGCCTACCACAGCTATCATTTGCTCACTTAGCTCAAGAAGCAAATGTATGTGTCATGGACGTATGGGTTCCAACCCTGCTGATAAGCCACATAGATGTCAATATGATACTACATGAGGGAATTTCTATTTGTTCATTTTGCTTTTTTTAAAAACCTAGGAAAATGCACACTACAACATATTTAAGAAACATTATTAAGGTTGCAAAGGGAAGCTCTCAGAACTTAGGCAGTTGCAGAATGACGGTTGCTGAAACACAGATTGAAGTCAAAATTAAACCACTGACTGTGCCTAACTTTACACAGCTAGGACCTTTTTCAGAATATTTAACTTTATAAATCACTTCATATGTTCAAAACACAGCTCCCAAGGCTTCCTTTGCAGCTTAGTGCTCATCACTTTTTCACATCAGATATCAGGATCTCAACATAATACAAAAAAACAAAGAACACACAATTAGTAACCACCGGTGAAAAGACTGGTTTAAGTGACTTGCCCAGCAAAACCCAGGGACGCTTTGGCAGAGGCTGAATCTAATTCCCCATACCCATATTCAAGTGGCTTAAACCTTAAGACCATCATTTCTCACCCTGCATTTCCTTGCCTCATTTACAATACATCTTCCAACACCACTAGTCCTGTAGACACTTCCAATACAATCACTCAAGTAGGCTGATTGCCATTCTGAACCATGCCTGAGAACACCTATACATGTCCATGTTTCGTACTCCAGGTCCTTGCTCGTGTCCCCCACTCCACAATACCAAGTGGCAGCAGATACTGCCTGCCATCTGCAGATGGCTGGGAGCTCCGCTGACCCAGCCTGCACTCTACAATAGTATATACGCCTTCCAGGGAGATCAGCTGATAGCTCCTATATGCCAGTCAACCTACTTGGGTGATGTATATGGAGTGGCAAGCACAGGCATATGCTTTGCAAGGTTCAGAGTCACAGAATCATAGAATGGAGAGGAACTTCAAGAGGTCATCAAGTCCAGTACCCTGCACTCCTGGATGGTCCATGCACCAACTAGACTAGGAGTGAGGATATCTAGACCAGGGAAGGGGAACTTTTTTCACTGGGGGCCAGAGATTCACAAAAAAAATCAGCCATGGACGCTGAGGCTCAGGACTTACCATCAGTGCCAGATCAACTCTTATGGGGGACAGGGCCTACCATATTTTGGGGCCCCCACAGGCTCTCCAGTGCGGCCAAAAATGGGGGGCTTAAGTGGACAGAAGGGGGCAGGATGGAAGGAGGGGTGCAGCGTCTGGGCAGGAAGAGGCAGGGGATTGGGGACACCTCCTGGCCCATCTTAGAGAAGGCAAGTAGCTCTGCATGGCTTTGCACACTACAGGGAAGCACCTTCTGCAAACATCAACCCCCTCTCTGCCTCCCCATTGCTCCCATTGGCTGCAATTCCCCGACAATTCAGAACAGAGCTCAAGCCTGAGACACAAATTAAAAGTAGCATCTACACAGCTGTTTTTAGCGCTGCAGCATCAGCAAAGTCTGCTGACCTAGGCAGAGATTTTCACTGCCACAGACTTCTGCTGCCTGTGTGAATATAGCCTCCATTTTGGGTTTAGACACCTGACTCCCAGTTTTACCTCCACTGTGATTCAAAAAACTCCCACCAAACCAAGAAGCCTAAACTCACTTGATACTGTAGTTTTCTAAGTTCCCCAGGTATCTCAGCGTGTGCATTGCTGCCTCTTTGTAGAAGTTCAGATGACTATTTCCCACCTAACCCCAGACTGATTCATGAACGGGAGAAAGATAGGCATTCTGCTGCCTAAATTGTTTGCAGGGCCTGATCTGGAAGGGATGCTGCAGCTCAGTACATGGACTGTGTATTAAATTATATTATTACTTAAGAATTCCCAGTTATTACACTGAAGTTTTATAGTTTCTTGTCCCAAGATCAAGCCTAGTATTATTAAAATTACTGTACAGCTAAGAACCCCAATATGTACAGTGGCAACACTCACACTTTAAGATCCCTTCTGTATTTGTACATTAATACATTTAGCAAGATCACACAGTAAACTAGCAAGGTATAGTACAGAATGTACATTTGAATATCCATATGCTTGTACTACCTCTTACAGAACCTGAAATGTTAGCCGTTTTCTTCCTCACCATTACCAGTGCCCATCATCTAGGCACTCCCAAGGGCTACATCTCTCTCCCCTTCTGCATACAGACTGGGATACAAATTGTATGTTACACTGACACCACTATACTCAATGGATATTCAGTAAGGGTTTCTCTCCTCTTCCTTAGTTGTATTTACTCGTTGTAGTCATTTTGGGGTGGCCTTCTCCTGTAACTTTAGTATATTAATCATATATGTCACTTTGTCACCATGGCACTCTTGTGGTGCCACATCTGCAGATGTTCCTATCCTAAAATAGCCAAAAGCTGGTATTAGCTCACATTCCTGAGGTTGTTTCATCCTACTATGTACAAACTTCCCTCCCTAAAACACTCAACTCCCAGTTCCCCAAAACTTAGGGGTGACTACTGGGCTATTTATCAGTGCTAAAGTTAATAGATCTCAAGGCTTATGCTAACTGTGGAAGCCAATGTCTTACAGGACACAGGCCTGCAGGCTCCTGGCAATACCAATAAATAAAATAAATGGTAACGCTAACTCTCTGAGCCACCAGGTTTTAAGGCTGCCTACTGGTTCAGGTCCTATTCAAAAATCGAGCCAGAGGAGGAGATGGTATCACCTACTTTATAACTTGCATCCTAGTGGTTAGGACTCATAGCTGGGATGTGGGAAATACAGCATCAATTCCATCCTTTCTGTCAAAGAGGGGGAGAGAAAGTGTTTACTGAGCAACGGGATATTTTGATGTGGGCTCCCTCAGTTTCTCCTGTTGAAGCTATTTGTACTATGGATTAGTAATGAAAGAGCAATTGGAGTAGCATGACTAAACCCAGAGTCTTTCATTTCCTAGTTCAGTGCCCTTATCACTGCACTACAGAATCAATCAATCACGCTTACACACACCATCTCTGGCCCAAAAAAGAGCTGGAAAATGACACTACAGGGAGACCACTGCTCAAATCTCTTCTCCCGCTCTGGCAGAAATGGTGGAATTGAGCTTCGGTTCACTATATCTCAGTTGATTGCTCCAACCCAGGAGAAAGCAAACTCCAGCTTGTCAGACCTTTATACCCAGCCCTCTCGTTTCTGCCGTGGGGCAGGACTGGGGACTTGCTTGGCTTTGTCCATATAGCACTCATGCCAGGAAGCAGAGTTGGGGGCTTGCCTGCCCAGCTTGATGAGCTCCATCTTCCAGGACACAATGACACACTAGGCAGGCACAACCTCACTGTGCTCTTTCTGGAATTAAAACCTGGGTGCCTGATTCCCTCCTGGTCTCCTACAGCCCTAACATCAAGAGCCTCAAAACTGCTCATGGTTGGCACCTGTCCCAGCTAAAGTGCCTCTGCCTATGGCAGGCAGGACCCTAAGAGTCTCCAATACCACCCTTACACAGTCCCCCCACTCCTCAGTAACAGCCCTTATAGAGTCCCCCCATCAAACTTGAAAGTCCTCCTGGCTCATGTCAGTTCACCACACAATTTCCTTACCTAGATGTTACACTCAGGCCAAAAAGTTTGCCCACCCCTGCTCTAACCACTGTGCTAAAAGTAGACACCTCCTCCCCTTCCCATGTTGTGTGGCACAAGTAAAACACCAAAAGCCATTGGACTCTAGGCAGCAGTCTCCTGTCTATGGATCACTACATATCTCATTGGCTGGCTCAGGCAGCTCTCAACCTCACGTGCTGGTTTTGGGAATCACATTTTTAGGCACCTGCGTTTCCCCATATTCACTGTACAGGCCAATTAACTCAGCTCTGTGAGTCAAAGTATCATTCCTGTGGCTTTCTGGGTGGTCTGACACTCAGCGCTGCAACACAAGTCCCTGTGTGGATCCCGCCTTCAGTGTGGCTTTGTATTTGCATAACAGAGACGAGCACATGTGAAAGTCACTTGAACCACGATGGTGGTCAGTGCCCATGTTTGCAATCAGGGTGAATCCATCTTAGTCATCTTACCTTTGAACAAGATGGTAGCTGTTGGCCTGAATCCTGATAGCACAGGCCTGCACACTCAGGGTATGGCTACACTAAGCTGCTTTTACAGACAAGCCTGTGTTGCCACCACCCTGTGGCTAAAAATCAGCCTCCTGGGGGTTCTTACAGCCTTCTTACAGGGGTAAGCACCTGTCAACCACAAACGTTTGAGCACACAAGTGCCAGGGTGGACATAGCCTCCCTGTGGCTCTGTCAATCAAGCGCGCAGCAGCGCAGTGATCAGGCCCCTCCTCCCTGGGAACGCCCCCAGCCAGCGCAGAGGGCACCGAACAGCCCCACGGCTGGTCTCGGTCTGTGCCGCCTCACTTGGCACCATAGTCAGGGCGCAGCCGACAGGGGCAGCGCGGCCAGGCCCTGCCTCGACGCTGGCTTCCGACTGAACCGCCACCCCTCCCCAGGCCCGGCTCGTGGCGCCTTGCCAGACCCCGGCCTTGCGGGGGGAGGGGCGGACTGGCAGGCACTGGCGCGCGCTGACGGACGGTTGCAGGAACTGACGGCGGGGCCGTGGGGGTCGGGCAGTGCGAAACCCGCCTGCCCCGCGCCTGGGCGGGATGGGAGCCGTCGCGCGCCGGCAGCCCGGGCCTGGCCATACTCACCGAGTCCGCCCACCCGAGGCGCGAGATCAGCGGCCCGCTTACTGGACCCTGGACTTTGCCCCTCTCCGGTTTCCCGCGCGCATGCGCTTACTGCTGGTACTAGTCAGGCGGGTCGCTCGCGGTAGGACGGGCTGGGTTGGTTGCATGGGGAGGGGGTGTAGAGATTCGTCGCTACGGAGAGCGGGCCCAGGTGGATGTAGGCCTGGCGCGGGTGTACGGCGCCCCGAGGCTGGTGACAGCGGGGAGCCCCCGGGTGTGTGTGCGGGGGGGGGGAAGGCGGCCGAATCCCAGCGTACCTTTGTGAGCGCGGGGCCCCGGCAGCTTCACTTCACCTGGCGAAGCGCGTGGAACCCGCCCAAGCCCCTCAGAAACCAGGCCAGGCAGTGCTGCTGCTGCAGGCTGGGCCGGGGCAGGGCGGGGACAGTCGCGGGTCCCAAAGGGTACCTTGACAGTCGCCCAAATAACTTTCAGGTGGGAAGGCCAGAGTGTGTATTTGTGTGCCCTGAGCAGGCAGGGAAACGGGAGAGCCCGTGTGGCTGCACTTACTAGCTGTGCACCACGGGTGTCCTGCTCGAGGCAGAAGAGTAACGTGCCGAGTGATATCTCGGTCTCCAGAAAAGCCTGACCGCTTGTGTATTGGCTCAACGCTTGAAGACTCATTCCTGCAAGAGGAGTGGATGCACCCATTTGAGGAATAAGTATGTTAAAAGCGGCCAAATTATTTTGACATGAAGATCATGCATTAAATATCAGACTTGATTGCAAAATCTAGGGAAATTTGACACTCACCTGACCAACCCTCTTCCTTTATCCAGGCTTGAGGCTTCATGGCACAGTTAAAAGGACAACTCATATCTAAATAGCAAATGAGATGTGATTTCCAGATGTTGAATATCTCTCTCTTTAATATGTGCAATGCATTGTGGGATATGACACAGCATCTGTATTTTTATTGTGTTGCTAATAAAGTCTTATTCACATGCATTGCGGCTCTTGACTTACTGATTTTTTCACCAGATTTTAAAAAAAGGCTCTTCTTGCTGTTTTGGTTGCTGACCCCTGAGCTACACCATAATTTCATAACAAGAAGTCTTGTGGCACCTTATAGACTAACAGATATTTTGGAGCATAAGCTTTCGTGGGCAAAGACCCGCTTCATCAGATGCATGAGTTGGGGGGTGGTTTCAGAGGGGTATTTAAAGAGTGGGGTCCCAGTAAAAGGGAGGGCCAGAGCTGACAATGTCTATTCAGCAAGGTGGAAGTGGCCCAATATCAATCGTACTTATCAAAAGAGGAAAAAACAAGTCAGATCAGACATGGGGATGTGAGCCTTTGTCAGAGTCTAATGGGGAGCTATCAATACCCAGGGCAGAGAAGCTGCCTTTGAAAGCTGCGAGCCACTCCCAGTCTCTGTTTAATCCTTGGTTAATGGAGTCAAATTTGCAAATAAATTGCAGCTCAGAGATTTCTCTCTCCATTTGATTTTTGAAATTCTTTGTTTCAGGACTGTCACCTTTAAATCTGCCACTGAGTGTCCAGGGAGACTGAAGTGTTCACCCACAGGCCTCTGTACATTACCATTCCTGATGTCTGATTTATGTTCATTTATACTTTTATGTAGAGACTGTCCAGTTTGGCCAACGTAAATTGCAGTGGGGCATTGCTGACACATTGTCATATATAACATTAGTAGATGTCCAGGTAAAGAAACCCCGATGGTATGGCTCATATGGTATCAACCCTTTTACTGCAACGAAGGGTCCTGTGGCACCTTATAGACTAACAGAAAAGTTCTGAGCATGAGCTTTCGTGAGCACAGACTCACTTCATCAGATGCTGGTCTTGGAAATCTGCAGGGCCAGGTATAAATAAGCCAGAGCAAGGGTGGGGATAACAAGGTTAGCTCAGTCAGCAAGGGTGAGGCTTACTACCGGCAGTTGATCTAGAGGTGTGAACACCAAGGGAGGGGAAGCTGCTTTTGTATTTAGCCAGCCATTCGCAGTCTTTGTTTAAGCCTGAGCTGAGGGTGTCGAATTTGCAGATGAATTGTAGCTCAGAAATTTCTCTTTGGAGTCTGGTCCTGAAATTTCTTTGCTGTAGGATAGCTACTTTTAAATCTGCTACTGTGTGGCCTGGGAGATTGAAGTGCTCTCCTACGGGTTTTTGTATATTGCCATTTCTGATATCTGATTTGTGTGCGTTTATTCTTTTACGTAGAGACTGTCCAGTTTGTCCGATGTATATAGCAGAGGGGCATTGCTGGCACATGATGGCATAAATTATATTGGTAGATATGCAGCTAAATGAACCCACGATGGTGTGGCTGGTCTGGTTAGGTCCTGTAATGGTGTTGCTAGTGTAGATATGTGGGCAGAGCTGGCAACGAGGTTTGTTGCCTGGATGGGTCCCTGAGTTAGAGTGACTGTGGTGCGGTGTATAGTTGCTGGTTAGGATTTGCTTCAGGTTGGCAGGTTGTCTGTGGGCAAGGACTGTGGTGTGTCTGGGATGGAAGCTGGAGGCATGAAGGTAGGCGTAGCTGTCAGTGGGTTTACGGTACAGGGTGGTATTGATGTGGCCATCGTGTATTAGCACCACGGTGTTCAGGAAGTGGATCTCCTGTGTGGACTGTTCCAGGCTGAGGTTGCCAGCTCTGCGCACATATCTACACTAGCAACACCATTACAGGACCTAACCAGATCAGCCACACCATCGTGGGTTCATTCAGCTGCACAATCTACCAATATAATTTATGCCATCATGTGCCAGCAATGCCCCTCTGCTATGTACGTCGGACAAACTGGACAGTCTCTACGTAAAAGAATAAACGCACACAAATCAGATATCAGAAATGGCAATATACAAAAACCCGTAGGAGAGCATTTCAATCTCCCAGGCCACACAGTAGCAGATTTAAAAGTAGCTATCCTACAGCAAAGAAATTTCAGGACCAGACTCCAAAGAGAAATTTCTGAGCTACAATTCATCTGCAAATTCGACACCCTCAGCTCAGGCTTAAACAAAGACTGCGAATGGCTGGCTAAATACAAAAGCAGCTTCCCCTCCCTAGGTATTCACATCTCCAGATCAACTGCTGGTAGTAAGCCTTACCCCTGCTGACTGAGCTAACCTTGTTATCCCCACCCTTGCTCTGGCTTATTTATACCTGGCCCTGAAGATTTCCAAGACCAGCATCTGATGAAGTGAGTCTGTGCTCACGAAAGCTCATGCTCAAAACTTTTCTGTTAGTCTATAAGGTGCCACAGGACCCTTTATTGCTGTTACAGATCCAGATTAACACAGCTACCCCTCTGATACTTAACCCTTTTACTGGGACCCCACTCTTTAAATGCCCCTCTGAAACCACCCTCTGCCACTCATGCATCTGATGAAGTGGGTCTTTGCCCACGAAAGCTTATGCTCCAAAATACCTGTTAGTCTATAAAGTGCCACAAGACTTTTTGTTGTTCTTGAAGCTACAGACTAACACGGCTATCTCTCTGATACTTGTCACCATAACTTCATAGAGGTTTGGGATTGATTTCTCACTCCCATCTTTCACATAGCTGCAGACAAAATTATTTATTCCACTTTTGCCTATGACATTAAGATTTGGGCCTAAGTGAACAATTTATTTTTGGCCACTCTAATGTAGAATATTGTGTGTGAACCAAGGATGGCATTTAGTTTAATACATCACAAAGATATGTTTTGGGTTGGAGATGCTGCTGTAATATTCAGTTGGTATGTCTTGAAAGCAGGAGAGCTACATAAAGTAAATAATTTATTGCCTAATTTAATTGAGCAATAAAAAGTATAACTTCTGATTGCAGACATGGTTATGAAAATGTATGTGCAATGTTAGAACGCATAAGTAAACAGGAGAATGCGATGAGATCTCCATTAATGGAAAACACCTTGTTAAAAATTATAGGTGTAACTCAGTGACTCATGGTGATAGAAACAAAACTAGGCAAAAGTGTATGGAACATGTAAGTGTGTAGATAATGATCCTATAACTCTGTGCATAAGAACAACTCTTTTTTGGATTTTTTAAAATGAAAATACACAAAAGACAATACAAATAGCTTGTAACTTTCTTCATGTAACGAGATCAACTACTATATAGTGCATATCGCAAAATCTGCATTATCATAGAATCATAGGGCTGGAAGTGACCTCAGGAGGTCATCTAGTCCAGCCCCCTGCTTCATGCCAGATGAACCCCAACTAAGCCATCCCAGCCAGGACTTTGTCAAGCTGGGACTTAAAAACCTCTCGGGATGGAGAATCCACCACCTCTCTAGGCAACGCATTCCAGTGCTTCACCACCCTCCTGGTGAAGTAGTTTTTCCCTAATATCCAGCCTGCACCTCTCCCTCTGCAACTTCAAACCATTGCTCCATGTTCTGCCATCTGTCACCCCGAGAACAATTTCTCTCCATCCTCTTTAGAGCACCCCTTCAGGAAGTTGGAGGCTGCTATTAAATCACCCCCGATTATGGTTAACAGGATTTACTTACATATGGTATTGATTTCAAGCCATGGAAATTTTTTTTCATTTTTCTACTTCACACTTTCAAAGGAGGAAAACAATCTAAAGCATGTTTAAGAACTAGCAAATTAGAAATCATTTGAAACAGCTGCAAAAATTCTTTACAAGATGCACGTTCAAAGTTATCTCCTTGGTAGATCCTAGTTCATCTGATTCATTAATATGAGTTCCCCCCAAAGAATACAATTTTATCTTTAATAATGACTATATTTGTAACTGCTTTGACGATTACAATTTAGATAAAGTAACCCTAAGGGAAGTTATATTGAAGCAAACTATTTTTATGAATGCAAAATACAAACATAGTATATTTAATAAAATTATACTACGTTTTCATAAGTGAAGTAACTGCTACTTTGGAAAATGAATTGTCCACAAAATCACAGTGAATGACACATGAACAGAATGCTAAAGATATTTAAGTAACAGAAATTTTAGTCAAGATTCAATATTAGTTCTACCAGCAATTTCATTGCAACAATTGTTACTGGCAGTGATAGCCTGGGGAGAGAGATTTCATGCAACATGATCTTTCCTGCTCAGCTGCATTTCAGGAGAATCACTTACCACACCACTTGCATAATGGGTCTTGAACCTTCTAGATGGTGGAGCTTAACTGATGTCATGTGTTTCTGGCAAACTGGAGTCATCCTATCTCAACTGCTCCAAACCACCAAAAATTGTAATGGTATAGTTTTTTTATGGGAAGAAGGATTCTTTCAAAGATGGGGCTTACTTTCGAAAGAGCAATGTCTAGACTGGTTTTCTTCTTTTGAAAGAAGCTATTTCAGAATAAGAATATGCACATGAGGTGCCAGATATGCAAATATGCACCTTATTTGCATTTCTCCCCTCATTTGCATACCTCTTTCGAAAGAGGAATGCAAGTGTAGACACAGCCAATAAGTTTTTTCGGAAGAGATTTTCTAGAAGCACTTTTTTCAAAAGATCACTGGTGTTGACATAGCTTTGATGATTAGCTCTTTTGTTTATTCCCTCTGAAGTGTCTGTCATTAGCCTCTGTTGGAAGACTGGATACTGGACTGGGTGGATCATTGGTCTGACTCAATGGCTGTGTCTACATTAGCCCCAAACTTCAAAATTGCCATGCAAATGGCCATTTTGAAGTTTACTAATGAAGCGCTGAAATGCATATTCAGCGCTTCATTAGCATGCGGGCAGCCGCGGCACTTCGAAATTGACACGCTTTGCCGCCCTGCAGCTCGTCCCGACGGGGCTCCTTTTCGAAAGGACCCCTCCTACTTCGAAGTCCCCTTATTCCTGTGAGCAGATATGAATAAGGGGACTTCGAAGTAGGCGGGGTCCTTTCGAAAAGGAGCCCCATCGGGACGAGCTGCACGGCGGCGAGGCACGTCAATTTCGAAGTGCCGCGGCCGCCCGCATGCTAATGAAGCGCTGAATATGTATTTTAGCGCTTCATTAGTAAACTTCGAAATGGCCATTTGCATGGCCATTTCGAAGTTTGGGGCTAGTGTAGACACGGCCAATATATCCAGTCTTATGTAGTAAGGGCTATCATTTTAATGATTCTTCAAAGTTGAATGGTTTGTCAATTCTTTTGGTATAAAGTAATATAAACTTGAAATAATTGGTTTTCCCATTGGAAAATGTTGGAAATCAAAGTTTCATGAGTAGTATGAGTTCTGTAATTGGAAGAAGAGTTGAATTAATCTAGCATTCATTTTTTAATATATAGTTACGTTAATTTAATTTTTTCTATCCGTCTGCATAGACTTGAATAATGGAATTATCAAGATAGTGGCTTTCTGATTTTCTGTTAATTGAAATATATTTTAAGTCTTGATCTATCTTGCACTGACATGAGGCAGTTTTGTCCTTAATTTCAAGGGGAGCAGAATCAGGCCTCTGTGATTTACTCCTCTTTTACTCATTACATCTGATTATATGTATTTTCATTCTGGTATATGTGACTTGCCCAGGTCTGTGCAGCAAGCCAGTAGTAGCTGAGCATAGAATCTTATAGGTTCTGTTTCCCAATACTGTGATCTGTGTTTCAAAACAAACACAAATAGGAGAGGAGCACTTGACTGCTGCCAACTTTAATAGGCAGAGAATGAAGAGTGGAGCTGCAGGAACCTTCCTTGCGAAAGCAGAGTTGGCTTAAGAGACATTCCAATTTGCCTTCCCACCTAAAGTATCTTCCATGCCCCCAGATGAGGTTAACAATAAAGGCTTGACCCCCAGCTGTCCAATTTTATGCTCTTACAGAAGCTGCTCTTGAGACTAACAGATACCTTGATGCTGAGACAACAGTGATCCAAGAGAACACATGAAAGATATGTGACATTATGATAGAATACACCCCTGTATTCACACCCTTCACCCTATTGCAATAATTGTTATACAAAGTGTGCCTTGTAAGGTATTGTTCAAAAATTCATAATTTGCTGGTCGGTATCAGTATTTTCCAAATAAAATATGTTGCATTGTGGATGGAATTATCAGATTCCCCTGTATGATGTTAACACATTCCAAATCCCAGTTCTATCTATGCAGAAGTGAGCAAACAGGTTTTTCTTGAGCAAAGGAATACATGGTTGCCTTAATTTGCATTTAAGCAGTAAATATAGTCATCAAACAGAAAGGAAAAAAAAAAGCTCAAACAAGTAGAAAAAAACTGTGGAAGCCATCTTATATAGAAGCCATTTCACGTTTCTTATTTCTGCATGTACACAAGAGCTTGGCCTTTTCCTGACCTATTTGGGAATGGCAGGGAGGATGAGCGAAGTGGAATGCGTTAATGAACTGTTTGGAGTTGGGGCTCTTACTCCCTGATACCTGTTCCTCCTTACTGATAACAGTTTTCTCTCTGAAAATGATTTACGTTTCTCAAACAAATTGCATCTGACGTTGGACTTGTTTGTGTAAGGGTATAAAATACTAGAGTTAGCTGCATCAAGCAGCGTTGCTGGACCTGGTTTTACTGGTTTCCAGTTTGGCTTATATGTTGCCCTATTGAATTTAATAAAGCTGAATGTTAGCCACCTAAACACAGACGTCTTTTGCTTCAACAATAACAAAACCCATCAGGGAATATCCTTTTATACAGTGCTTTTTTTCTAGGAAAAAGGGTGCTGGAACTCTGGGCCCCCCACCAGGCTTAACCAACCTCCATAGCCCCAACCCACTGCCATGCTTAATGCCCCCCAGCCACAGCCAGCCACAGCCTTAACCACCCACGGTCCCATCCTGCTGCCACCTTAAGTCCCTGCCCGCTGTGGCCAAGCTCTAACCCCTCTGCCCTCTCCATGGCCTCAACCCACAGCAGCCTTAACCCACTTCCCCGTTGAGGTCCCCCACCTAGCACAGCCTTTACCCCTTGCCAGGCTTTAATGCTCCCATACCCTGTGGCCAGGCTTTCACCCCCCCAGCCACTGCAGCCTTAAACCCCTGCAGCCCCAAACTGCTGCCAGCCTTAACCCCATGCCCCCCCAGCATCCCCAAACCAGTCCTAACCCCTCCAACTGCCCCCCCAAACAATGATTCACTTACATTTCAAAAGGAGCAACACATGCTGCTGCTCCTTCACCAGCTGCCATATTCTCTTCCACGTGGCTGCGCAGCTCCCCCAGCCCTCTGGCTCCCCCACATTCAGTGCAGCAAGGGCAGCTCCCTAACCCGCTGCACTGAAAGAGCAGGGCTCAATTTAATTGATTTAGTGGCTAGCGCTGGCCATTAAAGCAATTACATTGAATCCTGCTCTTTCATCAGCAGGCAGGGAGCTGAGGCAGAGTAGTGAGAGCTGCAAGTGGCTGCTTAAAGAGCCACATGTGGCTCAGAGCTGCCCAGCTGCCTTTTAAAAATGGCAGCCCTGGGGAAAAATGTGGCAGAATGCAGTTCCACTGCATTCCGCCAGAAAAAAAGCCGTGCTTTTACAGTGAGTGTTTCCTGGTTCTCAGCTGAAAATTATTTTCAAAGAGATAGTGACATAAAAAGGAGGAGAAGAAACTCCATCTCTCCCTAATTGTCATTTTCTTTGCACCTCAGAAGATAAAAGGAAGTAGCCAGTGGATTCCTGATCTGAACAGTTTGGTAGGTAATCGTGCTGGGAGCATTTATTGAAAAATTTTGCTTGAATCTAATGCTAATATAGCTTAAATTAGGCACTAGAATGTGTTTTATCTTTTTTTTTTTGTAACTGTTGCTAACTTGTATACATTATTATTTGTACTCACTTAAAATCTAACTGTGTGGTTAATAAACTTACCGTTTTAGATAATCCAATGTTTTTAAGTTAGTGTCTGGTCAACTTCCTTTCTCATGAAAGTTTGGAGTACATTATTCACTTGACGGTACAACAAACCTAATATATGTGGAATATCTGTGAGAGGGATGGACAGTACCAGGACATACATTTGTGGGGGAATGTCCAGAACTGTGTGTGTTTGTTGGGGCCACCCTGTAATGTAACCAAAAATGACGTAAGCAGGGAATCTATATGGCAGGCTACAGTTACACAAACATATTTGGAAGGGCCCTGCTTACCGGTGGCCAGTTGTGAGAAATTGAAGTTGATACTATAACAGCAAGGCACTGTAAAGCACCCCAGGTTACAAAGCATAGATGATACAGGCCCCCGTTCACATGGATGATAGCCTAGCATGTCACAGACAACAGCTGTTTGCTCTTCACTAGAATTGCCATTTCAATCAGTAAAGTTATACCAAGAAAACTGAACCTCTTTTACCAAAAATCCTGCTCTTCAGCTTCTCTCCAATTCCACAGTGAAATATCAAGCCCATAAGTATAATTTTTTTTAATTTCCTTTCTTGGTTTCCAAAGGAATGTAAGGAAAAACTGAAAGACATGATGAAGGAAAGTTTGATGATAGAAGAGTGCTGCAAGTGCCAATGGCCAACTCTGCTGCTCAGTCTGTTGCTATTGTGGTCATAACGCACAAGGCTTCTTTGATGCAAGCCTGAAATTCTGAGAGAAATCCAGATGAGAACTGTATCCGAGAGGTAGCCGTGTTAGTCTGTATCTTCAAAAACAACACGAAGCCCTGTGGTACCTTATAGACTAACAGATATTTTGGAGCAAAAGCTTTTGTGGGCAAAGACCCGCATTTGTTAGATGAGAACTGAGGACTTACTTTTATTTTGATGGCATATAGAGCACCTGAACAGATGAGGTTGCCCCATTTCCTAAAGGATTCGGTGGTAATGTTAGATCCTTGAGTACAGTAGGGTCTCAGGATTTGCAAACTTAATGTTCGTGAATTCAATTACAGTCATACCCCAAGATACACCCATTCGGGTTATGAGAATTCAAGTTTACAAGGAGTTTGATTTAAAATCCCTACCTTGTCTTACGAGGCATTTCCTTGAATTTACAAGGTCGATTTCAATTTTGTGTGCCTCAGCAGGACGCGGATGCCCTGCAGTGGGAGAAAGGCTGTGGCTCCAGGCAACAGCTACCCACAGCTGCATCCCGCCTGGTGCGTCTCTCTGCAGCACCCAGTGGCAGTTTCCTGGAGCCCCCGGCCCAGCCTTTACTTGTGGCTGATCTGGGTCTCTGCCTCGGCTCTGCAGCGGTGGCGTGCCCCGCCCCAGCCAGCGGCTGCAGGCTCCCAGGTGCTCCTGCGAGACGTGGCTGCTGGGCGCACAGCCCATCCCAGCCCCGCCCCTGCTGCTCGTTCCCTGGGCGGCCAGGGGGACGCTGCTGCCCATTCTGCACAGCTGTGCCTTGGGCGCTGCTTGCCACCTGTGGCGTTCCTTTGCATTTAGCGCCTCGGCCGCTGCTGGCGGGGCCTCTCCGCTGCACAGCCCCGCACGAGCGAGGCATCGCCCCTTGCCAACTGGGGGCCTCCTGTGCCAGCCTAGCTCCCCGTGCAGCCAGCCCCCGACACTGCCCCCTACCCACTTAACCTAAGCTGTGCAGGCCGGGCTGCCTCCCCGTGCCCTACTCTGCCCTGCCTGCCCCCTTGCACCGGCCCCGCTTCTGCAGCTCCCCGGCTTTGCTCCCCCCTCCCAGGCACTCTTCAATTTCCGTTCCCCTGTCTCTGCAGGTAAACAGACATATTGTAGAGTAATTAAGGAAGGGAAAATGCCTTGTTAGGTTGTGTTATGATAACTAATGTTGACTGTTGAAGTAATTGTGTTCATTGTAATGAGATTTGGTGGTGTTTTAGCATAAATGGACATAAATTTTGGGGCTCAGGAACGCATAAATTTTTTTCCCATTGAAATTAATGGTAATTACATTTTCGACTTACAAGAATTTGCCCTAAGAAGAGTTTTTCAGGAACGAATTACCATCGTAAGGTGGGGGAAGACTGTACTTGCGAGCGACCTCTTCCCTGGGCAGGAGTGCCACCAGCCACTGTTTCCCTGGGCAGGAGCACTGGCAGCTGCCGCTTCCCCTGGGGCCCCGGGCAGGAGCACCAGCAGCCACTGCTTCCCTGGGCAGGAGTGCTGGAGGCTGCCGCTTCCCCGGGGCCCCGGGCACCCCTGTATTTGCAAAAAAACAACACGTGCGAGGGGTCTGAACTTGGAACCCTTGCAAATGTTGAGACCTTACTGTATTTACACTCCAGTCCTGTACTACAAGCCTTTCTGCTTACAATCATGTCAAAGACAGAGAACACTGTCTTGTGCCCAGGGTCACCCCAAACAGAATATCTGCTCAGAAAAGGACCACATTATCCTTGGAGGACCTGGTTGTTATCCTCCATTGCACACCAGCCTTCTTTCAGAGGCATCAGTTTGCCAGGATAGTTGACAGCCACATCACCATCACCTTAAGGCTGAACTTCAGAAGTCTCCTTGTCCCCTTCTGCTGGACATGGACAGACATTTCAGACCACAGTTGGGTGCTGGTCACTGTCACCCCAGCTACCCCAGCCAGTTTTTTTCTTAAATTTCCACCCTTTAGGTATGCCAAATTTAATTACTTTATAATCACCATTACTGAACAGTTCAACTATTTGCCTCTTTAAATGGATCCTGTGCTCCAATTAGGGCTAAATCAAGAATTCCCTCTTCCCTTGTAGGTTCTAAGACTAGCTGATCCGAGAAGCAGTCATTTATGGTGTCTAGAAATGTTACCTCTGCATGCAGCCCTGAGGTGACATTTGCACATCAATATAAGTATAGGTGAAAATGCCCATTATTATTGTATTTTCTGGCTTTGTAAACTCTCTGACTTCCCTTAGCATTTCACAGTCCCTCCCTCCATGCTGCTGAGGTGGCCAGTAGTAGATTTCTATTGTTCTATACTTAGGCTGCGTCTACACTACAGTTCTGTTTTGAAAGAACGTCTTTCAAAAGATAACATCGAAAGATGGTCTTTCCAAATGGAGCGTCCACACACACCAGCAGGGACTGAAGGTTTGGTCCGTTCTTTCGAAAGGCCCCCCCGCACAATTTCAAAAGAGGTCCACACACGCCAGGGCACTCTTTCAAAAGAGCAGGGACAGGAAGTACCATGGGCAAGATCGCATGGCGGACAAGCCCTTCTGGGGCCACCGCCCACCATCCCCTTAAAGGGCCCCCCTCCCATTTCTCAGCCTGCACACTCCGAGGGCCAGCAACCCTGTCCCCAGTCAGCGTGAGAGCGAGAGAGAGAGTGAGAGCGAGAGAGACAGTGGAGGTGGCATCCCGGGCCCCCATGTATCTGGAGCAGCGCCCCCCGCTCCATTGCAGCCATGGCCAGTGCCCTAGCCATGGTCCTGACCACCGTGCTGCAGCAGCTCCGGGCAGTCACCACAATAGCTACCCTCCTAGACGCCATCCTCAGGGCATGACTTCCCCAGCCAGTCCCCCTGGGTCATCTGCCACCTGTGGAGCTTCACCATAAGCAGCAACTGGTGGGATTGACTGGTGCTGGAGGACTAGGGCAGTTACCGGTGGCTACAGAACTTTGGGATGACCAAGGGGACATTCCTGGAGCTGTGCCACTGGCTCGCCCCAGTCTTCCAGCACCAAGAGACACACCTAAGGCTGGCGCTCCCCCTGCACAAAAGGGTGGCCACTGCCCTGTGGAAGCTGACCACCCTGGACATTTACTGATCCATCGGCCACCAGTTCAGGGTGGGCAAAGCCACTGTCGGAGCCGTCCTCATCGAGGTAAGCCGTGTCCAGCTCGCACCTAGACTGTATGCGGGGGGCGGGGGACAGCCTGGCGACAGGCACCGTTGGGGAAGGGCGGGCACCCTGGGGACAAGGGTGGGGATGGGGACGGGCAGGCAAGCCACACCCCACTCTACACTCATGAGCACATCCCCCTGTACCCTGCAGGTCATCTGGGCGATCAACAAGATGCTCCTGAGGCAGCTGGTGCATGTCAAGGACCTGGACGACGCCATTCAGGGATCCCAGGAGCTGTGCTTCCCCAACTGCTCTGGGGCCTGGGATGACAACCACATTGCCATCTGGGCCCCGGAGCACAGCCACAGGGCCTACATGAATCACAAGGGCTACCACTCGGTCAACGCCAACGGCTGGTTTGAGGACGTCTACGTGGGCTGGTCCAGCTGCGCCCATGACACAAGGGTCTTCAGGAACTCAGGGCTGGGACATCGTATAGCCGAGGGGACTTTCATTCCCTGGCGGGGGCTCCCCATTGGGGACACGATGATGCCTCCCTTCAGACCTGGCTATGCAGCCATACACTGGGCACACCCAGCCAAGCCAGGACCTTTTTTATGAGCAGCTGAACTGTGCCTGGAACACCGTGGAGCAGGCATTTGGCCGCCTCAAGGGGCATTTTAGATGCCTCTACACCAGGCTGGAGGTGGGCCTCCCCAGCGTCCCAGTGGTGGTCGGGGCCTGCTGCACCCTCCATAACCTGGTGGAGGCAAAACACAAGCCCTATATGCAGGGGTGGGCTGCTGAGACGGGTCGTGGGTACTAACAGTCCCCTGCCGCCCCGTGCCATCAGGCCCAGCAGGATGGGTTACGTGTAAGGAAGGCCCTGTGCCAGGCCTTTGAGCGGGGGCCACGGTAACCCCCCGCACTCTGCACACTTCCCCCCACCCGCACCCTGCACACACATGCACACCCACCTGCACACATGCATAGGGGACACAGGGTAAACCGTAAAAATAAACTGTTTATTATGGAAAAACTGTGCCTCTCATTATCCGGGGGAACTATATACACGTGTGGGGGGAGGGTGAACGGGGAGAGCTATTTACATGGAGTGGGGAAGGTGAACAGGGAGAATTATTTACATGGGAGCAGGGAGGGTGGATGGAGGGCTGGGGTGGAGACCTCACCCCTCCAAGGGGCTCGATGGCTTGGAGCCCAGTCGCCCACGCCCGCCCCTTCCTCCATGTGTCTGGGGGTCCCGCTGGGGCTGGTGGCACAGGGAGGTAGGGGCAGCTCGTGCACGATCCCCACGCCTGTGCCGGGCTTGGCATGGGGGGGGGCTGGGAGCTCAGCCTCCACCTGGCCAGTCCTGGCCAGCAGGGTGTGGGCCAGGTGGATGAGGCTTGCCGGGGGGAGGAAGGGAGGGAGCAGGGCCTCAAGTTCGGCATCCTTGGGGGGGGGTCATTGTGGGGGAGACAGTGGGCTGTGGGATTGGGGTGGGGAGGACTGCTGGGAGGGAGGGGGGTATGCATGGGCGAGGGGGGCGGTAGGGGGTGACAGGGGCTGTGGGTGCGGGAGTGACCTTCGATGGAGCGGCGGCAGGGGCCAGGTGGCCAACTACGGCCTGGGTGAGGGCATCCAAGTTGGACCCCACTTGGTCCCATGGCTGCCATTCCATGGCAAGCCACTCCCGCACGACTCCTGTCAGCTCCCTGAGCGCGGCTGTGTGGGCCATGTCTGCTGCCTCCTCCTTCCCAGCCTGGTGGCGCAGCGGAGGGACCAGCGATGGCCCTGTGCTGGCCCTGTCTGAGGCCTGGGCTGCTCCCCCTCGCCCTCTGTCATAGGGCTCCGCGGGCTCATCGCGGGGCTGATCTGGCTGCTGGCTGCTGGAGCTGTGGAGACAAAAGGGGAGAGTAACGGGCCATTAGTCCTGGTGAGGGACCCCCTGAACTCCTCCCTCCCACCCCATTCTGGGCCCCACGTTTGGGGGACTGGTTCCCTTCCTGGGAGGACTCCCCCTGGTCCCTGGATATCCCCTGGGGTGGGCGTGAGTCCCAGCTGCTGGCTATGGTGCCGGAGGTGCTGTGGCTTCCCCGGGGTGTTGCGGCTGGGAGCTGTGCAAGCAGCAGTGTGGGCTCCCTGCTGCCTGCACGCTCTCAGCTTCCTGCCTGAGGGTTTCTGGGAGCCTGCGTGCTGAAAGGCAACCGGCCGCTGGAGCCATAGAGCTCCGCTTGTGCTGAGAGCAGCACCACTGCCTGCTGGCTGATTGCAGCCACGAAAGAGCAGGCTGCAGAACGTCTAACCTTGCTCTCTTTCGAAATTGTCTTTCAAAAGAGGGCGCTTTTCCCATCCCAGGGGCAGAGGACCAACTTTAAAAGAACAGAGAAGTTCTTTCAAAGTTAATTTCAAAAGAGTGCCATGTCAGTGTAGACGCTCCGCAGCTTCTTTTGAAGGAACTCGGTTTTCCGATCCTAATTTCCAATGTACTTGATAGTGTAGATGCACCCTTACTGTTTAAGCATGGAATTTATATCCATACAGATTCTGTGGCAAAGCTTGATTCATATGAGATACTTGCCTTTACTCAACCATCTCTGCCATTCCTTTATATTTTATATCTTTGTATTATTGTATGCAGTTGTTTGGAAAAGACAGGCAATAATACCGAGGGATTTGATTATTAGAAACACACATAGGTTGATTTATGATGACTGGTCGAACCACACATTGAAGTGATCTGAAGAGAACCACACACTGAACCACACATTAAAGCAGATCTGAAGAGATACCTAGATAGCTTTGTAGGTAGTGCTAGGGAGAAACTGATGGTAGCGTACAGGTGCATACTGATGACACAGGAAAAGGCAGTAGAAAGGTCCTGGAGGTCAAATTTAGGTTTCTGGGTAAGAGTGAAAGGCATCTCTAAATGCACAGATGAGATGATGATGTAGGGAAGAGGGAGTTAGGTTTATTAGGAACTGAAGAACCTTTTGGGAAAGGACTAGCTTGTAAAGGGGAAGGAATAGGTGCCATCATAAACAAAATGGAACCATACTGCTGCCACATAAAATAAAAAAGGTTACAGAAGATTTTTTAAACTAGGGACTGGGGAAAAAGCTGTCAAGTGCAGAGAAGCAAGTCATTCAGATGGAGACATCTCTAGGGATCTTGCAGCAGTGCAGTAAGTGACATGACTAACATACATCATGATTTATTCCCTCTCTCATCTCTAACAAAGTCTCATCATGATTCTTAGGGAACCAGGTTTTTCTGACTTGCATAAACTGCTTCTTATTAAATATTAGGTAACTAGATAAGTAAATGGACTGCTGCTGAAGTCAGCAAAACAAATTTAGAATTACTGCTTCAAGCTGCTTTTGAGATATGGGAAGAAATGGTAATATTAAGAAACCTTGCAAAAGGTGAAAACAATGCCTTTTGGACTACGCTCATCTACAAGTATCTTTGTGGATTTGCTTCAAAATTCCGAGAAAAAGTCTATCCTGGTATAAGATCACACATTGTAAAACTGTAGGTGTATGGTTTAATTCTGGTACAGATAGGGAGAATTGGTGTTGTAGGTCTTGTAATAGAAATCTAGCTTCCTGTATATGAACAGATTAAAAGAAAGCTAAAAATTCTGATTTTAACTGAACTTTGGGTGTTTTAGTATGAATACTTATTTGCTCCTCAATTATCAATCTCAAATTTAAACACTAAAACAGGAATTAAAAGCAAACAACATTGCAAAAATCAAAGTTTATTCAATGTCATAATAATAATATATATTTCTATATTACCTTTCCTCTGAGGATCTCAAAGCACTTTACAATAATCTAAAAAAGCCTCCATCTCAATGCAGTAAGTAAGGAAAATGGAAGGAATGGAAATGTGAAAAGAACATGGCAAATATTTAACAATGCAGGGTCATTATACAAACAACAGTTTGTGAAGAATACATTATCCATTTGAAAATGGAGGAGAAATTTAGGTAAACAGAATGCAACTACATGAGTTGGAATGTGATGAGGACAGTAGGGTTTTTAATACTGCTACTCTTCCAGTGTGTAATGCTTGTTTTAGAGATGGTAAACAATGGTGTCTCTAGGATGGGACATGGGGATGGGTAAGCAGTGTAGTGAGGGGTAGCAGCGATAGAGCTGCATCCCCTGACTCCAACCAGCTTTGTAAGAGGGGAAATGGACAGATGCTCTGGCCAAGAGCCCTCTAAAAATATGTGCTCCACACCCTGCACCTACTCTGCCTGCCTGCCCCCATTCGTACTGGGAAGCAGGATTGGAGCATGGGAGCTTGCCCGAGTCCATCCACCCAGAGCTCCTGTTGGGGAGTGAGGGCAGTGTGGGCGCTTGTCCTGCTCTGTTGATTCAGACCACAAAGCAGGATTGGGGGCTTGGCCTACTCCTTCTACCCAGCAGGATGGGGGCATGGGGAGTACAGTACCTGTATATAAGCATTGTTACTGTTACACTGATACAATCATGGTTTGATACCTACACAAACCTTGCAAAACATAGCACAAAGAGGACAGCACGGTAATAGCAGCTGCTGACATGAAAACGTACAATGGCTATGGTTCTGGAGTAAACAAAATTTTAAGACATGGAGACTGAGGTGGTACATAAGAATGCATGGTGGTAAAATCTTTACAAAACACTTTATAAAGCCTTATATATAGTTCACCAAGGTAACTACTGAATAAACACATTCATGTCATGGTAACTTCAGACTTTCTCCCTGTGTTTATTATATTTGCTTGGTTCTGGATCAGCAGGTAATAGGTTCAAACATAGATACCATAGTGCTAAGGGGACAGTGATGTTAAAATAGCTTCAAGAAGATGATGGAACACACACGCTGGGCACTGTAATGTTGACACCTAGAAGGCATGATCGTGGAATTTCTGTCTCAGTGACACTTTTTTATTACTGTGTTGTGATGTTTTGCATTGCAGCTCACAACACAAACATTTCACTTCATTAAACTCAGGTGAAGTGCTATATACTCATCCTGGCTCAGAGGCTGGGTCACGCTCAGGCATGTTCCAAGCTGGGTTGAGGGCTTGGTAGGTACTGTTTTTCAAATTATCTGAATTAAATCAGTTCTCTTTTTCTCCATTCACATTCTCCTCAAAACAGAGCAAGCCTATGACACTTTTGCAAGACAGCAGTAACAAGGAGTACACCTTACTGTACACCCTACTAGTTTTTATTAGAGCAAATTCAGCCCTAGAACCAATGCATGCACCCACTATTCCCTTCTGTTAGATTCACGTTATACAAGATGTTTGAATTTGCTTCTTATGTGAGCAATTGGCTCCTAGACACCAAACTTAGGAACCCTAGTTTCAATTCTGGCTCCATTTTGATCCACAAAACTCTTGCGAAACCTGGAAGGCACCTAAACTCATTTGGTGCTTGAGATCCAAAAATTCCCCTGGTATCTATGTTTAGGGACTGAGCATGCACAGTGCTGCCTCCCTGCAGGAGTTGGTTATCTATCTTACCCATGCTCCAGAGCAGCAGACCTCAAGCTATGAGCTGTCAGAACACTGGTGTTCCATGAGCTATGGCAAAGTGTTCTGCCATTGAAATTGAGAAATGGTGGACTCTTCTCCATTCTCAGGGAAATAATATTCCTCATAGTTAGTATGATGATATAAAAAAAGATGAAGTGTTCTGCAGAGAGTGCCGTGATGTCCAAGTGTTCCACAACCAGAAAAAGTTTGGGAACCACTGCTCCAGAGGAATTCACAGACTGGAAGAAGATAGGCATTTGGTTGCTTAAGTTACATGCAGGGCCAAGTCCAGTGGGTGGTGCCTGAGTATGCCTCCTGGATTGGGTGCCATTTAATATATGACCAGAGGAGGAAGTGGTGGTGGCCACACCCACATAGTAACATTTAGCCTAGTGCTTAGGGCACTTACAGTGATTATTACAGACTCAGTTGAATTCCCCACCTCTTCAGCAGAGAGAGAGAGAGGATTTGAACATAAAGGTGTTCCACATCTCAGGAACATGTTCCAAACACTTAGCAGTCACATATTATGATAGGGGGTGCTTCTTCATTCTCTCTTGTTGAAGCTGTTCCATTGTGGCTAAGTACTGAAGGTATAAATGGAGTAGGAGGATTAGACCCAAGTTCCAAAGTAGATGCCCTAAGACTGGACTAAAGTATCACCTTTTTGCCCTTTCTTTCTCTTTCTATGACCCAATGACTAATACAGGTTGAACCTCTCTAGTCCAGCGTCACAGGGACCTAACCAGTGTGGAACCAGAGAATTTGCTGCACCACAGGAGGCCTTAGCACATTACCAACATTTCCATTCCTTAATGGGCTCTTAGAAGACATTTAAGGGTGAATTACTGATAAATAATATTATGGAACACTGAGAGCCAGGACTGATAGCTTGTAAACAAACTCTATAGGATCACTGGAAACTTGGCCACACCAAAATAAGCGGTCATCTGGCTTACTAAAATTATGATGGATTATGGATGTTGCCGGACAAGAGAGTGCCAGACTAGAGAGGTTCACCTGTGCAAGTATTTACCCATGGTAGACCAGTTATTAGGTGCATGCACATAAAAGAGAGTATGAGTGTGGCCCAATCATTAGGGAGCTATGTGGGAGGTCTGGTCCGATTGTTCTGCTCCAATCTCTCATCAATAGGAGAGGTTCAGGGAAACCCACACCAGAGTATCCCAAAGTTAGCACACTTTTCTGAGAAATTGGATACACCTTTCTAAATCTTTTCTTCCCTTCTAGAAGGGGGCAGGAATGGAATTTGGGTTTCCCACAGCCTGAGTGAGTGCTCTAACCAGTTAGTTAAAAGTTGTAAAGTGATGGCAGCAGCTACTTATCCCCTGGTATTTTGAGTGGAGCCACACAGCTAATCATTCTTTCAAGACGTGGCTAAGCTGCTTGACTCCAGGAAGCTAGGTTCCCTTTTGTGGCTAGCTCAGCAGAGATGGATATCTCTCTGCTTGCCTGAACTTAGGTACTTATCTGTGGGAAGGGTTATCTGGGCTTAGCATACACACCCACTGGTAGGCATCTCCCTTTTCTTATCTCATGCGGCTCCAGGTCCTGCATGCTGGCTTTTGTGGGTGACATTGTAAGGCACCTCTCTCTCTCTCTTTCTCTCACCCTGGATTGTATTTGGGGAGCCCAGGTATGTAACTTGGTTTTGTGAATCACTTCCTGCGTCTTTTTGGTTTTGTGTGTGGGTTTGTTTTTTTTTAAGGTTTCGAAAAGTTAGGACCTGTCACAGAGTCAGTGTTCCAACATCTAAGTCCCTTCATGATCCAATCCATCATTCCGTATGCATTAGCATAGCAATAATATTGCTAGAGAAAACGATCTTCTTTTTTATTTTAATGTTGGTATAAGGTTGCATTAGTGTTTTGGGGGTTTTTATCATTTGAACAAGAAGTAAATACTAAAAATATTTAAATGAAAAATATGATTTGCTATTTGGAAAAGAATAGGTAACACTAAGCAGGGAAATCATGGGTGGAATAGTGGATCTGCCTATATTAATGAGAACTTTGCCATTTATTATACTGGAGCAAGAATTTTACCCCATGTCTTTGATAAGAAAAAATGTGTCATCAACATACCTAGATAGAATTATATCCTTTGCATTATTGCACATGCACTAAGAGAGAGGCTGTATAATCTAACAGATCACAGGGCTGGGACATCTTAAACCTGGTTTCTGTTAAGAACATGATAATGGCCATACTACAGCAGACCAAAGGTAGATCTAGCTCAGTATCCTGTCTTCCAACAGTGGCCAATGCCAATTGTCCCAGAGGGAATGAACAAAACCAGTAATCATTAAGTGATCCATCCCCTGTCACCCATTCCCAGCTTCTGAAAAACTGGCTAGGGATACTGGCCCTGGTCAGCCTGATTAATCGCCATAGATGGATTTATTGAGTTATTTTTTTAACACTGTTAGAGTCATGGCCTTCACGACATCTTCTGGAAGGGAGTTCCAGAGGTTGACTGTGTGTAGTGTGAAGGAATACTTCCTGTTGTTTGTTTTAAACCTGTTGCGTATTAATTTTATTTGGTGACCTCTCATTCTTGTCTTATGAGAAGGAGTAAATAACACTTCCTTATCTACTTTCTCTACACCAGTCATGATCATTATAGAACTCTACTATATCCCCCCTTAGTTTCTTTTCCAAGCAGCAAAGTCTCAGCCTTACTAATCTCTCTTTTTACGGGAGCTCTTCTATAACCCTAGTATTTTTTGTTGCCCTTTTCTGAATCTTTTCCAATACATATTTATTTTTAGATGGGGGAGAACAACATGTGTACCTGTTATTCAAGATACAGGTGTACCATGGATTTATATAGCGGCAATATGATATTTTTTGTCTTATACATGCCTTTCTTAAAGATTCTCAACATTCTGTTTGCTTTTTTAACTGCTGCTGCACACTGAATGGATGTTTTCAGAGAACTCTCCATAATGATTCTAAGATCTCTCTTGAGTGCTAACAGCTAATTTAGACCCTAACATTTTATATGTATAGTTGGGATTATGCTTTCTAATATGCGTTACATTTATCAACATTAAATTTAATCTGCATTTTCATTGTCCAGTCATCCAGTTCTGAGGGATCCTTTTGTGGCTCTTAGGAGTGTGCCTGGGACTTAATTATCTTGAATAGTTTTGTGTGTTCTGTACATTTTGCCATCTCAGGCTATGTCTACACTACAGCGATCTTTCAAAAGATGATCTTCTGGAAGAGTCCTTTGGAAAAAGAGTGCATCCACACGCAAAAAAGCAGTTTGAAAGACAGATCCACTCTTTCAATAGCAAGTGTCCACACAGTCCCCACTCTTTTGAAAGAACAGGCCAGGGATGAAAAAGTCCAGCACCAAGAGGTCTACTTTTTTTAAAAATGGCCCATGGAGTGTCTACATGTCCTCTTTTTCAGAAGAACCTTTTGAAAGGAGGCGCTCTTCATGATCTGGGAGCAGAAGAAGGTTTGCAGAAGAAGAGATGCATTCTTTCAATTTCAGACCGAAAGCGCATTTTGTGTATGGACGCTCCACGTGTTCTTTCAAAAAAGGGCCTCAGTTTCTAAAAGAACTTGCTAGTGTAGATGCGGCCTCACTGTTTACCCCTCTTTCCAGATTGTTCATTAGTATGTTGAATAGTACTCATCCCAATATAGATCCCTGTAGCACACCCCTATTTACCTCTCCATTACGAAAACTTACTGTTCGTACCTACCCTTTCTTTTATATCTTTTAACCAGTTACCAATCCATGAGAAGTCTTTTATTTTGCTTAAAAGATTTTGGTGAGGAACCAAGGCTTTCTGAAAATCTAAGTATAGTATATCCATTGGACACTTCTTGTCCACATGCGTGTTAGCCCCCTCAAAGAATTCTAATAGATTGGTGAGGCATGATTTTCCTTTACAAAAACCATGTTGACTCTTCCCCAATGAATTACATTCATCTATTTGTCTGGCAGTATTGTTCTTTACTAAAATTTCAACCAGTTTGTCTGGTACGGAAGGCAGCTTTACTAGCCTGTTTTTTCCAGAATTGCTTATGGAGTTCTTTTTAAAAATTGGCATCACATTAATTGTCTTCTAGGCTATGTCTACACTAGCCCCAAACTTTGAAATGGCCACGCAAATGGCCATTTTGAAGTTTACTAATGAAGTGCTGAAATGCATATTCAGCGCTTCATTAGCATGCGGGCGGCCGCGGCACTTCGAAATTGATGCGCCTCGCCACCATGCGGCTCATCCCGACGGGGCTCCTTTTCAAAAGGACCCCGCCTACTTCGAAGTCCCTTTATTCAGCTCATGGGAATAAGGGGACTTCGAACTAGGCAGGGTCCTTTCGAAAAGGAGCCCTGTCGGGACGAGCCGCGTGGTGGCGAGGCGCATCAATTTCAAAGTGCCGCGGCCGCCCGCATGCTAATGAAGCACTGAATATGCATTTCAGCACTTCATTAGTAAACTTCGAAATGGCCATGCAAATGGCCATTTCGAAGTTTGGGGCTAGTGTAGACACGGCCCTAGTCATTTGGTACAGAAGTTGATTTGAATGATAGATTACAGACCCAACAGCTTCCCCCCAGCCTTTAGCTTAAAAGCTGTTCTATGTTGTTGTTGTTTTTTTATTTTAAGTGCCACCAATCTGGTTCATTTTGGTTTAGGTGGAGTACATCCTTCCTGCATAGGCTCCCCCTCCCCCCCAAAATTTCCCAAGTTGCTAATAAATCTAAAGCTCTCCTCCCTACAGCATCATCTCATCCATGCTTTGGGGCCCTGAAGTTCTGCCTGTCTACCTGGCCCTGCACAAGGAAGTGAAATAATTTTGGAGAATTCTACCAAGGAGGTCCTAGATTTCAATCTCTTACCCAATAGCCTAAATTTGGCCCCCAAAACCTCTCTTTTTATCCTTCCCTATGTCGTTGGTACCTGTATATACCATGACCACTACACATAAGTCTATCTGAATGTCTCAAGAGATCTGCAACCTTTGAACCAGGCAGGCAAGTCGCCATGTAGTTCTCCCAGTCATAACAAACCCAGCTGTCTATGCTTCTATGAGTGAATCCTCCACTACTAATACCTATTTCATCCTAACAACTCAGCTTCTTTCCACCAGAGACATTTTTTTCCGTGCAAGAGGATATGATGACATCATCTGTAAAGAGAGTCTTAACTGTATGAGATTGTTTACCTCCACTCTTGTTGGATGATATTTTTCCCTGAAATGTTCATCCTTCTCAACAGCAAAGAGGTTGTCTTACTAGAGGTGGAACTATTCTGTTGTGTCCTGGAAAGTCTCATTTGTGTACTTCTCTGCTTCACTTAACTCTTCCAGTTCAGCCACTCTGGTCTCCAAAGCCCACGCATGGCTTCTGAGGGCCAGGAGCTCCTTGCACCAAATGCACATGTATACCACCTCCCCCATGGCAAGTAATCATACATGCTACATTGGGTGCAATAAATTGGATAGCTGCCACACTGTTGCTGGGCTTCTGCCTGCATTCTGTTTTCACTCCTAATATTCTTGGAGGTCATCATTGTTTTGATAATATTTTTCCCCCCAAATCTGCAGCACACTTGTTATGTGATTTTGTCACACTGTGCCTCAGTTTCTCACCTCTGTAGTGTGAAGATAAGCATATTGACCTACTTTGTAAAGTACTTTGAGAACCATTGGTAGGCAGTATTATATTGTTCTATTACTGTTGCAGAAATTAAAAAGCCCATTGTAGAGTGGTTTGCATTTATCATTTGTACATTATATAGCTATGTAAATTAGAGATGATAAATAGACCTAGGTTTGAGCAATTCTATTATTAGCCTTTGGGTGCTGCACAGGGAAAAAGGAAAGTGGGGGAGGGTTTAAACTTAAGGCTATGTCTACACTACAGTGATCTGTTGACAGAAGTTATTGTCAGAAGAGATCTTCTGACAAAACTTCTGTCAACAGATCACGTCTACACACACAAGTGGATCGAAAGAGCAATCTGCTCTGTCGACAGAGGGTGGCCAGACTTCCTGGCTGCTCTCTTGACAGAATGGCCAACCAGAAGCTCAGCAAACAGGGCTGCCTGGTGAACTGGAAGCCCTGTCTGTCTACAGTGGGGCCCCCCGGAGCATCTACACGGCTTTTTTGTCTACAGAAACTGTTGTCAAAGGTGTTATTCTTCATCACAGAGAGGCAGAATGCTGTCAGCAGAGGTGCTGAATTTTGTTGTCAGACTTGAAAAAATGCATTTTGTGTGAAGACGCACCATGAGTTTTATCAACAAAACTCTGGTTTTGTCGACAAAACTCTCTAGATGTAGACTAAGTGGTCAAAAATGAGGGAAAAAAGAATATATGGAGGGATTTTACCAAAATGTTTCCATCTTCCTTTTGATTTGACTTGCTAGCATATTTTTCTTCATGACCCACTGGGTGAATTTCCTCGTCATTTTAACGCTGTCCAAAAGCATTGTTTTATAATGATTTACTTGTTGTCAATGAATATTGCATCAATACCCCAGGCTGTCTGCATGGAGAGTGATGATAGAACAAAACTTTTACTCCCTGGCCTAAAGTGCTAAAGGGTTGAGTGTCTTTGAGAGCACCGAATATATTTTTCCTCTGACCAGGGTGACTGAAAGAGATATATTCCCTAGCACTACATATGAATTATAGAATCACAGAACACGAGAACTGGAAGGAAACCTTGAGGGGTCATTGAGTCCAGACTCCCTGTTCTCACAGCAGAACCAAGCACTGTCTAGACCATGCCTGACAGGTATCTGTCTAATCTGCTCTTAAATATCTCCAATGGTGGAGATTCTGTAACTTCTCTAGGCAATTTATTCCAATGTTTTGCCACCGGACAGTCAGGTAGGTTTTCCTAATGTCCAACCTCATCCTCCCTTACCGCAGTTTAAGCCAATTGCTGCTTGTCCTGCCCTCAGAGGCCAAGCAGAACAATTTTTGTCTCTCTTCCTTGTAACCCTCTTTGAGGTACCTGAAAACCGCTATCCTGTCCCCTCTAAGTCTTCTCTTTTCTAAACTAAACAAACCCAGTTCTTTTTGTCTTCCCTCAGGGCTCATGTTCTCTGGATCTTTAATCATTCTTGTCGCTCTTCTCTGGATCTTCTCCAAGTTCTCCAGGTCTCTCTTGCAATGTGGTGTCCAGAAGTGGACACAGTACTCCATTTGAGGCCCAATGAGTGCAGAGTAGAGCAGAAGAATGACTTCCCATGTCTTGCTCTCAACACTCTTGTGAATGTGAGTGAACCATTTAAATATCCAAGAGGTACATAGTACACCGGGTGAGAGAACAATTTTCTGTATCAAAAAGAAAATTAGAAAGTTTCAGAGGTTTGGTGAAACATCCAGTGTTTCCTGAAATGGTTTGAAGAGTTGTCAGCCTCCCCAGAACGTTATGGCTCCTCACTTTTAACCCTATTGTTTGTGCCTCAGGAGAGGACCAAGGAAAAGAACCGGGAATATATTCTCTGGTGCCAGTTGCTTCGAATAGCAAAGGCAGGGGAAGACTGAGAAATACCCTTATGCACAGACTGAGACTAGTTGTTTATAGGGTGAAACTGAAATTCACGTTATAATCTTTCCCTTTAAGACACTAGACCAATCTCAAGGGACAGCCTGGGGACTGGACACATTATATAACCTAGGAGTTTCGCAAGGCGTGACATGCACAGAGCGGCATTTCACAGCGAGGGTTCGCCCCTCGGCTCGGCGCGGCAGAACTTCCCCTCCCCTCTTTTCCTGCAAACACGCAGCGAACGCTAAGCGAGGACAGAAGGTCACGGGACGATCTGTGTGTGAGAAGGGCAGCGTGCAAGGATCGCCCCCTCCTGCCCCTCAGAGCTGCTCAAGCTCTTGGAGGAGAGAAGCAGGAGGAGGCGTTGGCTTCAAAGGACTATTGGGAGCCTCCTCCACTTACAGTGTGAGGAAGTGACGCTTTTAGTCAGCCCCAGCGAGAAAGGAGCAAAGTTTTTGTTAATTGTTTCATCTTCGTTCCCCCACTTCTCGGAGTAGCAGAGCTGGGGACAGAACTGCCTGCAGCTTCCAAGGTAAGCAAACAAATTCCGTCCTCCGCCCTCTCTGCTGCAGTAGCTTTATTTGGGGTATTGATTGATTTCCGTATCAGTGGCATTGTTTTCTTTCTTTTTTTTTTTTTAAATCCGTGGGTTGATCTGTGGTTATTCTGGGGGGCGAGACGAGCTGAAAAGAGCTTAGAAAGGGAGAGCTGCAGTTAAGTTTCCGTCGATGTGGCCTTGCCACCCCACCTCCATCTCGGCCTTGCCAAATGACAGGAGCAGCTGACTTTGCTCTTTTTGGGGCCCACGCGCTTGCAGGGCGGAGTATAGCAGCAGAAAGTGCAATGGGACAAGTTCCTTTCTTCGTGGGGAAACAACTTCTGTTTCTTCTCTTTGGAAACAGTAACGATCAGGTTCCTTTAAAACACATTTTAAGAGAAGGTCCTTCAAAGCTATTTGCTCTATTTTTTTGTAAGCCAAGGCCACATTCAAGCTCTAAATATATTGTGTTTTCAGTGTACTTAAGAAACTGCCTCTGGAATGCGTTTCCTCCTGTTAGCATTTCCATATGATCAGTATCTGATCTCAGTGCAAGATTTTTTTATTGTTCCTTGTTTATTAGCCCTTTGTGCAATGTGTAAAGTGTGGAAAAAGTGCTTAATCTTTAAGACTTCTGTACATGTGGGAAGGAAGCCAACTGATTTTTTTTTATGCAAGTATTGAATTAAACAGAAAGGAACTCTTGATTTTCAAAGATCATAAACATCCTTTGAGGTTTTGTTTTTGATTTTTTAAAAATATATTCTCCTGTTTTTGACAATTTTGCATTCTAAATTATGCAGTTCTTCATCTTGCTGCAATTGTAAAGGACTGATATTTTGCAGTTTACTAATAAAAGCTGACACTACACCCACACACATCTGTGAATGTCTTATATAATACAAGCCCTTTATTCTAATTCACTTTAAACAAAGATTAATTTTTGCTTAATGAACCCTTTCCAGGTTGCAAGCCTACAGGAATTGTTCCACACTGCAATTTATAGATCGATTTGGCATTTGTTTTTAAAACAACTATTTGAAAAAAATATATAATAGACAGGATAAGTTGATTAAGTCCAGGTTTACTGGTTTGTAGGCAGTGCAAAGGTTCTCTGCGTCACGGCAGCGAGCAGATAGCAAAGGGAGGAGAAGACTGAGAAATGTCCTCATGCAGAGACTGAGATTAGTTGTTTATAGGGTGATACTGCAGTTCATAGAAGTCAAGCTTCATGACAGTGTATAATTACAATGTGACTGCATAGGAAGGCATTGTTGGAACTAGTGTGCATACACTTCTGTATTGTGCAAGACTTCTGTATTGAACCCAAAGTGAATTTGCATTGCAAATAATAAAAAGAGAATTTAGCCATTACCGAGCTGCTAAATTCCTTTTTGGTTTTTGACCTCAAGTCATAATGATCCCTCTCTGAAATATTATCAAACACCTTGGAATTAAAAGATGAAGAAAATGAATCTGTTTTCATTGCCTCCTCACCCGCCCCCGAAAAATAAAAATAAATACATGGGAGAAGGGAGGTTTTGTAAAAGAAATTGGTGCCACTAGTCCTAGATTTGATGTACTCCACACAGAGGCTGTGTTTATACTTGCATTTCTCTTTTGAAAGAGGCATGCAAATGAGGGAAATTGAAATTCCAAATGAGGTGTAGATTTACACATTGGGGGCCTCATTTGCATATTCTTTCAAAAGAAGAAAATCAGTGTAGACGCAGCTCTTTTGAAAGTAAACCCCATCTTTGAAAGAACTCTTCTTCCCTTTTTTTATGGGAAGACGGGTTCTTTCAATGATGAGGTTTGCTTACAAAAGAGCTGCATGTACACAGTTTTTCTTCTTTCATAAGAAGCTCTTTTGAAAGAATATACAAATGAGGTCCCAGATATGTAAATTGCACCTCATTTGCATTTTCAATTTCCCTCATTTGCATGCCTCTTTCGGAAAAGGAATGCAAGTGTAGGCGCAGCCAGAATATGCCTGTAATATCTGAACTTGTAAAAGATTTTGAAAGCTTGGTGAACCTGTTGACTTGCATTCTGACAATTCAGTAGGTACTAAGCAGTCAGTTCTTGTAATAGGTTGGTGGATTTTGTGTAGACATGCAATTGTGACTCTAGTCAGGGCCTTGCCTCTTGCATACTGGGTGAGGAGAAACAAGTGCATTAAAATTAAAAAGTGCATGCAATTCAGCTATCCTGTTGTGTGTGAGAGGGCAAGGTGAAGAAGGTAGTTTGCATAAGAACATAAAAATGGCATACTGAGTCAGACCAAAAGTCCCATCTAGCTCAGTATCTTGTCTTCTGATAGTGGCCAGTGCTGGGTGCCTCAGAAGGAATGAAGAAAATATGTAATCATAAAATAATCCATTCCCCTGCCATTTATTCCCAGCCTCTTGAAGAAACTAGGGATACCTTCCCTGCCCATCCTTGCTAAGAGCCATTGATAGAACTATCCTACGTGAATTTATCTAGTTCTTTTTCAATCATGTTTTAGTCTTGACCTTCACAACATCCTCTGAAAAACAGTTCTACGGGATGATTGTGCATTGTGTGAAGGAATGCTTCTTAAACATTTTGTTTTAAACCTGCTGCCTATTAATTTCATGTGGTGACCCCCAGTTCTTGGTTTATGAGATGTAAATAGCACTTCCTTATCTACACTAGTCATGATTTTATAGACCTCAGTCATCAGGACTGTCCCAAGAGGGGGAAGTCTGGGGTAAACCCTCCCTGAACAGTCTGGTTGGGGATTACCTGAGATGGGGTGCAGGCCATGGACAGCATCATCAGCGGGTTGCATCCCCTCAGCCTTCCCCACTCCAACCATGCAGCATGAACAGCAGCCTGCTCCACTTTGCCACAGTCTCCCATCATGCTGAGCAGGCTGCTACTCGAGACATATGGTGAGTGAGGTGTGAGGTGGGGAGGCAGTTCTCAGCTGCCACCACCTGCTCCCAATGCCTGCACCCTGCCCAAGATAACCCTCCCCACTGCGTCCGTAGGATGGCTGTGGCAGCCACCTTGTGGCCCCCAAAAGCACAGGGCCTGGGACAGCTGCCCCAGCTCCTTCTACAGATGGGATGGCTCTGTCAATCATATCCCTCTTTTGGCATCTCTTTTTCCAGATGAAAACTCCCAGTTTTATTAATCTTTAATCTTTCCTCATACAGAAGCTGTTTCATACCCCTAATTATTTTTGTTGCCTTTTTCTGAACTTTTTACAATTCCAAATATTTTTAGATGGGGTGACCAAATCTGCATTCAGTATTCAACATATGGGAATAGCAGGAATTTATATAGAGACAATATGATAGTTTCTGTCACGTTATCTGTCCCATCATGTTCTGCCACAAGAAGTAAAAGCTTTAGAAGAGGAGTGTGATAAAGACACAATGTTCCCAACTCTGGTGATTTTATTGTGAGTCTGCCAATATACAGTGTTGTTCTTAAAAGCCTAGACCCAGGAATCTTTGGATGATGGAGGAGCAGTTTCTATTATTACTACAATTATTTATTATTTAGCATATGCATAAAAATAATTTTAGCCTTCCTGTAGGCAGACAAGCTTGAAAACCTGACCTAAGTATACTATAAAAAAGGTATAAAAAAGGGGGGTAAGTAACCCCCCCCCAAATTTACTATTTAAAAAAAAACCTCATGATTTAAAGATATTTCATGGTTATTGAAGCGGCAAAAGTCAAGTTGTTTTTAAAAACTCGAATTTGGCAGTAGTGGAAGAGCCAGGGCTAGTCTGATTCATACTGCAATCTTGGCAATTTTTTGGAAAATTAGAACTTAAGAGCAATGTAGATTTTCTTTTCAATAATAGATTTTAAATGTTTGTTTTTTCTCTAGTTAATTGGCTCATATGTAGAGCAAGAAATTGGGAGATAGAATTTTTGTGCTCCGTTCCAGAGTGCCACTGACTTGTTGTAAGTCTCTTTGACTAAGATTTTTGGAATGTGGTATGTAATTTTTGGATGTGTAAGTTCATAAGCGCTTAACTCGAGATGCCATAAAGGTGCAGAGATACTGAGTATCCATAGCTGCCAGTGATTTCACTTGTAGGTCTGAGTGCTTGCCACTTACGAAATCAGGTACGGTGTGTCTCAAGCACTCAGCAATTGGAGCATCTAAGCCCCCTAGTTAGTTCTGAAAAAAATGGCATTAAATTCTTCCTCACTTTCCTCAGCTATGAAATGAGGATAATGCCGTCTTAATTTTTAGTTCCTGTGAAACTTAATTTTTGCTTTAAAAGTGTTTTGAGACCCTCCAGGTAAAAGGAACTATAGAAATGACGAGTGTTATTTTATGTCTTGGAGGTTTGGGACATACTTCAACTCCATTGGAAACGCAATTCTTTTGAGGTGTTTATACACCTCAATTTATTACTGACAGTGCATATAAAAGTATACATAGTTATCGTGAACAAAGAGCATTGAGTTTGTTTGTTTGAAGCATAAATTATCTTGAGCTTTTCAAATTACCTAAACCATAGTATATAGGTCAAATGGGAAGCCCACTAATGTCGCCAGTGTTTGTTCCATGAACCACCAGTATATTAAAATAAGATATTTAATCAGTGCACTATTGACCCATTATGTACTTCTGCATTTATCTTCATCCTTCTTCAGTCTGACTGAAGTGACACCATAATCGCATGTTCTGACATCAAATTATTTCCAGAAAGAAAGCTAATGAAATCTTTACTAATGTTTATTTCTTTGGGTGCTTTGTGTTTATAATGCAGAAAGATCTGCTCTCAGTGAAATCTTTTGTTTTCTTACAACTCACATGAAAGACGTTATAGGCTTTGTTCCTGCAAGCCCTTAGCCAGATAAGCAGCTATATTCCCACAAATTCTCTCATGATATTCAATGAGATGACTCATAGATATATAGTTACAAGCAGAAATGTGTGCAAGATTGGGAGGTTAGGCCCTGCTCCTTCAGACATTTAACTATCTGCTTTACTTTACATGACTGTTGTCTCTTGGAGGGAATGGAATTTCCCACATGCATAAAATTGTCTCAGGGTGATGGTTATGCATGTGCATAAATCTTTATAGAATCAGGAACTAGATTTGACTGCACAGCAGCGCTGGAACAATTTGTACAGTGGGGGTGGTCAGAGCCATTGACCCAATTGTAAAGCAGGGGTCAGTGGTACAGAAACTGATTTTCATTGGCACACAAGGTAGGGGCTCAGCCCTGCCCCTCCTCCCCCACGTAGGCAGGAGGTTGCTCAAAGCCATGCCACCTGTGGATTAACAAAAAGACTTGCTAATGCTACCAACCCACCACCATCTATGTTTATTTATTAATGAAGCTGTTGTAAGTGGGACTATTAGTGACTTCAAAAAAGTCTCACTCGCACTGTACATAGAGATCAAAAGGTCAGAGTTCAGCACTCTGCCTCTTGAAGGTTGCTGACCCCTGCCGTAAACCCTGCACATATGGAAATCAGTTAATGCCAGGAGGAGTGGCAGCAACCTCAGAACCCCTAGTTCCAGGACCTCTGTTGCTATATATGAAAACAGGAGGGTTTTTTATATTGATTTGAATAGGATGGTTCAAGGATGTAATTGTCTGTTTTAGATTTTCTAGGATGGTTTAAGAAACGTTTCGAAAGATTATGCTTTTTATATTAAATTTTATTGAACTTTATTATGACGATATTGGGGTGGGGGTGAGGAATATATAGCCAGCTTTTTCAGAGTTCATTACCTGAAACTCTTCTCGTTCCCAAGATGGAAAAACTCCAAACACTTGGTTGTTTTTTTAATACCAGTCAATGCTTATTGTGTTTGAACTACGTTACTTTTTTTTTTTTTTTTTTTTACTTCCAATAGACGTCTGTTCCATAATATCTTTTTTTTTTTTTTTTCCCCCTAAAACTGATCAAATCAGAAAATGTTAGAGTAAAATGATTTCTGGATAGGGTAAACTCTGAAATGTTTTTTTTATATCTTGTTTCTTTTTTAACCTTTTTTTTTTTTTTTTTTTTTTTTTTTGCTGTATTTATTGTGACAAAAAATTGTTGAGTCTATGAAATTAAAATACACAATCAAATGTCTGCCTCAGCCTTGCTGTACACCGACCAGGAGCTCTTTGAGAAAAGCCCATGCTCCAACTCCAAGCCCCCCCCTTCCCACAATCAGCACCTCATCCTGCATCCAAACCCCTCATCCCCAATCCCACCCATCACAGAGCCCATACCCAACCTGGAGCCTTCACTCTCCCAACCCTTCTTCCCACCCTCAGAGCCCCTTCCCACACCCTGAAGCCCTTATTCTTGGCTCTAACCCAGGGCCCTCATTCTCTCCTGCACACCAATCCCCTGTCTTAACCTGCAGCCCCTTCCTGCACTCCTCATCCCTTGGCCGCACCCCCAAACCTAGAGCCTCTTCATGCACTCCAAACTGCTCATCCCTACCCATACCTCAAAGCCAGGACCCCCAGCCCAGAGCCCTCACTACCTCCCACATCCTAATGCCCTTGCCTCAGCCTGCAGACTCTCTCCACATTTGGAATCCCTTGGCTGCATCCCCTATCCCAGAACCCCCTTGTGCATTCCAAACCCCTCATCTCCAGAGCCTGCAACCACAGCCAGAGCCTCACCATCTCCCACACCCTATCTCCTGCCCCAGCCCACTGAAAGGGAGTGCAGGTGGAGGAAAGTGAACCACTGAGGGATGGGGAATGTAGTGGGTATGGGGGTGAGGCTTTGGGAGGGGATGCAGTTAGAAAGTTTTCAGGTCTGCAGGAGACATACCAGGGTGTTGATTCACCTTTTGACTCAGCAGTGCCCGCCAGTCATGCCTGGGCTAGAGCTCTCCAAGCACATGGACTAAGGGTATAATAGGGCTCTCTCAAGTTCACAGCCATGAAAAATGTGTCAGGCCATGAAATCTGGTCTCCCTCCATGAAATCTGATCTGTTGTGAGTTTTCTACTGTGCTATACCTCTACTACACAGATTTCACAGGAGATCCAACATTTCTCACATTTGGGGTCCTGATCCAAAAGAGTTGCAGGGGAGTCACTAGGTTACTGTAGGAAAGGTCACAGTAGCACAGAAGGATGATATGCTATGATATTGCCACTCTTATTTCTGGTTGCCTTCCAAGCTGAGCGGCTGGAGAGTAGCAGCTGTAGACTCAATGCCCAGCTCTAATACAGCACCCTGCCGGCAGTGGCACTGAAATAAGGGTGGCAGTATCATACCAGGCCATCCTTCTGTGCTGCTGCCTTCACAGCTGGGCAGCCAGCAAGTGGCGGCTACTGACTGAGAGCCCAGTTCTCTGGACAGAAGTGCCAAAGTAAAGGCTGACATAGTACACCATGCCATCATTACCTCTGTGCTGCTGCTGGTGACAGCTCTGCCTTCAGAGAGGTCTGGTAGCCAGCAGATACTGCCCTCCAACAGCCCTGCTTTGAAGGCAGCACTATCATCAGCTGCACAGAAGTAAGTGTAGCAATACACCCACTGTTAGGTTGAGACAGAATTACAGAACTTGTCAGAAGATGGACTGGTCTGCAATGCTCTACCCCCTCCACTTCTATCATTGGTTGTGTAGTTATGACAGGGTGGTGGAGTAAAGATAAGGTTTTATTTTAACGATATAAACAATATGATACAACACAGTAACTGAAATAGGACTCCCTAAAACATAAAGAATACACTAAATAACAGCTCAGATGTTAGTGTAGTTAAACCCTCAAAGGAATTTCAGAGAAGAGATGAATCAGACAGTACCATTTCCCAGGCAAAAGGAGAGTTCAGGGATTAGCCTTCAGGGATGTTCCAGACTGGAGACAGGAACTGTCGAGCAAGGGTGTGATCTTCCTCCATCTTCTTTCTTCTACACTTGACCTGCCATCCTGTGTGGGCAATGTCTGGAGGAAATGATCTTCCGGGAAGTGTGTGAGTGTATATGAAGTCTTTTCAACAAGAAATAAAATAAGACAAACTAAAATGGAGTGACCTACAAGGCCTAGCAGTATTCTGATTGCTGCCCTAGCTATCAGCTGGCCTCTCTCCAGCTGTCAGACTGGCCTATGAGGCCTAGCAGCATTCAGCTGTCGCCCTCGCTGCCAGCTCTGACAGGGGGCACTAGAGAGTGCAGCAGAGGAAGCAACAAAAATTGAGGACCTGAAGGGCAGGCTCTGCCCCTTTATATATCCTCTTGTCTCTGGGCAGACAAAGGTCAACTCCCCACCCTCATTTTCACACCTTAATTTTCCGCCTTGCTTGGGGGAAGATGAGTTCACGTCCACCACCATCTTTCAAAATGGAAACCATACAGGCAATCCATTTTGAACACAGAATACAATATGGAGTCTATTTGAAGAAATCGCACAAAAGCTATAACATTCCAACCTAACTCTAACGGCACCCCCCTACAATCATCTTGTGACCCCTCCAGAAAGTCCTTTTTTGATCATGACCCCTGCTGTTACACCACCATGAAATTTCAGATTTGAATAGTTGAAATCATGAAATTTTATTACACTAAAATTGACCAATATGGACCATGAATTTGGCAGGGCCGTAGGTATAAAACAGAACACAGTGGGTTTGCCGCTTGTCACTAGCAAAGCATTGTGAGAGAGAGCATAGGTTGGAGAGTTAAGGGGGCACAGCTGTCCCACAGCCCTAGATTGCATCATGGGGATCTCATGACAGTGAGATCAAGTTGGCTAACTCTTCTGGCTGCTTCTCCCAAAGTACAAATGTTCTCACTTATCTAGGCTAAATTGTGACCACCTGCCCTTATTCCAAGGCTCAAAGTCATATAAGACAATGGTTTGTTTTATTTTCTCTATATTACATAAGCTGTACTGATACTCTGTGGAATTTGCCTATCTTTTTATCACCACTGAATCTGACAACCATTCAGATGTACCAATAAATTACACCGGTAACCAGTTGTTTCTTTGACAGCTACTGTTTAGCATTAAATTAGACTTGTTATCTTTTTAGTATGAAGTTAAAGTTAAAGACTGAGAGAACACAGAGTTTAGAATTTGTAAAAATAAGCTCTTTTGAAAGACACACAAAAGCCTGGAATAATATTTTCCCTCTGCAGTCTCTCATCCTTTGTTTTCAATTCTTTGATCATTAATTTGGAGTTCTCCCATGTGAATTAATGGCAGTATTGGTTAAATGCAAATATTAGTGATAAAACAGGTAACTAGGAAGCAGGACTTGTTAATTTTATTTCTAGTATTTAACCGACATGCTGTGTTTTTTAGTGTTCGAATACAAAAGGAGAGAGCCAAGACAGTGAAACATTTGGGTTTTTTTCCTTCCTCTATACGAGCAGTCCTCAGAGACTGTGTCTACACTAGCAAGTTCTTTCCAAAGAATTTTCAGAAGAGGGCTCTTTCGAAAGATCCCATGGAGTATCTACCCACAAAAAGCATTCTCTCGAAAGTAAATCAAAAGAATGCAGCACTCCTTTCGAAAGCACTCTTTCGTTCCTGTTTCAGTAAGAACACCTTCTTTCGAAAGCTTCTTTGGAAAGAAAACATGTGTAGACACTCCGCAGGGTCCTTCTTTCGAAAGAGCAGTCCTCATGGCACCTGATTTTTTTTGATCCCTGGCCTGTTCTTTGAAAGAGTGGGGTGGGGTGGACACTCTTTTGAAAGAGCAGATCACTCTTTTGATCCGCTTTGTGTGTGGACACACTCTTTTTGAAAGAAGTTCTTTTAAAAAATCTCTGTAGTGTAGATGTAGCCATAAAGTATTTCCTGAAAGTGGAATGCCCCTTGACATTACCCTATATGTAAAATCATACCATGACTCCTCATAAGAGGAATCTGGCACAATATCCTCTTTATCATTTATTCCAGAAAGAAAATTGAACATTAATAACTCACATACATATTTAACATATATTCTCTTAAGTCTCTCTCATATAATTTAATACAGGTTGAATCTCTCTAATCTGTAACACTCTTGTCTGGCAACATTTGTAATCCAGTTTGACTTTAGTTAGCCAGATGACCACTTATCTGAGGTGTGGCCAAGATTCCCATAGTCCCATGATGTTTGTTTACAGCCACTAGTCCTGTCTTTCAGTGCTCTAGACTGCTATTTAGCTGTAATTTACCCTAAGTGTCTTCTAAGAGCCCAGTAAGCAGTGGGAGTGTTGGTAATGCTGCAGGAAAATATTGACCTCCCATAGTCTGGCAAACTCTTATCTAGCACCTGTCTGGTCCCAAGGTTGCAGGACAAGAGAGGTTCAGCCTGTACCAACATATTTTTGGTCACACTCTTCGCTTCCTTGGAAACTAACCTCTGGTCTGGAAGGTGTGTGTGTTCATGCTGTAATATGTCTACATAGTCTTGTATATCTTGCAGGTAGTTTGATGGTGGAGCAAATACAACTTGTTTCTTCTGATAACATGATGCGTTGCGAATCTTTTTCCAATATCTGTTAGTCACTTGTGAGCCATTGTTCCTGATAACAAAGTCACAGAGGAATGTGTATTTCTCTGTCCTCCACATCCATGTCTTATGTTTATAGCGAATGAATGTATTTCCAGTTTAAGTTAAATATATGGCCATCTCCTGCTATGTGAATGAGGATTTATCTGTTCAATACATGTTGATTGCTTTCAGTTGCACAATTAAGGGATCATGAGGAAAGAATTTGATTTTTGGCTGGATCTCCCATTGTGGTTCTGGAAGGTCATTAGCTTGTCAGTCATAGCAGGTTTGAGTCTTTTTATCTGTTGTTCCTTCCACCACTGCCAGCTGGATATAGTAATGCTGGAGTCATAAGCACCAACGTATCTATATCTTATGTGACACAGTCCTGAGCAGTCTTTGTGGGTCTTGCGCTTTGGGGTGATTAACGTAATGCCTCAGAGGCTGGCTGTGCCCCCTTTTGCTTGGCCTCCAGGGGTCCCTTGGGGTAGGGCACAGTCTACTGAGCCATAGGCACAGTCATAAATGGGGAGAGTCCCCGCATGGGCATTGGAGCTCCCTCTGCTCCTTTGGAGCTCTCCTGGGGAGTGTGGGGTGGTCTGGCGGGGAACCTGGTCCTCTCCCACTTGATCCGGGTTCCTGCCCAGGGACCCTGGGCAGCTGCTGCTGGAGGGGCTGTCTCCCTCAGTTGAAAAGGCAACAGCTTCTTCCCTGGGCCACTCCCCCAGACTCTTTCCCTGGTTCCTCTTCCCATAGCTTCAGCAAGCCTTCCCTCTTGCAGGGCTCTCCTTTGCAGACCTTTCCTCCTTCCTGGTCAGCCCCCTTTCTCCTTCCCCCTCCTTACCTGAAGGGAGGCCTTTTCAAGGGCTCCACAGGCCTTGATTGGCCACAGGTGCTTAATTAGCCACAGATGTTGGTGCTGCAGGCTCATCCTTGTTGGACCTTAGTCGCTAGGGAACATAAAAGCACAGACCCAGATGCCCACGTACGTGCCCCCCCACTAGGCTATTGTAACCTTCTGTGGTCTGCCACACTTGGCATTAAATGTAAAAGGGGGCTGCTATTAAGGCCTTTTGTGGGAGTTTCTGAATTCAAGAATAGTTCACCACATATTTTATATGCCTTTTTCAGTTTTCTGTAGTATAGTACTAGAAATGTTAACATTCAAGTTTACTATTTAACTGGCTATAGTATGGTGATAATGCGATACTAGTGAATTCCCATTCCAAGTTAAATTGCATGAATTTGCTGTGGCCTCATTGAAGTCTGAACTGTGATACCATGCTGCTGAAATGTGTCATTGCTTTGTCTGTGATGGTCCCTGTGGTAATGTCTGACAGTTCATCTGCTTCCCGATGTCTTAACAGTAGTCTGCAGTAATGAGGTGATTGGTGGCAAAAAAGTCATACTATGCACCAAGATCAGTTGAGGATACTGTGCACTTTTCTTTTCATGCTTTTTCCTTTGCTATTTCTTCAATTATCTGGTTTACTCTTCAATTATCTTCATTTACTCTATTGTGATATTCACTATCTTTGCACATGTTTACATCTCTTGGTAGAGGTAGTGTGCGATCTCCCAGCATTCTCATTTAAATGTCTGCATGTTTCATCCCTATTACTAGAGTATCATGAATTAGTTATCTTTTATAAAATAAGAAGAGTCCTGTGGCACCTTATAGCCTAATGGATATTTTGGAGCATAAGCTTTCATGAGCAAAGACCCATTTCATCAGATGCATGCATGCATCTTTTATGTTTCATAATCACAGGAGTTAGCCATTGTGCAAATATTGTTTCTCTATTTTTACATCATAATGGTTGGACAGGTCCCTTTTTGTATATGACATTTTGTGGGTTGGAAATGCTTTTGGAGCAATTCTAAGGGTTTACAACTGGTTTTGTCTAATGCAAAACAAAACTGAAATATTTCTAAATTCTCTGCAAAAGGTGAGGAAGCTATAGCTCCCTGATATTCTGCCTGTTGGGCTGTGGCAAATGGCTAAGCTGTTAAGGAGAGACACAGGCTACATCTACACTATTTTTAATAAATTCATTTTTTTTTAACTTTGTTCCTATGAGTTCAGATTTAAGTGTCCACAAACCTTGAAATTTGAAACATAATTTTTCCATGTTGAATTTCCACATCTGCATTGTCCTATGCAAGTTTGACAATATGAGCAGTGCATTGTGGGTACCTATCCCACAGTGCCGTAGCCCTGGTTACTAGTGAGTGTTTCATGGTAGAATTCCAGACTGCAAAGCACTGTCTCAAAATTCAGAGCACCCAGTAACAGAATTCAGACCTTCCCGAAACCTGTCTGGATTCCCAGTGCCGTGCGTCCTCTGTGGACGTTGCTGTAGTGGTGGGTAGCTGTGCTATCGGCCCTGTCCACCACTGCCCAGTTCCATCAGCCGTGAGTCCGGAGCTTTATATTTGTAGGCCTGGGTGCTGCAAAATTTAAATTCTAAATCCAATTCAATTAAAAATTTGTGGGCTTCCTGTGACTTTCTTCCTGTGCTCACGGATGGAGAGAAGTGGAGAAGGAAGCAGCCATACATGGATGGCTACTGCATAGCTTTGCGGGATACATACAGGACACTTCTGGAAGCTAATAAATTCTAATTAAAGACATGGCGCTTCCACACTAGCCTTTATTTGAAATTTTAAATTTGAAACTGATGCTATACCCATCCAGTATTATCGATATTTTGTTATCACTATTGGGGCTCACTCATTTGAGCTAATGGTATTTACAGGGAAGACAGTAATATTTTAAAACTTTTTTGTGCCTTCATTTCAAAACTTATTTGAAGGCCTTGTCTATCCAGTTCAATGGGGACTACAGGGCTGTGATTTCTAAAACGTGTTAGTGTGCTGCACACTTACTGGCCTATGTAGACCTTGCTGGTGCATTTTAATGTAATAGTATGTTAAAACGCAGTAAAGAACTTCTTGTGTGTCTCAGCTGGGTCTGCAGGGTTCAGACCTCAGTTGTGTCTACTACTGCTCCATGTAGACAATTCAGAACGAGTCTGATTTTACTTTCAATTCTAATGCCATTTAAATTTAAAAGAACTTATACTAAACTGAGGGCTGCTCTAACAGCTTCTAGGCTCTAGCCCTAACTCTTCTGTTCAGCCAAATGATCTGCTAGCTAAGGCAATGATCTAGCAACTTGGTCTACATTAGCAAACCACAGCTCCTATGTAGACCAACTGCTTAAATTCTCTTTTCTGATGTATTCATTACAATAGGAAGTCTAGGACATAACCACAGAAAGTTAGTGACTTTTACCTAGGCCTTCTAAAGATGTGTTCTAAAAAACCTTAAACGTGTACCTTTGTGTAGACATGTTCTCCATGTGCTCCTTTTCAGCTCAATAGAAGAGTGGTAAAATGTTCTGTGAATCTTGTCTTTGCATTTATCTCATGCTTAGCAGTAGTGTTTTTCTACAGGAGTGGCTAAGTGGTACTTCATTTGGTGGTAGTCTGGTTTTTGTTTTCAAACATTAGTGCTATGTTTCCTAAAAATTCTGCACTGTTTTCATTGACATTTTGTCTGCATGGAGACCCAGTGAGATGCTTACATTGAAATTAAAATTTCCAGTGAAAGTAATAAAGTTTAAGTATTAGAGGTGTTTTTCCCTCTTTTGCCCCTGTAAGCCCATCAGTACAGGCCTATAATTTTAAAATATACCACCTGTTGTATTTTAATACAGGATTATACTTGAGAGAAACATAATTGGCAAAGAAGGCAAATGTAGTATATTGGGCGAGAGTATGGTCTAATAGTTACAGGCCATAACTGTTTTTAATTCCCATTTCTGTCGCTTGTTTATACAGTTGATACAGTAAACGCTTTCATATCTAGCATTCTATCATCCAGATCTCTCAAATAACTGGCATTTTAGTTATGTTTTCTGTAAGTACAGTATAGTGAAAGTAAATACAAATAAATACAGCAAATTCTGTATAAACCTACAGAGTACAATACTGCTGTTTAGTAAATAAAGTACTCTACATATATTTTTGTTAATATCTAATCTTGTTTTTCTTTAGTGGTAGGCATTGCTAGTTTAAAGCTGATGGATGTGGGTTATTGCAGGAGGAAGTGAACCTGTGCCCTTAGGGGCTGAAGCCCTGGCCTCTACCATATGAGCTACCAGACATGTAGCTCTTAGCTAATGCTGTAGAGCAGAGACTTCACTCTCCCTTGTCTGTGGTTCAGTGCCTCTGAGGTTACACTAGGCATACCTCTCTATTATCTAGAATATTTGAATATGTGGAAATCTTCCAGTCCAGGGGCTGCTGGATATGAAAGAGTTGACATAATTTTATCCTCTCTCTCTGCTTCAGTTGCCTCATTTGTAAAATGGAAATAACCTAACAGAGCTAAAGTGAGGCTTACTCACATCTTGTAAAATGCTTTGAGATTCTTGAATGCGTTAAGTGAAAGTTATTTGTGTATATTAATTTGCCCTAAAAAGAGGAAAATATAATTAATTTGGAAGACAGTAATCAACTATAGCAGTTTCACTGCCAAGCCACTGTTTCTAATTCAAACCAAGTTGATAGTGAATAGAAGTAATCACCATCTAATGATTTTTAATTCTGTTAGTGTTAGTGATCTCAGTCCAGGTCCCAGTGACTAGTATCTGTTTCTACATGGCTCCTATCTAGAGCTGAGATTAGCAACCTCATCAGAAAGGTCAAGGACCGAAAAACAAAAAAAACAAGACTGATCCCTCAGAGAGTGACTCTCTCTGCAGCCACCACACTGAGGCACAGTGGATTGGGTATTTGCCATCCCCCTCATTAGGATGAATAGGACTTTAGGATCCACAACTGAAACTGACAGTTTTCATGAGCACTAAAATCACTTCAAGAAATAATTCAAGAATATAGTTCACTGTGACTTAAGTTTGTAAATGGTCATAGGAAACCTCCCAACACAACATAAATAGCATTACTTTTTGTTTAGTGACAGCAATAATGTAGGTAGTCTGTTGTGTCCAACAATGACGTCTTGAGCTTGCACAGGCTCATCGATTGTGGACTCGTGTGGCTGAGGACACCAAGCTTTGAACAACAAGGGTGTTCACAGTGGGAGCAAGGGAATTGTCCTGGCTCTGTTGGTACAGCTGCTGCTGTGCCTTTCTTCCTCTCACGAGCATCAATGAGGCGTATGCATTGCTGCTCTTCAGAGTTGGCATACGCAGGTGGTATGAGAGCACGCCAGCCTGTTCGGTCCTAAGACATTGAAAATGACAGAATTGCTTGAAAAATACTCCACTATAAATAAGTATGAAATGATAAATTGTGTTTGAGTAATCATTCCCTCTGTACAATGTTGATTGCATATGGAGAATGTGAAAATCTATTGACATCTTTAGTTACCCAACTAGTTTATTTTTGGGACTTGATAAATTGGCAGGACATAGTGACCCTGTGGAAAGGGAGGGACTGCAGGTATTTTAACCAATGCTTTATGAAATGCTTATCATATGGCTTAGAAGGTTGTCCATCTCTTTACATCTTTTCCCTTTGACTGCAATAGAACGACAATTGAGTTTTAATCCTTTGTCATTTGGACAGAAATATTTTTGTCTTGGTCTCTATACATTTAAAAAAAAGTATACAAAGTCAGAGCATGGATGCTGTACGGCCAACATAAGTTACTTTAGAATCTTTTAACTTAATATGTTTATGAAGCATGGCATTAACTTTAACATTAACTTTGGGATTAGTCTGGAAAGAAGAGGTGAGTGGCAACTTTGCAGATCTGTGATCACTCCTGGGGGTCATATGCATTATTTGGATCAGCTGTATTATGAATTCAGAATTGGCTCCAAAAGATATCCTAATATTTCCTTGCATGTGGTTAATGATGAGTGGAAATAGGCTGGGGAATGATTGCTGGAAAGCAAGGACTATGAACAAAAGCACAATTGTATTCTGCCTGGCACTGGTATTGTTCAGGCTGGCAACTATACGCTTTGCACTTTGTGTCTCGAAAGACCACAGAAAATAATCCAAACTGACAGTAACAACTGCAGACTCTTGCAGGAGCTCTCCCCTTCCCATTATAAACTCTCCGCACCTGGCTGACTGTTACACAATACTTGTCCAGCAGAATTGGTAAGGGAGGGTGGGAGGAAGCAAGCATATAATTCCCACAGCAGTCCGAGTTTGGAAAGCAGACATGAGTTTGCATAGAGTAAATTTGTGTTTTGGTTCATGATTTACAGAAGTATTTGGGAAGCTAGCTTGAAAAAAAGCTGCATCTATTTGTGTCCCATCATTCCCAGACCTTACACAGGCAGAATTCCCCTCTCCCTCCCCCTCCCGTGATGGGGGGCCATGCTCTGTCCCTGTACTCTGATGCTCCAGCAACTGCCCAGACCTACTTTCTTTTAGTATTGAGGCAGACTGTATTTTACTATAAACTCTTCTGCCTAGTTCAGTCCAGTGCAGTGTTCTACTTTTAAATCTCTTACATCTTTCAGCCTTTACTAGACCCCTAAGAGGAAAGAAGATCTCTCTTTCTAGGGAGAGGAGCTCTTTCATGCTAGGCTCTGCTAGCTTGTTGGCATCATCTTGCCTTTCCCACCCCCTGGAATATTTCCTTCCTGACTTTTATGAGGTTATCAGCTAAGGCTTAATTGGTTCCTTACTTCCTCACTCTCTCCTAATTAGCTAACTGTGCAGTCAGCTATCACTGGGGGAAACTAATTGAGGTCTACTGTGATTTGAGTGCTGACCTACCTTTCAATTATCAGCACTCTGTCACCTCCCCTTTCCTGCAATACTATAAATGGTCAGTTGAATGTAAAAGTTGTTACTTTAAAAAATTCAGTAACTCTTTTCATTGTCACTGTTTCCAATAGCTTCTCAAAAGTGTAAATGAAAGGTTTCCTTACTTGCTTTTCACCACTACATGCATACACAAATATTATGTATGACATCACATATGTGGATGGTGTAGCTATGTGTCCTGCCTCCCCCTAGTTTGTGGGGTGTCTTGTGTCTGCAAAGGTATTGTACATAAATCTTTTCTCAAATGCCTTTGATTAGTTTGTTTGCAATGCTGTTATTCTGACAATGGTTGGTTGGTTTTTGGAGGATTTTTTTTTTTTTTTGCATAATTTTAAGAAAAGAAAGTGGCAAAGCTGCCCCCACTGTCCGGCATTTCTTGAGGTGCAACTGGTATGCTGAATAATATTCCCAGAGGGAAGATGAGGTCAGTCAGTGATTTCAGGTGTTGCTAACAGACCCTTGCTTATAAAACCCTTTTCCCCTCTTGTACAAGATTGCTGTGGCCAATTGTAGTGTGAAGTTTGTGGGATCATTGATTTTCTTTCGTCACCAGGGCAGAGAACAATGCATGAATTCAGCCCATGTTACTCTGGAGCTGTGAATTCTTGGACTGTACTCCTGGACTTTTCTGGTGATTTGGTACTGTGTGCCACTGGATTGGCTCACTTTACTTACCTGAGTAGCTGCATTTTGTGGATACTCCTTCATTGCTGGAAATGAGTACTAATATACCCTGCGTGCCACTACACTCTGCTATGCCCCCGCACCCCACCCCAGGGGCCATAGTGGGATCCTTGGGCTGCTTACCAACAGCATTTCTCCAGACCTCTGATATTGTCACAAAGGGACATGAGGGCTGGTCAGTCCTCTCCTTCCAAACTGCCCCCTAACAGGAGGAGATGTTTGGAGGAGAGGAGGCCAGGGAGCATAAAGAGGCCACCCACTCAAGTACACATCACATTCTTGTCCCCAGATTAACTGGCTGTCTGCACCACCTTCCCTGGCTGACAATGTTAAGATCTTGTAAAGAAGGTAGCTGACATTCTTCAGATTCCATTTGAAAAGATCAGGGATTTACAGCACAACCAGCTGGGCTTCCTACAGTCAGCAACAACCGGTGGCATTGCCCATTAACAAGGTGCTCCTAGATCTAGCTGAGACCGTGGCAAAAGCATGCTACTATTCCACCATCATGTAAAAGGATGGATATAAACTATTAAATTTCTTGAAATGACTCTGATTTCTTATTCTCCCACCCCATAACTCCCAGCAGTGGATGAGGTAAATGAGGAGAGCAGGTCCTTTCCAGGTGTACTTCATATGACAAGAATGAAAAGAAACTGGATCTATATGGACAGATGTCCTATTTGGCAGCAACCTTGCAGCTCCACATTGCAAACTGTCAGGTAGTCATCACCAAATACAGTTTCACAAACTACAGTAGGGGGATGACCTTTTTTGAACAACTGCCCTAGGAGCATTTCTAGGCCAGCATTTCAGAAGGCCAAATATTGGTCAATACTGTTTTTCTTCCATGGTTGTAGTGGACATTGTTGCCATGTCCATCTGTACAGTGGTAGTTTGCGCAGAGCATTGAGGCTCCAGCTCTTGGGATTTTCAAGAGAAGTACAGAATGCTGCTGAGGATCTCCCCTTTGATAGTCCACAGGCTTTTCTTGGAGACCTCATCTGAGTCCTTGCATATGCTGAAGGAAACCTCTTTATGTTGCCTGGGAATATATTCACGTACAAATAAGAGATGGTGTAATAAGGTGCCCAGAGATGCTGCCCAGAGATTGTATTCTGCGTTGTCTTCTGTAATTCTCTCCAAACCCATAAGGGAAAGACATAAGCTCAAAGAAGGAGGGCTGCCACCTGCCCTCCCTCCAGAAGCACCCAACCACCAGGCTGGCTGAAGGCTTGAATCCTCCTTCATCTCTGGTATTACAGCTGTGACCATTGGCTGATCATTTTGTCTTTGGAGATTCTTTCCCATTTTCAGTATGCCTGGAGGCTGCTGATTTAGACAAGTGGGACACAGAAGTCGTGATGCTGGATTATATCATCCCTTTTAGACATCACTCTCTCCCTTCAATGTCTGTTCCCCATCCCTGTTCAAGGACTCTTCCCACAAGCTTGATTTAAGACAGGGATGGGAAAATACCGGCCTATGGGCTGAATATGGTCTGCAAGGGTTAGTCCCTGGTAGATCCCCACCTTTATATTCACCTGTGCCTCCTGCAGGTACAATATTGGGCAATTGATGCAGCTCACCATTTGCAGCTAATGGGAGTTGCGGGAAGCAGTATCCCAGTCTGTGCTGCTGCTTGCCATTTCCATTGGCTGCAAACAGGTGATTCACAGGCAACAAGAGCTGAGACTGCCCAATTCCTGTGGATGCCCAGGTAAATATAGTAGTGGTGGGACTAACCCTGGCAGGCTGCTGTTTGGTTTTTTTTTTTTTTTTTTTTTGTCCACCACTGTATTAAGACATGAGGTAAATTCTTTCCTTTGGTTAGGAGCAAGAGATGCATTGCCTCCCTCTTACAGGGGAAAGGGGTTTTCTTCCAAGTATTTCCTTGTAACAAAGGACAGAGGATGGAGACCAGTCTTAGATGTAAGACTTGTGAACAAATGTGTAAAGCTTCACAAGTTCAGGATGTTGACTTTAACAGCTATAATTCCTTTAGTGGGAAAGGGGAGGGGATTTTCAGCTGTTGACATGCACAGCATTGTTTAAGAATATACCAATGTCTGAGACATGTAGGGCCACACTTACAGGGCTTCAATAAATACATTTTCTAAGTAGTGTGCTTTGATCCATGCAGTCAGGTTTGATGTGGCTCTGAGTACTGCAGTATTGTCTTCAGTTCTGAACTCAGTCCTGAAGTGCCTTCCTCCTCCTGGGGAAACTCCTCAGAAGTCATCTGAAATGGAGTACCCATTGGGATGCTGCTGAAAGAAGAGTGCAGTAACTGCAGTTCTTCGAGATGTGTGTCTGTATTGGTGCTGTTTTCTGTGGAGACATTCAGGTGGAGAAGGAACTGAGGGCATTTGGTACATACATTTCTATGTATGCTTGGAGTCAAATATGAGGAGGCATATCATGTCTGCATAGGCTTGCAAACTCTGCTAGTAAAACAATGTCTGATCATGGGCTCAAGAGGTTCATAACATGCTTGAAATGAAGCACCCACAGGGAAATACATTTTAAAGACCTGCAGTTACTCCACAAAGTAACTTCTTGATTTTAAAAGGCTGTTTCTTCATAAAAACACATTTAATTTGAAAACCTTTGACTAGATATGATAGTGGTTTATAAGGGAATGTCCTTTTACTCGTTGTACTTTGGGCTACCGTGTATAGGCACTGCTCCGGCCATCTGATCTACGTGCTGTCTATGTGCAGAACACCGCTGATTTCAGTGAGGCACTGCACAAGTGTAGGTGGCCACCCCCACAGATTTGACTTCAGGTTAAGGAGGATAGCGAATATTTTAATATGAAATTAAGGTACAGATTCAATCTCAAAAGAAGAAGCATAAGAATATTTTAGACCATAAAATCTCTTATTTTTTTTTTTTTTTTTTTTTGGGTCCAGAATTTTTAATCTTTCCTATACTTAGATTTCCACTTGTATTACCTCGATTTGAGGGGTCTTCACAGAGACATTCTCACAGATACGTCCCCTCCCCGTCATGATCATGGGGGCTGTCTCCTTTCCCGTTCACATAACATTCCTGTGGCAGCTACAGAAGTTGTTTGTCATTGGTTTGCAATCTGTTTTTCATTTGAAGCCTCCCACTCTTTGGTACAGATTAATGGCTGGGTGTTACAGCCCAATCCCCCTGATGCTGCTGGCCTTCATTTCTTCTGTCCTCTTTCCCTGTTGCATAACTTTGTTTTTGTCTGTGATTTTTTTTTTCAAAATCTAATTTATTAAGTTTAATAGGTAATATTTAATACATTTTCCTGCTCCTCTCTTGCTCCTCTTTTGATTCCATCTCTGTCCCTATCCCTGTTCCTCCACTTACCTTTGGGCCACATGCTGCTGGGAGTGAGAGGCTTCCACTGGTGCTACTACCTTCTACTAGTAGCCTGTGCATGTGACCTGATACTGCTACCAGTTTAGGAGCAGGAAGAGAAGACAAGTAGGTTTCACAGTTCTTTATATGCCCTACTTAAAACAGAAGCATGTTTGCAGAAGTGGGATGTGGAGTTCTGCAGCTTTCTCAGCTGCAGTGCTAGTCACTTCTGTGTTGTGCCTCCCAAACCAAACTTGGGGCAACACTAGGTTAAAAGGAAAAAGTAGTATTAGGGAAGTATTATGCTTATTTTAAATTGCATCTCATGAGAAGTATTATTTCCTTGCCATTGTTTACTTCTGCTCATGGCTTACTTTTTTCTGTTTTTTCTCTGTCCTCCTCGTCACCTGCACAAGCTTTCCTGCTACTTGCTTCCCTGTTCTCTTCAACATGTTGCTCAGCTACTTGGTCCTCTTCTCCCATCTGGATATACCAGTTGACTCTCTCTTCCCACTTTCCTAGATAGTTCCCTTTCCCTGATAGCTAGTGGCTCTGGACTCTGAGGTTAGTTCTTGTTTCTTCGTCATGAGGTAGAAAATTAGAGGCAGGTAGGCAGCAGGTCTGGCCTTACGATAAAGCAAGCCAGGCAGCTGACTTGGGCCCTGTGCCTTCAGGGCCATGTGCTCCAACTGAGCTGGGCCTGGCTGTCAGCAAGCTGCCTTAGGCCTTTCAAACTCTTTAGACAGACAGACCAGCTTTATTTCATTTCCAGCTGTTTATAAATCTTTCCTGGCTCTTGTTGTCAATGAAGCATTTGGAAGCAGGAGGAGGAGAAGCCACCACCATGAGACCATCTCATTCTGAGGTCTGCAGCATGTGTTCTGTCATTGGATGGTGTTTTATGTCCCATGTCTAAGTGGAGAAGTATTTCAGGGAATTAGGACCCCAGGGCAGGAGTTCCTGTCTCAGGACTGGTTACTTTTCTTCCCCAATCCATTTTGCAGAGCCAGCTTATGTTTTGAAATTAAACAAAACAACCATACAAAAAACAAAAAACAAAAAAAAACAAACCCTCAGCCCCATGTGAAAGCAGTACAGGGCCAATCAGAGGGTGGGAGGGCGGGGAACCTGGAGGGCCATTTGGCTTTGGCCTCAAACTCGAAGGGGGCCTCACAGATTTAGACACTTGTTAATTTTTTGGTTGAATCATTTTCACAACTTGTTTTTATGAACATCTCTGAATAATTAATTCATTTGTGCAGAAAGAGGCTCTGGGTTATTAATATTCAAACTGTTTCTTTTTTGATACCCTGTTTTGTTTCCAGTTGTTGTTGTTTTGTTATTATTATTATTTATTATTATTATTATTATTATTATTATTGCTAGGGGCATCAAAAGTTGGAAATAGCCCAGGCCTCTCTGAACGTCTGAGAGGTCCTTTAGTTTTTGGGGAGTATCCCTCACTTTCACCTGAAAGTAGTCACCAATGGTTTTACAGAGAGAAGGAGACTTAGAACAAATATATAGCACTAGTATTGCTGTTCTTAGTGTGAGATAGATGCAAGAGTATATTGTATTAAAGAGGCAGTGCTTACAGTGAAGAGGCACTGATCTCCAGATTCTGAACAACCATTTTCTGCTTCATCTGAGCAAGACTTTATGAGAACCAATCGCATTCCAGAGACAGCCCATTTTCCTGGCATAATGAAACCCCAGCATGGTCCTACTCATGTTGTTTAGGAGAAGTTCTTAAATAAACAGGCAAATAAACTCTCTATAATATACGGTAGATAAAAAGACTGAAAGATTTGTGTTGTGGAGGAAAAAAAAATTTTTTTCCCCTTTAGTATCAGAATTGCAGGTCTTCCTCCTTTCAGAAATTCTGACTAGAGAGCTACTAACATTATGCCATTGCAAAAATTGAGAAACAAAGGTTGAGCAATTGAGGGGAAATTGTTTTTAGTTACTGTTTAAAGCATTTTTGTTAACAACTATTAATTCCAGGGCTTCATGACCAGTTGACACGAAATATGCAACTGTCCTCTCCAATGCTGTGCAGTTTAGGTGTGAGAATTTTTAATTAACATTTGCACTACTTTAAGGAAGTCCTTCAGCAGCACCAGAGAAGACTAATCTTCATATTCTTGATGTTTATAAATATTTTTAAAAAACTACAGTAATAAGAAAAATCCCTTCTTATTTTAATACACATTATAAGGAAGATTGGTTGTGACTGGTGAGGGTGGTTCTGAAGGGGCACCAGCCACATGTCCCTGCCCAGCTTCCTTGCCACACCCTGCCCCTTTTCCCCCACTCCACATCTATCTGCCCTTTTTCCTCTGGAAGTGCCACACTTCTTTCTGTGAGTGCAGGGGCTGTCCTTCTCTGAGAGGAAGGAGGGAAATGTGTCTGCACTTCAGTGAAAGCAAGGTGGAACTGACGGTCAGAGGGGGCTGGCCCACACTGAGGGGGGTGCATGTAACCTCCTGTGCACCCACACGTCACCCCTGAATGAGCTAAAACGAGGAAGAGGCTGGTGGGTGCGGGGGTTGAACAAACCCTCACTTTGTTGAAAGTGAGGAGTAAGTTTCAGATAGTCATGAATGGATTAGAGGAAAGTCTCTACCTCCTTTTTACTGACCACTACTTTAAACAAGACTTTGTGCATGATGGTGTATTGTAATGATCACAGCAAGATGGAAGCCAAAATATTGCCATTAAATATTTTCCATTAAATAAATATATTATTGAGCTTTGCTGAGAATTTGAATAGCACTTTTCTGTGAATGGTTGTATTCAGCATGCTGTTGCTGTTATTTGTTGATTTACAGTACAGTACACATCTGTATCCACAGTTACTTCACTATCCTCCCTGAAATCATTTTTCAAAACTCTTCCTTACCATACCTACTAAAAGCATGACAGCAGTTACATTATTCGTATGCAGGGACTGCTGCCTTTCACCAGTACTGTGTAATTGTTTCTTTGAACTCCCCCCATCTGTCTCTGTCCAACAACTGTCAGCAAGGTAAGACAGCAACACATCTTTCTATTCTTTTTTGTACAGCATTTCACATCATATTATGCATTTGATTCACTTTTTCCTTATGTTTTATAGTGTCCCATAGAGAAAGGAAGCAAATATTGCTGTTAAGTAGCAGAGATACTTTGAGGTGAAATTGTACGTGATAGCATATGCACTTGAGGAAAATGGTACTAGTTAGGCTGTGCTATCCCTTGTGGAACAATTTCTGTTCCCAGGATCTCTTTGGGTCACCAAAGGCACTTGTTAGTAAGTCCTGTTGTGCTGAAAGTGCAAAGGGAATGAAGAATGCACGTGCAAGATGAACTGTGATTGCAGAAACTGGCATATCTCAAGTTCACGAAGCAGCTCATTTTTTAAAGGGACATAATCAAAAATTACTTGTCAGAATTTTTCCCTAACATTGTAAGTACACACCTAAGATTAAATAAAGCAAATATTTCCTTAATTGCTTTATTTGCTGTCTTTGATAGCACAGTTTTCTTTATATACAGAAGTCAGTTTCTCCCATAGCCTGGGATTTTTCACACAGCAACAGAGAAGAGAAAATGTATTCTTAAAAACCACAAAAATTGGCAGAGGGACTCAAGAACAGGAGTTGAACCTGAAACTACTTTTAACTATTTTTGTGGTTGGTTAGACTGTACAGTGACTGTCAGTTTAAATAACTAATTATTCTATTTGTTTTTAAATATTACTGATACTTACCTATCATTTATATCTCAAAGCATTTTTAAATAGGTGCCTGTCACTGTTCCTGTCTTACAGAGCAGAAACTCAGTTTTGCTAAAGTTAATAATTTTACATTTAATTTTTTTTCTAAAGACTCGGCCTTAAGGCATGGAGGAGAATGATGTGAGAATGTTGGCTTTTGTATTTTTTAAAGTGAGTTTCAGGCCTCCTAGCTGCTAAGAAAAGCTTATAGGAAAAAGCTCAAACCCAACAAGGCAAATAAAAATAAACAACCTAAAATGAATATATTTTTAAACTATCATGATTTTTAAGTCTCATGATTATTGGAGGTCCCAACTCACATTTTTAAATGTTTGGGATTGGCAATTAATACTGGAAGCCAAAGGAGTGTTTGATTTTAGGCAAAGCGCTGAAGCAGTGAGTCAGCAGCAGAGCCCTCCCATCTCCTGTGCTACAGAGTCACACTCTCTATCCCACATTTATGTACATCTTTTTGCTTGTCTCCCCTGGAGAGTTTGTAAACAGAACTGTTGGGTGAGTGTATGATCCCAGAAGGTGGCCTGCTGGATATTTTGTCTCTGACCTACGTAACCCAATTGCCACTTGTAATATATTAATTCCTGCCTATGTAACTGTTTTGAACACAGGAAATTCCAAAGAGAGGTTTCCTCCGTAGAAAGATAAACTGGATGGGTACTCTTCCTGGGCCAGTTTTCTCCAGAAGTCAGTCATCCTCCTGGTATGGTTTCAAGAGATGCTAACACTATGAGCTAATTAAATGCTACACCACCCTCCCCCCCCCCCCAAAAAAAAAAGGCGGGGGGGAGGGGACAGCGTGTGAAGGAGAAAGGGAAAGCTGTTTTGTAGGGCTAAAATATGCTGGAAATCCCCGGCTCTGTGAAGTTGCTAGGTGGTTTTAAAACCCTTTCTCTGCCTTATATGGCAAGGGGAAGTAGGAGTGGCCAGGCCTGCTCGATCAGGGAGGGAGCGGCGGGGAGATGGCTTTGCGCTTAAGCAGTTGTGCTGATGAAGTGGAAGAGCTGGTTTCAGATCAGTATAGGAGGGCATGTGTGTTTAGGAGGCGGGTGCTCCTGATTTTTTGACTGGGAGTTGTGCAATCCTTTAGGTCGGAGAAAGCGCCCTCCCTGGCTGTTGTCGCCACCGCCTTGTGAGGTTTTTTTTTTTTTTTTTTTTTTCTGAAGCTGTGAGCTCAGCCGATGAGTCAGAGCCATGCAATCCTGACACTGCATCGTGGGACTGGAGGTGAGCACGGAGCAAAACCCGGGACTGTCGATTTCAGCCAAGTGCAGCGTAGGGCTTTGCTCTGCCTGCGCCCAGAAGGGGAGCTGAGTAGGGGCCGTTTGGTGGGATATTCGGGATTGCAAGAGAACTTCCTGCTTCTTTCCCGAGAGCCCTCGGGATTGGGTCTGGAAAACGCGTTTGTGCCGTTTCTTGGCAAGTGGAGGGGGAAAAAAATAAGAGACGGGAGTCGTTCCGTTGCATCATCCTGACAGCGTCTGTCTTCTGCTCGGACGAGGTAAATTGAAATCTAGGTTGCCTGTAGAGTCTCGCGGGCCTGTACGCTCCTGCACCGTGCTCCTAACTGGGGCTAGACTGAGCACCATGGTGGAGAGAAGGCTATTTGAATCATGGCTGTGGTTTTTGCAGCGAAGAGCTGCGGGGGATGCAGGAAATGGAGAGACTGTTTGGTAACTTTGCTTTTCAGTTTTATTTATTTATTTATTTTTTTGCTTGTACAGTATAATGCATGCAAGCTGCCTGTCTGCAGCTACGCAGTTCAGTGCTGCTACTGGAGTGCTTCAGCAGCAATGTTGCTGTCTTAGTGTGGAAACTTGGTACAGAGAATTCTGGCTGTTCTTCATTTTAGTGAAATGTGGCAAATTGCCCTTTGGGTGGGGAGTTGCTTATGGTTGAGAGCAGAGAGGTGACTCAAATTGCATTGCTGTTTATATATTATTTGGCAGCTGCTGCTGTCTTGGTCATGCCATTTAAAATGAATACCCCTCATTGTGTTAAAATATGAGAATAAATTTAGTGTTAATGAACATGAGGGACTCACATGTTTGCTACAGGTGAAAGGTGTGTTATAGATTTTCCTCTCCCCACCCCCCCAGCCTCCGCCCAGATCTCTACAGTGTTTATCTTAATCCTCAACCCTAAATGCTGCTATCCTAATTCTGGATTTTTGAGTACGGATTCTTGAGTGTGACAAACTGGATGGCCTTTGGTGTGTATAAATAAAACTTTGGCTATGGCTGGCTTGTTTTCTGATAGGTATCCCAAGAACAGCTGTCTGTGTTTTATACAGGTTGGTGCTTCTGGCTCAGATTTTGAAATCTCCATGCACCCAGGTATTTGATTGCAGTAACTGCAAGTGTATATCCAAATCTTAGATATTTTTCAGGGAAACACTTCAAAATTTCAACCCTAGCCCGTAAGGATCCTGGTTTCAGTATCCTACAAGAGCAGAACAGCAGCAATGGATTATTTTAAGATTTTTTGGTAATCAGTTAATGTATGGTTAAAAACATTATGCAAGGTAGGGAGGGTTAAAGTGAACCAGTGCTTAGATGAGGTAACTGCAATGATTTACTTCTCACAGAACACCATATCAGTTCCTCTGGAGGCAATTTGCTTATTAGTTGAGACCATGATTTTATTTTAGAGTGTCTCCTTATGAACTTGGACATATTTGTTGCTGGGCTGTGAAAATAGGCAGTTCCAACTTATCACAATTCCCTGGAGACCTGGAAACTAGTTTGTTTTGATGGTTCAGAGATTACAGTTGTATGAGAGGGGAGCGGGCGAGCGAGAAACTATTCTATCTTCTTCTGGAGTGGGTTAGTGAAGTAGGTGGTGAAATTAGGGGTAACGTACAAGCAAGGTCACTTATTCGAAAGCACTAACATGCTATATCTAAAAAAGTCTCCTTTTAAAAATGACATCCAGGTGTATTTCTTACACCCCTAAAGGTTTTGATCTGTGTTTCTAGCTGTTACATTTAATAAAACTAAGTTTTAATTTTCACTGCAAATGTCCTTTTAGACTGCAGATAAGTTCATGGCAAAAATATGGTCCAGCTGTCTAGCATGGGCATATAGAACATATGGCTGCCCAGTCAGAATTAAGGCATAGTTTCTGCTGAGAAGAGACTGTAATAATTAATTCTGTGTGCACAAGCTGTGGCCCAATGGAGTTGACTTAATTAGCATTACTGCATGTTTGACAAGGCTTCCGTACATGTCCTGCACATTACTCCTGTTAAGAACATAAGAACATAAGAATGGCCATACTGGGTCAGACCAAAGGTCCATCCAGCCCAGCATCCCATCTGCCGACGGTGGCCAATGCCAGGTGCCCCAGAGAAGGAGAACAGAAGACAATGATCAAGTGATTTATCTCCTGCCATCCATCTCCTGCCCTTGTTCTGAAGGCTAGGGCACCATACTTTATCCCTGGCTAATAGCCATTTATGGACCTAACCTGCAAAAATTTATCAAGCTCTTTTTTAAACCCTAATAGAGTCCTGGCCTTCACAGCCTCCTCGGGCAAGGAGTTCCACAGGTTGACTGTGCGCTGTGTGAAGAAAAATTTCCTTTTATTAGTTTTGAACCTACTACCCATCAATTTCATTTGGTGTCCCCTAGTTCTTGTATTATGGGAAAAGGTAAATAATTTTTCTGTATTCACTTTCTCCACACCATTCATGATTTTATATACCTCTATCATATCGCCCCTCAATCGCCTCTTTTCCAAACTGAAAAGTCCCAGTCTCTCTAGCCTCTCCCCATATGGGACCCGTTCCAAGCCCCTAATCATCTTAGTCGCCCTTTTCTGAACCTTTCCTAGTGCCAATATATCTTTTTTGAGGTGAGGAGACCACATCTGCACGCAGTACTCAAGATGTGGGCGTACCATAGTTTTATATAGGGGAAGTATGATATCTTTTGTCTTATTATCGATCCCTTTTTTAATAATTCCTAAGATCCTATTTGCTTTACTAACTGCCGCTGCACACTGCGTGGATGTCTTCAGAGAACTATCCACTATAACTCCAAGATCCCTTTCCTGATCTGTCGTAGCTAAATTTGACCCCATCGTGTAGTACGTGTAATTTGGGTTATTTTTTCCAACATGCATTACCTTACACTTACCCACATTAAATTTCATTTGCCATTTTGCTGCCCAATCACTCAGTTTGCTGAGATCTTTTTGTAGTTCTTCACAATCTGTTTTGGTTTTGACTGTCCTGAACAACTTGGTGTCATCTGCAAACTTTGCCACCTCACTGCTTACCTCATTTTCTAGAGCCTAATATGTAGTTGTTGTGGTCCATTAACAAAGTGAGCAGGAGTGTCAAAAGAAAATTGGTAGGACCTGGTCTAAACCTGTTTGATCTTAATACAGTACATCCTTAGTTTAGTACAAATGGCAGTCCCTGCTAAAGACTGGCCCTAGGCTGGAATAGAACAGGTGCTGCAGGTCATGACTGTGGCATGGTAATAAAGCTATGGGTAAGGTCTAGGCTAACAGAGGAGGAATGGTCTACTGGTTAGAGTGCTAGCCTGACTTGTGCAGCCTTCATTCAGTTCCCTGTTCTCTTGCAAAGTTCCTGGGTTATCTTGGCAAGTCATTTAGCAATTCTGTGCATAAATTCCCATCTCTAAAATGGAAGTTGTGAAGATAAATTCATTAAAGGATCAGATTCAGTTGCAGTGAGGGTCACATAAGTAACAAAAATAGATAGTGGATTCCATCATTAAGAATGAAGTGCATTGGTAGTAGAGCAATAGGTAAAGTTGCAAATTAGTCAGCCAACTCATAAATGTTAGCTCTATAGGCATTAGAGTCATTGAGATATTTTAGGTGCTGTTCCCTTTAGCTTGCAGTTTGAGAGGGCTCTTGGAAAACACGCAAAAGAAGTACAGAAGAACAGACCTGCAAAAGTCTTTAAATCATAATTTGGAGATAACAGTAAAGCAAGCAGAGGTTACGGATCTGTTACAAGAATGAGTGGATTAGGTTCTGTGGCTTGCAACGTGTGGGAGGTTAGACTAGACCAGCAACAGGCAGCCATGACTCCTGAATGGGCCTCAGGAGGGGCCCTTCTTTGCCTCATTGTGCCATGGCAGATGACAGCCCACTGGGGTTCCACCTGACTCATGGTGGCTCAGCTCTTGGGGGGAAGGAGAGGAGTGGGGACAGTGAAAATCAGGTGATTTATGGTGCTCCTAAAGTGCTGGGAGGGACACAAAAGGGGTGTGGGAGGGGAGGGTAGCCAGGAGGCCTACAGGCTGCAGGAAGAGCCTCAGTGGGCCTGATTGTGATGGTTCCTTCTGAACTATCTGAGTACTGGCTGGAGCGTTTTGGAGCAATGCTTTCATATTGATGTTAGAGCTTTTCCGTAGACTGTAATAGCCAGGCTTGTTTGTGCTTTTAGAAAAATGTTACAATTCTCCTGAAGCAGCATGTTATGGAGATATCATTATACCAAATAATCTACACAAGAGGTGACTAGCAGGGGTCTCCCAAGGATCTGTTGTGGAACCAGTGCTGTTCATCATTTCCATAAGTTATCTGAAAACAGGCAAACAATGAGATGGCAAAATTGGCAGGTGGTACAAAATTGCTCAAGGTAGTTAAGTCCAAAGCTGACTGCAAAGAGTTATAAAGGATCTGACAAAACTGGGTGACTGAGCAACAAAATGGCAGATAAAATTCAGTGTTGATAAATACAAAGTAATGCACGCTGGAAAATATTATCTCAGTTATACATACAGTGATGGGGTCTAAATCAGTTGCTGCCACTCAAGAAAAGAGATGTTGGAGTCACTGTGTATCGTTCTCTGAAAACATCTGCTCAGTGGGTGCAGTGGCAGTTGAAAAAGGTAACAGTGTTAGGAACCATAGGAAAAGGATATGTAATAAAAGAGAAAATGTGCCACTGTATAAATCCATGGTATGCTCAGACCCTGGATAACACATGTAGTTCTGATTGTCCCATCTCCAAATAGATATAATAGAATTGAAGTAGGGCAGGGAAAAGGATGAAGGATATAGAATAATTCCATATGAAGGGAGATTTAAGAGACAGGGACTGCTCAGTATGGAAAAGAGATAACGAAGGGGAGTTATGATAGAGATGTACAAAATCTTGACTGGTATAGAGAAAGTGAATAGGGAAGTGTTATTTACCCTTTAATATAACACAAGACCTGGGATTCCCCAATGAAATAACTAGGCAGCTAGCTTAAAACAAACAAAAGGAAGTACTCCTTCATACAACACACTGAACCTGGGGAACTTGTTGCTGTGGATGTTGTGAAAGCCAAAAGTATAACTGGTTTAAAAAAATTAGAAAAATTGCTGGAGGATCAGTCCATGAGTGGCTTTTGGCCATGACAGTCAATGTCTTGCTAAATGCCTGACTGCCAGAAGTTGGGACTGGACGGTGGGGTGAATAACTCAACAATGGTTCTGTTCTCTTCATTCCCTCTGAAGCATTTAGCACCAGCCACTGTCAGAAGACAGAGTATAGGAATAGATGGACCATTGATCCAACCCAGTATGTCTATTCTTATGTTCTCAGTGATGGGCGAGCTTGCTAGATCTTTGTTTAAAGCTGCACTCCTGCATATTATTTTCTAAATTTTAGTTCCTATGATCAGAGCATAGCCGGTTTTTCCTTTTCATGATGCCTTCCAAAGAAATGAGCAGTGGTTTGTTTTGAGCCAGAAACTCCTGAACTGTAATCCATGCTTTACCACTGACTCAACACGAAGCAGTGGACAAGTCACTCTACTTATTACAAAAAGTGGACTAATAATAATATTTACCTGCCTGCTTAAGGATTTTGTGTGACTTAATTAATGCTCACACAGTTTTTGTGGGGCATCCTTTTCACACACTTTCTCAAAACGACCTATTGGCGCAAAGGGGCCTCCTACTGCTCCTGCTGAAGTTCTGGAAAATTCACTTTGACTTCAGTGAAAACAAGATCGGGTCCTAATGGAATCTGGACCCCTTGTGAGATGACTGATCTCTCTCCCTCCTTTTTTTTTTTTTGTCTGCACTTTGCAAAATGGTATTTTGACTGAAGAACTTTTATTATAATAACACTTAGCTGTTTCACAGGGAAGAGGAATAATGTTTAGAGTTAGATGCTGGAATCCAGTGTTCCCTGTAAGCTGAGTGCTTGGGTGACTTCCTAGAAGAGATTCAAATACCGGTCAGGTGATAAGCAGAACACCCACAGCTGGCAGCATGTGTTTTGACTGGTGGTGCACGTAATTAAATTTATTCTGCCCCACATGGAAAAAAATAGAGGGAACGCTGCTGGAGTCTTTTGCCAGTTTGTCCATTAAAGGGCTCCTTGATCTTGCTCAAGACATTTAAGTATTCAGAAGTAGGGAGGATCTATATAGCTTCTTTTTGTTTTAATTGGAATTGAGTGCTTAGCAGCATGGAAGTTTAAGCTCTTAATCTCTCGGTGCTTCAGTTTTCTTAGCCTCTGTTATGGAGTTAGTGATACAAATATGTTACAGGGATTAATTCACAAATGGTCTGGAAGTTTGTTTCAAGATCCACAGAGAGGGCTGTGGAAGTGCAGAATAAAACACCAAAGCTCTTTACAAACCTAGACTGATTAACCCTTGCAGCATTTCCTCTCATGAAGAGTTCAATGTGCATATTCTATTTTTTTTCTATGATACCCATGGGATTGTGACACAGTATTGTTACAATTGAGTCTAATGGTTGATTTAATTTTTTGCAAAAGTTTGCAGGCAGGAGAACTTTTACCAAATGCAGTTATAAAAAACATTACTCTTTGCTGGTAGTTTTCTAGGGCTGCCAGCTCTTCCAGCTGGAAGGACTGAATGCCATATTCAACAGTGGTGTCCAGTCCAGGAGAGTTGGCAATGCTGCTCTTTCTTGAAATATTGATAAATGCTGGACAGGTGGTTTGTTTCTTCTCTTGCTACAGTGCACTTGCCTGAATCAGTTTTGCAGGAAATTTCTGACTTTCTGAATATGTTTGAGGCTGATGTTGCCTATACATAGTTCCTGGTGTGTCGATTCAGAAAGCGATGTAATAAAGACACAAATTAGCTGCTACAGAATTGGTCTAAAATTTGCTTAACTTTTTTTGTATTGGTGACTCCTTTTACACCCTTGTTTTTACATTTGGCACTGTTACAAATGACGGTGGCAAAGTGAGGTTTGGGGTGGAGGCTGAGAGCTCATGACCCCTGGTGAGGTCGCAGTCGTCCCCCCCCCCCCCCCCAAGTTTGAGAACCCCTGGTGTGGTGTACTCGGTCTCCTCTGCCATGTGTGTGTCTCTCTCTCTCTCTCTCTCTCTGTATTGAAATGGGGTTGTTTTGGGTATTGAGGATGGGGAAATTTTGAATTCATAGCCAGGAAGTTAATTCCAGGGCTTAAATCTGTAGTGTTCACTTCTTAATAATCTGCCCCCCCCCATCTCAAACACCGCTTCTAAAATGCAATTGCTGAAATAATTTTTTCTTATGTGTTCACCTGACCATGTCATATGCACTGTCCAGTTTCCTATCTTACAGAACCACCTGCCTACATAGCTGAGGTGGTGCTTTCTATATTGCTCTCTTACTCCTTTGCTCTGGGAACAGCAACAGCCTGGGAAATCCTTTGTATTTCCCACAAGCATTCTAGTCCACCAGCAACTGTAGTCATGTCAGCTAAATCCCTTCAGACACCCCCTCCCCCACAGTACTTTTTAGAAGTTATAATGTTTATGTATACAGTGTTAAAAATTTGTAGCAGTTCAGTTGAATTTTGTCTACTGTTGGAAATAGCTCCAGTTTTAGCAATTTGCTAAATGATAGCTGAATTAGGGGTGACCATTATGTATGCGTAAGCATAGGCACAGATAAACTAAACCTTTTCAGCTAACCCAGTTGCTGAAGTCATATGATTGTCTGTCATAGACCTAGTGTAAGATACATGCATTTGACTAATGAGCAACTGTTGACCTTATTAGTGTAACCTTTGTACTTCTACCACCCTGTCTACTCCCTATTGTTTGATTATTCCCAATTCGTTGCATCATGTCTAAAATTAGACCATAAACATTGGGGAATAATCTTCCTTTTGTCCTATATGTGCCCAGCATTCTTGTGGGTGCTGTGAAAAATAATAGTCCCTTCCAACTGGAAATCTGAAAGTGCATAATAAATATTAATGTATTTAGTTTCACAACATCCATGTGAGACAGATACTATTTTTTTTTTTTTTTAAATCCCAGGGAGGAACTGAAATGATTACTTGATGACATAGTATGTGAGCAGGCTGGGAATAGAAACCAGCTCTCTTGACATTTTGTCATGCAGCTCTTGCCCTAGCCTTGGTCCCAAGCAACAGTGGGTAGCGCCTATCTGACGAATGGCAGAATGTCTCTGCTGTGGGCTAACGGCTATGGCAATGGCCTGCAACTGAAAAAGTGAGAAGAGCCATTTTTTTTTTTTTTCAAGTTCAGTTACAAAATTGATACTTCAAGCACCCCAATGCACGTGAATACAAGACAATCTTTAATAAATAATGTCAAACCATACATTCATCACCCCGTTTTTAAGAGCAAAGAGCACACGATGACTTGTACCAGTTAGGAAACAGTTACTCCTGTCTCCAGGCTTTACCTGCCGCAGTCCCCAAATCCACCCTCTTGTCAACAAGCTTTACCCCTCCCCCCATCCCCAGGCTTAATCCGTCTCAGCCCCAAAACCACCTCCCATCCCTAGGATTTACCTGTCTGAGAGGAGGAGCACTATGTGCTACTGCTGCTCCTCCATGGCCACTGTCTCCCTGCTGCCTCCTTCTCAGCATGGGTCCAGCAGGGCAGGCTCTGCTGCCCCTCCCCACCAGTTCTCTACAGCCTTAGAGTTCCCCTGCATGCAGTGCGTGGCCAACTTCTTGCCTTGCTGGCTTCCTCTTCTGGGGCTCCCTGCCAATGCTGAGTCCACTTGTGGCTCTGGAGGCTGCCGTTACTTAAACAAAAAAACTGAATCTAGTTTTAACTACAGGTATTATTTAAGTGGTAGCATGCTCCAGAGCGGCAAGAGGAGTCAGTGGCAGCAACGTTTGCAGCCGCAAGTGGCTCCTTAAAGAGCCGCGGGTTCCCAACCCCTGGGCTATGGTATGTTGAATCCATGTTGCCACCTATCTCAGGGGTTTGCATCCTGTGGCTCCAGAGTTGCACGCATCTCTTAAAGGATTTCTTTGTGGCTCCTGATGCTATAATTGCAGAGTTTAAAAAAAAAAAATTCCTGATTTCAATAAAGGGTAACATCTAAAAGCCCAATGAACAACTCATATCTAAATAGCAAATATGTGATCTTGAAAGATTGGATAACTTCCCCTTTGTTATGTGCAGTGCATTCTGGTACATGATACTATATTTGTGTTTTGATTGCATTGCTAATAATGTCTTGATTTTGAAAAGGAAAAGGACGCTTGCGGTGTTCCTGCTGTGAAGGACAATACACCTTTTAAGAAAGATAACTGAAATTAAACGTGAAGTAAAATTAGCATAAGTGAAATGGGTTTGTGAGTGAAAGTCAGGAAGATAGTGGTACAAACACACACATGTAAAGAGTGAGGAAATATAATACAGTAAACTCTTTCAGAACAGGCAGTCCTGGGACTGGGAGTTTGCCAGATATGCAGATATTTTGTTTAATAGAGAGCAACAGGCCAGGGTCAGTGCCCCCCCCCCAAAACACAGCTCAGCTGTCACCCCTGCACTCCAGCGCTGGCTCCTGCTCAACTGCTACCCCTACCTTGTTGGTGGGGACACCAGGGAGCCACTTGAAGACGGCAACAGGCAGCTTGCTGCGTCGCACAGGGAGCTGCTCAGGGTAGCAGACATCAGGCAGGAGAGCAGAGAAGGCCATTGGCTGCACATACAGGCAGCACAGAGGGACACAGGGCATACATTAAGTGGGTCGGCCCCCAGGGGCAGGGCATTGCTCTGTAATTCACAGGCACCAGCCATGACTTTGCTTCTCTGCACTCCCACCAAGTGTCCTCCGCCCAGACCTTCAGTTGTGAGTGATGCTGGCTATTTGAGTGTGCCGGTTATGCAAATACTGGATAAAAAACAATTTATTGTATGTAAAAAGTTTGTGAACACCATGCAGTAAACATGCATACTCTTACAAATCATTGTGTGTGTGCTGTTCTACAAATAGGGGTTATTGAAAGTATGGTTTGGTGTTATTTATTAAAGACAATCTCGTATTTACATGCATTTGAAAAAAATGGCTCTGCTTGCTAATTTGGTTGCTGACCCCTGACCTACGCATATCAGCCAGGAGGGGATTTTCATAGTAATGGAAAGTACTGTTACCCTAGCTTTCCCTCTTCCCCCTCAAGCTTTGTCTATGCTAGAGTTTTAGCAACAAAACCAGGGTTTTGTCAACAAAACTTGCAGAGCGTCTACACACAAAATGCGTTTTGTCCACAGCGTGTCAACAAAAATATGGCATTTCTGCCGACAGTGTTCTGTCTCTCCTCAGTGAGGAATAACACCTTTTTCAACAGTTTCTATGGAGAAAAAAGCCGTGTGGATACTCGGGGTGTGTGTGTGGGGGGGTGCTCTGTCAACTGACAGGACTTCTGGTTTACTGGGCAGCCCTGTTTGCTGAGCTTCCAGTTGGCTGTTCTGTTGAGAGAGTGGTGAGGCAGTCCTGGTCACTCTCTGTTCACAGAACAGATTGCAGTTTTGATCCACTTTTGTGCGTGGGTATGATCTATTGAGAGAAGTTGCAGAAGATCTCTTCCAGCAGTAACTTCTGTTGACAGATTGCTGTAGTGTAGATGTAGCCTCAGAGCAGACTGCCTCCACAAAACCCTGTGTGGACACCCAGATTTCTCATGCTTTTTACTCTTGGCCCAGATGCCAGGAAAGGCCAAGAGCGTTTAAAGGTATACTCTGCTGTGTATCTTCCTGCTGCAGTCCTGCAAAGTTGGGAAAGTGCTGTTCTCGGTGCAGGAAGGCACAATAACTTGGTCATATCTGCTCGGTATGTCCAGTTCCACAGCTGGCATATTTGCAGTGGCGAAACTCTGAGCGAAAGAAGTATGGCTATACCAGCTATGTGAGTCCAAACAGAAGAAGAGCTGTCTCTCTGTGCTTTTGTGACTACAGAGCTGTCTGCAAATCCTGCATGCTGGAGTAAACGTTTCTCTCTCTGTTGCTAGCAACTGCCTTCCTGGACGGTTCCAAACAGAAGAACCTAAAATAGCTGCAGGCACTTACAGTTAGCAGAAATGTTAACCGATTTCCACAGGAAAAGAACAGTACATAGCTTTCTAACTTTGTGTAGTCTCGGAACATGCAGTCATCTTAAGCCCTTTGCTTCTACTTAGGCATGCCCTAGCTCTGGCTGTACAATCTTCACATTGTGGTATTTCTTATGATGAGAGATGTCATTCAGGAAAACCATGAGATAAGAATCTCGTGTTCTGCAGCCGTCTTGAAAGATTTGGGAGAATTTCAATTCAGTTATTTTGGAAACATCACTTTAGACAGTTAAACTAAAGGTGTGGTTTGTGTTAATTGTTCTAAATTGTCTGGAGCTGCTGGAAGGGACACTGTCAACTCAAAAAATCATGGTTATTTGTAATAAGCTTGACGCACAAATGCTTCCCTAACATAATTTGCTTTGCTTTGCATGCATGCGTATTTTGTTCTTGTGGAGTGAGTCATAAGTGCAGGCCTTCCTATGCTGGTTTGCAGTTTGTAGGTTGAACTCACAATCTGCACATTGCAGCTCTGCTTTCTTAAAATCCATCTGCTGTTACTTTTGTTCCTCCATACACCAAAATAAAACCCAGAAGCATTTTGGAAAGCAAGCAGGTTCAGGAAAAACTATGACAGTGAGGCATGCTGACACATTCTGTACTTTAAAAGATGCCCTCTGTATAGGGCTGTTGTGTGTTTGAAAGCCTGTTCTGAGGTGCAGCTGCTGCTCTTCTGACCCTCCAACTCCATCAGACATTCTTTCGTTATAACATGCCCTTTGCTAGAATGTGTCAAAGTATTTGGAAGGAATGAAGAAGTAGTCAGTGAAGTTAATGAATAAATAAAAGCCATTAAATGACAGGCCAAAATGGCAATTGGAATACATGTTTGGGGGATTACAATATTTATTTATTTATTTAAAAAAATGCTGCACAGAAACAAAAGAAACCAGCTTAAATAAAGAAGGATTTTTCCAAGTCTTTTTTAGAGTGCTGTCTTTTCTCTTCACCACCTCCACCACTTGCTGGTAAAGGCAAAAGTGAGGGATCATGATGTGATGTAAGCAAACAAAATAAGGATGTGAATTTCTGCATGTTATGATTCATATCCATCAAAGCAAAATTTATCCTTGTTTTTGTCTTGATTTTTTTAATCACCTTTTACTTCCTGTTACGAATCAGAAATTCCACTTGAAGTTCACTTCATTTTGCTCATTTATAGCAGTATTGAATGTCTGATTTCCTCAAGACACTGGATCAGATGGGTAGGTAGATTGCTGTATGATAGCTTTCTGTTCAGCAGCATTGTGATGACAGACAGTGAACTTCATTCTGGTGACCCTTATTGATACGTTTGCTTTATGGGGTTTTATGGTTTTATTAGCAGTCTAGGAGTGAGATTGTGAAGAAATGAGAAGGGTGGTGTTATTATCTGTGAAATGTGCCTCAGAGGTGCACCAAGGGGCTGTTCTGACTGCTTGAAGTTGCTGTATCATTACTTTTGTCAGAAAGGATGTGCCAGGTACATTAAAGATACATTTTGGATTTTTTTGTTGTGGGCTCCATGTACTAGTTATGTCCAATTGCACTGAAGTGGTAAAACTTCCTGGATGCTAATTTCTCACCTTCATTGCCTGTCTCTCATTCTCTGTTTCTCACTGGAGAGTTCATTCTGTAGTGTGCAATATTTACCCTACGGACCTTATTGATTGCTAGGACTCTCACCTAATTTATTTGCCTAAATGATTCTTTTCCATTAGGAATGGCAGCCCTAGGCCTACAGTACTCCCATGTATTTTATTTGCACTGGGCCCTTAGGAAGCTAGAAACAATCCTGCCAGTCAGCATGATTCTTTAACTCTAGATTTAGGTTGCCTCCATTGTGTTGCACTGGATAACTGAAGAACATATTTCTTTAGACACCTCCTGTCCCATCTTCCTCTCCCTCCACCCCAGGCTTTTAAATATTTGTAGGAAAGGTTTTGCTGCCTGTGTTATGGGTGCAGATGGCATAATTTTTAGAGCAGGATTTAATTTCTTTTGATTTCTGAACCAAGCATATGATTTTCAGTGCCTGGTGGCCCTCAGCAAGCCTTATTCCTCCACACTCCTGATTAGATAAGATAGACCCATCTTTCTTCCACATAGCTTTACACTGATAGTACATTTTCCCCTTTCCAATCCTGATGCGAAAGAATGCGTTTTTGCTTTGCTTCCTGCTTTCAGGAGTCTGAAGGTGGTGATTGGGAGGGAAGGCTGGGGGGATGCAGTCTGCAGGAATTCTGTTGGTGTTGATTACTTTCAAGAAAACAGTTGCAAACTTGTGATGGCCATGATTTTCCTGGATATGTACAGTGTGTGCAGAAAGTTGTTCTGTAACCTCTGCAGAGTTCATTCTACCCACGCCTGCCTTCATCACTTCTTCTTATCCAAGTCTGTCACAATAGTTGGAGGTTTGCCATCACTAAACCACCATCAGGCTGAGATGAGAACTTCTTTCCTGCTTATGGCCTATCCTAAGTCTCCAGTGATGTAAGGCTGTTGAATTACACCAGTTCACCATCTTTTGCATCTACACAAAATATTGGTAGATGAGGGGATCAGTTACATTTCAAAATGTGGAGCTTTAATATGTCTTCCACTGCTGTGCTTGTGTGTTTGTGGGGTTGACCTTGTTCCCTTCACCTCTACAGCTGATATTTTGACAGGTATTGATTGTGTGCTCCACTCAGAGTTAATTTATTTGCAGATAGGCAGTCTTGGAAGATCATGTGTTCCTTTGCTTTGCTCACCAGTCATTGGTGTATTATAGCCATAAACTTTGCACCCAAGGACAGGGAGGAGCTCCTTTCAGAAATAACTACGTTTTGTTTGCTGTCTGGCTGGATCAGCAATTACAAAATTTCCTCTCTTTCTTTCTCTTTTATTGCATTTTAACATCCTACACATTTCCCCCGCATGCTTACAATTCTGGACCGTGAAAGGAGAGATCTGAATCAAATAACTGAACTTTGGCTTCCATGTAGTGGCATGGAGTGCAATTGCTTTATAATGGATCTACTCTGTGCTGTGACTCTTTGTTGTTAGCTTCTGGATCTGTTTTCTTTCTATGTCAGAGGAATTAAAGGCTATTATTCCCTTCCTGTAACAACATAAACGTAGCCTGTTTTCAAAAAGCAAACAACCCCGCTCTCATCACTTAAGGTTCATTTCTCAGCTAGATATTATCATATAGATGGAGTGTTGTACATATGACTTGGGAGGCGATTGTCGCACTTTACTGGCACTGGTGAGGCCTCTGCTGGAGTACTGTGTCCAAATCTGGGTGCCTCATTTCAGGAAAGATGAAATTGGAGAGAGTCCAAAATAAGATTTGAGAAAATCCTATATATGAAGAGAGGTTTTAAAAAACCCTCAGCATGTTGTTTCGACTTGGAAAAAAGAAGATATGGGAGGGGAAGATGTGATAACACTTATCAAATATATTAAGAGCTGTTTTAAAGAGGACAGTGATTGGTTTTTCTCCATGGCCACTGAAGGCAGGACAAGCAGTAATGGACTTGGCTATAGCAAGGAAGTTTTAAGTGAAATATTAGGGAAGACTTTGACACTAAAATGGTAGTTTAGCTGGAAAAGGATTCAAAGGGAGACTGGGGAATCCCTGTCATAGGAGGATTTTAATAACAGTTTGGATGAATGCTCTCAAGGATGATCTCGATTTCCGAAGTCCTATCTCAGAGCAAGAACCTGGACTTGATAACTTCTGAAGATCCCTTCTAGCCTCACATTTCTATGATTCTGTTACAACGGTAGTTTAAATAAAAATCACATAGTTTTAATGACTTTTAGAGTTACTTTAATACTTACATACAGTAGACCCCTGAGTTATGTGAGGGTTGCGTTTCTGGTCAGTAGCCTGGCTCCAGCTCCCCTGGGCTTGCAGGAGGTGGGAAACTGACCAGTGCTGGTCAGTTTTCCTGACTCCCAGAGTGGTGGGGAGTGAGGAACCAGGTGACAGCCTGGTTCCCCTCCACTGGCAGGAGCCATGACACTGACCAGCACATCGGGAAAATGAGAGTCAGGCACAGTTTCCCTGCTCCTCTGAGTTGGGGGGAGCTGGCGCCTGGCAGCCTGGAGCCAGGCACCAGCTCCCTGGCACTCAAAGTCATGTTAACCTGAGATATGCACAAGCTGAATTCACTAATCTTGGGGTTCTACTGTATGTAAATTTAGGGAGTGTTGTATAGTCTGTAGAGCAGGGGATTAATGACAGGACTTTGTTCTGTTCATGATTCTGTCACTGATCTCTCTTAACCCTTCTCTCTTTAGTTTCTCATACAATAGAATGTGGGTCATGGATACTTTAACCACACTATAAATGCCTTGAGATCTTTTAATAAAAAACCTCTTTGAAGTGTTAATTATTAAGGCTGGAGGAGGGATGTATCTAAGGCAACTATTCTGTCTTAGAAAGGAAGTGGAGAACTGCGTAGCCTGGTACATCCAGTTTTGATTCCAGGAACAATTTTTAGATTCATTAACCAGAGATAGAGATTGAACTTCTTAGAGGAGAGGAGTAAGTTTAGCAGCTGCCAGCAAAGGGATTTAGTGAGAAACCAATCTCATCAGACTAATCTGATAGAGTTTCTTTAAGGGGCTGACAAGAAAATTGATGTGGATAAGGCAACAGAGTAATTTTAGAGTATTGCATGAAGTAGCTTTAAAATGGAGGTGCTTGGACTCTGTGTTAATGGTAAAACATGATAATCTACTACTGTTACAATTTTCTACTTTCTACGCTTCATCTACCTTTCCAAGGAGGAGGAGCCACACGGCATTTCTCCTAGATCAATATTGGGGCTTCTGTCTAATACTGTGGTTCTCAAACTGGGGTACGCACAGCTCGAGAGACGCAATTTCTTGTCAGGGGCATGCAAGAAAAATGTTGTAATGGCAGACAACGGATTATGTTACACTTAACATACATGTGAAGAAAAAGTCTGTAGTGACCCTATTTCGGATGGTCATATGCAGCAGACTGCATTATTTGGAAAGGAGTATGAAGCTGGTAAAGAACAAAAATCTCTGGTCTGATAGTTGTATGCAAAACAACTTAAAGCTGATCACTGATGCACAGAATTTAAATTTCCTTGTGATGCCAAATGTGGGTAGATCAGCAGGTTAAAGAGGGGAGACCACAGAATTGCAGAAGGCTCTCTACAGAAAATCTGGAAAACAGAGTTGCATGATATTACAAAATTTGTGGTCAGTAACTTGGCATATGAAATAGTGTAGAGAGACCTATTGTTAAATGGAAAACAGTATTTAAAGAAATTAAGCGGAACTTGGGTGCAGTAGTGAATTCCAGGCCATATCTTCCAAAATAGAATTCATATTGGAAGTAAGTCTATTAATGTGAAATAATTTATTAAAATGATATACTTTTTAAAGAGGAAAATTATGAAGAAACTTTTTAAATAAGGATAAAAACATTAACATTAAATAAAGCTGTAGTACAAAAAAATCTAAATGTTAAAGTCTAGAAATATTCTGTGTCAATCTCAATTTTTCCCTCTTATGCTTGTTTCTTGTCACTCTACTGCCAGGACACAATTATTTGCCGTGTGCTAGAAGTGAAATTATTCGCCCTTAGCTAACTTGCCTGTTTTGTTGTTTGATCACATAAACTTCCTCCATCCTTTCTGCCCGTATCGGGCACAGCAGGATTTGAGCTATTATTGAGAGGGTGTAGAGAATATTCTGTTATATTTTGAGTATGGGAGGGAGGCATGCACCTCACAATGGCTGTGTTTACACTTGCATTCCCCATTAAAAAAGGGAAGAAAGATTCTGTTGAACATGGGGTTTACTTTCGAAAGAGTGGTGTCTACTCTGGTTTTCTTCTTTCGAAAGAAGCTATTTTGAAATAAGAATATACAAATGAGGTGCCAGATCTGCAGATATGCACTGCATTTGCATTTTTATTTCCCTCATTTGCATACCTCTTTCAAAAGAGGAATGCACGTGTACACACAGCCAATGAGTTTTGATGGATAGAAAAAGGGTCTTCTGTAGCATCCTGGCAAGTCAGGCTTGGGCCTTGTCATGATGAGAAAGTGAGACCATTTTAATTAATTGATTTAGTTAAGTCAGAACAACTTTTGACCGGGCCTTAGGCCTTTTTGTTGCCAAGGGAGATAAATTGAGTTCCATGTGTTGGGTTGTTTGCTTTTTTTGTTCCCCTCCCCCCACAGCGTGTGACTTTTTTATAGGAGACCTTAGAAATTTATTTATTTTGCCGTCTGAGGCTATTAAGTGACTTCAGGAGTAGGTGTTCACTATAGAATTGGCTGAAGTTCTTCCATGTCCCCAGTTCTATCCTGTACCCTTGTTGTTTAACACACTTTGCTCCAGAAGTTGCTGGGTTTCATTGGTACTATGTGTTTTATATTGTGTGAAGTTTCTTGGCAGGAGATCATAATACAAGAAAATTGCTTTAGAAATTTAAAATATTAGGCAATATAATGGGAAGTACAAGATTAAGGCCTGATAGGACAGAAGTCCTTCAAAGAAAGGCCTTCTGAAGAGCATTTTCACCTCAAGGGGCCCCTGGTGTATGGAATAGTTGCCCAGAAGTGTCAGAAGATGAGTGTACTTTGACTTAATTTCAGTAACTACCAGTTAAGTTTTAGCCACCTTTATTACAAACAGTATTGAGGCCATGTCTACACTGCTGCTTTGCTGTGCTGCAGCTTTTGGGCTCAGGGTGTGAAATCTGCTTCCCCCACCCGAGTACAGCAAGTTACTGTCACAGAGCACCAGTCTGAATGCACTCCTAGTGCTATTAGCTACTCCCCTTGTGGAGGTGATTTACTTAAAGAGCTGGGACAGTACTCCCCCAGCACAGGTGCAATGGCCATACTTGTAAGTTAAAGCACTGCCACAGCAACACTTTAATGTTTTAAGTGTAAACTTCGCCTTAGATTCTTAGGTAAGGGAGCATGGCAGGGGCGCAGGTTTCTGCGTAGCTTGCATTCCACATCAGTAACCAGCCTGAGGCACTCTGTGCTGCGTAGTATGCCAGCAGGATTGTCCTAATGCAACTGCAGGATGACTCTTATGGAGAAATGTTGATTTTTTTTTTTTCCACTGAGCATGATGGTATGAGGTCATCCCCCAGACATCAGGGAGAGAGTCTGATAAGTCATTGAGGCAACAGGCGTGCATCAGTGGAAGCTGCCAGTTGGGAACATCGAAGCTATAGTCCAGACATACACCACTTCATTTTAAACCATGGATGATGATTATTTTAATGATGGCCTGTGAAGAATCTTGTTGTTCTGCTTAATTGTGCATTTAAAAAAAGCCTGTAAGATTTGTGTAGTTTGTTTTTAACTTCAGAAATATTAGGAATATTAAAATATTGCTCTTCGTTTTTCTAATTGTTTTTCCTGGAGGAATCTTTAATGTGATTTTTGTGAGCTTAGTTGAAGGTGAAGGATGTTTAATGTTTTAGCAAATGAATTGCATTGTCCCAAGCATGTCCGTCTTTATTTAAAAATTTGTTTTTATTTTTTTTTTACTAGATTAACAATTCTCATCCTTTCTTAGTAACTCAGTTTTCAGTATCTTGATTTTTTTTTTGATGTTGTAACTCAGCATTTGTCTGGATCTGGCCCACAAAGCTAGCCCCTCCCTTTCTTCTGTGTCATAAACCAAGTGGGGCTACAGTGTTTGGGGGAGGGCGGGGCGGGACATAGCTGGATTACAAGCATTGGCTGGCTTGTACTACTGCTGGGTGGTGGGGAGACTGAGCTTCAGAGGTATGATCCAGGTAAGTGAGGGCCCAAGCCAGTCCATGGGCTCTGCCTGGCAGGGGGAGTGCCCCTGTGTGCCACAGGGAAGTGCTTGTGCAGGCATCACCACCCTGTCATTCCCATTAGCTGACTCATGGCCAATGGGAGGGGCAGGGTGGTGTTGCTGTAGTTGCCTTCCCTGCAGCATGCAGAGCTACACAGAGTGATGTGTCCCTGCCACATCCTCTGTCCCCTGTCTTCTAGATCCTGCCCCCCTACTCACTTCCCCCCCAAGTCCAAGCTCGGTCCTACACCCTACCTCCAGCCCAGACCCCACATCGGCTAGCCTAATCCCTAGCAGCCCCCTCCCATGCAATGAACCCTCTTTTATTTCTCTGCCCCAGAGTGGGGGGAGGGCAGGGCACAGAATCAAGTAGCCTCATTTGGGGGCCACATCTGTGGTGGTGGGTAGGAGGGTGTGTGTGTGTGTGTTTTGCCTCTCACTTCCATGTGGCCACTGACTGATATTTTTTTTGTTCTGTGGGTCTGTGACCCTCAAACCATAAAAGCTTTTCCACCTCTGTTGTAACTTCAACAGTCACCATGGTCTTCCAAAGACAACAAGACTGTACTGCTTTTTGAGAAACCCCAATCTTTTCCTAACAGGTTAGTGGGGTTTTGGAGCACTTTAGACAAGGTGTGCCAATTCCCAGGAGGAAAAAACAAAATTGCTGCATTGCTTAGTGGTAACCTGAGCACTGGAAGCCTCCATAAAGGCCCTACAAGCTCCTTGATTCCTATGGTTTCTCAAAATATAGTCTCCCATATGGACTCTAACTGGGGATGGAAAGTCAGGATTGTGTATCTGCAATGATCTAGTCAATGAGCTCTGGTGTCAAATCTTTCTATTTTGAGTACTATTGGTATAGATCCCACCCATGGGAGCCTCCAGGAAAGTCTGACTGGAGGAATCTTTCTTAGCTGAACGATGACTGTGGGATAACTGTTCTGATCTAGGCATGTGCTGGGGTGCCCAAGTCAAGAGAGCAAGTGAAGGGAAAGACAGTGTGTGAGAGAATCTGGTGCATGTGTGTGTAACCAATACGGGGCTTGGAAAATGCAAGAATCTTGAACTGAAAGCAAAATTTGACTGACACTTAATGGAGAATGTGGTGCAGTGAAGTGGAAGTGTTTTGCTCTGGTTGTCACTGTTGAGGAGGGCGTGATGTTCCAGGTGGCCCCCTGGGTTTGTGGGAGAAGTTTATTTGTAGATGTCTGGCTTGTCTAGGAAGGCTTAGGGCATTTTTAATTATTGCAAAGCTTCTAGTAGAGAGAAGCTGAAAGGAACCCAGGGAGTACAACCGTATTTAAAACAGATGCCTTTAAAGTTGGTGAGAATGAATTTTCATCTGTCTTCAAAAATAGGCCTTTTTCCTTTACAGATCAGTATTCCTTCTCAACTGGATTTTAGCCAGTTGTGTTTCCTCCAGTTTTCCTCTTGACTTGTTATTGCATGACTAGGGAATCATTGGGAAGGTGATGCAAACCTGAGTAATGGTGCTTTTTTTTTTTTTTTCCCTCTCTCTCTCTTTCTCCAACACCTAAACCTTAAAAATCAAAGGTGGTCCTTAGACTTAGAATTCTGTTACAGTCAGCCACAAATCTTTTAAAACCTTGAGCACGTTGCAAGAGAGAACCTGTAATCTGAAGGATTTTCTTAATTTATTGCTTAAAAATAAATAATACGTTTGACAAATAGTTTCTGAAACAGACAGAAAAGAAATAAGAAGGGTTTTCCAAATCTCACTGCAGTCATTTCCAGATTTGGTCTACCCTTCTAAGTTTAAAGCTCTGCCACGCCTGTGTTTCAATGTGGCAGTGTGGTCCCAGCATCAGCACTGGGAGAACACTCTCCCCATGCTGTGGGTATACTGCCTCCTCAAGGGAAGTAGCTAACAGCACTGGGAGAAGCACTGGGAGTCTGTTTACACTGGTGCTTTACAGTGCTGTAACTTGCTGCATTGCAGATGTGTGGGTTTTTCACACTCCAGAGCAAAAAAGTTACAATGTAGCAAAGAAGACAAAACAGCAGTCATGTAACACTTCAAAGACTAATTAAGTAATTTGTTAGGAGATGAGTTTTCGTGGGACAGACCCACTTTTTCAGATCTGGAAATGCAGTAAAGTGGCAGGGTAGACAACTCCTGAGTCAGAAAAGGGAAATTCTCCTAGAAGAGACTTCAAACTGGTGAGCAAGGAAGAGAGGTGGGTATGTAGTTTGAGAAGATCTGTCTGTTGAACACTAATAAGAGGACAAGAAATAGCTAAGACTTCAGATGAATTCATGAAGATAAAAATGGGCAAGATTTGAGTAGTCAGTACTAGAGGAATTTACAAAGGAAGGAAAACATCAAAGGAATTGATTTTTTTCCCCCCTTCCCCCACCATAATGTCTTGCAACTTCTCTACAGTCTATTGTTGTGTCATAAAGCACTATTATTTGTATCACTTTAGTTATACAAGACTGCTAAATTTGTAGCAATTCTGCTGAAAAAACAAAGGTAAAAAAGTCACACTAATGCTCTGAAGCCTGTACAGTACAAGTTGAATCTTTCCAGTCTGGAACTTTCTCATCCAGCAACATCCACAGTCTGTCATGATTTTAGTTTGCTGGATAATCACTTGTCATGGACATCTCCAAGTTTCCTGTGGTCCCATGAAGTTTGTGTCCAGCCACTAGTCCTGGCTGCCAGTGTTCTGTGTGCTGCTGTTTATGTGTAAATTAGCCCTAAATGTCTCCTAAGAGCCCAGGAAGCAGTAGAAGTATTGGTAATGCAGCTAGACAATATTGACCTCCTGTGGTCTAGTGGTCTGGCACCGGTCAGGTCCTGAGGGTGCCAGATTAGAGAGGTTCAACCTGTATTGCTTCCCCACCCCCCGCCCCCCGAGCTGTTTGTGTTTGCAACCTGGGTTCCATTTTCAAACCTCTCATCCTGTGAGGTGTGGATTTTCTCCAATGGTGCAGACTTGAGGCAAATTTTCACTGAACATGCTTTGCAAGTTGTATTGTGCATTGATAGCAATTTAAGAAGAGAATTTTTCCATCTCCTGTGTGTTATTTCTTCTGGAGTTTATTTTTGTGCTGTCCGAGGATTGGAAAATGGGCTGAGAGTTTGTGCTCAGTGAAGGGAGGAACGCCCTGGCCTCTGTCATACTAGGTGGCAGAGTTCCATTATAGCCAGGGTGAAGGAGGAAGAGGGAAGAAAACTCAGTAAGTGAGAGGCAGAGGAAGTGAGTCAGTTCTTACTGAAACAGCAAGCCATGATTCCACTTGCAGGGAAGCCAAGCTTGATCTTGGTTGAATGTGAAGTTGCATAAACCTTGAGCCTGCCTCCCCCTTCCCAGTTTTGAAATCTACTTGATAGCAGTATGAGATTGAGGAGATTCAGGTTACAGGACCTTGGAAAGAAGAAACGTGAAGTCTAACGTCCATTTTTGATAGTAACAGACAGGGAGCTGTGCTAGTCTATATACTATCAAAACAAAAAACAGTCAAGTAGCACTTTAAAGACTGGTAAAATAATTTATTAGGTGAGCTTTTGTGGGACAGACCCACTTCTTCAGAGCATAGCCATACCTTCTGTTCTGGTATGGCTATGGTCTGAAGAAGTGGGTCTGTCCCACAAAAGCTCACCTAATAAATTATTTTGCTAGTCTTTAAAGTGCTACTTGACTGTTTTTTTATTTTGTCCATTTTTGATGTATAAAATATTTTATTGCACCTTATTGTTAGGGTCTTTAGTTTATTAGTAATTAAAATATCTTTTTCTGCTCTGTGTAGGTTTTAAAAATCCCATGGCAAATTGCATAAGAGGTGGTGGCCCTGTTTTTCTTGCCTAAGAATTCCTTTTCACAGCACAATTGTTTGTCATTTGCTTCCTTGCCACCCCAAAGAAGGCTGCTTTTCTGTAGTGGTTGAAGGGATCCTGGAGTACAAGATGTGTATTGGTTTGTAAAGCGATTTGTGATTCTGTGGGATGAAACACAACATTTAAGTATTAAATATGATTGAGTGTGGAAGCATCTTTGCTTCTTTGCTAACTTTAGAGATGTTTTCTCTCTTTTTTTCCCAAGGCTTCTGTGCTTTTATTTTCTATTCCCATTGTTTTATGAAAATTGTGGTTACCTGTTCTGCATATACACTTACTGCTTTCCTCATTGTTTCTACTGTCAATTCAGCTCCATTGGTGAGGACTTTGAACTATGGTAAATCTTATTCTAACAGTGCTTATACTCCCCACCCAACACCAAACTGAGTACAATTCTCAACTTGCTGCAGTTGTCATTCATTTCTCTGTGATAATGAAAGGAAGGTTGTGGTCACTGTGCAAGCCAGATAGTAAAGTCACTTTATGGGCTGTCATTCACACTTTTCACAAGGAGGAGGAGGTGGGGATATATCACCAGCAAATGCAAATAAATATTTCAACCCCAAAGAAGATCCATATATTTGTCCTCAATACTATTAAACACAGAAACTGCTGCAGCACATGCCAGGAATGGGAGGCTGAACTGGAATCTAGGACTTCAGTCCTGTATACTTAAGTGTATTATGCAAACCATGAGTTGGACATATGTTGTTCATTGGTGTTTTGTCTGGCATAGACTGTATAAGGAAGTGGAGGCCCCACCATCCAGCAGAGAGAGTGTGCATCCATGGAGGGTAGGATCCAAATTTACCCTCTTCCTGGAGCAGGGGTCGGTGACCAAAATAGCTAGAGGAGTCATTTTTCCAATTTGGTAATAAAAATCTCAATAATTCAAAAGCTGCAATGCATGTTAATATGCGATGGTCCTTTAATAAATAAAGTCAAACCATACTTTTTGTAACCCTTATTTGAAGAACAGCGCTCACACAATGATTTGTAATACAATACACGTTTACTGTAGGATGTTTACAAAATTTTTATCGCAGAGGTAGCAGTGTTAGTCTGTAGCTTCAACAACAAGAGGTCTTGTGGCACGTTATAGACTAACAGATATTTTGGAGCGTAAGTTTTCGTGGGCAAAAACCCGCTTCACGCATCTGATGAAGCGAGTCTTTGCCCATGAAAGCTTATGCTCCAAAATATCTGTTAGTCTATAAGGTGCCACAAAACTTCTTGTTGTTCACAAAATGTTTACATATCTATTTCCTCACACTTCACGTGTGTTTGTACCACTGTCTTCCTGACTTTCACTTGAACCTTCTCTCTCTCTCTCTGGAGAACACTAGGGGGAGTTACCCAACATTTTGAGATCTCATACACTTTGCTATTTATATACGAGTTGTTCATTTTTGGGCTTTTAGACATTCACCATTTATCAGAAATAATCAGGAGGGTTTTTTTAATCTTGCAGTTATAGCATTGCAAGCTGCAAAGAAGTCCTTAAAGAGCTACATGTGGCTGCAGAGCCACAGATTGCAGACCCCTGCCCTGGGGTCTCTTCCTTATATCCCAACTATACATATAAAATGATGGAAATAATATAAAAAAGGATATATTTTCTGTCTTATGTCATATTGTATAAATCCCTGGTACACCCACATCTTGGATGGTGTGTGTAGATTTGTTCACCACATCTCAAAAACGTATATTGGAAAAGGTTCAGAAAAGGGCAATAGCAATGATTAGGGGTATGGGATGGCTGCCATGCAAGGAAGGAGAAGTTAGTCAGACTGGGACCTTACAGCTTGGAAAAGACAGGTAGGGGGGTCTGAATAGTTAGATTGCTTGTTTGGCGTTGTAGACAGAGAGAGAAGTACTATGTTTTTGAAATCTAAAGCACTTCAGAAGTAATTCGTATGTTAAAATGTGATTTACTGGGTGAGATTATGAGAATACTCATGACATCTACTCATTATATCTAGGTTTGGGATGGCCTCACAGCTTGGCAGCTGGTATTTGTACATATCCACAGCTTTAGGTGCCCTGCCATCATCAATATCACACATTTTAAGAGAATGTGCCAGTCCATGAGCCTTTCAGGGTATGTGCCATAGAAGATGGCTCTCTTTATTGTCGAGCATAAGTTTTTTTTTTTTTTTTTTTTTTTTTTTTTTGTGGGCAAAGACCTGCTTCATCAGTTGCATCTGATGAAGCAGGTCTTTGCCCATGAAAGCTTATGCTCCAAAATATCTGTTAGTCTATAAGGTGCCACAGAACTTCTTGTTGTTTTTGAAGATACAGACTAACATGGCTACCTCTCTGATACTACTTTGTTGTGGCTTTTTGTCCATGATTTTATCTATTCATATGCATGAGAGGTCTTCTTTTCCTGTTCTATACCAACAGAAATGTGTTAGTCTGAAGATTAAGATGTCTTCAAGCCTGTTAATGAACCGCTCTTCAGTGTGAAATGCCTTAGCAGAAACTGCAAATTCCAACTGCTGCAAAAGAGGTCTAGAGTACAACAGGTTGGGCAAGTCCTGCCCATAGTCCCAGAGCACTTGGAGAGCTATTAAGGGATTTTTTTTTTTTTTTTTTTTTTTTTTTTTTTTGGCTGATGGGTTTGCTGCAGAAGCAATGGTTTCTACACAGTACAGCTGCTGGCTACTTTCCCTTCAACCTCCAGCAAGATTTTAGTGTTATGCTTTCTTTTTTTTTTTTTTTCTTTTTGTCATGTCAGAGAGGAAATTCGGAAGTCCCTGAGATAATTAAAATTGTTCGCCGTTTTTTAACAAGCCATGTTTCCCCCTGCCCCCAGCGTTTCAATTAAAAGCAGACCATTCAGCTTGTAAGAGAGAGCTAATAAAAATCAATAATAATTTGATAGAGATGTGAGGAAAATGGGAATGTGGAACAGAAAAGGCTTCAGAAGGGGTGAAAGCGTTGATGCCCAGTCTTATCACACAGGGGGCTCCCATAAACCTGAACACCACATTGTGTGGGCCAAACACATTCTACCTATTTTAAAGTCACCTGTATTGATTTATATTTTAAGTTCATCTTTTTTCCCTATGTATTTAGGCAGGTTGTTTCTAACTACAGTATTGTCTGCTGACACCCTCCGTGTCAACTCAAATGATGTAAACATGATGACAAAACACTAATGAATCAGGAGTTAGCATATTGTGCTGAAGCAGGCTGCAGGTCTTACGAAATGCTGTGGTGGGCCATGTATGTAGGTTGGACACGTCTGTGCTAAAGTGTTTTTTGTTTAAATCAGTAATGCTGTTTGCAACTCCTGTTGTTGTGCAGAAGTATTCTACTTTTAGTGTTTCATTTTAGAGAGGGATAAATAATTTAGACTCTACAGATTGTCAGATCTACTTGAGGTCCCTCTCTTTTTTTTTTTTCCTACCCTTTTACCTGCTGGACAAGATTTTTCTTCACTCTTATCTCTTTGAAGGCGGGAACAATACACACTTCATTGTTTACTGATTCTATGTGTATATGCCATCTGATGTAATGTTGCTGTTTTGTGCTCCTTACTGGCGATTCATTAATGTTTGTTCTCTCTTTCAGGCACTGTGATCCAGTGGACTCCAGCATCTTCTGAACTGCGGAGAAGAAGGGCCAAAAGAAGAAAGGGAAACACACAGAGGAAAAAAGCAGTGGCACTTCAAGCTGGACTTTTACAAAGCTGTCATTACTGAAACTGAATGGGAAAGTGAACTTTTGGTGTCTTTCCTTCCCCCAGCCTCTGAGATGGGAGGGTTGTAAATCTGCGTGGGTACTTGGGAGCAGACTGAACCATGAATCTTCAGACACAGCAAAAGTCAAACAAGAGGGCTGGGAAACGGATTACATTTTTTAATGAGCAGGATGTAGCCGTGCCATCAAAAGCACTGCAGCAGCAGCTGAAAGAAGGGCAGTACTATGGACATGGAGGGGAAATGCCTGGTTCACAAAGTATGGAGCTGTCTAAAGTAGGGGGGTTGACAGGGGTGCCCAACAATGTTGCCTTGATGAACTCTGTTGTTTATAGTCAAGATAGGGGGGACTCCATGATGATGTCCCAGCAGCTGGCTGCTGTCAAATGGCAGAACTCATTGATGGGGAGCAGGTTGCCTGACAGGGTTGATACCAATTGGCAGCCTTCGCCTGTGGCATGGAACCACAGTATGGTCTATGGGGGCACTCAGAAAGGGGTGCTCCCCAATGCCAGTGCCCCAGGTTTCTATGGCCATCCTGAAGCTCTGAAAAGAAACCAGGAAAAAGAAATGGAGGTGCCGCAGCTAGAGCTATATGGAGATGCAGTCCAGCAGATGATGGCCCAGAAAGTGCAGCTGGAACAACAAGCACTAATCAGGCAGCAAGCTCAAATGAATTCCTATCATCAGATGCAGAAGCAGCAACAGCAGAATCAAACTCTACCTTTACAGTCTTTCCAGCTTGCATTCGGTCACCAAGGCCAGAAGCAAGGCCTTCCTGAACTGTTACATGTCTTTCAACATACCCCAGCTTCTTCCAACCCAGTCTATACTACCCAGCAGAAACAACAGTCTCTCCCCCAGTTGCAACTGTTCGAAAACTTCTATCCACAACAGCAGCAACAGGCCGCTGCACAAGCCTTCAACCTCCAGCAATCTTCTATAGCTCAGCCCCATGTGGCAGCAACCGCACCCCAACATCATATGGTGGCTCACCAGTTCCAGCAATCTGAGAGGAACCAGGAACTACTGAAAGCCCTAACAGAGCAAAACCAACAGACTGTGCTACCTCAGACCCAGATACCCTTTCCAAGGAGATCAAGGAGGCTCTCCAAGGAAGGTATTTTGCCATCTTCTTCAGGAGAAATGTTGGGCTCTAAACCAGGAGAGGAACAAGCTAGCAATCTGTTCCTGCATCACTGGCAACCACAACAGCACGGACTCCAGTTTCAGCATGAGACTGAAGCTCTGGTCCGCAACAAAGGTAACTATCTGGAGCCCAAGAGAACACCCCCCCTGGAACAGAGGGAGACCCTGAGTAGTAATGAGTTGAACCAGCCTGAAACAGAGAGGCCGGCTACATCTTATAATGGTAGAGACGGGGACAAGCAAGTATCAGTGACTGGAGAAAGTGCTCAGAGAACTAATGACTTTGGGGGGGTGAGAGGAGGTGTGATCCAGAGCACCCGAAGAAAAGGGTGTGTTTCTCAAGAAGCCAACCTGCTAACCCTGGCACAAAAGGCTGTTGAGCTGGCTTCTCTTCAAAATGAAAAGGTAAGAGACATCCTGACAGGCATAGCATATCTAAAAGAGCTCTTATACTACATAGCACCCTAATAATGCATCTGGAGGGTGGGGAGGATGAAGACATGTGGGATGTTGACCTACAGAGAGACAGAGTGTAATGCTGCAGAAACAGCCCTGGAATGGTTGTGTGGGTGGAGGGGATGGTGGGAGCCATAGTGACCAAAATGTATACCCATAGGAGCATGATTGCCTTGTAGCACAGTAAAGCTACCTGACCATTGTAGTTAACTCCACTGGTATTGAATGAATCTCTTAACCCAGGCCTGCAAACTAAAATACAACTAGCTCTTCAAGGTGATCGAGAATTTAAACTAAATATACTTTGCTTGTTTTTTTTTGTTTTTTTTTTTTTTATGGCCTATTACACCTGACTTTGTCTAAAATCTACCTCTTTTGACTTAATCCCCTGGTCAAAATACATCTTTAACAAATCGCTTAGAAATACTTTCAAAAAATGAAAATAAATGTTAGAATTCCAATTTGCCACAGCCATGAAGAAATATGACTAACCTATAAGACAAAGGCCTGGAGGAAATTTTGTAAGACCTTTAGGGGAAGAGACACTATCTCTGGGTGACTGAGGAAAAAGCATTCTCTCCATTGCTCCCTCTGGTGTCCCAGAGCCATAAGCTGAATAGCAGTGAGCCACATGAGATGGAAAAACAGGAGGCCAAGAATAAGGGGCATAACTAATAGCGATGTTCTCTTCCAGCCTCGCTTTGACTGATCTCACAGTGAATCCCTGATATCGGAAGATCATTTTTCTCTGAGGCTTCATTGTTTACTGTGGAGTGGGGAACAAAGCGGGGCTGTCCGGGATATATAACTACTCCTGCAGTGGTGTATTGGAGAACAGAGACAAAGAAAATATAAACATTTCCTTTTTCCCAGTTTTCCCCCAGTTTCCTACTTGCTCACTCTTTGCTTTGCCCATCTACTCTACCAGGAAAGTTTTTAGTTTATTCAGTGTGTGTGGGTAGCCACAGGAGGTGCTCACACACATACAGCATCATCTGTTCACAGAAGACAGCAAAAACCTTTGTCAGTTAGTGAAGCAATTGTGTTACCACGATCACCTTTTCCTTGCTGCGCCATTCTTATTGAGCAAGCTGCCTGTTAGTACACCGTGTAGGAAAAAATGGGGAGTAGTTAGCAATGTGAAATGTGCACTCTGCCTTATCTATTGCCCTCCCATCCACAGCATGTTTATACTTATACATGTGGAGTTTCATCACATGCAATCTGATCATCAGCCCAGTGAGTGTGATTAGAGAGAACTGGTTACAAATTTAAGAAAAGGGTTGGGGAGATCAAATATCATTTAAGAGTTGAAATGAGAAATCTCGCCCCTAGTCATGCCTGCATATAGCTATGCTTAGCTACTTCAGGACAAAAGGGAGCAGTATTTTACAGATTCTGTCTGTTTTTCCCAGTGAGCACTGAAAAGGCTTTGATTGCTTGGTGGCTGTGATAGAAGGGATTCTGCACATTCCACTCTTTTAGACAGATTTGCAAGTCTCCTCTTGAATGTATAAAATTATCAATCTGGGACTAACAAACCCTAATTTTTTTAAGTGGTTAACTACAGAGGATCACTGGGTGCAGGGAGTGGTGGTGGTGGATGTGTATTAAGAGATAGGAGGCATACTTTTTTTTTTTTTTTTTGTTGGAGGGGTGTCTGTTCCCCCACTCTGCTAAACCCAATGGTTTTCTGTCCCACGATACAAGCTGCTGCTTTCACTGTTGACTCCCTTCCACTGATCAGAAAACACAGTGTAAATCCAGAAGGCACCTACCTGATTGTTGTAGCTTATGTAAGGAATATATAAGAAGAGTAGAGGACCAGGTAGCTGTTGGAGATTTTTTTGGTACATTTCCATTAAATCGCTGTACAAAAGCCATTCTAGTTCTTTCGACAAGAGATTCAACTATGTTAGCTCCCAAAAAAGAGAGGGAACCAGAAAGAAAGTATACAGTGCAGCAGTTTGAATCAACATTATACACTGGAAATTGCAATATCCAGGTGTTCCCAAAATAATGAAAATACCTCCCCATGTGCTTGTGGGGAAGTGTTGGGAATGGGTGGGGCAGAAGTCAGTCTGGAAAACAAAATGTAAAACTGTGGATGAAGAATCAAAAGAGTAGTTGGTACTGTTTCTAGTGCCATCTTTGGAAGTTAGTTCAGATAAAGTATCCTTTTCCCTAGGTATAGTAGTTCTGAGTACTTAACAGCTCGGAGGCTATGTTGAGAATGCCGTGGAAAACCAAAGAGAGAGATTTAGCTTGAAAGTGACATATTGTCTGGTTAAAAGGTGGGTGCTATAAAACGTTTAAGCTACATGTGGGATTTTTTTTCTTTTTGTCTTCAGGAATTGGATACTTCAGAAGAGAAGAAGAATGTGGTGGTTGCAGCGCCTGCAGTAGCCAAAAGTGTTTTGGAATTTGCCAGTTCTCCACCCTCTGTTAAGAGAGCCCGGGAAGATAGCAGCCTGGTGCCCCTTATCATCCCTGTGTCTGTGCCAGTGAGGAAATTTGACTTGCAAGGTCTTGGGAAGGAAAACGGTGAGGAAGGGAAGCTCCAGAGGGGGCTGGGAAATGATCGAGGTCTTTCTGAACGCAAGCCCTCTGTGATAGTCACCCGAAGAAGGGCCAGTCGCAGCTCCAACATGGAAACCTCAGTCCAGGTATGCGCATGTTAATTGACCTAGGGAGATTGAAGTTTGCTGGATCTATGTGCAGAACTGAATCCTTTCTGTTAAAACAAGTTTCATTATAAAGGAGTAGTATGAGTTTCCTAAACTTGAAAGCGGCTGAATTTGATCCAGAGACCATGACTGTGTCCTGTATATAGGGCTCCCCCGTCCCATGTGCACCATTGCCATCTGATGGTTAACCCAGGGAGCAGCTGTGCTTTCTGAGACCTATTGCTGGTACTAAAATAGTCAGAAAGTCCTCTAAAAGTCTGGAGGATACGGGAAGTGAAAGTAGACTGAGTACCTAATGTGTGTGCCCTTAGGAGCTTGTTCTGTTCTGTTGGTCTTCATTTAGTAGAGCTGTGCTCTAAATAAAGGTTTTTTTTTTTACCGTTCGTGCACAGGTAACTTTGGGTTATAAAACTATGCACTTGTCTTTGGGTTCTGAGTTAAGTCCCAAACTGGATCTTTGTTTCAATGCTACTGTGATGTTACAAGAATCCCTTGTTGGGGATCCCTCAGTATTCACTATTTATTTATTTAAATCATACCACTAGCCAAAGGGAGAGGTTGAAATAAAGGATTATTGTTGATAATTTTGCTGGCTGGAGAAATGACAGATTGTTCCTGAGCCGCTTCAGGCTGTTGAAAATAGACTCTTGGACTTCCCTCTATTCTACTGTTTCAAAGTGACTAATTCCTCCTGTCACCCTTTGTGGCCCTCTGTGTGTCTGAGCCCACTTAAAATCCTATTGTCCTAGTTCAAAACCACCACTTTATAACTGCCATCTTTCTAACCCAGCATTGGACTGAGCCACTATCTGGAGCCATTAAATGCAACTTCATAATCTGCCAGAAGTGGAAGTGGTGTTGTTGAATAATAGTTGATATGTCTCCCCTCTTCATCAGCTCCTGTCCTGCAGTGCGTAGAGCATGGTTTCTCACTGAAATGTTTTAAGCAGTCTGAAGGCATCATTAAAATACAATTAAGTATTTAGATTGAGTGATTGTAGTAAAAGGGTTTGTTTTTTCGTTTTGTAGCATGAAGATGCTGTTCCAAAGGAGGAATTGGAGAGCTTTGCCCGGAAACCAAAGCAGCGCCCAAGACCTGAGCCACTTTTCATACCGCCAAAAGCAGGAACCTTCATTGCTCCTCCAGTCTATTCCAACATCACTCCTTATCAGAGCCACTTACGCTCACCTGTCCGCCTTGCAGATCACCCTTCAGATAGGACATTTGAGCTACCTCCTTATACACCTCCACCGATTCTCAGCCCAGTGAGAGAAGGATCTGGGCTGTATTTCAATGCTATCCTTTCTGCAAGTGGACACTCAATTCCACCTCCAGTGACCCCTAAAAGTACTCACAGAACTCTGCTGAGATCTAGTAAGTGCCTTTCTTGGCCCTTGTGGGAGTGGGAGGCTGAGTGCCATCACGAATGGAATTGTGACTCTTAGACCCTTAAGGAGAGCTGGATGTTGAGCTTCCTGTTGGGAGGCTCTGCGGAAGTGGGATGTAGCTGAAGTGATGCTGCTGTGTTTGGGGGTGTTATTTAGGATGAACTCACCATTGATCTCCTGCTGCACTTCCTACCGACTTCCTAAATAAAAGATTTTTGTTCTGAAGGAGTAAGGAGTTCCCTCAAGCATGGGAGTAGCTTAGCTGAAGTGTATGAAAGAGTGCGCTGGTAGGGATGGGTTACTAGCATAAAAAAATGGTGGGCCAGAATAAAATGGTGAGTGAAAGTTTAAAAAAAAAAAAGAAAGCTAGCTTACTATTGTTTGTTAGTTGAGTGCCTTTTTTGGGCAATGGAAAATGTGTTCTGATGTGTTCTGCACACAGTTCTCATCTGCCCCAAACATACAATAGTTGAGTTTTGAGCAAGTCTGTTTTTGTCTTACAGATAGTTCAGAGGTCACCCCTCCCGTCCTTTCAGTAATGGGAGAGGCCACCCCAGTCAGCATTGAACCGTAAGTATCAACAGTGTCCTAAAAAATCCACCTGTTAGGTTGATGACAAGCATTTTTCATTTTTGCGGTGCAAATGTTGGTGATCAAAATTAACACTGGTTGACTCTCTCTGGTGAGGAACTCTCTGGTCCAGCAACATCTGTGCTCCAGCAGGACCATGGATGTTGCTGGACCAGAGCACCCCAGAAGCTGGGAGTGGGGCTGGCCAGGAGTCTGGCAATATGGAGAGCCAGCAGCAGGGGCCAGCGGAGCAGAATAAGGAAGACAGGAAAGGGCCCACAGGGTCCCCCCCTTTTTTTGGTTTACCTTTTAGAACTTTTCAGACTTGCTCCTGTGAGGCCCTTTATGAAAAATAGGGCCATTGGTTTAATCACAGTTAATTAATGCAATTTATTCAAAACAATTAATCATGATAAAAATAATTGCAATCAATGGCACTGTTAAACAATAGAATACCAACTGAAATTTAGTAGGTCTTTGTGGATGTTTTTCTACATTTTCAATATTGATTTCAATTAAAATACAGAATACACAATGTACAGTGCTCACTTTGTACTGCAGGTTGGATCTCCCTGGTCCAGCACCCTCAGGACCTGACGAGTCCTGAAGGAGAGAGTTTGCTGGGCTGTGGAAGTCAATGCTGGCCTCTCTGTCGGTGTTCAGGCTCTCCAACGGAGGCTGCCTGCCTCCAGGCCGCCGTGCTCCCCTCTCACCCACATATGGGCTGCGCTGCTGACCCTAGTCGTAGTCCTAGAGCCAGGCACTACCTGCCCAAGCCTGGCCTTGGCTGCTCTCCTGGTCATGCCGCCAGCCTCTTCCAGTTGTGCCACTAGCCCCAGACCCTGCCCTGACTCCCTGGCCCCAGTCATACTCCCAGCCTCAGCCTCTGGCTGCACACATGGCCCTGGGTGCTTGCCTTAGCCTGGCCCCTGCTGCTGGCTCTCAGTACTGCCAGACTCCTGGCCAGCCCCACTCCCAGCTTCTGGGGCGCTCTGGTCCTGCTGGAGCACAGATGTTGCGGGACCAGAGAGTTCCTCACCAGAGAGGGTCAACCTGTGTTAATTTTGATTACCAACATTTGCACTGCAAAAATGAAAAATAAGAGAGAGAGAGAGAGAGAGTTTTTCAGTTTGCCTCATACAAGTATGGAAGAACAATCTCCTTACCATAAAAGTGTAACTTGCAAGTGTGTGGGTGGGAGGGGTTTGCACTCAAAACCAAAACAATATAAAACTTAAGTGCCTACAACTCGACTCATTCCTACTTCTTGTTTTGCTAATTGCTAAAACAGCCAAATTTGTTTACATTGACAGGGGATACTGCTGCCTGCTTCGTGTTTACAATGTCACCAGAAAGTGAGAACAGGTGTTCACATGTCACTTTTGTAGCTAGTGTTGCATATCTGGCAGTAAATACCTTTCTAAACATTTGTATGTTTGCTTCGGGGCCTCCCTTCCAGGGGACAAGCTTCCAAGCTGATGATGCTTTCTGAATAAATAATGCCTTAATTAAATGTAAGACCAGACTCCTAGGGGAAGAATTTATGTCTCTTGCTCTGCTTTCTCTGGATTCTACCATATATGTCATGTTACAGCAGTCTCAGATGATGACCCGCACAAAGTCATTTTAAGAACGTTTTTGGAGCAGATTTGACAAAACACAAAGTACCAAGGTGAGATTGCTAAAGTTAGCTATAGTATTCAACCAAAGTTTAAGGATCTGAAATGCCACCCCAAATCTGAGAGGGATAAGGTGTGGCATGTGCTTTCAGAAGTCTTGAAAGAGCAACACTGACATGTGTCAGGGTGGTCAAACACTGGAATAAATTGACTAGGGAGGTTGTGGAATCTCCATCTCTGGAGATATTTAAGAACAGGTTAGATAAATGTCTATCAGGGATGGTCTAGACAGTACTTGGTCCTGCCATGAGGGCAGGGGGCTGGACTCGATGACCTCTCAAGGTCCCTTCCAGTCCTAGCATTCTATGATTGTATGTGGAAACCGTAGAACCCAAACCTCCAGAAGAAGAAAATCAACCTTCTGCTGGTGGAATCTGATTCATATGATGAAAATGAAGATGTATCAGCCTGCAATGCTTTGGATTATTAACATTTATCATTATCAAGCAGAAACCATCATCAGCATAGACAAGGGGTAGGCAATAATTTTTGTTGAGGGCCACTCCAAGATTTTGGTAAGTGATTAAGGGCTGCACTTTCTTATGAAGCGGTGAGGGGTGCGGGTCTGGGAAGGAACTTATGTGCAGGAGAGATCTCAGGGTAGGAAACTAGGGTGCTAGAGAGGGTGTGTGGTGTCTGAGAGGGATTCTGGTGAAGGAGGGGATTGTGACTTGGAGCAGGATCTAGGAGAGGGAGTACAGGAGATTCTGGCTTGGGGGAAGAGATGTAAAGGAATGGGTGCAGAGTCTGAGAGGGAGTTGTGACCTGGGGTGGGAGGGTGCAAACGGTTTGGGTGGTGACCTGAGGTAAGCATTTGGTGTGCAGGGTCCAGGAGAGGGTGTTGGTGTATGTGAGGATGCTGGTCTGGGGAGGGGTGTAGGAGAGGGTGCATAATCTGGGTGGGATTTGGAGTGCAGGAGTGGGGGGCAGAGGCAGGCTGTGGCCATAAGGTGCTTACCTAAGCAGCTCCTGGCCAGCAGTACTCAGGTAGACTTCCCTGCCTGCTAGCAGCTGCAGCCCCAGACAGTGGAGCGTCTACTTCCCTATTTTCTGCAAGGGAGAGAAGGCTTCTTTAGATAGATAAACTAAAAGTTCCAAAGATTTGTAAATTTGACAATGTGAAAAGATAACTGATAAGAGAAGGCTGATGAAGTTTAACTGGCAGTTTGCTACCCGATGTTTCTGAACCACATATGAGTAGGGAACAAAAAACAGTTGGAGGGCATCTTCTTTTAGGACAGAGAATGGCAGACACAAAGAAATCCCAAGATGGGTGTTGGAAAGCTGTTCTATAACTTTGTTATGTTTTCATTTGCCTGAGGCAAAGCAGAGGTAGTGTACGGCAGGTTCAGGTCATTCAACGCAGCTAGCTGGTCCATGTGGCTGTACGCTATGGGGGGGCTTCACTCACTCCCCTCACCGCCAGCAAAATCTCTCAGCTCCCATTGGCTGGCGTCTGGCTAGAAGGAGCTGAGAGATTTTGCTAGGGACAGGGACAACTTTGTGAAATGGTCCCACTGCAGCATAAAGAGCCACAGAACAGCCAACTGCTTTGAGTGGCGGGCTGCGGGTTGGATGAAAAGGCTTGGTGGACCGTACCTTGTGCACCCTGGCATAGATTCATGTTCACTGGAGTTGTGGTTGAACCATGAAGGGAAATGGGAACCTTTAGCACATCTGGCATGTAAGTGTATTGCAGTATGAGCTGTAACTGTGTCATGTGAACATCTGTTCTCTTTTGCAGATGACATTATAAACAAAAAGCAGCAGCATTATGTCCAGCAAATTGTAAACAGAGTTGCTTGTCTAAACGATCGGCTGAACAAGAAGTAGGACTGAGTGGACTTGTAGGCTCTAAAGTTTAACTTTAATTGTTTTACTCTTGAACGCTGGGGGATTTGTACACCTATCTCTCAATTTATGAACTTCCGATTTAGGAATTTTTGCTACAATGAACCATGTAAATTTGTACCTATTTTTTCAATGTACAAACACTGTTTCTGCTACAATGAGGAACCAACCTTCGTCCAAGCTTCCACGGTACAGCCAGTGCTCCGTTGGCAGCTCCATTTTTGATTTATGAATTTCACCTGATGAACAGTTTTCATCAAACAAATTGCATTCATAAATTGAGGGATAGATGTATATAATTATTTGTAGGTGCAGTGCTTTTTTCAAGGTGAAATTTTAAAATACAATTTTGTGTTCTGTACAGTGCAAATATTTGTAATCAAAAAAATATAAAGCGAACACTGTACACTTTATATTCTATATTGTAATTGAAATCGATATAGTTGAAGATGCAGAAAACATCCTTTAAAATTTATATTATTTTATTATTAAACAGTGCAGTTATTCCCCATTAACGTTTAATTGCTTGACAGACGGCCCTAATTAAGTGTAGATTTTTTTTTTTAATTTAGGAAGAGTAATTATATTGTTCCGTGCACAAAATATAACTTTTTATGGTCCACTGAACAGTTGCCATAGTGGGAATCATTTTCCATCACTGCAGTTGAATTGCTGGGCTGAATTTGAATCACTGTAGTTAGCTAAAGGTAAAAGGATCACTATGTCAGTCCACCCTGCATAAATATTATTATGCATTTTGTATATTCTTTAAGAGTTAGGATATACAGCTTCTTCAAGAAAAAGCAGAGTGAAAATAGATAAATATAATTTTCAGAATGTTATCTGCTTCAGGAACAAAGGTTACTGGAGGATTTGCTCCAAATTCACAGGGCTTTCTTTTTCTCTTTTCTCCTAATGACTGAGCTAGCAAAATAAAGGAGAATCTTTAATCCTAAAATAAAATTGCCTTAAGCATTTTATGCCTACTTTATCTTGCTATTATCGTATGATTCTACAGCTAAAACTGGTGCTGAAAGTAGTTTTACTACTGCTGTAGATGAGATGGAATCTTTTTCGGCAACTTGGCAAACATGGGGCATGGTCTGCAGTTAAAAATTGTATCAGCATAACTTTCATAGCTATGCCGATAAAACTATCAGCGGAGACGTAGCTGTGGTGACAGATGTTGAAGTAGCTATTCAGACAACTGATCTTCCTATACTGCCAAAAAACCTACTTCTTCTGTTTGGTGTATGTTGCATCAACAGTAGGTCGTAGGTTCAATGGTATAAACATAACCCAAGTCATGCTTTTTTCAACCCTTTTGTTGTTTGTTTCTCAGCAATGCAATGGAACCTGGTGGTGTTGACTAGTATTGTCAACAAGAGACCAGTCTGTTCATCAGACTTTATATTATGGAGGTTTTGGATTGCAGTAAGAGTTACCATTTTGCTTAAGCTCTTACTGCCAAAAAATGTGTGTGTTTTTTTTCTTTTAAGTGAAACGAACACTGAACAGGTTAAAGACTAAAAGTAATGGTTCTATTCTTTGCCAACTTGTGAAATGTTTGGCATCCTGTGGAACTGTGATTTGAGCCCCCTGGTTCATTTAGGTCCATATTTGCAAATCATAAGTTGAACCTCTAAAATATATGATTCTCTGGTTTGGCAACGTCCCTGGTCTGGCATGACCACAGATGTTGCTAGACCAGAGAGCCATGGAGCCCTGCGAATTTGGGGGGCTGTAAAACAGGGGACATGACAGTGTCCATCCATGGCTCTCAGGCCTTGCCGCGGGCCACCGCTTCCCTAGCCCTGGCTGTGGGCTATGGCTCTCTGGTCCCAGCACAATCTGCTGTTTTTTGGTCCCAACTGTAGTCTCCCACTCTCTGGCTCTGGCAGAGCTAGAGATCATTAGGCTGTGGAGCAGCAGACAGCAGTATGGTTGGGGTGCAATGGCCCGGGATGGGGCCAGGGAACAGGGACCAGGGCCGGGGAGCAAGGGCCAGAGCCAGGAAGTGGGTGGTGCCCAAGAGGGGAGCCAGGGAGGAGGACTGGAGGTCACTAGGGGATTGACCCCCTCTGGCCTGGCAAAATCCCACTGAGGTGCCAAGGTGCCAGACCAGGGAGGTAGAACCTGTAGTGACTTTTTCCAGCACTATTACCCAGTGAGGATGATCTTGATTTTGTTTTTCTGCTGGGCCTTCAACCCCCTTTTTTCTTAATTTGTTTTTGGTCTGGTCCCCTTCAATACTCTCAGATTATGTAAGTATGTCAAAATTGCAGTTTGACATGTTCATGGTTTCATATAAGGTCGCTTGTCAGACTTAACATTTGTCATCAGTGCCTTCATGAATTTCCTTTCCAGTGCTAATTCCACTTACCTGCCTTCCCCCTCCTCCTGCCCTGCATGGGTTGATAGAGCAGGAAATAGGGGCAGTTCCCTTTCAAGGAGTTGGGATCACCTGATGAGAGCAGGAGGCAAGGAGCTATCTTAATTGCTCTTCAGCCCCCATTCTGCAAACAAAACCCCACATACTTAACTTTTCTTTTTCTTTACTAGGCACGATTTCCAACCATGAGTAGTTCCCCTGATGTTAAACCAGTATGTGCATAAGTGTTTTACAGGCTCAGGGCGCTGGGCATTATCAATAACTGTTGCAAGTAGTTATGTAATTGGTCTACAGACTAACCGAATATTATTCACCCCACCTCTTAACCAAATTCTTTTGCAGTGTAGTAGCTTTTCTTGGAAACAGATTTGTATATGCCTGTACAGGGACATTCAGCCTCTCTGCAGATGGCAGATCTGTGTATGCCTGATAATGTGATTCTAATTTTAAATCTAATTTGAAAGTGATTTTTTTTAAATAGAGGAAACGATGACCGGAGATATAAGTTTTTCCATACAAAAGGCTTTTTTAGCATGACCTATTCATTTTTATTCTTGGTTCTGCTAGCACTTGACCATAGTTCATACTTACTCTATATTTCATTTTGAATTGCCTCTCTGTTGTTGAGTTACTCATTCTATTTCAAGCCATCTGTTAATGCTGCTTGGTAAGTCAACTGATGGCAGAAGTATGGCGCAGAAAAGAGGGTAACCAAAAGACATGCTCATATTTGGACTTATGAAGTAATACAGTGTACAGCTGTGCTCAGAGGGGCTGGCTGTGATTTTTCTTCTCTATTTTAGTGGTCTCCTTCTTTCCTCCTGTAATCAAATCTGTCTGATTTCCAGTCTGGATAGCACTGCTCCTGCCTCTGTACATTGGGCAGATAAGCAAACCAAGGGAAAACAGCTAGAACCTAATACACTGCTTGAAAGTTCTTGATGGCGTTAGAGATGGGTGCTTTCTATATAATCAGTCCTCAGATAAGAGACTGATTGAAGTTCAGTGGTTTTAAGGGACCCACTCGTTTAATAAAACAACATTAGAAATCAGTAATAGGGCACTGAGCCTTTTTCCTCTAGGTCACCATTTTGTGTCTGCTGCAAGTAGTAATAGCTGAATGTTGTTCTTGCCTTATGGTTGTCGTGTGGCCTGTGTATGGCACTCTTTGAGAACCATGTGTTTTTAATAGGTGTCTTTCGATATTATGAGGTGGTCATTGTCATTATTTGTTCTTTTCCCAGGCGAATCAATGTGGGATCCCGGTTTCAAGCAGAAATCCCTGTGCTCCGAGACAGATCTTTGGCATCAGCTGACAAACATAAGGCAGACCTGGTGTGGCAGCCATGGGCAGACTTGGAAACCAACAGAACTACCCAAGAGAATGGTAAGAGTTTGGAGAAGTTGGTAAATGGGCACAAAACAAAAGCAACACATTTTGGTAGGTAGTTTTGTCCTCTACCTTAGGCTCCATTTAAATAGCTTCATAGTACTGATCACATGTCAAGCTGCACTGATTTTTGTTGAAAATATCTTGTGAAAAATTATAAAGAACAAGATTCATAGCCTCGAAAGGGCAGAAGGGACAAATTAGATCATTGGCTGAGTGAAGCAAGGTTATTACATTTACCTCTGCTTTTGCAGTGTTGTAGCTGTGTCGGTCTCGGGATACGAGAGGGAAAGTTAGATGGGCTAACATCTTTAATTGAATCAACTTCTGTTGGTGAGAGGTATGCCATTTCCAGACAGAGCTCGTTAGGCCTTGGGAAGGAAGCAGAATGTCTTGAGGCTTGTCTACACTTAAAATGCTACAGTGACACAATTGCACTGCTGTAGTGCCTCAGTGAAGGTGCTGCCTGTGGTGACAGTATGGGTTCTCCCACACATGACTAGTCTTCCTGGACTGGGAGAGCACAGCGTAAAGGGGCTGACACATGACTCTCCCAAGAGTCATCTCTGCCTAGTGACTGTGCTGCAGTGTGCTCCTCACCCCACATTATCTGTGGGAGAAGGGGGTCTCTGTCCCTCACTTCCTGTGCCCTCTTCTCACATCCCATGGCATGTTGGCCACTCTCCTTGACAGCTGGGCAGGGAGTGAGATGGAGTTGCTTCTGCCTGAGAGATCTTGACTGGGAGGCAGTGGTCACCCTCCTCCTCCCTGGGCTCCACAGCTGGGTCAGAGGCCAAGTGAGCTGGAGTCCCCACTTCTCTGCCCACCTGGTACACTTAGCTCCTGTCACCAGGAGCCACATCCTGGTGGGGGATGAAAGAGTTCTGTCTACACCCAGAGCTTAATCTTGTTTAACTGTGTAAGAGGGTTGTGGAGTTTTTGTGCCCAGGAGCAACTTAGTTATACTTACCCAGTTTGCTAGTGTAGACCAGGCCTTGGGAGCTAATGACAAGTTTGGACAGATTGTTAAAGGGAAAAGGTGTAACATGGGAGATGGTCACTTGAAATGAAGTGGGCAGTTGGGAGTTTGTACATGGTAAAGCATAAAGGGTTTGAACTGAGCAATTAAGGCCGTGTCTACACGAGCCCCAGACTTCGAAATGGCCATGCAAATGGCCATTTCGAAGTTTACTAATGAAGCGCTGAAATGCATATTTAGTGCTTCATTAGTATGCGGGCGGCCACGGCACTTCGAAATTGACGCGCCTCGCCTCTGCGCGTCTCGTCCCCACGGGGCTCATTTTCGAAAGGATCCCGCCTACTTCAAAGTCCCCTTATTCCCATCAGGTGATGGGAATAAGGGGACTTCGAAGTAGGCGGGATCCTTTCGAAAAGGAGCCCCGTCTGGACGAGCCGCGCGGCCGTGAGCCGCGTCAATTTCGAAGCGCCGTGGCCGCCCGCATGCTAATGAAGCGCTAAATATGCATTTCAGCACTTCATTAGTAAACTTCAAAATGGCCATTTGCGTGGCCATTTCGAAGTTTGGGGCTTGTGTAGACGTAGCCTAAGAGTAGCAAACTGTGTGGTTGTTACAAATTGTAGTGAACCATACAACCAGTGGCCTGTTAACTCTGCTCAATGCCAAAAGCCAGGGACTTTTGAATATAAGTTTCCACGTTCGCCTTTTCCAGGAGTTCTCCTCAAGGGGAACCTGCACAAGTTTAATATGAAGTGATTGCTTTGGGGAAAAGGGCTGGCCCACCCAGGTGTGTTTGTCGTCTATCATTTGTGTGTGTGAGCACATTTGAGAGCACAGTGATTATGTAGTTTCATTTGTTGGGACATTTGATAGACTGCATGAGATATACTACATGTTATGATAAGCATGTGTAAGACCCAAGAATCGTGAAAGGAGTGTCACAGTCATATTGATCATCATAACCATGGAGATATCTCTGCAGGTTTTGCACTGTGGTTCTGACACTGCTGTACCTTCCACCAACAGAAGTTAGTACAATAAATTGTATTACTTTACTCACCTTGTCTCTTTCAATTCTACAGCATTTGTCTGTGACATAACATTGGTTCTTCGAGTGTCCCCGTGGGTGCTCCACAATAGGTGTCGGGCTCGACCGGCGCCGCAGATCGGAATTCTTCCAGCAGTTTCTCCTGGATTGCGCATGCGCCGGCGCACGCCGCTCCCTTGCGCATCCCCAGCCACGTGCGCGATCCGGTCCCTGCCAGTTCCTTCTCAACCACCATCGGCTGCAGACGGAATCCGCTCAGGCTACGGCCAGAGTCAGATTAGACAGTGTTTCTACGTGTAAATTGTTTCGTTTTTTTTCAAAAAAAAAAAAAAGAGAGAGAGGACAAAGAATATGGAAAAAAAAAAAAAAAGGCGGGGGGGAGAGAGAGGAGCGGAGAAGAGTGGACGTGAAGGCCAGTAGGCCGCACTCTGCCCTGCAGGCTGGGGTCCGTGATTCGGGTAAACAGGCACGGATAAGGTGCTAAGTACCCTATTAACAGTAAAAGACTCACCGAGATGGCTTCTTCAGGCTTTAAAAAGTGTGAGTCCTGCCGTGAAGCTATGCTGGCCTCCGATGGGCATAGTGAATGCATCCGATGCCTGGGGGAATCACACGTTACCCAGAAGTGTTCCCACTGTGCTAAGCTCACAGCCAGGGCAAGGAAAGACAGAGATATGCGTCTTAAAATGCTCGTTTGATAAGGCCCTCCAGCCAGACGTGCCGGAGAGGCAATCAGAAGGGCCCTCTGGGTTCCACAAAAGGAAGGCAGCTTCTCTGACCCCCTCGGTGAAAAAACGGAGGAAGCTCTCCCCAGCTCGATCCCTGCCGGCGGTCTCAGCGAGCGGGATGGGCAGAGCACACAGCCACCAGCTGCATACTCAGGCAAGTGGCAGTGCACGTGGCACAGGCTGAGCCTCTGATTACAAAACAGCCGGCACACGCAGTGCCTAGAGCGGCGGCCAGGCCAGCGCAGGAACCGGCGGCACTGCCACAGGTGGCACCGACCCCCCGTGGCACCAACAGTGCAGGGCCAGCAGGCACGGAGCCTGCAGGCACCGGAGGATGTTATCTGCGCGGCACTGCAGCTGAGCGGGCAGAGCGCGGTGCCGACAGCGGGGCCGAGATCCCCGGCGCGGAAGGGGGCGGTGCCAGCCCTGCAGGGGAGGGGAAAGGCAAGAGCAAAAACCCGGCACCGCAGCCCTTCTCCGGACAGGGCTGCGCTGCTGCTAACAACAAGCTCTCCCCCTGTGCTACACACGCCGCCCGGAAGGCCTGGGTCTCCACCGGCCTATCCAGAACCTCCTTCTCCGTTCCTCCAACCAATGTCACCATGGCTTGGGCCACCTTTACCCTTTCTGGGATTGGATCTGCTGGAGTACTATCACAAACCAGTGTCACCGCTATCTGTGTCATCACGGAGGTCTCGCTCTCCCAGACATCGGGGGTACACACCCCGAGAGTGGTTCAGGTCTCCGTCCCCGGACCCGTGCCCGTGCTGCCATGGTTGTTCCTATCATGCTGGACACAGATACCCCAGGCCTACGCCCAGGGGCAGGTCCCCCCCGGCCAGCCAATACCCCTGTGGACACTCCCGGGTGGAGATGGAAACTCAGTTATCTCAAGGGGAGTTAATTTTAGAACTCCGAGACTTTCCTTCGCAATCCTCCAGCGAGCAGGTATACCATCGGCTGCAGGAACCTGAGAGCTCGAGGGAGGTTTACCCTAGTGGTTCCTCCTCATCCTCCCCAGATGAGGCCATGGCCCCCGGGGATGTCGCTCCGCTGGGTGACCTTAAACAGTTTCAGGAGCTGTTTAAAAGGGTGGCTTTCATGCAAGGCATTCAAACGGCAGAAGTGCAGGAGAAACATCACAAACTCCTGAAAAATTTGAGACCCCCGGCTTCATCCAAAATTGCTATCCCACTGGACGAAGCCATTATGGAGTCAGCCACTATCATATGGCAAACTCCGGCCTCTGTTCCGCCTATGAACAAAAGAGCGGATAAGAAGTACTTCGTCCCGGCAAAGGGCATGGAGTTCCTCTTCAGTCACCCACAACCGAACTCACTGGTGGTCGAATCGTCGCAGCAGAGGTCAAAGACTTCTCAGTACAAATCGGGGGGATCACACAAAGATGCCAAGAAGCTAGAGCTGTTCGGCAGGAAGGTATATTTCTCTTCCACCCTGCTATTGAGAATGGCAAATTATGCGGCACGCCTAGCGAACCATAACTTTGATAATTACTCCAGGCTTACTTCTCGCATGGATTCACTTCTGGAAGATAAGAAGCCGGTGTTAAAGGCAATTGTGCAAGAGGGCTACGCAGCTTCGAGGACGGGAGTCCAGATCGCCCTGGATGTGGCAGATACGGTGGCACGCTCAACGGCTACAGCAGTGGTCATGCGTAGAGAATCCTGGCTCCAGACATCGGGCATCCTGAGGGATCTACAGGCGAAGATCGTGGATCTTCCCTTTGACATGCAAAAGTTGTTTGCAGACTCAACCGACTCGGTCCTCCACTCCAGTAAGGACTCGAGAGCTACACTTAGAACCCTGGGTATTTATACCCCTCCATATAGGAAGAAAAAATATTACCCTCAGCAAAGACGCTACCCGTACCAGCCACAGCGTGCGCAGTATCAACGGGGCTACGACCAAGGGCGACATCAACAGCAGCAGCAGTACAGAACTCCCAGGCGACGTTCCCAACAAAGCCGTACGCCCTTGGGACAGGCCCAAAGGCAACAAGTTTGACGGGCATGTCGAGGGCTGCACTATCACTACCATTGCGCAATGCCACTCTCATCTCATGTTCCGTCATCGCCTCAGACCATTTCACTCCCAATGGCAAAAGACCACCGCAGACAAATGGGTGCTGGAGATTATAGCCACAGGTTACGTGATCCCCTTCCAGTCGCTCCCACCGACGAAGCCTCCCTCCAGGCCCCACCTCTGGGACGCTGCCCGCGAGGCGAGGCTCAAGCAGGAGGTGGACCACCTTATGTTCATAGGGGCGGTGGAAAGAGTGCCAGAACAATTCCAGGGGAAAGGGTTTTATTCACGCTACTTCCTCACAGAGAAGAAAACAGGAGGCTGGAGGCCCATCTTAGATCTTTGGGGCCTCAACCGCTACTTGCGCAAGCAGCGGTTTTGGATGATTACAGTCGCCTCCATACTCACGGCACTGGACGATGGAGATTGGTTTGCAGCCCTCGACTTACAAGATGCTTACTTTCATATAACGATCCACCAGGCACACAGGCACTTCCTCCGCTTCATGGTCGGCAAGGAAGACTTCCAGTACAGGGTTCTTCCGTTCGGCCTTTCCTCGGCCCCCAGAGTCTTTACCAAAACCTTGGCAGTGGTGTCAGCCTACCTGCACAGACAGGGGGTATTCATATTTCCATACCTGGACGACTGCCTACTGAAAGGGGCCTCGAAGGCAGAGGTCCTACGCATGATACGCGTCACAGCAGACACGTTTTCTTCGCTGGGCCTAGTTGTCAACCTCGCGAAGTCAAAGACCGACCCCACACAGGACATAAAGTTCATAGGGGCACGCATAAACTCTATCACAGCAAGAGTATACCTGCCCGACGCCCGCTTTCGCGCCATCATTTCGCTGGTGCAAGTCATTGCATACAGCCCCACGGTGCTGGTCTGAACGTGCTTACAGCTGCTGGGCCATATGGTGTTAGCAACATTTGTGGTACAGAATGCCAGATTGCACATGCGAAGCCTGCAGCATTGGCTGGCGAGCGTCTACAAACTGGCATCCCACACTGTTCACAGGGTAGTGTCGCCCACGACAGAGGTGCGCATATCCCTGGCGTGGTGGGTAAACCTCAAGAACTTGCTAGCAGGGGTGCCCTTTCACCAACCACAAACTTCTATTTTTCTTACTACCGACGCCTCCCACATAGGATGGGGAGCGCACATCGGCGACAAGGTGACGCAAGGGCTATGGTCCCCTGCAGAACAGTCACTGCACATAAACATACTGGAGCTCAGAGCAGTGTTCAACGCCTGCAAGCATTTCCGAGACCACATATGTGGCAAAGTAGTCGGGATCAATACAGACAATACCTCCACTATGTTTTACATGAATCGGCAAGGAGGAGCCCGATCCCGTGCCCTCTGTGCGGAAGCAGTCCGACTGTGGAACTGGTGCATTGCCAACAACATTATGTTGAAAGCCTCATACTTGCCGGGTGCTCACAATGTGAAAGCAGATCAGCTGAGCAGGCGCTTCGCACTCAGGCACAAATGGCAGATCCGCGCCGATTTGCTACGACCGATCTTTCATACATGGGGGTTTCCCCAGATCGATCTGTTTGCCACACAGCACAACAAGAAGTGTCTCCAGTACTGCTCCAGTGCAGGAGTGGGGCGGGGGTCTCTGGGGGACACATTCATGATTCCATGGAAGGGCCCCCTACTTTACGCGTTCCCCCCCACAGCGCTTATCCACAAGGTCTTGCAGAAAGCCAGAAGGGAGAGAGCTCGCATGATACTAGTAGTCCCAACGTGGGATCGGCAGCAATGGTTTGCCTTGCTTCTGCGCATATCGGACCGCCCACCGCTCCCCCTACCGGTGGCGCCGGACCTACTCACGCAGGCCCAGGGGTCCATAGTGCACCTGAACCCTCAGAGCCTGCGCCTACAAGCATGGCTAATCCATGGCTCAGCTCCTTAGAAAGTACATGCATGGAGGGAGTACAAGTAGTCCTGGAAAGCAGCCGAAGGACCTTCACCAGGAAGACTTATAAGCAGAAATGGACTCGATTCACAGCCTGCTGTTCCGCCAAGCAGTTAGCTCCCCTTGACATTCCTATACTAGTAATACTTGAATACTTATTGGATCTCAAGAGGGGCGGACTTTCCTTATCCTCGCTAAAAGTCTACCTCACCGCTATATCAGCCTTTCCGCATACAGAGGAGGGGCCCACGGTATTTGCCCATCCTATTGTTACCAGGTTCTTGAAGGGGTTGGTAAACCTGTACCCCCCTCGGAAACCGCTTCCACCATCGTGGAACCTGGAACTGGTGCTCAGCACGCTCATGGGTCCACCTTTTGAACCATTAGCCACAGTTCCCCTACATCTCCTTACGATAAAAACAACCTTCCTCCTTGCAATTACATCAGCTCGGAGGGTGAGTGAGCTTGCAGCAGTTATGGCAACGCTGCCCTGCACAGTATTCTCAAAGGAGGCGGTAACCTTACGGCTGCACCCAGCCTTTGTTCCAAAAGTTTCTTCAGAATTCCATCTTAACGAACCAATAGTTTTACCCTTGTTTTACTCGAAGCCTCACAGCTCCAGCAAGGAGGCACGCCTGCATCTCCTGGATGTGAGAAGGGCGTTGGCCTTCTACATAGACAGAACTAAGTCCTTCTGGAAAACGGACCGGCTTCTAGTCTCTCTCGCTCCCAGGTCAAAAGGAGAAGGTCTCTCTTCACAGAGAATCTCAAAGCACATTGTGTCCTGTATAAAAATGTGCTACGAGCTTCGAAAGACTCCTTTGCTGGCCCCGCCCAGGGCTTACTCCACCAGGGCGGTGGCGGTGTTAACAGCCTTCTTTAAGGGCATTGCGTTGAAGGACATCTGTAGAGCGGCGACCTGGTCATCCTATGACACCTTTGCCAAGCATTATGCCCTACATCGGGTATTCCAAGAGGATACCCGCCTCTCAACAGCAGTCCTTTCGGGGGCAAGCTGCACATAAACCGATTTACCCACCTCCTTCCTTGGGTTACTGCTGGGTAGTCACCTATTGTGGAGCACCCATGGGGACACTTGATGAAGAAAGAGAAGTTACTCACTGTAGTAACAATGGTTCTTCGAGATGTGTCCCCGTGGGTGCTCCACCACCCGCCCATCCTTCCCGCTTCGGATCTCTGTCTAGTGTCTCTCAGGAGCATCCGAGGCGGTTGGTCGAGGAACTGGCGGGGACCGGATCGCGCAAGTGGCCGGGGACGCGCAAGGGAGCGACGCATGCCAGCGCACGCGCGATCCAGGAGAAACTGCTGGAAGAATTCCGATCTGCGGCGCCAGGCGAGCCCGACACCGATTGTGGAGCACCCACGGGGATACATCTCGAAGAACCGTCGTTACTACGGTGAGTAACTTCTCTTTTGCCCTGTTGGATCAATGCCTCCCTTTCAGGGGATGTTCTGGGCATCAGTAGGCAGAATGCAATAGATTTGGGTGAAAAGTGGAAAAGATGAAAGAGGGAACTGGGAGATACTCAGCTGCTTCCATCCGCTTACAATTGTTGGACAATCAAAGGCCAGAGTTGATATGCACCATTAACACCTTCCCCACTAACAGTAGCCCCCAGAAAACAAAAAAAGCAGCGCTGTTAGCACTTCAGAGACTAACAAAATAATTAGGTGGTGAGCTTTCATGGGACAGACCCACTTGTTCAGATCTCACTCTGCCTTTCTTCCCAATCCAGTTGAAAAATGTTGACACTTTAATGACTAGTTTCCTGGACTGAGAGAAGAGGAATAAGATGGTGGGGATGGGCCTTACACAGACTATCTGACATGGTAGGGAGTCTTGAGGACAATGGTGTCCAGGGAGCAGAGACATGGGGGACACATGCAGCCCTGGCATGGGGCAAGTTTCCCATCTCCCAGGGGAATGCTGTAACTACTAGATTGTAGAGAGACTTTATTTCTGTTGCCGAATGACTATTCGGTGTCATTCACAATGGCAATTGATGGTCATTCATGATAGTGGAGAGTGAGAATGACAACCAGGTGGTTAGGGTAACTCACCCAAGAGATGGGAGACCCAGCCTCGAGTCCCTGCTCCAATTACAGTTTATGAAAAGCAGAACACAAAGGGAAAGCAACCCACCAGAGTATCACAGCCTTGTAGCTAGAGTGCTCTCTTGCAATGTGGGAGACCCAAATTCAGATCCCATTTCTGCATTAGGCCGTGGAAGGGAGGGAATTGCATCTAGGGACAGATGTATAACTAAAACTGAGATTGACTAGTGCACAGGGGTGTGAAAATGTACACCCCGGAGCAGGGCCATTCCTAGGAAGGTTGGGCTCAGGGCAGCCCTCTTGCTGCATGCCTCTGACCCATCCTGCCCCCATTGTAGCCTTTGCACCAAGCCCTCTCCCCCAAGTGATGGGGGGATTACTGGGCAGGGGCCTGGCTCAGGGTGGCAGCAGGAGTCAGGCCCTCACCCCCACACACACCATGGCGGCCGGAGCCAGAGCCACCCAGCAGCCTCCTCCCCTACCGTCGGTCACCCATCTGCCAGCCTGCTGTGCTTTGCTTCACACTGGCAGCGGTGGAGTGCAGTGGACTGGGAGATGAACAACAGGGTGGAGCAGAGCAGGCTGCTGGGTTGCTCTAGCTCCTGCCATTATGGCAAGTGTGGGGGTCCTGACCCCTGCTCCTGTCCTACACCAGGCTTCCCAGGTAATTCCCTGGGCCGCCCCAAGCCCCACAGGTCCCAGCCATTGGACAGCTGAGGCAGCTGCCTTGGGGTGGCCCAAATGTGTGGGGTCTGCCCCGAACTGTCCTGTGGACAGGATATCTCTGCCCCTGAGTAATCTAGTTAAGTCAGGGTGAGTCCCAGTGCAGCTCTTGGTAGTTTGATGAAAGAATTCTTCTGTCCATCTAGCTACTGTCTCTTGAAGACTTCTTCTATCTCTGTAGTGAGTGTGTATGCTCTAATGGTGCCACCCTAGTGCTTGTAGTGTAGCCTCAGGGCCCCACGTCCCCGGTGAGTGCCGAAGTGGGCTTGAGTTATATGAGAGGCAGTGGTACCATCACCTTTCCCCTCCATCCCCCTCCCCCCACCCATTTTGTGACTGCAGCCCTCATTTCCTTTCCTTCCCTTTCCTCTTGTTAAAATGCCTGAAAGTAGAAACAAATTTTTTCAGGTCAGCATGTGTGACTTTAACTTTTTAATTTTTTTCATGTGCAGAAATGTTTGGAAAAATGCCTTTTTTTTGGCACAACTGAGCCTATATTAGAGGTTTTGTTATGGCATCTGGGGAATGTGATTTTTTTTCTCCCCACTCCCCACGCCTCTGACCAACACAACTACACCAACAAAACTTTGTAGGGTAGAGCTGTCCTGAATCTTGGGTTTGTTCACTTTCTGCAGCAGTAGCTCTGGACCAACCTATTCTGGCAAAACAGGAAGATGATATTTATATGGTCATTCAGATTGGTATTTTCTCACCTGGCTCCTTTTTATTCTTAAATGCTAACCTAGAGGAAATATTTTCCACTACCCTCCCAGCCTCAAGAATAAGAAGGTCATGGAGGTTCAATCAATCTTGGCTTCCTTACTGAGAGGGAGTTTAAGTTCTGTGATCATTCATCCTTCTGTTCTTTTCTGGTTTCTCTAGTTTTGACTGGAAGGGGTCAATTAGGGTAAAATATGGCAATCCTAGAGTAGCCCACAATACACATGGGCACTAGCTCCTTGCATACTCTAGGGAGGCCCTTGCCAACCAAACTCATTGAATATGGTTTAAAAAAAGATAGCAACTACTTTTGCATTTCTTAATGTGATATTTTGCTTCTTTCACCTCATCCCTTTGTTTGGTTTGATGTGCTTTGCTGATACCAGTGGAAAATCTGCTAACTGCTGCCTGCTCAAGTATTTTTCCTGGGGCTGGTACCAATCAGGAGCTGGCACTACATGTCTTGCACGAAACAAAGGGAAACATTCTGGTGAGTCCTCTTTGGTCTTTTGTCTCTATTTTGGGATACTGGGAGGAGCTCTTAATGCTCACAGCAGACTGATGGCACCAGCAAGAAACTTATTTGAGGGAAAGAAACAGACAAAACACTACGCAGGTCTGCTAGTATACCTGAATTGTAATGCTCCTCACCTCTGGCTATTACTATTTCTGTGGTGGCCCCAGCCCAGCTCTGAGTAATGCACATCTTTGTTGACCTGCAGCCTGTTTGCTGTTCAGTTTTGGGCCTATCCTGAGCAGACTGCTAAAAAGGTCAAACAGTACCAGGCAATATGCAGTTTCCGCTTTTATTGTACACTTTAGCTTGCAGGGATCATGTGGCTGAGATTGCAAAACTAAATTTCTAAAAGTCACATCTCATGGGAGGGAGCATTGCCTACTGGCTTTCGAGCGTGGGATTGGAAGTTAGGACCCTGGGTTCAATTCTTTTCTCTGTCACTGACCCTATGCAAATCATTTAACTTCTCCATGCCTGTCTTCAGAATGGGTTTACGTAGCTATCGTGTAGCTGTTTTTAATCATTAGTGCTTGTAAAACATTCTGATTTCCTTGGAAGATGCTGTAAAATAGCAAAATGTGCCTATTTATGAAAGACTAGTTCACTAATCTTCTCTGCCGCCTATTTCTAGTTTCAACACCAAAACAGTAGCTATAGTTAAAGTGCAAGTAAAGAATGAGTCCAGTTGAGTGGTTTTATAGTTTCTGAGATGAATTTCTTTTGTTGAAGTGACACCTCCTCTTTTATTCTGTAATATTGTTTACTCGAGTGAGTTGAGATTTCTAAACCTTTTTCACTGTTGCCCTGGGTCTGTAAAAGTCTCATCCTTAGGGCAGGGTCCTTTGGTGGGTGGCAGAGCACGTACTACAAGGGATCATTGCTGCCCAAAGTAATACTTTTTTGGCAGTCTTCCCTCTAATTCCCCCCCCCCCCGAATGGAATGAATTTTGTTATGTGCACCAGTGCAGTGGTGATGTGCACCACAGAGGTTCATATTGGTGCACATAACAAAATTCATGTGGGGGTCGGGTTGTGAGTGTGAGAGGGGGCTCAGGCCAAGGGCAGGAGTTGGGGTGTAGGAGGGCTCTGCAGTGGGGTTGCAGTTGAGGGGGCTCAGGGCTGGGATAGAAGGTTGGGATGCAGGGGCTCTAGGTTCTGGAGTGGGGCAGGACATGGGGGAGCTCAGGGCTGGAAGAGAGTGGGGTGCAGGGGGTGAGGCTGAGAGCTCGAGCTGACTGAGGGGTTTGGGCTGAAGAAGTGTGTTCTGAGGCTACTGGGAGGAGAGAGAACTCCTCCTAGCAGCACTAGGAGAGAGACATCTCTTCCAGCCCTGGCAGCACTGAGCCTGCACGATAGGCATCTCTCTTGGCCCTGGCTGGTTCCAGACAGTGCTGAGTTGGAGCTGCATAGGCCTCAGCAGCAGGGTCCAGTGCTTGGCTTCTTGGGCTGCAGTTGCAGTTCAGACTGGGGGAGAAGTACAGGGTTCAGGCCATCCCTCATCTAGTCTGTGTAGGCAGGGCCTGGGCTGGGGGTGGGGCAGCCCTTCTCTTCACCTTGGACAGATGCCTGGAGCACTGGCACAGTGCTAACTAGGCGACGGCCCAGCCGTGTAGCTTATGGGAAAATTAGTTCGCTGGGGCCTCTCCTCTGTGGGAGTAATAATTCTGTCCCACAACACACCTGGGAGCTAGAATGGGTGAGTACTGTTGTATCCCAATTTACAGATGGCAAAGTGGAGGCATGGAGAGATGAGGTCACTTGCCCAAGGTACCAGAGAGTTGAGAACAGAATGCTGGTGCCTGGACTCCCACTGTGCTGCTCCAAATGCTAGAGCACTAGTTGAGACAGAGCTTTTAATACTAGTCACTGCCCAGTAGAGAATGGCACCAAGGACCTTGCCTGATGTTCTTTGTGGTAATACCTGGAGAAATCAGTGTCCCACAGAAGGCTAATTCTGTTGTTGTGCTGTCTCTTAGGCTACCTTGACCAAACTGCTGCTGAAGAAGCCAATGCGAGCTCAAAGCCACCCACTGGCAGACTATCACTACACAGGTATGAAGTATCGGAGGGGTAGCCATGTTGGTCTGGATCTGTAACAGCAACGAAGGGTCTTGTGGCACCTTATAGACTAACAGAAAAGTTTTGAGCATGAGCTTTCGTGAGCACAGACTCACTTCATCAGATGCCGGTCTTGGAAGTCTGCAGGGCCAGGTATAAATAAGCCAGAGCAAGGGTAGGGATAACAAGGTTAGCTCAGTCAGCAAGGGTGAGGCTTACTACCAGCAGTTGATCTGGAGGTGTGAACACCAAGGGAGGGGAAGCTGCTTCTGTATTTAGCCAGCCATTCGCAGTCTTTGTTTAAGCCAGAGCTGAGGGTGTCGAATTTGCAGATGAATTGTAGCTCAGAAATTTCTCTTTGGAGTCTGGTCCTGAAATTTCTTTGCTGTAGGATAGCTACTTTTAAGTCTGCTACTGTGTGGCCTGGGAGATTGAAGTGCTCTCCTACGGGTTTTTGTATATTGCCATTTCTGATATCTGATTTGTGTGCGTTTATTCTTTTATGTAGAGACTGTCTAGTTTGTCCGATGTATATAGCAGAGAGGCATTCAGCATACACAGCTATGCTGAAAGGAAGGCAACAGATAAACTCAGCACTGCTGCCTCTGCCTCCTGGATAGCTGGCAGCCCTAGCAGATGGGGATTTTTTTCCCCACCATCTTTTGCCACCTCTTTGAACGCAGGTGCTAGCAGTTGTTGCTGATGTTTTAATACATATGGGCTGTGTCTACGCATGCCCCAAACTTCGAAATGGCCATGCAAATGGCCATTTCGAAGTTTACTAATGAAGCGCTGAAATGCATATTCAGCGCTTCATTAGCATGCGGACGGCAGCTGCGCTTCGAAATTGACGCTCCTTGCCGCCGCGCGGCGCGTCCAGATGGGGCTCCTTTTCGAAAGGACGCCGCCTACTTCAAAGTCCCCTTATTCCCATTAGCTGCCGCCCGCATGCTAATGAAGCGCTGAATATGCATTTTAGCGCTTCATTAGTAAACTTCGAAATGGCCATTTGCATGGCCATTTCGAAGTTTGGGGCACGTGTAGACACAGCCATGTAGTGTCATAAGTTTTGGGGATTTTTTGGTTTTCCTCCAGGAATTTTTACAGGCGTCAAAAGACATGATGAGTGCAGTGGTTAGCTGCAGGGAATCATGCCTGCAGCTGTCATGGAGCTTAGGATTGGTTAGTGTGCTGTGCCACAAGTCCATTAGTCACTGAGCCACTTCTTTGTGTAATTGTGAAGGGACTAAATGTCATCACAGAGAGCGATCGCAGAAGGGAAGCTTATGGGTCATAGGAGGACTGTCTGCATTTCAGAGCTGCAACTTTTGTGGTGTGAATTCATAGCAGGGAGTTGAGAGTTAGAGTGGGAGGATTTCCAGTCACTAGTAGCCTATGCTGCTTACACTAGGGTGTTAGAGGGTGCAGAAACTAGCAGGTTATTCAGTGTCATTTTTTCCTGTAAGGAAGCAAAGCTGCAATGTCAGATGCAGCTGTGACTGTCTCTGCCCTCACTCAATATATAACCAGTTTCCAAGAGAGTATCGTTTGTGACTGAGGATGGCCCTAGGCCACCCAGGGAGACCACAGTCTGTGAGGATAGAGAGAAGCTCCTTTTTCGGTGCCCAAAAATTACATGTCTGTTCACATTACAACAATGCTTTGAAGCTGAGTTCATTCCACTATGGATGTATAGATAAAGAAGGGGGAAAGGCAAAGAGAGATTCTGGAAAATGTATTTTCTTGTGGGAGGGATAACAACTAAGACAAGTTTAGATGTGTAATAAACCACATATAGTTTGGACAGATTTTATAAAAAAAAAAAACCAAAAAACAAAAACCTGAAGAAAATTATAACTAGAAGAATTAAAAGCTTGAAATGAAGGGTTTCAGTTGAAACTTTTATCTCTAGGGTCGGACAGGTGGAAAGTTGAAGAGAAGAAACTTTTCAATAAAGGCATCGCAATCTACAAGAAAGACTTTTTCCTGGTCCAGAAACTTGTAAGTTACTTTGCCAGTTACATAATGCGCTGGGGGAGGCTTGACATGAACTAATGCAATTGGTGCTGTCAGTGACACCATCAGCACAAAATACACTGCATTCCCTCTTGGGTGCTGTGTGTTTGTTTGTATTTTTTATTCTTCTTTCCCATACTCCCCAAAATTTTTTTGAGTGATTAAACATATAAACAATTAAAAACCTGTTGCTGCTTATTGATTCCACCCCCTCTGCACCCCCATTCACCAGTCCAGTCTCCCTTATTTAGCCCAGGGCGCAGGTTGCGTACACAAAACGTATTTTACAAAGTGATGGTAGCGATGCAGAAACACTGAAGTAACCCAGTTACAAAACTGAATGGGAAAAGCCCCTTATATGGGGAAATGGCCTCTGGATGGATTTGTAAATGATGAAACATTTTAGTAGTTCCAGTTTTACGTTTAAAAAAAAAAATTAACAACCAGGCAAATGTCCTTTCAGTAATTGACTTCTATCCATTTTAACCAGCCATGTTTTCAATAGAGAGAAGGCTACAGAGAAAAAGGTCAGGAGCAGTTTTCAAAAGTCTCATGAAAAAATAACAAATCTGCAGCACGTTGTGTTCACTTGTGAAAGCCTAGGCATTAACAAAAGCTGGGACGCTGTCTCCAAACTCACAGATAGGAAATGTGCAATTATTCCTGGGTCTGCTGATCTTCATCTGTTCCCAGATGGGTGCAGAACTGGAAAACTCTGCAAGCCTTCCTCCCTATCTGTTAGATTTCCCTTCTGGTTGTTCCTTAGCCGAAATGCTGCCAGATACTACATTCCTCCCAGGAGGCAGTAAGCCTGCTCCAAGACCTGACAACTCAGTTGCCAAGTTGCAGATCCATTTAGGGAATGCACATCTCTTTTGTATGTCTGCACTGCAGCTGTTCATGACCCTCCCAGTCTGGGTAGACAGACTCTCACTGCCAGGGCTTGAACTAGTGAGCTCCAGATAGCAGTATGGGGAGATTGCAGCTGAGGCTGGTGCTCAGGAGCTTTCACATCTTAAGAGAGCTCATGAGCATGAGAGCCCAAGCTCCAGCCTGAGCCACATCATCCACACTGCTATTTTTTAGCTCACTCAACAGAGCATGTGTATCCACCCAGGCTGAGATTCACCCCTACCTGCTATGTAGGCAGACCCTCGGGTTTGTCTGTGCACGAACACCTACAGCTGCACTGCTATGGCACTTCAGTGAAGACACTACTTCTGTTGACTGGAGGGATTCTCCTGTCTGCGTAGGGACTCCACCTCCCTGTGAGGCACATACTACACTTGATCTTAGCCAAAACGCCGTAGATAGGTCAATAAGAGAATTATCTGAAATGTAGTTCCATATATACCAGGAGTTAGGTCAGTTTAACAACATCACTCAGGTGTAGATTTTTCAACCCCTTGGCCATGTCTACACTAGCCCCAAACGTCAAAAAGGCCACGCAAATGGCCATTTCAAAGTTTACTAATGAAGCGCTGAAATGCATATTCAGCGCTTCATTAGCACGCGGGCGGCCACGGCACTTCGAAATTGACGCGCCTTGCCACTGCGCGGCTCGTCCCGACGGGGCTCCTTGTCTAAAGGACCCTGCCTACTTCGAAGTCCCCCCATCCCATGAGCAGATGGGAATAAGGGGACTTCGAAGTAGGCGGGGTCCTTTAGAAAAGGAGCCCCGTCAGGACGAGCCGCGCAGCGGCGAGGCGCGTCAATTTCGAAGTGCTGCGGCCGCCCGCGTGCTAATGAAGTGCTGAATATGCATTTCAGCGCTTCATTAGTAAACTTCGAAATGGCCATTTGCGTGGCCATTTCGAAGTTTGGGGCTAGTGTAGACGTAGCCCTTGAGTGGCATAGTTATAACTGTGTAGTTTTGTAGTGTAGAACAGGCCTCAGTGACAGTTCCACCACTCTTGTGTTAACTGGTGCCTTACTGTGCAAATAAACTTATTGAAACTGGTGGGGTTATTTAGCTTCAGGTGTTGCTCAGTGTGAGTGAAGATATCGAGATCTTGCGCTAGGTAATTCTAGTGGAGGCTAAGGTGAAGGTTTGTGGGAAATCTAACATAAGCGTTGGTGGAGAAAAAAATTAGTGTAAAGTGACTTGGAAGTAGGCCTTTGCATATTATTACACTTCTTAAGAGAAATCTGCCTTTTTTTAACAACAGATAAAAACCAAGACAGTGGCCCAGTGTGTAGAGTTTTACTACACATACAAGAAACAAGTGAAGATTGGTCGGAATGGGACCTTAATATTTGGGGACATTGATACCACTAATGAGAAATCGATGAAAGACGAAGCTGAAGTTGATATCAAGGTAACCAACCAATCCCCTGTCCTGCTTTTGGCTTCAGGGCCAGATGTGAACTTTGTGGACAGCATCACAGTTGGCTCTTTATAATTTTACTGATGCTGCCTATATACAAGAAGTAATACATATGGTCCTAACTCTGGCATAGATTCCTTTAACTCTTGTGTTTCTAAGGCTGTGCCTACATTGCTGCTTATGTTGGCAAAACCTGTGTTGTTCAAGTGTGTGAAGAAAACACCCCTGCGTGACTTAAACTTTGCTTGCGTAAACACTGGTGTGCATAGCATTATGTCGTCAGGAGAAGCACTCCTACTACCATAGCTACTGCTGCTCATTGAGCTTCTATTTTTATGTCAACAGGAGAGCTCAGTCCACTAAATGAGCACTCTTACATCAGCACAGATCTGTCACCACTGGTATGTCATTGTAAACATAAGTGTAGACATCGCCTGAGTCTCTCTCACCTGCAGCCGTTGCCAGCAGAGACCAGGCAGGCTGAAATTCACTGTGCACAGCCTCACATCCTTTTTTTTTTCCCCCACGATTGCCTTGACCTGCAATAGAGCTGAAGATTAATGGAGAAAATGCTAACTCTCTGTCTCTTTTCCTGTTTCTTCTTGTGAAGAGTTCCCATAGGTTTGCACATGTGCTTCCTCCCAGAAAGGAGAATTTCAGTGAGGAACGTACTCATGTGGAAGAGGAGGCTGAGAAGAAGGAAGAGTTGGATGACCAGAAGAGCACGGTGCCTCCCAAAGCCACACAGACACTACAGGCCACTGAAGTGGTCAGTGTTGCACTGAGTTGCATGTACTTTCCCCTCCAGCCGTTCTATGCCCCCGCCCCCCACTAATAAGGCTGGAGAATGTTGAATACAAAGGACAATCCCAGAAAAAGTATCTTCAACTTTCTTTTCCTGGTGGGAAGAGCTGGAATAGGAATAACTCCAAGTACTACCAGTATCCGGGTAGTGTTCTGTATGACTCAATGAGTGGGGAGAGGTGGTGACTGGGGTGTGATGAAACCCTACACAATTCCCTGGGACTGGTGCTCAGAGAGGAGGACAAATGGCCTTAGAAATACTAGAGATTTTCTCATTAGGAATGGGTTGGACTGGAATACTGTGGGATGAGAGTTCAACCTTTACCCCCAAGATGCCTTATTTTCAGTTTGCTTTAACAACTCCCTCTGTCATGTAGGTCAATGAGGTCCTTATTTCAAGAAGCCAGGAGTCTAAGGCCGCAGGAGAAGCCAGCAGTAGGACTGTAAGGAAGCCTAAGGAGGCAGGAGTGAAGACTCAAAAACTAACTCACCCAGTACAGAGGAGGAGACGGAAACCAAAGCCAAAACTGGACACAACCAATAAAGCTCAGAACCAGGAGAGCACGTTTCCATGTAAAAAGTGTGGCAGGTAAGAGTTAATAAATTTACAGTGACAGTCACAGGAGTGCTATATGAAAGCAACACTAGCTTGAGAAGCAGTTCCTAGAGAGCCATTTTACAAGAAGGTGTGTTGGTTTTTTTTGTGTTGTTTTTGGGAAATGGTGGCAATTATATGAACAACTTACCACTGCTGGTGCTTTCAGGTTAGATCCTAAAAACTGTTGCCTCTTGATCCTGAGTGATATGAGCTTGTCAAAGGTCCAGTAGTAGTTTTCATAATAAGCATGTTAGCCCCAGGGTTCTGGATAGATTGCAACTTAGAGGATTACATTCTGCATCCCCCGGCAGGGTCAGCTGCCTGTAGTATTCTTTAGTGTTGCTTTGCACTGTTGAACAGCTGTATGTGCTTCAGCTGTGTCTGCGTTCCCTTGGTGTGTGAAGTGATTCATGGGTATCAGAAAAGGCACTTTAAGAACTTTTCAGGTGATTAATGCTATCAAAACGATGGTTATGATAGCAGCAGGAGATGTTCCCTCTAAGTTTTTTCCATTGTGTGCAGAATAAATTTTATGTGCACAAGTAGAAACACGTGCTGCTGGTTGTGGGTGCTGTGGGCGCTCTGCTAATCAGCTGGGTGGCATTTGAATCTCTCTTGGGTGGCCACCCGTGTGCTCCTCTTACAGGGAATGCTGGCAGCAGATGCTCAGTAAAGGGTGATCAAATGATCTGATTAAATTCACATATCTCTTGTTCATAGCATATGTATATTATTTGCACTCAGTGGCTCCAGCCAAGAAGTTCAGTTTGCTACCTACATTGCTGAGTCCTAAAGAATAACCAGCCTCCGAAGGTTCTCATGAGTTTCTCTCCATTTTAAATAGACGTGTGAGATGGTGAGGAGATGGGGGTAACAGCAGGAATGACATCGTTGTCTAAGTGCGCAGTGATGGTAATGGGTTTCCACAGTGTGGGAGTCACTTAGCTGACACCAGCAAGACTGCCCCTCCACTAAGCCATAGAATAGCCATTGGCATCGAAATAGCTTTGAGAAGTCGCAGAGCTGTATTTCTAGCCTGAGGACAGGGGAGAGCTCAGACAAGAGCTGCAGCAGCCCCTTTGGCTATGCAGGGAAGAAGAGGTATGTATGGCGAGACCAAGCCAACAATTACCTGTGTGTGATCTTCTTCAGGGTCTTCTACAAGGTGAAAAGCCGCAGCGCTCACATGAAGAGCCACGCGGAACAGGAGAAGAAGGCAGCAGCCTTGAAACAGCAAGAGAAAGAGGCGGCAGCAGTGGCTGCGGCGGCGGCGAAGCGAGAGGAGAGCAGTGACACGGGCGGCGGCAGCAGCAGCAGCAGTGACAGCAGCAGCAGCAGTGGCTCGGATGAGGATGGGGAGATTTAGCTGTAGCCCAGGGGAAGTCGAGGGAGTAGCAAGGCTGGATCCCAACTCTCTCTCGGTGTGTTTGCCTCCTTGCCTGCACTTTCCTCATCTGGACGGAGTTATACTAGGCCTCAGCTCCATTGCTGCCATTTCTTCATCACACACCTGCACCTCACCCCGCCAGTACAGACTGAGCCAAATCAGTGGATGAGGAGATTTGTGGGAACTTGGATATTCGTTTTTTATAAATAAGATTTCTATTTTATTTATAAAGGCACCTGAGGTACATAACAGAACAATGTCATCAGGAGTGGAACTCAGTTCTTCTGTGGTTTGGTCAGGGCTTTCTCTGCATGCTTGCGAAGAATCACAGTAACAAGACTCTTGAGTCTAAAGGCTTCCAGTCCTGAACAAGGAAAAGATGCTCTCCCCTGAGATGGTCTGCATCTAGTTACTGTGAAACAAGTGTTTTCTAGTGATTGGTTTCCTTAGCAAACTGTCTGTCCCTGCCTTTCCTGCTGTCCCCAGGAAGGATTAGCCAGCAAGCTCTGTGGAAACAGTAGACATACTCTGGGTCAATGTAGGACAGAAGTGTGAAGGGGAAGGTGAAGGACAACTCACTCCACCCCTTTCCTCTTAGACGCAGTTTCGCTTCTTTTCTGTAGCAAGGGAATGCCTGGTCATTCCTGTGGCATCAAGAATTCAATAGTGGGCATACAGCATCTTGTGGGCTAGGAGTAGCTACAAACCTGAAAGATCTCCCTCATGTACAGGAAGCAAAGTAGTTATTGCCCCCTCACAAGTGCAATTGGAAAAGCCTCTAAGGATTACATCTGGCTTGATCTCCTTACACAAGGGAGCAAGATTTTTAATCAGACTTGAGCCAAAGCATGGGTTTTGCACTGTGCATGCCTCGCAGAGGCAGGAAGGGTGGACTTGGGGCTCTTCATCAGGCTTCTTTACTCCATTATGCCAGGGGATGCTCATTTTCCCACTGGCCCTTACCCATCCCTTTAAATAGCTTACAAAGAAATGGCTACCCTCAAGCGTTGAATTAAAGAAGCTGAGTGTCCTTACAGCTTTTCCTTTGCAGATGTGATTGGACAACACAGAACGCTGGGCTATGCCATCCTGGTTCCCTTACCAGTGAAATGTAGACTCCTCATGGAGAGATGGCATAGAAGTGGCCCAGTAGCCAAAAGTCTAGGCAGCTAGGCCTGGAATTAAGCAAAACTTCAAGAGAAAACAAAAATAGGTCATCTGATTACTAAAATTGCACAGGGTCTGTCTGTCCATGTATACACAGTGTTCACATACTTTTATTTCATAAAACTAAAGAATCTGGTGTAGTTGTATGTGTGTGGGTCCCGGTATATTAGAGAGACAAGGTGGGCAAGGTGTACTGTCTTATTGGACCCACCTCTTTGGGTGAAAGAGAGAAGCTTTCGAAGGACACAGAGCTGTTCCTGAGAAGAGCTCTGTATGGGTCAGAAGCTTGTCTCTCTCTCTCTCTCTCTCTCTCTCTCTCTCTCTCACAGAAGTTGGTCCAATGAAGAAGCCACCTCACCCATCTTGTCTCTGTAACAAATCCAGGTGTTTTCCTGTGCTGCATCCATTGCATAAGAGAGTAACCAGCATATTGGTAGAGCTTCTTCCATGGCCTGTGCCTTTCATTGTAAGTATAGGAGGAGGGAGAGGGGAGATCGCGAGGGGTCAGACACAATAACTGAGGCGGCAAATTGGATTTAGTGGCATCAGCATCGTGCAATGACACATCCATAGTACTGTAATACATTTGTACATCCAGGCAGCCAGTTTTCTTCCCTGTCCAGAGGCGCGTGATGTGGTGATATTTGTGTGTGTTTTAATTGCTTGAGCAAAGAGCAGTAATTAGTGATAAAATGTTTGAATGTGGCCCTGAATTGCCAGGTTTCTAGTGCCAGTACCATGCACATCAGACCAATGCAGATACAGTTCAATAGCGCCATATGGTGGGCAGATGAGTTAATTGCCTGTCAATTCCTGAGCAGTACTGCTTGGCTGTCCTTGCTGTAACTCACTTACCACAGTCTCTCCAAGCTGCTGGATAAGTTTCAAGTAAGAATTCCTTTGTGCTTGTTCAACTACACCCTGGCCTGGCTCTTTTGATCCATTGTACCAGAGCCTCCTCAACAGGCTTGGGACTACCTTCCTTATTAGGCAGCGCATCAATGGTAACTGCCAAAAAAAGTCTTCAGGCCGTATATTTGGTACACTACTCTAGAAGCTCATGGTGTCCAGTATGCTCCCCATTCACCATATGGCAAACGGGGCAGCAGAGTGTGATGCATGTGGAGCGCCCCTCTGGCCACTCTGCACATGCCCCCACACCAAATGGTGGAATGGGCACATGCCAGCAGGAGTGGAGGTCACTCCTCCAGCCCTGACAGGCTTCAGCCCCAGGGCAGCTCCAGTGAGTAATCTTGCAGTGGGGGAGTGTGTGCCTGGCTGGAGGGTGGAGGGGGCCTGTGGCGATCCCTTACATTTGTTTCAGACACCACTGCTTTAAGCTGTTCATTTTTGCACAGCTCCTTTTTTTCGTAGTTAGAAATGATTCTTTCTTTTATAAGATAAATATTGTTAATTGACCTTTTTTTTTAAAAAAAGAAAAAAAATGTTAATTTTCAGTGACCAAAAAAGTTCCTCTCTTTCCACCCACATATTTAGTTTCTGTAACAAGCCTGGACTCATATCAGTTTGGGGATTAAAAAAGCTAGTGTCCAGAATCCAGATCTCCTTGTGCAGTCAGATAAAAGGTCTTACTTTGGGTGATGTTTGGCTGATATTTCCTTGCTACTGGGTGAACTGGTCTTGACTGGAACGTGGAGGGAGATGGCGTGTCACCTGTTATCAGTTACTCATTTGCAAACTGGAAAGGCCCAAAAGCAAATAATTTTCAGGAGAATAGTTCAAGGAGCACATCTTCTTAAGAACTGCAATATTAATTTTAATGCAGAATGTTTTCTTTTCAAAATGGAAGACAGTCTGCATGATTTGTGCTAGTCCAGTAGCACTGTAAATAAACTGAATATTTGGAGCGATGTCTCACAGACAGCAAGAAGTGGCACAGCCAAGTATTTTGTTCTTCTCTAAATATTGTCACTTCTGAATTCTTCACGTCTGCTAATAATCCATTTTCAGGGTTGGAGTAAATTCCAGTAAAAGGATACAAAGCAGTTAAGTCTTAAACTGGAAGTTCTTTCCAGAAGATTAGAAATTCGATTAGAAATTCACTTACAAATACTGGATGCTGGGAATTATAGAGCAATTCAGCAGTTTAAAAAGAAAATAAGATGTTTGACTTAATGGGATTAAAAATAATGCAGAACATATTATATCATACTGTGTCTGGAGTACTCGGTTCTGTTATACAGTGGAGATGGACCTGGGATATACATGTGCTGAGAGAGAGCAAACCCAAGGATTGTTGTATTGGAGAGGAGGCTTGACTGAGGTACTGAAAATGAGGAAAGTTATAAGGGGGAGACTTAGCAGCTCTCTCCTTTTATTCTTTAATACTGGAACAAGGGGACAGTCCTGTATATCCAAGCGCAGTAGTTAGAACAAACAAATACTACAGCATGTGGCTATTCTGGAGAGCATGGAGCGTCAAACACACCGGCAGGATTTCAGAAAGCACCATATAATAAAACTACTAGAACACTTAGCTAGGAAAACTAAGATACAGCTAATTAAGTAATATGCTGTAGAGCAGAAGAAAAAGTTTTTACTTTCTCATGAGAACAGTACAGAGTTAGCCAGGTGAGTGTAGTGGTGGTTTGTTTTTTCCTTTTAAACCTTCCATTGAAGCTAAGGAAAGATGCCAAACTAGATGAACCGTTTATCTGCTCTGGTGTGGGCAATGCTCCATATAGGACAGAGATTCCAGGGCACAGCATGTTCCCTGAAAATGCCTGTTCTCTGTTTGAGCAGAAATACAGTACTTTGCCCCAATTGCGCACTGCATAAAATGATTCTAGTATTTTTAAAGTGGTCCCAAACTGTGCTTGGTGCTTAAATCTAATTGCATGAAGAATTTGCAGTCTGTTGTAGGCTATGACATGGCAAACAATGGTAGCAGTCAGTCAGGGGGGAAGGGATGAGGAAGTAAGAGGGGAAACAACAAGATCCTGCAATTGCTCTATGCATTGATTTAGTCTTCCTGTGGATTAATAGCAAGTTCTTGCACTGACACTATTAATTTTAAGAGCCAGTAGACTAGCTCCTCCCTTAAATCTTCTTTATCTCTTATTCCAGGGGACATCTATCTAGACCTGGGCACCGATTATGTCTATAGAAATTTTTTTAATGCACAGTTATTGGATTTATTATATATTAATCAAACATTGGTGGTTTGTCATCCATGTAGATTTCCTCCTTTCTGTCCTTTTGTAGCTTGACAATCTGTTCTACTTCAGTATGTGTGGAGGTGGAACAGGCAGAGTTAGGACATTGGGTGGGGATTGCTTAACAGAGACAGCCCTGTCTATGGGAAGAAGTGCAATGTTAAACCAAATACCCTTGTAGACATGTAAACATCATGTACTAGCCTTTTCAGTGTTGCAGGTTACACTTCATGTGATATATGAGCCTACTTGCACTTTGGCCACATTTTAAAATATTACGTATTTGAATCTACCGAACACTGGATACCATTGACATGGGGGTGGGGGTGGTGTGTGTGAGAGAGAGAGAGAGAGAGAGAAATCTGTTTTGTTCTCTGGTATTATTCTGGCCTTCATAAACACTCAGTATTACACCTGCTGCCTGGTGTGATCTGCATGAGGATAGCGTTTCAGTTTTGTAGTAGCGTATGCTGTTAGAGCTGTAGTTATGTAAGGAGGGCTTTACCACTTTACTATAGCTCTGGTATGTTCCAATTTAGCTGCAATTCCATGTTTTTATTTGTTCAGCACAGTTATGTTTCAGATTATGATTGGCTGGACTGAACAGGTAAAACTAATGAGAGACCTTGGCTGTGAGGAAAATGCATCGCAACTACCAAGATGCTACAAAGGAATAACAAATCCTACAATAGCGTTTTGAATGGCTATGCAGGGGTAAATGGTTACTGGCAAGGCATTTTTGATAGTCAGAGATAAGTGGAAATACAGCTATTTGACAGCAGGTAAAGGGTAAATTTTGAAACATGAAACTAAAGTCTCTTAAAAAAAAAAAAAAAAACAAAACAAAAAAAAAAACCTGATCCATCCTTATGATGATGTTGAAATGTGAAATTAAAATTAGCTAACCAGTTTTCTTGGTGGCTGGTCTTTATGTATTGACTTTAAGGATTTAATTGGATGAAGTTTTTTGTTACAGTAAACTAAGATTAAGAATAAAACATCTGACACATGAAAACAAGTGTATCTTTGGCTGCACAGAATGCACCTTTTTTACAATTGTCTCTGCCTGCTACATAGCATATCTATTCTACCAGTCACTGGCCTAGAAAATCATAATGTTATAAATATCTCCTGCTCTTAAAAAAAATGTTGTAGGGATCCAATCCAAAAATATCTTTGCCTCCTTTCACTATTTGTCTACAACAGGACAACTTGATATTATGTCAATGTTCTAACCCTGTGATAGTGTTTTCTAAGCAAAGCTCCATAATTTACTGATTACTGATGTTAATTAAAAGCTAGAACACATTCTTGTACACTCTTTCCCTTAACATGTCCGTACAAACTGTATTGTCTTCCAGTGTACACTTCTGAAGGTTAAGTTTCACCAAGATTAGGAAGCAGTGCCTATACTGCCATCTTTGTTTTGTGGAAGTAGTATGTGTTTATTTTTATTTTTTGTAAATTTTCCATTTGGAATCAGATGCTTCATTCACCTACATTCTTTCCTCTGTCAGTTGTTGTCAGGACTGCAAAATTCTAATCCCCAGTTGTCGAAAGATTTTACTTTCTGGAACATGATTCCATCAACATCTGACCCTGGAAAACTCAGCTCCTTTAAGTTTGGGGAAGGCATATATTTTTATAAAAATGTAATTGCATATTTTTAAAAAACTCTCTCCATGTTCTCCAGCTTCTCAAAGTGTATTTTTTCCCCTTGTACCTTAGATTTGATATAAAGAGAGCGGTATTTTTCTTTTACCCTTTTTTTGTTGTTTTAAATTTGTGATCTTTGGTGATATATTGTACAGGAACAGTCTAAATCCTTGTAATTACTGTATAAATGCTTTATTATAAAAAAAAAAAGTATATTACTTTTAACAAATGAGCACACTGTCTTGTGTGTTTTGCTGCTTAGGGCACCTTTCAAAATGACTGTTACATATTAAGAGTGTACATATCTATATAAAATATTATTTACCTTTTTGCTGTACAGTTGTGATAGACCAGACAATTTATTTTTTGTGCTCTTTTTATAAAAATATTAATACACTAAAGGAAATCTTGCTGATGTGATTGTAATGTACCCATGTAACTTATTTACTTAATGGTCCCTCTGTATCTTTTTAAACCTTTTATTAAATAAGGTTTAAAAATATTCTTATAGTTGATGTTTTGGCTGAATATTTTTAAGATAAAAGGTTGATAGGCCTCTATCTCAGCTGTTAGGGAGTCTTAAACAGCCCTAAATGTGGTCCAAGAAACACAAAGACAACAGTTCTGGTTCATGTTACCAGTCTTATTTGCCTTGTATGCTCAGTGCTCCCAAATGCACATTAACTCCTGGCATTCCTAGCCCCCAAAGGAACCCTTAAGAGCACGTGTCCATTTTTCTCTGTATACCTTTTTCCCAAGACAACATACTGATCTGCATCGACTTCATCACATCCAGGAAAACAGCTAACAGTGAGAATTTTGTCTACAGTACTACTCCTGTAGCAGTACAGGGAGACAACATGATGGTGGCTTGACCCAGTTTCAGTAACACATACCTGAAGTGTGAAATCCAGGAAAGACCAGTAAATTGGTAGCACTGGAAAAACACAATCGAATAACTTCCTCCAGTGTGCCTTGCGGGTAGCAATATCAATCCCATGTTTGGTGCTTGAATGCTCAGGATGCTGCAATTCCCAGATGCTGTGAACTCCATCACTTGCTTGTTTACATTAGTGCAGGTCTAGGATTTTTTTGATTCCTCCATTTTGGCAAACAGTCACTTAGAACTAAACAGTTCTTCTAGCTGGAAATTACCTCATTATGTCTGCCTGTTTGCAGGACACTGATCTTGTTTACATTATGAACCAGCACAGCTTTGCTTCCCATTAGTGTCCTCTTACCTGTAGTTCCTAATAAATACAATTATTCCTGTGGCTTTTAAAAAAAAGTCTAATTAGTGTAGCTAGCTACTTTACATAGTGGTCATTGTCATTGCAGCTACATGCTTGGATGCTGTTTGAAATTGAGAGGCACCAAAATACGTGTCTCATTGAAGTCTTACACAGTCTACGTCTTGCTAGCATGGTACTAAACAAACTCTGAGTAAGTCAGGGAGCCTCACATAGGTAAACTACTCTGCCCTGCAGCTTGTATATTGTATGTGTATCTACTTAAACTTTGTTGCCATGGTGGATGATCAATCAACCTGTGGTAGAAGAAGGTTTAGGACCAGCGTAGCTAGAGTCTAAACAACAGCACTTGCTAATCAAGGACAATAGTTAAAGAACCACATGTGGCATGTTGTGTCCCTCTTGTTTTACAGAAAGTAGAAGTGCTGTGGAGCCCACACCAAGTGCTTACATAAACAGGGTAGATTTAAAAAAAAAAAAAACCCACAAAGTCTGAGGCACATTGTCAAAATTGAACCTACAGTAGAATGGGTCCAGTGTAGGCCAGAAATGGTTAAACCATCAGCATTTTTAGTTAGCTAAGTATGGCCCTTTACAAAGAGTCAGATCAAATTTTGAAATTGCAACATGTGAAGCGCTTCCTTTAATACGAGGATGCAACTGATTAAATCAACCATTTCCATTCTTTTCCCTACTTAATCTGTGTATTTTATCTATACTCTGGCTGGTTACTAAGACTAGAGCTATGCTTAAAAATGTTAAGTCAGTGATGTTGGTTAATGTCATTTTTATGCCACCAACACCCATAAGTCTAGAAGGAGTTATGGTAGCAAAAATGCTTTTTGTTAGTATAGCCTAGTAGAAGCTGTGTCCTCAGCATGATAACTTATTGCCATAGCCATCCTGGCAAATGTTGTCTAATATAGAAAAGACATTTGTCAGAAATGTGAGGTAATGGATGAGTATGAGGTCTGGCTTTGGAAAAGTCACTAAAGCAGTGTAAAGTTATAAATCAAGACCCTGTAACTTTTACAGACAATTTACATAAAGTTTCAGCATAATAAACAGACTTTTTTTTTCATCCCCTGTGAGAGTAGAAGTAGAGATGGATTTAGTGAGACTGGGCCCATGTCACATTTGCCATTATGAAAGCTACAGGGGTAAAGAGGATTAAAAGTAAGGCCATTTCATTAAAGCCTAAGGTAAGTGAGTGAGCAAAAATGCAGGCTAAGTCACAAAGGTCTATACATTGTCCTTAACTATTGCTCTTCATTCCACACAACAGGTAGGTACTTTCTTTATAAAATAACATTTATTAGCATTTATGAACACAATTCACAAAGTAACATTTAGAACATAGGCCTAAATAACTTAATACACAGCAAGTTTAACACTTTGGTCATGCTACAAAATTACTTGTATATAAAAGATTACCAACAAACTAGGTGTTAAAACTGCTCTCCCACTTGGTTTGTTTTAGAAGTGGAGACTGCTAGCTGCACTGCAGCTGGGTTTGTGCTTCCCAGTGCAGCTAGACAGCAACGCTATCTTGGCTCATGCTAGCATGCTAAATATAGCAGTGTGGCTGTGCCGGCATGTGCAGCAGCTGGGACTCACTAGAGTAGTGTAACCTGAGTGAGCTACACATAGACTGACTGCAGGTTTTAAGGTCTCGTCTCATATTCTAGCAACAGTTTTCGGTGAAATCGTTGACTGGATTGGCGACTTGGAGCCTAACGATATGTTGACAATCATGGATAACCTCTTCGATTTGCTGACAGTTTTAATGTAGCAAACTTCTATATTAAAAGAAGGTAGAGGCAGAGTGGGGAGAGACCCCACCCCCACATGGCTGCGGGGCAGGGGAGAGCAGGTTTCCACATGGCTTAAGAATTTTACATGGGTGGTTCTTTCAACTGTGAGCAAATCACTATGTGCTAGGCATCATAAACGGATGTGGTGAGACATGGAAGGTCAGGAAGTACGAAAACCCTTTCAATAACTTGCGCTGCTAGGCCCAGTTCCTGAAGGGTACTTGGGCTTTGGGCTCCTAATTGGTAGCCCCTGTTCCTTAGGCTACATATCTGCCATACTGTAAGTACTTTCCACCAACATCCAGTGCATAATCTTTAAAGTGCAACTCTTCTTTAAAACAAAAAATAAAATCACATCCACGCCCACTTTATTTTGCAAAAATACAGGCTACTGAATGGGCTGCTTTTGATTTGCTCATAAGAGTAACCATCAAATACACAGCTAGATATGCAGGTCCAAAATACAAAGAATATGTTTAAACTGCCACATTCTGAAGCCCTTTCATCTCTTGCTGTCCCAAAGGCAACTGTCCTGTGATGTCAATGGCACAGCATGGTTGCCATTTATTCTCTAGCTGAACAGAACATGTCACGCTTTGGGCTGCTGCAAGATGAAAAGGCTTTGGAATGGATGTGGAAGTATTTAAAAAAAAAAAAAAAAAAATTCCTTCATAATCAATTAAGCAAGGCATGACTTTAGCTAAGCTTTCCCTCCCCTTTTTTTAGGGGTGAAAATAATGAGATTTTGGTAAATGCTTTTTTTACGCTGATATCGAAGGAAACCCTCTGCATGCAAATCTTTTCAATATATTGCCGTTCTGGGCTAATTCCCATTACCGCACCTTTTCTAGTCTGTTTGCAAATATTGTAGCTGCCTTGGGAAATTCCGCCTGCATACCTGTACACTACAGCCTCTACATGGGGAAATATCAACTAATAGGTAGCACTGGAAAGTGTTTTTCCACACACTCCCTTCAGCCACAGAGGAAATTACGAGGCTATACTATAGCTAGTTTAGTGCTAAATGACAAAGCCCGATACTTCTGTGCCCACTGTTCTGACGCTGGTCATATGCACAAGCAACAATACCACCTATTCTTCTTAACTGTGTCTTAGAGCTACCGTTAACTTTTTGGAGTTGGTCCTCTCGCTCCTCCTCCTTAGCCCTTTCCTTTCCACTTATTGGCACCTTATAGACTAACAGGTATTTTGGAGCATAAGCTTTCATAGGCAAAGACCTGCTGTCTTTGTCCACAAAAGCGTGTGCTCCAAAATAGCTGTTACTCTATAAGGTGTCACAGGACTTGTTGTTTTGAAGATACTCAGCTCCCGCTCTGATATTTTTTGCTTATTGACAGTGAATGAACAGCTGGCAGGAGAACAAAAGCAGAGGGCAATAGCATTAAATAAATACACCAGAAGCAGCAGCAATGCTTAAGTGTGCCTGAGGGCGGCCTTTCTCTGATTGAGTCACTTTTGCTTGCTATGGTCATGCCTCTGCAGCAAACAACCCAACTTGGTAGTGCTGTGCAGTACGTTAAAGGAATTACAGAAACTACAGTAAATCACCAATTACTGCTAGCATCGAGGCAACACATGCGAACAGCTGCAGAATGTGTTAATTTAGGAAGCCCTGATGCCAAGACTTTAGAAAGGAACCTGTTTCAGCAACTAGGAATGAGTCAGTTTTAAAGTAGTAACAGAGAGGAGCCATGTTAGTCTGCACCATCACAAAACAAAAAAAAGCAGCCCTGTAGCACTTTAAAGGCTAACAAAATGATTTATTAGGTGCCGAGCTTTTGTGAGACACAACTCATTTCTTCAGATCTGGAGAGTCTCATGGGTCTGTCCCACAAAAGCTCATCACCTAATAAATTACATTTAACATTATATTTATTTCTATTTATTATAACATTTTATTTATTTATTGTTAAATGAATACATTATTTGAAATAGTTATTTGTATTTATTATAACATATTATATTTATTTATTGTTAAATAATTTATTTGGTCATGAGCTTTTGTGGGACAGGCCTACTTCTTCAGATTTGGAGACATCTGTCCCACAAAAGGTCACCACCTAGTAAATTATATTGTTACTCTTTAAGGTGCTACATGACTGCTTTTTAGCTTCAAAGTAGGTTCCCACTAAGTGATGTTGTCCTTAAGTAGTTACTCTGAAAATCCTCCTCAATCCTCCAGGGGAGTTTGTAAATTATATGAAGAGGACTGTTCCTACTTGGCAATGCCATTTGCTAGCAGTATTCAGACAGCCTTTCTAACTCACCCAGTCTTTGCTTTGCACAAACACACACTAGAATTTTAACTGTAGTTATTCAAAGGCACAAATCTAGCCTACCGTTCCTGTACACAAGGGTTGACAGCAGCAGAGGCTGAGTATATCAGCAACACAGGGTTTAAAAATAATATGTGAAGCCATCAGCTCTTGTCCCAAGCATTGTTAATTACTAACTCTCTGATTAATTTAGTGCTGAGAGGGACCAAAATGACAAATCTGATATTAACAGTTAGCTGTCAACAAAGTTCCCAACTTCACGCATCTCCCAGCAATATTGGCTATGGTCAGTGCTTCCATGTCCTGCTCACCAGCAGGGACTACAATCCTAGAAAATGACTTAAGTATGGCAAACAATATAAATCGACCAACAGGCCCACTGGAACGACAGACAACCTGAGAGTAGAGAGAGCCTGTATTCAAGGTGGAATAACAGGTTGCCTGGAAAGGTTTTATCTTCGGTAAAGAATGTCAAAGGCAAAGGACTCTGCTTCTGTTCATTAAAAAGGAAGAAAGGTCCCTAAAATTCAATTTGAGGCCTACCTGCAATGAAGGGGCAATTAATAGGCATAAATGGCATGTTCCTTTGGAAATGTACTGAGTAGCTATATAGAAGTCTTCTACTTCACACTGCTCACTTAAAACTTGATTGTCAGAGCCGGAATTATCTGAGTTAGACTGAGAAAAAGTAATGGTACTTCCTCCGATAACAGGAGCTGAATGCTACTGTTGTCTGGAGCCCATTGCCTCACCACTTTCACATTTTTGACCCTGGAGTCCAAAACGCAACCACAACTGCAGCTTTAGGAAAACAAGACAAATTACAAGTGAAGTTCTGCTGCTCTCCCCATCTCATTCTTGTCTTGCAGCAATATGCTCTTTTCAGCCATTTTAATTTAATTAAACCGAATTTGGAGCAGAAATAGGAAAGTAAACTGACTACATTAGCAATCTGAGCTGAAAAAAGACCTAGCTTGGTCATTTGATCTATTTTCTTGGGGCCTGTGGTGATTTTTCCCCTATACTGATTTCAAGTGCTGCCTCTAACTATTTCAAGCATTTTATTCAAAAACGATTTACTTGTCACATCTGGGGACTTCACTAAGATGTCATCATGTGGAAAGGCAATTTAGCTTTTTATTAATATTTATTTTCCGGTCCTTACTTCTAATCTTTTCTGTCCTTTCCCCAACAATTACCTAAAGCTTTTAGTCAGCTGCCTATATCTGTGCTTTAGATACAAATGACTACCCTGCAATCAAAGCCTGCAAAAATGCTCTCAAATTCAGGCTTTTCACACATTTGTTTGTTTCTGAACAGCTATCAACTTCCTTAGTTTAGTAGAATATCCAGCGCTATGAAGGATTATATTCATCACCCAGCTATAAAGAAAGTCATGCTCAGGCTAGTACCACAAGCCATATATTGGCTAGCAAAAGCCTCTGTATTCAATCTAAAGTGCCAAATTTCTTATAACGAAAAGAAAAGCCAATAAGTATTTAAACTCCACCAGAAACTACTCAAAGAGTTTCCATTGCTTACTTAAAAATAAATATATCAAAAGGTAGTGGTGGCCAACTCAGTAATAAAGTTTTGAGTTCCAGTGCAGTTCAAGATAATCAGTTATAGGTCCACTGCTAATGACAGGAGACCGCTAGACCATTCACTGCCTTTTCTCACATGAGCCCATGACAACTACCAGGCTTGCCAAGCTACAGATGAGCTCTAAAGGAGAGAAAAGGCAGCCTCACATCTTATTGAAATGTTGAGGGCTGACTATTCTTTGAGTAGATGCAGATGTTTTCCACTTTAATATGTTCATGCCTAACATGCTGGAACCAGAGACTTTTGGCTAGCAGTATCTGCAGAGCAGCAGTGTGTGCACCTTGTGGCTATGGTTCCTTCCGTAACTCTATGAGGCAGTGCTCTTTTGACACACACCCCTTATTTCCATCTCATTGTCTATGGTCTTCCCTAAGCTGGACTCTTCCCTGGAAGAAGAACATCTCTGTAATTTGGATGCCTGGAGATGTCTAACTTTGTATCTTGCAGACAACCATTTCATTATTAACCTCGCCTGTTCATGTCACATGCAGCCTGCCTGAAGGACCAAGTGGATGGATGGACAGCATATGAAAGAGCCGTGGCTATACAGCACTTCCTTTGTGGATACGGGCTCACTCCATGAGGCATGAGTGATTTCAATACCGTTTCTCAGTGACATTTCCATACTGAACCTTTGCAAGGTGGCTACAAGGTTGTTCGCACATACAGTTATGGATCATTATGCTACTACTGCATCTTTCCAAGGGAACACAGGCCTTGGAAGCATGGAAAATTTGAAAACTAAGCCCTATTGCTGTAGACTACAAGCCCTGATTCCAGATTGAGGTGGTTGCTTAAAAGTCCCCTACATGAAACACATCTGCATCTACCTGAAGAAGTGGTTACTTACTGTACCTGTGTTACTTTGAGATGTGATGCAGATGTATCCACAACCCACTCTCTTCTCTCATAGGATTTTGGTGCAAAGAAAAAAGGGTAGAGTCAGAGCAGCTGTGTCTCATAGAGCTTGGAAAGGGCTTACAGCCACAATGCACAAGTGCTGCTCCTCTGCAGGTACTGCTAGCCAAAAGACTCCATGCTGGGTGTGCGCACGTGCACACACACACACACCTGTATCACATCTTGAAGAACCACAGTTACGGTTAGTAACCATTTCTACCTGTCATAGTATTAAAAATAACAAAAAGCCTTGCCAACAAGGAGTCCGTAACACAAAACACTGCTTTCCTCATCTCCATGTTCCACATTATTTTTTTTAAAAAGGTCAGGTGTAGATAGTTAACAAGAAAATCTGTTCTATCATAACCAGATAGATCTAAAAGTATTACTAATCAGAGTAAAAAAATCAGTATGAGTTTTAGTTAAAGTCTCTTATTAAATTAACCAGACAGACAATCTCACTTTGAATAGTCCCCACAGAGAAGCATGTGAAATTTACGAAGTTAGAGTCCACATGTTTTGGTAGTTTACTCTTTGGGTGAGGAAAAGAGATTACGGAGATGAATTAGTTACATAAAATTGCCCAAAGATTTTCTTTGAAACAAACATTTATACAAAAGCTTTGTGTGCTGAATTGCTCTGAAGAAACTTAAATAATATAATACCACACAAGAAAGAGTTGTGTTAGTTTTCTCCTTCTTCACCTTCTTCTTGTTTTATAACTGGGACACCTAAAACAGAGAGAGAAATGGTCTGCTAAGAATACGTTGCCCACTGACGTTAGGCAACTCGCTCTAAAGAGGAGAAACAAGAAAGTTTAAGCTGCCACCCGCTAATCAGGCTTTTGGCACTGCTTTTTAATGGAAGACAACAAACAAAACTTCCTGTGCATCTTGAGTTTCCCCCTCCCTTCCTGATTCTCCATCATTGAAGATATTTAAGAACAGGTTGGATAAATATCTAACAGGGATGATACAAATGGTGCTTGGTCCTGACGTGAGGACAGGGAACTGGACTTGATGACCTCTTGAGGTCCCTTCCAGTTCCAGTATTCTATGATTCTGTCAGTTCTCCCTTCCCTACCCAGGTCTCAACTTAAGAGCTCTCTTCTGTTCTTTTGGTCCCACTTATTGATTAGCAAAGAGTTCAGTATATCTGAGCACAGTCCACCAATAATGAGTGTACAGTATTCTGCCTGACTGGCTCACTAGGGGAAGTAGTGTTTGCATTGAAATACCAAAATGCAACCACACACCTTCTTGGAGGTATATGATCCTGTGGTGACAGTGTATGAGCAACACTGATTAACTCTCAAACCCTGGTGTTTCCCACACTTAACAGTGCACTGGTGTCATTACGTAAACAAGGTTTCCTCTCTTGCCTTTTGCTCCAGCCTATCCTTCATATCAACCGTTCTCTCTAGCCATGGCTCCATGTTCTCTTTCCTCCCACCTCTTCACTAATTCAGGCTCTAACTTCTAACCCTTTGCTCCCTACGCAGATACTCTGCTCTTCGCCCATTGCCCCGCTTCTTCTACTGCTGCTATTTCCCTTCCTCTCATCTCCCAGATGCTACTTTGGCTCTTCATTAATTCCACCCAACCCCCTTTGACTAGACCTCTCTGAATCTTTAGTGATTCAAAGTGATATGTCTATTTTGAAGCAGACTTTGTCCTAAATGAAGCCACTTTGAAGGCTAAAACCAACTCAGAGGAACTCCATAGCACTCTCTTTCAAACACTTGAAAATCCACCCTGAGGAGACATTGAGGCTGCAGCTGAATATTTATGTAGCTTGTGCAGAGGTGAACATCTATTAGAGTAAGTGTTGAAAGGAAAAATAAAGGAGGCTGCTCATTGAGTTGGTTCCCACTCCTCTTCTAGATCTCACAGTTGTACTTTTGAGGTGCTCAGCCAATACCTCAGTGTTCTCTTTACATTTTGCAAAAGATCTCATATACTAAATGCCACCCAGCTGATGTCTAAAGCTTACCATCTAGTTTTTTCAGCCTGGGCACTCGTTTGGTTGCTTCCTCAACCCAGGTGCTCTGCTGATCAGCGGAGTATTTCTCTTCCAGTGGATTGCCCACAAACACCAGATCCTCCAGTAATGGCAAATCTGCCAGTCTCACAAACTCTGCTGCAACCGCAAAAGATGATGTTAGAAACAGACCATAGAACAGGAAAAGCACCATCTGCACCAAGGCTGCTTTTCAATACCTGCATAGACACACCCAGAATGTTTTTAGGTGAAGGCAGATATGGACATATTGGGTACAAACTGGATACCAGGATGAAGAATGTAGATAGTAGGTGATAATAGTCAGTGGTCACATACAGTTCCAAGAACAAACCCCACATGATACAGAAGTTGAATAAATGGATTTTCTCTACTTTTTTTTTTAGCTCTCTTGTTATAGTATCTGAACAGCTTGTTTGTCTCTGCAGGCTCAATGTCAAACCTGCACATTCAGCTCCTTAGGAGTCAGCTTCCCTACTTTGACACAAGTTGTCTCAACTGGCACATGCTCACCATATTCAGTAAGCAATTACAGAAGAGAAACTTGGAGCCCAGGCTTACCCCAATCTTTAACCAAATTATTGGACATATAGAGAATCTTCAGTTTCTTCATGACATGGATGCCCTTCAGCTTCTCAATGAAGTTGTATGAGATCCACAGCTCCTCTAACGTATCTCCAACCGCCTCCTGGAAAATAATCACACCTCTCAGAAAAAGTGAAAGTAAGTCTTCCTATGTTTCTCATCTAATTTCTGCTCCTTTCTCCCTTCCAGACACTATGTCACACAACAGAACCTATCCCTCAATATTCCTTGTCTTCTTTTAAGCAGGAACCTAATTCTGTACAACAAAGCTTCAAAGAAGGAAAAACCCAAGAAATAAATCTCTCAGCTTGTTTAGAAAAAAAAATCAAGACATTATTAAGATATATTGAACATCTGAGCAGAGTTCTAATCAAGGCATATGGAGAGAAAGGAGCGAATTTAGCTGCATGTGGAGAGTTCTACAGTGTTAGATAACTGCAGTTCATCAACTGTTTTAGAGGGTTTCGTATGTAATATAAGGGATTGCACAGCTTCAGATAAGTGCATGCTTATACCTGCAGGTTTCAAATTTCACTTTCTGTCTACAGCAATCCTCTGGCAAGAGTGAAAAGAGAGGCCACTTACCAGTAACTGTTGTTCTTTCAGTTGCCTCTGTGCATTCATGCCTAGGATACAGCCACCCTTGTTTTGAGCAGAGAAACTGCCTTGAAAAGCCATATCCTGCAAGCAGGAATGCACAGAGGAAGAACAAGCTCTTTCCTTTATTTCTTTGATTTCAATTATACAGATGTTTTAACACAGAGATAATAAAATTGACCCTTATCTGCTTCCTCGCCTCTAAATCTCTACTTTGTAATCTATATTCCTGCCCTTGCCCCTCTGCAACATCCCATTGTTCAGTGTGCCAGTCACCCCTTATCTCGGCAGGCACAATGTAGTCTACCGGCAGACCAATGCGTGCAGTGATTGATCACAATACCAAAAGCTCCTTCTAGCAGGAGATAGGATTCATTCATAAGCAAAGGGAGAAGTTATAATTCATATAATCCCACTGGAATTTATGGTGGATTCTACAATATAAGGGCTTGATCCTGCATATAGACTCCCATGTTAAGGGTATTATGTGTGTAATGCCTTGCAAGATTGTATCCCAGGTTAGAAAAGCAACAAAAGACATCAGCAAGGGGGTCTAGGAAAGTTTGCTGATTGAAACAATAAGGGTAGCAGACAATACACATTTAAAAAGCTTACTGGGAGATTTAAATGTTTTATTTTGTGCTGTAGTATTTAAAGTCTGTAAAGAAGGCTGTCGTTTTAAAGACAGATTTCAATGAAGACAAGGTGGTTGAGACTGGCACAAGAGAAAAGAGAAACTGCTCCAAGCATCATGAGCAACATGTAGGAAGGTGCAAAGAGGACAGCAGAAGAAAACAAGATAATTGGTTAGGTGCAAGGTTGAATTGTGTGAAGAGAGTGGCAAGAGCATGAAAAATCACCCTTCTTCTATGCCTTACTGCAAGCATTACATGGCACGTCATTGCTAAATATAAGTGTAAACTACAAAAAGGAACGTACCAATCCATTCAGATTCTTTATGTTGTTTCTCCCCAATGAAAGAATCCGCAAGTTTTCTGCAATGGAAGAAAAGAACTTCTTGTTAACAAATGAGTGGTGCTTAAAATGTAAAGAGCTGTTGGAAATCTTACAATACCCTGTATACCACAATCAAGAGAGGCTGGCAGTATGAACAGGCTATATCAAGGAAGAATGACACACCAGAAGCAAAACTACATACTATTCTATATATAGATTGTAACGAATGGGTGGAGTGAATGGCTCAAGAACAGGTAAAATGAAGTCTTTCATCTGCAGGCTGTCTGTTCACTTGCAGTCCAGCTAGGTATTGAACATAACAGGCTGCCATCTTTGGTGTTCCAGTGCTCATGTGCATGAAACAAGTTTAAATTTTTGGTCCTGATCTTACTCCCCAGGCCAAGAGGGACTGGGACCTCTACTAAAGAGACAGACTCAGTTCCTGAATAGGAGGCACTACCTGATGTTGCTTTATAGCAACTATTGCCTGACAGAAAGAGGTCAACTATTTTGGCATGTGAGATTCTAGTAACAATACAGCGACCCTGATGAGACTTATTTTCAAATTGCCTCTTCTTGTTCAGCCACGAAGTGTTGTAGTGATGTGCCAGAACGCCTGAAGCTATCACAAATAGTCTTTTTCTGAAACTTCATTTCCACCTATTCCTCCAGATATATGCATGCTCAAAATCATTCTCTAATCAATAGTTTTAGTGGCTATTTCAAGCCCTTTCTCACAGTCTGCATTTAAATTATGCATTACTTATCTAATGAGCTTGTTTTTTCTCCTAGTTGCACAATGATTACAAATACAATATGTACTGTTTCATGAGGAGGCAAATGAATATTCCTCTCAGGTACCAATGGATGCTGTAGAAAAAGCACATCAACTGCTTAGAGTGGCTGGGATAGGCTTTGGGTTGGTCAACCTGCTCTGGCCAGCCACACTTGTAAGCAAAGGAAGGTGTTGATGACAGAAGGCCTACAAACAGGAGGTGGAAGAGAAAGGGAAATAGATGGGCTTTCATGAAGCCACTCAGGTGCAACTGGAATTCTTAATGAAAGCCCATGATCTGTGTAAGTCCTGGGATATTACTTTCTTGTGAGAAGATTATGATTGGTGGTTAGGTAATGTCTTTGGAAAGGAAAAAGTAAACAATAAATGCTACTTGTAATACAGTAAGCCTGAGCCTTATTTCAACCATGTTACCTTGAATTTTCCAAACTCTCCATCCCATAGAAAAGGACTCTTGATCTCTAGCCAAATTATCTTTGTGTTCTCTGAAATCAGGACTAGGAACTATGGGCATATTTTGCAAAAGTACTTGGCATTGGTCTTTTCAGTATCAGTTCAGCTACTACAAGGTTTCAAATATAAAACTGGTGAACTGATATTACTTGAAATGACCCCCATTTGGGGAAAATGTTACTCCTTAAATATTCCTGTACTCAAAAATCCCACACATTGCAGGCAGCAAGGTTTTCCCCAATGTAATACTGACATTAATTAAAACATAGTGAATCAACCTGGTCTATGCTTCATCCCTCAGAAAAAGCTAGGCACCTAAATCCAGGCTGGAGGGAGGTACTCACAATTTAAAACCCAGCCCTCTCTCAGCTTCAGAGGCTCCACAAAGTCAGCCCTTTCTGAAGAAAAATGGAGGCAACAGTGCCTCCTTACATCCAATGAATCATTGGTTAAATCAATCAGCCAGGATGTTAGAAGTGGGTTCAAATCCCCATTTTGCCTGATGTGAAAGGGAATTGGAATGGAGGTCTCACCTCTTCTTGCTGTGTTCCCTTTATTTATTTTTTTAGAAGGAAGGAAATTAAGGTGATATCAGTGCAACAGAATGGAAGTTGGCCATGTGTCACACATTACAGAACACATCTAATCCAAGCAGTTAAAATATAATAAGCACAGTCATTCACATATCACTTACTTAGGCCATTGAGGTTGGCGATTTTCTCAATGCAGTTTGTTGACAGAGACAACTTCCTTTAAAACCAAAAATAATTAAAATGAGAATAATTAACAGCTTATGTTAACAGTGCAAAAAGAATCACTGGAGCAGGAGGCAGCTCTCTCATAAACAACATTTTGTTAGAATGAAATCACATTTTACTTTTCTGTGATTATGTGGTAAACCCACTGGATACAGGCATAGTCTTGTTCTCTTCAAATCATCCATCTCTGGAAAATTTATATGTCACTTTTCGGATTCCACCACCAGTTTCATACCATATAGTGTGGTATCCTCCTTTGTGTGCCTGGCTCAAACAAAAGATAGATTAGATTATGACATTTCCCAAGCTTTTCTTTCTGAGGCTACCCGCTTGCTCTATTTTGTCCACCTCCATAAGGTGTTTCGCTTGGAGATATTTTGCTCAAGCGTCATGCCAGGTGCAGTAGCACTATGAACTGTAAGGGATGCTCTATGGCAGCCCTAACACTATGATTCCTATCCTGTGGAGAACCAGAGCCTCAGGATGACTCAGTTATTAAGCAGTTAAGAAGGTAATAATATGGCAAAAGAATTTCAATACAAGTACCATAAGCAATTGAACCTCCAGACTTTCTACTTCTGAACAACAGTTCCTAGAGAAAGCCTGAGAACTTGGATGTGGTGGTATAGACTTTGGCTTAAAATTTCAAATAAAGGTGTTAGGCAGCTACAACTCAGAAATCTTCAAAGGGACCACACGCTTGTCCACAGCCTGGTAGACTCCAGACATAGGACATAAATGATTCACTTCAGTGCCATCTACCAGCCATTCAATGGACTGATACTAACGTAGACTCAGCATTAATATCTGAGAGAACTAGGTGTTCTATTTTCTCAAATAAGTGACAATGATATTACTAAGCAGACGATCAGCCATATGTTTCTATGGAAGGAAAACAGATTTTAGGAAAAAGAAATGGTGCTGGACTGAAGAGATACACTGCTTACATCTAGAGGTAATAGAAGTAGTAGGAGAGAAAACCTAGTTATTAAAAAACTCTCATAAGTGATGATTAGAAATAGACGATTTTCATGTTCATTTCTTTGCTTGTTTAGCAGAACTTACTCGCAGTTAACAAGTGTGGACAGAGATGCATCCATCTTCTCTACAGGAGGGATCTGGGCATATAGTTTTACTTCCTTGGCCTCTGATGCTTTCTGGCCGCTTTTTTCTTCCTGAGGAAAATGAAGAAGAAAAAGAAAGGGCAAAAAGGAGAAACTGATTGTTGGTATTTGCAGTTGTGATAAAAATTATCCCTAATCTTCAAGAAAACAGGAAGACCAAGCTTTAAATCTTTGTGCTTCCTGGTCTTGTTCATCTGAATTATACGTACTCCCAGCAACCCAGACCCTAACTTAACTGTGTAATTAAAAGGAATGACAACACACCCACAAAACCCGCTTTAATTTAAAGAAAAAAAAAGAGAGAGAAGACTGGCTTATTTCCAGGACAATAAAATATATATTTAATTTATAGGGAGTATTCTTGAATCAGATTCAGGATTTCAAGTCTCCAGCAAACTCTTTTGTTTCCTTTAGCATCTCTTCTTCCTCTCTACCCTTTAAACCTATGCATTTCTGTCTGAATTAGGGGTCCAGATACAGCAAAATTATATACTTTACAGTAGCACAAGTTTTTAGAAAACCACCTATCTCTGAAACTGACCGTTAGGGATGGAGTGGGAAGTCAGAGTCAGACAAACTGTATTGTTCTGGCCTTCTCATAGCTCTTGTTACTAATCCCAACTCTGAATGCATGTTTCCAGATCACTGACTAATCAGCTACCAAAAGACTGAAGCATAAGGCACAAAAGCCTCAAATCACAATCTGAAATCAATAAGTCTCAAAGCACAGACAAAATTGGTAAAATAGTAAACAGAGAAACATTCACTTTAGGTACTAAAATAATTACATAAAACCCTCTATGTGAAAGGAATATCAATTTACATTGCCGTCAAGAACTCAAAAGTTAGGGAATACCAGATGTATTGTTGCTTGTGCTGACTTAATTCCACTTTCTTCTGTATCCATCCTGTGTATCTCTCAACATTAGAAATGGCTAATGTAGGACAGGTGCTGTCCCTGAGGGGGGGAAGTGGGGAGTAGGAGACCTAGGTTGTGTGTTGCACTCACCCTGCAGCAGTGTCTCATGCCCCATGGGGCTCCCTGGGCTTGGTACTGCAAGCTGGCTCTTGATGCTTGAGTTTGCAGCACCACTCAAGTTTGGCCTGTCTCCTCCCCCACTGCAGATGGAGGAGAGGATCGGATGACCCAAACCAGGGAGAGGTGCCAACTCTAGACAGATCCATGGGACAGGAGCTGCCTCAACTAGTATTGGAAGCTTGGCAGATTCAAAGCAGGACAGTTCCATGAAACCCAATATTATTGGGAGGTCTGATCGTCCACACCAAATAAGTCAGGAATCCTATGGGAAAACAGTATGGCTGTGGCACACTTGGCCAAAATTTTGAAATGAGCATGCCAAATGAGCATGCCAAAAATGGCCAAATCAGAGAATACTAATGAGGTGCTGAAGTGAACATCCTTTTTGGAAAGGACCCTGCAGACTTCGAAATCCCCTTTTCAAAAGGACCCCCATGTAGACGAGCCACATGCAAGTGAAAGGCAGCACTTTAGAAGTGCCGCGGCCGGCAACATGCTAATGAGGCACTGAATATTCATTTCAGCGCCTCATTAGTATTCTCTGATTTGGCCATTAGCATGGCCATTTTGAAGTTTTGGCCAAGTGTGGCCACAACGTATGTGATCACATTATTAATTAAGATATGAAGAAGGGAACTGGATTGAGGCTGTGTAGGCAACCATAAAAGTGGTATTTCCTACATTTCAAGGTTTGACTTTGCAATCTAAGTAAAGTTCCTCATTTTCGTTTGTTTTGTTATGTTATTTTATTACATTTTAAGGATTACATTTTAAGAAGAATCATATAGTTACTAAAGATATTACAGAAAGAACCTTCCACAACTTTATTTGTAATGCAGAAAAGATGCAAGACCTCATAGCAAACACTGCAATAAAACCTTGTCCTAAGGTGAAAAAAAGACCTGATTAGAGCAGGGGGCTGGACTCGATGGCTTTTTTAGGTCTCTTCCAACTCTACTATTCTATGATTCTATGAGGTATGGTCTCTTTCTGCCTTAACGTTGAGGTATGCACTTAACTTATGTGACGTAAGGTACAAAGCCGTTCCTTCCTGCTAGTCATGAAGCGTAGGCAGCAAGATGAAACAGAAGTATACAGAATTTATCTTAATAATTATACAAACTATTATCTAATCACAATCACAGTCTATACCGCAGGAACACCAGTCCTGGAACTTTTCCTTGCAACAAAGCCTGTTGCCAGCTTTGTCCACATATCTATTCTGGAGATACCATCACTGGACCTAACCAGGTTATTCACAGAATCATGGGCACATTCTCATGTTCCTCAATTAGCATCATATATGCCATTATGTGCCAACAATACCCAGATGCTTTGTATATTGGACAGACTTCAAACTCTCTTAGACAAAGAATTAATGGCCACAAAACAGACATAAAAACACTCCTGATCCACAAACCGGTCAGTCAGCATTTTAATGGAGTTGGCCATTCTGTTAATGACCTGAAGGTTTGCAGCTTACTGAAGAGGAATTTTCACAACAGATTGGAAAGAGAGGCTCCTGAACTCTCTTTTATATTCAAATTTGACACATTAACACGTGGTTTGAACCAGGATGGAAATTTTTAGGCCATTATAGGGGCTCTTTTGCATACTTGGCTTAATCTACTTCTTGACTTCCCTCGCCACCTTCTGCCCCTCTACTCTCTGATTTGCTCACCTTAATAATATTTTTCTGATTTGTCAACCTTGATTACTACTTTTGGTTCTCTGTGCCTTAAATACTGAGTTTGTTCTGGTGTCGCTATGATCTGAAGAAGTAGGTCTGTCCCATGAAAGCTCATAACCTAATAAATTATTTTGTTAGTCTTTAAAGTGCTACTGGCCTGCTTTTTTGTTTTGATATTATCTAATACTTGTACAGACTACACATACATTTCCTTAATCTGACTTCTGTCTATGCTTATGAGGTTATCTTTTAAGCTTTTTATTTAGTTATTAAGATGATATGCACTATTGCTATAACATCAAGACATACAATTGACTCAACTTTCTGGTTGCTGTCTGACTTGCCATTAACTACTTTTCATAAAGATGAGATGGTATTAGGACCTGAACTCAGGCATTTACCAAAAATAATGAGTTTCATATCAGAAAATTAACTTATTGTTTTTCCTAAAAATGTCATGCTAATAAAGGTGAATCTGCATTGCATACTTCATATGCTAGGATGGGTCTTGCATATTATTAAAATTAAAATCAGTTTTAGGGGTTCATCTTGATTTGTTGTTATAAGTTTTATGTCTTGTTATTTTTCATGTTTTGTTCACTTAAGGTGTGGTTTGGTGAGGGTTTTTTTTTTGGAGGGTGTGAAATATAAAAAACACATTTTATTACATGCAACAATAAATTATAAATATAATCAGCATCAAGGTTTGAACCATAGACTTTCATCACTTGAGCTACTGGACTAACCACATACTAGAAGCAGGAGATAATGTTTTTTCCAGAGAAAAGAAGATCATTGGGACCATATACTACCTTAGGACAGGGGTGTCCAACCTTTTTTCATCAGGGGCCACACAGCAATTTTTATATGTTCCCGGTGGTGGAACACAAAATAGCTCCAAACCACCCTCCCTGGCTTAAATCCTTTGCAGCGCCAAACTGCTCCCAGTCCCCAGCTTTAAACCCCTCACAGCCCCAAACTGCCCCCAGCCTTAGACCCCCAACAGCCCCAAACTGCCCCCAATTTAAGACCCTGGCAGCCCCAAAACACCCCCTGCCCTCAGTCTTAAACTCTCTGAAGCCCTAAAATGTCCCCTGGCTGCCTCCAGGCTTAATCTGCCTCGTAGCCTCAAACTGCTCTGCCGCTGGCCCTGCACCCCAGCTGGGGCTCTGGCCCCCCTGGGGCCAGTGACAGCTTGGCACTCCAGATGCCAGGGCTATGCCTCTGGCCCTCACCCCAGCTACAGGGACTTTGTGGCAGCTGGCCCTACAGGCTAGATAAAAAGGCTCTGTGGGCCAGATTCTGGCCCATGGGCCACCTGTTGGACATCCCTGTCTTAGGGGTAGGTCATAGAGAGCAGACAGAGGATAGACTTACCAAGCTCTCTCCCTCAACCCCACTCCATGAGTTGTGGACAGCTCCAGGTCCTTGTTGTGCCCCAAGAGGTAGGAAAGGGATGCTTGGCCATGTGTTAGGCTGCTGGATAGACATTTGTGGAGAGGGGTACCTAGTCTGTTTCCTGTCCCAAGGGTGCCTCTAGAAAGGTATACTGGCCACTGGGTCCACATGCCAGGTCCCAGGGTGGGAGAAAACTCAGACTGTCTCATTTGCCTCCTCCTATTGCTGTAGCTGGGTGTATGCTACAAAAGTTCTCTGATGTTGCTACTATGGTGATGTGAGCCTTATCTCAGAATATTCATTTAGCTTAGCTATTATATTCAGTGTCCCTGTTCTGAAGTTTATATTATAAACAAAATAACTTTGCATATAAAAGAAGAAAGAGGTTGAAACCAAGAGCGACCAAGTGAGATTCTGTAACATCTCCCAAGATCATGGCTTAGGAATAAGAAGAACAGTTAAGGAAAAGGAGGATCTTGAATTGAGAATCCAAACATTCTGACAAAGCTCTATTATCCTACTCTTGCGTTGTGCCTGCATACTCCACACCAAGCCCTGAACCTTATGGAAAGTAAAACAGTATAATAACTGATCTAGTATCTAGAAGGAATTAAGAGTGTGTGTTACACCTATGCCCTGATTCAAACTTTATTGAAGTAAGTGGAAGAATTTCCATGGATTTTCAATTATTCTCCCTACCTCTGTTTGACACAACAACTGTGTGATCTCCAGCAGAGATTTCTAGAGTATTCCTAAGGGCTGAAGGCACTTAGTCCATAGGCACATCCCCAAAATGGAGATTTATATAATTCTAATTAAATAAAGAATAACATATCATACAAATGTATGGTATAAATGTATGTATGTATGTATGTATAAGGAACAGTTGCTCATTTAAATTTTGCACAGTGGGCAATGTAATGGATTTCCACATGTGAGGGAAAATACTTATGGATGACACTGGTGTTAAGTCATTTTTAAACTTTATATTGTTAAAAGACTTTAAACAGAGACTTAGGGATTTTTTAAGTTACTTCTGGGAGTTTTTGCTTCATGCACTGTTTAGATAAAATCTTGGCTCAAGTATGTCAATGACAAAGCTCCAGTTTACTTCAAAAGGGCCAGGATTTCATTGCTGGCTATTGTGCCCTAGGGATAAACTTTGATTAGATGATAAAGATTGAACAGAGTATAGAAAATCAAAAGGCATTCTGCAGAGAAAACCTCTTTGTAGTATCAAATCTTCTGTCAATGCACAATATGGCTACGTTAGGCCAGACACTACAACAGAGCTTTCATGGTCAAGACAACTTAACAGGAATAGTACAAAGGGATTCAAATAAAATTGACTTCAGTGAGACAGCAATTAATGTTGTTTCATGAAGTTTCTTTCAGTGGCAGGTGTTTCAAGGAAATTACATTTTCTACATCATTGTAACGTATTCATCAAAGTGGATGAAGGTATCCTCTTTACAACTGAGATCCAGGCCACAAAGTACCACTGACAGTCACAGGTACTTATCTTGTACTTACCCATCTGGCTAGAGCTTCTTTAATAGTCGTTGCTTTTGCCTAAACAAAAATCAAAAGAACAACAATTATAATATTTTTGGCTGAACTGTTCATTGCAGAGTTCTATCCCTTTCTCTCCCCTTCCCCCATACCCCATTCCGTTAGGTTCTTTCCATGGTCTCTCTTCCGACAGCTGATCCTAAGAAGCAAATCTTAAGAACCCATCTTCCAAAAGCTGCTCTTAATTGCATTCATTGAGTTGTGCACTAGCAATTTCAGAGGTGATGCAGTAAGTTTGCACTTATACATGCACAATTTCCCCAGGAGACCAAGCATATTGTTTTCTTTACCTTGCCTGCTCTGTGCAAACATAGGTAGTAGGGGGCTTGGAATACTGCAGCAATTTCTCTGCATCTCTGGTGAATGTGTTGTTCTAGTGAATGTGTCTTTCTATTGAAGCCAAAGGAGTTATACTAGTGATGAATTTGGCCTAACACCCTCAACAGATCACGCTTACCACAGAACTTTCCTGTGTGGGCATTTGCTAAGCTTTTTTGAAACATATTGAGAAAGGCTTTGGCCTTCCATAGGATCAGGCATAGCCTCTGGGATTTTATTTTATTTTTATTTCTCCATCAACTATCTTGTGCTTTTAGGTTCCTCAATCACTTAGTCACACTGGTTGTATTACAAAAAGAAGCGTGAAGACTATCATACAATTCACTTACTGGACTGACCCACAATAAAAGCAGAAACTTGATATACCTTACTGATACACTGCAGCCACTATACTAGAGACCAGCAACAAAAAGCCACTAAATCCTCTACTTATTTCTACCCTAATGCTGGTCAGTTTTCCCTGTAAACTGTGTGCTTGTGGCACCACTCAGGAGAGATTAAATGCCACTCAGCTAATTAGCAGAGTCCCCCCAGCTAGGTTTTTTATTTCTATGTTCATTCACACATGCCTCAGTGAACATAAAAAAATTATCCACGCCAGGATGGGAAAAAGCCACACAGGGATGGAAAGACTTGAGGGAGCACTGATGCCAACGAAGACAGAAATATTGTTGCATGCCCTCCCCCAATTATTTTTAAAACAAACGAGACTCTAAAGGACAAAGAAGGAAGAATGTGCCTAAGTCAAGAATCTTCCACAGAAAACAACCTGTCTATGGCTTCCTCAATTTAAAATCAAAATGATTCCAGGTTAAACATCTCTGCTGAGCTTAAGCGTAGAGTACAGCACAAGGAGAGATTTCCTGGTAGCTAAACAGATCAGAGAACTTTATGTCCAATTCTCCATTCAGCAAGAGTCACCCATTCTCCTTAGTTTTAGTTTCTGAATGGTCTCATCATGTAACCCACAAATAGAGCACATTATGCGAGTGCAATCTCAAAAATGGCAAAGCACATATAACAGTAGAAAGGTTAAATAAGACTCTTGGGGCAGGGATCATCTTTTTGTTCTGTGTTTGTCTGGAGCCCAAAATAACAGAGTACTGATAATGACGAGCTACTAGGCATTATGATAATACTAAATAATAATAATAATAATTAATAATAACAACAGTGGCTCTATATATAAAAGGAAATTACACAAGCTTTTTGTCTTGCCACAGAACATAAGTGTGGCTAAAACTGCTAATTAGTCAAAATGATCCAGAATCTAACAAAATTCAAAGCTGGTGAACCCATGTCTCAACCAGCAGGAACGTTCTTTCATTTGGGGATCATATAAACTACCAATTCTTCCAGTTGCTTCCCCAGCCTATTAACATCAACACAATCTTATCTAGATTAAACTACAACCATCTAGCCTTTAAGGATGTCCAGTCACCTAAAACTTTCAGTAATTTGTCCCACCACACAAGCTGAATCAAACATCGAGAGCATTATAGGGACAAAAATAATTCTTGTAGTAAGAACACTGCATCTCTTCTTCCCTCACTAACTCTCACAACTCTATCAACCTCTGCAAAGACCACAGTTGAGCCAACAAAAGTAAATGTCTTTTAGACTTTCAGCAGGTTGGGACCTGATTGTTGTTTATTACACATGCTTACTTGATGCCTAGCACAATGGGACCCAACTTGACTGCAGCACGCAAATGCTACTGCAATATAAATATGAAACAACTGATTCAACGAGAGGTTACAGATATAATAAAATCAGCGTGAACCCTTGATTGTTGTCACTCATAATTAAACAAAAAGATGACTAGTGAATGTTCTCCCCCCATACTTGAACCTAAAAATTGACTGAATTTTAAATTTAAATAATCCAATATGGCCAGTCTTCATGCTAATGGATCCCAGACACAGTGCACCAACTAGCCTTGTTGTAAATCTCACATGAACCAGCAGTCCATTACCAAGCATCCTCCACCTGTGAATTGGCTGCATTCCCAGAGTTACTGAGGTTAAAGGAAGTTAGATTGCTGAAAGGAATGGCAAGTAATCAAAATGCTATACTACTGATTAAGGCAAATAATCAAGGACTGAAAATGTCACCTTTGACCACTTACATTTATGTTACAGGAACAAGAACAACAAATAATGGAAAGAAAAAACAAAAATATGCACACACACAGAGGGTTGGTAAAATATAACAGAAAAAACATTAATAATCAGTGCTCTTCCCCCCCTCAGTGGAATCATTTCTTACAAGGGATGATTACAGAACATTTACAAAATTTCAGCCACATACCGCAGTATTCCAAGAGAGGAAAAAACAGATAACTGGAATTCATTTTAATTTTTATGCATTTAGTCATTTCAGTCAAACAAAACCACATAGAATTTCATCAGGAAGGGAACTGTAATCCAACTAGTCAAAGTAGATTTTGTATTTACTACAGTCTTCAAAACATCTATTAATTCAGCATTTTAATGATAGTGACTCCTGGCACTCAGGCAGTTCAAGGATAACTTTCTCCTGCTGTTCTGATCTAGACCTGGAATTTCCAAGGCACAACCTTTTTGATCTGCTGTTTCTTCATAACAATCATTCACAATTGCAGAAAATAATAGAGATAGTGGATCAGTTTACATGTTGCCTTAAGGCCCATTTATACCTCTCCAGGGGCTGGCTCTGCCACCACACCTTTGACTCCACACCAACACCCCTTCCAGCTCTCACTGCAAGGACCTGTCACAGAGGACTAGTGACAGCAAGTTACTCTCTGTCTATTCTGGACTGCAAAACACCTCCAGGTTTTCTAGCTGAGAGCAAGTTAGAACAGCTTGGAGGCTGCTCTCATTTATGCTGTGGGCAGATGGAGGGGCAGAGTCTCCTCATCTCTGCACAGAGAAATAAGGAGAGTCATCCCCAGAAGTGCGATGTTCAGAAGTCAGGCTCCCCAGCCCCCTTTCCCTGCCCACCCCACTAGGGTCCCCAGCTCCTCCTTTCCCCCTCACCCCAACCAGCTCTCCTCAATACCACCCCGTTCGCTCCATCAGCCAAGTCACCGGCTCTCCCCGCATCCAGCCCTTCGCCTTCGCCGCCGCCACACACCCCCCACCCCCAGTTCCCCCGCTTCGCTTCTCAACACTCACCATTACGGTTGCTACTGTCGCTGATCCCGTTGCTATGGCACGCCGGTCTCCTGCGCATGCTCAACTGCGGAATGTGCGAGGCGCTGGGGAATCATAGAGACACATCGGTGTAACCAGACAGTCCCTAACCCGGAAATCACGTGACCTTTCCGGTTCGCACGGCGCTCAAGTCTCTGCTGCTGCTGAGAGCGCCGCTGTGCGTTGGAGGACGCGGTCGGAGTCTCTGTTGCTCGCGGCTTCGGCACCACGGCGCCGGGAGGTGGATGGCTGGGCTGGGCTGGGCTGGGCTGGGCTGGGCGGGAGGGGTAGTGCCGTGGATAGGCAGCGGGGAGGTTGTGGGGCGCCGTGTACAGCCGGCTTGACTACCCATCCCGGGCTGCGGGGAGCGGAGCGGCAGGATGCCGTGTGCGACGGGACACGCGGCTCTGCTGCAGCAGACGCGGATTGCGGGGGGGTGTTGAGCGGCGGCACGGCTGGGCGCTGGTTTAGAGCTGCCCGTCGGAGCCCGCCGCGCTGCCGGAAGGGAGCTGTGGCTGCACGAAGCGCGTACTGCAACCCTGACCTTCAGCTCTTGAGGGAGGGCGCTGGCGGCCGACCTGGGCCTCCGGAGTGGGCACTGGTGAGTCTGGCGCGCTGCTTTCCCCTGTGCTTCACGCCGGCGGACAGACTCCTCACCTGGAACTGCTGCCCCTCGGCACTAGTGGCGCTGCCGGCTGCCGGGCCTCTGGCACGGACGGGCTGCCTTGGTCTCCCCAGCAGTGGGCCCCTCGCCGCACTGTGAAGGAGGGGCTGTCCTCTGCCCACCACTTCGCCGTCCCGCGACCTCCTGTTGCGAGAGTGAGCATCAGTGGCCCCAAGCCCACTAGAAGGTGGAGGCAGTCTACATTTCTCCTCCCCATGACGTAGAGTAGCACCGTCTTCCAGTTCCTTTCCCACCCCGAGTATTGTTATTTTTCTACACACACACCCTTCCCCGCTTCTTCTGAAGAGGGCTGATGTGGTGCGAGGCAGCTGTAATCCCTCCACCCCAGCCGCCTTCGGATCAACTTCACACCAGCTTAGAGACTGGGCTCTGACTTGCAGGAACATAATTCCTACCAGTAAATCAGAATTGGAATTGTTTTTACTCTCCACCTTCAAATCGTGTTGTACACAGGAACAGATGTGTCTGAGTCCATTAGGGTACATATAGGACATATTCCAAGGTTGTTTAAGGATGAGATTTTCTTTTTCCCCATGGCATCCTACAGGATTCAAAATACAATTGTTCTCTGCAAAACCGGTAACCATATCTTCCCCCTGAAAGATGCTGAGAGCAATAGATTTTTTCCCTTCAGTTATGTCCAGAACCAACTCTGGGATTATAGAGAAATGTCAACTGAAACCCAGGAAAGAAGCAAAGTATATTTTGGGACAACTAACAACTGGACAAGAAGTATAAGATGAGAGGAACTTTCTCTGCTCCCACACACAGAAGGCTGGAGACAAATTTTTCCTTGGCAGGTAAGCTGCTATATTTCACCAAACAATTGGAGATACACATCTTCTAGAGCTGGAAGGGGCCATGGGAGGTCATCTAGTCCAGTCCCCTGCCTTTTTGGCAGGACCAAGCACCATCCTGGGCATATATTTGCCCCAATTCCTAAATGGGCCCCTCAAGGATTGCACTCACAACCCGAGGGTTTTGCAGGTTAATGCTCAAACCACTGAGCTGTCCCACCAAATTTCCTTTCACTTGTCCCAGAAATTGGAATAGTTCCCTCCACGGGTTAATCAGTAAGTTTAAAAAACATAGGAATATTTCCACATTGGTAACAAATAAGGCAGGGGTGGGCAAACTTTTTCAGGTTGGGGGCCACAGACCCTTTGACAAATCAGTCAGGGGACCACAAAAGTGAGAAGCAAAAAACCACCACCCTCACTGATGTGGTCCATGATTGAGGGCCAGGGCATTGGGGTCTGGGTGGGAGGGAAGGTGTGGGAGCAGGCTGGGAATTGGATGGTCTGGGCAGGAGGAACTGTGCAGGTGGGAGGTCTTGGCAGTGGGGGGATGTAGGGGGCAGGGTAGGGTTCTGGGTGGGAGGAGTTGCAGGATAAGGTCTAGGTGGGAGGAAGGGTGTAAGAGGGTTTGGGGTGTGGGAGGAATGAGTGGGGGTGAAGGGTCTGGGATGGGGCAGAAGCAGGATGCAGGTGGGGAATTTGGGTGGAGCTGTTTTCCAGTCTGAAGGTTAGAGATACTCTCCTCCTCATCACAGCATACCTGAACACAAACAACTGCATAGTCATACACTTCACAAATCTCTGATAGTTTTAGATAACACAAGAGAGTCACACTCATGTGTTAGTATTCCCAAGATAAGTTTATTTTTTAAACAGGTTACTTATGGCATTATCAACCTATTACAAGGACTGAACCCATAGCCACCACTCTTGCAGATTGAAATTCTGAAACAATTCTGCAACCCCAATATTAATTTTACCTTGATCTAAGGATCCCAAAACTTTGATCATGCGTTCCTTATTCTTACACTACATCTACTAAAATTCTTAGAGTTTTTTCCAAATAGGGCTACAACCAAGCATTCTATTTTAAGACATACTGCATATTTTTAGTGGTGTTCTCTCTGCAATGTAAGTCAGATGCATTTTAGAATTTGAGTTTTGTAAATTAATAAAATGTAATTGTATAAACAATGTGCTGCAGATCACTGTGTGTATGTTCTTTGGTCATTAATATCTTCTGAGTGCAATATGTATTTACATGACCAAAATGCAATATTAAGTGCCTCTAGGTTTTTTTCCTTCTCCCCTTTTGAAAAACCTGAACAATTTAAGCTACAGCCAAATTTCTATACAGTATGTTTCACTAGTAAATACATGGGAAAAGTTTTCATTTTATAAAAGTTTAAAATAAAATTTTAATGGATTTTGCTTTCTGAATAAAGTAAGGGATTTAAAGCCACTTTTTTAACAACTGTTGACATCACTTTTTGATGATTAATGGAAAAATGTCAATTTTAAATTAGAGAAATCTAATACTATGTAAATTCAAAAGCTATACTTGAAACCAGAAGTTTGGGCTTAGACCTCTAGCTATTCCAGTTTAACTGGGATTGCACTAGATTTTGGAAACCTACCCCAGGAACTTGGAGTCCTGGGCGGCAGTGGATCTGCAGAGGTAAGAAGGTATAATGGAGATTCATTAGGCAACAAAACCAGGAAGCACTCCCCAACCCAAGACAAGCAGGCAGCTGGCTCAAACTGGGGGAGGTATATGTGAGAAGGATCGTTAGTAAGTGCAGAGAAGGGAGACCAATGAACAACCTCTTCTGTGGTCACAACTTGGAGTAGCTTTGGGGAAGAGTAAGTTCAGGAAGCACTACCCTGCACATCAGAACTGGCTGCAGGCCTGTGCTGTTGTTGCCATCTATTTTCAGAAAAGGTTTAGACGCCAAAGCCCACCGCAAGACCCATTCAGCCATAACAAGCTTGCTAGACAGTGACATGCAAGTTGTGTAGGTGGGATGGAGGGAGTAGGAAAAAGTGAAATTGTCTGTTGTGAGGTATGGTTGGACAGCATCTGTGGACTGAGCATCATGTGACTGAGGCTTAGAAGACACTGAGTCAATGAGCATCAAGCACCAGCATGCCAACAGCAGACCCAGGAAAGGGAAGGGAATTTCCATAACACCAACTAAAAGTAAAGGTCACAAGCCAAAGCTCCATTTCCTCCTGAGCAGCTCAAACAACAGGGACCCAAGAGAGGGAATTATGCTGGCAATGGCATTTGGGAACCAGGCTTCCAGCACTGCCATTTTCTCAAAGGACTAGATGAGGTCTGAAATACTAAGTAAAGAAGAAACTGTAATTCCAATCCATCAAGACCATGTGGGTGGGGGCTCCTAGGCAAGAGGGAAGGTACGTGACTAAAATTAATCAGTATGGAACCAATCCCCTAGCAGCTGTGGACACAGTAGCTCCCTCATTCCCAGGCAGCTAGAGGAAAGTAACACCCAGGATTTTTCATTTTTGTTTGATACTTAAGCTGATCACTGTTTGACAGCTATTTAACATATGGCTATTGCTTCCTGTTGGCCAGGCTCCCTCCATCCTTTCAATTCACCCCTCTTCAGCTCCCCCTCAATAGGGGCTGTCACTATCAACTATTCACTATCCAATGGCCGCAGGCTGCCACTGTCCATTACTTGGCAATTCCAGAACTAAATCCCTCACATCCCTCATTTAACAACATCATTACTACTTTTAAAACAGAAGACAAATACAAGAAGGAAATAGAAATGTCAATGCATTTAACTGAGCTATCCAGTGGAACAGTAATAGGTACTAACCAAGTATTACCTGCCACCCCAAGAGCCTCTGATACCACAAATTGAGAAAAGGCCCTCCTGAAGATCCCATTCGTAAATCACTGCTGGCACCCACCCTCTCATTTAACAGGCGTTGAAAAGACACCTTTCTTTGCCACCAATTGGCAGTGTAAGGAGCAATTGGCTATGCTTGATGAACCATGATAATCAGCATCGAGATGTCAGACACCCATTTCCACATATGCATCCCAGATAAAATTCAAAGAGGTTTCAAAGCAGGCAGAACAAACAGTCGCAGCTTTAAAATAGAGCGCTCTATGGGGGCACCCACTAAGGGAAGAATCTGAGCTGTACTACCTGGATTCCCCTAACAGCAAGGTAAATGCGGCCGATGCATAGGGTGTAGCTGTTTCCAAATCTTATCATCTTGGACTGCCATCATTCCACGACATGGAAGCCAGTCTCTGACCTCTGTTCTCTGCAGGCCTGGACAGGCTGCTGGGCTCTTTTACATGACAGAAGCAAGGGGACTTTTACCACATTCCTTAGGTGATTATTTCCCAGTCTAACCTGATCTTGACATTAGGAAACTTACTTACATCAACCCTGATGGTTCTTCCACTGTGATATTTCTCCCCAATACTAGTTATAGTGCCTTCCATGACCTTAAACACATGCACATTTGTCACTGAGTCATTTGACTGAGAGACAGAAAAGCTAGATATGCATTTAAGTCAGTCCTCTAGTCCCTGGGTCGCTCATCTCAGCTCCCTGCCATTTAGTGGCAGCTTTCAGCTAGTGAGATGTTCATCCCAAATGTAAGCGCAGAAACTCGTGGATCTTCCCCCAGGAGTGTTCCTGTGCATGGGCATGTGCCCTTTTCTCCCCACCACCCAGAACGGGGAACCCTAGGACACGGTCCAGGGCTGCTGAGCAAAGTGGCAAAAAGGGTGGATCAATTCGGTGCCCTGCTCCTGGATAACTCAAGAGTTTAAAGTTGTCCTTTCCATGTTGGCGCAGGCGCCCAATTGCCATCTTAGCAAATAAAGAGCTCTTCCAATTGCGATCATCTTCTCCAACCACCAGAAGAAAATGACCTTCTGCTTCTTCTATGGGGATGAGGCAGTGGGAATTAGCTGGATCCATTGGGTCATCCAGGGCTTCAAAAATATCAAACACCCCAGCCTCAGAAATGCTGACCTTACTCATGTCAAAGTGCAGCCCAGGCAGAGTCAGCTCACCATAGTGAAGGGCAGTGACAGTATTGAAGCTACAGCCAGAGATACAGACAGCAGCCACCACCTGAGGCAGGAAAGTAATCATGGAGAATGCCAGTTCTGCCCCTTTCCCTGTTCCGATCACTCCAATCCCTGGGCCTTTCACCTTCAGATAAACAAAGAGAGGGAAAAAGGGAGTGAAGGAAAAAAGAAGCATTAAATGAGATTATGGCATCAATCATTTTCGGAGTGAATTCTTCCAAGAGCATTGTACAAAATTAAGTTCCTGTTGGAAAATTACAAATGGAATCTATTAATGCAGATCAGGATCATAATCCTGTTTCCTGTTTGTGTATAATGTTTCAGAGAACACAAAAGGTTCCAACTCATTAAGTATTGTGGGCTTTTGTACATCAGGGTACACCCATTAAGACTTGGCCAGTGAAACTGCCATTTCCTGGAGTACTAAGGAAATTAATGTGCTATTCTTCCGTTATATATGTTGTCACCAACACAGTACTGTTGATGACTCTTGTCTCCAGTCCCCACATCCAGAAGAATATGTCTATATGAATTTATCTCATTACACTGACCTTTGGGTGACGCTGTAGAAATCTAGCTGCTTCCTCAAAGTATTCAAGATGCAAATCCTTCATGACCCTTGGCAAATCCTCAAAGTCAAAATAGGGCAAGGAGAGAGCAGCAAAGCCATGAGTGGCTAGCAGACTGGATCGGAACTCAATCAATCCTCCTTCATCACCAAACATGTCAACCACTCCTGGAAATGGACCTTCCCCTACCAAATTAAGAAAAAGAACAACATTGTTATCAGACTAAGACATTAGAGGGACTTAAGTGAAGAATGAACTGCAAAGTGCAGTAGGCAGTAAAAATTCTCTATTATTACTTTTTCAGTTGGAAGATATTAATACTAATGATATTTCCCATCACAACTATATGGAACACCAGTGCAAACATGTACTTTTTAAAATGCACCCAGTGTGTCTTCCAAAGGCTTTGCTTTCTCATGTTGAAGAAGCAGATCACATGCTAAAACCACAGATAGTTGCAGCCAGTCTCATTAACCCAGATCCTCAAGTATTTAGGCCATGGTTTTTCAAACTGGGGAGTGTGCCCCCCTGGGGGGGCATGAAGAAATTCCAGGGGGTGGGGGCGCAAGGCAACCCAGCCCCCCAGTCATTCCCCGCACCTGAAGAAAAAGCCAGCTCTTGCTTCTGGCTCTCAGCCCCTGCCATTTCATGTGGGCAACCTGGTTCAACCACTATAAAAAGCAGGCAGCGGGCAAAGGCCCACGTGGAGCTAGCTGCCTCCTGCAAAGGTTAGTCAGAGTTGAGAGGAGGATGTGGTTAGATGAGGGGCTGGTGGTGCCTGGCTTTTGGGGAAAGGAGGGACTCAGGCAGGTGGCTCACAGGCAGCAGGGGTGGCTGGACCATGGTAAAAAAAAGGTGGGGGGGTGTGAGGGTTTCTCAAAAATCAAAAGGGAGGCTTGATGCCAAAAAGTTTGGGAACCACGATTTAGGCAGTCAATGGAAATTAGAAGCCTGAATACGTTTGTGGATCTGTGTCACAGGTACTGCACAGTCAAGTACTTAATTTCTAGTGATGTTCCTAGCATGGCAGAGAGTGGATTCGTGAGGAGTTTTGACTTTGACCTAGAGGACAGGAGATACTGTCCCCTGGGTTTGTGAGAAGCACAAGCAATCTTGATATTTTTCTAACTGGAAATCAGATGGCATGTTTGATCCACTTAAATCCAAACTGCTGCAATGATCTACAGTTGAGGCAGGGAAATGGATCTATTCTCTCATAAATTCACCTTAACATTAATGAGTTACGTATAATACACAGATGGAAGAACAAACCTCTTGGCTTTTAAGGGATTTTGGAAATAAATCTTGTTCATTGCTTATGTTAGACTGAAAAAGTGAAGCTGTGTTGCATAAAACATTTAAAATTAGACAAAACATTGAAAATACATTGTAATGAAAAATCCAGCAATGCAAAAGATGGACTACATCAGCTAATTTTCTTTTTAATTTCCAACTCCCATGACTATAAAAATTCTTATTTTTTTCTCTGCAATAGTTATTAATGAAAGCAGCAGAACGAAAGGGAAATCACTGAGCAGTTAACTGCTTCTACTATCAACCCTTTGAGGGAAGTATTATGTCAGCATTGTATCAGTTGAGAAAACCATAAAGAGCTCTACAGAAGTTTCTCCCTGAACCCTTCACATTTTATAGTAGCCTCTTGCTAGGAAACTTAGCCCTCTAACAGAAGTCTAATTCATGTTTAAGATCATGTATTACGTCCAGCTTCTCTGGGGTACTCACAGTTCAAGCCAGAGGTAATCACAAAAGTCTATTAACAGAAACAAAAAAATTGATAAGTTGTACATGTCTTGTGTCTGTCTAAAAAGAAAATGTTTTTCAGGCTGCTTCAAAAGAATACAGCAGGATAAAAGCAAATTTACATAGCTTTTGGCCCAAAATCACAGACCAAGATTTTTGTAAATGGGTACCAAAACCAGGGCTCTTGGGGCCTACATATAAACGTTGTAACTTTCACAATTGCTCAGCATGAAGCTCCAATGAAGCTCTGACTCCAATGTCAATTTTACTGTGACTTTAATGGGAGTGTCTTTTGAAAGTCAACCCACTTAGATGTTGTATATACAGGGAAATTAACCAGAATAGCTATTCCAACATAGTTCTGGATGTGAACACTCTATTCTGGAATACATGTGTTTTGATTCCAAAATTACACTGCTTCAGATGCATACTAATTATTCCAGAATAAAGTGATTATTCCATAATGGTGTCTACATAGGGAGCTATGTCAGTCAATTTCTCTCCAACCCCTCATCTAGGTATTTAAGTATGGAATTAGAAACCTAAATTCAAGCACCTATTTATTAAAATCTTGACCGTGGATTTGCAAGTTGCAGAAGGAATCTGGTTTGGCCTTAGTATACGTCATTAGACTGGGTTGCGTACCAAAGTGAATGAAACACAACTAAAAACACGTATGTCTCCAAGTTTATTGATAACCGCAAATAATCATGTAGATCTTCTTTAGTTAAACAATCACCAACTTATCAGATAGTGATTGCAGAAAATACAGGAAAACTGAGAATCTTAGGTCCTGATTTTACTCAAATTGATTTCAATATGGAAAAAAAAAATCACAATTATTTCAGTGGGCAAAATTGGGGCTTTAAGGAATTACACCTTAACAATGTCTACACCTGGATAAATTACAAGCAAAGCACACTTTTATAATATGTATGTCTAACTTCTTTGTTAAATCTAGGTGCAGAAGATGAGGAATCAAAATAGAACGGTTAACCTGTACATTTTAATGTAGCTGTCAGGAGGGCTGGCAAACATTTTGCCTCTCTGCTTCAGTGAACAATAGTTAAATGCAAGATTTTTCCTATTCCACAATGGTACTAATGTCAAATTTAATACAAGTTAAAGTGTGTCATGTACAATACAACACAATAGTCCCATTGTAAGTGGGAAGGAAGATGGAGGAGGATTTAGTAAAACAAACATTTTAATGCACTAATAATTAAAAGTATCAGAGGGGTAGCCGAGTCAATCTGTATCTTCAAAAACAACAAGAAGTCCTGTGTCACCTTACAGACAAACAGATATTTTGGAGCATAAGCTTATGTTCCAAAATATCTGTTCATCGATAAGGTGCTGCAGAACTTCTTGTTGTTTTTAAAAAATTAAGTTTTTTATTACAAATTTTGGAAACTCTTGGAGGTCTAAGTACAGAAACCACAGGTTTGAATAAGATATTCTATCTCCACTGATTGAGACCACTATGTAATTCAAGTAAAGGTACTATTTAGACTATAAATGAAATTATAGAAGTTTGAATCAAAGCTTCATTGCTAAAATATCAACAGACCCTATAGAGCTTTCATTTTAAGAGAGTTTAACGTGCACAGTTGGGATATAAATTATGATGTTATGTTGTCATCTCACAAGTGGTATGAGTAAAAATTTCAGAAGTCCAATAGGCTCTAGCTCCTATACAGAAAGTGACGCACCCCTATTATGTTACAGGATGTAATTTAAATGTCTTTATATTTTAATTTTGAACAGTTATAATTTTGGATTTTTATTTTAACAATATAGGTGTTTCATTTTTTCACTGGTGGAAATCCTGTAACAGAACATTTCTCTGAGACTAATGGAGATCCATCAACTTACTATAAGCAGCCAGTCTAGATCTACCAGTATTGTGGTAGCATCACAAAACCAGGAATGTTTAAAGAAACAAATTTAGTTTGATAGGTTGTGATCTTGTGGCTCCAACTAAGTTGGAAATCCTGTGAATGCCTGCAAAGAAAGCTCTTAGCAAAATACCCTGACTTCAATATTGATTTAGAGTGTTGCGGGGCTCCAAGGTCCATTAAAATCAATCTGTGTCTTTCTGCTGACTTCAGTGAACCTTGGATCAGCCTTTAAATTAACTAGTGATAATGACTTAGGTCTCAATCCGCAAAAGACTTCCTCTGTAGCAAGGGCAGGGAACCCCTGGCCTGTGATCCAGATCAGAATCCCCAAACTCAGGGCTCCCCTCACCAGTTAGCAGAGGGGTGGCAGTGTGTGGAGGTAAGTGCCTGCAGCTCACACCCACCACCTCCTCCTGTTCAGATTCCCTGCTGCTCCTGCACCTTCTCCCACCCAGATCCTCCAACCCCAGCCCATTCCTGCACCCTTCCTTTCACCCATCCCCGCCCTTAGCCTGTTTCTATGTCCTCTTTCCTGCCAAGACCTCTCACCTCCAGCCCACTCCTAATTCCCCCACAGTGCTGCCCCCAGTCCACTTCTGCACCTTACTTCCCACCCAGCCTGCCCACTCCCAGCTCACTTCTGCACCCTCCTTTCCATTCATACCCCAAAACTCACACCCAGCCTGCTCCCCCACCCTCCCTGCTCCCCAGGAGCCCCTCCTGCATATTGAGCCCTGAATTACCCCATTTTTGTTCCCACTCTGGGCCCCCAGAAAGGCTTATGCAGCCTGGGGGAAGCCCTGAATCTCAGTTCCCTCTTCACCACCCTCCTACCTGGGATGCTGAAGCCTAAGGGGAGTAAAATGTCCTAATCAAAGGCCACATCAATGAGGGTTTGTTTTTTTTTTGCTTTGCACTTTTATGTGGTCCTTGACTGTTTTTTTTCCCCCAAGGGCTCCCAACCTCTGCTACACAGCATAAAACGCATGAGTTTTGATTCTGATGTAAAAGAGATCATTGGTATGATTGTATTTGTTATAATGTCGTTAGATGGCCCATGCACTTATATGCATTTAATAAAGGGAAGATGTCTAATATGGCACAATTCTATTCCTGGAATCCATGGGAGATTTGTCTCTGATTAGCATGATAAAAGAACTAGGCACATAACTATCTCCTGCTAAAAAAAAACATGACTTCTCACTAATTCAATCACTCTTCTACAAATTTTGGGAACTCCATCACACTTCATCTCAGTGTTATGGGGAATCCTGATACAGGGGGCAAGCTAAGCTACTGAAAAAAATATTAGTAACTTATGTATTAATAGTCATCTTTTGCTTTTACTTCTCTGTCTTACAACATTTGAGATACACAGGATTATTTACAGTAGCATGGTTAGTCCTTTTCATTTTCAGCATTTATCTTATTGCTGTGAATTTATAAAAAAAAAAACAACTGCTCCTGTAGCATATTGGTGAGGACACTGACTATTTTATACAGCCTTGTTTTGTGCAAGCAGAAATTCTCTGTGGTTGCACTGAAAATACAATATATTTTTCACTTGTATGGTGTCTTCCAATTATTTAAATCAACTTTCTGGAATAATCATAAAAAGCTTCAGCGCAATTTCTAGACCTTTTTTTTTAATTTACATAAAGAAAGGGCACAGTCTGATAAACTTCAACTGACCCAGGAGAAATACTGTTACGTTTCCACTCTCCCACACATACTCTAGTGGATCAGCGAGTACTTTTCTGTCAGAGGTCAAAGCCCTTTACAGAAGCCAGTAATCACCATCGGCACACTTTACACGCAGGAAAAGGGAAGCCGCCGGAGGTTCAATGCCTCAGCCCACAATTCGGCCGAGTCGCCCTCACTCACCCGAGGGGAGGAACAGGCTGCCTCTCACGCCGCCCTCTTTCAGCCTAATCCTTCGCACTCCGGGGGCCGTGAACCATCTCTCCACATTGGCCTTGGCTAGAACTGGCCCCGGGATGGCGCCAGGCGGGGTGTGCCCTTGGTGGACTGACACCGCCACCTTCATGGGGGTCTTCACCTGCTTGGGCACCAGCCTCTGGTAGGGTCTCTCCATACCGGCCGGGGAAAGGCTCCAGAACAGCCCCATGGGCTCCACCCCAGTGTAGTCCCCGCCCTGCGAAGTGTCCCTGCACAGGTCCACCTCCCCGCCGCTGTCCGCCTGGTAGTGGGCGCACGAGTCGAAGAGGCAGCCCTGCTCGTTCACCACGAGCCCCCGCAGCGTCACCCGCTGCCCCGGGGCGAGCCCCAGCACCTTGGTCGCCACCGGCCTGTCCGCCAGCCCCGCCGCGGGCTCCACGGCGACGATCGCCGCCGCCCCGCGACTGCCCGAGCGCGGGCACGGGGGGCGGTGCCGCGCGAAAAACCGCAAGCGGGCGGGCCAGGCCCTGGCCGTGGCCACTCGCCACATGGCGGCGTGACAGGCTGCCCCGCTCGCCGCGTTCCAGCTACTGGCGGCCCGGAGCCGAGACAGGACACCTCCAAGGCAGCCTCAGTCGCTCGCAGAGACACAGCGCCGCCAGCGTCCCACCAAGGCAGCGCTCAGTCCCCGGCGGCCGCATGCCCGAGGCGGGGGTATGGGGGGGAGCAACACCCGCGTCCATTGGCCAGGAGTGAAAAGGGGAAGGACGGGGCGGGGCACAATCCATACAAGCTTCAAGGGCGGGAAAATCCTCTGCCAGGCTGCGAGAGAGGAAAGAAGCTGCCCCAGTGGGTGGGGGGATGAGAGAGTGGAAACGCCGCCCCAGTAACCCACCTCCTCCTGCTGGGAGCTTAAGGAGGAGTATTGAATTGGTGGTGGAGCCGAGGCCCGTCCTTTCTACGTGGAGCATGTGGTAGCCCCGGTACCCCTAGGCCTGCCACGACCCTCGTTGAAGTTAAAAAATTGCTGGGGAACCAGGTACCTGTTTCATTACAAGTCAAGCACTACCAAAGCAGAACCCTCACCGATCATGGCTGTGCTGTAAGGTTTCCTTGACCAAAGTGGGGTTGGCTTAGAGACACTGCAGTTCTGTGTTGGTGGTGGGAGTCCTCCACAGAAGCAGGTGAGTTGATTGTATTATAATGGTGAGCATGGTACTACATGGGTTGAAAAAAATGGTGTCACTAAGTATACAGGGGTTCCCAACATTTTCCAAAGGGGCACCCATTTTGAGAATTCAGGAAGACTTGGTGACCCAAGGCAATTCACAAATAGGGGCAGAGGAGGGAGAGCAGAGCTGTAACTAGCTAATTTTGCAACTGAGGCAAGAATATAAAATTGTGCCCCCTCTTGTTTATAGTCATACTAGTTATTTAATAGAAAAGGGGAAATATTAATAAAACAATAATACTATATTTACTAAAGTTAGAGTTGTGGTGGAAAAACTGCTTCCCCCTACTTAAACCCCACAATCAGAGTCTAGGGGAGTCACATTGAGGGGCTAAAGGAGTCACACTCAAGGGCTAGAAGTCACTCACAAGCTGGAGAGAGCTAGGAGAGGCACAGGGACCCCTGCAGCTGGAAGTTGGCCGGGGCAGAGCCCTGGCTAGCAGCTGCAGGAACCCTGCTGAGGTCTGTGGGGGGACCCCCTCTCTTGCAGAAACAGAAAGCCAGGGAACTGATCAGCTTTGCCTCCCAACCTCAGACTCAGGCCCCCACCTCACCTGAGCTCAGTTCTGTTCCTCAGGTATGCAGTTCTCTGCCCACAGCAGAAATTGTTCTTAATGTAATTGATTGGCTTAACTGCCTAAACTGTTAATCCAATTAAGAAGTTGAGAACCACTTCAGGAGTGTGTAGTATCAGAGGGGTAGCCATTTTAGTCTGGATCTGTAACAGCAAGGAAGGGTCCTGTGGCACCTTATAGACTAACAGAAAAGTTTTGAGCATGAGCTTTTGTGAGCACAGACTCACTTTATCAGATGCTGGTCATGGAAATGGCTTCTTAATAGCCACCTATGTAGCTGCCCAGCCCAGACAGCAACACTTCTGAAATGTAATCCCAACCCATGGGTTGGGAAACCCTGGAAACAAACTTACATCAGCAGGAGCCAAATTTAAGTGAAGATACCTCCACAGGTAACAACACAAAGCAACCTAACTCTTTAGCACAGACCAGGCCTCAGTTACTCATAACTATGTCAAATCATAAAGGGGAACAGAGATTCTGTTTACTTGAAAAGCAGAAAGCAAAAAGAAAAAGCAACAGAGTCCCTCACACTGCTGCCAGTTTCCCAGCATCAGTGACTCAATGCAAGTGGCCCACAGCTCCCTTGTGCCACCATGTAAGGTAGATAACTGGCTCCAGGGCTCCCATATACTCTGCCCATCTTTCCCATCCCACTGCCCTCTGCCACTCATGTCCAGCCTCCTGTCCTGACTCCTGCCCGCCCTCACACACATAACTAGCCCTGATTCCTACAGCTCCCCCACAAACGACTAGCCCGCCACACACACACACACACAGCCCCCTACCCTGGCTCCTGCAGCTTCCCCTCACCTTACCAATCTTGACACTACCAGCCCACACTATGGAAGACAGCAAGATGAGAACAAGACATGCATGTCTAAAGAACAGTAACCACTTAACTCTAAGCATGTTTTTTTACCTATTTTTGTTATAAATAAAAACCAAAGCAACAAAACACATAGGCAAAGTGCCATGATTCAGAGGACAAGCTACAAAATAAGATGAGGCTGGTGCTTGTAAAAGGAGCAAGAATAGCTACAATAAAGTGGCATAGAACATACCCTCTTTACCACTTCTGTTAATTGCAGAAGTCTAGGAAAGCCATGCTTGCCATATGCTAACGTCTCCGGGACACCACTCATCTAAAACAATTGTGCACGTTACTAGAAACAACATAAGGACTCAGGATCTTACTATGCTTAAGATCTAGTGATGTGAATTATATTACTGAACTAAAGGGGAGGGGGGAAAACAACACTAATTCACCCTCTCTTTCCCTTAGTATCTGCTTAGAAGAGGATAGAACATCACACCCTCTAAGGGAGGAAGGGTAGTACCACTTTTGTGCCGTGAAGCAGGAGAGTATGCAGCTTGCAAACCTATAATCAAAGAAATGACAACCTAAACTTAAGGTGAGACAACTGCCACTAACATTACTGACAGAGTGGAAGCAGGAATTCATGTCTCTAAACCAGCATTTCCAAAACTATTTTGTCCGTGGAACACTTTTGGGCTTGGACTATATTACTGGAACACATACATGCTGGTTGGGGGCAGGGAGGAGGGCTCATGCCAAGAAATTGCTGCATGTAACAATGCTCAAAAGTGGATTTAAAAGCTTTTTTAGATGTTTTATTTTACAAAGAATAAAAAATAACAATGGAAAAATCACCTGAATGAACAGCTAATGTCCCTCAGATGGACGGATGGTTAGCAAACCTATAATTAAGTATAAAAATAAAAAATTAAGTACAATCTGAAAACAAAACATCAATATAACAGCCCAAAGAAAGATGGTTAAGACAATATACTTAAAAAAAAGTCCTCCCTTAAAGCTTAAAAAACATTTTTATGAAAAAGAAATGCCAAACAAATTAGATATGGAGATATATTTATAAATTGTGTTATTTTTATATATAAAAATAAATAAAAATAAATGTTATTTTTATAGAAAACTACTCAGAAATAAGTAATATTTGACAGTTTGTTTAATGGGATGAAATATTAGAGAGCTAGCCAATTTAGTCTGTCTCTTCAAAAACAAGAAGTCCTGTGGCACCTTATAGACTAACATATTTTGAAGCATAAGCTTTCGTAGGCAAAGCTTATGCTCCAAAATATCTGTTAGTCTATAAGGTGCCACAGGACTTACTGTTGTCTTTAATGGGAAGAGCGATTTTGCATCTCGGTTTCGGCACAAATCACATAACTATACTATTATGAATGTATTATAAATATTAATATACCTACAATCTCAATACTATTCAAATAGCTTAGTGTTTTCGTACACGCAAATTTCTTATTTAATATTTTAGAAGGAAAAATATCACTTGCATCAAAATTTTTCATGAAACACCTATTCACATGGCGCAGAACACCAGTGTTCCCTGGAAAGGTTTGGGAAATGCTGCTATAAACAGTAGGTCCCTGTTGTTTGAAGAGCCTACCACCTTCCCCAGCTCAGCAGGCCCAGGTAACTCCATATCCTGCAATTGAGTCTGCCTCACCCATTCGCCAGACCTCCCAGGCAGCTCTATAAACAGCAGATCAACAGATCGGAAATAACAGACTGTCCTGGTAAAAACAGGATGATCAGCCTAAACTTAAATGACAGGTGGGAAGCTTGGGTTTACAGATACAAATCCAGTAAGATGCTCCTAGGCCCTCCTGCCAGAACTGGAGGAGCAACTGTCTTGCTTCCCTTTCTCTGGGCCATCAGCTGTCTATCCAGCGGTAGGCACACAACTCCCAGACATGACAGACCTTTCAATGGAAAGCCCTGCATTCTTTCCTCTTTGTTCATAGGTCATATACAGATCCAGCTGACTGTAACATTAAAATTGGTAGATTACATCAGGTATTTTGTGCAAATCATCTCTGAGTTATGCATATTTATATTCAGAAACCCTTTTTCGTAAAGCATGGAGGTTTTTTTCCATCACTCCAGTTTCTGCTCCATAATAGTATAAAGGAGCGTGGACCAACACATTTTTTTTCATCACTTGAAAGCAGAAAGTTAATTATCTTTGTTTAGTTCAGATTCTCTAGTTTCCACATTGGAGTGTTGCTCTTTTAGGACTTCCAAAATCATGCTCCATACCTTGTCCCTCAGATTTTCAATGGCATTTCAGATTCTTAAACTGTGTTCCAGGTGTTGTTGTTTTTTACAAATCACACATTGGTACTCTATGTTTTCTCAATGTTGGAGTGAAAATGTTCTTAAAAATCAACATGTGCTGGGTCATCATTCAATACTGCTATATCATAAAACATTGGCAGAATGTGAGTACAACAGAGCAGGTGATATATAATTCTTCCCAAAGGAGTCAAAATTTAATTAATACATATTTTTAAACAAGTGTCATCAGTATGGAAGTATGTCCTCAGGATTGGTGCTGAAGCATGAAGAGGCATTTAGCATCTTTGGCATGCAAATACCTTGCAACATTGGCTACAAAAGTGTCATGCAACCACCTGTTATCTTTTTCATGTGACCTTGTAAACAAGAAGCAGACAGCATTATCTCCAACATAAATAAATTTTGCCTGAGCAATGGCTGAAAAAGAAGTAGGACTAAGGGCAGGTCTACAGTAGATCTAAGGCAATTATGCGGCTAGAATCAACATATCGGAAATTGACTTACCTTCCTTGTCTTCACTAAGGAAGGTCAATGGAAGCGTTTCCCTCATCAACCTCCCTAACTCCTCACAATAGTGAGGAGTACAGGGTCTGACTGCTGACATCAGACAGATCAATTTTGCACATCTTTTCCAGACACACAAAATCAGACTCCGGAAGATCGACCCTGACTGGGTCAATCTTCGTGGAAGCGTAGACATCCTCTTAATAGACATATGGGCTTTAAAGTCTTACATTGTTTTATTTTTGAACACAGTTTTGTACATAATTCTACATCTATAAATTCATCTTTCAAGACACAGAGATTGGATTATAGTACTTGTATTAGATGAATTGAAAAATACTATTTGTTTTGTTTTTTAGTATGCAAATATTTGTAAAAAAATGAAGTTAGCTCTGTATACTTGTACTCTGTACTATAATTTAAATCAATAGAGTTGGAAATGTAGACATCCAAAAATATTTAAATAAATGGTATTCTATATTGTTTATCAGCATGATTAATCACAGGATTAATTTTTAATCACATGATTGTGATTAATTTTTTAAATCATTTGAGTGCCCTAATTATAGTCACTTGACTATAGGATCTTATAATGAAACATAGTAGGCAACCTGTGTCACTGCCAGCACAATTCTAAGAAAATCCTCACACATCAAATGTATATTTATTTAAATTTAATAATTTAAAATAATCTCCATAAAACACTGAGTTGTTCTTACAGGCAATCAAATTTAGCTTGGTTTTTGCAAGCTACTGGACTGTGAAACTCATTAAACCAATAAACACTAATGTAATTCAGAAGCAACAGACTAACAATACTTCAATTCAATTTCTGATAAGGCAAACCATGAGACTGTACTGAGAATCATGTCAAGTCTAAATCCCCACATAGTACACTGGGTGAAAGTTAACCATAGTTAGTAATAATCCTCAACTGGGGGAGTGTGACTTGCAAGTGGGTCAGACTCCACTATCTGAGAAAACAGAAACCCCCCCAGAACCCCCAATGTCCAGCAGCAACATGGATAGGAAGGGGGTAACAAACAAAATTTAGCTTCAAGATGTATTCACTCAAATTCCTTTTCATATTCATGAAAAAATATTTTACCCAAGTAAATCTGAATAACTAGTAACTTTATCTGTAGAATGCACCTTATAGCCAGGTACATTACAGCTTGGGTGTTGGACGTTCTTTACCATTAAGGTGCTTGTGGAAGAAGGCTTGGATTTTCTGCCAAGCATCCACTTGTGCAACAGAATGAGCTGTGGGCTCACCTCCCCAAATGACAGGGCTGCCAACCAACAGGTGCATTGAGGCTGAGCACATTGGGGTGAAGGGAGGTTCAATATAATGCCCAGCTCCAGGGTAACAGACTATCTCAGGCTTTTCCTTTCCATGAGCCTGCAAACGACGGGAGGCTTCAGTGGCAAAGAATTCACTCTTCCAGTTATGATCATCTTTGCCAACAATGAACAGGAAATGGCACTCAGCATTCTCCACTGGGATAAAGCTTTGACGGTCAGCCCCCTCTAGTGGGTTATTCAAGACATCCACAATATCTACAATACCAGATTTATCAATCTTGGCACGCTTCATATTGAAGCCAAGAGGTGGAATGGTGATATCCTTGTACCGTAGCACTGCACCCACATTGGCAACAGAGCCATTGATGATGACTGCAGCAGTAATGCCTTTTAAGAAGGAAGCCATGGAGAGACATAAGTCACCGCCTTTGGAGATTCCAATTACACCAATTCCAGGACCTTTAACCTGAGTGGAAGAGAGAGCAAAGCACTGAATGGAAATTAATAATCTTTTATGTCTATGACACCTTTTTACCCATACTATCTGTAAGGATTCAAACTCTGATAACTGTATGAACTTCATAGAAATCCACACAACCTCTTGTGAATGATGCCACATCTTTTGGGTTACAACCCACAATATGGAGATAGGGGTAATATTATGCAGGGCCTTCCAAAGATGAAAGGCATGGAATTTTAAAACGACAGAAAATATAATGGGGGAGAGGAAGACATGACCCGAATCCAAACTGTTAAACAGTTAAGTGCTCTTTTTTAACCAGTTATCTGTTTTAACAGCCTTACACCTGAACAGCTTCTTAAACAGTAAGGCAATAATTTTGTGTTTGTGGACTTAATTGAAACATGGATGACACAAGCTTGCCATGCACAAAAACCCCGTCATGGCCAATCTAAAATAAATAAATAACCCAACCTCCTTCTGGAAGTCCAAGAATCTCTGGCAACAGACCCTCAAAAGAAAAAAAAAACTTCAGGAGAATTTGCTAATGATGTGTGGGTGGATGGTTGGGGGGAGGTGTCAGTATGACATCATCCAGCAAATGGTACCAACTAAAAGGCAAAGTCCAAGTCAACCAGCTACAGAGGACTACCAATAAAACTTGTTTATGATGGACTTTGACAGAGCTGAGATTTTAAGCACAAGCCGCTGCATATCAAAAAGTGCTTTACAATCAGGGCCATCTGTAGACATACACAACTGCCTAAAGCACCACTAAATTTGAATCACCAGTGTCCCAAATTTAGTGGTGCCTTATATACTTGCATGCTATGTGTGCCTAGGGTCACTGCTGGGATGGGACAGCAAGGTGAGGGCAGCACCAGCTCCAGTGGCCAACCCCATCACCTGACCCCAGCTGCTGGCTGCAACCAGATATTGCTCACCAGCTGTGACCCTGTTACTAGCAGGGGAAACCACTTGCTTTGGCCAACTGCATGGCTGCCCCTTCTTGATCACTGGCCCACCGCTTGCATCACTCCCCACCTGATGCCTCCCACCTGCTCCCCCACTAGCCTCCCTGCCCTGACACCCACAGCTCATGCCAGAGGATCTCACAGCCTTGAGTGCTGCCCTTTTGTAGCCAGACATGAACCCCCCATTTGGCCTTTTCTTCTTCTCCCCCCCACTGGGAGAGACAGAGAGGGAGACAGGCAGCCTTTGATGCCCTGGGAACGCAGGTGTGCTGTCTCACCCAGACTTTCTACCATACACAGAAACCAGACAGTGAATGGGCTAGCTAATAGCTGCCCTTCTGGCTGATATCGGTAATTGACACGCCTGATCACTGCCCCAGGAAGAACGGGGAACCTCCACCCATCACCTCCAAGGTGCCCAATTGTCCACAATTCACAGGTGCGAATTGAGCCTTGCACCTTCCCTGGGAAACCTGGGGTTCAAACACATTCCTCCCCAATTGGTCACTTGAGACCAGGAAGAAGCCTACATGACCAAAGGGGTATAAAGAGTAGTTTGGCAGCCCACCCCCTTTGAGCTCCGATCACCTACACCTGCTGGCCAGGTCCGGTATTGACTCCCAAGACTGGGGATGCCTGGTTTGTATCTACTTCTTCCCGAGGGATTGAGAGAAAGATTCTGGGTCACACCGGATCTATGAGGCAGGGGTAAGAATTACAACTGTATTACACTTCTTTCCTATAGGAATTGAGGGAAAGACTCTGGTTTCACCAGGTCTAAGAGGCAGGGGTGAAAATCACACCTGCAACGTGCCTTTCTTGTGTACACATTACTTGTATTAGTTTAAGCTAGCTAGTTTGTCTAAAACTTTTCTTAAGTTAAATTGTTTCTATCTTTGTATAAATAAAAGGTAATTGTTAAAGCCTCTAATAAGTGTAATTTTCCTCTAGCTGCTGTACCCGAACTAAACGCAAACCAAAGAATCCAGCCTGCCCTGGCTGCTTAGCGTAGCTGCTGGTGCGGCATCACCCCCTTTGCCCCACCGGACCTTTAGCTGGCACCTGGGCATCGGCTCACACCTTTCCACAGCACAGCTCCCCCCTCGCAGGGTGCGTAGGGCACCTGGCATCACAAGGATGGCCCTCTTTATAACAACCTTGTCATGAGAACTGCAGGTATCATAAGAACACCCATAAATAAACTGACCTGTGAGTGCTGCAGCATGTAGTTCACAGCTTCTTCAAAATACTCTAGATGGAATTCCTTCATATCTTTGGGGAGATCTTCATAAGCATAGAAAGCCAGAGCCAATGTGGCAAAACCATGATTGGCCAGCAAGCTTGCCCTATATTCCGGGAGCCCCCCTCCAGTACCATACAGGTCAATGATTCCAGGAAAAGGGCTATCTCCTGTAGGAGACCATAAGAAGGGGGAGTAGTTAGTTCAATATTTTTCCCGTTACATTCCAAATTTCAAACCATTTGGACTTTATCTTGCTCCAGAATTGTTTATCTTTTCTTTAAGAGAAAATTTACAACGTTAAGGTTCACTAGGCTCTCCACAAACTAGTAAGTACTTCAGGGATTAGAACAGAAAGCCTGCTATGTCGTGTACAGGTATGGATAATATTACATATTCTTGCAATTACTGAAGAAACCAAGAAATATTGACACAAGCCATTATTGACTGTGATGTCCCCACATGCCTATCTTATGATTTCAGTGCAATACATTGTTAAAAACCATAATTTTTATGCTTTAATTTTTTTTATTCTTCAATAAAATTTACCCCCTCAAAATCAACTGTATAGTAAATACAAATCTCCAGTTCGTTTAATCCTTTATCTGTCTCTCAGTTGATTCCACCCTGACCAGTCCCCAAAGAAGGCCTCAAGACTGATGGCGCTTTCCCTGAAAGTAATCAAATCCAAGATCTGGTGCTCCAAGGTAAAAAAAAAGGTAAGTTTTAGAGTCTTGAACTTCACTAACAACAGGCCACTACCTCATTTTATAATCAGGTGGTGAGTGCTAGCTCATGTGTTAGTAACTATTAATTATTATCATTTTTGTATGTTAAACATTCTATATGTATTTTTATTGTGAATCTAAGTGTTGCACTATATTTAAACTCAAATTTTCTTTGTCCTTCAATTAAGCCCCATGGGTGAATGGAAAATGAACTTTATAATGGAATATGTGCAACGGTTTAAAACTAGATTTTAACTTGTCTTTATAGTCCAGGTTTCCAGGGAAAATAGCCCTTAAACTACTAAATGTGTCTTCTGAAGTATGTTATAAACAAAACTGGAAATTGATATTTATTATTTCACGTTTTCTCTAATGGATGAAATTAGGATCCATTGAAAGAGGTTTATAAACATAGTAAGAACTTCTGATTATCACAGCTCTCAGTAATAATGACCAAACTAGAATTCCCTTTTATCTTATGTCATGTAACCTAAAGATACCATAAAAGAAATCCCAGAAGTAATTAAGTGCAATGAGAATGTCAAAACAAAACACATAGTGCAACTCTTTGTGGAAAAGTATTTCTCCTCCAGAAATTAGTTTATTTGTCTCACCTGAGAAAAGGTCAGAGGTTTTGGGATGTGAATTGCACTGCCAAGATCCTACTGGGTACAACAGGAAGGGACCAAAGTGCCTTCTTTTCACCATCAATGGGGTGGTAAAGTATGTGTTCCTGTATTCTGTATAGTGCTGTACTAATATCTGATTTTAAACTTTGATTAAATAATTCCATTTATTCCTGTTATTTGATAATCTACAATTTATGAAATTATAAAAAACACCACATTTCTCCAGTGGCCATGGTATAACATGGGAAGAGCTGGTATCTTATATACTCTGTATTCAAACCATGAAGTACAGGCTGACACAGAAAACCCATACTCATATAATTTTGATGTTAGATGAATCTCTGGATATCACAGGTGAGGCTGCATGCAAAATTAAAAAGCACACTTGACTGCCATTGATCCCAGGGCATATGATGAGCAACTGGAGACTTCAAAAAGACACTAACGTTAAGAATATGAGAAATAAAGAGTGAGCATACCCCACCAGTCAAGGCTGCTAATGTAATTTCTGGCACCATTTTGGCTGGATTGAGTTTCAGTGCATCTGCCATCTTTTTCAGTCTTTGTTATCACTGCTCAAGAGAGGGGCACACACACTGGTGGTTTGACACTTTATAAGGGGGAGCGCAGCACAATCTTCTGCTGCATCACCAGCCCTCTGCAGCTGTGCCAGAAGGCTAGCAATGCAGTGGAAGATGCAGGGGTGGAAGAGGAGCCGATCACACAGCCAGTCAGGAAGAGGGGGTCCCCCCATGGCACCACAGCCGGCCTGGCCCCATAGTGCTTCTCTCCTCCCCCAGGAGGAGCTGCTGCTTGCCCAGATAGCACCTGAGCTCCCAGGCAGCGTGCACCCCCACCCACATCCCTTCCTGTGGTCCTAAGTGCACGTCCAAAAAGCTGGGTATGGCATAAAAAGTTTGCTCACCCCTGGCCTAAGATACTCCACCAAACTAACAAGACAAAAGAGACAAATATACACACACTAGATATTGAAGATATAGCTCAGTTTGGTTTACCCATATATGTCCTCACTAACTTGAACAGCTCCACTGCTGAGCAAGGATAGTGAAATAGAGTCCCCTACCTCTGCCACCCCGCACTGAGGCACGTGATAGACCTAAGGCAGGGGTGGGCAAATACCAGCCTGCAGGCTGGATCAGGTTCCCCATGCTTAGCACCTGGCAGGCCACTGCTGCTGCATTTACCTGTGCCTCCATAAATACAGGCAACTGCATCTTCTGTTGGCTGTGGACCGCTGTTCATGGCCAATGGAAGCTGCAGAAAGTGGTGCACCAGTCTGTGACACTTCCCACACCTTCCCACGGCTGGAAACAGCAGTCCATGGCGAATGGGAACAGAAGTTGCCCATACCTGTGGAGACGCAGCAAATACGGCATTGGCAGCTCACCAGGGGCTAAATCTGGCAAACCACTGCCATTTTATTGTCCACCCCAACCTAAGGCTTAGGAGTAGTAGCCTACCAAATTCATAGACATGAAAAACAAGTCATGGATTGTGAAATCTAGTCGCACACTCTCCCACTGGAGGGCGGGGTGGAATCTGATATTTTGTGTGCTTTTACCTTATACTATAACACCAGTCTCTCTCACATTTGGGGTTGTAACCCAAAAGGGAGTTGCAGAGGCACTGCAAGGTTATTTTACAGGCAACATATTGCACCTCTTACTTCTATGCTGTCATCAGAGCTTGATTGCCATAGAGTGGTGGCCACTGTCCAGGTGTCCAGCTCTGAAGTAAGCCATCTACCGCCAGCAGCACAGAAGCAAGGATGACAATACACTCATCCCTCATTTAACAAGTATTTTACTAATGAGTACTTGCTAAAACAAGGAACATATATGCCAATCTTTATTCACTATATGAGTGAACTTCCCTTGCTTATATGAGTGGGGTCCCTGGCCAGGGGGCAGGGAGACTCACAGCCCCACGGCTGGAAAGGAGCCAAAGGTGGAGTCCCAGGCGGGGAAACTCGCAGCCTCATAGCTGGAGAGAAGCCATGGGCTATGTCTACACTAGCCCCAAACTTCAAAATGGCCATTTCGAAGTTTACTAATGAAGCGCTGAAATACATATTCAGCGCGTCATTAGCATGCGGGCGGCCGCAGCGCTTCGAAATTGACGCGGCTCGCCGCTGCATGGCTCATCCCAACAGGGCTCCTTTTCGAAAGGACCCCTCCTACTTCAAAGTCCCCTTATTCCTATGAGCAGATGGGAATAAGGGGACTTCGATGTAGGTGGGGTCCTTTCAAAAAGGAGCCCCATCAGGACAAGCCGCGCAGTGGCGAGCCGCGTCAATTTCGAAGCGCCACAGCCACCCGCATGCTAATGAGGCGCTGAATATGTATTTCAGCGCTTCATTAGTAAACTTTGAAATGGCCATTTGCATTGCCATTTTGAAGTTTGGGGCTAGTGTAGACACAGCCGTGGAGTCCCAAGGAGGGAGACCCGCAGCTGCAGCCTTCTCCCTCCCTTCTCTCAGACATGCAGCTGTCTGACAGCCCTTAGGCTGGGGGAAGAGAGGAAGAAGGCTCTTAGCCTGGTTCCCTCCCCTGCACTGGGGGAACATGAAACTGACCAGCCGTGAGCTGATCAGTTTCCCAGCCCGCTAAGCCATAGGGAGATTGGAACCAGGCTGCCACTGCCACTCTGGGAGCCAGGAAACTGACCAGCCCTGGTGGTTCCTGGCTCCCCTCCCCTTGCAGGAGAATTCAAGTTATTCAGGGGTTGCAGGAACAATCCCTGGATAACTTGAGGGTTTACTGTAATAGACCTCCCTTCCCGCCCCGCAGACCTCACCCTCAGCCAGGTTTTAACCCCGCCCCCCCAGGTCCCAAACTGCCCCCAGCCTTAGAGTTCTCCAGCATCCCCAAATTGTCCCCAGGCTTACACGCCTCCCAGCAGCCCCAAACTGACCCCATCTTTACACCCCTCCAGCAGCCCCAAACTGCCTCCTGCATTAGACTCTCTCTGCAGCCCCAAACTTCCCCCAGTCTCTGACCCCTCTTGCATCCCTCAACAGCCCCAGCCTTAGACATTCCTCCTCCTACAGCCTCTTCACCGGGGCTGCTAGGCTGGGTTGCTCCCCCAGCCCTTCTGCTCCCAGCAATTAACTCAAGTGTTAAGGTTTCAGCACCTAGGCATAAGGTAATTGCTATCCCAGCAATAGAGAGAGCTGCCATCTCCAGCAGTTATCACTATTGATAGATATCTGCCTGAGGCAGCAGTATTAAGAAACTGCAAATGGCTTCTTTAACAGCCACTTGCAGCTGGGAACTGCCCAGCTAGTGACCTTTAACAAATCTAACGGGACCCACAGGTTGGGAATCCCTGCTCTACATGCATATACTACACCCTATTTCTGGTGCCAAATTATTAAAATACATCAGAAAAGTACCTAAACTCAACTGGTTTATGTCAAGTTACAAGTACTTGGAATGAACTGGAGACTTTTACATGTATTTTAATGGGAATTTAGTGTCGCTCTTATGAGTTTTCACCTACAAGCAGAAATTTGGGAACCAATTGTGCTCGTATAGTGATGGATGAGCATACTATATCATACCATAAACATATGATTGTGATGGATGAGACGACTACTTATCTTTTCTAGACATTCAGTTAACTAATTTACCTGTAAAGGGATAAGCACAGAGACAGTAGGTCCCTGACAATCTCCATGAAGTGTTGGCAGGGAGTCAGATGAGCCAATGGGAAGAGACAGATATGAACTGAAACAGTGCTATGCCTGTTTCTGTCTTTGTGTGGCCAGCAGAGAGATACTGAGAAGAAATGAAGCAGGAACCAGGTATTGCATTTTTAAATAATAGCTATACTTAGAACTAAATATTGGAACAACACATATGTGAGTAGAAAGGGGATGCTTAGTCAGATGTGATCAGATTATTTTCTACAATTTTAGGTTTGGTTTGTGGGATGTCTCTTGAAGATTTATGTACCTGTCTGTAACTGTTAAACTGCATCCCATGGAAACATTTTTTTGTTTTTAATCAGCCTTTTTTTCAGTTGCTCTGTAACACCTAGCAAGTAGGTATGCTTACCAAGTGTGTCTTCTTTTTGTTGATAAAATTGTCTTTTAAGACTATGATCGGATTTCTGTGTCCTAGAAGGCAGGAGGTTCTGTGTGCACAGGCCCGTGGCTGAAAGGTCAGCTATTAAGGAATTGCAATTGTTTTCAAGCTCTCTCTCTCGAGGGAGGGTTAAGAGCTTAAGGTTACCCCATATGGAGACATCCCAAGTGTCTCTTCCTGGAGTCTCAAGGAGTATTTTTGCAGTTGGGTGGTTGCAGTGTATCACACACGGTCAAGGAATCTATGAGCTTGGGGACTTTCAATGATCAGAAAGAAGCCTTTAGCTGCAAAGTGCTTTAAAATTCTTGCAGGGCCCCCACTCAAAGTGCCAGAGTGGAGATTAGCCTTGACAATGGTATTGCCAGCCTTACTTCTGCATTGCTGCATTCAAAGCTGGAGGGGCCAAAGAGTGGTGGCTGCTGACTGAAGGCTCAGCTCCACACATAGCACGCAGAAGTAAGGGTCACAATACTAGACCATATCATGTCATCCTTATTTCTCTGCTGCTGGCAGTGGGGCTTTCTTCAGAGCGGGGCTCACAGCCAGCAGCTTCTGCTGCAAGGGTAAGTGCAACAGTATTTTAACTCCCAACACTCCTTTTGGGGTCAGGACCCCAACAATTGCAACTCTGAAATTTCAGATTAAAACAGATGAAATAATGAAATTTCTGATTTTTAAAATCCTACGATTGTGAAATTGACCAAAATGGACCATGAATTTGGTAGGACCTTTACATATAAACAATATTCCCCCTTTGGAACTTGGTTTGCAAAAAGTAGAGACTTGCCACAGGCCTGTTCAAATATCAGGCAGAAAGGTGCAAATGGACCAAGGTCTTGCATGTGGTAGGGTGAGTACTCATCTGAGAAAGGTTTATGAAGGAAACCACAGCTACCTCCCTTCCCCTTGTTTTGCCTGGAGTTAGCCATGATGACAGTATGGAAGCAGTGTAAAGTGCCTTTGTGTAGGACTGCTCTCCCCTCAGCCATATTGTACTTAGGTAGCTGCCCACAGGCAGACCTGACCCTGGGACCTCCAGAGCTCAGTGCAGGCCTCTCTACAGCTTTAGGTAAAGGCCAGGTAGCTGTCAGCTTAGGCTGTAGAGAACACATTCTTTCTCTGTGACCTGGTCTAGGTACCACTACATGGGACAGTTAACCACATACAGGTGGGTGGGTTACACTGAGATACTCTAGCACTGGGTGTAACCAGCGGTATTAGGGGCTCCCTGAACCACAGGCCAGTTACTGTGCTACTTTTCTGAGAGCCCTTGAACTGGCTGCTAACTCCTGCATGTAGTGTTTATAGATTTCTGCTGGCCAAGGGCCAGCGGAATGAGGGTGTGCGCAGGGTTTGCGGGAGGGGCAGCTCGGCTTCGGGAAGGCGGAGGGAGCTGGTTTGGGAGCGCACTTTCCTGCGAGGCGTAGCTGTGCACGGCGCGGGGCACGGCTGTTTGTAACATTCAGCGGGGAGGGCTCCGGCTGGCTGTGAGTGAGGCGGCAAATCCCGGGGGAGAGCCCGCGCGGCCCCTGGCTGAACGTGGGCGGCCAGAGGAGGGAGCTGCGGCCGGTTACTCACCAGGAGGCAGGAAAAGTGTGGCCCGGATCCTCCCCTCTCGCACTGGGATCCGCCTCACCCTGTCCCGCAGGAAGCCCCGCTCGTGCCGACCCCGGGCCAACAGCCGGCTCGGGAGGGGCCCGTGGCCCTCAAAGACCTCCAGCTCCAGGCAGAAGGGGCTCTGCACATCCCGCTTCACCAGCCTCCTGAAGGGTTTCTGGGCCTGCAGGGCCCAGAGGAGCCCCATGGGCTCCAGGCCGGAGAAGCTGCCTCCCGGCAGCGCCGGGGAGCGACTGAGGTCCAGTTCCCCACTGTCCTCTGCCCGGTAGCGGGCATAGGACTGGAAGAGCTCGCCTCCCTCGTCCTGCAGGGACAGGCGGAGCGTGACCTCCTGCTGCGGGCACAGCCCCTGCGCCGAGATGGCCAGCGGCTCATCGAAGAGGCTGCGGAGGGGAGGCGAGAAGCGGACGCAGGGCGCCATACTGGAGCAAGCGGCGGCTGATCTGAGCGCGGGGTGACACCATCGGAGCCGCGTCTTGTGCGCCAGGAGCCGGCCCGCCCAAGCGGCCACTGCCATAGTGATGACTCGGGACGCCCTAACCATCTTCCGCCCGGAGATGGGCCAGTGCTGGGGGATAGAGGCGGGACCGGCTCTAGTGCTGCACTGACGGCCACTTCCTGCCTCTCTGCCCTGGGAAAGAGCCAATAGGGAGTATTTGTACGCAGTATCGGGGCGCTCTTTCACCACGGGGCCCTGGGCTGCGTGCTGGACTGTTGATTTTTCCTCGGCTGTGGTGGCACCACTTGTGGGATCTGTTGTGAATTACATTGCGTTATTTTCCTTCTACCAAAGGGGGAACGGATTTGTTTTAAATATTGGATTAACCTACGTAGTTTAAACCTTAAACTAAGGCGTCCTTTGTAAAGGTCTTTATGTAATGCAGGGGTAGCCGGATTATAGACTAACAGGTATTTTGGAGCAAAAGCTTTTGTGGGGAAAGACCTGCTTGGTCAGATGCATGAGGGTTTAAATCCTCCTCTGGAACCCCCCCACTTATGTATCTGATAAGCAGGTCTTTGTCCACAAACAGGTATGCTCCAAAATATGTCAGTCTACAAGGTGCAACAGAACTTCTTGTTGTTTATGTAGTGTAGTTACTAATTACACCTAGCGAGGTTTTTTGCCCCTTTGCAATATTCCAGATTGTGACTACTTCCTGGGAAAGATGTGCAGACGCACTTTCTCCTGAGAGAGTCCATCAGCATTTGAAGGACTAGCCTGCTAAACTCAGGGTTGTGAGTTCAGTCTTTCACGGGGCCATTTAGGGGCCTGGGGCAAATAGATTTAAAAACAAAATTGTCAGGGATGGTGCTTGGTCCTGCTGTGAGGGCAGCAGACTGGACTCGATGACCTCTCGAGGTCTCTTCCAGCTCTGTGAGTTAGGTATAGGTTTGTTGTCTGACCCAGTCTGGTTGTTGTTAGGAGTGTGCAATTTACTGCAGTTGAAAAGTTGGCAACCATAGTGGCATGGTGGCTGCCTGTGAGAGCCCAGCAGGGGAGAGGGTAGTGGTAGTCTGACTTTTGGCCTGGGGATAGGTGCTGGGGATGGCGTCTGAGTGAACCAGAGTCCCTCTTTACCCCGGCACATTTTCAGCTCTCTGGGCCCCTTTTCCAGACAGCTAGACCTGCTTAGGGTCATGCAGCCACAGCCATCCCTCCAGTCAAGCTTTCTCAGGCAGCTGCTACACTGCACAAAGTACCAGTCTGGAGTGGTCAGCTTCAGTCAGCATGGGAAGTGGCTTCATCCTGCTCCTGGCACAGTCCCTTCTGCCAGGGAGCACAGCCAAATGTACTGGGAAGGAGTGCAGAAGGAGAAGAGAGCACCCTCCTCTCCCCAGAAGTAACTTTGGTAGGATAGAGAAGGTGTGTGGCAGAGGAGACATGGGGTGATCACATGTCCTTCCCTTTAATTATGCCCCTCTGCTATGGGGAAACATGAGTCATCTATGCCATCTGGCACCTACGGCCAAAAGCTTGTATGGCCTGGCATTTGTCTTCTGTAACTCAGCTTGTCAGGCAGGTCACAAACAATTTAGGTATCAGAGGGGTAGCCGTGTTAGTCTGGATCTGTAGAGCAACGAAGGGTCCTGTGGCACCTTATAGACTAACAGAAAAGTTTAGAGCATGAGCTGGTGCATCTGAAGAAGTGAGTTAACTCACGAAAGCTCATGCTCTAAACTTTTCTGTTAGTCTATAAGGTGCCACAAAACAATTTAGGCTTACTCTTTCTGGAGTAAGAGTTTCTCAAGAATAAAAGTTTACATGTCCTGACAAAAGGTCTTCAGCCCCAGCTCTGGGCCCCATGGTTCTCACTCTTTTCTCAGGGTTTTGTTTGTCCATGAGCCCTTCTCAGCTACCTGATGCAACTTCACTAGTGTGGAAGAAACAAAGCTTCACTCTGTGTTTGGTTAGAAACTCTCAGAGACTCTTTATTAGAATATACAAGCAGCTGCAGGGGAGAGCACCAACTGACAGAGTTTCCCCTAGCCAGTTACAGGTCTCACCCCGAACATCAATTTGGGCAGATATATATACTTTTACAAGTAAAGAAAACAGTAGTCACATGGCTTAGTAGCAGACAAACTTCAAAGCTTACTCTTCTAATTAATGGGAGCTGGCACTGTCTGGGTCTGGCTTATCTCAAAGCTGATTGACGTTATCACTAAGCTAGAAGCATTGGGTCTCATCTCTCATCTCTGCATACCTTCAGCATAGTACCCATCAGTCCTTTCAGGCCAGGCTATAGCTTGACCAAACTTTTACTAGGCCTCTGGTCTCTTGCTTCCACAGTAGTAACTGGTAGGAGAACTCAGGCATTCCAACTGTGTCAGATTCTAGGTCAGGGACCCTATAACCCATAGCCAAGGCCTTCCTGCATTTCTTCCTGTTGTGGGCTTTTCACAGGCTTCCTTTCCACAGCCTCGCGACACTTACCCTTCTCTCAGAGCCACGACTTCCAGGGTTCACCCCTGGAATTCTCAAAAAAAAAAAAAAATCTCACCCTAAATGTATAAACATAAACCTAACTTTTTCCCTTCTCACATTTGGCCTTTCATCCCTTTCAGCTACTGTGTCCTGGCTTTGGTCCTTCAACTGAACACCTTCCACTGCTTCTGTTCACGAAAGTTCAGATGCTGCCCTTTTATCAGGGCTCCAGCTCCAAATCTGCTTCCCATCAGTGGCTGCTCCTGAGCTTTCCTGGCCTTTTGCCAGACTTCTGTAAGTGTGAAAAGGGGTCATAATTTTATGAGTTTTGCTGAGGTGCCAGACAGGTTTTAAAGCTGACCTCCAACAAACAAGGTTTCCCTGTCTGGTAAATCAGCTAGCAGTATGAGAATGGGATTTAATAGAACAATCCCTTTTTATTGAATTTGGGGACAATTAGTTTTGTGATTTAATGAAGGATTCTTTTCCTATTAGCCTTTGTTATGGGAAGTCTTTCTCAAATCAGGGACACTTAGGCTAGAGCTATACTACAGTGGCCCTTTGAAAGAAGTTCTTTCTGAAGATCTCTTCAGCAAAAACTTCTTTCGAAAGATTGCAACCACACACAAAGAAGCAGATTGAAATATTGATCTGATCTTTCGATAAAAAGCGGGCCAGGAAACACTGTGGATCAAAAAATCTTGCACTAGGGAGGGCTGTGATTTGAAAAAAAGGGCCCCTGAGGTGTCTACACACACTTTTTTCTGGAAGTGCTCTTTTATTAACCAATTAACTGTTTTAACAGACTTACACCTGAACAGCTTCTTAAACAGTAAGGCAATAATTTTGTGTTTGTGGACTTAATTAAACCATGGATAACACAAGCTTGCCATGCGTAAAAACCCCGTCATGGCCAATCTAAAATAAAAAAATAACCCAACCTCTTTCTAGAAGTCCAAGAATCTTTGGCAACAGACCCTCAACAGAAAAAAAAACTTCAGGAGAATTTGCTCTTGATGTGTGGGTGGATGGTTGGGGGGAGGTGTCAGTACGACATCATCCAGCAAATGGTACCAACTGAAAGGCAAAGTCCAAGTCAACCAGCCATAGAGGACTGTTGTATTTCTTTTTAGTGACAGGTCCCAGAGGTGTGATACCGCGAAGGATGAAAGACAAAGACGAACATAGACAGCAGGGGGCCAACAGTTCTATAGTCTGAAGGCCCTGAGTTTATTATTCTCACAGCTTTTATAACCAAGTGAGAGCACATTATTATGAGAAAAGCAGTCAGCTACAATCAGCTACAATAACTGGCTCAGCACTTCTATCTCTAAAAAAGCCACATCAATCCTCCCAGTCCTTGAACATGGACTCTCAAAAACACCTAATCAAAACAACACAGCTCCCGGCGGCTTGCCTACACGAGAGCAGGTGTTCCGTCTAGATGCCAAGAGCCAAGCCAGGCCTGGGAAACATGTAGGAGGGAGAAGGCAAAACTCCTTCATCTCCCCCTTTTTGTTTTCTAGCTACTCTATGCAACATCAGAAAAAAAAACAGCAGCTTGCTGCTTGCAATTGGAGGATAGGTTTCTGCTTCTCCTCCAAATAACACAAAGCAAAAGCAAAAGAATCAAAATCAGGCCTAACAATACTAGCGCTGAGCCCCCTAACAGCTTAATATGTTTGAGTGGATTCAGAGAACTCAGGCCATCCACTAGGCCGTCCAACAATTTCGATCCAGAGAGTAGTTCTAATTTTTTATCAAAAGTGGTAAAGATTTGGTTCTGCAGATGTTGTATTTCAATTGACAAATTTCCTTGACCCAGCAAGTGTTTTTTCACATTTGCCCACGGAAAGTGGGTATCATTATAAGGTAAAGGGGTAACACAGTAAGAAGATACATTCCAATCACATTGCATTCTTAGTTATTTCTACAGGCTAACTATTTAATCGCCAAGCATTATGACAGCCTGTTGGAGATCAGCCATTTGAGAGGCTAGCTGGCTATCAACTTGGCGTTGAGAAGTCCAAAGTCCATCTGTATTAGCATGCCATTCTTGTATGAACTCGGTGGTTTGAATCGTTTGATGTAAAGCCGCTCCAGCTACTGCTGCTGTGGCGGTGACGGCAATAAGTCCCATAATCACGGCAATTAGCAGACCAACAAATCGTTTGGCTCTTTTAAAAATTCTGCTCAGGGCTTGGTTGATAAGATACATCTCAGGAGATCGCTGCCAAGACCGAGGCATTCGAACAGGAATCCATACTTCAGTCCGTGCTTTTAGTAAATACATCCTTCTCGGCTTCTTGAGAAAGTTTCTTGATCTGTCCCCAGGTAGGTGGGGTTGTCCGACGCGTTCGAGCCAGTGGGGTTCGAACGCGTTCTCCCACGTTCAGCGCTCTCATTTCTTCCACGGGGGGAACGATATCAAACAGGGGCGCCATCCTCGCTCGCTTGGGGGTTGTCATATCTTGGCTTGATGTGTCGAGCCGGTACCCAGTGTGTTTCTCCAAGATCTGTAAAGATACAAGCAAACCCTCTGCCCCAGATCCTAACCGTTCCTGGGACCCACTGTCCTTCATCATTTTTCCAGTATATGGGTTGATTCAGGTTCCTTCTTTTGTTTATAGACCAATGTTTTTCTGCAGCGGACACATCATTTATAGTGGAACTATTTAAAAAATTAAAAATAAAGAGAGCCATATGTAATTGCTGTCTGGGTGTTATTTTTCCTAAATGTGATGTCCATACTCCCCCTTTTTGTTTTTCTAGCATGTTTTTAAGTGTTCTATGGGCCCTTTCAATAATTGCTTGACCCTGAGGGTTATAAGGAATACCTGTGGTATGCTGAATGGCCCATTGTGTTAAAAATGCGGCAAACCGCTGTGAGGTGTAAGCAGGTCCATTATCTGTTTTAACGTGTTTGGGGACGCCCAAAATATTGAACGTCTCTAATAAATGCTGAATTACATGATTTGTGGTCTCCCCTGCTAGCGGGGTGGCCCATAAAAATCCAGAATACGTGTCAATGGATGCATGTACAAAGCTTAATTTCCCAAAAGAGGGGATGTGTGTAACATCCATCTGCCACAAATCATTTGCATTGAATCCTCGGGGATTTACTCCCGGGGGAAAGGTAGGGGCAGTAATGGGCCCACATGTGGGGCACTGGGCCACTATTTGCTGCGCTTGACTTTTGGTAATGTGAAACTTACGAGTCAAGCCAGATGTGTTAATGTGAGTTAAGGAATGGTAATCCTTTGCTTGCTGGGTGGTGCCTACCAATAGCTGATCAATGCTCTGGTTTCCTGCAGATATTGGTCCCGGTAGGCCAGAATGAGCACGAACATGTATAATAAAGATAGGGTGCATGCAAAATCTAACAAGGGATTGCAATTGCAAAAACATTTCATGCAATTCAAAACAAGATAAAATGGTAGCTGTTTCTATCTGTCGGACAGTAAATTCAACATATTGGGAATCAGTGACTATATTGACAGGGTGCAAATAATCAATAAGCAGCTGCATAACAGCAGCAAGTTCAGCCTTTTATACGGAATTATAAGGGGTTTGCCATACCTTGGTAATTGGGCCGGTATAACCGGCCTTGCCAGGCCCACTAGCATCAGTAAAAAATGTTGCAGCATTAACAAGGGGTTGGTGCCTGACTATGGTAGATAAAATAAACGGGGTCCTTTTAAGAAAGGCAAACAGCTTGGCGTGAGGATAATGATTACCAATTTCTCCCACATAATTAGACAGGCTAATTTGCCATTGCATATTGTTCTCAAAGCTTTGGTTAACCTGATTTGAGGTGAGAGGGACTGTAATCGAATGAGGGTCCCATCCTGTGAGCTGTTTACAGCGGAAGCGGCCTCGATAGATTATGTCAGCAATCTTATTCAAATAGGTGGATAAAGTTTTTGCCACCTTGCTTGGCAAAAAAAAAAAAAAAAATCCATTCTAATATAGCATCTTGTTGGGCCAAAACTCCTGACGAACTGTGAGGAGTGGGAAAAACTAACAATATAACCGGCTGCGTTGGCTGCACGCGTTGTAATTGCGCTGAGTGGATTTGTTGTTCCACCCATTTAAGTTCAGCCTCTGCTTCAATGGACAATTTTTGAAGACTGTTGAGATCAGGGTTTTCCTGGAGCGTGGCAAAAGTCAGCAAGGTAGTCAGGAAGATGAGGAAAAGTTCAGGTGCAATGCTGTCATCTGAGTTAAAAATAGCTACAACACAACTAGATCTATAACAATTACTAAAAGTCTATTAATATTAATATGGCATCTAGCAACATGCATATATTATATACATTAAAATTCTTTGGTGTGTACTGATGTTACAGGTGGCCATTGCCTTGCTTCCTCCCAGGGAAATGTGCATTCCAGGTGGTTCCTTCTTTTCTGGAGAGAAAACACAAGGTCAGCCGGTCTTGGATGTGATCCAAGCCTTGGTAATGGTTATTGGTTCCCTTTTAGAGTCTAAAGCAGTCTACACCCCCACCTTTGTATGAGTGCAGTACATGAGTCTGTGTTCCCAGGCTAGGGTGTTTAATTACAATAGTATCTCCAGGATTAGATTTGGAGTTCTTGAGTGGCACAGCCGAAGTTGAGAAATTTCTCCCAGTAGGGAAAAATCCTCTGCTGATTGGACTGCCCATAAGGGTCTGCTCGTTGTTTAGTCGCTGTACCACCTTATCCAGCCTGTTTTCCCAAGTGCCAGCCGTGGGCCTCAAGTGGCTTTTTAATAGCCCATTCCAGCGCTTGACTATGCTGTTGGATAGGGGGTTTGTTTTTAAAATGTGAGCTGTTGTCAGACTGGATTTCATGGGGTGCTGGGACAATTGCTGTTAAGCAGTTTAGTCCCATAATTGTAAACAGTCCTGTTGCCAATGGGGCAGGGTATGCAAACCAATTTCTGAAACAACTTCCATTCCAGTCAAGAGGTACTTACACCTGTGCCTGGTAGTAGGAAGTGTACCAATGTAATTAACCTGCCAGGTTGCCCATAGTGTTTTCCCATCTCTTAGTCTGGCAAATCGCTGTCCTTCAGCTGTGTGTTTTCAGGTTTATAGCACAGATAGTACAGACTTGCAACAGGTCTCTAGCCTGTTGGTGGGTGATAGGCCACCCCCTGAAATGTGCTTGCCATACCAGCTCATCACTCCCTGTATGCCCCAGGGTCTCTTATAGCCATAGATACAAACGTTTCCAATTTACTTGGGTGGCAGAGATCTGGGCTGCTGCATCTGCCAGGTTATTTAGCTGTGCAGCCGGGGTGTTATTCTTTTGCTGGGCTAACGCATGCCCTCTACTTAGGGGTTGCTGGGTGGCCTGGTGGTACTCACTAGGCATTCCCACCTTCCATAGGGGTTCCTTAATTAAGGTGGAGTTCTATGCAGTATCAGCTTTCCAGCATGGACATTCCTCTACCCATCCCGAGAACAAACAAACAATAACCAGCACAACTTTTAAAAGATTTACATTTGGGTAGCTGAATGAAGCTCATTTATAACTTCAAGAACAGTCCTAAAGGCAGAAATCTGGTTGCCAAAACTGTCTTTACAGATTTGCCCATATCGTGGGCTTGGCAGACAGGGCAAGCCAGACAATAGTTTGGGCTACTTAGGAGAATTTAGAAGCAAACCAATTTGCTTGAACAGCAATAATTATTTCCCTGCTTCGCTTACATGAGTCAGGCTGTGGTGCATGCACGCAAAATAAAGGAGAAGGACCTTGGGTGCAACCAGGCGGCCGTCCGGGGAGCACCAAAGGTGTTCAGGATGCAAAAGGCATTCATCCAGTCTCTAAATAGTTTCTTCTAAATTTAGGGCCTGATCTTAAAATAGTGCAATATCAATAAGGGTTACAATAGGAGACTGGGAATCTATAAAAATGGGAAGCAGTGAAGCGGCCCAAGGGGGGGAAAGGTCTGCAGCTTTAGCTGCTGTGCCAGCCAAGGCATTTAATAAGGCAGCAATATGCAGACCATGTTGTTTTCATAAGCCCATATATATTTTAGCTTACCAACATCGACAATTTGATAATGCTATTAATAAGATAAGCACAAACATAAAATACAAAACCACATTCTTCATTTTAAAAAGAGATTCATGATGTTTAGGTTGTTCTTCAGTAACTACCAGCTTTTCTCTGTGTTTCTGAAAGACAAAAGAATACTTTTCTACCCCCTTTGGGGTGGCAGGTTGCATATTGGAATATTCCATTTACAAATATGCTTAGTTCTTTCTAAACTCTGCAAGTTAGTCACTCTGAATTTTCTCCAGACCCTTTAGAGTTAAGGACTTACTCATTTACTCTTAACCTCAAATCACATGCTTATTTTCCAAAGTGACATGTTATTGGATATTACCATTTTAAGTATTACTAAAGGGATTTAGATCCTTTATACCTAAATTGAAAGGTGCCCATATCGGAAGGCGTCCCCTCCTTCTGGATGCACCAACAGGACAAACAGACAAACAGACAGACAACATTGAACAAAACTCCATAACAAAACACAAACACGTGTTAGCAAAACAATTAATGTGAACAAAACTCCATGACACATACACATACACCACAACATAAATGTTTACATAACTACACTTTGTACCACAAAGAGTTAAGGACTTCAACTAAAGCTTTCAGACTTGGGCAGTTTCTTCAAGGTCTTATAATCTGGGCTTTTGTCCAAGGAGCTGTTTCTAACAGCCAGATACAAAACTACTCCAATATTCCTTTTTCTCTTTTAGTTTACAAGCAGTTCTCTGCTTACAGAGCTGCAACCATGATTCCTCTGATAAAGCCCCATTGGGGCCTTCCTCCTTGGTAGGTGGTGAAAGCGGGGAAGGCGCGGGGGGAGGAAGATCGGGCTCCGGCCGAGCCACACAAACACTAACAGGGAAAAAGCCCGATGATGTTTCACGGGCAGTATAATTTTTCTGTTGTTCAGAGTTCCCTGTCTTTTCATCTCCTATAATAGGCTGACCCTCTTGGCCCTCCTCACTGGAATCTCCTGATTCCTCCGATAAGGCCCCATCTCCCTTGGGAACCCTGCGTCTGGCTCCTCTTTCCGCTAAAGAGTCCGGGGAGAGGGAGCGACCCTCTTCAGAGCCAAACTGCAACAGCTCTAAGGCACGGACTACAAGATTACAAAGAGACCAAACGGGGAGTGGGATAATTTCCCCTCTTTGGTGCGCTCGACGCAGGGCTCTCATAATCAATCTCCACTGTTTCAAATTCAAAGCATTTTTCCCACTTGGGGTAAACCAGTAACAATGCTTACAAATAAGATCAAAAAGTTTCTGAAATGTACTTTGTTTTACTTTTACTCCTGAGCTTCTCAATAAGGTCTGAGGCAATTCAATATAAGAGGAGTAAGAAGATGGAGAATTCCCCATCTTAACCCTGCCCAAATCCCGAAGGTCTGACTCACCCGGTCTAGAAATCTCTTCGGTCCCTCCGGTATTGATACACCTTCCTCGCCGCATGGACGCTTCTCACCTCCGTGTCCCTGTTCGGGCGCCAGATGTTGTATTTCTTTTTAGTGACAGGTCCCAGAGGTGTGATACCGCGAAGGATGAAAGACAAAGACGAACATAGACAGCAGGGGGCCAACAGTTCTATAGTCTGAAGGCCCTGAGTTTATTATTCTCACAGCTTTTATAACCAAGTGAGAGCACATTATTATGAGAAAAGCAGTCAGCTACAATCAGCTACAATAACTGGCTCAGCACTTCTATCTCTAAAAAAGCCACATCAATCCTCCCAGTCCTTGAACATGGACTCTCAAAAACACCTAATCAAAACAACACAGCTCCCGGCGGCTTGCCTACACGAGAGCAGGTGTTCCGTCTAGATGCCAAGAGCCAAGCCAGGCCTGGGAAACATGTAGGAGGGAGAAGGCAAAACTCCTTCAGAGGACTACCAATAAAACTTGTTTACGATGGACTTTGACAGAGCTGAGATTTTAAGCACAGCAGCTGCATATCAAAAATTGCTTTACAATCAGGGCCATCCGTAGGCATACACAGCTGTCTAGAGCACCACTAAATTTGAAGCACCAGTGTCCCAAATTTAGTGGTGCCTTATATACTTGCATGCTATGTGTGCCTGGGGTCACTGCTGGGATGGGACAGCAAGGTGAGGGCAACACCAGCTCGAGTGGTCAGCCCCATCACCTGACCCCAGCTACTGGCTGTACCAGATATTGCTCACCAGCTGTGATCCCTGCTAATGGCAGGGGACACCACCTGCTTTGGCTAGCTGCATGGCTGCCTCTACTTCATCACTGGCCCACTGCTTGCATCACTCCCCACCTGATGCCTCCCACCTGCTCCCCCACCAGCCTCCCTGCCCTGCCACCCACAGCTCATGCCAGAGGATCTCACAGCCTTGAGTGCTGCCCTTTCCACAGCACAGCTCCCCGCTCGCAGAGTGCATAGCACCCCTGGTGTCACAAGGATAGCCCTCTTTACAACAAGCTTTTGACGAGAACTCCAGGTATCATAAGAACACCCATAAATAAACTGACCTGTGAGTGCTGCAGCATGTAGTTCACAGCTTCTTCAAAATACTCTAGATGGAATTCCTTCATATCTTTGGGGAGATCTTCATAAGCATAGAAAGCCAGAGCCAATGTGGCAAAGCCATGATTGGCCAGCAAGCTTGCCCTATATTCCGGGAGCCCCCCTCCAGTACCATACAGGTCAATGATTCCGGGAAAAGGGCTATCTCCTGTAGGAGACGATAAGAAGGGGGAGTAGTTAGTTCAGTATTTTTCCCGTTACATTCCAAATTTCAAACCATTTGGACGTTATCTTGCTCCAGAGTAGTTTATCTTTTCTTTAGGAGAAAATTTACAACATTAAGGTTCACTAGGCTCTCCACAAACTAGTAAGTACTTCAGGGATTAGAATAGAAAGCCTGCTGTGTTGTGTACAGGTATGGATAATATTATATATTCTTGCAATTCGTGAAGAAACCAAGGAATACTGACACACAGCCATTACTGACTGTGATTTCTCCACATGCCTATCTTATGATTTCAGTGCCATACATTGTTAAAAAAATATATTTTTTTATTTTTCAATAAAATTTACCCCCTCAAAATCAACTGTATAGTAAATACAACTCTCCAGTTCGTTTAATCCTTTATCTGTCTCTCAGTTGATTCCACCCTGACCAGTCCACAGAGCAGGCCTGAAAAAAAGGTGGCTCTTTTCCTGAAAGTAATCAAATCCAAGATCTACTGCGCCAAGGCAAAAGGTAAGTTTCAAAGTCTTGGACTTCAGTGACAACAGGCCACTACCTCTCTTTCATAATTAGGTGGTGAGTGCTAGCTCATTTGTGAGTAAAAATTAACTATTATCATTTTTGTATGTTAAACACTTAATTACTCAAAACACCACAGCTGCTCTTTCAAAAGAACAGGCCAGGAAACACCATGTATGAAAAAATCTTGCACTATGGAGGACTGCTTTTTGAAAAAAAGGGCCCACGGCATCTATGCACATTTTTTTTCCTGAAAGAATCTTTCTGAAAAAGGCGCTCCTCCTCATCTGGAAGCAGAACAGTGCCACCGGAAAAAGTGCTGTGTTCTTCTTATTTAATATGGAAATAACTCATTTTGCGTGTAGCAGTTCCATGGGATTTTTCAAATGAGCCCACTAGTGTAGACATAACCTTAGTATTCTTAACTAAGCAAAAATTTATTAATTCACCCAGAAGCCCATCAGCATACAGTTCATTAGTCCAGTATAATCACAATAAACGTTCAAAGTACTGAACACAAATACAGTCTGGCAAGTAATTGTCAGGCTGGTACTTGGTACCTACACCGAAGAACAATGCAAATCACCATGAATTCTAATTACATTTGTGCAAGACTATCACCATGTTTTATTACTTAATTACTCTTCCAGTATTTCTCCAAGGAGTAAGGATCCACTTATCTTAAAGGCACTTCTTAGAACAGAGTCCCTGTTGTTTAAACTGATTGGTTCCCCTTGTAAAAAATGAACGAAGTTAGAATGTGAGAAACAGACAGTTTGATGTGACATATAAAACAGCATGCATGTGACAATCTAAACTGTGGTTACTTGAGGATATGAAGAGTGTAGATTCAAAGTACCTCAGCTATATATGTTAAAGAACAGAAAGGGAAATACAATCTTTGAAAGGAAATCTCACCACTTCTTGTTCCATTAACCCTGGGAAGGGTGACAGTCCTTTCCATACAGCTTGTCTGGACATCAGTGGTCTCCTTTATGGACTCAGTTACTCTTAGTCCTGTCACTATGGCCGAGGGGAAAGGGTGTTTGAGGTGGCCACATGGGCTAAAGCTACACTACAGAGGTAGTTTGAAATAAGATATTTTGAAACAGCCATTTGGAAATATTTCAGAACATTTGAAATATTTCAGAACAACACAGCTACGCACAAGAATGTATTTTGAAATAGCACCCAGCTATTTTGAAATAACATTTCTGGACACAGAACTATTTCAAAATAGTGCCATTGGGCAACATTATGGCCTATTTCGAAATAGCACTATTCCATATCTTAATCGCGTCTATTTTGAAATAGGCATTATGCCTCCCGCAATGAGGGTTACCAATTTCAAAATAATGCATCAGCTATTTCAATTTTATTTTGAATTTATTTTGAATAGCACGTGTGTAGTCTAGACACTAGCAAAGTTATTTTCAAGTAACAGCTGTTATCTCAAAATAACTCTGTAGGTAGTAAGAGCTATGGGCTGCATCTACACAGCATTCCCCTTTCAGAGGAGAAATGCAAATGAGGGAGATCAAAGATGCAAATGAAGTGCTGATTTACAAATCTCGTACTTCCTTTGCATAATCTCATGCAACGACGTTTCCAGAAGAGACTTTCCCAAAAGCAAAAACAGACATGTAGACGGGGTTCCTTTGGGGAAAAAAAAATTTTTTTTTTGAAAGAACGCTTCTTCCTGAAACGAATGAGGAATAAAGGTTCTTTCGCAAATGGTGTTTTCTCCAAAGAAACCCTGTCTCCCTGGCTGTTTTTGCTTTTGGAAAAGCCTCTTCTGGAAATGTAATTGAACAAGATTATTCAAATTAAGCATGAGATGTGTAAATCAGCGCTTCATTTACATTTTCGATCTAATTTGCATTCCTCCTCCGAAAGGGGAATGCTGTGTAGACATGCCCATGGAGACCTCAGTGTTATTAGATGTGGCCATGGAGACCTCAGTGTTATACATCCATAATTTCAGGGCTCATTGTAAGGGTCCCCCTTCTGACTTCTAAGTTTCTTCTGACAAAGTGGCTAACAGGGAGTTTGTCTGGGAAAGCATCCTAGAGGAGCTCAGGTGAGTGTGCTCCACCCCTGCTCCCAACTCTCCCACCATCGTATGAGGAAACCCTTATGCTGTATTTGATACAGGAGACAAGAAATCACCCCGTACAGCAGAGGAGAAGCCTCATACCCCCAAGGCTGGGAGGTCAGCTGCCACCAATGTGAGGAGGAAATGTAGAGTGGTGGTGGTCGGCGATTGTCTTCTGAGGGGGACAGAGGCACCCATCTGTCGCCGTGACATTTCATCTTGGGAGGTATGCTGCTGCCGGGGGCCCGTATCTGAGACGTGTTGTTGAGGATTATCTGGCCCTCTGATTACTACCCCATGCTACTCATCCATGTGGGCACTAACGGTATGGCAAGGTGTGGCACTGAGCAGATCAAGAGTGACTACAGGGCTCTGGGAGAATGGGTGAAGGAGTTTGGGGCGCAGGTGGTATTCTCTTCAATCCTTCCTGTCAAAGGTAGGGGCCCAGATGGAGACAGGTGCATCCTGGAGGTGAATGCCTGGCTGTGTAAATGATGTTGCCAGGAGGGCTTTGGCTTCCTCGACCATGGGATGCTATTTCAGGAAGGACTGCTAGGCAGAGATAGTGTTCACCTCTCGAGGAGAAGGAAGACCCTATTGGGACACAGACTGGCTAACCTACTGAGGAGGGCTTTAAACTAGGTTCAATGGGGACAGGGGAGCAAAGCCCACAGGTAAGCAGAGAAGATGGAGACCTGGGAGATGGGTTGGAAATGGGAGGGAGCACGGGCTATAATGGCAGAGAAAAAGGAGGGTCAGAGCAAAACTGGGAGGCAAGATCAAATCAATATCTTAGATGCCTATATAAAAATGCAATAAGTATGGGTAATAAGCAGGAAGAACTGTAAGTGCTAATAAATAAATACAACTATGACGTTAAGTATCAGAAGGGTCGCCATGTTAGTCTGGATCTGCAAAAGCAATGAGGGGTCCTGTGGCAACTCATAGACTAACAGAAATGTATGAGCATAAGCTTTCGTGGGCAAAGACCTACTTCATCACCTGCATCTGACAAAATGGGTCTTTGCCCACGAAAGCTTATGCTCATACATTTCTGTTAGTCTATAAGGTGCCACAGGACCCCTAGTAACTATGATGTTAGCATCACAGAAACTTGGTGGGATAATACACATGATTGGAATTTTGGTATGGAAGGGTTCAGCTTGCTCAGGAAGGATAGAAAGGGGAAAAAGGGAGGAGGTGTTGCCTTGTACATGAAAAATGTACACACATGGACTGAGGTGGCGATGGACATGGGAAACGGATGTGTTGAGAGCCTCTGGATTAAGCTAAAGGGGTAAAAAACTAAGGGTGATGTCCTGCTAGGAGTCTACTACAGGCCGTCTACCCAGATGGAAGAGGTGGATGAGGCTTTTTTTAAACAACTAACAAAATCATCCAGCGCCCGGGATTTGGTGGTGTTGGGGGACTTTAACTATCCAGATATATGCTGGGAAACTAACACAGTGACACACAGACTATCCAATGAGTTCTTAGACTGCACTGAAGACAACGTTTTATTTCAGAAGGTTGAAAAATCTACCGGGGCGAAGCTGTCCTAGATTTGATTTTAACAAATAGGGAGAAACTGATTGAGAATCTGAAAATGGAAGGCAGCTTGGATGAAAGCGATCATGAAATCATAGAGTTCACAATTTTAAGGAAGGGTAGAAGGGAGATCAGTAAAATAGAGACAATGGATTTCAGAAAGGCAGATTTTGGTAAACTCAGCTGGTAGGTAGGGTCCCATGGGAAGCAAGACTGAGAGGAAAAACAACTTAGGAGAGTTGGGAGTTTTTCAAAGGGACATTATTAAAGACCCAAAAGCAAGCTGTTCCTCTGCATAGGAAAGATAGAAAATATGGCGAAAGACCACCTTGGTTTAACCAGGAGATCTTGCGTGATCTCAAAATAAAAATGGAACTATGACAAATTATGAAGGATGAATATAGGCAAACAACACATGAATGCAGGGGCAAGATTAGAAAGACAAAGGCACAAAATGAGCTCAAATTAGCTACAGGCATAAAGAGAAACAAGAAGACTTTTTATAAATACATTGAAAGCAAGAGGAAGACCAAGGACAGGGTAGGCCCATTGTCAGTGAGGAGGGAGAAACAGTAACAGGAAACTTGGACATGACAGAGATGCTTAATGACTTCTTTCGTTCTTCACTGAGAAGTCTGAAGAAGGAACGCCTAACATAGTGAATGCTAGTGGGAAAGGGGTAGGTTTAGAAGATAAAATAAAAAAAGAACAAGTTGAAAATCACTTAGGAAAATTAGATGTCTGCAAGTCACCAGGGCCTGATGAAATGCATCCTAGAATACTCAAGGAGCTGATGGAGCAGGTATCTGAGCCATTAGCTATCATCACTGGAAAATCATGGGAGATGGGAGAGATTCCAGAAGACTGGAAAATGGCAAATATAGTGCCCACCTATAAAAAAGGGGAATAAGAGCAACGGAGGAAACTACAGACCAGTCAGTTTAACTTCTGTGCCAGGAAAGATAATGGAACAAGTAATTAAAGAAATCATCTGCAAACACTTGGAAGGTGCTAAGCTGATAGGGGACACCTAGCATGGATTTGCAAAGAACAAATCATGTCAAACCAATCTGATAGCTTTCTTTGATAGGATAATGAGCCTTGTGCATAGGGGAGAAGTGATGGATGTAGTATACTTAGATTTTAGTAAGGCATTTGATATGGTCTCGCATGATATTCTTATCAATAAATGAGGCAAACACAACTTAGATAGGGCTACTATAAGGTGGGTGCAAAACTGGCTGGATAACCGTACTCAGAGAGTAGTTGGTAATGGTTCTCAATCCTGCTGGAAAGGTATAACAAGTGGGGTTCCGTAGGGGTCTGTATTGGGACCGGTTCTGTTCAGTAGCTTCATCGACGATTTAGATATTGGCATAGACAGTATGCTTATTAAGTTTGCAGATGATACCAAGCTAGGAGGGGTTGAAACTGCTTTGGAGGATAGGATCAAAATTCAAAATGATCTGGACAAGTTGGAGAAATGGTCTGAAGTAAACAGGATGAAGTTTACTAAAGACAAATGCAAAGTGCTCCACTTAGGAAGGAACAATCAGTTTCACACACACAGAATGGGAAGCGACTGTCTAGGAAGGAGTATGGCAGAAAGGGATCTAGGGGTTATAGTGGACCACAAGTTAAATATGAGTCAACAGTGTGATGCTGTTGCAAAAAAAAGCAAACATGATTCTGGGATGCATTAACAGGTGTGTTGTGAACAAGACACGAGAAGTCATTCTTCCGCTCTACTCTGCACTGGTTAGGCCTCAGTTGGAGTATTGTGTCCAGTTCTGGGCGCTGCATTTCAAGAAAGATGTGGAGAAATTGGAAAGGGTCCAGAAAAGAGCAACAAGAATGATCAAAGGTCTAGAGAACATGAACTCAAGGCTGAAATAATTGGGCTTGTTTAGTTTGGAACAAAAGAAGATTAAGGGGGGACATGATAGCAGTTTCCAAGTATCTAAAGAGGTGTCATAAGGAGGAGGGAGAAAACTTGTTCTTCTTGGCCTCTGAGGATAGAACAAGAATCAATGGGCTTAAACTGCAGCAAGGGAGGTTTAGGTTGGACATTAGGAAAAAGTTCCTAACTGTCAGGGTGGTCAAACACTGGAATAAATTGCCTGGGAAGGTTGTGGAATCTCTGTCTCTGGAGATATTTAAGAACAGGTTAAATAGATGTCTATCAGGGATGGTCTAGACAGTACCATGAGGGCAGGGGGCTGGACTCGATGACCTTTCAAGGTCCCTTCCAGTCCTAGCATTCTATGATTCTAATATACAGTAGATGGCAGTATATAACAAGGGTCTTTGATGCTTATTTTAGTTAGATATATGTATCCAAAGTAAACAAAAAACAAGCAGCCTTGTAACACCTTAAAGACTAACAATTTTATTTATTAAGTAATGAGATTTCTTGGGTAAGGTCTATTTAATAAAAAATCATGTAACATCAGAATGACAGTATCCCCCCATAACACTTATTCAGGGGGAAGTCAGTTTGCATTTACACAGGCCACAACAAATAAACACTTTGGATCTGATTCACTGCTGGTGAGTTGCACCTTATGTATTCATTTATACTTGTGAAAAATGGATGTAAACCCCTTCCAGTTTATGTTAGGTTTAGGATCCACATTTACACTAATATAAATGATTACAGAATATGCAGGCCAGGGGAAAGCTCAAGTAGGCCCACTCACAATCAGTGGTACAATGTATAGGCAGTGCTCAGATTTTCTTCTATAAATACAGTCTCATAGAGGAGTCAGTCTTTCATTCAGTATTTAGATTTTTAAGGCCAAAAGAGACCATTGTAATCTGATCTGATGCTTTGTATTGTAGACCCTAGAATTTCATCCAATAACTCTGTATCAACCCTCTATCTATTCACTGATCTAGATTGTATCTTTTAGAAAGTGATTAAATCTCCATTTAGTCTTCTAACGCTGAAAAATACACCACATCCTTTTGAAAATTTTTCCACTCAAAAATGCCCTTATTGTTAAAAATACTCACTTTATGAGTTTAATCTGAACTTTTAACCAGCTGCAAGCACTGATTTAGTTTTGTAGCGGGTCACTGATAAATATTTATAATTAGTGGCACTGGGCCAAGGACAGGTTCCTGGTAGAGTAGTTCAAAATATTTCACAGAGTAGTTTTCTGACATAACGTGCTGAATGGATATTCCAGAGGAATATGCTGATTTTGTTGAAGCTTTGGATGGACTCCAGTGTGGGCAGCTGGCCAGCCTGTCTGGTATTGTGCCAGCCTGGATGTTCAATTTTTGTGCACCCAGGCACCGTGGCTTTCTAGAGACTCTTGGGACAGTTGTCTTCTCACCGTCCTAATGGGGTAGCTCCCAAACTCAGTGGACGGCTGACTCCTTGACTCCCATGGTAACCTGTTTCCTGTGCTCTCCAGGCAATTCACTTGCCAGTTTGTCAAGATAGCCAAATCACTGGTTATGAGGCAGTCTGGGGAGCCAACTTTCTGCAGAATCCAGCAGCGGAGCCCAACATCCAGTGAGCCATCTAACCAAGCTGCCCAGTTGTTAGGTATGAGCCCTGGTCCATGCAGTTTGGCCACATGTTAAAATTTACTTTTCAATTAGAGTACTATTTAAAATATATAATACCAAGTACAAACCAATTACTATCAAATAACAGTCCACTCTGGTCATTTGTAAGCTGTGTTAAAACTGCTAGTTGTTAGATCTGTAATTGTGTCATCCTAGAAAAATGGTTCATGCTATTAAACCCGTCTGCTACTTTAAGCAGTACTGAGAAAAACTGCTTAGTTCCTTTTCTTGTTCAAAACGTTTTAGTGAAACATTTTGATACTTGGAATAGAAAAGAAGCGTAAGATGTTTTACTCAGACCTAATTAGCGTAACAGCTAGTTTTAATGTCCTAGAACAAACAATTCCAGTTTTGCACAATTACGAAACATAATGACAAATTTGTCATTATGTTAATCACTATTGACCAGTATGGGGAGTGTAGGGCATGGGGGACAGAGGTTCAAAGAAGCCTTGGTGAGTTAGGACCCCCATCTTCAAATATATTTAGGTACCTAATGTCCTTTGAAACTTAATGGGAGCTGGGCATAGAACTCCTGTAGGTGCTGTTGAGAACCTCATGTTTGGCCTCTCTGTGCCTCAGCTTCCCTGTCACTAGAAAAGGGTAATTGGTTCCCTCACATTCCTTGCTAGGGAGCTCTGATAAATGATGGGTTACCAATCAGGACCCAGTTCAGTAAATCTCTTGAATGTGTGCTGAACTTCCAGTCAATGTCCCTGAAGTCAAGGTCACGTAAGCAGGTTGTGGAAGTCAAGCACATGGTTGAAGTGTTCTGAGGAATCGGGCCTCTGTTCTGAAACTGTCTGTGCAGGGACAAAATATTTTGATAGTAAGTAATCACTGAAAATCACTAAGGGTTGCGGGTGGATTCCTGTGTCACCAAGGAGAAGAGGTCACCTCCCTGTTGATGAGTCTTCCCCTGAATATAAAGGCAGCTGGAAATAGGGTAGTCTGAGCACACAGAGTCAGGGAGTAGCTTCCTGGGGGTGCCTGCTGCCTTCATTAAAGTGAATGGCATCAGTGAATGGGAGTCAGTTGAAGAGAATCCTCCTCTGCCTCTCTCCATGAATGCCAGGCCGGCAGAGCATCCAGTGCTTTGCAGTGAGCCCAGGAAACTTACTGTCTAACAGGCACAGAGCAGACTGGTGCTGGCCTGGGGAAAACTTCCCTCCTTGACGTAGGATTAAGGCTGGCTGACTGGCCGGCAGCATCCACATCTGGAACTGATGTAAGTACTCCCCAGCCTGCAGCAGCTGCCCCCTCGGCACCTTTGCCCCCATGAAACTCAGGTGGGGGCCGTAACTCCCTGCAACTTCTACCAAGCTGCTCTGACACACTGCACAATGGCTACAGCATGGCTTTGGGCCATCTCCCAGCTGCATGGAGGAGGAGGGGTGGGGCTGAGCTTCCACCTCAAGTGCTAATGAAAACTGGCTCGCTTGCCACTCTTGGCACATATGCTGGGGGTTGTTGACCCCGATATAAAATATTCTAAAAAAAATTACATTTAATAATAAATATTTTTAAAATGTCAAAATCAAAACAATGTATTTAGAATTTAGAAATTACTGTTTCCTGTTCTGAATCAGAATGAAGAGCAATTTCAAAATGTTGCAATTTCCTGTGGCATGGAAATTCCAGTTCTAATTCCAGTAATTGGGCCAAGAACTATTGACATTGCGGAAAGACAACTGACATCAGAGAGGGTTGATCTGAAGGCAGGCTGCAGGAACTGGTTGGGGGAAGTAGATGTCACTGTAAGAGCCAGTTCCTGACAAGTCATGTAGCCTGTGGTTACACCAGCACGTTTTGCCAACAAAACTGATGAGTGTCCTCTCACGAAATGTGTGTTGTCGACAGTTTATGGACAAAACTCAGCACTTCCGCTGGCAGCGTTCTGCCTCTCAGCCATGAGGAGTAACACTGCTGTCAACAGATTCTGTTGACAAAAAAAGCTGTGTGGACTCTGGGGGACCTCCTCTTGACACACAGGGCATCCAGAACAATAGACAGCCCTGTCTGCTGTGCTTTCGGGTTCCTGTTTTGTCGAGAGAGCAGCCGGGCAGTCTGACCACTCTGTCAACAGAGCAGAGTGATCTTTCGATTGGCTTTTGTGTGTGGCCGCACTCAGTTGACAGAAGTTTGGTCAGGAGATCTCTTCCAACAGTGACTTCTGTTGACAGAGCTGTATAATGTAACAGTAGCTGAGGAGGGACCTAAAATGCAGGTTTTCTGAACAATCAGATGGAAATCTACACCTAAATTGATGAATAGGTGTGTTGTGTGTGTTAAATGAATTTCCTCCCTAGTTCGGTTCTCACATCAAGTACTGTTACCCATGGGCAGCTTATAAATATGGCAAAGCCTATGCCTAGGATGACTTACTGTTTAATTTCACAGCATTTGCTCTGAAATGTGTATTTTAGTCTACTCAAACATTGCAAAGTTAGCTGAACCCATCCCCTTTCCCCAGCCCTGAGCAACCACCAACAGCTGCCGTTGGGTGGACAAGAATGAGTGTTTCATTTGCATGACTATGAGCACTAACAGCCTGATCTTATTACATTGAGATAACTGGGAATAGAATCAACTCCTAAAGCACATTCAGAGCAGGAGAGCAGACAGTTTCACACTGACATCTGTGGTCGTGAACCTCCACCATGGTTACATGTATGCACGTATATGTAATTATCAGTACATGTACATTTGCATTACCGACACCTCTTTTAAAACTGCATCTGTCCAAAACAAAAAAGCAGTCAAGTAGCACTTTATAGACAAACAAAATAATTTATTAGGTGAGCTTTCGTGGGACAGGCCCACTTCTTCAGGCCATAGCCATACCAGAAAAGACTCAATATTTAAGGCGCAGAGAGCCAAAAACAGTAATCAAAGTTGACAAATGAGAAAAAAATTACCAAGGTGAGCAAATCAGAGAGCAGAGAGCATACTTGGCTTAATCTAGTTCTTGACTCCCCCCCGGCCCCTCTGCTCTCTGATTCGCTCACCTTGATAATTTTTTTCTGTTTGTCAACTTTGATTACTGTTTTTAGTTCTCTATTCCTTAAATATTGAGTCTGTTCTGGTCTGGCTATGGTTTGAAGTGGGTCTGTCCCATGAAAGCTCACCTAATAAATTATTTTGTTAGTCTTTAAAGTGCTACTTGACTGCTTTTTTGTTTTGATAGTATATAGACTAGCACGGCTCCCTCTCTGTTACTGCATCTGTCCAATTTTGCGTTAGTTAGACTTAAGGGTTGCACTTTCCCAACATTGATATTGCTAAAGTGACTAACTGACATTAAAAATAGTCATCCTTTACAATATCAACAGTATCCCTAAATGATTCAAGATAAAGGTTGCCTTGTTGGAAACATTACAAACACATACACACTCCAATAAAAACCCCTCCACCCATCAGGCAGCGTTTTACAAATACAAAATAATTATCAGCAAAATCACTATCCACATTTTGGGCCTGTGTGCTTCTAGCTCCGCACAGTCATACTTTTACATCTCTTTTGATTGCACGATACAGTACTGGGCAGTAAGTAATTCACTATGGACTTTAACAGAGCTGGGATTCTGACCAGGAAACTATGGGTTTGTCTACACAAGAACTAAACGCCCGCAGCTGGCCCACGTCATCTGACAGGCTTGTGGGATTCAGGCTGTGGGACAATGAAGGTATTTGGCCCCAGCCTGGACTGTGGGACCCTACTGTTTCATGGAGACCCAAAGTTTGGGCTCCAGCATGAGCCCAAACACCCTGTGCTACCGTTTTGAGACATGTAGTCTCAGCTCGTCAGCTGTGTCACAAAGAGTTCTCACAGATCAGGAGATGACATATCAGTGACTGCACAGTCTTTGACTGTACTACGAAGCCCAGGACTACTTTGCACTGTCTGCCCCCTTAAATCCAGACCCTTGGTGGATTCAAAGCTCCTTGAACCCAGCCCCAAGAGAGGGTGTATAGTTGGGTCAAACCGCTGAGTCAAATTTTCCAGCTAGGCCCACTCTTCTGCCCACGCCCATCTCGGAAGCCAGGAACTGTCATCCTATGCACCTACAGGTGTTTCTCAGTCTCAAGGTGATGAAGTCCTTTGCAGTACATTGGTGGTTCAGTGGTAGAATTCGTACGTGCCACACGGGAGGCCGTGTTTGATTCATGGCCAATGTAGTACAATTAAGGTAAATTGCACCCAGCTTCTGCTTGTGGATTCTGGTGCCTTTAACAATTTCATATATGCAATGTTTTCTAAATCTTGTCAACTACTGATGCAAAGGAAGCCAAGATCTATGGAAACAATTGACAGTAGCATGTTCTGTCCTCTGCTTGTAACTCATGGTAGACTGCCCATCCAAGCTGAAATCTGAGATCATCTAGACGAGACTCTGCACTTTAATGTAATTAAGTCACCACCATGGGTAGAACCTCAGAATTAAAAACACTGGAGTTATGAACTGACCAGTCCACCACAACTCTTATTGGAAGTGGAAGTATACAATGAGGCAGCAACAGAGACCAACCTCCCTCCCTCAAATACGGTACAGTACTGTGTTAAAACAGCATTCCCAAGGTGTTCATAACTCTGAGGTTCTACTGTACTTTCCAATCATGGTTGATACTCTCTTGCTGCAGTGCATAATCCACACATCTCATGGAAGATACCTGAGGAACAATTGAAACTAAATTACTGTCAACAATTGTGTCTAGTGAAGTCTGGGGCTAAGAAATCAGGAGGCAGTGCCAAGAAGCCTAGTTCCTTCAGTGCACAGTGAATCCAAAGGACCAAATTCTTGTAAAATATCCATAATAAATCCTTGTAAAATATCAAGAGTTTGCTGACATAAAATAAAAGGAATGCTGATTTTTTTTCACTGCACTTGTCCTACATTTGTCCTTACCCTACAGTTGTCCAATCCATCTCTAGCCAGGGGCTGAAATTCTTCTTGGATAGATTTCTTCCTTGTCAGAACCAGAACTAAGGTGACCTATGAGAATATCTGGATGAGAATTTTGCAAAGAACTTGAGCTCTCCATCCACATCCCTTGTTGGGGCCCCAGTTTTAGCTATGGAAAAGGACACCTTCTGCCTTTGGATGGACGATCATGCTCTTAAAGAAATCAGTATTGAGAAAAAATATACTTTGCCTTTGATCAGTGAGCTGTTGGAGAGTATCGGTTCCACCCAGGTATTCAACAAGCTCAGCCTTCATGATTCCTGTAATCTAATCCATATTCAGGAGGATGACAAATGGAACACAGCATTTCACACCACTTATGGCCATTTGGAATATCTTGCTATGCTTTCGGATCATGCAAGTGCCCCAGCCATATTCCACTGCAGCCTAGTTAAATAATTAACTTAATTATTTAATAACCTTTGTTCAATAATTATCTATGTAAGGAATCAAGTATCTGAGGGGTAGCCGTGTTAGTCTCACTTCATCATGCTCACGAAAGCTCACGCTCAAAACTTTTCTCTTAGTCTGTAAGGTGCCACAGGACCCTTCGTTGCTATGTAAGGAATGTGGCAGCGGGAACGCAATGCTGCTGAAGGCTGGGAGAAATATGTCTCCCAGAGATCATTTGCATGAGAATGCAAAGGAGTGCATGTGTGATAATTTTCAGGCAAAGCCTAATGGGTAGCAAGTAAGCCATGAGATTTTGTCTATTGTAAACACGTTGTTGTAAAATCACAATTTCTTCTTCGAGTGTCCCCGTGGGTGCTCCACATTAGGTGTCGGGCTTGCCCGGCGCCGCAGATCGGATCTTCCAAGCAGTTTCTGCTGGACCGTGCATGCGCCGGTGCGCACCGCTCTCTTGCGCGCTCCTGGCCACGTGCGCGATCCAGTCCCCGCCAGTTCCTCTTAACCGCCGTCGGCTGCAGACGGAATCCGACTAGGCTACGGCCAAGTTAGCGTATTCAATGGTTTTAGCTGTTTTCTTTAAAGTTTTCAAGTTCTTAGTCTATTGTTAAGTTAGCCAGTTGTTATTTTCAAAAAAAAAACAAAAAACAAGAAACAACAAGAGGGACGGAATTCAGTCCAGTCCTAGTAACAAGCGGAGCACCGGAGGCCAGGAGCCTAGGGCCATTAGCCCTCCTGCCGCGGCAGGCTATCCGAGAGGGGGAAAACAGCACAGAGAAGGTGCTAAGTACCCCATTAACAACTAAAAGACTCACCAACAATGTCCTCTTCAGGATTCAAGAAATGTGAGTCTTGCCGAGAGGCAATGCCAGCGTCTGATGGGCACAGTCACTGCATAAGGTGCCTTGGGGAGTCCCATGTCACGCAGAAATGCTCCTTCTGTGCAAAATTAACAGCCAGAGCAAGGAAGGACAGGGAGATGCATCTTACAATGCTGCTATTTGACAAGGCCCTCCAGCCAGACGTGCCGGAGCGGCCGCATCAGGAGGGACCCTCCGGGGCCCATAAAAGGAAAGCTGCCTCCCTCACCCCATCAGCGCAAAAACGGAGGAAAGTCTCCCCAACCCGATCCCTGCTGGCAGCAACAGCGAGCGGGACGGGAGGAGCGCACAGCCCCCAGCCGCAGCAACAGCTGATCGGCGGCGGCACGGAGAGCCACGTGGAGGCGGCTCAGCCTCCGATGATCAAACAGCTGCCCCGCACCGCAGGCAGGGCGGCGGCTAAACAAGCGCCGGTACCGGCGGCACCGCAGGCAGCGTCACCGACCCCCGGGGAACCGGCGGTGCAGAGCGCGCAGGCACGCAGCCTGCAGGCACCGGAGGACACCGCCTGCGCGGCACCACCCAAGAGCGTGCCGAGCGTGGCGCGGATGGGGCCGAGATCCCCTGCACGTCAGGGGTGGAGCCACCCCCTCAAGGGAGGGGGAAGGCTGCACAGAAAACAAGGCGCTGCAGCCCCTCTCCAGACAGGGCTGCAGAGTTGCTTTCTCTCAGCCCTCCGCTCATGCTGCGGACTCCAACTAGAAGGCAGGGGTCCCCCCTAGCCTACCCGGAGCCCCCATCTCCATTTTCACAACCAGCCTCGCCCTGGCTGGGACCACCTTCACCCTTCTTGGGGTTTGAACCGCTGGAGTACTATCACAAATCGCTCTCTCCAGTGTCCCATGTCTCTTAACGATCTCGCTCCCCCAGACGCAGGGGGTATGCACCAAGGGAGTGGTCCAGGTCACCTTCCCAAGAACAGTGCCCATGCTGCCATGGTCGTCCCTATCATGCGGGGCACAGACACCACCGGCATTCTACCAGGGAAAGATCCCCACAGACGGTCCCGTATCCCCGAGGGCAATCACGAACGGGGACAGAGACTTAAGTATCTCAGGGGGAACTGGTTATGGAACCCCGAGATTTTCCCTCGCAAGCTTCCAGCGAGCGGATGTACCATCGCCAACAGGAGCCGGAAGGGTCCAGAGAGGCGTACCCTAGTGGTTCCTCGCTCTCCTCCCCGGACGGGGCTACGGCCCCGGGGGGCGTCCATCCTCCAGACGATCTCAAGCAGTTTCAAGAGCTGTTTAAAAGGGTGGCCTTCACGCAAGGCATCCAGACAGCAGAGTTGCAAGAGAAACACCATAAGCTCCTCAAAAATCTGAGACCTGCGGCCTCCTCCAAAATAGCAATACCGCTTGACGAAGCAATCTTGGAGTCCGCCACTATGATATGGCAGACCCCTGCGACTATTCCGCCTGTCCACAAGAAAGCGGACAAGAAATACTTCGTGCCGGCGAAGGGCATGGAGTTCCTGTTCAGCCACCCACAACCAAATTCCTTGGTGGTAGAGTCGTCGCAACAAAGATCAAAGACATCTCAATTCAAGACAGGGGGAACAGACAAAGATGCCAAGAAGCTAGAGCTGTTTGGCAGAAAGGTCTACTCCTCCTCCACACTACTGTTGCGAATGGCAAATTACGCAGCGCATCTAGCGAACCACAATTTCGACAACTACACTAGGTTAACCTCCCTCATGGACTCGCTTCCAGAGGACAAGAAACCGGTGCTCAAGGCCATCGTGCAAGAAGGCTACGCGGCCTCGAGGACGGGAGTTCAGATCGCCCTGGATGTTGCGGACACAGCAGCACGCTCCACAGCTACAGCACTGGTGATGCGAAGGGAGTCCTGGCTCCAGACTTCGGGTATACCGAGGGATCTGCAGGCAAAGATCGTCGATCTTCCCTTTGACACACAGAAGCTGCTTGCTGAATCAACTGACTCAGTCCTTCATTCCAGTAAAGATTCAAGAGCCACACTTAGGACCCTGGGGATTTACATCCCTCCATACAGAAAGAAAAAGTACTACCCTCAACAAAGACGGTACCAGTACCAGCCACAGCGTCCCCAGTACCACAGGGGTTACGAGCAGGGGCGACATCAACAGCACTAGCAGTACAGAACTCCCAGGCGACGTTCCCAACAGAGCCGTGCGTCCTCGGGGCAGGGCCAAAGGCCACAAGTTTGACACACAGATCCAGGGCTGCGCCATCACTACCATTGCACAAGGTCATCCGAAGCTGTTATTCCACCATCGCCTCCGACCATTCTACGACCAGTGGCAAAGGATCACCACAGACAAATGGGTGCTGGAGATCATAGCCATAGGGTACGCCATCCCCTTCCAGTCGCTCCCACCGCCACGACCTCCACCCAGGCCCCACCTCCAGGAGGCCTCCCACGTAGCGAGGCTCAAGCAGGAGGTAGACCATCTCATGCTCATAGGGGCAGTGGAAAGAGTGCCGGAGCAACTGCAAGGGAAAGGGTTCTACTCAAGGTACTTCCTCACGGACAAAAAGACAGGAGGCTGGAGGCCCATCTTAGATCTTTGAGGCCTCAACCGGTACCTGCGCAAGCAACGCTTTTGGATGATCACAATCGCCTCCATCCTTACGGCACTGGACGATGGAGATTGGTTCGCAGCCCTCGACTTACAAGACACGTTTTTTCACATAACTATCCATCCGGCTCACCGACGATTCCTCCGGTTCATGGTAGGCAAAGAACATTTTCAATACAAGGTCCTACCGTTTGGCCTCTCCTCAGCCCCCAGAGTCTTCACCAAGACCTTGGCAGTGGTGTCAGCCTACCTGCACAGACAGGGGGTATTTATATTCCCGTATCTGGACGACTGCCTACTCAAAGGGGCCTCGAAGGAGGAGGTACTACGCATGATACGCGTCACAGCAGGCACGTTCTCTTCGCTCGGCCTCCTTATCAATCTGGCAAACTCAAAGATAGACCCCACACAGGACATAGAGTTCATAGGGGCACGCATAAATTCTATTACAGCGAGAGTGTATCTACCAGAGACACGCTTTCGGGCCATCGGCTCCCTCGTGCAAGTCATCACCTTCAGCCCTACGGTGCTGGTTCTGACATGCTTACAGCTGCTGGGCCACATGGCAGCAGCAACGTTCGTAGTACAGAACGCCAGGTTACACATGCGCAGCATGCAGCACTGGCTGGCGAGCGTATACAAACTGGCAGCACACACCGTTCACAGGGTGGTGTCGCCCACAACAGAGGTGCGCAAATCCCTGCAATGGTGGGTAAACCCCAAGAACATGCTAGCAGGGGCACCCTTCCACCAACCACAAATATCGGTTTTTCTTACTACAGATGCCTCCCACATAGGGTGGGGAGCACACATGGGCGAAGAGGTGACGCAAGGACTGTGGTCCTCCACGGAACAGTCACTGCACATAAATATACTGGAGCTCAGAGCAGTGTTCAACGCCTGCAGACACTTTCGAGACCGTATACAAGGCAAAGTAGTCGGGATCAGTACAGACAATACCTCCACCATGTTTTATATAAATCGGCAAGGAGGAGCTCGGTCCCGTGCCTTATGTGCGGAAGCAGTCCGGTTGTGGAACTGGTGCATCGCCAACAATATAACCTTGAAAGCCTCGTACTTACCAGGCGCTCACAATGTGAAGGCAGACCAGCTGAGCAGGCGTTTCGCACTCTCGCACGAGTGGCAGATCCGTCCCGATCTGCTACGACCGATTTTTCACGCATGGGGCTTTCCCCAGATAGACATGTTTGCCACTCAACACAACAAGAAATGCCCACGATTCTGCTCCAGGGCAGGACTGGGTCGGGGGTCCCTGGGGGACGCATTCGCGATCTCCTGGAGGGGCCCCCTGCTTTACGCTTTTCCTCCCACGGTGCTGATCCACAAAGTCTTGCAGAAAGCCAGGAGGGAAGGAGCCCGAATGATCCTGATAGTCCCAACGTGCGATCGACAGCAATGGTTCCCCCTATTCATGCGCATGTCGGACCGTCCACCGATGCCCCTTCCGGTGGCGACGGAACTGCTCACGCAAGCCCAGGGGTCCATAGTGCATCCGCACCCCCAAGGCCTGCGACTACAAGCGTGGTTAATCCATGGCTCAGCTCCCTAGAGAGCACATATACGGAGGAAGTGCAACAAGTCCTAGAAAGTAGCAGGAGGACTTCCACCAGGAAGACCTACAAGCAGAAATGGACTCGCTTCATGGCATGGTGTTCTACCAAACAGCTGGCCCCCCTTTCGGTGCCTATACCTGTAATATTAGAGTATTTACTGGACCTCAAGAGAGGAGGACTCTCACTATCCTCGTTAAAGGTCCACCTTGCCGCCATTTCGGCGTTCAGACACGAAGAGGAAGGGCACACGGTGTTCGCCCATCCCATGGTTACCGGGTTCCTCAAAGGGTTGGTAAACCTATACCCCCCTCGGAAACCGCTTCCACCTTCGTGGAACTTGGACCTGGTGCTTAATGCGCTAACGGGACCACCATTCGAGCCTTTGGCCACGGTTTCCCTCCGCCTCCTTACGATAAAGACGACCTTCCTTCTCGCAATCACGTCAGCTCGCAGGGTGAGCGAGCTTGTGGCAATTATGGCAACGCTACCCTGCACTGTTTTTTCCAAGGAGGCGGTGACTCTATGACTGCATCCAGCCTTTGTTCCTAAGGTTTCTTCAGAGTTTCATATTAACGAACCTATTGTTTTACCCTCGTTTTATCCAAAGCCTCATAACTCTAACAAAGAGGCGCGCCTACACCTCCTGGATGTGAGGAGGGCGCTGGCCTTCTATATAGACAGGACCAAGCCCATCCGGAAAATGGATAGACTCCTGGTCTCTCTCGCTCCCAAATCGAAAGAAGAAGGTCTCTCTTCTCAGAGAATCTCGAAGCACATCGTATCCTGCATAAAAATGTGCTATGAACTCAAGAAGACTCCTTTACTGGCCCCGCCCAGGGCTCACTGCATCAGGGCGGTGGCGGCGTCAACAGCCTTCTTTAAGGGCATTGCGTTGAAGGACATCTGTAGAGCGGCGACCTGGTCATCCTATGACACCTTCGCCAAGCACTATACCCTTCACAGGGTATTCCAAGAGGATACCCAGCTCTCGACAGCGGTCCTCTTGGGGACAAGCTGTACGTGATCCGATTACCCACCTCCTATCTTGGGTTACTTCTGGGTAGTCACCTAATGTGGAGCATCCACGGGGACACTCGAAGAAGAAAGAAAGGTTACTCACCGTAGTAACGGTGGTTCTTCGAGATGTGTCCCCATGGGTGCTCCACTACCCGCCCATCCTCCCCGCTTCGGATCTCTGTTTAGTGTTTTGCAGGAGCATCCGAGGCGGTTGGTCAAGGAACTGGCGGGGACCGGATTGCGCACGTGGCCAGGAGCGCGTAAGGGAGTGGCATGCAGCGGCGCATGTGCGGTCCGGCAGAAACTGCTTGGAAGATCCGATCTGCGGCGCCGGGCGAGCCCAACACCTAATGTGGAGCACCCACGGGGACACATCTCGAAGAACCACCGTTACTACGGTGAGTAACCTTTCTTTATGCTGACACTCAGTGTGGGAATTGTGGGATCTCACCAGTGCTCTGGGTTGTTGTGGGGGACAGGGCAGTTGCCATAGCTGCATAAGACATTGATTACACAGGGCTCCCTGGTTTAAAGCATTGTAAGGTGTGTGGGTGTGGCTGTGGCCAGCTTGCTGAGTGCCTTGGCTGTGCCTATGCCTTGGCCGTATAGCTATAAGCCTGGCTTGACTAGCCCTCCCCACCTGTTGAAAGATAGAGCTGGATATGAGGGTTTTTGTGAAACTTCACACTGGAGATCTTGGCTACGTCTACACGTGCACACTACATTGAAATAGCATATTTCGATGTAGCGACATCGAAATAGTCTATTTTGATGAATAATGTCTACACGTCCTCCAGGGCTGGCAATGTCGACCTTCAACTTCGACGTTGGGCAGCACCACATCGAAATAGGCGTTGCGAGGGAACGTCTACACGCCAAAGTAGCACACATCAAAATAAGGGTGCCAGGAACAGCTGCAGACAGGGTCACAGGGCGGACTCAACAGCAAGCTGCTCCCTTGAAGGGCCCCTCCCAGACACAGTTGCACTAAACAACACAAGATCCACAGAGCTGACAACTGGTTGCAGACCCTGTGCCTGCAGCATGGATCCCCAGCTGCAGCTGCAGCAGCCAGAAGCCCTGGGCTAAGGGCTGCTGCACACGGTGACCATAGAGCCCCGCAGGGGCTGGAGAGAGAGCATCTCTCAACCCCTCAGCTGATGGCCGCCATGGAGGACCCCGCTATTTCGATGTTGCGGGACGTGGATCGTCTACACGGTCCCTACTTCGACGTTCAACTTCGAAGTAGAGCGCTATTCCCATCCCCTCATGGGGTTAGCGACTTCGACGTCTCGCTGCCTAACGTCGATTTCAACTTCAAAATAGCGCCCAACACGTGTAGCCGTGACGGGCGCTATTTCGAAGTTGGCGCTGCTACTTCGAAGTTGCGTGCACGTGTAGACGCGGCCATTAAGAGCTGAAATCACAGAGTGGCTGCTGAGGCCATGCAGAGCTGAAATTACAGCGATCTGCCTCAGGGCAATCCCCAGCAGATGCTGGTGGGAGGCTGGTAGGAGCAGCGGCAGGCGGTGTGACCAGCAGATGGCCGGTAGGAGGAGTAGCCAGCAGCCAGTAGGAGGCAGTCAGTGGGATGCTGCAGACAAGTGGACAGCTAGTACTGCCCTGGTGATGTATCTGTGGGCTCCGGGTCTGGGACTGCGCCACGAGAGAGACACCCTGTAACAGCGTGTGGGGTAAAGGCCAAGAGCCCCAGCAAGAGACTTGGTTCTGTAGTATATGGGGATGGTATCTTGTTAAAGGGGTTTGTCTCTCCTTTGCTCATATATACTGCATATATCACTGTAAACTTGGGGTAGGTTATGGTCATTAAATAAGCTGTTTCTGTCTTAGACTCTGTGCTTGTGAGGGGGGTGGGGAGAACTGCCTTACAGGCACCCAGCAAGTGGGGTGAGATTGTCCCAGGCCACTGGGTGTGGGCTCGAGCCAGTTGGTTGTATCCTTGACAGGAACCCCCTAGGAGCTGAACCAGGCCCTTCTGGTGGGCACCTGGCATTAATATAAGGGTACATATATATGGAAACCCACGCAGAAGTGGGACAGACAAGACACATATGCATGTCCAGCATACGCAAAAAGGAGCACTTGCCAGTATAGCCTTGAGAGAGAAAGAAACTAAAACGGCAAATAAACATATTTTTGTTGCTAGGAAGATAAATGGTTGTATAACACTGGAAGGGAGCCCTTCACCACATTAGACTGGGAAAAACAAATGGGAAGAATTGCTGAGTTAGGAACCTAAGGAGTTGTGCACACAGGAACTTAGTAAGCCGCAAACCAGGATGTGCACTACAAATTGCTCATTGCACTTTGACATACTTCTGTGGAAAGCAGCAGGTGATCAAAGCGCTCTGGAACACTTAGGGTGAGGCAGCAGGTTTCCTGTGGTGACTTAGTGCTCTACCCTGCAAAGACACAGTATATTATAGTCAGGGTGGAAATGGGTTGGTACAGTCTGATATGCAGTACCAACATGTTATTTTTTAGCAGTTATGGTTTACCAGAAAGACTCCCTGATGGCCATCCTCAGCCCTCCACTAGCTGTCATGTCTATGTACACAGCTGGAGCCTGTGAGACAGGGCTGGGGGTGCTGCGGCAACTGGAGGAGCTGCTGCCATTCTGCTCCTTCCCTGCTGCCCCTTCCAAGAGGGAAAGAGCAGAACTGCCAGCTCTGCGCCTCAGCCCTGTACACAAATGCAGCAGCTGCCTGGAGGGGCAGGAGATGGACTGGGAGTTCTGCTCCTTTCCCTGCCGGAGGAGCCACCAGCTCTTCTGGCTGCCATACCACCCTGAGCTCTGCACGCCTCAGGTAATGTGGGAAGGGTAGGGGAAGCATGTCGGGGTTCTAGGGTGGAATCACATGGGGGGTCACATGCCTTCCCTTAGCTGGTGTGCCCTCTCACTCCTGTACCAGTAAGCCCTTTTGTTTACCTGCACCACTGATTAGAGTGCATAGCAAGCCGGGCACTCAGAATTACCCTGGGAGGGTAGAGTGTATAGGATGGCATTAATTGCCTTGATCCACTTTCTACTATGGCTCTATCCAAATGTCTTCCAGTTGACTGTGGCTGAAAATGAATCTGGTGCAGACTGGGGCTCAGGATGAGGGTTGGGGAGAGATTTCCTGGTGCGAGATGTTCACTGCTGTCTTAGAAACAGAGCTGGTCAGCCTTCATGGGGAGGATGGAATGCAGGTTGCACCTCCCTACTCTGGCACCCTTGGGACCTCAGGTCCTGTTTGAGGGATATTTCTGGAACAGGGGAGGTGAATGCACCCTGGTCCCTGGCCGCCCCCTCTGGCCTGCCACAGTGGTCTCCCCGGCACTGGCTGCGCGTGGGGCTGCTGGGGGATGCCGCCTCCTATCTTGGCCTCACTTCTCCCTGTGGGGCTGTCAGAAGGCCAGATTGGGTTGCCTCCTGCCCCAGCCCCCTGGTCCGGTAACGTCCCTCATCCAGTAGGAAGAAAGATTTTATTGAACCAGAGAATGCAGGTTTTTGAAGGTGCAACCTGTATCTGTATTGCACTCCCACAGCGTGCATGGCGCTTTCCAGAAACAAAGTCACTACTCATGTCCCAGAGATCTTATATCCTAAATTAAATGAACAGATGAAGTGACAACAGACAAAGGAGAACAAATGAAGGAAGGTGTGAAAGTAACAACAAGGGGAAATGTTTTCATTGGAGGGCAAGGCAAGGGGAAGGAGAAATGGATAGCACTAAAATGGAAGTCAGCTAATGGAAAGAAATTAATTTTTAAAGGAAAGTTTTGAAGGTGGAAGGTCTGATTCTCTGTTGGCGCTGTCCCCTTTACACTTCTCAGGTAGCATAAAGGGGTCAGAAATGTTCATGAGGGGGTTGCTTGGCTTGGTAGACCTGCTAAAACAGGAGTGGGCAATAATGTTTTATCTGGGGCCAGCCCTCGAATTTAATAACTGATCAAGGGCTGTACACTTCTATGATATGAATTGGTCTGGGATGGAGGTTGGGTGCAGAAGAGAGCTGAGTGTAGGGGACAGGGGCGCAGGAGGGTATGTGGGGTCTGGGAGGGAGTCTGAGTGAAGGAGAGAGTTGTGATCTGGGGCAGGGGATTGGGGTTCAGAGTCCGGGAGAGCTTGTGGGTAAGAGTTCAGGACAGGATTCTGACCAGGGGAGGGGTGCAGTAGAGGGTGCAGGGTCTGGAAGGGGATTGTTGTATAAAGTCTCTGCTTAGTCCAGTGCAATGCATACATAAGTTCTGTAACTTTCAGTCATTGCTGGTTTTAAGTCCTGTAACTTTCTGTAAACTTTGTACCAGTAGCTTTGTTTTCTAGATGTAGCTTTGTTCTCCATGGTTGTGTTTTGTGGTAGCTGTTGGGGCTATATTAAGTATTATAAGTTAGTAAGAAATTGTTTCGAGATTCTATAAGTCTTGTGAGAAACCTGGCTGTTCCTTTGTAAAAAGAAATTTCTATTTTTTTGAAGTGAACGTTCCTGTGAGTGAGGAAAATGAATGTGGTTGTGCGCAATGGAATGAGTCCCAGAAGCCAGCCTTTCTGGACAGCCAACTGCCAGCAGCACCTGGGTGGCCAGAGAATAATAGCTGGGTCCTGCAAGAGAAAGAGGCCCCATCAAGAGAAGATCAAAGTCCCATCTGCTGTTAGCTGATGACTCATGGCCATACAGCATTCTGGGGCAGTGGGACAGGACAATTGCTCTTGGAGTGAAACAGTTAAAAGATGAGTGCAAAGCTATAAGGAGCTCTCTTTTTTTTCCTACTTTCTTCTTACCATCACAGCTCTGCAGGAGTGTCTCTCAGCTGGGGGGATTGTGTGTGTGTGGAGGGGGGTGGGGGGGTTCTGAGTAATAAGCTGACAAAGAGGACCCTGGATTCATAACTGCAGCCAGACACACTGAACCAAACACACACTTGGCTTCTTCCATGTTCCTGTGCATGTAGCTCTTCACCTGTGATTTCATCTGGGTAAGGGTATGAGTGTGTGTGGGTGCATGCTTGAAACCTAGTTCCCCCTTTCTCCTTTAATTCAATAGCAGTCTAGAGTGTAAAGTAAGGCAACAGTTGTGACCTGGGGCAGGGATGCAGGATGTGGGGTAGGGGGTTGGGTTATGATCTGGGGCAAGGGACTGAAGTTCAGGTCTGGCAGGGTGTATGGGTGCAGGAACAGGGGTGCAGAGAATTAGGCTTGTGACCTGGTGCAGGGATGTTGGAAGGAGCAGAGGTTTGGGGGAGATAGGGACTGTGGTACCAGGGAAAGGCTCTCTCTGGAAGGCACTTACCTAGGCAGCTCCTGGCCAGCAGCCCAGCAGGTCCCTCAGGCAGACTCCTGGCCTGCCCCATATGCTGCTCAGAGTGGCTGGCTGGGGGGCCCTTGTGCTTCTCTGAGTGACGCTGGGAGCCTGGGAGGACAGGGAGAGGCTTTGCATGCTGCCCCACCCCTATACAATCTCACAGCTCCCATTTGCCAGTTTCTGGCTAGTGGGTGCTGTGAGATTGTGCTTGGGCAGGGGCAGCGCACAAAGCCTCTCCCACTTCCCTCGAGGCTTGCAGCTGTGCTCAGAGCACATGGCTCAGCCGCCAACTGCTTTGAACAGTGTTCTGAGAGCAGGGTGGGTAGGGAACCAGTCCAGAGCTACCACCAGGATGTGGGCCAGTTCTGGTGGCTGGGCAGGCTGGGTCCAATCTGTGCGCTGTATTTTACCTACCCTTGTGCTAGAGTATCTCTGTGCTGATACGGCCACCAGCCAGGTGTGTGTGGAGGGTATGCAGTGAGGCACGCTGGGGACACAGTCTGAACATGTTCTCAGGCTATTTTCAGACACTGTTTCAGTCTGTCAGGCCATTGCCATTGCACTGAACGTGTGAGAGGCTATTCTAACAGATGTTGGAAACTGGTTAATGCCTTTGTAATGAAAGGAGATTACATAGTGTGGCAGGGGCCATGTATCTCCTGGGCCCCCAGTCCTCTGCTTTGGCCACAGTCCTACACCATGGGGCCTGGTTGCCCCTGCTAGGGTCCAGGCTTTGCTTCCAAGGCCCAGAGTGCAGTAAGAGCCCTGCCTGGTTCAAAGAGACTCAGTCTTCGGTCCCCTCATCCTTTGGCTGAGACCTCAGCTTACTTGCAGGAGACACTCCCCACCTCCACCCTCTCTGGGGCAAATATTGGATGGGTAAGCTATTTTCTAACTCCCTCTCCTGGGTCTACACATGCCCCTTCCTTTGGAAAGGGGCACCTTAATGAGCAGGTTTGAAGGAAGCTAATGAGGCACTGCAATGAATATGCAGCGCCTCATTAGCTTAATGGCAATGCGGCTATTTGAAAGTGTGGCTTTTCGAATCGCGCGCTGCCCATGAAGACGGGACCTTCCAAAAAGACTCCCCCAGTTTTTGAAAGCCCTTCGTCCTATCTTGTGATCGGACGAAGGGCTTTCGAAAACTGGGAGGGGGTCCTTTCGGAAGGTCCCATCTCCAGGGGTGGTGTGCAGTTCAAAAAGCTGCACTTTTGAATCGCAGCGGCTGCCATTATGCTAATGATGCACTGCATATTCATTGCAGCTCCTCATTAGCATCTTTCAAACCCACTCATTAACATGCCCCTTTCGAAAGAAAGGGACATGTGTAGACACAGGGTCCCTGTTTGTCTGACTCACCAACTTCCTCTTCCACACTCTCCCATAACCCTCCCCCAACCCAGTGGAGGGAAGGTCTTTATAAATGGCAGCCTCAGGTGGGACCAGCTGGTGCTAATTGATTTAGGGCAGCTTCTTTGCCAGCTGCTCCCACTCTGCCTGATTGCTAGGGCTGTTTCAAGCTGCTTGTCCTCTTGGGGGTTGCTCCCCTGGCCTCACCCTATCACAATAGAGTGGACACATCTTTTTCAGTATTATCTCTGTTAGGTAAGTTATTGCTGTCCACTGGGTTTCCCAGTGTGCATTTGTTCTTCTTTCTGCCAGTCTCCTGCACTGTCCTACTTAAGGCAGGGACTGTGTCTGTTTGTACATTTTTGTAAATTGTTGAAACTTCACAAATTAAAAATAACTAAAGTGAGGGTAAATTTTGTTTTAAATTAGAGTAGCTTTACCTTGAATTTAATCTAAAACAGAATTCAAACACAATTATTCCTTTTTTTTTTAATTTTATTTCTTGTTAAGGGTTGACAACACATTCAGCGTGACACAAGATACATACTCTAAGAAATCCACTAGAAATTCACAATCTGTCTTAGAATCAAAATTTAAAAGAACACTCTGGGGAGTAGACAGACAAAGATATTGTTCTCTGAATGAGAACTCATGCACTGTGTTTATGTTAAGCACAAATATTTGTCCCATAAAAAATCAGATTTATTTGGAAATGCTGACTGGACCTTACATAGTGTGGCGTAATAAAGCTGAAACAGCAATTAATAAAAGAGAAGATCCCTAACAAAAAGAAGTAATGCTTAATTAGTAAATGTTTCATTCTTTAAAAGTAGAGAGCATATTTAGAGAGCAAAGAGAACATATTTATTTTAAAATAAATAACTAGGAACTAATGGCGCTTGATGGAACAGAAGTACATCACCAGTTGCTTGGCAACTACTGTAAACAGCAAGGGTATGCCCTTTGAGAGCCAAAGACGCAGATTTAACGTGCAAGGCTGATTGGGCCTGTTTGTACAAGACCAAGACTGTAGGAGCCATTCTGTAAGGTAAATGTGAAGTCTTTCCTGCCTTCCTAAGTAGTGGTTTTTATTTTTTGCTTGCGACAGTAGAGTTCATACGTAGACTGTCAGTGGAATCCGTTGGCATATGAGCCAAACAGCAAGTGGTGACAGATAGGGAAAATCAGTTAGGTGGGATATGATGCTTCAGGGACTTGGTTATGTGCTGAGACTCTGTCTACATGGGCGACTTCTCTTGACAAAAGTGGGCTTTTGTTGACAAAACCCAGAGTGTCTACATGGCTAAAGCACTCCATCAGGAGTTAGCCTACAAAACCCAGCTGATCAGCCAGCAGAGTTATACCACTCCCCGATCAGGTACAGCATCTCTGGCAACAGTATTTTGTCAACAGAGTGCCTGTGTAGACACTTCTGTCAACAGAGAGAGCTTCCAGTTCACCAGGCAGCCCTGTTTGCAGAGCTTCTGGGCAGCTATTCTGTCGAGAGGGCCAGGCAGTCTGCCTGCTCTCTGTCAACAGAGCGGATTGCTCTTTCTATCCGCGTTTATATGTAGAGACTGTGGCTACATAAATACTGATCCCTCCCTTTTAAAAGGGGCATGCAAAAGTGACAGATCAAAAATGCAAACAAGGTGCTGATTTGAATATCCAGCACCTCATTTGCATAATGTCAGCCACTCATCATCCAGAAGTGCTCTTTTTGAAAGCCAAAACAGCCGTGTAGACAGGGTACCTTTGAAAGGAAGCCCCACTTTTCAAAGTACCCGTCTTCCTGAAAAAAAGTTAGGAAGAAGGGTGTTTTCAAAAGTGGGACTTCCTTTCGAAGGAACCCTGTCTACATGGCTGTTTTGACTTTCAAAAACAGTGCTTCTAGAATGACAAGTGGCTGACATTATGCAAATGAGGTGCTGAATATGCAACTTGGCATCTTGTTTACATTTTCGATTGGCCATTTTTGCATGCCCCTTTCGAAAGGGAGGGGCCAGTGTAGACGTAACCTATCTGTCAATAGAAGTGTTGCCAGGAAATCCCTTTTCACGGTCACTTCTGTTGTCAGAGGTTTCTCATGTAGATGTAGCCTGAGTGTTTCATGTCAATATTTCTGGTTCAAATCCCACTAGAGCAGTAGCAAACAAAGGTTGTTACCACTGGGTAGATGAAGTGGCCTATATGAAATGAATGTACAGGCTGGCTCCATTACAAAACGACATTTCTAAGTAGAAGTATAGGCAGAAGGGCTGACTGTGTTGGTATACTCAGAGGTCCATTCAGGTCTGGATGAGGCATTCTGATAGGATGGGAAAGCTTCCATGACTCCCTGTTCATGACACCCTAGTAACTTTTTCAAACAGGAACAACTATCTATAAAAGGGTTAAAAAAGTTGTAACTCTTATCACATGAAAGAGCAGTGTTGATTGATGGCAGGAACAGGAAGAAGGTCACTGAAATATGACAGGACTAAATGAATAATGTAAATTAAACTATTCTTTTTCACTCCTAGACAGATGCTTTTCCCCAGCAGGGCAGGATGGTAGGGGCATAGTGTGAATCTCAACTGCTTGTGCTCTGATGCTGCCTTTTCCCACCACAGGCAAAGAGTTAAGATGACAAACTAATGGGAAAGAGAGCGGATCTTTGCTTATTTCCTTTTCCTCTCTCACATGCTCTTTATCCCATTCTCTCTTCTTTTTCTCCTTTGTCCTTCCTATATCATTTACAGAAATGTAAGCTCTAGTTCAACAGAGCCCTTAAGCATGTGCTCAAGTCTCTTTCCAGTGAAGTTTAAATATGTACTTCATTGCTTTGCTGAACTGTTACCTGACTGAGGAATTAATACCAGCTCTGTTTGCTCCTTTTCTGACCTGCTGTCCTATTCCCATGTCAAATCAGCTTCACACCAGCTGGTGCTAGGGAAGTCTGTCTTCTAGAAATACAAACTGAATACATCTTAAATGTTAAAAGATGTTTCAACTAGCAACAGGGGAAGTTGCTATGATGGAGCCCTCCTTATTGCACAATGAAATGGGATAAACTGGGTGGCCTTCTTCTTTGTAATATTCACTATTTTTGATAGATTCCAGCAATGCCTTGGAGATCCATGAGATGCTGATGTATTAACATAGCTCTTCAAATTGATCCTTATGTTTTAAAGGGCTTTGTCAACAGTAGCACTGCGGAGTTTTTATCAATGCTGGCAGGATGAAAATATCAGCCTTTTACAACAGCAATAACCCATTCCCTCTTGAGGCTCACCTGAAGGTCACAGTCTCTGAGGACTGCAATGACCCAGCCAGGCAATTGGTGTTGCGCAGTGACTCCACTGCAAGCTCACAGACTACAAAGGCCTCTACGCCCTTGAAAAACTTTTGCCTTTCCAGGCAGCACTGTAGGCACCCCCAGAAAAAGTACTTATTGAAGATAGCCACAGACCTGAGGTTCTCCCAGGAAGTTGTGAAACACAGAGGGTTGCAGAGCTTGTCCTATAAAGAGTATGATTTCAAGGGTCTCTACGATGCTTCTGACATCATCCAAAACTCAAAAAGGAAAGATCCCTCTGCTAAGATAGTAAAGCAAACAACACACAAGCTTTGTCCTTTGAAGCAACCACCTCACCATATGAAACTGCATTTTTCCTCACCTAAGGACACCGCAGTTGAAGTCCCCATGGAAAAGAGACTGCAGAGGGGCAAACCGGGCAGCTCACTCAAAGAGTCCTCCCTGCCACCTATTCCTCCTTCTAGTCCTTGTGAATCTCCTGCCTCAGAGACATTCCTGACAGAACCCTATGAAATGGTATCATCCTCCATGGCCAGAAGACAGACAAAGAGAGTATCCACGGATAACATCCAAGAATCAGAGAGCAAGGCCCAGGGATGGGAACAAATGCTGTTAGAGAAGCTGAGCAGGTCCACAGCTCAGTGGATTGTAAATCAGCAGACTGTCTGGGGTGGTTGGATTCAGGGGAATGTCCATGGCTTCAAGAAACAGGAGTTTGACTGGAGCAGAATCAGGGATGAAATCTCTTCTGAAAGTGAGTTGAGATTATTGGATACAATTCAAGCAGAAGAAGATGCTGTGGAAGTCAGTCCTCAGAGCCACGTGGAGAAGAAACCAGAGACGCTGCTTCCAGTTTATTACAGGTGAGACAAACTCCTTCAAGAGGCATAATAATGCAGTATATGCAATTCCCTCTTTTGGCTTAGACTTGAGCGGCAAATGCATTCCCAGTTCTGAAGAAAAATGTCTTGAAGTTTTGAAAAAATGCTTTGAAAATCCCAAACCAAGAAATTCTTTGAGGAAATGGAGGTGCATTTTGTTTTATTTCAGAAACACTACAACAGGGATGTATTGATGTTTCTGAAACAAATATGTTTTCCTGGCTCTCCAGGCTCTGTGGCAGCCTACCATGTGAGCAGCTGAGGTGCCTGAGAGCTCAGCAGCCAAGACTCTCATGGCTTCCCAGATCCTCAGCTGTCTGCCTGGTGGGCTGTCCATAAGCAAGGGAGTACTGAGCCCTGGGATTTCTGTGGGTCTGGCAGCCACCAGGCAGGGTGCTACAGAGCCAGGAGCCCTCTGAGCCCAGGCTGCCTAATTGTCATTCAGTTGGACTATCCAGGAATAAGGGGGGTGTACTAGCTGGAGGGAAACAGGCAGATTTCTGTGAAAGTTTTGTCAGAATTGATAGTCACGCAGAAATGTTTTGCTAAATGTGCATTATTTGACAGAAAAATGCTTCACTGGGAAATTCACAGACAGGTCTACTAAACCAGAGGTCTGCAACCGAAATAGTGAGAAGAGCCATTTTTTCAAATTCAGTTACAAAAGTTATACTTGGAGAGCCGCAATGCATGTGAATGCGAGACAGTCCTTAATAAATAATGTCAAACCATGCTTTTTGTCACCCCGGTTTTAAGAACAGTGTGCACCCATTGGTTTGCTACAACAATTGGTTTGTACCAGTTATAAAGTTGTTACCCCCATCTCCAGGCTTTACTTGCCTCAGCACCCAAATCCACCCCCCATCCCCAAGCTTTACCCCCCCATCCCCAGGTTTAACCCCTCTCAGCCCCAAATGACCCCCCCCTTCTGGGTTTAACCCCAATCAGACCCAACTGCTCCACCCTACATCTCAAGGATTAACCTGCCTCAGATGATGCTGCTCCTCCGTGGCTGCTGCCTTCACTCCCCACCCGCTGCTTCCTTCTCAGCATGGCTGCGCTGCTCTGGCAACTCTCCCCAACTCTCCTGTAGGCTTAGCGCTTCCCCCACATGCAGTGTGGGCAGCTTCCTGCCCTGCCAGCTTTCTCTTCTGGGGCTCCCTGCCCCAGCTCTCTTCTCCAGGGCTCCCTGCTGCAGCTGACTTCTCAGTGACTCTGGAGGCTGTTGCCACATAAGCAAAAACACTAAATTTAGTTGGTTTAACAGTGGGCAACGGAATTTAGTTTTTTTGTTTAAGCGGCAGCAGCCTCCAGAGCTGCAAGAGGAGTCTGCGGTGGCAGTGCCTGGAGCTTCAAGTGGCTCCTTAAAGAGCCAGCTGTGGCTCCAGAGCCACAGGTTAACTGACCTCTGTAGTAAACCTTACCAAGCTGAGCTAATACCCACATTTTTCATTGTCAGGGTAACCCTATTCTTCCCTTTCCCCTGTCTCCTTATTTTATTGTTTATAGTACCAAGATGAGATAGATAATGACTAAAGTAACACAATATGCCCAAGCGCTGTTTGAGTTTGTGAGAATTATAAAAGCAACAAGTTAATATTTTTAGAACAGCATAAGATAGATCTTAAATTTTAATTTTTGGTTAATACAGCAGAAGAGCACTCTTACACAGACTGTCCCCTTTCCTCCTAACTGTTCTCCCTATAAGCCAGTGTTAGGCTACCAGCATGTTTCTTTTCTATCAGGATACCTGCTTACTGTCCGAGGGTGCTTAGGACAGATGACCCAGTTGGTACCAACAGTACAGCTCACGTAAAAGGAAAGAAGTGTCTTAAACCAACATCTCCTTTGAAGAACTGGGAACAATTGAACTCCCGTGTTGGGAAATATTCCTACGCTACTAAGAACACCTTTGAGCAGGAGCTCTACTTTGGTAATGTGAACTTCAGCTGAACCTCCTATGAATTCCTTTGCATGGTTTTATGTGATGGATGGATGATCTGGCTAAGCCTGAGTACACAGGAGGCAGCCCTTAATTGCAGAATTAGTGCCTTTGAATCAAGGGTTATGTACTAAAAATATGGGTAACTGTTGTGAAAGTTGTAGCAATTTCTTGATTTAACTCCATTAACACTTTTAGGCTATGTCTATGCTATGAGATAATTTGAATTTATTACTATTGATTTTGTAACGCTGGATTTTTATAAACTTGAATTTGAGTATCTTCACCTCCCCATGTGCTCATCACAAAGGTAACTTATTGCTGCCACACTCAGTTGGCAAACATCAGCTGTTGGGGCTGTGCATTGTGGGAACCTATGTGAGGGAACCACAGTGCCCTCGTCCCCATAGTATTCTGGGTATTTTTGCTAGTGCAGCATGCAAAAAAATGCCCTGTAAGTGGTTGTGGGTTTTTGACATCATCTTCCCACATTTCATTGCCATCATTCCCCTCCCATGGTAAGGTGAAAAGATGGAAAAGTAGGTCATCAACAAAGATCACCAAATTAACAGAAATCTTTCTTCTATAACTGAATTGCTTCTTAAAACTGTAGCTGTAACTGAATTATCAAAGATTTTATAAAAAGCAGCAGGTGTCTGAGTCTTCTCAACTGTCCCCGTTTCCTTGAGTACATCTGATCCCTGAAAATAGTACATGCAAAGCTTGAAGAAAGAGTTGATTAGTAAAGGTTTTGAAAAAAGGTAAGGGAGGGTTTTGGACTTCCCAGTTCATTACAAAGCTTCTGTATGCAGTCTGTCTTTTCATCTGGCCCTCTACTCACTCTTCCCTGAGTGAAGGGGTCCAAAGTTAGAAGAAAGATGATAGAAAAGGCTAGCAAAAAGATTTTTGGCTTCCCTCTTCACTACACAGACATTGCCAACATGGAGGATGGGGGACAGGGCTCACCAAATTTCATTGCCATTGTGGGGTAGTTTGATATTTGGGAGGTTGAATGGCCAGTTGATATGGTCCCTGAAAATCTTTTTTGGCAGTGGAATGTGGAGTCTGTGGTTCGAGGGCCACTTGAATCATTGTCCCCGGGCGGCATCCAGGCCCTACAATTTGTAGCCTCCAGGGGAGACTCCCCGCCCACCCACGGTGGCAGCAAGCCCCTGCAAATATTTTTGATGGAGGTTGGGGGCCAGTCGAAGCAGTCCCCCTGCCAGCAGCCCCCAAAAATCTTAGCTGCTGGGGGAGACTTCCAGGGGAGACTTCTCTCCAGCGGCAGCAAGACCCCTGAATATTTTTGGTGGGGGCGGGGGCCCAGTTGAAGCAGTCCCCATGGTGGCGGCAAGCCCCCAAAAATCTTTCCTGCCCTTGGAGCCCTCAACATGCACAAGCCAGGACATGGTGCTGCCTGGAAGCATGGTCCACACTGAATGTCAGGCACATCGTTTTATTGGGTCGGGGGCTAGCCACATGATGTGGTTAGGTGTGGGAAAGACCCTGAATGCATGGCACCTGTAGGGTGTGGGGGGCCTGCACAAATGTAAACCACTGAGAAGAAGTTTCTTGGCCTCTCATTAAAGCACAATCCCCCCCAACAGCCTAGCTGCCATGTGGGGCAGTGGCTGGCACCAGGCAGCACTGAATAAAATACCAAGTGCTCAGTTAGCAGAGATAGAGACAGAACCACGAACTCTGTGCTGGGGCTATTTGTAATGGGTAGATGCTCTCACAACAGTAATAGCAAAGAGACAAAGACATTTCTCAGCTTCTTGTACGAACATGACCTCACAGCCAAGGGCTTCCTGATTGAAATTCACTGTCTTCCCTGTTACCTAATTCCTGCCAGCTGAAGAGCAGTGGAGGTAGAAGCGGACAGAGCAGAGCACTGAGAGGCATTGTGGGATACATACAGGACACCTCTGAAGGCTAATAAATTCGATTTTAAGATGTGGTGCTTCCACACTGGCCTTTAATCATGCCTTTAAATTTGAACTTGATGCTACACCCAGAAAGTACCAACGAGGCTATGATATCAATATTAGTGTTCCCTAAATTGAGCTAATGGTATTTACAGTGAAAACAGCGACGTGGTAATATCGAGCAAGCTGCCTTAAATTTGAATTTATCTCGTACTGTAGACACAGTCTTAGTTTCAAAGGACTAGTGCCTCATAATGCAGTGTGCTCTATGCGGACCCAGAGCCTAAGCCTGTTCAAAAAACTTAGTGCAGAATGCTGCAGCCTGCCTGTTTGCTGCTGCACATGAAAAACTCATTGCACCATGAGGGGGTCCTTGACTCTGGAAATCATTGGTCCCACAGATGACTTTTGTAGGATACAATGACAGGTCTGTCAATTTTCTTGGTCTTTAGTTGATGGGATAAGTTGGAGGATCATAAATATAAAGAGTCCAGATAATCTTTTATTCCCAGGTATTCTAGCATTTGGCAGCTGGGGTGAATTTGAACAGCCAAGTTTGTTTGGATGTTTGTTTGTTCCTTGTATGCATTTTAAATGATTCAACAAGTAACTAAGTCTTTGAGGTAGCAAGTTGTTAAAGGGACACCATCAATCTAACCAGACGTCTGTCCAAAATATTCTTCCTACTAGTTATGTGTTGCAGGAGAGAGATCCTATGTCAGGAGTGACCCCACGTTAATTGACCTCCGGACTGGCTTTGCTGTGAAGTTAACATTCTGGTCAAAGTCTTTGCTAAAATAGACCTATCCCTTCTAAAGCCACAGCTACATTATAGCTGACACTAGCAACCTGCCCTGGGCTGCATTATGAGGGCACTCCCAGCAGCAGCAACTGTTCCAGAGCATTCTCAAAAGTCCTGGGGGAAATAATGGATTTATCCCTCTCTTGGTATGTGTTTCTAATCTACAAAGCCTGGCAGTGGTAGACAGTGAAGTCCTACTGTGTAAATTATTTGTTCCCATGCATGTTTAGGGACAGTCAAGATTGTCCATCAGGTGGATGAGAGAGGAAAGGATCGCTTTATCATGGAAAATCATGATGAGTACTATAAACACCTCCAGCAGCACTTCCCAAGACCTCCAGAACACTGGAGTTTCAAGTCACAGAAAGGGACAGGTAAGAGACCTGTTCCAGGCTGGGGGACACTGAGTACTTTAGAGCACAGCTTCTTACAAATAGATCATGACTTATAAAGAGATTGTAAAGGGGAAATCTTTCTCATTTCTTGTCTGTGGCTTTCTATGGAAGTAGAGTTGCTTGGTTACTTGTGACCAAGTCCTCCTAAGTAGTACTGCATAAAGCAATATGGTGACTTTTTTGGTATATCCATCTAAGATCCAGGGCAGCTAAGGCCTAGGATTCTAGGGCACATCTGAGTACTAGTAGTTGAGAGGCGCTGACTGTGGAGTCAAGGTTTGAAAGATGATGAGTACTCCTGCTTTAGGTTAGACTTCCCAACTCCATGTGATTTTTGAAGAACACCACTGATTGTCTTATTTGGAGGGTGATAATGTTTTGAAGTTCCTCAAGAATAATACAGGAGGCTTAATGGGGCCTGGGAGCACACAGAGTGCAATAGGAATGTTCAGAAAGTTAAGGACAATTTTTGAAGAAGTGCTACTGAATATGTGCATCTAGTATTTTTGGGGCTTGTAACATGGCCAAATATGGACAAGTTTTCATGGGGACAAAGGAAACACCCCTCTAATCACAGGAGTATTCCTTCCTCTGCTTTGATTTGTGCTGTACCTGCTCTGTGAGTGTATGGAGGCTTAAGTCTTCTGGGCTATTCAATAATACACTCTCTGAGATATCGCTGTTAGTTCTGCTCAGAGGAAACAGCTCCCAAGTCTTCATCCATCCCCATATTCCCTGTGTTAAAGTATCCTGCGTGCTACTTTTATATCTCTCTATCCATCTGTTTAGATTCTTGTCTTTTCCCCTTCCAGATTTACTGATGTGAACACACTCCCTCTTTCTGTCATCCCCCAACCTTCATTCTGTAAGGGCTTTTTTGTTTTGTTTTAATGTCAGCAGGGCTAGTGAGAAAAGATTAGGTACAAGGAGGGGATTTTACAATTTGTTCCAAAAGCATTGAGATTTGTGGTCTTTCTTACCTGATCATTTCGGGTAAGGGATAAAGTGGTCTGCTGCAAATCTGTTTCTGATAATGTTGCCTAAGTAGCTCGGAGGCCTGTGAGAGGAGCCTTCCGTTGGACTGCTCTGCCTACCCTTGCTGATGACTTTGCACAAAGGGGCCAGGAGTCCAGTCCTGCAAAGGTCAGGAGAGTGAGAGAGAAACACAAGGAGCCTAAAGGAGTCCTGCCTCAGCATGCACGTATCCTCAGAACTATGCTGGAGCAGTGGAAGCATGCCTGGAAGCTGAGTGAGTAGATCCGCCTTTTGAAATTCCGGTCTTTCCGGTCTGCAATGGCTGTAGGTAAACATTAGTCTGCTTGGTGACTCGTGCAAGGGGAAGTGGCACTCTTTGATCACCTCTCTAAAACTCTTTCCTATTCATAGATCTTTAGCAAAAAAAACAAATATATATATATATATATGATTCTAAGAGGTTATGTAGTCCTGTCCCCTCAGCATAGTGCAGGTTGAACCTTTCTTGTCCGCCACCCTTAGGACCTGAACAGTGCTGGATGAGAGGATTTGCCAGACAACAGGAGGTCATTTTGTCTAGTGGCATTTCCAACACTTCCACTGCTTACTGGGCTCTTAGAAGACATTTGGGGTAAACTACAGCTACACAACAGTACAGAACACTGAGAGCCAGAACTGGTGTCTGGAAACAAACTTTACAGAACCACAGGAAACTTGGCCATGCCCATGATAAGTGGTCACATGGCTGACTAAAGTCATGGCAGATTACAGAGTTTGCCAGATGAGAGAGTTTCAGATTAGAGAGGTTCATCCTCTATTGTTTTCTCTTGTAGATTTTCCAGTGATTTGTCCAGTTTAAAATGAATCCAGACATGGAGCTTATTTACACTTGGTAGATATATCAAAGATTCCAGTTCTTTCTTATCAAAACACATTTTCTTCTGTCTTCTTCCTTCTTATTGCTCAGATCCCCGGTGGCAGAATGCAACTATTGAAGGCTTAATGAGAGCTCTCACAGGTATACATGATGTCAGTCGTGTCACAGCTCTAATAACCTGTGCCACCGCAGTGCTGGAGCGACGCAGACTGGGCAGTGACAGCCAGGAGTCAGGTGGGAGAAGCCTAATTCAACACAGTTGACTTACACTGTTAATGTGAACAAGAAGAAGTCCTGTGGCACCTTATAGACTAGCAGATATTTTGGAGCATAAGCTTTTGTGGGCAAAGACCCGCTTCATCAGATGCCTATGGTGTAATGGCACAGAGCAGATGCCAGTCTCACATGGACGTTCTCATCCCTCAGAGTTTTCTAAGCAAAGGCTGTAGTTCCACAGGCATATCCTGAATAACTGAGGTGTGATGCATCTGATGAAGTGGGTCTTTGCCCACGAAAGCTTATGCTCCAAAATATCTGTTAGTCTATAAGGTGCCACAGGACTTCTTGTTGGTTTTGAAGATACAGACTAACATGGCTACCTCTCTGATTCTGTTAATGTGATAGATCATATTGTTCTGCGATACAACGTATGAATGAAAACAAGGGGAAATGGCCTGAGCCCTGAGCTTACTAGATAGTATTGCAAGCAGTGTTATGACATCACTGACAGGCAAAAAGAAAGCTCCATTTGGCTCTAGTCTTTTAAAGCCATCTCCTACGTGACCTGTATTAAGTACCCTAAAACCAAATTGTTTGATCAATCTTATTGGACATGTCTACGCACGCCCCTCCCTTTTGAAAGCGGCATGTAAATGACACAGCTAGGAACTGGTTAATGGGGTGCTGATGTGAATGTTCAGTGCCTCATTAGCATAATGACAGCCTGCAGTGCTTTGAAAGTGCTGCTTTTGAAACGCAGACTGGCCATGTACACACGGGTGCTTTGAAATAAACCCCAGACTTCAAAATTCCTTTATTCCCAAAACAAATTGATGTGTTCTTGGGCAAGTTACATGTCCTCTCTTTGCCTGTGTGTCTGTCTTTAAAATGGGGGTGAGCAAACCTTGCTATGTGCCATAAATTGTGAGGCTGAATTCATTACTGGAGTGAATGGAGTGTTTGAAAAGGGCAGAGTATTGTTACTACAGTACATTTATAAACTGAACATTTAATTGAACGCTCCAAATGGCAAATGCATGGAAAATATGTTGCTGTTTCTGTATGGATAGTAAAGAGAAAAACAGAGACGCTGCTGTCTTACTCAGAGCTTCTTATTTCTGCAGTTGTTGGACTACATGGCATTGAAAAGGCCTCAGTTATTGAGGATGTGCCTGTGGAACTACAGCCTTTGCTTAGAAAAACTCTGAGGGATGAGAACGTCCATGTGAGAATGGCATCTGCTGTGTGCCATTACACCATAGGGTTGTGGAATGATGAAGCACGAATGATCATGAAGGATGCTCTGGAACATGGTATGTGGCTTTACGGCTGCTTCACTTTGTTCATTATTTTTCTCCTACACCTTTATCATGTTCAAAATCCCTGCTTGGTGGCTACACCCTTCAGCCTGAGAAGAATAGGTAGAGCTCCCTCCAGAGCCAGCCAGAGCCATTCAGTTTAGTAGCAGAGTGGGTCACTGGAAAGCAAGGGAAAGGAGCCTGCCCCAGTTTGGAGTGCACTATCTCTGAACATTATAGGCTCTGCCAACACCCAGGAACCTGGGACTGGAATTGGTAACCTTCACAAGATAGTGTAAGGTGCTAAACCACCAGTGCTTCCACACACACACACACACAGAGGCCATGTCTACACTAACCAAAAACTTCGAAATGGCCATGGAAATGGCCATTTCGAAGTTTACTAATGAAGCGCTGAAATACATATTCAGCGCCTCATTAGCATGCAGGCGGCCGCGGCACTTAGAAATTGATGCGGCTCGTCCAGATGGGGCTCCTTTTCGAAAGGACCCCGGGTACTTCAAAGTCCCCTTATTCCTATGAGCAGATGATTCTGGGATGCATTAACAGGTGTGTTGTGAACAAGACACAAGAAGTCATTCTTCCACTCTACTCTGCGCTGGTTAAGCCTCAGTTGAAGTATTGTGTCCAGTTCTGGGCACCGCAGTTCAAAAAAGATGTGGAGAAACTAGAGAGGGTCCAGAAAAGAGCAACAAGAATGATTAAAGGTCTAGAGAATGTGACCTGTGAAAAAAGGTTGAAAGAATTGGGCTTTTTAGTTTGGAAAAGAGAAGATTGAGGGGAGACATGATAGCGGTTTTCAGATATCTAAAAGGGAGTCATAAGGAGGAAGGAGAGAACTTGTTCTCCTTGGCCTCTGAGGATAGAACAAGAGGCAACGGGCTTAAACTTCAGCAAGGGAGGCTTAGGTTGGACATTAGGAAAAAGTTCCTAACTGTCAGGGCGGTCAAACAGTGGAATAAATTGCCAATGGAGGTTGTGGAATCTCCATCGCTGGAGATATTTAAGAACAGGTTAGATAGATGTCTATCAGGAATGGTTTAGATAGTACTTGGTCCTGCCATTGGGGCAGGGGGCTGGACTCGATGGCCTCTCGAGGTTCCTTCCAGTCCTAGTGTTCTATGATTCTATGATTCTGTGGCGTGGGTCCCAGGGCTTGGGTGACATGGCTCCGGCGGCAGCTCTGGTGACTCACCGGGGGTGGCGTGTAACGTGCCTGGCTGAGGGGGTGTGTGTATGTGTGTTAAGTCTGGGGGTGGCTTGGGGCTGTGGGGGTGTGTCTGTTTATACCTGGGGTGGCTTGGGGATGCAGGTGGGGGGGTTTAAGCCTGGTGTCAGGGATGGTAGTGGTTTGGTGCTGTGCGGGATGGGGGTGGCAGTTTGGGACTATTTTGTGTTTGGCCCCCGGAACATGTAAAAAAATTGCCCTGTGGCCCCCAATGAAAAAAGGTTGGACACCCCTCGTCTAGACCAACCCCCAACTCAAAGCAGGACCAACCCCAACAAGGTCCTGCTTCTCCAAACACATATGGAAGCCAAAACTAAAGGAAACAGCTTCTTTACCCAGACCTGGGAGCCTCCACTCTGGCTTCTTCCAGGGTCATACATTATGCTTGTCTATACTCTCCTTATCTCTCCAGCCGCTTCTATACATGCACAATATTCCAGAAGATGATCCTCCAGAAGACAGCTTCCAGAGGATTATCTTCCAGAAGATTGCATCCACATGCTAAACGCAGCTCAAAAGAGCCACCCCTGCTTCTGGAAAAGCATGTCTACACATGCACTGGTGCTCCTCTGGAAGAACAGGGCAGGAAATGAGATGAATGGGGTCACATGGCCGGAGAGCTGTTCTGGGGCTGCTGGCCATGTGGCCCTTTAAAGGGCCCCATCCAAACAGCCCCTCCCTGCATGAGCGGCTGAGGCCTCCTGTGCTGCTTGCATCAAGGCAGACCCAGGTCTGTCCTGCATGGCCCAACCAGCAGGCATGGACCCCCAGCAGCTGCAGGCCAGCAAGGTTGCTCTGACCCTCAGGCTGCCCGTCTTCCTGGCCACCCTTCTCGGCCTCTTGTGGCAATGGAGACCGAGGCCCATGGGTCCCGACCCCACACTGCCCCTGCTGGACTCCCCCCAGGCTGTCCAGCACATCTGAACCCATGCCACCAGCACCAACTGGTGGGACAAGGTCATCATGGGGGAGTGGGGCAATGAAAGCTGGCTGCAGAATCCCCTGAGGTCCGATGCAGGGACACCTGGATGAGGCTGGCCCTCTCCATGGAGAATTGCATAGCCATTGCTATATGGAAACCGTCCACCCTGGACAGCTACCAGTCCATTGGGCAGCAGTTTGGGGTGGATACTTCCACTGTTGGGGCTGTCATGCTAGAGGTAAGCCCTGCGCTGGGCCCTGCCCCAGCCTAGGGGGGAAGGGACAAATGGCACAGGGGACCCCTGAGGGCTGGCGAGGGTGGGGGCCAGACTGGGGGTGGGTAGTCATAGCCAGGGGGGATAACACACGCATGCTGCCGGAGGGGTGCCCCAGGGAGGGTGGGAGGGCCCAGTAGGTAGGGATGGGGAAGAGGGCAGGGATACACCTGCGCGTTCCCAAGAGTGCGCCCGCTCTCATTCCCCTGCAAGTCGGGAGAGCCATCAACGACTGCTGGTGCGGCAGCTCATGCTCACTGGGGACCTGGATGTGCTTGTAAAGGGCTTCGTGGAGGTCGGGTTTCCCCAGCGCATTGGGCGATTGATGACATGCACATCCCCATCAGGGCCCTGGACCACAGCGGCGGCCACTACGTGAACCACAAGGGGTACCACTCAATCGTGCTCCAGGAGGTGGTGGACACGTGGGGGAGGTTCATGGACATTTGCGTGAGCTGGCTGAACAGGGCACGCGACATGCATCCTGCGGAACTCCGTCCTTTTCCGCCAGATGGAGGCTGGAACATTCGTGCCCCGGTGGATTGCGTCTTGGGGGGACCCTTCACGCAGCCCACCATGGCCACGAGTCTGGCCGCAAGGTCCCTGACGGCAGCTGTGGGCAGGCCCAGGGCAGTAGGGCGGCCAGGGCCTTGGGGTCATGGGCTGGGGGGACAGGAGCAGCAGGGGGGGCAGTGGGGGCAGGGGCAGCTGGGGGCTGGTCGGCCAGGCAGGGCCCCATACATTGTGCAGAGCATCCACACCACCTCCCCCGATGTGTCCTGCCACCAGTTCAATTCGGCCTTGTTGAGGGCCAGCTGCCTCTCCACCAGGGTGTTCTGGTGGCAGAGGGTGGCTGTGTAGGCCGCAGACTCGGCCTCACGGCCCCGTCGTCTAGTTAGTTGGATCTGTGGTCGCCGTGCTGTGGGAACTGCAGCTGGTCCGGGCCTGGCTGCTGGGTTCTCTGGCCTGGATGGGGCTGGCAGGCCCTGGGCTCCTCATCCAGCTTGCCCGTCCCTTGGATGGTGCCACTGTAAGACAGAGGATGTGGAGGAAAGGGAGGTCAGTGCTACACCCGGACCATGGGTGCCATAACCCTGGCCCCCCTGAGTGGCTACCCCCACCCCGGATGCACGGGACAGCTGTGTCCCAGGGGATGCCACTGTATGGGCCCCTGCGTGCTCACCATGCTGGCCCCTGGGGCATAGTGCCAGGCCAGTGGCATTATCTGTGGTGGTTCTGCCCCCGCCCCGGAATGGGCTGGTAAGCTGTGGGGGGCTCGGTCATGGCGGGATCCCTGCCTGGGGAGTGGATGGGCTGGCCACAGCAGTGCCACCCAAGGGGCCTTCGGCGTGCTCAGGGGGCTCTCCATGGAGGAGGGAGACGGACGTCATCCACAGGCATGGCCATGGCCCTGGGCCCGACCTGGAATGGGCCATCTGGGGCTGGGGCATCGCAGTGGGGCCTAGGTGTGCCCCCCCCCGGCCTCGGGAATTTGCTGCGGTGTGCACTTCCATGAGGTGGCCTTGAACAGGTTGGGTGATGCCTGACTGGAGGGGGCTTGGCTGCTGGACGATTCCCTGCTGGACAGGGCATCCATGGTGGCAGGGCCCTCCTCCCGCTCTGGTGCAGCAGGGGGCTCGGTTGCAGCTGTCTCCATGGTGATGCAGGGTGGTGAGGCATCTTCTGCAGCCAGGAGGTCCCGCAGCTCCGGTAGAAGTGGCAGCTGGCTGGGGCATGGCTGGATCTGCAGGCGCTGTCTCAGGCCCATGTGTATCCCTGGTGCAGCTCCTTAACTTTACATCAGACTTGCTCAGGTGTCTGGGAGGGTTGCCCTTGGGCAGCCAGGCCCTGGGCGAGGTACATGAACGTGGGGGTATTCCTTCGGTGCTCAGTGGTGTCGCAGAGGACCTCCTCATCACGCCAGAGCCCCAGGAGGTCCTGGAGCTCTGGCTCTGTGCAAGAGGAGGTCCTCCATTTGGGAGCCTGATCAGGGTCCTAGCTGCCCTCATCCAGGTTCCTGGGGCTCCCCGGGTGGTGCGGGGTGCTGGCCATCTGGCCGGCTTGGGGCTCGGTGGGCGATGCAGGGGCTTGGTGGAGTGTGGCAAGCAGCCCTACAGGTGCTGACACCTTCCACATTCTCTGCTTCCTGCCACAGAGTCTCTGGGTCCTTGCAGCTTTATAAGCCACAGGACCCAGAGACCATAGAGCTACGCTGGCATCACCTGGAGCATCTCCACTCTCTGGCATGCCACCACCACAGCGGATTTCTTCTTCCGGAAGAAGCAGTCTGTAAGTGCCTACGCATGCTTCTTCTGGAACATTCTTCAGGAAGAAGTTGCTCTTCCTGATTCCGCAGTGTAGTACAGAATCCTGAAGATGCGGTGCATTTTTCTGGATTCCTTCCAGAAGAGCGTCTTGCAGGTGTAGATGCTCTGTGGATCTTCCAGAAGAAGGCACAGGTCTTCTGGAAGATTGCGCATGTGTAGAAGCAGCCTCCTAGTCTGTCTTATTTCAGTTTGTCTTGAGTCTCTCTTACCCAGTTCCACCAATCAAAGCCCCATCCTTGCATTTTAAAACCATTGGGTTACATGATTCATCTTCCACTTAGTGTCTCCATGTGCGTGTGCTTTGGTTGCTACTGCTATTGTTTTAGTTACCAGGTTTAAATGACTTCTTTACATTTATTTTGAATGAACGGTGGCAGCAATCCCTGATGCGTTAAAAGATTTAGCCCAATCTGTGCATTTAATTAGTATCTTTAATCATAAGATCTCCCAATGCTTTACAAACATTAATGAACTACCATTCACAGTACCCCTCTGAGGTTTGTAAGTATCAGTCCTATTTAATTTAAGAGTAAACAGAGACATATAATTTAATCATCTTGTATGAGGGACCAAAGGAAGTTACTGGCAGAGTCAGCAGTAGAAATGGGAAATCCTGGCTATCATTTCCCTAGTACAATCATTAAACACTCCTTCCTGGTGCTGAGCAGAGTAGTTAGGAATCTCCTTGCAGTAAACATTCATGCTGTTTATCCCCTGAAATTGATGGAAAACTTAGTGTGTGATCTACTACTGGATTTGTCATTTGCAACAAAATTTAGTAACAAGGATTTATTCAAGATTGGTCCTGACTGGACCCTAAGGATGAGGATGTCATTCCTGGAAGGCAAGACTTACACTGTGTGGCATTGTTCCCTCCTTCCCTCTCTCCTACTGTGAGCTTTCACATCAGAAACAGGGTCACAAAGGATCCCACACAATTCTCCCACACTGCAACTTCTTCCAAGTCTAACCGGTAACACTTCACGTCACCTGAGGCCTCATTTTACTGTACTCCATGGGGCATATTTCCCATGGGAGCACAGCAGAGTTGCTCGGGGGGGTCATGGTTGAGTGGCAGAAGATATTTCCACCCTCTTCAAGAACTTACTTGCCAACTCTGCAGGACATGGATGGTAAGAGCCTGGGGCTTTGCCTTGAACAAGGCAGTTTGGAGCATTAGTGCTGGGGATTGAACTCTGAGTGCTTTGAGAGGTACAGTGTTAAATGAAGCACTATGGCAAGAGCACGGACATCATGTATCCTGTTGTATAGTAACTTCCTCTCTCTTTCTCATTGCTGGCAGGCAATTCTGCAGATAGCTGGGCAGCAGCACAGTGCCTGGCATTGGAGGGCACTGTCACTTTCCCTGTGGTAAAGAAAATCCTTTCCCAGATGTTTGATAAGAGCGACGATACCACGGAGGAGCAGGCGTGTCTTCTATTAACTCAGCTAAGTGAAAGCTCAGTAGGTACCATCACTGAGGAGGCAAGACACCACACAGAAAGAGAGGAAGGAGTTGCATGGCTAGGATCGACCCTACCTTCTGGCGGTCTCCCTGGGTGAAATTCACCCCATGCAGAGCTCCTGCACAAGACCTGTGCACACTTAACTCCTTGTCCTGAACCTCTGCAAGAAATGACTGGGCAGAGTCTGTCCTGCTATGCTTTATTTCTTACTTTATTCAAAGCTCTAGCTCAGGTCTTCCCAGGGTATGGCTGCACAGCATGCTCTTTTCAGTGGTGTGGAAACTATGTACACTGCATGCCCTCCCTAAGAGTGAGTATAAATAGCAGTGTGGATGGTGATGCAGAGTCCAGGCAATTAAAGACGCATCTGGACTCTTGTTGGTAAGCTCCTGGATATGCATGCTGCAGGCAATGTACCCGCTAAATTTTTCCATCCATGTGTGGATTTTCCCATCCGCGTGTGGAATAAATTTTTATGTGCACTGAGGCATATGCAAATGTGCACTATCAGAAGAAACAAAAAACCTAGCTATGGTGTCTCTGCTAATCAGCTGGAAGACATTTGAATCTTGCCTGAAGGATTGCACAAGTGCACAGCTTACAGTGAGCACTGCCCACGGAGCTGTCTACTTGCTCAAGCAGTGCCCCTGTCTACACTGATATTTTTAGCAATGTAGTGTCCTGCTGCCTCTCCACTTCTAGAGTCTCTCCACCCAAGGAGCTGCTGGAGTCTTTCTCTGCCACAGTGACAGACTTCAGCAGTGAGGAAAGGGTCTGACAGCTCCATGGTGCTGAGCCTTTCCCTGCTGCCTCCCTGCAGTTTGTGTGTACATTGATGCATAGCTACACACCATAGTGTGGATGGAGCCTGCTTTTCACTGTGGCAGGCAGCTACACACTGGTGCAAGAGTTGTGCAGTGCAGAACATACCCTCAGTCATTTGCAAGCTGGAACACGTGTCTCTTGCTTCTTCATTTAACACAATTTATTATTGGGTAGGAAAATATAGTAAAAATAAAATCAAAGTAAATCAAACTGAAAATCCATTCTTGGTGTTTATCCATCTGTCACTTCCCACAGCAAACTTTTTTGCTGCTTTCATTTCATAGGCCCTAAAAGCTACAAAGATTCATCATTTCCTTCCCCCAGGTTGTCTGTGGGGGACATGATGCTTCCTCTACAAGAAAAGAGATTCTAACAGAGTTCTAACCCTCTTTTGTCCTTCTAAAGAAACCAAAATCCTCTTCTTGTCTGTCCTGATGGTTTCATTTTTTTTTAATTAGGTAATTTTCCTATACAGTGTATCATAAAAACCTCCCTGCTCTGGCTAGCCAAGGGCTTTTCCACCATTTTAGGCAAAATAGAATAAGGCAACATTTCTATAAAATAGTACAGGCAGCCTTGGACCCTTCTGAGCCTGAGCTCTTTCTTTGTGATCATCTAATTATGCCAGTTCGTACTGCACTTGTTTAACCCTGCACTCTTTGTAAGCAACTTCTTCCTCTTCTAGAGCTTGGTTTATTCACTACTGGCAGCCAAACTGAACAGCTGTCAGTGGCGAGACCGGATTTTGGCCTGCAGGGCTCTCTCTCGGATCCGTGGGTGTGTAAGCCAGGTGAGTCTTGCCTCAACACAACCTCCCAAAAAGTGAAGCTGATGCTTTTTCCTCCAACTTGGGACTAATTGCATAAGAAAGGCTTCGCAGTTCTGCACTTGATTACTGCATTAGCACAATGGAGTAGAGATCTAGGTCTGTACTGCACCTAGCCCCATGACAAGGGCTCTTTAGACACCAGGATAATACATCCAGCCATTATTGTATTTTATGCAATTCATTGAATACAAGTGCTGGATTACCAAATTTTATGGACTATTGGATGTCACCATAATCCCCACACACTAGTTCAACCTCCCTACCCGTTGCAGCTCACCACACTCATGCCCAGCTGTGGCTCACCACTCCTGCTTGTCCCCAGCTTCTTTTCTACCCCACGGTCCTGCACCTTCTTCACCCCGTGCTTTGCAGATTCTTCACTACCCTGCACCACCCCACCCCAAGCACCCCAGTTCAAACCCCACACCCTAGTTCAAACCCCACCCCCATTGTGGCTCACCACCCCAGCACTTCTCCAGCTTCTTCTCTACCCCATGCTCCTGCAGCTTCTTCAACCCCGCGCTTCTCAGCTTCACCACCCGCTGCATGCCCAGGCTCAACTCAACCCCTGGCCCCCCCTGCACCCACCTAACCCACCCCAGGCTTAAACCTCCTGCCCCCCTCCCACAGCCCCAACCCACCACCCAAGTCCCCAGTTCATGCGAATTTGGAGGTACACATATCTCGAGGGACTTCTGTATGCTGGACCATCAAATTTTGCTGGATTATCTTCATAAATGGGACTATTTTTGCAAGATGCTGGACCACCAGGATTTCCAGACCATCAAAGGCTGGATTAAAGGAATTTTACTGTATATGTATACAGTCTATTTTCAGGAGCTTAGTCAACGTGCTATTGAGTCTTTTATCCAATGCCTAGGGACTTACGGGATATGCACAGGTTTCAGAATTGGTAAACAAAATGTGTCCACAGTCCCATTCTCCCTGCCTAATTGAGAACAAGACTAATCAACTGCAGAGGGTTATTTTTATGGTAGAACTTAACCAGCAGTTTCTAGTTATCAATCAAAATAAATGCAAGTGCTAAGAAATACTGGGATTTTATTTTGATACAATCACTTTAATGCAAACGTGAGACCTGCAGGGTGATGAGTGCCCACTGATGTCAGTAAGAACTGGACATTCACTGCCTTGTACAACTGAGTTTCAAGTTTAGCACTTGGGTTCTTAGCCGGTATGAAGCTGGATGCACTTGGACATTACTACATGCTTAGGGCTACACCTTAAGACAAGGGTGTGTAAAGTGTTGGGCAGTCCCCCATGGGGGCATGAAATTTCATAAGGAGGGTGCAGCACAATCAGCTGCTGGGTCTCAGGCGCATCCATGTTATGAAAAATGTTGAAATATGTTATTGTTCTTATGTCTGTATTCATATTTATGTACCGATTAACAGCGTTTTTACAGTCTACCTACTTATTTTAATACACATGCCAGAAGGGTTTTTTTGTCATATGAACATAACCAAAGTTTCTGTTGGTTTGGATTACATTATTTGGGTTGGTGGGGCCCTGCTAATTGCAGGAACAAAAAGTGGGGCCTGACATAAAAAGTTGGCTTGTCCCTGCTGTAAGGGTAAGATTTCTAAAGTATTCAATGTTGGCTTAATTTAACTTCCACTGAAATCAAGGGTAAGATTCCCACTGGCTAGAATGAGAACAGTTAGGCCAATATGAGTTCCACTGTTTACTTCAATGATAGCAGAATTAAGCCCATGCCAAGAGTGTTTTAAAATCCCATCCTAAATTAGTGTCTTTGCAATCAAAGCCAATGGTTGATTAATGCTGTAATGAGTCAGCCTCAGCCCTGGTGATGATCTTGTGCATAGGACCTGAAGAACAAACTTGCACAACTGATGTGGAATGATTGGAACTCAGAAGTGCGTCAGGCAGCTGCCATGGCCCTAGGGCATATGAAGCTTGGGAAAGAAGTCCATGACCAGCTCAGGTGAGAGTTAACCACCTCTATGCTATGGTGAAGTGGATATCAGTACGTTGATCACCCAAGTGTTGTGTTCACTTTTGTAATCCATGAAGCCCTATCCAGCAATGTCTGCACTAGTATTGTCTTTGCTAAAAGGTGGTACTTAGTTAAGAACATAAGAACAGCCATATGGGTCAGACCAAAGGTCCATCCAGCCCAGTATCCTGTCTGCCGACAGTGGCCAATGCCGTGTGCCCCAGAGGGAGTGGACGAAACAGGTAATGTTCAAGCAATCTCTCCTGCCATCCATCTCCAGCCTCTGACAAACAGAGGTTAGGGACACTATTCCTTACCTATCTTGGCTAACAGCCATTAATGGACCTAACCTCCATTAATTTATCTAGCTCTTTTTTTAAACCCTGTTATAGTCCTACCCTTCTCAGCCTTCTCTGACAAGGAGTTCCACAGGTTGACTGTGTGCTGTGTGAAGAAGAATTTCCTTTTACTTGTTTCAAAGCTGCTGCCCATTAATTTCATTTGGTGTCCTCTAGTTCAGATATTATGGGAACAAGTAAATAATTTTTCCTTGTTCACTTTCGCCACACCACTCATGATTTTATGTACCTCTGTCATATCCCCTCTTATTCTCCTCTTTTCTAGGATGAAAAGTCCTAGTCTCTTTGATCTATCGTCATTTGGGACCTGTTCCAAACCCCTAATCATTTTAGTTGTCCTTTTCTGAACCTTTTAGACACTAGATTGGCAACAGCCCACTCACTGAGATAGTACAGCATTATGGAATTATGGTGTATTCTGTAATTCTAATTTATGACAGTAACTTTGCTTTCAAATACATATTGTACCTGAAGATTTACTCAGTGTTGCTCAGGTCCTTAATTCAAATAAGTTTTGTTTTTCTTCATTTAAATCATTGTTCTGGTAGGAGATTTGTGGACTTCCTTATTTACAATTACAGCCATAATAATGGCAAGACAATGCTTTGCATGTGTACATCTGTTCTTGATATCATCTAGAAACCCTCATGGCAAAGCGTTTGCTATACTTATGCATCAGATATTTATATTTAAATTTAAACCCACTAACATGGGTTCAGCCTAGGGGTAGGACCCAGTACCGTAGATCTATTAAAATTAATCCATTTACCAACCCACTAGATAACCACAAGAGAATTATGTGATTACCAAGTTGTGGAATGACTAATTCAGTGTCCGAACAGAAAAGTTTGAGACCTCAGGCAATATTGAAAGCCAGAAAAGTCATGAGTCAGCAGCTGAAAAGAGACAGGAATTAGGGGCAAATTTTGTGGAACCACTTACATATATTGTTCAGTTTTGTTAGTTTCTAGATTACAGAATGATGGGCTCTGTCCAGTTTGTATGTGGGTTAGCTTATACATCAATATATCTGTTAAGTATTTACAAGCAGATCTCCTACTCTTAGAGGAGACACTTCCCTGAAGTAAGGAAACTATGAATGTTCACACTGAGCATAACCAATGCTCATCTGGAATCTCCACTTGTAGGGGTTTTTAAGTCTTGGCTTGACAAAGTCCTGGCTGGAATGATTTAGTTGGGATTGGTTCTGCTTTGGGCAGAGGGGCTGGACCTGATGACCTCCTGAGGTCTCTTCAAGCCCTAGGATTCTATGAAGGCTGCTACAGGCCTGGACCTATGTGAGGTGTTTAATATAGGTCTGTTACACAGAGTGGCTACCAGGGTGCTGAGACTCATTACAGTGGGACTAAAGGACTGAGCCTTTTAAAAAAAATGGGCAGTGAACAGGAGAGGAACCAAGTAGAGAGGTCATAAGTCTCAGGGGCTTTGCCTAGTCAGTATCTTCCTCCCATCTTTGTGTCCATCTGTCTAGACCATGCAGATCCCCCCCCGCCCACTCCCCAGCAAGCGTTTATTCAGAACTCCTTTTGTGCTTTCAGGGTGAAGCTGAACAGAGGAGATTGCCGGATGAAGGTGGAAGCTCTCTCATTGATTGCCTGGCTACGCCTTATGACAGCGAAGTTGCTTCCGGGCTTCCTTCAGTGCTTCTCCAATGACTTTGTTGCAGTCCGAAGGGAAGCTTGCATTACAGCTGGAGCACTCAGGATCAAAGATGAGATGGTAAGTGGTGGTTTATGCTGATAAAAGCTCCTGAACACAAAAGAAAAAGAGAGTGTTTCCTTTATTTGTGCCAATTCTAATTTGTGTGTCTCTTGTTCTAGGCAGGATGTACTTATATGCACCACTCACTTTTGATTGTTTCTAACTAACCAGATGACAGGGACTGATCATGTTAAAGACTTAAATTATTGTGTGTTTTGAATATTTCTTCTCATGTGGAGTAAGAAATAAAAACACATCTCCCCAAAATATTGCATGCTGGGAATCTGCTCACCAGTACATAAAAGAGATCTAAAGGACAAGACAATTGTAAAAAAAAACAAAACAAAACAAAACTGCTTTCTCCCACCTCACCCATACAAAACTTCACCCAGAATGTTAATCAAGTTGTTCTTCTATAAGGCTTGGAAAATGTTGATGAACTTTTTTGAATGATAATTTTTTTCAGGGTTGCATTCACTTCTGCAGTCCTGGTTAGAACCAGAAGCATAAACCTGGAAGAGAGACTCTTAGTAGAGTATGTGTGTGCCTTGCTCTAAAATCAAATGCAGGTGATGGCCTTCAGTTGCAAATTTAAAAAAAGGGAAAAATAACCAGACTGGTAATTCTAACACTAACCAGATAGATAAAGGCTGTGCTGCTCCAGGAATTCATTAGAGTCATACTCCAGTTGTGTTGCAGTTAACATTGCTGGTGCTGGATCCCCAGGCTTGAATATTCATGGTGCCTGAGCGCCTCAAGCCCATATAATTTGTTAGCTATGGCAGTGTCTCATGTGGAGGACCATGGGAGCTCATTGGACTAAGTCATTTCCTGTACCTTTTTAAAACATTCATGAGGGCACACTGCTTGCCATCTCTCACGAACACAAACCTGATGTGCCCATACAATACAGCCTCTTTAGAGGGATCTTCTGTCTTTTCTCTGCAAGTCACAATCCCTAACCTGTATAGGACCATGTGTGTATTCTGTCCTGTACTGTACTCATGTGTACCATTAGCCTATTTGCTCTTTGTTTATATTTGGTGTGGGTTACACTCTGCATAATATCACATGTTCATATGTCCTATATAAATAATAAAATATGATGATATTATCTGTTAACAGTTGGATCTTTCCACCTCAGGTGCTAACATGCCTTTTTAAGATGATGCAGACTGACCCCCATTGGAAAATCAAGGCTTTTGCCATCAGAGGTATTGCAGTTGGTTGCTGAAGACCCATTGCCTTAATAAGATTTTTGTTTGTTTGTTTGTGAATGTTCTAATATTTTCACTTCTTAAATTATATTTAAGATTTCAAAATCTGGCACATGTGGACAGAAAATCTATTGAGAATATAAATACTACAGCAGCCTCTTTGAACTAGAATACTAGTCTAACAAAGTTTATAAATTCTGAACCTCTGCTACATGGCCAGAAAATCATAGCTGTTAACATTTTAAATGTAACTACGTTCATGGATTCCATACAGTAGAAAAAGCTCCTTCACTGGTGGATTGGCAAAAGGGGCACAGTGGTACCCCAAACTTCAGTCCATTGAAGTCCCCAAATTCTTTATTAACCACATTTTGGAATTAGGGTCCAGTGCAGCAAATTTGCTTTGCATCCTCCCTCTCTCCCTTCTGTGAAAGTTTTTAAGTGGTTTAGAACATCACAAGACGACTTGGGTAGATCTATTTTGGTTTTTAAAAAAACATTGACTTGAGGATTATTGCAGGCTGAGAATTCTAGACTCTGGATGTGCCATGGCCAGAAAGCACTGATCTAAAAAATTCATCTGAATGACAATATCCTTCATACTTCTATCTCAGCTTTCCTCTGAGGCAGTTTGTCCTAGATCTTCAATGGTATTTAGGCTCCTGACTTCAACTGAAATCAATGGAAGTTAATAGCTTAAATACCTTTAGCTCAAGGCTCAGATCCTCAATGCACACAACATCCTCTCATTACGTCTTGCAAACTTAAGGCAAGTACTACCTCCATTTGATAGATGAGAAAACAGACAAAGAGAGCATATGTGGCTTCCCATTGTTCCAGACACCTCCCAGAAAATAGTGAGGGACAATTGTTTGTGAAAAAAGGTGAATGGTCACCTGTGGGATTCCTCAAAGTTCTATTCTCTATATCTCTATCTATCCTCTCCTATTTTTTCATCATTACGTGAAGCCAGCAGGGGAATGGGGGGAGCACAAGGATCTATTGTCTCATATCTCAAATGCCAACAGTACACAGAGAGAACTCTGCTTTACATCTGCTTTACTTTGACACAAATAGCCCCAATTATCTGAGTTCCTGCCTAAAAGGCTGCTGGCTGAAGCTGAACCCAGGCAACACAAAGGTGATATTGTAAGGACGAAGGAAACATTTTGAAGAGTTAGTATCTCACCTCCCTCTATTGAGGTGTCTGCCTCCAAATCATCCAATTGTTTTGCACCATCAGGCTCCTTACTAATGCTGGAGGTTCAAAGAGCTACAGCTGAAGAATAAAAGCACCCTTCCTTTGTCTCAGCCTAGTTCACAGATTTCACCCAATCCTTTGGCCATGATGATCCACACACATTTGAGATTTCTGGTGCAGACTGGATTTGCTGCAGGTCACTAGAGTTGGATACAAGCTGTGTTCACCAACTTTACATTTTTGTGTAAATTAAATTAATTTTCAAAGCAGCAGATTCTCTAAGTCTAGCTGTCAAACACACATCATCCTGGGGCAATGGCAGCTGACAGGACAAGAGAGACAAGAGCAGTAGCAGTTCCTGCAAGAAAACTTGTATTTCCAGGCTGAAACAGAGTCCCTTCTTTATGTGGGCCCACTAGCATGTAAAGTTGCGAGGGAAAAAAAATGTACAGTCCTTCAAACCAGAGCAAACAGTTCCAGGGTAACTTCAGGTTTCTCCATAGGCTTGCAGTTACCAGGACATGTACAGCTGTGTCCCCTAGGTAGTGACCCTACTTACCATACTGCCTCATGTGCCTCACTGTATTGAATGTATTAATCCTCAAAACACAGACAGGGAGAGGCTAACTGACTTGCCCAAAGTTACACACACAGTCTGTTGCAGAGCAAGTAATTGAACCCAAATCTCCAGCTAGTGTCCTAACTACTGGGCAATCCTTCCTTTCTGGAGAATACCTAACACAGCTATGCTGTTATAGTTTCATTAAATGCAGTTTTTAGGCACTGAGGGTGCTGAGCCTTTTGCCTACTATACTCGATATCAAAGTGGTATATTTACATGTCCCCAAACATCTCATCTTTTAGTATTTCTGCAGCCTATTATTTACATCCTGTACTACTTTATTAGGGCTTCTTCCCCAATATGGAGTCACTCAATAAAATTAGAAAGCAACATATGTAGTACACATTTCAAATGTTACTTTCACCACCCTCTTATAGATTTTGATGCTGTAAGAAGTGAACAAATCAAACCATGACTAGATTTCTAAAAAGAATAGAATAATGGTATGATGTGACAGTATCTGTAGAAGGGTATAAAAAGGCTAAAACAGGTGTAATCAGTTTCCGTACTTGAGGAGGTAAGCTGAGTGATACAAAGAGTAGCAAAGAGACTCTACCTCTTGCCCTCTCTCAAACAACATGCACAATTGACAAAGCATTTGGAGGGCTTTTTTTAAAACTTTGTCTGTAGCACGAGATATTAGTGACTTGCTGGCGGTTTCTAAAATCTGCGTTCCTAAGGCTAGGTCTACACTGAAAAGGAAGGTCAAAGTAGGATACACAACTCCGGCTCTGTTAATTGTGAAGCTAGAGTTGACATACCTTAATTTGAGGTTCCGCACAGTCTCCACTATGGGAAGTTGACGGGAGCAAACACTCCTATCTACTTCTCTTGCTCCTTGTGAGGAGCAGGAGTACCAGCATCGATTGGGGCACCCTCCGAGTTCGATTTAACATGTTCCTACCAGATGCACTAAATCGAATTCTAAATCAAAGAGTGGCCTTTGGAATCCCTATAAACAGAAAGAAGCACATCAGTTAACACAAACAAACCTGCATAAAAAATTCTAACAAAGAAAAGCACTCCTGTTTTCTCCTTTTCTGTCAGCGCTGGGCCAAATAGGTGATGTGACCCCTCAGCTGAAACATCATCTCCTTTGGGCTCTTCACCATGAGGAAAAACCGAGAGTACGAAGGGAGGCCTGTCGTAGCATCGTCACCCTCCAGCTGAAGGATGAAAGCGTTCGGGCCATCTTAATGGAGCGCTTGATTCTGGAGCCAGATGAAATGGTCAGAGAGTAAGTAGCTAGGCTCCAAAAGGAAAACATGATCAAGGCAAAAAAACAAAAAACAAACCTCTTTTGTTATGGTGTTGTCAGTGGATATTCCCCAGACTTCTGAGAATGTGCAATGTACCCACCTTCTTTCTAAGGGATGCTTTCTTACCTAATAAAACACTACATGCCCACAAAGTAGCTGGGATGGTACAATATATAGTCTTTAGAAACCCTTTAAGATAATTAATTTGGTCACCCACGCATTAATCCTTCTCCTCCCGTCTCCAAACATCTACCTTTCAAAGCAGCTGATGTTTGCCAACTAGGATTGGGAAGATGAAAGGAGACAAGTATTCTGTCACACCACTATTCCAACACCCTGCACCCACTACAGGGAGCTCTTCAAATCAATATCAACTGAGATTTCCGAAAACAGTTCCATGGGTATCAGCATTAATCTCTCCTCTCACTCAGCTTTTCCAGCCCTCTCCACGCTTGTGTTGAATGCCTAAGTCTCAGTCTACACTAGGGAGTTAAGTTGGTTGCAGATATGCAATTCTAGCTACGGAAATTGTGTAGCTAGAATTGACTTATCTGCAATCAATTCACCTGGCCATCTACACAGAGGGAGGTCAATGGGATAAACTCTCCCCTCGACCTCCCTTAGTCCTCATGATATCAAGGAGTACAAGAGTTGACTGCTGACCCCAGAGGGTTTGATTGTGCGCATTGCTACCAGGCACGTAAAATCAAACTCTGGAAGATCAACTCTAACTGGGTTGATCTTCCTGGTAGTGTAGAAATACCTTAAGTTAGGAAGGACTGGGCAGACTTTCCCGTTGAACGTAACTTCTCAAGGGAGTCAGAATATAAATATCCCAATTCCATGATTTTTGAACTATGATGTACAAAGTCCTTGCTGATTGTTTGGGAGAGCTGGTAAATCATATGGTGACAACTACTGTCTTTATCTGACTCTACATGAAGTAAAAAAAGATTTTACCAATATTGTTCTTTTTCCATATAAGTGAGTGTCACAGTAGTCACTGATGTGTTCTAAGGTCCCAAACAGGAAATGCAACTTCATAGAAAAATCTCTCTATTAAGTGGTGCCCTGTGCTATGGTAAACATTGGAGGCTTCTTGCCTTACTTGGAATTTGGGCATCACACCTCTTTTCTGGTGAAAGATTCTATCAGATCATTAAAAACCAGGGTCTTATCTGATCTTATTGATGTTGATTTTATGTTGGTGTGGCTCTGTTGGCTCTGATAGTTACACCATACTTTACCAATGTAACTGAGATCAGGGCTACAAGTGGTCAAGATCATCCGTTTTAATTCTCATCTGAAAGTGTGGCCCAGCATCACATCACAACTTGCTATGGTACTGGTCCAGGACCAATGCAAAGAGGAAAGAAAATCCTTAAATATCTTTGATAAATCACATTTTAACTACATTGTGTACAGTATTGTGTTGCTAACGCTGCTTCTAGCAGTACCTGACGAAGTTATCTCACCTACTTGCTCCCCTCTCTCATTTGCTATCTCTATACAATTCTGTACTTGCTCTCCCAGACCAACTGGTGGGTCAACCCATGCCCATGTGGGAACACCTTCCCTTCCTTCAGCAGCTCACCGTTGCTGGTTGCCCTTCACAAATATACACTGGCAAACTAGAGAAGGCAGCACAGAGTGGAGGACTTGGCTGGGTCCTACTAAGCACATTAACTTCATTGCTTTTTGTGGCTCTTGCTTTTCCTTCAAGATTCTGCATAGGTAACAAGTCCTTTATCGCTTCTCTTTAGGGAAATGAATAAAGCTGTGAAGGCTCTCAATTTTCAACCTACAGACGAACAGGAAATGATTCAGAAGATCAAGAATGAGGTGAAGAGACATTGAGGGCTCAGCTCATAAAGGAAATGTAGTCTGGGCTTCGGGTTGGAAGATAAGGGAATAATATAATTTTGTATTTGGATGTGGTAAGGAGGCAACTGATCTCTACCCTATACCACAAAGCTAATCCATCTGAGGGTAAGAAGTGTCACCATTCCACCTGGAGGATGGACGTTCCAAGAGATAGTGAATGACATCACTTAGGTGGTGGTGGGGAATAGGATCAAGTGTGTCCCTGCCTCTGCAGCTCAAAACTGCATGGGCCTTTTTTGTTACCATGTCACATCACAGACTTGGATTAATTTACTGCCAGCTTCTCAGAATTGGAATATTAAATGTTGCTTCAAGGAGGAGTCAGCACAGAGAGGTCTCTGTCCCAGGTGCAAGTGATCACTCAAACTAACTGCACGGTACAGCAGAGGCTCTCACATTCTATCCAATGTTAGGATCAACTACGTTCAGAAAGAATGGAATACACAAATATTTTTTGTTTTCCCCACTTAAAATAATGCTTTCTCCTAGTTACATGTAGTTCAGCATATATTCAGGGCCCTGCATAATAAGTGGCTTTAAGGCATCATTCCATCTTTTCATCCTGTATTCCAGGGCTGCAGCCCCCTCACTTACCATCCAGACTCACACAAATCTGAGGACTGTAGTATTGTCACAGCAACCCAGAGCATCAGTCAGGCACCTGACAGTTGGGGTGGAGCTATGTCCCCATCCTTTTGAAAGCTATGCTGCAGCAGCTCTGCCTTGCCCTTTTCTGAGATGCCCCATGTGCATGGCCAGTTTTTCATATCCCTGCCTTACCAAAGGGGCAGTACAGACATAGCTTTAGCATATCACAGTTTAGCAGTGTCACTTAAGAAATGCCAGTGTGCATACTCTGTAATCCCCTACCACTGTCTAACAGTTGTTCCTTCCTCAGATCCTTCTGACAAGCTGTACAAAGCAGCTGTGCTGTGGCAATACATTTTTTTCATAGTGAAAAATCAAGGACTGATTTTTTCCTGAAATACCCTGAAATTAGTAAGAATGACAGCAGTGTGTTTTAGTTTTTATATTAAGTTTTAAATGGATGTTCTTAATTTAATCTGGAGCTGTTGCAGAAATTCCAGACTGCTCCCTGCCCCAGAACACCACAAAAACCAAAAGCCATGCTGCAAAACTTGCATCTAGTTTCATGTGCAATATATAGAGCCTTTCATTTTAGCTTTTCCGTTCAGACAAGCAAAAAAATCTTGTGCAGATTTGCCTTGGAGGCCATGGCAGTTATACCAGTACCCTGTCCCACAGTGTTTAAACTGCTTTTTTAAAATGAGAAGCTGAGTTTCTGTATGTACAAAAAAAATACAGTACTCAGTTTCACAAAAGACACTGGTAACTGGAACTACCACACATGCTCTCATATAAGGTGCTGGCTGCACAATTTAATGAAAATAACCCTGCAATATTTAATAGTCCAGCCAAAAATATACTTTCCCACCCCTTTCCCATGATGATTAACAACAGAAAACTAACTACTATTTACCTGTCCCCAGCAATTGCTCATGCCACTCAAATCAAATTTTGCAATTAAGAATTTGAAGATTTATCCTCAGAGTAATTGGTCTTATATTCCACAATTTTTACCCAGATTTCCAGACTAAGCCAAAAGGATTTGGTGACCCAGAAACTGATGAAACTTGAAGAGATTCTAGACCACTTGTGGCAGGAAGCCAATCGAATATATCATGCAAAGGAGCAGTGCAGCTCTGCCCCCAAAGATATAATGAAGAACATCACGGCTGTCCTTGGATCCACTTTCTCTGGTAACGTGTGCATGGGTTAGAAGAGATGTATTACATAGACCACTGAGTTTTGGAAGGGATCATACCAGACTTTTGAGTTATTTATTCAGTAGAAGGAGACTAAATAATTCAATAGTTCTAACAGATACTGAATATCATTCAAAGGCAGGGAGAGTTGCATATGCAAAGGATGTAAATCACGATTTCAGCTAAGAAACCATCTGGGCCGCTATCTACCTTGCACTGCTTGGCTTAAAAGGGCAGGAGCCAGTCTGTACAGAATTCCCTTGCATAGGGGAAGCTCTTTATCACCTCTGAGCTATACTACGCTATCTGCTCCCCACAATTGTACCCTGGTGTGACAGGGGATGCCAGGGCACATCCTTGCCATGACCAGAGAACAGCACTCTACATTGGCATAAAGTCAGTCTTGGAGCTTGGCCCAGGGGTGCAAGTAGCCACATTTCACCTGCTAGTCTAACTTCCTTGTGGCCAAGGATTACATATCTTCAGCAGATGTCATCCAGCTATTGTGTTCAGAGTTACTACATGGACACTTGGAGCTTAAAACCTAGGCTGAAGATCTACAGCTGTTGCTTTACCCACTGGTGCAAGAACACTGACTTCCTACTGAAACCTGCCAGTGCAGTGTTGGATACAACACATACAGAAGCACTTCTCAGTCAGAGTAGAGTGTGCTGAGTAGGAGTCAGGTTTGTGGAGGGGCAACTGCCAGTGTCATTAGGAAGGCAGACTTGAGTCATCCCTATGAATGTCTTCCTCGAAAAAGAAAGTTAGTGCTAGTGAGGCTTCTTCTTGGCCCCATTTTCAGAAGCTACAACAGAATCCAGATATGTCAAGAGAGTTTCCTTACTCAGATCTCAGTATTGCAGAGTAGGTGAGTTTGAGGACTGGAGCAAGGTTGACTGTGTAGGCAGGGAATGACGACAGGGATCAGGGCATCTGATAAAAGCCAAATGCTTTCCTACAGTGGAGACAAACTCAAAGTAGTACAGTTTTCATGGTGCAACAAGGCAGGTTCCTTTCTCTAAGCCAATGATTCTTTCCCCTGCACTGATTGTATTAGGCTTGCCATTATAGTGCTGGCCATAAGATCAAAAGTACCCAGAAACCTATCAGTCAGAGAAAACCAACACTCTCAATTATAAGATCTCAGCATGGCAGGGAAGGAAGGCAAACAAGGAGATTTAGGTAAATGGGGATGTCCCTGTGCTCTGAATTACTCCAATACAATACCAGCATTATAGTATAAATATAGAAGCATGTGTGTGTGGAGATACACATCTCACAGAGCTAGAAGGGACCTCGGGAGGTCATTCAATTCAGTCCCCTGCCCTCTTGGCAGGACCAAGCACCATTTTTTTTTTCCACCGCACCCCACATCCCTAAATGGGCCCCTCAAGGGCTGAGCTCACATCCCTGGGTTTAGCAGGCCAGTGCTCAAACCACTAAGCTATCCAAATTTGGCCTAGTCTTTGTAGTTATAGTCTTAATTTGTCATAATTTTATGATCAACACAACAAATAAGCATGTTCTAGGTATTTACATTAATGCTTATGCGAAAATGTTTTAACCAATTCACCCTACCATAAGAAGTTTAGGAACTGTCTAGGACTTTCCGCCTCACATTTGAGGCAATAAGAAGCGTTATCAGGATTCAAAATACTTAAAACACTTCATCGCCACAAAGAATTAATTTTTGTCAATTCAAAAATCCAATATGCTATTAGCTCCTGTAAAAGTTTTGAGCTCCTCCTGGTGTTGCAGCAGCTATTAACTCCATTATTTCCAATCTTACATGATCAGCTGTGATAATACTAGTGGGTGAACAACTTCCCCACTCTTATTGAGGGGTAGTGGTTGTGGAGAAAACGTTCACATTTCTCTCCAAAACAGAAAAATGAGATACCAGGAACAAGGGTGTTACATTTCAAATTTCTAAGGTTTTACAGATAACACAAACAAGAAGTTGATAGTATGTTAATGTTACCTTGAGATGTGAAAAAAATTTAAGGTTACCAGCTTGTGCACATTCAGTATAGGCTACGACTCAACTGGAGAAATTCAGAAGTCCTATGTTATGTCATAATGAATGCATAAGTCTATCAGTAGATGTAGATGAGGCTGTGAGTGCAACTGAGGCGTAAAAATGCGTATAGAATCTTGCAGGTCTAAGAGCCCCCATCCCACTGGGTAGAAACAATGTGTTGGGCAGAGGGAGAGGGCGGGAACATAGCCCCAAATTTTTGCCAGGCCCCACTCAGTCACCTGTTGTTGCTAGACCTCTTCCTGGCATGAGAAGTGCTAAAGCCAGCAAGCTGGGAGTGGCACCCAAGCAGAGACCTAGGGACAAACAGCTGGGAGCTGAAAGGAGAGGCTGTTTGCCACGGCCTCTCCATATGGAACACCTGGGAGCTTCAGGGAGGGGTGTGACTCAAGTTGTTAGGTGGGCACACGAACCTTTACATTGTGCCTCCCACTCATACAACGGACCATTGTCTCTAGCAGAAGCTCCTAGCCCTACAAACCCACCACAGAATCCCTGAGCTTCCCACCCCCCCCAACCCTCCTCCCCAAGTCTGGTGGATGGAGAACAGAGGCTCCATGAGAAGCACTTTACTGTTTGGCTGACCAGCTATAAATGCCTGGTATCATAGGCTGCTGCACCTTTTATTTTAGAAGAACAAGAACATATAAAAGTAACATCCAGAGGGTCTTGCAGATGCATTAATAAGACAAGGAAAAGAAAAATTTAATTCTGTACTATTGTAGATGGGCTATATATCTACTTCTTGTGTACATATCCTTTAATCTGTCTACCCAGGTCAAAGCTGTTCGAATAGAAGGGATTCTAAGATCTGCAACCCTGATTCAAATTTACCAGTAAGGGTAAGGTAGCAAACAGAGTTTTTCTAAACAATGTATTTATTTTTATCATAATTCAACAGTTACATAGGCACCAGGGGTTTCTTGGTAACGAGCAGACCCTTTTCAAACAAAAAGGTAGCTAAGGAGACCTTATCATCCAAGGTATCACATGGAAGGGTGTTCACACAGACATACTTTGGATATGAAGAAAGCAGAAATTCAATACCGTCCATAAACTCAGGATCAATCTCAAAGTACTTGGGTTCCTCCTTGTGGTACACTCTTGAGTTTTCTGTTGTGTAATATAGCAGCACACTATTCCCTTCATTACACAACCTCATGATGCCATGACGGAGCAGCCGTACCTGAGTCTCTTTCTTTATTGGTATTTCAATATCACGTACATCTCCGTCTTCCCACCTGGCTGGAACACCATGTATACTCAGTGCCCTTTCATGTTCAGTTAGCATGGGAGGGAGGCAGTCATGAAGAAACAACTTCGCTTTCTGATCCACTGCAGCATCAATTGGTGCATAGTCCACCACTTTCTTTATTAAATTCTGTACTCTCTCTATAAAGGCATCTCGGCGAGAATCAACCACATCTGAGTTCAGGACCCCCATATAGTCTAGGTAATCTATAGGGAGCCCTTGTCTGTACTCCACATCCTCCTCTATAGCCATCTGCAAAGCTGCTGGGAGCAGTTTCTCCAGCAGATCTCCCCAGGCGTTCCTCTGATATGAAGAAACAGTTATGTGGAGTGAGTGTGCATCAGGAAGACAGTCCCCCTGATGGATAAACCCACGGGGGAAATAAAGCAAGTCCCCAGCTTGAAGTATTGTCTCCAGAATGGGCTCTCCAATCTCCTCCTGAGCAAAGTTACAGCTCGACAACTGGGGCAACACTTCTGTATCATCCCTAGGACCATACACCCGCCAGTGCTTCTTCCCTTCAAGCTGGATCACAAAAGCTTCAATGTCATCGTAGTGTGGAGCAAAGCCCTGGGTGCCTGCAGGTGTAAGATAAGTGTTTGCTCCAGCCATGCTCCCAAACTGCTCCTGTAGGATGGAGAGGAAGTGCCACACAGTGGTGGAGAATGCCTGTGGGTTCAACATCCGCAGGGAACAGCCATTCTTGTAGAAATCCCACACGACAGCAGGCAGAGCCCTGCCATTTGGATTGTGGGTCTCCCTCTTCCCATCCACATAACTTGTTACATCCAAGTTGACCCCAAACTGGACATCATTGTCCCGCAGTATTGCATCAAAGGTGGACGTGGAGAAGAGACCCTGGTAGTACGCTGGGTTGTGTCTCTGGATCAGGAGGGGTTTCCTTTCCCAGTTCTGCTCAAAGAATCGCTGTGGGGAGATGGGTGCAATCAGCCACTCAAACAGCTTAGCTGCCCGCTGCCTACTGTGCTGGATCTGGTCTAGCTCCTGGAGAAGGTCACGCAGAGAGGGGCCAGTGATGGGCTCCTGGGACCCTGGGCTGCTGCCCCCTCTCTCTGTTATCCCCCCTGCCAGCTTCGGGCTCGGGATTCCCGGCAGCCCCGAAGTCTGGCTCTGCAAGGGGGACAAATACCTTTCTCTCTGCTTCCCTTTCTGCTGCCTTCCCGGCTTCCCTCCTGCTGCGCTCAGGGCAGAGCGGGGGGCTCCGAGCTGCTCCTTGCCGGGCCCGGTTGGAACCGGACCATCCCCGGACACCGCCCTGTTGCTCGGCGTGAGCCGCTTCTTTATGCGCCTGCTCCTTTTGGCGACCGGGAGTCCGCCGGCCCTGCGCCCCGCAGCGGAGCGATAGACCCAGAGCGCGGAGACACGTGCGTCGCCCTCCATGCTGCAGCGGCGGCGGCAACGCGAGAGAGAACGCTACCATCAAGGGGTTGCTCGCCCTGGAGTACGGAGCATGCGCAGCAAACGTTGCTGCCCTGACCTTCATCCGGTGTGCGCCCCGCTGCCCTATCTGTACGCGCCTTGTGAGTGCTCCAGGGGCGGGGTGTGGCCAGGGCCAGAAATGAACCAGTCCGGCGGGGCGGGGGCTGCAGGGGAGAAATCAGGCGGGCGGGGGGCAGGCGCTGGCGGGTGGGGTTTGCAGTTTGCAGTCCAACCTCCGGAAGAGACAAAGGGCATAACAGTTCCCCAGGGAGTGTCGCCCCCCGCCAGGTGCGCACAGCCTGGGTGGGGGCAAAGAGGGGGTTTATGTCCCCGCTCGGGTCCACACCCGTCTCTCCAGGGCAGTTGCCTGCTTGATCTTAAAGCGGCAGCTGCGCTAAAGCCCTGTCTCTCCCTGCCAGCCCCCAGCCTCCCTCTGCGCTGGGAGCTGCCCACAGCAGTGGGTCATCAGTTCACACTTGATCTCGGAACAAAAAAGCAGTCCAGTAGCACTTTAAAGACTAACAAAGTAATTTATTAGGTGATGAGCTTTCGTGGGACAGACCCACTTTTTCAGATCATAGCCATACCAGAACAGGCTCAATATTTAAGGCACAGAGAACCAAAAACAGTAATCAAGGTTGACAAATCAGAAAAATATTATCAAATATTGGTCTCAGAAGTCTCTTAGCAGTTCTTTCCAGTTCTCATTGTCTGAGCACTCCCTGTGAGTCCCTGCCCTGCACTCCTCTCCTTGTAACCCATTCTGTGGAAGTTTTGCTTCTTTACAAATATAACCTCAGAGGCACTGAGACCACATACAAGGGAGAGTCAAGGGTCTGCTCCACAGACTTAGCTGGGGGGCAATTGGCTCTTAGCTTGTGTGGTAGCACACAGGGCTTTACTCCTAAGATTACAGGTTCAATACTTTGTGTTGCTGATCCAGGTCTGTTGGCCTTTGGCAAATGTTATTTTTATTAGTTTTATTATTTTGCAACCAAACCCACCTCTCACCTGGGAGTTTGAATGAGTGGTATGGGAGTGCAGGGGTCTCAGCTTGCGAGGGTGGGGGCTAGGGTTCCCTAAAAGCTGAGCCCTACGGCAGATGCACAGGAGAGTTTCAGGTCCTGGCATAGTGCCCACATCTTCTCACAGCTGACAGCATGTGTTTTGAGTGGTGGTGTATAGGTATGTATGGCATGGTGCACATAACAAAATTTATTCTGGATATGCATGGAAAATATTATCGGGAACATTGGTGAGGGCCACTTGCTTTCAGACAGCTCCCAGCACCATAGTTTATCACTATCTACTACCGCTTTTTAAAACCTAGCTAATTTATTTTGCCTTAGTCAGTTGAGGAAAGTACAATTAATTGAGAACTTTCATTGGGGGGCTATTCTATAAGCTGAGCATTTGGTTTCTTCTGCTCTGCTGGCTGTGCTCACTTTTGGTAAACCTACTTTTACAAGATGTAGTTAACATGGAGAGATTTGCAAGTCAGGCAGTGAAAGTGATTAGAGGCCCTCAAATTTCATGTGTGAAAAGAAACTGAACAGATTGGGACTTCATCGTGCTGCCAGTAGACGATGTCCCATAGAAACTGAAGGATTGCCACACTTCTGGTTCTCACCCTTCTCTATTCACCCCAGTTGCCCCCACCCACACTCTAACAGTGCCCTCCCCTTCCCCCAGTGACAGGGCCCCCAGACCTTCCCACTGTAACAATGCTCTGCCCCATTTTTATATAGAGACCAAATACAATTCCCAGTGCCAAAACTAGGTAATTTTGCACCTGAGGCAAGAATATAAAATTGCACCCCCTCATATATCCATAGTAGTTATTTCATAGAAAAAGGGAAAATACATAAATAACAACAACAACACACTGCTTGCTCTGTCTGGTTTCACCAGGCTCACTGGTGGGGTGGAAAATGGGCTGTTTGTGGTGGACCCACTATGCCCCTGTTTCTCCTGCCTCAGCAAGGCCCATGCCCCCTAGCATCTGCTCGGGGGTGGCTCTGGTGGGGATGCAAAGGAAACGGGGGAGGACGGTGGGTGGGTCGGTGTGCTGACGGTACTGGGTGCAGATCCAAGATAGTGATGTGGAAGGTGGTGCAGTGTGTCGGGCCAAGGGTGTGTGTGAAGGTGCTGGTAGTGCTGTGTGGAAGCAGTGTGTGTGTGTGTGTGTGTGTGTGCGCATGTGTGTAAATGTAGATTGTGTAGGATGGTGCTATGCCTTTGGGCTGTATACATGTGTGTGTAGATAATGCTGGCATTATGTATTGGGAAAGGATGTGTGGAAACAGTGAAGTGTGTACAGGCAGGGTGTAAATGGTGATGGTGGTGTACTGAGAGGCAAGTGTACGTGGGTGCTGGTGGCCTGCCGTGTGCAGGTACAGGGTGTGTGAAGGTGGGGCACTGCAGAGGGGCAGAGTATGTGGAAATGGGGGAGTGAGCAGGGGCAGAGTGTGCGGAAGTGGGGTGATGGGCAGGGGTGGGGTCTGCTGGTGGCACTGTGTGTCAGCAGAGGTGTGGAGTGGTGCTGTGTGGAGGGGCATTTTGTGCGTGTGTGTGTAAGCACTACTAATGCTGTGTACAGGATGTGCTGGTGGCAGTGGGACTGTGTGCAGGTGCAGGGGTGAGTGTGTTGCTGTGCACAGAGGCATGTGTGGATGTGCACCACCAGTAGACAGACATGCTGCCAGCTGAGGGTGGATGTGGGCGCTCTGCTAATCACTTGGGTGGCACCTGAATCTCTCCTAGATGGAGGCCTAAGTGGTCAGTTGCCAGGGAAGGCTGAGGTGCTGAGGGGAGTTTGCAGGTTTTTTGGCCTCTGTAGGGCCAAATGGGAGAAGGTAATGGCCTCCTGTCCCTTCTGACCTTTGTGTCTACTCCCAGCACCTACCCACTGCCACGGTGCTGCTCTGCCTGGGCTCCACCCCCACCACCCCCGTGTCCAGTGTGGGTGTAAGGGAGCAGAACCCAGGGCTCCTGGTCTGCTGGCAGCCAGGCTGGTTTCATTTACTGCCCACCCTGCACTCCCTGGGGGGAACAGGCCCAGTGGGGAGGCCATGGTATATGAAAAGTGCCTGCTGGAGGAATCTCTCTTGTAGTGGGTAGGAGAGCTACAGGAGAAGGTGGCTGGACTGAGAAGCATCCAGGTCCATGATAAATTCCTGGAGAGTACTCATGTTGAGAGTCTGAGTTAGGATAGAAGTGGTGAAAGAAGAAGGGTGACGTTAGGTTAGAGGTCTACTACAGACCATCTAGCCAGGCAGAAGAGGTGGATTAGGCTTTTTTAAACAGCTAAAAATGTAAGCCAAGATGCAGGAATTGGTATTCATGGGGGACTTCAGCTATCCAGATGTATGCTGGGAAAGTAACACAGCAGGACACTGATTATCTAAGAAATGTTTGAACTGCATTGGAGATAACTTTGAGTTTCAGAAGGTTGAGAAAGTTACTATGGAGAACGCTGTTCTAGACTGGATTTTAACAAATAGAGAGAAATTGGTTGAGAATTTAAAAGAAGTGGATTAAAGTGTGAAAAGCCCCCCGGTCCAAGGAGATGTGCACACACAGCAAAATCCGACATGGTGAACCCTCTCTGTCAGAATTTACTATCTCTGTGACAGAGTAATCACCCCATCTGTGTGGATGAGCTCAGTGTGTGCTGCTACTGGTGGCAAATTCTTACAGGCTGCATTTTCAAGTTGGGTTGCTCAGCTTCCCAGCTAATTGCCCTTAGGCTCCTGCTAACGGTCTGGAGACCCTCAGGAGCTGGGTAGCAGATCGTACCCAGGAACCTGCCAGGCTGGTAGAAAAAGCTCTGGGGGCCCCTGGGTGTGTGGGTGGCTGTGTTTTGACTTTCAAGCAGTCACGTGAAAGGCCAGGGATGTGACTGGCCCCAGGTTAGCCTCTGACTGTAATCAGGGCGCGGAACCAGCCCGGGTAAGTGTGTGTGAAACCTGGCAAGACCGGCTCCTCTACCCTGAGCGACTTTCAGGGTGGGGACAGATGCTGCATGGAAGTCCTACTCCATTACCCCTTGTTAGTGCTAGCTCTAGTGTTAAGGCTTGCACCATTGTCACACATTAAAATGATTAAACTAATACATGTGAGCATATTTACATTGGTCCTAAAATAGCCTACGAGATTTGTATAAACACACTTTCTGAAATACGTGGACTTGTCCTGCAAGGCAATGCCTTTTTGGTGAGACTCCATGAGGTGTGGAGCGGGGGAGAGTTTTCCTGTGGCAGGAAGTGGGAGGATGCTTGGAATGTGACATCATGTCCTGATCCCTGAATCCACCTTCAGCCTCCACAGCACAAGGTCCATTCCTTGGCCTTGTAGTTTATATTGCTACCTGAAAATCTGAAAAAGTAGGTCTTACCCAGGAAAGCTCATTACCTAATAGATAATTTTTTTAGTCTTTAAGGTGCTATAGGAGTGCTTGATTTTTGATTGCTAACCAGGAGCTGTTGTGGTGCCAGTTCTGTACTGTGCAAGGAGAACTGGATTGAGATTTCTTCTCTTCCAACTCACATCACAGAGGCCACCAAACAGAAGTCATATGCTAACGTCACTGACAGCAGATGCTAGTTGCTACTAATCTGAACTAGCTTTCTCTGGGGCTCTGCGTCCTTGGCATGTATTAAACCAGTGACCCATCCATCCTCCCCAGTTCACTGGTAATGTGATTAGATGGTAGTCCCAGGACAATTCTAGCTCAGATTTCCAGTGATATATATTAAGGACTGTGCAATATTGCCAATGAAACGTGAACTGCAGAAATGAGGGTTTTCACAATTTGTTTCAAATTCACAAAACTTTCATTTCACAAAGTACCTTAACCTTGTGCCTTTTTGTTCAAAGACCAGATCTGTCTTGAATGCAAATGGATTTATTGTTAAGGAAAAAAAAACATTTTTTTTTTAAATTGAATTTTATTTCTGGGAAAGATCCATGTTCATGAACAGTGATGAGAAAGTAGCTGTTTGGTGCAAAGGCAGAAAATTAGGGAACGGTAGTGGCAGAGAGATGTTCCAATATTATTTTTTTAAGCAAAGCAATGAAGTAGAAGGCCAGAATGGAACACCAGCTCATCCAGTCTCACCTGTATACTACAGGTCAGGTACGAAGCCAGTAACCAGAACCAGATCAAAGTACTAAAGTCCTCAGGAAACTAAACTACTGTCTGCTGTAGGCAGAGAACAGGAGGGACCACGGAGCATCAATGCCTGAAGCCCCTGCAATGGCAGGGAATTGATACATAAGATAATCCTACAAAGTGACCTGTGCTCAGTGCTGCAGAGGAAAGAGATTAGTTGAAAACGATCAGCCTGTGAGGCATGACTAATTCCATGTACACTAAGCCTAAGGGGTGTTCAGGAAATACCCACCATTGCTGTAGATTTAGAGTCTTTGCATGAATTTTACTGCTTTCCCTGAAATCTTAAGTTTTCACTGAAGAAAATTACATTTCTAGTTATACTAACTGTGAAGAAAACTTGAATCCTCTAACTTGAGGCACTATTATTTTGTTGATTAGAGGAAGCAGGCCAAAACATTATCACTAAAGGCCACATCTTATTCTGTGCATAACTAATTTAAACAGGGATTCTGCACATGGGTTAAAGGAACAGCATTCCTTTGCTGGGCTGCTGCAGGTAGGCAATCCATGAGTATTGCAAGTGCTACACATGGGACTGGAAGTAAACAGTAAATTTGCAATTTTGCAGTCATATATGCACTCTTTGTGCTTCCTTGTTCTGTACTCAAGAAACCTTCCACACTACCACAGAAGGCATTCCCACAAAGTTTGGATTTACTGCTGAGCAAGGAATGGAAGCAGTGCTATGTAACTTAGGTGACCAGATGTGGTGTGAATTAGTAAATGATTATGGTGGTCAGTTCATGAACAAGCCATAAACTAACATTTCTTTGTACCAACAATTGCATCAAACAATTGGAGTTAGTGAAAACATTGTAAAATTCATGTCTTGTTCAAGAATAATTGGAAAAAGGAAAGAGTGGGGAAATTTACAGAATCATTTGTTTTCAACTAGTAATTCAACCACTTGTAAATCCATATTGATAGCTTACAGCAGTATCAGAAGACTGTAATTGGAATGTACAAAATGATATGTTTGTATGAAAGATGCTAAACAAAAATACCATATTGTTGTAGTGAATGGAGGTGCGAGTGTCTAATGGGTGTTAGATAGGGGATCAGGAGTCATTTCTTCTGGGTTCTGCTTCCAGTTCTGCTACTGCATGTCCAAATCCTACATGCCTTACTCATATGAGAAAGTCTACTGAGTTCAGTTAGATCTCTTATATGACAATTAGTGGGACCACTACTGGAGTGCTACATCCAATTCTGGTGTCTCTCTTTCAGAAAGCATATTAAAAACATTGCAAGTATTCAGAACAATTGGAAATTTGGAAAGCACATTGTTTAGTGTCAGGCTTAAAAATCTCAGTCCACTTAGTTTATCCAGGAGATGACTAAGAGGTGACTTGATCACAATCTACAAGTACCCCCTTGAAGAAATTTCTGATAGTAGCTGACTGTTCATCAGAAAAAAAGACATAATGATGTCCAATGTTTTGAAACTGAAGCTAGAAAAATTCAGAATAGCAATAAGGCATACATTTTGAAAAGTGAAGGCAACTAACCATTGCAGCATCTTATCTGAGGGCATGATTCTTGAAGTCTTTAAATCAAGATTGGATGTTTTTTCTAAAAAATATGTTTTAGCTCAAAAAGAAGACATAAGCTCCCAAACGGCTTTTGTAGGAATCACTTGGTGCAATTCTGTGGCTGGTGCAATGTAGGAGGTGAGACTAGATGATCTTTTTAAAATATTGTATATGGAAAGTATTTTGAAATTCTTGGACAAAAATGCTTCAGAAGGGCAAAGTATTATTATTTGTATTGTGTTGCTATTACTTTACAGCAGACAGGGCAACTCAGACTAGAGCAAGTTAGATATACCAAATATACGTATGGGCATTTGATCCAAATATTTCTGCAGCGTTATAAAGAAGCACTCAGTCCCTTGTCTAAGATTTAATCTTTGCCTTCAGATCCAATTTTATTTCAATTCTTTTATTTCAGTCATTGGTGAAAATCTCTTCAAGCCCCCGGAAACAAGAAGCCATCTTATCATCACTGGAATATCACCAAAGTGATGTGGCGTCAAGTTTGAGTGGACAGTCAACCCCTGTAAAAAGAGGGCAGTCATCACGATCACTTTGCAGGAAGAAGAAGCGATCCAATACCTTTGGCCCATGACAAAAGGCTAGATGATTACTTTGCTGAACCTCACATATCCCTTGTAGGGAAGAAGGTATGGAATTCTGCTGGTCCCCAAAATCATAAAGACATTAGACTTGAGAGCTGTGTTTGACCTTTGGCTGGCAGCATGAAATAGGTTTAAGAAAAAGGATTTTTTTCTATGACTGGTTTATCTGTAAAGTAACTCTGCTCTGCAGTAGAAATATATACACCCTTTCCTATTGTCATCAGTGTCTGGGAATGGTAGACATTGGGATATTTCTTATTGGACCTACAAATGATTTTTATATATATAAGAAACAAACTTTGAAGCTAAAAAGATTTTCTGAAACCCTGTTTATTTGAAAATAAGGCAGTCCAGTGTAAAGGAATCACATTATCTACCAAATACACTTCTTAAGAATGACAAGAGCTACCTTTTCTGTATGGCTCTTAATTACAATGGGTGGGTGGAATTAGGCTCTGCAGGAGAATATCGAAAGTACAACATCAGCCTAAAAAAATATCAGACACCAGATTTCCAAGAAAGACTAACATCTTGGCATGTAGCTGGAAAGCTGCATTTCCAACATACACGTACCTTTAATCTGGATGGGCTTCACACAGAGATTCTAAATTTTATGCTTATAGTGCCTTGTATAGTTTCAAGTCTGATCTTGGGTAATGTTTTACCATAACCTCCATCAGTAATGTAAAAGAGAGGAAGGTATTTGAGAGACCGATGCTAGGGCAGGTGAACCACAGCTGTGACTCAATCCCAAGTATTTGGGGAGCATATATTCCCTAACCGGGAAATACCTTCCTATTAATGTGATACAAGGAGATCTAAAAAAGGCTTTTTCAAAGTATCATCAGGTGTTATTTTGGGCTGTGCTCGATTAATTTGTATCTACACAGTGCCTGATGCGGGCAGATTTACTTGATAACATTGTATTCCCACCTGGAATAGAATTTGAGCTGGCTAGCATCCAAGTTCCAGTATATTTCAATTCAGACTCAAACTTCTGTTGATAATGGAGATGGAGACATTAGGTGACAAGCCATATCCTCTTAAGGAATTCCAAGAGCCAAAGACTGGTATTACATAGCATTTTATGCCAAATGTACGAAAGTACTACCATCACCACTTAATGCTCCCCAGAAGTTGATATAAGTGACTGTAAACTTACACAAGTTAGGGCATATTCCTTGTTCCGAAATGTCAGTTGCACAAGATTAATTCTATGGCTAGAGGAATGTGACTTCCTCATCCTCCCAGGCAATTGTTATTTCAGCCATCAAGGCTCACTTCAATGGAAAAGGCTACGAAGTTTAATAAATTTCAGTGTGTTGCTATGGTGAATCCTAAAAGTTCCTTGGGCCAATAACAACTTTCAGTATGAGATTGCCTCTCTGGTGTGTTTTCATTATGAGAACATTTTTTGAGGAGCTTAGTGAAAGAGAGGACAAGTGTCCAAGTATGGTATTTTTGAAGAGTTGAGTGCAAATCCTCTTTTGGATTAAAGTACTACTAGAAGGCCTCCTTGTTCTGTATCACAAAAGCCCTACTCATTGGCATGCTAAAACATTCTGTGACAGAGAGGTCCATACCTCCAGTAACACAAGTTTGCTTTAATTCAGGATTTAGGCAATTTAGCAGATCATTGATGAGGAAGTTTGATCAGCACCTGCCTATGCTATATTTCAGGGGTGCACAAAGTGGGGGACACCCCCCCCGGGGTCATGACCTTTTGTAAGGTGGGCACAGTGCAGTTGACTCCCTCCCTGCACCCACAGCTTCTGCTTCATTGCCAACGTGCTGTGCCTGCTTTGCTGCTGGGCTGAGGCAGCTGGTTCCCAGCAGCAGGGGCCTAGCTGGCTGGGGATGGGGGTGTTGTCCTGGCACTCGGCCTCCCCCTGTGGCACTACAGCTGGCCCAGTTCTGCAGTGCTTCCCCCCTCACCCAGCAGGAGCCACCGTTCGCCCAGCACCTGAGCCCCTGGGTCAGCATGTGCCTCCACCCACCCAGCCAAGCAGCCTATCCACCCCATGCTCGGCAGAGGATGATGGGGCATGGAGGCCTTGAAGCAAGCGGCAGGGCCTCAGGGCGTCAGCATGGCTGGGGAGATAAGGGAGGCTGCAGTAGGAGCAGCTGCTGAGCGCGTGCAGAGCCAGTGGTTGCCTGTGCAGCAGTGCCCTCTTCCTGAGCATCTCCCCCAGCATCCCTTCCCGTGGTCCTCCCACAGGTTGGGGGTGGGGGTTAATTGCAGGGCCAAAAAGGGGGAGGAACATAAAAAGTTTGCTCACCCCTGCTATATTTGGCTTAAAAGAATGTTATTAGCCTCTTGCAGCCATGAATACCTAAGTCACTCACATGTACAATAAACAGCTTAAGTTCATAAAGGCGTGTGGGACTCTTGTGTTGGGTACTTATCAGGAGAGAGAGGCTGTAGATACAAAATTCACAGGTGAAATCCTGTCCCCACTGGAATCGGTGAGAGTTTTGCCATTGACTTCAGAGGGGCCAGTATCGCGCCCCATGTCTGTAGCTAGACCCACACATTCCCAAATGTCAGGGCTGTTCAGAGTCCAATACAGAAATAAGAACTAGCTGCAAAATTTAAATCCAGGTCCGGATCCACAGTTCTTTGTAATTCAGGATTGTGAAACCTGAATCAAAATATTAGATCCAACCTCTAATCATAACAAAATACAGCATATTGTACAAATATACATACAATAATCAAATTGTACTTTATTTAGGTATGTGAGGCCAAATGATGGGATGTTTCATCTGAATTTCATTTCCTGCTGTCAAGGGCCTGATTTGTTTCTGTCACGGTACAGTGAAGCCAGTTAGTATCTATCTACAAGGAGCTTCTGTCTCAGGGTACCATAAAGGCTTAATTTCTGAGCTATATTTGTTGTTTCAAAAACAAGTGCAGCCAACAAATGTATGTGAGGCATGATTGTAGGATAGCACTGTGAATATCATAAGTCACTTTTCAATGGCTAGATCGAAACCATGCTGTTTCAGCTGTGATGTTTCTGACTACCCAGTCCCACCAGCTGTAGAAACTGCCCTTGTTTATCAGTTATAGTAGGCACTGGTGATCTCAGATGTACCCCAGAAGGGTTTGTGCTGGTTACCCAAACGAATCTGGGGTTGTATTTGAGAATTCTGAAGAAACCAGCTGCAGTGAACTGAGCAGAAACAAAATCAGACTCTCGAAACAGAAATGACAAATAGGAGACCAAGTGAGTTATGAAGCTGCTTAGAGAAATGATGGGATCGGAAATGGGCAATTGTCTTCTTTGTTTAGAGCACTAGAAAAGAACTTATCTGTCTATATTTGGCTAGATCTACACACAGGTTTTATAGAAGTATAACTATTTCAGTTAGGGGTTTAATTTCTTTACCAAAGTGGTTATATCAGTACAACACCTAGGCTATGTCTACATGGTGCTCCCTCCAGAGCTGCTGCCAGCAGAGCTATGCAAAATGAGCTTCTCAGGATTGCAAATGGATTGTCATTTGCATACTCCCAAAGCTCGTTACCATAGCCCCACGAGAATTCGGCATCAGCAGAAGTGGGTGCCGGCACTGTAAGGCCATGTGGACGTGCCTCTGCCAGCTAAACCCCACTCTGTTGCCAGTCCCTTATGCCTCAAACGTTTGAGGCATAAGGGTCTGGTGACAGAGGAGCTTTTTACTGGCAGGGGCATGTCCACATGGCCTCTTAACTGCTGGCTCCCCCCTCTGCTGAGACCGAGACCGAGCTCTCGCACAGCTATGGTAATGAGCTGCAGGACCATGTTAATGAGCAGCCATTTGCACTTTTGAGGCTGCTCATTAGCATGGACCTGCTGGGAAAGCTGCACCATGTAGACCCAGCCCTAGTGTAAAAGGGATTATCTGCATCTCTTCCAGAAGAGTTGTATTGCTTTGACTATTCTGGTATAGCTAACGCAGTACAATTTTAATATGTAGACAAAGCCCTAGTTATTTTTTCTAGACTTGTTAATTTTCTGTATGTTTGAGGTCTTGCCTCTAGATGGCAGATCAATAATAATATTTCATACATTTGTTTTGATAGTCTGTATTCAGACATTAGGGAATAATTATTAAAAAAAACTATTTTATACATAATAAATATATATGCAGTTTTTCTTGACAGGACTGATAGTTTGCCTTGGAATCTGAGTGTCATGAAGATGAAAGCAGTGGGTAGGGGCTGTTTGTGTGCATGTAACATACAGATTTTATAGCAGATTTTATACATACTGAATGTAGATGACAGCCAAGTATAGATCAGTAAGACATTTAGCAATCTGACCACCTAGATTGTTATGTGGGAATTATTGCTGGAATTAGTCTACAGTAAGTGATTCTTCTGCAGAATGAGAAATCTGGAATAACTTAAATGACTACGCTGAAGTTATTTTGGATATTGCTCTAAGGCTATGTCTACACTAGAGGGGTTTGTCAACAAAAATGGCATTTTTGTCGACCAAACCTGCAGAGCGTCCAGATTACCATGGCATTCTGTTGACAGTAAATTGACAAAACTCGACAGTTTTGTCAACGGCATTCTGCTGCTCCCCATGAGGTGGAACACTTCTCTCAACAGAGATCTGTCAACAGAAACCCAGTCTGGATGTTCGGGGGGAGGGGACGAATTCTGTCAACAGAAAAGGCCTCCAGGGTGCTGTGCAGCTGCTCTGGGGGATGCTCTGTCCACAGCAAGCAGAGCTCTGTGGTTCCTGCCCCTGGAGATTCTTAAAGCTGCAGGGAGTCCCAGAAACCCCACAGCAGGAAGCTGAGAGTGTAGAAGCAGCCCAGCAGCTGCTTGTCCCCACACCCTCAGAGCTACTCCAAGCTGCAGAGCTGTCCCCAGTGGCAGAGAGCCAGGCCCCTCGCAACCCCCCGGCACTTCCAGGGAGCAGTCTAAGGGTTCACAGGACCCACCCCAGAGGGTGTAAAAGGCGGACCCCTTCCTGGACTGGGGCCGAGGTCCAGGTCTTGCTGAATATGTGGGCTGAGGAAGAGATGCTGCTCGACCCCAAGGCAAGCAGAGGAATGCCCCTGCATATGCCCAGCTGGCGGCATGGGGCCACCCTGCTCGCACGACAGAGTAGATGCAGGCAAAAGTTAAAGAACTGCAGCAGGTCTACACCCAGGACTGCGAAACCAGGCAGAGGTCAGGAACAGGACCTGTGACCTGCCCTACTACACCAGCTCCTGGGGGCAAACAACACCTCCCCTCCGCCTGCCTGGGGTGGAGGAGGCCCCCACTGAGGCTGGAGCGCAAAGAGCAGCAGCACCCTGGGACCCACCTCTGCTGGAGCCGGAGGCAGACACAGGGTCTAAGGCCAGTTGAACACCGTAGTCATTGGCCTGGACTCAGTCCCTCTAGCCAGGCCACCTCCAGGACATTTCCAGAGCCAGGTCAGGGTCCCTCAGGTAAGTACCCTGCACATCACACACCCCAGGCCATGAGAGGTGGGTGCAGACGGGGCATGCTGCAAGTGTCACCTGGCTGGCTTGGGCGGGATCTCGCACATCTGTCTTGGCATGTCCCACCTGAGCCCAGCAGACAACCTCCAGGCATGGGATCCAGCCTGTTGCCAGCCTCACAGGAGGCCAAATGAGCCTGAGGCCCCAGGGTGGGGAAAGGGGCCTGCCAGCCCCTGCCATGACTGGAAGTAGGCTAGCCACAAGGGTGACAGCCTGACCCCAGACACACGTAGGTCCATGGCTCATGGCATGTGGGCATGCCCACAGGTGGGAGTCAGCACCCGGTCCTGCACACAGCACTGCGAGCTGCAGGTGTGTGTGGGGACCCTCATGAGGGCCAGGCTGTGCCTGGCTCACCTTCCACCCACGTGGGGACCCCTCTGTGGCCAGACACCCCATTGCCCACTAGCCTGTTGAGCAGGGTGGGAGTGGGGAGGGACCCACAGCTGTCAGCCTGGTACCCAAGGCACCACAGAGTCACTGGGCAGCAGGGTCCACTGTGCAGGCCACACAACTGTGCTTCCGGGACATCCCTCTCCTGTGGCCCAGGGAGCATTGATTGCTGCTCACAGTGGGGAGCAGGGCCTTGGGGGCTGTGTTGCATGAATGACTCACTCTCCTGCCTCCTTGTCTTTCTTACAGCTGGACCTTCACTGAGCAATAGCCAAGCCAGGACCAGAGCGAGGCAGCCCCGAGGCTGCACCAGGGTGAGCCAGAACCTCAACTGAGACGGCAGGCCCGTGGCCACAGGGGCCATCGCCAGGTGAACAAGGACCTCCAGAAGGTCCACACTGCTGCCTGCTGGAGGCTTACTGACCTCCTGGAGAGGTGGTCATGGTCCTGAGACCAACTGGTGTCCTGCTTCGACACCGCCACCAGTGTCTGGTGGGACTTGTTAACCCAGTCTCCTGAGGCGGCTGCTGCTGCTGCTGCGCCCCGCCCCCCAGCCCCTGCCCCTGCTGCCCTGGCCCCACCAGCCATCATGCAGGGCTTCTTGGAGTTCTGGCAATGGATGAGGGCCATGCCCGCCCCCCACTGACACAGACCCCTCTGCAGCCCCTCCACCTCCATACCTCCCCATGCTCCTGGGCCCAACCCAGCCCCAGTGGGGACCCCGAATCCTCAGCGGGAGGAGATCCTAAGGCTGACACAACTTGGTGTCTTGCTCCCCTGCGGGATCGCAACACCCCCACCCGCTCCATGGATTGATGCCACCCCCACCCCTAGTCCCAGCCCCACCCCCCACTGTACATAGTTCACTAGTTTTATGATTTGTAAATAGTTTTTATTACAATGGTTATTTGCAACACATTTATCTTTGTTTATGTAAAGAAGGTGTTCGAACACCATCACTGTGTCCCTCTTTATTGGGAGGGGTCGGGGATAGGTGAGGGGGTGAAGGGAGATGTCGTGGTGGGGACGGGGTAGGGCTGTGGGTCTGAAGCCCCCATTGGAGGTGCACTGGGGAGGGTCATTGGAGGCCACAGGAGAAGCTCTCCCTTAGGGCCACACAGATCCATGGCCCGTCCCTATGTGCTTGATGGATCGGAAGTGCACGCAGCTGCTTGTAGCCACGGCCGCCCCAGGAGGAAGGCCTCCCCCTGCCCCTCCACAGTGTTGTGGAGGGCACAACACGTAGGCACAACTTAGGGGATGCTGTGCTCCCCCATGTCCATGCGTGCAAGTAGGCACCTGAAACATGCGTTCAGGTGGCCAAAGGTGCACTCACTATACATCCAGTCCCAGTTCAGGTGGACATGAAATAGTTCCTGGCTCAGGTCCAGCTGCCTAGCCTAGGGCTTCATTAGCCAGGGCGTGAGGGGGTAGCTGCGTCCCCCATAATGCACAGCGTCACATGCACATTTCCGACCACCAGCTCCTGGCAGGGGACAAAGGTGCCATCCTCCGGCATAGGCTAGAGTTGCGGAACACCCGTGCGTCGTGTGCTCAGCCTGACCACTCGACATAAACGTCAATGACCTGTCCATGGTGGTCAACTAGGGCCTGTGGCATGACAGAGAAATATCCCTTGCAGTTGATGTGTTTTGGTGCACTGTGGTCCGGGGCATGGATGGCAATGTGGGTACTGTCAATAGCCCTGAAGCAGTTGGGGAACCCTAGGGCAGCAAATCTGGCCATGACCGCATCCACATCTGCCAAGACAACCCTCCGCAGCAGGAACATGTTGATGGCCGTCACAGCCTGAAAAGGGAGGGGACTGAACACACGTCAGGGACTGAGGGAGGGAGTCCCCAGTCCACTCCTGCTCCCTCCCCTCTGAGGTCTTGTGTGAGCCCCCCACGAGGCCACCCCCTGCAGAAGCAGGGCTGCGTGAGGGTAGGACAGCAGAGTCCCCTGGGGATGGGGCTTCACCCCCACCATCGCACCCCGGATCCTGCTTCCTGAGGGTCCCCTTTGGGCAGGACACCCAACTCCCTCTGTGAAGGGCCTGCACCCTGAGAGTGCCTTACCTGCATGAGGACAGCCCTGATGGTGGACTTTCCCATGCCAAACTGGTTTCTGATGGAGCAGTAGCTGTTTGGGCGGGCAAGCTTCCAGAGGGTGACTGCAACCCATTTCTCCAGGGAGGTGGTGGGCTGCAGCTGGGTGTCCTGTCTCCGGAGGGCAAGGGGAAGCCAGGTGCACAGCTTCAGGAAGGCATCCTTCTGCATCCAGAAGTTCTGGAGCCACTGCTGGTCCTCTGACTGCCCCACAATGAGCTGGTCCCACCAGTCGGAACTGGTGCGATGCCTTCGGATCCGCCTGTGCACCCAGGGGGCCGAGCACAGGTGGGCCCATGTGGCAGCAATGGTGTGCTCCTCGAAGGTGGTGTCAGGGTCGCCCTCCCGGTGGAAGGGTAGGATGGCTGTGATGAGGTACAGCAGATGCTGGAGCATCTCTGGGTGGGGCCATTGCAAGCCTGGGAGCTGCTTTGGCACCATGGCTAGCTGGAAAGCACTGTGTCTCTCTCAGAAAGCATGAGAGCCCTGCTTTAGCAGCTGTGCTGTCCCTCGTGAAGGTAGGCAAGCCTCAGCATGGGCAGGGAACTGGCTTTGGAGAGGAAGAGGTTCTTTAAGAGTGTGCCTTGCCGGTGCTGGGGCTCCCAGAGGGGACTGCTGGCCATGTGGTCCTGTCAGGCAGTGTTCTGGGGCCCGTTCTTTCAAGAGAGCGGCCAGGCTGCTGGCTGCTCTCTGCTGAAAGAGTGGATTGCTTTCTTGATACGCTTTGCAATCTGGCTGCAATCTGTCGAGAGAAGTTTTGTTGGAATATATCTCCCTGTTGACAGCTTGCTCTTGTCTAGACGCAGCCTATCTCAGATCAGAACATAGCTTCTCGGATCTAACATTAATGTTTGTGTCATTTTCTACCACAGCTCTCCAAGACCCAAATTGATTGACACAGACCATGACTCAAAATGAGGGCTACAATGAAAAATAATAATGCCATGGAAAGTTCCAGATATAGTGGAACCAGTGGCTTTCCAGGAGGACAGAGTTTTTGGAGGCCAAAATGGATTTGCACTCACTGTGTGGGATGGAGCTCATTTCTGTGGGGCTTATTGCCTTTGTGCTTGTACAGCAGGGTATGGGGTGGGAACCGGAATGAGCCAGATAAGAATTACTAATGGGACTAGCTTAGATAATTCACCTCTACAGAATTTCACCAGACAGCTTGACTCTGTCACTGGAGAAAGTGCAGAGTGCTTACTACCAGATAGCTTTTGAGTGAATATGGCCTGACTGCAGGGGAGATCATTTTGGCTTCAGGCAGCGAAAGGGAGCTTTGAGAGACTCAGTCACAAAAGCTTGTAAACACTAATATCAGTGGCTAAGAACCATAAACTCAAAAGTTGTCTTTGCTGGTCTCATTCATATGCTGATACTTCAAGGAAAGTTGTCAAAGGGAAAGAATAATTTAAAGCTTTTGTAAACAGAGAGGAAAAGGAGCACAGAATTCCTGTGAAAGAATAGGTAGTCCATAGCTGCTGCTTTCACATACATACTGACAACAGGAGATTTAATTAAACATCTTAATGAGAGTTTAGCACAATGTTACTCCAATTTTATGAGCATATAAACCACATTGCCAAGAGCCACACACATTTTAAAGAGACATAAAAACATGTTGAATAACTACTTATTAAAGAGCCACAAGTGGCTTCTGAACAGGGCAATAAAATGACACTTCAAAGAAATGTAGGGTTTTTGTTTTTTTGTTTTAAATTCTGTTCAATGCACCACCTTGAGAATTGAAATCTTGAGCTTTAAAATGCAACACTTAGCTCACAGGGAACCTTATCTTGCTAGGGATGAGTGCCCTTCACTACCAGGAGTGAAAGGTGCTTGATACCTTGCAGGACTGGGCCCAGGGTTAGTTCAAATTTTTTCACTTCTCTGTGCACTGGAAGTGCAAATCCATCTCAAGGTCAAAATGCATTTGGCAGTCCCAAAGTAGGCTTTATTTTATCACACCATAAAAACCCAACTCAGCTCACTATAGAGTAAATTGCCTGGCACATCCTCTTTGTTTTTTGATATTAAATGTCTTGCCAATCAGTCACTTTCAGAAAGTTAAATTAAGTCACATTCTTTTATTACTGCTGTGTTACCAACCTGCAGCCTACACCGTTATTTCTGCTCTGATACCAAAAGCAACATCCGCCATGGAAAAAGGGCACTTCAAGCCAGCTGCAGGAGGTTTCTACAAACCAGAACCCTGACAATCTTTTCTGTTCAGCCCGATAACACCTGCTGTGTCAGCGCTGTAAGGACACAGGGCAGGATTGTGCAACCTGCTCCTTATTGTGATCGCTGTAAAGTCCACGGCCAGATAACAAGACTGAAAGCTTGTTTCTCAAGAGCTATTCAGTAATTCCCCACCTCCATCAGTATGAATGCACTCACTCAGTGAAGCATCTCTCACCAGTAATGTTGGTCTGTCTCCAGCTGCAGCTCTCTCTCTTCTTAGTCATTTTTCTTATCCCTTGGTTGTTACCTTTAATCCTGGTTTTCTTGTACACTGAGCCCCAGCAAGAAAATAGTTTTTCCCTAAATTTGAACAGTCTAATTAACATAAATGAATACAAATAATAATTAAAAGGCCCAGAGCAACTGTGAAATAATCAGATTGAAGAGAAGTCTAAACAACTTCCCCCTACCTAAGGCAAATACATAATTTTTTTAGATAAAGCTGCAATTGTGCAAAAGATGTGAGCAAGAGCTCCAGTTAAGTTGTCATGTCTCCTTCCTAGGGGATCCTGCAGTTTGTTTCATTGGGATTTATTAAGGTTCTTTTTACGCTCAAAATACAGATCTTCCCAGGCTTGGTAATATGGAACAGATATCATCTGTAGTGTCTCTGTAGGCAGCATCCATACAAAAAGCCGCAGACTCCCAGACTCCAATCTTCTTACTTTTCAAGGGAGGGAGGAGGAGTAAGTGTGCATGAGGGGGAAATCCACATAATAAAATGAAAGAGAAGAGTCTCCAGGAGAAGTAATTACCTGATAGGATTACCTTGTGCATGCACAACTGAGACAAAGGGTACAATCTACCTGACTCCCACCTCCATCCCACATCTAGTCTCAACATAATAGACTTTTAATGCACAAATGCACCAGCTATTTGGGAAAGGTGCTTTTTTCCTCACAGTAGCTATGCTAAAGTTGTCAGATCTTTATACTTACCTATCCCATAGAAGATATGCAAGGAGCAGGCCAGGGCAGAATATCATAAAACTGCAAGGGACCTCATGATGTCATCGAGTCCAGTCCCCTGCCCTCACAGCAGGACCTGTCAACCTCCCTGACAGCCTTTTTTTTTTTTTTTTTTTTTTCAATTTAACCTGCCCTAAACCCTTGAAAGCCCTCCTCGAGGGCTGTACTCCCCTGGGTTTACAAGGCCAGTGTTCTAACCACTGAACTATTCCCTCCCTGCAGACCTGGCTGGGGCAGCAACTGGATTACCTGGACTCAGGCTGGAGCCTGGGTGCACTGTGCCTATACTGCCCAGGGGCTGTTGCATCATGCTGGCTTAGGCCCGCTCTCCAACACAGCTGTACTGTCCCAGTTGTACGGTACTAGGGTCAAGGGCCACTGCGGGGGGAGAATAGTTTGGGTTCATGTGATTGGGGGAGGGGGTCAGAAAGGAAGGACTGTGCAGCCAGTGCCCCAAAGTGCCATGGGAACATTTCCCATGTATGGTGGCCAGCAATAGCCAGAGCCACATCCCCTATGGCAGGGCCGATGTGACCTGTGTCCAGTGGCCCTGGAAGAATGGGTGTCCCCATGCCCAGTCCTGCTTCCCTGCTGGAGTGCCAAGTTGGTGGGAGAAGCCTGAGTGCATGAACCTTGGCTGTGGCCCCAGGATTGGAAGAACTGTAGCTGCCTGCTGTGGCCTCTGGGCTGGGGGAACTGTCACTGTGCAGGGGCCTTGGGGCTGTGTATGTGTGAACAGGATAGATTTTTCCAGTTTTGGGCCTGGAGTGGGGAAGAAGAAAGGAGCAAATGGGATGTAGAGTGGTGCGGTCGGTGGTGGAATGGGACAGACCATGAATGCAGTAGAAGGGTCAGAACAGCGTGGCACAGTGGGCAGGGTCACAGACAGAAAGGGAGGAACAGGGGTGGGACTTCAAGTGGAATGCGTAGGGAGAGCCAGGGCACCATGAAACCTTAATCTGCTTCTGGTAATAATACTTTAGATTCAGAGTCATAGGACAGTAGGGCCGGAAAGGACTTCAGGAGGTCATTTAGTCCAGCCTTCTGCACTGAGACAGGACCAAGTACACTACTTTATTCTGTCCCTGAGAAGTAGTTAGAAAGCTGCTAGTTGAAAACTGAGGTGAACCATTTGGGGATCTGGGATTCTGCAGTGAGAATACAGAACTTTTATGTTCATACTGTTATGAGATTGTGCATCTATTCTAAAAGTCTTGGGGAACCTTTAACAAATTTTACCTCTTCCCCTGTAACCAAGGAGGGCCCTGCCTAGAATGGAATTGAACAGAAGCACTTCCATTGTGTAGAAAAGGGCAAGACTGAGGAGTAGCTAGTCCATACCCCTTAGAACCCTGTTCTGCAGAGATTACTTCTGGGGAATGAGGTCTGGGAGACAGGATAAGGGATACTAGAATTCAGGCTTTTAGATCTTCTGCTTAGCAGATTCTACCAGTCATTACTTATTCTAGAAATCCTAAGCAGCTACAACTTCAGAGCTTGACTTCCAACATGGCCTTGAGGGTGGATTCCATTCTGCCTCATCTGTGGAGGTCTTCTGTATAAAGCTTGGCAAATGCTGCAGGAATTTGCTCTCAGACAACTGCAGTGAGGGTAAGTGCAGTTCAATTAAAGATTCTCTTTATTGCCATCTTTCTTTTTTTCCCTCCATCTCTGGAATCTTTTCCCATCTTTTTTTCTCCATCTCTGGTATAAAACACTAGGTAGAGGTGGCCAATTCAGGACCTGGTGGCACCAGGAGAACCAGGAAGTGAAGCAGCACTGAATATATTTCAAATGTAAGGAATGTCTTGAAGATGACTTGATTTACTTGACTTAAATGTGGAGCATAGGTCATCTACAAGTCTCCACTTCATTCTGTCTCAAGACAGAACTTCTAGGTGACTCCAGGAGTATCCGAGTTGTTGTCCTTCAGTCTCAGTAGATCTTCTCCATGTTGTCTGAGGTCTTCCTCTTTTGTGTTTTCCTTGCGGGTTCCTTGTGAGAGCTTGACAGACTATGCCAGATGATGGTTGCCTGAGCACGTGAGCTAGCAATCCACACTTTCTTCTCTTGATTTGAATGTCATGTGGTTCTTGTCTTGTTCTGTTCCAAAGCTTCTCATCATGTCTTCAAGATAGATAGTTGTATAACTAGAACAGTAGTATGTATTTGGACTTTTTTTACATCTAATAGCAATACTCTGAGTTCATACTTAATAACTATGACATCCTCTATGGAAGTGAAAATCAATCCATGCTATAAAGATAATATGTTTCTTTGGAGTCAGGGTTTAAAGTTCAATGCTTAATCTCAAATTCTGTATCAACGATACTAAGTCCAGAGTCTAGCTTTAGTAAATAGGATGAAGAACTCATCCAGAGCCATCTGGAACGTATTTGGGTGATGTGTCAGGTCAGAGTTACATTTTGTAAAAATAAGGTTTTGAAAAAAATTAAAATCAATACATATGCTTCCAAGACTTCTTAAAATTTCAACTGAAACATTTAAAATATACGTTAACATGTAGCCTGGAATCCAAACTGTTGTTTTATTGTGTTAGTGAATCAGAACTGCACTGTGAAAGTGACTAGAAGCTGACTGGAAAAAGAAGTTAGCCTGACTAGTTTGTTTTCATTCTCCATACTGAATGTTACATAAAAGGATAGTGGAAAATTGGACTTTTTTCTGTAAATACTTTCAAAAATAATGATTTTGTGATTAAGGTACTGTACTGAAGGTCAAGAACATTTGAGTTCAGTTCTTACTTCTTCTGCGGACTTCCTATGTGACTGTGAGCACCTAAGTTAGCACATAATTTTCATAAAATAGCACTAATTTCTACTTCTAATTTTTGGATGCCCATTTTGAGCCCCTGTAGCTCTGATTCACTGTTGCTCAATCTTACTTTGTTCAGGAAAAAGTGGTAGGAGAGGTGCTTTAAGTGTCTTTTGCACTTCTATTTTTGGGACAGCTGGAGGATCTGAGTTGCACTGTAATTTATATTTTGCCTGGAATAGTCTCCTAGAAGACTTTACTAGGTGAGAAAAGCTATTGCATTCTGTATTCTGCCCACAGTCCTCCCAAGTGTGTATGTGTGTCACTTGGACACTGCATGCAAAACATTACCCCATGTCACTTACTTCTGATTGATTTTTAGTCTCCTTGCTGAATTTAGCAACAGAAGATTGCAGGGAGCGATAGTGGTTTGTTTCCTCAGTTTAGAGAAAACACTATCTTGAAAATGCTGAATCAAACTGGGGTGAATATCTAGTATTCCCTCTTGACCAAACAAGACTGTTCACAGTATATGTCACAGTCTGTCCTCTGGATTAACGGCTTCTTTATGCTGTGGAATTTGTCATTGTGTTATCAAAACATTTCATGGTGTTTCTATGAGGGAGAGAAATCTTATCATTATAGATGGGGAAATAGATACACCTCTTATGTCTCCTGTCAGACAGGAAGCCTGTGGTAGAGGTAGAACTCTGATCCTCTGCCTCCTAGTACTAAACCACAATACAAACATCCCTTTCTCAGGAGGATGAAGATGGCTGATAATGTCTTGCAGAGTCAGGCGTGGTGACTCCTACTTTGAAAAAAAATATGGCTACAAGTAGAACTATATAAAATGGGCAATGTGTAAGTGACCAATTTAATTTTAGCTCTCTTTCATCTCACAGATTTTATTTTATTATACAATTTTGATATCAAAAGCAGGTGAGATTTAAAATTCCATATCTGAAACCGTCTTTTGGTGGAAAAGTGTTCCAGAGTGAAAGTTTAGAAAAACACGGCCAAGTGTTTTTGGTGAAATGTGTTTGCATGTGAGTTCTATATTTGCAGCCCTTCATATGTTAATAGTTACATCCAGTGCTGTAACTAGCTAATTTGCACCTGAAGCAAGAATATAAAATGGTGCCCCCTCATGTTTATAAATTCATTGTAGTTATAATTTATTATTTATTTTCCTTTTTCTATGAAATAACAAAAAACGTGTTTATTTATTGTAGTTATGAGGGCCTCATGCCTGCCCAGGACTGGAAAATACCAGCTGTGTAAAATCTGGCTGGAGGTTAAAGATTAGGTGCAAAACATGCCAAGGCAAATGCAGTTGAGGAGAGCACCTTGCATGCCCAGGAGAAATAGGTAGGGCAGGAGGCACACTAAGCACCAAGTGAGCTGGCTGGTATGGATTACAGTTGCAGAGAAAGTGCATTATCCAGGTGGAGAGACAGCAGATTGGACATATTGCCTATCAGAATGACCCTGCCATGAGTAGTTACTGGGACAGCTAATTTGTTTGAGGGATTCAGGAGAGAAAGGGATTTGGCTCTGTTCCCAGGTGGCACCCTGGGGAGGAGTGTAACAATCTTATCTGTGTGTTGGCTCTCATGAGGGGGATATTACCTTTCCCAGAGCCTAGAGCAGGGGTCTGCAATCAAAATAGCAAAAAGAGCCATTTTTCAAATTCACTTACAAAATCAATACCTTAAAAGCCACAATGCATGGGGATACGAGGCAGTCCTCAGTAAATAACGTCAAACTGTACTTTTGTCAGTGTCTTCTTTTTTAGGAGAGGATGTGCTGGCAGCTCAGCCATCCAGATGTTGCCACATCCTCCTTCATTCCCAAAGAAGACCCTATCAAGAAGAAAAGCCATCAAATAGCACTTTAAAGACTAACAAAATAATTTATTAGGTGAGCTTTCGTGGGACAGACCCACTTCTTCAGACCATAGCCATACCAGAACAGAATCAATATTTAAGGCACACTCTGTCTGTCCCATGAAAGCTCACCTAATAAATTATTTTGTTAGTCTTTAAAGTACTACTTGACTGCTTTTTAGTTTTGATAGTATATATACTAGCACAGCTTTCTCTCTGTTACTATCAAGGTGATATACACATCTCATAGAATTGGAAGAGACCTTGAAAGGTCATCAAGTCCAGTCCCCTGCCCTCACAGCAGGACCTATCACCATCCCTGACACATTTTCTTTTAATCTGACCTGCCCCTTCAAGGATTGAATTCACAACCCTGGGTTTACAAGGCCATTGCGCTATCTTGTATGTGAAGAGAGGCGGAGAGCAGGTATGACAACACAGGGCTTTCTCTCTTTGTAGCTCTTTGCAAATCACTTGCAATATCCCAGGGAATATTAGGCACTGGGGTGTAAAAATTGGGTAGTATCTCTGTAAATAGTACATCAGCACTGCAGTGGTGCTCAGTAGGTTCTCTGTTTAACAGCCAGCCAGAGCAGCCGTATGTATATGTGACTAAACCTTACACCTGAGACACAGTAAGAAAACAGTTATTTGAACCCCACTGTGCGGGAGTGGTTCCTTCACAGGCCGGAGTCCCAACTGATCTGTCATGCAGATATGGAAATAGACAGGGAGGTAAAGTGAGTCACAGGAAGAGGCCTCAGCCACACCCAAGAGGAGGCAGCTGAGATGACACTGGTGCCTGCTTCCCCCTCATACCTGCTGCACAGACTGGCACCCAGGCAGCTGGGCTAGAGCCGGGAAGGCTCTGAGCAGGCTGCACCCTCCATGGATCAGGGCAGGGAAGAGTAGCTAGGGCAACAAGTAGCGGAGATAAAGAAGAGGGAGTGGCAGCCTGGTCCTCCCCTTTACATCCACCCCAGCCCCCAAAAGCCAGCTTCTCTCCAGAGCCCCACTCATCCAGCAGCCCCCCCAAACCCAGCTTCTTCCCCAAGCCACACTCACCTTGCAGCCCCCTGACACCCCTATAAACCCAGCTCCTCCCCTAGCCCCACTCAGCTGGTAGCCCCGCAAGCTCCACCACCCAGCAGTCATCATCCCCCAACACCCCAAACCCAGCTCCTCTCCCAAGCCCCATTCACCTGGCAGCCCCCAGCAACTACCCTGCCTAGCTGAGCTTGAGCTGCAGCTGCCTTTGACCTTGCAGCAGCAGCAGCAGCTGCCAACAGTGTAAGGAGCTGCAAATGGCTCTTAAAGAGTCACACGCAGCTCGGCCAGAGCCTCCCAACCAGCTAACTGTGCCCCCTGAGCAGTGCCTCAGTTGCCTTACCAATGTTATGGCTCTGGTTACACCTTGCCTAGCCCTGCTAGAGCTCTGCCCCCACTCCTCCGGAATGACACAATTAAAACGGGTTGGGAGATACAATCTAGGAGCATATTAACATACATAAAACCTCTGTGAGTACCTATAGATCTGCGGACAGGGGAATTTCTTGAGCCGAATTGTCTCCAGCAAACACATGGTTAATACTGTCCAGGTACTTTCTTCTCTCTGCTGTGCAACCAAACTCAGGATAGGGGGCAAGTACACACCTTTACTGCAGAGGAGGGAGGCAGGCATATCGCAACAGCTGGCATCCCTTTCAGCCTATCCTAACTCTGGCCTCAACGGATGGAGCCAATCAGGCGAAGAGAGGAGGGGGATGATCCACAACCTTAGAGTGAATAAAATACTGAGGGCAGGGTGGGGTCGAGATTCTGATAAGCACATATTTTCCCCAATCACAGTCAGCATTTGTGACGTGCACGGCCAATGGGATAGGAGGATGGGCGCGGCGGCGGGCAATGGGGCGGGAGCTGTTGTTAGGGGCGGGAGGGGGTGGCCGCGCTGCTTGGTGGCGACCGGCGACTGAGGCGAGACCAGGCGGCGCTGCAGGGAGGAGGCTGCGGGTAGCAGGTGAGCGCGGTAGGGCCTGAGACACTGGGAGGGGTCGGGGGTCTCGGGGCGGGGAGCGGTCCCCAGTGGCGGAGGAGGCGAAACCTGGAGGGAGCGGCCCGAGGGAGGCCCTGAGCCGCGCGAAGGGGCCAGGGTGCCCCGGGACCGGCTGGGCGGGGGCCAAGGGCCGGAGTCCGAGGTGGGTTGGCTGGCGTAGCTGGGGGGAGGTGAGACCGGAGATCCCAAGGGAGAGCGGCGGGGTTGGCTTGAGAAACCTGGGGGCGGGCGCAAGTTTGCGCTTCAGAGCAGGGGCGCCTGATGGGGGGAGGGTCGCAGAGGGTGGGTGCGTGAGTTCTGGGGAAGTGGAGGGGCGCTGAGCCCCCCCCTTCCCCCCCCGGCTGGTGGAGGGATTGGAGGCGGTCGCCGAGCCCCAAGCACCGAGCCCATCCTCACAGCTCAGAGTTACCCAGTCGGGAGTGATTCAACTTCCTGATTCGCTCTCCTGGGATTGCCTGGGACTTGGCTTTCTTCTAGGCCTTGAGTTCGGCGCATCTCCGGGCTTTGGGAAGGGGCCTTTCTCAATAGGGTTACGCGGGGGCTCCTCGTCGGGTGCATGCGTCTGCCCTGCGCTCGCAGTGTGCGGTGTACGTGCGAAATGTTTCGGGACTTGGGACTCTTGAGGTCTAGGGTGCAGGGGAGAGAAAGAGCAAGTACTTGGTTGTACTTGAATCTAGTGAAATTCATTGGTTATTGTTTTGCAGTCTCCCACCCTTTTCCTCTTATTGAGGTTGTGGCTGTAAGAAGTGAGGTTGGACTATTCTGAGAAATCTAAGTTTAAAAATCTTGTGAACACCTGTAATGAGAAATATGGGTGTCTGAATGTCCCCATGTAAGGGGGAGCCTTGTTCTTGAGACAGTTACATCTTTCCCAGTGCCTGTTTACCTGCACGTAAAAGGCTCCAAGATAGTGCTGAGGCAAGTACAGAATGCTTTTATTTTCCATGCAAAATACAGCAGAAATGAGGTGCAAAATGCATAATATTTGTATTTCTTTAGATGCTCTGTGGTGCCATAAACACAATTTTCTGATGTAATTTATTCAGCTAGTTACTGGAATATTTGTCAAGGGTTACATGAAACTTCAGAAGGAGTTAATTTATTTTATTGTGGTATTAATGAAAGTGGACAGTCTTGAAGAAGAAGAGCAATGGTTGACATGTCTTGCAGCTCTCAACTAAAACTCTGCTGATCTTCAAGATTTATGTAACTGGTTCATTAATGTTTTATGAAGTTGTACGAGAGCTTCTGGTTACATTGCTTCTATTTAATGTGTGCATTGTTGTGTTCTTCTAAGTTAATTTCAGTGTCTCTAATTCAGTTGTCCAGCATAGCACATTTTTGTCATTTGTGAACTACCTGGTTATAACAAGTTGTTTGTATGTTTGGCAGTCTTTGTGCCTGTACATGTGTCTCACACTATAACTCTGTCTGTGCTGATGAGGGGTAAGTTCATGCAATCCAGCTACAATATTTTTTTGGATATTGCCTGTAGTATATAACGTAGATGTAAATGGGTTAACAGACTTACTAGAGAAATCAGCACTTAATTGCTCTCCTACTTGTTAATACAGATGTTCGATTTCATTTATTGGCTATTCTTTGTGGAAACTTTCTCCAAAAGCATTTGAATATCAAATCATGTGAACAAAATTTAAACATAAATTGAATTAGGGGTGTGAGATCAATCATCTCTGCTGATTATCCTTAAACAGTTTTGCTTGTCTCATCCTACAATGAACTTCATTAATCTGTAATTGAATAAAATAATGGTTTTAAGCCTTGGTGAAAACTCTGATTTGCTGAACAGTGCTGTAGCAAATATTGGTTTTTGACTATTTGAGTATGAAACATAATTAGCATCAAGCACTTAAACATGTTCACATTGACAGTTCTTGCACAAAATACACTCTTCATGTTGTTTTATTTGCCAAATTATTGGGCCTAATCTATGCCTAAAACTTAAGTCAACCTAGCTATATCCCTCAGGATTGATAGTTTCACACCCCGTATGATGCAGTTAGGTTGACCCAAACCCTTGCTGTTAGTGTGTGTCTGTTCTGTGGCTGGGAACGTTTCTCCTAGCCTGGGTAGGCAGACATTCACTAGCTCTGTTTACTGTACTTAGTGCCCTAACTTAGCATGGACATGGCAGCAGAGGCAAGCCATGAGCTTGCTCTGCTTGAGTTGGTGTTCTAAAAATAGCTCTAAGGATGTAGAGTCAAACCTAGCAACATGATTACAAACCCAAAAGTTTGAGTGCTCTTGTATTTGGGTCATCAGCCTCTGTTGCAATGTCCATTTTTTTTTTTTAAATGGCATGCTGGCTTGACTCATCCCTCTCTGAATTAAATATGAGGAAAAGAGTAACAGAGAGGGAGCTGTGCTAGTCTAATACTATGAAAACAAAAAGCAGTCAAGTAGCACTTGAAAGACTAGCAAAATAATTTATTAGGTGAGCTTTCATTGGACAGACCCACTTCTTCAGACCATAGCCATGGTCTTAAGTCTGTAGCCATTGTCTGTAGTCTCTTTCTAGTAATTGGACAAACATTTGTGTGGACAACTTTCAAATATCTTTTTGTCACTACATCATAAAAAAACTTTTCGTGGTACTATGGCAGCCGTTGCCAACTCCGGGCATTCAAAATTCACACCTGATCACTAAAAAATCATAAGACTGAAATGACAAATGTTAATTTGCTTTCTGATTCTCTCAAGTCTGTTTTCAGGCTCATCTCCACAACTATGGGGCTAGAACTTCTTTAACGAAAGCTGAAATACGTGTGCAATCATTTGAAGTTTAGAGCTTGGTCTTTAAATAGATTCAGTGTTTAGAGCCTTAAGATAAAACTACAGGATTTGGTGACGCTGGTGTGTAAGAGCTCACGAATCCTGCGTGCAGTTGTTCTTATTCCATTTCCAGTACTGTTGCAATAATGGAAGACCACTACTTGCCTAATATAAACAAAGCCTTAATGTAATCTTACCTTTTGAAAAAGTAAGCTTCTAGAACCTCTGAAATTTGTGTTCAATCTTCCGTGAAAATTAGCTGAAAAAAGACTGATTTAAAATATTCTGGACTATCCATTTAAATCTGGTAAATTATCTTTGAGCACAACCTTTGGCCCCAACATGTAACAACACTGTCCATACTAGGAAAAAATAAGTGCTTGTGTTAGGGTTTATTTTGACATTCTGATATTAAAACTATAACTGTCTCTTCTAGAATCTTAATACTTGCTCGCTAATGCTGAGTGAAGACAAAACCACTGTTAGATCCAACTCATTGTGCAGTGACTCCTGTACCACTCTAGGACTGAAACTTCTACCATTATTTGTTGCAGTAGAGACAACAGTTTTAACTTCAGATTTTTCTTCGCAATTCAACAGGTGACACAGCCCTATATAACACCAATATTTAAAAAAGGTTCTAGAGGAGATCCTGGCAATTATAGACCGATAAGTTTAACATCAGTACCAGGCAAATTAGTAGAAACACTAGTAAAGAGTAAAATTGCAAGGCACATAGAAGAGCACGAATTGTTGGGCAAAAGTCAGCATGGTTTCTGCAGAGGGAAGTCGTGTCTAACTAATCTATTAGAATTCTTTGAAGGGGTTAATAAACATGCGGACAAGGGGCACCCAGTGGACATAATATACCTAGATTTCCAGAAAGCCTTTGACACGGTCCCACACCAAAGGCTTTTATGTAAATTAGGTGGTCATGGGATAGGAGGAAAGGTCCTTTCATGGATCGGGAATTGGTTAAAAGACAGAAGACAAAGGGTGGGAATAAATGGTAAATTTTCACAATGGAGGAGGGTAACTAGTGGTGTTCCCCAGGGGTCAGTCCTGGGACCGATCCTGTTCAACTTGTTCATCAATGATCTAGAAAATGAGGTAAGCAGTGAGGTGGCAAAGTTTGCAGATGACACCAAATTGTTCAGGACAGTCAAAAGCAAAAGGGATTGTGAAGAACTACAAAAAGACCTCAGCAAACTGAGTGATTGGGCAGCAAAATGGCAAATTAAATTTAATGTGGGTAAGTGTAAGGTAATGCATGTTGGAAAAAATAACCCAAATTACACGTACTACATGATGGGGTCAAATTTAGCTACGACAGATCAGGAAAGGGATCTTGGAGTTATAGTGGATAGTTCTCTGAAGACATCCACGCAGTGAGCAGCGGCAGTTAGTAAGGCAAATAGGATGTTAGGAATTATTAAAAAAGGGATCGATAATAAGACAAAAGATATCATACTTCCCCTATATAAAACTATGGTACGCCCACATCTCGAGTACTGCGTGCAGATGTGGACTCCTCACCTCAAAAAAGATATATTGGCATTAGAAAAGGTTCAGAAAAGGGCGACTAAGATGATTAGGGGCTTGGAAAGGGTCCCATATGGGGAGAGGCTAGAGAGACTGGGACTTTTCAGTTTGGAAAAGAGGCGATTGAGGGGCGATATGATAGAGGTATATAAAATCATGAATGGTGTGGAGAAAGTGAATATAGAAAAATTATTTACCTTTTCCCATAATACAAGAACTAGGGGACACCAAATGAAATTGATGGGTAGTAGGTTCAAAACTAATAAGGAAATTTTTCTTCACGCAGCGCACAGTCAACCTGTGGAACTCCTTGCCCAAGGAGGCTGTGAAGGCCAGGACTCTATTAGGGTTTAAAAAAGAGCTTGATAAATTTTTGCAGGTTAGGTCCATAAATGGCTATTAGCCAGGGATAAAGTATGGTGCCCTAGGCTTCAGAACAAGGGCAGGAGATGGATGGCAGGAGATAAATCACTTGATCGTTGTCTTCTGTTCTCCTTCTCTGGGGCACCTGGCATTGGCCACCGTCGGCAGATGGGATGCTGGGCTCGATGGACCTTTGGTCTGACCCAGTATGGCCATTCTTATGTTCTTATGTTCTTATTTACTTTCAGTTGATTCAGAGTTTGTTCTGATAAGTTACAAACACAAGGGAGGTTCCTAGGAGTCATCAACTTGCATTTAGTACTATCTGAAGAAGCTTGCAACTTTACAGGACTTTCACAGCATACTCTTTGAGGTATTACCTGTTTGTCAGACCTTTAAGTCCATGAATACCTTCCAACAAACTGGGGAAAAGTTTGTGGCTTTTTTTCTTTATTATCCATCTGCTGCTCAGATTTTATCCTTGATATGTAACCTGCTAGAGAATTCTAGTGTCTTGGAGTTACCTTGTCTGCATAAAGCTGATTCTGGGCAATGAATTATGTCCATTCCCTTTTGCCTTTAGGCCCATTTTTACATAGCATTGTGTCCCAACATGTCTGAGGAAGCAGTTTTTTTGGGAGAGGATACATGCTGTATCCCCCAACAACTAATTGGGGTTACAAATACCACAACCTCTAGTTATCTTATTGAAGGTATGGAACCAAGCAATTGGTATGTGGTCTCTCAGGAAACAAACATTAGTTATTCTAGAATAGTGGTTCTCAACTAGGTGTATGTGCGTAGAGGTCTTTCATGGGTACATCAACTCATGTAGACTTTTGTTTAGTTTTAAAACGGGTGACATAAAAAGCACAAGCATTCAGTCCAAACTAAGACTTAATGGAATGACTTGTTTATACTACTCTCTATGTGCTATATGTTGAAGTATAAGTACAGGTTGAACCTCTCTAGTCTGGCAACATCCATCATCTGGCATGATTTAAATTTGATGGGTGTCTCGTTACCAGGGGTTCATCCAAGTTTCCTGTGGCCCCATAAAGTGTTACAGCCACCAGTCCTGGCTCTCAGTGTTCTGTGCTGTTACTTAGCTCTAATCTACCCCTCGGTGTTTTTTAAGAGCTCAGTAAGCAGTGGAAGCGTGTTGCTGCTAGATAATATTACTTCCCATGGTTCAGAAAATTCTCTGGTTTGGCATGGGTCTGGTCCAGAGAGTACCAGTGTAGAGATGTTCAACCTGTACAGCAGGCATGTCAAACTCAAAGCTCACTGAGGACTGCGCAAATGACAACTGATAAATTTCAGGGCCACCAACTAAAGTGTACTTTTTTTTTGGAATGTCGTAATTATTTATAGGTTGTTTTAGGTATATTTTGTAACTTTCAGGTCTCGTTTGAACATAATACAATTTTAATTGAGAATGTAATAATATGAATTTTATTGTTTTATACTTTTATTAATAGCTCGTAAATGTGAGAAAAGACGTACCTTGCAGTGAGGGAAGAAAGAGAGAGAACACTGAGAAATGTCAAATCAGAAAAGCCAAAACATCACAGAAAGAGAGAGGGCAATTGTTTTGCAGAGAACATGCAAAGCCGGGTGTCAGGATGCCTGCATTCTATGGCTAGTTCTGCATGCTGTGCTGTCAGTTTCATCATCTCTTAAAAATGAGGATAACCTACCATACAAGAAAGTCATGAGTTACCAGCATGAATGAATAGTCTTTGAAATTCTTGGCTGGAAGGAACAGCAGCAAGAGTTAATTTTAAAGAAGCAGTATCTGATGGGAAATGAAGCTGTACAGACTCCAAGAATGAGGATTGGGGCTGAGAGAAACTGATCACCATCAGCTTGCTGATGGAATGCCGCTGAAGTTATGTCACTAAGGGCATACTTCAGTTGGAACATTTCCCTGATACAGGGTTTACTTTGTCAATCGTGACCAGGTTTGAATGATGCTTTGGCTTATTTTGTGTATTTCCCCCTTACTTTTGTACAGGGTGGATACAACACAGTGAAGCCCCTCTCCTGCCCCAAGAGCAGCCTCTCCCCCCATATGGAGGTTAGAGATTCCCCTTTCTCCCACCCCCTTCCAGTGGGCCGTAAAAGACATCACACTCCAACCTTTTTTTCCTGCATAGAGGAAGCAGAGAAAGAGGAAAGGTGCACTGGATGGGACTGAGTGTACCCCAGCACCAGGTCAGGATCTCTCAGCTTCTGTGGTTGTCCAGAGTCTGGAAGGGAGATTTCCTTTCAGTTCCACTAAAGCAGAAACATTGTACTCCCCTTCCCTTATTAGATCCTCCCTCCCCTCTAGTTTACACTGTACTTCCCCCCCTCCCCCTAGTTTCTCTGCACTTCCTTCTCAAACATTCTGGGGTTTACGTTGCAATCCCTCATTGCACGGTGTTCTACCCCTGCCCCTTCTGACTCTTTTTAGGGTTTGTATTCTTTCACTGCAGTGCAGCCCCCATTGCACCACTCCGTGACCCCTTGAGGGCTGTACTGCTCCCCCATTACAGGACAGCCCCTGTTACACCACCACCCTGGGCCCCTTGAGGCTAGCACTGCACACTTGTACTCCCTTCCCATATGACTCTGCCTCTTGCTCCACTCCCTGGGGCTCCCTAGCTGCTCCTGCCCAGGCAGGCCCCCCCCTTCACCTCAGCCCACATGAGTTTCGCCCTCCCTCTCCTTCTCTGGCACTCATGAGCAGCAGGGGTTGGGACAAACACCATTCCCAGCTCTTTGGGATTTGTGGCATAAGTGTGTTAAAAGTCCATTGGCTCCCAGGGGTTTTAATACACATGTGCTGGACATGGACAGCCCAAGGAACCAGGATTGGTGTTTGTCTTGCCCTTGTTACTCATGTGTGCCAGAGAAGGATGTGTGACCGGGCAGGCCAAATTTAGATGTTTAACATTTAGTTTTGGGCATAAAAATAAAAAGGCAGCACTGCAAGTTTGATGTGGTTGCTGTATGGTATTTATATGGTAAAAATGAGTGTGCTGTGAAAATATCTGAAAAAGGGACCTATTTAAAATATTCTGGACTGTGCATTTAAATCTGGTAAATTGTCTTTGGCACAACCTTTGGCCCCAACGTGTAGCCTCCCAGTCCATGCCAGGAAAAATAAGTATTTGTGTTAGCTTTTATAGGTAGATTTATAGGGTTTACCTACTATTGTAATGCTTGGGGTTTTTTTTGTAAGCGTGTAGTTTTTAAGTGAAAACTCTGTGTCATTGGGGGACTGAAATTTGGAGTATATAAGACAAATCAACCTCCTGAAAGGGTACAGTAGTCTGGAAAGATTGAGAACTACTATTCTCGATTATTAAATTTCGGGCATTTCTGGAAAACTGTTTTGAGTCTAACTTCAGGGCCTAAATGGATGAGGCTTACCAGGTATGGTTAACCTGTAGGGACTGAAACAGTGCTGTGCCTGCCACAAGCAGGGGGTTGCTCCCGCCCGGCGAGACCTCTGCAGATGGGGTGGCTGCAGCCTGGCTGGAGCAATTCCTGTCCATAGTGGCTGGGAGGGCAGCTAGACAGGACTGGAGTGGCCCCCGTGCCATGGAAATGGATTGCTCTGGCCGGGCTGGAGTGTCCCTTCCTGTGGTGTGCTGGGGACCAGACCAGGGCTGCTCTGGCAGTAGTGGAGTGCCCTCTACTCTCTGCAGCGCCATGAGCAGGAAAGGCCCAGTCTGTCTGGGGCAGCCCTGGTCCCCAGTGTGCTGGAGGCATGGGAGTTCTAGCCTTGGTGGAGCAGGCCCAGTCCACAGCATTGCCCCCCTTTATTCCTGAATCCAACCAGTTAACTAGCTAAATGGGGTTTTATGACCCTAATACATAGGAATAAATGGTCAATTTTTATAGTGGAGAGAGAGAACTGTCAGTGTCTTGCAGGGGTCTGTACTAGGTCAAGTCCTATTCAACACATTCATAAATGATATGGAGAAAGGAGTCAACAGTGCAAAATTGGTAAATGCTGAATTGCTCAAGGTAGTTAAATCCAAAGTGGACTATGAAGCTTCAAAAGGGTCTGACAAAACTACATGACTGGCAAAAAAGCAGATAAATTTTAATGTTGATAAATGCAAAATAAGGCATATTGGAAAATATAACCGAAACTATACATATAAAATAGTGGGGGACTATATTGTTACCACTTGAGAGAGCTCTTGGAGTCATGGGTAGTTACCTGAAAACATCCACTCAATGTGCAGCAGCAGTCATAAAACAATATTGGGAATCATTAAGAAGGGGATAGGTAATGAGACAGAGTTTCTTACTGCCTCTGTAGAAATCCATGGTATGCTCACATCTTGAATGCAGTGTGCAGATGTGCTTGCCTCATCTCAAAAGATGTCTTGGCATTGGAAAAAGGGCAATAAAAATGATTTGCTGTGTGGAACAGCTTCTACATGAGGAGAGATTTAAAAGACTGGGACTTTTCATCTTAAAGATGAGAAGACTAGGGGGAGGGATATATGGAAGAGGTCTAAAAGATTGAGCGGTGGGGAGAACTTTTCCTTATTTACTCATTCCTGTAAGAGAAGATGTAGGGGTTACCAAATGAAATTAAATTAATAGGCAGCAGATTTAAAATGAACAAATGTCTTTCTTTGCACACCTGTAGTAAACCTGTGGAACTTGTCAGAGGAAGTTGTGAAGACCAGGACTTTAACAGAGTTCAAAAAAGAACAAGCTAAATATAGGGAGGATAGGTTCATCAATGGCTGTTAACCAGGATGGATAGGGATGGTGTCCCTAGCCTTTGTTCTTCAGAAGTTAGGAAGGGGTGACAGGATAGATGACTTAATTACCTTTTCATTCCTTCTGGGGTACTGGTATTGGCCACTCTCTCAGAAGACAGGGTACTGGTCTAAATGGTCCTTTGGTCTGAAACAGTATGCCCATCTTATGTATCTATGCCAATGGTATGGTGTTTTCTTGCTGGGGCAGGTCATCTTCCTGAGAGGTGGTAGCTGGGTGAATGGAAGAATCTTGTGTTGATCTAGCGCTGTTTGTTGGGCGGGGGGTGTTAAGTTAGCTTAATTACATCACTCTGGGGTGGGTTTTTTTGTGCATATGAGTGATGCTGCTGGATCAAACTAATAATTTAGTGTAGACCAGGCTGAGTCTTTCTGGTAACAGACAGCTTGTGTAGCTCTGGCTAACTAAGGTCTTGTCTCCACTAACTGCAGGGTGTCGAACCTAAGGTAAGGAACTTCAGCTATGTAAATAATGTAGGTTAAGTTGACATATTTAGGTCTGAGTACCACGGTGAAGACACCACATTAAGTGAACAGCTGATGCTGTCCTGTTGAGTTTGATTACTCTTCTCATTTTGATGGAGTACAAGAATTAATGGGAGAGCACTAGATGTGAAAATTCTACCGCTGTTGATCAGCCTGCAGTGAAGACCTGTCCATAGATGCTAAGTGAATTTCTTGAGTTCTTAACCTGAAATTAGTGAGGATAGTCTGTCTACAAAGTTGTTCTTCCATCCATTTCAAAAATAAAAATTTGTGTAGAGGCTTATGAAATTCCTCTCTCTTTCCAGTAGAGAAGAATGATGCAAAATATTTTGTTGCACATTTGATGAGTTTGTTCTGGTTTTGTTAGAAGTTGTTAACAGAAATGTGAGCTTGAGAGTACTCATGTTTTAGTTCTGTACCTATTACATTCTTGGTAATATATTTAACTTTTAAAAAGATTTTGATGAAGAAGTCTCCTGTAGCAGTATAGTTTTGTAACTTTTATTTTGGACATTTCTGGTATTGGAACTCAGTACCATTGGAATAATCAAGCGAAGCACGTGGCTTGCCAAGTAAGAAACAATTTCCTGAGATCAGATTGCTGTATTGACTTTTTGCTATGCTCCTTTCCCCCTTCCCTTTTGTTCCTGAGAGTTGAATGAAGTTTTGTGGAAAATCACTACATCGACTGATTGCTTTTCCTCGTGCAAATGTGTCTGTATGTTTTTGAATTGTACTGATTTTTGTAGTTTTGTGGCTGCACAGCTCAGTATTCTCAAGTAAGTTTTTGTTTTGGGGGGAGGAGAAAGGTTGGGTTTGTGGTTTGCATACTTAATTTGATTTAAAATCTTTGAATTATTCTGATGGACTGTTTTCTTGGTTTGTTATTACATGAGTGGTAGATGTGTAGATTTCCTTTTGCAGAGTTGACCTATTTTATGGCTAACTTGCAAGTCTGCTTTACATGACTTTTTGTTCTGTGTCTTTTTTGTTTGTGAGAAGGTGTGATAAATGTAAGGTTTAATTGGTGTTTGAGTTAAATATTGACTTTGTATAGTATGGAAGTATTATCTTGACCTAATATTTAGGTTAGAATTTTGTTTAGATTATTGATTATTTCAAAATTTTGGATAGAAACTTCTATCTCTGTTTCATGCACGTGACAAGCTGAGAGCCCTGGGGTGAGTTTAGAGACCCAAAACTGAACTAACTAGGATTCCATATAATTTTGTAGTTTAATGTTCCCTCTAGCCTTTTCCTCTGTAGGTGGACTCTTTCCATCCATGTGCAGAATATATATATGAATATATATATATATATATATATATATATATATATTTTATGTGCACAGAGGTGTGTGTGAATATTCTCCACCAATAGAAACACACAGCCTAGCTGTGGGTGCTCTGCTAATCAGTTGGATGGCATCTGAATTTCTCCTGAGTGGCCGCAGAAATGCACAGCTTACAGGTTGGTGTGACTTATGAGCCTCAGTATGTGATCAGAATGTACATAATTGGGTAATAAATATCACTGATTTGAAGGAAGTCAATGACTGCAGCATTGCCTTTTCCTGTTTTTATTATTGCAAGCTTTTAGGTACTGGATATTACTTCATTGACATTTTTTATTAGTTACTGTTTCCTACTGTACTGTTGCTTGTTTTTAGTTCAGGGGTTGACAGCCTTCGGCATAAGGCATATTAGGGTAATCCACTGGTGGACTGTTTGATGTTTTGTTTGTTGGCTGTCTGCATGCACAGCACCACACAGCTACCATCCAGGACACATTTCTGGTTATTTTCATAAGTTGAGAGAAACTACAACAACTCCTATTCATTAAACAAGGCATGCCTATCAATGTTAAATTTTTAAGAAGCAGATACGTACGTACTTTGAGTACTAAACAAATAGTTCTTTACTTTGGGTGTATCTACTTCCCCTAGGAAGCCCAAGAAGATTACTAACAGATGCTTTATTGTGATATCCCACAGTCCGTAGTGTGTGGTAGAAATCCTCTGTTTTGATCATGTTTAATATAGATGTGGTAGATGGTTTTTATGCATTTTCTTCAGCATTTATTCTCATTCCTCTGGCAGCAATTTTCTCTTTCCAAACCACTTCCAACTTTGTCGTTCATGAGGATGCTTTTGTTAGGAAAGTTGTCTGCAAAGATTGAGATAAATTAGCTTTGGTTTTTATAATCCAGAAGTTGTTTGTATTGAAGTTAACTTTTCTTGAAGTTGAGGAGCATAGTGATTGAGTTGAAGGTATTGATACTGTGAGAGAGTGGGCCAGTTAAATTTACTAACTAAACAAGTTAGAAAAGTCTCTTTCTTTGAACAGGTGAACCATATGCATTTTAAGGCCTCTCAGTCCTTAACATTCTGAATTTTATTTCTATAGGCTTATGACTTGTAGTAGTGGAACTATGATCATAACTGAAAAATGTTGCATTCAGGTGAGCATGTTAAATCCTTTAATGGGCCTGATTTTCTTCAACACTTTCATACTTGATCAGGTCATACTCTGCCAGTCTGTATATGCGTTGGTACTTGTTAAAAATCGGAACCTACAATATTCCTAATTGATAAATACAGGCAATATTATAAAGGAAACCTGGAATAACTGAGTACAGCATAACAGCCCTAGATTAAGTAAGTAGATTGCCAGGCCATGACTTGATCTGACTTAGACCTTTAGGTCCCTGGCAGTGTGTAAATAGTCTATATTGAATGGGCTCATAGGAAGCTTAAATATGTTCCTAATTAAATTGAGGTATAGTGTAAATCCACCTAAAATATGAGACATCTTGCATATATACATGTTGAGAGCATGGGCAAGTAGTACATTGCGAGAACTCTTCTGTTTCCTTTTGAGCTGCTTCAACACTCCTATCGATCCAATTGTTTAAAAAAGAAAAAACACTTCAGAGGTGGTTTGTGCATTACAGCATTTAAATAATGAAAGGTCCCTAAAACTTTCAGTACCAAGATTCCAAATTACCCAAAGTAGTCCAAATTGAAGTAGCATTGCAAAATGAGAGGTTGTGAGATTAATTTGGTAGAAAGTTACTTTCAGTGAAGTGGTAGGGCTTTTAAAAAAGAGTTTTTTAAACTGCTAACTAACTCTCTCAGGCAATGTCTGTCTGATGTATAAATACGTAAGGCTACAGAAATTTTTAATTTTAAAAATGCAAAATCTGTTTTTCAGAAATGACACTCGGAACACTGAAAAGTTATTGACATGGACATGCTGCACACTGTCAGAAGCAGAAATTAAATTAAAACAGCATTGCTTGTATTCCATAACTCTGGAAAAATTAACTTTGCTTTTGTGGATAACATGCTTACAGACAAGAGAAAAGAGTTTCAATGTAATCAGGATCCAGACAGATCAGACACTAATGGTTTGCTTACATGAGTGTACTTAGTCCATGTTGAAAAAATTAGCATAGTTGATATATCCGTTTGGTTAGTTTTAAAATACCATTTTAAGGTAGGAGACAATGCAGTAAATAAGATATTAAATAAAGCAGTATTTCTGTATCTGGTAGAGATTAATTAAACTGAGTCTGTTTCATAAATGATCAGCTTTTTTTTTTTTTTTGTTTATCAGAAACTCTCTTGGTGCTCTAAGTCAGTCCTACCCACTTTCTTTCTAGACCCTCTGAGTTTGTGTGATCCAATCAGTATAATTGGGTTCCTACCAAATTCATGATCCATATTGGTCAATTTCATGATCATAGGATTTTAGAAATTGCAGATGTCATGATTTCAGCTGTTTTAAATCTGAAATTTCAGTGTTTGTAACTGTGAGACTCCTGACTATAAATGAATTGGGGGCTGGGGAGGCTTGCAGTGTTGCTACCTTTACTTCTCTAGAGCTGGGCCCTCAGTCAGCAGATGCCATTCTCTGACCACCCAGCTCTGCAGGAAGCTGCACAGAAATAAGGGTGGCATGGTGTGGTATTACCATCCTTAATTTTGCATTGATGGTGTAAGGCACTAGCATGGATCCTGAACAGCTTAGAACCATTGCACAATGTGTTGTGGCCACTTCGTGAAGTGTAGTGCTGAATTTTATTAGACAGAGCCAGTGGGAGGATGAGGTGGATGTGGAAGATTTGGATGACATGAAGGACTGGAGACCAGGAATACACAGCTGCTGTCTGCCCTGAATGCATTGCATACAGTGGAGCACCAGTTCTGGAGACATGAAACCAGCACACATTGGTGGGACCGCATCGTTGTGGAGGTCTGGGACGACTAGCAGTGGCTATAGAACTTTGGCGTGTGCAAGGCCTCTTTCATGGAACTTTGATTTGCTGTCCTGCTCCCAGAAGCACTGTAATACCAAAATGAGACCTGCTTCGACAGTTCCCAAGCAAGTTGCACTGTGGAAGTTTGCAGTACCTGACAGCTATGGGTCAGTGGGAAATCAATTCAGAGTGGGCAGATCTACAGTGGGGGCCGTGGTGATCCAGGTACCCAAGGCAGTCAATGTCTGTCTGCTGTAGAAGACTGACTCTGGAAGACATGCAGGACATAATAGACAGCTATGCTGCTGTAGGGCTTTCTAATTGTGATGCGGCGATAAATGGAACTTTCATCCCCAACCTGGCCGTGGACTATCTCACTTCACAGTACATAAACTGCAAGGGATACTTCTCCATGGTGTTACAGGTGTTGGCGGATCACAAAAGTTGTTTCACAGATTCCAACCATTCCAGGTAGGTAAAGGTGTACAATGTGCACACCTTTAAAAATTCAGGTCTGTACAGAAAGCTCCAGGATGGGACTTTCTTCCCAGACCAGAACATCCAGATTGCCAATGTGGAGATGCCCACAGTGATGCTGGGTGACCCTGCCTAGCTTCTGCTCCCTTGGCTCAAGAAGCCATACATAGGCACCCTGGACTGCAGCAAGGAACACTTCAAATACGGGCTGAGCAGGTGCAGAATGGCAGTGGAATGTGCCTTTCTTCCAGCCTGGGTTGCAGAAGTAGATACCCTGTGCAGTGTTTATGAACAGCTGGGCACAAAGAGAAGCAATGAAAATCAGGGAGGTTTGAAAAATAGCTTTATGAATGAGTGGACAGCCACATGAATCTGCTGCATTTAACTATTGTGACACTACTCCCAGCCCCCCCACAATGTGTGCTTGGTGTCTATGAAAAAATTAGAAGTCTTGTGGCACCTTATAGACTAACAGATTTTTGGAGCATATAAGCTTTCGTGGGCAAAGACCCACTTCATCAGATGCCTATCACGACTGGTAGTGGAGCATTGTGACTTTGTACTGACCCACAACTATTTCAGATATGAGGACAATTTATACCTTCAGATCAGTGGCATCACTATGGGCACCCACATGGCCCCACAATGTGCCGGCAATTTTATGGCTGACCTGGAACAACACTTCCTCAGCTTTCATCCCCTAGTGTCCCTCCTCCTTGCGCTACATTGATGACATCTTCATAATCTGGACCCATGGGAAAGAGGCTCTTGAAGAGTTCCACCGTGATTTCAACGGTTTCCACCACACCATCACCCTCAGCCTGGACCAGTCCACAGAAGAGATCCACTTCCTGGACATGACAGTGCAAATAAATGATGGTCAAATAAACACCAACCTACACTGGAAACCCACGGACCACTATGCTTACCTACATGCCTCCCAGCTTCTATCCAGGGTACACCACATGATTCATTGTCTTACAGCCAAGTGCTAATGTACAACTGCATTTGGGTCCAATCCCTCAGACAGAGACAAATGCCAACAAGACTTACCAAGCTTTCCTAAAATTACTATACGCACCTGAGGAAGTGAGGAAACAGATTGACAAAGCCAGATGTGTACCCAGAAGCCACCTGCTAAAAGACGGGCCTAACAAGGAAAATACCAGAACACTACTGGCTGCCACCTACAGCCTCCAGCTAAAACCTCTCCAGCACATCATCAGTGATCTACAATCCATCCTGGATAATGATCCCTCACTCTCACAGACCTTGGGAGGTACGCCAGTCCTCACCTACACACAGCCTGCCTACCTGAAACATATTGTCACCAGCAGCTGTACATCACAGTAACTCTAACTCAGGAACCAATCTCTGCAACAAACCTCGGTGTCAACTCTGCCCACATATCTACACCAGCAACACCATTGCAAAACCTACCCACATCAACCACGCCATCCGGGGCTCATTCACCTGCACATGTACTAATATAATATATGCCATCATGTGTCAGAAATGCTCTTCTGCCATACACATTGGCCAAACTGTACAGTCTCTACGTAAAAAAACAATAAATGGACACGAATCAGATATCGGGAACGGTAACAACAAAAACCTGTAGGAGAACATTTTGCTCTCCCTGGACATTGAGTAGCAGATTTAAAAGTAGCCATCCTGCAACAAAAAAACCCCAAAACAAACAAACACAAACTTAAAAAAAAAAAAAGACTCCAATTTGAAACTGAAGAGCTAAAATTCATTTGCAAATTTGACACACTCAATCCAATGATTGAACAAAGACTGGGAATGGCTGGGCAACTACAAAAGTAGTTTCTCCTCTTAATGTTCACACCTCCCATATCAGCTGCTGGAAGTCCATCACATCCTCCCTGACTGAATTGACCTAGTCAGCTCTGGCCTTTCTCTTGATTGGTACTGCCTTCTTTTCATGAGTCTATATGTTTAGACCTGCCTCTGGAATCCTCAATACGTGCATCTGACAAAGGGTGGGTTTTTTTGTTGGTCTGTAAGGTGCCACAGGACTTCTTGTTGATTTTGCAGATCCAAGTGGTTACTTTTGAAGTTTTACTACTTCTGGGGAAAGCAAGAAAATTAAGTGATGAAGAACTTGTGAAGACAATTGTTATGGTCATAAAACCAGAAAATATGCTTTGAGATTCCCTGCTCAGTGGTATGACACATTACAAAGGTGCACAAGAGATCTGGGGAATTTTCTACAAAATGAAATAGCTGAAAAGGTCCAAGAGCCCTTTCTGCAGCTTGTGGTTGAATGAGAATGTTGCTGTTACTAGGAATTTTAAGAATCTTTTTTAAATTGTAACCACCATTGAAGTTTATCACATCTGAAGTTTTGTCAGCCTATCACTGAGACTCAACCAGCTGGAAGACTCATATTTCAGTGTGTTCATGTGAGGGTGGAGGAATGCTGTAAATTGCTTTCGCAGTTTGTGCAGCTTTGAAAGGGGATGGGGCAGCCATTTTGCAAGGTGTATGAGTAAGGGTGCTGAACTGCTTCCAAGAAAACTAAACCTTTTTTTTCTTTTACTGTTTTGCTCTCCAAGAAGTACATGCCATCAAGGCTTTGGTGAAAAGTGAATGAGGTTGACTCTAGTGGAAAAAGGGCATCAGTGCCATCAAAACCATCAATGTCCATAAAGGGAAATTCACAACTCTGCAAAATGGGTTGTGAGATGTACAAGGTGCTGCTAAATTATAACCTGATCTGATGACTTAGTTTTAATAACAGCGTACAGAAACTGAGTTCCAAGAAGAGCCTGTTGAGGCTTTGAACACAGATTCCTGGGAATTGTCCCAAAAACTATGAGATCCAGAAGAATATGGCTGTGTGCTCTTTTTTGGTGAGCTTTTACTAAAGCTTGCTTACATGAATCTGGAGCTTCAGAAACCTCAGCAGATGATATTTGACAGCATTGAAGGTAATTAATGCATTCAGAATGGCAACTGTTAACAGTGTCCAACACCTAATGAGAAGAACAAGACTTTTCAAATTTTTTATGAGCTGGGTCAGTTTCTCAGCTGTCAGAATTAGAATTTGTGGCAGAAGGTCGTCCTGGCTCTAACTGAATACATGAGTATTCTAAATATTTTTAGCGAGAAACATTTCCTATCAGTCTTCCTTTTGGCTGCAAACAAATTGCAAGACAGACTAGATTCTTGACTCTTCAAGCAATGTCAGGTCCGTCATGCTGCAAACGCACAATGATGCGAGCATGAAAACGTACTTCATACTATAACGTTAGGGTAAGTGTTCTGGAGTAGTGGACCTGTTTGAGGAAACCTACAAGACTCTAGCTAAAGCTGTTTTGCTTTTCTTGTCGTTATCTGCTATTATAGAACCCCAGCATTACATGACAGAGCTACCATCTTTTAGCATGGAATACGCAGGGAGGTCAAATCACTGATACTACAAATGTGACAACTTTCATTTTGAAAAATGACAATAAAATGAAAATTGTGGGTACTTCATTGTCCTTGGGTAAGAACTTCTTTTTCTGCTTGTAATATCAAGGAAGCATGCATGGGTTCAAGCACTAGTAATAAGTGTTCCTTTGGGACCATATTTCTTCCTCGTCCAGTTCCTATGGGTGAGTGTAATGTTTGTTAGGTTTCCTTTGTTAGCAAGACAACTTATATATGCATAATTCTCTCTTCTGGAAGCCCCCTTATAGTGTCCCAAAGAATACAGATTATCTTCTGCGATTGTCCCTTGAAGTGCAATAGATGCTTCCTGAAACCACAGGGACAGCAAGAGTAATTTTTCTCATGCCATTCCCTTAAATACCTTCTTGTTAATTCTTAATCCCTTGTAAATTAAGATAAGAGTAAAGACTTGTGTTTGCTCCTGTATTTTTACTGAGCCTGACTGCTGTCCAGATCTGGAGAAAGGTACTACTAGACTATAGCGCTAACACTGTTTTGCCAGTTGAGTGGCGGGGTCAGGACAAATTTAGAGGCCCTACTATACCCGGCTTAATTTTCTTCCTAACTGTATGGAGACTTATCTTGCTACTTTCTCTGGCTTCTGTAGGGATAATTAGATTCACCTACCTACATTATGCACAGCTGTGGAAAAAAATTATCCTCTATGCTATATATTTGGATCAATATAACCCCTGCTGTAGAAGTAGTGAGGTGTACAGGAGGATTCTTCTGTCAGTTAAGTTATTGCCTTTTGGAGAAGAGGATTATCTACGGCAACAGAAAATGCTTTCTGTGGATGTTAGAAATATTTGTGCCACAACTGCAGTGTCATAGCTGTCCTATAGGCTGAATGCTCTCTGTGACTCCTATAAATGTTCTAAGACTGGGTAGGGAGATGTGCCTAGGATAGAAACCAACAGCACCTGCAATACCCATAATCTTTGCATGACAGTCTTTTTAAACCCCTCATTCCCTCCAAACAACTCTTGGATATAGGAGTACAATTTCAGGCATGTTGGCTTTCATGGTTTAGTGAGGTTCATATCATGGTAGTGCATGACATTAAGGGTGTGTCTGCACAAACACTTAATTTGCAGTCAAATGTAACTCTATCCTGTACTAGCTTGCTGCACACTAAGTATCCTCCATGTTGCTCACAAAAACTTCTGTAAGGACTTTGACCTGCTCCTGATTAAAGTGTAAAACAAACTTTTAGTATGCAGTAGCTGAGTCCATGTGGACACTTGAGGGTATGTCTGCATCTAAACTGAAATAGAACAGCTGCAGTACCATAGTACAATTGTAACATAGACATACCCTTAGGTAGTGCTTCAACACATACAGTAATGGTCACACTGGCTACGTCTGCACGAGCCCCAAACTTCGAAATGGCCACGCAAATGGCCATTTTGAAGTTTACTAATAAAGCGCTGAAATGCATATTCAGCGCTTCATTAGCATGCGGGCAGCTGCGGCACTTCAAAATTGACGCGCCTCGCCGCTGCGTGTCTCGTCCCGACTTGGCTCCTTTTCGAAAGGACCCTGCCTACTTCAAAGTCCCCTTATTCCCATCAGCTCATGGGAATAAGGGGACTTCGAAGTAGGTGGGGTTCTCTCGAAAAGGAGCCCTGTCAGGACAAGCTGCGCGGCGGCGAGGTGCGTCAATTTCGAAGTGCCGCGGCCGCCCGCATGCTAATGAAGCGCTGAATATGGATTTCAGCGCTTCATTAGTAAACTTCGAAATGGCCATTTGCGTGGCCATTTCGAAGTTTGGGCTCGTGTAGACATGGCCACTGAGAGGCATTCTGTCAGCATAGGTAAACCATACCTCTTCCATCAGTGTCCAGAGTGTCCATATTGAAGAGCTATGTCTACATTAGAAGCGCTGCTGTAGGGCTGCCATTTGAGTGCTGTAGTATAGACACATCCTACTTTCGTAGAAGGGGTCTTGCTCTCAATATAGTTAGTCATGTGTCTGACAAGTAGTTGTCAGAAGAATTTTTCCATTGACCTGCTTGTGAAAAATTTCATATCCTTAATAATGTAGCCTGGTTGATCTAATTTTTCTGTGTAGGCCAGACTTAAGTGTTTTGTATAGACAAGTGCTCAAACTAAAGCTATCATAAAAGTGAAGTTAACAATCCAAACATCACATGCACACAATAAATGGAAAAGATGTGGGAAGTGTGCTTTGTCTAACTATTATATTTAGTGTTGTATAGTTCAGATGGTTAATTCCTGCCAGAGCTCACCATGTGATAGAAAACTCAAATGCTGGTGTTGAAAGGGACAGTTACAAGTATTGCTCCCTTTTGAAGTCATCTTCTGATCATGCTGAGCCCAATATCACTAGCTTGGGGCTGGCAGTGACCTTCAGGCAGATAACTTGGGACAAAACTTTGTATTGATAAAAGCACAGATCCTGATAAGTAGAGGGGAGAGGCAGTGAGTGACCATAGGGGAAACAGTGATCTTTAGTTCCCAAAAACGGATAGCTGAAATACATTGAACCTACCTATGCTTTGAGGAAAATGCTTAGGTTTAAGTAAGACATACATCGAGTCCTTTTTTCTTAATGCTGTGTTCCCATGGATAGATAAATATTTTGAAGACTCAGTACTGCATCACTATATTCACCCTCTGATTTGTAGCCCATGAAAGGAAGATTATTAGAGATACCAAATCAATTTGGGCTTACGTAGGAATCATGGTTGGGCTGCATCTCTCCTTTCACCAAAGACCTGGTGTGGGATCAGAAGAATCACAGGATTCCACCCTCAGAGACTTCAGTGCATAGTGCTTGTCATGTGGATGGGTGCACTTCTGGGAAATTGAAGAAAGATTGGCGATGCAACTATCCTTCTAATTAATGCATTCCATCAGCCTTCTAGTATTCGGAGTCTGAGATGGTTAGAGGTAACAATTATGAATAAAATAAGGTCAGTTGAAAGTGACTTTGTGTTCATCTTCAGGACATCTCTGGGTCTCTCCCTAGCTCTCTTCCCTACAGCTGAAAGAGCTTCATTTTTCTGAAGTGCCAAATATATTGGCCCCAAGTACCTCCTTATCTGCATGGCAACAAAGTACAGTACCAGCTGAAAGGTTTAATATTGAAAAATTACTTGAGGAAACATCTATTTAACCTACTTGTGTTTTTATAATTAATGTTTCTTCCTTATTGTAGGACAAAATTTTTTGTTGGCAATTGACTTCCTGTGATGCATTTGCCAGGGACTTTCAAAACAGAGAACCTTGCTTAATCGTGCATCTTGAAATTTCAGATACCACAATGTTTCATCACCTATGCTAGCTTCTTTAGATTTTCTTCAAGTAGCAGAAGCTTGGCCTCTATATTTTCTAAGCTCTTGAAGCTCTTTTCTCTCTCAACTCTACAGAGCTTCTCATTCTTTACTCCTGGCTACAGTTGAGTCTTGGTGTATGTCTGTGTATAAATAATTGCTACAGAGGCACAGCTTTAGTGGTTTAAATTTAGACCCAGAAGAGGTAGTCTTGGGAACCTTACTGAAGTTCCTGCAAGTCAGTAGAAGAATTCTTCTGTTGATACTGCCTAAAATGGGATGGATTTTCCAAACCCTGGGAAAGGTAGGCATGCCAAGATAAGTTACTAGTGTAGACCAGCACACTCATTATGTTATAAGCTCAATTTTGCTGTTTTAAGGTCTTTGAATAATGTGACTGAGCTTCTAATCTTAACTTCAGTTTTTAGTGACTCTTTGCCTGGGATCTTTTCTCCCCAAGAGCTGTTGCATGGAAGCCTTAAGAGGTTCTGGTGAAGGAGGGTGCACTTGAACTTCTGCCATTAGTGGATTGCTGGTCTTAATTAAAGAGAACTTAGAGCATACATTGTTTGTCTTCAACCAGCTCCATGTTTGAAGGTACCGTGAAAGGAATAAAGAGAATGGGGCTTTTGCCCTTTTTACTTTTCTTGTACATACATAATGGTAATGGAAGTCTGGACAGTTTTTGCTGTTCAAACTTTTTCCTTTTTTCCTATATTAGTAATTCAGATCTCGCTAATCTTAAAAAATTTCTAAATGAAACTAGAAAGATTGTGGCACCTCGACTACCAAAGAAGGAAAACCGAATCAGTTCAGAAGAGAATTTATTTTTCTCTGGATTGTTCAAAACTTCTAAAGTTGAGGTGGTGGTAAACATTAAGGATTCAACAGTCATGTCTCTTCAGTTAACAGCGCTTCTTGTTGCTCATTTCTGAGTCATCCGATAAACTCTCAGACAAGAAAAAAGTACAGATTGTGGTTGACTTGTTTTAAAAAGGAGAAACACCCCTTTTATTACTGGAGAAGCAAAATCCCACAACCATGGTTTGTGGCCTTTTTTTTTTTTTTTTCCAGGTAACATTAAAAAAAACTCTTAGCTGGCAAATGATTCATAATTTTTTTGATGAGATATAACACAGGCATATTATCTTGCAGATGAACCACATAGCTGAGAGCAAGTACAGGCTGATATATTAATATCTCCTGTATTGGACATGGTTAACTGAAATTATGATCAGCTACAACTCCACCTAGTTGTTACAAGTTATATTAATATTGGTAATAAAACATAAACTGGTATCACTGTTTACACGTATACCTAATCTAAAATGGACATTCTCAGACTAAAGTGGTGGCCCACTTTCTAGTGATTCAGTGAGCTGGCTGGTCACATGGTGATGACTTTTTCTTACTGCCCTGAATTTGCACTGACAACTTAAAAAATCATAAATTCTTCTTCGAGTGGTCCCCGTGGGTGCTCCACAATAGGTGTCGGGCTTGCCCGGCGCCACAGATCGGAAATCTTCTAGCAGTTTCTCCTGGATCACGCATGCGCTGGCGCGTGCCGCCCCCCTGCACACCCCCGGCCGCGTGCACAATCCAGTCCCCGCCAGTTCCTTCTCAACCGCCATCGGCTGCAGACGGAATCCACTCAGGCTAAGGCCAGAGTCATATTATTTAGTGTGTTTTTTTTTCCCCACGTGTGATTTGTTGTTTTTCGGTTACTAAAAAAAAAAGAGAGAGAAAGCAAAGACAAAGAATACCAGCAAAAAAAAAAAAAAGGAAAAGAGAGGAGCGGAGAAGAAAAGAGTGGACGTGAAGGTCATTAGGCCGCCCGCTGCCGCAGGCCAGTGATCACTTTTTGGGGAGGAAAGGCACGGATTAAGTGCTAAGTACCCTCTTAACAATAAAGGACTCACCACAATGGCCTCTTCAGGTTTTACACAGCGTGAGTCATGCTGTGAAGCTATGCTGGCCTCCATGGGGCATAGCGAAGGCATCCGACGCCTGGGGGAATTACAGCCTACCCGGCCACGTTCTCACTGTGCTCTGACCCCACCCCCCCCAGTGCAGAAACGGAGGGAACTCTCCCTGGCTCGATCCTTGCCGTGCATCTGCAGCGAGCAGGACGAGCAGAGCACACAGCTACCGGCTGCATACTCAGGCGGCGGCACCGTCACAGGCGGCACAGACCCCCGTGGCACCAGCGGTGCAGGGTTGCCAGGCACGGAGCCTGCAGGCACCGTAGGGGGATACCCACGCAGCACCGCAGCTGACAGTGCTGAGCACGGTGCTAACAGCGGGGCCGAGATTCCTGGCAGGGGAGGGGGCGGTGCTGGCCCTGCGGCGGAGGGGCAAGGCAACATCAAAAACCCGGCCCCGCAGTCCATCTGTGGACAGGGTTGCGCTGCTGTTAGCACCGAGCCCTCCCCCTGTGATACATACACCGCACCAAAGGCCTGTGTCTCCACCGGCTCATCAAGGGGGAAAAAAAAAAAAAACCCACCACCTTCTCCGTTCCTCCAACCAATGTCACCATGGCTTGGGCCACCTTCACCATTTTCTGGGATTGGATCCCCTGGAGTACTATCACAAGCCAGTTTCACCTCTTTCGGTGTCGTCACGGAGGTCTCACTCTCCCAGACATCGGGGGTACGCACCTCGTGAGGTGGTCCAGGTCTCCATCTCCGGACCCTTGCCCATGCTGCCATGGTCATCCTTATCATGCTGGACTCAGACAAACCACAGGCCTGCACCCAGGGGCAGGTCTCCCCCCCCCCCCCCAGCCGTTCAATACCCCCGTGGGCGCTCCCAATTGGGGACGGAAACACAGTTGTCTAAAGGGGAGTTAATTTTAGAACCCCGAGACTTTCCTTTACAATCCTCCAGCGAACAAGTGTGTCATCGCCCGCGGGAACCTGAGGGTTCGAGGGAGGTTTACCTTAAGGGTTCCTCCTCATCCTCCCCAGACGAGGCCATGGCCCCCAGGGATGTCTCTCCCTGGGATGACCTTAAACAGTTTCAGGAGCTGTTTTAAAGGGTGGCTTTCACACATGACATTCAAATAGCAGAGGTGCAGGAGAAACATCACAAACTCCTGAAAAATTTGAGACCCCCGGCTTCATCCAAAATTGCTATTCCGCTGGACGAAGCCATTCTGGAGTCAGCCATTACTCTATGGCAGACTCCGGCCTCTGTTCCGCCTACGAATGGGAGAGCGGATAAGAAACACTTCGTCCCAGCAAAGGGCATGGAGTTCCTCTTCAGTCACCCACAACCAAATTCTTTGGTGGTCGGGTCGTCCCAGCAGTGGTCAAAGGCTTCTCAGTACAAATCGGGGGATCGGACAAAGATGCTAAGAAGCTAGAGCTGTTTTGCAGGAAGGTATATTCATCTCCTATCCTGTGATTGAGAGTGGCAAATTATGGGCACACCTAGCAAACCATAATTTTGATACTTACGCCGGGCTTACTCCCCTCATGGATTCACTTCCGGAAAACAAAAAGCCGGTGTTAAAGGCGATTGTTCAAGAGGGCTACGCAGCATCGCGGATGGGAGCCCAGATTGCCCTGGACGTGACTGACACGGCGGCACGTTCAACGGCTACAGCAGTGGTCATGAGTAGAGAATCCTGGCCCCAGACTTCGGGTATCTCGAGGGACCTACAGGCGAAGATCGTGGACCTTCCCTTTGATGCACAAGAGCTGTTTGCAGACTCAACCCACTCGGTCCCTCACTCCAGTAAGGACTCAAGAGCTAGATTTAGAACCTCGGACATTTATACTCCGCCATACAGGAGGGGAAAAATTTTTATCCTCAGCAAAGACGCTACGCTTACAACCACAGCGTGCTCAATATCAACAGGGCTACAGCCAGAGGCGCTATCAATAGCGGCAACAGTACAGAACTCCTAGGCGACGTTCTCAACAAAGCCATATGCCCTCAGGTCAGGTCTCAAAGGCAACAAGTTTGATGGGTATGTCGGGGGCTGCACTATCAATACCCTCGCTCAATGCCACTCTCATCTCATGTTCCATCATCGCCTCAGACCGTTCCACTCCCAATGGCAAAAGATCACCACAGACATATGGGTACTGGAGATCATAGCCACGGGTTACGCAATCCCCTCCCAGTTGCTTCCACCGATGAAGCCTCCCACCAGGCCTCACCTCAGGGACGCTGCCACGAGGCGAGGCTCAAGCAGAAGGTGACTCACCTTATGTTCATAAGGGCGGTGGAAGGAGTGCCGGAATAATTCCAGGGGAAGGTTTTTATTCACGCTACTTCCTACCAGAGAAGAAAACGGGACACTGGAGGCCCATCTTAGATCTTCGGGGCCTCAACTGTTGCTTGCGCAAGCAACAGTTTCGGATGATCACGGTTGCTTTGATACTCACGGCACTGGACGATGGAGACTGGGTTGCAGCACTCGACTTACGAGATGCTTATTTTCATATAACAATCCACCCGGCACACAGATGCTTCCTCCGCTTCACGGTCAGCCAGGAGCGCTTCCAGCACAGGGTTCTTCCGTTGGCCTCTCCTCGGCCCCGAGTCTTCACCAAAACCCCGGTAGTGGTGTCAGCCTACCTGCACAGATGGGGTGTTTTATTTTTCCCAGATCTGGGCGACTGCCTGCTGAAAGGGGACCTCGAAGGCAGAGGTCTCACACATGATACGCATCACAGTGGACACGTTTCTTCACTGGGTCTAGTCATCAACCTCGCAAAGTCAAAGTCTGAACCCACACAACATATAGAGTTCATAGGGGCATGCAGAAACTCTATCACAGCAAGGGTGTACCTACCTGACTCCCGCTTCCGCGCAATCAGTTCGCTGGTGAAAGTCATCACATACAGCCCCACGGTGCCAGTCTTGACGTGCCTACAGCTGCTGGGCCATATGGCGGCAGCGATGTTTGTGGTACAGAATGCCAGGTTGCACATGTCAAGCCTGTAGCATTGGCTGGTGAGCGTTTACAAACCAGCGTCCCACACTGTCCACAGGGTGGTGTCACCCACAACAGAGGTGCGCAGATCCCTGGCGTGGTGAGAAAACCCCGAGAATCTGCTAGTGGGGGTGCCTTTTCACCAACCACAAATTTCTATTTTTCTTACCACCGACGCCTCCCACATGGGATGAGGAGCGCACATCGGCGACAAGGTAATGCAAGGGCTATGGTCCCCTGCGGAACAGGCACTGCACATACCCATACTGGAGCTCAGAGCAGTGTTCAACGCCTGCAAATATTTTCGAGATTACCTACCTGCCAAAGTAGTCGGGATTCTATACCGACAATACCTCCATTATGTTCTACATCAATCGACAAGGAGGAGCACGATCCCATGCCCTGTGTGGAAGCACTCCGATCGTGGAATCGGTGCATCGCCAACAACATAACGTTGAAAGCCTTGCACTTGCCGGGCTCTCACAACGTGAATGCAGATCAGCCGCGCAGGCGCTGTGCAATCACGCACGAATGGCAGATCCGCTCCGATCTGCTACAGCACATTTTTCATACATGGGGGGTTTCCCCAGATTGATTTGTTTGCCACCCAGTACAAAAAAAAAAAGTGTCCCCAGTACTGCTCCAGGCAAGGAGTGGGGCGGGGGTCCCTGGGGGATGCATTCATGTTTTCATGGAAGGACTCCCTACTTTACACGTTTCCCCCCGCAGCGCTTATGCGCAAGGTCTTGCACATAGCCAGAAGGGAGAGAGCTCACATGATACTCACTCATAGCCCCGCTTGGGATAGGCAGCAATGTTTTCCCTTTCTTCTGCGCATGTCGGACTGCCCACCGCTCCCTCTGCCGGTGGCGCCGGACTTACTCACGTGGGCTCAAGGGTCCATAGTGCACCCGCACCCTCAGGGTCTGCACCTACAAGCATGGCTAATCCATGGCTCAGTTCCTTAAAGAGCACATGTACGGAGGGAGCACAAGTAGTCCTGGAATGTAGCCGAAGGACCTCCACCAGGAGGACTTGCAAGCAGAAATGGACTCGATTCACAGCCTAGTGTTCCGCCAAGCAGTTAGCTCCCCTTGACGTCCCTATACTTGTAATACTAGAATACTTACTGGACCTCGAGAGGCGGAGTTTTCTCTATCCTCGCTAAAGGTCCACCTCGCTGCTATATCAACCTTTCGGCATACAGAGGAAGGGCCCACGGTATTTGCCCATCCTATCGTTACCAGGTCCTTGAAGGGGCTGGTAAACCTGCACCCCTCCTTGGAAACCGCTTCCACCATCGTGGAATTTGGACTTGGTGCTCAGCACGCTGTCGGGTCCACCTTTTGCACCATTAGCCACAGTTCCCCTACGTCTCCTTACGATAAAAACAACCTTCCTCCTTGCAACTACGTCGGCCCACAAGGTGAGTGAGCTCGCGGCAGTGATGGCAACGCCGCACTGCACAGTATTCTCAAAGGAGGAGGTAACCTTAAGGCTGCACCCAGCCTTTGTTCCAAAAGTCTCTTCGGAGTCCAATCTTAACGACCTAATAGTTTTACCCGAAGCCTCACAGCTCCGGCAAGGAGGCACGCCTGCATCTCCTGGATGTGAGGAGGGCGTTGGCCTTCTACACAGACAGAACTAAGTCCTTCCGAAAAACAGACAGGCTTCTGGTCTCTCTCGCTCCCGGGTCAAAGGGAGAAGGTCTCTCTTCACAAAGAATCTCAAAGCACATTGCGTCCTGTATAAAAACGTGCTTCGAGCTTTGAAAGACTCCTTTGCTGGCCACGCCCAAGGCTCACTCCACCAGGGCGGTGGCGGCGTCAACAGCCTTCTTCAAGGGCATTGCGTTAACAGACATCTGTAGAGTGGCGACCTGGTCATCATATGACACCTTCGCCAAGCATTATGCCCTGCCTCGGGTATTCCAAGAGGATACCTGTCTGTCGACAGCAGCCCTCTCGGGGGCAAGCTGCACATAAACCGATTTACCCACCTCCTTAGTTGGGTTACTGCTGGTTAGTCACCTATTGTGGAGCACCCACGGGGACCACTCGAAGAAAGAGAAGTTACTCACCTGTAGTAACGATGGTTCTTCGAGAGGTGTCCCCGTGGGTGCTCCACCACCCGCCCATCCTCCCCGCTTCGGATCTCTGTGTCTAGTGTTTTTCAGGAGCAGCCAAGGTGGTTGGTCAAGGAACTGGCGGGGACCGGATTATGCACGTGGCTGGGGGCGCGCAGGGGGGCGGCGTGCGCCGGCGCATGCATGATCCAGGAGAAACTGCTAGAAGATTTCCGATCTGCGGCGCCGGGCGAGCCCGACACCTATTGTGGAGCACCCATGGGGACACATCTCGAAGAACCATCGTTACTACAGGTGAGTAACTTCTCTTTCTTCATTAATAGCATTTTTCTGTGTAGCAGCACCTGGACTTCCACTGAGTGAGAACAGAGGTGGTCACCTGGTTTGCGTCTGAGATATTGGCCATAACAAAAATAGGTTTGATAAACCTTGGTTTTAAAATTCACCCTGTCTGGCATGATACATGACATTTCAGTTATCTAAATATTTGCTTTGCATAGTTGTTTGAAGTACATCCAAACTAGATATTGAAGAATTCTTCTGTTGACCTTCTTACCATTTCTGAGGCAGATGTATTTTCTGTGCTAATGGAAGAACTCTGGTTGTTGGTGTAGGCCAGGTGGTCAGCAGTCTTTCCAAGGCTGTGCTGAAATTTGACCTTTTTGATCTCTATGCACAGTCCAAATGCTGGTGATACTTTTTAAAGTCACTAACGGTCCTACTTAAAACAGCTTCATTAATAAATGAAGATGCAGAGCTTTAGCACTTAGGTGGTGGTTGGTAGTATTAGCTGGTCTTTTGTTAATCCACAGGTGGCATAGCTCTTATCATGGCTGCATGCAGGGGCTGGGGTGGGGCTGACTTCCAGCCTCTCATGCTGATGAAAATCTGCTCAGGTGCTACTCTTTGCACCTGTGCTGGAGGTTGCTGACCCCCTGGTGTAGGCAACATCTATAATGATGCAGCTGCATCTCTCTAGCAGTTCAAGTGGTGACAAGATGTGGGAGGAAATCACTTCAGTCTGCAAAATAGAAAATATCTCTTCTGTTGTCTGTCTCTTGTCTAGTCGGAGAAAGACACACAAGTAAGATTTTAATGGCAGGGATAGCTGCCCCTTATATGTTTGTACAGTGGTTAGCACAATGGGCACTGATCTCAACTGGAGCCTCAAGGTGTTGCTATAATATACTGCTGATGACAAGCTAAATTTTAATCTTAAAATCTCTTCCTGTGACATGAAATCAATATTAATGGAAACAGAAGCTGAGTCAGATCTCTGCTTGGAAGGGGCTAGTAGCAAGCAATTTAATGTGCTCAAGAATATGGTTATAACATGCCTTGTCATGTTCCAGTCAGTTTGTAAAATAGTTCCATTTGATTGTTAGTTTCATTCCTAATTCTTATAGTTTTAGTAAGTTTGTGGGGTCAGCTGTTCAACTTCTCCATACCTGTCTGTCTTGAAGCAGCTGTTGGTAATCCCACAGCTAATCAAACTGAATGCTGAACTCCGATTTTTTTTTAAACAAATTAGACGTGAGATGGAAAAACTGCTTTGTAAGTATTACAAATGACTGCAGCAAATCTTGTAAGAATCTCCAGAGATGATGTCTCGTGGCCTTGATGTAGTAGCCCGTTTTTGTAGTGCATTGGAATCCTGTTGCCACATAACTCTTACTCTAGTAGCAGTTGCAATGTGTACAATATTATGATCTTATCTTGCCAAATAAGACCAGCAAGTAGAGAACAGAGGTGATTTTTCAGCAGCTCTAGCATCGATACACAAAGCAAAAATGATCTTAACTTAGCTTTGAAAAGTGAATGCTTAATTAAAACTAACTTTTCTGTTAGCGGAGCAATTGCCCTTGTGTCTCAGCAGGTGCTAATCAGTTTTAACACTTGAAGTCGAAGTATGATGCATCATAATTGCACTCTTAGAGTGTGCATCATGTGTGTTAGGTGCGAAGGAAGTGTTTAATTTCAACCTGCATGCTGGCAAATTTCTGCTCTGATGTTTTATGAAGAAAACATCAGGTTGAATCATGAGAATTCTTTTTTACTTTCAAGATGTTTACATGTTAACTGTATTTGCCTGTTTTGCCTTTTTATAGAGTTCTGGTGCATCTAATGAGCTATATTATAGTTATTTATCTTTTGTATTTTTACAAGGTATTTTCTAACCCAGTTGATATTTTGTTTTCTAAGGAGTAATGCTTAGTCATTACTCTAGCTGATTATAGGAAAGTCAGAGTTATACTAAAAGCAAAATTTGAAACCCATAGCTTAAAAAAAAAATCCACTTTTTTTTTTCCTGTGAATGTAGCTGACATACAAACCCTGATAGTTTCTATTCATATTCATAATGAAGAGGTAGACTTGAGTTGATTAAGGTGGTATTTTGCCAAAAATGCCCCATTTTCCACCAGAGCTATCCCAAGTTCCACTCTCAGTGTTAGCAATTGTAGAAGTACTACTAGTTGACAGACAGCTTCTGTCATCCAGTCTTGCTAACTGTGTCTAAAAGGCTATCAGAATTTTTCTTCAGTGCTAGGCTTCCCACTCATATTAGCCAGACCTTGTATTAGCAAAGGTTAAAACTTTTACGTAAATGTTAGCGTGAAAACTAATGGCTCAATCTTCTGTTTTTAACTTGTGGCTATGAGACACCTCAAGAACACTTATTTTACAATAATGTAGCTGCTGTTTTGGTTCTTTGTGGGGGACCAGGGAATTTGTCATAGGCTTCATGAACTTTGGCTTATGAATATGCATAATTCAGAGATGCTTTGGACAAAATACCCAATGTAAGCTATCAATTTTAATGCAATGATCTGCTGGATCAGTATATTCTGTTTTTGTGTGTGTATCTTCCTTGTACGTGAAGTTAAAAATATGGAGTATGTCTGTTTATAGTTTTAAATATGCTGATGAGGGCCATTACTGGAGCCCCAACCTAACGACCAGGTGACCAACTTAATTACTTGTAAACAGCCTTGTTTGTCCTGTAAGTCTAGAAGGTGGTTGGTGCCAGAAAGACGTAAGACCATACTAACTCATACCAAAAGCTATTTCGATCCAGTTGTTTATCCGTGGGCCGTGTGTGTGAGAGAGAGAGAAGATTTTTGCCTGCCATGAGAACAGCTCTATAAGGTAACAATCTGTGTACGACAGAAGTCTCTTAAGGAAGTTAGAAATAACAGTGTACTTTTAATTTTGTTTTAGTAACATTGGCCTGTCTGTTTACACTTAAATTGTGCTGCTTTTGCTTAATATAAACTCTTTAGTTTATAATTAAGCCCACAATAAGTAATTACATGGGGGGAGGACATCAATGTGCATGTTTCCCTTTCATTGATAAAGGGCACTTACCTGAAGAGCCATCCTCTCTACAAAAGTTTTGCACAAACTGATTTATTTGGGGTTTTGATCCCTTTTGGGGGTTGGTTTCCCGAGTGCTGTGACCTAGAACTGCATCTGCCCAGAAATTAAGTGGGTTGTTGTTTGCATTGCTCTGCGGAAGGGTATTCACCTCAACTCTGTACCTTGGCTGGTGGAGACCAGATTATCTGGCCAAGCGGGACAGGGTGGCAGAGAGCCCCAGAGACGAGAACAACAACAAGAAGTCCTGTGGCACCTAGTAGAGTAATGTATTTTGGAGCATAAGCTTTTGTGGGCAAAGACCCGCGTCGTCAGGGACAAGAAGGTGGGTATCAGCACACCAAGAACAATCCCAAGGGGTATTCTGTGACAGCACCCAGTCTAACTTTCCACCTAACAGGGAAATAGCTGTGGCAAATGTAGAAAACTTAAACTGTAGATGTGTCAGAACTCTGCATGTTGTTTTTTGCGCCCCCCCTCGCCACCCCACTCTGCTTAACCATAACTGGTTAGCACCATCCATTTAGGGTGAGGCTTAATGGCTAACCATTAACTTCCCTAGTTTCTAGCTAGTATGCCAGGCTGAGGGCTGGGGACAAGACTTCCTCTTCATTAGTCCTGACAATGTCTTGTCATTAAATCCCATGCTCTCAAAAACCCTCATTTATTCTTCAAGTGTCCCTGTGGGTGCTCCACCTTAGGTGTCAGGCTTGCCTTGGTGCTGCAGCTCGGAGACCTTGCTAGCTGTTTCTACTGGATTGCGCATGTGCGGTTTCGCTGCTCTTCTTGATGTTCTTTTTTTCACGTGCATGGTCCAATCTGATCCAGTTCGTCTCAACCACCAACGTCTGCAGACGGAACTTCCAGTTCTCCTCTCTGACTTGACTTTTTCTCCTGTTTATCATTCTTCGTTAAGTTGGTAAAACTTAATTGTTAGAGACTTGTTAGTTTGTCAGTTAAATGACTGAATCAGCGTTAGGCCACCATTTGGCCAACGCTTAGTTCTACCTTGATTGTTGTGTGAAGTTGTTTCCAGAGCAAGGACTCCTTATCTGTTAACTTGTTTGCATTTAAAAAACTGTTAGATATGCCCAGGTTTAAGTGTGAATCTTGCTGGGAGCCAATCCCTGCCTCTGATGGACACTCACACTGCACTTGTTGCTTGGGAGAGGGGCATGTACCTGTGAAGTGCCCTCATTGTTCTAAGTTCACCTTGCAGCCCTGCCGGGACAGGGAGATGCATCTTCTCATGCTCCTGTTTTGAGAAGGCTTTGCAGCCTGCTCCACTTGAAAGTGGCGAGCCATCTCAGGAGGGCCAACTCAAGCATAGAGTGTTGTCTACTGAAGTGGTTGCACACAAGTGCCTGAAAGCCTCTCCCACTCAATCGCTACCCAGTTTGCCTGTGGGTGCATCGAGCGAAGCTGAAATGAGCTCTGGGAAGGTCTCTGGCGCTCACAAGAAGGCCAAGACCAAGAGAGCGCCTTCATCCCCGATGTGCAGGTTGGAACCAGGAGTTGCATGAGTCCCTGGCCATCCTAAGGCAGCACCAATGACCTTGGCCTTAATGGCACCAGAGGCAGTGGCACCGACAACCTCGGGGTCGTGACGCTTAACCTCTGCACCAACAGCCTCGGCACCATGATGTTCAACATCCACACTGGCACTGTCAACCAAGGCACTGTGGCACACTTCTCTGGCACAGACGCTCCCAGCATCACAGCATACAGAGCTGGTCCTTCCATTTGCGGTACTGACTTCATTGATGCTGATGTCACCAACAAGGCATGGAAACGCAAGCACCAGGTACCGTCGAGATTCCCTGCCTCAGTGTCCTGCGTCACCTATGTCTCTGATTTCACAGATTTCTCCAGAACGTTATTCCTTCACTGTTTCAAATCTTTTCACCTCCACACCTAGTATGAGGTCACCATCTTCAGTGTTGGGACTGCGATCTCCCCACTGGCATGAGGCTGAAACCAGGGGCAACTGAGTAGTTGTTGGTCCATGTTACCACCTCAATATGTTAGGCTCTGTCATTCCCATTCATCTTAAGAACACAACTATGAGCACCGCTCGTCTTATTCGCATCATCACCATTATCCGTGCTGTGCAAGATCTTGGGTCTATGAGCGGCCTCAGTGTTCCAAGAGTTATGCGCAAGAGCCAGCGGAACCACCAAAGAGACTTTTCTGTGGCTTCCTGGTCTCCCAGCCCTTCTCTGGTGCCTCCACCACCGTCGAGCACCCAGCCACTATCTCCATTGCCTCTGTCCAAAGAGTAAGAGGCTCAGTTTTCAGTCCTCCCGGACCTTCCTCACCAAACAATCAGTCTTCATCCTTGCCTGACGAAGCGGTCATCCCAGGTGATGTCTCCCTCAGGCGATCTCCATGAATTCCAGGACTTGTTCCATAAGGTGGCAAGTTCCCAGGGGATCCAGTTGGCAGAATGGCCTGAAAAGAGACATGGGTTGTTGAAGAATTTGAGGCACCTTGCCTCAACTAAAAGTGCTGTCCCACTGGGCGAGGCCATCAGAGGCGGGTGACAACATCTGGCAGATGCCAGCATCTGAGCCTGCCACAAATGAGAATGGACAAGAAGTATTTTGTGCCATCTGTGGGTATGGACTACCTGTTAACCCATCCACAGCCAAATTCCTTAGTGGTGAAATCCTCACTGCAGAGAGCTAAGGCCCCCCCAGCGTAAGTCCTTGGACGAGGACTCCAAATGATTGGACTTGTTTGGACGTAAGATGTATTCATCCTCACGTTGCCATGTATGGCAAATTATGCAGCGCACTTATTGAAATTGTGATTGGATAACTACTCCAAGCTGACATTGCTGATGGAGTATCTGCCTGACTCGAAAAAGTCATTTATTGAAGGCTGTTGTTCAGGAGGGCTGTGCGGCCTCCAGGGCTAGTGTCCAGATCACCCTCAATGTGGCTGACATGGCAGCTCGATCCATGGCAATAGTTATGAGAAGGGCATCCTGGCTGCAGACTTCAGGTGTCCCCAGAGAGCTTCAGTCCAAGTTGGAGGACCTGTCCTTCGATAAACAGAAGCTCTTTGCCGAGTCTACGGATGTGGTGTTTCACTGAATCAGGGACCTGTGTTCTTCCCTTCAGACTTTGGGTATGTACACACTACCGTTCAGGCGCAATCGATATGGCCCATATCAGAGGAGGTACTTGCAACCCTTCCAAAGGCAGTACCAGCCTCGGCAGTATGAGCAGTCTAGAGCTTCTCAGAGACCTCCCAGGCGTAGATGTACGCAGCTTCATGGCTGACAGCGACAGCTAATGCAGCCAGTTTTACAGCATAGTTGAGAGCCAAACCCCCTCTGAGCCAGTAGCTCCATCCCTTTCTCTAATGCTGTTTCACCACCGTCTGTGACCGTACCTCAACCAATGGTCCAAAATTACATCAGACAGATGGGTGCTAGAAATAGTGTCTTTGGGTTACGTTATCCCCTTTCAAAGCATTCCCCCACCACACCACCAACCCCGTCCCTCTTCAGGGACCCCTCTCAAGGCTATGTTGCATCACGAGGTAGACCACCTTCTCGCCATAGGGGCAGTGGAACTGGTGCTGGATGAGTTCAGAGGAAGGGGCTTCTACTCCCAATATTTCCTAACGCAAAAGAAGTCCAGTGGTTAGAGGCCCATTCTGGACCTTCACAATTTAAATCGCCACCTACAGAAACAGCTATTCGAAATGATCACATTGACTGATTTCTGTAATTCCTGCGCTCAAACAAGGGGATTGGTTTGCAGCTCTCAGCCTTCAAGATGCTTACTTTCACATAACTATCAATCCTGCACACAGGCAATTCCTTCAGTTCATGGTGGGGGAGGACCATTTTCAATACTGAGTTTTACCCTTCGGCCTAGCTACAGCTCCCAACGTATTTTCAAAGACCCTTTTGGTGGCGGCATTCCATCTTCACCACCTGGACGTTGTCCTATTTCCATATCTAGGTGACTGCCTGATGATAGGACCTCCAAGGCAGAGGTCCATATGATGATTCAGGTCACCAGGTCCAGCTTTCTTTCCTTGGGCCTACTGATAAACGAACAAATGTCAACCCTGGAGCCAACTCAAGACATAGTTTATCATGACACATCTGAATTCTATCACTGCCCGTGCGTATCTGTCACTTCAGCGTTTTCGAACTATCCAGGACCTTGTTCACATGGTGTCGACAGGTCCACAGGTGCAGATTATAACGTGCTTGCAGCTCATGGGTCACATGGCCGCCACTACTTATGTGGTCCAAAATGCGCATCTGCATTTCTGATGCTTCCAGCACTAGCTAGTGACTGTATACAGACTGGTACATTGAAACCTGCGCAAATGGGTGACAGTACCAAGTAACGGTTTGCAAATCTTTACAATGGTGGACAGTGCCAGACAATCTGTTGGTGGGAGTTCCCTTCCAACACCCAAAGGCCACGGCACTCATGACAAGAGATGCGCTCCCAGCCCGACAAGAAGGAACCTCAACAGATGTTCTGTGCAAGGGCAATAGTCCGTAGTGGAATCGATCTGACACACAAACCTACTAGAGCTCAGGGTGGTACGCAATGCCTGCAGACATTTTCTACCAAGCATTCGCAACATACCCATCAAGGTGCTCATGGACAATATTGCTACAGTGTATTGCATCAATCACCAAGGGGCAGCCTGCACCTGGTCCCTCTGTGTAGCGGTTCTGTCTATGGAGTTGATGCATCCGCAGTGGCATAACGCTAACTGCTTCTTGTTTGCCCAGGGTCAACAATACAGAAGCAGAGACACTGAGCAGACATTTCACACCGGATCATAAGTGGGAGCTCCTCAGAGACATTCTCCTCCCTGTGTTTCATTGGTGGGGGTTTCCAGTCATAGACCTATTCACAACACATGCCAATCGTTGGTGCGAGCCGTACTGTTCCAGAGTGGGCCTGGAGTCTCACAACCTGGGCGATGCATTCTTGATCAGTTGGAGGGGTCCACTACTTTATGCATTCCCACCGATGGTGTTGGTCCCCAGAGTGTTACAGGTCAACAGGGATGGAGCCAAACTTACACTGTTAGCACCTGCATGGGCACGTCAGCACTGGTTCTTGCTTCTACACAGAATGTCACTGTGAGCGCCTTTTCTCCTGCCCTGCCCTGTAGATCTACTGACTCAGGAAAAGGGAATGAACATGCATCCACAGCCACACCCCCTTTACCTCACGGCCTGGATGTTTGCTGGTTCAATTTGGCAGAGGACCTCTGTTTAGAACAAGTGAAGGCAGGTGCTCATTCAGAGTAGATGGGAAAACACACAAGACTTACTATGCAAAATGGCCACGACTTGAAACGCGGTGCTGATCTTGACAACTACTACCAAGCAAAGCACAGATCCACTCTGTACTTAACTATTTAGTAGACCTGAAGCATCAAGGCTTAACACTGGCATCAAAGGTACATGTGGCTGCCATATCAGCCTTCAGATGCACAGTAGACAGCGCGTTGGTCTTTGCTCACCCAGTGACAGCATGATTCCTTAAAGGGCTGGCGAATATATACCCACCGATGCGGCTGGTAGTGCCCCTGTGGAGCTTGGACTTGGTCTTGGAGACATGGTCAAGAGGCCCATTTGAACCTTTGGCCACAATTCTGCTCACACTGCTGTCCACAAAAGACTGCCATCTCGCAATCGTGTCGGCCGAATAGCGAGTGAGTCATTTGCCCTAATGGCAACTCCACCGCATATGATCTTCAAGAAGATGGGGTGACAGTCAGACTGCATTCCCACTGCATTCCCAATGTCACCTTGGGTTTTCACTTCAATGAGCCAATAGTGCCACCTGTGTTCTACCTTTAACCACGTGCCTCAGCACGAGAAGTGCAGCTGCACTCCCTGGAAGACCGAGAGGCTGATGGTGCCCATATCCCATCACTCTAAAGGAGAGGCAGTTGCCTCACAAAAACTTTCTAACCTCATCATGTCCTGCATCACAGCCTGCTTCTCACTGAGGGGCATGTCCTTGCCATGCCAACTGAGGTCACATTTCACTAGAGCGATGGCAGCATTGACGTCGTTCTTCGGAGGAGTCTCCCTTTTGAGATATCCGCAAGGCGGCGACTTGGGCATCCTGCGACATGTTTGTCGAGCATTACGCCGTCTACTGACAGATGACGGAGGATACCTCTTTTTCCATAGCAGTGCTGTCTGTCCTGGACAAGACCTCAATGTGGTACCCACCTCATAGTTTCTTGGGGGAGGGCGTACTGCTACTCAGTCACCTAAGGTGAAGCACCCACAGGGACACTCGAAGAAGAAAGAGAAGTTACTTGCCTTCATGCAGTAACAATGGTTCTTTGAGATGTGTCCCTGTGGGTGCTCAACCACCCACCCTTCCTCCCCGTTTCAGATTCTTCGTTGTTCTTTCTGTTTCAGATCTGGAGCAGTTTCGTGATGAAAAGAGCACGACGAAGAGCAGTGGAGCCACGCATGCACGGTCTGGCAGAAACAGCGAGTAAGGTCTCCGAGCTGCAGCACTGGGGCGAGCCTGGCACCTAAGGTGGAGCACCCATGGGGACATATCTCGAAGAACCATCGCTCTTCTTTGAGTGGTCCCCGTGGGTGCTCCACAGTAGGTGTCGGGCTCGCCCCGGCGCCGCAGATCGGAAATTTCCAGCAGTCTCCGTCAGGTCACGCATGTGCTGATGCGCGTCGGTCCTTCATGCGCTTTCGGTCACGTGCATGGTCCAGTCCCCTCCATTCCTTCTCAATCGTCAACGGCTACAGACGGAATCCGCTCTGGCTCCAATGCCTGAGGAAAGATAAAACTGCTGTTTTCTTACTATTAATAGTTATTAGTTGATAGTTTAGTTATTACCGTTGAAGTTGTTTGTTAGAGGTGTATACAGTTTAAAAAAAAAAAAAAAAAGAGAGAGAAGAACAGAGGCGGCTGCCTCAGGCGGTCTATCTTAAGGCCGCGAACGTTACCTGTTCTAGGACTGATTAGCTGTTAAGTGCTCTATTAACATTCAAAGACTTAAACTCCTGGGCAGTGTCTTCGCCGGGTTTAAGAAATGTGTGTCATGCCAGGAGGCCATGCCTGCCTCGGATGGGCATAGCAAGTGTATTCATTGCCTCGGGGAGACCCACGTTCCACAAAAGTGTCCTCATTGCTCTAAGCTTACAGCTAGAGCCTGAAAGGACAGGGAAATGAGGCTGAAGATGATTCTGTTTGATAAGGCCCTCCAACCTGGACCATCAGAGAAGCCCCACAAAGAGGGGCCCTCAGGGTTGCACAAGAGGAAGGCGGCTTCCCTAACCTGCTCTGTGCAAAAGAAGAAGCTCTCCCCAGCTCGATCCCTGCCGGTGACATCTGCGAGCAGGACGAGCGGAGCACAGGGCCCTGGCCCGTTGGCCGCTCATAGCGGGAAGACCACAGCGCATGCAGCTGCGCAAGGGCCTCCGACCATTAAGCAGTCGGCACCGAGGGCCCCGCAGGCGCCGGAATCGGCGGCACCGGCTCCCACGGCACCGAGCATTGCGGCACCGATGGCACCAGAACGAGGGTACCCAGCACGGGGCCCAATGGTGCCGGAGGAAACTACCCACGCGGCACCGTGCACAGTGGCACTGAGAGTGGCACTGACTGTGGTGCCGAGGTCCCCGGCACTGGAGGGAGCGGCACCTGCTACTCAGGAACAGGGGGAAAAGCAAAGGCCAAAACCCGGCACCGCAGCCCATCTCCGAACGTCATCACATTGCCGTTATCGCCTAGCTCCCCCCCTCCCCCGCCGCCCCGAGATACACCAGGCAGCAATTCCAGCAGCCTGCTTCAGACCTCCATCCCTGTTCCTTCAACCACCATCCCCCTGGCTCAGACAACTTTCACCAACCTCCAGCAGGGATCCCTATGAATACTATCATAGAGCATCTCCGCCATTGTCAACGTCATCTCGGAGGTCACGCCCTTCTAGGCACCATATGTACACATTCTGGTCGTGGTCCAGATCTCCATCACCGGGCCCTTGCCCTTGTTGTTATGGTCGTCCTTACCATACTGAACATCGGCACAGGGGGTCCAGATCTATGGGTAGATCCCCATCCACACCTCACCAACACCCCTTCACACAGTCTCACTCTGTGGGAAGATCACAGCTTTCCCAGCTGGAAATTGGTCCAAAGGCCCTGGACCCCCCTCCTGAACCCTCAAAAGAGCAAGTATACGAAGAGAGTTAGGAACCTGAGGAATTAGAGGTATATCATAGTGATGCCTCCTCGTCCTCCCCAGATGAGGCGGTTGTCCCCGGGGATATCTCTCCCCTGAACGACCTTAAGCAATTTCAAGAACTGTTCAAGAGGGTAGCACAAACACAGGACATTCAAATAGCAGAGGTGCAGGAAAAACATAAACTCCTGAAAAATTTGAGACCCCCGGCTTCATCCAAGATCGCCATCCCACTAGATGAAGCGATTATGGAATCAGCCACCAACATATGGCAGACAGCAGACTCCAGCCTCCATCCCACCCACGAATAAGAGGGCGGATAAGAAATACTTTGTTCCAGCCAAAGGCATGGAATTCCTGTTTAACCATCCCCAGCCGAATTCCCTGGTGGTCGAATCATCACAGCATAGAGCCAAGACACCGCAATATAAGTCAGGAGGGTCAGATAAAGATGCGAGTAAATTAGACCTATTCAGCAGGAAGCTCTGTTCCTCCTCTACCTTACTACTGTGAATGGGAAATTATGCCACACACCTGTCAAACCACAACTTCAACGGTTATTCCAGACTTACCTCCCTCATGGATTTCCTTCCAGAGGACAAGAAACCAGTTCTGAAAGCGATTTGTCCAGGAGGGCTACGCGGCCTCACGAGCAGGAGTTCATATTGCCCTGGATGTGGCGGACACGGCAGCACGTTCCACAGCAGTGGTAATGCATAGGGAATTGTGGCTCCAGACGTCCGGTATTCCCAGAGATCTGCAAACAAAAATCATAGATCTTCCATTTGATAGACAAAGGTTATTTGCAGATTCAACTGACTCGGTCCTACACTCCAGCAAGGACTCGAGAGCCACACTTAGGACCCTGGGTATATACACCCCCACCATACAGGAGGAGGAAGTTTTACCCACAGCAAAGGCGTTACACTTATCAACCACAGCACACACGATATCAACAGGGTTATGACCAGGGGCGCCACCAACAGCAGCAGCAGTGTAGAGCCCCCCAGATGTCGCCCCCAGCAGGGTCGTGCACCCTTGGGGCAAGCCCTGAGACAGCAAGTTTGACAGGTATGTCAAGGACTGCAAGATCAAGACCATCTCTCAATGCCAATCTCAGCACATGTTTCACCATCGGCTCAAACCGTTCTATTCTCAATGGTGAAACATCACTGCAGACAAATGGGTACTGGAGATTATAGCCACAGGATACATGATCCCCTCCCAATCACTACCACCACCGAAACCTCTCACCAGGTCCTTTTTCAAGGACCCCTCTCACGAGACAATGTTAAAACAGGAGGTAAACCATCCCATGTTTATAGGGACGGTGGAGAGAGTACCGGAACAATTCCAAGGGAAAGGCTTCTACTCACGATACTTCCTAACAGAGAAGAAGATAGAAGGCTGGAGGCCAATCCTGGATTTACGGGCCCTCAACAGGCATTTGCGCAAACAGCGTTTCAGGATGACTACAATTGCCTCCATAATCATGGCGCTGGACGATGGAGACTCGTTTGCAGCCCTCGACTTACAGGACGCGTGTTTTCATATAACAATTCACCCGGCACACAGACATTTTCTCCTATTCACAGTAGGCAGGGAGCATTTCCAATACAGAGTTCTTCCGTTCGGTTTCTCTTCGGCGCCCAGAGTTTTTACCAAAACGCTGGTGGTAGTATCAGCTTACCTACACAGGTAGGGTGTCTTCATTTTTACATACTTAGACAACTGCCTACTGAAAGGGGCTTTGAAGGCAGAGGCCCTACGCATGATACGCATCACTACAAACACATTTGCCTCGTAGGGCCTAGTTATCAACCTTTCGAAATCAAAGACCGAGCCCACGCAAAGTATAGAGTTTATATATAGGAGCATGCATAGACTCTATTACATCAAGAGTATACCTGCCCAATGCCCATTTCCGCGCCATCAAATCCCTGGTACAAGTAATGACGGACAGCCCCACAGTGCCAATCCTAACGTCTACAGCTGTTGGGACACATGGCGACCACCACGTTTTGTGGTACAGAATGCCAGGCTGCATATGTGAGGCCTGCAGCATTGGTTGGCGAGCGTCTACATACCAATAGTCCATACCATCCATAGGACAGTATCGCCCACAACGGAGGTACGAAGGTCACTGGCATGGTGGGCAGATCCCAAGAACTTGCTAGTGGGGTGCCCTTTTGCCAACCACAAATTACGATTTTTCTTACGACAGACGCATGCCACATCGGATGGGGAGCGCACATCGGCAACAAAGTAACTCAAGGGCTATGGGCCCCCGTGGAAAAGACACTGCACATAAATATACTAGAGCTCAGAACAGTATTCAATGCATGCAGACGTTTTCGAAAATACCTGCGCGGCAAATAGTTGGGATAAATACCGACAACACCTCCACCATGTTTATCAACTTGACAAGGAGGGGCCAGATCTCGCGTGCTCTGCGTGGAGGCGGTCTGGTTGTGGAACTGGTGCATTGTCAACAATATAACCCTAAAAGCCTCATACTTACCGGGTGTCCACAACATGAAGGCGGACCAACTCAGCAGACGCTTTGTGCTCACGCACGAGTGGCAGATCCGTTCCGATCTGCTCTGACAAGTGTTTCACAAATGGGGGTTTCCCCAAATTGATTTGTTTGCCACTCACAACAACAAGAAATGCCCTCAGTACTGCTCCAGAGCCGGCATAGGACAGGGATCTTTGGGGGATGCCTTCATGGTGCCATGGAAGGGCCCTCTACTCTACGTGTTCCCTCCCACAACACTCATCCACAAGGTTTTAGAGAGAGCCAAAAGGGAGAGAGCACACATGATACTCATTCTCAACCTGGGACCGACAGCAATGGTTCCCTCTGCTTCTGCGCATGTCATGCTGCCCGCCACTCCCCCTACTGGTAGTGCTGGGCCTTCTCACGCAGGCTCAGGGGTCCATAGTGCACCCACGTCCTCAAGGACTCCGCCTACAGGCTTGGCTAATCCATGGCTCAGCGCCTTAGAGAGCATATGTTCGGAGGGAGTGAAACAAGTTTTGGAGTCCGGTCGAAGGAATTCCACTAGAAGAACTTACGCGCAGAAGTGGAAATGATTTATCTCCTGGTGCTCTAAGCAGTTAGCTCCAGCAGATATTCTAGAATTAGTTATAGGGACGTCCAAAGGAGCTAAAACGAGACAGACTCTCCCTATCCTCACTAAAGGTCCATCTCGCACCTATATCAGCGTTTCAACACAAAGAGGAAGGGCCAACCATATTCGCCCATCCTGTTGTCATTCAGTTCCTAAAGGGGCTGGCAAACCTGTACCCCCCTCGGAAACCGCTACCACCGCCATGGAGCTTGGACTTGGTCCTCCACACGCTGTCAGGACCACCCTTTTGAACCATTGGCCACGGTACCCCTCTGGTTACTTACCATGAAGACAACCTTCCTTCTCACGATTACGTCAGCCCGTAGGGTGAGCGAACTTGCAGCAATAATGGCAATGCTGCCCTGCACAGTATCCTCAAAGGAAGCGGTGATCTTACGATTACACCCAGCCTTCGTTCCAAAGGTTTCCTCGGAGTTCCACATTAATGAACCAATAGTATTGCCCTCATTTTATCCTAAGCCTCACAACTCCAGCAAGGAGGCGCGGCTGCACCTACTAGATGTGAGGCAGGTGTTGGCCTTTTACATAGACAGAACTAAGCCCTTCCAGAAAATGGACAGACTCCTGGTGTCCCTCACACCCAAGTCGAAAGGGGAAGGCCTATCCTCACGAAGGATTTCAAATCACGTCGTATCCTGCATAAGACTGTGTTGTGAGCTTCGTAAGACCCCTCTGCTAGTTCTGTCCAGGGCTCACTCCACCAGAGCAATGGCAGCATTGACTGCCTTCTTCAAGGGACTCGCGCTAAGACAGCTGCAGAGTGGCGACTTGGTCATCTTATGACACCTTTGCCAAGCATTATGCCATGCACCGGGTGTTTGAGGATACACGCCTGTCGACAGCAGTCCTTTCAAGAGCAAGGTGCACATAAATCGGGTACCCACCTCCTTTTTTGGGGTCACTGCTGGGTAGTCATCTACTATGGAGCACCCACGGGGACCACTCAAAGATGAAAGAGAAGTTACTCACCTGTGTAGTAACGATGGTTTTTCAAGATGTGTCCCCATGGGTGCTCCACTAGCCACCCATTCCTCCCCACTTCGGAGCTCTGTTTTGTGTTTTTTCAGAAGCATCCGGGGCGATTGGTCAAGGACTGGTGGGGACAGGATCGCGCACGTCACCGAAAGCACGCGAAGAAGTGACACGCATTGGCGCATGCATGACCCGATGGAGACTGCTGGAAATTTTCCGATCTGCGGCGCCGGGACGAGCCCGACACCTACTGTGGAGGACCCACGGGGACACATCTCGAAGAACCATCGTTACTACACAGGTGAGTAACTTCTCTTTATTGCACAAAGGTGAGTAGCTTCTCTTCCTGAACTTAAACAGTGGTGCTGAATCCCACACTCCTAGAGAACCTGGAGGAGCCTGTCACTGCTTGCTTAACCAGTGCTAGAGGTAGCAATACCTAAGTCTGTCTACAAAGTTAACTCATGTTTTTATTTGCGTGCTTGCTGACCCAACCTCCTAGAAATCTGATTACTGCTCTGTGATAAGTTATTTATGGTGTGTGTGTTTATAAAAAAAAAAAAAAAAAAAAAAATTTTTTTACAAAATGCAAACTTCAAGGAATTGAAAGAAATTTTTCAAGTATTAGGGTGACTTGAACAAATAAACATACAACGGTGCGCTCTCATTTAATTAAAGCTTTGCAGATCACTGTTAATGGATACAGAAGCCATGAGATCTACACAGCTTTTAAGATTTTATTGGCTCACAAATGGGAGAAATTACTTGAGTCATGACTAATTGTGAAGCTTGCATGTAAGTTTACTCTTGTGCTTGTATGTATGTAATGTAATGTGTGCATGTAATGTCAGCTGAAGCTCTTTAATCCAATAAAGTGTGCTTGATTAACCATGTAATATTTCTGAAATGTTGTGTTGTCAGGTTGAAGTACATGGGGGAAACTCTGACTCTGCTGCAGTTATGGCTTAATTCAGGAATTCTCCACCAGAACACTGAGTGGCTGCCCCCCCCACCACAGCTGAATCCAGGAGCCCCAGCTGCATTCCCTTTCTCCCACCAGTTTCTGAAGCTGGGAGCAGTGAGGGCCTGAAGACTTAAGCCCTGGAACTTCCTGTGGGAAGAAGCCCTGAATCCATGGGAAGAATTGAGAGGGCACAAGTGTTTTCCCCTCACCAAGCTGCAGTGTCTCCCCCAGTTGGGGGACCCTCTGGGGATAGCTCCAGTGCCCACCTCCTTTTCTACCTCAGCTGCTGTCAGATGAACCCTCTTACCAGTTTGTAGGTGGGACGCTAGAGACAGGCAGTGCAGGACAACTGCTCTTCTGGCTGATGGTGCCATGGGCAGGTGGCTGTGGCATTCCCCTATCTGCTTCTGGTGACTGGGATTTCTGCTGGTCCCCATCTGATTGCTCCAGAAAGCCAGTTAGAGCTGCAGGGGGGACCGGGCTCCAGAGTCAGCAGAGCCCTTGGAACTGTCAACATGGGGAGCTCTCTGAGGGCACAATCGCAGCTACCCCGCTCCCTGTGACCTGAGCTGTATCCACATCAGGACACAGTCCTTAGCTATCCTCTGCCTGCACCATGCGTGGCTTTCAGACTTTTTTGAGCTGCATCTCCCTTTGAACTTTGTATATGTATTAAATATAAATTTCTGGTTGCATCCACCCACAGTTCAAACGGGCTGGGTGGGTCGTTGAGGTGAGTTGGGTGTGAAGGTGGTGCATGCATTCCTCACCCCCAAAGTCAAACTATGCCTATGCCCAAGAGTATCCCCTCAAGCCTGAAGCCCCAAATCTCCCCAGCCCCCATTGGGCCCTGGAGATGCTTACAGAATGTTGAAGGAGGCCTCAGAATGAGAGAGGTTGACAACACCTGGTTTCTGTCCTTGAGGTTAGAACTGGATCCAGGGGAATCAAAATTGTAAATTGGCAACATTTTTTCAATCTAAAACATCTGAAAGCAAGAATACCTATTAAAACTTTAAGTTCTGTTTATATAAATGTTACCTCAAGTCAGTGAGGAGAAAGTTTAAAAATGGTAACTTTTAAAAAGTTATTTCCTTTTACGTGGAATTAATTCTCAGGTGATTAGTGAGTCCAAGAACATAGCATTTTTTTAAATGTTTGCTATTTTTATTTTAGAACCTAAGATTTCTTAACACAGCAGCTTTTGGGAAACTTCCCACTCTGGCAGTTGTGCCAGTAGTAGTAGTGAGGTCATTATTAGCTAGACCAGCTGATTGCATTTGTACCCCACTGCTCTCTAAGGCCTTGTCTACGCTTACCAGAAGATCAGTGCTGTGGGGATCAATCCCGGGGGTGGGGGGAAAGGAGTGGACTTACTGGGCCTAATAAAGGCACACTAAATTGACCTCATTTGTGTTCTCATAGACTCTGTACTCCTCTGGAGCGAGAAGTGAAAGGGAGTTTCTCCTGTTGACCACTCTTCAGTGAAGATGCTGTGGTAATTCAGTCTAAGGCATGTCAACTCTAGCTACACTATGCTTATAGCTGGAGTTGCATGCTTTAAATTGATATTGCATTCTAGTGTAAGACCTGGCCCAATTCTGAGCAAGTGTGTATGATGGTAATAAAAGTAGTATGGGTTGAACCTCTCTAATCCAATACTCTTGTCTGGCAACATCCGTGTTCTGGAATGATTTTAGTTTGCTGGATTACCATGTATCATGAGTGTGGCCAAGCTTCCTGTGACCCCATGAAGTTTGTCTACAGCCACCAGTCCTGGCTCTGTCCTCTGTGCTGTCATTTAGTTGTAATTTACCTCTAAATGTATTCTAGGAGCCCAGTAGCAGTGAAAGTATTGGTAATGCTGCTAGCCAATACTCTCCTTCTGTGGTTCAGCAATTTCTCTTGTTTGGCAGCTGTCAGGTGCCAATTAGAGAGGTTCAACCTGTACTCACTAGTCTGTGGTAGTGATTCTGGAACTTCTGCCACAGGGTGGTCCAGTGGGGGAGGGAAGTTCTTGAAAATATCCAGGACACAAAAGGTTTAACTAAGTTTTATAGGAGGAAACTGTCATTTCTCCTGAAATACAGGTGTCAGGTTTTGAATAGCTCCATGTATGACAAATTTACAAAAATTTATTGCGTGCATATTGGTGAATTTGCATGTAGCTGCAGACAATTCATTTTCAAAGTGTGGCTTTATTACTTGTGAAAAGGATTGTTTTGACAATGGTGGCAAAAATAACAACACTTTGTCCTGCAATTTTGTAGATAAAATTTACATGGCTTGGTGGTGCTGGTGTGGCAACTTTGTGTCAGTTCATCCTCTGTGCTTTACCTGTCTGAATTAGCAAATTGTGATGAAGTGTGGTCTGATACAGTTTGACTGAGGAGGTCGAATTGAGACCTAATGAGATGCCCTATATATAGGATACAAAATTGTTCCATTCTGGGTTGGCCTGGATTGGTGATATCTGGGCAGACGCTGTAACTTGTTTGCAGTATCCTGAGGGAGCCGGCTCACCAGCGAGTCGTAATCTTTCTTCTTTAAGAAAAAGATTTGCTTTTCTGGAAAGACAGGCTTACTGAATTCTAGTCGTCTTGTCAGTTATACATGCACACAGGATCTTCTGTTCTTTGGACATATGAGCAAAAGCTTCCCTTGCACTGTACTGTTAAGTAGCTCAAACTATTCTTAAAGGGACAGCTCTCAAAAAAAAAAATACAAACCATTTAAATAATATTTGGTTTTTAAAGCATTTGCAACATAAAATTACTGACAATTACTATTATTGTAGGGTTTTCATGCTTAGGGGATCATTTGATGGAGGGATTTGCAAAAAAATATTTTTATTTGGTGCAGGAGACAGGCATAAGGAGCAAATGCAGACCTGTAATGTGGACCCTTTTCCCTGGGCTAGTAGGAGGTCCCTTTTGGCTGTTTCTCTTTATGGGTATGTACACATTTCTAGCTGGGAGTGCAGTTCCCCGTCTCATCAAGCTAGTATGGTAAAACTAGCTTGCTCTCACGGATGAAAGTAAGTACTAAGACTTACTGGTGCGCAGCCTGGGGGTGGCCAGAGTCCTGGTCAACATTGAAGGTGGTGTGGTTGGTCTGGCTGGGGAGCAGACTGTCCCCCTGCCAGCTCTTCATGGCTGACACTGCTACAGTGGTCAGGTATATTTGGACTGCGGCTGTGGTGACAGACTGGAACAACAGGGTTCCACCAGTAATTTGAAAGGCCTGGACTCCCGTTGGGCTTTGGCTGCTCTGGTAGTGTTGTCCAGGAGACCTGGCCCTTCCAAATCACTGGGGTCCAGGTCAGCTGCCCTTTTTGATCTCCCCCCATAGCCCCATTGGTAGTCCTGCTGATAGTTTGGCAGCATTTCTGCTGAGGAGATGGGGGGCAGCAAAGGGGGTAGCGATGTTAAAGCATTGCTGTTGGCTGTTATGGACTGGTACCAGTGGCTGATTCTTGCCAGTACACTATACTGGCCCACTTTCACTTCTTCTGCTTGCTTTTAATAAATGCATAGGTGGGTATATACTTTGGGATGCTAGCCCATCCTTCTGCTTTTGCAATCACAGGCTACATTCTGTCTGCAGCATGCTAGGCCTGAGAGCTAATGCAAGTGTCCCCCCCCTTGAACTTGGAGTCACACCCTTAGTTCAAACCTATGTAAATATTCTGCAAATTGAGGTTTTCATCATGCTTCCTAACTTAAAGGCAATTGAAGTTTCTCAGTTCTGTCTACTTCCTCCTCCCTTTATTGGCCTCATTCAGTTGAACTTTGGAAACTACACCCTACTTAATTAAGCACAGTTGCATTGTAGGATAAGTTTCATTAAATAGCATTAGTAACAGTAGAAGGAATGAAGTCTCATTTACTTCAGTCTGTCTTCACTAGTGCAGTTTTCCATCTGACTTTGTCCATTTGTTTCCTTTAACTTACTGGAAATGGATTTTTTCCTAAATCTAAGCAACAATGTAGTATTCAAGTCTAATTTTTAAAAGCTTGTATTGATAATGCAACCAAAATAAGAAATCTCACAATGTGATCTATACTGCGCACTGTGCTAAATGGTGTAACGTGTCTGGTAAATGTCACTTGTTTCCTGAGACTAGTGCTCAGTTTTCAAAAACCAAACTGAGAAGGGCTACCAGATATCTTACTGTTACTACTTCTCTAGTTTACAACCAGTGTTGTCAGTCACAGTTCTCTTTGAATAACTACCAAAATGGTGCAAATTGCAGCTTCATTTGTCTCGAACAGTTTACTCTGATTTTAGTGACTGTTGAGGTTGCATTATTCTTCTGGCTGTGAGTGAGGCGGGTTCAGACTGCACCAGCAAAATATTTAATCTTGAGAATAATACTGGTCTCGTAGCCCCATCTTGACACTGCATGGTTATTTTAGTCTAGTCTTCTGAATAGCTGGTGGCTATTGTTGGGAGCTGACCTTCTCCTGAGAAGATCCTACTAAATTGCTGTTCATTTGATAGATAGATAGACTTGAACATCAGCAGCCTTATCTATCAAAGCCTGTGGACTTCACTATGCAGTTTATGGAATTACCTTCTCAGTTTCTTTCTGTCAGACTGCATAAAAATCACTTTATGTTGGGGTCTCACCGCCAATCAAGTGGGATGATATGGTGAAGAGTTTGGGCTTTTACTACAATTATGGAAGATGTTGTCAGACTTCTGTCTAATTACTAGCTTTTAAAATCTTGTGAAGAAAGGATAATTATTTTTTAGGAAAAAAGTCAGTGGAATATTTTTGTTAGCCCTGCAGGCAGAGATATATTGGTGTATTGAACAAGTCGGTTTCTAATATTCTGGAAACTTTCAACTATTTATCCTTTTCTAATGAGACTTGTTGCAGTATTTTTTCCAGTTCAAATCCATAGTTTTGGTCACAGGTGAAAACTTAGTTTGGGCTGGTGTCTCATGTTACTTAGAGAAACAAAGTCCTAGAAGTCAAATACATCCGTTTTTGACCTATTCCCTACAGTTTCATATGTTTGTAGATAAGGAGTGGGCAAGATATGGCCCAGGGGCTGGATCCTGCCTGCCAAGCCCAGATCTGGCTCATGGACTGTCTAAGGTACAGAGCAGCCAGCTGCTGCTTTAAGCGTCTTCCTGTTTCATACAGTTCTCTATTTCAGATGCTGGGAGGGATGGGGGGGGCGCATTGTGCCCTGCCCCACCCTCCCATCAAACTCTCTCAACTTTAGCTGATTTTGCTGAGGGGCAGGAGTAGTTCTTGAAGCTGCCGCCGCCTCCTGGTGTCCAGAACAGAGAGCCAGGTGGATCAGGTAACTTTGGAATTATTTGGGGCTGCCTCAGGGTCCTTCAGGGTTCTTGGCCAGGAGCCACCTAGGTAAGTACCTCCCAGCCAGAGGTTGCTTCTTGCAGTCCACCCCTTCCTTGGCCCAAGTCACCACCGAAGCCCTCTGCACCTCAGTTCCCCCAGGACACAACTCCTTCCCAGACTCTGCACCCCCCCACCCTACACCCATACCTCCCTTCATATCCTACCTCAGATCACAGCCCCCTCCTTCACTCAGACTCCATCAAACCCTGCACCTCAGTCATCTACCCCAAGCTCCCACCTGCACCCAAACTCCGCCCAAGTGCCCCCACCGCAGGTCAAAAATTGTCAACCCCTTTTACATAGTAAAACCATTGAGTGTCATGTAGTTAGCCCAGCAAACATGTGTCCTCTTATCTCTAAACGTGCCTGAGAAAGTGTCAGGCCTTGAGCCTTACCTATACTGGGACAGAATTCCACAGTTCTTCCATTCTTAGACCAATCTCTGGCCTAAAGTATCCTATGTATTTATCATAAAGAAAACAAAAGGAAGTGTTTTCAGTGCCTCCCATTATGTACTGGTGTTAATTCAGGTACTAATAACCTGAGTAACTTTAACTGTAAAAACAATCTTTAGCCGTATGAGATGCATACTGAAAGTGATAGTACTTAAAATGTGGCTACAGGAGCTCTTCAAAAATATGAAACTGTGGAATGCTCCACCTTAGTGTATATTTCATTCTCATTAGATGTGACATCCTACATAAATCAGAAGGAGGTGTTTTTGTCAGGTAGGTTTTACGGATCTTTCTGAATTGTGTTCACCAATTAAAATCTACATAAGGTCTGCTTCTACCACACGTGAATAATCCATCTTCTGTATTTCATGTAGAGTACAGTTCAGACTGAGCCTAAGTTGATTAAACTTTCTGGGGTTAAGTGGAGTGGAACTGAGCAGCATACTGAAACTGTTTTACAATTTTTCAATTCCCCTCACTCTTCCGGAAGTACATAAGAACGGCCATACTGGGTCAGACCAAAGGTCCATCTAGCCCAGCATCCTGTCTGCCAACAGTAGCCAGTGCCAGGTGCCCCAGAGGAGGTGAACCGAAGACAATGATCAAGCAATTTGTCTCCTGCCATCCATCTCCTGCCTTCGACAAGAGGCTAGGCACCATACCTTACCCCTTGCTAATAGCCATCTATCGACCTAACCTCCAAACATTTATTGAGCTCTCTTTTAAACTCTGTTAGAGTCCTGGCCTTCACAGCGTCCTCTGGTAAGGAGTTCCACAGGTTGATTGTGTGCTGTGTGAAGAAAAACTTTCTTTTATTAGTTTTGAACCTGCTACCCATTAATCTCATTTGGTGTCCTCTAGTTCTTATATTATGGGAACAAGTAAATAACTTTTCTGTATTCACTTTCTCCACACCATTCATGATTTTATATACCTCTGTCATATCGCCCCTCAGTCTCCTCTTTTCTAGACTGAAAAGTCAGTCTCTCTAGCCTCTCCTCATATGGGACCCGTTCCAAACCCTTAATTATTTTAGTTGCCCTTTTCTGAACCTTTAACGCCAGTATATCTTTTTTGAGATGAGGAGACCACATCTGCACGCAGTACTCAAGATGTGGGCGTACCATAGTTTTATATGGGGAAGTTAGATATTCTTCGTCTTATTTTCTATCCCTTTTTTAATTATTCCTAATATCCTATTTGCTTTACTGACTGCAGCCGCATACTGCGTGGATGTTTTCAGAGAACTATCTGCTATAATTCCAAGATCCCTTTCCTGATCTGTTGTAGCTAAATTTGTGCCCATCATATTGTATGTATAATTGGGGTTATTTTTCCCAATGTGCATTACCTTACACTTACCCACGTTAAATTTCATTTGCCATTTTGCTGCCCAGTCACTCAGTTTGCTGAGCTCTTTTTGAAGTTCTTCACAGTCTGCTTTGGTTTTGACTATCCTGAAGAGTTTGGTGTCATCTGCAAACTTTGCCACCTCACTGCTTACCCTTTTCTCTAGATCATTGACGAATAAGTTGAACAAGATTGGTCCCAGGACTGACCCTTGGGGAACACCGCTAGTTAACCCCTTCCATTGTGAAAATTTACCATTTATTCCTACCCTTTGTTTCCTGTCTTTTAACCAGTTCCCAATCCATGAAAGGATCTTTCCTCCTATCTCTGACCACCTAATTTACATAAGAGCCTTTGGTGAGGGACTGCGTCAAAGGCTTTCTGGAAATCTAAGTATACAATGTCTACTGGATTCCCCCCCTGTCGGCATGCTTGTTAACCCCTTCAAAGAACTCTAATAGATTAGTAGGACACGACTTCCCTTTACAGAAACCATGTTGGCTTTTGCTCAACAAATCATGTTCTTCTACATGTCTGACAATTTTATTCTTTACTGTTTCTACTAATTTGCCCAGTACTGACGTTAGACTTACCGGTCTGTAATTGCTAGGGTCTCCTTTAGAGCCCTTTTTAAATATTGGTGTTTATATTAGCTGTCTTCCAATCATTGGGTACCGAAGCTGATTTAAAGGATAGGTTACAAGCCACCGTTAATAGTTTCGCAATTTCACGTTTGAGTTCTTTCAGAACCCTTGGGTGAATGCTATCTGGTCCCGGAGACTTGTGACTGTTTAGCTTATCACTTAGTTCCAAAACCACCTCTAATGACACTTCAGTCTGGGACAGTTCCTCAGATTTATCACCTATAAAGGATGGCTCAGATTTGGGAATCTCTCTAACATCCTCAGGCGTGAAGACTGAAGCAAAGAAATCATTTAGTTTTTCCACAATGGCATTATCTTCCTTGATTGCTCCTTTTATGTCTCTATTGTCCCAGGGCCCCACTGCTTTTTTAGCAGGCTTCTAATGTACTTAAAAAACATTTTACTATTGTGTTTTGAATTTGTGGCTAACGGTTCCTCAATCTTTTTTGGCTTTTTTTTTTACATTTAATTTGACAATGTTTACGTTCCTTTCTGTTTTCATCACTAGGATTTGACTTCCGGTTTTTTAAAAGATGCCTTTTCATCTTTCTCTGCCTCTTTTACACTGTTGTTAAGCCATGGTGGCTCTTTTTTAGGTCTCTGACTGTGTTTTTTAATTTGGGGTATACATTTAAGTTGGGCCTGTAATATGGTGTCTTTGAAAAGTTTCCATGCAGCTTGCAGGGATTTTATTCTAGTTACTCTGTTGAAAGGGCTATGCCAAAATCAGAGTTAAAGCACGCAAAGTTTTCTGGTCTGTTACAAAATCAAGCAAAAAAAAAATTGTTTTGCTGGATATAAAATGCTTTCAGATGTAAGGAATTAAATGATGTTGGAATGTTACAAACCAAAACTCTCAATGGGCATGCTTCAGCTAAAAATAGTGAAGCCAATTAATTTTAAAGCATTGTATGTAGTATTAATTGCCCAGAAATTTGGTTAGGGTATTTGGGGAAAGAATTATAGTAGATATAAACTGTTGGCATGCATTAAGTGTTCATGTGGGTGAAATTACTAACCTTGTAATATGTTCAGAGACATCTTTGGCAAGCTATAGCCTGTATACTACTTCCTCTTACTGTCAAAAAGCTTTGTTTCCACACACTTCTCATCTAACAGAGGGGTGCGCAAAGTGTGCAGGGGGGTATGTGTGTGAAATTTCATAATGGGGACACAGCACAATTGGCTGCTGGATCTCAGGCTCGTCATGTTGAAATATATTACTGTTTTTGTATGTGTATTCATGTTTCTATAACGATTAATAAAATTTTACATACTACTTTACACATGCTGAAAAGGGTTTTTCATATGAGCATAACCAAAATTTCTGTAGGTTTGGATTACCTTAAGGGTAAAAAGTGAGGCCAGATGTAAGAAGTTGGCTCACCCTGTTGTAAAAAAGAAAGATGTGTTTATAAAGGTTTCAGAGCCTGTTACGTAGAACTCAATTTGGTAAAGGGATAACTTTCTTATTTGTTGATAGTCCAGAAATAGTAATATTCTCACACTTCAGCTCTCTGTTCACTAGAAAAAAGTGAAATCTGTTAAACTGAGGAGCTACAGGAAAACTATTGATGCAATATGATGAAGACTGTGGAGGTGGGGGCGGGGAGGTTAACCCAGGAGGTGTATTTAGATAGAATTTTTTGGGTTGCCAGAAACCATTTTCATTGCTGATATGGAAGACTACAGTTGGTTAAATTCCAGATTTGAGACACTCAGCTAACAATATAGACCAGTGCCTCTCAACCTTTCCTGACTTCTGTCCCATTTTCAGGAGTCTGATTTGTCTTGCATACCCTGAGTTTCATCTCAGTTAAAAACTACTTGTTTATAGAATTAAACCTAGAAATACACAAGTGTCACAGTACACGATTGCTGAAAATTTGCTTACTTTCTCATTTTTGTAATGCAATTGCAATTGTGAAATAAATTGGAATATACATCTTTTCGTGGATCACATATAAAGCAGTGTAAACAAGACATTGTCCATATGGAATTGTAGTTTGTATCGACTTTGCTAGTGCTTTTATATAGCTGGTTGTAAAACTGTCAATATCTAGATAATTTAATGTATGCCCTAGAAGAACACTGCATACCCTCAGGGGTACAAGTACTCTTGGATGAGAAACACTAATCCAGATTGCTTAGAAAGGAGGATCTTAGTAAATATCAGCTGTACTCACAGCTTTGATTTAGGATATGCAGTAGTCCGTCTTGGATAGCTGTTTGGTGGAACAGATGATTATAATAAGGCTTTATATATGCTACTCATATTGTTAAAACATTTTTACAATAGAACTTTTAAAAATATTCCTGAGTGTTGTCTGCAGCCCGCACTTTGTACTAGTCCAGTCTCTAAACCTGCTGGAAGGCCCCGCATTGATGGCAGAAAGACGGCAAACTCGGTGAAAGCTGAAAAGTTCAGAGACACCCTCCAGGAAAATCTGCGCAGCGGCCCTGGGGGTGCCGATGCGACATCCAAATGGTAACATCTGAGGGATACAGTTTACAACATGGCCTTGTCAGTGTTTGGAAGAAGAGCTAGAAACACGAACGACTGGTTCGAAGCTACCTCTCATGAGATGATTCCAGTCATTGAAAAGAAGCGTGCTGCACTCCTGGAGTACAAACGCTCACCGAGCCAGAGTACCCAGGAAGCACTTAGAGAGGCCAGAAGAACAGTACAGCAGACAGCCAGGCACTGTGCCAACAACCACTGGCTCCAGCTATGCAGCAACATCCAGACCTGTGCCGACTTTGGTAATCTCAGAGGAATGGATGAGGGTATGAGGAAGGCATTAGGACCCACCCAGAACAAGATGGCACCTCTGAAATCCAAATCTGGTGAAGTCATCGCTGACAAAGCCAAACAGATGGCGCGCTGGGTTGAGCACTACTCTGAGCTGTACTCACGTGAGAACATTGTGGTTGACGCAGCCCTCGATGCTGTCGAGCTCCTACCAGTAATGGACAAACTGGATCAAGAACCGACTGTGGATGAACTGAAGAGAGCCATCGACAGCATTGCAGCAGGAAAGGCCCCTAGTCAGGATGGTATACCACCAGAGGTAATCAGATGTGCCGCGGACACACTCCTGGAACCCCTACATGAGCTACTGTGCCTGTGCTGGAAAGAGGGTGAGGTTCCACAGGATATGCGTGACGCTAACATTGTAACGTTGTATAAGAACAAAGGAGACAGAAGCGACTGCAACAACTACCATGGAATCTTCCTCCTAAGCGTCACTGGTAAACTGTTCACTCACGTCATCCTTGGCAGACTCCAGAAGATTGCTAAGAGGGTGTACCCCGAATTGCAGTGCGGATTCCGCGCAGAGGTGTCTACCACTGACATGGTCTTCTCTCTAAGGCAGCTGCAGGAGAAGTGCAGGGAGCAGAGAGAGCCACTCTACATAACCTTCATCGACTTGACCAAGGCCTTCTACTTGGTCAGCAGGGATGGTCTGTTCAAACTGCTCCACAAGATAGGCTGTCCTCCACGGTTACTCAAGATGATCCAGTCGTTCCATGAAGACATGAGAGGAACGATCCAATATGACGGCGCATTATCGGATGCTTTCAGAATCAGGAGCGGCATCAAACAAGGATGTGTGCTTGCTCCAACGTTGTTCGGGATCTTCTTTGCACTCCTCCTGAAGCATGCCTTTGGATCTTCAACAGAGGGCATCTTGCTGCACACGAGATCTGATGGGAAACTGTTTAACCTTGCAAGGCTGAAAGCTAAGTCTAAGGTGTGGGAAGTCCTCATCAGAGACATGCTGTTTGTAGATGCTGCTGCTGCAGTGTCTCTCACAGAAGACCAGCTTCAAAAACTGCTGGATCAGTTCTCCGAAGCGTGCAAGGACTTTGGGCTTACCATCAGCCTAAAGAAGACGAACGTACTCGGTCAGGATGTTGCTGAATCCCCATCAATCAGCATTGACAACTAAATGTTAGATGTCGTCCACGAGTTCGTTTACCTCGGATCCACCATCACTGACACCCTGTCGTTGGACACTGAGCTAAATAGGAGGATCGGAAAAGCGGCCACAACTCTGTCCAGACTCAGCAAGAGAGTGTGGAATAACAACAAGCTGTAGACTCACACCAAAATGCAAGTCTACAGAGCCTGCATCCTCAGCACCCTCCTTTATGGCAGCGAGACTTGGTCCCTGTATTCCCGCAAGGAAAAGAGGCTGAACGTCTTCCACTTGCGCTGCCTCAGGCACATCCTTGAAATATCATGGAAGGACAGAGTGACCAACACCGCCGTCCTCGAGCAAGCTGGAATCCCAACCATGCACACCCTCCTCAGGCAGCGTCGACTCTGCTGGCTTGGCCACGTCCACAGGATGAATGATGGAAGGATTCCAAAAGACATCCTGTGTGGTGAGCTAGCCTCTGGCAAAAAACCTCTCGGACACCCCCAGTTGCGCTACAAAGATGTCTGCAAGAGAGACCTCAGAGAGGTAGATATCAGACTGGACAACTGGGAAGAACTAGCAGACGACTGCAGCAGATGGAGGCAGGGATTACACAAGGGCCTTCAGAAGGGCGAGATGAAGATCAGACAGCTAGCAGAGGAGAAGCGAGCGCACAAAAAGCACAATAAGGACTTGCCAGACACCCACTACGTCTGCAAGAGATGCAGCAAGGACTGTCAATCTCGTGTGGGTCTTCATAGTCACAATTGATGCTGTAAACGAAGTCCTCAATTGAAACTTTAAAGGGCGCAATCCATAGTCTATGCAGACTGAAGGATGCCTACTACTAGTGTTTCCCAAAGTGTGGTTCGTGGCCCAGCACCAATCCTTGGGTGTAGGGGGGGGAGAGAAGTGTGGTTAGAAAATATACAAATTATTGCTATGTACTGTTGTTGTTATTTGTGAATAAATAATACAGTGAAAAATTTTATTCATTTTTCAGTCTTTTTTAAATGTGCATGCTTAATTTTGGGCTGCAAAAAAAGGTACTTAAAAAACAAACAAACAAACTGGGTCCCAACTGTATAGAGCCTGGGAAACCGTGTACTAGTATACAAGCACATAGATTTTTGTTGTTGTTGTTCAGCCTAAGGGGGAAACACCACAAATTAAAATTTTAAATGTTCTGTTTCTAATAAGCTAACTTGGAAATCCTACAATGGGTAGGAAGCATTTTAAGTAACTTAACGTGATGCTTTGCCTTTAAAAATGACTGAACTATACCACTGTAACTGGGACTGTACATACAAAAAGCTCAATGTGCAATATGGTTTTGTGTGTTCAAATATATCTCTATCAATATTTTTAAAAGCTTGGTTATTGTATAGTTGTGTCCAAAACAAATAGTAAACACCAAAAGTCTAACATGTTAAAAGGACCTTTAATTCATGGTATGTTTGACTTGTGGGTTGAAAGGATGCTGTCAAGTAGGTTAGGACCAGTGCTTTGATAGCTAACTTTTTTTTAAACTTGTTTAAGTAAACATAACTGCTGCTCAAATATTTCCTTTTAATTTAGGTAGCCAAATGCTGGAGCATTATACTAATGAGCAGACTGACTAAAAGATGGCAGTTTAGTTTTGTTGTCTGGAGTAAAGTGTAAAAACAAAGTGCCCTATAGGGTACTTTATTATATCTTACTCAGTTTTCAAATAATGAGCAGGAAATAAATTATAATCTACTACAGCCAAATTAAAGAATATGCAAGTGTGTCTTTTGGTCTTCTCATGAAGATTTTGGCTGTAGTTCACTTTATGAAGGCTAAGCAAGCAGTCCTATAGCACCTTAGTCCTATAGACTAATACGTTTATTAGGTTATAAATTGTTACTCTTTAAGATGCTACAGGACTCCTTGCTTTGTTTTGTGAAGATGCAGACTAACACAGTTATCCCTCTGAGGCTGTCTGAAGGCTGCAGGCTTTTATTTTTTAAGCAATAGTGATGGCCTTTCCACAAGGAAAACTGTTTAAAAATCTCTTGACATGACTGGACATACATCTTTTGGACTTATGTTGTATATATTTGAAAGTAATGAATATATGCATGAATAAATGCATCTCTGCCAACCATACTGCTTGATCTTTGCAAAATATTGTTTTTTAAAGTTAGAGTTTCAAAATTTTTGGGAATGGGCACCATTGGTGTTTCTTGATATTAGCCAGATAGCATTCCCGACCTCTGTTTTTTAAATTTATTATTGAACCTGAAACAGCATAACTGTATAACAAAGTTAACTTTTTTTTAAAAAGAACTCTGGTTGTTTTAAGACAGCTGGGATTTAAACTAAAGTGATGGTAATTTGATGGAAAATAGGGAACTTCTACACCACTTCTCCAGGTAAAATACTAGAACTGTGCTGCCATGCCAATGAGATGTCAGGTTAAATCAGTAAGACAACTTCTAAATATTCAGTCTTCAAAGTTCTGTGATACCTCATCTTTGCACTGGTCAGATCATATTTACATTAGAAAAGTTACAGCAGAGCAATTGCAATGCTGCAGCAGCACCGCTGTAGTGTAGACATTTACTGCAGTGACAAGGGGGTTCATTTAGTCACTGTAGTAACTCCACAGCTCCAAGCGGTGATATCCAGGTAAACAGAGAAGCCTTCCTTTGACCTAGCAACGTCTGTTAGGGCTTTTGCAGTCCTGAGAGAAGTAGTTTGGCTGACCTAAGTTTGTGGCGTAGACCATGCCTTAGCTGAGAGGGACTGTTCACTTGAGTTGCAGAGTCAGGAACTGGAACAACATCGTGATACAAACATCCCAAAACATACGGTTATATTAATGCAGTTTTATGCAAAAAGTTTTCTGTAGAATATGTCAACACTCTGGTTTTGGAGCACTCTGACTTATTACAGTGGGAGGCTAAAATTAGTTCAGTTTTAACATTTATGCAGCTGATAGTGATGATGAAAGGGGACATGACACTCGTACACTGCTGTGCATATTTCTACAGAAAATATTGAATGACTGTTGCAGCAAAACTATCAGCTGTTGGTTGCTGTGCATACCCTCTAGTTTGCTCAACTAAGATTAAGTTGTGATAACTGTAACTTATTGGTTTTCAAAATCTGTTGGAGCCCCCCTGTTGGACAGCCCATCTGTTGACCCAGTTACTGTCTGCTCTTCCTGCTTTTTTTTCCACACCCTGCTTCTCTTTTCTCTTCTTTCATGTTTCTTCTATTACATGTTTCTTCTGACTCTGCCAGTTAGCAGAAGACTGTTTTGGGTGGTGATGCAGGTGTTCACTTGTGGTGTTCAAAGTTGAGTACTGTGGCAGCAGGGTTGTGTGGGCTGATGCAGAGCCTGCCGTTTTGTTTGTGAACTGTTCATGCAGTCAACTACATGAGCAGCTATTTAAAAGCAGTTTCACCTTCTCTCCCTGTTCCTGTTGTGACCATCTCTTTACCTGAAGATATGAGAGTACATATGAGGAGAAGGGAGGCAGGGAATGGGATAGGTGGGTGCATCTGGAGTTCTTGCTGATTCTCTCCCCTTTGCCTCCCATTTGCTCTCCACCATGGAAGAATCTACAGTGCTGCAGTGGTTTTCAAATAGAGGTAGGTGGGGAAAAATTTTTGTCATGGGAGAAAAACATGTTTTATTTAGTAAGACTTGGCAATCTAACAAGTAGATTATGACCTATCTCAGATGGGGGTGCATGATGTACTATACTATTTGGAAACGAATATGCAGCCTAAAACTTTGAAAATCATTGCTTTAAGCATGTGTGTATACTGCAGTGTGATCCCAAGGTTTGAACTTGGGCTTTAGGCTGATTTAAGGCTTAAGACTCCCCTTCCATCAACACATAATTCATGCTAACTCAGGGCTCAGATGGAGGGTCCTAGTTTCTCTGTTCCACTTAGTAAGGTAGAGGGTGTGCACCAGAAGCAAGCCAGGACCCAGTGTTCAAGCCCTATTGCTTTGCAATGGAGATGTTAACCCTCTCTGGTCTTGTGCCACTGAAAGCATTCCACAGGTGACAGTCAACTTTGTGAATGGTAAAGTTTTCTGACACTGCATCATGAATAAAGGATTAGAAGATCCACATTTTGGGAAGGGGCTAGGAAATCTGGGATATTGGTGGTTGGACTCAGGCCTGTGTTATGCCATGCGGATTCTGGAGGCTCAGACTGGGACTTCTGGTTCAACAATTCCTAACCAGAAGTTAAAAATGTGTGTACAGTCTTAAGCTAGGTTAGCAAATCCAGCACTCTGTTAAGAATTACACTGTGTTTAAGAAATAGCAAGTATTCCCTCTGGCAAGACATTTCTACCCTCTTCTAAGGCTGTCCTTAGTCTGACTAACAGGGCCTATTTCAGTAGTCTAATTGGCCATCTTTGGAAAGGTTCCTGCTCTGCAGTGGAGCAGCGCCCCCAGAATTTGCTCTCTGTAGCTCTTTGCTTGTCCTTTAGTCCTCTGACCCTGGCTTGTCAGCTGGGTTAATGTTGGTTCAACCTTTTCAGCTGCAGCCAGCAGCACCCATCACAAATACAAATAAACTTAATCTGTAAACTCCATCTATCTTTGTCACCTGGTGTTTTCTTCTCCAAGTACAGTAATCCCTCGCATATCCTGAATTTCAGGTAAATCGGGGGGAGGGGCTTGGGTAGTGGGTTGGGGCCGGGGGATTAAGCCTGGGGAGGGTTGGAGCTGCGGGGAGGCAGGAGGGTGGCATTGAGCTGGGGGTTGGGGCCGGGTCACTGATGGTTGGAGCAGGGTCTGGAGCCTGAGCCCTGTGTGGGACTGTAGTGCGCCGGGGACTGGGAGCCCCATGCATGGGTTGGGGCTGTGCTGGGGTTGTGGGGGGAAGCATGCTGATCCTGGGGTGGAGGGGCTCAAACCCTTCTCCCTACCTTCCCAGAGCAGAGACGCTGTCAGCTTGACAGCAGTGCCGCTCTGGGGAAGGGGGTTTTAGCCCATCTGGCTGGCTGCAGTGGCAGGCAGCTATGCAAGCTAAAAGCTTTCCACCACCTTCTCAGAGTGGTGCCTAGCACCGCAGTGGGAAGGGGCTCTTAGCCTGCCAACTGCCTGCAGCTGTGGGAAGCTAAGCAGGCTGACAGCCATGTGTCTTCAAGTTATGTGAAACTCACGTTAAAGCGAGTTTTGCGCAACCTGAAGACGTGTAAAGTGAGGGTTTTCTGTATTGCCTAAATATCTGCAAAATATGCACTGTAAGATGATGGCCCATTATTTGATAGAAACTGACATAATTGTAAAGCAGAGTGCACTCTTCTCCCCATTCCCTGGTTTGTACTGCTATTAGTGAAACGACATTGGAGAATCACAACCGATTCAAATTTCCTTAGAACTCTCCCCTAGCACTCTGCCTGTCTTAATTGTTTTAACTTCTATTATGAATTGTCTTCTCCTATTTTAGGCGCCTTTATTTCTCATACTTCCAGCATTAGTATACAGACATTTAAGATATTGATTTGAGTGTCCCCATCCCTGTTCTGTTTTCTCTCATTTATCCCTTCTATTTCAACCACTGGATTTCTGACAGTTTTCTTGGGTCTTCATGTTTTTAACTTCTTTGTGGGCTTTGATCACCTGTCCCCTTTAAGCTTTGTTTAAAGCCTCCTCACTAGGTTAGCCAGTCTGTATCCAAACATGCTCTTCCAGCTACTGTACAGTAGACCCCAACTTACACGTAGGTTGCGTTCGTGGGCAGCCACATGTAAGTCAAATTTTGCATAAGTTGGGTTCTCCTGGTCCTGGGTGTGCTTACCTTCCTGCCTCCTATGAGTGGCAGGGAGCTGGGAAACAGACTAGTGCTGCTGCACCTGGCTCCTAGCTGCTTGCCATTGTGCTGGTCAGTTTCCTGGCTCCTGCAAGTGTCAGGGTAGTGGACTGGGTCTGGTGGGGAGGGGAGGGATGGACTGAGGGGTGGCACAGCTGCTTCCCAGCTTTCCCAGCTGGGGGATCTGGGGTCTGGAGCTGGTGGGCAGAGCACTGCATTGCCTGGCCAACTCACAGCTGCTTTGCTGCTGGAGATTTTCCCTGGCCACGGCTTCTCCTTGGGGCTGGAGCTGGGGCAGAGCACTATGCTCCGGTGGTTCCCTGGGGGTGGAGCTGGCAGCAGAGCTGTGCTCCAGCCAGCTGCCATTCCTGACGGGAACCCCAAGATCGTGTTTGTGTATATACATGAATGACGCGCATCTAGGGTTTCTCTTTAACAGTCACTTGCTAATTTCAACTCGCGTTAATCCAAGTAACATGTAGGTTGAAATCGCATAAATGAGAGTTTTACTGTATAGGTAGTCCCAAGAGCTGCTTAGTAGTCCTTCCTTGGACAGCATCTTATGATCATGGAAGCCAAAGTCCTCTCAGTGACGCCATCTTTGCAGCTAGGCATTCATCTTCAGGATGTATCTGTCTCTGCCTAGGCCTCTCCTTGGCTGAAATTTTCAGAGAACACTATGTGTACTCCAAGCTCCTTCACTGTACTTCCATAGCCCTGTAGTCGCTTCTGATCTGCTGAGGCTCGTACCTCAGGGTATCATTAGTGCCACATTGTGAATCATGAGTAGATCATTACTGAACTGTTGCTGGGCCCTTTCAGTCTTAATTTGCTGGGTAACTTTATCAGCAATATACTAGTAAAGACAAGTAGCAGAAATAAACTTGTTCTCAATTCTTTTACAACTTTTTTTTTTTTTGGTCTGTAATATGTGAGCAAATGTGTGGGAAGATTAATCTTGCCTTTTTCCTGTGATGCTGGCCATTTGTTGTAGCTGATTTATTCTGGGTTGTTTGAGGTTCCTACAAATAAAGGTCTGTATCTGAAACAGATGTAATGCTTCCAGGCTGTTCACATCCACAATATAAAAGCAATTTTACGCACTGTTTTGAAATTTTTAACCTGTACATTTTGGTACTAATATACATGTTAAACTACTTGAATCTTTTCGTTAGCAGAGGGTAAGAGATTGTTTGTTTGTTTTTCAAGCTTTGTATTTCTTAAACCACTGTTCAGTAGCAGTCTCTGGAAGGTAAAGATTTTAATCCTTTCTAAAGAAGGTTGTTTGTTTTTGCTTGGTACACTTGGGTTTTTCTGTCCATAGTACTGTGCTCTTTAGGCCAGATAAGATTTTTGTATTGCTTCTACCATTGATTCCAGATACCCTTTAATACAGTTGTTCTCACATTGGTACAGTAGGGCACACCTTTTTGTGACAGATAAAGTGGTGATGACTTCTGTAAATATTCATGAAACTTGACTCATACAGTTAATTTTTTCTATTTTTCTTTTCTTAATGAGGCGACCTGCCTCACCATGCCCAACTGACACATTCTGTTAGAGGAAATGCTAAATTACTTGATTCTGTTCCTGTTTGGGCTGGAGGCTGATTGGGCTGTTTGATCGGAAGTAACTGATGGGGTATGAGGTACTGACCTGTGGCTTTTTGACTTCATCAGCAGTCTTGTCCAAAATTACTCCTGACTGGGGTTAGGAGGCTTTGGTTGGTTAATGTAAAGATTGCAATTTCACTTCACTTGTTGGAAAAATTGCCAACAGTGAGGAACTACCATTTATTGTTGGATTCTATGAAATTCTCTATTTTTTTTTTTTTTTTTATTCTTGAATATGTGGAAACTTAAGGTGCCTAATACAGGAACTTTCTTTAAAATTTAAATGTGTTAAATTTAGTTTCAGAAGCTCTAATACTTTTCTGCATATTGATACTGGTGTCCATTCAAGGCAGCTTTAGACCATCCAAGCCCACTAATGGAAATGGACTTGTAAAAATTGTTCATGACTAAATATTTTTATCTTGCCGTGCCCCATAAAGTTTCTAATTCTGTCTGGCTGCATTATAAGAAGAATATTTGAGTATGAAAGTTAGGGAAGCCCGTTATCTACAACACTGTTTTTGTTGGGTTGGCCATGTGCAGTCTCACCACAGTGGATCTAGTTAAGCAATTCACTGTGGGTGATGTTTTGTGAGATCAAAGATGAGGAGAACAGTTAGTAAAAGGAGGAAAGCGTCACTTTGCTGCTACATAATTGTTCCAGGTAAAATTGTGTAGTCTTTGTAATACATGATTGCCTCTGAATGGAGCACTGAAATTCCGTAATTTCCTTTGTTCAAAGGATAGTTGGGTCAAAACATTTTCAATTGCTAACCGGTGATTTTAAACCCTAGTTTGTAGTGTGCTGGCTGATCAGCGTTGATGTTCCTCTTCTAAGATGTTCAGTTTCCTTATGCCAAATGAGAACATGGAGACCTCTAAAACCAGTCTTACTTCAGATCAATTTGTGACAAAATCTCCTAGTATCAGAAGGAGAGGACTTTCCAAGGGGTAAAGTAGGCCGGGGCAGGATGTCCAGGGGAGTAGGAGCTAACTGAGAGGAATCAAAAGCTGTTCTTGTGAGATATTTTTTTTTCTTTTCCCTGGAGAACAGAGTACATACAACTGTGCTTTGACAGGTAGGTAATACTTAGCAGCGACATAGTGTTATGGTTGAACGTGAAGACACCCCCCCACCCCCCGAAATAGATCAGGACTTTTTGTGTACATTGTAGTAAGACATGGTCTCTGTCTTTGTCCCAAAGATCTTAGAATATAAGTAGAGTGAGAGAGAAGGACAGAAGATGTGAAATAACTTGGAAAAGATCATGCAGAAGGTCGGGTACAGTTAGGCCTAAGGTTCAGGGCTCCTGAGCATGGGCAAGAGCAGTTCTCAATGGAGTAGTATTGATTCTGTTCAGTCCTGACACGGAAACCTCTACAGATCTGAGAGGCCAATGGCAATTTGAAGGTCTAAGCATTTAGCTAATAGAGCTAGAAACAATGCTACAGAATGCCATTGGAAAGTAGAATCTAGCTCCTCAGTTGGGAACATATCATTCCCTCATGGCATCACTCCCTTCATTAGTAACCAGAGTAGTAAGGTGTCTTGCCTGGCCACCAAATTCCAGCTTCATTTTTACTAGCTGCTGTAGCAAAAACAGATGTGTGTAGAAGTCTGTGCTTCATATTCATGTAAATTCCACTTTTCATAAATTTGTAAACTCAACGAATCACAGGGCTGGAAGGGACCTCAGGAGGTCATCTTGTCCAGCCCCCTGCTTCAAGCAGGATCAATCCCCACTAAGTCATCCCAGCCAGGACCTTATCCAGCCGGGACTTAAAAACCTCAAGGGATGGAGAATCCACCACCTCTCTAGGCAACGCATTCCAATTCTTCACCACCCACCTGGTGAAGTAGTTTTTTCCTAATATCTAGCCTACACCTTTCCCTCTTCAACTTCTGACCATTACTCCTTGTTCTGCCATCTGACACCACTGAGAACAGTTTCTCACCCTCCTTTTTAGAGCTCCCCTTCAGGAAGTTGAAGGCTGCTATTAAATCACCTCAAGTCTTCTCTTCTATAAACTAAACAAGCCCAAATCCCTCAGCCTGTTCTCGTAGGTCTTGTGCTCCAGACCCTTAATCATTTTTGTTGCCCTCCGCTAAACCTGCTCCAGCAAATCCACATCCTTTTTATCCTGGGGGGCCCAAAACTGGACACAGTATTTCAGATGTGGCCTCACCAGTGCCGAATAAAGAGGAATAACTACTTCTCTAGATCTGCTCGAAATGCTCCTCCTAATGCACCCTAGTATGCCGTTAACCTTCTTGGCTACAAGGGCGCACTGTTTACTCATATCCAGCCTTTCATCCACCATAACCCCTAGGTCCCTTTCCATAGTACTGCTGCTGAGCCAGTCGGTCCCCAGCCTGTAACAATGTTTGGGAGTCTTCTGCCCCAGCTGCAGGACTCTCCACTTCTCCTTATTGAACCACAACAGATTTCTTTTGGCCCAGTCCTCCAATTTATCCAGGTCCCTCTGGATTATCTCTCTACCCTCCAACATGTCTACCTCTCCCCCTAGTTTTGTGTCATCCGCAAACTTTCTGAGGGTGCAATCCAGTCCCTCATCCAGGTAATTAATAAAGATGTTGAATAACACCGGCCCCAGAACCGAGCCTTGCAGCACTCCGCTTGAAGCAGACCACCATCCAGATATCGAGCCATTGACCACTACCTGTTGGGCCTGACCATCAAGCCAGCTTTCTGTCCAAGGATCCAATCCATATTTCCTTAACTTATGGACAAGAATGTTGTGGGAGACCGTATCAAAAGCCTTGCTGAAGTCAAGGTATATCACATCACATCACATCCACTTACTTCCCCATGTCCACAGAGCTTGTTACCTCGTCATAGAAGCTAATCAGATTGGTCAGGCAGGACTTGCCCCTGGTGAATCCATGTTGGCTACTTTTGATCACTTCCCCTCTTCCAAGTGCTCCAAAATGGATTCCTTGAGGATTCCCTCTATTACTTTCCCAGGGATTGAGGTAAGGCTGACGGGTCTATAGTTCCCTGGATTGTCCTTCTTTCCTTTTTTAAAGATGGGCACTACGTTTGCCTTCTTCCAGTCATCTGGTATCTCCCCCAAACTCCAGGAGTCTTCAAGAATAATGGCCAAAGGTTCGGCAATGACCTCTGCCAATTCCCTCAGTACCCTGGGGTGCATTAAATCCAGACCCATGGACTTGTGCACATCTAGTTTTTCTAGGTAGCTCAGAACTTGTTCCTTCCCCACAGATGGCTGCCCTCCACCTTCCCATACTGCATCGTCTAGGACAGTCATGGGAACTCACGAGGGACTACTATAATTAGTTAATCTGACCTGTGTAATGCAGGCCATAGGCATATTTTTTTTTGGATAGTAATTGCTGCATTTACTCTGTCTTGTAATTGAACTAATGGGTGGGTGTATTTCTGGAAATACACACAATATTATCAGTTACGGTTAGTTTGCACTACGCTAATAAAACCTAAAAAGAGAATGTGAAAAGTTTAAAACAACCAACAAGGCATGCTCTGCTCTTCCATTCTGACTCTTTGCTAGCATAATTCCCACACATCACAGATAAGCCTAAGCTTTTTGTCATGGTTATTTTTACTAAAACATCAGGCAGCTCACTGACAGTAAATAAAAATAAATAAATAAATTCACAGAAGCAGTAACCTGTCTGTGACTTTTACTAAAAATAGCTAAAAAAATGTGAAATGGATGGATGCTATGGCTTCCTGGTTTCCCCTGCCACCAGAGTGGCTAGGAGCTGTGGGGTTTCCCCTCTGCCCACAATGGCTGGAAGCTGCAGTGGGAGAGGGCGGAGCTCCCCACCCACAGCAACTGTTACTTCTAAAGAGAAAATGTGACACCCTCACCTGCTCATCCAGCCTTAGTCTTCTCGAGAAGCTGTCATCCATCGCAGGAAACTGGGGTTGGAGGGATGTTCCTTAGGAGGCTGTTGCTTGTTGCTGGAACCACACTGCTCCACCTGATGTCTTCCAGTTCTCTAGTCCCTTGGCAACTGGGTTTAAGCAGGAGATGTCACAGGAGTCTCTGGAAATAAGGTTTTGTGACCTGTGTGACACAAACATAACCTTAATCATAGAAGATGCACCACTATTTTAACTGTCTCCCCACTAAATATGCTAGCTTTTTAGAACCCTGCTCTTCAAAATTCACTACCACATAATTCAGACTTACCAACCCTTCTGCACTGTTCTGAGAGACTACATTCCCTGAAGTTTGTGGAAGATGATCCGTTTTTACCATTGTATTCTATTCCAGAAGATGTCTTTAAGCATTTGAAGTGCTAGTGCACTACTGTGCACACAAGGGGTAAGAGTCCATAGACCTGCATCAGTACTAAAGTAGTACTGAACACTGAATCTTGCCATCTTCATACTTGTCTGGATCTGTAATCAGTAGGCTATTGGATGAGGAAGCAGTCAAATCTCACAAGGAATTTCCTTGTCTCCAAATGGAACAGAAAATGGAACAAATTTAAGGATGTTATTCTAAACTGTACCACAAAAATCTTTATTTTATATTGAAAGTTCTTAATCTTTGTCAGCTTCTCTAGAAGACTAAACTTGTTCTAACTACTGAAAAATCCAGACTTGTGTGTCTTCAGCCTCCTTTACAACACAGATTGCAAAATTTCAAATGTTGAGAACCACATCACACCAAACAGTTTGATCTATCAAAGACAAAAGAGTATGTGAGGACAGAAGGAGCTAGCATAGACATAAATGAGAAAATGTTGAAAATGCTTTGCATGTTAATGATACATAAATAAGCCATAATGTGGGGAGGAGAGGAATACCTGGAGCAGAGCTATAGGCAGGGATCAAGATCACACAAGAATTTGTTGGTGCAGAACATTAACTACAGTGTAAAGCTCAAGGAGGGAGATGGGTTGTTGGCTGTACCTGGTACTTACAAAACTAGTGACAGTTACTTAATTTTGTCTGGAAGGTTTCCATATTTCTGTTTTCAGACAACATTCTGATCTTGTCAGTTCCTGAGAGGGCATCGACAAGCAATATTTCTAGTGGCAACATTTGAGAAACAAATGTCTGAGTAAAGGGCTCATCAGCTCCAGGACAAAGGATGATGCTTTTCAGAGAACTTTGATGTTAGACACAAACAGTAGTACAGTAGACCCCTGACTTACATGATTTCAATTTATGCATTTCTTGCAATAATGTGAGTTGAAATAGTGAGTGGTGGGAAGCTGAGAACCGGGCGGCAGCCTAGCTCCCCTCCACTTGCACTGACCAGCGGTGCTGCACTGGTCAGTTTCCTGGTTCTTGTGAGTGGCAGTGAGCCCAGAGCCAGGCACAGCAGTTAAGTGGCTTTCGGGAGCAAGGATGGGGGCCTAGTGGACATCCGTTGTTCCCAAAGTTCGCTAAATTGGGATCCATAAAATCCAGGGTATACTGTAGTAGTAAACTGTCCATTTTCAGTCCAAAAGGGTCTATTGGATGTTTCTTTCCAGAGGATTTCTGTCAGGTGAGAACTGGGAAGAATTTCTCTCTAGTTACATCTTTTTTAGTTTCAGTGCTTGTCTAAATACAGGCATTGCACCAATTTAATTCTGTTTCTAAATCACTTAAGAACACACTTGTGTTTCTGCTGTTAGATCAATAGTGTTTCTGCTATTCAATCAGTATTTGCTGCTCTTGAACTGATTTATCTGAGTTTGTCTCACTGAATTAAGCTAAACCTATATAAGGTACTCTTAAACCTTGGACCTTATCTGTGGTGGGGTTTTCCCTCTATCATCCTTTAGTGGCCACCATTAGGGTAAAAGTACCAATGTACAGGCTGGGATAACTGCTGTTTGTACTACAGGCTTGAACATCTCTAATCCTGAACACTGATCCAGCAACATCTGTGGTCCGGCATAATTTTAGTTAGTCGGATGACCACTTATGACTGTGGTCAAATTTCCTGGCTCTGTGTCCTGGTGCTCTCTAAATAACACCTTAATGTCTTCTGAGAGTCCAGCAAGAAGCAGAAATGTTGGTGCTAGACAACATTGACCTTCCGTGGTTTGGCAAATTCTCTCCAGCAGCACCAGTCAGGTCCCGAGGGTGCTGAACGAGAGAGGTTCAACCTGTAGTGGAGCTCACCTGTAATGGGTAACTACAATTCCATGCATTATGCTGGGAGAACAGGATGCTAAATGCTTTCAGAATCAGGCCACTTGTATTTTTTAGGATTAAAATTACTTTGAGAACACCTGGGATGCCTAAAGGGCAGAATTTGTGTTCATGAAAGAAGCATGTCTACTGGCTTAGGAACGTAAGTTGGTGCTTGTCCTTAATTTAGGCTGCATTTGAAATTGCTGCAAAGTCATGGATGTGTAAGTTGTAGCTTGATCCCAAGCAAGATGTTATTCTAGCTATATCTCCAGAATGCTGAATGACAGAAGTGCAGTTAGAAAAACCTGTACAATTTTCTAAGGTGTAGCTGTACTATGATCTCCTTGGACTTCCATACAGTGGCTTCAAAATACTGTCTTAAGGCCACATCTACACTTAAAAGTTGACAGTGGCTCAGCTGCACCAATACAATTGTGCCACTTCAGGATCACTTGTTTAGCTGCATTATGCTGATGGGAGACTCCCCCCCTGTCCTGTCAGCCTAATAAAATCAGTTATGTTGGTTGGAGAGTATTTCCTGCCAACATGGTGTCGTACATGCCAGCAAAACATGCATCACTCAGGCGTTTTTTTTTCACGCTCCTGAGTGACAAAAGTTGTACTGATGTAAGTGATAGTGTGGGCATAGTCTAAGACAGCTTAATAGTATTCTGCGTGTGATAAGGGATTGCTATAACAAAACAGGCATTCAGACAAATGGAGGAGATACACTTACTTAAACTCAGATGAAGGCATTTTGAATGATTTTTGTACCTAAGTAATTAGAAACAAGATTTACAGGTGATAAGCTTTCTTTTTAGTGATATAAAATACTATGGTGTAATAAATTTAGTCATACTCATGTGTCCTGTGATTGAATAGCCATGGTTATAAAATCTAAGAAGGGAATAAGTGAAATTACAGAGTAGTATGCCTTTACAGAAGGAGTAGCTACTGTATTCAGGCTGTAGAATGTAACAAAATGCCCATTGGAGTAGAAAACTGACCCACTTACTGCTGATATAAGACTGAGGATAGCTGTAAACTGACCATTTATTTTTGAAAGAAAGCTGCACACCTATTTTTGCTTAGAGTAAAAATAAATATCTTCGTGGCAAGTAGTACATCCATTAATATGTTTGAAAGTGGAAGCTAAAATATTCAAACCTGGATGCTCAAATTCAGAAATGAGTTTTGAAACGGTTGATATTTTGTTTGTACTGGTGGAATCTTAACGCTCTTAGCAACTTGGTGAAGGGGTTTATACTTATGATTTCTCACTGGAAGGAAATAATGACTTTGTTGGCTCATACAACAGCGAAGAGGACGCCATTTTCTCCTGTCAGTGAGTCTTTCTGAAATGTGTAAATTAAATATTGGATCTTCGGTACTGGAATGATACTTGTTCTTTGCTAAAGACAGTCCTTTTGAAACATCGGCTACTCTTCCCGCTTGTAATGAATGAAAACTAAGGTTAAGAGGCAATGGTCAAATATCTGCATCTCCTTTCCAGGCTCATTTTGGTTTTGGTGTATGCCTTCCATCATAAACCTTTGCTGTAGAGAGAGCCTAGGTGATTGGTGCATGGGGCTGACCCTCACCTGGCTGTGAGCAGCCATACTGAAAGCCCATATCCAAGTTACTGCTTCTGCATTGATGCTGCATGCTTCTTTGTGTGTTGCTAGGACTTCTAGGAGCATATTCTTATGCAGTAAGTTGAGCCACTTTGATTCTTTCCTAGTGAATTGTAAGGGAAAGGCTCTCTCCTTTTGGGCACGCTGCAGGGATAGATAATTGTGGGATGGTACTGGAGAATTAGTAGTATTTGAGTGATTTAGTCTGTCCTCTCTGGTAACTCAACGTTGCAGCGTGAATGAAAATTTATCCCAGGAAAAAAAAAAACCCACTCTCTAGCTGTGCTAGTGAGCCCAAGTAGAAAGCACTACTTAAGTCCAGTAAATGGTTTTTGTATGTGAACAGAGGGAGGTTTAAGTACAGTACATTTTCATATCTGGCAGTCCTGGGACCAGGAAATTGCCAGATACTCAAATATTCTGGATAGTAGAGACTTATACCTAGCAATGCATAACACTAAAGAAAAACAAGATTATATATTAAGAAACAAAGTGTGCAGAGTACTTTATTTACAAACGTTAGTATTGTACACTGTAAACTTACACTGTACTTGCTGTGTTTTTGTATTTAGTTTCACAATACTGTACTTATGGAAAAAGTAACTACAGTGTATACATGGTTAAAATGCAGGATATAAAAGAGTTTTACTGTACAACATACAGGTAAGAGCTCAGGCTAATTCCACAGTGAAGACATGGCATGACTACATTTTTGACTAAAACCTACTTTCTTTTTTTATATAAACACTGCTGACACAGAAGCCAAGGATCCTTTAACATAACAAGCTGTATCTGAGAGGTAAAATGTTATGCTTGAAAAAGCTAAAATTATATTTAAGTGAGCTCTCTTCTAGAATACAAATGAGAGAAATTAGTTCCTACCTGTTTCCAGTTGCTGGTGTAGTAACATTCATGTCTCCATCTCAGTGTTGTGTAATTGCACCAATATATTCAGTAGAATGTCAAATGTAGGAGGTTCATGTGTGTACTTTTTGACAAACATTTGCTTTCTTTTTCAAGAGGTTGTCAGTCTTTAAGATGTCTGGGAAATAAATTAATTCTGCCTTTGATCTTTACAAAGATGAAGAGGATGTTCCAAGCTGTATTAAAGTTTTCTTCCTGTTTCCATTCTCTCTCATGCTCATTTCATTATGAATGAGTTCTCTTCAGATTTCAATATGAAATATAACTTTTAGCATGCAATTAAATAGTAATTGGTGCTAGCAAGGGTATTCCCTGATTATTTAATAATGTACTAGAAGTTAAGTTCTGTCGATCCAGTAAGCTGTCAATGACCAGGAAATGCCTATACTTGATTTATTGTAGTTACCTAAAATGTAACTTTTAAAGTAGTGTCTAAATTTAGTTACTTTAAATTACTGTTAAATCTTCAGGCAGAATTTTACTGTATCTTCATCTTAAGTGATTTGTATAATAATGGGAAGCTGGGATTTTATTCTAAGTTTACTGTTTTGTATACATTCTACTGTATTTTAGTAAGTTTGAGGAGTCTGATAACTTCTTGGGAGATCTCCCCGCCCACCCCGTGTTTTCCTAATGACTTAGCTCGTAAATATCACTTTGAAAAGATCAGTTATGTTCCCTCTGATCTTTTCCATCTCTGAGCAGAACAATTTATATGCACCGAGGCATTTGTGAATGTTTCTCTCCACTAGAAACACAACCTAGCTGGTAATCAGCTGGGTGGCATTTGAATTTCTCCTGAGCAGCCACACAAGTGCACAGCTCACAGGGAAGACTGATGGACAGGAAATTAAAATCCTGATATTTCTGATTTACAAATGGAGGTAGTATCGGTGTTCTTTCCACTGCTGATAGAGATTAATCGCACACAATATTAACCCCCTTTACACTTTTACATGAAAAAGAGAATATAACCATCTTGCTAGAATGATTATGGTCAAAATAGGGAGAAAAACATTTAAGAGCAAAGGCATCTTGTCTTTGACAGAGAAGTAGTTGCTGAGCTCCTGTAAAGTATTAATGATGATATTCTGATATGACAGATGAGTTTACTGACTTTAGGAAATATTGCTGATGAAAATGTTGGCGAGGCTAAAACAAAGCATTGGCTTGGGAACAGTGTAAGTCCCTTCATACTTCTAAAAGTATTAGATTACTCTGGATAACAAGGTATACCTGTTGGTCTGAAGAAGTGGGTCTGTCCCACGAAAGCTCACTGCCTAATAAATTATTTTGTTGGGCTTTAAAGTGCTACTAGACTGCTTTTTTGTTTTGATACCTCTTGGGTGATAGTGATATTGGTGGAGAAGGGAACCTTGGTGCTGCTGGGTATATGCCTGTTAACATTCAGCCATTTAAATTTGGTTTGATTTGTAGGAAGGCACAGAACACAGGGACAGTCCAATAGTATTGAACACATTTTCCCTGTCTACACTTGGATTTTTAAACATTACCTTCAAATGCTTTTATTAACCCTTTATCCTAATCTAGATACCCTCTGAGATCTCTCACATTGGAAACTGGGCTACCACGTAGTACTATACTATATCTGAACAGGAGTGGGCAATAATTATTGATGGGTGGGGGGCCATTCTAAGGTTTTGGTAAACAGTCAAGGGCTGCGCTTTTCTATGGAGGAAATGTGGGGTATGGGATCCAGGTTGGGTGCAGAAGGGAGCTTGCTGTTCAGGGATTGGGGTGCAGGATAGGATGTGGGGTCTGAGAGGGAATTTGCTTGAAGGAGGGGATTGTGACCTGGGGTGGGATATTGAGGTGCAGGGGCCAAGAGGGGATATGGGTGTAGGAGAGAGTGCTGATCTGGGAGAGGGGTGTAGAAGCAGTTGCAGGGTCTGAAAGGGAGTTGTGACCTGAGGTGTGGGGGAAGAGGAGCTGAGTGCACGGGGTTTGTATGGTGACCTTGGCCTGGGAATGGCATGCGGGAGTCTGGGAGGGGCTATGGGTGAAGGAGAGGACTCTAGTCTGGAGGGAAGGGTATTGGAGTGGCTGCATTGTAGAGGGGAGTTGGGGTGTGGTGCCAGAAACAGGCTCTGATGTGGAGGTGCTGTTATAAACAGCTCTTAGGCAGGCTTCCCTGCCTGCCAGCAGCCCCGGCTCACTGGCTGTTACCTGTGGCTTGCTGAGGGGGGAAGACAGTCGGGTTTCATGTGCTGCCCCACACTCATAAAAATCTCTCAGCTACTATTGGCTGGAAACCCTCCCCGCACGCAAGAGCTTTATCTTGCCCACCCTTGCTGTGGAAGTTATAGCTGTGTGGGAACTTGATTGTGTGAGGCAGAGAGAGAGAGAGAGGCTATCATCATCTTCCAGCAACTCATGTCACTCTTACCGTTGAATTACCGCAAACTTAAATGGAGAACTGTTATCAGAAGTTTTTATGTATTGTACCCTTAAACCTTTATTACCTCTTTGTGTGAATAGTAAGAACAATTTTGAATAGATTCTAATTCCATTTGCTTCTCCAAAATGCTTCCTTTTTGGGGGGGGGGGGAGGAAACAACATCGCAAAATCAAACAGTTTAAACTGCACAAAACTGCTTGCAAAGTAGTTGCAAAACTGAGTTTTGGCTAAAATGGTGGCTATTAAGGTATTACACACATGGGTCTATGACCTTTTGATGATTATTTAGCCCAGTCAACATGTTTTCAATAATGCAAGTCATGTTCCATGCTTAGGTGTAGTAGACGTGTTATTCCTAGTATTTCATGGTGCATATAAAGCTAGAAATATTATCGTTTTGGAATGTCTGATTCAGAAAATCTTTACCCAATCACATGTTCTGGTAGAGACTGATATATCCATTTGATTGGTAACTTATGAAGTATGACATTTGGATAGTAAGTTAGACATTGTAATGCAGTTTTGCTCTTTTTGCTACCATTTTATCAAAAAAAGTGACGACTGATTTTTTTAATTAGAAATGCAAACTTTCTAAAGCTTTTTGAATTTAGTAGTCTTTAGGATTCAGTTTTCATTTGACTTTGTATGCATGTCCATTTCACATTTCATTTTTCTTAAGTTTCTCCCTCTATATCCCATGAATGGAAACTGTCTGGGCTGTGCCTGTTTTGGGCCACTTCTGATAGCTTGTCATAAGGGTTTTGTGAGTAGTGTAGAGTATTGGAAAAGATATTCTCAAAATATACTAATCTTCCTAATGTGTAGCCTGTGATTGCTAGCCTGTTTTATATGCAAAGTATTTTTTATTAGAGGGCATTTCTTTTTATACTGTTACATGCTAAAGAATTACATTAGATTTTATTCTTTAAAGTGCATGCTATGAATTGAAAAGCTTTTTGGTTTTACTGCTCCTAAGATTACTAACCTTATCCAAAGGTAATAGCCTCTTTTTAAGTGACAGGCTAAATTCAGCAGAGAGAAACTAGTTTCCATGCTTGTGAGGTAAAACTTACCACTAAGTTCATTTTTAAAGCTGTGGATTTCCTGGCCTCAAATTATGGTATGATTTAAGCATTTGTTAGTACCCTCTTCTAGGTTGGGTTTTGCTGACCTTGATTTTTTGGCAAATTATTCTTTACACTATTGCTTCCTTTGACCTGATGAACAGTGTAAGGATGGTTTTCTAATGCCCTCCCTGATAATTCTCTGACCAAAACTTCTGCAGTGCCACTTTACTTGATAACATTTTGTTCATTACTCTTACTCATTTTAAATCTGCAAAAGAAAGTGTGCAAAACTTGTAGGTAAAAAGTAAGTGGATGTTAATTTATACAAGATTCTAGGATTGTCACACTGAAGCTTAGAGTGTCTGTGTGAAGTGATGGAAATAAGTCCAAGTGGTCTAATCCAAAAGAGCTGTCACTATCATCCAATTCAATCATGGGGATTTCCAGTTTATTACTATCCAATTGTTAAGTTCTTGGCCATTTTTTGGGGTTGGTTAAGTTTTACATATTGCATCCATATGACATTGGTGGTTTTTATCTGAACTTAAATAATGAGCCCTCATGCCCTACTTTTTTTTTTTTCTGGTATATAACCTGCAACACAAGTGGGGTGGAGTTAAGGAAAATATGTTGAGTTGTTTCCAGTGTGTCTGGTGTTCCATAATAAAAATTTCTTTTACACTAAATAGATCATTTTCACAACCTGAATGTTTATCGATGGATTTAACAAAAACCCCATCTTGCCAGAAATCTTCGCTATTTTAATAATAAAGATACACATCCTTAATTGTTTTATATAGCTGAATCTCGTTATTGAATCACGGAAGTATCTTACATAGTAGAAGTAGATGAAGACTGAAGCTTTGCTTGCTTTGCATCTCCCTTGAACAAACACCTAGAATGCTCTCGCTGAACTAGTGTATAAAGTGTTCTGAAATACTACTCAAGATCGATTTTTAAACAAGCCTATCAATAATCTAGGTAGGTTAAGAATGATTATGCAACTTAATCGTCCTCCTCTCCATTTATTGGCTTTTGTCTTAATCATGTGGACCATCTTACTATGTACTGGGCGGTACTCTCTGTGGCAGCTTCAGTAATACATGTAAAACAAAATATAAAACTGCATTGGTGTAACTACAGTCTTGTGGGAAAGATTCTAAAATGCTATTGGTCCTGATTCTGATCTAACACCTCAGTAAATCTGGAGCAACTTTCACAAGTCAATGGGGTTATGCAATATAATGCCAAATCTTGACTCCTGTGTAGATAGATATATAGTAGTGATCTTGAGTTTTTCCACTTCCTGTCAAATATTGCAGCATTTCTTGGATTCAGAGTTACTTCCAGGTATTGAGGGAACCCAAAAGCTTCTACCACTGGAGCACGTGGTGAGCGCAAACACCTATTGTGGAATGGACATGAGCAACACATCGAGAGCATCAGTCATGGGTCTGGTAATGGTGTTTTTGAGAGACTGCCAGTCAGCCTAGCCTAGCCCCATCTACAGCTCATAGGATGCTCTGCTCTAATTGAGGTATCTTGGTCTATAAAGAGAGTTTTACACTAGGGCTGTGTCTACACTAGCAGGTTCTTTCAAAAGATTTTTCAAAAGAAGGGGGCTCTTTTGAAAGAGCCCATGGAGTGTCTACACACGCAAAGCTTTCATTCAAAAGTAAATCAAAAGAATGTGGTGCTTCTTTCAAAATCACTCTTCCTGAAATGGGAAAGGAAGAGTGCCTTCTTTCGAAAGAAAATGTGTGTAGATGCTCCACAGGGCCCTTTTGAAAGAACAGTCTTCATTTTCGATTCCTGGCCTGTTCTTTGGAAAGAGAAGGGGCTGTGTGAATGCGCTGTTTCGAAAGAGCAGATCACGCTTTTGATCTGCCTTTTTGTGTGTGGACACACTTTTTCAAAAGAAGTTCTTTCAGAAGAGATCTTATGCAAGAGCTTCTTTAGAAAGATCTCTGTAGTGTGGATGTTGCCTAGATGACTTACTTCCCAACTATTCTCATCTGTAATTATTTCATATTACTGCCTCACATTGCTTTCATATACGAGTGTTTTTGAGCATATGTGCAGATATTGAGACAGATGGCTTTGTCTGTAAAGTTAGAGGTTTATATCACGATTCACCAGAAGTGTACAATTCCATGGCAAAAACAATTGATTGATTCTGTACCTAGTATGCTTCCTGTCGAGCTCAGGACAGAGACCAGCTGTTGAATTTTGGCAAACATTGTACTTGAGTGTAGTTCTAGAGAAGACACTTGGTTTCAGTCATTTTGGCTCCATTACAATAATAAGTCACAATTTATAAATTCAGATTAGAGTATGAAAAAGATTTTTCATTCCAGAATATGAAATTAGTGTGAACCTGTATTCATTTTTTACCTCTTAAAGACACACACCTGCCTGCACACAGTGGTGCTGACAGCCACTGTGGGCCCCTGAGAAAGGTGGGAGGGGGACCTGGGCCTGTGCCCTGTAAGGGGATGGGACAAAAGCAGCAGGGGCAAGGCCAAGGACAGTCAGCCCTCAGTGCTGTGGCCTCCCCCGACCCCTCTCGACAGTTGTGTGTAGCCAGAGCAGTACTGTTGTGGTGTTTCAGAAGGTCCCAGAGCTCTGTGCAGCTGCTGCCAAAGTAGCAGCGATGGCAGCTGCAAGTCTCTCTAAAATGCTGGACTTGGGGGCACTTTGCATCTCAATGTCTGCCCATTGGTGGACCTGCGTGCGTGCGTGCGTGTGTATGTGCAATCCAGTTCTGTCATGTGAGACTGTACTTGATTTGCAGTGTGAAAACCCACTGTAGTTTGAATCAAAGGGCAAAATCTTTTTTGTTTTGGTATTTGGGTTTTTTTGTTTGGGGTAAGGAAAGGGAGCGTAATTGGGATTCATAAAGCTTAATGGGCCTGGATTCCTTTTGACTAGAATTGGAGGGGAAAAATTTCCTGCCCTATGAAAGTTTTTGGTTTCCAAAGCCGCCTTCCTTTTCTGGAACAAAACCAAAGCCTTATCAAAGCCTTAAGAAAGGATTCTCACCTCCCTCCCCGCTCTGCCCAATTTGCTGGTGTTTAAAGGCATTTGTCTATGATGCAAGAGACGCAGTCCTGGTTACTGGTCTGAATTGGGTAGAGCCAGGGTCTTCCATGTCCCAGGTGAGTGGCCTGATCACCAAAAAGGCCATTGAGTATTCAAGGGAAGGTGGCTTTTTTTAAACCAAAAATTCCATTCTGTACCTGAAAAACCTTTTCCCTGATGAAATGGTGATTGTTGACCGTGGTACATTTCTGCTTTAAGTTCTGATTTTGATGCATTTGCATATTTTCCAAATGAAAAGCAGTTTGTCATTCTCAACCAGTTCTGTTTCCAACTCACTCCCTTGACGTATACATTTCTCTTTCTGGAGACTCGAGTAATTAATGAACAAGTAACCTCTGCTACCACCCCCCCCACCCCCCCACCCCCCCAAAAAAAAAAGAAAAGGAAATAGAAAGTAAAAAAACAGTGCCAGGCACTGGCAGCCTAGTTGTCGCCAATCTTGTGTCAAGGGAAATTCCAATAAAACTGTTTGGGTACCATTTTGCCTGTAACCATGGCTTTTTTGTGATTCCAAGATTTGTCATGCTTGAACGTGGGATTGACTGACAATCAGTTCAGAACGTGCTTCTGAATATGCTAGTTTAGCCAGTACAGAAAAGCAACATTTAAGGTAATACTTTCCTCTCAGCATTGTTTGTTCTGCGGTGAACTTTGGAATCTGAGGTGGAATCCAGACAGTTAAATCATCCAGACCCTCTTGACTGTGCCAGGTTGTTCCTAAGACATACTTTCTTACGTCGTCCATTGTGAATTTTAGAAGCCAGAGATGACATTTACTTAGGGAGACTATTACAGTTAACAACAAGAAGTCCCGTGGCACCTTGCCGACGAAAGCTTATGCTCCAAAATATCTGTTCGTCTATAAAGACCTGCTTCATCTGATGAAGTGGGTCTTCGCCCACGAAAGCTTATGCTCCAAAATATCTGTTTGCCTGTAAGGTTCCACAGGACTTCTTGTGCTCGAAGATACAGACTAATACAGCTATCTCTCTGACATTATAGTTAAGTCATCTCACTTAAGCTTGTCTGGATGTGCAATCTACCTGTTGTCTTAGCTGGATCCCATTACTCCTATTTGTATGCAGTTATGCCCCTGTATACCATCTCATGCTAAATAGAGCTTATCTATCAAATATATGAACTCTAGAACAACAGCAAAATCAAACTTTTCTAAAGAGAGACTAGTTAACAGAAAAGAACATTGTTTTCAATTTTTTTCTTTCAACTTCATGAGCTTCATTTAGGAAGTGCTAGTTTTGTCTAGTTGCTTCTTACATGAATAGTCTTTTTGGCAATGTTTTAAGAATTTCTCATTTGTACCCAATGGAAACAATCAGCTTGGCAGAATTCCTGGCTTTGCTTTCTGTGAAACATGAATGGTTTGTGGCTTGCAAAGGCAAAAGATGATCTTGATGCTTTGTTAGTGGTATAATTTTACTGACTAATGACAATTTTTTTGGCAACTTGGCTTTCTTTCCATACTTCTGTAGATGCTTGTCTTTTGAGTAAGAACCATGCATCTTCTCCTTGAGTCTGCAGTTGCCATAGTTGTCATAGCATGTTGATGCTCTAGAAAAGTTGACGATGAAGTAGTCAGTCTGCAGACTTAGCTGCAGCATTCGAACTAGAAACTTTGGTTTTTAAATACCAGTATTTTTGGCACTTGGTAACTTGGCCCATTTCTATTTAAATGGGATATTTTAATAATATTTTCAAACATCTCTCTTTAATAACCTGCAATAGTAAATCAGGCTGCTGTGATTTAGGGTTGGGGTTTTTTAATTTTGCCAAGTGAGTCAGTGCTTTCCCCAGTTCCCAGACTTCAGCCTGTAGTTTAAAATAAAACAAATCTCCCTCTTCCGAAGAACATTGGGGTAGCTGTGTCTCTTCATAGCAACAGTTCTTTTCAATGTGATTTATGCATCTCCAGTGAGGCTTAAATTCCTTTTCTCTCCATTGCCCCTATATTGCTGTCCATGAACAGGGAAGTAGAAATTAGTTTAAATACTTCTCTGCCAGCCACATGCAGAAAAGTTATACTGTGGAGATCACCTCTGTGGAAAGGGTTTCTGGAGCAGCACTCACCCCTAATATAGTTGACTGAGTATTGTTTGTCTTCGCTGTAGAGTGAGCTTAGGGTTGGCTAGCTCTGATGGAGTGGCCCTTTGATGACCCTTTCTGTACGAGTTTCATGGAATTGCATGCACACTGGTGCTGTCCTTGCCCATATGCTTGGCTGGACTTTTCATGGGACATCCCTTGGCTCTTAGTGCAACACTGGACTGCACTTCTCTGTGAATTAATTTCCAGTGTAAAATGGGGAAATATATTTTGTTAGCTCCTGTATGAAAAATGGTCTTAGCACTCCTGGAGGAATTCTTGACCGTGTTGTATGCACAGAATTCATGTCCTGCACAGATTTCTTTGCTTCTTTGCAAAAAAATGATTTTCTGAGTGGGAAGCAAAGAGAAACTTTCAAGAGCAGTCATGTTCCCTAGAAGTACATGTGCATTGTTTCAGAATCCTGGAGCAGCTGCCAGAAGCGTAAATCACTGCCAGGCTGGGAGGGAATACCCCAGCCATTGACTCTTATTCTGAACTCTGGTCTGAATTAATGCCGGTCTGATGTCTCATGTTCCCACGTCTTTGCTATGGAAGAATTACTGTAATGGATAATGTGAGCACACCATCACTGTGGCTTTATTGCCTCTCACTGGTATATCAGTCTTTCACTGAATCTTACCAATTTGGTGTGGGGTTTTTTTGGCTTTTATCTGAAGCTTTATTAAAAGCTTTTGCTTTCAAATTCCCATATTTTTGTTTGCGAAGCACTTTCACATTGAGGGATACGGGAGCAGAAATTTATTACAGTTTCGCAGCCCAGACTGTCCTGCTGCGATATTTAAAAATGTAATGTTTTGCCTAGTACTGGAATTTCCCATTGCTGGTGTACTTTTCCCTTGTTCCCCTTTCCCACTTGTGCATGAGGAGTGGAGTACAGTGTGTACACTTGCCCATGCAGACTCCATTCCTGAATTGCACTGATTGGTTAATGCCCTACTCAGAGTTTCCCTTATCTTCCGGACATGGCACCATGGTGGAAAGGTCACTGAAGCAAGCTGGACTGTTGATGTTGCTTTTCTATCTACAGCTGTTGGTTCTGTTCTTTCCTGTTGTGCCCATGAGCAGTGCAGTCTTAACACCATCTTGCTCCCCAGCATAATCTCAGCTACAGCCTGGTTCTGCCTGTCGTGTGGTCATACCTTCTAGCTAAGTCCCTGTGTATCTCCTTAAGCATCTCCTCTAGCCTTTTTACCCCAATGGAGGTTCTTACACTATTTTGCTGGCAGTTGCATTCTGACAGTGTGCCTTGTCTGAACTTAAGTAGATGTCTCTAACAAATAAGTCACTATTCTGTTCAATTGAAAGATCTTTACATTTGTGTCACTGGATAGGAAAAGTCTCATTTGTATGTAGACCCAAAGTCTCTGTTCAGAGGCTCCTATGAGAATTTATCCAGACCAAGAGAAAAACAAGTGATTCATATTTTTCAGTGTTTGGTTTTTAAACCTTGCTTTTGTGGGGTTGGATGAGATTGCCAGGTGAGGGCAGTCCAGGGACTTTGTACGAGTCATGATCTTAACATTTCAGGAAGTGGAGGCACTGAAAAATGTCAGCTTGCTGGAAGTGCCAAATTGAAAGAAGATAAAATTCCAGGTCTCTGGTAGAAAACAATCAACCAGTGACTTATTATTTTTTTTTTTTCTGACTGGAGACTGATCTGGTGATGAATTCCTAGAAGGGTCTCATTCTCTGCTGAGTAAGCTCAATGACTATTTGAAGTTCAGAGTTCCCTTCTGAAAGAAAAGCTCTAGTGCTGTCGATCCAAAGATTGGAGTAAAATTTATGCAACCTTATATTCTGAACTAGGATGCCTATGCTTAAAAAAACATAAATAAGCCTTTCTACCCTTCTGATCTGTTTTTGCCCTTGTTGAACCTGTAGTGCACCAAGAGACTTTGACTATACCTTAAACTGAATCTGACCATAGGCCACAAAGTGGACTGAACTAGGCTGCCTATGAATGTTGTAATGTTAGTTTTTTTTAGTTATGGCTATGCTTACTGGGACTGTTGACAGCTGATATGCAATTTTAGCTACACCAGTTGCATATCTAAAATTGATTTTTGCAGCCGTTGACTTTTGTCCCTATTCTCAGTGCAGAATGTTGATGGGAGCACTCTTCCCACTGATAATTCCTTTTATCTTTGCAGCTCACATGGAGTTCCGGGTTTGACATTGAACCCGGAAGGTTGTCTCTACGCGTTCAATCTTCCACAGCCACGGTAGACCTGGCCTCAGTGTCTGAAAATAAAATATCCAATTAAATGTGTGGGGTTTTTTTTCTGTCGGCATCTCTACATTTGCAGACGTTGCTCTGATTGTACTTCTAATCCATGTTTTGCTTAAATGCTGCAGTATATTTCACAATAAATCTGTTCATGTCTAGATTCCTTTCCTCACCCTAGCTCCATGGAATCTTTTTGGATCACATGTAGTTGGATACAATAGTTGAGGGAGGAAAGGGCACGTATTCCAACTTCAGCTGAATTTTGCCAGTCAATGCTCATCCTGTGGTTAGGGCACTAATCTTTAGGAGGCCTGGGTTCAAGTCTGTAGGACTGTAGGCAAGCCACTTAATTTTTCTTTCAATTCTCTATTGGTAAAATGTGGTTATGTAATGTTTCCCTAATCTCCTAGTGGTTGTATGAGACTAAATATTACTCAAAATGTACAGTAATGGGCATCATACAAATATCTTTGATAAAGCATATAACACAAGGCTGTTCAGAAGCTAATAAAGCCCATTTCCTTTTATGTTGTAATAGTCCACTAGCATGCCTGGTAACTTCTTACCTAGCTGCAATGATGCTTGTTCCTCTGCTCATTCCTCCTTTATTTGGCTGTGTCTACACATGCATTCCAGATTTGCATAGCTGGAATCTCATTTGCATATTATTTCAAAAGAGCATCTTTCCAAATAAGAAAACCAGTGTAGACACTGCTCTTTTGGAAGTAAACGCCATCTTTGAAAGAGTCCTTCACTTTTTTGCTGTTTTGAAATAATATGCAAATGAGGCACCAGCTATGCAAAACTGCACCTTATTTGCATTTTTATTTCCCTCGTTTGCATACCTTTTTCCAAAGAGGAATGCAAGTGTAAATGGAGCCCTTGTCTCCAGTGGATTGTCCATGTTCTGGTGAATCTGTCTTGTAAAGGTCTATGTTCTGTATCAATTGTCCTTCCTCAGCCTCTACTTTTTGCTGTGGTTCCTCTGTTCTCTCTCTCTCTTCCTCATCCAAAAGGGCATCCCATATGAAAGGGTATTTGGAGGGGAGAGGAAGAAGGAGAGTGTGCCTGTACAATTCCACGCATCTGGTCAAGTTAATTTTAGAACTGGCAAATGTGCCCAATTTGGAGCAGTGAGCCTGGGTCTTCCTGTATGCTGCAGTCTAGGGGAAGAAGAAAAAGTAAGTGCCAACTGTTTGGAGAGTTCCTCGTAGAACTGTAGGTGTCATTTGTCTGCCATGGTTGCATATTAGTGCATCACCAAAAGTTTGGTGTTAGCCTCAAGTTGGCAACATGCCAAGATTAGTTCTCAGCATGTATGAATATTCCAAAACAGCAGAGACAAGGCTTCCAAATATGCAGTAAGTACTGAGCCAGAGTATGTGGCTTCTGTTGTAGAAGGGGGAAGGAGAGGACAAAGTATGGTTGAGGTGGACTGTTGGCAACTCGGCTTCTCGAGTATGCATCCTCAGTCCAAAATAGTTGGGTTGCCAGTCAAGGCTGAGATGAAATCCAGGTTTAGGTATACACCCTCAGCTGTGTACTGGCCTGAGATAAAAGCTCAGGTGTGTGGGGATGTGGGTTTTTTTTGGGTGGGGACAAATTCACAAGTGTCAGTGGTTCTCAACCAGTCTCCCATTGGGGGGCTGCTTTCTGTTATGCGGGCTGCATCCAAACAATATATGTGCTGCCTGTCTGAACCTGGGGCCCATTGGCTGTAAATGGCCCACTGACTGCAGATTGAGGAACACTGGCTTGGCTAACCTGCATACCAAACAAGGCTAGATTTAAGCATACATTTATGTGAAGATGCTTTATTCTTGCACATCTCAGAATATACATTTTAGAATTTTTTTCCCTTGGCATTGTACAGAACATCGCCAATGAAATCTAATATTAATTTGTACCACACTTTTATGCTGCTTACTCCAACCAGGTAAGTCATCTCCCCAGTTATCTCAAGACAATATTTTTCCCCAAAGCCTCATGCCAAAAAGAAAGGCAAAGGTCAGTTTAGTTGGCACTGAATTAGTGATCATACAAAATAACATAAACGCGTTAGTGGTTATGCTCGTGATCAGTAACAACTAGCTTGCCACTCAATTTTATAACTGAATCAACAGTGGGTCTTATCTGGAATATATTGAAACTCAGATTTCAACCAGTAGCTCAAAATCATCATGCTCTCAAATCAAGACATTAGACCAGTTCTTCCTATTACACATTATATTTCTCAAATTTCATCTACTTAATGTAAGATCGCTCACCAGTTCCCTAAAATGTAAATAACTTCAGAGTAATTACATATGAAATTAGCAGACAACTGACTAACTTGTAACCAAACAGGTCTAAATCTTTCTATGAAATCTGTCATGTACACCTCAGACAAAATATCTGAGCACATAAAGGAGGAAAAAAAGGTCATTATCCAGTTACTTTTCAACTAAAACAAATGCTGTGGCACAGGTGAGGTAATAGGCCACTGTTTGAAAGGAAAAAGTCAGTTAACAGTTACACACAACATTCCACATCCCCTATCGCCCTTTTTTGTAACCCTGTCTTTCTCAGTTTACCTCTTGCTCTATGTGGAGAGAACAGTACCCTTTGGGAAATACCAAATCAGTTTACAAGTACTTTGACACTGGTTTAGGTAAAATATAAAAGATAAATTTTTAGTAATTGTAAGTGGTAGGCACAAATGTCAGTGACCAAAGAAAATCAAAAATAAACTCAGTTTAAATCCTAAACCTCATTAGAGTAGTCAATATTTGGATCAAGCAGTTCTTACCCTTGCTGGATGTTGCAAGTCAGTTATAGCTCTCAAAGCACAGGCTGGCCTTTAGGCCTCAGGCCAGTCTCTTCAGCTCAAGTCTTGTCTTCCTGTCATTCTGGTTGCTTTCAGCATGGGTGGGGCAGGAGAAAGTGGTATCATGATTTTACCTATTTTTGTATCCTCAGTCCATGTACCTTGGAAACACTAGTCCACGCATGTCCTGGTGGGCTTTGCTGAGTCACAGATGAGCACTTCCCCACTGTGAGATCTTTGTGTAGCCCTATTACATCATTATACATCCCTTGTTTTGTAACTCCCTTGCTGATTAATGGTAGCCTAACACCCTCCTGGGAGTGGATCACCATCTTTCTAGTCACTAGTAGTAGATTCTCTCAAACTTGCAAAATGTTCCACTAACACCCATGCAGCAAAATCTCAATTTCACAAATGCTGCTAGGGTTGCCAAATTTTATTTGCAGAAAATCAAACAGCCTTGGCCCTGCCCTTTCCTGCCCATTCACCAATGCTATGCCCCTGCCTGTTCGTTCTGAGGCCCCGCTCACCACCACCCTTGCTCCCACTCATTTTCACCAGGTTCTGCCAGGGGCTGGGGTGCAGCAGGAGTGAGGGCTGTGACTATAGGAGCAGCCAGGGACAAAGGGTTTTGAGGTGCATATGGAGGGGAGGGGTATCAGGCTGTGCATCGGGGTCTAGTGTGCAGGAGGGTGTGAGGACTCTGGGATGAGGCAGGGCATGAAGAGCTGGGGTTGTGGGAGGGGGTTCGGGGCTGGGGCAGAAGGTTGGGGTGCAAGAGTGAGAGTATCCCAACACGGGAGTGCACGGTCTGCATACTGTAGACCTCAGGAGGTTTCCTTTCATTTTTTCCATCCCTGAGCAGAATATATTTTGTTATGGGTATCAGCGTGGAAGCAGGATGTGACATATCACCTTCATATTGGTGCATATGCACAAAATTAATGCAGTGGGAGTGGGGCCAAGAAGTTCCGAGTATGGGAGGGGGCAGAGGGTTGGGGTATTCAGAGTGTGATGGCTCCAGCTGGGCATGTGGGCTTTAGGATAGAGCTGGGGTTGAGAGACTTAGGTTTGGGACAGAAGATTGGGGTACAAGGGCTCTGTCCAGGGATGCAGACTCTGTGGTGGGACTCGAGATAGTGGGTTTGGGGTACTAGAGTGGGGGCTTCAGGGTTGGGGAGGGCTCAGGACTAGGAGTTAGTATGCAGGTGGGAGTATGGGCTCAGGACTGGGTTACAGGAGAGAATACAGGGTCTGGGCTGGGTTAGTAGGCTTTGCGGTGGGAGCTCAGGGCTGGGGGGGATTAGGGTGGGGCAGGGAACTGAGACTTGTGCTTAGCTGGGTGGCTTCCTGCTGAGGCTGGCGAGGAGGGACTCCTTCGCCGAGGTTGACCGCTCTGTGCTGGCGCCACTTGGGAGGGGTCTCCCACCACTAACAGCAACTTCTGACCTTGGGAAGAGAGCTGTCTCCCCACTGCAGCTTAGGATGAACTTAGAAGCAGAACCTCCTTGGCTGCCCCTGGAAGCCAAAGGAACATTTCACTACTTACTAGAGATGGGTGGGGAGCCTTCAACAAACAAACATCAGGTGGGGAAAAGGACAGCAGCAAACTTTGGGTTGGGAAAGATGCAGGAATGTTTATCCCCATATGTTGTCAAATGTCGTAACCCTGATCACCTCCCAAATCATGGGACTCCTAAAAAGTGCATTTTGAATTTTTGTTTGCATTCTGGGTTTTGAGCCTTTACGTAGAGAATCTTTGCTCTCATGGTTGTAGACAAAAGTCTGAAAACATTCAGATGTAATCAACTCAATCATGAATCTGAGATTTTAAGAAAAAGAGCAAATATTGCAAGACTCATGGAAAATATTGTGACAGATATAATGTATATTAACTTCTCCTGTATCACACTTGACATGTTGGAAATATCGCTATTCCTACCCCAAAACATCTAGGCCAAGACTTCAAAAACAAGGGATTCTTAAAATTAGTCTCTCATACCATTTAGCACACTAAAATTACCTGACTTTCAAAATTAAGCGCCCTACAGCTCCCTATAAAGCTGCACTCAGATCTCATAAATTTGGGAGAGAGGAAGAACAGGACTTAATGCATTTCACCAGTGCACATACGGCTGACAGTATAAAGTTTAGGATCAGAGTTCAGGTTTTAGTACAGTTATGAGGAATATAATACAGTAAGGTCTCAGAGCATGTGAGGGTTCTGTTCCATGCACCCTTACGTAACTTGGATTTCCCACAAGCTGGGGTCTGGCTTTTTCCCCGGTAGAACACGTGTTCTGCAGCTGGGGAAGCAGTGAAAAGGAAAGTTCTGGGGTGGGGTTGGGGGGGGGCAGTTGGAGAGGGTTAAGCCTGGCGGTGGGTTGGGGCCTTGAGAGGTGGTGGGGGGGAATAAGGCTGGGGTCAATTAGGGCTGCAGCGGGGGGAGACAAGTGGAGTTAAGCTTGAAGCTGTGTGCGGGTGGGAAGTCAGAGCCCTTCTCAGGCGTTGAGTCAGGACGGGGTGGGAGGCTGAACTGGAGCCAGAGCCAGGCACGGGTGGTGAGATGGCGTGGGGGTGCGGGGTGGGGTGTTGGGGTGCACGTGTTGAATTGGAGCGCATGTGGGAGGATGGAAACGGGGCCACGTGTGAGAGGTTTGAATTGGAGCCGCATGTGCGGGGCTGAAACTGGGGCGGGGAGTGGAGGATGAACTGGAGCTGTGCAGGAGGGCTGGTGAGCCAGAGGCAAGAGTGGTGGGTGAGCTAGAGCTGGGCATGGACAGTGAGCTAGCTGGGGTTGAACTGGGGCTGCTGAGCTGAACCAGAGCTGCGCGTGGGGGATTTAAATCGGGGCAGGAGGATGGAAACGGGGCCGCATACGAGGAGTTTGAATTGGAGCTGTGCATGGGGGGGTTTAAACTGGGGTGGGGGTGAGGGGTGAACCAGAGCCGTGCGTGAGGGGTGGTGAGCCAGGGATGTGAGTATCAGGTGAGCCAGAGCCATGCGCTTCCTTGGGGTGTTGAACAGGGACAAGGGAGGTTGAGTCGGAGTCATGCCTGAGGGGTGGTGAGCTAGAGCCAGAGGCGGGGTGGAAGGTGAGCAGGAGCTATGTGCAGGTGGTGAGTGGAGCTGGGGGGAACTGAGCCTGGGCCTTGCAGAGCCAGTGGGGTTGAGCCAGGGCCAGGGGAGCAAGTTAAGCGCAACTGGAAATCGTGCTACAGGGTTTACGATAGGAATCGGAGGTAAGTCGCATAAGAGCAGGATTGTGTACTCTGAGACCTTACTGTATGTATCATTATATATGTTGAGGCTGTGTGAAACTTTGAGAGGTGGATTAATATTGAAAGTGGTGAATATAAAGTACAGGGTTTAACCTTATTAAACAAGGATAGTTTGTGTGGAGAGGTAATAGTTTGTGTGGATCGATATTAAGAACTTCTGATCTTGATTTTGAAATTAGACTTCTACCACTGAAAACATTCTTTGTGCTTCTGTGAGGACTTGAAAACTTGGTGATGGAGTTGTTGACATTAATACCTCAGTTATTCACAAGACTAGCTTTGCCTACACTTGTAGAATGAAAAGCAGTACCATGTCAGTGCTTTAATGCAACATTGTGGTTGCGGTGCCAGCACTCTCCCAGTGCTTTAGGAAAACCACCTCCACAAAGGGCATAGTTTAAAGCAGTGACAGCCTGTCTACACTGCCAAGTTACTGCAATGAAATTTCCTGCACTCGGGGGTGATTTTCACCACCTGACCAAGACAGTTTCAGCACAGTAACTTGCCAGTGTAGACAAGCCTTAAAATTGTTTGTTGGGTAGCTTCACTATTTCTCATCTGTTAGGTGCTGCTGTACAGGAAGGTACAACTGTGATAGCTTAAATTAGCAATTGTCTTTCCTTTTGTTAAAGGAAACAAACTTGAGAAATATTAAGTTCCTAGTAAGTCCCCCCACCCCACCAGGTATTGTGAAAAAGATTTATGAAGCAAAAGAGGTGCATTGGATAGGCCTACAAATGTTAATGAATTTACTGATTCAGGAAATAAAGTTTGTGTTTAAACATATAGACAGTGCCTTGTACAGGGGAAGGGGGGCAACCTATAATAGACCAAGAGCCGAAAATGCTTCAGTCAGGTATATATAATATTTATTAACAACCCTAAGTATGTATTTTAATAAACTATATGACTTTAATGGCTATTAATACTTGAAATGTTACGATAATTAATTATTCTGAAGATATAAGTGGGACATTTTGTTTCTTTACCTTGTAAAATGCACTTGTTATCTCAGGGGGACTTCTGGCAAACCTTGTTGTCAATAGTCCTCTTTAAATCTGGCGTGTGTTCAGTTGAGGCCACTTGAAGTAATTCCTTCACATTTACGTCAGAACAAATTAATGCTATGATTTCACATTTCAGTGTTGAAAAAACTAATTCATGAGCATATATTGAACCAAACATTGATAGCAGTCAGAGTGCAGCACATTTTACATTGGGATGTTCATCCGTCAGTTCAGATACTCAGAACTCAAGGGTGACTTCTTTCAGAATAGATTTCAGTCTGTCATCCTTAGTGAGTTGACTAATTTCAAGCTCTGGGCTGCTTCATCTCTGACCATCTGGGCCTTCCAGCACCCAGACTCAGCTGTGAAATGTTCAACAAGCCTTTTCAGCTATAGATCACAAAATCTTTCCTCAAAAGCTTCCTCAAGTTTTTCAAGCAAGGATGCATTTTACAATGTGTTCCTTTTCAAGGGCTTCTGTTCTTGTTTGTAATACTGAAGGAAAATGTGCTAGTTCCCCCTCCCCTGCTTTTGAAGTCGTTTTAGAACAACTTGTTTGTTTACAGATGCAAACACTTTTTTCAACAAGATCAGGCAGCAAATTTAATTTGCCTTGTAAATCCCAGGTTGAGTTTGTCCAAATGACACAGCATGTCCACAAGAAATGCCAGATTCAAAACCCAATAGAGGGCTGCATTGTGGGGGGAAGTTCTGAAAGCTTGGGATAATTCTTGTGCTTCTCCCCCATGAATAATTTCACAGCATCCAGCAGTTCAAGAAAACACACCATCACTTTACCTCTTGAAGCAGTGTCTCACAGTACGGGGAAGCAACAGGTTCCCAGGAAGGTCGTCCTCGAGAGTGTCAATAAGAATCTTGAATTGTCTGTGATTAAGAGCGCTTGTGCGAATGTAATGGACAATTTCCAGCACAGATTTCATGATGTGGTCTAAGGCCAGGTTTACACTAGACTTCAAAATCAATGGTAGATGTGCATTTTTCAGTTATGGAAACTGCATAGTTGGAATTGATTTATCTGTGATTGACTTACCTGGCTGCCCTCACTGAGGGAGGTCGATGGGAGAAACTCTCCCATCAACCTCCCTGACTCCTCACAAGATTGAGGACTACAGGGTTTGATGGTTAACCCTTAAAGTTGGATTTTGCGCATCCCTACTAGGCTCCTGAAATCAAACCCTGGAAGATCAACCCTGACCGGGCTGATCTACTGGGCAATGTAGAGGTACCCTCAGTTCAGCTTTTGCAACACCAGTTGCTCCGAGTGAACGATGCAATTAAATGTCCAGAATTCAGGGAAGCTGTTGTCAACCTTATATAGGTTGACACAAGTCCCTCTACGGATCTGAGCAGTAGTGTTAGGTTTCTGTAAAGGCAGATTTGTTTTTGCAGCGACTGCCATTAGTGCTTCTTTCATGTCAATGCCATGGGTTCTCTTTTTAGTGGAACGATATCCAGGAGTTCATTGCTTACTACACAAGCCTCTGAGAAAGTCCATGCTAATGTTGACAGACTGTACTTAGCCTGTATGTTACATGGGTTGTCTAGTGCAATGCTGGGTACTCACCTTTCTGAAGCTCTGAATACAGCTATGATTCCATAACTTCACTTATGTCAGAAAGTCTGTGTTTAACAGTGTGGTGTGAGATCTGAAGGTCTTAAATTTTTCTCTTCAGATTTTCATTTGCAGGAGACATGATGGAAAGTAACATCTGTAAGGCATTTCTTAACAATTTGCCTTCGCAGTGTTTTTTCTTTGTAAAGCACGAGCTATGTTCCAAGCGACTTGATAGGAGGCAAGAATAGTGAGTCATTCATTTCCCCTCTGCAGCGGCACTGTGAAGAGTCACATTGAGGGGAAACTGATGAAATTTCAGGGCACATTTGGACAGTTTTCACAGCACACCAGTGTGCCAGGACATATTGGTTGAAAACTACTGAATTAGATATTGTAGCTTTTTCAGACCCCTTAATGTTGCAACAATGCATACAAAACTTAGTTTAGCTCCGGCCTGGGTTGGTCTTGATTCAAGCTGGTTTCTTTCTAGCTTTTTACATTGATGGTTCTGTAGGCCAAAATATGCTTTTTGTGGCACCTATATTACAGCATTGACTTCAAAGGTATTCCATGAGTTTGTGTAATTGAAATTTAATAAACATTTGATTCAAGAGATGAAATAAAATTGAGCTTGTTGTCCCTGGCTTTCTAAGTTGAAGTAGTTAGGTGTAGTAAAGACTGGTTACAAGACTTACCACAATTTGTTTTCCATTTTATCCTTGTGTGTATTCTGTGTAGCTATGAAAAGTAATTATTTTAAAGTGTCATGTTAACTAGTTGGGAAATGTTAAGTTTTCATGGATATTGTTAATTCTTCTCTGCTTTTGATTTCTCATGTATGTGTGACTTTTTTACTAGACTAAAAGTTCAGTGGGTCAAATAGAGGTTTTTATTTTTGGCTTGCTCTTTGGATCATGTGAGGCTATATCATAATTCAAGGAAAGATGTTTAACAATAAATGTTTGGTTCTTTCCCAGTTAGCCCTTTTTGTTTTCCAATACATTTAGAAAAGGACTTCATAATAAAATATTCACACATTCTTCTAAATTGTCTGTGTAAGCAACTCTCTTTTTGCAACTGGACTGTTCATTTCTCAAAAAATAATTTGCCTGTGTTTGTCTGCCTAAAAGATAAGGCCTTCAATTAGAAAGTGAAGCTTGAGCTTTCAGCATTCCATGCTTGCATAATTTCTACAAAGCAGGAACACTTCTCTCGTTGCATTCCAAAAGGCATGAGCAAAGGTCAGAGGTAAAATTTTACATTCATTTTAGAATAATGTAAGCTGCTAATTACACCTGAATTCCTTCTTAAGTTTTGATGAGTCTGGTAGCTTCCACAGCATACTGTATAGCTTACTGTCTGCCTGGGAAAAATATTTGAGGTATATTTTAGGCTGAAGCTTGTAAAACTAGGGGGTTGCTGCTCTAATTCCCTCAGAGATGGCAGTGAGTCCTACAAGACTGTATGTTACTGGGTCTGCAAAAATCTGATCATTTGGGACATTTTGGGTGCAGCTACACTAGGAACTAACTTCGAAGTTAGGCACTACTTTGAAGTAGCCAGCAGAGAGTCTACGCACACTTTCGGTTACTTCGAAGTAGGGAGCCCAGTTTCAAAGTCCTTACTCCATTCCTGGGAATGGAGTAGTGCCCTACTTCAAAGTGGTGTGTGTGTAGAAGTTATTTTTGTAGTGTAGGCACAGCCTTTTAGAATAATAATTTCTGGATAACTATTGGGTTTCCTCTCACTATCTGAACTCCTTTTTTCTGCATAAGTTAGTGGACAGGTTTCAATATGTAAATGAAGGAGCTATTACATAGGCTTTAGTGCATTTAATCTTCCTGCCTTTATGCTACAAGAACAATATTAAAGGTCTCTTGTAAATCTATTTCTTCTGACTGTCTAATATACAGAAGTTTGAAATAACTCTTTGCATTATGTCACTGCTGACATTTTCAAAATATCACTCTTACAGACTATTAAATGTTGAGCCTGAATTAGAATTTTGACTGCATATCTAAATCTGCCAACAGATTCCTTTCTCTGCCTACAGACTGACAATATATGGATGCTTATCAGACTATTCAGTTGTACTGAGTATGACACTGCCAGTTTTGGGGCAGGATGCCAGGTAGCTACTTATATTTTAATTTCATTGCCATTAATGCTGAATTAAAACAAAAGCCTAGAATTTTGAGAATAATTTATATTCTTATCCATCATTGCTATTGATTTTGTTAGCATTTTGCAGAGTTCAAGTAATGATCGGTTATTTGATATCTCACCAAAGGAAATGGGACTTGGCCAGTCAATCTTGTTACTTTATTACCTGTTTCTGTGTTCTTTTAGTGAGACTCCAAACACAAGCTCTTCAGTTTCTTCTAACTACAGCCTGGGCAGAGTCCACTTACTCTTCCTGTGCTCCTGCAGGTCATATGCGAATGTTTGTTTCTGGGGTGCTTGACGTCCACCATCAGTCTTTCATGAGTAGTCTTCTGGGTACTCTGGCAGAGTGTATCATTCCCTTGATTTGATTGATTATAGTTCTGCAATCTGTTCAGTCTTCAGTTCTGAGAGGCAAAAGACCTAAGGTCATTTGTGACAGGTCTCCCAAAAATCATTATGTGCAGTCTGGTACAGGTTGACCCTCTCGACAGGCACCTTCAGGACCTGACAGGAGCTGAACAAGAGAATTCGCTGAACCATGGGAGGTCAATGTTATCTAGCACATTGCCCACGCTTCCACTGCTTGCTGGGCTCTTAACAGACATTTAAGGGTAAATTAGAGCTAAATAACAGCACAGACCACTGAGAACCAGGACTGGTGTCTGTAAACAAACTTCATGGGATCACGGGAAACTTGGCTACAGCCATGATAGGTGGTCATCTAGCTAACTAAAATGCCAGATTACAGATGTTGCTGGACAAGAGTGTTCAGCATTAGAGAGATTCAACCTGTGCTACCAAGTCCATTGTTACTTAGGATTGTTGTTTTCATTTTGTGTCCATTGTTTTTTCTTCCATACTCAAACAAAAAGTAAAATCACGTATCTAAAGCCAAATGGAACACATTCTGATGAGTGGATTCAGATTTGTTGAAATAATATACTATTAAAATGGAAAGAAGGGCAAGTGTGTTGTCATCTTCGAGCAAAAAGTTTGTCCTGGTATGTATATTATTGGATTTTAATTTGCTAATGAAAGGGTAAATGGGTTGGAAAGTTCTGTAGTGCATAATGTGGTTAGTCATACAGTCATGCGTAAGTAGGACTGCAAAGCTTTAGTGAGTGTGTGATCATATGGTGCATCCTTCTGTTTCCATCAGTATGACAGAGCTGGATTTAATTAGATTTTTCAGTATCCAAGCCTCCAAAAATAATAAGCTGGTTCAAAAAAATAAATACCACCTCTGCACTGAAAATAGAATAATTTGGTGTAAAAAGCAAGGATGGATTTTTTTCACACAATTCTTGCACTGGAAAAAAATTGCTGTAATGCTCATCAGATGTAATTCTAGGAAGAGTTCATTTTCCTAGTAGATCTGTGGGAGGGATAGTGCTAGTTGTTCCCCCCAGTAAACTCTGTTAGACTACTAAAGAGAGAACCACCATGCTTAAGTGGCTTAACTGCACTTATAGAGGAGGAAATACCATTTAGAAGCACAACATGGCTGAAGGCAAACTATTATTCTAACTTGATTATAACATTCTCCAGTATCTCTCTCTTATAGGGAAAAAGTTTTAATTCATCTTAAACTGTGGCAGCTCTGGAATTGTATTGGAAGGCAAATAGTTCTGAAATGATTAAAGTGACCACTGGTTTTGTACCTCCGTTCATACTACTGTACTTTGTTGCAGCCCCACCCTTTCCTGTTTGTGCTGAACATAGAAATAGTCATGAATCTAGTCTTTTAATATTCTAGTAATAAAGGTTGAGTCTTTCTAGTCTGGCATACTATGGTCAGGGAGCATCTGTGGTCTGGCATGATTGCTGTTAGCCAGATGTCCCTTTCTCCTGGGTGTGGCCAAGTTCCTTGTGGTCTCAAAGTCTGTTTGCAGCCACCAGTCTTGGCTCTGTGTTCTGTGCTGTTACTTAACTCTGCTTTACCCCCTAAATGTCTCTGAGGTCCCAGTAAGCTGTGGGAAGTGTTGGTAATGCTGCTAGACAATATTGGCCTCCTGTGGTTCAGCAGGCTTGCACTCCTCTCCTTCCAAAGCTCTGAGAAGTATCTGAAAGCTGAGCATATTGCTCCATTTGGGGAACAAAGAGCAACTTGTTAACATGGAATGCTCTTATGCTGCTATGCACTAGGAACACAAGGACAGGCAGACTGTGTTGCTTGGACATTCCTCAGCACTGAGGCCTTGTCTACACTACCCAGTTTGTTGCCAAAAACTGCCTTTTTCCAACAAAAAGGGGGAAAGCGTACACATGGTGACTATTATTGGGGGCGGAAAACACCCAATTTTGGTGACAAACACCAGGAGAGACTTTTTCCCCCTTCCCTTTGGGTATGGCAATGCTACATGGCTTTTAATGACACTGACAAATCAGGCAGTGTGAACAGTGTTGTCCCTTGGCTGACCAAAAAAACAGTTCCATCCCTCATGAGAAGCATTTGCTTTGTTGGCAGGATAGCACCCCTGCTGACAAAGCACTGTTTAGGTTAGGACTTGCCATGGCCAAGCTTTTGTTGTTTCAGGAGTGTGAGGGGAGTTGAGCATCTGTGAGCAACAATGTCGCCTGTTTGCCAGAAAAGGTTTTACTCTGACTTAAGATTTTAATTTCTGGGCAGCATACCTGTCACACTGCACTAGAAAATGTGCATTAATTTAGCTGTCAAAAAATATTCTGTAGTACATGGCATCTGCATCACTTGTGTAGTTAGTGTGTGTGTGTGTGTGTGTTTTTCCCCTTAACTTGCTTTACAAGAGAGTCCTATCCTAAAATGTACACTGATGTGCAGTGCAGTGTGGACTCTAGACTAGTGATGCAGTTTTAGAGGAATCTTTTCAAACTGTTTTTCAACTTCTGTGTTTTCCATCAGTTGAAATTTGTTTATTTTAGGGAGTCAGACAGATGAGTGAATCTGACCCCTCCCCCACCACAAGGGGCTTGTACTTTAAAAGCCGGTTTCCTTTGCAAAACAGGAGGATTGCACAGGGAGCTTCCTCTCACATGACCTTCCTAATTACTTTTCTGTTGCTAAAGGGTTCATTGATTGGTGCTTTGTGCCCTTATTTGATCTGTGTGTGTGGTTTGTGTTTTTTTTGTTGTTTTGGCTTTTTTTGTAATCAAAGGGAGCTGGGAAACATTCAGTATTTTTATAATGGGGTGAGCAGTGCAACAGTTTGTACCATGCACCCTGAACTTCCCACGTAATCCAAGACTTGGTCTGAAATAGATCAGAAGGATAGCTGTGTTCATCTGTATTTGTAAAAATGAAGAGTCCTGTATGCTCTAATAAATCTATTATTGTTTATGATGCTTCAGGCCTCCTGATTGTTTGTTGTTTTTTTTTTTTTTACACAAATGACTGACATTCCTTTGCAGTCCAAGTCAAAAAAGTGCCATCTCTTTTGTATATGTATTGACAACCCATGTTCACATTAAACTTCATAAGCATAAATCTTCAGATTGACTGTGGGTCATGTAGTCTTTCATACTGAGAATGTAACTAGTTGCTTTCTGAATGAGGAAACTTGTAGTGATGCTAATTTTAAATCTTGTCTCTCATAAAGTTTAAAAGTAGTTTCCAGTGCTCACCCCAGATATGCTAGAATCCCTCTTCCAACTTTTTCAATTTTTTTAGTTGTCTTAGTAGATTTTTCCTCTGTTGCTATGTTTAAAAAAAAAAAAAAGGGTGGGGGGAACTAATGGGCTAACTGACAATACATAACAGTGAAACTTTATATCGTGAGTGCACAAAATAAAATTGGTTAATTTTTAAACTGGCTCACCTGCTTGGATAACTTTTTAATTTAACCTTTGGTTATTTTGTAGGAAGATATGATTTTTAGTTCATTTTGTGCAGCTGATCTGTACTTAAATTTATTTTATGGGGTAGTCACACTGATTTTAAGAATAACTTTTGTCTGTCCTCCTTTTTCACTGCTTCTGCAGGAGGCAGAAGTACCCACCCACTGAACTGTACCTATTCTAGTTATTCTTACATTAAGAATGATTCTATAAAGTAGACAAGTCCTAAATAGTTTGTCTTCCCTCAAAACTTTCAGCTTTTTGTCACAATTTTCAGTGCATATTTGTGCATTAAACTTGGAGTTCTCCATCTTGACTCCTACCTAAAACTCTGAACAGTATACAATTTAATTTCTTCATAGTCCCGTATGCTGTCCCAGACAAATTGAATACTGCGTTCTTCCAGCAAGTAGAAAGTGGCTGATTTCACACTTGTTTGAAACTCTGAAAATGAACACACTGTAAACATGTTAATTACAAAAATCAGTAACTAATGATGTTTAGCATCACAGCTCCTGAGATGATGAAAGAAGCCATGCTACAGAATAAATCACTAGCTTGGGTTAGATTAGGTGCGTTAATACTTCTGTTGTATCAGAGAGGTGGCTGAGTTAGTCTATCTTCAAATACAACAAGAAGTCCTGTGGCACCTTATAGACTAACAGATATTTTGGAGCATAAGCTTTTGTGGCCAAAGACCCACTTTGTTAGATGCATCTGATGTTGCATCTGACGAAGTGGTTCTTTGCCCACAAAAGCTTATGCTCCAAAATATCTGTTAATCTCCTTGTGTTGCTTTCCCTTCCCCCATGATTTATGAAAATTGGCTTATGAATATAAATAAGCTTTGGGCAAAATACCTCAGGTAACCTATCAGTTTTAATGTTACAATGTGCTGGATCTATATATCTGTTTGGAATGGTGCACTAGTATCCCATCTTGGTGGAGGAAGTAGGAGTCCCGTCGATGTGGGCAGTGTCCTCTAATTTTTCCCACCCCTGCGAGGAAGGAATTTTGTGTGTACCAATGTGGAGGTGATGTGCTCCTACAGAAATTCATATTCCCTCAGGCTCTAAGTTGGAATTTTTTAAATCTACATGGTTTTTGTCTTACAGGGTTTTTTCATGTGTAAAACAAATTCTAACTTTACTGTCCTCTTTGAAACTGTTCTGCAGTTTGCTTTGCACACTCATCATTTTTATTATTCAAAGAACTTTGAGCTTATATAGTTAGAACTTCACCAATGTGGAGGATTTATTTGTTTGATGTGGTTAACTTTGTCAAAAGCATTAGCTGAATATGTGATAAGAACTGTGATCTCTTTGCACGGAAGTGCAGAGGATGCACTCATTTCCACATTCTGTTTATTTTTAGCAAATTAAGTCCATGTTTGTTGCTCTAGTTACATCATTCTAGTTCACACTTTTTGAAATTGTTCCTTTGTTACGAAAGTGCTTCGCAGCTTCTCTGACCACAAGTACAAAAATTGAGTCATTGCCCTTCCCACTCCCACATGTACCTCTCCCATCATGGGATTCTTCCTAATTAAATCAGTCTTGACCTGATTGGGTTTTTTTTTTTAAGCTCCTGTATTTATTCCCAATGTATTTGATAAGGACAATACTGCTAACTTCTGCATGTTTATTCTAACATGTAAGACTATTTGGAGATGAGAGTAATGAGGACAGTATTGTTTCGAGTAGTTGCTGGGCAAGGAAACATTCATCCATTGCAGAGATGATATATGGAAATACCTCCTCAGAATAGTGTGCTACCACCTATGGTAGTTGTGAATGGAGGAATCAGCCTTATCCCAAAGGCAGTGAGATAGTGTGAGGATGTAGCAGAACTCTGTCATCTTCATAAGACCCATGGCAGAGATGCAGGAGGAATTAACACTTTTTTATCCCCCCCACCTGGAGGAAGGGATTTCCTATCCCTGTTACACAGGCTTGGTAGAGCTTCAGTAACTAGACAGTCACTGGATTGCTATATTTGGGTCCTACCATGCTAGTCTGAATAGGGAGCAGAACTCTCTCCTTAGCCTGAAGGGCACATTTTGTGGGCACAGTTTCTCTTTAGGATTGCCAAGTATCTGGTGTTTGACTGAAATGCCTGGCTGAAAAGGAGCCATGGCAGCTCTGGTTATCCGTAGCTCCGTGACTCTTGAAAGTGGCCTATAGGTACAGGGGAGCTTTCTGTCTTAGTTTCTTCCCCACTTGGTCTTCTTTGGGATTAGATCAGTCATCAGAGGACTCCTAGATTGCCCTTTCTACACATGGTTTCCTCTCTGAATTATGTCAAGCATCTCTTCAGTGCATCTGCTTTATTTTTGTCTCAACTGGTCCCATAGTTAAACAGGATGCTTGTTCTCCAAGAGGAGGCCCCCTGTTCTTCTCTCTGGCTCAAGCTGCTTTTTGTCTATACAGTCCTCAGAAGTCTCTCTTGGAGACTGGTTAACAGACTTGGAACAGCAGAGCTCATGGTCTGGAAGTAGCTAAATATGCAGTAGTGTGGGGGTGGGTCTCAGACCTGTGGCTCCTGCCAAGTGGAACATCCACAATACTGTTTCTAGCCTCATATCATGAGCCATGCAAGCCCAAATCAGTTGACCTGGGCTCTGAGGCTCATTGCTGCTGTAGTATTTTCTTGCAGTGAAGCTGTACCTACAGGTTCTTTTGCTTTATGACCTTTTTATTCTGCTTTATGAAGAAATTCCCCTTCACTAAAGCTCCTCCCTGCAGATCAATTTGGTGAGGCTGATTTCAGGATAGTAAGAAGTTCCCTAGTGGTAGCAAGGCACAGACTCCCAAACTATAGTTTTTCCCATGTGTTGTCTCTCACCAGAGACAGGCTGGCCTGATTCCCCCTGCTTATTCCACTCAGGTTCCCCTCTCCTCCACTTGCTTGCACTTAACGTAGGTAAAAGATGATGGGGAGGTGGTTCGCAGGCTGACTTCCCAGGTCTACAACCTTTTTCTGGTGCTGCCATCAAGGTTTAATGACCTTTCATCATCCTTGGTCTGGAAGACTGTTGCACAATCCTGGCAACATAGGTGACTGAAGCCATTTACGCGGTCATCTCATGATATAGCAGTTTCATAAGATAAACCAAATTCATAAGAAATACTTAGACAAGTAGTTCCCACAGTTCACTCCTATGAGCAGATGGAGCTGGAGGCAAAGCTTTTTATTCTGAGCTGTTTAAAAGTAGGAGTCAGCTGTGGCAGCCTGCAGGATGCGGGGGGGCCCTTCTGTACTGGTGCCCCCTTCAGATTGGGGGCATGGGAAACTGAGCTTCCTTAGTGGCCCAAAGTGGCAGGGAGGGAGAGAGGCACAGGCTAGTCAGACCTCTCAGAAGCCTGCAGGAGGGACCAAGACCATTCACTGCCCCTCCAAAGACATTTTCCCAGGCTGGTGGTATGGCAGGAGCAGTTCAGAGGACAGAGCAGTAGAGGGGGTCAGTGGGATTTAGGGGACAGAAGTACTTTGGGCGTGTGAGAGCCAGTGGCTGCAGGGAAGGCAGCAGGTATTGGTGGAAAAGCCCAGAGAGGGGAGGGTCTGAATTAGAAACCTGTCCAACACGGAAGTGGTGAAACCTTAGGGGAAGGGAAGGGATGTAAGAACAGACTTCAGGATGCTGCCAGTGCCTGGACTGGATCAGTGGAAAGAAAATATCAGGAGCTGGGAAGAATGAGCCTGCGGAGCAGTGCTGAGGAATTAAAAGGTGGCCTGGGTAACACATACCTGGTGGAGCTGGGGTATGGTGAGGAGGAATTAAAATTGGCTGTGGACAGATGAAGGAAGGAAGGGATCATGGGAAAGCTGCAGGTACCTGTGGGGACTGGTGAAAAGGGAATGGGAACTGCTGTTAGGAAAAAGTGAGTGCAGTCTTCTGCTCTAGAATTGCAAAATGGCTGGAAGTACTTGCAGCATTTTGCAAGAACTTGCAGCAGGGGGCATAATTATGAGACTTCTGATCAATTACCATGGTAATTTCAGTTCCAAGGTTTTGTTCTTTCCTTTCCCTCTTTCTCTCCCTCATTTTCATTTCCCATGTGTGTACCGTGTACTAAGGGTTTAAGGACGATGTTGTAGGGCCACCAAAGGGAACTGTCATTGTTACAGAGGAATACTATTTGGTGGCATGAAGAAGGAAGTCAGAGCTTATTTGTGTGCCTTCCTAAATCTTCTGGTGAGTTTTGCAGTTTGAGGTATCCCCTTTGCTGGGAACAAGCACATTGATTCTACTGTACAGCTAAGACATAGACTTAAATTACAGCCTGTGGGGATGGGGGAAGAACTGTATTTTTAGGAAGTTGGATTGGCACACTGCCAAGGAGCTTTGGAATGGAATTTTAGGTCTCTCTCACTTTGAAAATTAAGGTTTTACGAAACCTAATGTAGAATTATTTTTCAACTTAATATAAAGAATCTGCATTATTGTAAATCAAAATAGCATTGGGCTAAAGTCTGTTTCACTTAGTTCTCATTCAGAACAGCTCATTTATTTGCAGGGATGAGCATTTTAAAATCGTCAAGGTTTAGTAGTAGAAAGTATTTATAGATTCCAGAGGGGACCACTGTAATCACCTACTCTGACCTGTAAAACAGGCTGCAGAATATATCTTTGAGAAAAATATTCAACTTTGAGAATCACTTGGTGGCCGATTGCTCTCATCATTAATATTTGATGCCTTCTTGCTAGATTCATAAAAGTAAAGGCAAACATACAGTGAAACTCATTTAAAGCTATCACTTTTTAAAATAGGCTATAGGAAAATAAAGAATGCTAGGGAAGCAAATGGACTGGCAATACAAAATTTCCTTTTCTTTCCTTTCCTTTTTCTGTGTTCATTAATATCACCACACCCGTGTTAAGCAATAGAAAATGGCTTTGCTCAATTTCCATATTAATATATAACTGCCAGCTGAACAAAGCTTATGGGAGTAGTTAATGACAAAACTCAGACATTTTGTCATTTGTAATGGCCAGAGAACGTTAGTGACAGACGGGAGTAGGTTGACATTTCTTCTGAAAACTAGGTTGACTAGGAGTGATGTTGGCAGCAAGTTTTTTTCCTGCCTTTGTTCAGTTATGTGATGTGCGTTTTGAGGATTTTAAACTGCTTACATGTCAAATTGTAAACCAACTATATAGCTGTCCAATAGTTTTATTTTGAAAGCAAAAATATCCTGTTTTTCCCCATACGAGTTTAAAATAGATATCTTTTCAGAATGGAAGGGGACAGTGAAGCTTGCTCGTTCTGTATTGCCATTACTGTACTACATTTGATGTTGTTTTTGGCTAGTTGAACATAATGCTCTTCTATAAGCAGAGCATTCTCAGATCCTATCTCTAGCTGACTCTTGATTTCTACTAAGCCCTTTCATTTGAGTGGCTGATCTATTTCTGCAGAATCAAATTCTCCATGCAATAGCATATAATGATATTTGTGGGCCAATGCTACAGAGGACCTAATTTTAATATCTTCTGAAATATATTTTTTTTGTCTAGGACGTGGAAACTGAGAAATGAACAAATTACGGCAGAGTTTTAGGAGAAAGAAAGATGTTTATGTCCCAGAGGCTAGTAGGCCACACCAATGGCAGACAGATGAAGAAGGGGTTCGCACTGGTAAATGCAGCTTTCCAGTTAAGGTATGTGTTTGTCTTTATTACATACTACTCATTCATACCTTGGATTACTAGGCTTTTTTTTTTTTTTTTTTTTTTATGGTAAGCATAGGTCAATCTGTAATAAAGGAAATCAGTGACTTATTTCCCAGGCAAACCTCTTAGTATATAAGATGTAGTTTTAAAAATCTATAACCATCATAAAATAAATGCCTTGGAAGATGGTTTGCTGAGGAGTTGTGTGTTCTGCTATTACCCGAGTGAAAGAATCTCCCTTATAATTGGGCAGAGAAATAATGTTTTTTAATTTTGTCTGTAAAGCTTGTAGATTGGTTTGGTAGAATTTGGTTTTTACTTGTTTGCTATTGTGGGAAATAATGGACAGAACTTAATTGAAGACTCTGGAATTCAGAGTTTTAAAGCTGCATAAAACAGTTTATAAATCACTTAATAGATTATCCACACAGCCCCAGCTCAGTCTACCCCCTGCCCAGTTCTGCTCATCACCCACACATGGCTCCAGCTCAAACCCCACCCCTGTCTCTGGCTCTAGCTCACCACTTCTCAGGCATGACTCCAGCTCAACCCCGCTGCTGGCTTACCCCCCCAATCCCTGTGCCTGGCTCCAGCTCACTACCCCTCACACATGGCCCTGGTTCAAACCTCTTCCTCCTATCCCTACCTTCCCCCCCCCGCAGCCCGGCTTGCCACCTGAGCCAGTCGGTCAGTCAGTCTCTCTCTCTTTCTCTCTGTCACAGAGCTCCAGCTCAACTCTGCCCCTCACCCACTGCCAGCTTAACTCTTCCCAGCTGCCCCCGACCCCAGGACTTACCATTCTCCTTTTGCTTCCCTGGCTGCAGAATGTGTGTTCTGCCAGGGGAAATGCCAGATCCCTCCCCCCCCACACGAAATCTGGGTTACATGAGAGTGTGTGGAGCAGAACCCTTGCGTAACTCGAGGGTCTGCTGTATCCTTAAATCAACATCTTTACTTCTCAAACATTTTTCTTCTCTTGCTTATCTGTACATTTTGATTGATAGAAATATGTTTTCATTTTTGCGGTGATACACAAACCAATATTTGCTGATGTTTGTTGTTAAAAAATTAATTCTTCCTAGCCTGTTTGTAGGTTGATCAGGAAATTACATAATTTTATTTTAAAAAATATGGAGGCATCAGTAATAACTCAAATGTTAAGATTGAGCTGTGGGATAGTATTGAGTGAGTCTGGCCTCCAAATTTAGCCCTTCCTTAGTCTTTTATGGCACATATTTCCAAGTTGTACTGTTACATAGTCTTAAGTTCTTTGTGTGTGAGCAAATGTTCAGGCTTGGGAAGATTTGTTGCTTTTTTAGGATGTTTAGATTTTATATACAGAAGCTTAATGAGTAGATCAAGTGTAAAGTAGATCAGATATAAATATGAGATTAACTTTGTCACCAGCACAAGATCTATAAACAATCTACTTGACGATTCTAAGCATACTTTACTTATGTCCTTTCTTTTCTTCTTCCCCTTTCCGCGTTCTTTCTTTTTCATTGGTTGAAATGTTTCCTCCGCCTTACCATTCTCAAAATGCTGATGGAGAGATTCTCTAAGTTCTTGCTCATGTCCATTCCACAGTAGGTCCCCCAGCAATACCTGTAGAGGAGCAACCCCTAGAGCAGTGATTTTCAGCCATTGTGCCTTGGCACACTGTGTTGTGAAATTTCATGCATTTTCCTAATTTCTTTGGTGAGCCACTGCAGAATGGAAATTAATGATCCTGCACTGGCTGAGGCTCAAGCAGCTGTGCTGCCTGAGTCCCAGCTGGTGCAGGGTTCCTCAGTTTTACCCCTTGTGGTGGCTCTTTTTAGAGCCACCATGAAGGGAGATTGCAACCTACCAGGACCCTGTTTTATCCAGGAGGCAGTAGAAATGCTGCTTCCTAGCCCAAATGAGCAGGTAGGGAGCCCGCCCCCCACTCCCTGCTGTAGCAAGTGGGGAGAGCAAGTGGGAGCCTGTTGGAACTGGAATGTGGTTTAAATGCTGTGTCCTGGCTCCAGTGGGCTGGCAGGAAGGGGAGTCTGCTTTCAGTGGTTACTCATTTACTCAACATCTCTAGCGTGGAGTTGAGCAGATTTTCGAAAAAGTGTGTCTGCTCTTTAAGATGGTGTGTTCTGTGGTAGACTTGCAACATTAATGCATTTGGTCCTTGTTTAAGTTATTGTATGTACTATGTTGCAAACCTCTCTAGTAAGACTGTAACCACAGTAAATGTAAGTAAAGGTGTCATTTCTGAGCAATTGATTCAGCTGAAAAAAGTGGGTGTGCCATGGAATTTTGTCTCGCTGAAGCATGCTGTGTTACTGAAATGGGTGGGAGCCATGGTCTAGAGTGGCCTTCCTGGCTCAGTATAAGGGGTGCTGTGTGCTCCCTCTATCCTCGGTTTCTTCTTCATGACGGTGTGTTGGAACAACTCTTCTCCAACCTTGGCTGTTGTCTGCTCCGTTTTTCTTCTTCATAGTTAGTTTACTCATAGCATAATTAGAGTAGCTGGTCCTTTAATGGACTTAAGCCCAGATCGGGGCATGCCTCAGTCCTGGGGGTTTAGACCCTGTGATTTGTGCAAACGGTCTCTGCCGTTCAGCAACACGCACAGGAACTGCCTGAACTGTCTGGGTGAAGCACGTCAGTGAGAGGGACATTTGAGTTCGTGCACTCCGCATGAAGTCCATACCTTGCCACTGCTGCACTGGAGTGGGCACTGGCCCACCAGATGGCATTGCTCCTGCTCACCAGTCGCAATGAAGAAGTCAAGGAGGACAATGAGGGGTCACTTGCTCCCACCTTGGGGGTAAAAAACAGATAAGGTGATGGATGGGTGCAGACCGTGCTGGGTGGTTCCTAGTCTCGTCCAGGGTTGAGGGGCCTGACTCAAGCAGAGTGGAGCACTCCAGCCCACTCTGTTGCATCTTGTCTGAACAGTGGAACTCTTAAATCACGTTCAGGTGCCCTCCAAACCGGAGGCCCTGCAGGCCTCACAGGAGGTTCTCTCTTTGCCAATACTGGCACCCCAGGCCTCCTTGATTCTGTGTTGCAGGGGAAATCCCTGTAGTCTGCACAGGAGACTACTCTCAGGAGAGGTGCCGTCACTTACTGGCTATGTGGTGGGCCCTGGTATTTTACTTGGACAAGACTATGCACAACTCCAAGAGTCGCTAGAGGGTACTGATAGCAGGAAAACTTTCGGCATTGCTGCAAGTGGCAAGCATGTACACACCTATTGTGGAATGGACATGAGCAATGCATCTGGAAGAACACCAGTTACAGAACAGGTAGGTCTTTTGCTTTTTCTAGTGTTCTGTCAGCCTCATGTCACCTCTTCCTGTTGGTTCTTAGTCTGAACAAATTGGGTAGGGATGGTTGGGGTGATTTGAAAGTGGGTCTCCTGCTCCTGCTTCTGCCCTGTGCTGAGAGAGGCTTCTGATCACAACTTGGCACGTTGCTCTAAGGCAGGAGTGAGGAAATGCCAGTGCTGGCTTTCTGCTGTGGCAGGGGGAGCCCTAGGGCTCATGGCGATCTGGTTCTGGACTGCACGATTTGCCTGGCAGGGGAGCACTTCATCCACATGCCATTCCTCCATCCCAATGTTCCCATTAGCTGTGTTTCAGTGGTGCTGCCAGAAGGTGCTTCCCTTCAGTGCGCAGAGCCAGGTATAGTCACATTTGGTCCTCTGCCCCACAAGCTATACCAGTTAGATGCCCACACCTCCATCCCCTTATTCTTCCTGCTCAGAGCCCATGCCCCTACCCTGCTCCTGCACCCTCCCTCCTTCCCAGACCCTGCACCCCAACTCCTGCACCCGAAGCTCATTTCTGCACCCTGCCTCCTGCCCAGGTTCTATGTCCCCACCCTAGCCAGGTTCCTCAGCAGCTTCTTCCCATACAGTGAACCCCTCATATTTGGCTCCACCCCAGAGTATGGGGAGGCCCTCAAAATCTACTAACTCTGCTCCCCTAGGTTCTGGGTTGGAGCTTGAGGGTAGTGAGGTGAAAGTCCTTCCTTTTTTTCTTCTCCCCCGGCTTTTCAGGTGGGGGCCCTTCTGTGAAGGGGCTTTTTCCCTCCTCGTTTGTCTTTTCTCTCATTTCATTTTTCTGTGCTTCAGTGGCCAAAAAAGATTCCTTATCCCTGCTCTAAGGGTATGTCTACATTACAATAAAAGAGGTGTGGCAGCAATTCTGGGCCCAGGACAGCTGGCTTGGATTCAGGCTGCAGGGATAAAAATAGCAGTGTAGAGGTTTGGGCCCAGGCTCTGAAGCCCCATGAGAGGAAGGGCTTTGATCTTGGGCACTCTTGTTCCTCTCAGGATTTTACAGCCCAGGCTGCAGCCCAATCCTAAATATGTATGCTGCAATTTTTACCACTGTGAACCCAAGTTACTTTTTTGTTGCATTTAGTCTTTTATTCTTCTGTGTGTATGTCTGCATCTCTAAGATGCTGGACGTATAAGGATTACATGACCGTTCACAGAAGGGAAAAAGACACTTAGAAAGCACTTTTCAAGATACAGGGCATTGTGTTGGTAAATGCTAAATATATGGTATTCCCAAGTATTGAGGCTTGTAAAGAAGCATACTAGTGATGGGTATTAAGCTTTTCAATGTAAATCCTTTTTTTTCTTTTTTTGTTAAAAGGGAAAGGTTGTAAACAGTATGACACACACTTCAAAGTTCTGATAAGATATTGTTGCAGGCCGAGAGTCATATTTTCAATGTATTTGAAAATACAGGTGTTTGATTTCAAGATAAACACACTAAAAACTGCATATAATTCTAGATGCAAAATGAGGTAGAAGAACTAGGTCTAAAACTGTTACAGAATTTAAAGTCCCATTGTTCTTTGTAAAGTGTTGTCCAGACTGTGAAACCAACCAGCGACAAAGGTGTAAAAACTATAATGTCCCCTAACTTCTAATCAGCTGGGGGTCTGGATTAGCTCAAAGTGAAACTGCTTACAGGCATGAGTGGTTTCTCACTTGTCATAAGTGATACCCTACAACTTAGGCTCTCCAGCTGTAGTTGTGGATGTTTGTTTCACAATTGTAAGATGCACTTCTCTTTCCCTGGACATGTGTTCCCAAAGATTGAAAACTATACTACAGTAAATGAATGTCAGTGGGGAAAAAAGTTGAACAAATGGATGACCTTTTACGTTATAGAGTTGAATCCGTTTTGGTGGTATTAATTGGAAAACTTACTGAATTAAATACTTCCTGTTCATTTAGGTTTCCCTGTGCATCTGGAGTGGCAGGTTTACTTGGCTCCACTAGAGTATAATGGAGTTTTTATTTAAATTCAGATTTAAGATGAGAAATGGAATTCAAATTGCAAAAATTAGCCAAATCTGAGGGTTGTAGTAATCTGTTCTCTGTCTCAATGCACCATGCATTAAGGTGGTCAGTAGTAGAAAATGTTGTGTTAGCTTTGGGATATAAAGTGGATAGTGACCAGTGTTTAACACATACAGACAGGCAGGAAGTATGCCATTGTGAGCAAATAAGATAAACCAAATTTGAAGTTATTTTGGTGGTAAAACTGTATTTTGTTCTTTAAAGAATATAGCCTTGCCCTCTTGAAGGAGAGCATCCTGTCATACAATTCTTTGGGCCTGTTCAGTAATGCCCTACACTTCAGGAAGGCATGTTGTCATGTATGGGTTTGTATCTAAATGGGTGTTCCTGCTTCCTGAGAACATCAGCAGAGCACAAAACATTTAAAATTGACTCTTTTCCAAAGATCCCAATAATCTGATATGCTGTGAAAATAGAAGCAAACCCTTCCATTTCAGTAACCCATGAGTGTGTTGCAGAGAGACACCACATTTGTGTTGAAGTGAACTTGTGCTGTGGAGACAATGCTCGTGGAAGAGAGGAAGCAATTTTTCTTTTGATATGACCGAGAGGTAACTCACCAATTAAGACGACGGTTTGAAATAACACATTTTACTGGTTTAACTGTCAAAGAGCTAAGAGCCATCTGCAAAATATTTTTACAATAGGCCTCGATGTCCTGTGCTGAAATAAAATACGCACAGAGAACTTTGAAGGTATGTGGGGCTTAGTGCCCTTAAAATATTATTGCTAAATAATTATTTAGCTGATTATCGTTGAGACCTATTTTGGGTTGGGGCCTGTTGCTAACACAACGGCTAATTATTAGGCAATTAAAGTGTTGCCTGTTAGTCTATTGTACTTTTATAAAGAGGTTGAAATGTAGATATTGAGGTGTTGAAGTGTAGCTATCGGTCTTTGACATCCCCCTTCCTTTGGCAGGCATAGATATTTTGCTCCTTTTGCAGATGTTTCTGCTTTGGAATGGGGAGCTAAGTATGTGACTGCAGAGGGGAGAACAAAATATAAGAGCACTACTGGTTTGCTCTGAATCCTCTTGTAAATGTTGCAGTTATTTAAAATTATTAATTTGTAGCTAATTGTAGCTACACTAGACTTTTTTTTCCTCAGACTTCTGCAGTTGCAGAATTGGAGCTGCTGTTTTTTTAATCGCTGTTCAACTTGTTCAGAGCAAGGTTGGGCAACATCATTGTAAAGAGACTGATGGCAGCTGGCACCTTAGTTACGCTAAAACTCCCACCATTGGTATCCCTGCCCTGTGGGTGGGGGAAAGCAGGCAGTTTGAGAAACGGAACATATAAATAGAAAGGTGATGGGATGTTGAGGCACTTCACTTTATTGCTTTCTATGGATTGCATTGCTGAGAAATGCAATCCAGCAGAGTTACTGAAGAATGGCCATAGCGGGTCAGACCAATGGTCCATGCAGCCTAGTATCCAGTTTTCCCACAGTGGCCAAAGCCAGGTATTGCACAGGGAATGAACTGAACAGGTAATCAAGTGATCCATTACCAGTGTCTGTCAGACAGACCATAATTTTGTACCCCTGACTGTCCTGGCTAAAGCCATTGATGGACCTTTCTGTTCTCCATGAATTTGTTTAGTTCTTTTTTTTAAAACCTGTTGTCTTGGCTTTCACAACATCCTCTGGAAAATGTTATGTGAAGAAATATTTCCTTTTGTATGTGTTTAAACCTGCTATCTATTAATTTCATTTGGTGACCCCCTATTTTTTTTTTTTGTTAGGAGGAGGAGAAGGTATTTCCTTATTTACTTTCTCCACACCACTCATGGTTTTATAGAATGTTATCATGACATTCCCTCCTGCCCCCTCAGTTTCTTTTCTAAGCTGAAAAGTCAGTCTTACTAATCTCTCTTCATACAGTAATCATTTTATACCCCTAAAAATTTTTGTTGCCTTTCTCTGAAATTTTCCAGTTCCAGTGGGGCAAGCAGTTCTGCATGTAGTACTCAAGATACAAACTTGCCATGGATTTATATAAAGGCAATATATTTTCTGTCTTATCCACCCCATCCTAATGATTCCCAATATTTTCTTCACTTTTTTGAGTATTACTGAACATTGAGTGGATGTTTTTGGAAACTATCTACAGTAACTCCAAGATCTTTTTCTTGAGTGGAAACAGCTAATTTAGACACTCATTTTGTATGTATAGGTGGGATTATTTTCCAATGAGCATTACCTTGCATATATCAACATTGAATTTCATTTGCAGTTTTGTTGCCCAGTCACCCAAGTAATTTAAGTTGCGTATGCTTTTTTGTGAGGAATGTTCCAGGTTTCTAATATTTATAATCACAGTGATAGTGATGGTCTTCATTATTGACATGCATTATCCCATATATTGCAGATCGAGGCTTCCCACAGTCATGGTAGCCTGACTCTGACTCAGATTTTTAGGTCATACAGTCAGTCATGTGGTGCAGCATCTGAGACTGCACCTTTGGTCCTTTGAGCTCGGCTGCCCTCCATGTACTGAGCTGTCACCATTTGGACCTTGTGCTTACAGTTTCCACCTCAGTTCGTGGGTGTGGGCATTCCAGTTGTTACTCCCTAGCCACGGGTATATCTGTCTGATGCTTCTGATCTAGGGTGGGGAACTCATCTAGAGCGCCTCAAGGCCGATTGGTTCCAGGCAGTGCTCTCATTGCATGGAAATGATGGAGGACTCTGAGCTTTCTGTCTAGCATGCCAGGTTTTTCTAGCCCGGATTGCAGGCAAGCTGTGACAGTACAGACAACGTGCCATATAACAAGGCAGGGAGGAGCGTGGTCATCTTACCTTGAGTCAAGAGGCTAGTCACCCATGGGATTTGTATGAAGACCCCATCTACCTCAAAACTTCTCACCCTCTGGGAGCCCAGCAGATCTTTCTCTTCTCAGCATGACTGGTCCCTTTGCCCCTATGTAGCTATGTCCATCCTCAAGAAGTGGTTTTTTTCTTCTTGCAGAACTTTTTGCAATCAGAAAGAGGAGGAAATGTCTGCAGTTTTCTTAGCTACCTTGGTGTATCCTGAGCTTGCTCACAGATGCCTTCCTATTCCTGTGGACAAGGCTGCCTGTTGTGTTTTCCCCCATTCCTCCTACTTACAAAGCTATGCTGCAGGTCAAGTGGGGCAAAGCAAGTGTTATCTCCCTTGTGTCAAGGCTGGTTCAACATGATATTGGGCATGTCTCTAATGACCCTGTTGTGGTTCCCTGCCCTCCAGAGCCTGATTTCACAGAATCACAGCTGATTGTTCCACCTGAATCTCCAGTTCCTCCACCTGACCATGTGGAAGCTCCTTGGGTTAATCCAGTTGATTTGGCCTGTTCAGAACAAGTCCACCAGATCATAGTAGCTGGGGCGGGGGGGCGGGGGGAAGTGTAAAGTGTTTCCCCATATGGCTGTCCCAGTGAGGACTCTGACTGATTAGTCATCTCTTCAGGCTGTACTGGATTATCTGCTTCATATGAAACAGTCTGGGCTTCATGAGCGGTGTTGCTGGTCTATCGTCCCGTTCCAGAACATTTTCAGAGCAGCGACCTGGTCATTGGCACATCCCTACTCCTCCCATTGTGCCATCACCCAGAAAACTAGAGATAGTCAAGTTTTGATAGAGTAACATTGCAATCCACACGTCCATTAACTTCAAGTCCACCTTATTAGGTAATACTTGGGAATTGCCTAATATAGAATGGATATGAACAGGTACTCAATGAAAAAATGGTTATTAGCCTTTCCATAACTGTTCTTAGAAATGTTGCTTATGTTGATTCCATCACCCACCCATCCTCTTATCCCTTTGTCAGAGCTTGCTGGCAGCAAGCAACTGAGAGGATGCATGGCCAGCCAGGTCCATTATACTGGCACAAAAGCATGCAGCACCAGAGGATGGTAGAGCTGGGCAACCAGATACCACCAAAAGAAAAGTCTCCAGCAACCAAGCTCACACCACATGCATACCTGACATGAAATGGACATGAGCAACACATGTCAAAGAACAGAAGCTATGGAAAGATGGTAACGTCTTTTTTTCTTATTCCCTACTGCTGCTTTCTTCCTGATCACACCTGATGTCAGTAAAATCCCTCAGTGAAATTACAGCCTTACAGCTTCTACTTCTATGTAGATTCTGCCAGTTGTTCCATTTTATTGTCCTATTCTATGTAGAACCAGTCCACAGCTATAAAAACTATAAATTCTCATTTCCATGAGATTAGATCCTAATTAGGCTATCTGTGCTTTCTTATGATAAAATGAAAAGCTTCTGATACAAAGGAAGCGATGTGGCCTTAACTTCAAGCTATAGCAGGATGGATGTGATTGTAACTATTGGAAAACCTCTGATCTTTAAGAAAAAAATTAACTGTTTATCCAATGATCACTTCAAATAATTCCTAGTGTGTACGAATCTGTCTGCATAAAGAAATAATGTGAACTGTAGAGTGTGATTTCCAAAGCACGTTGTGAGACTACATAAGTATGGCATGGTACTCAGAAACTTTTCAGTGAGTCAGCTACAAAATTAATTAAAGAAGAAAGAGTTGTAACAGCAAAAATAATTGAGAATAAATTAGTTTCACTTTACTGTGAAAATGCTCAACAGGGAAGACCTGTGGCAAATATAACCGTTGGAAAAAGGTAGTAGATAAGCTTTCCCTTGTTTTTAGCCAGATTAGCTGTGAATTTTCTTTAAAATTCTTAGCTTAGTATTTTTAGGTCAAGTCAGGATTTGTACGTTGCTATCGTTTACTGCCTTCTGACAGGCCAGTGCCAGATGCTGAACAGTGTTTCGGTAACTTTGCAATGTCGAGGAAGCGTCAACACCTTTGGATGGGCAAGCACCTGAAGAGGGTAGGGGGGCTTTATATGGGAGAAATGTCATCAAATAGTAAAGAATTAAATCACAATTTAACCAATGGCAGCTGCAAACCAGAGGAAAGCCATTGGAAAACCGTCTTTGATACATTCTCCTACCCCAGCTATTATAATAGAATAAAGGCAAAGCAACCCATTTGTGGCATTGGATGTTAAGACCACCTGCCTCCATCTCCCCCAGTCCCACCTCACCCCAGAAAATGCAACAAAACTGCAGTAGAAGCTCCAGCTATTGAGTGTCCTGGGAGTTATGATGTCTCTAAACTAAGTCGTCTTGAAAATTCAGTGCCTGCTGTCTGCACCAAAGAGGAGAATAAGCTGAACCTATGTAAATAAATCAGAGGGGGAACGTGGAATTTGAGTATTAAGGAGGGAGGGAAGCTTGTTGTTGTGGCCAAAGAATTGGAAAGATAAAACATGGAAATGTGGAATGTCAGAACAGTATTGAAAAGATAAGGGCATTTCATGTTGATGGATGGCTATGTAGTTTACTAGTCAATATCCAAGAAAAGGAGAGAATGGAGTTGCACTTATTTTACTTAGGGAGACATCAAAATATGTGCTTATATATGATTTAATCATTCATTGTATCATCATATGCCTTCAAGTGAACCCAGTCTTTAAATCAATCATATAGGTTATATTTCTACAATAGCAGTTGATCTGAATGAGGCCTGTGAACAGCTTGGAGACACATCAGTAATGCCAAGAAAAGCTGTCATGCATTCAATTAGTGACTTAAATGTCAATTAATCCCAGTTAACTTGTAATGAAAAAGAAAATAAACTAACAAAAATAGTTGATTAATTGGATTTTAATTGCACTGTTAAACAATAGAATACCAGTTTAAACTTACCATAAATATTTTGCATGTTTTTCTATATTTTCAGAATATGTTTAAATTACAACACAATACAAAGTGTACTGTGCTCACTTTATATTTGTTAAATATTTGCACTGTGTAAAAGAAACAGTATTAAACTCACTTTATGCAAGTGCAGTCTTAATCATGAAAGTACAATTTACAAATGTAGAATTGTTTACATTTACAGAAAATAATGCTGCCAACTTCTAGCTTACAGTGTCATCTGAAAATGAAAATAAACATTCACCTGAAACTATTGTAGCTGGCATTGCAAGTTTTTTTCATGCCACATAAGCTAAATATTCATAGGCCCCTTCATAATTAATCCACCCTTCGAGAGGATATAATTCCTTGCTGATGATGATCATTTGGGGGGCGAAAAAAAAACTCATTAAATTTGTGACTGAACTCCTTGGGGGATAGTTGTATTCAGCTCCATGGTTTCACCTGTGTTTTGCTATATATTTGGTGTTATGGCAGTCTCGGATGACCACCCAGTATGTCTATCTTGATTTAAGAACACTTTCATTGCAGATTTGTAAAAAGGCAGAGACAGTCCCAATATGAGATTTCTAAAGATAACTGCAATATTCAATTTAAGGTTTAAGAATCTGAAGCGCTTTCTGAAATCTGAGGGGGATAAGGTGTGGGACATGCTGTTAGAAGTCTTAAAAAGAGGAAAACCCGAATGCAGAAATTAGAATCTGAGTCACTCACAAAGCAAATCCACCTTCTGTTGGTGCATCTGACTCATAATGATGGAAATGAAGGTGCGTCTGTCCAAAATGCTGTGGATTGCTGCAAAGCAGAGATAGGTATTCTCACTTTCAGATGTCGTAAATAAGAAGTGGGCAGCATTATCTCCCTTAAATAAGATAAGCAAGTTTGTTTACATCAATTGGCTGAACAAGAAATAAGACTGAATTGACTTTTAGGTCCTAAGGACTTACACCACTATCTCAAACCTGTTACATTGCAAATGGAAGGGCTTAGCAAACATCTTTGGTTTCATGTGCAATCTGCTTCATAATGGAGACTTCAGAAGTGGTGCTATGATGTGCTCACTGGGGGCAATAGGATGGGGTCCTCTGTATCTTGCTCCTGTGGAAGTTTGACTGTACTTCAAACCTACCCTGCATGGTGCCTGCTTTAAAGCAACCTCCAACTTTAAAGAGGTTAAGTCATACATTTTTCACACTGAGGGCACTGACTATTTGATTTACCCCAGCATTAGTCTAAAATCTTGGGGAGAAACTACATAAACTGATACCACTGAATTCCTCTTTATGATATAGATCAAGGTTTAAATCTTGTTCTCCAGAGTGCAAGGATCAGATAATAACTTGCTCCATCATCCATCCCACAAAGAACAGTTTCTGAAAATATTCAGATACATTGGTCAAAATAAAATTATTTTGGTGACAGGTCATTAGGGCAACCTTCAATGGTATCATCTTAGGAACTTGTATTATATACTACGTACTGTTTGAACTAATCTCTGTTCACACTACAGTAAAACCCTGAGTTACACAGGGTTTGTGTTTCTGCAGCCCCTCCCCACAGTAACTCAAATTTTCTGGCAAGTCAGGGTGGGGAGCTGGGAACCAGGCTGCTGTTTGGTTGCCAGCTTCCCACCACTTTTGCCACCCAGGAACCTGACCAGCCCACCAAGGCTGGTCAGTTTACTGGCTGCTTCTCCCTGCTGTCCCCCAGCAGCGCTGCTGTCAGGCTGACAGCCAAGCGGCTGCGGGGAAAAGCAGGGAGAAGGGACCCTTAGCCTGCAGGCAGCTAGGCAGGCTGACTGCCTCAGAGCAGCTTCAGGTTGTGCTTAACTCATGTTAAAGAGTTACACACAACTTGAAGCCGTGTATTTTGAGGGTTCACTGTACAGAGATTTTTAGCATCTTATGAAAGACTTTGTTGGTGAAATCCTGGTGTAAAAGTGAAATCTATTGAGCATCTTACAGCTGCAAATTGATGATGTAATACTCATTTCTGGTTTTAGTTGGTCTGGAAGTTTATGTGGAAATGAGTTCAATACTGGATTCTGGCTATTTATATATGACTGGAGAAAGTCTAGCTTTTTGCAGAGAGATTATAAATGTCATGATCCTTGTAACAATGACCGCCTTTCTTCAGTGAGCTTGCTGCTTGTTTTTCCAAAAGCAATTTTCATCCTGTGAAGACTTTGGTGTGAAGAAGACATGAACCTGATTTGTACAAAAGCACATTAAGCTTTTGCTGCAAATGCTGTGTTTGAGTATCTGAAGGCTTTTAATTGCTGTAGACCACTATTGTATGTCTATAAAATAGCCATGCAGACCTATTGTGCTGTGTAACCAAGAACAAGTTCCTGCCAAAGGACTTGACAGTCTAAATTTAATGTTTCTCCCACCTTTGTATGTTCCTGAATAGTAATTCTTGGGGATAATGAAAGATTGTTCTGAGAATTGCTGGACGTTTTCCAGTTTTGCAGACTTATGTGGCCCCCTAAATTTAGTTCACTCTAACAAAACATTGCTGAAGTGTTAACAAAACTTCAGTGAATTCTGTTGCCTTTCACCGAACAATGCTGAAATATGTAGATTAACGTTACTTTAAAAATTTTAGGAAGAGCTTTGTCTAACCTAATTAACGTGTGTGTTTCATTAGAATATGAAATACAGGTCTACAGAATCATAATTGTTGCTTCATGAGCAGTTGTATCTATCCATTTCTAGCCGTCATTTAGCACTTTGTATACTAACAAAATAATTTAATAGGTGATGAGCTTTTGTGGGGCAGACCCACTTCAGATCTAGAAATACAACAGCACTAAGTTCATCACCTAATAAATTATTTTGTTAGTCTTCAAAGTGCTACATGACTGCATTTTTGTTTGGATAAGATACAGACTAACACATCTACCTCTTATTATCTGTTTCTACTAACATTTCAAATGTAAGATCAGACAGAAAGGTGAACTTGTTTTTTTCATCTGATCTTCAGTTCTGTTAAATGTTGGAAATTGTAAAGATCCCTTCCAAGTTTCTTAGAAGCAAAATTGAAGCTTTGATTGCATGATAACCTACATCAGGTGATATGTAAAGTATTGTATAGCTTTGGTTAAATATGGGAGTTGTACTCCTCTCTTAGCTGGAGGTGAATGCCACGTTTTAAGAGCTGGAAGTAAGATTTCTAAAGATGAATGAATGGTGAGAACTGGCTGTTCTGTTAAACTTTTCAGAAAGGCTGAGTTAATAAGACAGTAACACATTGTCTCTATTTTTGAAGGCTCTTCTCAGCAGAAAATAATTTTTTTTTAAAAATCTTGGATTCTGTAGAACACAACAGACTACAGTTTTTTTTTTAATTTTCCTTGTAACATTTATCTGTTGAAGTCAATAGCTGCTAACATTTGGCTTTTGTCAAAATCACATGATGAAACTAATACTTAGTGCCTTTCATCCAAGGATCACAAAATGCAAGTGTAGACAAAGTGCATTCTCTATTCCTTCCCCAGCACATTCTTGGGAAGGCACAGTTGTGTGATATTTTTTTTAATAAGCCATTGATGAGTGATGTCAAATGAAGTCTGGATTTTGGCTTTTCTGGAGTGGGCAGATGCAGTTGATGGGCAATAATGTCCTATTCACTGATGTGAAAATGCTATTTAAAACTGCTACTGAAACATGTTCAAAGCAGCAGTGACAGAACTGTCTTAAATAAAATCTTGGTGAAAAGTCAAAACCTGTGACTTCTCAAGGAAAAGTCTGGCAACACTTTGGAAAATGGCTGTCTAGGAGTGGGACATGAGGCAATGTTTATCCTCCTCAACTTCTCTCATTTCTGAGCAAGGGACAAGTTGCCAAGTACAGGGTCTGAATTGGCTGGACCCATGTAGATGGAAACACTGACTATGCTTGTGTAAATGAGATGTACAGATAATTAAAAGATTTTTATCCTGTATTCCTAAGTGCACCTTGGACATTTTCCTTAGACGTTATATATTGATTAAAATCCATGAAAAAGTGATGTTTTTACGAATTCAACTCTAATACCATGTGTCTATACTTTGGCCCAAGCTATGCTCCTTTTGTAAGTGGAAACCTTTTCAATTCTAATCTTGTTTATAAAGATTAATTACACCGTAATCCATTTTTAAACACAGTTTGGTCAATCAGGTTAGAAAATTCTGATCATAATTCTCCATTGTTGCAGATCCACTAGTGATAGGAAATATGAAAGCAAAGTCTAGAAGGCCTCAGGCATTTTTGCTATTGACATACAAGTCACGATTGAGTGGGAAGCTCAGGCTGTGTAGAGCTTCAATATAAGATACTGTGTCTGCAAGCATGCATTTATAAGAGTTAAAAATGTACTGTAATTGCTATTTGAATGTATTTTAAAATAAATATATTTAAATAAACTTTCAGTTCTATTTAAGAAGTTTTATGAATGCATCACACTTCTCCCCTGGGGGGAGGGGAAAAGATCGGTGAAGTTTTCACGAGGGCCAAGTGTGGAGCATAATTGCAGAATTGTCTACATTTCAAAGGCTGCAGCGCAGTTGCACTGGGGTGGTGCTTCTGTGAAGATGCTACTTATGCTAGTAGGAGGCTTTTCTTGTTGGCATAGGTAATCCACCTTCCTGGGAGGCAATAGCTGTGTCCAAAGGAAAAGCACTTCTGTTGGCATAGCACCATCTATACAGAGGGTAAGGTTGTGTAACTGTCATGGACAGAGATTTTTCACATATGTGAGCGACATAATTACATTGACAGTAATTTGCTAGTGTAGACCAAACCTCAGTGATCAAAAGTCTTGAGTTGGGCTTGGGATTGGTATAAAAATTAGATGTTAAAAAATGTATTTTGTCTTCTGGCTTTTAAGTTTCTTGACTGTGTGTTTTTCATTCATTTGCACACATTCTCCTCAACTATAATGACTAACTTTTTGATAAAAGCAGAGATTGCTGCCTAATCAGAAGCTTTCAGGACCTGGGGCTTTAAAAACACCAAATGCCATGAGCTGACAATACAGTTTGTCACTAATGTTAAATCTTTAGCATTTTCACTATATCTACAGGGTAGTATTTTGGCAAGGAGAAATCTTGTGGACCTTGTTGCCCTAGATTAAGATAATGCTGATGTCATTTAACAAACTTCAGAGTATTAGTCTTTAAATATTGGTCTTCCACACTGAATGTATTTTTTTAATTTTTAATACCCTGTGAAAGGATAAATGCCTTACTTGCTGATTTATGTATCTCAGTGGCTGCCTTCTATCTTGTTACGCAAAAAATTGTAACAACTGGAATTTTTAAAGATACCTTGCAATAAAATACTAAATGGTGGGAATGGATTGCTGAAATGAAAGATACAGTAATGTGTTAACAGTATGACACAGCATTCCCACACTGTTTGCTGATGAGTCTTTTACTTGTTGCTTGAATCATGATTTTATCTTCAGTTCAACTGTCACTTTAACTATTTTAGCTTTGATTATTGACATACTGAGGGTTTTCTCTGGATATTTAAATGGTATTGCAATGGCAGTAGGAGGGCTTATTTTCTCACTGGTAGGAAGAGCACAAGGTGTGGGGCTCTTTACCATAGTGCATGTGTCCTTTTTAGAGGGTATGAACTTAGTAAATGTTTGCCTTCTAGGTTCTGGGTCACCTTAAAAATGCTATCCAGCAGTGCTTTTTTTTGTTCTGGTACTTGCCAGTACTGAGTACCCACATCTCGAAAGCCTCAGCCTTGGGACTGGCTGGAGGGGAGCTGGCTGAGCACCACCATCTTTATTTATAAACAAAAAATGCACTGGTATCCAGTATAGGCCTGGGTGACACAGAAAGCCACTAGCACACTTGATCACAAATGCGTGCTCCCATACAGTAGGAATGCAAATAAGTGTGTCAGCTCGCCCAGTGATTTCTGTATCTAGCATCTCATAGATTGGTATGGATTGAAGGTAGGTGAGAGTTACTTCTTGTAAGCAAGTAAGTATTCAAAGAGGAGGCTGGCATGAAGTCTAATTTTTTTTCTCCTCCCCTACCCCCACCTGTTTCCTTCCAGTACTTGGGTCATGTGGAAGTGGATGAATCCAGAGGCATGCATGTCTGTGAAGATGCCGTGAAGAAATTGAAATCTGTATGTACTAATTTTTCATCAAAATGTTGGCATGTGTGCTGTGAATGTTATACCAAGAGCTTGCTGGTTGTGTAAGAGTGTTCCAGGTTCAGATTGTACACTTTTCACCTTATGTAAGGCAAACATTTGGATCATTTACAAAACACACTGCATGTAATTAGAGGCACTCTGGAAGTGGGAGGGAAGAGAGTTAAATCGACTCTTCCTGGTTGTGGGTAGTAGCTAGTAGATATTTTCAAAGTAGGGTTAGATAAAGAAAAATGGAGACAACAGTGACCCATGCTGAACTGGTGCCCATAAGAGATTTTATTTTACTGGTATTGACTAGATCTGAAGATTGGTCTTTTCCTCTGGGGTCTGCCACTTACCAGTACATCCACTGAACAGGTGATTTAATCCACACTTTATTGCACACAGCAGTACTGCTTGGTTTGGGCTCTACTTTCCTATGCAAAATAGATTAGTAGCATTACTTCATGCATGCCAAGCTTGGATCTGCTCAAAATGGCCTAAAAGATTGCCTGGTTGTGATGTCAGTATGGCGGGCTGCTCTTGGATTGGCTTCTATAAATGTTTGTTCCTGTGAATGATACTCATTCAAATGCTTTCTACTCCTCCAGCTCACTTTAGGAGATTGTCATCTATTTCCTTACAGCACTGTTGCTGCAAAATTCTGCAAAAGTAATGAAGTCCCCTCAGTCAGTTTGTCAAGGAATCAGGCTCCAAAAAACTTGAAAGTTAGACAGCAAAATTAAAGTCAAAGAAGTAATAATTCTAACTGTGGTGGATACAGAACTCCAATCCCTTTTATCATTTTCCCCAGTACACCTTAGCTGTGTAAGCTCCACTAACTGCTTAATTGAAAAGCTTATGTTCAGTAGTGCAGCAGAATTACTTAAAGGAGGTGGTGTTTCCTGCACCTTTGCAAACTTAAGGCATCTGCTGCCAGACTTCATTTTTAGCGAGTGTCAGTGGTTTCTCATTTGAGTCTCTTGTGTTTCTTCTCTTCTAGCACGAAACACAGTTTCTGAGCTGACTTTAGTGCTTTGGTTAACTTAATCTTAAATCTTTTCTTTCATTTCTGCCTTGGCCAGTTTATTGAAATGTGTTAAAGCTACACCCCATCTGCTCTTAATGTAGCAGTGATTAATTTTGTTTTTTACTAACAGGATTACAGACAATGTAAATGTGGCACTTTAACCTTGATCAGGCTTAGTGTTTTATGTAGCTAAAAATGCAGTTGGAGACTGACAACTCTATCAGAGGTCTGTCTTGGCACCTAACACCACCTCATCAGTGCATATGGTCCTTCTGATGCTGTTGGCGAGCCAGCATCAATCCCTATCTGTGGTCCGGGCCAAGAAACCAAAGAACGCTGGTAGGAGTCAATCTGCTACTTCCCACAAGGGGACTGACCAGGGGTGAGGGTGAGCTAAGAACTACGTTGGGCAGCTCATCTCCCCATTTGGGAAGTCACGTCTCAGCTCACCCTGGTCATTACCTACAGCCCCCAACTCAAACCACTGCAACGCATTATTAAAGACCTACAACCTATCCTTAATCAAAATGCTACACTCCAGAAGGCCGTAGGTGACGGCCCTGTTCTTTCCTACAGACAACCTCCCAACCTTATGAGGATTCTCACCAACAATCACAGTCTGTACTGCAGGAACACCAGTCCTGGAGCTTTTCCTTGCAACAAACCCCGTTGCTAGCTTTGTCCACATATCTATTCTGGAGATACCATCACTGGACCTAACCAGGCTATTCACAGAATCACAAGCATATTCTCATGTTCCTCAACGAACATCATGTATGCCATCATGTGCCAACAATGCCCAGATGCTTTGTATATTGGACAGACTTCAAACTGTCTTACACAAAGAATTAATGGGCACAAAACAGACATAAAAACACTCTTGATGCACAAACCGGTCAGCCAGCATTTTAATGGAGTGGGCCATTCTGTTAATGACCTGAAGGTTTGCATCTTACTGAAGAGGAGTTTTCACAACAGATTGGAAGGAGGCTGCTGACCTCTCTCTTATACTCAAATTTGACACATTAACACATGGTTTGAACATGGATGGGAATTTTATAGGTCATTATAAGGGCTCTTTTGCATACTTGGCTTAATCTAATTCTTGACCTCCCCCCTGCCGATTTGCTCACCTTGATGATAATTTTCTGATTTGTCAACCTTGATTGCTATTTTTGGTTCCCTGTGCCTTAAATATTGAGCCTATTCTAGTATGGCTATGATCTGAAGAAGTGGGTCTGTCCCATGAAAGCTCATCACCTAATAAATTATTTTGTTAGTCTTTAAAGTGCTACTAGACTGCTTTTTCATTTCCATATTGAGTGGTGCAGTATATCCTATTCCTTATCTGGGAACCCAGACACAGAGACAGGCTACCATCAGCTTCAGGTGTCATTGATGCCAGAAGCTCTCCAAGTTGTGCGGGAAATCCTGATACTCCCAGGGCTGCCCACACCAGTTCCAGTGGTCCCCAGACCTCAGGGTAAGCGTGCCATGTAGCTCTTCCATTTCCCATAGACTGGCAGCACCACTCCCTCTTGTGGGGAACAGATCTCATTTGTACTAATGCTCCAGATGGAACCTCAGATACGACCAGATGTGGAGTCACTGCTGTAGTAGATCCTGGTCACTGGCTACCAACCACTTCAGGTATGGCTTTTGGTATGGAGTGCAGCTCCATAGCACTGGGACAGCCTCCCTGACCTTCACTTCCATCTTACTTCAGTGGCACTGAAACCTGCAATCACAGTAAACACCCCAGTGGCCAGCTCTGTAGTACCCTTGGATGCCATGAGGGTTTACTCAGCCCTCCCAGTTTGGCCATTCAGTGTCAGGAGTTTGACAGGTGGGTGGCCTTGATGACCCAACCCCCTCCAGTGTTTGAGACCTCGGGGGAAAAAATCTGTCCAAGTCTGTTTGGATGTGGGGGGTCAATCTGGTGGACTATCAGTAAATACCATGGAATCCACAGTACCATCCTCCTCTTTCTCATCACCAGATGAAGCTTTCACCAGAGCCCTACACCTTGTTTCTCACGATCATAAGGTGCATGACAATTTATTGAAGAGGGTCACATTCAACCTCTGCCTTCAGGTAGCACTGTTAATATCTCCTCCCCAGTCACTGCTAGAGTGGCCCTTCCCCTTCATGAGGGGATGTTCAAAAGAACTCATGCCTTATGGCAAAAACTCTCCTCTCTGCCCCACGTTTCCAAGCAGGCAGAGGGTAAGTATTTTATCCCAACAGTAGAGCATGAATCCCTTTACTCCCACCTTGCTCCAGATTCTTGGCAATTCAAGATGAGGGCATGGCTGCTACCAGAGTAGTCCACACAGCATCTGATGCTGCAGACTCTGCTGCTCGTACCATGGCATCCACCATCTCCATGAAGCGAACATAACTGCTTATATGTCCAGCTTGGAGCACAAGAATTCCTGCTCTCATTCTTTGGTGCAGTCCAGCCTGGACTTCTTACTGCCACTCAGGAATATCAAGATCTAGTGCATTCTTCCATCAGAGTGCACCTTGTGGCCATCTCTGCATTCCAGCAGCTGATCCAAGGTCAAACAATGCTTCCTCATTACATGACAGATTCCTGAGGGACCTTGAAAGACTTTATCCACAGGCCTGGCCCTCTGTGCCAGTGTGGAACCTTAACTTGGTCCTTTCCAGGCTCACTGATCAGCCCTTTGAGCTGCTGAGTTCCTGCTCCCTATCCCACTTGTCTAGAAGGTTGCTTTCCTAGTGTCAGCAATATCAGCAAGCCAAATCTTGGAGAACGTAGCCTTCACCTCAGAACCACCTTATACAGCCTTTTATAAGGACAAGTTCCTGCTGGGGCCACTCCTGAGGTTCCTGACAAAGGTGGTGTCTTCCTTCCATGTGAACCAGAATATTTTCATCCTGTGTTCTGTCCAAAACTGCAGAGGAGGAGGACAGAGGAGAGGTATCTGGAGGACCTCAGCCTTTTACTTGGGGCTTACCAAGCCTTTCTGCAAATTGACTCAGGCGTTCATAGCTAGAGTAGGTAGTGATTTTTCTCAGTGGATTTCCAATTGGATCACCTTGTGCATTAGGACTTGTTCTGAGCTGGTAAAGGTCCTGCCACTGTTGATTATTGGGGGCCCATTTGACTAAAGCACAGACATCTTTGGTAGCTTTCCTGGCACACATCCTAGTTCAGGACATCTGTAAAGCTGTGATGTGGTTCTCTGATCACCTATTCATGTGTCAGTGGGCTCATTAGGCTAGAAACAAAACTGTAAATAGTTTACCTTTAATTTAGCATAATCAGAATATTATAGTGAATATCCTGATTTATGCTAAATTGTGGGCAAGTTTCCATAGTTAATGCATCTCTCAAGGTGGAGATAGCTTTTCCGCTTGAAAGAATCTAAAGAAAGTATTTGAAATGTTTACGTGCCTATTTCAGTTACTATTTACGTTGCTTGTGCCCTGAAAAACTCACATAACGTTCTCACCCATGCTACCTACTATAACACTAGTGAGCTTACTTTTAGCAGGGATTTTTTAAATAATACAACTTCATGAAATTGAAGTTCATTTGGGCCATGTTTACACTTGGTAAAAACTTGAAATGGCCATGCTTATGGCCAAATCAGAGAATACTAATGAGGCGCTGAAATGCACATTTAGCACCTCATTATTATTTTTCGATTTGGCCATTAGCATGGCCATTTCAAAGTTTTTACTAAGTGTAGACGTAGCCTTGGAGTTTGTCATTAGAATTTAAGATGCTATCATTGGGTTTTTTCCCTGCCTTTCAAATGTTTTAGGAATCCGATTATTTGAAGATCTTTACTTTTTTTTTTTTTTAAAGGCTCTTGTGTCTGTCTGCCACATGCAAGATTACTAAAATACTCCTTAGGAGAGATTCTTGCTTTCATCCTAAATTGGTAGATTGAGCTGCACATTTTCTGTCCTGTAATCAAATATAACAATTTGGGGTGCAACCCTCTGACTTCATTTAGGATCTTGAGATGTGTTAGTTCTCATGTGACTATAATACTTTCATGTCTGTTTCCTGTTCTGAGGTTTTTGGTTTTTTTTTTTCCGTTCCGACTTTTTTGCCACAAGTATGCAGTTTTCTCAAAATCCAGTCATAGGGTGAATGGATATAGCTAGTTACAAGAAGGAAATAGGTAATAAGTCTAGAGCGGTCATAACGCTTGTTTGTCTGCCCACTCGTCAAGTAGTTATACTAATTTTCCTTCTCTCTGTTTTAATAGTATGGGATTTTCAAAATTCCAGTTTTCTGGACTGCAATCAATAAAATCTAGGAAGTACATTGTTGTCCACATCTTACTCTTGACTCGTCAGCCCAAACATTTCTGGAATCTGTCAGGAAGAATGTTAAACAGGAATCTCCTACGGGGTGGGGGACGAAATGTAATCGTTTTTTGAATGTCCTCCTTTTAAAAAAAAAAAAAAAAAAATCAAGTTGACTGACTGACTTTTCCAACACATTGGTAGGAAATGTTCCCTGATTTTTAGGGGGTTTTGTTGTCAGCTATTAGTTGGTTGTGGCATATCAACCAGAGTTGTGCATTGACCAGTGCAAGAACTAATATTTACAGGTCTGACTTTAAACTATTATACTACAAGAGCCATTTCAATAATTTTTGTTTAAAAAGTCTGCAGATATTGAAGCCCTGTTAGCTCTGATATCTGCACTGTGCCAAATGTTTAGTTTGTGACTGATAAATGATAACTTCATTTTCAAACTGGAATACATGAAGAATGTTTCAGGAAATCAAAGACGTCAGTATAAATACCGAGTAGGATTAATCTTGCAAGGCTGAGGTCATGTCCTGTGAAATTACTGCATTATGAGAATGAATCTGTTGACTAACAGTGCACTTGGAGGAGGAAATAGACTGCATCTAAACATGTTATCATTTCTATCTCCATCCCATGAGTAGTCAACAAGATGCACTGTAGTCAGAAAAAGATAAAGGCAGTGTTTCAGCATTGTTTGCGTGCCAGCTAAAAAGGCACTTTGATGTTCTGATGTTGTTTTAGAAAAATAACTAAGAAAAAAATTCAAAGTACAGTAGTGTTTTTTTAAGTCTAACTGTACCATGTTCTGTTACTGCACATTAATAGAGTAAGGATGATTTCCTTGCACATGTTGCCCCAGAAGAATAAAAATTTAGAGTACATTAGAATTTCATTAAGCCCCTTGTCCTATTTTGTTGCAGTTGCACAGCAATCTTGTTTTCAGTTAAGGAGTCTTTAGATCCGTTTGTCATCTTATTAATGTTTAATTCCAGGTGATGAGAACAATGAGTTTTGTAGTTTTCTACTGGTAGGCTGTATTAGCAGTTGGATTTTAATTGCACATTTGCTGGTGTTGTGATACTCAGACACAATATATAACTTTAAAATTGCTGTCAAATAAATGCATAGTGCAAATTGTAAAACATTAACTTTATTCAGGAGTTAAAATATAGGTCTGTGTTGTATGTGAATCTTGTGCAAGGAAGCAGTACCAAGACAAGATCATACTTCCTTGTCTTGTATCTGTTTTGGTTTTAAGTTGCCTTAATATGTGTGCTACCAGTTTCTCACTTGTCTTTTTAAAAAAAAATTTTTTTTGTTTTAATATTTGTTCTTGTTTTAGCAGGTAAAAGAAACATAATTGTTTTTAAGCATATGTTAATTATCTCTATTCTATTAACTCTTATTCCTGTTTAAGAACATTATGCATGTTGTTTTTCCATTAACTTTTTCCTGGGGTGTATAAAGGAAAGAAAAATGTTTAACAAGTGTTTTTCTGTTAGTTCAATTAATGATTAACCATCCTTGTGAAAATGAGGTAGCTTCTGGTGAACCTGTTCAGCTTTTGCTACATCTTTTAAAGGCTGTTACTTATTTTAATACAATAGATTTCACTCAACTTGGCAGCAGCATCCTGCCTCATTTCAGTAGATACACCACACTGTGATTAGTTGCCTTACTAATATTCAGCGTATCCTGTTCAAATAGGTTTCTGCTTTTAAAAATTGGCCTCTCTGCTTTGGTTTTTACGGTCTCACAACTTAGCTTTGTTTTAAATATAGAATTCTGTGTGTAACAATCCATTTGAAATAAAATCTCATATGTTTAACGGTACAGATTTTTAATATAAAATGGCTTAACTATTGGTACATTGATGTAGAAGGTGTCTTAAACTGAAGTGGGGAATGAGATTTTTTTCCCCTGTCATGGGTAGAGGTATCTTCTGCTTGTTACTGCTATACCATTGCCTTATTATGAGCCATACTGTAGGAAACAATCTTTTGACAGAAGGATGAGTTGCATTATCTAATAGATCTTTCAACTCTAATTTGAATAATTCTTTGACCTTGTGGCACAGTGTGCCATGTCTACTAATAGTTTGGAGGGGTAGTAAAGGCAGCATCATGCTCTTTAGGACCGTGCCATTAGTTATCAAATAGACAGTAGTATGAGTGAGCAGTGTTTGGGGCTCTAGTACAAAGAGATTGTTCCCGCCTCAGATGTATCGTGATGTTAGTTTCTTGTTCAACTTTGTCAGCAAAGGTGAAGCCAAAAAATAGGAATGAATTGAAATTGCACAGCAAATTCATTTTAAGATTTGCATATCTTACCCTATTAACATGTCCATTTTTGTTTAACATTCCCATCACCACCAGTATCAAGGCTAGGCTGTGAAAATATGCAGGACACTCAAATTCAATTATTTTACTGATACACCTTCTCTCTGCAAGCTGATGTCTGTTGAATATACTTCAGAGATGCCTTGTTTATCCTGAGTAACTGCGGAAGTATAATGGATGCCTAGTTGTTCCTCTTTACACCAGAGGTAGCATTGGAAGGCTTCAAAATTAGTATAGCAAGGAGACTCCATAGGGGAAAGTTAAAGCACAGTTGGCTCTTCAAGATTCCAGGCAGGGTGTGTCAGACGTCAGAATATAGTAGGGGAAATGGAGAGAAAGATGGGCATCAAGAACCATCCATAGTATAGAGTATTTGCCAAACATAAGTCTTTGTTTAGATTGAACAGCTTCAGTGTAAAAAGATGGGCTTCTGAAACAAGTCGTCTTAGTGGCATCTACAATAAAAAAAGAAACTTCAGAAACAGGAGAAGAAAAATCCTGGGCTTTCATAGGAAATTGAGGGGCACACAGAAGCAAACCTTCAAGTTTCAGTCCAGAACAAATTTTTATGACTGAGTTCTAAACTCCAAAAACTGGTTTATGGTGGAAATGGGATGAAAAAATGTCTAACTTTTGTACAAGCAATTTTAGATGCTTCTCCAGTTTTACAAAGCATTTGTCTTGAGAATCATTTCAGTATGGAGCAAAGTCTTAGCTCTGATAAAAATTTACATTTCTCGATGCTCTTAGATTCGAGTCTAGGTTTAATCTTGCCTGCTGCCAAGTTTGGTTTATAACCTAACTAAAGATAACTAATCAGACTGCAAACAAAATAACCACTTTGCATGGAATTGGGCCTCAGGTTCCGTTCTCTTTTCCTGCTTTTCACCAGTTTGGGGGATGCAGCATCTGATCTTATTGGCATTCCACATAAAGCTTGTTTATCAGCGTTTTCATGGGATTCTTCACATTTGCCTGTTGCGTCTTCTGTGGATAACTCTGAACACCCCTTACTCTCCCTCCATTCCCCAACTCTGGTATGTGCTTGTTGGTTTTGAAACTCTGGGACACTTTAGCTACCTACAGTAATAGCACTCGACTTGTCCCCCCTGTTCCTCCAGGAAAGGAAGTTCTTCAAAGGCTTCTTTGGAAAAGTAAGTTTAATGCCTCATTTGTGCTTGTACTATAAGGAGTTACATCCCTGGTATAGCACTGTCATAGATCAGAATATTACAGAATCCGCAGCAATCCATTTCAAAATATCTGCTTTTGACTCAGATGATTTGAAATTACAAATGTCAAGTAAAGACTGTTGGTAAAAGTCAGCCCAAAATAACAATCTAATGGCAGTCAGGCTGATGAGATGCAAAATTCCAGTTTTTAAATGGTTTGGTCTCCCTCACAAAACTGTTCCACTAGTTTGGTAATGATATTAATACTTTCTCCTCAGGTCTTCTGAACTCCAATATGGCTTAGGTCGTATGTAAGCCATACAAATGTATTAGAAGTGTGCCCAAATCCTGAAATCACTGCAGAATTGTCTATTCTCTGCCCTGAATGGCAGCTTCTAGTAAGGAGGAAATAACTGGTAGGCACAGAACTATCTGTTACATTTCCCTTTCCTGAGCATCAAATTAATTTAAAACCATAGTAAGATAGGACGAAAACTTAGCTTTTGTTTATATATTTTTGTACTGTAGAGAAAATAGTGTATACCATGGTGGGACTCAGAAATCTGCAGTCTGTGATGCTTGGTTTCAGTGCAATGCTACTTAACAAGCTCTTATGTCTAAAATGTTGCATGTGTAAATAAATTCTCCATGTTGGTCTACTGTACCACAGTTTATCAATTAATTCCTATTTTGCATTGGCACACATTCTTATGGGTGCAGAGAATGTGAATTTCTAACAAATCAAAGTTTCATTCCTTTAGTACATCAGTAATCTGTGCCTGCTTCATGTGGGGAAAAGCCAGCCGTGTTGAACATTTTTAAAAGGTTTTAACTTCTCTTTAATTTATTTGGCACAAATAAGAGGATTTTATTTTGCATTGTGTTGGAGTCAGAAAATCTAACCCAGCACTACCTGCAGGGGCAACACTTGTGCCTCGTAGCTGTGACCACTTCCATGAGGCGCTGCTGCCCCAAACCCCTCTCTTCCGCTACTTACCTCCCAGGGCTGGAGTCAGAGCTCTGTGGTCGTGTCACTGCATGTTCTCTACCTCCCAATTTTCTGAGTTTTTAATCTGGTGTATAGTTGGTACAGAGGGTCACCTTTGTACGTTGTTTTGCACTTACGTTGTGGACGTATTGTGGCCAACATCGTAGAAGTTCCCCCCTCTTAACGCCATCCTTCCTCCGGGAAGCAGGGGGAGCATGGGCGGGTGCCCCATCCCTGCTGCTTCCCCGGGTCTCAGGGATGCGCTGCACCTGCCCTGTCTCTGCTGCTGAGGCTCAGGGAAGGTGGAGGAGAAGCGCTTAGCCTGCTGCTTCCTCGGGGCTGCTGAAGCTCAGGGTGGGTCGGCAGGCAGCCACCGCCTCCTTCCTGGCTCCCCAGGGCTTCCAGTGCTGCTCACCACCACACTGCACCAAGAGCTGCCGGTGCCCCCACCGGCTCCTGGAGAGGCCAACAAGCTGCCCAATGAGCCTGGGGGCAGCCCCAGGGGCACCCTGCAGAGTGGCAGCTCACTGGGAATGTGGGAGGTCCTTGTGCCCCTGTATTTACATGTGTTCCCATGGGGGAAGATTCCCCTTTATACGTCATTTCGCTTTACATCGCAAATTCACAGTCCCTAACCATGATTGTATAAAGAGGACCCCCTGTAATACAATAGGTAATGTTGGTGAAGTTAGTATGTAAAGCACTGCCTGTCAGGGGAAGGGAGATTCTGAAAGGTGGTCCCTATATAAGGTGCTTGATGAGTTTAAGCAAAGGAGACTTTGAAGAGTGGTGTTCCATTTTCAAGTTTGTTTACCAAAAGAACCCAGGTACCCAGAGTCTTAAGCATAAAGCAGCACTTTCTCAAGTAGGCTATGAGGCCTGTTTGGACGCTAAAGCCCACATCCAATTGGTGGTCACCTTTGGACTTGATGATAGATGTGCTCTGCTTTCCAGTGCTGGCATCTTCTCCAAGAGGAGATGGAGCTGTTCATTCTCCTTGTTGGTGCTGAGGAAGTCCCATAAAATCAACTCTAGGGTTGTGGAATCTCTTCCTCTTCTAACAAGAGTACAGACCAGTACTGCACCACTTTGAGCGCACAGCTTTGAGCAGGTCCATCATATCGTTTTTTGGTACCATGCTGAGACCATTGAGAGTTCAAACATACAGTTGGCCCTATTTCTAGCCTTAGGGTGTCCGTTGAGTCTGGTACTGACAACACCAAAGCCAGCACTGAGTGGCTCCATGCCAGCTGACAGAAGCTTTACTCCCCCTGTCTTTTCCAGATCCTACACTCATCCAGCACTTTTTAGAGGCCAGTCTCTTCCACCTTGTCAACACCAGCTTATGATGTCTTAACAACACAGTGCTGCAGCCTACAAGCACTCCTTGAATTACAGATATCTGCACATACCACTAAAAGCTCACCTGCAGCCTCAGGGGAGCAGGCAAGAGGAACAGGTGATGGGGAGTAGGACAAGTGCTGGCTGGAGAGGAGCAGGGAGTGGTCATGCAGCCAGTGGTTGGAGAGAAGCAGTGCTCCAGAGAGTGGCTGAAGAGGCACGGGGCGGCCATGCAGCCAGCAACTGGAGAGAAGCAGTGATTTCCCCTTCAAATCGCGGCTTCTCTCCAGTTGCTGGCTGCATGCTTGTCCCCTGCTCCTCCCGAGTCTTCCAGCTCACGCTTAGGCTGCTTGCCACCTCCTGGTGAGTGGTGGCTGAGTGCAGCTGGGGAGGGGGATGGGGCAGCCGAAGAGACGGGATTCCCAGAAGTCCCCTTCAGAATCTCCACCTACTTCCTCATCCTCTAACTAAGCCACCCTTTCCTAAAGCACCAGCATTCAAGGTTATATAGAAAACTATTTCTAACATTTTTCATTACAAATATACCGCATGCCAACTACGTTATGGGTTAAATAGGCTTTTGTGGGCTAACCTGGGAACCTGACTTCCATTTATAACATTATCTCTATAGGAAAATGCATTCTGCATTCCAAACAACAGACTTACAAACTTTTCAGACAAAACCAGTTTGTAAGCGAGAACTTTGTGTATAGAATTGAGGCCAGTGCCAGGCCCAGCACCGAGGACCTCATTGGCACTTGTAAATGCTCCATGAGTCTCATTGAATTGCAGGACTGGAAGAGACCTCAAGAGGTAATTGAGTTTAGTCCCCTGCATTCATGTCAGGATTCAGGTATTACAATTCTGGACAGGTGTTTATGTAATGTCTTTAGAAAAAATCTCCAGTGATGGAGATCCCACCATCCTCTTAGGTGATTTAGTTTTGTGCTTAACTGCTCTGATGGTTAAGAATTTTTCCCTAATGTCCAATCTGAATTCCCCTTGCAGCAATTTAAGCTCATTGCTTTCTGTCCTATTCTGAGAGGTTAAGGATTACACTTTTTTTCCATCCTTGTAGTTATTTTGTATAGTAAAAAAAGGTTTGTCCCTTCTCAGTCATATCTCTTCTCTGACTAAACAAACCCATTTTTCGTCTTTCCTCATAAATTATTTTCTAGACTTTTTATCCTTTTTGTTGCCCTTCTCTAGACTTTCTCCAGTTTGTCCATCTTTTCTGAAAGGGAACTGGACACAATACCCTGAGGCCTAATCATGACAGAGTAAAGCAGAAGAATTACTTCTTGTGGCTTGCTTACAGCAGTCCTGTTAATGCTTCCAAGAATGCTTGCTTTTATTATTATGATCCCTGGTATACTCTGGTAGTGCAGAGGCACTTTACAGCAATCAGCAGCAGCACCACTCAGAGCACTTCGTTGAGCAATCTTTTCCCACAAGTCAGCAGGACTAGACCAGAAAAGGGTCATATATTTTGGAAGCAAATACATTTACTTCTGGTTTCAGCCAGTTGACTTGTCCCCATCCTCATTGCTGGCATCAAGTAAGTGCCCCTTTTGGCTTGTGTATCCAGGGCAGTGATCCACGTATGACCTTTTACATTTCTGTCCACTCTGTTGACAAGTTGACTGTTTTTATGATGTTTAGGGCTCAATGACCTCAAGTAGCTGGATCCAAACTCAATCTGATATTGTTTTTGTTCTTTCTACCCCTTTATCCCATCCCCAGGAGAGTAACTATCCTTGTGTAAGTTCAGTCTCTGCTAAATTTGGGAGCTGTGGAGTAGGTTCCTCTGCAGCAAGCCCACCAGGACACTTCTTTCCACAAAGTGACTCACCTGAACCACAGGAGATTCCTATGGTAGCTTGTGTCAAATCAGCACTGGCAATTCACCACGCTCTGTTCCCTGATGTTTACCAAGTGTGTGGTTGTGATGACTCTATGCCTCAGGAAAAAGAGAATTCATATTTCACATCTGGATTGTTGGCTACTGACATGCAAGTCCACAGAAGAGCGCTCTCTTACATGCGCATCAGGCTGCACTTATTCCGTTGTGTGTGCCTTACCCTAAACAGAAAATCAGCATTGATCACCATTTAAAGAAAAATAGAGTTCCTTGGAGCTCTCATAGATTCTAGTAGTCTGAAACCATTTTCAGGTATGTTGCCTTTGTCTGAATCAGTCTCAACTCTATACTGCAGCTTTGGTGTTACTGAGGCTCCTGGGTCACATGACTGTATGCATAAATGGCCTGTTTTGCCAAATTGCATCTTTGACTTCAGGTGCATTTGGTGGAAATCAATCATTGGAACCATCATTCCTTGGAGAAACTGGTCTGACTTCCTCTTCCGATCTGGGCGTCTTATGGTGATATAGGTTCAGAGCACTCTGTGCCAGGGCATTCCTTTTGCTTGGCTCCCACTGACCAGATTTATTGTTGTCACCTACAATGCACTACATGGCTGCATCTGCTCAAAGAAGAAGAAAAATACCTGTATTGTAACTGTTCCTTGAGATGTGATGCAGGCTTGTATTCCACAACCCTTCCTCTGTCCCTTCTATATCAGTCTGTGCTCTTGATGTTTTGTGTAAAGGAACAGAGTGATACTGGGCTGGTGCCCCCTCATATCTGGGGGTGGAGCGCCAGCTGTTAGGCCTAAGAGTACAACCATATGGGCACTGCAAATCCAGATGCACCTCCAACCAGAGCCTGCACCTGGCACCCCACTCTGTTCTGTGCCCCAACTTGCTGCCCTAGGTTACAGCCCAAACTCTCTGCAGCCCCTCATTCACCCCCCTCTCCCTGATCACAACCCAAATCCTCTGCAGCCTGTCTTTTATCACAGTTCCCTCCCAGACCCTACACCCAGTTCCCTGTCCCGGTCATAACCAAACCACTGCCCCGGGTCACAATCCACTCCCAGACCCGGCACCCCCTCTTTCATACAAACTCTCCCAGATCCCACACCTTCTCCTGCACCCTAATCTCCTACCTGGAGCTCCCTCCTGCACCCAACCTCTATCCCAAACCTCACACCACTTAACGTCCATAGAGAGCAGTCGGTGATCACTTTCCAAATTCTTGGAGTGGCCCCCACCTCAAAAAGTACTGGCCACCCCGGTATAAATAGTGAAGTGAGAGGCTTTGATTCAAGGCCCACATACCAGAAATGAGAGATCTGTCATATATGACAAAGCTAAGAGATTGTTCTGGTCTAGAAACATATAGAAAAGACTGCCTACAACACTTCAATTGGAAGTTTATGCAGTTTACAGGTTAGGAATGGTAAATGTTTCTTATCTAATGGCAAAGGGAGAAACCACAAAGTTATCACATGAAACAAGTTGCCTATTTACTCTTTTATTGTATTTTGCCATTCCTATTCAAGGTCATGCTAAATAATACAAAAAGTAGAGAAATTATTGGGTACAGGAACATAACAGCAACTCTTCAAAAGAGCAATATTTTACACACACTCAGGAAAGAATTTACTAAGACGTCACAACTCCTTTTTCTGGTCAGCAGTATTTTGCTACAGTTTTTCTCCGCTTGCTCTTCAGTTTTAGTTTCCAAAAGGAAAAGTTTGGTTCCCTTTCGTCCAGTTTAACTTTGTCAGCATTTACAAACTGTTATCTTAACAACTAGTGGAGGTATCATCTAAGAAATTGGTATGTTAACTGTCTAAATTATGACATTGAAGTCAGAATTCAGATCTATGGGTGAAAACAATCTTTCGTATAATAAGGTACAGCTTTTGCCAGGAATATCCGTAGCAGTGTTTAACACAGACCTTTGGCTACTTCATTTGAACTTTCCCTGATCAGTTTCTGCTGAGACTACTTCAGAGTTTCAGAAGTTTCTAGGAGTTTAACACTACTACTATTTTGTGTGGTGTGTTTCTTTTTAAATAAACTAAACACTTGCCTAATGTGACAAGGAATTGGACTGGGAGCTGTAATATACAAATAGATCTTTCAGCTGCTTGGGCTTGTGCCTCTAAGGGGCAACATCACTTGTGGCTATTTTTGAAAGGCTCCAAAATAAGACTTTAAAATCATAAAATTAAGTATGAAAATGGTATAGTGAGAGAATTAAAACTTCCTAAATCCATTATTTTCTGAGCCCTGTGCAACATGTAAATGAACTCCTTGCTTTTGCCTGGAGTTGAGCTGTGGTGATTAGTCTGAGATAATCAGCACATGCATACTACCACCACATGTTGTGTATGTGTTGGCATGAGTGTCTCTATCTGTTCATACAATTTACAAATGTATCTGTATTTTTATATGGGATTCAAACTTCAGAGTTGGCATGGCAATAACAATTAATGGAAGAGACTCGTACCTCTTAAAGTATGTCTACACTGTGATTAAAAGCCTGAGGCTGACCCATCCAGCTGGCTGTTTAATTGCAGTGTAGATGTTCAGGCTAGGACTGGAGCCTGGGCACTAGGTCTCTGATGTGGAAGGGTCTTACCTGCCCAAGCCTAAACATCTATACTTCAGTTAAACAGCCCTTTAGCCCTGCAGGCGAGCTACAAGTATCTGTGTAGACATAAAGTTAAGCTACATCTACACCTGGAGTTAGGAGTGGTTCATAGTTCACATAGACATATTAATGCTCATTGAACTAGCATGCTAAAAATAGTAGTGTAGCCAGGACACCACAGGCTGTGCTGAGCAGGAGCATGGGAAAGCCACACGAATGGGTTTGTATTCAGGGTGACTAGTCCATGCTGCTGCTCACCACTGCCTCTGGTGCCCCGGCTATACTATTATTTGTAGTGTGCTAGCTTGATGAGGGCGACCACGAGTTCCTGCTCGAGCAGGAATTGCACACCAAGCTCCAAGTGTTAGATGCAGCCTGATCTATCATTCTAGTCCAGGCAGTGCTAACTAGCTGACGTTCAGAAGTCTCTCTTAATCTAACTGGATATAAACTTTTATTTTAAAAAATAAGTCAGTAGATGCATAGTAGTCAGGATTGTTTTACTTTGCTGTTTTAAAGCTTTGGATATTATAAAACTTGCATACGTGAGCTTCAGTCTTCTGCTTTCTTCTACTTACTGACGTTCATTTTCAGGCAGTGATGTAACTCCTGGTCAGTGCATGTCATGCATCCCTTCTATGCCTGTTCCACAGAGAGTGCCAATCTGTTAAACTGGCTTTTAGCTCTGGAGGTCCCCAGTTTAGTCCTCCAGTGTTGATCAAGATGGCAGCTGTCACGCATAGCACAGGTTAGAAACTGGTCATAATGTTGTGTTCAGAAGTAAGGAGAAACGAATGTTCCTGCTGATGCCGGACTGAATTAGAGCATACCTGATTTAACATTGCCATGAAGCCTGCACTTTAAGAGCATTGATATAATCCAAAATCTTACTAGTACGCAGAGATTTCAGCAGCCCATCAACTCTTTGCATTTCTCTAGTGGAATTCAAGGTGGAGTCCCCTTATTATGCAAGTTGAGACCATTTGGGCCCAGCATACCTTGTTGTGTGTGCCTGATACTTCCTGTGCCTGTGACTTTTCTGTTTTACTCAATCATGCTTTGTTGGTACACCAGCGTCCCTGGCACAACTTAATCTGTACAGCCTGGTGAATGGGATGTCTTCTGTTATGGTTTTCACACACTGTGTAACTTGGCAGCCCCAGTTATTGCTAATACAGTGTCATATGTACAGACACCCATGTCTCCATTCTGACCATTGGTACAATCCTTACTTTGTTCCAGTGATTATGGGAGCTATTCTTTGCTCTTTGTAACTTGTCAGCTTCTCAGCATTCCAGTCACACGGTTTAGTATCCTCAACCAAGCTGGGACATGTAGGCTCAGAATTCAGTAGGTGTTCCACACTTCTAAGGGGACAGAAAAGGAGAAATAACTCCTGAATTTGAGGATTTGGACTGTGCACGAGGAATGCTTTTTAAAACAAAGTATTTTAGAAGTCACTTTATATGTTTCACTTGCTGTGTTTAATTTTAGAAATCTCTTTATATGCTATCAGCCAGACTAAACGTTCTAAATTGGTGCTCCTTTCTGCAGCTTTCTTCCCCAAAGCACTCCTTAACATCAATCTCCTTTCAGTTCAGTTCCAGATACCATCATCAGTTTTTACTGTAATGTGCTTTCCCATATATCTCACTGATTCAAACATCAGGGACAGTCAGGTGCAGTTATAACAAACCTGCCAGTCTCCTTCTCCCCTGCCTCTTTCATCTTTTCTTTGATATTGGAGCTACTGCGGTACTAGTGAAGGCTTACCAATCCAGCGCACACAATAAAATATCCTATCCAAACACCGTGATTCTAAAATCAGTATTGTATAAATGGAACATTCATTGTGCTTAAACTGGGATGAATCACAGACTTCAGCTGTGCTCCGGTGCGTTATGTATGATGGTGAGTAACTCTGGGAAATCAGTAATATAGCCATAGTGGATACCATTATAAAAACCAGAGTTCTTATACATAAAGGCCACCACAGTTTGTTCGTTCATTCATTCACATTTATGCTGCTGTGCCCGGTTGCTGTTACCCAAGGATCTCACTTAGATGGCTCTTTATAGAACTGACCATTGTGCCATTATGGAAGCCTAGTATATACAGCAAACAAGGGAGAAAATCTGGCTGAAACTGAAAAAAAAAGTAGGTAGGCGTGAAAACCTAAAGTAGGGATACTTTTTTTTGGGGTGGGGGGGGGGTCAGTCATGCATAGGAAAATCCAATACTTTGGAAAAGAATTTTTTTCCAGCAGCATTTCTGCATAACAAGTAAAACAGAGTTTTTAACTAAACAGAATAATTGCTCCATCTTTAATATGAGGTCATTTAAAAAAATTGAGATTGGCTGTTATGCAGTATTTTACGATTTTTCCCTAAATGAAACAATTTAATATAAAAAGTGACTTTCAGATTTAAGTTCTTCCTCTGAGCTTCCCATGTTTGTTCTTCATTCAAGTAAAAATTCCTACAATCAACTTTTGGATGCTTGCCAAAATGTTCCATATCAAATTTTTAATCGTGTAGCACAATGCTCTCTAGACTACGCTATTAAAAATTTTTTTAATAAAGGTACATCCTACTTGTCTGAAGTGTCACTGTATACTTAGTGAATAACTGAAAAATATGTTAGGTATTAATGTTTGCAAGTATTATGCATTAAAAGTGCATAGCACTATAATATTTTCTGGGTGCTTCTAATACAGTGATTTAAGGTGATGTCATGATTCTGCCACATGATTATCAGAGCAGAGGGTTAGGGTGGTGGAAAGATCAGGTAAGAATTCTTGCATTGTTTAAACATGGGCTATAGCTGCTACCTGTGATGTAACTCCTTATGCATTAGTTTTACTTGACTCTGTTTAATTTTCTTGGTTGACCTTTTTGGGTGAACAACTCAATCTTGAATTCTTTACTTATAAATGAATATATTAACCTGTCTTTAACTTCACATGTTCTATTCCTTTCCTTCTCTTGCTCCCATTCTTGTGCTTTGTGTCTCAGTTACTGGCTTTGGCTTGGTTCTTTGAATGTTCTTTGCAGTTTGATTTGAGTATCTGGCTTTGGTCACCTCTACTGAACTTAGACTTCCTCTGCATTTACTACTGTGGTTCTTGGAAAGCGGAAGTGGGTATATAATTTGCTAACATAGCTGTAATACTATGTTTTTCCTTTCCCCCCCTCACCACCCTTGAAAGACTGGAAAGAAGGCAGTTAAGGCAGTCCTGTGGGTTTCAGCAGATGGACTCAGAGTTGTAGATGAGAAAACTAAGGTGAGACTTTGATTTTACATTGTATCAAAATGCCTTTAAACAGCAGCAGCCCTGTTTGTTTTTGGAGAAGTATGGGTCTCTGAAAGAGAGGCTTACATGCACATGACTGGTTTAATTATTTGTTACTTGGCAAAACTGAGTTTTTCAGCGAACCATCCAAAATGCATATATTTTTTTACTGTCTTTCTGCAGTGCACCCTGTGCTCATCTGACAAAATGTAAGCCCGAAACCCTGCTTGGAAAGTGTTTTTATAGTCCGTTCTAGTCATATGGTACATGCAGGGTTCCCCAACCTGTATGTACTAGTAGAAATTCATGAAAGATTAAGGCATAAAGAAATTTATATTGATGAGTCCAGTTTACAGTGCATCTGAAATTCTGGATCATTGTATTGTAATAGCAAGCTTCCAAAAACTTAGCAAAGGAATCAAATAAAATTTTCAGAAAGGAAAATCATGTCACTGAGATTTACAAATATCCTAATTCTGAAAAGTAGTATATGGGAAACCAAAACCCGTATGTTGTCTCAGTTTGAGGTCTAAAATGACTCTTTAGTCTTAAATGGAAAATTTATATTACAGTTACTCGTTACTTAGAGTATGTCTTCACTACAGGGAAGAGAAACTCTTCTGTGGTAAATCTTCCGGAGTTTGATTTAGTGCACCTAGTAGAGCTGCACTTTAACTTACAAGGCGCCAGAATCGGTACTGGTACTCCTGCCCTCTCCTAGGAGCAAGGGAAGTCGACAGGAGCACACACTGCTGTTGACCTCCTTTACTGGAGGCTGCGCAGAAGCCCAAATTAAGGTCTGTCGTCTCTAGCTATGTAGTTAACTGTGCAACTTAATTTGACCTTCTGCTGTAATGTAGATGTGCCCTTAGGGTCTTGTATGCCATCTTTTACGGTGGAGCTTTTATTTCAGAATGGTACCCTCTGAAGCCAGACATGATCTTTTTTACATCATTAAATAAATACATTTTATTAAATAAATCTAGCCATATTTTTAGATAAAAGTGGTCAGAAAGATATTGGAGGACAGTCAAAAGTTGAACCACAAGGTGAGTTCTTAGTATTTCAAAAGATGAGAGAAACATCAGCCCAACTTGTTCCTTTTAGTCTGTGAGATCAAGGACACAGACAATAAACAACTTGCTGAATTCGAAGGTGAATGCTGCAAGTCAAGGCTGAGACATAGGGGGGACATGCTATATAAGCTTTGTGCCTAGCCAAGACTTACTGCCTCTTTTCATGACAGTGCCAGTGCTGTTACACAGCTTTACTCTATTGGCACAAGGAAATAAGTAGATAAAGTAAAACAAACATGCACACGCTTAGTGGCATTACCAGCACTTCCATGGCTTGCTGGGCTCTTAAAAGACATTTAGGCAGTGCTAGCTGGAGCACCCTCGCCATATTTTGTACCCATTATTTTTGTGGTCGTACCAGATCCTAGAGGGCTCCACAAAAATCTAATAGCCCTGGCCTCCAGAAGAGTTCCAGCCTGCCTCCATGATTCACCTTCCTTGTCCCCTTCTTCCTGTCTCTGCTGTCTCCTGAGCCCTGTCCCCCACCCTTCATGGGACTCCTCCAAACCCATAATCCCCCATCTAACCGCTGGCCTGGGACAAGCTGTTCTTTACTTCAAAGACTTGCCTGTTTGCCACTGTCTGTGGGGAACTAAGCTAAGGGCAGCTCCCCAGCAGTTGTCACCCCTTTCCCTCAAGTGGCTGCTCCCGATCCCCACCATAGGCCCCTGCCCTCCCTATCCTAATCCTATTATTAGCCAGCAGTTGGGTGGGTGGAAAATATGAGACTCAGCCTCCTCTGTCTTTCTCAGGCGGTTTGAGCAGAGTGCACACAGCCTACCCTTTGACCCATCTCCATTGCCTGAGGACTGCTGGCAACAGCTTGTTTTAAACAGGCTTTTTAAAGAGCCCACCCACCTTCTCCAGCTAGCTCTGTAAACAGAACCCCCCCAGCGGCTTAAAGCTCTCTCTTTAAAATTCAGGTTCCTGCTTTGCAGCATACAAGACAATTAGCTCGGTTTTTAAAAAAAGTTGGGGCACTCTCCAGAGAGGTGAAAAAAGGGACAGTCCCAGCTAAAACAGGATGGATGGACACCCTAGCTAAATATTGGCACCGAGAGTCAGGACTGGTGGCTATAAATAAACCTTCACAGGACCAAAGGAAGTTTTGGCCACACCCATGATAAGTAGGCATCTGGCTAACTGACCACAGATGTTGCTAGACAAGAGAGGTTCACAGGCTACTAAAACGAACCAGGAAAAAAAATAGTTAAATTAAAACTGTTGTACAAATTTCTAGGTTGTACACAAATGTTAGGAGACTTAGATGGACATTTTCTACTTGGGAGTGATACATGCTATTGTTTTAAAACGTGAATGAATTTCTGCCTGGTGACTGAACACCACCAGATCTGAGCACATAAGCTAAAGGAACAGTTTTATAAAATTGCAATATAGACATTTGGAATCAGACTGGAGAACACGTTCCAAAGTCTATACTGTAATTTTTTGCCCCACAACCCAAACCCATGAGCCCAAATCAGCTGACATTGACTAGCCTATGACTGTTTTGTTCGATGTACCCCTTAGGAACATTCTTTGTGTGATAAACCAGTTATTAGATTCATCTGCGCTTGAACCAGGGTTCTTCCTTTGTTCAAACCCATCTTGTAGGTAACATGGAAAATTACTTGTTTTTTTTTTCATGTTAGCACCTCTTTAAACTATTTCCCCCCCTCCCTTTTAGGATCTTATAGTTGATCAGACAATAGAGAAGGTTTCTTTCTGTGCTCCGGACCGAAATTTTGACAGGGCATTCTCTTATATCTGTCGAGATGGCACTACTCGGCGCTGGATATGCCACTGCTTCATGGCTGTAAAGGACACAGTAAGTTGAGTGTGATATGGTTGTCAGGTAGCTTCTGCTAGGACTAGAAGTATGAAGAACTGCACCCAGCAGACTTCTGAAGTCCTGTATGTAGTAAAACCTAAATGTATCAACAAGATATGCTCTCAAAGATATTTTTAATCATAAACCAAAATACTGTATAACAGCTAAAATGGTTGCAACTCTAATTCTTTGTTTGAATTGTTTGCTCCCTCATTTATGGTAGCCTAGTCATCTTATGGAGAGAGATGGCACCCAAGCACGGTGTGTAAATGGAATGCAGTCACAGACCTACACATTTTAAAATACAGACAGAAGATATTTGTATATGAAAATTTATACAGCTGAAAACTGAAATAGAAAGGACAGTCTCTGAGGTAAAATCTCTATAGAGGGTAATTGTAGACCTCGTGATAGTGTTTTGAGGCCTCTTTTGTATAAACGCATTCAGAAGGCAAAGTACTTCTGCTCCTTAGAATTGATATTAAACTGCATAAATAGTGATAGCCTTTAGCTTTTCAATAATAAAAGGAGCCTGAGAAGCAAGTTACCTCTGCTACTTTTTAATGGGCAGTGGCTTTTTTGAATTCCAGACATCAGTAGTAATATTGGAGTTATCTTTTAGAAAGCACGAACGCTTTTTATACAATAATGAGTTGCTCAAAAAAATCATTGTGTGCACTGACACCCAGGCCAGCCAAGGTCAAACTAGACTGAGTCATGTAGATTCTTAGCATTTCACTGCCGTTGTGATGAACTTCCCTTCCTTGCCTCTAAATGGGATTAGATGCAGGGAAAGCTCCCTTTGTGTGACAGTAGTCTTGTTATATGTTTATTAACCTGGGGTTGTTATAGAACTATTGTAAAGCTTAACCTTGAGATGATTATGGGCAGCCACTTTTCATAAAATCTGCCTCTAAGTACTAGTTTAGGCCTGCAAAAACTGTCATTAGCAGCACAAGTTCTCCAGATTTGGGAGCCTGAACCTTCTGAAAAAATTTCTACATCTGCAACAGTGGCAACCTTTTGCACCCAGGTGCTTTACGCTTAAAAAGTGGCTTTGCAAAGTTACTCTGCGTACAGTTGTACCCAAAGGCAAATTATTCCACTAGTATCTTAGTACGAGTTGATTTCAACAGCATATGTGGAATCTCTTGCTCAGGGTTTTTCCAACCCTGTTGTGTAGTAACAGAAGTGAGTCCTTATACACAAAGGCTGTGGCCATACTACCCCTTTCAGAGGGGGCATGGTAATGAAGCACTTCAGCACATGCCAATGAGGTGCTGCTATGAATATGCAGCACCTCCTTAGCATAATGGCGTCTGCATGCACTTCGAAAGTGCTGGTTTTGAAATGCACACCATCTGTGTAGCTGGGGGCCTTTCATAACGACCCCCCCCGATTTCGAAAGCCCCTTCTTCCCAAAACCACGTGGCACTGCATATTCATAGCAGCACTTCATTACCAGGCCCTCTCTGAAAGGAGGGGCAGTGTGGCCACAGCCAAAGGGTTAATTTAAATCCATGCAGTATGACCAGGCCTTGCAGTTGTATGAAGCTACTTAATTAGATTCTTCTTGGGGAAGGCAGCTTATTACTTTGTGGTACATGCAACGTATGTATGTATGTTTGTGCCAGTTCCTACATGATGCAATGTCGTCTTGTACAGGGAGAGCGGTTGAGTCATGCTGTGGGCTGTGCATTCGCAGCATGCCTGGAGCGAAAGCAGAAAAGAGAGAAGGAGTGCGGAGTGACTGCCACCTTTGATGCCAGCAGAACTACATTCACAAGAGAGGGATCATTCAGGGTCACTACAGCTACAGAACAAGCAGAAAGAGAGGAAATAATGAGACAGATGCAGGACGCTAAAGGTAAAGGACTGCGAGTAGAGTGATTTTTGCTTACCATGGAAAGTCTGTACAACCATGAGTCATAGTCTGGGCAGAGGATAAAGGATTAACTTCCTCATGAAATCTTACAATTCTGGGCAAAACAAGGCTAATCACATGGTGCAGCATGCTTGTCATTTGCTGAACGTTTAATATCAGCATGAAGATACAAAACATGGTTCCAGCTGCCTTCACTTCCCCACATGCATCCTAGAAAATCATGAGGCACTGAACCATGTGTGAATGCAACTAGAAAAAACCTTGTGGGTAAGCACTGAACCGTTGGTGCCCATGAGGCTGGCACTTGAGAGAAGTGAAGTTGAATGGTTTTCTTCCTGCTGCTTCTCAGTTCGGGACCACATTTTGGGTGGGTGCGGGGGGTTCCTCCTCTTCCCTTGGGGGCCAGGTAAGTGCAGGCTTTTTGTTTTGCTTCTCACTTGTGTGTGACCCCCAACAGATTTTTCTGTGGCTCAATGGTCCTAACCCAAAAAAGGCTCCCCACTCCAGCAGGAAAGGATGCTTCCCAGATGGGAATTGCTGTAGTGGTTTGGTGGTGTGTATCAGATATGTGGGCATAAATATGTAAGTGACCTAACCTGGGCTTAAACATCTCCATATCTAGAACTAAGTCTGGTCCACTGCATCACTAAGAGGTAGAATTCAAGTGATATAACTGAAAAATTAAGCATCTGTGCTCTTAGTTTTAGCACATTTTGGTGTAAATGTAATGCTGTGCTTTGTCTGGAAAAGAAAATACAACTGAAGAATCTGCCTCTTCATTTTGTTCTGAGAGAGACTAGGAATTTTGGCTTTCTGATACATGTACATTTTTAGTGACTTAATTGAATAGAAATAACACTAACAGTTGGGTCCACATGCTGTTCACCTTGCAATATTGCACTAATTTACAAAGTAAGGGGTTATATTTTTAATCAAGTTTTGCATTTTAGAGGGGAGAGGATGGAGGGAGTTGAGCCACAAGTAAAACTAGTTTGCTACCAGTTGAGGAACACCTGACATATTGCCCTCCAGCAGCTAAAAAAGAGTACAGGTTTTACTCAGCTTCTGCTCACATAAAGTACGTGCTTACTTAGTTTCACCCATGGCAACTGTTTGCACGCAGCTGTATCTAACACTAACAGCAGTGTGATACTGATTTTTCTGTTACACACTTTGATTGGAAAAAAGCAGTTTTAACTATAATTACAGCAGTTTTATCCTCTGAAAACATACCAGTCATGCTGACCCAGGAAACACATTTTTCCTAAATATGTCTCTTTCTTTTCACAGCTGAAACAGAAGTGAAATCAACAGCAGCTGCAAGTGCCACACCCAGCAATCCTGCCCCATCTCCTGGCTCCCCAGCCTCTCCCACTGCTGACATCACTGCCTCTCTAGATAAGGAGATGAACAATCCCCATGCTATCCCACGAAGGCATGCCCCTATAGAGCAGCTTGCAAGGCAAGGCTCTTTCCGAGGTTTCCCTGCCCTTAGCCAAAAGATGTCCCCCTTTAAACGTCAGTTGTCCTTGCGAATAAATGAGCTGCCTTCGACAGTGCAAAGAAAGACAGACTTCCCGATGAAGAACTCAGGTAAAAGCAAGTGTGTGTTTATCATGACATTGTCCTTTGCAAGTGCAGAAGTCAGAAACTTTCTTTCCTGCAATACTGCTTACCTCCTGGTTTTAACTGTGCCTCTGATTTTCAGAGTATTGTTGAATGCACCAGTTTCTTTGTGACATTTCACTTCAAATGTCCTGCTACTGTGAAAAGTGTTGTAGCTCAGGTGATCTATGACAGGGAACGGGTTAGGGATTCACATGTAAATCATAGCATAAGACAAACTGACTTGTACTTCGTGTTTGAAACTTCCAAAAAAAGCTGAGATTGCTTCAGAAGGGTATTAGTATGTGGTATGCTTCCCTCTGTCATTAAACCAAAGACAAATGTGATGATGGGGGGTGGGATCTGTACTAAAAGTGGCTGGTGAGATGTAAAAGATTAATGATCACCAGTGGTCAAGACTTTAAAGATCCTTTTTCTGACGTGTTATCCTAGATGTCCCTGTTACATTCTGCCTCCCTAAATTCTTCTTTTCAGAGTAATTAAATAAACTGCTTTTGCCTCCACAACTAAAGCAACTTTATTTAATATTGAATGGTGCAAAGTGGCTGTATTTCAATAGTGTGTGATGTCAGGTCTGTAAAATTTTTGCAGCTTTCACATGAAGTTGTTCCAATACAAATATAAGCAGTAATGATCGTGCAGCATATTCTCTCTCTCTCTCGCACGCACACCTGAATCTTGTTGAGTAAGCTATCCAGGTCTGTACAATTTTGAAGCTTTCATGTGAACTCATCCCAATATAAATATAAACAGTAATGATCATGCAGCATATTTTCTCTCTCACTCAGATGTGAGAATCTTGCTAAGTAGGCTATCCTGCTGCCTGGCTTATGTTCCGATAACCCCATTTTAAAGATTTGAAACCTTAAAATTAAAAAAAAAACCTGAATAATGGCAAAAATAACAGGTAGGATTTACATGTCTCCATTTGATCTTAACCTTTTCATCTTTAAGCTCTATTAAAGCTGAGTAGTTTCATAGCTGTTCAACATCTGGTTAAAAACAGCTAAATACATTAATGTTAAGAATCTCTTCTATAACTGTCCTATCTTTGCAGCTGTCATTCCCCTTCTGTATCAGGTTAAATGGATTCTGTAGGAGAGGTCTTGCCTAAGCATGTCCTATTTAAGTGATGAATATTCTATTAGCTTTTGCCCAGCTTTCCTGAAATTTTCCTGTCACTTGTAATGTCTCTGATCCTGGTGTTTTGCTTACGTTGATTTCATGTGCTGCTGAACAATATGGGGCTAATCTGCAGAGGCACTTCTGGAAAGCAGTGCAAGTGACAGTATCTGGCAAATCTGACTTTTCAGTATCATTTACTAAAATACCTCTCACCTTTTTCTACACACGTACTGAGACAAGAGAAAGTGGTCTAGTTATGGAATAGACACACAAGTTTAACTATCATAGTTTTATTAAAAACAAATATACACAAATTTAAGGTGAAATAGTAGTAAGGATGTGGTACAATCCATGAAGTTCCCATTGTATATCAAGTGGGCCCTTAACAAATAACTATTAAATTGTACCAGATGAGCAGCAATGCCTAGGCAATTTGTGAGGGTGTCAGCTTTACTTTGTACATCCTGACTTTTAAATGTCAGAGACATAAGACTATACAAGAGAGGATTTGAATTGTCAGTGGTTCCTTACAGCTCCATTTTCTAGAGCGCCTGTCTCACAAAATACCTTTTAGAGGGCAAATTATGTAATCATTCCCTGAATGGCAACTACACTTGCTGCTAATGGAAATCATATTAGCCCCACTGAGCTGCTGGCATGCAGTTTGAGACAGTGCATTTGAATAACAACATCCATTTTACATCTTGAATCGTATGCCTTGTGAGCCATTGGTATGTTGCACAAGACAATATGCAGCTCTCATATGTCTGCAACAAAGATGTGAAAGAACTTATTTTCTGAATTCCCTGAGAATAAAACCAGGCACACTTCCATATTAAAAATGGATGGCCTGTTTGTTCCACCAACCAAGAAATGGGCAGTGAGAAACTCACTTCAAAACTGGAAGCCAAATACTCCACTTTCTCTCAAGGATAAAGATTGCAAAATATGCTGGATATGGCTTTGTGTTTTCTGAGAAGTCTTCACCATGGATTGAGAGGTTGGTAACCTATCTATGTGTATGGCTCTCCAAATCAACAGAAGGAATAGCTTGTGAGATAAGGAAACTTGGGGACATCAAAGTGCTTTAATATTTACATAAACTTTTCTTTATCCCTTACCTTCCATGGGTAATGACCTGTGTTTAATTTTCAGTCCCGGAGATGGAAGGAGAAGTGGACAGCATTAGCTCCCTGTGCTCCCAAATTACTAATGCTTTCAGCACACCATCAGAGGATCCCTTCACCTCTGCCCCTATGACAAAACCAGTCACAGTAGTTGCACCACAATCTCCAGCCTTTCAAGGTTTGTGACTTTTAAAATTGCATGGATGTTCTGAATGATGCTTTTATGTAGGTAATGTTGCTTTTCAGTAGCATGTCACTGCAATGTCTGATTTCCTCATGCACAACCATTATACCATCTGTAGTGTGAAGACTTGTGCTGCTTTGTTCATCTCATGCATGCATAGCTGTTTGTTTCCTCTGCTTTGTTTTTAATCTTCCAAAAAAGATTCACATGCTGTCCTCAGCATTGTACTATGTTAAGAGATTAGCTGAGAGGCAATGGCTACTTTACTGTTCTGGTTATTGAATTGCAGTGGAGTTTTCAAGGTGATGCCAATGTGTGCAAGTCAGACAGAGAGGCCCTCAGACAAAGCAGGTATATAATACCAGATCATTAATTTGTTCTAAAACCTGAATATATTTTAACATGAGGTGTGAGGAGGTGGGAATTACTTAATTGTTACTCGCCTCACAATTTTAGTATATAAGAAATCGTGCAAAAGGAATTGAGTATTAGGATGGGAGAACTTCATTTTTGAAATCATGGAGGAAACAAAATCAGCTGCATTTAAACCTAAAATTAGTTATCCGTGTTCTACTGTGACTTTCATTGCACCATAATAATTTCCATTCTGATTCACTGTATACCTGCTTTTATTTCAGCTAGTTTCTAACAGCTTTATCCTAAAACTAGCTGCTTATTTAAAGATAGGGTTTTAGAAAATCCACAATCTGTGCAGCGAATAGTTGATTGGGTACAACTAAATAACTGACTTTAAGAAATCTGAATCTCCTGCAAATTAGTCACTATTCCACGCTGAGCTAATTTACACAAGCTTTTAGCATAGTGACAGAGAGAGCGAGCTGTGTTAGTCTGTATACTGTCAAAATAAAAAAGCAGTGAAGTAGCATTTTAAAGTTAGGTGTCGTAGGATAAAGGTTAAACTCATAGCCTATGCTCTGAAGAAGTAGGTCTGTCCCACGAAAGCTCATCACCTAATAAATTATATTGTTAGTCTTTAAAATGCTACTAGACTGCTTTTTTGTTTTGATAGAAGCTTTTAGCATGTGCGTTTGTAAAAGTTGTATTTGTTGGCAGGAATGACAAGGCCCTTCCATCCAGTCACCTGCACGCCTTGCATGAATTAACTGCACTGATGTTGTCTACTCCCATTTTAGTTAATGGCACTGTCTCTGCCTTCTGTGTGCTTGCTGTTAAACCACCCCAAGCTGCTGTAGCACCCACTGCTATGCCAGTTCGTGAAACCAATCCTTGGGCTCAGGTCCCTGCTGCTCCTGCTGGTAATATTGGAGCTGCAGCTGCGTTCTCTGGTAAGACTGAGTAGAAGCCCTCTGAGTTGTTTTGAGAACTTAAGGTCACACATAATTGGACACTAGGCACAGCTACAGATCTATCTTGTTGAAGGGGGTAGAAGAAGCTAGACATAGAAGATTGCTCTTACCTATTAGAGGGAAGCTGTGAATGGTGTTATGGTGAAGGGGTTATAGGCTATATTGGCTATGTCTACACTAGCCCCAAACTTCGAAATGGCCACGCAAATGGCCATTTCAAAGTTTACTAATGAAGTGCTGAAATGCATATTCAGCACTTCATTAGCATGCGGGCTGCTGCGGCACTTTGAAATTGACGCGCCTCGCCGCTGCGTGGCTCGTCCCGATGGGGCTCCTTTTCGAAAGGACACCGCCTACTTTGAAGTCCCCTTATTCCCATGAGCTGATGGGAATAAGGGGACTTAGAAGTAGGCAGGGTCCTTTCGAAAAGGAACCCTGTCGGGACGAGCCGCATGGCGGCGAGGCGCGTCAGTTTCGAAGTGCCGCGGCCGCCCACGTGCTAATGAAGCGCTGAATATGCATTTCAGCACTTCATTAGTAAACTTCGAAATGGCCATTTGCATGGCCATTTCAAAGTTTGGGGCTAGTGTAGACATGGCCATTGTGAGTTTCTTAGCTCCTGATTTTCTTAAGCTGACCAAAAAGGCAGGTCATAGAAGTTTAGAGTTAAAAAAGTTCAGTGTTGCTTCTGTACCTAAAATACCTTTTTTATTGGCACTAACAAGGAGAGTTTTAGTCTGGTACTGTGCAGCGTTTAGCTTCCAAAGGGTCAGGTATTGACCCACTAAAGCTGTCGCTGAGCAGTTGATCTGGTTCTTAAGGTAGCCATGGCCTAGTGTACATGGAATAAGGTGTTGGTTGGTTTTTTTGGGTGTAAATGTAAATAACTGCTTCATACATGCACACTTTTGTTTCAGTAGCTTTTTGAACAGTGTATGTTTTAAGCTAAACAACAAAAAAGCCATCTTTATAGCAGAATAAATGTGTCTGTGTGGTATAGGAGGGTTGTTTTACCTGTAGAACTGAAACATTTCCTTGTAGATGGTCTAAACTCTGGTTCCAATAGCTTCCTAGGCAGCCAAGGGTTTAACTTTACCATTCAAATGTTTTCAGCTGTTTAGTATCACATCCAAGGGTTGATTAACCAGCACAGGTCCTGTACATCACAAGAACTTGTGTAGTGGCCCGGTAGACTCTATCGGTGGATACAGTTTCTACACTTATTTCTGCCAATATCGGAGAGCTGTCTGCCTGATTTCAGGGATTTAGATAGTTTCTCTCCTCCTTCAGCCAAACACTCAGCAGTTCCCCTTTCCATCATGATAGGAAAATTGGTAGGGGGAGAGGAAGAAAAGGGCCAGGGAACCTTGAGAATAGAAGAAAGGAAGACAATAGGAGGAGGGAGAATTGATGTAGAATCTAAAGAGAAACTGAGTTAAAAGCTGAACGTCCAGGGAAAATTAACTGAAATCTTGAGACATTAACATGGCGGAAACATAAGAGGAGATGTTGACCGACCTGAATCATATGGAAAGAGAGTAAGGAAAGAGTGGAGATTAAGGATGAACACAAAGATGCCATAGTAAGTACAGTTTAACTATTTTATTGAATGTTGCAAATTGTTAAATACACCTCCCAAAGGTTTGTGTATATACCTAGTAGAAAGTGTGTATATTGTCTAATATTGGAAAAGTAAATGTGCAGTCCCACATTTATGTAATGGAAAACAAGTACCTTAGGAGGAGCCCTCTTTTAGTTCATGAATTCTTTGGCCCATCAGATCCAACTTCCTGTAAAAATCCTAAAATCCATCAGGGCAGGGAGAGTCAACATGTCTCTACCTCTTCCTCTCTCTGTCCCCCATCCCAGAGAATCTTCCACTAACTAATGGAACTTGTAACAAGTTCAGGCTTAGCCACTGGGAACTGCATTGTGTTAAGTCACAGATTCCAGCCTGGCCTCAATTATAATGCTAAAGTTTGTTGCCATCTGAAAACCTTGGCCTTTGTGCATTTGGAGGGGTGGTCCTACTGGCCTGGATCTCCAGTAGGCAGGGTATCAGCATCTTCGTGGACTGTAAGTAGAAAAATCAAGGATTGAATTGGCTATGTCACAAAATCTACCATCTCTGTGGTTCCTCCTTGTTCGGTGCTAATAAGCAGTGAAGAGGACTCAAATTATTGCCCGTTATTTTACACGTTCTGTTAAAGAGTAGACTCCATGGCTTCCAGTCTAGCACTGCTCAGTCCCTTGAAGTATTTTTGGAAAATGAGGAACACAAAAGAATAGGAAGCAGTGGAAAGAGATTTTGACCCTTATAATTAAGTAGGAAAAAAACCCAAATACTGTTGCTACTCCTCCCTCTCCCACTGACCCCAGCTTGAATTCAGAGAGTCCACTAGGCCTAACTAGCATGTTCAAAAGCTGTTCTGCTCTGAATATGTAAGTTGTAAATTGTCCTTTCCTGTACCAAAGCAGGATCAAGTAGTGAGGGAAGGTAGTGCTACACTTTCCTGCTTATCTTTTCTCCTGCTGTGGAAAGGGCCCTGTCAGTGTCCTCTCCTGGATAGGGGTGATGGCAAATTTGTTCGGTTTAAATGTCTTCTGGAGCAAGGGAATTCGCCTCCCTCCTGTAAGCCTGTCAGTTTGCCCTGGGCTTATTTTCCAGTTCCTGAAGAGGTCACTTTCCACATGAAACAGAGCAGGATACTTGGCTAGCTGAGTACAAAAATGTGCTTGCAGCAATTGCAACATCCTCCCAAGCTGTGGGGTTAAGAGCCTGGAGCTGCTTTTGAGTACACATCTTTGGAACCCTTTGCTAGTATTGGTAAGAGGAGACCACCTCTGGCAAACTGATGTTTTAATAACTTCTCCCTGTTTTCCTTTCCAGGTACTGAATGGAGCACCACCTCAGGTGCAGCCTCACCAAGTCTCTTTCAGATGACTCACAGGCGCACTCCCTCAGAAGCAGATCGTTGGTTGGAAGAGGTATCAAAAACTGTCCGAGCCCAGCAGCAACCACCAGCAGCCCCGCAGCCCTTAGTACAGCCTCCCCTAGCAGCTTCCCAGCCAGCACCATCTTTTCCAGTGAACACCTTTGCTGCACCTCAGCCAGTGCCAGTTGGCGTGGTACCACCAATGCAGCCAGCATTTATCCCTGCTCAGCCCTATGCTGTAGCAAATGGAATGACCTTTTCTGCTCCTAGCGTGCCTGTGGTTGGAATCACGCCTTCTCAGATGGTAGCCAATGTGTTCGGAACTGCAAGTCATCCTCCAGCATCCCATCCCCATCCATCACCGAGCCTTGTCAAACAGCAGACATTCCTCCAGTACGAATCCAGCAGTGCTACTGCGAGCCCCTTCTTCAAACCTCCAGCTCAGCACAATGGCTCTGCAGCTTTCAATGGAGTCGACAGTGGCAAATGGGCCACTGAGGATAAGCCGTTACAGCCTCCTGCATGTGCCCACCAGATAGATCCATTTGAAGCACAGTGGGCAGCTCTCGAAAGCAAGTCGAAGCAGCGCTCCAACCCATCTCCAACTAACCCCTTCTCAAGCGATTTACAGAAGACGTTTGAGATTGAACTTTAAACTGTCCTGAGTGTGGTAGGACGGAGGGAGAGGATGTCTGTTTTCAATCAGTACATTTTGATAAACCCAAAAGATCCCTACAAGTGAAGAGGGAGCAGGCATGGGGAGAAACAAACTTACGATGAACCTGTTACAAAGGAATCATGGAAACACCCCTTTCTGCACTCTGGCCCTCCATCCTCACTTAGTTAAATGGCAGAGGAAATCTAACAGATCATAAGGCGGTGGTTGGGCCCTGAAGTGAAGCCCATTTGCTGGAACACCCAGAGGTGTGTGTCAGTGAAAATCACAAGATATACCTTTGTCTTTAGCATCTTTCTACTTTCCTGTGAATGTTCTCCTGGAGGAAAGAGGAAGCACATTTTCTAAGGTGGGAAAAAGGGGTTGTTGGATGTACTAAGAGAGGGTGGAGCTGTCAACTGCCCATCAACAGCTGGTTTTTGGAAAAAAGTTGAGCTTCCATTTTGAGTAAAAGAGCGATTATTATTATTATTATATATATATAAGAATAAAGCCAAAATCTTTATTTTTATGCATTTAGAATATTTTAAATAGTTCTGGCTATTAAAAGCTGTATGAGTTGTAAGTAATCTTGCCAAAGGTAAAAAAGGGTCTGGATGTAAGAAATTGTATATAAGATTGATTTATCACCGATTCTTATTGTAATTAATACAGGGGTTGGGAGGGAGGGAAGTGGGTCCCTAGCTTGTTCTTGTATCAGTTCATTGTAAGTAGCATATTGCAACAACAATCATGACCAATAAGTCACTATATAGTAGTTTTAAATAAAATTTAAAGAACAGTATTGCCATGGTTTGAAAACCATGGGGAAAATCTATTCTTTTTAATTGAATCAAATTAAATATTATATGTATATTTTCTTTTGTGTACTGCTGCAGTTTCCTTGTCTATCAGTTTTAACACTACTGTGATTTACTGTAACCATATCTTAAACTGGGAGTTCCCCAAAATCCATATTGTCTGTCTGTTCAATGGATTTGTTTAACTTTTGTTTGTGAAACCTTGTGATTAGGGCTGCAGCTGTTTCAAGTTCTGCCTCTCGTGACTTGTGAAAACCATCTTGTTTAACTTTACTTTTAAACTTTGGCCTTACAAGCAAATGTAAGTTATATATTTGTACTGATGATTTATAATCTGCTTTAACAGAAATAAATGTTTGGTGGTAGAAACTTGTATTTTGCAAAGTCTTCCCTGTGTTCATACTGTTGCCCTTGCATGCTTTCTGTGCACTGAATTCATACACTTACTTGCCTTGATCATTGTAGCAGCCACTTCAATGCCTCTGGTTAAAAAACCTGATTCTTTCAATAGCTCAATTCTTTTTCCACTAACTCTTGAAACTAGTTACCTGGAGCTTTTGAAATGTGCTGGGCACCCATGGTACTCTAACTCCAAGTTTTGGAAATCAGTAATTTTTCACTATTGTGTGATATCCTTGATTTGCTTCACATATTAGGGTGAAGGTTGTGGACTTGAGTAGTGATTGATTCTTGCTGTGTGTCATGGAATGGGAAAAGTAGGGGTTTTTTCTCTCTGAACTTTAGTAAAGGCTGTGACAGTGCCTGGAGAAAGCAATTAATCTCCATTATCATCACACACTTTTTCTGAGGTTCTTTGTATGTGAACTGTAGCCTCTATACTGAGTGAGTGGTGACACAATTAGGCAACTAGTATGAATATGCTTAGTTTCTGGGGGAAATCCTAGTAAAAAAATAAGCTCCTTTGGACTTTTACAAAAGGGATCTGAGAGCTGCTACTCCTGCTGAATCTAGTACATAAGAGTTTAGTCTCAATTGCTGAAGTGAGATAAAGGGAACTTATTCTTCTCCTGAAAAAAAGTGGTACTGTACTACAAGCTGATGTGTGTGTGTCCATGGAGCAAGATCCACTCCACCTCTACGCCATGTTTCTCAGCCTCAGCAATTGCTACCTTAAAAAAACAATCAAATTACTTTACAGTTGCATGGCTAAGCAGTGCAGAGTTCAAGACTGGAGATGTAAGATTAATTCTGCCCCTCATGTTGTCAAATACTAAACAAATGCTTTATCACACATGCAAGGTTTCATTCCTCTTGTAGCTATCCACAGTGTGGGAGACTAGAATTCAGATGTGTCTGTTACACCTACCATTTGATATCAGCCCAAGATGACTCTGATCGTCATGTGGTCAACTAACATTGTTCCCTGAACAGTGAACATTGTTCTACTTTATCTAACGAGCCCCAAAAAGTGGTGAGCAACCAGCTAGTTAGGATACTTAATCTCACATTTCTCAAAACAGGAGTAGGGGAAAGGACATCACTCAGCTTGTAAGATAGTTGCATGTCTTTTTTAAGACAGCATGAAATAAGATTTTTTATTTAGGAAAAATCAAATATCTGGACAGCTGCTTTCAAATATCCAGGTTGCTACTGACCATCTTTCATCAAGCCAGGGAAGAGAGAGAGTAAGTAACTGATGCCACTTCATCAGGGCTAGACAGTGACATCAGCTGATTTAACTAAAAACAAACAGGCCTTTACCTTAAGTGGAACTTATCACAAATCCTGTGCTGCAGGAGTTACACCATTATGCAGCACTCATGTAAATGGTCAACTAACATGAAACAAACTGTGGTTAATGCTATACATCGATCAATTGTTACTCTGGTGTATTCTCAGCTCAGCCTGTGGCCAGTGTGGTGATGATTACAAGGCTATGGCTACACTTTGTGTTGTCTACACTATACCCACAGCATTTTGAATGGCAGGTGCATTATGTCAAGCTGTAAACCTCCTGGTGGGAGGGATAGTGCCTTAAGATGGGGGAAAGTACTTCTTTTGAAATAAGGCTGCTCCTGTAGACAAAGCCTGAGTAAGTGGTGGTCACTTTTCCTTATATGCTTGCTGCACTGCAAGTCAGAAGGGGCAGGGCTAGTCAGTATTGTATCCTCCTGCTAGTGCTTTGGAGAGTGCTAGGAATTGAATTTCACCAATTTACATTTCTCTGCATGTGTTCTTACAGCCTGCAAAGTGCATAACAAACACAAGTGATCCCATTTCACTGAGGCAGTCAGTAGTTGGGATTTGACTACTTCCAAAGAGCAAAGCAAGGAAGAGAATTCAGAGGTCAATACTGTCTCATGCAAGGAGCAGACAGTTCTGTTTAAATGTGGCTAATTTGACTTAGTCAACCATAGCAGAGAAGACAACCTGATGGGTACTCTGCAAAAATGAAGGTTCTATAGCACTGGTGAGTCCCTGGCTAGAAATAAGTAAGTCCTGGCTACAAGTCTCAGCATGGAGCTGGGTTGAATGAAATAGAAAAGCAGGGTCATCCTGGGCTTTTTGGGTACAGGGGTGGTTAAAATCCAGTGACTTGTTCACCTGAAATGCCTGGGAGCAGTTAAGCAAATGTTTCATCTAAAGCCTGTCAGAGGCTGAAATGATCTCTGCATAGGAGTTCTGTTTGTAAAGTGTAATGGAATGAAGAATAGCCTGAGATAAACACCGAGGCTGTCCTTGGATTGAAACACCCTATTTGCCTGAAGTTGGACAGAAGGTATTGTATGTAAAGTGGCTACCGGCTTTCAGAGGGAAATATTTCACTGAACTCCTCATGCAGCCTCACTGTTCAAGGCACTGGCAGTTTTCTTTCTCCACAGGGCACCCAGTTACTGGTTTTTAGAAGTCCCCCTCTTTCACACTGCCAGATCTTTCAGAGAAGCCCAAGAGAATTCTTTGCTCCCTCCTGGGTGTTCTGTAGCAAAGCATGTGTGGAAACAAGGGGATGGGGTATGCTTGGGATGGTGCCGCTGCTGCCTTTCAACAATGACTGAGTAGCATTCACACATTGGCAAAACAGCCCACCTGAGAGTCTTGAGCAGAGCAAAGCTCCTAGCACATGTTTTGTGAGTAAAAGGACAAAGTCGCTGTCCAGTAATCTTCCTAGGCCACCTTCTCTTGGATCTGGGCTGGAACTGATTATTCTCATCCCTATGGGCTAGGGCTGTTCTGCGATTGGTACTGAGAACAGCTGGCACAGCAGAAGCTGGAGTAATACTCATTAGTGCAGAGCTGGGCCTGTAAGATTAGATCACAGTTGGCAAGGTGTGGCTGGTCAACACATTCTCTGGTCAGGTCCACAGCTGCAGCAAAACAAAGGCTATAGATTACAGAGGGGAGAGAGGAAGAGAGCACGACTGCTGTTTAAGATTTCACATTAATTTCTGGAAAACATTTCTAACTGCATAAGTAGCCAAAGCTCACTTGTCCTGCTAGGAGCTAGAATCAGGATTTTGTTTTATTCTTCCCTAGGTGCTCATGGTATACAAATATGGAAGGACATGTTCCTGCCTACCCCATGCAGCCTGCATGAACAAGTATTTGCTATCTATCTCCAGAAATGGTCAGTTCAGCTCTAGTAATCCATATTTAGACACCAAAGGAGGTAGCCTGGTTTGATGCTCACCTGTAGCTCACCCCAGAAGCAATGTTCCCACTCATCTCATCTATCCCTTCATGGATTTTTTTCCCCATCCATGTGCAGAATAAACTTGTGCACTGCAGCATCTGTGACTGTGCACCACCCATAGACACAGCCTAGTTGTGGACACTGCACAGCAAGGTGTCATTTCTCCTAAGCAATTGCATAAATGCACAGCACCCCTTGAAGATCAGGCCAGTTGTTTATAGGTGCCTGAATATGGAACCTAACTTCTGGTTGCCCAAGATGAACATTTTACCAGGAGTCATTCAAGCCTCCCACCTTCTTCCTACAGTTATCTGTCCATTTCCCACACAGGAGAACTGATGCTCACATGACAGGAGTTCAGTGTCACACAGCAAACTGGTGGAAGGGTTTGCAACAGAGCCCATGGGCCTGTCGTCTCATCTGCTGAGCTTTCCATGGGAGGATACTCACCTTCAGGCCTCCTCTTGATCACTTTAACCTCAGTGCTGGCACTGACCGAGTTGCTCCCCCTGTAGGCATTGCAGGTGTAGGATCCGTCATCCTCAGCCCGAACACTGTTTATAATCAGGCTTCCGTCCTGAGACAGGTGGATATGGTGGCCATCTGCTTGCATTGGAACCCCATTCCTGTAGTGGAAAGCCCATTCTGCCAGTTACTATAACACAAGTTTGACACAGGTGAATGACAGCAACCCTGTAAAGCTCTTCTTTTAAAACCCAATGATTCCATACCCGGGCTCTACAATTTACAGGTGTGTTTTAAGCCAGCTGTGTACTCTGTGTAAAACCCCTGCTTCTCTCCAGTATTGTCTGGCCTTGAGACTAGAGGAGTCAGGGAAACATCCTAGCTGGGCAGTAAGTGGCTGTCTAGCAGTTAACAACGGTGCTGCTTGCTGTCTCCTACTCTCCTCCAAGCCTTCACTGACCCTGAGAGCTGTGTAGTCTTGGCCCCCGTCCATCTTTTTGGATCCTTCAAGAAGGTTCAAAAGGTTGTGCTTGTTTCTTTTCCGGTAGAAAGTCAGCTATTGGCTGATCTGTTTCTCCTGGAATACTTGTCTACAGGCTTGGAGAACTAAACAGGCCTACAAACAAACGATCAAGGAAATTAAACCCAAGTCACTGAGAAGGGTGAGTTTATTCACATTGTAAAATTGGATTCTTGGAGAAAATCTCGCATTGATTCAATAGCGCTGCCTCTTCAGACCATTCCCAAGCCTCTTCTCTCAGTCATCCACAAAAATACTGATTTTTACATCTCAGAGCAGTAGCTGTGTTATCTGCAAAAACAGCAAGGAGTCTTGGGGCACATTTAAGGCTAAGACTACACTATGGTTTCTACTTTGGAATATATTTGTATCCTGAAATAAAAACTGCGCAGCGAAACACTGCACTTGAAATAGCAGGGCTATTTTAAGCACAGTATTTTGTAGTTCAAAATAGCCTGCACCAAGTTTGAAATAAGGTAACTCAGAACAACACACACAATTTGTGCAAGTTATTCCAAGCTAGGCTAGGACTATGCTGTAGCCCTAATAGATTTATTGGTATAAGTTTTTGTGGGTAAAACCCACTCCATCAGAAGATGTGGGGGCTTTCACCCATGAAAGCTTATGCTTTTATGTTAGTCTTTAAGGTGCTCCAGGACTCCTGTTTAGCTTTTACTAATTAAGCAGAAGAACTACACCAAAACTCAATTTCTTTATCCACAAGTTGCCACTGCCCCCCACCACCCCCGAGGACACATTTTTCCTATTTTAAGTGACCTTTAATTCTTCTCTGCCAATAGATTTTTCTTTGAGCAGGGGTCAGGGGATGAGCAGTGGAACTAAGACAACTACTGGGCATTAAAGTGGTAAATGGTCTGACCAAAGCTCACTCTCAGTTCCTCATCCTGCACTTTTTGCTAGGGTAGATGTCACTACTGTCCATTGTAGATTCTTCCAGTCTAGCCAGGACTGGAGCTTTTCTCCATGGCTCACTAGTGCCCAGATTTGGTGACCCTGGATGCACATTTCCTGCCCAGCTTTTGCAGAGGTAGAGTAAGACTGAGCAGGGGCTTGAGATGAGAGGGCAGCCAACTGTGCTCTCTGCCCCTCCTCCCATATAGGCTAATGTTTCATGCAGGCTGTGCGCCGTGGTCAGAGAGGGGCAGGAAATGCTCTTACTGAGGGTACTCACCTGGACCATCTTACATGCACATTGTTGCCAGTCACTCTGCACTGGAGCTGGGCGTTCTCTCCCTCAGACACAGTGAGGCTGGGCAGGAGGCCTATGATCTTCAGCTCACCTGGGCAGTGGGAAGATCATCAATATTAGGAAGGCCCTTCTATGCTGCCACTGGTGGGTGGAACATCCCTTCCTGAGAAGCCTTTCCACACTGGCCCTAAATGGTCAGCTGGTACCTGGGCACTTCCTAAGCACCTGCCCCCCTCCTATGGGGCAATCATTTGTTGTACAGAGGTGGAAAAGGGGAAACCCCTAGATTTCTCTTTGGGAGCCCTGTTGTCCACACTAACGTTGTTACAATGAGTCACTGTGGTAGAGGAGTCAGCACCCCGTCTCAGAACTGTGCACCAGCAGAATTACACCTTGTCGCTATAGCTACTCTAGGCCTAAGCTAGTCTGGAGATGCTGAGCATCCATGACGACTCCTTGTAAGATGTGCAGCCACTCAGAAGAAATTAAAATGCCATCCAGATGTGCCGTGTCCACAGCTAGGTTTTGTGTTTCTATTGGTGGTGCACATTCACATGTGGACTTTACAGCCATTAGGGAAGCAGTGAGTACAACTACCCCTTTCTGCTACCCTAGCACTGGACACGACATGCAGCAGGAACTAGACACATCAAATCCATCGCTTCAGCTGGAGCCAGCTATACTTCCCCATTCCTTTCTTTTTATATTCTACAAGTACAATGGGGCCTTCCCCTGCCCCACCCTCTCCTACCGAGAGTCCGAAGCAGGATCCATCGTTGGTCCTGGTCACGCCCATTCGAAGCAATGCAGGTGAAGAAGCCAGCGTCTTCAGAGCCAACACGATTGATCACCAGAGCACCATCTGACTGCTGCCGATGTCTGGGGGAACAACGCCACAAGTTCCACTGAGGTTTGGGAAGGGAGAGGGAACGTGGGGTCATGCTGTTAGCAGCATAGAAGTTTAAGGCCTGAGCTGCTAACACCCTCTGGGAAGACATTCAGCAACACCACAAAGATTTAAGGAGGCAGAGACTCCCATTAGCAACAAGGGAAACCACGCAACCAACTCCCAGAGCCACTACATAAAAACATACCCTAGTGCCGTGACCTTCAGAGACTCAGATCCACCCTCAGGGGGAGCAGCTACCACAAGATGACCCCAGTAACTCCTGAAGTTCCCCGTTAAGTTTCTAGTGATTACCAGATGAACTATCCCCTATCTCTGGAACTTCTCCACTAATGTGTTTGATCAAATGCCAACATGTGGCAATCTTATGTCTGAACAGTTGAGCTTCTGGATCACTGGTGACTTATTCACCACAGCTGTTCACTTAAGAATGATGTTCACTGTTTAAGCTGTGGGTCATGCTACCTAACAGCACAAGGTGTCATTTCTGTTCCATGACTGGGTGGGCTGTTATGAAACACCACAAGGCCTGACTCCATCACTGGGGCCTTGCTGCTTTGGGCAAAAGAATGCATCATCCTCCAGACCCCCAGCATTGGCACACCCAAAGGCTGCCTGTGATGACAACATTACCCCCTGAACTCACCTGGAAGAGGAAACAGGCTGCCCATCCTTCTGCCACTGGATAGTTAATGCAGGTGAGGCTTCTACAGCACAAGGCAATCTGACACGCTCCCCAATGTGGGCATCCACCACAGAAGGCTCATTCTTATCCATTCTTAATCTGCAGTACAGATCGTCATGAGAGCAAAGAGATGCAGCAACTTCCTAACACAGCATTTGCAAATCAATTCAGGTACGCTGTACTGTGTGCCCTGTTTGTACCCCTGAGGAGGGGTTGAAGCTCTCTGCATTCACACCAGAACTCTGATGCTCCCTATCTCCTGCACCTGCTGCGTGCACATTGCTGAAAGGCAGCGTTTCTACACACCCATCCTCCTAGGCACTTCTTTGGCAATCAGCCTAGGAAGTGTCAGCTTTCAAAAAGCTTTTAATTGCCCATTGGGATGGGCAAGGGGCCATGCGGAGATGGATGAACTAGGTTAGAGTGAAGGAAAACTACCACTCCCCAGTCTTTACTCAAAATTCACACCAACTCCTTCCTGAGCTGCAGATAAGTTTTGTAACACATTCACCTTCTGCCTCCTGCTTGCAACCAGACTTGGGCTGAGAACTTTACTAGGTTTAGCAGATCTCAGTGCCTGGGGCTTAGAGCTGCACAGCATGACCCAGTATTATCTAAGTACTAGGGAAGTAGTAGTTCTTGCCTAACGTGCAACCCTGCAGTTGTGACCCTTCTAGCCCTGCCTGGTTCCCAAGACCATTTGTTCTTACCAGACTCTAGATGAGGGGGAGCTTGTGGTGTGTGGCTTTTTTATTCACTAGGCCTGGTTCATGCCTGTTTAACATAGGCCCATATTGTTTTCTTCACTTACCTGTACACAAGTGGCTGGTGTACAGAGGAACCAGATGACTGTACACCATTAACTCCTCTGAGATCTGCGTGTGGGTGATTCAGATCAGGAAAGAGCCGCCTTTTAATACCCTCTGTCAGAGGAGATTCCTGGTCCTCTGTTCAAAATAAAAGGCTGTGTGAGAATAAGACAACCCAGTCACCACGACCTCTTGCATGGAGTTGGTGTGAACTTGGGAGAGTTAAAGCAGGTAACAAACAGGAGCCAAGCCCCTTTGGCATCTCTTCTCTGACTGAGGAGAGCTGCAAGTCTGAGATGCCCATTAATGGGAGCTACAGCCATGCAGGATGTGGCAACTGGGCTCTTGGTCTCCTCCATCAATGGACAGGCAGCCGTGTCTCTTGGGTAAGGAACCCTAGAGGAATGGCAAAGAGAAGCTGGATGTTTCCCGTCCTCCTGCAGAGGCATGAGGGTACACACTGGAGAGGAGAGCAGTGGCGGCTCGTCCTTTTTTTTTAAATAATGCCTCCTTTTCTCTTACCCAAAAAAAAGAGCAAGATGATGCAGAAGGCCCATTCTGGGTAAGACCCCAGCATTTACAAGAGTCAGGTGGAGTGGTTTGTCCCAGCAGTGCACATGACATGATGTGAAGCAGGACTGGCAGCCATGGCAGAGAGTGATTTCAGACCAAGGCCAGCAGGATTCCCCTCTCTGTACCCAGTAAAGCGAAAGGGAGAGGAGGGAGGACTCCAGGATGAAAATGGACCGAGGCTGCTGGAGGTGAGACTAGCATTGGGCTAGTCACTGCTCCAGATGCAGCTGGCACTGCAGTCTCTCTCAATGGTGGCGTTAGGGCTAACGCTGCGTGGAGGAACGTGCTGCTGGGATTAGGGCTAGCACTCGGATGATTTGGCCGCTGCCATAGAAGAAGGTAGAACAGCAAGACGCCCAGTGAGGGGAAAACCTGTTACCTACCCATAACTGTTGTTCTTATAAACGTGTTACAGCTGTGATCAAGTGCAGTGGAGCCAGAGAACTTTGCTTACCAGTATCTGTAAGGACAGGGCACATGCCCTGCTGTCAAAGCCCTGCCCCTGGCAGTATAAGGACGGCACTGTCAGCGCACCCCCCTGGTTCTTTTGCACTGAGCCTCAGAAGTGTAGACTCCAGCGCAGAGGGAACGAAGGGTGGGCCATATAATACATGACCTCAGCACATCTTAAAAGAACAGTAGTTACAGGCAGGTAACAAGTTTTTTTTTTTGAAGCAGATGCAGCTGTATGTTCTGCTTCGCTGACCAGCAAGCAGCACTCCTAGGAGGTAGGGCTTGAAGTCTGTTGACACAAGGACTGCAAAATGGCCAACCCAAAATTTGCTTCGCATCTGGGCACAGCAGTAATGCTATAGTGGTTTGCACAGAAGATCACGTGGCAGCCCTGCAACTATCCAGGACTGGAATGGCACTGAGGAGTAGAGTCTATGGTGCTTGGCCTTTGAAGTGGTGCAGTTTAGGTTATTTTACAAACCATTATGAGGCAGGAAGTTCTACAACTGGAGATTGTGATCACCACTTGACTCTTCATGCATTCTGCATGTGAAATACACATACAAGATAAGGAGCAGAAAGCTTTGGTCCCAGTCAGATAAAAAGCTAAGCAGCACCTGACAGCCAGCGTGCAACCAGAGGTGAAAGTAAAATTAACTCCCCCCCCACCCCTCATTCCAGGGATGGGGGGGCACCGTTCTTCAATGGTTAGAGCCAATGACAGACTTCTGCAGACATGAGGCTCTCCTCATGGTCACAGCAGATACTATAGTTTGAACCATGGCATCTAGACAGACAGCTTACTGCAAGGTCTGGACCTCTAAATGGTCTCCCACCATGATTCTCTAGACTCTTCCAGCGACCTGTCCTTGACCACAGACATGGCCATCCAATTGCCAAAATCATGTTTAGAGAGCAATGCCACCTAAGTTGTGATGCACATTTGCAGGGAAGGGGGGAGACAAATCTCCCTTGTCATTAGTCCATCCTTTTTGACTCTGTCCTCACCTGCCATGCCATGTTATTTGCTGCAGTTACCATCAGATTTAAGGGTCAGGTAGTAGTAGAAACCCTCTGAATCCTGCATGGACACAAAGTCCTGCTTCTCCACATGTTTCATTCTAGGAGGCTACAGAGAGTCTTTGCAAGACTCAGAAAAGCCTCATTTATTGGGATGGTTTCTCTCCTTGGAGCTGATGATTGGAGAACATCCAGCAGCTATACATATTCTCCTGCAGAAATTCCACCTGAATACACAAGACAGCAGCCACACACCTTAGGAATATGGATATGCCTTAAAATCATCTGTAAAATTCCACCCCTCCACCACCTCCATGATGAAGAATGTTTGAATCCCGGCGAGGGCAGCCAACTACTCCAATCATTATACTAACCCTAAACTTAAACTAAGGTACAACAAGTTGAACCTCTCTAGTCTGGCACCCCGGGGGCCTGACTGATGCCAAACCAGAGAATATGCTGAATCACAGGAGGTCTAGCAGCATTACCAACACTTCCACAGCTTTCAGGGCTCTGAGAAAACACATTGGGGTAGATTAGAGCTACACAACAGTACAGAACAGGACAGCCAGGACTGGTGGCTGTGAACAAACTTGAGAGGAATGCGAGAAACCTGACCACATCCGTGATAAGTGGTCTTACGGCTAACTAAACTCATCCCAGACTGCAGATGTTGCTGGATCAGAGTGTGCTGACTAGAGAGGTTCAACCTGTACTACTACCCACAAGAAAAAGTCTCAGACTGAAACCAAGAGTGCAAGGTGAAAAACAGCTCATTAAAATGGCCATACTGGGTCAGACCAAAAGGCCCAGCTAGCCCAGTATCCTGTCTTCCAACGGTGGCCAGTGTCAGCTGCTGCAGAGGGAATCAACAGAACAGGTCATCATCAACTGATGATAGAGCTCGAATTCTAGCTGGGGTCATGGGAAGAAAGAGGGCCCAGGTGGTGCTGTGCTTACATGGCCAGAGAAGCAAAGACAAGAGAGTGCGAGTGCCTTTCCTATGGGCGAGAGGCAAAGGTCTCCAGTGCACTGGGTGGACACATACCTAAGTAGAATACACAGCTGCATCTGCTCAAATAAGTTCCATTACAAGTCCGCCCCAGCAACTCACATTACTCATTCCTGTTTTCAATTACTTTTAAAAAGGGACAGAAGAAATAATGTGCTGGTTTTAAATGGAAGGTAGCGAGTCACCTTTGATCCGTAGCTGAATCTGTCGGTTTTCCATCTTCCCATTTGAAGTTATGCACGTGTACCTCCCTGCATCCTCAGCTCTGACACGGCTGATCACCAAGGAGCTGTCAGACTGGTAGACATGCCTACAGATGGAACAAATGCAGTTACCCAAGAGAACCTGGGTGGAGCTGCTGATTGACCAAAGCCACATTCTAATTGTCCCTTTTTGGTTTAAATCCCAGCTGCAGTGACTGCCCTGTGGTGAATGGCTGGGGACGCATCACTGGGCAAAACCTACCCAGGCTACTGAATGGGTGAGAGAAGGGGAGACGGCAATGAAAAGAGGAATCTGAGATGGGAAACAAAGGGCAAGGAGGAGACACGGGAACTATTTTAAAATGTCCCCAAACCTAAAGTGCTGAGCTGCCCTTTCAGCAACAGCGTGTGGCCATCCAGTGTAAAACAAAACTAGGAACTGTTGTATTTCTACCTTTGCTTTTACAATAGAAAGTGACTCCTGGCTAACAGACTGCTACAGGAGACGACCCCGCCCCAGAAAACCCTGTACAACAGGTTTGAGAAGTCTCTCTCTCAAAAGGTCAAGTTTTAAGCAGGAAAAGCTGCAATCTGAGAGGGGTAAGCCACTACAATCTATACACAGGTGGCAATTAATGCACTTCCTGGGCAACTCCACCATCTTCCAGCAACACTGACAACTTAGCATTCAGAACTCACTTACGTAACCACTTATGAACTGGATGTTGTTTCTAGACATTGGTGTTGTGATAATGCTTTTTGACCTATTTGTGCATAAATGTTCGTCTACACCACACCCCCAATTAATAGCCTATTTGTTATTGCTATGCCCCTGCCTTTCTGGTATCACTAAGGGGTGGGGTTAATTTAACAGGGGCTTTTCTAGTTGATTAAGTTATTTTGCGGGTCTGTATTTTGTTTTTTTGAGACAGCCTTACAAAATTCTGCAAGCTGCATGGGGGGGGGGGGGGCGTGGAACAGGAATTGCAACATGGTGCCAATGTGGCCAGACTTACCTGTCAGACAACAGGGGCTTCCCATTTTTCTGCCACTCAGTTCTGGAGAAGGGAGACGGACCTGCTTTGCAGAGAAGATGAATGGTCTGTCCCAAAATTGCCTCCACTATGGAGGACTCAGCTCCTTCCAGGATGACTCTGACAGAGGTAGAAATGATTTCACCCTGTGTCCATCTCTCACCCTCACACCTGCCTCTGGTTTCTCTAAGGGTATATCTACACTGAAGTGGGAGGCATCATCCCCAGCTTCATTAGCTATCCCCTCCCTTAGCTCACATTGAGCTTGCTGCTAAACACAGAAGTACAACCACAGTGGTAGGGGGGACTCACCACCCACATATGATCCCGTCTGAAGCCCTCGGTATTGTATGCAGGCAGCTCTGCCTTCTCACTGATGTGGCTCAACCAGAGCTAGCGCAGGTATGCCTGCCCAAGTTGGAAATCATGCCTCTAGCCCCAGTTTAGACATACCCTAAGATAGGCCTTAAGGACAGGCTGGGAGTGACACAGAAGCAAGCTAAAGCATAACCCCAGGGTACGGTAGAGTGTTGGAGCCCTGAGTGCCTGCAGTTAACAAGCCAGGACTAGACTTCTCCTGAAGGGCAGAAGGCCAAGTTTGAAAAGCTGAATTCCTCCTCAATTGACTGTCCACAGCAGAGATCCCTATAGCCTAGGTGAACTGACTCAAAACCGAGTCCAGGTCCCAGGAGACAGCCTGCTTGCGTTTTAGTCTAGACCAGGGTCAGCAACCTTTCCGAGGTGGAGTGCCAAAATGTGACCTTTTGACCTCTATGTACGGTCCGAGTGTTGGTCATACTTTTAAAAGCCACTAACACTCCTACTTAGAATAGCTTCATTAATAAAGAACTCAAAATGCAGAGCTTCACCATCTAGGTGCTGGTTGGCAGCATTAGCTGGTCTTTTGTTAATCCACAGGTGGTATGGCTTTGAGTAAGCTCCCAGCTGCACGGGGTAGGAGGGACAGGGCTGAGCTCCTGCCTTGTGTACCGATGAAAATTGGCTCAAGTCCTACTCTTGGCACCCATACCAGGGGCTGCTGACCCCTGTTTTAGACTTACAATTAAACCAAATCCTCAAACCTTTGATCTTTGGGGTATTCATCAGCTGGGTGTGAATCCATCTCTAGTACTAATCCAGGGCTGATTCCCAGCCATGCTGAAATAAAGTTTTAAAATTATACACAGGACCAAAGTTATTCCTGATGTAGGTGGGCACAACTCCTGTTGATTTAAATGGAAACAGGAGCTGGCCCACAAGGATTCATGTGAAGTGCCCACTAGATATAAAGAATGAAGATTAAGGGCCAAAGCCTGCATTTCTTATACACCCAATAGGTCCACTCAAGTCATTGAGTGTTTGAGACGTGCAGGACAGGGCCCATGAGAGGCAAAGTGGGCATCAGAAATCCTCATGGCATGGACAGCTAGTTCTGCACAGGAACAATATTGTTAAGTCGTCTATAATGAGACATTTCAGGACAGTAAGTTATTTTTCAGTCCAGAACTAGTGCCATCTCCTTCAGAAGGCACTCAGTCCTTCAGTACCACACTGGAGTATAGCTTGAAAAACCTCTTTCATCCGGCATTCTTTCATCCAGCAACATATGTGGTCCAGCAAGACCATGGATATTGCTGGATTAGAGAATCCCAGCTGCCCAAAGCTAGTCTGGCTGGCAGGCAGGTCCAACCAGGGTCAGGGAGCCCCACTGGCAGCCTACCCAGGGTCAAGGAGCCCCACCAGGAATGGAGCCCCCCCACAGGCAGCCTAGGTGCAGGAAGCAAGTGGTGGCCAGGAGGGACAACCCCCACAAGGTGAGCCCAGAGGCCTGGCCTCCCTTGGTCTGGCAAATTCCCTTGTTCGGAACTCCTCAGATGCCAGGGTGCCAGACCAGGGAGGTACAACCTGTAGAATAAAAGTGGCACCTGTACAAGCTTCGCTGTGAGGTAGAACCTGGTGAGGTTCGATGCCCAAGTCCATCCACTGCCGGAGAGGCTGCTCCAGAAGAACTCCACCACTGCTCACGCTGCCTCTCCGAGTGCCCAGACACATCCGTTTCCCCCCTCCCGCGTGGCTGGTGCGATTGGTCCATCCTCGTTTCCCCAGGAGCAGCAGAGTGATGAGAGCCCCAGTGCTGGCCCGTCCCTTGCGAAGACTCTGACACTAGATCCACATTTATGGTCCTTCTCCAACCACCCTCCCTGTGGTGTGGCTCTGGGCCCGGCTGTGCTGTTTGTTTATCAGGCTCTGGTTGGGCAAAGTGGAAGGACCCTCGTGTTCCGCTCCCTTGGCTATGACTCTCAGACCTTCTTGCAGATGGCTGCAGCTGCCCTTGGGCTCCTCCCTCTTGTGGACGGGAGCCCGAGTGGAAGTGGAAAGTCCCCCGGTGGTCCACAGACCCCGCACTGCTTGCTCCCAAAGAGCCTCGGCAGGCCCTCATGCACTCCTCCTCCGAGCCAAAGTTGTTTGCATTGCCATGGCAACCACCATACCAGAACCGGTTGCACTTGCCGACTGCTGCTATGAAGTACCAGCGAGTGGTCCAGTCTGCACAGGGGCCATGGGCACTGGGGAGCAGACACTTGACGGGATAAGCTACCAATAAACAGCAGAAAAGAAGGAGACGTGGTTATGAGGGTTCGCTCCCAGAGTCCCTTTCTACTTTGGAGATAGCATCATGTTGAAGCGATCAAGGCTACCCCGACCGCTGTCTGTGGAGGGAGCGTGATCCCATGGGTAGCATGCCCAGCTAGGAGATGGGGGTCTGTTCCTAATGCTGACCTTGACTCCCTGGGTTACCTTGAGCAAGACACACTTATCTCTTGGCACCTCAGTTTCTTATGTGTAACACGGAGATACGACCACCTACCTCCCAGGGGCTTCTGGTTTTCATTTAGGTTTTACAGCCCAGCACAGCGTATTGCACAATTGCTAGTTATTCTTGTGCTTGGAGGCTCCCATCACAGGACTAGGGAGGGTGAGGGTCATTCCCAGGTCATCCAGCCCAAGGCCTGAAACCAGAACTGGTTGCAAAACCTAGGCTAATACAAGGTGCTCTGGCCTCCTACGTGCTAGGATGTGGAATTAAATGTAAGCCCATGGCCCTATGAACCTGGGACTTTTTGCTGGCTCAGTGGCACCTTTTTGACTCCCTAGAGCCGAGATGCATCAGAGAAGCAGCTTCAGATGCTACAGCCCAGATTACAAGTGGCCTCTATGGGTTGTGGAGGAGTGAGTGAGAAGTTGTCCCTTCCTATGTGCGGCTGGATAGAAGTGCTCCCAGTGGCTGCCCCTGTGCTCTGAGAAGGAACAAAACTGAGTGACACTTTCCCTGAAAGCTTCTCCTGGGGAACCATGGCCCTGCAGTAACCCCAGTTCAAGTCCTAAGTGACCTGTTTGAGCCCTAGTAATAGCCTTGAAACCACACTGGTGCCAACAGCATTGTTTGGGGGTAGAACAGAACCCACTGATAATAGGACAATTCCTAGCTTGCCATGGATCGCCACAACCAACCGAAATGAATGCAAACAGGGATACATGAGTGAGTTCTGGCCTGCAGAGTGTCCTGACAAAAAACCCCTATCGACTCAGATGAAATTAATAGCGTTCTGTAGAAAGTTAACAGGGATTGATGGGAATTTCTCTAATTGTCTTCCAGCCATCCTATAGAATCTCATTGCAGGGAGATTAGTTTTTTGTTTTTTTTTTAAAAATAGTATTTGACGGGATAGGTGAAAACCCTAGAGAAAGCTTCACACATTTTCTATTTAATTCCGTAGGACATTCCCTTCAGGGGAGGCACATTTCTAAAGTCAGAGGCCAACATGTCACGTACGCTGGCTGGGTCTGTGGAGACATCCTTCCCCTTGAGGTCCCGAAGCCGAAGCAGTGTTATCATAGCAGCAGCCATACATGGAACCTCGGCACTCATCCGACGGGTTCTGCTGGGACAAAGCTTGGCTTGCCTTTGTGAAAGAAATTCAAAGCCAAGAGTTACCATTCAGCTACTGCTACAGCACATGAGAAATCATCACATTTGCCCACTGGGTTAGTCTGGCCACTTGAGGCTCCATTATCAGCTCGGAGTTTGTGTGTCATGTCAGTGACAGGAGCTGGACCGACGGCCTGGGAGGCTAGAGATGCTCTGCTTAATCCCAAAACAGAGGCCACCCTCTCAGTGTCTTATGTTGTCCACCAATATGCCTGAAGGAGTCACCTCTAGAGGTAAGAAGGGAATTCTCTCTCAATAGCCACTTCTCCCTTTAGCTGCTCTGTTGAGACTGCAAAGAGGGGAGCTGCTGGGTGATGGTGATGTTTCTCCTGTCCACAAGGAAGGGCATGGAGCTCACTATCACACGTCACACAGCCACCGGCTAACGAATGGTACAGAATTTCAGTCGTTATTCACCTGGGCTAAGTTAAAATGGGCAACTTTGAAGTGAAACCCTCCACCTTCTGAGCCATCCTGCCCCTTATCATCATCCACATTTTGGAATGTCCTAACCAACCTACTCTGGACCATGAATCACATGGTTAGCCCAATCTGGCTCTACATGTATTTCCAGAACCTGGCATGTTCCACTGCAAGAGACTGTCTCAGAACAACAAAACAAACCCCACAATCTCATCCAAGGCAGCTTCACAGGAACCACATATCAAACACAGGGAAAATAAATCAAATGCTCACCTCACTGCCTGCAGAGCTGCCCATGTCTGGTTGCCTCAAGTGTTGAAGTTTGGTTTAGTGTCCAACAATAAAGATTACTGAGTCTCTTCGCCAAACAAGGGTCTTCTACTCCTCAACCTAGTAACACTGACTGCAGCTGCCACACCCCCACCCAGACCCAGGTCATGAAGCAACTCCAGTGAGGCTCCATGAGCAGTAGCAGGAATGCTGACTTACTGCATGTGTGTAGCATCCTCCCAGTATTACTTTCCTAGACTTATTGTCAGGAGACTTAAAGAAAGAGTAGAACAGAGTAGAAAAGCCACAGTCTCCAGGAGCAGCTAAAGCCTCAAAACAACGAGCTGTGTCAACCAGGTCTCGATGCCACTGGCAAAAGATTCTAGAAAGTTCTGGCACGTACCGTGGGGGAGGCTGCAGAGGGCCTGTTTCTGCTCACAGACACATCACTGTAATATTGTGGACAACCCACATTACTGGGTCCCCGGGCAGCTGATATTCCATCAGGGCAGCACCCATACCTACAGGGAAACAAGAAGGATCTTTAGTAAAAACTGGTCCTTTCTGGAACCCTGACCCAACAAAGGCAGTCTGCAGTCATCAACATCGACTCTGTCAGACAGCCCAAACGCCACTGTTTCGTCAGACCTGCTCTGATGGCACGTGCTGAAAGGGCAGCCTTTCCCAAAGGGGCCAGAAGCTGGAGTGTGGCCATCTGAGCAGCAGCCATGAGGGCTCTGGCTGCAGTCCTGAGGGCCAGTCCCTGTGGCAATATCCTGGTGGGAGCTGAACTGCTGGGATCCTGAAGAGCTTGAGTGAGATTCCACATGAAGAGGCAAGAAGTTGGCTTTATGGTCTTCACTGGAGAGGACCCGGAGCTGCCTGGAGCTACCTTGGATTGTTCTTTCATCACTATAAACTGAAAAGAAAATTCCTTAATGCACACAGATCCTTTCTAATTCCACTCCCAGTTTCTACTGCCTCTGTTCAAAGCATGTTGCCAGACGAAAGGAGTCTTCCAACAGTCCAGCTTGGAGGCCAGGCTTATTAACGTACATTTTTCACCTGTGGGGAAGCCATGGGGACTTCTTACTGAAACCTGGGTTCCTGCTCACAACGAATTCTGGACACTTAGGACTGCTGTACTACCAGTTGACCCATTACCATTAAGAAATGGCCTCACAATATTCTTCCTGTCCTTCAACTAGGCCAGGAGACACTGATAGCTACGTCACCTGGGCTGCTTTTCCCATTTCTTATATTCTGATTATAAAGTGTCTACGGGCAAGTGTTTAGCACAGGTGTTCATCTGGGTATGGGAATTGTCTGGCGACCATAAATGCTCACAGAACTAACAATTCACGTTGAAAAAGGGACAACACAAATTTGTTTCAAAATCAAAACACTTAATTCTGTTGAACAATACGTTAGAAATTTACATTACTGAGCTGTTTGTTAATTTTAGCATACAGATTTGCTCCTGTCTGAGCACAAATTGCATGTTACCTACAACTTTTCAGGAAACTGCCCTACATAAAAGTTTGGTCGTTTTCACATTTATTGCTAACTTCTTTGCAATCTGTAATTAGCTTTGTTGTTTCCCCATTTGAGTGTAGCAAGATATTTAAACTATTTTAGCTTCAAAGTAAACCATAATTAAACAACGTGGCTGTTAATCCATTTAACTCAGAAGAAAAGATATTCAAAAAAACTTCATTGAATAAAGATATGTTTTAGTGGAGACATAAAACTTTACTTACAATTATAAATACACCATGATAACATGTTACAGTAATTAAACCAAACTTGCCCCGCTCTGCCTGCCGGGTACACCTGCCAGGGAGCAGAGTCAGGGCATGGAAGCTCACCAGCCCCCGAGTCCGCTCCCTGGCCAGAACATTGAAGAAGGGCAATGGAGTTTGAGGACCAGATTAAAAGCTTTGATGGGCCAGCTGTGGCTGAGAGCCATAACTTGCTTACCACCAGTTCAATAGGTTCCTCAATACACAGAGGGTCACCTTGGAAGAAAGACTGGAATATAGCAGTAGTCACCTCTAATCCCTTGCTGGCTGTTCTCTTCCCCTCTACCCATCTGCCGAGCTCAGGAACAGACCTGAAACACGCTCCCCCACCCCCCACCTGTCTCACTTCCTTTTCTGAATGGGGGTTTCCTGTTCTCTCAGACTCTCAGGGTGTCTTTAGTTCCCAAAAATCTTTTGCATCAGCTGCAGAAGGAGTTCAAAAAAGGCACTGGAGCTGCCAATGCAAGACTCAGGGTCGGACCTGAAACCCAAAGGTGCCTGCAGCACACAGCTGAGTGGAAACAGGGGAACTCGTCTAGAGATGAGATCGGGACAAAGCCTGTAGGTGATGAAACAACGTCTGGGGCTGGACTGGACTGCGGCTGGCAAGGGACCATAGAACCTCCTGGTGACCTCTTAGACATGACCAGGGCCCCTGGGCAAGGTGGAGGAGTGCTCCTGAAAGCCTGGGGCAGCCAGCCACCACTGCCACCTGGAGTACACCATGGCAACCTGCCCCACCCCTGTGTAGCTCTGGCTCACCCTCTCCCCCCTGCACATCTCTAGCTCAACCTCAACGGCCTGGCTACAGCTCTCCCCTGCCACAGGGATGCACAGCCCCAGCTGAACTTCACCCTCCTGCCTCCACATCCCTCAGAGCCACTGGGAGGGAACCATATGGGGCGCCAGCAGTGATTTAAAGGACTCAGGATTCTGGCTGCTCCTGCAGTAGTGGTGGCAAGGAACACTGGGCCCTTCTGAATCACCAGACCCCAAGGTAATTAACCCCCTTCCTACCCTCCCACATCAGCAGGCCTCAACATGACTGCTAAGATGGGAATAGATTTACCCTAACACCACCTACATACAAGTCAAGGATTTATGCACCTGTATGTACATTCCTTTGTGAGCAGGTGTCTAGCTACGATGCAGCATAGATGTAAAAGGATCCAAAATTGCTCCTCACCCTAGGATTCCTGGCAGCCAGGAAAGTCACAGAGAAAGGCAATGAAGAAACGGTAACCAGAATGCGACAAAAGAAAACATAAGGTCTCCAAACCTGTAGTGGTATTGTCTGGGTAGTAGTGGGTCAGCAAGGACTGTCGGCTGATGTCATAGCCTGTGGTGTCCTGCATACTGGGATGCTCTGCAAGGAAAGAAAATGGAGAGAATCTAGGCAGTTGGATGGACTCGTAAATGCAAGTGTCTGTATTCACATGTGCCTTGGAATTGGACAGGAGAGAAAAAGAGTCAGGTCAGGATAAAAGTGGCCCCAGAATTATTCCAGCTCATGGGGACTGGCATTGTTCTCCATCAACTGGCCATGGCCAAGTTCCTTTAAGGTCAGAGGAGGGAGCAAGAGACCCTACCCAGATGACACGTGGTTCTGCCATGACAACTGCGGTAGCAACACCTATGCCGACTTTCGCTTTCAGGCCAGGAGGGACAATATCCTCTCTCTCACAGCATGCTAAAAACAAATAGCCCCAAAAGGGGCAGTGAGACAGTCATGAAGCTGAACGCAGATGCCTACAATTAGCACAGGTTGACAAAGGTGAAACACTGCTCTGTGTGATTCTGGGCACCTAATTCTGGGGCCCATTTTTAGGTGGCTGTTGCGTGAAGCCAAAGAGATTTATTAAATGAACCAATCAGGAGTGGACCCTACAGCTTGGGGGTTGAGGGGAGGGGTAGACCATAGTATTGTTATAGTCAATAGGAGATTGCAAAGCTTCTGAAGCCAATGAGGCCTTTTGTTTGCTCAGTGCATCCATGCTGCCGGACTATCTGGGTGACAGACCCAGCCAGGCAGGCTTGGAGTGTGGTTGGTTTGATACCCCTATGAAGAGTAAATGTTTGTCAGTCTAAACACTGGTCAGCGAGTTGTGTGCCCCGATCTACACCTGACCCCACAGGGGATAAGACTTGTAGCTGGGGGCTGTAACACCGTCATGCCCAAGCTGCAGAGACTCTCAATTTTAGCTACGGTGGTCGGCATCAGTCACGATAAAGACCATCAGCCAGGCAAGTGGAATACAGTAAACCCTCAAAAATGCATGATTGCGAGTTGGCCTTAACTTGCATTAACGCAAGTTAAGCGCAACTCAAAATCCTGCTCCCCCCCGACCCTGGTTCAACCCCCTACCCCATGTATCCCCGATTCAAACCCCTGTGCAGCTCCAGCTCACCCCCTCCTGCCTGCACAGCTCCAGCTCAACCTCCACAGCCTGGCTACGGCTCTCCCCTGCCGCAGGGATGCACAGCCTCAGCTTAACTCCAACCTCCCCTCCCCCTCCCAACAGCCCTCACTCACCCCAGGCTTAACTCCCCTTGCCCCCTCCCACGGCCCCAACCCACAGCCAGGCTTAACCCTCCCCACCTACCGCCCCCCCCGTCCCCAATCCCAGGACGTACCTTTCAAAAGGAGCTCCAGGTGCTCCTGCTGCTTCCCCAGCTGTGGAACATGCATTTTGCCATGGAAAAAAGTCGCCCCACCCCACCAACGCACGCAAAATTCAAGTTATATGAGTGTGTGTGGAATGCAACCCTCACATAACTCAAGGGACTACTGTACTGGAATTAAAAGCTTGGGTCTCAGAAGGGGCAGGCACTGATGTTCACATGCCTGCTGAGCACATTCAGAGAACAATCCTGATGTTTAGGTGGGGTCACTTACGCTGCGGCAGAGAGCAGGGCTGAGTGTTGCAGCTTCCCAGCATGGCTGGGGCTTGCAGGTGGCTGGTCTCACACATCTCCCGAGGGTAGAATTGGGAATTGCCACCAGCACAGACGACTTGACGCACTCGGACACCGGAGTCGCAGCTCTTCGAACACTTGGACAGACAGATGAGGCGGGAGCAAGGAGACAGAACACAGTGACCTTGTGAGCCTGGCATGCGGACCAGGAACAGGATTAGCTGCTGGCAAAACTTGCCAAAGCTTGTCCCTCGGCAGCCTGCTGAATGACAGCGTGACCAGCTCTGAAGTGATGAATGCAGCTAGGAGCCATGTCACTTTCACTGGGCTCCACCAGCCCTTCTAGCCACATTCGTAAAGTCACCCTTCCCCGGAGCTGGGCCCCAAAGTATGGGGGGCTGACAATGGAGAACCAGGGCTGCTGGCTCTGGTGAGTCTTGCTTGCACTGCCACCCTTGCTAGGGAGTAAGGGGGTTGGGGCAGGGAGGAAGACAAAGGAGTTGTGGGACGAGGAGGAAGGATCTATGTAACACCTCTGCCTCAGAAAAGAACTTCTCATCTTAATCAGATACAGGACGTCCTTTTCAAAACTGGACCCCCAAGCCAAGCACCCATCTCCTCATTCTGTTGGAATCCTATGCACCAGAGAGAACTCAGATGAAGGTGTAATGGTGCACCCAGCCTAGTTAAGATCCTATCTACACGGTGCCAGGAACCACTTCAGGATAAACTCATCTGGCACAGATGAGGCAAAACTAAAAGTGGGAAATTGCCTCCGAGCTTTGGTGCTGACCTGACCACAAGTCGGGCTAAACCCAGTTAGGGCCTTTCCCTAAGAGCAGGCAACCTATGTTTAAGCTGGGTTACCCCAAACCCTTTCAGAACCGCACTTCAATTCAGCAAACCTGCTGTCCAGCCCTAGAGGTGGAGCCTACCTCGTACTCTGTGGCATGCAGACAGGTAGCTGTGATGTGGATAGTGGTGTCCCAGGAATGGGAATAATTAAGTATGGGAAGTGGATTGTTTCAGTGTATCAGCTGCATGCTGCCAGTCACGGATACTTGAATCCCTCCCCAGGGCTTGTGTTTGGAGCAGACAAACTGTGACAGTGAGCCAAGGAGCTGGTAACAAAGTAAGCGCTTCCAGCCTCAGCAACCAACATGTGGGCTGATTCAATCACCGCGCAACATGCAAGAAACCCTGCAGGAGTACAAGGTAATCAATGAACCGAGCACTGTGGAGTACAACACTCACCAGGCCCCACCCTCCAACGTGCCAGCCAATTTTCTGGATGCAATTCTCCCTGAGGCAGGGCTGGCTGAGGGGTGGTTTAGGCTCTGTCAGACAAGCAAAATCTGGAGTCTGAACACCCAAGGTGGTTCTGCAGGTGACAGTCCGGGTCTGTACGCCCTCTCCACAGCTAGCTGAGCACTGCAAGAAGGGTCTTAATTGTGAGAGAGAATGCAGCTAGGTACTTCCGTGTCTCCTGGCTCTGGTCTCCACTTTCAAAATAGACTTCAGCATTGAAAAGTGTTTTTCAGCACCATGCCCCTCTTAAAATTGCCCTGCCATGATTCCTGGTATCCAGCCCATTCTGCACTCTGTGGCATAGTCCCACATTTGTGTATTTTTCCTGAATCTTTCAGGACAAACACACAGTCCTGCATCAGCTTCAGGAATTGTGCCACCATAATCTTATGCCACTCTGTCCCTTACATGGCAATGGGACCATTCCAGGCAATGCAATGTCTAAACACAACAATACAAAGGCTGCCAGATTTATGTTCAGTCCAGTAGTGCAAATTCCAGAGAAGGAATTTCAGCCCTGCACTGAAGACGTTCTGGCCAGCCTGCTGATGAGAGGTGTCACGGGGCAACTGCACGGGGGCCCCAGCACTTCAAAGAGAGCTCCCAGCACTCACCACTGCTGCAGTAGTGGTGATGGTGGCCAGAAACCTCCAGGCCCCTTTGAAATTTCATGGGGGGCATCACTCTACTTCTCTGTGTGGCTGCTGAGGGCTGCCCAGGGGGAAAGCTGGAGCAGGAAGCAGCGCCAGACTCTGAGCAGCAGCAACGGCTGACTGCCCTTGGCCCCACCCCTTCTACCCAAGTCTCTGTCACTTCTGGGATGTGGAGCTGGCCCCCATGACACACCTTGCCCCCCCCACCCCAGTGTACCAGACAGGACCTAACAGGTGTCCTCCATCTCTCCTTTCTAGGCTTTTAGGAGTCTTCCTCATTGGTAGGCCTGCATGCAAGTGGTTCACAGAGTGCCCCCTTACGGAGGCACACAGACCCAAGCGCCAAATATCCACATCACTACACCACAGGGGGCTGAACTCTGCCCAGATAAACAGCTAGGTGCAGTACCTTTGGAGATCAAGGCCCAAGGCAGGATTAGATCCTCTATCTGCACTAATCGAAATCTGTTCTAGCCCTACACGGAGAACCGGTCTCTAGCTGAAGATGTAGCAATTCATACTTCTAGCTTTGAAGGTCCCTGGTTCACTCCCTGGTGTGCTAGCTCAGACATGTACATTGCATTCAGTGGGCGAACTCACCTCTGACCAGGGCCCTGTGCTCCATGTTGCACACGGTCTTGTGTTGCAGGGCTGCGTGCTGCGGGGTGCCTCCGAAAAGGCCAGGCACTGGGCATCACCCACCACCCCTGGGGAGCCACCTTGTCCGTTATGTGACATGCAGTAAACTGAGCGAGTCTGGGTGCCTCCCCCACAGGTGGTCGAACAGGCTCCCCAGGCCCCAGTTTTCCAGCTGTAGGAAACAAAGCCATCATGGAGCCCATTGAACAAAGAGGTTGAGCAAGGAAGTTCCTGTATATAAGACTTGCACTGTATCAAAGCTGGTGCACAAAAGGTCCAAAGTTGACCCTGAAATTCCCAGCTCAGCCAAGCAGGGAAGGGTCTTTTTAATGTTGTGACGACAGCAGCAAGGAAGACACAGAAGACTGTTGCTGGGAACAAGGCCACATAGGTCGGGTTTTTTTTTTTTTGTCTCGTCTCCCACTCAAGAAAATTGCCAAGGTGCCCATTTGAGGTAGTCCATAATACCTGCATGTTGAGGAGGCATCCAGGAAAGTAAGAGATGCTGACACAGCTGAGTGTCTCTTAGATGACAAGCTTCGGAGAGGTAGCAGTGTTAGTATGATTCAGCAAAAACAAGGAAGCTTCATGCATCCGACGAAGTGGGCTCCAGCCCACCAACGCTTATGCCCAGATAAATGGGTTTGTCTTTAAGGTATCCCAGGGACTCCTTTCTCCATAATTAGGACCCTACCAAATTAGTGATCTGTTTTGGTCAATTTCATGGTCACAGGATTTTTAAAATACAACATGGTGTCATTTCAGCTATTTAAATTGGAAGTTTCACAGTGCGGAAAATGTAGGGTCCTGATCCATAAAGGAGTTTTGGGGAATAGAAGCTGCCTCCCAAGCCAGTTGTCTTGGGGAAAAAACGGTACCGCAACCACATTACTTGTGTGTTACTGTTGGTGGTGCAGCTGCCTTCAGGTGTGCGGGGCCAGATGCTGGCTGGCTGCCTGCCTGCCTAGCTCTGAAAGAAGCACTGCCCCACCAGCAGCAGCACAGAAGTAAGGGTGGCACGGCCTTACCATACCATACCATAGCCCTCCACTGTGCCAGACCCCTCTGCCACATACTGCCTCTCTCCTGGGTGAAGGAATCTGAGCGGGGAGTGGGAAGGATCCACTTCTAAAGCCAGCCCCTCCCAGTTGTTACTCTGCAGCACATCATCTTCTTGAGAGAGGATGGCTGCAGAGGCAGCTTCTGTGCCCCACCTAGATTCAGACACCAGGGACTGGAGCTGACCGAGCCAGAAATGGGCTGGGGGAGGAGCGCTCCAGCGTGTTTACCCCCTAGTCCTCAGCACCCAAACCTGGACAGGAAGCAGATGTCGCCACCCCAGCCAGGCTCTCCCAGCAGCCCCCAACCTACCATGCTGCAGCACAGCATCTCAGTGGCTGGAAAGGGCTGGGGCCTTCCACTCCCTGACATCTGGAGAAATCTCCCCAGCATCACTGAGACCAACCCTGCTCCTGCTTTCCACTCTGCGTCTTCCTGCTCCCTACTCCTTTCCCTCCTCTGCCCCCAGCACGCCTGCACACTGTGGTTGGGAGGCGTGTGGGAAGTTGGGGAGGAGCTGATCACAGAAGCCTGCCAGTGGTGGGTGGTGCTGGGGAGGGGGAAAGGGGAGTACTCCTGTAGTTGCTGAGCACCCACTATATTCTCCTATGGGTGCTCCAGCCCCAGCGAACCCCCAGAGCCCGCACCTGTCATTAGGCGCCACGCATCACCGTGGTCCAGAAAGTCATGGGGAACTTCCCACTGTCAGCTACATCCCATTTAACCCCGTGAGCTCCAGCTCAAACAGCTCCACTGATCTGTCAAGAGGGCAGATATTTCAGCCATCTCCTACCACTTTCCCCCTCTCCCTCACATCACCACCACCTTCATCTCAACCAGACAGAGTCTCCACCAGTTCAATCACATGCACACATGAGCCTGGACTGAAAATTATATACCCAGACTCAGGTATCCCCACTAGGTCTCTAGCTAAGACCACAGGCCATCCTCTTCACTAACTCCACCAAGGGTTGTGTCCCATTCGCCTACTGAGCAAGAGAAGGGACACAATAGAATCCCATAAAATGATGCCTTCCAGGTCAATCTATTTCCCAGTACAACGCCATAGGTCCTCTCAGCCAAGACGGAGCAGAGCCACGATCAACTCCTACACCTAGGACTGCAGATCAATCATAAACAACTCAGTCAACAGCAACGAAGGCAGCTGATAGATGTAATCTTAGTATGGACACCTGATCAGTCATTAGCCATCACTAGGATTGGAGGCACGAACACTGGAACAAGTATTTTTGTACCCTACACAAGTCTGTAACCAAACTGACAAGGGCCCAATAGATGGGAGACACAGACATACGAGGGGAGCCTCTCATTGCAATCTTTCCAATTATCTTACTCTAAGGAGGGAAAATTAAAAAAGTAAATTGCTCATATTGTTAACATTTGCTCATATTGCTAATGTGAAGCAATGGTTTCTGTTGCAAAGGGCAGATGCAAGTGTCCTTCAGAGCAGAGGACTACTTGCCTTCTTCAAAGGAGGGAGTGACAATTTCCACTCACACTGAACCCGGATTTTCTAAAATGACCTTTAGCAATCAGGAGGGACATGGAGCGAACTCCATGACTGTGGTTAAAAATTCACCCAGTGCCTCCAGTACCTCAACGAGTGCCACAGGATGAAATCTGAACAAAGATAACCTTGTATTTGCTCCCCACAAGATACCCCTCAGTGCTGCCATGAATGCAAATATCAGTCCAAAAATCTGCAAAACAACTAGAAATTCCCTCCCAACAGGAATCAGCAGCCAGGAACAGACTACCCCAATTAATCAGACTCCAACCACTCAAAACAAATTCCCTGACTAAAATTTCATAGAATCTGTGGTGGATTTAAAAAAACCCAATTCTTCTTTTTCCCTACAAAGCCACAGCAGCAGGTCTTTATAAAAAAAAAAAAGGAAGAATGTTCTTCAGATCACACACTGTCAACCTGTGGAACTCTTTGCCAGAGGATGTTGTGAAGGCCAAGATTATAACAGGGCTCAAAAGAAAAACTAGATGAGTTCCTGGAAAATAGGTCCATCAATGGCTATTAGCTAGGATGGGTAGGGATAGTGCCCCCTTAGCCTCTGTTTGCCAGAAGCTGGGAATGGATCACATGGGATGAATCACTTGATTACCTGCTCTGTTCATTCCCTTTGAAGCACCTGGCACTGGCAGGATGCAGAACTAACTGGACCTTTGATCTGAGCCAGTATGGCCATTCTAATGTTAAAATGTCTTCATGATTATTAGTCAAATTCACCCAGAGGCTTTTGCAACTGGCACTCAAAGCATCTTCTGCCTCATTCTTTCATCACAAGTCCTCCGTAAACAAAGGTTACCTGCGATATTGAAGCCATGAAAGAAGATTCCTATTGACAATAGCGGACAACATGGTAGTAAGCCTCACTCAGCCATTGCTAGGGAGGACTTAACTTCTTTATTTTTGCTTCTGGTGTCATAGGGAAGAGTCATGTCATCACAACAAACACTTCATTGAGGCCCTTTTCTGCCTGCACTGGAGCACATGCTGCTAGGCGAAGACCTTTGGAGTAAGCTCAAGTTTCCAACACAGGAAGCTTGGCATTCTGACTGGTTATTAAATAATCTGATTCATGGCATTTCTACCCCATTTCTTTTGCTTTCTGTGAGTTTAGCATCTTGACAAATTGAGCAAAATCTTCAAAAGCAGCTGCTTTGCCCATGAGAAACAACAATATTTATTTCATGATCAGAAACAGAAGGCTACAAAGAACTGTCCCTTCCACCAGAAGAGCAAATCATCAGTCAGGCTCACCGCTGTCTGAGCAAAGCTCCCCTTTCTCAAGTACACAGCACCCTCCACCATTATTTGTGGGAGATGAGAATCAAAAGCAAAGCACCATCCTAGATCATCACCAAAGATGAAAACACCCCATGGAGTTTAGCAAGCAACTAAATTTTCCAGACAGGAAGTGGACAGAGAATACCTGAAGCTCTGCTTTCTATAATCTCAATCTCCTTCTTGTTACCTCTTTGTTTGAGAGCTCCAGGCTCCGCTGTGACTCCACCCTCTCGGCAAATAGATGTACGATATCCTTTATACACAGAACAAAGGTTTTAAAGCAATATATAGAATTCTAGGGCTACAGGCTATTGTATAGGCAGAAATGTTCCCAGGTCTCTGGAACAGGGGCTCCGACAGGTCTCACACTGGATATGCAGGGAAGTGACACCAGGCTGTCTGAGGCATGCTTTGCATACCCACATTAGAGTCCTACAGTAGCCAACCCTATGTGCAATGGAAAGGCAAATGTGACAGCTCCATAAGAGTAAGAAATCCCCAAGTGAAGGGAACAACGAACGCTTAGTGAATCCTTCTCTTTCCTCCCACTCTGACTAGGATAACAACTCCAGCCACTCTGCCTAGGCAAAGTCAGAACCCCCTGTTTTCGGACATGGACTCAGGTCATGCATGTCCATTCCTCACAGCTTTCACCCTGGGGTGGCAGTGGAGGAAGCTGAAGGAAATCAGCACTCTCTTCCTGAGTCTCAAGATACTTCACAAAGGGGTTAAAGAATCCAGAGAGGGGGAGAAATCCTCACCGCTTTGTCAGGGGACAGGCCTGAAGACCACATGTCCGGTTACTGGCTGGCTTTGGTTTGTCCCTGCACATATAGTCTGGATAGGCTTCATTGTCTATGGTGCAAAACACCAGGCGTGATTGGTAGCCTAAAGGAGAGAAGGAAAATTATATTCTGGTCAGAGTGGCCTGTCTACAAAAGGGACTTAAATGCCATGATTTGGGGAACAGCACATTCCTCAGGCTGGTGAGGGAGTTAAACCAACTCTCTCCATGAGCTTTGCCCCCATAAATGGTCCATGGGTTAGCTCACTAGTCTGGTGTTTGAGACGTGAGTTCAACTCCCTGCTGCTAAACAGACTTCAACACCTTTGAGGTGCAGTGGGCGCTGTCCAGGGCACTCTGCTCGGTATCCTCTTATGGTTCCCTCATTTTAGCCCTTTGACCCCTCCCCACCCATCCCTGTTTTCTTTTTAGTTGTCCCCTTTATTCACCTGGGGACCCTGTTGTTCTAGTGGATCCTGCTCCTCCGGGGGGATCTTTTAGCTGTGGGTGGGCTGTGTCCGCCCACTCCCTCAGCTTCCAATAGGCTACACAGACTTTCTGTGCCTCAGCCCCCTAAATGTAAACATTTCTAGTGTTCTACGATTCTATACCATTACCCTGCCGAGGGGTATGCTGGAAGGATAAACACACAAATGATTGCGAGATGCTCAAATGCTATGGTGATAGACGCTCTCTAAGCATCTACCCTATAGTGCAGCTGGGCCTGCAGGAAGAATATGAGAGCCTGAAGAGGAGTTTTCCAAATCACAGGCTCCGCCCTGGGGCTAAGAGAATTTGAAGAACCAGGATTTTAATCCTGGCTCCTGAGGGGGGTGATCCACCTATAATTTATCCAGTAATTGTGTCTGTTGTCTGCAGCACGTGGACTTGCTACAGTAGCAGAGCTGTGGGCCTGCCCCCGAGCTTGGATCTAGGCCAGCATGAAATTGGATCAGCCCCTGACGAAAGGGGGCAAATCTGCATCCTTCTTCCAGGATTACAGCAGCAGGGGAACTGGTGCCACCTTCTACTTCCTTGAATTCACATGATGGGCAAAAAGAGGTAACAAGTCCCTGGGGCAGCCACCAGCAAAGAAGGGGAGAAAAGGCAGGCAGGAGCGTGGAATACCAGGAAACTGGTTTTCTGTGAGAATCCAAGACTGTGTTGAAGTGTACATGGTGTGACCACATGGGAACTCTGGCAGCCTCTCCACTGGATGGACACTCCATTGGGAAAGGCACTACTGCAACAGCCAATGCTCCTTAATCTCTCTTGGACACTCTCTCCTGGGGCTGCCGAAAGCCCTTCAGATGGCAGCATGCAGCTTCCTCCCTTTAGGTACACTGGGTACTGCCTGCCTCTAGCAACGGTGCCCCCACACTCTTTACCTCCACCACACTTTGAGCTGCAGTCACTCCAGGAGCCGTAGCTCCAGCTGTAGCCGGAGGCGTGGCCTCGCAAAGGCAGGTAGTATTCATAGTGCACTCCCCGATTTGGCTCCTGGCTGATGAGCTGCAAAGACAAGTGAGGAGGTGTAAGCTCCAGAAACAAAACCGCACTCTCTCCCCCCTAGCTCCTCTTCCCTCCCTTATCTCAGGGCCCAAGCAAGTCACATTCCCATTCCCTTGCCCTACTCCCCTCTATTCACTGGCCATGTATTTTCAGTGCTAGGTTTCCTTCTAATGCCCTCCCTCATTAAGCTTGGGGCATTCTTTCCAGTGAAGAGAGAACATGCATCTTCCTCTGAGCTGGCTGGCTGTGCTGCTCCTCTGTTAGGCAGTGGGGGGTATCCTGGGCTGGCTTTAAGCACAAGCACAATGAAATCTTGAATTAAGCGAGTCCCTTATTATTTTCTTGACTAGGAAGTGGAGACAGCTAGTCGCTGCCAGGTCTCCACCCACAGCCCCTCTAGCAACAGGGCCAGAACAGCCAGTGGCTCAATCGTTCCCCTTCTTCCACGTGAAAGCCCCAAAGGTTACAAGGCTGGCCCCAGGATACCCCTGCTTGCTGGGCTCAATACAAGTGTATCATCTCCCCTGTCATCTACTGACACTGCCTTGTAAAACCCAAGCATATCACCTCTGCAAAACGCCACGTCCAGCCCAAGGCCAACCACGGCTGCATGATGACATTAAGAGAACGTAAAACTGAGCCACTTGCCTCAATGACTAAGGGCTCTGTGGTGGGACCCCTGGAGTGAAGCAGCTCAGGTGCCAAGTCCCCTTCAAAGCCTCGATCGTAGTGCACAACCGTGCCAGCAACATGCAGGTCTCGGCTGAAGTCAATTGTCCAGTGCCCGTTCAGATAGTATTCCCCCAGCACATTCTTGATGGCTGGACAAAGCCGCGGGGCACAAGAGAGGAGGTGGGGGAGGGGAGAATGGTTTGCAAGAGCCACTGTTCATGTGACACGCTGACCCCGCCTATGGCACAGCTTTACGCTCTGCTTTTGATCTCACAGCATGTCAGCAACTCACAAAGCCCTCAGGTCAGCCACTTGAAACCCCATTTTCTCAAACAAGCACCATGCCCTTCCTGCGAACACTGACTCATTGCTGAGCTAACATGCCAATGTCCACCAGGCAGTGGCAAGCGGTGCATCAGACGTGGTAACTCACAGTAAACGAACACCTCTGTGTGTCCAATACCTTCTACATCGGAGGGAAAGTCTTGCGAGACTCCTTGGTGTTTGTTCTCAACAAATACCAAGTGAAATCAAGTCCCTGTAGGAAAGTGTTAATCTGCGATGACATTCTAGCCATACTGATAGTCCCTGCAGTTTTGCTCAGGCTCTCTGCTCTTCTGCACAGCAAGCCTTACTCACTGTATGGCGAGACTTCTGTCTGAGCACCCTAACTTCTCTGAGGGTGTTCAATAGCTGAGCTTGGCTTGAGAGCTAACCTTTGTGACCAGCTTCTCCCTCTCCATGCGTGCGTGCATGCGAGAGAGATCAAGCTTCTGCCCCAAACACCCCTGAACTCTAGTACGCTTGAAAGTCAGATCAGACGTGTGTGGCTTGAGTCCACCTCTAGTTTTCAGTAATGAGCTCACGACAATGTCTGTCTTACCCAAGAAGTTCCTGCTGGGCATAACTTCCTTAATTCGCAGGCTTGTGGCTCCCACAGGAATGATGAATATTTGATTGTAACCTGAAGGAAATGAAGAAAGTTGGTCCAAGTACAGACAGATAGTGATGGGGTATGCGGGGGGTGGGGGGCACCCGTGTGCATAGGAGCTGTACCCAGCTCCATTTGTAGCTGCATGGATGAGTTAGGAGTTAATGGGAAAGAGCTCAATCCAGCTGTTGCAGCTTCATTGATTTTAGGATGTCTGCACCCAGGTTTGTTTCACTCATGGAGTAGTCCACCCACTTCATAGCTACAACACAGCTGAAGAGCAGCATTATCAGAGCATTGCACCCTGAAAACCACGCAGCCAGGTGCCTGCTTGGGCTGCCATTAGAAACTCCAAGCTTCCAGATTTCTTCCTCTCCCACACACTTCAAAATGTATTAGATTGAAACTCAGCAAAGATTCACCCCAAGATAATCAGGGCTGAAGTAGGTCAGAGCCAGCCAGATGTGGGAAAGCCAGGTTCCAAGTCCTGGTCCCAGTTTTCTACTCCTTTTGGATGGGTGCGGGGTTTACTGCAGTCCTTGGGTAACCAGCTCCATTGACAGAGCACTGCCAGCAGGCGTGTTTGATGGACAGTTCAACGAAGCCTCTCTCTCCTCTAGGAGATCTGTGGCATCTATAAGAGACTAAGAGCTGGGGAAGATACAGGGGGAGTGGGAGAACCTTAGGGCTGCAGTGGGAACTAGAAGGGCCCCCTTCCCCGCCAGATAGAGGTGGTCAGTGTATTTTCTAGCTCTAGAATAGCAAAAAGCAGCCTGCAGTACAGGAGGTTCGGGTGAGCGCACAGGTTTAACAGGCTCCATAACAAAAGCAAGCGGGTAGCTACTACAGCTCCAGGCAAAGGGCCAGGACAAGTCTCAGCTTCCCTCTGTCCTTCTCCCCTCTTTGCCCTTTCAGAAAGCCCAGACTACTGTACCTTTGGGGAGGTTGAGCACATCAAAAGTGCCCTTCACTTCATAACAGGCCCTGCCATCCCCTCCGCACTGCAGGCACTTGTCTTCCTTCACAGCAGAATTGAGCATGTTGTCACAGCCAACAACCTGCCAGAGCACAACGGCATGGATGTGTTTAAATCAAAACCAGGGCATGGGGAGGGATGAAGGAAGAAAAGGCTGCCGTCTAGGCTGATCGCCAGGAGGAGGAGAAATTAGATAGCTCAAGGGTGCAGCAGAATGTGTGGACAATCAAGGGCTCATGATCAACTCTGCTGTCCCCCAAGAGTCCACAGGCATCTATGTCCATGCTCCCCATTCTTCCTTCAGTTCCCTCTAAAGCCCTATGAGTTTGCTGTGCTGTCAGGTAACAAGGGAATTGCTTGGGCAGGGCTGGATAGGATAAAAGGGGAATGGCCAGAGGGCTGACCTTCTTGTCATCTCCCATAGAAAAGGGCCGAGGTGGCAGGTTGACTTACTTGGCAGACTCCTTCCACACAGACATCCCGTTTGCCTGGCTCGCAGGGCGTCCCATCAGCCACTGCTCCCTTGTGCCTGTAGTAGAAGTTCTCCCCCTTAGGGATACAGTTTAACTCACATTTATTGGGAGCTGAAAGGGAAGAAACCAGCAGGCGTCACGTGACGTGGTTAATCCCTGACAAACACACTGCAACACAGAACCTGAAATATTGGATTAGGCTCTGAGGAGTGGTTGCTATTAATATTAATGAGTGGTCCTGCTTAATAAATTCCCATGTAGAATGAGGCTTTTCAGAGAGACAGAGCCAGTTAACACAGAACTCCTCCAGTAACTCAGCAACAAGCAAAGAGTGAAATTCTCCAGGTAAGTGTAAAGAAACCCCCTCAAGAACTCAGAGCTGGCTGGGTGAAGATGGAAGATGGCCCAGTGGTTAGATCAGGGAGCTGAGAGCCAGGATTTCTGACTTCCGTTCCTGCTGCCGGACCTGGCTCTCTGGGTATCCTTGACCAAATCATGTGCAGTAAGATTTTTCATAGCGTTTACTAACTTGAAGAGCTTTGTTTTGGGGGGTCTCCAACATGGGATACCCTTTGCCTGATTATGAAAGGGGTTGAAGATCTACTAGAGGTACGGATTTCAGTACCCCAAGGCAGATCTGGCCAGAGATCTTGTGCAATTGCTTGGGCAGATGATCCATTCCAACAGACAGCTATGACTGATCCAGAAGAGGACCCTCCGGATCAGACAAACATCTTGGTAGATAGGGGGGTCTCTGTCTGGAAAGAGTTGTTCTTTTAGGCAAAGCCAAAGACCTCCAAATCAAACGAGATTAAAACCTTGTATCTATCTATCTGTTACCTCCATAATAAGGCAGCCATTTATATCTCTTTCCTTGGAATTCTGTCCCATCAAACTCCGCACACTGCTCTGCTCGGAAGTCCCCGGAGCCATCAGGGCATCCCTGCGGAGGCAGAGAGGACCCAGTAGCACAGAGTTCTCAGAGCAAGGGTGGTGGTAAAGGAAAGGATCTTACTATGGGGGTGTTCCTCACAGTCTTCCCCACACACCAGCCACAACAAAGTCACTCCTAAATGCAGCTCAGACGTCACACACCACATTACGCTCTCCCCACATCAAGACACCTCCTTCTTATCTTAAAGCAGATGATTAGTGACCTGCTTCCCAGAGGGAAGGTCTTTAGACTGCTACCAAGCCATAGCCAGGAAAATCAGCAGCATGAGTGCTTCCCGATTCCAGTCCATGCTGTTGTCTGTAATAAACCAGGCCATCTCTTAGTCCCAGGAGTCACAACCAGAGCCCTAGACCTCTTCTCAGTTGGTCTTCCTGCTCTCTGGGCTCCGCATAGTCTCTCAGGTACAACCTTGACACTCCATATGTGACGTGAGTCTCCAAATGAGTGTTCCTTCTATTATCCAGAGCCCACAGTAGCAAGCAGGCACTGGGATTTTCAGAAAACCCAGGGCACTAATTCTACTAAAATCTATGTGCTGTGATCAGCCAGAACTGGTGTGTGCCCAGAATTTATTGCGCAAGGGCCCAAATTCTGGGGCCTAGTCACCTGTGGGGCTCCCCAAGCAAGTGTTCACCAGGGGTACCAGCACTGGTGCTACCAGGGAGAAGATATCACATGGGCACCGAGGAAGCTCAGCACATGGCTTCTGAGCAAAATTAAGTTCCTGCAAGAGAAGGGGGAGCCAGAAGAAGAGGCGCACAGGGGACGGTACCTGAATATTGCACAAGCGATAGTTTCGAGTTGGTCCAATACAGTTAGACCCACCATCTGTCCTGAAAGACAAGGAAGCAGCATGAAGTAGTTCTGAAGAGATAGCAATTCATCTCTATTGACAATTCTTCATTAATAATCTCCCAAGTAACGCTGAGAATTCATCAGCACTTGGCACACAGCACGACTCGTCCCAAGGAGCTAACGACCTAGGGTACGGCGCATCTTTCAGTGCATCCTCTACCTATGACGTGCTTATAAATGTAGGTAGGGGATACACTATGCATTGCCACAGGGTGGTTTTAAGTTTTCTGGAAGCAACATTTTTCCAGCAATTAGTAGGAGCAGTTTCTTTTATTCTTTGCCAGGCTTTTTATTAGCACACAGCTCTGTCTCTCTAACAGCACTTGTGTGGTCTGGCACGTCTACCTGGGGCTGAATAGGGCTAGCGGGTGGGCTGGAATGGACAGGACGTCAGTCTGCCTGCACACTTCAAACTGTAGTTATTTTACCTTCCTGCATCAATGGGGCCCATTAGCTGGAAGAACAAAATATGCCAAAAGGAAGGGAGGGTAATTGTTTTCCCTGGGTCTGTATCGGACTCTCTTCAAAATGGGAGGGAGCAGATCCAGTTCAACGTCTAACAAGTTAATATCCAGGGAGAAATTGGATTTGAAAAGGCCATCTGGTGTAACCAGAGGCAGACGGGGGGGGTGGGAGGAGCCATGACTAGTTGGGCCAGATTCTAAAGCAAAGGGAAGAGGCATGCGTGGGGGAAAAAAATTAATATTGCAGAATAATCAGAACTCTTATAAAAACTGGATTTAAAAAGGAGGTTGAGGAGTGGAAGGGAGGCTGCCTACTTCAGCTTGTGTTGTTTTCGGCTGTACCTATAGAAGGATTTTTTAGCCCATCGTTACCGACAGGGGCAGTCCTACATGGTCAGGGTGGTTTGACCGTGGTTACCACTTGCTGCATCCCTGCCCAGAGACCAGATGCCACAACATTAGCAGTACTTCAATAACAGCCACCTTATGGGTTCTGCAGGTAGACAGCACCTGTTTAGAATCATGGGTCTGAAACAGAGCTGGCTAGACAATAGAGTTGTCCTTCTGTGGGAAATGTCACTTATTTTTGGAGGGGGGAGGGGCAGGATTTGTCCAAACAAAAGATACAACATTCTTTCATGGGAAGGGATTTCCAGAACAGTTCCATTGAGGGAGAAACAAATGATCTCATCTAAGGGCCGAGGCTGTCAGAAGCCAAGAGTATCTGCTCCCTGACTTCTTGGCCCTTAGCCTCCCCACTACCTCTCTCTGGCAGCCAGGAAGAAGAGAAGCAGAGCAGCTCAGCTTTCCCACCAGAGAGGCAGCCAGGTGGTTGGGGCGGGGTGGTGTAGAACAGGAAGACTGAGCACAGAGGCAGTAGAAAGTCTGGACACAGCCTCTAGTAACCTGCCTGCTTTCTCTGGGGATGCACATGAAATTGATGAGTCCTTCTGGCAGACAGAGCCTGTTTCAATTCTCCTGATGGGCAATCAAAATATTTGGGAATTTCCCTCCTGTGGGAGGAGGAGGGTTTTAGACTTTTGTTTTTGTTTTTAAATCCAAATCTGGAACAAATGTGAATTTATTTTGCAGGAAGGGGATTTCCCCTTTCTGGCCAGATCACTTTCACACCCAGGAGTCCCATCAGGTGCTGCCTCTCCAAAGGAAGCTGTCATGGGGACATATCTTAGGCACAGTTAACATCCTGCCACCCAAATCATTCCAATGGAAAAAGTTTCCCACAAGCTTTGGTCTGAAAATCTCAGCACAGACACAGCTTTCAAGCCTGTGGAGAATGATGTACACAGCACTGTGCCTGTTTCCCCCACAGGGCAGAATACCACAACCCTGACCAGAAAGACACTGTTTGCCATCCCAAACTTACACCTGAAAGCACAACTTTTCTTGTCCAATTAACCTCAAACTTTCCAATGACGCCATTCTCCTCCAGCATGGACATTTCAGGCTGAAGAGAGCTCTGTTGTGAAAGTTAGAGGAAAACTCCCATCGTGTTTACAGTGAAAACTAAACCAAAACCTTCCTATGCAACAGAGTTCTTACTAGGACTCCATTGTATATTAGAGGGGGCCCCAAACTGTAATCTCAAGTAACCCCTGCTCACTCCTCCTTGTGTGCAGAGGGCAGTTTGGATTTGTTCCTCCCTTGGGTCTGAACCAGCCAGCATAATTTTAGCTGTGGCTAGGACTGAAAACTAGAAAGGGCTTATTTTCTGGATCCAGTGGGAACAGCTGGTTTCTGGAGATATTTGGGCTGATGTTTTGTCAGAGAAGCTTATGCAATTTTGGCTTAAACAAAACCAGATTTTAGCCCTGTTCAGCTTTGAAGCCACACTCCAAACCTTAAGGTCAGCTCCAAGGCTGGAATAAATAGGTGAAGCTCTGTTGAGGTTAATGGAGCTATGTTGATTTATACTTCCTGAGGATCTGGTCGTATTCTGTATCCAAACGCTACCTCCCAGATTCATCCTATTTATACACACTATAGTTCACTTCATCTAGATGAACTCTTTTAGGAGAGAGCTGCTTATCTGTGACGTTTTGTTTAAAAAAAAAAAACAAAAACAGATTTGCCATTATTTCTATATAGGAAATGGGAGAGGTCAAACTTCCTTTAGTAGGTGACTGACAGTTCATTTCACCACAAAACAGTGAAAAAAGTTACCCAAAACTACCTGTATTGGAGGGGTAGCCGTGTTAGTATGGATCTGTAACAGCAACGAAAGGTCCTGTGGCACCTTATAGACTAACAGAAAAGTTTTGAGCATGAGCTTTCGTGAGCACAGACTCACTTCATCAGATGCTGGTCTTGGGCATCTGAAGAAGTGAGTCTGTGCTCACGAAAGCTCATGCTCAAAACTCTTCTGTTAGTCTATAAGGTGCCACAGGACCCTTTGTTCCAAAACTACCTGGTGATGCCGTTCATGGGAGGAGAAAGAGCTCAGTGATATAACAAGAAAGCCCTCACCTTTGCGAGTAGCAGCTCCGTTGCTGAAAGCTGACGCCCCCGCCACAGCTCCGACTGCACTGGCTCCATTCTCCCCATCTGCCCCAGAAATCTGCCTGCCGCTTCGCCTTGCGGGCCTGTGAAAAAAGACACAGTTACCTGCTCCATAACTGGTGTTCTTCTAGATGTGTTGCTCACGTCTATTTTAAGTTGCGTGTGTGTTGCGCGTGCCCAGCTGCCAGAAAGGTTTTTGCCCTAGCCAGTAGTCATCAGGCCAGAACAGCACCCCTGGAGTGGTATCAGTATAGCAACCAATATGCGCACTGCCCAACCCGCCTCTTCTGCTCAGTTCCTTCTTGCTGGCTACTCTGACAGTGCGGAAGGTGGGAGGGTTTTGGAATGGACACGAGCAACACATCTCAAAGAACACCAGTTACAGAACAAGTAACCATCTTCTCTTCTTGGAGTGACTGCTCATGTGCATTCCAAACTGGGTGAATGCAACCAAAATGTCTAGGAGGCGGGGGGCAGAGCCCCAGAAGGAATGTAAGACAGCCCTGCCCCACCGCAGCGTTCTCCCTAGCATGCTGCGTCAGTGTGTAATGGACCATAAATGTATGAATTGAGGACCAGGTGGCCGCCCTGCAGATGTCCTGGATAGGAATGTGCTAAATACGCCACAGAAGACATGTGCGCTCCACTAGAGTGAGCCCAGACTGGGGGAGGGGGAACCCCTGGCAGCTTGCAGCATTCTTTAATGCAGGTCACTATCCAGGAGGAGATCGGCTGGAAGGAGACCGGGAGGCCCGACATTCTGTCTGCCACTGCCACAAACAGCTGCTGTGACTTCTTAAGGGTTTGGTCCTATCCATGTAGAAGGCTAAAGCCCTTTGAACATCCAAGGTATGTAAACTCTGTTCCCTAGGGGAGGCATGAGGTTTTGGGTAAAAAAAAACATCGAGATATCTTGATTGACATGGAAAGAGGAGACCACTTGTGGTAAGAATGCTGGAAGCGGGTCTCAGTCTGACCTTGTCCATGCGGGTCCACCATCAGTCCCTTCAACTCAGATACCCTCCTGGGCCAAGTATTGGCCACCAAAAAAACCCTTTTGTAACTTAAACAGCAGAGAACAGGAAGCAAGGGGTTCGAAGGAGGCCCCCATAAGTTTTGGCAACACCAGATTAAGAGCACACACAGCCAAGGGTCCACACCTGTGGTTTGATCTTCTCCAGGCCTTTCATAAATCTTTTAACCACCGGGTCTGAGAAAACTGAGGATATCCCAGGCCCGAGGTGAAAGGCTGAGATGGTTGCCAAATGCACCTTGATGGATGACAATGACAGACCTTCCCAATTTAAACACCACAGGTATCAAGGCCTGTAATGGGGACAGTCCCTTCTGAGATACCCAAACATAAAACCTCTTCCATTTGGTCACACAGGCCCCCCTCTTAGAAGGTTTCCCCAATATTCAACTATAATTCCCCTTACAGGGCCCAGGCACGAGAGCTCCCCGACCTTCAGTGATGGAGCTTCCAAGCTATGAGATGCAAGGATCAAAGACTGGGGTGCTGCAGTCACCCCTCCTCCTGAGTCAACATGTCTGGGCATAACGAAAGTGGCACTGGATTGCAGACCAACGGTTCCAGGAGGACTGAATACCAACACTCCTGGGCCCATAAGCATGCTCCATCTGACTGAATTTTGAGCAGGACCTTGGGGATGAGCAGAATCAGAGGGAAAGCGTATAGTAGTAGGCTGGTCCAGGGAACGCTGAACACATCTGCCCAGGGTTCCGGACTCTGGCATTTGCACTGAGGTGCAGCATTTTGTATTGAGGTGTGAGACAAATAGGTCCACTTGGGGATACCCCCACTTTTGGAAAATTGAGTGCAGTACGTCTGGGTGTAGTGACCACTCATGGCTCGTGAAGGACCTGCTGAGATGGTCCGTCAGCAAGTTGTAAGAGGTCTGCAGAAGGATCTGATGTTGAATGCAGAGCTCCCAGAGCCTTGTGACACAGGGGAGAGAAGCATGCACCCCGTTTGTGTATATAGTACATTGCTGTCATGTTGTCTGTGCTCATTGACATGCAACATCCTGCTAAACTGCCCTGAAACCTCCCATGCGAGTCTGACAGCTCTCAGCTCCCGAGCGCTTATGTGGCGCTGGAGGTCCGCTCTGTTCCACAGATCCCAAGTTCTATGTTCCCCCAAACGTACCCCCTAACCCAGGCCCGAGGCATCTGTTACAAAGTGGGGAGAGAGCTGCGGGGGGCTGAAGGGAACTCCCGTGCAAACTGTTCATGCATCTAGCCACCAGTGCAGGGTTGACAAAATATGCTGTGGCATCATTACCAACACATCTGTGTTGTCCCTGACAGGGCAGTACACCAAGGCAAACCACAGCTGAAGATGCTGCATCCAGAGCCTGGTGTCCTGGACTATGAATGTGCATGCCGCCATCTTACCCAGCAACCTCATGCAGCACCTGGCCATTGTCGTGGGGAACCTGATCGTATTGTGGATACGACACACCATGGCCTGAAACCTGCTAACTGGCAGGAGGGCCCTGGCACGCACCCCATCCAGGTGAGCCTCCACTAACTCCATTGTCTGAGTGGGAACCAAAACTGACCTTGCCTTGCTGACCAGGAGGCCCTGATTGATAAACTTTTGGCGGATAAGCTGAACATGTTAGTGCACTTGGTCCCAAAAGCAGCCCTTGACTAACCAATTGTCCAGGTACTGGAATAGCTGTACTTTGTGCCTGCATAGGAAGGCCACCCCCACTGTCATGCATTTGGTAAAGACCCTTGGGGCAGAGGACAGACCAAAAAGGAAAGCCTGTGAATAGATAATGACCCCAATCTGCTACAAACTGAAGAAACTTCCTGTGGGAAGGATAAGTTGCTATGTGAAAACATGCGACTTGAGAGTGGCAAACCAATCCCCCTGTTCCGGCATTGGAATGATGAGACCCAAGGATCTCATATGACCTTACCTTACCTTTCTTTGTGAACCTGTTGCGGTCTCATAAATCCAATGTGGGCCTTAGCCCCGCTTCTGACTTTAAAATTTGGAAATATTGGGAATAAAACCCCTGCCCCTGAAACTGGTGAGGGACCTGCACTCTAGCCCACCCCTACTAGTGCCAACAACATTGGGAGCAGCGATGCCACAAGCACCAATGAGGAAGCCTCTGACCTACAGAATGGATCATGCAGCTGTGCCGGTGGAGGTGTGCCCAGTGACGCCGATGGCACTGAGTGCAGCACCTGGGGGGCTCCTGGCTCCCTAGACAGGCATCCTACAAAGTACAGCCTGCCCCTGTATATTATGAAGCGCCTAAAGAGCCCAAAGGGCCACTGCATTACTCCTTTTACGGCTGGTGGTCACATGTCATCATCCAAGCCTTGGTTCCCATGCCTTTGATGGCTATGACACAGTGATCATGTGCTCCCATTCCGCACCAAGCTGGAGTAATAGGAGTCCAATTCCAACCCTGACTCTGATGCAGAAGACCATCGTGGCACCATAGTCTCCAGTGCCTGCACCGGCCCCGGCGGGCCGGCACCTGTGCCACTGCTGCCGAACAAGGTTTGTGAAATGGAGCTGCCGTCAGTGCCATAGGGTGTTGAAACTGCTCCAGCACCAGAAAAGACGATGCCAAATGATGGAGAAGGCTCCTGTGTGGCACCCTGGGTCAGTGTCAACACGATGGGCACCACTCACGGGCATACTTTCCTCCGGTGGCGACAGACCCAGCCTCATTATCTGTAGTAAGCCCTGCGCCACACTAAATGCCTCTGGCAATGAGGGCAGTCCGGGTGAACATGCATTCCTTCCCCATGATGGCATTGACGCATGCACCCCGTACTCTAGTCCGTCTCTGCTTCGCCACGCCACCCTGGGGACATCCCACCACTTTGTCCCCAAAGGGGATCGACCCCATCATGCTTCTTTTTCTTCCGAGGCACCGGGGACTGGTTCGTATGGTGCCTTGGGGCACTAGGCATCTGCGCCCGTTCACGGCACTGAGAGTCTCTGGATAGCGCCGACCCCAATGACAGCACCAGTGCACTCTGAACCAAACAGGATCCACAGATAGCCCTTCAGTGAGGACATGTCTGGGTGCAGGGCTACCTCCGCGAGCAGGACTAAGTCACTGTGCTCTATCTTTCAGGGTCCTGGGTTTAAAAGTTTTGCAGATGGAGCAACGATCTCCAAGTTGTCCCTCACCCGGACAGCTCAGGCAAGTCTGACATGGATCACTTTTGGGCCCCACTTGCTGGATCTAGAGCAGTTTGTAAAACCTGGAGAGCCAGGCATCGTAACTACTAAGCACTATGAACTATTTACAACTTATTGCAAACTATTTGCACTATAAACAAAGACAACCAGCTAATAACTAGAGAGAGAGAGAGCTCTAGCAGCTGACAACGCAGGGAGAAGGAACTGAGCAGGAGGCGGGGCCGGTGGTGCATATATTGGTCACCATATCGGAGCCACTCCAGGGGGCGCCGTTCCAACCCAATGGCTGCTGGCTTGGGCAAAAATCTTTCCGGCAACCGAGCATGCACCCGCACACACCCAGCTTGGAATGCACATGGTCAATCACTTGAAGAACCACCAAACGTTCAAGCAACCACAGTGAGACAGAACAAAAGCAGCAAAAACAAACCAAACAAGGGAAACAGCTACTCCATGTTGTACCAAGCAAAAGAGTCTGCATTCCCTCTCCCTAGTTAATGGGTAAGGAGATAGAAGACAAAGGGCAAGAACCAGGAAAGAAAACCCTTAAGTACTAGGAAAAAGCAAGTAGTGCTTTGCTACCATGTATGTAACCTCAAGCCCCTGTATCTATACTGCAATTTTACGGCCCCGAACACAGAGTTCTGCAAACTTGAGCGCTGATCTGGACCTGCCATGCCAGGCTCAGAGGTCTTTTATTGCAGCACAGACACACAGGCCAACTCTGCTCACCTTCAGTCTATTCAGCTGCCTCCTAGAAAGGTCCCTGGCTCCTTGAGGTGTTTAATCTCACTTTCCCTACACTCTGCAATACAGTGCTACATCCCAAACTAGGCAAAGAGATACACAGACATAGTTCCGTTGATCTGGGCTGGGCTGGCAATGGCTATCTGCTTCTGTCTCCAGGCCAGATTGTTTAGAGAAAGGTGTAAAACACCTACAATGTACCAGTCTGCAATATGATTCCAGGGGAAGACATTTTTCCCCCAAATCCTAACTATCACTATGCTCTGGAGGTATCAGCATTGACAGCTCTAACACTATCTGTATTCTAGATGTTGTAACTTAGGTAGGAATGTCAAGGGAATCCACGGAGGTAACAGACTAGAATAAGATATTGGTATTAAGTGAAACAGTATCTGTAACAGAACATTTCCCCAGAAGGGTACAAAATATTGTAGCTGGGGGCATAGGATGTGGAACTTGATGGGTGGGGAGAAAGAAAAAGGGTTGCAGGTATGCCAGGAGATTAACAACTAAGAGGTTAATGGCATGAAAGCAGGGTTAAAGACAGCGTCCCTTGGATGAGAGGGGAGTCCTGGAGCAGAAGTACATTCTGGATTTAGAACAGTAATTGAAAATAAGCTGTGTATCTAGGATTGAGAGTCTCTGCCCTTCGGGCTCTCTTTGCAAATTCTGTCACTGAGGGAAGCTAAGCACACTCCGTTGGCAGCAAGCCAATGTTGCTACCAAAATGACAATGGAGTGGAGATAGGCACAAAAACAGCAGTGGGTAATAATCAGACCAAGTATGTTTTGCCAGCGTTAGCCCCTGGCAGGCCACCCCTGCTGTATTTGCCTGTATTTGGAGGAGGTGCAGGTAAATACCTTTGAAGCTACCATTGGCCATGGATTGCCATTTCCAGCTAATGGGAGCTGCAGGAAGCAGCGTCCCAGTCCATTCTGCTTTCTGCAGCTCCCTTTGGATGGGAACAACAATCCGCAACCAATGGGAACTGCAAGCACCTGTACCTGGGAAGATGCAAGTAAACACTGTGGTGGTAGCCCACCAGGAGCTAAGCTTGGCAAACTGCCTCTTATTGCCCACCCCAGGCAACAGGTGTTGTATTTACAACCACGCCATCTCCTTTGCCCTTTAATTTTATAAATCTATCCAAAAAGCAAATCAGGTTTGGCAGTCTATGAGTCCAGAATGCCTACTGCTAATGCGTACAATCACTCTTCAGGGCTCAGAGCCTGGACTGCATCCAAGTTCTATTGGGTATAGATCAGGAGTGCCGCCAAGACGACAGTGTCTTTGGGAATAGATCCAGAGCTTCCCTAAGCATTCCTTGGTATTTGAAATATGAACATATGGAACAGTCACATCTTAGACTATTTACAGACATGCAAAAAAGAGCAACAAAAGGCTATTAAACGCCTACGTGCTGACTGCTACTGCAATGCGTGTATGATGAAGGCACGCGTGTCCTTGACGAAGCTCGCATGCCTCTGCCCCCAGACCCCTGCTGCACTGGCACTTCCAGGATGGGCTCCTGCTGAACAGCAAGTTGTTGCAGGCTGGTATCACAACATTGTCCGTTATGACCTCACGTGGTAATACAGTAGCTACTGGGTCTGGCTGCTGGGTGTTTCAGATCTGCAGTGTAACAGTTGGCCCACCGGTAGGTTGGCCTGGCCTTGTAAGCTATCAAATTAATCCTTCCCCAGAAAATGGGAATTTTAATTTTCACCAATAGTTCCCTGCTCAGATAGGAGTCCTTTACGTAACACCCGCAGCAGTCTCTCCTCTACAGAGCATGTCTCCCTTTGTTGATATAACAGCCACGAGAACCACCCTCCTATATTTCTGCAACTGCAGCCAAATCACTATCATGATCATCTTGCTGCAGCAGCTCTCTGAGTTCTTCCTGCCTATTCCCTGGGATGCTTTAGCATTTGTAAAGGTGCAATGGAAGGAATCCTTCCTTCTCCTTTCACTTGGCAGTCTTGTTCAGTTCATACAAGCTGAGCACAGCCCTCTCCAACCTCTTCCACTGCAAATCTACAATCCATCTCCTTTGAGATTAATCTTTTGGTGCAGACCATCTCTCCCATCCTAACTACATTCTGTCTAACTCAGCCAATTTGCTCTCTCTGAATTACTGGCACTTCCATGCACTTTTCCGTTTCTAATCAGTACCTCCCATGCTGATGCATCGGGCCCAAAGCTGATCTCTTAGTCACCACTCTGTCTCACTCATTTATGCTTTCCCCCGCTTTGCCAGAAATAACCTGCTGGATGTCTGGCTCTCCCTCCCACCTTGCTGTTTTAGCAATGGTCCCAGCTGCTGTGTTTTGGGCCTCAATGTTTTCAATTGATTATCCAGCCCTCCTAATCCTGTCTTCTGTACCGGTTTCAATCCATACACTCCTAAGTCCTCTGTCATATACACAGAGATGAACTGGTGCATGTTTCATTCTTTTTGCTCTGCAGCGTTTCTCCTCTCTACCAGTTGGCTGATTCAGAAGCAACGTTAATTTACCCTGGAAACAAAGGATCTTTCAGTCAGCAGAAAGAGGAAGAAAACATCTAGATCAAATCCCGAGGCTGGGCAGCTGAGAATCAGATAACCGGGAGGAGGATGGAAAGGCAGCAGCTGCCCTGAAGCCTTTCCTCAGCATATGGCCACACGATAAATATTCAAGCATCTCTGCTGTATAAGTATTGTTCTTTCTTCCCTGTACACAAAGTGACAGCCGCAGGGGTGCTTTGCAGTGAAGTTTATGGGCCTGCAGAGCCCAGGAGCCGCCTCTGACTCAACACTGCCACTTTTTGAGCTGTGGCTAAATGAAAAGCTCCCTCAACAAAAGAGCGCTTGCTGAGCAGTATTGCAATAGGGGAGTTCCCATTCTGAAATCACTGCTCTCAAGTATTCAAAACAATGCACTGGGCTTGTTGTGTGCACATGTACAGACATGCATCAGATATTTTATAGGTCTATTTATGACACAAAAATATCTTATAATGAGCTGTTTCTGGATGCCATTTATCCCGTTTTTGCCTCTCTTTGCTCTGCTCAGCCTCTGGTATGCTTTCATCTATTGTCAGCCACCATGACTAAACCCTCGTCCCTGCTGGGCCTTCAAGCAGAATCCACAAAGTTCATTATTATTATACTACCAGCTCCACTTTTCTGCCTTCAGCAACATGCAGCCAACGAGTTCTCTAATGTTCATTTTAGCATGTCAGAGAAAGCAGCACAGGGTACAGAAATGCCTCATCTGACATACACAAGCCATCAGAAACACAAGCTCTGGTTAGCTCGTGGAATGGTTAAGAGAGTAGAATGATATATGTCCCCTTGTGAACTCTCCCCTCTGCTTGGATATCTTGTACTCCAGGGCAGAGAGGATTTTAAAGAGTAAGACTATTTAAGAGAGCAGGATATTGGGGTGATGTGCTCTCAGTGGTCCGCGTGGCAGAGGTAAGCCTGCTGCTGTGCTCCAGCATCTGTATTCAGCACAGACTACCCATTGCTTTGGGACCCCAGCAGCTCAAGGCAGCCACGCATTAGCGGTTTAGTAACAGAGAGATAGCCGTGCTAGTCTATATACTATCAAAACAAAAAAGCAGTCCAGTAGCACTTTAAAGACTAACAAAATAATTTATTAGGTGCTGAGCTTTCATGGGACAGACCCACTTCTTCAGACCATAGCCATACCAGAACAGACTCACTATTTAAGGCACAGAGAACCAAAAATAGTAATCAAGGTTGACAAATCAGAAAATTATCATCAAGGTGAGCAAATCAGAGAGCAAAGGGGCGGGGGGCAGAGACAAGAATTAGATAAAGCCAACTATACAAAAGCGCCCCTATAAAGAGATAGAAAATTCCCATCCTGATTCAAGCTATGTGTTAATGTATCAAATCTGAATATAAAACAGAGTTCAGCAGCCCCTCTTTCCAAAGTAGCGTGAAAATTCCCCTTCAGTAAGACGCAGACCTTCAGGTCATTAACAGAACGGCCCACTCCATTAAAATGCTGGCTGACTGGTTTGTGGACTAGGAGTGTTTTTAGGTCTGTTCTGTGCCCATTAATTCTTTGTCTAAGAGAGTCTGAAGTCTGTCCAATATACAAAGCATCTGGGCATTGTTGGCTGATTTGCTCACCTTGATAATATTTTCCTGATTTGTCAACCTTGATTACTACTTTTGGTTCTCTGTGCCTTAAATATCGAGTCTGGTCTGGTATGGCTATGTTCTGAAGAAGTGGGTCTGTCCCACGAAAACTCATCACCTAATAAATTATTTTGTTAGTCTTTAACGTGCTACTTGACTGCTTTTTTGTTTTGATTAGCAGTTTAGTATGTTTTGATATTGTAGGAGGCAAAAGCCATTCTTGCTTATGGGCCCTAATGGACTAGCACTGCTGCTCTGAACCAGCTGGAGTTTTTTAAGGTTGGGGTCCCATATTCCCTGGGTTAGGGTGCTGCAGACCTGATTGGTGGTGTTTTCTGCTTCTAAAAACAACTGCATCCAGAATAGCCAGTCAGCAGCAGTGTTCCCTTTAAACTGTGTGCTTGTGCAGCCCCTCAGAAGAAAGTCAAACGCCACCCAGCTGATTAGCAGACCACCCCCAGCTAGGTTTTGTGTTTCTAGTGGTGGTTCATGTTCGCACATGAAAACATTGGCTAGTAGCGTAAAAGTGATGCTTGCAGCTCCCAGGGGATACCAGTATACACCCTGCCGCCAAGCAAGTCCCACATACGCCATGGTCTAAGGAGCTCAAGAACAGAATTTGTAGCATAAGGTACTGTGGGGAGAAGGTCTGAAACCCAAGTGGGAGGTCTAGAGAATGTTGGCTGTACCTGTGTGGTGTTGGAGAAGGCACACTCAGGATTTCTCAGCTGCTTAGGGAGATGAGACACCAACAAGAGAAGGCTGTGCATTTCAGACAGGCAAGGTGAATGAGGTAATTTTATTGGCCCAATTCATGCTGGCGAGAGGGGCAAACTTCTGAACCATACAGAACTCTGCTCTGAAAACCGTCACAGAAAGCTTGACTCTTACCAAGAGATGTTGGTTCAATAAAGATACTACCTCACTCACCTTGCTTCTTTAATACCCTGGGACTGATATGGCTACAACTATACTGCATATTGCAAAAAAGTAACAGCTCTGGTGAGGACCAGGCATAAAATACCTACTGGAGACCCAATGGTTTTTATAGCTATAGCATCACTTTATGGCTATGAAGTTACTTGCATCATCAACCACTGTGGGCTCAGTACCTGTTAGTGAAGGAGGCATCAGACACCAATGTCCTTCCACCTTTCCCTGGGCAGTGCAGAGAGGCTCACTTTCTGTAGACTAGTTTCTGCGCGTTAGGGCAATCATTCTGTAGTTCTTTCATTCTACTGTGCTTCCTTTCTTGTATATTGTCACTAACATGGATCTTGTCCATTCCTTGTGTGTGTTCCCTTTTTTTCCATACTATGTTACATAACGGAAATATTTCCTGAATCATAATTTGCCATATTTGATCATCTCTCCCATGATCTTATTTCCAGGGCTTGTTGTTCTTTAGTCATTTCACTGCTCTTTCTACCTCCTCCTTTCAAATATCGGTCTCACTCTTGATGTTCAGTGGAGATCTCTCTTTCAGTTCTTCAATCAGTCCCTCAGACATTTGGGTCCAACTGTGCTTTGCACAGATCGGTGCAATATCTTGTTCATCACTGCACAACCTTCTCCTTGTTCACAAGCACCTCATTGTTTTCTTCTTTGATTGCCATCTACTTTGGCTACCACTTCCTATTAATATTCCTAATCATTTTACACACCTCCCTGGTCTTGCACTCCCTGTAATACCTCTCTCTATCTTCACTCTTCTCCTTTAATAATTTCACCTAATCCTTTCTGGCCGCTTTCCTTACCTTGTTGCTTTTCACTCTGTACTGCTGCTCCTCCCTCTTGGAAACATTCCTTCTGATCTTCAATGCTCTCTTCTAGTGGACCAACTTCAGTCTCTCCTGAGTAATCCACTTCTTATGGATCTTCTCTTCCTCCAGGACAGTCTGCTCAATTGCCTCTTATATCACCAGGGCTATCCCTTTGATTCTCTTACCTAGGTCCTTCTCTGTGCCTGCATTCCTAGTCATCTCTTCGAGTGCTACTCTGTACGCATTCCCTATTTCTTCCTTGTCTAGCTTTGCTATATTTCTTCTTTCTTAAACTGTGTCTTGTACGCTCGAGTTTCATCTTCATGTCTGCAATCACTAGACTGTGGTCCAAGTCTATATCTGCTCCTTGGGTAATGTCAGTACTGCAGTGCTGAACTTTCCATCCTCTTCTTATCGAAATCATATCCATCATGTTCTTGGATGTCCCATCACTCGATCACCACGTCCACTTCCTACAGTCCTTTTATTGGAATCTTGTGTTGTAGACCACCATCTCATGCTCCATAGCAAACGCCAGTAGTTTCTCGCCTCATTCATAGCTTCTTCCCTTGTTTGTTTTTCTCTCCATACCTTCCTGACTCTCTCCCAACCTTTGGAAGGCAAAGGTCAGAATAGATAATATCCAATGATCAATACATCTCTCCGCTATCTCCTCCAACATCTTTGCCAAGTCTTTACAGAATAGCTTGATCTCTTCCTCTATACTGTCCGATGTGGGTGCATACACCTGAATGACCAAGATGTAGAATGCTTTTGCTTCGAATCTCATACCATCATTCTTGCACTCACTTGTTTGTACCCTAACAATGCTCCTCTAGCTCTATTGCTAACAAGGAATCCAATTCCTGCCTCATTCATCGTTTTGTTCCCTGACCAAATGACTTCACAACCACACATCTCTCTTGATGCCATCCAATGCATCTCCACCAGTCCAAATATATCACATCGGTATTTCTACACCTCTTAGAATCAGCTCTAAATTTCCACGTGCCCATAGTGTTTATACGTTCCAATTGATAGTTCCAGTTTTCTTTTGGCAGACAACTTATCGACCCAACCTCAATTGCTCGATAGGTGCCATGGACCTCGTTTATAATGGCGACGTCCGAGCCAGCATTTTTTTTTAATCAGTTAGTCGTACTGGCATCGGATTTCATTCACGCTGCTGTTTCATGATCAGCACATTGTCACTCACCTGATCAACACTTCTCTTTTATGCAGGCTTGGAACAGGCAAGAAACCCCTAGAGGCTTTATAGCAGAGTTGTACTTACATCCCCAAATCCTATTTTTCAGCATGTAAGGGCCAGTCCATGTCACTAGAAAGACTTTCATTGGCTTCAAAGAACTTTGACCATTTAGTAGTTTCCCAAAGAACTGCACTGGGCACTATATTTAATCGGGCCTATCCTTCACTAAGTTGACAATTTTAGAACATTCCATTTTGGAAACACTGCAAAAAATGTTACCTGACTCTCAGTTAGAACTAATGAGGCTTACTGAACCCAATAAGCCAAATTTTTAGGCTTTATGTAGATCTGATACACACCTGGCTTTTTTGTTTGGGAATAAGCTTACGTGCACAAACAAGGAGGTGGTGAAAAGTCCTCCCATGTTGGAGGACTGGCTACAAGAGTCTGCACAGCATTACATGCTGGAAGAGAAGTTACAGCTATCAACTTCAGTGATAAAAGACAAACAAACATCAGTATTCACTGTGAGCTGTGAACTTGTGTAGCTGTTCAGGAGAGATTCAAATGCCACCCAGCTGATTTACAGAGTGCTCACAGTAGGTTTTTTGTTTCTATTAGTGGTGTGCCTTCGCACATGCTTCAGTTCACATTAAAATGGATGGAAAAAAATCCACGTATGGATGAAAAAGATTAGTGGGAACATTGATTCACGAGGACTTGGTTCCCTATGTCTTATTATCCAATCAACAGAAAAATCCGTGTCATAAAGATAGTCATACCCAGAGACTGCCTCAGTCATATCCCGTTTGAGCTGACAGTACTTTGTATTTCTTACATAACATTCCATGCTTTTGTTTGCTAAGCTTATTAATGGGATCAAGTTTAAACAAAGACAAATGTTTCCATTTGGCCATTGTTGAGATATGTGACTGTGGGTTTGAGGGGTGAACAGTTATTTCAACACACACAAAAATGTTCTGATCCTTCTGTGTTGATTTCAAAGTGTTTCATAATGGATTCACTGTGACAGTCCATTCTTGCTATGTACAGAGTTCTGAGCAAAGAATGCGACTTATGTTTGAATAATAAGTTGCTGAGAAACAAAGTTATCATCAATGAGGAAACTGGTTTAAATGGAATTGGACCATGACTTCCTCTACACATTGAAAAAATCTTAGCATCTTTGGCACATTACAATCCTTTAAGTAACAATGACCTGCATGTCATTTTCCTGAGTGACCGAAGGCCCAATTCTATAAGATACTAGTCCCTCAACTCCCATAGATTTGAAGGGGCACTGAGGGTGTTCTGAATCTCACAGGCCTATCTTGTAAGAACATGACACGTGCAGTTACATGGGTATATGCAGATGGATTGATTTGGAATATATAGCTCACTACACGAATAGCCTAAACAAAACAAATAAATGAATGTCCCATAACTGCTATTGGCTGAGAACTCTGGCCAATGGGAGCTGTGGAGGTGGCACCGGCAGATGGAGCAGTGTGCACAGTCAACTAGCAGCAGTGGGGGACTGCTGACAGTGGTAAGAGCTGACTGAAGCCTGAACTCCTGAACACGCCCCGCCCACCACACCACACCACACACATACACCCCAACCTCCTGCCCCGGCCTTGATTCCCCTTCCACCCTCCAAAACCCTCGATCCCAGACTACAGTTCCCTCCTGTATTCCAAACCGCTCAGCCCCAGCCTCACACCAGAGCACACAGCTAGAACCCTCACTCCCAGTCTTGCTCCAACTCCCTGCCCCAGCCCTGATCCTCTCCCACACACCAAACCCTTCAACCCCAGCCTAGAGCCCCCATACGCCCCAAATCCTTCATCCCCATCCCACACCCTTAGCTGAAGCCCTCATCCCCCACCCCAGTGAAAAAGAGTGAGTAGGTAGAGCAAGCAATGGGAGGGAAATGTTAGGGGCAGGGCCTCAGGGAGGTGTGGTCAGGGCTTCGAGCAACGGCGATCTATTTTGTGCCATTAGAAAGATGGCAACTCCAGACTCAAGCAATCTTTTCCAGTAATACTGTCTTAAAACTCCTGTTTTTTCCTTGCCTTGGAGATGCAACAGGTTCGTCAAGAGCTTTAAAAAAAAAAAAGTCTAAAATGATGCTAAGGGTCACTATTATAAATAATACAAAAAGTCTTCAAAAACGTGTTCAAACAAAACAGGAACTAGAACAAGGTTGAGTGAACAAGGGGATGACAGCAGGGTATGAAACACTAAATAGCATGGAAATAGTGAGCGCCACGTCAAAAGATCATCACATCAACCCAGGAGCCAGCAACCCCGTGGCACGTGAGCCAATTTTCATCAGCATGAAAGGCAAGAGCGCCGCTCTGCCCTTCCTCCCCTGTGCAGCTGGGAGCTTGCTCAAAGCTGTGCTGCCTGTAGACTAACAAGAAACTAGCTATTACTACTGACCACCACCTAAAAAACGTAGGTGCAGAACTTCATTGCTTTATTAATGAAGCTGTTGTAAGTAGGATCATTAGTGACTTTAAAAAGTATCATCAGCACTCAGGCTGTACAGAGAGGTCAAAAGGCCAAATTTCAGCAGTCTGCTTCAGAAAGGTAGCTGACCCCTGCATTAACCTATACATGTGAGCATAAATGTAGAGATACCAGTGGAACGCAGGAATCTCCAGATTAACATACTCTGGGCAGGATTTTCAACCAGACCTCTAAAACAGCCTCCTGTTGCAATTCAGAGTCAGGGCAACCAAGAACAGACAGATGTCTAATTACCTGAATGGCCAGATTGTGAACTGCTTAGTATGACAATCAGTTACACACTGGAATAGCCTGACTGCAGCTACATCTACCTTACAGATAAATTCAAATTAAAATCAATTTTATAATGCATTTTTTTAAACCAATGTTGAGTATCCTCACTTCCCACAGGCTCCCAACAAATTCAACATACTACTTCCACACTGAAATCACACATCGACTGTTGCAGCAGTGCATTGTGGGAACCTATCCCACAGTTCCCTCAGCTCCGCATTCTGAGCCAGGTACAGCAACACTGTCAGGTCCTGCTAGTACAGTAAACCCTCCAGTTAACGGACTAATGGGGGAAAGGGTTGTCCATTCTTCCCGATAGTCCATTAAACGAAAGGGTTTATGCCCCCTCCCCGCAGGCTCTCCCAGCCCCACCCCAACTTCCTCCCTAAAAATATCCTCATAAAAAATCACCCACCCAAAAATCACACCCAAAAATGCTTCCCCTGCAAAAATAATCCTCTCCAAAAACTCCAAAATCCCTGCCACTCACGGGCTCCAGTGGAAGAGCCGTTGCAGCCCGCCGGCTGGCTGGGGGCACCTGGTCACAGGTGGCCAAGGGCGCCTGTTGGGTGGGTGTCTGGCCCTGTGTGGCAGGAGCTGCCTGGCCCTGTGCAGAAGGAGTGCAGCAACCCTGGTCAGTTTCCCAGCTCCCACTAGTAACGGGGAGCTGGGAGCCAGGTGCAGTGCATAGCTTTGCGGGATACATAAGGGACACTTTTGAAGGCTAATATAGTCAAATGAAAGGCATGGCACTTCCACACTAGCCTTTATGCAACATTTTAAATGTGAGACTGACACTATACCCATCCATTAATATTGACATTTTATCACTGACATTAGGGCAGACTAAAAATCAAGCTAATGACATTTATAGTGAAGACAGTGACATTTTAATGTCAAGCTAACTCCTTTAAATTTAATTTTATCTCATAGTATAGATGCAGCCTCAATTCAATGGGAGTGCTTTGATGAAAAATTGCCACTAGCCTGGGTAAGAGATTTGTTAGCTGGTCCAGAAGGGATTGTGGGTGCAACACATGCAGGACACAGTTATTTATAGGCACAAAATTACACTTGCAAAAAATGGAAACCAGGACAAGGCCTGGCTGAAGATCACACTCATTACATGCCAAACAAGTCTTAGCGTGATAATTAAAAATGTGCATAACCCAGAGGGAAGGATTACTCATGTACAAGGCAGAGAGGGACTTCCATCTGCAGCCTTGTCTCCTGCAGCACAGAGCCATGTGCAGCACCAGTAATGAAAGGTGTATGCTCGACAGAGCTTGGGCAGTTTTCCTGCCGTGTTCTCATCCTGCTCAGTTGCACAGATTTAAAATGCCTCAAGCCTAGCCTCCATCATCACTGCCACTGGTCCCAACTTTCCCAGAACAGAAGCAGATTTAGGCCTCATCTATACTGAGGCCTTTGTGTTGCCCAAGCATCCTGCCTTGTCAGACACCTAAGTGCAAGCTCTAGGGGGCAGAGACTATTGTCTCTGTTACATGTCTGTACAGCATCTCACACAATGATCCCTCATCCTGCCCCTAGGCACTACAGACATACAAAGAACTACAGAAGAGATGTTGACACCTGGGCTCATTTCCTCCACTTGTGCTGGGAAGAAGGAGGAAGAGATCCTGTTGGTTCTGCCTCCATGCCAGCAGATTCTGTCTGGCAAGCAGGTGCTGCTGGAGATGGAACAAGAGAGAGAGAGAGAGACTCACAGCAGCCAGGAGTTCTTCCTAAGCACCGCCTGTTGCAGACAGCAGCTAAATCTGCAGGTCACTCTGGCCATGAATCTCAGACATCCTGACAATATTCTCAGTGGTCTGCTATGCTAGCACCTTTCCACTCTTATCTGCTGCGTTCCCTGGTCTGACAGTTCCCCTCCTCCTGCCAGTGTTTCCTGTAAGCTGACAGCTTGGGTGGCCACCCAGGAGAGAGTCAAATATTGCTTAGCCGATTAGCAGAGCATCCACAGCTTACAGCGTATGTTTTTACTCGTGGTGCACATAAAAATTTATTCCACACATAGATGGAAAAAGGGACCATTGTCTCCCCCACTCAATGACACTGGGGAATGTCAGAAGCCACCTGACCACACTTTTTGTAGAAAGCTGTATAGACTTACATGGGCACACCTTCAATTTTGGAGCGCACTGCGCCCCATCCTACTCTCAGTCATGTCAGTGCTCAGACTCTCACTGACTTCAGTGGGAGCAGATTCAGATCCATTATGTGATTCAATAACCTCCACTTGCTGTTCCCAGGCCTGACATGGCTGGATTTTCCACAATTTTCACAGCTACTAAAAAAAGAGGTGTACAATCACCATGCCCGCATACTTCTTTCTGGAACACATCCTCCTTATGGGCTTCCCATGCTGCTAATCCATTAAAGCACAAGAGGTTTGCTGTCAGCTGCTCACCTGTCCACGTACCCATTCAGCAGAGGAATAATCACAATCAGCCAATGATACTGTGGGAGCAGGGCATGTGGATTCTTTTTCAGGAAGTGGTAGGGGTGGCAGGGGAATTAATTTAATCTATTTTATTGTCTATGGAAGAATTAAAAGCAAATATAGCACAGACAGGCACAGCACAAGCCTCTCACAGTTCTACCACAGCCTCTCCAAATGAGCTGCACCACACTTATTATTTAATCCCCTAGACAGCTCTGGCAATGGATCTCTTCACCAACTTCACACCTCAAGGTGGTCAAATCTTAGCTCATTTCCTGCACAGCTCTGTAAATAGAGCCCTGCATGGATACAAAAATAAGCTGTGGATATCCACACCCATGGATGCAGGTGGATGTAAAGCAGATATCCATGGATTTGCCTGGCTCTATCTGTAAGTTCCTATCAAGCCGACCTGCCAATGCCTCTGGTATTCCAGCTCTGGGTCCACTTTTTTTCGGTCCTTCCCTGCAACAACCTTGCTTTTCCAATACTGCATTTATTCTGAGCAAAGACTGGGCAGTATATGGATATGTTGGATTTTGAGACTAGGTAGACACACAAATGTGTCATTTATGACGTATGTGAAGCAGAACATTAGATTTCAAGTAGTAAAATACTATTATTAAATTATATAGCAGCAAAAGTATATTTTGGGGAGTTACCTGCAGGTTTTCTGGGAAGCTAAACCAGGAAATGAATTAGAACCCCTCTACACCTAGTCTCTAGCTGGCACATAAGGTAACTAACATTCCATCCTTCTGGCACCTAGCAGGGAACATTTTACAACTGGGCTCTTTTAGAATAAGAAAAGCCAAGTGTCAGCTGGTACGGAACAGACTTCTGACCTGGAGCGTCTGTAGAAGAAAGAATGTTAACAGTAACCTGACATTAGCCGTTTTAGGACCCATTGGAAGAGATGTGCTTGACAATAGTGATCACAGCTGTTTATTCAGATGCATTTCATCAAGGGCCCTGGTTTGTCACTCAACCCTTGACAGAACACTGTGCATCCGTAAAATGCAAAATGACAGTTGCCTGTACTCCGATTCACCAGAAAAACTTCTGTCTGTATCTCTAAGCAAAAAGCTGTGAAGCCCAAAAAGGCACAATGAAGCCCACACCTAACGGTAAGTTCCCCCCCCACCCCATGCTGCCATGTCACTAGAGAGTTCTCTAAGCACCTTTTGTTGTACCATTGACTTCAGAGCTCCAGTAAACCTTGCCAGAGTAATAAGGTGAATCACCTTTATACAGTAAAGCAGTCTCCTATTCTACATGTAACTTGTTCGCCAATAAACACAAAACAACTGTTCCTGCCTCAGAAGCAGGGCTGCTCTGGGATTAGCAACTCCTACATCAGAAGACGTAACAGCTTCAACGCTTTGAAGATGCCTTTCATTACAGAAAAGCTGTCCCTCTGGCAAAATGTTTAAGTGTACCTTCCAAGTCAATTATTTTAAAGTCATCGATGGTCTCTGACACTTCAGGAATCACAAATGGGAGAAAGATATTTATAGTGCCATCTGAGGCAGATCAAGCATGAAAATCCCTTTGCGTATGAGGGGTTATGGCTTTGATCTGGTATGGAAAGAACTAGTAATGACCCATTTGAATGTGATGGTGCTTCCTCTCAGCTCTTAAACAGCATCTCCTCATACCTCCTTAGCAGGGCTGTTCAAACATTCAATATCAGAGAGGTAACCGTGTTAGTCTGTAGCTTCAAGAACAAAAAAAAGTCTTTTGGCACCTTATAAACTAACATATTTTGGAGCATAAGCTTTCGTGGGAAACACCTGCACATGTACTAATATAATATATGCCATCATGTGCCAGCAATGCCCCACTGCAATTTACATTGGCCAAACTGGACAGTCTCTCCGTAAAAGAATAAAATGGACATAAATCACACATCAGGAACAGTAATATACAGAAGCCTGTGGGAGAACATTTCAATCTCCCTGGACACTCAGTGGCAGATTTAAGGGTGAGAGTTCTGAAACAAAAAAATTTCAGAAATCAAATGGAGAGAGAAATCTTTGAGCTGCAATTTATTTGCAAGTTTGACTCCATTAACCGTGGATTAAACAGAGACTGGGAGTGGCTTGCAGTTTACAAAGACAGTTTCTCTGCTTTGGGTTTTGATAGCTCCCCATTAGATGCTGACAATGGCTCACGTCCCCCGTCTGATCTGACTTGTTTTTAACTCTGTTGGTAAGTACAGTTGATACTGGGCCATTTCCACCCTGCTGAATAGATCTTGTCAGCTCTGGCCCTCCCTCTTTACTGGGATCCCACTCTTTAAATACCCCTCTGAAACCACCCCACCACTCACGCATCTGATGAAGCAGGTCTTTGCCCACGAAAGCTTATGCTCCAAACATTCAGTGTAGCTCTCACACAACAGAGGCACTTCAGGACAGCTGTTAAGATTCCCCTCCCCTACAGATGCACCACCATTTGCATCCATTCCACATTCTTTCAGAAATTTCTGACTTTAGGGCATAGCATCCAATACCAGAGATGAGATGGCCAAAAACCATCTCCCAGAGGTTTACTCACATCATGGCGGCACAGGACAACGTGGTGCATTGCTCACATAGGACGAGCTTTTTCAGCCCCGTGTGCTGGTTCTGAGCCAATTGTGTGAGCATCTAGCAAAAAGAAGTTGTGTAGCTTACCCAAGTAGCTTCTGCGCCTTCTAATGCCATGACTAGTACGTGCGTGTACCACTATCCTCTACAGCAGCATTTCTGAAACTATGTTCCGTTGAACCCTGGTGTTCAATGACCTTGCAGGTATCCTGTGAGCACCTGACACTTTCTTGATCATACTGGTAGTATCTATTTTTGTTATTAAAACCCGCTATGATGTTACTTCTTCGTTGCTATGATACCTGATTAAATTACTTTGTTTTGTTTTGCTGTATGTTGCTTTTTTTGGTCTGACAGGTTTTTTGAACAAAATGTTTGTAGGTGTTCTGCACAGAAAATTATTATTGTTTGGTGTTCCATGGTCTAAAACTGTTCAAGAAACACTGCTCTGCTGAATACTAGAAAGTCTGACTTGAGTAACTGTGATCTAGTTCTGGCCTATGGACTGGAAGTGCGGAGCACACAATCTCTGCGACAAAGGAAAATCTGTCAAGTACCTCAAAAGGACAGAGCCTGTCGTCCTGGAGCAGGAGGCTGAGAGTTCTAACCTAGACCTAATGGCTGACGTCAGTAGGCAACAAACCTCGTGATTGTTTAGTTTCATGTAGCTACAGAATCACTATCAGTGACTTACTATACAACTGCCAGTATAGACTTTCTAACATATACAACTCAGCATGTGTAGTGACTGGGTCCATGACCTTGGTTGAGACATGTAGGATGGCTATATCAAGTGTATGTCAGACAAACATTAAAAATCTTCAAGCGGATGTATGGCAGATTGACTGTATCCTAACATTTTTCAAGCAGGACACCCATTAACTCAAGTTGTCTACAAACGGTTTGGCTACCAAAGTTGAAATCCTTTACCCCAAGTTTCATGCTCTCTCTGGTAAGAGTCACTCTCGAGAAAAGGTGCTTAACTTACTGAAGAGGCAGGAAGTGGCATCATTGTTAGCATAAACAGGAGGAACAAGTTCTTCATCTTCCTCTGTGGGGGAAAAAAAAAGAGCACTGATCAGAACTGGTGGTTTCTATCCCCTCCTGGCTCCAACTCCATGGGTCAGGCTGGTTTGGTGGGAGAGCTGATAAAGGGACCACAGAATGAAAGAGATTCAACATGAAAAGATGCTGGACTGAAACCAAACGTCAAAGTAAAGGTACTTTGTCTCTATGTATCCCAGACAAATCAAGGTAACTGCGGAGACTGAAATTATCCCTCACAGGAAACCAGCATGTAATTACTGATCCTCAGCATTTCTCCTACGTTTGCCTTGGAACACTAAGAACATCATCATGTGCACAAGGTGGGGGATTTGAAAGGGAGACATCCCGATTGTCTGTCCACCCACCAACACAACATACCTTAAAAAAAACCCTTTGTTTAAAATAATAATGTTCTGACTAATTTAAACTAGGAAATTCCCAGGTTAAAGATTCTTTCTGCTTCTGACTCACCCACTTTGAGCTGAAGGAGAATCAGGAGCAGGGTCTTAGAATGTAGGTGGTGATTTTGCATATCTAAAAATCTTAAAACTTGTCTAAATTTTCAGTCAGCCATCTACATCCTTAGCAAGGCATGGAAAGATCTAGCCTGATTTTAGAGAAGTGCTTCCCACCTGCAATTGCCTTTGAAGTCAATGGCATGTGTCATGTACCAGCATTTATTTAGATGCCTTATATGGATTCAGGTGTCTAACTTAAGCACCACGGTTAGAGAAAAAGAAAAAAAAACACAACGATCCACATGAGCTGCACCAAGACACAAGAGAGTTTGAATGAAGGGCTGAATATGGAAATCTCAGAGGAAACATTGTCAGATGTGGGCTCCTTAGCAAGGTGTTAAATACCATATTTAAGATGCAACAGCTGCATACATATTATTTTGCTAAGCGTAGTAGTCTCTCCTGTATAGGGCTCCAAAGCAGTGCCTCTCTCCTATAGGGCTCCAAAGTGTCATCAGGGCTTGCCCACATTACCAGTCATCAAGTAAATACAGCTCTTACACGCTGTTCCTCTCCCCGTGTTTCCTCAGAGACATTGCTTATTAGTTAGGACAGTATGGGGTCTCCACCTCTCCAGAACAGGCCCTGAGTACATCAGCTTATATTTCTCAGAGCAAAAATTCCTCTTTCAAGTATTAATGCCATTTCATTTCTTCTAACTCCCCTGCCATAGTCTGCCCCCAACAGTCATAACGAGGTTCATTCCAGCCACTAGACATTGCCAGCAGCACTCAAATTTTAGGAGGAATTGAGGGTTGGGGAAGCCACCTTACTACTCTTGGGACTCTCTCGCTTATGTCTAATGGCCCCCTCACATCTCACTGTGTTTAAATACAATCCAGGCACTTGACATTCAGCACCCATACATTTTCCCCCATAAGCCAAGCACCAATTGTCAGACTCCAGGGATGCCTTGGTAAAGCCATCACTTCTCTTCACCTGCTCTAGAAAATAAAGGCAATAAAAGAACCACTGCTGGGTGTTATGCCTCCAACACATCTCTTCTCCAGCACAGACATGGACCTAAGCCATAATTTTAAGCTTGCCACTTTTATACTCTGTGCCTTTAATATTAACACTTAATTTTCACTATCAGTTCCAAATTGCCAGTTGGGCGAAATGCAGAATTGGTGTTATCAGAATAGTAATAATTAAAAATAATAAAAACTAAAAATCTTTCAAGCAGGAAAGTATCAAGTCAAGTTAAAAAAAGAGACACCATAAAGTTAAGTATCAAGTCAAGTTAAAAAAGAGACACCATAAAGCAGGGCTGTCTAGTGTAATATCTTTTTTCTGGATGAGCCCAGCTTAATTATGACATGGAACTTCACAGCTTCTGCAAAACTGATGGTATAGGTGGTCTTGTGTCTGGGTGGAATCCCAGGGCTCTCAGCAGATTGAAACAGTGCTTTTTTTGTAAGAAGAGAGGTGCTGGTATTCACCCCCGCAGCCAGAGGCTTGGAGCCCTGCAGCCCTGTGACTAGGAGCTACCTGGGGTGCCGAGTCCTGCCAGCCACCCCAGCCATGAGATCCCTGGCTGGTGTGCTCTGAAAAAAAGGTGCTGGTACACCATACCGGCATGTACCAGCACAAAAAAAAGGCACCAGGATTGAACACATTTGTAAGGTATTTATTGTGCATCAGAAAACACAGAAGTTGTCTCAGCCTGTAATTTTCCACTGAAAAAGGACAAATACAATATTTTAAAGTGATAGGAATAGGCAGACAATAAGCTATTTAGCCCTCTGCAACAAACCTTCCATACTTAAGTTTGCATCCAGGGTTCCATGATAAACCTTTAAAAATTTTAATTAAAACTGCACGTTTCATTGTCTTATTAACCATACATGTTAATCAAGTGTTTATTACATTCTCCTATTTAAAAAGTTAATTTAGACAGCTCATGTTGCCACTGGACACAATGGAACAAACTCACAAAATATACGACAAGAATTAAAGTTTAAAAAAATCCTATGCATTAAGAAGAATGAAAAAGGGCAGTTATGGACTTGTATTTACTGCTACAGTCACTAAATTGGGGTTTGGCTAGATTAGGAAAATGAACCAAGCTAATAATATATTAGCTTAAAAATTTTAGAACTAACCTGATGGCCTACATTTATGGTAGTGTTTAAAAACTTTTTAGCTGACTGGGATCTACATGCTTAACTTTGGGAAACTTAAGACGACAAAAGGTCTAGAAGGATGGGTAACCACTGCCAATTAAACTGTTCCCCTCTTCCCCTGAAGGCTATCAACCATATAAGTATTTTAAAAGAACTTCAAGTATGAACTATAAAATAATCTGAACTGTTTCTCTCTTTGCACCTATAGGGCCTGAGTCCCCTCTCTCTTAGTGGTGTAAACCAGAAGATCAGTCAGTACCTGTTCTAGGAGAAACAAAGCTTCAAGATGCTGGGTTGGCAGCCCTGCATATTTCGGCAGTTGCTAAAAATTAACTTTAAAAAAAAAATAGCTTTATGAGGGTGTGATCACTCCTGATGCTACAGTGTGATATGAAAGCAAGCACATATGGGACTGTGCGATCAGAGAAAAACGATAGTTATCTACAAATAACCCTGCTGTTTGGTCTGCAAAGACCCTTCACTGTGTTTCCTCAGTAGCAGCCAGAGCACAGCATTTACTGCTCTAAGAATGAGGTAACAAAATAAACAATCTGTGGGAGGTACAGTTTTCCCAGACATCATCATATGTTTACATGTTGTGTTTGTGATTGCATTTACATGAGTAACCGGGAACACATGGTGTGTACACATGCACAGACGTGTGTAGTTAGCCCTCCCATTCCAGTCACTTATATCCCTCTTCTGAGCCAGAGAAGCCTATGAGTCACTGTCAGAAACAGTATCAAAACAAAAAGCAGTCAAGTAGCACTTTAAAGACTAGCAAAATGGTTTATTAGGTGAGCTTTCGTGGGACAGACCCACTTCTTCAGAAGTGGGTCTGTCCCACGAAAGCTCACCTAATAAACCATTTTGCTAGTCTTTAAAGTGCTACTTGACTGCTTTTTGTTTTGATAGTGTATAGACTAGCACGGCTTCCTCTCTGTTACCTGTCAGAAACAGGATACTGATTTAGATGGAGCATTGGTCCAATTCAATAATGGAGTCAAATAAGAGACACTCTTTGGATAGATACACAAACAACCTGGTCCCACAGAGGAAAAGATTACAGTGAGAGCCGGCTTTATTATCCTCACAGAACAGTCAGTAAATTCCTCAGGATTTAGGGACACCTTTAAAGTATGTAAGGATGTACTGGAGCAGGCCACTGGGCCATCTAGCATCAGTACCCTGCCGCTGACCCTAACCAATACCAGATGCTTCAAAGGAATCTACATCTGCTCTACTGTAACAGACCCACAGGTGCCAACTGGCCCACAGACCTGGGGTCAGGAGCACTGGAACCTGCACAGAAGTGGGATGACACCAGAGCCAGAACCATGCCCCCATCCCTGCCTGTCACGTTCCCTCATAAGTCACACCCCTGCTTCTCCCCTTTCTGCCTTGAGGCTCTGCCCCTGCCCAGACTGGATGGCTGGAGCCAGGCCAGGGTGAGAGCTTGCACCACTGTGGGGACCCCCAGACCATCCACTAGCTGTGAGCAGGGGACAGGATGGCTGAGAGCAGTGCCTAGCCCTGCCAGCCCACGTCTGCTCCTGGTGCACACAGCCCAGGGCAGGCGTAAGACCCAGGGCTCCCTATGTTCCTTGGGCAGCTCTTACTTCAGCCCATCTCCAGATTCCAGCCTGGTCAGGAAGCAAGGCCTCTGGGGAAGAGGAGAACACAGGGTGGTGGTCCATGCTGAAGGAGCCTTTGGCTCACCGCAGCCCCTCCCTCTCCCTCCAGGAGGAGGCAGGCACCACTAGCAGGGGCTGCACTTTGTGGCAGAAGAGCTGATCACCTTCTCAGCTCCCCTGCCACAAAGTGCAGCCCCTGCCTTGCCTGCCTGAGGCTACTATACCCATGTTACAGAGCAGGAGGGCTACAGCCCACCCCCCGGCACAGACACCTGGTTCCAGTTGCCTGGCTTGGGTTACAGGGCTATAAATGCTGCACTGAAGCTATTCAGGCTCACACTGGAGGGGTACTACGTATCTGGGAGTTATTCCTCCTGATCTCAGCCGGTGATGAACCTACAGCCTAAAATGAGACGACTGATACTCATAATCCCATCCTAGATACTGCAATGCCAGGTACTATTCTTATTCACAGAAACTGCTCATTCTTTTATGAGGCTTACTATTTGCACATGCAGTGGGCTGAGGAATCACAAGGCACAGGTCGGTTTCTTTGACAAACATGCTTAATATTTTACAAAGAGAACTCTAGAGAGTGAGAGAACCACCAGAAGCCTAATGAGTACACCCTTCTTGGCAGGGATTTTCTCTTTTTTAATGTTTGTACAGCACCCAGAACAAAATGGTTTCAATCCAGATTGGAGCCTTTGGGCACTACCATAATTCAAGCATTTAACAAACCACCACCACCACCACCCAAATTTCTCTGCAGAACAGCTGGATCTTTAGCCTAAACACAGACAGCAAGCAACTTGGAACACAGCTACTCAATGAACTTCAGCTGCGTGCATGTGTGTATCTTGTGGGATAACTAATCCCTTAATGATGAAATGATCTGACACAGTGGAACACTTATACCATGCTTGACAAAACACCCGTACCCAAAATGGAGGAGAATCAAAAGCAGAGGCATACAGACTTCATCAGAAAGCGCCTAGTTAAAAAAAACAAGCAGTCCTATAGCACCTTAAAGACTACATTTTATTTATTAAGTCTTACGCATGAAAGCTCATTACCTAATATTTAAAATTGTTAGGTCTTCAAAGGTGCAATAGGACTGCTTGATATTTTTTTTGGGGGGGGGGGGGGTGGTAGGTGTAAAGCTACAGACTAACACAGCTACCCCTCTGAGACTATTAAGGAAAGAGAGAATGAGAGCCAACATGGAGAGACCTAGCAACAGAGTTTCGCGTCCCTGCTCTGCATTTGCCAAAAATTACTCGACATCCTGGAGTTCCGTCTCACAAGTTACACTTTCAGGGGATGGCTTATTAGCCTAACCTTAGATCTGAAACATGTAGATTCTATGGAATCAGTGTCTCCAATCAATATCAAGGGGTCAAGTCAGGCCTTTACCTTTCTGATCTAAGTAGGTCAAAAGTTCCATACAGTAAGGCAGTAGGACACTCAGAAACCATTTCAAATCTATGGAATCAGATTTTAAAAACAAAACATCTCTCTGCAGTATTGTCAGCAAAAGTCTGGGCTGACACACGAGAACCTGAATGAAAAGGACATTTTTAAAAGAGTGAAGCTAACATATCTTCATAGACCAACCTGAGAGACAATAAACATCAATTTTGAAAAAAGTTACATTTTAAAATTTGTTTTAATTAAATGTAGGTAAAGTATTTTCTTGTTTAAAATGATTTTTAAATTATGATCCCTTTAAAAACCATTGCCCTGTTAAGTTTTGTTAGGCATTAAAAATCCCCCAGAACTTTCCAAAAGGGCAGAGTCTTGGTTCTGGACAACACTGGCCTCCACAAAGACACTTATACAGTGGGATGTGATCTTGCTTGCAGCTATTTCTAGGGTGGAGAACAGCATTTCCCTCAACCTGTGCCTACAATTTATGGACTCTTTCTGCAACGCTTTTGCTCCTAGAGAGGGGATCACATGTATCAAAGCAAAGAAAGGTGTGGGAGTCCCAAAGCTGTCTGCAGACAATCTTGCTGAAGGGCTTGTAGTGGTACAATGTAGAAACACAGGGAGTACACTATAGTTAGAATGGTGCAAACACTTCCAAGATCATGGAGTATAGAGGTGCAAAAACCTTCATGAACAGACCCACCCAACCTCTCCCCTTCCTATGTACCAAGTTTTTTACTTCCAGTGCTTGGGAACCCCATGCTGGACAGCCAGGAATTTCTGGGAGTGTTCTGAGCTATACAAGCCCCTCTCCTCAAAAAACGCCACAGCTCTTTGCAAATCTCATGCCTTTAGATTTAACACAGCACTTACAACACCACTAGCCATCCTTTTGCCATGTCTCTCAGAGGAGCTCCCAAAGTAGCCTTCTCTACTGACATATAAACTTTCTGAGCAACAGGGTAGTGACAAAAAGATGTCCGCATGCGGTCAAACCCTTCCTTGCACTGCCTTTGCTGGGAGTACTTGCTTAAGAGTTCAGCAGGATCAAGCCAACGTTGTGGGCAGGTGATATGAGTGTGTAGTGATCAGTATGGAGTGATCCTCCTCTGGGAGCAGGCAGGTGCTCCTTCAGTCTACACAGCTATCTCCCATAGTAATATTTGTTTGAGTATCAATTGCCAACAGGCAAAGGAAATCACTGGTTCAGCAGTTTAACAGTCTTATTGACTAGGTGTACTTTCCCCACAAATTAGGAAGAAGTTGCACACCAATATCCCTACCACACAAGGCCTGTTAACTCTATATTGCTTTCAAACACTCATGCTTGCAGAATCTATTTAGGCAGCAAGCTTCTAGGCTCATCCAACATTCACTGATACTTCTTCCCTCTCCCAGAGGATTGTGCATAATGGCTATTGGATTATATTAACCCTTGGGCTAATTAACTTGGGAGCGGGGGAGGAACAGGGATTAACATTCATTGAGTATATTAAATGCTTTCTCCTTCTCTCTCTGGCTGCAAATCTGATCTTGCAATCTCAGAACTCTATTCAGCAAACATCACTTTTGCCCTTTAAACTGTATCAAGACTGATAAAACACTGGTTGAAAATAAAAAGCTATAAACAAAGCAAAACAGATAGACAAATGGCAGAGGAGAGGAAAGAAACCACCCACAAATGCAAAACTAACTCTTACCTTTTTCATCAGTTTGTTTGGAGGTGAGTGCAAGGTTTACAGGCACTAAAGCCACCCTGTACCCTTGCAGCTGTTCACTTCCCCACTTCTGCAGCTCAGTCAGTGGCTCAAACCCCCTCCCTTCCCCAGCTTGTTTGTTACCAGTCCTTACTACACAGGAAAAGGAGAGTTGGATTTCATTTAACCCTTTGAGCCTCAAAGTTTCTTCATGAGTTTCCTGTTTTGCTTTTAAAAGCCAGAGTTGTAACCATGCACACAGGGAAGAGCCAGATTTCGGATGATTTCCAGTTCCCTTTGCTGAGTGTGTCTTAATTGAAAACTGTGCTGCTAGTTATAGCCTGGGTGGGGCCCTTCATAACTACTTTTATTGTAGCTGCTGGCAGCCTATCAAGAGTCAGACAGTAATTCCTAGTTCCACTTACTGTTCATTTTCAATAAAGTCCCAAGTCTAAACAACAAAAAATTTAATTACATTTCCTTTGAAACCAGAGATGGGTCAGAACCACAAATCATCAGCCAGGAGTCCCCTACATGGGGGAAATTTGCATCTAAATCCAGCTCATAGCTAGGCTTCATCAGATCTCAGATCTGAAGTTCCCAGCATTATGGAGGAATTAGGCCTATATCCAGAGATTAATACAATAGGGTGTCAATATTCATGAGCCTAAGGTTCACAAATTCAAGTATTCCCAAGTGGCCGCTTCCCATGTGAGAGCTAAGTTGGAATGTTACAGCTTTGTGTGATTTCTTTAAACAGACATCCATTTGCATTCTGTTTCAAAACGGATTCCCTGTGTGCTTTCCATTTTTAAAGATGGCCGTGAGCTCTTCTTCTTCCCCCAAGCAAGCTGGGGAGACTAAGGCACGAAAATTAGGGCGGGAAGTGATTGTAGCCTGCCTGGAGACAAGAGCATATATAAAGGGGCAGAGCCTGCCCTTCAGGGCCTTTTTGCCTCAGTGTGGTAGCTTCCTCAGAGACACGCACTAGGCCCCCCTGGCAGAGCTGGTAGCTCAGGTGACAGCTACAGGGTGCTAGGCCTTGTAGGCCAGTCTGACAGCGAGAGCTAGAGAGAGGCCGGCTGATAGCTAGGGCAGCAGTTAGAAGATAGCTAGGCCTCACAGGTCACTCCATTTTAGTTTATTTTTGGTTAAAGAGACTTCATACACACACACATCCTGGAAGATCATTTCCTGTAGGCATTCCACACACAGGATGGCGAGTCAAGTGCAGAAGAAACAAGACAGAGGAAGATCATGCCCTTGCTCAATGGATCCAGTCACCGGCCCAGAACATCCCTGAAGGCTAAATCCCTGAGTTCTCCTTTGCACGGGAAATAGCATTGTCTGATTCATTTTCTTTCTGTAATTTCTTCTGAAGGTTTAACTAAGCTAACATCCGAGCCTTTATTTATTGTATTCTGTATGCTCTAGGGAGTCCTAGTTCAGTTACTGTGTTGTATATATTTAAAATAAAACCTTGTTATCCTTACTCCATTACCTTGTCCTACCTACATAACAACCGATGATAGAGGCGGAGGGGGTAGAGCCTTGCAGACCAGCCCATCCTCTGACAAGTTCTGTAATTCTTTCTGTCTCAAGCTAACACCCCGGGATAGCAATCCAGGTAGGAACCCTGGCTGCCATACAGTATTCATGAAATTCAACATTCGCAAGGCTTCTCAACACAGAACCCTTGCGAATGTTGAGACCCTACTGTATTGCAAGTCAGGCCCAGCTCTATTTGAAATGCTCTTTTCTCCTTTAACGTGCATCATGTAGTTAGCATCCCCCATGAAAAACCAGCTGGGAGAGCAACTTAGCAAACAACAAAAACAACTAAGGGGGGTAGGGGGGGAAGAAGCTGACAGGATATACTACGGGGAAAGCTTGTTGTGTCCCCAGTGACCATTTGGTACCGTTAATGGGATGACAGTGAGTTCTCACTTAAAGCTCTGTCTTTGCTCTTGAAAGCAGTTTCTTTCACCTGTTGATCTGGTTCGCTATTCAGGATAAAATAACTTTAAGGATCCAGATAATTGGTGCCCAAAGTGGGTTCCACAAGATCGATGATGCAATTCTCAATATTTCCAACCCCAAGCATAAACCAGGGCACAAAAATCATGACTAACAATTTTTGCTTTCTAGTTTAAGTCTTCATAGTCACACTTTTTAGTCTATTTGCAACCAAGAGAGTTAAGGATTGTCTTCTCTACTGCTTAAGGTGATGTAAATTACATCATCAACTTAAAATAGTGTCTACACAGTGGAAGACGCTCTCCCTTTAGCGTAGTACATCATCAGACGTTGCTACTATGGCTCAGCTGCACTAATGTAGCAAAGTAGTGTAGGGTAACCCAAAGAAACTTACTTTTAAACCAGAACTGAGATTCTCACACATCTCCAGGAGCTGGAGCTTTGGAGAAAACAAAACAAAAATCCATCCTGAGCGCTAGTCACATTACTTCTGCACTTGACAATTTTACAGCAGAGATTTTTGCCCATGAGACAGAGTACTTGATACCTACTGACACACAAATCTCAAATGGCGACTAGTGGTCAGTTACCGAACTGTTGGATGCTGTATGAGAGCCCAGGTAGAGGTTATTCTTTTCCCAGGGCCATAACCGTGTGAGTGTGTGTGTGTACGCAGAGCAGATACCTAGTGTGCAAAGCTGTGGGAGGTAGAAAAAAAAGAAAAACTGTAAGAGGGTGTAAAAAGCCTAATTTATACCCTGGCTTTTCCAGACTAAAAAACCCAACCCTATAGTTTCCCTCTAACTTACTATTGCATGCACAAAACACGAGAAAATGAATAGTAAGGTTTGTATGTGAGAGCGTCCAGTGTGTGTATCTGTAAAAGTCTGTACAGAAATGAAAGCAAAATGGCTGCCTTGCCCTATGGACTGTTTGGAGGCCTGGAAATGAAAAGATGCATTACACAAACCAATGCATCAATTACATAACCAAAAGGCTGTTCCCTCATCCATTCCTTCTCATCATGTTGCATACAAAAAACAATAATTTAATAACATGAAAATAATTTTCCTGTCCAAAGAGAAAATTATCTCCATATGTTCATCCAAATTCTCCTTTAAGCTGATGATCACTTTTCAATGTTGCCAAGTCTTATGATTTTATAACAAGTCTTGTGATCACCAGTCACTTAACTCCCAGGCTTTAGCATCATGTGCATACACCAGCCTGTCAGCTTGTAACATTTTTGGCCAGCACAGATGTGGAGAAAAATTTACAAAGAGTAGCCTTCAATCTGCCAAAGCCAGTAGGCAAATAAACAGAACTCCATATGCTTTATTTTATAGAGATCTCATGGTTTTAAGCCACTCTCATGATTTCTGAATGCCTGAATTTGGTGATACTGCCCTTGTGACACAGTAGAAGTTACACAAAGAATTTAGGAAAAAAGAATGTAATCGTCCAAACTGGAATCTACCCAGGACATAGTCAGGAAACAGCTGTGCCTACTATGCTAAAGCCGACACTGGCTGAACACAGCATTTGGAGATTTTTAACCATAAAGATTTAAGAATACTCCTTGGGGATGTTGAAAGAAAATCAGAACTCATGAGGGCTTTTACTCCACACTCAAACAATCTGAAACTTTGGTGAAGTTCATTTCTTCAATGAAAAAAACCCAAAGAAAACCAAAAACTGACCAAACAAAAAAGGCATTTTGACTTTCACTTCCTCAAACATAGCTTGTTCTTGGGGGATTTTGGTTCAGTCCCCACTCATGCCAGGAAGCCTAATGTAGGTTTCACAAGACAACTTGAAATTGCTAAATTTCCAGGCCAAAGTGGTACCCAAAGGATCCATTCTAACTTAAGTGACCAAATCATTGGGTGGTAAGGGAGCCACAAATTTCTCCATGGGGATCCCATGCTTGCTATTATAGTCAAAGTGAACATGGTTTCTGAAAGAGCAGTTGATTCCTGTGCGCCACGTTGTAAGGGCTGGAAACAGTTTTTCATGAAAAAAGAGGTGACAACATTCTCATCCAAGGTCGTTCTTAAATTCTGAAAGTGAACCTGAGATTTATGATTCAGCAAATATACTCAAACGCTCAGGATCTCACAAGTCCACCAGCCTGCTACCTTCAGGGGATGCATGTGTAACGCAGACAGACCTGGGTTGCTGGCACCAGGGATAGAACCTGTAAGCACAGGGTCTAAAGCCCTCCACTCTACCACATGAGCTAAAAGACAGCTGGCCCTCAGCCAAGGCTGTAGAACAGAGACTTCACTCACCCCAGATCAGGTCTCATTACCTCTGGGTACTACACATGGACAAACTTCTGCAGTGTAAGAGGAGCAACCACAAACAGGAGGAGATTTTGGGTCCTGTTCTATATGTTTAATGAAACGTTTTGGCATGAAACATGCTGTTAAGGAGATCCCTTCTGTTGTATTAATGTTCTCTTAAGGCAGGGGTCTGTCCTGCAGCAGCAATTCCAGCCTTCCAACAAGACCTCAAAGCACTTTTAATGGAAAAGAACCAGCAGATGAGGTCAGGGAGATTGATTTCTCCTTTGAGAAGGGGTGATTTATATAAAAATAAAGAGCCTGACAAGCTTTACACGTGTGAGCAGACTCAGTCCATCTCTAGCTGTTGTTTCTTAAGGTTCCCTTCATTATTTTAGCAGGATTCAGACACGTCCATGTACTTTGAGCAGGGAACTGAGAGTCAGGGCCTTAGTTCTAACCACAGCTCTGCTGTGACTCTCTTTATGATCCTGAATGCCACTTGATCCCTCATCTCAAGGATTCTCAACCCTGCCCTAAACTACACCCGGGGCTGTGAGGATTCATTAATGTTTGTGAAGCACTTTGAGCTCCTCAAACAAAAGCTGGAAAGTACTGAGACTTCCCTTGTAGATGGACTCTGCTGACAGATTACAGAAAGGTGAGCAACAACTTACTGTACCAAACAACAAGAAGTCCTGGGGCACCTTATAGACTAACATATTTTGGAGTATAAGCTTTCGTGGGCAAAGACCCACTTCATCAGATGATGAAGCGGTCTTTGCCCACGAAAGCTTATGCTCCAAAATATCTGTTAGTCTATAAGGTGCCACAAGACTTCTTGTTGTTCTCGAAGCTACAAACTAACATGGCTCTCTCTCTGATACTTGTACCAAACAAATTACTTTCAATAATTACTTTTAAGCAGGAGTCCTTGCATTGCTTGATAACTGCCTCACTACTCGTGTCAGTTCACAAGAGCATCTCGGTGGCCAATCTCCTATAGAGCTGAGGACTGACCCAGTCAAGGAAGAGTGATTAGTAGGATTAACGGAACTTGTGTACAATTACCCATTGTTACAGGCTGGGGACTGACTGGCTAAGTAGCAGTGCAGCAGAAAACGACTTGGGCATTCCAGTGGATGAGAGGCTGGATGAGTCAACAGTGTGCCCTTGTAGCCAAGAAAGCTAATGGCATATTGGGGTGCATTAGGAGGAGTACTTCCAGCAAATCTAGAAAAGTTATTATTCCCCTCTATTTGGTGCTGGTGAGACCATATCTGGAGTATGGTGTCCAGTTCCATAGAAAGGATGGGGATGCACTGGAGAGGGTCCTTCAGAGGGCAACCAAAATTATTAAGAGACTGGAGCACATGACCTACAAGGAGAGGCTGAGGGATTTGGGCTTATTTAGTCAGCAGAAGAGAAGAGTAAGGGGTAGGGTGACCAACGGTCTTGTATTGAGTGGGACGGTCCTGTATTTGGGATGTCAAAAAGGCGTCCCTACTTATTTTTTAAAAGGGACAAATTGTCCTGTATTCAGGCCCTCAGGAGTTGGGGTCGGAGCGCCCAGGGCTCGGGGGGTGCCAGCTCCCTGGGGCTTCGTACAGCCAGGAGGAGCCACCCCTCCTCCCCATATCTCCCTGTCCCCTATTTGGGACAGGGAGATATGGTAACCCTGGTGAGGGCTCATTTGATAGGAGCCTTCAACTTCCTGAAGGGGGTCTCTAAAGAGGATGGAGAGAAGTTATTCTCAGTAGTGATGGATGGCAAAACAAGGAGCAATAGTCTCTAGTTGCAGCAAGGGAGTGTCTAGGCTGGATATTAGGAAAAAACTATTTCACCAGGAGGGTGGTGAAGCACTGGAATGCATTACCTAGAGAGGTGGTGGAATCTCCATTTCCTGAGGTTTTTAAGTCCCAGCTTGACAAAGTCCTGGCTTGGATGATTTAGTTAGGTTTGGTCCTGCTTTGGGCAGGGGGCTGGACTCGAAGACCTCCTGAGGTCCATTTCTGCCCTAGGATTCTACGATTACAGTTATTAGCAGACATGTTCCTTCTGTGATACTTGGGTACGGGGCATAGCAGGTGTCCTCTCAGATTAGGAAAAGGGACTATAGGGTAGGGTACAACATACGAAAATACATTTCCATTAGCAGCAGGGCTACAACCACATTAATCATTCTCCTGCGCTTGGGCTCCGAGTATGGCAGAACAGCTGTTATTTTACTGTCCTTTGCACACATGGAGTTGGAATGAAACAGGAAGACGTCAGCCTAATAATTCCCACAACAGGAGTCTAAAGATAGGCTCCTCCATTCAGATTTAAATGCCTGCCTGATTTTCAAGTCATGAGCAACCAGTATTAACCACTGAGCTCAGTGAAAGCTGTGGGGCACTTAGCATTTTCAAACAAAACTTCCATGTGTTTGTTTTTCTTTTGCAATGGTGGGTTGTAGGAGGCCCTAATTCACATTGCCCAGGGTGGATACCAGCTGGGGGTCTTTCACCCCCCGACCCCCGCAGTAAAGTGCTGTAAGGCCAGGCTTTGTAGAGAGTGCTGAGTTTTCATTCCAGCCCACCACTTGCCCTGGCATGAGCATGTTGGTTGAGCAGAGAAGGCCATTGCTGGGTGCATGCTTTCGGCTTACTGCTAAGATACAAGGGCTGAGTGCTCCTGAAAAAAGCCATACTCCTATTCATTCCAGCCCCTGGAGGGCTGGGAGCAACCAGCAGTGTCGTACACTCAATTTTGGCAAAACGGCTGCTGTAGAGACAAGAACTACCAGACCAGGATCCTCATGGTACTTTCCTCTGAAATACAACCTTGAGCAATAGTAAATGAATGAGCTTGCTTGTAAAAATCTCAGTGCAGAGCCTGAAGCTGGAGGTGCCACTCTAATTCCCATTCACATCCTTCACTCAGGCACATCAAGACAAGACAGTCCAGTGAAGTCCAATGAAAGCAGTCAGCAGTGGCTACTGCCTGCACCACCTGGGATGAGTGATTGATATGAGGTGTAGAGAGATCATCTCAGCCCAGTACCTACTAGTTCAGGCCACTGGAGGTTCCCTTTTCACTAATGTGGTACAACTGCCACCTACAGCTGAGGAAGGTGATGGGTTCCACTGTCAGCTATGGGAACCAGCAAGACTCACATGCAGCAGCAGAGGCACAATTCCTCAAGCTGGCTAGAACTACTTTATTTTCAGGTATCCAATAACAAGGACAACCTGTGCGTTAGAGTCTTTGGCCGCATCTACACTACAAAGATAACTTCGAAGTTGCTTACTTTGAAGTACAACTTCAAAGTAACAAACTTCAAAGTTGAGCGTCTACACACACCCCACCTGGAAGTTAAACGTCGAAGCAGGGCACTGCTCCATTCCCAGGAATGCGAATAAGGACTTCAAAGTTGGGTTCCCTCTTTCGAAGTTAACTTCAAAGTAGCAGAAAACGTGCAGAGACACTCTGCTGGCTACTTTGAAGTAGCATCTAACTTTGAAGTTAGTTCCTAGCGTAGACATACCCTTTGAGTCAGATTCTCTCCCCTTCTCCAGGCCCATTCTGTCATCTGGGCTCCGACTCCTGGGCTACACTTTCCGAAGCACATGAACTGGCCTTTCGTATTGACAGAGTGAGGTGGTTGCTATGGCCACGCAGGTGATCGGCCTATCACCCTAGTTATTTTTAGCCCATTTGGTGGCCTTTGATAGGCAGAACAAGCTATCAAGGATCTGGTCCTTTCTGGCCTCAAGCTCTATGACTCTAGTTCCAACCAGCTCAGATTAAAATCCTGCCTTGCCAGGCCAGGAGAGGTAAGAAAAAGAAAAAAAAAAGCTTCTCACCCTTCCCTTAAAAGAAAGGAGGAGAAACATGCATGAACAATTTTTATATTAAAATTCCACACTCCATGACTAACTTTAACAGAAGATACTATTCTGCATCTGTGATTTCCTCCGACAACAAAACTGCAGAATACACTGGAGTGGGGGAAGTGACCTGCAGGAGATGGACACGTGAAACTTTGGATATAAAAACCCAGGCTCACTTCTAATCTCCTTTATTCTAGTTTTAAATCAGGGTAGCTACTCCTAAATTATACCCGCAAGAGATCAAGATAAGCATAAGATCTGTCTGCATGCGTTTTCAGTTCCTTTTTAAAAAATTAGGATACACTTCATGTCCCAAACCTGCTACCTTAGAACATTTATAGATAGTCATTTTGCCATTCCTAATGCTAGGATTTAGGGGCAGGTGATTCCCTCAGGTGCCAGGCTTGAGGGATGCTGAGGTTAGAGTGCTGCTTTTGTTTGTGACATAAGAGGAAATAGAATGTTTGAAATAAAACGTTTCAGGTATCGTGAGTGTGGATTCATGTTTCCACTAACTTCCTAGAATGTTCTGGGCCTTTGTGGAATACTGTGGTGGAACCTTCTAGATCTTCCTCAAACCACCTAGAATTACAGATTCTATTGTGCAAGTTTATGGTCTTACATAAGAGAGAAAAATCATAATATCAAGAAGTTATTCCAAAGTTTAACAAATTTGGGGAGGGAAGAGGGAACCAAAGATGCTCCTGATCTGTAGAGCCATTTGGTTTAGGGCTGACCCTGTTCCCAAAGACAGACTGACATGCTTAGAATTCCCATAATTTCCAACAAATTGATAATGGATTCATAGAACTGGTCTTTTTCTCCTGGTGTCAGGGATTTAAATATTACATAAAGTGAACCTGGCAGCCAGAGAGAAAAATCTCATTTAGAGTAATTAACCTAGGAACACTGAATAATCTGTGGGGTCTCTTGGTCCCTTTGCTGGTCCAGAAAGTTAAAACTGGAATAATTGTTTTTAGTGTGCACACACACACGTGCACAATGTGCATGAAGTGACATCACATCATGCAGAACAAACCCTCATTTACATTTTAAAAGTAGAAAAAACAAAGCAGAGGTGGATTTGGTTCAGAAAATTAATTTGAAGCGAAAACATCCACAAGAACAAACAGTAAGAAACGTAGGGCTGAAACCTGTGTTTCTTGTGCCTTGCAAACTCCCACTAGACTGCAAGGCATGCAAGGTCAGGCCCAGACATTTCTATTCTGGTTACACTTAAAACGTAAAGGAAAAAAAAATCCCTTATCTACAATGTGTTTTTCAAATACTTTAGTCAGCCTCACCCAAAGCAGAAGAACTAAAGCTAACCGCAGCCCAAATGAGACAAATGGAACAAACTATTACGGAATTAATCCTGCTTACACAGTGAACTCTAGCATGAAATCTATTCATAGTGAAGTAGAATGGGCACCAATTGCAGTTTAGACACAGCGGCTTTCTGCTCAGAAGTCCTGACTGCTAGAAATCAATGGAAGGGTTCCCTGGACTTCATTGGGGTTTGGATCAGCCTGGAGGGGGAAAAAAACACCTCTAACCACAGGTCTGCGAAGTAAGGGTGTGGTGGGGGTGCAGCACCCCCAGATTTTGCACCCAGCTTCCCATGCTCACAGGGGTCATCCACGCTGTCAACCCCCTGCCGGTTTCACCAGCATTGGATCCCCACCTCTGGGCGGACCTCCACAGGGTCCCATTGGCCCATCTGGCTTCACTCCATCTTCTGGGGTGCTACTGCCTGCCAGTCTCAGGGAGTCTACCAGCCCTGAAACTTCCACTGCCACCCAGGGTCCTACTGCTGGCCTGGGCTCAGCTTCTGGCTATTGCCCGGAGCTCAGCAGGTCTCCCCTGCTGCGGCCGCAGCCTACGGTAGCAAAAAGCTAGGGTTGCCAATGCTCCTGGACCTGATGGAGTGGGTGCCATTGCCACAAACTGACCTCTGGGCTGTCTGGTCCAAACAGGTGTGGTGGGAGGGCCTAACTCGGCACCTTCACCCTAACAATCATTCCAGCACCCCTGCTGACCCACTGAGGCGAGTCAGAGGATGGAGCTGATGCTTTCTCCTTAAACTCCCCCCACCACACAGCTTGCCTGAGCTGCCAGACATCACCTCTGCCTCCTCCCTTGAACATCCCTCTGCGTTAGAGGGGTTTGCATCTCTCAGCACTTCCACTGGGAAGCCAAAGCCACCAAACCTCTCTCTTCCAGCACAGCCTCTAAGGCGGGGATCAGCACCCTCCGGCACGGGTGCCAAGAGTGGCACGTGAGCTGATTTTCTTCGGCATGTGAGGCAGGAGCTCGGCCCTGCCCCTCCTCCCCCATGCAGCCAGGATCATGCTCGGAGCTAGGTCGTCTGTGGATTAACAGAAGACCAGATAACTCTACCAACCACCGCCTAAACAGAAAAGCTCTGCCTCTTCATTTATTAATGAAGCCGTTGTAAGTAGGACTGTTAGAGACTTTAAAAAAGTACACAGAGGTCAAAAGGTCAAATTTCACCACTCCGCCTCAGAACGGTTGCTGACCCCTGCTCTAAGGGCTCCCACCATTAGCCATTCTCCTGAGCTTCCAGGTCAGCGGTTCTCAACCTATTTACCATTGTGGGCTACGCATGCAACTCTGTGTGGCAGGGGTGAGCAAGCGGAGGGAATGAAATTTCTTAAGGAGAGGCGCAGCCATTTCCCGCTCCACGAAGATGCAATCTCATTAGCAGGAGAGGACTGCAAGTGAGGCAGATGTCCCGGCTGCTCTCTCTCACAATGGGCTGCTCCACCTGTGCGTGTGGGGGGGGAGATGCACTGCCATCTCCCCCACAGCTGGGCACCCAACCCCGCTCCTGTCCCGCACACAGACGAAGCCCAGCACACAGCCCAACCCTGGGATTACTCCAGCTGTCTTTGCACTGCCATTTGCTGGAGAGCAGGGCTGCCGCCTCCTCTACCCCTTCCCCTCCCCTCTCCTGCACTGCCTTGCCTGCACTCAGGTAAGCTGTCATGCACCAGCGGGACTGCCCCTGCTGCTGCTGCTGCTACTGCTCCAGGGAGTGCCCCAGCGTGGCAGCAAGCAGGGGGGCTGTGTGCGTAGCAGAGAGAATCCTTTTTAAACCTGGACCCCAGCACTGGGCTTGTGTGTTTCACGGAGACATTTAAAACCTCCCCCAACTCTGCTGCCTCCCAGCATCTGCCATCGCCTACGGAGCACGGCGGGTCACTTACAGGCGACACCCTGCCCCCCAAATGCTCACTTCCAGAGCCGTCTGGGGGAGAGGTGAGCTGCTAACTGCAGGGACAAAAATGGAGCCTGACATAAAACGTTTGCTCACCCCCGCTCTGTGTGTTGTTTGGGCAGCATCCACACACTGTACGCTACCTGTATTGACCTGAGGAAATGCTGCTACATGGGCCACAGGTGTGTGCTGATTGGGCTGTGGGTGGACGACCACTATTCTAGAAGCTCGTGCTGCTGATCAAAAAGACACCGATTTCTTCAAAAGGGAAGAATTTGACAGGATATCTAATCATCTGGGAAAACAAACCAACCTAAGAGCAGCACGCTGGCTACGAGAGGTGAGGACCTGATATTGGTGGTTTCAGAATTAAATTTCTTTTCAATTTCACTTCTCTGTCTGCCCTCCAGCCCTCACTGTGTGTTTGAGTTTGCTGCAAAAGAATAATAAGAGAGTTTTGACGGATAAAAGAAAGCTGATCAAAGTAGCACAGTTGATGTGAAGAAAGATTATCCTGGAACCATGCCAGCTATTATGTTTAAGCACTGAGGCTGTTTTCTTTACCCAGCTTCTCCCACGTTCTTATCTTCTACCCCTCCCGCTATTCATTGTATGGTCAAAAGTCACCTGGTCTTAGCTACATTCCGCACTGAGGGAACATCTACCATAGTGCTGGTGACAAGACAGACTGAAAGCAAAACAGGCTGCTGGCAGTGTTTTCTTCCTCCCCTCCCTCTTCTTCCTCTTCCTTTAACTCCTGGCCCATTAATACGCAGTTACTGAGACTTAATGTAAATTTGATGACAAAACAAAACCCTTCAGCTAGCAAGTGTTAAAGCCAGCCGAGATTTAATTCTAACACCCCAAACACTCCAAATCATCATCATCCGACTACACTGAAATAGAAACTTAGATGGAAATTCATGCACGCTTCACATTTCAGCTTGGAATGAGAAAAGGACAAGGAGGAGTGTAATAGCATTAATAGCCTCTGCCCTTTAGTAGCTAGTGCTTAGAACCATAAGGATAACAATACCACCTCTATAAGTATCTTTCAGTCAGTCAGTGAGGCAGTTTATACCTCAAGAGCAAGTCTGACTGTCTATTGCAGTCTAATGCCAGCACAGAAAAGTCCCGCATATACTGCAACAAAGTGAAGAAATGAGAAGATGATCTCTCTCTCTCTCTCTCTCCTCTATGCATTCACATAATCCAGTCCCTTCCAGTTCTTTTCACTCAGCTCTGTGCTTGCAAGTATTCCATGCCAGGTGTGCTAGTGTTCAGATTTTGATGGTCTCCTCTACAACTCAAATCTATGGCCCAGCTTATGGGCCAGCGACCATCTCCCTCCAGGATGAAATGTGCAATGACTACTAAGGGGCTTCATAGGGTAGAATCCAAGCTCCGCTTCTCTGAGACCTGACTCTCACAAACAGGTGATTCCTTTCGGCGTGGGGAGGATGGAGTCCAGACCAGGCCAGCGATGTTGGGTTGTACCTCTTCACAGCTGCCTGTTGAGCTTCTGTGCTTGTCGTTCCTTTGCCTCAAAGGCAAACTTTGTATCCTGCAGCTGAGCAATGGTCTCCTTGGCTTCCTTCAGATCCTGGCAGATGTGCTCATACTTCTGCATCAGATCCTTGTTCTCCCGGCGCAGCTCCTGAACGACCTCGTTCACCTCCTCGGTCTGCTTCGTGCAGTGGATCTTCAGCTGCTCCACCTCAGACAACATGATCTCCATGTTTTTCACCAGTGACTCCAGCTTCTCCTTCGACATCGTGTCTGGTACGGTTCCGTTCAGCTGGCCTATCCCGAAACTGCTGGGGGCCAAAGACAAGTGCCCGGAGTTACATGCACCAGGAAGCCTGGCACTCCCACTCCTGCTGTCTCTTCTTATACTCTCCTCTGCCCGTTCTCCCCCTTTCCCTCCCCCAAAGCATCTCTAATCTTCTTTGCTTTGCTAATCTGCTTATTTTCACTGCATGGTAGAAATCTGCTGAAGGGCCGACAACCCTGCAGTAACACCTGTGCTGTGTAGCAAAGAGCCCAATAACATCCACTATCATGTAGCCTCTCAGATATGCCCATCGCTTGCCCAGGAAATTCACAGAGGGGCCCTCTGCAGTGTCCAATGCAAGGGGACTAAAGGCTCTCATTGCTCAGCCCAGGTCTGCACGAGGGGATAAAAATCGATTTTATATGTGCAAATCCAGCTACGAGAAGTGCATGGCTGGAGTCAACTTATCTAAATTTGATTTTTGGTGCTGTCCCCACAGCAGGAGGTTGGTGAGAGAAACTCTCCCGTCAACTTCCCTTACTCCTCCAGACTACCAGCCTTGGCAGTGGCACCATCACAGTTTGATTTAGCATGGCCCCACTCCCATCCCTAGACTACCTCCCCCTCCGCTGCCTAAAGCTTTGGGAGGAGTTAGGGGTGCAGGCTCTAGGACAGAGTTTTGGCCCTGGCTCTGGCCTGGAGCAGGTGTGGGGGTGTAGAAGGGAGTTTGGGGGCAGGAGGAGGTCCAAGTGGAAGAAGTGGGGGTGCAGTTTGAGAGTGGGAAGGGCATGAGGGGAGGGGAAGGGATGGAGGTGCAGGTTCTGGGAGGGCATTTGGGACCAGGAGAGGTTGTGGCACTTACTTGGGGCACCCACTCTGGTAGCCGCTCCTAGGCAGGGGGCTTATGGGGTCTCTGAGCCTACAGCCACACTACTGCAGAGGATCAACCTGCTCAGTGCACAAAATGATGCGTTCTGGGGTCAAAGTTGACCCCAGAATGCCTCGCGAGAGGTAAGGAATAAGGAAGGGTGATGGGAGAAATACTCTCACTAAGCTTCCCTTCTTGTAGGCAGACATTGAAGTCGACCGCCGAGAAGTCAATTGACATAGCTAAAATTGTGTAACGATGGTCTACTTCTACGTCTAGCCCAGCCATAGCCTGAGAGCGGCTACCTGTGGGCACCACCTCTGCAGCTCTCAATGTCTGCAAGGGCACCTAGGATGTGGGGTAGTGTGTAAAGACACAACCTCACCTCTCTATCTAGGTGCCACACGGATTCGCAGGCAGCCGAGTGCAGAACGAGTGGGCAAGAAGCCACTCTAGCCCCACTGCACAGCTGGAGGTGATGGCAGGGGCCCCTGGGCTCTTTTACATGTCTTGGGAGCAGCATGTAGTGCTGGGGGATACACAGATAGGGAGAGCATGGTGGTGGTAGGTGGAGTCCAGGGAGAAACCCAGACCAAACTTTGCTGGAGCTGGCCCCCAGACCCTGGAGCCTAGGGACCATGAGCCCACATAAATTGTTACCCAAACCCATGCTAAGAGCATGGCCTGCCTCACCCATCACACCTTCCTCTGCAGAAGTTGGTCCCAGAAAGGATATTTCCTTATTTATCTTGTCTCTCGCACACCCTGGGACCAGCATGGCTACAAAACACTACAGACAGACAGCAGCACCAGTCAGGAGTAGCTCCAATAAGTGAGCTATGTAGGGCTATAAAACAAGTGAAGACAAGAGAAGATTCAAGCTATTTCTGCTCTGGGTAATGGGGAGCTACTGAATCACCTTTAAAAACTTTTCACTCTTGCACAGAACACCCTGCTCAGCTCTCCGCTATTCTGACGTTTAAACCCAAACGCCTCCTGGGGCCCCCTACATCCTGCTACTGCAGCTTTTCCAATGTTGCCAGCCACAAAAAAATGACACAACAAACGATTTTATCACACACTGCTCAGATTCCCCAGGGCGATGGGCTGATGCCATCAGCCACTGGGGACTGTTAGTGCCTTACTCCCTCTTTGGAGATGGGGCGGGGTGTGACCATCCCTAGGAATTCTCTTAATTCAATAATAAACTTACCCTGATAATAAGGATTGTTAATTTGCTTGGGACCCTACGTAATGACATTAACCCCAAGAAGCTCATTCAGCTAAAACAGGGATGTCACATACAAGTGCACAGAAAGGAAGCTCACCATTGGTTTGTACCCACCATCTGGTCAAAGTCTACACAGAAACTGAGAGACAGGCTCAAAGAGACCTTTGGCAAAGTAAGGACAAAAAGCAGCCGCTCTGACATTGACAACATATCGCTCCAGTCCAGGCCTACACCGTTTCTATTCACACTCAACACTACACACACACAGACATGCACAATCCCATTTCCCCAACAGAGCACATGTACCGGGACCCAGACACTGTTTCCATCGTACGCACTCCCCAGCTAGTTATGCTCTGGTTACACAACTCTTTGTACTGCCTTTTATTTGGTGTGTTTAGTGAAAACTAAGAGGGAGCCTTAAGTGGTCTCAAGGGCACTGCTCTTTGTGCTAAATGCCAGCCTGAGACAGAGACAGTGAATGCACACACCTGGCACCCGTAGAAACGTTCTCCCTTCATCCATTAGTCTCAGACCAGGAAACATTCTCTCTCTAACCTCAGGAAGTCTTAGGTGTTCATTCTACAGCCAGCCTTTCTCCTCCCCACCCTGGGGCTCTGACTAGGCAGAGACAATAAAGCTGCTTCCTGCAGGGAGCGGCTCCTCTCCTCTCCTCTCATGCCAGCATAAGCTGATGGCAGCAATGGAATCGTGCCAAGGCCTGAGAGTGTTCAGCGCTGGTATTTCAAGCCAGAGCCTTGGAACACCTCCCAGTGGGAGGTTAAAGGGACCAAACTCATATGAGATGCTGGTGCTGGCAGGTGGACCAGAGCACTTTGCAAAGGCAAGAGGGAAAATTATGTTCAAAAGGAAAGGAGGGTGAGGTAGAGCAGTCTAAATGTATTTAAAATAGATGTCCTGAAGTCCTTACAGAAGTATTTGCACTGGCTTCCTGCCCAGACCCCACGAGGCACATGACAATGGAAGAGGCTGGAACACGTAACAGCATTACGAAACAGCAGGTCTTCATTAGTGAGGAACCATTCCTGCTAGCACGGAGATGTATACGCAGCAGCTCTCCACAGCGTAACGCAGATAGAATCACACCAACAGTGCATAGAGAAGGCAGCAGAGAGGTCAGTTAGTTGGACTTTCGTACAGCATGCGACATGCTGACGCCTATAATCTTACTCTCAAAACTCATTCAAAGTGACTTGGAAAAGACGCACTCTTTTGGGAAGTGAAAACGGCCCAAAAGACCACACACACGGTAACACAAAACACTGGGGCCCCGGGCAAGGCGGGAATTGGCACGGCAGCCTGCTCCATGCTCCCAGAAGGGGCGGGGCCAGGGCAACCAGACCTCAGCACTGCCGGCGTGCCCTTCCCCCTAATCCTCAGCGCTGCCCAGAGAATGCTATGCAGCCCTCCCACCACTCCAGGCAGCCCTAAGTTCCAGCAGTGATTTAAAGGGCCAAGGGTTCCAGCCACTGGGAGCCCTGGGCCCTTTTGTATGGCTGGGCCCCAGTGCAATTGCCCTCTTTGCTCCCCTCTCCCTCCTCCAGTGGGCCTCACATGGACTCTGTGTGTGTGTGTGTGTGTGCACGCGCGCACACACGTGCACGTGCCTGTCTAGTGAAGGGCAGGAATCACTTTTAGTCTGGTCTTATTCAGTATTTTCAGTGATAAGTGGGAAGAAAAAATGAACAGTGTGAAATTCGCAGGTGACACCAAATGGGGAGAGAACTGCAAATCTCTTTGAAGGCAGAAAAATAATGCACTGGGATGTAGGGCAGAACTTCTATGAGCATAGAACGGGGCCTCCAGAGAGAAATCGGAGACATGAGTGAAAAGCAGCAAAAAGACATTCTGCTTAGAAAAAATGCAAGCTAATGTACTTGGGGAAAAACAACAAACCACAACTATTCAGTGGAGGAAGAGAAGTAACAAGCAGTAGTATCAAAAGAGAAGTGTAGAGGCTGGTAAGGGACAGCATGTTCAGCAGGAGTCTGGGAGTCAGTATGGCAGAGGAACATAAGCAGTGCTGAGCCGCATTGCTTACAAGTTTCATGTCATAAATCAGCCAGGTTACTTTTAAAGCTCTAGTACAACTGCTCCTGAGACCTGGTGTTTAGTTCTAAGCATCTGCCTGTCTAAAGGGAACTGACACATTCATGGGCATGCAGAGAAGAGCAGCATAAATGATCAATGGGCTTTAGGGACTATCTGAAGAGGAAAGGTTGCTTGCATGGTCTAGGGCAATTTTGGAACCATTTTTCAGTCATGCTGAATCCTCAAGTGCTCAGGGGATATGGCTAGTACAAAAAAGAGCTTTGGTCGCATTTTGAAGGAAGGGGCTAGCTGTACAGTCACTGTACAGCGACTGTTAGTCTAGTGACATCAAGGTAATACTAAATAGGAAGGCTTGAGTTAAGCCACACCACATCCAAAGACCAGAGTCCCCAGCCATACATGAGAACGCAGTTTTGAGAGAGAGGCCCGCAGATGGGCATCACTAGTGCTCAGGATAGGAGAGGCAGGAGCAGGGAAGCAAAGATCGGGAATAGTATTGCCAAAAAGGAAATTCCTGAGGGCTTCCCATCCTGGTTGGGAACTGCCGTGACTGGTTACAGCAGTGTACTGAACCATTCTACCGCAAATGAGAGAGACGGTCACCTGAGAAAGATGATTCCAAGGCACGACCTTACCTCACAGGTATTTGTGTGATGAGCTGAGGGGTGCTTGAAAGAGAGTGACACAAAGAGTTAGAGTGGCTGCACCCTGAGCATTTTGTGGGCTCTTCCAAAGGGGCATTGGAGACACCCAGTGATAAATCAGTGTGCTGCTTCATGCTACTCCAGTCAGTCCTCCACATCACAAGGAGCACAGCTTGTGAATACAGACATTTAAATTTGCAAACAAAAAAAAACACTATTAATAATCATTTATGTTAAGGTCAAATGCAACCCAACATAAAAAACACAAAACCTTAGAAGCACACAATAAAGCATACATCCACACGCATTTTCTCACACACCCACTCACCCTTCCTCCACATCTACCACAATAAACAACCACAGTCACCAATGTGATACAAAGACAACCTTAACCCTTAAGAGTAGCAATGCTGTATTCTGGAGTTAGGATCCTAATGAGTGATTTACACCTTCCACTTCCACCCAAAAACACGCCAGGTACAATTTTCTAGGATTTCCTGTTGAAAAACACCAGATTGAGCTCCTGCCAAGAACCTGAGAAATTAAATTACCTTCCCTGAGTTGCCATGACTGGCAATACTTCCTCATGGGCAAGCGCAGAGGTTCAGGCATTCAAAACAAACAAACAAAAAAAAAAAAAACTTTGTTGGGATGGGGAATGGGAATGGGAGGCAAAATGAATTTGGGAAAGCCAGCTACTAATATAACTATTATCTTAGCTACTCACAGCTGTAAGAGGACTGAAGGGAATCTCTTCTAGCCCAGCACTCTTCTAAAACGACTATATTTATTTCAGGAGTTTGATTTGTCTTGGGAACCCGCAAGTTTCACCACACTTAAAAACTACTTGCTTACAAAAATCAGACATAAAAATACTGAAGTGTCACAGCACGCTATGACTGAAAAATTGCTGACTTGTTCATTTTTACCATGTAAGTATAAATAAGTTGGACTATAGACATTGTACTTCTATAATAGCGCTTCTCACTTTACTGAGAAGCTGAATTACCTTCCCTGAGTCTCCACACAGAATGTGATCAACTGAGCTGAGCTAGATTAGCTGTGGCCCAGGATTGAAGCCCAAGCCCCAATGCCCAGGTTTACATCCAAATCCCGATTGCTTCAGCCCTGGGCCATGGCAGGGTGCTTCAGCTTTGACTCCCGCTGCCCAGAGTGGCAGGACTCAGGGTTTGGCCCCAGGACTCAGGGCAGTGGAGCTTGGGCAGGCTCAGGCTTCAGTACTCCTTCCTACAGTCATTAAATAATTTTTGTTGTCAGAAGGGGATCCAGGTGCTGCCCAGCCAATTAGTAGAGCACCCACAGCTGGCAGCATGTTTTGACTGGTGGCGTTCATCAGCACATACCTTGGAATACATAAAATTTAGTCCACCCAGAGATGGAAAAAGTTAGACAGAACACTATTGCTGCATACCAGCACCTCTGCATCAATGTTCCCCCGACTGGGGGAATCCTGGGGCTGGAGCTGCTGGCAAAGGTCAGTGCCCCAGCCAGCTCCAAGACAAAAGGATGTCGGAGCCCCCACCAGCCCTACAGCAGCATGGGGCTGGGAGATGAGCCCTCACCATCCTGCTGGCAGCCCCAGCTGAAGGAACCCTTGCCAGGGGGTGGGGGTCCTGGGCAGCCCCATGGTGGGATATGGAGCTCCACCAGCAGCCTCAAGAACCCCAGTGGAAGAGGGGGGAGCGGCAAGGAGCCAGCTGAGTACAAGCTCTGTTGTTTGTTTGTTTGTTTGTTTTAAACAGAAAAAGCACCATCTAGCCGATTAGCTGTTCCTCCTGGAAGACTTCTGCTTGCGATCCACAGTTCCAGTCCCACCCGCCTCACCAGCCCCCCAACTCACAGTTTGTTGTCCAGACTAGGCAGAACCCAAAATTCAGGCAGGCCCTTCTCCAGCCTCCGGGGGAAATGTTGTGTATCTAGTTCCAAGACCTCTACCACCTACCCCAGCTGAAGCGATTTCAGCTTTAATTGCTGGCTAGGGAGGCCCTGACCACCCGCCTCCCTTAGCTAAGCAGTGGCAGTGTCTGATTTCAGCCCAAGCCGCCCCAGAGCTGCTGCTTGTCTCAGCTGGCCACCTTGAAGCTACTTCAGCTCAGCCCTGATTTACAGAAGGAAAGATGGAGTGTAAGACCCTTTACCTTATCATCAGCCAGGTAGGTGCTCCCCACAGAAACAGGAAACATCTTTTCCCTCCTTTTGTCCTGCCCCTGCTCGCTTACCCATTTGTTCCTGGTTGCAGTCTTTACTATGGCACCCTCCACCCCAGACTTCTGTGGTGAAGTCCTCCCATTCTTTCATCTCCCAACAGGAATGATAGCACCCCATGCTCAAGACTTAACTGACTTTTAACAAAAACACCCCAAGCTGTGAGGCCCCTCCAACTCTCTCCCCTCCCTATCTCTCTATGGAGTCTTTGCCCACAGGCCCATCCAAGGAGTCTGTGGGGACTAAGAGGGCTTGCTGACTGTAGGACCTGGCTGATGGGAGCACAGGATCCTGAAGGTGCAGGGCCTCAGACAACCACCTTGCTCTAGGGCAGGGCCTGTTTCCCCAGCTAGAGTTCTAAGGCAGCTCTAGATCATTCTGCTCCCCACTCACCAACAGGTGTCAGTAATGAGCTGTAAGCTCTCTGGAACAGCATTTCTAACACTGGAGTGCCCTGAACTACTTGCAGGAGTGTCACAGGGGCATAGCTACTAGCAGTGACATGAAGTACATGTTTATGTATTTTGTTATTAAAACCAGATGCAATGTTACTTCTTCACTGCTATGGTACCTGATTAAATTACTTCATTTTGCTTTTGTTGCATATGTTGCTCTTTCGCAAAGAAAATTTTCATAGGTGTTCTGCATAAAAATATATGTTTTTGGTGTTCTGTGGTCTCAAAGTTTAAGACAGACTGCTCTAGAGCTTCAGGCCATATGGCTTACATACCTACTGCTAATACACTCAGATCAGGAGTCAGGTTACCATGATAGGTGGATTATTGGGCCACTGCTAAAATGACAATGCCTGGCCCTTGTATTTGTTATCATCCTTTCTAAGTATAATAAAGAGTGGCTGATTTCCCGTGTCAATACAGATCTAAGTTTGCCTTCATATTTATCGGTCTTGTAGAATTCAAGGCAGCCTTTGTAGGTTCAGCTTGCCCGTACAATTACGTATTATATTTATTTTGAACTAAAACTCCTCACCAAAAGGTCCTCCTCCACAGCCCTGGTCACACTGACTTACGTTAAACACAGTATTACAGAAGTATGCAAAGTAAATCAGCAATTCACTGTTAGCGGCAGCACTTTCCCTCCATTCTTCATCTATTCACCAGCCGGGATATCAATACACTGCAGAATTGGTTTTATCTCGGTGGCTGGGCAAACCAAAAACTTTTTACCTTAGAAATCTTCCAAGTGCACCTAATGGATTTGTTTCAAAATTAGCATCTTAGGGAGATCAAATATGGAATAGTGGAAATCAATAGTAGAAGTGGCCATGATTACATTAACTCCCTCCTGGGAGTTAATTTTTTCCAGTCCTTCAAACAATAAAAAATTCCTTGAACTCAGTTTTGGGAAGTTCTGTTAACAAATAGAGAAGATGACAAAGACTCAAGTTATTAAGATCTTGATACAAGGTCATCCAGACATCAAGCTGGGAGAGAATAGCCCCTGACCGGAGCTGTCTCCCCCCGCCCTCATACTCCTGCAGTCTGATCTCCACTGCCTCTCCCCAGATCCCCATAGCCCTGAGGTTTCCAGGATCCTCACCTATGTTCCCTTGCCCCAAGCTCCATTGCATGACCTCACACTCCAGACCCAAACAGGGAGAGTAGAGGTCCCCAGTGGCCAGCAGAAATTACAGACCTTTTTGGGACATGAATGGATGTCTGGCCTCTCAGCTTGACAGCAAAGACAGCCAAATGCCTTGGTGTTTTACAGCCTGTGAGATCCTTGGCAGTCCTCTGGAAAAACATGACTGTGGCAATCCCGAGCTAAGTAGAGGAGTAATCAAACACAGCACATTTTTATACAAGGGATGCCAACTCTGACAAACTATTCAGGGAGATTATTTTCCAACATGACAATGCCATTTCCTTAAAATATCCTATTAAAATCTCCCAGCTTGCTTTCAGTAGTCACTGGGAGAGTGAAGGTGATTCCAGGCCAGTCCTGGAGGACTGGCAACCCTGTTTTCTAAAGATCTCCAAGAAGAAACAAAGCTTTTCAAAAAGATGTTTTATGATTCATAAAATACTTGAGACTGATAAAAGCATTTTAGCAATTCACTTTGCAAATTTACTCAGAGAAGAAATGAGAGGACTGGGAGATAACTGACTCCACACAGTCACAATCCCATGAACAGGGACAAACTATTGGCTGCTCTAACTCCAGTGTCACAATCTCACCACTTAGTGAAGAGTTGTTCAGAGCTACATCGCAGCAGGAAAGGAGTGATGAGGTGGGAGGTGAAGTTACCAGTCATCAGAATTCTGTGGAGGGGTGATCAGCTCTGGATTTAGTATCTGTCAGTCGGTGAGCACCAATCTAGAAACATACTTTACCAAATCAAATGGTTTTATTTATACAGGTAAAGTGTGCATCTTGGCAGGGGCTTGTCTCAGGTATCAGAAAACAAAAAAAGAAACAAGGTTTATAGTGGAAAACAGGTATAGATGAAACATTTACTTACACTTATAAGGCTCCATAGATCGCCTAACCTCCAGCATTGCAGGGAGACTGTACTGAAACTATTTACAGTGATGAGTAGGTTTCAGTTTTTATGCTGAGAGCCAAAACTGCCAACTCGTACCTCAATCTTGGATTCATGTTAAGGTGGGTTTAGAGCCAGTCCTGTTGGCAGTGCAGAATTTGTTGTGTTTCAATGTGACATTTAATCCCTCTTCCCCTGCATTCAAGTTATGGCTCTGTAGCCACACTGACCTCCAAATTGCAGATTCAGATGGGGTTGCTGCTTGCAGAATTTGGAAGGTGTTCTGCCAATTTCTGATGACCCTGCAGTCACAGAGAGGTAATCTAAAAACAAACAAGCCAGCTATACTTTGCAGCTAGAGAGAACATTTATTTTAATATGTCAAGGAACTGTACAAAGAGATATTTCAAATTCACTTTACAAAGTGAATGTAAACTCTTGAGGGGAGACTCTTTTTCTGTATGTCTGCTATGCCTCTTTGGGTCTCAAATCCCTGATTAGGGTCTCCAAGCTATATTTCAATATAAATAAAACGAGAAAATCGAAGCACAGAGCATTAAGCAACTTGCTCAAAGATGGCTCTATTTCTATTTCTGCCATTGGCAAATTTGGGTTCCCTTCCTCATTGTCCAGGTCTCTGATCCCAGCCCGTATTGCCTACAGAAAGGAACTAGGTGATTCACATAGTCCTCGCTATGGGAGGTCTAACCTACCACTTTAATTTTGCCTGGCCTCCCTAGTAGCATTCTTTCTATTAACCCTTTGTAGAATCCTTGCTTCAGGAAATTCTCATCCCATGTTATCAGGCTAGACCACAGCTTTAAAGACTTATGAGTACAGTCAGTAATATTGTTTCGTGTTGTTCTCGCTTCAGTCCTCTCTCACATAACCTGCCTTGAAGATCCCAAAGTGGATAATCAAATGACAGCATCATCTCCACAGGCAGTGAGATTAAAGGATTTATTGCTGCTATGGCAACGGCCAAGTTCTACAGTCCTTAAAATAGTTTTGAGATCTTAGCAGATAATTGGGAGTTCATCTATGACTCACCTACAGGTACCCAGAGCCTTGACATTCACTTTATAAAAGGAAACCCTATTTTAAAAATGTAACACTTTTTCTTTTTAATATATATTTTCATCCTCCACTTAGAACTCCCTTGTTAACTGATGTTGAGAATAGAAATAGCGGTGGGATCTTTTATTATAATTCTCTGGACACAGCTCTATAGATAATGTTTGATGGCAGTTGTCCCAGATATTTTACATTGAAACAGGAGTTGGTCCCTCAGTTCTGTCCTCTACATGGTATCTGTTTCGTGTCCTGAGCTGAGAACCAGTCCCTGTTGCTGAAACTGAATGCGACAATAAGGTAGCAAATAACCAAATATGTAGTGACAACATAAAAGGCCAGACACCAACATCTTTGTCAAGCCTCCCATTGGCATCTCTGGGTGTTTTGCTGAACGTCTTAAATGTATATCCCGTTGCACTGACCATAATTAAAACATGGAATTAGACCTTGTCTGCCAAAGAAGTTTGATACTTTTGCTGCAGTGGGCCCTCAAGTTTCAGGGAATAATAGCCACTAATTGAGAGAGTAGGGATGCTTCTCTTCGAGGCAGATTATTCCATGACGGAGATGTTTGCAATGTCATCTGCAGCTTCTGGCACTGACTCAAACTTGCTGCAAGGAGAATTAGCCTAATAAGATGCTGCATATTCATGGCAGCACTTCATTAGTATTCTCCGCTGAGGCTGATAACTATGCCCCCTTCAAAGAAGGGGGCTAGTGTAGACACAGCCAAAGTGAGGAAGAGGATAAGTTGTTAGCATTTTACTTTGTAAGTCCTAAGACTTTAGAATGGCATAAGCAAGTATTTTTAGTTCTGAATTTGAAAAGGGGTACACATTTCAACAAGACAATACTTCTTGAAAAGAACCCATAGCTGGAATTAAGTCCCAAATCTTCATTCTAGAGAAGGTGCTACCTCTCTGAGAACTCATCTGCAAGTGTTCAAGTTTCTCACAGAAGTCATGGATTCTGCGACTCTCCAAGACTTCTGCAGCAGCTGATGCGGCCGGCCTGAGGGCTACTTAACAGCTCAGGCAGCCCCTGGTACAGCCACTCTGGCTACTGCTTTGGCAGTCTCAGGCTACTGTGCTTTCTGCCCCCAGGAGCTGCAGGAGTTTGGGGTGAAGGCGGGGACAGAGCTGGGCCACAGAAGGGTGTGAGGTCTCTGGGTGGTGCTTACCTTAGTGGGCTCCCTGAAGTGAGGACATCCTCCTCCTTCAGTTCCAAGGCAGAGGAACAGGCAGGCAACTTCGTGTGCTACCTCTGCCCACAGCTCCCATTGGCAGTGGTTGACAGCCAATGGGAGCTGCAGAGCCCCCTGGCCATCTCTGCCCTGAACTGGGGCTGTGATGTCGCCACTTACGGCGAGCCTCACAGACCCAGGTAAGGAGACAACCAGTGCAGCCAACCCTGACCCCCGTGCCCCACCCCTACTCTCAGTACACACCTCCTCCTCCCCCAAATCAGGGGGTACATAGTACAAGTCATGGACAAGTCATGGGCCGTGAATTTTTGTTTATCGCCTGTAACCTATTCATGACTTTTACTAAAAATACCAATGAATTAAATATAGCCTTACTTATATGCAACCCTCAACAATCTCAAGATACCAGACATTAAAACTGGGACATCATTTAAAACATTTGTGAAATGTTATTAGCTCTTACTTCTTCCTCCAAGGCCTTAGGTGTTTAGCTTTATGCCTTTATGGGCAATATATGAAGATAGTACCAATAGGTTGTTTTTTAAAACAGAATATTTCTTATATGTCAACTAAAATGGAAATTTAACCAATAATTTTCTTTTGTCAGAATCTTACAATTCTGAGTGTCCAAGAAACAGCAAAGCAAGGATGGATGAGTTATGAAACCAAAGCTCTGTAGGAAAGATGTAGCCACCATCCTTTTGGTGAGCTTGCTCCAAGTTTACATTTTGTCTGGGTCACCACCTGCAGCACCTTCAGGCCAAATAAGGCCTCTGCAGAGGACAGAAGAGCCACTTCCTGATGCTTGGTTAACAAAGGTGTTATCTGTAGATCAAGTGGCTGCTGTACAAATTCCAATGAAACCCATGCAAACAAACAATCTGCAGATTGAGAAAGTCTTAAGCTGCTAGTGGACAATTCAACAACACAGCTGAATTCATCATCAATTATTTGCCTAGTTCTGTTCATAATCTGGGCATTAATGTACATTTTTTATTTTGAGAGAGAGACAAGAAACATTTCAGTAAAGGAAGCCTCAGTTTCCATACAACAATAGTTAAATTGACTTAAATTTGCGTCATCCAGTGGGAATAAAACTGCAGTGTTACATTTTGAGGGGTATATGACTTTTTTCCCACTCTGAAAGCTGTGAAATCAGTATTCAGTGTTCCACGTTTAGACGCTATTTGAGAGGTGATTTCTTTCTTAACGACCTACATAAATGTTGCCTGGCTACTATTATTTTTGCCTGAATTTCAATGTAATTCTATATAGCTTACTTCATGCCTTAATTATGTCTTGTGTGGGCTCCTATACTTGGTTTTGACAAATTTTCTAAATGAATATGAAAGGAAGCTTTAAAATGTGTTTTTATAGCAATCTAGTTTGAAGAAATTATTCCTTTGGGAAATGGGAGGCTTTTAAACACGCCTAAGATAAGATTCTAGTTCTTTAAATACTAAAGTTAAAATCAGCAGTTTTTAGGCCTCCAATAAGTATAATGTTTTATATAGTCATATTGAAAACACAACAATATTAGGATCCATGCAGTCTTTATTTTAAAGATTAAACAAATAAAGGGAAGATTGAAGTTATCTATCAAAACTGTTATCAAGAATTGGAAAGGTATGTAGAAAACTTATTCACATTCAATTCAAATTATGTACAAACCAGTGCTCATAAAAAAAAAAAGAGAAAAAAATAGCAACTGCTTGAGTGTAAAATAATCCAATTCTAGTTCATATTCTAGCATTCGCAATGACCAAACTTATGCTATAAACCAAGATATTACCACCATGCAGACATATTCCACAATCTTCATTATACTGGTCTCAACAGCATTGGTGTCAAAACAGCCCCTCCCCTTTTTAAAAAACAATTTTGAGAAGCTTCCTAAAACTGCATCATCTGCTCTGAAATTCTACTCAAATACATTCCAGGATAATTCTCCCTCACTATGATAAGGGCAGCACAACTGCCATGTATGGTACCAGGTCCAAACAAATGCATGGTCTGCTTTTTACTGCAAGAAAGTTAGCCATTTTCAGCAAAGTGCAGCCCTTGAGTATTTGGCTTACAAATTAGGATTTGCTCCCAGGACAGTTTGAACATGGTGCTCTATGCAAGCGCCTACACCTTCAAACTCATCCCACACATTGACTGCATTCAAATGCAGATGCACCGCTGTCAGAAGGAGCTTCCAGTTACTTAGGGTAGCAGCATTCAATATAGCCATGAAAGTAATTCCATATTTACAAAAACCTGTTATAAGTATCTGCTCTGGACTAAATACACATATGAAGAAGAAAACATATGACATAAATCCAAGCAGACATTTTGAAGCACTCCTACAACTCAATGATATTTTTATGTATGAAATTTTGCAGATGGGTAGCCATTAAAAAAGACTAATTACTTATCAAATTTTGAAAGCTCTCTAAGCTTCAAAGGGACGCTATCAAAGATGACAGAAATGTACTCTTGAAGCCACAGCAATCACTGGTTAATCAAATGTGATAGACATGTTTGGAACACTGACTAGAAAGATCCACACCTACTGAGATATCAATAAAAGCTAAGAGCTTCTGCAGTCTAATGGTGTTATCAATAGTGTTTTAATTTAGAAATCAATAATCCTCTCAATAAGCAATAACATACCAGAAATCTCTGATTATACCAAGTAGACCAGATTGAAAGAATCCATTATCATAAATGAGATTGGTATTCTGCCAGAAGGTTAGCAGAGAAATCATGACAGAACTCAACTTCATGCTTGTGCATTAAACTCCCGAGTCCCAGGAAATGCAGAATGAACACTTCTCTGATTTAACCCTTCCAGACCAAGTACTGAAGTGGTCTACCATCAAAAGGGATTATATTCTGCACAGGTACTACCATACTTCAGTGCAAAAGAGCAAATCCAGAAAAGAGTTTCAGTCTTACTTTTGCATCTGGCTAGCTTCATCAAGTGTACTCGAGGCTCAATCTTATTATAATGGTGTATATCTCCACCACACCCTTCTGTAACAAAACTAGAAATTAAAAATCCAGGAAGGGAGAATGTTAGGCAGTGGAAGACTGGCAATTTAAATGTTCTGAAGATTTTAAGTTGTTCTTCAAGGGCAACATCCAACACCCAATGAAACAAATGGAAAGGCTTATATTTTCTTCAATAGGTCCTATGTATATTAGTCCATTAGAAAGTCAGAGTTCCAGCAATGACTACTTCAAACAAAGGTGACCTCTACATTTTACTAATAACTCTTAACTGAGACTTTGCACAGATGTACAAACAGAGGACAAGTGGTACCAACCTTTGGCAATCTTTTTTATATAAAGAACAAACAATAGTTAGAATGCCCAACAAATCACACAATTGAATTTCTCAGAGATTAATGCTCATGAAAGGATCAAGTAGTAACAGGTAAGACCACTCAAACAGGAGAAAACTTTGTATTAAAAGTCCCATTTTAAATGACGTTTCATTCTAGTAATATCTGGGACAGAGAACTAGTCTTTACAATTACACAGGCAGTTCTGACCTAAACAGTCAGAATGAAGTACCAAGATATGGTTGTTTTATTAACACTATCCATAATGAATCCATCACCAGCCACTACCTAGGATGCAAATATTTTCAGATTAGTAGAATGGGTGTACCTTATTTGATGTAAGTGTCCTGATTTCCACATGGCAACATTCTGTTGCTATTAAGTTGCACTGGACAATACACAGCAGTTCCCAAAGATGCTCAAGATGAGTCACAGTAAAATAAAGGAAAGCCTTCTTGATATGCAACAAACGCAAACATCCCACAATACTCAGACAACCACTTGAGAATGTGGATGAAGTCTCAGTCCTATTACCATTCCATGTTTACTGAAGTAGAGCTCCTTCTAGAGGGGAAAAGTTTTCTTTAGGACTCTGTTTACACCAGTTTTATCCATTAGAAGCCATGTTAAATATTAAGGTTATGTAAGCTGCAATACCATCAACAGTCAAACCTTTCTACCTACTCTATACTCCAATGAAAAGCAGCACCAAAACCAGGCTCATTGCTTTCATAGAACATCCTCCTCAAAATGTCCCAATCTAAAAAATGTTCAAACACCCAAATAATTGTAGATTTAATAAACAACAACAAAACAAATTAAGGTGGGGTTATTAAGTTTAGTTTCAATTTTTCACTCACATCAGCTATTCTGGAACTCTCTTCTCCAGGTTCTCCTATCTCCTATTCCTCATATTTCACAACACCTCACTGTAACTGGGGAAAAAAAAGGACATACTTTTTATTCCCAAGCATCACTAAATGATCTCTCACTTGGCTAATGAATATTCATTTACCCAGACAAACATAAATTGCTCAGCCTTAGGCGTTAACCTGAAATAAGCTTGAGCAGTTGATACTAATGCTCAACATGGAACACAGAAGCTAACTGAACGTTTCTTAGGAAAAACATTGCCCTTCATTTTCATGTGTTATAATTCACAGCCTTTCAACGACATGTTTGTGGAGAGAAAGGTTTGAACTGCAAATTGCTACTAAAAGTATCCCTCCATTTCTCTACACCTGGCAATCTAAGGTTAAATTACACATTACACATGCCCAAAGATCTAGTGTGGGAGAACAGAAATTTAGAGCAGTGCAGTCCTGTGTGGCGCTTGGTAGCTGAAGGTGAGGTTTGAAGTCATGTTATTCTAATCAAGATTAAACCAGATGGCAAAAATAAATCCAGAAATGGTCATGTAATTTTAATGAAGAACATTTTAGAGTATTAGTCCTCCAGTCTCTTACAAGGATCCATGTTAGGCCCTCATGACTGACTTGTTCCAAGCTATTCAGTCCACACCTTGGTAGCTACATAAGAAATTGACAGGAGCAGTACATTGTGCACTCTCTGTGCTTGAGAATGCAGAGTTAATCGATTTGAGAACAGGCTCTTGTTCCAGTGTGAAAGTAAGCTTTTAGACTTATCAAAATGAAGCACACTTAGGCACAGAGGCTAATAAGGGGCGGCACTCTCTTCAGGAGAGACTAGTCTTTCTCCTTCGGTCCACTGCTGCAACATCTGGCCCTTTCCTAAGGATCCAAAGTGGGATCAGGACTCAACATTGCTTTAAAGATTTATAATGGCTCGATTCTCTTCAAATGGTTTACATGTCAAATCAGACAGAACTTTGTTAACTTTCTTTGTTTAACCTCATGGCAGTCCCGAGTGCCTTCAGAGTTGGGAAAACCTCAACCTGTACCCAGGGCTCACAATGTTGATAGAAGCATTAGCAACTTTTGCTCAAGTGGTCCTCATTACACGTTTATCATTTAGAAATTGCTTATGACATCATGGCATTCAAGTTAGTCCATCCGTTGAGAAAAAACCCTTTTTACATAGAAGAATCATATGGTGCCCAGGACAGAACTCTCAGGAAAAGAAGGGAGGAAACTGCAATGATTCAGGCCAGAAATCTTGAGCATCAAACTTCACTGTCATATGAGGACCAAGGAAAAATCTGTTTTTTCCTCCCAGATGTTCTAGTGTCCATAGAGTATCAACTTCAAGTGCGCTAAATATAAAACTGATGAAATGCTAGCTGGTCCATAAAGGGCTGCACCAAGTTATCTGTGGCAAAGTAGAAAACAAGTCCAAAGGTTATGGAGATTGGAAGAGCTGGTAAAGCCTTCTTAAAGATGGCAAGAAGCAGTAGAGTAAGGCACAGACCCTGGAAAGAAGGACAGGGAAATGTTACAAGGTTAAACTCAAGCCAGTAAAAATATCTATTACACAACACAGCAAGCTTAAGGGCTGACAAAAGGGTTGATAAATTACATTTTTTGCTTTTCCAAACTGGGTACTATTAGTATCAGGATTAATATTTGCTACACAAAGTAACTCACTAACGAGCACTGAATTGTATATTTAAAATCCCACTGAAATCAATGGGACATAAAAATGCACTTAAATACTGTACTGACTTGAAGCTTAAGTGATTGATCCTGCTCCCACTGAAATCCACAGCAAAATTATTAGTTTTAAGTGGCTGATGGCAAGATCAGGCACTCAATAGCCAGTGTGCAACATCCCAAAGGAAAATGCACAACCCGCACCCCCCTTTGTCACTGAGGAATACCCTGAAATACCACCACCACATTATGTTATACTCACAATTAGTATGGCTACAAAACAGGCTAAAGTTGTGTTCCAGTCTCCACTTGCTGTGGCTGAGGCCTTGCCAACCAGAACACTGTAGAAAATGAAATCTCCTAAACCAAGCTTTACTCCCCCTGCAATGGTAAAAATATGGAAGGATTACATGCAGGTCCAAAACAGCTCCTACCAACTCCCACAGCAAATGACCTCTGTTGCATGCATCTGACAGAATAATCCAAGGAACCAGTAAGACACCCAAAAAGCAATTAGCAATTCTTCTTGACCCTCTGAATGACATGTTGCCATTTGCTAGTACATCCTATTCTACCAAGTTATAAACAGATTAAATGTCACAAATCAAATGTTGGAGAATTTATTTTTACAAACAGACAGACAGACAGATTTAAGTTAGTAAGGAATCAAAATAGGAGGCTGCGAATCAATGAGAAGCAGAATTTTTACAGAAGCTGTTTTAAAGCAACAAGAGGAGAGGCACTTGTCTGCATGACTTTATCAGAATACTCAAAAAGTGAATGTTGAAATACAATCCATAGAATTCTACAACATAGCACGTATCTGATTTAATCTTTCATACACAGGTGTGGCTAGCAAAAATTGCAGGTCCCAACAGCATACTCTGTTTTGAGGCAAACAGTGGTTGTGGCTAATATTTCTGGAGCAGAAAGGAAGACTTGCTATTTGCTCCAATATATGCAAATTAGATGAGGTATTCAGTCTCATAATAAATTGCCAGTGTGACTTGGAACTGAGCAAGTTTGGAAGTTCCTGTTAAGTTTATTATAGATCTAAGCCACTTTTAACTGCCTTACTTTATAGCAACATTTTGCCAAAAAACTATTCCAACTGTGTGTTGCTTGTCATTTTGCAGTTTCTACTTACACATCTTCCAGTGCACAAACCAACATCCAGGAACACTCCACTGACCTCTGGTGTCTCCTGCAGAATCCTTATTATGATAACTTTGAAAGGCTCTTTGTGTAATTATGGTGCATCTTTCACATTAAATGAGTGTTTGTGGTTTTGCAGTATGTGAAACCTTCAAAACTGCATGAGCCAATGAATTTAATTTTATGGCAATTACCACCTTGGCTGGGCCTACTTCTCGAGCATAACATCCAATTAACAGCACTTCTGTAAACAGAAGTACAGATGATTTCCTGTATTTTTGTTCCACTAAATAAGTCTCAAATACTGCCATAAATTTTTCAAAGCCTCTAATTCAGTGGTGGTGGTTGGCAACCTGTGGCCCGCATACTGGTCCAACTGCAGCCCGCATACTGGTCCAACTGCAGCCCTCTCTCTCCGTCTCTGGCCCTTTCCCCATATACCTCTCATGCACTGGAGCCCTGCACTTACTTTCTCACTCTCCCACACCCAGCCCCCAGCATTTTTAGAGAGTCATGAATTGACCAATTTCGACCCCGGCCCCATACCCCTCCTTTCCAGCTTGAACGCTGCAAATAGAGCCAATTCGCAGTGCTCTGAAAGGGAGGGGGAGGCAGGGCAGAAGCAGGAATGACAAGCTCCTCCCCCTCCCTCCCAGCACTTTCTGAGCTACCTGATTTGCACCCTGTCCCCGCCCCGTCCCCTCCCTCCCAGAGGCTGAATGCTGTGAATCAGCTAACTTGCGGCATTCAGGCTCTGAGAGGAAGGGAGGGAGAGGAGTGAAGACTGAGCACAAATCAGCTGATCTGTGGGGCTCTAAAAGTGCTGGGAGGGAGGTGGTGGTGAAGGTAGGTGGGGGCTCTAGTGCCCCATTATGCAAGAAGCATGAAGGAAGAGGGCAGAGAGGAGGGTGTGCGGGCTGCAGGTAGAACTCCAATGGGCCGCATGCAGCCCACAGGTTGCCCAACACTGGATTTCGATCCTGTGGCCCACTGAGATGAAGAAGGGCCACTCATGCAGTCTACTCACTACTCTTGGTTGCTTGTTGCTGCTCTAAGTCAAGGCTGTGAAACACCTGATTGGTGGGCCAGATCAAGCCCCTTTGGTACTTGCATTTGGCCTGCAGCTCCTTTTGTCACACCAGTTCAATCCAGCTCTGAGTTTGCCCTGCAGCACTCTAGCGAGAGCTGGAGACCAAGTGGAAACCTGCTAAAGAGGAAGAGCTAAGGAGCAAGCTTATGCCCAATTGGCCATATGCAAGGAAGTCCCAGCCCCCTCCGCCTTCCCATTCCTCCTCCTGCTATGGCAACTGCCTCTCCAACTTCTGCCATAAGCCCCAATGCTTCTGAGCTCCCATTGCCCCTCAAATTGTTCTATTCATCCTGGACTAAGGGGAAGGGCCGCAGAGCTCTGCTACTTCGGGTGAGAAACAGGCTGTATTCTGCACTGAGGAGGGAAATCTAGGGTACTCCTTTGCCCCAGCAGCTGCTTTCTCCTCTCTTCTCCCACTTTTTGTCCATTTCTTCCCTCTCTCTGTCCTTCCCCATCAAGCTCCACAACACCAGATTTATGGGAGGGGTCCCTCCTCTTCCCACCATGGTTTCCTTGCCACTGCTCCCTCCGCTGACCGACCCAGCCTTCTGATACTTTTCAGACAAGGGGGCAGGAAAAATTAACTTTGCTAAACCAACACACTCAACAGTCACAGGAGACTGAAAAATATACTTCTTAGTGGTGAGTATTGTTTCTCTAACCTGTTGACCCCAAGTCAAAGTATACTTTGGCCTTAACCTCAGAATTAGTTTCACATTCCCACTCCAAGTTATAATTATTGGGTTATCTTTGAGAGATCCTCAGTGGTTCCCTTCTGAACTCAGAGGAGTCCCCGGACCTTAACCATTCCCCACAATTATATTTCAGCCCAGGTCTACACTTAATGATTCGATCAACCCAGCTAAATTGCTTAGGGTTGTGAAAGATTCTGCACTCTATCCAATGCAATTAGGTCCACCTACCCTCCCGCCCCTCATATGCAGACATGGCTAGGTCAAACTAGCTACCCCCAGAAGGACTGTCTGATGGATTATCTACACCAGTGATGGGCACCCAAAGCTAGTGAGTGGGCCACATGAGTGGCCCTCCTTCCTCTCAGTGGGATGCAAGGTTTAAATTGAGCATGTGCATTAACCATGTCCCCAAAATAAGATGAAATACATTGCACTTGAGTCTCCTCCTTTATCATGTCTTTTCAACACAAAGTGATTCATTAGTAGGGCCAAATTAAATTACTGGTGAAAGTAACAAAGAAGCAGAGGGAGTGCCAGGCTCCTGCAATGTTGTGTGCAGTCAGCAAACACCCCACTCATACCTTTGGCTTAAACGCATGTCACTTCTCATTCGTCCAGGGGCTGCTTGTCCAGACCCCACCCCCACACCACCCCTTCACAGACCCACCCCCCAACTGACCCCTTTCTTGCGTCCTCCAATTGACTGACTTGCACCTCATCCCCTATCCTTCTCCAACCTCCCAGAGTTTGAATGCCACTAATCTGCTGACTGCCCACCTCTGGTCTACACATCACTAGAAAACCACCTTCCATCAAGACAGGAAGGATCTACAATAGAATAGCACAGCTGCATCGCCATACCTGCGCTGCTGTATTGCAGACATACTTTGCTGCCATACTGCGCTGCTGTACTGCAGACATATGTTGCTGTGGCCATTAATTGGACAAAACTTTCTGCATCCCACCAGCACTGATCTTTGATGATGGCAAGGCAGCCCCCTGTTTTGCAGAGACTCAGCACGCATGCCCCAGAGCTTCTGCTCAGTTAGAAACAAGGTGTCACCATATACCTCTTAAACTTATTTCCTGTCCTGGGTCACTAGAAATTTCCTGTGAATCTGGGAAGACTGCAGCTCAGGCTGTTAACATTGTAGGAAAAAAAACCCTGGTCTGCCTTTAGGCAGTCCCACGAAAGACAGACTCCAGAAACCCCTTTCAAAAACAAAAACAACAACAACAAAAACCCTCTCTCAAAGGTCTAGGGTGGTTTCAGCTCTTTCAAGCTGAGAGAGCCTCAAAACCACAAGGTTAAAAGTAAATCAAGATTACTGGCAGACGGAGGGAAGAAGAGAATGTTCAAAACAAAAGAAATAGCATAAAATAGTTAGTCTTAAACCAGGCAAGAGCCAATTTACATCAATATAGGAAATCAGCTGTATTTTATGCCTCTCATCTCCCTGCAGTCCCTCAGCACCACCTCTCAGGTTACTCTGACCTGTTCACTGTTATCTCTCCCACAACTTAACCATTATGTGTTTCCTAAATTCATTCAGGATCACTGTTCAATGCTTTAAAGCAACTCTCTTTGTTCCTGTCTAGCCTGTGAGAACTTTGGAGCCTTTAGAATGTGTACACACACAATAGTGTCTCCCAGTCCCACTCCAACATCTCAGTTACAATTACCATTTCCCATTCTCCTAAAAGCCATCTTGATTGTCTTTACTGGAGGTGCTAATCTAAACCTAACTCTGTCTGCCTTTAGACAGGTTTTATTTTTATAAGTCACCCATCACTTTACTCTACTCTAGTAGATATGAATCACTGTCAAATTAACACAGATCTGCCACAGAAGATACCAAGCTGGATGCCAAGTGAAACACTGCATGGCAAGCACATTCCAATGCTACTAAGTTACTAGGCTGCAAGAGTATTAACAACATTTATTTTAACTCCTGGTGGCAAGGTTCATCGTTAAAACTAAAAAGTCATTTTGGAACCTCATCTCCAAATTTCTAAAATATCCAGAATTGCAGCTACTATTCAAAATTTAATTTCTCATCAGATTGCGAATGTCTGATTTAAAAGAAAACAAGGTATTTGAAAATGAAAAGCTTTATGCAGAGAGTTAGAATAAGCTGTTGTTCTGATCTCAGTTCTAAAGGGCTTTCAGGAAACAGGAAATGGATATCTTACAGTTACTTAGCATTGACTACAGTGATTAATAACCCAAGCTCCAGAGACAAACGTTAAACTATAAGGGAAAAAAATCAGTGGGAACTTAACTGGATGCATCCAGTACACAATTAGTTCACTTACCTGTATTAGCCAAGTGACATTACAAAATACTTGCATCGTCCCTACTCACTCTTAAAACACAAAACTAATAGTTTGCAGTAAAAGCTGTCACTGATTGCTCTGCAGAGATACCACTGGATGCTAGAACAGTTCCTCCTCAAGTTGCATGCAACTTTTGAAAAATAACATGATGAAATGGGGAAGTATTACTAAAAGACTAAAATACAAGCCACCGCACTCCCAAAATCCCTGTGCTTCTAAGTATCCTTTCCAAATCTCTAGAAAAAACAGAGGATTTGCATAGTAACAGAGAGGGAGCCGTGCTAGTCTATATATTATCAAAACAAAAAAGCAGTCAAGTAGCACTTTAAAGACGAGCAAAATAATTTATTAGGTGAGCTTTCGTGGGACAGACCCACTTCTTCAGACCATGTCAGAGATTTGGATTATTTGAGAAAAATAGGCAGTATACGCCCAAGATGAGACATTTTTATGAAATGCACCTTCTAGCACCCTACCACTTTTTTAAGCAATTGCCTTCACTGATTACAGCTATGGCAGAAACACATGGGGAGAGAGAGAGTCTGCCAGAGAGGCAGGTCTGAAAACGCATATGTGTTCTACAGGTCCAACACAACTCATAGATTCCACATGGATACGGAAAGCCTGTTTGTGCAGATCCCTGACTAGTGATGTTATGCGCTCACAGCGAGACACTGCACTGAATAAGCAGTGTGGTGGGTGGAGGGGACACGACAAACCAAACATGCAAGCTACAACATCCTGCATTAAATTTCCATTTTTCATTAGACTTAACATGTTGCTTTGTGTGGAGAGCACTGCAATATTCTAATTTTGAGGTGAAAAGGGCACTGTCTACAATCACAAGGTCTGCACACATGAGTGACAATCTCTGACCATAAGCAGGTAGAAAAAAGCCACTCAGGTCACTGCTGCTACATGATGGTTTTAACAGTTTGGGAACTAACATGGCTCCCAAATTGTGAGCTGTGTGATCAACAGCAACAGAAGAACAATTTTCTCAATATTCCCTTTCTGCAGCATCTGAAATGAAAATGAATATACACTTAAATGGAGCTCTATCCAGGCCTGTGAAGGTCTTCAGGTGTGTCAATATATCCTACTCACTGCGGATGTGCAGCCCGTCTTCGCAGGACAGTGTCCTTTGTAAGTAACATATGAATGAATAGGCATATTTGCTGACTGAAAATCTCATTCAGCTGTGGAAAGATACTTACTCTCTTCAGGGTCCTCACTGTCTTGGGAGTTACTAGGGAGCGCCTGAACAGCAGCCCGGGATTCAGGAGTTGATTCAAGCGGCCCTATTCTATTATCCCTTTGTTGTTCCCATTCCTGATTGAAACCTCCATCATCTGCATCAGCATCTTCATTATGAGTCTGATTTGCTGCAGCTCAAGGGAAGAAAACAATAATATAAACCCATTTCAAAGGTGCTTCTCACACATATCTAGGACAACCATATATTTCCCTATGCTATGAGATGCCTGGTAAAATTATTCATATTCAAGCGAGTTCAATGGCAATCCGAACTAAGCAGTACAAACGTCCAAATTAACATCAAGTTGGCTGAGCTCCTGTTAAAAAGAAAACCTGTGTAGCTGGAGTCTTTATTTACCTTCTTATCTTTAAGCTTTGTGCAGGGAAAGATGACACACACATTGCTGTACACCTCTCACATGGGGATGGAGGTGACAGGCCAACCTGACCTAAACCTCCCCACCCTGTGCTCCCCACCCTACATGCCTGGCTGGGCCCCCAGGATGGACCCATCTCTCCTAGTCCCTGGCATCATGTCTTTTGAAAGCAACGGGGCTAGGGGGGAGAAGCAGACTCACAGACACCCCTCCCCCCAGATTTGTCATGATTCACACCAGCATGTGGCAAGCAGGGAGGAAGAGATGGGAGCTGCTTCCAGCTGAAGGGAGGTGGCAGTGGAAGGATGACCTGGCCCATGTATGTCCAGAGATCATCTGTCTCCCACCACTCCCTTATGGCTAGAAGCAGCTTGTCCCTTCCTGACACAGGAGGGAAAAGTACCCCAAATGTTACCAAAAGTTACTTGAGTAAAAGTGCACTTTTACTCAAGGAGCTTTCCAGAGGGACACTGGCTGCCTGTACTTAAGTACAGCCCCACCAAAGCAGCAGCACTTTTACTCAAGCAACTTTTGTTTTTTTTTTTTCCCCATATCTGCTTCCTACCCACAAAGTGTAGAAAGGCAGATAACGCTTCCAAGCTGCTTCTGGCCACCAATATAATCCTGTTCCCTGGCCAATCACGGACCTGATCACAGTCTTCAAACAAATTAAGAACAGGGGTCACTTGTTCCCCATGTCCACTGAAGGCAAGTAGTAATTAATTTAATATGCATCAAGGGAGATTTTAGGTTAAGTTCTGGAATAGGCTGTTGTAGGACTCCTATCACTGGAGGATATTAGACCCATTTTTAAAGAACACCTGTCAGGGATGGTCTAGGTTTACCTGGTCCTTCCACAGAACAGGGGCCTTGATTTGATGACTTTTCAAGGTCCTTTCCAGACCTTTGCTAACAGAAGAACACAAGAACGGCTATAGTGGGACAGACCAATGTTTACTGACAGAGGACAGGTGTTCTAGAGGAAATGAACAGAATGGGCAATTTATCAAGTGATCCAGTTCCATCTTCTGCACAGAGCATTGATTGCATCCCTGACAATCTTGGCTAAAGGCCATAAATAGACCTATCCTTCATGAACTTGCTTTATTCTTTACTGTGCCCAGTTCTACTTCTAGTCTTCATAACATCCTCTAGCAACAAGTTTCAGAGGTTGACAGTATCTGATGTGATGAATACTTCCTTTTGTTAGTTTTAGAAGTGTTTCCTATTAATTTCATTGACTGGCCCCTGGCTCTTGTCCTATGCAAAGGAGTAAATAACACTCTCATTCACTTCACACCATTCATGATTTTACAGACCTCTATCATATCCATATCATATCTCTTTTCTAAATTGAAAAGTCCCAGTCTTTTTAATTTGTCCTAATATGGAAGCTAATAATTGTTGTTGCCCTTCTCTGTATTATTTCCAGTTTAATATATATACATTTTTTAAGATGGAGCGACCTGAATGACAGGCAGTATTCAATGTGTGCACATCCCATGGATTTATATAGTGGGATTATTATATTTTCTGTCTTATTAGCTATGCATATTCCGATGGTTGTAAACTTTTTATTTGCTTTTTTGACAGCTGCCACACATTGAGCTGATATTTTTAGAGAACTAGCCACAATGACTCCAATATTCATTTCCTGAGTGGTAATATTTATTTTGACTCATTTTGTACATATCGATGTTACTGCCTTCTCCAACGTGCCTTATTCTACACTTAGCAACAGCAAATTTCATCTGCTATTTTTGTTTCCCAGTCACCCAGTTTTGTGATCCCTTTGTAACTCTTCTCGGTAAGTTCTGAACTTAATATTAACTGCAAACATAGCCACCTTACAGGTTACCCCCTTTTCCAGATCACTGATGTATGTTAACAAAACTGGTCTAAGCCCAAATCCTTGGGGGACCCCTCTATGTAGTGTGAAAACTGATAGTTTATTTCTACCCTTTGTTTCCTATCTTTTAACCAATTTCAGTGAGTTGTATTGATGCAATGTGATGTTACAGTAAAAGGTCATCACATCGTATCATGATCTGACATGAGAACATGAGGAATTTTGTCAGCAGAATATCTTTAAATCTCTCTCATGAGCCAACAGCTCCACACCCCATGCTTGCTGGCTAGGAGCCCTAAGGGAAGGGAAGAAAGCAGAACTACTCAGTATCGTAGAGAAATCTCTGAACGGACTATCAGGAAATCTGATCAAATCCTGCCGCTTCAACATAGCCTTATTCTTTAAAACCTCATTTTATTAAATTTCCCTTTCCCTGCACATGTATTTTGCCTTTCTACAGCTATCCCTTGCAATAAACTGAGTTCAGTCAATAATTCTTGCTGAGACAAGTCTCTTAAATAGAAATCTGAGTTCCAGAATAATACATAGCTACAATAATATTAACTGCAAATTAAATGAACATGTCCTGCTGTCAAGACAGATTATTTCTAGTGATTCTTTCACTCTGAATGAGTGAAGGCCCATTTGCTGCCCTGTCCACACTACAATTATGCTTAAATAGCTCCATCTGAATGTAGAGACACAGTTCTTCATGAAGACTTTCTTCAAAATAAGATAATATGCATGTAAAAGAAACTCTCACCTTTTTTATCATAAGTGGAGCTTTTGGAAGCTTTCCGTTGGGCTTCTGGGTCTTCTTCAGCCATATTCACTAGCCATATCATTGTTGCTGTACAAGAAAACATGTTGGTCAACATGTGTCAGAGGAAGAAGTGTGATAATATTTGGTACCAGCAGTGGGCTATCCTTTCTCTGCTACTTTTTGCTGTGATTATCTTCTGTTATAGGCAGTTCTATTTCCTCTTCCAATAATTAAAGGCACAATAATGTTGGGATGAAATCCATTTCAGCTACAACATATTTTCTAGATCTGACTAGATAAAGACAGGTCATGATAAATGGTGCAAAAATGGTAAGTCAAGTTGCAGCTGCCTTAGAAAGAGTTTACCATTAAGAGTGCACACTGAAAAACTGACGCTTATTCTTCTGCTCTCCTTTACAGACGCAACCATATTTTCATTTGGCAGTATAATGACCAATTAGACTGGCATACAAGTGATGTCAGTTTACACAGGCAGATCTGATATCTGTATCTACAGAAGTTATTTTTTCTTTTTAAAAGACTGGTCAATTCTCCTAGTCTCTTACATGTCAATTTTATTCAATTTAAGTTTTTATTTTTAGTTCAGGTTTGCTATTTGCCTGCCCTACCTTCAACTCCTTGGACACAGAAGATAAGGCCTGAGAGCACTCTGGGTGGATGTTACCAGCACACGACAGCTAAGCTAGTGACAGGTAACCAATCCCCTATCCCCTAGTCCCTTTCTCCTAAGCAGCTAAATTAGGTTTACAACATAAGTCATTTCCACTGTGCTTGACATTTTAATACGTTTTCTGAATCAGCATGACATTTGCTAGATTTGCAGGACATCACAGTATCCCAAAGCTAGTACAAAAGGAAAATGTCAATAGTAGATATACCCTACCAAGTCAGAGCTCCAGATAACATGTCTGATGAGTTGCACATCAGCCCATTTGTCCCACACTTCTATATTTGGGACGAAAACATCCATGTAATAAAATGCATTTATCATGAACTTCTACCCAGCTTTTAAAACACTGATCTTTATAATGTTCATTTTTTAATTTTGGATACAAAACACTGCAGTTCCCCCTTAACAACCAGAGTCCTCCATTCAAGTGTCCAAGTGAATTCTGGATGTTTTATAGCTTGCCTTCTATTGATCTTTTCAGATGATCTCCAAACACTTTTCTCCAAAACGAAGCTCTCAAAACCCCTGCAAGGCAGGTATTAGCCCCATTTTATATGAGACAACTGAGGCAAAGAGAGGTTAAATACCCGTCCAAGAGCACATAGGAAGTTAATTTCAGAAGTACAAAAAGACAACTCCTGACTCCCCGTCACCCCACAAGACTACAGTTCTCTTCTCTAATATTTAGGAGTCTTAGGCATTTCAGCACAACAAGAAAGCCAACTGAGTTTGAATAGCAGTTCTGAACCTAACAAGTATGACTGAACAGTGCTTAAAAAGCTCTGTACGCTCCCTGACCTAAAGATCAATAGGCAAGATATTCCCCACTAGTGAGCTCCATGTGTGATTTCCTGGCAGAAAGTCCAGCCCCAACTGGTGGCAAAGGAAAGGAAGCTGCTATTACCACAGTGGACACCAACAGGGAATTCAAATTTGCTTTTTTTAAATTAGCTTCTTATATCTGATTAGTCTAAAATATGGTTGCTGGAAGGGAGAAATAACTCCCTTCCCATTCTCGCAGAAACTCTATGCTGTTGCAGGTGGAAGGGTGTCTCAGTACTTAACCTTCACCAAGCATTTTAGTTACAGTCCTCCTCCTCCTCTTTCAAACCAGAGTTTTCCTGAGCAGCAGCGAAGTAAAATTTGCTAATTCTTGGCAATTTCACTGCCACTCGTAGGATTCTGAACAGCAACAGTGAAAATGACCAGATATGTGCAAGTTTCACATTGCTGCTGCTTAGTAGACCTGGGCAAATAAGTGATTCTTTCGGTTCTACTAGAGGCAAATCTAAAAATTTGGAAAAAATGTTGTATTTCCAACCCCAAAAATTTTTTTCCAGGCATTTTTAAATGCCAGATATATGAAACTGCCAGAGGTGGCTGTGGTCCTAACCCTGTAATTTTAAGCTCAGTGGTTAGGACCAATGTTACCTTTATGGTGAGCAATTGGGCATCCACCCACAAGAGATTCAGGTGACTCTCAGCTTATTAGCAGAGCACCCACAGACAGTGACAGCATGTGTTTCTGTTGGTGATGAACACCCACACATGCTGGAGCGCATAACAAAATTTAATCTGCTCAGGGATCAAAAAATTAGAGGGAACACTGGTTAGGACACTCACCCCATCTGTGGGGGACCTCAATTCCCGGATTTATCTGATATGGAGCAAGGATTTGCTTTGACTCTCCTCATACTCCCAGTAAAGTGCCTGGATTATAGCATATCCTGGGACAAGCTTATCTCCTGTTGAAGCTTTGTACAAAATACCTGAATGGCTATTACAACAAAGTAAAGTGAGAATTGCAGGACATGAGAAATCCAAGTTCAAATTAGTGCGCCAATGCGTAATTAGTTATACATGTTGGAATAGTTTCAACAGCTGAGACTGAGAAAGACTATATGTCATAATATCCCAAAATGTATCAGCATGATGGTTAGATGGGGGAGGAGGACAGACCCGAGTTCGAATCCCCTTTCCCTATCAGCTGGGGGAGAGACTGAATCCAGGTCTTCCATGTACTGGGTAAGTGCTCTAAGCTCTGAGTTAAAAATTACAAGGTGGGCAGATGCTCTGTCCCCTGCCCCCACTTTGTGAATCTCACATAAAGAGGTTTTTTGGTTAAAATGAGTCTGATAAAGTGTGTCAAAATCATAAATAAATTCAGGCCAACAAACTGAGCAGCACCAGTAGCCAAGCACATTTAATAGGTTGTTCCTTGCAACCATAAGCTAGAAATGTACTTTTTAAAAAATGTCTCATGAAAAAATCTCTTTCTTGCAAGAGTTCATGGCATAAGGTCCCCACACTCACCAGCACGAGCTTCCCCATCCCCTGTGGTGAGTCAAGCCCTGCAAATGGACAAATATTTGTAAAAATACCCTATCCTAAACATGGTAGAGTCGCATTCTACAGACCAAGATCCTTTATCAGTTTTTCCCATTTTCATTTAAAAAAAAAAGTGTGCTGTTTTTATTTTGGAGTATCTGATAAAGAACATGTTCTAGGGTTCTGAGTCAACACCATGCCAAGAACTGAGGCCCAAGGAAGTGAACAGTGATCTCCAGCTGCACATGCAACAGAACATATTAAAGGAAAGGAAGCCCATGGGATGATTACATCTCCTTTAATCAAAGTCAGGCAGGAGATTACAAACCTAAAAGTCTTAGTGAAAAATACTTACAGGAGTAAACAAGTGCAGGGAAGAGTGTTTCATTTCTCTCTTGAGCTGTTTCAACCAACATACGAAGAGGACCTTTAGGACACAGGACAGCAACCAGATCTGCAAGAGAGAGCACACAGAAAAGATCCTGCACTGCAGTATTACATAGACTTGACTTTTAAAAAGAGATTTTATGTGAGAGTGGCTGCAGGGTTTGGTAACAGGATACCCTCCAGGGGACTGCCTGAAATCTAAACCTGGTTAATGAGTTTGCCCCACTCCAGTTCTCAGTGTTAAAATATATGTCCTGCGGATGTAGAGAGCAGATGCAAATATAGCTGATAATTTATTACATCTAAATTATGTGGCAGGGAGCCACTCCTCTTCAAGCCTTCTCCTCCCCTCCACAATATCCCTCAAGTCTACTGCCACTTTCAGTACTTGAAGACCAGGTATACAGAGTTGCCCGGGCAGAAGATGCAAGAGAGAGAAAGTGGTCAGAAGTCTGGGCCTTTGGCCTTTAACTTCTATAGTGTGTGAATGCCTTGTTCTCTTTGGTCCTTCTATGTTCCCTAGGGTCTGTTGCTCTCTATTCCTTTTAGGCATTTACATAACCCCATCACAGAAATGAGTAAGTGCTTTTAAATATGTTTTCCCCACAACACCCCTATGAAGCAGGGCAGGACAATTATCCCTGTCTCACAAACTAAGAGCTTAGAAACACAGATACTGAACAACATGCCTATGCTCTGTGGTCAAGCAGGGAACTGAACCCAGGTGGCCTGAGTACCAGAACAGTATCATAACCACTGGGCCATCCCTGTCGGCGCTAGTCATCAGGGCACATCTCTGAGGTCCACAGGGAGAAGAACCCTATTCCCACCTAAAGGATTTTTGTGTAAGGACATTTGTATCCTGTAGGAAGCTAGACAAATTCTGCAACAAGGCTCACTGGTGTGGCTAATTCAGATAAATTCAAATACTGGGGATTTCAATAAATTAAGAAAGAATGGCAGTACACTAATATGTATCTGGAGCTATTCTGATATTACTTTTAATGTTGCTCATGATGTCTCCACACTGTTGTTTTTCAGCACTCTGTATACTTTTAAACTGAGCCCCTCTAGTTTCATTTACATAGGGGGTTTTGATGACTGGGTAGTAAACAGTGCAGCATCTAACATCTGGGAAGACATTAAGAGGTGATTTTGGCAACAGGGAGGCAGCTGCAGCTTTGTGTAATGGGGAGAGCGTGAATTCCTCTTCTCTTGTAGGCAGGGATGTGTATAACTTCAAATTTGAAACAGGTTTTCATTCCAAGTTCCTCCTTTCACACCCTTACTGCCCCTTGGCATTCCCTCACAATACCGATGCACTGACCACCTCAGCACAGGGAGATAAGCACTCAGCCTTTAGGTTTTTGCTAAAATTATAATAAACTGACAACTCTGAAGCCTAATCATAACACTGTTGATGTTACATTATTAATAGTCCATTGCACACATATTCTAAAACATCTGGTAGATCAAAGGAAGTTTGGTTACTTTATGATAATTAGAGTTCTTTGAGATGCATGTTCCCTCTGGCTATTCACTGCTCCCTCAATCAGAAGTTCTTCAATAGTAGTCTCTGTCATCCCTGCTAATGCAAGGCGTCTGATGAAGGGTGCCAGACTGGGATACCTGGTGTTACCCCCCTGTTCTGTGATTCTAGATCTGGAAATAGGTGCAGGTGAGTTTACAGATATGAGACCACTTGTAGGGCCATGGTGTATCAGAACAGCTGTGGCTGGTCTTTTGGAGGACACACGGTAGGAAGAGAGTGGGAGGGAAGTTGTTAACATCTGCAGGTCTGACTAGTTCACTAGGAATGCATCCTCTCTGGAGCAACCCTCTAGGGCATACCAAGAGCAATAAGTAGGGCACCTTCTGTTGTCCTAAATTGCAAAGTTTGAAGATGGCGGTCGCCCCGGTCAAAAGATCAGGAGACAGATGGGTGGAGCATCCACTTGTGAAAATGCTGCTACGGCTATCTGCAACCAAATGCATTATCCCAAGCAGATGAAAAGCAGAGAGGATGTTGTGGCACTGGATGCACCTCTGCAGAGTGATGCAAACCTTGATCCCCTCTGCTTGTTTATGTACTAAGCACTGGTCACACTGTCTGACTGTATCTGGACTGAGTGAAGGAGAAGTGTTTTTTGCATGTTCCATGTTCAGATGGCTGAAGTTTCAAGCAGTCATGATGACTGCACCTTTAAGAAGTCCAGAAACCATGAGCTATATGGTCACCCAGGTGTGCCACCCCAGCCCCAGTGCTAAACATGTTTCACGAGCATCTGCACAGATGGGGCAGAAGCAAAGGGAACCCCCACTGCACACACTAACATGCTCTCTTTTCCCATCAGTTGAGAGATGTCCAGACACTGGGAGGAAGTGCAACTCTTTAGTCCCAGGAATCTCTTTGGGACAGACCTTGCTCAGCTCAGCTTCCTGTTCCCTATTCCTTACTGTTTGTTGCCATCACCTGCCATGTCTACAGTTACAAGTTCTTTGGGACATGGAAGATGCACATATTATTGTTTTTTAAAAATTACACTTCTCTATAAAATGGCTGCCTACAAAAATTAGTTAAGAATCTGCCTTGGTTCTGTTTAGTTCTCTTCTGAGTGGCCGCACAAATGTACAGCTTACGGAGAACGCTGTGGAAGATTATTATTATTAGATAACTGCCTTTTTTATCTTGAGCAGGAAATACTGCCATTTGTTATTGTTATGGAGTGTATTCTACATGGATGGAACAGTCCTGTCTACACAACTTATGTTGTTTAAAGTGAAATAAATAAACTCTTGTGGCTAGTAGAACTTGGGTTCATGCCACCTGTGATAAGAGGACTTAATAAGCAGTTGACCTCTGAAGGCCAAAGAAGACTCTTCCTTTCTTATTCATAAACTGGATCAACCAGCTAACTTTGTGTATGTAAGAGTGTTTTCACCTTCCTCTGAGGCATAAGGTACCAAAGGACTGGTCTAACAAGGACAAAGGGCTGATCAACTCCAATTAATCCTGCATTTCTACAAATATGGAGGAAAAATACAGACCTTCAGAAAAAATCCCACTGATTCCATTATTAGGAAATTTCAGATTATAAATCCATCTGCAGTTAAAATTCACTTCTGCATTTCTAAATTAATTCAAATTCTTTATGAATAACTTCATATTGAGCCTATTCTTTGGTGTAAGAAATGTCAATTACATGCTATAAACAATGGGTGAGAGTCTCCTGATCACTTACATATGCTTATGCTATTGCTTGTCTTGCTAGTGTGTGTACAAAGAACAGTTTGCATGGCTAGAGGAGGTATGGGTGTGACAGGCTAAGTACAAATCCACCTGAAACCCTGTTTTTTTTTTCTTTTTGTTTTGACAGTCTTTAATGTGCTACTTGACTGCTTTTTGTTTTGATAGTGTATAGACTAGCACGGCTTTCTCTCTGTTACTGAAACCCTGGGTTATACACACTTGAGGGAGTGGGAAACACAATAGTTATCTTCAAAGAAACCAGAAAGAAGACAACAATATGAGCCTTACATCTATCCTCTCCGCCCTGGTACTACCCCAGTTCTGCTACCATTTACGCTTCCTGAAGACTCCCAGAGTCCTCCATAAGTTCAATAGTATGAGGAACAAGACAGCACTGCAAAGACAATCAGCTACAACAGCCATTTGAGGGGATTTACCCATGGGTTAAAAGATATAAAGGAACCCATTCTGGTCCCTGGAATTTGAATAAGACATTGCAGTAAAACTCCTGTCCTAATTCTGTTTGGACCTTGGGTTTTATTTCTGACCGCCTGGATAAAAGAAGCAAAAGCAAGAACAGGGAGTACCATCATCACTGCTACTATCATGCTTTTTTCATGGTCTTACCATACACTGAAATCACCGCAAGGATAAGCCATGCAGTCCATTCAGGAAGGTATTTAATGAACACCAGGGCCATGAGAGCACTGATCATAATGAGGTATGCTTGCTGGAGCCGGAGTGGGCCTTTCCAGTGAATGCAGATCATTCCCACCACGCCGAAGTTCCAGATCATGAGCGCAAGGGTAATGTAGTCCATGGCAACGTTATAAGTTTTAAAAACCTCACTAAAACACACAAGAAAAAGAGATTAGATTAAGAAAACAAGCATCTGTTTCTCTAAAGCAATGGCAAAAAAAGGAAGCAAACTTTAGAGGCAGATTTTACAACTCTATGCTCCATGTGTTGTGACAAACAAAGCTGCTTTTTTAATAGATCTCAATTAGATCTGACTATTACCCCAAGAAACATTTTGCTTTTTGAGGAAGAGCTACTTTTACATGGGGTTGTTTCTGTCAAACTATTTGTGATTTACAAGTCAGTTTTCTGCAGTACAGTCTTTTACAGACTGTCTTGTTTCCTTCTGAGTCACAGATCAAAAAGCTGCCAAGCCCCTGGCATGCATGTGAAGTAAACATCTTGATTAACCTTTGTCATCTATTTAGCAAGTAAAATTACACACACACACACACACACACACACACACACACACACACACACACACAAAAGTGGCTTTGTGGGCTACCTGGAATTTCAACTAGGCACATAGCGCTGCTGTGTCAAGCAGGCAAAGGAAACATGCTGTAGTGTGCATGATTCAGCTGATCAGAAGTAATGAACTGGGTTTTGTTTTTTTTTTAAATTATGAGAACAAAATATTCTGTGAAATAATTGTATGTAGGAAATGTAAACTTACGATGGCTCTCCAGGAATATAAGTCTGGGGTGCTTGTTTCATCTTTGTGCTATTGGATGATACCATAGTCCTATGTAAAGCATGGTGACTGAGATAGTGTTTGGAGTTTGTATCAGTGTTATTGCTGCCCACCATTTACCAAAAAGTAAAAATCTCCTTTTGAGAATGGAGCCATGTTCTTCAATCAGATATGAGAGACTGCTGAATACGATGATTATCAAAAAAAAACCACCTTGCAGGGAACAAGAACCCTGCCCCCAAGTCAATGGGAACTTTCACTGTGAAAAACCAGTGCTTGAGCTTGCTGATGGCACAGAATGAAACTAAATGGCTGTTCCTCATGAAATAAAACAGCAGTCACATAGCACTTTAAAGACTAACAAAATAATTTATTAGGTGATGAGCTTTCGTGGGACAGACCCACTTCTTTGGATCTGGAGATAGTGCAGTACTGGAAATAGTCCTGATAAGGCCCTGATGTGCCGCTTCAGGATTAGGCTTATAGGATAACCATGAAGATTTGAAACATGGACCTATTCTGCTGTACATGCAAGTATATCATTTCCATTAGATATAACAGAAATGTGTCTTGTTGGCAGAGCAGAATCTTTTCAGTGGCTTAAGTTTTTAGATTGTTCCCAGATTAACACCCTTTGCATGGCTGACCTGTACCAATTACCATAATGGCACAAGGGCAATTGTTTACATATGTTTATGGTGAAGAGACAAGACTAGCTACAAGGCAAATTTTGAAACTGAAACTCTTGTAGACTTACCCCAAGTAGATGAATGAGAAAAAGAAAAGCAGCAATAGAGAAGAAATTATAAGCCACCCATGGATAACCTGAAAGAGAAAGATACATCAATAAAGATCTCCATTTCAAACTGCACATTTTAAAATTAATTAGAGATTTATCACAAATACTTCTTTAAAAAAAAAGGAAAAAAGTTTCAGTTTCATAGGCAGAAGATATAGCAATATCTGAGCCATTTTCAGATACCACTTACATCCCCTTGCCTCCTCCAAGCAGCAAATATTAATGCTGGTAGTTAGAGCAGCAGAATGAGATTCAGAAGGTTTTGGCTCCACACCTTACTCTGTATTGATACACTGATTTTTGGCTAGTCCCGTGACCTCTGTTCCTGAATTTACCCATTTTTAAAATGGACACACTATATTTTCACTCACTGTAAATTGCTTTGGAATCTTTGACTAAAAGGTGCTGTAGAAGTGCAAATTATTTGGTGTCTTTTATTCCATATGAAGGACAAATAATAAAGTTGTTTTCATTCCAGTCATTTGTTACTTATTTACATGATGCCAAATGCTAATTCTAGTTTATTTTAATATGCTACAGTTCAGAAATAAAACTCTTTAAAATGCTTTAAAACACTGCACTTCATCCATAAGGTATCTCTCAGATTCTGCTTATTATTTGGAATCTGGCCTGTTCATTTCTTTAAGTAACAGAAAAATCATTAGACTTTTCAGTGTATGCTACAATGCAGGATGTTTTTGCTTTGACACCAAATAGAAGTACAGTGATTTAGTCACATCACACAATTTGATAACAAAATAGGTCAACACGTATATCAATAAGAAAACAATGTTTTGAGACTGAAGTCTAGGCAAGGTATACCTGATTTTTTTTAAAAGTTACATTAGAAAAAAATAATCAAATAATCAAAGTTTGTTTTAAGGAGTGAACATACTCCAGGACGACTCCTTCACATTGATGCCCCAGATTAGAAACGAAGATTGAAGAGAATTTGGAGAGCCATACACCTATGATCACCTCTGAGCTGACAGGCAGCAAAAAATGTTTGATTACCTAAGGACCCGCTTACAAAAAAATAAAGCTCTGAAATGCCAAATAGAACAGGTAGGAAATCATCCAAAACGTAGGGGGAAATAAAGAAAAAGAAGAGATCTTTTAAAAATAATAAAGGAGGGGTACGTACAGTCTCTTGAGAAAATGATATTCCTAGAACTATAAAAACACCTAAAACTTCAATGTGTTAAAGACTCTGGGCAAGTTTTGCCTCAAGGGAACCTCTCAGATGCAATGGAATATGAAATAAGTAAAATACAAAGAAATATTTTCTTCTCTAGACAAGGAGCCTCACACACAACCTAAGACATGACCCCACATGTCGTTTAAAAAGTTTCGTAGATAAAGAAGTCAGAAGAAGTAATTTAGTACTTGTTTGAACTGGATAAACTGGCACAGGGAATCCTACCTGTGTGATTCAGAGAAGACTTTACTGCTAAAAACATCTATACATCAATCTTTCTGATCTGAAACTTTGGTTTTCTTTTTTTTTTTTTTTTTCTTTTGGGGGGCGGGGGTGGCTTTTTTTTGTATTTATCTCCTTGGGCTTGTCTACACTACCACCCTCCTTCGAAGGAAGGATGGTTATTAGGGTGTTGGGAGTTTAGTAGTAGTAGCATCTTTCAGTCTACGTAGACTATGGATCGCGCCCTTCGTAGTTCCATTTGGGATCATTTGCAGCGTCAACTGTGACTGTGAAGACCCACACGAGAGTGACAGTCCTTGCTGCATCTGTTGCATGTGTAATGGGTGTCTGGCAGGTCCTTACTGTGCTTTCTGTGCGCTCACTTCTCCTCTGCTAGCTGTTTGATCCTCATCTCACCCTTCTGAAGGCCCTTGTGTAGTTCCTGCCTCCATCTGCTGCGATCATCTGCCAGCTCCTCCCAGCAGTCCAGCTCGATGTCTACCTCCCTGAGGTCCCTCTTGCAAACATCTTTGTAGCGCTACTGGGGATGTCTGGGAGGTCTTTCGCCAGAGGCTAGCTCACCACACAGGATGCCTTTTGGGATCCTTCCATCATTCATCCTATGGACATGGCCAAGACAGTGGAGCCGCCGCTGCCTGAGGAGGGTGTGTATGGCTGGGATTCCAGCTTGCTCAAGGATAGCTGTGTTGGGTACTCTGTCCGTCCATGATATTCCAAGGATACGCCTGAGGCAGTGCAAGTGGAAGATGTTCAGCCTCTTTTCCTGGTGGGCGTACAGATTCCAAGACTCGCTGCCGTAAAGGAGGGTGCCGAGGATGCAGGCTCTGTAGACTTGCATTTTGGTGTGGGTGTACAACTTGATGTTATTCCACACTCTCTCGCTGAGTCTGGACAGAGTTGTGGCTGCTTTTCCGATCCTCCTATTTAGCTGAGACTCCAATGACAGGGTGTCAGTGATGGTGGACCTGAGGTAAACGAACTCCTGGACGACCTCTAACATATAGTTGTCAGTGCTGATTGATGGAGGTTCAGCAACGTCCTGAGCAAGTACATTTGTCTCCTTTAGGCTGATGGACAGCCCGAAGTCCTTGCATGCTTTGGAGAACCGATCCAGCAATTTCTGAAGCTGGTCTTCTGTGTGTGACACTGCAGTAGCGTCATCTGCAAACAGCATATCTCTGAGGAGGACTTCCCGCACCTTAGATTTAGCTTTCAGCCTTGCAAGATTAAACAGTTTCCTGTCAGATCTTGTGTGCAAAAAGATGCCCTCTGTTGAAGATCCAAAGGCATGCTTCAGGAGGAGTGTGAAGAAGATCCCGAACAATGTCGGAGCAAGGATGCATCCTTGTTTGACGCCGCTCCTGATGCTGAAAACATCCGATAATGTGCCATCATATTGGATGGTTCCTCTCATGTCTTCGTGGAAAGACTGGATCATCTTGAGTAACTGTGGCGGACAGCCTATCTTGTGGAGCAGTTTGAACAGTCCATCCCTGCTGACCAAGTAGAAGGCCTTGGTCAGGTTGATGAAGGCAATACAGAGTGGCTTCCTCTGCTCCCTGCATTTCTCCTGCAGCTGCCTCAGAGAGAAGACCATGTCAACGGTAGATCTCTCTGCGCGGAATCCGCACTGTGATTCGGGATACACCCTCTCAGCAATCTTCTGGAGTCTGCCAAGGATGACGCGAGCGAACAGTTTACCAGTGATGCTTAGGAGGGAGATTCCACAGTAATTGTTGCAGTCGCTTCTGTCTCCTTTGTTCTTATACAAGGTTACGATGTTAGCGTCGCACATATCCTGTGGAACCTCTCCCTCTCTCCAGCACAGGCACAGTAGCTCATGTAGGGGTTCCAGGAGAGTGTCTATGGCACATTTGATTACCTCTGGTGGTATACCATCCTGGCCCGGGGCCTTTCCTACTGCAATGCTGTCGATGGCTTTCTTCAGTTCATCCACACTTGGTTCCTGGTCCAGTTTGTCCATTACGGGTAGGAGCTCGACGGCATCGAGGGCTGTATCAACCACAGTGTTTTCGCCTGAGTACAGCTTGGAGTAGTGCTCGACCCAGCGCTCCATCTGTTTGGTTTTGTCAGCGATGACTTCACCAGGTTTGGATTTCAGAGGTGCCATCTTGTTCTGGGTGAGTCCTAATGCCTTCTTGATGTCCTTGTACATTCCCCAGAGATTACCAAAGTCAGCACTGGTCTGGATGCTGCTGCATAGCTCGAGCCAGTAGTTGTTGACACAGCGCCTGGCCATCTGCTGTACTATTTTTCTGACTGCTCTGAGTGCTTGCAGGGTACTCTGGCTCGGCAAGCGTTTGTACTCCAGGAGTGCAGCGCGCTTCTTTTCGATGGCTGGAATCATCTCATCGGAGTTAGCTTCAAACCAGTCATTTGTGTTTCTAGCTCTTCTTCCAAACACCTACAAGGCCGTGTTGTAAATTGTATCCCTCAGACACTGCCATCTGGATGTCACATCGGTACCCCCAGGCCTGCTGCGCAGATTCTCCTCGAGGGTCTGTCTGAACTTTTCGGCTCTCTCTGAGTTTGCTGTCTTTCTGGTATCAATGCAGGGCCTTCCAGTTGGTTTAGAGTGGTACAACTTCTTGGGAATCTCCTTGAGTTTGGAGCAAACTAGCGAGTGATCTGTATCGCAGTCGGCACTATGATAGCTGCACATCAGAAGGACGTTTTTGAGGTTATCACGTCTAGCAATGACCACGTCTAGTTGATGCTAGTGTTTCGAGCATGGGTGTCTCCATGACACTCTGTGCTGTGGCTTGGTTTGGAAAAATGTGTTTGTGATGCACAGATTGTGGTACGTGCAAAGTTTGAGAAGACGCTGTCCGTTTTCATTCATTTTTCCCACACCGAAGTGGCCTAAGCAGGAAGGCCATGAGTCACGATCGGCTCCAACTCTCACACTGAAGTCACCCAAAACGTGCAGTTGTTCGCAAGCAGGTATGTGCGCTATGGCAGCACGAAGCACGTCATAGAACTTGCCTCTTACTTCCAGTGCGGTGTACAGGGTTGGAGCATAAGCACTGATCAGGTGGACAGGACCGGCGCAAGTTTGAAGTATGACCTGAAGGAGTCTTTCTGATCCGCCCATGACTAATTCCACCATTTGTAGAAGGTTGTTTCTGATGGTGAAGCCAACACCATGCTCCCTGGGTTCTTCTTGGGCTTTACCCTGTCAGAAAAAGGTGTAGTCCTTTTTCTTTAGAGATCTCGAATCTGCGAGTCGCATCTCTTGCAGAGCAGCAATGTCAACTTGGAGCCTCTTCAGTTCCTCACTGATGACAGTGGTCTTTCAGGTGTCGCTGATGTCCTGAACATCTTCAGTCAAATTGGTCAGCATGGTCCGCACATTCCAGCAAGCAAGCTTAAAACTTTGATGGTTTCCTTTTCTTGTTGATTTTCTTATTAGTTTGCCTGGTGCTCAAATTTCAGTCACTTGTCAGGTTTGGGAACCTTAAGCCTCACGCACCCAGTGAGGCAGGTGAAGTGTAGCGGGACAGTACCCTACTGGCTGGGGGCTGCCCAGCTTGAGGCGGGTGGTGACTGTTCAGTGAGATGCGATGATCTCTCCCACCGTCGAAGGCAACCCCTGGCACTCGTTCTCTATGCCAATCGATCAAGAGCTTATAACCGGTATCTGTTACCTCCCGTGTTGGTTCAACGCTGTTAAACGATGCTGGAGTAACTCTCCAGGAGCGAGCCTGAGCAATTTTTTGGGACCGTGGGCTGCCCAGATGCCAGTGTTCCCCTCTCGGCTTTACTGATATAGTCCAAAGGAGAGGATAACCTCTACGTCTGGTACCAGCTCAGCTGCAGGAGTTGCCGGGTCAATGCCAAAGTTGGCACAGAACCGCCTTAGGACTCCCCTCCGGATTTTCTGTCAGGGTTTACTCCCTTAGCCTTGCTCCTTCCCAGGATAACCCACAAGGCAGTGGGGCATGGAGAATGTGGGTAACAATCCCACTACCTCTTGAACCTCCCTGGCACCACGTGTTCTCAAAGCTCCCTGTGGTTGGGAGTTTACTAATGAAGCATTAAGTTTACTTAATTAAGTTTAATTAAACATTAAGTTTACTTAACTCCCCATGGTTTGGGAGTTTACTAACGAAGCATTAAGCAAATTCCCCCCCACAGCAACTTCAAAGTTTTAAACTTCACAGTACCAGCTTGTCTCTAGCCATAGCTCACCCACCGGTACTTCGAAGTGCTGGGGCAACTTCAAAGTCCCTTTACTTCTCAAAATTTTGTAAGGTTTTGACTAAAAGACAGTATACTATTTTGTTATTCCATAGCTTGTTTTATTGATGATTAAAGAAAAAAGCACTGGGCCAAAAATAGCCCACATCCACAACACAACATGGAGCTTTGACATATGGACATATCACTGTAGGTTCTAGCACAATGATGAGACTCTCCCCCATCAACGATACTGTTATGTATGTTTAAGTCCTGATTGCAGGGGAAATACTGTCACCAAAAAACTGCTCTTGCAGTGCATTTTATAATTGGCAATGCCTTGTGTACTTTTACTCTATGAAAGACTACATACTACACGATAAAATAAATTGTCCTTTCTCCTCACAATATGGGGACCAAAGCTCCAGAAATTAAAGCAGCGAAGGTCTGCCACTGGTAATGCCAGTTTAGTTGACCATGACTGCTCTTTTCCTAACGATACATTTCAGTAGGAAAAGAAGATTAGCATGATTAACTACCACCGATAACTTCATTTGTACTCATCTTATAGCACCAGTATTTGTAAAACTCACCTTATAGCACCGGTATTTGTAAAGCACAACCAGAAGTATGGTCATGACAATGATGACACTGATCATGATGGCAGCGTTGAGAATAGAGTTCAGGGCTCTCTGTCCCACGGTCTCTGTATCTTCAGTGAACGGAGTATAGATACTATAATAAAGACCAAAAAAAAAAGTGGAATTCCAATACACAGTCCTCATAAGTATTTTCTAGATAAAAGCCCAGGATCACTATTGTACATATTTAAAGCCAATATCCCTTTTGAAATCTCACCACTTATCTTTCAAATCAACGTTACAAAAGGGACAGTTATTTTCTGCTTAGCAAGAGACCAACAAAAAATTTAAAACTATTTTCTTTATAGCATGCAAGTAAATGTAAAGTAGGTCACACTAAGTAACGTTGGGTCTTGGTATACATGCCATCTAGTGGACAGTCAACAAAATGCAACCCAAAAATAATAGAATAGGGCAGGAATTGTATTTTCTGTTCTGTGGGAAATTCCATGAGGGTTTTTTTTTTTTAAAATAATTATTTTTTCCAAAAACAAAACCATACACAAAATTTCAAGACTTTGTAATTCAATGAAATTCAAAACCAGTGTTTTCAGATCACATAATGTTTTGTTCTGATTTTAACATATAAAAACTGAATTTTTATAATGCCTGTTGTGAAGCTCAAACCAAATGTTTTGACATTATCAGAAAAGTTGTACCAGTCTTTTCCACAAAGTTATTTTTTGTTAAATTCAACATGTTCCTACAAAATGCTTTCCAATGGAAAGTGCAGAACTGTTGAAAGTGAAACATTCTGCTGGAAAATTTCTGCACGACTCCTACTAACATACTTCTTTGTCAACAAGAACATTAGAAAACCCAAATCCTGCATACATATGGATTTTCATAAACTTCTCATTTCTCCTCCAAAGCTTTAATTCCTAATGGAGTGCAACTTTTATGGCAGGTGTTCAGAATTAAAGCCATATCATGTAAACATTGCAGAAGAGGCACAAACTATTAATTCAAAGGCCAGGATTCAAATGAAAGTAATGGTGAACATTTATGTGCTATTCACAAAGACAAAAAGTGAGGACTGGCATAAAAAGTTTGCTTACCCCTGTTTTAACTTACACAGGCACAAGAAAAACTGGTCTGACCTGGTAGGGGAAATCAGTCTGGACTGGTCTCCAGGCTCACAAGAGCTGGGAACAATGCTAAAAGTAAAGCTGCTGGACTCTGTAAGGACCAGGACTTGGGCCAGAGGAAAGACCATTCTAAAACACAAGCATCTGAAAGTGTGTGGACATACAGAGTAAAGGAAAGGATCCTCAGAAGACCCAAATCAACAAAGACAATAAAATAATAAAAGATTTGATACATACAGCTGTCCATCCTTGCGTGTATAAAAGCTCACAGACTTGATGGTTGCAACAACAACCACCATGCAAAGCGTGACAGGTACAAAAAGCATAATCACATGCTTTGCTCCATATTTTAAAGTCAACTCCTCATCATCTTCGTCCTGTTCCACCACGTGCTGTGTGCTATTCTGGGGCTGCCCATTAGTCTCTGATTCAGGGTTGTCATTGTGCCTTCGTTCACAATTATCATGGCGCCGCCTTTCACTGTTGTCATTCTGCAAGACAAGAAATTCCATTTCTGTAAGCATCTATCTGCCGCATATGTTCTGTATACTAAGCCAAGGAGGCTATGGAGTAGAGAACGCACACTGTACTATTTATCGTCATATCACTTCAACAGCAAAGACCTAAATTACTGCATTTACAATATACCGCATAAGAACTATGGCTAGAATTGAAGCATATAAAGCTGCATTAAAAACATTTAATTCCAAAATGGGACAAGTCCTTAAAACTAATGTTGCTTTTGTCCAGTAGCATGGATAAAATTAATTAAACAATGGATTAAATTAAATTAAATATATCAAACAAATTAAAGAGTCAATTTTTGGCCTTGGATTGAGATACTAAGAATGTAAAATCCCATTTAATTGGTTAACTGGTTAAACGCTTGTTAACTGATTGCATGGGTTTGGACAGGTGGAAGGCTGGGGAGGCTGCTCCGGCCCAGCTTGCAGCACGCCAGGGACTGGGGCTACTCTAGCCCGACTGAAGCATCCCCTATCTGCAGAGGACTGGCCTTGGAGTGACGCAGGGTGGGCCTGCTCCTGCTGGGTCAAAGCAGTCCTCATGCATGGCGGACCCAGGTACTCCACAGGCATTCCACCTGGGCCGAAAGAGTCCCAGTGTGCCATGTGAAAGTGCCCCAGCCCTGTGAGGGCATCCCCTGTCCATGGCAGGGGGCCCACTCCAGCCTGGCTGGAGCAGCTTTCTGAGTTGCCCCTCTTCTCCAGGGCAACTCTGGCCCAGCTGGAGTGCACCTGCTCCACGATGGTCCTGCAGGGTTAGAGCAACCCCTTGCCTGCAGCAGGTGGAGGGCTGCTCTAGCCCATACCTGTTAACCGTAACCTTTATCCTTTATCCCTAGGAGAGACTGTCAAGGTGTGATCTGAAAGCAGACATTAGCCCACAGTTTGCATCAATTGAAATTTCTTACACTATTACGAAAAAGGTGACAATGTGACTTTTACAACACTAGCTGCATGAAAGCCACATAAAAATTATTCTGAAACAGGTCTCTATGCTGTGTGCATTCAAAACAGTACATAATACCATTATTAAAGGTGGAAAGAAACTCTACAAATCAGTCTAGCATGGTGTTCCCACAGTTTTACAGTATTTTCAAGCCAGAAAATTGGTATATGAATAGTAATTAAAAATCTCAGCTACTTGTCACATTTTTAAAATTAAAAAGACAATTCTTACAATGAACAAACAAACAAACATGGATTATTTTAACCCTTCATTAAAGGGATTTAGTTTAGATTAGTAGTCTCCAAATTTAATAACATCTTTTCCCTAATATTGGGGAAAAATATTAAAATGTCCTTTGGCAAAACAGGAATTCTTTTCCTGGACCTGATTTTTAATATTTATAATGATACATTTTGGAAGAATGTTTCAAATATGAAAACAGAGACAGCTTATTCTCTTCTCTTTCTCATTGGTTTTTTTTAGAATTCTGAAAAATATCAGGCTGGTTTATCAGTAGATTGATCTATACATCAAACGAAGTCATGGATGTCACTTTTTTGCTTGAACCTTTATTCAAAGGTAGCCCAAACATTTCGTTCTCTTTTGTCCGTCAGTTTTACCAACATGCCTGATTTTTACTTCTATAATTACGGTCATTCGAGATAAGTCTTCGATATAACACAAATGTACTTTTATTACTCATCCAATGTTCATTCTATACTACTTTTCTGAACCTAAATATCAACAACATGAGTTAGCCATTATCTTCTGAATTCAGAGGGTATATCCCCACTAAGAAGTAAAAGATGGACCTTTTATTTACAGAGAAACAATTATCTGACTTCACAATGATCTTAATTACAGAATATTTCAATTGTTAATTATATCACCTGAATACTGTGCTAGCTGCTCTATAGACAAGAAAGATGTCCTCTGCCTGAAAGAATTTACTGCCTGAACAATCAACTGACAAGTGAGGGAGCAGGAAGGAATGCAGCAAAAGAGAAAGGTTACTCACCGTAGTAACGGTGGTTCTTCGAGGTGGGTCCCCGTGGGTGCTCCACAGCAGGTGTCGGGCTCGCCCGGCGCCGCAGATCGGATCTTCCAAGCAGTTTCTGCCGGACCGTGCATGCGCCGGTGCACGCCGCTTCCTTGCGCGCTCCTGGCCACATGTGCGATCTGGTCCCCGCCAGTTCCTTGACCAACCGCCTCGGATGCTCCTGCAAAACACTAAACAGAGATCTGAAGCGGGGAGGATGGGCGGGTAGTGGAGCACCCACGGGGACACATCTCGAAGAACCACCATTACTACGGTGAGTAACCTTTCTTTCTTCTTCGAGTGTCCCCGTGGGTGCTCCACATTAGGTGACTACCCAGCAGTAACCCAAGATAGGAGGTGGGTAATCGGATCATGTACAGCTTGTCCCCGAGAGGACCGCTGTCGAGAGCTGGGTATCCTCTTGGAATACCCTGTGAAGGGCATAGTGCTTGGCGAAGGTGTCATAGGATGACCAGGTCGCTGCTCTGCAAATGTCCTTTAGCGCAACGCCCTTGAAAAAGGCTGTTGATGCCGCTACCGCCCGAGTGGAGTGAGCCCTGGGCGGGGCCAGTAAAGGAGTCTTCTTGAGTTTGTAGCACATTTTTATGCAGGATACGATGTGCTTCAAGATTCTCTGTGAAGAGAGACCTCCTTTCGATTTGGGAGCGAGAGAGACCAGGAGTCTATCCGTTTTCCGGATGGGCTTGGTCCTGTCTATATAGAAGGCCAGCGCCCTCCTCACGTCCAGGAGGTGTAGGCGTGCCTCTTTGTTAGAGTTATGAGGCTTTGGGTAAAACGACAGTAAAACAATAGGTTCGTTAATATGAAACTCTGAAGAAACCTTAGGAACAAAGGCTGGATGCAGCCGCAGAGTCACCACCTCCTTGGAAAAAACAGTGCAGGGTACCGTTGCCATAACTGCCGCAAGCTTGCTCACCCTGTGAGCTGACGTGATTGCGAGAAGGAAAGTCGTCTTTATCGTAAGGAGGAGGAGGGAAACCGTGGCCAAGGGCTCGAACGGTGGTCCCGTTGGCGCATTAAGCACCAGGTCCAAGTTCCACGAAGGTGGAAGCGGTTTCCGAGGGGGGTATAGGTTTACCAAACCTTTGAGGAACCTGGTAACCATGGGATGGGCGAACACCGTGTGCCCTTCCTCTTCGTGTCTGAACGCTGAAATGGCGGCAAGGTGGACCTTTAACGACGATAGTGAGAGTCCTCCTCTCTTGAGGTCCAGTAAATACTCTAATATTACAGGTATAGGCACCGAAAGGGGGGCTAGCTGTTTGGTAGAACACCATGCCGTGAAGCGAGTCCATTTCTGCCTGTAGGTCTTCCTGGTGGAAGTCCTCCTGCTACTTTCTAGGACTTGTTGCACTTTCTCCGTACATGTGCTCTCTAGGGAGCTGAGCCATGGATTAACCACGCTTGTAGTCGCAGGCCTTGGGGGTGCAGATGCACTATGGACCCCTGGGCTTGTGAGAGCAGATCCGGCGCCACCGGAAGGGGCATCGGTGGATGGTCCGACACGCGCAGGAGTAGGGGGAACCATTGCTGTCGATCCCACATTGGGACTATCAGCATCATTCGGACTCCTTCCCTCCTGGCTTTCTGCAAGACTTTGTGGATCAGCACTGTGGGAGGAAAAGCGTAAAGCAGGGGGCCCCTCCAGGAGATCGCGAATGCATCCCCCAGGGACCCCCGTCGCAGTCCTGCCCTGGAGCAGAATCATGGGCACTTCTTGTTGTGTTGAGTGGCAAACAGGTCTATCTGGGGAAAGCCCCATGCGTGAAAAATCGGTCGTAGCAGATCGGGACGGATCTGCCACTCGTGCGTGAGTGCGAAACGCCTGCTCAGCTGGTCTGCCTTCACATTGTGAGCACCTGGTAAGTACGAGGCTTTCAAGGTTATATTGTTGGCGATACACCAGTTCCACAACCGGACTGCTTCCTCACATAAGGCACGGGACCGAGCTCCTCCTTGCCGATTTATATAAAACACGGTGGAGGTATTGTCTGTACTGATCCCGACTACTTTGCCTTGTATATGGTCTCGAAAGTGTCTGCAGGCGTTGAACACTGCTCTGAGCTCCAGTATATTTATGTGCAGTGACTGTTCCGTGGAGGACCACAGTCCTTGCGTCACCTCTTTGCCCATGTGTGCTCCTCACCATATGAGGGAGGCATCTGTAGTAAGAAAAACCGATATTTGTGGTTGGTGGAAGGGTACCCCTGTTAGCATGTTCTTGGGGTTTACCCACCATTGCAGGGATTTGCGCACCTCTGTTGTGGGCGACACCACCCTGTGAACGGTGTGTGCTGCCGGTTTGTATACGCTCGCCAGCCAGTGCTGCATGCTGCGCATGTGTAACCTGGCGTTCTGTACTACGAACGTCGCTGCTGCCATGTGGCCCAGCAGCTGTAAGCACGTCAGAACCGGCACCGTAGGGCTGAAGGTGATGACTTGCACGAGGGAGCTGATGGCCCGAAAGCGTGTCTCTGGTAGATACACTCTCGCTGTAATAGAATTTATGCGTGCCCCTATGAACTCTATGTCCTGTGTGGGGTCTATCTTTGATTTTGCCAGATTGATAATCAGGCCGAGCGAAGAGAATGTGCCTGCTGTGACGCGTATCATGCGTAGAACCTCTTCCTTCGAGGCCCCTTTGAGTAGGCAGTCGTCCAGATACGGGAATATAAATACCCCCCGTCTGTGCAGGTAGGCTGACACCACTGCCAAGGTCTTGGTGAAGACTCTGGGGGCCGAGGAGAGGCCAAACGGTAGGACCTTGTATTGAAAATGTTCTTTGCCTACCATGAACCGGAGGAATCGTCGGTGAGCCGGATGGATAGTTATGTGAAAATATGCGTCTTGTAAGTCGAGGGCTGCGAACCAATCTCCATCGTCCAGTGCCGTAAGGATGGAGGCGACTGTGATCATCCGAAAGCGTTGCTTGCGCAGGTACCGGTTGAGGCCTCGAAGATCTAAGATGGGCCTCCAGCCTCCTCTCTTTTTCTCCGTGAGGAAGTACCAAGAGTACAACCCTTTCCCTTGCAGTTGCTCCGGCACTCTTTCCACTGCCCCTAAGAGCATGAGATGGTCTACCTCCTGCTTGAGCCTCGCTACGTGGGAGGCCTCCTGGAGGTGGGGCCTGGGTGGAGGTCGTGGCGGTGGGAGCAACTGGAAGGGGATGGCGTACCCCATGGCTATGATCTCCAGCACCCATTTGTCTGTGGTGATCCTTTGCCACTGGTCGTAAATGGTCGGAGGCGATGGTGGAATAACAGCTTCGGATGACCTTGTGCGATGGTAGTGATGGCGCAGCCCTGGATCTGTGTGTCAAACTTGTGGCCTTTGGCCCTGCCCCGAGGACGCACGGCTCTGTTGGGAACGTTGCCTGGGAGTTCTGTTCTGCTGGTGCTGTTGATGTCGCCCTTGCTCGTAACCCCTGTGGTACTGGGGATGCTGTGGCTGGTACTGGTACCGTCTTTGTTGAGGGTAGTACTTTTTCTTTCTGTATGGAGGGGTGTAAATCCCCAGGGTCCTAAGTGTGGCTGTTGAATCTTTACTGGAATGAAGGACCGGGTCAGTTGATTCAGCAAACAGCTTCTGCGTGTCGAAGGGAAGATCGACGATCTTTGCCTGCAGATCCCTCGGTATACCCGAAGTCTGGAGCCAGGACTCCCTTCGCATCACCACTGCCGTAGCTGTGGAGCGTGCTGCTGTGTCCGCAACATCCAGGGCGATCTGAACTCCCGTCCTCGAGGCCGCGTAGCCTTCTTGCACGATGGCCTTGAGCACCGGTTTCTTGTCCTCTGGAAGCGAGTCCATGAGGGAGGTTAACCTAGCGTAGTTGTTGAAATTGTGGTTCGCTAGATGCGCTGCGTAATTTGCCATTTGCAACAGTAGTGTGGAGGAGGAGTAGACCTTTCTGCTGAACAGCTCTAGTTTCTTGGCATCTTTGTCTGTTCCCCCTGTCTTGAATTGAGATGTCTTTGATCTTTGTTGCGACAACTCTACCACCAAGGAATTTGGTTGTGGGTGGCTGAACAGCAACTCCATGCCCTTTGCCGGCATGAAGTATTTCTTGTCCGCTCTCTTGTGGACAGGCGGAATAGTCGCAGGGGTCTGCCATATCGTAGTGGCGGACTCCAAGATTGCTTCGTCAAGCGGTATTGCTATTTTGGAGGAGGCTGGAGGTCTCAGATTTTTGAGGAGCTTATGGTGTTTCGCTTGCACCTCTGCTGTCTGGATGCCTTGCATGAAGGCCACCCTTTTAAACAGCTCTTGAAACTGTTTGAGATCGTCCGGAGGATGGACGTCCCCCGGGGCCGTAGCCTCGTCCGGGGAGGAGAGCGAGGAACCACTAGGATACGCCTCTCTGGACCCTTCCGGTTCCTGTTGGCGATGGTACATCCGCTCGCTGGAAGCTTGCGAGGGAAAATCTCGGGGTTCCATAACCAGTTCCCCCTGAGATACTTGAGTCTCTGTCCCCGTTCGCAATTGCCCTCGGGGATACGGGACCGTCTGTGGGGATCTTTCCCTGGTAGAATGCCGGTGGTGTCTGTGCCCCGCGTGATAGGGACGACCATGGCAGCATGGGCACTGTTCTTGGGAAGGTGACCTGGACCACTCCCTTGGTGCATACCCCGAGTCTGGGGGAGCGAGATCGTCGAGAGACATGGGACACTGGAGAGAGCGATTTGTGATAGTAATCCAGCGGCTCAAACCCCAAGAAGGGTGAAGGTGGTCCCAGCCAGCGCGAGGCTGGTTGTAAAAATGGAGACGGGGGCTCTGGGTAGGCTAGGGGGGACCCCTGCCTTCTAGTTGGAGTCCGCAGCACGAGCGGAGGGCTGAGAGAAAGCAACTCTGCAGCCCTGTCTGGAGAGGGGCTGCGGTGCCTTCTTTTCTGTGCAGCCTTCCCCCTCCCTTGAGGGGGTGGCTCTGCCCCTTGGTGTGCAGGGGATCTCGGCCCCCTCCGCGCCGCGCTCGGCACGCTCTTGGGCGGTGCCGCACGGGCGGTGTCCTCCGGTGCCTGCAGGCTGCGTGCCTGCACGCTCTGCACCGCCGGTTCCCTGGGGGTCGGTGCCGCTGCCTGCGGTGCCGCCGGTACCGGCGCTTGTTTAGCCGCCGCCCTGCCTGCGGTGCGGGGAGGCTGTTTGATCATCGGAGGCTGAGCCGCCTCCATGTGGCTCTCCGTGCCGCCGCCGATCAGCTGTTGCTGCGGCTGGGGGCTGTGCGCTCCTCCCGTCCCGCTCGCTGTTGCTGCCGGCAGGGATTGGGTTGGGGAGACTTTCCTCCGTTTTTGTGCTGATGGGGTGAGGGAGGCAGCTTTCCTTTTATGGGCCCCGGAGGGTCCCTCCTGCTGTGGCCGCTCCGGCACGTCTGGCTGGAGGGCCTTGTCGAATAGCAGCATTTTAAGCCGTATCTCCCTGTCCTTCCTTGCTCTGGCTGTCAATTTTGCACAGAAGGAGCATTTCTGCGTGACATGGGACTCCCCAAGGCACCTTATGCAGTGACTGTGCCCATCAGACACTGGCATTGCCTCTTGGCAAGACTCACATTTCTTGAATCCTGAAGAGGACATTGTTGGTGAGTCTTTTAGTTGTTAATGGGGTACTTAGCACCTTCTCTGTGCTGTTTTCCCCCTCTCGGATAGCCTGCCGCGGCAGGAGGGCTAATGGCCCTAGGCTCCTGGCCTCCGGTGCTCTGCTTGTTACTAGGACTGGACTGAATTCCGTCCCGCTTGTTGTTTTTTGGTTTTTGGTTTTTTTTGAAAATAACAACTGGCTAACCTAACAATAGACTAAGAACTTGAAAACTTTAAAGAAAACAGCTAAAAACCATTGAATACGCTAACTTGGCCGTAGCCTAGTCGGATTCCGTCTGCAGCCGATGGCGGTTAAGAGGAACTGGTGGGGACCGGATCGCGCACGTGGCCATGAGCGCACAAGGGAGTGGCGCGCACCGGCGCATGCGCGGTCCGGCAGAAACTGCTTGGAAGATCCGATCTGCGGCACCAGGCGAGCCTGACACCTACTGTGGAGCACCCACGGGGACACTCGAAGAAGAACCAGTACTTCAGTGGTGAAGTATGGCATGTGTCATTTTATTTCCATGATTTTTTCTTTATACTTTTTCCAAAATTCCTCCCCTCAAAGTGTATTTAAATTTGTATTCATAGACAGAAAGCCCCCATATAGCCAAAACAGAGAGGACTCTTCAGCTTCTTGCCAGCCCAGCACTAGCTTGAAGAGCAGCCTGCTGAGGTAGGTAGGAGGCTGGAACTGAAAAAACTGACACCTGTTCGATATGATATAGCAGTTACACATCATTTTGTGAAACTGAAAATTTATGATCCCCTGGGTCTTCTCCAAACACCGCAAAAACAAATTATTTAAGTCATTCCTTTTATAGCCATCCCTTTTAGATAATGTTTTCTAGACCTTTATTTTCCTGTCTCCTCTGGGCATTCTCCATTTTATTCCTGTCCTTCCTGAAATGTTCCTGATCACCCAGCACTGGACACAATATGCCAGAGCTGAGGCCTTATTAGCATGGTGTAGAACAGAAGAATTACTTATCATATCTTGCCTTACAACACTCTTACTATGTCCCAGAATGTTTTTCTTCTTCTTCTTTTGACACCAGCGTTACACTGTTCACTCATATTTAGCTTGTGATCCACTATACAGTAAACCCTCTAAATGTGTGATTGCGAGTTAAGTGCAACTAAAAATCCCACTCCCCTTGGCCCTGGCTCAACCACCTCCCCGCCTCCCGCCCCAGCCCCACCGGGCCAAGTTCAACCCCTGGCTCCTGCAGCCTGGCTCTGGCTCTGGCTCGGATCCACCCCCTCCTACCTGCCTGTCCCCCTGCAGCCCTAACCCACCCCAGGCTTGACAATCCTGCCCACTCCCACAGCCCCAACCCACTGCTAGGCTTCCCAGCCTCCACCACCCTCTCCTGCTGCCCTCCCCCGCCAACCCCAGGACTTACCTTTCAAAAGGAGCTCCAGGTGCTCCTGCTGCTTCCCCGGCTACAGAATGTGCGTTTCACCAGGGAAAAAAGCTGCCCCCAATGTACGCGAAATTCAAGTTATGCGAGGGACTACTGTAAATTTGAGATCTCTCCCCACAAAAAAACCAGTCCTGTAGCACCTTAAAGGCTAACAATACTATTTATTAGGTGATGAGCTTTCATGGGACAGACCCACTTCTTCAGATCTGAAGCTCATCACCTAATAAAAAATACTGTTAGACTTCAAGGTGCTACAGGACTGCTTTTTTGTTTTGTGAAGATACAGACTAACACAGCTACCCCTCTGAGACTTTCCACAGTACTCCTTCCTAGGCAGGCATTTCTCATTTTGTATGTGTGCACCTGATGCTCCTTTATACATGGAGCACTTTGCATTTGTACTTACTGTATTTCATCCAGTTTACTTTGGAGCATTTCTCCAGTTTCTCTAGGTCAGTGGTTCCCAATTTTTTCACTAGTGCAGCGCCGCCCCCTCCCGCGAGATCTGTTTTCAGCTTCCCTATCAAAGCAAATTCTAGTGCTACGTACACTTCACTAAATGAAAAAGGAAACCACAGCATAGATTTTCAGACAGCAATTAATAACATTATTGGAAGATATTTAACTTAAAAACAATTGATTTGTAACTTTGCAACTTATTTAAAACTTATTGTCTATGATCATTTTTATCTTTTTTTTTTTTTTTCCCCCACAGATCCCTTGCACTACCCTCACGGACCCCAGGTTAGGAACCACTGGTCTAGCTCAGAGTTTCTAAAACTGTGTTCCTTGGAAAACTGCTGTTCCATAAACAACTCACAGGTGTACCATGAGTTTTTGTAAAAATACACTGATGGTACATATTTTGTTATTAAAACCAGATACAATGTTACTACTTCATTGCTATGATACCTGATTACTTTATTTTGTTTTTGCTGTATATGCTGCTGTTCGTTTTTGGTTTTTTTGGTCTGACAGCAATGTTTTAAAGAAAATTTTCATAGGTGTCCCACATAAAAAAAAATACTATTGTCTGGTGTTCCGTGGCCTCAAAAAGTTTAAGGAACACTGGTCTAGATCATTTTGAATTTTAATCCCATCCTTCAAAGCTCTTGCAATGTATTTTCCCTTCCTCTTCCCCGCAATATTATCCGCAAACATTTAAAGAGTACTCTCTGTGAGCATTATCCAAATCACTGATGAAGATATTGAACAGAACCAGAACCTGTGGGATCCCACTCAAGATGCCCTTTCAGCTTCACTGGGAACCACTATAACTATTCTCAGGGCTCAATTTTCCAATCAGTTATGTTCCCAATTTATAGTACCTCCATCTACATTCTAGTTCCCTAGCTTGTTTGTGCGGGTTATGTGAGACAGTATCAAAAGGCTTACTAAAGTCAAGATATACCACATCTATTGCTTCTTGTGTAGCAACTGTAAATAGCTAGGTATATTTTAATAGAACTTTATCTTACTATGTATCTTGGTAACGCCCTGTATTACCCTGTATCTTTTTAATAGGCCACAAACTTTTGCATTACTCTTTAGATTGGTTATTTTATATATTATTTTCTACCTTTGTATTATCCTTTATATTGGTTATCTTCTATTCATAAGACACTTTGTACCAGATTCCATATTGTACCTAAAACTCCATTTTACTCTTTTATGAGCCTGTAAACCTTCTAGTCTCTGTGAGAATGGGAGTGTGTGAGAGCCACCTGGAAGTGTGAATCTGGATGCTTAAAGATTTACCCTCTGGAGCCAGCCTGTCTGGACAACAAAGGCTTGAAGGCTGAAGAACATTAAGAACTGGACTCTACAGCAGTGACCCACCCAGAGAGGAAGATTAAGTCCCATCTGTCGGTGATGAGTCACACAAAAACCAGGGGCGGGGGGGGGGGGGGGCAGTGGGAAAGAATCAAACCCATCTGCCATTGACTGGTGACTCATTGTGCCTGGGGCAGTGGGACAGAACCAGAACTATGGACTAAAAGCTATAAAAGATGTGTGCACCACGACAGAGTTGGGTTCCTCTTCGCGTCTTGTCAACATTGGAGCATTGATGCAGATCAACAGAACCTGGCTGCACACTCACATCTAATCCATCTGGCAATGGATTAGAGTGAGCGACCTTTGGTAACTATAAGCAACCACAAGACGATGTGTGCGTGTGTGTGTATATTCCTCTGAGTAAATTATATATATTATATGCATATAATATAATGGCACTGTATTCTCAATAAACACGGTGTTCTTGCCTTGTCCCTCTGAAAAGGTCCTGTGTGCTTCTTACAAGCATAACACTCTCCTTACCAAGGTTTGTTAGCATGTCAAAAGAAAGCTAGTAGGCTGGTTAGACATGATCTGCTCAACAAATCCAAATTAACTGTTACTCCTCACCTTATCTTCTACATATTTGCAAACTGACTGCCCAAAGAAGTAGTTTGCTACTTACAGTATTGCTCAGGTGGCTGTCAGGAAAGTTTTCTGTCAGCTGCCCATGCTGGAACTGAGGTAGGTGTGCAGATAGCTCTGTCATTGGGACAGCTCTGTGGAAACCAATTATTGCTACACAAAACTGATCTTTCTTCTTGGTACACTGCAAGGAAAATCATGTGTGTTATAATTCCATATTCACAAACACATTCTTTTAAAAGCTCTTGGTAACTTATGTAGATCAAGGATAATGATTTTCCCTTCTTCTCTTTAGATGTACAACCATGTTACATTTTCACAAAATTCTGCTCAACAGGTATTTTCCAGCACAAAAATAAAAAAATGTATCAGGGACTTAGTGAGCCATGATGGTAAATACAAAGAAGAAGCCAAGTCTAGGATTCAGTAAGACATTGAGAAAGAAAATAAATTATTTATTCTACCTGGGGCAATTATTCAAACACTTGTTGCACATTTGAACACAACGTAAATGATACACTCCTGTTTTTATTAGACTGTAGAACATTCTCGTACAACTATCTTAGCCTCTTTACCACACACCATAACCCACAGTCAAGTAATGGTAAGCCAGAAATAAGATTTCTTCACTCTTGGCTCACTCATGCTCAGGCTAGAAATCTCGCAGCTTCTTAACGCAAGTTTACAGTTTTTCAAATATCAGGATTTAAAACTAACATTTGACTTACAGCATTTAGTATCTGTAATGCTCAGTCAGTTGTCTGGAGTTACACAGAACAATACTCCCATTCAATTACTAAGCACAAAAGTCTTCAGCAAACCTTCAAGTATTAAAGCATATTCATACGCCTCTAATACATAGCACTTTGACAAATTTATTCAAATGTGCCATGAAAAATATACATGCAACAGCTCATGATTATTTAAAGCCTTTGTTAGTGCTAATAAAGAAATACTAAGATACATATGAATTAATCTGACCCCCCTTGACACCCTTAACTGCGCTTATCCCCACACAACCACTAAGTATGAGAGGCAGGAAACAGTGATCTAAGGCTGTGGTGTCCAATATGCTCACCACACGTTGCAAAAAGAACACTGCATTGTGGTGAATACAGGGGTGGCCAACCTGCAGCTCTTGAGCTGCATGCGGCTCCTTGAGCCCTTAAATGTGGCTCCTCCTGAGAGGCACACACAAGGAGTGCTGTCCACCCACTCTGTGCATGTGCCCCCTGCTTAGCAGAAGCAGCAAGTGGTAGTACCAGTGGCAGCCCCAGCAGCTTTGGTGAGTTGCCAACATTGAAGTTGAACAGTGGGGCTGGGAGTTCCTGGGGGGAGAGCATTCAGTTACAGTGGGGTGGGGAAGGGTTGAGAGGGAGAGGGCTGGGGTGCCTGGCTCTGGGGGAGCGGCAGGGCATTATTTAAAGTGGGGGGGAGGGGAGGCTAGGAGTGCCTAGCTCTGGGGGACGGCATTAGATAATGTGGCAAATATGGAAAGATGACAACCACAAGCATGGTGACCTTTTAATTCCTATTGGACACCGCTGCTCTCAAGCCATAACACAGGAAAATAATCAGTACAAGTTTTCTGAAGAAAAACAAGTGCCCAATGGGGGAGGTACTATCTAATAAATATTGTAACATCTGGATCTCTCGCTAAGTGAGCATTTCCATACCATACATGGAAAATGACATTTCTCCCTAGAGATCCATTTGGGAAGCAGGGCCTATACATCTCAGGAAAAAAAGGAAGCCCTTTTCAGCAATGACTTCCACTTAATAGTCATTAAGAGACAATGCCACTGTGATTAGCTTTAATGGCCCCAGCCTGCTCTACTAAGGCTAGATCTACAATAGGGAAGAAAGTTGATTTCAGATGTACAATTCTAGCTATGCCATTAGTGTAGCTAGAATCGACATATCTGATGAAGTGGATCTTTGCCCAAAAAAGCTTATACGCCAAAAATATCTGTTAGTCTATAAGGTGCCACAAGACTTCTTATTGTTTTTCATATAAGAATCGACTATCTTACCTATTGTAGTCCAGGGCTTGAAAGTCACGCATCTACGTCCTTTACTCCATGCAATTGCGTGGAGTACAGTGGTCAATGGCCCAGCCCAGAGAAGTTGATTTTGCCACAAAAATTGAACTCTGGAAGATCAATCTTCCCGCAGTCAATCTTTGTGTGAGTATAAATTAGCCCTAACAGAAGAGATATGTTTATCTGTGTCTAACCTAGCGCTTTAATTGGTAAAAATTTTATCAACCAGGTTATAAAAAACCCACACACCCAAGTGAGATACCTTTCACCAACAGACGCTCTGGTGTGGACAGCATCATGCTGGAGGAGATGATCTCCTGCTGACATTGCTACTGCTGCTCATTACTGCAGTTTAATTATGCTGAAAGGAGAGCTCTTGCCAGCTACCAGAGATCAGCTATGCAGGAGACCTTAAAGCAGTGAAGTTACAGTGGTACAGCTGTCACTGTAATATCTGCTGTGTAGACATAGCCTAACTGAGGGTTGGTTTATAATGGGAATTTACATTAACAGAGCTCCATATCTCAAGTGCTCCACACTTCTGAGAGGTACAGCTGTGCTGGGCATCAGGTTAATGGAAGAATTCTTCCATCGATCTAACAACCACCACTTGGTAAGGTGGATTAACTATAATGAGAGAAGAATCTCTCCCATCAGTGAACCTAGTGTCTAGTTGTGCCAATGCAGCTTTTTAAATGGAGGAAAATCATGCTGTGCACCTAGACTCTTGATTTTAAAATCCTTTCCTTTAGGGTCAATCTCTTCAGTACAAAATTATGCTGACCTTATTACATTGCTTTTGCGCAGCCACCCTACACTCCTTGGCTGTGACTACAATAGTCCCCGCCTTTTGGAAGGGGCATGCTGATGAGCCACTTCTGCAGATGCTAATGAGGTGCTGCCAAGAGTATGCAGTGCCTCATCAGCATAATGGCAGCTGCACACATTTCAAAAGTGCTGCTTTTGAAACACATGCTGCCCATGTAGCAGGGGCCTTTCAGAAGGACCCCTCAAACTTTGAAAGCATCTTCCTCCCAAAACCAAATGGGAAGAAGGGACTTTCAAAGCCAAGTGGTCCTTTCAAAAGGCCCCTGTCTACATGGGTGGCATGTCTTTTGAAAGGGGCACTTTCAAAATGCACGTGGGTGCCACTATGCTAATGAGGTACTGCCTATTCATGGCAGCACCTCATTAGCATTTGCCAAAGTGGCACATTAGTATGCCCCTTCCGAAACGCAGAGGCTAGTGTAGCCACAGCCCATGTGTCAGAGATGTAGACCTAAGCTCCAGGGCTTGTTTTTATGAGGAGTGCAATGCATCCGGCAGGGAAAATGCCCTTTCCTTGAAGGATAGGTTGTAAAGGACATAGAAAGAAACAGTTCAAGATTGTTGCTAGAATTCGTGGAGCAGTTGCAGATGGTGGAGTGCTAGAATTCTGACCCTCAGAAACAAGCACTGATTGGTGGAATCCCACTGACATGAGGAGGACAAGGAGAGACTGCAGAACGCTTGGATATGCAAGGCCACATTCCTGAATTTGTATGCCAAACTTGCCCCAGCCTTTCCGCACAGGGAGGCCAAAATGAGCAAGACACTAATAGCTAAGAACCAAATGGCGACCGCACTGTGGAAACCTGCAATGCCAAATTACTTCTGGTCAGTTGGGACACCCACCATGGGGGCTGTTATGATTCAACTGTGCAGGGCCAATAAGCACTTGCTACAGAGGACAGTGACTGGGCAATATACAGGACATACACAATGGTTTTGCAGCAATGGGTTTCCCAAATTGTGATGGAGTGACTGATGGCACACACATCCCTATTTTAGCAACAGAACACTTTAGCACAGAGTACATCGATAGAAAGGACTACTATTCTAGTATTTTGCCAGTACTGATGGACCATCATAGACATTTTATCAATATCAAGGTGGCTGGTCAGGGAAGGTGCACGTCATGTGCATCTTTAAGAACGTAGGTAGTCCGTCATGTCCGACGATGATGTCTTGAGCTTGCACAGGCTCATTGGTTGTGAACTCGCATGTGGCTGAGGAGTCCAAGCTTTGAACAGCATGGACGTTCACAGTGGGGGCAAGGGAACTGTCCTGGCTCTGTTGATGCAGCTGCTGCTGTTGCTTTCTTCCTCTCATGAACATCAATGAGGTGTACGTGTCGCTGCTCTTCAAAGTTGTCATATGCGTGTCGTAGGAGAGCACAGCAGCCTGTTCGGTCTTTTGCACGGTGCTCTAGCTGATCTGGGTTTAAAACAGCATGAGCAATGTTGGCCTTCACACAGTCTTTATACCTCTTGCAAGGCCTAACTTGATTCCTTTTGCCCTGGGAGAATTCACCATAGAGGACTTGCTAAGGGATTCCTGACTCCTCCAGTCATATGACGTGCCCTGTCCAGCAAAGCTGGGCTTTCAGAATCATGGCTTCAATGCTCGTAGCTCTTGCTCTGTCCAGGCCTTCCAGGTTTGTAACTCTGTCCTGCCATCGAAGGTGCAGTATTGACCTCAGGCTGCGTGTGTGGAAGTGCTCCAGCAGTTTTTTATGTTTTCTGTACAAGGTCCCCGTTTCACAGCCATACAGGAGACTGATCAGGACTACAGCCTTGTACACTTTCAGTTTAATGGACTGTTGGATATTATGCTGATTCAATATTTGTGTTCTCAGATGTCCTAGTGCCCAGCTGGCCTGGCAGATTCTGGCATTGATTTCTTTGTCAAGGGAGCCATCGCTGGCTATCACACTGCCAAGGTACTTGAACTCCTCTACTGTTTTTAACTCTGTTCCTTCAATAAAGATTGAAGTGGGGAAAGCAGCAGATCCTGGAGCAGGTTGAAGCAGTACCTTGGTCATTCCTAGGCTGATGGTCAAACCAAAGAGGCGAGTGGCATCAGCAAACTTGTTGACGGTGAGCTGGAGATCAGATTCCTTGTGTGCCATAAGTGCACAGTCGTCAGCAAAAAGGGCTTCAAGGATGAGCCTCTCAAGTGTCTTGGTTTTAGCATTCAGAGACGAGGTCAAAAAGTGACCCATCAAGTCTGTATTTTATGTAGACTCCATGGTCCACGTCCCTAACTGAGTGGCTGAGAACACACGTGAAAAAGAGGTTGAATAAAACTGGGGCCAGCACACACCCTTGCTTCACACCACTGGATATTTCAAATGGATCTGAGGACTTGCCATTTGAAAGAACAAAGCCATCTTTAAAAACACAGAGCTGTAAACACAGCTGCAAGCAAGGACTTTCTTTCCAACTGGAAGAACATCATTGGAGAAGTTGAAATGCCAGTAGTGATCCTGGAAGGCTCAGCTACCCCTTTTCTTCAATGGCTCATGAGGCTGTACACAAGGCAACTTGACAAAACCAATGAGTACTTCAACTACAGGCTCAGTAAGTGTGGGATGACAGTTCAATGTGCCTTGAGCCATTTGATGGGTCACTGGCATTATTCACTTATGAGGTTTGACCTCACTGAAAAAGTATCCCTACGGCAATAGCTGCCTGCTGCATCCTGCATAACATCTATGAAATAAAGACCAAGAAAGGTGGGGAGGGGTTTCCTGATGAGGCAGAGGGCGGACATGGAATGGCTGTTTGCTGAATCTGAATAGCCAGATATAAGGGCTATAAGAAGAGCTCAATGCAGAGTTGTATGGCACAGTGAGACTTTCAAGGATTATTTTAATAGCAAGCTAGAGTGGTGTGTGTTTCCCATAAAGTAATCGCTGAGTGGCATGGGAAAACATCCTACTGCAGTGGAATAAATAAGACAGCCCTCCCCAGAAGCCTTTTGCAAAGAATTACAGACTACCCCAATGAGAGTTTAATCAAGATCTTTATATAGCATTCACAGGACATCTGGGTGTACGCAAAATGCTCCCTGCAGCCCTCTGCATCTATCTTTAGATGGAAACGAAATACAGATAACTCTGTTCCTCTTGGTTGTTTCTCTGCTTCCAGCACAGGTGAAATGAGTAGATCAACAGATGGTCCTGCTACCTTCAAAGCAATTCACATATGTATCAGAGGTCCTTTCATTTGCATCAAGATAACCAGTGCTCGATTATTGGGACTTGCTCAACTATGGTGAAGTCAGAAACATGTCCTAGCTCGCACACCTGCATCCTCTAGTTGTTCTTCCTCTTTCTTGCTGTTCATGGCAGGGACCTGTGACTCAGGCTCTTCCCAAGTATCTACAGAGCTCTTTGAGGTGGTGGTGTGGTGTCTGTTGAGGATAGCATGAAGCTCTTTGTAAAAGCAGCAGGTTTGTGGCTCTATACCAGAACCATTGTTGGCCTCCCTTGCCTTGTGGTGCAGGTCTTTGGCTTTCACGTGTTAATGTCACTGGTCCCTCTTCTAGCCCTTCCCCTTTATTGCCGCAGCAATTTTCTCACATACGTTGATATTTCTACAGCTGGTTCAGAGCTGCGTTTGCAAAGCCTCTTCTCTTCCATACACCCAGATCCATTACCTCCTGTGTACTCCACTCATGAGCATATCTGTAGTGCATAGCTAGCAACGTCAGCTGGGTAGTTGCATGCAAAACCAGAGAGCTACTGGGTGTGCTTGCCAAACTGGGCAACCAGGAAAAGTGATTTCAAAAATCTGCAGATCTTTAAAAGGGAAAGGCAGCTGCTTCCACCAGGCCCCAGGACAGCGGAGTTCACAGCTGTGACCAGAGCAGTCAGGGTGAGAAATGTTTTGGAGGCCAGTAACTGTCTTTTTCAGCAGCAGGCAGTCATACCAGTGTCAAAGAGAGGTAAAATTCTTTCTATTCCTACCCAAAATTTCCCTATTTTCTATTGTGTTAGCCTTCACCTCCCCACTGCCTCCAGCGCTGTGCTCATATTCAGCTCATCATCTACAATAATTACCAGATCTTTAGAGACACTGCTTCCTAGGATGGAATACCCCTGTCCAGAACCTTCCTGGAGCTGTACGCATGGCACTTCCTGTTCTGTCTAGTGGTGAACAAGTCCATCCAGGGAGTTCCACACTTCTTCAAGAGAGCAGAGGCTACCTCCAGAGAGCCCACTTGTGGTGAGAAAAAAACTGCTTGATCAGAAAAATTGGCCATGGTATTTCTGACATCAATAACGAGCCACTTGCATGGAAATAATGTGGAGTATGGAGAATTCCCAAAAATGGATCGGACCTTGGCAAAAGGGCATGTGAACGTGCTGCACCTTGCCTGCTGATGTAATACATTGTGGTAGTGTTGTCTGTGAAAACTCTGGCTCCCCTCATGGAGAGGTGGGAGAGGAAAATTTTGCACATCTTGGATCTCCTTGTTATTGCTTCCTCTGGGGACCGGGAGCCCTGAGTTTAGAGGTTGTAGAGATACATTCCACTGAGTGTGTGGCTGTGTGAAAAGTGACTCCTTCCACAATGTTTACACTGTCTGTCCATCAGGAAAGTGCTGCTAAGACTGGGAAAGGGATGGTCATAACCTGATCTAGGGGGTGCCCAGAAGGGGAGTAGATCAAATCCAGACAGTCCTGGGAAGGACTCAACATGAGCCTGGCCTGCAGGACCTTGTACACACATGCTACCATCTGGCCAAGGAGATAGATGCAAGCCTTACCTTAGTGAGACGAGTCGCAGAGTCAGTCAATGAGATCAACCAGCAAGTGGATTCTTGTGAGGGTATCCCTAAAGAGGGATGTGGATATGGGAAGGACAGAAGACAGCTGAAAGATGTATCACTGCTGGAGTACTCTGAGGACCCAAAAGTAAGAAATTACAGTGTTGTGCAGGGAGGAGAGAGAGTGAGGGGGAGGAGCGGGAATCTGGGACACAGACAGGTTGTCATCCTTGGATACACCGTAAAAGGGGCCTTTGGCTAAAAACCTGGACGTGGTAGAGGCCGACTAAGGTTGAAAGTGTGGATGTTTGCTCAGCCTCCTCTTATAGCCCCAAAATTTAGTTTGAACCTACTTCTGACAGGATTGGGGAGGGTTCAGACTGAGTTTGATGTGGCTTAAAATTTCTTGCAGGCGGGCCCTGGCACACAGAGACTTATTGTTTGCAGCGTGGTACACAAATTGTTAAGGTTGTGCAGTTTAATATTTGCTTGTTCTGGGAACAAGGCAGTACCGTCATAGAGCAGGTCCTGAAGGGATCCGTGTTCCCTGACAGAGACACCCAAGTGTAGCAGCCAGGATGCCCTTCTCAGAGAGGCTGCAGTCACCAGGTAGTAGGCCACAGAGTCTGCTGCATTGGTGGCCACTTAGATCAGTGCTCTGGCTGTCACAGCACCCTGGTCAGCCGGTACCCAGAACTCCTTCCTCAAGGCCTCAGGAAGGGAAGACTTGAACTTGATGGCCTCCCACAGATTCAGGTTGTAGCAAATCATGAGAGCTTAGTGATTTGCCACCCAGTCTAGCCTCTTGGAGTCTTTGCTTTTGGGGGGGTAGCCCCAGGCTGTCCTTGACATTCTTCCTGATTAACCTCCTCCACTACAAGGGAGCTGGTTGCTGGGTGTGAGAAGAAGTAGTCATAACCTTTGACAGGGACAAAGTATTTCCACTCCACTGCTCAGAGATGGGAGCCAAAGAAGAAAGAGTTTGCCACAAGGGCCATGTCTACATTAGCCCCAAACTTCGAAATGGCCATGCAAATGGCCATTTCGAAGTTTACTAATGAAACACTGAAATACATATTCAGCGCTTCATTAGCATGCGGGCGGCCGCGGCACTTCGAAATTGACGCACCTCGCCGCTGTGCGGCTCGTCCCGACAGGGCTCCTTTTCCCTGCTCCATCTGCTCATGGGAATAAGGGGACTTCGAAGTAGGCGGGGTCCTTTCAAAAAGGAGCCCCCTTGGGACGAGCCGCGCGGCGGCGAGGCGCGTCAATTTCGAAGTGTTGCGGCCGCCCACATGCTAATGAAGCGCTGAATATGTATTTCAGTGTTTCATTAGTAAACTTCGAAATGGCCATTTGCATGGCCATTTCGAAGTTTGGGGCTAGTGTAGACATGGCCAAGGTCTGACAAATTTTTGCTACTCCATCATGCAAGTGTAAAGCCACCCCGGCAGGAGCTATTTGTCCCAGTAACCCAAAAAGGGCACCTGAAGGCTATTGCAGCTCCTCAGCCTGAAGGCAAGTCCTGGTAAGCTCTCGGGTCATCCTGTGAGACTAGGGCCATGTCTACACTGGCAGAAGACTTCGAAATGCCCATGCAAATAGCCCTTTCGAAGATTACTAATGTGGCGCTGCTAATAGGAATAAGGGAATTTTGAAGTTGGCAGGGTCCTTTCAAAAAGGACCCCCTGTATGGACAAGCCGCATGGGAGCGGAATGTGACAACTTTGAAGAGCCGCGGCCAGCAGCATGCTAATGAGGCGCTGAATCTCCATGTCAGCGCCTCATTGATAATCTTCAAAATGGCCATTTGTATGGGTATTTTGAAGATTTCTCTTAGTATAGATGTAGCCTAGTAGCGAAGGCCCCAATATGGCCTCATCAGGTGAGGATGCGTGGCTGGAGCCTTGCCTGGAGTTAAAAGTAACTGATAAGCATCATCCATTTACACTTTAAGATCTCTGCTACACAATGAACTGCTTTTTCTCTGTGCTGAGTCAGAACAATGGTATTGAGCTGGAGCTAGAACCAACTCCATGAGGAGACCTTTTAACCAAATGTCCCTCTACTTTTTCATCCACAGCCTAAAAGACTTGCAGATACAGCACTTGTCTATAAAATGTCCCTGCTACCAGCAAAAGCCCCTGATGCCAATTACACCATTTCATCATGTGGCACTGCAAATCAGCCCATAGCAATTTGTGTGGCCTCAGACTCCCTGAAGCCTAATGGGGTCTGTGGAAACCATGAGCATACCCCATGCCTCCATAGGTGCCGTGCTCCATCAATGGCGTGTTGAACAGAGGACAAGCCTCCCCTCCCCAACAGTCATCGATGCTGGAGGTTCTTGTCCTTTCCCAACAGCAGCCAGTGTTGGAGGTCCTTTGTTCTACAATATCTCCTAAGCACCAAAGACACTCGTGTGGGTCACTAGCAGACATAGGACTGCTGCAAATAATATGACAAAGCCAGGGGAGTGGGGCATGGTCCCAGGCTAACCATGAAAGCTCATCACCTAATAAATCATGTTGTTAGTCTTTAGAGTGCTACAAGACTGCTTTTTGGTTTTGTGAAGACACAGACTAAAATGGCTACCTCTCTGTAAAGAGGGGCGGGGGACTATTTACAAGCAATTAAGATAAGAAAATGAAACAGCATCAAGGGCTGTAGCAGTAAAATTCCAAGCACCTTCACTGGTGGCAAGAAAGAAACTCCCTATATAGCACACTGTGTACTCACTAAGCTGGCCCCTACATGTATTGATAAGGGAAAATCTTCCAGCACGAGTGGCCCCACGCACCTATGTTGAATAAACATGAGCAAGCACTTGAAGAATACCATGTTCAATTTTCTGGTGCCCAAAATTCATGAAGAACGTTGATGAACTGGAGAAGATACAGAAAAGAGCCATGAGAAGAACTCAATGATCAGAAAACGTGACATGCAGGATAACCTCAAGGAGCTCAATCTAATAAAGAGAAAGATTAAGGGCAATCTGGTCATAGCTCATAAGTACTTATGTGGGGAAAAAATATTTAATAATGGATTCTTTCATCGAGGAGAGAATGGTGTAATACGACTGAATGGCTGGAAGTTGAAACTAGCCAAATTCAGACAGAAAATAAGAGAGTACCAAATTCACAATGTTTTGGTCAATCCACCTGTCATAGGATTTTAAAAATTATCAGTTTCATGGTTTCAGATGTTTACATGCGAAATTTCACAGAGTTTAATTCTACATAAAAGAATAAACGCACACAAATCAGATATCAGAAATGGCAATATACAAAAACCCGTAGGAGAGCACTTCAATCTCCCAGGCCACACAGTAGCAGACTTAAAAGGAGCTATCCTACAGCAAACAAATTTCAGGACCAGACTCCAAAGAGAAATTTCTGAGCTACAATTCATCTGCAAATTCGACGCCCTCAGCTCAGGCTTAAACAAAGACTGCGAATGGCTGGCTAAATACAAAAGCAGCTTCCCCTCCCTTGGTGTTCACACCTCCAGATCAACTGCTGGTAGTAAGCCTCACCCTTGCTGACTGAGCTAACCTTGTTATCCCCACCCTTGTTCTGGCTTATTTATACCTTGCCCTGCAGATTTCCAAGACCAGCATCTGATGAAGTGAGTCTGTGCTCACGACAGCTCATGCTCAAAACTTTTCTGTTAGTCTATAAGGTGCCACAGGACCCTTTGTTGCTGTTACAGATCCAGACTAACACAGCTACCCCTCCAATACTTCACAGAGTTGTAACTGTCGGGCCTCCAACCCAAAAGAATACTGTGAAACTATTCTGGGGATATGTGGGGGGTATTCCAAGGTATGGCGTAACCCCACTGCCACCACCAGAGGCTTGGAGTGCAATCTCACAGCTGCAGGGCTGTCCCACCAGGCAGGGGTCTGTGTTCCTGGTCCATGGGGCTCTACAGCTGCCCTGCCTTTTCCCAAGTGCCCCACCCACACCTTCTCCATCAGTACTGGCCCTTTACTGCCATCAGAGCAGAATGCTGGAGCTAGCAACAGCAGAGAGGATGATCTTGTGCAGGTACAGCAAACTCCCTAGTTCACGCTTAGTCAGGTCCCAAACCAGCAATGTTCAACCTGCACTTTTAACAATTTGCCAAGGATCGTGGTAGATTCTCCACAGCTCTCAAGTTTTAATCCATTTTACTTTCTAAAAGAGATGCTCTGTGAATTATTTTGGTGAAGTTTCATGGCCCCTCTGGTATATAAAATACCAAATAAGATAACAAAAACCAGCGGTCCCTTTTGGCCTTGGAATCTATAAACCTAAGCTAGGTGCATAGATGGCTGGATAACGGTTCTCAGAGGGTAGTTATTAATGATTTGCAATCATGTTGGAAGGGCATAACAAGTGGGGTTCCACAGGGGGTCTGTTCTGGGACCGGTTCTGTTCAATATCTTAGTCAGTGATATCGATATTGGTATAGAGAGTATACTTAAGTTTGCTGATGATATCAAGCTGGGAGGGATTGCAACTGCTTTGGAAGACAGGCTCATAAATCAAAATGATCTGGACAAACTGGAGAAATGATCTGAAGTAAACAGGATGAAGTTTAATAAGAACAAACGCAAAGTACTCCACTTAGGAAGAAATAACCAGTTTCACGCATACAGAATGTGAAGCGACTGTCTAAGAAGGAGTACTGCAGAGAGGTATCTAGGGGTCATAGTGGACCACAAGGTAAATATGAGTCAACAGTCTGACGCTGTTTCAAAAAAACAAAAACAAAAACAAAAAAAAAGCAAACATGATTCTGGGATGCATTAAGAGGAGTATAGTGAGCAAGACACAAGAGGTCATTCTGCTCCTCTCCTGTGTGCTGATTAGGCCTCAACTGGAGTATTGTGTCCAGTTCTGGGCATCACATTTCAAGAAAGATGTGGAGAAATTGGAGAAGGTCCAGAGAAGAGCAATAAGAATGATTAAAAGTCTAGAGAACATGAATGGGGGATAGATAGCTCCGAGTGAGAAGGACAGCTCAGCTGTTTGAGCATTGACCTGCTAAACTCAGGGTTGTCAGCTCAATCCTTGAGGAGGCCATTTAACAGTCTGGGGCAAATAGATTTAAAAAAAAAAAAAAAAAAGTCAGGGATGGTGCTTGGTCCCGCCAAGAGGGCAGGGGACTGGACTCAATGAACTCCTGAGGTCCCTTCCAGTTCTATGAGACGTGTATCTCCATAAATTACATTATTATTATTTAGCGATGAGGGAATACTAAATGAATTAGTCTCGAGTCCCTCCCACTTCTAGAGTTCTACAAAGCCAAAATATTACAGTATTGAGAACCTAGAAGTGAATGATTATGACCAAAACAAAACTATTTTCATATTAAAAATGCAAACAGAGCAGTGAGTTACAGTTACGGTATATTTAATTTTTAAAACTTTTTAAATTTCATCATCTAAGTTGTTAGTACAGGTTGAACCTCTCTAGTCTGGCACTCTTTCATCCAGCAAAATCAGTCATCTGGCATGATTTTTAGTTAGCTTGATGTAGAACATAAGAACATAAGAATGGCCATATTGGGTCAGACCAAAGGTCCATCCAGCCCAGTATCCCGTCTGCCGACAGTGGCCAATGCCAGGTGCCCCAGAGAAGGAGAACAGAAGACAATGATCAAGTGATTTATCTCCTGCCATCCATCTCCTGCCCTTGTACTGAAGGCTAGGGCACCATACTTTACCCCTGGCTAATAGCCATTTATGGACCTAACCTGCAAAAATTTATCGAGCTCTTTTTTAAACCCTAATAGAGTCCTGGCCTTCACAGCCTCCTCCAGCAAGGAGTTCCACAGGTTGACTGTGCGCTGTGTGAAGAAAAATTTCCTTTTATTAGTTTTGAACCTACTACCCATCAATTTCACTTGGTGTCCCCTAGTTCTTGTATTATGGGAAAAGGTAAATAATTTTTCTATATTCACCTTCTCCACACCATTCATGATTTTATATACCTCTATCATATCGCCCCTCAATCGCTTCTTTTCCAGACTGAAAAGTCCCAGTCTCTCTAGCCTCTCTCCATATGGGACCCGTTCCAAACCCCTAATCATCTTAGTCGCCCTTTTCTGATCCTTTTCTAATGCCAATATATCTTTTTTGAGGTGAGGAGACCACATCTGCACTCAGTACTCAAGATGTGGGCGTACCATAGTTTTATATAGGGGAAGTATGATATCTTTTGTCTTATTATCTATCCCTTTTTTAATAATTCCTAACATCCTATTTGCTTTACTAACTGCCGCTGCACACTGCGTGGATGTCTTCAGAGAACTATACACTATAACTCCAAGATCCCTTTCCTGATCTGTCGTAGCTAAATTTGACCCCATCATGTTGTACGTGTAATTTGGGTTATTTTTTCCAATGGGCGTTACCTTACACTTACCCACATTAAATTTCATTTGCCATTTTGCTGCCCAATCACTCAGTTTGCTGAGATCTTTTTGTAGTTCTTCACAATCCCTTTTGGTTTTGACTGTCCTGAACAACTTGGTGTCATCTGCAAACTTTGCCACCTCACTGCTTACCTTATTTCTAGATCATTGATGAACAAGTTGAACAGGATCGGTCCCAGGACTTACCCCTGGGGAACACCACTAGTTACCCCCCTCCATTGTGAAAATTAATCATTTATTCCAACCCTTTGTTTTCTGTCTTTTAACCAATTCCTGATCCATGAAAGGATCTTTCCTCCTATCCCGTGACCACCTAATTTACATAAAAGCCTTTGGTGTGGGACCGTGTCAAAGGCTTTCTGGAAATCTAGGTATATTATGTCCACTGGGTGCCCCTTGACCGCATGTTTATTAACCCCTTCAAAGAATTCTAATAGATTAGTTAGACACAACTTCCCTCTGCAGAAACCATGCTGACTTTTGCCCAACAATTTGTGCTCTTCTACGTGCCTTGCAATTTTATTCTTTACTATTGTTTCTACTAATTTTCCTGGTACTAATGTTAGACTTATCGGTCTATAATTGCCAGGGTCTCCTCTAGAGCCTTTTTTAAATATTGGCGTTATATTGGCCGTCTTCCAGTCATTGGGTACCGAAGCGGATTTAAAGGATAGGTTACAAACCACTGTTAATAACTCCGCAATTTCACATTTGAGTTCTTTCAGAACCCTTGGGTGAATACCGTCTGGTCCTGGAGACTTGTTACTATTCAGCTTACCAATTAACTCCAAAACCTCCTCTAATGTCACTTCAATCTGGGAGAGTTCCTCAGATTTGTCACCTAAAAAGGCTGGCTCAGATTTAGGAACCTCTGTAACATCCTCAGCCGTGAAGACTGAAGCAAAGAAATCATTTAATCGCTCCGCAATGGCACTGTCTTCCTTGATCGCTCCTTTTATATCTTTATCGTCCAAGGGCCCCACTGCTTTTTTAGCGGGCTTCCTGCTTCTAATGTATTTAAAAAACATTTTACAATCATTTTTTGAATTTTTGGCTAGCTGTTCCTCAAAATCTTTTTCGGCTTTTCTTACATTATGACACTTAATTTGGGAGTGTTTGTGTTCCTTTCTATTTTCCTCCCTAGGATTTGACTTCCACTTTTTAAAAGCTGCCCTTTTCTCTCTCACTGCCTTTTTAACATGGCTGTTAAGCAATGGTGGTTCTTTGTTAGGTCTCTCACTGTGTTTTTTTTATTTGGGGTATACACTCATCATGGATGCAGCCAAGTCTCTTGTGGTCTCATAAGGTATATTTGCAGCCACCAGCCCTTGCACTTAGTGTTCTGTGCTGTTATTTAGCTGTAATGTACCTCTACATGCTGTTTAAGAGCCCAGAAAGCCCTGGAAGTGTTGGTAATGCTGCCAGATGATACTGATCTCCCGTGATTTGGCACCACTCAGATCCCGAGGGTGCCAGACTGGAGAGGTTCAGCTGGTAATGTGCAGACAAATGTGGGTTCTTCTGTAACACTAATAAGTCAAGTGTCTCTTTAAATGAAGAACAGAAAGGGAAGTATTCTTCAGCCAACCAGAAGGTTACTATTCTAACTACCACACATTCTAGAATATATTACAAGCTTCTTAACAGGATATCATCTGTTTTAGGAGTAGAGTAGACCCCTAATTTATGCATAGATTTTGTTCCTGGGCAACCACATGGAAGTCAAATTTAACATAAGTTGGGACCAGGTGAGGGAGGGGGCCTGCCGTCTTCAGGTCCCCTGGTCCTGGCTGCGCCTGGCTCCCTGCTCCTGTGAGTGTAGGGGCGCCCAGAGCCAGGCGCAGCGGAACTGGTCAATTTCGTGGCTCCAGTGAGTGGCGGGGAGCTGGGAGCCAGACGGCCGCCTGGTTCCCAGCTCCCCACCACTCATGATTTTGACTTGTGTTATTGAAAGAAACACATAAGTTGAAATCATGTAAGTTGAGGTCTGTTGGACTACATGTTCCTTGTAAATGTGACGAAGCAATTTTGCTACAATTTAGGCATTATGAACTTTGCTTAAAGCAGTCAAACTTACTTTGTAAAAATATTCTCAATCTAAAAGCCACAGAAAGATATATCTTGCATTATCTAACAAATTATTCGAACTGGGATTTTTATTTAATTGCTAGTATAACATTCCAGTTCTGTGAGATATGTATATGTATATCAGTGTTGCTTTAGAAAAGGGGGTGGGGGGGCAAAAAAGGCAGAATCCAGCCCACGACATTCCTGCAGCCCAGCAGGAGCCTCACACAGGCTCTCTGCCTGCTGGGCTCCCACATGCCACTAAAATTAGCCCACTGCAGTGGTTCTGTGCTGCCCATGTGCTGCAAAACACTACCAGGGTATGGAGGGAAGTGTTTGGTGCACTGCCCTGCCCCCAGCACAATCTTACAGCTTCCACTGGCCAGAAACTGGCCACTTGGAACTGCCTGGGCTGTACTTCTGGTGCAGGCAGCGCACGAACTACCACCTCCCCACCAGGGGGACAATGCATGCAAACCCTGAAAAACCAACCTCTGCAACACTCCTCAGAATCAGAGACAAGAATTCAATGTGGATAATTCAACCCAGATCTTCTCTTCACTTTGAGAGCAAATGAAGTGTTGACCAACAGACAATTACAGTTAATAAAGCAGCTATAAGGTAAAGCTAAATTATAAGAAATACGTATCCTAGATGTGTCAGTAACTAGTGGAATGCAAAGCTATACATTAAGAGAGTCCAGGAATTCCTGCTACACTCTTCTTCAGGACAAATTATGTTTCATGCAATGGCTATTGCTTACTGGTCAGCCACTTCACAAGAAGTTTGATAGAAAGGAACCGCCTTTCCCCATTTGATCATTTTAAATTTATCAGAATTGACTACTACTGGGGTCCTGGGAAGCTTCACAATCCACAAACATCTTCCGTTCTTACCAGATAATTCTAAATTTTATTTCAAGAGTAAGCATAAACTGAAACTTTCTGTCAACCACATTGCTACAGCAGCTTCTACACAGTGAAGCCCATAAAACGATACAATAAGTACTAAATGCTTGTCTTTCTCATTGATGAGCTAAAAGCCTCCCTCCAGTCAGATATTTAAAAGGTTGGAGCATCTCACAGCAGGTGTGTTGCAACTCATAGCAGCTGCTGAAGTCTAAAGAAGTTAAAAGTAGATACAGGTGATTCTACACTTAAAGCGTGGCCCTTCCTGTACGTGTCCTCCTCACCAGGGCTGGTATGTGTGGGGGACATATATACATAGAGAGATTCAGGTGAAATCCTTTACTCCAACAAACCAAAGCAGCAGAAATGTAGCACTTTAAAAACTACCAAAACGATTTATTTGGTGACGAGCTTTCATGGGACAGACCCAGATGACGGAGCCTGGCACGGGGAGCGCTGGATCAGGCCTGGCGCTCGGGGAACACAATTACGAACGCAGGCGTGGCGGGAGGAGGAGAAGCCCCTGTCCGCGGGCCTCTTCTCGGCCCTGCTACCCCGAGACACAAGCAGGGACCTGCCCCGCCCTAGGCCCTGTGGGCTCAGCAGCAACCAGAGCCGAGGAGCTCAGCGGGCGGGGATCGGGCCCGTACAAGGCGCTCACAGTCTGGACTCCGGGAGAAGACAGCGCGCGGGCACAGGGGCTGGCACCTCCCCAGGACCGCCCCAGCAGCCCCACCACTCACCGCCTCCGGTTACTTGCTCCCCCGTCCGTGTCCGGTCCCAACTGCTTCCGGCTCAGGCCCCGCCCCGCAACCCGACTTCCGCTTCCCGTGTTGTTGCTCTGGTAACCCGCCCTCCCGTGCCGGCCGCCAGGGAGCAGCTGGAGTGCAGGGCAGCAGCCAGCAGTCCGCCGCGCGGCTCGGGGGCTGGTCTAGAGCCAGGGGAAGGTCTCAGCCAGCAGCCCCAGCCCCCGCCATTCCTCTCGAGTGCCGCCCTGCAACCCCCCACCACCGGGGGAGCCTCTCGAGAACAGGGGCAGGAAAAAGGGAAGGGCTGAGAAATTGACCAGTCCAATTGGCACCGCACCAACAGGAGCCGGCGAAGGCTGAGCACTAGGCCCTTAGAAAAGGGGGTCGTGCTAGAGGCGGCATAGGCTGTGCGCGCCGCGGTAGGTGAGTAAATCTTTGCCTCAAAAGAGGCACCTCTGAGTACAGTGACTGTTACCCACCAAACCCCCTTAGCTATTACTAAAAACACCAGGAACGACTGAGACTGCAAAAGGTTGTGTTAGATTAAAATTGTTGGGTAGGAACCTCCTTACAAGGAAAACAATTGTCACTTCTCCTTTGAAGGAGAATGGCTTCTTCACCCCCCAACCCAGCCTTTGTTGTAGGGGGGTTCAGGCTGTTACAGGCTGCACAATAAAAGTACTACTGCGTAGAGCAGCAGTTTCCAACCTTTTCAAGACGGGGACCTATTTTGACAATTCAGGACCCAAGGGCTACGTCTACACATGAACGCTACATCGAAATAGGCTATTTCGATGTATAACGTCTACACATCCTCCAGGGCTGGCAACATCGATGTTCAACTTCGCTGACTATAGAGCCCCACAGGGGCTGGAGAGAGAGCGTCTCTCAACCCCTCAGCTAATGGCTGCCATGGAGGACCCCGCAATTTTGATGTTGCGGGACGCACAACGACTACACGGTCCCTACTTCCACGTTGAACGTCGAAGTAGGGCGCTACTCCTATCCCCTCATGGGGTTAGCGACTTTGACGTCTCGCCACCTAACATCGATTTCAACTTCAAAATAGTGCCCAACACGTGTAGCCGTGACGGGCGCTATTTTGAAGTTAGTGCCACTACTTCGAAGTAGCGTGCACGTGTAGACATGGCTAAGGTAATTCAAAACCAGGGAAGGGGAGAGACCATGTGGAGGTTCTCCCCCGAGAAAAACACACCCCTCCACCCACCGAGAGAGAGAGAGGTTTAAGCCCCTCTCGGATAGGGTTGCCAGATTTTCGGAACTTACAGGCGAGGTAGCCCCACCTGCAGGATCCCCAGCCAAGGCTGCCTGTCCCCCATGAGATTTCCAAAAACTGGGGTGAGGACTGGGAGTGGTGGGGTGGAGCCCCTGGCAGCCCTGCAGGTGAAAGCCAGCTGGGATTGGAGAGATCTGGCTGGCAACACTAGCCACGAGATCTCTGGCTGGGGTGAGGGGGAGCCCCTACAGCCCTGCACCTTGAAGCCAGATGGGGTGCTGAGCCCTCACCAGCAGTGCTATCTGAGGGACCCCAGGGGTACTGAGCCCTGGCTGGCAGTGCCAGCAGCAGGATTCCTTGCCAGGGTTTGCAGGGGGAACCCCTGCTGCCCTGTGGCTTGAAGCTGGCAGGTGTGCTAGCAGCTTGCTAGCAGCTCCAGCTGTGGGATGGCAGCAAGGGAGGGTGGGGGACCGCACCACAGTGTGGGGGGAGCTGGCTGGGGCACAGAGCCATGACTGTCTCTCAGCACCTTCTGTTCCCTCCATCCACAGGCTTAACCCTGTCTTAGCCACCCAGGCCCACCACCTAGCTCACAGGGGAGATCCAAGCTGCCACTGCTAAACCTGGCTGTTCCTTTGTCAGGCCTGCTCCTTCTCTGCCCAGCTACCCCCAGCCCTCCTACTACCTTCCCCCACCCTGCTGAAATGGGACTCAATGTAATTGGTTTCAGGGCAGGATTCCTCCTGCCAGCTGTTAAACCAATTAAATTGAGTTCCATTTCAGCACCACAGGTCAGGAACTGGGAGCCAAGCAAGAGTCAAGTGGCTGATGGTTCCTTAAGAGCCCAGCTGTCAACCTATGTTTGGGTCCCAACACACACATTGGGAATCCCTGGTGTACAGTATAGATGATCTTGGCTTTAAATCTCTTCCTAGTAATTTCTTTGCAGTCTAAAAACCAAGGCTAGATGCATTCTAAAAACAAGGTCTTGTAGCAAGATGAAAAGGTAAGATGAAAAAGCTCACTGTGAAATCATTCAGGTTGATCGTGGACAGTAAGCAGTGTAAAGCAGTATAGTAAAAGAAAAAACAGGAAGTAAATTAAGATTTTATGCATGATTTTTTTTCCTTAGCAAATCCAAGTTTAGCAGAAAATCAGAGAGGCTTCTGCAGTCTCAGCTAATAGACTATGTCCCAGTGTTACATGTGTCATGATTTGTCTACTTACCCTAACCATGGACTCACTACAAGTCTTCCCACCCAACCCCGTCCTAAGAAAGGCCCAAGTCACTCAAATGTTAGCACCCAGCCCTAGTTCCTGGCAGGACCTGTCAAGACAAAAGGCATTAAGGCAATTTTTGTGGTGTTGCAGTTTTAGTGAGCTAATATAATTTTCACCTCCAATTAGTTGCTTTTGGCCCTTGAGCACTGAGTTTATATGGGCCTGACATTTGGCTGCTTCTGTGTAACTGGGGTAGCTGAATCTGTTCACAATGTTCAAGATAGTAGCTATCTGAAGGGTTTTCTTTGGATTGCTAAAAGCTACTTGTCACAGTGTCTGTTTTTTCACTGAGGTAGATTCATTCAGTGGGGTACTCTGAATTAAGGGGGGGAAAAAAGTGTTTTGCACTCGGGATGCAGTCTTCCTGCTGCCTTTAAATAACCCATTAAAAAAAGAGAGACTGCACAGGTGGGTTCTACATCTTCCTGATAACAACTGAGCTTGTCCCATTTGATCAGTTATCAGGTGGCATGACAAACTAGGGGAAGGGGATGCTTCAAAAACAGGGAAAACACTGTCCTACATTTCCCAAATTTAGCGGTATGAGAAGTAACAAATCTTGAAAAATAAAATGTAAAAAACACATCTGCTTCATATAAAGTCAGGAAGCCCTCCTTTGTGAGGATGGAAGCAAATTCAGGTTTGAAATGGAAAAAAAAACTTACCTTGTCTATTATAGTTGATGGATGATCCTGAGGTCTATTTTCAAAATGCCAAACAACCCTATTTGAGATGGCTATATAGCCTATAAAAATAAATGGGATTTTTTAAAATCTTGAATTGACATTTTAGATTATCTTGAATTTTACACTGGGAAGAATTCTTTATTTCATTATTTAACACTGGGGGAAGAATTCTGTATTTCACTATTTAATTGCCTAACACTGGGGAATGTTTACAAAGGGTAACCTAAATGAGAGAATTCAAAATCAGACCACCACAAATTCCTTCAAACATATTTTCAGACTGAAGCTACATGAACAAGACTTAGTAGCCACTCTAAATCAGGTAAAATTAAATCTGATTTATAATTTGGTTCACGTGTCAGCCTTCTATGGGTTGTGTGGAAGTGTGGAGTGTTTTAATGTACAGTAGTCCATCATCGGTTGTAAGACAAATTGAGTTAAACTGGTATCTCTAAAAATAAAGCAAGTTAGTCAGGTTATCAAACATGAAGACACCCTGTTGGATATTTCTGCTGCTCATAAAATCATGGGGAGGCTCTGCTCGCTGTTCCCCTACTTAGGGAGATAAACAGAGAGAAAAGCCATGCTAGTCTATATACTATCAAAACAAAAAAGCGGTCGTTAAGTAGCACTTTAAAGACTAACAAAATAATTTATTAGGTGAGCTTTTGTGGGACAGACCCACTTCTTCAGACCATAGCCATACCAGAACAGACTCAATATTTAAGGCATAGAGAGCCAAAAATAGTAATCAAGGCGGACAAATCAGAAAAAAAATTATCAAGGTGAGCAAATCAGAGAGTAGAGGGGCAATTAGGTAACATCCATTGTGCCCAATGCGAAACAGGTTAGCAGAACAGATGATCTTGGAAAGGAAGCCAGCACCTCCTTAGAGAGGAGATGAGCTAATCTGACTGAAATGAGGCAACTCCCTGAAAATATCTAAAATGCTGATGACCAGATGATGAGGAAAACAAATCTAAAGATAAAACATTACATAGTAACTGATTACAACATGACTATGCAAAACCCTGAATGGGGACAAACTACTACAAAAATGAGTTGCTCTGCCACAGTTCTCTGGGTTTGCCTTGCAAGCAGACTCCTAACATTGAATAACTGACAGTACTTGACTCCCATCCACTAGCATCCAGCCCAACTGGCCACTTGGTTGGTCCAAGCCTTGGACTGGTACCTCTAACACTGTTAGTGAGAGCAAGAATCTCTATTCATATGCTGGTTCTTACCTTGTACTCTCAATAAATATGATGTATTGCGTTACACCCTGAAAAAGATCCTGTGTGATTCTTATAAGCATAACATATTGCCTGAAGGAAGATAAATGTTGGAAGTCAAAGTTTACAAACTAATTATCTAACAATGGTAGAAAGTGTGATCTAGCATCAGCCAAAATATCATAAGCTGAAAAAGCTTCCAGGTAAACTTTTGAAGCATTAGATGGCTTTTCAGAATAAGTACATTTCATATTTCAAAATACAGAGTATAAAAGTTGAAACTGGAGAATGAGATTTTGCCTGCATCTAAACATATGTAGACTTTTTAAATTGTAACACTTTCTAGTAGACAATTTTTAGAAGCAAGAAATATATTCTGTACTAACATGTATCAAGCTATTCAAGATGCTTCCCACCGCCTTGCCAGCTGGTAAACAAATTAAATTTAGTTCCATTATTTCAGCTGCAGCAGGGCAGGAAGCTGCTGTGCTGCAGGTGGGTAAGTGAGCAGGAGAACTAGAGGGAGGGGTGACTGAGCTCTGCTGAAGAGGTGGTGGGGAGCAGTGGCAGTGCGTGCGCAGCTAGCTGGTGTAACTTGCCGGTTGAGGCAGGTTAATCCTGGGAACTGGGGAGGCAAGTTTGGAGCAGAGAGAGGATCAGCCCAGGGACAGGCAGGGGCAGGTTTGAGGTGGAAAGAGGTTAAGCCTTGGGATAGGGAAGGGTGGGGGAGTAAACTTTCTAACTGGTACAAATCATTGTGTACACACTGTTCTTAAAACAGGGGCAACAAAATGTATGGTTTTAAGTTATTTCTTAAGGACAGTCTTGTATTCACATGCAATGCTCTTGAAGGGACCTCTTCCCTAGCAGAAAAGGCAGGCATCTAAGAACATAAGAATGGCCATACTGGATCAGATCAAAGGTCCGTCTAGCCTGTATTTGGTCTTCTGACAATGGCCAATGCCAGATACCCTAGAGGGAATAAGCAGAACAGGTAATGATTAAGTGATTCCTCCCCTCTCATGCATTGCTTCTGATAAACAGATGCAAGGGGCACTATTCCAACCCATCCTGGCTCATAAGTCTTGATGGCTTGAATTCGTCTAGGGTTGTTTTTGTTTTTGTTTTTTAAATAAAAATCCCTGTTAAAGTGCTGGTTTTCATAACATCCTCTGGCAAGGAGTTCCACAGGTTGACTGTGCACTACTTGAAGAAAAACTTTTGTTTTAAGTCTTCTATTAATTTCATTTGGTGACCCCCTACTTCACATATTATGGGAACAAGTAACTAAATCTGAGTTAATCTGAGATGGACTGTCTCTTGCCTTTCTCGAACAGAAAAGAGGACACTTTTTTGTTGATTCTTGTAGCAAACAGATCTACATCAAGCCAGCCCCAACAGAAGAATTTGTCTTGTGGTACTTGATCTTTCAAGGACAACCTGTGAATCTAAAAACTGTTCCTGCTGAGACTACCTGCAAAGCACATTGCTCATGAGACCATTAAGAATGAACATACTGGATCAAACCAAAGGTCAATCTAGACCAACATCCTGTTGTCAGTGGATAATGCCAGGTGCCACAGAGGAAATAAGAACAGGTAATCATCAAGCAATCCATCCCGTTTCCCATTCCCAGTTTTTGGTAAACAGAGGTTAGGAACACCATCCTTGTCCATCTCAGGTAATAGCTGTATATGGACTTATCCTCCATGAACTTATCTAGATTTTAACCCTGTTGTAGTTTTGACCTTCATAACATCTTCTAGCAGAGTTTCACAGGTTGATTGTGCCTTATGAGAAGAAACACTTTGTTTTAAGCCTACTGACTACTAATTTCATTTGTGACTTGTGTTGAGTGAATACTGTCTCTATTTTCTGCGTAGTTGTCTTGATTTTATAGACCACTATCATAATCCCCTCCAAGTGTTCTCTTTTCCAAGCTGCAAGGTCCATCTTTTAAATCTCTCCTCAATTAAAATGTTGAGTTTTTCCAGTTCTAACATTGTTTTTGAGATGAAATTACCACAGCTATACACGGTCTTCAAAATGTGGGTATACCATTGATTTACAAAGAGGCAACATGATATTTTTTCTTTTATTGATCCTTCTCTTAATGATTCCCAACATTTTATGCCACCTGCACAATGAGTGGATGTTTTCGAGGAACTAATGACAATGGCTCCACGGTCTCTTGTGAAGAAACAACTAATGTATACTCCTTCATTTTATATGCACAGGTGGGATTATGTTTTCCAATGTGTATTACTTCACATCTTCAACACTGAATTCCATCTGCCTTTTTGTTTTCCAGTCACCCAGAGCTGAGAGATCCTTTTGAAGCACTTTGCAGTGTGCTTGGGCTTTGACTAACTTGAGCAATTTTGTATCATCTGCAACCTTTGCCACCACTTTTAACTCCTTTTTCCAGATCATGCTAAATGCATGGCTACTACATAAGACAAGGAATGTACCTGTTCCATACTCTGACCACTTTGGCATGTAACTTGGAAAATGAGACTCCTCCTTTGTTCATATAAAACACACCAACTGAACTGTCAGACATTAAATGAATGATCTTTCCTCTTTTATACAAAAAAGGAAACGTACTGGGGCAAATGAATGGCTTTTAGTTTCAAATACAGCTATTACAACGTCTGTGCTTGAGAAACAGTGATCTCAGACTGTAAATGGATATCAACAGGCTCTCGTATGAGAGTGTATCTGATGTGATAATGACCAATGGTGAAGTGGGATTGAACAGGTTGCCTCTGGGAACATCTGGCATTTATAACATCCTGAACCATGGTGACAGTACACGTTTAAGACTATCCAACTAACGTGTGTAGATGCAAGACATTCAAGGCTGCCTCATTTTGCTTCTGAGATGAAAAATGTTACTTTGTTGTAGATACCATTAAACCCAAGAGATCCAGAAAGAGAATCAATCACTTCCTGGGATTGGCAGGCTCCAATTAGCAAAACCACTTTCTCTACTTTTTGAAAACTGTACTCAAAGAAAAAAGTCTTCCCTGCTATCAAGAACCACTTGATAGAATCTATAAAAAGAATTCTCTGAATTTGACAGAGATCATTTATGACATTTAGAAACAGGCCTGGAGCTGAAAAGAGGGACAATGTAAATGTGATGAAGTGACTGATCCTTTTAACAAGCAATAACATGGGTAAACAAAAATATATCATTTTCTCATGTGTACTGTTACCACAGAAAGGCACTTTTAAAAGACAACTGGGACCTATGGTCCCAGTGGGCTGCCCAAACAAGCACCTTGTACTGGAAACTGCATCTCATCACCACGAAACAGGTATCTTCAATGACCATCTCAGGTAGACATAGGAAAGTAAGCACCCTCTAAAATGGAGAGTGGCTAAGCAATCCATAGATGCAAATGACAATTATGGAGGTCAGGGTTAACATACCTCTAAGTTCTAGTTTTGAACTTGTCCAATTTTAGTTTTAAGAAAACACCTATTTTTTTCCCCCCTATATCAGGATGTTTCTGGAATAGAACTCCTGATCCCACAGATATTTGGAACTACTTCTACTGCTCCTATGTGGAGCAGCTCATGGAACTCTGAGTAGAATAGCTTCATGAGAGGGTTCCCTGAAAAGAGGATAGTGGGAGAACAGGAAGAGAACACACAGTCTTTTGAAGTGAATGATATGGACACTAGAAATTACTAATGGAGGCTATAAGTTGGTTGTAATCAGCATCCATTTGTGGATGAACTGGGCTAGCCTGACACCAGATGAAGAGAGAGAGCTGCTCACAGACTGATGCGTGATTCTCACATCAAATTTGAGGCCTGGTGTTCAAAGAAAAAGAAAAGGAAGCAGGTGTTTCGTCTTAGGTCTAGATCTGAAATACTTCATTTTATGCTGGATTTGAAATGAGGCTAGGGGTTGCTGTTGCTGACATCTCAGATTTGAAGAAAAACAGGCAGACACTTGAGGGTGACATTGTTCCAATATCAAAAAGAGTAAACAGTCCCTTCCTGAGGCAGGGTTGAAAACCCATGCAAAGAGCAGTGGATTTGACTGCTTTTAAATTTTGCCAACAATTTGTCAGTCTTTTTGCTGAAAATATCTGCCTTTCAAAGAGGATGATCTTCTGTCTTAATTCAGCCAGAAAAGACAAAGGGACATAAGCATGACTCCTCAACTTAACTGTGGATGCAAGAGCACTGGAGGAAGAGTCAAACTTCAGAAGATATTCTGTCTTACCAGAAGAGCACCACACCACTGTTTTATCATATAGCAAATGCTGGACAAAGAAAGCCAAGCTTTCCCACAAGTGGAATTGTTAATTGGTCCTCACTGGCTGGTAATTAACCATAAGAAAAATCTTAACTGTATTTTTTTTTCTCCCCTATAAATCAGTGGGGGCAGAGTAAGCTCTGCTACACCTAAACCGTTATTGGCAGCAGCACACAACCAGGAAATTTGGCATACGATATGTATGGAGGGAAGAAAATCCTTCAGATGGAATAGGATACAGCATCTGCTTTCCTGAAAATAGGCTGAGAGGAAGCAGGATTTAATCAGTCTTAGCAGGCTGCAAAATACCTAAGAAAAAGACTGGCTGCTCCAATAACTGGAGGTAATGGGTTTTATCCATAAAAACTCAATTCTTAAGGAATTTGTTAGTCTCTTAGGTGCTACAGGACTACTTATTTGTGAAGCTACAGACTAACATGGCTACCCCTCTGAGACTATCCAAGGATAGTAGAAGTCAGTGCTCCCTGTAACCTGTGCATTTGTGCCACCACTCAAGAGAGATTCAGATACCACCTGAATGGTTAGCAGAGTGCCCACAACTAGGTATTTTATTTCTACTGGTACTGCACGTTTGCATATGCCTCAGATGAAAAAGAGTAGAGGAAACATTAGTAACACATCACCCTATTTGTGGGAATAGCACCAAAAATGTCAAATACTCAATGGAAGATTTGTTTCACAACAGGTAGGTTCAATGTGGAATTTTTGCACATCCTCAGAAAGGGAGAAAGCAGTGCTATACCCATGTGCTCATGAGGTGTCAAATCAGGTCAAAAGTAGATATCCATGTGTTCCTGCTTAAAGAGGCACTATCAGATACAACTGTCTGAGCTGTCAGTGGCCCAGAGCAGCTGGATCGGAGGACAGGTAACTGGATCCTTAATGGATGAAACACCATCATCTCTCCATCCATAAAGTTGAGGCAAAAATTCTTGTGATTGGGCCAAACAGAGAGACCACATCTCTCCAATAGCTGGGATCCCAAAATACAAACACAGAAGAAATAAAAGGATTGAGAGGCATACCTCAGGATGAACTGGCTTTAATTATTCCCATCCTCTAAGTTGGAGCCAACCCTCAATCCTTTATAGACAGCACCAGAGACAGCAATTGAACGGCAGGGTAAAGAGAAATAAAAGGCAAGAAAAATCTCTAGGGAGATCTCTTAAGAGTGTTAAGAGATAGTCGCACAGACAGATTTGGAGAAAGGAGAAAAGCAGAGGAAATTTAGTCTCTTCAATTGAAGATTGCAGACCTGAACAACACTTTTTTCCTCATCAGCTTATCAGTCAGATCTAAGGAACACTAAGACACAAGAAGGTGCACATCAGTCCCCACTGTTTAACACACTCTTTGGATGTGAGGATGGTGCTAGAACAAGAAAGGATGGAGGCATTGGTATCATAAGCCTGGAGAGAACCAGACCAGAAAAATACTCAGCTAGACAACTCTGGACTTTGAAGTGGAACCCAAAAACAATTTGGATTTGAAAGTCAGAAGCACAGAGGCTACGTCTGAATTGGGTGGATCGGATTAGTCTATCGTATACGATCTGGAATAGCTAACACTGGCCACCTTCACCCTCAGCTTTTTTCAGAATCAGTACAGTTGGAACTCAAACAACTCTTAGTTCCTCAGCAGGCACTCAGCTCTTTTCTACCAATGGTGCCTTCGAACCCTTGACATTTTAATTAACTGAATGGAAGCCAGCAAAGATCCCAACAATTTGGGACTGCTACGTAAGTTAGTCTTGCTATAAGCAAGACAGCAGGGCTGAAATAGGGCTCTTGGTCTTTGGATCCCATGAACCTTCAAAATAAAACAGAATAGCAGCAAGAGTTTCTTAAAGAAGCAGAAGTGGTAGTAGTCTGTTCTGCCAGTTCTTGCATGCTCTGGGCATGAAAATCTGCTAAGCTGACCACCCAAAAGGAAAGTTGCCTTCTCCTAGACACCTAGTGAGATAATCTACTGACAGGAAGACAGCTGCGAATGAAACATCTTGGAAAATCCAGAAGCTGTGACTTCTGACTGCTATTCCACTATCTCAGAACCAACCTTCTGAACCAGCTTTCCTTAAATCAACCTAAATACTAAAAGCTATACACAGAACTTCTGTTTAGTGCAGCAGTTGGAAGGAACTGAGGTGGTAGAGGGCGCAGTGTCCTCTTTTATAGCCTCCTCCCTTGGAACATTCAGAAATGCTGACAGACGGTCTAGGGGCCACATGGGTGCTACACCTGAAGAAGATTCTCCTTACTACTAGGCACCATAATTCTCATAAAAGGGCACAGATCCCTGATCATTTCAAGGATGATTGTGGTATATTTTACATTGGAATTAATGCTGCTGGGTTTATCATCAGAATACTCAGAACATCTGTATGCCTTTTTTTTTTTTTAAAAGCACAGAAGTTAAAAAATTGTAATGCCCTAATCCATGACCAAGGACCCCTACTGCTTCTAAAAACACAAAAATATTTTTTTCTTGAAGTTTTACCACAGTGAGATGTATCCCATTACAAGAACAAGTACTTGAGGTGTTGCTATGCATGCCACACTGAATTTCCATAACAATTTATCGGGCAGTTAAATCAAAACATCTTGTGACAAATGTATAGTTAATAATCTTCACTGTACTGACATATCAGCACTGTAATGTTCAACAAGCCCAAGTTTCCAATGTTCAGAGAATAAAAATTGAGAACGGTCAGTGAATGTCAAATGTCCACCAAAATAGCTTGTGCACTGTTATTGTAGCTCTGTTGATCTTGAGAGAAAGAGAAACTGGGCAAAATGAACTCTGAATAAAGAGGAGTCAGTCCAATAAAAAAATATTACTTCCCCCACCTTGTTTCTCAATAGGTTACACAATCAACTGTAGAAACTCTTTTGTAACTGCATTTTGAAACAATCCTGTCTCTACATGTTCAAAGAACATTGAAGAGACATTCTATATTAAGAATTGTGCACTGCTATTAATAATTATTTTATTCTGAAAGCCATTCTAGCAAATAGTATTTCATCTATTTCTGTATCTAAGGTCAATTCCATTTAGTGTTTTGAGTTTTTAAAACCCATGGAACATCATAAATATGTTTTCAAACACTAACTGATCATTTTCATAAATATGTTTACATAAATCCAATAAGACTGAAGTCCACAAACACAACCATAACCAGAGTATTGATCTTTGTATGTTCATAACTGGAATGTTACTCCTTTATATAAGTGAAAAACAGCTTAGTAAAACTCTAGTTTCAATGGTAAACCACATTTCTGTTACATTACATACTCAACAAGAAACATGCAACACTAGTATAAAAGCTTTAGAGTCAGTGTTGCATTCTGAAAGGAGGAAAAAATCAGTTGTGAACCTGCACATATCTGATCTTGTGCACTCCCTACCACCAAATACAAATAGAGCTATAAATTCTCAACTTCCTTAAAACCAATTTCCAAATAAACCACTAATGCAATAATTTGCACACTTCTAAATACTATTTACCCAACTAATCCATATTTGCTTAACATTCCAATTTAAATTTTACTTAAGTCTTGTCCAGACCTCCATTCCATTCAATTTCTCTAGGAAGCATGTACACAAGCATTCACCAAATTCATAAGCATAATTTAATAGGCAGGTAAGCAGAGCAACCCTACTGGATGATTGAGTTCTGTGAAGCAGAGATCTACCTTCAAGATTCATAATTTGCTAGAATGTTTGAATAAAATACTTGTCTCATAGTGATGTTTGCCTGGCATTAAAGCTCTATTCAACTTGCCCTGCTATAGTACTGTGAGGGTAGAGATGTGAAGACTGTGTTCGAGGGAACAAAGGTCTTGAATTTTTAGGTTCAACAAGCTCTCCTCCCCCTCTTCTCTTTTCACTCCCACCTTGAATTCATACCTTCAGCTTTCATCAGCATCTGGAAGAGCCCCAGAAGAAGGTGGATGAGGAGAGAGAAACAGTGTCACTGCAGTAGTATCAAGTGGTGGTCATATAGGCTGAGCAAAAGTTCATGTGGAGTAGGTTGGAATGTGTGTGGGTATGTGGTTAAAAAATCCAAGAACAAACTAAACCACAACATAAAACAATATTAGATTACAACCTAAATAAAGAAGAGTACGCTTTAAGTATACAAATTCAAAGGGATACAAAAGGGGAACTTAGGACACATGTGCAGGCGTACACTTCTATTATGCCCATACAGAAAAGGGGAAAAAAAAACTTCTGCGGATATTTGTTCTGGTTCCTGCCCTTGAACAGATTTGATAAATAAAATGTCATGCTGCATGACACTCCAAAATAATCGGAGCCCCCAAATCAAATATATACATTTTTAATATTTGAAATATTTACATGGTGGAACCTTTACACGATCCCGTTTGTTAAGAACAGTGTTTTCAAATGTCCTCTTAAGATGAAAGAATCTAGTAACTCAAGGTCACAGTTATGCTTTCTAAACAGGTAAACCTGTATCCTTCAGTTAAATACAATTACAGAGATACTTGAACAACTGTACTTAATTTGTCTGATGTTAAGAATTGCATTAAAAATTAAAATTGTTTGAGTTTTGCTCCCTGGAAAACATTCATCCTGCAATCAATACAGCTCATAGCATACCAGTGCCTTTTTACCTGGGCATGAGATAAAAAAATGCCGTGTACAGTACATCTCATCATTTATACTGCATCTGTTTGTTTATAAAAATCCCATACAGACAAGGCAGGAAAATATCACCCTCTTTCATTGATACAGACTGCTCACCATACAAAAAATGACGGGAAAGAAAACAAGGGCTGGTTTAACAGTACAGAAAAACAGACTTCAATGCTGTTGGAAAAATGTAATTTAGTTTTATAAACTGCTATGGTTAATTATATTCTTCAAGCTTTTGTTTCCCAGAATGTCCTAAACTGGCATTATTAATTTCTCTTCTAAATTTTAAAAAAAGTATTTTAAAAGTAATTTCTTAAAAATCCAGACTATTTTTGGAGGTAGGCAGGGCCATCAAGGAAGGGCTAAAATGAAATAACGATGTATAAGAAATCCTAGGTAAAAAAAAAAGTATTAAACAAACAGTTCTCACTGAAGTCCTGTCCTCAAAACTAACAATGAACAAGAAGCATCCTGTAACCTGCACTTCCTTGAGGGGAAAAATGGAGCATCTGTAGAAGGGACTCAGGCCAGTTTCTGTGTTGGCAAAACATTTTCCTGACCCTCCACACACACGCACGCACACACCCCCACCCCCCCAAAAAAAAGCTTGAGGCCACTCCTCTCCCTAAAACAGATGAGGGGGACAAAACAGTTGCAAGCATGCACACAGACATACAGTAAAATGGCTTCATCTACTTACTCAATTTTTACAATTCTAATTTCAATTCTATTCTGATCACTCTTTAAATAAAAAAAGTGAAGGGAGAGAGGATGAAACACTTTCAGTAAAATCAGTTCTCTTAGTCTGTATGCTGTAGTTCCACATTAAGTGCAAATGTTTTGCAAAACCAGGGAGTCTTTTTAATATTTACAAGGAACAGATCTGCAGAACAAGATCACCAGAGACTTGTACAGTAGCTGCATCTTATAAAACATACCAGTAATTGTACCTGGTGAATTATAAAGAGAACCAATGCAGGATTCATGTAACTGCACCCCAATAACCACAGGGGGCAGAGTGGCCTCAACAGATTGGAGGACAAAATTTGTTTCACATTTTCTATATTAAAAAAATACAGGTCTCACAAGGGTCTCCGAGGACAGAGAAAAATCAAAGTTCTTGAATGATGGAAAAAGGGAAGGGGAAAAAAAAAGGAACCCTAAAAGCAAGGAGAGTGCTTTACTTCACTAGACCGATTTTCTTGGCTTCTGTTTCATATATCAATAGCCTCCACATTTTGACTATAAAAACTTCAGCTTCTTCATCTAGTACCTACAGGTGGAGGGAAAAAATATATTAGGTTACAGTGAGTTTCCAATTAGTGGTATTACAGTAAAACTTAGCAGAAAGACATCTCTTTCCTGTGTACATTACCACAGTAACATCTGGAGAGCAAAATAAATTGAGTTGTGAAATTACTGTCCATCATTAAGCAACAATATTCAGTTACTACTATAAAGTTATGTCCATTATTGTTCAGTGTTGGGTGATAAGATCCCAGTAACATGTGAGACTAAACAGCTTCTAAATTTTTCAGAAAGACATATGTTTAATGAGATGGGTAGGGTCCTCTTATTTGTGGGGCAGATTGCAATCACTTCATGTATTTCAGTTTGAAAGTGAAATGAACAAAGTTATCTTATTTCATGAAACTGATTTCTGGTTCACATCATATGTATTTACCTTTTATTGTACTTCCAAATAATCAATGCTACATTTAGTCTTTTAGGGAAGACCATATTTTATTCATAAATTAGGGAGAAGGCTAACAAACTCTGAATCAGAACCCTGAAGTCTGGGACAATTAGAGTCAAAGGGCGAGTACCGATTCAGATCTAAACTTTGTGGCTGACTTACTGTATCTTTAGGCTGGAACCAACCAAGATTTTTTTCTCCCTGAGCTTCCTCCTGAAATTTGGGAGTGTTGTAATCTGGATCCAAGTTTTGTACCTACGCATCATCTCTGCAACGTAAATGAGCAGTGGCACATATTTTTTGCCTTGCTACCTTTCTTTCATACTTATCCACAGTGTGTGTCCTAGGACTAATAAATATTCATACTTCTTGGTCCCCAAATTCTCCTTTCACCATCAACACAGGTGTTGTGCAGAATTTTAAAGTTTCAAAAATGACTGCACGATTATGATTCAGTCTCAGAGGGGAAGCTCTGAGTAGCTGTGAAGCTACACCTAACTGGTCTGCAGCTTCACGAACAACAAGCAGTCCTGTAGTACTTTAAACCTAATGAAGTTATTAGGCCATGAGCACTCAGGGGTAAGAACCAATTCTTCCAATTATCCAGGAAAGCTCGTTATTGAATAAATGTGTTCATCTTTAAGGTTCTACTGGATTGCTCACTATTTATGGCTCAACAAGTTTTCTACAAAGCAGTGTTATTCTCTTCTCCCCATCTCCACAACAAGTGACCATGCCAATATCGCCCCTAACAGAGAACTGCCATCTGGAGGGTCACTGCTAAACTGTCCTCCTTCTCACACATTATATCCAAACCTCAATCTTTCTTCTATTCATAAGCGATTAATCCCAACCTAAACACTACTGATGCCTGTGTTCTGGAGTTGCCCACATCCAATCCGCTCCCTTTCACTGAACAAAACATGGCCAGTAAAGCCAGAATCTGATCTCCCTATTGCTTTTCTGGAGTCTTCCACTGGATCTGTTTCACCACATCAAAATTCAAGTTTCTCTAAATCGACCCCATGTGACTTTGCATCTGCCCACTAACTCTCTCATGAATTTGTTGGCTCATTGTCCCACCTTGATGCTGTGTTTGTCTGCTCCTCCAACTATCTCATGATTTCTTCCATGCAGCTCCTGATCCTTCCATAAGATGCCCTTTTTGAGCTGACCCACATCTAGTTTTTGTTCCCCTTCACCTATATCATGAATAAATTCTCATTTGTGAGTAGGAAGACTGACAGTTGGGACCAGGGGTCCCTGTGAGCTGTGCTGCCATACAGATGTGTAATAATCCCATAGCAAGGCCATTCCTCTCCCCAGCAGCTCCCTGTGTGGGGCGGGAGGAGAGAAGAAGAGGAGTGTGCTTCGTGCCATGGCTACAGTAGGGGAATGCTCCTCTGGCCCCAGAAGGAAGCTGCCACAGCCGGGGAGAGGCACCTTCTCAAAGTTCTCCCCACCATCTCCAGCAGCATATACCTGTCCTAACCAGGAGAGATGTGCCCCTGGTTCTAGCCCAGCCCAGCCTCGCTGGAGCTGCCAAAAGTTGGCAGAGAGGCACCTCTCACCTGACCAGGAGCTGCTGCTGTGAAAGAACCCCGAAACCCTCTCTCTCAGCCCATCCCAGATCCTGAACCCTCACCCACACTCTTCAACTCTACACGACAACTGTCTGCCCCAGACATGAGGCCACTTCACCTCAAACCCCTCACCCCCAGCCCCCTCATTCCCCCCCCACCCTGAGCTCCCTCCCATACTCCTCAGCCTCAGTCTCCCCACTAAGTGTCCATGTGCAGACTGACTTTTGCTATGTGCACCAATATGAACATGATGCATTGAACATCATCTTCACATTCGTGCACATAACATCAATTCCACCCATGGACATAAAAATTAGAGGGAATGCTAGTTTGGAGATAACAGTAATGACACAAAGTGAAACTTGCAACAGTATTTGCCTCTCCCATCTCTGCAATGGAAATGTACTATAGGAGGGAATTAAGGATGGGGAATTTCATGAGACTTAAAGAGTGTCACCCGCATCTTAGAATTGTAAAATCCTGTTTAATGAGTTAACTGGTTAAACACCAGGCTTAACCTGTTAACCATTAAATGGGAAGGGGAGAGAGGCTGGGGAAGCCACTCCAGCCCAGCTGGTATACAGTGCCCCCCCGCCCCCTGCACACAGGAGCTGCTCCAGCTGGGCTGCAGTGTTCCTGCCAACAGCACAGCTGCTGATGGGGGTGGCTCCAGCCCCGCTGGACAGCCCTGGTTCTCAGCAACTTGCACACACTGCGGGCAGGGCCACTCCAGCTGGATCAGAGCAGCCCCCATCCATGGCAGGGGGGAGCGCTGCAGTCTGGCTGGGCTGGAGCAGCCTCCCCAACAGTCCTGGCCCCACCTCCAGGCCACTGCATATGGGGGCTGCCCTGACTGCTCTGGAGCACTCCTCCTCCCCTCCCTCTGCTCCCCAGCACCCCACTGCCCATGCTGGGCAAGGGCTGCTGCAGCCCTAACAATTCACTGGTTAATCATTAACATACCTACTTCATTTCCCAATGATCACTTCGCTTGTATACCATTTCCATTTCTTAACAGTTTGCCCATCAAGAATCTACAGAGGTAAAAAGTATGTATTTTCCACAAAGAAACAAAACCCTTCTTTTCAATTTTACTGAAGAAATTTGCAGTTTTATAACTTTTAAATATGTCAATCACACAGGCAAGGATGTGGAGCCAGTCCACTTGCACTGATCCGACACGTGAAATATAGAAGGGGAGTATTTTGGAAATGTACACCCATTTCCAGTTTTCTTCCGAACATTAAACACCCTGCACTGCTCCAAGTAAGAAAATCTGTCACAGTCATAGAACACACACTGTATAATGCTACCATATTGTATGTGCCTCTGCTTCACCCTAAGTTTGCAGCCAACTGCTATACCCAAAATGCTGCAGAGAGAGAGGCCGTAACTGATGAACATTGGCAGAGATGCAACAGAACTCAAAGTCAGAAATCCTGAATTTGTAATTATTAGCTTCCACATAATGTATAGGCGGCAACAAAACACATCAGAACTGACAGGTATGAGTGAGCAGAGGGAAGCATGAAGAGGAAAAAAATATAGAAGATAACTGATATTCAATTTCAACTTACCATGGCAACATCGTCCAATATACTCTGGGGCGAACTATGAGCCATAACCTGAAACAAACAAATGGTTTTCAGTCTACATACTGAGAACTAAAGAACTATACTCATTAAAGAGCTCCAAAACAAACAAACAGAAAAAAAGCCCTAGACTAAATATGCAACCTGTTACAAGTGCAACTGCCACATTCATTTAATGAGCTATGAACTTTGAAATCTAATGAGGCAGATATCAGTATCACCATGGTTAAGTACCTCCAGTACATTTACTTAACTTGCTTATTCCTCACTCCCAAATACCTCCCGCATTTTTTTCAGGTGCCAAAAGTAACTCTTCTGAACTCAAAGCAAAAACCTCCCACTTCCCTCCAAGAGTATCTAACACTGATGGATCTTCAATACAAACTGAAAATTAAGACCTATGGGAGAATATAAAATAAACTAAATTAACTATAAAAGTGAACAGGTGTAATGTATTGATTAATCTTCACCTTCTATTGAAACTGCATAAAAACTGCTTTGTAATTTGCCTGCAAAATCTTATCTGCTGCCTTGGAGGATCTTAACAGACATCCATTTAAGTGTGCAGCAGACTGCAAAGCACCTTGGGTATATGCATACCCTTCAGTACTAACAGAGCTAGCTTGTAAACAAGTATGTACACTAATGCTCTGTTGGCTGCTTACTGCTGGTCAACATTACAAAACGATAGCCTCTTCAGATGTTTCTTCTCCAGCCACCGTCTCCTCAAACTGTAAACAAAGCCCAGATGTTTAGACAGTTATTCAGAGGAAAATTATATTAACCTTTGAACAAACAAAATCAACTAGCGTGGCTTCTTCTTCACCAATATACTCTATTATTTTCTTATTGATCCATGGTCTAATTCGACGTTCCATTAATGTCTGGGGGTGGGGAAAAAAAGAAAATACCAATTATGTCAGATTTATCACCATTCTAACTGCCTATCAGGACTACCCAGAAGACAATTACTAATAATGATGCAGAGGACCTAACACAAGTCGCCAGTGAAAGATTTAACAACCTTATATAATATCAAATCAATATTTTAAAATTAATACCTGCCCAACACTGAAATGCAGAAAAATTTTCTGCTAAGTTTGTACCTTTCAAATCTGGGATGCTTTCATTTGGCAACATTGCATGTTCCAGCAGGACCATGGATGTTCCAAGACCGGAGAGTCCAAGGGCTGGCATCTGTAGGGCTGGTGGCCAGAAGCCTGACCAGAATCGGCATCTGTGGTGCCCAGGCCATGGCTAGAGCTGGAGCCAGTGTCTGTGTGGCTCAGGCCAGAACCCTGTGGCAACTGCAAGGGGCATGGGGAAGAGGCCAGAATCTTTAGGGAGCATGAGGATGGGGCAAGCCTCTGGGAGTGCAGGCTGCCTGGAAGAAGCAGCCCAGGACCTCCCCTGGTCCAGCAAATTCTCTTGTTTGGGACCTATCAGGTCCTGACCATGCTGGATCAGGGACATGCAACCTGTATTACCTAAATGAACTTGCTAGGAATCAAAAGCTATTTCTCAGGAACCTGATAACATAGTTAATATCCCTACTTCTCACTTCTGAGAAAGTCAAAAGCCTCACTGTCCACCATGTCAAGTATCAGAAGGGTAGCCGTGTTAGTCTGGATCTGTAACAGCAACGAAGGGTCCTGTGGCACCTTACAGACTAACAGAAAAGTTTTGAGCATGAGCTTTCGTGAGCACAGACTCACTTCATCAGATGCTGGTCTTGGAAATCTGCAGGGCCAGGTATAAATAAGCCAGAGCAAGGCTGGGGATAACAAGGTTAGCTCAGTCAGGAAGGGTGAGGCTTACTACCAGCAGTTGATCTGGAGGTGTGAACGTTCACACCTCCAGATCAACTGCTGGTAGTAAGCCTCACCCTTCCTGACTGAGCTAACCTTGTTATCCCCAGCCTTGCTCTGGCTTATTCATACCTGGCCCTGCAGATGTCCATGGCCAGCATCTGATGAAGTGAGTCTGTGCTCACGAAAGCTCATGCTCAAAACTTTTCTGTTAGTCTACCATCTACTATAAGTTCCTATAGCAGACTTTTGTTTCTATCACAAAACAATTATATACTTTCCATAATCAGCAAGTGAGCGGCTCAGGAACAAAAATAAGACAGTGAGGCATGCTGCACAGTAGATACTATTTGGGGACAGGAAGTTGAACCTCAGCTTTCATGCTTGATTCAAGATAGCACTACTGATCTGACTCATGGGTGACAAATGATTTGTCTTTTTAGTGAATCCTATGGTGCATCACTGGGCAGATTATGTTTTCTAATAAAAATTAGCTCTCTTTTAAAATTGAAGAAACAGACACTCACTGAATCCACAATAGACCAATCAAGAGGATAAGCAAAGAGCTCTGGTTTGGCTGTGGGGATTTTCTCAATAAGACTCTTAATATGTTTGCGTTTTTCCTCTGTATTGACACTGCCCTTGGAGGAGCCTTTATCTTCTTCACCATAATCCAAGGGGACCAATTTCCTTTTTCGTGGCACATCATCACTATCTTCATCCTCAAATTTATTGAAAACGCTGTCCACAGGGAGCTTCTTCCTTTTCACTGCATTGGGCTGGCTTGGACTATTGCAGGCACCTGCAAAGAGAGGCAGGAAAGAATAATAAAATACTTGTAATTTGCAACTGAAGGTTGTTTTGTCTGTTTTCTCAGTAAACTTCACACTCAAATAAGGAATAATGCTATCAAAATTATTCTCTCATGCTCTGAGCAGAGGAAATAGGAGTCAAGACTCTTGTTCTAGTCTGGATTGTGTCATCAGATTACTGTGCTTCTCTGAGAAAGCCAGACTCTCGCAATCCCTTATTTTGCTGGTCTTTAAAAAGGGTGTTATGAATAGTGTTTGTAAAGCACCCTGGGCCAGATCCTCCTAAAGTCAATGGACAGATTTCAATTAGTTTTCAGTCTGTTGTTTACAAGTCATCGGAAAAAAGATGTTTTAAGTACGAAATATTAAATCACAGCTCACTAGTAGAGCACTCTTTAGGAAACTGCTCACTTAGCATGCTAAATGCGTTTTCTTCTTCTCAGATGTTGGATGAAGCAGCTAATATATTAAGAAAACTGTCTGTGAGCAGGAAGAGCATCCTAGGTACTGGCAAACTGGTACATGAAGCTGTACAATTTTGCTCCCAAATATATAATATAATCTGGAAAACTGTTTGCTTCTCAACCTTATGATTTCTTCTCTCTTGAACCCCTCAAGAAAAAATGAAATGAAATGCCAACTTGCCCAATTTGAGGCTAAGGCCTATTTTAGGCCTATGTTCCTCTGGCTGTTGCTGATCAGGTGAGTTTTCATGAGGGATGATAATGCCGCAGGGAGATTCATCGCCGGGGGTGTTCGGGGTCGCGTTGCCACTAGCAGATGAAACAGAGGGGGCAGAGCTGATAGGTCGCAGAGTAGGTTTAAGGCAAGGCTTTTGTTCCGGTTCCTCCTCCTCTTCCTCAGGTTCTTCCCTTTTTTCCTCTTTTTCTGGCTTTTCCTCCTCTTCTTCCTCAGACTCTGGCTCCTGTTTGATTTGTGGCTGTCGGCGCCTTTCAGCCTCTTGTTCCATCTAAAATAAAAAACTCCAATTAGCTAAGGAAAAAACCTCTCAAAACCAAGTTGTACTATTTGGGAAGACTGATAAAGGGCATACTTGAATGTCCTGTCTTCTACCACATGAAGCATCCACTACATAATCTGTTATTTACAACTAAAATATACACAACCCACACTAATGTTTTCATAATCAGATAATCCTCATAAAGCCGAATAACCTTTCAAACTCCATTATATCTGGAGGATTTTTTTTTTTAAAATTCAGATTAACAATTTTATGATCCTTACATGAAGACTGGAAACTAAAAAAAGCTTTCCTTATCTACATTTGGATGAATAAAGCATACATTACCACCAGATCAGTCAAACCTCTAAGTTACTAAATATGTACTAATTTAACTTTAGCTAATACTACAAAGATATGTATGCAATTTTTTTTTTTGGTCAGAGAAGTTGTTGCTTACTCTCTGCAGTTCTGCATCTGGATCTGGATGGCCTTCTGCCAGAAGGCGCTGCCTGATTTCTTCCAACTCTTCTTTCTCCCTCTTCCTGTCTCTTTCATCTCCTTCCATTTCTTTCTCCCGATCTCGCAATCTCTTCTGAAGTGCACTGCCCCTGAAGAAAACACAAATTTTGTTCTTAAACTTTTAAGCATACGCTAACGAAAACCTTCTTAGCCATGTAAATCGCTTGCATTCATTTTTCCACTAAGTAAAACCACAAGGTGTGTAAATGCATCCTGAGCCCACTATTTTCACGATGACGCATGCTAAAATGTCAACTCTCATTCTCTACTGCACAACTCCAAAGAATCAGTCTTATGCTCAGCAGATGAGACATGCAGAGACAAATGCTCTTTCAGAAATTTTGAATGAAAAAAAAAACAAACCCTACAGTTTCAGTGAGATCATTTATTAAGTAGGAAAAGAATAAATATTCTATACACTTTAGTAAAGCCATACTTAATAATCCCCACCCCCCATTTTAATCAATCAATTTAAATTTTTTAGGTAGTCTCACCACCTTGACTTAAAATTACTCCGAATATAATTCACAGCCCCAGCATAAAAATCAGAGAATTAACTTTTGGTTCACTTTTCCCTCCTTTATCCCCAGTTCTGGGATTACTTTAATTTCTTTTTCTGTCTCACCCTAATGCAATATTCTCATCTCCGCTGAAGGTGTGGGAAGAAAAGGATTCTCCATGAATCAATGAGATGCAGTGAAGTGTTGCCCAGTTCCCTCAAATCATGCATGTATTAACTCCAGGAGGTAATCAAAATACTTATGATCCCTTCACCACAGTATGTGAATGCCAAGTTGCCAGCACTCTCATGCCTCTTATCTTCTACCAGTCACCATAAGATAATTTTATTAAACCACTAGATGGATTGGATTATCCTGCTTGGTTCCTTAGTCAAACATACCTATAATATTTTGGATCATCTCGGTCATCATCATAATCTTCTAAAAACTCCTTTAGCCGTTTAGCTTCTTTTGCCTGTAGCAGATAGAGACATCAGCATTACTATAAAAGGTCTCTACTCCTTCCTCCCAGACAAAATATAGGCATCCAATTCCATTTTATCTCTGACTGAGCTTTCAGACACTGATTCACCCTGCCAGCAGATGGAGAGCTTTTGGAGTGGTATCATCCCCCTACTCCCATGTAAGAATTTGACAACTCACTAATGTTTGTCCATCTCTGACTGGTAGGATAAATGTCCTTCACTGGCAAGCACTGAAGTTCTCATTATCTAACATCTTGAAGCTTTCATGTGGTCAATATTCTTGTATCCGAAGTAAGAAAACCACAATAAGGTTCTTCAAATAAAGTCAGGGTTTTTTTTATGGATTTGAGAGTGTCAATTTAAAAATGGGCGTTTAGTTCCATTTAATCTAGACATTTTATGATACCAGAAAGTTTAAACAACAGAAGTAAATCTAATGACTACTTCTAAGTATACATACTCCTTTTGAGTGTTTTGTAGCATGTGCTCATGCACGAGCCAAAATGCAGCAGAGGACAAAAACCTTTTTTTTTTAGGAAAAACTCAAATTCTGCAGAACCAGAACATGCCAGGCATACCACGAGGAATCCAGCAGACTAGATCTGACTTATGTTCTATATCTCATAAAACAGATTAAGTTTATGCTGAAACTTGATGGGTATGGTGGCCACAGTTGTAATATTTCATAGAGAAGGTGCAATGCTCTGTAAGACAACTAGGGTATTTTGCACCTCTCTCCCTGTTTTGCTTCTTTTACACCTGGGCAACCAAGCTTTATTTTTCTAGGCTCTCTTATCTAACACACTGCTTTTAAAAGCCATCCACCACAATTATGCGGCTAGTTAACTTGAAGCGACTGTACATAAAAATCCATGCATTCTGTTGATGGAAGCGGGACAATACATTACAGAAGATTTCATAGTATCCCTTTATATGAAGATGATTTCAGAACCCTGCCTCAAGTTTTAATTCAACCACGGAACAAAATATTTTAAACCAATTGCAATTAGTGAAGCTTACCATTTCCCTTCGTCTTTCTTCTTCCCTCTCAGATTCTTTTTCATATTCTCTAGTTTTCTTCCGTTCTCTAATCTCCCAGTTTTTAAGACGCTGGAAAAAAAAAAATTATATTATATATATATATATATATATAAATATATAAAATACTTTTCATTCTCAAGAACATTTAAAACAGAGAAAACCAGTTTCCAAAACTACTAAGAAATAAGATCTAGATATACAAATTTACTGCTTATCATTTAAGCCCTTGGAATAAATGAGCCAGAAACCCCTTCCAGGCTGATTTAATTTTGTATAACTTTGTGTTCTGAATCCTGTCATCAAGCACCAAATGAATAGATATGGGTTGGGAAAAAAGTGGACTATTCTAAGACAACCACCAACCTCCAAGAAACAAGTTGATTGAAAAGTCACTGACATCAGAAGTGACTGTCCCAAGTAACTTGAATGGTTTGAAAAGCGTCTATCAAAATACCTCTTGGTACGCAGCTTCCTTCTCACGCAGTTTCCTTTCCAGCTTTCTGCGTTCATAAGCATCTTCTTCATCCTCTTCTCTGTCTCTTTTCTTGTCTTTTTCTCGTTCCCGCTCTCGTTCCCTCTCCCTTTCCCTTTCCCGCTCTCGTTCTCTCTCCCGCTCCCGTTCACGTTCTCTTTCACGTTCCCGCTCTCGTTCACGTTCTCGGTCTCTGCTTTTCTCTCTAAGGACAAAAACCAAAACAATTAAGCCTACAATCAGCTAGCTTATCTCCTCTTTCAAAAAGCACAAACAAGTACTGGATGCAATTTAACAATGCTTGGCTGCTGCTACACTACCATTTTCCCCTTGGAAGTGCCATGGTAATGGGGCAATTTGAAGCAGGCTAATGAGGTGCTAATATGCATATTTAGCATCTTATTAGCATAACAGTGGCCACATGAACAGACTTTGAATAGCAGACTGACAGGGAACATGGGGGCAGCTTCAAAATAAGTGCCCCACTTCGACATTCCCTTACTCCCAGAGATCTAGATCAGAGTAAGGGAATGTCAAAGTGAGGTGCTTATTTCAAAGCTGCCCCCATCTTCACTGTCAATCTGCAATTTGAAGTCTGTTCACATGGCCGCCATTATGCTAATGAGGTGCTGAATATGCACATTAGCAACTCATTAGCCTGCTTTGAATCGCGTCATTTCCATGGCACCTCCGACGGAAGAATAGTAATGCAGCCTTAGTACTGTACTGGTACCTTCTGTGGCGTTAATTCTCACTAATGTACAAAATAACCAGACAGAGGTTTTTGTTGGAATTCTGTTGATTATGTAAATTTTTGCTGTTTCTTAAAACCCTGTTAGTCCAAATATAAACTTGGAGTCATTAAGCACATATGGCAGCATTTAAAATTCAAGGATCAATGTTCTCTACTAGTTTGCCACATACATGGCCCAATCTATTACTCCCCTTTATTTTTCAGGCCACTGTTTTACAGTTTAAGTAACTCCTAAAGTTTGTGCTACTTGCAGGGACCCCAGTTTGAAACAAGCTCACTCCATTATCCCAGCTACCCAGAACAGAGATATGTTAGGTTAATCCTGGTGAAAAGCAGGAGCAGGCCTTGCTGGGCAGAAGTTACTATCTTTCATTTATACAGTAGTGCCTCGATTTATATGAGGGTTGTGTTCCCAGGCATTCTTATGTAACCTGAATTTCACGTACGTCGGGGTAAGTCGTGTAAGTTGGGGGGTGGCTTTTTTCCCCAGTGGAATGCATGTTCTGCAGCCAAGGAAGAAGTAGGAGCACCTGGAGCTCCTTTTGCAAGGTAAGTCCTGGGGGTGCAGGAGGGCAGTTGGGGAGGGTTAAGCCTGGCTTGCAGGGGGTGGGGGTGGGGGCGCCACAGGGAGGATAAGCCTGGGGTAGGCTAGGGCCATGGGGCGGGGCAGGGCAGGGGAGAGGTGGAGTTGAGCTGGAGCCGCACAGGGTGGGGAGCGGTTGACCTAGAGCCATGTGTGGGGGTGGTGAGCTGGGCCGCAGGGTGTTTGAACTGGGGCCACGCATGGGGTGGGGTGAGGGTTTGAGCCAGAACCATGCGCAGGTGGCGAGCCAGCTGGATGAGTTGAGCTGGGACCAGGGGGTTGAGCTGGATCCACGCGTGAGGGGTAGCGAGCTGAAACCAGAACTGGGTGCAGGGTGAGCCGGAGCCATGCATGGGTGGTGAGTGGGGGGTTTGAAATAGGGCCACACAGGGCTGGGGAGTTGAGCCTGAGCTGGTTTGAGGGGGGTCTGAAGCAGATGTGGGGGGAGCACGATTTTGAGTTGAGCTTAACTCGTATTAATGCGAGTTCAGTACAACTCAAAATCATGCATTTTGAGACTTTACTGTATATATAATTCAGAAGTTAGCATTTTATATAAAAAAAATTCTTCCCTTACCCTCTTAAGAGGATATCATCAGGATGCTGGATTATTTCAGAAGGAGAAATGGGACAGGGAAAGGGATATCATGATGGAGGACAGATTCTGTCCCAAGAGGCATACAGGTTCTTCTGGTAGGGATATAGTGGGTGAAATACAACTGGTTAGGAAAAAGTAACCCTCAAGTCATGTCTGTATGGAAAAACTCACATCTAGCTGCCTCACCCAGCCCTACAAGGACTTTTAAGTTCCTCTTAAGCTGCACAACAGCCTATTAAGCGCCGCACAGGTGCTAGAGTTGCAGAGTGGACAGCTGCCTTTCCACCAACGTCAGACTGCCATGGGAGGGAAAGATGCCTCTACCAACCAGTCCCAAGGCTGCTGCAGGGACAGAGAGCTGGAGCAAGTCCTTTCTCTCCACTATAGCCCCGGGGCAGTCTGCATCCCAAACCTCTCATCCCTGGCCCCACTCCAGAGCCTGCACCTCCAGCTGGAACCTCAAACCATTCCCTTCTCCCCCAGCACTCCAATTTGCTTTTCCAAGCCTGAACCCCTCCTCACCCTCCAAACCCTCCCCCACAACATGAATGTTACAATGCACACCCATATGGAGGTGATGTGTTTACACATAACAAAATTCATTCTGAACATATGTAGGAAAAAATTAGAGGGAAAACTGACAAGGAATCTTCTGCTGTTACGGTAGGTATGGCGAATACGAAAACATTAAAGAAGGCCAGAGCACATGCATGGTATGAAAAGACCATCTTTCCATAACCATACATATATAAAACAAATTTTAAAAAAAATCGTGGAGAGAGAGGTATTGGACAACTGCATTAGGTTAAGAGTAGTGCCCCTGCTCCATTTTTACACAACACAAAAATATGTTCATAGCTGGCCTAAAATGCCTCATGTATAGTAAACTCTGTTTTAACTTGCATTCAATCAACCAGTACTCTCAAATAACTGGCATTAACACTAACTGCCATCAGATGCTATCCTGGCACCGAGGCTTCTTCTGGTGGGGCTGTGCTGCTCACAGGCAGTGAAAGGATCACATCCCGCCCTGAGCCATTGATGTCACTTCCACTTCTTAAGAAGGGGCTGGTGCTGGGTGGGAAGCCAAGACAAGGCTGCTGCATTCACTGCTCCTTATCCCTCCCTGGGCCTGGGCTGCAGAGGCTCCAGGGCTGCTCAGGAACCACTGCCATTGGAGGAGTGGGAGGGAGAAAGAAAGGGAGAGTGCCGCTCTGTGTGGCAGCATGGGCTGGGGCTGCTGAACTCCTGCAAGAGGGTGGTGGGACACCTAGCCAGAGCATGGGGAGCCAACGTCCCATGCAGCAACACAGACCAGGGCCTAATCCGCTGGGAGCTGCTGAACCCTGGCGGGGAGTGTGAAGCAGGCTACACAGATGGAGGCAGCGCTCCAGGGTCCAGGCTACAGGCTTCAGGAAGGGAAGTGCTGATGTAGTGCAGCCCCGCTGTCAGAGAACTGGTGGTGAACGGAACCCTCTCTATTTTCCATAATATTTTAACATCCAGCAACATCCCGGGCCCGGGACAGCAGGATGTAAAACAGTTTACTGTACAAATCTTCAAATCTCAAAAGAATGTAAGAGAACGTTATCACTGAATTCTGAAAGAGGTTTATATTTATCATCTTTTACATTATATTAAAATCTCTAATGCCCTGTGAGCGCACCACTTCTGACACTCCATGACATCTCCATCTGGCTCTACTGCCAGAAGACTGGGCCTCAGAAGTATTCAGCCAAATTCTTAAATGTACGGTTGAGATACTGATTGCCATGGCTAATATATGTACACTTTCTTGAACAGTCTTCTTCGTCTTCTTCATTTGGCTCACAATCTGCATGCAGACTTTTGCACCACCATGTTTAGCCACTAGTTTCTTTGCAATTTAAGTCTGTTCATATTGCTAGCTAGCTAGGATGGCAGGTTGAACAATAAGGCTTCACCTTTTGTGGTAATTTCATATGCTTGGTGTACTTCGGATGTGCAAAATTCAAGTTTTCTAAAGTCATATTTCCCATGTTACACGGGCCTTTTAAAGTTATCAGTTTTAGCCAAGTGGAGGAAAAAAATAAAAAGACCAATATATAGAGGTATAGTCACGTGTAAGTAGCCTTAGCAAGAACCAGAGTTCTATTCTAGCAACTCAAACTTTTATTACCTTGACCGGCTTCGATCCTTGTTGCGGTCTGAACTCCTTTCACGGTCTCTGTCACGATCTCGATCCCGGTCTCTGTCTTTAGTTCGGTCACGATCCCTATCTCGCTCTCGTTCACGCTCTCGTTCCTTTTCCTTCTCTCGTTCACGCTCCCGTTCCCTCTCTCTTTCGCGCTCCCTCCTCTCTCGTTCACGCTCCCGTTCCCTCTCTCTTTCTCTCCGTTCTTTTTCAATTTCCTGTCTCTCTTTCTCTTTTTTGCCTTTTTCCTCCTCCAGTTTCTAGAAACCAACAAGAGAACTTTCACAGTTAATTCCATAGTTTAGGAATGGAATAGTCCCGGCGCAACACGCAAGGCTGGTAATGGACATACCAAAACCGCCAGGGATTTCACATTTAATATATTAAATAGTTTGTTTTGAGCTCAGAGTACGAAATCAAAAAGCACCCATCACAAGACTAGATTTCGTGCAAAAGCAAAGATCTACACAGACCAGCAATCTCCAACCTTGGGTAGCAGGGTAGGGCTGGCCTTGGATTGTTGCATAATGACTGAGCTGCACATATGTGGTGCACTCCCAATTATGGTTCACAGAAGAACCAGAGACTCAATAGGTTCAATGAACCACTTGGGCAGAAACAAAGTGAACTTTTAGGTGACAACATCTGTTCTGCTCAGATGGGCAAAGAGAATTCAACTGATGCTCAGTGGGATGGAGTTGTTCCCCCCCCGCCCCAGGTCTTGGCAGACCAAAATCAACCCTATCTGAGAACTTAGGGTAAAGAAATTCTTCCATTTACACACTGGAATACATGGTTCTACAGTGAGCAGGGAACTGCACCCCTTCCCCTTAGCCCTCCCTAAAAGAGTTCCAATGGTTCAATGGTAAAAAGTGAATTCTGATTAATGGAATCCTCAACTTCCACCCCTACAAGATGGAAAGATTAAAAAAGGTTGAAAATTGCTCATTTGAAATATAGAAATTAAAGGGTTATCTGCTAGTTTTACTAAAATTTTATATAGTTGAAAATTTTCCATTTAAGAACAACAGTATCTATGACCCAAACTCCTATAAGACAATAGAAAAATACATCAAATAGAATGATAGATAAATCCATCCTCGGAAGCAATTGTTGTGTGTTAACTTACAGATGCTGTGCTAGGACATGGACCGCCAACACTGGATTAACTTTGCCTATAAGCTATGTTTCTGGGAGGAAGAGCAAGTACACGGTTCACAAAAATACCAAACAATAAAGACAGACCAAGTTTGTCAGCCTGACAGATGCCAGAACCCCATTTAAACATAATGAGCAGGAAAAAAAAACAAAAACAAAAAAACAAAACAGGTTTTATCCCATTTGGATCCAGGTTTACCACTGAAATGAAATTAAAAACTGAAACAATAAAATGTGCATTCTTTTCTTTTTTTTCTCTCTTTAAACAAAGCATTTAAGACAACTTTAAAAAGCAATCTTACCTGGTAAATATTCTTCTGGCATATGCCCATGGTCCAGAGAACTGACAAAGGGTTACAGAAATAAAGCTAATTCACAAGAGATCAATATATCCAGCCACTATACTACACTGCATTGATAGTAAAATACAGGCAAGCTAGTGTTGGATATATTGAAGTCACAAAAGGAAAAAGGGATTAAAAATGGCAGGAAACTAATATTATGGGGTGAAAAATTAAAGTTCTACAAAATATAGAGATGAAAAACTTAGTTTCTAGGTGAAATTATTTTATACAAGGCTTCGAATGTAAAAATAAATATGGTAAGATGTTCAACTATACTATGTTGACTTTCAAAATCAAACTTACCTCAATTTCATATACTTTAAGAAAAGTTTATATACTGAATGGCTGATACTTACAGATTATTTTAGATGTTCCAATAGAAATTTCTTTGGCTGATTTTCTGGATTTTTCTCTCAAATGTTTTATTAATAGCAAAAATTTTGTCTGAGTGATAATCTTTTGCATGTACACGTTTTGGTCTCTTATGACCCATTTTAAAAATTTTGTTCTTAAAAATCCAATAAAAGAATGAATTGGCCTATCTAGTTCATATCAAAACCTCATCTATCCAACTGCTACAAGTGTGAACAAGTCTGAAGGGGTAATGGGATGAAAAAAGCATCACAGATATACTGAAGTCATGAACAGAAAAGGACAGGTAAAAGAATCATAAATCTTACCTTGAGTTCTCTTCAGACTCGTCCGTGCTGTAAATGGACGCCCCCTGCAATGCTGATACCCTGACAGTCTCTGGTTATTGTTTTATAAACTCATATCAAAAACATGCAAAGGTTCACTGTGCTCACTAGCTGGCTGCTACAGATTCAACAGCCCTTTTATATCATTCCACCCAATATATGTAATGGCCACTTTATTATAATTAAACTTGATTTTAAAATTAAGAAATCCAAAGTAACCCCCCCAATAAAATAGATCAAAGGCAGTAAAATGCCTGACAGCTTCTGAAACAATGAAGCATATTTTAATTTTTTAAACCACATGATTTGTTTGTATTTTATACCAGTGACTTCATAGGGGCAGGAATTAAATACAAGTTTGTGATGTCTCACCATTGACCAGCTTCACATTTAATGATGGAAATTCACCAGATACTCTCGTCTGGATTTCTTTTCCTTAGGCTTTCGTTCCCAAATTGAGTGGAGAGGAAAATGCAAAGTATTTACATTGCCAGCAATGTTCCTTTTGTTTTATGTTGATAAAGCTGTACGAAAAAGTACCACCCAACAACTGCACGAGGTAAAGCTGAATAACAGGACTACACTTCACCTTATTGCACCTTCAACCTCTTCATCAATATGAACTTCAGGTATTTAAAAAAAAAAGTTTGCTCAGAACATGAACATTTGTTAAACTTGAGTCATGGACCATCTCCACTCTTGCTGGGGAAAATTAATACCGCCACATAAGTTAAACATTGAAATATATTACATGCATAGTTTGCATTTCACTATCCATTAGTACCACTTGTCAAACCAGAACATTCATAGATGTGTGGACATTAGCAGAAACGTCTGTAGGAGGGAACCCTAACATGGGGATTTGCTGTACACAAACACTTTCAAGCCAGTTACCCCTTTGCATATTTTTCTGAGGGGGCATCCATAAATATAATAATAAACAGAAGCTCATACTTACATCCTATTCCATGTTACTTTCCAAGCTGAGAGTTTCATCTTGCATTAGTCACCATATGATCTCTATCATAATGGTGGGGGTCAATGAATAGATTAGCTTTATGGGAATTTACAAGTCTTCCATGCATCTAAATTTTGGTAATTCTGGTAACCACTGACCTATTTTTAATTTTCCCCCACTCAACTTAGAACTATTAAAATAAAGCCTTAAATTTAAAATTAAGTTTCAGCTCTCCATTAAACGTTTCCTTGGATTACGTAAGAACTGTCTAAAGAAACACACTCAAGTGTATGTCTTACACTGTAACCTGTTTAGTCTTTATTACAACTATATCTAACCCAAGTTATGTGTAGAAACTTAAGTTGTACCTCTTCATGTTAAAGTGAGACTACAAAGCAATCAATGCAACTAAAAGTCTTACAAATGACAAGGGCCACTTAATATGGTATGTGTCTTTTGCTGTTTTTAAATAGCTGTATATCTATATTACAGCTCATTACAAACAGTATTAAGTGGTATTGTAATGTATTGGTAAATTTTATAAAAAGTGTGGGGGTGTTGGATTCTGTAAAAGCCTAACTTTTTTATGAAGTGCAAAAACAAGAATACTACCTTGTGTGTATCTCTGAATTTACTGATCTCTCTTGATATCAGGTCTCTTTTGTCGTCCTCCATTTCTATAGCATTTATATCCTCCTAAAAAACAAGTGGGACAGGAGGAAAAGCGTTAAGAGCCATCTGCACATACACAGAAGAACAAGAGAAAAGTTCAAGGTTAGAAGTTTTGTACCAGTCTCGTAAGAGATAAATATATCCCTTCTGCAGTACCAAACCTGACAGTCTGATGTTAATGAGTGAAAAATCAGATGGACAAGAGTCACAAATCTGGCAACTAGCAGTAAACATAGTCATTGTCAAAGCCTACAATGTAAACGAACCTTGGTGATGAGTGGATAAGGTATCAGTGGGGCCACTGGAAATCTGCGGAAAATCTGCGGAAAAATCCACGGAGATTTTTTTTTTTAAAAATAGATTGCACACTACTCTGAAAAACAATGTTTTGTATGTTTGTACTATAAGCAATTTGTATTGCTGTGATCTTATTCTTTGATTCAACAAAATTACAGGAGAACCTCGCTAATTCTCCCTTCACTGATCTATTTCTCAGTTAAGATTTAATAGATGTTATAGTGAGATCTCATATTAAGACATCACAGAATTACAAAGTGTACTACAGGACATTAGTACACTATAATAAGGTCATCATAAATAGACTAAACTACACTTGTCAAAATAAATATCAATATTTTGTGGTGCGTAAGTCTTCATGTTTATTTACTCGCTAATTCGCAAAATTTAGCCATCTGCATTGGGTCTCCTGGTAAGCAGCGCGAATTAGCGAGGTTCCCCAGTGCTTGAAATTCAAAACCAGATTTCACTCATTTGCCATTCCTCCCACACAACCCTCATATCCCACATATCATCCATCATTCTGTCATCCAGTGGAACTAGCAAAGCACTCAACTGCTAGCATCAGCAGTTTTCTTCCCATCCCCTTTGGGGGGACAGAAACCCCAGAACAAGTCTCTTCACATGGCATCTGCCCCCACCTCCCCTTCCTTCCATACCCAACCCACAGGTCCTTCTCTCTTCCTTCTTAAAAAGTCAAAGGAGTTACGAGCTAGAATCATCTGCCTGCTCCCATCTGCACACCCAAAGGCCAAAGATTGCAGCCTCAAAGATTGTCTCAGAGAGAGTAGGCAAAGTGCAATTCCAACAAAACAACTGCTTTGTCTTTGGCAGAACACATTAATCTGTTTTGCTAGGTCAGACTGGTCTAAAACAAGATCATGCCAAGTTAATAGAATCCCAAAAAAGTACACTTAGAACTCAGTTCTTGCAAGATTATGGTGGCATTTCAATGTGACAGTGCAGTCCCCTGTCATAACCCATACCATAAATAGCACAACAAACATTTCACAGTCCTTTTTGTTTGTATAAAATACAGCCCACAGCATTAGACAATGACTTCATTAGATTCTCATGCAAAAAGTCTTGCCCAAAGAAAAGTTGAGGAAAGAAAATTAAATTCTCAACTCAGGACTCCTATTCCCCAGGTTGGCTTAGACTAAACATGCGGGTGATATATTCATCACATTGCCCTTTCACATCCCATCAGCAGCTGAAGCTGCATTATTGCCCTGGAATGGGAATTATATAGCAGATTTAAGTGGGGAGGAAAAAAAAAAAAATCTAAGTCCAACTAGATTTGAATTCTTGCAAAATTGGGTGGCAGTTGAGAGGTGTTGAGCCCATTTTCACATGTCTAGAGGCTCAGCTGCAAAAACAAAGTCTTAGTTTTTCTATAGTCATTTCTTGGTTTTCCCTCTTCTCCAGTTTCTAATAAACTGAAAGGCTCACCCACAGAGGAGTTCTGCACCAAGACATTTCTGCCAAACACTAGATTTTTTCTTGTGTCACAAAATATAGGAAAGCCAGCTGGTCAAATACATTCACACAAACACATTTTTATAATAGCAATTGTATAGTAAAAATAATAAAATTACAGAACATGCCTTTCATCCCTGAAGGATTCCAAGGTATTTCAAAACTATGCACACATACCACCACTGAAATGCAGCCACCTCTAGGCAACAACCAGCTGACTCATGGCATGCTATCAAATAGTAGTGAGGAGAGGGAATTTTTGGCAAAGGATACCATAGCAAACGACTACACTTAAAAAAGTGTTCTGGGATCTGTAAGCGTCAACACAGAACAGGCAGGACCTTGATTTTTAAAAGATCTCATCTGAAAGACCGTTAGATACACAAACTGCACTGAGTTCAATATATCTACCTCAGAGGGATGAAAGGCTGCATCAAACCTGCCAAAAGTCAAACCTGTAGTTCCAAGAAGTCTAGGTGCTCAGAACCCCTAAGCCATCCAGAGAGGACAGCATCTAAAACTGACTAGATTTCAATTTAATACATGAAACTGTAGCTGACATCAATGCTTGCTGATTTGTTTTTTCATCAGAAGTTTTGGGTTAAAGTATCTGCACAGGGTTTGGCCATTATATAAGGTGAGTTGAAGAAAAATCTGTTTTGTCCAAAATCAAAACACATACGTCCTCCTTCTTTTCCTTTTTCTTCTTCCTGGGGTGAGAGTCAGATTCCTGGGAAGGGGCATTGAGCTCGCTGGAATATTCTCGTATTAATACATCAATGGCCCCTTTAATTAACTGATCTCTTCGTTTTGTTTCCTCATCCAGTGCTTCGTCATCATCATTTGTAGACTCTGGTCTGGAGTTCTAGGGAAAGTGGCAAATTTAGAGAAATCAGCAAATTGTCACACTAAGTTCCATTCACTTGAGAGGAAGAATTTTGTCCCAAATGTTCATTTTTTATAATCCTGATAATGCCTCTACTGCATCTACCAAAGTTTCAGAGCAGCTCTCAACTGCAACCTATTGCACAGACCACCTCATACTAGGCATGCCAAAGAAGGACTATTTTCCAGGATTTCACAAATGGAATGGCTGTAGACTGCAACGGAAAGATCGTGATAAGATTAATTGTACAGAACAAGGTCAACAGGGAGGAGGTGGCAGAGGAAGAAAATAGAGTCTCAACAGCTGTGGCCCTAATGTTGATTTACCATAGTTTCTGATATCTCCATCAGGAACTGCAGATCACTTCAACAGCTGACTTCCAACCTATTTTTTTTCTTGGAAGCACACTAGACCAGTGTTTCTCAACCAGGGGTGCATGTACCCTTTGGGGTACACTGACGTCTTCCAGAGGGTACATCAGCTCAGATGTTTACTAGTATTTTAATGTAGCCCGTTGTAAAACTAGGCAAAGTCAATACAATGCAACAGTTCGTTCAGACAATGACTTTTTCCTACTGCTTTATATGCCTTGCGCCAAAATGTAAGTGCAATATTTCTATTCCAATTCTTTTATTTGATAATAAGATGGTAGAAAGTCAGCAAGCTTTCAGGAGTAGTTTGTGATTTTTGTGTTGTTTTTGTAAGTAAGTAATTTTTAAGTGAGGTATAACTTGGTGGAATGCAAAACAAATCTGAATCCTGAAAAGGGTGGAGTAATCTGGAAAGGTTGAATGACATTTGTTTCAAGACTTCCAATTACCTTAGGACAGGGTGGCTAACACGTGGCCCATGGAGCCAGCAGCAGAGCCATTTTGAAAGCCAGCTGGGTGGCTTTAAGGAGCCATTTGCAGCTCTGGACGCTGTCACCACTCACTCCACCTCCAGCTCCCTGACCTGCCATGCTGAAAGAGTAAAACTCAAATTTAACTGATTTAACAGCCAGCAAGAGGGATCTGGCCATTAAACCAATAAAACTGAGTCCCATTAATTCAGTGTGGCAAGGCAGAGAGCTGTATGTGGGGGAAGGGAGGGCTGGAGGAACCACGCAGATGCAGTGAGGAAACGGTGAGCCAGGAAGATGCAGTGAGGAGGGCAGCAGCATGTAGAGCTCCTGTTTGAGGTAAGTTAATCCTGGGTTTGCGAGGAAGTTAAACCTGGGGGGTTGCGGGGGCGGTTTGGGGATGAGAGGTGTTAAGCCTGGGGGTGGGATTGGGGCTGCATGGGTTAAGCCGTGTGTGTGTGTGTATATAGGTTAGGGTCTATTTTGTGTTTGGCCCCCAGAACATGTAAAAAATGTCCATGTGGCCCCTGATGAAAAAATGTTGGCCATCCCTGCCTTAGGACCACGTTTCTCAACCGGTGGTACACATACCCTTAAGTCAGGGGATACTTAACTTTTTTTGAAAATGGGGTACTTTATAAAAAAAAAGGTTGAGAAACACTGCACTGGACTATCACACACTAAAAATGCTATCCTTTTCTAATTAATTTTAAGCAGTAAGCTGTATGGAAAGAGCTACTTTAAAGCAACAGGTTGAGGAAAAAAATACTCCTGCCATACAAGATCGCCCAGTGGGGAAACAGGAAGAAAGATAAATTCTAGGAAAGACTCTCTTTGCACCAAAGTTCTATAAAAGTGTATGAAAAATGCTTTGGATAAAGACTATTTTGCCCATTTACTGGCCCCCCTCCCCACTCCATCCATTTGTAAAAAAATGGAATCTCACCTGAGAATCCAGCTGGGTGTCCCATCAAGCGACAGGTGGTGGGTGAAAGGGGAGTGGGAGGAGGGAGGGAAGGGTCTGATGGAGCAGCAGCTAAGAATGGTAGGAAGGAGGAGTGGAAGGGTTCAGCTGGAGCTGAAGAGGCTGCCAGGCCAAGGAGGAGCAGACTGAAAAGAGCTAGAAAGCAGCGACAGGGGGTGGGAGCTGAACAAGTCCAGGGAGAAAAGGTGATCACGAAGAGGAGCTAATCAGATAAAAGTGTTGCTTGGTTTCTCCTTATATATTAGAAATTAAGTGTTGTAATGTATAAATAAAAAAAAAATAATGAAAACGAGTTCTGACAACAGCACTGCAACTTTCTGATCCAGGAGTGGCCCTTGGTTGCTGTATTAAAGGCTTAATAAAAAGTGCAAGCACGTTGATTAACTTTTAATCAATTTACTATAATTCCTATTAGTATTTCAGTGGAGATCCCCAGAGGCCAGAGTCCTCTATTTGCCATAGGGCAATATGGTCAACCCTAGCACTTCACTTGCATTTCCACATTTGCATTCCCCTTCTGAAAGGGAATGTAGTGTAGAGACAGCCTAGGTGATCAAGTCACACTCTTCTCCCTTAATCTAGGCTAGCAATTAGAGTACTTGTGCCATGTAGCTTTCACATGATTAGTACATTGTTGTTCTGAGCAATGGTTTTGTAACCCCATACGCCTGGCAGACAATTGAACAGTGTTAAAAATGCGAACTTATCTTTACGCCATGATTATAACTAGACAAAAAGTATTCAAAGTTCCAATATACGCCATGTAGCTTTGTGAACCACTATAAAGTGCTGATTGTAAAAGTTTACCACCTTTGGGTTTATTACCTATAAAATGAAAGAGGAAATTTATTTTGGCCAGCTAGAATTATGAATAAATGTGGTCTCAGAAAGCAAGAACCCATTGGTACACGATTTTCCCAGGGGCAATTACAGGAAAAAGTGCAGGCATTTTAAATGAATATGTCCTCTATTTCCCTGGCTAAAGAGAAGCATCTAGCAAAAATGGGCTGCGCTAATTTTTGGTACAACTAATTTCAAGCAAATTACACCCAGACTGAAATTGACCTAGTAAATCCAGCATATATCTAACTAACTACACCAGAAAAACAAATAACTAATCCAAAAAATTCACAATGAATTAGATGGACAGTGACGCTGGCCTGTGCCCCCTCCACACAAACAGATGTTTCCTCAAGTTAAGGATGAAAAAATACCCCACAAACTTGATTTTACATCTGCTTATGATCTGTTCACTGCCTCAAAACAGCACAGAAATAAGTTTACATTTCCACCTTGTATGAGTGTTAAGCCATCTTTAATGCCGCAAAAAACTTTTCAGCTCTCAAATATCTGATCAAACATTTAGCTTCAGAACAGCAAGACAGTATTCTATGTACTACTCCTCTTTAGAATGGATATAAACTGAAAAGAGATTCAGGCCTGGCTGATACATAGAGATGTCTCATTTTAAACCTGTAATTGTGAATAGATTTCTTAAATTGGTGCTACTTTGCATCCAGATTCCTTAAGTCAATTTAAACCTAGCTGATATTGTCTCAGCATGCTTCAGTAAATGTAGAAAGGCAAGCTAAACTGAAAGACAGTTTTAAATAAATTTTAAGTGCATCAACGCAGGTGTTTTCATTGGCAATTTTGTATGCAGACAAGCCCTAGGTAAAATACTCAAAAATTCTTACATAAATTAGGGTCCTGAGCCCTACCTACTTTCAGATGAGAGTTAGGAGCCACAATCTAGTCGAAGTCATGGAGTGAGTTAAGAGCTGAGACAGGAATAAAAGCAAGAGCAGTGGCTTCTAGACCTATTATTAAATGGCTTTGTCCCCTCCCCTTCTTACATAGTGCAGGTCACACATTGCATACCTACCCCATTGGAAGCCCTTTTCTTTGCTTTCCATTCATCTAGCTGAGCTTTCGTCTTGGCATCGACTTTGACTAGCAGCTTCTTCTCTCCAATCTGGAGGTCATGTAGCAATCTTAGGGCTCGTAGAGTGGATTCTGGTTCTTTGTACTCACAAAACCCAAAAGCTAGAAGTTGACGATTGAAATGAAAAACAAGAAAACCCAATGTCTTCAGGTAAATATTTAGCAGCTTTCTCCTTCTGAATCAGGGTGACTGCTGAGAAAGGACATGGAAGGGCACCAGCCGTGTGACCACCCCTCCCCACATGACTCCTTGTTGCACCACCCTCAGCTGGACGGAGGGCCAGGACAACACCCCATCTGTCCAAGACCCCATTCCTATCCCACCGCTTCCCACCCCACCCCTGCTTCATCCCTCTCCTGCCTCCCAAGCTTTAACCCCCGAGTGATACAGCCTGGGAGACTAGCGAAGGCCTAAAGCCAGCAGCAGGGATTGTGCTCCCCCCTGCACTGGTTGCGGGAGGCAGGAGAGTGGAATGACACAGACCTAGCTCTCTCTGCTCCTCTGGCTCCTGCTGGACACTGTGCTTCCTGCTGGTGCATGTGGGAAGGCAGTCCCACCCCTTCCCCAAGTGACGCGGCCCAGAGCTGGGGAGCAGAGACACTTTGCTCTGCTACTCCCAGTACTTCCAGTGAGTAGGGGAAAAGGGGTGCCACCTCTGCTGTGGACACTTGGCCTTCACCTAGTCCCCTTGGCTGCTCAGAAGTTCTGGGCCCTTACCCCTCCCTGACCCATGATATTTTAGGGATCATGCGCCCCCCTCAGCCTCCCTCCGCCCAGTTATGGACCATTAAAAGAACTTCCATATTGGGAAGTCTGAATTAATAGGTTCTCAAGATTTAAAAAAAAATTCCAAAAGAAATATGCACCATAAAAGGGAAAATACATACTCTGCAAATTTACAATAAAAAAAACTCACTGCATGATTCTGAAATAATTACAAAATTTAAGATTAGGATCTGTTTACACCCTCCCTTTTATTTTCCTGATTGTTCTCTGTTCCTTTTAATTTCTATTATTGAACACAGTGATTCCATCGGTATAAAGATATCACAGGAAAAATTGCAATACATAACTATTTAAACACAAAATATTAAAGTTATAGTTGTCCGTATGCGATATAAAAATCTGCCTGATAATCAACATAAATCGGATCATATGCACCAAAAGCCAACACTTACCTTGAAGTTTTCCAGATGCCCCCTGTACTCGCTTCCAACTCAAAACCAAGCCACATTTCTTTAAGGCAGAGTTAAGAAAGAAACATTACCATTTAAAAACTTGTAAATGGTTGCTCACATAATACATGCACAAAATGTACTATTCTGTGACAAAACAGAAAGGGTTACCTTTGCTAAAAATCTTCGATATTCCTATTTAGTACTAGCTGCAAAAAAGCGATTCTAGTCAAACTGATTATTTGTGTTTCAGACAAGTCTAATGAACATGTCACTCATGCACTATCACTTCCCAACTTCACTACTTATGAATTAATCCCACTAAGTTTACTAGAATCATTTAAGTGATGTCAAAATATTCACATTCGCCTCAGCTTGGGGTTTAAAGTCTAACAGACCAACCAATGCACTTACAGCTAGGAGCTGTCGTATAAGCATGTCTGATGCCTTCTCGGAAATGTTGCCCACAAAGACAGTGGTGGTAGGACCACTATTTTCATCATTTTCTTTGTTCTTTAGACCTGGGTGATCTTTTCTGGCTCCCAAGTGCTTTCCAACCATAGACACTGTCGTAGGAACTAAGACCTATGGAGGAAAGAGAAGATGTGTCTAACTATTTTATACCTTACCAGAAAAAAAAAATGTATAGCCCTAAAACAAGGAGGAGTTGGAGATGCAGAGGTGTTTCACTGCTAAATTTACAGCATAGCAAGGTAATTGCAAGCCAATAGAGCAGGACAATAGTTTTAAGATTTTACACAGACTATAACAGATATTTGCCTGTAAGTTTCAAAGGAATGAAATTGTTACTTTAAAATCTTTGCTGGAAATGCAAGGCAAAAAGAGGCACATTCGTGCAAGGAGGTAACTTAGAAAACATGTTATGAGTCATCTTTAACTCAGTACTTACTCCAGAAACGAACAACGGGCCTGCCATCTTTTGACATACTGGAATATCTTAACATCTTAAACAGATTCTTTACAGTTATGAACAGTATACAGGAAATGTGTTTTAGACAATTACATTCGTGACACCAAAAACAATACTTCCAGACTGTATAAGGATGCTAATGTTTTACTTTATCAAGACACCCTTCTATTATAGCCTCTTTACTTGAATGTGAAGCAGTGATTTGGGAACTGATGCTTATGTAGGTGGGTAAAGTACATTCATGCGTGTGCACATCTTCCAACCATGTTAAAAAAAAGGATTTTAAAAAAAAAAAAAAAGTGCATGTGTTTCTATCTTCCTCTTAAAGATTTTATAAAATAAAAAATCAATTTTTTTTTAAAGCCAGGTGCCAAACCTTATTTCTTACAAGATAGTGAATATTGAAATATGTAATTTAGCACGTGCATATTCATTCCTCTGTAAGAGAGTAGGTTTTTGACTGATTTCATCAGTAGATTCCATTTTTGCAAGCTTTTAGTAAGAGCAGCCACATTATTTTAGATGCAAAACCAACCAGAAAATGCCTTTAATGGCTTTAATACCTAGAATGAACTTGGATAGTCAGAAAACAACCCTATGTGCCAATAAGAAGCCACACGTACACATAAAAAAAAACACTAAAATAAATTTGTCCCTCAATGTGCCAAAGAGGACATGTTCGAACTCGGTCAGAAGCTTTCAGCACTGACTCTTCTGGCCAATTTAGAAACAGTGTTGGGGTGATGAATATATCAGCAGGGGCTACAGAATAGCCTCAGGGCATCATACGGGCCTACTGATCTGGTAAGCAAGAGATCAGTCAATCCTAGTGTTTTGCACAGCAGTGCAGAGTATTATCACAGGGCCATTTCTAAATTATTTTATTTGAGATATAAATAAAAGCGGAACTTTATTTACAAACAGTAACTATTTCAACCCCTTGCAGTTAGCAATTCCAGATACATCCTTTTTAAAAATTGCCCAAGTCAGAGTTTAATACATCGGTCTCACATAGGAATCAGTAACTTGTGGCACACGTGCCAATTTTCACTGGCACGTAAGATGGGAGCTCAGCCCTGCCTCTCCTCCCCCCATGCAGCCAGGACCTTGCTCAATGCCATGCTGCCTGTGGATTAACAAAAGACCAGCTAATGCTACCAATCACCCCCTAAACAGGAAATCTCTCCATCTTAATTTATTAAGGAAACTGTTGTAAGTAGGACTACTGGTGATTTAAAAAAGTATCACTGGCATTCTGAAGATAGATAGATGTCAAAAGGTCAAATTTCAGCACTCCGCCTCAGAAAGGTTGCTGACCCCTGGACATTTAACACAAAGCTCTTACTTTCATGGTTGTGCACGTTGCTAACGAATGGGTAGCAAATTACATAGAGTACTTTCAATCTATAAAGCAAGTTTTGTGTACATTACACTACCACTACTCTAAGCATGATACTTACAGTTGGAGCAGGAGCCATAATGCCCATTGGTACAGGAATCATGGGTGTCCCTGAGGGAGACAGAGAGAACAGATCAATGTAACCCCCTCACACAGCAGAATAACAAAAACAGAATATCTGAGCCAATCACATATGATTGTATGCCAGGAAAATGTAGTAAACACTGGCAAGGTGTTATACAGACATGTCTGTAAATCAGAACAAATATGAAGCTCACAATGCATAGCAAGAAAGTTGTGAGCAAGACACGAGAAGTCATTCTTCCACTCTACTCTGCGCTGGTTAGGCCTCAGTTGGAGTATTGTGTCCCGTTCTGGGCACCGCAGTTCAAGAAAGATGTGGAAAAATTGGAAAGGGTCCAGAAAAGAGCAACAAGAACAATCAAAGCTCTAGAGAACATGACCTACGAAGAAAGGCTGAAAGAATTGGGCTTGTTTAGTTTGGAAAAAAAGAAGATTAAGGGGGGACATGATAGTAGTTTTCAAGTATCTAAAAGGGTGTAATAAGGAAGAGGGAGAAAACTACTTGCTAACATGACTTACCAGGAGGTACAGGTGGAGGAAAGCCAGGAAATTGTGGAGGTGGAATCCCAGGTGGAAGTGTCGGGATTCCCATAGGAGGGCGATTCAAGTGAGGTGGAAAAGACATTCTTGCAGTAGGAATCTAGAGAGGGAAAAAAAAATGTAGCCTCAAAACAAGATTTATTCAAAGGTGAGTGACTAACTGTGATTCCCATCCTTTTAGGGCAGGGACAGGGAACATTTTTTGGGTCAGGGCCACTGGCCCACTGAAAAGAATCAGTTGAAGGCCACAAAAAAAAGTGAGATGCAGAACTAAAACAAAACAAAACCCTTGACTGATGTGGCTACTGACTGAGACACCTCGTTTCCCTCACGCTCCAGTGGGTTGGCAGAACGACACCAGAATGGGCTGGCACTGGGGGATCTGGATGGGAGGTAACATGCATAAATTTCTGGGGCAGCAGTGGCGAGGTTCAGGAGTAGGCTGGAGGTGACGGGTCTGGGCAGGAGGAAGTGTGAAGGAATAGGCTGAGGGTGAGGCACTTACCTCTGCGCACCACTGCCGCCCCTCCCCTGGTGGGGGAATGGTAACAGAGAAAAGCTTCCTGGGAAGACTTTTTCCCCCACTACCAGGCACAAAGAAATGTCCCCACTGCTCCAACTGGCTGGAATTCCAGCCAACCAGAGAGACAGGAAAGCTTCTCTCCAGGCAGTGCCACGCTGCTGTTCCCACAGCCGGAGGAGAAGTGGCTGCAGCACCGCTTCCTGCCCACATCAGGCAGAGCCCGTGGGCCAGATCTGTCCCCGGCTTGCCTTATTCTGGCCCATGAGACTCAGGGCTTGACACCTGCCGCAAGCCGCGATCCGGATCCAGACCGCAGTCATGGGGTTCCCCACCCCTGTTTTAGGGACTGCCTGTTGAAAATGCAAACTTCAGTTTTCTGTTTCCTTTACCCAACTGAGCAATAACGCAACAGTAATATAAGACTTCTTTTCTAATAGCGCTATTATTGGACACAAAAGTCTTGCCTTACAGGATGGACTGATGGCAGGAGATTTAACTGATTCTTTACACCAACAGTTCACACAGAACCCAAATTAAACAGAGGAGATATTAAATGGTTTGCAGACGAATTCAGAGAAAATACAATATGCCAAGAGTTACTTTTCCAATATCTAAAAATCAAATATTATTTCTGAAAAGAAGTAGTTTTGCAGTAAGCCAACTAGTTCTCCTCAATAGATGAAGTGGCAATGTATCCGTTGTGAGTTAAGCTACCAACGGTCAGAATTACAATTTTCAGACAAACGCTTTGCTAAAAGCAATTTCCGATAGTGAAACAGACACCAGAAAATTCCTTTCTGTGAACAGAGCTGATAGACTGGAGAACCCGCTCTATGCCTATTTTTAACTTGCCAGTTCCTATGTCTCCAGGTTAAACTTGGCTGGTAGCTGATGAGCTGAAGTCACCATGGTATCTACTCATAATAAAGAACACTCTAAAATGCATTCACTATGCAGAAAGTAATCTACACATGCACTTACAAGAAACCACTTACAGTCTGAAAAGTGTACAAATCTATGAAAACAGAAGGGAAGCATATACTCAGTTTCAAAATTATCTTAGTTTAGTAATTATATTCATGCTATTATTATCTAAAAAGGACATCTAGATAGTTATTCAAATATTTCTTTACAGACCAAACTGGTTTTTTTTATTTTTATTTTTAAAAAAAAGCTCATCAGAATTACTCAAGGAGGTAATATGTAAATGTCTCATACATGAATGCATCAGTAACTTATTACTATGCAAATATACTACCATGAGCCAATTCTTATGCGGTATTCTGCTAAGTTGGAATGCCAAGCTCCGTCACTATCACTGAGTCAGGGTATGTTTTTTGTCCAGCTTGAAAAAAATGCATTTCATTTAGCAAGAGTTGATTATAGAGAAGATTTGGGGTGCCAAGTGCCACTGCATGTGCAGGAGACAGATGAGCAGGAAATAGGTCCGTGGCTATGTCCAGATTCCCAAGGCATTCTGTCGACAGTAAATCAACAGTCTTATCCCACTCCCCACAAGGTAAAACACCTCTGTCAACAGAAAGCCAGTCTGGACATTCTGGGGGGCCCTCTGTTGACAGACAGGGCTTCTGGAACACCGGGCAACCCTGTCTGTTGTGCTTCCAGTTGGCTGTTTTGTTAAGAGCACAGACGGGCAGTCCAGCTACTCTGTAGACAGAGCAGATCAAAAGAGCGATCCACTTTGCAATCTGGACGCAATCTGTTGACGGAAGTTTTGTCGGAAGATCTCTTCTGACAAAAACTTCTGTCTACAAATCGTAATGTAGACATAGCCTCTATGTGGATGGTGCAACACAAAACACTATCTATGCCCCACTCATATTGGAGCGGGAAACAAGCCACTAGGCCTAGGAGTATCCCTCATACACAGAAGCAAGAAAAAAAACATGCTAATGCTTTGATGTTAGCACTGAAAGCTAACAACACTATCCTACCCACATAATAGATGTATAGAGGAAGAGTTACATGTAGTACCAGAATTCAGGACCAAGATTATTTTCATAGTCTGGAAGAACTATGGAAATAAACAAGTGCATACACCCACAGGAGCAAGGCCAAGCATACTCAGTGATGTTACTCTTGAGCTCATATCAAGCATTCCCACATTTATGAAATTTAAGCTATATGTACACAGCACAAAAACAGATACACTTTTCTACTGTTCTAATTTCCTTAAGCATACTTCTCCTTTCTATGGTTCTCATTTCCCTTTCGCCATTAAGCTCTGAGAATAAAAGAATCTACTGTCACCTACATTTAATTTAGACCACCACAATTTAAAATTCTGTGTGTCAGCTGAAATATTACTAAAATCTAAGACTTCTTGGGTGGAAGAGAACAAGGAAATTTCCTTGTCCACTTAGGTATTCTGGTTGCGAACTTTCCTAATCACAAGACAAATGCACCTTTCCAACAACCACTTCAACAAGGTTCCAGGAATGGGGAGAGCTGAGCAAAAGGACTCTTTGATGGGTGAATACACAAAGACAGATTTTGGGAAGGATGGTAGAAAAGAACTATTGTTCCATATAAACTAGAGGCTCACAGTCTTGAGGGTAATTTGTTCCTGAAAAATTCCTCTTAAGGCAAATTCTTTTAAGTCAAAAATGTAATTACCATTAATTTCAATGGGAAAAAAATTGTATGCGTTCCTGAGCCCCAAAATTTACACCCACTTACGCTTACCTGGCAAAGGGCACACCTGCGCAGAGCAGGTGGCGGTGGCCCCCTAGCTGCCCAGGGAGTGAGTGGCAGGGGCGGGGCCAGGATGGACTGTGAGCCCAGCAGCCACATCTCCCAGGAGTGCCTGGGAGCAGCCACTGGCTGCTGCAGTGCCGAGGTGGACACCAGACCAGCCCCAGGTAGAGGCTGGGCTGGGGGCTCCAGGAAACTGCTGCCAGGCAGCAAGCGGCGCCCAAGGCACAGCTGTGCAGGGCGGGCGGAGGCGGCCCCCAAGTTGCCCGAGGAGCAAGTGGCAGGGGAGGGGCCAGGATGGGCTGACTTTCTGCAGCTGCAGGGTGTCCGTGTCCCGCTGAGGCACTCGTAAACTTGAGTAAATGCCTCGTAAGGCGAAGTAGTGGTCCTTAATCAAGCTGCTCGTCAACTTGAATTCTCGTAGCCCGAACGGGTGTATCTCAGGGTATGACTGTATAGGTTTAGTTTTGCTTTTTGTCAAAATCAAAGCAAAACCTAGCATTCAATGGAATAATCTTTAGCCCACAAGTTGAATTGGTAAGGAAGAGATAGGGCTTTCAACCTTTCCTTTCTAGATCTACAGTGAATGTGTTCTGTCTACAAGGTTTGAAAAATTCACCAACACAAACTTTTGTTTAAAAAAGGAACGTTTCTAGCCTCTGAAAAGACCTAACTAATGGGAATCAATTTAACAACGCAGTCCTGAACCTATAAAGAGAGCCCCAGTACCTTTGCGATCCAAAGTTTTCATGTGCCTCAGCAAAATGAAATTAAAGGGAACAGGACTCTCTTCCCCCGCCCCCCGCTGTGTAAAACTCTCTTGGAAATGTAAAACTAAAAAAGGTGTCAATTTTATTTTTTGGCTATTAGGGAAAACCTGAAGGGCAGCACTAGAGGCAGATACTGAAGCTATTCTCTGCAAAGCAAAGGTAGTAAGTAGAGAGAAGCACCTTCTACAAGCTAGGAGGTTGCTGAGTGTTTTTATCTCCTGCTTTAGGTTTCTGGGGTGGGGAGTAGGTGGGAGGGATAACCAGGGAGAAGGAATTGAGTAGTAGGATTTCTCCAACAACAACTAAAACTCTCAGATGGGAGGGAGAAGATAGCATTTGCTCCCTCTCCCTTCCAGTAGTTGGAAGGGCTTTGGTGGTTCAAGTTTAATGGATCACACATAAATCAGATGCCAGTTCGGAACAGTATGAGCATCCAAGCACAGTTCAGAGAGATCACCTTATAGGCAGCCAGGATACTGAGTGTCTCACTAGGGGCTGCCCTTTCATACTGGCCTACAAGCAGTAGGGTTAGCAATCTTGATCTGAATTTTTTCAAGCTTGTCCACTCAATAGGTATACGGTAAACATCAGCTTTCTCCTTTGTTATGTAAATGTTTGAAATAAGCACTTAAATTATCTTAGTGTATTTTCACAAGTAGAGCTTACACGCATATATGATAGCTTGTGATTTTATACTACCTTCTGCAAAGACAGAGGTGTGTAGTTTCCTCCACAAGGCAACTGAAAGATGGCTGATTTTAAAACCCTACAAAAAACAGCATTCAGAAGTCTGCTTTGCCCATGCAACGATTAAAACACTGAATATTAAACTGGGACTACACTACACAAGATGTCAGTACAGCAACATCAATTACAGCATGGGAATTACAGAATCCTCAGCTCCTGTCAGCTCCTTGAATGAGTGACTAAGTTTTTAAAATACAGTAAACCCTTGATTTTTACAGACCCCGATTTAGCAGACTTCCAGAACAATGGACGTCTGCTGGCCCCCCATTGTTCCCAAGTTTGCTTAATTGGGGTCCGTAAAATCCTAAATCCCAGCCCCCACCCCCCAAAAAAGCAAAGCGACTTACCTGAGCTGCCACTGCTGAACCCTCCATTGTGGCCTGGACAGCCGCCACCACATGCTTCTCCCATTTTTTTTTAAAGGGGGTGGGGGGTAAAGGCTGGGGGAGCCTGGTAGTGGTGGGTAGGCCATAAACCCTCATTTAATGGACTTTTGGGTTTAACAGACATCCCTTCCCTGCATTAGTCTGTTAAATCAAGGGTTTACTGTATGTTATTGTATGAAGACAAAGCTACATATTACATCATAATAGCAATACTACAGTCAAGGCTGCTGTATCTGTATTTTCATTTTAAGCCTGATTTGTATCCCATCTCCAGAATTCTTCTAATAAGGCCCTTTTTCATGTTATAGTCCATATATTTAGTGTACAGCAAGGAGATAATGTATCTGGCAAACCATAAGACAAATAAAGCAGTTTCTGAAATATGGGAATCCTGTTTATGCGAGTCACTTTTGCTTAACCTAAAAATAACAGAATTCTCCTACCTTAAAAAACAGCTGTCTAAAAATTTAAGTTTGGTTTGTTCAGGAGTCTTGGGCAAAATGCAGTGCACATGCAGATAAAGTCAAATACTTTATAGAAAATCTAATTTTTACATAATTATGCTGAAGAGGCTTATGAATTATACCTCAGAATTGCTCAGGTTAAAAGGACTTACAAATATTCTGTTGATTTGAATACTAGGCAAGCTTGTGTTTTGTTAAAAATATGCAGTCTTTTCTTTTAAATATGCTCTACAGCAAACAAAAGTCCTAGGGAATAACCTTTACACAGTTTTGGCAGTATGAGAGTCTTCAAAGTCTAGTACTAGTTAGCCACACCAAATAATAAATAAATGCATTTATAAATGGTCTTCAAACTACCTGCACATTTTTCATTTCACTTAACAGCACAGGTTATAAGACAATAGTTCTATCTGCATTGTTACTGAGTTCAATGTATGAAGTGGTTAGGCCTAAATAAGATCAATATAACACTCCTTATAGAATTTTAAGCGCTTTTGAAATAGAAAACTGCTAAAACTACAGTTTGCCATTATTCTGAGGTTCTGTTATCATGATTTCTATGAAATATTTCTACTACTTCAAAACCTGCATCTTCACCAAGGTTTGTATGGTCTCAATCTGCGTACATCTCAACTGTACAGCAACATACACAATAACCACATACGAATATGAAAAGATAAAACAGAAACTGTATAAATTCATAATTGAAATTAAATCTCTTTCTGAACTACCAAAAAGTCTGCTTAACCAAGCATCAGAGATGATCTAGAAATAGCAGTCATACACTGCCACAAATGGAGGGCTTGTCTAACCTTGCAGATGCACCGCTGTAGTGCTCAGTGAAGACACTACCCACAAAAGGAGAACTTCAGCTGTCAGCATAGGTGCTCTGCCTCTTTGAGAAGTGGTAACTATGTCCACAAGAGAAATCCTTTCCATTAACACAGAGATTTCTACATTGGGATTGTTCTGAATACTACTGCATAACTCAGAGGCTTGGATATTCCATGCAGATTTCTACCTTTGTATGCAAAATCTGCTCAAAGGCAGCACACTTAGCTGAAATAGCAGAGAGCCATTTTCCTTCCCATCACATTTCCATGCCCCACCCCACACTGCAAGACTGTCACCACAGGTTACTGTTTAGCACCTAATTCTTCAACCTGTTGTGCTCATACAAAGGTCCATTGACAATGAGGGGGCTGCCTACCTGCCAATCTCCAGAATGAGAGGAAGAGGTTGATTCCTCAGGAACATGGTATTTCCTTTGTGTGGCTGGAGTTACAGCATCCCATATGCAAAGCAACTGATGGGGTGGAAAGAGAGGGGTCTGGCCTCCATTAAAAGAGCAAGAGACTACAATTTAGGCTTCTCTCCCTCTCAGGGACTGAGCGAGCTTAGAACCTCAGCTTCCATGGTTACTGCACTGGTGTTGGTGGTTTACCTTTACCTCACAAAGTGATACAAGCAGACAGTGTGCATGCTTGGAAAAAACTGTTAGGAGAGACCCCACTTTTAACTAAAAAAGGAAAACTATGCCCCTCTAACAAAGGCGCCTTCTCATTCTCAGCACTTGTCTAGCCAAATCTGTGAAAATAAGTGCCACTTAAAAATAACACTAGCACTTAAAAAATACTCATATGCCTCTAACGTCAGGCTGAAAACACTGTTTATTAAACCAGAACATGACAGTCTTTGCCCAGGCTAATGGCAAAAAAAAAAAAAAAATCAAATTTCATATCAGGTCAGTTAAAGTATTTTCTAATAGGATATATTTACTCTGTGTAGACATGGCCAAAACCAACAAAGCTTATGAGCAAATTAGCTACTCTTGGTCAACCTAGCACTATCCAGGGCCAGTTAAGTGCCATGGGTTTGGGCAAAGTGGACGCTAAGTAGACTTAACTAACACATTTCCAGTATGGCACAATTTTCAGATCTGAAGAAGTGGGTCTGCCCCACGAAAGCTCATCAACTAATAAATCATTTTGTTAGACTTTAAAGTGGTACAGGACTGCTGGTTTGTTTCGCTAACACGTATTAGCTAACACCACTCTAACCACTTGGTCTACACACAGGCCAGGACGGGTCGCCAACTTTCCCGACCGGACGGACCGGGCGCTACGGGGCGAGGCGCGGAAATACCCACCCCTTCTTCACAAGGAGCGGGAGAGAGCTGCGCTCCGCGTTTCCGAGCGAAAGGACGGCAAGTGGCCCCCACCCCTCAGTAAGGGGGTGTCTCCTCCCCCCTTCTCCCTCTGGCAGAGACTCGTCCCCACCGGCGCTGGGCAACCCCTCGTTCTCCTGAGCGGAGGCAGCATCTCCCTTGCGTGGGGACCGGGGGATCCCCGCGCACACCGGGGGGAAGACGGGAACACCCCCCCCCCCCGCCCAAGGCCGGGGATTGCGCCTCCTCTCCTCGGCCGGGCGGGCGGGCGCCGATGGCGACTGCTCTCCCTCGCTGCCCCCGGGACTCACCTGCGTGCCGTGAGTGGCGGGAGCCGCGTCCGGGGCGCCGCCGCCGCCTCTCCTGCACACGCCTGCCGGGGATGGGGAAGGCCCGTACCGCTCGCCGCCTGCGCCGGGCTTGGAGGCCTGTAGGCCGCGAACACACCGCACGCAGCCAGGCGCGCCGCCGTGCTGTGCTGGGGGTCACGTGAGCCGCCCCTTCCGCCAAAGGCCCAGCCTGCACCGCGCCGCCAGATCAGCGAGAGGGAGCCTCTACGCACGACGCACATTGACACGAAGCGCGCGTTACCATAGAGTGGTGAGGGCTAGAAGGGAGAAGAGGGGCGTGTCTCCATGTGGCGCCATGTTTGCTGGGGGCATTCAGGAGGGGTAATTACTTACTTTACCCTTACTAGCGTCTCCATCTTGAGGTCAAGTGGTTGCGGGGGCTCACTGGCGTCTCACCAGCCTAACATAAAAGCATCCCGGGGAAGGAGTCCTCCTCCCTGCCAGCCCAGGCAGTGCCCCGTTGCCACCCAGGGAATTCTCATTCTCCCTTAGCAGCGCAGCTCTCTCAGATCCTGTGGTAGTAGTCTCCTTTCCCTTCCCAGTCATGCTTTTCTCTCTAAATTAGACTAAATCCCTTAATACACTATGTCAGTTTCCCAGTCTGTAAAATGGGTGAAATACATTGTACATTTATTATACATTGTACATTGCCTTGTACATATGCCTTGTACATTTATTATATCTTCCCCTGCAAAACACGTACATCACTTAACATTCATATCTAAAGCTTACACTTAAAACATTTTGTTAATTAGGAAAATAATGTCATACATAAATTTTTCTAGTTCTTGTTTGAATCCTTTTAGAGTCTTGACCTACACAACATCCTCTGGCAGAGAGTTCCATAGGTTGAATGTGCTTTGTGTGAAGGAATTCTTCATGTTGTTTGTTTTAAACCTGCTGCTTATTAATTTTATTTGATGACCCCTAGTTCTTGTGTTATGAGAAGGAGTAAATAACACTTCCTTATCTACTTCCTCCACAACAGTTATGGTTTTATAGACCTCTGTCATATCCCCTTAGACATCTCTTTTCCAAGCTGAAAACGCCAAGTCTTATGCTAGGTCTACACTAGGGGATTAATTTGATTTTATGGGACTTTTATGTCAATTTTATAATGCACCAGTCTTCACTACAGTTATCATTAGGTTGATTTTAAGGGGTCCTAAGGTCAACTTTTATACAAGGAGTAATGCCAAAACTGAATTTACAATGTCGACCTTAGGCTAGAGTAAATGCGGAGTTACTAAACTGAATATTACATGGACGGTATCCATACTGCTAATTATTTTAGTTGCTCTTCTTGGTACTTTTTCCAGTTCCAAAATATATATTTTTGAGATGGAGTGACCATATCTGCAGACAGTGTGCAAGATGTGGGCATACCGTGTATTTATACTGAGCAGTGGCAGGCAACCTGTGCCCTGTGGGCCACATGTAGCCCATCAACACTCTATGAGTGGCCTGTGCAGGGTTGCCAGGTATCCAGTATTTAGGCTCTCTGTCCGGTTAAAAAAAATCAAATAATACATGTAAACATCTGGTATTTTTGTGGAAGACATCTGGCAACCCTACATTTCAGGTGGCTCAAAGCTACCGAGAGCCTGCAGTCTTGCTCTGGGCCCGGACTGTACCTGAGGTGGCTTTGTGCAGACAGAGCACATCCTCTATTCTGGCAATGCAGGAGGGAGCCAGCTCCCCCTAGCTGCCCAATGGGCCTTTCTGGTGCCACAGCACTGGGGGTCCCTTATCTGGCTGGGCTGTGAGTCAGTCCCGGCCCACTGCCACCCTTCCTTTCCTACCACACCGTGGTGGTAGTAGCCCACTTCTGGTGCATGACAGGTGGGAGGCAGGCCCTGGCAGCCACAGCGCATGGTCTGCAGGCTGCGGTGTGATGCAGCCCATGCGGAAGCGGCTCCCCAGACCTCACACCAGCAGTGGTAAAGGGGGACAATAACATGACCTCAGAGGCGTCTGGTAATTGGGTATTTGGGACACATACATGTCTGCTATTTTTGTGAAAAACATCTGGCAACCATAGGCCTGTGAGACATTTTGTTTACTGTTGTCTATGCACAAGATTGTCAAATTCCACTGCTTTCCATCCACTTTGTTTTATTCTTACCGGTGTTATTAAAGTGACACACACATAAAGCAAGGGCATGTGCAGCAGGATACATGCTGATTGCACACAACACTGACTGAAAGTCATGTGCTCCCTCTGCATCCGAACAAAAGCTGCTACAGTTCACTCCGCATACCCCACAAATTCTAATATGGAATCACAATTAACCAAACTACCCTAGCCTAGGAGTCTATCTTGTTTTCCAATATGCATTACTTTGCATATATCATCATTTAATTCAATCTTCCATTTTGTTGTTCAGTCACCCATTTTTGTTAGATCCTTTAGTATCTCTTCACATTTTGCTTGGGATCTTGACTAGCTTTGTATCACCTGCACATTTTGCCACCTCACTACTTATTCCCTTTTCCAGACTATTTATGAATACGTTGAACAGGACTGGTCCCAGTACAGACCCTGGGGGATTCTTTCCATTCTGAAAACTGACCATTCCTACCCTTTGTTTCCTATCTTTTAATTGATTACAGATTCCTGAGAGGACCTTCCCTCGTATCCCAAGACAGCTTAGTTTGCTTAAGAGCCCTTGGTGAGGGAACTTATAAAAGGCTTTCTGAAGATCTAATTACTGTATATTCACTGGATCCCCCTTGTCCATATGCTTGTTGATCCCCTCAAAGAATTCTAGTAGATTGGTGAGGCATAATTTCTCTTTACAAAAAACACGCAGACTCTTCACCAGCAAATTATGCCCACCTATGTGACAGATAGATTTAGCTCTTTACTATAGTTTCAACTATTTTACCTGGTACTGAAGTCAGGCTTACTGGCCTGTAATTGCTGGGATCACTCTGGAGCATTTTTTAAAAATTGTTGTCATATTAGCTATCCTCCAGTCATTTGGTATAGAAGCTGATTTAAATGACAGGTTTCCAACTGCAGTTAGTAATTCTGCAATTTCACATTTGAGTTCCTTCAGAACGTTTGGGTGTGTATCATCTGGTCTTGGAGACTTATGGCTTGTTAGCTTATCAATTGTTCTAAAACTCCTCTAAAGATACTTCAGTATAAGACAGTTCCCCAGATTTATGACCTAAAAAGAACGACTCAGGTTTTAGTGCGCATGCCACTTTCTGCTTCATATGTTATCTGTTGTCTTATGGACATGGGTTGAGTGGATCTTGAGGAGGATATATTTGTGTTGGCTTTCCTCTGTCTGTTTCAGAACATTTCACTTCATTTTTATAGCAGGGTAAAAGAGAAAACTCAAGAATTCATTGTCTTAGAGCAAAAATTAAATTGGAATAATCATTTGTAAATATATTTTATAGTCTGCATAAACATAATTTCCCAAGCAAAATTATTCAAACTTCTGTTTTCATTCCTTTATTTGAAAAGAAGGATTATTTTCGTTATCCATGGTGCAAAAAAGTATGTTCCCTTTCTTATTTTCCTATGAGAACATAAAGCTTTTGTGTTTATACACCTAGCCTATTGATTTATGAATGTAATTTGTTCAATAAAAACTGTTTGTAAGGTGCAAATTCATAAACTGAAAATGAAATTTCCATTAATTTCAATGTAAAAAATTCTGACTGGTCCCTGACTCCCAGAAAAATCCCCCAGTATTGCTTTCCTTGGTTTCTTGGCCTTAGTAACACCTCCTGAAGAAACTTTTTTATGTTTAGGATCCATGATGATCACAAATAACCAAGATATTTGAAGATTAATAGCACTCATAGCCAAGACAACAGGAACACAACGAAGTGTGCAAACCGAATGGGAAGAACAGGGCAGCTGAGGAAAGTGCATAAGCCTTTCACATGCATGCTGCTGTATTGCTGTATGCATATTGCTCTGTTTAGTGCTTTTTTTTCAGCTGGCTCCCTGACCCCTTGCCCATGTCCTGCCTGCTCCTCCCGCCAGGGCTCCTGCGCCTGGTGCTGCCAGTGGTCCTCCACAACCCCAGCCACTCCCCGCTGTGGGGTTGCTGGGGTTCCCCTGCCCCAGCTGACTCCCTGGGGCTGGAGCTGCCAGTATGCCAGTAGAGTGTGCCACGCTGGCTCCTAGCCCTGGGGCTGCTGGAGTTCCCTTGGCCCAGCTGGGTCCCCGGAGCTGGATCTGCCAGCACAGCTGTGCACCTTGCGGGCTCCCAGCCATGGGACTGGCTGATTGCTCTGGTCCCAGATGGATCCCAGGGCTGGAGCTGCCAGTGGAGCTCCGCAATCCAGCCAGCTCCCAGCCCTGGGGCTGTTCCCTGGGTCCATCCTGGTCCTGGGGCTGGAGCTGCCAGTGGGGCACTGGCTGTACTGTATTCCTCCATGGACACTCAGATGAAGGTTGGTTCTTTGTTGTAGTGAAAATTATGTTCGGAATTTGAAAAATAGGTATAAATTTACACCGGTTGTTGTAGCAAAAATTTGTAAATCAGAAGTTGGTAAATGAAGGAATAGGTGTACATCGTTTCTCTGAAAACAGTAATTTTTTTTTATGGTATTAGGTTTCTTACACTTGATATGCTTTAGAGTTTCAGAGTGTCATAATCCAGCCCTGTATGGTCACTATTTCCAAGCAGTCCAACTATATTCACCTCTTGGACTAGATCCTGTGCTCCACTTAGGACATAATCAAGAATTGCCCCTCCTCTTGTGGGTTCCAGGACTAGCTATTCAAATAAGCAGACATTTAAGGCATGGGGAGGGGGAACCTAAGACCCAAGGTGTACCAGGATCTAGCCCACGAGGCTTGGGGCTGCCTTCCACCCTAGCCTAGGGGAAGCCCACAAAATCTACTAGTCTCAGTTGGGGGCCATATCTGTGAGGGTGGAGTTGTTTTGCATCTCACTTGCATGTGATTGCCAACTGATTTTTCTGTGGTTCAGCGTCCCCTGACCCCTAAAAAGATTGATCTCTGCATCCTGTCCTGAGGTGACGTGTGATGAAGTGGGGCATCTGTGAGGGTTTTGAGGGGCTTGCTTGCGGAAAAGGTGGTGCTCATTGAGTTTATTGTTATAGGGATCAACATGGAACTTGGGGTCCTGGAGAATGGACACTACAGCATCTGGTGGCTGGGAGACTCAGCTTGGACAGTACGTCTGTTTCTAGCCATTGGGATGACAGTGGGCTTCAGAGAGAGGACCCAGGTGACCTGATTAGCTGATGCCAGCTGGGAGAGATGGATGAAAGGAGAGATGGAGAAGAGAGGGAGCCAGGCTGCCCCGTTTACCTGGACAGCAGACAAAGGACCGAAGAGGAGCTGCTGTGGAGGAATATTGGAGGCTCGTCTGGAAGGTGGGGCCTTCTGCACTGAGCAGAGGGAGTGGGCAGGGGAGGCTCAGACATGCTGTGCTGAAGAAGGCCAGACCTATGGGCTCTGAGAGTTCCTGTGCTCACTAAACCCTCCTGTTTTATACTGGCTGAGAGTCGCTCCAGTCTAAAGGACAGAGTTGCATTATTCCCTCTGGGAGTGGAGGGCATGGCGAGAGACAGGCGTGCTGGAGGTTCAGAGAGTTGCAGTCCCGGGAGGCAGAGGGGCTTAATTCCCAAGAGAGAGTGGACACCCAAGAATGGCTGTTGCACTGAAGAGGGGTTCCCCCAGGGTCTGTATGGGCCAAGTGTGGGCACAATCTGTGAGTCCATGGGTACCCAGTCAGTATTGGAATAGTTGAAATCACACATTATTATTTATCTTTTTATTTTTATGGCCTTTCAATCTTCTCTGAGCATTTATACGCTCATCTGGTATAATAATTCCTAGCTTTCATGTTCCAATAAGATGTGAAAGTTTCCCCTCACCCCTTGTGTGGTATATGCTGTGCCTAAGATCCAGCTGCCAAATATTTTCCACCTGTTATTTGAAGACATTTTACTCTTCTTTTGTAAGTCTCTAGACCAAATTGTGATTGGTGGGGGTGGGGAAATGGAGAAACCACATCTGCACACACAGGGCTTACCAATTTGTCTTAGATTTAGGTCCCATCCACATTACATGTACAGCTATATTAATGTGGAGGGAAGTCTAGTTCCGAAACACTTGTGTCAGCTAATGGAATTAAAACTCTCTTCCTTATTTGTACCATAGATGGGACCTTATGTGTTTCAAAAGCATCCCAGAATTCAGTTAAAGCCTTGGATACATCCAAAGCTTTAGCATGGTTCAAGAACACTGTTAAAGTCTCATATGTTTTGCAACACTGTTAAGATTTCATATGTGTTGTAAAAGTTTGGGTTATCTTGAAGGTGATCCTACAGGTGAATTAGACAACACTGAAACCAATCCATTTATGTAATTCAGTATCATCTGGATGATATTTTTGTATAGTCAAGCCAAAGAGGCCAAAGGGCAGGGTGCTTCTGACCAGCATTTGACACAGAGAGGGCATTTCATGGACAGGAATGCTGGAAGTGTTTGTGAACACTGCTTAGAAAAGGGATAGTATGTGTCTTTCCAATAGTGGGTTATAATGTTCCTTCTAAAGTCAAGTTGTGATTAAAGTTCACCTCGAGGAGTACAAAGATAGTATAATCCACCTCTCTATGCAAACCAAGGAGAAAAAACGTTCTATGGTTAAGGCACAAGACTAGGAGTTCGGGGACCAGGATTCTATTTCCCACTCTCTTGGAGTATCTCTGTGGGACACAGGGCAAATCACTTATCCTATCTGTATCTCGGTTTTCTCTTTGGAAAAGTAGGAGCAGGGTTTTTTTTTTTTCTGGTGGAACACATCAGAACGGAGTTCCAGCACCTTTTTTCCTGGCACCACCATTCTGGAAGCTGGCTGGGCATCTATGAGCCACATGTGGCCCTTTAACGAACCATTTGTGACTCCTGCTGCTGCCGCTGCTCACTCTGGCTCCCTGACTGCCAACCTGAAAGAGTAGGACTCAATTTAATTGGTTTAACAGCCAGGTTGGGGGGATCCAACTGTTAAACCAATTAAATGGAGTCCTACTCTTTCAACACGGCAGGGCGCTGTGAGTTGCCCCTGCCGCGCTGTACGCAGGGGGAGCCGGAGGGCTGGGTGGAGCTGCGCAGCTATGGTGAAGAGGAGACCGTGGCTGGCAGCATGTGTAGCTCCTGGGTAAGTACATGAATCCTGGGTTGGGCAGGGGGGTGGTTTGGGGATGCAAGAGGTTAAGCCTGGATGCAGTTTGGAGCTGTGGAGTTAAGCCTGGGGAAGCGGGGTGTGGTTTGTGGGTGTGAGGGAATTAAGCCTGGGGCAGTTTGGGGCTGTGAGGGGGTTAAGCCAGGGGACACGGAGCTGGTTTGGGGCTGTGAGGGGGTTAAGCTTGGGGGTGGTTTGGGGCTGCAAGGGGATTAAGCCTGGGGCAGTTTAAGGCTGTGAAGAGGTTAAGCCTGGGGGCGGTTTGGGGCTGCAGGGTGTTCGGCACCTTTTTTTCTAGAAAAAAAGCACTGAGTAGGAGGAATAACTACCTGCCTATCTCACAATGGTGCTGAGGCTAAACTAATACAGATATGCAAAATCATTTTAAGTGCTTGAGTTGAAAATACTTTTTTAACATAAAAGGTGGAGTGCCTTACAGAGGCCCAGAACTATGAAGATGGATAAGATACATCAGTTACTTTAGTAACATGAATGCTACCAGATTGCCAAAACTCAGCAAGAGAGCTAGCTCCAGCCACTCAGAAAGCATTTCTTGTTCCCCGCAAACACAAATGAAGAGTCCGTTGTTGAGAATGGTCACATCACTCTTCAGCAGCCGCTCCACTGAGAAGCACTGGCAGGCTCAGAGAGAACTGCATCCAGTGCTCCTCTGATGGTCATTAGGACAGAATCACAGGACTGCAAAGGATCTCTCAAGGTCTTCTAGTTCAGCCCCTTGCATTCAGGTCAGGACTAAGTATTGTCTAGATGAGTGCTCTTTGTTATTTTTGAAACAGGAGCTGCTCTGGCAAAAACCATCCATGTGAGAGTCACATCTCCCATGCCCTAGTCTTTACAAAAGTCCCACCTTGCTCAGGCTGCATGCAGTGAGATATTTTCCTCTTGTTGTCTTAATAATGCTTCTTTGAACAACTGTCAGCTCTCTTGAACTTTTTTTTTCCTTCTTAGACTTGCTTCTGAGGCATCTTGCCTACCACCTCCCCGAGTTTGCTGACTCTTGCCGTCCATTGTCTTTTTTTTGCTGTTTTCCCTTCTACCATTCCTGATTTCCTTCAAGTTGTTTTCCACCTTCAAATTCTCAACAAGTTCCTCCTGATTTTGTCCAAATCAAATCTAGAACAGCCTCTCCACCTTCTACAGAGCCTAATTATTTGCAAACTCTCAAGATACTGAGATGGTGGTGGAGAATGATACATAAACTGCTGTCCCTGTCAGGCCTGGAAATGGAAAAAAGACTTTTCTCCACGTCTGGACCTGCTATCAGAGATAGCATGTGATCTGACCCGGTGCCAATTTCCACTCCAGTTTTGCTGCTAGAGTGGGAGAGCAGGCCTTTTTTGTGTGTTACTGAGTTATCAGTGAAGGTCCTTAAAGTACATACTGCGCCCCACCTCCCATGGCAGCATGCTTTTGCCTAGAACAGGCTGTATCCGCCTGGCTCTAAGAGGGGGGCAGGAGACACACCCATGCTTCAGGAGTAATGAAAAGCCTCACAGCACACAGACTTCTGAGTCACGTGAAACAAAGCTGTCAGGTAGCACTTTAAAGAGCTACAATTTTATTTAGTGGGTAATGAGCTTTTGTGGGTAAAGGAAAGTTCACATCACCTAAATAAATGAAATTGTTACTCTTTAAGGTGCTACAGGACCGCTTGTGTTTCGTGTGACGCTGCGAACTAACAGACTGAGACGTCTGAGTAACTCCCACGTGAAGAGGGTGGTAACACGACCTGAGAAAACCAGGGGAAGGCGGATTACAGAGTAGGAATGGGGATCTCCACTCGGATGAGAACAGGATGAAGGTGAGTCAGCCACGAACCCGCCCCACTCTCAGCACCGTCCCCGTGACACAAAGCGCACTTCGGCACAACCTCCTCTCCTACCAGTGCCCAGGCAGCTGCTCCATCCCACCACCCGCGGGCACGTTCTGCGCGGTGGGGAGAGGGCAGGGCGGGGGGCCTACCCGGCCGTGCGCTCAGGCGGCGCCTTGTTCCGCGGCGCTCACGCTGGGAATCTCCTGCCGCCCGCGGCTCCTTGCGTGTGCTGGGCGGGACGCGGCGCTAGGACTACAACTACCGGCGTGCCCGGGCGTCTCCACTGCTTCCTGCGCCCTCACCTTCCTGCCTTCGCGGCGAGAAAATAAGCCTGAAGTTCCCTGCCATCAGCTGATCTCCACTGACAACAAGGGGGCGAGGGGCAGGGGAGGTCGCGCAGGCACCCCGTGGGGGTAGTCAGCCTGTCTGGTGGGGCTAACAGCCATCCTGGGGGCCCACCTCAACGTGGTGGGGGAGAAGAAGCGAGGAAGACGCCCGCTCGGCTGCTGAGAGGACGAGGAGGAGAAGGAAGAAGCGTCTGGGACTCGACTCCTTAGTCACTAAGTACTGGCAGGAGGAAGAGGAGGGGAAGGTGCCCGCTGTTTTGTAAACAATCGATTGGGTCGAGGAGTTCCTTTTGGGGGGCCTTCTTTGTTCCTAGGCACAATATATCCCATCCCCCGCGCAAGCCTGCCTGCCTGCCTGATGATAGCATTGTTATGGTTTAACAGAAGGAATGCTGCTTTTTTTTTTAATAAAAAAGAAGTCTGGTTTAAGGTAGGTGACTGTGAGAGCATAAGCTACCCGATACAGCTGTTATTTAGTAAACGTAAAATCGATTGAAGGAGTGTGGAGTGCCTAGAGAAAGCAACACTTGTTTTAGCTCCAGGCAGAGTCTATGTCTGGAGTAATCAAGACACAAGTGTAAACAGTGTAGGGGTGCAGTATAACCCTCCTTGTCACCTCTCCCCTGCCTTGTCATTGATTTATATTTTTAATACAATATTGCTTAAAACAAGTGTTTAAAATGGCTGAGAAAAATGTTGTTTTGACTTAAGGTAAGTAAAGAAACAGGTCACAAATATAATCAGCTTCTGTTTTTGAAGAAGTTTTTTGATTTAAAGAGATATTAAATGACAAGTTAGCTGGATTTATCATCAAAACCAAAAAGCAGTCAAGTAACACTTTAAAGACTAACAACATAATTTATTTGGTGAGCTTTCGTGGGACAGACCCACTTCTTCAGACCATAGCCATACCAGATCAGACTCAATTTTTAAGGCACAGAGAACCAAAAACAGTAATCAATGTGGACAAATCAGAAAAAAATTCATGAATTTATTATGGTGGGCTTTGTTTGTGAGGTGGCAACTGCAAACAAATGTATTGAGGCAAAGTGTACTTGATCTGTAATGTGCTTGTAGCAGTTATTTGTTTTTTGTTTTAGTAGCCATATTTTGGAAATAATGTATGTATGAGGGATGTAAACAAGCAGTATGGTTATAATGCTTTTGGGCATCTCAGGCCTGAGCGTCGAAAGAGAATTTCTTGTCTGGGAAATCAGACCAGGAAGGTTCCTGGAATGCAGTGAACTCAGTTTAACTGTGGAATGAGACTGGAGATACAATGCCCTGCACTGTGCATTTCTAGTGTGATCTGTTTCTTTTTAAGATTACATGTTACTAATTAAAATGAATCTTTTTTTTTTTTCTGTCTCAGCTTTAGATGTTCCAGGGAAACATTTGAGCCCATCCTCTTTTTTTTTTTTTTTCTTTTTCAATCCCCCTGCATTACTGAAACTACAGTTTCAAGTAGAAACCCCCTGTGAGTCAGCAGTTGAAACAACCAACCTTGTGTAAGGCTATTTTGGAGACAGACAACAAACACTTAATCTGCACTCTACCTATCACTAAACCTTTGTAAGGGGATGAGAGAGGGAGAGAATCATTGTTCAAGCTGGTACAAAACTTTTCAGCAGCAATTGTTACATTGCTTATAAAATTAAGAATATGAAGGCTTTTTTTGCCACTTTTGTCCTTGTTGAGACAGATCAATTTTATAACTGAAAGCTCTTGAAAACGTGTATACATTTCTATTTAAAAATCAGATTGATAGGACTTTAAAAAAAATAAAGGTGAAGATGAGTGCTCACACTCCAACAGCAGAGAAGGGACTGAACACAGCACTCCTGTGTCAGGAAAGCTATGCTTGCAGTGGGACTGATGAAGCAGTTTTTGAATGTGATGAGTGTGGCAGCCTGCAATGCCAGCGCTGTGAAGAAGAGTTGCACAGGCAGGAAAAGCTGAGAAACCACGAGCGGACCCGTATAAGACCTGGTCATGTCCCTTACTGCAGCAACTGCAAGGGGGCCAATGGGACTATCATTCACAGCAATGCCACAGGGCCCAGGCAGAGGGCAGCAATGAGATGCCAGGAATGCAAAATTAATCTCTGCATGGAGTGTCAGAAGAGGACTCACACTGGGGGAAACAAAAGGAAACACCCAGTTACCATGTACCATGGTAGCAAACCTCATGAGGAAGAGGAGGAAGGGATGGATGAAGAGACCAAGAGGAGGAGGATGACAGAGAAAGTTTCTAGTTTCCTCTTGGTGGATGAAACAGAAGAGATTCAGGTAAGAATTATAGTCTCTTTTGAACAGACAGGCTATCTTTGGCCTAGTCTGTGCTATCGTGTTTTGTCGATGCCCAAAAGTCAGCAAAAGAAAGATCGCCACAGGGTGTTCACCTGGCAACCTCTGACAGACCTTGTCCATGTTGTGGACACCATCATGGACAGTGTGAGCAATGCACTCTGGGTATGTATCCCACAGTAGAGTGTTGGGCAAGACAGGCTAATTGCTATCCATCTTGGGATTCCCTCTGAATTCTCCCATATCTTCCTCAGCTGCCTCCAGTAGCATCATGAGTAGCTCTGTGAGCTGTCTGTGCTGAGGGGTGTCAAAGGAGCACAGCAGTCTCTCTTGTGTGGCCTCAATACCCCAGAAGGAGAGGATGAAGTGCACCCCCAGCCACCACCTTTCACCTACCTGGCTACCTGCTTCTTAGCAAGGCAGCCTACAGGGGAGCCCATCTGGGAGCAGCTGAGTGCCCCATCCAGCTGGCTTCTTGCCAGAGCACCGCAGTGGGGCACACCATCTTACTTTCATCTCTGACTGGAGCAGTCCAAAAATTTGCTCTTTGTTTTCCAAAGGAGCAGCATATGCAGCTGTCATATACTTCCTGGAGCTTTGATAAGAGAGGAGTGCATGCCTGTAAGGCAGCAAAGTTCAAACCACTGAGCAGAGCAATAAGGACAGGCATTGTGGGATACTGGTGGAAGCCAGTTCTGTCAAAAAAATGAGCAGCAGTGGCTACACTGGCTCTTTGTGGACAATAAAGGAAGCAGGGAATAAGTCTCTCATAGGGAAAGAAGTTTTTTGTTGTCAAAATTGGGCATTTTTCCTGACAAAAATCCCATTGCAGTGTGTATGCTCTCACTCTTTTGGTGCCAAAAGACAGTTTTTTAAGTGACAACTTAGTGTAGACAAGCCTTAGAGTCTGTGTTAACCATGCTTCTTAATAGTTCTGTTAGACTAAAGAATTCTCCAAGGGGAGTCTAAATAGTCAAACACTTGAGTTGTAAAATGATGAAATTGGGATAACTTGCTCTCAGCACTAAATCTGTGTCCTTGCCAAAGAAACATAGTGCATAGGAATTTTCTTACATGCCTAGCATGTGAAAATGGTTATCATTGAAGGAGGCTGTCAAAAGATCACACTGCTAAGCCCTTTGCACAGCAGTGGGAGTCTTCTCTGATGGAGATCATGTGGTAATGAACAGGGCTGTGGGAAGAACTGGGTGGACTAATGGAGAATGGCTCACAAGAAGCTCTTTCTGCATGGGGAACCCAGCTAACACAAACAAGGTGGTTTACTTTGTTTTGGTGCAGGGAGGGGAAGAGAAGATGGCAATGACGACAATGTTCTATAAGAAAATCCAGACATGTGGGTGCCTTGAGATAGTATGCTTAGGATGTTATGGTCACAGGTGTGATTTTTAAAGCATTTGCTGAACAAAGCCCGAGTGGAAGTGCCCAACCTATTTTACCATCACCTGGGTTAGTGTATAATAAATGCTACTACTTAGGCAAAAGGGGCAGCAGGTGAGAAAGCATGAAAGCACTGTTTTGAAAATGTAACTAGTGAGTAGTAGAGGCCGCCATCAGAAGTGAGTGATAGAGTGGTTGGAGGTAGGAGTCAACATCATCTCTCACTGTGTAGACAGGGTGGGGAAATAGAAGGGGCTTGAAAGCAGCTGATAGTTGATGCAGTAGAGAAGTGGGAGCTGGTGAGAGGAAGTGACGTAGAGTGTATTAAGAAAATTACCTTTCCAGCAGCATTTCCCATGGGTGGGAACAGGGTAATACTGAGTTTGTTGAGGCTAAAGAAAAGGATGTTGAAGTAATTGAGACATGAGCTGATGGGAGTTTTAGTTGTATGGATGGGTACGAGAAGCCATATCTTTGAGATAGTATGCAGAAAGAATCTGAAAGATTTAGGTGTAGCTTGAATGTGAGGACTTAGAGGTTTGAGTCAAAGATAATTCCCAATTTGTGGATCTTCCTGATGAGCAGGGTGGTGGTGTTATCCACAGTGATCAAGAAAAGAGGTGGTGTCCCTTCCCTGCAAGCCCTTCCCACTAAGAGCTCTTTTAACCATCTTGATGTTGAGTGGACTGCTCGATATCCTTGATGGCATGTAAGAGAGGCTGAGATTTTAGTTGGAATAGGTTCTCCCTGTAAACATCCTCAACTTTTACATTAGCCTCAAAACTTCTTTGCCATGGTACCTGCAAAAAACTTAATAATGTTTATACTGCTGGTGTGCTGAGACCTCTGCATACAATGACGGCTACTACTGTCTTATTGTTTCTTTGTTTTTTTTCCCCTATCTGTAGCCATTCATCATGGGTTGTTTGTTTTGTTTTTCTCTTATACTTGGATTTTTAAGTGCTTTTGGGCAGGGGGTATCTTTTGTTCTGTGTTTATATGGGGCTTAGCACAATGGGGTTCTGGGGCATGAGACTTGTTCATAGGTGCTATGACATACAAGTAAAAGGTGAGCTTTGCTAAGCTTTTTGTCTCATCTCTTGTAGCAGCTTTTGCCTAAGAATCATGGAAAACTGATCTAATGGATGGGTCTTACCCCAGAGCCTGATTTCAATTCTTTGGTGTAGTCTCACCATCAGTAGCAGATGGGATTATAGCAGTTTGTCCAAGACTATAATTATGTAGCGTAGGCTATACATGCCCTTAGGTAGAGTGAGGTGCTTCCTGGGCTTCAGCTGTTCATGGAGATAGACGCTCATATTTTTCTGCCTTCTATGCCATGAGGTGACTTACTTACAGACATAGAGCACTAGTCATAAGGAGCAGCTATGCCTGTTGTGTTTAGTCAAAATGGGACAATGAAAAAAAGCTTTGTTGCTAGAGTTTCTCAGCAAAGAGAGGAAGAAAGCTTCTTGGGGTGAGTTGAAAGGGCCCAGGTTCATGGAAGCCACAATCTTAAGTGGAGAAAGGGGGGCCCAGGCACTGTTGATTCTCTCAACTGAAACTCCCACAGCAGCCAAGCTCTCCCTTTCCAATATAAGAGCTTTTTCCTCACCTTGCAAACACAACAATCCTTCCTACCTCCCAAGTACAGCCCCATGCTTGGCTTTGCTTGTGCTCCTTCTGCAAGTCACCTTTTGTCAACTTGTTACTCAAGGGTATGGAACAGAGCTTCTTTGTGCCAGACACTGCACAGGATCTACATATTGCTTCATGGGAAGATGAGAGAAAGTTTAGATGCCCTTGATGACTGTTGACTGTAGAAGATGGACAGAAAATCCCATCCTGTACTTGAAACAAGGATGGCCCACTAATTATGATCTGGTCAGTCATTTTGTGCAACTTTTGGGTAACTTGACCCCAATAGCAGAGCAACCAAAATTCCCTTTAATTTAAAAGTTGCATGCTCTGGATGGTGGAAAGATCCTTTAAGGAGCATCGCTTAGCTACTTCACGCACTGAGTAGTCCTGAAAATACTGGGGCTTCCCTTTATGTATTTGCTTACTTGAGTTAGGTCAGAGTCCAGATGCTAGAAAATCATGGATCGCTTTTTCCGATGAGGGAATCCTTAGTAATCAAAGCACACAAAGGATCTTCTGTAAGGAGAGGTCACATCTCTGTGTTCTACTGCTTGCATTTGTGTGGAGAAATGTTTGTGTGGCAAATGCTCCCAGTTTGTGTAACACCTTCCTCTCACCCATTGATGTGAAAATATTTTGACAATGCTGGTCAGCCTGAACCATCTCCCCAGGACTGCCTCCTTTTTTCCTTCAGTTCTAAGTGCCACTGTGGGGCCTGCGCCACAGACTTTTAAAAGAAAGCAGAACTGTGGCGCTGATCAGACACAGGGCTGGTACAGAGGTTCCCAACTTCTAGGCACTGGGGCTTCTGTGTGCCTGACAGCCATTTTACCTGTTCTCTTCTCTCTGCTCCTCTTCATTCAGTTTAGGAAGCTTTTATTTCCTTTGTATCTTTGTGAATTTATTTCCCCAGCTTCTATGAATGTCTGAGTTCCTGACATTCCCTCCCCCACATTTCCTCCTCTTTCTCCTACTCATTTTCCAGTTCCCTCTCCCACCAGTGGGTTGGCTTTCAGTTCAGTATGAAGGATGGTAGCAACTGACAAGCATTGACAGGTACAGTGCTGTATAAAGCAGAGCTTCCCTCCCACATTTTGGAGATATTAGGGTACTTTTTTCTTGGAAGGGTGAGAGGAGTCACACACAACCCTGCCAGTGGTCCCCAGCATGACTGCTGGCTGATATGGAAAATAATCCTTGGAAAGCATGGGATCATCGCTTTTCTCCCCGTGGTTTGGTTGTTCTGTCTTCCCCCGGGCATCTGGCTTTCTGCCTGCAGTGAGAGTGCAAATTCCCTTTCCTGCTTCCTGCTACTGACCGTTGTGTGGTCAAACTTCTGCCCTCTAGCTGACGTAGGCACAGCCCTGAAAAGCAGGCCACAGGCCACTTATCAGTTGCTTGTTTCTTAGTCCCAGGCTTATTGGCAGCTATGCTGGGGCCTTCCCCATGCTTACCAAAGGGTTTTTTGTAAGGCTCCAGTGGAAGCAGAACACAGGCAGGCAGAGGAAGCCGGGGCTAAGCCCAGGGGAGCAGAATGGTAGTCTCCTCTCCCCTTTCTCCTCTCACCCAGTCTCTCATGGTCTTGCCCACTGCTGTACTCCCCTCTTCTGGCAGGGGCCAGTCAAGATATATTTACACATCAGTGTAACCTGGCTAGACCCCTTTATGTCCATGCAATTGTTTTAACCTAGATTCCCAGGACTATAGAGCCAGAGACTGCTAGGGCTCAGATCGTAGGTCCCAGTTTATGTGTATGTAGCCCCAGTTTGACTCTGGACATGGAAGTGCTCTGTGGCAACTTCCTTTGTCCTTTCTATGCTGACACTCTGTGGTGAAGTCTATTACACTGTGTTGCAAAAGGAAACCTCACGCTCCTTTGCAAATGACAGCATGATGCTGAACACTGTGTCTGGAAGGGCCTTAGCAGAGGGCCTGCAGGATTTTCAGGGGAGACGGCAAACAGTTTCTTCTGATTGAAGAGAGCTGCTTTCTGGTCACAGGAGCACAGCTAGTGTTTGGAGTACACAGCCCAGGAGACTCAGTGCATACAGCACCAAGGAGGGCCTAGGACCAAAGGCCCCAGAGTGGAGGGGGGACTAAGTGTCTGCCCTAAAGAATGAAGGTGCAGCAGAGCTTCTGGATCAGTACAGCTGGGGGAAGATGAACACCCACGCTCTCTGGCTTTTCTCCTTCCAGAAGGGTAGTTACTTCACTCTCATGCCACTTCCCCTTCCCCTTCCCCTTCCCCTTCTCCTTCGTGGGAAACATGGGCTTCCCAGTCAACTGCAAAACTTCCCTGCAACGTCCTGTGGCAGCTGCCACTGCTACTCCACCCTGCTGTGAAGGACTTGCCTGGAGCAGGGATCAATGCTGACAGGTGGGAGGCATCTCCTGGCTGCCAGAATATGTGGTGGGTGTGAGGAAGATCATTGCTCCCCCTCAGTTTTGACCTAGGAGCTCTGCTGCTCTTCCTCGCTGCAGGACAGCTGCTTGCTCTCCACTCCACTCCAGGGCCTGTACTCTTGGGCCATCCCCACCCTCTCTTGCATTGCGTAGGCAAGGGGCACCCATGTGTCGTGCGCTTGTGGCAGGGATGGGGCATCCCAGGGAGGTGTGCCCTGTGGATGCACATCACTGATCTGTAGCTGGCGGAGGCTAGGCTGAGGTGTGTGTGGTTTTTCCTCTGACAGCTGGCTGGTCAAACTTCAAAATGATAAAAAGCCACCCAAAATGTTGTTGTGGAGCATCCCGCTTTAAAAGCTAAGAATTGCAAGTTTCGTTTCAGTAGTCTTACGGCCCTGGAGCCGGATGTGCTAATCATCCTCGGAGAAAAGGTGCACGTTGACATTTTTGTGCCAATGTGACTCAGCCTAGAGGTGAAGAGCCCACTTCTCATATGTGATAGTTCATTCCACTGACATAGACACAAGAGGCCCTAATTATGCAGTTTATGTTCCTTATGGACACCTGTCTCCCATCAATAGCAGCCATCACCGTTAGCAAACAGGGTGGGTAGAGTTTTCCCACAGTGCAACAGATTTGTAGGGCGAGAGTGTGGACATGGGATGGGGCATGCTCATTCTCTGGGATAGGGTTACTTTGACTCAGGTCTATGCACTGCACTGTGAATGCCAGAGGCTTAGATCTGAGTGTGGATCAGAAAATAATTATCCTAGGGTTAATATGCAACATATATACTCGAGTCCAGGCTTCCCTGACATAGGTCAGCTGACTTGAGTTCCACTAATCTGGGGTTTACGTTGCTGTGTAGACATACCCTCGAAGGCAGGTTCAGGAGTAGCTTATTGCCTCACATTGCTTTTTCCTCACTGGTGATGTTGCTTGCGTAGCATGGTGGTAATGTGAAACTGGAACTGTTATATTCCTCCTAGAGAAATTTTGATGCCCTGCCTCCCTGCTCCCCATCCTATTTCATACTTTCCTATTTGGGCTATTGGAAGACTAGATGAAGAGAGTTTGTGGTGCAACATGTAGAAAATATTGTTTGAATACAACTATGGCGAAGGCCCTTGCATAAGGCGCTTCTGTGTTACAATGAGGTAATCTTTGTTAGTATGGAGAGAGTATTGTTTAGGTGTTAGAAAAGATCTTCAGAGTCAGGACTGGTGGATGCTATTTCTGGCTGTTACTGCCTTACTGTCCATTGGGGAATCACTTCACTTGCCTGTACCTCCCTACTTGTAAAATGGAGGTCACAACATGCGCTTTCCTTATAGCCTAGTGGGAGGCAAAATTAGTATTTGAGAAGGGACTCTGAACACTGAGTACGAAGTATTATTAGCATTCCTGCTCCAGTCTTGTCAGGTGTTCTAAAAATAACTAACCTATCTGGAGTGGTCACAGAGCAGAGGAAGTGTTAATTCTCAGATTAACGCAAAAGCTAAAAGTATTCTACCTAGTGGTTCAGTTACCAGGCCATGTATATTGCTTTCAGAAGTTAGAAGGCTCGTTTGCTGGTTGTATTACCCAGCTGCCCCTCCTGGATACAGTGTTTCCCTGGCAAGTGCTCGGTTCCCAATCACTATCCTTTAACTACAGGGCCGTGTTACAGGTGTTTGTTTTGTTTTTTTTACACCCTGAGTCTGCCTCCACAGCTTTGAAATTGGATTTGCTTGCCCAAAGTTTGTATTAAAGGTTTGCCACTCCTGCCTTCTGCTATTTCATGAGCAAGAGCCCAACAGTCCATGTTCCAGGCATGGACAGCCTGTACTTTTCAATAGCAGTGTCACTGCAATATCAGTGATTTTATTTAAGGCCCAGGTGTGCCACTCAGGATTGCACTGTGCAAGGAGCTGTACAAACACACTAAGATATTGTCTCCACTGAAGAATTTTCATTCTAAGAATAAAGATGGCCTCATTTCTGTCTTTTCTGTGGTCTCTTCACACCATTACACAGGCAAAAAGAAGGCAGAGTGGTCTTCTCTTGATGCATGCCCCCAGTATAAAGGGGCTTTGCTGGTGCCACAGTTCTGTGCAACTTCTTGCAGACCCTAGCACAGGGAGAGAGTTAATGGTGGGAAGGGGCATGATGCGCGTAGAATTCTAGAGGCAACAAGTTGATTTAAAGCCTCTGCTTCCCCTCCCTCCCCACTGCCTAGACTGCGTCTCATATAGTTATAGCCCGTGATAGTATAAGAACATAAGAATGGCCATACTGGGTCAGACCAAAGGTCCATCGAGCCCAGCATCCCATCTGCCGACGGTGGCCAATGCCAGGTGCCCCAGAGAAGGAGAACAGAAGCCAATGATCAAGTGATTTATCTCCTGCCATCCATCTCCTGCCCTTGTTATGAAGGCTAGGGCACCATACTTTATCCCTGGCTAATAGCCATTTATGGACCTAACCTGCAAAAATTTATCAAGCTCTTTTTTAAACCCTAATAGAGTCCTGGCCTTCACAGCCTCCTCGGGCAAGGAGTTCCACAGGTTGACTGTGCGCTGTGTGAAGAAAAATTTCCTTTTATTAGGGAAGGACCCTGCCTACTTCGAAGTCCCCTTATTCCCATGAGCTCATTCATGAAAATTCTAAAATTCTTTATTCTTAGAATGAAAATTCTTCACAGTGGAGCTCATGGGAATAAGGGGACTTCGAAGTAGGCAGGGTCCTTTCGAAAAGGAGCCCCGTCGGCATGAGACGCGTGGCGGCGAGGCGCGTCAATTTCGAAGTGCTGCGGCCGCCCGCATGCTAATGAAGCGCTGAATATGCATTTCAGCGCTTCATTAGTAAACTTCGAAATGGCCATTTGCGTGGCCATTTTGAAGTTTGGGGCTAGTGTAGACACGGCCCATGAGGTACAGGGTGATGGGTGGTAACCTGACAACATCAGAGGGTGCAGCAGTGAGGTGTCATTTGTTTGTACCTGTACATACAAAGACGGTCCCCCCCAAAGGATTAAGTTTAATAAGGACAAATGCAAAGTGCTCCACTTGAGAAGGAACAGTCGGTTTCACACATACAGAATGGGGAGAGACTGTCTAGGAATGACTACAGCAGAAAGGGATCTAGGGGTTATAGTGGACCACAAGCTAAATAGGAGTCAACAGTGTGATGCTGTTGTAAAAAAAAGCAAACATTATTCTGGGATGCATTAACAGGTGTATGTTGTGAACAAGACACAAGAAGTCATTCTTCCGCTGTACTCTGCACTGGTTAGGCCTCAGCTGGAGTATTGTGTCCAGTTCTTGGCACCGCAGATCAAGAAAGATGTGGAGAAATTAGAGAGGGTCCAGAAAAGAGCAGCAAGAATGATTAAAGGTCTAGAGAATGTGACCTAGGAAGAAAGGCTGAAAGAATTGGGCTTGTTTAGTTTGGAAAAGAGAAGATTAAGGGGAGACGTGATAGCAGTTTTCAGGTATCTAAAAGGGTGTCATAAGGAGGAGGGAGAAAACTTGTTCTTCTTGGCCTCTGAGGATAGAACAAGAGGTAATGGACTTAAACTGCAGCAAGGGAGGTTTAGGTTGGACATTAGGAAAAAGTTCCTAACTGTCAGGGTGGCCAAACAGTGGAATAAACTGCCAATGGAGGTTGTGGAATCTCCATCGCTGGAGATATTTAAGAACAGGTTAGATAAGTGTCTATCAGGGATGGTTTAGACAGTACTTGGATCTGCCATTGGGCCAAGGGGCCGGACTCGATGGCCTCTCGAGGTCCCTTCCAGTCCTAGCATTCTATGATTCTATGAAGATGCCATTTTATGTCCTAGGGGGCAGTGGAAATTTCCCACTGAGTCATTCCATTGTGGCTGGTACCCATGCACAATGGTTCAGTAGAGTCTACTGGTAACTGTTACTGTACTTCTCTTTACAATAAACTTGGCCTCGTACCTTCGGTCCTTACCTGGTTTGTGGTCTTTGGAGCCCTCTCAGAGTCTGCTGTGATCATTGAGCCCGCATCGTTGAACACACACGAAAGCAACCTTCTGGTTATCATCATCAACGAAGCCAAAGACCTGTGAGGAAACAATGGTAGTAAATACACCTAACTACACGTGGCAGAAAATAAATGAACTAAAAATCACAAGATCAGCACTGGCAGATGGGGGCGTACGCAAATAAGCCTGAAGTCCTGAATGGGGTATGCAAATATTTTAAGGTTGGGGAGCTTTGATATAAGGTTTTGATCCTGTGAACACTTTTGCCCATGGTTATCTATCTTTACTAGTCCTGTTGAAGGCTATGAGACCACTCAGGGTACTATAAAATTAAACCTGTGCAGAAGTGTTTGCAGGATCAGGGCCTAATTTGTTGTGAAAAAATAGTTGCCTTATGAGTAAGGAATTACGTGATTTTATAAATTAACCACTGTGCATAGCCTTGTTGGAAAGTCTTTTCACTTCAGTCAAAATATCATGACAAGAAAGAAATATTAGATGAACTGAGTAGGAAATCAAATCTTTAGACTTAATGCTCAGATTTGAACCTTCCGGACTACTTGTCACACTGCTTGTGCAGAATGGCATCTCTGCTCCATGAGGCCTTTCAAAGCTGGAAAGGAGTGATGGAAACTGGGTTGAATTGTAGCAATCAAAGTTCTGACTTGCACTATAAGAGAGCCCCGCTGTGGTCCCATTCACATTCCATGATCTTGCATCCCACTAGGAGTGACAGGGTAGACCCCTTCCCAGCCTAGAGAAACTTTTTCCCCTGAAATGACAGTAGGGACTTTGAGGCGGTAGTAAAAACATCAACAAGAGTCACCGCTGGAGGTGTAAGAGTAGCAGTGTGGGGGACCCCAGTAGCTATTCCAGCAGCTGAGATGAATTGGGGTTGGTGGGCATGTGGGATTTGCTTTTCTCATGGCACAGTTTCGTTTGTGGTATGGTGTGGTGTTGGGCTCCCCAAAGCGCAGAGATGCATGGAGTAGCTCATACCTTTGAACCTTTCTTTGAGTTTGCAGCGACTGGCAGATATTGTTCCATCTGTTATGCTCAATTTGTATTATCAGACTTTAATTCACACCTATATGGACTAGATTGTTTTTTCTCCCAAGGGATGCCGAGATTCTCATTTAATTGCCTGTTTTCAGGAGCTGACATTTTAGGCATGAGTCTGTCTGTAGTGCTTTAGCCTTGATCCAGCCCTGGATGGACCCCCTTAGTTTGAATAATTTAAAATGGAACATGCTAAAACACTCGTCTCAGAGGTAGGGCCCTACCATACCCATGGGTCCATTTTGGTCGATTTCAGTAAAGAGATTTAAAAAAAAAGTGCATTTCCTGATTTCAGGTATTATTTAAATCTGAAATTTCACAAAGTTGTAACTGTAGGGGTCCTAACACAGCTTTGAAAGCAGCATTGCAGAAATGGGAGTAGCATTGTATGGTATTGCCACTCCCTCCTTCTGTACTACTACTGTAGGAGGCACTGAAGACTAGCACTACTGTAGGAGGCAGTAAAGACTAGCACTAGGGTTTAAAGAAGAGCTAGATAAATTTATGGAGGTTAGGTCCATTAATGGCTGTTAGCCAGGATAGGTAAGGAACTGGTAATCAGCCCAGGTGCAAAATGATAATTGGTACTGGTCATGAGTTGAAATCACAAGGTCTTGCCGCTCATTAAAAAAGACCCTGGTACCGACTCCTCACAGATCCAGATCCAGGGTGAGGACTCTTTGTCAGAAGCTGGAGATGGATGGCAGGAGAGAGATCATTACCTGTTTGGTTCATTGCCTCTGACACTCTGCACGTGGTATCGGTCACTGTTAGCAGACAGGATACTGGGCTGGATGGACCTTTGGTCTGACCCAGTATGGCTGTTTTTATGTTCTTTCTTCTGTTCTGCATCTGGCAGGCAGCTGTCTTCAGAGCTGAGAGTCTGGCCAGCAAATATTGCTTTTTGACTACCCAGCTCTGAGATTTATTGGTGCATAAGCTTTCATAGGAAAAGAGCTACTTGCAGCTGATGAAGCAGGTCTTTGCCCATGAAAGCTTATGCGCAAAAGAAATTTGTTAGTCTATAAGGTGTTGTGTGGATACAGACTAATACAGCTACCCCTCTGATACTAGCTCTGAGGACAGCACAAAATAAGGATGGCAATACTGTAACCTGTCAGGACTCCCATTTTGAGAAACTCTGGTCTCCCCTGTGAAATCTGTATAGTGTACGGTGGAAAGTATGTGAAAGGCCAGATTTCATGAGGCACACCAGATCTCACACCCCAGTTTGGTGGTATTCTAATCATAGGGAGCCAAGCTGCATTGGGAGAGATATAGTGGGTCTCTTTTGTGACTAGCAGCTATGATTTAAATACTAACCCTGGTGCGTCAAACATGCTAGCCACATGCAGCTCTTTGGCCGGTTGAGTGTAGCTACAGCTTGAAACTCCCAAATCTGGCATTCTCTCATCCAGCAACATATGTCAGCTGGCAGGACCATGGATCTTGCAGATCAAGACAGTTCTGGGGCTGTGAAGAGGAGGGGCCAGCCAGACCAGTGGCAGGAGCCCAGGCCAGGGCAGCTTCAGCTGGTTTGGTTGCAAGGGGTGGAGAAGCAGCCTCCAGGGAGCCTAGGCCCGGGAACAGCAGCGAAAGTCCCTCGCCCTGGGCTGGGAGCGGTGGCCAGGGCTCTCTGGATGGGAAGCTGCAGGCCAGGGAAGCTGTGGCCAGGGCTAGATGTAAAACCTCAAGCCGGGGAGCAGCGGAGCTCATCCCTGGGGCAGGTAGGAAGCTGCAGTTCCAGGAAGCTGCAGCTGGGGCTCGGCAGGAAGCTGTGGCTCCAGGAAGCCGTGGCAGGAGCATGGAAAGAAAACACAGCTCTGGGCCGTGAGCCTGAAGTGGGGGCAGGGGAGCTGGGGAGCCGTGGGGAGGGGAGCCCAGGAGCAGAGGCTGGAGGCTAGCAGGGGAGGCAGAATTGAGCAACCCGGTCTGGCAAAATCCCTGGTCCAGGACTGCTTAGGTCCCAAGGGTGCTCGATCAGGGAGGTTGAACCTGTAGTTGGGTTGAACTACTGGGTCAAAACTGGTTGGACGCTAACCCATGGTGCTGACCCACTCTGAGGTTCGCTACCTAAAAACACCTTCTGTGTTTCAGAAGTTCAGTGCTAGCTGTCTGCTGTGGAGGCACCAGTTGAGACTATAAAGTTAAAATGGCAACTGCTATTCCATTGTAAAGCTTTAAGTTGACTCATTTACACCCTGACTTTAGTTGAAAGAGACATTGGTCTGAATTTTATAGGTATTACCACTTTTAAAATTGAGTTTTAGAAGTGTAGGAGCAGGTGATTTGCATTGCATAATTTTAAAAGCTTTTTTCGGAATTAAAAGTCTTTTTAATTTATTTATTCTTCCTATTTTTGTCTAAACATTGGTTTATTGGAGATATTTGAAAATTGATATATATGACACACATTTAAACATGCTGCCAGGAATCTTTTAATATTTTTTTCCTTTGATTTCTGATTTAAAAAAAAAAGTCTATCCTTTTAAGTGGTGCAGTGGTCATATAACGGGGGTTGCTGTGGTATATTGGTTGTCAAACAAGTCTTTTGAATGATATATTTGATGTCTTGTATGTTTGGCATCTAAACACATAGATTGACAACACTGTTAAGTTTGTCATCAGACACGTCCTGCCAAAGTGAACCCGGTCAAAGAGTAGGATTTTAAAATGCAACAGCCCATACAATTCAAACTCAGTTCAAGATGAACTGTATGCTGCCTGAATAGCCTGTTTAACACTGTTGAGTGTGTGAATTGTGTATAAGGGTATGGAAAGGCAGGCCTTCTACAATCTGTGCATGAATAAGAGTAAGATCTAAGAGATTGTATGCACAGGTCGGAGAAAAAGTTCTGTGAAAAAAGGAACAGGATTCATTTAGACTTGGTGGTGTTATGCCTGTGGGACAGAGTTAAGGTTGTTTGTGTGCCAGTTTTCATATTATGGGTTTTTTACATACACTGTAACATATACAGTTAATGAATGAGATCAGTTCCAGGAAATTAATGGACAGTGAGATTCATCTGAGGGGTCTTGGGTTATCTTTTCATTTTCTCCATGATCCCCTGTCAGTTTTTATGGCCCGGGAATGGAAAAGTGTGTTGATTTCAGTGGGGTTCGAGTCCTTTATTGGGTAACAGTTCAAAACAGTGTACTTACCCTTCAGATAAGAGAACATCCAAGATCTTGGAGAGTTTGTGTTTCATGTTCTCAGGATGGTCAAGAGAAGTTTTGCTAAAAGTTCTCTTACGTTCTTGATGCCTTTGCTTTTATTTCTGCTCAGGTCTCATCTTATTAACTTAGGTGCTGATGGATCAGCTGAATGCTCGGGTGGCTGTTGAGAAAGATTCGGGTGTCACCCAGCTGATTGGGAAAGCGCCCCCAGCCAGAAGCACGTGTTCCTGTTTGTGTTGCATAGCTGTACATGCCTCAAGGCACATAACAAAATTTATTCCACACATGGATGGGGGAAAAAAAATAAAGGGAATGTTGATTACGCGTTAGTTCTGTGTCCAAGTGTGTAAATCCCTTTACAAGTGCCAAGTGAGTCAAGTATGAGCCATATAAGCACTGGTGGTCTTTGTTTCAGCCTCGTGGCTCGTCCACACAGAAGTATCAGAGCCTACGACTCCTACCAGCGACAGAAGCGGTCCCTTTAACTGTCGTGGGAGAGTTTCATGCTTTTAGTGTTGAAAGTTCCGCATGTAGATTCCTTTACAAACCACGTGGAGGGTCCCATCAAAAGGGCATGTTGGTGAGGGGCCTTTATGGAAGTATAGAACCATTATTAACACAAATACAAGCAGCTGTAAATAATTATGCAGAAAATAAAACAAAACGTAGTTGTAACCGGTGATATGCGGCATAAGATAAGATCGCTAAATAAGAGGTTGAAGGGTCTCTGTGTTTATCAGTTACAATCTCTAAGTATTTAAAAAAAAAAGCCGTAAATGAACCTCCAGTGTTAGAAATGGCAAGAGAAATGAAAAAGGGAAGAAAGCCCCTAGTTTTCCACCCCTGCCCACATTTCTGTAAGGAAAGAGACCCTCGTTTTAGACAGATTTGTACAGTTCTTTCTCTGAAATCAGCTGATGTAATGTCATTTATGGGTGCGGTTTTGTTTTTTCCCTTCTGTGTCCACTTAGATTGTGACTTTGGAGGTGTGTTGTTAGGCAGTCTGAAACATTTCCACAGCTGGGTTTGTGTTAGTTGAACTGCTGCCACCCAGGTCTTGGCATCAACACTAGGAGTTGCTGTTACATACCCAGGAGATGATGTTGCACACCCTTTCAGATCTGTGCATCTTTAGGACTTTCCTTTCCCTCCCCCACCCAGAAAAATTAAGGCAAACAAACATTTGCATTCTAGATCTTCATTGCTTACAGTTGGGGTGAAGCATAACAACTATCACTGGCTCACCTACAGGGCTCAAATCTGGAAGGGGAAGTTGGTAGGCCAGTTGCTGTGACTGGATTCCACACCATTGTATTCTCTAGGGATGCCCAAGGGTATTCAGTGCTTTGGAAAAAGGTAAAACAGTTCAGCATTCAAGCTGCTGGCATAGTAGTGTTTTAGAAGGGTGTGTGCTGAACTGTTACATTGGTACTGTATTGTGCAAATGTACATCTAATTAATACCCCAGCCGGTGCTTAATTTATCATGAAAGAGGTGCTGGAGCTCACTTTCCCTGCCCAATGAGGGTGTGGTCCAGGATCAGGTCCCTAATGAACTGCAAACCTGTTGCTAGGATTTCTGTAGGGAGTTAGCCTCCTCTGATTCTCTGTAGTCCTTTTACACAGCCAACATTGCTGACTTTTCCCCACCCAGACACCTCCTACCAGACATCTTGACCCCATGTAACCAAAGACACTAAAATATCCTTGCATAGTTGCCTACCCCATTATTAAGCAACTGTTGGAACAAAGCTGTTGTCTATCTGGCCTCCAGGGAGTGCTGAGACCATAATAGTTGGGGACTATAGTTAGCGCTGGCTTCTGTGGCACAGGGAAGGAGGAGTTAAGGAAACGGGTTTTTTTTTTCCCTCCCCTCAAAGATGGCATCCTTGGACAAGGGAGGAGTAGGAAAAAGGATAATGTTTTTAATGGGTTCGACTTTTCCACTGACCCAGTTGTCTTAATCAGTCACAATATACTTCAGCATTTGAAGGTGTCCCCTTAAACGCACAGCTGTCAGAAACAAACTCTTGTCCCCAGCTAAAAAAGTGGGTGTGCCTTAGTCCTTCCTGCTGTCCCGGGAAAGCCTGATAGCTCTGTGGAAAGGGGAGGGTAAAGGAGGAAGAGAGGAGTAGGAGAGGTGCTTCAGCAGGTTTTCCTTTTATCCCTCATATTGTATAGCTGCCTGGTTTGAACTGGTGCATGACTACCCTGCCCCTATACTCTGTAACTTCTCCTTCTGAATACTGCTCCAAGTCTTTCTGTGGAACATAGACTCTCTTTATTTGAACGCAGTCTAGGATCTGATTTTGCTCACAGATTTCACCATAGCAGGGTGGGGTTTAAGAACCTGAATCAGTGAGCTAAGAATAAACCTATTCAAAGAATCCATTGATTGCAGCCTCCTCCTCCTGACCTCTGTGGATCTTACATTCTGAGATGTTCTACCCATGTTGGCTTGCAAGAGAAAGGGGAGGTGGAGTTTTGGGACACACGTGTGAAAGAAGCAGCATATGGGAAGAAATCTTTTCTACCCCTTTCCTGGGAAATGGCCAAGACCTCCAGAAATTGATGGCCAGTAAAAGGAAAGTCAGTGCCCTTTTGCTGTTGAAGGGAATTCCATGGGAGGAGTAAAGAGGAATGAACTGAATTTAATCCCTCTCAGCTAGTGTTTTCATTTTGCTCTTCTTGGGACTCTTCTTGAGCAAACACCTGTTGAAGGGAGGCTACCTGGTCCCCAGGTGAAACACACATGACAAACCGCTGCAACCAACCCTGAGCAGGACAAAAAGCTTTCTTAAGAGAAATGTCTCACAATCTGCCACTAAATGGTATGAGAAGTCTGATTTATCTCCCCTAAAAGCCCAGGAAACCAAATGTTTTGAAGGCCAGGTGCTGTGTTTTTGTTTGTTTTTAAAACTTTATAAAAAAAGGCCTAGTCAAGTACATCATTATGAGGTAAAGTATTAGGTCTGTTGTGCAGTTTGTAAAACCTGCTTTAAAATTGCTTTAATCAAGTTAAATCTGTCACTTTTCTCCCCTACTCAACCCATAAGATGTATTGCTCTGGAGTGGGGGAGGAGGGACTGTCTTGGAGAATTGGTAACAGCTGTCATTTGGCCACTGATAGAGCATGTCTACACGTGCACGCTCCATTGAAATAGCTTATTTCGATGTAGCGACATCGAAATAGTCTATTTTGATGAATAACGTCTACATGTCCCCCAGGGCTGGCAACGTCGACGTTCAACTTCGACGTTGGGCAGCACCACATCGAAATAGGAGCTGCGAGGGAACGTCTACATGCCAAAGTAGCACACATCGAAATAAGGGTGCCAGGAACAGCTGCAGACAGGGTCACAGGGCAGACTCAACAGCAAGCCGCTCCCTTAAAGGGCCCCTCCCAGACACAGTTGCACTAAACAACACAAGATCCACAGAGCCGACAACTGGTTGCAGACCCTGTGCATGCAGCATGGATCCCCAGCTGCGGCAGCAGCAGCCAGAAGCCCTGGGCTAAGGGCTGCTGCACACGATGACCATAGAGCCCCGCAGGGGCTGGAGAGAGAGCGTTTCTCAACCCCTCAGCTGATGGCCGCCATGGTGGACCCCGCTATTTCGATGGTGCGGGACGCAGATCGTCTACACATGCCCTACTTTGACGTTCAACTTCGAAGTAGGGCGCTATTCCCATCCCCTCATGGGGTTAGCGACTTCGACGTCTCGCCACCTAACGTCGATTTCAACTTCGAAATATTGCCCAACACATGTAGTCGTGACGGGTGCTATTTCGAAGTTGGTGCCGCTACTTCGAAGTAGCGTGCACGTGTAGACACAGCCATAGAGAGCAGGAGCATCTACATGACTTAAAACCCTGGGTCCCTTTGAAAGTCAGTGGTATTTAAGTGCTTATGACACTTGGGTGCTTTTGAAACATTTGCCTGGGACTCCTGTATGTTTATAAAGTTTATAAAGAACCTAAATGGAAGTTGCTCATCCTCACAAACTTTGTGAGCCTTGAAGCCAGCTCTGCTTTTAGTGTAATGTTTTCTAGTTTCCCATCTAAAATGTTGTAATTTTCTTATATTGGAAGGTGATGAATGAAGAAGACTTCGTTAAGAAACTGGACTGCAAACCTGACCAACACCTGAAGGTGGTGTCCATCTTTGGGAACACTGGGGATGGCAAGTCACACACTCTCAACCATACTTTCTTCTATGGCCGTGAGGTCTTTAAGACATCTCCAGCCCAAGAATCCTGCACAGTCGGTGTATGGGCAGCCTATGACCCTGTCTGCAAAGTGGTGGTGATTGACACAGAAGGTCTGCTTGGGGCCACAGTGAATGTGAGTCAGAGAACACGGCTGCTTTTGAAAGTTCTGGCCATCTCAGACCTTGTCATCTATCGTACTCATGCTGACAGACTCCACAATGATCTCTTCAAATTCCTTGGGGATGCTTCAGAGGCGTACCTGAAACATTTCACTAGGGAGCTGAAGGCAACCACGGCCCGCTGTGGGTTGGATGTTCCCTTGTCCACTCTGGGTCCTGCAGTCATTATCTTCCACGAGACTGTGTACACCAAGCTACTGGGTTCTGGTGAGTAAAGAGAAAGAGACAGTGGATCAAAATACAGCTAAATATTATCTGTTAATGTGGAAGACCTGGGTTAGAGTCCTGGTCGTGCTCACTTTTCAGGCTGGCAGAGGATCTGCAAAGGCGGTATGCTTTGCTCTGATGGTGGAATGTGGGATTTATAACCACCCAGAATAACCACCCAGTTAAGAATCAACATTGATTAGTCTTCAGTGTAGGACAGTGATTGTGGCATTGGACCATGAGGATGGGTAACAGCGAGAGCAAGTGAAAATGGGGGATCCTAACACTGTAACAGGGATGCAGAGGGCCCTCTCACAAAAATAAAGAGGTCATGCTTACAGAACTAAATGGGTAAGAGGTATGAAATTGACTTGTTTATAAACTTGCACCATTCCTTTGGCACTGTGATTCCAGGGGATTGGTGCCCTTCTTAAAGTAGACATAAATTCTGGGCAACACAGACTTAGAGTGTGGTGGCCAGTGGCTGGTGGGTTGGCCTTGCTTCTTCTTATGGGAGTTGCTCAAAATATGCAATATTGCTGGTAGGATTTCCTTCCACGCCCTACAGGGTGTGAGCCCCACTACACTTTCATTTCTCACCCATTTCTTTCTTCTGCATTTTAAGTTGATTCATTGCATGCCAGACTAAGCACCTTTAGGATATGTGGTTTGTTTACACAGCTATGAGGTGAAATCCTAGCTCTGTAGAAGTCAGTTGGCATTTGGTGGTTGACTTCAAAGAGACCAGGGCTCCCACACCTACCATGCCCTAATATGTTGCAGGGAACCCTGGTCAGCGCACCTGGTTACATCAGGGCAGATGGGGTTTAGCTTCCTTCTGTTTGTGTGCATCCAGAAGTGCCCTACTGTGCAAGAGCTCTGTAATTCCCTGCAGGCCACAATATTGTTGCTGGCTTCTTCAGGCTGGGTGTTTTGCTAACCACAAGGTGCTCAGCAAATAGAAAAGCCATGGAACTTAGTACAGCACCATTTATTATTATTTTTCAGAATGTATTTTAAACAACAAAACGGCTATGTGAAAATGGCACCTCCTTCTCACTTGGATAAATGTAGAACAGATAAGGAAGCAGGATTTCACACAGCACGTAGTCAGCCGCTGAAATTTGCTGCCTCAGGAGGTCAGAGTCAAATGCTGTAGCTGGTTAATTTTATGACCAATAATAACAGTAGTAGTTATATGCACAAATGCAGGGTAATAAAAATATACTCCAGAAAATCAGCTGATCTCAGCAGAAACCAGAAGGGAATCCACCTCTTCCCCACAACACACACCCTATGCAGTAACATACAATTGTTTAACTTGAAAGACAATGTTGGGGTGTTTAGGGTTTTTTTTTTTTTTTTTTTATTTTTATTTTTTATAAAGGAGTTGGGATTTGCTTTCCTGTCAAGCATACACTATATGCCATTGCTAGAAGCTGGGTCTGGGGGTTGGTAGACTTGAAATAGATAATTCTGTGTTGCTGTGTTTTCTAAGGGAGTTAAGAGACACATACTCCCTTTCCTGACATAGTGCCTGCATGTAGAATGAACACATAAGGTGGTAGGAATGATGCTACTAACTCTAAGCTTATCATGGTGTGGGCTAATGGCCTGGAGCCAGGAACCGCTGCGCTTCAACACACTTCAACATAAAGTTTGATTATTTAGTGTCACAAATTCCAAACTAGCCACTGGTTTTGGATGCCCGGCTTTAGGGCTAGTAAGCACAGGTTTTCAGAGATGCTGACTACCCACAATTCACACTGATTTCAGTTTTAGCTGTGCTTGGCATCTCCACACTTTGTAAGTGCTAACACTGTACCTAAAATCAGAGGCCAGTTTTGAAAATGGTTCACTTTGCCCATGTATAAAATGGGGAATATTTATTTATCTGCATCACAGAAGGATGCGGATGCAAATTAAGAATGTTAGTCCTGTACAGGACTCTGCATTGTTAAAGCACTACCTGATTGTCAAGTACTATTATGCTAAGTCAGCAATTACTGATACATCTGTTACTGCTTTTGAATGGATGTAGATCACCCCTCTGAGGCACCTGACAAACTCATCCAGGATCGCTTCCGGAGACTGAGCCGCTTCCCCGAAGCCTTCAGCTCTATCCACTACAAGGGAACAAGGACTTATACTCCTCCCACAGACTTCTCAGGTCTTAGGAGAGCTGTGGAGCACCAGCTGGAGAACAATACCACCCGTTCCCCCCGACAACCTGGGGTTATCTTCAAAGCACTGAAAGTAAGTGATTTACTGCAGAGTGTGGCTTGCTAGCAGTTGGGGAGAGGTGCACAGTGTCCTTATTAATGTCTCTAGTAACGTTTACACGTATCACGTACCAAATAAAGTTCCACACACAGCTTTTATGCAGAATTGCAGACATCTGGAGAAAAGGCAAGTCTTTAATGTCTCTCCTATAGACCTACAACAGTTGAATGAACTGGGTGGGTCTCTGCTGGAGGAAGACAGCAGGAGAGGAAAATAGAGAAGAAATGAGGGAGACTCCAAATCAGATGGAAAGGTTAAAGGAGATCCTGAAAAGCAAAATGTGATATCCACACATAGGCTGAAGTTGACTGGGGGAGGAAAGAGTGATAAACTTTATTGCAAGTGACAGATAGTTCATGAAGGATATTTATAACAATGCTTATGGACCTGGCCAGGATGAAGTTTTAGTAATTTTTTAAATTCCAGCATTAGTGCAATGATAATGATAGAAATGGAATTCAGGTTGAAAAGAGATGACTAAGAGGGGATATGAAAGAGGTCTATAAAATCATGATTGGTGTAGAAGAAAGTGAATAAGGAAGTGGGTTTTTTAATTCCTTCACATAGCACAACTATGGGCAGACATCCAATTAAATTAATAGGCAGCAGACAACAAGCAAAAAGAAACATTTTTTACACAACACACAGTCAACCTGTGGAACTTGTCACAGGATGCTGTAAAGGCCAAAACTATAGCAGGGTTCAAAAAAAAGAAAAGTTCATGAGGGATAGGTCCATCAGTAGCTATTAGCAAGATGGTCAGAGACACAATCCCATGTTTTGGGTGTCCCTAGCCTCTGGTTGTCAGAAGCTGGAAATGGATAACAGGAAGTGGATCACTCTCTGATTGCCCCTTCTGTTCATTCCCTTTGGAGTACCTGGAGTTGGCTGCTATCAGAAGACAGGACAAGGGGCTGGATGACATGTTGGTCTGACCCAGAATGGCCGTTCCCATGTTTTGACTGCAAGGGATCTAGGTGGTGAGGAAGTAAAGGCTGTGGGTACAGACAGTATACTCAAGGAACTGGGAGGCAAAGGGAAGGAGGGAGATGTGGCAGTAGCTAGAGAAGCAAGTGAGATCAAAGAAGGGATTGTTAGGATTAGATGCAACAGCATGCTTGGGGGCTGATGTCCTTATCACCATAATATCCAGGGGCTTCCTAAGTATTTAAGAATAAGTCTCTCTCTCTCTCTCTGTAGGAGAAAAAGCATGATTATTTCATATGTATGTCTCCTTGTGACAAGCTTGGATTTTCCTCAGTAACTTGAAGAAGAGTTTTGTATCGGTTTCTGAAAATGGTGATTGCCGTGCCCACTGTTTTTTCCTGAGGGAGTGAGTCCCATGATCGGGATCAGGATTCTGTGGAAGTTCTGTCCCCTGAATTCTTATGCTGCCTCCTGTTGGTGGGCATTTTCATTGCTCTTGGGGAATATAGCTGTCATGATTGTGAAGGGAAATGGGAGCTGTCAGGTGGTTAGGGCAAGCTGTGGCAAGGACTGTGAATATCAGAACATGTGACTTGAACTGGAATCTGCATTCAGTGGATAGTCACTGCAGATAGAGGAAAGCTGGGTTGATGTGTTCACAACAATCTGTGTTACGAAACAGACTGGATGCTGTATTTTGAGCCAGGTGGAGCTTTTTCAGGGTATGTCATCCTGTAGATATGAGTGGCAATACTCAAGTCTGGAGGTGACAAACATGGGAATCACTGTGCCCAGGTTTGTGTCTGATACAGCAGAGAATAGTCTTTCAGGCATGCTCAAGTAAAAATGTGTCTATTTTGGTCACCCTTGCTGTTTGGCCATCCAGTAGCTTCCAAGAGTCCAAAAGGACCTCAAGGCTGTGGCCTGACCGAACAATCTGGAGCAGATGTTCTCAGCTGAGGGAGATATTACCTCTATAACAAGATCTTCACAGCTCTTCCCTCTCCTTGTCATCTTTGCCTCAATTCTTCTCTAGTTCAGACTTAGGTGCCCTTCATCCAGGTGCTTTCCAGCTAGGCATTAGGAAAGCTGGAAGCCAGTACTATTTACCTTTGACATAAAGGAGACATACAAGCTGGGTATAATCCTTTTAGTGCTGGCATTACAATCTGCATTGTTTCAGCAGCTCTGCCCCTATTTCCCTATAGATGTTGAATAATACAGGAAAGGAAGAAACCATGGCTGATGGCAGCTGTTTTGCTTCTGTTGGAGAAGGGATTGAGATACTTTAATCAAGGTGTTTGTTGACTCCTGCATCTCTTGGACTTGAGTTGGGACTGTTTGGATGTATAAAATACTACAGAGCGGTCAAAGCAAGATGTATATGGGTGTAGGTGTACTTCTGTCTATGGACAGGAGGCGATAGTACACCAGAGAAACATGTGCCATCTCTGTGCCATGTTCTGGCCTGAAGCCTGACTGAAAACGAATCTTGGATACTGGCGAGCTGACAAATGGCACCAGAGACTTTTGTTGCTAGCTTCTTGATGAGTTTGCAGTTCCATAAGCCAAATGGACACCAGGGTGGCAGCTGCCATATGGGAAGGAGCAGGAAAAAGGGAGCTTAGTGCAGAGTAACAATTTAAGTTATCCCCCTCTCTCTGGAGAAACGCTATGAAACGTTTAACATGAATGTAGGAATGGCTGGAGTGGGTTAGCACAATGGTTCATTGAGTCTGGTATCCTTCCCTGTTTTCTTATTTTATTTTTTAAAAAGCCCAGTTATACTTTTAACCGTCATAACGTCCGTTGAAAGACTGTTTACCAGAGCTAGTGGACTGATTAACAGTACAATACTTGTCTTTTCTAAGATGCATCACAAAGTAAAATATGAGTTTTAATTATAATAATAATCTTTGTGTATGGTTACTCCAGGGACCATCAGGAGTTGATTGCCTGGTAGGGACCGATACAGGCTGATCCTCTCTAGTCCGACGCTTTTGGTCCAGCAACATCTGTGGTCCAGAATGATTTTAGTTAGCTGATGTCCGCTTATCATGGGTGTGGCCATGTTTCCCATGGTCCGATTAAGTTCGTTTACAGCCATCAGTCCTGGCTGTCAGTGTTCTGTGCTGTTGTTTAGGGGTAAATTACAGCTAAATGTTTTCTAAGAGCCCAGTAAGCCGTGGAAGTGTTGGTTATGCTGCTAGACAATATTGACTTCCCGTGGTTGGGCAAATTCTCTAGTTTGGCACTGGACAGGTCCCTAAGCAACATTAGAGGCTGTGGTACCTCTCTTTGTTCATTTGTTCAGCTCTCCGGTATTGTTGTGATGGGTTCTCTAGGAAAGCCTTACATAGCTAGAGTTGCCTGTTGGAGTTGAAAAACCTGTCCAAATGAAACTTTGAAATAACATTCTGCCTCTTTTTAAAGCACTAAATGTAGTTTTTAAAATACTTTGTAATACAGGTATAAGAACTAGGGTTGGACCCTGAAGCTCAGCATTAGCAGCGGTGAGGACGTTTTAAATGCCCTAGATGGACACAGTTAGACAATTTTGGTACAATGGAGAGATCCATGTTGTTGCAGGTGACAGATTTAGTATCTGATCTCCAGGCCCAGACATAGATCTGCAGAAAATGTTTTCTTCAGTCTCCCTGCAAGAGAGTATTTTTTTCCTTTCTTCTCCAGATAAAGATCTGACCCTTGGGCCCAGAGAAGGCCACGAACATAGGTCCAAGGGGGTGATATTTAATAATTCTGAATATGTAATTGGGAGGGGGCAGAGTTTGTTGTTTTGCTTTTTTGTTTGTTTGCTTGTTTGTTTTTTAGTGAAAGAAAAAAATTGATTTCTTTTGAAGAGAAGAATATAAACCTGTTCAACATTGCTCCCACCATGTATGCTATAGTGATTGATTTATCTCACATATTTAAGGGTTTTTGTCACATTTGTCGATGGGTTTGTCAGTTTACATCCACCCACATCAGCAATCATCAAAGGCACTACTATTTGAAAACAACTTAGTGGTTTGTGTGAAATGTGTTTGGTCTTAGTCCAGGTCCCAGTGGAGACATTTTTCCATTACAGAAGCTACCATCACAACTAGCCCTAATTATCAAGCTTGTTTGCAGTCTGAGCTCAAAAGCCAACGACTGAATGGACCATGAAAAGCAAGTTCACTTTTCACTTCATATATGGTCACGTAGGATTGAGGGGTTTTGGCATGGCCCCATGAGGGAAATTTGCACTATTTCACCATCACAAAAATAATTGAAAATAAAGTTTTGCAGGCTGTTAGCTATATGGTTCTCATTTGATCTTAATTCATGCTAGCTAATTATACATCACCAAGAGAGGAATTAATGAGAAGCCTCCTGGGATATCCAGCAAGATGTGTACCTTTCCAAAGGCTGTCACTGGTCTGGTGACTCAATATCCATATTACTCTCAATTCCTTAGCAATTTCTCTCACTTGGTCTGACAGGCGTTGAGTGACCGGTTCAGTGGTGATATCCCCGATGACCAAATAGCTCACAGCTCCTTCTTTCCGGATGAATATTTCACTTGCTCTTCTGTATGCCTCAGCTGTGGGTAAGTAAGCAAGAAACACACCCTCCTCCCTCTGGGAGATAGTACTGTCAAGATCTGCAGCATCAGAATGCACAGTTATAGAGAGTTCACAATTCCTCTGGTGGTGACATCAGTGTGGTATAGTTGGAATGCAGAATTTACATGTTCTCCCCTGACATCAGAGCCCAATTTGAATTCCCTGGAAAGCAGTTCAACGTGTTCTGGGGCAACTGCTGTCTCTGTGTCCCAGCTAGGCAATAAGGTCTTGTTTTTTAATATCATTAATGCCCTGCTTGAAGTGTGGGCTGATTGTCAAAAAACTGCAGCTGAGTTGTGGACAAACTATGGAAAATTGTTGAAAAGTAATAACGTACCTTATTTGCAGAAGTAAAGTTCATTATTTTTCTGTGAGAGTGGCAACCTGGGGCTTCCTTTGTCAAAATTGCAGCGAAAACCGAATATTGCAGAATCTGCAGTCTCGCAAGTACTCATGTCAACTCTTTTTTTGCTCACATCTCTTCCCAACTCGTCTTCAGAAACATGAGGTCTCAGAACTGTACAAGTCTGCCGAAGGGCAGTGTATGACAGGAATGCTTTACAAGAATCCCTTGCAGTCAGAAACAATTGCCATGTGAGACTTCCTGTTGTGTTCATTACATAAACATCTCGAAACCATACATAGATCCAGCCTTGGACCGTGACCTATGGCCTGTGACTAGTAGCCATACCCACTGAAACTGATGAGACTTTGGATAACCTGTTACATGCATCAGACCTTGCGTGCTAGTCCTGTCTAAGGAAAGTCCAGGTGGGATGGGAAGTGGTGCTAGTAATTCACTATATGGCAGTCATCTCTCTGAGTTTGTACGGGGCTGCATCAGCATGATGGATTGGGCTCCTGGAAGTCTTGTCTATCAAATAAGATGTAAAACTAGGTTTCCTGTCTTTCGGGGTCATTATAAACTCTCTAGCACTCTTGGTAAGAGCCGGGATGTTAGCTCTCATGCCTTGGTCAAATTCCAAAAGTGGTTAGTTCCGTCTTCTAGATTGCACCCTTTCCATGGTGGCTGCATTTCAGTGGCCATTGAAGTCACTGTTGCATATAGAGCATTTAAAGTGCTTTGGGATTAAAGGGACCATACAAATGTAAAATATTAAATAAAACTGAGTGTTGGTTCTGGCAGTTCAACTGACCCTTTGCTGAGATCGGTCCTGTATCAGTGCCTCTCTAGCCTGCTCACTGCTTGCTTTTGAACTCCAGGTGTGGCTGTAAGAACAGCATGAACCACGCGAAAGAAGGCATTCCTCATGAAGCCAAGAGCCGCTGCAGATACTCCCACCAGTATGATAACCGAGTCTACACCTGCAAGGTAAGCAGAACCCTAGGGAAGGGGTCTGGTGCGTGGAGTGGGAGAAGAGGGGAACTTACGCCTTGGGAATGAAGAGTATTACTCACATGTGCCTGTGGTCTTGGTCCTCTTCTCTGTTGAAGACTGTGAGAACAGCCCTTTGGCCTTGACTTGGCAGTAAGATTCCTGTTGATCTTTAATAGTACTTTGATTTGTTTGCTGGCAGCCCAGTTGCACTGCAGATGCTCTATTGCCATTTCCCAGAACGGGCTAAGCATTCAGTGTTGCCCTTCAGTTTCCCTACACTCCATGGATAAGCCATTCAATTGCTTTCTCTGTTTCCATCCAACCATCCCTAATGTTGGTTTCTTTTTTGATGTGCATGTAACTCAAAGGTCATGTGGAGGAGCCAGGGGAGGCTGCTTCACCCACAGCTGTCTTTTATTATTGTTTAGGCAAATAACATCATTTGGGAAATCAATGCACAAAAATTCCATCATCAGCGATGGGATCCATCACAAGGCCCCTTTAGCAAATAATCTCCCAAACATACACCAAATAAGGCCGTTAGACCCACTTGTGACCAAAAAGACACATGGGACTTGGTGCCTGGGATGTCAAAATGTGATCCTAATCAAACACTCCTGTTCCAGGCCTGTTATGAACGTGGGAGGGAGGTCAGCGTGGTGCCAAAAACATCTGCTTCCACTGATTCTCCTTGGATGGGTCTTGCCAAGTACGCCTGGTCAGGGTGAGTGCAGGTGTAGGCAGTTTTTCTGATCTTTCCCTCCCTTTTCCTTTGCCATGTCCTTTGGGCCTCCTTCCCCTAGCTAAATAACCAGTTCTCCTGATTCCTCACTGCAGGTATGTGATCGAGTGCCCCAACTGTGGAGTGGTGTACCGCAGCCGGCAGTACTGGTTCGGGAACCAAGATCCTGTGGACACAGTGGTGAGGACAGAAATTGAGCACGTCTGGCCTGGAGTAAGTCTCGTTTTTGTGGTGCTTTTAGGGTGTGTGGTTTCTCTTTTTTTTTTTTATTTATTTTCCCCTTCATCATATTGCAGAAAAAATGGACCAACTCTTGCTATGGCAGTTTCCTCTGCTGCTTGAAATATGGACCCACTTTCCAGGATGAGCATCCTCTGAGCAAGAGGCAGCCAAGTTTTGCCCAAGCAGACCTTAAAAAATGGACTGGACACAACACCATGTTGCAATGGCTCCAGGAGATGAGCTAGAAGACCAAACAGTTCTTTGCAATCACTGATTAATTAAAATTAGAATACATCTACTTATAGTGAGCTTTCATCCCAAAATGCTACTTATGCACTGCCCCACTGAAATCCAGCTACCTGCTGCAACACATGCTGAACAATATCTGGGAGCAAGGGACATTTGAGCAAACCTCCCACTCTTGCAGAAAGTGAAGTGGGATATTTAATATTCACATGACATAGGGGACAGGATCTTATTTTTTAAAGTCCCTCTGAAAGTCTCACACACAGTAAATTGCTCAGCCTGCCATTTGGTAGATGAAGGACTGGGTTGATCTTGTCAACATTTGAACTCCTGGTGTAAGTGTTTGAACCACTAAGGCTATGTCTGTACAACACGTAGCAGTCGACCGCTGATATGTAACTTTAGCTACACCAATTGTGTAGCTAAAATCTGTTTATCAGTGGATGACTGCTAGGGCTGTCCTCATGGAAGAAGGTTGACGGGAGCATTTTTCCCGTCAATCTTCCTTAATCCTCGCTGCTCACGAGGAGTTCTGGGGTCAATAGTGACCCCGGAAAGCACCATTTCGTTCATGTGTGAAATAGAACCATGGAAGATTGACACTGAGCAGGTCAATCTTCTGCAGTATCGTGGACCGGGTTAAGATATCCTCTTTCTCAAAAAGGAGGGGAATGCGATTCTTGCAGGTGTTGCTCTCCAGTTTAACAGCAGCAGTGGATGGTCATTTGGTCCAAGAAGCATTTATGCAGGAGAGGTAAACGTTTCCTTCTCTGTGTTTTCCATTTTCATGTAAACCACCATTGGGGTATAGACAGATGGATTTCTGAAAGATAACAACAATGCAGCTCAGCGCCTGCTGGATGGGATGAATTTCATGGCACAGTCTGTGTCTGAGCTCAGTCTGGGACCCACAAAGGCCGTGACATCTTGGCTGACGGACCAGATTGCCCCGGCCTACTGGAGACCCAACTCTCAAATCCTGGTACGTAGGAGATCCCGTACTCTCATGCTGTTGAGGGAAATTCCTCCTTTTGCGTAACTGACATACTCTGCCTCCATACCTTATCCAAAAAATCAAATGACAGCGTGACCAGTTAAAATATAATTTGATAGGTTTCAGGCACTTTATCTCCTATGGATTGCAAACTGCAGCTCAGCCACCTCCTGCAGCTCTTCAGAGCCAACGGCAGTGCCTTCTGCTATTCCCATTCTTAGCTTGGCCTTAGAAAGATAACTTGAGATGCCTTGTCCAGCCCTTTTTCCCTGGAAATGCAATTTGTCCCCTGGTTTTTCCACTGACCCCTTCTGTGTCTTCAAGTTTGATCCATTCCCACCATCAATACTGTTCATAAAAATGCTAGCTCCCACATTCTTTCTCTTGAACGTAGAGATTCAAAGTTGAAGTCCTGGCCTCCCATATTTGCATTCCTACTTTTGCAGGTGCAGCCAGTTTGTACAAAATAGGAAGCTGTAGATGAATACTGGGCCCTTACAGGTCAGTTAGAAAAAAGACTCACAGCTTTTAAGCATATAAAAGGAATTGGGTAGATGGCTAAAATAGAAATGACTGTCCTATCTTTGTTTTCCAAAATCTTCAGGTGCCCACAGGTCAACTGTCAGTCCTACAGGCAGCCAAGAAAACACAGCTTTAACCATTCATGGCTGTAAACCACAGGATTTGTGGTAATGCCAGACACAGGATGGTTGCCATCCTATGGGTCCCTTCTTTGGGTATGAAGTTGCAGAGCCAGCAGAACAATGCTGGCACCACCCTAGGTGGTGTCTCTGCCCGAGACGTGCCAGTGAAAGACAATAGAAAGTCTCTGCAGTTCAAATACAGATCAGTTAATTGTTAGATTTACAGTACTCTCCCCACTCAGACAGTGTCCAGTGATGTCTCTGGGTGCCAGAGTCCCTGTCCTTTTGTACACAAGCTCTCTGATATTTTTCTTATCTGAGACGATTGGGAAAATCGAACTAACAGTTTCTCCTTTTATTTTGTCTTGCTTAGAATTGCAACAAGTGTGGCACCTCTTTTAAAGACAATGATACGAAACATCACTGCCGGGCCTGTGGGGAGGGCTTCTGTGATGGCTGCTCTTCCAAGACTCGCCCTGTCCCTGAGCGGGGCTGGGGCCCGGCGGCAGTGAGAGTGTGTGACAACTGCTATGACAGCAGGGGCATCCAGTTAGGTAATCCTGACCTGACTCTGCTACTTCTGGGAATGGAGGGAAATGCTCCACCTTCCTCTCAGCATGTTGTGTCTGAAATCATCCTGCTGACTACTTTCTATTCAAAGCCCCATCCTACAGCAGACTGTGAAGGTGGTATATAAACTGATTCACCCTCCTAACGAGTGGTGGTATTCTTTGGGATGTACATCACCTCAGAGCAGGATTTAAATTCAAGTTGGTGAATATTTCTGGTGGGGAAAGCAGATGCATTCTAAGGGTATGTCCGCACAGCAGCCTTATTTTGAAATAAAATATTCCAGATTATTTTGAAATAATGCTGCTACACACAAAAATGCACTGTGAAATCGCACTAAGCTATTTTGAAATACAACATCTGCACACACAGAGTCTCTTTCGAAATAGAGCCATTGGACACACTATGGCTTATTTCAAAATAGGCTGTATTCCTTGATCAGTGAGGTTTACCTATTTCAAAATAAGCTAACTGCTATTTTAAAATTATTTTGAAATAGCGGTTGTATTGTGTAGACGTTAGGGTAGTTATTTCAAAATAACAGCTTTTATTGCAAAATAACTTTGCCGTGTAGACCTGCCCTAAGAGATGCTTTTTATTGCAAATACCATTTACAAGAAATGTCTGGAAAATCTGATCCCTTGGAGGAATTATTTCTAAATTGGACTTTATCCCAATATCCCAGAAGGCAACAGCATCTCCTGCTAGTGGGGTAATGGGATCCCTCTGTACCAATCTGAGAGCAGACTGTGCCTTGTCCATGTGGGTAGGGGAAAAGTATAACAGTGAAGATCTTGCAGATTTCCCAGCTGAAGTCAGGATGGGTGTGAAATGAAGGCTGAGTTGGATACCAGAGCGCCCCAGATCTGTAATACGGATGCTGCACCTAGCCCCGTTTCCTTCGCTTCATATTAGCTTCCCTGATCATATGGATTAACTGAGACTTAGGAAGAACCATGGGTTGGGTTTTGAATTCTAACTCTTTGGTCTTGCAGATGTGCCTGAGTCACAGACAGAAGAGGAAGGTGGGACACTGATCGCCAGGAAGGTCGGTGAGGCAGTGCAGAATACTCTTGGAGCCGTGGTGACTGCCATAGACATTCCACTAGGTGGGTGCTCGTGGCTTCCAATTGTTTTTCTATCTGGGAACATTTTGGTTGCCTGTGTCAGTGCTGTTCATTAAACTTCAGCGCTTGAAAAGAGGAGGAAGAGTGCACTGACCCTTCTTATTCTAGGGTGCCAATATGGGTCAAGGGTCCGCCTTCTGCTCCTGCTGAGCATTGAGCCCCGCCACACACTCCCTGTGTTTCCTCTACTTTCTCAGTTTTTTTTTCCTCCAATTTATGCATTTTCACTTCTGTTCCCTCAGCAGTACAGCATCACGGATCCTTGAGTTCTGAGTATCGCTTCTTCCCAATACACCAGTAGGGTTGCATTGATCTGCCAGAGTGAGTTTCCTAGGCTGTATTTAAAAAATCATGGCCAAACTACGATGCCTTTTGCCAGGTTTCTCAAAGGTTCCAACTGGTTGCAGCTCCAGTTGACATAACTGGCATGTGTGGGTGCTCAGCACTTCTGTAAATCAGGACCAAGAAATTTAAGCATCCAGTAGCTTGGAGCATGGTCCTTAAAGCTGAACTTAGTATAGTGACAACATACTGGTTGTTAGAGCACTGGGTACCAGCCTGGGTGCTTCAGCAGGTGTCTGGTTTAAAGGTTATTCCACAGTTCTTGTTTGTCATGGTGGCCAAACTCCCACAAGAAGTAGAGGATGGTGAATTTCATTAATCTCTGATCAAACCTTTTCTTCATTGCTCTGTCTGGAATTTATTCAGAGTGGCAGACTACTTATTTTCTAATAAAATGGAAGCAGGAGTGAAGCTTCCAGATATTGCCACCATTGTACACATACCGGACAGAATGATGGTCACGTTGTTTTGGTCACCTCACTGAATCACAGTGGATGGAAGACAAGGCAGATAAAGTACAGTGTTGTCTGAACAAGTCATGGGAGAAAGAGATATCCACCACCACTTACTCTGAATGGCCTTCTACAAAGAAAGGCAAAAGATTAGCAAAGTGGAGCTATGCTTTTTTCTAGGTCCAGAATCTCTGTCCGTCTTGGCACGGTAGTCTGTGGATCATTCCAGTAATTCCAGGAGATTTATTCACCCTGTTCTCTTGAAGAGCCAAGGCTAGAAGTTAAGAATATTAGCTGCCCTACTTCTGCACTGCAATCTACAAGAAGCACAGGACATTGTGAGCTGAGTGGCCCCCAGAGACTTATTCAGCCTGGCATATGAAGTAGATTGAATAAGATTTAATGCAGGAATCTTCAAGTTTTTAAATCACTGGTCAGAATCCACCCAAGTTCAATAGTGACCAAGTCTTGTAAGTCACTGATTGCTATTTAGTGACTGATGTGAAATGAACTGGAGTCCTTAGTCTGGTTACTACCAGACAGGAATCCACATCACATACCTTACACCAGTGTCCTGAGTGGCACTCTTAGCACAAAGGTCTAGGACTGAGTGAGATTTGGAGATTAAACCTGCTGCTTTCTGGCCTCTAACTTGGTGAGGGTTGAGTGTAGCTGGGAAACTTGCAGTATATGTTGAACCGAGGTGTGAGGTTAAATAGAGGACTCTAGGGCTACTAAAGCAGCTCAGATTAATTATTTATTAAACAATGGTGTAATGATGGTGGGCATCCCAATAAAAAACAATGCCATTGAATTGTGTAGGGGCAGAATATGAAAAATTGGGACTAGCTTGAACTGCTAGCAGATGCCTGCTAGAATGAAGTGTTCTGTGGGCAGAGCTTAACAATTTCCACTATGATTTATTTGGATAAGGCACAAGCATGGCTGGTAATCCTTGGGTCCTTCCCCTCCTCTTCCTTTTAGCAAAAAACAGGTGACATTGTAATTGTTGTGGCTCTTGCTAATCCTTTGCAGGACTTGTGAAAGATGCTGCTAGACCTGCTTACTGGGTGCCAGATCACGAAATCCTGCACTGCCACAACTGCCAGAAGGAGTTCAACATCAAGCTCTCTAAACACCACTGTCGAGCCTGTGGCCAGGGATTCTGCGATGAATGTTCAAATGAGCGACGAGCAGTCCCTTCCCGCGGATGGGATCATCCCGTGCGAGTCTGTTTTAATTGCAATAAGAAACCGGGTGACCTTTAACCCAAGCTTCCTGTCCAGGTCCTCCACAGTTCCCTAGGCTCTCAGGGTTAGAAAAAAATATTTGGTTTCCTTTTCAACCTTTTGCAGCCAGAGTGCATGATTCTGATCTCTGGCCTGCTCTCATGTTCTACCCATCTTGGAATGCTGGGGTGTGAGTTCGAGTGAGTAAACTGGACATTCAGGATTTAATTGTAAGGTGATTGGGGAAGAGGGGAGCTCACCTGTAAATGAGCAAACTGCAATCCTCTATTTTATTCCGGTTTAAACATCTATATCTATGTAATGTAGTATATTAAGGATGCAGCTGGCTAGTGAAGTTTTGAATACTTTTAGTTCAAATAAGAGATGCAGTTGCTCCCTGCTGTATTGGGTCAAATTCATAGCCACTGCAGTGCCTTCTAATTCTTCCCTTGAAGCATTGTGCCCATCACAAGGTCCTATTGCAAAGGTTTGGACCTTGTGTTGCAAGGAGTGTCCACGGCTTCCCCACCCCCAAAGAGTGTTGATGGATGAATTGCATCTGATAATGAGAAAGGCCCTGTCTGTCTAATCTCCAGATGGCACAGAAGTCTTTGCAAAGGCCATTTTAATTGTGGTCACAGATGCTAGTCTGGCAGGTCATGGTACTGCAGTGCAGACAAGTGGAGGTGAATCTAGCATGTGGCAGAAACCAAACTAGAGTTGTTGAAAGGAAGACAAACAATGTGGAAAATGCTAGGGTAGCTGGGGTAATATCCATTTCCACTTCAGCACAAGAAAGTAGGGCCTCATTCTTCTTGACCATGTTACCATTTGCATGGATTTCATTCCAGAGGACCTTAACTGCTTTGAGTTATTACTTATCAGACCAAACTAAGAGGCTTGTGATGAGTATGAAGCAAGTGCCAGTTTTCTGGAAGATAACATGGTCTGCAGTCTAGTGTCTGCTAGGTTTACTAAAGTTTTAAAGGATTCCCAAATCCATGGTGCCACCGATGGTCTTGCAGATAACTGCAGAGAAATGGTGGAGATTTGACTGTGATCTCTCTTACAAAAAACAAAACAAAACAGTCACCATCAGCTAAACAAATCTATAGCTCTATCTAGAAAACAGGAATCGTCTCTCAGCTCCTTGCAAGTGGCATGTACTGGAGTTGACCCTTCTGTAAAGGCCTGCATTGAACCACTGAATTTATCAGCAGTGAACAAACCACTGAGCTCAGCTGATATGTTCCTTATCTGTGGATTTTGGCTCTCATGACAAGAAATAAGAGACCATCCGGGACTGAACTTTTGGCTTCTGTAGACAAGAGATGCTCTCATGGGGGAGAATTATCGCCAGGTATTGTGGCAGGAGTTTGATGTGATACCCTGAAACTGGTTTAGTCCTACCTGTTATACATGCCCTTGTGTAGCTCTATGATTGACACCCTCTTTTAGGACTATATTATTAAATTAACTGCTATAAAAGATTAGACTTTCTGAACAGGTGTGCTGGCTTCATCCTTGTAATTAATAATTCTTGCTCTCTCACCCAAGGAAACCTGTTTGCAAAGTGACTGCCGCAGGCAGCTGGTCCCAGACTGCACAGCACGCCAAAGCTGAAATGGAATATGTTGTAGGAAACCTTCCCTGCTGGTTAAACTTATCAGAGACAGATTTGTATTTTGTAATTTAATGCTGCCGTAAGATGACAGTCGAAGGGAGGGGGCTGGGGTGGGCAACAGTCCTGTCTTAGAAAAGACATTTTACAGCATAGCTCTGCACTTTGAGCTGTTTATTTTTGAATAGGTGGTGGACAATACAATTGAGATTTGTTGTTGGCTGGAAGGGTATGCCCCATGCAGCCTCCATGCATGTTAATTTACCATCATGTTTATGCACAAAGAGAAATCAGCCATGACATTCCTTGTATAAAGTCTTCACTTCAGAGTCTCCGTGTCATTGACTTGTCACAATTTTCTCCTCCTGCAGACAGATGTCCTGCATTGGTCCATTTAAGTCAAAGCACAGTCTCTGCATTTCTAGTATGCACATTGCTGTATAACTGAGTGCCTGCTGGGACATGGAGTCCAATCCCAGTTGATAGCTCTCGTTCTCTGGGATTCTGGGACTGTGCTGAGGTCTTGTCAGCAAAGCAAGAGCCCTTTTGTTCTGCTTACTTGAAATGAGGTTGATGTCGGTGTTGCTGGACAGTGGTGAGGGGGAACTGTAGCTGAGCATCAGTAAAATAAAAAAGAGGATGGCAGGTAATCTTAAATTAGGTGACAACAGGAAAGGTAAGAAATTCAGCCAAGGCCTTGTCTGCAGAGGAAAGTTGCTCTGGTTTTAACTTACATTACTTTCCAAACCAGTTTAAACTCCTACATGGAGTTTGTGTCTTATTTAAACCTGCTCCTAATCCACTTAATGTGAAATAAACCAGTCTTACACCAGAATAAGAGTGTCTTCATCCTGGTTTGCATCAGTTTAACTAGATTGGTTTAACTTTACAACTTAGGCTATACTGGTGCAATTTTCCCAAATAGATAAGAGCAAAGTTTTAATGCACTGTGCTCTGTTCTATGCTGTAGCGTCCAACGAGAGTGCTTGAGTAGAGGGGGAAAATGGAAAAAAGATTAAGTTACAAAAACTTCCTGGGGAAGAATACTGTATACCACACAGGTTAGAGAGCACTCCCCTGAGCTGTTCACTGTAGGCCTTCCTCTCTCCCAGGTCTTACAGTGTCAGGTGAGTGTGGAGAGAATACAGCATAGTCAGAATTTTCCTATAGACCCTGCCTTGATCCAAAATGAGTCAAATTTGGGTCTTACTCTCCTGTTGGAATACAGTTTCATGAAAAAAGCCAGGTGTTCCTAGAAGGCCTCGCATTAGCTGTTAGTTCAGAGCCTTGTTCATCTCCTAGTGAAGTCAGTCGAAAGTTCCATGTTGACTTAAATGAGAGTTGGATTGGGCATTTAGAGGAGGTAATAAGTTTAGAATGTGTGCATTAACAGAACCTCGCAGGAGCCAGGATTACCACATTTCTATGCTTGAGGTATTAGTTTTACATAGGCAAATGGCTCTGAACAATCCCCTCTCCCTTGATCCTGGACAATGCTCTGTATGTCTGCAGCAGTATAAACTGAAAATAATCTGAAAAATGCGTTACCTGCTTAATGCTTAGGAATGTTAAGCAGGTAACACTGAAGCATTCAGGACAGGATGATTGGGGGAAAAAAAAGGCATATTTAGAGCCCATCTTTTAAAAAAAGAGAAGAAGAAGAATCTGGGGAACTACAGAACAGTCAGCTTCACCTCAGTTCCCAAAACAAATTGTGGAGGGGAATCCTCAAGGAATCCATTTTGGAGCACCTGGAAGAAGAGAAAGTGATTGAGAATAGTCAACATGGATTCACCAAGGGCAAGTCAGGCCTGACCAACCTGATTGCTTTCTATGATGAGGTAACTGTTTCTGTGGCTAAAGGTGATGGATGTGATCTTTGACTTTAGCAAAGCCTTTGATTTAGTCTGTATGGATTAGATAAATGAACTGTAAGGTGGATAGAAAGCTGGCTAGATCATCAGGCTCAATGGGTAATGGTCAGTGGTTCGATGTCTGGTTTGCAGTCAGTATCAAGCAGAGTGCCCCAAAGATAGGTTCTGTCGCCAATATTGTTCAATATCTTTATTAATGACCTGGATGAGGGGATGGATTGCACCCCTAGCAAGTTTACAGATGACATTAAGCTAGGGGGAGTGGTAGACACACTGGAGGGTAGGGATAGGGTCCAGAGTGACCTAGACAAATTGGAGGATTGGGTCAAAAGCAATCTAATGAGGTTGAACTAGGGCAAGTGAAAAGTTTTGCATTTGGGATGGAAGAATGCCAGGTACTGCTATAGGCTGGGGGCTGATTGGCTAAGCTGCGGTTCGTCTGAAAAGGACTGGGAGATTACAGTGGATGAGGAGCTGTATATGAGTCAACAGTGTGCTCCTGTAGCCGAGAAGGCTAACAGCAGATTGAGGTGCATTAGCAGGAGCACTGCAGATCTAGGGGAGTGATTATTCCCCTTTATTCGGCATCGGTGAAGCCACATCTGGAGTATTGTGTCCAGTTGTGGGCCCCCCCATTACAGGAAAAATGTGGATGCATTGGAGAGAATCCAGCAGAGGGCAACCATGGAAATTATTACAGGTCTGGAGCACATGACTTATGAGAGGCTGAGGGGTTGGGTTATTTAAACTACAGAAGAAAAGAGTGAGGGGGGATTACATAGCAGCCTTTAACTACCTGAAGAGGCATTCTAAAGAGGATGGAAAGAGGCTGCTCTCACGGGTGACAGATGATAGAATGAGGAGTAATGAATGGTTTCAAGTTGCAGCATGAGAGGAAGTTGGATATTAGAAATAACTGTTTCACTAGGAAGGTGGTGAAGCACTGGAAAGGGTTACCTTGGGAGGTGGCGGAATTGCCATCCATAGAGGTTTTTAAGGCTCAGCTTGACAAAGCCCTGGCTGGGATGACTTAGTTGGGATTGTTTCTGTTCTTAGCAGTGCTTGCCCCAAGCTTGCAGTCTAAGCCCACAACGTCCAACCAGAGAAGCTGTTCTCGCAGATGCTCCCAGAGCGTGTGAATGAAGTGACTCTTGTAAAAGTTCATCTCCAGGTGTCAGCAGCCCTGCACATGACCAGACTGGAAGTTGCTTCATGACTTCAACCTGGAAGAAGTCTGTGGTTGAATGAAGCTCACTTGGGAGATGAGGAAAACACTGTTGATATGGAGGAATGAAACATCACAGGAGGAAAAGCAAAGCCTCATTGTCCTGTTAAATGAAAGGCTGTTCTTGGTATATTTAAAAAAGACCAGTTTCTGGATGTTGTGGATTACTGACTAGTGAGTCACATTGTAAATCATGCTGGGAGATTGGCTTTTGTATCATCTCGTACAGTTCGCTGTTATGTTAGTGTTTCAGTGGCTGCAGTGAAGACTTGTCTGGGCAAAATTATTAATATCAGTCTGCCTGATATGTGGAAGAGAACAGCCTGTTTTGACTTACAGAATGAAGTATTCTGTGTTTGATAGTAACATTTGGCCAGAAAAGCGATATCAGATTTACAGTAGGTGAAGAAACCTCTCAGATCCTCTCTAGCAAGTGTGTGCGTGTGTGTGTGTGGGGGGGGCTAAAATAAGAATTGTGACTAAACATGCAAATATGCCTGACAGTTTGCCTGAGTGTGAAAATAATTCTGTACATGAGGTGTATGGTAGGCAGCTCAGATTTCAGTAAGGGGAAATGTAGATGATTTTGTTCTTTACTTAGATTTATTTACTTCAAATGAGCTGGCTGTGTCAATTACCTGTAAAGTGGTACAGTCTGAATGTCTCTCGTACAGCAACCTCAGGACCTGACTGGAGCCAAACAAGAAAATTTGCTGGACTATGGAAGGTCAGTACTATCTAGCAGCATTACCAGCACTTCCACTGCTTACTGGGCTCTTAGAAAACAGGTAGGGGTAAATTACCACTAAATGACAGCACAGAACACTGAGAGCCAGGACTGGTGGCTGGAAACAAATTTGCTGGGCCCATGGGAAACCTGTCCACATTCACAATAAGTGGTCATCCGGTTTACTAAAATCATGCCGGATTATCGATGTTGCCAGATGAGAGAGTTCCAGATTAGAGAGGTTCAACCTTTATAGGCTATATAGACAGACTGGATGTTCCCTCTGTGTGTGTGTGTGTGTGTGTGTGTGTGTGTGTGTTTAGAGCACCTGATGACTGTAGACTACTGGCACGGCAGTTATTTCGAAATAGCTTTGCTGTGTAGACCTATCCTTAGACGACAACACGTGCGCGCATTGAACCTTTTGTCCATGGCCCAGAAAACAAGACAATTCCTCCCAACCATGGTCTCAAAACTGTTCTGCATGTGTGTGTGTGTTTAATGTTATTCCTTGACACAGAGGTCTGCTATGCCCTGCTACAACAAGTAGAAATCACCCCGGAGGCTCTGTAAGACTAATTTCCATATTATTATGTAAAGGGGATTAGCCTATGTACTAACATCATGAGAGATTTTCCATTTTCTACTTGGCCATGCAGAGAACTGTGATTCTTTCCATGGAATTCCCTCCCCTCTAGCCAGGCTGCTTAGAGCTTGCTAAAGTTTCTACTGAAATGGGAGTGCCTGTGTGTATGTATATATAGTGGAAATTTTTCATGACTTTTTTTTTCTTTCAATGAAAATTTTTCAAATCTAGTTCTTCTACCTTTTTTGTACTTGTTTAGAAAAAAAAGTAAAACCATGAGAGGGGAAAAAAGGGATTTTTCCCTCATCAAAATGAAAAAAACAAACGCAAAATTTTGACCCAATGAAAATTGTAATATTCCCACTTGCTCTATTTCTAAGCCAGTCAACCCCCTTTTAATTTTTTGGCATATTAGCCGGCAAGGACAAATTTATTGCTACCAAAAGTCCAAATCCTGAAAGGTGTGTAGGTGCCTAACTCCCACTGAAATAAGTGGAAATTGAGGCATGTAAGTATCTTTAAAGATCTGGGCCAAATAGCTTCTGCCCACCCCCCCACACACATAGGAGCTAGCACAAAGTTAGAGCAGGACCAGCTAAAAATGATTAAAAGTGTTAGTTTTAAAATTAATTGAAGATGTAGAACTACCAGCTGGCTTCAGTGAGGAAGCTGCCTGGAGAAGGTCCTAAATGGACAAACATGCACCTGAAGGGTGACAGAGGAGGACCAGAAGGCAACACCTGCCTTTTGTTGTTTCTCTTTCGTGATATTTTTTGCATGTTTTAAAGGTTTTAGCACATCTGTATCTACTCTTTTTCTAACCCTTCTTTTCTCCCCTCTTTGTCCCCTTCCCTTACTGAGATGCTTCCCTTTTAGGCTGCCCATACGTCCCAAAGAGAGAACAGGATGCTGTATGGGACTAGCCTGAATACTCCCTATAGCATGAGTCTGGAGTGAGCTGCCACCCTAGTGTATGGTTGGTGTGTACTGTCCCTCTAAAGTATGGGGCTGGGGACAGTTACCGGCCCATGACGTGCTTCCCATAGGGGCTGGTATCACTGCTCGCTGGAGCTCTAGCAGCCACCTACCTGAGCCCTGCCTCCAACTTGTGCAGGGATGGCTTTTTGCTCCCTGCTCCCAGCATATTCCTCTTTACCCCACTTTTTGATCAAATGGGCCAAAAAAGCTGGGACAGCCAAAAGAGGGCTTAAAAAAGTGACTGTCCCAACCAAAATGGGACATAAGGTCACCTTATGCTTCCTGTTGGAGCAGAAAAGGTCTTTTATGATTTCACTCAGAGAATTGAACTGGGAGGAGGCAGGTTGCCCTGCCCGTGCCTAGCCCTCTCTCCATCCTGTCACGGTGAGCTATGGCCCATGAGGCAGGCAGGCAGGCATTGGACGTGGCTGCCATAGTTGTTTTTCCTCCATGACCCACACAAAGTACAGGAGGGGCCATGGAAGAAAAACTACAAATCTGTTTTGCAAAATTTTGCCAGGATTTGATTTTCATTTTCATTCCAATACAGAAGGACAATGGGGCCTTTTGAAATCAGCTGTGAAAAACAGGAAGGAGACTGAGACCCCAACATAAAAAAGAAATGCCCGGGACAGTCTTTTTGGATGCAGGAGATGCCGGCTCATGTTCCTGAACTAAACCAGCGAGTGTAGGGACTTGGTCATGGGCCTCCTATTCATATTTTAGCGTCAATTTTTGTTTCTGGCTCAATATTTATACGAAGTGGAACAGCTCCAAGAGGAGAGACTGGCAGCATGTGAAGTGAGTGCCTGTAGCCTTTGAATTGGATTGTACTAGGCAAGTAGCCAGAGGTCACCTTGGAGCTTGCAGATGAGTTGACAGTTTTAGTATTCTGGCCACTAGGAGCTTCTCAGCATCAGTGGGACTAACCATCGGATCCAGAGCCAGGTGCGTATTTCTTGATTAAGAGGTTTTTCACTGGACAATGCTGCTGTGTTGAAACTGAAACTTTTTGTGGGAAAAGAATGGTTGTAACAAATTTCTTGCTTAAACAAGGAAGTTCCAATTGTTTGGACTTGATACACTGTTGTTTTGAAATTTAATTGATGGTTAAAAGTTCCATATAATCATTTTCCTGGTTCACAATGAAGCCAATCAAAAGAGGTGTCTGAACTCCAGAATTCTTTGCTTCTCTACCGGGCCAGAAATCCATTCCAGACATAAGGCTCTGCAGAAGGCCGCTAACTATTTTGTCATAGTATTACCATTTATAGTAGGGCCTTCTTATATATGTGGTCCTAGCTCTACCCCCACATTATGCAGATCACACCCCTGGAATGGGGAACTGTATCCAGGCAAGCAGTGACTAGGAGAAGGATTTAGGCGTCACGCTGGGCCCATTGCTCAACAGGAGCTCCCAGGATAATAGATTGTTCCACAGCTGTCAATTGTAGCATTTGTTGCACCTTCTGCAGCAGCTGGTGCTGGCCACTGTCAGAGAGAAGAGAATGCCTTCATGGATCCCTGATCTGATCCAGGCTGGCAGTTCTGGTGTTCCTAAATCCACACGAAGGCACCTAACTTAATGGAATCTGAGTTCCACTGGTGCCGAGCACCCACAGCTTGCAAGGAACCAGGAATTTTTCATGACTATTAGTGACCAAACTTGCACAAGCAGAACTTCAGTCAATGCCACGAAACATCTGCACACAGACAACAGAGAATAGCCCAGCGAGAGCCCCAATCCGAACCGCCTGAGTACACCAGGAATGAGGGTGCTGGAACAATTTGTATAGGGATGGTGCTAAGAGCCACTGAACAAAACCGTAATCCCTGTATGTGATGGAAACCACTTCCAGCCAGGGGATAAGACAGTTACCTGTTCTGTAACTCATGCTCTTGGAGATATATTGCTCATATCCATTCCAAGTTGGGGTGTGCGCTGGTGCACACCCACTTGCTGAAAGCTTTTTGCCCTAGCCAGTAGCCATAGGGTCGGTGCAGCACCCCCTGGAGTGGTGCCTATATGGTGACCAATATATGCCCCACCTGACTTCACCCCTCCCCCGCTCAGTTCCTTCTTGCCTGCTACTCTGACAGTGGGGAAGGTGGGAGGGTTTGGGAACGGACATGAGCACGTGAGCGCAGGGGTTGGTGCCAATGCCACATCCATGAGCCCCAATGTCACATCCATGAGCCCCGATAGCTCCGTTTCAGTGCTACGGTGCATGTCCTCCATAGATGCAGAAGGACCCGGCACCATCATGTGCTTGTGCTGCTTGAAATGCCTCTGGCGTTGAGGGCAATTCCAGTGCCTGCAGGCTTCCACTCTGCACCAGCTTCAACAGACATGCCTCCTGCCCTTTGGCAGTGTGCACCAGAGCCTTGGACTTGAGGCCAGCCTGCTTTGACTTCGGCGTGCGATACCTCTCATGCCTCTTCCTCTTCGACACCGGAGATTGACTACTATGGCACTGCACAGACCCTATGGATAGTGGCTAGGGCAAAAAGCTTCCAGCGACTGGGCATGCACCCCTGCATGCCCAGCTTGGAATGGACGTGAGCAATCACGTGAAGATGCCGATGCACAAAGGCTGGTTGCAGGACTTCAGCCTATTGTTAAAAGAGGTGGGGAGGTGGTGACCTCATAGAGAAACCCTAACATAGAATCATAGGGCTGGAATGGACCTCAGGAGGTCATCTAGTCCAGCCCCCTGCTTCAGGCAGGAGCAGCTCCCACTAAGTCATCCCAGCCAGGGCCATGTCAAGCTGGGACTTAAAAACCTCCAGGAATGGAGAATCCACCACCTCTCTAGGCAACGCATTCCAATGCTTCTCCACCCTCCTAGTGAAGTAGTTTTTCCTAGTATCCAACCTACAACCTCTCTTTCTTCAACTTCAGACCATTACTCCTTGTTCTGCCATCTGACACTACTGAGAACAGTTTCTCATCCTCCTCTTTAGAGCTCCCCTTCAGGAAGTTGAAGTCTGCTATTAAATCACCCCTAAGTCTTCTCTTCTGTAAATTAAACAAGCCCAAATCCCTCAGCCTTTCCTCATAGATCTTGTGCTCCAGCCCCTTAATCATTTTTGTTGTCCTCTGCTGAACCTGCTCCAGCACATCCATATCCTTTTTATACTGGGGGGGCCCAAAACTGGACACAATATTCCAGATGTGGCCTCACCGGTGCCGAATAGAGGGGAACAACCACTTCTCTGGATCTTCTCAAAATGCTCCTCCTAATGCACCCTAGTATGCTATTAGCCTTCTTGGCTATAAGGGTATACTGTTTACTCATATACAGCCTTTCATCCACCATAACCCGTAGGTCCCTTTCCACTGTACTGCTGCTTAGCCAGCTGGTCCCCAGCCTATAACAATGCTTTGGATTCTTCCACCCCAGGTGCAGGACTCCACACTTCTCCTTGTTGAACTGCATCAGATTTCTTTTGGCCCAATCCTCCAATTTATGCAGGTCACTCTGGATTCTATCTCTACCCTCTAAAGTATCTACCTCTCCCCCTAGTTTTGTTATCAACCACAAACTTGCTGAGGGTGCAATCCAGTCCTTCATCCAGGTCATTAATAAAGATGTTGAACAACACCAGCCCCAGAGCCAAGCCTTGCAGCACTCCACTTGAAACTGACTGCCATCCAGATATTGAGCCATTGACCACTACCCATTGGGCCCAACTATCAAGCCAGCTTTCTGTCCATCTTATAGTCCATGGATCCAATCCATACTTCCTTAACTTACAGGCAAGAATGTTGTGGGAGACTGTATCAAAAGCTCAGAACTTGTTCCTTCCCCACAGATGGCTGCCCTCCACCTTCCCATACTGCATTGTCTGGGACCGTAGTGTGAGAGTTGACTTTGTCTGTGAAGACTGAGGCAAAAAAAACATTGAGTACTTCAGCTTTTCCTATATCACCTGTCACTAGGTTACCTCTCTCATCCAGTAACGGCCCCACACCTTCTCTGATAACCCATTTATTGTTAACATGCCTGTAGAAACCCTTGTTACCCTTCACATCCCCTGCCAGCTGCAGTTCCAATTGTGCTTTCACTTTCCTAATTACTGCCTGACAACCATCAACCAGGCAAAACAGAGGTGCAAAGTAGAGGCAACCTAAAGGCTCCTGTAGCTTTTTTAGCTGCCGTGTTGGCCAGGTCAGTGTTTGAAGCAATGGCGAGAAGAAAGCACTGAGTGCTGCTGACTCACTGTGATCGGTACAAATTATGAACCTCAGTGGGAGGAGGAAAACCAATGTGTGTCTTTCCTCACAGGGAACAAGTGATAGAGACGGAGACTGTGCAGGGAATGGCAGAGACAGCTTGGTCATGTGGGACAGGTTAGGCTACATTCTAAATTCTATACCAGTTTGAGTTACTAATAAAGCCAAAGCCCTGGGAAGGGGTAAGTTGGACTTTGCAGGATTTGTTTAGCATTTCCAGGGACAGGCTGAGAGTAACTGGATAGCAGAATTCATTTACATGCATACGGTGGGCACATATTCCATTATTGTACATTAGTGACAGTATTTTTGGGACATGATTGTGTTCTCATAGCATCATAGAACATTAGAACTAGACAGGACCTTGAGAGAAAATTAGGATTAATCTACATGAGCAGGAGGACGAACCTCACGGGTGGTTTCTCCTTCTCTGCTATAATTTTGTATTCCCTGTTTAGAAGGTAAGAGCCTTAGAGGGGTTTGGCACCTGTTCAGTCTGATCCTCCTGGTACTGTGAATTTGAGTAACAGGTTAAGGTGTTTATGATTTCCTACCAAGGACTCTGTTCTGTAGAATCACTGGGGGCATTGGGGGTTTGTCCTTTCAAGTTTCCACCTTCCCTCCCTCCCTCCTCCTTTGTTTTCTTCTTTCTCCGCTTTTCCTTTCTTCCCTCCCCCAGCTCCCTCCACCAAGGAGGTGTGAGGGTGTTGCGGAGGCAGGGGGGGTTGCTCTTACTTTAGGAGGCCCACATAAGTGAATGCAGATCAAGTAGTTTTCCTGGGTGGAGACGAGAAAGTGGGCCAATCAGCCACCTTGCTAAGATGCTTATATACAAATGCAAGAAGCCTGGGGAACAAACAGGAAGAATTAGAGGCCCTGGCACAGTCAGAGAAGTGTGAGGTGGTTGGAATAATGGAGACTTGGTGGGACGATTCACAAAACTGGAGCGCAGTCATGGAAGGTTATAAACTGTTTAGGAAGGACAGACAGAGAAAAGGAGGAGGAGTGGGGCTGTATGTGAGGGAGCAGTATGATTGCTCAGAGCTCCAGTGTAAGGAGGGAGAAATTATTGTTCTCTCATCTGAGACTGTCCTCCATAGGGCCCTGCTGAGATTGGCCAAACCTGGGGAGTTGAGTCTTTTTCTCTCCTCCCCCTACTCAATTTAGGATCAACCCCATCCCCACACACCAAGGACACTCCACCCACCCTAGTGAGATTTGCTATTCTGTTGGGCCAGGGAAGGAACCCAATGGGAATGGAAGAATACAGCCACCAAAACCAGTCAAAGAAATCTGACAAAAGTTCTTCAAGTGATTGCTCATGTGCATTCCAAGTTGGGTGTGTGCTGGTGCATGCCCAGCTGCCGGAAGCATTTTTGCCCTAGCCAGTAGCCCTAGAGTTGGTGCAGCGTCCCCTGGAGTGGCGCCTGTATGGCGACCAATATATGTACTCCCTGCCCTGCCTGCCACTCAGTTCCTTCTCCCTGTGCTGTCAGTTTCTGGAGCTCCCTCTTCTCTCATAGTTGGGCTGCTAACAATTACCTGTAAATTAGTTAGTAATTGTTAGTGTAAATAATTGTAAATAGTTTAGAGCACAAGCTTCCTCGATGGCATACTTAGCCAGAGTTCCTATCCAGGACATCTGTAGGGCAGCTTCCTGGTCCTCAATCCACATGTTTATAGCGCATTACACTTTAATGCAGCACTCACGGGAGGACACTATTGTGGGCAGTCCATTTGGGGCTCCAACTCCCACCTCCTAGGCATTGGCTTGTATTCACCCAACTTGGAATGAACATGAACAATCACTCAGAGGAAAAGACAGTTACCTGTTCTGTAACTGGTGTTCTTCAAGAGGTATTGCTCATGTCCATTCCAAAACCCTTCCGCCTTCCCCACTGTCAGAGTAGCTGGCAAGGACGAGAACAGAGTAGACTTCCAGATTCCTGGATATGAGCAGTGGACTGACCGTCTCACTCAGCTGAGCAAGCTGGAGCTACATCCTCCCCACTTTAACTGCAGAAAGGAGAGAACAAGAATGCAGTGATGCACTACCTCACCGAGCCAGACAGCTCCAAAAGGGGAGAGAGAATAGAGAATGAGAGACTGACCTAGCAAGATGCTGATGAAGGGTGCAGCAGGAGACTTGCCCAAGACTGTAGGACCTGTTGCTCTAACTTCTGGAGGATCATGGGTGAGACATACAGCCATATACTTTGTGGAGTGAGAGGGCCCAGGCTCTCACACTAACCACCCATTTAATGAAGGGGGCATAGATCTCTTTTCCTTCCATTGGGGAGGGGGAGATGCGGGAGACAACATAAGCTCTGGGCTCTGAGCTAGTCACAGGAACCAGAGGTGGGCTCTTTAAAGTGCCACTAGAACACAGCACAGTGCACTCCAGGCAGCACTGAAGGGAGCATGCCGGGGTCTAGGTGGTGCTTGGGGCTGCCTGCCCTTCTGCCCAAGGAAGCACAGAGCCAACCCCCCTCCTCCCCTCCCCCCATACTTTGCCCAGCAGCCTGGTGAGGCTGTCGGATCCCATGGCTAGTGTGGTTCTCAAACAGTGACGGATAGTGTAGACAGCCATGACCTACTTGTTGAACACAGGACATCAGAAGACCTGAATTCTGTCAGATTACCTCTCACTGATTTGCTCATACTTTGAACAAGTCGCTTAACCTCTTCCTTATGTGAGGATAATCATTTTGTGAAATGCTTTTGAAATCTGTGGCTGGAAAAGGCAGGCCAGAGAATGTACATTGTACTTTTAACAGATATGTCCGGATCCTGCAAATACTGATATAGAAGCTTAACTTTAAGCCTGAGTAGGCGATCTGACTTCCATCTTACTACGCACTTGCTTGAAGTGAGGCACACATACAAGTGTTTGCAGGAGTCAGCCTGAAATGGTACCTGCCACAAAGAATGCCGTTTACTCAAAAGGGCAATGTTTTATTTTTTTAAAAATCGCCTTCATTAGCAAATATTTAATTAAATAGTGGTATTCAAATTTAGCCCATGCACTTTTCCTTACTTTTCAAGGCCTAAATGTGGTGCAGTGCACTAATGTGTGAGGCCAGGAAGCTTGAACTGATATTGGAGTCAGTCCTTGGGTACGCATTTTTCAGAACGTGAGGGCATGCAGCATTTTACAGGGTTGGGCTTACAATTCAGAGCAATGATTATATTAGGAGAACCACTGACATTAATGCATTTTGCCATTGGCTTTTCTGCATCTAGGACTTTTCTCTGGGGTTGCATGCAGAGAGCGAAGAAAAAGCAAACCAAGAAATGCTTTAGTTGCACTCAGTAGGAGCAATGCTCACATTGTCATTTCTGTAGCTCTTAGTTTTGGGGACTGCCATTTTTCTGTGTTCCTTGTGTGACTTAAAGAGTTCAGTGCTAAAAGAGGAGTCTCACTCAGGGCCCAGAGAAGCATCATAGGTTGCTTTTGGTACCTTGTGGCACACACACTAACATATTTTACTAAGTTAACAAAGATGGTTAACCCCTCTGAGTCTAGTAACAAAGATGGATTTGTTCTCTACTGAAATGAAGCTATAACCTTCAGAACAACCACCGGATGTCTGCAACGTTCTTCACATCAGTAAACCTAGAGGGGTTCTTAGAATTTCTGGTTACTTCCTGCATCAGTGCAGTCCCACTCCCTAACAGACATCAGCTATGGTCCTGCCTGGCCATGGGCTGCTGCTGGTCTAGGGCCAACTTCTTTGCTTCAGTCCCTGGAAAATGTTGTGCTGTTATGACATGCCCTTATACTAGCACTGGATAGCAGCCAGCTGGGAAGGACAGCACCAGAAAAAGTTTGAGTTGTTCCTTCTTTGTAAGGCACAGGGAGGCAGGGAGCAAATGATGGCTCCTGCTCCTTTAACAGGGAGGGAGGGAGTAACTGCAGCCACTGCTGTATGTACAGGAAACTGGCACACCGAAGAGGCGGAAGAATAAAGATGCGAGCTACTGGAGCTGGAAAGAAGAGTGGATAGCAGTGGCTACAGCCGTCAAAAAGGTTAATTTCAGCTGGGGAAATAATGTATATTTGACTGGAGAGAGCACTGATTTATTGTAACTGAAGTAATGGTCTTAAATTGCAGCAAGAGAAGCTTAGGTTGGACATTAGGAAAACAATCCTAACTCAGAGTGGTTAAGTACTGGAATAAAATGCCTAGGGTGGTTGTAGAATCTCCACCCCTGGAGAGATAAAATCTTAGAATACTGGAACTGGAAAGGGACCTCAAGAGGTCATCAAGTCCAGTTCCCTGCACTCATGCCAGGACCAAGCACCATTTATATAATCCCTATTAAATATTTAACCTCTTCTTAAATTTATTTCCAATGCCTACTCAGCAGAGTACAGCAGAATGACTACTACTCATGTCTTGCTCTCAACACTCCTGTTAATGCATTCCAGAATCATGTTTGCGTTTTTTTTTTTTTTTTTTTGCGCAATAGTGTCACGCTGTTGACTCATACTCAGCTTTGGCCCACTATGACCCCTGGATTCCCTTCTGCAATACTCCCTCCTAGGGAGTCCCTTCCCATTTTGTATATATGAAACTGGCTGTTCCTCCCTAAGTGCAGTATTTTGCATTTGTCCTTATTGAACTTCATCCTATTTAAGAAGGGGTTGGTTAGATGATTAACAGGGATGATACAGATGGTGCCTGGTCCCACTGTGAGGGCAAGGGATTGGACTTCATGACCTTTTGAGGTCCCTTCTAGTTCTAGTTTTCTGCAATTCTAAGATTCCAGTACCTACAAGCTCTATACTTGGGCTATACTGGACTAGGTGCCATACAAACACACAACACAAAGACAGCCACTGGTTCCAAAGACCAGACGATCTAAGCACAGTACATGACAAAAGATAATGCACAGATACAGACAGCGGAGCACAAGGAAACAATGAGACAATATTGGCCAGCACGACAGGCTGCAGTGTCCGCATACCAGCAGCTTAACTATCAAACTTTTTGAAGACATAACGGCAAAGTAGAGTTTGAAGGAATATCATGAAGTAATTTGTGGATGTTTATAAGGAGTCCCTCCCAAGCATGAAAGGCAACCTGAGATGGGAGAAAAGATGTTTGAAAAATTAATGAGTGGGCAATCAAGACTGGCACGATGGATCAATCAGACACAAGCACCAACAGCTTGACAGCAAATGAAATGTGATCACTAAGGAGGAGATACACAACAAAGGCCCTGAAAGACAAGCAGCTTATATTTGATGCTGTGTCAGAACCTATATAAAATAGAATGCAACACAGAAGGAGAAGCCAGTGCTGGGATTTGAAGATGAGGGTGACAGGGTCAAAGCGACAGGGTTGAAAAGTTCTCTGCAGCAGCATTCTGAATGGATGTGTGGGACAAGGCTGTGTTGGTCAAGGCTAGAAAGAAGAATGTTTTAGTAATACAGCTGCAATATGAAAACCTGGACAAGAGTTTTAGCCGTGTGGACTGCTAGAAAAGGTTGTACCAGAGCATTGTTATACAGAAACAAACAATCTATAGGATATAGATGTAGTTTGGAGGCAAGAACTTAAAGAGAGGCTAAAGGCCAGAGTGACAGGCAGGATGACGGTGGTATCCATTGCAACCGAGAAAGGAAATAATGGAAGGGAAGTTTAAGAGTTCTGGTTTAGCCATATTGAGCTTGATCTGATCACCAGACATCCACAATTCCTAAGGCAAATGAGAACAACCACAGGAAGTGTGGAAGTGTGTGGATTTGCTAGCGTAGCAGTGCAGTATTTTTCATGAGGATTATTAGGCTGAGATGTTAGACAAAGGTGTTGGGAAAATTTTTATACTCTGCTGCTCAGTCTGTCTTTCTCCATACCATATAGGTAGAGCGTTGCATGGATATAATTTTATCCACATCTGCACAAATGAACCGCAGACAGCCGAATCCACACCTGCGAATGTCTGTGGATTTGCAGGACTAAGTATGAAACTTGGATCCACATCCCACCACGATCTGGAGATGCAGATATAAAGTGGGAATCCATAGATTTGCAGGACTCTACAAAGGAGTGAGTGAACAAGCATTCCTTCTGAACAGCAGAGAACCAACTTGAGTCTGGGCATTTTAGACTTTCCTGCTAGACCTCAGTCCCTCTGCTGCAACATCAGAGCAAAAGAAGCAGGTTGTTCTGCAGTCAGAAGGCATTATAACCTTTCCTTAACTGTCTTACCTTCCAGTGGCTTTAAGGACCTAGGTACTGCTGCTCAAGAGTCATTTCTCAGGGTCCTTGGCAACGGCCTGCACTCTGGATCACATCTTCCCCTACACTACCAATCCTGCACTTCCTCTGCTCCCACATCACAAGCTTAATTAGAAATCTTAGCTGGAGGCACTTTGACAGCAGGGGAGGATGAATGAATGTGCAGAGGCTCATCATGAGTGCTTAGCTCACGGAAACAGCAGACATGGCAAATAAGCTTCTTATGGTTAATGGGCTTTGCCTGAAAGGGAGAAAACAAAGCAGCAGAAAAAAAAAACAAGATGCCTTCCTGCCACGCCTGTTTTAGCTCATGTTCCCACATCAGTGGTACACACAAATATTACGGGATTCTTATCCCTACAGAAAAGAGAAGGGTCTGTAGTAGAATTGGGACATGTGGATGTGTGTGGTGGGAGTGGGTGGTGGGAATATTACATATACTGCTTTAAAAATTCAAAAATATTGATTCAGTGGTGTTCATAATCTGTCTTTTGCTTTCTGTGCATTTGAGATATTCAGGTGTACTAGCAAAAATGCTTTTACAAAGGACACTTTAAACTTCAAATACTCCAAACAGCAATTCTCAAGTGAACTGCAGCTAGTAACAGTCACCATTTGTACCAAGCTAATTAGTTACAGTCCTATTTCTGTTTCCTGATTAGATGTCCAACCAACAAAGCACAGACGATTAATCATATACATTTGGAAATTGTGCAGAACAGGTAGGTAACGAAATAGCATAAAATGCAAACTGAAAATATTTTCAACTAACAACCACAAGGAGACCACGTAACTAGAAGAATTAATTGAGTATCTGTTCAGTGATATTATTTTGAGAATTTTTCATTCTATATGCAAAAACTTTACAAATGAGAAAGATAGGGAGGACCTCATTATGTACATTATTCACCAGCATTTCTCTGCACACCACACTCCCATGGAGTGACTTTTTTCCCAGTAAAGGAAGCATTCTCTTTAATATTTCACTGTTCTAGCAGGAAAAGAGTTTTGTGTTTCAGCAGTCAGTGGTGGTGTGGATGAGAAAGATGAAGACAAAAAGACCATGACATAGAAAAGAGGGGACAGCATGCTGGATGGAGAAAATGCAAAGTGTATCGAAGAAAGGGGCCTAGAGAAGCCAAGTAAGTGGTCCTAGAAAGACTCTGTACAAAATAGCCGTGAATGTGGAGCTCTGTGGGGTGAAGAAAACTCCTGATATTAAATATAAGTGAGTCACTGTAATCTCTAAGGTCTATTTGTATCCTGGAGGCTTGACTATTTCAGTTTTACCACTTTCCGCCAGGTATTAGAGACCAGCCTTACTTCCTTGTCTGTCTGGGGTGCTCCCCTCCCATTCCCTTTTCATTTCTCTCCCTTACTGGAGAGTGAGCCAGCTTTTTCTGTGTAACTTTTGCCAGGGAGTTTCAGCTAGGGGTGAAAAATCAGACCCCACAAATGATCCTTCCTTCCAAACTCAGAGCTGAATTTAAAAAAACAAAGCAAAAAAAAAAAATCAGCATCTGTATGAGTAGTTTGTCACTGTACCACTTTTATTTACAATTGTCTGGCAGATATACAACAGCTAGAGTAGAATGTTGGTGAACCTGCTGAATAAAGTTCAAAACTCCACAGACAGAGCAGGCAGAGCAGCACCCAAATGTGAATTAATGCTATGACAACAGTAAGAAACCACAAGTGACAGCTCTCTCCAGAGTCACCTTAGAGGACTGGAGAATCCATAGCCCTCGTCTGGAGATAACATGGATTATCTGAGTTGTAGGAGAAGTGGTAGAGATCCTGCTTGACTGCCATGAGCAGGCCAGGAACTCCTTGGCTGCCTCCGAGTCTTGAAGAAAACACCACACTTGGGATGGAGTCCCTGGAGGCCGGGTGAGGAGAGGGAATAATTCTGAGTAGGTTGGCATCTTGGAGACTCCAGATTCTTGTGTAGCAATCCTGACCAACTAGGGAGAGAAAAGCACTGAAGATCAGGACAAGGAAATGCTTCAACATAAATGGTCGTAGCCATCTTCAAAAAATTCTGGTCCCAGAAGAGGAAAAAGGTATTTAATACTCTACAGGATAAAGAATGGTTGCCCATCTCCATCAATCCATGGAAAAGCCTCTGAGCCCCTCCAAAAATGAGAAACGTGATTCCAATATTTTACTCTACATACAGTGGGATGGATAAAAATACCTGCAGGCAAACTTGCAAAAAAAAGAAAAAATCAGGGAACACAGCACTTAACATGTCACTATCCAAAGCAGTATCCTCATTGTTAGGTTTGTGTTATACATTAAAATGGGGGAAAGAAAATCTTACAGTAATTGAGCTGTGGATGGAAAATTCAAGAAAAAATGAATACATTCACGAATATCTTGGTGTTTCTGTAGCCCTATAAAGGGTTGCCTTCACTGAAGCAGCACCTCTTGGTGGCCAGGCATGTTATACCCGTTGTATTTTGGTGCTCTGTCACCATAATAGCGTGTCTTCCTGTAACTCAGCTCTCTGGTCAGCTAATATTTATGCCTGCCCTTTTTAGGGTAGCAGAGTACAACCAAACTGTAGGCTAATTACCTTATTGTAGTCTTCCATCTGTCTCTGGGCTCTGTAGTTCTTGCTCCTGAACTCTGCTGTCCTTGCACCCTCACCATAGGTGGTTTCACCCTATCTTACTTGGTGGGTGGTAGGGGAAATCAGGCCCTTCCTCTACTCTAGGCTCAAACCCAAGGACCCATTTATCTGGCAGCCAAGCGTACTCCTTCAGACTCTTTGCTGCCCCCCTAGAACAGCATCCTGACATAATCTCAACCCAGCCCTTCCTCAGTTGGGCTTCATCATCAATTAAACGTCTCTCTCTCTCTCTCTCTCTGTCGCAGCTGCTGACAGGTATCTTAACTGACTTCTCAGGTCCACGTTAAACCTTACAGAACCTGTGTGGGTATGCATCCCATCACATTCCCCTTTATCCTACTGTGTTCTTTGGGTATCAAAGACCCAATATACTCCTGTTTAATGCAACCTTCCAGGACCACCATCCTTTTATGTTACTCTTTTTATGGGTTCATGAGGAGTTTTAGCACAGTGTTTATTACTTCTAAATCAGACACTTACCACTCACTTTCTTCCGTTTTTTCTTCCAACGTTTGTCTTGACCTCTGACTGAGAAATCCAACTGGCTGGAGTATGCCTTTTGTAACTCAGAGAGCCATCCTCATAATTAATGTGCATCCAAATAACTTTTGTTTTGATTTGCACACTCATGGTTTATAAGGCTATTGCCAAAGCCACAAAGGAAGCAGTGCCCACATAATCTCCAATAGCCTGTTTCTACAGCTGCCCCACATACCTGGGGAAAGGAACCAAACATGCATGCAGTGCAGAAAAGCTGACACACCTGCTGTAACAAGACCTTCCTCCTCATTTATTTGCAAAGGGAGAGTAGCATGTTCATTATGATGGCCCTCATACTGTTTCACACACTTCACTGCTCTCAGGTCCCATAGTTTTATCTGCAAGTGGAAATGGTAAGAGAAGAAAGGACATTTTAGTGAAGCAGGGCAATTTCTGACCATTGCTGCTGGTGACAGGGAGAGAAAGGAGTAGGTGGCCAAAGTCTTACAGACTCCTAAGTAAATTCCTTAAGTTTTGGAATTACCGCCTAGATACAAGTGGACATTTATTTGAAGCACTGGCTTAAGATACTAGCTGTGAGAAACCACTTACAAAAAGCCTGATTCCATTTGTTTTTAATGCACTGAGCAAAGGACTGAGCTTTAATTTTGCTCTGCCACCGACTAGCTGGGTGGCTTTAGGCAAGCCACTCATACTCTGTTTCCTCATCTGTAAAAAGAAGGTAACACCGCTTACTTATATTCCTTACCACAGCCTTGTAAGTTAAACTAATAAGGCCATGTCTACACCAGGATTACTACAGCAACCAAGCCATACCATATCTATCTGTGCTGCTGATGTGGACTTGATGAGCTCTTGAGATCCGTTCCAGTTCTAGTATTCTATGAAGACTACAGCAATATAAGCAGTTTTTCCACTGCTGCAGGAACTCTATTTCCAGAGCATTAGTAACTTTGTTGATGGAAGAATTCTTCTGTCAGCTTAGCTCTATGTATATCAGGGACTAAACCAGCATAGCTATGGTACTTGGGGTGTGAATTTTTCACATTTTGAGTACCATACCTATGGTGACGTGAATTTGAAGTGCTAAGCATTAGTAATGCCTTCTCTTGGGAGTGATACAAGTTCTAGCTAGCTGGAGAAGTGGAATACATCTTTTGTGGCACCATATGCCACACTGGCACTTTGCTAGAAGTCAAAGGAAAAATGAACTTTTGCATTTTTCTGCCTCTCTCACTCCTTATCAGCCTTCTCTGCCTCTCCTCTCTGTTCTACCTCCTCCATAAACTCCACCTCCTCTTTTCCTTTTATTCTCTATATGTCCTTGTTCTCCTTTAATTCATTATCAAAACCTCTTTCTTACTGGATCTCTGTGCTCCGGAAGCCTCTCTTGTGGAGTTGCTCAGAAGGAGCTGCATCAGACTTGCTGGCATGATCCACTGACAAGCAAGCAGGGTCAGGGAATCCCAGCAGAATTCCAAGTTCTTGTGTGCACACACAGTGGCTGTTCCAGTGCTCCGTGCTGATGCAGAAGTTGTAGACATGGCCTTTGTCTTCTCCACTAAGGTGCTTGTAGCAGCCCAGCCGTACTGGTGCAGCTGAGCTGCCACAAGCTTGCTCCTGTGGCTTCTCTACGCTGATGAGAGCGAGCTCTCCCATTGAGATAATTAAACTAGCCCCAATGGGCGCAGCAGCTACATTGTTGGGAGATGGTCTCCTGCTAATACAGCACTGCCTACATTGGTACTTCTGTTAATGTAATTTACATTGTTCATGGGTGTGTGTTTTTCACTTCCCTGAGCAATGTGCGTTATACCAACGAAGATGCTAGGGTAGGCATGGCCACACTTCAAGTATCTCGGAGTAAAGAGCAGAGAATACAAATATCTGCAAACCATTCATAACTTCCTTCTGACCAACCAGTGAGCTGGGAAACTTTGACAGATTGGTCAAGGGACAAAGAACTAATACGCTCTCTAAAGATGGTGGCATCCTCTTTCAGGTCTCGGGTGGGACCTTGCCACGGGCCAATCTAACTTTTCTAAAAAGAAGTTACCTTTCCAGCCATGTCCGCTGCCATAAGATAGTACTCAGCTTGGAGAAGGCGAACAGATGTGACTGCTGAGTCGTGGAAGAGACGGACAGCTTTCCAGCTGTGGCCCCTCCGGCTGCGCTGACGAATATCAATGCTGAAAACCTCCCCCGAACGGCAGCCATTGTACAGTACTGGAGTCTAGATGCATCAAAACATGCAAGGAATTTAGACTGGTAACATTTAACAGGGTCGTGCAGGCATCTCTAGTCAGTTGTTGTGACCACTTTCACAGGAAGGGTTCAAATAAAAAGACGCCTCTTCACTGTAGTGCCAGAATAATACCACTCACTGTACATGGAAAATCACAAGAACCAGAACTGCATAGTCTTGTTGCAAAACATTGCAGCTAACTCAGGGCTTACTTTCTGCTTTCTAATATTTAGCAGTGAAAAAGCAATGGAAACTTAGTCTTGTGGTTAGATTGGGGAACAGGAGCGGAGAGTCCTAGATCTTGGTTCCACTTTAGCCATGAACTTTGACTCTGAGCAAGTAATTTAATCTCTCTGTGCCCTTCCTCTTCTGTAAAATGGGAGCAATACTGATACTTCACATCTTAAAGCACTTCACACAAACACACAACAGACACTATGAACGTAAAGCCTTATTTATAATTCCTTGCTTTTTTTTCCCCAATTAATTTTTAATTCTTTTCTATTTTGCAAAACTGATTCCCACTCCATCTGCCTAACATCTCCATTTGAGCTTGAAAACAGTGGAGCTTATTTTTACTGATGTTTCCATTTTCAGTCACATTGTCAACACTGTCTACTTTATTACTGAACAGCTACCAAAGTTGTCATGGTGTTCCACAAAATCAGCAGTGTGTACGTCTCTCTAGAAAAAAAATCAAACATCCATCTCTCTCTCTGTCTCTCTCTACCTGGATGGCAAACTGTTGTGCCAGTACATCACTGCTTGTCCCAAATGTCTGCCGATGACCAGTCATTGCATTGGTCACAAGGACTCGCCGCATCAGACCTGAAAAAGATAAAACACACACACGGACGTCATTTGGACAGCGCGCATGGAGGTCATGATGTTACAGATCTTCCCCCCTGAGAAGGTGAAAAATACACTCTTGCTTACCTGTGCTGAAGCAATTATCAGCTTGAGGGTTCAAGCACCAAGCACAGGACCATGCAGTGGAGATCTTGAAGCTGCACAGCATTCCAGGCTGGTCTCCTAAGGGCGGCAACAGGGACAAGAACTGTGAAGCCTCCATGTAACACAAGGAGATGCAGGAAGAAGCTTCAAATTAATTGTACCCCGAGAAAATTTAATCAGGCCGCTGGTGCCTCTTATAGCATTCAGGGTTTCTTCTTCCAGAACACTAACCTACCCTTTTACAGTCCTGCTGTTACCCACTCTGCTCTTTGGGAAATGGAAAATTGCACTGCCTGATGGTTGAGTGATTGCCATGAGAACAACTCTATAGTCACAAGTATGACTATGGGGAAAGGGAGGGAAAACAGTAAAGGAAATACGCACCCACCTTCTCAAAGTTTATTAAAAACAGGTATACCTAGTGCTTTAGTGCAAGTGTGTTGGAACAAGGATGCCTTTTTGCCTCCTCCAACAGCCAAAGGCCCCCCGTCTCTCTCCTTGACTGAGAATTTATAAAGGTTTTCAAATAGTAGCATGCTGAGCAGTGAAATTATGGGGGGAGGGGAGAGATGAAACAAAGGGTCTTGTTTGGACAAACACAGCTTTGAACATGTTACACTGTCCCCTGGCTGCTGCATGACCGAAGTTTAATTATAGAGCAATATATGAAATTTGTATTGTTCCCTCAATTCCCAACCTAGTTCAAAACCAATCTAGTGCCAGTACCTATGTGTGCAGGTTTCATTCACTTCACCAAGCCCTCATTTTATTACGTATCTTATTATTACATATCTGAAGAAAGTGATTTCCAAAAGACCTTGGAATAGGGTCTTCAAACTGTGGGGCATGGCCCTATAAGGAGAGGGGGAGAGCGTTCAGTGTGGCCCAGCAGGGCTTGGGCCAGCCCCCACAGGGGCCAAGGAGGGAGTACCACTCAGCCCCTCTGTCCCCTCCTTGGCTCCAGTCCTGCCCTAGCTACAGCTTGGGCACCAGCTGCAGCCCCATTCCCGGACACAGCTCCAGCCTCAAGCCCTGGATTCTAACCACAGTTTGGGGGGAAGGTGATATGGACAGCTTCCATGGAAAAAGGTTGAGGACGACTGCCTTAAAACTATCTTTGTCGTTCTGTCAAGCACCTACAGTCTTCAAACAGCAACCCATCCTGTTAGCACTAGCTCTGTGTGACTGTGTTTTTAAAAAGCTTCTGGAAATAACTCATGTCTTTTCCCTCATCAAACTGCTTTACATGTTTGTCTTCAGACAATTCTGATGTAAATTTCTCCATGGCCAAACTTGCATAAGGCACAAAAATTAGACATGTAGCAAGGTTAGAGAATGACACTAGCAGGAGAGAGCAGCATAATGGGGACATAAGGGAGATTCCACTCTTATGAAAAGGAACAGCACAAATATATAGGAATGTAGCCATACCCATCAGATTAAAGCCAATTTATTTTAACCTCTTCTCTTTAATAGTCATATGACTGAACACTATACACAGTGCTTGTGATAGGCTGGGGGTGGGAGATCAGTACTGGAAAAGGAGCAGCGAAATTTACACGAGTTCTTCCATTTCAAGTAATCCACAAATGTTTATTGATGGAATAATTATTGTTGGAACAGGTCGTATCTTGGAGAACAATTTTGCACTCATTCACTCCATTTGAACAGACCAAATAGCCTAAGACATGCTCACTCAAACTTCTATCTAGCCAAGTGCTATATATTACGGAAAACCAAATAACGTACACAGGAAAAGTTACAAATAAATATTTAATTTATAGATTAGTGCATTTTCTGCCAACTACCTTATAGTTAGTCACAACATAAACTGGTGCCATAAACTATTCTTGTTAACTAGTTCCTAAAGCTATTACTATCAAAAACTGTTCTTGGGCTTCATTACACAATCTTAATAGTCATTCTTGGGATGCTTACAAAGACATTCAAAGTATTAGAAAATGCAAACATAGAAATCATCCCTCATTTAGGCCCTGTTTAGGCTACAACCAGGAGAGAAAAATATTCTACCTGGGTTAGAGTTGCTGAATAAGGATGCTGGAAGCAGACTGGCACAGCCTGGAGTTTCTGCTATCCCCATGAGGCACAGCGTGCTGAAGGCTGTTAAAGAAAACCAAGATTCTTCCCAGAAGTGGCACACATTGCATAAAAATACTAGAGGGGGACAGGCCTCTGAAACACTGACATAAATACTGTTTTGTTCCTCAGTGGCACCTCTCCAACATCCTCTACATTCACTAATGAAATAAGTCTCCTCACAGGGCTGTGAGGTGTTAATTCTTCTTTTGTTATAGGAATTAGAAGACAAGATCTGTAGCTCTAAAATTCCAGTTTTAATATTTAATGTTATCCAACCGGGAAGGACAGTGGGTGGAATAATAAAATCTTCTTTGCTCTTTCCAGTCATTAAATGATATCATCTACATAAAGAACGGAGAGTCAGGACATGAACTACCTTTTCCAAACTACTTTAGGTCTCTCTTCTCTAGTGGAAAACAAATGGGTTGCATCACATTGCCCTCTGGAGGTAATGGCAGGTATGGGCAGTGTTTAAAGTTGTTTTTCTAACTGAGTGTGATGGAATTATGATCAGGTAGGCGGGGGAGAGTGAAAATTCCAGGCTTGCTGCACTGCAGATCTGAAACACCACTCTAAAAAGTCCTCTTCCTCGCTGCGTAACATGACTATAACACTCTGCTCCTGCATTCTGTTCAATTTTTTAAGCTCTCATGCTCTCCTTCAAGGGTCTTCGAAATCCTACACTATGATGAGGTCTACACTATGAGATAAATTAAACTTTATTAATATCCATTTTGTAATTCTGGAATTAATAAGTTTGAATTTGACCATCCTCACTCCCCATGTGCCCCTCAAAAACTTGACTTATTGCTGCCACACTCAAATTGGCAAACATCAACTGTTGCAGCAGTGCATTGTGGGAACCTATCCCACAGTTTCATCCCTGTAGCGTTCTGGCTATGTTCGCTGGTCTTTCATATCATCTTCCCACACTGCATTTTGTTCATTCCCCTCCCATGCTAAGTAAATGTCCAAAGGGATGGCAAAAAATTTACAGAAATGTCTTTCTTCTGTAGCTGAATTCTCAACTGGCCATACACTGAGTGCCCCCCTCCCCCGACTGCATCCAATCCCTGAAAATAGTACAGGGATGTTGACTGTATTCTCAAGGTTAGAAGAAAAAGGATAGAAAAGTCTAGGAAAAAAAGATTTTGGACTTTTTTGAAAATACTACAGGGACCCCAAAAAGCTTGAAGAAAGAGAAGATAGGAAAGTTTTTCAGAAAAGATTGTTACTGAGGGGTGAGTCTTTGGCTTTCAGGTGCACTATAAAGCTTCTGTACAACAACTGTTGTCTCAACTGTCTGCCCTCCCATCATTGCATTTGATCCCTGAAAATAATAGACGGACCCGGACTGTATTCTCAAAGTGAGAAGAAAGAGGATAGAAAAGTCTAAGGAAAAAAAACCTAACTTTCCCTGCATTACGCAAATAATGCCAACGTGGGTGATGGCAGTGAAATCTCATACACTGAGCTTTTAATGCAACAGGAATCTCAACTAGCACCCCACACCCCATTTCTGAGGGAGTCAAAGCATGACGACAGGAGGAGACGTTAGCAAAAAGATTTTATAACAGAAATATCAAACCAGTAGGTGTCTGCAATAGACAGCAAGCTCCCAAAAATATTTTTGGCAGGGTGTGCATGAGGGAGGGGTGTGCTGTGGTCTGCAGCTGCAGAGCCGCTTGGAACATTGAAGTAGCACCCCCCTCCCCCCGACTACCTTAGCTGCCGGGGGAGACTTCCCCTTGGCGGCAGCAAGTCCCCGAGTTTCTTAGCTGCTGCAGGGAGACTTCCCCTGGGGTCTGCAAGTCCCACTGGTCCCATGCTAAGGGTGGGTGGAATTCAGTGGGGAGCCAGTTGAAGTGGTTCTCCCCGAGTATCTGAGCCACTGGGGACAATTCCCCCGAGTGGCTGCAAACCCCTGGATATCCTTCCCCACCTTGGAGGCCTAACTGTGCGCAAGCTAAGACATGGAGCTGCCTGGCAGCATGCTCAGCGCTGAATGGCAGGCACATCCTTTTATAGGGTTGGGGGTTACCCACATGATGTGGCTAAGCATGGGAAAGACCCTGACCGCATGGAGCCTGTAGGGGAGGGAAAGGGGTTTGCACACAAACATGAATCACTGAGACAAAGTTTCTTGGCATCTTATGCAAGAACAACCCCCACAATAGCCTTGTTGCCATGTGGTGCAGTGGCTGGTGCCAGGCAGCACAGAAAAAAAAAAAGCATAGAGACAGAACCATGAACTCCCTGCAGGGCCTATTTGTAATGGATAGATGCGCTCACAGAGCTAATAGCAAAGACATTTTTCAGGCTCTCATACAAACATGAGCCCACAGCCACAGGCTTGCTGCTCCTGCTTTGAAATTCACGGTCTTCTTGTTACCTAATTAACTGGAGAGCAGTGGCCAGAGCAGAGCAGTGAGGCGCATTGTGGATTACATACGGGACACCTCTTGAGACTAATAAATTCGATTTTAAGACATGGCGTTTCCACACTGGCCTTTAATCGAACTTCTGATTTGCACTTGGCACTACACCTGTCAGGTAACAGCAATATGGTAATCTTGATATTATTGCTCCCAAAATTGAGCCAATGGTATTTACAGTGAAGACGGTCATGGGATAACATCCAGCTAACTGTCTTAAATTCAAATTTATCTTGTAGTGTAGACACAGCATAAGTCTCTGGTTGACTAATATCATTGCACATACCCTATCTGCCAACAACTTCACTTCCATGCTCCTTTCACATTTTGCCTGTTGTGTCCCTCCCCTACACCCAGCCTCCTTCAGTAGAGATGTGCACCTTTTGTGCACTATTCTGCTACTAATCTTCAGTAAGACATTCTGCACTGCCAATACCAAACCTGACTCCCTAATGGATTCACAAAAGAAAAACACATTATAAAGCTCTCTCAAGAGGTTTCCTACCCCCAGGCCTTCATTTTGCCATACCTACTATTTCTTTCTTTTACCCAAAAGTGATCAGATGTAATTTATTCATTGCATTAACTCTACAGGTTAAATTGGGAGATTCTGGAGGCAGGGGTCTTATCTTTTGACTTATAATAAATCTGAATGTTGTCATGAATATTTATGGTTTAATAACATACTTTCTTTCAACTTTAAGTCCTCCCTGGTTATTTTCCAGTGAATTGTTAAGCCCTTCTTTGAGGAGGTTCTTGAGATTTCTTGCTCCTACGAATCAACCTGTGAAATTCTTTGTTGGAGGATATTGTGAAGGCCAAGACTAAAAACAGGGCTCAAAAAAGAACTAGAGATGTTCCTGGAGGACAGATCCATCAGTGGCTACTAGTCAGGATGGGCAGGGATGGTGTCCTAAACCTCACTTTGCCAGAAGCTGGCAATGGGCAAAAGGGGATGGCTCACTTGATGCCTGCCTGTTCTTTTCATTCCCTCTGGGTTACTTGGTATTGGCCACTGTCAGAAGACAGGTTACTGAGCTGGATGGACCTTTGGTCTGACCCAGTACGGCTGTTTTTATGTTCTGTTTTCTGAAGCAATTTGTTGCTTAGCAGAAGCAAGCCTAAGAGTTGCTTGCTTTATTTTTTCAAAAGGATATAAAACATGAGAATCCTGATGAGTCAGCGATGCCCAGCACACAGAATTCACCTTAAAAAAAGAAAAGAAAAGAAAATCTCAAGACAGAACAAAACTTGCTGTCTCCTGTGTAATTCAGAAAAGAGCATTTTCAAACACGTCACATAACTCTGAAAAAATTAAACACTTACCCTTAGCATACTGGGAAATGCCAAGAAAAACAGCCTGGAAAATGACTAACCAAATAAAGAGATACAGGCATTTTAGCCTCTTGATAGCACTTTCATGAAGCAGAAAAAGATTAGCACCCAAAAAAGTCACACCCTCCAAACCTGGGTGGGGCCATTCAGCACAGCTCTTTAGTTAGGCACTTTTTCTCCACTAACTGGACATCTATAGATTTAGGACTAAATGCAACAAAGTTCTTCCCATTTAAAGAGAGGCATGTTTCCCTGCTTTCTTACGAAGAAACAGAGCAATTAAATCTGCAGAAGTAATCACTCAAAGCTTCTCTTTCCAAGTGCTGCCAAAAGTAATCCTGTGGAGATGTATGTTCAAGCTGTTGAAAGGTACTGGACTTGCTGCTTTTCAACAGCAACTCAGCAATATCAGAGCTGCAGTCTGCAAAGTCTGCATCTACCCAATCTCTTTTTCCTGGATTCTTTTTATTCTCTGCCCCGTCCCCTCTTTCATCTCCATTCATACATCCCAGGTTACAACACTGTGAGAGTTTCAGAACTGAAGGAAAGCCTGTGATGAACGGTACCTTGCGGTTTGTGAAGTACAGGTTGTCGTACATCTCCACAGTGAGAGAGTCCTTCCCTAAGCCACTGAGGTTGATGATGCCATATTTACACCCTCCATGCTCGACATCATTCACAGTGAATATCCGTTCACAAGCCGCGTCTGCCTGCAAAATAAGTGCATCACTATGGGCAATTAAATTAGACTTGGCTTTAGGCTCCATGATGAGAAATCGATTAATTGTACATTCCCACCACCACCTGTTATCAGTTCAGACTACAGACACTGCATGCATGGTCATGTTTGTTCTAGAGATTCACTAGAAAAACATTTAAAATGTATGCTTTTTCCTCTTCAACAGCTGATGACAATGAACACTGACCCCTACTGGCTGAGTTCTGGCACGGCACTGTGGATAGATCTTGGCTGCCATGAGGAACTATGATCAGTTAAGTACAGAGCCCAGTGTGTAAACAGGCTCTGCATAAAGAATTTTGCATTCAGTGGAAATGTAGATTTTTTTCAGTCATTGGAAAACCCTTTCCGTTTCCCCCTACTGCATCAGACTGGTGCCCTTGCAAACAAAGTGCTAGTACTGAGTTTCAGATTTTGCTCTCCTTCAACCCAGCAGAAATTTTCAGTATCACTACTGGCTTCAACAGCTTTCACTCACACGGCCAGGATCAGCAGGTTTTTCTGAGGCAGTCTTTGTAAGATAAAAGCTGCTTCACACCACTGCATCAGTCGTAGCAGCAGCCATGGAATGAGATATTTTAGTGCTTCTCCCCACGCCCATCAACATAGCCAGGACTCCATGTAGGGGAGGTTCCCAGGTTGCTTCTCCTACCAGAAGTTCTCCCCGCAACCAACAGAGCCTCAGCAGTTTTCAGATCCAGAGACTCATGATGTCACTCTTAACAGCCACACTGACTTTATTGGACTATATAAACTCTGCTCTAATCACAGACTTGTCACTCTTGTTGCTTCCACCTCCATTCATTCCATTAATCTCATCCTTTCCCTTTCTCCTCCTCCTTTTGTTATACTCCATAATACCCACCTACCTTACCTCCTCTCTCATCAGGAAACTTGCCAATTATCTTCATGATCTTTCCTCCCACCCCTCACCTGTCTTTGCAGGCTGTACATTTTTCAGTCTAGATATTAAGGAAGCACGCAGCACGTTTTCAGCACTATCCCGATATAAATAGTATGTCATTGACAGCAGTATCTGACCCAAGAATTTATTCATTCCACCAAAAGAGTGGAAATCAGTCACTGCAGATAATTTAAAGGAGAAAGGTTCTAGGGGAAAAGATACCGTATTCATACTTAGCTGGCCCCAGAGCTCCCGAAGTCTGGAATACGTTCTGTATGGTTGGAGAATGCCAGTACAATCTGCTATGAAGGAAAGCACTTCCCACTGTACATAACCTGTCATTATAAATCCTAGCGCTCACAAGAAAATAACTATAGTCAAGTGTTCTCAGCCTTAAAAATTAAAGCATGTGTCCATCACATACCACTATTAATTTAAAATTGTTGGTTCCAGTAACTGAGGAGTCTGGGCTCTGAATCTCCACCTTCCTCCTCTGCATGCAGTTCACCTTTAACTCATGGACCAATCTATAAAGAAAAACATGTTGAGCTAGGCTGATATTTAATGCCAATGAAATGCTGGGTAAAAGGCACTGAAATGCTCCTTTATTTCTGCAGGTTAGGCAACTGGTGCCCCACCATGTATAACACAAGCAACATTAAGATCCAAAGACTCGTGATGTCACCAAAAACAATTTTTGGGGCCCTTGTTTGTATACACACCATCCTTGTCCCACCACTGTAATTTCCCAGTCAACTTCAACAGTGAAAGACAGGTTGCTGGCTGATACACTGTCTACAGTAGCATCCTCACTTGTACCACTGAAGCCAGGAAAGTTAAGCAAAAGAGCAATCTCATGTAGACTAGCTCCATTTAAGTGTATTTATATAACGGAAAACGCTGCAATAACTTTATAAAGTGCAGGACAGTATGTATTTAAAGATGGGAGATTTCACAATAGAACTATTCAAAACCTGATCATAAGAAAATATTTTCTTGCATCGTAATTCAGGGAAGATTTACAGAGCCATTCTGCAGGCACGTGTTGTACAAAATGTAATGGAAAACCTGTACAGAAAACAATCGGATCTCTTACAAAAATGTATACTGCCTTTTTGGTATCTATTAATGATGCTTTCCCAGCTCTGGTCCTTACTGGAACTGCAGGGTATATTACAGATTAATGACAAAGATGCATTAGCAGTCAGAATTTATAGGGTAAAAAAGAGATTCAAAATGATCTTACCTACAATAATTGGTAGAGCTGAGTAAACCTAACTGCCTCTTGCGTAAGACAAGTGATGAGTTCAACCCAGCTCTGGATGTTTTCTATTGAAAAAAGAACAAATGAAAGTGCACAGTTAAGTGCTCACACAGAATCAAAAGCAGCCCATGTTCCCTTCAACTCTGTGATATTTGGGGAACAATTTAGTACCAAGCCCAGGTATTTAAAAGGTGTTTTTTCAAAAGAGAACAAAACATTTCACACATCTAAAAAAAAAAAAAAAAAAAAAGAAAAGGTGTATGCATCAAAATATCCCAATAATCAATAGATCAGTTCCCTCCTGACTCCCAGAATAGCATTTGGCTCTTTCTAAACACAAAACTAATCAAAAGCTGTTCTGTCTACTGAATTCCACATAGTTATCAAACTTTTGCTCAATGTTGTGTGCTCATCTTGTGGTTCAAAACTCAGGAACTACTTTCACTACAAAATAACGTCTCAAGTTTGTATCTGAAAAACAATAGGCCATCTAATGCTGCCATAGAAACTTTAGCATTTCCTTTTTCATTCTAACTGTGCAACCTTAATGTTGCAATAGCCTAGCTTTTCCATTTGCCAATTTACATTTGGACTGAATACTTTCAGTGCTCATGAAAGCAAGACAGAATAGCAGACAGAGATGGACCAAAGCAAAACATACCAGGCTTTTAAAATCCATTTTGTAGCCTCAACATAGAGTGAAGTTCAGTTTTTAATCAAACAAATAATTGGGGTTGTCTTCAGACTTGGGTGCCCCATTTAGACATCTACACCAAAGGACTGATTTTCAGAGGTACCATGGACCCATACCTCCCATGAAGATTAATGGCACCTGCAAGTGCACAGTGCCTGAGAAAACTAGGCCACTGATGTAGTCAGCATTGGTGTGACTCTATAGGAAAGGAGGCATATTTGGGCCCAAAACTGTAACATTAAGTTTTCAAAACAAAATCAATTCTCTCAGCGAGATTAAACCTATTCAAGAAACAAAAAATTAAATTAAAATTTGGCTTTTTAAGATATTTAGCACGGTAAGTCAGACTTTTTTTTTTTCCCTGATCGCAGTAACAGAACACAACAGAAACATCAGACTACCTATAAGGCACTAAAATCTTGTCCTCAAGCTATAGCTGAATTAGTGTTAAGGATTAATCATAATTTATGAAGAATAACAAGAAAAAAGTTTTTTCAGCAGGTCTGAAGAACACAATGTTCTACTATAAAGAATTCCACAACAACCAGAAAAAATAATGGTTAATACACAAAAAAAAAAAAAAAAAAAGAACTCAAATGCACGGGCACAAGATTTTAGTGAATTTTATCTATAAACTGTTTGAAAACTCTGTGACAGGGTGGATTTAAGGTTTTAAGTTTAACCTTAACTGTGAATTTCCTTATCATACTTGATTTTGAGATCATTAAAATTTCTCTGTAATGCATTTTACCCTAAATTACTGATTAGGTAGATTCAACTATAACTCCATCTTAACACAGTCTCCTCACTTTTTGGGGGTGGGATGGAAGGTGGGGGCGAGAATGGACAAATGTTTTAATATTTGGCCTTGATATTTAGTATTATTGGTGATTAAACTAAAGGTGAAACTGGAGGGTTTTATGACTTGTAGCCAATTCTGGTGATATAAGTTGCAGCACAGCAAAGTTTAAAAGCAATTTCAGTGACACAACCAACTTTCTTTTGCTTTTCCTCCTCTTCTAAGAGCTTCAGTCTCTTGCACTCCATCTCCTTGTTCTGGAGGCTCTCTTTAGTGAGAGGATTGTAGTTATTATGTCCAGGGAGCAGGCGGAAATAGCGGTTCTTTTCTGGGTCATAATAAAATCCTGGCAGCTCTATAAAGGGTAAATACCAAACAAAATCAGATTGAGAGCAAACCTTTTTATTACTCTATGACCTCACCCAATTCCAAAGTAGCAGCCAAGAGACAGCCACTCTGGGGATTCCAAGTCAAAAAGGACACTGGATACTTCTGCTTCCACAGTGGCAGCTCACAAATTGGGGGAGGGATTGGTTATACTAATGACCACCTCAGCAAAAGCTAGACCATGCTTTTCCTGTCTAAACAGGAAAGGTCATCACAATGATACGGAGATGGAAACCAGAAGTAATGGAGATTGAATTCAACAAATAGAAATCGTAAAGCAAAGAACATCATGCCTCAGAACTAAAACATGTCTATTCTTCTTTAACATAAATGAGTTACAAAAGGCACATTACTGAAAGAGGCAAATTTCTCAGAACTAAGACATGGCGATTCTTCTTTAACATAAACGAGTTACAAACGGCACATTACTGACAAAAATTATTTGTACGCTGTGGCAAGAATAATGGACAACTGAACACTGCCCAAACGTAAAAGTAGCAATCCCTTTCCCCGTACACCCTTTCCTAATTACACTTCCCAAATTAAAGGCATAGATGCCTATAATCACGTTGCAATTGTGGACGGGGCTGGCCCACTCAGGGTTTACGTACACAGCAAAGAAAAACCTGCAACTGGCCCATGCCAGCCAACTTGGGCTCATGGGGCTCCAGTTATAAGGCTGTTTCACTGCTGTCTAGACTTCTGGGCTCACGTTGGAGCCCAAGCTCTGATCCTCCCATCCTGCAAGAATCTGTTGTATTGTTAGATTTGTCTTTGTTTATTTAACATAACTTTTTCAATAACAAAACTTTTAAAAGATATCTGCCACAGATGGATATGGATATTAGAGAGACAAAGTAAACTATGACAGCCTATTCAATCTTTATGCAATGTTTAGGTGCTGGTTTTTGGCTCCTGAGTACAATGGTCCCTTACCAGGCGCTGGAGAGCTATGACAGACGTTGGAAGTGGATCTGCTGTTGCTGGTGCCTGCATTCAGTGAGTTCCATAGTTCCTCTTGTTCATACCTGACAATAATATTGCATTGTTACATCTGGCTTGCAAAACCACCTGGAAAATTTACTAACTCAAACACAAGGTCTCCTCACACACCTTTCCCATGAAGATTAGTCTACTGAAAAAAGCTATTTTGCTTTGTTGAAAATGATTTTTTCCCTGAACAGAATTTTGTAAGGCTGTTAAGCACACGTGTACATACCAGATAGGTACACAGATACCAAATATGTACACAGAATGAACACACAATGTGAAAATAGTAATATGCCATCTTCAACGTGTTATATAAACATTAACATGTCACCATGATCTTAAAATCTACTTAATGTTAGCTGAAATTACATTCATTTTTTTTTTAAAAATACAACTACCCTGAGTTTTCAAATCAATTTTCGTGATTTGCTCTATCCCTGACCTCACGTTGTTATGGAAAAGACCCACAGAAATAAGAGAGGAAGACATGCATTATCCACAGTGAAACTGACATTATGGGTTAAACCTTGGTCCTCCTGATATTAATGTGACTTTTGTTTTCCCTGGGGCCAGGATTTCACCCAGTGTTTTGAAATGCACAAAACAAACAAACTGAAGAGGTGAGAGATAATTACTTCTAACAATAACAAAAAGTAAAAAAAAAAAATTTAACACAGAAGTAACCTATTTGAAGTTGACAAAGTCCACACTTTAGGTGGATTCACTTGGTTTTTTAAAGATTTGATTTAAAATTACCTTCATAGTGTTATTAATTCACCATGTTCATATTCATCCTAAGTTCTGTAATGGATCTTACAACCTGTCATTCTGAAAGCAGTAAGTCAAGCTGGTTTAGAGACAGCATGACTTAGTGTTCTGAGAACAGGATTAGGGCCAAGGAACTTCTTAGTGCTAATTTTGTCTCCACCATTGGCTTGATCTGTGGGACTGAACTGGTTATTTAAAGAACAACCACCACCACCAAAGAAAAAATCACTTCCATCTGAAACCCCTTTTTAAACTTGTTTCCCCCACATAGTGGGGCTTAGGGTGCAATCCTGCAAACATTTAAACACGTTTAACTTTCCATTTGAACAGTCACAATAAATACAGTGGTCCATGTTTGCAGATTTAACACATTAGTCAGTTTCTTCTGCTATTTGTGTGAATCTCTCTCATCAACAGGGCAAAAAAGAAAAAAATGAAATGCTGGAAAAACTATCAGAAAGACTCTAAAATGCACGTATAATATGTAAAATACTATTTAACCTTAGAAATGGGCTAGATTTCAAGATAACAGTGTCCCTATGAACTTTATCTTAGTTCCCCAGTTTGTAAAATATGGGAAATAATACCCATTTTACAGAAAACACTACCAAAACTAATTAGGAAATACCAAACCCCTCTCCTCCAATCTGCCTTCTCCCAAACTACCTTTGTAATTGCCTTAAAGTCTACAGATAAAGTATTAAGCTGTGTATGCTCGCCTTCCAGTAAAGCTACAGTGGGTGCGTCTTCTGTGGTAATTGAGATTGCAGGTTTGTCTGCGACTGCTCCACTCTTCATTTTCTTTACTTTTCCAATTGTTCCTTTTCATTCTTGTTACTAGAGAACACAGATACATACATAAACACAATTTCTGTTCCAACAGTTTGAAAGAGTTTAAAAAACAGGGTACTCTCTTAATACATCATTTGCCTTATTTTTCAAAATTTGTCTTCATCCACTCCAGTCAAAACTAAAAGGAACATGAAGTAAAGGAAGAAACTTATATTAGGATGAACACAGAAAGAAAAAACAACAGCTTGAATAATTTAAAGTGAGATTGGACTAAATACTGGAAACTGGTACACAATATAACCCTTATTTGGCCATAGGAGAGCGATACAGTGACATTATGTGTTTTCCACTAATTTCTATATATGTTTACATATGAATGCACAAGCACCTAGACTTTCTATAGACCTAATTCAAGCCTTGTGAAAACAATTGTAAATCAATGGAAATACATTTGCTAACACCAGAGCTGAATTCAGCTCTGTGGAAGAAAGTATGATAGTAACAGTCATATTCTTCCCTGCCAAACTAAAAGTAACAATAACTTAAGTGCACTACCTAAGATTATAATACCACATTTTCATTTATTTATTTGTAGTGTTCAGTCTCTTTCTGCAAGGAATTACGATAACATCGGTGTGATGTAAGGAGAAATACTTTTTTAAAAAAAATCTTATTTCCGTTTCAGTTAACTTTTGGTTGACCTATTTGTCAACGTCAGGCTTATACAAGCAAGGAAGGGTCCTGTGGCACCTTATAGACTAAAAGAAAAGTTTTGAGCATGAGTTTTCGTGAGCACAGACTCACTTCATCAGATGTGCTCACGAAAGCTCATGCTCAAAACTTTTCTGTTAGTCTATAAGGTGCCACAGGACCCTTCGTTGCTGTTACAGATCCAGACTAACACAGCTACCCCTCCGATACTAGGCTTATATAAAGTAATTTTAATTATAAATTCTGGGTACCCACATTAATTTTATTTTTGAGTATTTTAGTTTTCCTGCATAATGACAAAGACTAAAGGATAGTCTATACACATATACAGCATAGCAACAATACACATAAAACCCAGAAGTTCAAATAAGCAGTGGTGTCTCATTGTGCTAGATGATACATTAATACCTATAACAATATGGTTCGAGTCCTGCACAGATACAAAATTGTTATGTATAGCTACAAACATGTAGCAGTGGATGCATACCCACTGATTCGCAGGGCTCCAGATGTGGTCACTAGAGGATTTTATGAATAGCCATCTCTCCTTCCCCGACACCCATAAGTAAGGATACATTGTTTGCGCATTTCCTAAATACAGTAGCTTGTTAACTGGCAACGTTTATTTTTTAATGCTGCACTTAATCAACCTCTTTCTGAGCATCGTCCTTACTGATGTGTACCGCTGAGGACTAGGTCCCTGCTTAACTGAGGCTCTCCACTCTGTACAGCATCAGGGGTAAGTGCCCTGGCCCCATGCTCCCTGCACGGGGCTCCCCACTACCCTACATAAGTTAATACCCGGCCACATGCCCCCGACCGGGCCTCCCCACAGGGGTCACTGCCTGGCCACGTGCTCGTACCCCAGCAGCTGGCAGAAACCAGAGGAAGGAGGACCCGCCCGCCACAAACCCACCTCTCAGGCCTGACGTTCCAGGTCACCACACGTGAAGAGAGCCCTCCTCCTGCCCTATCCTCCCCTCCGGTGCGCTCCGCGTCCGCCCCCTCCCTGGTTTACCCAACCCCTGTTTACGTTCTAATTGGTTCTAAGTACTGTCCATCATATGACGTACTCTTTGTCCTGCCAAGAGCGCGGAGGGTCAGGCCTCAGGTGATCACTTGTGAGGCGGGGTCTTGTCATGTGATGGTCTGACGCCAGAAGAACGCCGCGGGCGGGGTTGCCTGGAGGCGGTGTCGTAGGTGGGCGGTGTTTGTGGCAGCCTGTGCCTCCTGCAGAGCCCCCAGCCGTGGGAGGGAAACGTTACAGTGTGTGCTCTCTCAGCCCCTGGGATAGCCTGATACAGAATTTGTGCCCACCCCTGTGTCTGCAAAAATGAGCTGTAGGTGGCCGTGTGTACATCAGCTCATGGGAATAAGGGGACTTCGGAGTAGGCGGGGTTCTTTCGAAAAGGAGCCCCGTCTGGACGCGCCGCGCGGCGGCAATCCGCGTCAATTTCGAAGCGCCGCTGCCGCCCGTATGCTAATGAAGCGCTGAATATGCATTTCAGCGCTTCATTAGTAAACTTCGAAATGGCCATTTGCGTGGCCATTTCGAAGTTTGGAGCATGTGTACACACGGCCGGTAGCGGCAGTGACATCTGCGGCTATCAAGTGGGTAGCTGCAAATGTGCAGGGTTCTGGATACAAAATTTAGCATCTGTACCGATAACCAAAAATAAAATGCCTTTGGGCACCTAGATAGCTTGTGGCTACAAAGCAGCTCTCCGTGGATTTTCAAAGCTGTGGTGATATCAAGGTTTCCAAGGCAGTCAGGCGTTTGAACTCAGGCTCTCTGTCACCAAAAATAATTTCTGAGAGGTGTCAGGATTAGGCTTTGGAGGTGAGCTTGATACAGGGTAATACTGATCTCCTGTAAGAATGAATTTATGGCTGTTTTGTAGGTTGCTAGATTGTTGCTCATGTGAAAGGAGAAACTCAATTAGACCAAATTCACATTTGCAGTATAGTTTATTTGCACTGAATTTTCCTGCTTGTAGATCTGAGAACCACTGCAATAAATATTTATGAACAGAATAATAGTGTAAATAGTTTATCACTTATTTATATCTTTATAAGCAGTGTTTATAGTAATATTCAGGTATTGGTGTGGTTTGCCTGTTGTATTAGGAAAGAGAGCAGCTCAAAATATACCAGAAGACATAGCAACTAAGCATATAACAACTGTAGTTGATATACAAATTATATTGCAGTGTTTCTGACAAAACCTTACTTAGCGTGTTGTGCACCTGGCGTCATGACTCTCTTGTTTATTAGCTGTTAATCTTACTGTTAAAGAACAACAGTGTGTTTCTACAGGAGCTTCTCTGAAAGATTGTTTGCAATACAGTCAAACACAAATACTGTATCACACCTAAGAAATCTGGGAGAAGCAGATCTAGGGCTCTCCTTCCAAAATGCCAAAACTAAATTTTTGCCATTCCAATAAGTTTAATTCAGAAAATTCGGATGTTGAGGAAATTAGGAAATCCATTTACAGTATCTGTTCTGTTGAATGTTTTGGCCTTGTTTTCTTGCTTAGCCTATACAGGCCTGTTAAATAAGGGGAGGTGTGCTGCTTGCCAGGGACATGTGATGAGGGAGTGCTTTTTGTGTACATGTGGTCCCTTATACACTCTCTGTGGGCCCTGCCTTTGTCCTCTGCCCCTGGCTCTTCAACTAGCCCTGCCCCTGCAGAAGGTGGCCCTGCCTCAGTATTCCCCCTCCAGCCAGCCTGGCACTGCCCCTCTTTCCCAACATACCCTGCTGCCTTACTCCTCTCCCCACTCCTACCTGCCCTGTGCTCCAGGGCCCTGGCTGCTGTGCATCCAGGACTCTCTTAGCTGCCACCAGCCCTGTGCATGTACAGGGGCTCTCCTGAGGGCATGCAGGGCAAGGGAGCAGTATTCCCTGTAAGATTTCCATCCTTGGACAGGTTGAATTTTATTCTGGGCAGGTTAAAATTTCTTATGTGCAACACCAATACTACAGTAGTGCAAGGATGTGCACTACCAGTATGAAAAAAACCCCAACCCTATATATATAGGTTTTTTTGTTCATACTGTGCATGTCAGGGATTCAGAAGTAGGGGTTGGGGCATGTGTGGGGCAAGGTATCAGGGTTTATGAAGGGCTCACGGCAGTGTGCTGGTGGGGTAGTACTGGAGGCTGGGAATGGGGTTAGGGTACAGTGTGTGTGGGGAGGGTAAGGTGACCCTGGGGCTGGGTTATCTTACGTGGCCTCTGATTTTGGATCAGGGTGGTCTTTGGAAGAATTTATTTAAAAAACTGTCTGAAGATCCAATCCTTTAAGGGTAAAGCTGAATACCCAGATTATGCACCTAAATATCTATGAAAGGATATTTTAGAGATGTAATTTTAGAAGCTTCAGCCACCCACTAATGAATTATTTAAAGCAAATTTTAAACTTAAGACCAATATCAGTTACTGTTCTGCACCTGGGCCTGTTACCAATTATTGCTTTACATTACCAACCCTGTTAATGCCAAGATCAGTGAGCAGAGACCTACCTCTTGCTCACAGCATAGCATTGCTTTTTAAAATTTTGACCATTGTCAGTTAGGTCTTAGGCCTACACCAAGCTGGTGTTATATGGACTTATGTTTCAGGCCCTCATCTTACTACATAAATAAGAGCAGGATTTGATTCAGTGGGTCAAATTCATCCCTAATTCAACCCTACTGAAGACAATGCAGTTACATCTGGAATTAATTTGACTTGGTGAGTTTAAATTACTTGCTGTCTTGCCTTCTGGGCTGCACTTTTGTTGCTGTAACAGCAGTATTGGCCTTTTTCATATTTTTCAATATTAAAGTTGCTAGTGAGATTTTTTTTTTTGCTTCAGTTCATCTGGGACAGCACAGATCTATTTATTTGAAATCCTATAAGGCAGCACTGTGTTATTCATCCTTACCCATGCGCAGAGTATGCAGCTGTCTAGGGCACCAGAAAATTTGGGGCACCACTGGTCTTAATGTCCAACCCACTGGACTCTTCTTATTCCTACTCTGTGGTTCTGCTTCCTCTGGAGAGGATTTAATAACTTCAAAGTGAAAAAGCCCACTGGACCTGTTAGCAGAACATTGAATGTGTGAAAGAGTCAATCAAGTAGTAATGATGCAATTTAACAAGCATTTGTCAACTCCAGATATATACTGTCAGCTTCTGAATTTACTGTGTTAATCTACGGATATATTTCATTAGTGTATTGCTGAAGACTGTAAAATCACATCTCTAAAAATATATCATCCCTCCACCTTGGGCTGCCATTGGGCAAAGGGGCACCAGTTTGATAGTACTTTGTAGGGCCTCATAAATTTTAAGGGCTGCCCTGGTGCTATTGCAATTGTATTATATCCTCCTGCACTAGCTTGTGAAGGCAGGAATTACCACAAAATGTCAACAGCTGCATTATAACAGCATATGTTAACAATCATGACAGTTCACTTGTTGCATACGTGTAGCATCTGAGAACTTGTACTTCCCATATGCAGGCTTCTGCCTGTCAAGTTAATGAAGCTTCTCTAGAACTGCCACAGAAAGCCTTTAAACACTGGAGCAGATCTAATTCCACCCAGTGAAGGGCAGTAGTACACTTACAAAAAACACTGAAAGAGGTGCGTTGTGCTTTTTGGAGTATACTTATAACCTGCTTTGTGCCCATATTGTAAAATTGAATATTTTTATTTTAATTTGTATTTATAGATATAAGTCCCAGATGGTACTGATGCTGTTCAGAGAAGTGGTACTAAAGGTGTTAGAAGGAGTCCTGCTCTGGATTCGGTGATATCAACTTCATCTACACTGAAGGAAGGAGGTCACCAAATACATCCAAGAGATGGCAAGTTAAATGAACTCTCACAATTAATTCTTTTACATTATATAACAGTTTGTAAAATAAGCTCTGATGTGTTCAATGGAACATTACAGTGCTACTCCGCTCTGAGAAGCGATTCCTTGAGAATTATATTGTGGGTCCTATACTAATTGGCTTGCAATATTTTCACTGTCAAATGTGTTCAATAATACAGTATATATCATGTCAACTATCCTTATTAATTCATAATTGAAACTGGACTCAGAGTCAAAGTAGGTTCTTCCCCTTGTCATTCATTGTAAGTAGTGAGTGATATTCTGTAAGTAAAACCTTGGCCTGTGCTGCCCCTTTGCACTCCTATTGTGTGTGAGCTTATTCAGGTATATCTGATTTGGGTTTAATATAAAGTTCTGCAGCATAAGGAGAGATGGAATGCAGCTCATTGGTATATTTGCCAGAGCTAGCAGGAGTAAAAAGTAGTACAATATTTATGTTAGGGTAAAACTTTCAAAAACTCAAGTCACATTTTCAAACGTAATATTGCCATTTAGAAGCCTTTTGAAAATCAATGAGACTTAGATTCATAAGTGACTTGGGCTACGTCTACACTTACCTGGAAGGTCAATGGCTGTTATGCGATTTTTGGTACACCAAGAGCATACCAAAAATTGACTTTGCAGCTGTCAACTTCTGTGCCTGTCTTCATGGCACAAATGCTCCTCCCATCGACCTTCCTTAATCCTCATGGCTCATGAGGAGTTCTCGGGTTGACGTTGACCCCAGAATGGGCCATTTTGTGCATGTGTGAAATGGCGTCCCAGAAGATCAAACCTAAGTGGTTAATCTTCGGGAGTTAGTGTAGATGTAGCCTGTGATGCTTTGAAAATGGCTTGCATTTAGTTCTGTAGGTGCCAGGATCAATGGTCATTCTTATAGCTTTTTCCATAGTCTTAGTCCAACTCCAATGAAAATTCTATCTTATACTCCCAAACCTGTCTTATTGGTTGACAGTGTCACTACTCTGGTGGAAGGAAGCTGTTGCAGAAAGTCATGAAAATTAAGGTGATCCATGGATAATTGAGTATGTCAGGATCTTTATGCAGCTGGAAAATATTTCCACTTTGCTGAGCAGTAGCACACGGCAAGGCCTTGGAATTGGTTTCCTATCTGAGCTGAAATAAGTGGCATGGAGTCTGGTTATCTTCTTAAGCAACTTGTATATTTACAGTGTATACACTAGTCTTTGAACAGTGGGGTTGCAAATGATATGTAGGCAAAAGTCTTCTGTCAGAACTCTTAGCCCCAAACCATTGCTTGGTTCCTAGGAAACACTCTGAATCAACAACTGTAGATAGAGATATGAACACAGAGTATGAACTCTATAGCACTTTGAGATGCTCTTCCCCAAAGAAACTGTATAGCATCTCTTCAAACCCTGTTCTCATAAGAAAAAAATAACTCTGTAAAATTGTGTGGAAGAATGATACCTACTAACTCCTGACATAACAATATTGAATGTTGGACCCCAGAGAGCCTTCCTTCCTGTTGGCTGGAAATTTATGTTGTTGAATCACCTGTGAGTGAGTGATTGGAGTCTGATGAAAGAGGGAGTGCAAGCTTTATGATGTATGCAGGCCACTCTTGTGACAACTGGAACTACAAATTTACCCAAATTGTGAGCTCAACTGTAAAAATTATGTAAAAGTTCATAAGGCCTTACAATGACTTCGCCTAAAGAATGTTGATGGGAAAAGGTATGAGAGGGAAACAGGCTAACTAGATCAGTCTAAACAAAAAAGACCAAGTTGATACAATTCAAAGACCATGTTGAGATTGCACTTGTTTAAAAGCAAGAAATGTGGAGCCAGAAGTTAATGAGCCGAAATTGTTATACAGGTTGAGCCTCTCTTGTCTGGCACCCTTAGGAATGGACCAGTGCCGAATGAGAAAATTTTCCAGATCATGGGATGTTGATATTATCTAACACATTACCAACACTTTTGCTGCTTTCTGGGCTCTTAGAAGACGTTTAGAGGTAAATTATCACTAAATAACAGCACAGAATACTGAGAGCCAGGACTGGTGGCTATAAACAAACTTTATGAGACCATAGAAAACTTGGCCACACCCATGATAAGTGGTTGTCTGGCTAACTAAAATCATGACCGATTACAGATGTTGCCAGGTGAGTGTTCTGGATTAGAGAGGTTCAACCTGGATTGGACCTTGGGCCTAACTGTTGAACAAAGTAATGAGGGAGTTGGACTATTCCAGCCATTACCCCCTTTTTAGGTCCTTAAGGCTATATCTACACTTGCCCCCTACTTGAAAGGGGGCATGGTAATCAGGCTGATTGGAGAATACTAATGAAGTGCTGCAATGAATATGAAGCTCCTCATTCAGCTAATTTTGCCTACGGCAACTTTGAAGTGTCAAACTTCAAAGTGCTGGCACGCTGCATAGCCGTGGGTACTTAGTAGTGCCTGCGCTACTTCAAAGTGCCCGCAGCCACATGGCATGCCAGCAGTTCAAAGTCTGACACTTCAAAGTTGCTGCAGGGAGAATTAGCCTAATGAAGTGCTGCATATTCATCGCAGTACTTCATTAGTATTCTCTGATCAGAGTGATTACCGTGCCCCATTCAAAGTAGGGGGCAAGTGTAGACATAGACTAAGAGAAATATATTTTGGGGAAAGAGCAAAAGAACAGAAGAAAAGACCAGATGGAGACTATGAGAATGAGCCTCATTATCCTGGCTGCCACCCTACATTCTCTTGGGACCCCCACTTTCTTTGATCTAGTAATGAGGGATATTCTGATCAGGCTGAGCCAGAGAAGAATCCAGATGACATCACCACCCTGCTGGCACCAGCTAAATCCTAAATACCACCTGGTATTAGCAATTTCCATCTTAGATACTAAGAAACTATCATATACGGGTTTTTTTCTCCTTGTAAGATTAGAGTTCAGCAGAAGCAAGTAAATATCCAGCCCATTTGAACTAATTTTTCTTTTCCAATAAACTGTTTTGGAAGGAGCTGGTAGGTGAATCAAACTTGGAAACTAACAAATTTCTACAAAGAATTTAAATGTTGTCCCTAATCTTAGTAAAATGTAGTCAGCAGGTCTGCAGGAGTAGATGAGAACAATTGAAACTGGATAATGATGTTATGGAAGTGAGAGACAGTTCCAATCTTCCATATTTAAAATACTGGTAGTTACATAGCTTACTGGTATAACGGTTCCATAAATCTTTTGACTTTGGACTTGATTATATGGAAATTAAGGGTAGGTAAGAGATATTAAAAATGACTTAGAGTTGGTTATCATTTTGCAGAAGAAAGTACTTTTTAATTAGGCACAGGAAATCTATACAAGTCCCCAAGAAAGAAGAATTGCTAAGATAACTGCCTATAGAATCTAAATTGCATACTGTGTGCTATGACCTTGTGGGGGATCAGGAAGGATGACAGATGGAGTATGCTGTATGAAATGGCTAAGAGCTTCCAGAGGCTACCAGACCATGGGGTATAAGCTGTATTAATTACCTGACAAGATGTAATTGATTTTTCTTCCTAGGTAACAACTGGGTGTAAATTGACTAATAGCCATGTACTGACTTTCTTTACAAAACATACCTGATTTTATAAAGGACATAGAACAAGAGAAGGGGGAAGGGAAAGTATAATGCAATTAGGTCAGCTGGTCTAGCAGCCTCACCTTTGAATACTGAATTAAGGTTTTGTTATCTCTGGTCAAAATGACATATGAGAAAAAGAGAACAAGTATTCAATGCAATATACCGTACATGTGTGTGGTTGAGGGCAAGGAGAACTTTCATATGAGGAGAAATTTAAGAAAGAATAGTACTTTATTTGGGGATAAAAATTATATTAGAATATGACAGGTATATGAAATAGCATTATGAAAGAGCAAGGAGGTTCAGCAAAACCGAGATGACAAATGGCTGTTATTGTTTATGTACTGCAGTACCCCTAGATGCTCTTTTTCAAGCAAATGACTGTTCCTGACCTGAAGAGCTAACCATTTAAAGCCCTCCTTCTGCAGTTGGAACCATGTGGGCAAACTCTTATGCTTGGCTGGAGTCTCATTGAGTGTGTCTACACAGCAAGGTTATTTCGGAATGACCGCCACGATTCTGAAATAAATTTGCGAGCATCTACACAGCAAAACTGCTACTTAAAAATAATTTCAAAATAGTGGATAGCTTAGTTCGAGTTCTGTAAACCTCATTCTATGAGGAATAGCGCCTATTCTAAGATAGATATTTCAGAATAGGGGCTGTATAGATAGGGAATAGCGGCTATTTTGAAATAGGGGGCATATCCAGTGTGCTTTAAATGTGATTCAGTGTCCAATAAGTGTGGGCACGCTGTGTCAAAATAGCTGAGTGCTATTTCAATATGAATTTTGTGTGAAGGCGCGCTGTTTCGAAATAGGCTATTCCAGAAAATCTCTTCTAGAATAGCTTATTCCGAAATAAAGCTGCTGTTAGACATAGCCATCGTGTTCATTGGCACTAGGCATTGACATAAGGATTTGTCCATGCTGCCTGAATTCAGGACCACAGTCAACCCTAAAAATGAGTAGTGCTGGCTTACACAAGTTCCCCCCCGCAATTTGAGATATTTTTTCTTTTGGTGGGAATCTGAAAACAAAACATACAAAATCCCCTCAAATTAAACAAACCAACCAAAAAAAGAAAAACCCACAAAAACTTCAGGCAAATTGTGAAATGCTGTGTTTTATGGGAGTTGCAATCTGAATAGTTCATGCTTCCATTCTGAGGAGCATGGCCCACAGAGAAGAATGAGGACACCAGGTAACTGAATTCCCAAGAGGCCTGGCCACCACAATTCCAGCAGCATGCACAAATGATGAAGTGACTTAGTATTACATTTTTCATAATTTTCTTTGGGCCGTTTTGCAACTGTGTTTAGTTCTCTCCTCTACCCCTCCAAGATTCCAAAAGAGATTTCATTATGAATTTTCAAAAATACTAATATGGATCCTTTTCGTCATGAGAGACGGTGGTTAGCAGCGGTGGTAAGGATCTATGGGCAGTGTTTGAAACTGCAGCTTCTCTCGTGGTTTGTCCGTCCAATATTGGATTTGCACAGTCAGTTGCAATAAATGCATGTCAGTCTGTTTCCGAATTCTTGAGTCTGAGAGTTTTTTCTTCTCAGACAAAGTTCTTTTGCATGATTTGAACATATGCTATCGAAGGATGATGTGTCCTGTCATAGCAATTGTCACCAGGTATTTCAATCTGATGATGTAGTTTCACAGGAGTTTAGATGTTGAATTTTTTCACGGCATTTTTGCATATATCCTTCAATCTTAGCTTTGATCTTCCTCTTGTTCTCGCCTCACATGACGGTTCACCAAAGAGGATTTCTTTGGGATGATGTTCGTCACCCATTCTTCTACCATGACAAAGTCATCTGCTGCTCAGGATCGCTATGAGGCTGTGTCAGATCTTGACCAGACATCTGCATTTGAAACTTTGTCTTGCTAGCTGATATTCACAATTCTGCGGAGGCAGCAAAGATGGAAGCTGTTCAGTTTTTTCTCCGGGTTCGAGTAGGTGGTCCATGTCTCAGATCCAGAGAGCAGGATAATCAGTAAACATGACTGGTAGAGTAGTATCTTTGTTTTCACTGTCACCTTAAGATTGTTCCATGCTCATTTCATAAGTCTGCCAAAAATAGTAGCTGCCTTCCCAAGTCTGTTTGGTTCTTTGTCCATGGATAGGTTTGTGGTGACAGTAGATCCAAGGTAACAGAATTGTTGAAGCACATCTAATGGGCTGTTATTCAGAAAGACATTAGGTCGCTGAGGTCTACCTTGAGTGAACATAACAGTTTTCTTCATGCTTATCTCAAGGGAAAACAACTTGCAGGCTCTGGGCAGAGAATCCGTCAGTGACTGTAGCACATCTTCATTATGAGCAATGAGAGTGATATCATCTGTGAAGAGGAGTTCCCTAATGATGACTTTCTTGACCTTAGTTTTGGCCTTGAGTCATGCCAGGTTGGAGAGAAAGCATGTAATCTTGTGTGGAGAAATACATCGCTGTGTGAGTTTTGAAATGTGCAATTAGTAGAACTCAGAAGAATATGCTGAAGAGGATAGGGGCAAGAATACACCCTTGTTTGGAACCGCTGTTCATTGCAAATGATTCCGATGTAGATCCATCATATTGCACTGTTGCTTTCCTGTTTTCATGAAGGGATGATATTGTCAAAAAAATCAACTTTTGAGCTCTTGGATTTTTTTGTTTTGAAAAATTCTCACCCTGAATAGAACTCAGATCCCACACATTGGTCAGGGTACCTTATGGAACAGGTTTCTGAAGATGAAGAGTAGGTATTTGAATATTCACTGGAACGCAGTCTAATGCATGAGGGTGCCATGAAAGTGAGCACGAAGTCAGGAGCAAATGGAGATAGGTGTGTGAGACTTGTTTTCTGTGTTCTGCTCCTTTAAATTTCTGACGATCTGCCTGGGCAGTTGCCATTTTATGACTTGGAATTGATGCAGCATAAAACAGCTGAGATAGACGGGTTTATCCTATGTAGACTTCACTCTTGTTCTCTTTTGGTTTTGAATTCGGTAGGAAAGATTCATTCACTCTCAGTGTATGATCTGAAAAACACAACAGACCAAGAGGAGAGAAGGAAGTCTGTAAAATGGGGAATAGATGCTTGTGTGGGAGCCAGTGAAGTCAGAGGCATGCTGATGACAGGGGCAGCATTATGAAGAATTTTCAAACTCCAGGAATTGTGCACTCTGCATAGAATTCTCAGGGAAGCTAGCAGAGTGAATACAAAACATGTGGAGATGTGGTCAGAGGATGCATATTTAGATTTACAGTTATTAAAAAAGTGCCTATCTGAGGCTCTGGGCTCCCTAACCCCTTTATTAATTATACAGTATAATGAAAACCTAGCAACCCTGAAATCATTCATCCAGGAACTCAGCCAGCCTCCCTGTAGAAACTCCTTTTATTTGCTTTCCATGATGATAAATGGGTAGAAAGGAAACGTTTTTAACCCCACCCCTGATACCTTTTGGTGCTCTATTGTCATGGGGCACTATTGATGCAATTAGTTGTATACCTCAATCCAGCAGATCACCTAAGCCCATGCATATTTTTAATATGAGTAATTCCAATTTATTTCAGTTCAGCTACTCTGGTCTCAGAATGCTATTTTAGTCTTAAATTCTTTCACGGACCAGAGCCTCAGTCCCCAAGTTTAACCATTCGTAGCTGGATAGCAATGGCATCTATGGCTATGTTACCTGGAATGAAATGTGTATGGCTATCACGCCATCAGTGCAAAAGCAGATCGCCAGTTGGAGGCCAGAAGAAATGTCTCCACCATGGTATAAAGAAGCCTTGGGATTTGCTCACTATAGGAGACAAGATGCCAAGCTAGATGGCCCATTGTTTGTTCCTCTATGGTGACTTATATTTGTGACCTTACATGGTTATTTGACTAATGGCATCTGAATATTTATTTGCATGTGTAGTCCCAGATCCCATAATTCAGAAAACTGCTCAAGTGAGTAAACATCAAGAGAAGGATTAATCTTTATTTGTGAGGAATCTAGTCTAGCAAGAAATTAAACTCCATCATCTGAAGGAGCAAGGTTTTTTTGGGTGTGGCATGGAGAAGAGTCTGCTTTGTTTGTCAGTAGGTTTTATAGTCCTCTTTTAGGAAAAGGCCTAAGGTACAAAACACACTCTTTTCGCAAGATTGTTTTCCTCTTTATGGTATTTGTCAGGTAGGGTATGTCTACACCAAGAGCTATTTTGGGATACCTTGGCATCCTGAAATAGCTACTCTGCACATTTGAAATGCACCCATTATTTTGAAATATTTTTCAAAATAATGGGCGCTCTATTTCAGCATCCTTGTTGCAGGAGGAGTAAGGGATACTTTGAAATAGTGTATTAGACCATGCCAAATGCTGAAATAGCCTATTTTGAAATGAACTCAAAATAAGATATTCAATTTGTCTGTGGCCACACTTGGCCAAAACTTTGAAATGGCCATGCTAATTGCCACATCGAAGAATACTAATGAGGTGCTGAAATGAATACTCAGTGCCTCATTCGCTCGCTGCCCGCCACGGTGCTTTGAAAGTGCCACTTTCAAACGCGCGTGGTTCGGCTACGCGGGGTCCTTTTTGAAAGGACTGCTCACATTTCAAAATCCCCTTATTCCTGTCAGCCTTTGTGTAACACAAATTGCATATCTTATTTTGGGTTTAGGGTGCTGTGTGGATGTAGCCCTAGTGGCCAGGTCTAGCCCTGCTTAGCTTTTTGAAATTAAATGAATAAGCCCAACTTCAGTTGAATCTTTAGGCTTTTGGCAACAACACCATCACACTGGGAGGGGATGACCTGGAAGATGTGGAGCAGTCACCTACTTGGGGAGTATTATGGGCAGAGACAGAGGAATAGACAAGGATGTCAATGCCAGAATAGGAAAGCAACAGCTGCATTCAAGACTCTATAAAATTCCTATTGAGTTTTATTAAATGAGTGGGCTACGATATGAGAAGCCAGTTCGTCTCTTCTGTTCTATGCTGCAGCAATTCTAAGTCACACAGAAGGAATAAGACTAAAGGGTTTGTATTTTGATAGAAATAAGCAAAGGCACAAAATGATTTGTCTCCTTGACTAGTCTGTTGGAAGACTTCTCACTTCTAGTACTAGCAAATGGAAAATTTAACAGGCAGCGACAACCACTTATAACGGCATTGTATGTTGCAGATGTGGTGCAGTGCAAGAATCCAAGCAGTAAAACCACGAGTGAAAACACCAAGGAAATTCTACAAAGTTTGGTGAAACTGAAGGAAGAACTCAGCTTGCCTGCAGACTGCTGTTCATCAGAACAGTTAACATTTTACAAGTCATTTTAATAGCCCCTTTCTGGTTTAAAACCCTGCGAGCAGGTGACACAAGTTGTTTACTTCAAGACCGTCAGCTTATATTTGATGAAGGGTAAAGACTGATGAAATCACTTCTAAGTGCACTGGAGGGCCTTTGAAAATCTTGGCCTCTGAGTCTTGACAAGTCAAAACTTGAAGCAGCTGGCCCAGACCTTGAACAAGATTTCAAAAAGAAAAGAGGAAAACATTCCGTAAGGAAGACAGGACCACTGCATGAGACCAGAAAACCCAAGAAAGTGAGTTCAGAGATGATGTTTTTCACATTGCTCAAGAGGTGCTTATGTGCAAAATCACAAGAAGACCTGGAACAGCTGGAAAAACAAATCAACAAGCTGTCTTCACTTATTTGGAGCCTGACAACAAATAAGGCCACGTATAGCTTCTCAAAAATTTGAACTTTCAAAATGCTGTTTGATAGATTTAATGGAAGATGATTCTGTGTGAAGAAAATCCCCCTTTTAAACAACCTGAGAGAGTGACTATTTAGAAAAATGATTTCAATTAAGTTGTTAAACACGACTTAGGGCACATTTATACTTACATGAAGATCGACACTCTGGAGATCGATCAGTTTGGGGTTCCATTTAGCGGGTCTAGTATGGATCCAATAAATTGAATGTTGAAGGTGCTCTCATCAACTCCGGTATTTCTTACAGACATGAGGAGTAAGGGAAGTCCATGGGAAAATTTCTCCTATTGACCTCCCACATTGGGGCTGTGCCCAAAATTCGAATTAAGGGACGTCAGCTCTAGCTATGCAATTCTTGTAGTTGGATCTGCGATTCTTAAGTGGAATTTCTTTTGTTAGGGTAGACCTGACCTTACTAAAAATTACTGCAGAATATTTTCCCACAGGTCTGCATTGCTGTAAGGATTTTCATCTTTGTTCTGATTTTGGTTTCCAAAGAGGAGTGATTCTTTAACAAGTTAGCCCTGATTGTTTTATTTTTTTTAAAAAAGCCTCCCGTTAACCTTAGGTGCATAACGTTATTGACAGCATCACCAAGGCCAATATGAATAAGATCTTGCAAGAAACATAAATTATGTTAACTTATTTATGGTGCTATCTTTCTATTAGTAAATATAGTGTGATTTCTTTAGTGATAATAAATAAGCTTTAAAATTTCCAATAGCATTCTTTTTACATTTTCATCTCCAGGGTAACGTTTCTGGAAAGGGGGCAGAAATGGCCTCTGTTCGGCTATCCTACAGTGGCTCAAGAGCCTGAGTACCAATCTCAGAGGAGATTATTAAGAGGCAGGGCACAGAATTCAAAAGCTGTTAGGTGTAGACTTATATTTCGCCAACCAATTATTAAGTGTAAACTCCTCAAGAACTATAACAGCCTTAATGTGGAGTCACAGATAGGTGTGTGTGTTTGTGTTTTGATTTTGTGTACACTGGTCCATCTTGCCACTCAGGTGGGTTTGCCTATGTGCTAGGTAGATGGTCCCTTGCCCAAAGGTCATAACAGTATTCAAGTTATGCACAGTATCAAAGGGCTTTTTATTTTCTCTCCTGCCATCTCTTTCTGCTTCCATTTTCAAATTCAGCTGTTAAGAGGAATTTAGTTGCACATCTTCACTTGTTATTGCTTCTCTTGCAGAGCAAGCCCATAAATATTACTCTGTAACATGGGCTACAGTATTATAAGTGAGAGGATGAAATGCTTGTAAATTGCTTCATTAAAGTCTAAACATATTTGTATAACTATCACTACAGCTATTTATTACTGATACCTATTTTAACAATACTACTACACACGTGAGACAGACTGGCTCCAGCTATGTATTTATTAGCATATGGTTGAGACCGAGCCATCATGGCATGAGCTGGCCCCTGGTCTGCCAGTGTTATGGCCACAGTTTCAGGTTTTGCCCCAGGCTCCCAGAAACCTCTGTGTAGCTGTGCTTTCAGGAACCCAGCTATTGGCACTTTAACTGAGACTTCCTATGACTTCCATGATGTGTATGTGTATTGTGGGAAGAATACATCTGAAATATCGCTCTTGTCATTTGGAGTATCATTAATTGAAAAATGTTCAGACAATGGTAAGGAGACAAGTATGTTGGAGGGTCATTGTTTTGAACACTGTCGCTACTCGCCTACAGCTAAAAGACAAACTTTTCAGTGCGTGCAATTGTGGGTGCAGTTGTAAACTAGCTAACATGATCTGTAGTTCTGAAAGAGCAGGCTAGTTTTTTTGTTCCGTAAAATCATGTGGAATCCCTTGCAGATGAGACTAATCAGATAACTGTTTTCCAGGTAAAAGGGAGGTATATGCCTCATGGCTAATTGTCCTATGTCCTGCAGCCGCAGCTAACATCCCTATAGTTTAGTTTGCAGCTATCTTTCTCATTGAAGGCAAATTAAGTTAGTTTTGTAACCAGATTTCTTCACTTAAGATCTCATATTGTCTATGCAAAATTTGAAGCTCTACAGCAAATGAGTTGCCCAAAGGTATTTTTAAAATCCAAAATCCACTAAGTTAGAGAATGTATATTTTTAACTCAAATTATGTTTGAGTTTTTTTGCTTTTGTGTTTTGAATGGTAATGCTACTCACTATCACCAGTGTTCTCTCTAAGATTTTCTATCTGTTTTTAGCATGAATTTTGTTACATGCACCAAGGCATGTACAGATGTACGTCACCAGTAGAAATACATTCTTTTTGCTGCGAGTGCTCCGCTGAACAGTTGGGCAGCATTCAAATCTCTCCTGGGTGACTGCCCCAGCACTCAGCTTACAGGGAACACTGCCCACCACTGATGTAGATGTTTCTGCTTGAGTCAGAGCCCAGGTTCTGAAACTCACTCTAGGGTTTTGGGGTGTTTTTGGCAGGGTAGTACATATCCAGTGTTAACTTTCAATGCAAGTTCAGCTCCTGGCCTCAGAGGAGGCAATATCATAGAATCATAGAATACTAGGACTGGAAGGGACCTCGAGAGGCCATCGAGTCCAGACCCCTGCCCCATCTGAACACCTTCTGTGTAAAATCAAGAGCAAAGAATGGACATTAAGAGAGTCTCTAACATTTCTCCCTTCTTGGCATAAAAGATGCTATCAGTAGGGTTTGTTTTTCATTTCTTATATTTTGTTAATTTTGCTACTACTTGTTCTAGGTTGATTTGTTTCAGGAGACTGGCCTGGCATGGTGTACGCAAATCCTATGCTGACCAGATCCTTAAATGGCCCCCTCAACAATTGAACTGGCAGCCCTGGGTTTAGCAGGCCAGTGGTCAAACCACTGAACTCTCCCTCCCCACCAGTAAACTTGTCATCATACTTATAATTGTGCAAAGAGGATAAATTTAAAAAAAAATAGATGAACCTAAAGTAAGCAGATCTTTTTTTATTCATACATATGTGTATTGGATGAAATCAAACGTCAGTGTCAAACTGTGGGGCGGCCACAATTCAATCATTTTCTGGAGATATATGATTTCTTAATTTAGTGTTTCTTATTAAAATTAAAATTCCAGAGCCAGGCACTGCCAGCTCCCCACTTCATCCCAATTCCCCTCCTCTCCTCCAGAGCTAGGTAGCAGGGTCAGTCCTAACTAATTGGCAGCCCTGGGCAAATGGGGGCTGCTGGGTGTTGGGAGGCAGTGGGTGCTCCCTCCCAGCTGCTGTGCCCTCCTCTCAGGCCCTGCTGCCCCCCGGCCACCTGCAGCATGTCCTGGCCGCAAAGTCACCCAGCTGCAGCCCTGCCCCTCCAACCTATCCCCATGTGGCAAACGCCCACTGGCTCTGGCCCTGCATGGGCCGGTCCATTTTGGTGGCCCCTTGAAATCGGCAGCCCTGGGCAACTGTCCAGCTCACCTGCCCGTTGGACTGGCTCTGCCAGGCAGCCCCAGCCCTCCCCGCCGCCCACTTTAACCTAATTCCCGCCCCTGCTGTAATCCAATGCCGGCGACTCACCAGAGACACTGCTGACACTGCCACCTGCGTTGCTGCCACGTGCTTCTCCCTCCAAGCACTAGGGAGGGACACGTGTGAGAGCAGCACAGCGCACTCTCATGGCTTCGAGCATTTTATTTCTCAAAGAGCTGCACAGCGTGCATACCCCCCAGACTTCTCTCACGTACGCTTAAGGGTACGCATACCACGCATTGAGAAACCCCGCTTTACATCTCATGAAGTGGGTCTTTGCGCACGAAAGCTTATGCTCCAAAATATCTGTTAGTCTATAAGGTGCCGCAGGACTTCTTATTCCTGAAGATACAGACTAACACGACTACCTCTCTGATGCTTTACGCTTTATTTGGTACATGTTTTTGCTACCTACTAGGGTATGCTATAAACATATATATATGTGTATGTTTATAACATACCCTACTAGGTAGCAAATTATATAGCTTATTATGGTCACATTCTTAGTAATTGTACATGTTCTGTATTATAATGCTTATTTAGTTTATAATTAACATTTTGCTCATTTATGTTGAGCTGCATTAGGATGGTAATTGGAATTTAATTAAACACACAAAATAGCTTATAAAATTTATTTTTATTAAACAGAACAAGTCCTTAATACAGTACGGCTACGTCTACACTGAAACAAAACTTCAAAATGGCCATGCAAATAGCCATTTTGAAGATTACTAATGAGGCATTGAAATGCATATTCAGCGCCTCATTAGCATGCCGCTGGCCGCGGATCTTTGAAATTGCTGTGTTTCACTGCTGCGCGGATCGTCTAAACGGGGGTCCTTTTCGAAAGGACCCCAGCAACTTCAAAATCCCTTCAAAATTTGCTGATAGGAATAAAGGGATTTCAAAGTTGGCGGGGTCCTTTCAAAAAGGACCCCTGTCTGGACGATCCACGTGGCAGCGAAACGCAGCAATTTTGAAGAGCCGCAGATGGTGGCATGCTAATGAGGCCCAGAATATGAATTTCAGCTCCTCATTAGAAATCTTTGAAATGGCCACTTGCATGGCCATCTAGAAGTTTTGTTTCAGTGTAGACACAGCCTACATAACATATTGTGACATATTTATAAAGTTTGACCTCACAAATCAGATGCTTTTTCCTCTGATTCTTTCTTTATATAGGAAAGCAGCCTTAACTCGTTTTTTGGTAGAAGCTCATGGATTCAGCGCATCTAATGTAAATATTTTTAGAGATTATAATTTTAGGTGTTGCTATATTTTGTGTCAAACTTGTTTAAATGAAATCTGTGCTATTTAAAACCTTATTATAATTTAAATAAAAAAATTAAATTTAAATAAAATTAAAAATTTTTATCCACCTCTTGTCACCCCAAGTTTTATCCAATCCACCCTGCTCCCAGCTGGAGTGTAGATGTACCCAAAGAGGCCACAGGCCACAGACTAAAGCTCTTTCTGTTTCTACTTGAAGAGTGGGAAAAACTAATAGTGATGTTAATGTATAATTGGTCCTAAATAGTAGCCTCAAGGTTACGAACCTGACTTCACAGATGAAATGACATTCTGTGTATCTGTGAAAATAGGACAAGAGGCAATGGACTTAAATTGAAGCAAGGAAGGACATTAGGAAAAATTTCCTGTCAGGGTGGTTAATTACTGGAATAAATTGCCTAGCGTGGTCATAGAATCTCCATCATTGGAGATATTTAAGAACAGTTTAGATTAATATCAAAAGGGATGATATAGATGGTGCTTTGTTCTGTGTAAGGGCAGGGAACTGGACTTGATGACCTCTTGAGGTCCCTTTCAGTTCTAGTATTCTATGATTTAATTGCAATATATGTTACATAAAAAAGAAAGTTAAAACATTTAGGTTGCAAGTCAAGCACTCAGAATTTAGGAAATGCCAGAGTTAAGGTTACCATTGCAGTATTAATTCAGCCTCCTCGTGCATATGTTTTGATAATCTTTTATTACATGCTCATGTATTATGAAACGTTTCATAAAATGCTAGATGGTATTTTCCCCTCTTTCATGCTGCCTGGACACTCGTGGGGTGAAACCTGAGAGTGTGGGTCCTTGGCACCACAGTGATCCTTTGCTGTTGGGAACAGATTGTCCCGCTCATCTCTGTAAACCCTGGAACTATGTCCACTACTGATGCACTCTTCGTAGGAGTTAGCTGCCAGATTCCACCAAGTCTCTACTCCTTATGTGCAGACTGAGGGTTTTTTCCCCAAAGGGTTGTAACTTAGCCAATGTAGGTGTTTGTGAGCAGGAATATTAAAAGTATTACCTCTAGGCCCAAGGCTAACCCTGGTAAATTTCAAATCCTATGTCCAAAGCATGAAGGGCTTGGAGAGTCTCAACCAAATGGTTGTAAAATTTATTTTAATAAGGGGGAACCAGTCCATTTTTCTTTATATTGTTCTTGGAAATGGCTGAATCATTTCTAATGAAGCTTGAAAAACAACCAACCAAACCAAACCAAACCAAACCAAACAAAAAAAAAAAACACCTCACAACCTCCAGCAGATATCTTGCATAGGAAATGAACTGTAGTCAGAATGGCTTAAGCTTCGCAAAGCTCTAAGCAAAAGAAAATAGGGTTTTATAGGTGTCAGTGGTTCTTAACTATTGGCAGCTCTCTCTCTGACACCTATAATCCCTGTGAATATGTGCTTCTATCTTACGCATGTGTAAAACCGTACAGATGTTGGAATCGCTGCTCCATTGTCTTTCCTGAGCTAGAGTTTGTCAGCTCCAGTTTACACAATGAGTTAGAGGAAGAGAAGAATACTGCAGCTAATTGAAATTGCAGCGGGAAATTTAGTCAGTCAACACTTTTGTGTGGAGCCTCATATGGAAGATGGTACAGTGTCCCCTTAACACTAACTTCTTACTCTGTGGGGGAAAGTACTATCCACAACAGTTCTTCACAACGTGCCAATGATGAGAAGTGAATCTAGTTAGGTGGCCTGGCAGATACCTGTTGTAACATATACCACCAGCATATCACAGCAGACTCATGAGGATGGTGTAATATCAGAAGCTGCACCAGCTCATGGGGTGCTTGCTGTCTCTGGGAAAAATAAACTTCCATTTCCATTGCTCAAAATGCATTTCAAGAACCGCTAGGGGGAGATAAAACATTGGATTACTCTGCTGAGTGTGGTTCAAAGGCTGTTTGACATGTTGCAGTTGTCTCTTCACTTTCCTAACTTTGGGATGAGGAAGTTAAAACCAAAATTATAATGGTGATGATATTAGGTAAAGTGGAACAGCAAAAAGAGAGGAAATAAAATGGGGGTGACTTTGGTTTTAGAGATTCTGTGGACATAAATATTAGCTGTGTACAATCCATGTCAACTTCTAACTCCACTGCATCAATATATGGTTTGTATATCCAGAGAAGCTAGCAGATAAATTAACTGATTCATATACAAAATGACAGAGAAAAACTTAATGCATGCAAGTTCTGCCTTTGTCTAGTCAGTTTGTTTTTTCAGTATGTTTTCATTAAGCTCACTTTTTCAAGGAGAAATACCATATATGGGCCAAATTCTGTGCTCAGGTGCACTGATCTAAATCTGCAGTAATTGTTCAGAAATCAGTAATTCCTACCTCTCAGTGCTCTCTGTGGGGGCAAATTTTGTCTAAATATGTGGGTATCCATCTTGAAATAGAAAACTCTACTGCTACACAGTATGGGGGTTTTAAAACCCACGTGCATATGTACTTTGTAAATACACGTAGCTCTGTTGGTTTCAATACAATTTAAGGTTTGATCCTGGGAGGTACTGAGCACCCAAATCTTCCACTGAACACAGGAACTCAGCACCTTGCAGGACACAGTCCTTTCTGTAGATTTACTTGGTATCAGAATCTGGCCTGCAAAGCTTTTGTTCTTTTAATTTTTATAGCTTAAATTTTCAATTGAGGGGGCCTAAAGCTAGCTATCTAAATCTATTTTTGGGCACTTAAGAAATGTCCTATTGAGGCAGCAATATTTACATGCTTCAGTAAATATTAGAAGCCAAACTTTAGGCTTCTAACTTTGAAAATGCCTTTTGATTTTCAGCTCTGAGATTCCCAATCTTTGTAAACTCTCATACTGCTAGAGATAATACTCAGTGTTATTGCAAAGTTATCACAATCGTGTATATAAAGTGGTCTGGTAATATGCAATGCTCCCTCTCATCTTTTCTAGCCATGTACGGAATACATTTGTATGTGTACTGGCGCATGTGCAAATATGCACACCTAGTAAGAACAAAACACCTAGCTATGGACACTCTGCTAATCATCTGGTCGGCGTTTGGATCTCTTCTGAGTGGCGGTACAAGCCCACAGCCTACAGGGAACACTGGCAATATGTAATTCTTTACTGATATTAATCAGCTGTCTTTTTAAAGGTAAAAAAATAGAAATGGATCTGAACGAAACCACTAATCTGAACACCTCAAATCTTTCAGACAAAAATTAGGATCCAGGTGTGATCCTTGGGATTCCTATCTCTGTAATGGACTGACGCAAAATCCTGATCTAAATGCTCGCAACATTTGGGTCTTCATGTAGATCCAGACTTTGTCATTTGCATCCATCCCCAGGATAAATACTTTATCCCTGTGTATTTTAACCATGTGTCCAGAAATACATTTAGCCAAAGAGTTAACAAACATTTTAAAAAGCAAGAATTTAAAGATGAAACAAATCTGTGCATTAGAAGGCTTGTCTGGGGGATGGAGGCTCCATGGAGTCTGGATACCAAAACTGTGCTCCCTACCCTGCAAAAATGTTCCCCCACAGTTTGTGCCAAGAATAGTGGTTATCAGACTTGCTCACTTGCTTGGCTCTATTCATTTGGGATGCACTGTGCATGATTTGAGAAGCTGGGGGAGCACTGTGGAGCCTGACAGATGCCCATAGTCTTCCATGGGTCCTGTTGTGTCTGTGGTGAGTGGCCATCTTACATCAATCAAACAATACATCGACTTATGCTTGCTTTTCAATGTCTCCTACAATCATGGACTCTTGATCTGAAGGGCCCTGTCTAATTTTAGTGCAGCAGTGGATTTTTTTTAATTATTAAAATCATAACCCAGTTTCAGGAATGGAGTGGAAGAACTAAGCCTGGTCCCGCATGCTCTATCCAGGTGTTCCACTGTCTTGGCATACAGCCACCTTCTGATCGGTTCTCCAGTCCTGTCTCACCTCACCCCTGCCTGCTACCCTAGGCTAACACCACTCTTTTCATTTAAGTCCCAATCCAGCAAGGCATTTGAGCACATACCTAACTTTAAGCATTGAATAGTTATGCTGACTATCCATAGGGATGTGCATAAATATATCCTCTGAATTGAGGCCTTATACCATGATCCCCTATTTTTGAAAACAATATAGTTCCTGTGTTTCTCTCCCATGCCTTAGAAACATCTATAAATAAAATAAAAACCTTAGGAAAGTCATCTAAAAATATGGTGGTTTCCCCATTGGGCCACTAATCTGTCACACTTCTGCTTTTCACCACCTTGCAGAGCATGAAAACCACATTTTGCTGCTTGTGCAGACATGCAGGTCAAAGTTCATTTACATGTGCAAAGAAAAATTAGCATTAGGATTCTATACAATAACCATCTATCACACTAGCATTCTGAATACTGAGCTAGCTGAGGCAAGCCAGGTGTGGGTGTCCCCCGGACTGTAGTTCAGAATACTTCCAGCATCCACTGGAATATAAGATGGCTACATTTGAATCTGGAATACTAGTGAAATTCTCATGCCCTATAAAAGAAGGGAATGAGTGACTGAGGGAAACAGCTGCATGGCTCTGGCTTGGCGATTGGCATACTGACTCTTGGTGTGTAACCTCAGTGCTCCAGAAGTTGGAATCCATTTCAGGAGGTGGGCATTTATTTACTCTGGGAAAAGCACTAGCTGTTGAATTATTCCAAGTGTATAAATAGAGTTAGAGAGTCTTCTGCTTGTCTGACCCTAGTGCAGACTTAATTAGCAAGTACCTTTCACCTGCAGCAAATGTAAATGCAGTAATTCCTGGGCTGTATTTTGATTTTTATTATCCTTCCCCTTCTCAAAATAGACTTGACCAATGCATCTGTTTGGGAGAGCAACCAGGAGTGATCATGGCTGCCTGAAGGGATTAATATTACACACGGGGGGAAAAGTCTATTAATAAAAAGTATTCAAGAAGACTGACCTGAAGTTTAGGAATCGGTGGGAAGCTAGTATTGGAGGGGTAGCCATGTTAGTCTGGATCTGTAACAGCAACAAAGGGTCCTGTGGCACCTTATAGACTAACAGAAAAGTTTTGAGCATGAGCTTTCATGAGCACAGACTCACTTCATCAGATGCTGGTCTTGGAAATCTGCAGGGCCAGGTATAAATAAGCCAGAGCAAGGGTGGGGATAACAAGGTTAGCTCAGTCAGCAGGGGTAAGGCTTACTACCAGCAGTTGATCTGGAGGTGTGAACACCAAGGGAGGGGAAGCTGCTTTTGTATTTAGCCAGCCGTTCACAGTCTTTGTTTAAGCCTGAGCTGAGGGCGTTGAATTTGCAGATGAATTGTAGCTCAGAAATTTCTCTTTGGAGTCTGGTCCTGAAATTTGTTTGCTGTAGGATAGCTGCTTTTAAGTCTGCTACTGTGTGGCCTGGGAGATTGAAGTGCTCTCCTACGGGTTTTTGTATATTGCCATTTCTGATATCTGATTTGTGTGCGTTTATTCTTTTACGTACAGACTGTCCAGTTTGTCTGATGCATATAGAAGAGGGGCATTGCTGGCACATGATGGCATAAAGTATATTGGTAGATGTGCAGCTGAATGAACCCACGATGGTGTGGCTGATCTGGTTAGGTCCTGTAATGGTGTTGCTGGTGTAGATATGTGGGCAGAGCTGGCAACGAGGTTTGTTGCATGGATGGGTCCCTGAGTTAGAGTGACTGTGGTGCGGTGTATAGTTGCTGGTTAGGATTTGCTTCAGGTTGGCAGCTTGTCTGTGGGCAAGGACTGGTCTGTCTCCCAAGGCCTGTGAAAGTGGGGGATCATTGTCCAGGATGGGTTGTAAATCCCTGATGATGCGCTGTAGAGGTTTTAGCTGAGGACTGTAGGTGATGGCTAGTGGTGTTCTGTTGGTTTCTCTCTTGGGCTTGTCCTGTAATAAGAGGATTCATGGCACACGTCTGGCTCTGTTGATTTGTTTTTTCACTTCCGCAGGTGGGTATTGCAGTTTCAAGAATACTTGGTAGAGATCCTGTAGGTGTTTGTCTCTGTCGGAGGGGTTGGAGCAAATGCAGTTATATCTTAGTGCTTGGCTGTAGACAATGGATCGTGTGGTGTGTCTGGGATGGAAGCTGGAGGCATAAAGGTAGGCGTAGTGGTCAGTGGGTTTACGGTACAGGGTAGTATTGATGTGGCCATTGTGTATTAGCACCGTGGTGTCCAGGAAGTGGATCTCCTGTATGGACTGTTCCAGGCTGAGGTTGATGTCGAGGTGAAAGTTGTTGAAGTCCCGGTGGAATTCGTCCAGGGTCTCCTTCCCATGGGTCCAGATGATGAAGATGTCATTAATGTAGCGTAAGTAGAGACAGGGTGTTCGTGGACGAGAGCTAAGGAAGCGCTGTTCCAGATCAGCCATGAAAATATTGGCATATTGAGGGGCCATGCGGGTACCCATAGCTGTGCTGCTGATTTGAAGGTATATATCATCGCCAAATCTGAAATAGTTGTGCGTGAGGATAAAGTTACAGAGCTCAGCCATCAGAAGTGCTGTAGCATCATCAGGAATACTGTTCCGGAGAGCATTTATTCCATCTTTGTGTGGGATGTTGGTATAGAGAGCTTCTATATCCATGGTGGCTAGGATAGTGTTTTCCGGTAGGTCATCAATGTATTGCAGTTTTCTCAGGAAGTCAGTGGTGTCTTGGTGGTAGCTGGGAGTGCTGGTGGCATAGGGTCTGAGGAGAGAGTCCACATAACCAGACAGTCCTTCAGTGAAAGTGCCAATGCCCGAGATGATGGGACATCCAGGATTTCCAGGTTTGTGGATCTTGGGTAGTAGGTAGAATAGCCCTGGACAGGGCTCTAGAGGTGTGTTGGTATAAATCTGTTCTTGTGCTTGTGTAGGGAGTGTTCTGAGCAGATGGTGTAGTTTCTTAGTGTATTCCTCGGTGGGATCTGAGGAAAGTAGCCTGTAAAATCTGGTATTGGAGAGTTGTCTGGAAGCCTCCTTCTGGTAGTCAGACATGTTCATGATGACAGTAGCTTCTCCTTTATCTGCCTCTTTGATTATAATGTCAGGGTTGTTTCTGAGGCTGTGGATGGCATTGTGTTCTTCATGACTGAGGTTGTGAGGCAAATGATGCTGTCTCTCCACAATTTCTGCCTGTGTGCGTCGGCGGAAGCATTCTATATATAGGTCCAGACTGTTATTTCTATCCTCAGGAGGAATCCACGTGGAGTTATTCTTCTTGTGCTGCTGGGAGGGAGTCTGTGTAATGGTGTGCTGGTCAGTGTTGTGTTGAAAGTATTCTTTGAGTCTGAGACAGCGAAAGTAGGCTTCCAGATCACCGCAGAACTGTATTATGTTTGTGTGGGTGGTGGGGCAAAAAGAGAGTCCCTGAGAAAGAGCAGACTCTTCTGCTGAGCTGTGTGTGTAGCTGGACAGATTGACGATATTGCTGGCTGAGTTAGTGGTACCGCTGCTGTGGCTCTGTGTGGCAAGCAGGAGTTTAGACAGCTTGCAGTCCTTTTTCCTCTGTAGAGTAGTGAAGTGTCTAATGTAAATCTCCTGTCTTATTTTAGTGAAGTTCAGCGGTGTGGAAGTTTGTGTTGAAGGATGGATTTTTATGAAAGACTCCAGATTTGAGAGCTCTTTTTTGATGTTCTCCTGTTTGTTGTACAGGATGCTGATTAGGTGGTTCCTCAGTTTCTTCGAGAGTGTATGGCATAATCTCTCACTGTAGTCTGTGCAGTATGTAGATTGCAAAGTATTTTTCACCTTTAGTCCATTTGGTATGATGTCTGGTTCATTTGCATTTGGAGAGAGAGATGATGTCTGTCTGAGTTTGTGCAAGCTTCCTTGTGAGAAGCGGGAAGCTAGTGCAGGCCCAGTGGGAGAAGTAAAGCATACAGCTCGATTTTGTTTGTCACTGGCTAAATGTTTGAGGAGTGGGCAAGATGCAGCTGTGCACATAGAATTCCCAGAAGCTTGGCACATGTTGCAGCTGCAGCATTGGGATCCAAGTGTTGGTATTTTGCAGAGAGATGTCAGAGTCCCTCAGGAGGGGTAAATCTGCCTCCGGAGAACCATGTGGTAAGACGTACTATTTTTGTAGTGCTCCAGCTTTGCACAAAAGCAATCGCGGTATTGTGTTCGTTTTACTTACATCTAAATTGTTCCAGTAGCTTTGAGTCCCAGTGCCTAAATGCTATTGTCATCCACCAGATGGGAGAAAAGGATGTTTAGTGCATTGGTAGGACATTCCTGTGCCCTTCTCTGACCCTCTTATACCGTTTATAATGATTACAAAAGTGGGGGGTTAGTACTTGACCAATCCCTGGCCCCACCCTTCTAAATGGCATCCTTCTGCCCCCTATCCCGCCAAGCCCTCAATTTTTGACAGCTCTAAGCCTACAGCCTGTATGTTCGGAGGTATAATCAGAATAGTTTGTGGTGTTTTTTCCTGGTTTTGAAGACGACTGCTGCACCCTTTCAAATATAGTGGTTGAAATGCCCCTGTGCTAGCACTGTCCTTCAGCAACATGGGAAAGGGTGAAAGCAGGCAGGGAAAGGATGGAAAGGGTGTACTTTTTGCGTGCAGCAGTGTTGGGATGATGGAGATTGTGTGTCTTAAGTGAAGAAGGTGTGCTTGGACTGGTACTTTATCCTGAAATACTGGGAGGTAGTAATTCCTTTCTGTCTTGCTTTAGTGAACCCTTTGGGATTTGGGTTACACACTCGGTATTGATACTAGTGATACTTATGATGCACTAGATGGAAGAATATATGATTCTTGGTCATACCAACAAATATCTTGATTGGAGCCTGCCTCGCCTCATTGATCCTAGCTACAGTATGTGGTATCACGACTATATGCACCCGATTCTCCTCTCACTGATGCTGATGTAAATCAGGAGCATTCCACAGAAGTCAATAGCAGCATGAGAGGAGGATCAGGCCCTATATGTATGCGTAGTAGGTCCCTTGTCTGGCAGCTTTTATATGGAGTCACACAATGATGCTACAATAGAGTTGTGCACATAACCTCACAAGCAGCATGGCTAGTAGCAGAATAGTACCGTGCCCTGCGGCAGGCAGTGTCCCATCCTCTACCTTCTGCACTCAGAATTTCATAATAATCTTGGACAGATATTTTCTAGCTCTCTTCTGTTGAGGTGACATGGTATAACGAAGTGAGGCAGTGACCAGTAGCTGGAATACCTGAGTTCCTATACTGTTTTGACACTAAAGGCCTGTCCTCATTCGGGAAATTTATGCAAAGTATCCACAGGAACAAGCCCCTAAGGTAGACACACTCTGTAGGTATAAATCAGGCCTGTCACTACTCTCACTTAAAGTGGTATAATTTACACCTGGCCTACACTTTAAACTTTGGTTGACGTAGCTGTATTGTTGCATACCATGGCTATGCCAACCTCACCCCTGCTGTAGCTGCAGGCTAAGTCTATCAACCTGGCTACCATTGCTCAGGGAGGTAGAGTTCATGTACAAAAGCTCTCCAATTGGTGTGGGCTGCTGTTATGTTATGGGCTTATGCTGACATAGCTGTGGAGGCACAGCTATGCTGCTGTAGTCCATGTGTCATGTATATGTGGCCTTATTCTGGTAAATTACAAGGATGAACCCTGTTTTGCACCAGTCCATCTTGTCGGTATTAGGGATATGCAGTGGGATAACACCACTGCAAAAATCCTTGATGCTAGACAGGCTCAAACTTGGGGTGTGGTTAAACTTAAACTGCGACAGATGGTTGAACAGTAGAAGAAGTATTTTGTGAGAATGGTTGGAAGTTTATTCAGTTTTGCAGGATTTGAGATGAAACTCTTCCCCCTCCCCAAAGTGTCCCAGAAGAACTTGTTATGGGGAAATGTGGAAAAAAAGTGTTTTAATTCCGCTTCCTCACTTATGACTAATAAAATGCGGTGCAGACATGAATAATGCTCAGATGTCCTGCACTCCGAACTTTTTAATTTTTCATTTGTTTTTGACAAAAAAAAATCATGGGGGACTGGACAGTTCTCTGTAAAAATTTAGACTAGCTCCACCATAAAGAGAGATTAGTAATATTTTAGGCCTATATATACTACAGAAATAAATATGTTGGACCACATTAAAATAGAACTTTTCCCTTTGCTTGTGTTAACAGAAAAAAGATGGGGCAGACTGGAAAAAAAATAGCAGTGGTGCTTTCTCAAGCTCTTTCCACAACCCAAAGCTTCAACTGCCATCACATCCACCCACTCATGATACCAAATGAAATATCAGTCTGAGCAGACCGAGCATGTCTTCATAACATATTCATCATCACTCTCCTTTCTTACACGCTTTGATCAGCAGTGACATACCTAGTGAGGTTGATGCTTATTTCAGAGTGAACACCTCATTGAGATGAAAGGGTCTGTTTTCACTTCGCAGAGGTATTTTTTTAAGTTGCTTACACATTCACACCATGCGTACGCCGGAGGGATTATAGCTGCCTAACCATGGTACCATACCTATACCAGCATAACCCTGTAGCATAGATACAGACTGCAGTAACATAAGGTATTTTACTTGTGTGGTAGGAAATCCACCTTGAGCAGTGGTGGGCTTATGAACACATTCTTACATTTACCTAGCTGCATTTACCATGGGGGTTAGGTTGGCATAGCTGCGGCACTCAGAGGTGTTTTGGTTTTCCACTTCTGGAAAAGCCATAACTATGTTGACCTAAATTTTAAGTATCTGCCAGGTCTCAGAACTTCTCTTCACAAACATAAGGGCTAGGGAACTTATTTTAAAAATGTAATACTAGTAACACCCACCCATAAGTAGAGTTTTTCTGCTGTAGATCTCACAGTGTTCCACAGAGGTGGTCAATATATTTCCCAGACTCCTATGACTGTGGGGGTGTTAAGTGGTCACCCTACCTTGAAAGGTCTCCCATAGTATATGCTCTCTACTTGTGCTAAGCAATCTATTCCACCTTGCACGTTGCTGTGACATTGAAAGTGCCTTTCCCAGACCTGAAGAAGACCTTTGTGTTGCTCAGAAGCTTGTCTCTCTCACCAGTAGAAGTTTGTTAAATAAAAGATATTACCTCATCCATCCTGTCTCTCTACCAGGTTTAAAGCATGGTTACCAAACATGGTTATGAAATGTAGTGTTCTATTCACACAGGCAAATGTAAGTCATGTTATGACCATGTAACAACCATTTAATAGTCATGTTTAAAAGGAATTACAGTTCTGTATAGTCAGTGTCTCAGGCTCCACATACATCTGATTTATAATTAGATTTGTCAGAATTTAATTTGTATCTTTTATCATTTCAGTGATAATACAGATATTCATTTCTAAACACTTTTTATTTTTATTGATTTACATTTTCACAGTTGTGGAAAATTAAGGGGGTAAGACATTGAGAATGTTAGATAGTAATTATTTAATGGCAGTATGTGCTGAGTTTACAAAAATTAAATCTTTATAACTGTTAACACAGAAATTGCTAATGGCGCACACCAAAATATTCAAAGCACGAATCCTGAAAATGAACAATAATAAGTTCTCAAACAGCATTTTTCTTACTTTGCCTATCTGTAAATTTTGATTACTATTGATGGAAATATTTTTGTCAGTGAGGTGGATGTTTACCAACATTTACAGATAAAAATATAACCCTTTCAGCTACAAGGGTGTCAGGAAACCAGATTGTCTCATGTTTATCCCTTTACTTTATTACTGTTATCAAAAATTATTGGGAAGGCAAAATGTAACTGTGATCCTAGACAGTATGAATCTTTTGCCTGGATATGGGGACACAGTTAATTCCCATCTGTACTAGAACTTTGATCATGTTTATAACTTGGTCAGAGAACTAACGTGGTTCCCAGATTTGATTATAACTGTAATGCTATAGTGTAATATTACAGCTGTAAACAGGGTCTTGTTTACCTATCTCACAGGGGTTATATGAAGATGTATTAGTTTATGCTGAAGATACAAAGCACAAGGTATTGTAATCTGGTCATACTACACCACCACATTTACTACTGTAAGGCTTTTGTATACTTAAAGCAGTTCAGAATTATTTATTTTTCCCCATGCGACTCTTTGCATATCTTATTTGTAAAGGTGTTCCTTGCTGATCATTCACAAAAATATCTCAACTGAAGCAGGGCGTGCCGAATATACCCATAGCTGGGCTAAGAGGGGCATTCAGTGCAGTATTAAAGTGGCGATAGACGTGAACCAGAGCCAAAGATCAGAGCCTCTCCCTAGGCTTTGGAAAACTTCAGACCGAGTTCTGAATTCAGATCAGAATGTTGCAGCACTTCTTCAGCTTTATGAGAACAACCCATTTTTAAACTAAAGGCACCTGAATCTGATGCTTCTGCGGGGGGGTGGGTGTAAATCAGGAGTAATTCAGTTCGAGATCCAATGAAGTGATAATGGCATAAAACTATTTGAGATTAGAACCAGGCCTTTTGTGTTGAATAAATCTGTTAGCCTATAGGCATGCAGCACATGTTGCTACGGAGGAGGAGATATTGCTTTTTAAAGAACAGATTGCATTTGTAGGTCACCTTTTGAGTACAGGACTCACAAAGTTGTAAAGAATGAATCATTGGTGCTGATTATGCTTCGCCTATGCAGCTCTGCAGTTATCTGTGTTCTGCTGACTATATAAGATGCCGGGTGAGATGTTTGTAGAGAGTGTTGCATTTGGAACTTTGACACTCTGATATCTTTTCTTTCTTTACTTTGAGAACTGAACTACTGGTGGAGATCAAAGGAAATGAGGAGGAGGACTGACAAGGCCGAGCGCATAAGAGATGTCTGTGGAGCTTTAAGTAAATAAAAAGGGGTTAAGCTCCCAAATCAGTTAGAGAATCGGTAGACATGGGGCCCTGTTTTGCAAACATAGACCTGCACCTCAAGCTGAGAAATTCCATGCCTGGCTAACGCATACAGGCTTAAGTCCTTACAAAACGCTGTCCATATCAAATCCACATCTTACAAATATAGTTGTGTGCTATTGATCACACCTTAGACTGTTACAGCTGAAACAATGTTTCCGTTCAAGTAGCCTTTTCACCATTTTTATCTATAAGTTTGCCTTCTGCATTTCCTTCAACCTGGAAAATTAAACAGGCAAGTCAGTTTCTAGCTGACTTCACTTTCCAGTTCTCAAGCAGTGTTTTTATGTTCCCAACTTTGCTGACAAGCGTATAAGTAAAATTCTCAACAAACTGCATTAAGACTTAAAAAAAAAAAAAAAAAAAAAAAAAAAAGAGGGATAAATAATGAATGTGTTCTTACAGGGTGACAGTCACCCATGATGCACAGTACCTTCAGAAAACAATATAGATCCTGCATACAGGCCGTGCAGGGTGACCGTGAGCCCAGGCATCCCCTACACTATGCAGAAAGGAGCACTGCGCTGGCTCCATGTAGACCAGTGTTGAGAAGTCTGAAATGAGAATAGGTCAGAGATTAGTTACAGGACTCATCAGTCCAGTGGCTGTAACAGCTCCCTCACTCATGCAAGTGGTATGGAGGAGTGACAGCTGTTGTTGGGACTTATTGCTCATCAGCCTTGATTTGAGGGGGTGGGCTGCAACACTCTACAAGCCCTTCACAATCCAGCCACAGAACCTGAATGCTCAGGTTTTGTAAAGAGTAGAACTATAGTTTATACAAAAAACAAAACTACTCCCCCCACCCCACAAACCAACCTGCTTCATGCTCCCCACCATCACTACCAAGTTTTGCTGAGGATCTGATGCGTCATACATGACTTTTAGCTTAAAATTCTCTCTTTTTAACCTTTAATGCAGTTTGTTTAGACTTTTATTTGTAGGTTCCCAATATTGCTCGGGAATGTATACCTACCTGCCTTATAACACTGCATGTTTTAAGATCAGTTCCATCTTTTTCCAGTTTCCCTGCTGTGATGTGTATGGCTCTGAATAATGGGGATCTTAAATGGGGATCACTGAGCCCTGAATTTAAGATTTGGTGTGTTAATAAAGGAGAGATCGTGTGTTTTGATCTTGATTCTCCATTGACACCAGGGCAGATCAGCAATAACAACTGATCAGTGGAATTACACTGGTATAAAACCAATGCTAGTGGGAGATGAATGGGTCTCAAAAATTTCATCCACATGGAATCAATTAATGATGAAAGAGTTTGGAGCATATGTGCTGTTCTCATTGATCCTTCTGGTGAAGGGTAAGGGCCAAGGCAGAGACAGATGCATCTTCTAGATCAGTGGTTCCCAAACTTTCTGGTATCATGCCCCCCTTTTGATTTTTGAGAAACCCTCATGCCCCCACACCTCTTCTTTACCATCGTCCAACCCCCTTTCTAATAAAAATTCAATTCATAACTTAAAATAAACATAAACTTGATATAAAAATGTTATTTAAAATTAAAAATGAGTACAAATAGTTTTTGTCTCCTTGTGGGTGCCAGATGCAGCTCAAGTTGATCAGCTGCCTGAGGTCTGTGCCAGCCACCAGAGTTGCCTGCAACAGCTGCCCACCCACCTCGGACCTGCACTGCCAGAGCCGCCCACCCAAGTCCCGCACCACTGGGGCCAGCCACCTGCCCCAGCTGCCCGAGCCACCTGCCCAAGCCCCACACTGCGCGGGCCAGCTGCCAGCCCAAGCTGCCTGAGCCCCATCTTGCTGGGGCCAGCTGCCAGCCTGAGCCATGTAATGCTGGGGCCAGCCACCAAAGCCCTGTGAATCCTGTAACCTGGCTGGCCACCTGAGCCCCACAAGCCTCCCGCCTGAGCCCCTCCCTCCCACAAAGCCAGGCACCACCAGCCCCCTGCTCTTACCCCATCCCCCTTACCTGAGCCAGGCACCCCCAGCTCTCCATCTAACCCCATCCTCCTCCTCCCTCCTGCCCACCCTCTCACCTTTGCATGAGGATCTTCACCGGCTGCTTGCTTTTTATAGCGGCTGCACCAGGTCACCCACTTAAAATGGCAGGGGCTGGGAGCCAGAAGCAAAGGGTGGGGAGAATGATGCTGGGGGCTGGGTTGCCTCAAAACCCCCCCCCAGAATTTCTTCATGCCGCCCAATTTGGGAAATCATGTTCTAGATGAATGCCTGGCTGCAAAGATTGTGTCACCTGGGGGGCTTTGGCTTCCTTGACCATGGGATGCTGTTCCCGAAAGAAGGACTGTTAAGCAGAGATGGGATCCACCTAGTGAGAAAGGAGAGAATCATATTGGATATAGACCAGCTAACCCACTGAGAAGGGCTTTAAACTAGGTTCAAAGGGGACAGGTGACAAAAGCCCACATGTAAGTCAAAAACCTGGAGACCTGGGAGAAAGGGTAGAATTTGCAGGGAGCGTGTAACAGCTGGGATAAAAAGAGATGACAGAACTGGAAGAGGGAGGGAATCAAATTGGTATCTTAGATACCTGTGTACTGATATGAGAAGTACAGGGAATAAGCAGGTAGAAATCAAAATGCTCACAAACAAACACAACTGTGACATAGTTGGTATCACTGAGACTTGGTGGGATAGTACCCATGAATAGAATATTGATACAGAATTGTACAGGTTGCTCAGGAAGGACAGGCAGGGAAAGAGGAAGAGGTGTTGCCTTATATTAAAATGTACATACATGGACTGAAGTTGAGATTGAATTAGGGAGAGACGTTGAAAGTCTCTGGGTAAGGATAAAAGAGGTAAAAATATCCAGGTTGATGTCATGTTAGGTGTCTACTACAGACTACCTAACCAGAAGAAGGGATGGATGATGCTTTTTTAAAACAACTAACAAACTAATCCAAAGCACAGGACTTGACGGTGATTGGGGACTTTAGTTACCCAGATATATGTTGGGAAAATTACACAGCAGGGCATAGATTATTCAACAAGCTCTTGGAATGTACTGGGGGCAACTTTTTATTTCAGAAGGTGGTGAATGCTTCTGGTGGCAAGGCCGGGGGGGGCAGCTATTCTAGATTTTGCTTTGGCAAATCAGGAGCAACTAACTGACAATTTTCAAGGGGAAGGTAGTTTGGGTGAAAGTGATCAGGAAATGATAGAGTTAATGATTCTAAGGAATGGTAGGAGGGAAAGCAGCAAAATAAAGACCATGGATTTAAAAAAAAGTGAACTTTAGCAAACTCAGGGACCTAAAAGTTAAGATGCCATGGGAAGCAAGTCTAAGGGGAAAAAGGAGTTCATCAGAGCTGGCAGTTTTTCAAAAGGACATCATTATGGGCAGCACTGTCCCACTCACAGGATAGCTTTGGGGGGTGCAGCCCTGCACATTAGGGGGGGCCCACAGCAGCCATCCTATGGATGGGACCTAGGGAGTCCCAGGGAATTACCTGAGGTGGGGCTGCCCCCCTGCACTCACAATGGTGGTGGGAACCAAAGCAACCTGGCAGCCTGCTCCATTCTGCCACCCACCAGGCATCTCGTCATGCTGTGCTTCACTGCAGCAGTGGGAAGTGGAGTGCCCCAGCCCCAGGACACTCTGCTTTCTGCCACTGCAGTGAAGCGACTTCTACTTCTGCCTTGTGCCAGGCCCTCCTGTAATATCCTGGCTCATATCACTCATGGGAGGGAGCTTCAGGCAAGAGCGGCAATGGGAGTGAGAGGACATAGAGTAGGGAAGGGGTGTAGGGGAGATGTGATAGATTAGAGGCTGGGTGGGGCCTATGGCCCCATGCCCTGCACCTGGGGCATTGAGGGGAGAGGTTCCTAGACCCCACACCCCACTAGAGACAGCCCCATTTATGAACACAAGAGCAAACTATCCCACTGCAGAGAAAAGATAGGGAGTATGGCAAAACACCACTGTGACTTAACCAGGACATCTTCAATGATCTAAAAAAAAAATCTACAAAAAGTGAAAATGAGGTCAAATTAGAAAGGTTGAATATCAACAAATAACACGAGTCTGAAGGGACACAATTAGAAAGGCCAAGGCACAAAATGGGATCGAATTATCTAGAAACATAAAGGATAACAAGAAAACGTTCTCTAAATACCTTAGAAGCGAGAGGAAGACCAAGGACAGGATAGGACTATTACTCAATCAGGGCAGGGAAGTATAACAACAAAAAATATGGAAATGTCAGAGATGCTTAATAATGTCATTGTTTCAGTTTTCACCAAGGAAGATGGTGGTGATTTGACCGCTAATGGAGTGAATACCAGTGAAAATGAGATAGGATGACAGGGTAAAGTAGGAAAAGAACAAGTTTAGGGTTACCATATCAAAAAGAGGACACCCCTGAGAGGGAGTGTATCAGTATCTACCAACTCAACGTTGTATTAATGTGTTATAGTTTATGTAATACATTGATACAACATGAGTTGGTAGATACTGATACAGATGTACTATCTCTCGGGGTGTCCTCGTTTTTGAAAGGTCAAGTATAGTACCCCTAGTCAAGTCACCAAGGCCTAATGAAATGCATGCTAGAATACTCAGAGAGCTGACTGAGGAGACATCTGAGCCATTAGTGATTAGCTTGAAAAGTCACGGAAGACAGGAGAGATTCCAGAAGACCACAGAAGACCAAATGTAGTATAGGAAAATAAGGACAACCCAGGGAATTACAGACCAGTCATCTTAACTTCTGTACTAGGAAAGATAATGGAGCAAATAATTAAACAATCAATTTGCAAACATCTATTTTTTCAAATTCAGTTGCAAAATCAATACTTCAAGAGCCACAATGCATGTGAATATGAGACAGTCGTTAGTAAATAACATCAAATCATACTTTTTGTCACCCCTATTTTAAGAGCAGTGCATGCACAATGATTTGTACAAGTTAGAAAGTTGTTACCCCATCTCCAAACTTCAGCTGCCTTGGCCCCCAAATGTGCTCCCCCACATCCCCAGGTTTAATCCCTTCAGCCCCAAAGCATACCCCCACTCCCCAGGCTTAACCCCCATCAGCCTTAAACCACCCCTTCATCCTCAGGCTTAACTCTTGTCAGCTCCAAACCCACCCACCCCCCTATCCCCAGGACTAGCCTGCCTCAGTCGATGAGCTCTATCCACTGCCGCTGCTCCTACCTACTGTCTCCTTCTTCGTGCAGCTCTGGCAGGGGCAGGCTCAGCTGCCCCTCTCCCTAGCTCTCTTGCAGGCTGACTTTCCCCACGTGGAGCCTTGCCAGCTTCCTCTTCCGGGGCTTCTTGCCCTGCCTGCTCCTGCACAGCTGCAGCTGACTCCTCAGTGGCTCCAGAGGCTGCGGCTGGTTAAACAAAACAACTAAATCCTGTTGTAACTTTGGGCCTTGTTTAGGTGGTAGCAGCCTCCAGAGCCACAAGAGGAGTCAGCAGCAGCAGTGGTTGGAGCTGCAAATGGCTTCTTAAAGAGCTGCAGTTTCCCGACCTCTGCTCTAGAAGATGATAAAGTGATAAATAACAGCATGGATTTGTCAAGAACAAATCATGTCAAACCAACCTATTAGCTTTCCTTGACAGGGTAACAAGCCTTCTGGATAGAGCAGAAGTGGTAGACATGGCATATCTAGACTTCAGTAAACCTTTGATGCTGCCTCACATGACCTCATAAATAAACTAGGGAAATGCAACCTAGATGGCACTGCTGCAAGGTGGGTTCATACCTGGTTGGATAACTGTTCCCAGAGAGTAGTTACCAAAGATTCACAGTTATGCTGGATGGACATAATGAGTGGAGTACCACAGAGATCAGTATTCTCTCTGGTTCTGTTCAGTATCTTTATCAGTGATTTAGATAATGGCATAGAAAGTGCACTAATGAAGTTTGCAGGTGATACCATACTGATAGGGGTTGCAACTGCTTTGGAGGATAGGATTAAAATTCAAAATAATCTGGACAAACTGGTGAAACAGTCTGAAGCAAAAAGGATGAAATCCAATAAGGGGAAAGAAATGCAAAGTACTCCACACAGAAAGGAACAATCAGTTGCACATACAGGCCATCTCTACACATGCCACTTTATCCGAAAGTGGCATGCTAATAAATGGCCTGAAATATGCTAATGAGGCACAGATGCAAATTCCCCGCACCTCATTAGCATAAGGTCACATGATTTAGAGTCCGGAAGACACTCTTCCGGACTCCAAAACAATGTGTAGAAGCGCTGGTGATTCTTTTTAAAGTTAGTAATAGTCCTAATTAAAACAGCGTCATTAATAACGAAATAAAAATGCAGAGCTTTACTCTTTAGGTGGTGGTTGGTAGCATTAGCTGGTCTCTTGTTAATCCACAGGCAGCATGGCTTTGAGCAAGCTCCCAGCTGCATGGGGGAGGGTGGACGGGGCTGCATTTCCACCTCACGTGCTGCTCTTGGCACCCATGCTGGGGATTGCTGACCCCTGGCCTAGATAATACTTAGTTCTGCCATTAGTGCAGGGGACTGGACTAGATGATTTTTCAAGGTCCTTATCAGTCTTATGCCTCTATGATCGTGTGCATGCATATGGGTATTAAAATGAAATCCATGATGGTGTGGTGTTAAGGTTATGAACATGAGTTTGTGAATGTCACATTACTCCCAAGAGGTGCAATCATGAGTGAGTTGTTCGGGTCATTTGACACAGGGGTCTATAAAACCTATCTACCACACCATATCCTCATGTGTTGTTATCACATTGCATATTACTGGGTCATCTATTTCAGAAGTGTTTTAGAGTTAAAACATTATTGGTATTATTTCTGTATCCTTCTGTCAGTAAATCTTGACGCCTTAGTTACAATGACCCAGAATCTCCCGGTTTCCCATATTGTAAAGCTGCCCTCATCAGGGCTGACAGCCACTGTGGGCTCAGGGTCAAGGTAGGAGGGGAGCCCAGCTCCCAGTCCCGGGAAGGGGAGGGGTCATGGGCGGAAGGGGCAGGGCTTAGGACAGTCAGCCCAGCCCCCCATGCTTCATTAGAGCCATGTGTTCCTTGGCAGTACAGCGCTCCACAGCATTTCAAAGGGGTCTGGAGCTCCAGCTGCTGCTGTTGCTACTTTGACTGTGGTGGTGGCTGGAACACCAGGCCCCTTTGAAATGCCAGGCACCAGGTCAACTTCGCTCTTTCCTTCCCTCTCTCCTCTTCCCCCCGCCACATCAGCAGGTATGGCTGCTCTGAAGCTGTGTTCAGAGATCACTGTGTGATATAACATGATTGTAGTTACTCTGACCATTGGCATATTCGGGGTGGCCAATCTTCCTGACTCTCTGAACTTCTGAAGTTCATGAGCTGGGGTGCACCTGCTGAGGTTTGGGGCTTCAGCCCTGCAGCAGATTGGCAGAGTTAGGGGCTTCTGCTCTGGGGGAAGGTGGGGCTCAGAGCTCCAGCTCTGCGGAAGGGAGGTCTTTGGGTTTCTACCCTTCAGGGTTCATCTGCTGGGGTTTCAGTCCCATTCCTGGGGAAGCAGTGAGTCCTGGCTGATGTCTCTGTGTGGCAGAAACCTCAAGCTCCCCCCCAAGTCCAGCAGGTGAAGAATAGAGGGCTCTGCATGCCACACACTAATTATAAAAGAACCACCATTTGGCTACCACTGGCATATGGGGAGTGGCAGGGGAGAAAAGGCTGCATCAAGGGATTTTCTCATGCTCAGATTATGGTTGGCTGCTGTAACAGCCCTTTGAGATTGATGTCAACTAACATAAATTAAAAAACTGGGCTTGCCCTAGCATCTGAGTGGCCTAAGGGTCAGGAGCATGGAAAAACAGTTTAAATTTTTGCCATTTCTGCCCTACCAAGCTTCGCCAGGAGCTCATTGCCTGCAGTTCAGGAATGCACCCAGGAACCCACCTATTCAGGGCCCAGAGGGACTCATTACACTTCTAAAGATGACCTAAACCAGCTTTAAAAATGTCATCATTTACAGTACACTGTCATAGAACTTTCCATTGCTTGGAGTGAATGTTGATTTCTCCCCTTCCCAGGGGCCTAAAGCTCCCATTTCTAGTGTAGCAGTGCTAGGAGATATTGATCTTATTTTTTTTTTCTTATATAGAGAAATATTGTCTGCTGCCGATCCTGGGCCTCTAGCCAATATATTAAATATCCTAAAATTTGGTTAAAACTTACTTTGTGGTAGATAGAAGAAGAATCAAAATAGATCAATACATCCCTCATACCTGTGGGATGGATGAGCGATAGGTCCAAAGGCAAAGGTATAATTTTGTGGGAGGAAATTCTACATTTTGGGAAGAGAAAGACAAACATTTCTAGAGTAGCTTTGTTTAACTCATGGATTTTCAACCAGGGTCTTCCAGAGGGTCCATTAACTTATCTAAATACTTTCCTGGTTTTACAACAGGCAAAGTAAAAAGCACTAGATCGGAGACCTTTGAGAGGTACAGAGATGTTGTAAAGCAAAACCTACACTAATACTGGATAGGAAGAGACTTCTTAGGCCTAAATGGGATCTTCCTTATACCAGATCAACACTGATGTAATTTCACTAATTTCATGGGAGTTCCTTCCATTGTATAGTGGTGTGAGAGCAGAATTAGCCACTTCTCAAGATCATGCTGGATAATTCATTTGCCAACTTCTTTAATTAGTCACAGGTAAACTCTGACTTCCTGGAGTTGGTGCCTCTCCCAGCAATGGACTCTTAACTACAGCTGTATCTGTTCCAGAGCACTTGGCTCCAAGTTTCTTTGCGAGTAAGTGTCATATAAAAATGTAAATTAAAATCCTGCCCCCTCCCTTTCTCTATGTTGAAAGATCACAGGCCCAGGTCTCAACATGCTAGACAGGACAGTCACTCCAGAAGTTGCTTTGTGGGAAAAACAGAGTACAGGCAGGCAGTTTGGCCACTGTGCATTATGTAACCAGTGCACTGGCTGCAGGAGCTGGATGACTGACATTGAGAAATTCCTAGGGGAGGAGGAGAGGGTGCTGCCTTGGAGTCACCGCATGCCCTAGCAGTGCCAAGAAACCTGAAAAGGAAAGTGGCTTTAGGCAAAGGGAATCACATTGGGAATAATAATACTAATAATAATAAGGCTAAAGAATCTACTGAACCAAATGTCAGTACACATGTAATTTATTTTCCTGATGAAATGGCAGGCATCCAACCCCTGCATGTGAATAAGGGAGCTTGCCATTTGGGAAGGACACAGCTACACACAAAGACAAGGTATTCTCCCTCTTTCCTTTCTTGCGATTTCTCGACATTAAAGAGCCAGATAACTCCAAAAAAGTCTTCTGCTCCTCATCCTAGCCCCCCTCGATGTAGTTCGGTGAGGTGACAGCCCTTTGGACGTGTTACTGCCTCTTTAAGACCTGCTCTCTTCCAGTCCACAGAAAGGGAGTGACCTCTGGGCTTTGACAGCTCCCCTAATAACTAGCACAGCCCAGACCCCGCCCCCTACGCCGGATTGGGCAGCGGGCCGGTATCCCGTCCTCTGATTGGCTGCCCGCTTCCCCTAAGCAAACCTTTAGAACTCTGAGACACAATATTCTGTTACATTGTAGCAAAATGGCGACTGTCATTCACAACCCCCTGAAAGCGTAAGTAGGAATCAAAAATGTACATATTCCGCGTGGTTTAAATATGAAAAAAGGCGCCTTTCCGAGGCCGCTGCCAGCCTGAGCCCGGCGCTTCCAGCCTCCCAGCTCATCTCTTCTCCCTCCCTCTTTCCTTTCTGAGTTCCCCTCTTTTTGTGCACCATACACGGACGTCTTGCGCTGAAATTAACACGAAGAAATTGTTACATTTGTGTTGTGATTAATTGGCTGGCGGGGCGGGCGAGCGATTTGAGTTGGGAAGGGGAAGAGGGTAGCGGGGCTTCTCGCAGCTCTCGGGGCGCTGTGGATCTTGGAGGCGGCGAGGTGCTGCAGGAACCCCCCGAGGAGGGGCTTGCACTTGACAAGAGTCCTGAGCCCGACGTCCGGGCAGGCTCCCCCCGCCAACAACCTCGTGTCCAGGGCAGAGGGCTCGGTCCTGGAAATCGGAGGCAGAGCGATCGGGTGTGTTGCGCTCCGTCCGCAGTTCGGAGTTTTCTTTTGCAAACCTGCTCGGAGTTGGGATGACCTGAAGAGGAGGAAGGACTCAGCCCCAGCGTTTGCTGGCTCGGCAGCAGAGGGGGCTGCACCGCTGGTTCCCTAGCAGGGCAGCCGGGGCATTGCAATTACACTTGGGCTTGTGAGCAAGGGCGAGGGAGCCGGACTTGCGCGAAATGAATGACTCGGGCCACCGCCGGCTGGTCTTTAGGCAGGAAGTGCGGAGAGCTCTCTGCCGACGGGAGGTTTGTTTCGCTGTTCAAAGTGGCAACGAGAGTTGATTGTGTCCCCAGCTCGGGAGCGACACGCTGATGGCCGAGGTCCGCCCGCGGGCAAGCGAGAGCAGGCTCTGCCTGACCAGCGGTTCGCTCGGCGAGCCGGGAGGCGGGCTAGCGCGGGGGCAGGTGCCTCTGCTCCACAGCTGAGCGGGGTTCTCCGAGCGTGAATGACTGCAGCTTTAGGAGGGGCGCGCAGGAGCCAGCCCTCTCTCCCGGGATCAGGTCCCTGGTTTGCTTACGGGCTGCGGCACGCACCGCAAACCCCGCCGGGCATTAGGCAGCGCGGGGGCGGGGGTGGGATTTGGCACCGTAGGCGGGGAGAGAAGGGGCCGCCTGGGCCTTTTAAAAATGACTTTTGTGCTGGGGGGGCCAGCTCCGGCGAGCAGTGCGCGGGGCTCCCCCGGCCGGGCGGCCGCCGACCTGGCGGAGAGACGCTTCCTTTGGACTTGCCAGTGGCGCCGAGGGGGTGCTTCATCCCCTCCTCTCGCTTGCGCGGGCCGCTCGGGGTTGGCACAGCACTCGGGGCTTCCTTTGCCCCGGGGACTCCTGCTGCCGCCTCGGCGCTGTGCAGCGAGCTGGGGGGGAGGGGACGGAGAGCTGTGCCCCGGGAGGGCACAGCGGCCGCGGGTGGGGGGGGGAGTGTTCTCCGAGGGGTCCGGGGAAGACCACGAGCCCAAGCCCAGGAGTGCGGGGGTGGGGGTCCAGCGCCGCGTGCGGGGCACTTCTCCTACCTCCAGCAACTTACCAGCCCCCCGCGGCCGATCTCCTGCCCCTTTGCAGCGTGCAGCCGCGGCGGCGGGATCCGGACACCCGTGGCCCCTGCAGCGGCAGGAGAAGCGGCGGAGGTGACTCCTCCCGGCAGCTCACTTCTGCGCCGCGGGGGCTCACCGCGCGTCCGGGGCCAACTTCTCGTGGGGAAGGGAGCGCGGGGTTCGCGCCGCGTGCGGAGGGGACCGGGGCGATCCCGGGGATAACCCGGCGCGGGGGCCGCGCTGCAGGCGGGGAAACCCGGCGTTTGTCGCGGGAGGGCGGCTCCGAAAGGGGCCGCCGGAGCGTCTCGCGTGGCGCGGCGCTGGCTCGCGGGTGGGCGGGCGCGTGGGACTGCGCCTGCTGGCGGGGGTGCGAGCGCGGCGTTAACTCCACGTGGAGTTGCGGCTGCGGGTCCTACGCCGCTGGGGGACCGGGGGGGGGCGGTTCCAACGTGGGCAGGCCCTTTCTGCGCGGCGTTGTGTGGTGTGGCGTTGTGTTGTGTTGTGTGCGTGCGCCTGTGGTACAGAGATCACACCTGCCACTGGGAGCTCCCTCACCTACCCAGTCCTGCCGAGTTTGGAGTCCTGCAGCCCTGCCCTGCTCCCACTGAAGTCAACGAGAGCAGGAGCAGGTCTGTTATAACTACCCCTGGCCCTTCCCCTGGCTGCGAAGGGAGGAGACAATAGACCTCAAGTGCAGGGTTTGCTTTCTTCTGTGCGCCTTTGAGAGTACCAGGGCTGCCACGGGCGGGCTGAAACCATCTGTCTTGGGTTGTTTTTTTTTTTTTTTGGTAACTTGTTTAATAAAACATTCTGTAATTTCCAGTTATTGGTACAAGTTGCTGATCAGGAAGCAATCCTGCGCGTAAATAAATTATGCCAGGGCTAAATTAGGACAAAAGCATTAAGACACATAATAGGGGTGGGGAAGGATGCTTTGCACAGTGTTTTAGCCTCATGTGTCCCTACTGACAATGAAAGGGAGCTGAATGACATTTGCATTTCCTCTGTCTCCTTTTGATTGTGTCTCTTAAAAAAAAAAAAAAAACGAAAGAGAATGCGAGAGAGACCGACGCCCCCTACAGAAACTGGCCACACAAAGGTTTCGCTCCGTGATGGGGGACAATGTAGAGATACTATAGCTTGAAATGCTAGCTCAGGTATTGTGAAGTGCCCTGTGTGTTTTTATTTATTTATGGATGTGCAATAATCTTTTATCTCCATTGCATAGGCACAAGTGTGGCTCTGTTTATACTATGTTACTTCTCATGGGATAATATTTTTCCAGTGTGCCTCAATATCAGGTGTAAACACATTACATTTCACAGCTCAGGGCTGGGTCCCTTATTAATGACTCTTTATATTACCAATGCGTGTTGCTGTGGGTAGGTCTCCTTTACCCTTGCTTGATCACTATGGATGCCTCCATCTCTTCTCTGTCCTCTACTTCTTTCTGTGATCTGGTCAACCTGACAGGACTGCCCATTGTTTCTGCCATTTAACACCTTGTTGTTTGCCAACATGGTGCTACAAGCAGAAATATTGCAGGTCTGAGTTCATCAGATCACAAAAGGAAGACAGCAGGTATTTGGATAAATACCTTGTCCTGGCTCCACAAAATAGCGATATTCAGAAACCATCAGTGGCGAGTGGTGTGTTTTTAAATTCAGGGTTTAAAAAAGTAACCCTTTGTTGCGTGTCTAAATCGGTACTGTGTTTTTGCTATCTAATTCTCTGTCTCTAATGCATATATCTTAGTCCAATAGATAAGAAATGCATGGATATATGAAGAGAGAAATACTGTAGAATAAATGCTTAAAATGTATTCAGCTACCTCAGTGCACCTTGCAAACATTAGCAATTAATCTCACTACACCTCTCTGAAGTATTGTTACCTTCAGTGTACAGATGGGTAAACTGAGGCACAGAATGCTTAAGAAACTTCCCAAGTTCACACGGCAAGTCTGTGCTAGAGCTGTTGGAAACTTAACTTCCATTCCTTTGGATTCTCTCCATTTTCTGATGTACATTTGGTGCCATAACATATTTAATGTAATTAACATCTTGTAATTTAAAAAGTCTTGTAAAATCAGCTGATTTTTTTCCCTCTTCATTCTCTTTAATCCAATAGCTGACTGTTATTTCCAATGTTATTTCAAATGATCAGTTAAACACACTAACTGGTGCATATGTTGACTGAGCTGTTGCCTTTTTTGCTTGGGACTTGCTCCCACTGTAATTCTTGATCTCTAGCTCTCAAAGAGAAGTGATTTCCTTTGAATAGCATAGATTCAGAATAGACATGTCAGTGTAAATGCTTTCCTATGATGTCCTGCTGAAGATCTAGAGAGCCCACCTCTAGGATGGTAGGGCGGTTCACTTTCTCTTTGTGGGGATCATTCATTCACCTGCTAAAGGTAATGTTTTAATGCATTTTATTATATGGACGCTTGTTATAGAGGAGCTGATCTGGATCACAAACTTGTTTCATATAGGCCACAGAACAGCTTTTGAATGTCAATCACTTTTGGTCACTTAGGACTTTAGTTTGCATTCAACTGGTGACAGAGTGTTGAAGGGGCTCTTTATCCCATTATCGTTCCTTGAATCAAGCCAAAATTGTGATTAGGTGCTAATGAGGGTGAATTTCTTGCATGTTGTTGCACAGCTGCCTGGTCACCAGGTTTTAAATGCTGAAATGAAAGTATAGTTCAGCAGGCTCCTTCCAGCAGGTGCTAACCATAAAAAAGACAAGACAGTCAGATGGAAAGTTTAGGTTTCAGTTTTCCCAAGTGACGTGAAGGTGATTTGGATGGGGCTGGTGATGGCAGAAGTGCATTTTGCTAACAAGATGGTTTTGCCCCTAAAATCACTTGACCAAACTCTCTTAAGTGTCTCGTGGCTTTTCTAGTGTTTGAAGCCAGTTAAAAACAGAAGCAAGCCCACATGATGTGTTCCAGGATGAAGGTGTCATTATCACTGAAATGCTTTCTACCATACCACAGCTCTGGCCTTCAATAAAATGATACAGTAAAATTCCTTTAATCTAGCCTCTGGTGGTCCAGAAATCCTGATGGTCCGGCATCTGGCAAAAATAGTTCAATTTATGGAGATGAACTGGCAAAAATTGATGGTCTGGCATACAGAAGTCCCCCGAGATACGTGTAACTTGATATTCATGTAAGTTGGGGGGCTTGGGTGGTGGGTTGGGGCCCTGGGAGGGGGGCAAGGGGATTACACCTGGGGTGGGTTAGGGCTGCAGGGGGGCTGGGGAGTGGTGGCAGCGGGTGCTTCAGGCCCTGAGCGCCAGGGAAGTGGTGGCCACAGGCACTCTGGTCCCCAAGCCCCAGGAGAGTGGTGGCAGCGGGTGCGCTGGGCCCTGAGCCCCAGGGAAGTGATAGCCGCAGGCTTTCTTGGACCTGAGCCCTGAGCCCCAGGGAAGTGGCAGTCGTGGGCTCTCTTGGACTCAAGCCCCAAGCCCTGGGGAAGCGGCAGCTGCAGGCGCTCCGGTTCCCAAGCCCCAGGAAAGTGGCAGCAGGGGGTGCTCTGGGCCCTGAGCCCCGAGAAAGCGGGAACTGCAGGCGCTCCCACCCCCACTCCCAGCCCCTGAGGGCCTAAATATGGGACAATTCATCCCTTTCAAAGAATAAATAGTGACGCCTTTTTGGTGTCCCAAATATAGGACCGTCCTGCCCAATATCGGATGTTTAGTTACACTGTGAAGCGGCAGGAGTGCGGCAGTGTTGAAGAAGCTGCAGGACTGCAGGGTGGTGAAGAAGCTGGGGACATGCGGGGGTGGTGAAAAAGCTGGGGATGTGTGGGGGTGGTGAGCTGCAGCTGGATGCAGGGGTGGTGAAACTGCAGGAGTGCGGGATGGTGATGTCCAATAGTCCAGAAAATTTGGTAATCTGGCACCTGTCTCATTCTGGACATGTAAGATTAAAGGAACTTTACTGTAGATCAGTGTAGCTGTGATGTATATGGGGAAACAAGGGAATAAAAACAAAGTGGGTTAAAGGATAAACAAAGAAAAGAAAAAAGCCATGATATGAAAGCTCAAGATTATGCTGGGTTAATGTGGGAGACTTGATAAATGATATCGTTGCAGCGTTTTATTTGGTTGCATGAGTGACTTGGGCATGATTACTTGTTGTAGTGCTTTTGTAATTTGTTTTGCTGGCATTCCAGTCTTTCACAGTCTGTCAGGTTGGATGGGTGGATGGATGGATGGAGCTGGCATCATAACATTGTCACCTAAAAGGTTTTTAAAAGCCTGTTATTTGGGATATTCATGCCTTTAAAAACAATGGGTAATACGGGAGGTAGAGTGGTTAAAAAGAGCGAATGCCTTAGACTTGTTGGGTGTGAAAGAACGTCAAGAATTTTTTGGGTGCATTTATGGAGTAGGTTCACAACAGTTCTTAAATGGGGTTGAATCATAAAAAGTTTAATAGGGTCGAAACAGTGACCCAGAAGATGAAGAATGGGCTTCTGTTTTCACTCTGAGCCCTAGTTAGCAGTAGCTAGAGTAATGTATCTAATCCCCCTTGTGAGGCATTGAAAATGTGCCCCCCTCAACCTTAACATCCAGTAAGTGTTGTTTTCTGAGGTTGCTTTCAAATTAACGTTTTGTACATCTTGCAGATCTGTCCTCTGCAATTAATGACAATTGACTGTCCCAAGGGATGGTAAAAATGAGAAAGCCCAGGCTTCTCTCAGCAGGTAATAAACTGCTTGAGGATTGCCCCATCTCACACCATGGCAGGGACGGGTTTTCTCATTCACTTAGATTCAGTTCTGACATTCATGACTATTTGCCTAATGAATCCATTTTGTCAGGTTTGATCCTTAATCTGCGCTCATCACCGTGGTATCTGACTGTCTGTGTGTGCAGTAGCGGCCTTGGGCCTGAAGGATATTTCTGAGGGAAACCTCTTATCTGAAAAGATTTGTCTGAGTGCAACTAGCTAGTGTGCAAAGACAGCACAGGGCCTATATAACCCTCAAAGCTTATTTTGTCGACTTAAGTATAGGTTGAACCTCTCTTGTCCAGCAATTTCTCATCTGGCAAAATCCATAATCCAGCATGATTTTAGTTAGATGGATGACCACTTATCATGGCTGTGACCTAGTTTCCTGTGATCCCATAAAGTCTGTTTACAGCCACCAGTAGGGTTACCATATTTGACCTTCCAAAAAAGAGGACACCTCTGAGAGGGAGTGTGTCTGTATCAGTATCTACCAACTCACATTGTATTAATGTATTCTATATACTATAGCACATTGATACAACCTGAGTTGGTAGATACTGATACAGATACGCTCCCTCTCAGGGCTGTCCTCTTTTTATATGGTAACCCAAGCACCCACTAGACCTGGCTCTCAATGTTCTGTGCTGTTATTTAGCTGTAATTTACCCTTAACTGTTTTCCAAGAGCCCAGTAAGCTGTGGAAGTGTTGGTAATACGGCTAGACAATATTGACTTCCTGTGGTCCACCTAATTCCCTCTTTTAGCAATGGTCAGGTCCTGAGGGTGCTGGACTAGAGAGGTTCAACCTGTAGGACTTTAGTGGCGTATTAGCTTGTTATACAGAGGTGAATTTTGCTCTGCATGTATAATCAGGCTTTCAGTTTTACCAGTTGCAACTTACTTTATATTCTGCATTTAGGGGTTTTTTGGTTTGTTTGTTTTTGGAAAAGAATATTATAAAATAGAATATGGAAAAATATAGTAAGGCAACTTCCTTTTCACAAAACTTTCCAGGGATATTTTTTCTTGTTTTTATTCTTTAATTCTTCTTTGGATTTAAACTTTTCCCTGCTGTTTGTGAACCAAACCCAAGTGCACTGGACTCTTAAGAACCAGAAAGTCATTCTGCTCAAAAAGTGAAACTGATCTGTCTAGTTTCACTGTCTCAACTGAGTGACATATAATAAGCAAACAAACAGCATTCTCATTTAGCTTTAGTAACCTAAACCTGTAAGAAACTTAGGTAGATTAAGAAAAAAACGTGGTTTATTTCCAAACAAAAACTGTTTTAAATACAAATTCCCAGCATATGCCGCAAGGAATTAAAATTTAGTATCTTGAAGGCTTCTGGCAGATACCCTCTGACTCTCTGACTCCCTCCGCTATGGGAATATCAGAAGGATGTCAGTATGCTTCTCATGTGGTTTTTTTTTTTTCCTCTACCTGCCTGAATGGGGTGTGGTCAGTGAGTTGCTGTTGCAGCCCATGGAAGCGTTTGCTGGCACTGGAGCAGAGGTGTGCAGAGTGAGGGTGGGCCCCCTCGGGGGAGCAGGGGGCTGAAATTTCTTGAGGGGTGGCACAGCACGATCAGCGGCTGGGTCTCAGGCTCATCTGTTTCATTAAAAATGCTGAAATACGTTACTCTTTTTATGTACATGTATTTACATTTATATACCAATGAATAATGTTTTTCCATTCGACAGACTTATTTTCTTACACAGGTCGAAAGTTTTTTTTTTTTTTCTTTTCATACAAACCTAACTGAGATGCCCATCGGTTTGGATTACATTAGACAGGTGGTGGTGGTGGTGGTGGTGGGGCCCTGCTAATTGCAGGGACAAAAAGTGGGGCCCAACGTAAAATGTTTGCTCACCCTGGCACTGGAGCACTGTCTGGAGGAGGCTTTCCCAGCAAGTGAGTGGAACAGCAGCAGCACCAGAGGGAGGGGATATAGGTGACTTTGCAGTGGGTAGCTGTGATTGGCAGGGAGTGCCTGCCAGATCCCTGGGTATTTGATTTTTCTTTCTGTTGGGCAGTGTCTGTAGAAAGTCCGTACATCTCCCCAGACGCTGATGGGGAGTCGGGGTTTATCACCATTATTTTTAAGGTGGGGTTTGGTTGTCTGTCCTGTGAGGGTGTGGCCACATGGTTTGCAAGACTCCGTGAAAGAAGATTCTGGCACAAAACTGATCCAGCTCAGTTTAGGTGATCTACATGTGAAAATTAATCCAGAATAAGTGAGGATGTGAATTTAAAGTGGATTAATGATGCCTGTGTATGTCCATCAGAGGACGTCCTTCTGAAAGAAGAGTGACAATAAAATCTGTCAGGGATGGTGCTTGGTCCTGCTGTGAGGGCAGGGGACTGGACTGGATGACCTCTCAATAGGTCTCTCCCACTTTTATGAGCTATGTATATGTGTGTATGTATATCTCCATCCAGTTCATCCAGGGAGTTAATCTGGAATGACTATTATGAAATAATTCTCTGGGTAGACAAGCTTTTAAGATTCTATCTCCATTCCCACCCTAAGGCTGTGTCTAGTGCGTGCACAGTGGTACGGGTGTACTGATGCAGCTGTGCTGCTGTAAGACCTCTAGTGTAGCCACTCTATGCTGATGGGAGGGAGTGTGCTCCCTTTCACAAAGTTAATCCTCCAACCCTCCCACCAATGATCAGCGATATTTGTTATGGCAGGAGAAGCTCTCCTGCTGATACAGTATTGTCCGCACCTCTCACTTATGTTGGTGTAACCTGTCTTGTTCATGGGAGGTGGCTTATTCACACCTATGAGCAACATGTTATACTGACATAGTGGTAGTGTAGACAAAGCCTGTAGTGGTCATGGTGTCTAATAACACTCATTTACCTCACCCACACACAAACTTCTTGCTTGTGTGTAGTTTATAAATGGGCATAAGATGTTGACTCTTGAAAATCTAACTATGTCAAATGAATCCCAACTTTAATTTACAGCATCCTCTTTCTTCTTTCTGTCTGGGGAGCCCTCACGCTGTCTTTTTTACCTCTTTTAAAAAGGCCAGGCTGTTCAGAGCTGTGATCAAGGCACTTTTTAAACCACATCTAAATGCCTCAGCTCCAGTGTTCTAGGGACTAAAACACTTTACAAGGCAGGCTCTGTCCTGAGGATCATGTGTTCTAAATTGTTGAGTGACAAGTGCTGGGAGGGAACAGGGGCATACAGACAAAAGGTAAATTTGACCTGGTCACACATTGGGTCAGGTACTGTATGGAACTGGGAATAGAATCCAGGTGTTCTGAGTCCCATTCTGGTCACTTACCCTCTGGACCATGCTTTCAGGAAGGCTATGTGAGAATGCAAAGTAAATATTTTGTATTGGGAGAAAATAATAGCCACATGTCCATTTCCTGTGACAACAATTCAGACCCAAAGAAAGAAGCCCAGGACTTGGAGAACTGAATTTGCTGTGTTGATTGTTTTGGACTAAATACTGTTTCCTACCAGTGGTTAGTAAGGGATGGGACTCAAATACATTTTGCCATTATAATTATGCTAACTCTTTTTGACTTGTGAAGTCTAAAAAAGGGAGATTTGGAACACTAGCGGTGCAGAAGCTGCATTGTTGTTTAACACCTTTGCTCTTGACTATAAATAAAACAAGAAATGTCTGTAGCTGATATACTTTGTAGATTTCAAATAAACATTAACTGGTTCCACATTCTACACCAGTGTGCAATATTGGCAGTGATAATGTAAGCCCATTTTTAGCTGTGTTTAACTTTATTGCTCCTGGTTTATTTTCTTAAAACCTAGGATGTTTAGAAAACTCCTGGTTTGAGTTTTATGGGCTTCTTGTTGTCTTCATTTTGCTTGTCAGTTTACCCACATATACCTGTTTAATATTTAACATCAAGAAATCAATAATATAATTTAAATCAGCAGGTCAGTGCCTGTTATATTTAGGCTTTCACCGTTTGAGAGACCTGGCAGGAGTGAGCTGTGGGTGGAGATACTTCAGAATGAGCTCTCCCTGCTCTGTAGTAGTTTGACTGCAGTTTGGGCATTACCAGCTGAATCTCTCTAATGTGGAACTCTCTCATCTGGCATGATTTTAGTTTGCCGGACGACCACTTATCATGAGTGTGGCCAAGTTTCCCCTGGTCACATCAAGTTTGTTTCCAGCTACAACTCCTGGCTCTCACTGTTTTGTGCTGTTATTTAGTTGTAATTTACGCCAAGTGTCTTCTAAGAGCCCAGCTCTTAGAAGCCTATATTTAGACTTTCACCCTTTGAGAGACCTGGCAGGAGTGAGCTGTGGGTGGCGATACTTCAGAATGAGCTCTTCCTGCTCTGTAGTAATTTGACTGCAGTTTCGGCAGTACCTGCTGAATCTCTCTAGCGTGGAACTCTCTCGTCTGGCATGATTTTAGTTAGCCGGACGACCACTTATCATGAGTGTGGCCAAGTTTCCCCAGTCACATCGAGTTTGTTTCCAGCTACGACTCCTGGCTCTCATTGTTTTGTGCTGTTATTTAGTTGTAATTTATCCCAGGTGTCTTCTAAGAGCCCAGCCAGCAGTACTGGTAATGTGCTAGACAATATTAACCTCCCATGGTCTGGCAAATTCTCTCATCTGGGACGGGTCAGGTCCCCAGGGTGCCGGATGAGAGAGGTTCAACCTGTATTGGTATATTTCTGATGCGACTTTCAGGTGCCTGGTGATAAGCAAACCCTCCTCAGCCTTTCATTTCTTGGTTACCTGAGATGTGCCAGCCTGGAGAACATAGTCGTTACTTATGGTGCTTGGATATCCTGCTGATAAGAAGCACCACACCTCAGGCAGAATGAGACCACAGTTTTTTCTCTCCTACTGTTTTCTTGAGTCTCCTGCTGTTGTAGAGTAACTTCTTTAGATCACTGGTGTGTCGTTGTGAAATAGGTGTAAGGGGAATTAGATTTAAATCCACAACCTCTGGGAAGGGAAAGAGGAAACTTTGTCATTGACACTAATTCATTCTTGTTGGTAGTTTGAGTTAAATGTTTTCTCTTCTCTCACCTTTCTTCCCTCCTCTTCCCAACCTCCTTACTCCATTGACCTCTACAAGTGCAGTTCTAGTCGCTGATTTATCAGGGCAGCCTGGCTCAGCACTGTGTGGAGACTGCTTTTAATTAACTCTCTTCATTTTTTCCAACCTTCAGGGAGCAGCAACCCTTTAACGATTTTAATATTTTATTTGGATTTATATCTGCCTTATTTGTTGTTTGTGGCTCTGCTGGCTCACATGGTCTTCCTGAATCAAAATGACTATTTCAGATCCTTCAGACAGCATAAGGAGAAGGGCTTAATGGAGGGTTCTGGAGGGTTGGTTAGATTTGCCACTGTCGTGGGAGAAGAGAGAGTTTATATGATGGATTTCAGTATTGCTGCTGGATCATAGAATCACAGAACACTAGAAATGGAAGGGACCTCAGGAGGTCATCGAGTCCAGTTCCCCGTCCTCTCGGCAGGATCAAACACCATCTACACCATTCCTGATAGGTGTCTGTCTAGCCTGCTCTTAAATATCTCACGCAATGGAGTTTCCACAACCTCCCTAGTAACTTATTCCACTGTTTAACAGTTCCTGACAGTTAGGAAGATTTTCTTAATGTCTAATCCAAACCTCCCTTGCTGCAGTTTAAGCCCATTGCTCCTTGTCCTATCCCCAGAGGCCAAGGAGAACAATTTTTCTCCCTCATCCTTGTAACCCTCTTTGAGGTACTTGAAAACTGCTATCATGTCCCCTCTCAGTCTTCACTTTTCTAAACTAAACAAGCCCAGTTCTTTCCGTCTTCCCTCAGGGCTCATGTTCTCTAGATCTTTAATCGTTCTTGTTGATCCTTGTCACAGGGCAAGATTCACTTTTGTGTTCTTTCTGAAAGTACAAAATGGGGCAACTTTGGTGCCTAGAACATACGGCTGGAAGCAAGAGTCCCTGAGTTCTACTTCTGGATGGTGACTCACTGTGTGGTCTGGGCAAACCATTTATAATCTTGTTTTCACTTCTTTTCAGTATTGTTTTGTCCTTGGAGATATTGATCACTTGTAGCTCCCTTGTAGGACACAAACTGTTTAAAGGAGGCACTGCTAAATAATATGGGCATTTTAAAACTTAGTTAATTTGCTATTTATGAATATATGTAAGTTGACTGTGTCTCTTTAATAGATGACTCCCTTTGTCCACTGGGAATGGTTCTATGAAGGGAGATTTCTTCAGACTGAGCCAGCAGCAGCTGTGCTAAGGTGCTCGCAGCTGGAATTTTCTCTGTGCGTATCCTGCAGTGGGTATTGCAGGCGGTACAGAACAAAAGGGATTAGCGAGAATGTCTGTCACATAGAACATTAATATTTGACACTTCCCTCCCAGGATTAGAAAGCATTTTGCAAACATTTGTGAAGTAAATGTCACAACACCTTTCTGAGGCTGGGAGGTATGATTTTCTTCATTCTACAGATGGGGCCACCGAGCCATATCAAAATCAAGTGCCTTACCCAAGGTTACATTGTGAATCACTGGCAGAGCCAAGAATGTAGTAACCACTTTTTTTTTTTTCCCGTGCTGTGCTTTACATAGAAGGCCAGTGAATTCCTGGAGAGGGCCTCAGTTAAATAGAGGATGAAGGGTATCTTTCTGCCAGTGATGCAGTTTATTGCCTTTCTATTGCTAAACCATCCTTGCCAGAGATAACTTGTCCACGGAGCTTAGGAAGATGCTTCTAAGGTGCAAATATCTTGCTTTTGTAATGAACCAGATTGTACCAAATATCACACAGGTTTCTTGAAAAAACTCCCCTTGTATGATATCTTCTGGTCCCCATTTTCCTCCAAATTTCAAAATACACATGCTGATCACTGGGATACTATAAATATGTCTGGTGGGTCAGATTCTGCTTTGACTTGAATGGTGTAAGGCTAGGTCTGGATAATGTTATTAAAGGCCCTACCATGAGAATAGAATTTGGCACAAAATATATTTCAGGAACAAAATATAAGCATATCCAGCAAGTGTATTTGAAACTAAGTTGTCTACCCAGTGCTATTGCTTGTCTCCCTTGCTTATGGGTAAAAGGGAGCATTTTGTTTAAATGGTAGAACAAATGACTAGATTCCCGGGCCCTAGCCCTCTCAGTCTATAGGCAAAAGTATGCCTGGGCAGCAAAGTCTATCTACCAGCTAACAGGAACATCTTTGTGGTGCCTTGTTTCAAAATATTGGCAGAACATCACTGCATAAGATCACCCTTGTCATATAGCCCATGACTGATTCTGTCTCTTTCTTACCATCTTCCACAGCACAGTTAAGTTTAAAGAAAATAAAAATCCAGCAACAACAACAACAAAGCCTGTGGGCCTGATTCTTGTGTCACAAGTGCTGGCGCAAATACAGAGTATCTCCACTGACCTCATTGGTGTTACAATAGTGTAAAATTAGTGGCAGAGAAAAATGTGCTCCCCGTGTTTTTAATTTGTCTTGTTAACTTACAAATGCAACTGGTTTAGGACTCTGTTTGTTCCACTGAGTGGATCTGAAAATAGATTTTCCTCCCTCCCCCTCATTATTTACTTACTGGTCTTGTTTTCATAACCAGCTTATCCACAAAATACACTTTTTGGCTCTTCTGTCTCCTGATATGTCTTCAAGGTTACCCATTGCTAAGCAACCACCACACAAAGTTGAAGGCTGGTCAGCAAATTCTTGTGTATTTCTCTGGGTTATCTCTGGAATGAAATGAAGGGGCAGTTGGCACGGGTGGCTAGTCTCATCTGTCCTGGCTGCAAGAGGGGGAGGGGTATGATTGGGCTGCCACTGTGACTTTGGGAAAGGCTCTGCCTGAAAATGGATTGCAATTCCAACTGAACGGTTCTTTTCTTGGTAACAGAATTGCACACCTGAGCTCTGTGCTCTTCACATTAATTCCACCTCTCTTAAACTTTCCCAGTCAATTAGCCATGTCCCTCTATTCCTCTAACAGCCACATGCCCCCTTTCTGCTGTGGCAGGCCTATGGGGTGGCTGCATTCTGTAGCAGCCCCCTCCAGCACGGTTATCAATCAGGACCTGTCAGATTTCTCCCTCAGACACATCTATTTCAGGACTGCAGGACGTGGCCTTTTGCTTTTGTTCTTTAAAAATAAATATTTATAAAGCAGCCATCTCAGGTGCCAGAGTATGTTGTTAGGGATTTGCATTGATGGTAAAGTTGCAGGAAATGTACTGATTTCAGACTGCCTGGGTTTCAGTAAACCCCCATGTCTCTTTTGGTTTGGAGAGGGGTTTGGGCTTGTTTACAAAACTGAGGCTGAAAATAGAATCCGTCAGTCTCATTAAGTTGAGCCTGGTCCTTAAACGATGGTCTGTGCAGCACCAGCAGATTGAAGGAGGTCTTCCAGGTGGTTGGCCAAATGAATCAGTTTGAGAACAAAGGAGGATTAAGATGTCGGGAAGAGAGAAAGAGACTCCTTTTCTTGCTCTGTGATGCACAGCATAATGAAAGCTGGAGAACCTCTTCGCACTGCAAATACGTTTGTGAGGGATTGTAACAAATTTCACTGTCAAACCAAAGTGCAAGCGCCACCAGACTCAGACTCCATATTCTGGTTTGTCCAAAGACAGTAAAAAGCTGTGGCATGCAGTGAAGGGTTCATGTGCCCACACCCATGAAATTCCTCCGGCATGGCTTCTGTGTTCAAGCCCCAAGCTACCCACAATTTCAGTAGTTTGGGGTTGTGTCAAGAATTGTGTCAGAGCTAGTCACCAGGCAGCCTCATCAACATAGCTGGCTGGCAGCAGGCTGCCTGACTAAGCAGGTAGCTGATTGGCTGCAGAGGTCAGCAGGCTGGCTCTTAAACCAGCAGCAGCTGCTCTGTGCTTTTCAAGTCTCCTTCTCAACACTGTGCCTGCCCGTGTGCTCTGGTTTCTGCTGTTCCTGCCTGGCACCCTGTGTTGCTGCTGTCTTACCCCTGTCTTCAGCCCTCCTCACCTGTTACCCTGCTCACTCCAGTTCCTGACCCTCCAGTCTGACACTTGGCTTTGGCTCCTGACCACTGGGCTTGCCATCCATTATGCCTGTGCCCACTCGAGCCATTGGGCTAGACTGCCCCATCCTGGTCATCTGACAGATTGAGAAACACTTAAAACTGGGGCCAATAGCTCTCGGTGCTAGCATTGACCCTGCTAAGGCACCACCAGTCCTGGTAGATACCATTCAGAGCCTGCAGGTGCAAGTGACTGCCCTCTAATTGCAGAATATGGCCCTGCAGATGCAGTTTGCTTTGCTGGCTTCTCTTCTTTGTCCCACCTGGAGCTGAAGATTGCTATGCCTGATCAATTTGATGGAGACCAGGGCAAGTTTTTCAGGGTCCCTGAACCAACATGGGCTTTTGTTCCTCTTGCGCTCCAGATTGGTTGCCATAGACCAGGACCATGGGGGCGCTCATCAGAAGTTAGCTGACCCGGGAGGCCTTGGCCTGGGCTTCCCTGCTCCTGGAACAATTCCAGCTCACTCTTGGAACAGTCAGAAAAATTAACTCAACCTGTGTCCATCATCTTTGATGACCTCAACCATGTGCAGACTGCCCAGGCAACCTTTTCGGCCTCATGGCAGGGAGGTCATCTCATAACCAACTATGCCACTGATCTTGATCGTCTGGCTTCTGACACCAGGTGGAGCAAGGTGGCACAGAATCACTGTTTACGCCATGGGTTAAACTAGGAGTTTAAGAATGAGTTTGCTTGCATGGGTGGAGCCTCTACTCGGTTTGGACAGTCTGCATCAGAACCAATGATTACCTCATGGAGTGGCATTATGAGTATACTTGGATTTTAACATTCCCGGAGCTCTTACATTGAATATATGCAGACTTTTCCTGGCATGATAGCTCATGCAAGGCCACCAGGTTCACACAGATGTCTCTGACTCAGAGAAGCACTGAGGCTGGGTTTAAAGTTTGTGCCTGTATTATGGGGAACCTGGCCATTTTGTATTCATGTGTCCTTCAAACACTTGGATGGAACTGGGGCCAGGAAGTGCCAGGGTCCCCAGCCCTTAAGATGGGAGTAGAGACTGAGCTGGTATTCTTCCCTCTCGAGTGAGTCGCAGCTCCCATGGCCACAGTCAACAACTAAACTTTCAAAACCTATATTAATTTAAGTACTGGTAAGCTCTGAATTCTCTCTAGAGGTCTTAATCAACTCAGGGGTCTTGGGTAACTTTATAGATTTAAAGTTGGCTATGTCCTATGTGGTTTTCTTCGTGCACAAGGACCCTCTAGAGCTGCTTGAGACAACTGTTGGGTCTCTTCTGTTCAGGACCTGTAATCCACCAGATTTTGCCAGGTTCAACTAATTCACTTTATCACCACAACTTTAGTTTAAGACAGAACTACTTCTGCATTCATAGAAGCTCTAAGCCCTAAGCTCATCTCGCTAAAGGGTATTTCATTCTTTTGCTCTGCCCAGGTCAGAGGTCAGAGATGCAGAGGTAGAGATCACCAGCAATGGGAGCATCAGGAGGCCCTACAATTTGGATTAATCCAGGCTGCTCATGTGCCTGTTTTTGTATATCTGCCCTGGATTAAGACCTGTGACTCTCACTGGCAGAAGGGGACCTACCCTTTAACTCCCAGCATTGCTGGCTATCATGCCTCCCAGGATATGAGAAACAGAGCTATGCGCTCTTGAGTTCACATTGTCTGCTGGAAGTTCCCAATCCCCAGACAGCAAGACTATCAGAACCCCCAGCATCCCTTGCAGCTGGGAGCAAGATCCCCCACAAATATCATGAGTTTGCCGATCTATCCTTTGTTAATACTAGGTATTTTCTGTAATATTAGTAATACTAGCGAAACACTCTCGAAGTTTTTAAGTCCTGGCTTGGCAAGGTCCTGGGTGGGATGACTTTGTGGGGGTTGATCCTGCTTGAAGCAGAGAGCTGGACTAGATGACCTCCTGAGGTCCCTTCCAGCCCTATGATTCTATGATTCTGTGTTTTTGACAAGGGGAAGGTGAGCATCCTGTTCCTATGTTGGACTGATGATTGCCTATTTGATCTTCAGCCTGGAGCTGAGATCCCATTCAATTGGATTTGTGCCTTCTCCAAGCCCAAACTTTGAGCTCTCCACTTCTGCTTGCAGGATAACCTTCAGAAGGGTTTCATCTGCCTAGGAGCATCCCCAGCAGGCACTTCAACCTTTTTTGTCAAGAAAAAGGTGGGCTCTTGGCAGTCATGTGTTGATTATTGGGCCTGGAACACGGTGACCACACGAAACCACTCCTCATTATCAACAAGCTCCTAAATAGGCTCTGTGGGGTCTGTATTTTCACAAAATTATTGCAGCACCAATCTTATATCTTGGTGTATATGCTCGATGGAGATGAACGGAAACTGCCTTTAATATCTGTTACAGTCATTCTGACTATCTAATCATCTCATTCATCATTTGCAACGATCCAGCAACCTTTCAAAACTTTATGAACGCTATATTCTGAGATACACTGGACGACTTTGTCATTCTCTACTGTGATCTATATTCTTATTTTCTCCAAAGACCCCCCACTCTTCCTGACTGTGTGTTCATATCATTCTTGACGGACTATGCCATAGTCCCTTGTATGCCAAGCCAGAGAAATGTGAGTGTGATTGGGATGCCCTATGGTGTCTCTATCATTCCAGGGGTTTGAAAGGGACTCTCACGAGGTGATGATCATCACAAATTGAGTGGCACTGAAGAGATAGTCCTAGAATCCAAGACTTCTTGGGTTTTGTTAATTTTTATAGACAATTTTATTCCCGGATTCTATTCTCTGTTTTGGCCAGCTCTCTTACTGCCTGGCTAAGAAAGAGAGCGCAGTTTTCATGGTTTCCAGATGCACAGGCTGCCTTCGATCATCAGAAATGGAGCTTTGCCAGTGCTCCCATCTTGATCCATCTAGACCTGGTGTGGGCAATGGTTTTTGGTGGGTGTGGGGAGACATGCCAAGATTTTGGTTAGTGGTCAAGGGCTGCACTTTTCTATGTAGAGGGTGTGGGGTCTGGGGTGGAGGTCGGTTGCAGAAGGGATAGGGGACTGAGGTGCAGGACAGAGTGGGTGTTTGGGTGAAGGAGGGGGTTGTGACATGGGGCAGGGTACTGGGTGCGGGATCCAGGAGGGGGTATGGGTGCAGGAGTGGTTTCTGACCTGGGGAAAGAGGTGCCGGGTCTGGGCGTGATTTGAGGTGGAGGAGGTGTGCCAGAGGTAGGCTCTGGCCAGGAGGTGCTTACCTGAACAGCTCCCAGCCTGCAGCACTCTCAGGCAAGCTTCTAGGCTTGCTAGCAGCCCTACACCACTCCATGCAGCTCTCTGTGCTGCTGTGGAATCTTCCTGCACTGCCCCAACCCCAGAAAAAGCTCTCAGCTCCTATTGGCCAAAAGCCAGTCAATGAAAGCTGCAAAATTGGGCTATGCTGTCCCCGCCCCCTTCAAAATCTCTTGGCTCCCATTGGCTGAGTTTACTGGAGGCAGGGCAGGGCAGGGCAGGAAGCCCTCTCTCCAGAGCACTGGGGTGGGCCAGATGAAGAGGCTTGGTGGGATGGATCCAGCCGGTGGGCTGCCCAGATCTAGACCCTGCTGGATAGTTTACAGAGGTTGAGGCTTCAAAGTTTGCACCAGGCACAGTCTTTTCCCAACTGGCTGCTTCCAACAATCAGCTTCATCCATGTGCGTTTTATGCATGAAGACTCCCTCCTACTGAGATAAACCATGGCATCCTGGACAAGGAACTTCTGTTCACTGAGGCAGTCTGTGAAGAGTGTTCTGAATGGTGCTAGGTTCTCAGTCCAAGGCTCAACAGACCATAAAATTTTTCAGTACCTCAAAACTTACAGGCACCTGAACCAGCAGCTGGCATAACGGTCCCTCTTCTTTGCATGCTTTGAGTTTGTGGTCATTCATTGGCTGGAGATAAGGAAGAGGAAGGCATATGCATTGTCGTAGAAGGATGACTCCTACAAACCCAGTGAGATGACTGCATACAAGATTCTCAGATTTAATTTCTGGCACCAATTATCCTCTGACCTATTATCTTCCATCTGCTTTCAGTTACCTAGCAACCCCTTCACCATCCAAATTTTCAAGCTTTAGACCACATCCAGGATCAGACCATCACAGGCTTCACATTCCAGAAGGGGATCCTACATCACAAAGGTTGTATCCATGTGCCCAAATGGGCTGCTTGACTTACAGTCTGACATCTCTGCCATGATGCTCTGCTAGCAGGCACTGAGTTCATTCCAAGACCTGAGACCTGGTTTCTAGGGACTTTTGGCAAGCCATAGGTGTTGCATCCTATGTAGAGTCCAGTGATCTCGGCGCCTGTTTAAGACTTCTGGGTCTTCTCCAAACCTTATCTACTCCACCTTGGCCAAGGCCCCTTGTTTTCATGGACTTTATTGTGGAACTATCACCCTCCCAAGACCACACGTTCTGTTACTATGCTAGTGGTGTTCAACCACTTAACCAAGATGGCATATTTTGTTCCATGTTGCGTAGTTCTCTGTGCTCGGGAGATAGGCTACTGTTTGTGAGCCACGTCTTTCACCATCACAGTTTTCCTATGGGCACAATGACTGACTGAGGAGACCAGTTTATTTCTTGCTTCTGGCAAGAATTTCTGTGTTTTCTGAGTATCAAAACCTACTTTCAGCAGCCTATTACCCCAGCATCAATGGGCAGGCAGAGTATTTCAGTCAGCTTCTTGAACAGTACCAACATTTTTTCCTAAACTACCCTCAGGACAACTAGCTGTCACTGATCCTTCAGGCTGGAGTTTGCATGCAACAGTGCTATACATAACTCCACCGAGGAGACTCCCTTCTTTGCTGTCTGTGATTTCCATCCTTTGAGCTCAGCCAGAGATCCCTCTTAGATCATTGATGGCCATTCTTATCAAACTCACCACCCACATCCAGCAAGAGCATCATGATCTCCAGAGGCAGATAAATGCTGCCAGGGCTACCTACAGGTTGTATGCCAGTCAGTCCTGTCAGCCAACACTTGGCTTTGGGGTGGGAGACAAGGTGTAGTTGTCCACCCAGAATTTGTAATTGACTTGCCCCTCTGCAAAGCTGGACCATAAGTACTTGGAGACTTTCCAGATCATGAAACTGATTAACTTGTTTACTCTTAAATCACAACAATCAGATTCCCTCAAGATTTACCGCTTTATGTCTCCCTTCTAAAACCATTAGTCAAAAACCCTTTTCCACTCTGAATTACTCCTTTTCATCTGCCTAAAACTGCTCAGGGCCAAGAAACATATGTGGTTTGGCAGGCTCAAGATTCTCATCGGCTTTGAGGAAAACTTTAATATCAAATTGCCTGGGATTACTATGGCCCAGATGAACATTTATGGGAACCTGCTAAACACATCCACTCCCTGGAGCTCTTGTCTGCCTTCCCACCCACTTATTCTGAGAAGCCAGGTGCTGAGGTGTCTAGATGATGCCCTTAGAGTGGGGTCATTATCAGGAACTGGGGGCCAGCTGGCCTGCAGCAGGCTGCCTGACTAACCATGCAAGCTGATTGGCTGTAGAGGCCAGCAGACTGGTTTTTAATGCCAGTAGCGGCAGCAACTCATTGGCTTCTCATGGCTCTTAACCACCAATGTGCTCGCTCCTGGGTGACCTGGTTCCTGCTGCTCCAGTCTTGCAACTGTTATTGCCTCTTGTCAGGCCCCTGCCTTGAACCCTCCTTGCCTGACACCCTGCTCACTACAGTTCCTAACAGCCAGTCTGACCTTTGGCTCTGGCCCCAACCACAGTGCCAAGTCAACCCTTGGCTTTGATATCCTTTTTCTAGTGTGGCTCTTCGTTTTGTCTCCTGGCCTCATCCTATTTATACACCGAGGATGCTGACCATTGGTGGTAGATATTGATTTGATCTGAAGGGAATTCTACCCAGACCTCCTGAGTTGGAAAGAGTGCTGTGGTAGGGACACCAGATAGCTGTTGGCCAGAAATTAAGAGACCAGGACCGGGTCCTGAACTTCCTGCTTGCGTACTGCGCTATCCCTAGAGCTCAGTTTGGGCTCTAATATTTATTAAAGCAGGTAGAATGTTTAGTATCACATCTAGAATGTGATGGTGATCTTGGATCCCATTTCTAGTGGATAAGCACCTGCATCATGAAAGCTACTATCCCAGTTAGCACGAACTGACCACCCTGGGGGCAGCCTTGTAGGAGAAGACAACTCCTGAAAGTGGACTCATCTGTAAAGATGGCTGCTCTGAGCAGGGATGAGGCATTTCGTGAGGATGGGAAGCTCGAAAGTGCTGTGCCCATTCTGGAAATACTTGGGCCAAATTCAACCTGGTGTGAGCAGTTGAAATTCCATCTCATTGAATACTGTTTCACTTGCTAAGACCAGCTCTGAATTTGGCCTGTAACAATACATATGATGATATGGCATCCCTGGCATCCTTCACCAGAATTACATTTGTTAATTAAAAAGTCAAATGAGTGGCATATCTTTGGGTGTCTGAAATGACTTAAATTCCAGTGTTTGATTATATTGATTTTATTCTAACTAGAGTGTGTGTTTGTGTATAATATATATTATAAGAAAGAGAGGATGTTTATAATAGGCGAGTGTTGGGAAAAATTTATATTGTTGGCTAATCAATGTGCTGGTCTTTCAAACACTTTGTGCTGATTTATTGTAGCACATGTTCTAACTCTCCCATTGGCTGACTTCAACAGTTTATGTAATGGAAAAGAATGATTTTTTTACAAGAGGACTCTGGGAACTTTTTAAATATGACAGCACTTTCTGGATCAATGCATATCCCAGAAACTCCTTGCGTAAGTGACCTAAAATCGGGTGATCAAACCCCTTCTCCCCTCCCCTTCCCTGGAGAGAGGTCTGTAATTAGATAAAATGAGGACAGAATATGCATAAGTATCTGTTATGCTGGGATTCCTGCCCAGAAAGGAAACTAACGTCCGGTGCTGGTCATAATTTTGTGCACCCTTTATGTTATTGACAGGGTTAGGGTTTGACAATGACAGGAGTTCAGAAGCAGATTTTTTATTAAAGAGCAGCTGCAGGCTCATGGTAACCTTTCTAAATTGACTGTTTTCCAAAAAAAAATTATGTGAATTACACATCCTATAGCTTTAGTGCTGCCTATAACTCATCATTTGTTGCTAAGAAGCTTTTATTCATGAGGGATGAACTGATTTCTTCACTGCCTAGTATCTTAGGCAGTTAATTGACCTGTGTGCAAATTTACTGTGAATTACTAGCTTGCTGATTTGGTAGCATTTTACACCTTCTTTGCAGAGGTATAAATGATTACACAATGTGCAAGGCAATAGAGAAGCAGGCCCAGATTTTTTATTTTTGTGCATTTGGCTTCATGTGATACAGATGAAGCTTTTGGTGTGTCATTCTCATGCTCGTTCTATTTGCTCTTCTCCAGAACTAGGGTATGTGCAGAAATGGCATGAATTTTGCTTTACGACTGGGTGGTTGCCCCTAGCTTTCCAGCCACATGTGCTGGGCTGCCATGCCGTGGATCTGCCATTTGTCCCTGGAAGGCAACAATTTGAATCCCTGTCCCCATGCAGACAGTGCCTCTTTCCTTTTACAGGGGGTTTTGCAGTAATGCATTGGGGTCAGCAATTCTCTAACGAGAGCGCTGCAATGAAATTGTTGTCTGCTGATTGGGCATACCTGTTAGTGGGGAATGATGGCCATTCCCTGCACCCCTCCTAGCACCACCTGGTTGATGGGATTTTGCTGTGTGCAGCCACTGCAAGTTTCCAACAGGAAGGACACTTGGTATCTTGAGGCTAAATTCCCATAGCCTTACTCATGTTGAATGCCTCATTGAAGTCAGAGGGACTACTGTAGGTTGAACCTCTCTAGTCTGGCACCCTTGGGACCTGACCAGTGCTGAATTAGAGTATTCGCCAGACCATGGGAGGCCAATAATGTCTAGCAGCATTACCAACACTTCCACCGCTTACTGGGCTCTTAGAAGATATTTAGGGGTAAATTACAACCAAATAACATCACAGCACACTGAGACCCAGGACTGGTGGCTGTAAACAAGCTTTATACGACCCTGGGAATCTTGGCCACACCCATGAGAAGTGGCTGTCTGGATAACTAAAGGCATGCTGGATTACGGATGTTGCCGGACGAGAGCGTGCCAGACTAGAGAGGTTCAACCTTTCGGAACCTAAGGTGCTGGTATACAGAGTAAAGGAATTAAAGTCTGGCCCTAAGAAGTTGCCATTGCAGACTCCTGGATGCTGCTTTAACAACTGTACAAAACCAATGTTTTTCCCTTTTTTTATTGTGTTGGTTTGGTCGGAGTCAGCTGATCCCCACCCCAGCCCAAGATTTTATGTTTTCAGCTTCTTTTGCATTTTTGTCTTTGTCTTATAAGTTAGCCAGAAACTGTCAGCACTCATGGCTCCTTCAGCCTTAAGAAAAAACATTCACCAGTATAACCACTGTAGAAAGGTTTCTTAGAGCAGGATGGGAATCTGCATACTAGTTTCCCTTCCCTGCCTTGCTTCAGAATCCCAAAGGTAAGAGTGATATTTTTGTGATGATAGGGTTCAGGTCAGTAAAAGGTCAGCTCTCCTCCTTTCTACACATTCCCAAAGAAGGTAACAAACAAAAATTTCTGCTGCTCTGGCTGTGTATATAACCCAGGGAGCCCGAAGGCCACTTGAGTGTGTCTATGCTTAAGTATGAATTATTATTTTTTAATTGTGTTCCATCTGGACCCTTTATGAGATGAGGAGGGGTTTTTTTTGCACATGCTGTAATGAGAGAGAGAGACTTACGGTGTGTACTTCTCTTCCATTGTCATATGAGAGTGGAAGTTTTTGTGTTTGGATTGATACTACTTTTTTCAGCATATTGAATATAGAGAAACTGTAATAAAATTTACTACATTTGAAGGAAGCCAAACAGCTGTAAATTTGCACATCCTGGTTTGTTGTTTTCCAGTTTATTTTAGTCATTTCAAAGACCATTGTCAACTTTTGATCCTTTTTTATGTTGGGCAATGGAGTTGAGTCAAAGTGTTGGAGGAGAATCAAGTCCAGGTTATCTCGGTGCAATCCTGTGACGAGAGACATTTACATGGAAGCAAAAGGGTTTTTTCTCCTTTCCTAATTGAAGAGTCGGCAGAATTCCCCATTTATGTTGGGAAGGTCCTGCCAATAGCAGACATGTGGCATCCCAAACAGATTTAACACATGGAAGAGTGAGCAGACAGCCTCTTGAGAACAGAGAGGGACCTGAACAAAAATATTGGCTCCTGGTACTTCTTGTTAATGTTGAAGAACAGAACTGGAACTGAAGTTTTAGGACTGTCTCCTCTCCTTATAATAGGCTGCATCCAAATGCCCAAAAACTTTTGGGGATTTCAGATCTGTATTAACCTCTACTTAAAGAGGCAAGGTCTTGTTTTCACGTAAATGCCCCTACTGAGTAGCAAAGGAAGGGATAAAGCAGAGAATATGACACATTGGCAGAATTGTTTTTCAGAAGCACATTTTAAAAAGTTTTTCCATAAGGCGTCATGAGCTCTTTAAAATCACAGGAGAGACTGAAGTTGTCAGTAAGCCGGAATGTTTAAATGCTCTTTTTCCCCACAACCTTTTTCTTTTTCACAAATGTGTGTGATAAAACTCCAGTAAGGAAAACACTAATGTAGGGGGAAAATGAATTCTTTTTCTGTGAGTGGTGGTGGTGGTGACATTCTAAGCAAATCACAACAAGAATGTTAGCAACGGTTTAGGTTAGGCATTTAACACATGTGAAGTGTTTGTTCTTTTATAGTTTCTGTAGTGCACAGTATAAACAGCAGAGTCATGAAACTCTTTTGTCACCATTGTGCCAACTGCATTCATCTGACTTGGTGCTGCTTTGAAGTTTTGAAGAAAGTGTTTCATCCATGTGTTAATCTCAACTATACAATCTATTCCCCTTCTTTCCCGTCCCCTGAAACCAACATACACTAATTATCTCGAGGGTTGGTGACACCTGCAGAACTGTCCTTGCATCAAATTAGCCATGACTACACCAGATGTTTCCACACTTTGAGCCAATAGCAAACAATATGGACCACTGGGGGCCTTCTCAGATTGCTTCACGGAAAGTGCCTTTTGATCTCTCAGTATGTTCCCCTCCAAAATTCAGTACAGCTGTGTCTTTGCTTGACAGAGCCATTCCAAGAATGTACTGGCTGGAAAGTTTTCTCTTCCTTGTGATGGATTTGGAGTGGCTCTATAATAATTTTTGAACACTATGTGTTCTTTATGTTCGTCAGTTGGTGCTAAGGGATGGTTAGTATATGACTATATTGGCTTAGTTGAGTAGCAGGCTGTTGGAAATAACAAGCAGGAGGGCAAAACCAAGAACTTGATATAAGGCATCCCTCACACGAACACTTGGAGGTTTTTACAAGGCAGTGGGAGAGCAACTGGCCTGGAGGGGACCGGCTCAGCTCCCTTGGAGACCATCAAACTGATTTTGGACTAGCTGGGTCAAAAAATACAGGAAGGGAGAACAAAGAACTGTGGATAAAAAAGGGATTCTTCCCCTCTGTGAGGCAGTTACTGTTGGGGAACAGAGTGATATGCATGGACACTCTCTGTGTCTGAAGCAGCTAGGTCTCCCGCATCAGCAGCACAGCCTGTGTGTAGAGCTTTCATTGATTTAAAAGTCCTTTCTCTTGTATTATGTTTTGTCCCTACTTTTAAAACAGAACAATACCTTTTTTTTATTTTATTTTTTTATTTTTTATATGAGGAGCCTACTTTAGGTCACTGTATTCACAGGTCACCGCTCCCAGAAGGGAAGAACTTGAGGTGCCTAGGTCTGGTTTGACCTATAGGGTAGGAACAGTTGATACCCGAGGTAATGTAGCTTGAGGTATGAGTGAGAGGCTCTTAGGATTCTACTCTGAGAGGGGTGATGGCATGAGGCCAGATGCCAGGGGAGGTGCACATGGAGAGAGCAGAGGGAGGGTCAATGGTGCAGTGAGCTCTGAATCGTGACATTTCCAATCAGTGTAAGACGCAGTGGTCTCTCTCGCTCCTAGACATACCCACTCTGGTTTTCAGTAGCTGATTCTTTTAGGTAGTCTTCTTGATAAAAACAAAGGCACTAAACCTTATGATCATAAACTTTGCTGTCCCAGAATCCCATTTGTTGTGAAGCTGTATGAAAGTTTCCAGTCTGAGTCAATTAACTCAATATGAGACAGTGAACCTTTATCATGAGTGAAGCTGCTCAGAGGATGAGACAAATGCCTTCACTGTAAGAGAGTGTCCACACTAACCGGGGGAGCCATTGTCAGAGTGGTGAATATGGGAAATGGTCATCGGTCTGACTTAGTTTCACAATGGTCAGGCCCAGCCTTAGAGCAAGGTGGTTGACTTGGGGACCACGTTTTCAGGGCCCAGCACTCCAAGTGACAATAGCATCCATCACTCACAGGCTGGTGTCAGTGTGCTGCCTTGGGCCCTGGCCACTGGCTGGGCCCCACTGGGCTGGCTCAGTCAATAGTGAGGTAAGTGCATCCATGAGATACGACATTTTACACAGAATTGTTTTGACAAGTTGACACACACTATTACCCACTTCTGTGGTTCTGAGACTGCAGATTCACCTGTTTCTTAGCTCCTAGACTTATGGCTGCAAGTAGGGACTTGTGAGTAGTTTAAAAGTAGAAGAATCTTAAATGCAAGAAAGAGTTAAGATCACTGGCTAAATCAGCATGTAGGTCACACTTGTGCCTTCCTGTCAACACTGAGAGAGGACATCGCAGATTGTATCAGTTTACTTAGAGATAACACCAGGTGTTTCAGCAAAAAAAGACAACCCCAATACTTGTGATGTACCTGGTTTGGCTGTTGTTATGGAGCCCCAGGCAATATGGTTCAGACTGGGAGTGAAAAGGTTTGTGTTCTGTTCTTGGCTGTGCTGCTGATTAGACAAGTCACAACCTTTCTGGCCTCAGTTACCACATTCAGAAATGATGTAATAATCCATATCCATCTTTGTAAAGTACTTTGAGATCAAGGGATGAAATATACTCTGTACTTGCTAAATAATGGTGGTGTTGACTGGGAAAGCAAGGTACTGCAGTAGCTCACAGTGTGCTATCTAATGGTGTTGCAGCACTATTTCACTTTGTGTAGACTGTGGTAAAGATTTTGCTGTACTCGGTATTTAGGGATCAGATGGCCATTCCAATAGGGTAGATAATAAAATCTGGGTTCATATTCCTGATAGATAAATAAGTTTGCGTTAGTTGTCACAACCTCTTGCTTGGGTGGTTTCTTGGAGAGTCTTGACTAGGACTTTTTAATCATAGGAAAAGTTGAAATGGTCTGATTTGACTAGAAGAAGCACTACATGTGGGTTTCTAGATACAGTCTCTTTCCAGTCCTGTACCCTCAAGAAACCAGTACACAGTTTTTTCAGTAATGTCTCCAACATGCTGTAATCACTGACCCTTGCTCCTCCAGACAGCCACTTCTCTGCTTATATGATGCTTCTAGAAGATGGGTTTTTTTTTCCCTTAAAATGATCATTTATAAGCAAGGGTGGCTGTGGGCACTTTCAGATGAAATGACTATTCTGTCCTGGTGCTGTGCAGTAAGAAACTGGAGTCAGGAGAGATTCATACTGGGAAAGCTGGGGCATGTCATTGTCTCAAAATGAAGCACACCTAAGGTAACAGTATTTGCATGGGCACTTGCTGGGTGACCTGGACCATTCCAAATCTCAGGAATACACTGAGTGATTCTTGATGTCTGTTTGTTGGGGCCCAAGTGACTGGGAGCTCTTTTAATCAATTCTCGTTAGTGAGGTGTGAAACAGGGGCCCATATTCACATAGTGCTCTCAAACTCCCAAAGACTTTAACCAACCATTACTTCAGCTAAAATGATGGCTTATCTGGAGATAGCCTCTTCCTTGGAACAACCAGGGATTTGTTGGGGATACTGAAGGGAGGTGGTATGAATGTATCGGATGCCAGGGCTCAGGTTAGGGCAGACCTAAGTTGCTCTCTGGTTGACAAGGGTACCCAGGGGCCATGTTGTAGTGGAATAACAAATGGATAGAATCATAGGGCTGGAAGGGACCTCAGGAGGTCATCGAGTCCGGCCCCCTGCTTCGAGCCCCAACTAAGTCATCCCAGCCAGGACCTTGTCAAGCCGGGGCTTAAAAATCTCTAGAGATAGAGAATCCACCACCTCCCTAGGCAACGCATTCCAGTGCTTCACCACCCTCCTGGTGAAGCAGTTTTTCCTAATATCCAACCTACACATTTCCTGCTGTAACTTCAGACCATTGCTCCTTGTTCTGCCATGTGACACCACTGAGAACAGTTTCTCTCCATCCTCTTTAGAACTCCCCTTCAGGAAGTTGAAGGCTGTTATTAAATCACCCCACAGTCTTCTCTTCTGTAAACTAAACAAGTCCAAATCCCTCAGCCTCTCCTCACATGTCACAACCCACATCTCCTGCCCCTCACTCTGCCCATGCCTTACTCCATCTCCAGGACAGCCCTTTGTGCTTGGTGACTCTTGAGTGGTGAGGAGTTAGACCTGGCTGTGCTCAGTGGCTCTGGCTTTTGGTCCTCCTGAACAGGGGAAGCTGTGCAGCTGCTTTGTGTCCTCTTTGCACCAGAGTAACCGGTGCTAAAGGGCACATGGCAGCTGCGAACAAGGCAATTGGTTAGGAATCTGGAGCGGACGTTCCCAGGGTACTACACGCATGGCATAAAATCCAAAATGTGTGTACTGCAGGATCTGATCCTTTCAGGACACAAGGGCTACGTCTACACGTGAGGCCTACATCGAAATAGACTATTTCGATGAGTAACGTCTACACGTCCTCCAGGGCTGGCAACGTCGATGTTCAACTTCGACGTTGCGCGGCACCACATCGAAATAGGCGCTGCGAGGGAATGTCTACATGCCAAAGTAGCACACATCGAAATAAGGGTGCCAGGCACAGCTGCAGACAGGGTCACAGGGCGGACTCAACAGCAAGCCGCTCCCTTAAAGGGCCCCTCCCAGACACAGTTGCACTAAACAACACAAGATCCACAGAGCTGACAACTGGTTGCAGACCCTGTGCCTGCAGCATGGATCCCCAGCTGCGGCAGCAGCAGCCAGAAGCCCTGGGCTAAGGGCTGCTGCCCACGGTGACCATAGAGCCCCGCAGGGGCTAGAGAGAGAGCGTCTCTCAACCCCTCAGCTGATGGTCGCCATGTTGGACCCCGCTATTTTGAAGTTGCGGGACGCGCAACGACTACACGGTCCCTACTTCGACTTTGAACGTTGAAGTAGGGCGCTATTCCTATCCCCTCATGGGGTTAGCGACTTCGACGTCTTGCCGCCTAACGTCAAAGTTAACTTCGAAATAGCGCCCGGCGCGTGTAGCCGTGACGGGCGCTATTTCGAAGTTAGTGCCGCTACTTCGAAGTAGCGTGCACGTGTAGACACGGCTAAGATGTATGTATAACTGCACCTTCCAGCAGGCAGGAGTAAGCTCTGAAGATCTACTTCTGTTTTTGCACTCGTGAAGTCTTAGAAATCCTGTTTTGGGAGATGACCAGAGAGGAAACACAAGCGTGGGGACAGAGCTAGGTAGGCATAGGTGGCTTCCTTCAATGCCATGTCTAAGGAGTGCTGGGAGTGCAGTGGTCTTTTGCCTCACTGCTATTACAAGCAGAGGAAGAGGGAGCTGGCCTGTGTGGAATTGGTTAGACCTTAGAAGGTGAGATGAAGCAGAACTGGCAAAAGAGGTAATTCTTGAGGCTTTGATCCCTGCAGCCCCTTCAGATTAATCAGAGTCATTTTGCATTTGTGCTTAAAATGAAATATTTGGCGATGCCTGGCACCTCCTTGCTGCAGCAAAGCGTTTTGTGGCACCTGTTAACTCAGTGTCAGTTTAAACAGGTCAGACAGGGTCTGTTGAGTCAGTGGGAGGATGGGCGAGTGGCTGTCGGGGAAGGAGGAGAGCCAGTTAGAGGAACGCTTCTGTCAGACAGAAAAGGAAATGTTACTGGCGCAGAGCAGTGCACTTTTCATGGCTCTTATATTCACAGTGCCACCACACCTGGCTGCTGGAGACACCCAAGGAGTAAAGGAGGCAAGAGGGCTCTTGCCATGAAAAGAGGAAGCTGTCAAGATGTAAATACTGATATAGATGCCTGCCAAAACTGTCAGGCTATAGCTAGGGATGCTTTCTGCAAGGAAAGGCTTTGTTGTGTACTCTGGGGTGAGCTCTGCACCCTGGAGTCACATAGTGACCTCTCCTGAATTAAAAGAACAGTCCCTAAAAGTGTGACTGATTCATGCCCTTTCGCTTGTAATTTATTGCTGCTTCTAGCACAATCAAAATGGGCGCTGCTTACCATGATTTCTTGATTGGGAAGAGAAAAGTGGTGGGGATGACAAGTCTTTTTCCCTATCTCGTGCTGGCTTTTCTTCAAATACTGAAGTCCTGTGGTGAGGTGCTCTTTGCACAAAGTGAAGGAGTAGTGCCTAACCACAGCTTAGCAATTAGTTATTCTATACTATGCAAATAGTAACTCTGTACAAAGGGCATTCACCCCAGCCAGTGCTGGCAGTGATAGCTGGGAGAGGTCTGCTCTGCCTGTCCTTGCTCTGCTAACTGAATAGTTCTGATTTTCTTTGGGGCCCTTTTACAATTATGCTATCTGCCCAGTAACCAAACATGTCCAATTGCAAAATAGAATAGCTAAAAACAACAGACCATTAAAAGGTGTCTGATTTGTCCCACCTTTTGGGTCAAATCCTGAGAGGAGCCGGGCATCTGTAGCACCCAGGAAAGTCAGTGGCCCTTGCTTGATTTTCTTTTTTTACACTGGTGTTTGCCTGAGTAAGAACTAAGAAAACACTCGGGATTTGTCCTCCCCTGGGTGTTGCAGGAGCTTCCCCTGGCTCCCCCATGGTGGCGCAGCTGCCCCCCTGTTTCCCCCAGCTGGGGGAGCTGGAAGCTGGACCCAGCTGTGGCTGCTCCACCCCTCTGCCTCCCCCAGCTGGGGGAGCCAGGAGCTAGACCTGCACAGTAGCGGGGCTGCTGCCCAGCTTCCCCCGGTTCCTCTGCCACAGTGTGGCTGTCCCCCAGCTTTCCCCGGCTGGGGGAGCTGGAGCCGGACCTGCACAGCAGCGTGGCTGCCTCTCCACCAGCTTTCCTCAGCTGGGGAAGCAGAGGACTGGGCCTGCGCAGCAATGTGGCTGCTCCCCAGCTTCCATCCCCACGCCCGGCTCTCCCACTGCGGTGTGGCTGCCTCCCAGCTTCCCCTGGCTGGGGGAGCCGGGAGCTGGAGCACTAGCACTGTGGCCCCCCAGTTTGTGGAAGTTGGGAGTTTCACTGGGAGGGTGACGGCCCCTACAGTACAGCTGCCGCCTGTCTCCCAGTTAGGGTGACCACCTGTCCCATTTTGGCTGGGACGGCATCATTCCCCTTGTCCCATATTTGGGCAGGGGAGCTATGGTCACCCTAACCAGAGCGGACTTCAGAGGAAGAGCCCGTTCATGCAGCACAGCTCTCCTTTTGAAGGGGTTTCAGTCAGGGCTTGGAAAACCCCCGGGCTGGTGCGCAAGGTGCCGGCCCATTCCAGTGATTCTGTAGAAGCTGGTGGCGATGCTATTTTTTTAAAAACAAGGTTTCTCGAGGCGGTGTGGATGCATTCTGTTTCTTTAAATCCATAGGAGGAGGCTAAGAGGGGCAAACTCTGCCATAAAGCAGCGAGGTGTTGGCTTGCTGGGTGTCTGGTCAAAGGTGAAAGTGGGCTGGTGTGACATACTGGTCAGAAAGGCTGCTGGTACTGGCCTGTACATAGCTGGTGCCAGGCTGACGATCCATGGCTGATCACAGTCAATGGGAGTTGTGGGGCTGGCTCCTGTGGGTGGAGGCAGCATGCAGAGCTCCCTGACCACCTTAGAGCTGGAGGCTGCTTCCAGGAGCCACCTGAGGTAAGAGAGGCCTGGAGCTTACACCCTTGACTCCTTCCTGTGTCCCGAGCCTCTGCCTCAGCCTTGAGCCCCCTCCCTTAGCCCAAGCCCCTCATCACTGGCACTATCCCAGAGCCTACACCCCCAACCAGAGCCCTCACACCCTTTTTACACCAACCCCTCCTCCAACCCAGCGCTGCTCCTGCGCCCTGAATCCCTCATCTCTGGCCCCACACCAGAAGTTGACCACCCCCCCACCAGAGCCCTCATTTCCTTCCATGCTCCAATCCCCTGCCACAGCCCAAAGCCCCTCCAGCTCCAAACCCCTCTGCCCACCCCCCAGCCTGGACCCCTCTTCTGCACTCCAAACCCTCATCTCTGGTCCCACCACAAAGCCAGCAGCCCCAGACAGAGCCCTCCCCCTGCACTTCAACTGTCTCCCCCAGCCCAGTGAGGATGACAGAGGGAGGGCTGGGTGGGTTGAACAGGTGGTGGGCTTTGGAGAAAGGGCAGAGCCCTGGGAAGGGGCAGGACTGGAGGCAGGTCAAATGTATTTGGTTTTCTGCAATCACAAAGCTGGCAGCCCTAGAGACAAGTAGTAGAGGTGCAGCCTGGCACAGCATCTGGGGAATTTAGAGGGATGTGGAGAGTGGAGAGAGCAAGAGAGTTCTCCTTACGCTTTCAGCAGTTAGAGTGGCAGGGCTTGTCAGCTAGCAGGTAGATGATATAAATGGCCAGTCGCTGAGCAGAGCAGAGGAATCCCAGAATCCTCTTCTTTCCCAGCTGCTGAGGGTGAGGGATAGCTTGTCAACTGGATGTTGACCCCAAACTCTGAGCCTGGTCCTTGGTCAGTAGACTGTTAAGTATTTCAAGCCCTCTGGTATGTGTGTGTGGGTAGGTGGAGGCTGGTGAATGGGTATGGGAAAGAAGGGGGCAGAGAGGGGAACCCTGGGGTGAGCCATAAAAGAAAAGTCTGATATTGAGTGAGGGAAAGAGGAGGGCTTTTTGGAGAGACAAGTGATTGAAGATAGGCGAGGGAATTTGTCAAGGGGTGGAGAAGGGGCAGGGGAAGAAGGAGACAAAAAGAGGGAAGAAAGAGAAAAGGAGAAGTGGAAAGACACCGACAGCAAGTTTGAAAAGGTGTATTATGAGTTACTAGAGGATTTACTTGGTGCTGCTTGGGTTGTCACGGGGGCTCAGGGCATAGGGTGAGAGGGCTCAGGGCAGGAGACTGGAAGGTGTAGGGGGGCCTCAGGGGAGCCGCAAGCCATCCAGAACTGCACTGCCCTGCTGATGGCTCTTCTTGTGGGGCTGGCGGGGGTCTTCAGTGGGAGGGGCTGTGCAGGCTGGTCCCCGCCAGTAGCTGCTCCTTGGGCTGGCCTGGAGCGGCACTGCCCTGATGGCAGTGCTCCCTGTGGGAAGGGACCATGGTGACAAGGGCTGCACTGGCTGGCTCTGGATGGCAACTGCTCGCTGGGGGCTGTGTCTGGTGCTGTGGCCAAAGCCCTTGGGGGAGAGGATTGGATTGCGACTTTGGGACAGGGAGCCACTTTATCCCTGGTGGGTGGCCTGCAATGTACAGAAACCCTGACTCTAGCTGGCCATATTCCAACAGGTGCGGTCTCGTCTCTGTGGTCACTCTGTATTACAACTGTCCCTAATACTTTCTGCCTCCCTGTGGTCATTGCAGAGCAGAAACAATCAGATTCCAGGCACATCCCATTATCCTGGGCTGGTTTAAGTTATAAGAGGAAGCTTCATGCCACACTTGGTGGTCCTAGCTCTTATCCTTTAGAAAGGGCTCTTGAACAAAGTGACTCAGACAGACAGACATGTACATTTCTACAATATGTAGTAAGACCATAGGAAAGAAACAGAGAAGTGAAGACAAGAAGGAAAAGAGGATGTCTGAAAAGTGAGAGAGATGAAGCTAGCCACATTTTAAAAACTATGAAGTACAAAATTGCTTGGAAATATTTGTATAATAGTAGCAACTAGAGGCCCCAGCTCATGCTAGACATGCTAGTTTGCCATCCATCCCTCTGTCCAAAGAAAATATCTCTCTCTCTCATTCCTGCCCCGAATGACTATTTCACTCCTAACCTCTATTGTTTTTAAAGCAGGGAGAATAACAGGTACGGGTGTTTTCATGGGATAGATTTAAGTCAAAGGGATGCAAAACCCCAGGAATGAGTCACAGGAGCACACAGACTACAGGCAGCACGTAGATCACTGAAGGGATGGGCGATGAGACTTCACCGAGGCCCTGGCTGGGAAGAAGGTTTTTATAGAAACTTGGTATTATTTACAATAGATATTACAGTGTCATAGAATCATTGAACAATAGAGCTGGAAGAGACCTAAAAAAGCCATGAAGTCCAGCCCCCTGCCCTAAGCAGGACCAAACCTATCAGGTCATAAAATCATAGAACAATAGAGCTGGAAGAGACCTAAAAAAACCATCAGACCTAAAAAAGCCATAAAAAAAAGCCAGATGTCCTTGGAACATCTGCTAATTGCTGACCAGGGTCCAACTTGTGTAGTGTGTAAATCACCCCATAGGAAGATGGATGCTATATGAAGTCCCCATCATAGTTTCCTATGAAGCCTACTTTTGAGAATTGGATGATGGTTTCATCACCTTGCCATAATGACCACTGATTGCAGGGACAAGGGTACAAATCAGGTCTGGAAGGTCATGCTACCTGGAATGTCCTGCCTCTTCTCTGGCAACATGGCAGACACTCTTCCATCTGCTTCTGCCTTAGAACACCATCTTGAGAAGGATGTCACATTGTGGAGGCTGCCCACAGACATAAGAACATAAGAACATAAGAAAGGCCATACTGGGTCAGACCAAAGGTCCATCCAGCCCAGTATCCCGTCTGCCGACAGTGGCCAATGGCAGGTGCCCCAGAGAAGGAGAACAGAAGACAATGATCAAATGATTTATCTCCTGCCATCCATCTCCTACCCCTGTACTGAAGGCTAGGGCACCATACTTTACCCCTGGCTAATAGCCATTTATGGACCTAACCTGCAAAAATTTATCGAGCTCTTTTTTAAACCCTAATAGAGTCCTGGCCTTCACAGCCTCCTCCGGCAAGGAGTTCCACAGGTTGACTGTGCGCTGTGTGAAGAAAAATTTCCTTTTATTAGTTTTGAACCTACTACCCATCAATTTCATTTGGTGTCCCCTAGTTCTTGTATTATGGGAAAAGGTAAATTATTTTTCTGTATTCACTTTCTCCACACCATTCATGATTTTATATACCTCTATCATATCGCCCCTCAATCGCCTGCTTCAGACTGCACTAACTTTGCTTTCAGTTCTTTGCGGTACCAGTAATCAGGGAAACTGTATTGTCTTCTCCACCATCTGCCCTTCAATAGAGGGCACATATGTATGTATTGGGACAATGGGAGAAGGCAAAGTTTCATGGAATATCCTTATGTGTACACTCTGGAGGCAGGGCTTTGGGACAGTCACAGAATAGGCTTATGTCAGAAATGTTTTACCCTGAGTGCTTGGCATGCTGGAGAGGACTTTGTGTGTTTAGCCAATGTTGTGAGACATGAGGAAAGCTCTAAGTTAAAATCTCAGTGCCTTGAATGAAAGAATTCTCAGTAACTTGGGAGTGACCATTATTTAGCACTTCTACATCTTCAAAGCATTGTACTCCCCTAACAGTAATAATGAAACTCCCTGTGACATTTTAAAGATGGGGGCTCAAAGGAATGGAATTACTTCCCCAAGGTCATAGGGAGATGAGATTAGCATTCAGGAGTTCCTGGCACCTAATCATGTGTCTCTCTCTAGAAGTAGCTGTATCTCTGGTTAAGTATATAGAAACCAATCACCACCCCTCTATTCTCCATGGTCATCGGTCTCTCTGGAGACCCACTTTTACAATACCATCACTTGGGAGTTCCTGACTCCAGTTCTCTGTTTGGGTCATCGTGGCAGTAGCTCCCTGACACCCCAGTTCAATATGGCTCCATCACACAACAGGCAGAGCCCAGGAGAGCTAATTGACCTCCTCTTGCTCTTGTCTCTTTCAGACAAGGGCCATGTGGTGGGGAGGAAAAAGAAAGAAGACTTTTAAGGGATTGAAAAATGCCTGTGTCTATACCACTTGGAGAAAAATGTCTATACCATTTGCAGATAATGTTGAAATATACTATCCACGTTGTTGACATTTTCAGCCAATAAATACAGAAAAGCAGAAGTGACATCTATTTGTCAAATGTGCTAAACAGTAAAGAAAACTGCACAAAATGAAACTCACACCACTGGGATTAGGGTAGAAAGTAAAGCTGAAAGACTGTCAGGAGTCTTTACATTGTTTAGAGTAGGCGTAGGGTTCAAAAAACACAAGAAGCTTGCTGGAAAGCTGCATTGATAAACTTGCGCCTTAGGACACTTTTTTCAAAGAATCTCCTTCAGCTCCGCACCACTGTAAAGACTATGGAATCTTCTTCTTTGTGCTATGCCTACATCCTACTAACATTAGAGGGAATTAGATGTTCTCTTGCCTGCTCATGAAATCGTGGAAGAACCTGATGTGAGAATCGGTAAAAGGTGGTAAGAAAAGGAGTCCACTTTTTTCCTTAATCTGAGTGGTGCACATTGTCCACAACCCAGCTTCCCTCTAGTGACTGTAGTATTCATGATGTGTGAAAAGTAGATTTTCAAGGGATAAACTCATTTGTAAAATACATCCCTTACCAGTGTTACTGAGGACTGCTTTGGCCCCCAGCAGTTGGATTTGGGAATTTACGTCCCTTTTTTCCACCCACATACCCTTGTGACGGGCTCAGTGGAAGCACCCAAATGGAGCAGTATAGAATTTTTGCAGGTCTGAATTTTAGCAACAGGATAATATTAATCCCTTAATTCTACTCCCCCAAAACAGAGCACACAGGTAGGAGGTTTAGATCTAGTATGCTTTTTCCCTAAAAGTTTTCGGCCCTGATCTCAATGAGCTTGTTGGTTCAAAACTGTGCCCTTAGAGACACAGTATTTGTAAATCCTGTTACAGTGAGTGCTTGAGAGGTTTGGGGTGAAGTCAGTCCTGTGTTTGCAGAGTGATACAAAAATAAGAACTCATCATTTCCGATCTCCACATCCCAAGACCCGTATCTGAAACAGGAATCCAATTTGTCTTAGAAAACTAAACAACACACTATAATGGGGAAGTAAAAAGCCAGTACTAACAGAGGGAATGCTAGGAAAAAACAAAACAAAATAGAATTTGATGGCTAAATTGAATGCATTGTAGATAGCATTGTAATACCAGTGAATGCTGGTAGGAACTTTTAATTTGAAAGGAATTCCATGAAGACCTTATCTTCCTCTCTTCCCACCTCACATCTAACAAATTCCATTGCCTGACTGTTCACAGTTCCCATGAAAGCTGGGCTTTTAAACTGAAGCAGATCTCTGACCCTTTCACATGACACCTGCAAAAGGCAGATAACATGATACTTTCTGCTTATCATAGGACACCTAGAAACTCTGTAAGAAAATACCTCTTCTGTCTCCTTTCCTCCACCAGACCCCTGGAAAGCTTAGCAACCAGGAACCCGCCCTCTTTGAATTCTGAGAATAGAATTCTTACTGGAAAATTGGGGCTTTAATGTAAACATTTGTCAAAGAAATTCCCCCGCCTCCTCTTCTTGTTCGGGTCAGTTATGTGGGAAAGGCCTTTTGACAATTCGGAATGTGCCTTTCTTGGAAACGTTAACGAAAGCAGCCCTGTGCTGGTGCAGGGCTAGGAAAGAATACGTGGCACGGGGAGTCAGAAAACCTGGTATATGTTGCCTGCTCATTGGGCAGTTGCTCAAAGGTTCTGTGACACATTCTCCTCCTTCTTTACCCCCACAAAAAGAAGGGCAAAAATAAAACTCAGGTACAATACAGCGGTTTGTAAAGAGCTTTAAAAGTCTCCATAGCAGGGCAAATCATCAGCTGTGCCATTCAGGAGGGGCACCGTCACTACTAGATGTTGCATATACACAAGTATCTCTCAGGGAGACATGGAGCTGCATCACCCTCACTGCAAGAATAGTCAAGAAGGAACTCAGGGATTTGGGAGGGGGCAAAAGTCCCTTGTCAGTAATAAACTTGCCTTGGTGGAAGCCATCATCTGCTGAGGTATTGCAATGGGGGAGTGGGGGGTGCCGAAGGTGGAAAGAAGATGCTCTTATTCTTTTTGCTGGTGCCTGATTTCACTGTTTATCTGCTCAACTGATCTGAGCAGTGGTACTGTAAGGTTCTCCCATCTGCCCTGCCCCAGCAGGAATGAGAGAGCAAGTTACTCTCTTTGGACAGAGGGGTGGAGAGCAAACTTGATGAACACAGACTTGTGTGTGGTGGTATAGTCATAGCCCTCTAAAATCCTCAGCTTCTCTGCTGAAACTGCCAGCAAGTAGTGTTTTTAGTCAAGTGGATGTTTGCCCATGAAAAACAAGACTGAGACCCCCAACTCACCTCACAAGTGCCATGCGCATTTCTGAAGGCACTGTCTAAATAAGAACAGTAGGTCACTGATCATTAAGAGCTGTACTTAAAAAGATGAGCTTTGGTGTATTCCTTCAGTGTTTAATACATACATTTTCAGCTTGTTTCAGTTGAGTAGGAGGATCAGTCTCTGAGGAGAGGCCCAGCACTAAAATAAGAAAACTGAGGGCCAGGCTTGAGGTTCATTGGCAGAGCTGTGTTGAAGAAGCCTGCACAGATAATTGCCTGTTTGAGTTGAATAAAAGATCTGATTTTTTTCACACTGGAATCCTTTAAACAAAACAAAACAAAACAAAACAAAACAAAGCAAAACAAAAACAGCAGATGTTTATCAGAAAAAATGGAAGCTCCAACTGCAGGAAACTTTTTACTGCAGTTGCTCAATGGTAACATATTTAGACTTAGGGTGTTACTGTAATATGGTAGAACCTCAGTATGATAAACACCTCAGGAATGGAGGTTGTTCATAGCTGTGAAATGCTCATAATTGTGAACAAATGTTAAGGTTCTTCTTTCAAAAGTTTAGAACTGAGCATTGGCTCAATGCAGCTTTGAAACTTTACTATGCAAAAGAAGAATGCTGCTTAGCCTTTAGTTACATTTCACATTGCACTGTATTTGCTTTTTGTGTGTCTGTCTCTGCTGCCGTCTGACTGTGTGCTTCCAATTCCAACTGAGGTGTGTGGTTGATTGGTCAGTTTGTAGCCCTGGCATTTGTAGTTCTGAGTTTCAGCTGTATATTCCATTAAAGACAGAGCTAGATTTCCCAGTGATGGTATGAAAAATGTTAATTGACTGCACCCAGCTTGGAATACAAGACCAAAACTAACTTTGTTCCGTTTCTGAGGGAGGGGAGTGTGCATGGTTTAGTGGACCGAGCACAAGACTAGGAACCAAGAACTCCTAAATACTCCAGAATATAGTCTGGTGATATAATGTGGATGGAGTTAGCTGCTGTAGCTCCCCATCCTCCCCCATATTACTGTACATTATTTGAGAGATCTTGACTGGAGCTGCAGTATTGTCAATCCTCATTATTCAAAAATCATGAGATTGTTTTAAAAAATGGTAATGTTTGGATTCTTTTAATTTGTCTTCTGGATTTTGAGCCTTTAAGGATTTCCATTTCAAGCTCTTCTCTTCCCTTTATGACCTACATGGTGTGTTTTGCAGTGCCTGGTTAGATTGCCACATGCATGGTTGTGGGCCTGATACCCCGATCTTGTAAGCTTTGTCTCCATTTTGCTTTTGTTAGAGGTCACCATAAAGTACGTTAGTCACACCAGAGGTCTGCACTGTGTTAGAGCTGCCGGCACTGTTGGGCATTGTATCTTCTGTGCTGTCTGGGTCTCCAAAATCAATCCTTCCATTCCACACTGTGAGAATAGGCTTATTCCCATGTGAAATGCATCAAGTCCTTACTCTGATCAAACTTTCACTTAAACCGGGTTATGGTTTGGCACAGTAACTTATTAAATTACCACATCAGAACTATACAGCCACTTTCAGAGGCATCTCTAAAAAGAAAAAACCTGAGGCTCGTTTATCTTTCTCTTCACCTCCTCTTCCTTCACCCCTCACCGGAAAAAAAAAAATCAGCTAATCGACCGTTGCATCTATTAAAGTTTTTTAGTCTGTGGGATGCTGCTTGCAAGACGAGATCCTGCAGAAACCTCTTGCACCTGCAGGGGAAGTGCTCCATATCCGGTATGGACGCTGGCAGGGTATTGATTCAGAATAAAATTTAAATGATTCTGTTCGTTTTGCCACATCCTGTTTCCCTCGTTTAGGTGTGCACCACATTGATACAAGGCAAGTAGCTTTCAGTTTGCTGGAGCTCAAGAGGGGCTTGAACTACCACTGTTGGAACCTGTTCCTGCAGGGGTGTGGGATCGGAGCTTTGTTTTTCCCGCACGTAGGGGGAGAGGGTAGGTGGGAAATTCAGATCTCGGTCTGGTTCAGTTTGCGAGCTCCTCCGAATTCTGGAGTGTTCAGATGTGATCTTAGAATAATTTCATTTTAAAATCCTTTCATGATTTCCTGCTCTGGTAAAAGGAGGCAAGAATTTGATCATTTGATTACACAGCTTGCTGCCTTGCAGTAGCATGCTGTGAGTAGGGTCTGACATGGCAGCGACGAAAAGATTGGCATGTTTGATTCTCCTGACACTGGTGCATGGTCTGGTCTGTGGGACCTGTCATGTCTTTTGGTGCAGTGCCAGCCTGGAGCCCAATGATCTGTGTAATAGATGCTCCTCTTCCATTGGTTCTCCCTCTCAATGCAAATTCTACTGTCCACTCTGCAGTGGCACCTCTGGTACCAGATTAGCCTGTTAGTCTGGGGTATGCTCATTTATTCTGGGTTACAGGGGGGAGAGGTGACTAATTCTACCAGTGTGCTGCTTGTGACACTAGTGTTCCTAAGGAGCTTTACTTCTCCCTTCTGCTAATTCCCTCCCAATGGAGCTATTCTGCCTGCCCGACCCAGGGTCCACAGGATTAAATTCTTCCCACCCTGGACTCACGTGAACACACACGTACAATCTCTCTCTCTCTCTTTCTGCCAGAGATTGTCTGAGAGGACTGGTTAATCAGCATTTAACAAGCTGACACCTTATATGCCCCTGCACTGATTGGACTGAGTTGCACAGCAGTGTCAAACTGTGGGCCTTATCCCTGTGTCTACACGAGCCCCTTCTTTTAGAAAGGGGCATGTTAATGAGCGGGTCTGAAAGACGCTAATGAGGCGCTGCAGTGAATATGCAGCGCCTGATTAACATAATGGTGGCCACGGCGATTTGAAAGTGCGGCTTTTTGAATTGCGTGCTGCCCAGGCTTTTGAAAACCCGGGGGTGGTCCTTTCGGAAGGTCCCCGTCTCCATGGGCGGTGCGTGATTCGAAAGCCGCACTTTCAAATTGCCGTGGCCGCCATCATGCTAAGCAGATGCTGCATATTCACTGCAGCTCCTCATGAGCATCTTTCATACCCGCTCATTAACATGCCCCTATCAAAAGGAAGGGGCTCGTGTAGACCCAGCCTATGTGCCCTTGGACTCAGTGGCTGGGTTAAAACAGCACTCTCAGCTGCCACCCTCATATACCACCCTGGTTCAGCACCCCCTCCCCACTCCCCACTTTCACAGCACAATCATTCTGCTAGTAACCCACTTGATGGGCAAACCCCACAGGAGTTCTGGGCACCATAGGGATCTTTTAGTGTAGGTACAAGAAACGGTGTTGCAGAGTGAATGGGGAAGCCAAAACAACACCTTTGAGGATGAGTGAGCCAGAGAGGAAGAAAAAGAGGGAGAAACAACCAGTTTAACAATGAAAGTTATTTATTTCTGGGTTGTGAATATATATGTAATAGTTACAGTGGTAAATATACTGATTACAAATGTTAGGGCTAGCAAACCATAGAACTAATTACATAAGGCAAGGTTAGGAGGCTATGCCTAGAGAGAGAGAAAGAGAGAGCGAGATCTCACCACTCTGTGGAGTTTGCACTGATCAGGGGTCCCAGGTGGTAATGGTAGCCAGGGATCCAGAGGGCAGGAGACAAGCAGAGCCCCCAGCACAAGCAGGCAGATGATGAGGTCTCAATGGAACTGATGTAGAGTTTACATCCAGGTATCAGAACAGTTTCTTGAGCAAGGGTAGGTGTTTTTGTAAAGACAGGACAATGGTTTGGGAAGAACACTGGTTTTGATTATGGGTAAACAGAGGTGAGAGAATAGAGACTGATCATGCCTGGCTATGGGTGATGTTTCTTGCAAGAGCTCACAATGCAACTAGGCAGTTTCAGTATTTTGGATTTCAATCGGATCCATTACTAGAATTGATCTGATAATGACTAATTTGGGTGTGAGCAAGCCTGGGTTCATTAGCATCTGGAGCAGAGATATCTCATCAGTCAGTGCTTCTCTGCTTTCGGTATCCCATAATTCAGTTGGGTTCCAGCTTTGAAAGAGCTGTTCTCCATTCATTAAGCTAATGGAGATGTCTTTCTGTTCAGTCTTCAATGCAGATGAGGCTAAGGGTGTTTCCTCCATGCATTCACCCTTGTTGGTAGGATTTAGGTGTGCCCACCCCTGCAAGTTTCAGTGCTTTGTCTTTGACTCAAGCAGAGGCCTGGAGGAAGGGGATTTGTTTTCCATGAGCTTCACTCCCTGGCTCCCCAAGAGCACAGGGATGACAGGTGGTCATGCTCTGGTTCCCCAAAAACACAGAGCTGGCAGGTAACACCTCTGATCCAGCCCAGAGCATTGCCTCTGTCACTGGTCATGACTGAATGGCCCTGGAGGTGTTCTGCAGATTTCCATGGTATTTTGCTGAGGCTCACCAAATACCGAAGCAGAATAATGCATTTGGTATTTGAAAAATCCAGGATAATTGGGTTCATGTAATTTCTAATGAGGAACGGACATTTCATAATGGCGCATCAAATAATGATTATAAAATTGCTCATCCCAGAGAATGTTGTCTGGCGGAAGAAGACATTCATTCTCCTCAGCAGTCTTAGGCCATGTCTACTCCACAAACCTGGGCCAAAGCAAGTTATGTCAGCATACAGCTGCCTCAGTTAGGAGATTGTGTACATGCATACTTGGCTGCTTGTGCCAGTGCTGCATGTACTCATCAGGAATGCTTGTGTCAGAGTGTAGCGCACAGAGGGTAGGTATCCCTGTGTGCAACCCACAAGCATCCAGTGCAGCATCTTTTGGGAAGTTTTAGCAATTTATGCTGGGGCCAGAACAAGTTGCAGAGTGGTGACTTGGAGCCAGGTCTCAGCTTCCCTGTGTGCATCTGACTCCCGCCCATAGTATCAATATTCCATAATTTCTGTGCTTTTTTTTTCCCAAAATCCTGCAAACTCACATGGCCCTCCTCCTTGTCCACCCTCTCCATCAGAGGTCTGGAGCCTGCACAGCTCTGCAACGTTTTCATAATCATTGCGAACACAGAACACATGATCCACCAGTATTTGAAGAACTGTAAGAAGAACCAAAGCACTGGGAAACATGGCTGTTTCTTGGAGGGCAGATTCCTGTGAGGCCTAATGAGAGCCAGTTCAAGGTGTTTGTTGGTATTCACAGAAGGACTGCTTCTGGGCCCAAGAGACAAGCACTGACTGGTGGGAACACACTGTAATGCAGGCTTGGATTGAGGAGCAGTGGCTGCAGAACTTTTGGACACCCAAGGCTACATTTCTACACAGGGCTCCAGCCTTCCAACACAGGGACACAAAACTGGTGGTCTCACTGTGGGAACTTGCAGGTCCAGATTGCTACAGTCAGTGGGAAATCATTTTGGAATAAGAAAGTCCGCGTGAGGGGACATTGTCATGCAAGTGTTCATGGTCATTAATTGTCTTTTGCACCACAAGATTATGACTCTCAGCAAAATGCAGGAAATAGTAGATAGGTTTGCAGCAGTGGGGCTCCTGAACTGTGATGGCCCAATAGATGACCTGCATGTCCATATTTTGTCCCAAGACCATCTTACCAGAGTACATCAACAGATGGCCTACTTTTCTAGGGTTATGCAAGCAATGGTGGATCACCAGGGATGCTTCACTGCCCTCAGTGCTGGTTGACACTTGCATCTGTAACAACACAGCTGTTCAGAAAGCTACAAGAAGGGACTCCCCCACCCCTTTGCTCCCCAGTCCAACTGGCTGATTATTATTAGGAATGTCGAAATGTCAGTAGTGATCTTGGGTCACCTTGCCTATCCCTTGGTCTGCCGGCTTAGGAAGCCATACACCAGGCACCTTGACACCTGCAAGGAGAGTGGGTGCAGAATGACAGCTGAATGTGCTTTTGGCAGCTTGAAGGGACTCTGGCATTGTTTATTCACACAAGATTGGATCTCAGTGGAAAAAAAATGCCAGTGGTTAGACACTGTCTGCTGTGACCCGCATGAGGTTTATCAAGCACAGGGAGAGATTGCCACTGGGATGGAGTATGCCAGTGGAGTGGCCACCTGGAAGGTTTGAACAGCCTGCATCAAAGGCTATTCGAAGAGCAGAACACAGAGCTATACAGCATAGAGAGCACACAAACAATGATCCACAGCAATGCATTGTGTACTGTGCTGTATTTGTCCATGCTGTTTTGGAGCCTATTAGGAACGGTGTGGCCCTTGGTGTACATCTGTGAACATTACACAGTCAGTGCATCTGTGTTTGTGGTGTTTGCTGTACATGGATGATTATAACCTTCATTGTCACTAATTCTATGCTTTATGTTGCACAATAACAAGTAATTGGTTCCTTTCAGACCTGGTTAGGAACCCTGCAGCATTAATTGTGAAGTAATGAAGATGAAATGTATTCCAAATTTTTATTCTCTAACAATCAGTGGAAAAAAAAAGTCTGTGCTATTAAAAAGGAAGTACATGACAAACTTAAGAAATTAATAGAGCATAATTTATGAATGGGAAAGAACATTCATGTCCATTTCAGCTGCACATACCCTAACTGTGGCTTTCACAGGCCAGTGTACAGTATGTGGAGCTGTGACTGTCTGTAATGTCCCCTGGGGTGGCAAGGTAGGGGCGGGGGTTGGGGGAACAGCATCCACTCATGCTATGTGCGATGTTGGGTACATGCTGAAATGGAATTCTCCATAGGTTAAGGAGAGAATGGAGCCTGGAACTGTTGACCCTGTTGATCTATAAGAAAGTGGAGTATCTTTTTGCTGCTGGAGAAGAACTGTTGTTATGTTCTGGTGCATCTCCCATCTTTCCCTGCTGGGCTTTTCTTCTGTCTGCTCTTTCCTCCTCCAGGCTGTCTGAGGTGTTGATCCTCCAGGCCATTTGCTCATGGCCTGATGCAGCACTGACTTGCAGCATCTCATCAGACATGTCGTCTTGAGTCCTCTGCTTTCTCCCCGTTATCTGGCTTGGGCATACCAGGCCTGTGGAGGGGAAACCCCTCCAGGCTGCAGTGGCAGCAGCTGCAGATAAAACACAGAAGTACCATTGTCAGTATAGTCACAATGGAAAGCGGGAGTTAAGATTCAGAAATCCCTTCCTTGCGTCCCTCAAGTTTTTTAAACAAGACATGCTTCTTTACATGTCTTTCAGGTGCTTGTGCACAATGTTAACAAAGGGCCCACTGAAGGTAAGGGAAATAAGGAGAGACTTGCTCGGTTGCATGAGACCAGGAGTAGAGAGCCCTGGCGCTGAATGCTGGCACAATTTTCCACGGGCAGTGGTGCTGTCAGCTGATTCCTCACTCCTGAGGGTAACAGAGGCAGAGAGAGCACAGCTGCTGCTGGCACCCCGAAGCTGCCTGGGCCCCTATGCTGCTAGCTAGCTGGTGTTCTGCAACGGTGCTGCTAGTTGCTGCTGAGAGGTGCAGGAAAGTGTCCTACCACCGAAGGGGAAATGAGGGTGCCATCCCCAGAAACCTTTGTGAGAGAACTGCAGAGTACACCTTTGGAAGTTTCAATGAGATCTCTCAGAAGGAATCAAGGGACATCCCAGCACACACAAGCAAACTGCTCTGCCTGCCCACTTCCCCCCTCCCCCGCAACTCTATAGGGGAATCAGAAGCAGATAACAACACTTACCTTCCTTTGCGGTACAGCCCCCTTTTCAAGTACAAATAAAATAGTGCAAAGTCAGTAGCTGTACACTATTATGTTGGGAGAGCCATCAGTAAATCAGTGTAATGAGAAATACAATTACACATTTACCCAGCGTTCCTTCCGGGGCATTGGGTCCCATTGCTGGGACTGCCTGCTCTGCAGGGGAAACTCAGAAGGCCCTGACTTGTTGCACACCTTCCTGCCCCTTGATTGCATGACCCTGTCCTCTTCCATCTCTTCATTGCTCACACCTGGCGCCTGGCACCCAGGCAGTTGAGGGATATTGGTGGTGGTCTGCGAAGTTGGATGGCAGGGTGGGGGTGGCAAGCAGCACGGCCTCCGGATATGGCATGCAGGTCTTTATAAAAGTGCCAGCTCTGCAGTGCAGTACCAGACTGGCTATTGGTCACCTTGGCCGTCTTCTGTTAGGTGGTACTACTAGCGTAGGAGCTGGGTGCCAATCATTGTAAATGTTAATAGTTTTTCTTGTATGAATTAAGAGCCTAATAAAGGATCAGATTCACACACTTAAAAGTTGCGGCCTGGTGTAAGTAATGTACGCTGCTGCTTTTCAGTCGTAGGAGGCCCAGAAATACCTCTTGTAACTAAGAGCTTCATTCAATTGTGTATGAAGTTTTGTTTCTGGCGAGATGTGCTTTTCTGTGATCTTTTAGGCTGGACTGAATGAAACGATGATAGTGTTTCTTTGTAATGGCTGCACTCTTCTACTGACATTAGCGAGTTCAGCATTAAGGGGCAAGTCTTGGTAACCTGACATGCAAATAGCTACATTATAGTTAATCGAACTACAATAGCACAAGACTAGTATGTTGCAGTCAGTGGGAAGAGATTGGGCCTCACTCCCTTTGACATTCCTATTGTGCTCATTTGTGTGAAGTACAGGTCCTTATTTTCTGGTGCCCGTAGTTCACACGATACCTACCCAGATGGAGAAGCTAAGCAATCGCACTATCCCGTCCTTTATTTTTTTGTAAAAAAGAGGAGCTGGTACTCAGCCGGCTCCTCACCCCTACCCCCCAAGCCAGTCTCACAGCTGGGGCTGCCCAGGTGCCAGTACTCAGCAAGTACCAGCACAAAACAGCACTGATGTTATTGCCAACTAAAACCCTTTGAAAAGAGCCTCACCCTGCCACATTCATATCACAGCAATACCGGGAAACAAAATGATCGGGCCAGATTCTCAGTTGTAGTAAATGTTGGTAGTCCCACAGACTGACCCACTGTATGCCAGCAGACAAAGTGGCTGATTCTCTCTTCGGACTTTTTTTCTGTGAAGATTTTGTTTTAATTCACAATTTGCATCGACTCAGTTCTCCATGTTTGGCACTACCTTGTGCCTGCCCATGTTCTTGTCACCACATTGATGGCCTCCTTGGAGCAGCTTTCACTCTGTAGAACTGTGGCTTCTGTTACCAAGTTTCAGCGTGTGCTTTTTTCCTCCCTCTCTTACCCTGTGTTGTGTAGCAGATGGTGCTAATTCCCATGGGGATTCTTGGTGCAGCTGAGGTCTCTTCCCTGATGCCTCCACTGTATCATGGAAACTCCCTCTGGTCTCTTTGGAGAGGAGAATACATAGCTGATTATTATCTTCTGTTTATGATTTTTAAGATCCTATTAGGATTATATTTCCTGTTGCTGGTTTTTGTTTTGTTTTGTTTTTTGCCCCTCTAGCCTAGAATCTTTGGCACGACATTTTCCTACCCATCTGGGGAATTCTCCTTTACGTTGTTGTCAGTTAAATTATTTTGCATTCCTCTACGTACAAAACAATTGCATTTGTAAACATTCCCCTTTGCCGCTATATTTCCATTATCTTCTGTCAAGAGGAAAGGCTGACACCTTGAAGATAGAATCATTGTAGTCTCATTAAAATAGTTCCTTTTTCCTAGGTTGTTTTCTGCTTCAAAGTACATTTTTTCTCTCTCCACATTTAACCTGTATTTGAGCACTAAAGCAGGCTCTGGCCTCTCTCCCTGTTTTGTAGTACCCTCCAGGCTGCCAGCCTGCCTTCCTCCCCATTGTTCTAGCCAGCTATACACTGAGTTCTCCCCTCCTGGATTTCCAGCTCTGGCTTCCAGTCTCCTCCTATGTCCCATTCAGTGGCCTCATTCTCACCTTCAGAGCCCTGCCCAACTGTACACTGGATCTCCCTATGTTTTTTTTTTTATCATAGTCTGTGCTCAGTTAGGCTGGGTGACTCACTGAAATCAGTGCATTTACACTGGTGTGACCTAGAAACGGAATGTAGCCTCCTGTCTCTGATTGCCTTCTGCTCTTTCATTAGTGCCTTGTGGTCTTTTAATTCAGCTTGCCTCATTGCTCCTTTAGTCTCCTGTAAGTGACTGGGCATTTCCCCATTGTTTAACTTCCTAGTGTCTGTGTGCCCTAACTCTCTTCCTTCAAACCTCTTTCCGTGTTCGTTTCTTTTGGTTAGCCTTTCTCTGTTGTTCACCCCACGGGCGGTCATAGAGAATGCTGGACCAAATTATGGTGCTGTTGAAATCACTGGATGACCTGCCAGTGATTTCATTTAGACCAGGATTTGTAATATAATCAATAGTGTGGGGGAATAAAAGAGAACTGACCAGTTTGCAAGTACCACTGATCAGAACTTGCAATCCTTCACCATTGTAAGGTACAAATCCCCACGCATTCTCCCATTGCCCATTTTTTTGTGTCATTTCTTGTTGTTATAACTCTTTATACAGTAAATTCCTCAGGGCCAGGACTTGCCTGTTTATTTTTTTTTTTTGCTTGCAATGTCACATGCTCACTGGGGCATTGTCTCCATGTAGTAATCCAAGTGAGAGCGTGGGTCTTTCTGAAAATCGACCAAACCCCAGTGCTAAGAGGAACTGCATCATCTTGACACCAAGCTTAATAATCAGTGTGGTGGCCAGCACAGTAGTGTAGAGATTAGCTTCAGTGTGTGACTGTCACCCGGGAGTGGAAATGGGAACAGAAAGGGGGAGCAGTAGCTTAGAGAGCCTCTCCCTCCCCCTGGCCCCCCGCCATCTCTGTCTTTGTATCTCTTCACCACCGAGAGGTATAAACACTCAAGAGTCTCAGTCTGGGCAGATCTGGTGGACTTTTGAACTATTTGCGTACAGAAAATCTCCGTTCGTTCTCCATCAGAGAATTGCCACAGTCCTACGTTGTGAGAGAAGAGGTGCAAAGGCTCTGCGTGCTCCTTCATTAGTTCCTCCTCTGAGATGCTAGTGCCATGTCTGGCATCCCTTCTGACCAGCCTCTCTGGTGAGTCCTTAGAGGCCTTGGGGACTGTCCCAATGACATAACTTTTGGAGTTGTTGTGTTGTGGAAAGCACTGCTTAGATTAAACACAATCTCAATTGCTGGATGCAGTGATTGTTGGGTTCAAACTTGAAATGCTACCAGAAAATAACCATGCTTATTTATGTTGCTACCACGCGAGCTCAAATGTAAAAAAAGTGTGCCAGGGAATTGAGTCTGGGCCTCAGATGGAAGTAAAATCAGTGGCTCTCATATTCTTTTGTGTATGCATGTGCATGCGGAGGAGGCAGTTGGCTTGAGTATCAGTTATATATAGTCCCTAGCAGAGAGCAACAGCATCATCCAGCAAACATTTTCTGTGTTCCAGGAGCTTCTAATCAGCAAGGACTTTCTTGAACTCCAGGCTTCTTTCCCAGTCATCTTGAGGAAATGTATTGTTTTTAACCCTTATGTGTGAGGCCTTCCTTCCACTCCAAATAACTGTCACCAGCCACCTGGGCTTTGCAAGATAGATACCAATACACCAAGTTTATCCCAGACTCTACTTGGCATTGTGTGGCACCAGTGGGACAACGTGTTATATTTACATTTGCAGGTGCCTTGAATCAGCTTCTATCTAAAGGTGTCCTCCCTCATACAACGCCACAGTGGTGGACAATGAGGGACAGTTTTCTCTCAATTGAAGTGATTTATCTTTCATTGCCGTCAAAGTTACTGAATGCGGAACTTTGGCCTTTTGTGTAAGAAATTCCTTTGATTTTTACCCTATTTCTAACATTGCTTAAGATTCACTTGGCGACAACATAGACCTGATTTTTCCCCCTTGTTTTACAACGCTGCCTAACGCTGTACAGAATCGTCTCCAGCTGGCTTCAGTGCAGTTCTCTTTATTTGCATGGAGAAGAGAGGAGAATCAGCCTCCTTGCATCTCATCTGAAAAGCAAATGGTGTTATGCCATCGAAGAGTGGCTCTGTGCACCAGTCAGCAGTGGTCTGTCACCCTAAGTCTTTCTCCTTGTTGTCTGTTTAGCCAAGGAGGTCTGGGAAAAGGACTCTTTAATTAGCTTGCTACCCCAGGGAGCAGAAAAACTGGGACAGGAATCTAATCTGGTTTTCCTGGATGGCAGGGCACAGCAGTAGGCTGGCCAAAGAACGGAAACGTGAAACGTTGTTTCTTAACCCTTAGGAAACTGGCATGTGTTCCCTGCAGGATGTAACCTTCTGACTGGCTAATCTCCATTCTTTTGCTAAGGCGGTGGGTGGGGACTGTGTTAGGGAACAAGTGTCAGAGAGGTAGCTGTGTTAGTCTGTATGTTCAAAAACAACAAAAAGTCCTGCGGCATCTTATAGACTAACAGATATTTTGGAGCATAAGCTTTCATGGGCAAAGACCCGCTTCGTCAGGCCTGACGAAGCGGGTCTTTGCCCATGAAAGCTTATGCTCCAAAATATCTGTTAGTCTGTAAGTGTCACAGAACTTCTTATTTGTATTAGGGAAGGACTGCAGCCTTTAGTAGGAGGGATTGGTGTGGAACCACTTCCTGTACTTAGTTAATCCTTTCCTGCTTCTCCTGTGAATGGTTTCCAACCCATATTACCACCCCTCCCACCATACAGCCCTCTCAGGAACATGGTCCATCTTGGGTGCTTCCTTAGCTGGCAGAGGTGCTCCGTGGGAACCACCTGTTATAGCTGTCCAGTTCTATGCTGTCCCTCCGCCCAGGAAGCGGCAGTGGGGAAGCACCCTATGCCAATGCCAGTGGCTGCGGATATCCTGCAGTAAATGTCAGAGCAGCTTCTAGATGGAAAGCACACTGGCTCATGGGAACCGGTGAGCAGAGTGAGGCTGGTGAGCTGCTCAGGGTCCCTTTTTATATTTCATAGTGGTGATGAACGTGTGCGAGGAATAATAGCGAATTCAAAGCTTTTCATGGCATTGTTCTATCTGTACCCCTGCCTCTACACCCTCCTCTGACAGCTACTTTCCAATGGAGCAATGAAACAGCTGATCAGTGCAGAACTGGAGGAGAAGCCACATCTGGACTAGGGAACGCACTCCTACAAGCGATAGGAATGGCCACCAACCTCATCACATTCACATCAAATTCAAAAACTATTCTGAGCTCTGTTTTGGTCCCTTGTAATGCTGATGCTGTTTGATCCATTTAAACATGCTGAAAAATACAGTGCTTTTTTATAAGGCCCAAGAACTCGATTTTCAAGTACACATCACAGTTTGTATGTGCAGAGAAAAGGTTTTTATCTGGTATACTCCTAGTGCTGATAAAAATAGGTGCAGCTTTCCTGTAGGGCTGCTTTTCTGCAAAACAAATACTGAGATCTCACCCCTTATTTTCTTTCTAAGGCCAATCACCAGTGTAACTGCTTTTATTGTCTGTGCTGCTTATGGCCAGATGCTGCTTCTGATGCTTTTTTGTTCTGACATTATTTAGTTCCACATTTTCCCAAGGAAACAATCATCCTTGGAGTATCACCAAGAATGAATTTGGCCCAGAGATACCAAAAATGGATCAACACTTTGCAATCTTTGATGGGGGGAGGGAGGGGGATACTGAAAACATTGTGCATAACAGAGGCAGCATTTCATTAGGATAATTCAGATCACAAACTTTATTGGAGACCTGGAGTAAATGTCCTTTTTTTTCCATCCCAGTTTACAGTAAGCTCTGTTTTATCCAGTATTTGTATAACCGAACTCTCACACAACCAGTGCAAACATGGGAACAGTGAAGCCATGCTGCCTCTTGGTGGCCAGCCTGCTCAGCACTCACCCTGTCTCCCTCCAAGCTTCCAGAGGGGCTCCCAGCCCTGTGGCTGCTGGGGTTCCTCTGGCCAGGTCCCCAGGGCTGGAACTGCTGGCGGAGCTCTGCCCCCCATGGCTGGCTCCAAGCCTCAGGGCTGTCAGCAGATTTCTACACCCCGGCAGATTTTCCGCCAGTACTGGGGCTGTCAGAGTTGCCCTGGCCCCAGCAGGCTCCCCTCTACCCCGTCCCTCTCAGGGTATCCAGCTGCTGCTTGTGATTATCCAGAATATTTGAACTTCTGTCAACCTCCCGGTCCTGGGGTTGCTGGGTATGAAAAAGTTTACTGCACTAAAATATACTTCAGTGATGTTGGTTCTAGTGGAAGTTTTTGGATATCCAGGCCTGGACAGGGCCAGTTGTGGGGAAAGGAGGTCGGAGAGCCATTTGGCCTTAGCCTCAAGCTCAAAAGCAGCCTCAAATTTAGATGCTTAATTTTTTGGCATTGGATAAGCTTTGCAACTAATTTTTATGCACATCCCTCAATAATCAGTGCATTAGCACAGAAAAATGTCTAATTTTTTATGTGTTGTAATTTTTTATTTTTATTATGGTTAGGGACCCCAAAAGCTGGAAATGGCCTGGGTCTCTCTGGACCTCTGAGAGGACCTGGGCTTGGAGACTGAAGTTTTCTGTCCAAAGAACCTGTACAACACAGTCTGTGGAAGTTCAGTCTTCCCTTATACCCATTACACTAGCATGCTAGCATGCAGGCCTAGGAGAACTGTATAGCTTTCGCTACATCAATTTGGAAAGCAGAGAGGTAATAACGCAACAGAGGCATGATGTTTTTGGGAGCCATGCCCAAAGATCCCCAAACTCCTTTGAATTGAGACTTCTCCTACTTCGCAATATTGTTTTGTACTTGTCAACAATGCTGTTTACTCAAGGATAGCGAACTGCTTTGAAGAGGGGTCTGTGCGTAGGTGTTGTCCCCAAATACATAAAGAAAAAGAAGGCAGAAGGAAGGTGCACAATTTGCCCAGGAAACAAAGCCAGAAAGGACACTGCCTCCCTGTCAGAATGCCTTGCTTTCCTCGGTGTCTTTAGTCTTCTGTTCTGTTGTAGAGAGGCCCCATATAATTCCCATTTGAATGCCACTGGATCCTAGATGTGCATGAACCTAGTAGGAAAGGGACAAAAGTCGAGGCTTGGGAAGACTTTCACCAAGGACTATTATTCTATCCCTAAACAGGAGAAACTTAACTACCCATCCATGCATCACGTGTTCCACAGTGTATAGCACAAGCTGGACAAGAGTTACATTTATACAGTAAATATATAGTTCCTCATTCAAAAAAGAGCTAATATGCTTCCAAGTTAGTAAAACCTTAAAAGAGTAAGTGGGGAGCAAATAAATTCAGATGAAAGAAAAAACAATCTGAACACTTAACTGAATTGAACCTTTTTTGTACGAGAAATGTGTCAAAACTGAGAAATATTGAATTTTCCCCCACTTATGTTAAGCTCTGCACTTTCAGATGGCATATGGAAGTGGAAATGCCAAAATAATGCGAGAACAATTGCTTTTATGAGATGTCTGGCCTTTCTGGAACCTTAAAGTAGGAGAAACTTAACTGTCCATTGAAGGACTAATATTGAATTCAAAGCTTTCTGTAGGATTGGTCTATCTGTACAACCTCCCCTGACAGCTACTTTCCAATGGAACAATGAAACAGCTGATCAATACAGAACAGAGGCGGAACTATAAGGGAAGCCATGAGTATTTTGTTGTATGAAATGTGCATCCTGACTGTGCAAACCTAAATGGTTTGTATCAGAATTGAAACTGAGCTGAACCTCTGAATCTGGTGAAGTTAAAAGTATCTTCTACCTAAGTACAGTAAGGACTTTTAAAAAGCAGAAAGAGTGGGATTAAAACAGCTCCCCAGAAATGTGTGTGACTTTTGCCTTTTAATGATTTCTGGAATGCAGAGGTTTAAACTGAAGCTCTGTGTTTTAATAAGTAGACAAGTTCCTAGAATGATATTTACCTCAGACCATTGCATGTGTTGCTTCTATTTGGGAAGCTTTGTCTGTGATTAATCCTTTGAGCTCCTAATGGAGGATTGGGTAACCACAGTCATTCTCCATCTCTTGCTATCCTCGATGGTAATCTTGATCTGATCCCACGTTAAGCCAGCTGCTTTTGCTTTGTCGCCATGTTTGTTTAGGACATCCCCTTTTCCTCTTTCCCTTTGGATTCCATTCTAACGCTCGTCTCATGATACATTCCTTCCAGTCCTTACGCAGGATGTGGCCTGCACATCACCATTTTCTCTTCTAGATTTGGACCTCCATTGGCTTCTGGTTTGTTTTGGTCCATAAGTTTTCGTTTGGCATTCTATCGTACCACTTTAGCTGGAGAATGTGTCTATGGCATTTATTGACAAACATCTGAATTTTCTTAGTGTTGCTCTGGAGAATGTGCCACACCTCCCAGCCATACAGCAGCACTGATATCACATTGGAAGTGAAAATACATAGTTTGATTCTTGTTGAAATGGCTCTTGTACACCAGACTGGTTGTAGTATGGCAAAGGCTTGTTGTGCCTTTTGTATTCTTGCACTGATGTCCTCTTCAGTGCCCCCATTCTTGCTGATAACACTCCTCAGGTATACAAATTGGTCAACATCTTGTACAACTTTTCCTTTGATTGTAATTTCGCTTTCCTGTCTGTTGTTAATGTGCATCAACTTTGTCTTCTCTTGACTGATCTTGAGGCCCACTCGCTCAGCTGTTTCCTGTAGGGCATCTGTCTTCTCTTGCATATGTTCTAGTTTGTCTGCAAGCAGTGCTAAATCATCTGCAAACTCTAGATCTTCAAGTTACCTGGTATGGGTCCATTGCGGTCCCCTTCCTCAGTCAGCATATGCTGTTTTTATGACCCAATCTAGGACAATCAGCAAGTGTAATGGAGAAAGAAGGCAACCTTGGCATATACCTGTTGTGACCTGGAATTTTTCTTACAATCTTCCATCATGGATGACTTAGCAGGAGTATTCTTCATACAGTTTCTTGATAATGATGATCAGCTTGCCTGGGACTCTGTAATATTGCATGGTGGTCCAGATGGACTGCCTGTCCACACTGTCGAAGGCTTTCATGAAGTCTATGATATTGATGAAGAGTGGTGCTTGCCATTTGATGAAAATGGCAATGGGCAGGCCATATTGTAGGTTGTGGTCTATGGCATATTTCATTCGTTCCAGGATAACTCTGGTTAGTATTTTGCTTGGAACGGACAGGAGGTTGATTCCCCTCTACTTTTCACACATTGACAGATCTCCAGATTTAAGGAGTGTCACTAGCAGCCCTTTTCTCCAATCCTTAGGATCTCTTCTGTTGTCCATATCAGATTTCGCAAACTGTGTAGCTGGTCCACTATAGCAGCTACTCCTTCGCTTAGTACTTAGAGTGGAATATTATCAAGACTTGAGTTGTATTGCATAGGGTTTTCAAGTCCCCTTGTTTAGATGCTAAGAACATAAGAACATAAGACTGGCCATATTGGGTCAGACCAAAGGTCCATCCAGCCCAGTATCCCGTCTGCCGACAGTGGCCAATGCCAGGTGCCCCAGAGAAGGAGAACAGAAGACAATGATCAAGTGATTTATCTCCTGCCATCCATCTCCTGCCCTTGTACTGAAGGCTAGGGCACCATACTTTACCCCTGGCTAATAGCCATTTATGGACCTAACCTGCAAAAATTTATCGAGCTCTTTTTTAAACCCTAATAGAGTCCTGGCCTTCACAGCCTCCTCCGGCAAAGAGTTCCACAGGTTGACTGTGCGCTGTGTGAAGAAAAATTTCCTTTTATTAGTTTTGAACCTACTACCCATCAATTTCATTTGGTGTCCCCTAGTTCTTGTATTATGGGACAAGGTAAATAATTTTTCTATATTCACTTTCTCCACACCATTCATGATTTTATATACCTCTATCATATCGCCCCTCAATCGCCTCTTTTCCAGACTGAAAAGTCCCAGTCTCTGTAGCCTCTCCCCAAATGGGACCCATTCCAAACCCCTAATCATCTTAGTCGCCTTTTTCTGAACCTTTTCTAATGCCAATATATCTTTTTTGAGGTGAGGAGACCACATCTGCACGCAGTACTCAAGATGTGGGCGTACCATAGTTTTATATAGGGGAAGTATGATATCTTTTGTCTTATTATCTATCCCTTTTTTAATTATTCCTAACATGCTATTTGCTTTACTAACTGCCGCTGCACACTGCGTGGATGTCTTCAGAGAACTATCCACTATAACTCCAAGATCCCTTTCCTGATCTGTCCTAGCTAAATTTGACCCCATCATGTTGTACGTGTAATTTGAGTTATTTTTTCCAATGTGCATTACCTTACACTTACCCACATTAAATTTCATTTGCCATTTTGCTGCCCAATCACTCAGTTTGCTGAGATCTTTTTGTAGTTCTTCACAATCCCTTTTGGTTTTGACTGTCCTGAACAACTTGGTGTCATCTGCAAACTTTGCCACCTCACTGCTTACCTCATTTTCTAGATCATTGATGAACAAGTTGAACAGGATCAGTCCCAGGACTGACCCCTGGGGAACACCACTAGTTACCCCCCTCCATTGTGAAAATTTACCATTTATTCCAACCCTTTGTTTTCTGTCTTTTAACCAATTCCCGATCCATGAAAGGATCTTTCCTCCTATCCTGTGACTGCCTAATTTACATAAAAGCCTTTGGTGTGGGACTGTGTCAAAGGCCTTCTGGAAATCTAGGTATATTATGTCCACTGGGTGCCCCTTGTCCGCATGTTTATTAACCCCTTCAAAGAATTCTAATAGATTAGTTAGACACGACTTCCCTCTGCAGAAACCATGCTGACTTTTGCCCAACAATTTGTGCTCTTCTACGTGCCTTGCAATTTTATTCTTTGCTATTGTTTCTACTAATTTTCCTGGTACTGATGTTAGACTTATCGGTCTATAATTGCCAGGATCTCCTCTAGAGCCTTTTTTAAATATTGGCGTTATATTGGCCTTCTTCCAGTCATTGGGTACCGAAGCGGATTTAAAGGATAGGTTACAAACCACTGTTAATAACTCCGCAATTTCACATTTGAGTTCTTTCAGAACCCTTGGGTGAATACCGTCTGGTCCTGGAGACTTGTTACTATTCAGCTTATCAATTAACTCCAAAACCTCCTCTAATGTCACTTCAATCTGGGAGAGTTCCTCAGATTTGTCACCTAAAAAGGCTGGCTCAGATTTAGGAACCTCTGTAACATCCTCAGCCGTGAAGACTGAAGCAAAGAAATCATTTAATCGCTCCGCAGTGGCACTGTCTTCCTTGATCGCTCCTTTTATATCTTTATCGTCCAAGGGCCCCACTGCTTTTTTAGTGGGCTTCCTGCTTCTAATGTATTTAAAAAACATTTTAGTATTATTTTTTGAATTTTTGGCTAGCTGCCAAATGCTGCCTCTCCTTTTTCTGTGATCTCATTTATGAAATTTCTCTTGTCCCTGTAAAGACTTTTCCTTAATTCCCTGGCAATTTCATGGTATTTGGATGATGCAGCTTGTTTGTAGCCTCTTGTTTTTGCTTGGTTGACTTTTTGTTTGAGTGCCTTCCATTCTTCGATCGTTCTCCATGTCTGATCTGTGATCCATTTCTTCCGGTTGGTGGGAGGTCGCCCTAACACCACATAACATGTTTCCACTATAGCTTCCTTCATTGAGGCCCAGACTCCCTCTGCAGTTTGTTCTGCTTCTTCTTCACTTTGGAGTGCCTCAAACTGGTTGCTCAAGGTAATCTGGAAGGCGTCTTTTGTTTCTTCTGTCCTCAGTTTCCCCACATCAGATCTGGTTCTTATGCTGGACTGTGGTTTTCTTGACCCAAGTTTCATTTTGAGTTTAGCAATTACTGAGTGGTGCTCTGATCCAATGTCTGCTCCATGACTAGCACATACGTCTTCCAGGGATTTTTGCCATCCCCTTTGAACTGCAAAATGGTCTATTTGGTTTTTTGTATGATTGTTAGGTGATACTCAAGTTACTTTGGCAATTTTTGTGTGGAAAAAGTGTGCCTCCACTTACAAATTGATAAAAGGCTCCCATAAACATATAAAGCTTTGTCTATACTACAGAAGTATCTCTGGCTCTTTCTTGCTGTGAGACTTCTGGGATGTCATGGAGCATGGAGAGTACCAGAACTGGAGAGAAGGGACACAATCAATTTAATACTTAGTATCCCAAAAAGAGTGAAAAACAGTGTCAGGCACCAGATTTCCTTTACAATATTTGTATTTTTTAAAATCACACATTTTCCATTTATTTTTCTCTTACCTGCTGCCATATGGAAAGACTGGCACAACAGCAGAGAAATCCAAGTAATACTGTGCAGATGAAGGCAGTGAAACTGACTTTATGCAAAGAGCTGTCTGAAGCACGCAGTAACCAAACTAAAATAAGTAGAAACAATCACATTTTCTCTAGTTTTTCTAAATGATAATGATTTTATGGGCTGGTCTGCACCTAAAATTTCGGTTGACATAGCTGTGTTTGTCAGAGGTGTGAAAAATGCCCACACCTGAGTACCATGGCTATGGTAATCTCTGGTGTAGATTCTGCTCAGTCACTGGAACAATGTGTCTGTTGACCTACTTACTGTTGCTTGGGGAGATTGTGTTCTTACACCTGTGGTATAACACATTCTGATGATGTATGCTAAGTCTATACTATAGGATTAGGCTGTACTACCTCTGGCACTGTAACTAGCTAGCAGCTAGACCACTGTGCTAGCAGCTAGACCACTCTTAAACTACACGTGGCCTAAATGTGACCTGTGACAGCACAAAGTTAAAAAATAATGTTTAGACAGAAGTGTTTTAAGTTGGCAATTTCCCCTTTGAAGACTGATCAAAAGTAGTTTCTGTAGGTTGTAGGACACTTTTAACTCTGTCCTTGGTCAGTTAAAATATGACTAAGAGTATGGTGACCATTATCTCCCCTGGCCAAATATGGGACACAGGGGAATGACACCGTCCTGGCCAAAACAGGATGGATGGTCACCTACCTGAGAGTCAGGTGGTGGATGCCCAGTGCTGGGGGTGACTTGGGCCAGCAAAGCTCCCGTCTCCTCCCAGCTGGGGGAAGCCAGGCAGCAGATGCACCACCGCATGGGTCTCGATCCAGTTCCCCCCAGCTGGGGGAAGTCGGGTGACTAGTAAAAAAGTGGAATACGGGGCAGTTAGACCCTTTGGCAAAATAAATCAGGATGCTGGGAAGGCACCCGAAATATGGGGCTGTCCCACCCAAAACAGGACGGATGGTCACCTCAACTAAGAGGGACCAGGTTATTTCTTTAGCCTTCTCTTCTCACAGTAAATAGGCCTACTCCTGCTGTGAATTTTTTTTTGTGGCCAGGATGAAAGGCAAAGGCTATACCAGAGGATGTTCTTGGACAACTATGGCTTTTACAAAGGCAGCACAACACTCATCCTCTTCTTGTTCCTATTAGAAATAAAGCCTGCTGCAGCTTCTGTGTTCCTGATATTAGGTCAGGGTCACTGCTGAGGTAAGGAGGCAGAAGCCAAAGTCAATTAGGTTTGTACCTGTGAATGCTGATGGTGGTTCACTCCAGCCATTGTTCATTTTGCTTATATGAAAAACTTCAGGGTATTTTCAGGGATTGCAATGGGTCAAGAATTCTTTTTCACAGTTTCAGAGAATATATTATGGCATCCGTGAATACTGTCAGCGTAGCGATTGGGGGTTGGTTCAACAGTGACTCCATGAGGGAATGGCATCACTTTACTGACCTACCAGCAACACATCCTTCAGCATCTGGGTTTCAAACTAACATACATTTTAGCTAAGAGTAGTGTGTGGAAGAAACCTCTACTACTATGGAACATTTAATGAGATTTTTAATATGTCTGTAGATCAGACAGGGCCCCAACTCTTCAGGTTTCATTCAAAAGATGCTCTCCTTCCTTCAGTGGTAGAGTGTTTGAAACAATATAAGTTGTGCTTGTTAGTTGCCTTTGATACAAGAATAGATTTTTGAGTCGATCTGGACAAAACAACAGTCCATCTGTTGCTATGTTGTAAAGTAGTCTCAGAGGGAAAGCTGTGTTAGTCTGTAGCTTGAAAAAAAAAAAACCCAAAAAACCAAAAAACCTCAAAACCAAAACCAAACCAAACCAAACCAAAAGAAAAAAGAAAAAAACAAAAAACCACAAGCAGCCCTGTAGCACCTTAAAGACTAAGAATTAAAGTATTAGGTAATGAGTTTATTAGGTAATGAGCTTCCATGAGTAAGACCTACTGATGAAGTCACGACTAATAAATTGTTAGTCTTTGAGGTGCTACAGGACTGCTCGTTTTTTATATTGTAAAAGATTGTCAAGGTCAGTCATAGCACTGGATGAATGGGTGTCTTTTATTTTAGATTAGAAAAAAATTAAATGGTGAACACTCAGTTTACCTACCTCAGATAGCAGGCTGAATTAATTCCACTAGGAGTGGAACATGTGGCTTAGGGAGTTAGTGTGCTCTAGGGAGGACTGCACTAAGTCAGTGGTTCCCAACCTGGGGTCCGTGACGATATTGCAGGAGGACTGTGAAAAAAATAAAAGAAAAATGGAAATGATCATTGATAATAAGTTTTAAATAAATTGCAAAGTTACAATCAGTTATTATTTTTAAATTAAATATCTTCCAATAATGTTATTAATTGCTGTCTGAAAATCCGTGTTGTGGTTTCCTTGATGATTTAATGACATGTACATAGCACCTAGAATTGGCTTTGATGTTGGTCTGTGAATGGATTGAGGGGTGGTTGGGGGTCCACTAATGGTTTGGGGGGACAATTGGAGGTCTGCACTAGTAAAAAGATTGGGAACCACTGGGCTAAGTCATCTCTTTCAAGTTGCGTAAAGCATCCCCTGCCATGGTGTTTTACTTATGCAAACAAGACTTAGCTGTTCCCCCAGTGGAAGCAGCATTACTTGAAATGGAATATATAATTCATTAAAGATTTTCTTCTGAGTCAAATGATGATCTGGTAGATTGGGTTTGTGTAACATGCAAGTGGAGAGAATGGGGCAAAAAGACAAAATAGGTCTCTACTCTGAGCATGGTGAAGTCCCATCACAGCTTTCTGTGATGTTTGCACTGGGAATAATATGACAAGGGTTACACCAGCGGCATGTGAAGAGTTTCATTTGAATGATAGGAACTTTTGCTGATGTGTTAGGTAGACAACTGCTTCAGAGCAACTGAGTTCCCTGTTGACAGAATGGCTTACGGATGCATTCAGACTCTCCACTTGCAAAGCATTTCAGTGCTGTTGTCTCACTAAATGCTTCCTCTTTGGAAATGTTCTGCCTGGGCACCTTCACAATGCAATCTAGTTGAATAGGAAGCCAAGGCAGGGCATGTATTAAAAATCTTTGGATCTTCTTGTTGTTTTAGGGTGTGTGAAAATTCATTCAAGACCTGGTAGCATACAAAGCAGAGAAGCTTGATAGCCAAACAGCCAAAGAATTGTGCTTGACAGGACACAGAGAGAAAACAAAACAACTGAATGGTGTACCTGAAAGAAGACCAGAGAGTGACAGCATTTAAGGAGGAAATAATAGCTGAATTACACACAGAAGTTTTTTCTAGATAACAGTCATTATTTCTAAATAACTTTGCGAGCAGCTACACCACACCCACACTACTTCAAAATAAATTGAAAATAGTGGCACATTATTTTGAATTTCATAAGCCTCATTGCAGAAGGTATAATGCTTATTTGAAAATAGCTATTTCGAAATAAGCGCTGGTAAGAGCTGGAATAGTGCTATTTCAAAATAAGCCATATTGGCATCCAGTGGTATTATTTTGAAATAGGCACTATGGCTGTTTCTGCACTACCCCTCCCTTTTGGAAGGGGTATGTTAATACCTTGGATCGGAAATGTTAATGAGGCACTGATGTGAATATTCAGTGCCTTATTTGCATAATGGTGGCCACCCGGAGCATCAAAAGTGCTGCTTTTGAATTGAAAACTAGCCATGTAGATGGGGTTCCTTCAAAAGGAAACCCCCATTTTGAAAGCACCTTTCTTTCTGTTTCAGCGTTTCAGAATAACACTGCTGTGTAGACGTAGCCATAAAGACCTCTGGATAAAAACACAGCAACAGCTTCTGGTGGGCCAGTCTGGGAAGTTATTGCTATTGTTATTTTATGTATTCCTCGGATTATCATGGCATCCACGCTAGGTGCTGCACTGATCTAGACTCAACAGACCTCGCAATGTAAGTACAAGACAAGAGACAACAAATGGCTGCAGCTGACCAACAGGGGAGCACCAGGGAACAATGAGGCAGTAATTGTCAACATGTAACCTCCCTGTCTCTCTGTGTCAAATAAATATTAAGAAAAATGACTGGAATCATATGCAAACAGAAGAAAGAACCAAAGGGGCAGTGGCAGGGAAGATGTGGGGGCTTAATCACCATGTAGTGGGATGGGAAGGAGTTAGAGTGTAGCCAGTTGGGTAAAATACTGTGGTTCACACTCGCCTATCTGGTTGTGGCAACTTGTCCTCTTTGTGCCTCTCTGTAAAAATGCAGATAACTCTCTCAACAGGTTGCCATGAGGCTTAATTCATTGATTAAGGTGGAATAGCTGTAGAGATAAGCAGTGTTAACAGCTGCACTGCCCCAGAAAGTTTCCAGCATTATTGCTTGCCTGGGGTGTTGTGAGCAATCTTGTATACAGGCCTCATTAGTGCAATCATTTGGCATTGGGTAGTAACATGCACTGTGTGGGTGCTTTACTGTGAGCCTGCTCAGAAAGAGGCAGTCTGCTTCTTAAAACGTGTTGTGAGTAGGAAGCAAGTCACACCTAGGCCCTGTGATCTACAGTGGTTGCCCAGTCCTTCCCATTACAGTTTAGGGTGGCGGTTTTAAATAGGACCCCCTGCACAGTTAACTATTTACAAACGATATCACCTCCCTTCCTGTGTCATGTGAGGAACAGGTCCCCAAAGTGCTAAAGGTAACAGTGCTCTACTTCAGCTGTGCAGGGAATGGCTGTAGATTGTTCTCAGCATGCATGCAACTGTGGAATTTGCTCCCTGTTTCAGATCCAGAGCCCCAGACTATTCATCTTCAGCAGATGCTGCAAGCCCTCAGCACTCCGCCAGGCTTGAAGGAGATAGTGTGAAAAAAGGGGTGAGAGGCGGGAGGTGATTTTATGGGATTTGAAGTGTCTTTTATTTTTTCCCTATTTACTTTAAAATGTGGCTTATCGTAACGTATTGTAATCATGCTCAGAGCCCTGGGGGAAAGGAGGCTTTTTCATTTAGGAGTTGTCTTTCTGCCTTACAGCTCCTCTAGAGAACACTTGGTATTAAGACAATTTTTCCCCCTTTCAAAAATTCAATCTCGCACAATAACTTTAGAGGGGGAGTTTAGATGGGGAGTGTGTGTGGGGAGGGGGGTCTAGCAACACTTAAATCGTCCAACTCGAATTTAAAGCCAGTAACAACCTAACTTAATCCAAGGGACCTGCTTCAGGTTTAATAAGACAAAGCAGGCAAAAGCCCAGCAAGAGGGTGGGGGCTATCTGGTTTATTGCACCTAATGCAGCATGTATGATTACCTGCCTTCTGGGCAGGTGGCCCATGTGTGTATCCGGTGCGAGGAGCTCCTGGCCCTCGGAGACAGTGTACGTGCTTTGGAGGCCAGGGTGGCGGAAGTGGAAGAGCTGAGATTGCTGGAGAGGTACATAAACGAGACTTTTCGGGACATAGTAGAATGGTCCCACCTCCAGTCTGACATCCTTGGTGCTGTTGAGGAGGATGAAAGTCTCAGAGAAGGAGAGCATCTACCTGGAGCAGAGAGAAATGATCCCGTAGACGGGACCCTCCTTTCAGATAATGTCAGAGTATCCTCTCACACTGAGGATACCTCTCCAGGGGAGGGAACTCCAGTTATGAGGAAGAGACAGGTTTTAGTTATGGGCGATTCAATCATTAGGAACATAGATAGCTGGGTTTGTGATGAGTGGGAGAACCGCATGGTGACTTGCCTGCCTGGTGAGAGGGTTGTGGATCTCTCGAGACATCTAGATAGACTTATGTGTAGTGGTGGGGAGGAGAGAGGTCCTGGAGGCCAAATTTAGGCTGCTAGGTAGGAGATTGAAGTCCAAGATCTCCATGGTAGCCTTCTCTGAAATGCTACCAGTTCCACGCACAGGGCCAGTTAAACAGACAGAACTGCAGTGTCTCAATGCGTGGATGAATCGATGGTGTCGGAGGGAGGGGTTTAGATTGATAAGGAACTGGGGAAACTTTTGGGAAAGGGGGAGCCTATACAGAAAGGATGGGCTCCACCTAAACCGAAATGGAACCACATCGCTGGCACTTAAAATTAAAAAGGTCATAGAGCAGTTTTAAACTAAGGGCTCGGGGAAAGCCGACAGGTGTGCAGGCGCATGTGGTTCAGACAGTGGCATCCCTTTGGGTAGGATCACTTATTGGAGATTCTCTATGTCTTGGTAAGGAAGAGAGGATGAAACGTGATAAAACACAGGTAGTGTCTGATGAGGAACAGTCAAGTATAACAGATTCCCTTTCCATCACATCATGTAATCATAGGCAGCTAAAGAATGATGAGTTCTTAAAGTGTTTATATACAACTGCCAGAAGTCTAAATAATACGGTGGGTGACCTAGAATGCCTCATAGTAAATGACGATATCGACATAGTAGGTATCACAGAAACTTGGTGGAATGAGGATAATCAATGGGACAAAGTAATACCAGGGTACAAAATTTATCGGAAGGACAGAAAAGGTCGTGCTGGACGCGGGGGTTGCACTATACGTTAAAGAAAGTGTAAAATCAAATGAAGTAAAAATCATAAATGAACCAAACTGTACTATAGAATCTCTCTGGATAGTAATCCCATGCTTGAATTATAAGAATATAATAGTAGGGTTATATTACCGACCACCTGACCAGGATGGTGATAGTGAGCGTGAAATGCTCAGGTAGATCAGGGAGGCAATCAAAATGAAAAGTCCAATAATAATGGGGAATTTCAGCTATCCCCATATAGACTGGGTACATGTCACCTCAGGACGGGAAGCTGAGGTAAAGTTTCTTGACACCTTAAATGACTGCTTCTTGGAGCAGCTAGTCCTGGAACACACAAGAGCTGAGGCAATTCTTGATTTAATTCTAAGTGGAGCACAAGATCTGGTCCAAGAGGTAAATATTTCTGGACTTCTTGGTAACAGTGACTATAATATAATTAAATTTAACATTCCTGTGGCTGGGAAAATACTACAGTGGACCAAGACTGTAGTATTTAATTTCAGAAAGGGGGATTACACAAAAATGAGGAAGTTAGTTAAACGGAAGTTAAAAGGTACAGTATCTAAAGTGAAATCCCTGCAAGCTGCATGGAAACCTTTTAAAGACACCATACTAGAGGCTCAACTTAAATCTATACCCCAATTTAGGAAATGTAGTAAGAGAATCAAGGAAGTGCCATCGTGGTTAAACAATAAAGTAAAAGAGGCAAAAAAAGCATCCTTTAAAAAATGGAAGTTAAATCCTAGTGAGGAAAATAGAAAGGGACATAAACTCTGCCAAGTGAAGTGTAAAAATATAATTAGGAAGGACAAAAAAAGAATTTGAAGAACAGCTAATCAGAGAGTCAAAAAGTAGTAGCAAACATTTTTAGAATACATCAGAGTGGGAAGCCTACTAAACAACCACTAGGGCCAGTGGATGATTGAGATACTAAAGGAGCACTCAAGGGTGATAGGGCCATTGCAGAGAAACTAAATGATTTCTTTGCATCAGTCTTCATGGCTGAGGATGTGAGGGACATTCCCAAACCTGAGCTATTCTTTTCAATTAACAAATCTGATGAACTGTCAAATTGAGGTGTCATCAGAAGAGGTTGTGGAAAAAATTGATAAACTAAACAGTAATAAGTCACCAGAACCAGATAGTATTCACGCAAGAGTTCTGAAGGAACTCAAAAGTGAAATTACAGAACTACTAGCTGTAGTTTGTAACCTGTCATTTAAATCAGCTTCTGTTCCAGATGACTGGAGGATAGCTAATGTGATGCCAATCTTTAAAAAGAGCTCCAGAGGTGATCCTGGCAACTACAGGCCAATCAGTCTGACTTCAGTACCGGGCAAACTGGTTGAAACTCTAGTAAAGAACAGAATTGTCAGACACATTGAGGAACATTATTTGTTGGGGAAGAGTCAACATGGCTTTTGTAAAGGGAAGTCATGCCTCACCAACCTATTAGAATTTTTTTGGAAAGGGTCAGCAAGCAGGTGGACAAGGGGGATCCAGTGGATATAGCATGCTTAGATTTTCAGAAGGCCTTTGACAAGGTCCCTCAGCAAAGGCTGTTAAGCAAATTTAACTGTCATGGGATAAGACGGAAGGTCCTCTCTTGGATTGCTAACGGGTTAAAAGATTGGAAACAAAGGGTAGGAATAAATGGTCAGTTTTCAGGATGGGGAGAGGTAAATAGTGGTGCCCCCCAGGGGTCTGTACTGGGACCAGTACTATTCAACATATTTATAAATGATCTGGAAAAAGGGACAAACAGTGAGGTGGCAAAATTTGCAGATGACACAAAACTACTCCAAATAGTTAAGGCTTAAGCAGACCGTGAAGAGCTACAAAAGGATCTTAATAAATTGGGTGACTGGGCAACAAAATTGCAGATGAAATTCAAAATGTTGATAAATGCAAAGTAATGCACTTTGGAAAATATAATCCCAACTATACATATAAAATGATGGAGTCTGACTTAGCTGTTACCACTCAAGAAAGAGATCTTGAAGTCATTGTGGATAGTTCTCTGAAAACATCCACTCAGTGTGCAGCAGCAGTTAAAAAAGCTAACAAAATGTTTGTAATCATTAATAAAGGAATAGATAATAAGACAGAAAATATCATATTACCTTTATATAAATCCATGGTACATCCACATCTGGAATACTGTGTACAGATGGGATCGCCCCATTTCAGAAAAGATATATTGGAATTGGAAAAGGTTCAGAAGAAGGCAACAAAAATGATTAAGGGTATGGAGCGTCTGCCATATGAGGAGAGATTAATAAGACTGGGACTTTTTAGCTTGGAAAAAAGATGATTGAGGGGGGATATGGTAGAGGTATATAAAATCATGACTGGTGTGGGGAAACTAAATTAAGAATTGTTATTTACTTCTTCTCACAATACAAGAACTAGGGGTCACCAAATGAAATTAACAGGCAGAAGGTTTAAAACAAACAATAGGAAATATTTTTTCACACAACACACAGTTAACCTGTGGAACTCCTTGCCGGAGAATGTGGTGAAGACCAAGACTATAGCGGAGTTTAAAAAAGAACTAGATAAATTCATGGGGGATAGGTCCATCAATGGCTATTAGCCAGGATGGGCATGGACGGTGCCCCAGCCTCTGTTTGCAAGAGGCTGGAAATGGGCAACAGGGAACTGATCACTTGATGATTACCTGTTCTGTTCATTCCGTCTGGGGCACCTGACATTGGCCGCTGTCAGAAGACAGGCTACTGGGCTTGATGGACCTATGGTCTGACCCAGTGTGGCTGTTCTATGTTCTTTTCTTACCTTCTTAACTTTGTCTGAGCTATCTTTTGTCAGCAGTCTCTGTTTGCTTCCAATAAAGTCCCAAAAGGGGATCAAAATCCAAAGTCTGTTTCTTAAAGTTGATTATTTCATCAGCTTGCTCGTTCACATTTCAAATGCTGTGACCGGTTGCACACTGGATCAATTGCACACCCTTTGCTGTGCTGAGGGTTTATCAGTTACAAAACTGGATTCTGAAAAGCATTTTAGAGGTTGAAAAGCAGCTTCCTTGTAGCAAATTCCCTTTGTCTCCCTTCACCCACTAGCCACACAGCACCTTTGCTCCTCTCCTGTTGGAAAGTGGACAGTAATGACATCAGGGCAGGCATGTAATGGCATCATGCTGCAAAGCTGCCCTCTTTGCTGGTGTGACTCAAGCCAATTCAAAGTTCCGTAGCTGCTTCTTTCCCCTCCTGAGACATTCCTTGTCTGCTGTGTTAGAGGAGGAGGTTACTACTATTACTAAAGAATCAAGTCCTGAAGTCCTCATTCATGACAAACCCTTACTGACTTGCTCATCATTTGGCCTATTGCTAGTTTTACACTCTTTATTTTTAGCCCTCTTTCAGTACTGTTCTTGGTAGGGACATCAACGGAAGTCATGGTTCTCTCAGGACATTTTTTTTTCACCTACTATTGCTAAAAGTAACATCTCAGATGGCTACAACTGAGACCAGAAAACAGCAGCTACACTATCCAATTTTCCAGGCTGATTTGCTATGTGTCTTTGACAGCACTTGCATACAGTCAATTTCACCTGTGGTTTTTTATGTGACTTTTTCCAGAGAAAATGCAGTGGTGCCAGAGGGCGAGAAATACTCAGTTGTAGGAAAGTCTGATTGAAAAGCACAAAGATTGAGAAAAGGGGAAACCCAATGGCAGGGCAGCTGGTATGACAGAACTTATTTTTAATTGACTTTTTCAAGTTGAGCAAGGCCTGGATGTACCTAGATATTTAAGCGCCTAACTCGCATTGATTTCAGTGGGAGTTAGTCATCTAAATACTTTTTGAGAATCTAGGTTTCAGATTGGAGTGTTTTCAGATGTATTGTTGATACATCCTAACTAATGGAAGCCCCAGAAATCTCTCTAGCATCTTTTAGTCTTGAAATGGGGAAGTCTGTAAGAGCGAATGGGTCTAACTCCTGCATAGGGTGACCCTAGGTAACTTAATGGTGTTACACCAGAGCTGGACCTGTCCCTTGTAAGCTTCTCCAGGACTATCAGTAAAACAGCCAGGCAATGATTTGATTAAAGCCAAGGCAGGGGAAAGAGCAAAGGAAACTTTCTTCTTCTAGGAAATGAAATTATTTCTACACAGCTGGCAGGAACCCAAGAGTTCAGGCTTTATCTCATCTGGAGAAGCTGCTCTGGAATCTGAAATCTAACTCCCATTGTAGTGAGTTCTACAAGATATTTCCTGGGTGCTGGGTTGTTGGTTTTTTTTTTTTCTTTGTCTAAACCTCTTTCCTTCTCAAGTGCACCAAGAAAGTTTCCTTTTCAATCAACCCCAAAATGTCAATAAAACCTGCTGGCTTTGCCAGAAAAATGCTTAACACATCAGCGGGTTTAACGGCCGCAGTTGCAACCACTTAAGAGGTGGCAGAATGGCATAGAATTCATTCCAGGATCCTTTCCAGCTGGTAACTTTTCTGACAACACTCAGTGGCACAGTTACAAGCACACAAAGAGTGCAATATAGATGGACTATGACTTGCCATACTACGTGGGGATTATAGTTTGGGGGGCGGGAAGGTTATTAGATCAGTTTGGTAGTATCTGTAGAGAGAAAAATTTGAAGTGGGTTCAGTAAGGTTTTTCACTATCTAGTATCTTTATGAAAATGGCTATTATTACAGATGCTTTGTTCTTGCTGAAGAAAAGGGTCAATGCCAAATTATTCATCTCTCTTTGTATTAAATAGTATTTATGCCCTATTGTTTTGGCTGGCTTGGGTAAGTCATGTGACCTGCAACTTATTTCTGTAATTGCCTCTGGATCTGATTCTGTGGTTGGCTTCGGCAGTGTAAAACACAGAATAATTCCTTCGATGTCAGTGGAGTTACTCTGGATTTTTAACCTGGTGCAGTTGAATGCAGAATTTGTCTTTCTGACACCAGTAACACCTGCAGCAAGAACAGAGAGGCTCCCATGCTGCTGAGTGGAGCCAGGCAACTGCTTATCTCTCCTGCAGATGTTTCTGCCTTTTTTAATCCTTACCGTAGGGAGCAGGGGGAGGGGAGAGTGACAGAACATTGGAACGTGCCATGTCCTTTCCCATCCCTTCTGGTTGGTTAAGTGCAGCCAAAAGCTCACATGGTTTAGGAGCTAGAGACTAGGTGCCAATCAACACTGCAAAGGGGGAATGTCTCTGACCATATTGAATTTTTGACTGTGGGGATAGGCACAAAGCATGTTTGCAAATCATGCTGCCGGTTTTAGCCCTGCCTTGAACTATATGCTAATGCTCTTGGGCCATATCCAAGTGGAATGACTGGTTAAAGATGATAGCTGCTGCCCTTGTAGTACAATGTAGCTAACCTGTTTCTCAGCAAAATCTCTCTCTCCATATTACAGAGGGAAATTCTGATTGAATGGTGCCAGCAGTGGCCATGTTTGAACACAGCTGTAGGCCAGTCTTGCTGTTTCCCAGCAGATATTTTCTCTGGAAGGGCAAGATGCTGGAGAGATAGGGTACTGTCTCCGGGAGTGATGGGACACAGTTGCTCTGGTCTGCAGGGAGTGGCACTGATCATATAGCATTGACAAAGACAAATGTATTTCTGTTGGTCAGGTTGTTGACCAGCAGCTGAGCGGGCACTGCACTAGTTTGCTGTGCAGACTGTGGACTAGATAACTTGCATCTGGTTGCCCTAGATATGCACCCTAAAACATAAGGGAATTCAACGGAACTTGGAGGGGGGGTCTTCCTGTAGTATTTTTTGTTAATATATTGTGTATAAGCCTGATTTAAAAGGATATAATTTATTTATTTCAACATGCCAGCCCTTCCAAACAATATGATCTTAACTCCCCATTTAAAATATTTCTACAACACTGCACAGTATGATAAGGAGTAAGAAGCTTTTTTTGACAATTGAACCTCACTTCTTCCCATAATTGGGCATCTCCAGCCTAACTGAATCAGACTGCAGGTACTGAAGTGCCTGTTCATAATGTGGCTTGGTGATTCCTGATCATGCATCTATTGCTTTGTTGTTGTCTGGCTTTGTCGTATATCTTTACCTTCCTTCCCTGTCTCCTGTTAGTTGTACACGTGATGAAGAAACGCATTGGGCTGAATCCTCTATACATGCAGAGGCATCTGGTCTGTGTGAGCCAGATCCGCTATGGTGTCGAAGGAGAATGTTCATAATGGGAACTGGTTAGGACAGAATATAACCAAGAAATACTTGAAAGAGGGAATTGTGCTTAAATCCCTAAATGAAACGAGCAAACAAACAAACAAATGTGAAGAGAACATGAAATTTCCTCTTTGATGTTCTGAGCTAGGCAGCTTTCAGTCTTTGTTTAAAGACTTTTCCCCCGTTGTTTGCTTCTTGTTGGAGTGTATCCAGTATTACAACGTTCATATAATGCCTTGACTTAGCAATCGTTTTTCTTGGGATAATTATAGGTTAGCATAATGTATCTATTGTTCTGTTCCACAGAGCAGCACTGTCATATGGATGGCTGGGATGGGGAGGGGGGAGAATCTTTGCGAGTCTCCTGCATCCACACTGCATCTTTAATTAGCATTCTTCCTTGCCTTTCCTTCCTACGCTGAAGGCTGAGCACTGCCCCTTCTTGGCCTGTCGCTTGCTCTCTCTTTCCAGCTGCTCTAGGGGAGCCATGCCTGTCATTCCAGGCAGATTTCATTTACATCCTAGAAGGTTTCCCTTTCACAATGAAAATGACATTAAGCCACATGTTGCAATACTGGTGTTTATAAAGGAAGCACGTAGATTATCTTTTGTCAAACTGGGTTAGTTAAATAGTAACAGAGAGAAAGCCGTGCTAGTCTGTATACTATCAAAACAAAAAAGCAGTCAAGTAGCACTTTAAAGACTAACAAAATAATTTATTAGGTGAGCTTTCGTGGGACAGACCCACTTCTTCACACTATTGCTGTACCAGAAGAGACTCAATATTTAAGGCACAGAGAACCAAAAACAGTAATCAAGGTGGACAAATCAGAAAAAAAACTATCAAGGTGAGCAAATCAGAGAGTAGAGTTAATGGGCACAAAACAGACATAAAAACACTCTTGATCCACAAACCTGTTAGTCGGCATTTTAATGGAGTGGGCCATTCTGTTAATGGCTTAAGAGTTTGCGTGTTACTGAAGAAGAATTGTCACAACACTCTTCAAAGAGAGGCTGCTGAACTCTCTTTCATACTCAAATTCGACACATTAACACGTGGTTTGAACCGAGATTGGAATTTTCTGGGTCAGCAGAGGGGCTTGTTTGCATACTTGGCTTAATCTAATTCTTGACTCCCCCGCCCTTCTGCCCCTCTACTCTCTGATTTGCTCACCTTTTTAATTTTTTTCTGATTTGTCCACCTTGATTACTGTTTTTGGTTCTCTGAGCCTTAAACATTGAGTCTGTTCTGGTATGGCTGTGGTCTGAAGAAGTGGGTTTGTCCCACGAACGCTCACCTAATAAATTATTTTGTTAGTCTTTAAAGTGCTACTTGACTGCTTTTTTGTGTTAGTTAAGTTTCTCTCCTTAGCGTCAATAATTTTTGCTAATATAAAAAAGGAGAAAATATTATTTATTAGATTAGTGTCCAGAGCTCCAGACTGGGATCACGATCCAGTTGGACTGCACACCTGTACAGACATGGAGTTAAAAACCAAGAGTTCCTGTCCTGAAGGGGTTACAGTTTTTCTTATATCCAGATACTGTCTTTGCCCCCAGAGTAAAGCTGTGGCTGGGGTACTGTTGTTGAATGTTAGAAACTTGTCCTGTGTGTTATGACAGCTGAATAGTACCTTAGTGGGTGCTTGAAAAATAAGAATAATATAAAGCTGAAGACTCTAGTTAAATAGATACTGTTGTATGCAAGGAAAAAAATCGTGGCTCATAATTGGTCGAAAAGTCACGAAGCCAGTCAATTGGTTTCTGTTGTTGCCACCTCTAAAGTAAATAATACTGAGATCCGTGGCGAGTTTATAGTCAATCAGGCTGCATATGGAAATAGATGCATCTAGATTACCTGTGCTGATGTCAGTGAGAAATATTTTTTTGCCTTTGACTCTGTCGGGTAGCTTATGGAGATGGTTCCCAACCAGCTCATCAGAGGACAGTAGCAGGCTTTTTTCAGGACTTCAGACTCAGTTTGCGATGTAGATTTTTTTTTAAAGGAAATAGAGCTTATTACACTTTTGAAATCCATGGCTTTACTGCAGAAAGTTCCAGATATTCAGAATAACTATTACAACACATTGGGCCACTGTCAACACTGGCATATTTGAACACAACTCTATTGACTTAAACAATGGACAGGATTTTTTGTTCCCATGTTCCCTATCCCCCGACCGCCCTCCTCCCCTATGCAGAAAGCAAACCCCCATGCTCTTCCTTTTAATCTCTTCTCTAAACCACAAATCTGCCATGAATCCTAGAAGCTAGAGATGGTAAAGATTATGCAGCTCCCTAACACTGTGTAATTGTTCTCCCCAGGACCTGACATCTGGTGTGAAGACTGTTACCTGAACAAATGCTTTTGAACACTTAACAGGAAAATAGTTTGTAACTCTGAGATTGTGCGTATGGATCTAGGGAATGAAGGGCTCCCGAGCAGGCTTCTCAGTATGTCCTTGCAACATGATGAGACCTTTTCAAATTCACCTCTTTCATAATAATAATTTGTGGAACTGTGTCTCAGAATCAAAAGACCCAACACATATATACAATTTGGTAAACTGTAAGCATTTAGTGGCCAAACTCCTCATCCCATAGCGTTCAGGGGAGTTATGCCAAGAGTGATGAATGCGGCCCAAATTGCCTTTATGTAAAATTCAGTGCTTTGGTTTGGTTTCTGAAGGAATGGTGAACTACAGATAGTGCTTTAGAAATGGATGATGTTTCTTGCATTCAGTGCTTGCATCCTGGCAGAAAGGGACAGAGAAGCAAGCCAGCCCAGTTTCGTGCTGGGGATGTTTCCAGGAGCTGAGGAACACTTGCCAGGTGTGGTCACGGTTATGGCTCTGACCGCATTATGTATGTTTGAACAAGACTAGTATGCTCCATCCACAATACAACTGCTGTACTTACTGTATTTTTCCCTTTGTGCTCTGACAGTGGCAAACCACAGGTTAACCTCAGCCAGAGTTTGCAAATGGTTGACACCTTTGGATCGGACCCAAAAAAATTCTTTCCCCTGGCCTAAGCATATTTACATACCACATATTATTACCAGCTGGCACTCACGTTTTTATTCATTCCCACACATCATGACACAGGCTATCGGCTCACTTCTTTTACTATTTCCTTTATTTCCGATATATTTTTAAAAGCCGAATGAATGATCCTTGTGTGTATTGACTTCTGCTGCAATCATTCTTATTGACTCAAAGGACACCCTAACCAAAGAGATGGAACAAACTGGCTGAAGTCCCTCATTGTTTTTCCTTTATCGGCCCCTACCCCACACTCCCTGGTGCACAAAGTCCGCTAATGGTCATGACTCCAGCTGCGGTTTTATTTGTTTTTGTTTTTGTACACTTCTGCCCCAAAGAACCAAATGCCACCCCTCTCCATTATCTGAGCTTAGATCCTTTCATACCCAAACAGGGATCAAATATTTTAAACTGAATAAAGCAGGAATCAGCAGAAGGCATTGGGAAGAAGAAACATTAAATCTGAGAATTGTGCTGGGTCACTCCATGTGAAGAGCCTTTCCTAACAAAGACCCCACTATGATCATTATTTCTCCGTGTTCTCTAGTGGCAGAAAGGTAAGACCAAACCCATCTTTGGTGCATTCTGTGGATTTTACACCAGGGTGAATTTGGTTAATTTAGTTGTCCTTGTAACAGTGGTCAGTCACTTTTCTGAGGTCTTCAGATCCTACCCACTCCTCTGAGGTTTCAAGGAAGAGAAGAGACAAATCTGAAGGTGTGTCCTAAATGTAAGATTAATTTTTGTTCTTACAGGGATTTTCCATTTATAGCTTTAGTCTTGGCTTCAGTGCTGGTGGGGGCTTTCCATGGCATGTGCTAAATCAGTGAATTTCAAGGATGCTCTTGCCATGACCCTTCCTTAGTTAGGGCCACCAACTTTCAGGGCTGTGCTTTTAGGCAGACTCTTACTAGGGGCCTCCAGCCCTGGGTCATCCTTGTGGAAACTGATGTGTCCCACTCAGGATTGAATCAGATGCAGAGTGCAACAGAACAGTCAAGTTTCAAAGTAAGGTGAAAAGGTAAACAAAAAGGCTAAATGGCGGAAAGAAATTCATTCTGGGTCAGTAACCTAAAATGTTTCTGTCAATCAAGGTAATTTCTTATCTTGACTACACCTCTTCCAACATTCTTTTGCTGGCAGGGCTAAGGGAAGAGCAGAACACAATGGGCCTGATTCTCCTCTCATAGTGATGTAAATCAGAGGCAATTCCACTAAAGTCAATGGGATTACACTAGTGTGAGACTGGTGTAAGTGGAAAAAGAATTAGACCTAACAAGTTCGGGCTTCTCTTGAACACAGATTTGCTTGACAAGCTGCAGTAGGCTATAATCAGAGGTTATTTAAATAGGGAAACCTTCACTACTCTCAGTATGAGAGTGACAAGGTGATTGAGGTAATGTCTTTTATTGTACCATCTTCTATTGGTGAGAGAGCCTACTTCTTAAGCTTATACAGAACTTTTCTTTGGGTGTGAAAGGTACTCCAAATGCCACAGCTAGGTATGTGGTGGAACCATTTGTTTAGCCTAACCAGTCAGACATTTCAAAGGGACCCCTCAAAATAGAGTGGCCCATTAATATCCCTGTCCTCTTCAGGGAGGAAACAAGGGGACAGGAAAAAGCAGTTGGGTGGTGAGTTGCTAGCAGCTTATAGATTGTTGTAATAAGCCATAAATCCAGTGTCTCTATTCAGTTCATGATTTTTTGTTTAGAAATGTTATGAATTTAAGCTCTCGGACTCATTTTTTGAAAGTGTTGTGCTGGTTTCCTTTGATGATTAGGATGGATAGGTCAGACATAGAATGATATCTTTGTGAAAACTGTTTCCCCAGAGCTGATATGCTGATTTTGTCTTCCATAACTATCCAGAGTGAATTCATTTGAGATTATAGTGATTCTGTTTTCAGACACATAGTTGTTGTTGGGGGCATTTAGTGTGCCGGTTGAAGTACGCCATATGTTGTGATAGGCGTACATAGGACCCATGGATCATGAAAGTTATGTTATGGGCATTGTTGGTCATTGTGGCAGTGGAGATATGCCTGCAGATTTTACAGTTGTTATTTTAGCAGGCTTTGGTGGCACCTTTTCAGCTGGTGTGTCCTGGTCTGTTGGGAACTTGCTTCTGATGAGGAACTTGGAGATTTGGGAGGTTGTTTGAAGGCCAGGGGAGGTTCTTGGAGAGTTTGGGAGGGTGTGTGAATGCCAGGTTCAGGAAAAACTTCTTTCAGAATGGGGTCCCCGTGGAGTGTGGATTGTAGTTGTTTGATGATACTCCACTCTGGAACCAGTTCAGGGTGGTAGGTAACAACTAGGGGTGTGTGTGATATTTTTGTATCGAAGCAGGTTCTCTCTGTTGGGTGGTTCATTCCATGATGTCATCTATTTTTCTGGTGCTTGTTTGGTGAAGCATTTTTAAGTGTATTAAGGTATGTATCTCAGACTTCCTGTTCGGAGCATATGCTGTGACATCTGGGTGCCTGGCTGTAGATAGATCTCTTGGTGTGTTTAGGGTGGTCATTAGATGTATGAAGGCAGATGTAGTGGTCTGGGATTTCTCCTAATACTTGTGTGTAGGGTTCCAGTGTTAAAGCTAATTGTAATGACCATGAAATTCGTGCTCGTGTGTGAGTGTTCCAGACAGAGAGAGAGTCCAGTGAGTAGGTGGTGGTTGTTGACATTGTGATGGAACTCTGTGGGGGGAGTTTAAGTCATTTATTCAGAATATGAAAATATCATTGATGTATCTCAGGTGTATCATTGATTTCATGGTGTACTTCTCCAGAAATTCTTCCTCAAGGGAGCCCATGAAGAGTTTGGCATATATTGGAGAGCCATCCTGCTACACCTCCTCCCCCAGTGATCCTGTGGTTTGAACAAAGTGTGTGTTGTTGAATGAAAAATGTTCCAGGTAAGGATGAAATGCCTGAGTTTGATGGTGTTTTTGGGGTGGATATCTGATGGTTGTTCACTGTCTTGTAAATATTTCAGGGAGGCAGCCGTGTTGTTATTGTGAGGGATGTTGATAAATAGGGAAGTGACATCCATGGCGGCAAGGAGGGTGTTCTGAGATGGGTTGTTAATGTTGTGAAGCTTGGGGAGGAAGTTGGTTGTGTCCTGGAAGAAGCTGGCTTGTTTTTGGGTGAGTGGTTTGATGCTGTTTCTATGAGTCCTATTATTCCTTCAGTAAGAGTGCAGTGGCAAGATATGATGAGTCTCTCTGGGTTCCTTTGTTTATGTATTTTGGGAAGCATGTAGAAGGAGCCTGGGATGGGTTCTTGAGGGATCAGTTTGTAGAGGCTGTCTTAGAATTATACGGTGTAGAAGTTGATGATATTTTTAAATTCCAGGTAAAATTGTGGGTATGGTGCCATCTTTAAGTTCTTTACAGGAGGTGATGTTGGAGAGTTATTTGTTGGCCTTCTTAATATCCTTATCACAGTAGAGGGTGAAAATGATGCACGTATTGTGTCTTGTTTAGATCGCTCTCTGGTAGTTAGATTATAGCTGTCCTCCCAGCCGTGTGGTAGATGTGATGTTAGTTGTCGACTTTGACATCCTTAACATTGTGGATGGAGCCAGACAATTATGATGCTCTTGAATGAACTCACACAGGAAAATGACAAAAAGACAAAACCACCTCAGCACCTGTGAGTGAATGCTTTTCACCAAGTAATCACTCCATGTCTGATCTATCAGTCCATATGCCCAAAGGAAAGCTGCACAGTCTTTCAAAACACAAGCCTGGGAACTTAAATTAATAGCTTTGCTAGGCACATAAGAGCATGGACTATATAGAGACACCAGATTTATGCTTTATTATGACAATGAAGTGCTTCATTATGACAATGCAGTACGGTATTTGCCAGTACTGAGTTCCGGCAGCTCAGCAGCCCCAGGAAGTTTGTAGAATCCCCATCATTGAAAGTTTTAAAGAACAGGTTAGATAAACATCTGTCAGAGATGCTCTTGTTACACTTGATCCTACATAACCTCTCGTGGTCCCTTCCAGTGCTTTTTTGATTGATTGAAGCCTCTTCCACTCCTACATCTTGGAGTATAGGCAATTGATGACCATTTGCCAGCATCCTTTGTCCTGGGCAATCTGTTTCAGTTTCTTCCCAGAGTGGAGTCCGTTGAACTGTTGTCAATGTGCCTGTAGCTGGGATTGTTTTACATTGTGGGGGTGCTAGCCTCTGCCCAACCCTTCTCCTTTCTCATCTGGGCTTGCGACCAGCCCTGGAGGAGTTCTCTTCCAGTGCTACTTTTCTGATTATGCTTATTTTTTTTAGTTAAAACTAGATATAAGCCTACCAGTAAAGGGTTGAATCTGAAATCTATAGCCTCTCTCTCCAGAATTTGAGGAGATCAGGATTCATATCTGGATTAAGAGCCTTCCTCCATTAAGGCACATTTGGATCTTGGGAGCTGGAGAGACCTATTCTAGAGGTGTGGTTCCAAGGAGATGGCAAGGCCCATTCTAGAGTTTTGAGGCCTGATCCTCCATTGCTTTGTGTTGCATTCTGAACAGAGAGGTGAGTTGTGAGGAATACACAAGCACAAAAACACATGGCAAACTTAATAGAATTTTGTTGCAATACAACTGACAGTCACCAACAAGGACTTCTACTGGTACCTCCTTAGCATCTTTGCGTACAACCCTCCTTTCTATATGGAGGATATCTCAACATTCACTTGTCCTGAATTCTCTCTGGATTAGATTTCCCTGGCTACAACAGTTCAGTTAGTAAAGGCTAGGGTTAGGATACTCATTTTGATCTTGGGTCCAGAATTAAGAACATAGGAAAGGCAGAGACCTCCTGGATCATCAAGTCTAGTCACCTGTTACTGTGGAGTGTAGGCAAACAACTTCTTGGTCTACCTTATACACTCATGGGCTCTTGCATCTCAATTTTTTCCCACCTGCCTCCACTCACACAAATCCTTCCTGGAGTGGTTCTGCCATGTGTGAGCTTCAGTGAACAATTCCCCCAGTGGGCCACCGTGAAACTGCTTTGCTCAAACCCCTCTATACAGTGTGGTTTTAATTCTGGTGTTAGGAAATAAATAGTGTATGCTATATTCTCTGTACTCTAAAATTGAATTATCTGGAGTCAGCAGTTGACCCCCTGCTGTCCTTGATTTCGTGTGGAGTCAGGGAGGTTGACAGGAGAGCTTCTCCCATTGATTTCCCTTTGCGTAGATGGCCAGGTAAGTCAATTGCAGATAAGTCGATTCTAGCTATGCAATCATGGTAGCTAGAATTGTGTAGGTCCAATTGACTTAACTTCCTAGTATAGACCAACCCTAAGACACTAACATGAATCAGAATGCTTGCCTCTGACATCCAGTGTTCACAAATGATAATGATTACCCGAGCTGCAAGGTAGTCAAGAATCAGACCGATAAAGCTCAAATGCAAGTCTCAACTCCAGGTCCAGTTAGATCATTTTTATTTCAATCTTCCTGTTAGTCCTATTGTGTGACTAAAAATTAAGTTGATTTCTTCCTCCCCGAGCCCCCTGCTTCATACCTCCTCTTTTGGCATGATGAGTCTGGAATCAGACTTTATATGACAATCATCAGTTGTTTTTTTTTCCTAATGCAATGTTTGGCTCTGCAGAGCAGACTATAGTACAAACTGGATAGTAATCTGAAGGAAGCAGATGTTTACAGTAATATGGACTTTTTTTTCAATGGAACTATTTCTCGATGATATTCTTCTAACCACAATGCCATTTTAAAAAGTACCAACTTGGGGTGAGCTCTCTTCCTTCAAAAGGACTGCATTCCATGGGGGCTTTCCTGCAATATTGTATCAAGCTGTACAATGCGCATCTCTGATCCACACAAAACACAAACCTGTAAATAAAATCCCCCACATATACCCTGCAGCAGAAAGTTTTGAAAATGTGTCCATCTTTGTACATTAAAAAGTTTAGAAACCTGCCAACCTATAATGAAGTGTAATCACACACACGGAGCATGCCACTTTAAATCCTCTAGGGATTCTGCCACAGGTGCCTTCCAGCTGCTGCAGATGTTTCCAGCTGTTTCTCTGCTTTTGGATGCACCTCACCCATTGAGAAGCCTCATCAGCTGACTGATGAAGCAGAGGAGTCTGATGGATGAGCTGTGAAGGATGGAATGGGATGGGATGTAGAAGTTCTTCTGAGAGGATGGACTAAGAACACAGCTGTACAGCAGCTGCCTAGGAACTGGAGGTTCATTCTCTTAGTATGGGGTGGGCAATACTTTTTGCAGGGGGCCACTCCTTGAGTTTTGGTACTGGTTTTGGGCTGGCTCTGGGCCCCCAGGAAGGCATGGGACTGAGGGCTGCAGAGAGAGAGACAGAGTAAGTGAGTATGAAAGAGAAACACTGTGAGAGCAACAGACTTTGTGACACAGATTGAGTTTGTGCTCCAGTATATGTGAGACAGTGACTATGTGTGTGCGGTACAGACTGGGTATGTGTGACAGGCACAGAGTGTGTGTGCTAGCTGCTGCTGGGTAAGTTTCTGAGAGAAGCCTCCCTCTGTCTCTTTAAGGGAAATCTCTCCTGCTCCATTGTCTCCCCCTGCCCCTGCTTTGCACTCCTGCTCGCTTACCCCCTATGCTTCAGAGTGGAGCAGCTCTGCTATGTGTCTCCCTCTCCCTGATCCCTGCTCTGCAGAGATGGGGTACAGGGACAGGGGGATATCTTGACTTCAGTACTGTCCTCTCCCCTGCACCCCTCCCTGCAGAGCTAGCCAGAGAATCCGAGAAGCAGCTCAGCTGCAGACGGAACATGCTGAACACATGCTGCCGCCTGTAAGGTTGCACACTCTGCTAATCAGCCGGGTGGGCCAGAAAGAAATGTTTGACAGAGTGGATCTGGCCCCCAGGCAGGATTTTCCCACCCCTGTCTGAGTATGTTCTGTAGGTGGCACTTTATACATTTTGCCTTCTTAGATCAAAAGTCAGATCATTGGAAAGAAAGGACCATAACTGCTGTCATCTGTTTTGACTAAATCTTTCTCTCAAAACAGTAAAACAAGAATCAAAAATAGGCTCCTCCAGTTCTTCAGATTCCCCACAAAAAAATCTCCAGCCATAGTATGTAAGACTACATAACAGAAAATAAGCACAGCCATCCTCTGCTTATAAAAGCTAAACCAAAGTTCCAGCAACTCATCTGAAGTAAACCAGTCAAACCAAAAAACATCAGAGATAGCAACCCTAAAAATACTTGTTATGTGTGATGCCTGTGTAATTGTCACAGTGGGGAAACTGACCACCATGGTGCTGCCTGCTGGTTACCTTGGGAATTAGCTTCAGCAGGGTGCCTTTGCCTGTCTGGTGTGCTGTCACTCCCTGCTGTATGCATGCTCTGGTTTTTGGACCCACGTCACTCCCCAGATCATGGCATCCCCTTCAGGATACTGCCCTCTGGCTGTGTCCACTAAAGTCTCTCACCCACTTCCTGGAGTAGCAGCACTCCTGCCTCCATACATCCACCACTGTAGCCAGCTACAGCCTCCATCTAGCTCCTCATTTCAGGGGCAAGCCACAGCTCATAAAGTCCACTCTTAGGTGTAGCTAAGTGCAGTACAAGGGGAGGAACTCAGGCCCACCCTCTAATCTAAGTCCTGGTCCAGGGATCCTCTGGTGCAATCTTGTCCTGCCCTCCTTTAACTGTCACACTTTCCCTCAGTCACTTCTCCATGCCCCCTTTCACCTTTCAGGCCTTTATATGAGGGCCAGCAGTCTGGCAGTGACAGACTGGAACCTCCCTCCCATTCCCCAGGGCCTCCCTAGCACTGCTCTGTCCAAGGTGCTTCTTATTGGGAGCTGGTCCTGCACTTTCCATGGTCAGGCTCCAACTGCCTCAGCTCTGCTGAGCAGCTCCTAATATAGAGGACTGCTCCAGCAAGCTGTCTTCCGATTGGCCCCCCTAGAAGTCCCTTCTTCATTGGCTGGGGTGTTTGTACAGGGTCCCTCCAGCCTGCATTAATCCCTTTTCTGCCAGAATGGGCAGTGACCCAATACAGTAATATATATTCTCTTAAACTTGTGGAGACATTTTGTTGTTGGTTGGATTCACAAGAGGAGCCACAAAAATCACCTTTGTCAAGCAGCATCCTGACATTGTGTCATGATGCCTTTATTGCTTTGTTGTTTTTCCTATTGCAGCACATATCACATATTGATGGTAAGCTATACGCAAACATCTCATGGCAATGTCAGATCATTAGGCCATGCTTGTTTTGTGGCTCTTTGAAACTGGAATTTCTTCTTCCTTCTAGTCTTTCTGATTGCTGGCATGGTGGAGCATTTTCCCCTTTTCCATCTATTTCTACCATTCCCCGTGGCCATTTGGAAGAATAAAGAGGGATCCCAGATGCTGTGGTTTATTTGTTCGGCATTCTTGTTTGTAAATCAGAAAGAGAGAAGCTATGACCAAACCAGCAGGCACCACCAGAACCATGTGTTATTTGCAAAGTGCCACAAGTTGTTACGGGTTTATATAATAGATTTTGCCCATCTGAGATGTGATGAGTTTTTTGACTTCCTGGAAAACATTCTGTGCTTCATCAGGTCACATGGTGCTCTCAGCTGTCACTCTGCTTATTCAGAGAATGATTCAAAGTATGACTAATGTGTGTTTGTCTGATGGTGTGGAGAAGCGGTTTGCCATCTGCTTAGCACTCCTCCAGCCAAGAAGTCTGATACTGAGAAGTGCTGTATACCACCACACTCACTGGGAGCTTGGAGAATTCAGCAGCACTCTGAATAAGGCCTAAAATTAAGCCACGATAATTTCTGCCCACCCCCGATGATTCCATTCCCAATGGAAAAGTCCCCATGTTTTGGAGCTGGAATTGCCCCCAGCCATGATAACTTTAACTGCTAAGGGAGTCGGAGGTTGAATCCACAAAATAACTGGCATGTTCTCCCAGCTCTCAACTGGATCCATTTAGTGGTGGCATGAATCTGGAATTTCTGGGTTCTGAGCATGAATATTCAGTGCTTCAGATTGACAACCTTGTGACAGCCACACATCGCAATGCAGTATAGCTTCCACTCCAGCTGCAGCTGGGGTCACGCCTCCTCTCATAAGGTTCCCAGTGGTGTTGTGAACACTGCAATGAAAAGTAGATTGGCTTGTCTTTAGTGTGTGTGTGCCCACTGTTGCCCATTGTGATATGGTGGACCACGTGAGCCTGAGTGAGAGGATGCAAAGAGGCCAAGTAAGAGGATGAAAGCTACTGTATATGGGGCAGAGTCGGAGGTCAAAAAATTCTTTCCTGTCTGGAGATTCTTCACATCCTTATATAAAAACAGTGCGCAACATTATTCCCTCAGGAACTCTAGTAAAGTCGGTAGGGTGACCTCATGGATGAGTGCAGATCAATGTTTTTGCTGTTGTTCTCCCTTTCCATTGGGCCTGGGGCTTCATTGTGTTGTACTGGCTGTGCTCATCTGCGCAAAGGGAGTGAGAGAGGGAATAAAAATTTGAAAACAGAGTGGTTACATTTTACTGGGACTGTACTTGCACTTTGTGCTGTAGGTGAGTAACTGATGTGTGTGGACATGGACAATCTGGCCTCTTCTCTTCAGCCATTTGAGGTTGAGTTCTTGATCTTGAATAACTTTAGTATGGGACCCTTGGGCCGAATTCTCCCTTTTACCACATCATCACTGGTGCCAGTGCAAAGCACGTGTAACAATATTCCCACTCTGATGTGGTGGTGCTTTAAAGTTACTTTGCCCTAATGTAAATGACTCTGCAAGGTGCAGGGCAATCGAGAATTTGGCTCATGGTCTTCATATCTGTGTGCAATCCATTACGTGCAGCTATACAAGTCATTATTAAGAAATATCCAGCAGGAGGAAGCCTGGAAGGCAACCTCGGCAAAACTCTTCTTGCAGAATTCCCCTCAAATTGTTCAGTCTGAGGGGAGAGGGTCAGTGTTTGCCCGCTATGGCCCTGCCAAACCTCAAGACCCTGGAGGCAAATGGTAATCTGCAGTATTGCCAATCACAAGCATTCATGAATCAGAATGCCCCCTCCTCTCCAATCAGGAGTTTGGCTTATGAATAATGAAGCTTTGAAAAAATTTAACGTTTTGCCTTCTGGCTCCTGAGCCTTTAGGGGGCCCCAGGGTTATGTTTTCTAGCTTTTCTCTGCCACTGTGTGAGCTAGAAACTCACTTGATAGTTAACAATGCCTGAGGGTCTCACTCAGGCTCTTTATTCCAGCAATTGGGCTTTAAGGGAAATATCAAGAGTTGTGAGAACAGAGATAAAATTGCTAGATTTGGCAGAGCCAGACCTGTGCAGAGACCCTGTGCCTTTGGCCCATCTCCAAGGTTCCCTTCTTTTCCACCGAGCACCTTCCTCCTCTATTGTAGCCATGTGCCGAGGGCGTCCATTACCTCTTGCTCCTCAAATCTCCTGGACTCCCTCAACAGGAATAGCTCCTCAGTGAAGAGGGGGCAATGGAAAACTTAATAGAACATGAGGTTGCGTTTTATCTTTTTTTGCTAGCGGGAGGGGATGGGGGCTAATGCACGCCCTTTGTCTCCCACATTCTCCTTATGTGGCCTCTGCACCTGCACAGACCTGCAGTGGCTCCTTCAGAGGGTCTCAGCGAAGCGGGAAGAACTGCAGAGGTGACTGACTTCCCTCTCCGTGGTCAGGAGGCATCTGTGCTCAGACATTCCTTCTGCTCATTCATCCTGGGCAAATGATGGGGGGGCAAGGGGGTATGGCGAGAGGATGTGTGTGGAAGGGAGAAAGGGAGCAAGGATTTGGATCTGTCCCCTGAGATAGAGTGGACCAAGGATGGATAGGTTGTTTTAAATTGGTTGGTGACAAGCTTGTTTCCCACCCCTTTTGTTCCCAGAGGATGGTTGTGGCAGTTGAATTATTGTCCCAGATGCTTGGAATGTGGTTGTTCTCCTGTTCCTCCTTTTTCAGAAGAGAGAGAACTCTGTGCTTTGAAATAGGTTAATTCTGAACATAAAGTCAGACCGTGGCAAAGCACGGGTGGGATTTCGCACCTATTGGAGTAACCCTCCCCTCCCCTCCCCGCCCTCCCAGCTGGTTTTCTTGTGGCACAGTACTGGTCCAATGGATGAGGGAGTGTATAAAGGAGTGTGTGCAGGTATGTTGAAACAATTGTAACAGTGGGGGTACTGCTGATGGAAACCACCTATTTGGTGTGTGTTGTTACTACTTCAAGTTGTGGGGTACAGTAGCACCCCTAGTTCCAGGATCACTGAGAGTATGTGTGTGTGTGTGTGTGTGTGTGTTGGATGGCGTTTCAAAGGTTGTTACATGACTAAAAATTACATGTGTTGTTTACTGAAACTGATACAACCAGGCCAGAGCACATGCACAGAAGGCAAAGGTTCACCCAGTGTCAGTTCAGTGCTTTAAGACTCTATGGGCATGGCAAGCAAGTATTGCCAAAGCATAAAGGAGAGAGAGAAAGAGAGAGAGAGAGATCTGTGTGACTCTGGAAACTTCTCAGTGCCAATGGGCAGAGGGCATACCATGTTATAACTCACCTCTGACCTGACACACTCATTGCCCCAACACACTGTTGCCATAACGTGTATCTGAAAGGTGCTGAGCATAGGCTGTGGGTATATGAGGCAGAGAAGACAATGCCTTCCTAAACTGCCTGGTTGGCCCCATCTCCTGGGGCAGCCTGGGCTTCAGCCCTACACTGCAAGCCCTGCCCATTCTCTGGGGCCAGGGAGGCTGGGGCTGGGCCCCTTCCTTCCCCCGCTGGAAATATGTCCTTGCAATGTGTTTTGGTAGGCAATAATGCATAAAGCCTAGCTTGGCCTAAAGAAAGGAGTGTGTATTTATTTGTCTGATTGTAGAAGACAATGGAAAGTACATATGAATGTAAACCCTTGAGCTAGCAGGTAGGAGAGATGACTGCTTAATAATCTCAATGGAGAGGGCAGCTGCAACTCAGAAAGCACTGCTGGTTCTTGCAATAGAGACCATGAACTTTAAAGTAGTATAAGGAGGACAAAGAGACATTTGAGTCATCCACCACCAAGGGCAGCAGCTTGCAACCTGTGTTTCCGGAGCCACATGCAGCTCTTTGAGGACTCCTTTGTGGCTCCCGACGCTGTAATTCCAAAGTTAAAAAACAACAAGCAAACCTTCTTGATGACTGTTGATAAATGGTGAATGTCTAAAAGTTCCAAAACGCACAACTCATATCTAAATAACAAACTATGTGTGATCTCGAAATGTTGGATAACTCTCCCCAGTGTCCTCCAGAGAGAGGGAAGGTTCAGGAGTGAAATTCAGGAGGACAGTGGTACAAACACACATGTAAAGTGTGAGGAAATAGGGCATGTAAAAAGTTGGTGACCATCCTGCAGTAAACATGTCTATGGTCCCTTTTCATCTCGAGAGGTGGTGGTTAGCAGCGGTGGTGAGGATCTATGGCACCTTCTTACATGGGCTAGTGTTTGGAGCAAGCGCATGGCCCAAGTGGCAACATCCCCCTCTTGGTCACCCTGGTTGAATCCAAAGGAAAGACAGAAGTCAGTACATTTGGAACTGAGGTGACTGCAAGGAGATGCCAGAAAGCAGGTGTGACAAATCCTCCCTGCTAACCACCTTAGGGTGATATCTGTGGCCCTTTTTCGTCTCGAGAGACAGTAGTAAACATGTATCATGTTACAAATCATTGTGTGTGCACTGTTTTGAAAATAGCATTTAGAAACAGTATGGCTTGATGTTATTCATTAAGGACTGTCTCGTATTCACGTGTATTGTGGCACTTGAATTATTGAGGTTTTTACCAAAATGGAAAAAAATGTCTCTTTTTGTTGTTTTGGTTGCCAACCCCTGACCTAGGGAGTAACAGGGAGAAGCACTTGTTGAGTTCTTGAAAAGTGGATCCTCTTAAGCTTTGGAGGCAAGAGTAGCTGGAACATAACTATAGGTGAGAAACCTGCTTAGACAAAGATTGTACCTTGCTGAAATTAATTTGTACTCACTCGGAGAAATGCTTTGTTTTATTTGTAACCACACCTGTCTGTCATTCTTAGCTTTTATCACTTAAATCTCTGTTCTTTGTTAATAAATTCATTCTTATTACAAACCATCTCTGTGCTGTGCGTTAAAGTGGAGAGGGAGTCTAACGTAGCAGGCTGAAGTGCTTTTGGTCATTCTGGAAGAAGGGACTTAACTTCTGTGACTGCACTATGAGATGGCTTAGATGCTGCAGAGAGGTGTTTCTGGGGGAGTTGGCAATTGGGGTTCACTGGTTGTTACTGCAAGGCCAGGTTTGCAATAGCAGAGTCCTGGGGAATTTGCTGATAGGGCAGGCAAGCTGGCATGCCAGGGAACAGGTTCATAGCGTAGCCACAGCAAAGCTCTTATTGAGGCTGAGAGGAGTAACCCAGAGGTATCTGTCAGAGGTAGCAATGATCCTCTCACTAGGTCTACGCTGTGCTCAGGGTTCGATCCCTTGTATTTCTTTGGACTTACTATGCATTCATGAGCTGGTAGCAGTCTACATTGTAATAGAACCCCTTCTGTTTTCCATGCTTTGATTGTCTTTTTGATAAATTGTATTTGATGATTCCAGATAACTCCCAGAGTAGGCAGCAGGGCAGATTTAGAAGAAAACATTTTCTCCATTCCCCAGAATGATGGCAAGAAGCACATACCCTGATCCTAATGCTCCAGTGACTGGTGGTAAATTAGAATCTGGGAGGACAGAGAGGGAAATTGATTATGTGGGGGGAGAGAGACAGAGAAAGATGGGGGATGGTAAGAGAGAAGCAGAGAGCGTGGACGTAGGGTCCAACAAGGGTTAATAAAACACACATTGACTGTCTCAGAGAACAATAGCAGTAAAATAATAAAACTTGCCCTGAGATTAAAATGGCTCTTTTGATTGTTCAATACCTTGTTCATTCTTCGGCTCTGAGTAACGTAGCACAACTTCGGGAGGTGTTTTAACCCTCTGGCAACACTTTACAGCTTGTGCCCTCAAACTCATCAGTATTTGTATAGCATTAAAACTCTCCTTTTCATCAACTTCACCAACCCTTGCTGAGCCAGCACTGCAAGTCTAGAAGGAGCCATCTGCTTTTGCCTTGCGAGATAAGGTGAAAGGTTAGAAGAGGTGGAAGGCAATAGTATGAGCAATGCAGGTCAGGTTACTAGTGAATTCCTCTTGCAAGATAAGTGGAAGGCCTTTGAAAGGTAATTATTGGAAAGCATAAATTCCTGAGATAACCTGTCCAGGAAGAAATACTGATGGGAGCAGAAGCCATGTGTTAAAGACGAGCCATCACTTTAGGGGTATGGGTTATCCTTTCTCTCCTATTTTTCTGTGACCCCTCCTGGCTTCGAGAATTGACTCCCTTGGGTCTTTCCCTTCATCTAGTTGCTTGTCTTTTCCCGGCCCAAATTATGGATCATTCAGATCCATGTTTCCATGCCATTACCAATGAAATGGGTAGGAAACTCAGAATGCAGCTGGGTACCAGTTTGGGGCTTATCTTTGATTTTTCACTCTCCAAGCTATGCTAGTGAGGTCAGAATGAACTGCAGAGTTGTGCCTTGCTCCATCATTCCTGAAACTGATTTTGGTGTTAAAGGACTTGAGCTATATTTCAGTGGCCACAAGGAGTGTTTTTGTGGAGTACAGCAAAGAAAATCCTGAACTGGTTTTCTGTTGTGGAATGGGCCCTCATAAGTTTCTTAGAAGGAGGGGACTCTGAATTGAGGAGGAGGCCCTAGACTGGGAGCCAGGAGAAATGTGTTCTAATCGTAGCTCAGCAACTTATTTCATATATGGCCTTGGGCAAATCATTTGGCATCTCTATGCCTCAGTGTCCTCATTTGTTAAAAGGGGTTAGAGAGTCTTCACAACTTAATTTTTGTTGACTTTGATCAGTGCTTTCTTTCTATTAAAAAAAAAAAAAGAGGAGCTGGTACTCAGCTGGCTCCCTGCCACCAACCCCACAGCCAATCTTATGACTGGGGCTGCCACGGTGCTGGTGCTCAGTACTGGCAAGTACCAGCACAAAAAAAACCCACTGACTTTAATTGATGTCAGCGTAGCCCACACATCTAGGTGTGGTTCACAGTCCCATGCAGTAGCACCTAGGCCACTTATGCAGAGAAAGATTCAGGGTAAATGTATACTTACTGGCTGACGAACCATGCCGCACTCAATCTTCCAGAGTTCGGTTTTGTCATGTGTGTTAAGATGCAGCCAAACTGATCTCTCTGAGCTTGGCTGTCGACCCAGGTACTCCACGCAACGTGGAGTATGGGATGTTGGCGTGAGCCTGAAGACCCCTGATTTACACACATTGAGAAAGTTGATTCTGATATGTCGATTCGAGCTACGCTAATGGTGTGGCTAGAACTGCATATCGGAAATCAATTTTCTACCCTGGGGTAGATGCATCTTGAGTCTCCTCTGCAGCCTTAGCTGAGAGCCAGCTGGCTTTTAGCTCAAATGGTAATAGTTCCTGTACTAAGGTCCAGAGGCCCCAGATTCAAGTCTGCTTGTGGGTGGTTACAAAAGGATTTTCAAGATGTGGTGTGTTTGTGCAATACTTCTCGATTTGCACCAGCCAACTCCAATGGAACGCATTACATATACCTAGTGACATAAGTACACAGGTGCTTTTAAGGTGCTTAAAGAACCTCTGAGTTTTCTCTTTGTGTACATGCAAAAATCCCGCAGGCCCTGCCTGGAATGGGCAGTGGATCCAACTCTGGCATGCAGAAGTTCCTGTACTAGAACTCTGAATTCTCCAGCGTGCACTGTTAATGCACCTCATTTCTCTATCGGCTGGGAACAGCCATGTACAAGCACAAGATGACCTAGTATTTCTCTTCCATCTCTGATCTCTAAGATTCTACTTGATGGAACAGTGAGAATGCTGTGGTAGGGGAACACCCACTATTTGCTGGACTTCTGCCTATAGATAAAATCACTGTAAGGTGGAGAGAGGGAAATTTGATTCCAGATCTTCCTCATGATGTTCTTTTGCTTTATTTCAATATTAGATTAAGTGCAAGTCAAATGCACGTCCAGGATAATTCACTCAGGTCTTTGGAGTTACATCAAAAACAGAGTTGTCCCTGAGTGATCAAAAGATGCAATAAATAGAAGAGGCATCACCCTTATTATCACAGCTAAGGATGATTTTTAAATGATCAGAAAATTTAATTTTCAGCCTCAAGTCTTCGTTGTTGTGGTAATAATAGCTGAATGGAATAGGTTTTATTGTTTCACGTTTATTGTATTAATTATGCTGTACCACAACAATGAAACTGAAAATTATTTCTATTCAGAATTGTTTGCCTGTTTTTATAATATTTTTTGTTTGTGGTTGAATTTTTTGCTTTTCCCAAGGTTAACCTCAGAGGCAAATTAAATTCTAATTATTAAGTTTATGTTGCTTTATTCAGTGTCTAGATAATACAATACTCGATAGCAAAGATCACATTAGGTTATCGGTATTTTTCCTGCAAAATATTTAGCATGTGTGTGTGACAGCCTCAGGTTATGGAGCACTAATTGCTCACACACTTGGTGGCATTGGTGCAGTTTCGGCCTGACACTTCATTGCCTTGCTTCTTCTGTGATTACTTTCACCTGCGCAAAACAAGTATAAAGCTGCACTATATAAGAATTGTTGCAAAGTGAGTAGTAAAAGGAAACAGTGGGAAATCATGTCCTTTAACCTGTCCATTCAAAATCTTATGCTGGGGAAAGCACCTGAAATTTTAGCATAATTACAATTTTGTATGATGTGAAAGCCCAATAGAAAAAATTGCAGTGCTCTGCAGCCAGCATCATTATTTACACCTATTCAAGCACTGCCATTCTACCTGAGTAGCATACTACAACCATGTAAATAACTTTAATAGAGTTCAAAACCAAGAGTCTAGGCTGCTCTTCTGTATATCGTAGGCCAATAATTTTCACTCACAGTGAATCAAAGCTTGTATCTTCAAAGAGGGGTTACAGTGAGGGAGGCAGACCAGTACTATTGCCCCCACATTGAAGATAGGGAAACTGAGACAAAGCGAGATTAACTGCCAAGAACAAGGTCACTGAGGGAATCTGTGTCAAAGCCAGAATTAGAACTCAAGTCTGCTACTGTCCAAACAGACCAGACCAGCAGACCATATAGCTTGCTGGTCCAAGTACGTCTCATTATGGGCTGTCCAGATGGAAAAGATAAGCCCAGTGTGGGGATTCTAGATGGCGAGAATTAGATAGAAAGACTTTGCTTTTTACTGAATTTGACCCTAGATTTGTGATCACATTTAAGTTCCATAGAGCTAAGGAGACTTCTTATGCTCCTGAACCCCTGTGGCTTGAACTGTGAAGTCCTCCTTTAAAAATGTCTTTTGGATACCAGACATCGATCATCTGTTTTTGGTGCTGAAGATTTCACTAGTTCACATCTTTAGTAATTGAAGAGAGAGCAGAAGAGGTTATCCCCAGTCTGAATGCTGGTTGCTGTCTTCATTTGCAAAAGGGGTCTAGGTTATTATCTTGTTCACCTGTTGTTAGTTCAGTTGGATGATATGACGGCTCTTTAAAACAGGGTATCGAGAGAGAGAGAGAGAGAGAGAGAGGGGTTCAAGGAACCTACCTCTGAGCTTAACCTAATTGGTCACTGTGCTGAGTCTAATAGACCTATACAGAGTCTAGAGACAGACATTCTGTATAAACACCCCATGTTTTGTGGTATGAATACCACCTGCCCTGACTCCCAGTGGGAATGGATGGATAGAGGAGGGGGCAATGTGGATAAATTAGTACTGTTCAAAGCCCAGTGTCCCTGAATATTCCAAGAAATTCACCTTCTGAACTAAGGCAGCTGACCAATGAAAGTCATTACCTCACATGTAGGAAACAGCAGTGGCGAGCCAACGAACTTGAATGTTAATGCATTGGTGCTGGATAGTGTGTGCATTCAGCCCGGAAGCATGATCCTGCATCATAGCCAATGATCCTTTCTGTTAAATGGAGATGCTACTGGGCACATACACCTTCCTGACAACAATGGTGGGACTAAACAAATCTGCTTCATGTGCTCGTGTGCCTCCATTTGTAACTATGTTGTGCAGCCAGCTTGTTTACATGTGGCATGTGAAATTTCAAACTGGATTAAAACATAACCTGTGAATGTTAAAAAACAATCAGAACAATGACGAGCACGCTAAGCGTGTGGGGGTCAGAGGAGACGCTGGATTCTTGCCATTAATGGCCATCAGAGTTCCTCTCCACAAGGGGAGCTGTCTCCTGCCAAAAAAACCTATGGAACATGCTGGGGTGGGCTCATGTCAGGGTATGTGGATACACGTTTCACTGATCTTCCACGAGCCTAAGGCTCATTAGGTTCTTATGCCAAGGGTGTAAATTAGAGCAGCTCATTGGCTGTTCTAATACATGGGCTGGTTGGCATTGAATCAGTAAGCTGTAACCAATTTTCTGATACTTCCCATCCTCCCAGTCTCTTGTGACAGGCACAATGTTCAGATCCTCGCACAATGGGGCTTCAACTCTGATGGAACGTTCAGGCATTTCTATAAGACAAATGTATTATTTTTCCTACAACCTTATACTACTTTGTAATCTCCTTTATAGACTAAAATATCCACACTCTATCCACTGAAACAGTAGGTAGGGAGCATTTTTGTTGTTGTTTTGTTTTCCTCCCAGACAGTACAGCATCCAAACAGAAGGTTGCAAATATCTTAAGAAATCATGGCCGGATTAAAAATAGATGGCTGACTCCTGTGCTGTGGAAAGTTGCATAAGACTCCCCCTTCTCCCACAGAGCAAAAAAAAAAAAAAAGCCAATCAGCAGCTGTAGAAGTGGGATGGATGTTTCATGGGTACTGAGCCCCAGAAGGCAGGAAAGTCTGGGAGGCATGCGTCAGTTGTGTGAGGCAAAGTGAAAGAAGCCAGGTTCATATTTAAAAACTAAACGAACCCATTTTACAGACCGACCAGGTCACTCCACAGGCCTCGCTGGAAACACCTGCTTTGCCTTCACTCATATTCAAGCCCTCACGCATCATTTGAGGATCTTCTGTGGTGCCATCGTTTCCCTGCCTTAGCATCCCTCAAAGCAAGGTTGGGTAAACTATGGCCCCGAGAGCATGGATGCATTAGGTCAATGGACCTGGGTTGTCAGCAGAAGGGAACAAACCCACAACCTTAGGGGCTAAAGCCCTGTGCTCCACCACATGAGTTGAAAGCCAGCTGGCTCTCAACCAAGGCTGTAGAGCAGAGACTTTGCTCTTCCTTGTCAGTGGTCATAGCGCCTCTGGGGTTACATATGGGTGTCCTGAATGCTCACAAAATTGGGGTAGGGGTGCAGACAGGCTCCAGTTGGGAGGTGCAGGTTCTGGAGTGGGGCCAGCAGTGAGGAGTTTGGGGTGTGGGAGGAGGCTCTGGGCTGGGCCTGGGGATTGGAGTGTGGTGTGTGTGTAAGGGCTCTGGCTGGGGCTCTGGGCTTTGGGATAGGTCAGGTGATGAGTTTGGGGTGCAGAAAGGTGCTCTGGGCTGTGACTGAGGGGTTCAGAGGGCAGGAGGGAGATCAGAACTGGGGAGTGCTTGGGGTGCAGCTTCAGACTGTGCTTATTTCCTCAAATAGCTTCCAGAAGCAGCAGTGTGTCTCCCTTCTGGCTGGGTCCTATGTAGAGCTATGGCCAGGAGACACTGTGTGCTGTCCACCCCCCACAGCACCATTCTGCAACTCCCATTGGTCTTGGTCCCCAGCCAGTGGGAGCTACAGAGCCAGCATTTGGTGGGCAGTGCACTGAGTCCCCTGCCTGCCCCTTTGCATAGGACACCTACTGCTTTGGGAACTGTGCAGAACCATAGCATGCACAGAGCAGGGCAAGCCCCAGAGCCTGCTTCCCACTGGGGGCTCAAGGGTCAGATTAAAATGACTGATGGGCTGGATGTGGCCTGTGGACTGAAGTTTGCCCACCCCTGCCCCAGAGAACCTGGCAGGAAAAAGTATCTGAGCGTGTGTGTGAGGGTAACAGACCATAATTAAACAAAGACAGAGTGCTCCTCTTTTCTCAATGGATTTTATAATCCGCATGCAGTACCTAAATACTGTGGTGACAGTAGAAATGCTGATAAATTAGATAGTTTAGACAAAAAACAAAACTGCCTTTGCTGCTTCTGGGCCAAGTACGATTGATAACCCGAAAATCCTACAGCAGACTCTGAGGGTAAAGCAGAGAGCCTGGGACTTCACAAATTTCATGTTCACTCAACAATGGTCTGCAGACATTCTACAGGAAACTGTAGCCTTTAGGTCATCACAGAGGTCTGCAAATGGTAGACAAAAGTGTGACTCTTATCTGAAAAGGGGAAGGGTAGAAGGGTAGTGGTGTTCCAGGGCCTGAAACCTGTTGGTAAGAAGGTTCTGTCTCTCTTAAGATGACTCTTGGGCTCTGTGAAGCCCAACGATACAGACAATTGCAGCTGCTGTGATGGCTCTAGGAAGCGGAGGCATTTTCTGAAATGCCATGGTTCTATCTCATTTTGGGCTCTGCAAATCAGTATTGAGAACATCAGAATAGATCTGGGCCAGGAGCTAGTGCTAATATGGCAAGCTGAGCTTGTTTTGCATAGGAGATGGGCTTCCACATCAGGCAGTAGTTTTTTTCTCTTTTGTGAACTTGCCTTGGCCTGGGTAGAGTGAGTCACAGTAGTGCAGCTGGAGGTGATGAACGGGCCATCCTCCGGGAGGAATCGAATAGAGTCTTCTTGCTAGTTGGGGACAAGGGTAGGTCGTTTTGGTGACAGCTTCTATTTAATTGTCCATGTCAGTGAAGGTGTGAGTTCTAATGGACTATCTTAGCTCCTCGGTTCCTCCGTGTGTTTTGTGATTCCAGCTTCACTTCATTCTTGCCTAAATTCTAGATGGGCCAGAAGTTTTTCCTTCTTTGCATCCTCCTTTTGTACACTAAGCTACCTGAAAGTCTGCATTCTGTGTGAGGTGAAAATGGCTATACAGAGTTGCGTGTCAATGTCCTGCTGACAGTACTGCTGCCCACGTCCTTCCACAATATCCCCTAAGGTTCTTTTGCAGGGGTTGTTAAACAGAGGTGGTGATGGGACCTGAGGCACTCTGTACGTCAGAGCTCGTGGAGGAGGAGCTGCTGCCCATCATGGGTCTTTGGGGGATCTGTTGGGAAAAAGATGAGTATAGCCAGCATAGCACAATTCTGTTACTGAGTGTCGAGACAGGCAGTTGAGTCAGCAGGACTGCATGATCAGCAGCGTCAAAGGCAGCTGATAGAGCAGTATTGGCATGATTGAGTCACCTCTGTCCATTTCTATGAGGAACCTCCAGGCCCCTTTGCTGCTTCATTTCCAGACTCCATTGGGAGAATCCACGTTATTTGCTGAGTTTGCCTTGCTGGAGTTGATTTATCGTTATTTTCTTAAATTGTGCCAAGGTTTGAAAGGGGCTGGTACTTAGGCAGCTCACTAGTGCCAAGTGTCGGTTTCTTGAGTAGTTTCAGGTTTAAGTATTTTCCAGTTGCACTCCTTGGCCTTTGCAATGATACTTGGTCTTAAAATAAGAGTAGAGCCAAGAAGTAAAGAAAATAAAATCTCAGTGGGCATTCTGCTGCTCTTGGGAAGGACAGTGAATTTTGTGCACTTAAGCATAGCTTGGTACCCTAGCAAACCTCCAGAGAAAAGGCTGCTTGTTTCTCTCAGACCATTAGTAATCTCTCTTTTTATTTTCTTCTTAACACCTGAGTTGTTTTGTAATGAACACTGCTGTAGTGGGAAATGAGAATGCAGAAGAGAAGACTGTGGGGCTGGATCCAACCCAGTTTGAAAGTGCTGATACTTAAGGACTGGTAAAAATATAAGAGCTGTATTTTAATGACATTAAGTTCCTGGCAGTCATGAGGGAGTGTCATCCCTTCTGGGGCTGGCTGGCTGTATGCTTTTAAGGGGGATTCCCATCCCTTGGAGATGTGACAGGTGCTGAAGAATGCTCTAAGTTACACCCATCTTGGAGCTACTCTAGCAGCTAGAGATCATTAGCATTCATCGGACCCTGTACCCAAAGCAGGATGGAGCTGCTGCTTTAGCTCTGTGCCATCCTGGGTTTTGCTGTATTCAAGAGGACTGTTAAGGGATGTGAAGAGGTACACTACAGCTAAGAGGTAACCTGGGATCACAGCCATCAGCAATGATTTACGTGTCCTAAAGTAGTGCCGAAAGAGCTCCCATCTCAGATGCGGCTCATTGTGCTACGTACCATGCAGACAAATAGCATATGATTATCTCTGCCTTGAAAGATTTATAGTTTAAAAAAGACAAGAAAGACAAAGATTGCAAGGAGGGATAGAGTCTTATCCATGGACTTCAGTCAGGTTAGAACAGGCTGTTTCTAATGAGTAGCAAATCTTTGTTTCTCAATATATAAGAGGACATTGACCTAACGGACATCACAGGACCTGATTCTCTCCTGTGTTATGAGGCAGTTGTACCAGTGACACGCTCCCTGAAGTCAGTGTAATTGTATCAGCGGAACGTCAGTGTTTAGAGAGATGAGGAACAGGTCATACGTATTTTATGAGTGGTTTCCCTAACCCAGTTTGCTAATTACACTAAATGACCGTGTCTATACTAGCAAGTTCTTTCAGAAAATCGGGCCCTTTTTTGAAAGAACACACAGAGCATCCACGCAGAAAATGCACTCTTTCGAGTTGAAATCGAAAGAGTACGTCTCTTCTTCCAGAAGACCTCTTCTGCTCCTGGATTAGGAAGAGCACCTCCTTTCGAAAGCTGCTTCCAAAAAAAAGCATGTGTAGGCACTGTGCAGGCCCTTTTTTCAAAACAGCCATCCCCATGGAGCCAGATTTTTTGATCCCTAGCCCGTTCTTTCGAAAGAGCAAGGGTGGCATGGATGCTCTCTGTTGAAAGAGCAGATTGATCTTTTGACCTGTTTTTTTGTGAGTGAACATGCTCTTTCAAAAGAAGATATTCTGGAATATCATCTTTTGAAGGATGACTGTAGTGTACACGTGGCCAATGATTAAACCCAAAAGAATTTTTAAAATGGAATTTACTTTTCTCTTTTAATGTGGTTTGTTTACTATTTTATTCATAATTAAACTTGGTCTATGAAACTGGGTTGGTCCACTGAGTTTTGCATATCATTTCAGTTCACTGTTTCCCTTCCCATCCTTTGTCTATGCTGTCTCTTTAGGTTGTAAGTTCTTTGGGGTAGGCTGGCTCTCACTTGTTTTTATATACACAATGGGCTCTTGACCTCCTTTGACACCCCTGATATTAATAATATTACTCTTGGTTTTGGTGCTTAAGCAATAAGTTGCCATGCTTGGATGGAAGCACTGGAGAAGATGCTTACATTCAAACATACTTTTAGTTTCATATCTTTAAAAATTTGATGAAAAATCAGAGTTGGCCATATTTACTTGTATTGTGTTTCCAAGGAAGTCCAACCTTAAAACAAACAAAATAACAAAGTTTTCCATTAAGTTTTCCACTACTGATCCAATAAAATGTTGCTTTTCCTTTTAATGTCAATTATTATTCACAGTGTCAGCCTTCAGAACCAGAGCTTGGCCCAATTCTCAAACCCTCACTGGAGATCTCCACTTTTCCAAAGCTCTAGTCGTTTGGGTTTTGGGTTTTGATTCTGCTCATAAAAAAGCCAGTTGTGAAATCTGAATCCACATCCCAACTTCCCTATAGTTCAGAGGTGATTGGGTCCAAACCAGAATCCTTAATTAATTCAGTGATTGACCAATCGATTAATTAATTTATTTATTAGCATATATATTTTAGAAGGTGAGAAAAAACCCTTTCATTTTAAAATAATTGCATTTGATATAAAATATATAGGCTCCAGCCAAACATAACTTTCAGCAGTGTTATTTGCAGGATTAATTTCATCCACTAGTCTGTCAGCTTCTACTGATGAAACACATTTAAGTTCTGGAAAACTTTTCTTCCCCTTCTAGAAAAACCTACATTTTAGGCTTAAACCATACTTGACAGTCTCACTTTAAGCCAAATATTTAACATTGAAAGATTTACAGTTATTGTCAGTTTACAGCAGGATGAAAACTGAATTAGTCTCCAGCTATGACTCTTATCCTGATTGCTGTAGTTTATTCCTGAGCCATTGTTAATACAGAATGCCAGCTAAGCTCATATTTCATTGCGTGTAGGGTGTGTGTGATACTTAGTACACAAAGAACCTGTGCAGCGGGTGACAGTTTGTTTTCATCCAGCACTACACTTTGTTCTATACAAACCACAGTGTGTCTGAATGTCCCTGGTTTAACATGGGAAGGAATTAGACTTAGCATTGCTGACACTCAGAGTAGTTGTCAGAATTGTTAATCTTTGATCGAATTAAGTTTCCCTGTTACTGACTTTGATTAGGCAAGACTACATGACAGCTTTTAACAAGTTTTCATTTCTTAATCAGTCTCATGCAATACATACAGCTGTTCTTTCCCACCTGAAGGCAGGTGTTGTCTCCCTGGGATCTGTGTACAGAGAAGCTCCATCTGTATCCATATCTCTGTGCTCATGGACTGTACATCCACGTTACTGTCCCCTCCCTTATTCTTCAGCACAGCATGCAAGGGACCACACCTGCATTGGCTCTGGGGCCAGCGGCCAGAGGGGGAAGCTGAAGTTAAGAGAGGTTAGATACACCATGCGTGTTGTCTGCTGCAAGAAACAATTGGACAATCCTCAGAAGAGTTGTTGCAGCTTGAGCCTCTATCAGTTATGTGTAGCCCCTCTATCTGACACCTTTTTATTGGCTGCTTTTCCTCCCTCCTCTACTTTTGTGCCCTTGACATGCATTTTTTTTTCCTGTTGCAGACTCACAAATGTCAGATTCAGTGCTTGTTACACTAACTTACTACTTACAGTTATTTTTCTGATCAATTTATGCCCACTTCTGAATTTCACCCAACAGGGTTAGGACCGGCTCTGGAGGTATGCTGTGTCAGTTTTGGGGCACTTCAGCATGATGGCTCATCTGTGTCATCAAAGGAGCACAACTTACAGGGGAATATGGCCCCACGTTGTTGAAAGTATGCTTCTCTTGCTTCTAAAGAGGCTGTAACTAGGAGATTTTGGGCTGCCTCTGGCATGCAGATTTTTTTTTTTACCATTCTCCATAGAAGCCTAAGGGTTCACAAAGTTTGGAACGAATGCCTATTTATCAAATAAATGATATGATAATGAGAAGTCTCTCTAAATATCTTCCCGTTCTGTATAAATTTGAGAGCAAGGGATTTGTCATGGTGGTAAATCGAGTATCCTACTTCCTGGCCAGTGCCCTAAGCCAGCTGTGTAAAAGGGCAAGGGTTACATTTCTTTCCCATCTCTTGCTGTGATCACCTTGTTCCATGCTGCACATGTTAATGTATTTCATTTCCACAGTGCCACTCACCTGAAAGGCCCACAAGCACTTTACAAATTATGGGCCAAATGCTAAATCAAGCCAGACCCTTAATGCAGCTGTACTTCCTTCCCTCCCACCCCTCCTATTATTTGACCCAGGAGCACACATAATGAGTCCCTGTTGCTAGCTCAGGGGACACCCACCCATAAACAAGTAAAGCATGTGCCTCGCCTGCAAGCCAGCCTTGGAGCAGAGGTGTATGTCTGCAGGGTTTGAGGTGGAGTTCCAGCATTCTAAAAGCAGCTTTTCAATTGTTCCAAAAATAGTGTGGGAGTTCCCCTGAGATATGGAACAAAATCATTGGCTCACTTTGTGAGCTGGATTTGAACTGGCACATTAGCAAAACAAAACCCTTTTGTCTCCCATTACCCAGAGACATCTCTTTATCCTTCAGGATCGTCTGCACAGCAGCTGGGGCTGAGCTTCCCAGCCCAGGTGGACAGACCTGAACTTACAGGGCTCAAGCTATCACACTACAAATAGCAAGTGTGGACATTGCTGCGCCAGTGGGGACTTGGGCTAGCCACTTGATAGGTGAGTCTGAGCTTGCGTGGCTAGCCTGAGCCTCTGCCAGTGCAGCAATGCAGGTCAGTCTGCCCAGGCTGGGATGCTCACTCCCACCTGCGGTACAGATGTACCCTCAGCATCTACTCTTATGCCTCTTACCTCTCTCTTTGCCTCAGTGACACCCTGTGGCAGTAAGCTTTCCAGGTTAATGCATACAATGTGTTTGGGAAAGGTATTTGCACTGACCCATTTTTGACTGACCCCATGTGCCCTTCTTTCCATGACTCATTCAGGGAGCCCAAAGCAATCGCTCACTTTCTCCTCTTTTCTTCCTGGCAGACTTGGGGACCAGTTCTACAAGGAGGCCATCGAGCACTGCCGCAGCTACAACTCCCGGCTGTGCGCTGAGCGCAGTGTCCGCCTGCCCTTCCTGGATTCTCAGACTGGGGTAGCTCAAAACAACTGCTATATCTGGATGGAGAAAAGGCACCGGGGACCAGGTTAGCAGCATTCTGTGCATGTGTGTAAGGAGGGCAGGCTGCTGAGCTCTCCTGGGATTTAATTACTAGCAACTCAAACTGTTTAGGGCCATGCTCACAGGAGAAGCTGCCTAAGCCTCTGGGCCTGGAGGGTATTCCCTTCAGTGACTGCAGAGAGCAGATCCTAATTATTCCTCCTATTGCTTGACATCCTAGTTTCTAGTGCTGCATCATCACAGATCCTTTATTGCTATTGATCTGATGCAGTTACATAACAGAGGACCTTTACCCAGGAGAGCCTTGGAAATATCCCAACGGAAGGTAGAGGCAATCATAGGAAACATAAATTTAGGGAGTCTAATGTTTCAAATTCACCTTGCTCTGGTGATGAGAGGAGGGGCTAAGGTTGCCAGACGTCTGTTTTTTGACCAAGAGGGCGGCCCTGGTTAGGAGCTCTCACTGGGCCATTCCGAGTCCATTGAGGAGGGCTGTGGCCATCTCCCTACCTGCCTGGGCTCCACGCAACTCCTGGAAGTGGCCAGGATTTCACTCTGACTCCTAGGTGAAGAGGTGGCCAGGTTGCACTGCTCCCACCCCGAGAACCGCCTCCACAGTTCCCATTGTCTGGGAACTGTGGGCAGTGGGAGGTGTGGGGACAGTTCCTGTAGGTGTGGGCATCACACACTGTGCAGAGCCATCTGACTTCACAGCTGACTAGGGGGCCAGACATGATGACACCTTCTGGGAGCAGTGCTGAGCCGTGGCAGGCAGGGAGCCTGCCTTAGCCTCGCTGCACTGCTGATTGGAAGCTGCTTTAGGTAGGCACAGCCTGGCTGGAGCTTACACCTCAGCTCCTGACCCCAGTTAGAACCCCTTCCTGCATGCTGACTCCTTCCCAGACCTCGCACATCTACCTGGACCCCAACTTCCTGTCCCAGACAGAGACCACCCCTTATACCCAAACTCCCCCTCCCCAGATCCTGGACCGCCTCCCACACTCCAAACCCCTCAACCCAGCCTGGAGGCCTCTCTTACACCCCAAACTCCTCATCCCCACCCCTACCCAGAGCCCACACCCCCTGCCAGGGCCCTCCCCCATCCTGTGCCCAGCCCCTTCCTCACCCAGAGCCTCCCCCCTCATCCTGAAACCCTCATTTCTGGCCCCACCCCAGAGACCACATGGCCTGCTGGAGCCCTCATCCCAATCCCGTGCCTCAGCCCCTGGAAAGTGATGAGCGTGGGGGAGAACGAGCAACAGACGGTGAGTGGGAGCAGGTGCTCAGAGGAGAGGGGTAAGGTTTGGGCTCTTGCAGAAGGGACAGGTCAAGGGCATTAGGTTTTGTGCAACTAGAACTGGGGTGTGCAAAGTGCGGGGGTGTGAAATTTCGTAGGGGGAAGCAGCACGATTGGCTGCTGGGTCTCAGGCTTACCCATCTCATTAAAAATGTTGAGGCATTTTACTGTTTTTATGTGTGTGTATTCATGTTTATATACCGATTCATGAAGTTTTCACATTCTACCGACTTGTTTTCTTACACGCACTGAAAGGGTTTTGTTTTTCATATGGATATAACCGAAATTTCCATTGGTTTGTATTACATTAATTGCAGAGACAAAAAGTGGGGCCTGACATAAAAAGTTTGCTCGCTTCTGAATTACAAAGTCGGCAACCATATTAGGGGATCACAAATAGCAACAGTCCTGTAGCACCTTAAAGACTAGAAATGTTATTTATTAGTTAATGAGCTTTTATGGGTAAGACCCACTTCCCACAAAAGCTCATTATCTAATAAATAAAATGGTTAGTCTTTAAGGTGCTACAGAAGTGCTTTTTATTTGTGAAGCTGCAGACTAACATGGCTACCCCTCTGAGTTTATTAGTGGACCAGGAGTCAAGTGATCTAGATTCTGTTCCCAGCTCTGCCTTAGACTGATCACTTGGTCTACACCTCTGTGTCTCTGTTTTCTGTTTGTAAAAGGAGGATAAATGTCCCTATAAATACGTTACAGGGGTGGTATAGACCTGATCTATATCATATCATATCATATATCTTTTTCCACTGAAATCAAGGGAAAGGTTTATTTGAATGGGCTTTGGATCAGATTCTAATTCATTATTGATTGCATTCAAGTTAAAGTATTATTGTTGGGTCAACCCTAAGCACTCTACTCTGATAAAGCTGCCACTGACGTGACTGAGAATTTAGCCAGATGTGTTATTTGTTGAAAGAACAGAATTTTCGAACACTTTGATCTCTGACAAAGCGTTTGGTTTTTTTCCAATATTAGGGACAAAACCTCCAAATAGGAGGGGAACACCCAAAATTACAGTGAAGAGTTGATTATCCAAGTGCCATGGTTGAAAGTATGCATATTAGTAAACAACTGGGGTTTTGGGTAACTGAAGAAGTTTTCCATTTAATAGACCTTGGACGACAATGCTCTGTTTTGGATAACTGATCTTTGGATAATGGAGGTTGCACTGTCTGCTTAATTAACACGTGATTCTTTTTAAAGCCAAAATAGGATTTTGTATAATTTGTGTTTCATGGATTTCCTTGTTGCATAAATCATTTACATTTAGCAAAAATGAAATCAGACCAAGATGGCGGCAGTGGTGGGGCAGGAGAGAGAAATTTGGATCTGTTACAGGGAATGTGATTTGTAATAAGGGACAGCACCTGTGTGTGCAGTGCTAGCACCAGGTTCTGCTTACTTACTCTTGTGAGTAATCCCATTAAGGTCAATGGGCCTACTTGTAGAAGTAAGGTGAGTGGACTGTGGTTCTTGGGGTTTGCTGCTGTGGATGAAGCAGACTGTGTATGTTCAAATCAAATTCCTGAGGGATGCTTTGGCAAATGAGATAGTGAAAGGAAGCAGGCCGCCTTCCCTCATTTTAGTGCCACTTTTTTGCATGTAGCTCAGCAAATCTTTCCAGGTGTTTAAATGGCTGTAGAATCAGAATGACTCAAATATTCAAGAAGAGAAATAACAATCTCTTACTCTTTCTTCCTTGCTAGCCTCTGCGAGAAATGTCTGGGTTAGTTTTTAGCTCTTGGTGTCTCTGTACGTTCATGTGCGTTTTGTATGTGTGCAGGCTGGAGGGAGAACGAAGTCTGAGACGTGAGTTTTTGTGTCTAGTTCTGTTTGTGGGGAGGTCCTTGATCATTCTTATTTCTTGTGGTAGCCTTTTCCGGAGTCTCAGGTTGGTGCAGCCTATTCTCCTCTCTGTGATTGGCCAGCTCTGGCAGGTGAGGTCATAGCCTGCCCAGGGGCATACTGAGGAAATAGTCCCTACATTTTGCCAAGTTCAAGGACTGGAATTTCCCTGGCCATTTCACAGGGCAGAGAATGAGGGAAGGCATCTTGCACTGTTCCCCATCTGCACACCAGCACTAAGGGCTTGTGTACATGAAAATATTAATCCAGAACAGGGCAGCATTGTGAATTTAAAGCAGATTAACTATTTCCAATTACTTCCATGTGTGAATGGTCATATCTTGGAATAGGGTTGCCTTATTTCAAGTTATCTTCATCCGTTTTGGCAGTGTATTGAACTAGTATGGAATAAGATGCTCTCATTTCAGAATAAGAACATCCACACGTGGAACTGATGGGGAAAGGCTATTCCAGAATAACACAACCCCATCCCATGTAGACAAGTCCTAATAACAGGGTTGGCCATAGCTAATTAAACCTCACAACACCCGATATAAGACCTACTCTGAGGCATGCTCTACACCACGCAGCTTTTAGCAATGCATCTGTATCACTAGAAATAAGGCAGTGTAAATGCAGTTTGTTGGCCCTTTCTAACAAAATACTTCCTCCCTCTAAGAGAGGGGTTCACGTTGTCGAGGGGAGACTGCTCCTGCCGATAACATGCCATTTTCACTGCCTTTTGCCACAGCAAAACCATTGTCTGTTTTTGGGGGTGGTGCTGTTGGTTTAAGCACCGGTGTGCTGTGTGCTATGCCTGCTCCACTGGCAGTGTAGACAAAGCCCAAGTAAAGGAAATGTGGGAGTCACTTCACCGATTAATGAAATGCAGCCACTCTTGATGTGATTTGTAGAAGCCGTTTTATTAGTGTAAAGCAACACTATATTGTCCTATAGGATAAGTTCTGAAGGATGGTAATATCTTATTTTCTCAAAACTGCAGGGGGAGTTTGGACAGGCAGAATGTAGTTACCTGAATTGAAATACGTCTGTTACTAAGGGGACCTTCCTTCACAAAATGTCTTGTGGGGGTCTGTGGCGACCATAGTTGGTTTTGTTTCATCTTGCTGTTCCAGAAAGCTTGTGCTTTGGAAAAACAAGCTAATTTTTGTTTTTCCTAAAAAAATATTGTTTACCCTAAGAATTTCTTTTCTTGAGGTGTCTGGTTATGAGTGAGAGACTGCTCTTTTTATTCATTGGAACTTGCTGACACATAAGCAATTATGCATTTATTATATGTAGAAGCCAGATGCTGGAAGGAGCATTTGCTACAAGGATAGCACAGGGCAGCCTCAAACCAGACACACTGGTATCTTACGGGTGGCGGGGGGGCGGGATCACTGTCTAGTGTTCAAGCATAGGACCAGGAGCCAGGAGAGCTGGGTTCTTTGACCAGGTTTGTCACTAACTTTCTGTTAGCTTTATGGGTGAATCTGTCAACCTTATCCCTAACGACATAAGACACTTGACATCATTGTGCCTCAGTTTCCCTGTCTATGAAATGGGGACAGTCATGTTTCCCTTTCTCACAGGGCTGTGGTGAGCATAGGTTAGTGGCAAATAATATTTTGTTTAGAATTTAAATAGGCTGAAGCCTCCTGTATCTGCATCAGCTACCAAACCTGTGTTCTTCTATATTTAAATTACAGTGACTTAGAAAGAAACCAAGAATCCCTCCTCCCCCATATTCGCTCGGTTGTTCCTTGACGTGATTAGCTCATTCAGTGCTCCCTTGGGTCTCTCTGCATCATCCATCTCTCATAGCCCCAGTGTGACGGGCACAGCATCTATCTGTGGTGTGAGCATCACCATTTCCAGGCTGTGCATGCTGTGCTCTTGGCAATATTGAGCCAACGAGAATTCTCCACCAGGCACTCTGGTATCTGGGCTGTGTGCACCCCTTTGCTTTGTTTACTGGCCTTCACTGCCCCCATGTCTAACCTGAAGCAATGCTTGCAGGCAAACAGAAAAGATCCAGAACCTCCTTTCACTTATGCAGGATTTACAAAGAGGAGAGGAGAGTCAGACGGCCTGTGCAGAAACGTGGTGTTTTACAGCTTTTTTGTAAATGATCAGAAGGCTGCCTCTTGCGACAACAGTTCAGGGTTAATTTCACACAATACTGCACATAACTCCCTCCCTCTTTCCTTTCCTCCCCCAGTCTTTCACGCAAGCTTTGAGTTATGGCTCTCCTACACTAATGAGATAAACAACATAACTCACTGCAGGTCCTGCTATTTCCTCTATAAGCAAATAGCTGGAACCTTCTGTGGTTGCCCTATAAGGCACAGGAGTGCAAGACAACCCAACCCAGCAAGAACTAGAGAGGGCAAGCACCGTATGTTTTAGCATGGGCACAGAGAGAGTCAGACTGGAGGGGATAGCTTCAAAGCAGATATAAAAGGCCCTCTCTCTTGCTACCTCCTCCACAAAAATGACCAAAGGTTCACCTTGGTACCATCATGTTGATAGATTGGAAGGGTGGAGGACAACAGTGTAAATTTTCTCTCTTGAAGATGGTATCAAACCTGTTTGAACAAGTGAAAGTTGGTTCAGCAGCTGGCTGAATACGGCTATGCAGGGATTTATTGAACAGCAAAGGAGACCTCATCTCAGAAGGTTCACTGGGTTACTTTGGAGGCTTGCTGGAGCTTACGTCAGCCCATCTGGGGTCAGATTGGGAAGGAGGCCTTCCTGCAAATTTTCTGGGCCTTCTCTCTTCCAGTTGAGCCTTTAGTATTTTGGTGTTTGTGCTGCCCATTTTTGCTGCAGCCAAGAAGTGCCAATTTGTGAGAGACCAAGAAGAGGTTAAAACAACACTTTTCAAATACATTTTTTAAAACAGTTAAGTTTTGGGCTAATGCTCAGGTGCAGGATTTTATCAAGAGGACAGGTCAAGGAGCCTGTTTCTCCTCGCTCACAATTTTTTACATCAGACTAAGGTTGTGCGTGCCCATTGCACAGACATTTTTGGAGAGGGTTACACTCCATGTGTGCTGTCCCACAATGACTCACACCAGAGCCAGTCACAATCATAACCTTAATAACAACATGTAAAGATACTAGTTAAGGGTTTGTAAAGTGCCCTGAAAAAATATGTCAAGCACTCTAGAAAGGCTGGGTACTTTGTAGTGTTTTTCCTTCCAAAGCTAGTCATAGAGTTTATACACCCCATTGAAAAGCAGCATTCAATGAAGTCAGGTATAGCAGCTGTTGCACTGATAACATGGGAGGGAAGGGGAATTATTGCCAAGGCTACCAAAACCAACTGCCCTTGTCTTACAGAAGGTGTGAATCCATGCAGGGCAGACAAGAACTTTATATTCAGGATTTCCTTCAGAAGCTCCTCCCAGCCCACTGTAACTTTCTTGGTGCTCAGTTTATTTGCCTCAAGAGTGGGTTGATCCTATTGGGATTGGAATCTTATTCCCAGGGAGTTTCTGTGTTTCAAACTGAAGACTTAGGCAGCACTTGCCAAATCTGATTTACCCATTCCCTTGGCAAGATGGCCCAGTTTTCTCCAGAAGGTATCACTTTTTTTCCTGTGTCGTCATAGAATCATAGGGCTAGAAGGAACCTCAGGAGGTCATCTAGTCCAGCCCCCTGCTTCAAGCAGGATCAACCCCAACTAAGTCATCCCAGCCAGGACCTTGTCCAGCTGGGACTTAAAAACCTTGAGGGATGGAGAATCCACCACCTCTCTAGGCAACACATTCCAGTACTTCACCACCCTCCTGGTGAAGTAGTTTTTCCTAATATCCAACGTACACCTCTCCCTCTGCAACTTCAGACCAATACTGCTTGTTCTGCAATCTGACGCCACTGAGAACAGTTTCTCACCATCCTCTTTAGTGCTCCCCTTTAGGAAGCTGAAGGCTGCTATTAAATCACCCCTCAGTCTTCTCTTCTGTAAACTACACTAGCCAAAATCCCTCAGCCTCTCCACAGAGGTTATGGACTCCAGCCCCCTAATCATTTTTGTTGTCCTCTGCTGAACCTGCTCCAGCAAATCTACATCGTTTTTATACTGGGGAGCGGGGAACTGGACACAGTGTTCCAGATATGGCCTCACCAGTGCTGAATAGAGGGGAACAACCACTTCTTTAGAACTGCTCAAAATGCTCCTCCTAATGCACCCTACTATGCCATTAGCCTTCTTGACTGAAAGGGTCCACTGTTTACGCATATCCATCCTTTCATCCACCATAAACCCTAGGTGCCTTTCTGTTGTACTGCTGCTGAGCCAGTTGGTCCCCAACCTATAACCATGCTTGGGATTCTTCGCCCCAGGTGCAGGACTCTACACCTCTCCTTGTTGAACCACATCAGATTTCTTTTGGCCCAATTCTCCAATTTATGCAGGTCACTCTGGATCCTATCTCTATCTTCAAACATATCTGCCTCTCCCCCTAGCTTGGTGTCATCCACAAACTTGCTGAGGGTGCAATCCCGTCTCTCATCCAGGTCATTAATAAAGATGTTGAACAACACTGGCCCGAGCCCCGAGCCCCGAGCCCCGAGCCCCGAGCCCCGAGCCCCGAGCCCCGAGCCCTGCGGCACTCAGAGAGTATATGTTGTTCCAAGGTTGGTGAATGTTGCTTGCTGTTATGTCAGGATGGTTGAGACCACTCAGCTGCCATTGCTTGCTAGGGTTGTTCTGTGTTATTGACATGGGCTTGATTTTGTCAAGTTGTGAAAAATGACAAATTGTGTTCAAGGTGCTAAAGTCATTCCCGTCTTATCTGTCACTCTATTTTTTTTTTAAGTGGAGCTCTGGTGACAGTGAACCTCTGCGCAGAGTGAAATACGTTAATGAAACATGTGGCATCTCTATAAGGCCGATCCTGTAGGATCCATGCTCAGCTGCTGGAGCTGCTTTCCACCTTGCAGGACTGAACCCTACAGTAGGGTAATGCTGGGAATGGAGAAACAATGATGCCAGAGAAATAATGGGGATTTGCAAAAGCAATGTGATGATGATTATTTTTTGCTTTTAACCCACAGGACTAGCCCCGGGCCAGCTGTACACGTATCCTGCTCGCTGTTGGCGCAAGAAAAGACGCTTACATCCTCCTGAGGACTCCAGGCTGAAGCTTTTGGAAATTAAACCTGGTACATGTTCTGGCTGTCTTTCTCACTTTTGCTCTTCTCTGTGTTGCATTCACTGATGTGTCATGGATCAGGTGGAGACTGGCCTGCACACAGGACTGGCGTTTAGTCTCAGTGTTTTGGCTGTCTCCTTTTTTTTCAATGGTGAGATTTGCAGAAGTCCATTGTGCCACCCTTCCTTTTATAGAAAATAAAATAAACTGTAAGTCTCCAGGGCAAATTCTTCCTTGGCATAAGTGGATGTAACTCTCATTGAAACTAACAGGAGATGAATCCACTTATGTGAATCTTGGCTTCCATTCATAAGAATGTAAATGGTCACGTGGGTATCAGTTATGATAAGAACATCCATACTAGGTCAGATTGAAGGTCCATCCAGCCCAGTATCCTGTCTTCTGACAGTGGCCAAAGCTAGATGCCCCGGATGGAATGAACAGAGCAGGCAATCGTGAAGTGATCCACCTCCCACTGCCCATTCCCGGCTTCTGACAAATGGACATCATCCCTGCCTATCCTGGCTAAGAGCCATTAATAGACCTATTCAACATGAGTTTGTCTAGTTCCTTGTTGAACCCTGTTATAGTCACCACCAACGTATTAGTAACATGAAGCCTCACTAGGGGGGTCTGTTGCTAGGAGGAGGGGTGACATCATTGATTTGTGTGCAGAATAGCGCATTGATAAGTTTGTAGCATGCCTAGCACAATAGTGCTACTGCATTATAAATAATCATAATACTTAGTGAGAATGTGCCACATTATGTTCTTTTAGTCCGTTTGATTTTTACCCTTGCTGTAGTTCTTCCTTCCACTAAGGCTTGGTCTATAGTAGGGAGTTAAGTCGATTGCAGATATGCAGTTCTAGCTGCAGCAGTTGTGTAGGTAGAAGTGACTTATCTGCAATCAACTTACTTGACCATCTACACAGAGGGAGCTTGATGGCAGAAACTCTCCCGTCACCTGCCTTTACTCCTCGTGATATCGAGGAGTATAGGGGTCAACTACCAACTCCAGGTAGTTTGATTTCATGCATCTCTACCTGGCGTGTGAAATAGAACTCTGGAAGATCTTCCTTGACCAGGTCGATCTTCCTGGTAGTGTAGGTATACCCTAAGCTAATTTGAAATGTGGAGTCTGGATGTTGAATGAGTTACTGTAAAGAAGTTGTGCAGGACCAGTAGCTGTGTTGGATAGAGTGCAGTGTGGTGCATTCCTTAGTGCAGCTAATAATAAAAGGAGCACTATCTTTTGGGTCATATGTTTATGGGAAAGAAGGAACACACTGGGAGATATAGGCAGTTTTTAAGAGGAGAGATGCAGCCAGTATAAAACACAAGCATACAACCAAAACCATAAATTACCCAAATATTAAAAAATGTTTGAAAGCAGGAGGTGTCTGGGAACTGGGCAATGAGACTCAACCCCAGGGAATTGGTTTTAGTGTGGTGGTTGTGGAGAAGGAGGTAGAGGAGATGCAGAGTCAAGTCTTGGCTCCAGGAAGATCAGAGGCAAAATTCTGGTTGACTTCATTGTGACCAGATGACCAGGTTTCGGCTTGTTATCCCCATGACAGTGAGGGTTACTAACGGGGAGGATAAAAGGAAGGAAACTGCCAAATTAAGTTTGCAAACATGGCTATATCTCAGCCTGATTAGAGTATTGCATTGGGTAATCTGAAAAGTTAATGATTAAAATAAATACATTCCTCACAAGCCCCCTCAGCATGAAAGGCAATTGCATTGAAGTATTTTCTGTCATTTTTTAGTTCCATGCTAATGTGAACATTTCACAAAAATCTTGCTGATAATTAACTGTGCTCTTAGTGTCCACCGCTGTGCCTCTGGAATTGTGTTTGTGAAATATTTTCATTTAACAGTAATTATTGTCTTCACATCTTGTGATCTAACTCGTAAATAGCTGTTACTAGAGCAATCTTTGGACAACCACTTCTGTTTGGCCATTGGAATTGCACGGGTAACTGTAGTAAAGTCATGTGATCAACAGTCCAGCAACTTTTATGTTAATGCTAATTACGAAAACCCAGCCAGTCTGTCACATAGACTGTGCGGCAGAAATAAAGACGGCGTAAGTTCATTTACAGTAGCTACTTAAAGTGACAATATAGCCACCATTTTCACTTCTTACTACCAGGCAATTATGAATTACACTGAATATTTATGACATTTAATTTCTGATGTGCTGGACCCACTCTTTCAATGGTACTTTCATATCTTAAGACATAAGTATTCTGGCTCATGGGAATAAATTACTGTGTGCCTTTGTGAATGCATATGGATCTCTGTAGCCAGTCGGTAGTGCTCTTCATCCAAGCACCTCAATTTCCCTTACTGACATTACACCTGATGCTGAAGGGTGCTGAGCTCTTCCAAGAGGCTGAGGTGTACCCTCGTCACCTATGAGAGTCACTTATAGGCTGGGGCTTCAGTGTCTCTGAGGATTGGGTATATCAAATGGACAGTGTCGAGTTAAAAAAACTTATCTTTTCAAAAGATGCTTTTGTTATTTATGTTCTGGTAGTGAGCCCAGACCCATCCAGGAATCAGGGCCAGTGGCCCCTCAGATTGTTCCCACCCGTGAGTGGAATGAGTCTTGTTATGTGCACCACTTTGGCGGTGATGGGTGACATGGAGCTGATGTGTGACACATCACTTCCATATTGGTACACCTAACAAAATGAATGTGCTGGGCATTGGGCTAAGGGGTTGTAGTGTAGGCCTGGAGCAGAAGGCTGGGACACAAGGCTGTTAAGGCTCTGGGGTGGGGCCCCGGATGAGGGTCTTACAGCTGGGGCTGAAGGTGGGAGTACAGGGATGTGAGGGCTCCGGCTAGGGATACATGCTGAAGGATGGGGGTGGGTGAGGAAAAGGTGTGAGGTGAACCAGGGTGCTCTGAGGCCACTGTGAGCAGAGAGACTTCTCCCATCTCTCTCTTATCTCTGCAGCACCTGGATGTGTGGGAACACCCCAGGGCCAGGCTCAGTCCCTGAATAGGGGCCATGGCTGGATGGGGCTGTGGTTGGGCTTGAATGGGGACTGGATCCAGGCTGAAGTGGGGGGACAAAGATGTGTTTGGATGAGGGCCAGGGCCGGGGCCAGGCTGCTGCAGTCTAGTGGGGGACAGGGCTGGATGGGGGCCAGGAGTGGGTGTTGTTACCCACAGACAATGCCATGCCTGCATGGGAAGTGAATGGAGGCTAGGACCAAATGGAAGTCAGGCCACCATGTCCAGAAGGGACATGGTCTGCATCAAAGCCAGGACACCACAGCCAGATGCGGGCAGGGGACAGGGTGCTGCAGCCAGGCTGCCATGGCTTAACAGGGACTATGGCTGGAGGTGCCACATACAGGCTGCCATGGGTGGACTGGGTCTGGGGCCAGCCTCCCTGTGGTAGGATCAGGGCCAGGCTGCTTCAGCAGAAGCCAGGTTGCTCAGCATTCTGGAGGGTGGGCCAGTTGGTGGACATGGGTGGGGCAGCCCTACACCTACTGCTGCAGATCCCTGGCCTGTGTTGTCAGATGCTACCAGCGTGGTGCTCTGCTCTCTCTAATGCTGGTATCACTCGGCTGCGTGCATGTGTTCCCTCTGTGCGCTGCCCCAGCTCTGCAGACAGCCGACACAGCAGACCCGAAGAGAACCCCCGATGACCACAGAGTCTAGTAAGGTGCGAAGGCACGTCGGCCAGGTTTATTGCCATATTGGACACAATAGTAGTTCCCTGTAGACTTCTTAGTCTAAGTCAGGGCATACTACAAATATGCACCCACGATCAACAGACTCGGCTCAGTCAGTGGCAGGACTTTCCACTGCCCCCTCGGCTGGACCCAGACCACACCCCAGGAGTACATTCTTATACACAGGTACAAACAATTTACACATCACTCCTGACGTATTGAGGTACAACCCTTCTACGTAGTGAGGTGCTGCCTCTCACCTTGTACATGTTGGTTCGAACAAAACAACTCTATCCATCATATTACCCTTTTGCCCCTGTCATTGGGATGGGTCGGCCTGTTCTTTCTTATCTGTGGAATGTTCCAGGGTAGGGTGTTCTGGTACCATGTTCATACTTCAATATGCTAGGTAGATATGTTTATGCAACATCAACCCTCTTCTTGCCAACTTCTGTGAGCAATGAATCCCTTTAGCTCACAGCTGAACTTTGCTTTCTGTTAGCAAAGTCTTGACCATTACTTTAGTTCAGGCCTAAGGCCTCATACTGGGCCTGTACTTACTACAGCCTGTGCAGCTTCATCGAGTGCCTGCATGGCTTATAGGGAACCACCATTAGGACCTCATTTTGCAGGGCACTGCACAACCACGTAGGAGGGAACTGGCTCATACTGAGATTTAATGACTGGCCCAAGGCCACATAAGAGGTATGTAGCAGAAATGGAAATTGAACCCAGAACAAAAGCCACATCTTCTGAGTCCCAGTCCAGTGCCTTAGCCACAAGACCATCTTTGTCTCAATTTGCCTTGCCTATGTTACTAGTGACATCCATCCTTGAATACCTCTGGAAGAATTCAGATCTAGTTATCACTATATAGACTATTTCCTTTTACCATTTCTTTCAGCTTGGCGAATTAAAATTATTGGGTCCAGTTGTTTTCTAGTCAGTTACACTCTTTGTAATCATACACTGATGTAAGACTACAATGTTTCACTTACAGATGTTGGAGGGAAAAGGTTTTTTTTATAAGTTATTTTCACTAGCATTCAAACAACATGGAAACTTTTTAATGCATTCCGTAATTGCCATTGCGGTTTTGCTGTATTTTGAGTCCCAAAGTCTGCAATAAGAATAATATTGGAATAAAAATGATAGGTTAGATTGGTGTCTAAATTAGAATACTTCTGTGAAATTTTAAGTGAATTTAAAATGAAGGGTAGCCGAGTTAGTCTGTATCTTCAAAAACAATGAAAAGTCCCGTGGCACCTTATTCACTAATAGGTATTTTGGAGCATAAGCTTTCATGGGCAAAGACCCGCTTCATCAGAGGCATGCCTTTGCCAATGAAAACTCATGCTCCAAAATATCTGTTAGTTTATAAGGTGCCACAGGACTTCTATTTGTTTTTAAAATGAAGGTGCACTGAAATTACAAGGTCCTAAAAATTGCTGTTCACTGAAGTTCAAGCATTAGTTATATGCCTGCAGTGGTAATTTCACTGCTGTGTCGGTTTTTTGTATAGGGATTGATCTCAGGTTTGCTAAATTTTGACCCAAATTTGACCTGACAGCCAGAAAACAGTAATAACTTTTGATCTCTGACAAAGACTGAGACTGACCCAAAGAAGAGGAATTCTGTAATTCATTACCAATCCATATTATATTGGTACTATTGCTTCAGATCTTAAAATGTGTGTTTTTAAATCTCCTTTTCATTTAAACACTTTCCCTTTTCTTAAACAGTGGAGATTTATATTTGTAACATGCTCTCCAATGCTTAAAATAATTTTTTTTTCTAGCTGATGTCTTTTTTCCTTTTCCCTGTGATAATCACTGGTCCCACCTGTCAGTCATAAGTTTGTTGCAGAATTTGAAACAAACCTTGGTTATTTCAGCTTGCTTTCTTGTATGAGCATCTGTCTGCACAGATAGCTGCTGCTGCAGGGCCAGCAGAGGGAGCAACGAATAGCATGTGATCAATTTGTGCAGGGCCTGACTCTGCTTTCACTGAAACAAATGTGAACTAGGAGTAACTCAGTTGAAATTAGAGGAGTTAAATGAGTATAAAACTTAGGTTCATTATATATGTGTTATTTCTTTTTTTATAGATTTCTCTGTGACAGGAATGGTCTATTTTTTATTTTTTTTAATTTTTTTTTTTTGTTTAGGGCAATATCAGTGAAACTATGACACTTTTTGGACATAATTACGTCAAAAGTCAGGTTTGGACAACTCACAGATGCATAAAAGAGATCATTATGACTATCTGGTCTGAACTCCTGCATAACAGAGGCCATCGAATTTCACTTTGTAATTTCTGTGTCAAGCCTAAACTGTCTGGATAACCTAGAGAAACTCTCAAAATTATCCCTTGAGCTCCACCAGATGTTCTACGTTCTATGTGGCATTACATTTTGAGGAGAAAACTTTAATTTTCATTACGTATTTTATAGTGTTCAGCACTGCTTGGCAAACCAGACGACCATCAAACTTAATGCAGATTTGTATATGGTATATCTAGCATGTACACAGATATAATATTTCTAGATTGCTTTGGAGTGAAATGCAACCATGTAGTCTGAGCTCAAGATTGGGAAGAGGAACTCCTAAGGATTTTTTATAAAATTAAAACTGGTTAGAAAATTTCAGCATGTTTGAAATTTGGAAGAAAAAATAGATCATTTTTGTTTTTCATAGACATTTTTAATGTTCCACTCCTATTTTTTTCAATCAGTTCTCAGTCTGTTTGGAAAACTTTGATGAAGAATGGGTGGGAGGAAACACATTGACATTTCCCGCCTTTTTTGACCAGCTCTAGCTTTTACCTTGACTAAAGTAAATATTGATTCTTCTTGTCCCATTGGACAAGTCCCTGCCTCTCTGATTCAGCCAAGCACGTAAGCATGTAGATGACTAGTGAGTGCAAAATCACTGTGCAGTCAGACCTGTAAGCTCCAGTTCTCCACTGTTTCTGTCTCCCGTCTGTGCTTAGCAGACAATGGTTGACACTAGGGAATCTATGTAACACCATGGTCTTCATCTACCTATCCCTGGCAGAAGTTAGCAGCAGAGAGTTATTCTCACTTCCACAGGTACAGACTAGCTCATGGGGGGTCTCCTGCCTCTCGACACATCCTTCCCACCTCCTTAGACAGACAGCAGCACCAAGAGGTGGGAGGGAGGCCTGTTCTCTGTACTCAGAAAGGGTGAGGCCAAGGCAGAAGGGATGGAGCTTGGGGCAGTCAACCTGCCACCCTCTTCACATGCTCTCCACAGCATGGCAGTAACTGGCGCGCCAGGCCCCTTTGAAATGCTTTGCCTGGGGGCAATTGCCTCCTTTGCCCCGTCCCCCCAACCCCAGTCAGCAGGCCTATAGACAGACCCTTAGCCCCATCTACACTAGCTCCACCATCTTTATGTAACAATCACTGAGACCACTGAGGAAGGGAGAGCAAAGTCTGCTGTGTATAGTTAGCTAAGAGCCAGTTGCTTTTCAGCTCATGCCATAGAAGCTCGTGGCTTTAGCTCTAAAGTCCCAAGTTCAATCCCACTTGTCAACAACCAGGGTCTGTCAGCTTTATGTTTAGGTCACCAGAGATTCCCCTTCCAGAGAGAGAATTCTCCAGTCCACATCTCTAGCTAGTTTGTTCACCTTTTCCCTTCTTACATGTCCAAAGTGAACTTGATGGACCAGAGAATCTGTCCCACAGCACTTTATACCCATGTGTGTACAGGAATAAGTTACTGCAGGAGGGGCAAAGCAGTGGAGAATCAAGTCGTGCTACCTCAGTGTCTCCATCTGGGAAATGGAGGTAATAATACTTACATTTCATTTTTTATTTCTCTGTGATAGGGAAGTGTTGCAAAGGTTAATTAATGAATATTCGTGAACTGCTTGGAGGTCTTCAAAAGGCAAGGACTATAGAAACTAGAAACATGTTGTTTGTCATGGGGTTGTAAACCACATTTTGGTCATCAACACACAGGCTGGGAAAACAGTTGTGAACACATACCAGCCTGGAAGGCAAATATGCTTATCTTCTCTTACTAGGATGATCAGACAGAACAGATATTTAAACTCATTCTTTATTATAAAAAATAATCACTGCAGTTGAGTGCAAGAGTAGACTTTTTCAAGGCTGCACGAGCAGGGTAAATATTGTAAAGATGGTTCTGATTTTTGCCCAGTGTAACTCTTCTTACTTTGCAGTGGCTACTGATGAGCTGGCTTCTTTGAACTTTGCATTGTGTGGCTACCAGGTCTGCCTAGGCTGTGATAAGTACCCCCCTCACCCCCAAGGGAATGAAAGCTTGTACAGTCCTTGCTGGAAGCAGTTATCTTATGATAAGCTGTAAGTTCTTAGCCTTCTAATTTAATTCTGTAGGTTCAAGGGCAGTGAGTGGGTAGTTTTGCCCCAAATGGCATTTCATGACCTTGGATGTCTAAAAATCAATCATAACCCTTTCTAGAGATGAGTGAATAATTCTTGGTGGCTAATTTAGTAAGTAAAACTAAACCACTTTTTCTATTTGTGGACTGTTCAAGTAGCTTGCTATTTTCTCAATTTGTCATTGGGTTTTATGGGACTACCTTTTTGTCTCTCTCTGTCTCCTTTGTCTGTAGATTGAGCTGGAATTTTTCACTGTGAGCATTTGATACTTACTATTTGAAATTACATTTGTGTTGATTAGCAGTGACTGGTCTCATACATTACATGGTATTGCTTCTGTTTCTTGTCTGGATGAGCCATCTCTTACAGTTAGGAGAAGGGCTTTCTGAAGAAGTCACTGGGGCTTGGAATTTCTCCAGGGGCTTAATCCAAAGCCCATGGAAGCCAGACACACTAACTCCGAAGTGATGTGGATTAGACCAATGCAAAAGTAGCAAATAAGCAAGAGTGGGGAAAATGTTAATTCTGTGTCTTTCTGGGCCACCTAGGCCTTGCTCTAGGACTCTATTCCCAGGAACAAAATGTATGCAACACTGGTAATCTGGGGTAAATTTTTCCAAGCACTCACTAAAGGTGAGGTAGGCAGTCATGAGCCATTAGGGTATGACTTCAAAGCAAAGTTATTTCAAGATAACAGCCATTATTTCAAAATAACTATCCTAGCCTCTACACAATGCAACTGCTCTTTCAAAATATTTTCAAAAGAGCGGTTGGCTTATTTCAAAATTGATAAACCTCATTCCACAAGGTATAGCACTTATTTCAAAATAGTTGTTTGGAAATAGGGGCTGTTAAGAGATGGAATAGAGCCTATTTTGAAATAAGCCATGCGTCCAATGGCTCTATTTTGAAATAGGTTGTATGTGTGTAGACACTATATTTCGAAATAGCCGAGTGCTATTTCGAACTGCATTTTTGTGTGTAACAGCGTTATTTCAAAATAAGCTGTTCCCAAATAGCTTATTTCGGAACAAGGCTGCTGTGTAGAAATTCCCTTATTGATTTTTTTCAAATAGGACTTAGGTTCCTAAAGATTTAGGTTATTTTTTTTTTGCAAATGTTATGCTATGGCCCTGATGCTGCAAATGCTTAACTGTATGTGGGCCTCAAATGAATGACACGTACATTTTACATATAATAAATTGTGTCTTCCTTGAGCTACACCAAGTCTCAACTTGAAAGCTGTTGAAGGAGAAAATTGTAAAGCCTAGAAATAGTAACAAAAATGTACTGGGGAGGCTCACTCAGAATTTCAGGTGGGTCTCTGAAGCTCGGAACACACTTCCCTCAGCTATGAGAAGTATGTAATCCACACGCTTTTCCATAATGTTACTTCTACAATCACTGATTTCTGATGTAAATAAGTTTCAATAAAAAATAAGGGGATGCCAAATCTGTGTAGGATGCAGGTAACCTGAGGACTAAAACAGGGGAAGTCCCTTGAAATTAGGCCATTTGAGAGGTACTTCAGTGCTTCCTAGCAAAGGGGAAGAGCAATGCTAGAGGCCTAGTCTACAGTCGAAAAGGTTTGTCTGTAAGTAGAAAACCTTCCTGGTGTGGATGTGTCTTATATCAGCAAAGGAGTGCTTTTGTCATTAGTGCATATTCCAGATCACCCAAACAAAATAAGCTGTACCAGCAAAAGTACTTTTTTTCTGACATAACTGCAACCACACTAGGGCTTTTGCCAATACAAACGCATTATAAAAGAATTCTCTCCCTAGCCATCATTGGTACACTGTCAAAAGCGTTCAGTGTACAGGCATGCCTGTTACGTTCTCAGTTTGTCATCCTCATTTGCTAGCGTAATATTTTACATCTTCATTTCATCTTACATTTGATGGATAAAAATATGTTTCTACTGGATTGCAACTAACTTCAATATTTTCTGAAGTTTGCTTTTGAATAAATAATAAATACTGGCATTTCATGTGTCAGAATTCAAACACCACCAGTGTTTGTCTCTGAGCCCATTCCCAGTAATAATCTCCTTGGTGGAAAGAGGATGGATATGCATTGTGCATTGGGAGGGAGAAGGTGCATGTGTGGTTTGTCTTTTAAATGTCACTTCCCAGACTAAGGCATCGCTCTGATAATGTGCTAGATTTGATTAATCTTGAATAAAGTTGATGATTCAGGGCCATATTGTAAATTGATACAAATGGATGTCACGCAAGCCAAAAGAGCTACATGCCTTTATATCATTTAAAGGCCTGTCTCTCACTGGGGTGGAGAGCAATTGAAACTTTACTCCTCCTTCTCAAGGGAGAGGAATGAGTTCTGAATGTTGGTTATTGTCACCTGGACGCTGCTGGGATGGATGCCCTAAAAATACATACAGCAATAATAAATATGCTGTGTTGGTCCTATGGGTATACAGAGAAGACCTTTAGAAAGACCAACAAACAACTGACTTGGTGATATAGGAAGAAAAGCCAGTGTTCACAAACCTGGGTCATACTGTTAGACATCGAAACTCACACTTAGAGAAGCTGACTAGCTGTAGCTTCTCTTGACTTCACTGATGCTATATCCATAAATAATGTGGTAGAGGTGCTTGTTACATGGTAATAAAATTAAGTTCGTAATAGCAAGGAAAGTAGAGGGTGATGTGACATTTGTGAATGATGTTCCTGATGTGTTCGCCGTGTAATGTGCATTGCTGAAATGAGGTAGCAGTGCAGCTGGAAAACTGGAAAATAGCAGTTTTGTAACTGTGAGAGAAGCTATAGACCAGAGCTGTATTAGCAAACATGTTATTAATTGAATGGAGCATGAGTCAAGACTGAGTATCTTCTTAAGCTGCTAACACTGGGGATGGCATTGTAACCATCCTCTTCTCTCATTTTTTTTGCTTTATAACACTTTTCCTGAAGAGGGTCACCGTGGCAACGTGGATCGTAGGGAGGCTTTTCTTCTGTAAGAGGTTCTCACTCCTTCTGAGGGATTCCCCAGCATTCCAAGGCCAGCCAGGAGATATAATCTCTTCAGCCTGTCCTGAGTTGGTCTTTGGTGGGGTGGGACTTCCTTCCAGTGGGGAAAGCCTGGTAGAGTTCCAAAGGAAGCCTGCTACAGCAGGGGACATTCTTGTCAGGTGCCTGAACCACCTCAGCTGGCTTCCCTCAGTTTGGAAGAGTAGCAGCCCTAACCTGAGGCTCTGGAGTAGAGCATTATAAATATAGGAGCAGTATATACTCTTGTGGATCTTCTTTCGATGTCTGAATGAGCAACATAAGTCACTCTTCCCACTAGGAGTGACACCCCAAATACATGTGAACTGTGAGCAAATGCTGCAGATGGAACCCAAGTGCTTCTAACTTTTTTTGTTGTGCTTTTCAATCGTGAATCTTAATGGACTCCCTAGTACTTTGCTTCATGGAAGTATTTTAATAGTCATAAGACTCACTCCAGTCTGCTGTGTCCTTTCCACCATTTACTTTTTAATATTGGTAGCGGTTTTCCTTCTTGGCTTAGGAATAGCTTAAAGAAAGCTAAAGAGTCAAACACGCCTGTGTAGACTAATGAGCTTGTCACACCATTCTCGTCAGCTTCCCCTGAACCTGTCTGGTGTTCCAGCGATGGATGATTGTTCTGGGAGGGAGAGAACTGGCAAATCCCACAGCCGTATGTTAGGGAATAGACAGGGCTTCTCCTGGAACTCGGAAGAGTATAACTATGTTCAACTGAGGGGAAGGGATGCCCAGGTGCCTCCATCTGCCAGTGCTTATCTCTCCTATTTTAAAAGGAGCGTGACTGGGTTTGGTATGGCTGTGAGGATGGATGTATATCTGTGCATCAGAGGGGAATGACCAGTCATTTGTCTCTTCACTGTGGAGTGTGCCTGAAGCTATCAATCTTTCAGCCCAGCACAGCAGCTCCTTCTGCACATCATTAGTCGAATGAAAGGAAACGCAGGAGGATCACAACTCTTAGCTTCTTGTATTTCACTTTCTTTTCTCCTTGAATGTGATTCTTTTCCTTCCTCCGCTTTTGCCCATCCTACTTGCCATTATGGGGAAGGGACAGTGGGGGTCAAGGACAAGAAGTTATTAGGGTTAAGGGCTTTACCCCTGCAGTTTAGTCCCTCTCTGCTAGCTGAGGGAGAGGTGAGAGACAGAAGGCATAGTAACAACATGCAGGCCTCAAACATTTTGTGCCATTTGCAAAACGAGCCTGTTGTAGGTTGGCTTGAATATGCAAGGGCATGCTTACGCAAGCTTGCCACTATTTCATCTTATTCCCTCCCCCACTTTGTCTTAAAACTCCTTCCTTCGCTCTGCTAATGTTTGCAAGTATGCGTGGCGTCTGCTCGGTCCAGTCTTGGTTTAGAATGGTTCAACCTGTAGTGTAAGATACAGCCAACTGGTTTGGCTGCCGAGAGACTGCCTTACACATTATTTGCTTTTGCAGCATTTGCCATCAGCTTGGACACTTTTGCTAACAGTTCCTAGATTTGATGGCCTAAAGGTGCCTGGAAGGGTTTGGAAGGATGGCCAGGACTCCTGAATTCCCTATTCTCTTGGATTGACAGAGACAGAATCTATTGACCTTCAGGGTACAGCGTAATAGGATTGGCTATTTTTTAACTCTGGTTTTTGCCTCAGGGTATATATGCACGGGCTGGGGAGGAGGGGTGATTACATATTTGACTTGTTTTGCAGGAGTCGGTTTAGAGCTGAAGTTGGTAAATTTAAACACATTACATGTTTGCTGAACAAAGGGAAGCTTGAGTGATACGTTTAATGAATGCCCTAGCTAAGCCTGGAAGCTTCCTGACGGTGGGCACCTGGTGGGGACTCAGGGATTCTCTCAGTCGTACATAGATGTTCTCACTCTGGGTCCTAGAATATCTATTTGCCACGCTGTTGGCTCCTTTATCTGCAGGTTGAGCAAATCATCACTTTTATCTGCCCCTGGACCTCTCGTCTCCCTGCCAAGTTTTAAGGAGTGATTATTGCTGTGTTAGCATGAGCCTGCCTACCTCAGGTGGCCCATCTGTGTCCACAGCTGCCCTCTACCGGGCCTTATGGAGGGCATTCTAATGCCTTTGAATGTCACCTTGCTTCCCCCTTGCTGCTTTTGCTCTCCCCCTCTTCCCCATGCACAGTCTTGCTGAACCTGCAGGCTCCCTTTCACCATCTGCATTTTCTCCGCTGTCATTAATCTTCCTGTTCTGCCCATTTTGGTGTTAATTCTAGAGTTCACATTTTTATCAAAAACCTCTGTGGGGCCATTGGATTTTTTCATCTTCATGTGGCAAGAGAGCGGTGGATGCATTTATTGTGCTCTGTCCCCCTGCCAGAAAGATACTTACTGGCACCACTGGAAGAAAGTGTCAATGTTTGCATTACAAACGTCCCTCTTTGTAATAATGCTTTGCAATTACACATCTCTGTCTGCTGGCCTTTGCCAGCCTCAATCTGAGAGGTTTATCAGTTGGCCATTAAAATCTGCTGCACATGCAAATTAAGTCTATCAAGTTTTGTACATCCTTTTTCTTCACTAAAAAAATTGTCTAAATGTTTGCAAGCAAATGTAGTAACACTTTGCACTTTGTAGGCACTTATATTTGGGGATCTGAATGCTTTGCTAGTGCTAAGCCAGTCTCACCACACCCTGTGTGGTAGGTAAAGATTAGCTCCATGTTACAGTAGGCAGAGGTTAAGTGACTTGCCAAAGATCACGCAGCAAATTAGTGGCAGGGCTGGAGACAGCACCCAAGATGTCCAGTTCCATGTCCTATATGAAATTCCTCTCCACAACCTTTCTGACCTCTAGACAGAGGTGAGCAAACATTTTATGTTGTGCCTCACTTGTTGCAATTAGCAGGGCACCCCCAACATGTCTAATGTTAAACCAAACTGATGGAAAAATTGGTTATGAGCCATGAAAAAACACAAATATTTGGAACCTGTAAGAAAGTAAGTATGCAAAATGTAAAACTGTTAATCGGTGTATGAATGTGAATGCACATGCATAAATCAGTAACATATTTTAGCATGTTGAATGAGATGGATGAGCCTGAGACTCAACAGCCAGCTCTACTGCTCTCCCCTTCTGAAATTTCAGGACCCCTCTGAGGGGGCCCACCGCCCACTTTCCTCACTCCTGCTCTAGAATATGCCAATTAAACTTCCTTAAGGCAATTGATGTGGCAACAATTGAAACAGTATCCAGAGCTTGCCCTATGAGATAATTATAGAACCCTGCGAAATCTCACGTGGTCCCACCAATTGCCTTAAGAGAATTTAAGAGAATTTAAAACTTACATAGTTTCTTTGCAAATTCTAATAATACTTAGCACATTCCATTAAGGCTCCCACCCTTCCCTAAGGAGGTATGTGAGTGCATTCCTCTTTCATAGGTCGGGAAACTGAGGTAGAGAGGCTGGAGCTTGCTCAAAGCTATGGAGAATGTGGACACTGGAGCCAGAACGAGAACTTGGTAGCTCCTGAGGCCTAGTCCACTGCCCAGATGTCTAGATCACACCTATGTCCAGAGCAGTGTACCACTCGAATTACCAACTGCTGTCAAATACAGGGATTATGCAACCTCTTTCTCCAGATACTATAAGATAATTGTTACGTGAGCAGGTGCTTGAAAGGGCAAGTTGCCCTATGTCTTGTTGTGAACGTAGAGAGGATGCTTATTTAAAGAGAGCATGAAAGGGGAAGACTGAGAAATTAGAACAATGGTATCAGAGGGGAGAATGGAAGCAGAGATTATTTTAGGATTTGATGCCCTGAGGGACTTTATCTGCTCCAGAATTTAGCCAGGTATTGTAATTTTGCAGTCTTTGTAAAACAGGTACAATGTGCTGTTATGTTGGACATTGATTTATATTTGTGCTGAGAAATAAACGTGTAAATTATTTCTGAGCGACAACCAAGAGGAGGGCTAGTTTTTTACTGAGCTGTCTAACAGAGAGTAGTCCAGCATATGCGGCTTGTAAAGCGCACGGGTTAGTAATGGGCAAACTTGGCAATGCTTAATTACATGTGAGGATTCCTGCCAGTCCCTGCAACCAGTGCTCCCTCTATTTTTTGCCATCCCTGGGCAGAATAAGTTTTATTACGTATGCCAAGGCATGTGCGGTTGTGCACCACCAGTAGAAAAACATGCTGCCAGCTGTGGGTTGCTCATTAGCTGGATGGTACTTGAATCTCTCCGGGGTGGCTGCCCAAGTGCTCAGCTTACAGGGAACACTGCTTGCAACCAATGTTACCTCTAACTTTTTCCATCCTTGGGAGGAATAAATTTTGTTATGTGCACCCAGGCATGCACAGATGTGCACTGCCATAGAAGGACACGCTGCTCTGCTAATCAGATGGGTGGCACCTGTATCTCTCCTGGGCAGCTGTCCAAGTGCTCAGGGAACACTGTCTGAAACCCTAATTATCTTCCCCTTTATTGGCAGCCTGATGCGATGTACTAGCAGGTGTGTGCTAGTGGCGTCCAGGGATTCTTACCTTGGATTCTAGAGAGCTGTCTGAACATTCCAAGGCATCTGGGGGATTTTCTGCTGTTTATATGCAGAGGATCCCATGGAAATGCACAGTCCCACAGCACACACACATCTGTGCTTGCACGCTGTCAACCTCCGAGCCCCAGTCTAGATTTTATAGAAGAGGAAGGGACTCACCACTGCTTTCTGGGGCATAAATGAAAGGAGAGCCTCAATCGGCCTTTACGCGTAGAAGGACTGTTCAGTGAGACCCATCTCAGAGATCAGTGAGCCGCACCAGCATCTCAGATTCCTTGGGCAAGGAGTACAGCCCCAGTTTGCCTTGTGAAGAGAGCCTCGACATGAGGGAGGAAACTCCATCAATCCATTCACCCAACCAAACGTGACATGTTACAACAGGGAGATAATAGACATCTGTTGCTTCCACGTTTTCTCGTAGGATTCGTTTAAGGACAGGTTTGCCATTTCCTAATGCTGACTTTGGGTCTGATTCTTACTTACACAGAGCCCCCTTTTATGTTGCCGGAGCAGTGGGAAGGGGCGTTGAGACATAGGAGAATTGGGGTCTTAGATGTGAGGACGTTTGGGAAGGAGAAAACAGTAATGGTTGAATGCAGTAGCCTTTCACTTCCCCAGAGTCCTGGCTTCTCCCAGTCTGTCGCAGAACAAAAGTGAAATGAGTGTGGTGATCTCCGACTAGGCCCCACATGATATTTGTTTGCATTTCTAACTCACTTCACAGTTCAGCAGTATGGGCAGTTTCTGTTCCGGAGAGGCCCAGGACTGGCTTAGCAGGAGGAGCTGACTGGAGGATGATGTTCAGAACTGGGTGAAGGTCCCAGGACTGGACCGGAAGGGGATGATGCAGCAGGTCAGACACGACTTGTTGACGTGCAGTGGCAGAATGGAGTGGAGGTACAGAGAGAGGCTTGGCAAAGCAGAGGGCCCGGACTGAACACAATGACAGAGCTGTGTGGAGGTGCGGGCCTGGAACAGGAGAGAGCTGCTGGACATCAGAATTGAGTTGCATTGGCAGCAGCATGTAGAAGGAAGCTTGCAAAGCTCCTGCTCTCCCTCAGAACACGCAATTCTACTCACTGCCTTGAATTTATCCAATTCAAGAACAATATGAAGATCACAAGGCTGACCACAAATGTAAACAAACAAACAAGCTAGCAAAAGATGCTGTATTCACTCATTTTGCCCAAAACAGCTACAAATTCCCACCACTGGAGGAAAAGCATTGTATTCTGTTTCTTCTTAAAGTGCCCCCCACCCTCCCCCTTAGCACGCTGATGCTATATTTGTGCCTTGGAGATGAACCTGTGATGGATGGATGCTGCTTGTCTGGGTTTTTCACCACCATTTCCCCTGGGGCACTCTGTCTGCTGGCAGGGAGCACCATCCCAAAAGATGGTATCTTTTGCAAACTCGACAGCTAACAGACAGGTTCTCTCTCTGCCTATTTCCCAAAAGAAGAGCAGGCTTAATCTGGTTTTTATAGGGCATATTTCATTATAATCTTTGTGACTTTCCCTGTTCCCAATATGCTATGCAAAATAACAAGCTGTGGGTGGGAAAAAGGGGAGGAGCTGAGGCTTTGCACTCTTGTGACATGGATAGATTTTTATTTTAAAGTGGCATGGGGTTTAATTGCTCACTGAGCCACTGTCTTACACTTTCAGGCACATCCTGCCACATCCTGTTAATGAGCTGAGAGGCTGCATTCACCCAGTGGTAGATCTGTTTACTGCAAATTAGGTGGCTTTTTTAGACCACCAGCATAATTTTAAAGAGGTGTGGCTATTAAGGCTAAGTATTTGGATTTATCTATGTTAAACGGCACTTACTGGATTCGTAATGTATAATTTCCTCTGGCGATTCTTATGTTTTAGAGAAACGTCACCGAAACCTCAAGAATCGCTGTAGCATAGTCACCGTTTGTCTAAGAGGGTTTTTGGAAGCTGGATTGCTTTGGTTTGCACAGTAGCTGTCTCTGGCATGATGGATCATGCTGGAAATCACCCAACAAGTATCTCTGTTCCCAATTAGAACTGGAAATGGAGCTGCTTATGAGAGCACAGAGATGATGGCTCCGGTGGCAGCTGCTACCGTGGAGATGGAAATGATCCATTGTGAAACAAATACGCTATATTGTCTAGGAGAAGAGAAGGTTTTTAATTTGTGTTTTGAGGAGGCACGGTGAAGTTGCTTAGCCGCCAATTCATTGTGAATTAAATTGTGCATATTCAAGCGAGGAACATAGTGCTATTTTGATAAAAATTGATATTTTTTTAAAAACCCACCATTTTGTAGGACCTATAAAAATGTACTTCTCTTGGAAGCAATAAGTTCACTAAGAAAAAGAGCCAGGACCAATGTTGACATGGGTGGTTGTTCAGATTCTGTATAAATAAGTGAGGATCCTGATATTTACAGAGATTGCTGCATTTAGCTGATGAAAATACCCATGGTAATTTAATCACTGTGAAAGGGACACAGTCAAGTTAAAAATCAGAAATTTAAGTTAAAATCTGTGTGCAGGTGTGCACATGCACAGTCTTTACCTGTGTTACCAGTAGTTTCACAGTTAATTAAAACCAAAAAAAGACTTAAAATGTATGAGTATTTTTGCATTTTATTTAGCTTCGACATTGAAGCTAGACGGATCAAGTTTGCTTCCTGAATCTCATGCACTAGCTGGGTATTATTGTCTTTGTAATTCCGTTTACCCATATTCACAATTCTTGTTACCTCTATTCCATAGAAGACTGGTCCCCCAGGAACTATCTGTGATGGACGAATTGGTTAAAAATACAACAGTTAAAGATAAAATAATGCAAGATGTGATAGGCTCTAACCAGCATGGTAGCTGAAAAGGAAAATCATGCCTCTCTAATCTCTTGGAACTAGTAAAGTCTGTTTGTTGTTATTGTTGTTATTATTTTTTTCATAAAAAAAAGAGGAACTGGAACTCAGCCAGCTCCCTCGGCCCCAGCCAGTCCTGGGGCTGGGGCTGCTGAGGTGCTGGTACTCAGTACTGACAAGTACCAGCGTAACTAAAGCACAGAGTAAAGTAATGGAAAAAGGAGAACAGGTTGACAATTGATTTTGACTTCCAAAAAGGCCTTTGAAAAGATCTTGCATATGAGGGTGCTGAAGAAGCAGCTAAGAACATATTCAAGGGACGAGAGGCAAAGTACCGTCTAACCAATCAAAAACTGTCTAGGAAGGAGAAAAGGAAGAGAAAGATGATACTGTCAGCTTTCCTCATGGCAAAAGGTTACCAGCCAGGTGCCTCAAAGTTCTATGCATGTTTAATATGGCAGGAGTCCAGAAAGCAGATGGGGAGGAGTGAGGCTGCAAAATTTGCAGCTGTCATAAAGTACTTTTTCAGCTGGTGGTCCCTATATACATATTCCAATGGGGGTATGAGTGCACTTCATGTGCCTGAGAGCAGAAGATTTTTGATAAGTGTCTGTTGGTCTGCCCGGTGCCCTTCTGCTTGAGCTTCAAACCAAGGGGTTTAAAAGGGGTGGCATGGCCTGGCTGCCTCTTCAGCTCCTGTGAGGAGCTTCATAGAGACCTAACCAAGCTAGGTGAGTAGGCAAGATGATTATGAATGCAATTCAGTGTCCATAAGTGCCAAGTAAAATGCATTAGGGAAAAAAAAAACCAGAATGACTCATGCATCATATAGGGTTCTAAATTAACCCAGGAAAGGGGCCTAGACATCGCTGTAAACAGCTCACTACTGACCTCTGCCCGGTGTGCCTCAGTGGTCTAAAGGCAAATAAGATGTTAGGATGCATAAGGAATGAGATAGTGAATAATACAGAGACTATTACCATGCCTTTACATAAATCGACTGTGCAACCTCGTCTGAAAAACTGTATATAGCACTGATCCGTCTCTACAGGATACTGTGGAATGGGGAGTGGGGGCGGGGAGGTTGGTGTTTCAGAGAAGAGCAATGAGAATAAGAGGTCTGGGAAAATTCCCACCTGAAGTGAGATTGAACAGATTACTTGCCATAGAAAGGAGGTAAATAAAAAGGGTTGGTAAAAGAAGTATATAAAATAATAGCTGGCACAAAGCACTTCTGTTCTTTCTGTCTCATAACACGAGAAGAAATGAGCATTGAATGTAATAGATGGGTAGAAAAGTTAAAACCAATAGAAAGGAAATCATTTTTCACACACCGTGTAATTAAACTATGGAACTCACTGTCATGGGAGGGTGGTGAGGCCAAGAACATTGCAAGATTTCAAAAAGGACTGCACATTTATATTGATAACTGACATATCCAGAGTTGTCACAATAACAAATATTTTGGAAGGAATGTTAAACGTCACATTTCAGGGCTTAACTGTTAGAGATCTGGGGGACAGATTATCCCACATCTGCCTACTGTGGGGTACTTAGATCTTCCCCGAAGCATCTGCTGTGGTCTGTTGTCAGAGAATGGCTACTGGACTAGCTGGATCTCAAGTCTGATACAGTTGTGGCAATTTCTGTGTTTAAGGCCCTTCCTTGACTCACAAAACCTGAACCTGGGACCTAAATCTACCTGTCGGTATCCATTTGGGTAGGGCTACAGGTGAAAACTTGCAGTTTGACAATCTTTATGGAAAAGTCCAGTAGAAGTTAAGAGGGATAAAAACATAAGAGTCTTACAGAAATTACTCTACAAACCTGATAGTATTTAACAGAGGATAAAATCTTTCCTATGGCTGATTTGAACCATTCTTCAGAACTCTGTAGTGGGGATGTAATTTTCTATTGTAATATCAAGGCAGTTTCAAAAAGCCTCATCATTTTCTGTTACATTCTGTAGGACACTTTCTTAAGGGAAACATGGGTGTAAAAGGGCAAAATGGTAAGAGTCAAGGGATATTTTGCATGTGATTCTCTGTATTGAGCCACTCCCTTTGAGCTCCAGGCTTTCCACTGTTGTGCAGTACAGTGTACCTTGTAGTGCAAACACACAGGCTGGGTAACCAAGATGGGATTGGAAAACTGGGACATTACCACTTTAAGTCCAAGTCCAACCTGTGCTTTTATAGAGGTTTCTTCCCTCATCCTTATTATAAACCTCTCCTGCAACCCCCAGGACCTGCAAATCTGCTCTATTATCCATCTTCAAAAAGGACTGAGCCGAGCTCCTTTCTGTGCTGTTTTAAGGTCAGCTCATTTATCATGATGGCGTTAAGGCTGAATGAGATGATTCTTCGTGTCCTTCCCATTGCCTCGTACCCAGTAAGCTGTGTGGGCCACCTCCTGCTTTTTGTCTCTAAAAGCTCCATGCACGAGGCACTGCACATTATGGCTGCTAAGGTGGCCCAGAAATGTGAAGCTAAGACAGTACTAAATGATGAGAGAATGTACTGGGACAGCAGTTAGCCACAAGCCTGGGAGTTGGGTGTCTTGGGTTCTTTTCCCATGCCTCCTGCTTACATCCACATCCTGTGTGCTCTTGCACAAATGATTTAACTTATCAGTCTCCCCCTTTGGAAAGGGGGTAATAATACCTACCTTGCACAGGGCATTTCTGGAATGGGAAATACTATAGAAGGGCTGAGTAATAGTAACAGCATCAAGTAGCAGCACTACAACAATTTTTTTTAGAAGGCAGCTGCCCTGCTTGCCCTTAAAGTCCTGTATTCCCCATGTTAGTTTTAATTGTCAGTTATTCTGTAACATAGAGACCCCACTTTACATTCTTGGTTTAAGATTTAACGCAGATTGTGTTTAACTCTCTTCCCCATTTCCCATTCTAAGGAATTTTTTTTCTGAGTGCATCAGAAGCCAGAGACAGATGTCGCTTGTCAGCATGAAGACTTGTGGGTTGCTGATACCCTTGGTGTTGCTTGAAGCTTCACCTTCACTTGCAGAATGTCTGATGACCAGTTGGCGTTTTTAGTCTCACGAGGTTCCAGAAACAATACTCATGTCCTTTTGCACCACAGCACAGAAACTGAAACCAAGTCAGGACCACAGGGAGAAATTACAGAGGTGCCTTGAATGACTCCATAGTTAAGCCTGTGTTGAAGTTTGCATTTGAATCAGGACTAAAATCCCTCTCTTCAACTCTGAAATGTCTCAATTTAGTTTCCAAATTTAACTTATTTTTTAATGGGGCAACTGAATAAGGAAGAAGAGATTGTGGGGAGGGACCAGAAACTCATACAGAGAATTTTGAGCAGACCCTCTTGTATATTTAAGGACTCCGTTTCCCTCTTCTCATAGCACAAACATCACAGGACAGGTTCGGCATTATAAGCTGTGGGACCTGGTAGTAAGTGGTCCAGAGAACTCCATTCTGGAGAAATCTTGAGGGAATAGGGTGGCGTTTTCTTTAATGAGAAGTGGTCAACTCAATATTTCAGCTTCCATTTTCAGAGTCGTTCTGGCAGTTTTTTCTGAAAAAAACACAGAGCTTTGGGTTTTCTGTATGGCTTGTATTCCCTCTCAATGAATAGGCTAGCTTTTGCTGTGGCTACCATCTGCATTCATTTGGATGAGGGTTGATCATGCAATGCTCCTTCTTTTCAAGCAATTGGAGAGCTCACCATGCAAATCCCATGGTCTCTACTTTGACTTAACTTTCCCATGACTTTGGAGTCCTTGACACAGGCAGAAAACTGCTATTATGCACGGCTAATAGCTCCCCTAGATAGTAGATTACACACCCCGTGCCAAATGATAACAATTCATTATTTGTATTCTAGGAGTGCTTAGAGGCCATAGATTCAGAGTGCTAGGCAGTGTACCAACACATAACAAAAAGGCAGTCCCTGCCCTGAGGAGCTTACAATCCAAGCATAAGACAGGAGACAGAAGGTGGACACAACACAAGATGATGGGGTTTGGTCCTGCCTTGGGGAGGGGGCTGGGCTTGATGGCTTCTTAAGTCTCTTCCAGCTCTATTGTTCTATGATTCTCTGATTCTCTGATGAGGAGCACGCACAGATGAAAGAATGGGACACAACTGTGAAGCCAGGACAGCAGATAGTGATTTGTGAAACATCAGCCCTGGTGCCGAGTTCCTTGCCAAACATCGTAGCCTGGGAAGAGGAACCTAGCCTGGAGGAGAAGGAGGGAGGCATGACAAGGGTGGCTGTAGCAATGAGGGTGCCCCATGAAAAGAGGCTGCTATGGGATTTTTCTAGGCAAACTCCTATATAAATGGAGTAGGAGATGGGTATTTTACCATTCATGCTGTATTTTTCTGACTGTGTCGCTTGTTTCCCAATTCAGTGATAGCCATCCCAAACTCAAATATGGTCAGCTCTGTCCTCTATGTGCCATGTTGCATCAAATGGCACCAGAAATCTCAGCTCTTTTTATGGTGGCGAATGCTCTACGCAGTCGGAGAACTATAATTAGGTTCCTCCTCACAATGGCCAAATTCTGCAATCGTTACATACACTAAGTAATATTCACGTATGTGAGTAGTTCCACTGAAGTCAATGTGAGGCTTGTAGACTCTGGGCCTAAATAAAAAAGGCGGCGATCAATATTTAGTTGGAAATTCAAAGGCACAGCCTGTAATTATTTTTATTAATTCTCAGCAGTCTTCCACTGCATAATCCCTCTTCTCCCCCTTTCCTACATGTTGGATTCTTGGTCCCAGTGTAAAATGATCCTGTACACAACCAACTGTCATGTGAATGGTGCCAAATCCCTTTCCTGTTTATGTGGGAGAGGACCTTAATATTTTTATCGACCTGCTCAAGAAAGTGGTGTGGCTTTTCTTCCCATTTGGACCATGGAGAGTTCACTTAAATGAGAACAGGCTTTGTTTTTATTTCCCTAAAAGATACTAGGTCCAGCCTTCCTTTGTTGCAACCCAACGTAGCAAATTGAAAAGGTCCTAGAGCTTCAGCAAGGTAGAAATTAACCCCCTGTTTAACAGGTTAATTGAAGTTATGTCTCCTTTTTTAAGATGGGGACAGAGCTAAGAGTTGGGCAACCTGTTACCTATCCTCTTGCTCCCCACACTCGGCAGTTGTGTGCAGGTGATAGACATGATCTCTCTGTTTTGTTTCTCAGATGTTGATCTGCCCTTGAAGAAGGATGGGTTCACATCAGAAGGAACCACACTGGAAGCCTTGCTGCGCGGGGAAGGGATTGACAAAAAAGTGGATACTAAAGAGGAAGACACTATACAGGAAATCCAGGTAAAAAAGCACTGGATTGAGCACTTAGGTTGGCTGCATCATATGTCTTTATACAAGGACAGCAGGGCCGGCTTGAAGATTTTACCTTTCATTCTCTAAACCCAAACAATTTTGATCTTGTGCCATATGTGTCTTTGCGGGAGAATACTGTATTAATGCATAGTGATATCATACCCTTGTACCACAGCATGTTATTAAACCACCACTCAACATTGTGAGGATCAAAATAAATTCAGAATTTTGTACAACTATCCCGTAAATATTGTTTTGAGAATTGGGTCTGTCTGCCAAGTTCTTGATGGCTTACAACCCACACATGGCAGCAGTGGGACTGACAGCCAGTGTGGGCCCTGGGGCAAGGTGGAAGGGGGACCTGGGTCTGCACTCCCAGAAGGGGTGGCACCAACAGTGGAAGAGACAAAGCAGAGGGCAGTCAGCTCTTAGCACTGCCCAGAATATGGTGCTGGGCCCTAACTCCTCACAGCAGTGCAGCATTTCAAAAGGGCCTGGAGATCAGGCTGCCAACACTGCAGAAGTAGCAGCCGTGACCTCTGGAACTCTGGGCCCCTTTGAAATGCTGGAGTCCTGGTGTAACTGCCCCCTCTCCCTCCATTCCCCTTATCAATGGGCCTGTATGGCTGCAGTAGACTTGTGAAATTGTCAGCTATGGCATCTCACTCATTGAGAAAGATGAATCAAGACCATAAAGTGGAGCTGAGCAGCCTCAAGTTCAGATCTGGATTTGAAATTGGGCCTGTAGCTGCTTATCTTTTTAAAGAAGTGGCACTGGCCAGTTTTTTGTCTTTTTTCCAAACAGAATGGCTCAAAGCTAATAGCATAATCTTCTTCATCTTTAATATCCCAGTTATGATAAGTGACATAGGCTGGAAAAACTTCCTTTGAATTGTGCCATTATCCCTTTAAATATTAAATAATAAGGGTTGTCTTTTGATCATTTGCCAATGTTAACAGCAAAAATTAGTTGATGGTCTCTGTTGTTGGTAGGATCCTGATAATCTAAGGGACTGCTCAAAGAGGTGTATGCAATATGCATGAGGAAACCCTTTGACTCAGGCGAGTTTTGCTGAGGTTTGCAAACCATTCAAGGAAGTAGAAACAAATTTTGAATGAACCCAAGGCAACATTCTGAATTAACGTATGCTGATATATGGTTTCTAGTGCAAATCATGTGAAACTGGCAACACTTGGTGATTTTGGCCGAGATTCAAGTGTTGGGGTTGGTTCCTGAAACTTGAAACAAAACTCAACTATGTGGTCCAACAGAGGTCAAAGCTGAAATTCACGAGCATCAAACTTCTATTGCGTGAGATGCCAGCCCTACAATCCTTACACTTTTCACATATTCAAAGACAGTAGGATCGCAGCTACCAGTGACGCATGTAATGAAACGTTGCACAGATACATGTCTACATTAGCAAAAGTGACTAGTGATTTTTGGAAGCCTTGGGTGGTGGAGATCCCAGCTTGGGACACAATAAAGGGGCTTGATGTTTCAAAAAACAGACACTCTGCACCTTAGTGCAACCAAAAAATGTAGGTAATGATTCTTAACCTATTTTACTTCTCTTTAAATGAGAATCTGCTTATCTGCCCGATGGCAATTGCCAAACAGGAAGCATTCCCAGATCACAATGAGGTCTATGCGGAAAGCCTCCTTCAGCTCCCCCTTTCTGACTCTAATAAATTCAAAGCCCTAAAGACTCTATTACAGCAGCTTCCAAGGTCACACAAAGTCATGGTGCAGCATCTTTATGAGCGCCTTCGGATGCTGCTCTGCAATTTGAGCTCCCAAGTTATCCCCAGCATCAGCCTGAGGAAAAGAGACTTCAGAGACAGCAGAATTGACAGCAGTCTTGGCAGCACTGCATTACAAATGGGGGAGGGGAGCAGTTTCTGCACAAGGAGCCTTCAGCTGTACCCTCTGTGCTGTGACCTGTCTTATGGATGCTGGTTTAATTACGGAGCTGGTGTGAGAGGCTTACCTTGCTGTTGTTTCCCATGCAAGTGCAGCTTCATTGGATTCAGTGGGCACGACACTTATTTTAACCATAGGTCACTCTCAGCCCATGGTAGGACATTCAGATGACAAGATCATCATCAGTCCTTTCTGACCATGCAGAAGTGTAAGGGAGGCTGTGTGTGCGTATGCGTGTGTATGCATGTGTGTGCACGCGCGCGCGTGCAATGTGTGCTTGCGTGCTCACACAAATCTCCCGCTTACTCCTCCGTGCAGGCTCCACATTCTGCTAGTCTCTGCTTGGGAGGGTTCAGAAGGAAGCACTCTCTGTGGTGCTGCCACTCTGCCTCCTATGCAGCTGGGTGAGGGTATATAGTCATCATTCCCTCCTGGGTCCCAGCTCTGAACTGCCCTTTGCTATGAGCTGAGAGTGAGCTTTCATTCTAGCCCTTAATGTGGCTTGGGAAAAAAATGGATTCGTTACTTCCCTGCATTGAAATATGTTGAATTGGAAGAGAGTCCTGGAAGGACAGAGTAGGAAATAATAGATATTTTGCTAAAAAAGAATAAGGATTGCCCCTCTTAAGTAGGTGCAGTCACTAGGGGCCAGGTATTCAGCTGCTGTTTGCATGAATTGAAGATTTGGTCCTGTGTGAGCATAATGTTGAATGTGTGTGTCTAGTGCAGGAGTCAGCAACCAAAATAGCAAGAAAAGTCATTTCTTCAAATCTGGTAAAAGCTCAATAATTCAAGAGCTGTAATGCATGTGAATACAGAACCGGTCCTTAATAAATAACATCAAACCGTACTTTTTGTAACCCCTATGAACAGCGCGCACACAATGACTTGTAATGTGACACGTGTTTACTGCAGGATGTTCACAAACTTTTTACGTGTTCTGTTTCCTCACTCTTTACGTGTGTATGTGTTTGTACCACTATCTTCCTGACTTTCACTCCCAAACCTACTTTAATTATGCCCGTTTCATTTCACGTTTAATTTCAGTTTCCTTTCTTGAAGTGTGTGTTGCCCTTCACAGAAGCAATGCCACAAGCATCCTTTTCAAAATCAAGAATTTATTCGCCATATGATCACAGATACGGTATCATATCCCACAATGCACTGCACATATTAAAGAGGAAGTTATCCAACGTTTTGAGATCACATTGTTTGCGATTTAGATATGACTTGTTCATTGTTGGGCTTATAGATAGTCACCGTTTATTGAAAATAATCAAGATGGTGGTTATTTTTTGCTTGGCAACTACAGTGTAGGGAGGCACAAAGAAGTTCTTAAAGAGCCACATGCAGCTCCAGAGCTGCAGGTTGCAGACCCCTGGTCTGGTGGGATGAAAACGCGTCATCTTTTGGAGTCGGCTTAAACCAGAATCTTTTATCAGTTATTGAAAGATGATTTGTCATTTATCACATGGATTAGAGGTATCTTGCACATACTCCTGTGAGAATTTGTGTCCTAGAGCACAAATAATTTAAAAACAGAATAGAGTGAGAAATTTGTGAGTTTGAGTTCATATTCAAATTCAACATATTAACATATGGTATGAACAGAGACATCATTTACCTCGCACATTACAAGGACTGCTTCCCTTCCTTTGATGCTCGTAATTATCTCAGACAGGACAATGAACATCCCCCCACCCCTTATCCCCCTCCTTCAATCCTATTTGATTTGTCAGTTTTTATTGCAGTTTTTTTGGGGGTCCTCTCTACTTATAAATGTCAGTCTGTATTGGAAATGAGATTGATCTGATGAAGTGGGTCTGTCGCACAAAAGCTCATCACTAAATAAATCATATTGTTAGTCTTTAAAGTGCTACATTTCTGCTGCTGTACTCATATGTAGTTAATTGGTTGCCTACTTTAAATTTGCCCTGCAATTTCAACTGGAGAAAGTATTATATATTATTTCCCCTTAACATCGTTGGGTACTGTTGCTGGTGCAGAATGGAATTGCTGGAGTTGAAGGCACTATGCAAATGGGAGATCTTACAAGTTATCTTCCATTTTTTAATACAGCATTTATCCTTTAAGGAACAAAAATTCCTCACGCACCCCCGGACTTTAAAAGTGTGGAGTCTCCACAACTAATATATATAATTGTGTGAATTTTGAAAGAATAATTGTATGTGATGATGACGACAATTTAAAGTTTCCTCCTTCCAGGAATTAAAATTATGGGAGAAGATTAGTTTGATCCCATAAATAGCTCCTCGAAGTGTTAAAAATGAGAGCAATATAAATCCAATGCCTTACAAATATTAGATTGCCCACCAGACTCTACAAGTTGCTAAACTTTTTAAAGGAACACCATGACAGATATAGTACTTTCTTGTATATTTTTGGAGGTGCCATTGAATTCAATTTAAGCATATTTGGTGTCCATTTTATTAAGTGCAAAATTTATGTATTATTGTGAGGCTGGTACTGAAAATGTGCAAACAAAAAGTGGACTTTTGGAACAGTAAGTGTGAAGTGGATTTCCTGTGGGATGCCTACGGAGAGCTTAAAGTCAAGTCCCCAGTTCAGGTTATGCAAAAATCCAATTTTTTGTAGCTGTGCCCCGAAGAGAGGATGATTGCTAATTACCTGTTCTTGGAGACTGGGGAGCACAAGGCCCAAACTTTAAAAAGAAACAACTGAACTTCTTAGCTTGGGTTCTGATTCTGAATCTGAGACAGTTACGAAATTGTGACCACAGGGAAAACCCAGTTGTGGGTTCTGACAGGCTGACACTTTGCAGAACCCTTGTTAAAGTTGGGGAGGGTGTGGTCTTTGATAAGCTTTTTGGCATACATGTAAGTTTTTTTTATTTTTATTATGTTTCTCCATAATGCTTTCACTTTAAGAATAAATGTGCTTGCTTAGAAAGAGCTGTGTCGTAGCTTATGACTGTGGGCAGCATGGGAGAGAGTGAGATACAGGTCTGTGCCCAAGAAAGGTGATGGCTGGGAGCTAGGACCCTACAGGTGGGTGCCCTTTGAGGACCATGGAGGGGGAATAGAGGTGCAATTGCCTGAAACTGACAGACAGCATCCAGTATCTTGGCTCAAAAATCTAAATGTGTGAGATTATAATTATGTGCTGCAGGTATCCGTCCCGATTCTAAATACCTCATCAGTGAAATCTCTCTGCATATTCTCTGCCAGCAGCCCCAGCAAGCAATGTCTAAGTTGCAAAGGGCTCAAAATTAACACATGCTGGTCCTAGTCTCCCTTTGCTGGCTCTGTAGCAACTATTCACCTGGGAGACTGGATAGGTCAGCATTTGGTAACAGGTTACAAAAGCTTTCTATCATCTCTAACTCAGTGTTTTGAATCCATTTAATGGCTGAATTATATTGCCATCTCAGGATTCAGTGGTGGCCTTTCTGACTGGACTGAATGGTTTCAGAGCAGCTTCTAAAGAAGAAGCACTCACATCATGGCTGATGCTGGGTGGATCCTTGTTTGGTCTCTTAGTAGAGATGTGAAGAATTGAATGGGTTATGAAGATTGAGTAATCCTTTCACCTCTGTTGGGAAGCTTGTACTGTCACTGCCATTGCTATATCTGCTTTATGGATGCCTCCAAAGTTTCCGAACTGGACACCATTCTCCAAGCATGGAATTCACAAATCCCAGGAGTAATTCTGAGAGGTGTCAGGCACCTGCTACTCTCATTGATTTCAGTGGGAATGACATTTGTGCAACACTTCACAGGTTCAGGACCCCTTATTTCCAGAGCTGTGTAGCCACCCACAGTACTGGTACTCTCAAAGGATATTAATTTTAAGGTCCATTAGAAAGCCAGAAAATGAATGTTTAATTAAATGGAGAAAATTGTAACTACTAGGGAAAGAAATCTTGATTTACAGCTTCTAAGAGTTTGTTCCAGAAGAGAATCTCCACCCCCATCCCCACTGACTGTCTTGTTAGTATCCTGGGAGATGAGCCTACGTGTCAGGAAGCATTTTCCTGGGGAAATGAGGGTGGGTGAGGGAGGAACTAGCTAACTTTGGAGAGTGTTGATTGGAAGGAATTGGAGATGCTTGCGTCTGATTCTGCCATTAGCGAATCAATGCAATGTTTTTTTCCCTGCAGAGAGTTTTGGAAAATGATGAAAATGCTGATGAAGTGAATGAGGAAGAGGAATTAGAAGAAGATATACCAAAACGAAAGAACAGGCCCAGAGGACGGGTAAGTTGGGAATCTCTGGGAGAGGAAAGAAGGGAGGCAAAGCCTTTTGCTCACATTCTTGGTTTCTATTTCTGTATTACACACACACACGCACACACACAAACAACTAATAGATATTCTGAAGTGATATCCACGTGGTACATTCTGGAGCAACAGATTCAGTGATTATTTTATGTTTTCTCATGTTTTCAGTTTATTTTTGCCTATTACTAAGAAATAAGACGATGGGAGATGGAAAAAATGGAGCAAATTTATTATGGTGATGAATTTTTATTTTTATTCAGGAAACTCTAATAATGATGATTATTATCATGTTGTTATTACAATCACTGAACATGATTTTCAGAGGTGGTTGGCACTTGCATCTTTCATTGACCGCAGTGAGAACTGCAGGGACACACAACCTCTAAACATGCATTTTGGTGTGCTTAGCAGATATTTTGAGATAAAGAACAGATAAAAATAGAGTTAAAAAAATAAGAGCTGCTTGCAGCCACTGTCATAATAAGCTTTTGCATCAAACTCTCTGTTCCATTATTTCAACTCTCTGCTCTTGTTCACTTTGCTGCTAAGACCCTTGGAATTAAAGATAACAATTTTTTTAATACTTGGAAAAGTATATTTTTCACTCTCTTCATTGGTTGAACCATTTGGCTGAACCTTTGTTTAATTTCTTTTAAATTTAGCTTTAGACAGAACCCCAAACCTGGAATATTTTAACCATATACGTGTGTGATTCAAAAAATTATATGAACTGATAATCAAAAGCAAGGGTATACAACCTTAACTGTAGCTATCACTAATACTTCAGCTGCATGGGCCTTTCCCAATAAACTTCCTGTCACAGAATCTGGGGATGCCTGACTTTGGAAATGAAGGACTAAATGCATAGCAGGAAATATATTCAAGTCAAGAAAGGAAAAGTATATTCTCTGGTTTCCGTGCATCTCAACCAATACAAACAATACCCTGATGCTATTGTTGCATGCAGCGCTGTACCAGCTTCTCCAGGAAGTTATGTGAAAACAATATTCATTTTATAAAATAAAAATAAAAGAATCGGAGGTGTTCGGGAGCATTGAATTGTTCTTCTCATCCATCTTGAAGCACACACTTATATCTTGGTTTCTGTTCTGGGGCTGCTTACTAAGTGCAGCCACAGCACAACCTGCCACAATAGAATCTCTTGCCCTTGCCCCACTAGTGACTTCTGCTCCACTGGTGACTCTCACTTCCCAGAATGGTGAGCGTGCAGAGGGGAGAAAGCACTCCACATGCTGGGAACTTTTAATGGAGTGAAGTCAGCATGTTGAACAAAAGCAGAATTAATGCAGGTTGACCCTCTAATCTGGAACTCTCGTCCAGCAACATCTGTAATCCAGCATGATTTTAGTTAGTGGATGACCACTTATCATGGGTGTGGCCAAGCTTCCTAGCATCCCATACAGTTTGTTTCCAGTCACAAGTCCTGGGTCTCAGTGCTCTGTGCTGTTATTTAGCTGTAATTTGGCTCTAAATGTCTTCTAAGAGCCCAGTAAGCAGTGGAAGTGTTGGTAATGCTGTGAAGTGTCCAGTCAGAAGTGGGAACTAGTGCAAAGGCATCAACACTGAGAAGACTTGAAAGCTGAACTGCATTTTGCTGCCTACAAAGGAGGGATAGGGTACTGTTAAAGGCGGGCTGGCAGTAGGGAAACTAGTTTCTGCAAAGTTTGGCCCAGAAATCTCTTGGCATCTGGAGAACAAAGGAGGACTGAAGGCACTGACACAGGATTAATGCAGCAGAATTATTGCTCTGGACATTCCAAATTCTCTGTCTCCCTTTCATTTCCTATAGCATGATTTCATTTTTAATTCTGGACCTTACATCTGTCCCTCTGGCTACTCTCTCTGTTTGGCTCCATTAAGCTGCCTCAAATCTGTTCTGTTGAGCCTTCCAGGCTTCATACATCAAGTATCCTAGTCCCTGCTGCATGCCGGCAGGAGAATGAAGGCAGCTGTGGATGACTGAATCCAACAGATTGAAGCCCTGACAGCATGAACGTGGCATTCAGTTTTGTGCCCCTGGGGTGACTGCCTGTTTTTCTGGCCCCCTAAGGGTAGCTCAGAAATAATGGAAGTGCTAGTAAAGAGGCTGAAGGACAACGAGATGGATTCACAGAGAGAGAGGTTTTTAGAATCTTTGTTAGATGGAGAAAATGTGGAAGGAGGTTCGACACAAAGTTTGTTAAAAATACAAAATCAATGCAACTGCACTTGTACAGTAAATGTGCTGTTTAAGTACATACTGGGGGACATTTTCACAAATGCCTGAGGAATTTAGGAGCCATGTCCTACTGAAAGACACTGACTTGATCTGAAAATCTCTCCATGTGCGGTTTATGAAAAAGAGTATATGTGGTCATGTCATGAATGTTTTGCGCTTGTATTTCTGTAAAGGATGGTTAGAAGGGAAACAGCTGGCTATGATGCTAAGCAACGGATCTGAAATTACCGTTCACCTCTGGAAAGTGACTATATTACAATGGCACTTATTCTGCAGAACTGCTCTCTGAGTATATTCAGAGTCCGATTGCCAACTAGTGACAAAAATGAGTCTTTACTGCTCTTTTATTTCTATTAGCAATGCAACTAGTGTGGATAGGGGGCTGGATTCTAGTTTGTCCATCATTAGAATTGTTTAAGGTCAAGTCAGTTTCATCCGTGCAAACCCAGTGATGAAAAAGGGGTTGCACTGATGTCACTGATGCCTGATTTGGCTCATGCTGAGGGAAGGAAGGAGCCCAGACATACTACTCTCAGAACTACTTGAACTAGTTATCTCAAGGAAGTATTTACACAGCCCTTTGCAGAGCTGGTAGTCAGGAAACAATATATTTTATTTGTAAACTGAGCACCGAAATGATATTGAATCATTGAGCGGCAGTGAACATGGGTTGCGTAAAACAATTGCTACAGACTCACTTTTCAGGGCAGTCCCACCCTTTAATTTACTCTTACAAATCTTGCCTCTTACATACACCTCCGCTTCCATAAGGACCGTGTTTGTGGTTACTATGAGGAATTTGTGTCCTACTGCATTTCATTTGGTTTACAATTGACTCACTTGAGGAGATCACACACTGGTCAAAATGTAGTGCCCTGCTTTGAACTCTGTTTGCAGGATGCAAAACCAAACAGCATCTGCCCTGTCCAGCCAGTCACAAATCTCTCCCTCTCCTCCAGGATTGCTGTGAGGAAGAGTTTATTCCTACCCTATTCTAAGTGATTAAGAGTCTTTCTTGGGCTTGTTCTGGAGACTTGAGTAACCCAATGGGATGGGGTTCAGTTTAACCTGTGCATTTATATAGTACATCAGTATACAGCTGTCCCTTGTGCCTTGTCTTCTGGCCAGTGATGGAATGCAGCTCAGTTAACAAGAGTGGTGTTGAGCATACATTGAGGAGATGCAAAGGGTTAGCTCATAGAGCCCTTTAGTATTTGGGACACCAATACTGTCATCTACATCTTTACATAATCTTCAGTTCTACCAGCTAATGTTATTTCAGTGTCATATCCTCTCTCAGAAAAAACAAAGGGATTCTGGGTAATTAGATCTGGGAGGGCAAGAAGAAGCCAAGCACTTTTTATATGGAAAACTGAAACCCTTGGGATGTGTTGTTTTCAGCTTTTGCCCGAGAACTCAATGGGTCAATGTATTAGCAAAGTGCTGTGTCACCTTTTTTCTCAGGATCACTAGTTCAAATAGACATCAGGCCCAAAGGTATTACCATTTAAAGACTGTCCGTTGGCCTACATGAGATAATTTGCAGGGCTGGGTTTGTTTCCTAATGTCCACATCACACCCACCACCATAATAACTGGCTGTTTGTGGCCAATCAGAGCAGCAGGAAGTGGGCCAAGCCAGGACACTCCTTCCTGCCTCTGCCATTGGCTTTGAATGGCTATCTGCGGCCAATGGGAGCTGTGATGGCCTGATATCTGTGGAGGTGCAGATAAATATAGAGGTGGGGCCCAGCAAGCTGGATCCAGCTTGTGGGACAGTATTTACCCACCCCTTGATTAGCTCAAATCTGAACACCACCTTCTGTGACTGTGAGACAATCTCTTGACTGCATTGACAGTGGCAGTGAGGCAGGAATCATTATGGTACTGTGACTAATCAGGCAGGAATATCCATTCTAAGGGATCTCTGCCACATTCCAAAGCTCAATAAATACACTGTGTTTTAGAAAAAGAAGGGTCTCAGAAATCTGTGTTTAGTCCATAACGTATGCTGTCTGGGGCAAGGTGAAAGTTGTGATGGCACCAGAATGGCGTTAACATCTTTATTCTCATTGTAGGCACGAGGATCTGGAGGTGGCAGGAGAAGGAATGACGCTGCATCCCAGGATGACCATGACAAACCTTATGTTTGTGACAGTAAGTAGCACCCAGACCATCAACTTTGCTTCTAGATCAGATGTAATCAGGGCTTCATCTTCTTCCCAGCAAACAGCACTGCTGCCCTCTGATTTTCATGTCTGTCACTTGCTGCTGCTTCTGCTCCTGCTGTGTCTGGAGTTTTTGCATAAAGGAAAGAAAGTGAAATCCTCAGCAAGACTCCACTTCCCGTGGTGCTGCAATAACTCACCTCTCACGTCTTCTCTACCAGTCTTTCTCCTGCTTTGTGGCTTTTCTGCCTTACCTGCCACCTCATCCCCATAAGATTCACCATCTATTTCCTCCTCTGTTTCAGACATTTACAAACAAAAGCTTAACTCAGATATCTCCAACAAAGCCACTTCACCTTCGTGGGTCTCTCACTCATTTTTGTGGTGATTCCCTTGCTTTCAGTCCTTCCTTAAACCTCAGCGGGTTAAATCTTCAAGTCCTAACTCTCTCAGTCCTTACTCAGGCAGAGTTCTTAGGTGTATCAGTGGGAGCTGTGCCTCTGTAAGCAGCTATTGGAACCCAACTGCCTGGTTCTGCCACTTGGGGAGAAGAGTACACACCAAGGCAAGGTGTGATGGTAGCATGGGTTGGCGTGTCCATATGGACATTCATCTAGCTAGCTCAAATAACGACAGTAGTGTATATATTGTGGCAGAGACTTCAGCATGGGTTATCTGCCCTAGTGCTGCCTACTGGGCACAGCTGTGTACACAGCTCAGGTGGCTGGGTCCATGCTGCCATATGGTCCCTACAGCTGCTACCCTAGCTAGCGAGATTGAAGCTAGCAGGTCTAGGCCTACCCATACTACGGTCACAGATCAATTTGCTGTGTAGCTGTACCCTGATTAACTGTAAGAGCTTTCTGGGTAAGTGATGTGTTGCAGGGGGACTGCACATGAAGTCAGGCACTATTCAGAATGAGCCAGGGTGTCAGACTGTACAAGAGAGCCCCAGGATTTGGCACAGAACTCATTTTTCTACAGCTGCAATCTATCCATGGGCCTTTTTTCATTCTTCTTTTCAACTCTTTCTTACTTCAATAAATCCTATTCAGTGCATAGTATCAGAGAGGTAGCCGAGTTAGTCTGAGTCTTCAAAAACAAAAAGAAGTCTTGAGGCACCTTATAGACTAACAGATATTTTGGAGCATAAGCTTTTGTGGGCAAAGACCTGCTTCGTCAGATATATGAGTCGAGGTTCCAGGGGATAATTAGACCCTCTTCTGGAATCTCCACTTATTCATCTGACGAAGCAGGTCTTTGCCCACGAAAGCTTATGCTCCAAAATATCTGTTAGGCTATAAGGTGCCACAGGACTTATTGTTGTTTATTCAGTGAGTCACATTCTGGGCCAAAACCATCTGTCTGAGCAGCTCTCATGTCTATGTCGTGGGCAGACTGAGTGGGCAATAGGAAGCTGTACTGTCAAATACAACCTATTTGTTGAAAGAAGGTGCTAACCAGCCAAAGCTAATGGAGTGCTGTTGTTGCCAAGTCGGTCCCAAGATATTAGAGAGACAAAGTGGATGAGGTAATATCTTTATTGGAAAAGTTTGTCTAAGGAAAGATATTACCTCACCCACCATGTCTCTCTAAAAGCTAGTAGGAGAAGGCCCATCTTCATTTAGTGTCTCAAAAAGGTTTTGGTGGGGTCTGGGAGGAGTTGGTACACCCCAGTTCCTTTCTGCCCATCCCAGCGTCCCAACTCTTTCAGCCCCAAAAGACCGGTACTCACAGTAGCCATCTATGAATATGTAGTTTTTAGAAGTGAAGAAATCTGGAACACAGATGTTCAATGGAAGATTTAGTTCCTGCAGGCTGGCCATGCTCTTTCACAGTGAGATGGGGTGATGCTTGTACAGTGCTGTGATGGGCATTCCAAGGGTCTTACTTTGGCAATACAAATACTATGGGGGCTCAACAGATGGAGATTCTTAAGGGAGCAATTGGTTTGGAAGAGAGATGGGAAAGCCTTGCATATGAATGGGCATAATGGGCTCTAGGATGTATGCCACATGAGTATAACCTGATCACAGGAGTGGGGAGCTCATTAGGTGGGAGGATGAGAGGAATCTCTTCAGGGTTTCTACTTAAGGGTCTCTTTTTATGTTGGAGGGTTGCAATTTCCCATTCTAAGGATTGTCTAGAAGCGCAACACACGTTTTCTGTTTAAAATCCTGAACTGTTCAGTGAGGGTGGATGTGTGTGTGTGTGTTGGGTGGGGGGTTGTCTATATCTCCTTTCTTTGAAATGCCTCCACATGCAAGGACGCTTCTGTGGATTATGGGCATTTTAAATGTATCATGACTCTTTCTGTGACTGGTCACGTTGTGACCACTTCCCTAATGAGAGTATAAATGATCTAGCTCAGCTGCCAAATCACTCAGGCACCTTAGTGATTCACAGATAATTTGTGACCTATCAAAGATATCAAAGGAAGCAACAGAAATCTGAGCTGAAGTCAAGGTTATGGTGTGTGTTGTGCTGATGTTGTTTTTCCCAACTCTCATGCCTTTTTAGGTTTTACAGCATAACTTTACTTTTTGATTTTGAAAAACAAATTTTTCCCACTCCCTTTGGCTGAAAACTTTTTAAGAAACATACGAACAGAAAGAGGAACCAGAAGAAATTTGCTAGATAATCCAATGATCTTTCCTTGTCCAAGGTAGATGGCTAAGATAATGTTATTACAAGTTACATTACTCTGGGGGAACAGAAAGAGGGTTGCTCCAGCTACAGTGCTATCTTTCTTGTGTGTTGACCTTCCCCCAGCTTTTAATAATTTATAGCGAATAATTTATTTGACAAGTTTAACCCCCTTTCTGTTAATGAATTAGCAGCAATCAGTTTAAAATTTTTAATGTCTATTTCTTCTTCAAAATTATTTGCCAAATATTTTTTGACAGATGTATCTTCTTCAGCAGATTGTTTGGGAGAAGTTCCTTCCCAATATTCAATATACAAAATCACAGCTAGATGGGTTAGTTTCCGATGGGAACATCTAGGTTATATACATCACTATGCTTAGAATCACTTTGCCAGTGTGAATATTTGCCTTCATGAGTCCAGAATTTGCTTTTCCTGTGTATTCTGTAATTTTCACCCCAAATTTTCTGTTTCTGCAAATAGGCTGGAAGAAAATGTGTTTGCTCGAATGTGGAAAGTAAACAAATACAGAAGGAGCACAAACAGAAGGGAATTGACGTGTTATTTATTTATCTAAAGGATGTAGTCTCAGAAAAATCTTTGAGGAATTTGCCCAGTTCTACTTCCCCATTTATGAAACTTTGCTTAGTGGAAACAAACAATACCTGAAGTATTGGTCACATGCCACCATGATTTGGCTGTCTTTGAAAATCAAACATCTTCACTCTGGTAAATGTCATCCATAGCTTGGGTTGTGGGCTTCTGAACTAGGTGAGTTGATGTTCTTCTTTCTGTCTCATGTAGTCTACGTGTGCTGAGTCAGCTGACGGCATGCTTTTTAGCATGAGTTGATGGGCTTGTGAGCTCTGCTTGGGATTGCCTTCTAAAAATAGCACTATGGCCAGGGGCTACACAGGAGGTGGCTTGGGATAGTCCAAGGGATCTGGGAAGGTTTGTTCTAGGGTGTTTAGCTCAAGCTGCCACCTGTTCTGTGTCTACTGTGCTAGGTTGAGCACAGCTCACGTCAGTCTGTCCATACATACAAGCTTGTTTCCCACAGCAATGTGGAGATAACCTCATGTTTCTGCTGCTTTTGTTTTTCCCCCTCCTGCCCCACTGTAACTAATCTGCAAGTATATGTACTTGCATCTTCATCTAAATTCCACTGTGATTTTCATCTACTTTTTCTTCCCTTTTCTACTTCTGTGAAAAGAGTTGCATGCATGTAGCTTTGCTGAGCATTTCCTCTCTCTTTTCTGGTTCACTCTTTTTTGTCATCTCTTTGTAACACTTCCTCTGTCTGTCTGTCTGTCTCTGACATCTTACTTTATATAGCATTTTTAGTATGTAGACTCCTTGAAGTTGGGATCCCATATGGATCTGTTAGTCCACTCCCACCATGATGGCATAACCTATCACTCCTGGTGGACTGGTGACTAATCCAGCTTTGAGTAACCCTACTGATGGTCATTCTTGGCTAGAAGGTAGTTCAGTTGCCCCAATTGTCTTTTTAGTTATCAAGTTTCTCTGAATATTTAACCTGAATTTTCTCTGCTGTAGACATACACTCATCACTTTGTATTCCCTTCTTGATGCCTAACGAGGATAATTATTTCATGTTTTCTATATACTGTCCTTTTCAGAAGGTGAAAACACTTATCATGTATCTCCTACAGATCTCTTATCAAGCTTGTTCCTCTCCTCTGACCTTCACCAATCCCCCCCGCCAATTTGCCTTTTTTTCATAGTATGGTGGCCAAAATTAAACCTAGCTCACAGCTAGGGTGCCCACATCTCCCTGTCTCAAATACAGCACAGGGAGATGCGGGGAAGTGGCAGCTTCTCCCAGCTACACCAAGCCCCAGGGAGCCAGTGCTTCCCCCGCCAGCCCCAGGGAAGCAACAGCCACAGGGGCTCCCCACCCCCCTGCCCCAAGGGAGTGGCAGCCAGGTGTGATCCCAGCCCAGAGCCCTGGAACATGGGATTCTTGTATTCTCCACTCCACCTGCCAAACCAGCAGTAAATATATAGACTAGCCCTGAACCCAAGATGAACTCTTGCGAGAGCCAATGGCCAGTTTTTCAAAGCATTTTGGTGCTTAAACATGCAGGTAAAAGGATTTCTCCCCTAGTATCTGAGCACTTCACAACCTTTAATAGGTTCATTCTCACAATGCTCCTATGAGGTAGGGAAGTGCTGTTATCCTCATTTTATGGTGGAGGAACTGTGACACAGAGAGCAAGTACCAGGGTCAGTCAGCGGGGAGTTGATCTCAAAAGGAAACCCAGGACTCTCAAGTCCTTGGCTAGTGTCTCAATCACTGGGAAAGTCCAGTTAGGTGCAGCTTTTTGGTGTGCAAATGTGCCCCATGGTGAATGTTTTGAACTTGGCATTGAGCCATTAATATTTACTCTGAATTTGATTTTTGCTTTAAAAAAAACCTGCAGCCCCTCCATTCAATTCATCGTAGATTGACCTCGTCAACATTATTCTGATTTTCTTGTGTGTCATGTGGCATAGTATCACAGGCCTCATAAGTGTGAGGAAACACTGTGTCCTCCACCTTCCCTGTATACATGAAACATATCCTGGTAGACTGGGATTTTCAAGCAGCTTAAGGGTGATAAGGCACCCAACTATCACTAAGTTTCAATGGGAGCCAAACACCTAACTAAGGGTAGGTCTAATGGTACCAATCTAAGGGTAGGTCTACACAGCAAAGTTCTTTCAAAATAACAACTGTTATTTCAAAATAAGTATCCCAGCGTCAACACAATGCATTCACTATTTTGAAATAGCGGTTGTCTTATTTTGGAATTGGTAAACCTCATTCTTCGAGAAATAGCACCTATTTCAAAATAGACTCTGTTCCCTGTCTTAACAGCACCTGTTTCGAAATAAGCTATCGTACATCCAGTGGCTCTGTTTTGAAATAGGCTCTATGTATGTAGACGCTGTCGTGTGCAATAGCTGAGTGCTATTTCAAAATGCATTTTTGTGCATAGCAGTGTTATTTTGAAGTAAGCGAACTGTTCTGGAAGAGCTATTCTGGAATAGAATATTTCAAAATAAGGCTGCTGTGCAGACATACCGTAACACATTATGTAGCTAGGACATGACTTATTTTGTGCAAACTTGTGTCACTCTCTAGTTATCACCCTGTTTTGGTGTAGGTGCTTACAAAGTAATCAGTGCGTTAATTATTCTAACAACTTACACAAATTGAAATTAGATTTGCTCCTCTACGCTTGCCCGCCTTCTTTCCCCACATCTTTAAAATTGGCCTGGCCCTGTGATCTTCATTTGAGCAAACTTGATATTGATTCCAGTGAAAGGTTTTTTGGAGAAAAGCCTTCAAGATCAGGCATAATGTTTGCTTTTTGCTTGGTCTTTGATACCTCAACTGCCTTTTCTGTTCTCAAAAGCACTAATAATGACTTCAGTAGTACTTCTACTAGCCTTTTGAGCTCTTTATGGTAAATATCACTGTGTCCAGTTGATTTGAATATATTCTATTATAGTCTTGTGACATGCTCACTCATAAGTCTGCTTTGTGTCACCCTTCCCTTTGTAACTATCAGAAGTTGAAGTGCTAGATCACATGAAGACTGAAGAAAAGTACCTATTAGGCAATAAAGCCTAGAATAAAATAGCAGAGAAGTTAGAAGTTGATAGGGTTACCCAGTGTTGTTCTTAAGAATGGGGGAATAGGGTGATATTTGGATTCAGATTGTATTGGGGTTCAGAGGGCCTTTTGTTTGGGTGATATTTAGTTATTAAAGCCAAATATCACCTTTTTTTTTTCAGTCCATCCCTCACAAGACTCAAAGGTTTCCTTTCCCTACAGCAGGTCTTAAGCCTCTAATTACCTGTGGTTTCAGTGTAGGGTGACATCAGTCCCTGTGAAACTGTTTGGGAGCCAACGTTAAATGATTTTGATGGTCTCAGTCCAGTTTTAGCTAAGTGTCCATATAAAAACCTCTATCAAACCATCTCCATCACATCTGCTACACATAGTGCTTATTTATTCCATTTCTGGCCATCTCAGTAGAGAAGTCAAGAATTAAATAGCTATACAGTGACCGTGTTGCCCTATGACAAATATGGGACACCAGCCTCTGGGGATGCGGGGGCTGCTGTGCCATGTCAGGGCTCCTCAGTGAGGGGGGCAGCTGCCCCACAGTGAGGCACCTGGGATGGGGGCTCCACAGCCTTCTGATGAGGGGGAATGGAGGATGGGGCTCCACATCCTCCCAGCACGGGGGTACCAAGGAATTAAGAGGCTGCCCTGTGGCAGAGCTCATCAGCAGTGGGGGCTGCCTCTATGAGGTGCCAGGGAATGAGGCAGCTGCCCAGCAGAGGAGATCCTGGCAGTGGGGGCTGCCACCTCAAAACAGCAGGTGCCAGGGAACAAGAGACCAGCAAAATATTGGACAATTTGCCCATTTTCTTAAAAAAGCTGGGATGCCTCTGAGACAGCTTAAATAAGGGGCTGTCCTGGGAAAAATGGGGTGGATGGTCACCCTAAATAGATATGGAGCTTTAACACTTCTCCTAGATGTAGAGGTGGGCATCACATAGATGAGGGATGAGGCACATGAATGGAGTCGCAAGGGACTCTGTTGCTTTTCCTACATGTGCTGTGGCTTCTCTGGGAGTTAATGGAAGGCATGGATTTTCATGTTTGACAATCTCATAGCTTTCACCAGCAATGGTCAATTTAAAAAAAAATTAAAAATGACATTTAAATGTTTTGTTTCAGTCTTTAATGTGCACAGAGCCTGAAATTAGCACACTAATTAGGTGACAGGGTTCAGGTCAGCCAAAGCAGCACCGCTCATTATATGCTTGGAAAACTAGTAGGAAATGTATTACCATTTTACCATTGTGATCAACTAGATTTATATGACACCCTGGATCAGTTAGAAGCAAACCTACTGCTTTTCCACCGACAAAGATCAAAACTGGTCCTGTAGAACATTAGAGACCACTCCAAGTTCCAGATTCTGCTTATGATGGGTATAACTAGGGTAACTATATTCCAGAGCCAATGAAAAAGAGGATTAGATTTGTGTGTGTGTCTGTATAGAACAGGAGGTGGAGTTTACTTCACAAAATAGCTCTCTGACAGTGATTAACTGAGGCTTTAATATTGGACATTCTTTCCAGTTGAGCAGAAAGAACCACTATTTGAAAGCAGGCAAACCAGAAGACAGTACTAAGCCAGCTCCCCGCCTCTCTTCCCAGCCAGTCCTGTGGCTGGGGATGCTGAGGTGTCAGTAGTCAGTACTGGTGAATACCTGCACAAAAAAAGCACTGATTGCTATGCTCTGCTATCATGCACCTCCCACTTAAGTGAAGAATGTGCACTTTCCACAGGTCACTGTGTACTTTGCATTCCATTAAACAGTCTTAAATTATTTTTCTCTTTCCTCCTGGATGAACACATCCATCTAGCAATGGATAAGATTTTTTTTCCCATTTCCTAACACTAAAGGTATGTCTGTACTTACTGGGGGGGTTGGCGCACCACAATTGATCTTCCGGGGATCAATTTTGCTGCATGTGTGAAGCAAAATGGATCTCCCTGGGCTCAGCCATTGACCCTGGTACTCCACATTGCTGTATGGAGTAAGGCATGTTGGCATGAGCCCAAAGAGCCCCAGTCTATACCAGAGAAGATAGCTGGTCCTGCTAAGTCGATTCTAGCTACACTAATAGCGTGGCTAGAATTGTGTATCTGGGATCGACTTAGATCCCTAGTGTAGACCAGGCCCAAGACAAATCCTCCCTTTTTGACTTAGTGTTTTGAAGGATTTGGCCCAATATGCATTTTGGTCCCTCCTGCACTGAAGTATGTTCTGCATCCAGCCTGCTACAAGCCATAGAGTGTGTCATTGTGGGCAAAATGACTGTGCAAGCCAGGTAATGAAGCAGTGCAGCTGAAATGCTGACTAAGCATCATTCTCCACCAGATGCTCTTCTGTGACTTATCTTAAATTGCTTCTGATTTTTAAACAAGACATTAACATTTTACACAATTATTTTTGGGAAAGCAAGCCCGACTTAGAAATACCTTGATTATCTACAGAGAGAACTTCACAACACCAGATCCTTTTCCTAATTCTGTCACTGGAGAGTACTGTGACTTTTGACAAGTGACTTCACTTCTCTATGTCTCAGTTTTCCAATGTGTAAAATGAAAAGAATTCTACTTCTTGTTTTAAAAAGTGCTTTGGGGTCAGTGGCTCAAAAAGCTTCATTGCTAGCTATTTGCTGGCTGCACGGCCCTCATTCTAGACTGTTATACATGTGGTCCTTGCCAGGAGATATGTTGTAGCCATCACTGCACGCACACACACACACAAAATCTGTCACACATGTGAAACAGAAAAAAAAATCCATGTCTCAGTGGATAAAGGAAACTAGGAGAGGTGTGAATGCTGTGTTCTTACCACACCTTCTAAAGAGTATGGAGGAAGGCTGTTCTCAGTAGTGTTGGATGGCAAAACAAGGAGAAATGATCTCAAGTTACAGAGGGGGAGGTGTAGGTTGGATATTAGGAAAAACTATTTCATTAGGAGAGTGATGAAGCACTGGAATGTGTTACCTAGAGAGATGGTGGAATCTCCATCCTTAGAAGTTTTTAAGTCCCAGCTTGACAAAGTCCTGGCTGGGATGATTTAGTTGGGGTAGATCCTGCATTAGGCAGGGGGCTGATGCTCCTGAGGTCCCTTCTAGCCTTAGGATTCTATGATTCTATGATCATTGTGTGACTTTGGCAAGTCACTTAACCCTCTGTGATTCTGTTTCCTCATCTATGTAATAAGGATAATACCCCACACAAGAATGTTGGGAAGATTAATTCATTACAGTATGAAAATCCCTTGAGATGTGGAAAATATTATATAAATTATAAGTATCAGAGAGGTAGCTGTGTTAGTCTGTAGCTTTGAGAACAACAAGAAGTCTTGTGGCACCTTATAGACTAACCGAGATTTTGGGAAAAGACCCGCTTCATCAGATGCATGAGTGGGGGTGGTGCATTTAAAGAATGGGGTCCCAGTAAAAGGAAGGGCCAGAGCTGACAAGGTCTATTCAGTAAGGTGGAAGTGGCCCATTAACAGTAGTACATATCAAAAGAGGAAAAAACAAGTCAGATCAGACAGGGGCATATAAGCCATTGTCAGAGTCTAATGGGGAGATATTAACACCCAGGGCAGAGAAGCTGTTTTTGTCATCTGTGAGTCAATCTCAGTCTCTGTTTAATCCTTGGTTAATGGAGTCAAATTTGCAAAATGATAAATGATAATAAATGATAAAATAAATAAATGAAAATAAATGATAGTTTCTGTAAAACAGTAATTTTTAATTCCTCAGATTCTGAATTAGTTTTTCTTATACCATATTCCCAGGAAAGGTAGAGGTTGTTTTGCATGGAAAGAAACATAGGACCCCCTACTCACCTATAAAAGGTTAACTTGCACGGAGACTAGGAAATTCCAGGAGTTTCAACAGGTAGAGTAGACACCATATGAGTGTGAGGGATAGAAAGTTTGGTCATCAAGAAAGCATTTCTGGGGTTGACCTAAAAAACCCGAAGATCAGCTGAGATCCTTCAACCCCTCAAGGGGTCCATTGGGCCATGTTCAGTGGGCTCGTTTCCACTATGGTTTAAAGATTCACTTGCCCCATTCATGGCCAGGAATGCCTCCGCTTGCTTCTGTCTTTGGGAACCCCCGTGCCCATTATAAAGATTACCACCAAAAAGAGTGGCCAGCTGCAGAATTCAGAATAGTCTCAGGCTGTGCTTGCAAGTTACTGACAAAAACACTTAAGTTCAAATATTGTAGTGAAATCCGTGAATACTATTTGAAGCTCACTAGATGCATGTTGTCATTAAAAATTCCTTTTTGTTCATGTGTGTGAATGGGATAGTGCAATTTAAAAATCAAGTAACGTACTATGAACATTTCTCCATCTGTCTTTCCAAGGTATGTAATAAGTGTCATATAAATCAGAGAACTCTATCTTTGAAAATCGTACTTCCTTGCATTATAAGGCATATAACAATAAGTGCTTAGTATTTGTCTTGTTTATGTTAAATGTGAAGGGTTTTGCTGTGTGCCTGCCTTATAATTTTTGCATCACCAGTATGTCCCATGTTCTATGACATGAGAAGGAAGATATGAGTGGGAATTCTTTTCTTGAATCCAATCAAAGAGTATTTGGCTGATACTGAAAGATGTGAGATCCAAGTTGCATTTTTAAAGGACCTAAGAGACACTTCTTTAAGGACCTATACCTAAGAACAGTCTAGTTAATTAACTCCACCGCCACAGGAAATTCAAAGATAAATTTACACTTACAAGCAGCTCATTGAGTTTCATTTGGATAAATATATTTAAGGCATTCAAACAACATTGTCTGTCCCACTACATAACTGCTTCTTCATTGTAAGTGTTATTTTTGTACAGGTTCCTCCTGCTAAAACCAGCACTCTCTGGTCCAGCGACATCTCTGATCCGGCAGGACCAGGGATGCATTGCCATCTTTCTGTTTCCCCTTCATCCTTTTTCATAAGGGCTGTGGGAAGCCTGTGGTCTGTTGCTGTGAAAAAAAAAAATTAAATTTGGAGGAGACTCTGTATTTCTGTCCGGCTCTTAAGATGCACCAGTAGTCACAGGATCTGGGCAATGAAAGAAGAGGTACAGGGACTCAAAACTAAAGTAGGCTACATGTTGACCTTCCTAGAGGTTGGTTGTTTGTATTTAGATTTCCCCCATTTTAACTTCTGTTGCTGTGATTAGGTGTTTGTATGAATACAGGGAGAAAGTGATGCATTAACTCTGGCTATGTCTACACTTGTCCAGATGATTGACTCACTCAGGGTCGATATTCTGGGGTTTGATTTTGTGCATCTGATAGGGACACATGAAATTGACCTCTCAGGGGTCGCGGTCAAAACTCTCCCATCAACCTTCTTCATTAAGGACAGCCAAGCAAGTCAAACGCAGATACATCAATTCTAACTACGCAGTTGCCGTAGCTAGAAGTGTTTATCTGCAGTTGACATACTTTGCCTAGTCTCTGTGATGCAAAAATGCCTTGGGATGGCTTTGACTTGTCTTTATTTTTTTTTAAGCATTGTAGCAAAGTTTCCTGGCAATCAGGTTCCATACATTTTGGAGTCCATTGCACCAAGACAAAGGGATAGACTTACTTTTTAAAAATAAAAGCTTAGTTTTCCCCTCAGTCACATGACCCACTGTCATAAGCCTATCAGAGTTGGTGGGCTGTTCTGATATTCCAGTTGGATAGTGAACAAGTTCTGAAGCAGGGCTTCCACTCCTCCAAAATTGGATCCTGTGCACTATGTCTTGCTAAGATCTTTCAATGACACTTAATTTGAAGTTTCTAGAACTGGAAAGCACAACATCTATTTTTGATTCTCGTGTCCTGGAAACAGCTTGTCTTACTCCCCACAGATTTAATCAAAATGTTTTCTGATGGCCACAGAGGACTCCTGCAAAATTTGAAATGGAAAGGATATTTTTTTCCATTTCAGCGACAAGGGGTTAAATTTAAGTTGCCAGTGGAAAGTGAGCCTCTGCCATAACATAATCTTTAACAATACCAGCAAGGAATATACACAATACTCTTTCATTTATGGACCAAGAAAATGTAGTAGAGTAGTGTGGCTGGGGACTATTAACCAGGATAAGATTGGACTTGGTGACCCAGAGGTGAGAGAGACCATATCACTTTATCAGTCCCATTGACCCAGTCAGGCTTCTGGGAATTTCAGTTTTAACATTTTATCTTTTTTTCACACCCTTAGCTCTGATGTGTTCATTTCATTTAGTGCCTGATAATCCTTTCAGTTCCTTGGGCACAATTACCATGGAAGTTAATGAGACTAGCACCTCTCTTAATGGGACTCTGATCCAAGTTAATGGCCTCTCCGTAGGTAAAATTATTCAGCATTTTGCTGCCTCTGTTAAAGACTAAGAATTCGGCTCTTTTTGGTAATAGGCCCTTGCACCTGGCCTCCTTGTTTCAGTAAAGTGGGCAAGGGCTGGATGTGTTATACAGACTGAGGTCCCCTCTCTTTTTGGGAGGTGGTTCCTCCTGAGGCATGTTTTCTGGCTAGTGTGGAGGAAGCTTGTACTGCTGCTGTCTAGGATAGGTCTTTCCTGCCCACATCAGTGAATTTCTTTTACTTTTTAATTTGTTAAATATATTTCTTTTGTTTACACAGTTCACAACCTAAACATTATGCACGTATTATATTCCCAAACTGACTGAAGAAAAGTAGGACAAGAATGGCTATCATTATAAATCAGTTATTCATATCATGCCGTAGAGAAGCATGCTTTACAAACACAAATGTCAAGGCATGTTTCCTCAGAGGGTTTACAAATTAGGTAGAACAAGTTGAGATTAAAATGTTACCTCACCAATGTAGTCTACAGTTTCACAGAATCTCTTCTTGAATGTGCATCATCCATCTGCTGTTTGCGAGAGATAGCAGAAAAGATTCATAGTGAAACCTCAGTGTAAATGAACAAGCGCCTCTTGAGGTGTTTTGCTGAACATTAGACATTGTTGGCCTCCTGCGTGTGGGGAAAGAGAATGGGACAGGGTCTATCAGGTCTTGCCTTCTGGGGTTTGATTTCGCATCTTCTGGAGGCATCAGACCCTGACACTCACTGCTCAATGAAAATCCACTTAGATTAGGTTAGCAAACTAATCTACAAGAGCCTAAAAGGAGCAGAGGGCTACACTGGCCAGAGTTTGAGTTTGTTATTTTTAGTGTGCCGTGTGTAGCGCAATGCCAAACTTGCAGCCACAGTAGGTGGACTGTGCAGGGAGTGCCTGCAGTACCATGCTTAGCCCTGCTTTGCACCACCTGCCTCAGTGAAATAAAGTAGTCTAGAACTTGCGCTGTGTGTTCCAGTCGCTCAAATCACATGGTGAAGAGGCATTTTCAGAAAGAGGCAATCAGAACACCTATGACAAAGCATTGATGCTAAGAACAGGATGAAAAGCCACAAATTTCTGGGTCCAGTTCCCAGTGCAGACACAAACTGCCTCTCTGGCCTTAGGTTTATTAGTTAGGGCGCAGTCCTGCAAACACTGCTGTGCAAGTCTTGGAGGGGTAGGTGCATTAGTCTGCAGCTTTACAAAAAACAAGCCGTCCCATAGCACCTTAAAGACTAAACACGTTATTTATTAGGCAAGAAGCTTTCAAGGATAAGACCCACTTTGTCTGATAAAATTGCTAGTTTTTAAGGTGCTACAGGACTGCTTGTTTACTGTGCAAAGATTTTTCTAGCATGGGTAACCCTGGGGTGAGTGGACTATTCAGAGTAGTAAGTACTGCATCTGCATCTTGCAGATCTGTCCCTTAACTTGTGGGCCTCATTATCCTATCTGTAAAGCTGTAATACTGATACTTTAGTTCACAAAATTGCTTTGGAAGAGAATTAGTTGAAATTTTATAAAGTGCTTGGAAGATTAAATGTGCTGAGGATCAGGTTGTTGTTTTTATCAGCAATAGCCTGAATAAAAATTAAATCCTATTAAGAAGTTTAACATATACTTATCATAGTAACAGAGAGGAAGCCGTGCTAGTCTATACACTATCAAAACAAAAAGCAGTCAAGTAGCACTTTAAGGACTAGCAAAATAGTTTATTAAAGCTCACCTAATAAACTATTTTGCTAGTCTTTAAAGTGCTGCTTGACTGCTTTTTGTTTTGATATACTTATCATGAGCTTGACCCATTGTAGAGTCATAGGAGCATAGGTACTTTCATGTGTCAGTGGTTTGAATCTGTTATCAAGGCCTGTTGACTCAATGACCAGATAAGTGCAAGCAAAGTTTGATGGAGGATTTGCCATCACACAACAGATACTATTTATTGTAATGCTCAGTGTAAGGCTTAACTGGATAGAGGACAGAAGCATCAATGCTTTGGGTTCAAAGACCATTCAGTAGGAGGTGATTCCTAAAATTTGTGCCTCAATTTAAATCTGGAAAGCAGTTAAATATTTTTTTCTCTTGTCTTGCTGTTAGTAATACTGGTTCCTTCTCCAGCAATCATAAAACAATGCTTTGGTCTCACTCCAATTCCTATTGGTAAAGGGCCCATTATATCACAAAACACGAACACCACAATGGATATTTAATTTAGTCTGACAGACCACCTCACTGGCAATCTCAGTACACAGGCCCAGGACTAAATGGGCCTTGGAGATCAAACAATGCTCTCAACCTTAGAGATGCTCCATTCCGGACAGGACTAGGGACCAATGCCAGTGTAGTATGAGGGAAACCTGAGTGTGCTGTATGTATTTTTGAGGTACATAGAGGGCACTAGGTTGCAGAGATATCAGTCTGTCATGTTTCATCAGCATTATATTTGCAGAGTTTCAATTAACAACAAGAAGTATGTACACTGACAGTAGGGGTGGATGATAGATTAAAGGCTGTTGTCGCTACTGCTGAAGGTACTGATATTCCATTCTCTTCTCCCTTCTCTTATGTTTCTTTCCTCCCCAGTCTGTGGCAAACGTTATAAGAACAGACCTGGATTGAGTTACCATTATGCTCACACTCACCTAGCCAGTGAAGAGGGGGATGAAGCCCAGGAGCAAGTGACACGCTCCCCGCCCGTCCACAGAAATGAGAACCACAAACGTGAGTAGGAGTTGCTTTTTAACTCTGTGCAGTCTTTTTTTCAGGGAAGGTCTCTCAACCTGTGCATTTTAGCATTTGCTTTGTTTGTTGTGTTTCTTTGTGAATGAGTGGAACCTGGCAGTTTAGTGGAGTAATGAACTTCAGCTGAGCTCAGCCAGTCAAGAATTCAGTTCACGCACATCATTAACTGTGGACATTACTCTGCTATCATTGCCCCTGTGGTGAGAAGATGGCAAGGAGAGAGAGGAGGAATAAGGGGTGTCTAACCTGCCCATCAGCAAAGAGTAGTTAGTGTGGAGGTTAAAAAAAATTGCACATTTCATTTCAGTGCATCCTCTTCACTGTTTTCCTTGAGAAAAGATCTTTAGTCTCTTCTCAGTTTTATGGAATACAATGCTCAGCCAGTGCCCCATGATTCCCCACCCTCAAACATCACTAGGGTTAGCAACCCCCAGCACTGGTGCCAAGAGTGGCATGTGAGCTGATTGTCATTGGCACGTGAGGTGGGAGCTCAGGTTTGCCCCTCCTCCCCCATGCAGCTGGGAGCTTGCTCAAAGCCATGCTGCCTGTGGATTAACAAAAGACCAGCTAATTCTACCAACCACCACCTAAACGGTAAAGCTCTGCATCTTCATTTATTTATTCATTTTTGAAGCTGTTGTAAATAGGACTATTAGTGACTTTAAAAAGTATCACCAGCACGCGGACCGTACATAGAGGTCAAAAGGTCAAATTTCAGCACTGCGCCTCAGAAAGGTTGCTGACCCTTGGTCGAGAAAATTATCTGCACAAATTTGATGTCACAAGAAAGGACAGAAAGATGGTGCTTTGGTAACCCTAGCAATAAAGTAAGGGAAAGATAGTATGTTTTGCTGGCACAGTAAAACCCATTTTACCTTTTTAAAGACATAGGCCTGGGAATCAGGAGATCCATGTTTTATTAGTGTCATTGTATCTATTAGCCGCCCTCATTTCAGTTTGCCTTGGTGCAAAGTAATGTATCATATGATTAAATTAATTGATTTTTGTAAAATACTTTCAGGTCCTTAGATGGAAAATTTTACTTCAGCATCATTATTATTGTTATTTATTAAAACAATGAAATACTTATCAGAATAAAATACAGGGCAAATATTCACACTTCTGTCAGGAAGAAAAGGAAGAAACTTGGATTTAGAAAGCCACTTCCCCGTTAAGCAGGATGGTGCACAGTTGTCTCATATGGTTGGGAGGAGGGGTTCCCTTTTTTCCAAAGCATCTCTTACTGGCCATTGGGGGTTGGGCTGAACCAGTTGGACAGCCCTTAGATTTCTATCCCTTTCCCACTCCCCCTTGTAGTTTTAACATGGTTAGTAAGAGGTTTTGACTTGTCCAGAAGCAGTTTTGACTTGCTGAGTTGTTGATAAAGTTGAACTGCCCATTACTCTATGGAGTTGCTGTTCTGGCAGGCTTTTGAATATCACCATCTGGCTGTTAATCCCACAGTGAGCTGTAGGAGAGGGTTTTATGTTTATTTTGTATGCTGTCTCTAGATTCACTTTTGGAGTCTGAAATAGCGCCTTGTACATTTATCTACCTGCTGGGGGTTCTGGGGCTTAATGAATTTGTGTTTCTCTTAACCCCATACGGAGAAGCAAACAGGAAAGCTCGCTGTCCTTCACCATTCAGCTTGGCACAGGGGACAGGTACAGCCCAGTTCTTGCAGTTCTGAGGTTCAGGGAGTGGTAACAAACTCCACCAAAGGAGCTGGGGAGGGTGGGATGATACACCCCTTTCATTCAGTCCCTGCCAGCAAACCTGAGCCATTGTGGAGGAGAGCACACTCTGTTCTCTGAAAAACACTGCAGCCAGAGCTGTTCAGATTTATGTGTCCTCTGAGCTCCTTCAGGCATTTGTGGGCCAGGCAGGTGTGGTGCTTCCGGGAGAGGCAGCTGGTGTGCAGCCCCCAACACAGAGAGAAGCTTAATACTGCTGGCACTCCCTTTGCGTTTGTTAATCACTGTGAGGTCCAGATCCTTGAATGGAACATTCTCTATGCTCGAGAATCAGTGGCCACTGAGGGTGGGAACAGAAACCATGTGGAAGTGCCAGGAGATTTTTGCAGGAGGGAGTCAGAGTAGACTGGGAGGCAGCTCTCTGGCCTGGCTGTTTATTCCCTTTTCCTGTTTGTTGGTTTACGGCCTTGAGCTCAGCTCTTACATATTCCCTCTTTCACTTGGCAATATTTAATTTATGCTGCCATCCATCTTCCAAGTGAATGCTAATTGTCCACGTTGCTAATATACAGTCATTAAACGGTTCCTTTGTACGTGGGGATGGTGGGCAGCCAGAGTAGCAGATCCTTCCTTTCCCTTAAGTACTGCTGGGCATGTGTTATGAATTAGATTTGACAGGTCTGCTGTGTCACAGGGTCTGGGCTTCAAAAATCCTCTCTGTGTGGGCTTGTGGGGGGAGGAGGGGATGTTAATCCAAACAGCTAATCTGCAACCTACAGAAGAGAAGGGCCAGAAGTACAGTAAACAGCAGGCACTGATTATTTCCTTAGCAGTGTGGCAGAGAAATACAAGCAGCCCAGTTTAGAAAGGCAAAGCGACTCCAAGGCAGCCATTTGGAATTTGCAGTGGTGGGGGAGGTGGGGATCTGTGGCACTGTGGTTCATGCGATCTGCTCCAGTATGAAAGCCTTGCCACTTTATTCTCTCTCTCACTCCCATGCCTCCTGTACAGTCACTGGTTTTAGCAGTACCTGGAGTAACAATTGCCCTGCTGGTGCAGAAGGAACCTCTCTGGAGCCAAGTTTCTCCCGGAGTCAGTTATTGATCCTCTGACCAGTGCCAGATCAACAGTTGATAGTCTCTTCTCTCTCTGTCACCCTCCTCTGCCCTCACTCCCTCAGCCACCCACAAGCCATCTTAGATGGCTACATATATTTTCTGGGGACTGAAAAAAATGTACATAGGAGCAGCCTGATTTAAAAACTGACTGGCTTCCAATTTCCTCTCAACCACTCACTTTTCTCATCACAGTTGCGTGACCACGCAGCATGAGCTGGTTTACTGATATGCCTCAGTTGACTCCCTTGATATGGAAGATGGGGCTTATGGCCCTTCCTCAAGCCCCAAACTTGCCTTAGTCCCAGGCAGACTTGTCTTCTGGTGCTGCAAATGCTTGTCAATCAGGTTTGAAATCATGAGAAAGGAGTATAGCAAATGGTCTGAAAACCAAACACACCTACTCCCCCACAATAGGACAAAATGGTTCCACATCACATCAAAACTCGTCTTCTGCTGTTTTCAGCCTTCTCTATTTGGCATTGGCAGGATATGAGCTACAAGTTAGCTGAGTTCCCCAAATCTGCCACTGAGCACAGGTTGCAATATATATACATCTCATTTGGAAGTTATAGTATGACTTGGGATAGCTGGCACCTGCAGATTTTGCAAGTGGAATTTTTATTATGTTGATGTGTTCATTTAAATGTATGTGTGAATGTATGAGGTATTCTAAAACTCATTTCATTGCTAAAGGAACAGGTAGGTGTGTGCCTGTCAGTAAGGTGCAAACCTCCTTTTAAATAGGAGTGAGTCATCTAAGTGGCACTTTGCTTCCCAGAGCTTAAGCACTGGGGTAACTTCTAGTGTTCAGGAAAATCGGGGTCTCATAGCAGTGTCTAAAGTCAGTCATAGTTGTGAACTGATGCTAGTCAGACTTCATGCCCCTCATACCCCTCTTCCAACACCAGGCAGGACTTGCCACACCTTTTGCTAGTGCTGTTGCATGCCAGCCCACTCACACAGCTCTGCTAACATGAAGATTTGATCTGTAAAACCACCTGCTGTACCAGTCCGAGGCCTCTGCCAGTTTTGCCCATTTCTATGGCAGATCTTGCGAGGAGGACAAATCTCTAGGTGAGAGATCAGTCAACAGCATTTGTGTAGTCTATGGATAATTAGACATCCAGTCTTCAGAGATAAAAAATTAATGCACTCCCTGTACTGCGCTTCCAAGCTGTCCTCCAGCTCCCCCACACAGACTTTTCTGAAACATTTTTATTTCCATCCAGGCAGGGGGCTGGAGATGAATAAATGACAAGAGCCAGCCCCTCGGTTGGAGATGAACTGTTTGTTCCTCTCCATAAGCAGCATCAATTTGAAAAGCTCCATCAGGCCTCCCTTTCTCTGCCTGAGCGCTGTTTCTCACTGGGGAGGTGATACGAGCTACATTTGAATGCAGGAATGCTCCAATACCCACCTTCCTACAGGAAATCCTACAGCAGGTGCCTTTTCAGTGAACAGCTGCATATATTCTGATTAGATATCTCATTAGTTTACTCCATTTCTTCTTCTTTTCCTTCGTTGCTTTTCATAAAGGAATGAATGTAAATGTCACTTTAAAATGACAGTTGAGGGTGCTGTCATAATTATAGCAGAAGTAGCTGCTCTCATTAAGGTTGCATAACAGTTTCCATTTGTACCCTCTGTTTTTAGTTATCATACGTTTACATTTACTTTGTGGGCTGACATTTTCCATGCATGAATGCTGTAGAAGAAAACCTGTTCCACCATTCTGCATGTGGGAATGGCTAAAATATGTTTTTTACATTGTGCAAAATCTTCTTCAGCCTTTAAATGGCAAGGTGAAGAAATTTTGGCAGGAAGATAGCCTTTACTGTATTGAGAAAAAGCACTTTAAAATGTTTTGGAGGAAACTGATCCTGACTGGATTGAGTAATTAGACTTTCAAGATCATATGTTGCCCCACAACATCTTCCCTCAAAAAAGCAAGCCTGGGTCAGGTTTGGGTCATCTGTGTAGTGTCTGTGGCCCCTTCTCTTCTTGAGAGATGGTGGTTAGCAGTGGTGGTGAGTATCTATAAGCAGTGTTTGAGTCTGCAGCTTCTCTGGTGGCTTATCTCTCCAATATTGGATTTGCACGGCCAATTGAAATAACCGCATGTCAGTCTATTTCCGAATTCTTGAGCCTTAGTGTTTTTCCTTCTAAGACAAAGTTCTTCTGCATGGCTTGCACATATGCTATCACAGGATGATGTACCCTGTTGTAGAAATCGTTGCCAGGTATTTCGATCTGATGATGTAGATTCCCAGGATTTCAGACTGATGTTGAATTTTTTCATCATGTTTTTGCATGTATTCTTGAATCTTAGCTTTGGTCTTCCTCTTCTTCTCAACTGAGATGACAGTCCACTGAAGGGGATTTCTTTGGGAAGACATTAGCCACCCATTCTTCCCACATGACCAAGCCATTGTAGTCTTCTGTGGTTGAGGATCACAATGAGACTGGGTATGCCTGATCTTTACAGGACATCTGCATCTGAAACTTGAACTTGTCAGTTGATATTCATAATTCTGTGGAAGCAGCGAAGATGGAAGCTGTACATTTTTTTCTCCTGGTTCTAGTAGATGGTCCATGCCTCAGAATTATATTGCAGGATACACAATACACATCCCTGATAGATTAGTATCTTTGTTTTCACTGTCAGTTTAGGATTGTTCCATGCTCATTTTGTAAGTCTTCCAAAAATTGTAGCTGCCTTGCCGATTCTGATGTTCAGTTCTTAGTCCAGGGATAGGTTTGCAGTGAGAGTATAAATTAATATATTTTATTATAATTTTTATCTCTCACCTCTTTACGCTTTTTTCCAAAGTAGAATATAAACATAAGACAGCTCTCAGTGCTTGACTGATCTTGAAATTAGGTTACATGAGTTCTAACATGCCTCATGTTGAGCCTTTTCTGTCCTCAAAGTGGCCTATCTATAGGAGGGACCATTGTGTGTCCATAAAGTACTAGCCCATTATGGATGATCACAGATCTGCATTGCCACAGTATGAGCTTCAGGATGGATTGTGCTTCAGATTGTTACCTCATGTGATGGGAGTGCTGTAATGCCAACCCCCAAAGTACAAAACTCATAAATCTGATCCCACCCACTCCTGAGATTAGCCCAGAAATCCAGAGATTTTAGGATCATGGTTTTGGGTCTTCTCATTTTTAAACTTTCCCTGTCCATCCCCTGTGTGCAGTGGACAGTTGCCATATTGCCAGGTCTTACAGGTTTACAGCGTCTCCCTTGACTTTGGCCTCCTGCTGCAGGAGCTCTCATTAAAAGATTCAGATGAGATCAGATTGCTTAAATTTGTATAACACGCTGCCTGAGTGCACAGCGAGCAAACACCTTCTACCCAAATGTGTCCTCCCAGCCCCATACTCACCCACCCACAGCCCATTAATGAACTATGCTCCCCCGCCTCATATCTATTCCTGTGAAAATGGCATCAGATGCTGCCTGTCCTATCCAAAAACTCTTGGCTCATAAGGGGAGAATGGGAGAGGCCTGCAGGTGCTCTGATTTGGCTGCATCCCTACCCCAGACAGACAGAGCTCATGAGCAGGGCTGAAACTTCTTGTATCATCATGAGACTGATTCCTTTAGGGGCCAAAATGCTTTCATGGGAGTTGCCAGTTCTGGGTGTGTGCGTATTGTACCATCTCCTTGGATGGTGCAGCCTGCTTCTCAGGCTGGCATGCTAAAGAATCTGACCATTTCCACTTGTTTTGTTTGGCTTGTATTTTTCCTCCCATGAGCTTTAATGAAAAAGTTGTAAGAATAATTTATAGGAGAGAGCAATACATAAGTGTGTGTGCATATGTGTGTGAGAGAGAGATCGACGGAAGTTGGGGGATGTGAGTTAAAATTTATTGGCGCTCCACTTGGCCTGTCCTTCACCACGTCCACAGATTATGCCATCTATCTTGTGTTCTTCTAGTCCAGAGCTCTGCCCTACACTAGACTGGCAGGTCTGTGCAATGATCCATTCCCTTTGCAACCCAACCCCCGTGGATTTCTGCATTTCTCATTAAAAACTGGGACTAAGCCAGGTAGAAGTGGATGCCTCTCCAGCTGGGAATCCATCTCTTGTCCTGTGGCTTTTCCTGAGGTACATCTTCTAAGAGCTGCCCCCCCCACCCCCCGAACCCTCAGTAGTGTATTTTTTATTTTAATGTCTTGTTTCTTGAATCTGTCTACTCTGCAGATGCATTTTGAACAGCAAAATAAGGGGACATGCTACAATTCCTTACACTTGAGAGATGAAGTAATAACAGGTGGCAAGACCAGAGGCAGCCAGAGCTAGGATTCTGGTTGCTATGGAAACATGTCAGACCTGCAGAGGGATGAGATCTGTCAGCAGTAGGGGGGCAAAGAGAGCAAGAGAAGCACTGTGGCACTTACCCTATAGGTTCAGATTCTGCATCATCAAGTTCTCCAAGGGAAAACTTGAAATACACAGGATGGTTATTGGGCTGCCTTTGAACTGAACCAGCAGCCAACTGTTGGGCATAGATGTGACCAGTGGGGAACAGGTACAGGAGGAGGAATCTGGGCCAAAGCCTGAGATGAAGAAGCTTGCAGCGTTCTCTAAGAAAACCCAGTTTTTTTCTTCACTGCAAAATATGGGCTTGTTTCAGGATATGCTCCCCTAGGTGTCTGCTATGCTCTGGAATTTTTGGCTTCAAATGGCAGTCAAAGGTCTGATTCAAAGCCCTTTGAATTCAGTAGAAAGCCTCCTAGAGATTTTTTGAGCTTTGGACCAAGCCGTAAGTGAACAGGGCAGTAGTGGGAACCATCAAGCTGTGGAGATTAATATTATCCCTGTTTATTACAGCATTATGAGAAGGCCCGCTGAAAATGGGCCCCCACTGTGCCAGGTGCTGTACAGACACCGAGCGGTAGATGGTCCCTGCCTTGGAGAGCTGACAGTGTAAAGATAAAACAGACACAGGGGCTATGTCTACACTAGAGGGTTTTGTAGACAAAACCCGCAGTGTGTCCACACTAAAAATGTGTTCTGTCGACTTATTGTTGACAGAACTCAGCACTTCTGCCTCTCTCCCAAGAGGTAGAACGTCTTTCTCAACAGAATCCATCAACAAAAAAGCTATGTGGACGTGCTGGGGGGGCATCTGTCAACAGACAGGACTTCAGAGTCACTGGACAGCCCTGTCTGCTGTGCTTCTGTTTAGCCATTCTGTTGAGAGAGCAGCCGGGCAGTCTGGCTGCTCTCTATCAACAGAGCAGATTGACAGAACGACCCACTTTTGTGTGTGACTGACAGCAACTTCTGTCAACAGATTACTCTAGTGTAGATGCAGCCAGGGAGAGAGAAGGGGTAGAACACACAGGCAAATCTGAGATGACAGCAAATGGAGTGTTCTGGTTAGTTGTTTATGTGGGCATGTTAACTTAGAAGAGGATAAGCTGAATGGCAAGAAAAAAGGTTGAGCAGAGGACAGTGCAAGAGATAGAGGGGTAAGAAAATACCTTCAGGGATGTAATTGTGATCAATTTGTTGTATTCATTCAAATTAACGAACACCAAAAACCCCAGCTTAAAACATATAGCTTTGTCCTGATTCTCCGCTATTGTGCAACTTGTCTTTACCTACCTCATAGAACTGGAAGGGACCTTGAGAGGTCATTGAGTCCAGTCCCCTGCACTCACAGCAGGACCTATATTATCATCATTCCTGATAGATTTTTTTTTCTAACTTCGCCCAATGACCCTAAATGGCCCCCTCAAAGGTTGAGCTCACAACCCTGGGTTTGTAAGGCCAACCTTCAAACCACTGAGCTACCCCTCCCACCCCTCATGTGAAGTGGGTGCAAAATGTTACCAAATGAGAATTCAACAAGGCATTTCTCTGTATACGGATATGTACCTACTTGACTAAATCATACAAGACAATTGAGAAAACGTTTATGGACGTCTGCATAAGGGTTTGCACCAGCTTAACTAAATCAGTTGAAAAAGACACTTTCTGACATGATTGAGGAAAAGAAAAGACATAGGTTCCTCTGAACACACGTGGTTTAAAACCAAAAGAAAAGTATCTCAGAAATCCCTCAAGTTCCATAGGGCTGCAGTTCAAAACATTTTTTACACTATACAATGATAGTATTTAATACACAATCTGTGCTCAGGTTTCACTGATATAAAGGACTATAACATAGTGCAAGGCAATGGAGAATTAGAACTCTTCCTTGCAGTATTGCCAACCCGAGGCATTTAAAAATCAGGACTCCGCTCCCCCACCCCCCTGCAAAATTGAGATTGACATAAAATCAATATGGAGTTCTTTTTATTTATCATTTGGTGTTTGAGCTTCTAGGGTTCACATACTCAAATACAGTTGACACATTTCTGATTTTGAAATGTTTGGATGCATAACAGGGACAAAAATTCTCTGCAACCATGACATCTAGAATCTGTTTATTAAATGAAAGCTCTGAGATTCATATGACTACAAAAAGCACAGAAGTTTAGCCAAAGCAGGATCTCTAAATCCTGTAGTCTTGCTTTCTGTTTGTCACGGGCCACCAGCATCACCCAGCCACACACACACTAAATCTAACAAGTAGTCTCAAAGGGGTAACTGTGTTAGTCTGTAGCATCACAAAAATAAAAACCAAGCAGTTTTATAACACCTTAAAGACTAACTAATGAATATAATTGTTAGTCTTTGAGGTGCTACAGGACTGCTTGGTGTTCTGTTTTTTTGTTTTTGTTTTGTAAACTCAACAAAGGACATGGGGCTAAAGTAATGAAGTCCACAGGAGGCTAGACTATTATGTTCTGCAAGGAGAGAAAAGGAGGGACTGAGTTGCCTCAATGCTAGAGTCCTCAGTAATGACAGGGGAAATGATTAAATGAGGTATACCCAGACAGTCCTGGCAAGTGACCTGAACCCAGGCACTTCAGAGAAAGGGGGAACTCTCCAAGGTCATTGCCAGTCTGATGTGCAGGAAATTCCCTCTCGATCCCAAGTTTTCAGTTAGATTCTGAACACGCGAGCAAGCACCAGGTAGCCAAGTACTTGAGAGAGAGAGAGAGAGAGAGAGAGAGAGAGAGAGAGAGAGAATACTTAGTGCTACCTCATACCTCTGGCTCACCCCACTCAGTGGCCCATCTCCATCCAGGCCCATCCAGGATGTTTCAGAGAAATGAAATAATAACAAAAAAAACCCTCCCAGAATATATTGGGGGCAGGGTGGAAATCCTCTCCTGTCCCCCTGTCAGTGGGCAGGTGGAATCCTGAAACATGAACTTAAGGGAAATATGACATAGACTGGAAGTAAGTCTATGACATAGACTGGAAGTAAGTCTATGACATAGACTGGAAGTAAGCCTCCTGGCTGCTGAGTCCTGCCTCCTACCATCACAAGCAACCGCCTCCTTCAGCTGCACTCATATATTTGTACAGTTGTCCCTTAAAACTTAGTAGTTTGCCCCCTCAGAAAAATATCCCTATTTAGTCAAGCCCATCATTTTTAAAAATGTGTTTTGAACTTCAGCCCTATGGAACTTGAGGGGTTTCTGAGATACTTTTCTTTTGGTTTTAAACCACATTTGTTGGGTGGAACCTATGCCTCAATGATCTGTCAGAAAGTGTCTTTTTCAAGTGATTTCGTTAAGCTGGTGCAAACCCTTAACGCAGACGTCCGTAAACCTTTTTTCAATTGTCTTGTATGATTTAGTCAAGTAGGTACGTATCTGTATATAGATAAATGCTTTGTTGAACTGACAAGCTGCACCTGATTTATATACAGACCCATGAGTTAGTTCAGTCAACAGTTCATGAAACTTTTGGGAATCCTTTTGTGAGTTTGGAGTTTTGTTGTATTTCGTGGGTTTACAATTTTGCTATTTTATTTCCCTTCCCCTGTTGCTGTGTGGGAGACAAATTATAGGGAATACTGGCTGAGGCTCTGATTTTGCCCTTGGGTCTTTTAGCAGAGACCCCATTTATTTGGTATTCTGTATGGATGCAAGAATTGCTAGCAGATGGCAGTGTAGGATCAGGGTCTCACTGATTATATGAGGAAACAGTGACATTTACTGTACGCAAAGTGCTGCCAAAGGCACAAAGTGCACAAGCTAAAAAAAGCAATGCTTTCTCCTCCCCTCATTTCTTTCTGTTATAGAAATCCTAAGAGTTATTTATAAAACATCAAGTGAAGGTAAAAAAGTTGAGGGAGGAATGGGCTGTTTAAGTTGACAGTGTGTTTTAGAAAAACAAAAACCAGTAAGACGCTTAGGATTGTTCAGTATCAACACAACCTCTCCAAAGGTTAAGAGAGGGTAGGACATCACACAGCGGACTTGCCCATTTGAACAGGGTGCTCGGAAGAGCTTCAGAACTTGGTGCCTCGGTATGTAATGTACTTAAAATGAAAGTGATTTATATAGTCTGCTTGCCACCCTAATGGAAAATAGTGGGGGAAGGCTATTGTCTACAAATTCATCACAGTAATGTGACAGCCAAGAGGGGAAGGGAGAAACAAGCATAGTGTGTTCTTTATAAGTAACTATGCTTTCCAACCTGCCTGCAGCCCAGAAAGGACCAGATGGGGCCATCATTCCAAACAACTACTGTGACTTCTGCCTTGGAGGCTCCACTATGAACAAAAAAAGTGGCCGCCCTGAGGAGCTTGTGTCATGCTCTGACTGTGGACGCTCGGGTAGGTGACTCCTCCTTGCAGCTTTCTAAGATGAACAAATTAGCTCAATTCCCTTTTTGCTCTTTCTAATGTTTTGGGGGCAGTTTGCTTATTGTTTGTGAGGAAGAATGGTTCTGAAAGTTTCTGTTCTGTTAACGGGTGAATATAACACTTGTGATATCATCTGTGGAGCTATTGATATAACGCTGTAGATTATTTATTGGCTGCTGTGAACATAGAGAAAGTCCTATGACAATGTTAAAGGATGGGCTCTGTCTTCAAATGCCGTAATTACACATGTAAATTACTTTCAAGATTTATGGAAGTTGCATGACGAGCATTTCCATTGATTACACATTTCATGCATTTCTTCATCCAAAAAAAGAAAGGGGGGGAAATTACAGGGTAGGAATGGCAGTAGCTGTCAAGGATTATCCTCTTACAAGATGACTATCATTAATATTGTTTAAAGAGGGTTTTATTTATCTGTTTTCTTCCTTTGTCTCTTTTTAAATTGAAGAAGTTGTATCTTTTTCCATCCTGAACTCTCTTTATTTCTGGGTTGTTGGTTGTTTTTTCTTGTTTTGTTTTTGTCCCAGCTGAGTTGTTATTTTTAGATGGAGGAGGGAATGGGGTCTCTAGCAACAGCATAGTCCAGCTCTAATTCAAATTTCCCAATCGTTGTGATTTTTCTGGAGGTGGGGGGAGAAGGCCATGGATTATACATCAGAAAACAAAAGGAAACTTGACATTTGAAACCTTCAAAATTGCTGCTACTTCTGCTCTTTATTCACTGGAAAGTGTTTGTTGTATAATTGCAGAAATATAACGGAGAAAGTTCTGGTATTGAAATAACAGCCTAGTCATGCTCCTATTGAAATTAATAGCAAATTTCCTATCAAATTCAATGGGAGCAGGACTGGGCCCGAAGTGACAAATGTCCTCTGTAGTTGTTCTGATCCTTGAAGATATCCTGAGTTTCAAAAAAAAAAATAGTTATCAGTGGACCAATGGCAACTTCTGGCCTTCTGAGGAGCTTTGCTATGAGTGACCTACAGACACTAATGTGCATCTTTTTTTACTTTTGTGTTTGCTTCATAATAAGGAAAAAAAGCTTACACTGGCTACACTGCAAAACTGGAAAATGTCTCCCATTTTCTCTTTTGCCTTGGGTGTTATTTCCCAGCCTTGCTCATTTCAGCGTTGTCCCAACCTTGCCCAGTGACAGGGATCCAAAAGTTCAGGCATGTAGCTGTTTTTATGGTATCTTCATATTTATCTTCAGAACAGGGCTGAAATACTGTAGCTTGTTGATTTACTTATTGTATTTGCAAAGTGAAGCATCAGGTCCCACAGAGCTGGTGTTTCTTGTCTGTGGACAAGTCCCCAGATCAGTTCCACTAAACACCTTTTACAAATTCTCATCCACCTGACTCATTTACGAGGTTCTCCATCTGTGGGATACATGTGTGATGAGAATGTCTTAGGTGCAAATATACAGAGATTTTTAAGCTGTACTGTTAATGACTGGTGACTGCCATCTTTACTTTTTTGGTGATGAAAGATTAATGGAGGAGAGACCATGAGCAGTCTTTTGTTTCTTTACAGTATGCAGTCAGTCCATCCACATCCCTATGAAGTGATTACTTCACTTACCACTTCTTTTGTTATATTAATTTTCTTTTGGGGTACAGGATTTGGTTCTCTGTCTGTTCCTTAGGAAATACAGTATAATTGCCACAGAGCAGTTTCCTTCACATTAAGGGACTGAGCAATTGGTGTATCATCATGTTAGTTACTGCTTCTGAATAGCACAACAAACCTCCAGTACCAGATACAAGGCTTTCATTTTTCTAGGACTCAAGGGACATGTTTTCCCCTGCACTTCTTAAAGTGAGATTCTAGCACCTGTTCTGCAAATTACGTATCACATTCGATTCAGAAAAAAGTTCAGTTTTACAGATTTAACTTCTCGTTTTAAACTGTTGTTGTTATTGGTCCTGATGGTCTGTGCTGAGGATTTCGTAAAAAATGGACTGAAATACTTTCTAAAGTTTGGAATGTCCTCACAGCAAGTCATGCTTTATTCTGGCCATTTTAATTGCTGGAAGGTGTAGATTCATTTTTATTTTTCACAAGGCACTCCATAGAATTTCTAAGATAGAATATATTAATTTAATGAATATTTAGTCTTTAAAATGTTTTTCAGTTTGTCTTCAGAGGAACCACTTTAGGGCAGGGACAGGAAGAGACAGGGATGAAAATTAAAAAAAAAAAAACCACTGCAATACTGATGAAATAACTAGTAAGTTGTTATTCTACAGCAGTAAATTTGTGACAGTTGATGTCAATCTGAAGGACAATCATTTGCATAAAGCTAACAGCTTCTAATTATTTATGTGGTCTAAAAATCTTTTAAAACCAATCAACGTAATCAAGAGAGAATATTTTGAATGTCTCTCAAAGAGAGGAAAACAACATTAACCCTTTCGCTGCCATACCTATGGGCATCTGTGTTGTAGATTTTTCTTCTTTAAAAGTGAAACCAACCCCTTTTTACTTTTTCTTATTGCTGTTCTTCTGTCCTTTGTTGTTGATTTGTGGGCACTCACACACCTACCAGGGTGATAGTCTGCATTGTTTGATAATTATGATGATTAAAAAATTATGATGCCTGTTGCTTAACCCATGTGCTGATATATTCATCATACATGTCAGCTCATTTGGGAAGAGAAGGCAGGAAGGAGGAAGCAGCGCCAGCATGCACTACGGAGGACTTGTTCGGTTCCACCTCGGAAAGTGACACCTCGACCTTTCACGGCTTTGATGAGGATGATGCGGAAGAGCCTCTCGTGAGCCGAGGAGGCGGCCGTGGTAGCAGCTCTCCCTCCACAAATAAAAAGGGCGGCTGCTAAAATAACTAGACACAGAAACTCTTTTGAGCAGTTTTCTATCCTTTTTTACTACTTTGATTATTATTACTACTTTTTTAATTTTAGATCCCTCTTTTCCCCTTTGGATGTGTACACTGAAAGCACAAATTTACAAAACATAGACAAACTACTTCAAAGAGATGGAAAGTTTTGATTCACTTTTTTATTTTTTCATTTTAATTTGTTTTCCTGCTCCTCCCCCTCTTTCTCTCTGGAAACCTGAAATGTGGATTTAATATTTTTTTTTTAACAATGAGCAGAGTTGATTTTTCTCATCTTTTAATATATATCAGCAAACCACAAAAAATACAAATGGGCTGGAGAGCAGAAAGCCAACCCAAATAATTTTTTAATTATTATTATTATTTATATATCCTATATATTATTAGAAGAAAGACTTTTTAAATAAAAATTACAAAAACAAAAAAGCGACATAAGTCTACTTGATAATAGAACTGTTTCTAGAAAAACCACTGCAGGGTCAATTGTTTGAGATGACAATGAAACCCTTGGTTTGACGACTTCTGCTATGTGAGATTTTGCACTTACTGTAGCACGTGGAATTTGTGAATCCCCCTTGCATACTCCTCTGCAACTCACCTTTAGCAGCTTGAAAATGAGCAAGCAGCTCTGAAGAAGACCATGACATCAGTGAACACATTTCCGTCATTCCTCTGGACACCTCTGCACTCATAGGATATCTCCTCCTTCCTCACTTTTCCATTTCCTCACTCTGTGTGGCTCTTTTTTCTTTTTCTTTTTTTTTTTTCTCTCTCTTCTTCACCTTTCACCTCATGGAGAACAATTTTCAAGCACAGGAATGGGATATAAATGACAAGTCACAGACTCTGCAAAGACAAAACTGCTGGAGGAATGAATAATGGAAGAAATTAAAAGGAAAAATACCTCACCTATATTTTTCTTTCTTTTTTTTTTTAATTCACACACACATTTTGATGCTCATTTTTTTCTCTGTCTATAGTGTCTTGTGAGGCACTTTTGTGTTGTTTTTCAATAGCTTCTCTTCAAATAAACCAAAGCAATATTTACTAAATTTCTGTGGGCAATGGAGAAGAGAGTGATTTCCTCCCAGCGGCTGTCCCAACACCGAGAAGCCATGTGACAGATTTGAAGGTATGTCCTGATAGAAATGTTTTTCAGTCACTGTAAAATCTCTGTGCTGTGGATTTTTAACAAATCTTTTACTCTTTTATTACAGCAGTGAGTTCTGTAAAGTAAAGTGCATGATTTTTTACGTACAGTGGGCTGGATCCTGTTCCCTATTAAGTCAGTGGGAGTTTTGTAGGGTGGTGACTTTGGTACAATATGTATAAGCAGGAATTAAGGATCTTGAAACATTAAACATGTAGGCTCCACCCTGTGTTCCTAATACAGGCAATGCTCTCACCACAGGATTAGGCTGTAAAGATATATTTTTGTCATATTATAGGGATATCCTAAACCATAAGAGTGAAATCCTGATCCCTCTGAAGTCAATGACAACATTTGTGAGTAGTTGGAGAGGTAGCCATGTTAGTCTGTGTCTTCACAAAACAAAACAGCAGTCATGTAGCACTCTAAAAACTAGTAAAACAATTTATTGGGTGAGGAGCTTTCATGGGGCAGACACACGTCTTCAGATCTGGAAATAGTGGGTCTGCCTCACAAAAGCTTATCACCTAATAAATTATGTTGTTAGTCTTTAAAGTGTTACATGACTGCTTTTTTGTTTTGTGAACGTTTCCATTGGAGCCAGAGTTTCACCCGGCAAGGGAAGCTTGAATGGTGTGTTCATCTTACCAGAGCTCAAGATAGAAACATATCCACACATTGTGTAGAATTTGGGTGTACATTGTTCTAGCTCTTGAGTAAAATGTGCCCAAAAGGGGTTGGTTACTTCTACTACACTCTTTCTTTTTCTGGGGCTGTATAATAGTTTTGAACAGGTATTTTATGGCTCCTTCAACCATTCAGCTACATTCCATTGTTAAAATAAATGTTAATCCTTATTTTGGTTATTAGACGTAAGAGTGTGATGCTTCTGTGCATCTTGATAATTGATATCAGAAACAAAATAATTAATGGCCAGAATCTGCCATCAGATATGAAGGTGTAAATCTGGAGTTATGTCATTGACTTCTGGATTCCAATAAGCATATGCCCTTAGAATTGTAGAAAACTATAATACATAAAATTACAAAATCAATCTGTATTTTATATATAGTGTATACTAATGCATGTGTGATGCAAAGAATGTCCCCTTTAAGCAATCCCCGTGTTGGCAATCTTTTTCCTGTTTTTATTCTGCTGAGCTACGTTCCCACTGCTGTGTCAAGTCATATTATAATTGATCAAATGTCAGATCAATGGCATTTTGACTTAACCATGTCAATGAAACATGAACTTTAACATTCACTCTGTCCACAATCATTTTGTTTTATTTGAACAAATGCATGGAATAGATTTCTAATATTTTGTTTCTACAATCTGCAGAAACTTACAAACCCCTCTGTGTTTATTAAAAGCTTAAATTCCTTCTTGCTTCTGATGGTGAGCCACAGGAACAGAGCTATCTGATTATCTCAACCCCCTGAAAGAATAAGAGCTTTATAGTTGGTGCTTTGCCGATCTTAGTCATTTAGACTTAGTTATTTTAGTAATGTGAAGACTGAAGGAATTGAAGTCAGGATAGAAGATAGCATGGAATGGAGTCCACAGTTGCACAGACGCATTGGCCAGATTATTTTTTTAGTGACCCTAATGCAAATCCAAAGTAATACCAGTAAAGTCAGTGGAATTTCTTTGGATTTGTGTGAGTGTAGCCGAGAGCAGAATCTGGTCCAGTAGTTCTGAAGACTTAAAAGGATGCTGTGAACTTGAAGTCTAATACAGGTTGAACTTCTCTAATACAGTACTCTATAGTCCAGTAACATCCATGGTCTGGCAGGATTTTAGTTAGCTGAATGTCCACTAATCTTGGGGGTGGCTAAGTTTCCCGTGGTCCCATAAAGTTTGTTTGCAGCTACCAGTCCTGGCTCTCAGCGTTCTGTGCTGTTATTTAGCTCCAACTTACCCCTAAATGTCTTCTAGGAGCACAATAAGCGGTGGAACTGATGTTAATGCTGCTAGACGGTCCTGACTTCCCACAGTTTGGCAAATTCTTTCGTGTGGCCCCAGTCAGGTCCCAAGGGTGTTGGACTAGGGAGGTTCCATTTGTATATTTCAAAAAAATGATTTGAAGTGCATTTTTCCACTACACCTGTTCTTCTCCCTGCCCACCCCAGCAAATGTTTGGGGGTTTTCAGTCACATTTGTAACTTGGTATTTTAAACATGTTTTCCTCTCTGTTGTTGCTATGTTAAAGGCCACGCAAGCAACAGGAGACGCTGACTGACAATACAAAGGAAGCAGGAGAAATTGTTTATTCACAAAATGCTGTCAAATGCACAGCATTAACAAAATTGAAAAATGGAGAAGAGAATGTTATTTCTAATGTCCTTCTGCTGCAGTAATCATACCATAGGTCAGAGGTACCCGGACTTTGCCTGTTGTGCCTCTCCTCCGCTCACCAGTAATGTAGTCTCTCTGCCTCCCAAGGCTGTCTGCACAGCCAAGGCTTCCTTGGCTTGTGTTGAAGGTGGATTTGGGGACAGAACTGGGGAGCTGGGACTAGGGGCTTAGCTGGCCTGGGAGCAGGGAGGGAATGGAGGTAGAGCTGAGCTGCAGAGCTGGGGCTGGGGCTGGAGCTGGCCTGGGGGCAGTGTGGCATTATGGCTGAGGTCAGAGCTGGTCATAAGCTGGATAGCATCCACTTCCTGTCTCACTGCAAGAGGTGGCCCTGCCCCTTGCTCCATGAACGCTCTTCTGTGCCTTCCACCCTAGGCAGTTTGAGGACCCCTGCCACAATGGTTACTTGGAATTTTAGTAGTAAAAAAACCCAAACAAACCCCAACCCCCCAAACAGACAGTGTTGTGATTTTTTGAAAATTGACAGCATTCCTTTAAATCAAGAGAGACCGCAAAAAGGCTTCGATATATTTCCAAGGAGAAATAATTCATGGCGGTAATGTGGAAGATGGGTTCGCAAGAGAAAGGAGGGATGTTTGTTCAAACTCAGTTGAGAAATGTTCTAACTTTGTCCTTGTTAGTTCATCTGTCTTGAATTTAGTGCCTAAGTGTAAATTGTTCAGGATAGAAATCTTGTCAGTGGGTGTATCAGCAATGCCTAGCACATTATGGGCACTACAGGAATACAAATGACAATCAAATATGAATAATGCATTAAGTAATGGCTTACTTCCATAACTAAAGTTGTGATGACCATGTATGTCAGCTTGCACCTCTAGTCAACTTGGTGCCCACCTTAATGGCACCCGGGCAGGTGCAATGCCCTCAGGACGAGTGCGCGATAAGCTAATATATAAGAAAATGCCAGCCAAAATTTATTTTCAGTAGTGTACAAAATCCCCAGTAGCTATATTTGGTGTCTGTGTCTGTGTGTGTGTATGCGCGCACACACTTACTGGGTTCAGCAGGTCCTGTGATATGAAGGTAGACAGAATACATGTATTGTGGACGAGGGCAGTGTAGTCATGGGACTACTTCAGATGTGCTCATGGTGGTGAGATAACAAAGGCAAGGAGAGAGCTGCAGCTCATTGTTAATAGGACAGGCTGAGTAGTGTGAGAGTGTAGGGGAGAAGTTGAGCATGAAGGAGAGGCTGGAGTTGAGTGCTGTGGTCATAGAGTCAATATGCAGAGTGCAGTCAAGCAAGGGAGGAGAGAGTTCAGAGCAGTTGAGGAATATGACAGGTGGATGGACAGTGAACGTCACAGATAAGAGTGATGCAGAACAAAAGGCTTTGCAACAGAGAGGAAACTAAAAGGCAGTGGTGGGAGAGGAAGTGGTGCCTTGTGAAAACCAGACTAGGAGAGAGGCCATAATTGTGACCATGGAAATGACTGTTGGCATAGAAGTTTAATACACCCAGGAGTGTTGAATGGTACTGAGGTCTGGGATTGAGAGTAAGGGAAGGGGGATGGCCATACAGGTCAGGGATGAAGGCCTAACCAAGTGCACAGAGGTGCTGATACCCTTGAAGGAGCAGGGAGAGGAGAGTCAGATCACATGTAGTTTGAAGGCTGAGAATACAAGAGTGGAGCTGCAGTTAGCCAGAGGAAAAAGGAGGAGTCTGACCCTACCAGCGCCACAGACTTCCCAGCTGGAGTGGAGGAGCTGCACATGTAATGCTGAACTGGAGACCTCAGGAGCTTAGCGCATGAACACCTACTGCTTGAGCTAAAAAACAGCTGGATCTCAGCTACAGCTGTAGAGGAGACTCATTTTTCCTCTCTGTAAATGTTCTGAATACCACTGCATGGGACAGTGAACCACACCCAGTTGGTGTATGGGTTACACGCAGTTCTAGTTTTGCCCCCAAGATAAAAAACAGCCACTAACCAAACCGAGGAGGCACAGAGAGAGTTTCTGGAATTGAATTGCAGGTCAGAAATCGGGGAGTGAGGGGAGAGAGGGAGATAAATAAACCTGAGGGAAGTGTTGCTTCCAGCAACCTCAGGGTAATGCCTACACATGCCTACACTGTCTTTTGTGTGGAGTGAGCTCTCCAGCCTGGGTCAAAGAGATACTCATGGTAGTGCTCTGAGAAGAGCTATATAGACAATTCTTCGAAGTTGCAGCTCAGGCTGGAGCGCAGGCTTTCTAGTGTCTCAGATCCTACGTTCAAGCTTTTGTTTGTTCCCTTGATAATGTGAGGGCAACTTCCTAGGCAGCTGCCATCTCCTGCTTCCCAAAGTATCCCAGAACAGATGCAGGAAGACCTGCAGCTTCTTGAACCCACCCATGCAAGCTCTCCTCCATTCTTATAGGTGGGGCTGGTGGAGTTTGAGCGTGCAGCTCTGCTTGGACAACTGACTGGTGGGAGGAAAGGCCTGGTAGAATGTCCAGGCCATTCTTGGCATGCTCAAATGCTTGGGGTTTAATTAAAGAGTCTGCTTAACAGGAATGGATCTTGCCTCTTACTGGAAGATGACAGTTTAATATCTGAAACAGAATAATTCTGATCCAGTGAATTATAAGCACTTGGGGAATTATCACGGGCCTAGCTAGTATAATGGATAGGAAATATATCTGTCACTTGAGCTTTACTTAGGTGTGTGGCAAAGAAGGAATGGATTTCAAAGTAGTTTATATTTTCACCCCTATCCCTTATTTACTGATTTTATGGCTTGTATTTTTATTCCTTGTATAGCTTATGCAACTGTGAATGAAGCAACTGTGGTGTTGGGGTGAATTACTTACAACAAACTAAATGTCACATACTAAAACAAAGGAGCAGCTCCCATTAATTGGTGTCTCCTATGTTCTGCTGCCAGATTTCAGAGTGTCAGCATTAGCTATATTAGGATCAGCACTGGGCTTTCTGAGTTAATTTCTGCTACTGCAGTCTAATTGCACTGTAAATGCGATAGTTAATGTGAGCTGCTCCTTTGTTTCCTGATGTGGTATTTGGTTTGTCACACATAGCCCCATCTATATTGTTTCATCTTTAAATTTTTTATATTAGTTTCTCAGTTTGAGTTTAAATTTGCCATTTTACAGCTCTCTACTTTGGTTCTTGGTTGGAGACAGAGGCTCAGATTGCTGCCTGCTGATGTGTGGAACACATCAGAGCCTCATCCAGACAGCGGCTGAGCCACAGCCTGTGCTGGGACACCATCTGTTATGAATACATTCTCCCCCTGCTATTGTCCCATAATTTGGTGAATTCTTTTCATGATCATTAGAGATAGGCTGTGAACACAATCTCCAATCTAAACACCCTCAAACTCTGACTGTTCAAACGGTGGATCCTGATCCAAATTCACTGGCCTGGTAATGGCAATCAATTTTGCTTAGCCTGCTCCTCAGGCAAGCGTCTTCCTGGCTCTGCTGGGAGTTTTGGTTAAATAAAATCTGCCCAGTATGTGCTTTACTGCAACATAAGTTGATGCTTTCAGTAAGCTCTTGTTCCCTATTCTTCCTGTTTTTTTTTAAATTTATTTGTAGAGTGCAATTATTCATGTGCTTGTAAAATATACATGTCATCGGAAAAAAACTTTTGAAATATTTCAGAGTTCAAAAACTGAGTTGGCTCTAATATTCATGACCTTCTAATCTGCATTTAGTATCATGAAAAAGAAGAAAAAATATAATGCAATTTGGAAACTTTAGATTTTATAATTATAAGCTTATGAGCTGATCACTTATAATTTACTGCAGCTAGAAACGAATGCTGGGGCTAGAAGGAAAGGGGAACTCTTTTGGTCACCAAGTAGTTCCAGAGGTTTTGGCTCTTAAATGTATCACTACTCCAGGACTCAATATTTCCTGTCCTGGAAACTCTGACCATTGCAGTTTTGGAGTGAGGGAGGTGAATGGGTTTCACATTTTGGGGGAAAAATATTTTAGTGATAAGACTATTGCGGTACCTGTTTGACACTGTTCAGAGGATTGAAATACAGGAGTTAGTCTCAGGGGAGATGAACTAATAGGTAGAACGCAGGTATGATAGTCAGTTTTTTACTTGCTCCAGAATTATCACATGGCTGTCACCATCACATACATGTGTGAGTTCTAAAATTTGGTTGGCATCACATAACTCCTCAGGATAGGGAACATGTGTTCTTCCTTTTCATACACGTGTGGCTCTAGCTAAGTGATTCATAATAAGAACATAAACAACTCAGGATTTCACCCACCAAGGGTCTCACCTCTAGTGAAGAAGCAGTTGTCAGAAACGAGTAACAAAGGGGAAATGCAAGTACATATTCATAGTGAGAACATTCACAATGTTTGGGTGGGGGGTTGGGTCTGACCCCTTCATGTCCCATGTATCTTCTTTTGGTATTTATTTTGGACATCCACATTTGATGGAACCTGAGTTTGGTCTAGCTATATTTCAAAGTTTGAAGTGAAGTAGGAGCCAGACTAGATTTTGCTTTTGTCCTTTTCGCAGAATTGCTTCTTTTTGTCTGTTTGGGGTTGGGTTGTTTTTTTGTTTTTGTTTTTGGGGTTTTTTTTTTTTTGGTTTTATTTTGTATTGCCTTTCCCTTTGCAGTCTGCCCTGCCCTCGCGGACTCCAGCATCCTTCAAGCAAGCCATTTCCGAAGAAGGCCAAGAGAAGCCAGAGTGCTTTGATATTTCTCTTCTCCTTGCCCGACTCCTCCCATCTGGCACAGGAGCCTGGACTGTGGAAAGCCTGCTGGCACCTGTTCAGAGAAGTTTTGGGATGCCCTAAGCTTGTGCAATACAAAGAAAACTTTTTCTTTGTTGAACGTCTTGATTTAACTGTCCTTTAAGTGTGTGTGTAAACCCAGGTCAAACTGGAATTGATCTACAATAGAAATGACTGAAAAGCAAACAAACAAATGAACAAACTGAAAAAAGACAACTATTTTATTTATTTCAATATTTAAGAGAGAAAAGAAGTGCTTAAGTTGCACAGTATTTTTGTTTAAAATACAGTTTACTTCAAAATTTAAAAGCAATTTTGTGAAGACGTGAAACTTAAAAAAAGCACTTACTGTAAAATAAAGACTGAATATTTACTTTAAGGATTTTTTTTTAATTATGAAAATAAAGATCAACTCTGCTCTCTCTTACTTTAAAGAAGCCATTCATAAATGTGCTGAGTATTTCTAGTTTTTGCAAATTGAATGTGGTAAGTGAAGATTGATCTGTTTTACTTTCTCCTAAATTCTTGGTATTGTTTCTACGCTAGCTATTTAAAGCTTGTTTGCTTTACTGTATTAGGCACAAATCTGAACAAATACACTGTGGAAAAAGCAAAGAACAGACCCAAAGGCTGAATTCTTGTTATTGGTTTTTGTGTCCAGGCTGGAAAGAATATTGATATATCTTTTCTATCGAGTGAAACAAGTTTACCAGTTTGGGGAAACATTGCTGCTGAAAATAGAGGTTTAAAAAAGGAACAACTCACTTTACCACATGCTTCTTTTTATTTTAGTAATGCTGCAGCTCATTCCGACAGCTGCTTGCAATCACAGGGCTGGATTGGGCAAGCATTCTGCATGGAATTGCCCAGCGGAAGTCCCCAACGCTCCAAGTGCAGTGCCCTTGCCTAATTGAGCCTTAATTTGGGAACCACCAGATAGTCAAAGACATGTAGAGCTGCCTTTAAGCACCTCAGAAAAAAGCAGCTGGAGTGACTCAACAGAAGACAAATGGGAGCTACCATGTGTATAACCTTGAATTTAGTTTTATGGCGCATGTGTGGGAAGGGAGGAGTTCAAATATTTATTTTAAAAGGTTAGTCATCTTCTTAGCCTGGTTAGATGTATGAGTTTATAGATGATTTGAAGGACCTATTTGCTTACCCAGTCCATCTCCAGGGTCCAGTGCAAGATTGTTCCCTATAGTGCTTGGTGCAGTCTGGTTTTGAGCATTTCAGGCTAAAGATACAGGACAGTGTACTCTCCTAAAGAAGGCCTGGGATTTGAACCTGAGGCCTAGTCTACACTGGAAAAGGTTGGCCATTATAGCTGTTCCTGGTGTAGCCGGTATCAGTTCCCCTAGCAGAATAGGCTGTGCGGGAAAAAAACACCTTTAGGCTGATGTAACTGGGCTTTTGCCAGTATAGAAATGTTCCAAAACAGTTCCATGACATTAATTTGCCAGCAAAAATTATTAGCTTGGAGCTGGCCTGAGTGCTCCTGTTCCTCCTCATCCAATGAGTCATCTCTGCTTAGTCACTACATTACTTATTTACCAAAGGCATCTGGGGAGAACCTGTTCTTTTGCCATAAACAAGAAAATGGCACAACCCCTACTCGTTAACACCTGGGACCAAATCTGTAGGTTTAGGCAACGTACCATCACTTGTAGAGCCCATTACAGCTCCCAGTGAATTCAACGGCAAAACATACATCACCATCACCGGGAGCACGAAAAGGACATTTTTGGCAGTTGTGTGGAAATCAGTAGTTGTTAAACTGCCCTTAAATAAAATGAGTTTTGGTCTGTTAAAAATATAAAAAGATGTACAACTGTGATGAAGCTTCTCAAACTTGTAGGATCTGGATTCAATTTGTATAATATGCCTGTTCAATAAAAGTCTCCTTCTGAACCCCCTATGGTATATTTCTCTGTAAATATTGCTTTATCAAGAAGTTCCACAAGAACTTTTTAGTGCACACTACCATCTCTAAAATCCCCTTGTCAGATATATTTGGTGTACACACACTTTTCTAAGCTTTACATTGTTTGCAATATTCTCTCCGAAGCTTAAAATAAAACTTCTTTCTCTGTTGATTTTGTTTTCCTTTGCCATTTGGTAAATGGTGACTTTTGTCCTTGGGTCTTGTTTTGTATTTGCTAATGAAGCTTGAAATTAACAGAACTTTCCTGTGTTTCTCTGTTGGCTGGATTTTGGGAGAAGTGTTTATTACTTGCTTTGGTGGAGGTAGGCAGAGAGAGAATAAAATATTGGTTTTGTGTAGGGGCCATGCAAATAAGAATGACTGTTTTCAATCATTTGGCAATAATGCGTATGCATTTGGAGGATCTTCCACTTGAGATTAATGTAACTGTGTTAAAGTGGGTTAAATGCAGAGTCTAAATTATTTGTCACTGCTCCTTTTAGCATGGATTTTAACTGTTTGTATATATATATATGAAGTTCAGAACCTAACCATCACATTTGTAATGTGCCATCTATTCAGTATCTTGGTGCCGGTTTCAGGCTTTTGGTTAATTTTTTTGTGTTTCACAAGGGAAATAATAAACCTCTTCCTCCACACATGCATTTGTGGGTGGGGTGATAGGGAAAGGGAGAGAAAATGACTTTTTTAGGTCTCCTGGGAGCAGTAGCCTTTTTAGGTAGCTTTCTCTTTGTTTCTTTTCCCCTAGTAACAGTGCAGTCATTAATCTGAAACTCTGTGGGGTTTCTCTGGCCCCCATCACTCTCTCAACAACCAGCAGAGGTTACAGAAGGCACTTTCAGTGTTCATGGCTACGTGCAGTAGTATCAGCTGGGTGCAGTTCTTAAGTGGTCTTTTGATGCTTGGGAAAAGAATCCCTGAAGTAATGAAACCCAAACTGGGCTTAAAATGACAAATTATATATCACAAAAAGGAGAAAATCCAATAATTCTCTATAGAACATAATAGGGATGAATCCAGTAGGGCTGTGTAGGAATTACTCTAAAACTCATAAAGAATGAGACTATAGAGTTTTTAAATCCCCCTGTATAGTAGAGCTAATATCCCTGTAATAGGAAGCTTCCCATTCTCAGTTCAACTGTATGCCTTCTGTGTATTTTTTCATTCAATTGCTAGTTTGTTTCCTGAGTTCATCAGAAGTGAAGAGACCTGAAAATGTTGGTGAAAAAAGTTTTGATGATGCCTTTTAAGCCACCTCCTCTCTCTCCCAATCACTGTGGCTGCCAGGAACCAGTTTGGCCCCTGGCAAAATTTAGTAAAGGGTTTTGCAAATTATGCCATTGGTAATGTCCATCAAGGTGTTGTTTTACTGTGCTCTAGCCAGCCACTCCCTTTCTTGGCCCATCCTGAGATGGACTGTCACAGAGTTGCTGGCACCCCACAGCTGACCTATTAGGGCAGCTCTAATGCGGCTTAACATCACTATAGCAAGCTCTGTGATCTGACCCATGGTATCTTTTAACTTCCCTCACTTAGCAACTTCAGTTGCCTCTCTCTGGGGCCAAATCTACACTAGACTTGAAGTCAATTGTAGATACTCAATTATAGCTATTGCAACTGCACAGCTAGAGTCAACTTATCTACTATAGTAACAGAGAGTAATAGTAATAGTTTTTTATCTACTGTAGATTTACCTGGCTGTTGTTGCAGAGGGAGGCTGACAGGAGAGTTATTTCTCGTGAGATTGAGGAGTACAGGGGTTGACTGTTGATGCCTGCTAGTTTGATTTTGCATGTCCTTACTAGGTATGCAAAATCAAACCCCGGAAGATTGACCCATGTAGTGAAGACATACCCTGGGTTTCACTTCTGGAGGGCCCACCCACCCTCATCCTTTACCTGAATTCAGACCCATGAAACTAGTCATCCAGAGGGATTTTAGACAGTGCATGCTCTTCTTCTCTGCCCCATAGCTGGGCAGGAAGGGGGGATGTGCCATAGAAAGTCCCTCTTCCTCTTCCCAAATCCTTGGCCATTACAATCTCTGCTCCTCCTGTCTCCAGCTGCAATGTGCCTCTGTCCTCAATCATTTCCACCTTCCTGATGTGCTGAACAAAGCACACAGCCAGAAGCAAGGTCAGCATGAGGTTGGGCTACTGTACACAGCTGTTGATGTTTGACAAGGAGAGGGAGGAAAACTTGAGGGAAAAATCTGTCCCTTGTAGGTCCCTAGACCATGGTTAGGAAGCCCAGTGATTTTCTCCTTTTGTCCTCACTTCTCTGAAAGGGCAGGTTCACACTACAAAAGAATGTCAGCCTAAGATATGCAACATCGGCTGCGAGAATTGAGTGGCTGGAATTGATGTAAGTTAAGTTGAATTTCTGGCATGGCTGCTCTGTGGGAGGTTGATGGGAGAAACTGTCCCGTCAACTTCCCTTAGTCCTCACGACGGTGGAGTACTTTAGTCTACAGGGGTACTCTCTAAGTTTGATTTAGCATGTTCCTACCAGACATGCTAAATCAAACTCCAGAAGATCGACTGCAGCAGCATCAATCTTCCATTTAGTGAAGATGTAACATTAGACAGGGAACTGTAGCTAGAGGGCTGAGTTAGCCACCACCACCACAAATCAAGGAGAGAACAAACACTGTTACAGGACTTCACTGCTCCTAACAGGGTACTTTTCTGTTAAGTTTATACAGTTCCTCTTTCCTCGCTCTGCTCCACCCCCTTCTATCTGCCACTGTGTGGCTAAGTAGGTGTGCTTGATATTTCTGCTGAAGTGATCAGGAGTGAAACCTGGCATTTAAATTGGCCTTCTTAGACTTTTATTTGTTAAGGGCCTATTTAGGTGAAAGGGGCCATTCTTACCACTGTAAAGCTACTGATTAGGCTGTTTGACTCAGAAAGATGGCTCTGCATAGCGTTCACAGGTAGAAGGCTTTTTTCTAACCATAAGGTCCAAAAACATAATCACACCTAGATGAAAGTTTTAACTGTACAAAACCAATGTGTGAGTTAAGGCCCCACAAGCGCCTGAGCAGTGTTGCTTCTGATTGCACTTTAGGGCCTGTGTATAGTGGAAGAGGGTTAGATAAATGCACCTTGTTTTTCTGCTGTAGAAGGTGCTCTCTCTAATGATAGCAGTGAGAGGATGGTAGAATAAAACATTTTCTTTCCCAGTTGCATTTAATCTGCCTCCCTGTGGCCACCAGTACTGCACTACTCCCAGTTAATGTGAAGATTTGTCCCCAGAGCTGTATAGCTGAGGGCCGTGATGCTATGCTTTAGGATCTATGTGAAGAGCAATTGGTTGCTTTGGCCTAAATTAATGTTTTACTGGTATACACTTTCTGGTTTGTTCCCATTGCTCCTTTATAACTGCAAGAAAGTTGGCTTTTTTAGGGGGGGGGCAGGAGGGTGTTAATATTTGTTTACTACTGTGATGTCAAGCGTAATCAGAATGATCCAACCAATGGAGTTTGAGGGAGCACATCCATACTCACCCAGACACAACCTTTAATACTCTTCTGAAGAGATCTAAACTCTCATCCGCATCTTGATGCTTCCTAAATGGGATTCTGAGTAACTGGAACCTTCCCTATTCCCGAAAGTGTCCCTATTTAGGAAACTAATGAATTAGCTTCAGTACTGTTTTCCTGAACTGGGGGCTTGTATTTGTTCAAGCTGTCTTTTGTCCCACAGGAAAATGGGTTTTCCATTGTTCCACTAAATCTCTACTAAATCTCCATGAAATCTTAGAGTTCACAATCCTGAGGAAGGGTAGAACAGAAAACAGCAAAATAGAAATAATGGATTTCAGGAGGGCAGATTTTGGTAAACACAGAGAGCTGGTAGGTAAGGTCCCATGGGAAGCAAAACTGAGGGGAAAAACAGCTGAGGAGAGTTGGCAGTTTTTCAAAGGGACATTATTAAGGGCCCAAAAGCAAGCTATCCCGCTGTGTAGGAAAGATAGAAAATATGAAAAAAGACCACCGTGGCTTAACCAGGAGATCTTGCATGATCTCAAAATAAAAAAGGAATTGTATAAAAAATGGAAACAAGGAAAAATTACAAAGGATGAATACAGGCAAACAACACAAGAATGCAGGCGAAAGATTAGAAAGGCTAAGGCACAAAATGAGCTCAAACTAGCTACAGGCATAAAGGGAAACAAGAAGGCTTTTTATAAATATATTAGAAACAAGAGGAAGACCAGGGACAGGGTAGGGCCATTGCTCAGTGAGGAGGGAGAAACAGTAACAGAGAACTTGGAAATGGCAGAGATGCTTAATGACTTCTTTGTTTTGGTCTTCACTGAGAAGTCTGATGAAGAAATGCCCAACATAGTGAATGCTAGTGGGAAAGAGGTAGGTTTAGAAGTTGAAATAAAAAAAGAACAAGTTAAAAATCACTTAGGAAAATTAGATGTCTGCAAGTCACCAGGGCCTGATGAAATGCACCCTAGAATACTCAAGGAGCTGATAGAGGAGGTATCTGAGCCTTTATCTATCATCTTTGGAAAATCATGGGAGACAGGAGAGATTCCAGAAGACTGGAAAAGGGCAAATATAGTGCCCATCTATAAAAAGGGGAATAAGAATAACCCAGGAAACTACAGGCCAGTCAGCTTAACTTCAGTGCCAGGAAAGATAATGGAGCAGGTAATTAAAGAAATCATCTGCAAGCACTTGGAAGGTGGTAAGGTAATAGGAAACAGCCAGCAGGGGTTTGTAAAGAATAAATCTTGTCAAACTAATCTGATAGCTCTCTTTGATAGGATAACAAGCCTTGTGGATAGGGGAGAAGCGGTAGATGTGGTATACCTAAACTTTAATAAAGCATTTGTTACCGTCTCTCATGATATTCTTATAAAAAAACTAGGCAAATACAATTTAGATGAAGCTACTATAAGGTGGGTGCATAACTGGCTGGATAACTGTACCCAGAGAGTAGTTCTTAATGGTTCTCAATCCTGCTGGAAAAGTATAACAAGTGGGGTTCCGCAGGGGTCTGTGTTAGGACCAGTTCTGTTCAATGTCTTCATCAATGATTTAGATATTGGCATAGAAAGTATGCTTGTTAAGTTTGCAGATGATACCAAGTTGGGAGGGGTTGCAACTGCTTTGGAGGATAGGGTCATAATTCAAAATGATCTGGATAAATTGGAGAAATGGTCTGAGGTAAACAGGATGAAGTTTAATAAGGACAAATGCAAAGTGCTCCACTTGGGAAGGAACAATCAGTTTCACACGTACAGAATGGGGAGAGACTGTCTAGGAACGACTACAGCAGAAAGGGATCTAGGGGTTATAGTGGACCACAAGCTAAATATGAGTCAACAGTGTGATGCTGTTGCAAAAAAAGCAAACACGATTCTGGGATGTATTAACAGGTATGTTGTGAACAAGACACAAGAAGTCATTCTTCCGCTCTACTCTGCACTGGTTAGGCTTCAGCTGGAGTATTGTGTCCAGTTCTGGGCACCACAGTTCAAAAAAGATGTGGAGAAACTGGAGAGGGTCCAGAAAAGAGCAACAAGAATGATTAAAGGTCTAGAGAATGTGACCTATGAAAAAAGGTTGAAAGAATTGGGCTTGTTTAGTTTGGAAAAGAGAAGATAGAGGGGAGACATGATAGCAGTTTTCAGGTATCTAAAAAGGAGTCATAAGGAGGAAGGAGAAAACTTGTTCTTCTTGGCCTCTGAGGATAGAACAAGAGGCAACGGGCTTAAACTGCAGCAAGGGAGGTTTAGGTTGGACATCAGGAAAAAGTTCCTAACTGTCAGGGCAGTCAAACAGTGGAATAAATTGCCAAGGGAGGTTGTGGAATCTCCATCGCTGGAGATATTTAAGAACAGGTTAGATAGGTGTCTATCAGGGATGGTTTAGATAGTACTTGGTCCTGCCATTGGGGTAGGAGGCTGGACTTGATGGCCTCACAAGGTCCCTTCCAGCCCTAGTGTTCTATGATTCTATGATTTAGAACAATTTAGCCCTAGTTCTGATGAGGCCATCATAAGACAAGAAGGGACTTACCCTTTATGATCCTTCTTTACTTCATCATTGTTTTCTAAAAGAACCCTAAGCATCTTTATCTGCATGAGATGCACTGCCTATGTCTAAAAATGTACTTGCCATAATGATTTGAATGATCATTCATCCATCGGGCATCTAATTCTTCCACACCTTCTTTTTTAAAAAATAAAACCTCTAGGTTTCTGGAGCACGGTTTTGCCTTTCTTAATGTCCTCATCCATGTTAAAATTAGAAACCGCTGACTGGTTTTCAGTGTAAGATTGTCTAAAATATATAGAATGGTATTGAGTGACCAACAAGGTCCAGTTATGAAGCTATTATGGAAAATTTGACACGTTTTGAAGAATGAAAGTTGAATAATGGACTGAGGTGCTCTGAACTGCTGCTGCCTGCATGAAAGCAACTGAAGTTTTGGAAAATACCCAATGGGGACATTCCTCCTTTGAACTTCTGGCTGATGGACAGTCCTGCCCATCAAGAGAAGGACCTATCCCCACTGAGTTTTGCCAGAGCGCTAATGTGCCTCTTGACGTTATTCTTAACCATCTATGATGGCAAATTCCCTAGTTCCAAATTCCAGTTCATACCTATGTTCTCTGTTTGTGATCCTTTGAGACATTTTTGTTTGAACTGAACTACTCTGCCTCATCAGCTGCTGGATCTCTGCCATTCTATCAGCAACAATGTGTCTTCGCCATGCTGTGCTTTGGGAGGAGAAGGCGCATGTTCTTCACATACAACCACAGTCTAGAAGTTTTAAAGAGCTCACTATCAGAATTATGTCATCACTACCAGAGACTTAATTTAAGAGGTTAAACCTTTTTTTCACTAGGTAACAGGCGTTAGTTCCTGTTACCTGAATCTCAGTAGCATGTACAGCGACTGACGTGAAGTGAGAGGAACCCATAAAATGACAGGCAGTCAAGAGCTGTACAGTAACAAAAGTGGATGTTTTTATTTTTGTGTCAGAAGCCCTGTAACACGACAAGTAATCCAACTACATGCCAGACATTGAATTTCATACCACACCCAATTGTAGCTCAATTTCTCCTTCCCTCACACATCCTGGGGTTTCCACAAGATTGCTTTGCTTCTGCGTGTCACTTAGAACACTCAAAAACTGTCGGCCCTCGTTCCCAGGCTCAGTTAGTCTTTTCAGTTTATTGTGGCCCTCAGCAGCCATATAAACCTCCTTCTTGGTTAAACACTTTCCAGTCTTTTGTCTGGGAGTCACCTTCCTTACACCCTTTCCTCCAAACTCAGTCGTTTGCAGCCCTTCTAGCTAGGGCTTTGCACTCAGCAGGCTTTTGTTCCCTATAGGTCTCTCAGCTGAGGTATACCTGTCAGTAGGCTCCTGGTCCTTGCAGGCTTTTCACCCAGGCCTCTAGTCAGCTGGCCTGTTCCCAGCAGGCTCCTTGTTCATTTCTGTGGGAGTGAAGCATCTAAGCACATTTGAAATTTCCACTTGGCACATAAATACCTTTAAAAGTCTGGTCCTGAAGCCCCTTTTATACTTTTTCAGGAATATTTTAATTCTGTTCTGGCAGCATAAATTGGACTTCTGGAAATAAGCATTAGGCTCTTTTGTATTTAAAGGGCCCAGCACCAGTTCTCTTGTAGCCTCTTAGGGTATGTGTTCACTACATGGGAGATCAGTTATGACTGGGTCGATCTTCCGGAGCTCGATTTCATGCGCCTAGTAGATATGCGTGAAATTAAATTGTCTGGGGTTGACAGTCCACCCATACTCCTCAATAATGCAAAGAGTAAGGGAGTTCAATGGGGGCGTTTTTCCTGTTGACCTACCTCTTTGAGGATAGCCAGGTAAATCGATTGGAGGTGAGTTTATTCTCACTACATGACTGCTGTAGCTAGAATTGTGTATCTACGATCAACCTTAATATCTAGCATAGACCTGCTCTTACAAGGGCTGCTTTGGTACTTGGACACAACTCCCTAAGAACCTAATTGGAGAGGTGCTGATCCCTTCCAACTCCTATTAAAGTTAATTGGAGTCAAAGGCACTCAGAAACTTGCAAGACCCCATTACCAAACCTACAAGAAGCTAAAAAATTAAAACTGCAGCAGGGCTAAGAGCACAACTGATTCCTATAAGCAAGACAATAACTTGATAAAATAGTGTCTAATTTTAATTTTCATGAGCACCCGTACCCGGTACTTCCTTTCGGTGCTGAGTGGACTGTTTAATGAGCATTTATGTCCACTGCTGTAGAACATGCTAATGGCTTGTTTTATCAAATACAGTATTTAGGTAATATGAAATATTTTGTGTATACGTTAGAGGAATGCTGTTCGTTTGCCAAAGCCTAAAGTATGACTGACCTTTTGAATTTTTCTGGTGGGGACGGTCACCTGGGAGCTAGCAAATGAATGAGTGTTGGTCTGTCATTTTCCAACCTTCCAAAACAAAACAACCAACCAACCACTTAGGCAGGGCTTCTTGAAATCCTCTCACGTTTAGTGCCCCTTCCTGGTCACAGGATGTGATTAACTAACTAAGCACTTCCTGCTAAATGGTACTATTTTGATGATGTAAATAAAAGGCAGCCATGTAGACCAATGGTCCATTGACAAGAGAGGAAACCCAAGTGTTTAAGGTTAGGAGAATGGAAAAAAATCAATAGACAAATTTTATTTTCCAGCTTCTAAGATTGCATTACCAACAATGACAAGAGGTCTTGCATATAATCTATTTTCTTTCTCTCACTCACACACACTAGCTGAAGGAGTCCATTTAAGGGAATGAATGAAGTAACTTATTCAGAATTGTTTCTTTTTGTTTAGCTGAGTAATGTGGTGCTAGTTATGTTAGTATATACAATTACTCTACTATATTAGCAATAGTCCAAATTATAGGCAGTACAACAGGCTTTCGTGGGAAGGTCAGAGCTGTTACCTTCCGATATACATTTATATAGATTATGGTCTGTTTATCCATTGCACTGAATTTATCTACCTGTCTAATACAGTTACTTCATATAACAGCAATGAGGTTACCCTGTATGCAATGGCATGATAGCTCGTGCATAATTACTTCTGCAGTTTATTTAATATTAAATAGTGAAATTTAAATAATTTCTCTGGCATTTTCATTTGATTTGAATTGTTAGGAACCAGTCTGCCTAGTAACTTAATTCTGAGCTGTTGTTGGTGCATTTTAGGAAGAGAGTTGGTTGAGAAGACTGGTAAGATACTTCCTCCCTCTAATTCACAAGTTAAAAACTGAAGGTAAAAACAAGTTAAAAATTCACTTGACTGGGTCCAAGTCAATCTTATCCGAAGGCTCTACCACAGCAGATGGGTGAAATCACCCTTGTTCAGAGAACCTAGCTCTTTGTACCACGGAAGCCCCTTTGGATTTACATGGGATTTCAGTGGTGCAGCACCACTGGTGTCCCCCCTTTTTGGAAGTCTGAGAAGAGACGCTGAGGACTGAAAGGCCCTCAGAAACCAGCTGACCCTCTCGTCACTACCAGTTGGCCCTCCCACTCAGGTTTTAACCAGGGCAATGTAGCCAAGCCTGTTTTGCAGATAAATAGAGGGTTTCCAGGCTGTCATTCTGCATTTTACCAGTACTAAGTGCATGCAACAATTGTGTTGTGGGTCGGTGCTCTGCCTGGAGCTCTGCAAGTCTTCCATACAGAGCTGTATAGGGGAGGGGTTGGGTTTTTTTTCCCAAGAGTCAAACAACCTTACTGGGGCAGGAGAAAAGGGGAAGTCTTGCGAAGAAATGAATTTCAAGAAGAGAATATTTATAACAACAAAATAGTTTGAAAATTCTATCCAAAGGTCATCCATGGAAAGTAAAATACCAGCTTAGAAAAGAAGTGTTTTTAGTGCCAAATGTGGGTGACAATTTTTGTCCCAGTAGTTTGTCGGGTTTGTTCTAAATTGCACTGCAGCGGCGGTTGGGAACCATTCCTCCACCTTTTGGGAACAGAGGGTGTTACCAGGGTCCAGTGCATGACCAGCCAACTGTTATTTTCAAGAGTTACTGTCAATGTATCTGTATGCTGGACAGCACTAGAATCCCCTACAGATGTGCTGCTGTCTGTTTGTATTAAGGCAGTAGTCCAACACCAGTGATGTTGAGGAAGAAGCAGGTATTAGGGCAGCAGCAGCTTGTTGGTTCTAACAGATGGCAAGATTATTGCTCGTATAGAAAGGGTGAAGATCATATTTATTTTTTAAATAGGCTTCCTTTCCACACACTAACAAAAGGATATGCAGCCTGTGGCTTCCCGAAAGCCTTAGACGCTAAAATGGTCCTTTCATTATAACAATACTGCTGGAAATTTCTGGCTCACGTAGGATAGTAATGTTGTGGATAGGTGATAGGAAGAGCTGATTTAAATAAACTAAACTAACTAACTAACAAAACCCCAACAAAATACTACCTTAACCCTCCATCCTTTATTTTAGTGTTTATGACCAAGTATTTTTGCTTCGCTGCTCATTTTGAAAAGGTTAGTGAGCCTGCCAGCTGCCTGAAAGCACTCTGGTGTGTGAGCTGGCCTGGCTGAGGAGCCTGCAGTGCATCGTGATGAGGTCTGAGCTGCTCTGGAGTTTTTTTTCTTCCCCAATGCAGTTTGTTGATAATTAAAAGCTCCCCTAGACAAGAGGTACATTGGTTTTCCAGTTGGTGGTGACTCACCCTGCCTGGACAGGCAGCCTAGCTCCCTTTTCCAGCCTCTCATCTGCCTCTTCCTCACTTTGCTAGACAATTAACTACAGAAAAGCGCCTTGTATGGAAATAAATATAGTGCTAGGAATGCTTTACACAGCACATTTGCCAATATGTGCCTCCGCTGGGTGTAGCACCCCAGCACAGCATCAGTTGCATTCTCTGCCATTTAATAAGTTTGTATTAGTTTAGTTATTAGGCTCTGTGTTGCTGCTACTGAAAACCTTGGTATACAGAATCTGTGCAGTGCCTGAAGGCTGTTTCTTTCCTGTTGGTACTGGTAAGCAGCCTAACTGCCTTTTGGCAATTAGCAGATCATTACCCATAATGCTAAGGACACTGTGATGTGGGCTGCTGGGTTTTTTTTTTTTTTTGGAGGTCATGCTGACCTAGATTACCCCACAGGAATTGTACAGTGCTGTACGGTTTATGCAATACAGTAATGAGCTGATGCTTCAATACCAGGTTATTTGGGTGCTTCTCTGTTTATTTTACTGAGGCAAGTAATAGCCATATTGCTTAGAAGCCAGCAAGGTCTAACGGGTCAGTTTGGGAAGATGGTTAGCAGACGAGTGCACGACTCAGGATGGGAGGTTCTGGGCAGACAATGGTTTCAGTGGGACTAAGGTCAGGTTCCATTCTTACACCTCATGGTAACCTCCAGTTTTACAACAGTGTAACTCCACTGAAATCAACTCAGGAGTGACATACAAGCCCTCTGCTGCCAGAAGCTGTACGCCGGTGATTCCCAAACTTTTTGGCATCATGCCCTCCTTTTGATTTTTGAGAAACCCTCTCGCTCCCCCACCTCTTCTTTACCATCATCCGACCCCCCCTTAACAATAAATTAAATTTGTAATTTAAAACAAACACAAAAGCCTGATATAAAATGTTATTTAAAATTAAAAATAAGCACAAATAGTTTTTCTTGGCCCAAAAATGTAATAAAAACATAATTTAATATCAGAAACAGCAGAAATAGATGAATTTAGTGTGAAAGATGACGCTGCATATTCTTCATAAGTTGAGAAATCCCGGGAGACCAACTATGGACCATCCAGGCTAATGGCACAGGCCCCACCTTGTGGGTGCCTGGCGCAGCCCAAGCTGTCCTCCCGCCCGAGCCCCATGCTGCCAGGGCCGCCCACTCAAGCCATGTGCCAGCCACCCCAGCTGCCCATGATCTGCCCGCCCGAGCTCCTCCCCTCCCCCAAATCCAGGCACCCCTAGCACCCCATCTAACTGCATCCTCCTCCTCCCCTGCAACCCACACTCACTCACCTTTGCAGGAGGCAGCTATCTCCACGTGGGCCTTCACCAGCTGCCTGCTTTTCTGAGCAGCTGTGCCGGGTCACCCATGTGAAATGGCAGGGGCTGAGGGCCGGCTCTTTCTTGGGGTGGGGGGAATGGTGGGGGTCTGGGTTGTCCCACAACCCCTGGAATTTCTTCACTCCGCCCAGCGGGGCACCCCCCCGCCCCAGTTTGGGAAAGCATGCGGTGCACACAAACCAACTGCTCTGTGAGAAATTGCGTCAGCTGTGGTGCGGGCCTGGTTCCCCACTGCCTTGCACGTTTTGCCGTGTGTACAAATAAGCATGGCAGCTTTTTACTTCTGCCCAAGGTACGAAGCAGTGGGGACTCAGGCTCACCTTCCCGTACACAGTCAGCTTCTGATCATGGCTATAACCGAAGCAAATCTGAAACCAACAGAGTCGTGCTGATGGTGTACGTCAGACGAGAATCAGGTGCACCACAGCTATAGTGTTCTGTAGCTATACGTTAAGTGGTGAAGATATTCATGTGGATTGCAGAGCTAGGTGATAAGCCGTTATTGTGCGCCTTCCCCTTCTCTTGAATTCTGCTCAGTAAACCATCTCCCCATAACTACTTGTTTTATTCCAAACCTCTGAGCGGCTTGAAACACAGGGTCAGAGCTTCAGCTGTGTTAGAGATGCTTTGCATAAAGTATTCTTAAGGATGGTCTAAGCAGCTGACACACCATCCAGCGTCCGTCTCCAGTACAAGAGCAAGTCAAGGGATGGGACTTAACGAGCATGCACTGTGCTCTGGAGATCCCTGGCTGCCACAACAGCCTTTTAGGTGACTGCTGCAGGCAGCTCTGGGTTAGAAAAGGTGGCTCTAATTTACACCAGTGGCTGAACTGGCTGCTAGGATTTTAAGGTCTGAGACCCTATGCAACCTTTCCCCATAAAATGTGGAATCCATCCTGCATATTACATATAGGGCCATAGCACTCTGGCCCAAGCTCCAGAGCAGAAGCATGTGCAATGTGCAGTTCTGCAGCTGTGACACATGTAGCGACTCATGCTGTTTGTTAGGACTGCAGGTTTTTCACGTGGCAGCTGGATACCAGTGGAAAGGAGAGATTCTTCTGTGAGTGGTGGTCCCATATGTGTTACAAACTCAGGAGTGTCTCCATACCATGCGATGAAGCTAGGGAGTTTCAGTAGCAGTATCCATTAACCCACATGTGCGTCATATGTTGCCTAGTGCTGGAGGGCATAAGAGGCCACTAGGGGTGATGTTTCTTCAGTTCCCTCTTCCGCTGCATGGTCAGAGTTGGAACCTCTTTCCTCCATGCTATAGTCTACAGAGGTAGCTAGTTTAGTTATTCTTAGTAGTGTAGATAGTTCACATTTACCGTAGATGGTCTTGCCCCACTCAGGGCCTGCCTGGACTTCCTCAGGGGACTGTGCCCCATGTTCTGGGTTTCAAAAAACTGCATGTTGTGCCCTGGCTCATTCTCTGCGAGTGACAAGGACTGCTGCTGTGTGTACTGCTTGTGGGAGGCGCCTCTTGCTGCATGCTGTGAGCTCTGCAAGTCCTTTCCCCCCCACACCTGCAAGACTCATCTTTTGCATCTCCAGAAGCTCCTCATGGAGGAGGGTCTCTGGCACGTGGGGCGTCTGATCCAGGAGCGACAGAACTGACAGTGCTCCTCCCTTCACCAGTGGCGAGTGCTCCACCCACTGCCTCCCACTGGGATCTGTCCATCAGACTCGTGGAGGACACATCCAAGTGAGGGGGCTGTCAGTGCTCTCATGTGGACCACACAAGTCCCCACCTTGGACTGCCTCTAAGCACAACGTTTCCTCCCTGAGCCAGGCCAGGTTGGGTGAGACACCGCATATGAACCCACTGTGCTACCTTCCTGAGCTTCCCCACGCAGAGGATATACCTAAAAGGAAGGAGAAGGCATTGGTACCATGATTGTTTTCCCAGCCAGGCAAGGAGACAGCCCTCCACGGTACGCACTCTGTTGCGACCAGAGTCCCCACACTCACGCTACACATGCCTCCTTGCTCCAGTGATCCAAGAGACATCCCTGGGATGCCTGGGTCCATCCAAACTCAGCTCCTCACAGCACCCCTAGACCTGCCATCTCCACCTTCTCCAGTGCTTTCGGTACCGTGGTTCCCTGTTCCAGTGGACATGCTGCTTCTCTTTTGACAGAAACCACACCGGGCAATTGTTAATGGGCCACCTGCGCTGACAGTTCCACTGCTACTGGAGGAGTCTTTGGACTCAGTCTGGATTCATCTGGGGAACTATTGTTCTGCCCTGTGTCATGGCACAGCTCAGGCTTAAGTGATGGCTGTACCAGGCATGGTACATTCCTGCACTGCTGCCTTGGCATGGGTATCGTTGGGGCCCTCCATTTCCCCAGGACCCAACCCCATAGGAACACTGGCTGCCCTGGCACCCATACCAGTGCCACCACCACCACCCCCAAGGCCATCCACCTTCCACCGGGGATCCTGTACCAGTGCAGGGGATGATCAAACCAGTGCCTGACCCCTTCATCAGCAAGGGCTTCTAAGTTCCATACTTTCTCATCCCTAAAAAGGGAGGAAGCTTCTTTGCCATCCTAAATCTCCAACAGCTCAGTACTTTCATCAAGAAAACCAAGTCCATATGGTGACACCTGCTTCCATCATTCTTTCCCTCCACCCGGGCAACATGGTTTGCAGCTCTCCACATGAAGGCTGTGTATTTTCATTTGATCTCCATCCAGCTCACCATCTTTGAGATATGTGGTCCCTATTTGTATTCCAATACAATGTCCAATGTCCCCTCTGCTTTGGACTATGCGACTCAGTGGCAAGAGGGTAATTGAGGTGCATGAGTTCTTATAACCTCACTTTGAGCATCAGGCAGTATGTGGTGCGTTTGAGGGTCAACAGATACTGCTACTGATTTGCAATACAGATAGGGACCGTACATCTCCAAGAACTTCCAGTTACAGCTAAGTAACTTTCTCTTCCCAATTGTCCACTGAGACATACGATACTTGTACCCCAAGGTCTAGCCCAAAATATAGAACTCTTACACTGTGACATGCTCTACATATTCAAGTGATTTCAGGGGCTTTTCAAAAGCTATTAAGTATCGTTTTGTCTTTTCCTTCTAAGACCTGTGCAACTGGACTATGAATGTTAAGGAAATCTCACTTTACAGGGGAAAAGATTTTTTTGAAGTACCAACAAAGCCATTTTAAACCAGTCTAAAACATTCGAAAAGCATTTATTGGTAAAATAGCAGTATTTGAGGGGGGATAAAGATTTTACTGGCACTTTTTGGAGATGGCCTGAATAATTCTCTCCTGGGTTTGCCACTAATGTATTATGCAGGTCATTCAAACAGTTACAAATACTCTTTTCTAGCATGAAGAGTTTTCTGTCGCTCTCTCAGGTAGATGGGGATGTGTGTCCGTGTGGCCCCCTGCCCCCAGAGATACGTACATAATGTTATAATACGCACATTCTTTGAGCCAAATTTTGCTCTCAGTTAATTCTACTATCAAGATGCTTGGCTGTAATAGCAGAGTTTACCCCATTTTCTGTACAAATATCTTCCACTATTAAACACATTTTCCCTTACATGTCCAGCCTTTTACAATTGGCAAACATTGATTATTTTCCTGGACACCTGTATTTATAATGGAGCTGAAATTATCATATCTATTTTTGACTTCATTCTTTATGCAACATCATCAATTATGATAATAAAAAGCACTGGTAATTTTATCAGCTCTGTTAATAAAGACATTGCACCTATTACATCTTATCTCCACAGATCTCTTGGCAACCTCCACGTAAGTTAAACATTCGCTTGACTTGGGATCCAGGAAACTGACCAGCGCAGAAGCAGGACCATGCTCACAGAGACAGTTTCTTGTCTCCTGGGGACACTGGAGAGCTGCGAGCCAGGTTCTAGCTCCCTGCTGCTCACAAGAGACAGGAAACTGACCAGCCACTGGGTCCCAGGCTCCCTGCCACTTTGGGAGCCAGGTGTGGCTTCTCCCCAGCTTTCCCCAGAGAAGTCACATCACCATGGCCACCTGCTCAGCTTTCCCCAGCCGGGGGAACCGGGTGGGCAGACAGCCACAGAGCAGCTTCAAGTTGTGCTTAACTCATGTTAACACAAGTTAAGTGCAGCTCAAAATTGCGCATTTTAAGGTTTTACTGTACTTCACTGGAACTTGCAGTACCTGGAAGTGAGCTCCCATCTTGGCTGCCTGCACCTCCCAAGTACTAGTGCCTCAGAATATCTTTTTTTTTTTCCTCTGTGCTCATTGGTCAAGGAGAAATGCTGGGGTGAGGGGTGGCGTGCTCTGCTGCCGCTGAATGGCCTCAGATCCCCATCAATTGTTCACGGAGTTAACTCTTCCACAATTACAAGCATATTGGAGCTAGTTGGCAAAATCAGGCTGGCCTGTCTATTAACTAAGGCCACCGTAACCCTTAAAGGCTCATTCTATGGCAGAGCAGCATTTGTCAGCAGCACCTGCAGCATTGGTATTGGATGCCTCCCAAAGGCCTCTGTCGGGTGCAGCAGCCAATGTGTCCACAAAGCAAATCCCTTGTTGGACCCAGAAAGAAAATCTTACTCTTATGTCACCAGGAGAGGCAGAAGTGAGATTTTTAATACCTCCAATTCTCCTTTTCTTTAATAATAAAATACTGTCTGAGTATAACACTATCTAGCACTGATGTTTTTAATATTTTCAGTGTATTACTAAAGCTCGGTTCAGTTGTGGTTTGGTTTGAGGATATGGAGCCAGAAACTCATGAGTTTTATCTGCTCTGATACTGATACTTTCTGTGGGCTTGGGCAAATCTCTCAATCTCTCTGTGCCTCCAGCTTCTCCACCTGTAAAATGTGAGTAATAATATTTCCCTAATGGAAAGGGGTATTGTGATAAGCAGCGAATTAGGACCTCATCCTGAAAACAGGTGCACAAATTAAAGTCATTAGGACAACTCACATGAATAAATATTGGCATGATTAGAGCTTGAGTACTTCGAGGAAAAGCTCAGGTAGTGGAAAGTGTTAGGGAATTCCCAAGAATAAATACCCGATGTTTCCAGTCTCGTAATTTGATCATTGATTGGTGTTTTTTCTGAATATTCCAGCTCTTGGAATCCTGTGATCCTGGAGAATTTCAGCTGTCTCATATTTATGTTTTTAGCCTTTGTGGTTACTGAAAAAAGTTTCAGAATAGGATCCCGAGAAGCAAACACCAGACTGCAAATGAAAAGAACCCCCAATTTATTAATTTTTTTAGAAATCCTATGCATTTTAAGATAGTCTTATAATTTTGCAGAGGACTGACTCATGGTTTCTGTGATTTTGGTGATACTGCACGTGTAAGCTGTATGAACTATAATTTTAGGCGGACAAGTGAGGACAGAGTCTGTATGTTAGATCATATCCCCCATTAGAATTATAGCTTACCTTTTAATGTTCAGTTATTGCTCTAATAACAACAGCAGTTACATCAACACTGATTCAGTCTCAGCAAGAAGATTTGCAGTTGCTTTGCCTCTGGAACTTCCATTACATACATTGGATGGCTGCAGCACTGGGCATTTTTCTTGTTACAATCTGTGATTGTTTAAAGTCCTGAACAGTTTTTGGATCACTGACAGAAAGTCACCTGGAGCCCAATGGATGTTTATTATGCCCTTGATTAAAGCAAAAACCAACAAACTACACCCTGCCCCTCACCCCACACACTATCACATAGGAGAGAGAGGAACGGACAGAAAAATATCATAATCTTCTCTGACAGTTTCAGTGTATGCTGATGATATGTTCCTCTTGAAACTGGGTGTAAATGCCTTTTACTTAGCTTAAGTATGTTTAGGTTTGGTTCTTTAAAACAAGGAAACTGGTGCTTCTTGTTCTCTCAAAATCATCCCTGCTTTTGTTTGGAAAAGATTATTGATTGGATTGTTAATTTAAGTAGTCTGTGGTTGTTGTGACAGTGCACATTGTTACAATTAACCTTGTGATGCAGAATTCATTATTGAAGAAGTGCTAATGAGCCATTCTATGGTCTGTACTGATTGCAAAATGTCTGGCTGCAGCAGATTGCTATTGGCTGCAATGTCATTCCTGGTCTTTGTTGTCACACAGTCAGTGAGGGCTGGAAAGACTGAAAATATTGTCTCAGGTATTTGTGTTAAAAATCGTCCTCCCACCTCGCCAACACTAGCACTGGGTGCATACACCATGAAGTATTTCTGACGTGATCTCTCCAACCCCCATATCTGCTGCCTAATGGAAGTGCTGTAAGAGCAACCAAAATGACGTTTGAAGGAAGAATGGGACAGCTGTCACAGAGCTCAGATCTAGATCTGAACAATTGAAGAGAGGGTGAGCTTCCATTCAGATTTGGAGCCCTGATTCAGGACTATCTATACATTAAACTAGTTGCTTAAGACAAGGAGGTTGCTGTGTGTCACCCTTCTTAGAGCAGGCATTACACTTAGAGCAGGCATCGCACACAGGAGTCTTTCGACTCAGTCTGGATTCATCAGGGGAGCTATGAATTGCTTCCCCTATTCTGTTCTTTTATTTTGTGTGTTTACAGAGTTTGTTCCATAGCGAAAGATACCATTAGAGCACAGTTATGGTCTGTTAGAAAAATGGCTGTGTAAACCTTTGCCTGGGCTACTACCTGTGTGCATTTTAGCAGTCTGGCTATTGACTTTAAGGACACAATACCTTTGTGCTACTTCTCCCTCTTGTTGTCTTGCAGAGCTCATACAGATATGTCAGATGGAACTGGAGTCTGTTACCATCAGGCTTATTCCCTGGGTTTCAACTGTAGAACCTTCCCCACACATGTCAACAGCACCTGACCTATGCAAAATACAGTTTATCACAAGACTGTAGAAATAAAGTGTGTCTGGGCAATCACAACCACATGCACAGTGCAATAAAACCTCTATAGCTCCCTCCTGCACACAGCTCCACCGCATCTGTCATTGGGGCTATTCCTGGGGCTGCCCTTTGTGCAAGCCTGTCATTGTAAAGAGGCCTTTTCTGTTACAACTATGAATCTACAAAAATATGCCGACCAGACATGGGCTCAATTAGGCCACTTTCCCGTTCTTAGCAGGGGGAGTGCCAGGAACTTTTCCACTGTGGGAACATAGCCCCAGGAATTCTGTGCTATTGCATTTCCACTGTGTCATGCAGAACATGCAGCCAACCAGTCTAGTGTGGAGCTGGAGAGCATAGAAAGGGGAGCAGGGAAAAGAAAACTCATTTGACTTTCATGCAGTCCACTATAAATGGACTTCTGCTCCAGGCACTGATCTAGCTCCCAGTGCAGTCAGTGGTATCCTTTGAATTGGGGCTATAATCATTGCAAGGGAGCGTGAATCAGACCCTGACTTGGAGGTTGGCAGGATAGATAACCATGAGATAATCTCTTTTTTTCTGAAGGTAAAGAAACTCTGGTCTAGCAGAGAGAGCTACTTCTAGGCATATGCAATTGTTTGACCAGCCATAGTTGCCTCCTTTAAGAATTAACAAGGTCTGGGACAGGGTGTATTGGATTGAATAAATTGACACCTCTTGCAGGTGACTCTTGCACTTCCTCTAAAATTCAGCCAGACTGGCACTGGTAGTAGATCTGGTGGATAGGAAATATTTTACAACTTTCTTTATCTCTATTACCCCAACTCAACCTAACCATCTTAAAGTAGCTGATTTCTTGTAGGCCATGTGGCAGCAGGAGAGGGATGGATCTGTTCAGGGAGGTCATTCACTGGGTGAGGAGCGGCATCTAAGAAACTGCCAAGATTATTAGATGGGAGGAGTAGAAAAGTTGGTGGCCTTGTCTGACCTCATTGGCAAAGCAGAATATGGCTGGGGTGGCACAATAAAATCTAGACATAGAGAAGGAAAGGGGAGTAAAGCTGTGCAGGGCCAGGGAGGCTGGAACAAGAAATTTGAACGTTACGTGGTGTAAGTGAGGAAGCCATTAGAAGGATTCAAAAAAGGGAAGAGGATAAAGGTAAGAAGCCTGTATTTAGCAGCTGTGTTATGTATGGACTGGACGAAGGTGATGTTGGTGTCAGGAAAGCTGCAGAGGAGCAGTGGACAGATATGTGATAAAGAGGGCCTGGGTCAGAGGTTTTTTGTCCAGACAATGAAAACCAGGATTCTAAAACCATTATAGCAAAAGAAGTGGAAAGATTTGGAAGCAGTCTGGATGTGTGGGGCATGATTCTTGGGAATGATTCCTGGGTTAGGGGTCGGCGTGCCAGGCAGAATGGAGATGTGATGAAGAGTAACAGATAATTTAGAGTTTGTGTGTGCATGTGCGTGTACTCAGCCTTCATTTACTTGTCCTTAAATTTCATTCCATTCCTCCCGGTGCTGATTTCGTGTGTGACTAAAGCTGATAACTCTGTGATTAGTGCATGGGGTTCCTGGCTGAGTGGGTTTGTTTGATATATCCCAGCAGCGTGCAGCCTTTGTAGACATCGATTAGTTGCTGTTGCAATGAACTCTGCTCTTACGTCGTGTGGTGTGCTTGTTCAGATCACTGACACCGAAATGAACTTCTGTTTCTTCCAGGAGTTCACCCTGAAGGTCCAACCAAGTGTCATGTCAGGTTCTGGAAGCTCCATCTCAGCAATAACCCCTCAAGTCACTCTCAGTTAGAGAGGGGCTCAGGTCACAAAATCTGGGTCTGGATAGCTCATAGTTTAGGATGTGCAGATCCTTGGTTTTGGATTGATGCAATAGGTTCTATTTACAAAATTTGGATTTCAAACGCTCCAAAGCTTGGGATTCTTCTCAGCCAGGGTTTTGGTCTGGGCCTGCTAGTACTCTCCATGAGATTGCTTATTCTAGCTCTTAAAAGAATAACAGACTTCGACATTGATTTCTCCTTCCTTTAATATTTCTTCCCCGTTCCGTTCTGCTCTTTTTTAATCTATGAGCATGAATTTTACCACTAGAAGTCCTTAGTTCTCATGCTGATCCCACACAAGCATAACCAGAATCCTACTGCAAATGGAGACTGTATAATTATTGATTTGTAAAATAGGGCTATCCTCTATCAGTGTTATTGGCTTAGCCAGGCATTCTCAGGAGCCATTTGTGTAGCTGCCTGTGATAGACAATATAACCTTCCAAATATTGTATAATAATGAGGGAACCGTACAACAGAAAGAGAGAAACATTTCTGAGGGATTTTCTAGTGAAAGGAACATTCCCACATCCACATTTATAAACATTGCAGAATGACAGATCTCAAATTCTTTACAAAATATCTCTCACTTTTCTACTCTGGCCACCTTAGTAAAAAATATTCCTACAACAATGAAGTTAAAAGGCTCTTTCCCCTGGGGCTTCCTGGTAGCTGTCCAATAATAGCAGGTGTGCAAGAGACAAGCCATTGTGTATTTGTACAATTTGCCTGCAGATGAACTAAAACTATACTCAGTGTGTGTGTCTTATGTACACCCACACATACTTCCTTTATATACCACTTTTCCTCTTGCAGCATACAATATTGATGCTTGCATGTACCATGGAGAGGTATAAAATGCATTGTTTTCTGAGAATGAAGACAATATGTAACTCCAGGTGACCAAAAGACAGTTTCAACCTTGAATGTTGAGCTTGGCATACAATACTGCATCTCAGTGGTGTGTGGGTTTTTTTTTCTTGTTCTGTTTTGCAGAAGGAACACTCACCCTACCATGGTTTTCTCGTTTGTTTATATTTCCCCCTCCAAGAAAGCCCATTGCTGGCCCTGGTACCGTGGTACTGCTGTTTCACAAAGCTGGAGCTGACACGCATGTAGGGGTTGGGGTTGTCGCTCTGGCAATCTGTCCTTCCCAAATAGATGTGACTGTTTTGCTAGCTTTCCTGTATTGATTCCTTTTGTTTAGTTTGTTTGGGGGAGCTGTTGGCTTTTTGTTCTTGTTTTTTTTTTTTTTAATCCTGGAAGGTTAGCTGTGCAATTTGGGTTCTACTGTGCCAACCAAACTGAGTATCACAGAGCTCTTAAAAAAACCCATCCCCTTCAGGCTGTCTCTCCCCCCGCCCCCCGATTTCCAGACCCTGGTGATCCCACAAAAGCAAAGTTTACAGAATCATTCCTTTATTTATGGACCTTTGGACAGTGGGAAGGGAAGCTTCAAAAAGAGAGAGAGAAAAAAATCTCATTTCAACCAAATTCAATCAGGCTGAATTAACTGGCAATTAAAACATAGTTCAAATTCCTATGAAAAAGGATGAGTTCTTTCTAGAAGTGCGAGCTTCTGATTTCTTTTCTTTTTAAAAACGTTTTTAAGAGCTCTGAACAAAACTGCTTTGCCAATGGGGAAGTGGGCTGGGGTGATTCTACTTTTTATTTGTGCCCAGCAGCGAAAGAGTTAATGCCTGCTTTCCTCTTTGGTATCTGTTAGCTGCAGCCCATGTTGTGATCAGTCCATGTCCATGTGCATTTTGTCCCCAAATTTAATAGCACGTAATGCAAAGAGTAAAACCTTATTAATGACACTCCTCTCCCATTTTCTTCAGGACATCCGACCTGCCTGCAATTCACCACAAACATGACTGAAGCTGTAAAAACCTACAAGTGGCAATGCATTGAGTGCAAATCCTGCAGCCTCTGTGGGACCTCGGAAAATGATGTGAGTTTGTTTATTTTTCATGCAGTTTAGTGCTGGTGAAAGCTACTGAAACGACTGCCCTGGAACACAGTCCCCTGTTTCACCACAACACTGAAACAGCGGCAGCAGCAAGGTCTCACTCCTTCAGTGCAAATTAGCCCTGACTTGCAAAGAACCTCTCTAGTCCAGTCTCAATGACTCATTTCATCATTTCTCTTGCCTGAGACTACCCTGGTTGCCGTCTAAGGCCACTTAAGATGAGAGTTGTGATGTGGGCACTTGTCCTATAGAACTGGCCTGAGGCCACAAACCCAGTGTCCCATCGGTCATTAAACGTCTGTGATCTGGGCTGGATTTGAATGGGGGGTGGTCTAGAGATGGTAGATCTTATTACTAGCCCCCCATGTCTTACTAGAACTTCAATCTTTATGATAAAACCCCAAACCCTGGAAATATTTGGGTTGCAAGGGGCTTTTTATTGATCACCTAGTTAATGTCCTTTTCTCCACAGCAAGAGAAACTTCAAGCAGCTCTTTGGGTTTTATTTTAGCAGAAATCAGAAAAATTAAAGCATGCAGGTGCATTCTGTTAAAAAGCAAAGGCGGGGGAGTTGTTGATGCGGCATATGGGTATCACTCAGGCCTGCCAACAGGAGTGGGGGAGCAAAGGGAACTGTTGCCCTGGGCCCTGGTAATTCAAAGGTGTCCAGAGCCCTGGACCGTTTAAGTCACTGCTGGAGCACCACTTTGCATGACTCTGAGGTCTGTTGGGGGCAGTGCCGTGCTCTGGGTGGCACTGAGGGCTGGATGCCCTAGCCATGCTCCTTCTGCCTGAGGCCCCACTCTTTCCAGGGGCAGGGAGCCAGGTCCCCCGCAGCACCTTGCTCAAGGACCCATAGAAGCTGTTGCCCCACCGCACCCTGGACTACCCATTCAAACATGTTTTTTATTGTGACAAGGTGAAGTGCTACAGTCCTCCTGATAGGAACAGCTCGTTTCCATGTGATCCAGCAGCTGACCTGCTGAACTGTGCCGAATTTGTTCTGTCCAGGTTGTAAAGTGAAAGTGTCCTGGCAAGAGAGGAGGCTCTGTACTAGGTAACATCAGGGATGATTAGAGGACGGGAGAACCTATGTTTTGACAGGAGACTTAAAAATTGTGGCTTGTTTAGCCTAAGCAAATGAAGGCCGAGTGGAGATATGATTACACACCACAACTAAACTAGAGGGATAAATACCAGGGAGGGATAGGAGTTATAAATAAATTTCTAGAACAGCCTTCTGACGGGTAGAGCGGGGGGCAAAAACCCAGCTGGATTCAAGACCAAACTTGATAAGTTTATCTAGGAAGAGATATAACGAGGCTGCCTACATTTACGTGTGTCCCACCTGCAGCTGCTAGTATTTAATACCTCCAGGTAGATGGGAGGGCTCTCTGATACTACAGTAGGTTGGTAGATCTTGCCCACATGATGAGGGAGTAACTGATCTTCATATCTGGGGTTTGGAAGGACTTTCTCTGTGAGTCTTGTTGGGAGACACCCCTTTTTTTATCTTCCTCTGCAGCTGAGGCACAGGTTCACTTACTGGTTTGACTTAGAGTAAATGGTGAATTCTCTGTGACCTAGTATGGGTCTATTACAGGTGTGGGAGGGTGAAGTTCTGCGGTCTGTGATGTGCTGGAAGTGAGACTACCTGACCATAATTGTCCATTCTGTCTTTAAAGTCTATGAGGGTATAATGAAGTGGGAAATACAATCTCATCTATAGATGTGGTCTAGAGACAAATGTCTCTCTGTTTATCTGATCTTGGTGGTGGAGTCCTGGCTCAAAGGGTAATTTCTTGATTAGAAACACAAGTTGTCTTACACCACTCAGAGATGGGCAGGAGGGCTTGTTGTGGTAAAGTGAGGAGAGTATGATGGTACGTCCTGGAAACAGAAATTTGATGTTTTGTAAATCTATTCATGTTCCCTATATCCTTATTGTTAAGCCATGTTCAAAAAATGGGTTCTACTGACTTACATATGCTTGTGTTCCTACCTTGGTAATAGGCTAATCTGCATTCTCTTTCCTTTCCCTTGCCCCCTCAATGATCCTGCTTCAGGACCAGCTGCTCTTCTGTGATGACTGTGACCGTGGATATCACATGTATTGCCTGAACCCACCAGTGTCTGAGCCCCCAGAAGGTAATTTATACTGGAAGTCTACACTGAAAGCCATGGAAAGGCCTTTAGGGAGGAGGGTGGAAATTCAGAAGGTGGCCTTGGGAAAGGTGGGTGAAGGCCATGGGAACCAGACTCGGATTAATGAGGCAGACACCTTTGCAATTGCTGGCAGCTGGTTGCCAGGGAGGCATATCAAGGACCCAGTCTTGAAGGACTACAAGAGACCATTTAGAAGCACAGAAAGAGTCCTTACTGGGAGAAGATGTCTCCTGTCTAGTAGGGGTGAGGGCTGATAGTTTGGTGGGTCTAGGCACTGCGTAACTTTGGGGAATTTACAATACCCCTTTTCTGGAGACATATGGGGCATAGGCTGTCCTTCCTGACCCATGCTGCATTTCAAGGGAGAAAGCATTTTCAGTGGCATTGCCTTTTGAAAACCACACTTCTCACCTGCATGTTATTTTCTTCTCCAAGTTATTCTTCCTACAGGTGTGCCACATTATCAATGAGAGATCATTTATTTGTCAGCCATATCAGTAGGTCTGTGCCTGCAGACCACTCATCTAGGTGCTCCAGACCAAGGATCCATAGGAAGAGGCAGCCCTGTTGCTGTTCCAGTCCCTTCTCAATGGAGTATTGTGCTGGTTACTACATTAATCTTTCAGCTACCCATTCTCCTTTTCTCTTATTTTCAGCGCTCTGTTTCTTTTTCTCCTGCCCACATTTGTGCCTTTGTAGGGAGGGGTTCCTCCCTTCTCTTTTTTCTTGGCCATCATTACAGCCTCTCCCACCCTCAGCCTGTTCTCACCTCTCTGAGCTTTGGGCCAAACCCTGCCAGACCGGCCACTCAGTACTGGACATTCTAGTGGCCTCCACTGAGTTAGAGGGTCTCGTGGCCCATTCAAGTTTTGCCCTGTGTTACTGGTACTTATCTCATTCCTCTCCCCTGAGGACCACTGCATGACACAGGCTTCAGTCTCTTCTCCTGAGAAGCTGAGGGTCTTCCTACCAATACTAAAGTACCTGCCAGTACTGCAGCACCCTCCCACAAAATCTTGGGCAACAGTATTGCCTCAAATGCCAATGAATGACCCCTAGTGCTGACTTTCCTTGCCCCTGCATCAGACACAAGTGATGACAGATCTTCAGTATCCGACATCACTGTCTAAGATTCAACCAGCTTCCTATTTATACTTCCCACCCCAATGGTGTATCCTGACAGTGAGACTTCAAAAGGAGTCATCACTTATGCCACCATTCCTAGCAGGAACACCCCTGGAATCCGCTTCCTTTTCCATTTGCTCTGTCACATTGTGCATTCTGGAACCTATGGTGAGGAATTTTATAGAAAGTTCTTATGTATAAGGGTCTGTCAAGAGGAGCAGCCATCAGTACCCAGGGAGCCCAACCTCAGGTTCCTGCTCCTCGGAGGACTGAGACGCTCTCCAATAAATCCTCTTCATCTCCAGATGAAACAGTTTTGCTCCCTTCACATTTCAATATGAATTATCATATTTTTTCAATATCTGATGAAGGGGGTGGCCAACACTTTATAAATTTCCTTCCGAGAAATACAGAACCTCCAGCACTCAGTTGTGGATGTTCTCTATATTGTGTCTCATGGCAAAATTTCCTTGTCCGTTAATGGTGCCCTCTTCTCTTCAGTATCTAACAGCTTTCTGGTGGTGAACACAATCAGTGAAAGGAACAGAAACAGTGGGTGAGATCTACTTCTCATGATAAAAGAGTCCAAATACCTGTGGCTTTCTGGATGCAAGAGCTATTGTTCAGCTGTGTTACAATTTAGGGTTGTCTTGTTGGTGAAGTACAACACCATCAGTTACACCAAACTTCCATATCTTATTGACCATCTACTACAGGACCAGAAGGACCAATTTCATAGCCTTATTTCAGAAAGCGAGATGATTGCCACAGTATCCTTTGCAAGGTTCTCTCACTGTGGCTGAGACAAGCCTTTCACTCTGTGGCTGCAGCTACATATATATATATATAAATATACACATACACACACACACACACACATATATATATATATATATATATTGAGGTTCATGGCTGCAGACCTCTTGTTTGCCTAGTGAAGAGCAGAATACTCTAGATCTTCCTTTGAAGGGTCCAGACCTTTCAGCAGTGAGACAGTTGAGTCTCTGCAGATTCACAAAGACCCTTCAATCCACAGAGATTTACATCACAGCAACAAGAACAAAACCAGAAATATTACAAGTCACAGAGAGTCCAATACTTTCACTCAGTACAGTATTTTGCCTACCGTCAGTGGGGCTGACAGCCAGGGTGGACTCCAAAACAAGGTGGGAGGGGGTTCAGCTCTGTGCCTTAGAAGGGGAGGGGCCAAGGACAGTCAGCCATTAGCACTGCTCATGCTACAGTGATGGAACGTCCTCATATGAGCAGGGCTGGCTTAGACTGTGGCACCAGGCCCTCCCTCCCTCAGAGCCACAAGGAGCGGTGGAACTGTGCTGCTGCGGTATTTCCAAGCAGCCTGGAGCTGTAGCTGCTGCTGCTGCTGAAGTAGCTCTGGGCCTTTATGAAACACCAGGCCCCTGTGCAACTGACCCCTTCCCCTACTCTCCCCACCCCACCGTGTGTAGTCCTGCCTTCCATAAGCAGTATTCTGCAGCTGCCTCCTAGTCACCAACTTCATCCAAGTGGCCATTCTGCATTGTACCATTCTGTCTTCCATCCACTTACGGGGATTCTCTCTCCCATTTCACACCTTCCTGGGAGCTCATCACATGAGACAGATGAGTGCTGGAAATATTTTCATCAGCATACACCATCCCATTTAAATCCTTCTCCTTCTCTCTGTCCCTTTTCAAGGGCTCTTCTTACCAGGGTTTCTTGAAGCAGGAAGTTCAATCCTTTCTATTCCTGGGGAAATTTAGTTGATTCCTAACAAATTCAACAGAACAGGGTTTTACCTTTTTGCATTCATCTCCCACAAGGATTCATGTACCGCAAGGGCCATCCTCATAGATGAATCCATAGAAGGGTGGTCAGCTCACTTTCAGGACTCCACAGCACAGGGTAAATGGATCCCCAAGAATTGTTGCTCTATAGCAACAAATTCTTGAGCTCAGGGCAGTATAGTTCGTGTTCCTAATTGTGTAATTTTTTTCCAAACTTAGTGCCGTCCACACAGCACCGAAGTTTGAAATAGGCAGCTCTTTTGAAGTTTACCCTACTCCTTGCATGATGAGGGGTAGCAGAAAGAAAACACTGTGCTTGAAACAGCCGTTTAGTGTTGATATCCTGAAATAGCAACTATAGTGTAGCCATCGCCTAAGTGAACAACATCAGTGGGAAAGGAACAACGCTGTACTTGATTCAGAAATATATTGGGAATTCCATTTTGGGGACACACCTGCAGTCCCACTGAAGCCATCAGTATGAGTGTTCAGAGTTAACAATATACATGTGAGATTGACTGTTATTGATTTACAGGGAGCTGGAGTTGTCATTTGTGCCGGGAACTACTCCAAGAGCGAGCATCAGCTTTTGGTTTTCAAGCATAAGGAGCTCCAGGGATCAAGACACAATTTGCTTCTGGAATTGTGGCACCCGTGCACAGTTCCCTATCAGAACACAAAGACACACACATGCGCACGCACACACGCACACAGGAACGAGAATGGACGCTCATGTATAAGAAGAGATAACAATGGTATTTATTGTCTAAGAGTAGATATCACTAATGAAGTACCTCCTGAGTTCGCTAGAAGAAACATGTTCTCCTTTAATGCTCCAAATGGATTCTATTCACTGCTGTGCATGGTTGATGCTGTGTTGTAATAGGCTCACATGCATTATGTTCATGGGGGAGTTCTTATTCTGATGCTGAGGAGTCAATTTTGTTCACCCTTGTGCTTTTGCATTTGGTCTTCTTTGTAAAGAAAAATATAGCAACATAGTTCCCAAAACACAACTGATGAGATGCTTTGGTTGGGATGTTGAGAATTTTTGCTCCTCACTGGCTTGACTGAAAACTGCTTTACTGCAACATTAGGTAGGTCCAGGAAGGCTTCGAAGGTTGTGGTAGCTTGCTTTCTCCTGAGTCATGAATAATTTGAACATATGGCCACTGAAACAGGAACTGGTGAAAAATTCTCGGGGTGACCATTTATCTTCTGGATCATCAAACTCTTTGATTTTTACTGATATTAGAAATTAGATTTTAGTGTAAATGAAAGAAAATATGTACATATTTGTCTTTCGGGGAAGAGTGGTTTTTTATATATATATATATTCCACCCCTTTCCAATTTCTTTTAATGTTTAGGGAGAACATCTTAAAGTGGTGTTATATAGTTCAGATCCAAAAGGCTGTTTTTTATTTTAGAAGAGGTGAGGGGTAATGGTTTACAGAACCTGAAAAGAAAGATTGCCATGGTAGTTTTAAAATTTAAATAAATGTAGCTTCCCTTTATTTAAACAGTCCGTTGCTGTGTAGCTTACCCAACCAAAATAGCCTTGAGCTCATGTCTCAGAACCAGTAAGTATCACTTTGTTCCCTGTAGCGTCACTGTCCCCACTAAGTGAACTGGAGAAGTGTGAACAATAACAACAAACCGAAAGCATCAATGGAAACTAAGGATTTTGTAAGCAATCATCCATTGCAGTACTCTAAGGGGTGAACAAAGGAAGGGCTCTTTTTAAAAATTATGATTTGTACGGTTGCAGATATGCTACTCCCGATTCTATTAAATATACAAGAATTGTCCTCTCTTGGGTGTGATATATAAAATCTGTTCATAAACAGATTTAAAAGCTTCCCTGCAAGAAAGAGAGTATCAGGATGCCTCTGCAAGTAGATAAAGACACTAAGACTATGTCTAAACTCCAGGCACTATTTCAAATCCTCCACCTCTCTTACATTAAGATGTTCCCACAACCCCTAGCTCCCTGCATCACATCCTTATTCTTAGGCAATATGCAAATATATTCCACTCAAGAATAATTCTTGCATGGAGCTGTACAACTTCAAAGTGCTTTAAAAACATTAACTATTTAATCTGCACAATACCTATTCTGTAATACAGTAGAAGCTTTATTATCTGGTACTCCTGAGGAGCTAGGGGTGCCAGATATAAAGTGTACCGGATATTGGAGGGAGCCCACTGCCTCTGCTCCACCAGTCTCACTGCTGCTGCTGCTGCTGCTGGCCACCAACTCTGGCCCTGGCTGTCCTGGCCCTGGCTGGACAGCCAGCCCCACAGCTGCCAGTCACATGCTGGTTATCCAAATTCTGGATAGCCCAGCTTTTACTGTTGTTCTGTAGCCATTTGGCAAAGGCACAGGAAAATTATCCTGTGTCTTGCCCACCGGCATACAATGAAAAAGAAGGGAATAGAAATCGTGAGCCCTGATCCACAACCAGCTGTTCTAACCATTGGGCATACTGTCTTCTGCTATTCTCATTTCTGTAAAGGAATAATCTACAGTAAGGGGATTTTGGAAGCCCTGACATTGCCATAGGTAACCAAGGAAAATGTGGTCTAGAGTATATTACTATGAAGTGGGTGCATGAGAGGTGGAAATGCTGAAATCAACAAGTGGTTATCAATGTTTGCTGCCATTGGGAGGGAGGGGCAGATCTAGTCCTGTCCTGAAGCTGGTACTAATCAATGTTTTTCTTAATGACCGGGATAATGAAGTGGAGAGTGTGCTCATAAAATCTGTGTCTGGCATGAATTTGGGAGGGGTTGCAAGTACTGAGGAGGAAGTACTTGGCAAGTACTTAGGACCTCCTAGATGACCTCCTGAGGTCCCTTCCAGCCCTATGATTCTATGCAATTGGAATGCAAAACAGCCTTGACAAATTAGAGAGTTTGTCTGAAATCACCAAGAGGAAATTCAGTTAAGACAAGTGCTAAGTACTTTACTTTGGAAGTGAAAATCAAATGCACACCACAAAGCAGCAAAGAACTGGCTAGGTGGAAGTACGGCTAAAAAGGAAAGGGGGGACTATAGTGCATAACGAATTGAATATGAACCAGTGTGATGTAGTTGCAAACAAAAGGCTACTAGCATCTTGGAAGGTATTAAAAGGAGTGATGGGAATAAGGGGACTTCGAAGTAGGCGGGGTCCTTTCGAAAAGGAGCCCCGTCTGGACGAGACGCGCGGCGGCAAGCCGCGTCAATTTCGAAGCGCTGCGGCCGCCCGCATGCTAATGAAGCGCTGAATATGCATTTCGGCGCTTCATTTGTAAACTTCGCAATGGCCATTTGCGTGGCCATTTCGAAGTTTGGGGCTCATGTAGACGTAGCCTAAATGTAGGACAAAAAATAATGGTCTTGATGTGTAGCAATGCAGATTTAGGTTAGATACTAGAAACCATTTCTAACTACAGTAAAAGCCCTTTTGTCTGGCATGCTGGGGAAAGACAGGGAGGAGGAAATTGCTGCCTGCACCAGCCACTCTATAAAGCGGACTTTGTGTGAAGATCAGAAATGCCAGTTTGTTGAACTTGCTGGCTGGTGACATGCCTGCTGGATAAAAGGTCTTCTACCGTGTAAGAATATTTAAGCTCTGAAATACGTTCCAAGGAAGTGTGTGGAATCCTCATCTCTAGAAGTTTCAGGGATGATCTGTTGTTACTTGATGCTGCCTCAGGACAGCGGCTGGACTTGGTGACCTGTTGGGGTCTCTTCCAGCTTGACATATCTGTGATTCAATCACTCCACAATCTAGTGTAAAGGAAAAACATTTTCGGGATCCTGTCATCAGCCCTCTCTTTTTCATGGCTGGAAGTAACATTTTGCACACGGAATAAATATCGTGCCTTGCATGTTGATAGTAACAGAGCAAAAGCCATGCTAGTATACATACTATCAAAACAAAAAAGCAATAAAATAACACTTTAAATACTAAAAATAATTTATTAGGTGATGAGCTTTCGTGGGACAGACCCACTTCTTCAGACCATAGCCAGACCAGAACAGACTCAATATTTAAGGCACGGAGAACCAAAAATAGTAATCAAAGTTGACAAATCAGAAAAAAAATGATCAATGTGAGCAAATCAGAGAGTAGAGGGGCGGCGAGGGGGGAGGAGGGGTCAAGAATTAGATTAAGCCAAGTATGCAAAAGAGTCCCTATAAGGACCCAGAAAATTTGCATCCCGGTTCAAACCACGTGTCAATGTGTTGAATTTGAATATAAAAGACAGTTCAACAGCCTCTCCTTCCAAAGTAGTGTGAAAATGTGTTTCCTTGCAATAAAGCCAGCTCTGTCCACATATCTATTCTGGGGATACCATCACTGGACCTAACCACGTTAGTCACAAAATCACGGGCACATTCTCATGTTCCTCAACTAACATCATATATGCCATCATGTGCCAACAATGCCCAGATGCTTTGTATATTGGACAGACTTCAAACTCTCTTAGACAAAGAGTTAATGGGCACAAAACAGACATAAAAACACTCCTGATCCACAAACTGGTCAGCCGACATTTTAATGAAGTGGGCCATTCTGTTAATGACTTAAGAGTTTGTGTCTTACCAAAGAAGAATTTTCACTCCCTCCCACCCTGCCCGCCCCTCTACTCTCTGATTTGCTCACCTTGATAATTTTTTTTTCTGATTTGTCAACTTTGATTACTATTTTTGGTTCTCTATGCCTTAAATATTGAGTCTCTTCTGGTATGGCTATGATCTGAAGAAGTGGGTCTGTCCTACGAAAGCTCATCACCTAATAAATTATTTTGTTAGTCTTTAAAGTGCTACTTCACTGTTTTTGTTTTGAATAAATGTTTTCTGTTCAAAGTGGAACAATTTGCACCATTTTCATTTGCTTATTGGAAATGTGCTTTAAAAAACTGAATTGATGCATTAAAAAGTAAAGGGTGGTGATTACAGTAAAAGTTTTTAAGCTTCCATTCACTCTCCTCTCTGGCACAGCTGCGTGAGTTGTTAGTGACAATTGATGTGAACCAAATGCTGAGGCTTAGACTAGGATAAAAAGATGGGTATTTAAAACTGCCCGTGAATATGTTTGACCTGACACATCTTCAAACTGTAGAATAACATGGTTTTAATACAGATTGGAGCAAACTGCCAAAGGAAGCAGTGGAGTGTCCATCACTTGAACTGCTCAAATTAACACTAGATTCTTTGTTGGAACTATGTGCTTTAGTCAAACACAATTATAGTCAAACACAGGAGTAACTGGGTGAAATTCTATGGTTTGTGACATACTGGTGGTTAGATTAGAAGGTGATCTAATGGTCCCTTCTGGATAAAACTCTGTAGATCTACTGAAATGCATGTTAGCTGATTGAGGGAACATGTGAAAATACAGCTTTTCTCTGTACCATGGCCCTGCAATGTTTTCATTAAAACATATTTGCTCATGTATTTCAACCCAACCATGTTTTAACACACTTTTTATCTGTAAATGAGCCCTTAAAGTGCAATTATGGGAAATGAGACACCTGTGTTGCGACAGAGCGTAGCAAACAGCTTCCAGTGCGCCTGTTGGGGGCAGTTGCAGTGGAGGTGACAATCTCATGCTTCAGCTGTCCTACCTTGGAGATTCATTCAGGTAGGAGGAATTATCAATTCAGCTGCCTTGGGTGAGGTTGCCCAGGAGAGATACAGAATCCTTCATCCTGCTTGGTCCTGGGCCTTCCATTTTCTTGGTTGTACTGACTGGATCCTGGTAGTCCCCCAGTGGAAGGGATAAGAGACAGGGCTGTTACTGCCAATTTGCAGCACCATACCCCTAAACCAATGAATAAGTGCATCAGGCACATAGTCGGAGAAGGTCTCTCTAAGCAGTTCCAACCCATGCACCAGATCTGTTCCCTCTGTAAACCTGAGTCAGATGTGCTAACTTTACTATTACATGCACTCTCCCCATTAGTCCTGCCGAGCTAATAAATGTGACTTAGATCCTCTTCTGCCTCAGGGAACATCAGTAACAATGTCAGCAGAAGTTTCATGGAGGTTTCAAACAATAGTGATGCCAGTTTGGATTTCACAAGAACTGTTCCATGGAGCCTTAATGTTGTGTAGTTGGTGGTTTGTTGGAGTTGGGGCTTTGTTTTGTCTTGTTTTTTGAGATCATGGCACATTTAACCTTTAGCTCTCCTCCCTTTAGTGCAGGGCCTGAATATGGAGATACACATCTCAGAGAACTGGAAGGGATCTCAGGAGATCGTCAAGTCCAGTCCCCTGCCCTCTTCACAGGAGCAAGCACCATCCCTCCCCTTTTTTTTAAATCTATTTGCCCTAGACGTCCCCTTCAAGGACTGAGCTTACAACTCTGGGTTTAGCAGGCCAATGCTCAAACCAGATATAGTTAACAGTGTCTAACAAAAGAGAATGAGTTGCTGATTTTTTTCCCTTCCCTCTCACAAAGAAAGGAATCTTTGCATTTTTGGCCAACAACTTAAAGCGGTTGTGTTCAGCTGCTAACAGTGAATTTCTCTTTCATTTTACATATCATTTTGCTCACCTTAAAGTTATTAAGACTTAATGCTTTCATAGCACCTTGCCTCTGAGGCAGTCAAAGAGTTTTGTAAATACACGATGAACCTCTCTTGTTCAGCACCCTCAGGGCCTGACTGGTGCCGAATGAGAGAACTTGCTAAACCACGGGAGGTGAATATTGTCTAGCAGCATTGCCAGCACTTCCTGACTGCGTATTCTTCATTGCTTTATCCAGACTAATTTTTAATTCTGGTACTAAAGCAATGCTGCTTCTTTCATTTATCTCTTGGAAAACGATTTCTCAGATTAAGATTTCAGTATTTAGTCATAGATATATTAGATAACCAAATCTTGATGAAACAATTTGTTTTCCTGTTACTGCCAGTTCTACCCTCATGCACCACCTTAAATGATTTCTTTTGCTCCATAAGTGTTTACACACTTGAAATACTTCCCTACAGTCCCTGTTTTCGTTGTTTCCATGGCCATGTCTATACCACAGGGACTTCATAGCAGCAGAGTCCGACATTTCTGGCATAGTCCCTGCAGTGTAAATGCAGCCTACGCTGATGGAAGAGGTTTTCCCCATCGTTGGAGGACCTCCACCTTCCCAAGCGGTAATAGCACGGTTGAGCTAGCTGTGCCTACGCTGGGGAGTTAGGTTAGCATGGCTACAGCACTCAGAGGTGTGCTTATTGCACACCCCCGAGAGCCGTTGCTATGTGGATCTAAATTTTAAGTGTAAACCAAGCCTAAGAAAACTACTTGCTGCAAGAGCTTTGAATTAAACAGCTGTGCTGAAGAAATAACCCCCCAGGGACATCAGTGTGCACAAGGTACACGAGCCCTGCAGCAGTGACAGCTTTCATTAACATTTCTTTCCACACGCGTCCTTTTGTCTCCTCCTGTATGACCCCTTTCAAAAACAGACAGTAGATACAGAGAAAACACAAAAGCCCCACTCCTAATGTGCTGTGTGGGAAATTCTTGTTATGAGTCAGAGTGTAATAAGTCCCCCTCTGAGTGCAGGAGAGAAGTGTGGAAGTAACAGTTTGAAGGCCACGGGGAGTAATGTTTGCTTCATATACATGCAGCTGAACAGCGGCTTTTCTAGCCTCCAGACCTGAGCTAAACCACGATTTGCTAAGCTAGCTCTCCAACACTGCTGCTCCAACTGCACTAGTAATGCAAAACACATGCCAGGAAATGGACACTGCCCCTGCCCTGGCGAATGCAGACAGCTGTGTTGGGTATGGTTATATATTCAACTGGAGTCGGGGCTCAACAGCAAATTTATACGACATTTATACAAATTTATAACACAAGGAGGTCCCTGCACCTCAAGGTTTATATTCTGAGTCTACGGTGAGAAGCAACAGGTGTGCACAGGCAGCAGAAAGGGGACTCAGAGCTAGCAGACTGACCCTCTCCAATCTGGCTTCCGATTTCCACACTTTACTGAAACTGCTTTCAAAGGAGCCTCTAAGAACCTCTTTCTGGCTAAATTGCTGGGTGAATTCTTCATCCACCTCAGCCTTTGGCTGCCATAGATCTCATTGTCTGTTCTCTCCATCTTGAAATCTTGCCCTCTTTCAGCTTTCCCTATCTACTGCACTACCAGTAAATAATGTGTCCTTCCCATCTCCAGTTCCATGAGACTCTGTTCGAACGGTTACAGAGACTGTTGCATGAGTCCTCTAGTCCTGCTGGAGCCAGACTTGGAATCTGAATGGCGCAGAGGAGAAGAAGCAACGGAGAGAGGGCAGCACCTACGTGCTTCATGATACGCCGCTTCACAAATTGCATTGTTGACATCAGCCCAGTTCATAGCTGAATGCGTGAAGGTTTTAGGACTGGGAAAGCTGACTTTGGGCTCATTGTATTTCACCCAATCCAGGGACTGGATCTATGGCATGCTGTCTGTCATGCCCACCCACACCCCTTCCCATCCACAATGCTCTTTGCGATTCCCTGGCGTGAACCTGCTGAGCCAGCGACCTATGCTAGCCCTGTGCTAGCTACTGCCAGGGTTCACAATATCTGCAGTAAGTGTAACGTCCTCTAGTCAAGCTCTGCACGCTGTTCAAAATCACAGCGTCTCCACTAAAACAATCAGCAGTGAAGTGATCAACAATATGTACATTTTGTCATCTTTGGGCTTCAGCATTAATCAGCAGTTGAACTAAATGTGTGGGGGGGGGAGTTCTGTCTCCCAGAGCTTTTGTTTCTGTCTGCCTGTCTGCAAGCTTAGGAAGTAAACTCTACTTTAATTTACTTGGGAGTTTTTCTTCACAGCCAAAAGGGATAGGATGGTCCTTCTGTTGTGATCCACTGGAATTGGGAAATTCCATTATTCTCAGTTCTGCCAAGGGCTTCATGTATGATTGTGAACAGTCACCCAATCTCTCTGTGTCTCAGTTTCCCCATATGAAAAGTGGGGATGGTCATTCTAGCCCATCTTTGCTGAGCACTGAGATGTGTGGGCAAAAACACTGGTTAAGTACTAAGTACTGTTATTTGCTACTGGGAGAGCAGGTGATAGCTGAAGATGGAGAATTCTCTTGTACTTATCCATAGATTGGGCCCTCCTACTCCCCAAAAACTCTCACAGCCTCTGGCCAGGGATATTGCGCATGCGCGCGCGCGCACACACGAGATTCAGGTGACATTTCTGAGCTCTCATGCTGAACAATCAAGTCCCTGCAAAGGAAATGAAAAGCTCTTGTTGATTGGCTGTTTTTTCTCATGCTGGTCGGAGAAGGGCAGGAGCTGGGACTGGCAGGCAGCCAAATCCGTCTTCAGTGAAGATATAATTACTAATAATGACCTCGGCCCAGGCAGCTAGTTAAGTGGCTTTTCAGGGCAGGCACCAAGCCAGTCTGGTTTATATGAGGTAAACTCAATTTTGTTGGCAGGGAAGGGAGCCAGAGCAGGAGGTCTTTCTCGTCCCAAGGGACAGCTCCCAGCAGCAACATCAGCCCCCAAAATACCTCACTGTCTTGATTAGCAACACAATGTGCGCACTGTCAGCAGCACTGTTATTAGCACTGGTACCTTCAATTGGAACCACAATGGGAGCCCCATACTGCCACTGAGGGCCCCGTATGCACACAAGAAGCACCACTGACCTCAGGAGGGATGTTATACAGGAAGGTACTACTTAGCATAAACAAGAGTGGCAGAATCTCTCTCACAGGGTTGACCCAGGGATGAACTAAAAGAAGGATGAATAGAAGCTGCCAGCTGGTGTCATAAGACCATGGGCCAAGGAACGTCTGAACACTTAACTAAGGCGGGCTGGCAGAATATGTATGCATAATCTGCATGGACTGGGGGTTGGAGGAAAGAATCCGGTTGCAATGAAGCCGAGTTCTGTTTCCTCTCTCTGCTGCTGCATTGCTATCTGGTCTTTGACAAGTCATATAATTTTCCCATGCCTCAGTCTGTCTATCTGCAAAATGGAAATAATAATTACCTTTCACCCTGGATGCTGGGTGGGGTGTGGGGTGTGGTTTAATAGGGTTTATGCCTTGATTTTACAGTAGTTGATCGGAGGTAGAGGTGTTTAGCACTTTTGAAAATTCAGGCCAATAACTCATTAATGTTTGTAATGTGCTTTCAGACACTCAGGAGAAGTGCAAAGTATTGTTACACTACTCACTTCTGCATTTTGAATTACCACCATTATTTCACCGAAGCACGGCATAGGCCACCCCACCAGTGAACCAGGAGCTGCATTCCATCTCTTTCAAAGGATGAGGACAAGGGTTTAGTTCTACTTTTCTTCACATTCCACATGAATTAGAAGACTGACAAAATCTGTTTCAGGTCCTACTCCTTCCCATGTTGTTTGAATAGCAAAGTGAAGCTGACTGCAACTGCAGTTGAACAATAACAGAGAGATAGCCATGCTAGTCTATATACTATCAAACCCTGTTCCTTTCATGGGGCTGTTTGCTTCTAGCCCAACCTTCCTACATTATCTGTTTTTCTGGTGACCTTCAATAACTGTCCCTCCCAAGTACATGGACCCTCTGATCCCAGTTCCACAGATCATGGTGCATATGCCCTGTGAGAGATTGAGCAGGCTGCCCAAGGGAGTCTTTTTTGGTCTGGCACTAAGACATAGTGTTAGCCTCATATGAACTGTGCAATCTTGGGGAATGTCACACTGGAGAGTTTTGTCCATCGGAATGATTCAAGCTGTGCCCTATCATTTAATATTTCTAAACTGCTAGTTAGCAGTAGCTGAGAGAATTGGTCTGTGGTTGTGAAAATCTAGATTGGTGGTGCTGTAAATTGTCTAAGCTGCAGAATGGATGAGTGTCACATAGGCAGAAGACCCCTCTCCTCAGTCTGCAAACTCTGCTCGAACATATTCATTTGCTGACATCCGACAATTGCAGGTATTGTAAGTTCAAGACTGGAGTTTGATGCAGCCTTTACCACTGCAGCCAGATAGACAGAGCATCTATGCAAAATCAGAACAGATAAAATGTTACACCTAACATACCCTCCTTCTCATAGTTCCCGTGGGAATACGGCAAAAGGAGTTCTGCCATGATTCCTTCTCATTTCCCTGCTCCTACATTCTTGTGGAAAGGCAGCAGAGAATGAAGAATTTCCTTCTCCCTGTTTCATTCAGCCTATGAGGAGAGGCTTAGCGATTTGGGCTTATTTACTTTGCAGAGGAGAAGACTGAGGGGCGCTTCGATACCAGCCTTCAACTCCTGAAAGGGGTCTCTAAAGACGATGGAGGGAGGCTGTACTCAGTAGTGATGGATGGTGGAACAAGGAGCAATGGACTGAAGTTACAGAGAGAGAGGTGTAGGTTGGATATTAGGAAAAACTATTTCACCAGGAGGGTGGGGAAGCACTGGAATGTGTTACCAAGAGACGTGGTGGAATCTCCATCCCTAGAGGTTTTTAAGTCTCGGCTTGATATAGTCATGGCTGGGATGATCTAGTTGGAGTTGACCCTGCTTTAAGCAGGGTGCTGGACTAGATGACCTCCTGAGGTCCCTTCCAGCCCTAGAATTCTATGATTCAATGAATTTCCAAAGGCCAGTTTCACTACAGCTTTTTATGAAAGCATCTTTCCATATTCCGTCTTGCCTAATCGCTTTTTTCTTCCCTTAAAATAAAACTTTACTTTATTTCTTCAAAAAGGTGTTCCAAATGCTAGCTTAAAGGGACATGTTCACTTTCGTGAACACCTAACTCCTAACAGCTCCAGAATGAATGGCATTATACAGGTAAACTTTAGAATGGCCCCTACCTCCATAGAGGGTTGAATCAAAATAGAGATTTGGAAAGCCTGGAATTCTGAGGTTGCTGAAATTCAAATATAAAGCCTAAGCCCAAATGAATTTTGGCCTAATGATTTGTATTCTCCCTCTGCTAGCTGTAAGTGCTGTTTAAAAACATAGGGAAAATGTACCATTCCATCTCAGCCATACCCTCCAGATGGCATTGCATTTTAGGCTATGTCTATATGACAGAGCTATTTTGGGATACGATGGTATCTGGAAATAGCTACTCTGTGTCTTTGACATGCAGGCGTTATTTCAAAATATTTTTCCAAAATACCAGGGGCACTATTTCAACATTCCTGTAATCCTCCATTTTTCTGATTTGTCAACTTTGATAACAGTTTTTGGACCTCTGTGCTTTACATATTGAGTCTGTTCTGGTATGGCTATGATCTGAAGAAGTGGGTCTGTCCCACGAAAACTCACCACCTAGTAAATTATTTTGTCTTTACAGTGCTACTTGACTGCTTTTTTGTCCTGTAGTCCTCATTGCAGGAGGCGTAAGGGATACCTCAAAATAGTGCTTTATTTCAACATTTGGTGCTGTTTAGACACTGGAAATAAGCTAAGCAATTTGCATGGCACAAGTTGCATAGCTTATTTTGAATAGTAACAGAGAAGGAGCCGTGTTAGTCTATATACTATCAAAACAAAAAAGCAGCCAAGTAGTCTTTAAAGTGCTACTTGACTGCTTTTTTATTTTGATAGCTTAGTTTGAGTGTAAGTTGTTGTGTGGATGTACGGGAGGAGAAGTCAGCATGAACCTCCAATCTTGCTTATTTTGTTGCATCAGACTGCAAGCTCATACCTACAGGACTTTTTTATTTGAAGATAGTAGTGGGTTTTCTTTTTGAAAACATGTATTTAAGATCCTGAAGACATTCCTTACAAGATATGAGCCATTCTAAGGTAGGTTGTATTTTGGACCTCATGAGACAGGCAAGTGCCCTCAAAGGGGAATGTTTTTCTCCCCTCTTCCTATTTATTGGTGTGTGTGAGAGAGAGACATTTATTCTGTGAGATTTAAGCAACCATGAAAAACTAAGATGGTGAGGGAAGCTTTGGGTCATTTGCCATCATTTCAACTCATATAGTGCCTGCTTGGGGTCTCCTGGGATCCTGTCATTGTGTCTGAGGTGATAGCCATAGTTCTTGTCTGGAGCAGTGTTTCAGGCAATTGACAGCAAACACTTTCATCTCCATCTCACCAATTAACACCAGCCAAGGTCATTAACACCTACATGTCATTACCACCTGAATGCTGCACTCAAGGGTTTGTTGATGGGCATTTATGTGCACTGCCAGACAATATCTGACCTTTCATTATCGTCATTACTCCAAACTAAGAAACTGCAAATACACTCACAGCAGCCTACGTACTTTGTGAACATGTTCACAAATCTTTTGTGCAAACGTAGTCCCCTCACTGGCTCTGCAGTAACAGTCACTTCACAAAGAAGATCCTCACAGCTGTGTTGGCAGCATCTATGCTGGTGAGCAATGGCGGAATGTTATTTCCAAGCTTCCAGCAAATCATTACAGGTGATGTGCAGTTACTGCTCCAAAGAGCCAAAGTTGTGGGCTTTTTTATGATAATCTTTCCACATTTTCCCCGGCCCCACTGTTTCAGGCTGAACGTTGGTCTTGGCAAATGAGTGCTCATTCATTGCAACAAAAGGCGTGTGTCTCTTTTTTAGACATGGGTACAAAGAAAGATGCCAGACACGTGCCATCAAACTTCAGGAGAGAGTGAAAGCTATTCTTTGTTGTTGGTCCCTAACATGGTGATAAACCAAACTTTCCTTTTTGATCATAATAAGAACGGCAAACAGGATAAATCATCTATGATATCACCACATGTTGCCTTTGAAATTGTTTTGATGTAACGCTCTAGATCAGGGTGCGCAAAGTGGGGCTTCACCCTCCCCAGTGGGGGCATGATATTTTGTAAGGGGGACGCTGCACAATTGGGTCTCCCCTACGCACCACCCCCCATGGCTTCTGCTGCCTTGCCCGGCTTCTGCTTTCTCCAGCTCAGCCTCCACCATTGCTGTCACCAAGGGAACCTCCCCCCCACTGCTGAGCCAATCAGAATGTAGAGAGGCCCTGAGACAAGTGGCAGGGCACAGTGAGTGAGTTCCCAGCTTGGCAAGGTACCCTCCTGAGGTCCTCCCCCAGAACACCCCTCCCACTTCAGAGCACCACCTGGAACCTCCCAGCACTTGCTTCCTGAGTATCCCACCCCCTTCCTGAACGCTCCCCCTATCCATTCCTGTGTTCCTTCTGCAGGTTTTTGGGGGCGGGTCTTGGCTTATTGTGGGGCCAAAAAGTGGGGCCTAATGGAAAAAGTTTGCTCACCACTGCTCTTGGCAGCTAATCCTGCAGCTTTTGGGAGTATTACTTTGTGATTCTGTAATATTTTATTCTAGTAGGGGATAGACTTAGGTATGTGGTATGTGAATGTTACTTGCAACAAATAAGGACCAGCAGCAAGGGAGAGCTTGATTCCTTTATTTATTTATTTATTTATTTATTTTAATAACATCATTCTACAGACCTGGTGCAAAATGGTCTGTCTTGCAACACGGTATTTCTGCTATACTATTTGGACCGTTGTTTTAGAATGTGTCTATAAGGATGAGGATTGGGAGAGGTGGGGGGATATTTTTGCTGCAGGACAAGGTGTGTGGCATATACCTGAAGGGAGTTTGAGCAGTAGAGAAGACCCCTGCTGAAGAGGTGTAGCACTACCGACTTTGATGAAACTGAGGATCTTGCCCAATGATTTAAACAGGCCCAGGTTAAAATATTTAGAGTCCTGCTCAAAAATGTAAGTGCTTTAGGCATAAAACCCATGCCTCGTACCTCTTATTGTTGTTCCTCAACAACTAAACTTACCTTACACAAATGAGAAAATAGGAATTGCTATCCCTCATCAAACTGGCATAGTCTAGTGTCATGTTTATGACAATGGCCAGTACCATGTGCTTCAAAGGAAGATGCAATAATCCTAGGAATAGACAATTGTGGAGTAACCCACCATTAGAACAAATTTCTTCCTTAACTCAAGCAGCTATGGATTGGTCTGTTGGTTTTAAATGAATTGCCTGCTGTTTTCATCGATTGTCTCCTTGTTTTTGCACAAGGAGAAAAGGTGAACAGAAGGCTGTGACCTACTTTCTCTGTACCATTCACTGTTTCGTACACCTCTGAACTCTCTTCTTTTATTCATTTCTTAATCATCTCCTCTCAAAGGTAATCTCTGCCAGCCCTGCTAATCTCTTCGTATGGAAATCTTTCCCTTTCCTCTAACCATTTTTGTTACACATCTCTGAAATCAACCATTTTCTACTGTAGCTTTTGAGATGGCTTGATGAGAAGTAAACAGTGTTCAAGGTCAGGGCACACCATCAGTTTATAAAAAAGTATTAAAACATCCTCAGTATTATTTCTAGACTAATTTTTATACTTCTCAACATTGGGTTAGCTTTTTGACTGACTGCTCAATGAGCAGATTGTTTTACTGAGTTGTGCGTAGTTATTCCCCAGGAAGTTTTCCATAGCAGTCACAGTTAATTTGGAACCAGTCCAGGCCTGGGTTTTCAAAGGGGCCTGGAACTCCAGCCTCTGCTGAAGTAGCAGTGGTGGCAGCCACACCTCTGGACCCCTTTGGGATGCCGTGGAGCACTGTGCTGCCGTTCTGCACACGGCTCTGAAGGAGCATAGGGTGAGAGTGGGGGCAAAGACTGACTGCCCTAAGTCCTTCCCTTTCCACCGTTGGCCCTACCCTCTCCGGGGGTGGTGAGCCAGGCCCCACTCCCATCTTGCCCCCAGGCTTGTGGCAACTGTTGACCCCAGTGAACCAATCTGACTACTAACGGATGTAACTGAAACTGCCTGGGCTTCTTCCTTGATGTTTCTATCACAACCGTGGTCTCCCAAGTACCACAGCTGGTGAAATGACCAAGTTGACTGATTATGAGATCACAGGCAAGATAGCTACCACCATGAGGAGGCCAAGGTGTTGCCTAATAACATACACAAGTCTCATCAGCATTTGTCAGGCTGTCACATAGGTAGGCAAACCCAGGGCCTTTTTAATTAGAGGTGTTCTGTCGTTCTTAGTATAGTGTCTGGCTCCCTCTCAGACATTACTTAATCAAGCCTTATGTCACACCCTGGGCAGTAGCCAGCTCGCTTCTCAGCCCTCTCACTAAATTTGTAGGACTAGTAGTTGGGGGGAAAAGAAACACCCTTTAATTTGAAAACTGTTTTTATATGCTATAGAAATCAATGAGACACCTGTCAATTATGTCACTGATAATGCTATTTTTGCTGACGTATTTTAGGTTAGAACTGCACTTTAATGTGTTTGAGGTAATGAAATGCACAACAAAATTTGTGTCATGAAATATCAATTTCAGAGTGAGGCGAGTAATACTACATTGTTATGGCTTTGACCTTCTTCCATTCGTCCAACGCAACATAAAATATGGAGCCCATTAGACATGCGCAAATCTTGACAGATTCAAGAATCTCCAGATGCTTGACCTGGCAGCTATGTAATTATTTAGTACACCAGCATATCCCCGCAGTCCTTTGTAGTCTATTAAAACGTTGTAGTGGATAGGAAATTGTCTTTTGTCCCAACTTCACATCTAGCCCAAGAAACATAGACGAGGATTGGAATCTGTTAACTGATAGCTGTTTGGTGGCCATATAGAGTGAAACAGTGGTCTCAATCTAATTTCTAGTGTACGAATGTTCATATCACAGATACAGTTGTTATAAATTGGCAGCTAGTTTGGCACTTTTGGTAAAGGAGCCAAGGATTGAATGGCAATAGGGACTGAGTGTCACAGAGGTAGCCGAGTTAGTCTGTATCTTCAAAAACAACAAGAAGTCTTGTGGCACCTTATAGTCTAACAGATATTTGGGAGATAAGCTTTTGTGGGTCTGTTAATCTATAAGGTGCCACAGGACTTCTTGTTGAATAAGAGCTGAGTTATCCTTTAATCCCCAGAGATGGTCCCTTGCGGTCAGGAGTGTAGCTGCTTGTTCTGTGGATTGAAGACTTCCATAAGCAGTCAATGCCTGATACATTATTTCTGTTAAATGTGGGAGGGTATCTATTTCCAGTCTCAAAACACGTTGTCCTAGAAATTTGTTTGTAATTACCCTTAGCCTCTGAGGCAGACAAACTAATATCATAACAGGATTGGGCCAGGGAAGAGCAGGCTGACTGGGTAATTCCTAGGCAATACTAAGTGACAACATCCATCTTTTATTCAGGAGACAGAATGTCTCTTTCTTCTGCACACTCAGAACAATGTAATCTACTGAGCTGTTTTAAGATCAGCTGAGTTAGCCAAAAACAAATAAAAAGAAGTGTAAAGGGTGTTCCACCTCCATTTATGCTTGTGTTCTTGTGAGTTTCTTATACATTTCTATACCCATAACCGTTTTTGAGATATAGATGTAGATATATATCTAAATCTATACCTATCCCAGTGATTTTAATGCATTAATTGTGTCGTCAAGCTAGGATGGCTGATGGTGGACCTGGGTTTCTAGTGTTAAACCAAAGGCAACTTAAAATGTGAGGAAGCTTTCTAACTCGTGACTTTTTAGTGCCTGCTCAGTTTTCCACAGCATGCCGGACCTTCTGTCCCCAAAGTAGTGTTTAATGTCCTGAGCAGGAGGAAAAAACTTGGCTTTTGCTCCCTTACTTCACAACAGAGCTATTGGAAGACACATTTAGTCAATTCAGTTGGAGTTGATGTCTGGAAGAGACAACACTGTTACATGTTCACCAGTCCCAATCATTTCTTACCGTGGTAAGCTAACCCCAGTCAACAGACTCCAGGGAGGTCTTGGGCTGCTGGCAACAGAAAGCCCCAACCAAAAGAATTGTTTTTCATGGGAAAGGCGATGAAGATTGCACAAGTGTGTTTTACCAGGGATTGTGGGGAAAATACGTCAGTCTCAAAGTCATTTGCCCTCTCAGTCACAAAGTGAGTGCAGACTGCCACTTGTGAGGGTGGTGTGTCACTCAGAATGATTGGGCTGAGGGAAAACATTGGGAAGTCTCCTGCACTGAGCTCAGTCAAAATCTTGAGTCACCGTTTCAGAGACAAAAGCTCCCCCTTTGGGATGGGTGTGTAAGAGAGACATTAATGTAGTGCCTCAGGGACCATGCAGTGCAGATATCTTGCCTCATTGTCACAAGTGTCTTCTCAGATCTGAACATCCATGAATAGGAGAAAAATATCAATTTCTGTTTGTTCCCTTGGATTTCTTTCCTTTTTCAGCCATTCATACTGTCTTCAAGTTGCATGTTGTGGGCCTATGTGGCACCTAATTGGAGTTTATACTATACTGCTTGGTGCTGGAGTTTATTTATTATTGATGGCTAGAGATTAGGATTACAGGTTTGGGAACCAATGCATTTTTGTTTGTCATAATTTTTCAACCCTTCTCTGAAAAGTGTGAACCCTTTAAAAACGCTCTGAAGTTTCTGTATTGCTACTCTGTGTGTATGTATAAATTTGTTTTAATAAGGTACATTTGAGGATGCCCTTTGCTCATACCTGATTTTCTAAAGTGCTTGATATTCTTGTCAGACTTTTTTGGGGATGGTAGGTGAGTAGGCATGTGGAGAGGGGAGCTTGTATTTTAAAACTTGATTTTTCTTTTTTTTTTGAGGGAAACGTGCGACTTTAAGTAGGTAAGTATATGAACCCAGGAGGGTCCCAAATATCTTTCCACTTCTAGATAGTCCCATCTAGTGTTTCCCAAGGGAACCAACTCACTTCCAAAGCCCTCAGAAAAATATGCTTGATGAAGCTACAAGACAGAGCAAGTTAAGAAAGCCCATCAGTTTGTCCTCCATAGAAATGTACGTTATGTTTCCCCTTCAAGTTCTCAGATATGTGAAGATACAGTGTTCTAGATGCTCAGCGGATGTAAGTCAGCATTAGTCCTCTGAAGTTAACGGGGGTGCTCTAAGTTACATGAGCTGAGGATCTGGTCCACTATGTTGTGTGAGATTTTTCTGGTTGGGAAAACTGAGGCTAAAAACCACTGTTTGGGAGAAGGACGCAAGAAGGGGGTGATGTGTGCTTGGGACCGCTTGACTTTACATGACTTCTTGGATAGTCATAAACATCTACAAGTATGAATTCCAAGCATCTTGTACTGTTATTAGTGTCTTGTATTGTGGTTTGTTAGCAGTGTGGACAGCTTACCTAGCTAATATTCTGTTGCAACTTAGAGAAAGTGTAAACTATTAAAGAAAACAGGACGTGAGAACTGGTATGTACATTTTTTATACTAAAGCACTTCAATTAAATATGTGGAAAAAACGCTGCTGCCTGGGGCCTTTATTATGTGTTTAAACATATCTGTGGAATCAGAGAGCCATGGCTCTTTTAATGAATGCTTCACTGATTGCTTCAGAGAAGGGCATATTCTATATGAAAACTCCAAGTGCTGAAGTTTATTTAGCAAGCAATGGACTTCACTCACACCTGCTCTGTGTTCATCACTAGCAAAAGTTTGGATAGAGCGCAAACCCTGGATCTGGATGCACCCAGACACCAGGGAAATTCAGATCAATAGCCTGAACTTCGTGGTTCAGGCTGTCACTAATTGGTGCACCTCTGTGAGCTATGGTACAGCTGATAACTAAGGATTTGTCTATGTAGTGCCATGGTATGGAGTACAATGGTGTAAATTGCAGAGCTCTCTGGTGTTCTGCATTGTATCCCCCTGTCTAGACTCCACTGTGAAGTACCAGGTATCAAGTTCATGCTGATGTCATCAGATGTTTAGTTTGAATAAGAAGCATCTACATGGGGCAGTTACAGAGGCCACACTACCGAACACTCAGCACTTCATGACTCTTTCATCAATATCACAGTGCTGTGTAGCTGTAGTCCTACGAACTAGTTAGTGAAGTACGGTATCTTTAGTTTTAAGATGGGATAACTTGAAGGGTAACTAAATGCCTCTGCTGATGTGAAAGTGGAAGAAAACATTACCCCTCTGAAACAGTGTAAGGACACTGGAAATGTGGTTTGTGCCTCACCCTACAATGGCAGTCAACAAATGGTTCACATCACATTCTTCCGCAAATTGGTCTTCTCTCTCTAGCCTGTGCACTAAATGTATCTATGCAGCTACTCACATGGATCCAGTCAGTGGTGTGTCTTTGAGCTAAACAATCTCACCTCAGGATGGTTTTGAGATCTGCTTAGGACCAGGCTTACAGGAAAAGATTTGACAGAATGAGTGACAGCCAGATGCTCCTTGTCTGTCTACAGAAAAGTATGCAGTATAAACGGGCACTTGGAATGCGGCTCCCTGCACAATGCCCCTCTTCTCCCTCTCTTCCTACACACACACAGAGGGCTATGGAGTTGGCAGTTGGCAGTTGGCAGTGGGCACATTTCTGAAGCTTCCAGTGTTAGATAACCCCAACGAGCAAGATCTTTTTCATTTTGTCATGGAAGCCTGGCAATCAATGGACCCCACCAAAAATCATCTGCAGGGACTCGCTGATCAGATCAATGGTAATCTGAGCATGGAGCCTTCCGTTTTTAGGTTGCCTGCTCATCTCTGGCATATTTCCGTCTCAGTAAAAATCTCATCTTTGTAATTAGTTTATTTATTTTTGTTTTTCATTACCATCTGATTGCTAGCTTGTGGCCTATGGCTTAGTGCTGTCAATCAAGTTACCAAAGGCAATAAGATACTCTGTTCAGCTATTTACAGCGATAGATAGAGACAGAGCCAAACAAATGTATCTGCCCTGCTTACAAATATATCCTAAAATAGTATCAGTGGAATTTCGTTAAAGTAAGGGCGGATCTTAAAACTTTTATCAGCGTAACTATATGGGTCGGGGTGTGATTGTTTGTTTGCCAGAATAGTTATACTACTAAAAGTCTACTGTGAACAATAAAGATAACTTATACAGGGGTCCTGAGCACCTTGTACTCGATTTTTCCATGCATGGTTGGGTTGAATTTTCTTATGTTCAATACCAATATCAAGATAATGTCTTGAGTACTTTGATATTGATATAACTGTGTCTGCAGTAGAAGGAATTTGCTGCTCTAATTGTACTGGTATGGTTAAAGCAGCAAACCTTTGTAATGTAGGTAAGCAATTAATGGTCTCATTCTTCATCAAATATTGCTAGTGTTGGTGAATTCTTTTGCCCGCAGATTTAGCTCAGTGTGGCTGAAAAAGGGCTACCAACCCCTATTGCGATTCAGGCTTTTGTCATTTCACTGGCACTTAGGTTTCACGCAAGGATAAGCCACAAGGTAGCAAATCCTGAATAAACTCGAGGGGTGTTATCTTGGTGCCATTTGAGTGAATAGCAAAACTCACCTTGATTAAATGGGGCCAGAATTTCACCCTGGGAGTATTTGGACTTTTCTAGTGACTAGTGACTGTGAGTTCAACTGTAAAACATAAGGCTCCCAGAAGCACTAGAGGATGATTTAATGGGTCTATATATTATACGCTCTCCGATGGGCCATAGTGCAAATGGCTATCTTGATACTGAAACCAGCCCATGGCTTACAGTGGCTGTTTTTCGTTTTTGTCATGCCTGCTGTGTTCCTGAGAAATGGAAAAACCTGGTGAATGAAAATAGCCTCCTTCCCAAGGCTGCTCGCCTTGCCCAGAGATGAAGGAAGGCTGTCAGCTGCATAGACAACATCCTGAGAACAGAAGTGCCGCCTTTGCAGACCGACCTTGGCAAGGAGACAGGCAACCCAACAGTCACTGCCACAGCTCACTGCAATAAATATTTCACAGCAGAGAACAGCAGCGTTGGGGAGGAAAGGAGAAAATGAAAGGGCCGGGTTCAGTTTGTGATGCAAGATGGTCTGTCTGGGCCTCCTTAGCGATGCTGGAGGCTGCTAAATTGCCACTCCCCATCCAGATTTGCAAAGCGCAGGCTGTTGTCCTCTGGGGACAAAAGATAATTAAAATCACCCTTAGCAGGCAGAACTTGATAGCGCACTGTCACATGCCAGGGTGATGGCTGTGTGCTCATTTAGAGACAGCCAATACGGCCTGCGAAATTTATCTGCACCTGTGTGGCACACCTGGGAGCATCCGTACATCCAGTTCGACACACAGCAGACAGAGGGCCTTTGTCATGCTGTCCCCTGCAAAGTCTGTGATAAGGAGATACAGACACAGGCAATAAACGAAGCTTCAAGCAATGCTGCTTGTAGCCCTTCGCTACTGTGTCACAGACTAAGCTCCAATGCTATGGACGCTTGATTGGTTCAAGCTAGTTCAGAGCGTAAAGCTGTTCAGTTCACTGCAGTAATCCTCACACACCCAGCCTCCCTCGTTGTGACCTTGAGCTAGCCTGTGCACATGGTGTGAAGGAAAAGCTGTGGTCTTATTCCAGCCAGAGGCCGGCTCCTGTGCTGCATGGCTGTGCCTTGGAAGCCTGGCTTCACCCAACCTACTCTAAAGTGCATGCCATGACAGGTGCAGCTGTCTCGCAGGCGCATTTCTTCCAGAGCTCAGTCTGCATCCACTTCACGCCGGAATGATGAAGGGGCTAGCAACGCCTTCAGAATTTGCTCAAGAGAGAATTGGCCTTTGCAGTGCGGTTTCCCTGTGTGGGTTCAGCTTTTCCATCTCTCTATATGCCCCCTTTATTTAACAGCCTAGCTGTGGAAGGAGCATTGCCAGGTGTGTGTGCCTAATGCCTGTGTCTCGTTCCCTCGTGAGCCTGGACTTGCATTTCAAGCCATCACCACTTCATCTGGGGCAAAACAACCGCTCGTCTCCAAGATTCATAGGCTCAACTTTGGGTAATTAACAGTGTTAATGTCCTTTGTGTGACATTACAGCTGAGAACCTCATTAAAATGTTTTCCTGAGGGAAGCCAGGCCAAGAATGAGGTAGCAGCTTTGCTTAGGGTTGCCAGCTTCCTAAATGCACACAACCACATGCTCCTGCTCTGCCTCTTTCATGTGACCCTGCATCCTGCTCACTCCATCCCTCCTCCGGTCATTGCTTGCTTGGTTCCAACCCTGTCCTCATTGATTTTCACTAGGCTGGGGCAGGGTGTTGGGGTGTGGGAGTGGGTAAGTCTTCTGGGCTGAGGTGGAGGCACTGTGTGGGGCCTGAAATGAGGGGTCCAGGGTATGGCATCGGGATCCAGGCTGGGCAAGGGGTTGGAGTGCAGGGTGGTGATGGTGAGGGCACCAGCTAGGGGTTGCAGACTCTGAGGTGGGCCAAGGGATGAGGGTTTGGAGTATGCAAGGAGGCTCCAGGCTGGGGGAAGGAGTTGGGGGTTTGGGACTCTGGCTGAGGGTGCAGGCTCGGGGTGGGGCCTGGGATGAGAGGTATAGGCTGCAGGCTGGGGCTCCAGGCATGGGCAGGGAGTTGAGCATGCAGGGGTTGATAGCTCCAGTTGGAGGAAAGGCTGGAGATGAGGGATACAGAGGGACCTGCACATTCTGCCCTTGCATCTGCAGGTGACATGTCTCAGAGCTCCCATTGGTTGCATTCCCCAGCCAATGGAAGCTGTGGAGCTGATGCCTGGGGCAGAGCAAGCATGCACCTAGGGCCACAGGGACCTGATGGCCACTTCTGGGAGCAGAGTGGAGCCAGCACAGGCAGGGAGCCTGCCTTAGCCCCAGGATCTGACTGTGCCACCAACCAGATTTTTAACATCTCAGTCTGCGCTGCCAACCAGAGACACCAGAGTCCCTCTCCCACCAGGCATTCCAGTGGTAAACCAGATGCCTGGCAACCCCTTAGCCTTGCTTCTTGCACAGCTGCATTCCTGTTATTGTGGAAGTGTTGTTTTTTTGTTTTTTTTTCTTAAGGTTAAACACTGGGCTTATTTATCAATGGTTTACTTACATCCTAGTGCAGCTGATGTTCTGGCACGGGCACTCAGCATTAATGGAAGGGTTAGGCATTGACTGGAAAGTCTACCTAAAGTGTCATGTTTAAGGATGCCTGGCCTATGGGAAGAAGCCACCTGCAAGAAGACGCTCACCTTCCAGGAGCCATTCCCAGAGCACAGGCAGCAGGCCATTTGCATTCAGTAGACGCCCATAGTCCAAATATCTCATTTCACAGATACAAGAGGCAAGATGAGCCATCAGCTCAAAAAATGCACAAAGGTCTCACTCTGAGGTGTGCAAGAAGTAGCCAGAGCCTGCCTGGCCAGTATAATAGCCCCATCTTGGCAGGGGGAGGATCAAAAGTGTTTCAAAGGGAAGGGAAGGATAGAAAGGTGGTGAGATGTGAGACCAGGATGGTGTGAACAGAGAGAGATGTGAGGGCCAGAGGGAAGAAACAAGGAGATAACTGACTATGTTGATTTGAGGGACATTTTTGCCTAGGTCTGCAGTGCATCTAGGTGCAGCCTGGTCTTGCCTCCTTTTTGTTTTGTTGTCAGTATGGTTAGAGCAGCAGAGATGGGGTCAGGCTGGGGAGAGGAGGCAGGAGCAGGTGCTCTTCCAAACTCCATCTGTGTGAGTGGCCAATATGAGACACTGCTCTCAGATACCACTCACTGAGATTCAACCATGTGTGCCCTCTGATCTGGCCCAAAGCCGGGGATTTGAGGGGCCCCTATGCTGTGACTTGGCTCTGGATTTGGGGAAAAAAGTGGTGATGTCTCCCAAAGCCCAACCAATAGTGGCACCAATGTAAGATGTGACACACAGTATATAGTATGAATCTGTGACCCTCCTTTTTCATACAGGAAGGATGAAATAATATTGTTGTCATTTAAATTATCAATGGGCAAGGACCAAGGCAAAGCTTAGAGCTATTATTCCAGGCTATCTGCAGACTCATATAGACATCTCTATATCGGTTACACTGTTCACATTTTTTGAGGTTTTCTTCGGTCCCATAATAGCTAGCAATGTAGTTATTTTTAAGTGAAAGCTGATTTTGGTAGGTTAAGATAGTCAATGCAGAGCAGTGCCAGCATGGTGTGTGGGCACATGCCAGTTATGTTGGCCTCAACTTTGAGTTGCCATAAACTGCCATAAAGGTAGACTCTAAATTCTTTGCTGCTGTTTCTTAAGAAAATGTTCCCCAAAAGAACTAACTTCTCAGTTGACATGAGCAAGGTGTGCAAAACCTCAAAGGGGTTCTGTTGCATGCAGCCCAGGTTTGTGGACCGTTTGCAAAGCGTTGCTGTTCAGTTGGCACACTTTGCCTTCCTACTGTGTCCCATTCCAGACTGCCTGAGCATATCCCCAATTTACTTTTGATGTTTTTAGGTGATTTTGGTGGCTGGCCACTTGCTGCTGGGCTCCAAGGATGGTGCCCCGCTACACAAGTAGTCTAAGCGTCCACAGTTCATGTAGCGCCTAGTCACATAGCTGCTGTAAGTATTTCTGTGAGGCCTGTGATGCTGTGTAGTAAAAGGCTGACCATTTATATCATTGTCGCTATCGCTGTTATACCTTTGCAACAAATCCTATACAAAGTATGCCGTGTAAGTTGTTAATGGAAAAGTTACGATTTGCCAGGTATGATCAGATTATTTATATGTATGTATCATCCTTGTAGCTGAAATTATGAACATTGGCTATATTCTGCTATCTCATGCATGTGTTGTATTCCTGGGTTGCACTCTCCATATAGAACTTACATTAGGGCTAGATAGCTATGTTTTGATGGCCTATCCAGGACACATTCCCAGACAGCAAGGAGCCAATGACGATCCCCTGTGATTCAGAAAAACAAGTAGGGGCAGGTGATATGTTCACATGCCTCTGGACTGAGCTAGTAACTTTACAGATTTTGGGGATGTGGGTTTTGTTTGGGATAGTATATTTCCATATGGATGACAAAGGATATAAAATATGCCCATGACAAATCCATGTTGCCTTTTTCCGGTCCTGGACTGTTGATTTACAACTCAAAGAAGCATCTCGAACGATGGACTGAAGACCTTCCAATCCTTTGGAATTTACCAGAGAGGCTTTGCACCTCATCAGTCTATTCTGTCACTACTACAGCCCTGATATAAGGATTTTGCAATCATTTGCATATATATGATCTTTTAACCATTTATAACCTTATTTTATTAATAAATCATTAGTCAATTTACTAAAGATTGGCTGACAGTGTGATATTTGGGTATGATCTGAGATTCATACTGACCTGGGAATATATATCTGATCCTTTGGGCTTAGTAAGAATCTCACATTCAGTGCAATAGTTGTTCTTTAACTTCCCTCTATATTAGATGGGGTTGCTGAGGTGAATATTGAGGGCTGGAAAGTCTAACACAGTTGAAGTCTGGCTTCTAGTTAATCAGTGTGTTACAGTGGAAGCTCTCTTGTTTCTGGTTTGGTGAACCTAATTAGAGAATAAACCACCTGTTTGCGGGGATTATCTGCCCTGTTCTTCCAGACTGTCCTGCCTGCTGCATCCTCAGTATGGGCTCTCCCAGGCACGAGGTCACATGGACCACATGTAATCTCTGTTTTGTGTTTCCCCATGAGCTGCCTAATAGCCAGGTCTACAGACGCCACCTTTTCAGTCTGTTTTCTGACCCTCTGGTTTTCCTGGCTGCATCACCTGTTTTTGGCAGGTTGCCTGCCTGGTTGGGGTTAGTGACTGAGAAACCATTCCCATCCTCACTGTCAGCTGACCAGACTTCCTTTCTGCCCTCTGCTCCCTTCCTTTCCTGCAGTGGGAGAGGAAGCTGGCTGGGGCAGTAGTGGGAGGGAGCAGCAGCAGAGGTAGGAGGAGCTGAGGGACTGGATGGGGACACTGGACTGGTAGAGAAGGAAGCCTAACTGACTGAGAGGGGGAGAGGAGCATCTGGAGTGGGCTGGGAGGAGCAGATTAACAGTGTTTGCGCTGGGAGGCAGGGCTGTGATTCTCAGCTTGTGTAGACATTCTCAATGGGAGCTAGCATAAAATGCCAATGTAGCTGCAGTAGTGTGGGCAGGGGCAAGCAGTGGCCTGGGCTAACTGTGCTAATTAGAAACTCACCTGAATCCCACGAGTATGTATTCAGAACAGCCAGCCTAGATCACTGCTTACCGCTGGTGCCTGTGCTACATTGCTATGGTCAGCGTGGGATCTCAGTGACAGCTAGTGCAAGTATGTCTATGGAAATTGGGAGCTGTGCCCTGGCGCTAAGTACAGACCTGGTCAACTGTGGGAGGCGGATTTATCCAGTGGGCTGTCACTTTGCATGTACTGTGCACATTTTACACAAATGATGCAGTGTTTCCTAGAGCTTTGCCGTGTTGAAGTAGGAGGGTCAGTGGCTTCCTATGCTCACAGCAACAATCAAGCACCACGGCGCTCTTCCCATGCTGGACTGACATTATCGGCTATTTAAACCGAAGCGAGGAAGTCACCAAACAGCGCCATGTTGCTGTCTGTTGAATAGGAAGCACACAGAGCAGGGATTTGTGTTCATCAGATGGAGCCTTATGGTGCAGAATCTTTCCAGAGTCTTCTAGAACCTTCAAATACTTCAAAGTTGTTTGCAGGGTGTCACAGCAGGTTAGGGTGGAAGCTTTTTTTCAATCTGTAACTATGTGTGGTGGAGTGGGAGAGGGAGATTGCCTACCATGGGTCTGCCTGTAGTATCAGTGTGATTTTAATCTCTGCTAAGGGCTGTCCCCCTTTGCTTTTGTTAAAGAGATATTGGAAATGCTGCTTTGGAAATTGGTGGCGGGCAGTACCTTGCCAGAGCCCCAGCAGAGTAAATATGATGGCTCTGGACTGTTTTGCTAGTGTAAATCAGTGTAGCTCCATTGATGTTGTTACACTGATGTACACCTGCTGGGAGGCTGGCTTTTAGTGCTAATAGAAGTGATATCTGTTTTACACATGTACCCTTTGTCTAATGCCTTTTTCTTATTGCTCTCACTGGGGGTAAGGGCACCGGGGAGAACTTTCTATTTCTGCAGAACTGTTGCTAGTTGACATTAGCGTAGATTAATAAAATTGTACTGTATTCATTTTCTACCATGTTCTACGATGCGTTGCAAGAAGATCTGAGCCCAGCTAAGTGGCGCCTCAGTTGCGCTAACGACAGGGGAAGGTGAGAAAGAGGGTGCACCAGATGAAATCTGAAACCTGTCAAACTTTGCCTCAGTTACTTTTGGGTCTGGCCCAGTAGACTGAACTGTGCAGAAACCTATGATCTCTGCTGGGCCCTTCTAGCTCTTGGGCATGTTCTTAGCAGACTTCAATTTCACCAACAGGGCTTTTGAAAGTTGATAACTTTTCTAGAGTGTGGCTACACAGCAGTCTTATTTTCAAATAAGCTCTTCTGGAAGGCAGTGGTCATACTAACCCCTCTTTTCAGAAGAGCTATGGTAATGTGGCACTTCTGAATACGCTAATGAGGCACTGCCAGTTTCAAAACGCACGACGACCATGTAGCCAGGGGCCTTTCAAAATGCCCCCCGATTTCGAAAACTCTTTCTTCCCAAAATCAGATGGGAAACCAGCAGTTTAAAAATGCACGTGGCATTTTGTGTGTTGATGGCCGTGTCTACATTAGCTCAAAACTTCGAAATGGCCATGCAAAGTTTTCTTGGCCATGGCCATTTCGAAGTTTACTAATGAGGCGCTGAAATGCATATTCAGCGCCTCATTAGCATGCTGGCAGCTGCGGCACTTCGAAATTGACGCGGCTCGTCCCGATGGGGCTCCTTTTCAAAAGGACCCCGGCAGCTTCTGCTGATAGGAATAAGGGGATTTCGAAGTAGGCGGGGGCCTTTCAAAATGGAGCCTTGTCTGGACGAGCCGCGCAGCAGCGAACCACATTAATTTTGAAGTGCCGCGTCTGCCGGCATGCGAATGAGGAGCTGAATATGTATTTCAGCACTTCATTGGTAAACTTTGAAATGGCCATTTCGAAGTTTTGGGCTAGTGTAGACATAACCGATGTGTGTCAAAAAAAACCTTACTAGTGTAGCTATTGCCATAGAGCCAGTTTCAAAACAGAGCTACTGGACACACTATGGCTTAGTTCAAAATAAGCTCTATTCCCTGTGGCTGTAGCCACACTACCTCTCTCTTTTGGAAGGGGGATGTTAATGAGGCAGCTCAGAAAATGTTAATGAGGTGATGACATGAATATGGAGTGCCTCATTAGCATAATTGCAGCTGTCCATGTAGTTGGGGGCCTGTTGAAAGGACCCCCCCGGCTTCAAAAGCCCCTTCTTCCTAAAAAACAAACAGGAAGAAGGCTCTTTTGAAGTCAGGGGGTCCTTTCAAAAGGCCCCCGTCTACACAGGCAGCATGAGTTCCAAAAGCGGCACTTTTGAATTGCGTGCAGCTGCTCTTATGCTTATGAGGCACTGCGTATTCATGCCAGCACCTCATTAACATCTTCTAAAAGGGAAGGGTAGTGTGGCTACAGCCTGTCTTAGCACCCATTTCAAAATAGCTGCTTATTTTGAAATAAGCACTATCCCTTATAGAATAAGGTTGACCTACTTTAAAATAAACCAATAGCGGTTTTGAAATGATTTTGAAATTGCGCTTGCATGTTGTGGATGCTAGGATAGTAATTTCAAAATAACTTTGCTGTGTAGCCCAACCCCTAGAAAGCAGAATAATGCATGCTTGCAGATGCCATTTGGCACACAAATAATATGGACTTGTCTAACCTGCAACATATGGATCTCAATTTTACATGCCTCTGAAAACAGGGTGTCCAGATCCAGGTTTTTCATTTGACTCATTATGCAGTAAGGGGTACAGGTTAATTCCAAAATTCAGCTGCAGTTCTAGGTTTGTAACTTAGCCTTGCTCATCCTCCCCGCCCACTCCCCCAGCTAACACTGAAGTAGATACACATATGTCCAGGCAGAGAGGGAATTAGAGAAGGTAAATTTATCAGAATCAGGAGAAATAACGAGAAATCTATACATGCTAGCAGAGAAAAATGTTAAAATACCTATAGCCAAAATCTTCACTAATAATGTTAACTTTGGGGAATCACGAGGCTCAGGGAATTTGCATTAGTTATCTTTCTTTCACTGCGAACTTCTGTAGATGAGGGAAAGCATAATAACGATCTCTGAGCCCACAGGCTTTATGTACCAGAGATTAGTGCAGGCACAGGAGACGGCTACTGGCTCCTTTGCAGTATTAATGTTTCCTTAATGTTAAACAGCACCTGTGTCCAAACTGTTCTGCAGCAAGGTGACTCTGGCTTTTTAAAGCAGGGGTGGGGCGCTGCATTCCCTCCAATTTTTTCCCGTCCACATGCAGAATAAATTTCATTATTTGCACCAGGGTATGTGTTGATGTACATCACCATTCAAAACATGCTGCTGGCTGTGGGGGCTCTGCTAGCCAGGTGGGCAGCAGTTGAGTCTTTCCTGGCAGCCACCCAAATGCTCAGCTGGGAGGGAACATTGGTGGAGAGCCTTTTTCATTTCGGTGGGGGGGAACTGACCCACAGAAAAATAAGTTGGGGGGGGGCACACATTTCTAAGAAGCAAGGAAAAAAAACCCCTCATTGATTTAGCTCCCAGCAAGCAAAACAGCACCTCCCCTCCAAAAAAATAATCAAAACAGAACAAAATAAAAACAAACGCCGCCCTGACCTGGCTTTCAACTGAGAAAGAAAAAATGAGACATGCATCTCACTTACAGCTCGGCTCAGGGCACCAGGGCCCTGCTTGTGCTCCAGCCCTGTCGGGGGTGGTGGGAGCACTGAGGCGTGGAGACTTGCCAGGGGACTGCAGCATGCCCACAGGTTCACCCTGCTGAGGGGGTGAGGGTGAGCAGGCTGGGGGAGGGGAGGAAGAAGCCCTGAGCCCTGCCGTGGCTGGATCAAGGTTAAGCCAGGGGCTGGAGGCAGCCTGTGAGCCACCAGTTCTCAACCCATCAGATGCAGCTGATGAAGCGGGTCTTTGCCCATGAACGCTTATGGTCCAAAATAATCTGTTAGTCTATAAGATGCCACAGGACTTTTTGTTGTTTTTGAAGATACAGACTAACACAGCTACCTCCCTGATACTAGTAGCCCTGATAATGTCAGCCCAGGACAGTGAGTAAATAAGGAGCCTGTCAAAGAGTGATCATTAAAGAGTGGTAGCTAATTTCTCTAGCATCCCCTGTATTATTTAGTTAGCCAAGTACAAGTGTGTGCAGCGCTGTCTGATAAACAGCCGAATGCCACGTGTTACCTATAGTTAGACACTATATATAGATATATCTATATATATACACACACACACACACACACATATACTCTCTCTTTCGCTCTCACTATATAGATATAGATATAGATTCATATATCTATACATTTATTTATCTATTTATTTATATATAAATTATATCTATACTATCTAACTGTACGTAACATATAGCATTCATCTAACTACCTATCTCCCCATAGTGGCCTGTTCATTGGAGGCTACGTATTTAAACAATGTAAATAATTGACATGCAATAAGGGAATATACTTTAATGAATTAAATGAGACCAGAAAGGCCCCACATCAATTAATATTCATAGCCTGTGCATTCCTGCTCTGTTAGTCTGTGTTCTAAAGGAACCTGGTGTCCCCTGCCCCTGGGAATTCCATCCTCAACCTTCACTGGGCTCACGTTTGCATCCTGTGCCTTCAGAAGTAATCCAGTCACAAAGCCAGAGGCAGAGTGAGCGTTTCATTGCTGCTTTGGCCTGTCCCTTAACACTCAGAATTTAAAATAATCAGCAGGGTAAAAAAAAAAAAGACCCTGACTACACTGCCCCCTCCTGATGTGATCACAGCCAAAACCAGCACCTTATTACAAAGTTCTGTGGCACCTTATAGACTAACAGACATTTTGGAGCATAAGCATCTGATGAAGCAGGTCTTTGCCCATGAAAGCATATGCTCCAAAGTTTCTGTTAGTTTATAAGTTGCCGCAGGACTTCTTGTTGTTTTTGAAGATACAAACTAACATGGCTACCTCTCTGATACTTATTACAAAGATGGCTTCTGCCCACCTCCCCGCTTTTTAATGGGACCATTTCTAAGATCCCTGGGGGTGGAGGTGCTTGTTTTTCTCCTGGGATAAATTATAATGCAGGGTCCCCATTCTTCTTCCCTCATCCACTGCTGTTTTGCTTTCTCTTTTAACATTTCCAGGAGCAGTACAAAGTTTTCGGAGACAGAGACAGGACCTAAGTGTAGAGTGTTGGCTGAGCCCGGGCGAATAGTCCAAACCTGAATCCACACTGTCTGGTTTATAGTAACAGAGAGGAAGCCGTGCTAGTCTATACACTATCAAAACAAAACGCAGTCAAGCAGCACTTTAAACACTAGCAAAATAGTTTATTAGGTGAGCTTTCGTGGGACAGACCCACTTCTTCAGACCATAGTGTTCTGGTCTGGCTTTGGTCTGAAAAAGTGGGTCTGTCCCACGAAAGCTCACCTAATAAACTATTTTGCTAGTCTTTAAAGTGCTACTTGACTGGTTTTTGTTTTGTTAGGTTTATATTTCACTCCCGTCAGGCTTGTCCCCCCTGCTTTTTTGGTTGCTATTCTGTGAATGTTCATAGCCCCATTTTTTTTCATTTGTACAAATGTTTTTGGAGAGAGAGAAAGAGAGAGAGAGAGAGAATTCTTTTAATTGCATCCCTAAGACTTTTTGCACACATTAGCACATTCATGCCATCAGTGCTAGCCCAGCCTCCCTACCTATCCACACACAGTTAGGCTGTGTCTACACTTGCATTCCTCTTTTGAAAGAGGCAGGCAAATGAGGGAAATTGAAAATGCAAAAGAGGTGCAGATTTACATATCTGGCACCTCATTTACATATTCTTCTTACAAAAGAAGAAAAGCAGTGTAGATGCGTCACTTTCAAAAGTAAACCCCATCTTTGAAAGAATCATTCTTCCCAAAGGCTGCATCTGCACTTGCATTCCTCTTTCGAAAAAGGCATTCAAATGAGGGAAATCAAAAATGCAAATGAAGTGCAGATTTACAGATCAGGAACCTCATGTGCATATTCTTTCGAAAGAAGGAAAACAGTGTAGACATGGCTCTTTTGAAAGTAAACCCTGTCTTCAAAAGAACCCTTCTTCCTTTTTTTTAATGGTAAGAAGGAGTCTTTCAAAGATGGGGTTTACTTTTGAAAGTGCTGCAGCTACACTGCTTTTCTTCTTTCGAAATAAGAATATGCAAATGAGGTACCAAGCATGTAAATGTGCACCTCATTTGCATTTTCGATTTCCCTCATTTGCATGCCCCTTTCAAAAGAGGAATGTGAGCGTAGACGCAGCCTTAGTGGGTGAGACTGTGGCAAAAGAAAACTGTTGAGCTGCAAGGCAATACATTTAGGTTCTATCCTTCTCCTGCAGGCTGGAAGGAATTGGGAATCAGAGATCCACCCAGTCAAATCCCAGGCCCTTTCTTGTGGAAATGAGGGTCAGATTTTATTATTCCAACCATTTCCTAGGCTGACTCAATCTCCTGTCTCCCTTTCCTTAAGCTGCTCCTCATGCTGTCCTCCCAGTGATTCAACACCTTAATGATGGCTTCACGCACTGCTGCTGTTTAGGAAGGGGTAGATCACAATACCAGGCATAATAAGTGACCTAAGTGACCAGTCACACATAAAATCCCAAATGCTGGCTGCGCAAAAGACCACTCAGACAGACAGTCTGTGAAACCCAATATATTCATGTGAATGACTTATCAGCCAAAGAGTAAACACATTTGTAAAAATCATTAGTGTTTCATAGATAATTTCTGCCCAGGCACAAATGGGCCAAGTTCATGAATAAATATTTCCTGTCCACCTATGGAAAGCATATAAATGGCAACAGAGTTATCTCTTTTGCAGAAAAGTCCTCTTGCACGTAATGGAAAATGAGAGAGTGTCTCTCCTCAGAACAGGTTAAAAAAACCCAGCCAGGTCTAATAAACAGGTGCAGTGTGTAATTTGTAACAAAAGTGGTGCCAGGGCTCAAGCAATTAGCTGGGGCTCATGCAATTATTTTTTACTTTACTAACTGATGTGGCAAGCTCAGAGCTACCAGGTGTATGAACTGCCAAGCCTAGAGATGCCTAGGCAAGCCCTTGACAAATTAAACACCAAATAGGTATCTAGAGAACCACCATCACAATTGTCAGTAAGTGAGTTCCTTGGTAGCCAGTCTGCAACGAGCCATGGAGAATGGGCTTCCCTCTCACCCCTAGATGCAGGCCCTGCATTTTTAAAATTGACAATGTTAAATGGATAGTGTGAAAAATGTACCCGATCAATGGCTTTTCTTTTTTGGCTAAATAGGAGCAGTGACAAACCAGCATCCTTTGTAGTAATAAATTCACCACATTAAAAAGAGCGAGCAAGAAGGAGAAAATGCAAGAGCTGCTTAAATACAGCCTCCTATTTAATTTATGCTGAAACATTCTCCTCCTCTCTGCAAATGCAATTAGAAGGAAAGATGCATGGAATGGGGTCATTAGAAGAGGGGGAGGCAGGGCAGAGCTTGTGAGCATAATGAGGTGAACCAGCCAGCATGAGGAACATCTACTTGTGGTAAATAAGCAAGTTACCAATAAAAAAAAATGCTGGCTTGGGGCCAGATTTTATCTCAGGTTTGCCCGTGTACATCCAAAATTACACCACTGAAGTCAACTGAGTTGCAGCAGTGTAAACCAATGTCGCTGAGACGAAGATTAGAGCCTTTCATGCCAACATAGTTCCCTAAGAACAGACTGCCATTCTTCACAAAGGGTATATGCAAAATCTAGTTCCCCTGGAGGTGCAGTGAACTACCACTGCAGCTATACAGCTGTGGCTTGGTTTGCATGTGCCTGCTGAGCCAGGGATCCTACATTTGGAATATATTGTTTTTTCTGAGCAGCCCACTGTTTGGACTTAGTCATTTACAGAACATGTAGCTTCCTCCCCCTCGCCTCCCCTGCCCCACTTTCACTGTATTTTCTTGGTGTGTAGACACTCCACTAGTCAGGAATTATGCCTTAAAGAAGGCACTGGACTCAGGGCTCAGGGCTCTGACCTGTTGTGAAGAGACTGGGCATCGTGACCAGAAGTCTGTTTTCTGTGTTGGGCATTAGTAATGGCCATACCAACCAGCTTCTTCCTGTACTATACTTCCTCCTAGATGTGTGGCTGGTGATTAGAAGAGTGGTGTCCTTTTCTTTGAAAATGGGCTGTGTTATTTAGTTGTACAGTACACAAATCAAACCAGCAGGACAGTTTATGGGCCATGTGACCCAGGTGCTGAAAGTATGCAAACATGGCCCATGATTCCTAAATTGCTCTCATGACAGAGAATCCAAGCACAGAGGACAAGAGACAGTGTGACCTGAAACTGATGACTTTCACCAAGTGGTGTAGTAAACCAATGCAAAGCTGCTAGTGTCACCTGGATGGAACGTGCAACTATTCATTGGGACATACCTGTTCAAATTGCAGCCCAAGAGCATTTGAAATGAAGCCCCCATCTTCTTCAAAGCGAGGCCCTGAGATCACCTGCAATTCTTCCCTGGGCCCACGGGCTCAGAACACTTACCCAGGCTTGCTCTAAGGAGGTCAGACCAGTGTTTGCTTGCACCCCTGATCTTTGCTAGACATGTGTCTCCGAGCCTTGAGTCTGGACACATGCAAAACTTCACCAGCCTTAGTAAACCTCTAATGGAGGCTGTGCTCAGCTTTAAGTCCTCCCTGAACTCAAAAGCCAAGCTCATGCTACTTGGTTTCAGATTTCCTATTACACATCAGAATGCTTTAGCTTTAAAACCTAAGTAACTTTTTTCCCTCAAGGACAATGGGAAAAAATGGTAACCATACAATGTACTATCATTCCTGAATGTCCAAAAGCCTCAGCAACCTTTGGTACTGAGAGCTTCTGGATGGCTGAAGTGTCTAATATGCATATATGCAAATATGCACATTAGGTTACTACTTCCGCTCGCCCCCAGCTCAGTTACAGCAGAACCAGACTTACACCAAAAGTATAAGTGACTCCTGCCAGATTGTGTGAACACGTTTTGCCCCGACATGGCTACAGTGAGAATGGGATTTTGCCTACAGTGCCTTAACATCTGGGTTGCGTACCTAGTAAATGCTGCAGTTTGTGATAGCTCAGTCAATCAGCAAATCAGATCTCTCAAGAACTGTGGGACTAGAGTAGCCCTGGAGCTCGCTCCAGCGCAGCCCAGTTAAAGGCAGATCTTTGGGAACTGACCAGTTTAACAGCTGGGGCCTGGCTTTTTGGGGAGGATTCAGGACCAAATAGCTGAGTGTTTCATGCTGTAGTAAGGTTAGACCCGCTCAGGTCTTGGTCTAGAGCCAACCCTACCTCACATGCTTGCTGCCAGAAACCTTTTTTCATCTCTGGCTTGTGGTCCCATTGGAGCCCTCTCATGGCTAGGTCTTGACCTGACTATGAGCTTGACCCATACAGGAGTAGGCAGGTAAGCCCAAGGCATATGTCCTTGGGGCTATATGTGGGATGTGGCAACAGAAAAGACACAGGCAGGGCTACAAGAATAGTGCATGATGTGTTGAGAATGAACCACGGGGGAAGGCGAGATCAGTAAAAGCAAGGAACATGGTTAGGGGGAAAAATGGCTGCTAATCAATAGAAATGAGCACACGTTTTTCTATAGTGCTATAAGGGTTGAATCCACTGACAATCATTTCTCTTTCCCACACACGTACGTACACAGCCTCTGATAGAAATAATGAAAATATTTAATTACTCACTGTGCCAGTCCATATAAGGGCAACCACCTTCCAAGAGTATTTACACGTCAAGATATAGTTAGAAACCTGCTTGCCACCAACCTGTGACGTTTCACAGGATCATGATTGCCATTATGTACTCAATGTTTCCATGTGGCTGCTCAGTCATGAATGACTATGGAATGAGCTGGCCAGCCTCAGCAGAGATGGTGCATGACAGCCAAGAGTTGGATTGGATGAGGAGTGATCATTTTTCTCTTCAGAAGCTCCATACTTGCCTGAGCTAAGCCATTAGGTCCTGGATTCATTTTTCACAGTTTTTAAGGGGGCTGAAAAGGGAAGTGTCACAGTGCAGGAGGAAAGATGAGCTGGATGTATGATTCTTTCTATGTTTTCTAATGATGAGCAACCATTTTTCCCCTAACCGTACTTCTTGCTTTTACTGAGGCAGCCATTAAGTGGTCCTTAGAGGGAGACTGAGAGGCTGCTTTAGTTACAATGCAAAGTGAAGCCACAAGGGAACTGACCTTTTAATAGCTGTCAAGAACTTTCTTCTAGACCAGTGTACTAGGTGCTCAGAAACTATGGTGATAAAGGCCATATAAGTAAGCACAGGCTGAATGAGAGATTGAGATTTATTCAATGTGTACAAGTGTAGTTGTTTGCATGAAGAAGAAGCCTGTTTGGCAACAATATCAGTTTGGCTTAAAGTAGTTGAGTTGCATTAGAAATTCTATTGAATATGGAGGGGGGTCCTCGTTATAAATCACTTCACCATAAGTTTTGTGTATAAGTCGTTAAGTAATTCAGGAAAGCAGATTCATTATAAGGTGCACTGATTTGCACTTAGGTGGTTTAAGGGCCAATGGACCAAAGCCAGGAGCACAGCAGACCTTTGTGGTGGCTGGGTGGCAGGCGCTGTAGTGCAGGGGTCCTGGGAGTGAGCCCTGAAGTCATGAGCCACAGGGAGCCAGGAGGGGTCGGGGGGAGCTAGCAGATAGCTGGGGGAGCGGTGGAGAGCTGCAGAGAGCCAGCAGGGAGCACTGGGGACAGGCAGGGAGCTGGCAGGGAGCTGTGGGGAGAGGTAGGGCATCAGTGGGGAGCTGGCAAGACACGGGGAGCTGGTGGGGAGCCATTGGAGAGCTGGCAGGGAGCTGGTGGGGAGCTGGAGGGGACCTGGCTTACCTTTTCCTATTTATTTATCTATCATTATTTATCTATTTATTTATTCTATTTATTTCTATTATATTTTTATTTTTTTGGTGGGTTATAGGTACATTATATTTATACACACGTGCGAATTGTACATGTTGGGAAGGTATCTCACACTAATTACATTATTCCTTATGGGCATTAATTCCCCGCTGTAAGTTATTTCACTGTAAGTTGCATTATTTAGGAACATAACCTGACTTACAACGCAGACCTCCTACAGTAATTTGCAAGTTAATGTAGCATGAGGTAAGATGGAGGCTTGGGCCTTTTTTCATATCCCGTTAGGGGCATTTGTACAGAAAGCATTTTGAGCACTGCCTTGCATAGCCACACTGGTTCTGCCTGGGAAATTTTCCTCTGTTGTGCCTTACTAAAGTAGGCTCCAGAGCTCCCCACCTTCCTCCATTTGAGAGATTTAAAAATTCCTCCTGTTTCAAGTCGCTCACGAAATTTCTCAATTTGTAGCTTTTGCTTTCCTTAAAAACCAACGTCCTTCAGTGCTGCTTTCTGCAAAATCATTTGCACTGAGCCGATTTGCCTCACTTCTGATCAGAGACGCAGAAGCACATTTCCCCTCAACTTGATCATTCTCAGTCCATTTCCTTCTCAGTAAGAAGCAGACCCTCTGACTGGAGGCACTACTTTCCATACCATGAAGGTGTCCTCTGTGTCACTTAGGAAGCTCACTGACACTGCATGAGGCTGAATTTACTACTCAACAGCAGGTATTTTTCATGAGCCTTGCAGTCACTAAAAGTCCTTTACAGTTACTAGTATCTTATTCATTCCAGTGGAACTTTTTTCAGAACCACTGAACAAGGGAGATGGAGAATGAAACAAGCCTTAAAGAAGCACTTTCAAACACTTTCCTATTCAAATCACTGAAAATAGAACGTGATTAAAAATCTATTCTAAAATTGTGTGTTGGCCAGGATCATACCAGCATCATGCTCTACCTTTATGACACAATGGCTGTCAGTCTTTTCATGAAAGAAAATACAAAACCCTTTTAATGAACCTCATGTCGGATTTTATCTTTCCAAGAATCTATTGTATTTTTGGTACATATTTCACTATTCATTTTAAGAAGCTTTTGCTATGGATAATGTATATACATCCAAAGAAGTAACTGCTTCTATAGACTTGCCATATTACAAGTTAAACAGCAATACAGGGTTTTGGCATCAGATCCAATACCAATAAACATTGCAGTGAGAAGGTTTAGCATCTAACATATTGATCCTGAAGCCATGAGAATTTTGCCCTTTCAGCATTTGGTAGACTGGTGAACCTAAAATGAAATAGGTATCAGGAGAAATGCAGAGGAGCGAAAATTTTGGTATGGGAAAAAAGGAGTTAGACACAGCATCATGTTTTTACTCAGTGAAAGTTTTCTGTCTAAATGTTCAAACTGGAAACATATCTAAAATTAGAGACAACAGTAATTCTGGGCAAGTTTTCATCTGACTCTAAGACCTACCAACATATTAGCAGATGAATCTATTTGTATATGTAAAACCTTGCACTTGCATATGCAAATTGGTTATTAGAGCACAATTAAATGTACAATTATGCATGGGACACACCTGTAGAAACAACTGGTTCCTTTTGAGAAGCTTGTGGCTATCTAGCCCGAAATGCAGAGCAAAAGTGTGTTAACAGCTCTTGCAGAGCTTAGAAACAGCATTGCTGGTTTGCTTTGCATTTTGTGGTTTGCTGCTGCATTTTGTGAGCAAATGAAGCCTCCTAAGACTCCCCCATGCCATACGACAGCTTTCTGATTCTGCTGCTGCTTAGTATAGTCTCCCCATCAACACTCTCTAAGCAACCTAAGTGAATCAGGAGAGCTGGGTGCACAAAGAGGGCAAGAGGCAGAGGAAGGAGCCCAGGTAGCTGATCAGGGTTATTTTTAAATAACCATGACGGGTCACTGGCTGCTGTTGTGGGTCAGCTTTCTGCAAGAGCTGAGCTTGTTTCCTCTAACAAGTTCCCTGTCTCTATTTTGGTTCAGAAAGGGAGAACTGTCCCAAGTTTCCAAACACCCTCTTTCATCTGGCAGTGTATGTTACTAGCATTGTCAGCAAGTTGCCCAGATGTGCAATATTTTTTTTTAAATCTGTGGTTTAAGCCCCCCATCCTTTGGAAAAAAAGAAGGAGCCAAATCCATCCAATACAAATATATTAACTTCAGTGATGGGGGTGAATTTGGCCAGAGGAATCTAATTTCTGAATCCATCATGAAGCCGATTAGTCTACTTAACTGATCTATATGTAGTGCTCAGACTGATCTGCATTCTGCTTTTTTTTTTCAATCTGTAACAAATACTTGAAACGAAAAGAGTAAACCTGCCTGGGAAGGCGTGGTAGTTCTTAATTGCAATATAACTCCGCGACAACCATGTGTCTTCCACCATCTGAGGTAAGAATCCTTCACTCAGTTCCCAACTAGATATTAGCCAACAAATGATAACCTATGTGATACTGACTTGATTTAGGAATTACCAGGGAAAATGCTATTGCCTGTGTTACACAGACTGTGAGGGTAATTGGGCGTAATTGCTCTATCTGGCCTGAAAATGTATTAATTAGTCAGCCTTCTCCTGAAACCACTTGATTACCAAGCTTACTCAGCCTGACGCCTCGCTGAGAAGACATGGGATTTTTGGTCCTACTAAGTTGAGAGTTGCTACTTCAACATGTCCACAGACGAACCTTTACATGGAATCCCTCTCATGAGCCAACATAAAGAGAACCCTCTCATACAATCTGAAGAACACTGGGGTGGGGGGGAAATGTCTCAAAGACAAGGCAGGAAAGGGATAAAACCTTTGTGAGCAACACAGATTCCAAATTAATACCTTGTTGGAGAAGCAGTAAGAATGAAGTTATTGAACCTACTTTACCTGCTTGTAAAGGCTTTGTAGTGGGTAAAAGCTGTTAATAGATAGCAATACCCTCCTTTGGGCTATTGAAAGCCGAAGAACTCAAGATGCTGTAACTAGAGAATTAAGGTAAGGTAAATTTTCAGTAAATTTTCTTCTTTTTCCACTGGACTACTTGACGTGGTGATGATATTGAGGGGGAACCATATTTCACAAAGCAAAAACAAGCCCTATCAGCTTGCCTGAGAGGCCCCCATCATGAGGTGGTTGCATACCACGGGAACCCAGTGCCCCTCCCACAACCTGTGAGGCTGTCACTCAACACTGGCACCTGCCAGAGCTCCCTTAGGAGACTGTCAACCGTTGCTGGAACCCTACTACCTCACCCCACAGGTCTGCTTCCCCCATTGGTGCATGTCCCCTCTGCACCACACCCAAATTATTAACAAAAGTGGGCATTTGTCTCCCTGGTAAGAGCCAACGGAGGCCGTCAGCAAGAGCGAATGGGACAAAGCCTTCTTTTGGGGAGGCCGAAAGGTCAGGGTGCCTGAGCCGGGGCTTCAAAAAGGGGCTGTTTCAGCCAAAACTGTCCATACGGCCCCCCTATGATTATGTGCATGTTGCTCTGCATTACTGTAGAACACTTGGTTAGTGCTTTCTCACATCTGTGACCATAGCAAGCTGTCAAGCCAGTCATTGAGAAGGAAGCACGATGATTGTCTTTCACAGCTGAGAGCTTTCTATTTTTTGTTAAACATTTGGATGTATAACCTCCAAATGGGCACCATCTGGCCCACCACCTGAACATGACTGTTGCCTGCCTGGATACTCATATTATTTGCCAGCTTGTGTCTGCAGTTTGGATAGGCAGTATGAAAGGTGAACAGATTTGGCACAGTTTTTGCATAAGGAATATGGATGGAAAGGCTATGTTTGGAATTTAATTGATCTTGTCTCCTTTTCGGAAATCTTCACTATTCATAGAGGAGCATTTGTGTAAGCTGTTTCCCTAAATGTTAACCTGGATGAAGTTTTGTTTCTAAACAAAACTAGCTAACCTAAGGATACCCTTGATCAGTACATTTGACTAGGTTTTTTGAATACTCCTGTTGTTACACTGAACCCAATGCATGCTGGGACAGGACTTGGGAGTTAGGTCATGAAGGATGGAGGGAGAATCACATAGTGCAGACACATAACCAGTGAGACCCCTAAGTGGATTGGGAGGGCAAGCTCAGTGGTTTGACCACTAAACCCAGGGTTGTGAGCTCTGTTCCTGGAGAGGTTGTTTAGGGCTCTGGGGCAAATAGATTCCCTGTGAGGGCAGAGGACTGGATGTGATGACTTCTTAAGGTCCCTTCCTGTTCTAGGAGGTAAGTAATTTATTTTTTTTTAAATTTTTTTAAAATTTTCCAGCCATGTGTGGAATAAACTTTATGTGCACCAGGCATGTGCGGCTGTTCACCACCAATAGAAGCCCATGCTGCCAGCTCTGGATCCTCTGCTAATCAACTAGGTGGCACCCAAAGCTCTCCTGTCCCAGCCACTCAGCTCACAGGGACCACTGTACCTACCGATCAGCTTTATTACTACTGAATGCCCGAGTCAGCTTCTGCGCTGTCACAGTGGGATCAGCCTAGTGTTGCTCCAGTATATTTAGCACTGTTGAGCTTTAGTATTACCCTAATGTAACACACTATAAGCCCCAGTGCCTTGCTTTGAGGTGCTCGTATCTACCTCCACCACCACCTCTGGACTGGATTTCATACTTATGCATGAAGGTGAAATATCCTTTGGTGATTATTGTGATGTCCTATTACCAGCTAGCTACTGTCCCAGGCTCTGCCTCTCTTCTAAGAGATACACTAAATAGTGGGCCCGTCAAAAAAGTTGACATGCACACTCTAGAGGCTGCCCCAGAGGCAATCTAGTACCTGTTTGTAAGGGCTTCCCTTGCCGGGTGTGCGCTCTGGCTTGGGTGACAATAAGTACCATGGACAGGAGCAGATTTACCATTGAATACACCATGCAGTGGCACAGGGCCCCCAAGGACAGCGCTGCCCCCCATTGGCCTCACGCTGCTCCCGCAAGCGGCCAGCTGCTGGCATGGTTGCGTGTGCCTGGCAAGGAAGGGGGGGGTGGGGCTGGCTGCCTATGCTGCCCCCAACCCTGGGAAGTGCACAGAGATCCACTGCCTCCGCCTCACTAGGGGCATCCAGAGAGGCGCCAGCAGTAGCACAGAAGGGCTAAGGAGGCTCTCTGTCTGCTCTGCCTCTCCTCCTCCATGCTGTGCCGCTCCCAGACCTGTCCCGTATGTCCCTGTGGTCCCTTTGGGATGTATCTCTGCATGTTGCCCCTGCCCTGAATGCTGACTCCGCAGAGCCCATTGGCTGGGAATTGCGGACAGTGGGAACTGTGTGGGTGGCACCCATGAGCAGCAGCATATGGAGAACTCCTGGCTATGGCCAACGTAGACGTTCCTGCTACAGGGGTGTGCTGATCGCTTTGGGAGCTGCGGTGCCTTGGATAGGCGCTGCTCCTCTCCCAGGCCCTGAGCCTGTACCGACCACCTAAATGGCTTCCCAGAGGCCCCACTGCCCTAACCCCAATCAAGACACCTCACTTTATTTTTATTTACTTCCTATTACTTATAATATAGAGGGAGAATGAAGACAGAATGAAAAAGGGATGGGGAAAAAAGGGAGAACGTTCTGTTTCTTGTCTGGACTCTGAGGATGAGGGAAAGGTTAAAAAAAAAAATGAAGCTATGCACAGGGTCTCAGGAACCCTAAATCCACTCCTGACCTTGGAACACAGGAGTGCAAGCATTCTGTAAGGTCAGTAACCCCACGCAGGGAAGCCAATACATACCAACACGTCATTGCACTTCTGAGACCTTTTTTTAAAGATCTTTTTTTTTTTTAAAAAGGGATTTCTTCCACGAATGACAGTGCCTCCAGTACACTGGCTGGTCACCGGGGCTATGCTTACACTGTGCGCTTACCTCGAAATAAGAGACGTAATTTGCACTACACAAATTGCACATGCTATTTTGAGTCAGTTTCGAAATAGGCTATTTCAGGATTTGGTGCTGGCTACACTGCATCAAATTTCAAAATACTGGGCTATTTTGAGGCATCCCTTACTCCTCCCACAATGAGAGGTACAGGAATGCCAAAACAGTGCCCCAGGATTTCGAAAAATGTTTTGAAATACCAGGCACGTTTACTAGACAAGGAATTACTGAAGCAGGATACCTCAGTATCCTGAAATAACTCTGCAGTGTAAACATAGCCTGGATGACATCTCTGTGGAAGATGCATCATGAGACCCTGCCAACTGAATAATCTGATTGGCAGAACAGTCGGAGATGCCTTCTTATTATGTTTTATAAATCACTGATGCTTTTTTTAAAAGCTTGTATATTGCATTTGTATCTGCCATAGTGATAGAATGGAAACTAACTACTAACAACATCTGCTACATGAATAGTAACATGGTGAATGGTAACAGAGAGATAGCCATGCTAGTCTATATACTATCAAAACAAAAAAGCAGTCCAGTAGCACTTTAAAGACTAACAAAATAATTTATTAGGTGATGAGTTTTCGTGGGACAGACCCACTTCTTCAGATCATAGCCATACCAGAACAGACTCACTATTTAAGCCACAGAGAACCAAACATAGTAATCAAGGTTGACAAATCAGAAAAATTATTATTAAGGTGAGCAAATCAGAGAGCAGAGGAGCAGAAGGTGGTGGGGAGGAAGTCAAGAATTAGATAAAGCAAAGTGTGTAAAAGAGCCCCTATAATGAGCTAGAACATTCCCATCCTGGTTCAAACCACATGTTAATGTGTTGAATTTGAATATAAAAGAGAGTTCAGCAGCCTCTCTTTCCAAACTGCTGTGAAAATTCCTCTTCAGTAAAATGCAAACTTTCAGGTCATTAACAGACTGGCCCATGCCATTAAAGTGCTGGCTGACAGGTTTGTGAATTAGGATTGTTTTTATGTCTGCCCATTCATTCTTTGTCTAAGAGAGTTTGAAGTCTGTCCAATATACAAAGCATCTGGGCATTGTTGGCACATGATGGCATATATCATCTTAGTTGAGGCACATGAGAATGTGCCTGTGATTCTGTGAATAACCTGATTAGGTCCAGTGATGGTATCTCCAGAATAGATATGTGGACAAAGCTGGCAGCGGGCTTTGTTGCAAGGAAAAGTTCCAGGACTGGTGCTTCTGCGGTATAGACTGTGGTTGTTGTTGAGGATCCTCATAAGGTTGGGAGGCTGTCTGTAGCAGAGAACAGGCCTGTCACCTAAGGCCTTCTGGAGTGTGACATCCTGATTAAGAACAGGTTGTAGGTCTTTAATAATGTGTTGCAGTGGTTTGAGTTAGGGGCTATAGTTAATGACCAGTGGTGTTCTGTTCTTGGCTTTTTTGGGCCTATCTTGGAGTAGCTGGTCTCTGGGTATTCGTCTGGCCCTGTCCATTTGTTTTTTTTATTTCTACTTGTGGGTAATTCAGGTTTATGAATATTTGGTTGAGATCTTGTAGTTTTCAGTCTCTGTCTGTAGGATCAGAGCAAATGTGATTATACCTAAGGGCTTGACTGTAAACAATGGATCTAGTTGTGCATGCAGGATGGAAGCTAGAAGCATGTAGGTAAGTATAGCGATCAGTGGGTTTCCGGTAGAGTGTGGTACTGATCAGGCCATCCTTGATTTGTACTGTAGTGTCCAGGAAATGTATCTCTTGCGTGGAGTATTCGAGGCATAAGTTGATGGTGGGGTGCAGATTGTTAAAGTCTCTGTGGAATTCTTCTAGAGTCTCTATACCATGGGTTCAAATCATAAAGATGTCATCGATGTATTGTAAATAGAGGAGGGGTATTAGGGGATGAGTGCTGAGGAATTGTTCTTCCGGGTCAGCCATAAATATATTAGCATATTGTGGGGCCATGCGGGTACCCATTGCAGTTCCACTAATCTGAAGATATAAATTGTCCCCAAATCGGAAATAATTGTGGGTGAAAACAAAGTTGTGGAGGTCAGACACCAGATTGGATGTGGTGACATCAGGGATGGTATTCCTGATCGCTTGTAATCCATCTTCGTGTGGAATATTAGTGTACAGAGCCTCTACATCCATGGTAGCAAGGATGGCATTGTCAGGAACTTTTCCAATGTTTTGTAATTTCCTCAGGAAGTCAGTGGTATCTCTGAGATAGCTGGGAGTGTTGGTGGCATAGGGCTTGAGGAGGGAGTCCACATAACTGGATAGTCCGGTGGTAAGGTTGCCAATACCCAAAATGATAGGGCGTCTGGGGTTTCCAGGTTTGTGGATTTTGGGAAGTAAATAGAATAATCCAGGTTGGGGGCTCAGTGTCTGAGTGAATAAGGTCCCGAGTAGCAGCAGGGAGTTCCTTAAGTAGTTGTTGTAATTTCTGTTGGAATTACAAAGTGGGATCAGAGGAGAGAGGTCTGTAAAATTTGGTGTTGGAGAGTTGTCTGGCTGTCTCCTGTTCATGGTCTGACTTATTCATGATGACAACAGCACCCCCTTTGTCAGCTGGTTTGATTATAATGTCTGGGTTATTTTTGAGACTCTGGATAGCATAGCATTCAGCATAGTTGAGACTGTGTCTCATTTGGTATTGTTTGCGTATAATGTCAGTCTGAGCACGGTTGCAGAAGCATTGTACGTAGAAATCCAGACTTTCTCGGCAACCATCAGGGGAGTCCAAATAGAGTTCTTCTTCTTTTGGTGTTGGAAGGGGGCATCGAGAGAGTCAGACTGTTGTTCATAGGCATGTTGGAATAATTCCTTTAGACGGAGGCAGGGAAAGAAGGCTTCAAGGTCACCACAGAATTGTATTAAGTTCGTGGGGCAGAAGAAAAGACGCCGGGATAAGACAGACTCTTTGACAGGGCCAGACGAATACCCAGAGACCAGCTACTCCAAGATAGGCCCAAAAAAGCCAATAACAGAACACCACTGGTCATTACCTACAGCCCCCAACTCAAACCACTGCAACACATTATTAAAGACCTACAAACTATCCTTAATCAGGATGCCACACTCCAGAAGGCCCTAGGTGACAGGCCTGTTCTCTCCTACAGACAACCTCCCAAACTTATGAGGATTCTCAACCACAACCACAGTCTATACTGCAAGAACACCAGTCCTGGAACTTTTCCTTGCAACAAGGCCCGTTGCCAACTTTGTCCACATATCTATTCTGGAGATACCATCACTGGACCTAACCAGGTTATTCACAGACTCACAGGCGCATTCTCATGTTCCTCAACTAAGATGATATATGCCATCATGTGTCAACAATGCTCAGGTGCTTTGTATATTGGACAGACTTCAAACTCTCTTAGACAAAGACTGAATGGGCATAGGCATAAAAACACTCCTAATTCACAAATCTATCAGCCCTTTAATGGAATGGGCCAGTCTGTTAATGACCTGAAAGTTTACATTTTACTGAAGAGGAATTTTCAGAGCAATTTGGAAAGAGAGGCTGCTGAACTCTCTCTTTTATATTCAAATTCAACACATTACCATGTGGTTTGAACCGGGATGGGAATTTTCTAGCTTATTATAGGGGCTTCTCTGCATATTTGGCTTTATCTAATTCTTGACTCCACCCTGCTCCCCCTTCTGCTCACTGATTTGCTCACCTTGATTATATTTTTCTGATTTGTCAACCTTGATTACCACGTTTGGTTCTCTGTGGCTTAAACATTGAGTCTGTTCTGGTGTGGCTATGATCTGAAGAAGTGGGTCTGTCCCACGAAAACTCATCACCAAATAAATTATTTTGTTAGTAAGTGCTGCTGGACTGCTTTTTTTGTTTTATTAGTAACCTGATCATGGTCAAACCCTGTTTGCCCTAGTCACCTGAACAAGTCCATTGGCTTCAATGGGACACTTTGTGTGAATAAGATGAGGAAAGATTTGGTCTATCAGTCACTGTGTCTTGTTCCAGTGGTAACAGTGACTCTGTCCCAGGCTGCTTTTGATTGGGGCAATTTCTGACAAATTCAAACTGAAAGTTCCCAGCTGCCCATTCTAAAGCAAATTCATTATGGAACCACTGCTACGTTTACAGGTTATTTTTTTCCCCACAATATTTTTGAGCGAAAGGATAATGTTAAACTCTACTTACTTGGACTACAGTTACTATGCTAACCATGGAGGCACCTATGACCCCATCTTTACACATATTATATGCATAGCTTACACCAACACTAGTCGTGCTTTCTGCAAGAGTGAATGAGTCATGCAGTGTAGCTAGTTCATAGTCACTGATTGTTGCAGAGCCAGATGGCAATGCTAAGCTTAAACCAGAGAATATTCTCAAATTAAGGCAGGCAAACAGGTATCTGCATTACAGCCATGGAAAAAAACTGACAGTGCTACCTATGACATAGCTCAGCTGTGGCGGGAAGGGGGTGTGTGTTAAGCCATGGCACCTGCCCAAAGAGAGCTTGTCTGTGCACAGCGTGTGTGTGTGTGTGTGCATGTGCAACCTAGCCTGTCCCCTCCATCTCCTTTCTACTTGCTTTGGTGCAAAGTGTGACTGTGACCTAGAGGCTTCAGGATACCTCCTGAGAGCAGCATATAGGAGACGCATATGGGTTTAAAGGTGGCCCCTGTTCAGGAGCAGGTATAATAATTCACCAATGGGTGATATGTAAGAGCTGTACCAACTGCCAGTAGTTTGTTAGTTGGCATTCTCAGTCTGAAATATCAAAATAAAAAGCAGTAAAGTAGCACTTTAAAGACTAGCAAAATAATTTATTAGGTGATGAGCTTTCGTGGGACAGACCCACTTCTTCAGCCCACAGCCATACCAGAACAGACTCAAGCTTGAGTTTGAGTCTGTTCTGGTATGGCTGTGGGCTGAAGAAGTAGGTCTGTCCCACGAAAGCTCACCTAATAAATTATTTTGCTAGTCTTTAAAGTGCTACTTGACTGCTTTTTGTTTTGGTAGTGTATAGACTAGCACGGCTCCCTTTCTGTTACTATTCAGTCTGAAATGTGTATAAGGCTCATTGTTACGAAGTTATGTGTTTATGCTGGAAATTGTGGGCTTGAATGTTACAGCAAACCTAATGTTTCTCACTGTTTGATAAGAGTGTGTGTCATGCATTGCCTGCATCACAATGGTGGCTTGTTTGCTGTTAATCAAAAAAGTGAGAACCACATAAGAGGAAACTCACAGGAAAAAAATATTGCAAGGTGGAGGGTAGCCTGGTTATAAATTAAGACATTGGCTTTTTTGGGGATATAACTGTGGTTGTCATGGTAAACCCTGGGTCTTTTTATTGAGCAGAGGAACTGTCAGTATGGTCTGACTTATGCAAGGATGGTCATAGACAACTTGGCTGATCAATGCTGCAAAGACTGTGGGTCAAGTGAATGGCATTAGGCAGGAGTGGCCTAGTTATTTAAGTCTAGGGTCCAGCATGCATGCTGTGCTTTTCATTTACAGGGTGCCACTATGGCTCCTTGTTGTCCTTTGAAGCTGTACCCTTTGTTAAATAAACCTTTGCATGCTTTCACTATAACAATGGCTAAGTGCTGAGGGCTAAGCCACTCTGTAAGTGAGAGTGGGTATTGATCCCTTGGAAGCAATGATGCTGGGAAGTCTGAGTGTCCAGAGGCCCAGAGATCGGCCACTCTACTGGGAAGCCCAGAGGATATGAGCATCACTATCACTAACCTGCAGAAGGAGAGTGGCTTCACTGCATAGGCTGAGAGGGGAGTACTTGTGTTGCCAATGGCCTGGAAGGTGAGCAAGCTGACCTTGGGCAGACACAGCCAACACTTCCCCATGTAAGGGCAGGTGGTACTGACATGGGTCACAGACCAGGATCCCCTCTGGAGGATGCACAAGGGAAACAACCCTTGCACACCCCTGAGGCCAGGAACAATGATTGTGATTGGCCTTTTATAGAGGTATTAAAGATGGGGTGTTCCCTGTGTCTTGCCCCAACATCCTTCCACACAGGGCCCAGTCAAGCACCTGATGCTTTTTTCATGTTACACTGCTGCAATAGTTTGTTTAAATTCCATAGTCACACCAAGGCAGATAAGGAGCTGGTTGTGGGCTGAACTAGCCAGTCCCAGCACTGCCTCTGCTAACTGGAAGTCATGCAGTTCCCTGTGAGAGGCAGAGTTAAGAGCTGGATTTGTATTGGCTCGGTAATTCTCCTTCATGCATTGTGTAAGACATGCAAGCAATTGGCGCTGTACCCATGAGGGATTGTCACTTGCATGTTCCATAGTCACTGCCACAGATGTTAAGTTTGCTCCCTGCTGAAGAACCCGCATATTCTTCCTCAGCAAGACAGGTGGTGGGCTTGAGAGGATGTGGTGGCCCATAGAAGGGTTGAGTGTAACGATGCTGGGTTTCTTTCGTTCCTGACACCCAGTTGGCTGCTATCTCTGCCCTCCCACGTGCTTTAAGCTGCCCCGATTGATGGCTCATTCTTGGCATACAGCTCAACTTGCAGTGCTGGGCACCAGCAATCAACTCGTGCGACAATCTTTATTCTTGGCGGATGCTCGATAATGAGAGGACGTCTTCATGGCACTCTCTTATTTGTGAGCCCATTGATGGCTGATCAGCCCAGTTCTGGAGCCGCAGATCTTGTCACAGAAGGGACAAGTGTTAGCAGCTGTTGGAGGGGCATGGGGCAGTTTTTGCCACTCTGTTCGTCTTCTCTGCTTTTCCTTGTCTGCGCTGCAGCAGGACCTCTCAAATTGTGCAACCCCTCATGGATTATGGTTCTCCACTGGGCACCGTGTTGCGAAATGTTCTCCCAAGTGTCAACACCGATGCTGCACTTTTTCCATGTGTGCCTTCAGCATATCCTTATATCGCTTCTGCTGGCCCCCAGCCCTCCTCTGTCCTTCCTCCAACTCAGAAAACGGAATCTGTTTTGGGAGGTGCTGATCAGCCAGCTGAACCACATGACCAGCACACTGAAGTTGATAACGGCTTCAATGCAGGTCATGTTCGACTCTTCTAGGACTCTAGTGTTCGTGTGCCTATCCTCCCAAGAGATATTTAGGATTCACCTGAGGCAGCCTTGATATTGTTCAAGTGCCTTCAAATGATGCTTGTATGTTGTCCGGGTAGTGTGACAATAACTGAACTGTAGAACACCTGCATTCTGTTACACAAAGCATCAGAATGGATAGCTTATAATGGTTATACCTATTAAATTATTTGAGGAAAAAATGTTTTTTGCCTCTGTACATTAAACAAAGCATTCCATCACTGGCAGCTCCAGGAACAGGTTCTTAACCCTGGCATTTCAGAGCCCGAGTGCAGACTGCTACCGCTTGCGCTACAGCACATACACTCGCCGTCATGATGGAGCAAGAGCTAGAGGGGAACTAAGCAAAAAAGCTGAAGCTCAGTTCACACTTGGTTTCTAGACGGCACTACCATAGTGGAGCTCGGGGCTAATGAGTTCTGGTTCTGGGAAGGTGGTGTAGGTGCTAGTGGTAGGAGAACTAACAAGGCAGCATGACAGCGCAGAGAAGATGTGGGTTCTCTTTCCAACTTCCCTCAAGTAAGCTGGTATGGCGGCTGTTGACCTGGGGAGGTCATTACGTCAGGGCTGGGGTCTGCGGCGTTGGTAAGTAAGAAGGGCAGTGAAGTGCATATACTGTCACTGGAGCTGAGGTTCACCTTTATCACTGGTTCACCCAGCTATTTCACACGCTCAGACAGCTCCCGTTCCCTGCGTCTGCAGCCCTAGTCTCAGCCAGTCAGGCCCCCCTGTCTGCATCTCCTCTGCCCACAGCATGGCCCTACTCTCCTTCCTTTCCCACAGGCCTGCCTGCCCCAGTTTATGGCCCTATACATTTTACCAGGCCTAACTAAAGAGCCCCTACTATTTTAAACCTAAACAGGATGGGCTCTGAGGGAGGTGGGTGACTAATTACAGGTGAACTTACGTAAGCTGGAGCTGCTGAGCTCTTTTGTACTGAAACCTGCATCTGGCTTGGCTACTGAAGAGTGGCTGTGTAGCACAGGTGCGGCTATCCTGGAACAGGCTGCTAGAGCCAGCGCTATAACGTTTGAATTTAGCTTCACTTTTGAACCTCTCCATTATGCTCCATTGCTGTTGGGCATCCAGTTTTTGGTTCAGTTTAGCTCCAATTAAAACCTTATCGTGTGGCCCACTAAGGCTATGTCTGCATGGCGAGGTGTTTTTGAACTAGTCTGTGCTATCTAGTATGCCTTTCAAACAGCACCACGTTAAGGACTAAGGGGCTATTCTGAACAGGCTGTACAATAAGGGACACTGGAACCGGAATAGCACACCTGAAATAGCAGTGCTAGTGATGGCACGGTGACGTTGCTCTTTTGGGGTACCTTCGTATCCTGAAATAGCACCCGCCACATAGATGTGGCCTAACAGGTTATTAAGTGAGCCTACAGATTGGGCGCATCGTGCCATACGTGACCTACTACTATGTGCTGTGATATGACACAGACTGCATTTGCCAGCGCACTGCTAAGGCTCAAACGCGGGCTGAAATCCTGCACTAAAGCCACAGGCGGGGTGGAGCCCTCCTTTGGCGAGTCTAGCTCCCCAGGCCACAGCTCTTCTGCCTGAGGGCCCACAGCCAGAGCCCTGAGTCCCACCTGCCCTCCCACAGCCAGAGCCCTGAGCTTTAGGAGCTCTGGGACACCCAGCTCCCCACCATCTACCCCTCACCCCATGGCTGGAGGAGCCCCCACATATTGCCCCTCCTGAAAGGTCAACGTGCCCTGCAGGAAAATGTTTCTTCCTGAAGAGCCTGAGCTGTTATACACCACAGGCAGGTTCTGGGGCAACTGAGGCAGCAGTACATGCTACTCAGCTTCCTAGTCCTAATAATAAGCAAACACTTCCCCTGTACAAACTGGCAAAACCTACAACCAGGCATCCAGCTGTGCCAGGGGAGGCTCAGCCTTCCCTGGCTTACGTTACTCACCACTGCTGATGAAAAAGCCCAGCACAAGCCACTGGTGGTGGGGGCTTTCAGTGGTGTTGGAAAGGGAGAAGAGGTGACTTGTGGATGAAAGGCTCTGCAGTTGGGACGTAAGAATCGAACAGATGAGTCGTTAAGCTACCAAGGAGGGGAAAGTGGTGATATCTTAATCAAAGTGGGGAGCTGATTTCTCAGAAGTGCTGAGTCCACATCTCCTACTGACTTCATGGGGAACGGCTGCTACTCATTTTACTTTTCAAAGTGAAGCCCTGGGCCTTTCGGAAGATGCCCACCACTAAAAAGTCTGCCAACTTCCAAAGTAAAAAAAATACTAGCTAGGAGCAAGGAAATGCTGTTTGCATTATTTTCTACTTCAAAGTGCATGATAGACCCTTTTGCTGTGTGGCTAAAAACACCAGCTTTTGCAGTCTGGGTTATTTCTGCAGTGGGCTTAAGGTGTGCTGGTGAAGCAGTTGGATGGCTACACTGAGTTGCAGTTCTGTCTGTCTTTCCCACAGAAATCTCTTTAGCATCTTCCTTGGGTGCTTTAGATGAGACAACATGAGGGTATCCGATATGCAGATTACGGCATACAGCACATTGCATAGCCTAGTTGTAGAAAACAGCAGATGCCTCAATAATTTTTCCGTAAATTATATTAACCAACAGAAATTAGCTTTGGTGGGTACATACCCCTTTGCTTTCCATGCATTATGAGAGTAAGGCAGTTATTTGCAGGACTGGGTGTGAAAACAGTCAGTTTTAAGCAACTACTGGAGCATGTTTGTGGATCGTGACTGTTGAGCACACAAACACAAGTTCATGCTGGAAATCTGATTCTAAATGCTATGCTCAGGGGACAGAACTGATACCCTGCAACCTCTGCATCCAGTCAAAGCTGACCAATATATTTTGCATTTCAAATGTCAAACGCTGCTAACAACCTGCTTGTGGCAGATCTATAGACCAAGAATTGGTTGGCAGATGATCTCAACTAGTGAGTAGATTTGCAAAAACTGTGCTCTTCTCACACACAAATTGTGGCCTGAAAAAGAGATGAAATTACTCAACGCCAAAGCTTTCGAAATGGATGTTCTGGCCTTGACACCTTTTTAGGAAAACTGGTCTGGAGATCCAGGAGGTATAAAACTGGCTGGTGTAATTTATGGGCACTTAAAATGTACAGGTTGTCCCTGGGAGAAGAAGCTTCCTGCTCTGAGGAACTGTACCCCATGCTGGGATCAACAGGTATGTGCAGCTCTTAAGTTCTACTCAAGTCCTCAAAATAGCACTGAAGTGGGTACCAAGTAGTACATTCGCCTCAGGTTGGTCCTCTGCCAGGGGTGAGTGTCTTTGTACATGAAGTTTTAGAGCGGGGCAGAGTTAGCCAGGGCACAGCTTTTATGTTAATATTTTTGTTTAAATTAATTTCCTGCCTTCTGGTAGGGCATTAAATTCCCTTCAAATCATTGTTTTGTGGCAATAATACTTGTAAAAATTATCACCACATTTCTGTGTAGCTCTAGTATGGATTCTGGTACCACCACTGGAATAAAATCACCACCACTCTTGCCCGTTTGGCCGAGTGGGCTCTACTGTTTCCTATTGGAGAATGAGCTCAGAGAATTTTGGATACTTTATGGGGCAAAACCTCAGCTGGTGTAAATCACCAGACACATTTTTATAATGCAAGTGGCTTTGCCTGCTTAACTGAAGCAGATACCTATATCCAAACATATCCCCATCTCTGTATAATAGCATGCCATATACAACACCAGGCTGATGGCTTCAAAGCAGCTGGGAGATTAGAACGGGCTCCCATGAATTTCAATGGCATTTATGCATGTAAATTGCTAGCATGGCTGGGGAGCTATCAATACTAGTATCTTTGTATGAATGTAAAGCAAGCAGGCATGCCAACGTGATGGTGCAGTAAGCTTTTAGCAGCATGAGTTGGGCTTGCTGCAGTACGCATGAGGTGTGGAGGCCCAAGTTCGTTATCCAAGTCAGGCTGTGTGTGAAAAAAGCTATTCTTGAAATGAATTCAAGAGTTGATTTTCCCCCTCTGTGCCCCGGGACTAGTCTCTGAATAGCTCCCACCGGTAAAGCCAAGTGCCTTAGTCAGCGTATGGCCACCCATACTACTTTCTCAGAGAGAAACTTAAAAATAGTTTTTCTGTTCTGAAAATCATCACAGGTTTAAGGACTTGAATCATGCGCCTTCCCAGAGCTGGACTCAAGTGTGGGGTCCACAGCAAGGAGGGGCGCCTCCATCTTGCCAATGGCAAATATATATGAAAAATAACATTTTTGGTCATGATCTTGATTTTTTATAATAGTATTTGTATGTTCAGCAACGTTCGCGTTAATCCAGTGCTGACTCTCGGCCATCTTGGAGCTGGGGTAATTTGGGGAGCAGGGTAACTTTTTAAAATGGCAGCCACTTAAAGCGGTTGGAAGCGCTTCTGCGGGGGGCGATACCATGTGGGCAGAGGGTAGATTAAGTGGCCACAGACACATGCTAACGTGTTATCACGTGCCCCCCCTCCCCCCGGCATATGTGGCAGAGGGTGTGTGGGTGTGTGGGCGCGCGCGCACACAGTGTAGTACCTCGCTAGTTCCTACAAATGCCTGGGAAATCCAATGTGAGGTGTTCATTTTTGCAGTTCCTGTGAAAGCCTGGGGATGTTGTTCTTTTGCTTTTAATGGGATTCTATTTATTTGTTCACTTAATGCCAATTAAAAGAAAAGCCAGGTTAGTGCATTACTCGCTAGTTTTTGAACAACTTTAGTTTTAATTATGTCTGAGACTATGTCATGGTCGGCTTCTGCACAGGCAATAAATTTGTGACAAAAACTGTGGGCATAGGCTGTGTCCAGATTGCCAACAACTGTTGGCAAAAAATATGCGAATTGCACAACTCATTTGCATACCGTTTGCCAACAGTTCTGTCGGGAGAGTTTTTTCTGACACTTGGCTTGGCCACACAGGGCCAAATGTTGTGGGGGGGAAAAAGCCCTTCTGGTGAGCCATCTGGGCTTCCTCATAGAACCAGGTGCACAAAAATGTTGACAGAATGCTCCCAATTGGCAGATTTCTTCTGTACGAGCTGTAGTCTGGATGCGTGCTTTGTTGCCAAAAGCCTGAAGTCTAGACATAGCTGCAGTGACCTGCAATGTTGATCTAGGTTCTAGAACCTGCTACTGAATCTTTCCTGAGCAAGGCAGGAGCATTTTTCTGTGTGAACGATAAAGTCTACCTCATAGTAAAGGATGGGTTTGCAAGGTCCTTTTGTACAGTTCTTAGTATGTTTTTCTCAAGTGTTCAGAATAGAAAAGGCAAAAAAGCTGGTCAGGTTCTTTGAGGACCTGACATCAAAAGTGACTTTGAAATACTTCTGTGTCGACTGAAAGGGGGGGGAGGGGGGGAAGAGATTTGAAAGGAAACAACACAGATATCAACAAGGCTTCAGCAATATCGATGTGCAAGGAAGAGGTGGAAGATTAGCGGCGGGGACAGGGTATAGGTAGGAGCTAGGGCATGAAGCTGCATAAAGAAATCTTTCAGGCCAAAAACTAGTGTACTTTACAGCCAATGGCTGTGGTGGGGAGTGAGGGGAGGGGAGGAGAGTACCATGGTGCTTAAAGCTATTCTCAGCTCTTCAGACAATACAAAAGATGGAATTTTTTTCTTCTCGTGCATTGAGACTACATGGTGGGGAAAACAGCATCTGAGGATAACCTCAAAGGCTCAGGCCCAGGAGATAAAACAACCTGTTGAATATGCAATAGGTATAAGCCTGCTGATTGCAGGGGGCACACATGCTGTGGGGCCAGGTCTTTTATTATCTATGGGTGCATGCTTAGTGGTGGTAAAGGGCACTTTAATAACATAGCCCTTCACTGCTTTATTTATGCCCAAGCTACTTTCCAGGAAGGGGAAATCCATCATGTCATAGCTGAATGCTAACACAAGGTGCAAAGCTTGCGCTTTTGTTTTTTATATATATATATATATATATATATATATATATATATATATGTGTGTGTGTGTATATATATATTTTTTTTTTAACACAGAGGCCATGGTGTCCTCCACACACACACACTCTCTCTCTCTCTCGCTCTCTCTCTCTTTTTCTCTGCAGCTTAGTGAGGGATTCCACAGCGAGAGAGCACTACCATGAGCAGGCGCACCTCCATATGGTCATGCAGCACTCTTTCTGGGAGCTGGTTTCATGGTCACTTCGGGGGTGGGGGGGCAGGAGGGGGTTATGGCGTCATGTGCTCTTGGCTTGCAGAGCTGCTGTGAGTGATGAACTGGGCTGTCTCTGGCAAAAAGGAGGTTGCTAAACTGGCTTCCTTTACCCAGCACCAGGTGACACCGCCACTGCAGCACACCATAGCTCCCAAAGCCCTGGGAAGAAGAATTCAAGAGTTCATACCCAAACTGGTCTCCTGGGGTGCAAAATGCTCTGCCATCCGAGCAGTTTAATAGAAAGAAAAAGCCATGCAACCAGTCCATTCTGTTTGATGGGTACAGATTTACTGTTGGGCACACTTGGGCCTCTATGCTGACTCTCTCAGCGTAGGGTCATTTGGGTCTGATGACAGACCAAGGGTTGCTGTGCTACTTTACAGCAAGCCATGGTAACCCTTCAAAGTAAAGGCTTAGACAAACCTGCGCTAAGCTATGGCTGGCACCTGGAAACTGTGAGCATTACAGGGGCAGGATGGGGAGTTTAGCAGAAGGGGTCAAATCTGTGTGAAGCAGTTGAGCGTTCAGAGCCAGGTGGGAAGGAAAGGAACTGTGAGCTGGTCAGAGAAGCTGCATGCTTCTGGGCAGGCTTTAGAAGGGTGATGGTGCTCTTTGAGGTGCTCTAAGCATTAAGCTCATTCATTTGTTTTTTTTTCAGTTGTGTGTGAGAACTAGGGCGGACATGGTGCTTTGGGTTAGGGAGACATGCACAATCAAGACTTGCAGAAAGCAACTACTATTTCAACCCTTAGACCACTTTCCCACAGCCTATTGGCGCCCTGGGTGCGGTGGTCAAATACCTGACATCACCAAACACCTGCTGTTCCCAGCAGCTTGTTGTGTGGATGTCGTCACGTCCCTGGTACAGCAAGTGAGGAGCCTCGCAGTGACTGGGGGGGCGGGTCCTGCGAGTAAGACAATGGCAGCAAGGAACAGCTCCAGCATTGTGAACCCTGTTTGTGTTGGTATTATGCCTCAGTTGTGCCGTAGAACAACAGGATACGCCACTGCAGGGTTGCGTGTGCTCATCAAGCCAAACTCTGCCATGGGTTTGCGATCTAGACAAAGAAAGTCTCAGTTGAGCCAAGTCCCTCAAATTTATTTTAATTGTAACAGTTATATGAGGCCCAAAGCTGTTCCTTATTGGAACACATTTTTTTTGATACAGTGCAGCATCCCTTAGGCAGCCGAATCAGGCACCCCCCCACCCCCCCCACCACCACCTAAAGTGTCAGATTTTTCTAACTCACGAGCAGGGGGCAGGCAAGCAGGGTGAGCTTCACTGTGGGAGACTGGCAGATGACACGGGGCTGCCAGGAGCTGAACCAGTGGGGACTGAGGCAACATTGCTCATATGGTGATACAACAGCCTACTGGTCTCAGGCAACAAGAAGGCAACCAGGTGAATTGTGTGAAGATATGTAAAATAAGCAAACAAATCTGTCTGGTAGGATAAAGAGCTGGAAGTAGCAGCCTTCCTGCAGCTGACTTCCCAGAGAACGTGAATGGTCTCAACTGTGGGTCACACAGGCTTCAATTACGCTGCGGACCTGTTTTGAAATATCTTGAGCTACACACATCTCATAGAACTGGAAGGGACCTCGGGAGGTCAGTGAGTCCAATCCCCTGTCCTCACAGCAGGACCAAGTACCATCCTTTTGTTTTTTTTAAATCTATTTGCCTCAGATCCCTAAATGGTCCCTTCAAGGACTGAGCTTACAACCCTGGGCTTAGCCAGCCAAGGCTCAAACCACTGAGTTATCCCTCCCCTAATCACACAGCTACACACAAAAAGCATTTCTGGACCCATCATGCTGTTTCAAAACATTGCCATTGGAGCCCACTATGGTGTATTTTGAAATAGTGCTAGTCTGTGGCTTAATGGCACCTGTTTCAAAATAAGCATTATTCCTCCTCTGGTGTGGGGTACCAGTTTTGAAATAATGCTGCCACTATTTTGAAATTGTTCATGTCTAGATGCTAGCAAAGTTATTTTGAAGCAACTACAGTGTAGTTATAGCCCCAGAGGTCTGCTCCCACCCTACCCTTCAAATTTGGGAAGAAGAGTGCTTTTGAAATTGGAGCACCCTTTTGACAGAACCCTGGCTACATGGCTATTTTTATTTTGCAATCATAATGTTCTACAGGCTGGGAGGGGGGGCTGCCTTTATGCAAATGAGGTGCTGAATATTCATATCAGTGCCTCATTTTCATTCTGCTGCATTTACATGCCTCTTCTGAAAGGGAGGGGTAGCGTAGCCATAGCCCCTAGTTTAACTGCTGACAGGCAGACTTGAACCTGGGACGTTGGGTGCTTAGCAGATGAGCTTCTATGGTTTGCGCCAACCCCCACCCCCGATTGCTCAGGAGACTAATTCTTGCTCTTCACAAGTGGCTAAGTGCCACTACACAGGACGGTGCACTGACACACACAGGGTATGTGGGTTACACCAGGGCAGCACAGCTCCAGGCCAGCATCCCACAGACACCATGCTCAGCGCTGAAGCAAGCAACTGGAGGATGCTAAAAAGGGGTACAGCCCTGAATCTGTCTCTGCCCCCCCCCCCAACCAACTGCTGTGGGGAGAGGCAAAGAGACAGCTTCCTGAGGTGGCATGGACTCCCAGCTGGGACGAGAGTGGAATCTGCTGGGGTGGGGGTGTAGATCTGATGCTTTAGTGTGTGAGCTGTTGTGCACTTAATCTTTGAAAGAACACACCTCTGAATTCTGGGGCATGCCCAATCATTGATCCACAGCAGCCATTTTCTTGCAGTAAGACAATGTTCCCAGCAGTGTTAGGTTTGCTACTGTCCAGATTATTAGCACTAGCAGAGCAGGCTGCAGGGCAGCAGTGAGATGCTGCAGTGCTGGTGGGTGGGGATTAAGAGCAACAGTGACTGGGGTGGGATCATACTGAAGAAGGTGGGTGGTTTCAAGCGGCTAAACTTGAGTTATTTTAGCTGAACCGCCCACCTCGGAATAAAACCTTTGCATTTTCCTGATAGCATGGCCTTTGTTTACAAGCAATAGGTCATAATCAGCCACGTAACCAAGGGTTAAATTGCCTCCAGAAGGAAAGCGGCGAGCACATATGGTTGAGCTGTGGTAGCACAGCACTCATTTTACGGTCCCCGCAGTCTACGCATGCAGAGGGCTACCCACTCATTCGGGGGCAGAAGGTGCAGCTGTGCCCTAGCACCATCCAGCTGGCTCTACGCCCTAGAAGCCTCAAAAGGCTAAAGTCTAAACCGGCTTCCATGCCTGCTTAAGGCCAAAAATACTCAGTGGCACTGATACATTTCCACTGTAGAGTTCACACTGAGTCCTCCTCCTTTCCAATGCACTGGGGCAATCCTGGACAAGATTGGGGTGACAAGGCGGGGGGTGGGGTCAAAGGGCTCATGCACAAACACCCCTGGCATGGGAATCAGCACACAGCTTGAAGGGTGGGATTCTGGTTATACTACGGCAGGTAGAATGTGTCCTCGCCGCCGGACTGGGGATAGCTGTGGATCCATCCTGAGGCTGTAGTAACCCCTGTACTAACTCTAACAGTGTAGCTGATTGATCCATCAGTGAGCGTCACTGGCCCCAGTCCTGGCTACCCCTTGGTTGCCCTTAATGGAGTTGTTCATGGGAGTGCTGAGGAGCTGGGTTCCTCAGTATGAGCTTCTCAAGCTTGCATTCTGCAATGCAGCAAAGCACAGGGCTGGCTGTGCAGTGTATTCCTGCCGGCCTCCCCCCGCCCCCAGCCCCATCTGCCAGAGAGGGAGCCCTTATTTGGATCAGAGGGAAATCACACACATCAAATGCTTCTTGGAAGGGAGGCATCCATTATCCACTGAGAACTAATCTGGTGCTTGCTAGCCAGGTCTGGGGGCCCTAAATCACACATTGGCCCTAGCCATTCCTTTCCCCACGCGTGCATGGCTGCATGTTTTTTCTCATAAAAGGAGCCAACAGGTTTTCATTTTTCAGGGTTTGCTTAAAATGATTTCACAATAACACTGTGAGGCATCTTAAATCCTTGGTTATATATCGCAGCAGCAGGGAGCTGAGTGGCACGGGAGAGTCGAGTCTTCTCCAGCGCCTTAGCTGTGAGCCAAGTTGCTTGTAGTTCCTGCTGTAAAAGCACACGGCTTTAGCCCGTAAGTTCAGTCACATGGCTGATGATCAGGGTCTGTTGGTTTCATCTTCCTCTTGTCAGTGGTTTCAGAGCCTCTGGGTTATAGTTTCTTCAAGAGGGAACTAAGGCTACGTACAAAAGAATTTGGCGACATAGTTCGGGAGTGCAAGAGGCAGTGTCTAGCCTTAACGCTACAGGGGGCAAGGTTAGCATTGGATAGCTAACATCGGACCTGAAGTCCTAGCCTGGACAAAGCTACGGCTTCTTTCCTTGAGGCTATGTCTCTACTTGTGAGGGTTTTGTTTTTTTTTTTGAAAAGCTGGGGATCTTCCAAAAAGTCCTGTGGCATGTCTACACATGAAACGAGTTCTTTCCACATTAAACAGGAAGAACAAAGCACTTCTTCCAGTGTCCCTCTTCCACTCCCAAAGACTCTTTTTTGGGGAAAAAAAGCGTGTAGACATTCTGGCTCTTTCTACACAGGCCACTTCTGCTAATACACAGAGCGAAAGATGCAAATGAGGCACGGATGCAAATTCCCCATGCCTCATTAGCATAATGTCACATGATTTGGCGTCTGGAAAACTGTTCTTCCAGACTCCAAAACACCGTGTAGAAGTGCAGCCCCGGGGAGGGGTTTCCGGAAGGAAGTCCTCCTTCAGGAGGCCCCTTCTTCCCAAAAATTTTTGGGAAGAAGAGGCCTCCGGCAGAAGGACTTCCTTTCAGAAGCCCTGCCCCCGGGGCCGTGCTTCTGCACAGAATTTTGGAGTTGGGAAGAACAGTTTTCTGGACTCCAAATCACGTGACATTAAGCTAATGAGATGTGGGGAATTTGCATCCGCGACTTAGCATCTTTTGCGCCATGTATTAGCGTGCCACTTCTGAAGGAAGTGGCCTGTGTACAAATGGCCCCTGGGGGGGCCCTTTTTTCGAAAGAGCAGCCCTCATGGTGCCAAATTTTTCACAGCAGAAGTGAACTCAGTTTGGCATCCCAGCCAAAGATTACCTTCCTTTTATACGGCTCACCAATGGCTACCTTCTGAGAGGTGAGGTCACAATCTTCTGTTCCAGAGGCAAGTGGGAAGCCACACTGACACGTCGGATGGTAGCCATAAATTCATTTTAAAAGCGCCTGTGTAACAGACTCAGGATGTCAAGGCAGCCTTCTGAAAGCTTATATTTGAAATGCTTATGAGCAGGATTAGAGGTTTGTGAGCCGTGCAGATGTCTGGGCATGGGAGCTTAAGTTACAGGCATGCAAAAAGTTGATCACTTCGCACTTTCTCACACAGTAAGATAACTTTTTGCACTACAGCATAGTTCTTCCAAACGCTAAGTCCGAAGCACTGTGCAGGCATGAGACCAGTGTGTTGTTTACACAGCTCACTGTTAGCATGAACAGCTGTCTTGGTTATTTTGAGTCTCAGGTTACAAACAGTGCTTGGAAGCTACACAAGCGCTCAAAATCACAGCCCACCTACCCTACCCAACTGAGTGCTATAGGTTAGCAGCATGTGATAATCCTGCTTAATAATTAAACATGAACTAGGGCAAGCCAAGGAGTTTGAAATCCAAGCCAAGCTGAGACTGTGTTAGTTAAATCATGACCCCAGCCATTTATAGCTGACTACACCATCTAGGAGGATGAAGCTCCCCAAAGTGATGGCAATGCTGCTCTGCCTACGTCCAGGCAGAATTGGCAGCACTTTGACACTGGGGCTGATCCATGGTGCCATAACCAGCTGTGCTCTGTCCCTGCTGTTCAATGCCTTGCAGTGATGCCCCATTTACATCCTCTTTCCCACCCCCAAGAGACCATCCATCTTTTTTATCGAACACTCAAACTGTGCAAGTTTTGCTGTCTTTGCTTTAGTTTCTAATGAGCCTTTCCTTACACGTGATGTCGCTGTCTGGTTCGATGAGTAACAGTCTGGGAAGTGTTTGGCCCAATGGTGCAGAAACAGGACTGGATTCACAGTCTAGTCACCCAATGTTAAATGTGACAGCTTCTGGCAAATCAACGTCACAGTTTCAGCTAAGCATACATGAGACACAAATGGAGCAAACAATAAAGGACAGGAAATATGCTGCTATGCAGGGAATCCAGCCCAGATGCAGTGGGGGAGATGTCATGCTTGTGCCTTGCACAGTGCTGGGCAGAGACTTACCCCGGTTCGGCTCAATGGGCCACAGAGACATCAGTGGGAAAAAGCCCTAGAGAGTGCATGGGTGAGTATGCAGGTGCACACAAGCAAGCTGGCCGGCTTCACTTTTCCAGACTGCTCATTTCAGGAAGCAGACCAGCAAAATTCATCTTCGGTATCGCGCCACTTTCAGGAGCTCAGTAATTTCATGCACCCCCCCGCCACCCGTCCCAACCAAGGTATTGCAGAACCAAATCCTGAAGCCCCTGTCAAGGCGAAGATCCGACTTCAGTTTGCAGGCCTTTTACCTGAATACTGGCTAACGAAGAACTTAAGCCTATGGCTCCCAAGAAGGTAGCTGATCAGACAGTTTGAGTTCAGTTGTTTATTTTCAGACAATAGCAGTGAGCACTGTGTTGGAATTCTACTAGCCTAGCTTCATTAAAAGCAGAGTGATAAACGAATAACTACAGAGAGTACTAAGACATTTCTGGTTACTTTGCAGCAACTTTTCTGTGGTCTGGAGTGGAAGCATATTTTTGTCTCTCTTGTCCATTGATAGTATCTTGTGGCATGGAACTGCAATTCTTAACTGTCTGATATTATTTTACTGTGGCATCCTCCTGCACTTTATCTAGATATTACTTACTGAAGCACCTTATTACTGCAGCATGCTGTGGTACCATATTACTGTACTACCCTGCGCCTAATGTATCACAGTTTCCTGGCACTCATTATTACTGCATTTTCACCAAGCTAATTTACTGCAGCATCCCACTGGTGCTTTAATAATGTATTATCCAAATACTACCTTGTTTCAGCCTCCCGTGTTGCCATATTGCTACATTTATCCTGGTATTATTAAAATGGAATGCTGTGATAGCTTATGGTTGCATTGCCCAGATACCACTTCAGTGCTGAAGTCACCAGTACCTTATATACTCAGGGCAGGTCTACACTGGACCTGAAAGTCAATCCTAGATAGGCAATTCCAGCTACGGCAATTGCGTAACTGGAATCAATGTCTCCATGATCGACTTATCTGGCTGGCCTCACCAAGGGAGGTCAGTGGGTGAAACGCTCCTGTTGACTTCCCTTATGCCTTGCGGTAATGTGGAGTACAGGGGCCAATTGTCGAGCCCCAATAGTTCGATTTTACATGTCCCCACTAAGTCCATGAAATCGAACCCTGGAAGATAGATCTGACTGGGCCAGTCTCCTGGCAAGTGTCAATGTACCCCGAAGTACTTTGCAGCACTTGTCTGGGAAGCTTATTATTGCCATAGTCTAACATCTTGTAGAACATTCTTACCGTCTTGTTCTAGTGCTACTTTCCTGTAATGTCCAGAAGCACCTGTGTTATCTAAAGACATCTTTACAGCCATATTTCACAGCAGCAGCCCTGTGGTAAAGGGAAGCTTTGTAAATGGCTTCCACGCTACTGAGATTTTAGAAGCCCTCCATCTTGCTATCTGGAATGAGGCCTTGCCCTGAAACACCCTCACCTAGAGCACGGGTAGGGGCGGCAAGCTGCCTTCCTAACTCATCTGCAGAATGGCGAGGTAGTTGGAATACACCAGCTGCACTGTAAAGTGGCAGGATTGCGACTGCAGTACCCAATGGGATCCTTCTGAGCAGATAAAAGCGGCATCCCTTGGTATGAATCAAGATACTTGAAACAATTTTGTGTAGAAGTAATTGCACATAAATGTGATCGTGCTGCAAGAAAGTGAGACAACTATAGAGCAATTTACGTGTGTCCTCAGAAGGACTCGGTTGCAGTCGTGCTGCCGGTTTTTCCAGAAATTGAATCAGAAAAGCAAGTAGGAGCAAAGCTCTCTGAGCTCCTCTAGTCATTGCTGAGCAGATTAGATTGCACGTGAGTTCACTTAACTAGCAAGTTCGTCGACATCCTTTGGGTACATAGACACACTTGGCCCCAAAGCTTCCTTCTGTGCTCACCATGCTATTTACACTACACAGCCCCAGAGTATGCACTAACTTTGGCCCCTTCTGACCAGGAGGGGGAGAAAATAAGAAAAGGAACCCTCGTTTCTCTCCCCCATCCCTGCACATGTGCCCCCCATGAGGCAGCACCAGCAGGTAAGGAACACTATACAGCACATTCATTACAGCACCATGCAGCATTCTGCTTACGTGTGGCCTGTGCAGACAGAATAACTCGGAGCACCTTTGCTCAGCTCCACACGCCAGCATTCCAGTGTGTAGCAAGGACTCCGTTCAGTGCTACAACTTCAGCCTGAATAACTGTTCTTACCTGGGCAAAAGCAGCTACCTTCCTCTCCTAACAGTCCAAGGGCACACAGCCCCCACCTGCCTGCCCCTCGTGGAATGCCTCATCCATATGCTTTGCATTTCATGGCCACATCCTACTTGTGACCCCCTCCTATGCTGCCTGGCTTGATATTGCATTAGAAACTCCCCTGATTCGTGAAGGTGGAGGGGCTGAGATGCCTCTGCTCACAGGATGCGCAGCAGCATTCACGCAGCCGTAAAACAGTCTGGGCTGGAGGCAGGCATTGTTTTATAACACTCCAGTGACCTGTGTTGCTGATGGGTTTTACACAGCAAAAGAAATCTTGGGGGAGCCAGCCGTGACATTCCCAGACTGCTGGGGGTGGCTGCCGGCATCAGTGCATGTGGATCCCCAGCTGGGCCTGTTGTGCAACAGGCCCATTATTACCCGAGGCCGGGTGGCTGAAAGGGCAGACAATTGAGTCCAACGGGGGTTGGATGCAATAAGGTCGCGAGGGTGGTCAAAGATCATGAGATGATCTGAAGAGGTATGTGTGTGTCACTGATGTAGCAGTCCTGCAATCCTGGGACTCGACTGTGTTTTTGGTGTACAAAAGGGAAGAGTTTAGTCTGAGGCTCTAGGTAAACATACTCTTCATGCTAAGATAGCAAAAGGTAGCACATACCACCTCTCAGAGCTCTACTGTGTAGCCATGCAGGGAAAGGGCCTGATCCTTCACTCACTCAGGCAGAATCCTGAGACATACCATTAAGTTTCCTGGAAGCAATAAGGTGCCCTTGTGTGGCATTTCATTTCAGTGAAGAGGGAGAAGCAGAAGAGATCTTTTTGTCTAATAGACACTGTAATACTCTAAATTTGTCTATGCCTAGTCCTTAGAGGCTAGTGCCCCTGAAGTGCATATATTGCAGATAGATAACTGGATAACTAGCTAGTTCTGCCTGAGTAGGAAGGCAGGATTAGAACCTATAGCAGAAGTTTCTACCACCTGCACCAAAAGACATCTTAGCTTGGTGTGAGTGAAAAAAAAGGCAACAGTTGTACTTATTCTGAACCACTTGCTAGTTCACGATCTTAAAACTATCACCGCTGATTAAACAGTTATTGTGACATGAACTAACTGAACCACGTTTGGAAATGGCTGTTCCTGGAGGGTTCTGAATACGTACAGTACGCTGCAGGTGACTCCAGGTCACTTTCTACTTACGATATATGGGTTTTATTATTAGCCATATAAATTACTTTCCTTCAGCGTATCCCGCTCCCAAGACACATTTCTCAGCTTTTACAGAGACTACTGAGAACCGCGTTGGGATGTCTGTGAATCATTTTTCAAGCTGTATTCTTGTATAGCCTGATTTTCAGACTAAGTTTCAGCCAATCCTAATTTTTCTATTATTATTAGAAATGGCACATTTGGGAGAAGAGGCCTATTTGAGAGTTAAAGAAAGCACCTTGCCGTGCCCATTACTATTCAAAATGTGGCCTCTGGCATCAAAACTGCTGCCCTATTCATAGCATGCTTCTGCTTCATATTTATGTCACCTTAACCATGAACCCTCTTCCTCTCTGAATTTTGCCATCAGTGGTAAAGCCTGAGTGACCACCTAAAGTCAAGTGAGTTAGCTTTACTTGCATAAATGAGAGTAGGTTTTGGCCTCTCTCTTTGGAGGGGCTAGGAGTTTTCCCAAAGTGGTTCAAGTGAAGCTGGTTTGAATTAAATTGAAAAAAATTGATACATCTGTAAAAAAATCTTGAAATAAATAGGAAACCAAATACAATATAAAACATATTACTATGTGTGTATACATTTTACAGCTCAAACATTGCCTGGTGACCCGGGGGCATACATTGATCACATTTGCACTAACATACAGGCAGAGTAACTTTGCTGAAGGTAGAGGATTCACACAGAGATTAGAATCTGCCCACATGGGCTAGCATAAATCATTAAAGCTCCACTGACTTCAGGGGATGATTTGGCCATGTATGTTTGGACATGCTACATCCCTTGGAAGGACAGCAAGTGAAGAGCTACAAAGTGCTTTTTTAACCAGTGTTTCTTTTTTTTTTTTTTTTAAAAGGCGGATAAAGGAAAAATTATAAAGTCAAATTTATATTTGCAGAGGTCAATTAAGCATTTTTTGAGCAGAAGAAGCAGCTTCTGGGAGATAATTTGTTGGAGCTGGATGGTCACCAGAAAGAGAGCAAGCGGTGGCGGCGGTGGTGGTGGCGTTTACCAGGGAGAGAAGAGATGATGGGTAAATATTGATCTCGCTCAGCTCTTCTTTCTCTAGGTTATGACAGGAATGATTCCTTTCATCATAAACTGCTAAGCCCTCTGCCTTGTTGACCTTTCAGATACAATGAAGTGTGCTCCTTTAAAACCAAGTAGGAAACAAAGTACTTTTATAGAACTCAATGTCATTACAAAGCTGTACAAGTAAGAAAGTGTTGATGTAAACCATGAAACGAGGAACCTTGAGTGGGCTGATCTCTCCACCTTGTGTGCCTTTGTCTCCCCTGGCTTTCAGTCGTGCTCTCTCACAGTGACCCATTCTTCCCCAAACGAATCTTCTCCATGGAGGTGGAGTGCAGCTGTGCTTCAGGGATGTCAACAACCGCATGTTGGGCAGAAGCTGTCAGGAGGACTGCATCAGGCCTGTGAGGCGCTTGCCTGTCAGAGACTTTCCCTAGAGGAACAAACAAATGGAAGAAAAAAAGCCATCCTGTGAGTTAAGCTGCAGCACAGTAAAATAGGCCCATCTGCCCAATTAGCTGGCCCACAACTGATCACCGGGAGCCAGAGACTGAAATGGGTGAGTGGTGGCAGATGCAGTGGAGTGCAAGTGATAGGTGCCATTCCTGTGGGTGCTGATGGGAGTAGGTGGGTTCTCCCTAGGCCAAAGCTTATGCGGAGGTAGCAAATCTGGTGAAGCAGAACCCTTGGTATTTCAACCCCTCTGTGTGCCTCAGGTACCTGGGCTTGCAGTGGAACAAAGGCTATAGGCCAGACTTACAGCATGGGGGAGGCAATCCTGCAGGGCCTGCTGGACTAGTAGCAGAACATGTTCACCCAATGTGATGCTATGGTCAAAAGAGCTAATGTGGTGTCGGGAGGCATAAAAAGGGCTTGTGAGAAGGGGGACTCAGAGTATTTTACTTCGGTATTAAGCCCTGTATTAGACAGCTGCTGGTCTGCTCATCCAGTTCTGGTTCTCCTGAATTCAAGAAAGACTTTGATAAAGTCGAGTGGGTTCAGGGACCAGCCATAGGACTTATAAAAGGATTAGAAAACCTGCCTTTTAGAGACAGACACAGCACTCAGTCTGTTTAAGCTTAACAAACAGAAGGTTAAGGGGTGAACTGATTATCGTCGATAAGTATCTGCACGAAGAACAAATGTTTTATATTGGGCTCCTTAATTTAGCAGAGAAAAGTATAACACAATCCAGCCTGGCCAGCAGCCACTGCAGGCCCCGGGCAAGGTGGGAGGGTGGCCGGGCTCTCCACCACAAAAGGGGTGAGGCCAAGGGCAAATGGGCAGGGCCTACGGCAACCAGCCCTTAGCGCTGCCCAGACTGTGGTGCTCTCCCCTCCAGCTATGCAGAGCGGTGCTGCCACAGTAATTCAAAGGGGCCTGGAGCTCAGGCTGCCATTACAGCTGAAGTAGCAGGGGTGGCAGCCGGAGCTCCAGGCTTTTTGAAACAACAGGCACCTATGCAACTGCCCTCTTGGCCCCTTAGCCCTCCAGCCTTGCTACTCCGGTCAGTGGGCCTGACACAATCCTCTGACAAAAAGCTGAAGCCCAGACAAATTTAGACTGGAAATAAGATGTGCATTTTTGACAACAAGGGTGATTAACCACTGGAACAACATACAAAGGACATCTGGGTTCTCCAGCACTGGCAATTTTCAAATTGAGCTTGGATGTGTTTCAAAGACCTCTGCTCTGGGAATTATTTTGGGGACAGTCTCTGGCCTGTGCTATACAGGAGGTGAACACTCAGGTCTCTTCTGGCCTTGGACTCTGTGAAATGAGGTTCAGCTGAATGTGCAGCAAAGGGGTCAGCTCAGACACTGGAGATCGCTAGCTCTTAGCATCAAGAGAGGATGAGTGCTGGTATGAGAACTGGCTAACATAAAGCCCACTTCTATGTCCCGTACTCATACTGAATAACACTCATCCAGCGGAGTGCGCCTATTGAAACCAGTTCAGCTAGGCCCAGGAGTAAGTGCTGCACAGCATAAATAAAGGTTGCAGAACCGAGCCTGTTAGTACTCCAGCAGCTTCCTTACAGTGTGTATTGAGTTGTACTTAGGACACAAGCCACCTGGCGCTTGACACTAATGCGCGTCCCACACCCCTGGATACCAAGTATCAGTCCACCAGAAATACAATTAGGAGCAATGTATTTTAGAGATGTCATAATCAGGCAAATACATCCTACAGGGGAAGGCTGAATTAAGGGACTCATTTTCAGATACATTAATTAGGTAGTGAGGGGTGCTGAACCTTAATTTGGGCTTCCATGCCAGCTCCACTTAGGGAGGTCAATGGGAGCCTGAGTGGTGGTCAATTTCCCTTACTCCTAACTGGGGACAGGAATACCCCAGTTGATGGGGGTGCCTGGTAAGTTCAATTTGAGCATTTCACTCAGTCTCCTCCAGGCCATTCCAAAGGAAGCTTGCACTCCAAGGCTCCAATACTGCACAACAGAAGTCCATAGGCGCTTTGTCATTGACTTCAATAAGTATAGGATGAAGGCCCTGGTGTCCCTACCTGATTTGAATCCCTTCATTGAATTCCCCTATAGGATCCCAGCCCTGCCTCATTACTTGTGCACTTTCAGAGACATGCTTGTGAAAGAGACATTGCCAACTTTACAGCTAGTCAGATTTTTTAAAAAAAATGTGGAGCGTAATTTCTGGTAGTCTAGCAGCTGACAATTCTCCCTGGTCAGCTTTTCTGGTTTGACAATAATACTCTTCTACTAAAAATGAAAAATGCCTAGAGGAATAGCACAACTGCTATTGCTAACGGGTGTTATAGAGAGCTTATCTTGTGTGACTGTATTTAGCTAAACTAGCCAATTCTTCGGAAAAGACATTTATTGCTGTTTTAAAGATCCACTCAAAGAGCAAAGAGAAACAATCTGCACAGTGGAATTTACTACCTATGAAATGCTTTCAAATCTGTAAGCAAACTGAAAAATGTCTCTTTTCTGCTCTCTTCCACTTGTAGTGTTAGGTTTAACTTGTAACAATAATAGTTTAAAAATATTGTAGCCAGAGGTTTGATTTTTACCCAGTGACCTGGCGCTGTAACTACGTATTAAGTTAACTATGCTCACACGTAGAGTACAATTTATTACAACTTCACATGGTGGCAGATTTTTTTGTTAAAAATTTACTGAGCATGAATAGCGTGTGGCTTGCAAAGTGTCATTACCTGGCTCAGTCTTGACCCCTGTCTGCTATTCCTCTTGGAAGGACAGGGAGGGGAGCTGTTGGCTGAGGATGTTGAAGATAGGGGAGAGCAGACTGACTGGCATCTACCACTATCACAGCTCCCATGTTGCCTCCATGTTTAAGAATGGAGTGAGGAGTAAAGGGGTCCCCACCTCAATGGAGATTTTAAGCTGTACATGTCTCAGTTGTGCCCATGGCCAGGCTGCTCAGAGAAATGGGGCAGCTGACAGGGAGGAAGGACAGAAGGATTGTATGATCATGGTCTCAGGGAGAGTAGAGATTACGTCTGACAATGAAGATTGGAGCCCCAGATCCATGGCTATTAAAGCAGCAGAAAAGGTACATGACAGGTGAGATGCTGGTGATGCGCTAGCAGGGGTTAGGCCTTTGAAGCACAACAGCATGGAATTGTTACCAGGAAGCTGTTCCATCCCCTGCCAGAGACGCTCCCTGTTTGTTCTTACTCTTCCGGGGCAGAGACAGGACACTCATCTCCCAGCTCTTTCCCCACCATCTGCAGCATCTTGTGGAAAAGATACTGGCCTCACGGCCAGGAGACTTATGTTCACAGCCCCGCCACAGACTTCCTGTTTGTGACTCTTGGGCAGCTCACCATCGCTTTGTACCTTAAGAGCCTGGGGGGATGAATTTGTCAATCAAGTGGGAGGGGTTGAGCTAGCACCATGTTATGGATCAGGAAAACAGATGCAAGGTGTTTATAAACAATAGAAGAAAACTACCTTTTTCAATAACATGTAATTTCAGGAGGAGGAAGGGTGTGTGTGTGTGTGTGTGCGTGCGTGCGCGCCAAATCCACTGTCACATATATATCTGTGTGAAGCAACAATGGGGGAGGGATTTTTTGATTCTGTATATCTTTGGCAATGAGTAGGGAAATGCCCCTAGGAGAAAATTTCCGCTCTGAAACCAGAGAACCCTATGTTTCCATAGATTGAGGTGCAGGGTTTTGGTTCAGCCCAGTAGAGTGGTAAGTCCCAGCTGTAATGCTTGCATCTGGATCTGATCACCTCCAACACTGGAGGAGTTGGTATAATGTCTTGTCTTCATGTAGGTCCTTCTTGTCCTTTTCCATTTTGGAAACTGTAATTTGTGAGGGAAAGGGGCACAAATTTCCTGTGTTTAATATGCAAAAAATATATTCATAGCTGTGCATATTGGGCCACAGCTGGTGCAAATCACCTTAAGTCTGTTGACTTCAGTGGAGCAGTCCTGCCTGGCACCAGCTCAGTATCTGACCCTCTGTATTTATGTTTCCTCCTTAATCCCCTGTATTGCTTTATGCTCCCAAAGTCCTGCAGGGAAAGACATAAATCTCCCAAGTGTTGCTGAGCATGGCTCTTCACATTTGGAATTAGCTGAGAAGGCTGAAATAAAACACACGGTGTCGTGCACTTCCTTAGTGGCTACATGCCTGGTCATCCTCCGGAGAACAAGTGATGAACCCACTGCATTTGGATACAACATTCCTTCTAAATCCACTTCTCCCTCACTGGCTATGAGGCACAGGCTGCAGCTTTGAAAAGGGCCTCCACCTTAGTGAGCACCATCCCTTTGGCATGCAAATAACGGAATGTGTGCGTTCTGACAGTGATAGTAGCTCCTAAGGAAAGGCTGCCTGGGCTGGGCATGGGCCTCCCGGATTTGAAAGTGATGCCACACCACAGCGATGGAGTAGTCTGTTGCACTATGAGTAATAGTGCCTAGGGAGCAGCCGTCCCCATTTATGTGGCCTACCTCTTTAAAATTCTGAAAGGTCTGCTCTATACAAGGACCTAACCAATACTGGTAGAGAGGAAGCAGTCACAAATACTGTTTTTCTTCACCCTGGATACCAATGACAGCTGCCTTATGCAGGGTCTCCAGCAGAGCTCTCCAGTCCATGGGATAAGGTTGGGGTGGATGCCCCAGGCCCTGTGCTTTTAGGGGCTCCCTGGCCAACTGCCCCTGCTGTCCTATGAATGGGAGGGAGGATTAGCTGGGGCAAGGTGTGGGGGCAACTGGAGGCAGCAATAGCTGCAGGGGGTCATCTTTCTCCGGCCAGCCCAGAGAATTTGCGGGACCATGGGAGGTCAGTATTGTCCAGCAGTGTTACCAACAATTCCACTACTTACCGGGCTGTAAGGGCTTGCCTATATTATGGGAAAGATCAACTAGCTCAGGATCAATCTTCTGGCATTCGATTTTGTGCATCTGGCAGAGATGTGCGAAATCAAACAGCATGGGCTCAGCAGTTCACCCCTGTATTTCTCTCTCAAGGAGTAAGGGAGTGTGACAGGAAAGTTTCTCCAATCAACCTCCCTCTGTGTGGAAGACCAGCTAAGTCAATTGCAGACAAGTCGAGTCTAGCTATGCAATTGCTGTAGCTAGAATCGACTTATCTGCAATTGACCTACCTGCCGAGTATAGACCAAGTCTTACAAGATATTTAAGGGTAGAGCTAAATAATATCACAGAACACTGAGCGCCAGGACTGGTGGCTGTTAACAAACTTTATGGGACCATGGGAAACTTGGCCACACTCATGATAAGTGGTCATCCAGCCAACTAAATGAAATGAAATGAAGGGCACTTACTCTGTCTCAGGAGATGATTAATATCTTCCAAGTTTGGGCTTTAGCTGACCTGCTGCTCTCTAAGATTAAAAATTCCGTCAACATTCAGCTTCTTAATGAAGTGTAATACAGTAATTAAGCCCAACTGCCCCATACAGGCAATGCGCCAAATGAAAACAAACTTTCCATTAAGGGCTTTGCATAACTACAGAACAGCAGATCTTTCCAGCCTGCTTTAACAGATTGTGTGTTGTGTTATCTCCCATCTTGTGCTTTGCTAATGCTGAGCTCAAAATGGGAGCAGCCTTAGTCTGGCTGTCATTCTCATGGCTGGAAGATTGGTAGAAAGTTATGGATATGGGTTAGGGTTAGTTCTTCAAAAAAGGCAGCCTGCTTTTGAAGTGGTCCACAAGCTAAATATGAGTCAATAGTGTGATGCTGTTGCAAAAAAAGCAAACATGATTCTAGGATGCATTAACAGGTGTGTTGTGAACAAGACATGAGAAGTCATTCTCCCGCTCTACTCTGCGCTGGTTAGGCCTCAGCTGGAGTATTGTGTCCAGTTCTGGGCACCGCAGTTCAGGAAGGATGTGGAGAAATTGGAGAGGGTCCAGAGGAGAGCAACGAGAATGATCAAAGGTCTAGAGAACATGACCTATGAAGAAAGGCTGAAAGAATTGGGCTTGTTTAGTTTGGAAAAGAGAAGACTGAGGGGGGACATGATAGCAGTTTTCAGGTATCTAAAAGGGTGTCATAAGGCAGAGGGAGGGAACTTGTTCTTCCTTGCCTCTGAGGATAGAACAAGAGGCAATGGACAAATTGCAGCAGGGGAGGTTCAGGTTGGATATTAGGAAGAAGTTCCTAACTGTCAGGGTGATCAAACACTGGAACGAATTGCCAAGGGAGGTGGCAGAATCTCTATCACTGGAGCTATTTAAGAAGAGGTTAGATAGATGGCTTTCAGGGATGGTCTAGAAAGTGCTTGGTCCTGCCATGAGAGCAGGGGGCTGGACTCGATGGCCTCTCGAGGTCCCTTCCAGTCCTACTCTTCTATGATTCTATGAAGGTACAGAATACTGTACTCTGGCCAGCAAACGCAGATCTTATCAACCTCAGCTATCGCCATGTACTCCGTTAGTTACTTACCTGAGCAGGATTGATTGTAGGGGGAATTTGACAGTTATAGGAGGGCAAAGAGGAGGTATGTGGGAGGCTTCCTGAACCTGGGCTTTGCTGGCCAGACTGGCAGGGACGAAATGAGTTTAATGCTATGTGAGTTCCTGTCCATAGTTCCTGCCAACTTCTCCAGCAACAAGTTAGCACATGGACATTACCTCTGTCGGATTCCCTGCCCCACCCACCTACTTCCCCTGTTGGTTTGAACCCTATGCAAGTCAGAAACATCAATGTCTAATAGGGCACACAAACACCTCTGAGATGCTCCTCCACCTATTCCACCCTGACGGGGCGGCGGGTGTGAGGGGAGGCCTCAGACATGACGCTATGTACATCTTTCTTGTGGGAGCAAATAAACAGCACTTTAGTCAGACCTGGGTTTAGGGCTGAACCTGACATTTCTCAAGTGGTTGCAGATGTTCATGACACTTGGAACTGAAGTGAATCTTAACTTAATTAGCACAGGTGCACCAATCTGGTATTGAACAAGGGAGTGTGCCTACCCACCAAATCCTCTTCCTGAAGTAAGAGATTTTCAAGTACTGTCCCTCTTTTCATTGCTTGGTTTCGATATGGCTCATAGGGCAATTTCATTTTTAATGTTCTTTTTATTAGACTTTTGCACAAAAAGATACATCACCAACATAAGATAAATAAGAAAGCAAAACATAAATGTAAAAGAAAGTTAAAGAAACCTAATAATGACAAAGTAAAATAACTTAGTTGAACAATAAATCCACACAGTCACATAAATTAAAAACATTTAAATTAGTATACACAAAAGTAATGGATGACACCAGCAAAACCAGGCCATACAAATACGAACCAAATGTGTAGTGTGGCTTTCAATATTAGGGTGTACAAATATCAGTTCACTTTATTTCCAGCTATGCCCATCACTCTTCACCACTGTTTTCTCAAGAATTCCTCCCGAAACATTGCAAACTGGACCTCTTATCTGGATACATGTGACTGTTGGACTGTATCTCACTACGGTTCACAGTCTAAGCTACGAGAGTTTAGTCTTCCATAAAATCAACTAGCATGGGCATTTGCTCCTTCCCTTCCCATCCCTCCCCAACTTGTGTTTCTGGATATGTCTCTGTGAGCAACATGCTTGGACAACAGGTGACTTAAAGCTAATATTATCCATCTCTGCTGTATTTTCAATTTACAGAGAATTTTCTATGCAGAAATTATTTACCTCACTAACTAAGGCATTGTAATTTACCATGGTAAATAGCACTAAAATGCACAATATACAACAAGAAAAGAACTAAGACAAACTCCAAAACTCACCAATTCCTAGAGATCTGTTTGCGAGTCTTAATGCTCATCCCTACAGTACATCTCAAACCTAATGAGAGAAAAGATCTTCTTCTGTCAAGAAGGAGTTATGGCTCCTTGATTCTGAGGACTAGTTTGTGCCAGCTCTGGCACCAGTTAGAGTAGCCTCATGGCTGCTCTAAATTACACCATTGGAGCCCTAAGTAAACTCTAGGGAGGGATGGTAATAAAAATATGTGATCTGTAACATAGAAATATATTGCAGGAACTGTCCAGGTCAGAATCACCAACAGCCTGGTATCCTGACAGTGGACAATAACAATTCTGGAAATCAATTCCACTGGTTAACTTTGATCATAATTTCTCAAGTCAATTAACTTCAGTATGGACTGCGGGATTTGGCCCACTGTATGACAAACACCAAAACAAATCCAAGAATTACTTCCTAACAACTCATATATTCTTTAATATGTCTAAGCAATGAAAACAAGTAATGCCCAAATACCCTCCAGGTTACAAAATACCCTGATTGTTAGTTACATTATATATGTTATTTTCTGATGTTCATTAGAAGGGAAAAGATAATCTTTAAGTCCTGTCTTCTATCTTATCTTGTAGATAGACTGGAGACAGAATTACACTATATGCAACTCAAATTATTATAGCCAGGTGCACAATTTATGGCAGCATATGTCCTATTAATGCTGCACGAGATGCCACCGCTGGATGTTACTGTTTGAATGCAAATGGAACATTGCGTTCTATTCTCTTCACAAACAGGAGGTTTTATTTGCTTAGCTCCCTTTAGAGAATATAGGAGTTATTTACGCAAACGTCTTGCATGATAAGAAAAGAACAGAAACTCATGACATTAAAGTTCACTTATTTGTATTACTGAGATATTGCACCTGTTTTGGGAAGGAAATTTAGACTGGAAAAGTTGAGATCAGAGCTGGGTCCAAGCAAAAGCTCAGAACTGAACTTGTCGACAGGAGGGATTTAAAATCTGGATTTGAATTTGGCAGCCACAGCTCAGTCTCTAGCTGAAAGGTATTGATGTTTATCCATCAAAGCATTCATGTGGCCAGAATAAGAGACAATGAAGGAATAACAGATTTTTTCTCACACTTCAGGTCGTGTCTTTCACCTGGAAGGATCTCAAAGCACTTCACAAAATGTATATATAGGGATCACTCACCCACTGCTGCAACATCTGGACTGTAATGTGGCAACTGTTCTGCACCAGCTATACTGCACTATAGTGTTTTCAGGAAAGGATGGGGAGGATAGCTTGTCCAATAGAAACTATGAATATGTATCTTTAAAGGTGCCCTCATATGGAAGAGAATATGTAGCACACATGCAATACATGCAGTCTTTTTTTTTTTTCCCCAGTGGACAAAGCATTCTGTGTGAGTTCATGTAGCATCTATGTAATACTGATGTAGAGCTATGTAGATATAGGGAATAGATGCAGTATATTTAAGCATGCAGGATATTTTCAAGACATGAAGTGCACAGAGTGTTTGTATAGTCCCCTACAGGGGTAGATACTGACTAATTACAATGTGTTACCATGAGCACGGTAACACGGGACATATTGTGACCGTATACTGGCTACCCTCATAAAATTGGTGCATTCTGTTGTTTTCTGCTGCCTAAGCAGTGCAGGTACCTTTCTCCAGTATAGTCACACTTCTTAGAATAATTGGAAATATAAAACAATTAAGATATTGTGTGGAAAATCTTCTCATCTTATTTTAATAAACATTCTTCCTCTTGTCCAGATAGCTCTCAACATTTGAGAAGCTTTGAAAGGTATTTCACTGTCTCTCTCTCTGAGCTAACTGTTCATAGTACCCCCTTTGCCTGCACCCTGATTCTGCCCCTTTATGTGGCTACAGTTTGGATGTATTTATCCTCTGTTCGCTGAAGTCTTTGACTCTTAATTTTGGGGTAGGTTGCCTATTTGCTTTCATATAGTGCAAGTGGGGCTTAGTTTTCCATGCCTTGGCATGTTGTCACCTATCAATCAATGCTGCATTTGTCCAGTATTTGGAAAAAGCACCCGTAAATAAAGGTGAACTGAAATGTCTATATGATTTTCACAGAACAAGTCCTGACTTATAGCATGACTATACCAGGTACTTACCCATCAGCCAATCAGAAGCCTCCTTTCACAATGTTCTCATCATAAGCGTTTATCATACATTACACTAAAATCCAGGTAAAATAGAATTCATACAGCAGTGAATGACGAAAACCCATCCATAGTTTTCATGTGTATGACAGCATACTCACAAATTGTAATATTAAACCAAAAGGAATTGGGTTCTTGGCGAGTGATGTAAGAATTACTACAACGGCAGACAGAATGAATGCACATAACAAGCAGAGTAGCATGAGGCAGCAACTGTGACCAAGAGTTAGGGGCAAAGTAAAGGAGATGGCAGCATGAAAGTGTCAAATAGGGAGGCAGTAGGGAAAGGATGGCATAAAATGTAGGGTGGGGACAGTAGGGAGAGGAGAGCAGCTATGCATAGGGCAGGGTACAGCTGAGCAAGGAAGGAATGGCATCCCAGGAGGGGCTTACACTCAGGAATCTGATTTGTGTGGACTATAAATTAAAAAAACACCAAAAGAACGCTGGCTAAGATTCGCTGGGTTTCATTGACTCCTGTACATCACATTGTCACTAGCATATTGTGATTCAATTATAGTCATATAATTTAGTGGACAATCCCTCTGGGGAGGCAGAGTCTCCTCTATCTGACTCAGACACTGTACACTGTCCTCTCTATCTACCACAGAAAACTGGCTCTAAAGTTCACTTCTACACACCAGATTTGCCCATTTGTTTTCCCAGGTCATCAGACTCTATTGTCAGCTGTTGACTCTAACCTGGTGAATATTTAATAAATTTAGCCAGGCCCCAAAATCCTGCAGCCAACTACTATGGGAAGTCTGCTTTTATTATGCAAATAGACGTCATTAACACAAACATGACTTACACATACTAGCTCTCACAGCATTCTAGTCAACAGAATTTTAGTATGCAGACAATCTTACAACTACTGCAGGTCCATTGGCTAAGTGGGGCCGACTATTGCAATTCCCAACCATCCCTCGACCAGTTATCAGTCTGAGTCTACTGTGAAGTACTTCTGAAACTGAACAAAGCTCCTAAAATTGTTTCCTACATCACTATACCAAGAAAGGGGGTGACACAAAACAAAGATGCACCTTTAGATTTCTCCAGTGTAGCTCCTGCAACACGTTATCGCAGCGTTAAAGCCACCCTTAATTACCAATGATTGCCAACAATCCCAGCAACTGAGTATAGGCAGGGTATAGGAATGCTACAGCTGTGCCCCTTTTCCCTGCTCACGCCCACAACACCAGGACGAAGTACAGCGCAGAAGCCAGTAAAGTGGCTCTATGTCTCCGGTGTGAGAAGAATAGGCAGAAAGATGTATCAATTGGATTAATGCTGCCAGTCAATGCTCAAATTCCCTCTGAGTGCTGGATTCCTTTTCACCTGGCATTTTACCAGACCACACAGGTGCTAACCATATGAGGTCTGTTGTAATCTGTATTTAACTTGTATGTGCACGCATAGGCCTTAACAGTCTACGACAAATTTATACAAATGACACAAACAAAAGCTCCATTGCACTTGCAGAGAGAGAGCGAGAGAGCGCACACACATGAGGGTTTTCCCCATAGGCATTAGTTACTGTCCTTCTCAGCATGCTTGTTGTTTTATCCAGAAGCTTGTCCCATACCCCTTCCCAGACCAAGGACTTGGTACCAATCATTACATCCTGGACACTTGCTCTATGGCTAGGCACTTTAGTTTGGCTTGTAGTTGACAGGCACCACCACCGCATTGGCAGACATTTGTTAGGTGATACTGCCAGCAGCACATAGTAACTTCTCTTTGGCGATACAACTCTCCTGGCAATATTCATTCAGTGGCAGAGAAGTACACTAGAACTGCCATAGAGTTAGGTCCAAAAGTCTATATTGGCCAGTATTCTATCCCCTATACTGACCAATGAATTAGGGGGCACCTCGAAAACGCCCCCATAATCCTAAACCATACAAAACTACCCCACTGGATAGAATTCCTTTTCAACCATGACTGGCAATCATTTTCTGGCCAGAAGCACAAACATTGGTGTTCGTGGTCATTAAAAACAATCCCAGCTATTGTAACAGTAAGTACTCTTTTAGTTCATGTAACCATCAAGTAGGAGTGGAACGTGGGGCCCCAAGTGCTCTGTATTGTTACTGGCTTTCGTGCTGGTTTTCTCCTGGTGAAAAATTCCTCCTGGAATGTTACAATTTTAGAGAAGTTTGGCTTCTGATCTGAACTTTAGAGCTCAAGCTCAGTGGTGCTAGTCAAACACATGCATCCTGCAAAGGATGGAAATCATAGTTCTAACCTCACCATTGGCACTGGACTAACTACCAAATGGACTTCAGACAATGGAAATACTGAAGATGCTACAGCATGCAAAAAGGGAGCCACCAGCTCTCTCTTTTTATTAAATGTGGGAAATATTATGTGCTACCATGAACAAGAAGGTGGAATGGACTCAGTGGCTTTCACTGTAATATAAAAGTATCAATGTTTTCCTCTATGTATTCATTCAAATGTATTTTTTTCCTTCTACTCCTGGCCCTCATGGCTCATTCCATCTTATGAAAGCTAAGCTTCTTCCTATCTGATTATTAAATCATTTCCAAAGCAGATGGGAAACTACAGCAGTTTAAATAGCTAAGCTGAGACAGGATGGCTAAAAATAATATCAGTAGGCTTTTTTAATTAGTAAGATAATTACACATGACAGAGGAGAAAAAAACAGATTTTATATATTTACGTATGTTTGTATGTCATTAAAATTATGTTATAACTCTCAGCACCAGGTGCTATGTATAATATGATATATGATGCCTGATTTTTATGATGTCATATATCTATACTTGTGAGGCAAGACAGGATAACTCAGCTTTGGTTATGCTACTTCTTCCCATAGACTGAAGAAAACCTGTCACTTGCACAGTGCCATCTTTGTTAAGAAGAGGTGGATTAGAAAGGACACTGAAGCAAGAGGCAGTTCTTTCCCCCATTTGTTAAAGGTTTTCTTTGCTATCCACAGACTCAGTTGAGAGTGGAAGTATTGCCTTTCAGTGGCACCCAAAGGCAGTGTTTCATTTTCCCAGATGAAGGAATAGGGGCTTGAACCAGTTCTGTTTTGTATTGCTGAGAGGAATCCTTAGATATTGAACTGGCCCTTGCTGCTGCCAACTCCACCTGGCAGAAGGGTTACTGAGATTTACCTCAGACCTGCATATTTGTCATTTATATAATTAGAACAAAACTTTGCATTCCTCCCCACATGGAGTTCTTGTGTGAAATCAGTGACAATTCTGTGCAAACAGCTATGAGATTTGCTCCGCAACATAAACATGGAGCATTAATGTTGTACTAATGGCCGTGACATTTGGTAGTAAGGCTACAGAGTCATTTCCTCTGGCTGTGGTGCAACCCAAGGTGTGTGTGTGTGGGGGGGGGGGGGGGGGGCAGAGAGAGAGTGGTGCCAGAGCTTGAATGGCAAGTCCTTGGGGCTGACTAGGGAGCAGTGTTGATGATGCAGGGGCAGCCACATGTCCCCATGTGTTACTTCTTGGTTGCTTGGAGGAGGCCTGAGGCTCAGAAGCGGAAAGTAATAACAAAAAATATGAGCTGTAAATATTTCATAAGGTACGCTGAGAGTCTGAGGATATCTGGCACGCTGTATGTTGCCAGGTCAAGTGAGTTGGGACCTGAAATATAACATTCTGATTCTGCAGGTAGCATTGCTTTAGGTGCCAGTGTGGAGCTCCACCTGGGAAGCCACTGCAGAACATGTCCTTTGTTATAGAAGGGTCTTGGCAACACTGAGCACCTCCTGTTTAGCAATGAGTACCCCACCCTGCACCAGGCAGCTGTGCCAAGGTATCGATTGTTGCTTCTGGAAAGTCTGTAAGCAGAAGAGATACCATTTGCTTTTGTGACCATTCTGAAAACTGCTGATGGGCAAAATACTGCCATTTCGGTGGTGTCTAGCTTGGGGCAAACCTGGCACATTTTGCCAAAGGAGAAGATTTTATGAAATTTTGTTTGTGAACCTCCTTGTGATTCAAAATTATCCCATGAGAAGCCCTGGCCTTATGGATTTGTTAGTAAGGTTGAAGATGAAAAGAATCATCTGAATAAAGTCTTGCTCTTTCCCACGCCTTGATTGTCTGCCTGGAAGGCTTTGAGTTTCTGGCTGGCTAGTGGGATGCCACAGTGTCCTTTCTGAGAGTAGTCTACCTGGTTTGGAGTTGAACTACATCGCTTGGGAAAGGATTCTGAGGGTAGCAAGAACCCTAGGCATGAGACTATTTCTAGGAGCTTTGGGACTGAGCCCACAGCCATGCTTGGACTTTGCAAAGCATTTCATCCCCCTGAGAGGGCAATTTGGCAGCAATAAAAACTTATATTTCATTGTTACCTAAAATGCGAGGCAAAAACTGCAAAATGTTTTGTGGTTTGACAAACTCATGTAACAAAGTAAGGTTTCACCTCTCTCTCCAGTGCTGTGAATCTCTCCTCTTACACCTCTATATTTATCAAACAAGCGTGAGAAGCCACAGGTCCTGTACCCAGGCCCATGCTACAGCCACAACTCTACCTGACAGCTCTGCTAGGGATTGGCAAATTGAGAGCCATACCGCCTCACATGCCCCTGAAAGTACCACCCAAAAGGATTTGGTTTTGGAGGAGCTCTGAAGCTCCTGGTTGGACCAGGTGCACTATTTAAGCCAGAAAGGGACCCAAGAAGTTGTCTGCACAGCAAGGTAGATCCTGGTTTGCTGCTGCTACTCCCAGACTGATTTGTAGCTTCAGCATGACCTTTTCCCTAGTTTCCGCCCTTGTTCTCCAGCTCTGACTCCAACTCCGACCTCTGACATTGGCTCTAGTCTTTGGCTCTGATTTTTTCCTATGATTCTAGCTTGACCCTTGGCTCTGGAAACCATCATCTAGTTCTGATCCTTAGTTCTACTGCCCAACTCTTGCTCTGACCACTGTGTCAGACCACCCACTTCCCAGTGCCTAACAGCAAGGAACTATGACATATGACAAGCCACAACAGAGAAACAATGAGAGTCTAATTTTTACTTACACTAAGGCTCAGGTTGTTTTTCAGCAAAATAAAAAGCCTTAAACTGTGTGGATATAGTCCTTGGCGAACATCCCGTGGTTCACAAGTCCGTCTCACCTGGTACAGTGTCAGCAACAGGACTCAGTGCTGGCTCTGCTCTCAGGGCCCAATAAAGAAGGAAGATGGTGGACATGTTAGGACATCTATGGACTGCACTGGCTCATGCTTGGCTTTGGTTTCCCAGGGTACTTAGGTGGCCTGGGGAAGCAGACCATAAATTAGAAAAGCCCTTTTTACATCAATGGCCTGCCCAGTGCTTGTGTAACGTAGGGGTATGGTTCACTGTCCCCTGTAGTGGCACCTAGATCACTTACACGGAGATATAAAATGAGTCTCTTCTGAGGCCTTAGCTGGGAGCCAGCCTGCTTTTAACTGTAATGGTAGAGGCTCATGCACTAGGCTTCAGTGGTCCCAGGTTTGCGTCCACCTGTCAATGGTTACACTTACATCGTTCCTGAACACAGTGAGCACAAAGGTGGCTTAAGACTATCACCCCATCGTTGTCTCAAGTGCCCAAAGGGTGTAATTATGAATCAAGCCAAAAGAATTTTGACCCCATGATTGATCTTAGGTATAAGGGTGAAAAATTACTAGCACGTAATATTGTCAGTGATGCAGTCATCCTGTGTTGTTTTAAACAGTGGATCGATGTAAGATTTTAAACAAGAACAATGACTTTGTTTAAAGTGACCATGATAGGTTAAAAATCATATGGATTAGATTTCCAGGCAGAATAAATTAGTATTGATTCACAGAAATTGAAGTATAGCTACACCAATTCGTACCAGATATAAAATGCAAGAATACGTTTTATGCAGTTTTAACCAATAATACTGCACTGTCTAAACAACAGACCAATCTATTGATGATTTCCTTTGCTGTCTTTTACTTCATAATCCTACAGTCCTGTGGCTATGTATACACAACAGTGTTATTCCTGAGTAAGCTATTCTGGAGAGGTATTCTGGAATAGCTTATTCTGAAATAGTGCAGATACACATAAAACACATTTTGAAATATCACTGAGGTTTGAACATGGGGTTTAGTTTTGAAAGAGCTGCATCTACACTGTTTTTTTTTCTTTGGAAAGAAGCTCTTTCGAAAGGAGAACATGCAAATAAGGTGGCAGATATGTAAATCTGCACCTCGTTTGCATTTTTGATTTCCTCATTTGCAAGCCTCTTTCAAAAATGCAATGCTAGTGTAGACAAAGTCACAATGAGGTTTACCAATTTCAAAATAAGGCATCTGCTATTTTGAAACTGCGGTTGCCTTGTGTAGGTGCTCACTTTGCAGTGTGGCAATACCCTGAATGAGATTTTTATGCTAGTCTTGAAATCAAAATGCTAAGTATCAAATTCTGCTCTGCTTTAGGCTACTGTAAATTACTCCACTGAAATCACACCGCTGCAGTAAGTCGACTGGTTATGCAACTCCAGCTATGTGACTAATGTGGCAGGAGTCAATATAATTTATGTCAACTTATTGCAATGTGTACACTGCATTGAGTCTACAGAAGACACTCTCCTGTTGACTTTTCTTACTCTTTGTCTATGTCTACACTAGCCAGCTTTTTCAGAAAAGCCGTGGTGCTTTAAAAAAATCCCACGGAGCACCTAAACACAAAATACGTTCTTTCGATATTAAATCAGAAGAACATGGCGCTTTTCCCAGTGGTCTTCTTCTGAACCTTTGTCCGAAAGATTCTTCTGGGAAAAAAACGTGTTGATGCTCCAGGGGCTCTTTTTTGAAAGAGCAGTTCTCATGGTGTCAGATTTTTCAATCTGCTGTGTTTCCTGGTTTGTTCTTTTGACAGAGTGGCTGGGATGTGGCCACTCTCTATCAAAAGAGCAGATCGATTTTTTGATCCTTTTTTTTTGTGTGGTCAAAATCTTTTGAAAGAAGGTTTTTCAGAAGAGATCTTTCAGAGGAACTTTATTCGAAGGACCACTGTAGTGTAGACATGGGCCTTCTTGTTCAGCTAGATTAGTGGGGCTCAACTGGAGAGAGATCTGTGGTTAATTTGGTGGGTCCTCATTAGATCCACTAAATTTACACCCCACCTCCCCGGTGCATTGACACAGCTGTAATGTAGATGAAGCCAGAGTTACTTTCAGCACGTATTTTAGTAACTAGCAGCAGAATCTGTCTCCAAAGCTGTCTATCATATGCATTAATTATATAAAGCACTGCTGAGGAAACCTGCCAGTAGAGAAGATAGCTTGTCTCTTGAGTCCGCTGACATATTAGCTGTCACAACTGAGTTTCACTTGTGTGGTTAGCATGACTGCATCAGAAAGAACTCTTTGACACCTACACATTGTTCTATAGTTCACACTTACCTGGGTGGCACCCCCTTTTCTATCTCTGTATGCAAATATTTCTTTATATATATATGATGTGCAGTTATGTATTTATATATATAATATATATATATATATATATATATATACACACACACACACACACACACACACACACACTTTTCACAAAATCTTGTACCATACAGTAGCTTCTAACAGAGTCAACCACATTTTGACTAACATCTTCATCATCATAGGTCACCTTCTTACACCACCACCAACAAATCTGGGTGACTAACGAAGTTGCTACACTTGATATAATAAAAGCTGCAATATGGTATTTATATGTTTGTATATATATATATGTTATTATTAACCATGCATATAAATCAATATGAATATACTATAATATAAATGATGCTATTATAACTATGTAGTCCTATATAAAGTACAGGGGAAGTGTGAAAATAGCAAAACCATAAACTGCCTTTGATGCTAAACAAAATTGGTCCATTGATGCAGTGATTTTTATGCAGAATGCACGTGATGGAATTCTGTTCCACCTGTACAACACCATTTTTAAATGCTGCATTTAAATGACCTACTGACTTAAAAGAAAAGCCATAAAAATGATATCTGCAAGAAGTAAAGAAAGAAGTAAAAGGGTAAACACACACACCCCACAACTAAAAGTAAAATGTTGAGGAAAGAAAACAAAATTAAGGAACTTACCACACTGCGAGTGAACTTTTCTAGAGAAGTTCTACGACCTTGGTCATTCTCTGGCTTTAAGGGGAAAAAAGTGGGGAGAAAAAAATACAGAAAAAAAACTCTTCAGCTTAAGTGCAGTTTTTTTGAATCAGCAGCAAAAGATAAGGAAGCAAAAGAAAAAAAATCAAAATAGCAGCAACTGCTGTTTGCTACAGCAAACAGAAAAGCCATAAAGAATGAAATCCACCACCTGCCTTAACAGTCGGGCTACCTCTAGATTGCTGGCTTCTGTTGGGAGACCAGAGGCTTCTGCCAACATCCTGGTCATTTTTGTTCCACGAAGAAGGTGTGTGTTGGCAGAGGGGGTTTTCCGAACATTTGGACCCGGGTGGATGGGCCAAATGTTGGAAAAGCCTCTCCCGGCAGAGCTGTGGGTACGAGATATGCAATGCATTGTGTAATTTGCATACCTTTTGCTGACAGTTCTCGGCAATCTAAACATAGCCTTGGAGAATGTCACCTGTTCTTCTCTTCTATTAAAAATATACTCTGTAGTTCTGATTTAAAGCTACAAAACAGGGTCTGAGGGGTACTGTGTCCCACAGTGACATCCAGCTGATTAGCAGACTGCCCACAGTGGGCAGCGTGTATTGTTATTAGCAGTGCTCATCTGCACATGCATTGGTGCACATAACGAAATTTATTCTGCCCATGGATGGAAAAAGTTAGAGAGATCACTGTATATAGCTGTGGACAGATGAGGTCATATTTTGGCCCTGGTTTTGGTTTACACAGAGCATAGAGGTCTTCACATGCTAGAAGTCATAAAACTTCATTGCAATAAGACTGAAATCCATACACCATTGACTTAATTAATGTTTACATGAGGAACATGGCTTACCTCAGGTCTGAACAATATTTCATTTGTCACAAAACAGATTCTTTTGGTCACTAATGAGGAAAGAAACCGATGAGTTATTGGCATATTTGTCAGCATGTTGAATCGAAAAAACCTAATAATTAGAAGCGTTGCCCCACCACCCAGAGGGCACTATACCTCCAACCTCTCCACTATTGCCTGCATGTAGAGATTAGTGAAGAGAAGTAGAGAACAGATCATTTCACTACATTTACACCAATCTGTCCAATAGCTAATCAATCCAGCAGAACAGTTATTAATAAAGTAGTCAGACTTTGCCTTTAAATTTGAGTGTTCTGGAAAGATTCACCAGCAATAGGAATTTGAGAATCATCTCTTAAGGAGAATTGGGGAGTATAGTGAGATACAAAACACTTATACCAGACCTGACCATCTTCAAGGAAGCCAGCTGAAAGAGTCTGCAGAACTCTTCAGTACCGATACACTGTCAGAGGAACAATCCATTCGTAAGGACTGTCTGTGCCATATAGCACATGATTAAATCAGTCCAAGAATAAATGGGTATTCTCCATTTTATTGCTGTACGGTCCTGTCACCAAGATTTCCTACAGATAAGTTTGACTATGGACAGAGCAAAGTGGGAAACAGTCATGCCATAAGCAGCCGATTGAGGATTTCTCCATATCAAACTGTGAAAGCCATTTTGTTTCAGAAGCTCTGCTTTGTAACCTACCTTAGAGGTTGCAACTTCACATGTTGCAACCTCTAAGGTAGGTTAGAGCAGCCATTTTGTGGCAGGGACTTGGCAGCTAATGGAAAATTCTAAAAAGCTGAGACTGAGCAAACAAGGCATATCAATATTGGATAATTCTCCCCTAATGGAACATCAGGCTTTCTACTAGGACAGCCATTGACTTAGAATGACTGTCAACTCAGATGCTGATGGGGCCAGGGATGGGTCTGAAGACTAGAATTTTTCCAGCAAGCACACAAGAGAAAGAGGAGTGCTTCTCTAAGCAAGAGGCCAGACCACCAACAGTTACAAGTAAGAAAACGAGAAGGGCTGCACAGCCCAAGGATGCTGTCCAAACCCAGGACTCACAAGAAGGGGGGAAATCAGGCCTGGAACTGTTTGCTATTTTACAAATGCCCATAATTCCCTAGCGTGCTTTGTTAAGAGCAAAATGCACAGTTAAGGCATTCCTTTATTAAACCTGCTTTCCTGGCTCATCTGTCTCTGAATGGGTTAACTGAGAAACAGCATATTCCATAGCCAGGTAGCTCTTGGGGGGAATATGTCTAAGCAATTGGACTGCCTAAGAATAGCATCATACACAGAAGGTCCACCGGGGAGTGTATGTGAGAGATCAAGGGTTAGGAACAGTGATGAGTCATTACCTAGATGTTGGGGATTCAGAAACATAAGCAATCCAGCAGTAGGATCCACTAACAACTGACCAGTGTACATCCAGACAGTAAGAATCAACCAACTGTATGGACTGAAAAGAACAGTAGAAACGGGCCTACAAACTGTTATCAAAAACAGTAAAAATTCACTAGTGCAACCGCAGGCAGAAAACTCTGAGACAGTGTCCTGGGAAGAAACTTATCTGAATGTGGCAAACCAGGAAAAAAAGATCCCACTGGGAGGATACAACCCGCACTGTAGAAGAGGGAAGAAGAGAGGATCATGCATAGAAGATGAATCCATATGAGTAACAGATACAAGTAAAGTACTACTCTAGAATCTTCCGCCTGTGATTACCTACCACATATGACATTAGCTGGAATATTTACCCGAAGGGACACAGCAGGAGTACAGAAACACCGAAGAGAAGACAAAAAGAATCCTAAAGGAAGACAAATGAATTGGTGAAGGCACCTGTAGCTGGCTGTATGCCAAGCCTTTAACAGATTATCAAGCTACTTGATTACATCTGCCACCAAAGAGCAGCACTTCAATACCTAGAAGACCAAACTGAGCTAGCAGTCAGTAACAAGTCCTCAGAAACAGCAGGGCCAATAGAAATGGACACTGAAAGAAAAAACCCAGCCCATGTCCAGCTGAAACAACCATGGAATGTTCTCCTGTGTAACTAGTTGAAAGAGCCTCACTATCAGCCAAGATAGCCTTATATGGCATCCAACGCAAATGCTATAGATTCTAGAATGATACAGTTTTATAACCGATCAATAAAATACTGTTGTTTTAAAAACTGTATTCGTTTACTGGGACTTTTAGTTCTAAGGACTGCATTTCTGTAGGGAGAGAACACGAATGGTGAGGCTGTGCTTTCAGTACTGGTGTTTATCTTTGCCGTTTACACTGACATTCATATTCCAGAACCACGCATAAAACCATGTTATATTGAGGGGTATGGCCGAATGTAAGCTAAAATGGCAGGTGTAATTCCAAAACTGGACCACTGGGGAGCTGTTCATTGTGGCTTCCTCATGGCACTCTAGCAGCACAACTCTGCGCAGTACAAGAGCTGGTGGGGGGTAGGAAAACTGACGTGGAAAGTAAATAAAGGAATGATAGGTACGGGATGTGAGAAACAATAGGACTTTTCCCTCTGATTGGGTAAACTGCTGGAGAGTCAGAGAAACCCATCCTGCCCAAGGGTCCAGGGTAAATCAAGATTTGGTGGCATCAAGACAGATAGAAGACCTCTGCTTGGGGAAGTTAAGAAGAAGTTGTCATAAATAATGGTATTAGTCTTATTGCAATAAATTTCTGCTTCTCAAGTGAATGCTTCATGCTGATGCATTTATATCAACTGTTCCACCTACTCAAAATACAACACCTTCCTGGATGTTTCACTGGAGCCAGCTGTGACAGTGATCTCTGTGAATTGGACTTCTGTTGTACCTGTCATAATTTGGTCTCTGTGATATAGCCATTATCTTGACCAACTCTGGAGGGTATCCAGAGCTGAAAGCACAAATCTTTACTACTGAGACTAAAAAGCCAGACCCCACAGCTGTGGCCCATCTGGCTAAGTCTACAGAACAGCCCTATTTCAAAATAAGATATTTCAAAATATCTTATTTTGAAATAACACAACCTGACACAAAATGCATTTCAAAATAGCACTCAGTTACTTTGAAATAGCATTTCTGGGTTCATAGCAGTTTTGCAAAAAGGCGTTATTGGATCCCATTGTGACCTATTTTGATATAGGCATTATTTCACAGGCAATGAGGTTTACCAGCATCAAAATAACCCACCTGCTATTTCAAATTTATTTTCAAATAGCACTTGAATCATTTAGCTGCTGCCAAAGTTATTTTGAAATAACTGCTATTATTTCAAGATAATGTGGCCGTGTAGACATAGCCTAACTGACCTATACCCTATGCGGACTGGGCTTTGCAGGGGCACATATTTAAAATGCACACCACAGTGTGGGTGTGGAGGTGAGGCTGAAAGGTATAAGGAGCCTTCAGACCCACACATTTGTGGCCTCTGTAAGAGCAAGTCACAATTGCGATCTCTATGCACAGGAAAGGGAAGAAACTTCCTTCCATACACTTGCAGGTTGGCGTGTTACCCCAAGGAGATGCATGGAAAAGGCAGGGAGGAAGTAAAGCATGGAGCTGCCCTTTGACACAGAGCAGGCCATGTGCACTAGCAGGAAACCCACTGCACCAATCTAAGGGACCTTTGCATATTGAACCTCTCAGGAACTCTGTCCTTTCTTGACAGTGACGTCGCTGGAACAGGAAATTTGGGTGGATCCTGACATTTGGGTGGATAGGTAATGAGACTGCTAGTTCAGCTTCTCCCCGACACCACACGCTCTGCTTATCGCCAGTGCCCTTAGAAACATGTGTATGGGGCAGCTCAGAAAATGGCAAGGCCAAGCTACTGGAGTAAACATTTCTGAAGGGCACGTGCATAGCTCTGTCCTGGACGTCAGGTGCATTAGTGCCACTGTGTGCCACTGTGACAGCATTACATCCCTGCCCAAAACTTTGTGGGTCTGAATGTTAACTGAGCAGCCCGTGGCCCTCCCATAGCTGTGCCTCTATTTCTTGACCTCTCATTGAAGCGGTGAAACTTTGCCTCATTCCCAGCAATGCCCAGGGCCTTAAAGGCCCAGTATGACAATGAAATGTCATGTGTAGGGCAGGGGTCTTCCAACTTTTTACACTGCATGCCCCCTTCCAGCAACAGAGTCGCCCCCCGCCCCTGCGACTAGACAGAGTCAGAATATATCTATGGAAACAGAAAAAAGGGTCTGTATGGATAACATGATGCAATGGACTGCCCAAGCCCTGTATTGTATTGTATTGGCCCAGACACAATTCTCACAGCAAACATCGGCCTAGCTGAACTTCTCTATTTGGGAGAGCCTGGCTACTCCACTGTGATGGCAGCACCACTGCCAGCAGCAGTGCAGAACTTAGAGCTGGGTGGCTCAAGAGCAGCGTCTGGTAGCTGGAACATTCATGGGTACTGTTGGGAAGGATGAAAAAATTAGCCCTCCCACACTGTGAGCAAGATGAACACCAATAGCCAGCAGCTGCATTCCAGCCACTCAGATCTGACCTTCTGCACTGCTGCTTCACTGCTGCCAGCCACAAGCAGGAAAGCTAGAGACAACTGGTCTGGAAAGGCTAGACATTGGATCTCCTTCCTTTTAGTAGCAAAGGTTCAACTCTCTGGCAAATTCTGCACCTGCAGAATTGGGGAATGTCTGGAACACTATTCCAGGCTTATACTGTTTCCTGTTCTCAGGGAAACTGGAGTGGGAGGTGTAAATGGACCACACAGATTTGATTTGAAATTTCGTACCAACTGACAAGGTACGGCATATAAGGTTTAGTTTCTTCTAATATTCAAAGGGTTCACTGGGAACTACCATCTGAAAATTTAGCCATGCTAATGTCCCCTGTTGAAACTGGCCTTGCAAACACTCCCAGCTTCAGCACTATCTTGCAAATGACATCCTCATGGTGAACTGTGCTTGTGCAACAGCCCCGATCTAACTGACTCAGGAATCTGCAGAACACCAGTCACGATAATATCTAGTTGCTGATCAAAGCATTAAATTTTTTTTTATTTAAAATAAAAAAAGCTATTGCTCTGGGCTGCATGCCAAGCAGCAGAGTGCACGGTTTCAACAGGAGCACTCGTTTGTGCTGACTGTATTGCTCTCCAGCATTTCCTGCCTGCTTGTCTACAAAACGTGTGACTGGCTACATGTTATTGAGGTAAGCGCTTGCTTGCCTCGGTCCAGCTCAAAGCGAAGGCGCTTCAGGCTGACTTGCAAAGAGGAGGAAGGAAATTTAAAAATAACATTGTTAAGAATTTAGAAAAATACAAAGTAAGGGTCTCTGCATGTTGCCTGAGCACATGTCAGGTAAAGCGCAGGAAGTGAAGCAAAATGCTTTGAAGTATGACGACAATGCATGTACACACACACACACACACACACACACACACAATGTTTCAAGCTGCCCTCAGACATGCAAATGGAAAACTTACCTTCATCGACAGTAAACAGACCGACTTACTGCCCAATGTCACAGTAGGATAGAGAGACTTAAACTGTTAAAAAAGCTTTTATTAAAAACAACTGAGCACAGTTAGGTGCAGAAAAAGTCCTGAATATGCTGGATTACCTCACTAATCCTTTCCTGCGTTATCTATTTCCCCTCCACCCCCTCTGCTTAACTATTTCTCAAACTATTGAGATTCCAAGTTCTTTTGAAAAAAGGGCAGCATAGATTTTTAGAAAACCAACTACAAGTGATTATTAACATGACTAATAGGAAATCTCTTAGCATTTTTGCGGCCCTCAAGCAAAGCTCTAGCACTAAGAGCGAGGTCAGTCACAGTTCCTCTGAAGAGGTGCTAAAGTTAGCTTGGTGGACACAATATGTAAATAAAGAAGGTGAGAGAGCTTGAGACTGGTTTTTCAAAGACAAGTTGTTTGCAATGGAGACTGTCCTCCCATGGATCCTAATATGACTTTTAAGTTCTCTTCCTTTCCTGACACATACAAATAAGGCCCCTGTTGGGCTCATGGTGAAAGCAATGAAAGTTTTGACTAAAGTATGAATGAAATCTAAGAGTTCAGTATTCTACACTGCAGGAGAAGGTCTACTATTTATATAGGAGCCTGTTACTAGTTTCTCCTCATGTCTTTTGTGTTCTACAATCTGGAAGTTCATGTATTTCCAAAAGAACAATATTGTACTGAGTATAATTATAAAAACAAGGCTTGAAAAATCGCCTTGATCCTTACTCACCTGTGGATTAAGCCAGTTTTCAGCTACATGACACCTCATGTAGTCACTGACAGTAGCACAGAATGAGTGCAGGACACTGCCAGATCAGAGAGGTGTCACTTTTCACTCACTAGTGCAGGGCAATATGGAATCTGACATGATGCATTCTTGTTCAGAGGAAAAATAACTGCCTCACCTGTCTAAACCAAGCTGAATTTATTCACTTTGGTGGATCAGCTCCCCTTCCACAATACACGGATGAGAGGTCCCACTCCCACGTATTTGCAGAGCTCCTCCACTGCATCCTCCATCCCAGGTGCTCAGATAACTCACATTCTCTTCACTTGCACCTGGGCACTCACCAACCCACCCCTTTCCTCCTCTCAGAAGACAGTGGCTCCAAGTCCCCGCTGCTTCTACCGTGAGATGAGACAGGCTCCAGCTGCCAGCTGCTCATTTTGCACAAACAGTCCACACTCAGAAGAAAGTGGGTGTGTCAGCCACTCTCCTTAGTGCCCTGTCTCCTGAAGGTGGACTGGCAGTCTCAAGGCCCTCCACTCCCTCCCTCCTACTTCACATCAGAGCATGAGCCAATCAACATCTTGTTGCCTCTCACCCAGCCAACATAACCTGCCAAAATCGCTATTCAACCTGCAGGAGTGGGGTCAGTAGGTTTTCAAGTAATTTCTTCTCTTGCATAAAGTTCACTCTCATCTGAGGGCACGGCTATTCTTTTTGGCTCCTGAGGGGAAAGGATGGTGGTTATTGCCCGCTACAGGGCAGGGTAAGGTATGTATCATTAGAAACATAGGCCAACTCGTGCTTGGTTTTACACAGCACAGATCTGACATGTTGAGTGCATGCACAATAAAATAAAATACAATGTGTAAGCAAAGGAGTGCAACAGAACCCAACTGTGCACATGTGAGACAGCTGCTGACAAACATCTAATGATTCCTACCTAGAAGCAGGAGTGAGGTCCATAGAAAAACACATAGTTAATGGCTCATCTGCAAGCTTATCAAGCTAAAGTTCTTCTCTCCTCTGATACATAGAGGCCCATATCCTTCCTCTTTTTCACCCTGCTGTTTTCACAGTAAGGGGGCAGGAATGTAGGGAAACTTACGACTGTGCAATGCAGAGACTTACACCCAGCTCTTAGCCTTCCTTGCTCCTATGCGAAGCCTCTAATTGCTGAATCCCAGTTCTGTACTCCCAGTAGTACTCTATGAATTTGAATGATCCAGACCACCGTACTGAAGTACATGTAAAAATGACATTGGTAGGAAAGAAGAAAATCCCCACCATTAATGAAGAAGGATCTCCTAGCCTATATATTGCCCAACTGCATTATCCGTGCATCCATGAGTCTGTAAAGTATGTCTACTTTCCCCTCTCCTCCTTCTCTAACCCTGCCAACATATTTGAATCCTGGCCCACAATGTTCTCTTGCTTATTCCACTTCCAGACCCCAGCTCAAAAACTCACATGGGCAATTTCAAGATGTGGAAATATGATAATACTTTGAATTTACATGACGCACACTATATAGAGATTTGCACCTGAGGACCTCAAAATATGCCAGACATTTTTACTGATGTTAATTAAGACTCTCAACATCACTTCTATACAGGTTGGTATTATCTTCTGCATTTTACACAGTAGGGAGTATGAAGCACACACAGATTAAGTGAATTACCCAAAGTCACACAAAAAAATTAGTGGAAAAGCTAGGGAAAGAAAACAGATCTTATGACTCCCAATCCTGTATTTTTGCCACAATGCTTTATGTGGGCTGCAATGTATAACAATACCCCAAAATGAGAGCAGGAAAATACAAAAAGCTTAAAATGCTGTGGGATTCATTTCTTTAGTGTAAATAGCTTCCGGTAAGCTCACTTCTATGATTCTGCAGATCTGCTGTAATTAAGAGTCAACCAGAAAAGTGAGGGCACCACACAGGTATGCAATGCAGGCCAGTCTGGGACTAAAAGGAGTGCTGTCTCTTGAAATGAGGGACATTTGGAAGGTATACCTGACAAGGCTTCAAACTTTTGAGGTGAAATCCTAGCCCCATTGAAGTCAATGGCAAAACTACTGACTTCAATAAGGCCAAACTTTTACTCTTGGGATTTAAACCCAAATCCTCACTATTGAAAGGCTCGGGAATTCCCCTGTTCTTCTCTTATACCCACCCCGTCTTCCAGGGTGCCTCCAGAAGCCCTAAAGGACTCTCTCAAATCTGCTATAAAACTACTAAGGACCTACCATGTAGGTCAGTATACAGAAGCTTCATTTCCTGGTCAGACAGCATCACTGTGCTTTCAGTGGTACAATGTTTACTAGACTAACATGGTAAGATTTGCTTTACAGCTCCTGACGCAACTTGAATCACTCCCCCACACACTACATGTTAAATTGGTGAATGACACAGCAACATGTTTTTTCTTGGATATGTTTACTTGAGTACCCAGGTCTCTTTCTAAAAGAAACTAGATTCTTATTTCCACTGCCATGTTAGCATGACGCTGAAACCTGTTCCTTAGGTGGCATGAGACTCATGCACATCATGCTGACAGGTCTCTAGCACTTGATCTGACAGCAAACAACGATTCCAAAGACATTTTTGATTCAAAACTGGCTCATCCAGGAAGAGAACTTTCCTTTGTATTAATACACAAACCATCAAGTCCTAATGTTTTGAAAGGGGAAGCATTGCAGGGAGAACATACAGGGAGGCTCACAGGGCTAAGACAGCACTGATTTCTAATTCTTATTTTTCATTATCACAGGATGTTCAAGAGTTTTACTTACACCTCTTTCCCCCTTGGCCTTTGAATTCTGACCCAGGTTTAAAGAGCAACTTAAAAATTCAAATGTCAGCTAGGATTTTGCATTTTTTCTGGCCTGTATTTGTCTAAAACCAGCTGGTTTTAAAACACAGGGCCAGTTCATGTCCTAAGTTACACCACTGCCATCCCACTGACGTGAACACCAGGCACAACAGAAAGTAAAATTTTGGCTTATTACGTTGTGACATGCACTTTCAGGACCCATAATAGCCATGAGCAGGTAAAAATCCAATGGGATTTCACTGCAATGCATTGACACGACTCAATTTGACATCCGTTTGGCTAATGCAGTGGGGAAATAGCAGTGAGCATGGTGACAGAAAACCACAAGGTCAGGCTGAAGTAGTTGAAAATAATTGTGCCTAGGGCAGGGATTCCCAACCCATGGGTCAGGACCCAAACATAGGTCACCATTTGATTTTCTAAGGGTTGCTGGCTGGGTGGCTCTGAGCTGCATGTGGCTCTTTAAGGAACCATTTGCAGCTCCCGCCACCGCTGCTGCTCACTCCTCCGACTCCAGTCCCAGCCCTGCTGTGCTGAAATGGAACTCAATTTAATTGGTTTAACGGCTGGCAGGAGGGATCCAGCCGTTAAACCAATTAAATTGAGTTCCATTTCAGTGCATACAGGCGGGGAACTGCCTGTGTTGCTGGTGGGGGAAGGGAGTAGGAGGGCTGGGGGGAGCTGGCAAAGGAGCAGTGGGGGGGCAGCCATGGAACTTGTGTGAGGTAGGTGAGGGGGGCAGTTTGGGGCTGCGAGGGTTTTAAGCCTGGAGGCAGAGGGTGGTTTGGGGATGTGAGGGGTTTAAGCCTGGGGGCAAGGCAGCAGTGAATCAAGATTTATAACATTTTTTTCCCCCGGGGAGAACCTCCTCCCCCACCCACAGTTTTAAATTGCCTTGGGTCACAAAGTGTAACTGAATTGTCAAAATGGGTTGCTGTCCCAAAAAGGTTGGGAACCGCTGGTCTATGTTGCTGTTAACCAAAGACTTAATTGCAAGTGGGAGTGCGTCACACAAAGAGAAGTGTGCATACAAAAACACATTCTCTCTCTCTCGCTCTCTCTCTCTCTAGTACAGTACTGGAGTAAGCTTGCAAGTACAGAAAGCATAAGCACAGCCACAAATGCAGAGAGAAGTATCCTACCTTCCAAACCCCTCTCCTCACCACCACTTTCCCAAACAGTACTGGGTGGATAAGAACTGACTTAATTCTACTGAATCAATCCTTTGCTACTCTGAGCTGGGAATTCCTGGCAGAATATATTTTGCTGGCAGCGGATGTGCTGACATCAAAGGGATGAAAAGAAACAGGTCTTTGGTGAAGAAAATGGCTACTAAAGTTCTTGATTTTTCTCTGGGTTGCAATTCTTTCTTGTTTAAAATGAAAAGCATGCATTTTCAGGGAGCAGAGAAAAGGAGCCGGGGTAAGACATTACAGGGAGGTCCCCAGGTAAGGCATCCCAAAGGAGGACCACATGGTTTCATCTAGGATGCTGTACCTAGTCTGTTACTCTGAGGTGAGATATCATCTTTGTCATGAAGAGGAGACCATGGCCTTTCAATGGCCTGCATCGAGTTTGGAAGACGCCTGCATAACCTGAACAGTTTTCATAGTCTGTGTTTTGATTGGCTGGGCATTCTACCTTTGCCCTGCAATAGTTGCCAAAACTGTCTATTGGGATGCCATACCCTGGGCCTTCAAGGAAACAAATGTCCTCACTCCTTTTCTTAAAAAAAGAAAAAGTAAAAAAGTAAACGAAACAATATTCCCGTTTTCATACTAGCAGCAAGCAGCAGGCAAGACTCAATAGGTGCTAAGAGATGCAAGCATGTCCTTCCCAAAAGATACCTTCTTCTTTGCCAGCAATAAGTCTTGGTATGCATTAGAACGGAGGAACCGTGCGTAGCTGTCACTCTTCATCAGCTTGTAAATGTGCTCCTGTGGGCAGGAGGAAAGGAAAGTTTGAGAATTGTTACCAAATGCCATTCAGAAATCAGAGGGATTCAAAACAGTCCAATGAAAATGAAAAGATGAGAGACAATTAAAAAGAGGAATTAAAGTCCTAATTACAATAATTTTTTTTTCATTTATATTGTGGCAGTGCCCAGGAGCCCATGTCCTGGAGAATCCTTTTCTGCTAGGCACTGTACCCCCCACGCAAAAGATGGACCCTGTCCCAGTAGAGCTTACATATATTGATCTGCGGCTTAGAAAGGGGCTGAGTTTGTTAGGTACAAAGCTCTCTGAAACAACTATATTATGACCAAGTTCCGTCATCTACTGCTGTTGAACTCAGGAAGACTACTGAAGGAGCATTGTACTTCATAAATGGGAACAAGCACGAATTTCAACCAATGTGCACACTGATATGTCATGAGAACTGCCCGTGTGCGCCAGGAAATTTCATCAGTTTCCCCAAAGAGCTGTGGTGAGGGGAAATGCCAACCCCACAGGAGCCTGTTCGTGCTGGGTAGCAGTTGAAATGCTGCCTCCTGGCCTGAAGGGGCTGGCAGAAGTGGCTCCACCTCCCTGCTGTGGCAAGGTGGGAAGGGAGGGAGGGTGGGAGCCTGCTGAAGGCGGGATGCAGTTTAAATGCTGCTCTCTACTTCAATGGGCTGGCCGGAAGGGTAGCCTGCTCACTGGACCTGCCTCCCCATCCCACCAGTAGTCGAACATTTCAATGTTTACTCAGTTATTCAGCATCCCATTTGATCCTTGTTTAGTTTGCTGTATACACTACTATGTTGCAAACCTCTCTAGTAAGACCGTAACCACAGTAAATGTGCGGTTTACGAGCAATTGATTTAGCTGAAAAAAAAAAGTAGGTGGGCAGCGGAATTGTTTGTCTCACTGAAGTGTGCCAGGCTACTGAAAAGGTTGGAAACCACCGCATGAATGTCTGATCAGCCAGGTTTAAAGAACACTTAAGAGTTATTGGCTGTGTCTACACTAGCCCCAAACTTCGAAATGGCCACGCAAATGGCCATTTCGAAGTTTACTAATGAAGCGCTGAAATGCATATTCAGCGCTTCATTAGCATGTGGGTGGCCGCAGCAGTTCGAAATTGATGCGCCTCGCCGCTGCGCGGCTCGTCCCGACGGGGCTCCTTTCCGAAACGACCCCGCCTACTTCAAAGTCCCCTTATTCAAGGGAACTTGAGAAACCTGTATTCAGATGCCTGGGGTTTGCTGTCAAAGGGAAATGATCCTTGTAGGATAAAAGTATGTTCAGTCCTCACAGACATACAGACAAGTGGTGCCATGGGTTTGCTGATCAGAGACAAATGTACCAAACCAGGTAAGTTAACAGCAAAGTTGTTGCTTTGGTACTAAAATGAGGGCAAACTGCATTCATCCAAGCCAAGCCAACAACCTGTATTGGATCTCTGTTAAAAACAGCAGGGACTTTACATCTGAGGGTGGGGGAACAAAACAATGATTTATCACATCTCGAGATGAAATAAATAACGAGCTGACCCCTTGACTGTGCCTCTCCCAGGAAAGACAAGTCAGAGTCACAGTCAAAGCTCTAATGTAGCTATATTCATGTAATTTTTATTAAGCATTCTCTGTATGTTTTATACCTTGGAACCAGCAAACAATGGTGTTGCTACTGTCCCTTTCCAGGGGCTGATTTTATGAAATTGTTGATAACTCTTCCTAGACTTTGAATGTGAATGAGGAAAGACAGTTGATCATGGGAAATATGCGGCTTCCAGAAGCAAATCTTGTTCTTTGGTTATAATGATTCAAGGGTTTTCTTAAACTCATGACTGATGGCATGCCCGATACGCAGACCATTTAACAACATGGCTTTTGTGGAACATTCAGTCGACAGTCCGCCTTTGTCTTTCTAGCTCTGTGGAGTATCGTTCAGATGACGCCTGTTCAGTGTAGCTCCCTTTGGCTCACTTGAAAGAGCTGCTGAGAATGGACCACAAAAGTTCCAGTTTGAATCGCGTGGCTGCAATAATGTACATACACAACAAATCCAACCTGCTTGCACAGTGGACTCCCATAATGTGCTAAGGCTATTCTGGTCTTTGATGCCCTCCATTAATGGATACCAATGCACTATTAATATAACTGCTGTGCTAGAATCTAGGTGATCTGTGGCCCATTGAGAGGACTTGTAAATATACTGTTGAGCATCTCACAATTTCTGGAACACCCAGAAAAAGCAATAAATCCAAATAATAAACGCTGAGGAAATGACAGGTTGGCAGTGGAATCTGTGTGACTGTAACGGCTTTAGTCTCATAGAGTGCAAATGGGTGAGTTCCATTATGCATATGATTTTAATTCATTCCTTGTTTTGAGCTATTACTACTATCGACTGTGAGCCCACTTCCTAACCCACAGAGCATGTGTTTCTCTTCCTCACTGTACGGCTGAGAGGGTGAACAACCCATTGTGAGGCTGTAATCTTCCATGACATTGTCATGAAGGTGCCCCAACAACCTTGGCCACAGGACTGATGATTATGATGATGAATCTTCCACCACAAAGAGCATTTTTAAGGATGGAAAAGTGGCATGCCCTCTACAGACATGCACATCCCAAGACATACCTATCTATGTGGCACTGATGACATGAAATTCAGGACTTTCCAGATGGAATGCTGGCAAAATATTTCATTTTGCAGAACACGTCTGCCAAACCGACAAGTTAGCTGCCATAAGCCCAGTGACTATGTACAGCAAATGCACCACTTATGCAATCTACCACAGTGAAGGCGCAACTCCAGGCAGTAGAGCCTGTTTCACTGGGAACTGGTGGGCAGGAAGCCGGAACTGCCTATTATTCTTACATTACTCTCAAGGAGTTCCATGGAAAAATTACATTCTGCCTTGCACTGTCATTTAAAAGAAGGAAGAGACATTTCATTTTAGGGATTGTGATGACAATTCCCCTAGCTACCTTTAGGTCCTGCCCCTCTGTTGACTACCTTTAGGTACTGCCCCTCAGCATTAGTTATCAGAATGAAACTAGTAAAACCACAGTCCTGTGCATTAAGTTTAAGAAAACACTCCTTCTCTGTGGAAGGTTTTCAAAATAAGCTTCTATTATAAATTTGTTAAATGTCTTGTTAAACATCAATGAATGTAGCATCCTACTTTTAAAACTTTGGAGTAAATGAAAAAGAGCTATTTTAAAGAACAAGCCCCATGGCTGACTTTTATAGAGTGTCCCATTGGCTCTGCCTAGGGCCTTCTGTCAGAGGCTCAACTCACAAAACTGCAGTGTAATGCTGTTTCTGTTGCAGATGGCTGGTAATAAGAGCACCAATATCCCATAACAGTGAATGAGATTTCTGATGTTGCACAGATTCATGGAAACATTGGTCATCTAGACCAGTGTCTCTTAAACTATGTTCCACAGAACACTGGGGTTCTGTGAACAACTTGCAGGTGAGCCATGAGTGTCTGGCCCTTTTTTGACATCGTACACTGAAGGTATATATTTTCTACTTTTAAAACCAGATACAATGTTACTTCTTCATTCCTATGATACCTGATTAAATTACTATTTTTTTCTGTATATGTTGCTGTTTGTTTTTTGGTCCGACAATTTGTTTGAAGAAAATGTTCATAGGTGTTCCTCATTAAAAATATTATTGTTTGGTGTTCTGCAGTCTCAACAAGTTTAAGAAACACCGCTCTAGACTATGCCTGCTGGACCAAGTATACATAGACCTTTGCTGATAGATGTTTGTTTAACCTGTTCACGAAAACAGCTAATGTTGTGAATTTCATAACTTCCCTTAGTAACCTACTCCAGTCCCTAATTATCCATTTAGTTAGAAAGTTTTTCCTAATAGCTAAACTGAATCTCCCTTGCTGCAGATTAAACCCATTACTTCTTGTTCTACTGTCTGCAGACATGGAGAACTAACAACAGTCCTCATTAAAAGTCCTTAATTTATTTCAAGACTGTTAACAGGTGCCAAAGTTTTCCTTTTGCAAGACTATGCATCACTTGCCTCTCCACTTCTGTCCTTCCTATTACCCTTACTTATAAAGTTTTCTATAACTGTTGTCATTTTTATTGCTCTCTTTTGAACTACCTCTAACTTGTCCACATCTTTCTTAAAGTCTAACACCTAAAATTGGATACAATATACGAGTGAGGCCTCATCAATGTCTAGACGGACAGAGCAATAAACTCCTGTGTCTTACATATGAGAATGTTATTTGCCCTTTTTTGCAACTGCATCACAGTGTTTTATATTCAATTTTTTTATCCGCTATGACCCTCAGATCCTTTTCTGCAGTACTAATACCTAGCCAACTATTCCTCATTTTATATGTATGCTTTATTTTTCCTTCTTTAGTATAGTATTGTGTGCGTGTCATTGTTGAATTTCACCTTGTACATTTCAGATGAAATTTATTAAGGGCATTCTGAGTTCTAACCCTGTCCTCAAAAGGGCTCGAAACTCCTCTCTTCTTTGGGTCATTTTCATATTTTGTAGGGTTACTTTTCACTCCTTCATCTAAATAATGAATAAAAATATTGATTGCTATCTGCCCCAAAATAGACCCTCCCCCACCTCCCTGATCCCTCTAAAGGGGCCCTGGAGCAATTTTGTAGTGGGTGTGCTGAGAACTATTAAACAAAATTGTAATCATTGTGCATGATGGACACCACATCCAGGTGCAGCTGCACATGCAGCACCCCTTGGTCCAGCATCACTGCTCGTTAGCTATGTCCTCCCAGTTTGACAAGAAACCATTGTCATTCACTACTTCTACTCTTCCAACCAATTGTTCACACATCTCATAGTGATTTCGTTTAGAACACATTTCCCTAGCTTGCTTATAAGGGGTGGTATGGCTCAGTCTTTGGGTTCCACTCCTTCCTGTGGGTCAAGGCATGGGTGGCTTCATTCTTCTGAGGTCACGTAGTAATTTTTGTTGTCAGAAAGGGGTTGTGGTGCCCCGTAGTTTGAGAACCCCTGGTCTAGTGAGAGTGATCAGAACAACCTTTCTGTTAGGTTAATTCTTTCTCCAAAAAGATCTCAGAAGTTAGTGCTGGTCACTTGCTTCTCCTCTCTGAGACTGTACGGTATCTCCAGACAACACAGTCTTTGCTCAGCAGCTGTGAGATACAGAGTCTGTGTATATCCAGTATTCTGAATCAAGTACCCATTTGTGCTTACTACCTGTGAAATGTGTCTCTTCTACAACCTGAAAAATACTATACGGTGCCTGAGGTCTACAGGCTTCATCCCATATCCTCTGTGCACCGCTTTATATAGTGCCTGTTGAATTTTGCAAATAATTGCTTAGGGGGTTTTGCAATGTATGTTTCATTGTAAATGTGGAATTAAATAACACATTTTAAAAAGGAAAACGTTGACACTTCTGTGGATTAGAAAACAAAGGATTAACTAGGTAGTAAATCAGGCAAACATTCTTTAGTGTGATTACGAGAGACCGAAAGGAAATCACACCCCAGCTGTGACGGACAGCTGAAGTGTGGGGAAGTAAACCCTGATAAGACACAGTGCCCCTCTGCTGTTTTCTCTTTACACACCACATCTTTGGAAAGAGATGAAGGACAAACTCTGTAAATTTTCTTGACAAGAGAGGAAAGGAAAAAATATCAAAGCTGGAAATCCAGACGGGAATGTGGGAGGTGGATGAGATAGCAGAAGCTGTCTCAGAGCTGCACCTGCTTCAAATCAATGTGTTGCAACAAGATCTTAAGTCTCTCCCCCACCCCCTGAGCAATCAAAGTACAATGACCCTGACTAGGGCAGAGGGTGGCAGCCAGCCAACCAACCAGGACCTTGGGAATACCAGACAAGTATGTCAGAAATGGCCGAGTAATTTAAAAAATAATTTTATAGCACAATCTTCTAGGCTGGGTACCTGATAGAGCACAGCAAGAATTTTCTTCACTCAAAGTATCCTTTCTAGTGGGAAATTTTGGCTATTTCCTCTGAAGCTTGTGTGCAGGAGAAAGTCAGTCTCTCTGTTTGAAAAGCTGTTTTGTCTTGTGTTTTTACACCATCTATAATCTCATATGCTCCCTGTCTGGGGCAAAAGCTGCACACAGCCCAAACTTTACATGTCTTCTAGCTCTCGGCTCAAGTTCTTGTACCCTTATGTCCCAGATAACATTCCAATGTGTCCTCAAATCATACCTTGCTAACAGAAAGTGCCCCCCTGCCATGCCAGTGTGTGTGTATTTTATATATACAATGTAAGCAGCAGCTAAGGCTTGTCTGTAGCTGTTGGGATGGAAGAGGCTACATCCCGAGATTCTCTACACTCTGTGTGTTTTAAGGTACAGTTTCCAACACATTTGGAGTATAAAACATTCCTTCAGTTTTTTTTTTTAAATTGCTCCTTTACGGAGGATCTAAAGAAAGGCCTATGCACCACTTAAGTTCCACAGGCTTCACGTTACGTTCCTCCAGCTTATCCTCTGGAATCCTGCCCGGGTTTACAGCTTCCTATAGCACAACAGCACAAACACAGACCCAGGGGTAAGCAGGGAGCTTGGTGCAAGAAAATAAAAGAAAAAACCCTGAAAGAGAATCAGTGACAAACCTTCTGTGTCATTGGTGAACATAATGTTCTTTAGAAGCACTCTCAACTGATCACCATTTATGCTAAATGAATCCTGAGGACTGCATGGGAACTTGACTCAGACAAGGTAGGGAGTGCTGCCACATGAGCCCCCGGAGCAGAAGGAGATGGAGATAGTAGCAGCTGTAGTTCAGAGTGTGCATGAAATAGGCAGCTGAAGGATGGACCTAACATTGGTACATTCTAAAAGAAAAACACCCATTACAAACTCAAAGAGGTTTCATTCAAAATGCCTTTAGCCTCCTGCAGTGTTCTCTCTCTCTCTCTCTCTCTCTCTCTCTCTCACACACACACACACACACACACACACAGAGCTACTCTTCTAAATTTGCTTTTTTCCCCCCTTGTTTCCATTCTCATTTTACTTCCCTTCCCTGCCCCCCTTTTCAGACTACCTTTGTGTAATCATTTTAGTGGTGACCACATGGCACTACCAATAGCAAAATTACCAAATTCCCCACTTGACACTCTGGTTAAAACACAGTAGTGCTAGCTAGCAATGCTATATTTAAATGATCACAGTAGACTCTATTGCAGCCCTAGATTTTTAGAGATTTATAGTTTAGAAAATAAAGGCTCAGTGTGGTTAGTGACACAAAGGGTCATTGTCTGAGAGTGAATTGCTCTGGAAAATTTGAGGAAAATCTATTTTACCATCCTCAAGTTATTTAACTGACACAATAAAGTACATCTCAAATTTTAGCAATTGGTTTTACTTTGCATTCAAGTAAGCAATTCTATTATTTAAACATATATACAGTAAAATTCCTTTAATCTGGCCTCCGATGGTTAGGAAATCCTGATAGCCCAGCATCTGGCAAAAATAGTCCCATTTACTGAGCTAATCTGGCAAAATTTGATGATCTGGCATATAGTTGTCCCCCAAGATACACAAGGGGGTTGGAGCTGGGGACAGTGGGGGTGGTGAAGAAGCAGAGAAGCCTGTGCGTGGTGAAGAAGCTGGGGACACGCAGGGGTGAAGAGCCGCAGCTGGGTGAGGGGGTGATGAGCCACAACAGGAGGGTTAGAACTAGGGTGTGGGGGTTATGGTGACATCCAACAGTCCAGAAAATTTGGTAATCTGACACCTGTCTGGTCCTGGATGTGCTGGTTTAAAGGAATTTTACTGTACTTAGATCACAATACGGACTTATTTTCTTGCTAAACTAGAAAGTACGAAACCATGATTGGGCTGAAAATACTGTAAGGTGGTGATCAAGAAAAAGAAATAATGGCTATTTATGCTAGAAGCATCTGCGTACAGAATTTACTGTAGGAAGAGATGTTCTGACAAAACTTCTGTTGACACATCATGTCTACACATAAAAGCAGATTGATCTTCTTATCTGCTCTGTTGACAAAAGGGCCCTCCCAGAACATATACACAGCTTTTCTTGTCTACAGTTTTGGTCAGCAAAACTCATTTCATGTGTAGATGCTTCGCGAGTTTTATTTACAAAACCCTACTTTTGTCTACAAAATTCTCTAATGTAGACATAGTCAACCTGAAGCATTCGCAGCTCATTTTGGCTGTGTCTACACTTGTGAGTTTTGTTGACAAAACTGGGGTTTTGTCAACAAAATTCGCAGTGCATCTACACACAAAATGAATTTTCTCACCAGACACTGTCGATAAAAAAGCCGTGTGGATGCTCCAGGGGCCCTTTTGTTGACAGAGCGGATCACAAGAGTGATCCACTTTTATGTGTAGACATGATGTGTCGACAGAAGTTTTGTTGGAACAACTCTTCTGACAAGAACTTCTTGAGACAGATGCTTCTAATGTAGACATAGCCTTTGAATAAAGCACAGGAATCAGCTGTTTATCTCTGTAGATCCATAGTTAAAAATGCAATGTAAAGCTCTACAGTGAGTTTATAATGTATAGATGGCAACATAATATATCCTTAGCATCAGACTATATGACGTGTTGCTTTTTCTTGTCTTTACTTGTTTTCTTCTCCCTCATATATACAGTAGAACTGCAAAACTGCTAGGCATTCTTTCTGTGCTCATTGCGGGAGCACACAAAGGTGTAGCATCCTGGAATGCAGTACAATGGAGATGTCATTCTCTTAATGCAGGAAGACTTTGAGCTAAATATAGAAACAGCTCTCCTGGGAGATGGGAGTAGCCTCAGTATTCTAATTATGCATGAGCAGCGATAGCTTTTGAGAGCAACGGCCATTTCTACAAAGTTGATTCTTTCAGTATGGCCAAATCCTGGTCCCTGGCAAAATGTCAGTGTGAACAGGCTTTGCCTTGTGGAGCAACACAGTTTTTGCAGGGACTGGAATCCCTTTTCAACCAGGGGGCACTGCATAATGCAGACTCCATGACCCATAGTAGTGGACATACTCACTGCAGTCCCATACATATTCAACTGCTACACAAGGTTCTTGAGTTCATTGGTCAAGACACTGCCCACCTGATGCTTCCCTTTCCACATGCCCATGAAAAGAACGTTACCGCAAAGCTAAGTTTCATTGCTTGGAGTCACTCTGCGGCTCAGGCAACACTTCACTGCATTTTAGGCATTTCCATGGGTGAGTGTGGAAGGTGGGGATTTGGCCCTGTGTAGCCTAAAATAGCAAATATCATACAACATGCCAACAAAAAAATATCCCTTCTGTGATAAATTGTGTTAGACCTTTTGGGTAACGTGCTGGGTCTGTGGGTGGATTTGCCCTACTTGTAAAGTTATTGCAAAGTAATCTCGTGTGGATGCTCTGATTATTGATCTCTGATCAGATTTTGTCTACAGAAGTTGAATGTTGAGTCATCATGGAGGAGCTGCTGTTGTCTGTGGCAACGGAAACCACAGACTGCTGTTCCTTGGAGAAATGCCATGTGGACAAACATGTTGGCCAGTACAGTAATCATCTCTTTCTCATGTGCTTTGGAGAGATCTTATATTAGTGAATGTACAAGGTGGGAGCTCATTTCTTATGCCCCTTTCCTAATCTCTTACCCCTGTGCAGCACAGGAAGGGACTCAGTCACTGATTTCGCTCCTTACAGAAAGACAATACCTTGACACTCACTTAAATGACATATTGCCATGGAGTCTGACATAAAGTGGCGAGATTTTAAGCCCATCAGTGCAGTCACAAAATATAGACACTTTGCAATAAATTCAAAATGAAAATAATTTCAAAACCATGAACTACTTCAAATTTGTATCATGCACATATAGCCTTTTGAATGAGACAGGAAACTGGAAGAATTAGTTATTGAATACCTGCAGAATGCTGCTTGATATCTTTTGCCTTCTGCAAAACAGGGATTCAAGTCTAAACCTTCCCCTTCACTTGCCTGATTTTCACTTTTTGCTACATATACTTAATTGCTCTCCTGAACAGGGTCCTCCTTGCCCACATTTTAGATTCAGGATGTTTGTTCACAGGTGGCTCTGTGAAATCCAAAGGGAATGTATTCATCCTTTAGATTGCATATTAATATAACCTTAGCAGATAGACATACACAAGGAGGGTTCTGGGGCAAACTGTGCTCTGCAATCATAACAGACCACACATAGGTAGAGGAACTGGAGAGAAAAGGAGGGAAAGGTTGCCCCCTAGAGCCTAAAGGAGTTGGACACAGCCAGAGGAGCAGGACAGAACACTACATCCAGTTCTTGCACAGTCTGTTCTATAGCAAAATATCACAAAAAGTTTAACAACTGAGAACGTTAATTAGGAAAACAATGTAGTTTGGAGAGAATAGCAAAAGACTGAGTGGGAGCTCCTGAGTTCTGTTTCATGTTTTGTCATTAAGTGTATGTCTACACAGCAGCCTTATTTTGAAATAAGCCATTCCGGAACAGCTGTTCCAAAATATGTAAATTCAAAACAACACTGCTACTCACAAAAATGCATTTGGAAATAGCACCTAGCTATTTCGAAATACAGTGTCTACACAAGTATCAGAAGGGTAGCCGTGTTAGTCTGGATCTGTAGCAGCAACGAAGGGTCCTGTGGCACCTTATAGACTAACAGAAAAGTTTAGAGCATGAGCTTTCGTGAGTTAACTCACTTCTTCAGATGCTGGTCCTGGAAATCTGCAAGGCCAGGTATAAATAGGCCAGAGCAAGGCTGGGGATAACGAGGTTAGCTCAGTCAGGCAGGCTGAGTTGTATTGTCATCAGTTGATCTGGAGGTGTGAACTCCAAGAGAGGGGAAGCTGCTTTTGTATTTAGCCAGCCGTTCACAGTCTTTGTTTAATCCTGAGCTGAGGGTATTGAATTTGCAGATGAATTGTAGCTCAGCAATTTCTCTTTGGAGTCTGCAAGTACATATTATGGCTTATTTCAAAATAGGCTCTATTCTCTGTGGCTGTGGCCACTCTAGCCCCTTCTTTCGGAGTGGCCATGGTAATGAGGCACTTCAGGAGACGCTAATGAGGCGCTGCTATGAATAGGCAGTGCCTCATGAGCATAATGGCGGCTGTGCGCCCTTCGAAAGCACTGCTTTCAAAACACACGATGCTTGTATAGCTGGGAGACCTTTTGAAATGACCCCCTGATTCCAAAAGCCCCTGCTTCCCATTTAGGTATTTTGAAATAGGCACTATTCCTCGTAGAATGAGCTTTGCCTATTCCAAAATAAGCCAACTGCTATTTGAAATAATGTCCTTTATTTTAAAATAACTTGGCTGTGGACACCTTCCGTAACTTCTCTGTATTGGCTCAGTTTCCCCATCCAAACACTGGGAATAATATTTACTTTCCTTTACAGAAGTTTCTGTAAATGCGGGCTGACTGTGTGAGTGGAGAGTAAAAGACATGATTACATCATTTGTAAAGACCTAAGGTCTTGGACCAAAGATCTTGCATTTCTGCAAAGGATTATTATTTTACAACTGTCCTTTCTTCCAGTCATTTCTACCCAAGACCCAGGAAAAAAAGATCAATCTGCTGAATAGGCAGCATGGAGGAGGTGGCTCTTCATCAGCTTTCTCCATTTCTTCCTTCTTTGAAAATACTCACACACACACACACACACACACTTGCACACATTTTATTTTCCCTTCTGAAAGGGAGGACATCTCCATTGTGTTTGCTTTTGATCTTTGAACTCAGCACGAGCCTAACACTAAATAGTCTCAGGAAAGATGGAATGAATATGACAGCCTGATCACTTAAACATTTTGCAGATGTTCCTCTCCCTGGAATGTGCCAGGACAAACTGGATTCATATTTGTACTTCTGAAATCTGGACTTGGATCCAAATTTCAGAGCCCAGGTGCACCTCTAGCCTGAGTAGCAAGAAGCTTGGAACACTGATAAACTCTGTTTTGGAATTAAATATCTGAGCAGTACAGTTAAACCCTCATCAAATTAGGGATTGGAACCAAATTACAGTACCCTAAATCATCTCCATATCAAACAACAGCTGATAACTTCAGGTAATTGAACTTAAATCTACAGTACTACTTTAGTTTCGCAAACCAAAAAACAATAAAAAGTCTAACCAACCGTACACAAAAGAAACCTCAAGGTCAAGTATGTGGCACATTCTATTCACGTGTGCCAGACTCCAGAATTTGCCAGGAAATGCCCTACAACCAAGCATCAGTATCAGGAAACACAATGCATTCTTGTGATATTGGTTCACAACACAATGGCTTGTGTGACCGGAACACAGATGGATGGCTCTCTGAAGGTGAGAGGGCATTTCGAAGGCCTTGGAATCTAGTACAAATCTGAAAAAAATTAAAATGGGATTGAGAAAAACTGGTGAAAAGTGTCAGGAGCAAGCAGAGCTTGTGCGCATGTCACATAACTGAGCCCCTATTTCTACCTCAAGAAGGTTGGTGATCAGCAGCTTCATTTGCAGAGTGGGGATGTTTAGATAGATGGGTACCTCTGTGCTTTCCGGAGCTGATCCTGGCAGGCCATGTCTTGGAGACCTCACGCTGGCTGCTCAGTGATGCTAATAACTGTTCTGAGAATTTAGCACTTGCTAAGTGGTGCACTAGTTTAACTGAGCTGACCTTTCTCCATGCTGTCCTTGTAGTAATAGCTGCTTTAGTCCCAAGTGAACACTGTTTTGATCATTATAATCTTTAGCTCAGTGGACAGTTGTCTAAGAGCAGAAAATAATCATTTAAATTGGCAGCGGGGCCCAGGATTTGAATAACAAAAGATGCTGCAGATCAAGGGTGAGGCGCATTAGCACATCTGTGTATATTAGGAATCAGGGCAGAAGTAGCAACGGGGGTTGTGCAGACAAATGAGGCACAATTGTAAAAGTATCAGTGTGGAAGAGGGGCACTGGGCTCAGGAGAGGAAAAGCACAGAACAGGGCTAGAAAGGACTTCAGTGTACTGCAAAGATTGATGGGGGCATGAGATGTGACTGGAATAGCAAGAGGTGCTACGAGGCAGATTGAACGTGCACAAACAGGACTGTGTGGGAAGAGATGAGTAAAATCTCAGATGGATGGAGTTTTGCAGGGCAGGACTGACTCACCTTTGAGGGGCAAAGGTGGCAAAACACTCATGCAGAAATCTATCTGATTGGGACCACTCTAATGAGCACCACATTTAGCTCAAATTTAGATCCAGATTGCAAGTATTCCACAGGTCAGGGCAGTTTGGAACAAAGATTTTCATTCAGCTCAGTGTAAAGTTAGGGGCCATTAGCAAAATTCAGCCCTGCCAAAATGGGGGAAGGTTTGAGACTTGAATCAAGAGGTTTTCCTTGGGGTTCACCGACAATGCTCTCTTACTATGTCAGCACAGGTATCTCTACATCCCCTTTTCTTGTTCCGTCTAGTTGTCACTTTTCTGAATAATTTCACAGTTCTGGGAAGCTATGTTCTGTGAAGAGCTGTGTACATTTAAAGTGTTATAGAAATGAGGTATAACAACAATATAACTTAGTACTCATGTATTCACAGGCAGAAATGGTCATATTCCTTCCTTCCTTCTTCCTAGTTATTCCTATGCCAACATTCCTTCCCAGTTCTTCCAGTGTGCTGCTGTCATTTTGTATGGATGTCATCTCACAGTGCAGCATATAGGCAAAATACTATTTCATGGTCACCCTTTCCTATTTGCTCAACTCAGTCATAGTGTTTTTCTTTCTTCTCAGCTCAGCCAGCTTTCTCTTCCCTCTTAGAGCATTTCTAAGTCATTGGCATTTAATGAAGGCATTGTTTGGTAAACTATATTTCTGTGTAAGGCGACCACATCTCCCTGTCCCAAATAGCGGGGAGGAGTGGCTCCTCCTGGCTGCACCAAGCTCTGGGAAAGCAGTGGCCGCAGGCACTCCCAGCCCAGAGTCCTAGGGAAGTTGCAGCTGGGGGTGCTCCCAGCCTGGAGCCCCGGGAAAGTGGCAGCTGTGGGTGCTCCCCACCCGGGGCTCCAGGGAAGCAGTGGCCGCGGGTGCTCCCGCCCATACCCCCAAGGCCCTGAGGGCCTAAATATGGGACAATTCATCCCTTCGAAAAAATAAGTAGGGACGCGTCCCAAATATGGGACCATCCAGCCCAATATGGGACGGATGGTCACCCTATTTCTGTGTCTCCTTATGTCAAGACTTACATGTCGTTTTATTCCATGTTCTCTCTTGTGTAGTTTCAACATACCTGTTACATTACTGTCTCCCTGCCATTGCTGTGTTTTGGCTGATTATGACTAGCTTACTCTGTAAGAATGTGCTGTGTTAAACTCCCATGGGATCTTTGTGTCTGTAGCTTAAGGTAATGGAAAGGTGCCCCCAGCATGTCAGGGTGCTGAAACCAGCCAACACAGTCTCACAAGGGGGCAATGCTGATCTTGGAAATAATGTAGTTGGAGTACTCAGAGTTTACTATGTGGAGCCTACGCTGACTGGGTGCCATCTGAGCCTATGCCACACCTTAAAGCAGATATCTTCAGATGGAGCCTCTTCAAAAACTGGCAGTGCAAACAGACTGCCTTTTTCCAGGGTAGCTCCAATATATAGTTTTTTTTTTTTTTTTAAGAAGGCATATGGCATTTTTACATCCTATTTGTGCTTCTTCTCATTACTTGGCCTTGTTAGTTAATTGACCAATTATCTCAAAAATCAGTGGCATGGCTTTTGAAGGATTATGCACTGTTAGAAGTAACCTACAATGTACAAACAGATAACTTGGACACATACGCTCTCTGAGGCCACATCTACACTCACCGGGAATGTTGAGAGCTGCTATGCAATTTTTAGGACGCCAATTGCATACCTAAAAATCGGTTTGGCAGCCATCGACATTGGTCCCTCTCCTCGTTGCAGAATGTCAACGGGAGCATTCCTCTCGTCAGCATTCCTTAATCCTTGTGGCTTGGAAGGAGTTAAGGGGTCGACATTGACCCCAGAATGCACAAAAAGGCACCCCAGAAGATCGAACCTAAGCGTTTGAACTTCCCTGGTGAGGGTAGAAGTCGCCTCAATTCTTATCTTTGCCATGGGTTTGTAGGTAAATGATATTGATCTCCACCCAGAATATACAGGAGATTACAGGAGAGCAGCTCTGACTCATTGAATCTCTTGGGCAGGCCTGCCAATGGAGAGAGGAGGGGAGGGATTTAAGGGGGGCTGGAAGGGAAGGGGGCAGTTGCCCCTGGCTGAGCATTTCAAAAGCGCTCAGAGCTCCAGCCACCGCCACAGTACCAGTACCAGTGGTTGGAGCTCCGGGCTCCTTTGAAATGCCACAGAGAGCTATGCTGCCACTCCACACGTGGTTGAGGGGGCTCCAGGCTGACTGCTCTGAGCCCCACCTCTTCCGCAGGCAGGGAGCTAGGCCCCCCTCCCACCTTATCCCTGGGCCCGTGGTGGTTGTCAGTGTTGAGGCTCTTGGTCATGGGAATATTTCCATTGAGTACAACCTAAAGCAGGGGAATCAAACTCTATCAGAAGATGGCTACATTAAACTAAAACTTGTCTTAGGAGCTCTTGTTTGATTTTATTAGTTCCCTTTGGGCAGCAATTGAAATTGAAATTGATCAGTCCAAGTCTAGATTTTCTGCCATCTTCTTCCAATTAAAATTTTATTCAAAGCAAGATGGACTTCTTGACAGTAATGTAACTTATTTTAACAATTATCTTTGGCATTCACACTGTCTGGTCTGGAATAACTTTGGACTATATTTTCCCATCACATTTTCTCCTACTTAAAGGAGATCTGCAGGCAACACAGACATACTACAGCTCCTAGTTACTTGCTTTGGGGTATGGCTGAGGAAAAGAGATATTCATTGGTATTCCCCTACATTAAAATCTGCTTTCAGTCTGTTTTAATTTATGCTTGGAACCTCTGCACACATCCCTTCTGATTCATAAACAAGGTTCAGAAAAATACAATATTTGATTCAAATTTCAAGATTCCGCTCCTAACCTTACAATAAAGCACTGTCCTACTGTCCTGGTTCACAAGACATCCCAGCTGACAACATTGCTGATGCAGCAATTTGGAACATCACTTTACAATGCTGACTTTTTAAAATCAGGGCCCATCCATGACATTTGTGGTACTTTTTACTTTGCCTCTTTGATAATGACATTGCTGTCCATGGTTTCCCTGATCTCATTTGCCAATCTTATTCTCCTGATTTTATTTGCTCGTCCATGCCCCCTTTTTTGTGTTCTTTACAGAATGTCCTTTCACTCTTTCGGAAGGTTAAACAGCTTTGTTCTAGTCTGGAACATTTTATCACAGATTGTTTCTTCTCCTCAAGATACTTTCTGTTTACAGTTTATCTGCAAATTTGCCCTGAGGAATCCGGAGCCCTGTACTGGAACGATTAATGAAATTTGTGGTTGAGTCTTTTTTTCCAGGGGCCAGGTCTCAGAAACATGTTTCCTGGTATGCTATATTCAGCTGCTGCAACAAGGTCAGTGATTTTTTTTTTTTAATAAACAGAAGTTGTATATGCAGTACTGTGGGATTTTGCTATTACTTCAGTTCCTCTAGGGCTTCTGAGAAGGAGATATATTCTATTTGAGGTAGGGAGTTCAGAAAGACTTATTGTATTTTATAGCTTTCTTCCCTGTCTTGTTTGAGCCCTTGCATAAGCACCTTCAGGACTAAAACCTGAGAATGCAGTGGTTCCAGGCAACTCGATGCTTTACTGTTACCGCTATATGCTCCAGCTGATTTTCTGGTGGGTGACCCTCTGAAGCTACACACTGCAGGAAGTACCTGATTTGGAAAGTGCTCCTCTAACCCTCTGACTGGCCCATGCCACTATATGAACCCATTAGCAAACACAAGAGCTATCTGAGAAATGATGCAGGCTGTCCGCTTGCTTCTGTTTCAGATGCTGCCTTATTGTGAACCTTAGACCATGATTTGTCCCTGACTCTGATCCTTGCATGCTGCTTGCAGCCTCATGACTGATTGTGACTTCCTGATAGCCTCCTGATTCGTCTTGGCCTCTGATAACAGCATTCATCTTATGACCACAACTGGGCAGTTGACAAGTATATACTTGCTGCGCATGGCCCAGTTTCCTCTGACCACCTCTGAGCTCTCCCACACTCAATCCAACTTTATTCTCAGAGGATGAAAATGGCAGGTCACCCATCAACCTGAGATTCCCCCATGGGTCTGGGGCCTGGCAAGAACACCACACCTGCCTTCAGGCAGTGAATCTTGAACTACAGACCCAAGATGCACACTTTGCCTGTGTAACACACACTCTGCATAAGCCATTGACCCAGGCAACACAGCTTGCTGCTGAAGAGCAAGCCCTGAACGCTAGCATGCTCACAGGGTGAGGCAGCCACACGACACGCCTGAGCAGACCACCCATTCCCTGAACCTGCACCAGTGATGCGGTGGTTGAATGATTTGATAGGGACCACCAGAAATTTTGCATATTCCTGAACTATCATCGCCACCCGTACCTGTGGACTGAGAAGATGAAGGTCCCAGAAAGCACACCTGAGAATATGCCTCCCTTGCCCATCTCCCAGACCTAATGAGAGAGTTACCCAACAAATCTGGGCCAGCACCATTCTGATGGAAAACCAGAAGGTGAGGTGTGATATAACTCCCTATGGGACTAGAACTTGACATGAAGGAGGTTCTTGGATGCTAATCCTCTAACATTGCTACAGGGGTTTCTGATTAGGGTTTTGTGGGGGAACTTTTGGAAGTTTGACATTTTAGGAAGCACCACCCAGTGGGGTGTGAATGGCAGTCCTCTGATCGGTCCATGCCAGTACATAAGCCAGGAAGCCATCACGGGGAGCTATCTGAGCAATGATGCAGAACGGCTGCTTGCTTCTATTCCAGACCATTCACATAAACCTTAGGCTCCATCTCTTGACTCTGGCTCATCCCCTGCTCCACTACTTGCCTCTTCTCTGTAACTGGTGTTTGATCCTGACTTCCAGGTATCCTGACCTGATTCAGCCAGCTCTGCTACTCATATCTTGAATGCACCGTAGTAACTGACCAACGCACACTGGCTGCTCATGGGCCAGACCTGACACATTGTTACAGCTTCACCCTCCTTGTAGATTTGTCAGTGTAGGAACATCTTTGTTTCCATAGGAGCATTAAACTCACACAGATTTAGAAAAGAAATATAGTTCACCCTGCCTGAACCGAAATAACTGATGTCCTCTTCAACTGCACACTCTTCTCTTTTTTCTTAAAAGTAAGTGGATAGTGCTGCCAATGTAGAATATAAGGAGTCACCATAAAACTAGCTGTTTAATTACTAGTTTCGTACTAGTAATAAAATCAAAATCCAAACCTGTGCATCTTCAAATGTGTACCTCCCCGGGTCTTTGACGTTTTGACTTGTTCTCTCATAGCTGTGAGAGTCCAGGTTGATAGCGCTTTGTGCCCCTGGAGCTAGAAACTCTTGCCAGATTTCCTCCACTCTGGTGGCTACATCCTGCAAAGGTTGTTTTTTGAGATCTTGGACAGCCAACCAAAACCTTTCATGGGAAGTAACAAAACAGAGAAGAAAGAGAAAAGAGAAAGACTCAGAAATAACCTTGTGGATAAGCCTTAGCAAAATCCTGATGCACTGTGGCCTGGTCCCACAACCTCTGGAGTCAATGGCAGTCTCTCTAGGTATTTGGCTTGCAGAGGTTCCAATGTGCTGTACACTAATCCACTTAAACATCATGAGGGGCAGAAAAGCAACTCTAGATGTGTTATTCTTATTCAAAATATTCCACTTGCCTGCATGTGTGGCCGTAAGCACACAAACAGGCTGTTACTTCGCTAAGCCCTGCAGGGTCCATACTGCTACAGGAAAACGAATAGCCAATATCCAGAGTTTCAGAGGAAGCCAAAGAATAAATGTTGATGGATCTGGACCATTCCATGATGTGGTAAAGGAATAAAATATTCCTCGCCCAACTCCCCAGCCAGTAGCACACGTTTCCTACACTCCTGAACTTCTAACATGAGTGAGCTGAGTTGGCATCTTCTCTCTTGCTATGATCAGTGTCCTGATAAACAGATTCGTCTCCTTTTCCTCCTTGTTGTTACAAACTCTTTCACAAGACTAAAGTATGTAATCCCTCATGAAATCTGGGAGAGGCAGCAGTGGGCTGCATTAGTTTGACCTTTTGAAGCCTCCTGCAGCTTGATTGACTGGCCACTCATATTCTCCTCCTCTACAGCCCTAGCAACCAGCAAGCAAGAGTAGAAGTAACCAGCCAATTGAAATGAAGAATGCTGCAAAGATCAACAATTGTCTGAGACCACAATCAGTATCAACAGTTTATATGAATCATTACACTGAATATTTTTCATTCTCAAGGCAAATGGTACCAGCTCATCACTTAACCCATCTTAATTACAGCCCTAATATTACAATGTGGTGTGGTCTTCTTTGCCATTATAATGCAGGAGAGATATTGCAAAACATGCAGTTTCAAACAGTACTTATAAAGCAGGTCCACAAAAGGCCTCAATCTTAGCAAAACCTTTTTTCTCGGGGGTTCTGAATGCACGAGGGCAGGGAATGAGGGCAAGTGTGTCAGTTCATGGCCAAGATGTGAAGTAGATGAGAAGTCCTCAGCAAACGGGGCACAGAGCTGAGCCACATGGTAACTGTATTCAGTGGTTGCATAACACTAAAGGGACCATTCCCTAAACAGTCTCTCCAATCAGCACACACTGGTCACAGGTGTAAGTATGTGTATACAGGGCCAGAGTTCCAACTAGGCACACTAGGCACGTGCTAGGAGCACCGCCATTCTAGGGGCACCTAAACCTGTGTGCAACAGGAAGGTCAGCTGTAGGCAGGGGAGATGCTGAAGATGCGGTACCTAGATGCATGTAAGGTGTAAATTTAGCCCTCAGTGCATAACGTAAACCTACGCAGGAAGTAGCACCCACACCAAGACAGAGGGGAGCGTAGCAATACAAAACAGCCAGGCTGGAATAAATAAAAGGTCTGGTAGGTAATATTCAGCAGACACTGAATGGGAAGTTACAGGTTTCCATGGATGAAGAAAGGGCAGGGACAAGTCAACAACAGCACCTGCTTTCTCCTTCTGTCCTTGTCCTGCCTGGCTGTCATTGGGTGATGCTGCTGAGAAAAGCCAGTCTGGGCATGGCTTATTATCCTGAACTCATTCACATGAAGTGATTAGCTGCCTGGGTGACTATTTGCTGGGACTTCTGCAGAACTTTGGTACACATGGGGCCTAATCTTATAACCCTGACTTACAACGAGCAACCGTTATACAGATCCTTTTATAGATAATTGCTACTCTCGCTCTCTCTGCAGTGTGCTGTCAGTAAAATGCGCTGGGACTGCACCGAGGCCACTTGGTCTGAATTCAGCAGTCACTTTATAACCTAGGGAGATATTTTGATTTTGGGTTGGCTGTGGTGTCCTGTGTATCCTTATTCCCACTTGCATCTTTTAAGATTCCCGCTGAGTTTGTTTGTCTTTAGGATATCTTTTTTTCTATAGCGTTAAATGAGACTGCAGAAAGCTGCCCTAAAAGGAGCATAGGCAGGTATGAAGTTGCAGGACTGTATGGTGCTAAAGGCAGGATTCAGCACTGACACTGAAGCAGCATTTCCTGAGAGAGAGACTAAAGCAGCTGGTGTAATTTAAAGCAACCTTTCAATTGCTGAACTGACTTCTGGCTGAAGAAGCCACCTTCTTACTCCCAAGTCTCTTCAGCTGAGGGTCTGGCCCTATATTTATGAACTCTATGCTTCCTTCCCTAACCTCTCTCTCCCTACCCAGCACTTGGAAGCTGCTCTCATTTCTACATTTTAGCTCTGTGGGAAGGAAATGTGCTTTTTTCTACTTGTTTGCGAGGCACCTAGCATACTCGGGAGCACTTACAAATAAATAAGTAAACTGATACTCCTATGTACAGCCTGGGTATATTCTAGGCTGAGAGTACAGAAAGGGGTGGGATTCTGATCCCAGTCTCCTGTGTGGTTCCGTACAATTTGCTACTAACCCAGGCAAATGTGACACAAATTACTTCCACTATTAGAGTGCACAGAAGTTTTCTCTGTGCCTACAGTAAGTGCAGAAATAGAGTTTCTGTGCCCCCTGGTGGCCAAGGGAAGATTAGAGAAAGGAATGTTGAATGTGAAGGCATTTCGGCTTCAGTGAAGTCTCCGATTTTCATTGCATCATTTGCAGTAAAGCGTGCAATCATCCCAGGACAACTCTAACTGAAAATCGTCATACAGTTCAGACACCAGTATTGTCTTCTGTTCAGCTCTCTTGCAAAGTCACCATAATGTGATTCTACTTTGGAGCAAACGTGAGGGCCAGTCAAACATTTCCCACCTAAACTCTTCATTCAATAGAAAACTGAATTTTCAATTAACACTACCCTCCTTCAATTTTTGATGTTTCATTGGGTGGCTCAAAATATTTTCAGGTTTTGGTTAAAATGTGGGTTTTCTAAAAGTAGTCAACACCTTCCATGGAAAAAAAGCATTTTCCAACTAGCTCTATCTCCAGTGAACTCACCCTATCAACACACAAACTTCCGCTGTAGTGTGCTGCAGGCTTCTCATTTCTATTCTATTCAGATTTTTATAACACACTCATCACTATAGTATCTACGTGCTCCTTCACATTGCATACAAAGGATGGATGTGCTGTCTACTTAGGTCTGCGGTGAGGTATACAATCTGCCTTTCCCCCCGGTGGTGTCTCCCATGATCCCTTTTATCTCTCCTCCCAACTGATCCTATGTGATGCTGGGCAAAAAATCTTCTGACTGGAGGAGGTAGCATCTCAGCTATAGTTCAGTAAACTCCTTTTCCCCCCCCACCAAAAAAAAAAAAGAAGCAAATCAAATTGCAGATCAAAGATGGACGGTGACAGAAAGATGAAAGAGAAGTGTGAGAGAAAGAAGTGTAAAATCAGAAGTGAGAGAAAGGGTGGACTTTCCTTCTCTAACGTAAACACCAGTCAGTAAAAATAAGTAAAAGAGTTGCACCAAACCCAGAACGGTAATGGGTCCAATCAGGTAGTTCTACATGGACAGAGTTTCCCTGAAGTCCTACTCAAAGAACCAATTTTGTAAGTCAGTGTAGTGAGTCTGGATTGATGTCAGTTTAGTTAAGAGCAGACTTAGATCCAGTCTGCTCCTTTACTAACCATTGACACAGCTAAAAAGCTCATCCAGGTTCTCATCGTCCTGTCCCTCGATTACTGCAACATCCTTTTTAGTGGCCTTGACAAATGTGTTGTCGTCCCTGCTTGCACCCATTTGGAATGTTGCGGCAAAGACAATTTTCTTAGCCTGCTGCTTTAGCCATGTGACCCATCTATTTGCATCCCTCCACTGGCTCCCTGTTGTCTATCACTCCAAATATAAGCTCATTGTCTTCGCTGTCACAGAACTTCACACACTAGTCCCACCCTACATGTAATTTCTTATTCAGGATTAAATAGTTGTCCCCCACTTCCAGTTTGCCTGTGATACCTGCCTCCATTGCCCACTTGCTACATTTTCAAATATCTCGTTCTTTTTCCTAAATGCCCTTTCGCACATGCGTGAATCTCTCTAAAAACATACAGAAAACTAACTCAGTATCCTCTTTCATTTCTTCCATTAACTTTGCTGTGTGCAGGCCCACCGACGGGTAGTGGTGGGGAAAACAGACAGTTGTCTCCAGGCCCGGCCGTTCAAAGGGGACCGGTGCTCCAGCAGTTGCTGCTGCCTAAGTAGCAGGCCCACTTCCAGGGTGCAGAGCTGGGCTTCCCCCGCACCCTGTCCCACAGTGGCTCTTGGCAGTGCTGGCTGTGTAGCTTACAAATAACAGGACAATGGTTAGACTGCTTGTATACCGAGAACACTGCCAATCAGGCTTGACCAGCATGGTCATCGTTTGCGGTACTCCCTATTCATTTTTCTGCATCTATCTGTTGTTTTATACTTAGACTGTGAGCTGTTTGGGGGCAGGGATCGTCCTTTTTTCCAGGTGTACAACATCTAGCAGAATGAAATCCCGGTGCATGACTAGGGCTTCTTGACAATTACTTCTTTGATTGCACTGCTAGTAACTTGAATTTTCCAATAGTCACCAATTTGTAGCTGTCTTGCTGGCCTCTCAGTTACATATGGTTATGTTCTCTCCAAGATGCGCAAGTAACTCCTGTCACCACTAATGAGAGCTGCATTCATGTCCCAAAGGAAGAATATGGCTCTGTTGTGTTTACTGCACATATCTATTGATATCTATTGGTTGGAAGGTCTTTAAAGAATGGTTGCAGATGGGAATTTTCCATCAAATGTGCAGTATTAAATAATTGTTCATCCTTGAAAATTACCAGCAATTTCACTGACATTCATTAATAAGTACAACTATAAATTTTGTTTGATCATTTTGTTGGATCAATCTGTCTAGCAATGGCCTTCCCTCTGCTCCTCCACAAAGTGCCACACCACTGGTGATGCAGTCCACCACATTTCTCTTTCCCTTGTGAATATGTCTTTATTTTTCTCTCCTTCGGTTTAGTTATCTAAGGCCAGCCGGTATGAGGATCTGCTAATATGGACCTTTGTGTTTGTGTGGTGCCCCACTGGAGTCAAGGGTCTGTGTTAGTGGATCCCTATGTTCCGGCCAAGCCTATAAGTTTATCTCTGTTGGGCTATAGGACAATTTGTGTGGAGGCTGCTGTCCAAAAGTAAGTAGATTTATATTTTTATTATGCATCCAAATAATTGTTCATTGAATTCTAAACTGAGTTCTTAGCGGAGCCCTCACATTGTGCTCCAAATATCAAAAGAGCTTAGAGAATGAAAACACACTATTATAAAGAAAGCAGAAAGAAGGTAGAAGAGAAAAACTGTGCTACATTCCTTACAACAAAGAAACTGAAAAGGCAAGCAGTCTGGGGGTGTTTTAGATAGCCAGTTGCGCAGAATGCTTTGTTCGTGGAATCCCTGGCTTGAGAGAACTTTAACACAAGTCAACCCATGGAAATTCCCTTCTCTTCCTCCACTCTTTTCGCCCTCACTAATCAATAAAGTCCCCTGCCACAGCTCACAGGACTTCCTCCCTTTTGCACATGCATAGGCTCTATCTCAAGGTTAAAGAGAATACTTATCAGCATGGAGAGTGGCTAGTGGTGATTTCTAATTATGACACCCTCCGGATTCATGAGAGGAGAGTGAGTTTATGTACACTTGCCAGAGGCAAACCTTCTGCCCTTCGTTAGTCCAAGCATGACTGTATTTCACAGAAGGAATGTGAGTAATGCACCTTACTTAAATGGCAAAGATCTAACTTGTGCTTTATAACAGCAGAGGAATTGCCAGAAGAACACAAAAGTGCAATGAAAATGTAAAAGTTCACAGCCACTTAAAGAGGCTTTATAAGGTTAAAGAGCATTTTAAAATATTGCTTTGTTTGTATTATAAATAACTTCTTAGAGTACTAAAAGTGAAAAAAATTGAAAATTGTATATTTTACTGTTTATGCTGTTCATTTACTCTTTAAATTTCTGATTTGATTCAGTTTCATTATAGTTTAAAACTATTTTGCAGTGAATTTCACCTTTATACACTAACTCAGAGATATGTCTGGACTGTCCACCTATTTTATTCATATTTCTTCCAGTTTAAAAAAAATACAAATTTAGAGCCACTGAAAGGCACTGGGTCAGATTCTTTGCTGGTGTAAAAGTGGAATTCATTGATTCAAGAGCTACATTAATTTACCCCAGCTGAGAATTGGGCCCTACTTAATTTTCTTTTGTATCCCCAGAACAGCATTGTGTGGGCAGCAGAAATTCAAGCTGACCAATATTGCCCTGCCAATGTGTTAACTCTGTTCTAGAGGGACTGCATCTTAGAGAGGAATGATGATTAAGCCGCTGGGTCCACTCAGCTCTTGGCCACTGTAGTGAAATTACTAACGCTTAATAGCCACTGTGATGATGTAATCTGGAATGCGCACATCCGTCTATTTTCACTGGACTCCATAGATGCTGCAGCATTCAACAGTCATTTGCATATTCCCAAGGTTTTATAAACATAAAATTAAACCATAGAAACATACAGGAACGTTCAGCCACCTTCAATCTTCAATTAAAGCTATAGCCTCATGTCAACTCTTACCCTTACCCTCCTGTGCTATGGTATTGCACATCAGCTAGCAAATGAGATCACCACCCATATTTTGCAGCCTCCAAACATGGAATTTCAGCTTTAATTTTCTGAATTTTAGACTGTAAATCCCATACCTTATTTTTGTCTTACATTTCCCATTATGCAGTGGTGCTACCTATAAAAAAAACTGTAGGGAAAGCTCTGTGGATTTTGCATATTCAAGGACTGCACAGCTTTGCTCTGTTTTAGAAATATCACACAAGTGCCCAGAAAACAAAACAATTCTCTGAACTTGCTTTTGGGCTACATTCATTCTCTCGGCTGTGTTTCCTTTATGCATACCCATAGGGAACTCTTGAATGAGATTACAAGTTGCTGTTGATTGTATAGTTTTACAATTGTTAAAAAATAGGATTTTTTTCTGTTATTCCTTACAAAAATTATGGGTTAACAGTGTATTGTGGTGAGTTTGCCACATCACATTTCATATTCTATGAATTATTTAACCTATCTAAAATAAGGAAAATTTAAGAATATGTTTTTATTAAAGTCTCAATAAATTATGATGCCCCTTTTCAGGCTATCCATTCCTCTGATTGCAGATATGTGCAAGTTAGTGTAAAAATGAGCTCGCTTCTTTTTACCATCCCTAGTTTTTAATATATTCCCTGATGGATTCATTTGGTGATGCCATGATTCCAGATGTGGCAACCCAAACTGTTTAACTCCAGGTGCTAGCTGTAGACAAACAGCATTGCGAATCTGATCCTGAATTTCACCAAAACTGACAATGGATCAGGCCACAATATCACTGCCTCACGCCATTATGTCACCTTAACTTGACTCCTTTTTCTGGAAGCATCACATACTACTTCTTCCCTAGAAACCCTGCACTATGTGAACCCATCTAAATGCCATGTTTCATCACAATGTTCAACCTTTGCAAGCTGCATGTTTATTACAGACACACAGATGCTTACTCAGACTTTACTCCATGTAGACTTCAGTGAGCTATTTTGCCTGAGCAAAGACTACGGAATTTGGCTGTGGGTATGAGTGCAGACTCATACATACAGCTTAATTGGAGGGGTTTTACCTGAGGTTTTCTGAACTGAATTCTGACTCCAGAAAACGAAGGAATAGGTCTCTCCCTATGGGATCCTTCAACACCTCATCGATAGAGAAGCCCCATCTTTTCACACGCTGTTGGCTGGGCTCTTTACTGTTAAAGTGAGAGAGAGGAAAGGTCAGATTAAATGCATGCCCACTTGTCATCTCAAAAGGCTGAATATCAAATGACTCTGCTCAACATCCAAGGGAAAAAAGGATGACAAACCAGCTGAGAGTGAGGCTTCCTTAGTAACTCACATGGAAGCGATCATACACCATTTGAAAAGAATTGGGGACTAGGGTCCTTGCTATGCCAAGCTTATTAACCTGGGTAGTGCTTCTATACCAAAGAGATGTGAGTCAGTATGAAAACCTATGCCAGACAGGAGCAGGGTGACATGTCACTTTAAAAAAGAATGTGACAGGAGAAATGCAAGTTTAGGTGTTGCTGTGGGAGATACCTACATTTGAAAGACAGGACACTATGGCTACGTCTACACGTGAAGCCAACATCGAAATAGCTTATTTCGATGTAGCAACATCGAAATAGGCTATTTCGATGAATAATGTCTACCCATCCTCCAGGGCTGGCAACGTCGATGTTCAACTTCGACGTTGCGCGGCACCACATCGAAATAGGCGCTGCGAGGGTACGTCTACACGCCAAAGTAGCACACATCAAAATAAGGGTGCCAGGCACAGCTGCAGACAGGGTCACAGGGCAGACTCAACAGCAAGCCGCTCCCTTAAAGGGCCCCTCCCAGACACAGTTGCACTAAACAACACAAGATACACAGAGCCGACAACTGGTTGCAGACCCTGTGCATGCAGCATGGATCCCCAGCTGCCGCAGCAGCAGCCAGAAACCCTGGGCTAAGGGCTGCTGCCCACGGTGACCATAGAGCCCCGCAGGGGCTGGAGAGAGAGCATCTCTCAACCCCCCAGCTGATGGCCACCATGGAAGACCCGGCAATTTCGACGTTGAGGGACGCGGATCGTCTACACGGTCCCTAATTCGACGTTGAACGTTGAACGTCGAAGTCGCTAACCTCATGAAGGGATCGTCTACACGGTCCCTACTTCGACGTTGAACGTTGAACGTCGAAGTCGCTAACCTCATGAGGGGATCGGAATAGTGCCCTACTTCGACGTTCAACGTCGAAGTAGGGCACTATTCCGATCCCCTCATGAGGTTAGCGACTTCGATGTCTCACCGCCTAACGTCGAAGTTAACTTCGAAATAGCGCCCGACGCGTGTAGCCGTGATGGGCGCTATGTCGAAGTTAGTGCCGCTACTTCGAAGTAGCGTGCACGTGTAGACACAGCTTATGTGAAGAATACAGGACAATGCTGATTTTTGAAAGGTCAGCTTCCCATAAAGTGTTTTATTCATGCTACAATATGATAGGTGTCCATCACGCTGTCTGATCCTTGTATGACTGTTCGCCCTGCATTTTTTTCAAACATTCCTTAGAGACACAAGGCAGGTGAGGTAATATCTTTCATTAGATCAACTTCTGATGAGCTCCCATGCTCAAAAAGATTTTGTCTCTTTCATGAGCAGCATTGGGTCCAGTAAAAGATATTTCTCGCCCTTCCTGTTTCTCTAATATCCTGGGACCAGCATGGCTATAGTAACATTGTAAACAACACATGTTCCTTAGTACCTTCATGTTGTACAAGGCAAAGCTTTTCAAATCATGGTGCTCAAACCACTGCTGATACATAAACCACAGCTGGTCCACAAAGAGCTGGTGGGTCGAATGGTTCAGGAGTCTTTTCATCTGTAAAACTACATCACAAATTAGCTTAAAATACCGTTAGGCTAAGATTTTTAAAGGTGATTAAGATTTTTTTTTTAGTGCCCAACCAAATACACTTGAAAGGACACTCAACCATCTGAAAATCAGGCCTTTTTAAGGGGCCTTAGGATGGACACCCAAAAATAGAAGCACACAAAACCACTAGTCACCTTTGAAAATCCTCCCCTAAATCCTTCCTTTATTGTTAGAAATCCCTTACTGTTCCACAGCAGGGATTTCTAGAGTTGCATCAGGGATATCGCATATTTGCAAATGGGAAGAGGTGGTGTCTGCTACTGCAGATTAGAAGAGAGGTATCTGGGAGAATAGCAATATATTTAAATGTGGCCCACACTGTGAACCCATTTGAGAAGTATCTGATTAAGCATGACACGATGTTAAGTATCAAATATGATCACGTAGACTAGTAGCATTTAAACTAGTGTTTTTCAACCAGTATGCCCTGGGGAGGAGGACTAGATACTCAGAGCACCTCTGAATGCAGCCTCATGCAACTGCTAAACCTATGCTCAGACATGATGATTCTAGTTCAAGAGCTACTGTCATTGTGAGCTGAAGAAATAAAGACACTGGCTTAACTTTATTCAGCCGTGAATCTTGTGTAGTCATTAACACCAGTGCAAAGTGTTTATAACATAACCATTCTGGTTTAGCAAAACTGCACTGCACCCATTTTTCAAGGATATAAAGAACTACAAATGTGCACAGAGTGGGGAATCAAACTACACTCTGGGTGCATCTACACTAGCCGGCTACTTCGAAGTAGCTGGCGCAACATTGAAATACCACACGTCGCATCTACACGTGCCGTGTGCTATTTTGACGTTGAAATTGACGTTAGGTGGCTAGACATCGAAATCACTATTCCCATCCAAAGATGGGAATAGTGCTGTACTTTGACATTGAACGTCGAAGTAGGGCGTATGTAGATGATCCGCATCCCGCTACTTCGAAATAGCAGGGTCCTCCATGGCGGCCATCAGCTGAGGGGTTGAGAGACGCTCTATCCAGCCCCTTTGGGGCTCTATGGTCACTGCACGCAGCAGCCCTTATCCCAGGGCTTCTGGCGGCTGCTGTTGCAGCTGGGGGTCCATGCTACATTCACAGGGTCTGCAACCAGTTGTCAGCTCTGTGGATCTCATGTTGTGCAGGCCGAGTGTGTCTGGGAGGGGCCCTTTAAGGGAGTGGCTTGGGGCTTTGCTGGCCCCTTATTTTGACAGGGAGCACTTGTGTGTGTGTGGACGCTCCGCATTTCCTTCCAGGGTGGCTCCTTTCCATGTTCTCCATCGCTACTTCAATGTTGAACATTGACAGCACCAGCCCTGGAGGACGTGCAGACGATACGTGTCAAAGTAGCCTATTTCCATGTTCTTACATGGAAATAGGCTACTTTGACGTAGCGTGCTAGTGTAGACGTAGCCTCTTTCTTTTACTTTTTCACATATTTATTACATGCCATAGAATAGAAAAACAAACAAGAAAGGCCCAGCCCTCTCTGTGGACATCTAACGTAACTCAGGAAAAGAAAAAAGAGCATGAGTCCTTATTTCTTGCAAACTTGTGTGACCTATGCACTTACATGTGTACGCAACACTGTCCATCTGGGTCACAGAGAGAGCGCAGTGCATATAAAATGAAAGGAATGCTTCAATATTAGTCATAATTTCCATGGAATTTCCACTTCTTACCTCATTTCTATGTCCCATAAAGCAGTGTCATCGCTTATCCAGGGATTGGAAGGTTCAGCAGGAGTTATAAATGGATCATATTCAATGTACTGGTCTGAGTAAGTTATTAAACTAGGACAGGGGAAAGAAAGAAAAGAAAGTGGCCGAGATGCTTATGTGAACATTAACAAACTACAGTTCTTCAACAATTTTCTTTTTAGTTTTACATATTGGTCAAATTTTCCAACAAGCACTTGATGCTTTGTCCCATGTCATCTTTTACACATGGAAGTCACTCTCTAGAAAACTTCACAAAGCCACCACATTGTTCTCCTTAAAATTCACACCTGCTGTGGTTCACACCATGGGAAAACTCAGTAGTGGTTAGGCAGCGGGTGTGTGCAGCCAATGCTTTTCATGGTGATCACATGAATACCATATGCCCCCCCAGTCCATTGTACCCACTTCTTGTCTCATTTTGTTTCTAGGCCTCAATCCAGCACAATCTTCTGCACATACTAAACTTTATCCATGCTGAGTAGTTTTATTGATTTAAATGGAATTATACACCAGGCATAAAGTTAAGCATGAGTGCAGATGTATTCAGGGTCAGAGTTTTAGAGTGTAAACTCTTCGGGGCATAAGCCATCTTTCTTGCAGTATCTAGCACAAAGGAGCTGCAGATGCTACACTTTATTGCAATACAATAAATAGTATTTGTACCCTTTAACAATCTCAATTTTAAAAAATAAAAAATTGTGTACATGGTGGTACAGCTCCATAAATTAATATGCAAGAAGCTCAGCATCATGCTGTCCTCTTGAGCAGGGCAGTTTTTGAGCTGTGTTTCTATTAGATCTGAGTAAATCATTCATAATATGTTATTCAGCTAATTATGTTTCTTTTTCTTCTCATAGAATATTCACCAGCGGCTTGCAAATCCCTCAATTATTACCTGAAATGATGTGATTGATATTTTGTTGAAATATTTTGTTTATATTATAAATATTTTATATTATACACACAGACTTATGACGGGTTAGCTCTGAGGCGCATATCATACTTTTTATTGCTCTATATTTGGAAAAACATCTTGGGAATTCCCCTTGTGGGAACAGTTTGTGAGAAGAACTCAATCAATCAAATATCTGCAGGGGGGGAGGGGCAATTCACATTATGAAGATGAAAGCAGCTAATGGAAATTCATTTAATCCAAGCTGCTGAATAGTCATGGATGATTTTTTTATTTGTGTTATTTGTCCAGCTCTATTCAATCCAAGATAGATGTTAATTAAATAAGATAAACATGTTTTATTGCATCTTACTGCTACAGTCTAATTGTGCTTGTCCAGGTCTTTCCGCTCTGAAGAGGACAGACAGCAATGAGAAGAACCCTTTATTGATAGTGTCACTGAAACCAGAAAGTTGCTCGGACCTGTCCTACTCCCCACTCCTCTTTTTTGGACCTAGCTGTTGTCAGAAGGCATTAAAATCACACACTTTGTTACTGCAGCAGGTACCAATAGACCCTCAGGGCATCCAGTTCCATGCTGCCTTATCTCATTTCATTAATTACATTTCAGGACTGCTGAGGGTTAGGGGTTGGAGGACCAAGAGACATCCAGTTGACTGGTATCCACTTTCAGAAAGCAGCAATCCCAGAGATGGAAATTGGAGAGAAAGTCCAAAAAAATCAATCAGGTGCACTCTGCTGTGAAAGTTAAATGGCTCCTAATAAAATAATGAGAATGCATTGCAGGCGCCACAAATTGCAGCAAAAATTAAATTAAAATTAAATAGAACATGGGCTAAGTGCCCTTTGCTGATTCAGCTTATCAACAACAACTCGATCACTGCTCATCTAAATTAAGTTATAGGCACAGGCAATCCTAAGGAAAAGAAATGTAAACTAGGGCTTTTGGCCTTTCAAGTGATGTAATATAATTCTGGTACAGGTTGAACCCCTCTAATCCGACACTCTTGAATCCAGCAACATTTGTCGCCAGACATGATTTTAGTTAGCTAGATATCCACTTATGATGGTTGTGGCCAAGTTTCTCCCGATCCCATAAAGTTTGTTTACAGTCCTGGCTCTCAGTGTTCTGTGCTGTTATTTAGTTCTATTTTACCACTAAATGTCTCCTAAGAACCCAGTAAGCAGTGGAAGTGTTGGTAATGTGGATAGGCAATATTGAGCTCCCATGTTTTGGCAAATTCTCTCATTTGGCACCAGTCAGGTCCCAAAGGTGTCGGACTAGAAATGTTCAACCTGTAGAAGATGCAGTGGTTATACTTCACTGAGGTGTGCAACAATAGTGGTAGGCATTTCTTACACACACATTCACAAGGATACTACTAATGCAGGGGTTTTACAACACTCACGGCATAGGTGACAAAGATCTGGGAGGCTACAAGATACTCCCCCATGGTTCTGGTTCCCAGATCACAGGAAAGGAGCTTGCAGTTCATTTGAAGAGGCTCAGATTTACTTCACTTGTCATTACAATGGAGTGGCACTACAGGATGTTCTTGTACCAATACACATTCATGCAATATCAGAACGCAAACAAGAAAGTTCAAACACTGGAAAGGATTGGGTGGAATTTGTGAGCTGAACAGTAACTTCACTTAAGGCACCCAGATCCTAAAGCCAGCTGTCAGGGGTGGGTCAAGTGGAGAAAAAAATTGTGGAGGGAGGAAAGAGAACTCTTCACTGAGTATTTGTGGCATATATAGCAACAAAGCAATATTTTTGTTCCCTCAAGAATTGCTGCGCTGGACAGATCAGCAGAGAATCATGGAAACCTAGGGCCAAAAGGAACCTACATTTTGTCTTTTCTTCTGGACTCAGACAGGATCATCTATGTCTAGACCACCTTTGTCAGGTATTTGTCTAATGTATCCTTAAAAACCTCCAGTGATGGAGATACTATAGCCTTCTTCACTAACCTAGGCCAGTATTTAACTTCACAGTTAGAGAGTTTCTCCTTCACAGTTAGAGAGTTTCTCCTAACTTCTAACCTAAATTCCCCTGGCTGCAGACTAAGCCAATTACTTCCTGTCCTACCACAAGTGGACATGGTGAACAGCTGATCACTGTCTACTTTATAGGAGCCCTTAACATATTTGAAAACTTACCACTTTCCTCACTTCAGTTTTCTTTTCTCAAAACTAAACACCCAATTTCTTTAACCTTCTCTAAAAGATCAGGTTCTCTCTTCTCTGGAGTCTCTCCATTTTTCCAAAACCTTTCTTGAAGCGTGGCACACAAAACTGAATCCAGTACTACAGCTGAAACCTTGCACTGCCATGTAGACCAGAACAATATACCTCCTGTGTGTCTCATACAACAATCCTCTTAGTGCACCCCAGAATGATATTTCTGGAATGATGAACAACATAGGGCTGATCACTGGCCAGGAGCAAAAGTCAATTAAATCAGAAGCAAAAGTCAATTAAAGTCAGTGATTTGTACCATTATACAACTAGTATAAGGGAGACAGAATCAGGCTCCTCTTTAGAGACGTTCTGTTGAATACATCCAAACTTCATTCAACTGAAGAATGTATTGACACTCATCTTGTAGCCAAGTACCATAAAGTATTTAGAGAAGGAAACTATAGCTGCCATCTTGGGAATGGAGGGTTGTTCCAAAGAGACCATAAGTTCTAGCGTACAGTGCTCCATCTTGATCTGGGGGGCTTCTCAGCTCTTGCTGGACCCTGGATGGTGCTGAGTGGCCTTAATGCCCACTGGTTTCAATTAGAATTGAAGGTGTTCAACATCTTGCAGGAGTGCTCAACATCACGCAGGATTAAACTGCCCGTGATCAGCACATTTCATGATTTATTTGATTCCAGGTAGGTCTGCACTGCAATGAGACACCTGGGGTGGCCTGTGCCAGCTGCTCAGGCTAAGGGGATGATTGTTTGTGATCTAATAATTTGGGCTTGGGCTGGAGCCCAGGCTCCAGAACCCTTGGAGGAGAGTATTTCAGATATCAACACCCTGTGGGAGTTAGAGCACAAGGCCCATGAAGACTGAGTGGCTGGAGCATTCTGTGTCCCGCTAACAGTGCAACTTGTTTCCTTTATCCCCTCCCTCTACCCCAAAGTTCTCTCAGGGCTGTCCTGAAATCCCTTTATACTAAGCAGAAAACCTGCCAGTTGGTGTTGCGCAGGGTGCTGCTGTCAGTATTCAGCTGTCAAAGGAAATCACAGGAAAGAAATCTCCATTGTGCTGTAGCATGCTAAATTGCAGCACCATCAGCTGAATTAATCTCTCCACATGTGAATTTACTATGACAGTGGCTGTCATAATGGCAACTTCTTCCTCAACAGAACTGGTCCTTGTGTGTACATGCTGACTTGAGGAACAACATGGATTGATGGTCACATGAGCTCATTCCTTCTCAACTGTTCTCTCCTGCCCAGCTATGTAACTTGTCACTCTTTTCATTGTTTTCACCTGCTTTGGTCTTGCTGCTTCATTCAGTTTGGAATTCTCTTTCTGGCCCCATTCCCAATGCCTTAAATGCCAGAACAAATCTCAAAATTTGACTCTAAAAGACATATGTAACCAACTAAAGTAACCTCATAGGTAACTCTCATCTTTCTCCCTGACTTCCAGTGCCTGTTACAGTAGAACATCAGAGTTATGAACATGCTGATCAATCCACCACACACCTCATTTGGAAAAACATGATCAGGAAGAAGCAGGGAGATTTTTAAAAAGGCAAATACAATACAGTGTTGTGTTAAACAAACTACCAGAAAAGGGAAAGCTGCATTTTGCTTCTGCATAACAAAATTTCAAAGCTGTACTGCCAATGTTTGGTTGTGACTTCTGGAAGAACAACCATGATGTTTTGTTCAGAGTTACAAATAACCTCCAGCCTTGAGGTATTTGTAACTTGGAGGGTCTACTGTATCTAGTTTCCTTATGTCTTATAGTTATATCTGGTAAATAGTACAACACATGACGACTTCAGTGGGAGTAAGGTAGGCTTCAGATTGTATACATCAGGACAAGGACAATGATCTACAGAGGTCTTCTTTCTTGTGGTTTTCACACTGTGAGCTTTATTGATATGGAAAACTCTTGCTTGGCCTGACCAGATTGCATACACCAAATCAATAGCACAAGAACACTTTGAAAGAAAAGGCTGTTTCGTTTAAAACGTATTTTGAAATTTTAGTTAAAAATAGAAACAAAAGCCCTTTTGAATATTAATCTCTTGCTGAAATAAAACAAAGCATTTTGAAATTATTGAAACAAAATACTTCAGTTGGCCTGATCTGAATTTTTTCCCAGATTATCCATTTGTAAACAAGTTTGAGATTTTGACTTCTCCCAATTTGTGATTGGGAAAATGTCAATCTCTAAAATTCTCACTGGACAGGATATGATTTCCTGTCTATCTCCAATCAAAATCACTAGTCACATATTAAAAACTTGACAGTAACAAATACAGCTATTCTTAATGACCGTTCAGGTCTACCTGAGGAACATGTTTGTTCAATATTAATAAATTAATTATTTTTCACTAACTTTATCCTCCAGAAATAATATAATTATTGAAAAACTACAAAAACAAGCAAACCAACAAAAAAAACCTTGTTTGCCTACAAATTGCCTGTCTGTCTGGAGGTTGCAACTGCCTCATGACATCAACATCATTATGCATGAAATCTCTGCAAATTGACCTTTACTATAAAGCACAACATTCAGCTCCTAACGGCCAATGAGAAGAACAAATTTAAAAAGCCTAGAGCATAAATATGGATGTAATCATTTTCAATGCAGCAAAATATCAAAAAGGTCCTATGAAACATTTGAACATTTTCTTTGTAATTACTTTCCATTTAAATGGTTAGTTTTGATGACCCGACAGGGGACTTACTTTCAATTACGCCCTTTCCTAATTTGTCTAATTCACTATAAAAATGTTGAACCCAGGAGCTGTTCTGTTTTCAGGGTAAAGTCTTTTCAATTTGTTTTAAACACAGCAAATTCCCATTTCGCAATTATTTAATTCTTTTCCCATAAAAGACCAGCCTCTACTGGGTCCTGCATAAAATACAATGACCCTTGGTCCATTGCTTTAGATTACAGTACAGTTCCGCATTGCAAAACAACTCTACTGGCACTGTGGGGATCCCTATTGGGGTAAAAGATTCTATTGTAAATTTGCTCTGTTTACAAGTAACTAAGACGTTTCTAGCAGCCAGCTCTGCAGCCTCACACACTGGAATGTTAAATTCAAGCAGGTTCTTTCATGGCTCATGCTTCATCATTACCTTAGGCGACACACAGAGGTGCCCAGGGGGCCACACGCACTCCTTGTGTTACCCCTCCCACCCCCCTCCCCCAAAAAACCACCAAAACTCACTGTCAGTGCGGCCCCACTTACGGTGAGTGAAGGACTAGTCCTGTCCCTTTCCCAGCATGGCGTAGCTTAAGAGCAGCATGAGCTTCCTAGCTCATGTTGCTCTTGGCCCATACTGCTCCACAGAAGGAGGTGGGAGTGCTTCTGCAATCTCCAGAAGTGGTATGGCACTTCCAGTGGAAGAGGTGAGCATAGGCACAGCAGGGGAAGGGGTGGGAGAGTGTCGGGCATGGGTGAGGCACTGGCAGGGCGGTGGTGGAACACGTGTGGGGAAGGGAAGGCCATGGGCAGAGCAAGGGCACATGACCAGTGCCATCCCGACCTCCTCCCGGAATCCCTGCACTGGGCAACTCTGATCACCAGCAACAGATATTTCACTGGACAAATTTTGCCATCATCTGCATCTTTGTGACCCTAAAGACTTCACAGACTATCTGTCAACCTTCCTTGATTACTATAGATCCTTCAGGAGTTTGAGTAGTCTTGCCTACTCCCTCACTTAAACTGCTCGCTTACAAAATCAGACAAAAATGTGTCAGCATACTATTACTGAAAAACTAATTAGCCCCCCCCCTTTATCATATAGTTATAAAATAGATGGATTGGAATGTAAGTGTTTTACTCACATTCAGAGCATACATAGAGCAGTATAAAGGAGTCATTACAAGAAATTATAGTTTGGACTGGCTTTGCCAGTGCTTTTAACACAGGCTTTTGTAACACCAGGTAAATTTCGAGATGAGTTGATGTACCCCTTGGAAGACCTCTGCATATTCCCAGAGGTACAAATCTCTTTGTTTGATAACCATTGTCTTAAAATATTGGCCTGGTTTGCACACATGGAACCCAAGTGTCTTTGATGAGGCTGGAAAGCTGTAAATCAGGATAGAATCCGGCCCTGCAATTGAAATTGCATTGGAAATTTTATACATGTGTGACTCAGAAGAGAATCCAGCTTTTTCTCCCAGAGCTGTGCTGACTAACAGGAGTAAAGAGCAATTAAAAACCTAATTATATTTTGTATAAAATGAATTTGGGAAATTTAGTAAGGGAAGTGGAAGTGTTATCATCCTTTGTACATCACCTTGCACACAACCGTTATGGAAAAATGTCAGATTTGATCATCTGAGACAAAGAAACAGAAATACAAAGACTACAAGAGAGTACTATAATAATGCAAATCAAGATGTTTACCTTTCAGCTACTTTGGACATTTTTAAACAGTGTCTGTCTATCTGCACGTTCAGAAAGGTTATCTGGGGAAAGAGATGACAATTACAAGGGATTAACAACCCAGCAGATTTAGAGCCATGGGTGCTGGAAGCAAGGACCCTGGTGAGCAAGGGTCCCCACTTTCTAACGTGGGTGTAGGAGCCTCAAGCAGGTGCATAGAGGTGGTGGCAGGGACTGTGATCAGCTCCTCCCCTGCCATGAAGTACAGTCTCTTCCCAGTTGTGGGCTAAGGTGGGACTTGGCAAGGAGTGGGGAGGCTAAGGAGACCCGCCCCCTGTTCCCCACCCACCCCCAAAGCTGGACAATGGTAAGAGCCACTTAGGAAGCCTAGACTGCTGGAGGGAGCCCCAGACCTACCATCTGCCCTAGGTGGTGTGCCCCAGAAGGCTCTTCTCAGGCACTCTGACCAGACACAGGGCCTCAAGGGACAAGGGGGAATGGGAACCCAGGAGGAAAGGAGGAACAGAGTGTGGGGCACAGTTCTGGCTCAGTGGCCCCCTCCCACATTCCTCTACCCATGTTCTGGTGCTCCTGTCTAAAACATCCACTGGTTGTCACAAAGCAGTCACAGCTTTGCATTTCAACTGATATATCAGTTTGCAAGGAGTAAACATCTGTTCTCTCTCACATGTCAGAAACCACAATAGCGGGACAGGATGACTTGTGCTGGAACAGGGACATGTAAGTTGCCCTTCCCTGCTGGCATTCGGCAGGTTGGCTTTGCCTTGGAGGGTTTTCGAAAATTACTGAGGTACTCCTTAATATTCAGCTCTTGCTTCACTTTGCTGGTACTGTACATGCCTTCCCCAGGGGTTCTACTACAGAAAACAGCTTTTATTCCAGTTCCCTGGAAGCCTGCCTGTGGAATATGTACTGAATGAGCAGAACCTCCAGCTGCCTTGCAAAAATCCTCCTCCCTTTTCAATACCACCTTATATACAATTTGTTATAAATTTGGTTGAGTTTTTGGCAAGGGGGGTGGGGAGAGAAATGGGGGTGGGAGTGGCAGTTTCCATCCTGATTTTCACTGAATGCATTCATACATTCTTGACAACTATTTTGGGCAAATAATTTTCAGAGTGTGGGTTGTTCACAAATGGTTTGTGTTGCCACTATTGAAGGCATGTTGTGGGCTTCCAAAGAAGGGTGACCACATTCCTCCAGCCTAAATACAGGACACCCTGGGGGCAGGGATTGTCCCAGCTAAAACAGGACAGATGGTCACCCTTCATCAGGCAATGGCTGCACCCTTCTGCGGCACTTTACCTCCCACCCAAATGCCCAAACTCCAGCCTGCTTCTGTGCCCTCCCTTCCAGCTAGAACACACCCACCAGCCCACCCACCCCCAGACCACTGGGGCTGGGGAGCGAAACAAGCCTGTGGCAGGTTCTTCAGGGCTCAGTGCTGCAGACTCCAGAGGGGCTCTGGCCCTAGCCCCATGCTGCACAAGGCTCCAGTGTGGGGGGCTTCACTCCTGCAGGATGTCTGGTGGGGCCTCAGCCCCACACAGTACAAGGTTCTGGCCCTGGCCCTGTGATGAGGTGAGGGTTGGGGGGCAGGGGGTGGCTCCGCTCTTGTGCCCCACAGAGCTCTGGTCCCAGATCCACAGCAGGGGCCACCCCATCTCCAACCCAGCCCTGAGGTGGGACTCCAGAAGGGGGGCTCCGGCCCCACTGGAGGTCCAGGCCCCCCCACCCCCCCGCATCATACAGGGCTCCAGCCATGGCCCCATGATGTGACCGGAGTTTGGGGGGGGGGGGGCTTTGCCCCCAGGCTGTGCAGGGCTCCGGATGCAATAGGGCTCTGGCTCCACCTCAGCCCTGCAGCAGGGACTGGGGGTGAAGGGGGCTCTGGCGATGGCCCCAGCCCTGCACTGCAATGGCCCCAGCTACCCTGCTCCAGCCCCAACTTTCCTGCCCGCCCCCCACCCCCCCGTTCTGTCTGCAGCCTAACCAGGCACCTGAGCAAGGCCGGGGCTGGCAGTGGCATCCCAGTGGTGCACCAGGCGGGGAGCTATATTTTAAAATGGCAGTGCCTGGAAAAGAGCCCTGCGAGTCTCCAGCCAGCACAGGCAAAGGTCACCAGGGATGGTCAAATATGGGACAACTGGTCCCATTTAAAAGATAAGTTGGGACCTCTTTTTGACTCCCTAAATATGGGACCGTCCTGCCTAATACGGGATGGATGGTCACCGTATTCCAAAGTCACATTGTATTTGCTCTCTGATTGAATGAGTGACTGGAACATATTTAAAAGACAAGTACTTACAAATCTGTGTGGCAGTTAATTTTAACGTTTTATGGGAAAGAGTGTCTGTGGGCAGGTGAGGAGACTGGAATTTTGGGTTTAAGAGCCACTTGGTTGGTTTGGAAGGAGAATATGGCCCGTGACATTCATCTCAATGTAACTGCATGTCCCCTTCCCTATCTAGCTTTTGATACAAGCTACTTTGTTCAAAGCATGCCAACATTACCTTGCAGTTCTCATTTTCATCAGGAAAAATATTTCTGGCCCTGCAGGTATTTCAATCTAAATATAAATGTCTTTTTGAAAAGTATGTACTTAGCTTTTGGAGGAGTTGTTCTAAGGCAGTCTACTTGCCTGTTTTCGGAAATCCTCTTTTGTAGTTTTTCGCACAGGTTGGGAAGGCATATGTACAGGGCTTTGGGACTGAGAATCTTCTGTAACCCCATATACTGACTGAAACAAATGACATGAGAAATTACAGATCTTTGTTGTTATAAACATAAGAAAAATCCGTGCAAGAAAACATCTAGTATTAGTCAGCACCTTTCTACTGCTTACCTTTTCAGAGACCAATAATTGTTAAATCTGGAACAAAGTTTATAAATGTGACTGTATTTACATATATCTGAATGGTGAATAGCTGTAGCTGTGTTAATGAAAGGTCTCTGCTTGATAATTACAGGTACAGAAGAAGGTTTTCCTTGTGATTCCCTATCTTAATATGTCAGTTGCACAAGGGAAGCTTTTGCACTTCATCAAAAAGACAAGCTTCATAAAGGCTTCAACTCTGCTATTATTTACCTTTTTATTAAGAATCTGTGACTCTCACTTCAAAATTCCTCAATATCTGCTCGCTTATTATAAAACGCTCTCATTTCAGTCAGTCACTCAAGCCCTCCATTTATTATGTCTGAAACACATATTTAGACCTAAAACAACTGCCTTATGCTATACTCCACAAGTTTATAGCATTTCCACAATGAATGGAGACATTTATACTTGAGAAGTGACACTTCAAGGAGACTGCTGCATGTGTGAAGTGATGTGTGTGTGTTTAAGATCGGTAACTGATGCTACATTTACACTGCAGAGCTATTTTGGGATACTGAGGTATCTGGAAATAGCTACTCCGTGTCTATGAAACGTGCCCAGTATTTTAAAATATTTTTTGAAATACTGGGCACGCTATTTCGGCATCCTTCGGCATCCATCCTCATTGCAGGAGGAGTAAGGGATGCCTCGAAATAGCACAGTATTTCAACAGTGGGTTCTGTGTAGACAGCACCAAATGGTGAAATAGCATATTCTGAAATTAACTCGAAGTAGGATACGCAATTTGCATAGGGCAAATTGCGTATCTCATTTTGAGTTAAGGGCACAGTGTAAATGCAGCATGAGACAGGGAGGAAAGGAAAATATAGGGTTGGAAATTCATCCCTAATTTAATTATGACCTACACAACTTAAAGAGAATTTAGGGAAATAACTTTTAACCCTGAGGCTTTGGTAGACTGAAAAAAGGGTTATTTTTGGTGTTAATGATCCAAGTTTTCCAAAAACCTTAACAAAGAACAAAAACTATCAAAAAAAAGTACCGTCAAATTCACTGGTCATGCATTTGTCAAGTACTGATTGCAAAAACAAGCATTATCTTGTTCAATTTTTTTTCTTTATTTGACATTTGTCTGAAACATTGAATGGCTGTGATGACATTTTATAGCCAGCATATTGACATGTTCAGGACCATCATGCTGGTATGCAACAGTTCATTTGTTTAGATATATTTGTTTAAAAGGGGAGCTCCATGGTCCCTAAATAAAGATGACGACTATCCCAGGTAAAAGCAAAAAAAATAATAGGGTCTTTAATTTGAAAAAATCCTGTCTAGGGGCTACCACATGGGTCTGGGAGTCAGAACTCCCAATTATTGTTCTCAGTTCTGCCAGGACTTACTCTGGTATCTGTTCATTTGTAAAGTGAACATAATAAACATACCTACAAATGTGGAGGCTCAACTAATATTTGTAAATTACTGTGAAATTCTCCTCTGAAGTATGCAACATACTGTAGGTGTAGAGCAGTGTGGTATGTTTAAGGTTGGATATTAGGAAAATTTACTTCACTAGGAGGCTGGTAAAGCAGTGGAATGGGTTGCCTAGGGAAGTGGTGGAATCTCCATAATTACTGGCTTTTAAGATGAGGCATGACAAAGCGATGGCTGGAGCACTTCAGTCGGGGTTGGTCCTCCTTTTGTGGGGTGGGTATGGATCAGATAACATTCTCAGATCTCTTCCAACCCTAATTTTTATGATTCATAGTTCTCAATATTTTGAAAAAAAACACAAAACAAACCCCAAACTACAACTGACCTTTTTGACCTTCTGTGGGTTTTTCATACGGCGACATTTTCTGATGTCCATTTCTGTTGTGTTCACACAGCCTGGCTAAGAAAGGGACATTCATAATATTACCACTGATGCTAATAACATATATAGCACCTCCTCCTGCCGGAAAGCAATACTAAAAATGATTTTTGTCCTTTGGTTGTGGCACAAATACATATTAGTATTTTTTTCAAAATGCTTTCTTTATAGTGTGTACTATAAACCATTTCTTAATCAGTAACTGCATAATGTAACCTTACCACTGGTCTGTGCACATCCCAAAATGCTCTCTCTTGGCTGTCCAGAATTTTCCGTTCAGTTTTATCCTTTTTTCTGTCAATTCTGAGAGGAAAAAGTAAAGAAATGAAACAATTCATGACTTCACTCTTCTGACTTGCCCACAATTTCACACTGGATTTTGCACACACTTGCCAGCAGCATCTTGTACTCCCATTCTAGTGACACATTTTTCCATTCAGAAATGTCAGATTGCCAAGATGCTAAGTGATTCGCTGTATCTTGTGCAGCAAATATAAACTTCTTGAAGTTTTAGTCTGTCAGCCTGATGAAAGGGATCTTTAAATGAGAACTTTTTTTGTTAACATCTGCTCTTCAGTGAACAGCCTGGCTGATACCAGACTTCTCAGTCCTAGTCGAGCAGAGACTCAAACTGGTGCTTCATTTTAAACATGAGAGGAACCCCAGAGAAATCAGGTTACTTCAAGTTATATATGAACTTAAGGGCTGTGCTGGATTAGGGTCCAATGAGTCAGATAAACATGTGACTTCACAAAACCGTCCCACATGGGCCAAACTAACAGAATTACTGCAAATTTCTCATGGACATGTCCACAGATCATAAATATCAATAGTACCATTAAATCTGGCACTGATATTCCTCTAACAAATTTCCGAAAGCAAGTCAGAGACTGAATGGGACAAGGAGAATGAATCATCTCCCTTAAGCATAATGTGGTCTCTTTGGAGCATGTCTGAGGGAGAAGTGTAGTAGAAGCCCTACGTGAGCACCGCATATAGTGCATCTGTTTTGTCCCTATAAAAAGGGCATCTGTTTCTAAAGTTCTCAGTTCAGTACCTTTATTTACAGCATTTTAAATGATAATTTAAAGTAGAAGTTAAAAGAAAACCCATAACTGTGGGGGTTATTAATTGTTTCTAGCCTCCCTCAATCCTGTTGAAGATGTTGCAACCACTTTTGGATACCAAGCCAGGCCTATAAACGGTATTATAGCATTACCTCTTGGACAATAGACTCATGATGCTGAGATAATGACCCAGCTCGTTGGTGGCAGATGAGGAGCAAGTAGAGGGAGGGTGTCATGCAAAGTCTTTGTGCTCCTCCAGTCCCAGGTCACCTGTGTCCCAGTCTGGTCACGTAACATAAAGTTAGGGCAGCCTTCAGTTGGCTGTCAATGGCCCTAGGGCATGGCAGCTGAGATAAATTCATGAGGCTTTGTCTAGACTGTGAAGATTCAAGCAAAGACAGGGCAGTGTGATTCTCCCAGCACTGCAGGTAAACCACATCCATGACAGGAGCAGCTGACAGCAATGGGAGTGCAGCTCCCCCAGCCGGAAGCCTGTTTACACTGGCACTTTACAGCACTGTAACTTGCTATGTTTTTTTCCACAATCCCAAGAAAGTTACAGGGGCACAAACGAGAAGAGACTTGAACAAGAGCAAGAAGCTTCCAGAGTTCTTGGCTTCCAGACCCGTGCAACAATGATTAGATCCATTTTTGTCCTGGCAAATTAGCCCTATGCTGTATGCAGTGTAATAGACTCAGTAGGAGATGTAATGCCAGCTTCACACCACTAGATGATTCCCATGCTCACAGTGGATAATCCTTCTGTGGCTGGCTGCACTCTCTTAGAGCTGCATTGTGTGAATATTAAAGTTTAACATTGTTGCAACACAATCCAGAATTCGGGCTTTTTATGTGCATCTCCAAGAGTGTGCCATTAGCTGCCATTTTTAAGAAGTCAGAAATGTTGAATTATGAAAATTCAATATAATTAATTACATTAAGGCCCTGGTTTTCAAGCAATGCAACAAAATACAGTAAGTAGGTGGGTGGTCTGCTTTTTAAAAAAAAAATACAAGGGTTTGACTATACAGAAAAGTTATTTCAAAACAACAGCTGTTGTTTCAAAATAACTTTGCAAGCATCGACAAGACAACTTATTTTAAATTTGGTAAACCTCATTGTAGGAGGAACAGCACCTGTTACAAAATGGATATTTTGGAATAGGGGCTGTGTAGACAGGGAAAAAGAGATATTTTGAAATAAAATATTCTGGAACAGTTTATTCTGAAAAATTCTGTTGTGTAGACATGGTTTTCAGGATTAGAGCCCCTAGAAGAACTGGTTCTAGGGGCTCTAATATGAAATAGATTGTATAGTGTGTAGACACACTATTTTGGAATAAAATTTGCTTATTCCAGAGCTTCCCTGTAGTGTAGACATGTTATTTTTGAATAGCTTATTTTGGAATAACAACACCGGAATAAGCTATTCCGGAATGACCTTGCTGTGTAGACATACCCCAAGTGACCACAGCTCTCAATGAAGTCCAAAATGAATATTACTGCTCATCAAAAGCTGGCCTGGGCTTTGGCATGTCCCTCCAACAGATAAATAAACTACACCAATGGTACAGCTATAGCACAAATGTTTCCAGATCCTTTTAATTTTTCAATTTATATCCTACTCTGCAGTGCTGAAAATCTAAGCCTGAGCAGTACTGATATAGCACCTGAAAAACAAGAAATGAAGCCAACTAAAAAGAGGAAGTGATAGTGACCAGTTGAGCATTTCTTCTCCAAGTGTATGAAATGGAGAGAAAAGTACCAAACAGCACTGCTAGTGAAAAGAAAACAAGACTCAAAGTCTTCCCATTGTGACAGTTGCTACAAGTAACAGAAGTACATCATTTTGTTTTGATTATGATTTTCATCTTGGCAGTGAACATTTAAGCATCTCAAAGACTAATTATTATTGTAACTTCTAATTTTCTCATCTCATCACAACACTAGTATTCTGAACCAACATAATCCCTTAATTACCATGTTATTTTAAGGTTAATTACTCAGACTGTTAACTGGTCCATAATTACAGTGTTAACCAATGAAATACTACAAATATAGACACACACATTCATAATCAGTAGCAATATCTTTTCATTTTGTAAAGTTTGTTGTGCTGTTTGAGTCTAAAATCGCAAATTCTCTTTGCTTTTTCGGTGTTTCTCAAAAGTAGAAACATCCATCTTCTGCATATCTAATGTGCTACCTTCCTCTTCAAGGTAGCTTTCACATGTGACAACTCCCTCTGCAGCATGGGCCTGCAGAATTTTATGCACCCTAGTTTCACTAAGCCAGAACCAGGCATATATTTTGACCGTAGCAATGTCATGTTGCATATATTCCTAAGAGACTGAACACTGTGATCAGGGACAAAGAGGAGGCAGACTGTAGAGTCCTAGAACAACAAGAAGTCTTGTGGCACCTTATAGACTAACAGATATTTTGGAGCATAAGCTTTTGTGGACAAAGACCCGCTTCATCAGATGCATGAGCGTGGGGTGTGGGGTTTCAGAGGGGTATTTAAAGAGTGGGACCCCAGTAAGAGGGAGGGCCAGAGCTGACAAGGTCTATTCAGCAAGGTGGAAATGGCCCCGTATCAATAGTACTTATCAAAAGAGGAAAAAACAAGTCAGATCAGACGGGGGGGATGTGAGCCTTTGTCAGAGTCTAATGGGGAGATATTAGCACTCAGAGCAGAGAAACTGCCTTTGTAAGCTGCGAGCCACTCCCAGTCACTGTTTAATCCTTGGTTAATGGAGTCAAATTTGCAACTAAATTGCAGCTTAGAGATTTCTCTCTCCGTTTGATTTTTGGAAATTTTTTTGTTTCAGGACTGTCACCCTCAAATCTGCCACTGAGTGTCCAGGGAGATTGAAGTGTTCTCCCACAGGCCTCTGTACATTACTGTTCCTGATTTGGATGGAATGACAGGAGGAGGGCAAAGAAAATTACTCATTGTAAAAAACGAGCCAGCCTCATAGAGGTATGACACTATTTACAATGAACTGATAGCAAAAGGAAGTCAGTATGGATACAACACTTCTGATTTTTCTGGGGTTTGATTTATTCCATGAGAAAAATAAATGAGGATACAGTATTTATAAAACAAATATCCTGTGTGAAGCCCAACCATACAGAAATTGCAGCACTTTCAATCTTGAAAGTACTTTGCAAACATTAATGTGCACACCTGCATGGTAGGTGTTATTTCTTCCCACTTGCAGCAATTTGGAAACTGAGGCACAAATGGTAAGAGACTTGAACAAGAGCAAGAAGCTTAGGAGCCCTTGGCTTCCAGACTTGTGCACAGAGGGTTAGATCCATATTTCTCCTGGCATTTTTTCTCATTGTATGTGATCTTGTGAATTAGTCCTATGTTGTTTCCAGTGTGATAGACAAGAATTTACCAGTAAATCTTGAGTGTAGTTTTGACAAAGACTTTCACTGAGAAACAATTTCTTAAACTGATCTCTTCCCCGATAAAGCTCTAAATACTCCTCCAGTACACTGATTTGTGAATACTTACTTCACCTGGGCCTCTGCTTGCATAAAGATGAATTCCCACTTTCTTGCAAAAGCCCTCTGCAATCTTGCTAAGTTTTCCTGGTAAGAGAAACAGATAAAGAGAACAATTAATCATACTAAGTTATAACTGCAGTTTAAGAACTAAACTCTTGCATCAGGCTTTTTTAAATTGGAAAGCTCAAAAACACTGAAATTAATATTGGTAAATTGTCCCAATAGGCAAGATATGATAGGAATTTGAATGCAATGATATGTGCCCATTTAAGCCACCACATATCAGGAACAGGAAGGACCCGAGCAAGAAAGGAAATAGGATGTGAAACAGACTGCCAGAGTTCTGCTAATAAAATAGCATTGAACTTATTTCCATATATTCCTTGGTTTATTTTCTACAATACAACATTGTGAAAATTTTTGAAACTGGAAACTTTCCATTCTGACAGCAGCTGACTTCTGTGCAGATGCTTTGTTTTGGGGGGTGGCTGGAGGAAAAGGAAGGTATTTTCTGGCCTTTTTGTTTCATAAAGGATGACTTTCCCTCAATTGTCCAGTGGAATTATTAACCCTGAAGGCATTCCACAGAGCAGAAGATTGAAGTATGGATATTGTCAGACCAGTTCACAAACGGAAATTGATTACTTGCCAGGACAATGGAAATAACTAGAGTTAGGCCCAAGCTGCTCCAGATCCAGATACAAATTTTCTCTAAGTTTGAGGCTCAGTTTACGTTTCTGCTTCATTACCACTATACAAAGGCCTGAGCCACAAAGCTCAGAGATGGATCTGGACTCTATCAGATTGTGATGTGGGGTTTGGGATATGGCTCAAATTCCAAGTTCAAGCCCATATCAGCTTCATAACACTGACACGTACACTGTGGTATGGAGACATAGAACTCTATTAGCTTGACTCTCTTCTCTCACTCACTTTGAAATAAAATGTTTGAACTCTATATTGGTTTGTAAGATATTATTGGTTCCGTCATGACAGCTCATGGCAACTATAGCTCCAACTCAGGAAAGCACTTAAACACATACAAGTTGGTTCATAAAGTCACAGAATCCAAGGCCAGAATGGACATTAGATAATCCAGTCTGACTTACTGTATAAAAAGCCATAAAATTTCACCCATTTACCTCAGAAGTCCATACATTCATAAGTCTAAACTCATACATGTTCAGGAGACCATTTAAGCATGTGTTTAGAGTGCACTGAATTCTATGTGACTTAAATATATGCCTTAAATTAATAAGTCTGGTCATGAACTGTGGGTACAGAAAATTGGCAGTAGCTGGTAAAAAGGCAAAAGAAACTATAGTTTTGCCCACTGTATATTAATGTAAATCAGGAGTAACTCCACTGAAGTCAATGGCGCGACACTAGGTAAATGTAGTGTAAATGAGAGAAGAATCAGACTTATACTTGGCAAACAAGGAAAAAAAGCCCATAATGGCTTCTGAACTTAACCTTTCAGTCCATACTACAGTTTACCAAAAGAAACCTAAGGTCCCTATCAATGTGCATGCAGAACTCATGACCAGGGGAAAATCTCCCAAAAACACCTCCTCAAGAGCTCTCCTTGGACAGATTGGGAGGTGAGGTTGATTTAAGGAAGATTTATATGAGAGAAAAAATGGAAGAATCCTCTGCTGAGCCTACCCCACTCCAAAAAAGTTTATTCCTTCCCTGTACAAAAGGTCTGATTCTCCTCTCACTTGTATCAGTTTTACACCACTACCCCTCCATTGACTTTACTTGGGATAATGGCAATAGGAAGAGTTGATGCCCTTAGCGCCTTCTTGTCTCTTATTAAGAGGGCAAGCCTGCTGTTCAGAAGTGATCATGTGATAAAAGAGAAACTGACAGAACATCAAGATCTAACTGTTTGCCTTCCCCAGAAAGATAGACACATGTATGCAATAGTACTTATGCCATAGCTTCCTGGCATAAGTGTGGTTGCTGATGCTGGTGCTGAACAGCCCCAGTGTTTCTTCATAATATATGTTTATAGAATTTACAGTTAGGCAACTGTGTAATTATATATGACATTTCTTAAATAATTAAACTGGAGATGAGCAGAAGCAGCAACTCAGCAAAAGGATACACAATGCCTGTGGATTTTAATATTCCACAGGTCCTCTGCTGTTCCTGGGCAGTGTTACTGTGACTACTGCATTCATTGTAAGGATGGAATCCATAGCCTAAATGAACAAAGGAATTTCAGCTCCTAACTGCCATTTTAGGGGCTGGAGTCCAAAATTTAGATCCTCAGAATTACTGTGAGGTTGCTGCCTGCCCCTGAAGGCACCTACATTCCTGAGTTGCTCAAGTTTCTGCTAGTAAAGCCCCTGGGGCCTGAAGGCTTGGCTACACAGAACGTTGGTGCAGAGTAAGCTAAGTTGCAAATTTAAATTATGCTAGCTTTAAAGGGACACATTTCACACTGGACGTTCCTTTGTTATGTGTAGCTTAGTAACTTGAAAATGGATAAGCTAAGCTGCAAAAAGGCACTCTCAAGTGCAGAGTAAGGGTGCCTCTGGGGCAGAGTGCATGCAGAAGAGCTAGTGTACTTTAAATTCACACCCACACTTATTCCATCCAAATTTCCATGTAGACAAGTCCTGGATTTTTTCCTGGCAGCTATGTGCCAGTTCTGATGACACTGAGCTGCTCAGTGCCTAAGCCTCAAAGGAGCCATTTCACTGCCCACCTCTACTGGATGGGGCTCCACCAAACACACAAGGAAAAGATGGTGCTCTTAGAGCCTACAGCCCAATGGTTAGAGCACTCACCTTGAGTAAAAGAGACCTGGGTTGAAATCACAGCTGTCCCTGACTGGGAGCAGGGACTCAAGCCTCCTAAGAAACTGCCTTAATCATTGGGCTACAAGGTTCTCCAGGCTGGGTCTTTTTCCAGCTTGCCTGTTGAATGTTTTCCATGTTGTATAAAATATTTACACAGCCAGTGTAGCAGGGACTATAATCTGGGTCTGCTAGGACACTGTTTCCTGCTAGGCTCCAAAATTATGCTGACTCTCTTGTGGACTGCGTGGGAGGTAAGAGACTTAAATTAGCATGAGAGTGGAATTTAACCCTGTATATTGTGGCAAGAAAATTGCATCTGTTCTTATTCCTTACATATGTGGAAAGGCAATCCATACATGGATTCAGCAACAGCATGACCCTACTCAGTCACTGAAGGCTTTTTTGTTCTCAGTGTATTGATTATACCATTCCTATCACCATCAACAAGACTTGTGTACAATGAGCCAGTGGAGCATACATAGTTCCTCGTGTATAAAAGCAACCAATAGGTGGTTTCTTCTTTATCTCTACTCTAGCAGGTTACATTTTTAGCATGATGTGGATAGGATAGGATAGGCAATGGGGAGAGGATAGGCAACAAGGCAGGAATGGAGAGTTAGGTTTTGTTTTCAACAAACAAAACTAAGACAAATGCAATTTTTTAATATAATTAAAAACATTTCTATTAGAAACAAAATAAAAAAGCAGTTCTGTAACAAATTACTTTGTTAGTCTTTAGAGGGCTACAGGACTGCTTTTTCGTTTTGTTCAGATACAGACTAACATGGCTACCCCTTTGTAACTAATAGAAACAGTCTGTCAAACAAGCATTCCATCAAAGTGTCTGAAAGTCAATCACTACCCAGCTGAGCTAGTCAACTAGAACTTGAAAAGGAGATTGACAAGACCCTGATTACAAAGAAAAAGAAAAGAGTGCAGTTGTCTAGAATGCTTTCATTGCCTATAATCAGAGTAATGCAAAAATCAAACTACTTGTAACATAGACTAAGGGCATGTCCATACATCTGCTTTTTAACCCTACAGTGCTCCTTAAACAAACATAGCTAATGCCTGTATATGGAATTTGGAAAATTTAGCTCAAATTTATTTATTGTAAATCATTCCTTTTAGAGTCTACAAATATAGGACATGCATCAGCAACAATGCAATTGTCCAAGAATACTACATCTGTACATGTATCCCTCACTGTCTCCTGTAAAAACAGCAACTAACCAGAAAAACAGCCCCATAGGAACCCCTTGTGCAGCTTGCCCCAGATCTCTAAAGGAGTGAGCTGTGGATAGCTAAAATGTATATCATGGACATCCTCATTAGTGAGTTTGATGTTCTCTCAGGGATTAACTAATTACAATATTTTAAAAATGATAACAAACAACAACAACAGAGGCTCCCTGCTCGTGATGATTTCAATTCACTAAGAAGAAAGGTCAGTTTATGAACAAAGCATTGCTCCCTTCCCATGAACTGTGAGGTCAGTATACCTACAGCTTCATAATCTGCTAGCTCCAGCCGGGCTTTGTTCTGCATGGTCCGCTTGCACAGATAGATAGCTAAGGGGAGAAACATAATGAAAACAATTAAGAAAATGGCAGTTACTATAGGACAAACCCACCACCCCCAACATTATTTGGCATGGGGTATTCATTAACATTAGAGTTAAATCTGAACTAAGGAATGGTAGGGGTTCTCAAGTCTCATAGGAGAAGATAGCCTTTAAAGATCTGGAGACATCTAAATTAATGTGCATGGGAAGCCATTTCATTTAAACACAGCTCTGCTTATACCTTATGGCCATACTATGGCTTTGTCAACAAAGGCCTGAGTATGGGGTGGTGCCCAAAGAGGAGTCGAGTCTCAGAAAGGCATAATCACTGGTGAAAGATGCTCCCAACAGTGCACTGGCCATGCTCCAGAGCCAGTACGGAAAAGATGAGAGTCATTATCTAGTCACTGCCTCACCCCCTTTTTGAGCATCCCATCTACAGCACAAGGAATGAGATAACTGGTACTAGGAGCGGCCCTGCATTTCTTCCACTTTTCCTTTCCATTTTTCATAGAAAAAAATCTTCAGAGTACTGATATGAAAATAGCAATTTGAGCCAATCCAGACAGGAACTTTTAAGGTTCATCTGCTCCGTCGGCTTATTCCAATTTGAAAAATTTTGCCCAACACCACAACTGGTTGCCATGGCAATTGCTGAGTGTGCAAATACTGGGGGCTGATATGGGCCCAGTGTGTTCTGCACCAGCCTGCATTCTGGGGGAGACAGAATTGGCACTTTACAGCTGGCCCCTCTCACCTCTGTTATGAACTGAAACCAGGACAAAGAATCCCACCCTACACTGGAGCTGGAGCTGGATCAGGTTCAGATTAAGAGTCAAACTACATAGCATGGGCCCATGTCTTTGATCTTGAAAGTCTTTGAAATCTGACTGAACTTGATTGAAATACCTACCTTACCTCCTCTGCTAATCTCTTTCAGGTCTGGACACTATCTATTCCACTGTCGACAGTAGAACTGGTCAGGAAATGGGGTTTTGTCTGGGGGAAATTCTTTTTAATCTACATTTTCAATATAAAATGTTAAAAGTTTTATTGAAAAAATATGGATTTTTGATTTTCTGACCAAATAAAACTTTTGAATCAATTAGACACTTTCCAAAAAACAAATAATGTAGTTTTAAAAAATGATTTTCTGCTAAAATTCACAGACTATTTTGACTAGTTTCTATACAGGGGATTCAGATACTGTATTAGAGGCACAGTGACCAGACTTGTTTAATTCAAGTATTGCTATTCTTGGTGTTTATGTAGTTCAACAGTAGCGCATTTGGAGGCATTTACAGAGTCAAAATAAATCCAGATCCATTTGTCTCTAGGTTTTTTCCACATTCCTGGGACTAAATTATCATCAGAAAGCTAGTTTCAGCCCCATAAATATCTTTTTGAGGCATCACAAACACAGGTTAAAAATGTATAGGCAGCTGCTGAGACTTCAGTTTTATTTGGATTTAGCTGAAAGTTGCCAGTCTGGGCATCGTTCAGGATTCTGAGGCACCCACATGGTCAACTATAAGGCTATGTCTAGACTATAGGGATCTGTTGACAGAAGTTTTTGTCGGAAGACATCTTCTGTCAACAGATTGCATCCAAACGGCCAAGCTGATTGCAAGAGTGATCCACTCTGTTGACAGAGATCAGCTGTGCAGCCCGGCTGTTCTCTCAACAAAACAGTCTACTGGAAGCACAGCAGACAGGGCTGCCCAGGGTCCTGGAAGCCCTGTCTGTCAACAGAAGGCCCCCCAGAATGTCCACACTGGCATTCTGTTGCTAGATTTCTCTGGACCGGAGCATTCTTCTTCATGGGGAGAGGGATGAGGCTGTCAACAAAAGTGCTGGTTTCTGTTGATTTATTGTTGACAGAACACCTTGGTAATCTGGTCAACAAAAGCGTCTAGTGTAGACATAGCCTAACTGATATACAAGTTCTGATATCGGACATGTGAAAAGGTGCCCCAAAGGACTCCATTGCTAATGCACCAGCAGAACATTTTTTGCACTGGGGCTAGTCATATTGGGCCCTCCTTTGAGGTCCATTGTCTCATTCAATGCACCACAGTACACATAAACTGACTTCTATAAGCCAGTTCTTTACTTAATCCTACAGAAGAAAAAAAAAAGGTGTTTCCAAATTGTTACTGTGATAAGTGCAGAAAGTATTTTCAGTGTAACTGTGTGCATACATCACACATTAAAATATTTAGAAATACTTTTGTAAATAATATTGCTGTGACTTTTCTGGTGGTTTTTCATAGATGTTCCTTACATTTAAGCAGCATAGAAAGATGTTAATAGCTAACACTGTATGTGGGGGTTGCAAATAAGCTCTAATATGGAGGTCATGGTTAGGGGCTTTCCCTTTATCCTATTAAATATTATTTCCAAAATCTATAGAGATGAATAATTGCCTGGGTGAAGAGGGGAGATTGATTGTTATAATTTAACCTTAGTCACCAAGGTTACAGTTAAACTATAGTGATCTGTTGACAGAAGTCACCGTCAGAGGGGATTTACCAACAAAACCTCTGTCGACAGAATGTGGCCACATGGAAAAGCCAATCAGAAGAGTGTTCTGCTCTGTCAGAGCAGCCAGATTGCCCTGCCACTATCTCAACAAAACAGGCATCCAGAAGCACAGAAGACAGGAGAGCCCATTGTTCTGGATGCGACGTCTATTGGGAGAAGGCCCCCCAAAGTGTTCACACAACTTTTTTGTCAACAGAACTTGTCAACACAAGGTACTTTTCCTCATCTGGGAGGAAGGTTGTCAGCAAATGTGCCAGGTTTTGTTGAGATACTGTCAACAAATCCCATTTTGTGTGTGGACACTTCACTAGTTTTGTTGACAAAACCAGGATTTTGCCAGCAAAACTCTCTAGTGTAACCATAGCCTGAGAGATCTTTTAAAAGAAAACACTTCTAGATGCCATTGTTTAATTAGCACACAGAGGTATTCACTTCCTGTACCAACGCCACCATGGATTGGAATAATTGTTTTATGAGGTAGGTGTGAAAAAAAATGTAGTACTACCAGAGAGAAATAATACTAATAAAACAGAAACAGCTGACAACAACAATACTGCTGTCTTTTCTTTATGATGTTTAATACAATGCATTGTGGTTTACTACTTAATAAACCATTGCTTTTCTTCTGTCACCAGTTACCATATGATAACTTTATGTATTTTCCTGTTTCATGTTTTTAATGCCATGTACTAGAAAAGCTTAAATTTTTGTTTGACGCTGCTAATGGTAAATTATTATTGGTTAGATAACTATTTATTGATTAACTAGTTCAGCGCCCAAATAGGATTAACAGTTATTGACTAACAGTTCAAATTCAGCTATAAATCAGAGACTCTTGCACCACAGAAGCAATCTTTGTGCTAGCAGACCCTACTAATTCTTACAAGGCATCCTCTTATGCCTTCACATTGACTATTGCCCCAAGAGGTCCTGTTAAAATCAGTAGGACTATTTGAGAAGAAAGGTGCTACTCAGTGGGTATAATCCTAGCTCTGTTGAAGTCAATGACAAACTCATTGCTTTCAATAGAGTTGGGAAGTCACCTAATGTAAGGATGGCATGTGATGCATTCCTTATGTGGAAGTGAGAAGGAAACTCAGAACATGCAGTGGGGTAGACCACTATCTACAGGGCAACAGCATTACTTCTGACACCCACAAAAGGAACATTAAAAAACTAGAATACTTTATTCTCACCATAGTCTGTATTTTCTGGTTCCCAGCAGTTTGAAGGCCAAAAGTATGGGGCCTGAAAAACAGCACATCATATTTCAACAATTTCACTGAAACTTAAACAACAACCAGACTTATAGAGCTGAAAATATTATGATGCCCCTGACAGCCTAAGGTCCCAACCCTGTTCTTATAGTCTCAATGAAAATACTGATGTTGATGTCAGTAGGCACAGGATTGGTATCAGCCAACTTTCCCTGAATTCGAGGGATAAATGACGAGACCAATACAAAGATTCAGGGTTCCAATATTCAGATTATCTTTAGACTCCCTTACCCCTACATTTGACTATCGGCTTGTTCTCCATCCCCCTGTAATCTTCTTCATCCCAAATGAACCTGCTCTTACCTTGAGACACCTTTCAGGAATGGGAGAACATCCCTGTCGCCTTTTTACACATAACCTCTCATTAGGTTTTGAGCAATGTTAATGTGCTCAGCACTGTACAAAACAGAGGAAGATACAGTGTCCTGCCCAATTTACAGTTACTGGACAATACAATTCAGATTATAAATGGGTAAATTAATTTTGCCTAAAGTCAAAGCCCAATCTAGTGCCATAGTTTTGAAAGCTCTAACTAACATCACTCATTTTCTGTTCTGCTCAAGAGAGGACACTTTAGGCACCAAGCTTAAACTTTCCCCTCCCATTAATTACTACTATATTTACTACATAGTGGTCACTTTGCAGTTTTGATGTGCATGACAGAGTAACTGCTCTGTAGCAGAGCACGAGTGTGACAAGCGCCAAAGAAGGGCTTAGCAATTGACAACCATGTAAGAGGACAGCTCTTTCTGCCAAGGAACAGTGAGGAACTTTTAATGAGCACATGGTGGTGTTGAAGATATTTGGTCCAAATGCTACCCTACCACATTCCTTGCAAAGGCAAGAGGCTGATAGAATCACCTTCCTACTCCATTAAACTCATTCTAACAGAATATTTTTGGGTAGATTGGTGAGGGCCAAAATATGTGGCAGGGCACTGAGAGCTGATGAAAGAGTGGGCAAGGTTCCAGGGGAAAAGACACTGCAAGGAAAAAAACAATATAATCTGGTGACTGAACATGTGTGGGGTGAAAATTGGGAAAGGGAGCGTAATGGGGTCCACCCTCTCATGAACACCCCTCTGAGGCACAGGGTACCATGTAAGGTCTTGGCTGGTTGTCTTCAAGCTTATGAGAGTGGGGTTGACTAGCCCTGTCCAGGGTGCTGTCAATTCCTTTATTAGGCTTGTGGACAGTCTCCAGACACAGGGTCTGGGTCTAGCCCAGGTCTTGGTTCAGCTCTCACTTGGAGCTGTTTGTGGTACTGCTGGTCTCCCAGGCAGGATATAGTCCTGCCTGTGAGGAACTACCAGGCCCTAGCCTGACAGCTTCTTTTATACTGGCCTGCCGAATTCTGACTGGCTGCCACAAAGACAGCCACTTTATCCTGCCAGGAGGACCTCTCTTCTGCTCTTCTTGCTGGGATGGGGTGTGGCAAGGCTTCTGGCCTACTGTAGGAGGCAATGGGGCTTAGTGCACCACATCACAGGGAGTTAAACAAGACATTGATGTTGGAGCCTAGCTGACTGGATGAAGGATAGGAGTTTGACAGCTGGAGATGACATCCTGCTAATCGTCCTTTCCTGATAGGTCTTTTAATGAGTCCCAGTGGGAAAGTACAACTGTACAGGTGAGTTAATGACACTTTTAGGTAATTAATCTATACTTCTGTTGCATGTTGTTGTCACTTATGAAGCAGTAGGGCAGTGGGAACCAGAGGCAGCAGCAACAGGGGCAGAAGTGAAAGCTATTTCCATCAAAACTAAAAGAAGGCTGACAAAAGAAGAAAGGGAAGAGTTACATGACGGAGAAAGCAGGAGTACTCAGAAGAGAGGCGACAGGAAGGTAAATGGCTTAGTGGAAAGAGCACTGGCATCTATGCAGTCCTGCTGGGAGATCTAGGGACAGTTTCTTCACCATCTTTAGCCTCAGCTTCCCTTTTGTAAAATGGAAATAATGTTTGCAAAGTGCTCTGAGCTCTATGAACAAAAACTGCTATGAAAAGCTTGATATTATTAACATTACTATGTACCACATCAACAATGGAAACAACAGCACACAATGAGCTCCAGGTTTGCTCTTTCTTCATGAACAATCTGTTACAGAAAATGAACTTCTGGAGCACAATCAGTGAACTAAAAGGGAAGCCTTGTACCAGCAGATTTCAGGAGGGATGTATAAAATAATCAGGTCCTGCAAGTAAACTTTACACAGATGGAAACAGAATCAACATGAAGAAACATGGAGCATTTAAGTGATTTCTGCCAGGGTTACCAATTTCTGCGGCAGAGCAAGAAATGGAACTCTGATATTCTGATTCTGGATCTTATGCTTTAACAGAGAAAAGATCCAACCGGGGCTTTTTTTCTGGTAGAATGCAGTGGAATGCTGTTCTGGCACCTTTTTTCCATTCGAACACCAGAAAATTTTTTCACCACTCGTCCCGCAGCAGTGTGGAAACTGGGGCAGGAGCCCCTGCTGGTCCCACAGCAGCACAGGGACTGGTGCATTAAAATTGAACACAGTAACCTCTATGAGGAATCATCAAACTTGATTTCTGGCATCTCTTTTCCTAGAAAAAAAAGTGCTGGATCCAACTAACCTAACATAAAACTGAGCCTGAAACTGAGGTGCAAAATCTGGATTCAGACTTATAACTCTCTTGTGTTTGCATGTGTTCAGATCTGGAGTTTGGTCCCGCCCATTACATATGGCAAACTAGTTACCAAATTCAGGGCCATGTTCAGATTCTGAAAACAGCTAACCTTTAGATTGGAGTTTTTATTCTGGCATCAGAAAAACATATTTCGGGACAGCAGATTTCTTAAAGGGACTTCAACCAGTTCTTTATGGCTGTGCCCAAATGACCTCAATAAATATAGGGATGTTGTGCTACGTGAACTTTAACGACACTGGCTGGTCTCTGTGAAACATTTCAGTGATAGTAGAAGCAACAGTGTAGGAAGCAGAGGGCTCAGGTACCTGAAAACGATAGAAGGTTCCATCATCTTTCAGGGTAAGGACATGATCTGAGATTGGAAAGATATAGCCCTGTGCTGCTATAAGACTTCCCATGTGTATTGCTTCTGCTGTGAGACATCAGGGAAAGAAAGAAAACAACAGAAATCTGTCAGAAAAAGGCAAACAAGTGTATCCATTGTTCCCTACAGATCTGATGGTGGTGCACTGTCAGACTTAGCATATCCCATACCACTTCATACCCTTAGGGAAGAAATTTATCTGCTGATTTTCTTATGCCATTGACACTTACAGGGTGTAATGCTGCTCTGTGTGTTGAAATTCAATTCAAAGCACATCGTACATTACCACTAGTGATCACTCCATTCCAACAATGAACCTCAATCATGTTGGTAAATTATACAGACAGCCAGAATGATATACAATAGGGTCTCAACTTTCATGAAGGTTCTGTGTTCAGATCCCTCAAGAATGTTGATTTTTCACGAATATGGGGGTGGGTTCCCAGAGCCCTGGGGAAGCAGTGGCTGCTGGCACTCCTGCCCAGGGCCCCAGGGGAAGTGGTGGCTGCCAGCGTTCCTGCCTCGGGCCCCGGGGGAAGCAGCTATTCATGAATAATTGAATTTGCAAACAGTAAGTTAGCGAATTGTGAGACCCCACTGTACTGCTAACAGCATCTTTATTAATATGGAAAAAATCATTTAAAGGTAGCAAAGGGCTTTACTGCAAGGAAAATGCACTGAGGCAGAGGGTGCTGTACTGCAACTTTTGGAAGCACAGGGGGCAACTTCAGTCTTTTCCTTCTGATGCAGGCTGCAGTTCAAGGGACAGACAGTTCCCCAGCTGATGCAAACTGTCAAAGTCCCATCGACTTCAGAGCTCTGCAAATTTATACAAGTTGCACATCTGCACTTAGGTGTACAGTCAGGGCCTCAGTCCTCCAGCAAAATAAGCCTTCTCACCTAGTTAAATATTTACCAAATGGCTTGAAAGTGTCATATGGGATTCTGGAGTTAGCAAGACAATGTTTTATGATTCACTGATAGGCGGAGGGACAGTAAATATGATTCATGTCCCTTTCCCCCCAGTTCTCTTCAGCTCACTGCAACCACAGTGCTTTCTCAGGACTAGGTTCAGCTTCTCTCTTTTCCCCCAAACCTTCTGAAGGTAGGTTGTTCAGTTTCAACAGTCATATTACCTGGGTCCTCGATACTGAGGTTCTTCATGAGCCACTGCACAATGTCAGCACCTGGCAAGACAGAAATGCATTTCACGTATGAGATCACGGATGTTCAGAAGTTGTGGAGAACCACCAGTTTTAAACAAGAAGCAAAGATACAGAAGTTCAGGTCAAAGTGTTTCCTCTCTTATTCCAACTGGAGGCTTGAAGAATCTGTTTACCTGTTTAACACTATTATTTATTTACTTATTTATTTATTTCGAGTTTAAAAAACTCACAGGATGGACACCTTGATACAGTTTAAATTACACTGCAAAGATGGGTGGGGGGTAAGCCTAGTTCATATCAGCAATGTAAGTAATGTCTTCAGAAAAGAAGTGGGACAGTGTGTGGGCGGGGGGGAAGGTCTCTCTTTGAATGTGTTGTTTGTGAGTGATACCACTGGCGGTTTGGGGAGAGTAGAGAGGGGAGATTGGATCTGGGCTTTTCAGCTCTAGTCAGGTACAACACATACAGGTATCTTACAAGTGGCATAAGACCTTTAGAACTGATTCTCTACATGCACGTGACCAGTCTGCTGCCTGCATGAAACATGTAGGACAAAAGATGTGTCACTGCATCTAAGCAGACACTATTACTCATCAGCAAAATGCAATATGATGAGACGAAAATTTTGCCATCTTATTTAGATCACGTGCTGAGCTGCTAACTGTGATTCAGGCCATGTCTCAAGGAGGCATCCAAATCCCTTTGTTAGCTTTGTCCAAAGTCACACAGCAAGCCTGCGGCAATCTAGAAAGTCAATAGTGGAGCCAGATCAGAAAAACACTTTCCCACAAAAAGCACCGATTCCACATTGGTCTGATTATCGACACATCAGCAAGACTTCTTCAACACACACTGGCTACGGTTACACTACAGCAATCTGTTAGCAGAAGTCACTGTGGGCAGAGATTTCCTGACAAAACCTCTGTCTACAGAGTATGGTTACACACAAAAGCCAATCGGGAGGGCTGCCTGGCAGCTCTCTTGACAAAACAGACACCCAGAAGCACAGCAGACGCGGCTGCCCATTGTTCTGGATGCCCTGTTTGTCAAGGGAAGGACCCCCCAGACTGTCCTCACAGATTTGTCAACAGAATCTTCTGACAGCAGCATTATGCCCCACGGCTGAGAGGCAGCACACTGCCAGCAAAAGTGCTGAGTTTTGTTGACAAGATGACAAAATGCATTTTGTTTGTGGACATTCCACCAGTTTTGTCAAACTAGAAAGAGTTACACCTGTGCAATAATTACAGCAATACATGGCATTATATAGTGCCTTAAAACTACAGAGTGTTGTACCAACAGCAGCTGATTAACCATGGGGTACAGTCAGCTTAAACCAAACCCGAAAAATTATCCCTTGGACGGAGAACAACTGGAGAGTTCAGATTTAGGATCACAGACATGATTCACAACATTCTGATGTGCCAGAACCAGGAAAGAGAAAAGGACAGGACGATTAGTCAGTACTTTGAAGGCTGAAGGGCAATGTACGTAAGTGTCAGTCTGACTTGGATGGCGATGCACCCACTTACACTGGGTCTGGCCAAAACAAGTGAGAAAATGAAATTTGTGAGAAGTTTAAAACCAGAACTGTCTGGATGAACTGACCTTAAGCTAGCTTGGAGATGACATGTGCATTTAAATAGAGATTAGTTTGCGCTACAAAGATTGGCTCTGCTTTTAAACTCCCCAAAAGTTCAGAGGCATTTAGATATAAGGTTCTGTTCCAGCTCAATTTCATTTTAAAATTGTAGATGGAGGGGAAATAATAATTGGTTCCTGTTGTACATGACTCCATACCCATTCATTCAGCTCCTACATCAGCAGCCAATCCGGGGGTAATGTTTGCAGAGCTCAGTTTTGCTCTCCATTTTTGCCATGACTAGGCATGTTATGGTGTCATGGCTAAACAGAGCATGTTCAGCTTGGTGCAATTTTTTTTTTGCTTACGGAGAAAAACATTCAAATCATGACATAAATTAACACCCTCTACCCCAATACATAATCAATACTGTATTAATCAGCGAACAATGAGCAGCATGTGGAAGCAAGCACAGATTCTAGAGCATGTTTAGTCTGCCAAATGGTATGAAAGTCCCATGAAAACCTTGCAAAAAGAGATAATTAAAGAAATCATTTTTTCACAATCCTATTTTCCTTGATTCTATGAAATATTCACCGTAGAAAGTTTATTTGCTGTTTCTTTGACATTTTATTGTGATTTTTACTAATTACAGGTTTACAGCTCTTGTTAAACTGAAAACTTGTATGGCAATGGTGCTGATGGAATCGTGAGCAGCCACTCAAGAATATATTGCCATTTTGTCAACCCCTGACACCATGCACTGTATGAACTGAATATTTAACCAAAAATAAATCCAAAACTTTCACTTGAAATCATGGATCTTAATGGGCCTCAGTTTAAAAAAAAAAAAATTCCTGAGTGTTGCCAAGAGACTGGCAGAGTTTATAGCCATTCTTCAGCTTTCCTCAGGCAGGCAGATTATCCTTCCGCTGAGTTTGCTGAACCATTATTTATCTGCCAACTAAGATTATTCAATCTCACGACAAGGCATAGTCTTTCTTTTCCCTGTTAATTAATGTCATATTAATACCTATGTCACTAATTATTATTCCACCACAATGACAACGCCTTACTTCCAAAACCACTTTCAGCTTTCTGATTTACCCTGACTTCAGCTCCACCTCTGCCACAGGTTGTGTACCACTGCAGCCCAATCGCGCCCATTCACGATATACCAATTGATCTGTCTCTCAAATTATGAAGTTTGCATTCATCTATAAAAGTCAAGGAATGGGTGCAAGTTCTCTTCAACTCATAAGACCCCCTCCTTCTTCAAATTCTTTTCAAGTCATTCACCCATAGTAAAGATCCTCATAAAAATCTCATTTTACTCTTCCCCTAGAGACCATGCTAAGAATTTGCTTCACTTCTGAAGTGAATAAGATAGTGTACAACGTACACCTAACCAACATACACTTCATTACATACCCCATGACAACAATTCCAGATCAATTTGCCATACAATTCTCCTTCATTCTTGCCCAATGCACGCATTGAATGAGGCAGGCTCTTGAAGAAAACCACTACCTGATCAGGTAATAAAGGACTACGACATAATGCACTGGGTGCACAGGTAATATTCCACAGCCATTCTTAACTTTACTCTTTCCTCCTTTATGATTGCTTAACTTTGAAACCTTAGCATATTTAAAATGTGTTTTAATGGATGTTTCACAAAGAGGTGTTTTGTAAATGAAAGATGAAGAAACTAAATAAATTAGCATAAAAGGATTTCCTTCCTATTCATCTGGAACAAGGACAGGCAATAATTTTTAATGGGGGGCACTCCAAGATTTTGGTAAGTGGTCAAGGGCTGCACTTTTCTATGGAAGGGGTGCAGGGTCTGGGATGGAGGTCGGGGGCAGAAGGGAGGGGCAGGGGATTGGAGTGCAGGGTCTGGGCCAGGTATGGGTGCATGAGGGGGCAGAGGGTTAGGCTCATGTGGGGTGGGAGGCAGAGAACAGGCAGGAAGGAGGGGCAGGGGTGCCAGAGGCAGGCTTGTGCATGGAGACTTGCACCAGTTGCTCCAAGCTAGCAGCCCTGTAGGACCCTCTGGAGCAGGCTCCCTGCTTGCTGCAGCTCCAGTTATTTCTAAACTGTTGACTGCTCTATGTGGCTCTCTGCTCCAGATGCTGGGGGCAGGGGAGTGCTTTGTGTGCTGCCCTGCCCCCTCACCCCCCAGGCAAAACCTCTCAGCCCCCGTTGGCTGGAAACAGACCAATGGGAGCTGAGAAATTGTGCCGAGTTGCCCCCAGCACCAGCAGAATCCCTCAGCTCCTATTGTTCGTTTCCAAGATCTGGACAATAGGAGCTGACAAATTTTGCTGGAGGGGGTGAGGTGGAAACATGCAAAGCTCTCCCCCTTTGCAGCTGTTGGGGTGGCTGCAGGCCAGATTAAAAGGCTTGGGCGGCCATACCTGCCCACAGGCTGTATCTTGCCCCCCCCCCGCCCCCCCCCCAATCTGGAGGAATGTTCACACTTGCTAGACAGCAGTGGAGTGCTGTGGACAGGCATGAAATTAGCAAGTAATGAAACAGGAGCCTTTGATTCTTTCCACACAGAACTTTCTGTATCATAGCGAAGATGACAGAACCCTTTGATGATACACAATGCCCCATGACTCACAGTATTCAGTCACTAAATGTAGGGAAAGATGCAACACCATCTACAAATTTTCCTACGTCATGCATATAAGCAGACCACCAAGCCAACCAACCACTGGCAACCACTAAGAGACTGCACTACATAATTCAGTTTCCCCATGCAAAATACATTTTCAAACTCTTATCACTGAGTCTGACCAAATAAACTTCTGTCACACCCGTAAGACTGAAAAAGTCATAAATATCCAAAATGGCTCCTTATAGTATAAACACTTGGAAGCCCTTAATCATGCAGGTCATTCCACCCTCTGCTCATAAACACAACAATAAATAAAAATCGTTTCGCACCGATGTGTATTTGGGGGCAGCATTTGCCTCTGTGAGAATGATGGGGTGAATTCTCATGATTTTATTTCCAGATCTTGTTAGGAAAACACCTTCATCATCAACAGCACCACCAACATCAAAAAACCTAAAGAATTCTTGCTGAAGGGCACAACTCTTTATTATTGAATCTCCCAGCATGGATTATTCCCTCAGATATCAGCCTTACATTTTTTCTTTGGCAACCTCTCAGTGGAAGTTTTGCCTGGGTAGACAGTTTAGAATCCTGGCCATAGTACGTATTGTGTGTTGTGCTCCAACTTTTGTCATGGAAAAGTGTTCTCTCTTTGACCATCCTTGAAAAATAATAGGACTATACCTTTAAGCATTCCTGGCCCCTAAAAGCACTTACAATGTAGATAGCATTTTATTATAATATAGGGAAACAATTTATAGCATACTGGGATCAACTTGAAAAGCCCCAGTGCTGCAGCCTGAAAGTGTGATAATTAGCCTAATTGCACCACACAGTATCAGCAAGGAGCCTCATCGCAGCAAGACCAGCATGGTATTTATAGCAATTAAGACTTCCTTTTTTGTCTTGCCTGTACATTATTTAGTATTATGACAGCACCTAGAGGTCCTATTGTGTGTACTGTATACACACCTAATAAAATGACAGACCCTGCTCTGAAGAGCATGCAGTCTATGTAACACTTTACACTCTAAGGCCCCAGTTCCACAATTCATAACATGATGGCAGATTGCTACACCTGCTCAGATTCCCTAGACCTCTGGGGAGCCACACAGACAATACGTCTGCCTATGTGCAACAAATTGCAGGATCAGAGCTCAAGTAATGATTATAGTACTATAAAAATAATAGGACTGTACCTTTAGGCAGTCCCAGCCCTCAAAAGCATTTACAATGCAGATAGCATTTTGTTACAAATGTGTTACAAAAAAGCAGCTGGATAGCTGATTTACCAAAGTACTACATCAACACTGAGTGAGCCTAATGTCATTGCTTCCACGGCTTATCTTATAAAGCCTTCTTGACGGGTTCATAACATCATAACTCATCAGTTGATATCCTGCTCATTCACAGCCTGATAGCCAATTCTCAGCAGTCAAGTATAGGTCTACAAAGGAATAGTGTGCAGCAGAACTAGAGAGAAGTCTTGACTTTAGGAAAAAAAAACAAACCAGTGTTGATTGTCAAAATTAAAGACAGAGAATGCAATAGATACAGCTTAACTATCAGTTTATTAAAGTCAAAAGAATAAATACTGTTTTCTCAAATAAACATACACAATTTAAACTGCATCAGTAATGTGTTTCTGTAAACTGACATACTGTATGTGCCTTCAGTTTTTACTACTCCCTTGCATTTAGCTGAAAGGACTTCAAGACATTTTGAAAAAAATCAAAGCCTGTAAGGAAAAAACAAAGTGTTCAGTCAAGATTAAGCCGATGGTGGGACACTATGAATGTTTTAGTACTTCTTATAAGTTCAGAGACACTGAGGCTGGAAAGAACCCAGATATTTTAGAAATTAAAAAATGATCATAGCTTATAACAACCCACATTTCCTGGCAACACTCTTGTCCTCAGTAACTTGCTTTGGGAAATACAAGTTATACTCCCCTTCTGCATGAATTGATTTGTTGGTGAAAAGCACTGAGAAGTAAAGGGCAGAGAAATTCATATTTTCTAAATTTTGCAGTTTACAAGTACAAACAATGTATCTGAAGCGTCCCAAAAGGAGCTTGGTATGAAAGAGATCAAAGGAATGTAGATAATGCTTTTCATTTTGAAAACCTTCAACATGTATTAACTAATTTTTGCACATTCACTATGAGGTAGATAAGGATGATTTAGTCCCTTTTACAGAAACGGAAACTGTTTCACAGAGAAATTAAGTACATTTGTAAATGAGGGGGTCTAATGTTAGGTACTTAAATCCATATTTACTGTTGGCATCTAAACGATTGGCTCAACTTTCAGAAATACTGATCTTTCACAACTTGTATTAACTCTGAAAATGTGTCCTACTGGGCGGGGGAGAACCAAAACAAAGTAATCATTTAGCATCTCTATGATGATCTTATGCTCTTTAAATGCTTTTTTATCTCCTTGATGAGACAGCTCCCTTTCTGCTTCTGAATAAATTTCTTGTCACTTGCTTTTCAGCATGGAAGCCGATTAAAGTGATGTTATCATTGATTACTGTTCATTCATTTTCTCCATTTTGCTCCATCCCACCAGTATTTCCTGAAAGCCGACTGTAGAGAGTGATCCATGGAACAAAGCATTGCTCCACCCATCCATACAGACAGTTTACCACTCTGAATTAACAAGAACTGTGGTGGCAGGGAACCTTCCAAGCCAGCACCTTTCCTGGGCACTGTGAGAATGCTGGATACAGAGGGAGGCAGGAAAGGGCTGCTTCATCATAGGTGGAGCTGATAGAGATCTCTAGTTAAGGTTGTCAAACTTCATAATAAAGCTCTGTTTTCAGATGTGTATAACTGCCAAACTAACTCTTTGGGCCAACATTTTCATGCCATGTATCTGATTCAGGCTGAATTATTTTGTAATTTGAGCTAAAATGATTAAATTAGTTCCAAGAATGAGGTTAGAGAAAAATATATTGTTTGGCCCATGTTAAAATATATAATCACTTGGCTAAGGAGCTGTAGCGAGCCCATGCTTTGGAGAAAGAATTTTGAAATTTAGTAGGGAGCTGCTCAGTTTTAGAGAGGAGCCTTTTTCCATCTCTGTGAATGTGCACCCAGGTTATAAGCCTGTAAAAAAAAAATCTCAGTTCAAACGTGCTTTGGAGTGGACTCCCGGAAGAGAAGTGATGGTGTCTGACTTTGCTGTTCCTGAGACCTGGATTCTATCCCTGCCCCTGCTGTAGGGTTCTTGTGGTGACGCTGAGTTAACCACCTGAGGCAAAATTGTCACAGTTGCTAATTCCGCATTTTCTACGTGCCCAACATGAGACACTTGGGGCTAAACTTGCAGAAATGTCAAGGGCTCACTAGTGCAGCTAAAGCTGACTGGGAGCTGCGCTTTGAACATACAAAGTGCTATGAAAGAGCTGAGCACTCTTTAAAAATAATCAGGCCCAGGAACCCAAAATTGGTGGATATTTTTGACAATTTTGGCCTTCATCTCTTGTCTTCAGTTCCCCATGTATAAACCAGAGATAATGCCATTCCTTCATTTTACAGACGTGCTGGGAAGATAAATTAATTAATGCTTGTGAAACACTCAAACCCTATAGTGAAAATACTCCAGTAATGCCCCTGAGGAAATTAATAATTCTGTCTTCAGTGCACGGTTTAGATAGAGTGAGATGAATAAGGCCAGGGTGATCCACTGAATGTGGAGGAATATTGAGTAACTGCTCAGGAACTGAATAAGGCAGGTTTCTGTGGAAAATATAGAGCAGGGATGAGGAACCTACAGCTCATGGGCCAGATCCAGCCACAATGCTTGGGGCTCCAAAGGGCTGGAGCAGAAGCACAAGCTCCTCAATCCACGAGGAAGCAGCAGAGAGCTGGTGCTAAATCTCCTCCATGGACAGCTATGCCTGGCAAGTGGGAGGAAGCGGCTCTGCACACTGCTGTTCCCCAGCCTCCCCAGGTAGAGGGAATGGCAGCACAGGGAATCACTCACCCGAAGGCCCCACTCCCGTTGCTTCCCTAGGCCAGGGATCGTGGCCAATGGGAGTGGAGATAGGGTGGTGCCTGCAAAAGCAGGGTGGTGCAAAGCCACCTGTGCCCTTTCCCCAGAACTGTACCAGGTAAGTGCCCCGATCCTCTGTCCCCTTCTTTAAACTCTTGTATTTCCTAACTTTTGAGATCTTGAAGAATGTTTGTGTAACAAAGGTGTCTCTGGGGTGGGGATTCCGTGTTTTACATAAAAACGACACAAAACTTTTGTACAAAGCAGAAGCATAATTTATCATTGTGACAGGAAGCAACATATTCAGTGATCTTTTTAGGTAAATGACACAAGGGCATCATATAGGGATACAGCAACTTGGAGGGACAGATTTCTCTTTCTAGATGAAAAATATGCAGCAAACACTGCTCTTCTACATGTCCCAGACTTCACTGTGAGCTACTGGCTCACCTGTTGGGCAGGCATGCCATTCCCATTCATTTACTCCTTCAATTCTCCTGTACTAGCTAAGGTCTATGGCTTTCTCTGAAGTTGTTTAGCGGGACACTCAAGGTGAGGTGAGATGAATTTTGAGAGACAAAGTTTGTACTGTTACATCGAGTACAATATTTCCACAATGTGCCATCTCCTCTGACCCCAAACTTCAGCAGCACAACACCACTGTACTGCTTCAGAGAACATGTTTGTATAAGTAAATGGACACACTAATCAAATTACGGAGGATTAACCGTGTCATTTACTGAAAGCACAGTAAAGCAAAAGAGTATGTTTGCCTTTCCCCTTGGCTTGTTCTTGTCACTGACAGCAAGCTCCAAAGCAAGATAGTCAACACTTGCGCAAGAGTAGAAAAATTCTTTCACAAAGAGGGGAAATGTACCAGACCCAGTTTGTACCGCAGGTTGTTGATGCACAGTCTGGATGTAAAGGAGTTTGAGGAGATAGCCTTGGACTGAAAATACTATGCATTGTAATCATGGGCAGTCAGCATAAACAGCAGAATCTTGGAGAATGAGACCAACCTGATGGCAGTTGATGAAACACACAGAACTGGCATCATGGAAACTCACCTCTAGACAGAGATTTCAAAGCTTCTTCAGTTTTGATATAGTTTAAATTAGCTGATAGGGTATACGCTGCAATTTTACATCTCTCAACATTCTACTCTGAAAGTTTGGTCTCTCCCTCCAATTTGTTTATTTTACACAGACATGCACAGGCGCAGTTTGGCTTTATACATCCTGAAGGGGTACAGATTAATGTGAGAGCATCCCTACATGCTAAGTGTCCCTCTACCAACCCCCGCTTCCACATTGGCTGCTCAACCTCCCCCCCCGCACCCACCACCTCTTTGATCTCCTAGCCAGACTCTGCGGGTATTGCTACACTACAATTAAAAACCCATGGCTGGCCTCTGCCAACTGACACTGACTTGTGCAGCTCAGCAAAGGGGCTGTTGAACTGTGGTGTAGATGTTTGGGCTCAGGACCCAGGAAAGTGGGAGGGTCCCAGAGTTCAAGCTGGAATAGTTACATTGCGCTCAAACAGACCCCTTACCTAGATCCCCATGGCCTGAGCCAGCTGCAGGTATCTAGCTGAAGTGTGGGCATACGCTTGGTTCCTTGCTATTGAGTCAGACTGGCTCAGGTCATGCCTACAGAATTCCTGGGGTCAATGCTCAGGCTCCTACTAATCCATAGACAACCATAGGCTTCTCACACCCAAAGAACATAAAGCAAAACAGCACCGAAGACAAGACTGAGGAAGTGCTGAGGAATCCAGCTGGCTGAAAATGAGGTAAGGGACTATACCAATTATATACCTAGGACAAACCATGGGGTCATCCCACCCAGCAGCACCCCTCTGCGGCCAAGGGTACCATGTAAAGTCTTATCTGTTGTATCCAGGGTTATGAGGGTGGGCTCTACCTTGCATTGTCCAGGGTGTTGTCAGTTCCTCTATTAGGCCTGTGGCCAGCCTCTTGCCACCAGGGCTTTGGCCTGGCCTGTTCAGCTTGCACTCAGAGCTGTCCAAAGTGCTGCTGGTCTCCCAGGGATCTGCCTGGATCAAGCTCCTGAAGGGAACAACCAGACAGCTTCTTTTATACCAGGCTACTGGGTCCTGATTGGCTGCTGCAGACACAGCCACCCTTTCTTGCCCAGAGGACCTCTCTTCTGCTCCTCTTAGTGGGATGGGGTATGGCCAGGCCTCTTGCCTCCTGTAGGGGCATCAGGGCTTACTCCACCCCATCATACCAATATGGACCCCTTGACTGGTTGAATATTCTGAAACTGGCTTTAAAAGAGATCTGAGGCCACATTCTCATCTATGTTACAATAGCATAAATCAGAAGTAATTAAACTGATTCCAGTTAAACCATAACTGAACCAAAAACCCCAAATCTAAAAATCTACAAAATTTGGAGGGATTCAAAATTAGAATCTGTCAGATTCAAATTTTGTATATAACCCCAAACTGTATTATGGGCCAAACCAAAGCCAGAGACTCATTCCCTCACTCCCCAGCCCCTGCCCCAACCAAAATCTGAGGCAAATTTAAACAAGGGTTTAAATTTTCTGACTTGTGCCCACCTCTACACATCCCAGGAGGTAGATCTTCTAGGCTATCATAGGTGCTTATACGGCCATCTGAGCACCTCAAGAATCTTTATCATTCAGAAGTCTGCAGCAGAGCAGGGAATTGAAACTGGGTCTTTGAATGGCTAAACTAGTAACCTAACTCCTGGACCATTACTTCCTCTCCAAGGTTCCATTATCACACCTGCAGTGGAGGGTGGGGGTGCCATTCAACAAAGTTACAAATATGAAAAAAAAATTACTTGCATCAGCCTAACAGCTCACTGTTGCAATATCTGTAAAGACCCACACAGCCTCATGAGCTGCTTTAAATATATATGAGAGACGAAAAAGTTTACTTTATATTCATGCAATCTCAGCAGCAACAGTCACCAGCATTTACAAGTAGTATGAGAAATAGCTTCCTACCCTAAATGGTTAAGCACTACAGATGGTTAAAGACCTATTTTTCTCTCCATCTACATTTTTAATAACATTAGACTTACTTTCCCAGTCTCTCTAGCATTAAGTCACACCAAAAATGACTGAAAGTAGCTTGTATAATTTACCAGCTCGGCCTTCAGCCATACACTAGCATATAGACACTGCTCCTCATGCTGTCATAATAATTCAATAACAACATGGCAAGGGAAGCAATTGAAACACTCCTGTAATAAAGTGGGAGGGGGTTGAAAATTCTGGCGTGCATACATGTTTCACACTTACAAGCTTTAAGCAAACGTCAATGTTCTGTCAAGTACATCATCTATTGATAGTTTTTAAATAGCACATTTGCTTCTTAAAGGAAAGGAAAAAGCCGCAAAATATGAAGGGCCACATACTTGATTGATTGCTCCGCAATTATCTGATTTTCACTACTTCACACCCAGTGACATCATTTACACCTGCATCAAGTAGGAATCAAATGTTGCAAATCCAAATGCTTCACTCACACAGTAGTGTATTCAGACACTCTTTGCAAAGGTATAAACAACAATGAACAGTGTAAGGTGGACGTCCCAAGTGACCTAACATTTTTTAACTACTGGTACAATATTTATCTACTAGAGGCCTTAGATAAGCAAGGCACTCATTGATTTCAGAAGGAATTATGTCTGCACAGGCACTGAAGCATTAGCCACTTGAGAGCTCTGGCCAAGATAAATCATTATATTTGCTAGGAAGTCACACAGTTCCACTATAACTGCATCAGCATTACCCACCAAATTGTTCTGATGCAGATGCAGACTGAAAGATAACATCAGCTTTCCCACCATGACAAGAATCCTTCCTGGCCTGACCTACTACTCATATTCTCCTCTCAGGTTATCATGTCAGCTAAGAGCAGTGCTAGAGTTCAGCAATATCAGTAACACAAGCTGAGGAGTAAGTCCCTAACAGACCTAGGCATTCTACTCTTCCTTGCAGGTTCCCAAAAGCTGAAGTCTGAAGTACCAGCCAGGAAAATAAAAGGCCCTTATGTCATAGCGCCCTGCCTTTTCCCATCGCTTAGTAGGACGGGCTCTAATTCTGCAAAAACATCAGTGCACTTGGAGTCATAGGATCTATACCACAATGCAAGCCTGGACTCAGGCAGGCTGGAGCTCAGCTCCCCTCCCTGCTCTTCATTTATAGAAAATCACTCAGACTTGGGCTCAGACCTAGGCTGCTAGTACTCTGTGATGCAGCAGGATCCAAGCCCTACTTAGACACATTCCTCCACCTGACTCTGGGCCTGACAGTCCGTCAAAGGTATCCCACAATATCATGACTCAACTTCCTTTGTCTTCTCTGTCCCAAGAATTTCAAGTCAATTGCAGTGAAATGGGAAATCACTCCCATTGGCATATGGTAGCAGCATCATGAGTCAGCATTAATTCTTCCATTGTCTTTGAGCACTGAGCTGCAAACACACCAGCGGAGAGCCTTCTGTGTTTTGCAATGGAAACCAGAACAAGCCTTCTGCAAAGTGCTGCTTCGTTGTCATGGAAGCACAGACAGATTTTGGTAAATCCCTGGTGTGAGGCCAGCAAAACTGTGGATTTTAGGAAGTAAGACAGGAACAGCCACACATCCCAGAAAAGAAGCTGGCAGCTTTGCAAATTTACTGGACAGGTGACCAGGGCAGGGAATGAATCAGTGGAAAACCAGAGTCCACTACCACACCTCAGACAACTATTTTATGAAGCATTTGACAAGGTGGGTGCATAACTGGTTGGATAGCCATTCCCAGAGAGTGGTTATCAATGGTTCACAGTCAGGCTGGAAGGGCATAATGAGTAGGGTTCCATAGGGATCAGTTCTGGGTCTGATTCTCTTCAACTGCTTCATCAGTGGTTTAGATATTGGCATAGAGAATATACTTATAAAGTTTGCAGTTGATACCAAGCTGGGAAGGGTTGTAAGGGGTTTTGCAGGATAGGATTATTATTCAGTGATCTGCACAAAATGAAGAATGGGTCTGAGGTAAATAGGGTGTAATTCAACAAGGACAAATGCTAAACTCCTTTAGGTCTGGTCTAAACTAGTGGATAAAATCAAATTTAAAGGTCTTAGGTTGATTTTATAAACCAACAGTCTTCACCATAGTGCTCAGTAGGTCAATTTTAAGGTGCTCTTAAGGTCAACATTTGTACTCCTGAGTTCACTGAGAGTAATGCCAAAAACTGATTTTTCAGTGTTGACTTATGCAAGTGCAGATGACAACATTATTAAAATATGTTTTATTAGCCTCCAAAACTATTCCACAGTACCCCTCAAAGTGTCCTTTCTGGTCATCACTTCACCTTCGCTGCTCTCCAGGTGAGCAGGAAGTAGGTGACAGGAAGCAGTGGTCATCAGTAAGGGAATTGTGAATTAATTTTCTTTTCTCTCTGGCCAGTGTGGCAAGCAGACATGAGGAATATGCCCCTGCAGCATACCTACTAACCATGAGTGCACAGGATCACACAAGGGTCCAAACATGGAGCCATCAGGAGATCCAGGACCTCGTTGTGTGTGTATGGGGGGAGGGGATGAATCTGTCCTCATGCAGCTCAAAAACAGCAAAATAAATGCCAACATTTATGCAAAGATATCACACGACATGATTCAGAGAGGGTACTCCAGGGATGCTCAGTAGTGCCACGCTAAAATCAAGGAGCTCAGGCAGAAATACCAAAGGATGAAAGAAGCTAATTGTCGCTAATGGTCAGTCTGGGTCATCACCTCAAAAATGCTGCTATTATGATGAGCTGCATGTTATTCTGGGGACAGACCCAGCCTTTTTCCTCAAAAAAAATACATGGACTCCTCAGTATGTGTTGTTTCAGCAGGATGATGATGTAGGGTTTGAGGTGGTAAATGAGGAAGATGTGGATGACAGCAGGGTGCACTCCAGTGTAGAAGTTGATTCTGCAACCCAGGACAGGTTTATCACCTCGTAGCCAGTCCCCTCGTCCCCAGGAGGTTTTGGAGGTAAACCAGGATGCTGGATGCCCCCCATTTCAGACCCCCCTCTGCATATTCAGTCCCCTCCTCTTGTTGGGGCCCCAGAATAATGGGGAGAAGGTCATGGAGATTCCTGCAGTCCACGCCAAGGGAATCATCCCCCAGGAAAATGTTAACATTTCAGCAACCACAATGTTGTTATCCTTTTGTTTTCCCTATATCCACCACTCTGCCATTAGGATCCCCTAAATAAAAACATTGTTGGCTGAAAAAAGGAAGTTTTGTTTATTAGTTAACATGTTCTGGGGTTCATGCTTTGGGGCTGAGTGTGGTAATGAGGATTGTCAAGTGGTGGAGGCAATTTTATAAAAGGCATGGAAACATCTGTGGTGGAGGGGGTATGCTAGTTAATGTCAGGAGATTCAGGACTCTTCACGCTCATTCATAAACTTGGTTTGCAAGGCATCCCTGATTTTCAGTGCTTCTTTCTGTGCTCTCCTGATGACCCTTGTGTCCAGTTGTTGATAATTACTGACCAGGAGAGCCGCCTCTGCTCCCCATGCTGGCAGAAAGTTCTCCCCCTTTGCCTCACAAATATTGTGAAGAATACAGCAGGCCCAATGACAAGGGTAATGTTTTCTTCACTGAGGTGTAAGCAGGTCAGAAGGCACCTGAACCTGGCACTTATACAGCCAAAGGTACATTCTATCACCATTCTGCACCTGCTCAGGCTGTAGTTGAACAGCTCCTTACTCCAGTAAGGGTGCCTGTGTATGGTTTCATGAGCCAAGGGAGCGAGGGGTAAGCAGGGTCACCAAGAACCACCACTATGGGCATTTCCACATACCTAATGTTGATCTTCTGGTCTGGAAAGAAAGTACCACTCTGAAGCCTTCTAAACAGACCAGAATTCCTAAAGATTGGCACTTTATGCACCCTTCCCGACCACCCCACATTGAAGTTGATGAAAACAACCTTTGTGAGCCACCAATGCCTGCAGTTAATGTACTTTGAGGTCTGGTGCCAGGATGGGGATGTGCATTCCATCTTTGGTCCTACTGAAGTTAGGGAATGCAATGGCAGCAAAACCATCCACCATGTCCTGCACATTCCCCAGAGTTACTGTCTTTTGCAGGAGAAGGTTAGTGATCACCTTGGCTACCCGGATGACAACAGCTTCCATTGTAGATTTGCCCACTCCAAATTGATTTCCCACTGGCTGATAGTTGTTGCGTTGCAAACTTCCACAGAGTAATTACCACACGCTTCTCAACTGTCAAAGCAGGTCTCATTCTGGTACTGCTGCACTTCAGGGTTGAAGACAGCACTTCACAAAGATCCATGAAGGTGGCCTTATGCATGCAGAAGTTTTGCAGCCACTGCTGATTGTCCCATGCCTGTAAAATGATGTGGTTCCAAAAACGTGGGCAGAAAATGTGCCTATGTAAGGAGAAAATTTTGTTAGCCCACTAACATGCGTAAGTCTCTGCCCACAGCTTGAATAAAAATTATGTTTATTGCTGAAAGTAGCTAGAAGAGCCTTTCTGAAACATTAGCACAACCATCAAAACAAAAAAGCAGTCCAGTAGCACTTTAAAGACTAACAAAATAATAGGTGGTGAGCTTTTGTGGGACAGACCCACTTCCTACATGCTTCTAGCTTCCCTACACACACAACAAGATCCATTGTTTACAGTCAAGCCCCAAGGTACAATTGCATTTGCTCTGATCCTACTGACAGAGACCAAAAACTACAAGATCTCTGCAATTTTTCTGGTTTGTCAACCTTCATCAGTATTTTTGGTTCTCTGTGCCTTAAATATTGAGCCTGTTCTGGTATGGCTATGGTCTGAAGAAGTGAGTCTCTTCCATGAAAGCTCATCACCTAATAAATTTTGTTAGTCTTTAAAGCACTAGTGGACTGCTTTTTTGTTTTGAGATCTCTCTGTTACTATTAGCACAACTAACAGACCAGGAGGAGAAGGGGACATGAAGAGTCAACATGATCCCATGTCCTCCTGACTTTATTTTTTTTTCTGAAACGAGTGGTTTTCCAAAGTGGCAAGTCTGCAAATAGTTTGCTGTTACTATTGTTATGTGAAATACAGCTGATTAATGGAGGGAAAGCTACATACTACAGGCTGGAAAAAACAAGATTTAATTTAGCTTCTGCTCAGCAGAGTTTTGTTTGTTTACTTGTTTTTGATGAATGAGCTATGTAATACTAACAAATTGGGTAAAAAAGAGGAAGAAATATGAGCTTGATGGATACTTGAACACCTCAAGTTCCCCTGCAGATGGAAGGCCAGCCATTGGATGACTACAGTTATCTGCTGGAGTTCTCCTCAAAACCCTGTTTAAATACTGTTGTGGACATGTGTAAGTGCCAGAGACTAAAGTTTCTTGCCTCAACTGTCTATCATCTGGATGGCCATGTCCCACTGATTTACTTCCTGCCACTACCTCATGAAGAATAACGTTACCAGGAGTGCTGGGTTCATCAAAACCCTGGCCAACCCCTAAATACAGCAGTCCAACCTTACTCAATAAAGCAATTAAGAACATACTTCACTTTAAGAATGTTTCAGCAGCATTGATTTACAGGGAACTGAAGTAAGGGTTAAGTGTTTTGCTGAAGAGCAATGGACTTGGAATCATACACAACTAGAACTGGAAGGAACGTTGAGAAGTCATCAGGTCCAGTCCCCTGCCCTTGCAGCAGGAGCAAGCACTGACCAGAGTCTCTAGACCATCCCTGATATGTATATATCTAACCTTCACTTAAATATCTCCAGTGATGGAGATTGCACAATCTCCCTAGGTAACTTACTCCAGTGTTTCATCACCGTAACAGTTAGGTAGTTTTTCCAAAATGTCCAACCTAAACCTCCCTGGTGGCAGTTTGAGCCCATTACTTCTTTTCCTACCTTCAAAGGTCAAGGAGATCAATTTTTCTCCCTCCTCTTTGTAACACTCTTTTAGGAACTTGAAATCTGCTATCATGTTCCCTCTCAGTCTTCTCTTTTCTAAGCTAAACAAGTCCAGTTCTTTCAGCCTTCCCTCATAGCTCATGTTCTCTAGACCTTTAATCATTCTTGTTGCTCTTATTTGGACCTTCTCCAAGTTCTCCACATCTTTCTTCAAATGTTGTGCTCAGAATTGGACATAATACTCCAATTTGAGGCCTAATCAGCTGAGAACAGAGCGGATGAATGACTTCTCGTTTCTTGCTGACAATACTTAAATACATGGTTAAATGCTTTGGTCAACTGGGGACAAAGATAGAAAGAAATTGGGTAAATTTTAAAAAGTGTTTATTTCAGTTATCTATTGCTGTTGTTACTGCCAGGGTTTTACTACTGGCTGAGACAGTATATCGCATGATCCTGTAATCTAAAGAAGAGGTAGCTCATACAACTGAAACACCAAATTTAGGACAAAAAATGAACACACACAGGTGATAAGACCTTTGGTTTGAACAGAAAAGTGCTGATCCTTGGGTTGAAAAAGTGCTTTCCAGTGTTACATTGTGCCTTGAACAGCAATGCAACCCTCCACAAAAAGATTTTCCTGAAGCTCTTCATACCTGTAGATTCATGGCTCAGATGCTTCTTAAAATTTTAGTGCACTTCCTCATCTGTGTGCATTCTTGACTAAATGAACAGATGGATTTCTCACTGATGTCTATAGGCATTTTGCCTCTCTGAAGCTCAGACCTAAGCAGACCTCAGACAAACATTCACATAAAATTTCTGCTTTTATTGCCAGCCTAGCACATAGAAACATGCAACTTTATTATTATGGACAATAGGATGTGTGTCCAGTTCTTTACTGACATTTCCACTACCTCCCTGTTTCCTAGGCTCACAACTTTGACATAAGCTCTGACTGCCATCACTCCTCCTTGCTACAGCCTATTGATTTTTTTCCTCTTCACAGGTACCAGGATCCTCCATTTCCTCACTGCGTCCATTGTTAAAATTCTTGTCCAAATATTGGTCCCCTTGCTGACTGTACCCTTCTCCTGCCTGTTACCTCTTTTTTCCCTCCTACCAGCCATTGCTAAACTCAATCTCTTGGCATGTAATTTCCTTCTTCAGATCTCTCCATTAGCAATCACATTGAGTTTATACTTCTTGCCCCCAACAGCTAACAAGTCTTGCATACCCTTGCTGCCACTTACCCTCTGACCTCATTCCTTCATACTCTGTTCTTGCCCACTACTTTGTCCTAACTGTTCCCTTTGTCTGCTCCTCCCACCTCAACTCCATTTCTTCTCTTGTGCACTCCTACATCTGGAATACACCCTCCATTGTTATCCACAGAGTGCCCTCTCCTTTACATCTCTCTCTAAGAAACACCTATTCCAGCAACACCTACCCCTTCTTCTGAGCCATAGCCCTCACTTCCTACCTCCCTCAAATTATTGCCCAGCCTCTTGTCCTGCGTCGCTTATGCTCTTAGCCCAGGGAAGGACAAGTCTCAGTCTACACTGTTAGGCTACGTCTACACATGAAGCCAACATCGAAATACACTATTTCGATGAATAACGTCTACACGTCCTCCAGGGCTGGCAACGTCGATGTTCAACTTTGACGTTGCGCGGCACCACATCGAAATAGGCGCTGCGAGGGAACGTCCACACGCCAAAGTAGCACACATTGAAATAAGGGTGCCAGGCACAGCTGCAGACAGGGTCACAGGGCGGACTCAACAGCAAGCCGCTCCCTTAAAGGGCCCCTCCCAGACACAGTTGCACTAAACAACACAAGATCCACAGAGCCGACAACTGGTTGCAGACCCTGTGCCTGCAGCATGGATCCCCAGCTGCAGCAGCAGCAGCAGCAGCCAGAAGCCCTGGGCTAAGGGCTGCTGCCCATGGTGACCATAGAGCCCCGCAGGGGCTGGAGAGAGAGCATCTCTCAACCCCTCAGCTGATGGCCGCCATGGCGGACCCCACTATTTTGAAGTTGCGGGACATGCAACGACTACACGTTCCCTACTTCGACGTTGAACGTCGAAGTAGGGCGCTATTCCTATCCCCTCATGGGGTTAGCGACTTCGACGTCTCGCCGCCTAACGTCGAAGTTAACTTCGAAATAGCGCCCGGCGCGTGTAGCCGTGACGGGCGCTATTTCGAAGTTAGTGCCACTACTTCGAAGTAGCGTGCACGTGTAGACACGGCTTTAAAGTGCTGGGCACATTGATGATGCCATAGAAATGATTAATAATAAACCGCAAATAATTGGATAGTGATTATAATCAAGGAGCAAGAACGAAGCCGATATGAAATGATTAGCTCTTTCCTAAGACTGCCTGATTTCACAGGACTGGGAGTGGTAAGAAATGCAGTGAAAAAAAATCAATTAATTTATTTTAAATACACCTGCTTTATAAGGCATTTGCTGCCCTACGGCACCAAGCTCCCCACCTGCTTTACAAAATAATCTATAAAACTAAGAGTTCAAAAAAAGCAAAAGGCAGCTGAAAATAAATACTCCTTCCAGTTAAACAGTCTATGCAGGTGCCATAAGAGTCCAGAGGGTGCAGCTGCAGAGAACATCCGCATCTAGAAGACTTAAGATGATTTTTTTTTCACCGAAGGAAACACTGAGCTTAACTAGAAACACATTCCTCCTTTCTGACAGGTTTATCATTGGGGGGCTGTGGGTTGTGTTATAGGCTGCAGAGGCTGTGCTTCCCAAATAGTCAGGCCTGGCCACAGCCTCAGCCCCCTCACTAAGGATCGCCCCCGTGCAGTGGTCCTAGATAGAGAGCTGGTGCTGTGCCACCCGCCTCGTGGTGTTCCATTTATTCTATAGCAAACCAAATGCCAGCCATGTTTAGGGCAACTTCCCCCAAACCCTACATCCTACACCCATAACACTATCTGAGCAATATCCTCACTCACTATCTTGGGCCACTGCTGTTGTCCTGTCTTCAGTCTGCAGGGAGGATCCACAGCCCAAGGTTCCACGGGCTCCTTGAATTTTGTTGTTGTTACTCCTTTAGAATCTCTCCTGTAAGTAACAGAGAGGGAGCTGTGCCAGTCTATAGACTATCAAAACAAAAAGCAGTCACGTAGCACTTCAAAGACTAGCAACATAGTTTATTAGGTGAGCTTTCGTGGGACAGACCCACTTCTTCAGACCATAGCCAGACCAGAACAGACTCAATATTTAAGGCACAGAGAACCCAAAACAGTAAGCAAGGAGGACAAATCAGAAAAAAAAATGATCAAGGTGAGCAAATCAGAGAGTGGAAGGGTGGCGGGGGGAAGGTCAAGAATTAGATTAAGCCAAGTATGCAGACAAACCCCTATAGTGACTCAGAAAATTCCCATCCCGGTTCAAACCACGTGTTAATGTGCTGAATTTGAATATAAAAGCCAGCTCAGCTGCTTCCCTTTGAATAGCGGTGTGAAAATTTTTTTTCAGCAACACGCATACTCTTAAGTCATTAACAGAATGGCCGATTCCATTACAATGTAGACTAACTGGTTTGCGGAACAGGAATGTTTTGATGTCTGTTTTGTGCCCATTAACTCTCTGTCTGAGAGAGTTAGAAGTCTGTCCAATATACAAAGCATCTGGGCGTTGTTGGCACATGATGGCATATATGATGTTAGTAGAGGAGCATGAGAAAGTGCCCGTGATTCTGTGAGTAACCTGGTTAGGTCCAGTGATGGTATTTCTAGAGAAGATATGTGGACAAAGCTGGCAGCGGGCTTTGTTGCAAGGAAAGGTTCTAGGACTGGTATTCCTGGGGTATAGACTGTGGCTGTTAGTAAGGATCCTCATGAGGCTGGGAGTTTGTCTGTAGGATAGAACAGGCCTGTCACTTAGAGCCTTCTGGAGTGTGGCATCCTGATTAAGGATAGGTTGTAGGTCTTTAATAATTTGTTGCAGTGGTTTGAGTTGGGGGCTGTAGGTGATGACCAGTGGTGTTTAATGTGTCACCACTGATTGCTGACGATGGCCCTTTAGGAATGTATTGTATTACGTGTGGTGTCAGACACTTCAACTGCTATGTGTTCAGTAAGTGGAACTGTGCTCTCATTGGCATTGCATTGGCATAATTTGGGGCAGTCTGCTCCAGCAGTGTTTCTTACCATGCATAATTCTGCTCTGTCAACTGATAGATCTAGCAAAACAAATTATACATTTATGTTCTCGCAAATAAAAAATAGACATAATTTACTTCAAAGCAAACTAATTTTTAATAAGGCATTAGGATTTTTTTGAAACCACTTAATGCTAATATGGTATGTTAATCCATCTCTGGAGCTTTTTACGAGCGCTTAGGAACTAGAGATGAATGAGCGTTTCAAAAAACTCCTAAAAACATTCACACAAATGAAGTGTTGACGTTATTCCACCTCTGCTCACATTTCCTTTGTATTTACTTTCCACTAATAATAATAATAATAATAATAATACTTTAATATTTAGTTTGCAGTTTAACAACCAGAGGCGAAGTAAGGTTCTGTACAAAACACAAATGAAGACAGTCCTTGCTGCAAGTTGCATTATAACCTGTAAGTTTCCGACAGGAATGTTTATAGCAATGCCTTCATTTAGGTGGATATTAACAGAAAACAAATTTGTATTCATAGATGCAAATATTCACAACAGAAACTGGTTTCTAATCATTATATGCATCTGATCAGGGAAGAGAAATAATGCCACATGATTGTTGGGGCCATTAAAGCTGACCAAAATAACTCAATTTTCAAATCTTGAATTCAGCAAACTGCTTCTGATCAGTGTACAGATCAATAAGTATTTGCATGAGTTATTTGAATAATTAAAAAATTCAATGATATAAACTGTTCCAGGGTAATTTCAGAATGAAAAAAGATAAAAAATTATTTGCTGCAAAATATACATTCCATGCTTGTCAATATATGATTTAGATAGAAAAATAGGAATTAGGTGGCCTGGTCTTAATGTGTGTGAACCTGAGTTTACAGCCTTAAATTCACCACGCAATCTGAAGCCACTATGAGTCCCTGCTTAGATTAGATACCAATGTTGGAAGTGAGCACTAAGTGGATAAGCAGAATGGGGAGAAGAGAGCCAAAACTGGAACAGGAGTGAAATAGTAGAGTGAAGACAGAGGTTCATCTAATGGTGGATGTCCAGGATAAATAATGATAGTAGAGCTAGGGATGAGGTGGGCAAGAGTTTTGAATTTCATACCCTGCTTTAACTGTGCATTGATCAAAGTTATTAGACCTTCATTCTCAGGGACACTGTTTCATGCAAGAAGCTGTAGGGGAGGAAATACAGAAGCTTTTAAATGTAGTGAGTGATGCAGAAAGGCCTAAAGCCATAGAGCCAAGCATTGTTTGGCTGGAACTTTGGCAAAGTTAAGGATCTGTATTTTTTCAGTGAGTCTTCTCTCTAGTGAACAGAAGTGAAATAGCAGCAACATGAAAGTGGTGTAGGAGGAATAAATGCACCCAAATTTCAGAAGGAACCTATCATCACTATTCTGTGTTGACACAGTGCACCACCAATCCCTTTATCAGCCCGTACACAAATGAAATCCCATTCAAGCTGCAATTCAAGTGGAACATTACTGCAGAAGTATCAATCAACTGTGCCGGAAGCAAGGAACTTTCACTGAGCCATCTGTGCTCATCTGGCAAAGTCGATGGTCTCATTTACAATGTAAATACACATATTTGTTTGATCTTTTCCTCCAGGAGCATCCGCTCATCTTTCTCCAGGCCCTTGCTCCCCAAACTTTTCATTCCTCATTGCTAAAAATCCTTTTGAAATTAGTTAGGAATATGCTGAATAATCTGTTGCCATAACCACTCCGGTAGGATACAGCAAGCTGTCTAAAACCTGGGACTGCTTCATGGGTCAGCAGCTAGAAAGGGATGCTTCTTGATTGCTATACAGTATTAGATTCATTTCATGGCAGATTTTTCCCCTCACAGGACAGCAGCATCTACCCTACCTACCAGCATTAGGCACGAGCTCAATGACTGGTCACAAGATGGCGCTGCTATCCATGAATTATGGCAGAAGAGCCTCTTCAGCAGCTATGGTCTTTTGTGAATTAAGGTTACGGGCTCACTGGGCATATCGATTTTGAATGCATTTTAAATTAGCAATCATTAGCACCCCCCCCCCCAAATGCTGCTTAGCATTGTAACTTTTTAGTTATTGAGCTGAAATCCATCTAACCTCAATTTGCAGAAGTGTGGAGAGGGGAGAAAAGACCAATGTCATAGAGTCGTAACATAGCCTTTCTTGCAAAGGCTGTGCTTGATTTAAAAAGTGACTGATTTTACAGAAAAAAACAAAAACACACAGACCCCAGAGGACAGACCGGAGTATGCAATTAAATAGACAGAATGAGAGAAGGAGAGGGAGAGGGACAAAGAGCAGAGCTCTCCTGTGAGACAGAAACAAAGCAGTGTACACAGGCATAGACTTCTACTATGTCACATAAAAAAATCAGGCTTGTAGCACCTTAAAGGACTGCTTGTTCTTTTTGTGAAGCTACAGACTAACCCGGCTACCCCTATGAGACTTGTCACAGACTAAGCTGAATCCCATGAAAGGAAGGTGAGGGGTGAGAGAGCGAAGGTTCTGGTGACTTTGATTATGTCACTTTCTTCTCGCAAATGGTAGAATTAACACATATGAGGAACACGCTGCGGTGCTGTTTTTTTGTATTGAGTCATTGGCTTCCCATAGAAAAGTTAAAAAAAAGATTTTGTCATACTGGTTGTTGGCTCTGTAATTGTCTGGGGTTGTAAGTCAGAGAAGAATTTGCCCCTGTTATGTATCTGTGTATTTCATCCATAAAAGTTTACTCAGGGGTTGTTCTTGACAACACCCATCCATGATATTAAGCACATACAGCTCTGGGCCTCAGGTTACTGCATCTGTCTGTGATTCTGGGGATGTCGTGAATTTCTGACATTCCAGAATCCATTTTTGTTTTGTTTTGTTTTGTTTGTCCCACTAACAGGGAACTTTGCTTCTGAGGGCTTGTCTGTACTTGTGGGAAGATCGACAGAGTCAGGTTCCATCTTCAGGAGTATGGTTGTGCATGTCTTTGGTGGGTGGGGTCTCTCTGGGGTCAGCAGTTGCTCCCCTGTACTCCTCCTCCTCTCATGAACTAGGGAGGTCAATGGGAGAAATGTTTCTGTACACCTCCCTCAGAGAGGACAGACCTTACAGCTGACTGCAGATATGTCGATTCCAGCTATGCAATTCACGCAGCTAGAACTGTGTATATGCAGTCAACTGTAAGGTCTAGTGTAGACCAAGCCTCCGGCTCTAACATGCAAGGAGTGATATCCACAGTATGCAGCATACCACTGCCCCCTGGCTGAATATAAACATGTAAACAAAACAGAATTAAATTAAAAAAAAATCTTGGAATTCTGAAATAAAGTTGAGAATTCCAAAAACAAAAAAAATTCCAAAATTGTTTTTTTTTTTTTAAAAATTCATTGGAAATTTTTAAAATATTCCTTTTTATTCTAAAATGGACCAAAACCAAAATTCTGAAATGTCAGTTTCCCATGAACCAGTAATACCAATTTTCTAATACTTCCAGAAAAGGGTGGAGAAGGTGTTAGGAGACAGAAGACTCATGTAAAGAAAATGTTAGAGAAAAATATATGGATTTCGAAACAAATGACATTCAGAGCTATGTTGATCTTAAGCTCACACAGGGACTGCTGACTATCCTATTATTAGAAGCTATGTTCCATCACCAGCTCTGTATTTTTAATAGCATCAGCCTGGAAATCTCATCTGAGTTCTTTCTCCTCCAGACCTTTAATTTCTGCCAAGTTTTTTCATATTTCACAGGAAAAGCCTGTAATTTGGTGCCATCCTCTGCTTTTAAGAATTGTGTTCTCCAACTGCTGCATTGGGGTATGGACACAAATTACATTTGTGAATGCCAAAGGGGACACATTTTGTGCTTCAATATGTGAACAGGCTTCCTATTACAATTCATAAAAGACCCTGGGTGTAGCCAGACAAAGTCTCCCCCTTACAAGCCAGCTTGCTCACTGCCCCCGCTCCCCCACTGGGAAGCACACAGGGCACGGAAACGGCTGCTGACAGCACAGTCTTTGATGCCCTCATTGAGGCCCAGATGTGCTAGCTCATCTTGACCCTGAGAAGCAGAAAGTACAAATAGAAGGCTAACAGGCCAAACTGTCAACAAGAGAGGGGGGGACCCTCAAGAAATCACCCCAGCTGGCATTGATGGATATGATGCACACACACAACCACCCCAGAAGGGGAAGTCCCCTGCCCACACAAAAGAATGTCCTGTACTCTCAAATTGCTTATCTCCTGTCTTACAAGTGCAAGTAAGAAATGCCCTTGTAACAAACTGGCGTCACAAAAGACAGACCAGTATAATCTGGCACCTTAGATAAGAAAGAGAATACGTAACCCAAAAAGGGGTATAAAAGGTGGGTCCAGCTGAACTCTAACTTTGAGTGCATCCCACCAACTACCTGCTGGTCGGGTTAGGTGATTGCCTCCCGAGGTCCACAACTGGGGACGCCCAACCACGTATTCGTCTTTCCGCGGAATTGAGTGACCGATCTGGCTTGGCTACGCTGGTATCGAGAGACGCAGAGAGGGTAAGATATACCCATGCTAGGTCTCCGTTCTTTTTTGTGCACAGCTAAAGAATTAGAGCTCTGTAACTAGACGTCGTTGTATCAAGATATCATTGTGTTAGATGGTAACAGATATCTTTGCATTGGATTGTAACGTAACCTGTTAACACCTGTACTTTGCTAGCATATAAGAAGTAGACAACAGCCTTTTGTAACCACACGCTTATAACTGTAGCTTAATAAACTTGTAACTAGTTAAGATCTAAGCCTGACTGCTGTTAACCCTTTTGTCACTGGAACACAGCCGGCACAACAAAAAGAACTTTAACCGTTTGGTTACTACAGCCTGGCCATAGGTGAGAGAGTGCCAGGAGCTCCCTGCTCTAACAGTAAAAAACTGGGTTGCTTAGGACCCAGGGGAATCCGTCAGCCTGTCTTGGCTGCTTGCAGCGACGAGCTCCCTGCTCTCGCAGTTTTAAACTCGGATGATAACAAGAGCATAGGGGAGTACCTCACCGCACATTACCTGGCCACCAGCTAACACTGGGGTAACTTGATTGAAGAGTTTAGTCTTCATCAATGAACATGAACACTGGATTTTCTGCAGTTGGAATGAGTAGCATGCATGGATTGCCTAAAACATATATGCACTAAGAAACCAATTGCTGAACTCATTATTAGATCTCAGCTGTTGATTTATTGCTGACCTTGTATTCTCCCTTTCATATTTCCTGGTATTGTATACCACTGACAGATCCACTTATGGGCTCATCTACACACCATGGCAATGCACACTAGTGGGGTGCAATTTCTCAAGTGCACCAGCGTGTTGTGTGCTAACTGGCCTGCACAGACTCTGATGGCACAAAAACAAAGTTACCCTAAGTTGCAGTAGCACTGTGTCATCTAAAACAGAACTACACTAATGCACAATGAAGAACTTTTAGCTCCTGCTAGCTGGGCCTACATGGGCCAGTTAGTGCACAGCCCACTTCAGAAATCACGCTCCTCTAGCGCACATGGGAGTACCTTCCAAACAAGCCCCATGGAAGTTAGAGAGTTTCCATTCCAACCTTCTGCTTCTAGCTGCTCATAACTTTCCAAAACTTCCATAATTTCAGACTGACATTCTCAAAGAAAGGTTCTAGTTCTTCTCCTAGAGAAGAGCATTGAAAATGGAAGCAACAGAAATCCCCAGTCATTAAATCAGAGAGTGGAAAGGAAGGATCTGCTGAGCTCTGCTTCTGCAGGAGAAGCTACAAATCTCCGTTGCACGCACTTATATAAAACCTGTCACATTTTGAATGTATCCTGAAGAGACATATTGCCAAACCTCCCCTTAGCACGGAAATATAATAATGATCAGGTCATTGGGAGACCTTTCAGACCAATGCATCACCAGCTACAGTAGGAAGCAACCCAGGCCAGGTGAGTAACTCCCACCCAGGTGAGCTCAGCATGTTTTGATGGGATTCTCTTTTGAGCTAGCGGTGATCTACTTATCTGCTGCCAGGTCCCTGGTTCAGGTCTTTCCCTTCCTGCATCACCAGCCCCTTTGGTAGAGAACCTTACTGATTCTGTCTATTGGGCCATGCTGCCCAAAGGGTATGGGAGCCAGTGCCCTGGACCTTGGGGGGGGGGCCCTAGCCACCCTCTGGGGAGGTCTGGTCTGTCCCCCCAGTTGTTTAACTGCCTGCTGTAGGGGGCTTGAGCTGCCCACCCTCCCGGCAGGGCCCCGGCAACAAATCAACTGACTAGAGAAATGTTTCCTCGTTTCCCACTAAATGTGAAATCAGTCCCCAAATTACACTTGCACGAGGCCAAAATGGGTATGAATTCATGTGGGGCCAATGATTGGTCTTCTGTTCATAAACATATCATGACTTTAAAGTATAGTGACAGGGAGATAGCTGTGTTAATCTGTATTCTATCAAAACAAAAAAGCAGTCATATGACAGGCCTGTTCTCTCCTATAGACAACCTCCAAACCTTATGAGGATTCTCTTTAGCAACCACAGGCTATACCACAATAATACTAATTCTGGAACTTTTCCTTGCAACAAGCCCCATTGCCAGCTTTGTCCACATATCTATTCTGGAGACACCATCACTGGCGCTACCCATGTTAATCACAGAATCACAGGCACGTTGTCCTGTTCCTCAACTATCATCATATAGACCATCATGGGCCAATAATGCCCACACACCATGTATATAGGACAGACTTCAAACACTCTTCAACAAAGAATGACACAAAACAGACATAAAAAAACTCCTAACTCACATACCTGTCAGCCAGCACTTTAATGGAGTGGGCCATTCTGTTAAGGACCTGAAAGTCTGTGTTTTACTGAAAAGGAACTTAACTGTCTACAGAGAGAATGCTCAGAACTGTCATTTATATTCAAATTTGACACATTAACACATGGTTTGAATGGGGCCAGAATTATCTGACCCCATTATATGGACTGTCTACATACTTTGTTTTATCTAACTCGTAACTTCCCCATCCCACACCCTCCTCCTGCTGTCCCTCTGCTCTTCTGATTTGCCAACCTTGATAACAATTTTTGGACCTCTGTGCTTTATATATTGAGTCTGTTCTGGTATGGCTATGATCTGAAGAAGTGGGTCTGCCCCACAAAAGCTCATCAGCTAATAAATTATTTTGTTACTCTTTAAAGTGCTACACGACTGCTGCTTTGTTTTGACTTTAAAGTATGTTATCTTAGACTCTTGCAGGGTTGTAAACAGGGGATTTAAACCACCAGGAAGAGGAGACTGCCTTTTCTAATGGGACCCAGCAATCACCTTCTGCTCTGGAGGCACCTGATAGCAAACCTAAGGATCAGAACATTTGTACAGATAGACCATCTATTTCTAATGGTGTTTAAATGCAGTATATTTTTCTGTCACCTGAAACTTTGCAAAACTGGTAACCAAGGAGCTGATCTTTGTGGGGAGTGGGATAAAGAAAACTTTCTAAAACATTTTTCTGATGGTGTTTCTGTAACATGCATGCCTTTAGATCACACCACACTATATAGAAGGTTTTATTAGCACTCTGTTCGGGATGAGATGTGCCACTCATTCATGACCTGCACCTACCCAGACTCATGCTGATAAAACAGCTGAATACTTCCCAAGTGTTGTAAAGCAAATTCTGTTTGTTTGGACCATGTACGTGGAGTACAAAATAGTGTGATCTAAAGGGCTTTATCAACATGAGTTTTGGATGAGTGCAGTGTTGATCCAGAGTGGCAAAACTCTGAGCAAGCTATGCACCTCATTCCACAGGAGTGTCAAGAAAACCTGTAACCCACACTATTCCACATGTACTGCCCAAACAAACAGAAGGTGTCTTACAGCACTTGGGAAGTCTTCTGCTGGTTTCATGTCTTGTGCTGCATTTTGTTTTAGGTTGCCATCAGACTTGCTCTGTGGTTCATTGTGATGTTTGTAGAGCTTTTTGAAGAGATAAAGTACAATATACAGGTGCCAAGTTTAAACTAAAGCACGGATCAATGATTTTTTTGAAATTAGCTGCAGCATGAGTGTCACCACTTCACTACCCAGAAGGAGAACTGATACAGGGTGCTAAGGGGAAGAACTACAAGGCAAGTGAACATGCATGGGTAGAGGGGAGAGATCCTTTAAAAAGCAGGGCACCCCTTCCCCAGCGGATATATTTCACTTGGAGCAGCCACAGATGCCTCATCTACACTTGCCCCCTCCTTCCAGAAGGGGCATGGTAATGAGCAGAGTAGAAGATGCAAATGAGGCACAGATTAAAATATCTAGTGCCTCATTTGCATTTCCTGTGAGATCTTGCTCCCAGAAAAGCCCCCTCTGGAAGCAAGATCTCGTGGGAATATGCAAAGGAGGTGCGAGATATTTTAATCTGCACCTGATTTGTATCTTCTGCTCTGCTCATTACCATACCCCGGCCAGAAGAGTGGGGCAAATGTAGGTGTGCCTTGAGTGAACTTGTGGGATTATATCAGAGATGACTTGGGCCATTTTGTTTGTTTTCACTCTCCCCTTGACACAGACTAAAACTGCAACTGCTGTACCACCTCAGGAAAATAAAACATCAGCCCAAAATTCTGTTTTTAAAAAGGCTCCAACTGAGATTGTTAGGTTGAGAGAAATCAATGATACATACAGGCTGTCTGTTTACACCATTTTATCTGCTGGTAATTCTTAATCAGTGTCTACCTTATCCTTTCTCTATAACTTGTTTATGTACTTTGGGTACTTACTACCTGGATAATGGCCAGTATATATTAATTACTAGAGCTACCAGAGCAAAAAGGAGGTGCAATGTCTTTACCCACCAACGAGGAATGAATCCTTTTGAACTTTAGCGTTAAAAGTTAACAACCACAAATAAAGCTTTTTTACACATGCCATTTCTTCTGAAAATGGTACAAATGCAATAGCCTTGTCCTACCTGTTGCCCAGCCAGAATTAGAACTGAGAAATACCTTACTTGTTATTCTGAATTCAGCCAATTAGAAACACTGCCACCTCTTTAAGGGCCTGATCTTTTGGGTCAATGAGCACTGAAATCAATAAAGATTTAGATATGATGCTGAAGAACACAGTGAATACCTACACAGGGGGGAAAAAAGGTAAATGTCTATTCTTCTGCTCTACAAATGACATGGGTCACTTTGGATTGGGTCTTAAATATGTACATTTATGTAATAAGAAGAACACAATTGTGAAACACAATATTTAACGGGAAAATTCAAATTACAACTAAAGCAGAATTTTTTAGCAGTCAGGGTGCTTAAGCATTAGACTAAATCACCAAGGGAAATGTTGAATTCTCCATTTCTTACCATCTTCACATCAAAACTGGAGGCTCTTCTGGAAGATCTGCTTTAGCCATATGCTACTGGGATCAATACTGGAGTAACTTGGAGAAATGTAATGACCTAGGATATACACGTAGTCAGACTAAGGCTCTGTCTACAAAAGAAGCATCCGTCAACAGAAGTGACTGTCAGAAGGGATTTCCCAGCAAAACTTCTGTTGCCAGACTGCGTCTACTCGTAAAAGCGATTCAAAGAGCAAGCCCCTCTGTCAACAAAGAGTAGCCAGACTGCCAGGCCCTCTCAGGACAGAACAACCAGCTGGAAGCTTTGTAAACAGTGCTGCCCGGTGAACTGGAAGCCCTCTGTGTTGACAAAAGATCCCCTGAGTGTCAAGAGAGCCATTATACCTGTATAATGCTGTATAACGCTGCCGGTGGATGTGCTGGGTTTAGTCAACAAAGCGCTGGAAAAAACCTGAATGACCTAATACTGCCCTTTAAACTCCATGAATCCATAAATAGTTTCTCTGTTCGTGCTCTGGTCAGGGCACTGAGAGCTCACTGAGTGGTACATGGGAAACAGAACCATGAACACCAATATTTATTAGTCAATTAAACAAACAAGATTTTCCAATTATTTAGCCTTCAGATGCTGAACTTTAAAGACACATGCATGTTCTGGGGCTCACTTGATATCTGAAGTCTTACAGAATGGTCTCTTTGTAAGATGTGCAGTCAGGCTGGGCATGGGGCAGTAGTAGAGGAATCAGAGCAGTCACAGGACAAAACAGAATATACAAGAGAAGGGCAGGAAACAACTGGACACTCACAAGCACCTAAATGGTTATTGGTCAATACTTACCTGACCCACGATGTAATCCCATGGCACACCTTTCCAGTACCGACTGCATGCCTCAGTACTACCGTTGTGCAGTTAGCTTAGTGAACAGTTTAAGGCACATCCTTGCTGCTCTGTTCTAACTGTGCCACAGTACCGGTGTAACCTTTGGTATAAGGGAAGAAATTCTTCCTTCAAAATAAATTGATTTGATTTATGATAAAATCTTCCCTGAGGATTCTAAAACTACACACAAATGCATTGCATATCCTGCCAAATTGCAGTCTAATGAAAACAGACACATTGCTGATGGGGCCTAATTGCTTCATTCAAATTTAAAGGGGACAAGAAAAGTTGATCTACAGAAAAATCATTAGGAAAATTTTTTATCATTTTGTTTTTATCTCTTTGCAGGAAGACTAATCAGAGGCTGCCAGGAGCTGGAGACTCATAAGTTCTCTGTTGGCTTGGCCTCAACTAGAAATGTCCTAGGTGAAGGGTGTTTTCACTTTAACATTTGGTTAAAAAACCTTACGATAGAGTGATTCTTTAGTTTATGCTGCTTTAGACTGCTCCCCTTCATGAGACTTATGTGCAGACTTTGTATGCTAAAGTTAATTAAAAAGAAAAGAATCCAGCCCTTACTCTGTTTCCCTATGTCTGTAGGTCTCCACTTCTTTAAACGAAACTATCCCTAGTATACATAAAGGGACAAATGAGCATTAGGTGACCACTTCCCACTGGCTGCAGGGGTCTATATTATTTAATCAACTTCCAGACATGGTATGCAAGTCCCCAGGCACTTCCACCACATGGAGTTCTGAAGTCTCTCCCCTGATAACTCAGTGTCTCTTTCAGGCCCTCCCTGCCTGGAAAACTATTTAGTATCTTTACTCTGGAACTTTCTCTCTGTGTGTTCTGAGGGCTGTTCCTCTCCCTGGGAGCATCTTCCTGCATGCTGGGAATAGCTTTCTATCCAGAAGCTTCCTCTGTATGTTCTCAAATCCTATTCCTGAGTGCTCATAAGCCTTTATTAGGTCCATGTACTCCTCACCCAATTAACTACACCTCAGCAGCTTAGCCCCTGCTTTGGTGCGGGGAGGGGGAAAGTACTTAAGTACAAGTCACCAATGTCCCTCTGGAAAACTACTTGAGTAAAAGTACATGCACATCACACCACATCTTTATTGTACTCAAATACCCAGAAGTGAAATCAGCTGTACTTTTACTCAAATCACTTTTGTGGTACTTTTTCCATTTTCAGTTCACTAACCACAAGTCAATCTGGGTTGGGTCATTCTCCTCAGAGCCTGTCAGGGGCAGGCTAGGAACTCAGTCCCTATGACACTACTGCCATTCGTACACACAGTAAAACCCCAGTTATCCAGCACATCTGGGACCCACTGATGGTCGGATACCCCAAAATGTCAGATAATCGGGGGGCGGGGAGTAGTGGATGGGGAGGCCAGACTGGGGATACCTGGGCCCCTCTTGACATGCTGGAGGCCACCACAGAGTGGCTCCCGAGGGCTCCACAGGTGAGCAGCCCCTGCCAATCCCAGGCTGTAAGACCCAACTGGTCCCAGTGCATGGACCCCTGGCAGGCCAGGCGGGCTGCTGGATGTCCCAGCGCCATCTCCATAAGCTGCCTCCCTGGGTGGGCAGCGATCCCCTCTGCCAACCTTGGGTGGGGAGCCCCAGTTGCCCTGGGTGGGCAGCAATCCCCACTGCGAACAAAGGGTGTGAAGCCCCCAGCCAGCCTGAGTGTGCAGTCACTGCTGGCCCTGGTGGGGCTACTGGATGCGCAGTGCTGAGGGGAGATTATCCAACTCTAGTTATCCAACGTTCCATTCATCCCACAGTGGTGTCTGATAAAATGGAGTGCTGCATAGCCAGGGGTCAGATAACTGGGGTTTTTCTGTATTTGAAAATCCCACCCAGATCTATTATGCCTTGACTGGGGGGAAAAAAATTGAATTCAAAAGAGTACTACTCTCCTTCCAGCTACACTGTCCTTTCTTATTTTTAACGAGCTAATTGAACAGCAAAAGGAGATGTTCCTTCAGTTAAGAAGCTTCCATTATACTGTCAGTGCAGAAGAGCCTAAATTTTGGCAAACTTCAAGATTCATTATCCCTCAAGGTAAATATAGCAGCTTTGCTTCGCTTCATTCGATAGTTATCTCTCAGTCACCAATAAGTCTTAATATTCACGTCAACAGTAGTCAATATCTACTTCTTGTGCAGTCCATGTGATTTACAGTATTTATGATGTGCTTCTCTGGTATTTATCTGAATATGAAGATATCCATCCATTTCTAGATCAGTACACACACTGAACTCCCAGAACAAAACTCATTAGGCTAGGCACAGTGACTGAATGCCTTCATGAAATCCATAACCCTCTTTTCCAAGCATGGCTTCCATTTTTGTTTTTAAAATATTCGACTAGCTTCTCAACATGTGTAATCTAGCCCATATTACTTTTTTTGAGATTAAGGCTACAACACACAGAATCACAGTTACATTTACTGCTTTCTGCAGCAGAATGATAAAGTTACTATAAAAAAATTAAGGCTAATTATCCCCTTGTCTGGGGAATAATGTATTTGTCCAGCCATTATATATTATACCTTTTCACAAGCATTCATCTCTTCCCTGATCCTGCCAGTAGTCCCAGATTATAGTCCATGATGTGTTCCTTTTCCCCTTGAAAATTACAAATCAGCTGTTTATTAAACAAATGAGGTATGCTGGTAAGACCACCTTTATTTTTTCCAATCACACTTTCAGTGGTAAATATATATATGTAACCCCCCCTACAAACTTTCGGATACTTTAGTTCACATGATATGAAAACAGATAAAAGCAATATTGCTCACATCAACTTCTCAGTATTGCAGCAAGAGAAATTTACTTCTTTAATAACCAATTAGATGGATCAAAACTGACTTCTAATCAGCATATGATTTCTTTGTCCCCCATTAGCAGGACAAAGCATTTGTTAGGCTACAAATATGACCAACATTAACACTTTAACCTCTAGATAAGCTCAGTCACTTTCTTAGTTCTATTTTTTAAATGTTTCATGTCTATTTTTATGTTCTCAAGACCATTAGCAAGAAATATTTTCTATTATCACCGTATTGGCATAAACACTCCAAGGCGAAAGAGGTGAAACTGTGGTAGCAACTCCCATGCAGTCCAAGAGGAGGGGGAGAACACTAAGTGATAGCAGTCAGTGGACAAGATAGTTATATGGATGTCCTGATAAACATATCAGTATCCTAAAGTTACTTCACGACAAGATAAAAGCGATTGTTCTGAGTAGTACTGGCTCCCAGAGTGAATCTTTCAAAATACAAATGAGAGTCAAACAGGGCTGCATGATCGCCACAAACATGTTTGCAGTTTTCATTGCCTTCATTCTTTACCTAATTGCTAGGTAGCTCCCAGCTGATGTTTGAAATCATTTATAGGATGGATGGAAAGATGTTCAGGCTTAGCAGGCTGAAAGAGTAAGATCACTACCACATCTCTCATGGAACTTTCAGAATGTTGACAATGCAGTTTTTGTCTGCTCTGAGAAAGAGCTTCAAACTACTCTGAGTGTGTTTGTCAATGCTTACACGTCTTGGTCTGACGCTCAACATCAAGAAGACCAAAGTACCCCGTCAGGCCGCTCTAAATGAGGCCCCACAGGTTCCATCTATTAAAACCAATGGAAATGTACTGATAAATGTCAACCGTTTCCTCTATCTTGGAAGTCAGCTCTCAACCAAGGTAGATATTGATTCAGAAATGCAAATTGTCTAAGCTGCCCCAGTGCTGCCTTTGCTCATTTACAGCACAGGGTTTCTGAAGATCCTAACATTCTAACAGACATCTCTCCACTGATCCCACTTTGGAATTCCAAAGGAAATTACAACAACTACTGAAGGAACTCCCTGCTGCAACTCGGGACCTCATTCACTCAGACACACCATCTGAGCCGCAGCCTGGATTATTCTATTTACTTGTCAAAATCCACAAACCTGGAAACCCTGGACGCCCTATCATTTCAGGTGTTGGCACCCTTACCACTGGACTATCCAGTTACGTGAACTCCCTCCTCAAACCCTATGCCACCAACACTCCCAGCTATATCCAAGATACCACCAACTTCCTGAGGAGATTACAAAACATCGGAAAAATTCCTGATAACGCCATCCTTGCCACAATGGATGTAGAGGCTCTGTACACTAATATTCCACATAAAGACAGATTACAAGCGATCAGGAATACCATCCCTGATGCTACCACAGACAATCTGGCGTCTGACCTCTGTAACTTTGTTCTCACACACAATCATTTCCGATTTGGGGACAATTTATACCTCCAGATTAGTGGAGCTGCTATGGGCACCCACATGGCCCCACAATATGCTAATATATTTCTGGCTGACCTGGAACAACAATTCCTCAGTTCTCGTCCCCTATTACCCCTCCTCTACTTAAGATACATTGATGACATCTTTATGATTTGGACCCATGGTACAGAGACTCTAGAAGAATTCTACAGAGACTAACAATCTACACCCTACCATCAACTTATGCCTCGATTACAACATGAAAGAGATACATTTCCTGGACACTACAGTACTAATCAAGGATGGCCTGATCAGTACCACACTGTACCGAAAACCTACTGATCGCTATACTTACCTACACCCTTCTAGCTTCCATCCTGCACACATAACTGGATCCATTGTTTACAGTCAAGCTCTTAGATACAATCACATTTGCTCTGATCCAACTGACAGAGACCAAAAACTACAAGATCTTTACCAAATATTCATAAACCTGAATTACCTACCAGGAGAAGTAAAAAAAAAAAAAATAAATTGACAGGGCCAGATGAATACCCAGAGACCAGCTACTCCAAGATCGTCCCAAAAAAGCCAAGAACAGAACACCACTGGTCATCACCTACAGCCCCCAACTCAGACCACTGCAACAAATTATTAAAGACCTACAACCTATCCTTAATCAGGATGCCACACTCCAGAGCCGTGTCCACACGTGCACGCTACTTCGAAGTAGCGGCACTAACTTCGAAATAGCGCCCATCACGGCTACACGTGTTGGGCGCTATTTCGATGGTAACATCGACGTTAGGCGGCGAGACGTTGAAGCCACTAACCCCATGAGGGGATGGGAATAGCGCCCTACTTTGACGTTCAACGTCGAAGTAGGGAACGTGTAGTTGTTGCGCGTCCTGCAACTTCGAAATAGCGGGGTCCGCCATGGCGGCCATCAGCTGAGGGGTTGAGAGACGCTCTCTCTCCAGCCCCTGCGGGGCTCTGTGGTCACCGTGTGCAGCAGCCCTTAGCCCAGGGCTTCTGACTGCTGCTGCTGCAGCTGCAGCTGGGGATCCATGCTGCATGCACAGGGTCTGCAACCAGTTGTCGGCTCTGTGTATCTTGTGTTGTTTAGTGCAACTGTGTCTGGGAGGGGCCCTTTAAGGGAGCGGTTTGCTGTTGAGTCCGCCCTGTGACTCTGTCTGCAGCTGTGCCTGGCACCCTTATTTCGATGTGTGCTACTTTGGCGTGTAGACGTTCCCTCGCAGCGCCTATTTCGATGTGGTGCTGCACAACGTCGATGTTCAACATCAACGTTGCCAGCCCTGGAGGATGTGTAGACGTTATTCATCGAAATAGCCTATTTCGATGTCGCCACATCGAAATAGGCTACTTCGATGTAGGCTTCACGTGTAGACGTAGCCCAGAAGTCCCTGGGTGACATCCCTGTTCTCTCCTACAGACAACCTCCCAACCTTATGAGGATCCTCACTAACAGCCACAGTCTATACCCCGGGAATAGCAGTCCTGGAACCTTTCCTTGCAACAAAGCCTGCTGCCAGCTTTGTCCACATATCTTCTCTAGAAATACCATTACTGGACCTAACCAGGTTACTCACAGAATCACGGGGACATTCTCATGCTCCTCCACTAACATCTTATATGCCTTCATCTGCCAACAATGCCCAGATGCTTTGTATATTGGACAGACTTCTAACTCCCTTAGAAAAGGGTTAATGGGCACAAAACAGACATCAAAACACTCCAGATCCACAAACCAGTTAGTCAACATTTTAATGGAATGGGCCATTCTATTAATGACCTACAGGTATGTGTGTTACTGAAAAAGAACTTTCGCACTGTTCTTCAAAGAGAAACAACCAAGCTGGCTTTTATATTCAAATTTGGCACATTTAACACGTGGTTTGAACTGGGATGGGATCTTTCTGAGTCACTATAGGGGCTTGTCTGCATACTTGACTTAATCTAATTCTTGACCTCCCCCCCGACCCCTGCACTCTCTGATTTGCTCACCTTGATTATCGTTTTCTGATTTGTCCTTCTTGCTTACTGTTTTTGGTTCTCTGTGCCCTAAATATTGAGTCTGTTGTGGTCTGGCTATGGTCTGAAGAAGTGGGTCTGTCTCACAAAATCTCACCTAATAAACTATTTTGCTAGTCTTTAAAGTGCTACTTGACTGCTTTCTGTTTTAATAGACATGAAGCTTCTTGTTTTTCAAGCTACTATTCTCTCAGCATTGTTGTATGGGTCTGAAACGTGGACAACCTACAGATATGACTTGAAAGTCCTAGAGAGTTCTTGAAAGGCACTGCCTCTGCAAGATCTCAACAATCAGATGGGAAGACAAATTCACCACCATTAGTGTTCTCGAAGAGGGAAACACTAGCAGTATTGATTGAGGCAATGATCTTCTCTCAGCAACTCTGCTGGACTGGTCACATTGTCCAGATGCCAGACCTTCACCTCCCAAAGCAGGTCCTGTTCTCTCAGCTGAAAGAAGGGTTCTGTAATGTAAGAGGCCAACAGAAGTGTTGTAAGGACTTTCTGAAGGATAATTTAAAGAAAGCATCCTGGGTAGAACTCACTTGGAGTCTCCCCCTCCCCAAAAACCCCTTATGTGAGTTCCCCTAGAAAGATGTGATCTGATCCCTTATCACATTTACAGTCACTTTCCTTGTTCTCTATCCAAGAGCTCTCATTCTTCCACAGTTAAGAGAGGGTACAATAATGCCAGGAAACAACATCCTGTACCATTAGGCCCATTATTCTTAATAACCTAAATGATAATGTGTACAAGAAAATGAAGTCATAGTTCAGGGTTCCACAGTGGCATGGAGTGGGATTTCATTAGTGTTTTAGAGAAATCGGATGAAGCAATCCTATCATACTGCTTGCAAATCAAACCTGGTGGATAGTGGGACAAAACAGGATGAATGCTTCAGGCAATGATCTCACTTCACATTCTGTTTGAGGTGCTCATCTCAGAGATGAAGAAATTTACTGAGACTAATTAGGCATCACACACTAGCCAAGCTTATAGCTAAAGAGCAAATATTACTTCCCCTCAATTGAAAAAAGGCATCAAAGTGGTTAAAAAGACCAATTTGGCTATTCAGTTTGTTTCAAGTCCCAGATCAGCTACTCAGGGTCATCAGCTTTTACCTTTTGGTTGTATTCTGTTCATCTCATGCAAGGCAAAAAGGAAAAAAAAAATCAATCCCGATCTACAAAGACAAAGCCCTTGCTGGAGTCCAGAGAAATCAATCTGAGCTCCAGGAATGGGATGTATCTGATGAGCTTTGACCTCTCCAGTAAGCATGGCTGTAATTCAAAAGCATTAACTTAGATGTCGTGCATGTATAGGAAGGGGATAACTAGGAATCTCTGTTCCAAACCATACTAAAAACGGATTCTCAGCAAAAAGAGAATAACTCTGAGCCCAGTAAAGAGCATCTATTAAAAAGTGGATCAGGTGCCTCTGGTGGGTACATAATAATGAGGGTTGACTACACTTGTGCTGGCTTCTAGCATAAGAATATTTTCAGCACCACTCGGGTTAGGGTTTAATTAATGTGCAGCTTAACATTGAACAAAAATGGAGAAAGTTTTCCTCTCACATCCTAAACCACAGCCATGGAGGAGCAGTCCTTGAAGAAAGGTTGGAAGGAGTTGAATTATGACCCCATAAGCCTGATGGTTGACATCTGGTAAGCTATTAATGTGCACATAGGAATGTGTATTGTCTTAATATGCTTTCTGTGTAATGTTTTTACCATCAGAAAAAAATTGCTTGTTCTGAAGATATGTGTGGCAACATAGAACTGTGAGCAATACAGTGGTCATAACCTTGGAGAATCACAGACTACTAAAACTAGAAGACACCTCAAGAGGTCATCAAGACCAGCCCCTGCCCTCATGGCAGGACAAAGGGCCTTCTGTATCACCCCTGTTACATATTTATCCAACTTGTACTTAAATATCTCCAAGAACAAGAAGAAGTCTTGTGGCACCTTATAGACTAACAGATATTTCCTACTATTATCTGTTAGTCTATAAGGTGCCACAAGACTTCTTGTTGTTCTCGAAGCTACAGACTAACACGGCTACCTCTCTGATACTTAAACATCTCCAGAGACGGAGACTCTACAACCACCCTAGGCAACTTATTACAATACTTAATCACCCTGACAGTTAGGAAATTTTTCTTAATGTCCAACCTAAATTTCCTTTGCTGCAATTTAAGCCCTTTGTTTCTTGTCCTATTGTCAAAAGCTAAGGAGAATAACTTTTCCCCTCCTCCTCATAACGCCCCTTTAGGTACTTAAAAGCTGCTCTCATGTCTCCTCTCAGCCTTCTCTTTTCCATACTAAATGAACCCAATTCTTTTAATCTTCTCTCATAGGTTATATTGTCTAGATCTTTAACCACTTCAGTTGCTCTTCTCTGGACCCGCTCTAAGAAGTGAAACGCAGGCACAGTCTGTTTAGGCAGTCTGGCTTGGTGAGAATAGTACAGTGTAAGGCAGGAGACTATGCAGCCTGGCAAAACCTGGTCAGAAGTTGGTCAGATGCAAAGCTCCACTCAGAAGAGGAGATAGCTGGGAGCTGGAAGGCGCTAAGTGGGTGCCCTGGCTGTAACACAAAGTGGGAGCTACTACAAATTGAATCTTTCTAGCCTGGCACCCTTGAGACCTAACCAGTTCTGAACAAGAGAATTTGCTGGATCACAGGAGGTCACTATTGTCTAGCTGCATTACCAACACTTCCACTGCTACACTGTCCTTGTTGACTTGTGTACTGGAATCTATGAGTCAAAATCAGAAGAGACCACGGCGATCATTCAATGTGACTGCCTGTGTAACACAGGCCATAAAATGTCACCAAAATAATTCCTAGAGGAGAACTTTTAGAAAGAGCTAAACTTGATGTAAAAATCGTCGGTGATGAACAATTCACCATAACCCCTAGCAAATTGTTTCAATGGCTAATTACTCTCACTGTTAAAAATGTGCACCTTATATCCAGTCTGAATTTGTCTAGCTTTAACTTCCAACCATTAGTTTGTGTTATGCCACTCTCTGCTAGATTAAAGAGTTCATGATTAAATGTAGGCGTTTATCAATTATAATCAAGTGACACCCCCTTGTTCACATTCACTTCATTAACCTATATTGATTGAACTCCTTCAGTCTATCACAATAAGGAATGTTTTTCTAATCCTTTAATCATTCTCCTAGCTCTTCTCTGAACCTTCTCCAATTTATCAATACCCTCATGGAATTGTGGGCCTCAGAACTGCACATGTTATTTCAGCGGTGGTTGCTCCAGTGCCAAATGAAATAATCTCTCAAATATGACTAGCAATTCCCATTTATGCATCGAGTTCATGTTCAAATGAGTATCTATCAAGCCTCCCAAATATTTTTCTGAGTCACTGCTTTCCATTGTGGCATCCACCACATTCCAAATGACCTATACTTTTTGTTCCTAGATGTACGCATTTACCTGTAACCATATTAAAATGGGTATTGTTTGCTTGAGCTCAGTTTACCAAGAGATCCAGATCTCTCTCTATTAGTAATCTCTACACCTCATCATTTATCATACCACCATTTGTTGACTCATCTGTAAGACTGACCAGTAGTGGGTATACATTTTCCTTTTGGTCATTGACAAATAGAGCCAAGAAGCAGATTCCTGTGGGAACCCACCAGAAGCATTCAATCTGATAACAATTCTCCACTTTATTATTACATTTTGAATACTGAAACCCTGTGTCTACACTAGTGCTGTGCAAAATCTTTTACATTTACAGTGACCTCTTGGAAGATATCCCACTGGTCTTGGCACAGTTCCCAAAAGCAATGGATTCAGTGTACTTTCAAAAAGCACCTTCACTGGGGACAGTAGAAGGACCATTTAAACCTCTCTCTTTCTAATTTTTTGCTCTCTTGAACATAAATATTAAAACTACATTAAGAGAATGTAATCTGAAATTTGAATTTTACACAAAGCTTCAATTATGCTTTCCCTACTAATTGTAGCTTTGTTCCATTATACATAGAGTATGTATCCAGCTATTAAGCTTAATGTGTAAAGGAATAAAAATGCTACATGTGAGACTGGTGTTACAGTTAAAGGAGGAAACTGTAACTTTGAATTTTCTGACCTTAGCACATAGATTACATTAACATAATTTCTTCTAATGAAATGCAAAAAACCTGTCATGCTTTATAATTTAATTCTCTTTAACTGAAGGTTAGGACTTTCTCAATAAATACCTTGCAAATTTGTTTGACTAGGGAAGCTGGAGAATGATAAATAAGAGCAAGCACAATGTATTTACTGAATAATGTGAATGATTTATTTCTTTAAGTGCTGGAATGCCACCAAATGAAAGTTGAAATACACTGTGATTGATTGATTCAGGATGATGCCTTTCACTTTAGGTTCCATAAAGATTTGTGGATTCCATTTGCTATTGATTGTCACTTTATATTTAGTGTAATTTGTTCCACAGCAGTTAATGGCATAAATGGTTTGTGATAGGGTCAAATCTCCCCTCGTGCCTTACAGGATGTGGATGTTTCCAATAAAATAGATGTGGGTTTGTCACACAGATGATGTAGGGAGGGGAGAATCCCCCAGAAGGGTAGAAAAGCGTGGAGAAAGAGCAGTGTAAGAGCAGTCATATGAAAGAACTACTGCTTATTAAAGCCCTGAAAGAAATCCCTAATTATTAATCATCATCATCATCATCATCAACAACTGGTGTCTGCTTGTGCCAAGCACAGAATTCTTTCTGGCTGCTCTCACCACTCTGGCCTATTAACCTCTGCCTTCCATTTTACAGCAGGGGACAAAGTTTTTGTGAGGTTCCAACTTAATAAGATGGCTGAATCTCTTTTCCTGGCCCCCATTTGACAATGGCTCCAGTAGCTGGAGAGAGATGATAAGACATGGCAGAAAGCCTAAATTAAGAAAGGTTATGTTTCAATTTAAAACTGGAGGTGTGATTCCCAGCTTGCATAGGTACCTGTTTGGTGGTTAAACTGAGCCACCGGTCGCCCTATCTGTTGTTGGTGAATCACACCTCCCAGGTCAATTATAGACATACATTAAGAGTGAGCAAAATGCTATTTGCTAGACAGATTCTTATGTAACCTCTAACAAATATGATTTTTAACCTCTTTCTTCTGAATCCAAATGTAAGTGTCCACAAACCTTCTTGAAATTCAACCCATCATTTTTTCCTGTCGAGTTTCCGTGTCCTCAATGCCCTATGCAAGTTGAAGAGTGTGAGCAGTGCATTGTGGGTACCCATCCCACAGTGCCTTAGCCCTGGTTGCTTGTGGGTGTTTCATGTTAGAATCCCAGAATGCAAAGCTCTGTCCTAGAATTCCAAGCACCCAGTAACAGAATGTAGCCCTCTCCCAAACCTGCCTGGGTTTCCTGAGCTGTACATCTTCTGCGGACATTGGCATAGTGATGGGCAGCTGTCCACCCCTGCCCAGTTTGGTCAGCCACACATCCAGACCTTTACATTTGCAGGTCTGGGTGCTGCAGAGTTCAAATTCAAATTCAATCAAAAATTCACGAGCTTCCTGTGACCTTCTTCCTGAACACCTGGATGGAGAGCAGCGGAGAAGGAAGAGGCCATACATGGTCAGCCCTGCATGATTTGTGAACAGGTTCTGTGGTGGAATGAACAATCTCAAAAGAAGCAGATGGCTAAAATCAGTTCTTTGGAAGGAGTGCATACAGGCATCTTTGGAAAAAAAAAATTCCAAACCTCCCTCACAAGCCCAGCATAGCTGTGGCATCAAGCAAACCACATAGTTCGGACTGTTTTTCAGTAACAGGCTACGTCTACACTAGCCCCAAACTTCGAAATGGCCACGCAAATGGCCATTTCGAAGTTTACTAATGAAGCGCTGAAATGCATATTCAGCACTTCATTAGCATGTGGGTGGCCGCGGCACTTCAAAATTGACGCGCCACGCCGCCGCGCAGCTCGTCCCGATGGGGCTCCTTTTTGAAAGGACCCCGCCTACTTCGAAGTCCCCTTATTCCTGTGAGCAGATGGGAATAAGGGGACTTCAAAGTAGGTGGGGTCCTTTTGAAAAGGAGCCCCGTTGGGACGAGCCGCGCAGTGGCGAGGCGCGTCAATTTTGAAGTGCCGCAGCCGCCCGCATGCTAATGAAGCGCTGAATATGCATTTCAGCGCTTCATTAGTAAACTTCGAAATGGCCATTTGCGTGGCCATTTTGAAGTTTGGGGCTAGTGTATGCACGGCCACAGAGCTGGAAAGGACAAGTATTAAAGGATGAATTGCATAGAAATAAATAAGCACAAATCATGCTTAAATTAGAAAAGCACGATATATTCCCAAGATGGCTGTGAATCTACATTAATTATGTTGAGTCTGATGCACAACTGTATTGTAGCAAAGGGCAGTGGCACATAATATGCAAAAGCCATGTCATTACTTTGTAGATTGACAGCAGGTAGAAATAATGCAGAACCTGGTCAATATTTAATCATAGCACCTAACACAACTACTATTTTAAAGTTTATTTTCTTGTTAGTAATTTGCCAGATAATTGTGTGCTGCGTATAGGTCTGCGTGGCTACGTCTACACAGCAAAGTTATTTTGAAATAAATTAGTAATAGTGGGCACGTTATTTGAATTTCATAAATCTTATTGCATGAGGAATAACGTCTATTTTGACACAGCTACTTCGAAATAGGTGCTGATAAGACACAGAATGGTGCTATTTTGAAATAAGCCATAGTGGCATCCAGTGACACTATTTCAAAATAGGCATTAGGCATCAGGACAAGCTGTTTTAAAATAGCTGGGCGCTATTTCAAAATGCATTCTTGTGTGTAGCTGTGTTATTTCAAAATAAGCTATTTTGGAATAGCTATTCTGGAATGGCTTATTTTGAAATAACGCTGTTGCGCAGACATAGACTATATGTGCATACACTCACACACATTCACAACAATATGCAGAAAGTCCACATTTTAATAATTTAGTTTCTAAGACTGGCCATTTTCATTTACATTTTTATAACTTTGCCTTAATCCATAACATCCTAAACCGTAGGAAAATCAGTCTGTATCTTACCTTTACAATGAAATGAATGAGCCCTTAGCAATCGGCAGGAAATTATTGCACTGGTAGCATTGAACTCATTCTCACCCTTATTTTAACCAAAACTAGCAAGTTCAAAAGGAAAAGGTGGGGAGTAGAAGGAATTGCATATAAAGCTGGCATAGCTCTTTTGTTCCTTAGCTGGGTTCATTTGTCTCCTGGCACTGGACCAAAAGAGTTTAGGAGAAACCCGAAGAAGAAAATTGCAAGCCATGCAGTATGTGTATTGGACATTACACGTCCAGTACAATATGATTCATGAAGGTTTCAGATTACATTAAATAAAGACATAAAGCATCTACCCTATTGTTGTACAGGTTGAACCTCTCTTGTCCTGCACCCTTGGGACCTGACCCGTGCTGGATGAGAGAATTTCCCGGACAACGGGAGGTCAATATTTTCTAGCACGTTACCAACTCTCTTAGTGCTTACTGGGCTCTTAGAAGACATTTACAGGTAAATTACAGCCAAATTGCAGCACAGAACACTGACAGCCAGGACTGGTGGCTATAAAAAAACCATATGGGATCAAGGGAAACTTGGCCACAACCAGAATAAGTCATTTGGCTAACTAAAATCCTGCCAGATTACGGAGTTCTCTGGATGAGAGAGTGCCAGATTAGAGAGGTTCAACCTATTGAATGGATTGCATTTCCTGTTGTCCAAGCTGAAGAAGAGATGCATAATAGAGAACATCACCAAGCTCTGGTGAAGAACCCCACTTCAATCTTAGTTTGAAATAATTAACTCGCCTGGACCAACTGCTTTCCAGTGAGAAGCAAATACATTAATAAAGGGGCCCAGCCTTTGTGAGCTAGTTTTCATTAAGTGACTGTTGGACACTATTGAATTTGCTGCATAACTATTTTGGAAAATCACCAGAAACCCTTCAGGAAGAAAGTTGTAATGTATCAAAAACCACATGCATCTAAAAAGTATCGGAGGGGTAGCCGTGTTAGTGTGGATCTGTAACAGCAATGAAGGGTCCTGTGGCACCTTATAGACTTAACAGAAAAGTTTTGAGCATGAGCTTTCGTGAGCACAGACTCACTTCATCAGATGCTGGTCTTGGAAATCTGCAGGGCCAGGTATAAATAAGCCAGAGCAAGGGTGGGGATAACAAGGTTAGCCCTTGCTCTGGCTTATTTATACCTGGCCCTGCAGATTTCCAAGACCAGCATCTGATGAAGTGAGTCTGTGCTCACAAAAGCTCATGCTCAAAACTTTTCTGTTAGTCTATAAGGTGCCACAGGATGCTTTGTTGCTATTCATCTGAAAGCTACTTTGGGAAACTTGTTTGAATTTTGGGAGATTCTTATTGTATTTTTCACTCATCATTACCAAAAAGCACTGAATATGCAAATTGATCTTTAATTTATTTAGATGTGGGACCATCACCAAAGCCAAATGAAGTATCCAAGCACTACGTACACTTTACACCCACTTGTGGCACTGAAAATACAGCCAACGTGCTAAATTTCAAGTGCTACATGAGGGCATTTTTTTTTCAGGAAGCAAAACTGTATGAAGCAGAAGTTCAGATTCACAATTTGACAAGCCGTCAGGTTATTGGATATGACATACTGGCTTCATGTGGTACAAAGATAGGACTCTGTTGCAAGAGTGGGAAAGTTTCATTCTGGGTCTCAAAGTTCAGGGATACTGGATAAGGCTCAGCTAAACTCATGTTGCCAGGCTGGATAGGCAGAGATAGGAGAAGCAGAATACTTTTTGGAACCAGCCTGTGAAGGCTTTTTTCAAGCTAGTAACTAATGCAGCCCTTCACAGTACCATAGAAATGTAGAGTTGGAAGAGATCTTGAGGCGTCTGCTGATCCAATCTCCTGCATTGAGGCAGGACCAAGTAAAACTAGACCACCCTGACAGATGTTTGTCTAACCTGTTCTTAGAAACCTCCCATGACAGCCATTCCACAACTTCCCTTGGAAGCCTATTCCAGTACTTGTCTTTCAGTTAGAAAATTTCTCCTGCTATCTAACTTCAATCACCCTCACTGTTGATTAATCCCATTCACTTCTTATCTTACCTTCACTGGCCATGCACAACAGTTGACCAGCATCCGCTTTACAACAATCCCAACACATGGCCTGTGGGACAGAATCCAGCACATGGACCCTTTTCATTTGGCTCACAGAGCCAGCTGTGGCACCATTCTGAAAGCTAGCTGCAGGACTGGTAGTCAGCAACCTGCGGCTGTCGCCATTGACTCCTCTTGTGGCTCCCTGTCCTGCCACACTGAAATAATGGAACTCAATTTAATCGGTTTAACAGCTGGATCCCTCCTGCCGGCCATTAAACCTATTTTGTATTCGGCCCCCCAGAACCTGGAAAAAAACCTATCATGTGGCCCCCAAAGAAAAAAAGTTGTCCACCTTGTCTTAATCTGTTTGAAGACTTATCAGATCCCCTCCCCACCCCATCCTCCACAACCCTGTCCTCTTTTCTCAAGACAAAACATGCTCCGTTTGTGAATGTTTCCTCCTATGGCAGGTTTTCTATACTTTTCATTATTTTTGTGGCTCTCCTCTGGATACTGATTGGTCCACCTCTTTCTTAAAGTAAGTCATATTTTGGACATACTGGACATATTTCTCCAACTGAGGCTTCACCTGCGCTGAGTGGGACAATCACCTCCTTGCCTTGTTATATTCTCCAGAAGGAGATTAGTCTTTCTTTTTAAAAAATGCATCACATTATTGCCTCGCAATTGGTTTGTGACCTACTGTAATGCTAGGGTCTTAATGAGGCTCCCGTGTGACTCACCTACAGTTGAAATCCAGAAGATTCTTCTAGAGCAGATCCTCTGGCCCCATGCCTTGCTGTCTAAGTACTGCTGAGGGATAGATTACTATATACCATGCCTCCCCACGCCCACCTCCCCACTTTCAAGCAAAGACAACCTTGATGACTGCAGTGACAGAGCTCACTTTTGTCTTTCATGACGTGTTTGGCATCTGTTCCCACACGGGACAGGAAAGAGGCTATTATCTTACTCTCAGAGTGGTCTCGAGATTTATTCTCCACTATGACCCAGCTGTGAAAAGGGGTTATTACAGAAACTGGGAATCCTTCTGCACAGCCCTTGCTGCAGGTGGTAAAATGGTTCTACTTTACCATTCTAACAGAGAGCTCCATTGACTAGGAGCAGTACAGTATTAATAATACATTTTATCAGTCTTCCAACACCACGGGTTTTATATCCTTCAGCTGAATGCCACTCTATCAAAGAGGGAAGCATTCTGATTTGTTTGGGGACCTTTGCATGCATACTTGTCAAAAGATAGATGCTGGCATGTTAAGGAGAAATATACAGCAGTTTAATCTTAGTTTAGAGCACTAGTCCCAAGTGAATGTTTGTTCACAGCAAGAAAACTACAAGCCAGCTGGCACATTTCAGCAAAATTGGCAGTTTCTGTTCAGAGATGCCCAGGAGTGACATCAGAGACACTACTACTCAAGAGTGAAGTGACACAACTCTGCCGATGAGCGTCTGCCTGCACTATGCCTAGTTTGGTCTCCCCTGAATATTAGAATGCTGGGGAAAAGCTACAGGTCCGGGTTGTGACTGGGATAAAGGTTATGTAGATCAGAAATCAGATGTACAGAAGAGCTGTGTGAAGAAGACTGTTATCCAAGAACAGAAGGACATTTGGGGGCCAAAACAGGAGCACTTGTATCACTGGCATTTAGAGGTCTTCCAGGGGGCACATCAATTCATCTAGATATTTGGCTGGTTTTACAATTGGTTACATAAAAAGCAGTAGTGAAGTCAGTAGAAACTAAAATTTCATGGAGACCAGGACTTGTTCATACTGCTCTCTATAGCTGCGTCTACACGTGCACGCTACTTCGAAGTAGCGGCACCAACTTCGAAATAGCGCCCGACGCATCTACACGTGTTGGGCGCTATTTCGAAGTTAACTTCGACATTAGGCGGTGAGACGTCGAAGTCGCTAACCTCATGAGGAGATAGGAATAGCGCCCTACTTCGACGTTCAACGTCGAAGTAGGGACCGTGTAGACGATCCGCGTCCCGCAACGTCGAAATTGCCGGGTCCTCCATGGCGGCCATCAGCTGGGGGGTTGAGAGATGCTCTCTCTCCAGCCCCTGCGGGGCTCTATGGTCACCGTGGGCAGCAGCTCTTAGCTCAGGGCTTCTGGCTGCTTCTGCGGCAGCTGGGGATCTATGCTGCAGGCACAGGGTCTGCAACCAGTTGTCGGCTCTGTGTATCTTGTGTTGTTTAGTGCAACTGTGTCTGGGAGGGGACCTTTAAGGGAGCGGCTTGCTGTTGAGTCCGCCCTGTGACCCTGTCTGCAGCTGTGCCTGGCATCCCTATTTCGATGTGTGCTACTTTGACGTGTAGATGTTCCCTCGCTGCGCCTATTTCGATGTTGAGCTGAGCAATGTCGAAGTTGAACATCGACGTTGCCGGCCCTGGAGGACGTGTAGACGTTATTCATTGAAATAGACTATTTCGATGTTGGCTGCACGTGTAGACGTAGCCTATATAATGCACTGAAATGTAAGCAGGCCTGGCAACGAAGGTCAGGGACGGGACCAAAACGGGAAGTTACCCAGGGCCCAGTGATTCAAAAGGACCAGAGGCTCCTAGCATTAGTGGTAGCAGCCAGAGCACTGGCCCCTTTTAAATCACTCTGGGTGGTGCTGAAAGAGGCCAGTGCAACATGCTCCAGGAGGTGCTGAGGGCTGGATGCATCACTTTAGTCATGGTGTACAGAGCTCTTGCCTGAAAAATAGCAGAGGGGAGAGGAATCAATGTTTGAAAGCTGTGGGGTCCTGGCATGGAAACACCAGGTTAACAGTGAGATACATTGACAGAGATGTGAAATTAGGTGCAAGACTGGAGTGGTGTGTAGTATACTGAGGAGGTGCACGGATACTCCTTTTTGAGAAATGGAATACCATGGAGTGGTGAGCTGCAAGTTTATGTATGTACATTAGAGTAACTGAACATTACTGATGGCACAGTTTACTTCACCTGAGAGGGGAATGTGTGGCTGCTTCTTCCACTGCAGCTAGTACTGTTATAGACAAAACTAACAACAAGTATTTAGGGAAATGGGAGATTCATGTCCTTCTGTACCACAACATACTTGACAACTACTAGCCAAGGATAGGTGTTGAGGTTAATAAAATAATGTTATTCTTCTACTCAAACCACGCTTCCCAGAGTCACGAGCCCATAATTCTTCATGGGTTTTCCCATTCTATCCCTCCTCTGGCAGTTCCCTCTTTCATCTTCCCTCCTGACCTTTGTTTGATTTCCACCCTCCACGATTTACACACACACTTGGGAATAAGGGTGAAGAAAAATGCCAGTACCACACACCGTGTTACTGTAATCAGGAAATAACCCCATGAGCATCACAGTGTAACTAGTGTTAGCCTGACAGTAGGCCATGCCTTCACATTGTTGTTACATATTCCACATGGAATTGGGCAGGCTGTGAAAATCTAGAACATCACTAGATTCAGAAGTTAAAATCCTTCCAGATTCTTAGCTTCAAAGGCTTTGATAGTATGCCATTTTATGCAAGGAATATTAAGCAACTGAAGGATTAAGAAATATACTTAGCATTGTATTATGATAAAACGATGTTTTCTCTGTTTTTGCCACAGATCTAAATCTAAACAGCATCAGTTGGAGGGAGGGGGATGAGGAGAGGTAAGAAAATATAGAGGAGAGTTCAGATTCCCTGTTTAAGCTCTGCTTTTCCTGGCTGTCCATCTTCCAAAGCGCCAGGTCACTGCCACAATTGACTGAAAAGAACTGGCTTGAGGCTCGAAGTCCACTGAAAGGGCTGTCAACTGAGCACATTTCTCACAGCCTTCCCTGAAAGATTTCACAAATTTTGGTTTAGGTTCAGTTACTTTATCTCAGTTTGTCTGTTCCATCCCTCTGTACTCAAAAAGTTTGGAACTGAGGTTCTTTTCCAAGGAGAGACCCAGTTTCAAGGTGACTTTATTGCAGCTGCCCCAGAAGAGCAGAATGCAAATGGGCAGTTTTCACTCTATCAGGAAGCTGTCTCTTGTGGTGGTGCTCACAGATAAATATAATCAGCTTAGAGATACTGTTACGTCTTCTGTCTTCCTTCTCTTAATGGCCTGATAATTAGATCAATTGCTTAATGAGGTCAATGAATATTAACTAGAAAATAATTGACCTCTCTTAGCTGAATAAGGATTGAGCCATTCTGTCTGTATACTCTGTACTAGAGTGTATATGATGAATTTAGATCTAGAAACTAGATAGAACAGTTATTTTCCCTAGGAACAGCTAGTCAACACATGCCAGAGGCATAAGCCTCAATTTAGTATCTTTTCACATCTGGTTGTTGTTGATTCATGTTTCTCTTCCATGCTTCATCCTAGCCTAATTCTGTCCACTGCTCACTATATTGACTCACCTGCTTGAAATCATTTGGACTATGCACAGAAGTAGGGCCTATTGTTTCATGAGAGGCATTTGCAGGATTGAGCTCTAACTCAGGAGCATCACCACTCCACTCTCCACATTTACATCCTGACTCCTGCCTTGCTGGAGGTTTGTATTTCACTCCTGTGCTGATTTGGACAAGGACCATTGCTTCTGATACAGAGACATCAAAGCATGCTTCCTCTCATCCCTCTTACTGAAACAGCCTAACTTGCAAGTCTCTAATCAACCCATCCTCCCTCAAAGGAGATGTTGGAAGCACAGCATTACTTGTGTTCACAGATGCTGCACCACGGGAAAGAACCAAATGCTTGACAATGCTATCTGTATTTTCTAGTGCCCTTGTTGTTCAGTTATGTGTTCCTCCTGTTTTACATCAAATACATAAGCAAGAGATTTATACTGAACTGCTAACCTCTCTCTCAAACCTCACCATATCCTTATTGGCTTATTGCCTGTTTACAAGAGGACACTGGCTTTTTGTCTTTTTATTAATCATTGTAATGAGTTGATTGTTGGTGAAATGTGCTATGGGTAGTGAAGTCCATTTATCCACAGAACAGGTAAAGCAGCAGTGAAAACTTCCTCAACCTGTCCCAACAATGCACTTCAGACCTGGCTAGGAAAAAGATTCTCCAGTGCATTTCAGGGTTAATAGTTTATGCAAATCCTTATCTTTTCTGCTGGAATGGCAGAGATAGAAAACTAGAACTAGTCATGGTTGTGGGAGAGCTGTCCACAGGGAACCTAACAGACCACTGACTCATTCTACATCAGTCAGCAAGGGCATCTATCACACAGCAATTACTTTAGGTCTCAAAAGCCGCACACAAGTGCCAAGCCGGAGAAAGGGAAAGGAATGGCTCTATATTCTGATGCCTAGCTCCTGATCATGCCCTATTCCACACTTTGACGCATATAACTTCCATGAACTGGAATGGTCCCTGCAAGAGAGATTTAATTTCATATTCCCACGCAGTGCCTGCACACTCGGCAGAAGTTTAAAGGAACTATGGAGTATCTGGGAAGGACAAGAAAGATTCCACACATCATATTCCCAGCAGCTCTTTCCTGCCTCTTCACAACAGCTGAGCTTTTTGTCTATCTGCTGATCACATGCTGTATTTGCCAACTTTATTTCTAATATTTCAAATGAGAGCTGTATCCCAGCAGTAGAAAAAGTACCCCAGAAGTTACTTGAGTAAAAGTGCAGCTGCTTGGGGTGGGGGGTGTACTTAAGTACAAGTCACCGGCGCACCTCCGGTAAACTACTTGAGTACACACATGGTACATCTAGATTGCACTCAAATATCCAGAAGCAACAGCAGCTGCACTTTTACTCAAGTAATATTTGGGGTACTTTTTCCACCTCTGCTGTATCCCCCATTCTTGTATGATGTCACTATATAGGATGTTGCATGGCAATGTGGTGATGTGGACTGGAGCTGTACAAACACTTAGCAGGGTTCCAGAGATAAACCTAAGGAAAGCCAATCACTTGGTTAAAAATTGGTACGGTTACAGAAGAGAACGAAACCTGGGCATCATCTTTCTGCCTGGACTGCAGCGCACATCCAGAAAATAAGCCCAGATTTGTTGGCTTTTCCCTTCATTTCCTCTTCCTCCAGCACTCACCTACCTCTTCTTCAAGCCATATTTCTTTTAGCACTAATTCATAGTCTTTCATTCAAACCATGGTTCTTACCTGTGACAACGCTGGGGATTTTAGACAGAAAGCTCTTGACTGTCCGGATGGGAACTCCACCTGTTTTGTCATCTTGCATTCTTGTAATTATATCTTCAACCTAGCAAGGGGGAAGGAAAAAATTACATTGGGTTTGCAAGAATAGCGACTATAGAGACTCATCATACTGATACGGCATTGGCGCCAACCAGGGCTAGGTGCCCTAAAATCTTTTCATGTAATTTGCTAAGACTTCCTGAGCTATTCTAACTCCCTTGTCGCTGGAGAAAAGGGATTGAGAATTTATTGATCTGATTGGTTAATACAAAGTTTAGAGGAACAATCCTAGAAGTGGAAGACTGAGGCTTTGGCTAGACTACTGAGAAATGTTGGACAAAGATATGCAAATACAGCACGGCAATTTGCGTATCTTTTTCTGCTTTTCTGTCAGGAGGGACTTTTCCAAAATTGGCCCACCTACATGGTGCCAATTTTGGAAAAACCTTCTCTGTCAGGCTGCCCCTTCTTCCACATAGAACAAGGATTGCAGGGATGGTGACAGAACTTGTCCGCTTTTCCAGGCGTATTCTTGGACATGGCGGACCTTTTCTGGGAAACCTCTGGTATCCTGGAAAAGGGCTGTAGTCTTGCCGTAGACTGAGTTCCAGCCATTTCAGTGACTTCCGTTTTTTCCCTATTGGTCCATATCTTGAATTCTGTGCTCAGTCAAAACTCCCACTGAAGACATTTGGCCCAGAATAACTAAAGTACTTAAAAAGTAAAAATAAAAGACTTGGAAACAATGAAGCAAATGGAAAAATTAAGCAAAATTTCAGATAGCATCAGTAGCTCTGGGAATAGCTGCTCTCACACACTCCTGGCTTCGGCCCATAAATAATGTAATCATTTCAGATTTATTTGTTGTAGACAGATAATGGGATAGATGTGATAAGACCTGCTTAAGGGGAAGAAAGTTTCTGTTTTGAAGAGTTCTATCATGATATCGATTGTCACTGTCTACCCTCTTATTCCACATGCATGCCCAATGCAATGGAAAAAATCACAGCTGAACTCACACCCTTAAAAAGTGCAGTGATATGAGCCACCTTGGGAATTAGACAAATGGCGCTTTGTGCACTGCAGCACTATTCTTCCTAGCCGACATCTGATTGAAACTACTTGAAATGTATGAATGTGTGTGTGTAAAAATTAGCATTAGTGAAAGCAGATACCAGAAAGACAAATTAGTATGTCTTTATTATTGAAATAACCGGCACAATGTTAGTGGTGGCAGCGCAGCTCAAACTTTCTAATACTGCCTTCTTCACTACAGATATGTGAATAATGGATTTTTTTTTGTTCACTGGCAATTATGAAAAAAATAAAATGCATTTTGATTCAGGTAAAAAACAAATTAAATTCTTTGAATTTTTGAAAAGTGGCTTGTACGGAGTGAAATGAAACAGTTCATTTCAACAAAACCTAAATGTTTTGTTTCATTTGAACATTTTTAAAGATTCTGGGGAACTTTGAAACAAAACCAATAATTTCAAGCTGAAAAATCTGAAACATTTCATTTTGAAAAAATGCCAAAATAAACTTCAGATTTTTAATGAATTTTTCACCAAAGCGTGAAATGCATGTGAAGTTTATCAAAATATTTTGGGCATTCTGGCATCTACATTTTTAGCCTTGAGAATTTTGGCAGATGTATTTCACTCACCTCTAGTTTCACTCCTTATTTGTAGGACTACCTGTGAAAGTACAAAAAGACTTCAGTCTCAACTCCCATCTGATTGCTGGCCTCTCTACTGCAACTGCCTGCACACCTGAGAACAGTGTCAATTCTGGAAGGTGATGCTTTCTGTGATGGGGAACATGTAGAGTCACTGTTGACGCGGGGGTCTCTGCAAGTCAGCAATCCAGAGGGAGAACTCTCTGCTTAATAATCACCTGAGCCCCGCGGCATTCTCTCTCCCCAGCCTCACTGGCTCTCTCTTTTGCTCTTTATATATAGGACCATTCTGCTAAATTTAGGACATATTTTTCATACAGATGGCACAAAAGGGAGAAGAGTCAAGAAAAGATAAATCTTGGAGCAGTCAAATGGCTCCGTACAAGAAGATGGCAAAATCAGGCCACTTAATTTCTCTAACAGAATCATCAGTTTTGCCCTCCTTTTAATATTAATAGTAAAAGAAAAGAAAAGAAAAGGACTGAATATTCAAGTAGTTCTGTGGCATGCCCTTTAATTTAGCCTCACACACAATTCAGATGCCCTCTTTTTCATTTTTTGAGCTCCTGCTAGATTTTATATAAAGAGTTGCAAGGCATGAATGGATATAGAAAAGGTTTCAGGGCATTCACTCTGCCCCAAAACTTTAGCTATTTTCTTGCCAATCCTATTTTCAGCATAACAACCCTTCACTCAGTGGCCTTGATTACAGAGAACAGGAACTGCATGCAGATTAAGTCAGATACTGTATTGCAATTAGTCTAATGTTTTGTTCTATATATGGCTGTATGGTCTCCAGTCATGTTAACTATATCCATGCTTAAGTGCGGAATGTAGACTGCATCAGGTTTTTCAATCAGCTAGCAGAAGAAGGTATTTTGCACTGTCACTACCATGTTACTACTAAATTGTACCATATAAATGCAAATGAAAGTGAACTGACTAATTACAGTATCAGGACTAAAAAGATGGCCATGTATATATGACCAAGAAATGTAACATCAGAACACACTTCCTTAGGTGGGGACTGTAGTTTCAGGAAAGCTTGGTAAAGGTCTTGTAGATGTCTGATACAAAGACAAACATCTACGAGACCTTTACCAAGCTTTCCTAGAACTACAATACCCACCTAAGGAAGTGAAGAAACAGATTGACAGAGCCAGATGTGTACCCAGAAGCCACCTGCTACAAGACAGGCCCAATAAGAAAACACCTCTGGACATCACATACAGCCCACAATTAAAAACTCTCCAGCGCATCATCAATGACCTACAACCCATCCTGGACAATGATCCTTCACTCTCACAGACCTTGGGAGGCAGGCCAGTCCTTGCCTAAAGACAGCCTGCCAACCTGAAACAAATTCTCACCAGCAACTATAGACCACACCACAGTAACTCTAAACCTGGAACCAATCCCTGCAACAAACCTTGGTGCCAACTCTGTTCACATATGTGCACCAGCAATATCATCACAGGACCTAACCATATCAACCACACCATCAGGGGCTCTTTCACCTGCACATCTACTAATATAATATATGCTATGTGCCAGCAATGCCCCACTGCAATTTACATTGGCCAAACTGGACAGTCTTTATGTAAAAAGAATAAATGGACACAAATTGGAAATCAGGAATGGTAATATACAAAAACCGGTAGGATAACACTTCAATTTCTCTGGACACTGAGTAAAAGATTTAAAAGTAGCAATCCTACAACAAAACAACTTCATAAACAACCTCCAAAGAGAAAGTGCAGAGCTACAATTCATTTCAGATTTGACACCATCAGCCAAGGATTGAACAGAGACTGGGAGTGGTTGCCCCATTACAAAAGCAGTTTCTCCACTCGATGTTCACACCTCCACATTAACAACTGATAATGGGCCACATCATCCCTGACTGACCTTATTTGATTTCTCCTCTCTTGATGTTCACAGCTCCACATTAACTGCTGATAATGGGCCACATCCTCTGTGACTGAACAGTCCTTGTCAACTGTGGCCCTCCCCTTGACTGAGATTCCCTCTTTAAACCTTCACCTGGAGCGCCCCCACTCATGCACCTGATGAAGCGGGTCTTTGCCCACGAAAGCTTATGCTCCTAAATATGTGTTAGAGTATAATGTGCCACAAGACTTCTTGTAGTTTTTGAGGATACAGACTAACATGGCTACTTCTCTGATTTAAAAAAAAAAAAAAGTTCACCACAGCATCAGGCCTGCAGAAAAACAAAGGGACTACAAAGTGGGAAGGCCATTTTTATTACAGAGTTTTAGCTTAAGCTTTGCATATTCATAGCTGGTAAGGACTCTTCAGTTCTCGTATTTCATTCGTGTTCTCTTCTATATTTGTGTCTGGGAAATAGCAAAAACAAATACTTGGATATCTCATCAGTGGGAGGTAGAAAAGATTACAAGGAAAGAAGAATCATATTTATTCTAAAGTACCAAAGTACATAAACCAAAGCACATAAACTTCATTGAACTGGCTTCTGCTCAGCAAAAAACATGATAAGAGATTTTTCCCATTATGTGATCATTGGTGTTTTTTCAGCTTGTTGTTCTCTTTATCGTTGTCAGGGGACTTTTCACTAATCCAGGGGCAAGAGTTTAATAGCTCCTCGAGAAGCCAATTGAAAATTAATTTCTAAGCTGACACTTTTAGCCACAGAGTGTGGGTATAATAAACCACACAGACATTGTTTTTCTCGTAACTGGAAGCTGTCATACAACTCCAACCTCCCGTCTTCATCGTCCCTCTGTCTAAGATAGCTGCATTTCACATCAGCATACTTGCACTGCATTTGCAAAGTGCTTTGAGGCTCTAGGAGTATATGACTATCAACACCAAGATGATTCTGAACATAACAGTTGGCAAAATACTGGTGTATTCTTGTGTACCAGATCGCAAAGCCATTACTTTACCCATCCACTATTAAGGGATTTATGAATGTTCATTAGACTTTCTTACATTCCATTCTCAGCACTTCCACTAGCAAAAAAAAACAGAAAATGTCTGAGTTTCAAGCCCCGCTGTGCTGAATAGCATTATTCTAGGGTGAGGGTGGACAGCAGTCTTTTCCCATACACATTAACACTATACATTTGTCTTTTTTTTTTTATATAATGAATGCAATTAAACACCACCATTGTTACTCTGAAGAAGGATGTCCTGGTTTCCAACATGCTGGGACAAGAGAATAATGAATCTACCCTCTGCACCTCCATCTAACAGAGTTCTCAGGCATTGGGTTTTTGATTGGCATGCCCAGTTATAAAGGGATCCTGGTGGCTCCAGCCAGTATTGCTGACTGGACCGTTAAAAGGCAGGCTCCCTGCTTGCCCTGGCTCTGCACAGCTCCTGGAAGTGGTGGCATGTCTCTGCAACCCCTAGGTGTAGGAGCAGACATGGGGGAGCTGTGCATAGCCCTAGCTCCAAGCACCAACTCCATAGATGCCATGTCTGGGAACCTCACAGCTTCTGCAGCCAGAGGGATGCACCTGTCACTTCTGAGAATTGCCTGTGGTAAATGTTGCCCAGAGCCTGCGCCTTTCACTGCCTCCCATTCTCTAATTCCTTGTCCCAGCCCAAACCCCCTCCCAAACTTCTGCTCAGAAACTCCACCCCCTCCCTTCTGCAATCCAACCTCCTTAGCCCCAGCTCAGAGCTCCCTCCTGCAGCTGAAACACTTCCTCTCTGGCCCCACACCAAAGCCCACACCCCAGCTAGAGAACTCAACCCTCCACACCTTAACCCACCCTCCAGAATGGAGCCACCTCCCACATGCTGAACCCCTCATTTCCAGTCTCACCCCTGAACCTGCTCCCCCCACCACCCAACCCAAAGCCCATATCTTTTTCATACACCAACCCTGACCAGCCAGGACCCCCTCCCACACTGTGAATTCTGCATTTCTGGCCCTGGCCCAGGGTATGCATCCACATCCACAGCCACAGCCTGCATCCTCTTGGACACCAGTGAAAATCTGTGAGTGAGGAAGGTTGTGGGAGAGTGAGCATTGAAGGGAGGAGGATGGAGTGAGTGGGGGCAGGAGAAGAGGTTGGGGCGGGGGGCAAGAAAAAGTGTTCAGTTTTCTGCAGCCCTAGCTATGAAGTGTGTCTTTCTATGACTATAACTCATTCACATTTGATGAGTAAAAGGGTTAAAACTTAAAAGTGGAGCCAAACCTATACAAAACAAATTCAGGGTTATCTTGATTTACCACTCTCTGTTTTCACAGATTTTCCAAAATGTACCAGCATTTAAAACAAGTTCTACAATGACACGGTCCAATTAGTGTCCAAAGAAATAGATGTCACTGCCAAACAATCTCAAGGCTATATCTCATTGCCAGTCCAGGGTTGCCATCAACTTTTCTCAAAATTGAACACTGCACATTCAGTAGTAAGGAGAAAAATAATGACTCAACTCTGATGTGAACTTTCTTGGTTTCTCCCAGTACCACAGCCAAGGAGACCACTAGCACATGGCATACTTGAACTGAAGCATACAGACTTACTTAGGTTTGTGCTGAGTCAGGAACCTAGAGGCTAACTTCAGCATGTGCAGGGTGATGAGAAAGGGATATAAATCACACATAAATTAAAAGTCTTCTCACCTGCCAAGGCCCAGTTGCATGGTTGCCGTTTTCAGCTTCATGAGGCTGCCCTGTCGGGTATTTATTGGTACTTAGTAATTAAAATCTATTGAGTGCAATTCGGAGCTCACTGGAGTCTAATTTTGCCAATTCCTGCTTATAAGCTTGTAATGGAACCAGTCCTTTTGTGCTGGTCTCCTCATCTGCGTTTCTCTCCTCTCCCTCCACACCCAATCATCTTCTGGAGACATGCAAGTGATATCTGCTTCTTCCAAATGATCCTCTATATCATGTGCCAAACCGATTCCCTGCAACAACTGCCTGCAACTCAGGAATTTATATCACACGCTAACCAATGGCAGAATGTTCTGTAAGTATTACTCATTAGCCCTAATATTAAACCTGGAAAGGAAAGCACACCCCTTACATTGACTAGACACAACATGGCGTGCAGTACATACTGCTTTGCTTTCTATAGTGAGAATGCTCGTGAACGCTGACTGGAGGTTGAGGGTATAGGGAAGGATCAATCTCTATGAGTTAATGTGGTAATAACAGGATTACCAAGTACGTTGTACTCTCACACCTGGATTGAAATAAAAAGTTAAAAATCAGTGTTTATCAATCCCAAGCCCCACTCACGGCTTATGAAAGTTTTCCACTAGACAACCAAAACCTTGTGCTCTGTCTACCCTCTTCACTTCTGGCCCCCTACAACACAGCTTCGTGTGCGCAGACTAAAAAAACTGTATTTTTTCAATCTTGCCACATAGGCCATGTTTCCTAAACCTCTAATTATTTTGATGATCTTCTCTGATCTTTCTCCAATTTATCCACATCTTTCCTGGTATGTGGCACCCAGAAAAGGACATAATACTCCAGTTGATCTGGACTCTGAGTAGAGTAAAATAATTATTTCTCATGTCTTGCTTACAGTATTCCAGCGAATACATCCCAGAATTTTTTTTTTTTTTGCAACGTCACATTGTTGACTCATATTTAGCCAGTAATCCACGATGACCACCATGGCCCTTTCTGCAGTATTACTTTCGAGGCAGTCCTTCCCTTTTTGTATGTGTGCAACTGATTGTTCCTTCTCAAGTGGAGTACATGGCATTTATTCTTAATCAATTTCATCCTATTTGCTTCAGGCCGTTTCTCCAGTCTGTTTAGATACTTTTTAATTTTAATCCCATCCTCCAAAATACTTGAAACCCCTCCCAACTTGGTATCATCTACAAACTTCATAAGTGTACTCTGCATGTCATTACTTCAGTAACTGATGAAGATATTGAACAGAACTGAATCCAGAGCTGATCTCTGCATAGCCCCAGTTGCTATCCCCTTCCAGCTTGATTGTAAACTACTGAAAACTACTCTCTGGGAACAGTTTTCCAACCACTTATGTACCTAGCTTACAGTTGTTCCATCTAGGTTGCATATCCCTAGTGTGTTTATGAAAAGGTCAAACCAGCCTGTACCAAAAGCCTTACTAATGTCAAGAGATACCCCATCTACCACTTCCCCATCCACAAGGCTCATTACCTTGTCAAGGAAAGCATCAGGCTGGTTTGGCAAGATTTATTCTTTACAAATCCATGCCGATTGACTGTTATTTCTCAGCAGTGGGGAAATTAACCATTTTCTTACAGGTACTGTCCCCTCACAAACCATCCCCCCCAGCCCCCAACTTTAGGGTAGGGCAGTCTGTGGTTGGGTGGTATGTGCAAGAGGACGGTACCTATAAGAAATTAAAATGCGGCACATAGTGTGGGGGCTCAGAGCACAGGGTTGGTGTGTTTGTTGGAGAGGGAGCTGGGGATTGGGAGGCATGGACGGTGCTGAAGTCAGGGCACTGGGATTGAGTTGTGGAAGCTGTCGGAGTCAAGCCAGGCAGTTGGGCTATATGGGAGGCTCAGGATAGGGAAGGAGATCTGGGGGGCTTAGGGCTGGGAGTATAGCTACCGTGTTCCCTGGGGCAGCGGGAACCAAGCTGCCTGAGGCCAGAGCCAGTGTGCTCTGTAGCCAGATAGCCCAGGGTTCTGGCAGTATTCGTAGTATCTTACCACAGCGCTGCACTGGGGTGCAACGGCTTACTTTCACCTTTGCGTACCACCTTATCTTCAGGCTAGCTAGGGTCTTCTAAGGAAAGCTAGCATGAAAGGCAGTCTAGTCTACTATGGAGGAAAGGGGGCCAGGCTGTAGGAGACTTAAGTTTCAGTCCCAGCTCTCCCACTAGCTTATTGTGCAACCAGGGTCACATCCCTTAGATTCTCTAGGCCTTTGCAAGATGAACATGCACAGCCGTCATCCTTGCTGCATGGCTGCAGTACCTCGAGAAAGATATCACCTGGTGGGGTGCCTGGAAGAGAGGAGAAGGAGAGCGTGTGGCACCCAAAGCGCAAGTGTCATGAGGTGCAGCAGCAGCATCTCCAAATCAAAACATCTGGGGTTTGGATCCAAATCTTTGTTTCTCAGAGTGCACACGTTTTTTCAGTGAAACACTGAAGTTTTTGATAGTAAGCAGACAACTCACAACAACTTTAATTTAAAAACCCAATTTTCCCTTGACAAATAGCTTTGATGGAAAAATTTCAATCAGTTGTAATCTAGTTTCTATGAGCATGATTCACTATAACTGGGGCCACAAATGTGTTTTATTCCAAATTCCTGGGTGACAGTATATAGACGTTTATGCAGCTGGCTTCCTGTATGCATTTCAGAAACATTTTCTTGAGACTGTAATTGCCACTTAATTTTTTTCCTCTGGAGAGCTTGTTGGGATAGGGAATTTCTGTCCCATGGGAAAACCTGGACATTCATTTTTGTCTCAAGTCCGGATGAGAAGCTGAAGTTTTACACAGGATGGAAATTCAGAAAATTTTCAGGTAATAAATGTCAAAAATTTTGATCAAAATGAAATATTTTGTGCCTCACAAGTTACATGACTGAGTTATTAGTGGAGATATAGTCCTCCAAGGAGTCTGGCCTGGAAGAAAGCATAGGACAGAACTAAAATGTTCATAAAGGAACAGGCACATTAAGGAAATGCAATTAATACTGAAATAATTAAATGACACCGATATGGAACCCACAAACATTTAGTTTTCCATTAGTGCTGGAAAGTACATTTACAGCCAACCTCTGTATGTCAGTCTTTTGGTTTGTTTGCTAATTTTTAGAAAGGCAAACTTTATGGTTACTTGGCTTTCGACACTCAGATTACTCCCTGTTGATTCAGGTTCCCTATCACCATCATTGTTACCTTTATTATTATTATTATTATCATCATTATTACTACTACTATTGCTATTACTACAGGTAGTACTTCTAGTAGTAGTAACAATTTCCACAGAATACTACTATTGTGCCTAGGAGCCCTGCTCCTAGACCAGGACCAAGTTGTACCAGGTGTTATAGAGAAAGATCAAGAAGATGGTCCCTGCCCCAGAATCTTACAATCCAAGTTTGAAAGAAGTGGCAACAGATGGAGATGGACTGGGTCGAGACAGACAGTTTGGAAAAGCCTAGAGACTTCCCAAACTTTATTTAAGAGAAGCCAAGTCTATGTGCACACAGTTTTAAAACAAATGAGCATGTTTGCTGCAGTGGAAAGCACACACAGTCAGACTGACTGGCTGCTTAATGATTCCTACAGCGCGGAGTAAACCGAACTGTAGGCCACATTTCAGTGAGATACCATAATTACTACTGTACTGTATGCTTCTAAGCAGCAGCCGTGGGCTCATGGGCTATATTCAGAATTAAATCTCTCTCCACACATGAGCACACTCAAACCATAATTCCCTGAAATACTGTGTTCTCTTGCTCCAGCTCACACTTTGGTATTGTTGATCATCATTTCCTCCCCTTCCCTCTATTCACTGTTTTATTTACATCCGTTCTGTTTTCCACCAAGCGAGTTAGAATGTCAATGAAAGCAGCTAAAATTGACAGTCCTGGTAATACAGACCTCTCTTCATGTCCAGATCTGGTGTAGCGCTGGTAGTAGCAGTGCCAGTTTCTGTCATGCTGCCTCCAAATGTATCTGAATCTGACCTGAAGAAAGCATCTCTAGGGAAAGTGCAATCTCTATGTCCTTCAAGTCCTTGACCTCTCTTCTCAGACAGACAATTAGTGTCAAATGTGATCTGATATGGATATTTATCAGATAATTACTGGATAAGACTCCCAGGTCATTTCATGCAGACTACCGACTCCTTTCACTTTTACTACTTTTGAGCAACGCTATTGCTTGACTAGAGTCAAAGTGGTGACTGAGGATAGCACTTCGAGAATTAACTGCAGTTTATTCTCAAAGCAGACTGTGAAGAACTTCAAAAAGATCTCAGCAAACCGAGTGACTGGGCAGCAAAATGGAAATTTGATGTGGGTAAGTGTAAGGTAATGCACATTGGAAAGAATAACCCCAGTTATACATACAATATGATGGGGGCAAATTTAGCTACAACAGATTGGGAAAGAGATCTTGGAATTATACTGGATAGTTCTCTGAAAACATCCACGCAGTGTGCAGCGGCAGTCAGTAACGCAAATAGGATGTTAGGAATAATTAAAAAAGGGAGAGAGAATAAGACGAAGGATATCTTCCTTCCTCCATATAAAACTATGTTACGCCCACATCTTGAGTACTGTGTGCAGATGTGGTCCCCTCACCTCAAAAAAGATATATTGGCATTAGAAAAGGTTCAGAAAAGGGCAACTAAAACGATTAAGGGTTTGGAATGGGTACCATATGAGGAGAGGCTGGAGAGACTGGGACTTTTCAGTCTAGAAAAGAGGAGACTGAGAGGCAATATAATAGAGGTATATAAAATCATGAATGGTGTGGAGAAAGTGAATACAGAAAAGTTATTTACTTGTTCCCATAACATAAGACTAGAGGACACCAAATGAAATTAATGGGTAGCAGGTTCAAAACTAATAAAAGAAAGTTTTTCTTCACACAGCGCACAGTCAACCTGTGGAACTCCTTACTGGAAGACGCTGTGAAGGCCAGCACTCTAACAGAGTTTAAAAAAGAGCTTGATAAATATTTGGAGGTTAGGTCCATAGATGGTTATTAGCAAGGGGTAAGGTATGCTGCCTAGCCTTTTGTTGAAGGCAGGAGATGGATGGCAGGAGACAAATCGCTTGATCATTGTCTTCGGTTCACCTCCTCTGGGGCACCTGGCATTGGCTGCTGTCGGCAGACAGGATACCGGGCTAGATGGACCTTTGGTCTGACCCAGTATGGCTGTTCTTATGTTATGTTCTTTGGGTATGTCTGCCCAGCAGCCTATTTTGAAATAACATTGCACTCAGCTATTTCAAAATACATAGTCTACACACCTAGAGCCTATTTTGAAATAGAGCCATTGTACACACTATGACTTATTTCAAAATAGGCTATATTCCTGGTCTTACCAGCACTTATTTCTCTATTCCTCATGATATGATGTTTACCAATTTTGAATTTATTTCAAAATAGCAGTTGCATTGTGTAGACACTAGAAGAGTTATTTCAAAATAATGGCTGTTATTTTGAAATAACTGCTTGTGTAGTCCAACCCTGAGAGAGTAAGAATTCAATGATGAAAATAAAAGCAAAACCACAGGTTGGAGTCTGAAGTGGGGAAAAAGTAGATTTAGCTGATACCTTGTTCTTTCACAAATCAGTTCTTTACAGGTTTTGTGGGTGGGTGTGTAGGGGAGAGAATTCTGTTTAGATAAGCTTTTAATAGAGTGATCTATTGCTGGGACTGACGGAAGTCTGCTGCCTCACTACAGAAATTTTTAGACGCACAAGTTGCCTTGGTAACAGGAAAGATTTTCTTTTCTATTTCATCACTGCACATAATGTAAAAAGCAGCTAGTTCTTCAGACTATATTAGCTTATAAAATGATGAGTAAAAAGTAGAAGGCAGCAGACCCGCCTGACTGAAATACAGATAAGGGGGTTGTTTTAGAAGGGGATGAATTCCATACATTCATAAAAGAACCTCCTTCATTCTCAAGCAGACTTTCATTCACTATGTAGCAGAGTATCAGGCTAAGACCCATAATTCTAATAACCAAGAGCATGACAGCGCTGAGCTGTGCCACTGAAAAACAGCTTCTGTGCGAAGCTCATCTAAAATAAGCCTGTACAAACAAACCTTCTGAAATGGCAATGAAGTGACGGAAATAAAACCCCGAAAAAGCAGTTTCAGCTCACAAGCCCTTCTGATCTGTTTCAGGGTATGTCTATACTCCTGGGAAGATCAATGGGATCAGGGTAGATCTTCTGAAGTTCAATTTTGCCTGCCAAGTCAAGATATGCGAAATGGAACTCTCTGGAGTCGGCAGTTGACCCTGTACTCCTTGATATTGTGAACTCTCCTGTTGACCTCCCTCTGTGTGGACGACCAAGATCAACTTGCAAATAAGTTGATTCTAGCTATGCAATTGCCTTAGGTAGAATTGCATATCTTTAATGAACTTAACTCCCTAGTGTAGGCCAAGCCTGAGTGTGGTGTTTGCTGCCATAAATATCACTCTGAGTCCTGACTTTGAACCAATCCTGAACATATAAAAAGAAATACTGCTGAAACCAAGGGTTTTTGCCTGAATTTGTGCTGGAACCATAAATGAGGTTCATCTCAATGAAAAATGCTTCAGGAATCTTAAATCCTTCAGCAAACCAGGTCATCACTGAAATGAGACCCAACAGGCCCGTTTTGCAAAATTTTGGGATTTGTTACTGTATTTTACTAGACTTAATTTTAATGTGAAATTCTAGCAATGAATCCAGTAGTTACAGAACAGGGAATCCTAAATTACTGGTCAGCCAGCACTTCCGATTAACTCAACAAAGATGTATACTTTACTAATGAGCTATAGCTACTTTGATGCAAAACTGAACAGAATATCACCTAAAACGTTTTCAAGAATACGACAAGCATCATTAAATTCTAGGCTCTGACTTCCCAGATCCAATTACCACATTTAACTGAAGCAGCACATATCTCCACTCTTGTTTTTACACCTGCCAGGTCAGCACAGCTAGGGAAAACAAGATACTACAAGTCAGTATTATGGTGGACATTCTATTCCCTCTGCATTTCCATGAATAATATGTAATTTGGCCACCACTGTGACTAGTGCTTGCTAGTTGTACTTTTCACACATGGAGATCCCAATCTCCAGTAGCCTATTTGCAACCTGGAATCAGGATGAAATGTCTCTCTTCTATGGTGTAGAATTGCACTATTTTCGGTGCATTTTTTGTGGCGGGGCAGGACACCTCTGGAGAGAAGGTCCCGGACTCTGTGAGTTCAGGATCTGTTACTAGTAGATCAAGTCCTGGGTCCTGAAGTCTTCACAAGAACTAAGATCTGACCACAAATGATGCCCCTGTAATTTAAAATATCCCAAACACCCAGACTTCTACCAGCAAATTCCCAAACTAAAACTTAAGCAAAAGTTCTGGAAGCTGCTGTTCAGTTTCCTTCTTCACATAGCTGGAAATACAGAAAATGCAAAAGCCTCACTCTGCCTGCCTGAACCGAGAGGCAGTCAGCAAAGGAGATCCCAGCCTTGGCCAGGATCTCCTTTTCCAGCTCCAATGCCACCTGGAAAGGAGATTTTCCATGGAGCAAGCTGGAAGTAGCCACAGCCTGAGAGTAAGGAAAGAATGATTTAAAATAAGGGTGGGTAGGTGAGACAAAATAGGCTGCACTTGCTGAGTCATTTTTCTTCCCTGTCATAGTAAGCAGCTGCAGTCAAGTTCCTTCATAATAGTAGAAAAACATACTTTATACAGGGAACTGAGCAGGTAGAGAAGGAGCTGATGGATCCCCACAGTAGAGATTTGTATTATTATGGCTAAGATGCTTGGTAAACTTCATGGTTTCACCACCCAAAGACACTCTGATGGGATTGTTTGGTTCTCCAACCTTGACTGTTAAAGGAATACAGAATTTCTACCCAGCTGGTAAGTCTTTATCAGAAAGTAAAAACCCTACAGCAAGAAGCCAACAGCTATATTGTACACAGGACCCCTTTCTGAATATGGAAAAGCTTTTAAAACAAAGCATCATTCATTTTAAAAATTGCCATATTGGGTATTTAAAAATGTCAGGGCCATATTTTGCCCTCAGATACCAATGGCACATTGGAGGGTCTCTCTGGGTCCTGGTCTCTCTTCAGAGACTGAGGGGCTGAAATCAGAGATCACGTTTGACTTTTTACATTGAAAACCTGTTTTCAACATGTAGGTTCAACAATATGCTGTAAAATGTAGACATCAGTCATAGGCAAAATTAGGTAAGAATTTATAACAGGGGTTACCACATCCACTTGGTAAAATGTTTGAAAAGTGGTAGCACTCGAAAAAAAATTCTCCTTATGTGGATGCAATTTTCCATTAATACATTTCCAGCTTTCCACACAATAACCCAGACGTTAATTTGCAGCTAGTCAGAAATCAGCTAATAAAACAGCCCCCTATGAAACCCAGCCAATTGGCACTGTTGTTCTTGAGAGGAAAGTTACATTAAAGAGCACACACAGTATTAAAGTACTGGCTTCCCTAGAGAACTGATGCACAAAACCATGCTGCATATACAGCACACCTTTACGTTTGTGGTTGTTAAGTTTATAAACATTAAAAGGAACTCAGGCTGGACAGTCCTACAAAATGATTAGCAAATGCTCTATAAAAACATTAAAGATGCTCAAAACATTTGTGTGTGTTATATTGCACTACTTAATGCAGAGTGGCAGGTCATTTCATGCATGATTTGACTCAGTGCAATGCAATGTGTCACAAGAAAGGTTAGATCTAAAAAGGTGGTGCAAAGTGGATGCAAAAAGAGTTTGATTTTCATTTCTAGTAGCAACCCTATTCAACACCATCAAAAGGGTCATATTTTCACTAAAGCTCTCCGAAAGGGTATGCAACCCCACTCTCTCTCAATTTTTTTCATAAAGTAATTCAACTGAAAGAGCACATTGCATTAAAAATGTTAAATGCAACAATCAAAATGGGAGAAAATAAATGTGCTGTCTCTCCAATGCTAATGCTGTTAAGTGGCCGTGATCTTGTCAGATGAACTGATTCCAGAGACAAGAAGCAGAAAAACTGCTTAAAGATTTCAGTTTTTTAGGGAGTTGATATTCAGCTCAGTTCTGCTTACCTCTTCCAGCAGCATCTGAATTACACCCTCCTTTCTTGTAGTACTGATTTTTTAATTTTTCATGCTAATGAAACATGCCAAATGGACAGCCTGGAGAAATAAAATCTTCGTGATTAGGTATAGTGTCAGTGTACTAAGAAGTCTTTACACACTGCTCCTGGAGAGCATGTCCCAGCCAATGGCCCAGAGGGCTCATCCACTGACACTTCATCTCTTGAATTTCACCCCACATCCAGGGCCAGATTATGAAATGTGCTTTATGGGCTGCATCCCAGGGCTCTGGGCTAAGGAAGGGGGAAGGGGCAGCATGCAGAGCTGCATTAGAGGCTGTGTCCAGTGACACCAAAACAGTGCCTGCAGACCCAGGCACAAGGTCTGGGGTGAGGGGTGGCTCCATACCCCTGGATGGGGCAAAGCCTCAGAGGGGAAGGGATGGTGCCAAGGGCAGTCAGCCCTTAGCACTACCCAGAGCACAGCATTGCCCACCCCCCCACAAACCCTCAGAAGCTGCACAGAGTGGCAGAGTGATGCTCCTGCAGCATTTCAAAGAGTTCCAGAGCTCCCAGACACCACTGCTAATACTGGAGCAGTGGCAGCAGCCAGGAGCTCTGGGTCCCTTTGAAATGCCGGGCCCCTATGCGGTTGACTCCCTTACCTCCCTGTTGGTGGGCCTGGGGGGAAGGAGAATGGGGAAACCCTGGGCTGATGCCCCACAAGCTGCTCATGGCTCTGCCCAGCAGAGGCAATGTGGAGAAGTGTCTCTGCATGCTGCCATTCCTGGTACCTCCCGCCCTCCGTCCAGGCTGGAGCCATGTGTGTCACTGTTAGCAGCGCTCACATACAGGCTCCACCCTCGCCACTCTCATTGGCTGGGAATTGCAGCCTGTGGGAGTAATGGTGCCTGTAAGTGCAGGGCCATGAGGAGCCACCTGTTTGCCCCAAGAACTGTTCCAGGGAAGCCCCCCAATCCTCTGCCCCCTCCCACACTTAATCTCCTGCCCAAACCCTGCACCCTACCTCCCATTCAGTCCCCACACCCTCACCCCTTTGCCACATCCTAATTCCTGCCCAGACTCAGCACTCGCACCCCCAGCCTGCTCTTGCTGGCTACCTGATGCCCAGAAAACTGTAAAAATATTCATCTTAAATGTCAGTCAGTGGCAGGTCAGCTACAATAGAGACTGAAAATAAATATAACTAAATAGAGTAATTCACAGAACTTTTGACTATTGCCGTAGAACACCACAACTAAAAAGGAAATTGAAAATAAGGTGTTCCCAGAAATCACATCTTACTGAAGAAATCTGACACCTTGTGGACAAGCATAAAAAATAGTAAGTATGGTTGTGTTGATTACTTATACAACACAGAGGCCAAGTTCCTTCTTGTCTATATGGAAAGCATCTAGTACATGGTGGGCACCATCACAAACAAATGGCAGTAATATTAATAGCGTACACACAATATGCAAATAAACAACATTTAACATACCTATATGGTAGAAGTGTAAAATAGATAGATGCAGATGCAGATTCAAATCAAGACACCGGATCTGAACTTTCCCAGATTTTGCAAGGTACAGATCCAAAGTTCTAAACTCAGATACACTTTTAAAATGGGATAATACAATATCCCACCATGCAGATGGCATTAACCCTTGGGAAAATGTGCATTCGTATTTGCGCTTTGTTGCTCAGGTTCATCTTTATAGTGAAGTAATGCTCAATAAATAAGTTTATTTAAATGAATCCCCATTGGCTGCAAAACTACATTCTGCAAAATCACATTTTTAAATGATCTGTTTCATGCCTTTCATTGTAATATGATCAAAGGTCAGAGCAGCTACACTAGTTTTCTGATTAGCAGTCGTCAAATATAAGAAGCATAAAACAAGAATGGAAGATACCTTTTTAAAATTAATATATGTATCAGAAGAATCCATTTTTATTTAAGGAATCAAAAATTGCTCTTACAAATCTCTTAAGAGGCATAAGCTAAAACTGGTGCTGGAGCCACTAATAATACCCAGACAATATGGTCATTTTAAAGGACTGTCAGAGAAGCTAACACGAGAGCTTTCTAATTGATTCTGACAACCATTTATTATCACGGTTAGTATGGGTCCCAAGTAGCTCTGGAAGTAATTTTACAGTAGCTCACATAAATCTAAAGAAAGTGAGCATCCATTCAGAGGTATAAAAAATAAATGTTATATGCTGAATGAAACATTTCAACAGAAACAAAATAAAGCAGTTTTAACCATGTGAACAGAGGCATTTTCTCAAGTACTAGCCAAACCTTGATTCACAAACGTACTTAAACTCATACTTAACTGTAAGCAGGTGAGTTTATTGTCTTCCAGGTGTGTTGTCCCTTCTTTCAAAATCAGTGTCTGATTCTCATACTAGTATTGCCCGTCTGCCAAATGGTAACATAATTCTGGGTCCGTGGAGGTCAGACACCTTATGGAGAAATCAGTGATGGGTATCTTCTAAGCGCACATCTACATTACATGGAAAAATCAACCTTTCCAAGGTCAGCGTTGACCCTGTAACTCCTTGTGCACCTCAAGGATTAAGGAAGGTTGATGGGAGAAACACTCTAGTCAACCTTCTTCTGTAAAGACAGAAGACAGGCACGGAAGTTGAGGTTGGAAAAGTAAATTTTAGCTATGCAATTGCTGTAGCTAAAATCGTGTATCAGCTATTGACTACTATGTCCCATGTGGTAACTTGTTTTGTTTATACATATACATCAGTCCTGGTACAGAGATGACCAAACAGCATTCAGGCAATCTCAGCATCTCCAGAATCTGAGCTCAAATCCAATGGCAATTCTTTGTAAGCAGGATCTGAAGAAATCTTCCCAGACAGCCAGCTAAAAGCACGGAAGAGGCTCTGGTTGGGTCTATGTAAATACAGTTTGCTCCTGCCTTGCTGAGATTTGTAGATATTCAGCAGAGGGAGTAGTATCTTCCTCATTGTAGTCAACTTCATTTGTGACCCAACACAAGCTGTTTGTGTGAAATGGTGAGTTAGGTACAATATGCTTCCCACTTTTGCAATTTTGTGAGAATACACAAAAGTAGAACAGTGCTAAATTCTTCCATGGAAAGGGGCTCCCGGTTAGTAGAAAGAACCTTGTTAAGTAGGGAGTTGACTTTCAGAGCTCAAGGAGAGTAGAGGGAGAGGCAAGGTTGTTTTGGTCAAGAGGTTGTACATCCTTTCCTGCCTGGACTGGTTTGATTGCTCCCACACCCCCAACTCTCACAAAAACATTTGTTCAAAGAACAGAGCTAAATATCATCAACAGCTTCTTTCTCATGTTAACTGTGCTGGAGTTCGTTCTATCCTGCTTGCTGCAACTGAAATCACTAGGAATTGAAATCCCACGAGACTGATGGGCAGAAGCCACGTCCAAAGGGTGGATGGCAGTGGATGGTGACTGACAGTGCGATGAAAGGCCAGCAGGGTAGCAGAAGAAAGGTGTAGTAAGTGGCCAGCAGGGTGGTGGTGGAGAGCAGTGAGCAGGAAGATGGCGAGTGACCAGCAGAGTAAGATAACTCCCCCGACCCAGGATGGAAGGTGAACTCTGCAGATGCACCTCTGAACTCTGGGTGTGCACTGATCAAAGTCAGCAACTGTGGCTGTGGTGCAGAGAAGAGTCGGGTTTGTGATGGGAACTCTACATTGCAGGACTTAAGAATCTGAGAGGAAAAAGGCACTTTGGCCAAACCTACTTGGAGTGGCACTTTTAATCATGGCTTATGTTTGTGAACCCTGTTCATGGAGTTTTCCCAAATTAATGCCAAGTTACTTCTCTCACTTTTAATAAAAGTTTCTTTTCTACACTCGGACTCTGTGCTGGTGAGTGGGGAAGCAGTGCCTCTTAGAGACACCCAAGGGTGTTGTGTCAATTTCCCAGGTAACAGAGCAGGGGCTTGAGCTAATTCTGTGTTGGATGGATGAAGAGTAACCCCTAGATTTTGAACTCGGCCCTGGCTGCCAGGTGGAGCCAGCAGCAGAAGGGTTGTTTTGATAGTATATAGACTAGCACAGCTCTCTCTCTGTTACTATCTGCTTCAAGGATTGAAGATAATCAGAGATCAAGTGCAAACCCTCCAGCTGCTCAGACAACTCTCTCTTCAGAATCCTGTATAACCAACCATGAACACGAGCATTTCTTCTAAGAATGAAGATTTTAAAAAACTGGAAAATGATTTCTAACCGCATCACCCAGCAATGCCTGCTAAAACAATCTAAACGCACAATCATCTATGCTGCTCCTGTACATACGAAGTGGTAGTACACTATCAAACAGCTGTACTAACAACCAACTTTCTTGGAAACTAATACTAATTAACTTGGGGCAGATTCCTGAAAATGGAAAGGACATGAACAAAATGGCTAAACTTGTTTACCTCCAGAGGAATTTTATGTTAAGTTCACTAACAACCATGCACAGAATGTGGAAAAAAAATCAAGAGAAAACAATATTCACAATTTGGCAGGGAATGAGAGGTCTAATCCAATATTCCTGAGCACAGTTGCAGGAGCTCCAGATGGAAAGCCAGCATCTCAGAGAAATCAAGCTGAATAATGATCAAGTGTGATCCTATCTGATCAGAGAGATAAAAAGAAGCTTCAGTTCTAAAAACCAAATATTCTTATATTTGCAGAACTGAGTCCTATAACAACAGCGGGAAGTGGCTTTAATAAATTAAACTCTATTACTGAAAACATCTCCACTTCAGACACTTTCTCAGGTAAGTTACAGGGCTCTTATCCAGCTATTGCCTATATATTAGGACACTTATGACCAGCCTGCCACAATAGATTAAAAAAGGATAATGCAGTAGATATTGGAAATGGAGCAAGAGGAGCTGGGAGATCTTGTTCATCGTTTTTAATCAGATCCTGGTCTACTCTGATGTACAGAGATAAGAGAGGGAACAAAGATCTCTGGTTTTATGCTTGAGATATTCCATCTAATACTAGGACTGTAAATTAAAATATAGCTTGTGTATGTGCGCGCACGCAGGCATGGTTGGTTTTATATCCTGAATAAATCTGTACTCTCTCCCCAACTCCTGTTCCCACATCTTTCTTCAAAAGGTGCTTCACAAGAAAAATGAAAAAATCACTTTTGTATTAAAGGACAATAGGTTAAAATAAATAGGAAATCAGCTATTTCAATTTTTTCCTTGTTCATTCCAAATTCCAACAGCCTTCAGAACATATGTCCATCTATTATTGGCATGACTTAAATCAGTGACACAGCACCAGTATATACACAGAAATTGCATTTAATTAAATAATTTGACAGAGTAAACACATTTTTACAGTAGACACATTTTTATGCACTGACCCTGTAAAACCATATGCATGAACTTAACCACATCAACTATGAACAGTCCTATTGAAGTCTGAGAATCTACTCGTGGCCTGAAGTTAAATGTTCGCTTCAATCTTGGCAAAAATCAAGGTCTTAAATACAGAGGTGGAAAAAGCACCCAAAAAGTCACTTTAGTAAAAGTGCAGCTGTTTTCACTTCTGCGTACTTGAGTACAATCTAGACATGACGTGTGTGCATGCGTATGTACTTTTACTCAAGTAATTTCCCAGGAAGACACTGGTAACTTGCACTTTAATGCATTCCCCTCCCCTCAAAGCAGGTGCACAAAAGCTGATATGAAGATGAGGATAAAACTGAAGTTCAAGCTCCAGAGGTACACCACAAAAGTGACCCAGCCAGGACTGAGATTCAACAGGGAGCTGCTGAAGGTTTCCAAGTGGAGCTGTCCAACAGATAATGCTCTTTTGACAAACCTTATCCCAGAAGATGCTACCGTAGAACAAATTTGGTAAGACCAAAACAGCCTGGAAAGAGACCTGCGATAAAACATTGGGAAAGAGGACAAAGGTGTCACAAAGAAGGGATCACAGCAGGTACTCTGTGAAAAATGAAGGAACAAAAGGACAGAAGAGCAGCAATCAACAACAGCATAACAAGAGCAGCCAAGGCAGAGACTCAGAGACTGTATTCTGAAACCAACAGAGAAGTTAAAAAGTCTGTAAAACAAAACAAGAAAAACTTTGTGGAAAACCTTGCACTACAAGCATAACAAGCTGCAGGACATAGAAATTTGAAAGAGCCATATGACATCACCTGGAAGCTAACTGGGACACGACATAGAGTGGACCCGTCAGTACTGGATAAGGAGGGGCATGTGCTAATGAATCCGAGTCATCAGTTCACTAGATGGAAGGAACAATTTGAAGAGCTACTGAACTGCCCCGCCCACATGAAACTCGGGAGTCACCACCTGCAAATACACCTCTGCAGATTAACAGCAGCAGACCTACAAAAGAAGAAATCACAAAAGCCATTACCCATCTGAAATGCAGAAAAGCACCCGGTCCAGACAACATCCCACAAAAGCAATCAAGGCATGCAGTGAGACATCAGTCAACATGATGTATAGTCTATTTGGGAAAATTTGGAACACTGTGGAGATCCCACAAGACTGGAAGCACGGCAACCTTATTAAGGTTCCAAAGAAAGCAACATGAAGGAATGTAAGAACTGGAAGGGCATCACACTACTGTCTATTTCAGGGAAAGCATTCAATTGGATTCTCTTGGAGAGAATGAAGACAAACTGATAGCTCATAGAAGAACAGGCCAGCTTTCGAAATCAGAGCTCTTGTACTGATCAAACAGCAACTCTCAGAGTGAACACAGAACAGTTGCTTGGATGGAACTCCCCCAATACATAGCCTTCAGAGACTTCAAAAAGGGCTTTGACAGCATTGATAGAGACATTTTGTAAAAACTGCTGTAACACCATGACACCCCATCCAAAATTATTAACCTGATCTGTTCAATGTACGAATGCTCGACACGACAAGCTGTTCACAATGGTATCTTGACAGAGTCCTTCAGCATTCAAGAGACAATACAAGAGCGAGATGGGATGTCCATTGTTACCTTTCCTACTCTTGACCACAATGGACTAGATTATGAGCAGGACAACAGATGGCCATCAATGGGCTTTCAGTAAACAGTTTTCAAACAACTAGGTGACACTGATTTTGCTGACGATGTTGCCCTTCTTTTACGCCAACATGAAAGCATGGAAGAAAAGGTCACAATGCTACACAAAACTGCCCCAATGACTGGACCGAGCTTTAAAAAGGGAAACAACAAGATAAGGAGGATCAACCAGTCCAACAACACCACCATCAAACTGGGAGGGGATGACCTAGAAGATGTGGAGCAGTTTGCTTACTTGGGGAGTATTATGGGAAGAGACAGAGTAACAGACAAGGATATCAATGATACAATAGGGAAATCAACAGCTGCATTCAATACTCTTCATCCCATATGAACTTCTCAAATAATATCTGTGAAGATGAAACTGTGGATATTCAAGACAAACGTGAAGAGTGTGCTCTTGTATGAATGCAAGACCTGGCATACTAAAAAGTCTTCAAATCACAGGCTACAGACATTTATAAACAGGTTCCTGAGGTACATCCTTTGCATCAAATGGCAAGACTGTCACAAATGAGAAGCTATGGAACAGAGGAGGACAAGAACCACATGATGTTCAAATCAAGAAAAGAAAGTGGGGATGGTTAGGCCACACGCTCAGAAAACCATCTGCCAGCACAGTCCATCAAGCTGTCAAATGGATCCCTTCAAGGAAAACACGAAAGAGGAAGACCTCAGACAACATGGAGAAGATCTACTGAGACTGAAGGACAATAACTGGGGTATTCCTGGAGTCAGCTAGAAGTTTTGTCTCAAAATACAGTGAAGTGGAGGAGATTTGTAGAAGACCTATGCTCCACTTGGAGTACAAGGGTTTAAGTCAAGTAAGTCCTGATTGGTCTTGTCCTTTGTAGGTAGAAGACAAAGTTCATTGGACACAGAGGGACAAAAGGTATATTCCTCTTCCAAGGTGCGAAACTTCAGGAAGAAAGTAGTTAAATGGGTGGGTTGGTTGATTGGAAACCTGGATATAGCCTTTGCCAGAACCTCGGATGTAGGCACAGGAAGACTTTATCTTTGTGGTAATGGGAGAATGCAGGGTCTGCCATTATGTCCCCAAGTTCATCTACCCTTTTCATGAAAATAAAAGCAAAAGGAAACACATTATGTTCTCAGAGTGCTGAACAACTCATATGACTCAGTTATGGACCATGCCTACTTTAAGGAACTGAATAATTTTTAGGTAAATCCATGGGATTATTCTTGTTTAACTCCAAATGCTTGCCTAATCCTGATGATTTAGAACCATTGCAATTTGCCTCAGCCTTCAGTACCACTGCTTAAAATCATTTCACTGCAATGCCTTCTTGCACTTCTCAGAGAGGCAGTGGATTCTGGGAGAACACACTATGGGAATGCTGTCTAAGCCATTTTGGTATGAACCATTTAATGATTTTACTGCAATAAAATGGTTCATGCTTAATCAGTTTAGATTAAACTAGTAAACTAACTTTTAGCAAGGCTAATGAAGTCAAAGAGAATCTATAATTGCAGCACTTGGGTGTGTGGATCTGATATACTTGACTAAGATGACCAAGCCATTTAAAGTGGTACATTTCTCTAGCACAGACAAGGTCCTAACAAAATATTCATCTTCCTACTTCCAATACCCCACTGCTCTGTGAGATACAAATAAATGCTCAGTCTATAAAGTCAAGAAGCAGCTCATACATTTAAGTACAATGTAAGAATGAGCTAGAAGTCAGTTACATTAATTTATCAAAAGAACAGTTAAAATTTAAAAAGTAAAAACTCTTCCAATTTTCTTTAATTTGTTCTTCTTTCTATGCCTATATTTCTTAGAAGATCAAAGATTCCCCACTTACCCATTTCTTCAGGGTTCTTTTGTCTATTGTTAAGTCTCTTTCTGCTCAATGTCTGAAGAAGTGTAATTTTTCCAGCATTTAAGAAGAGCTAAAGCATGACAATGAAGTGATATAGGTCTCTATTAGCATTTCAATTATCCTAATTGACAGTTGGAGATGATCTCCAGCCAGTGAAAGGAGTCTAAGAGGTGATCAGCTGCTTTTGGGTGAACGGTATCAGCCCCCATCAGAAGCAGGAACCCTTTGTTTCCCAGATCTTGACTTGTGAGTAAAAGGACTGAAGTTCCACAGGAAATAATTTTAAAGAGATTTTATACTTAATTCAAAGAGAAGCTTCATTATGAGCAAGTTTATCATCAGCAGGGTCCACAGTATTATTCTGAATTGAATAAATACATGTACAGTCTCACGTTCTGCTTTGACATTGTAGAAACAGGATTAAGCACACAGCACTGTCACCCTGGGAGAGGGGAATCAGTGTAATGTTCCCTGCCTTTACGACTTTGTTCACACTGGCATTTTGGGTCCTAAATGTTTTCCATCACAGCTATCACTGTTGCAGCTTCATGGTTCCTAACCACAGTGGGAATGATGTTGCAGACAGACACCAGCAGCGGCTGATCCTTTAATTACCAGCTTGTCTGCACTTGCTCTGAACAGGGCTAGCTAACAGACTCTTAGCATGACAGTCAGATATGTCACTGCTAGGGTTCAGGGTCAGGGTGCAGTGGACTGAGAGGGCCAGTGCCTCCAACTTTCCTGCCCCCAATCTCAGGGTGGCAGTTTCCTCCCCAGTTACTGGGGACAGTGGGTTTGTCAGCCCTGAGCTGTACCAGGGTCTGGGCCAAGTAAACTGCTACTGTTTGTCACCCAGTTCTGATCCAGTGCCTGGGTCTAGTGAACTGCTACTGTTTGTCTCCCCACCACGCACCAGGGCCTGGGCCGAGTCAACTACTACCGTCTGTTGCCTTGCCTGGAACCCGAGTTGGTGCCTAGTGAGGCCTGTGCATAGGCCTGTGTCCCAGGTCTTAAGTTATGGAGCTGAGAAGACTGCTATTAGGGCCAGAGCACAGGCCCAAGCCCCAAGACTAAGCCTTGTTAACTAACACATGTGTACAACATGCCTCACCTGGCCTGTGACCAAGACTCATCACCCAATTTGGTCTGCTGGATGGATCATTAGCACTCCCAGCTCAGGCCAGGTACTGACCATGAGTACCACATGAATGCTCGCCCATACCCTCTGAATGTTGATCCATGCTGACTGCCTGTCTCTGCTTGTGCCTAAGCTAGACTGGCAGGACATTTTACGGAAAACAGTTCAATATAGATACCCCAGGACAGACCCTGTGCAAATACGGTTTAGACGAAGCTGCATATCAGATGAGAGCTGTTATGACTAATCTATGACATTACGGGAGAGGAGGTAATTACTTACAAGAATTTACACTTTCTACCTGTATTATTTATTTTCTCTAGTTTAACTGTATTTTTGCAGAAATTATAGATTTGTAAAGAGATGTAAGAGTCAGTTTTTAAGAAGCATTGAGTTCAGTTTTCATAGAATTCAAAAAACCCCGTAACAGTCACATTTTGTATTAGAGTTCAAGAGTATTTAAAGTTCTGCTGGCTTCTGAACTCTAAGCTTCCTGTGTGACAGACAGAAGTTTTGAGAAAGAAATGTGCATGCAATGAGAAACTGTTACCATTTGTTAGAAGTGGTAGATGGGGGATCTTGGCTCTATTCTAGCTTTACTTTCAGAGCTCTATGCCAGTCCCATGCCTGGATGAAGGAGGAGGGTTGGTCAGATGTGTGTCGATGCGCTGACCATCAAACAACAATGTGAATGAAATCTGATGCCAGTACAACTAAATGATAAATGATGCTGGCTCAGATGTTGCCTGGATAAACAAGGTCCATGATACCAATTGAGCATTTGGGGTTAGGTCAATAAGTTGGCTACTGAAAGAAAATTACAACTAACACATGCGCTATCCATTGGAACGTGGAATGTCCAAACACTGTGGGCAACTGGAAAATTAGAGCTGCTTCAGAAGAAGGTGGAGAGATACCAATGCGATATACTTGGGTTGGCAGAGATGTGTTGGATGGCATCAGCAGATATATGGTTGCAAAGTCATTTGATCAGGAAATGAAACAAAGCACAAAGCAGGAGTTGGATTCCTTCTTAGCAAAACAGCTAGAAGAACATTATTAGGATGCAAACCGGTGAGTGAAAGAATGATGGTCGCAAGATTCAAAGCAAAACCATTCAACATCTCAGTCATTAAGGTGTATGCACCCACGTCAGACAGTACGGAGGAAGAGATTGGGCTATTCTATGAAGACTTGACATAGATGGAGGAGACACCGAAGAAAGATGTGTTGATCATTGGAGGAGATTGGAATGCAAAGGCTGGAACAGATAACGAAGGTTGGGAGGGAGTCATGGGAAGGTTTGGATATGGAGAAAGAAACAAATGAGCTGAGAAACTACTAGAGTTTGCTACAGAGCATGAGATGGTGATCTCCAACACAAGATTCCAACAATAGGACTGTAGGAAGTGCACGTGGTGATCGAATGACATGAAGTCCAAGAACATGATAGATATGATTTTGATAAGAAGAAGGATAACATCAGTACAGCACTGCCGAACTTTCCAAGGAGCAGATATAGACTCAGACCAAAGTCCAGTGATCACAAACATAAAGATAAAAATCAAAAGAAAATGTGAGACACAGTTTAAGAAAAGAAGAGATGTGGCAAGCCTACAGAGCAATGCTCAAAGAGAAGATTATAGCCTCAGAGAAAGACCTAGATAACAGAGTCATGGGGTAGCCATCGCTATAAAAGAGGCAATTGAGCAGACTGTTCCAGAAGAAGAAAAGATCAATAAAAAGTGGATTACCCAGGAGACACTGAAGTTGGTTCAAGAGAAGAGAGCACTGAAGATCAGAAGAGATGTTTCTGAGATGACAGAAGAGCAATATAGGGTGAAATGCAATGAGGTATGGAAAGCAGCCAGAAAGGATAAGGAGAAATGCTTAGAGGAGCAATGTGAAGATATAGAGAGATATTATGGCACATGTAAGAACAGGGAGGTGTGTAAGAAATTAGGAATATTAATAGGAAACAGCAACCAAAGCTGATAGCGATCAAAGATGAGAACAGAGAAGTGCTCATGAACAGGGAGAAGATTGTGCAGCGATGGACGAGATACTGCACCGATCTGTACAAAGCACAGTTGGACCTGAGTGTCTCAGAGGGACTGATTGAAGATCTGAAAGAGATATCTCCACCAAACATTGACAGTGAGACTGATATTTCAAAGGAGGAAGTAGAAAAAGCAGTAAACAACTAAAGAACAGCAAGAGCCCTGGAAATGATAAGATCAGGTAGAGATGATCAAATACGGCGGAGAAAGCATGATTCAGGAAATACACCGATTATGTAATATAGCATGGAAAGAAGAGAAGGCGCCTCAGGAATGGAAAAGGTCTGTGCTAGTGGCAATAGCCAAGAAAGGAAGTACATTGGAGTGAAAGAACTACAGAACGATTGCCCTAACAAGTCACCTAGGCAAGGTGCTGCTGATGATACTGAGAGACTAAGACCACAGATAGAAGAACATACAGCAGACGAACAAGTGGGGTTCAGAAAAGGTAGAAGTACCAAACAGCAGATATTGGCACTATGACTGATAGCAGAAAAGGCTTGACGAAAGAACAAGAATGTATATGCTTGCTTCATCAATTTTCAAAAGGCATTTGACAGTATAGATCTGAAAGTGACTTGGGTGGTGTTGGAGTCACACGGAGTGAATAGCAGACTGATATGGTTTTGAAGGATATCAATGACAATGCAGAGGCAGCGGTGAGAACATGTGGGGAGTTGGGAAGTTGGTTTAAAACAAGTAGAGATACGAGACAAGGAGATCCAATATTGCCAAGTATCTTCATTACACATCTGGAGAAAGTGATGGATAAGATCAAGGAAAAGGTAGAAGGGGTATCTGTGCACAGGGAAAGAATTAACAGCTTGAGGTTTGCAGATGATATAGTGATCATTGAGGAAGATGAGAAGTGAAAATGGTGCAGGTGTGAAACGAAAAAGGGAAGTGTTACGGACTGATTATGAACATTGATAAAACAAAAACAATGGTATTTGGAGATAAGGAAATAGGAAGGAAGATCAGTGTCGATGATATTGAACTAGAAAATGTAGAGAAGTTCACATATCTGGGGAGCAACATAACGTATGATCTAGACTGTAAGAAGGAAATAGCAACTAGAATAGAGAAAGCAAGAGCAAGTTTGAAGGCGATGGATAAGATCTGGAAAAACAAAGCAATTAGCTTAACAACAAAGCTGAGTGTCTTGAAAACGTGTGTATTCAGCAGCATGTTGTACGGATGCGAGACATGGGTGATAACGAAAGATTCGAAGAGAAGAATATTGGTGTTCAAAAGGAGTTGTTACAGAGTGATTCTGAGAATAGGATGGATGCAGAAGGTCACCAATGAGAAATTATACAGAAAGACACAGCCAAAAGAGAACCTGCTGCAGAAAGTTATATAAACAGAAGTTACAACTATTTGGGCATATTTGCAGAATGAACAACAAATGAAAAATCAAGACCACTGCAGCTTCAGTGGGAACAGTCGGGGGAGGGGGACACAACCCCCTTTTGTGGCAGGTCCAGGTCCAGGTCCAGGTCCTTCTGCCGCTCCCTGCACTTCCCAGCCAGAGTGAGGAATGCCACAAACTGTGCACTTTCCCCTCACTCCTGATGAGGGGGAACAACCAGCAATGTCCCTGTATGAATTGTGGGGGGAGCTTCAGCTCTCCCTTCACCCTACAGGGCACCCAGGGGTGGGAGGCTCAGAGCTGGGGCATTCCTGTCAGAGGCGGTCGACTATGAGCCAGCCCCTTTCACCTGCCTGGTGATTGTGTCTCTTTTCTACATGATTTTATTTGCCCTGTGCAAGTTGCGGGGGGGGGGGGGGAGCCCCCACACCCTTCCTAACCTTGGCTGTGTCAGGTCCAGATTCATCTGGCCCCTTTGCTGCATTCCTCACTCTGACTGGGGAGCAAACGATGCACTTTCCCCTCACTGTCTGTTGACAGGGAACAACCAGCAGTGTTCCCATATGAACTGGGGAGAGCCGCAGTCCCCACTCCATAAGGGCACCCGAGTAGTGGGAGGATCAGAGCTGGGGCAGACCAGGTGAGCGGAGGACATGCCCACAAGCCAACCCCTTTTACCTGCCTGGTGATTTTGTCTCTCTTCTGTATATCAGAAGCAAATCCATTCCTGGCACATCCCATTCTCCTGGCACAACCAGAACCTTGCCTTGCTTTAAGCTGTGATAAGAGGAAGCTGTAGAGGACCAAAATTGGTGGTCCTAGCTCTTACCATTTAGAAGGAGTTCTTGAACAGAGAAACACTCACAGGCAAACTCTCTCAAATAGACAGGAGATGGATCCAAAACTGATTACTAGTAAGTGACTGACTCAAAGAGCCAGATCTCTCAACTAGGATTACCCAGAACCACTCACCCCACCCCCTAGCATGAACATCTGCATGTAATGTCATTCAGGCTCCAAAAGCTAGAAAGAGTGGTGCCCTTGCAAAGCAGTATTTCTACACTTTTCCCTTTGGACTGCAGTGATGATGCTTCTCTTTCTCCGGAATGTGCCTTGCCAGAGAGCCAAGACTCACAATTCTACTTTTGTTGTTTATAGTTCCTTGGCACTAGAACCCAGTTTCCCTTATTTGTGCCTACTCTCCTATGAAAAGGAAAAACCCTATGGCCCCTCCACCTCTCCCCCAGAACCACGGGGTGCACACTGTCGATCATTCCCCAAATTCATTTTTATACCTTGTTTACCTGCTGCCTTCAGCTAACTAAAGCTGTGTCCACACTACAGACTTCTGTCAGCAGAAATCACTGTTGACAGATATTTCCCGACAGAACCTCTGTCTACAGAACATATCCACACCAAATAAGAGCTCCCACTGTCAACGCCCTGTGCTGACAGAGAGCTGTCAGACTGCCCAGCCAGAAGCTCTGCAAAGAGGGCTGCCTGGTGAACCAGAAGCCCTCTCTTGTCCACAGCGGGCCCCCCGGAGAGTCTACACTATTTTTCCATCAACAGAATCTGTCTACAGAGGCGCTATGCCTCAACTTTTGAGACATAACTCTGCTGGAAAAAGGTTGCATTCTGTCGACAGATAACTAGACAGAATGCATTTGTAATGTGGACGTTCCCTAGTTTTGTCAACAGAAGGCCTCTTGGTAGTGTAGACACAGCTTTAGTGTCCATTCAATTGCAGAAAGTATTAACTGAACAAAATGTCCGGGGCTTAATACTGCTGCATGGAGAAATCAACCTTTCCTTAGAAATTCCCGTGCATCTACATAGATTACCACAGTGTGGAGAGGCCATTCACGCATCAGCAGGTGGCACTATAGAATGTATTAAGCGCAACTGATTTGTTATAGAGCAAAGTCTTGATTCCCACTTCAAGTTACAAAGGATCACAGCAAACTCCACTTGTACTATATGCATGTAAGAAAATTGTTTAACGGTAAAATATGCAAGTTTCTCTCTCTTATATGGAAGAGTGTGAGAAGAGATAGTTAAAATACTATTTACGTTATGTTTGTAGTTAGTTAATACAAATGGCTGGAATTTCTGAGCAACAAAACCATTGCCAGAAGTAGTTTGGAAATTACTATCAAGCACTAAAAAGTTACTTATGACTACATAGAATATCTATTGGGCCCCTCATCATAATAAATAATGCAGTGCCTCCGATAAATTATATAGTAATACTATTTTATAAAGGCTTTTTAAAACAAACGTACAAGCCACAAAGAGGTTCCAATAATAGTATCAACCACAACTAAGAAGCTCAAGTGGCATATACCTTTGTTTGCCAAACATGAGATAGAAAAACATTACAGGGAGCTGGGAGGTATATTTTATGGCATTGTAAGTTATTGGAAACATTATTTGTGGGATTTTCTTTGTATAGTCTCTTTTCAAGTTTTAAAAAAGATGCTCACAACCTTCAGATATGAGATTTTCACTCTAATGCCAGGGAATTACACTTTAGTGATCCTAACATGTGCCTTTGCGGTGTCATATTTCATTACCATTCAAGTCTGACATCACTGTAAGTGCTATAATTCAAAAAAATGTAAGTCTTGACTCAGTGATAATCACTTTTTACCATGTATTATAGTTTATTAAATCCTTTGAAGTCTGATATATTCATGATTTGTATGGATTCAATGTTCCCTCATTTCATAATTTCCTTTTTTTCTAAAGAAATAACCTAAGCTTTCTTTCCTGCAACAAAGGGGCATCACCTTTGCAGATGAATTTAATAGGAGCCCAGAAAACTCTTCAGCTACTGAAGTTCCAGAAGATTAATTTCTGTTGTCAATAAGCAATGTGGTCCCCTTGGTGGTGTTTTGTAGTGTATTGCTGTTCTGTCATTGGTGAGTTGCAGCATGCTTGCAATTACAAACCAGAATCAGTGGCACTGTCAGCAACTCTCCAATTTGAATTAAAGAAAAAAACAAAATTTCATCAGTCTGATTACCCTCAAATGCCTGCTAAATGGAGATATTCAGACCCACTTTAAAAGAAGTGGGAACAGAAAAAAGCAGGAAAGCCAGGGGAGTCCCATGGCTTACGCCTGTTTATAACGGAGTAGAAACAGAGAACACCTATTGAAAACCATAAGTTTATTTGCATGGGACACAAAGGCTCTCAGAGGAATCACTCTCCTTTGCATTTCTCTGCTCCTTTCAAGAGCATTCTGTCATCTGACCATCATCAGTCTTTGGTGTCAGACAAGTGGCTCAGCATCCATTGTTTTCCTATGCCTTTCACAAATAAGATGTCTAATGAAACACCTAACTTCATTGTTACTCTAATATGTAAATGTCTCAGGTGACCCAAATCTTTACAGTGGTCAGCGAAAATGGTCTGAACTCTGCTAAACTGTAGTAGATTATTTCCACAGCTAAGAGTTAAGTCTTCCTATATTGTGGATCCTTAATCTATGGGCTGTAATAATGCTTTATAGCTCTAAAACCATAAGGCACTCTTCAAATAATTATAAAGACACGGGGACAAATTCAGAGAGAGTCTGGTTCCAGGACCATGTGGCTGATAGGAAGAAATAGCTATGAAAATTCTAAGCCCATAACATTATGTTAGCAAAGTCAAGGTTGTTTTGGTTTATGAGATTTCAGAAACTGATTAGCCCTAGAGATGGGCTAACTTTTAAAAATGAGGCGATTAGGTTAGGTCTAGATAAGCAACCAGAAATTCAGAAGCCTATCCTGCTGTTTATTACAACTATTAGCAAGCTTCATAACTGTAAAATTGGTGTCAAAATATCATGCTATAGGTTGAACCTCTCTTGTCCGGAACCCTCAGGATGTGGCTGGTGCTGAATGAGAAAATTTGCCAGACCACGGAAGGTCAATAATGTCTACCACATTACCAACACTTCCACGGCTCTTGGAAGACACTTAGGCTGTCTACACTACAGCGTGCTTTCAAAAGGACAGCTTTTGAAAATACATGTCGCAAGACAGCCTTTCAAAAAGGAGCATCCACACAGGCAAACAGGGACCGAAAGTCCAACCAGCAGCTTCGAAAGGCCACACTGCTCTTTCGAAAGAGAGTCCACATGGCCCAGGGTGCGCTTTCAAAAGAGCAGGGCCAGGAAATGCCGTGGGCAGGGTTGCATGGCACCCAAGCCCTTTCGGGGCTGTCATAAGCCAGCCCTTTGAAGGGCCTGCACCCCAGAGCTTCAGCCTGCACACATGCTGAGGTTCAGCTAGCTGTCCCCACGCAGACAGAGGGAGAGCAGGTGGAGGAGGCACCACGGGCCAGCCCATGGACCTGGAGCAGCTCCCCTGCCCAACCATTGAGGCTGTGGCCAGAGCGCTGGCCACAGTCTTGCAGCAGCTTCAGGTGACCACCCTGGTGGCCACCCTCCTGGAGGCCATTCTCATGGCACGATGCCCTTGCCCAGTCCCCTGGTCCATCCGCTGCTTGTGGCTGGTACTGGAGGACCGGGGCAATGACCAGTGGCTGCAGAACTTCAGGATGACCAAGGGCACAGTACTGGAGCTGTACCCACTGGCTCACCCCAGCCCTCCAGCACCACAGCACCTGCATGAGGCCAGTACTCCCACTGCAGAAAAGGGTGGCTCTCACCCTCTGGAAAACAACCACCCCCGATAGTCACTGATCTGTCAGCTACCAGTTCGGGGTGGGCACGTCCTCTGTCAGGGCCATGATGAATGAGGTAAGCCACGCCCAGGTCACGCTCCCACCACAGGCAGGGTGGAGGGTGCTCCTGCAGGGCACTGCTGGGAACCAGGGGAACAGCCCCCATCAAGGATGGGTGAGGGGACAGACAGGCACACAGGGCAGGCAGAAGGCGCCCTGGGGAGGCATGCCCGGTAAGGGATGAGGACGGGGACAGGGAGACAGGGATGGGTGGGCACGCTGTTCCCCAATCCACACTCACAAGTGCGCTCTCCCCTCATGTGCTGCAGGTCGTCTGGGACACCAACAAGATCCTCCTGCGGTAGCTGATCCGTGTTGGGGACCTTGATGATGCCATCTGGGAGTTCAGCGAGTTGGGCTTCCCCCGCTGCTTCAGGGTGCTGGACGGCACACATCTCACCATCCAGGCCCTGCAGCACAGCAGCGGGGCCTATGTGAATCGCAAGGGCTACCACTCTATGGTGCTGCAGGTGCTCATTGACACCAAGGGCCAGTTCATGGACATCTGCGTGGGCTGGTCCAGCTGCACCCATGACACCTGGGTGTTCCAGAACTCGGGGCTGGGCCGCCAGATGGACAAGGGGACCTATATCCCCTGGCAGGAGCTCCCCATTGGGGACGCTGCCTTGCATCATGGTGGATGCGGCCTACTCCCTGCAGGTCTGGCTCATGAAGTCAAACACGGGTCACACCCAACCAACACAGGACATTTTTAATGAGTAGCTTAGCCGTGCCTGGAATATAGTACAGCGGGCATTCGGCCTCCTAACAAGGCTGGAGGCGGGCCTTGCCAACATCCCGGTGGTCCCTGGGGCATGCTGCACCCTGCACAACCTGATGGAGGCTAAGCAAGAGCCATCTGTGCAAGGGTTGACCGCTGAGGCCAGACACAGATATAAGCAGTCACCCACTGCTCCATGCCACCGAGTCCAGGGGGACAGGGTGCAGGTAAGGGCAGCTCTTTGCGAAGCATTCACCTGGGAGCCACAATGACCCCCTCTCAAGCACGCATCCCCCATTATCCCCATGCACACACACAGCCCACCACCACCCCGCACACATACACAGGGGAAGCCACAAATAAACTGTTTACTGCACACATATCAACAATGTGTTTGTATTCACAACGGTAGAAAATATTTACAGGGGGCCAGGGAACTATGAACTGAGGGGTGGGGGGAACTATTTGCAGGGGTGGTGCGGGCCGGGAGGTGGACACCAACACCTCAGGAAGACTGGGGGTTGGGGTGGGGGGCCTTAACCCTCGATGGGACTTGAGGAAAGGGATCCCCATCACCCATCTCTACCCCACCTCATGTCTGGGGGCCCCACCAGTGCTGGGAACATGGGGAGTTAGGGTATGGCTGGGCTGCAGCCTCTGCAGCCTTGCCAGGGTCAACACAGAGGGAGTGGTGGGAGTTGCCTCCGCAGGGCTGGCCCTGGCCAGGAGCATGCAGTCCAGCTGGAGACGGCCAGCTGGGAGAGGTGGGTTGGGACCAGGGCAGCGAGGTTGAGCTTATGGGGGTTGAAGGGGGAAGGGTGATGGGGGGCTGGCGCAGGGGAAGAGGTCGGGGAGGCAAGTGATGGGGGATAGGGGATTGGGCGCAGGAGGGATGGGTGTGGGAGTGGCTTGCAAGGTGGTGACAGGCGGGGCCAGGTGGGCAGTCATGGCCTGAGTCAGGGCATCCAAGTTGGATGCCACCCAGTCCCAGGCCTGCCATTCCATCATGAGCCACTCCTGCAGCATGCCCAAGACGTCCCCCAGTGCTGTGGTGTGGGCAGGGTCCCCCGCCTCCTCCTCCCTACCCTGGTGATGCTGACAGATGGCCTGGCGGCAGCCCTATGCCTTCCCTGATTACGGTCTTGGCTGCTTCCCCTTGCTCTTCGTGTTTGGGCTCCCTGGCCTGTAGATGGGGCTCCTCCAGCTGCAGGAGCTGCGGAGGCAGAAAGGGAAAGAAGAAAGGGCCATTAATCCTGTGCAATGGCACCTGTATTCCCACCCCACCCCACCCCTCCCCTCTCCATCCTGGGAGCTCTGAGATGTCCAGACTGTGGGGTTCTCCACATGTGTGGTGCAGGCACAGGCTCAAATCCACCCCCTCCCCCCTGGTCCTTCCATGGCTGTGTGATCCTTAGTGCTGTCCTGGCTGTGTGATGCTGAGTGCCCCATGGCCTGTGCAGCATAGCCATCCAGGTTCCACATGGACCGGTGGTCGTGTGGGTGGGCTGTGGCCCCTCCAGGCAGGACTGAGCGCTCCCTCCCTGGGTCCCAGGAGAACAGGCATGCATGACACCTACCTCAGGGTCCCTCCAGGAACTTGGGTGAGGCACAGGTGATGGCGTCAAATCTCCAGACTGTCCATGGGCACCTGGTGCCCCCTACCAGTTCCAGATGGTCCTCACCCTCTGTCCTCTGCTCTGGCTTGGTCTCAGGCTCTGCCACATCCAGGATGACAGCCGGGGTGCCATGTCCAGGACAATGTCCAGGATCCCGCCTCCTTGGGCCCGTGGAGGTGGTCCAGTTCTTTTTAGTATGGGCAGCTGGTGGGCGCTGCCCCTGACTGCCCAGACATGTCCGGGCCTTGTAGTAGCCCTATCGGAGCTCCTTAACTTTTGACCTCACCTGGTCCAGGGTGTGGGTGGGGTGGCCCTGGCCGGTGAGGCCCTTGGAGAGCAGCTCAAATGCCATGACATTGCGGCACCAGTCTCCTCCTCATCCTCCCAAAGGGAAAGGAATTCCCAGAGCTCGGCCTTCATGCAGAAGGGGGCCTGGCGTTTTGGGGTGGCCAAGGGTCTGGCTGGGGCCAGGGAGTGCATCGGGCTGCCTGGGGCATCGCGGCAAGCAGTGGGCTAGAGAGCAACATGGGGTCCCTGCTGCCTACACGTTCTCAGCTTCCTGCCTGGGGGTTTGTGGGAGCCTGAGTCTTTACATGTGGGCAGATGCAGGAGCCATAGAGCTCCACTTGTGGCGTGAGCAGAGCTGCTGCCCACCAGCTGATCGGCACCATGGAGGACATCCACATTTGCTCTCTTTCGAATGCGTCTTTTGAAAGGGGGCACGCCAGGAACAGAGGACCGACTTCGATGGAACAGCCCTGTTCTTTCAAAGTTAATGTAGAAAGATCTCGGTTTGTGTGTAGACGCTGTGCGGGGAATTTCAAAAGAAGGGCTTCCTTCGAAGTTACGTTCGAACATACCTGCTAGCGTAGATGCGGCCTTACAGATAAATTACAGCTAAACAGCATCACAGAACACTGAGAGCCAGGACTGGTAACTGTAAACAAACTTGATGCAACCACAGAAAACTTAGCCACACCCGTGGCAAGTGGTCATCTGGCCAATTTAAATCATGACGGATTACAGATGTTGCCAGATGAAAGTGTTCCATATTAGAGAGGTTCAACCTGTAGCGGACTCTTGAGTGGCATTTTGGTTGTTTATGTTTCTGACAGACACCAGACAAGAATGTTAAAACCAAGAGCTAGTTATGATTTAACATTTTTTGACTGTGATAAGAACCGGGCAAGTTATTCATTATGAATATGTTGATGCTACAAATATATTCACTATTCTTAAATATTTGTCATAGAATCTGAATAAACACTTTTTCAGCCTATTGATTGTTCCGGAACTATTCCCTTCCCTTTGCAATATATAATGCAGGAATGATTACCTAAGTAACCAGTTGCATTTTTTGCTCCCTGCTTGCATGACAAACATTTGAAGAGGAGCTGTGCAAGTGACAGTTAGCAAATAATCTTGGTACTGTCTGAACATAATTGATTACTTAACACTATGGCTATTTACTTGAACTACAGCCATTTCAGCAGATAAAATCCCATTGGGGGGAATTCTTGTGCAGATTAAATAAAAAAGGGGACACACCTGGTCAAACCAAAACACTGATTCAGAATCTGAATGAACGCTGCTGAACAGAGTTTCTGCAACATTTAGCCATCTCAGACCGCTATAGCTACCCCTCATTTAAACTTGGACACACGTGCGCAAAGGCCATGCAGGGAGACAGCATCCAACTTTTGCGTGTCTTTAAACCGACAGCTCTCCTTCAGAGGCACATCTTTGTCCTGCCTAAATGTGGCAGAAAACTTAAGGATCTCTTGAGTACATAGCACTGATTGCCAATGCCTGTTTTGCCATATTCACAGCTGTGGTTTTATTGAAGTGAGCATGACTATGGCTATGTGTACACTAGCCCCCACTTTTGAAAGGGGGGTGCTAATGAGACAGTTTGGGATATGTTAATGAAGTGCTGCAATGAACATGCAGCACCTCATTAGCATAAGGGTGGCCACGGCACTTCAAATGTGCCGCTTTTGATTGCATGTGGCTTGTCTACACGGGGGACCTTTTCGAAAGGACCCCGCACACTTCAAAATCCCCTATTTGGTTATAGGAATAAGGGGATTTCTAAGCGTGCAGGGTCCTTTTGAAAAAGGCCCCGCATAGATGAGCCGCATGTGATCAAAAGCAGCATTTTCGAAGTGCCGCGGCCGCCATTATGCTAATGAGGCGTTGTATATTCATTGCAGCACCTCATGAGCACATCCTGAACTGTCTCATTAGCACCCCCTTTTGAAGGGGGGGGGCTAGTGTAGTCCTGGCTAGTGTGTGGGTATGACAAGGGCCAAAGACAGTGGGACCCGACATTTGAAAGGGGTCTGGAGCTTCGGCTCAAGCTCCAGGCCCCTTTGAACTGCTGCAGCAGCACTGCTTTTCTGCCCTTGGCCCCTCCCCTTTCAAGACATGGAGCTGGCCCCCCCTTCCACCTTGCCCCATACCCATGGTCGCTGTCAGCCTCACTGGGTATGGCAAGTAAAGAGGATTATGTGTGGGTATGGCAAGCGAGATTTGGTGCTCAGTGTGGTTAATTACTACAGGAGCAACTCAGCTGGGCTGGATGTCTAGCTTCCATTTGCCCTTTTGACATCCCTCTCCACCCCCACCCCATCATGTTTACACAGGCTGCATTGCAAGCAAAGAAATCTCGAGTGCACAAAGAGTGTTAATTACTTTTGGTAAAGGCCCAAACTGTTACGTCTGTAATCAACACAATGCAACACACACACACACACACACACACACACACACACGGCGTGAACAATGCTGGCTGCTCCATTGCTTCCCTACCTTATCCATAAACAACTCGACTCCTGATGGGTGTGAGAGGGCAAGCTGAGGAGCCCCAGGGTGTGCACAAGGGGGGCAAGCAGGAGCATGGACCTTAGGCCCACAGAATATGCCCCTCCAAACGATGCCACATTTTTATTCCCATGTCATGCTCCTGAGTGCCCATGATCAGCTCTTCTTCCCTCAGAGGTGGGAAGAGTCAGTCACAGAGGTTTTCCTGATGTATGGGGACCTATCAGTCGGAGGTGACAGAGGTGGAGAAAGACATGGATGTACTGATCAATCACAGGATTACTATGAGCCACCATTGGGATGTGTCTGTGAGAAAAACTAATGCAGGCCTTGGATACATCACCCAAGGTATTTCCTGTAGCGATGGGGAAGTGTTGTTACAGTTATGCGAGGCACCGTATAAAATACTGAGTACCTTTCTGGTGTCCTGTGGTTAAGAAAGATGAATTCAAAATGGAACAGGAGCAGAGGAGGACTACTAGGATGACCAGAGGAATAGAGAACCTGCCTTACGAAACAAGGCTTAAGGAGCGTGGCTTGGTTAGCCTAGCAAAACAAAATATTGAAGGGAGACATGGCTGCTGTCTAGAAATACACCAAAGGAATAAGCTGCTTCAGGGAGGAAGAGAAAGATATTTAAGGCCCAATGTTAGCACAAAAACAAGTAATAATCAACTAGCCACCAGCACATTTAGACTTGAAATTACTGGCTAACCATCAAGTTCAGAAATAGTCTTGTACAGGGAGCAGTCAGAGATAAACACCCCCAACAAACAAACCTATTTTTTTTTAAACTCTGAGCTTGATAAGTTTATGGAGAAAATGGTGTGATTGGGTGTATGGCTCACCTGTGATTGCTGTTAGCAAACATCTCCCGTGGACAGAGAGGGAGCAATACATTGGGAGGGCTCTCAGTTATTTAGAGAATTATTGGTCAGGTTTTTGGCTGGCTGGTGGGTCTCACCCACATACTCAGGATCTAACTTACTGCCAGATTTGGAGTCTGAAAGGAAATTTCTTTCCTTCCTCCCTCTCGCCCCCACCCTCCGAGATCGTGGGTCAGGGTTGGAAATCTGTGGCTCTTTGAGGAGTCACTTGCAGCTCTAAGCAATTACTCTTCTGCACCTCTGGATGCTGGAATTAGGGTTACCGTACGTCCGGTTAACTCTTTGTCTGGCCAGGTTTTTACAAAATCGGAAAATAGCTGGGATTTTGCTCAGCCCTGCAAACACTTTCTGCAGTCCTGGAGCCTTCTCCTCCCCCTTCATCATGTTTGCCTCGGCTCAAGTTATAACTGCTTCAGCTGGTTGGCAGGGAGCAAAGTCAGAAAAGGAGTGGGCAGGAGCAGAGCCGAGCTAGGAGATAGTAGGAGGGCTGCCCCCCTCCCTTTTTGCTTACGGAAAAAAGATCTGTGGGGGTGGGTTCAGGCTGGAAGCTCAGCTCCTCCAGACAGCCCCTTGCAGCCCAGCTGTGAATGGGGCTGGACAGTCCAGCCATTGTTCTCTGTGGCATGGTAAACACCCTCCTTTTGGGATGGGTTCAGGCTGAGAGCTCAGCCCCTCCAACTGGCAGCACGTTTGTAGCCAGGCAGCCCAGGTATTGCCAGTCACTGGCAAGGTAAGCACTCTCCTTGTGGGGGCAGGTTCAGGCTGGGAACAGAGCCCCTGCAGGCAGAGTGCTTCTAGCCCAGCTGTGAATGGAGCCAGCCGGTCCAGGGTTAGGGAGAAGCAGCTCCCGGATAGGCTGCATTGCTACAGTTACCACATAGAGTTGCCTTGGCCTGACTGTTGTACGGTTACTGCCAGGGTTGTGGGCACTGTGCTCAAATTAATTAATTAATACTGAGATTTTTCCAAAGCTATGGACCCAGGGGAGCAGGAGGGAAGAAAAAGTGTTCAGCTTGGACGGCAACAGGATGCTCACATGGGCTATTGGATTCTCATCCACCTACTTCCCTAGGTCTGTGATGATCTATAGCTCAGGGTCTGCACAACACTGATGGGCTTTCAAGCTTCCCTTCATGCCCTGGGCGGTAGGTCTCAGCATTGAGGCTGCTTCAAGAGCAAGTTTGCCATAGACTGCTAGTGGGGATCAGCCTGGTCAGTTTTGGTTCATTCTCCTAATTTCTCTGAGAGACAGGAATTTTATTAAACCTATTTCACGGATGGAACAACTAAGGCTGAGAGCGCACCAGGCCTCACAAGCACTGCTTTGCTGCCAGTGTGCTTTGAAAGCCACTTTCATGCTTGGTGTGTTATATGTGGCCTTCTGCTCACGATGAACCAATAAAACGCTAGTAAAAGAATTCATCTCCAGATGCTTCAGCTTCTGCTATAAGCAGTTGGCTGTGGGACTGAAATATCATAGTGGGGGCAAAGTGCAACTAGCCTCCCCCCCTTCAACCTCTGCCGGCTTTCCTACTCATCCCTGCCACTGCCAATGGAGCATGGCGCATAACTTATGGGAGACCAATGCTCACTTCTGAGGCATTGGACAAGGTGGAAGAGGGGCCCTGTTAATTCCAGGGAGAAAAAGTGGGGACCCACATTAAAAAAATTTGCTGAACCCTGCTACTCTCTATGCATCTAAATTGACCCCCCTTTGGATCGCCAAATAATTTCTGGTACTCACTGCCACTAGATAGGACTGATCTTGGCGCTTACTAAGACTCAGAAAAGGGTTAAATATTTACATAGATCACATTACAAATTACAGTGTGTGCACTGTCCTTAAAATAGGGGTGACAAAAAGTACGGTGTGAGGTGATATATTAAGGACTGGTATTCCCATGCATTGCAGCTCTTGAAGTATTGATTTTGTAACCAAATTTGAAAAAAAAGTCTCTTCTTACTATTTTGGTTGCAGACTGCTGCCCTGGAGGGTTTCTACATTGCACAACTTCATCCACACAGTTGCATGCTGGTTTAAATTGTAGTAAATGGTGAATTGTCTGTCACATGAAATCTTTCAATCGAGATGTGAGAACTTCGGCATTTCAGGCCCAGGTTCTGCCCTGTTATAGGAGTGGGTGGATGAGGTTCTGGAGCTTCCAATGTGCAGAAGGTCAGAAAAGATCATCATGCTGGTGCCCTCAGGCCTTTACATTTAGCAGCCTACATAAGATCTTTAAAAGTGAAAAGTCAAGGCATCAATTTCCTGTAAAATGGAAAATTCCTCCTTAACGGCTGCTGCTTCTGTCCTGGTGCCAAGTGGTCCCCCTGTTAGTGCTAGCAAGTATGCATGAAAAGAAACAAGTCCTGACAGCGCTGAGATCAGCAGTCTGGGCTTCATGCTGATTGCCGCACAGCAGTGCACAAGGGATCTCAGGGCAGTAGGTGAGAGAAGATGTGGAAGGTCATCAATAATAAATGTTAAAGCAGCCGGAGAGAGGAAAAGGAAGGAAACGACATGGTGGTTTTCAAAGCTATTTGGAGTTCCTGAAAGGCTTCTCTGAACCCTGGGCTACAGGAAGACACTGGCAAACACACAGGGTGTGTCTATGAGGGAATGGATGGGGTTCGCTGTCAAAGGCATCACAGAGCATCAGAGAAAAGCGAAAAGCAAGTTATAAATATCTTGCTTTTTGCATTGCCTACTAATCAGAGGTGTTCTGAGGCAGTGCTGTTCATATTTGGATACAAACAGTGTGGAAGTTCATTGACAACTAAAGACTGACAATTAATTCTCCATCCCCTCCCAGGACGGTGGGAAGTTGTGTACAAAATTCAATGCAGATTCTTTTTGGCCCTTGTTTCATAGATGTCAGACGAGATTTTAACAGAACCTCACACTGTATGTCGGGGCAGGTAAAATACAGCTTGCAAGGCTGAATCTGGCCCACTGCAACCAGCCACTGGGAGCTGTGAGACAGTGCTGGAGGCAGGAGCAGTGCGCAGAGTCCATCATCTCTCCCAAGGGTGTGCGGTGGACAGTGTGCACATGGCCCCAACAGGCAGCTGCTCTGAGCTGCATGCAGGGGTGCGACAGAGGTACTGCTAGGCTGCTGGCTGAGAACTGCCTAAGGTAAATCCCTTCCAGCCAGAGCCTTCATTTAGCGCGCCACCTTCCCCCTCCCCGTGTAACTGCCCCAGGTCACAACCTAAATCCTCTGCACCCCCACCCACTACCATAGGTCACTACTCAAACTTCTGCACTCCTGCCAGATCACAATCTACTCCCAGATCTGTACCCCATCCCACAGCCCTCCTCCAGGTCAGAATGCCTCCTGCACCCATACCCCTGCCCTGACCATGTACCTGAATCCCCCGCCCCAGCTCAGAACCCCCTCCTTCACCCAAACTCCATTCCAGACCCCACACACCCCTTCTGTACCCCAGGCTTCCTTCTACACCCAATCTCCGTTCCAGACCTCCATGCCTCCTCTATCAATACCATGGAAAAGTTGGTCCCTTCACCAGTTACAAAATTTTTGGCATGGCCTCCCCAAATCAAAAATTATTGCCCACCCCCCATATCAGTTATCAGAATTTTGGTTCAGAAACACAAACTATTAACAATCTTGTACAGAACAGACTGGATCTTATCAAGCTAAATTACCCAAACTGAAAATCTTAACATAAATTTCTCTCTCTCTCATGCCCATACAGATATTGAACTGTAAAATCCTCAGTGGCTAGCAGCCAAACAGCCTTGCCTATGCCCCTGCCTTTCTGAGATTATTCCAGGCTCTGATTCAGTTTCCACTAGAGTCACAGAAAAGACTACCACTGACTTCCATGGGATCAAACCTTTATGCACCTGAACAATAGAGATAATTGAATACATCTCTAGCTTATTCTGTAGCATCATGAGTGCTGTATTGTCAATTCCAAGAATTTAAAAATGTTTTAAAAGATTATATTGTATTGTCTGGCTTGATTTCTGAATATCCCCTCCCCACTGTTAGTGGGAGCATGACAGTTACACCATTGCTTATTCCAAATTTAAACAGGATTTCAGCCTTTGCTTCAGGACCTCTGGCTGGTTGCCTGCTGTTACAGAGCATTCAGCTTTCCCCAAAGCCCAACATTCTACCTAATTAATTTTATGCATCCACCCAGCTACACCCGTCCATCTCCCAGACAAACTATCAATTGTTCATTCCTCCAGTCCCCACATCAACTTTGCTCCCACAGTGTACTTGTGTTTTACACTTGATCTTTACCCTTCTCCCAGGCCTTGGGGTCAGCTATGGCAGACTCCTGTTCTCCTCTATCCAGGCCCAGAGGGCAGCTTCAGAGATTATTCATGCCTTCTCCTTCTTCCCACACATGGTGCTGCAAGTGGGGAGAAGAGCAGAGAGCAGATTGACCCATTGTCACAAGAAGAGATGGAAGAGGGGGGAGCAGACCAACTCTAGTCTCTCTACTCTATCCTTCACCACTCATTTCAGCAAGAATGGCATTGGCCAGACCTTACCTCCCTCATCCCGAAATAATTACTGGGTCGCAACCTGGATATGGACAGCTAAACCCAAGCTCTAGCTTGATGCATCAGGGGTCTGGGACAGAGGTTGGGTATAGAAGGAAGTTGTGGGTAGAGGGTTAGGGTACAGGGTCTGGGATGGAGTTTGGGTGAAGGAGGGAGTTGTGACCTGGGACAGGGGATTGAGGTGTATGGTCTGGGAGCAGGTATGGGTGCAGGAGAGGATTCTGACGTGGGGGTGCGTTAGCTTTAACCCACAAGCTTCAGGACAATTGTCTTATAAATACAAATATGCATAACTTGAAAATGCTTTAGACAAAACAGGTCATGTAACATTTTAAAGTTACCATCTGCTGAATCTGTGCATCCCATTTTTGTGCTTGTATCATTCTTGCAAGTGAAGTTAGTAATATGAAGTATGACTTTGTTTTTAATTCTAAATGTGCTAATGAGGGCCATTAGTTATACTTTGGAGTAAAGTCTATTCAAGGAATAGAAAGCCATCAAGTCTTTGTGTTCAGCTGACTTTTGAAATTACCTCCCCACCCTAAGACGATATACATGAAGAGGCCTAGAAACAAAGAACTGTAGTGAAAGGGGGAAAGCCATGCTGCCCAGGTCACATAAAGATCAACTCTGGCCTGAGATAAGAACAACTGTTTAAGAATTTGCACGTAACAAATTTCTTAATATATTAGAATTAGCTGGCATCTTTTGTTTATTTTAACTCAGTACATTACTTTGATCTGTCAGTTTTCACTTACAATCACTTAAATACTTAATACAACACTTTCATTTATTATCAAGCCCATCATAAATTGTTGTTAAGTGTGTGGGGAAGCAATTACTGTGCATCTCTCTCTTTCATTAATAAAGGGGGAAAGCATTTTGATGAACTTTCTCTATGTAAAACTTTTGTGTAAGACAGAATTATGTGGGGTTTTGTTCCCTTTTGGTGGTTGGTTTCCTGGGTGCTAAGCCCTTATAGCTGAGTCCTCCCAGGTTTGAGCTGATTCCACATCAGTGTTGCTCTTCTGGGGGCAGTTACCCCAACTTTGTGCCCTTGCTGGGGGAGACCAGAGCTCCTGGCCCAGCAGGACATGTGGTGGGGAGCTCCAGAGGGCAAGAAGGTGGGCCTCAGTGGCTTCATGAGCACACTGGGTGTTCATCACAAGAGGACCTCTGTGAGCCAACCTATCGTGCCTGCCTGCTGCAGGAGTGCTTATCAGCTGTTCTTCCCCAGAGAATAGGCAAATCGGCCAAGCACAGAGGTTTTATTTTAGGCAAGGCCGGAAATTGCATTTGGGCTATAGCTTCTCCTCTCTTGGCATGCCTGGTTCACAATACCTGATATCATCTTTAAAGCTTCAGCTTCTAGATTCCTGTGGATGCGAGAACCACAACTTTATTAAGTTTTTAGGCCTCATTGTTATGTGGAAAAACTTAGCAATAGGATACAGGCATAATCTAAGAGTTCAGAAACTAGTAAACCACAAAAAGCGTCTCAAATATAATTGTACAGGAATATCTGTACTTTTGAGCTCACTAGGTTAGGGAGGTGGGCCTGACTCCTGATTTTTTAAGACTTGGACCTGCCAATGCTTCTGCTTCCTAAATCTACAGGGCCAAAAGAAGGATTTGGAGCCCTGGAGTTGCCTAAAAAGAATTCCAGCTCCAGAGGGTGTTGGTGGGAAGGGGTAGACTAGCTAAGACTCATGGTTCTCTATCCTTTCCAAAATGATATAAGGATGGGAATGTTTCTTCAATAATAGAAACCTCAACTGTAACTAAAAATGTTTGTTTTGGGATGAGTGTGAAATAAATTATATTATACACACTGTTTCCAAATCTCAAACCAACGCCTAAGCCAAAAACAGCACTGGCATGTGGCTGATTGCAGTCTGTTAGCCCAAGATTGAAAGCAAAGCTGGGAGCAGCCACTACATTGAAAATTCTGGTGATAAGTCAGCCAAAAAACAATTAAAAAAAAAAACTACTTGGAAGAGGAACTGCTCATGAAATGTAATGGTTTATGACCATTCACTGTTTTAGCAAAATCTAAGATCTGTAGCATGACTGGGGGAGAAGTGATGGAAAACTCAATTGCTCAGATTGACTGATCTCTCCCACCAGTTCAGGGAAGCTCAGCAAACAAGGCATTTTCACTTAAAAGGGTTATTTGCTGCACTGGCAAACAAGTTTTTCTGAGCATGAATTAAATATACTATGGGATTCCAGCATACAAAACTTGGAATATAGACAGCTCTAAATGTATTGGCTCTTTTGGCAAAGAAAGATACACAAAACAATATTAACAGGAAGTGATAACTAGGGTTGAAAGATAATTATTTAAAGCCAACACCTCACTGTTACTGGACAGCACACAGAGGCTTGATTATGCCCCCATAAGAGACAATGACAAATATCTCATTGACTTCAGTGGGCCCAGCATCAGTCTCATATCCCCAAAACAACAATGCAGAATACACAAATGCCACAGCAATTGCTGGCTCAGCACGGGCCACTGATAGGCCAGAGACATTAGTATTTCTTTAAAATCTCGACAAACTCCAATCATTCAACAAATCAGTTTCACTCTGTGTGCTTCCACCACAATTTGTTTCATGGCATAGATCAGCTAAATCATTTGATGCTTGAGTACTCTGAAGTATGTATCAAAAGGGATTGTGTTAGTCTGGTTTCATATAAATCATGACCATTCTCAAAAAATGTACTGCGGGGTCACAACATTCCCGAGGGTTCCATGTTGAGAACCCTCACAAATGTTGAATTTCACAAATATGGCAGCCACCAACTCTCCCCGCCTGGAACCCACATGCTGGTGCTCCCAGCCCGGAGCCCCGGCAAGGCGGCTGCCGCCAGCATGCTCCACCCTGGAGCCCTGGGAAGTAGCAGCCGTTGGCAGTCCCTGCCCCGGATCCTCGGGGGAATCAGCCACTCACAAATAATTGAATTCACGAACCTTAAGTTCGCCAATGTGAGGACCTTACTGTATATTTCTCTCTCTGCAGCTCTGGATGAGACTCCCACACCTTCTCCACACTTGATTTTCTTGAGGCAGATATAGCACTGAATGACCTAATTTCCAAGAGCCTCAGTACTCTTACATTAGCTTCAATGGGAATTACCTGGCACCTCTGAAATCAGGCCAAACCATGTGAAGTGAAACACTAAGTAGATCTTTACAGATTGTTATTTCTCCTTCCAGTATTTGAAATGCTATCTGAGAATAACCTTATATTCTTGACAATACTGGTTTTGCTTTTAGCCAGCATATCCTTATTTTCACAATTGTACATAAATGCTTCTGTCTGGCAAACATTTTTATGGACTTCTATCTACATTTCCCCCTCATTGGTGCAAAATATCATTCATGTCCATACACATCAGGGAATAGAATGTTTTTTAGTTCCCTCTCCTGGTCGTACACCAAAGGATCAAAACATATTCAAAAACTCACATGTAAACTACAGGCTAAGGAATGTTTTGCTTTAAATATTTTGATAACATGATGTGTGTGTGGGGGGGAGCGATATTTAGAATCCATCAAATATTACTCACCAGACTAACAGTTTAAAGGGGGGGGGTCAGCAACCCCCAGCATGTGTGCCAAGAATAGCAGACAGCCAAATTTTCACCAGAACATGATTTGGGAGCTCAGCCCCACCCAGCTTCCCCCATTCAGTTGGGAGTCACAGCCATGCCACCTGTGGATTAACAAAAAGCCAGCTAATGCTACCAACCTCCACCAACATGGTAAAGCTCTGCATCTTAATTTATTTATTAATGAAGCTATTGTAAGTAGTACCATTAGTGATATTAAAAGTGTCACCAGCACTAGAACCCTACACAGAGGTCAAAAGGTCAAATTTCAGCACTCTGCCTGGGAAAGGTTGCTGACCCCTTGTTTAAAGGGTCCATGAGTTTTGGAGATAAGAGATAAGCTGTTAAGAACAAGCAAATACATGGTTGCTTACTACTTACCCTTTCTTTGATTTATGATAGCTCTAGGCTAGGTCTACACTATGAGATAAATTTGAATTTTAATAAATTTGATTTTTAACCTTTTTCTTTGGAATTTCAATTTAAGTGTCCACGAACCTTCTGGAAATTCAATCCACCCTTTTTCTGTGTCAAGCTTCTGTGTGCCCATTGCCTTATTCAGGTTCGACTGCAGGAGGAATGTATTGTGGGACTTATCCCACCGTGCCTTTGCCCCGGTTGCTTGAGGGTGTTTGATGTCACTCTCCCAGAATGCAAAGCACTGTCCCAGAATTTAGAGCACCCAATAACTGCACGAAAATGAATGGGAGATCACATTATTTTCTCCAGCACAGTGCTAGCACAAGCATGGATCCCCAAATGCTTCAACTCATTGCCCATGCTATTAAGGCAACTTCCTGGATTGCCATGAAATTTTTCTTTTGATTAAAATGGGTGATGATATTTGAGTATGATGATGAAGGTTTTGAAGAGGAAATCTTTCAACTGAGGTCCAAGAATTCACACATGCTGGCTGCCCTGAATGCATTGCTGACAGTGGAACGGCGATTTTGGTCTCATGAGACCAGCACACACTGGTGGGACACCATCGTTTTCGAGTCCTGTGATGACCAGCAGTGGGTACAGAACTTTCACGCGTGCAAGGTTCACAATGTGCACATCTTCACAAATCCTGATCTGTACAAAAAGCTCATTAAAGGAAGGCAAAACCACCTGTGCTGCACATGCCAGTAGGTGGTAGCTGGGTCCACAGAGCCTGGCAGCCACATGGGGACAGGGATGGGTTCAATTCCAGCTGCAGGGACAGCTGGGTGAGGAGGGATCCCAGTAAAGTGAAAGGAAATGTGGAGGGAAAGTGACATGGGAGGGGAGAAGGCCTGGAGAGCCTGCCTCACGTGTGGAGGGTGGGAAGCAGAGAACGTGCCAACCACATAGTGTGGCGGTGCGCTCCAAGGAAATGTAAATGGACAGGAAGCATTGCAAAAAGTCCAATCCAAATTCCCGTGCTTGTTTAGGTTGTCAAAGAAAACATCACCCTCCTAAAACTAAGAGATATCGACAAACAAGAGCTGCTCATCCTATCTGACCACAAGCCTGGAAAATTTGCCAAAATGCTTTGTGGCGCCATGACACCCGATCGTTATCTGGTTGCCTGGCATGGCAAGGTGTGCTACCATGGAAGCCGCAACAAGTCAGGCCTGCCCAAAAACCTTGTGCAAAATATATAAAAGTGCCTGGATGAGGCCTTCAAGAAGATCTCCAAAAAGGAGAAGTGCTTTATCCCTAGAAACATTAACACGCTCTCCTGAGGAGCACAAATTAATAGAAAACCCGTACCCATACCCATACCTATACTCACACGCAACCCGCTACTAGCATTCAGAAAAAACACTCACCAGGACAGCTTGGTCCCATGGGATCAGTGTAGTGGGACGTGCATACAGGGGACCAGTTCCAGCTCTAGGATGAAAAGCTCCAGGCCGTTGGGAAGAACTTCCTCAAGCCCTGCTGGTTGCCCTCATCCTCCTCTCCATTGGCCTCTTCCTTCCAGCACCCCAGCTCCTCTCAGCTCACTGCAGACCCCAAACCAAGGCCTCCACAACTGTCATAATGAAGAGTGGGCAACATGGTGGGGTCCCTCCCAAGAAGCACATATGGCTGTTCATAACAGCAGCAGGTCTTTGGAGATGACCTGGACCAAAAATTCAAAAAATGATAGTAAAATGTTTTTTAAATACATTAGAAGCAGGAAGCCCGCAAAAGAAGCAGTGGGGCCCTTGGACGATAAAGATATAAAAGGAGCGATCAAGGAAGACAGTGCCATTGCGGAGCGATTAAATGATTTCTTTGCTTCAGTCTTCATGGCTGAGGATGTTACAGAGGTTCCTAAATCTGAGCCAGCCTTTTTAGGTGACAAATCTGAGGAACTCTCCCAGATTGAAGTGACATTAGAGGAGGTTTTGGAGTTAATTGATAAGCTGAATAGTAACAAGTCTCCAGGACCAGACGGTATTCACCCAAGGGTTCTGAAAGAACTCAAATGTGAAATTGCGGAGTTATTAACAGTGGTTTGTAACCTATCCTTTAAATCCGCTTCGGTACCCAATGACTGGAAGACGGCCAATATAACGCCAATATTTAAAAAAGGCTCCAGAAGAGACCCTGGCAATTATAGACCGTTAAGTCTAACATCAGTACCAGGCAAATTAGTAGAAACAATAGTAAAGAATAAAATTGCAAGGCACGTAGAAGAGCACGAATTGTTGGGCAAAAGTCAGCATGGTTTCTGCAGAGGGAAGTCGTGTCTAACTAATCTATTAGAATTCTTTGAAGGGGTTAATAAACATGCGGACAAGGGGCACCCAGTGGACATAATATACCTAGATTTCCAGAAAGCCTTTGACACGGTCCCACACCAAAGGCTTTTATGTAAATTAGGCTGTCATGGGATGGGAGGAAAGATCCTTTCATGGATCAGGAATTGGTTAAAAGACAGAAAACAAAGGGTTGGAATAAATGGTAAATTTTCACAGTGGACGGGGGTAACTAGTGGTGTTCCCCAGTGGTCAGTCCTGGGACCGATCCTGTTCAACTTGTTCATCAATGATCTAGAAAATGAGGTAAGCAGTGAGGTGGCAAAGTTTGCAGATGACACCAAGTTGTTCAGGACAGTCAAAACCAAAAGGGATTGTGAAGAACTACAAAAAGATCTCAGCAAACTGAGTGATTGGGCAGCAAAATGGCAAATGAAATTTAATGTGGGTAAGTGTAAGGTAATGCACATTGGAAAAAATAACCCAAATTACACGTACAACATGATGGGGTCAAATTTAGCTATGACAGATCAGGAAAGGGATCTTGGAGTTATAGTGGATAGTTCTCTGAAGACATCCACGCAGTGTGCAGTGGCAGTTGGTAAAGCAAATAGGATGTTAGGAATTATTAAAAAAGGGATAGATAATAAGACAAAAAAGATATCATACTTCCCCTATATAAAACTATGGTACGCCCACATCTTGAGTACTGTGTGCAGATGTGGTCCCCTCACCTCAAAAAAGATATATTGGCATTAGAAAAGGTACAGAAAAGGGCGACTAAGATGATTAGGGATTTGGAACGGGTCCCATATGGGGAGAGGCTACAGAGACTGGGACTTTTCAGTCTGGAAAAAAGGCGATTGAGGGGCGATATGATAGAGGTATATAAAATCATGAATGGTGTGGAGAAAGTGAATATAGAAAAATTATTTACCTTTTCCCATAATACAAGAACTAGGGGACACCAAATGAAATTGATGGGTAGTAGGTTCAAAACTAATAAAAGGAAATTTTTCTTCATACAGCGCACAGTCAACCTGTGGAACTCCTTGCCGGAGGAGGCTGTGAAGGCCAGGACTCTATTAGGGTTTAAAAAAGAGCTCGATAAATTTTTCCAGGTTAGGTCCATAAATGGCTATTAGCCAGGGGTAAAGTATGGTGCCCTAGCCTTCAGTACAAGGGCAGGAGATGGATGGCAGGAGATAAATCACTTGATCATTGTCTTCTGTTCTCCTTCTCTGGGGCACCTGGCATTGGCCACTGTCGGCAGATGGGATACTGGGCTGGATGGACCTTTGGTCTGACCCAGTATGGCCATTCTTATGTTCTTATCTGTTGGCTTCCTGGACTCTGTGACAGGCCTGCCAGAGTTCTTTCACCTTCACCCAGCATTGCATGGAATCCTGGGAGTGACCTCTGGCAATCAGGAACTGCAAGATCTTATCATATACACATGCATTTCTCTGGGACACCTGAAGTCTGCTCATCACTGATTCCTCTCCCCAAACTGCAAGAAAATCCAGAATCTCCTCATGGCTCTATGCTGGAACTCTCTTGTGAGCCTGAGAACTACTAGGCAGATCACTATCCTGAGCGCTCATGACTGCAGGAAATGGCTACTGATGCAGTGCAATGTGAAGGGCAAAAGAAATTTTTCATTGTGGGCACCCTTTATATTTCCAGGCCTGGGTGCTGATGAATTCAAAAGTCAAATTTGCAGGCTTCCTGTGACATCCTTCCTGAGCACCTGGAAAGCAGCTGAGAAGGAAGCAGCCATACATGGTGGGTAACTCCGTAGCTTTATGGGATACATATGAGACGCTTCTGGAAGCTACTAAATTTGATTTTAAGACATGACACTTCCACACTGGCCTTTATTCAAGCTTTTAAATTCAAACCCAGCTGGTTCCAACAATATTATGATATCAATATTAGTGCTCTCTAAATCAAGCTAATGGTATTTACAGTGATGTTTTAATATCGAGCTACAGTGAAGACAGTGATGTTTTAATATTGAGCTAACTGCCTTAAATTAGAATTTACCTCATACTGTAGATGTAGACTTAAAAGTATTGGCTATTGCTGTAGCAGCTACATGTGTAGTACATAAACACAACAATCTGTGATTATTCTTCAAGAGTACCTTTTTATTTTGTTTACTACACTTTCCTCATGTCACAAGTTATTTAAGGCCTATTCTAAATACTTTTCACTCACTTAAAACACCATGTATAACCCGATGCACTTGTCATGTGTGATTAACAACTTGGCACATACCAGTTGCTGAGCACAAAGAAAGCATATTAGTCACACTCATACTGAAGTTCAAAGCTAGTTTGTGGCCAAAGCTTAGTTGCAATCTTAAAAACGCCTCTTCTATGTTTGTTCCAACTTTTCTTCTTTCTCTAGGCTCTACTCATCACAACTACACTAAAATGGGAAACCGAACAGACAACCCTTTTTTCCCAAAAAGTGTCACTTCGATCCCTAAGTTAGATTGTGCTACCTGCATACTGGCCATGGTAAGAGGTTTTGCAAAGCTTAGTGCAGTGGCCCCGTGGGAGCATAGAGAGCAGGGGCTTCATTTTAGACAAAATGGAAGGGTAGGCAAAGTTACAGCAGCTTCGCCATTTCTGCCTTCCCACTGAGTCTATGGTGGTTAAGAGGCAGGTCCCATGCTGGATTGGGGAGGGGAAGTGATGGACCAGTTTTACACCATGGAGTGAGGATGCAGAAGGCCATGAGTTTGGTGTCTCGTCATTGGTCACCCTGGAGCAGGTATGTGGGCTGGCTCACTCTGCGTACAACTCTGCATACAACTGCTGCCGCTTCCTGGCTGGCTGGCATGGAGAGTGGGGACAGCGCAAACAAGGCACCAACAAGGAGCCCCATGACATTCTATCCCACCTCACCACACCCTTCACCGGCCCAGGGGAGACATCTTGGGACCAGCTGGTAAAAGGCTGTGACAAGTCTGGGCAATCTGTTCCCTCCCTCACAACAAGTGATGTCCTTGACAGAGGCATTGAACCTAACAAGCAGCACAGGCCCATATTTTTAGGAGCTTAAAATGAGGACTGGGAAGCAATGAGTCATCCCTTTATCAGCTATGGCTTATGCCTTTCAAGCACTGGCTACCCCTAGAATCCTGGCTGTGCCAATTCCCCATTACTTCTGCTTCCAAGCAGCATCTGGAGCTGGTATGCAAATAGCCACAAAGTAAACTGTGTACAGGGAAGCTGGGGAAGACGGATGTCTTATTGTCATGGCCAATTGTGGCTAAATATCTACTGCTAAAAATCTGTGGCAAATTTAAAAATGGTAAAAATAATACATTTTTCCCACATAGGCATGGCTGCTTTTATTTAACTGAATGATTTTTATCCAATATGCCTAATACTGTTCCATGGTGTAAACAAGAAGCAACTCCTAATTAACAGTTATTCTGAATTTGTACTATCAGAACAAAACTTGCCCCAAAGGTATTTTAAATGTAATTGGCATCAACTTGCAAACTGGACTTGCATCCTATCATTAAAAAAAAGAAGTTGTCTGCAAAAGGTACTTCTGGACACGATACTTTGGGGGTGGCACTGGCAGACTTACACCTCTCCCTTCCCTTTGAAATAAACAAATAGTATCCTCTTTTCACAGATGGGTAGACTGAAGCAGAACACATCCTCAGGCTATAGGGTGCTCTTGATTTTAACACCAGCTAAGGAACTGGCCCAAAGAGTTTAAGTGACTTGCTCAAGGTCACTAAGCTTTTGGAGGGAACATAACACAGAAGTTCCAGCTGCAAACCTATCTGAAAGCTCTAGAGCAGGGGTCAGCAACACCTGGCATGTGTGTCAAGGGTGGCACATGACCCAATTTTCATCAGCATCCGAGATGGGAGCTCAACCCCGTCCCTCCTCCCCCGTGCAGCTGGGATCTTGCTCAAAGCCATGCTGCCCATGGGTGAACAAAAGACCAGCTAACGCTACCAACCACCACCTAAAGAGTAAAGCTCTGCATCTTCATTTATTTACTAATGAAGCTGTTGTAATAGGACTATTACTGACTTTAAAAAGTATCACCAGCACTCCAACTGTTTGCAGAGGTCAAAAGGTCAAATTTTGGCTCTCTGCCCCAGAAAGGTTGGTGAGCCCTGCTCTAGAGCCACTTAACTTAATGCCCATACCTCAGCTATAGAAAAAAGAGAGTACCACACAGTAAAGCCCACCGTCAGCAAACCAGGAAACTCCAACCATCCACGTGCTTCCGTACTTTGCTGGATAAAGATGAATTTAAGCATATACTCAAAGTTAGACATGTGATGCTTAGTGCATTTCAGATTCAGTCTGAGTCAGCAGGTTCTCAGGTAAGGCAAAGTTAAATTACAGCTCTGATTTAACAAAATGAATACAGATACAGGTAAATTGTTTAAGATTTTTGCTCATGACTCTCTGCTCTGTTTTTGCCCTGATACACAAGTAGAGGTGAAGAGGAGGTAGGAGGAGGTTGCTGGAGAGGTAGAGAAGAAGAAAAGAGCAGCAAAAACTGCCCCATGCCTCTCCAACAGCCGTCAACACCTGCCCCTTCTGTGAGAAGACCTGTGGTTCCAGAATCAGGCTGGGCAGCCATCAATGGACTCACAAATAGGAGGGTGCCATGAAAACATCCTACTTGTTATTGAGTGACCACCAAGAGAGATTTAAGTCCCTTTGGAGCTCCCTGTGTAAGAGGTAGTTGGGAGCCTGCCCGATTAATCACTAGTAGTCTTAGGACAGCTGTAATTTAAGATGAGGCTGCCCAGGCCCCTTGTAGGGCTCAGATGCAGGGCAGCATTGTGGTGTCCCCAACGGGGAGCTCCTGCCAGGGTTGTAGATCCCGTTGGCCATCCAGCAGCCCAGTCCTGAGTTCCAGAACATGCTAGCATCGTGGGCCTGGCTGGACCAGCCCATGTAGATGTCCTGGAACCATCCCCTTGCACCCACAAGCACCTGAAGGACCACGGAATGGTAGTCCTTTCAATTCATGTAGGCCCTGCCGCTCCAGGGCCCACATGGCAAGGTGTGTACCATCAAGCACCCTGAAGCAGTTCAGGAACCCCAACTCCTCAAAGCCCTGGATGGTGTTGTCCAGGTCCCTGACATGTATCAGCTTCCACAGGAGGACCCTGTTGATGGCCCGCACAACCTGCAGGGCATTGCGGGTGAATGCCCTTGTGAGTGTGGGGTGAGGACCAGTGTCCCTGCCCCTGCCCCGACCCTTTTAGGACATGACTCCCCGGGGCACCATCCCCCTGCCCCCTGCATGCCCGCCCATCCCCAGTGGGGGCCACCCCCACCCCCTGACTCCCAACAGTGCCCCTTGCCAGGGAGCCCCCTCGATCCTGCCCCCTCTCTGCACATGTGGTGGGGGTGTGACGTGGGCATGGCTTACCTCATTCAGGACAGCCCTGACGGTGGCCCTGTCTACACCAAACTGGTGCCCGACAGATCACTGACTGCCCGGGGTGGCCAGTTTCCACAGGGCAATTGCCACCCTTTTCTGGAGTGGGTGCGCTGGCTTCATATCGGCATCGCAGTGCTGGAGGGCTTGGGCAAGCCAGTTTCACAGCTACAGAAAAGTCCCTTTGGTCATCCTGAAGTTCTGTAGCCACAGGTCATTGCCCCAGGCCTCCAGCACCAGTCAGTCCCACAAGCAGTGGATGACCTGGGGGACTGGGTGGGGCATCGCACTCTCAGGATGGCCTCCAGTCAGGTGGCTACCTCGAGCCGCTGGAGCACAGTGGCCAGCACTCTGGCCATGGCCTTGATGGGGAAGGGGAACTGATCAGTGTCCATAGGCAAACCTGAGGTGCCTCCTCCACTCACCCTCCCTCTGCCTGCCTGGGGATGGCTAGCTGGCCCTCAGTGTGTGCGCGCCATGGCTCGGGAGTGGGCGGGAGGTCTTTAAAGGGGTGGCTGGTGAGGGCCCCGGAAGGGCTTGTCTGCCATTCAACCCTGCCCATGGTATTTCTTGGCCCTGTGGACACACTCTTTTGAAAGAGTGGTGGGGCCATTCAAAGGGGCGGGGTGCATCTTTGCACCCCATTTGCCTGTGTGGACACTCCTTGCCAAAAGGCCATCTTTCGATTAGTTTTGATAGCCGTCCTTTCGAAAGGGCTTGATTGTGTAGACGCAGCCATAGAGAGGATCTACTGAGATTCAAGGACAACAACAACTGGGGTACTCCTGGAGTGAGCTAGAAATGTTGTCCCAAGACAGTGAAGCAGAAGAGACCTGTAGATGACCTATGCTCCACTCAGAATACAAGGTTTTAAGTATTTAGAAATACTACGCTAACTAACGAAACCTTAATACAATTTATCCTCCCACACAGAGGGGACATCTGGCAAGTATCTATCCTAAGGCTCTCACAAATGCAGTGCTCTCTAAGGCTACGTCTACACGTGAAGCCTACATCGAAGTAGCTTATTTCGATGTAGAAACATCGAAATAGGCTATTTCGATGAATAACGTCTACACGTCCTCCAGGGCTGGCAACGTCGATGTTCAACTTCGACGTTGCGCAGCACCACATCGAAATAGGCGCTGCGAGGGAACGTCTACATGCCAAAGTAGCACACATCGAAATAAGGGTGCCAGGCACAGCTGCAAACAGGGTCACAGGGCGGACTCAACAGCAAGACGCTCCCTTAAAGGGCCCCTCCCAGACACAGTTGCACTAAACAACACAAGATCCACAGAGCCGACAACTGGTTGCAGACCCTGTGCATGCAGCATGGATCCCCAGCTGCCGCAGCAGCAGCCAGAAGCCCTGGGCTAAGGGCTGCTGCCCACGGTGACCATAGAGCCCCGCAGGGGCTGGAGAGAGAGCGTCTCTCAACCCCTCAGCTGATGGCCGCCATGGCGGACCCCGCTATTTTGAAGTTGCGGGACGCGCAATGACTACACGGTCCCTACTTCGACGTTGAACGTCGAAGTAGGGCGCTATCTCCATCTCCTGATGAGGATAGCGACTTCGATGTCTCGCCGCCTAACGTCGAAGTTAACTTCAAAATAGCGCCCGACGCGTGTAGCCGTGACGGGTGCTATTTCGAAGTTAGTGCCGCTACTTCGAAGCAGCATGCACGTGTAGACACGGCTTAAGACAGCAACAGTGGGGAAAGCACAGAGTTTGCAGAAGTGCAAGAGAACCACAGGGACAGGGCTGAGCAGTTACTACCCAGTTACGATGTCTGGAGAGAGGATCACATTAGCCAGCCCTCCCAACATCTCTCAGTGAATTTGCTTAAAGAAGAGGGACTGACATAGCATTCATCTCTTGTGCAAAATAACAAAATAATCCTGAGGAAATAGGAAGGTGGCAGGTTGTTCTGCTGCCCTAAACAACCTCTGATCCCAGGAGAGGGGAGGTGGAATGTCCCTCCACACTGCCTCCTACCCAGTAGATCATCCTGCAGCGGGGACAAATAGTGTCTTCCCCCCACCACCCACCAAAGAAATCATTCTGGTCTTTAACTGTCTTGTCATTGAATCCAAACATGTATTCACAGATACAAAAGGCGATACCATAGTTATTGAAAGCTACCTAATGGTAGCTTCGGCAGTATCCCGATGCTTGTTTCTAGTGGCCATTAACTATTGACTGTTATCATGAGATCCAGTGTTATGGGGCACAAACTCACACAATGCATTGTCTCAGAAAGATTCATACAGCATGGCAATGGTACGTACTGGCCTTGTTTTAGACTCCAATTAACAGTGACAAGCAGAGGGCAATATTTGTTTACACATCTTCCCCACCTGTAGGACCGACCATCAGGAATGTCTTTGATGAATTACATCTGTGCCAAGGTCAACTTCGCAGGTTAATTTTAGCTATAACTTTGCAGGATCTTAGCCCCTATGTTTACTGGAATACAGTTTACTGGCAATCCAAAGGTTTTTATTCAGGGATAAAATTATTATTTGTTTAAAAATAAAAAAAAAAACCTCCCTGGCAAACAGAAGCAACCTTCTTAACCCCCTTCCTGTGCCCGAAACATTTTAGCACAAGTTACCTAATTTAAGTAACATTTTTAAAACGGTTTACTACTATTAAGCCAGGCTCTTCTTGGGCTTATCAGAAGTGTGATCATCTGCTCTGGCAAAGGCCTATCAAAGTTGTAGGAGACTTGACAGCGTTTTGCTGTGTGATCAATTATGGAAAGTCTGCAATATCCTGTTCACGTCACTTGCTTGACAGCCCTAGCTGATAAATACATACCAACCCTACTGCGCTCTGACTTTCCTTTGAAATATTTTTGTTGTCATGACTCCATGCCTGTCACATTTCTCTCAGAATACCAGCCACTGTTTTTTTTGTTTTTGTTTTTGTTTTTATTTTAAGCATACATTTATAGCAAAAAGGAACAGATATAAGAATTAATTTTATCTATAGGAATTCCAATTAGTCTTCCAGGAGTTTTTTCTTTATTTCAAACTGATAGTTTGTACACTAGCTGGAAACTTATTTTTAGGTGCCCAATCAGATGACTAAATGCACAGCAGATGATTCAAGGGCACTATCAAATTACAATGACCATGATTTGACCTAGAATATATAAAACTGTAACTTGAGGAATACTTCACATATGGATATGAATATGGAAAATATTTTATGGCTTAAATCCACTGCAAATAATTTTTTGTAACAAATATACTCTTCCTGTTGGTTCTTCATTCTGTATCAGCAGCAAACAAATATGTTTCTCAGTTGATTTGCATGCATTATTTCTGGTAATGTTTATTGTACTGGTGCACCAGAACGGTAGTAGCAAACATTACCTCCTCTGGAGTTGTGGCCATTGCTGTTCAATGACACTGTGGAAGCGGAGAACCCACGTCCCTGCTGGCTGATGAAAACCAAATGGTATAGTAAGGCCTGTTTTTATAACAGAATTACACTAATTGTAACATACATGTTAAGCAGTGTTATTCTTCAATGGTTTTCGATAGAATGCCCTCAGGCATTTCTGCCTCCTAGAGATTATTCCATGGTAAGTGTTGCTATTCAGCCCTCATCTCATTTCAGGATTATAGCTATTGAAAGTAAACACATGATTGGATGTGCCCTGTGAGATGTGTTTTGTTACTCCATTTTGTCATCAGAGACCCTTAATTTACAGCACTGCTTTCTCTCCAGGCAAATCAGTTAATGCAGTTTAATCACCTCTCCTTCTCCCCTTCATGATAATGTGAATCACATCAACTGCTACACTATTACAGAGTTGAGCAGCAGCAGGCTTTGGTTTATTGCCAAATGGAAGATGAGCTGCAAGTGAGAACTGAGGCGTTCTGGCCTCGTGCCTAGAAAGCATGGACAACTACAGTTGTAGTACAGGTAAAGACTGAAGCTGCTTTCAGGGCCAGGACTGGCATAGCATGGGATACTATTAATGAGAAATGAGACCCATTGGCAGCGCTGCACGAGGAAATTTGCAGATAGATTACCCATACTATGTCTGACTCAGTGCTATTAGCCACATTCCCATGAACACAATAATCTATCACAACATTTAAATGGAGACTGGTTAGGGAGCAACATCCCTCAGGGGAGCAATGAAACTGGCTCTCATGGCACGTGTAATGTTAGGATGAATGTACTGCTTGTAAATTTGAGCTGAGCTATAATTTCAAAAATTATAGTACTACAAAAAAGGTATTTCACCAGCTGATTTGAAAAGGGGGCACACTAATCGTAGGGGATTTTATTCTTGTAACTCTTCCACCTACACAGAAAAAGAAACAATAGGCAAAACACAGCAAATGTATCAGCTCAAGTCTGAGCTCTGCAGTTTTTCACGTTCCATTATTCCCCAGATCATACTTAACACCTTTCCAAGAGAGGAGTACAATTTGTATATGCTAATGAGGCCTTGACTTACTTGACTCCAACTTTGTACTCCAAGTGGAGCATAGGCAATCTACAAGTCTCCTCCATGTCACTCTGTCTCAAGAAAAAAAACTTCAAGCTGACTTCAGGAGTACCCCAGGTTGCTGTCCTTCAGTCTCAGTGGGTCTTCTCAACATTCCTTGAGGTCTTCCTCTTTGGCATTTTCCTTACAGGTTTCATGCTGGATGATGGTTTTCTGAGAGCGTGGCCCAGCCATCCCCACTTTCTTCTCTTGAGTTGAACATCAAGTGAACGTTAAAGCTGAAAGCCGGAATATGCTAATGATGCCTGGATGTAAAATGGTGAGCAGGTTAAAAGAAAGCTGTTTTCAGAGATGATGGGTAAGTTGCTATGATGATGATATACAGTCATACCCCGAGATACGCCCATTTGAGTTTTGAGAATTCGACTTCACAAGGAGTTTCTTTTAATACCCCTACTTCAGCTTACGAGGAATTTCTTCGCATTTACGAGGACTGATTTGGAGGCTGGCGGCTCTGGTAGGCGAGCACCAAGGGCATGGAGTCGGCTGCACTGGTCTTGACGAAGAGGCCATGCAGTGGGGTGGCGGTGCCCTGCGAGAGGGCGTCAGTCTGGTGTGGGGAGGTAGACTCGTCCAACTCCTGGCAGTAGATCATGCCGCTCTCTGAGATGTGGATGCTGGGCACATCAGCCCATCCCAGCCCTGCTGCTGCTGCTCACCCCCTGGGCAGCTAGGGGGCCGCTGCTGCCCGCCCTGTGCAGCTGTGCCTCAGGTGATGCTCACTGTCTGCAGCACTCCCTCCCATTTAGCGCCTGGCTCGCCAAAAGCTGCCGCCTCGGCTGCTGCTGGTGGGACCTCTCCGCTGCGCAGCCCCACACAAGTGAGGCATCACCCCTGGCCAGCCGGGGGCCCCCTGTGCCTGCCTAGCTCCCTGCACGGCCAGCCCCTGGCTGTGCCCCCTCCCTGCTTAACCTAAGTTGTGCTCAGGCTAGGCTGCCTCCCCGTGCCCTGCTCTGCCCTGCCCGTACCCTTGCACCAGATTTAATGGGATTTGGTGTTGTTTTAGCATAAATGGGTGTAAATTTTGGGGCTCAGGAACACATACAATTTTTTCCCATTGAAATTAATGGTAATTACATTTTCGACTTACGAGAATTCGTCCTAAGAGGAGTTTTTCAGGCACGAATTACCCTCGTAAGCCCGGGGCAGACTGTACCAGACGCAAGCTCTTACTAGGATTTTAGGCATATGCTGAGCACATACAAATTCACAGCTGGAAACCAGACCAGCTCATCTGCATGTTAACGTTGTTCAACAAAGGTGTTAAACTTGTAAAGATGTGTTTAGGTTGCTGCATGCATTAATTTTACTTGGGATGTCAGTATCCCATGTCATACAGCAGTTTTAGGGTTGCTTTAAAACTGTAATCATGCCTGCCCTGAGCTTGTGATCTCAGTCAGGAGAAATAGTTTCCCTGCCCATCAAGTAGGATTATTCTAACGAAGTGGGCTAGTGTGAAAAATCATAATACAAAAGACTTTCCTATTTGCTCCTACATAGGCTATGTTCAGAAGGGCTTGTCCCAGCAATTTGAATTCTAGAAGGATATAAAGATAGCCAATATGAAAATTCTTCATCTCTTTGGTGTTTGTCATCTGACAGGACTGGAGCTAGGAAACCAAAGCAGAGACCCCCAAGATAAACCTAGTTTAGCCCTTAAAAAAAAACCAACCCAATCCATCTAATGCTGACAGTGTACATTTCTGTCATTTCTTGGAACTATATGCTAACTCATTTGTGCATATATGTCACCTGCTTTAACCTGTAAACAACTTATCTCCTTTTCCTAATGAATAAATCCTTAACTTTGCACAGGTTTGGCTACAAGCATTGTCTTTGGTGTGAGAGCTGAGGTATGAGTTGTCATGGGGTAAGTGACTGGTCTCTTGGGACCAGGAGTAACCTGAATATTTTGTGATTTTTGGATTAAAGCAACTATCTGCCACTAAATCCAACTTGCCTGCATGACAAGTCAGAGTGAAGTACTCAAGGGGACTGCGTGACTGATTCTGTGGTAAGACTGCTATACTGCTTCAGCAGTTCAAACTGGTGAAATGTAGCTATAGAATTATACCACCAGTTTGGGGCGTCCGCGTTGCTTTCCGACACTCTGCCCTGAGTTTGGCACTCAGGGCTGTGAACCACTTCTGACATCATGGCAGTGGCCAAACCTACGGCAAGGTGGCAGCAGTAGCAATTTCATATACAGGTGATGAGGAATACGCTAGAGGGATGAGAAACTACTGTAAATGAGAAGCTGAGGGATCTGCTGGTGAACATGCCCTCCCCCAGCTTGCCTCCCTAATAACCTGGGACCGACATATCTACATCTATATGAATATATGAACTGATCTGGAACACCTATTTTGTAATAAATTTTAAGGCACCATCACCGACACCATGCGCCTTTGAACTGCTGAAGCCCCAGGACACTCTGACTACACAAGCATCACCAACAAGATCAGATGTGAAAGATCCATTGGGTGCTCAATTCAAACCAGAGGCTCTAAATAGACAACTGATAGCTTTGTGTCTCTACTGAAAGTTTTGCAATTTTTGGCCCTTCTGTCTCTGTTCTGCACTTTCATAAGAGGATTATAATATGGACTTATCTTAATAGGGTATTGAGAATTATTTATATTTGAGATTCTCTATGTCATCGTTTCCCAAACTGGGGGCGGGGCATGAACAAATTCCGGGGTGGAGAGGGTGCATGTGAGTTGACACAGCCCCTCCCATCATTTCCCCTACCTGAAAAAAGCTGGCCTTTGCTTCTGGCTCTCAGCCCCTGCTATTTTATGTGTGTGATCCGACACAGCCACTGTAAAAACAGGCAGCTGGCAAAGACCCACATTCACAGGTGAGTGAGTGTGGGTTGAGGGGTGAGGAGGAGGGGGTGGGGTTAGATGGCGGACTGGGGGTGTCTGGCTCAGGTGAGGGGGATGGGATAAGAGCAGTGGGGGTGGTTGTACCTGGCTTTGTGGGAGGGGAGGGGCCCTGGCAGGCAGCTCACAGGACTTGTGGGGCTCAGGTAGCCAGCTAGCTTGCGAAACTTGGGCGGCTGGCCCCGGCATCACAGGCTTCACGTGGTTCTGTCTGGTGGGTGGGAAGCTCTCCTGGCAGCACAGGGCTCAGGTAGGTGGATGGGCGTCTGGCCCTGGCAGCATGGGGCTCGTGTAACTCAAGGTGGCAGGTAGGCGACTGGGCCCTGAACCGTGGAACTCGGACGGCTCGGGCTGGCAGGCGGGCAGCTGGCCACAGCAACGTGCAGCTTGGGTAGGCTGAGGGGAGAGGGTCAGCAGGCTCAGGCAGCATGGGGCTTGGGTGGCAGGCTAGGGCAGCTGGCCTGAGGCTGGGGTCGGTGAGTGGCTGGTCCTGGTGGTGCAGGGCTTGGGTGAGTGGGTCTGGCAGTGCAGGTGTCAGGCAGGTGTGCGGCTGGTTTGGGCAGCTCTGGCAGCTGACACAGGGCTCATGCAGCTGGCCAGCTGGGTCTGCACCAGGCACCCGCAAGGGGCCAAAACAACCTATTTGTCCTTATTTTTAATTTTAAATAACATTTTATATCAAGTTTTTGTGTTTATTTTAAATTACTAATTGAATTTTTTGTTAAAGGGGGGTTGGATGATGGTAAAGAAGAGGTGGGGGGTGAGGGGGTCTCAAAAATCAAAAGGGGGGCATGATGCTGAAAAGTTTGGCAACCACTACTCTATGTAGATACAAACCATTGTCACATTGTCAGTCTGAGGCTTAGTTCATTCAGACTCAGCCAAGCAATAAATCACCAGGTTTGAGCAGATTTCTTCCATTTCCCCCAATACTTCCATCTGACAATCTCTTACCTTTGTTGCCTCTAAATAGTAACCCTATTGCAGGCACTTTCTGTTCATCTTTTAAATAAGGTATCACATCACCTAGTCCTGCAGTTAATGTGCGTGCTGGGAATCTGAAGTGACAGCTCTACTCTGCCCCACATATGAGCCTTATTAATTGGCACCAAATTTTTTTTTAAATCATTTTAGCCATAAACCAGGATTCAGATTGGCCATGCAAGATTTTGAAGAGGTGGTGAGGAGGAGATGTGAGTGTCTGAAAAACTCATACTTACAGTCTTTTTATGATGACAATAGCCATCCAACTAATTTCTTTAAATAAGTCATTTTATAACAGCTACTGTACAAGATGACTCAGGGAGGTTGGCTACTATGAGCTAATCAAACTCCAGGGATTAGAAGTTGTCTGCGGAGTCCAATGCCTTGACATCCTAGGAGTATTTATTATCTTATGATAATACATGAGAGAAAATGCGCTTATTACTTGAATGTTAATGAGACCCTTACAGCATTCATAAGCTTATCAGGCCTAGCACCACACTGTAGTTTATTTCCTGTGTGCATGTATATAGAGACACACAGACACACGCTCTCATCAATGTCTTCTCAAACCGTTTTAGCTGTTGACCCAGTTTAATGCCTGGATGGAGATTGTCCTCCCAGCTGTAATTAAAGTGAAAACCTTAACAATAAATGTATTCCTCTAAAGCCCCTGTCAGCTGTTTATTCTTTTTCTCTGTATGCATATGCACAGGCTCACTCCAAATAAATGTATGCTTAATAATAGCTGAAGCTATCAAGTGTATGTTAATAAATATATGATTGCTTCAAACACTATTCTCTCAATAAAAAAATCTCACCAGAATAAATACTTCAATTCTTATAATGAAGCAGCTAACCTGATAGCAGGCATTTTCTAGTACTTTATAGGCTAAGAAAATGTCCTGTTCTTACAGCCATCAGCAGCATGTTATCTATAATGTTTTACCATTCAACTTTATCCCTGCAGTGATTACATCGTTGGAGTCAGTTACTTTAACTTAATCCGTCACCACTTCACAGAAATAACCTCTCCCTAGAATATAATTAATGCAGCACATCAGAGTAACCCATGGTTACTATGCCAGATTGCTGAAATGAAATCAGCAACAATTATCGAAATGTCCTTAGCCAACACCTAACTAACACCGTACCCCTTTTCAGTAAGAATGGTATACATGTGTATTTCCAATTCACCCATTGTTGGGCACTCCGCTATTTGAATCTCTTTGACCTCCCATAGCTCCCTCCCTTCTGGAACTCAGACCTATATTGGAAAGAGATATTTTTACAGAAAACTCTACATACAACCCTAGACACTTGACAATATCAGATCAGAAATTTGAAAGAGATCATAAAAGAGTCCTTGCTGCAATTTAAGCCCATTCTCCTTGTTAAGGAAAACAATTTTTCTCTTTCCTCATTTCATTGTAGCTACTATTTATATACTTGAAAACTTATGTCACCTCTCAGTCTTCTCTTCTCCAGACTAAACAACTACATTTTTTTCCATCCCTCTCATAGGTCATGTTTTAGAGGCCTTTAATCTTTTTTTACTGATTTTCTCAGGACCTTATGCAGTTTGGCCATATCTTTCCTAAAATGAATCATATCCAGCTGAGAGCTAACCAGCCCAGAGAAGATCAGAGTTACTTCTCATGCCTTACCTACAACACTAATATACACCAGAATGATGGCTGCTTTTTTTTTTTTTTTAAAATCAACAGCATTACCACTGTAGACTCGTACTTAGCTTGTGATCCACTGTGATACCCAGATCACTAATTTTTCACTAGTATTCTAAGCAAATAGGCCCACACAGTACATGCAGTGAATTTTTAATTGAAACTGTCTATTGGTGGTAAATTTGGACTCAAGTCTCACGTGTGCCATTTCCGCTCTTTAATAGGAAAATACCCAGTGTTCTTGCAAGTGTAAAGGGAACCTTATAGGAGTATAAATATAAATTCACTCCCACTTTTAATCCTTATTTTGAACTCTGCTATAAAACTGATCTGGATCAGATCCAATGCCACTCTTGCCACCAGTAATTTTACAGGCATTTTTTTCCTTGGGAGAAGTTGCAAACATTTTGAAATAATGTTTTAAACTATTGAAAAAGAGAAAATAAGAAAGAGTAAAGAAAATAAGGTATTTGCTGCCTCCTCCCATGAATATAAACTTCTATAGTTATCCAGAACCATTTCCTATGTTTTCTAAGGAGGATATTAAGGACTTTCTCTAACACCTCTAGAAGTTTGATTTATTAGCCAGATTTCATCCAAGTTTCTCTTATAAAATTGCTCCAGCTGATTTTTCACCCAGTTCAATTTTAGAAAGAAAATCAAGGTAAAACTTCTTATCAATGACAGAGTTGGGTCACACTCTGTGGCTGGTTCAAGTACGTTCTACTTGTGGCATGACACAGGAAATCACAGTTTTGTTAATCTTTTTTCTTGATTTTTTTTTAAATAGCTTAAAATATCATTGTGGTTTTCCTCCCCCACCAAAGGTAAAACAAGTATAGATTTACCACAGAATACATCATTGAAGTTCTTTCCTAATTTAGTCTTTAAGAAGCATCTCCGTTTAATTCTGATCTTGGCACAACCATGGTTTGTTTTCCTATTAAAAACTAAAAGCCCTCATTGTGGTTAAATCAATCTCAGCACAAAGAGTCTTTTTTTTGAAAAAGTCTGCTCACACAGAAACTTTTGTGAGAAAAGTGCTCTTCTATCTGTCCACCTTTACAAAAGTTTGTATTTCTAAAAATTCTTGTCTCTCTAGCTAGGCACAGAGCTCAAATCTCCAGAGTGATGCCTGCCATTTAAAGTCCAATCTCTAGTCTGAGTTTCTGCAATGAGTTCATTTCTTTATATCATGTCATTAAGTGCCTTTTACCAAAGCTATCATTTCGCCTGATGCTGCACTCGGGAAAAAGCTTTTAATTGGCTTTTCTTCTATTTGCATTTTTCAAGAGAACTTGTATGACCATTGCAAGGGTCCGATTAAAGCTTTCTATGTTCAAAAATTCACCATAGGTACTATATTCACTGTGGATCTTTGAAAAATAGAGTATTTTCTGCTACTATTTTAAAAAAAATCTAAAAAGTTAACACACTCTGTAATAGCACAATAGCCTTAAATTCCTCCAAGAGCCCAATCCAAACTACTTTTAAAACTATCCCTGTGCTGTTGTCTTGGGGGGGTTATGGAAAATACAGGATCTGATTCTGACTCAGTTAAACCACATTTACGTCAGTGTCACTACACTGGCTTCTGTTGGCTCTCTCCTGATTTATGCCAACGTAAGCAAGATCAAAATTAGGTTCAGTGACTCAGTCTTCACAAAACAGCATATTGCCTCAATCACCCTATTGGCTGAGTTTTATGCTGTTGTAACAATCAACATTATTGTCATTTAGCAGTTATGCCAGAACTGGTGTAGGTTGTGGAACTAGGGATGCTGAAGGTGCAGCAGCATCCCCTGCTTTGATGTGGTTTCCATCATTTATAGGATTTTCAGTTTTGTTTAATGGCTTTCAGCAGCCCACTATAAAAATTGCTCCAGGACCTATGAAGTGAGAATCAAACCAGAGAGATCACAGGAGTTCAGATTTCAATTTCCATGAAAACTAGAAGTACTATTTTTTTAAAAAGCTATTTGGGGTCTTTTCAATTAAAAACACAATGTTTATTTTGATGCATCTGTACCATCCCTTCATAAACAGCTTTTAAAATGGTTTGCTGTACCAGGGGAAAATGTCTATTTATTCTGATGCCAAATTCAGCTTCACAAGTTGTCTGCTTTCCAGCCAGTTATTGTGCCAAAGGCTACATCCCCCTGAGCATTTTGTTTTTCCTTAGACAGGGGGTTGCTTATACGCACTGTTAATGGTAGAAGGCCAGATTCTCTCCCATGAGTGAGTTATATCTCTTCAGTTAAGAATTCCCATAATGACAAGATGTCTCATCGGGCCCAGAAATCACCCACCCCTCACACCATAGCTAATTCCTACCATCTTCTTTCTCCCAGCCCTGACTCCAGGCAAGTGGCATATCAAAACCAGGAGCAGGACAGCTGGCCGGCTCATGTGGTCCAATTCACAGCCTATGGACGAGACCCTGGGGACATCTGCCAGCTGGGATAACTGCTGTAACCTCCTCCAGGCCTGAAACTGCAGCACCGTAAGTTCTTAGCATTTTACAGCTATTTGCTACCCTCTGTGACATGACTGCAGTGATCTCAGTCCAATTTCTGGGGATAGAGACATAAGAATCAGCAATGTAGGGCCCATCCTGCTCCCATTGCGGTCAGTGAGAACTGTTAGGGTCTAATTTGTAATATGCAGTACATGTTTAAGAATGGAAATGGACAAGCACAAGAGGCATGGCGTTTGAGAGCTCAGATTTGTCTATGGAAGCTGATGCACAGAGCAGATCAACATGTTGCAATAAAATCCCAACCCAAGTAAAACTAGCAGGGGTGCTGGGACAATTTTTCTGGAGGAGGTGCTGAGAACCACTAAAGCAAACTGTAAACCCTGGATGCAATGGAAAGCACTTCTGGTCATGGGGTGCTGCAGTATCTAAAATATGAGGGCTTGTAGGCACTGCTGCAATATTTCTACGCTAAGTGCAGTAATTCAATCTGTAGTCCCCAGGGACCTAGCCGGACTTATATGCTTTAACACAAATTAAATCCTCTTACTTTAAAGGCACCCAAACAAATTTAAGCATTCTAGAACATTACGTAAATTTGGAATGATCTTGATTTTGTTCAGAAATTATCAACATGAGTTAAGTTCTCTGTTAATTATTTAACATCACAATAGCTAAAAGAGCATAACAAAATGAAATGACTCATCCAACATGTGCAGTGGGGCCAACCACCATCGTGGACCTCGGAGCAAGGTGGGAGGGGAGCCTGGATCCCTGCCCCTTATGGCAGTCAGGCCCAGGGCCTCCCATGCTCCCTCAGAACCACACACAGAGCCATGGCACAATGCTGCTGCAGCATTACAGAGGAGGCCCAGCGCTTTGGCTGCCACTACTTCCACAGGTGGAGCTCTGGGACCCTTTGAAATGCTGTGCCCCTAGGTAACTGCTCTCTTCCTTCCCCTCCCAACTCCCTATCCCCTGAACACGTGGAAAGGAGCTGCAGCTCTTACTGCCATCTGGGATGCAAGCCAGTGAGAAGAGAAGCATGGTCCTACACTGATTCTTCTGCTGCGATTTAAGCCTTTGGCTGCGCCATACCACAAAATGTGTTGAAATAACATGGCCTGATAATTAGGTTAAATTCAAAAATTAGCTGTAAAGAGAGAAAATTGATAAAGAGTTACAATAACCTGTAAGGATTACTAATGGAAAAAGTTCTAACATCACCCTGCACCTCTTTCCCTCCCCTGCAGAAAACTGCACAAACAAGAAGGACTGCTAATCTAATTCATGGTCTGTGTCAAAATTATGCCTGGTGAATAAAAACCAGAAATTAATAAACCAAAACTGCTGGGTGAAAGGTTGGGCCTATTGTTGGACAAGTTAATGAGAACGAACTATTTGCCACATCTCCACCTTTGAGGTTTTTAAATAGAAGTGAAGGGTACTATGATATTGGGTAAATGAAAAAAATCAGAAGCAAGCTTCACCATCTCCTGGAATCCCAGACCTTCAACTGATAATAAGAGATGTCCTGATCAGACTAGCTCAGAAAGGGAGCCAGATGACACCACCACCTCCAGCTAAATCCTGTACACCACCCGGGATATGAGATTGCCTCTCCCTCTTCTCCTGTGCATCTTGCCTAAGCCCTGCAGGCTATCCTCTTCCTTCCCTACTTAATGTCTGCCCTTTCCTTTTCTTCATCTGTTTAAGGAAAAAAAGTCTGCCTTGGCCAGCTAAGACTGCATATTTTGAAAGAGTGCTACTCTCCTATAACCAGGAAGGCATCCATATGCAATACTCTAAACAGTCAGATGTTGACAGCATTTTGTCAGATCTCAAAGTGGCTGATAAGTCCTTGTGTTTTGTCTGTATTTTTCCAACACAGAAGTCCCAAGTAAGAGTAAACATCAAGAAAGAAGAAGCATTTGCAATCTTTGCTCTCCCCTTACCTGTTTGTCCTGCCGTTAATTTTATTTTTAAGACAGAATCACCAGTCCGTCACATCTATTTTATTTTCCTCCTAAAAAAGGACAGTTATTGCCATCTAAAGCCATGTCTACATAGTGAGTTGTTTTCAAAATAATTTATACAATTTGTGCTACGCAAATTGTGTAAATTATTCCAAAATTCCTTATTCTGAACTTGGTGCTATCCAAATGGCACCAAAGTTCAGAATAAATGACTATGCCAAAAGTTCCATTACCCTTCATACAGCGAGGGGTACCAGAACCGGAAAGCTGTGCTCGAAACAGTGCTATTTCAAGCATGGGGAAAAGCTGCGGAGTTGCGCAATTGGCATGTAGACATAGCCTAAAAGACTGTGTGCAGTGTTGTTGTAGGTGTGTTGGTTCTAGAATATTAGAAACACAAGGGCTACGTCTACACGTGCACCCAACTTTGAAATAGCTTATTTCGATGTTGCGACATCGAAATAGGCTATTTCGATGAATAACGTCTACACGTCCTCCAGGGCTGGCAACGTCGATGTTCAACTTCGACGTTGCTCAGCCCAACATCGAAATAGGCACAGCGAGGGAACGTCTACACGCCAAAGTAGCACACATCGAAATAAGGGAGCCAGGCACAGCTGCAGACAGGGTCACGGGGCGGACTCAACAGCAAGTCGCTCCCTTAAAGGGCCCCTCCCAGACACACTTTCATTAAACAGTGCAAGATACACAGAGCCAACAACTAGTTGCAGACCCTGTATATGCAGCACGGACCCCCAGCTGCAGCAGCAGCAGCAGCAGCCAGAAGCCCTGGGCTAAGGGCTGCTGCCCACGGTGACCACAGAGCCCCGCAAGGGCTGGAGAGAGAGTATCTCTCAACCCCCCAGCTGATGGCCGCCATGGAGGACCCCGCTATTTCGATGTTGCGGGACGCGGATCGTCTACACGTCCCTACTTCGATGTTGAACGTCGAAGTAGGGCGCTATTCCCATCCCCTGATGGGGTTAGCGACTTCGACGTCTCGCCGCCTAACGTCGATTTCAACTTCGAAATAGCGCCCAACACGTGTAGACGTGACGGGCGCTATTTCGAAGTTACTGCCGCTACTTCGAAGTAGCGTGCACGTGTAGACGCAGCTAAGGTGAGACTTTTACTGGGCAGCCTTCTTTGGTGATAAGTACAAGTTTTTGAGATACATAGAATTTACTCCTTAACCTATCATCTTCATCTAAAAGACTGTCAAACACCCAGAAAAATGAAAGCCAAACATGGGGTTTGTATATGTATAGCTGTATGTATAAACAGAGAAAAGTAGTAAAATTTCTTCCTTCTCTACCCAGTCTGGGCATCCAACCAGAAGTGTAAAAAATGTTGACTTGTTTAAACATCCTATACATCTAACAGCAGTTTTCAGTTTTGTCATAGCCGCAGATAAAGTTATTTCCTTTGTTAACATCAAGAAGGGTTAACTAATCTTTATGAACTTCCATCTAAACAAAATTATCAGCCAAGGAATTTACAAATCTTAAAATAAAGAAGAGCTTTGTTTTCTAGATGGAAATACTAAATTAAGGCTTTTGTTCATAACTGTAATTTTATGAACAAATGTTAGATCTACATGGAAAGAGTTAATCAAAAGAGATTATGTTGCAATTTTGTAGGTCCAATTATTACCTTAACTGAATGCTCAAGTGGAAAAATTGTCAAGTTCACAAAGTGTCACAATAATCTATAATAAACGGTCACAGAAAAAAAATGCAACACTCCCAGCCCAAGCTGGGACGAACAAAAAGGCCTACTTGTATAGTACAAGGACCATGAAAAAAAATATATCTGGTAAACAGTAGAAGACCAAAAATGAATAAACCAAAATTGGTGCATTCGAAATTTAACCTCTCAGTAAACAAAATAAGAAATTATTCCACCCATCACTCTGTCTGGGGGTTCTTAACAATGTTCTCTTGTAAGCTGTGCACTCGTGTGGCCACTCTGGAAAAATTCAAATGCCACCCAGCTGGTTAGCAGAGCACTCACAGCTAAAGACATTTTTTTCCTACTGGTGGTGTACATTTGCACATGCCTCAGTGCAAATAAAAATTTATTCTGAAGATGGGCAGAAAAAAAGCCGCACTTGGATGGAAAAAATTAGAGGGAACACTAGTTCTTTATAATATAAAACCTACCATCAGGGCCACTGCAAAATAAGTGAGCAAGCTTCACCCTTATGGCTGCCACCTCCAGTATCTCCTAAAACACTAGGGCTTTCTTCATTCCTATCCTAAAAAAGGGTCCTAATGAAACTGTGCCCCCTGGCAGTGTCCCCCACCCCCCCAAAAAAAGAAGCAGCCAAGGAACATCCACAACTTCAGCTCTGGCTAAATCCTGACCCTCTCCCCCATTACCTTCCAGATGTCCATTTCCTTCCCTACCAGGCGGGCTAAATCAAACACTGGAAGATCAACTGCAGCAGTGTCGAGCTTCCCAGAAGTGTAGACATGGCCTCAGCCTCCCATTTCCCAGGCTTTTCTGATCCAACTGTTCTCAATCAGGGTCTGAGGGGCCCCTGAGCAGGTTTCAGGAAGTAGCCAAGCAGGGGCCAGAATTTGCTAGGGCTCAGAGCAGAAAGCTGAAGCCTTGTTTTATAGGACTGAACCCACAACCGAAGCAACTTAGCCTTGCTGGGACCCTGTGGTGTGGTACCCTGGGCAACTGCCTTAACTTTTACATGCAGAAAACACAGTTGTAGCACTAAAATGTCATGGAGTTTCCACAGCACATTGTGGGACACTCAGAAAGCTTGCTACCAGGCCTCTGGCCATCTCAGCCATTCCTCTCAAGCTAATACTTCCTCCTTGCATCTTCTGCCACCTTCTGTATTGCAATTTCTGATTGGAGCCTGGGGGAGGGAGTTCATTACATAATCAGGGTTCACTTAGTCTCAGACTCTCCAGCCTAAGGGTAGACATTCATTTGGTTCAAAATTTAGCTTGACTCCAAAAATTCTCCCTCTACTTTCGCACATGTGCATTAAAATGGGGTACACAGATATCTATCTATTTGACCCAGTAGTTACATTTTATACTTCTCTAGTATCTTGGACCTGAGATCCTTTACAAACATTTGAACTACAGTCTTCCCCCGGCTTATGAGGGTAATTCGTTCCTGAAAAACCCCTCTTAGGGTGAATTCTCGTAAGTCGAAAACGTAATTACCATTAATTTCAATGGGAAAAAATTCTGTGCGTTCCTGAGCCCCAAAATTTACACCCATTTATGCTAAAACACCACCAAATCCCATTAAATCCAGTGCAAGGGGACGGGCAGGGCAGGGCAGGGCACGGGGAGGCAACCTGGGCTGAATACAGCTCAGGTTAAGTGGGGAGGGGGCTCTGCCAGGGGCTGGCCATACGAGGAGCTAAGCAGGCACAGGGGGCCCCCGGCTGGGGAGGGGTGATGCCTCGCTTGTGTGGGGCTGCGCAGCGGAGAGGTCCCTCTGGCGGCAGCCAAGGCAGCAGTGGTGGGTGAGCCAGGTGCTAAATGGGAGGGAGCGCCGCAGACGGCGAGCGGCGTCTGAGGCACAGCTGCACAGGGCAGGCAGCAGCAGCCCCCTAGTTGCCCAGGGTGTGAGCAGCAGTAGCGGGGCCAGGATGGGGTGTGCACCCAGCATCCACATCTCAGAGAGCGGCATGATCTACTGCCAGGAGTCGGACGAGTCTACCTCCCCACACCAGACTGACGCCCTCGCGCAGGGCACCGCCGCCCCCCTGCACAGCCTCTTTGTCAAGACCAACGAGGCCAACTCCGTCCCCTCAGTGCTTGCCTACCAGAGCCGCCAGCCTCCAAATTGGTCCTCGTAAATGCAAAGAAATGCCTTGTAAGCTGAAGTAGGGATATTAAATGAAACGCCTTGTAAAGTCGAATTCTCATAACTCGAATGGGCGTATCTCAGGGTGTGACAGTGGGAAAGTTTTCCTGCCCCATGAAAATTTTTGATTTTTTTTTTTTTTTGTTAAATACAGAGAGAAATAGCTCCAGGAGGAGAAACTGGAAGCAGCACTATAATCAACAGAATAATCAACAGCTTGGTGGCATTTAAGTGGGCATTTAGAATACTGGGACTCAACTCTTTCTGTGTGCAAGAGACAGAGACCCTCACAGGCCTACCGATGGGGGAGGGGTGTGTTCAAAGGTGTCCCAGGGCATGACATTTCAAAAGGCCCCTGCCACCAGTGTTACTTCATCAACGGTGATGGCCAGAGCTCTGGGCCCCTTTGAACCACTGCAACAGTGCTGTGCCACCACTCCACACAAGCTCAGAGGGAGCATGGTGGGGGGGGCAGGGGTGACTGCCCTAAGCCCTGCCCCTTCCACTCTTGGGAGCAAGGAACCAACTTGCAACTTGGCCCTGGGCTTGTCTGCCCAGTGGCTGTTGGTCCCGCTGGACTCCCATATTATTGGGGTGAGATTGTGCCTTAACTGCTGGGCTATTGGCTGTTCTGGAATAGTTCACCTGTTCCAGAAATTTCACCCTGGATCTGAGAAACCTTACCCAATGAAACTTTTGTACCAGTTTTGACTTTCTCATGACATGGTTTTGCCCCTGTAAAAAAAAAAAAAATTCATTGGAAAATTCCCAACCAGCTCCAGTTAGAACCCAGGTCACCCAGTCTCATGCCACCACAAAGCCCTTCTTCCTTTTGGTGCTCAGACAACATTTGTACACTCAGCTTCTGATTATGATGATTAAAAAAACTGACTTCACAATCATACAAATATATTGACCAAAATAGACTCTCTTTCTTCCTTCACCTACTAAGATTTGTATCCAGACTCCTATGTCTCCCCTGTTACAGTCAGTGGCCTCCCTAAGTACTAAAGCAGATGATTGTCATTAGAACCTTTAAAGCAAAAACAGAACTCAAGACTTTGACAAGTAAAACAAACTTCAGTTTTCCTTTAAAATGTGTCTCTGTAGTTTTAAAGCCTGCACATGCAGCATTCACCTAACAACTGTGGATTGCAAACAACCTGAGGAAAGATGGACTGGCAGTTAGAAATCACCTCTTCTGCCTATGAAACTTTGTGATGCTAAGCAAATTATTTAAACTACTCAGCGCCTCAGTTTTTTCCACCTACAATATTTATCTTAGGGTGCTGTGTAGCGTTTATCACCACTATACTTAGCTGAATGACATTTACCTTGTGTATGTCCTAAGAGGGGAGAGTACAGATTAATTCTTTACTTGATACAATATTTAAATAATAAATATCATAGACCTGCAAAGTATTAAACAGTCGGCTATTAAATAATATTTGGAAGTATTAAGCTGTCTTTTTTTTTTCTACTCAAAAAAGTTAGCTGTTGCAGAGAGCAGTTTGCTATCAGTTCTGTTTGACATCTAATTTGCTGCCATATCCTAAGCCTAGACTTTGCCTGGAGGGGCTTCCTGAATTTGAAGCCCACAATACACCCACATTTTACTTGAGATAGAAAAACTGGACAGTATATGCCTGTAATGATGACAGCAGAAACCAATTTGGATTTTCTAGCTGATGGTTTCTGTGGGGCAGAGTCAGACAAACACAGAGACTAGAGAATGGATGTATAGATAATAAATTGATTTGATTATATCAGTGGCATCCAACCCCCTGAGGCTGTAAACCCCATCTCTTGAGGGCAAGTGTGTGAGGAAGAAAACATTTATTAGATAACGAATGGAGGATGTGCAGCACCTGGTGATTTTTAAACCATGACCACAATGGTTTGGTGAGGTGATGGAGGTCTCCTCTCCCTCTGCTCTCCCATGTAAGCTCTAGTGTGAAGCACTAATGTTTTGAGTAGCTACTGTCCCTTCTGTGCTGCAGCTGACTAGCAGCTCCTCTGCTGACCAGCTGCTGCCATCACAGGGAAGGAAGAAGAGAGAGGATGTCAGGCTGTTCTACCACCTGCTTCCCTGCCCAGGAGGAAGAGGGGTTCATGGAGCTATGACTGAGCCTGGGAAGGTGCTGAGCAAAGGATGGTGCCAGAGCTGCTCTGAGCACCAACATCTGGAGGTCCCACATCCCCGGCTTGTTTGTGTTGGGTTTTTTTGCTTGTGCCTTGTTACGGGAGAGATGGGCGACTGCAAACCTTTTTTTGCGCTGGGTCACAAAACACCTAGGGCTAGCGTTGGATGGCTTCACCTGATCAGCAGGGACATACCCAGCGGCTGGGCAGAGCCATATCTCACCATGTTGCAGCCACTGCCTCTGCTCTGCCTCTCTGGGGAGTAGAGTGGCCAGATGGGAAATATGTGGGTGCGCACGTGCATGTGTAATATATGAAAGCCCACATAATGGGACTGTCCCTATAAAATCAGGGCACCTGGTCACCCTAGTGGAGAGGGAGGCACTGACCACCATTACACTGGCTCAAAATGCACTGAGGATTTTCTCATACCAGAGAAACTGAAGCAGAGGAACTTGGGGTGATTTCTATTCCCTTTCAGTGCGACCCAAAGCATTGACTGTGGCCCCTTGATCTTCTGGAAATAATAGTTTTAGCCTTCAGACTAAAGAAGGTGCACAGCATTGGATTAAATAAGGAAGGTCGCCTTTACCTGTACGTGTGTGTGCACTAGTAACAGAGAGGTAGGCGTGTTAGTCTGTACTCCAACAAAACAAAGCAGCAGAAAAGTAGCACTTTAAAAACTACAAGCTCATCACCGAATAAATCATTTTGTGAGTCTTTAGAGTGCTACATTTCTGCTGCTGTGTGTGTACAATGTCCTGCTTTTGTGACACAATTACAAGAAGAGCTCTGTATAAGCTCAAAGGCTTGCTACTTTTACCAACAGAAGTTGGTCCACCTAACATAGCACCTCACTCACCTTCTCTCACTGATTATTATGAGCATTTCTGCAGGGCTGCCCATTTGATAATTTCAAACCACTTAAAATATTAATGAGTGATACCTATGAGGTAATTACTATTATTCCCATTTCACAGCTGGGGAAACTAAGGCAAAATGGGACTAAATTACTTACTCGAGGCTACACAGAGGACACATGAGTTTGTCTGTACGACCACTTAGTTCTTGGCAAGCTGGGGTGTAAATCTACCTTGCACTGGCCTGCCATGCATTAAATGTCCATGCGGATCCTGTTGCCATACACTAAGTGTTCTGTAATGTGCTTTGATCTATCCCGCTTTGAAACAGGAAACAATCAAACTCTGAAACTTTTGATGTGGGGCAGCTGAGTCCAAGTGGACACCTAGTGCACAGCAGGCTTGTGTTCACCCCCCAGTTTGCTATGAACTAAGTGTTCATGTACACATGTCTAGTGACTGAGCTAAGAAAGCCCAGGTCTTCCAAGTCCCAGTCCTGTATAACAACTGTCACAATTTCTGGACAACACTACCTGTATTACCCCTGGAGTCCTGCATATGCTGAAATGCAGATTTGCTTCATCTCCCTCTTGTTGTCCCAAAGACTAGGCTTAGGTTGAGGTCAACACCCCACCCTTTTTTTAAAGGCACACTTGCTTAACCACTCCTGCCAAATAGGGCTTGGTGGGCATAAGTATGTGTTCCCAAATCTAACAAGGGGATTTCATTACTTTACATAGAACGGTGCCACAGACATTTCACTATGGACTACCGACTAATGAGTTTTTAGTTTTCAAATGACGAATCACAAGGCATATTTAATTGAAATTTTTGCAATAGTTTGTAGGATGTGCATACAGCCATGCATTCAGCCTCATGCTCTTTATAGGCTCCTGGTTTCTCAGCCATCATCTCTTTTGGGTAGAAGCTCACATCTTTCTCTCCTCACTAGAAATTTTCCAGGTTGTACGGTTCCTCACCTACACTGTGTTATCCCCAGCAAGCCAGATAGCGTAAACAGGCCAGCATATGTGCTTTGCTTCCTCTCCAGATGTTATGAACAGTATAACTGCTGCAGTTACCACACAGTTTTTGTAACCAAGCTCATTATTTTTTATGATAAAAGCATCAGAGAGAAACAGCAAACAGCAAAAGAACCTACACAGATGTTTAAAAAAAAGACTACCAGAGGTTACCCCAATGTCAATCTCAAACTGTGGTAGGTTTCAGTCCTGGGCCATAGTTACAAGTTCATAATGGTCTCAGATTCTGAACAAGAGCCACTACGAATATTTGAATCTTTCCTTTATACAGTTTAGGACTTTAATCTTGGCCTCATGCAGCAGGTAATTACTAGACAAAGACCCTCTTTTTAGGGGGCAGCTTCAAAAAGCAGAGCTTTTAAATAACTAGAGACGCAGAGTTTGCATTGACGCAACATAAACATTCCCTGGGAAATCCACTTAACACTTTTTGTCCCAAATGTCCATTTCAGTGTGGGGCTTTGTTCAATATGACCCTTTGACCCTCTGTGTCTCACATCACATCTCTCCTCTAAAAAAGTTCCATACAATGAAGGCCCACAATGACAGGTTTCAGAGAGTTAGCGGTGTTAGTCAGTTTCAACCCACATGCTTATGTCCAACCACACAGCCCACAACAGAAACACAAACCCAGGAACCAGTCCCTGTAACAAACCCCATTGCCAGTTTTGTCCATATATCTAGGACCTAGTCGCATTAGACGCGCCATCAAAGGCAAATCTGAAACTGTCTGAACAGGGACTGAGAAAGGCTCTTTCATTGCAATACGTAATTTTCCACTTTCAGTATTCTCATCTTCTTATCCACCCCCACCCTGATTGAATTAACTTTGATGTAACACTCCCATCTCTGTATCCCTACTATCAGTTTCTTTTTCTTCCCCCTCATGCATCTGCCGAAGTGAGTTGCAACTCACAAAAGCTTATGCCATCATAAAATTGTTAGTCTTTGAGGTGCCACCAGATTCCTTGTCATTCAGCCCACAATAATATCTAAACTTTGTGTTTAACACACGTCCTGCACAGATACTTGAACTTTATAAGGTATTCCTGTCACTACAACCACACACTATTCTTTTTAACCATTGACCCTCTTGAAAAGAACAAGAAAGTCATAAGAGGTAGCACAGAGTATAAGGAAGGCCAAGTGATCATTATCTCTTGGGAGGATAGGTACACAAACACTAATGTCCTGGAAGAGTCAAACATGACCAACACTGAAGCCACTATCATTCATCAACAACTTTGTTGGACTGGTTACGCAGTTCAGATGCCTGATCAGCACCTCCCAAAACAGATTCTCAGGTTTTCCAAGTGGGAGGAAGGATGAAGGAGCACTGAGGGCCAGAGGAAGTGATATAAGGACATGCTGAAGGCACACATGAAAAAGTGCAGCATCAGTGTCAACAGTTCGGAGAACCTTGCCCAGGACCACCCCCAGTGCAGCGGTAAGCCATGAGGGGGTGGTGCAATTTGAGAGTTCCCAGCACAGCACAGATGAGGAGAAGAAATAAAGAACACAAAAAACTGTTCTGCACCCCTTTAATAGTTACCAACACCTGCTCCTTCTGTGATAAGACCTGTGACTCCAGAAACGGGCTGATCAGCCATCAATGGACACACAAATAAGAGGGTGACATGAAGACATCCTACTCTTGATTTTCTTGGCAGTCAGTCAATAACGAGAGACTGGTTTATCATCATCCCTGCAAATACCATTTATATGCCTGGGTGGAAAGGGACCATCTGGACAATTGTGAGAATCAAAGCAATGATTTATAAGATTTCCTGAGTGGATTAACAATCTGCATCTAACTGTATTTTCCATAAACACGATCAACCAGTAGGACCTCTATTCAGTAAAGCATTTGAACATGCTTAAATTCATTCCCACACAGCAGAGCACTTTGTTGAATATTTAATTTTATGCACATGCTTGAGTCCCAAACACATTCTTTGAAGTTAAGCACATGCCTAAGTTCTTTATTTAACATAGATGGTTTGTTGATATACTACCTAAAATAAATGCACACAAAGCGGCATCAGAAAATAAAATTCAGGTTCTTTGGCTCCAAAAGCACAAGATTGTACCCAACAGGTACATTGAACAAGTCCACTAGCTCAGCCAGTAGAGGGAACCCAAAGACTGTGCACTAGAGGAGATCTTAACATTCCATCAGCTACAAAGCAATGTGGTGTATATAGAAGCAGAACTTAAAACTCCCTGCTCTTAACTTTTTGTCCCAACTGCTTGGACTGCAGCATCTACTATCGTGTTAGCGAACTTAGAAAGATACATGCGCATCGATAAAAAGAGAGGTTAGGACCAACTTAATCGCCTTGCCATTTTAATTTAGCTATTTTTCTCTCTTGGCACTGCTTCCTAACATCAGGAAAGCTAACAGACTCGGGCGGTATTCTTGGTGTTTGTGCTGTTTTTTCTGCTTAAGTGACACAGCGTTCCAAATGTTCCTGGAATGAGTAATGTTAACAAGAGAGTTGTTAGGTATTTTGGCATCAGTCGCAAGCAAAGGTCTTTCCCTACGCCACCCCCAGCTCCCTGAGAATTTCCTCTTCCAAGCTGTGATGTTTTGGAGATGTGACAAAGGGTTTCCCATGAGTTTTCTGGCAGCCCACAAGAATCCCTTTTCAGCATCTTGAACTCCATTTGCATGAGAAAACACAGATTAGTCTCAAACAGTCCAAACGTCAACTGATTGTAAAGCTCTGCCACTGCATTGCATGGTGGAAATTATTTAAGGACAACAAAGAGAACTTTGCGGACAAGTGAGTGCCTATGAAAGATTAGAAAGCTTGAAAATTATATTTTGTTGTTACATGAAGACACACTATATAGAAGAAAGCTTTCAGGTTGTCTCCACTCCCTTAATCCCTTTTCATGGGAGAGTCTGTCCTAAAACAGTTTGTATCCGAATTCAGTTTCGCCATTGCTTGAAATGGTCCAGGATAGACAAGACGTCACATAGGTATTTATTCCCCATCGCGTGGTAAAAACAACCAAGCACTGTCTACAGTAGTGCTTACTCTATTGCTAGGGCTATCTTAGCTCTACCATTGCTGGGAAAGGGATACTCAGTTTTCTGAGTCTAGTATGTAGTGAATATTAAATATCCCTCATGTCACCTATTGTTGCTGAAGCTCTTTTGGAAGTAGCTACCACTCTATGACAAAAGTGGGTGAATACCTCATTATATTCTACTGCTACTGGACTCTGCTTCCAAAGTTCTGACCTTCTCCTCAACATCATATCCTAGTCTTATAGATATTAGCAGTGTTCAGATGCAAAATACCCAGACAATTCCTTTATGCCTGGACTTCAGGATTCCTATATCAGCTTCCTTAAAAGTTAACTGTAACTCAAGACAAGTGATCTAATTACAAACTAGATCTTTAAATTTTTATTTGGAAAATAATTTAATTTTAATATTTAATATTTAGTTTTATTTTAAATTATATTTATGTAGACTATTTGAGTTTGAGCAGATCACTCATTTTTGCTAAGTCAACCTTAGGTATTGGGGTCTGGAGGGAGGGAAAGAGCAAAATCTACTAAACTACTAGAGCTAATACATTGGTTAGTCTCTATGGTATTACCAGACTGCTTTTGGTTTGTGAAGCTACAGACTAACTAGGCTACCCCTCGGAGACTATCTAAACAGAGTTCTACATTTTGGTTTTTACAATTTAGCAGAGCCCACAGATTGTCTGTGGATGCTGTTTTCCATTCATGTACTTTCTCTTCCCGATTCAAAAGGTTTCCTCATATCTGACAGTTGAGATAGCATCTGTTATTTATGAGAGCATTGGAGGTCTGACACCCAATCACACAGGTATTCCGTGCAGCAGAGTGTACAGAGCTAAAAAGGGCAGGATATCACCGTAAGATGCAGGACTCTCTGCTCATCTTATAAAGCTATGTAGTCACACACAACACAGATGAGCTGTCCGTGGCGTGCCCAATGAGACTGACAGCCACCGCAGGCCCAGGGGGCAAGGGCAGAAGTGGCTGGGCATAGGGCAGTCAGCCCTGTCACCTGTCTCCTACCATGCTCTCTCAGAGCCACTTGTGCAGTGTTGACGCAGCATTACACAGCATTTCGAAGAGGCCTGGAGGTCCGGCTGCCATCACTGCCACTTCAGCAGCAGCAGCGGCTGGAGCTCCAGGCCCCTTTGATATTCTAGGCCCAGGGGCACCTGACCCCTTTTCCCTCCCTGCCCCGGATGGCAGTCCTGAGTGTGATTTAGTGCAGATTCATGCTAGTTTGATGCACTTTTCATCTGCTTGAATACTTTCTGAGATAGCACTGCTAAAAGTGAGTAAATCATGGATTTTTAATTTGCTGCCAAATTAAAAAAAATGGGAAAAAAATTGTTCTGGACTGAACCAAAACAATTTTCTTTTTATTTTCAGTGAATCATAAGTTAAAAAAGCACATTTTGAGTCAAATTAAGTACTACATGCAAACCAAAATTAAGCATTTTATTTCAATGTGAAGCATATGTTGATATTTTTCATTTGTTTAAATAAAGGAAATTTTGATAAAATTCATTTCAAAGAGAAGAATTTCATTTCAAAATTACATTTCAATTTCAGATTTTAACCAATGTTGTAAAATCAAGATGAAATTGTGAAGTGTTTCCATGTTGCCAACTCTGCATATTTCATTGAAAAGGTTGTTGAAGTTTTGCCCAACTCTAATCGTTGCTCTTTTGTATCACCACTGCTCTGCAAATGTGGTGATTTCATCCTCAGCCGCTATCGAGAGCTATCCAGATTACAAAATGGACATTTAATTGGCAGTTTCTGTTCTGAAACCACAAGCACTGGGAGAGGAAAGGATTGTAGAAGTTAGAACTGGGGAGTATTGCTAAAGCTCAGAGTCACGTGGAGAGGGTGGTAGATTAGATCAGCTGCAGAGCAGAACAGTGGTCTCATTCTGCAGATGGTCAACAAACCAGAGCACAGAAAGAAGTGAATCGGTAGTGGGGTCCCAAGCAGCCCACAATGTGGGTTAACTTGCAGCACTGGTTCTTCTTAAACCCTCTGTAGGCTAGTTTAGGAGCCTTGTCTATAAGCTGTAGTTCGTGTCTAAAATAGCACAAAGTTCTGCAGGTTAAGGCACAGCTCCAGACCACAACAGCCCCATCTTTGATAGGCTTGTCCAGAACCAGCCAGCAGCAAGAAATCATAGAAATGGTACGGTAGCACCACAACCTCCCTTGGAAATTATTGCAGCTGTCGTGTGGTTCTCCACACATGGCAAGTGACATGCCCTGTGGCTAAGCAGCTGTGTGCTGCCTCTGCTTGCAGGCACCAGCACTGCAGTTCTGATTGGTTGTGGTTCTCAGCCAATGGGAGCTGTGAAGCTAGCATGCAGGGTGGGCCAGAAGCAAGGCATGAAGCCCCCATGGCCCTTCCTCCACCTAGAAGCAGCAGGGACATGTCACCATTTCCAGGGATCCTGCTGGCCGCGTACGAACTGAACTATGAACTGGACTTTCAAAGAAGATCAGAAATACTGATTTATAGCTCTTTCCAGTTGGTACAGGGCCTGATAAAGCAGCTTATACTGTGCTTTGCACTAGTCTCTATTGAATTACATCTTGTTGAATTCAGACCAATTCTCCAATTTGTCAGAATCATTTTGAATTCTAATCCTTGCCTCCACAGCGCTTGCAACCCCTCCCATCTTGCTATCATCTACATATTTTATCAGCATATTTCCCACTTGATTAGACAAATAGTTAATGAAAATATTGGCTAGTACCTGTCCCAGGATTGACTCTAGCCAGTACTAACCATCCTTCAATGTTATGCACACTAATTTCACACATTTTTTTTTAAAAATCCCCAAACCAGATAAATCAGTGGGCTGGCCTTGAATGCTGGATATTCGTGCTCTTTTGTAACTCCATCACACCTAAGTTATAGGATCTTAAATATCTCTCTGAAACAAACAGTGCCTTCAGAGCCTGCTCATTGGATCCTGGTATCCATCACTGTTCTTTCCAACAGAGTCATTTCCAAATAGAGGAAGTACAGAAACTAGTTGTAAGTAGGAACTTCATAGTAATTTTATAAGAATCGCTATTTTTAGAGGGACTGTCAGTGCAGGGAAAGACAGCGACACCAATGCACCATTATTATGTTTACTATTATACATAAATCTATGTATTCTTCATGAACTAATCTTCCTCTCACTTAGAGATTTTTCTCAGACACAAATGGTAGCTGGGCACCTAACACCCACTGTCTTTTCTTTTCTTTCAAAATGGAAAGACATTCTCAGTGTGATGCCCATGGACTGACTTGAACAAATTCCATGTGTGCATTTAGAGGGTAAATCCCAGGGGCACTGATGGCCTCGCTGGCGACGCGCTCCCAGAAGGGGACAGTGCTGGGGGCTGCTAGCCCTCAGTGCTACCCAGAGAGTGCTGTGTCACTCCCTGCCCCAGACAGCCCTTAGCACTGCTCAGGGTACGTGGTGCAGCACTCCAATAGCAATGTGAAGGGCTCAGGGCACTGCTGCAATAGGTGGGGCAGCAGCCAGGAGCCTTAGGTCGCTTAGAATCTCTGAGCAACTGTGTACTGTGTCCCCCTTCAGCTGGCAGGCCTGGTAAATCCCAGCATACTGCACTGGAATTGTACCCTGAGGCTGCCTTCCCTACTTGCATAGACCCAACAGAAAGGAAACAGGAAGTTACACATCTCTGAATAATGCTGCACAGAGCACTGTGTGACAGGTGAATATATTCGTTCAGAAACACACAGTTCCCTTTGTTGTTGGCAATGTTGTTTTAGCCAAGCTGGCTGTAGGATACTAGAGACACAGAGAACATGAAGTTGCCCCAATAAAAGATATTACCTCATCCACCTTATCACACTCATCATTCCATTAGTTTTGTATATTCTAGGAAAATTCTCTGTTGGTGACTATAGGTGGTAGGAATGAATGTAGCTCAAGCAGTAATGAACATGGTTTACTGGAAGAATGCTCCAGGACAAACCATGTAAAGTAACATTTCTACCTATCATCCTGCACCTTCAAAGGGGAAAAATGCAGTCTGCATGAAGTTCACATACCTGTACTTTTGGCCTGGGTTTAACTTTGTGTGTGTGAGAGCTGGGGGGCGTAGGTGAGGGAAAAGAAGGGATGCTTCCCCGTTGCGTTTACTCAAGTCAGGAAAGAAAAGAATAGGTCTATTTTCATACTTTTAGACTGGAAACGAGCCCATAATTCATTACATTAAGCACTGAAAGATCCTCTGGCTTAACCTGGAGGCTCATCCTACCAATACAAAAGTAGATATGTGCTTTTGTGATGTATAATAGAATATAGTAATAGCCGGATGGAAGCAGATTTATGTGGTATGTGTGTAACTTAGATCAAAGATGAGAAGCAGGGTCACTCATAATGAACCTCAGCTGTGAGATACGCTCCCCATTCTCTTGCTTGTCAGGCATTTCGATTATCTCTCTCACACTTTGTTATAAATAAAACTGCAAGGAGATGGTCAAATCCAGGCTAACTACAAATGTCAAGGGCTTCGGGGACTCAACCTTCACTTGCACATATTTGTTTTCGACTCAGGATTACGAGAATCCAAGATAATATCATTATGCAGATGAGATCAAGTCAATTTTCCACCAAAAAAGTTCTCATTTCTCCAGCCCCAATTAAGCCACTCCATAACCATTATTTGAAAGAAAAAAGAACAATATAATCCCCATACATTTCATCTGCACAGTTCAGAATTTTGTGACACGAGATTCTACAGCTCCTGGGTTCAATAGCCTTTTTCTTGCCACCCAACGAAACCTCCGAATTCCTCTCAAAAGCATCTGCTTGGCAATTAAATTAATAGCTAGTACCAAAAATAAACTAATCATTCCTCCACTACCACTTCCCCCTCCCAAATTTTGTCCTACGTTTTCAGCCACCACATGCATCTCTCTCTGTGTCAGGAAGATAGAGGAAGAAGTGCTATGGACAGGTCTCATAAAAGCCTTGGACAGATGAGTTGCATGTCTATCCCGCTGATTTCTCCCAGCACAGTTATGCTGGTCAAGGGTGTGAGGAGGCATGATCCATGATCAACAGAGGTGTAGATGCAGTTATACCAGCAAAACTGCACTTTTATCAATATAGTTCATTTTACCCACAGGTGATTTACTTTACTGTTACAAAGCTCAGTTTTGCAAGTTTATCTGGGTCCACATCAGGAGCACTTTGCCAATATACCACACTGATGTCGCAAAGCATTCCTACTGTAAATATACCTTTACACACCATATACTATAGCACCAATTATAAAACACTAGAGACCCTGTTGCAGCTCTGCTTGCAAGCAGAAGTTGTGCTGGAAGAAAGTTCTAGACAGAAATCTGTTGTAATACACCAGAGAAGTATATGGGCTGGGCCCTATGCTGCCAGGGGAAGGGCTTTGTTGGGAGCTGGGCTGGGCTGGGCCCCCGCAGTAGCCGAGAAAGGAGCTGGAGCTGGCATGGTGTGGCTGGTGGGGGCTCCATTGAGGGGTTGGGCTTGGCCCCGCACTGGGTGGGGGAAGGGCTGGCACTGTTGGGAGGGTGTCTGTCAGGGGGCTGTGCCAGGCCCTGGGGTGGCCAAGGGAGAGGCTGGGGCTGGCACAATGCGGAGAGTGGAACATGGTAGAACCTTGTCTGGACGGACGGATGCAGCAAAGGTTATATATATGAGACTATTTATACATTATCAGGTTCAATAGATGCTCATTTGCAACTTCAAACAAAAGACTATGAAAGGTCAAGGAATTTTTTCTTAATAAAGGAGTTGACTTGCCTGATTACTAGCTGATACGTAGACTGAAGTGAATATGCTCCAGTCATTCAGTACAGAACTTGCTTTCTACAGACTTTTGCTCTTTCATAACAACCCCTCCTCCCCTTTTTTTTTTTTTTTTTTAAAGAATCAGTGAACTGCAGCTTTTAACACACAATCATTTGAATGGAAAAGATAATTGTCTCTGCTCCTCTCAGATTATCCTGGTCTTCTTTCCATGAAATCTAAAACACAGATCATTCTATAACAGGTAAAAATCTTCCTTGCCAACACCTGTCAGAACTTCATGAATTCTCAAATAAATTATTAAAAGACTAAACAACATATGACATGATTTTTAGGAAGACAGCTTCCATTTTTTCTCCTGCTAAAATAAGGATCTTTCTCTAAAACTGGAAGATAGTTTAACTTAAATGTAATTGATAATTCCTTCCTAGAGAAGGTTTTGATAAGGAGATTGGAGACAAAGTTCTTTATTCTTAGTCTCAACTCTGGGCTTTGCAGTTTATTGATACTTTGGCAGAGCTGTGGCAGGATCATCATTAAGGAGAGAAGTTCAATTTTAAACCAAGGCAAGATTTAAATCCCTTAAATTCACCCTGAAGGTCAGATAGAGCTTCACCAAGGCTTCTCTCTTGAACAAGGTCAAACTTGAATTTTCTAGGTAATTTTTATATTAAGTTGTAGTTAAAGAATGCAAAAACCCAGCTGAGAGCATCATGGAAAGGCTATTTAAGAATCTAAGAATACTGCAGTAATGTTAAGATAACTGTATGTGATCTGGTCAATAAGAAAAGTATTGATATAGTCAGTTACACAGTCTCAATGACTGAACTGACATAAAATCATATGGGGAGAGTGAAACCTTTATAATGCTTGAATTCAAGGCAGATTGAGAAAGATGGCAATACAGTGGCTTCCCAGATCAGAAACTCCCAGCACACACTTGGAAGACGTGAGAGAGGCAATTAGTTTCAAGGACTCTACTTCTTGTCTGATTTTACCGCAGATAGTGTGGGCCACCCCTAAGAGTGCCACATATATAGCAGACTCTAAGACACAGGACAAAAACTGATACCTTACACTACACACTTTTCATCAGGTCTACAGCAATTCTGCCAAAGTAATGATACATTAGAAATTGTAACAGTAGTGTAAACCTGATTATTGCTCTTTTTATACAGCATCACAGCAGCCTCAAACACATCAGATTGTGAGACCTGTGCATTGTAAGTTCCTAGAAAATGGATAGGGACTTGTGTGTACAATAGATAAGGGATATCATCTCCCTCAATGTTCTTCAAAATGCCTCAAACAGTATTGGCACTCAGTAAATAATACAAAAGATGATGAGACTTGATAAAAATTGCTGGGCCATCTATCCTGGTATGCTTTTTCTTACAGTGGTCAAAACTGGCTACTGAAGTAAACTGAAACCTCACCCCCACCCAACCCTCAACATACACCACACGCAGATAATGCTCCTATGTCCGTAGCAATCTGAGGGGAGACAGGGAATTTTATGTCCTTCTGTCATTTCCACTGGAAGCCATCTCATTGTATTTCTATTAAAATTACAGAACTATGGGGACAGAGATGGGGACAAATCCAAGTATGCTTTTCCAGTTGATGATAATGCTTAGATCCCTTAGAATTAAAAACTTCCTCCCCCATTTGACTTATGTGGATAGCCAACTTGAGAGACAAAAATTGGGCAATGATACTCCAGGTTGAACTTCTCTCATCCAGCACCCTCAGGACCTGACTGGTGCCAGAGAAGAGAATTTGCTAGCCCACAGGAGGTCAATATTGTTTAGCACATTACCAAGACTTCCACTGCTTGCTAGGTTCTTAGAAGGCATTTAGGGGTAAATTAGAGCCAAATAACAGCACAGAACACTGAGAGCCAGGACTGGTGGCTATAAACAAACTTTACGGGACAATGGGAAATTTGGCCAGTCCCATGATAAGTGGTTGTATGGCTAACCAAAATCATGCCAGGTTACATATGTTGCCGGATGACAGAATTCTGGGTTAGAGAAGTTCAAGCTATACAAAGATGAGGATGCAGGGGTGAACCTACTGAATGAACAGTTGGCAGGCATCCTGAACAGTAGGATATCTGGTAGCATCCTATTTTAAAGCAGAAACCCAAAGAATTGTGGTAGCTAAAAATGTATATGCATATTGCAAATTGACAAAAATATAAGCTCACAATCTATGGGGTTATTTAAGTGATGATAATTGCCTTATAAATGAAACCCGAACTAGAGAAATTTTGTAGTCAGAAAGAAGTAATGCAATAAAATGACTAACTCCCAAACCACTACCCAAGCATTATCATCTCATCACTGCCTGCAAAAATACCAGAAAAGTGTAAATAGTTCCACTTTCTGTCTTCTACCGCCGCACAAACCTAGGAATTCCCTTGTGGGAATTGCTACCATAAGTTTATATCACCATAATTAATAACAGAAACAATGGCAGAGACCACTGCTAATGATAATGTTATATAGTTAATTAAAAGCAGTGGGGCTTTAACTGACTCAAGCATCACTTGACAGCAGCGTGCGCGCACACCCCCCCCACCCAAGCAAACTCCACATCCTATTTATCCTGTACAGACCTCTTCTGCATAACTGTCACTTCTGACAGACACTTTCACTAGTGTTTGGGTTAGGTCAAGTTTTTAATTCTTCAGTAGCATCTCTTGAGAAATACAGGAATAAACTGAGTATGAAGGTGACCAAGATGTCAATATTTTTCAAATGTGCTATCCTCAGGAGTACACTGAACATGCAGAATAGTGGTTGTGGGCCACATGATAGACAGTAGGACGAGGAGATCATCATTACCATGGAAGCAGTGTTGAAAGACTCTCGGCACTGGAAAGACCAGTGAAAAAGAGGTGCAAATTCCTTTGACAGGTTCCTTGTCTTTTTTCGACCCATATCTCACAAATCAACAGTTTTTGAAGCCGTATCTAGTCAACATCTCATATATTATTTAAAAATGATATTTCTGAAATGATACACAAGAAACAGACACCAGACAATTAGAAAGAGATGTACCATAGCATCAGAAAATGTTTGTAGATCGGCTACATTAAGACAAATTGGGGTCTGAGGGTCCCGACGGCTCTGCCCCATACCTGAGATTTGATCCACCCCCCCATCAGGCACGTTTCACAAGTTTAAATTTAAGCATGTGTTCAATTGCTTTGCTGGATCAGGCCAAGAAGAATTCAGTATGTTCTGTACATTGGACTGCAGTTTTAGCTTGCAAAACACAGCCGATAGTATATTTTGCTGGTTTTACTTTTAAAATGCTTGTGGAATAAATCAGACTTCTAAAAAAACATGTGACATCGTCTAGGTTCATATTTGGTAGCTGATTAATCAAGAAAGGAATTTAGCATGTATAGTTATTATATTACTGCATGTTGTAAGATGTTTGGCTCTGTGTTCTCTCAGTGCAACCTCAGCTTTCCACCGACACCTGGCACAGCTGACCTTGAGCAAACAGCCCACAAGATCCATTTAAGTATGAAGGCACCTCACCACGTTTGTTATGGATGAAGCATGGTAACAGCACCTGGCAGACTCTACGAGGATACCGAGAAGACATGTACTCCCAAGACAACAGACACAGCTCAGTGCATGGCAAGACTGTCTGTTCCCACCTTGGCTGGCCAAAGACACTCCCTCTGAGACCTGTATACACTAATTCAAGCAAATTTCACATTGCCTTTCTGATGTGGCCAGCTGCCACTCTCTGACATATTTAAGTGCCACCCGTTACCTTGTACATGTTGGTTCAATCAGAGCATCTCAATCATACTCTCATCCTGACCCTAACTTTAAGATGGGTCAGTGTGTCCTGTTATCACTGGGCAATGTGTTGGTCCAAAAGTGTTTACTAGTACCTGATCCTTCTGGAATAAATTTGCATTCGGTACACTTGTGCCTAGCACTACTTAGGAATGTATATTTCTGCAGTATCAGCCCTGTTCTTGCCAGATTCTGTGAGCAGGCCCCACCTCTAATTTTCAGCCTGACTTTGCTTTTTATCAGCAAAACTTTGACCATTACTTTAGCCCAGGCTTCATAACAGGCCTCTGGTACCAGGCCTTATGTCTCAGGCCCTATTCCTCCTAAACTGTAGAATAAATTTTGCACCATTTTCTACGCATACAGTTGGATTTATTTTCTTCAAATTAGACATCCAATGTGTGCATTTCATGTATGAGACTGAAAGATGCGATTGGATAATTATTGACCTTCAATGTGGTTTAGAGGATACACCAATAGCTTAAGCCTCAGGGGAACTGGGTTCTGTTTCAGGCTATATTTCTGGATAATGTTGGTCCTCTGTTACTGAAATGTCTGCCTCAAAATCTGCTTCAATTAAAGGCTTCAGCTGAGTTTTTAAAAATGCAGCATGCATTTTGAACAACTGACAGTAGCTTTGACCTCATGCTCACATGTAAATATCTTGTCCTCCATTTGTGATTAATCTCAAGGCCTTACTGGAATCATCTCTGTTGGTTTCCAGATAGACACGGTAGCCAGAAACACACCTCCCCAGCTTCTAGCTGGCCACAAAACTATACCTTTTCCTCTTGGAAACAGCCTCAATCACCATCATGCATGTTTTTGTGGTCTTAGCCTTTAGACTGCTGCAGCACACGCTCATTATGCAGGCCACGTGGGAACTCCAACTTCTCTAGTTTGTTGGTGTGAACACATCAAAAAACAATGCTCTACAATATATGTGGGGTGTAAATCAAATGCAGCTTAAAGCCCAACAGTCATTGTTAGGGCTTTTACAAGACCCTTTTTAAAATTATCATTTCCTGCATCAAATGTAAACTCTCCAGCAGCCACCACAATAAAAAGTAACTAAGTAATTAATTAGTTCTGATAAAAGGATTAGGACCCCCAGAACTCAGAGGCCGCCTCCTGATAAATACTCTGCCACAACAATAGGAGGACTGTTGATAGTCCCCAAACAAAAATAGGTGGGGATCAAGAGCTGAACTATTTTAGTGAAAAGTAAATTATGGTGAGTTTTGCATGGACTAAAGGTCCCGCCTAGGCTAAACCCTACTATTTTTAAGGCATGCTGCAAGTGCTGTCACTTTCCACTGGGATTTGCATAGAAGGAGTATTAGAGGGGTAGCCACGGTAGTCGGTATCTGTAAAAACAAGAAGTCCTGTGGCACCTAATAGACTAACAGATATTTTGGAGCATAAGCTTTTGTGAGCAAAGACCCACTTTGTCAGATGCATGAGTGGAGATTCCAGAGGATAATTAGACCATCCGCTGGAATCTCTACTCATGCATCTGATGAAGTGGGTCTTTGTTCATGAAAGCTTATGCTCCAAAATATCTATTAGTCTATTAGGTGCCACAGGACCTCTTGTTGTTTTCATAGAGGGAATGTGTGGCCCACTAGACAGTGCACCAGATTGGCAATCATGAGATAGGAATTATGCTGCTGCTCAATGCACGGCTTTCAGCAAGTCGAAATGTCTTTCTGTGCCTCAGCTGTTCCACCCGTGGAACAGGAATCATACTCTCCTTTGTATGGTGTTTGAGCTCCTTAGAAGAAAAAGTCCCCAAACCGTTACAAGTATTATTCTTACAGGAGTTTCAGAGGCACCAAAACCATGATCACAGATCTCACCACTTGGATTTGTTTTATATTCCTAAAGGCAGCTCTGACTACAGGAAAAGAGAACAGTGTGGTTCCTTCTTTGGGGATTCTGGATTTTGCTATTTCTTCTTCTGTGCAGTCAGGCGGTACTTCGACCAATACCTTCCAAAATGGATAATCCTAAAAATAATCTTTTACAAAGCGTCCAGTGTAGCTACATGGATGTGCATTAAAAACAGTATTTGTCAGTTTTCTATTTTAATCATTAAGGAATGCCTTTTGGTATCCTGATACATTTTTCACAATTTACTAAAAGAGCCCAGGCATTTTCACAGCAGCTTTACTCTTTACACATCTCAGCCGCTTCTGCATCATAGATTTTGACTCACGTTTACATTTGAGTGTATTTGATTACAGAGGCAGGTTACTTCAATGAATACTTGTAGTTTGGCAGGGAGAAAAATGTATGTAGAAAAAGAAATACTAACACTATGTTTACATCACTTTCTAATGTAACCAAGAGGTTCCAAAACATATGGGCAAAAAAATCCTTGGTGGCTCAGGTTTCTCAAAAAAACAAAAAAAGTGAAGATCCGTAAGGGATACAAAGTAGAGAGTACATTCTGAAATACCCAAGGAAATACTTTGCTATATTCTGTCCTTTCATGTATAGTTGTTTGGATGATGGAATTTGCATTATTGTTACAATGATAAACATCGTAGATTGGCAAAGCAAGAAGACTACTTCTGTGTGTAGAGGTATTCATGGGATGTACTCATTTTTAGATTCCAAGAAGGCAGATGGAGGCATAGACAGGCATAGTAAATGCATATGATCAACAGTCTAGTACGTTAAGCCAAATCTTCAAGAGTGGCCTCTAATTTTGAGCTCTACTTTTTAAATGTTCACCTCTGACTAAAGCAATTTAGTAAAAATAAATCCTTGAATTTTGCCCATTTCTGGAACTGAACTTTAACAGAACCTTTCATGCCTCAAATGATACAATGCTCACAATTAAATTTAAAAGCTGCAAAATCTGAGGTCATTATACTTAAGTTTGATTTGCTGAACTTTTTTTTAATTACACAAAAAGGAGTTTGTTTTCTTTCCCAAACAAAATAATTGAATAAATTTTCAAAACTGAAATAATTTAAATAACACTTTCATCAAAATATGCAAAAAATCATTTTTCATGTGAAACGGTCTTTCCACAAAAATTTACAACCAAAGAAACCAGAGGACATTTTGTGAAAAGCTGCTTTGCTATTATTGTACTGCCCTAAATGTGAGCACAGGTTAGATGGGGATGAGATCTGCAACTCCGCTATTAATAAAGCTTCCAAAAATTGGGTGGAATTTATCTGACTGGATTTATATAAACATTTTCCTCAGTTCTGATCTGCATTTCTCTGTCTCCTTTTGCTCTGTAATCACTTTGGCTACGGTGACGCTAGAGCCATCTGTCAACAGACGTTTCTGTTGGAAGAAATTTTCCGACAAAACATCTGTTGAAAGAGTGCAGCCATACACTTCAGCGGATTGAAAGATCAGCCAGGCAATAGCCAACTGCAGGCAGCAAGATACAGGGTTGCCCAGTGTCCTGGAAGCTCTGTCTGTCAACAGAACTCCCCCAAACCCTACCCAGAACATCCACACAGCTCTTTTTTTGTCTACAGATTCTGTCAACAAAGCTGCTCTTCCTCAACTGGAAGAGGCAGAAATTTGTTAGCAAAGGTGCTGAGTTTCGTCAACAGACTGACGATAAAGCACATTTTGTGTGTTGGTGTGTGATGAGTTTTGTCAACAAAACTCCATTTTTGTTGAAAAAGCTAGCTAGTGTAGTCCTAGCCCTTCAATCTTACGTTTGAACAAACCCCAACTCTGAAAGCAAACTTCACTCCTGAGAAAAGTTTCATTTTTCATTATCCTCCTCTGAAGCCAATGCTTTGCAGCAAAATCATCCAGAATTAAACTGGGTCCTGACCCACCCTAAAGTTTCACAGAGTTTAGCAGTCCTTTTTGGAAATCTGGCCTGAGTGCTCAGATTTGTAATAAATCCCTAAAGAAGTTGAATATCAATTGTTTGGGATTTCAGTGCAAACTTTTAGCTCTTATGTTATGTCAAACTCATGAACCTTAGCAGCTTCACTGACGTACGTGCCAGAATGAACTAGTATTTACAAAAGGGCCTGTTGTGTCAGTACCAGAACTACAGGATTTCAGTCTGGGACATGTTTCCAAACGCTTTAGGTCATCAGAAAGAAACAGGGATACTGAACAATACAGATTTTTTAAGTAAATGGAAAATTAATGTAACATAGAACAAACTAGCTTTTCAGACATCCTCTAACAGCCCCACCCTCCTGACACACACTAAGACGAGACACTGGCATACAGAACAGAAGGTTCAGTTGTGATGACAGCTTTGCACATCTGGCCCACAGGTACTGCAGTAATTAATCAGCCAAGCAGAGAGAGGGACTCATTCGTTTAGCGTACACTGTCTGCAGAGTACATGTATATGTAAATATATACACGAGAGGGAGAGTTACAATGTGAAGAGTGAGAATTTGTTGTGGGGGCATGACAACTAATAATATTCATCTCCAATAGCACGTTCATTGCTTGAGTCAGCACCCCTACTCGCACTCCTCCATGCTGAATATGAATCACTCTCGTGCTCTGCACTCCTCTCTGCAGCAGATTGTATGCAGGTGGCACCACCTGCTACAATGATCTTACATTTTTTTAGGAGCTTAATGTTCATGCTTTTGGACTTTGCATTTTAAGAGTTTCTCCAGAGCAAGAAGAAAAGAAATAAGAGGCAGTGGGATTTTTTAGGATGATGATGATGATTATTCGTCACAGTAAATTGGTGCTGATACATCACTGGTAGATATCATCTGACAATAGATACAACAGGGGTTTCACGCTTCTGAGGATGGTGACAGGTTGGGCTGTGAGTGATGGGGACCGGATTTGATGACCTCTCGAGGTCCCTTCCAGTTCTATATGTATGTATGGAATACATCATATGTTACCGTTTTATTCTAACTAGAATAAGCTGGAAAAATTCTATGTACTCCCCTGCTTCCTCCTCCTATTGTGTGTCTCTTCTCTTATTTGGATTGTAAGCAACTAAGGCAGCCACTTTGAGTCAAATCCCACCCACATTCCATCCTCTTTGTACCACTCTGGCAGCAGAGGGTTGAGAGCTGACATAGGGGGATCCCCAGATGGCATACTAGAGGTAGAGAGGCCACTTGCTTATGGCTCTAACCCCCAGTACAAGAGACAGGAGGGGGCAGACACTGGAGTGTCCTACAGTCAGGCAATGCTGCCCTCAGGATGGGAAAAGGAAACGAAGAGCAGTCACCCATGCCCCCGCCCTCTATAGGTGCACCATTTGCTGCTCCAGTGCACTTGAGACTCTGGCTCTTTGTCTCACATGTCTGTTAAGGCACCTGACACATAGTTGGCTCACTAAAAAATAAAAAGAACAAAAGATAGACTGCTCTTTTGTCCCCAGCAAACACACATGATCTTTGAGATGGACCAATGACATAACAGGCTAAGTAGCAACTGTTTTAGCATTCACATAGTTCTCAAGATTTAAAAGTGTGTTCCAGGAACTGACTGTGGTGTGACTTGCTGATGCTATCACTCACAGATTCACAGAGCGATACCAGAGATCTGCCGTCGCCATTTATATGGTGCAAGTACTCCAGCTTTTAGAGTCTCTCTACATGTGTTTTCAACAGCTACCTTGACCTGTCTACAATGGTCAAGGACACAGCTGTTTCGCTCAGGCTGGCAGCCAGCACTAACAGTGAAGAAAAGAGCAAAGTGTCCTTTCAATGGCCAATACAGTAGGGTCTCAAGATTTGCAACCTTAATGTTCGTGAATTCAATTATTCGCATGCAGCCAAGTGGCTGCCTCCCCCTGGGCTCCGGGCAGGGAGTGTTAGCAGCTGGGCTCTGGGTGGGAGCCATATTCCCGAAATTCAACCATCGTGAGGGTTCTCAACACGGAACCCTCGCGAATGTTGAGACCCTACTGTTTCTCAATGATGGTCTCACAGAGAGAGGCAACTGAAGTGGCTGCTGGCACATCACTAAAGAAGTACTTTCTGAGGGCGTGGAGCTGTAGGCTGCATTATGCATAACGCATTGTCTGCATTAGACTCTTCCATGACTGGGTTGGATGGGTTCTCTCACTTCTACCTCCTTGGCAATGGGTTTAAAAAAAAAAACAAACCCCACCTCTGTCTGGAAGTCAAGCAAGGTCTTCAGAGATAGAGGAGCTAATCTGAACCACTTTGGGGCCTTTTATCTTGGAAACTAAGGTATGATTCTACCTGATCTACATCCAATTGGATTTGCATTCGGTATCCACCTTAGTGAAAACAGTATCAATTAAGGCTTAGAGACCAATCATTGCAACATAGTATTTTTAAAGGATATTTTAAATGACATAGTAAATATGCTGCAAATATGGTGACGCAAGTTGCAGGTTTGACTTAGATGTTAAATACTCTCTGGAACAAATACAATTTATTATAGACAAGTTGCCCTTTACAGATTAAAACTTCAAGGCAGACAAACTAGACACATATCTATTTGGGGGTCTTGGCAGCCAGGGTTGATACTTCTTTACATTTCAAGGAGCAGGGGGATTATATACTGTAATTTCAAAGCAATAACAGCAACTTGATTTAGAATAAATAAAAAAACCAACCACATCTGGGCAGATATTTCAGATTTTTAAACAACTATCCCTGCCAAAGCTATTTTCTCATCTGTATCCATTCAGTCTCCTTAACCCCAGACTGTCAACAGAACACATTTTGTATGTAAACGCTCTGTGAATTTTGTCAGTAAAACACTCTAGTGTAGATATAGCCTCTATGATTTTTGGACGGAGTGATCATTTGGGTGTAACCGTCCAAATAGGAATTCCCTAACTTCTTTATAAAAGGATTTCATTGAAAACACATGATTTAAAAAAATGTTTTCTTAAACAGTCTTTTGAAGACCATCTGTGCTCCCGAAAGCTTTACAAATAAGTTTAAGATGAAATATGCAGTACTTCAGCTTCTCCAGACAATAAGACAGCATAAAAACAAGACTATATTATGGAAATGGAAACTATATTATGAAGGGGAAGACTGTAAGATGGAAATATTAAAGCTCAGTGGGGAACATTAGTTAAACTCCTTACTCATACATGATTGTACTAGGATTACAGAGGCCAGCATTTTGCTTCTTGAAAATGGAGGTTTTAGGTTTCACAAGTGATGAAGATGGGAAGGTCCAAAGGATGCATGTACTGAACACAGCAACCAAACAGTAGATTTCATAGTAACACAGAAGGAGCCGCGTTAGTCTATATACTATTAAAACAAAAAAGCAGTCAAGTAGCACTTTAAAGACTAACAAAATAATTTATTAGGTGATGAGCTTTTGTGGGACAGACCCACTTCTTCAGGCCATAGCCATACCAGACCAGACTCAATATTTAAGGCATAGAGAACCAAAACAGTAATCTAAGTTGACAAACCAGAAAAAAATTATCAAGGTGAGCAAATCAGAGAGCAGAGCAGTGTGCGGGGTGGGGAAAGTCAAGAATTAGATTAAGCCAAGTATGCCAAAGGGCCCTTATAATGTCCCAGAAAGTTTGCATCCCGGTTCAAACCACGTGTTAATGTGTCAAATTTGAATATGAAAGAGAGTTCAGCAGCTTCTCTTTGTAAAGCAGACTGGAAATCCTTCTTCAATAAAACACAGACTCTTCAGTTATTAACAGAATGGTCCACTCCATTACAATGTAGACTAACTGGTTTGCGGAACAGGAATGTTTTGATGTCTGTTTTGTGCCCATTAACTCTCTGTCTGAGAGAGTTTGAAGTCTGTCCAATATACAAAGCTTCTGGGCATTGTTGGCCCATGATGGCATATATGATGTTAGTTGAGGAGCATGAGAATGTGACCGTGATTTTGTGATTAACGTGGTTAGGTCCAGTGATGGTATCACCAGAATAGATATGTGGAAAAAGCTGGCAGCGGGCTTTGTTGCAAGGAAAAGTCCCAGGACTGGTATTCCTGAAGTATGGACTGTGGCTTTTGGTTAGAATCCTCATAAGTTTGGGAGGTTGTCTATAGGAGAGAACAGGCAAGTCACCTAGGGCCTTCTGGAGTGTGGCGTCCTGATTAAGGATAGGTTGTAGGTCTTCAATAATTTGTTGCAGTGGTTTGTGTTGGGGGCTGTAGGTATTGACCAGTGGTGTTCTGTCCTTGGCTTTTTTGGGCCTATCTTGGAGTAGGTGGTCTCTGGGTATTCATCTGGCCCTGTCGATTTGTTTTTTTATTTCTCCTGGTGGGTAATTCAAGTTTATGAATATTTTGTAGAGATCTTGCAAGATTTTGGTCTCTGTCAGTTGGATCAGAGCAAATATGATTGTACCTATGGGCTTGACTGTAAAAAATGGCTTTAGTTATGTGTGCAGGATGGAAGCGAGAAGGGTGTAAGTAAGTATAGCGATCAGTGGGTTTCCAGTACAGTGTGGTAGCGAGCCGGACATCCTTGATTTGTACTGTAGTGTCCAGGAAATGTATCTCTTGCATGGAGTAATCAAGGCATAAGTTGATGGTGGGGTGCAGATTGTTAAAGTCTCTGTGGAATTCTTCTAGAGTCTCTGTACCATGGGTCCAAATCATAAAGATATCATCGATGTATCGTAAGTAGAGGAGGGATAATAGGGGACGAGAGCTGAGGAATTGTTGTTCCAGGTCAGCCAGAAATATATTAGCATATTGTGGGGCCATATGGGTGCCCATAGCAGTTCCACTAATCTGGAGGTATAAACTGTCCCCAAATCGGAAATAATTGGGGGTGAGAACAAAGTTGCAGAGGTCATACACCAGATTGGCTGTGTTGACATCAGGGATGGTATTCCTGATTGCTTGTAATCTGTCTTTGCGTGGAAAGTTAGTGTACAGAGCCTCCACAACAATAGTGGCAAGGATGGTGTCAGGAACTTTTCCGATGTTCTGTAATTTCCTCAGGAAGTCAGTGGTATCTCACAGATAGCTGGGAGTGTTGGTGGCATAGGGTTTGAGGAGGGAGTCGATGTAACTGGATAGTCCGGTGATGAGGGTGCCAATGTCCGAAATGATAGGGCATCCGGGGTTTCCAGGTTTGTGGATTTTGGGAAGTAAACAGAATAATCCAGGTTGGGCTCAGATGGTGTGTCTGAGTGAATAAGGTCCCGGGTAGCAGCAGGGAGTTCCTTAAGTAGTAGTTGTAATTTCCTTTTGAATTTCAAAGTCGGATCAGCAGAGAGAGGTCTGTAAAATGTGGTGTGGGAGTTGTCTGGCTGCCTCCTGTTCACCCTCCCCACCGGACTATCCAGTTACGTCGACTCCCTCCTCAAACCCTATGCCACCAACACTCCCAGATATCTGCGAGATACCACCGACTTCCTGAGGAAATTACAAAACATCGGAAATGTTCCTGAGATAACGCCATCCTTGCCACCATGGATGTAGAGGCTCTGTACACTAATATTCCACACGAAGACGGATTACAAGCAATCAAGAATACCAACCCTGATGCCACCACAGCCAGTCTGGTGTCTGACCTCCATCACTTTGTTCTCACCCACAATTATTTCCAATTTGGGGACAATGTATACCTCCAGATTAGTGGAACAGCTATGGGCACCCACATGGCCCCACATATGCTAATATATTTCTGGCTGACCTGGAACAATGATTCCTCAGCTCTCGTCCCCTATTACCCCTCCTCTAATTAAGATACATTAATGACATCTTTATGATTTGGACCCATGGTACAGAGACTCTAGAAGAATTCCACAGAGACTTTAACAATCTGCACCCCACCCTCAACTTATGCCTTGATTACTCCATGCAAGAGATACATTTCCTGGACACTACAGTACAAATCAAGGATGGCCGGGTTGGTTCCACACTGTCGTGGAAACCCACTGATCGCGATACGTACCTATACCCTTCTAGCTTCCATCCTGCACGCATAACTAGATCCATTATTTACAGCCAAGCCCTTAGGTACAATCGCATTTGCTCTGATCCAACTGACAGAGACCAAAAACTACAAGATCTCTACAAAATATTCATAAACTTGAATTACCCACCAGGAGAAATAAAAAAACAAATCGACAGGGCCAGACGAGTACCCAGAGACCACCTACTCCAAGATAGGCCCAAAAAAGCCAAGAACAGAACACCACTGGTCAACACCTACAGCCCCCAATTCAAACCACTGCAACAAATTATTAAAGACCTACAACCTATCCTTAATCAGGACGCCACACTCCAGAAGGCCCTAGGTGACTTGCCTGTTCTCTCCTATAGACAACCTCCCAACCTTATGAGGATTCTAACCAAAAGCCACAGTCAATACCTCAGGAATACCAGTCCTGGGACTTTTCCTTGCAACAAAGCCCGCTGCCAGCTTTTTCCACATATCTATTCTGGTGATACCATCACTGGACCTAACCAGGTTAATCACAAAACCACGGTCACATTCTCATGCTCCTCAACTAACATCATATATGCCATCATGGGCCAACAATGCCCAGAAGCTTTGTATATTGGACAGACTTCAAACTCTCTCAGACAGAGAGTTAATGGGCACAAAGCAGACATCAAAACATTCCTGTTCCGCAAACCAGTTAGTCTACATTGTAATGGAGTGGACCATTCTGTTAATGACTGAAGAGTCTGTGTTTTATTGAAGAAGGATTTCCAGTCTGCTTTACAAAGAGAAGCTGCTGAACTCTCTTTCATATTCAAATTTGACACATTAACACGTGGTTTGAACCGGGATGCAAACTTTCTGGGACATTATAAGGGCCCTTTGGCATACTTGGCTTAATCTAATTCTTGACTTTCCCCACCCCGCACACTGCTCTGCTCTCTGATTTGCTCACCTTGATAATTTTTTTCTGATTTGTCAACTTAGATTACTGTTTTGGTTCTCCATGCCTTAAATATTGAGTCTGGTCTGGTATGGCTATGGCCTGAAGAAGTGGGTCTTTCCCACGAAAGCTCATCACCTAATAAATTATTTTGTTAGTCTTTAAAGTGCTACTTGACTGCTTTTTTTTATTAGATTTCATACTAACACATGGAGAGCTGGGACTAGAAACGTCATCTTGTACCCAAAGATACAGGCATCTAGCACTTGGGTGAAAGAGCTCTCTTTATGCTAGTCACAGCCGCAGGTCCCTTACAAAGACAATCCCTAGGAAACATCACTCACTGATCAGCCTGAGAGTGTTTACTCCAGGCCCCTGAAAGTTCAGATGCATTTAAGTTCTTGCTCAGAGGCCATTTTAGAACAAAACAATGTGCTGCGGGCAGTAGACAGCTGATAGTTAAATTTGTCCTGCATCTACCCGTATGCATATATATGTACATGTATTTCACTGATTGCCTGTTGTCACTTTGCTACTGTGAAGAGCAATCTTGCAGTGGCAGGAAGAACAAGCAGTTGGGCCAGCTAGGAACACAGGACCCCACGGGTTGTAATAAACCCCATTACAGTTCTATCCACTGGTGACAGCCTAGGGTCACTAAATAGACTATTCCTCTGCTTCAATTTCTTTTCACTCAACTGTCCAAGATGTTTGGGTCCTGCAAATGACAATGATATTTTTATTCATGTACACTTAAACGATAACACGGGATGATGAGTCTCATCTTGGTAGATATAAAACTCACCTGGATGGACTACACTCCCCCCATCCCCAACATAATAAAGATGAGGGGGCGAAGGAGAGAAAGTGCATTTGAGCACAGAGCTTTCCAAACTTGACGTAAGAGGCTCGGTGCTATGATTACAAGCTTCTAATTTCATGCAATTTCCCTCAACTAGGCACTCATTTGTAGCACACTTTAATTATTGTTTCCTTATATATAGGGTTATGTGCAAGGGCATGCAATTTGATCTGCGCATTTGCATGCCTGATGGTGGTAATTATTTCTACATTTGTTAGTGACTAATTTAAAATGTTTCATTAAACTTGAAATAAGAAGTTACAAAGGAAATTTAAACATCGCTGTGGGACTCCATTGTTCTTTGGCTTCTGTGGGTCTTTGGAAGATAGAAAATTCTTTGGACAGCACAGATTTAATCAGCCAGCCCTGCCCAACCCTGTACACAATACTTAGAACTGCTAATTCTGGCTCTGTAGTCATGTAGCAATAAACACAACTCTTTTACATGCTTTGACCATAGTGATTTAAGGAGAAAGCTGACATCTCGTTCAGGATCTCAAAAGACTGCATCCTATAATATCATTCCCACAACCCCTATTTCCTAGGTCCAGCATACAATGCTCCACCCTAGCAAGAGGGAGCAACTTGCCTATGCCCCTTTATGATATGTTTAGATTTTAAAAAGGAAATGACTCCCTGGAATAGGTAGAAGCCTCCAGAGTTGTGTATCTGAAAAATAAAAAATGCCACTTGCCTCAGTGAAGACATTTCATAAACCACCAAAGAGCATCACCATCATTTTCAACCCATGAACTTGGTCATAGTTCAGGAGCAATTGCACCTGTATTCCCCCTCCATGGTCCAGCAACAGTACCCAACTCTAGGCTTCTGGCTCCCCAGCAGTAGTAAACTCTCTTGGATGGAGACATCTGTCTCTCTCCCTTTTGACCAAGGCACTTCCAGGATGCACAGTTCCCTGCTGTGCAGAGTCCGACTGCCTAGCCAGGGTTGCTTTGCTTTTCTATTCCTGAGGCCGTGAGCAGTGTAATTGCTCACTGTTAAGTTGCACACTGCACTTTCTATGCCTTTATTCAATACAAGAAGCTATTTGCATGTTAATAAGAACACCAGAATCAAATTCACCTCACCCCCACCTCAAAAGGTTTCTGGCTACTGTCAGTTCTTCCAACCCCACCCTTGAACAGAAGGTCATGTCTGTTTGCTAGAGCAAAATCAAGGCCCTGAGCCTGATTTAAAAAAAATCCTTTATTTGATAGTCTCTAGAGAATCCAGTTTGATCTCATATATTTAACAAGCCCTATGGCTAGTATGTCCATGCTTGAATAACAAAAATATAGCAGTAGGATACTGTCCATCTACCCAGGATGGGATACAGACAGTGAAATGCACAGGGGGATTAGAGAGGCTATAAAATTTAAAAAAAAAAATCAATAATAATGTGAGATTTCAACTCTACCCATATTGACACGTGACCACAGGATGGGGTGCAGAGATAAAATTTCTCGACACCTTAAATGGCTGCTTCTTAGAGCAGCTCATCCTGGACCCCATAGGAGGAGAGACAATTCTTGATTTAGTCCTAACTGGAGCCCAGGTTCTGGTCCAAGAGGTGTAGCCTGGCCCATACTAAAGTAAAATGTAACATCTCTGTGGGGGAGAAACACCAAAGCAGCCCATTGCAGTAGCATTTATTTTCAGAAGGGGAACTATGCAAAAATGAGAAAACAAAATAGAAATTAAAAGGTAAAAAGTGAAGTGCCAACATTTGCAGATGACATACTACTACTCGAGATAGTTAAAGTCCTAGTCAGACTGCAAAGAGTTACACAAAGACCTCACAAAACTGGGTGACTGGGCAACAAAATGGCAGATGAAATTCAGTATTGATAAATGCAAAGTAATGCACTCTGGGAAACAATCAAAACTATGAATATAAAACGGTGAGATCTAAATTAGCTAATACTGCTCAAGAAAGATCTTGAAATCATTGTGGGTAGTCTTCTGAAAACATCCACTCAATATGCAGTGACAGTCAAAAATGCTAACAGAATTTTGTGAATCATTAAGAAAGGAAAAGATAATAACACAGAATATATTATATTGTTTCAATGTAAATCCATAAACCCATATGTTGAAGACTGTGTGTAGATCTGCTCACCACATCTCAAAAAAGGTATAGTAGAATTGGAAAAGGTACAGAAAAGGGCAGCAAAAATGATTAAGGATACAGCACAACTGCTAGACGAGGACAGATTAATAAAATGGGGACTTTACAGCTTGAAAGAGAGACGACTAATGGAGGATATGATCTTGAGCTATAAAATCATGAGTGGTGTGGGGAAAGTAAATAAGGAAGTGCTATTTACTCCTTCTCATAACACAAGAACTAGGGGTCACCAAATGAAACCAATAGGCAGTGGGTTTGAAAAGAACAAAATGAAGTATTTCTTCGCAGAAGGCACACTTATTGTGAATCTCTTTGCTAGAGGATGTTGTGAAGGTCAAGACTATAACAGGGTTCAGAAGAGATAAGTTGATGGAGGGTAGGTCTATCTACGGTGATTAGTCGTGATGGGCAGGGAACACCAAACCATGCATTGCCTGAAATTGGGAATGGCGCACAGGAGATGGATCACTTGAATTCCTGTTCTGTTCATTCCCTCCCGGCACTGGCTGCTGTTGGGAGACTGGGTATGGAGGTGGATGGACTAATCCAGCCTGGCAATTTTTATATTATTATATTCCCCAAGTGGTGGGGCTTCACAGGAGATGTTATAACCTGAGTGATTTTGCCCAGCCATCCTACAACATTCTTAGTTCCTGGAATGCTGCTGTCCCCTACTTCAAGGAAGTTCATTCACCCTCTCGCCCACAGTGATACACAAACATAATACAGTAAGCTTTTTCCTGGATATTCCCATAACTGTCACACATTTATCCCAGCAATCGGTCAGGCATTTAGAATATGAAATTAAAATGTTGACATCAAAGGAATTACAACTGCCTTCCTTCCGCAATGTTCTCTATAAATTAGACATGTATCTAGAGAGCTAATGGAAGTAAAGGCAGGTCCAGTAAACCTGAATCAATTTGTAAATGTTATTAGTATTGGGATTAGAATTTCAGAGTAACCAGTCAATAGTACATTTACCCCGCGAGATTTGATTTTTTATTTTGTTTTTATTCCAGTCTCTTGAGAGACAGCTAGTTATGAGTAATGGCCCTACAATCCCTAAGGCAATACAGCTTCTCACACGTAGATCATACACACCTCTTGAAAAAACACATTATGGGCTGTAAATTAACAGATATTTATGCTCTCAGCTCTTCTAGCAACTTTAAGATCATCCAAAGAGCAAACCTGAAGTTAACATGAATTAACTATGACAGACTATACCACCATCAGAATAGTAACTAATTTCCCTATACTCCCTTGGAATTGATTTTCTGTTTGCAACAAATTAGATAAATAACAATTACAGTACTTATAAAGCCTGACCCAGATATGACTTCCTGAAGGACTCAAAACTGGACAGTTAAACAGCCATAGTGGCAATTTATGCCCACTTCCATTCTTGACTGGCCAAAAGATCACACCTCACAGTGGCCACAACGACCTACTTATTGGTGATCCCAAGAGGCAACCACTTCAACTCTTTATTGCTAGAAATGAACCTGCGGACCCTGAAAAACGTCACTAGACAAAAAGTAGCAAGTTCATTTCCTTAATATGTGGTGACAGAACTTCCTCAGGAGCTGGACCTAAACTATGGAATTTAGTCCTGCAAAAGATGACAATGACCTCACCACTCTCAGAATTAAATGCAAAAGATGTTTCCTAGACGCACTTTTCTTTGACCAAATTCTACAATCACAGACACACAGTCACACCAACCAAGAACACCACACTGAATAAGGAAGTCATTTCTCCTAAAGACACAGTAGGGGAGGCGGGGGCCAGAAATATTGATATTACTGTTTCTATTTTTAAATACCTGCTCTACATTCAGACTTCCAGAGAGACAGGCCAAGTATGTATGAAGGTAGGTGGATAATTACTCTTTACGTCACACAGTACAGTACTGTCCATCTGAGGACTCCAGAACACATCATAAAATTAATTAATTTTAGCCTCAGAACACTCCCACTATCCTACTTTTACAGATAGAGAAAGTGGGGAAGAGCGAGTAAATGATTTTTTGCAAGGTCACACAGGAAATCTATGGCATAGATGGGGATGATATTCAGGTATACTGTCTCCTGGCTTTATGCCTTTAACCACAGGCTACCCTTCCTCCTTTAATCTGCCATGTCTTCTAAGCCCTGTTGCCCTGATGTCCCTGTATTCCATGACTACCAGAATGTAGCATTTTCCTGTAAAAAGAGCAAATGGTTAAAAAAAAATAATGAGAGAGGTTCAACCTAACTTTGTATTGTGCTTTGATTAGCTTAACATGCAGTACTGGCAGCAACTTAATCCCAGCACAGACTGTGAAGAGTTTTTTTTTTCTTCTTCTGAGGAAACAGGGTTATTTTTTTCTTTGTCTTAATGATACATAACTTTCACTGTAATTGGGTCATACTACACTATGTACTTTGGCATATTGTTTTATTACCCACTTTACAGTTCTCTCAGTCAGTCAGTTTAGTAATTCCAACAGCCCTTGTAAAAAAACTGCAGCATTTATAATAAAGTCTCAAACTTTTACAAATGAGATCTCTTTCGTGATTCTGGATTTCATTCATTCCATCTCCAGCTGGTTTGCAAATACATCTTTGACCAATATATTTGCCTTTGTTGACTGGTGGATATTTCTCTCACTATAGTATTTGAGTTCCAGAGGACATTTCCCAAGCATATATTCTGTAGCAGGGAACAGCATCCTGCCCTTGAAAGAGAAAAGATTTCATCCAACAGGTTTTTTCCATCTCCAAGTCTTATGTCTTAATATCCTAGGTACTGTTAGTCTAACTTGAAGTTTAAACTCTTTTTGCATGATGTTTCTTGCCATCATCTGATTATGACCAAATGACATGCAAGAAAATGAAGTGGCCACAGAAATGAATATTGTATCCTGGCAGCACTCCTGAGAGCAAGACCACATAATAGCATACGGTTAACTAATGGAGGATATTAGAAAAAATAATTATAGATCTTTGGATTTTCCTTTGGAGTCAGTGGGCATGACTTTGCTTTAATATCTTTGACAGTGTGATACATAATATTGTTGGAGTCATATTGGTCCCAGGATATTAGGTTATCTACACTACCACTTATGCTGGCATAATCTATGTAATTCAAGGGTGCGAACGAACCAGTCCCCAAAGCATCAGAAGTTACAACAACATAAGCACCAGTGCAAATAGTGCTGTCAGTGATAGAACGCTCTCCCACCAGCAGAGAGCACCCACATGAACAATCTTACAGCAGCTCAGCTGCACCTGAACAGCTGTGCTGCTGTGAGCTCCCTAGTGAAGACATGGTCTTACAGAGAAGACGGGCAAGGTGATATGTTTATTGAATCAGCTTCTGTTGGAGAGAAGCTCTTGAGCTTACACAAAGCTCTTCTTCAGGTCTGGGCAACTAAGGCCTTATCTACACTGGCACTTACGTTGGCAAACCTGCTGTCACTCAGGCCTATAAAAAAAGGACATTTCATTCAGGAACACGTTTTGCTGGCATCAGCCCTTGGGTGCACAGTCTCCTGCAGTGCTCTCTCCTGTCATCAGTCTCCTGCTGCTCATTCCGCTCGCTGAGGGATTTTAATTATGTGAGCCTCAGCCCCCAAATCAGTCCCCCTGTCCCCAGGCTTAACCTTTTCCCGCATCCCGCAAACCTGTCTCCCACCCCCAGGCTTAATGCCTCTCAGCCCCAAACCGCCCCCCACTCCCCATGTTTAACCTTTTTCAGCCCCAAACTGGCCTCTCATCCCCAAGCTTAACCCACCTCAGACACTCTGCCCCAACCCCATCCACTGAACCTGGATCTTATTTGCCCACCTGCTTCTCTCCCTCCACACGTGCTCTGGGTCTTCCCACCCGCCTCCTCCCACCCCAGCTTCTCAGGCCAGAGAGTGCTGCTCCATTCCCAGCCACTCCTCACCCAGCAGTGCCAGCGCTGGACTCACCAGGGCGCTGGACTTGCACTGAGTCATGGCTCCAGGCTCTGGAGCTTCTAGCAGAAATGGGCAGGGGCCATGGCTATGGAGTGAGGAGGAGCTGGGGGGCACCACGCTGCCTGGGAGGAGGCACCGGCTCTACAGGGAGGGAAACTGTACTCGGCTCCCAGGAGGCCTCCTCTGCCTCTTCCTCCCTCTTAGCGTGGCTGTACGGCTCAAGTAGGGGCAGACTCATCCGCCCCTCCCCCTGCAGCGCAGGCAGCTCCCTGCCCTGCACCTGCTAAAGTAATGGAAGTCAATGGAATTGGTTTAATGGCCGGATCCCTCCTGTTGCCCTTTAAACCAATTCCACTGAGTTCCATTATTTTAGCAGAGGGCAGGGCCAGGAGCCGCAAGACGAGTCAGAGGTGGTAGCACCCAGAGCCACAAGTGTCTCCGTAAAGAGACGCATGTGGCTCCAGAGCGGCAGATTGATGACTCCCGTGTAGGGACTGTAGGAGACAGCTCTCACCCTAAGCCCCAACTCTGCCAGACGGCCTACAAAATCCAGGTTGCAGATCATGGCAGGGCAGATAATGAGCTGTGCTTGTTCCTTTCCCATTTTTCCTTTTTCTGTTCCCCCTCTCGATGCCAAATTAAAAACAAACAAAAAAAAAAAATTAAAAGCCTACCATACACGTAACAAGTTGCACCAATACATCACCTTATTCTTGTGCTGGTGTCTTTGGATTCACAGCCACTCTTCAAGTTCTGGATTTGTACAATACTCCACACAATAAAGCCCCGTCTCAATTGGGGCATTTGAGGTCTACCATAATATAATATTGTAATACCGACAATCAGGACTAAGATTTTTTTTTCTCAGCTTTGCCACTGACTCACTTGTGTGACCTTGGGTAAGGCATTTAATCACACATGCATCACTTTTGCCAGCTGTAAGCTGAGGACAATAATACTATCCTGACAATTATTTAGTACTATGTGTGCATATGTCTATAGTGTCTATACTGTATATATTGTAACAGGGTCAGACCAGCAGACCCCAGGTGGAAGGGTGAAAGATAGCTCAGGACACAGCCTGGGCTGGAGGAAGAAGAGCAAGAGATAGTTAAGCTCCCAGGTATAGGCAATTGGGAGTGGGGGCAGTTAATTAATGAGGCCCAGCTGGTCTCACTGCCAGAGTAGAGGCAGGGTTTAAAGAGCAGTCCCAGTCAGGGAAGAGGTGGTGGACCAGGTTGGGAAAAGGAGGTAGTTGTGGTAAAAGGAGACAGAGAAGGAGCGAAAACAGCTTTTACAAAAGACAGCAAGGGGGAGAGGGGGTAGCTCAGTGGGAGTGTGTCTGGGCTCCCCTCCCTGGCGAGACTGAAGCCAGGGCTGTGGAAAAGGGTGAAAGAACTGACCAGCTGGTCCAGATTGACAGAGGCAGGTGCAGTCTAACCTGGCCAGACCCGGGGATACCCTGCCACATGGGATTCCAGGAGTGCGATTGTCTGCTGCTGTGATACCTGGAAGCAGACCCAGCCAGGGAAGGTGAAGCTGCCCAAGACAAAGGATGTAGTCAAGGCATTGGTGCAGACCACAGCAGCCCAGCAGGAGGCCACCTGGGTCCAGATGGCTGCCTAGCAAGAGTCAATTTGCCTACAACAAGAGACCAACCAGCTGATGATGAGCCAAGCAGCTCAAGGCAGAGCCACCCTGCAGGAGGTAATTGCCCAGCTGAAGGCCCTGACTGCCCAGGTCCTCCGCCAAGATTGGACACAGACCCTGCAGGCCAGCAGGGTGTTTGAAAAAAACGATGAAGGAAGATGACGGAGAGGCATACCTCCTGGCATTTGAAAGAATAGCCCAATTGGAAGTCTGGCCTTGAACCCAGTGGGCCATCATCCTGGCCCCTTTCCTGTGAAGAGAGGCCCAGAAGGCCTATTTTGATATGGTCGAGGCTACTAATTAACCCCATCTGAAGGCAGAGATACTGGCAAATTTGGGGGGTGACAGCCACTGTCAGGGTCCTACAGTTCTATGACTGGAGATAGCGGGAAGGCAGGGCACCACAGTCACAGCTGTTTGACCTTATCCACCTGGCCTGGAATCGGCTACGGCCTGAAACGCACAGCCCTGAGGAAATGGTGGAGACTGTCATCTTGCACTGACTCATGAGTGGGATGCCGCCTGACCTGTGAGGCTGGGTCAGCCAAAATGACCCCTCCCCTTAGGATGAGATAGTGGCCTTCATGGAGAGACAGATAACTGCTAATGGCCTGTCTCAGCCCCTCAGAGATAAGGCCCAATGGAATAGGAGGCTGACGGAATAGGAGACACAGAGGAGCCTATGCAATGCAAGCCTGGGGATCTCAGAGACCCCTGTGTCCCAATCAACCCAGCGGGCATCACAGCAGCCCCCCATCAGTACACGCAGCTGGTGAAAATGAATGGCCAGGAGACCATGGCCCTGATAGACTCAGACAGTGCAGTCATGTTGGTCTCTGGGAAACTGATGGTCCAGGAATGTTGCATGACAAGTGCACGGGCATAACCTGCATGCATGGGGATGTTAATTACTACCCTGCTGTCCCAGTACAGCTAGAGGTCCAAAGGAATGTCAGGAGGGTAATTGTGGGGCTGGTCCCTTGGCTTCCCTATCTGGTTGTCTTAGGGAGGGACTTCTCTGGGTTACACCATCTGCTCCCTTTGGATGATGCAAAAGGAAAGAACCACCCCACCCCCGGTCTTCTGGGAGTTTGACCAGGACCTGTTCCTGGGGTCTGGATAGCCCTGGAAAATGAGGCAGGAGAGGACAGCAGCAAAAAGGCTAGGTACCCATATCTTGGTCCAGAACCTAAAGCAGGCCCTGGCAGAAAGGGGGTCCAAGGAGACGATCAGGGGGTGATGCAGGACGCAAGTGAGCCTGACTCCTGGCCCAACCCATTGAGGCTCCTGGGGTAGAAACAGAGGAAGGCCCCTCTGGGGTCGAGAAAGTGGGACCCTCAAGAGCTACAGACAGTACCAGGACAGTGACTGGAGGTACCACAACATCTGAAAAGAGGTAGTTAAGGTAAATGGGGTCTCAGGAAAGGAGAACTAGGGGACTTAGGCCATACAATGTAACGAAGGGTAACTGTTGTACCAAGTGGTTCCCAGCCAAGAGCAAGTGGTGTGGTGGAGCAACTCCTGGTGCCCCAAAGACACCAGAGGGTGATACTAGACCTAGCCTACAATCATTTATTTGGCGGGCACGTGGGGGTTGACAAAATCCTGGACCAGGTCCTACAGAGGTTCTGTTGTCCAGAAGCATACATGGAGGTTTGGTGATATTGTACCTGGTGCTCTGATTGCCAGCTGCATGAGCCTCAATTGCACTTGAGGGCCTTACTGGTGCCCTTACCCATCATCAACATACCTTTTGAGCAAATTGCTATGGACTTGGTCAGCCTGCTGGACCTCTGTCTACCACCTGCAGACAGACGGTCTCATCGAACTGTTCAACCGGACCCTAAAAGGTATGCTATGGAATGTGGTGAACTGAGACAGGAAGGATTGGGCATTCCTACTGCCGTACCTTATGCTTGCTGTGCAGGAGATCCCTCAGGCATCAATGGGTTTTTTCCCATTTGAGTTACTATATGGTCATAAGCCCAGGGGTATCCTAGACCTTGTTAAGGGGGCCTGGGAGAAGCAACCAGCTCATGGGCAAAATATTGTAGAATACGTACTCCAAATGGAGTTACTTATCGCACCATTCTGGAAAGGGAAACAGCCGAGCTGGCTTTTATGTTCAAATTCGGCACATTAACACATGGTTTAAATCGTGATGGGAACTTTGAGTCACTATAGGGGCTCGTCTGCGTACTTGGCTCAATCTAATTCTTGACCTTCCCCCCCGCCCCTCCACTCTCTGATTTGCTCACCTTGATTATCTTTTTCTGATTTGTCCTCCTTGTTTACTGTTTTTGGTTCTCTGCCTTAAATATTGAGTCTGTTCTGGTATGGCTATGGTCTGAAGAAGTGGGTCTGTCCCACGAAAGCTCACCTAATAAACTATTTTGCTAGTCTTTAAAGTGCTACTTGACTGCTTTTGTTTTCCCATTGTCAGATAACACTTGGAAAAGGCTGAAGCAGCTGAAAAAATATTACAATCACCAGGTGATGGTCTGGAAGTTCCAGGTGGGACACCAAGTAATGGTACTGGTCCCAATGGCAGAGAGCAAGCTCCTTGCTGCCTGGCAGGGGCCTTACAAATTGGTTGAGGTCTTGGGAGATATAGACTATAAGGTACGGCAACTGGATAGCTGCAAGCCAGAGCAGATTTACCATGTGAACCTTTTGAAACCCTGTCAGGACCGAGAGGCATAGGTGGTTATCCTGAGAGGGAGGGGGGCAATGATCGAAGAGAACTCTCAGAAATCAGTGTATGGAAGTGCTCCAGATGATTGCATGAAGGAGGTATTCTCAACCGAGCCCAGCAGGATTACAGTATAGAGCACCACATTACCACAGAGCCCAGAGTGAGGGTGAAAGTAAGACCCTATCAGACCCCAGGGGCAAAACATGAGGACATCCAAAAAGAAGCACAGGTGATGCTGGAGCTAGGCGTTATAGAGAAGCCCAGTTTTATCACTTCTCTTTAGCATTGTTGAGGCAGAGGTGAGCTGAGGCAGGTGTCTTTATGGACAGTAATGGGTTCAATAAGCAACTACAGAACAGAATGAGCCCCTCCAGTTACAGAACTCTGAAGGAACACTGTTACTATTCTGAGTCGTTCACAAGCAACATTAACATCTGCTGGCTGCAAGTCAGAGGGAGAGGTGGGTGTTCGGCACCTTTCAAAAATCAGGCCATAACATCTATGAACTCTTTTTTAGGAATGGTGCTGATGTGTGAGGCAGAAGGAACTTGGCTTCATTTGCAGATGCCTGTCTGAATTGGAGAAGCTGACAGGGAGGCAGCTTATCTTGTGGCTGAGCATGCTGGATAAAAAATTTCTGGGGAAGAATAAAGAAGGGATCTTGTAAGTCATATTTAGGGTTAGACTTGAGACTGAGACTAAGTCGATTTAAGGTACTTACATCAAATGTTTAATAAGAAGGGAAAATACTGATGACAAACACCCCCAGATCCTGAGTTTAGGACTTTATGTCCTGATACTATATAAAGCATTTTCTTGACCAATGCAGCTTCCCATCCAATATATCCGACCCCCACCCCCAACACACAGAGGCTGCATCTACACTATGAGATAAATTCATATTAATGTTGATTTTGTAATTCTGGAATTTATAAGTTTGAATTTGATCATCCTCACCTCCCACGTGCTCCTCGCCAAGTCAACTCATTGTTGCCACACTCAAATTGGCAAACATCGACTGCAGCAGTGGTGCATTGTGGGAACCTCTCTCACAGTTCCCTCATCCCCGTAACATTCTGGGTATGCTCACTGGTCTTTGACATCACCTTCCCACACTGCATTTTCCTCATTCCCCTCCTGTGCTAAGCAAAATGACCATTTTCCCCATTGAAAGGAAGGAAAATTAGGGCATCCACACAGATGGCAAAAAAGTTAACACAAATGTATTTCTTCTGCAGCTGAATTCTCAACTGGTCATCCTGTGATTGCATCTGATCCCTGAAAATATTCCAATCCCTGAAAATAACATAGGCACCCAGACTGTATTCTCAAAGTTAAAGAAAGAGGATGGCAAATTCAAGGAAAAAAGACTTTTGACTTGATTGAAAATAATAGGGGGACCCCGAGAAACTTGATGAAAGAGAAGCTAGGAAAGTTTTTCAGAAAACAGAATTGCTGATGGGGAGAGTCTTTGGCATTCCAGTGTACTATAAGGCTTCTGTGCAAAGACTGTCTTCTCAACTGGCCAGCCCCTGAGTGTCCCATCTCTCATCATTGCATGTGATCCCTGAAAATAACACAGGGGCCTGGACTGTGTTCTGAAGGTAGACAAAGGAGGATAGAAAAGTCTTCGAAAAAAGAACTTTTGACTTTCCCCTTCACTAAACAGATCCTGCCAACACGGGTGATGGCAGTGAAATATCCTACACAACTTATAACACACACAGGCTACGTCTACACGTGTATGCTACATTGAAATAGCTTATTTCGATGTAGCGACATCGAAATAGTCTATTTCGATGAATAACGTCTACACATCCTCCAGGGCTGGCAATGTCAATGTTCAACTTCGACGTTGGGCAGCACCACATCGAAATAGGCGCTGTGAGGGAACGTCTACATGCCAAAGTAGCACACATCGAAATAAGGGTGCCAGGAACAGCTGCAGACAGGGTAACAGGGCGGACTCAACAGCAAGCCGCTCCCTTAAAGGGCCCCTCCCAGACACAGTTGCACTAAACAACACAAGATCCACAGAGCCGACAACTGGTTGCAGACCCTGTGCATGCAGCATGGATCCCCAGCTGCCGCAGCAGCAGTCAGAAGCCCTGGGCTAAGGGCTGCTGCACATGATGACCATAGAGCCCCGCAGGGGCTGGAGAGAGAGCGTCTCTCAACCCCTCAGCTGATGGCCGCCATGGCGGACCCCGCTATTTCAATGTTGCAGGACGCGGATGGTCTAAACGTGCCCTACTTCGACGTTCAACTTCAAAGTAGGGCGCTATTCCCATCCCCTCATGGGGTTAGCGACTTCAACGTCTCGCCACCTAACGTCGATTTCAACTTCGAAATAGCGCCCAACACGTGTAGCCGTGACGGGCGCTATTTAGAAGTTGGCGCCGCTACTTCAAAGTAGCGTGCAAGTGTAGACGCGGCCACACAAATCTCAGCTGCACCTCCCCCCACAACCCAGTGTTTCTGAGGGGGTCAAAGAATGGAGACAGAGAGCAGATAAAATCTTTTTGCTAATATAACCAAAATATAAAACCAGAAGGTGTCTGCAACGGACAGCAAGCTCCTGATAATATTTTTGGAGGGGTGTGCTGTGGTCCGCGGCAGCTGAAGTAGTCCCCTGGGCTATCTTAGTCATTGGGGGAGGCTGTCCCATGGTGGCAGAAAGCCTCATTGGTCCCATGCTATGGGTGTTGGGGGGGGACTCAGTGGGGAGCCAGTTGAAGTGGTCCTCCCGAGTATCTTAGCCACCAGGGCAAGACTTCCTATCAGTGGCTGCAAGCCTAAGAATATCTTAGCCACCGGGGGAGACTTCCCCACAGTGGCTGCAAGCCCCTGAATACCTTTCCTGCCCTTGGTACCCTAAATGCACGCAATCTAGGACATGGTGCTGCCTGGTAGCATAGTCATCACTGAACGGCAGACATCTTTTTTTTGAGCTGGGGGCTACCCATGTGATGTGGCAAAGCGTGGGAAAGACCCAGACTGCGTGGTGTCTGTGAGAGAGGGAAGGGGGTTTGTGCACAAATATAAGCAGATGAGAAGAAGCTTCTCAGCTTCTTATGCAAGCACGACCCCCTCAACAGCTTTGTTGCCACGTGGTACGGTGGGGCAAGGGCTGGCGCCAGGCAGCACAGAAAATAATAAGTGTAGAAACAGAGCAATGAACTCCCTGCAGAGGCTATTTGTAATGGGTAGATGCACTCACAACGCTAACAGCAAAGACATTTCTCAGGCTCTCATACAAGCCGAAGGCTTGCTGCTCCTAATCGGAAATTCATGGTCTTCCTGTTACTGGAGAACAGCAGCCAAAGTGGAGCACTGAGGGGCATTGTGGGATACATACGGGACACCTCTTGAGGCTAATAAATTCAATGTAAGACATGGTACTTCCACGCTGGCCTTTAATCAAACTTCTGAATTTGAGCTTGACTCTATACCTGAACTGTGATTTTTTAATCTCAATATTAGTACTCCCTAAATCGAGCTAATGGTATTTAAAGTGAAGACATTGAGCTAACTGCCTTAAATTCGAATATATCTCGTGGTGTAGATGCAGCCACACTCCCAGCCCAACTGTTTCAATCTCCTGTATGACAGAATTACCCAGGCTGTCTCAGTTTCCTTTTGATGGCTTATTGCTGCACCTAAAATTGGTCACAGTCAGGTTGCTTGGTGCCTTACGGCAGCCACTTTTAATGAGACTAGTTGAGAGAAAGACTCTTTCTAGCTACAACTGATGAGAAAAAGTCACTGTAATTTCCCTGTCAAGCTTGATTAAGTTAATGTGTACATAAGACTGAAAAACCAAAAACGGGTATTGGGGATAACTAACCTAGAGTTTTCCCACTGCACTTACAAATAAGGGACTAGACTGTTAATTAATGGAAAGTTATGATTTAATAACTGCAAACAATAGGAGTTAAATATTGGCATATAAATGGATTAGAACAGATACAGAGTTACCAAAATGAGGGCACATTAGGACAAACTAACTTCATAACCTTAGCTTGCAATCAATTGACCTCCCTCTGATTAGTCCATCCTTTCTAACATTGTGTCTGTTTTAATCAAAGGCCCAATGCTATATAAATCATCTTGTGGGTACTAAGTATCAGAGAGGTAGCCGTGTTAGTCTGTAGCTTCAAGAACAAGAAGTCTTGTGGCACCTTATAGACTAACAGATATTTTGGAGCATAAGCTTTCATGGGCAAAGACCCACTTGATGCATCTGATGAAGCGGGTCTTTGCCCACAAACGCTTATGCTCCAAAATATCTGTTAGTCTATAAGGTGCCACAAGACTTCTTGTTGTTTGTGTGGGTACTGGAATTGACCCATGCAGATGACCTTGCAGGACTGGTCTCAGACTGTACACTCTCCAGTTTGGAAAGCTTTCATTTTGTGATGTGTTTGTAAAATGTAATGGACACCTATGACATAGCACGCTCAATGGGGCCAACAGCCACCACAGGCCATAGGCAAGATGGGAATGGGACCTGGCTCCATGACCCTGGAAGGGGCAGGGCCATAGGGAGTCAGCCCTTAGTGCTGCCAGGATTACGGTGCTGGCCCCTTCCCCTCCCAACACAGCCATGTGGAACTCGAGGGACAGCGTGGCCGTGGTACTTCAAAGGGGCCTGAAGCTCAGGCTGCCACTGCTGCCAACATACAAACAGCACTGACTGGAGCTCTAGACCCTTTGAAACACCAGACCCATGGCAACTGCCCTCTTCCCTGACCCACTCCCCGTACGTCACCTGTCAGTGGGTCTGAGCACGGTCCGAACTGCAGACAACCGCCTCTAATCCCAAATTCCCAGAGAAGATAACTGAAAGGTGCTGCCTACAAATGATCAGGCCTAATGGTCATAGCAGATGTTGAAGTCAAAATTCTTCACACATACAAAATGGGAAGAGACTCCCTTGGCTGGAGTACTATAGAAAGGTATCTCAGGGCCATAGTGGATCACGTGCCCAAGTATGAGTCAGCAGCGTGACACTTGCAAAAGAAGTGAACATGATTCTGGGATGCATTAAACAGGAGTGTTGTGAGCAAGACATGAGAAGCAATTCTTCCACTCTATTCTCATTAGCTCTCAGATGAAGTATTGTGTCCAGTTCTGGGCACCACATTTTAGGAAAGTTGAGGAGAAACTAGAGAGGGTCCAGAGAAGAGCAACACAAATGATTAAAGGCCTAGAAAATATGACCTATGAGAGAACATTAAAATTGCGTTTGTTTAGTTTGGAAAGGAGAAGGCTGAGAGGGGACATGATAGTAGTTTTCAAGTATCTAAAAGGGTGTTTAGGAGGAGGGAGAAAAGTTATTCTCCTTAGCCTCTGATGAGAGGACAAGAAGCAATGGGGCTTAAACTGCAGCAAGGGAGGTTTAGGTTGGATATTAGGAAAACTTCCTAAACCTAATTATCAGGGTGGAAAAGTACTGGAATAAATTGTGTAGGGTGGTTGTGGAATCTTCATCACTGGAGCTATTTAAGAACAGGTTAGATAAATATCTGACAGGGAGGATATAGATGGTGCTCGGTCCTGCTGTGAGGACAGAGGACTCGACTTGATGACCAGTTTAGGTCCCTTCCGGTTCTAGTATTCTATAATTATTCTGTGATTCTAAAGCCAGATGTAAGGTCTGGCCTCTGCCAAGGGTGGTGCTGGAATCAAAATCTGGGGAGAGATCAAGCTTAGAACTAAGATCAGAGTCTAGAGACAAGCCATAATCAGTGCCAAAGACAGAATCCAGGTGCAAGTCACATGGTGAAGCTGAGTGGTCACAGTCGTAAGGTCAGGAATCAGAGGCAAGGCTGGAGTGGGTCAGAGCAGGGCAAGAACAAGACTGGAACAGCAGGGCTCGAGCCAGGATGAGGCAGGAATACAAGCTGGGAGACCTCGGGGTCTGAAACTCTTTGAGACAGGAGGTGGGCTACTGGGCAGGTAGAGCTGTTGCACAGAATCATCTGCAGCTCTGCTAGAGTTGCGGAAATACCTCAGTGGCAGAGCTTCAAACCCAGGCTGATCTTAGGGACAAGTTGCTTCCACATGCCTGAGTGCTGAGTCGCTATAGGCTCTTTTGGCAGGGTAAGTCTGTTCAGTTGAGCTGTGGCTGCATGCCCGAGGCTGCGTTTACACAATGAGATAAATTCCAATTTCTTATGATCAATTTTGTAATTCTGGAATTTATAAATTCGATTTTGACTATTCTCAACTCCCCACATGCGCCTCACAAAGTCAGCTTATTGCTGCCATGCTCTATTGGCAAATATTGACTGTTGCAGTAAGCACATTGTGGGAACCTATCCCACAGTTCCCTCACCCCCAAAGCATTATGGGTACGGTCACTACTCTTTGATATCTTCCCTCATTGCATTTTCCTCGTTCCTCTCCTGTGCTAAGCAAGTATCCATTTTTTCCTGTTAGAAGGAAAGAAAAATAGAACATCCACAGAGATGGCAAAAACTTTACAGAAATCTTTTTCTCATGCAGCTGAATTCTCAACTGGCCATCCAGTGAGTGTCCCCACTCCTGTGATTGCATCCGATCCCTGAAAATAATACAGGGACCCTGACTGTATTCTCAAAGTTAGAAAAAAGAGGATACAAAAGTCTAGGAAAGAAGATTTTTGACTTCCCTCTTCACTACACAGACACTGCCAACACGGGAGATTGCAGTGAAATCTCATACACTGAGCTTATAACAGAAACAGGAATCTCAACTTGCCCTCCCCCCTGTGTTTTTGGTGGGGCTGAAAACACGAAGACAGATGGCAGATAAAATCTTTTTGACTACAAGAGTGCTGCAGTCTGCAGCTGCAGAGTCGGTTGAAATGTTTAAGTAGTTGAAGTAGTGCCCCCCACAACTATCTTAGCTGTTGGGGGAGACGCCCCACCCTCAGTGACAGCAAGGCTACGTCTACACGTGCACCCAACTTCGAAATAGCTTATTTCGATGTTGCGACATCGAAATAGGCTATTTCGATGAATAACGTCTACACGTCCTCCAGGGCTGGCAACGTCGATGTTCAACTTCGACGTTGCTCAGCCCAACATCGAAATAGGCACAGCGAGGGAACGTCTACACGCCAAAGTAGCACACATCGAAATAAGGGAGCCAGGCACAGCTGCAGACAGGGTCACGGGGCGGACTCAACAGCAAGCCGCTCCCTTAAAGGGCCCCTCCCAGACACACTTTCATTAAACAGTGCAAGATACACAGAGCCAACAACTAGTTGCAGACCCTGTATATGCAGCACGGACCCCCAGCTGCAGCAGCAGCAGCCAGAAGCCCTGGGCTAAGGGCTGCTGCCCACGGTGACCACAGAGCCCCGCAAGGGCTGGAGAGAGAGTATCTCTCAACCCCCCAGCTGATGGCCGCCATGGAGGACCCCGCTATTTCGATGTTGCGGGACGCGGATCGTCTACACGTCCCTACTTCGATGTTGAACGTCGAAGTAGGGCGCTATTCCCATCCGCTCATGGGGTTAGTGACTTCGACGTCTCGCCGCCTAACGTCGATTTCAACTTCGAAATAGCGCCCAACACGTGTAGACGTGACGGGTGCTATTTCGAAGTTACTGCCGCTACTTCGAAGTAGCGTGCACGTGTAGACGCAGCCCAAGCGTCCAATTAGCTTAGATGCCAGGGGAGACTTCCCCCTGGAGGCAGCAAGCCCCCAAATATCTTAGCCACTGGGGGAGACTTCTCCCCAGCAACAGCAAGCACCAGGTGTCCCATGCCAGGGTCGTGGGGGAGGGGTTCAGTGGGGGGCCAGTTGAAGTATTCCCCTCTACTATCTTAGCCACAGGGGAGACCTCCCCTGCTGCGGGGCAGCAAGCCCCCAAAATTCTTTCACACCCTTGGGGCTTTAAATGCGCGCAAGTTAGGTGATGGTGCTGCCTGGCAGAATGGTTAGCACCAAACAGCAGGCACGTCCTTTTATTGGGTCAGAGGTTACCCACATGATGTGGCTGAACACGGGAAAGACCCTGACTGTGCGGTGCCTGTGGGAGAGTGAGGGGGGTTTGCGCGCAAATGTAAACTACTGAGAAGAAGTTTCTCAGCCTCTTACTCAAGCATGACCCCCACAACGGCCTTGTTGCCACGTGGTGCAGTGGGGCAGTGGCTGGCGCCATTCAGCACAGTTAAAAAAAAAAAAACATGTAGCGACAGAACCACGAACTCCCTGCAGGGCCTATTTGTAATGGGTAGATGTGCTCACAGCACTAATAGGAGAGAGACAAAGACATTTCTCAGGTTCCTGCACACCTGGAGAGCAGTGGCCAGAGCGGAGTGCTGAAGGGCTCCGTGCAACATAGCATACAGGACACCTCTGGAGGCTAATACATTTGATTTTAAGACATGGTGCTTCCACACTGTCCTGTAATCAAATGATACTGTAATGACGATATTGTAATATGGATATTAGTACTCCCTAAATCGAGCTCATGGTATTTAAAGTGAAGACAGCCACGTGGCAATATCAAGCTAACTGCCTTCAGTTCCAATTTATCTCATAGTGCAGATGCAGCCTGAGTGATGACTCGCCACACCTCTGTTGGAGGGCATCTGTGTGAGCATCCCTATTCTGGTTGCCAGTTTGCCTCATGGTAAGACATGAAGCTCCCACTCTTCCCCCTCCTGAGGAAGAAATTCATTTTAGAGGAAGAAGATGATGTGCCGCTCACTGGCCTTATGTGAATATGTAATTCATTGATCAAAGACTATTTTACAAGCTATGTAAAATGCATATTACAGCTGGGGTTAGAGACTACTGGACCCAAGGTGAAAATGCAGCAGCTGTTCTACTCTTGAATAAAGTGGCCAACATAATATCAAACAACTATTTATCCCTGGCAGCAGATACAACCCCAGTAAACACAAAAACATCGCCACAATTACAGAACTCACAATGTACCCCTGACGAATGCATGCATTTATTATCATACCTCTGGGGAGGCAAAACATTGCTCCTAACCAGAAAATAAAAGTCCAAATATGATAATAATACCCTATATTTGGCAAACAGAAACAGTGGCAGATGGATTTTTCTACTTATTTGGCAGTAGGACATTATACAGTTTGACACTGGCTGTAAACCAAGTGGCAAGGAATAATTGGATAAATAGCAATTTTAAACACGACTGTTGCTTGAATCAGGGACACATACTAAGCCACTGATGAATTTCATCACTAGAAAACTTAGACAGTCTTAATGGCTGGTCAAAAATGCTATTATGAAAATGGCTTAAGGACCTACCCTTTAGAGGAATGGTAAGGCATGCCCTGCTGCATACAAACGTAATCCGCTGGACTGTGCACATATTCATGCATATAACACTGCTACAGGGAATTAACTACTGTGATGAGCAATACTGTAATCCACGACAACTGAAACCAAAACCATTCTGTTCAGTGGCTATGTGAGATGATTTAGTCCACAGTCCAGTTCCTAGTGGACATGTGTAACATCTAAGACTCTACCACCGCTCATTTGGCACCCTTGTAATCCATCACAGCAGAGCAGCCTGAACAGACCAAACGGACTGAACTCTTCTTTCAGTCCTAGAAATGAAATGCTCCTCTCTGATTAGACTTAAGATATAATGGAGGGATATCAAGGATGAAACTTACATTACTTGTTACTGCTGATGGTGAACCTTTCCTATTGCTGGAAAACTTCAGTCTTCAAGGTTGCCAGTTTCTTTTTAAACCAACCCTATATATGCATTTGCTCTCCCTCTCTCACAAACAGGCACACACTTTATTCCCTTGAAAAAAGATTCAGATGTAGTTTTATTCAGAACATGTGTCAATATTTCCATTTGAAATTATCTAACCATCCTTGCTTAAACAAACCGGCCATAGGCTCTAGCCTGGGAATGTAGGTACAGAATCATAAGCATGGAAGAAGTTTTGTTAGTTTTACTTTTCTCCTTCCTCTTCTAAATGAGTGAGGTAACATCAAATGTGATGGTTTTATATTGTACAACGAACCAAAAACAAACCAAACATTTTAGAATAGTCTATGTAGACAGGGATAATTCACACTGTAGCTATTCGTCTGAAGTAACAAGCAACTATTAACTCCAGTTTTTCACCTCCAATAATTTGCAGAGTTTTCCTAAGGTTCAGACAGATTCAGCCCACTCTCAGTCCTAAAAGCATGATTTTCCTCACTGGTATTAAGTCAGGAGTATCTCTACTAATGTCATAGGAATTCAATCAGTGTATATCAGAGAAAAATCAGGACCTATATTTCAACAAAAATATACTGATAGATCCATTAGTGACAAAAGACAGGACTTTGGTAAGGCCAGAAAAAAGCTCTAGTGCCAGAAGCTATTGTAATTCTATTAAAGAGGCAGCACATAGTGATGTGTTTTTCCCTTTTTCCTTCAAGGAGAGGTAACAAAAATGCTACTGGTGTCAGATCAGTCTTAACATTTGCAAGGTCATCTAAGAATTACCTATTGGGGTTTGCAACATCAAATAGTATCAAAATGAATCCCTGGGGACTCACATGTAATACCTGGACCTAAGACCAGTTCTGGTGGATGTCTGAAGAAAAAAAAAACAGAAGTAAGAGAAATTTATACTTCATGTATCTTCTTTAGTCGTTTAGAACCAGTCCTGGAACCTTTCCTTGCAACAAAGCCCGCTGCCAGCTTTGTCCACATATCTTCTCTGGAAATATCATCACTGCACCTAACCAGTAACAGAGAAGGAGCCGTGCTAGTCTATACACTATCAAAACAAAAAGCAGTCAAGTAGCACTCTAAAGACTAGCAAAATAGTTTATTAGGTGAGCTTTCGTGGGACAGACCCACTTCTTCAGACCATAACCAGACCAGAACAGACTCAATATTTAAGACACAGAGAACCAAAAACAGTAAGCAAGGAGAACAAATCACAAAAAGATAATCAAGGTGAGCAAATCAGAGAGTGGAGGGGTGGGGGGGAAAGATCAAGAATTAGATTGAGTTAAGTATGCAGACGAACCCCTATAGTGACTCAGAAAGTTCACATCCTGATTTAAACCATGTGTTAATGCTCTGAATTTGAATATAAATGTCAATTCGTCCGCTTCCCTTTCTACAAAAGAGCGATAATTTCTTTTCAGTAACACACATACCTTGAGGTCATTGACAGAATGCACCATTCCAGTAAAATGTTGACTAACTGGTTTGTGGATCTGGAGTGTTTTGATGTCTGTTTTGTGCCCGTTGACCCTTTGTCTAAGGGAGTTAGAAGTCTGTCCAATATACAAAGCATCTGGGCATTGTTGACACATGACGGCATATATGATGTTAGTAGAGGAGCATGAGAAAGTGCCCGTGATTCTTTGAGTAACCTGGTTAGGTCCAGTGATGGTATTTCCAGAGAAGATATGTGGACAAAGCTGGCAGCGGGCTTTGTTGCAGGAAAACGTTCCAGGACTGGTGTTCCTGGGGTATAGACTGTGGCTGTTAGTAAGGATCCTCATGAGGTTGTCTGTAGGAGAGAACAGGCATGTCACCCAGGGCCTTCTGGAGTGTAGCATCCTGATTAAGAATAGGTTGTAGGTCTTTAATAATTCGTTGCAGTGGTGTGAGTTGGGGGCTGTAAGTGATGACCAGTGGTGTTCTGTTCTCGGCTTTTTTGGGCCAATCTTTAAAGACGGATTACAAGCAATCAGGAACACCATCCCTGATGCCACCACAGCCAATCTGGTGTCTGACCTCTGTTACTTTGTTCTGACGCACAATCATTTCCATTTTGGGCACAATTTATACCTCCAGATTAGTGGAACTGCTATGGGCACCCACATGGCCCCACAATATGCTAATATATTTCTGGCTGACCTGGAACAACGATTCCTCAGCTCTCGTCCCCTATCACCACTCCTCTACTTAAGATACATTGATGACATCTTTATGATTTGGACCCATGGTACAGAGGCTCTAGAAAAATTCCACAGAGACTAACAATCTACACCCCACCATCAACTTATGCCTCGATTACAACATGCAAGAGATACATTTCCTGGACACTACAGTACTAATCAAGGATGGCCTGATCAGTACCACACTGTACCGAAAACCTACTGATCGCTATACTTATCTACACCCTTCTAGTTTCCATCCTGCACACGTGACTAGATCCATTGTTTACAGTCAAGCTCTTAGGTATAATCGCATTTGCTCTGCTCCAACTGACAGAGACCAAAAACTACAAGAACTTTACCAAATATTCATAAACCTGAATTACCCACCAGGAGAAGTAAAAAAAACAAATCGACAGGGCCAGACGCATACCCAGAAACCAGCTACTCCAGGATCGGCCCCAAAAAGCCAAGAACAGAACACCACTGGTCATCACTTACAGCCCCCAACTCACACCACTGCAACGAATTATTGAAGACCTACAACCTATTCTTAATCAGGATGCTACACTCCAGAAGGCCCTGGGTGACATGCCTGTTCTCTCCTACAGACAACCTCATGAGGATCCTTACTAACAGCCACAGTCTATACCCCAGGAACACCAGTCCTGGAACCTTTCCCTGCAACAAAGCCCGCTGCCAACTTTGTCCACATATCTTCTCTGGAAATACCATCACTGGACCTAACCAGGTTACTCACAGAATCACAGGCACTTTCTCATGCTCCTCTACTAACATCATATATGCCATCATGTGTCAACAATGCCCAGATGCTTTGTATATTGGACAGACTTCTAACTCCCTTAGACAAAGGGTCAACGGGCACAAAACAGACATTAAAACACTCCAGATCCACAAACCAGTTTGTCAACATTTTAATGGAATGGGCCATTCTGTCAACGACCTCAAGGTATGCGTGTTACTGAAAAGAGATTATCCCTCCTTTGTAGAAAGGGAAACGGACGAATTGACATTTATATTCAAATTCGGAACATTAACACATGGTTTAAATCAGGATGTGAACTTTCTGAGTCACTATAGGGGTTCGTCTGCATACTTAACTCAATCTAATTCTTGATCTTTCCCCCCCACCCCTCCACTCTCTGATTTGCTCACCTTTATTATCTTTTTCTGATTTGTCCTCCTTGCTTACTGTTTTTGGTTCTCTGTGTCTTAAATATTGAGTCTGTTCTGGTCTGGCTATGGTCTGAAGAAGTGGGTCTGTCCCACGAAAGCTCACCTAATAAACTATTTTGCTAGTCTTCAAAGTGCTACTTGACTGCTTTTTGTTTTGATAGTGTATAGACTAGCACGGCTTCCTCTCTGTTACTATTCAACATGGTTTGAACTGGGATGGGAATTTTATGAGTCACTATAGGGGTTCGTCTGCATACTTGGCTTAATCTAATTCTTGACCTTCCCCCCCATACTCTCTGATTTGCTCACCTTGATCATTTTTTTCTGATTTGTTCTCCTTGATTACTGTTTTTGGTTCTCTGTGCCTTAAATATTGAGTCTGTTCTGATACGGCTACGGTCTGAAGAAGTGGGTCTGTCCCACGAAAGCTCACCTAATAAATTATTTTGCTAGTCTTTAAAGTGCTACTTGACTGCTTTTTCTTTAGAACTTCATGCAACATTTTTGACAGTGGCCATATTTTTTAGTCTGGAAATCTGGGGGAGCTGCAGAGGCAGGTTAGAAAGATTTCTTCCAGTTGGTGCACCACTGGTTATTATTTTGAGACACACATTTATACCTGGCCTTGCAGAATTCCACGACCAGCATCTGACGAAGTGAGTCTGTGCTCATGAAAGCTCATGCTCAAAACTTTTCTGTCAGTCTATAAGGTGCCACAGGACCCTTCGTTGCTGGTACACTTCGGCAGCACTGTCCTCTCCAATGGGAAATTTTAAATAGATGCTTTTAAAACACAACCATAAGACTAAAAGGTCCAAGTGAGTCACTAAAGAGCAAGAAAAAGAGGACTACCGCAGCTGTTCAGTATGAATACTTCCCTGCCATGGGAGCATGGATGGATTTTGTCTGAACCTCACCTCTCCGACTCTCTCAGATTGGGACCTATGCCCTATAGCTAAAAGTGCTCATTAAGGAAAACATCACAGAGGGCATGATTAACAACACCTAATGGGAATCACTGGTGACCAATCTCTTTGAATCTATACCCACTTGGTCCACCAACACCACTAATTTAGTAGAAAGGAAAACAGAGCAATTGATGTCCCTTACCCAAATAACAACGAATCAACATAAAATTGGACACAGCACTATATAGGCAATGGATATCTTGCTGACCTGGCACCACCACTCCATATTTTGAGCCTAACACTAACGGTGGTTCAAATGATTACAACTACCATGGTCTTGGGAATGTGCTGATGGATAACCTAGCCAATTTCAGAGTGTGTAATTCAATGTACAGTACATGCAAGGAGATGTTCAAATGCATATACAAGAGGAGGGGTTTTGGTAACTTTGCATCTGTCCATCCGCTGCCTTTGAGACTGATGTACTCAGACTAGCATTGCCATATGCAAAATAAAGGTACCTGAGATGAAGAAATCCAGAGTTTAATTAGGTTCTTAGGAAACTGATTGGAAGAGGTCTCACAGAGAATCCCAGCAAGCACTGGATGTGGCGCTCAGTGTCATCCACCGCTGCTGCTTTTTGTGAGGGTATTCAACCCTTCCCATGAGGGCTCAGCATCATGCAGAACAGAGACAGGAAAGAGCCAAAGTTAAAATGACCTTTAGGCATGGTGTGCTATTAAGTACATTATACGTCCGGCACTAGGACACACTTTTCAAACAGGAAACCTAGAAACACTTAAGACAAAAAAACCTGATAGCATTCTTACACTGCTGTCAAACAAGGGGAAAACAAAATGGGGCACAGGAGCCTACTTATGGACAGAGAGCAAGTAACATCTGATGTTTAGCCTTACCTCTGAATTTCTTTGCTCCAGTGAGTTATAGTTAGACCTCAACATCAATTCAAACTTGTCTGGGAGTGATTTAATTTTAGCAATATATTTTCTACCTTCAAAGGCACTGTGGGCACATCTGATTTTATCCCTGCCAGATAAACTATTATGTATCTTACGTACAAGCCAAATGTGTGACTTTTTTTACTCAAGGGACACAAAAATTAAATGACATTCTACCATAACTGTTCCCTAGACATTGGTAAAGGAAATAATACAGCATGTTTTCAAGTGATCTCACCCACCTAAAATGTGCTTGTTGATGGGGCTCAGTCAATGTGCTACACCTGTTTAAATTCTTCAGAGCTGCTCCTGAGTGCTTCCTCCACCTACAAGTGGGTCAGATTCCAAAGTGTATCATATAGGAATCATCACACTGAATCTGACCAAGAGTCCATCTTGCCTAGCATATAGGTCTGACAACGGCCATTACCAAATGTTTCAGAGGAAGGTGGAAGACCCTTATAATGGATTAATATGAAATAATTGACCTGTAGGAGAGGTTTGTTTCTAATCCTGAGTAGTTATTTATGTTACTATAGCCCCAGTCGTAGACTGGGGCCCCACAATGTTACATGCTTGTTATAGGTGATATGTTAATTTAGTAAACTACAAACTTTTTCTTATTTTAAAAAGAAATTGCTGTTTAATTTTGGGAAAATGAAATATTTGTATGAATTTCTATTACACTACATTAAGAAACCAGCCTTTCAGTGTATTTTCTTTTACCACTTTAAGGCTGTGTCTACACGTGCACGCTACTTCGAAGTAGCGGCACTAACTTCGAAATAGCACCCGTCGCGGCTACACGCGTCGGGCGCTATTTCGAAGTTAACTTCGACGTTAGGCGGCGAGACGTCGAAGTCGCTAACCTCATGAGGGGATCGGAATAGCGCCCTACTTCGACGTTCAACGTCGAAGTAGGGACCATGTAGACTATCCGCGTGCCGCAAAGTCGAAATTGCTGGGTCCTCCATGGCGGCCATCAGCTGGGGGGTTGAGAGATGCTCTCTCTCCAGCCCCTGCGGGGCTCTATGGTCACTGTGGGCAGCAGCCCTTAGCCCAGGGCTTCTGGCTCCCTCTGCGGCAGCTGGGGATCTATGCTGCAGGCACAGGGTCTGCAACCAGTTCTCAGCTCTGTGTATCTTGTGTTGTTTAGTGCAACTGTGTCTGGGAGGGGCCCTTTAAGGGAGCGGCTTGCTGTTGAGTCTGCCCTGTGACCCTGTCTGCAGCTGTGCCTGGCATCCCTATTTCGATGTGTGCTACTTTGACGTGTAGACGTTCCCTCGCTGCGCCTATTTCGATGTTGGGCTGAGCAACGTCGAAGTTGAACATCGACGTTGCTGGCCCTGGAGGACGTGTAGACGTTATTCATCAAAATAGACTATTTCGATGTTGGCTGCATGTGTAGACGTAGCCCCAGTGTGATTATTTCCAGAACTACTGACAGAAAGTGTGTGTGGTCTTATGATCAGAGTATGGATCAGACACTCATGAAATCTAGGTCTCATACCATACTTTGCCACTGACTTTCAGTATGATCTTCGGCATATTACCACATTATTTGTACTCCAGTAGCATCTCCTGAGGCCAAGAAAAAGCCCACTCCCCCTAAATACAAGGCACTGTACAAATCACACAGCAAGACAGTTTGCTGGTATGAAGATTTTACAGTCTAAACAGATATAGCCATCTCACAAACTAAGGATATCTTCCTTATTTTCCAGGACAAGAGTACACATGAAAAAATGTAGTTTGATGATCTCTTCAGAGTGCCCTGAAAACCTGGTACGAAATCTTTACAAGTACAAGGTAAGAACATAAGAACGGCCATACTGGGTCAGACCAAAGGTCCATCCAGCCCAGTATCCTGTCTGCCGACAGCGGCCAGTGCCAGGTGCCCCAGAGGAGGTGAACCAAAGACAATGATCAAACGATTTGTCTCCTGCCATTTGTTTCCAGCCTTTGACTAAAGGCTAGGGGCACCATACTTTACCCTTGGCTAATAGCCATTTATGGACCTAACCTCCAAAAATTTATCAAGCTCTTTTTTAAACTCTGTTAGAGTGGTGGCCATCTGCTCATAGGAATAAGGGGACTTTGAAGTAGCTGTGGTCCTTTTGAAAAGGAGCCCCATCTGGATGAGCTGCGCGGCAGCGAGCTGCGTCAATTTCAAAGTGCCATGGCCACCCGCATGCTAATGAATCGCTGAATATGTATTTCAGCACTTCATTAGTAAACTTCAAAATGGCCATTTGCATGGCCATTTCGAAGTTTGGGGCTAGTGTAGACATAGCCAATATGTGATAAATTTGATCTCAGACATATATAAGTGTTTGAAAAGGCACTGAGCCACTAATGTGAGTTTAAAGCCATTACAGGAGAACAATCTCATGTTGATTATGACACAAAACACGATTAACCTGATCAGTCAACATATCCAGTGCTGTTCCTTGGATCATAAAATCAGTACAGTGTGTTTCACAAGGTGGTGGTGGCCTGGCATCATATCAGATACTTTATAGTGGAGAAGCTGGGACTATGAAGCAAAAATCCTACACATGTTCGGAAAACTCCTGGAGAGTGCCATCTTTTGCAGTATGATTGTGAATTCAGTCTGCTAAGACTAACATCGCCATCATCAACAACCACTAAGGGGTTAGCTCCAGTTGGAGTCTGATGCCTCCCTCACTATTTCCTTCCATTTTCCCCTGTCCAGAACAGAGTGGCTTAATTTCTGTAGACTAAAGCAAATGAGGTACTAGCACTCCTTTAAGAAGCCCCGTTTGTGTGCACAGTAAACCTTCAAGTTTACAGACCCCAATTTAGAGGAATTTGAGAACAACAGATGTCCACCTGCCCCCTCATTGTCCCTGAAGTCTGCTGAATCGGCACCCGTCAAATCCCCACTCTCCCCTCCCCCCGCAGCAACAAAAGTAAGATGACTTACCAGAACTGCTGCTGCTGCAGCAGGAGGGGTCATCACTTCCAGCAACCACAGTCCGCCACAGCTGAACCCTCCACTGCTTGCTGGACTGCTGCTGCCAGAGGTGCCACATGCTCCTCCCACCAGGGAGGTGTGTGTGTGGTGGCTCCAGCAGTGGCAGCAGCAGCTCCTCCAGGCCGTGGCTGTGGGCCAGTCCCAGCTACACAGTGGAGTCCCAGCCATAGGTCCAGCAGCTCCAGAAGCAGCAGTTCTGGTGAGTCACAGGCATTTTTTGTGGGGTGGGGGTGGGAGGGAGACCTGGGACTGAGGGAGCCTGGTAGGGCAGGTGGGCAATAAACCCTTGTATTTAATGGACTTAATGGACACCCCTCCCCTCATTAGTCTATTAAACCGAGGGTTTACTGTATGTCCTCCAGGCCCTCCTTCTACTCCCCCTCAGGGATACTCTGATCAGCTGTCAATATTTGCACTATCCAATATACCTCAGGGCTTTTCCCCTGAGCCTTTCCTAATGTTCTGGCTCCCTTTTAGCTTGCCAGCCCAAACTCCCACCTCCCAGGAAATCACTGCAGACTGCCCTCTATAGTACTAAACATGCCACCTTCTACCTAAGGAGTGGCTGCAGGCTATTGACTTGCAGCCACAACTGTTCTCAGCTACTGGGTTTTATACAAGCCCCCCCTTAGCTGAGTGCAGTTGGCACGGCAGATATATAAACCATCAGCTGAGCTACATCTAATTAATCCATGTTACCTCCTGCAGATGCAGGCTGGGCAGGTAATTGACACAGCTCTCCACCATCACCTCTTCAGGCATTGGCCTGCTGAGTGGATACCCTATACCACCACCTCTTCTGTTCTGTTTTTTGGGTTGTTTTGTTTTATCAATTATTTTAACACTATCAGCTTGCTCACAGATAATTCATTAGAGTTTAGTGAAAGAATGTTTTGCACAGTTAAATTGTTATGATATGTCTCTACATCATGATCTGTTAGTCGCTTGTATTGCGTTATACAGTTGCAATATATTAATATACTACACACATGTACCTTAATTGAAAATTACACTCATTATTAATAAAAAGTCTTGCCTATGTTCATATGATCAACATCTATATTTAGGATTTTATAGCTCAGCTCATTAAAATTGTAATGTTGACATTTATTACAGGCTGTACCTTCATCATAAGCATTGAAGAGGTTTGTAGGTAATTCTAGTAGACAATAAAAAATAATTAAGGGACCAGTGGGATCAACCAAGATGGTATTTCCCAAATGGTGGTCCTGCAAAACCCCAGAGCTCCACAAAGTGAAAATAAGGATTCTGGGAGAAAATGAACCAGGGGTCAGAAACCTGAGGCTCTGGAGCTACATACAGCTCTGAGTCATTTGCAGCTCCTGACACTACCAACTCTGATTCCTCTGTGGCTCCCTTCCCTGCCACCACTGAAACAGTAGGACTAGATTTAATTGGTTTAATGGCTGGCAGGGCAGTAGGAGGGATCCGACCATTAAACCAACTGAATTTAGTTCTATTATTTCATTCACAGCAGGTCAAGGAGCTGTAGAGAGCCCCTCACTTGCAAAGTAGCTGCTGTGTGCACAATGGGGACGGGGCAAGGGGAGCCCATGGCTATCTGGAAGGGGAGCCAGATGGGCCCTGTGGTTCATGTGTCATCCTCACCTTCCATTGGCTGTGACTGACCTCTCATGTTGCCATAGGGTGGCCAATGAAATCAGACCCTCAGGACTAGAGTTGGAGAAGCAGCAGGCGTACAATAGGTTTGTCCACTGTGTTGAGCGATATAATGAGAGGAGCTAACTTGGTCAGTGTTTGTTCATACAGGGTTAAACTGGGGGCCTCTTTGGGTAGATGGGTTAGTCCTGGGGGCCGGTTTAGGGCTGAGGCAGGTTAATCTGAAGGAGAACGGCTTTGGGGCTGAGAGGGGTTAAACCATATATAAAACTATGATTAAAAACTCTTTTGAGTTTAAAAGGGTTCTGTGGCCAAATGAAATTGGGAAACACTGAACTAAGAGGAAAAGATTAAAGACAAAAGATGCATAGTTTGATTGAATGATGACTGAGGGAAGACATTACTACCTATATATTTATGGAGAACATAAAGCCCACTGGAGGAAGAGGAATTGTTTACAGGGGACTCAAGCAACAAATGGAACCAAGCAAAGGAATAATACAGCAGAACGACACAGAAAATCTTCCTAGTGGTGAGATTTTTTTCTAAAAACAGGAATCCTCTTCTAGCTGATGGAGTACATGTGTGACATAGGTAGAGAGTTAATTGGGTTACCTTTACACCCCAGCCCCCTTTGTTTAAACAAAGAAAGGCTTTACACTTCGTCATCAGTAGAGGATTTTCCAATTGCCTTCATGTCCTTGGTCACAAAACAGCCTCCCTCATCTGGCCACAGGAAGTCACTGCAAATTCAGCAGTACAGCCTAACAACCTGAAGATAACCACTGAAATACTGGACTAGTCAAATAACTTCACTATTATACATCACGGTCCCAGATCTGGCCCTTTATTCTCAAAGAATAATACATCACTCCACAAACTGCCCCACTGATTTCGGCTGGATTACACACAGCATAAGATTCTAATAAATACAATGGGAAAGCAGGACCCTGTGTGGTGTGGTGGACTGAGTGCTCTTCATACTTTAAAAGTCACTACCAAGATCAATGGGTACAAAACGTGCCAGTGTCAAGAGTTCCTCCCTGTATTTGATGACAGTCACTTCTTGGTCCCAAAAGAAATAAAAAAAACAGTCTGTAAGTGACAAGAACAGCAGCAGCAACATAGCCTACGTCTATACTGCCACAGAAGATCGACCCACTCAAGGTTGATCTTCCAGGGATTTGTTTCGTGCATGCATGAAATGGCTCTTTCCAGTGTCATAGTTGACCCCGGAACTCCTTGCGATCAGCGAGGATCAAGGAAGGTCAACGGGAGAAATGCTCCTGTCGATCTTCCATGCAGACAGCCATCGCAGTCGACTACTGATAAGTCAATTTTAGCTATGCAATTGATGTAGCTAAAATTGCATATCAGCGGTCAACTGCTATGTCTAGTGTAGACATAGCCATAGATAAAGTGAGAGCTTTTCCAGTGGCTAGCCAGCTCAAACACACACAGGCCACTGAGATGAAACACACGCTCTTGTACTCAATACACTGTAAATGGGTGAAATTGTACAATCCATTTTATACAGGAGATCAGGCTAGATGATTGGGCCTCTAAATCCACAACTCTATGATCTCTTTCTGTTATCACAGCAGAACCAATACCACACCCACCCCAGTGTTCTACTTATCTATTTTTCCTTAGGTGTCTTCGCTCTCTTCCCACTTGCTCATCTCATTTAATAGCAACTTCATCTTTTTCCTTTCAAACAATCTCGACACTCGGGTGTTGTGAGAATTTGTTTTGCTACCTGCTTCTAGACTAAGGTCTGATGCATTCTTCTTGCATCACCACCTAAGAACTACATCTCACATGTGATCATAACCAACAGCCTCCTTTCTCCTCGATCCAATCTTCAATTTCCTTACCTTTTGCCACTGTTTATTTCTAAAGCAAGACAAGTCCACAACTCAGAAAAGAAACAAAACTCTTAATATTTTCTTTTCTGGTATTCAGCCATTCTGTTTACTTTGGTAGTTCTAGAATGCAGTTGGCATAACAGATATTATATAAACCATCGTGTGCGCACACACATTTACAAACTACCATTTGCATTCTGGTTTCATTTAATCTATTGAGTTTACAGAAAACCCTCTGAGAGGAACCAAAAATGAAGGGTTTCCTTAAACCAATTAGCTGCTTTCCACAATGTGTGGTTTCACTGTTAAGTAGATCCGATGGGTTAAAAAGAGGTCAGGGCTGTGCTGGGAATGGCCCTTTATCCCAGCTGGAAAGAAGTCACTTCAGAACTCCTCATGTTTCGGAGCTCAACCAAAACGAGACAAAAGCCTTTCAGCATTTTGGAGGCTGGGCTTTACTGTGCTCAATAGACATAAAAGTAATGCACACTGGCAGAGCAAAAGAGAAAAGCAGCAACTATGTGGAAGGTAAGCCAAGCCACTCTCAGTGAGAGGTGGGCCCATGCCAGCTATGAAACCTATCATCTCTTGGAGGGAGGCAGAAGGTGACCCAGTGCAGCAGTTGTATCTATCCCATCACCAGTTTATTCTTCAGAATAGCATTTTGTTTGCACGGGGTTTTTTATGTTCACTGCCTGTTAGAGACTAATCCCACATGTTCTGTTTTCACAAGCATGAACATAAAGTACAGAGAGCCATGGGAGTGCTTAATATTTGTGTTGCCTTCCTAGTAGTTTGTACTAAGATTTCTGATTAAAAATAACAGTACCATTGTGTCTGTGCACAGAAGCAGCATGACCCCTAATGGTTCCTTTGTGAGAACTCAAGCTTTCAGTTTACTTTGTTGTGCCACTTACAAAGTATGACACCCTTCACAAAAGAATATAGTGCTGATACACAGACAAGTCAGATATGAAGGTGGGGTGGATTGAAAAAAGGCAATACTCTTTTTTCTTTTTTTTCCACCGAGGCCCGTACTTTAGGTCTGGGATATTATTCATGTAACCTTCAACTGCCTTCTCCCCTGCGGGTCTACAAATTGATGTACTGTTTGTGTGCTGACTGTGAATGGCACATTGCACCTTGGATCTGAAACTTAGGAATTGTTCCCAATAGATAAATGATAAATTATTGCTAGTATAGGAAGATAAAAATGCAGCTTATAACCAGCTTCAAACCTTCCATTATTTCTGTATAATAGAACTGTAATTTATAGACATATGATACTAATTATAGGTCAGATTACTGGCCAGTTAATTTGCCAAATTATACAAGTGACCATATTTAATTGCAACTTCAGATTTGGATCTAACTTTGATACGGATGCACAGTATGGAACATAAGAGACAGAGAAGATTCCTATAGGGCAGAAGCAATGTAAGTAAATCCAAACATCATCATGGAAGTGCTCAAGCAAATATTGGACACAGAAGCAGCACTGCTGGAGAACCAGCATATTTTCCATTGCATATTTTAGCCACATTTTAAAATTTTACATGGGATTAAAATAACTGACAATTTTCTCTTTCAACTATGCACCAGCTGATAGTACTTAGGCTTGTGTTGAAGGGAGGGGGTCTCAAGGAAACCTTCCTCCCTCTTCCTTCCATCTAGCACACTTGCAGTAGATGCAGCCATAGTCCTTGTTTTTGTATACCTAGGCAGATGTTCAAAAGATCCCATGGGAGTTTGATGCCAACATCTGTGACATATTGGCCATGTTTACAATAGCCCCAAACTTCAAAATGGCCACGCAAATGGCCATTTCGAAGTTTACTAATGAAGCGCTGAAATACATATTCAGCGCTTCATTAGCATGTGGGTGGCCGCGGCGCTTCGAAATTGACGCTGCTCGCTGCCGCACGGCTCGTCCTGATGGGGCTCCTTTTCGAAAGGACCCCAGCTACTTCGAAGTCCCCTTATTCCCATCTGCTCACAGGAATAAGAGGACTTCGAAGTAGGCGGGGTCCTTTTGAACAGGAGCCCCGCCGGGATGAGCGGTGCGGCGGCGAGGCGTGTCAATTTCGAAGCACCGCGGCCGCCCACATGCTAATGAAGCGCTGAATATGCATTTCAGTGCTTCATTAGTAAACTTCGAAATGGCCATTTGAACGGCCATTTTGAAGTTTGGGGCTAGTGTAGATGTAGCCATCAATGGCATTTGGACATTAAATACTCTTAGACACCTTTGAAAACTCCAGCCCTCACACTCAAGAACTTAAGAAAAGCCATACTTGGTCAGACCAAAGGTTCATCCAGCCCAGTAACCTGTTTTCTGACAGTGGCCAGTATTAGGTGTTCTTCATTTACTTGCTCCACACCAGTCATGATTTTACAGACCTCTACCACATCCCTTCCCTTAGCCACATCTTTTCCAAATTGAAAAGTCCCAGTTTGATTAATCCCTCCTCACATGGAAGCCTTTCCTGCCCCTAGGTTTTTTTTGTTTTGTTTTGGTTTGGTTTGGTTTGGGCTTTTTTGGCCTTTTTCTATGCCTTTCAAATCTTGCTGGAGATGGGATGACCATATCTGCTTGCAGTGTTCAAAATGTGGGAGTACCAGGAATTTATATAGAGGCAATATGATATTTTCAGTTTAATTATATATCCTTTCTTACTGATTCCCAACATGCTACTAGTTTTTTTGACTGCTGCTACACATTGAGTTGATGTTTTCAGAAAATGATCCAAAAAGGCGCCAAGATCTCTTTCTCGAATGGTAACAGCTACTACTCATACGCATTATTGGGATTAGGTTGTACAATGTGTATGACTTTGCATTCGTCAACAGTTAATTTCATCTGCCACTTTGGTAGCTCAGACCCAAGGTGTGTAGGACAAGGAGGGACACTAGTGACTAGTGTTACTCAATGACTAGTCTGTGGACCACTGCTGGACCCTCAGCTCTTCCCTTTCAGGAAGCCAAGAAGCCAGTCCCTGGTATTAAACTAGTTTAAAAACATTGCAGTAGACAATCCAAAAGAATGCACCTGCTGCACCAGTCAGCAGAATAGGTGCAGTGCAAGATGCACTGTTTTAAAAGTTATCCATGGCTGTGTTTCCCAACATTCCCACAGGGATTCTGATTCAGTCAGCATAGACTGTATGTATAACTAAGTGGCTCTATTGTGTCTTTTACAGACAAAGATGGATAGTGTATTTTAAAGGCAGACAGAAATTTTCAAGATCCTGGAAGACCACGAGAACACAAACTAGAATCTATTTCCATCTTTGATTTAGGCCTTTCACTCCTTGAGATCACTTTTCTTCTCTTCCTTTACTACCCTACAACCATATTCAGAAAGCTGGTGATGCACCAACCCCAAAATCCTCCTCAACATCTTTATCTCCTCTTATCTTGACTACTGTCATTCTCTTTCCTGGGGACCTGTCGAGTTTCAGATTGCAGCATATATAGATTGCTGTCTCCTGCACTCCAATGTGAAGCACAATATATCATATTCTTGTACAATTCCAATGTTCCCTCACAGATTTCCAGTTGAAGTTTAAAAATGTTCATCTCTTCAGCATGTCAGTCTCTCAGCTCTCTGTTTTTAATCTAATGTTGGTCTCTGATCTGTCCATCCAACTAATCTCAATTGTACTGATATGGCAGGTCTTGCCATCTGGAGCAGCTTTCTTGTATCTTGCTCATCAAATCTTCAACTCTTTACAAATCTCATTATAAAAACCTACCTTGTTCCCCTTGCTTACAGCCTCTTAATTTCTCACTCTGCTGTTATTCACCATTGTAATTCAAATACTTCCCCTCCCCTGTCCTCCCCTTACACACAAATGGAACCTTGAACTGAAAGAAACCTACAGCCCTTTGGAATTTGAACAGTTCAGAGATAGATCTGGATGACTTTTGTTGTGTTTATCACTGGTTTTACCCATACGACATAGTTATGAGACATTTGGGGGGTACAATTTTCCATGAAAGCTTCTCTACAAAATAAATTTGTATTATTTTCCTAGCTGGGTAGTACTTTGTTCCATCACAAGTAATTCTTAGAACACAGTCTCCAAATGAGTAGCACAAATCAGTTATTCATGTTCTCTTCAATGAACACATTCATTTCAAACAAAGTAATTAGCCATTTGTCATATAAAACAGTGATAATTGATAGCTGCTTCTAATACATTGACTGCTATTACTGTCACACCATATTTTAGTATAAAAATACATGACTGAAAAAGCACATTGCAATACTTTGTGTATTATCCGCTATTTAAATACTTTGGGTGTCATCAGAAGTTTGACTGACCCTCTTTCTTATTTTTAATACTGCTGTTGTATAAACACCACACTGTCATAACTGAACTGTAACAGAGCATAAGCTTAACGCTGACAGATGCTGTGGAATATTCAAGTTTGCAACTTGGCCTCATAGTGATAATGAAAGGTGGCAGCAGTGCTTTGTATTTCTGGCCACAGTTCTAAAATAGCGAAGTCCATCTAGGCCTGGGTCAAAATGGGTTGTCTGGGTTCATAGGTTAAAAGATGAAGGGCTTGTTCTAAAGAAAAAATATCCAATCGCCCTAATTCAGAAAAAGTACCGGCATTGGGACATTTTCCAAATGCTATTCATATACACATATGTAAATTACATTCATTTATCCATCCATCACAAGGAGGGCAATTTCAGCTTCTGCATACTACAATTCATGTAACAGGTTGCATCTCCCTCATTTGGCAGCATCTGTAATTTGGCGTGATTTTAGTTAGCCAAATGACTACTTATCATGGGTCTGGCCAAGCCTTCCGTGATCCCACAAAGTTTATTTACAGCCACCAGTCCTGGACCTCAGTACTCAGTGCTGTTATTTAGCTCTAACTTACCCCTCAATGTCTTCTAAGATTCAGCAAGCAGTACAAGTGTTGGTAATGCTGCTAGACAATATTGACCCCTTACAGCCTGGTAAATTCTCTTGTTTGGCACTGGTCAGGTCCAGAGGGTGCTGGACTAGAAATGTTCAACCTATACATGATTTCTGATACTTTGGTAGGGATAGGTGGAAGGAGCTGTGCCCACGGGATGCTGGTTAGTCCAAACTGAAGTACAATTCTCGTAATCTTTTAATGAAATAAAATGAAGGAATTGGACTGAACCTCATTAAGAACAGATGAAGTAAAATTCAGATGTGTATACTCATTAAAGTAATAGGTGCTATTTGAGTACTTGCAAATTATACTCAAGCATGTACATCTACAGTGCTCTCTCTTGTATTCCTGTCAGGGACCTTTCTCAAATACCAGATTAAGGCTTTTGTTTGGTCCCAGTACTATATGTATAAAGTCATTTAGAATAACCTAAACAAAATGCCATTATAGCTTTTGGTTATAAATATTAACACATTTTTAAAGGGAAAGGTTTATTCTTATATCTAAAGGCTACAGCACAAGCCAGTCTCTCTCATCATTTGTAAAATATTATGAAATGTAGTTTTCTGTGAACAGTTTTATTGACATGTTATACTACAATATTGGGAAGCTTCCTCCAGATGGCACCAGGTTTTGTTTCTGTGATGGTTATGTGAAGGGAAGGAATCTAGGTGAATATAGAAAGAATCAGAGAAAAGATACTACATAGAGCAGGAGTGATCTGTAACCTGAAATTGCATCTGCTACTAGCTTAGCTTAGAAACAGACATTTCTAGCTCACACCTCATTACTTCTTTAGTGACTAGACCGGCTATGTAGAGATGCAAGTGGAAATATTTAAGCAGCTATGTAAATTTAGGACTATTGTGCATGATGAAATTGAGCATGTGTTCTTATCAGGTTCACACTGAAGGTAAGGTCAATAATTAGACTAACTTGGCAAACAGTATCCCTATCATTGCCAACTCACAGGCTACATCTACACCACAGCAATCTTTCCAAAGACGTCCTTGCGGAGGATCTCTTCTAAAAAAAAAAAAAAAACTTTTTCGAAAGAGTGCATCCACACACAAAAAGTGGATCAAAAATCAATCCACTCTTTTGATAGAGAGTGTCCACACGGCCCCTAAATCTTTCGAAAGAATGGGCCAGGGATAGAACCATCGGGCACCATGAGGACTGCTCTTTTGAAAAAACGGGCCCGCACAGCATCTACACAAGCTTTTTTTCAAAAGAAACTTTCAAAAGGAGGTGCTCTTCCTGATGTGGGAGTGGAAGACGGCTTCTGGAAGAAGAGCTACATTCTTTCGATTTTGGATGAAAAGAGCCCATTTTGTAAGTAGATGATCGCATGTTCTTTCAAAAAAGGGCCAGCTTTTCTGAAAGAACTCGCGAGCATAGAAGCAGCCACACTGTCCAACTGCACCAAGACTCAGCATTCTAAACAGAAGCATCTCTGGAAAGAAGTTTACCCTGCAACAGGCTGAGGATAATATGCCCAGTGCTCCAACACACTATAAAAATGTGCCAAAAAACTTTAATAATAAGTTGTATTTACGTAACACTTTTCTGCCAAGGCTCACAAAGCAGTTCACAAACATTAATTCGCTCAGCATTTTTTTGCTACTGTGGAAACTTAGAGCTAGGAAACATTTGTGTGTTTAGGTCTAGGAATCTTCTTCTGCTCCTTGAGGAGAAAACCAACCTAGATCTCACCCCCAAGTCTCAAAGACTATTGGAGAAACTGAACCATGGCTCTATCAATGTTATTCAAATTATGCTTGTCATAGTTATACTATATCCATAGTGAATACTTGGATCCCTTGGATTTGATTCTGCTCTCACAATAGTGAGAATCAAGAGTCAACAGAATTACACTGATCTACAGCAAGCAAAAATAAAATCAAGCTCTGCATCTCAGAATCTGGTTGTTCCCAGGAGTCTACACAAACAGCAAGCTGTTGAGATACTTGCCTCATGTTACTCCACAGGACATGGCCATTGTGTATGTCACTGCACTGATTAATGTTTAAACATTGCATTTCTGGAAATATTGTGGCAACATTTCTTCCTCTAATTGAGAGATTTCTGGCTTTCTCGCTACTGGCCATTATCATCCCGCAAATACCCAGAGGATGTAATTTGTCCTCTGCTGTCTTTCTTCAGACACAATGAGTGTCTATTTACATAAAAGGGAACTCCTTGGCTGGTGATTGACTGGTATGCTCCAACCTACCTGTCACAATCTCAGAAAGCAGCAGTTTACTGACACCTGCCATTTTGATGACATTAATAAAACTGGCAACAGGCTGTTGGGGTGTTAATGGAAAATGGCTGAAGCAAAAGAACAAAAAGATTAAAAGCTCTGTTTTCACGCTAGTCTTCTTTTTACATAGGCATATTCTGGGTGGTTCTACAGAAATTATACCTCAGTGCTATGAGTCAAGAGGAACAATATGGCACCTAGGCCGTGTCTACACGAGCCCCAAACTTCGAAATGGCCACGCAAATGGCCATTTCGAAGTTTACTAATGAAGCGCTGAAATGCATATTCAGCACTTCATTAGCATGCGGGTGGCTGCGGCACTTCGAAATTGACGCGCCTCGCCGCCGCGCGTCTCGTCCCCACGGGGCTCCTTTTTGAAAGGACCCCGCCTACTTCGAAGTCCCCTTATTCCCATCAGCTCATGGGAATAAGGGGACTTTGAAGTAGGCGGGGTCCTTTCGAAAAGGAGCCCCGTGGGGACGAGAGGCACGGCGGCGAGGCGTGTCCATTTCGAAGTGCTGCGGCCACCCGCATGCTAATGAAGCACTGAATATGCATTTCAGCGCTTCATTAGTAAACTTCGAAATGGCCACGCAAATGGCCATTTCGAAGTTTGGGGCTCGTGTAGACATAGCCCTAGAGACAGTAAAGAGCAAAGAGCTCTAAAATATACTGTCTAAAATACTATGCTTATATGTTAGCAAGTGACCCTAGAGCCTCACATTATCGCAATAATAGTTTCCATTTGTAGACCTGCTTTCATCCAAGACCAAAAAATGTTTTAAAAAAAAAAAAAAGAGTACACTTCACAATGTACCTATCAGATAGGTAAAGCAATCCCAATATATTCATTACTTTGCACTGAAAAGGAGGACTCTTTGGGAGTGAACTGCACAAAATTTTTTAACAGTTGTCAGGAGCATTACACAACAGAGCAAGGTGTATACCCAATCCAGAATGCAAGGTGAATTTAGGTAGGAAAAATGGAATTGAGTCAAACAGGACATTGGATTTAACACTTCTATTTTTACAAAAAGGACTAATGGATTGTTAATGACAAAAAGAAGGTAGGTCCTCCATTTTGTGTCCCATTCAGAAGATGGTGTCTCCTGCAGCCAACTGCCCCTAACCCATGCTGGCATCGTTTCAATACAGTCAAAGACACACGTTCCTCTGGCTGAATCACTGGAGAACTCTTCTTTTAACATACTAGGTTTTCCTTTGCATACTGACATTGTCTGACCCTATGTAGATTGTGAAATATAAAAGAAACACAGTTTGTGACAGGACTTCAGGAAGAAACATAACTTTAGCATCAGCTGAAAGACACGTTGTACATTCAAGATGAAGTCAAAAATGGATCATATGCTGTGGTACACTTTGGCACACAGAGTACATAATATCTTCTTTGCTCGTGTTTCCAAATGCTCAGTGCAAGCGACAGGCCATCTATGTCCAAATTCAGCTGCTTGTGGCAAGAGTTACTGAATTGCTGGGTATCGGAGACCAAGAGTAGCTGGGAGTTAGAAATATGCTTGAGACTAACAATTTTTGATTTTTTTTTAAGTTATGTAGCAGCTGAACGTACTGTGGAAACAGCTTGTAGACTTGAGAGAAGTGTTGAAAGGGGCGGGATTAAGAGTTACTGGAACTCAGTCACATTTAAGTATATTTACAATATTGATAAATATTTAACATTTTAGCATCATTAGCAGTCATGGGCTTGGCGCCTGTTAGTGTCCGATGCCTGCCTCTCTGTTTCTTTCCATCTTTCCCTGTTCAGTGCGGAGTGGCTTACTTTCTGTAGTTTAGCTCCATATCAATCTGCTATATCACCTACCCACTCTCCGTGTGGTCTGCCTCTCCTATTCAAATCATCTATTATGCCAAATACCAGGGTCTGGATTTTTCATTCATTGTTCATTCTGTAGATATACCTGAGCAGCTGTAACTTCCGCTGTATAACCTTCTGCAGTAGGTTCTCTTTCAGCTGTATCTTCCTATATAACTCCTCATTAGTGACCTTCTGCATCCATCCTAGTCTCAGGATCTTTCTATAACAACTCCTCTCAAATGCCAATATCCTTCTCTTTGAATCTTTCATTATCACCCCTGTCTCACATCTGCACAACTTGTTGCTGAATGCATGTTTTCAAGACACTCAGCCTTGTTTCTAAGCTAATCGCTTTGCTTTTCGAGATCTTACCCAACTCCTTCAAACTCACTCTTACTTTTGCTGTTCTAGTCATAATTTCCTTCTTACAGTCCAGATAATATGTGAGCTTCTCCATGTTCTCTAGTTCAATCCTGTCTGCCCTGATCTTCTTTCCTTTTTTCTTATCTCCTAATACTATTGTTTTTGTTTTATCCATGTTCATAATCAGTCTATACTGCTTCCCTTCCTCATTTAGCACCTGCACCGTTCTCACTAGCTTCTCTGTCTTCTTCAATAGCTCGGTGGCTATTTCTCTTTCGGTTCTTTGAGCAGTCTCTCTGAGACACTCTGGTCCAACTGTGCTTTGTACAGATTGGTGCAAGATCTCGTCCATCTCTGCAAAACCTCCTTGTTCATGAGCACCTCATCATTATTGTCTTTGATTTCCTTCTGCTTCGGCTGCCACTTCCTATTAACAGTCCTGATCATCTTAAACACCTCCCTAGTCTTACACATGCTGTAATACCTCTCTATATCTTCACCCTGCTCCTCTGACTATTTACCGTTATCCCTTCTGGTTGCTTTCCTTACCTCATTGCATTTCACCTTATATCGCTGTTCCACACTCTCGGAAACATCCCTTCTGATCTTTACGCTCTCTTCTCTAGGAACATCTTTTGTGTCTTCTACGTAATCCACTTCTTATTGACCTTCTCTTATTCAGAACAGTCTTCTCAATTGCCTCTTCTATCACTGTGGCTATCCCTTTGACTTTCTTATGTAGATCTTTTTTTGTGCCCGCATTCCTAACCTTATCTTGGAGTGCTGCTCTGTATTCATTCTCTGTTTCTTCCGCGCCTAGCCTTGCCATGTCTCTTCTTTTCTCAGACTGTGTCTAATGCTTTCTCCTGAATTTCATCTTGATGTTTGTAATCACTAGACTGTGGTCCAAGTCTATATTTGGGCTTGTTTAATTTACAGAAGAGAAGACTTAGGGGTGATTTAATAGCAGACTTCAACTTACTGAAGGGGAGCTCCAAAGAGAAGGGTGAGAAACTGTTCTCAGTGGTGTCAGATGGCAGAACAAGGAATAATGGTCTGAAGTTGAAGAAGGAGAGGTGTAGGCTAGATATTAGGGGGAAAAAACTACTTCACCAGGTGGGTGGTGAAGCATTGGAATGTGTTGCCTAGCTAGATAGTGGATTCTCCATCCCTCGAGGTTTTTAAGTCCTGGCTGGACAAGGTCCTGGCTGGGATGATTTAGTGGGGGTTGATCCTGCTTGAAGCAGGGGGCTGGACTAGATGTCCTCCTGAGGTCCCTTCCACCCCTATGATTCTGTGTGATCTGCTATTTGGAAAGTTCAGCTCTGCTGTATTGATGTTACCCATCTTCTTCTTATCAAGATCATATCTATCATGTTCTTGGACTTCCCGTCATTTTATCACCATGCCCACTTCCTATAGTCCTTTTGTGGGACTCCATCGCAAACTCTAGTAGTTTCTCACCTTTTTCATTTCTTTCTCTGTATCCAAACCTTCCCATGACTCTCTCCCAACCTTCGTTATCTGTTCCAACCTTTACCTTCCAATCTCCTCTGAGGATCAACACATCTCTCCGGTATCTCCTCCAGAGTCCTTTTCAAGTCTTTATAGAATAGCTCTAGCTCTTCCTCTGTACTGTCCAATATGGGTACATATACCTGAATGACCGAGATGTTGAATGGTTTTGCTTCGAATCTTGCTACCATCATTCTGAGCCAGCATCTTTTATCGGTTAGTTTCACTGGCACGAGATTTCATTTGTATTGTTGTTTCACAGTCAATGCAACAATACTCATCTGACCAGCCCTCCTCCTTTATCCAGGCTTGGGACTGGCATGGAACCCATAGAGGCTTCACGGCAGAGTTGGTTAGCACTTGCATAATGCTTTTCAGCAGTTCATCTCAGAGAACTTCTAAAGGGAGTCCTTTCTACCACCTTGGGCAGAAGTATGATGGCTGTGAAGTAGGATGGGTGGTATAAAATCATGGGGAGAGTTTTAGGATTCTGGTAAGATGCATGGGATCTCTTAGAGGAAATTCCAGTCCCAGGACAAAGTAAAAATAACAAGTAGTCTGAATTCACTAGTGCTGTGACAATGAGGAGAAGTTCGCTTAGGGTGACAATGTTAGAAGCAACACTGCACTCTGGCAAAAGTGCAGCTGGAAAATTTCCCAGATTGCATATTTGATCCTCTAATTTAAGCCTCAGTGAATGACGCTGACCTCAGAAGCAATGAGAAGGATTACAGGAATAGTCTCTCTTGACTACTAATGACAACTGGATGATTCCTTAAACTGCCACAAGTCAGCTCCCCCTAAAGAGATCTGGCTGCTGGTAGTTGGCAAATGCAACATTAATCACTTGTGTGATAAATACACATAGCTATGTATACATAGCTACTGATGCAGCTTCACTTGCTGTTTTTCAGTAGGATTCTGAAGCTTTCAGACTTTGCACAAAGATCATTTACCTGCCTGTGAAATGCATCCCCTTCTTAAGTGAAATGTGGCAGCCATCCTGAGCACACATAGCAAATATATGATACAACAATCTGTGATTTTACATGTTAAGTACAAAATGGACGAGTGAACTAGCTTTGCCCATGTACAAACTCATCCAAACAGCTTGGGCTGAATTCTCCACTGCCTTCCACCTTAACTAGTTATTTACACCTGTGAAGTGAGAGTACAAAATGATTACAGAATATACAAAACTGTGGAGAATCAGGCCCTCCGAGTCTGAAAGCTCACCTTGAATTCTCACATCACTGGCTTTGTATTTTGGTTAGGAAAGACTGAGAAAGGGAGTAGAGTGCACAGAAATACAAAATATCTAGCAGAAAGGGAAGGTGATACATGAGGAAGAGAGTGAGCTATTTCAGACTGCTGAAGGGTAAGAGGAAAGATGTGTTGCACAGAGATGGCAGTTTACATGGAAATGCAGTTTATCAGTGAACTTCACCTGGATTCACAGTACAAGAACATCTTCCTCCTGCCTATAAAAAAAAGCCAATATTTTGTAATTCCCTAATTAACCACTGCAGGTAATCAAAAATATCTAGTCTGAGCTGCTTAAATATATAGAACTAGACCGTGCATGGCCCATGTGAACCTGTGCAGGGGGGTAGATGTATAAATGGACTGGTAAACAGTAAGGGTAATTAACCATTAGAAAAAATTACTAAGGATCATGGTGGATTCTCCATCACTGGCAATTTTAAAATCAAGATTGGATATTCTTCTAAAAGCCCTGCTCCAGGAATTATTGTGGGAAAGTTCCATGATATCACACAGGAAGTCAGACATTAGGACAGTGGTCCTTCCTTCTAAAGCAAGGTCAATGAACTTTGATAAATATGCTTTGCAAAGATGCACTGCAATATAAAGGAAGGGACAAAGAACCCCTAAATTATCCATCACTAGACAGGAACAAGCTATGGAAATGTGTCCTTCTACCAAGGAGGGTTTGAAGTCTCTGAGAACTAAATATAGCCAAGGAAACACTTCTTGAACAAAACCTGCACAGGTTGAATCTCTCTAGTCCAGCACCCTCAGGACCTGACCAGCACCAAATGAGAGAATTTGCCAGACGCTGGGAGGTTAATATTGTCTAGCAGGATTTCCAACACTTCCACTGCTTACTGGACTCTCAGAAGACATTTAGAGATAAATTACAGCTAAATAACAGCACAGAACACAGAGCCAGGACTGGTGGCTGTGACCAAACTTTATGGAACCACAAGAAAATTGGCCACACCCATGATTAGTGCTTATCTGGCTAACTAAAATCATGCTGGATTATGGATGTTTCCATATGACAGTGTGCCGGACCAGAGAGGTCCAACCTGTATTTTGCTAGGTTATGCTTTAGACTTTCAGATACATGTTTTTGCTTGACTCCAGCCCCCCCCACCCCGATTTGTTCACTTTGGTATTTTTTTTTCTGATTTGTCAACCTTGATTACTATTTTTGGTTCTCTATGCCCTAAATATTGAGTCTGTTCTGGTATGGCTATGGTCTGAAGAAGTGGGTCTGTCCCACGAACGCTCACCTAATAAATTATTTTGTTAGTCTTTATAGTGCTACTTTACTGCTTTTTTGTTTTGATATGTTTTTGCTGGTAACACTTGTAACTTACTCCTTTTACATGGCATCATTTAACCTGTGCCCTATTATTAAAACATGTTTTATTTTTACCACGAAGCAATTCAGTGCTGTTTTTAAATTGAATGGTATATTCATCCCACTATGTTAAAAAGCTGTGATGAGCTTTCAGGTCTTATGAGGAACAAACATACCTTCTCTCTTCTTTGATCTGTTCAGAATATGACAAAACACATGTTTTTGAAGAGATTCAGGACTGGGAGTGCGCTGGGGTCACCTTACTCATTGTAACTGAGGCTGGTGCAAGCAGAATGGGGTGGCAGACATGCTGTTGGGATCAGAGCTGCTGAACTAGAAAACAGACACTTCAGAGCATGACCTGCATTGTGAGCATCTCAGGCTGACAACGATAGATTTCTGAACCAAGGAATCTGCTGGACTGGCTGCAAAGCATAGTGAGGCACCCAGGGAGGCACAGCAAGTGGTGACAACCCCACAGTGGTCTAGACTCCACCCCAGAACGTGATACTTTTCTGTGCCGACAGATCCCTTCGAGGGCCTCAAGCTCTGGCAGCAGCAGTGGCTGTGTCTGCTCTGCACCTGGTGTTTAGAAGAGAAAGGGTTCCCTATCCTCTGCTTTCACTAGGGCAGGATCCAGACCCCATTATCTTAAGCACTGTAAAACACAAAACTGGCCAATCCCTGCCTGAAGAATTTACAGTAAAAAGAGAACATACTCACGCAACACACACACACACACACACACACAAAATAGTCAGTGTGATGACAGGCCTATCTCTTGCTCTAGTTTCTTCAGTCTTTGATTCTTTCTCTCTTTTCCCTTAGGTTTGTTTTGTTATATTTAATGCTAGACATTTAATAACAAGCAGGGAATCGAGACCACATAGAGGAGGAAGAATTTGAAAGTGGCATGCATTATTTTGAACCAGGGATGGAAGTGATTCCTGCATCACTCATTCTGATTTATATGAACAAAGCTGATCCTATGAGTATCTTCTCTCCCTGTAGTCAGGCCAGATTTTGTAATCATGATGCTCAGGTAGATAGAAGCTCATCAAACATTGAAACAGTCAGTTCAAACAAACTGTGAAGGAAGAAAGTCCAAAGAACTGACGGCAGTATTGCTCATGTTCTACTTAGTCATGCATCACAAAAGGCGTTTACAGTATAATGAGACTTCGTGCATTTGGGAGATGAAATGCATTATATTTTTCAGACTTATACCAGCTTTGTAATAGAGACCCAATAAAAACTTACTGCATTTCCTGGCCAGTGACTCTTTCCTCTAGGTAATTAAAACAACTCATTATAAAATAAATATGAGCTCATCTACTTTTCAGTCTTCTTCCTCTACTGCTTCAACAACAGCTCGTTGTATTTAACACATTACAGTATATCTTCAGAAAAACCTCTTTCAGGGCCAACCTTCCAAACATGACTGCACATACAAACTAACATCCTTGGTTTGTATCACCACAGTCATTCCTCAAATGACAACAATCCCTAAACGTACAGGGACAAATCTCCTAAAGTCTGTGGAATGAGGCTTGAATTTTGCAGGCCATGACATCCTTTTGTAGGCCTTAGTCATCTCTTTTCTAAGGTGAACAGCCCTAGTCTTTTTGATTTCTCTTCATACAGAATCTGTTCCATACCCATAATCATTTTTGTTGGAAATTTTTTGTGGAATCTGGGACATATTGTAACTGTGACTTGTCTTCTTTACATGTTTACGTCAGACCTACGACAGAGGGTCTCAGCTAGCTTTGCAGGCATTCATGCTTTTCAGAAATTTCAGTCCCACCTCAATGTCTTCTTCACAGAGAGCAACTCTGTATCAAATACTGCCTCTCTTTAGAGACCAAGACAGAGAATGAGGGGAGGGATAGCTCAGTTTTCATTGGCCTGCTAACCCGAGTTGAGAGTTCAATCCTTGAGGAAGCCATTTAGGGGTCTGGGGCAAACAGATTTAAAATGAATGAACCCTCCTGTGCCTCATACAACCCCTTCTAAAACCTTTTATAACAAAACTAGCAATGCTGTACAAGTCTTCCATGACTGAACATTTGCTCACACAATAGATAAGAATGTGGAAGACAATGAGTAACTGCACTGCTTTGCAAAACTCACCCTAACATAAAAAACATGGGAATGAGTTTCATACTGACATACATATGCAGAAACCCATCCTTGCCAGTGCTGTATTCATATTCTAAAAAAACCAGAATGGACGCAAGAGTTCAGAGAATGAAAGGAACTAGCCGAGGGAAATGCCAGCTACTGTGGCTAAGTACACTAAGTTTCATATTTAACCTGCGACCAAACATTGCGCTTGAAGTAGCAGCATCTTGTTCATGCTAACCCTCATCATATGAGGGGTAGTAGGAAGTTCAAAATAGGAGTTTATTTCGAACTCCAGTGCAGTGTAGCTGGCACCGGAGTTCGAAATAACTTCTCTTGAAACAACTTATACAATTTGCACAAAGCAACTGCATACATTATTTTGAGATAGGGCTACAGAGTGTACAGTATAATGCTTGAGCATTTAAAGAAAAATATAAGCCCTTTCCTAAAACAGGCATTTATATTGATAGGGAAAAGGGAGTAATTAGGATTTTTACATAGTGGCAGAGACCTCAGTTCCAATGGGCTGAGTCTACTGAGACCCTGAGTAACTCCAGTTAATTTTAAACTCTGTTTTTAGTAGGGTTTTTTTTCTGTGTTTAGTTGTTTTTAAGCTTTTTCTGGGATGGTACTTCTTATGAAAACAACATTCATTTTTCTAGTGTTGTCAATACAATAGGATTCATAGCTCTAAGGTTACATCTACAAGCTAGAGGTGTGATTCCCACTTCATGTAGCCAAACTCATACACACAGACAACTCTCACCTGAATGACTCTCACCTGAATGACTGTCCAATAAATTCTTGGATTGCATTGCAGACAACTTTTTATTCCAAAAGGTTGAAAAAGCTACCAGAGGGGAAGCTGTTCTAGATTTAATTTTAACGAATAGGGAGGAAATTATTGAGAATTTGAAAGTGGAAGGATGCTTGTGTGAAAGTGATCATGAAATCATAGAGTTCACAATTCTAAAGAAGGGTAGAAGGGAAAACAGTACAATAGAGATAAGGGATTTCAGGAGGGCAGATTTTGGTAAACTCAGACAGCTGGTAGGTAAGATCCCATGGGAAGCTAAACTGAGGGGAAAAACGGCTGAGGAGAGTTGGCAGATTGTCAAAGGGACATTATTAAGGGCCCTTGGCTTAACCAGGAGATCTTGCATGATCTCAAAATAAAAAAGGAATCTTATAAGAAATGGAAACTAGGACAAATTACAAAGGATGAATATAGGCAAACAACAAGAGCGTGCAGGAGCAAGATTAGAAAGGCTAAGGCACAAAATGAGCTCAAACTAGCTACAAGCATAAAGGGAAACAAGAAGGCTTTTTACAAATACATTGGTAACAAAAGGAAGACTAAGGAGAGGGTAGGGCCATTGGTCAGTGAGGAGGGAGGAACAGTAACAGGGAATTTGGAAATGGCAGAAATGTTTAATGATTTCTTTGTTTCGGTCTTCACTGAGAAATCTGAAGGAATGCCTGACATAGAGAATGCTAGTGAAAAAGGGGTAGGCTTAGAAGTTGAAATAAGAAAAGAACAATTTAAAATTTACTTAGAAAAATTAGATGTCTGCAAATCACCAGGGCCTGATAAAATGCATCCTAGAATCCTCAAGGAGCTGATAGAAGAGGTATCTGAGCCTTTAGCAATCATTTTTGGTAAATCGTGGGAGACGGGAGAGATTCCAGAAGACTGGAAAAGGGCAAATATAGTACCCATTTATAAAAAGGGGAACAAGAATAACCCAGGAAACTACAGGCCAGTCAGCTTAACTTCTGTGCCAGGAAAGATAATGGAGCAGGTAATTAAAGAAATCATCTGCAAGCATTTGGAAGGTAGTAAGGTGCTAGGGAACAGCCAGCATGGCTTTGTTAAAAACAGATCATGTCAAACCAATCTAATAGCTCTCTTTGATAGAATAACGAGTCTTGTGGATAAGGGAGAAGTGGTGGATGTGGTATACCTAGACTTCAGTAAAGCATTTGACACGGTCTCACATAATATACTTATCAATAAACTATGCAAATACAACTTAGATGGGGCTACTATAAGGTGGGTGAACAACTGGCTGGATAACCATACCCAGAGAGTAGTTATTAATGGTTTTCAATCCGGCTGGAAAAGTATAACTAGTGGGGTTCCGCAGGGGTCTGTTTTAGGACCGGTTCTGTTCAACATCTTCATTAACGATTTAGATATTGACATAGAAAGTACACTTATTAAGTTTGCAGATGATACCAAGCTGGGTGGGGTTGCAACTTCTTTGGAGGATAGAGTCATAATTCAAAAGGATCTGGATAACCTGGAGAAATGGGCTGAGGTAAACAGGATTAATAAGGACAAATGCCAAGTGCTCCACTTAGGAAGGAACAATCAGTGTCACACATACAGAATGGGAAAGGACTGCCTAGGAATGAGTACAGCAGAAAGGGATCTAGGGGTTATAGTGGACCACAAGCTAAATAGGAGTCAACAGTGTGATGCTGTTGCGAAAAAGGCAAACATGATTCTAGGATGCATTAACAGGTGTGTCGTGAACAAGACATGAGAAGTCTTTCTCCCGCTCTACTCTGCGCTGGTTAGGCCTCAGCTGGAGCATTGTGTCCAGTTCTGGGCACCGCAGTTCAGGAAGGATGTGGAGAAATTGGAGAGGGTCCAGAGGAGAGCAACAAGAATGATCAAAGTCTAGAGAACATGACCTATGAAGAAAGGCTGAAAGAATTGGGCTTGTTTAGTTTGGAAAAGAGAAGATTGAGGGGGGACATGATAGCAGTTTTCAGGTATCTAAAAGGGTGTCATAAGGCAGAGGGAGGGAACTTGTTCTTCTTTGCCTCTGAGGATAGAACAAGAGACAATGGACTGAAATTGCAGCAGGGGAGGTTCAGGTTGGACATTAGGAAAAAGTTCCTAACTGTCAGGGTGATCAAACACTGGAACGAATTGCCAAGGGAGGTGGTAGAATCTCCATCACTGGAGCTATTTAAGAAGAGGTTAGATAGATGGCTTTCAGGGATGGTCTAGAAAATGCTTGGTCCTGCCATGAGGGCAGGGGGCTGGACTCGATGGCCTCTCGAGGTCCCTTCCAGTCCTACTCTTCTATGATTCTATGAATGAGTATGCTAAAACCAACAGTGTAGCCAGGGCATCAAGGGTAGCAGTGGCCTGGGGCTAGCCACATCACGCACGTAACCACTGGGCTCAGGCAGATTTGTATTCGGTGCAGCTAGCCTTAGCCTATGCTGCCACAGCAGCTGCCCATGCTACACTGCTGTTTGTTCCCTGAGCTAGCATGAGGAAGTCGACATGAACAGGGACACACCATTATCTTGCAGCATACAAATAGCCTAAAATACTCTAAAATAACTGGAATATTTTGCATTTAGTGCTTTTCATCCGAAGGTCGCACACAGGCTTGGAGAAGGAAAAGGAAGCAGTATGATTTCCACATTACAAGCAGGAAAATTCAAAAACAGAAAAGTAAAGTGACTTGTCCAAGGTCACAGAAGCAGGATTTAATGGGGAACTGATCCTCAGTCTTCCAATTGCAAGTCTCTATGCCTAAACTATAAGAAAAACATTATGCATCGATTCCCTCTCCATCTGCGTAACAATTTTATAAGAACACTGAGAAACCTACCTAAGTTTTGTCCCCCAGCAATGCCAAAGTCAACTTTATAGAAACAGGTAAGGACATAACTCATAAAATGAAGATGGATTACCAGCCATCCTAATATGAAATAAAGAGCTTGTCTCTTACCAAACCAAGTTCTGCATTTCAGAGAGCCTGTATGAGGTTTGACAGAGCACTCTACAGAGCCATTATTTATTCACTGTGCTCAGAGAAGTGTACACAAATTCTGACTGAAAATAATTTTTCAGCAGACTGCATGTTCCGTGCTAACGTATGGGGCTTGATTTTCTGCAGCCTTGTACTTTGTATAATATTTGCACTAGTAGAAAACATGGCGTACGGGTACAAAGCATCACGATTTGATGATCACACACACATCCATTCCAATCTGTCCTTATTCATATCTGGTCTGCTCCTCAACTTTGCTGCACATCCAAGCCCCATACTCCACTCCGCAGTCCTCCCATTCAGGCCTTGGTCTCTTTACTAGCAAGTCCTAGTCTTATCCCTCTGGACTTCCTATCCTTGGTCCAGTCCTCTCCTCTGCTCCAGTTGCCATGTCCAGCCAGTTCCTCTTGTGACAGATCACTCCCTCCCACACGTTCATCCAGTCTCAGGGACAGAGATCATCCTGCCAGATTATTGCTTCCATTTCTTTGCCCGGACTCTCCTGGTTCAACCACCCACACTCCAGCTCCTTGACAGATCTGTCCACATTTTTCCCAACACCACTGGTTCTCACCTCCTGTTTCCAGCCATTGACTATCTGATCTTTTTTGCCGACCCTCACCCTACTGCCTACCTGTCCTTCCCTGCCCTCGTTCTTCTCTTCAGCTGCATGACCCAGTCTCCTCACCCAGACAGTCAAGTATCTGCCCACTTGCTCTGTCAACTCCTACTCCCTCCCGTGTAGCACAATCCCACTTTCCTTGTCCATTCACTCCCCATCCCCCTCACTTCCAATCCCACTCCAAACTTCCTCCTCCTGCAGACAACCCACACTTCCTGTTCCCCCTTACTCAGGCACCTTCCCCCCCCGCAATCTACTCTCTCTCTTCTCAGGGGCAGGATCGCTGTGTTCAGTTCTGACCCAAATGCAGCATACCCCGGAGCAGCCCAGAGCGGCAGATACAGTGGTTAAGCCTTGCTCCAGCCCAAATGCCCCACTTTAGTGGAATCTTTGGAGAAATTAGCAGGTGTATCCACTTAGCATGTGCAAACTGTTAACATTACAGCAGGTCAAATGTGAGCATATTTTCACGGGGACAGCAAAAGTTACATTGCTGGCATCCTCCTGCCAAATTTCAAGGTCCTGCTCTAAAACATGCTTGTTTCGTCAGTCTCAGAAACAGCTGATATATTTTGGTCGGAATGTTCCAAAAACATCCAGCTTGCAGCAGACATCCAACACAGCCTGGAACATTTTTAGCTCAAACAATTATAAGCAACTTAAAACAACATCTTGTAACAGAAATATTACGTGATACATATTACAGCCAAAAGCCCCTGCTACAAAGTGTTATGTGCTCCCTCACCAATCCAAAAATTAACATGCCTGGCAAAACAGTGCTACCTCAAACCATCCTAAATATTAATCAACAGCTGACTATGAGGGAAGATTGCCATCATCACAAATTCCCTTTAACCTTTGTTTTCTATGGAGCTCTCCCATCCAAATAGCAACCAAACCCAGCCTTGCTTTACTATGACAACAGCACAGCCTGAAATAGTATAGTCACAAGTTTGCAGCACTACAAGTCATACTGAAATCTTGTCATTGGCATGAGCTCATCCATGATGTCATTTCCCCACAGGAAGGTATCCAGGGTTTAACTGGGGTACTTAATTTGTTAATATGAAGTTTCATGGAGATTTTGCTGATTTCCTTTAACCAACATCTATGAACAGAAGCGTGTGATTAAGCTTTCATGACTTCCATGCACTGAATTGCTGTCAAAGGAAATGGAATCAGCTGGTGTTTTGGTCAAATAGTGTAAGAGATAGAGGCAGATATTTTGATTGGTTGGCCTGACTCTCCATATTCCTTAATTAAAAACGCAGAAGGGACCATTTTGGTCATATAGTCTGAAGTCCTGTATTACACAAAGCGGAGAACTCCCCCAGATTAATTCCTAGGATATAAGTTTTAGGGAAAAAAAAACATCCAATGTTGATTTAAGAATGGTCAGTGATGAAGAATGTACCAGAGCCCCTCCTAAACTGTTCTCATAGTTAATTACTCTCACTGATAAATTTTACACCTTATTTTCAGCCTAAATTTATCTAACTTCAGTTTCCAACCACTGGATCATGTTATATCTTTCTCTGCTAGAATGTTGAGCCCATTATTAAATACTTTTTCCTGATGTAGATACTTTTAGATTAATCAAATGATGTCTTAACCTTCATTAAGACTGAGAGAGCTCTATTACAACAAGCAATGCTTACTAATTGATAATCTTTCATCAGTTTTGTGACCCTTCTGTGAATTCCCTCTAGTTTACCAAGATCCTTCCTGAATTTTGCATAGCAGAGCTAGATAAATGCATTGTTTAGATTGGAAAGAGGACTGAGAGGGGACATCACAACAGCTTTCAAATACCTAAAAGGTTGTTTCATGAAAAGGGGAAAATTATTTTCCCTAACTTCTGATGATAGGACAAGAAGCAATGGGCTTAAATTGCAGCAAGGGAGGTTTAAGTTGACCATTAGGAAAAGCTTCTTAACTGTCAGTGTGGTTAAGCACTGCAATATTTGCTTAGGGAGGCTGTGGAATCTTCATCACTGAAGATATTTAAGGGCAGATTAGACAAGCATATGTTAGGGATGGTCTAAATGGGTCTCGGACCTGCTGTGAGTGTAGGAGACTGGGCTTAATGATCTCCAGGTCCCTTCCAGTGCTATATTCCACGATTCTCTATGATTCCAGCAGTGGCAACAGCAGAGTCAAATATAGAGTTAAAATAGCCTCTGCTTCTGTTCAAGATTTCCTTGTTTATGTACTCCAGAATTGGATTAGCACTTTGAATTAGCACTCTAGGAGCTGGAACTGACAATGTTTCTCCCAGCGCTCTCGAAAAACGCTGCAACTTCCCCTTGCAACAAAGCTGAGTGTGTGGCACCTTGCTTGTTTATAAATGCCAGGGCCATGGTGCTGTCTGTAAATACAAGTATGTATCTGGAATTTAAGGTGGTGCTCAGCCAATTATCCACAGTTCTATACAGATAAATGCAATGAGATTCTGTTAACCACTATTGATTTTATACCATGCTCCCGTCCATCCAAACTGGCATCCCTTTTACAGAATCCATTTCTAGGGCCATGTCTACACTAAGAGAAATCTTCGAAATAGCCATGCTAATGCTGCTGATAGGAATAAGGGGATTTCGAAGTTGGCGGGGTCCTTTCAAAAAGGACCACCGTCTGGACGAGCCATGCGGGAGCGGAAAGCGGCAATTTTGAAGTGCTGCAGCCAGCAGCATGCTAATGAGGCGCTGAATATGCATTTCAGGGCCTCATAAGTATTCTTTGAAATGGCCATTAGCATGGCTATTTCGAGGATTTCTCTTAGTGTAGACACAGCCTGAAGTAGCCACCGAGGAAACTTTTTTTTTTTTTTTTTATTATAGGGGCAAGTTTACAATGTGAGCTGGAATTGCCAATGTGAGGAGGGAAGCTCACAAAGTTAGTTAACCCCCTGGGTGACAGCTGTCAACTGAGCCATCTCCATTTTGTACTTGTGGGAGTAGACTGAAACACTGACACTCTTAACATCTAGGGCAACTGTGTGCTCCCGAGTTGGAAAAAACCGCCAATCTGTCCAAACATAACTTTCCTCTTGGTGGCATTGAAAGAGAGGGCAAAGCCTGGGGCACAGAGCTTGTTTTCTGTTCTATGGAGTAACCATTGGCAATAGACTGCCCCCCTCCCCACCCCCTAGAGGAAGGTATGCATGGAGGTGGACAATGGATTATTCTTAGGGGCATTCCTGGAGATGGAGTTATCTGTGGATTTATAGAGCCTAGCTCCATCTTCCTTCCCATTTTAGAGACACTGTCACTCCTGCCAACAGCCTTTTAACCTGAAAAAGACTGCCAAGGGCAGAAAGCAAGCTTAACAAAAACCGCAGAAGAGGGATATTTATCACTAACCAGAGGAGACAAGCTTCAAAAGGGTAGCCGTTAGTCTAAAAGGGTTAGTCTGTTTCAAGAGAAACAACAAGGAGTAGGGTGGCACTTTAAAGATGAACAAACCCTAATACTTGAACAAAAGTGTTAGTCTTTAAAGTGTCACTGGATTGCTTGCTGTTTTTTAGAACAGAGAAAGGGTTTTATTGGTTTTGTTTGTTTGTTTGTTTTAACGTCTGTCCTGTGCTTGACAGCAGTTTTTTTCCTATTTGTTCCCTGCAACATTTCTTTTTCAAGTATTAGTCAACTATCAAAACATGTTCTGCAGAAATACCTGCATTCTCCAGCCATAGCCAAAGGAGCCTTCTTGGCAGAAGTAGGGTCCCTAGGATGGGAAATGCAAGGATAATTTTAGACTCTAATGGAAAATTTGCAAGTATTCTCTCTCTCTGACCCCATCCTTACCCAAATTTACTTCTCTATGTGCAAACAACAGACCAAAATGGAGGAGACTTCTGACACTTGAAGTAACCTGTGTCAGCTCTTCAGAAGCTTCAAAAACCCTTTCTACCGCTCCTAACATACTCAAAACAGAGAGGCATGTCAACAGAGCAGCCATTCTCAAACTGTTGCATGACTAATGTCTGAGTGCTGGTAAAAAGAGCTACAGCAAACGTGAAGTACCACCTTTTTGTCAGACTTCCTTACATTCGTCGTGCAGCATGCTGCTCTCCTTGGGAACCTGCGGGCCTGTAAATCGTACAGTTTGCCACCAGTGTATTTCATGCAGTCTGAGCAGCATGCAGGATTCACAGTCTGTGCAATGCAACATTTGTGCCCTTTCACAGAGAACCCTCCTCCCTCTTGCCCTCACTGTTTATTTTCACATATTCTCCTTGCCTGATTTCCAAGACCCAGGGAAGTGGGTAACTAAAATAAATAATTCACCAACTAAAACCAAGCTTTTCCCCATACGACCCCATTTTTCATTGCTCATATGTGATATTACATAATGTTAATATGAATGTACCACAGCTCCATTCTTCATCCTTTCCATCTCAGAACCTTGCTATTCTTCCTAGGGGCTTGTGTTTCTGATTCACAACCTACATTTAGCACTAGGAAACCTAACCACCCTCCCTTTTCAAAGGTACAGTAATCCCGGCTTTGGTTTTGGCACCTAAAGTGTGAAACTATGACTTTAAGGCAGCAAAGATTTGCTTTAGAAAGATGGAAAGAAAGGATGAGATGTAACAATCTCTCGCTCTCTCTCTCTGGTTGTGTTGTTTAAAAATTTGATTAATGTCCCTGAATTGGAGCTTGCAATCTTTCCAGTTTCAAAATGTAAGTGAATTTAGCATGAAGCTGACATTGCAGACAAGAACCCTGGGCTATACTACAGACCTATGTTGTTATAACTATGTTGCACAGAGATATGAAAAATCCACAGCTGGAGCGACATTCTTATACCAACATACCCCCTATGTAGACACTGCTATGTTGGTGGGGTATAACTATCATTTCTTAGGGAGCTGGACTAATCTATGCTGACAGGAAAGCTCTCTCCTGTTAGCTTAGAGAATCTTCATTGAAGCATCTATGGCAAAAGCTAGCACTAAGCGCAGACCTCCTCTGATGCTCTGTTCCACAAAACAGTTACAGAAAAGGCAGGGGGAATGCAAGCTCCGTAACTCCCCGTGCTACCCAGCACAACACAGTGCGTTCTTTAATCTTATATTTGTTGCTCTGTGTTAAATGAAAGATGAACCAAGTAGAATTACGAAGAACAGCAGAGGGACTTGTAGAGGAATGATGTCCCCACAGCCATGGGATGTACAATATCTCCCTGCCTGGAAAGCTGAAGGCAAGGAAGAAATCAGGTTCAGAGGGAAGCCTGGTGCGTAATTTCCTGAAGCTACTGTTTGAAGCCTGGCAAATGTTTGCATTTCTCACCATATGTACTTTTATTTAAGAAATATAGAGAAATAGCCCATCTGCAGTGGTGCTGACAACTGCTGTGGGCCCTGGAAGAGGCAGGGCCCAGGGCAGAAGGGGTAGGGCCTATGGCATTCAGCCCTCAGAACCGCCTGGCCCCTCACCCCCTACAGCCATGTGCAGCAGAGCTACCGCGGCAACTCAAAAGGGGCCCAGGGCAACTAGCCTTTTTGCCTCTCCCACACCCCCTAGACCCATCTGGCCTGTACCTGTGCTCTTACCGAATAAATGGCCCATAAAATTTTCAACTGCAAGACCCTGACAGCACAGTAAACATAAACATGTTTTAAAATGGCTTTGGATCAGCCATGTTATACCATTTTTTGCTCATCTGTTTGGACAGAACAAACTAAGTAATAACTAGGGTGACCATCCATCCCGTTTTGGGCAGGACAGCCCCATATTTTACCAGCCACCCAACTTCCCCAGCTGGGGGAGCCAGATCGGGACCCACACAGTGGTGCAGCGGCCGCCTGGCTTCCCCCGGCTGTGGGGAGCCAGGAGCTTCACTGGAGCAAGTCATCCCCAGCACAGGGCATCCACTGCCTGACTCCTAGGTAGGTGACTAGCCATCCCGTTTTGGCCAGGATGGTGTCATTCTCCCATGTCCCATAGTTGGCCAGGGGAGATATGGTCACCCTAGCAATAACATTAATTAATCAAATGTTAACACTGGTGTGCACCAATGTACAAAAGGAATAATTATAGCAGGGAATTGGGTTTTTTAGTCCACACAGATGTTAAAAAGAAAATTATATTCACAGCCGAGCAAAGTGTTCAAATATAGATATTTATGTAGTGTAGCTAAGGCTGTAAGACTCCATCTTTTTGTTTTATATTTGTACAGCACCTGATGTAAAGGGGCTTTGTTCTGGGGCTGGGGATCCTACAAGTTACAGCAGCACATGTAGTAATAATAATAAATTAGGCATTTTTGTAAAAGAAGTCTGAGCATTGCAGCATTATAGCAAAGTTTCCAGGTTCCCCATGAGCAGGTTTAATCACCACCCCAGCAGGCTTGCACACCACACTGCTAACAGTGACAGGTGGCTCACTCCATTGCTACCTCTCTCTGAAGACGATCCTCTTGTGGCAGCAACTATGGGAAATTTGTCAAAAAGAGGCCTATGAAAGACATGCCTCATAACTCTTCTGATTTTTATCTACCCAGTTCTGATTTCCTTGTGTTTCTCTTTTTTCCAGCAGTATTCACATGACATATGTCTTGAAAGCAACTAAAACTGCATAGCGCCCCACATTCCACCCACCAATGAACCACGCTGAATATTTTTTCATTTAAAAAAATTTCAAGTTTTAATTAAGTTCGCTCATCACAACACCAGCCCTGCTGCTAATGTCAGGAAAGCATGGAAAGTAATTACTCCCACAATCTGTTTCGCATATACTTGCCTCACTTCTAGGGCATCTAGTCTCTCTTCTCCATTTCATTAAATTCCTCTTGTGGCTCAAGGTAAACTTGTGCCTCTGCTCTCCTTACTGCAGGCTAAAGACATTGGTGTCTCCACAGGTCAAGCTCTGGCAAGTACTCATTCCTGCTTCAGCACCATTTCATATTACAGAAGTACATTGGCTTATCATCTGGGGCAGGGAACAGACAATGGGAATGATCATTTAGCAGAGTTCAGAATATTTTCAGAATAATTAGCATGCTGGGGGGGGAAGACAGATTTCCTCAAGAAGACTTTCCGAGAACTGCATCTCTCTGCCAACAAAACTCCTTTTTCATTCCCCAGATCAAGAAAGAGAGAAATTGTAGATGGCATGAAGAGAATCTTCACCTGCCACAAGCTATCTATCACACTAATCAGTGCCACAGGAATTTGGCAGTAACTGTTTTCAGTTTGGGGGCATATAGGATACACACATAAAATTTAAACTTTGTTTGGAAGTAACAGTTTTATTAACTCTTCGGGGAAGACAGTAGTAGATCAATAATGACCCAAATCCTTAACAAAATGTTACTTTAGTTTAAATGTTTTACCACAGGTGACAGACATTACCCCGAGCTTATTATTTTTGACAGAAAACTCTGTGCCTACCTAGATATGGTGGCTGTGTCTACACCAGCAAGTTCTTTTGGAAGATTTTTTTTTTTAACCTTGTTGCCAGTTTGCATTTGCCAATCATTACTCTGATAAGCAGTTCACACTAGAAGGAGCTCTTTCAAAAGAGCCCATGGAGCCTTCACACACAAAAAGCATTCTTTCAAAAGTAAATCAAAAAAATGTAGTACTCCTTTCTAAATCACTCTTCCTTTCCTGTCTCAGGAAGGGCACCCCCTTTCAAAAGCTTTTTTCAAAAGAAAACGTGTGTAGACACTCTACAGGGCCCTTCTTTCAAAAGAACAGTCTTCATTTTCAATCCCTGTCCTTTTCTTTCGGAAGAGCAGGGGCTGTGCGAATGTTTGCTTTCAAAAAGAGCAGATCACTCTTTTGATCCGCTTTTTCTGTGTGGACGCACTCTTTCGAAAAAAGCTCTTTCACAAGAGATCTCCCAGAAGGGCTTCTTTTGAAATATCTCTGTAGTGTAGACGTAGCCGGCATGTTCAGTAATGCAGAAAAATGTTCAGCATGCAAACTTCTAGAGGGAAGAGTCACATGTCTTCACATTATTTATACTATATCCCACCTTTGAGAAAAAGGGAGGCTAGGCTGAAAATGGAAAAGAACTAACACACTTCCATTAGCAACTTTAGATCCATTGTGTATGGAAACATGCATGGATAGTGAGTGAAGTTGCTCCTTGGGGAGGCAAGCTCCCCAGTCTGTGCCCCACCCAAGCCCCATCCCTGCCCTTCCCAGCCCCACTTCTCTTCCCGCCCCCTCTCTATGCATCCCTTTCAGCCAATTCTCTGAACCAAGATGTAGCAAATGACATTTGAAAAAACAAACAAACCAACCAGGTTTCTAAAATTTCTTTCTAAAGAAAATGGAATGTTTTCTCCACTTCATGTCAAATTGCAAAGACTGGACACCCATAAGGTACCTAGCTAACTAAAGACACTACATTTGGGAACAACACACTGTTGGACACAGGTTTCTTGAAATACACTGCTTTGTCAGTGATTTATTTGCAAAAATTTTGTAGTAAGGGCAAGTCAGCTGTCCTGCTGAATACAACATTAAATATTATGGAATACATGGTGCAGCTCTTCCCTGTTCTACATTTTCTTCATCAGTATTTCTAAGCTGATTTTATATTTTAAATGTACTCATAAGCTTTCATAAAGTAATAATTCCAGATTACTGCATATTTAATGCACTGAAACAAAGACATTATTCTAAATTAATCAGAGCATTTCAGCTTGTTCACAAAGTTCATTTTTTTAGAATAAAAGTGAACACTAATTTATTTTGTGTGATCTCCATAACAGACATTTATGAAATTTCATCATATGTTTATATTAGAAATATGTTTCCAAAGATTTTAGGCATAAGAAAGTATTTTACATTTTACTACATTATTGATTTTGGTGGAGGGTTCTCTTAAAACTATTTCATCAAATAGTTAGAAGTAAAGAAAGGGAAACTCATTTGTCCAGCTAACTGGAAAAGAGGGATTTTGTCCCTTTATGGGCTCTCATCATCTGTGGGGATGAAAGGAGAGCAGCAATGGATAGGAAGACTTTGGAAGCAAGTTTTTGTAAAAGTAATTTAAAATATGTATTTTACAGAAGGGTGGTCTTTTGAAGAATTTATTTTAAAAACTGTATGTCTGATGGTCCAACCAATTAAAGCTAAAGTTGAATACTCAGACTGCGTATCTAAAAACCTATGCAAGGATTTTTTTTAGAGATGTGATTTTTATAATCTTCAGCAACATATTAATGAAATATTTAAAGTGCATTTTTAACTATTGCTGTAAAACATAACTATTTTTGTCAGTAAGTTCAGAAACTGGCAGTATACACATCCAAACTGGCACATGCCTGTTAAATGGCTTCAGTAACACTTACTGGCTCTTTCACAAGGTCAGTGTTATGCTAATAAGCCTAGCAAGCTGTTCATGTTTCAGTTAATAGATCCGCTCTGGGGAAAGACTCACAAAGTTGCAACAGCCTGCTGTGGGAGACTGTAGGAACAATAAAATAGGGCTAGGAAGAAGGGAGAGAAGTTGAGCACTAAGACACAGAGAAGGCATTGCCTTCCCTTGACTCTTATACTGCCTGCCTATGGAGTTATGTCCATAGCTGTTTTCAACAGAAGCCTCCCTTCATGTTCATGGGCCAAAATTTGGTCTCCCTTACAAAGGTCAAGGAAAAAGCACCCATGTAAATGGGAGAGGACTTTGGCCCACTGTCTCCTTCTGAGGAAAGTTACACACCAGAAATCACAGTTCAGGGATGAATCAAAGTTTATACTACAATTTTAGTTGTCGGTATAAAACAGCAACTCTCCAGATATACAAAGCATGAACAGACGTGGTATCTTGTTGCCAGTTTACATTTCCCAATCATTACTCTGATAAGCAGCCCACACTAGCAGGCTTTTGGTGTGCCAAGTTGCTACTGCAAAGGTCATTCAGGAAAAAGTAGCAAACACTGCTTTCGAGAATGGGAATTGAAGGTCACAAGCATCAATACCACCTACTTGTGTCAACTAGAGCAACCTCATACTTCCAGGGACAAAACAGACAATACAACTTCAAAAATCCCACTCGGAACATCTATGGACGGGAAGATTTTAAAGTGGACCGTAATTAAGTAGTGTTCCAGTAGTGGGCTATAAAGATTTACAGGTGACTGGGTACATGTGTTCTGAAAGTTCTAATATGAGGGATGGGAGAGAAATATCCATTCCCTTATTTCTCCCCTCACCTTGCCCTTTTTGGAATGATTTCTCACCCCCACCCCCCTGCCTCTACAGCCCTATTTTGGGTCTTTCCCAAAAACCCCAGACAGGAGAACAGTGAGTGCCTTGCTAGTCATCATCTCTTTTAATACAGAATTCACAATAAAGCTTCTAAGTGCTACGATAGAAATCCCTCTGTCCCTGGTGGAGGCTTTTTCCTTATGCTGCTCAGCACTGACTAATTCTGTGCTACAAGTCAGCCTAAGGAGGTATACGGGATACGACAGGAATGCTTCAGCCCCTTCTCCTCATAGTAGTGTCCTTATAAATCTGCCCTACCCCAGGCAACAGTGTCCTGAAGGCTAAGCAACTGCTGTGCTACACCCCAGAAAGACCACCCTACCTATCAAACCCAAGTATTATGAGGATAAATTAGGAAGGACGACATTTTCAAACTTCAGAGTCTATAGTCATGCAATCAACTCCATCCTTGGGCGCTCAGTTAAGTCACTTGATTTTAAGAGGTGTTGAGCACCAGAAATTCAAAGTCAGTGAGAGCTGAGGATGCTCAGCATTTCTCAAAAATCAGGCCACAGAGATTTGTATCTAGGCATCCCCATTAGAAAACATTATTGAATGCTAGTGGAAATAAGGTAGGTCAAGAAATTGAAATAGGGTAAGAAACAAGTTAAAAATTATTTAGAAAAGTTAGATGCCTTTAAGTCACCAGAGCCTGATGAGTCACATCCTAGAATACTCAAGGAGCTGATAGAGCAGGTATCTGAGTCATTTGCTATCATCTTTGAAAATCTATGAAAGTCAGGTCAGATTCCAGAAGGCTGGAAAAGGGTAAATATAGTGCGTATCTGTAAAAAGGGAAATACAGACAACCCAGGAAATTGCAGACCAGTCATCTTAACTTCAGTGCAAGGAAACATGATAGAGCAAATAAATAAAGACTCCATCTACAGACATCTGGATGATAATAAGGTAACAGGTAACAATCAGCAAGGATTTGTCAAGAATAAATCATGTTAAACCAACCTGATAGCTTTCTTTGATAGGATAACAAGCTTTGTGGACAAAGGGGAAGCAGTGATTGTGATATACCTGAACTTTAGTAAGGCATTTGATAAAGTATCACATCACCTTTTTATGAGTAAACTAGAGAAACGCAACCTAGATAGGGCTACTATCAGGTGGGTCCATAACTGGTTTGACAGCCGTTCAAAGAGAGTACTTATTAATGTTTCACAGTCATACAGGAAGGAAACAACAAGTGGGGTTCCACAGGGGTCAGTTCTGGAACCAGTTCTGTTCAATATTTTCATCAATGACCTAGATAATACCACAGGCAATATGCTTATCAAGTTTGCAGATGATACCAAGCTGGGAGGGGCTGCAGGTGCTTCGGAGGTTAGGTTCAGAGTTCAAAATTATCTGGACAAACTGGCAAAATGGTCTGAAGCAAATAGGGTGAAGTTCAATAAGGACAAATGCAAAGTACTCCACTTACGGAGGAACAATCAGTTTCACACATACAAAATGAAAACCGACTCCCTAGGACGGGTTACTGCAGATACTGTGTTGTTTAGTTTGGAAAAGGGAAGACTGGGAGGGGACATAACAGCTTTCAAGCACTTAAGGGCTTGTCTATACTACCACCTTCCTTCGAAGGAAGGACGGTAATTAGGGTGTTAGGAGTTTACTAATGAAGTGCTGCCGTGCATAGGCAGCACTTCATTAAGCCAATTCCCTCCCCGTGGCAACTTTGAAGTTTTAAACTTTTGATACAGTCTCCCACAACATTCTTGTCCGTAAGTTAAGGAAATACGGATTGGATGCTTGGACTATAAGATGGATAGAAAGCTGGCTTGATGGTCAGGCCCAATGGGTAATGGTCAATGGCTCAATATCTGGATGGTGGCTGGTTTCAAGCAGAGTGCCGCAAGGCTCGGTTCTGGGGCCGGTGTTATTCAACATCACTATTAATGGCCTGGATGAGGGACTGAATTGCACCCTCAGCAAGTTTGCAGATGACACAAAACTAGGGGGAAAGGTAGATACGTTGGAGGGTAGAAACAGAATCCAGAGTGACCTGGATAAATTGGAGGACTGGGCCAAAAGAAATCTGATGCGGTTCAACAATGAGAAGTGTAGAGTCCTGCACCTGGAGCAGAAGAATCTCAAGCTGGGGACCAACTGGCTCAGCAGCAGTGCAATGGAAAGGGACCTAGGGGTTACAGTGGATGAAAGGCTGGATATGAATAAACAGTGCACCCTTGTAGCCAAGAAGGCTAATGGCATACTGGGGTGCATAAGGAGGAGCATTTCGAGCAGCTCTAGAGAAGTAGTTGTTCCCCTCTATTCGGCACTGGTGAGGCCACATCTGAAATACTGTGTCCAGTTTTGGGCCCCCCAGGATAAAAAGGATGTGGATTTGCTGGAGCAGGTTTAGCAGAGGGCAACAAAAATGATTAAGGGTCTGAAGCACAAGACCTGCGAGGATAGGCTGAGAGATTTGGGTTTGTTTAGTTTACAGAAGAAAAGACTTAGGGGTGATTTAATAGCAGCCTTCAACTTACTGAAGGGGAGCTCTAAAGAGGAGGGTGAGAAACTGTTCTCAGTGGTGTCAGATGGCAGAACAAGGAGTAATGGTCTGAAGCTGAAGAGGGAGAAGTGTAGGTTAGATATTAGGAAAAACTACTTCACCAGGAGGGTAGTGAAGCATTGGAATGCGTTGTCTAGAGAGGTGGTGGATTCTCCATCCCTCAAGGTTTTTAAGTCCTGGCTGGACAAGGTCCTGGCTGGGATGATTTAGTGGGGGTTGACCCTGCTTGAAGCAGGGGGCTGGACTAGATGACCTCCTGAGGTCCCTTCCAGCCCTACTATTCTGTGAAGTACCAGCACGCGTCTAGCCGCAGCTCACACGCCGGTATTTTGAAGTGCCAGGGCAACTTTGAAGTCCTCTTATTCCTCAAAATTTTGAGGAGTAAGGAGACTTCGAAGCTGCCCCGGCACTTCAAAGTACCGGCGGGTGAGCCGCAGCTAGACGTGTGCCTGTACTTCGAAGTTTAAAACTTCAAAGTTGCTGCAGAGAGGAATCGGCTTAACGAAGTGCTGCCTATGCACAGCAGCACTTCATGAGTAAACTCCCAACACCTTAATTACCATCCTTCCTTCAAAGGAAGGTGGTAGTGTAGACAAATCCTATAGGGTGTTACAAGGAAGAGGGAGAAAAATTATTTTCCTTAGCCTCTGATGAGAGGACAAGAAGCAATGGTCTTAAACTGCAGCAAGGGAGGTTTAGGTTGGACATTAGGAAAAATTTCCTGTCAAGGTGGTTAGTTACTGGAATAAATTGCCTAGCACGGTTGTAGAATTTCCATCACAGGAGATATTTAGAACAGGTTGGATAAATATCTAACAGGGACCATATAGATGCTGCTTGGTCCTGCCATGAGGGCAGGGGACTGAACATGATGACCTCTTGAAGTCCTTGTTAGGATGGTGCCTCCACTTGGCATTTCTAAGGATTAGCTTTGTGAGGTGGATAATTTTTCTTGCAGTTGCACGTCCTCTTTCCACTTCTCTCTCTCTCTCTCTCTCTCTAGGTCCACTGCCCTTCTCTTGCTCCACGAGCTGCTGCTGCCTCATTGTGATGAAGCCTCATAAGCAGCATGAATTTTCCACTTGTGGGATATCATAGTCTTTCTTCAGTAATCTTAGGCAGTCTTCACATTCACTGTCCCATAGTTTCTCAGTGACGAGGGGAACTCATGTCCACTCTCTATTCCAAGTTCCACCTCAGGGACTAGCTAGCCCAGCACTCAAGGTCTGTTCTTTTACCCAGTAAACACCCAAAATATGTGCAACTGAATTGTGCGTGTCTTGGGTTAACGTGACTGCCGCCTGTGACAGGAGAGGTTTCCCTGCTCCTGTCAGGGGCAGCAACTGCTCCTGTCCATGGCGGCAGACAAAAGTCAGACTCCCTTTCCCACTTTAAAGTAGCCACATAACTTTGAAGTGCCCATGGCTACAGAGCATACCAGTGCTCTGATGTTTGCAACTTCGAAGTTGCCGCGGGGAGAATTAGGCTAATAAGGTGCTGCATATTCATCACAGTATTAATATTCTCCACTCAGGCTGATTGCCATGCCTCCTTCAAAGAAGGGGGCTAGTGTAGACATGGCCCTAGAGAGTGATAGCAAAGCTCCAGACCAGCTCTTTCCTCCCTAGCCGGGCTCCCTCACTGAGTGAGGAAAACACTTTGCAACCTCATTCCTCTCCACTGGGCCTATCCTTAATCAGCCTCCTTCTGAATCTATGTTAACCTTTTCTTAGCCAGCGTGCAGTAAACTCCCTATCACACTTTTGTCTTCCAAACACATGCTCTTCAGATTAATGATATAGTGTTGCCAATTCCCACAACTTTATAGAAGTGTCATGTTAATTTCGCAATATTCTTAAGGCCCCAGATCGAGGAGTTATACTATTATGTGAAAAAATCTCAGTTTTCCTTTTTAAAAGTTGTTAGCCTTGGAGGTTATACAGGATAGCTATCCAAATGCTAATTGCTCAAACATCAGAAGTCACATGAAAATCTCCAAATTGATAATGTATTAAAAGCATGATTTTAAGTTAGGTTCACGATTGGGATTGGCTCACCTTTGAATAGTTAGGATTGCCCTTTTACAGGGCAATACTGGCAGAGTATTTATTTTTCCAAAACTTTATGATGAAATATACAGAGCAGGATATTTTATTCCTTAAAATGATTGTACATGAATTACATTTTCCTATGTGGAATTCTTGGAAGAATATGGGTCTCACTGCATGTATACACTTAAAATAAGACTAGTCCCCAGCAGGTTAATTATAAAGGAGGGACGTGAATCTCCTGACCTATTTTTGTCTTCCAAACTTCAAAGTAGTATGTTTGAAAGTACTTTTCTTCCTGGTCATCTTTCCAAGATATAATCTGGCTACTGTCAGTTACAACAACACTGGGGGCTCCTCAGAAGGAAAAAATTGTTTCACAGTAAAGTGTAAAATTACAAATTGACTGGAGATGAATTTTTGGGAAAAAAAGACAATTAGGGCAACTGGTCACAATTCTTTTTCTTTTATAGGGTCCTAATTCGTTCCCTGATTCTGCAAGTAACTGCACAAAGTGCAGTGCTCTAGGGACGGTGTCTCTCTTGAGCACACGAGTCCATCCATATACAAAAGCATTAGCAGGACCAGGGATTTGCTTTTTATCTTCCAAAATGTCCCTTTGATTCTGTTATTTTCTATATAATTTATTTAGAGAAACTTGTGTTTTTCTTCTATTGCCAGCCATCAATCGCCACTTGTTACTTCTAGCACGTTGATAAACATATACTGACTACTATTTTTGGCTCTCTGTGCCTTAAGTATTGACTCTGTTCTGGTACGGCTATGATCTGAAGAAGTGGGTCTGTCCCACGAAAGCTCACCTAATGAATTATTTTGTTCATCTTTAAAGTGCTACTTGACTGCTTTTTTGTTTTGATATAACATTAGGTTGAGTGTGGAAAATGTTTCAGAAGTAACCACACAAGATCCCAAAAAGTTTCAAAATTTCCAGTTTAAACAATTAGAGCTGCGTAAGTCTCAGCAGTCTCCTGTGTACACTTCTGCATACAATATATTGCTATTGATGAACTGCTGATTAGAGAGAGCACCATTTCCTTCTGTGCCTGTCTTTAATTGTCCCTAAGTGGCCCTTACGAACAATTTCCTTTCTAGTAATTCAAATCAGATGGTCAACTTTCACTGCACTCTCTCTGTGCGTGTGGAGAGAGAATAGTGGATCGAGCAAGGAGGGGATATATGGTGCTTGCTTCCTGACGAGAGATAATCAACAAAGAATGACAAATTCATTGCTGAGCTCTAATGTGGAGCCAGAAGAGCAAATCATTCCCTGATTTCATCGACGACAGCTGCTCCTGTCAGTGGCGGCAGCTGAGATTCCCTGTTGTACAGAACTATAAAATGACTAGCCCAGGGCCAGAAGTTCACATTAGATCCCAGTTTCTTCAGGATTCTACATACATGACCAATGATCTAGTCACTTAATGTCTGTGTGTCTCAGACTCCCCATCTGTAAAATGGGATAATAACTATTTTAAAGAAGTTTGTGAAATTAATGTTTATCAACTCCTCTCAACTCCTCAGACTCAATGTTAATATAATTATTACATTTCACCTGCCTGTGCCAATCAGGAAAAGCGTGGCAGCAGATCTGTGTGCTGCTCCCTGCTGCAGTTGTTGGGGAGGGCCTCTCATCACCCCACTTGGTCTCCAAAGACTGCAGGACTGGATAGTCATTTGACCTTCTTAGCTACAGTATGTGGAATCCTGGACGGATCTCCACACCACTTGCAGAGGCAGGCTAGAAAAGAACCAAACCAATTACAGTACACTCTTTCATATCCACCAACACCAGGACTGGGAGGTTGCTGGATATTCAAGTACACTGGTTAATAGAGAGGTATACTTAGCAATACATAATACTAAAGAAAAATAAGATTAGATATTAAGGCTACATCTACACTATGAAATAAAGTAAAATTTATTAAAGTTGACTTTGTAACACTGGGTTTTATAAAGCTGAAGTTGAATATCTGCACCTCCCCACAGGGTTGACATTGTATATCCCCACTGAATTGCCAAAATTTGACTGTTGCAGGAGTGCATTGTGGGAACCTATCCCACAGTTCTGTCAGCCCTGTACCATTCTTGTTTTTTTCTCTGGGGCATTATGGGAAAAAAATGCACTACAGGAAAAGTAGAAGGAAAAGTAGGGAATCCCAGGGGAAAGAAAACCATGACTGAACCATGTCAACAGGTTGCTCAACTAGTTTTCCCCCAGTGAAAGAACACCAAACAGTGGAAGAGTCTGGATCCCTGTGAATGGGGAAAGACTTAATATTATCACAAAAAAAGGAAAGTAGGGAAACCCAAGGGAAAGGGTGCCGAACAGGTGGTGGGCTTCAGAAGCTGAAGCACCTTTCACAAATGTGCTCTCTGAGCCTCCAGCTGACTGGGCCACGTACCTCAGCTAGTTTTCCCCGGTGAAAGAACACCTTTCCTAAGACAGCACGTGGAGGAATATACTACATTGTTGTTTATAACAGTGGATCAAAACCAGATCACATGCAGAAATGTAGGAAGGGAATCATCTCAACAGGTCACTCAGCTCCTTTTCCCCTGGTGAGAATTCAACAAAACAGGCCACTGCTGAAATTGTGGCTTCCCTGAGCTGGAGGCTTTGGGAAGGGAGAGTACTGGAGCAGTGTGCCTGGGTTGTTGGGAGAGGGGGTACAAGCACTGAAAATAGGTGCTGTGGGGTCCAGCCCCCCAACTAAGCTCAGCTGGTAGGGGTCAGCTGAACCTCCCATTGACCTGGTGCAGTCACCTGGTTTCTTATTAGCCACCCCACCCGGCGCATGTTTCTTCACAGGGGCCAGCCAGCCCCAAAAATATTTGCTGTGGGGGGAACTAGCCCCCCAGGGCTTGGTGAGTCCCCAGAAAATGTGAAATGCAGAAGCTTTCACCCCATGCAGGCCAGGACATGCTGTTGTCTGGAAGCATGGTCTGCACTGCACAGCCAGCACATGGTGTGATGGGGCAGGGTTGGCCCATCAGCCACATGGTTCCTGGGTCAGGAGCTAGCCATGTAAAGCTTTGGGGGCTATACCCCTAACTACATGGTGCCCAGGGGTGTCCCACACAAATGTGAAGTGCAAAAAAGAAGTTTCTCAGCCTCTCCTGCTACACCCTACATAGGGAAGAAGCCTTCACCCCACCCTCAGCAGAACATGCTGCCCCACTGGCTCGTCCCAGCAATCAAGCCACTATGTGGTGAGGTAGGGCGGGGGCTAGCCCACCAGCCGAAATGAGACCCTGGCTCTCCTGATGACTCCATTCTGGAGCTCTCTTTCATAATTAGATGTGATCGCTACACTCATCATATAGAAATGAATTCAAAATGCTGGGCTTCCTGTTTCCTACTTCCTGCACTCCAGGAGGGCTGGGGAGGTGAAAGCGGACAGAATGTACACATTCTGGGCATTGTGGGATTCCTCTGAAGGCCAATAAAATTGATTTAAAGAAACACTGTTGCCAAACTAGCAGTAATCCGACCTTTTACATTCGAACTTGGTCTTACACCACGTTGGATGGCTGATGCAAGAATGTCAACCTTATCAATCCTTAAATTCCAACAGTGAAGACAGTCACATTGTTTCTTAGGCTACATCTGTACGAGAGCATAAATTCAATTTTAAGGAACTTAGCTCAATTTATAAACAAAAGTGTATGCAGAGTACTTTATTTACCAACAACAGCAGTATTGTACACTGTAAGCTTGCACCGTATTTGCTGTATTTATTTGTATTTACTTTCACTATCCTGTACTTATGGAAAACGTAGCTAATGTTTACTTATGGTTAAAATGCTGGTTATGAAAGAGTTTACTGTAAAATAAGCCAGACAGTATCACAGAATCATTACAGCTATAATTTAATTCATCCTCTTCCATAACTTTTCCTTACATCACTTTCCCTATAGTGTCATGAGGCTTAATTCAGCAATATGTATTGATACTGTGGTTTAAGAACCTAGAGAGCCTTAAAAGCCCCAGGCATAATCCTACCATGGAGAGCCCTACCCTTTGTAATTATAGGCACAGCCCAGGAAGGTGTATCCATTCAAAACCTAATCCAAACCTACAAAGCCCTGCAATTTGTAAGCCTCATGTTAGCCTGGGAAGCCCTATGGGACCCAAGCCTAATACTAACCCAGAGAAGCTATCCTTTCTAAGCCTACACCTATCACGGAGAGATTTGCCCTTGTACTGATCTTAGACGCAAATTACAATAGAAACTACACAGTTCTCACAGGTCAGTGAGATATTTAAATGTGCAGTGTCCCTTTACTTCTAACTTTCCTTCTATATTTTTGTAGGCCAACCATGAAATATGTTGAGGTGCAAGGCTTGGGCAGTTGCTAATTTTGAAGCCATTTTTTACCTGTATTATCATCAAAATTTTTGAGACTTTTTAAAGAGAAAAGCCACCTTGTTGCCTTTATGCTAGAGTCCAATCATTCCCTTTCCTCTTCCCCAACAAAAGAGGCCATAATAAAAACTACCTACCAAATTCTGTCAGTGCAATGTGACAAAAGGTTGCTTACTACCTGGGGGATTTTCACAGCACAAGAAACATCAAGGTTGAGGGGTAGTTCATATTAAGAAAAAAAATTAAATCACATTTCTTTTCCATTACCCCTTTTCAGGGAAGTCACAGTAATTTACCTAACACTTTAGAAATTTTGCAGTAGAAAATATTCCCATCGCAACAGCACAACAAAACCCCTCTCTCATCTTATACAGTTGTGATGTTGGGGGGTTGGTTGGGGGGAGGATTTAGCAGGAAGGAAGTGGTAGTGACTTTCGAAGCATTCTATTGTTAGGTGAACTCAAGAACAATCCAGAAGTGTAGAGAAACACATTTCCCAAACCTGGGCGAACTAAGGAGAAAGCGTCTACAGACGTGTTTCCCAAATGATGTTGTGAAGAGCACTGAGATTCTATGGAGTGAAAACAAGGGTTCAGTGAGAAAATGATCAGGAGTCGGCAACCTGCAGCTCCAAGGAGTCATTTGCGGCTCTGGATGCTGCAGACACTGACTCCTCTGTGGCTCCCAGCCTTGCCGCCGCTGAAACACTAGAACTACATTTAACTGGTTTAATGGCTGGCAGACCAGTAGGCGGGGTCTGGCCGTTAAACCAACTGAACTTACTTCCATTATTTCTGCAGTGGCAGGGCAGAGAGCCACAGAGAGGTCCTCACTCACAAAGTAACCGGGGCACATGCAGTGAAAAGATGCACTGAGGGAGGGCAGAAATTCCACCTGCCTTTCCTGTATCTTGGTTCAGCTAAAAACAAACAAGCACAATAATCTGGATAAACATGGAGGGGTATTACACTACTTGATGGTACCTATTTTTACTCACACATCATTAATTCACTGTCTCTCCTGGAAGTGTTGTCTGGGGAACAGCATTATAGCATTAATGAACTATAATGTGATTCATAAGAGTACCAGTCACCTACAGTGGTGACATTTTTGTTAATGCTTCCATCATTAAAAAATAAAAAAAAAATCCTCAACAGTGAGTAACAATAAGGACACAGGAAATAAGGGCAACTCTGATGTTCCAAATTATATGCTATCATTTGATGCATTAAAGATCATTTGCAATGCATACTGTCAACTCTAACTGTGGGAGGAAATAGTTTGAAATCAATCCCATAACTGTGGGGAAACTAACCACATCTTCCACTGAACGTGTCTTGGAATTGCATAGATATTACGGATTATTCTTTTACAGTTACTGCTCAACCACAGGCACACTTCCCCTGGTTAGCAAAGGCTATCATGAAAAGCATAGCAAAACATGGAAAAATCCTAACTTCAAAATTCCCTACACATCATAGACTTCTGAAACATGAAGGCTGAAATCCTGGCCTGAGTGAATTCAATGACACAAATCAGAATTACATTAGTGGAGCCAGGATTTCAAGTGGGGTAACCGTGTAGATGTCTATATTGATAAACTATATGGAAATGATAATCAATTTTATTTTTAATTGTTTAAATATTTGTATTTGTATGATCAATGAGACAACAGTTGCCTGACTCCCATTTAAATCATGAGAGATAACGAATAATCAGTTACCAAAAGAGATAATGCGCACTAGCACTGCAAACCTGTACTTCTAAAATCACATACAAAGAGGGTAACATATAATTTGATTTCATATCACATAAGAGTATAACCAACACAAAAGAATAGCACATTATAATAATAACCTCTCAAGTGCTTTTGAGGGCCAAGTTATATCCAGATAACATCCCTCCCTTTAGAGTGAGTATATCCAATCCATTGTCATGCCCCTTTGATTTCTGCAGACTATTAGCAGATGTTCAAAACACCCGATTTCAACATCTCTCAGCCTGGTGAACTCACAGTTTACCAAAGTACCATTGTAGCTAGGTACAGCAGACATCTCAGATCATGTGAAATGTTCTGTGCCATGTTCAATTTAGCAGGTGAAAGTATCCAACACTTAATGGTGTGTGTTTTACAACAAAACCACTAACACCAGATTACAAAGGGAGACATCTGAACTGGAATTTATTTTCAAGTTTGATAACTACCACCTTGGACTCAGTAAAGATATCCATTTCCTCATGCATTACAAGGACAATTTCACCACTTTTGATATTTGCAGTGACTCCAGGCATCCCACTTAATAGACGCTTGCAGTAAAGTTTTCTCTCACCCTTTCTCCCCCACCTTCTTTCTGCCCTATCTAGCTGATTCCTGAGTTTTTATTTCATTTTTTCTATCTTTCTTTTAAATATTCTTCATCTCAGTTATCAGGATTCTCCAGATGAGAGGAAGTAGGTCTGTCCCACGAAAGCTCATCACCTAATAAATAATATTGTTAGTCCTTAAGGTGCTACAGGACTTAAAATGTAACAAACATGTTTTTTAAACTTTGCTCTCCAAGAACCAGTAAAACCTCACTCATTGCTTGTACATGTTTTCTGGGTGGTTGCATTATAGCTGCTAACTTATGTTCATAAACCAGCAAGCTTCCTTAAATTTACTGGTTACTTAGTTAGCAGCGTACTTTCTATAAATCTCCGCAACATACGCCAAGGCCATAGTGAGAGCTATATTCCTCCTGTGGAACAGAGGGAGGAGAGCCATACAAGACAAAGAAACAGGTGGTAAACCAGCATCAGGAGATTTTTCATTCATGTGAAATGGGTAACCACAAAACAGATGGTACAAATATGTCTTTGCTGTATGATGCACACACAGCAATTAAATAAAATAAGCAACAACACACAATAGGGATAACATATAATGCTTTCCAAAACAAAGCAAAGCATGATCCTTTAAACAAGACAAGATGCAGCTAATAACTAATATACCAGGATCCTGGAAGAAATGGGGTCTAAGGTAAGATCTGAAGGAGAGAGAATATGTATGTGTGTGCCTAGCAGATAAAAATGAGGGGGACAAATCCTCAGCTGGTGTAACCTGTTGCATTTCAGATGAACTCAGTGAAGCTATGCTAATCTATGCCAGTTCAGGGTCTGCCCCTACGCAATAGTTCTGAGTGCAGGATGCTGTACAAAAATGGCACAAAAGGAAAAGGCAGAAGGAAACTAAAGGAGCAATAAGGAGAGCGGAATGAAAGAAACAAGAATGAAATGGAGACAGATGTGTACATAAGAAAGTTGAAGGGGAGAACAGAGGCAGGTTTTGATGGAGTAGAATTAAAGAACCCAATGACAGTGGTGGTTTGCTTGTATGGTTGTTTGGAGTGAGGGCACAGAGCAGCAGCAACAACTTAGACTGAACTCCATTAAAAATCTTCCTTTGTGATTAGACACATATAATCTATCTGAACCCACACACATGAAACCCTTCTTATAGGGAAACAGACATTCTATTTTAAGTGTGTTTCTGAGCTTACAGCCAGCACATCCGTTTGCTAGCAAAACTCTTTCTCTCCTTCTCCTACCCTCCAGCATCAGCACCACCACAGCCACATGCCTAAAGAAAGAAACCAAAAGCACTTACTTTGTGCACGGATTTGACAGGGCTGAGCCCCAGCACCTCTAGGTCTTCAACATTAATTATGAAGGTAAAAAATTGCTTGAGCCCTGGCATCTGTTTCCATTACACATTCAGCACTAGAAACCAAACTGCTTGTGAGAGATCTCAGTAATACTACTTCAAATAAAGGCATTCAGTACAAAATGCACCTATGACTGGATTTGGTCATACTGAAGCACATGCATTTTATTCTCTTCACAGCACATGCATTCCCATCAGCAACAATAAAAGCCATAAAGGACATAATTGTGAGCTAAACTTAACTCACATGAGTATTCCCAATTGAAGCCAAAGTGACTATTCACATGCTTAAAATTATGTGCCTAAGTGCTCACAGGATCAGGGATGAAGTACAGAAAAGTTGACAAAATATGAACAATGTTCCCAACTGCAAGAGACAGTAGACCTAGTCAAAAACCTTTAATAGAGCCTCTTAGTGTCAGAGAATGCAGTTGCATCCAAGACAAAACCCTTTGCAAAATCATGTTGATTTCACCAAATATTCAAATATTACACACACAACAGAAGCTTACACCATTCCAATTCCATTCCATAAAGAGTAGAATTTTAAATTCCCCAAAATGTAAACCATACCAAAAATCTGTTAAAACCCAAAAGGTTGAAAATATGATTCAAGGCAATTTAGCTGACAATCCACACTAACAAAAATTAGTTTCCTTATAAAAATTGTACAACTTCAATAAAACATTTAAAACATGGAAATTATCAGCTAAGGCATTCAGCCCATTGTTGCAGTTATTCATCACAAGCAATCATTCCATCTATCGGACTTCTACTCTAACTTAAAATTTTGGCCCCTAAAACATGAGGAAAATAATCCTCCAACAAAACATAAGAAATTTGGAGTTCATAGACCAGACTATTTTAGAAACATCAGTCATAAAGATAGAAAAATTGCAAGAAATTTGTCAAAGTAAGCAATTTGTCTATAATATGGCCAAATGTCTTCGATCAGGCAATAAAGGGAAGTTATCTTCTTCCTCGACTGTGGATGAGAGCAAGCTGATAGATAAAGTAGGTTCCAATTTTTAACATTATTTTAATATTGCTGAGAACTCCATATTCCAATTACCTGAGAAAGGTTTTAATCCCTCTCCTTGGAATATGATTTCCATATAGGGCTATTGCAAAATCTAGAATGTCAGTGCAATTCAGAATCTAAATTATCCATTAGTTCTCAAACTCTGGAAGCTCAAAATCTAGTTCTTCATTTCACTAAGTGCTAAGCACCATTAACTCCCCTTGTCTAAATCACTAGTAAGAGTCCTCTGTATCCTGCTGGATCCAGCCCCGTATCTTCACTGCAAATAAATATTTTCCGTCATTTACCTAAATAGAAAGAGGTTCTCACGAGATAAGGAAGCTCAATTAGTGTAGCGGGCAAAAATACCAAGAGTAGTACTACTTAGAATAAGGTTCCGATGGAAACCACGTTAGCACGTGACCAGTTTCATTCTTATTGGAACTCGTCAGACATGCGTAAACTGCTGCCTACAGCATGATTCGAACCCGGGACGCCTTTGTCATAGTCAAGGACAATGCCATATCTCCACGGGTTCATAGGACTGGTTGTGGGAAAGGAGTATATATATAGATCACTTGGATTGATCATTTTCCCAGATAACTGGACCAACAATTGTTGGCCACGTGTGCTACGTTCACAAGCGAGTGAACTGTAAGCCCTCCCCAATTGGAGTTGAAGTACTAGTATTTTGAAAGGTGGAAACATTTTACAATACAAATTGCTGCCAAGATAGAATCCCAACTGTAGTGCCTACACTTCAAAAGGGAAAAAAACCTGTCTGGACATTCTGCAAAAGCCACATTCAATGCTGCCCGCTTGTTAAGACCTGATCTACAGGAAAATCTTTGCAAGAAGCAGTCTACCAGACTAGATCCCCGGTCCTGCACTGGAGCCCACTGAATGGTCTTATTACCATGGTACCACCTCTACTTCTTTCCCTTTCACTGGCAAGTATTTTCTTGGATAAGGTCCCCAACACCAGAATTGGTTTTGAAGGGACAAGCACAATGACAGGCCTGTAGAAAATCCCATCTCTCTTAACTTTGTGAGATGTGACATGCCAGAAAAGATACCTCTATGGAGGCAAACTCTGCACTGAGTTGGTGGGCTTCAGACCCACCCTAGGACAAGGCAAGCAAGGCAGTTGTCTTGGGCCCTGTCCTCCAATTGATTTCAGCATCCACTGCCCACCAGCCAGCCCTGTTGTTAGCGTGCCACTTTGGGCCCCGCCCACCCCTTTGCAGAGCTCTACGGTGTGATGATTTACTTGGTACTAGTAAAATCCTTCAGAATTAAGAGTGATGCACATAGAGCCAAGTTCCTCTTTCTGTTATCTTCCCACTTACAAAACAACACCTACTTTGACTCAGATTTGATTAGCTGTTTGTAGGTATGGAAAGTAATTTATAATTAGGAAAATAATCTTGTGACTCTCTCTCTCATCTTTTCACCACTACCTAATAATAAAGCAAGTGACAATAACTATTTTACATAGGACATAGTGCATGGAAGACAAAATGGTGTTAAAGACAGTGAAGTCTGTCACACTATAATGGATGACTGGAAGGTTTATTTGTAAAGATCCTACCACTGAGATTATTTTGCTCTTATAACCTTACTGTTCACAGAATATATTTTGTTATATAAACTCAAACAAAGGAATCTCATTTACATTATTTGATTTACCAAACCTGAACATTAAATTATTCAGGGCATATAATTAACTCCCAGAAGAGCCAATGTTATAGATGTAGGAAGATTCTGCCTGGGAGCAACAAAAGTGAGTACAGCCGTTCCATATGAAAGACTTGCAAAATAATTTGAATTGGGAGTCGAAGCACTGTAGTTGGGTTATAAGATGGAGAAGCAGTCTTATATTCTGAAGTCTTTCACAGTGCAGTGGCATAAAGGCTTTGCACTATTTACTTCCACCCATTTCTCTCTCTCTGTGCTTACATTTCTTTTCATTTCTCTTAAACTCCATAACCATCTGCTTCCTTCATGTCTTTTACCCCATGCTACTTCCATGTCTTCTTCCACACAATCCTCCATACTTATGACCTTGGACCTCACCGCCCCCCTTCTCCCCATACACACACACACACACACACACACACACACACACACCACTGCTTCCATTCTCTCCTCCTCCTCGCCTCTGCAACTTTGCCCTCAAAATACACTTTTTTATGAGATTTATACACCTTGGAATTCTTCCCTCCAAGTAAGTACTGTTTACACCAAAGAGAATGTGAGCGAATAACAGAGAGAAATGCTTTTGCTGCCTTCTTCTGTCATCTATGTTGTCAGAATTAGAATATATACATGCACTTTAGGGAAGAGACCTTGGTTTCACCTTTTGTCTGAGAAAAGCCTGGCATACTCCATATTATACTATAAATGCAATAAACAAAAGGACATAAGAATTGTTACACTTGACAAAAAAATATCACATTTGGTTCGGAGGCAGAGACGGCCTTGGTTTTGGGGGAAGGGAAAGGTGTTCTTACGCCTGAATTCCCATGTCCATATTTCCCTCCCTGTCCCAGCAACTTGGATTACTCACACAGGATTCCTAAATACTTTACCCTAATTTCCTCACCAGGGAACGCAGGATATTCATTGGCTTGTATGGAAATAAACATTGTATCAGAAGGTGCATGTAATACTGTTGGTGATTTCTGCTTGCCTTTCAAAAGCTCTTTCCAAACCCAATAGACTCCAAAAAAGAGTATTTGGTACCACAGCACATCCACAGCTTCCTGACCTCTACAAGCCCCAACAGACCACAGATGCTGGGCCTGGAAGCAGAGATGGCCTGTTCAGGTGAAACGTTGGCATGTTTTGGAAGCCCACATCCTCTTTACCTCCTCTTGGAGAAAACAACCAATTGGACATACCAGGCTCACAGAGGACTTGTAAGCGGGAGAAGCAAACTTCATACGCTCGTGTGGCACCTTATAGACTAACAGATATTTTGGAGCATAAGCTTTCGTGGGAGCATAAGCTCCAAAATATCTGTTAGTCTATAAGGTGCCACAAGACTTCTTGTTGTTCTCAAAGCTACATACTAACATGGCTACCTCTCTGATTCATATGCTCTAAATCAGTTCTACAGGCTGGATCTGTTTCTGTCCCTATCAGGAGACACTGAAGTGTCCACATATCCTTGCACAACCTTTTAAAGAATGAGGGACCATGGAGCCTGAATGAATCATGGGTGGCTTGACTGTTTAAATATTCTTGTATGGCAAAGTAGGCTGGGCAACCAGGCATGAGCACTTGAGTTAAGTTATTTAGGTCTATTCCTAACTTTGCCACTGATCTGCCATGTGAGACCATTGCAATGTGAACTCAGCTTCCCATCTGTACCATGGTGATAATGATACTTACGTTATTAAGTATTTTGACATGTTCACATTAAAAGTGCCACTTAAAATCTAAGATTATTTGTTGGAGCTGAAGTCAAACTTCATGTAAAAGCAATGGAGCCAGGAAAGCCTTCACCTCTCCTTCCTTCAATCCCCCTGCTAGTAGTGTTGAATAAACTCTAAAAGTCAGATTTATGCACAGAGGAAGCTATTATCTGAACACTTCTCAGGCTTCTGGAAAACACTAGTTTGCAGTAAGCATCCTAAGAGATATACACACACACACACAACTGTATCATAATTTGACACTTCCATCCCTACATTCACTCCCTCAAATACTGTTTGGTTTGGAGGAGTAGCAGATAAAGTAATCCTTAGCCCAGTAAGCCATTTAATTCTTAGCTGGAGCCCTGTCATCAGATCCATCTGCTAGGATGAGTTTCAGATGATCCATCCCCTTCGAAATACCTCCATGACTGATTGAATACTAGTCATCCACATAATCTCCTTCTATACCAGGTGATCAGAGATTCATTTGGTATGTTTATCAAGTCCCTGAAATCGGAGCCAGTTGTCATGTAGGTTTGAATAGAGTTCAAACAAGCATTCAAATGTTCAGGTGTGTGCAAAATGAACTGCTGCACTTTCAGACAAACAAATTTTGTGTTGAGGTGCATATCTCTTTGAAAATCTTAGGCATAGTCTGTGGACCTTTGGGGGGTCCATGGAGCACAGTGTGAAAACTACTACTCTGGTATTGTGCAGACACATGAATGCACAGATGGAGACTATTCTAACAGTTTTAGCAATGAGTATATGGTTCTATAATCCTCTTCAGTGAAATCATGTCAATTCTCTACCATTTCCCCACATGCTCTAGAGTCCCCCCTCCTCCTCTGCACTTCTACAACTTCTAACATCTAAGATCTTAACAGTAATGTATGATCAATTAACAAAGCCTTCCTACACCCTCATAAAACAGGAAAGGGTTTATACCTTCATTTTAATCAGGGTCAGAGATGGTAACATTTTAGAAAGCATTTAAAGGCCAGGTTTTAGACATCCATAAGTGAGTTTGGAGCCTAGAGTGACACTTTCCAAAGAGGCTAAGGCTGTGGCTATACTACAGCAGCTGTGGCGGCACAGCTGTGCTGCTCCGGCACTTCTGGGGAAGGCTCTGGGAGCTGACAGGTGAAAGCTCTCATGTTGACTAAGCTACCACCTCTTACAGAGGCAGGAGTTCTATCATTGAGAGAAATTCTTCCACAGATGTAGCCCTGTCCATGCTGGTGTGTAAATAGGTATAACTTCCACCATTCAGAGGTGTGATTATTCACATCTCTGCACAACAAACTATATCAAACTAATTTATATTGTAGACATATCGTAAGTGGCCAATTCACTTTCAAAAGCTTTCCATGCTCTGTGCTGTTATTTAGCTGTAATTTAGCCCTAAATGTCTTCTAAGAGGTAGACAATATTGACCTCCTCTGCTTTGGGAAATTCTCTGGCTCAGCACCATTCAGGCACCAAGGAAGCTAGACTAGAGAGTTTCAACTTGTGATTCTCTCCCCTTTTAAGCTAAAGACAAAATGGCCAAAAATCCAAATAAAGGTAGCTCCTCTCCATTTACAATTTTTAGCCACCTTCTGTCCGGTGATGTCTTCCTTGTCCTCACCAGGTGACCTTCTTTTATAACTCTCATGGGAAAAATCCTTATATTCACTTCCAACTCCTGCTTTAGGCTGATATCCTGACTGAAATGCGAGAGTTGTTAAACATTTTCTTTCTATTTCCTTCTTTCCTTCCACTCTTCTGTCTACAATGAGTCATTTTTAAATGTTAACTGTCAGTCAACTAGCCATTCATAATTAAAGATAAAGACATGTTTAGAGTGAGGTTGAAATGAAAGAATCACAACATTACTAATGTTGAAGCTACGAATTTTTAAATAAGGATGAATGAAAGCATAAAGTATTCCAAACAAGGTTAATTACACCAACATCTTCTCAGGGAAGAAGGATGCCCTGGCTGTTAAGACACTGAACTAGAATTCAAAAGATCTTGGTTTTATTTCCAGAATACAAAAAAGACTTTCACCTTGACCTTGCTCACATTGCTTAATTTTTTTTTAAACTCCAGAGCACATCTATGAAACAGAAGTAATGATAGGAATATTTCCTTATCATTTAGCAGTGCTGAAAGAATACATCCATTAAGGTTTGTGAAGAACTCACAAACCATGCTGAAAAGTACTACCAACAAAGACGAACTAGGCAGCATCTTGCCAGGCTATCCTATACAGCTAGGCTATTCTCAGTGGCAGGATACTGGAATAGTCAGGCTACTGGCCTGATCTGGTACAGAACCTGCCATGTTCTACTTTCCCTGAAATAGGCTGACAATCCCTCAGTTGCAGAGTGGCTGAAAAAAAAACTGCTGCTCTTTCCCTCCTGCTATAGCTGATAATGAATTAGATTAGAGAAAAACAGTAATCCCAAGAAACGTAGGATTTCTCACCCATGAAGGACGGATATTAGGGTTTCTTTCACAATGTGCTTGGAAACTACAGTAGTGAAAGACTCTTTTGAAAGCGAACAAAATAATTTTCTCTCTGCAAATGAAAGAAATATAATTACCCTTCAAGGGTGAGATATTCTTCTTGCTCCATGGGGATTAATTTCAGTTTATTTCAAATTAAACTTCCTGGCTTTCAACATGTGTGACACCTGCAGGAAATAAGACAGGGGAGAAAGGTTCAGTGATCCTGAAGACACACATGCTGAGAAAGTCCAAAATCACTATTTTTCATGTGATTTTGCAATCCATAGGGACTTTTTTTCTTTAGGTGAAAGAGAAGGTCTAGTAACACTGCTGTTTGGAGCCAGACAAGCACTATACATAACTCCAAAGGACATCAATAAGAGTAAATCACACTTAACTTGTACAGCTGAGTCTCTCCTAATCAGAGGATAGCATTTTTGTTAAAAATATGTGATTATTTTTTGTGAAGTGAGGAACATAAGAATGGACGTGGTGGGTCAAACCAATGGTCCAACCAGTCCCATTTCCTGTCGTCTGACAGTGGCCAGTGCCAAGTGCTTCAGAAGCAATAAACAGAAAAAGTGTAATACATTCATCCCTCACCAAACGAGTATTTCATTTGTGAGTACTCACTTAAACGAGTGAACAACAAGAAGTCTTGTGGCACCTTATAGACTAACAGATATTTTGGAGCATAAGCTTTCGTGGGCAAAGACCCACTTCATCAGATGCATGGCGGGGGGTGGTTGCAGAAGGATATTTAAAGAATGGGGTCCCTGTAAAAGGGAGGGCCAAAGCTGACAAGGTCTATTCAGCAAGGTGGAAATGGCCCAGTATCAACAGTACTTATCAAAAGAGATAAAAACAAGTCAAATTAGAGGGGGATGTGAGCCTTTGTCAGAGTCTAAACGAGTGACACACTTACCTCCCCTAGTTCACTCAGCGAGTGAACTCCACCCACTAATACGAGAGTTACTCCCTTTCCATGTCTCCAACCCGCTGCAGTCTGACCCACCCCCCTGCCAGCCCCGCAGACACCAAACTGCCAAAACCTAAACCCTGCGCTGCCCCTCCTACATGCAAACCGCTGAAACATAACCCCCCTGCCAGCCCTGCTCACCAAAACGGCTGAAATTTACCGCCCCCCGCCAGTCCCGCACACCGGAACCACCAAAATTTAACCCCCCTGCTGTCCCATACAGCCCAAACCAGTGAAACAAACCCCTGCCAGCCCCCACGCACCCTAACTGCCAAAACTTAACCCCCCCACTGGCCCCATAGACCCAACCTGCAGAAGCCTGAACCCCTCCCACCCACCCCCAATGGACCCAACCCATCACCGTGTCCCCACACTGCCTCCAGCCTTTAACCTTCCCCAACCCCAGGCTCACTTACCTTTCAAAAGCAGTGCCATCTGCTGCCACTCTGAGCACTTGGAACCAATCAGAGACTTTTACAAGTATTTTAGTAGGAATTTAGTGCCCCTCTTATGAGTTTTCACCTACGAGCAAAAAGTTAGGAACCAATTGTGCTCATATAGTGAGGGATGAGCGTAATTGAATGATGAGTCCCCGTCATCCAGACCTAGTTTCTGTCAGACAGAGGTTTAAGGATACCCAGATTATGAGGCTGATTCCCTGAACATCTTGGCTAATAGTCATTGATGGACCTATCCTCCCTCAACTTACCTATTTTTTTTTAACCTCACTATAATTTTGGTCTTCACAAAATCCCCTGGCTGGCTGCGGGCTGAGTAAAGATGTACTGCCTTATGTTTGTTTTACACCTGCTGTCTATTAATGTGACTGGGTAACCCCTGGTTCCTGTGTTACATACATGGCTAAATAATACTTAAATATTCACTATCTGCACATCTTTCATGATTTTTATACATCTCGATTATATCCACTCTTAGCTGTCTCTTTCCTATTCTAAACAGTCTGTCTTTTTAATCTCTCCTCATATGGAAGCTGTTCCAGACCCCTAATCATTTTTTGTTGCCTGTACCCATATCTTTTCCAGTTCTAATACATCTTTTTTGAAATATGCTGACCACAATTTTGTGCAGTACTCAAGATGGACCTACCACGTATTTACAGAGTGGCATTATGATATGTTCTGTCTTATTACCTGTCCTTTTCATAAAGACACCTAATATTCTGTTACATTTTATACTGCTGTGGCACATAAATCAGTTAAGCTGGAGCCGGGCCGCAGGGAGGAGGGGGTGAGCTGGAGCCACGCGGGAGGAGTGAGCCAGAGCCAGGCTGCGGGAGAGAGCCAGACTGGGGAGGGCAGGGGGTGAGCAAGGCAGCACGAGACCAGGGGGAGCATTAATGTGAGTTAAGCACAACTCAAAATCACGCATTTCGAAGGTTAGACTAAAAAGCCTATAATTGCCAAGATCATCACTGGAACGTTTTCTAAAAAATCAGCACGGTATTAATTATTCTCTAGTCATCTGGTACAGAGGCTGATTTCAGCAATAGGTTACATACCACAGTCAGTAGCTCTGTAATTTCATATCTGCCTTCCTTCAGAGCTCTTGAGTGAATACTGTCTGATCCTGGTGATGTATTGGTGTTTATCGGTTTGTTCCAAAACCTCCTTAACCGACACTTCTATCTGGGACTGTTACTCAGATTTAGCCACTAAACAAGAAGGTCATAGGCATGGGAATATCCCTCACATCCTCTTCCATAAAGACTGAGGCAGAGAAACCATTTAGTTTCTATGCAATGGTTTTGTCTTCCTCGAGTGCTCTTTTAGCTGGTCCATCACTCAGTTGCCCTTCCGATTGTTTATCGGGCTTCCTTCTTCCGATGTATTTTAAAAAAGAATTTTGCTGCTAGTTTTTGTGTCTTTTGCTAGTTACTTTTCAAATTCCTTTTTGGCCTACCTCTGCACTTTTTACACAGATTCTGTTTTTGGAGTTGAAGGAGGGACAGATGAGCATTGGAGGCCAGAGGACGCACTATAAGGACATGCTGAAGGCACACGTGAAAAAGTATAGCATATGGGTCAACACGTGGGAGAACCTTGTCCAAGACTGTCCCCAGTGGAGAGCAGTAATCCATGAGGGGGTGGCACAGTTTGAGGTCCTGCTGCACTACAAAGGAGGAGAAGCAGAGAAGAAGAACAGAGTGGCAAAAACTGCCCCATACTCCTCCAACAGCTAACACCTGCCCCTTCTGTGATAAGATCTGCAGCTCCAGAATTGAGCTGGATGATAAGCCATCAATGGACTCACAAATAGGAGGGTAACATGAGGACGTCCCACTTGTTATCGAGGGACCACCAAAACATCAGAATAACATCTGGCTTACTGTATACTCATTAAGTTCTAGAAGATTGGGCCCAGCCTTTTGTGTCTGTGAATAAAGCAAACATTTTTGCAACAAAGCAAACCTAGGACAGTGATACACAGAGCTCTTCTAGTGAATACATCAACTCATCTAGGCACTCTCCTAGGTTTACAAAAGGCTAAATAAAAAGCACTGAAGGCTAAATAAAAAGCACTAGCAAAGTCAGCACAAACTAACATCTCATTTGGGCAAAATAAGAAAGTAAGCCATTGTTTTTGTAATAGTGTGACACTTTCGTATTTTTATGCCTGATTTTGTAAGCAAGTAGTTTTTAAGTGAAGTGAAGAGGCTACAGTAGTCTGGAAGGGTTGAGAGACACTAGGCTAGACCTCTAGCCATCATCTAGCTTGACACCCACTGACTTATTTTTCTTTACTTTTATGGCAGTTATATTTAGCATACGGAGTATGTCTGAGTAACTAATTTCATTTATTGAACTTTTGCAATTCAACTGAAATTCTTAAAGCATAAATCTGCAAAGTCAGATTTAAGTATATATATATATTTTTTTGTCCTGCAAGGATAAAAAGATGAGAGATGAACTAACCAGTAAAGCACTTTTAAGGGAGAAAAATCACCTTGAAAATAAAAATAAAATACTACAACCTAACAATTCTAAAATTGCTTCCTAGTATCTTGACACTAAATATCAGCATTGCAACCAAAGTTCCACTCAATAAAAACAATCTGTCCTGAAAATATTAGCCCCTGAAAATGGCTGTAGTTTTCAGCTGTGGATTTATTAGAACAAACACAGCTAAACAGACAGTTGGTCTCAAATGCATGCATGCAGTCTTATTTACTGCTTTATTAAAACTGAAGGCCAAACAAGATTTTCATTGATGTTCATTTGTAACTTACAAGATGACACTGGTGTATTACCTATAATTTTGTTATAAATTTAGTAAAATACTTTTCACATATTCCGAAGTGCTATAGATAAGTCAAACATCTCTAAGAACAACAAAAATGCAAGTGATTAGTATCTAGAAAAGTAAATTTTATGGTCCAATTCAAATTGAAACAATTGAGTCAAATTTGAACCACTACAGTAACATGAAAGCCATTTACAGTAGACTCCCAACTTACACAGGGTCACAACCTCTGCATAAGTCAAATTTCCAGCCCTGGTCAGTTTCCTGACTCCAGTGAGTGGAGGGAAGCCAGGGACAAAGTGGCAGCTTGGCTCCTGGTTCCCCTCCACTTGCAGATCTGAGAAACTAACCAGGGCTGCTGCTCTCATCAGTTTCCCAGCTCCCATCAGTGGTGGCAACTGAGAGCCAGGCACCAAATCCCTGCCACTCAGAGCCACGTTAACACAAGATATGTGCAACTTGAGTGCGTGTAGCTCGGGGTCTACTGTAAATAAAACTGGCAAGTGACAGTAGACTGAATTCTAAAAAAATACAGCAGAAAGGGAGTACATTGTGGTGGGTAGACATAAAACAAATTATGCAGCTAAAATGATGTTCAGGAACAAGAGCTTTCAGTGGCAAGGAGAAAACCTGAAGGTTAGCAAGAAAGCAAGCTGATATGTAGATATGATCACAGAGAAACAGAGCTCAAACGAGTATGAGTAAAATGACGTGTGGACATGTCATACCAAGAGGATATTACAACAATAGTCTGACAAAGAGAGAACCAAAGCATGCACCAGTCACCAGATACACTCTGTTGTACATGACAGTAAGGCTGCGTCTACACTGTGAGATAAATTTGAATTTAAGACAATTAGCTAGATATTACCACGTGACTGTCTTCACTGTAAATACCATTAGCTCGATTTAGGAAGCACAAATGTTGAGATTACAACATCGTCATTACCTGACAGGTATAATGACAAGCTCGAATTCAGAAGTTCAATTAAATGCCAGTGTGGAAGCGCCACATCTTAAAATCAAATTTATTAGCCTCCAGAGGTGCCCTGTACATAACCCATAATGCCTCTCACTGCTCTGCTCTGGCCACTGCTCTCCAGTTAATCAGGTAACAAAAAGACCATGAATTTCAAAGCAGGAACAGCAAGCCTGTGGCTGTGGGCTCAAGTTTGTACGAGAGCCTGAAAAATGCCTCTCTTTCTTTGCTATTAGCGCTGTGAGTGCAGCTACCCGTTACAAATAGCCTCTGCAGGGAATTCATGGTTCTGTCTCTACACTTGTTAGTTTTTTCTCTATTGCCTGGTGTCAGCGTTGCCCAGTGCCAGCCGCTGTCCTGCTTCACCATGTGGCAACAAGGCTGTTACGGGGTTTGTGCTTGCATAAGATGCCGAGAAACTTCTTCTCAGTGATTTACATTTGTGTGCAAAAACCCTTCCCTCCCCTACAGGCTCCATGAACTCAGGGTCTTTCCTGCACTCAGCCACATCACTTGGGTAGACCCCGACCCAATAAAACGATATGCCTGCCGTTTAGTGCTGACCATCCTGCCAAGCAGCACCATGTCATAGATTACGCATAGATAGGGCTCTAAGGGTGGGAAAGATATTTGGGAGCTTGCAGCCACTAGGCTAAAGTCTCCCCCAGTGGCTAAGATATTTGGGGGCTTGTTGCTGCTAAGGGGAAGTCTACTCCGACAGCTAAGATAGTTGGGGGGGGGCACTACTTCAACACTCCAAGCAGCTCTGCAGCTGCAGACCACAACACACCCTACCCCCACACACACGCCCTGCCAAAAATACTTTCGGGAGCTTGCTGTCTATTGCAGACACCTGCTGGTTTGATATTTCGGTTTTAAAATCTTTTTGCTAACATCTCCTCCTGTCTTCATGCTTTGACCCCCTCAGAAACACGGCGGTCAGAGGGGGGCAAGTTGAGATTCCTGTTTGCACTGTAAGTTCAGAGTAAGATATTTCACTGCCATCACCTGCATTGACAGTATGTGTGTAGTGAAGGGGAAAGTAAAAAATTCTTTCTTCCTAGACTTTTCTATCCTCTTTCTTCTCACTATAGAATACAGTCCGGTCCCCTGTATTATCTTCCGGGATCACATGCAATGATAGGAGGTGGGTAGGAATGGATGGCCAGTTGAGAACACAGCTTTTGCACAGAAGCCAAAGACTCTCCCCAACAGTAGCTCTTTTCCGGAAAACCTTTCCTATCTTCTCTTTCTTCACACTTTTCAGGGTCCCTGTATAATTATCAGGGATCACATGCAATGAAGGGAGGTGGGACACTCAGTGGACAGCAAATTGAGAACACAGTCATTGCACCTATGTTGGCAATATTTGTGTAATGAAAGGGAAAGCCAAACATACTTTTTTCCTAGACTTTTCTATCCTCTAACTTTGAGAATACAGTCCAGGCCCCTGTATTATTTAAAGGGATTACATGCAATGATGGGAGGTGGGATACTCGGTGTATGGTAGGTTGAGAACACAGTCATTGTACAGAAGCCTTATAGGGCACCAGAAAGCCAAATCCTCTCCTTTCAGCAACGTTTTCTGAAAAACTTTCCTATCTTCTCATTCTTCAAGCTTTTCTGGGTCTCTGTATTATTTTCAATAAAGTCAAAATTCTTTTTTCCTAGACTTTTCTATCCTCTTTCCTCTAACTTTGAGAATACAGTCAGGGACCCTGTATTACTTTCAGAGATCGGATGCAGTCACAGGAGGGGTGACACTCAATGGATGGCCAGTTGAGAATTCAGCTACAGAAGGAGGACATTTTTGTTAACTGTTTTGTCTTTTATGTAGATGCCCTACTTTTCCTTCCTTTAAAAGGGAAAAATGGATGTTTGCTTACCACGGCAGGGGAATGAGGAAAATGCAGTGTGAGAAGAGGAACATACCCAGAATGCTCCAGGGATGAGGGAACTGTGGGATAGGTTTCCACAATGCACGACTGCAACAGTCAATGTTTGCCAATTTGAGTGTGGTAGCAATGAGTCAACTTTGTGAGGCGCACGTGGCAGGTGAGGATGGCCAAATTCAAACTTATTAATTCCAGAAGTACAAAATCGATATTAATAAAAGTTGATTTTATCTTGTCATGTAAACATAGCCTTAGTAAGTGAAATTAATGAGATAATGATTAAATTAAAAGAGTGAAACATAAAATTACGGGTAAAAATTATGCCTAATATCCATGACATTGGGAAGAAGAAACACAAGAAGAATTTATTTCTAGTTTCTAAAATGCAAGGTCAACTGATAGAGTTAAATCACTGAATTTGTTTTATGTCAATGAGTCTCAATTTTTTTTCCATGATCCACTTGAAATTTACTGAGGACAAAGACATCCTGTCCATAGGATGAGGTGGGGCAGCTGCCCCGGCCCTGCACTTTTGAGGGCCTCACAGCAGCCACCCCAGCCATCTTACAGACAGGAAATGGGGAGGATTACCTAGGGATGGTGCTGGGCCTGAGTTCAGGCCCAGGGATTATAGGGGGCTAGGGGTTACGTGGGATAGCAGCTGCAGCAGCAGCTAGGGGTCACCTTCCTTACCCCCACACAAACACACAGACACAGTACTTGGGTGGCATGAGTGGCAGCCTTCTCTACTTCGCCATCCTACTGGATGCAGCATTTAGCTTCTCCCGGTGGAGTGGAGAGGATTGTTGCTCCTGCCACTCACATGGTGAGTGGAGCAGTGGAGGCAACCCCATGCTGCTGCTGCTGTCTCTGCCATGTGCAACTGCCAGCCCCAGGTAATGCCCCTGAGGCTGGAGGAGGGGATAAAGAACTAGGGCAGGGGCAGGGACTGGGACATTGGGGGGAATTGACCCAGGCCCCACTTCTGAGGCAGAGGTTGGGGTTTGCTCCAGTCCTGCACCCCCCGCCAACCCTCTGGACATCCCTGACTGAGATGATGACAATGACCTTACCTAATGGTGCAAACATTTGGGAACTATTTAACATCCTTTGGATAAAAGTGCTATATAAAAACCCTAACAATTAACATTTTGTTCGACAAATAAAAGCACACAACTCACATTTCAACATCAGTTCTCCCAACTTCTGATGTGATGGGAGTGCCTGTTTTTGTAAGCAAAGCTCAGCGAAGTTAGCTGTAATGATTGTGAGTTTAAGCCTCTCCTCCCTCCACCCTGGAAGCTTCCAAGCTGGGCTGGGGGGCGGGGTATCATCTCTCCTCCCTCCTCTACCATGTCAGTCCCCAAACTGGGGCTGGGAAGAAGAGGGGGGCCTCTCTTCCACCACAGCAGCCACAGAACTAGGGATGAGAAGAAGGAGGTTCTCTGACCTCCCACAGCAACCACAGATCTGAGGCTGGGAAGGAAGGATACCTTTCCCTGGAATCCACAACCTTGGAATCCACAACCTTGAAGCTGGGGAAAGTTACCTCTTTTTCTGTCTGAACATCCCAAATTCCCCCACCTACTCCTCTCACCCTTCCGTGCCCTCCAACCCACAAGGTCACCACCTCAACTTACACGTGCATCTTCTCTAGGGTCCAGAAGTCCATGCCTGCACAGCTCCACTAATTAGGTAGGCAGTCCTTCCATCTCTCATGTGCAGGGATCTAGGCATGCAGCTTAGAGGCAACTACCTGCAGGACACTTGAATGGAGCTTGTGGACCACCAGCAGTCTGCGAACTACAGTTTGAGACCCTCTGATCTATGTCTTACATGAAAAGTTTAGTATGTATCTAATTAGAGAATCACACCAAGGAGAAATAGAGTTTCAGGGGATATAAAAAAGATGTTATAATCATAACAACATAAGAACAGCCATACTGGGTCAGACCATAGGTCCATCAAGCCCATCATCCTGTCTTCTGACAGTAGCCAATGCAAGGTGCCCCAGGGGGAATGAAAAGCACAGGTAATCATCAATTGATCAATTCCTTGTCACCCATTTCCAGCCTCTTGCAAACACAGGCTAGGGACACCATCCATGCCCATCCTGGCTAATAGCCATTGATGTACCTGTCCTCCATGAATTTATCTAGTTTTTTTTTTAAATTCTGCTATAGTCTTGGTCTCTACAACATTCTCCAGCAAGGAGTTCCACAGGTTAACCATTCATTGTGTGAAAAAATATTTCCTATTGTTTGTTTTAAACTTGCCGCCTATTAATTTCGTGTGGTGACGTCTAGTTTTTGTGTTGTGAGAAGGAGTAAATAACAATTCCTCATTTATTTTCTCCACACCACTCATGATTTTATATACCTCTACCATATCCCTGCTTAATCGTCTTTTTTCCAAACTAAAAAGTCCCAGTCTCATTAATCTCTCCTCATATGGCAGATGCTCCATACCCTTAATCATTTTTGTTGCCTTCTTCTGAACCTTTTCCAATTCCAATATATCTTTTTTGAGATGGGGTGACCACATCTGTACACAGTATTCCAGATGTGGACGTACCATGGATTTATATAAGGGCAATATGACATTTTCTGTCTTATGTATTCCTTTCTTAATGATTCCCAACATTTTGTTAGCTTTTTTGACTGCTGATGCACATTGAGTGGATGTCTTCACAGAACTATCCATGACTCCAAGATCTCTTTCTTGAGTGGTAACAGCTAAGTCAGACCCCATCATTTTATATTTATAGTTAGGATTATATTTTCCAAAGTGCATTACTTTGCATTTATCAACATTGAAATTCATCTGCCATTTTGTTGCCCAATCACCCAGTTTATTAAGATCCTTTTGTAGCTCTTTACAGGCTGCTTGGGACTTATCTATTTGGAGTAGTTTTGTATCATCTGCCAATTTTGCCATCTCACTGTTTATCCCGTTTTCCAGATCATTTATAAATACATTGAATAGGACTGGTCCCACTACAGACCCCTGGTGGGCACCACTATCTACTTCTCTCCATTCTGAAAACTGTACCCTGGTATTACTATGTCCCATTGATTATCCTCATTCCACCAAGTTTCTGTGATACCTATTATCTCGATATCTTCATCTAATACAAGACACTCTAACTCACCCATCTTATTAGTTAGACTTCTAGCATTTGTATATAAGCATTTTAAGAACTTGTCTTTCTTTAGCTGCCTGCCACTACATGATGCGATTGAAATGGAATCTGTTATACTTGACTGTTCCTCATCAGATACTACCTGTGTTTTATCTTGTTTCATCGTCTCCTCCTCACCAGGACATAGAGAATCTCCAATAAGAGATCCTCCCTTAAGGGGTGCCACTGTCCGAAACACGTATACCTCTGCACCTGTTGGCCTTCCCCCAGCCCTTAGTTTAAAACTGCCCTACGATCTTTTTAAGTGCCAGCAATCTGGTTCCATTTTGGTTTAGGTGGAGCCCATACTTTCTGTATAGGCTCCCCCTTTCCCAAAAGTTTTCCCAGTTCCTTATAAATCTAAACCCCTCCCTCCTACACCATTCATTCATCCACGCATTGAGACCCTGCAATTCTGCCTGTCTAACTGGCCTTGCACGTGGAACTGAGAATGCTACCATGGAGCTCCTGGACTACAATCTTCTACCTAACAGCCTAAATTTGGCCTCCAGAACCTCTCTCCTATCCTTCCCTATGTCATTAGTACCAACATGTACCACGACCACTGGCTCCTCCCCGGCCACTGGCTCCTCCCCACTGGGGAGATCTAGTACAAAGGAAGAACCAGCAATTTATCAATTACATTTGATTTACTCGGTGGTCCTAAATAACTCAGGTATGGACTTCACACACAGATTGTTCCAGCAGTAACACCACTCAGGCTCACAAACACTTTGCAGTTTTAATGCTCTATTCCAGGGACGCTTCCTTTCTATATTAGTCCGTACTGCACAAGAAATCGTATGCACACACACACACACACACACACACACAAAATTAAATCCTCATTGGAGCAATTAGCTATTAGACTGTCAGCAACTCACTGCTTTTCTTATCTACTGCTAAAATTGGTTTTATTTTAATTACTGTGTGCATGTTCCAGAATAGCAAAGTCGGGATTTTGTTTGTTCAGAGATAACAGAATGAATCTGACAAATAGGTTCTGTAAACAATTTTCCCACACTTTTATCAAGGAAATCCAGTTCAACAGCATCTGATTTTTAACTTACTTTTCATGTACAAATTATATAATCATAGTTAGTGGGCACCCAGAAAAGACAGCCTGGTATACCTAAGTCTAATTTACACATCTTTTTCTGGGCTCCTCACTACAGCACTTCAACCAACATCTTATGTAACTTGATCTTGATTCTGCAATGTTTCTAACCACCCACTTTCTCCTTCAACTGCCTATTTGCTCTTAGTGTTAACAATTGTTTCCTAATATCTGTCAAACTTTTTTTCACATTAGCTGCAGGACGCTGATCCCATTCCACCACCTTCCAAGACTGAATAATCCCCTTCCTTCACTTAAATTCTTGTCTTAAAGGTATTTATAGCCTTTGATTATATTCCTCTGCTCTGTTGAGTCTTGTCTTTCTGAAACTTTTTCTATGGGGGTAAATGCAGAGTGGTGAGAGTCATCTCCCTGAACCAGTTAAAACCCTTACATCTTGGGTAAACAAAATTAAGGAGAGCATTCTCCCTCAAGGGTTTCTGTTGGGATAAAGATAGAGCTTTGGGACAGCTTTGCTTTATGGTCACCACTGATGGCGTGCACTGAATCAACTCACCATCACTACTAGCTGACCTAGCCACACTGCCTTCACAGCAAGTGTCATCCAACTATGGAGCCACCTCTCCTTAGCACAACTGAGGTTACGTCTACTTTGTGTCCCTGCAGTCTCTTCCCCACAAACCCAAAAGACTTCCCACTACTGTGACTCTGCAGTCCACCAGAGAGGTTCCACTCTTTCCATATCTCTTCAAACATCTATCAACTTCATTGCCTTTAGAGACAACAAGGAAAGGGAGAGAAAAGCAGCATGAAAATGTCCGGAAAAGGGGAAAATATAGTAGAATAGCAACCCTCACAGAAGAGACAGTGGGCAGCAGGCACCAGGCAAGAAGGAACAGCATGAGCACTCTTGGGGCAAAGAGGAGGAGAGGAAGACGACGGAGCCAGCTGGCTGTTAGTAGAGTTCCATTCATTTCCCCCAGCCCTCCGCACACGCACGTGTACACACGCACGTACACACACACACATTTAACTCCCTGAATGAAGCTAAACAATATCCTCAATAACAGTTATTTTTCCACATTTACTTGGTTTGAGGTAGTATGGAATTTGGACAGTAGAGTACCCAAGGGAAAAAAGCCAGAACACAGACTCTCTAATCCTGTGCGAATTATTCAGGGAATGGCCATACATAGGATCACATGATGGATATCTCACTTTTGAGGGCTATCCCCGTGCACTGAGCTCATCTTTACTTTCATGAAGCAATAAAAAAAAATGTGCAGCATACACCTTAGCTTTCTTTGTTCAATATTTTATTGTTGTATCTTCCATGTAACAGGAACTGCAGAATAAATGGATTGAAAGATCATTTATGATTGCAAATTCTGTAAGGACCTCTCAGTAGATTCATCTGAAATGCTATTCTGAAACTTCCTAAGGTAATTTCAGCAGCTCTATCTTCCTATAATTTCAGTGTCAGAATGGAGCTACCCTATATTAGGACTTGGCCCATTTTACAGTAAGACCAACCTATTTTGCAATAGAACTGATGACCTACAAATGCGTGTATTGGGATTTCCTGACTGAACCTTAAGGATATTTGTATAATTTTACAAAAATATCTACACAGCATACTCACTGTGATGGGGTGTACAACTCACGCACCGTGAAGGGGTTAAAATGGTCCAGAAGAGGTTGCTTGACAGAATGGGCCACACATGGATAAGGTGCAGGTCGTATATACAGCTGTAACAAAACCTGAAGCCCATGTGGGCTGGAAGAGATTAGACTTGTATAAAGCCAGGGAAAAGAGCAGAAGAGTGCTGTTGAGTCACTGTCAGGGTTGAGAGACCGGAGTAGGAAGAAGCCTAGCGAAAACACCTGCACGCATTGGACCACATGGACCATGGCTGTTGAGTGTAGACTCCCTAGGCTGGACAGCAGTGTGCAGGGTGAGCCTTGGCTCCCCTAACAGCCAATGGAGGAATGGCAAAAACAGGGAAGTGGACTTTGAAGAGAGACAGTTATTTAGAGGGAATTTGGCGCATAAAAGGAGCAGGAAATCTATAGTGAGCTAACCAGATGACCAAGACTCCAAGAGAAAACTCTGTAGTTTGCAGACTGAGAAAACATTTATGATCATTTAAAAGATAAGCACCAGATTCATATTTAGTTGCACTTGACACAACCCAATTTTTGAAATAAAAAGCAAGATGCCACTTGGACTGCTGATTGTTTTTTTCTTTTTAATCTAATATTATCATGATTTAATGTTTGATTTTAGTGATTAATATGGCACAAAACATTGTCAGCCAAATGAAGATACTAGGGAAGGAATATAACTGTTTTAAATTTAGATGGCAGCTCTTCTGATACAAGAGCATCCAGACAAGAAAAATGAAGGAGACCATAAACATTATTCTTTGTCGTATTTACAGATATTTTGGTATACATTTGAAAATTCCTAAAAAGTATGAAAACCAGACAGCAAGTGTAAGAATTTTCTATCAGAAGGGCAGTGTAAGATAGGGCCTATATTTTGAAAAATTACTAATAATTCTGATTACGTAATTCAGACCTCCTAACGGGGAATGATTTTCAGCATGTCAGTGCTCAGAATTTCCCAATCAGGATAACAAAACTTGGTGCACCTAGGCGCACTGATCACTTTTGAAAATTTAGGCTTGAGTTCTTAAATTGTTAGCTTTTCCCCTCCTATTCAGCCTTTTAAAATAACTATTCATCCAAGCACAAAAACTCCAGTGGATACATAAATGTGGTGTGGTTTGGTTTTGTTTTGTTTTTTTCCTCTTTCACTAAGTCTAGTATTAAATAGGGGGAAAAATCTGAATTGTGGTGAACTAAACTGTGAAATTTGCTTCGTAGGCCAAACTGCTCAACAGATTTGGATATCTAATTCAGTTTCACTGAATTAGAATCAAGTGACAGATTATGACGACGTGTTCAAAATGGCATTTTTACCCTATGTAGCTTATTCCTACGTCCTAGAAATGTAGTCTTCATAAAAAGAGACAGAAGAACCCTGGAGGATTCCGTTCATTGGGGGCTCACAAACAGAACTCTGAGGCTACGTCTAGACTGCAGGGTTTTGCTGAGAAAACTTAGGGGATGGTCAGATTGCAAAGCACACTCTGTTGACGGTAAGTCGACAGAACGGAGCGGTTTTGTCAACAGCAGTCCCCCACTCACCATGAGGAAGAATGCCTCTGTCGAGAGAGACCTGTTGACAAAAGGCAGGCATGCACGTTCAGGGGGGCCTTCTGTTGACAGAAGAGTCCTCCAGGATGCCACACAGGTGTCCTCATGGATAACCTTGTCCCCAACAATCAGCCCTCGAAGGTTCCTGCTTTCTGGGCCTTCTTAAAGCCACAGGGAGCCCAGAGAATGCCATGACAGGAAGCTGAGAGCTTGGGAGCAGTGACATGCACCTCTCCCCCATTCCCTTACACCCACACCAGAGCAGACATGGTGCTCCAAGAAATGTGTCCCATACTGGAGCGGGGCAGAGATGCAGGACCTGCTGGATTTGTGGGCAGAGAAGGAAAGCTTGAAGGACCCCAGAGCCAGATGCCACAACACCAATATATACAGCTGCAAAGCTGAGGCCCTCGCAGAACAGAGCCACCCCCACTGCACCCTTGGACAGGTGTGTGCCAAGGTGAAGGAACTGCAGCTGAGGTATGTGCGGGCCCAGGACACTGTGGGAAGCTTGAGGGGCAGAACCTCCAACCTGCTCCTACTACACAGAGCTACACTGCATCCTGGACAGGGGGAGCACATTGCCCCCTGACCTCAGCCTGGACTCAGGGCTTGGCGCCCCTCTTGTCGAGCAGAAGCCTGAAGAGGAGGACCAGCCACAAGAGGGGCTGCAGCAGGATCCCAATTTGGAGACAAGCAGCCCAGTCATCACCCTGGACCTGGTCCCCACCAACCACGATGCCTCCTGGGCCTCCCCCTGAGCTTGGTGAGAGTTCCTCCACTGAGTGCCCCGTTTGGTGTGGAAGACATGTGCAGATAGGGTGGGCTGTGAGTGTTGCCTGGCCATCTTGGGAGGGACCCTGCATTGCGGCCCCAGCACACAGAACCTTGTGCAGTGCTAGTGTGCACCACCTGGACCCAGCAGACAACCCCAGACAGCGGTGGCATTCTGCTGCCAGGCTCACAAGAGCTCAGACGAGCGTCGCGCAGTGGGGTTGGGGGGGAGGCAGGGTGTGGCCCTCCCATCACCTGCCATGACTGGAAGATCTTAGCTCTTATCTTAGCTCAAATCAAATCTTAGCCACAAGGGCGCTCCATGACCCCAGAAACACCAAGGAGTGTGACACACGGCACACAGGCCCTGCCTGCTTGCACGAGGCAGCACCTGGTCCCAAGGGAAGTGCTGCCAGCCACAGGTGGGTGAGTGGGGCCCTGGAGGGCCAGGCTGCTCCCGGCTCCCCCGACACCCATGAGGGGACCCCTCTGTGGCCAGACACCCCCCTGGGCTGCTAGCCTGTCAACCAGGGTAGGGTGGGGGCAGCAGCAGCCAGTATGGTCCCGGAGGCACCTCTGAGTCACTGCGTGGCAGGGCCTGCTGTGCAGGCCACACATCTTTGCTCCTGGGACATATCCATTCCTTGACCCGAGGAGTGTTGGTCACTGCTCACAGTGAAGGCGTGGCCTCTGGGGTGGTGTTGCATGAATGACTCATTTCTCACTCCCTGTGTTCCCTCTCTTGTGTCTCCCTTGGCAGCCACTAGATAACAAGTGGACCTCTTCCCATCACCCTCCTACTTGCGAGTCCATGGATGGCTCATCAGCCTGATTCTGGAGCTACAGATCTTATCAGAGAAGAGGCAGGTGTTGGTAGCTGTTGGAAGGGCGCAGGACAGTTTTTGATGCTCTTTTCTTCTCTCCCTCTCTTCATCTAGACTGCGGCAGGAAATCTCAAATTGTGCCACCCCCTCACATTTTACTGTTCTCCACTGGGGATGGTCTTGGGCAAGGTTCACCCAAGTGTCAACACAGATGCTGCTCTTTTTCACATGTACCTTCAGCACTTCCTCATATCACTTCTATTGGTCACCAATGCTCCTTTGTCCTTCCTCAAATTCAGAAAACAGAATCTGTCTTGGGAGGCACTGATCAGACACCCAAACCATGCAACCAGTCCAACAAAGTTGCTGGTGAATGATAACGGCTTCAATGCTGGTCATGTTCGACTCTTCCAGGACGCTAGGCTTTTTGCGCCTATCCTCTCAAGAGACATTTAGGATTCTCCTGAGGCAGCCTTGATGATAGTGTTCAAGTGCCCTCAAATGATGCTCGCATGTTGTCCAGGTTTCACATATAGTGTTGGAACCACTACCATACAGTATACAAGGAGCTTTGTCTTGTGACAGATGTCCCAGTTCTCAAAGACCCTTTGTCTCAAACAGGCAAAAACAGAACTTGCATGAGTCAGATGATGCTGGATTTCCACATCAATGTCAACTTTACCAGAAAGCTGACTTCCAAGCTATGGGAAGTGTTCTACATTTTCCAGCAATTCTCTATTGACTTTAATAGAAGGAACACGAGATTGTCCCATCAGCTGGGGTTTGTAGAGCACCTTGGTCTTTTTTGATGCTCCATGCAAGGCTGACATTCTCAGATGCTTCAGCAAAGGCACTTAAGATGGTCTGAAGGGCTGCAGGAAAAAGAGTAGCAACCATGCTATTATCTGCATATTGGAGCTTCATGATGGAGGTCATGGAGGTCTTGCTTTTAGCCTTTGGTCTTGTGAGATTGAAAAGCTTCCCATTAATCCTATAGACCATTTTCATGCCATATGGAGGTTTGCCATCAATGAGGTGAAGGGTCATGGCAATGAAGATGCTGAACAGAGATGGGGCAATGACACAGCCTTGTTTGATGCCTGTTTTGACCTCAGTGGGGTCACTTTGGGATCTGCTGTTGCTGAAACTGTGGCAGTCATTTTGTCATGAAGCATTCTCAAGATGCTAATGAATTTTTGGGGGCAGACGATCTTTGAGAGGATGATCCACAGGGCACTACACTTGACTGAGTAGAATGCTTTGGTCAGGTCGATGAAACTCATATATAAGGCTTGGATTTGTTCACAACATTTTCTTGCAGTTCTCGGTCAGTGAAGATGGTGTCCTCTGTTCTTCAGAATGGGCGGAAGCCATACTGGGATTCTGGGAGAATTTCTTCTGAGAGTATCAGGAGTCAGTTTGCAAGGAATTGAGCTAAGATTTTCCCTGCTGTTGCCAGGAGGGAGAAACCACGATAGATTCTACAGTCCAACTTGTCACCTTTCTTGAAGAGACTTACAATCAGCATGTCACTGGAATCTCACAGCATCTGCTCCCTATCCCAGATCTTGAGAATCAGGAGGTGGAGTTGTCTGTGGAGCTCTAGCTCACCTTCTTTGAAGACTTTGGCGAAGATTCCATCTTGTTGCCCTGTTTCACTTCATCGCTTTGATGACAGCTTGGACCTCACTCAGGGTAGGAAGTGTTGCAAGATCATCCATAGGCGGTTGCTGAGAGATTTAGTCAAGGGATTCTAGAACCACGGTGGAGGGACATTTCAAAAGCTCATTATAGTGCTCCCTCCAGTGAGAAGCAATCGTTTCATTGTCCTTCAAGAGTTGGGCACCATCTATTTATCTCAGGGGATTGATTCCTTGGTTTCCAGGTCCATAAACAGCATTGTTAGCTTTGAAGGAATCTCTTGTATCATTGATGTCTGCAAGATGCTGCAGTTCTTGTGTCTCCTCAGTCTACCACTGTTTCCCCCTGCCTCCCCGCCCCCGCAGAGTCCTTGTTTTATGTTGGACTTCTGCCTTGACCTTGACATGAACTTCTTTTTTCGTTGTGCAGTTGATGTCACTTTGCCAGGCTTTAAAGGCTTTCATTTTTGCCTCAGGCATTCAATTTCTGCATCATTCTCAAATCAGTCCTGCTGCTTCCTGGACTGGTGGCCAATGGTTTACCCACAAGTTCCAACGATGGCATTTTTCAATGGACCCCGGTGTTCTTCCACATCTTCAGGGTACACTGTCCGCAGCTTCTTTTGGAGTGCTATCTGGAAGTCACTTCATCGGATGGGGTCCTTCAAACCTTGTATGTTGATATTTCATCCAATCAGTTTCTTCTGATTTCTCCATTTGGTGACAATCCTAATTGCCATTGTGGGGTGAATAAGATGGTGACTGGTCAAGCAGTCATCAGCACTAGTCATTGCATGTATGAGAAATCCATCACACCAATCCCAAGTATGGACAATTAAATAGTTTATGAGGTGCCAGTGCATTGATCAAGGATATTGCCAGGAGGTCTTAAATGTGTTTTTCTGGTGGAAGAGGGTATTTGTGATGATAAGCTTGTGTTCCACACATTTCATAAAGAGGACACTCCATTGGAGTTGCTGTTGCCAACTCCTTCTTTCCCTATGGTACGCTGCCAAATGTCCACATCTCTTCTGACCCTGGCATTGAAATTCCCCAAGAGAATAATCTTCTCTTCTTTGGGGATGTCTTTCAGGACTGTGTCCAACGGATGTAGAACTTCTTCTTCAAGTCATTTTTGGCATCTGGAGTTGGTGTACAAGCACTGATGACAGTTGCCTGTTGATTTTTGGCAAGCTTCAACTGGAGAGTCATGAGGCACTCTTTGATGCCGACAGGAACTTCAGCTAGGACCTTTGTCCGTTCGTTTTTGATGGCACATCCTACTACATGAATTTGTTTTTCTTCCTATGGTGTTCCTTTCCAGATGTGAATTGGTGTCAGGATGTGCTCTATTGACAGGAGTTTTGTTGCAAGATATCTACCAACACAAACTTCTGTTAAAAGCCTGCAGTCTAGACATAGCCTAAAGGAGTTACATGAGTTGGCAAACAAACCATCCCTCGGGTGTAAGTCCACTTGGAAATTCAGGCTCCACACGTCTACACCTATGCCCACTCATTGCTCCACTTTACAATGACTTTCAAAGACGGTGCTGGAAGGTGGAGACGGGAAGAAAGAGAAACGTCTCTTGCCTGGTAGCTCCAGCTCTTCAAGTTGCATGACAGGGAAGTCGCTACCTTTGGGGGCCGCAGGGACTCAGTTCCAAGACAGAATGTGACCAGGGTCAGGCCACCAGCATCTCCACTCCCTAACTCTAAACACAGCCATTGATGTAAGGGGAAACCTCAGCTGGAAGGGGCTATGCCAATGGAAGGCACAGGAATGTACAAATAGGCCCTGGTGAAGGGGCCTAAGCATATGTGCTATGTTAATCAGTCTAACAAGGAATTCTGGCCGTGGAATCAGTCAGGTTGGGGCACATGGGCTGATGTTCTTAGATTGCACTAACTCTCTCTGATGTTTAGTGCGTTCTGGCCTCGAAATGAACTATCTGCACAACTCTAATCATAATCCTTCTGACAGATCTTCACACTGTGTTGCATCTGTCCTAACTTTGGAATGGTTTTGGCTCTACTACAGAAGATAAAAGTTTGCCCTTTGTAAGAGAAGAATTTTTGTACTCTTTGCTCTTTTCATTTGTTAATGAGGGGAAGGGAGCTGCCAGTCTAGTTGGGGGTTGCTTTTGTTTTTAAATCCTCCTTCCCTACACTAACTACTTTTCCTGCAATGGGGCTTTTTGGCAGAAAATGAAGCTCCTATTACTCTCACTTTTGCCAATCTATTTCTTTAGAAAAATAAATATTATTGTTGCTTAGCACTTTAACCACTAAGGAATCACAGTATGTAACCACACCCTTTATGCATTGCCACAGCCTGCTTTGCAGCTTCATAAGTAAGTACTGGTCACACTCGTAGAATAAAGAGGCCAGTCACCAAAGAGGCTGCTATTCTTGAGATTGGAGGAAAAGGTTAAAGGTAGCTACACTACACAATAAAAGATCCAGAAGACAATAAATTTCATGCCACTGCCGAATCTGCCTGTAAAGTGTGAAGCACCACCCACTTCCACATAATCACAATCTAGGCAAGCCCTAAAAGCATTACTCAAAATGCCGACTGCATAAACTCCAAAAGGAAAATGCACATCACAGTAAATGCTATTTAAAGCAAAGATAAATTAGAAAGAAATGAAAATTCAGGGCATCAAACACCACAAATTGAGGTGATCTAGATGAAACATACATGAGCCGCTATTCAAAACCTGGTATCCTTTACCACAAGACACCTACAGTAACTGCTAGGAGCTCATTATCTTCCCATAATAGTAAGTTCATGCCCACAGTGGAAGGAAATGCATCTTGAATTTAAAATAAAAGTCCCTGCACCAAGCCTGACATTCAGAAGCCAACTGTTTCCTGCCTAAAATCACACATTCACAATCACTCACTGTGCCAGTTACAAGGTGTTGGAATTGCCTGAAATGTGATTTGTGGAAGCATCTGTAGATGCTTTTAGTAACCTGCAATGCAGTCCCCACGATCTGCATAGAAGTGGTATAATCATCAGTCATGACTTCCAATAAAAAAAAAAATCCTGACTTGAGCCCCTGAGCGCTGGATTGTAAATGGTGCCTAAAGTTTCAAAGAGAGGCCTAGCAGGATTTTCAGAAGCACCTAAGTGGGTTAGATGTCTAGTCCCTACTGACTTCTGCCAGAACTTTTCCTGCAGCGGCTGCTTTGGGACTCTGCCAACTACCAGTTGCTGGGGTGAGGGCAGGACAGCACTGCAAACCAGAGATAACCAGCAGTGGCGGAAGAGAGTGAGAGGTGCACTGAGGGGGAAAGCACTTCTACAATAGCAGTACAAGGGGATAGTATATATTTCTGCTTCACAATAATATGAGGCAGCAATGAAAACTGAGACTTCTAATTCCAGGACCAGAATGGAAATTAAAGGCATTGAGAGGCCTCCTCTTATTCCAGACGATTTAATTTACCCTTAGTTTCTGTGACTTACGTAACATTTTAGTGAACACTTGGACAGGAAAAAGAAGGTGTTTATACAGTGAGCAATGCAAGAATGACAGTGGCGCATGCATTTGGAAGCCTGAAAAGAAGGCAGAGATCCCTACTGAAATGGCTAGAGACAGCTGAACGCATCTGCTTTGTGCAAGACCTGCCTGCTGCATTTTGCACATCTAAGAGCAAGGTAGAGACTTTCTTCAGTGGTAGAAGGGGAAGCTGAACAGACCATCTGAGGATGAGTCTACACTCACCATAGAAGATCAAATACTTAGGTTCAATCTTCTGCTGTGCCTTTTTGCACTTGTGTGGAACGGCATATTCTGAGGCCAATAACGACCCCAGAACTCCTTGCAAGCTGCAAGGATTAAGGAATGCCAATGGGAGGAGTGCTCCCATTGGCATTCTGCAGTGGGGACAGGAACAAATATCAATGGCACGAAAATCGATTTTTTGTATGTTATTGGAGTATCTAAAATTGCATAGATGCCATCGATATTCCAGGTAAGTGTAGACCCAGCCTAATGTTCTGAACGGTGAAAGGAACGCTGCACTAAATGCCGCCGCTGGTCAAAGGCATAGAATCAGATGTATTGTGCTCTTATTTTGAGGCTAGGATATTTTGACAAATGCATATAACTATGTATATATTGTATCCTGCCTTATATAAAGATATTATACTTTGAGGATTTCCTGATGCTTTATATAAACATTCCAAGGTTCTTTTTTCAAATGATATACTGAATTGTAAGTAATAAATAACAAAAACCTTCAGTCAACAGAACAGGTAGCAAAAAGAAGTTTCAAGAGTGAGTTCCTTCCAGAGGAGCCGCATGTGATCCTGCCATGAGTTTGTCGTCTCATGTGTTGTGGGCTTGCTGCTTGCTTGCTAGGTGTCTGCTTGACTGAAGTTTAGAGCGTGGTCTCCTTAGGGGCCAGGTGCTCAGCCTAGCCTCCTGCTCAGCAAGGCTGATGAGACTTTGTCTCCTAATCCCTTTAGGATTCCTTAACCAACAAGGAGGTAGGGATACTCAAGAGTTTAAAAAACTGTCTCTTGAGCAACCAGAGGAGCTGGTGAACAAGAATAGCAAACGGAGTTTAGAGGGGATGTGTAAAAACTAGAAGGCTCTAACATATTTCTAAATGTAGTCCAGTAAACACATCCTCCAAAAACCTCAAAAACACAAAAACCCACAAAAGTAGAAACAGTGTAGCTAGAAGTCCAGCTGCAGAGTAGGAGCTATCTAGTTAGCACACTGAATGCAGCCTTGTGGACAGGTGGCATGCGTGTTCATTTTGTTCAAGCAGATTACAGCCTTTGGAGACCAAGTATGAGCCCTTAAGACCAGAATGGCTGAAGTGGAGGAGCAAAGGAAGACAAAGGTACCTAAATAAGATTTTCCCGGACACAGATTAGTCCCATTCTGACATCCTCTGTGCTAAACAGAGGAAAATCAGAAAAAGCAGTTCTGTAGCACTCTAAAGGCTAACAATAGAATTTATTAGGTGTTGAGTTTTTGTGGGACAGACCCACTTCTTCAGATCTCAAAGTCTCAAGGAAGAAGACAATCAAATTCATCAGAGGAAAACTACCCCATAGTTGGGATCCTCCTTCCATATGCCCTGCTACCCTCCTGAACTGAGCATACCTCTGTGGGAGAGGGACTCCAATTATCAGTAAGAGTCAGGGGATAATTCAGTCATTAGAAACATGGGTAGTAGGGTTTGTGATGACAAGAAGAGCCACATGATGAATTGCCTGCCAGTTGTGAAGCTTACAGATCTCTCAATACATCCAGACAAACTTTATATGCTGTGCTGGAAAGGAGGAAGTGGTTAGAGTACATGTAAGTACCAATGACAGGGAAAAGGAAAAGATAAGTCCCTGTGGCCAGGTAAAAGCTGAAAATTCAGAACTTCAATGTATTATTCTCTTAAATGCTTCCAGTTCCACATGGAGGGCCAGTTAGGCAGAACTGCAGGGTATCACTGTGTAGATGAGACAATAATGTAGCGAAAAGAGGATTAGGGTTTTTTTAGGAACTGGGAAACCTTTGGGGGAAAGGAGAATCCTGCACAGAAAGAATGGGCTCCACCTAAACTAAAATGGAACCAGATTGCTGGCACTGACGATTTAAAAGGCCTATAGAAATGTTTTTAAACTAAACAGTGGGGAAAGCAGACAGTGCAGAGGAGCACATGGTTCATGCAAGAGAGAGCTTTTCTGTGGTATTCTATTTATTTTGCAGTGCCTCGTGTGCTGATCTATAGGTGTTATGAACAAGAACTTCAGGCAAAGATGCCTCCTCTTTCAAGACACCCACAGATCAGCACAAAGTGCACTCCAAAATTAAACTTCTCTGTGGCTTAAAATATCTATGCATTTTGAAATACTATGTAGCCTGAGATGGGCACTTTCTGTCAAAACTCAAGTCTGCTGAAAGCTGAGTGCATTAATGAAACTGTGTGCCAAAGTACTTTTTCTACTGTCTTTTTCTGTTACTGAATGTGCCACTAAAATAAACATGCCTTTTAGGCAGTAAGTCTGATTTTTAACCCATATGTTCTCATCATTTTGAGAAGGAGGACAAAGGGGCCTAAGATGGACTGTGAGGGAGAGGCATCAGAAAGTCACATGGGAAGGGTGTGACACAGCTTGTTCAAGTTGATTGTTGAATCTGCTTTTTCACATAAATAGCGGTGTAGGACTACCACATTCTCTTTTGCGGTTGCCATTTTGAGCATGAAGAGGTTAAAAGCCAAAGATGTGGGGAGAGGCTAATCAAGGATGGCCAGCACACTGATGGTTTCCAAAACAAAAGTGTATAAATCCCCATGTACAGTAGTATTGTATTATATTGTATATAATTCTTACTGGGAGAGACTCCTCTGCAGCACCACCAGGTTGGCTCTCTGAGATATGGGATTCTCCAGCACTCTTTTTTCTCTGCCTCTGGGTGGCTTGAAGAGACCCTGACTGTCTGGTCAATCTTCTTCTACTCAGAATCCATGAGCTATCTGACTGCAAGATTGCCCTGACATATATGTTAGTAAACTATAGATAAAAGGATTAGTAACTTACAGGAGGAGGGCATCTCTACATTAGTAGGGAGAAAAAATATGAACAAAAATGGGATGAACCCCCAAATGAATATGCAACAGACATAGTGGTACCAGCTTAACACATTATAAAAGTTGTATCCTGGCATGTGTGCCTGTGGAGATGTGATTAGGATGATGACCACTGGGGATGATAATAATGGTGAGCCCAATGAGGACGAACATTCTAGATCATTTTGCAAGGCATGGTGCAAGCCCATGGCTGCTCTGCACATATTCTGTATTTTCTCTACCTATCTTGCTGGGATGAAGCATCTGTGCATTCACTCATTGTGTTAGTAAAATTATTTCAGATACCAAAAGCTTTCTTAGGCAAGAGTGTTGCAATCATGCATGTTATGGCTCCCAGCTGACTAGCAATTTTAATAGTACAGGGCCTGGTCTTGGAATGAGAACCTACAAGAGTCTTAAGTGAACATTCTTATGTAACCAGTATAATTAATACCCAATCAATAGCTCAAGCACTGCCAATTAAGATGACCTCAGAGCAGAAGAGGATACAACAGTAAACAAACAGGCCAGCTTAGGTGGACAGCAAAGTAAAACAGGATAGCAGGAAGAAGATTGATGGAAGCAGAACAGTTAGTCCAAAACAGAAATGCATCCACATCTACCTGGTAATGGGAGAAAACATTCTGAAAGTCAACAAAAACACTTACTTGCAAAGTAGATTAATTAAAATGATCTGAGGTGCCAAATTATTTTAAACAAACACTGTTGTATGGCTGCAAAGCAGGTGCATCCTGAAAAAAATTCATAATAATCTGCAACAATTTGTAAGTGAAGACAAGGACTCAGATGCCTAAATCCCATTTTCAAAACTGACTTAGGCATTTAGACTATGGCTAGGTCTACAGTGGCTGCAGAAAATCGAATGCTTAGGTTTGATCTTCTGGGGCACTGTTTCGCACATGTGCAAAACGACGCATTCTGGGATCAATGTCGACCCGGGAAACCCTTACGAGCCACAAGGATTAAGGAATGTCGGCAGAAGGAGTGCTCCTGTCAACATTCTGCAGTGAAGAGAGGGACCAATGTCAATGGCTGCAAAATCGATTTTAGCTATGCAGTGGGTGTACCTAAAATTGCATAGCAGCCATTGGCATTCCCGGTAAGTGAAGACATAGAAGTCAATAGGACTTAAATTCAGAAGTGGCCAAATTATTTCTGAAAATGGGATTTAACTAAGTCACTTAGGTCCTGCAACACTTAGCAGACCAACACCTAAATGTCAAACTTGGATTTTTAAGTCCATTTTTAAAATAGGATTTAGGATCCTCACTTATGTATGTACTTATGTTACCCACAGTCTTTACCACCCCAGCTGACCTTCAAGTGCAGACAACCCCTCCATGGCTATGTCTACAGAAGAGGCTTTTCCCAACAAAACTGGGCTTTTGTCAGGAAAACCTACAGAGCTTCACCATGCAAAATGCACTTTGTCAACAGTTTGTCGACAAAACCCAGCACATCTGTCAGCAGCATTGTGCCTCTCCCCATTGAGGTATAACGCCTCTCTCAACAGCATTCTGTCAACAAAACAGCCATGTAGGTGTGCCGGGTCCCTTTTGTCAACAGACATGGCTTCCGTTGCACCAGGCAGCCCCGTTTACAGAGCATCCAGTCAGCCGTTCTGTTGAGAGGGGGTTGGGCAGTCTGACTGCTCTCTGTCGACAGAGCAGATCGCTCTTTCCATCTTCTTTTATGTGTAGACCCAATCTGTCAACAGACGCTTTGCCGGGAAATCCCTTCCAACAGTGACTTCTGTCAACAGAGGCTTCTCATGTAGATACGTAGCCCATGAGTTTTGTTACATATTATTCATTAATTCTAAACTATATGTATTGAAAAACTTAAGGATATTTTACTTGGTATAATATGATGAATTGCTTTTTCCCGATACAGTTGTGGTGTCTACATATTTTCCCTAAAACCGCAGAATGATTTTTCCATGACAAACTACCAGCCTTAACATAAATGACACATGACACGGTGAAAGTTTATTTCTAATCAAGACGAAAATTCATTCTTTACCTGTCAACCAATATGTTTTTCTTCTGGAAACATAAGAAATTATGCAAGTCCTAAATCTCAAGATGAGAAACTAACTCCTACGCATGTGAAAATGCAGACCCAGGCCCACTAATGAGGGAGGCAAAGAGGGCCGTTGCCCCTGGACCTGGCATTTCAAAAGGGGTCAGAGCTCCAGCCACCACCACTGCCAAAGTAGCAGCACTAGTGTCCAGAGCTCTGGGCCCCTTTGAAACTCCATGGAGTGTTATACCGCCACTCCATGTGCGGCTCTGAGGGAGCGTGGGGGGTTAGGACTGACTGCCCTAAGCCCTGCCCAGTCCACCTGAAGCCCTGCCCCTTCTGGGGGTGTGGAGCAAGAACCCCCCTTCCACTTTGCTCTTAGGCTCATAGTGGCTGCCCCACTGCTGCTTAGACCACTCTATGTAGAGCAGGCTTCAGGAATGGCAGAATATAATGATCACGACTATATAAATAAATAAATAAAATGGAGACTCCCTGCATGTCTTTTCCGTGATTGTTACCAAAAATATATACATAGTAAAACAATATCAATTATGGTCCTGATTAGTAAACTATTTAAGCCTGTGCTTACAACCCATCAATTGCAATGGAAGTTAAGCGTGTGTCTACTTGCTATGCTGAATCAAAGCACCTCTATGTTTCCCCCCCGCCCCATACTGGCATTCTGAAATCAATTGTCTTAATCACTGACATTTAGCAAAGTATACCTCACTTTGTGCTTGAACACCTCTCCTTCTAAGGCACAGAGTATCTTTGTAAATACTAGCCACAGCATCCTGAGCAGAGACTGTACAACAAACTGAATATGATCCTTACAGACTACCATGCTTGAAGGACTTACTAGGTATTCTAGGAGAAATCACTGGATGCATCAGTGTGGCTTTCTGAAGTCATAATTAATTCTCTTTAATAATTCATTTTAAAAGGTCAAAATGTGTTCACAACACAGAAAATCTCAATTTATCCCTTGTGGTTTCTTCCCCCCTCTTACTTTGGATCGATTGATTTCAGCATCAAACAAGAGGACAAACTTCCAAACAGTCAGTTATGTTTTATTGTTCTCCTCTGTTTTGATTTTTGGAGCACATCCACTACTATAGTATCTGAGCATGCACCATGCCATCGGAGCGTTTGTTCAGCCTCAGCCTATTGGCCATGAAATACTTTTCTGCATAGCAAAGTAGACTGAGATTTATTATATAACAGTCAACTCAGTCTCAGGGCTCAAACTTCAAAAAGACTAAGGACAATGCTAGAAAGATAGTGCTTCTCCAATAAAAGATAACTTTTAAAAAGTTATTTGAGGAAAGGCCTATTGGAGCTCTTTAAAGAAAATAAATTCACAGTGACAATTTTAGCTCTTTCAAGATTTCACTAACAGCCTAAAGGACAGACAAAGAAATCATTATCTGAGAAATTTTATCCCCAAATCATTGTTTGTAGAGACTCATTTATTAACGAGTCTAAGCTATGTCATTCTCTGATAATAAAAGCCAAAAGTACACATGGCATTGTTTGTTTTTAATGGAGTTACCATAAAACACCATCAACCATTTTGTGATAGCTCAATAGATAACTCAGGCCTAGTCTACACAAGAAAACAAAGTTGATCCAAGATACACAATTCTAGCTATGCAATTAGCAACCTAGAATTGACATATCAGTATCAACTTTGCTCCCTGGTGTAGGTAAGAGTTCGTTGGGCTCGCATAGACACCCCTTACTCCACGTGTCAGCGTAGAGTATCAGGGTCAATGGCTGAGCCCAGAGAGATCAATTTTGCTGCATCTTCACATATGTGACAAAATCGACCTCTGGAAGATCGATCACGGCATGTTGAACCCCCTGTAAGTATAAACATACCCCCAAGGCCACCACTACACTTAAACAGTGATAGGTGGCAGAAACATGGAGACACTCCATGCAGTCACTTCATTGCCATCAGAGTGAAGTGATTTTACCTGTTTTACTCCAGGAGAAAACATAGTTCCAACTAAGTGAACCATCTTTGATATCTTTTTACTTTGTTTGGCAATATTTTGAAATGCAGCATCTCATCTAGTAAGCCTCCAAGAGCCATTCAAAACTCTCGTACATGGCATAAGTACACTTTTAGAAATCACCTCCTATCTAACATTCTCCTCTTCCTAATGCCATTTGAGTTTGAAGAAAGGGATGGATACACTCTGTTCTGTGCAGGTTGAGTTCTTCTGACTTTGGCAGCTGTAGAGCACTCAGCACTGGTGGTTGAACTGTCTTGAAAGGAATTCTGTGCAAACCGGACTGGTTGACTAGAAATCAACAATAGATTTAGACTCCTGTTCTGAGACACAGAAAAAGGGGAAAAGCTTTCAGGAAAGGCTAATTGGGAAAAAGCAAGATGACAACTAAAGAAATCTATGAAAATCCTAAGAAAGAAAAGTTTAAGAAAGTAAAAAAGAAGAACAGGAGTTCTTGTCAGTGTCAACTGAATTTTATGACCTACAACATTTGGAAACCTTGGTCAATGTTCAATGAGAATGTACCAAAGACTTTGGCATAGCTTTGTGAGGTCTGGAAGTAAGCTGAAGAACCTAAAACCTATACAGCTCAACAGGTCACCAGGGCTGCAAAAGCAGGGCCAGTTTGTGAAGCAGCAAACAAAGAAGAGAAGCCCACAGGAAGGAGAGTTAATGAAAACACAATGCTAAACCAAAACTGGCATAACTAAGTGTGTAATAGTACCAGAGAGGTAGCTGCGTTAGCCTGTACTCCAACAAAACCAAACTGCGGAAGTATAGCACTTTAAAGACTACCAAAGAACCTGTGATTGCTAGTGAGAATCTCTCTTAGGTTAGGAGATTGTCTATAGGAAAGGACAGGCCTGTCACCTAGGGCCTTGTGGAGTGTAGCATCAGGATCCAGAGTAGGTGGTAGGTTTTTAGTGACGCATTGCAGAGGTTTGAACAGAGCCATGAATTACCTCACGCATTACAAGGACTGCTTCCCTTCCTTCTGATGCTCATAATTATCTCAGGCAGGACAATTAACATCCGCCCCGCCCCTCATCCCCCTCCTAGTTATTTGATTTGTCAGATTTTTATTGCAATTTTTTTTAGTACTCTATTTATAAATGTCAGTCTGTACCGAAAATGGAGTTTGATCTGATGAAGTGGGTCTGTCCCACGAAAGCTCATCACCAAATAAATCATTTTGTTAGTCTTTAAAGTGCTACACTTCTGTGGTTTGGTTTTGTTTAAGTGTGTAAATTAGTAGTCATGAACATGTGAAAAATCAAATAAAATTCCTGTTTGTTGGCTTGAGAAGGGATTCTGAAGAATTAAATTTTAACTATTAATCATTTTTTATTATCCAAAATGTTTTTAGGACCTTAACAGAAAGTATGAATGCTGTTTAAATGACTTGGGAAAATTTCATTAAACTAATAGATAACTGTGTTCTCTAATTCCCCTGGCCCTGAAATGGTTCTTTTCTCATAATTGCAGGAGAACCAATTCTAACAGCACAGCTATACACAATATTTGAGAAGCTCAAATAAAAGAAGGCTCCTGAGATATATTTGCCCCAAAGAGCCATTGTGTTATTGCAGCTGTTACTGTTCCTGCTGAAAGTAAACAGTATATCACAAAATGAAGACCTCCCTTAGAACTGTGCACAGCATTCATTACAGCCTGTACTGTGAAAGAACATCTAATGCCTTAAGTAAGCGATGTTATTACACACCTCTCATTTTTCAAAATATTTTCACTTGCTGAAGTGAAAGAGCATCATTGGTAACTCTGGACTATCTCTCACTGGGCAAGTGTTTATAAGTCAGATATAAATTATGTCCACACTTAGTAAAATGTTTACATCTGACAAATCTATGGTCAGAGAATTCCAAAGATTTTTAAATTGCAAATTCTAACCTGTAGGAAGTACACAGTTACTTAGTACACAGACCATGCAACACAGAATTGGAATTTACCTATGGCCCTCCTCTCAATCTCTGCTGGCCCCTTGTGTGTACGGTCACTTAGGATGGTTTTCATTATATACTGGAGGGGAGAAATAGAAGCTCTAGAGGGAGCAGGGAAGACTTTCACCTCATAACCCACCCTCTCCCCCTCCCTCAGATGCAGGGGCAGAAGATGGAGGATTGGAAACCGAATGTTTATTCTCTTCCAGCTGCTAAAGGGGTTTGAGGTAGAGTGGGAGGTAAATTTAATCAGAAACCTATGAGGCAGAGTCCAGTATGAAACACCGACAGGGTCTACTGACAGCCCTTCAGTCAGAATCACACCAAACTCTCCTTTCACAGTAGCTAGCATGTATGGAAGAGCGACTTCTCACCTACACATTGCCCCAGACAGGAAAGAACCTTAATCTTTTGCATTTATCCTTGGATGTTTGTGTAGCCCTTCTGGCATTTTTGTCTCTGTTAAACTTGTCAAGATGTGGGGCTTGAAAAATGAAGTTATATGTGGAGTAATGGACAGGACAGGGAGCGCAAAATTTGGCCCTATTAATAGAGCTGTGAAGTTTATTTAGAACATAGGACACACAGTTTTTGAATAAAGACTATGCAAAGCATATTGAATTGTTAATGAATTGCTATATTTCCAAGACAAAATATGACACTGAAGGAATGCATATTTGCATCAAAACACGCACATGCAGAGCTGAAGCTTGATTATCTGGCATCCCTGGGGAACTGGGGATGCCGGATAATCAAATTTCTTGATTAGTTAAGTGGGGCTGCTGGTCCCAGGCAGAGGGAGTGGAGAAGGTCAGCCCCCGCAGGGCAGTGAGCCCTGGCCTGGAGTGCTGGTAAACAGTGTGCCAGTTATTCCAGCATTTGATAGCATGATTTTACCATATTAGACTTTATCTGTCTGTCCATGAGTCCATCCAACCATTCACAAATTCCTTCGAAATCATAAGAGGTAGGACCACCAAATTTGGTACGTAGCTTCCTCTTACCTTAACTTAAAGCAAGGTCAGGGTTTCATTGTGCTGGAAAATGGGAAGTGCCTGGAAAAGGAATGTTTTTCAGAACACAGAAAGGGTGGGGATACAGAAACAATGGATGAAATACTGCAGATTGGCCAACAGGAGCAGCAAGCATGAGGGGCAGCTATATTCAAGAGTGACCACTGGGGGGTAGCCGTACCACCAGGAGAGTAGCCACCAGACCTTGTAAGTGGTTTCTTTGCCCTAAACAGTAATGGCGAGGGGCAAGCTCCCACCTACTGGCCCTGAAGCTGCCAACCCCCTGAAACCACCCTAGGGCCAGGCAGTGCCACCCAGCCTGCACCCAGGAAATGCTGCAGGAAAGGCTGCTGCAAACTGGGGCTGATTGCTGTAGATTTGCCAGTCCTGGACCAGCCACAGAGTATGGGGAGTATCTGCAGGCCTAGGCCAGGCCCCAGATACTAGACCTACCCCCAGACTAGCTATAAGCTAGGGGTGCGGCAGCTGGAGGCTGGGTCCACCCAGGATTACTGGCTCACCTCCACCCACCAGAGAGGATGTAGGGGACAGCAGCTGGATGCCAGGACCAGCCCCTAGAGCACAGTCCCCCTGGATAGGCTGGAGGCTGGAGTGAAGGAGCTGGAAGCAGAGAATACCCTGCAGAGCCCCACCACCACCCTTGGACAAGCCAGAAGCTGGGGATGGCCCATGCAATCCCAGTCCCCTGGAGGGGGCCACTGTCCAGGAAGTGCAGCCACCACCCTCCACCCCCGGCAGGAGCCACAGACCACAAACAGCAGCCCAAACACCCCAGGAGGTGCCACTGCTGCAGCAGCATCCTCACTGCCCCAGTAAGTTCCTCCCCTCTCCAGCCTCCCTGCCCAGAGCCCCATGCCCTCATTTCTGCAACCCACAGTCCCTGCCCCGAGCCCGTATCCTATCAGAGCTCTGCTATGGTTGAATTGTTACATCCTACAAATTCTAGGTATGCAGTCACAGCTAGCAAAACTACTCTACGCAGGGAGACCATCTTGGTTAATGACAATCTTGAGGCTTAATGAGAAGAAGGAGGGCCACTCATGAAGCCCACTCACTAGCCTAGGTTGCCCATTGGTACACAAAGGGAAAACTTTCAAAAATGTTATAAACAACTGAAAACCGAACATAAACAAGACCTATTCCGCACTGGTGAGGCCCCATCTGGAATATTGTGTCCAGTTTTGGGCCCCCCAGGATAAAAAGGATGTGGATTTGCTTGAGTGGGTTCAGCGGAGGGCAACAAAAATGATTAAGGGTCTGGAGCACAAGACCTATGAGGAAAGGCTGAGGGATTTGAGCTTGTTTAGTTTACAGAAGAGAAGGCTTAGAGGTGATTTAATAGCAGCCTTCAACTTCCTGGAGGGGAGCTCTAAAAAGAGGAGGGTGAGAAACTGTTTTCAGTGGTGTCAGATGGCAGAACAAGGAGTAATGGTCAAAACTACTTCACCAGGAGGGTGGTGAAGCATTGGGATGAGGTGCCTAGAGAGGTGGCAGATTCTCCATCCCTCAAGGTTTTTAAGTCCCAGCTGGACAAGGTCCTTGCTGGGATGACTTAGTGGGGGTTGAATCTGCTTGAAGCTCAGCGCGAGACTAGATGACCTCCTGAGGTCCCTTCCAGCCCTGTGATTCTGTGAAATTGTACAATCAGCAGCTAAATGGCATTGCCTCACTCACTAAAACATACAACAAGGGAAAGACTTTGAAAAAGCACAGATCCTTTCACAGAAAAAGACAGAAACCATCCATGGCACTACGCATACAAAGTTACATCAGTATTTTTCGACACACTTCAGTCCCTTGAACTACTGTTCACTTCTTGAACTTGTCCATTGAATAATTCTTCCCTGAAGCCCTATACCACCAAAAGCACAACCATGGAAGCTACAACACAGGCATTTCAAATCCTCACCAGGCAAGACACTCTTACTGTCTGGTTTGCTTCAGTTGTCTTCCTGTTCATAGAATAGCAGTAGTGTTCGTGAAACTGGAGTAGAACTACAATCAACAGTTTTTTTGATTCAATGGGACAATGAAAGTTGAGATGTCTAATAATCACCTGCAAACACCATTTATTGTTTTACACAGTCATCTGGCTGTGAATTATCCCATAATTAAGACAAGATGAAAGTGAACAGTGTTAGGAGTATGAATTTCATTACATAGAGAGTGATTTAAAAAAAAATAAAAACTTCACTACAACAGACAGCAACATGACTAACTGATGCTCCAAAACAGACTGGTGGTTTGGTTTTGTTTCTCTAAAAAACAATCCAAACAAATATCTGGGAGGTTAAGATACCTAATTCCAATGAACTAAAACTTCAATTATGGGCTTTGTTCTTCTCTTTATTCTGCGTGTCTCAAGTAAATACAGGGATAGTTCTCTCTCCATATTTAACAAACATACTTTCCACTCCCTGTGACTGCTTGGATCAAAGATGGAAGCATGGAAGTTCAGCCCTCTTTCATTTTGAACACAAAGTTATAACATTATTTTTTCATTCCCTCATATTTCTTTTATGGCATGGATTTATTAATGATTTTGTACTGTATTAAGAATGATGGTGCTCAGGAAAAAATCAAAGTAAAAAGCCATTAAAGTACAGTCTTTTCATGGAAATAGTTCAAATTTTTGCAGAGGAAACTGTCTCTAACAAAAGATGGGGATAAACAAAATGCATCTTCACCTATCTTCAAAGATAGGACCACAGGTAGGAGAGATATGGAGCTACAGAGATATAAAAATCGCTCCTGAGCTATACTATGAATATAAAATTCTGCAGATGAAATTTTACTGCTTGGACCAACAGAATTATTTAATCCATCTGTTAAATAACAGTAATATCTGGCAGGACAAAATTGCTGCTAAAACTGTGCCTACCACTGTGTGCGTGCCAGAAAGCCACAGGCAATGATGGAATCAAAAAGAGATGCTGGACACCTCCATAACACATGGAGAACTTGCTTAGGAGCAGGAGGCTTCTGAAACAAAGCAGTACAAACAGATTTAATTGTACATGGTCTGGGAACTAGGGAATGAATTGTGTTTATTCCTACAGCCTCAATGACTCAGTAATACTGTGAGGTGCTACTCCTTAACGGGTAAAACTGACTCCTGGAAAGAGGGGCAGCATAAAGCCTATTTGCTTCTTAAGATCTCATATTTTGGGCACATACGTGGGACTTCACTGTCCTCTGGGGAAAGCTGCTTGGTATTTGACTTAATTATGACTTACAGAAAATTGTGCTCCATGCATTTGTAGTACATTTTAGATGCATTTTCACAAAGCTCTGCCAAGGGAGCTGTGGCCGCAAAGAATCTGACAAATAAAGTACACAAAGGGATGGAGAAAGACAGGAGAGGGAAACATGAAAGTCATCTGAGGAGTGGAGAAAATACCTTTCAGAGAGAGACTTAACTGAGCTCAATCTGTTTAGTTTAGCACAAAGAAGACTGAGTGGTACTACAGCTGCAGTGAAGAGGTGCCTTCACAGGAACAAAATATGGGTACCAAGGAGCTCTTTTGTCTAGTGGAGAAAAGCGTAGGAAGAACCAAGAAGCTGGAGCCAGAGAAATTCAAATTAGAAATCAGGCATGCATTTTTAGGAGTGCAGGTGATTAACAGCATTGAAATAAAGGGAGGTGATGTCTTTCACCAAAGAACTATAGGTACGTTTACACTACAGACATCTGTCGAAAGAAGCCCTTCTGGAAGATCTCTTCCGAAAGAACTTTTTTTTCAAAAGAGTGCACCCACACACACAAAAAAGTGGATCAAACGATCGATCTGCTCTTTCAAAAGAGAGAGTGTCCACACAGCCCCCGCTCTTTCAAAAGAACAGGCCAGGGATCAAAAAATCAGGTGCCATGAAGACTGCTCTTTTGTAAAAAGGGCCCATGGAGCGTCTACACACATTTTGTTTGGAAAGAAGCTTTTGCAAAAATAACAGAACACCACTTGTCATCGCCTATAGCATCCAACTCAAAGCCCCACAATGCATCATTAAAAACCTACAACCTGTTCTGGATCAAGGCCCAAGATGACAAGCCTGTCCATTCCTACAGACAATCTCCTAACCTAAGAAAGATTCTCACCAGCAATCACAGGCTACACCACAGTAATACTAATCCTGGAACTTTTCCTTGCAACAAACCCTGCGGCCACCTTTGTCCACATATTTATTCTGGAGATACCATCACTGGACCTAACCATGTTAGTTACAAGATCAAAGGCACATTCTCGTGCACTTCCAGCTACATTATATATGCCATTATGTGCCAACAATGCCCTTTCACTATGCACATTGGACAGACTGGGTAAAACCTTTGCCAAAGAATAAATGGACAAAGAGCAGACATCAAGAAACTCAATACACATAAGCTAGTCAGTGAACACTTCAATGGAGTGGGCCACTGTTAAAGACCTGAGAATTTGTATCCTGGAGCAAAAAGAATCAAACCAGATTAGAGTGAGAAATTTGTGAGTTGGAATTCATATTCAAATTTGACACATTAACACGTGGTATGAACAGACATCAGTTACCTCACTCATTACAAAGAGTTCTTCCCTTCCTTTGATGCCCATAATTATCTCAGGCAGGACAATTAACATCCCCCATACTTCATCCCCTTCCTATGTATTTGATTTGTCAGTTTTTATTGCAATTTTTTTTCAGTCCTCCATACTTACAGATACCAGTCTGTATCAGAAATGAGATTGACCTGATGAAGTGAGTCTGTCCCACGTAAACTCATCACCAAATAAATCATTTTGTTAGTCTTTAAAGTGCTATATTCCTGCTGTTTTGTTTTGTTGGAGTACAAACTAACGTGACTACCTCTGCTACTTTTGAAAGAAGGCACTCTTCCTGAAACAGGAGGGGAAGAGCACTTTCGAAAGGAGTGCCACATTCAGATGACACTGGGCTAGGGGGAGAGGTGGATGAGCTGGAGGATGGGGATAGGGTCGGGAGTGACTTGAAGAACTGGGCTGCAAGGGATCTGATGAGGTTCAAGAGGGACAGGTGCAGAGTCCTGCACTTGGGCCGGAAGCATCCCAAGCACTGTTGCAGGCTGGGGTCCGACTGACTCAGTAGTAGTTCTGCAGAAAAGGACCTGGGAGTTGTAGTGGATGAGAGCCTGGACGTGAGCCAGCAGTGTGCCATTGTAGCCAGGAAGGCTAATGCATATTGGGTTGCATCAAGAGGAGCGTTGCCAGTAGATCCAGAGAAGTTATTATTCCTCTTTATTCGGCTTTGGTGAAACCGCATATGGAGTGCTGTGTCCAGTTCTGGGCCCCCAGTTATGGGAAGGATGTGGATACACTGGGGAGGGTTCAGCAGAGGGTGACCAGAATGACTGGGGGGCTGGAGCATATGACCTATGAAGAAAGGTTGAGGGAATTGGAACTGTTTGGTCTGCAGAAGAGAGGACTGAGTGGGGACTTGATAGTAGCCTTCAACTTACTGAAGGGAGGTTGCAAAGAGTCTGCAGAGAGGCTGTTCACAATGGTCACGGATGGCAGAACACAGAACAATGGTCTCAACTTGCGGTTGGGAAGGTCCAGGTTGGACATTAGGAAAAACTTTTTCACTAGGAGGGTGGTGAAGCATTGGAATGGTCTACCCAGGGAGGTAGTGGAGTCTCCATCCCTGGAGGTGTTTAAGTCTCGCCTCAACAGAGCTCTGGCTGGGCTGATCTGATGGGGTTTGGTCCTGCCTAGGGCAGGGAACTGGACTTGATGGCTTTTTTATGTCTCTTCCAGCTCTATTGTTCTATGATTCTATGATATGAAATATCCTTCATTCCCATATCTCCCACATTCAGTCACATACAACTAAGGCTCATATTTGAAAATACTCCTGATTATTGTTCATGACAGATTTTAACTTCACAGGTTTCATAAGTTACAACCTGGCCAGCCCCCCTCAGAATTTTCTTCCCTTACTGTATGCATGCAAGAAAGGAGCCAGTGGATTAAATCAGCTTCGGTGATTCTTCTCCTCTCTCCAGTCTTCTACTTCATTCCCTCAGCAGCCCCAATACCAACCTGGGATGCTCATTCCTCCTGCTACCAAGCTAAAAACTGGTCTCTAGATCTTAGTTCTTGATTTGCCCTCTCCTGACTAGCCCTATAGAATAGTGGTGGAAGCATGTGCTGTAATCCAGTTAGATCCCTATTTGGGGGGCAGGGGAAACATACAGAGCATGAAAGAGCAGTGGAGACAGATCATAGCAAGGCCTGGAGACAGAAAACAAAATGCTGGGACCTGGAGGCAACATAGCAATTAATTTTGTAACAAGAATATTGAATTCTGTGGTCTTGTGGGAAAATACTAAATGCTGCCTGCCCAGGGCCCGTACCCGAGACATTACGGAGGCATTGTCGAGGATTATCAGGCCCTCTGACTACTATCCCATGCTTCTCATCCATGTGGACACGAATGATACTGTGAGGTATGATGCTGACCAGGTCAAGAGTGACTTCAGGGGTCTGGGGGCACGGGTGAAGGAGTTTGGGACGCAGGTGGTATTCTCCTCAATCCTGCCTGTCAGTCGTAGGGGCCCAGGCAGAGACAGGTGCATCCTAGAGATGAATGCCTGGCTTCGAAGATGGTGTCGCCAGGAAGGCTTTGGCTTCCTTGACCACGGGATGCTATTCCAGGAAGGACTGCTGGGCAGAGATGGTGTTCACCTTTCGAGGAGGGGAAAGACCGTATTTGGACACAGACTGGATAACCTAGTGAGGAAGGCTTTAAACTAGGTTCGGCGGGGGAAGGGGAGCAAAGCCCACAGGTAAGTGGAGAACATGGAAACCTGGGTGATGGGTCAGAAATGAGAGGCAGCATGGGCAATAATGTCAGAGTAAAAAGAGGGTCAGAGCAAAACAGGGAGGCAAGATCAAATCAATATCTTAGATGCTTATATACAAATGCAAGAAGTATGGGTAACAAGCGGGAAGAACTGGAAGTACTAATAAATAAATAACTCTATGACATCGTTGGCATCACAGAAACTTGGTGGGATAATACACGATTGGAATGTTGGTATTGAAGGGTACAGCCTGCTTAGGAAGGATAGACAGGGAAGAAGTGGGGAGGTGTTGCCTTATATATTAAAAACATACACACTTGGACTGAGGTGGAGATGGATGTAGGAGATGCACGTGTTGAGAGTCTCGGGGTTAGACTAAGAGGGGTAAAAAACAAGGGTGATATCCTGCTAGGCATCTACTACAGGCCGCCTAGCCAGGTGGAAGAGGTGGATGAGGCTTTTTTTAAACAACTAACAAAGTCAAGCAGGGCCCCAGATTTGGTGGTGATGGGGTACTTCAACTATCCAGATATATGTTGGGAAACATATGTTGGGAAACAGCAGGGCACAGACTATCCAGCAAGTTCTTGGATTGTACTGGAGACAATTTTTTATTCCAAAAGGTTGAAAAAGCTACCGGGGGGAAGCTGTTTTAGATTTGATTTTAACAAATAGTGAGGAATTGGTAGAGAACTTGAAGGGGGAAGGCAGCTTGGGTGAAAGTGATCATGAAATCATAGTGTTCACAATCCTGAGGAAGGGTAGAACAGAAAAAGCAAAATAGAGATAATGGATTTCAGGAGGGCATATTTTGGTAAACTCAGAGAGCTGGTAGGTAAGGTCCCATGGGAAGCAAAACTGAGGGGAAAAACAGCTGAAGAGAGTTGGCAGTTTTTCAAAGGGACATTATTAAGGGCCCAAAAGCAATCTATCCCGCTGTGTAGGAAAGATAGAAAATATGGAAAAAAGACCACCTTGGCTTAACCAGGAGATCTTGCATGATCTCAAAATAAAAAATGAATTGTATAAAAAATGGAAACAAGGACAAATTACAAAGGATGAATATAGGCAAACAACACAAGAATGCAGAAGAAAGATTAGAAAGGCTAAGGCACAAAATGAGCTCAAACTAGCTACAGGCATAAAGGGAAACAAGAAGGCTTTTTATAAATATATTAGAAACAAGAGGAAGACCAGGGACAGGGTAGGGCCATTGCTCAGTGAGGAGGGAGAAACAGTAACAGAGAACTTGGAAATGGCAGAGATGCTTAATGACTTCCTTGTTTCGGTCTTCACTGAAAAGTCTGATGAAGGAATGCCCAACACAGTGAATGCGAGTGGGAAACGGGTAGGGTTAGAAGTTGAAATAAAAAAAGAACAAGTTAAAAATCACTTAGGAAAATTAGATGTCTGCAAGTCACCAGGGCCTGATGAAATGCACCCTGGAATACTCAAGGAGCTGATAGAGGAGGTATCTGAGCCTTTATCTATCATCTTTGGAAAATCATGGGAGACAGGAGAGATTCCAGAAGACTAGAAAAGGGCAAATATAGTGCCCATCTATAAAAAGGGGAATAATAACAACCCAGGAAACTACAAGCCAGTCAGCTTAACTTCAGTGCCAGGAAAGATAATGGAGCAGGTAATTAAAGAAATCATCTGCAAGCACTGGGAAGGTGGTAAGGTAATAGGAAACAGCCAGCATGGGTTTGTAGAGAATAAATCTTGTCAAACTAATCTGATAGCTTTCTTTGATAGGATAACGAGCCTTGTGGATAGGAGAGAAGTGGTAGATGTGATATACCTAGCCTTTAGTAAAGCATTTGTTACGGTCTTTCATGATATTCTTATAAAAAAACTAGGCAAATACAATTTAGATGAGGCTACTATAAGGTGGGTGTATAACTGGCTGGATAACCATACCCAGAGAGTAGTTATTAATGGTTCTCAATCCTGCTGGAAAAGTATAACAAGTGGGGTTCCACAGGCGTCTGTGTTAGGACCGGTTCTGTTCAATGTCTTCATCAATGATTTAGATATTGGCACAGAAAGTACGCTTGTTAAGTTTGCAGATGATACCAAGTTGGGAGGGGTTGCAACTGCTTTGGAGGATAGGGTCGTAATTCAAAATGATCTGGATAAATTGGAGAAATGGTCTGAGGTAAACAGGATGAAGTTTAATAAGGACAAATGCAAAGTGCTCCACTTGGGAAGGAACAAATCAGTTTCACACATACAGAATGGGGAGAGACTGTCTAGGGAAAACTACAGCAGAAAGGGATCTAGGGATTACAGTGGACCACAAGCTAAACATGAGTCAACAGTGTGATGCTGTTGTAAAAAAAGCAAACATGATTCTGGGATGCATTAATAGGTGTGCTGTGAACAAGACATGAGAAGTCATTCTCCCGCTCTACTCTGCACTGGTTAGGCCTCAGCTGGAGTATTGTGTCCAGTTCTGGGCACTGCAGTTCAAAAAAGATGTGAAGAAACTAGAAAGGGTCCAGAAAAGAGCAACAAGAATGATTAAAGGTCTAGAGAATGTGACCTATGAAAAAAGGTTGAAAGAACTGGGCTTGTTTAGTTTGGAAAAGTGAAGATTGAGGGGAGACATGATAGCAGTTTTCAGGTATCTAAAAGGGAGTCATAAGGAGGAAGGAGAAAACTTGTTCTTCTTGGCCTCTGAGGAAAGAACAAGAGGCAATGGGCTTAAACTGCCGCAAGGGAGGTTTAGGTTGGACATCAGGAAAAAGTTCCTAACTGTCAGGGCAGTCAAACAGTGGAATAAATTGCCAAGGGAGGTTGTGGAATCTCCATCGCTGGAGATATTTAAGAACAGGTTAGACAGATGTCTATCAGGGATGATTTAGATAGTACTTGGTCCTGCCGTTGGCGCAGGGGGCTGGACTCGATGGCCTCTCGAGGTTCATTCCAGTCCTAGTGTTCTATGATTCTATGATTCAGCTACACAATCACAGAGGCCATGGGAACTGAATGAGATGACTGGGAAGTTTACACCTCTGAGACATTTAGTGAAGCTCTTTGCCAACTCAGGGTAGGTCTACATCAAAGTTTATTACAAAATAACAGCCATTATTTCAAAATAACTATCCTAGGGCCTACACAATACCACCACCATTTTGAAATAATTTCAAAATAGTGGTTGGCTTATTTTGAAACTGGTAAATCTCACTGGCCGTGGCTGCACTACTCCTCCCTTTCAGAATGGACATATAAATTGCCATTCAAACATGAATATTCAGCACCTCATTTGCATAATGGCAGCCACCCAGCCCGTCAAAAGTGCTGATTTTGAAATAAAAATAGCTGTGTCGCTGGGGTTCCTTTGAAAGGGTGCCCCGATTTTGAAAGCACGCTTCTTCCCAAAAAAATAATAGTTCCTCTGGAATAGTTTATTTTGAAATAAGGCCACTGTGTAGACATGCTCTCAGACATTGGTTTAAAATCTTCATAATTTAAAGATTATCTTTACAATAATAAATGCTAGAAACTTATATTTAAAATACAAACAAATTCCTGAACACAGCTGTGCATCAAGGCATGAATTTTGTGACAAATCCCACAAGCATGGAACCTGTAAAATATATAGGGGAAGGGGAAACCTGTACACTAAGGAACTCAAATGCCCTGGGTAGTGCTCTCTCCTTCAGTTCAAATGACACTAGCAGAGTAACAGGGCTTCTTGAATAGTGAGGATTAGGCAGAGCAGGCAAATCTTCGGTTAGGCTCTATAATTTACTGCCATCTCATAGGCCCACAAATCATCCTTTGAATAAAACAATCAACATAACACCTGATAATATATTACTTGTTTTCTTATCTTCCCATAAAGGATAATGGTTGATCTCCTCCCTGAGCAAAAGAGAAGAATGACTTGATCGGATAATTTCCTCACCTGGAGCCGGGGGACAAAGAAAAGGAAAAACAAAGTCATAAGGATAGCTGCCTGAGCTGCACTGCTCCCAACAGTGAGAACCGACACACTGAACACAGTTCAGATAAGCCAGACTTCTAGGTTCATTGCAAGCACTAGTCTCTTCACTTGTGTGCTCAGCCCAAGCGAAACAGGGGAGAACAGGAATGCTGACCACTGAAGCTTTGGCTGATTCACCTTCATTCTTAATAATAAGTGACTTTAACAAGCTCTGAAAAACAGGCCTTTTGTCTTGGATGCTAATGGAGAAAAACAGGATTTAGGTGTGCAAGAGTTAACTCCTGAGGGAGTGTTCAAGGAAAACGTGGTATAATCCTTTTAAACAGTTTTCCTGTTTTATAATGAAATATTGTCTTTTTTGCCATGTCTAGCTGATCCCAAGGGATAGGCAGAGGTCAATATTATTGACAAAACAGTATATCTGGGTGAGGAACCCTTCATTCTAAAAACGTCTTCTCTCTGGACTCTCAGCATCATTCTTAATACGCCAAATTTCTCTAGCGTACACTCTTTACTCTGCTGACTGCCATAAGCAATTATAAAGAGGAGAGACGATATGACTGTTAACTTGCTGCCAACATTTAGAATGCAATGCAAAATTCACCTGATCAAGATGCCTGTTCTTAGACAGGATTGTATTTATTATCTGTAGGTATTGGAAAGGAAGAAGTACTAAAGAAATCATACATTTTGTGGCTAGTTTTTTGCCTTAGATTCATTTTAAATATACATCAGTATGGTTTAAGAAAAAGTATTTTGTATTAGTCATCAGTTATGCTGCCAGTTTAGCAGTTTAAAACAAAACACTGCTAGAAACTAGCTCCAGTATCTCTTAAAGTCACTTGAAAGCCTCCTCTTAATTTTAAAAGGCACTGGATTAAGCCATAAGGTTTTCACACTTGTACAAACAAGTCCATGTTTTCAGGTTCACTGATTTAATAGTTCTTTTGTTTACTGGATTGATGAAAAGGTATCTAATTCATCAAGAACTTAGCATGATTGTCTTATTTCTAACCCCTTTGCAGCCTAGTACTTCAAGTAGTGTCTTTCCTGATTGCAACAATCTCCACCCCTCTTTAAATTAGGCAAATATCAAAATGAGTTCTGTTCAGCTACAGAGGATTTTTTTCCCCCACAAAGGAGACAAGGAAGCAATAGAGTTGCAAACGTAAATATAGGTGAAGCATATTAAGCATTTATGTAATCCTTGGTTAATACTGACTGTAAAGAAATTTATCATTAGGAAACCAAAAGAGTGCTTAAGTGCTGATTTGAGCACCTGGAAACAGAATGACCTTTCAATAAAGGCCTTTAGGTCCAGGGAATTTACAAAAATGTTTTTTTCTTTTTATCTCCACTTAATAGTGTCTCTGTGGTGGAAAGCAAGATCAGTCAGGTTTGTTAACATTTTTAAATAGAGCATTTCATTGGAGTCTTCTTCTGGAGGCAGCCCATCAGCACTTTCTTATATTTCATCCCTGAATAACATAAAATTTAGTGTGTTCCTAAGAGATACCTGCTAGGAGGGAGAAAAAATAACAGTCCTAAATTTAAAGGGAGGGATATTAGGGATGAAGAAAAAGTCTGAAGACGACAAATATTTTTCCCCGCTTACTTTCAGGGATAGTAGAACCACCATAAATGTGTTATTACACACGACACTTCTTGCACAATTGGCTTATTTCAGCAGCTAATTTTCATTTTGGTATAAAATAAGTAGATAAACAGTTCTACTTTAAATATCAGTTCTGTTTGCACAAGACAGAATTACAGTTGCACAAGACAGAATTACAGTGCAATAAATTTACTTGAATAATAAATTCATATTTCCTTTACTTTGAACTTTAATCAAATCCCAGGCACTAACTTTCCCAAGATCTAGTCTGTAGCGGACTTGGAGGCAGCACAGTAACACACAGGTAGGTAAGGCAACAACAAGATGCCTACGTCTACACTACAGCGAACTGTTGACAGAAGTTATTGTCAGAAGAGATCTTCCGGAAAAACTTCTGTCGACAGATCATATCCACGCACAAAAGTGGATCGAAGGAGAAATCTGTTCTGTCGACAAAGAGCAGCCAGACTGCCCAGCTGCTCTCTCAACAGAATGGCCAGCTGGAAGCTCAGCAAAGGGCTCCCCAGAGCATCTAAGTGGCTTTTTTGTCAACAGAAACTGTCAACAAAGGCATTATTTCTCATGGAAGTGCTGAGTTTCATCAACAAAACACATTTTGTGTTTAGACACTCTGTGAGTTTTGACGACAAAACTCTCCAGTGCAGACATAGCCAGTGGGTGTCTCTCTCTTACATCTGACAGGCCCAACTTAAATGTATACCCCAAATAAAAAAACACAGTAAGAGACCTAACAAAGAACCACCATGGCTTAACAGCCACGTTAAAAAGGCAGTGAGAGAGAAAAGGGCAGCTTTTAAAAAGTGGAAGTCAAATCCTAGGGAGGAAAATAGAAAGGAACACAAACACTCCCAAATTAACTGTCATAATGTAGCAAGAAAAGCCAAAAAAGATTTTGAGGAACAGCTAGCCAAAAATTCAAAAAATGATAGTAAAATGTTTTTTAAATACATTAGAAGCAGGAAGCCCGCTAAAAGAGCAGTGGGGCCCTTGGACGATAAAGATATAAAAGGAGCGATCAAAGAAGACAGTGCCATTGCGGAGCGATTAAATGATTTCTTTGCTTCAGTCTTCACGGCTGAGGATGTTACAGAGGTTCCTAAATCTGAGCCAGCCTTTTTAGGTGACAAATCGGAGGAACTCTCCCAGATTGAAGTGACATTAGAGGAGGTTTTGGAGTTAATTGATAAGCTGAATAGTAACAAGTCTCCAGGACCAGACGGTATTCACCCAAGGGTTCTGAAAGAACTCAGATGTGAAATTGCGGAGTTATTAACAGTGGTTTGTAACCTATCCTTTAAATCCGCTTCGGTACCCAATGACTGGAAGACGGCCAATATAACGCCAATATTTTAAAAAGGCTCCAGAAGAGACCCTGGCAATTATAGACCGATAAGTTTAACATCAGTACCAGGAAAATTAGTAGAAACACTAGTAAAGAATAAAATTGCAAGGTACGTAGAAGAGCACGAATTGTTGGGCAAAAGTCAGCACGGTTTCTGCAGAGGGAAGTCGTGTCTAACTAATCTATTAGAAATCTTTGAAGGGGTTAATAAACATGCGGACAAGGGGCACCCAGTGGACATAATATACCTAGATTTACAGAAAGCCTTTGACACGGTCCCACACCAAAGGCTTTCATGTAAATTAGGCGGTCACGGGATAGGAGGAAAGATCCTTTCATGGATCGGGAATTGGCTAAAAGACAGAAAACAAAGGGTTGGAATAAATGGTAAATTTTCACAATGGAGGGGGGTAACTAGTGGTGTTCCCCAGGGGTCAGTCCTGGGACCGATCCTGTTCAACTTGTTCATCAATGATCTAGAAAATGAGGTAAGCAGTGAGGTGGCAAAGTTTGCAGATGACACCAAGTTGTTCAGGACAGTCAAAACCAAAACAGATTGTGAAGAACTACAAAAAGATCTCAGGAAACTGAGTGATTGGGCAGCAAAATGGCAAATGAAATTTAATGTGGGTAAGTGTAAGGTAATGCACATTGGAAAAAATAACCCAAATTACACATACAACATGATGGGGTCAAATTTATCTACGACAGATCAGGAAAGGGATCTTGGAGTTATAGTGGATAGTTCTCTGAAGACATCCACGCAGTGTGCAGCGGCAGTTAGTAAAGCAAATAGGATGTTAGGAATTATTAAAAAAGGGATAGATAATAAGACAAAAGATATCATATTTCCCCTATATAAAACTATGGTACGCCCACATCTTGAGTACTGCGTGCAGATGTGGTCTCCACACCTCAAAAAAGATATATTGGCACTAGAAAAGGTTCAGAAAAGGGCGACTAAGATGATTAGGGGTTTGGAACGGGTCTCATATGGGGAGAGGCTAGAGAGACTGGGACTTTTCAGTCTGGAAAAGAGGCGATTGAGGGGCGATATGATAGAGGTATATAAAATCATGAATGGTGTGGAGAAAGTGAATATAGAAAAATTATTTACCTTTTCCCATAATACAAGAACTAGGGGACACCAAATGAAATTGATGGGTAGTAGGTTCAAAACTAATAAAAGGAAATTTTTCTTCATACAGCGCACAGTCAACCTGTGGAACTCCTTGCCGGAGGAGGCTGTGAAGGCCAGGACTCTATTAGGGTTTAAAAAAGAGCTCGATGAATTTTTGCAGGTTAGGTCCATAAATGGCTATTAGCCAGGGATAAAGTATGGTGCCCTAGCCTTCAGTACAAGGGCAGGAGATGGATGGCAGGAGATAAATCACTTGATCATTGTCTTCTGTTCTCCTTCTCTGGGGCACCTGGCATTGGCCACTGTCGGCAGACGGGACACTGGGCTGGATGGACCTTTGGTCTGACCCAGTATGGCCATTCTTATGTTCTTATGTTCAGATGGTTCATAGCAATAAAGTTGGTAAGGACAAGCTGAAGGATATTGGTTCTATTAGCAAAACTTTGTGGACAATACAATCAGTAGCAGCAGACTCTGGAGGACAAAATAGAGTTAATAGGAACCTCACAAGTCAGAGAAGAATTAAAGAATTCAAAGACCAAATCTGGGAGAGGGGCAAACTATTCAAGACAAAATGAGTTCTTTGTATGATGCCTGAGGGCAAACTACAAAGAAAAATCAGAAATACTCAGCTCAAACACCAGAAGTTTGTTATAAGCAGCATCTGACAGCTCATCTTGGTATCTGATTAATGCACAAGACCCAGGAATAATGTTGCCCGTTCGCAGAACACATACTTTATAAAACCAGTTTGTTGGTCCCTTGCATAGTCACTTCAGAGATTTTCACTCTACTGATGTATTATAAAACCAAAAATTCTGAAGTAATCTAAATGATAAAAGTATAGCAAATAACCCCCTCCACCCTTATCTCAATGGAGCAATTCGACATTTTAAAGTTGATTCCAAAACAAAGATTTCAAAACTTACAATAAAATAAATTGTCTAATTGGTTCAACAGGCACACTGTGGCCACTCTGTAATGAAGGCAGTTTGTCACTGTATGACAGGGGAGAGAACAGCTGTGAGTCATTTCATAGTCTACCAAACATGAAATGAATTTGTTTCCATCTATGATAAGCGGCACCGTCTTCCGTTGCAACTATCAGGAATGAGTACCATCATGACTTATCACCAAATGGGTTGGTAAAAATTAAATACCTGCAATGAAAAGCAGTTAAATGCTTTTACATGCAACTGTTAAATGACCTTTGACCAAGTTGGTTGCTATTTAAAGATTTACTTCATGTCCCCACGATTGTTAAAAACAATAAAAGCTGAAGTGTTACTGCATATCTTTTGACGCAATGCTGCATTGTGCCAATCCTGGATGCTTGCTTATTGCTTACTTTTAAATTGGAAAAACTTACTGAAACCCCTGTTGCTGAGATAGGAAGAGGGCTTTGTAACTGTATTGATTAGCAAGGATGCTTCTAAAAGGTTACTCGTAAATTGCATTCTCATTGTTTTGCCAGCACCAGAATGAAATTGGAAAACCAGGGCTTCTGAGACCCTGAAAGCCAATAAAAGAAAGTAATAGTGTAATGTTAGCCAATCCTCCTTGCCAAGACTGATTCACTTGTGCAGTTCTTCCAGCCTCCACAAAGTTGAAGCTTAAGAACCCCAGGAAGGTTTCCAAATCAAACCTTGTTCCCCTAATACTCTACACTACGTGCACAATGAACAGGGATAAATTGCATTCCCTTACAAGATGTTGTCCTTCTAAAGTATCTTTCCATAAAATGAATCTAGTGTAATGTCAGAACAAATTCAAAGTGAAACACGTCAATTTCTGGTCAGTGGAACCTTTTTTCTGTCAGAAAATGTAGATTCAATATCAAAATACGTCATGAGCATATAAATGTATCAAAATTTGTGGGAAAAATTATAGAAATAAATCCTATCATTTCAAGAGCATTAATATATTTTGTTTTGTGACATATGATATGACATAGCATAACAAAAGTGTCTAAATGTTTTTTAATTTTATAGTAAAAAAGTTAATACATTCAAAACAAAGCCATTTCAGCCTCACCAACAAAATGTTTTTTAAGGAGCAAAAAAACATCAGTTCAGTTTTTCTAGAATGAAATTTCAGAATTATGTTTTTATTCTAATTTGGAATGATAAAAAATAAAATTTTGAAATGTCACATGAAATAGGAGTTCCAGGTTCTGATCAACTCAAATTGTATATTTATTTTAAAACTAAGGCAAGCTCCAATATGCTAAATTTACTCTTGTGTAAAATACATAGAACCATATTGATGTTGATATCACTGCCCTGTATTCTGCATGGCTTGCATAAAATCAAATGCATGTCAATATATCATGGATGACATACCTTGAATCATTCTTTTTGTGCTGTTATATCAAGTGATTGTCTGCACTACTGTGTGAAGATGCAATGACAAACATTTCAACCTTACAACACAGAGGATTTTGTCTCAGAAGACAGTCTGAAATTGGAACCACTGTATACAATAAACTCTTTCATACCTGGCAGCCCTGGGACCGGGAGGTTGCCAAATATTCAAATATTCTGGATAATAGAAAGGTACACCTAGCAATGCTTAACCCTAAAGAAAAACAAGATTAGATACTGTATTAAGAAATAAACAAAGATGAAGGCAGAGTACTTTATTTACCAACAGCAGTACTGTACACTGTAACCTTATACTATATTTTCTGTATTTATTTGTATTTACTTACACTATCCTGCACTTACCAAAACTTAACTAAAATTTACTTATGGTTAACACGCTGATTATTTGAAAAATGGGGATGATAGAATGCCAGTTAAAACAAAGTTTGCACTGTAGTGGGGTATTAACCTCACATCCCATGTTTCATTACTGCTTTTAACATATTAAATTCATTTTCAAAAATTAAGAAATTCAAGATATGATGTAAGAAAGAAAAGGCAAAGAAAAAAGAGCCATCAGCATAAGTTTGGTTTTTTCAAATATATGCTTTCTTCCCCTTCCTCTCAGGAAACATTTAGCTAACAAAAGTGTGAAGAAAATTCTCAACAATGTTTTCAGAGCTGCACACATTTATACTACCATTGTTGTTCTTATAATATATTGAAACCCAGACCTGCAGAGTTGCTAAGCAAAAGATTTACCCTCTATAACACAACAGATATGGCAACTGTAGTTGATACTCCACAACAGGGGATAATACCACTAACCCTATCAGCTGACGAAGAGAAGACGGCTACCTGGTCACTTCTTAATATAATGCTTCCTGTTCCTGCAACATCCCTTGTCTAGTTATTAGGCCTGCTGCAGAGCTGACCCCTGAAAGCTAGTTCCCATATCTTGGCCTGGTTCCTGCTCCTTATTCCTGTTATCTTGCTTGGTTCCCACCTACTCTGGCTTGACCTTAGCATGACTCTGACCTCAGGCTGACCCTTGTATGGCTTCTAACAGATCCCGGCTTGACCCCAGTATGACTCCAACTGTAACAGTTACCACTAGTATGATCCTAAACATTACTTTATCCTAGGGCCCAACCATTATGTCACATCACTCAGATAGAGGCTCTGGCAATTTTCTCAGACCCTCTTGGTCTCTTCCAGCACTCACTGCTGAACTCCTGGACCAAGTACAGACTTTGCTAGGGCTCCAGCTTTACCAATTCCCCAAGCGCCTATGAGTCTATAAGAACAAATCACTGTCATCCAGGCTGAGAAACAGAGGCTAAGGGACAAAGCAAGGCATCTTCAAATGGCAAATCGCTCCACTGAGGGAACAAGATGCCACACACAGTCCATCTGTGGGAACTTACTCAGCCTGTCCTTTCACCACCAGCTTGGGAAACCAATCCCAGAATTCCATTACCATGGAAATATGATGGCACACACAGCAAGTATCATAGACTGAATAGCCAGTGCAGGAATCCAGCCTCAGGAATACACCATGGACCAACCTGAGGGGGTAATGGTACTTCACTTGCTTAATAAAGAGGCTTTATTATGGGGTTTTCCCCTATTAGAGCAGGGCCATGATAAACTAGTAAATGGGATTTCCTTCCTGCAAGAATGTCATCATTTTTGACACAAAACTCAAATTGTGGAGACTATTTTACGGACGTTTCAGTAAACCCTGGCATCAGGCCCTTCCTCTATCACCCAGTTTAGATCTTTGGCCACACACACATATTGCCTCCAATGATGTTGCATGCATCCATCAGTTTCAGCCCTGATTCTGTGACTAAAGGACAAGGAAGTAGGGGGGAAGACTATCTCACCAGGTTGGAGGCTTTTATGTGCATAAGGATAGACACCAGACTTCACAAATGATGAATGGAATTCAGAGGGGCCCTGCCTATGTATCACACTTACCTAAGATTCAGCTTCACATGCAAGGAAGTGCAGTCCTGACTGAACCCATGAGGATACACTTGGCGCAGCCCCACCTATCCCAGGGTGAGTGAGAGCTCTTGAATGAGGAAAATCTCCGAATCTACTGTGGAAGATCAACTCAGTCTACTTGTTTTAAATGGACGTGGCTTATTTTTTTCTTTGAGTCATTTGTTGCTCGTTTTTAGACATTTTTCATTCTTGATGTTTGTATTTGGGCTTCTCCAAGGAAAGGCTACCGAATTTTTTTTTTAAATGCATCCAAGACAGTATGATTGGCCAGGCCCAGGGCTGGAAGCCAATCAGCTCAATAAAAGCTTTAACGATGACTGGCTCCCAGTTGTACAATTTGCTTAAAAAAACCCTGCATGCTTCAAAATCTCCATCAGCTCAACAACATAAAAAAAGATTAGGTCCAGGCTCAGGTGGGTTCTAATCCTGGGCACTGCCAGCAAAAAAATCCTAAGGTTATATTTAACCAGGAGGCCATCATTCCTTTCCACTTGTGTATTCCTTTGCAATTCCAGATCCCACAGGAGAAGCAGGCCTTTCCAACAAATTGGCCTCAACTGAGTTAGGAGTGGCAGATAATTTCACGTATTTTTTTCCACGCCCCAGGTTCTTGGCTTTCTGATACATCCCCAAACTGCTACAGACAAGGTGGAAAGAGTGGGATGGATCCCCACTGAAATCAGGTCTCGTTACTCAGAAGAATTTGTAGCCTTAGAAATGAGTATTGGGGTTCAGTAGGAATTCCAACTGTTCAGTCTTATTACCTTGCATTTCACCTTGATTTAGATTTGGATCTGGATCTAGATCCAAACCCTCTGTACCATTATGCTGAAAAGCCCAACAGGGAAACTTCAGCTAACACTATGCAAACAGGAGCTACACTCACTCAATGAAATCAGCTGACTAGCAGCACATTGATGATTGATTGCTCAGAAAAGTGTTGTTGGAGGAAGCTTTATACTAAGAGATGACCAGTTGCTGCCCTGCTACTCATCAAATACCTGAAACCAAGTTCCTGCCTTCTCATCTTGTTCTTGCTCCCTTGCCTTAACTCGATTTATTGACTCTGACTTGACTCCTGGCACAACTCTGATTCCAGTTTGACCCCTGGTATAACTCTTACTGCAACTCTAATAGCCTTGGAATAGCCCGTTGCATCTGACTCTGGCTGTGATCCTAGGCATATTCCAGACTACAATCACAACTCCACTCTGGGCCCAAACCATTAGATCAGATCACTTATTTGGGTTCCGATGGTGATACATTCTTCAGCCCAGGGACTGTGGGCTTCCTGAGCAGAGGGGCAAAGGACTGGCAAATCTACGTTTTTCCAATTAAACAGCAAATTAACTCATGAATAACCAAAGGAGGATGCAACAACATCTGCTCAAACACATGCTGTTAAGCTGCACTTTCCTGGAAAAATTTTTACATATTGTTTCTGTATAAACATACCGAGTGTGGAGATAACATAATTGTGTTCAACTAAAATAATTCAAAGTGAAGGGAGAAGATCCACTTTGTAGAAGACAGACCCTTTCTTGGGGAAATGTGGCATGACCTAGTCTATTCCAGAGTTCAAAAAATGTGCTCTGGAGAAATACTGTGAGCCCATAAATGAGTCCTCTTCTGACAGAGATGATGCAGCTTTATTCAGAAAAAGGGAGAACTCTGGCAAAGGCAAGGAAACCACCCCAATAGTCCTGTCAAGATGATGCAAGAAGTTCTTGAGAATCCCCTATGGTACACCACTAGAGTCCTGCAGTTTTTATCCGTGCAGTTTACCAAGCGCACACCAGTGCAGGCAACAAGGCGGCTCCTTAAAAAGAATAGCTGTTGTCAGATTCAGAGTCCTACCTCTATGATGGTGCATGGCACAAAGCTCTGCCTCACAACGCTACCTCTCTCGGGGTATCACTACTTTATGAAAACTAGCAATCCTTGTCTGGAGAAGCCTCATGGAACGGTTCAAAGTTTTGTGCAAAACAAAACAAAAAATCTCTTAAATGCTGAATGATTTACTTACAGAAAACGTCTTGGAAAATACAATGCCTCATGTTTGTTGGCTATTTAGTAATGAGTATTTATCATATAAAATTCACCTGCTGATTCATCTGTACTAAATTCCTTACTCTTGGTTCAGTATTTTATTGGTTTGGGATTTTTACTGGCTTTCCTTCCACTCCATCAAAAACAAGAAACAAAACTACAATGACGATAACAATGATAATAATGTCATGCTTGAAATTTGAATAGTAAATGTTACATTTGTAATTCCAAAAGTAAAAATACCTGTCACTAAAATTAACAAATTGCTTTCTCAAAAACAGATCAAAAGACTCCTATTCTCAGCAGATCTGCTCTGTGAGAAAGAGAGGGAGAGTGCACACTTAGGCTACGTCTACACTAGCCCAAATTTTCTAAATGGCCATTTTGAAAATTACTAATAAGGTTCTGAAATACATATTCAGTGCCTCATTAGCATCCTGATAGGAACAAGGGGATTTCGAAGTTGGCGGAGTCCTTCACAAAAGGAGCACCATCTGGACAAGCCGCAGCAATTTCAAAGTTCCGTGGCTGCTGGCATGCTAATGAGGCACTGAATATGTATTTCAGTGTCTCATTAGTAATCTTCAAAATGGCCAGGCCATTATGAAGATTTGGGCTAGTGTAGATGGCCTGAGAGTAAGTGAGAACTGAGATAAATAACTATTACCACTCAACTCAGATTCAGACAAAATGACTTTAAAAAGATACAAAACTAAAAAGACCATATGTTGAGCACAGCACATTGAAGACATTATTTCAAAATACAGTGACTTGAATGTCTCTAACCCTGTGCATTGTACTGAATAGTTACCCCTTGATATAAGACAGACTTTTATTTCCTTAAACAAAAAAGCAGTCAAGTACCACTTTAAAGATTAGCAAAATAATTTATTAGGTGAGCTTTCGTGGGACAGACTCACTTCTTCAGACCATAGCCATACCAGAACAGACTCGATATTTAAGGCACAGAGAACCAAAAACAGTAATCAAGGTGGACAAATCAGGAAAAAAAAAGTATCAAGGTGAGCAAATCAGAGAGTAGAGGGGCAAAATGGGGGGCGGGCCCTTCTGCCCCTCTACTCTCTGATTTGCTCACCTTGATACTTTTTTTTCCTGATTTGTCCACCTTGATTACTGTTTTTGGTTCTCTGTGCCTTAAATATCGAGTCTGTTCTGGTACGGCTATGGTCTGAAGAAGTGAGTCTGTCCCACAAAAGCTCACCTAAAAAATTATTTTGTTAGTCTTTAAAGTGCTACTTGACTACTTTTTTTGTTTTGATAGTATATAGACTAGCATGGCTCTCTCTCTGTTACTGTTTGTATTTCCTTGAGATTTCATCCACACTGAATATTGTGTCAGGAAGAAAACAACGAAAAGTGAAACAGTATCAACTTAATTATTTACAATAATGCCCAGATGTAAAATTTGATTTTCTCTGGCACTAACCTCCATTCCAAATTACATTGATCACCATTTAATGGCAAAATGATAGTGATGTGTAAAACCAGACAACATTTAAAAAAAAAACACTCTACAACCTTGAAAATTGCAAAAATACCAATACCCATCAGGAAGTACATTCACTCTTATTCTCATAACCTTTTGGGAATTTTAATACCATTAGAGCTTCATGTTATGTAATGAATATTTTGCATGTACTCTTTATGTGAGTTTCATAAAAATTACCCATAAGAAGTCTGTATCCCTTTTGGAAACTGTAGGCTACATATCTTCCTATGCATCCATTTGGTTGGCCTTTCATAAAATGCCAATAATTTAAGAGTTAATACATTTATTTGATGTGCCATGTGACCTTTAAATTGTTAATATAATTACTTCAACCTGTTTTTATTTCCCCAAAGTCTTAGTATAATTTGCTGGCTGTCTTTTCTGACATATTAGCCGCGTCTACACATGCACGCTACTTCGAAGTAGCGGCACTAACTTCGAAATAGCGCCTGTCACGGCTACACGTGTTGGGCGCTATTTCGATGTTAACATCGACGTTAAGGGGCAAGACGTCGAAGCCGCTAATCCCATGAGGGGATAGGAATAGCGCCCTACTTCGACGTTCAACGTCGAAGTAGGGACTGTGTAGTCGTTGTGCGTCCTGCAACATCGAAATTGTGGGGTCCTCCATGGCGGCCATCAGCTGAGGGGTTGAGAGACGCTCTCTCTCCAGCCCCTGCGGGGCTCTATGGTCACCGTGTGCAGCAGACGTTAGCCTAGGGCTTCTGGCTGCTGCTGCTGCAGCTGGGGATCCATGCTGCATGAACAGGGTCTGCAACCAGTTGTTGGCTCTGTGGATCTTGTGTTGTTTAGTGCAACTGTGTCTGGGAGGGGCACCGTAAGGGAGCGGCTTGCTGTTGAGTCCGCCCTGTGACTCTGTCTGCAGCTGTGCCTGGCACCCTTATTTCGATGTGTGCTACTTAGGCATGTAGACGTTCCCTCGCTGCTCCTATTTCGATGTGGTGCTGCTCAACGTTGATGTTGAACGTCGACGTTGCCAGCCCTGGAGGACGTGTAGACGTTATTCATCGAAATAGCCTATTTCGATGTCACTACATCGAAATAAGCTATTTCGATGTAGCGTTCACGTGTAGACGTAGCCATTTGGAACAGATAAATTCAAATTAAATTAACAGACCTCTTTTCATTTCAATGTGAGACGGATTAGACAGACACAAGAACTTCTATCGACCTTTGCAAATTTATAATATCTAACAATTTGGCCTCAAAGTCTCAGACTTGTTTTAAGATGGGAGAACAGACTCAGGTCATGTATGGTCTAAAAACATTTGCCAGTAAGTACTGCTGATTGTTTGTCAGGCCCTTGGGCAAGATTGTGAAGGCCTGGTCCATGCTCCCAAAAGGGGGCAGAGCCTTGGGCAGAGGGGGCTGGGCTGGGGACAGCCAGCCCTCAATGTTACCCAGAGCGTGCTGCATCCCCACTTCCCCAGAGAGTCCTCAGAGCTGCTCGGAGTGTTCCGCATGGCATTCCACAAGCGATTTAAAGGTCTGGGGCTCCAGTTGCTACTGCTGCCACAGTAACAGTGGTGACTAGCAGACCTAGCCTCTTCTGTATCAATGGACTCCAGGCAGCAGCCACCTTCACTACACTCACCTTCGGTCAGCCTGGGGTAGTGATTTTTAGCCACATTTTTACGTCATCAAACACTCAACTGTAAACCAAGTAATATTAATAAATAAACAAAAGATTTTGCTGGTATAACTTACTTTGTGCTAGAAACTAATGTGAGCTATGGTAGCAAAAGCATCTTTTGCCAGTAGAAGGTGCATCTATTTCATCAGGGTTCTAGTGCAGACTAGACCTTGATTATGTAAATCAGACCCTAGCATGCAGAGCATGAATAAAGTCCAGTTGTTGGATTTTTTTTTTAAGTTACATAATGCAAGCAGCATTAATTAAGAGAAATAGAAGTCCAAAGGCTGCAAAAAAAAAAAAGAAAACTGGTTCAAGGGGAAAAAAATACCCACATGGATTAGGAAAAGAATCAAATGAGTTTCATGAAATCTCAACAGATTTTCTCTTTCAATTCAGTTTTTTGAAACGATCCCACATGCATGCTTCATCAGCAGCTTACATTCTTGGAAACTGTAGTTAAAAAACATGTTTATGCATTTAATGGAATTAAGGAGTCAACACAACTATACAATGCAGAACATAGACATTCATAGGCAGTGTTAGCCAAGTGGGTAAGCCCCTTGGAAATGTTATTCATAGATTCCAGCACAAATCAGAAGAAACAAGAAAGGGGTGGGGGATGGCAGCACAAATGTTCAATTTTAATAGGTTTATTATTAAAATAACACTGAATCCAATAATCATAACAGCAAAATGGACTGATTATTGAATAGCTGAAGCCATACATGAAAAATGTTGACATTTATTTTTTCTTGAGCCCTAATTTTGCCTTTTTTTACTCTTTTAACTCAATGACTACAAAACTCTTCATAACGCTAAATATCTGCTTACTGATAATGGTTTATTCACAGTGAGGAATGGCAGATGGATGCTTTTTTAGAACTCTGACTAAATAAAAGGAAGGATAGTTTCATTCAAAAAGGTCATTTGCTGCTCATTATAGAAATTAAGAGTTTAACGACACTAATAGCATCAAATGATCAATATATTGATGTTTAGCTTGACTGTGATTAATAAACAAAGAAATAAAAAGGCCATTTAAACATCACCTGCTCCACTCCTCCTCTTACCCTAATGGCTTCCAACAATACAATTACTAACACATTAAAGTCTATATAAACTCATTTATCAGGAAGATACCAGTCAAAGCCATTATGTATTCTAAATATAGCCTACCAAATAAAAATTTAAACAATGCTTGTACCAAATCATTATTAGTATGTATGCTCTTACAAGAAATCAGTATTTAGGCTGAAGAAGAGAAATATTCTAGGATTATGTGCTTAAATATAAGAATTACTGGTAAGTGGATATTTTTAGATATAGAGGGACGGCTGAAAACAAGTACCCTTTAAGGGATGAGACAGCTCAAAGTAATGAAACACGTGGAACAGCCTGTGCCACACGTAGCCGAATTCGAGTTGTTACGCCGTGGATAGATAATAGGGAAAAGAGACTCAAAATTTTGAGGAGCAAAGGGACTTCGAAGCAGCACAGGCACTTCGAAGTACCTGCAGCTACACGCAAGCCAGCACTTCGAAGTTTGACACTTCAAAGTTGCTGCAGGGGAGATTTAGCCTAATGAAGTGCTGCATATGCACCACAGCAATTAATTAGTAATCTCCCAACACCCTAATTAACATGCCCCCTTCAAAGTTGGGGGCTAGTCTAGACACAGCCTATGAAGTGTATGCTTTCAGTTGAACTGCAGAATCCCCATCTTAACACACTGCAATTCGAGAGTTAGAATCCCAAACTGAGCAATACATTCTGGCTCCCTTTTGCTTTTGGCTCAATTCTATTTCTGCCATCCTGCTTGAAATTGCTTTCTCTCTCTCATCAACAGTTCTCTAGAAGACATTATTAAAAATCATCTCTCCTACGTTTTGAAGGAGAAACAGCAGTATCACTGAGTGATAGCTGTTGGAAAATGACTTTTTAAATGGTGGCGACTACACACAATGACCAACCAAAACAATATTAAGCTACTTAGCTGTAAATTGGAGTTCTCTGGAATTCTGTCCATATAACAATAGTTCAGTGAATGTACTGCAAGGGCTTCAGACCCTTTTGTGTCAGAGTCACAGAATGAATGAGGGGGATATGAGCCCCCTGGGAAATACTTCCCCCGGGATCACCCAGAACTATGTAAGCAGGGGAAGCATTTAGACAGATGACCTAGAGAGTTTATTATTCAGTTTTAATGGGTTGAGAACTGGCTTTGAATCTATTATGCTTTGCCAACACTGTAACTGAGTCTCTTCATCCAGGGATTACAATCCCTGTAATACACCAATCCAGTAAGTATGCTGGCAAATGTCTTTTGTTTTGTATAATAAAGTACCTTTTTCTTAGTTAAAAGCTCTTCCATTGTCTCTTGCCACATTCCAAGGCCTAAAACTCCCATCCCCTTCGCTTGGTTAAAACTGCTGAACCCTTTCCTGGCTCTCGCTCGTGTCAGAGGTACTTGGCGTCCTGTGACAAGTATGTACAGACTGATCCAGTAACAGTTGGCTGCAAAGAAGGCCTTTAAGAGAGCCTTTTCACTATGCAGTGGATGTGGAAAGTTAGACTGCAGAGAGTGCTACAACACCCTCAGGTTTTGTGTAACTGCCCACAGGCAGATTGGAACCTGGGAACTCTGGAGCGTTATGCAGGCACCTCTAGAGCTTGAGTTAAAGGCCAGCTGGCTCTTGGCTTAGGCTGTACAGGACATGTTCTTTCTCTGTGAAGTGATCTAGGGACTACTACGTGGGACAGTTAACCACACAACGGTGTGTGGAAGAGTAACAGAGAGGAAGCCGTGCTAGTCTATATACTATCAAAACAAAAAGCAGTCAAGTAGCACTTTAAAGACTAGCAAAATAATTTATTAGGTGAGCTTTCATGGGACAGACCCACTTCTTCAGACCATAGCCAGACCAGAACAGACTCAATATTTAAGGCGCAGAGAACCAAAAACAGTAAGCAAGGAGAACAAATCAGAAAAAAATGATCGAGGTGAGCAAATCAGAGAGTGGAGGGCTGTGGATGGGGGGAGATCAAGAATTACATTAAGCCAAATATGCAGACCCTATAGTGACTCAAAAAATTCCTAACTCAGTTCAAACCACGTGTTAATGTGTCAAATTTGAATATAAAAGACAGTTCAGCTGCTTCCCTTTGAGTAGCGGTGCGAAAATGTTGACTAACTGGTTTGTGGATCTGGAGTGTTTTGATGTCTGTTTTGTGCCCATTAACCCTTTGTCTAAGGGAGTTAGAAGTCTGTCCAATATACAAAGCATCTGGGCATTGTTGGCACATGATGGCATATATGATGTTAGTAGAGGAGCATGAGAAAGTGTCCGTGATTCTGTGAATAACCTGGTTAGGTCCAGCGATGGTATTTCTAGAGAAGATATGTGGACAAAGCTGCCAGCAGGCTTTGTTGCGAGGAAAGGTTCCAGGACTGGTATTCCTGGGGTATAGACTGTGGCTGTTCGTGAGGATCCTCATAAGGTTGGGAGGTTGTCTATACAAGAGAACAGGCATGTCACCTATGGCCTTCTGGAGCGTGGCATCCTGATTAAGGATAGGTTGTAGGTCTTCAATAATTCGTTGCATCATGTTAGTCAACATTTTAATGGAATGGGCCATTCTGTTAATGACTTCAGAGTATGCGTGTTACTGAAAAAAAATTTTCGCACCGCTATTCAAAGGGAAGCAGCCGAGCTATCTTTTATATTCAAATTCGACACATTAACACATGGCTGGAACCAGAATGGGAATTTTCTGAAATCACTATAGGGGCTCGTCTGCATACTTGGCTTAATCTAATTCTTGATCTTCCCCCCCGCCTCCCACCCCTCCACTCTCTGATTTGCTCACCTTGATCTTTTTTTCTGATTTGTCATCCTTGATTACTGTTTTTGGTTCTCTGTGCCTTAAATATTGAGTCTGTTCTGGTATGGCTATGATGTGAAGAAGTGGGTCTGTCCCACAAAAGCTCACCTAATAAATTATTTTGCTAGTCTTTAAAGCAGGCGTGTCCAACCCGCAGCCCGCATGCAGCCCTGGACAGCTAGTAATGCGGCCCCACAAGACCATAAACTTTTAACATTATTATGTGATTTATATACACTAACTATATTATATATTATATATGCAGCCCAAGACAATTCCTCTTCACTCAATGCAGCCCAGGCAAGCCAAAAGGTTGGACACCCATGCTTTAAAGTGTTACTTGACTGCTTTTTGTTTTAATGGTGCGTGGGTTACATTTGCACCTAGTTTCCCCATGCAGGGAGCCAGCCACACTGCCAACTTTGCCAGCCCTGGATCCAGGTCCCCAGGCAGCCCCTGTGGGGATCCACTGGGCTTCTGACTCCACTGGCTTGCCACCTGCCAGCTCATGGGCCCTGCTGGCCCTCAGGGTCCCAGTGCTCACTGGTTCTAACCCTGTGGGCTCTGCAGTCCGCAGCCCTACCCATTCTGGAGTCCAGGCCACAGGACCTGACATTTCAGAGGCTGCACAGGGTCCCTCCACCAGCTCAAGCCTCTGCTCCTGGCAGAACACAGATGCCCCCAGCTGTGGCTCCAGCCTGGTGGTAGCATGAGACTAAGACTACCAGCTCTACTGGACAGTATGCCTTTGTCGCAAATGGTGTCTGGTCATCAGGTCTGGGAGTGTTGGCAGGCTTCAGAGGGGTGTGAAAAATCTAAGCAGTGTCCACAACTCAGAACCCGAACCTAAAAATTGTTCCAGCACCACTGCTTCCCTATTGGCTCGTTGAATGAAAAGTTTTAGATCAATAGAATAGAGCTACTGCCGCAGTCATTCACTGATAAACAATACATATATTAACTCAGGACTGACACAGGAAGGAATAGGCTGAGGGGCTAAATTCATCCTTGTCATAATTAAAAAAGGAGCATTGACATGAGTTCTGGAATAGGGGGTTCTGCTGCACCCCCATCCCAGGATTTAGTGTTTGGTTCAATGGCTCTCCCACCCTTTCCACACAAATTGTTCCAGCCCCCTGCGCACTGAAGTTCAGAAGAGCTGTGACCTCTTATGCTATGCCTGAATTTCACCCACTCTGTCCAAATGTCATTGCTGCCTGTCACTTGGATGAGATGGCTATGATTCAGCAGTCTAAATGAGTGGATCTGAATGAGGAAAAAAACAAAAAAGATGTCACATTCCATCTGCAATATAATTTTTGAAAAATAGAATACTTTCAGCATTAATGGAACGTATTCAATTAATATAAAGTTTTTCAGAACTAATGGCACATATATTCAATTATTCTAATAGAGCTAATTTATAACTGACGGAAGTCTTCACTTAAAAGGCTATGCCTCTCCTTTTTGTTATGCTTAATAGCATCTCTACAGTCTACATTCAAGCTGTCAGTCTGTAAGACATTTTGCTATAAACATCTCCATTTCTTTCTCTTTCTACAGACACCTCTACCTCTCTTCTAATTCATATGCTGTATTAGGGCATTCACTGTAATGCAACATCACTATATGTATTGTGGCATAAAAATGAATGCCTGCTTGGCAATTTGCAAACCTTAGAGCAGTTACTCCAAATTTTCTTCCCCTCCTCTTTTTATTTAACTACTGCACAGCATGTGAAAACACCTGAGTATTACTCCAGTAGGTTTTACTGTAAATAAAAATGTCATCACTCTACACAGAATAATGAAAAACTCAATGCCTGTTTGAGAGGAAAGTTTACCCCTAAAATGTCTAATCTTCTGTCACTCTCGCCATGCTACTAGAAGAACAGAAATCAATAAAAAATAAAACTGGTCAGGAAACTGTAGCCTACACAGAACACAATATCCCTTGATGCTTGAAGTGAGAGTCCTTATAATGTACTTAAAAAGCACTCCGCCTTTTAATATATTAAGTATAGAGTGTAGCACATATATAACGGTGGTTTTGGTTTACCTGAAAAGTACCACCCCTCAACTTCAAAAGGTTATCTTTATTGGGAACTAAAGCCCTCAGAGCTCACCACTTTCAGGTATTTTAATCCCCCTGGTTATTTGATGCACCCAATAGTTTTCCCTCAATATTTACAGATGGATATACCTTAGAGGTCCATGCAGCATTTATGTGGGGATGATATCCTTATGATAAATTCCTTTCTTTCTATAATATAAGTTGCATTTTTCATGCATCTTTGACCAACTTCTCTGAGTTTGCCCCCCATCCATTACCTCCAGCACTATTTTAACACTCCAAAATTCAGAGCAGCTTATCAGCTCTCAGAGATGTATTTAAAATAAAAAAAAAAACCTAACACAGGAAATGTTTTTTCTCTCCAAACCTATGTTGGCCCAAAGTTTAAGGGCTGGTCTACACTAATGCTGTAAATCAATCTAAGTTATCGCTCTAGCACACCTGCCTGAAAATGCCCTTCAAGGTGAAAATGTCCAGCAACCTCATCTTGTTTCCTCTATGTTGACGTAAGGGCTACAACAGTTTCAGCAGGAATAAATTATTTTCACAGCCTTATGACTGTCAGCCCACTTGTATTCTCTTCACATCTGTGAATCCTTCCCTTCTAAGCCCATTCCCAATAACAGCTCTGAGAGTTTTTGCTCACCCCACTGAGAACTCTGCCAGTATATAAGAAGCTTGGACTTAGATTTCTGGTTTTGTTCCTGTGATAGAATAAAAATGCAGTAAAAGTGGAAAATGGGGCACTGAAAATTTTTCAACCAGATTTGTTTATTTAATTCTTTTTCCTGCCTTCTCTAATTTAAAAATGGCTGAAGAGATTTTGCACAAACTTGAACCCCATCCCATACCCCAAATCCCTGCCCCGTCCTGAAGCCTTTCCCACCTCCAAACTCCCTCCCAGAGCCTGCACCTCTGTCACGCTCCACACCCCTTAGCCCTGTCCTTACCCAAAAGCCCACACCCCACACGCAACAACCCTGCCCTAGCTCTGAGCCCCTTTCCACATTTAAAGCCTTTCCCAGAGCCTGCACACCCTCATACACCTCAAACCCCTCGTCTCCAGCTCCATGCCGGAGCCCTTACCCCTTTCCACATCCCAACCAACTCCACTGAAAAATGAGCCAGGATGGAGGAGAGCAAGCATCAGAGGGAGGGGGCATGTACAGAGGTGGGGCAGGCCTCAGGAAAGGGGCAGAGTCTTCAGGAAAGAGGGACAAAGAGTAGGGCAAAGTTGTTCAGTTTTCTGCGATCAGAAAGTTGGCAAACCTAAAAGACAAGTCACTGGAACAGTACTGGGCCACCAGAGAAAGCCCTAAATCATGCCTCTGATACGCTCCGGACAGAGTGCAGCTGGAAAGAAATGGCACCGCTTAGTGGTTTGAGCATTGGCCCGTTAAATCCAGGGTTGTGAGCGCAATCCTTGAGGGGGCCATTTGGAATCTGTGGCAAACAGATTAAAAAAAAAAAATCTGTCAGGGATGGTGATGGGTCCTGCTGTGATGGCAGGGGGCTGGAGTCCATGACCTCTGAAGGTTTCTTCCAGCTCCATGAGATAGGTATGCTTCATTCTGGCTTATACCAAAACAGCGCTAGGGAGACTGTCATAACTAAATGGCCGCTCTTAATCAATCAGACCCTACCAGTACTGCATTTGCTTATGCAAAAGCAACACATTCATACACAGAAAGACCTCATATCCAGTATTAATGAGTGACTACATACAGAATATATGAAAAGATTTTTGAAATCTTTCCACTGACATCATTTTGTAGATAGAACAATGTTGTAAGAGAGACTGAAATGTAAGAGCAAATATTAAGAGCAAAATCAAACAAGGAGCAGAACAATAAAGCAAGAAAAAAGAGCCCAAGAGACTTCCTATCTGTCTCTTACCTGCTCTGCACATTGCATTTCATAAACCGAGGAAGTTTTTGCATTTGTTTTACAATTCTGCTGAAGAAATAAAGCATTATTTCCAGAAAAATGGGAATGTTGATAAGCAGCTGAGGCAAAGGGGTTTAACATGAAGCCCTAAAGTGAAGCCTATGCACTACGAGTTTGCCAACTTTCTTTTTTTTTATTTTATGTCATTTAAGATAAAATACTCTAAATTGAGTGAATTTGCTAAGTGGACGCCACTCTGCAGTCTGTACTTAAAGCAAACTTCTTGGAGATCTGGTGCCTTTTTAATAGGATCTGTATTTAACAAATTCTGTCCATAAGGAGATTCCATTGTGGGGAGGAGAAAAACACCCAGCATTCTCAAAAGGGATTAAAGCATGCAGATAACTAGTGGGAAAATTCTCATTATTATTTTACTTTTCAAGAAACTTTATTATTTAGCGACAATCAAAAAGCAAATAGAAAAGAAGCAGAAGGTGGTACTTACGTACATCTACATTACCGTACTTACAGTTTTATGCTGTTTTATATGGTTTTATAATATTATCTTACCTATGCTACAGCTGAGTGAATACTACAAATACTACAAATGATTTCCTACAAACAGTTTCAACTCTAATTGTCTCTCTTATGCATTTGCCTTTTCTGGACATTTAAATGCTAGCATTTTACTGACATGCATGTTCACCTTAAGTAAAATGTAGGCGTTACAGCCATGTTACACTAGGAAAACGAACATTCATCCCATCGTGGAATAGAAAACACCATGTCTGCAGTACAAAACTAACTTCGAATTAAGCAACTTCAAAAGTAGAGGGGCTACACACACCCTACTTCGAAGTTAAACTTCAAAGTAGGGCACTACTCCATTCCCAGGAATGGACTAAGGACTTTGAAGTTGGGCTCCCTACTTCAAAGTTCACTTTGAAGTAATGGAAAGTGTGTGTAGACTCTCTGCTGGCTACTTCGATGTCATGCTCAACTTCAAAGTTAACTTTGACGTTTGTTCCTAGTGTAGACGCACCCCATGAAATTTATCCATACAAGCACAAGCAAGAGATCTTACATTTCTAATATTGCCTGATTAACATTTCCAGTGAACAGTAAGCAATTAATCCCCTGAGTCAAATACATTCACATTAATAAAGGAATGTGAGGGCACTGTGAAGTGTTATTTGATATACCATTAACAGTAATTCAGAAAGTATACGTTTCATATAAAAAAATTAGATCAAAAGAGACCTTTGTGACTATCTCTTCTGACCCCCTGTATAACACAGGTCATAAGGCTTCCACAAAGTTACTTCTTGTTTCTACCAGAGCCTGTACATCAGTAAAACATCCAATCTTAATTTAAACTTGAGGAAGGCAAAAAATCCAACACAAAACATAGTAAGTTGTTCCAATGGCTAATTACTCTCACTGTTAAAAACTCACCTCTTATTTGTCATCTGAATTTGTTTAGCTTCACCTTCCAACCAGTGGATCTTGTTATACTGATATTTCTAGACTGAAGAGCTCTTTTTAAAATCAACGGTTTGTATCCCTTATAGAATTTATAGACTGTGACCAAGGCCTTGTCTTCTCTGTATTGTGGATCAGTGCTGCTGCAATCAGCCCACTTGCCCTTGGTTTACCATGTCTGCTGTTGACATGAGAAATCAATCTCCAAGCTCGCTCCTATTAACACTGGTACTCCACCAAGATGAGCAGAGAAACCAGGATTGACAGGAGAGCAGCTCCCATCAACCTTACTTCATGCACGATGAAGCAGTGAGTCTGTTAACTTCAGCTACACTACAGTAGGGTCTCAGCATTTCTGAGGATTCTGTGTTGAGAGCCATCAGGAATGTTGAATTTCGCGAATATGGCAGCCGCTCTGCTTGGAGCCTGGCTGCTGGCGCTCCCTGCTCGGGGCCCCAGGGCAAGTGGCGGCTGCTGGTGCTCCATGCCCCAGAGCCCCTGGAAGAGGCCGCTCACAAATAATTGAATTTGCAAACCGTACCACTGTACTTTTGCAAATGTTGAGACCCTACTGTATTTGCATAGCTGAAGTAGATCAACAATGCAGGTAAGTGCAGATAAGGCCCAAGTCACCCCTTAATCTTTGTGAAGATAAGCAAAGGAAGCTTGTTTAATCTTTTGCTTCAAATATGTTTTCATGGGGCAGAGATTTCTGGCAAAGCACAATCAACTTTAGCTTTAGAATGAACTACATCAGACAAAGTTCAGTAAAACCTGCCTTCTCTGCTGTCATGCAAAATGCAGAGCTCTAAAGATTCACAACAAGATTGTCAAATGCTCCCTGAAGCAGTCCAAACAGATCACAAGATTTTACCACTAGCACGATATATCCCAGCCCAAATGTTTTTGTTAAAGTCCGCAACTTTAATTTGTACTTTGGTTGACAGTTTAGAAAGCCAAATAAATTGTCAGAAAAAACTCCATCATAACTGCTTCACTTTATCTTTTACCCTTTGCTTTATGTTTCTTAAGTTACAACATAAATCCATATCTAAACTTGTCCCTTTGTTTATTCTTATGTCAGTATCTCAGTCCAACAGGTCTAATATGAAAAGTTACTAAAGAAGTAAAGTATTTACTGACTTTTCTTACTATTTGTACTGTAGTGCCTAGCAGCCCATTGGGATGGCTTTTACAAACATTGACTAAAAAGACAATCTTTGCCCGAGAGCGTTCACAATCTTGGCATCTAGTGAGGTACAGCTGACAAAAGGAACAAACATTTATGAGCCAGAAGGGAAAAAGGGTCAGATATAATATCACTTTTCATCACAGAATCTCAAAGTTAGGTTAAAAAGAAATATACATATCATTATATTAATTTCACTTGTCAAAGAACACCAAGCAGATCAGCGGCACAGTCATAAATGATAAAAATCTAGGTCTCCTGCCTCCCAGTCCTACACGCAAAGTACTTAAACATACTGCCAACTCCTCAGAATTAACATGTATTGCACAAGCAATGCTTTGAGCTCCCCATCTGCCTAATCATCAGTAAACCAAATCATGATGAAGAGCTCAAGAATTAAAGGATAACACTGAGTCAATGCCAAAGTGCATTTGTAGAGGAGACAGAAAAGCACTTAACCACATCAGCATATAAAATATAAGTATTTTCAGCAAACTGTAAAAGGTTTGAACTCATAGAAGGAAAGAGATGTGAAAACGGAGGAATCTGTCCAATATTTCATGCTTTGTAAGATGATTATGTTCACCTGAAAACACGGACTGGGACTCAGAATGCTGGGGATGATGATACGCCTCTTTGGCTTGAAGTAATGTCCACTTTACACATGTTTCAATGGTCCTCAAGAGCCCCACTAAACAAATTGCTCTAGCACACCTGCCTGAAAGTGCCCAGCAACCTTATCTTGTTTCCTCTCTGATGATTTAAGGGCTACAGCAGTTTCAAAAGAAATTATTTTCATAACCTTATGACTGTGTCAACCCACTTGCATTCTCTTCATGTCTGTGAATCCTTCCCTTCTAAACCCAGTTCCCAAAAACAGCTCTGAGGAATTTTGGCTCACCCCAGTGAGAACTCTGCCAGTATACAGAACACTAGAATTGGAAAGGACCTCAAAAGGCCATTGAGTCCAGTTCCCTGCCCTCTTGGCAGGACCAAATGCCATTTAGACCATCCCTGATAGGTGTCTGTCTAACCTGCTGTTAAATATCTCCAGCGATGGAGAGTCCTCAGTCTCGCCAGGTAATTTATTCCAGTGTTTAACCATCCTGACAGTTAGGAATTTTTCCCTAATGTTTAATCTTAACCTCCTTTGCTGCAGTTTAACCCATTGCTCCTTGTCCTATCCTCACAGACCAAGGAGAACAATTTTTCTCCCTTCTCCCTGGCAGGAGCTTGGACTTAGCCTTCTGGCTTTGTTCCTGTCATAAGGAGTAAAAATGTAGTAAAAGTGTTTTACTAAAATAGGAGGTGGGGTCTGGGAGATGTTCACCAGCAGATATTCAACATTTCCAGCTTCAGGATATTGGAAAGACAGTGAGTAAGATTAAACTCAGGAGTTTATGCACTTCCTTCCACATGAAACAACAGAATTATCATTGGCTAAGTGGGACTACCACATGATACTATGTACAGAGGAAAGAATACAGACTATCAGAACAAAGCCTTCCGACTTTTAAAATCTATGATTGCTGCAATCTTGTTACTGCAGGAATTTTCATGATTTATGATGTTTGAGGTGGAAGTGTTGCATAAATATTTTGATGTCTGGGGCACAACAGAGGTTGTTGTAATACCACTCTGTCTCCTAGGTGGTTTACGGAAAAAATCACACTTATTCCTAACCTGAGACTGTCTCCTCAGCTTCAGGCTAACGTTACAAAGTCTGGTGCTGAATTAGAGGCACTCAATATTCCAAAATGCTTGTATAAATGGTTTTCAGTCATCTGTGGTCTGAAAAAGCTATTTTGTTTGCCCAGGTACAATCTAATGTGAGTGGGCCTATTTCCAAAGCAAAGACTTATACGGGTCAACTTTATCCTTTATTTCATCAATATGGGTAGCATCAAACTACAGATTAGCTGTCCAGGTCTCCAGGCATCAGGAACCATTCCTAATTCCTTTTATTCTCTCTCATACAGCATACAGACCACGGCTGTGTTATTGTTGGAGTTATTCCCAGCATTGACGAATGCACTTTGCAACAGGCACCATTTTGGTCCCTTGTTTAATTTCTTTTTTGTTTTAAAAATTAAATTCAGACTGGGGGGACGGGGGGGAGGTGAAATCCTGGCTGCACTGATATCAACTGCAAAATTCCCATTGACTTCAATGAGGCCAGGATTTCACCCTAGAGTTTTAGCTTTGCAGGTCATTTCAATTTAGGTCTGCCATAGTGCTGAGGGCTATATTCTGCTCTTAGCAGCACCCAGGAGTCTCTGAAGTCAGTAGTGCTGCCCATACGGAAGCAGAAACAATCTGGCGCAGAGAATCATTGACATGACACTCCTCTGTTCTATGGGTAGAAGTGTACATCTGGAGACAAAAATAAGGTGGAAGCACCACACAGCCCTTTATTGTGGGAATGCGTGGCCATGGAATTTGCTCCTTGCCACAGAAATATGCTCCAAAATCTAAACTTTAATTTTAAAATATCTTTCCAGCCCTCAGGATTGTGAAGATCCCACCAAAACTATGAACCAAGCGTATACCAATGCAGTGTTCTTTCTGATACCACTTTAAACTAAAGCTGTTAGAAGTTATGAACTGAACTGACCCATTCTCCTAAAGACACTTCAGCAATGCAGTTGTTAAATGCTGATATTTTGATTATCAGGAACATCCAGCTAAGATGCTCTCCAGATGTCAAAAGCCCAAACTGGCCCCTATCTAGGTGTCAAAACACCCACCTTCTCTTGACAGCACCACTGATTCACTTTTGAGCTGTAAATACAGTAATCTGTAACCTTAACAAAAAATGGAAAACGGCGGAACATAAACTAAGATACCACAAGTATACAGGAGTTTCTGTAATGACTGTAAAATTCATTTTCTTACTTAATTCATTGCAAATGTACAGTAATTCTGCTACAGAATTTCCAGTCTCTCTGCACCTGAGTACCATAGAATCCAGATCCCAGTTTGAGGCCTTGTCCTTGTTTACCACTGGATGACATCAAAATATAAACCTTGAGATCCAAACCCGCCCTTAGATATGGGAAATATCCAGATTAGGGTTTCCATTTTTCTAATTTCTAGCACCCTCTCACCACTCACCCAATGGTAACAAGGCTTTTGGAGTCCAATCTGCATCTGGGCAAATGCTGCAAGGTTCCCTTTTCAACTGGACTTTTCAGGTGAAAACCAGGCACCTGGCAATCCTAGTCCAGATTCAGACCTGAATTCTGCATCCTAAACCCATCCTAATTAAAAAAACATACCACAGTTCATTTTAGTTTGCATTTGTGAACACAATACAGTCTCACACAAATTTTACCACCATTTTTGTTCACTGGACCTGCCTATTTCAGGAATGTTCTCAACAAAGTTATTCTCCCTCTTTCAATAGGCAGAATAGCATGGAAGTGGTACAAAGTACACAGCACACAAGACCAATGACCATCTTTCTGGTCACATCCTCTGACTAGCAGTTCATCATATCCACCAAACCTGCCTGAACAACATACCCATGCAGAACAAGTGGTAAATTTTCCAATCAAACTTTTTTTTTATTTTTGCCAGAAACTGTCAATTCATCAACATCAAAAACTAGTCTGCAGCACCATGTGGATTTTAATGACATTTTACTTAGAAAAATATTCAGAACAAACACTTTGTACCTTATCATACTGGAATGTTTTGATTTAAAAAAAATAAAATATTTTACATTATTTTCTTTTAACCGCACAAGCCTCTTATAGACAAGATCTCTTGCCTCAATTCAGCGAAATCTTTAACAGCACCATGCAAACAGCAGTTATAGGGAAAAAATATTGGACTAAGATTGATCACCTTGAAGTTCAAGAGCTCAATATCAAAATGAATTAAATGAAATTTTGAAACTGAAGAGAATGAGCCATGAGTCAATCTCAGATGGTTCAAAGTATTAAATTTGGTCAGAAATACCACAGGATCAATCCATTGGTGAATTTCAGTATCTTGGTTTCCAGTCTTGGATAAAACCAAGAAGTATGATGGCATGCAAATTTTAAAAATTAAAGAGTCAGTGAAGCAAAAAAAGTTTAGATTTGGAGAATCTGAATTGCCAGTGTCAAATTCAGACTAGGGGAAAAAAATATTGCACACTGAGATAATGGCCATTAACACCTTCCATTAACAAAGGCTGAGCAACATGAAACTGGTTAGCAAAGCATTTTTTAGACCCATTCTTAGGAAACGCTTCTAATTTTTACAGACACTTGATGAATGATTTTTCTGAGATTTAATTCATGTTCACCCAAATCCAAACCAAACCTTTTTTACAGTTAAAAGCAGAATGACAGTAGTTGATGATTTAGCTGGAAATGAAACGCAGAAAATGCAATGACTTTCACTAGGATAAGTGAGTAGTTTAAATAAAAATTCAAAGTGAACGGGAAAGGCTTATTAGTTAATGAGTGTGAATGGCTGATTAGCTTACTTAGCTTTGTCAGGAATGCTGCAGGAGTATGAAGATTTTCAAATATTCTTGTTAGAAAGCAGTGGACAAGATTGGAGTTAAACCTGAAGATGCCTGCTTGGAGTCAGGGGTCGGGGGAGAGGAATATTTAAAGAGGCATATACTGGTGAGAGAGAAACATCAAAAATGGATTAGTCAAAATGGGATCTGAAGAACAAAGATTACCTGTAAATATCAAATAGTCCTCCTCTGCAATTAAATAAGTATGCCCTAAGTGGTAAAGTGAAAATCATTAGTAATTCTGAATTTGATGTAGTTCTGCTCCCTTAGCCTGCACAACAATTCATCTCCATTAAAATTTTTACACCAGGTAGCGGTGTACATTGCGGAAAACAAGAAATGGGATCATTGCAAATTATGAAATGGAACTCCAGGCTTCCTAGTTAAATTTGAATGGAAAGGTCTTCCTTGGTGCAACCATCAACACAAATTAAGATACTGATTAAGATAAATCAGACCCCACCAAATCTCTCTCTGAATTAACTTCTATTTTACCGTATAACCTTAACTTTCTCTTGACACTGCATGAACTGCTTCATTCCTTCCAGCTTGACGTGATACCACAAAAAGCATGCATGTAAAAAGCAAGCACAACACTTGGACAGATAGTGGCAACAGAACATAGTACTACATGGGTACAAAATTCCAAGCATTTTACTAGATTTAATTGTCAGGTATTAGGAGCAACACGGAGGCCACATTTTCACCCCCTTTGAAGTAAGGGGGCAAGAAAAGACTAAGTCTCCATGTTGTTCTCAGCAGCTTTCTTTCATATTGCCCATTAGCACTAACGCACAGTTTGTAGAGGACCTGAAATGACACATAGTAGTATGAATCAGATTCTGAAGAAACCATGTGATTGGACTGTCACTGTCAGAGAAAAGCTACAACAGTGATGCTGAGTCATTACCAATAACCTCAATTTAAAAATACAAAGAGCTGTCATGGAATAAACCCATCTCTCTCTCTCTCTCTCTCTCTAGGCGAAGATGACTCTTGTGCAGTGTTCTTCACCTGTTCATTAAAGGATTCCCCTTTTCCCATTCTTCTTTCTAAATGAAGTGACCCAGAGAGTAAATATATTTCTAGACTACCAAATTCATAACTAGTGTATGCAAAACAGGAAGAACTGCCATGATCTCAAAAGCAAATAATGCATATTTCCATCTCTACAAAGCAGTATGGGCAAGACACAAAGAGCAGTCCATAAACAGAATTAAACTTAAAAGAACACTGAGATTTATGGAAAATCATAAATCTGTATCGTGGGCGGATGGCATACAAAGGTGAAACAAGCAGACACAGGTAAAGTGGTTTAGAGATCACTGTACTGCTTCTTATTTTGAGCAAGCTCAAATGACAGGCAGGCATCAAATAGTGAAGGGAAGTGAGAGGGTGAAACTTTATAGAGTAGCTAGATAGAACTCACTTCAGGTAAAACATTCTGCAAAAATCCACTGGATGATAAACTTCTACTAAAAGTCCTTAGCATAAACAGACAACTGTTAACTCTGCAGTCGTCAAAGAAACTTCTAAATCTGTATCCTTCACACAGATTTAATAGAGAAATTAGCCTACTTTGGAAGCATTAGTAATAAGAACAAGTTTTCAACCCACATTCAACTGAGCATGACTATCCCATCTCCATGAGGTTTTGGGGAGGTCAGCAAGACACAAGCAAAGCAGCTTTGGTGTAACAGGAAAAGCTTCCGGTATCTCTATGGCTGTGTCTACACTATCAGATAAATTGAATTTCAAGGACTTAGCTCTCTATTAAAACATCACCGTCTTCACAGTTAATACTATTATCTCATTTTATTGAGCCGTTATACCTGTTACAAAATAGGTATTTCAAGATGGGCATAGCGTCAAATTCAAACTTAAAATCTCGAATCAAGGCTAGTGTGGAAGCATCATGTCCTTAATTCAAATTTATTAGCCTCCAGAAGTATCCCATATGTATCCCACAAAGCTATGCGGTGACCCTCCATGTATGGCCGCTTCGTTGTACAGTGCTCTCCATCCAGGTGCACAGGAAGAAGGTTACAGGAAGCCCATGAAGTTTTGATTGAATTTGAATTAGAATTTGAATTGAAATTCAGCGCCCAGCCCTGCAAAAATAAAGGGCACCCATTATGAAAAAATTCCTTTGCCTATTGCATCACAACACACTGGTAGCCATCATACCGCATTGGTAGCAATTACATTGTTAGCCATCTACTACAATCATGAGCACTCAGGGTAGTGATCTTCCTAGTACTTCTCAGGGTTGCAAGAGAGCCCCAGCGTAGACCCACCAGGAAATTCTGGATCTTCTTGCCATGTGGGGAAATCAATCAGTGGTGAAGAGACTTCAGGTGGCCAAGGGAAACGCCGCAATCTATGAGCATATGTTGCGCGAGATGACTGCCTGAGGTTACTCCTGGGACTCAATGCAATGCCGGGTGAAGGTGAAAGAACTCCGGCAGGCCTATCAAAAAGTCTGGGAAGCCAACCAGTAGCCAGGGACAGCTCCATAGACCTGCCGCTATTATCGACAGCTGCACATGCTTATGCAGAGCAACCCCATCATGGAACCCAGTCTGAATTACAACACTTCTGGAGGCCCTAGTATGGATTCCGGGGTGAACCTGGAGGAGCTAGGCGGCCCAGAGGAAGAGGGCAATGGAGAGGAGGAAGGGTGCAGTGAGTACAGGACAGAGAAAGTTCTGCCAGACAGCCTGGAGCTCTTCACCATAAACCTGGAACCAGTCCCCACCATAAGTGGGCCCCTTCACAGCATTACCCTCCACGGCAGGCACCAAGCCTCCTAGACCAAGGAGTTCGGGTGAGGATGTATTCTGCATGCTAGAAGCGGGTTGGGGGTGGGTATAGCAATAGTGTTGTGTATGGGTACAGGTCTGCCAGCTCAGGTTCTGTGCCCCTCAGAACAGCATGTTAATGTTTCTTGGGATTGAGTGTTTTTCCTTTTTGGAGATCTCCTTGATGGCCTCATCCAGGCACTCTTGTATTTTTTTTCACAAGGTTCTTGGTCAGGCCTGACTTCTTGAGGCTTCCACGGTAGCACACCTTGCCATGGCAGGCAACCAGATAGCAATCTGGTGTCATGGCACCACACAGCATTTTAGCAATTGTCCAGGTGTTTGGTCACACAGCAGGAGTAACTGTTCCTTCTCCATATCTGCTAGGTTTAGGAGGGTGATGTCTTCTTTGGCAACCTACAGATGCATGGGAATTTGCATCTGTTTTTAACATGCTTCCTGCTTCTTTACGTTTACCTGAAGCAGCTGGCAGGTGCTATGTTCCCCACCCCACAACGTGGTTTGCAGGCTCTGCAGGATTTCTCCCCTTCTTCCAAGTCCCCTTCCAATCAGGAGTGGCTGGGAAACACAAATCAAACTGGGCGGTTGAGGGAGGGCCGAAGGCACAGCTGCCCACTGATACTCCCAGGTCCTCAGTGGACGCGCCGTTGCGGGAAGGCTGAAGGCACAGTTGCCCGCCACATGCATTCTACTTACTGCAACTTAACCTCCTCCCACCAAGTAAAAGCACTCATTCATTAAGACATGGTATGATGCATTGGCATTATGTCAGAGAAATATATCGGTAGCATGTGTATTACAGATCATTCAGGAAGCTATTTTTTAAAGTGTCCCTTAAGGCACATTCCACCACCATTCTGCACCTGGTGAGTCCGTGATTGAAGTTTTCTTTCCTGGGGTCCAGGACTCCTGTGTAGGGATTCATAAGGCAAGGGAGCAGAGGGTAAGCAAGGTCACCCAATATAACCATGGACATCTCCATGTTGCCAATTTTGATTTTCAGATGGGGACGGGGAAGGTCCCATCTCGGAACTTTCTATGCAGTCCAGAATTTTGGAAGATGCATGCATTGTGAACCCTCCCCGACCTGCCAACATTGACGTTGGTAAAATGACCTTTGTGACCTAGCAATCTCTGCAACACCATTGAGAATTACCCCTTTTTCTTTATATACTCAGAGGCCAGGTGGTCTGGGGCCATGATGCGGATGTGCATGCCATCTGTTGCCCCACCGCACGTAGGAAATCCCTGGGCAGCAAAGCCATCCACGATCGCCTGTACTTCTCTCAGGGTCACAGTCTTCCGGAGGGGATGCTGACAGATTACATGGGCCACCTCCATTACCCTGGACACCACTGTAGATCTGATTTGCCACAGACCAGTAACTGTAGGATGTTGCAAACTTCCACAGTGTGATTGCCACTCAGTTCTGAACCATTAAAAGTGGCCTCATTCTTGTGCTGCTGCGCATCACACAAAGCTGCGCTTAGCCCGTCACAAAGTTCCATGAAAGTGGACTTGCGCATGTGAAAGTTCTGCACCCGCTGCTGGTCACCCCAGGACTCCAAAAAGATGTGGTCCCACCAGCGTGCGCTGGTCTCACGAGTCAAACTGTCACTCCACTGTCACCAGTGCATCCAGCAGCTACGAGTTCTTGAACTGCAGTTGGGAGATTTGCTCTTTCAAACCATTTTCGTCATCAGCAGCAGCACCATTATGATACTGAACTGTCACTGAGCTTTATAATTGAAGGAAAAATTGCATGACAGCCAGTGTGGTTGCTGAAACAACGTGTGCTGTGAGCTGAAGCATTTAGGGATCCATGATTGTGCTGGAATGCAGCAGCAGTAAATGGCGCAATCTCCAGTTCATTTCTGTAGAGTTACTGGTGCTCTGAATTCTGGGATTCAATCATGAAACATCTACAAGCAACTGGGACTAAGGCTCACGTGGTCAAACTTGCACAGGGCAATGGGGACACAGAAACTCAACACAGAAAAAAAGTGGGTCGAATTTCAAGAAGTTTCATAAATACTTAATTCAAAATCATAAATCAAATTTATTAAAAATTTATCTTGTAGTGTAGATGCAGCTTATATCTGATTCACCTCATTTTTTTTCAGGGATAAGTGTTCTGTCAAAAATGGGGGCATTTCGCTGACAGAACCCCATCTACATGGCTTTTTTCCCCCAGCAAAATCTCTCACGACAATTTAATCGCACAAGATGATGCAAATGAAGCATGAGATTTGTAAATCAGAGCTTCATTTGAAACGGCAAGTTCCCTCATTTACATTCTTCTCTCGTGAGTGGAATTCTGCATAGATGCGGCTATAATGGTTACACCTTTGGCATTTTAATAACCTATATAAGTTAATGAAAAGAAGAAAAGAGCAGAAACCTCACTGGTCAATTTAAGGGGTGAAGGGAAGGTGGACTAGCTAAAGGCCCGAACCTCTAGAATCTAAATTCTACTGAATGAGAGGAAAGTTTGAAGCTAGAATTATTTGTCAGAAACCCTCTCCACAAAATATATCTTCTTGCAAACTTTCACTAGTTTTGACAATGGCAATGGTGATCTCAGCCTTCAGTCTGAGCCAGTACTGCTTAACAAAGGTGATACCCCATTTTGGATAACTATGCAGTTGGCAATCTTATGCTAATACAAACAGGGCACGGATATATTTAGAGTCCTGGGGGAACTTAACTCATCTATGGTACCACTTCCACAGGTAAGTGCCGGGGAAGATGTGTGCAGGAAAAAGAAGATCACAAACAAAAAAAAAGTTAAAACATAATTAACATAAAACATTATGTCAGGCCCCAGCCTTCAAACTCCTTTCAGATTTTCCATGTTGGTGTAGTAATTCCACTTTGAGCTTAATTATCATAAATTAATCAGATCCCTGAGGCATTACAAGGCAGCAAGCAATGGCGGATGGCGTTAATCCCTTTGAGGTGTAATTATTTTATGATAAACACACCTCAGGGTAGCCTGATTGCAGTTATGGAAAATTTTATTCTCGTCCCCATCCCCACTCCACCCTTTTTAAAATTAAATACATCTCTGGCCTATTTTACACAATCCGTGTGCCTTAAAGTGTAATGTAAGACTTTGTTCATTTCTTTAGAAAATACAGGAAGCCTAATCTCTTTCACTGTACAAGGCATTTCAGTGCAATATAGACTATTAGAGGGAAGTATTTCCAAAGATGACAGACTGGATTTCTAAAACAATTTATTTCATGGTTTGACTCACAAAGGATTATCATCATCTACATCATAATGGAAAGTTGGGAAAAATCTGTTACTGTAAAAGCTGGCAGGTATGAAAATTTAATTTGCAGCAAGCTGGAGTATAAAGCTACTTCACACTAGCCTGCCACACTAAGAGTTCTTGTTCACACTGCTGCCATGCACTACAAGTTCGATAATGCACTTTGATCTTCCCCACTCCCCAGCACTGTATGTGAACAAAGTTCAACCAAAACAAAAAAGCAGTCAAGTAGCACTTTGAAGAGTAACAAAATAATTTATCAGGTGATGAGCTTTCATGGGAAAGACCCACTTCTTCAGACCATAGCCATACCAGAACAGGCTCAATATTTAAGGCACAGAGAACCAAAAATAGTAATCAAGGTTGACAAATCAGAAAAAAATTATCAAGGTGAGCAAGTCAGAGAGTAGAGGGGCAGAAGCGGGAGCAGGGAGTCAAGAATTAGATTAAGCCAAGTATGCAAATGAGCCCCTATAATGACCCAGAAAATTCCCATCCTGGTTCAAACCACGTTAACATTAACATTAACACATTAATTTTCCACATGCCATTCACTCTCCTGTAGCCCTTCAGACCATCTTAAGTGCCTTTGCCAAAGCATAAGAGAATCTCAGCCTCTCAGTGAACAATCAAAAGATCAAGGTGCTCCACCAACCCTCTCTGACAGGACAATCTCATGTACCTTCTACTGAAATCAACAGAAAACTGCTGGAAAATGTGGAGCATTTCCCATACTTTGGAAGTCATCTTTGCACCAAAGTCGATACCGATGCAGAAATCCAGCTTCATCTGAGCAGTGCAAGCTCTGCTTTCACCTGCCTGAGCCAAAGGGTCTTTGAGAACTGGGATATCTATGCAAAGACAAAGCTCCTTGTATACCGTGCAGTGTTTGCTCTAATACTACTATATTCATGTGAAACCCGGACATTTTAAGGCACCTGAACAATATCATCATGCTGCCTCATGAGAATCAGCTATTTTAACTATCTCTTGGGAGGACAGACACATGACGGAGGAGCGTCAGGAGCCAGAGGAAGAGATAAGTACAAGCTGAACACACACATGAAAAAGTACACCATCAGAGTCAACACTTGGGAAAACTTCGCTCAGGACTGCCCCCAATGGAGAGCGGCAATCCGTGAGGAGGTGGCACAATTTGAGAGGTCCCAAAGCAGCACAAATGAGGAGATGCAGAAAAGAAAAAAAGAATGTCAAAAACTACCTCGCACCCCCTCCAACAGCTACAAATACCTGCCCCTTCTGTGATAAGACCTGAGGCTCCAGAATTGGGGTGGTCAGCCATCAATGGACTCACAAATAGGAGGGTGACATGAAGAAGTCCTACTCATTATCAAGTAACCACCGAGAGACAGAAGTAGGCAATAAGTTTAAAATAAACAAAATGTACTTCACGCAGCACGTGGTGTACCCATAAAACTCATGGCCATGGTTTTGAAGGCCAAAAGTAAAACTGGGTTCGTAAAAGTATTAGATCAGCTTATGAAAGAAAAGTCCATCAATGGCTATTAGCAAGAGGGCCCAGGACACAACCCCATGCTCCCGGGTGCACCTGAAATTCCAACTGCCAGAAGCTGGGACTAGATGACATTTGAAATTGCCTTGTTCTGTTCATTCCCTCTGAATTATCTGCCACTGTCAGACACAGTATACAGAGCTAAATGGATCATTGGTGGCCATTCAGATATTCTTGTGAAGCCAGTACAAGAGCATGGCCATATTTTGAGAGGAGACAGACAGACATTAGGATTCAATAATTCTTTGTGCAAGAAAATTCAAAATTTCCATCATCTCATTTTTTCTTTGAGTCTCCCTCTAGTACTGTAGCATGTGTTTCATGTATTCACTCTTGTTCCATTCAGCAGTAGTGTCAAGATGGCTCTAAATATTAAAATACACAGAACCACAATAAGCCCATAATGTGTTGGTATTAATTTTAACTGAATGCACGTTAAAGTAGTATTTGACTTATTGGTCACTAACTAATATTACATGACCTAGATTTTGTTCTTATTTATTTTAGTAGGTGCCTAATAATTGGAGTTAATCTCCATTTTTAGCTGTTTAAATAAGTGCTGTCATTTTCAGAAATGAGCCGTCAGCAGTCTTCGCTAAATTCAATCGCAGCTGCAGGAGGACAGCACTTCTCAAAACATGGACAGTTATTCAGTTACTCAAATAGATATTTATGAAGCCATATTTGAAAATCTTGGCCATGCAATGAATGCTTCAGACATGTGACATAAGAAATTCCAGCACCAAAGGTCTTTAAACTTAGCAAGATAATTAACAAAGTGGGGGTCTTGGAAAGAAGTACACTCAGCAATGTATTAGAACCCACACTCTAATTCCTACCTTTCACTGTTTCTTAGCTTCTTTCCTTGTACTGGTACAGTTGATCCTACCAAATCTCTTTTCTATTGTTTTAAGTCTTGCCCACTTCCTCTTTTCTGTTGCTATTTGCATTGTTGTTAGTGAAACTGCATGTCACTGCCAGATTTTCCTTGCCAGTTGTGTGTTCTTTTGTGTATTGTAATCCATGTCATATAGCCTTTTAACAGCATACCTCACAGATGTGGAGGTTAATTCCTGTCACAAGCCTCTAAGACAATTTTGTTTATGAAACCAAAGTCTGCCATAGATTTTCCCCAACCATCACAATATTCTTAAATGCAAATGCTTGAAACAGAACCTTTACTTTAAAAGATCAGCTGTCAGTTATCTGAAACTGCAGACACCAAATTTCTCCATTTAAGAATTTTGATTATTAAAAGAATGATAAGATTCCATCAGAGCCTCATGACAGATGTGTTAAATTTGGTATTTATGTTCATAAGATCTGAACAATGCACTCTATTGTAGACTTCACTGGCATTATCCTATTTCCCCTAAAAAAGAAATGATACCTTGCACTTTCACAGAACCATTCATGCAAGGATCCCAAAGCACTTTGAAATACTGATCAGTCCTGAGACAGGAAATCATCACCATCTCCGCATTATAACTGTGAAAACTGAATTAACAGAGAAGGTAAGCAAGTTACCAAAGGACAGACAGCAAGGATGTGGAAAAGACAGGAAGAGAACTCAGGCAAGCTGGTTCCCATTCCCATGTTCTAGTCACCAGCCTTTGCTGACTGAGTATGATCAGTCCATCAGTGAATAGCATTAGTCAAAATGCAAACAAGATATATCATAAAATCCAATCCCAGGAGATATTTGGCAGCTTTATGAGTACAAATAAGCCAACCATTGCTGAAGTAACTTGAACTCTCAAACGTCAGCTTCTGTGTAGTTGGTAGGGAAATAACTGTGCTTTGAAAACCTCTAAATTTACCATTCCTCATAAAAGTAATTATTTTATGTAAGGGTGTCAGCTCCATGCAAACATGGAAAAAGGGCCTCTTCCTGAACATTTAATCTTATAGGCAATCACTGTCAATTTGAAAAGCCTTCACAAAGCCAGACACACTTGGATACGTAATTGTTTTCCAGCCCTTAGAATGCATGATGCTGACTCTAATCAGCTTTGAAAACCTTCCCTGTACATTTTTCCCAACCCCCCACTAACCAAACCCAGCTGGTGACTGATGGGAAAAGTAACACTGAAAACTAATGAAATTAAATAAAATAAATTCCAAACGAATAATGGCGTGAATTAACCTTTCTGAAAGATGATACTGCTTCATTTCTGTATGACATAGGGTTTAGTCAAGGCACAGACCATTTAGAATTAGCACCACAGATCTGATACCAAGCATATCGGAAAATCACTCTTCTAACAAGTGCAGCAAAGTGGCAGGGAAACTGTGGCCACAAAGCTAATATATTTGCATTGATTCTCCTGGGCCAATGCCAAGGAACTTTAATTCAAACACATGAGGAAGAAGCAAATAAAAACTGCAGCTCATATATTCACTCTTCTTTTCCTTTGTTATAAAGTATTGATTAAACTACATAAAGCCTTTATCAGAATGTTAAATAACTAGGAAGCAGAAGAAAAAGAATTGTGACTCCATAAAGAATGCCAGGATCTGCACAAATTTCATTAAGAGCCAAGATTCTGCAAAACATTGTATAAGGGCATTAAAAGAACAACTCCTTTTAAAAAATTCCTCTCTTTTTTCTCTTCTCCACCATTTTAACACTGAACTCTTTAAATATGAAGAAGAAATATTTACCTCATCATAACAAACATTTTTGTGTAATGCTGCAATCAATGCACAAGAAAATACTAACATTAAGCTAGTGGTAAAGTAAATACCAAAATATAGAAAATGTTTCTTTAAATCCATGTACCGTAATATTTTATTTCTCTAGCTATTAAAAGTATCTATCTGCCCTGCATCCAAAGTTAACAATTACATACATAACACAAACCAACCAATTTCAACTGAACCAACCAGACCACATTCTTCTCTGTTCTCTCAAATTATCTAAATTAATCTTTAATCCATGCAAATTTACTGATACCATTGGAAAATGGTGAAAACAACACTTCATCAATTCTTTCCCTTGCAATTTTATTCTGTGCCATTCCAGAAACAGTTATTTCCACAGTGTCTTTAAATGGAAATAAACTACACGGCTGATTTGGAGAGAATTAGATAGCTGGATAGATTGATGAGATATATAGCCTTTAATCTTTATGTCACAGGCATGAAGAGCTAGTAACCATAGGTTTTTAATTGTCAGTGGCTGCATGGGAGTCTAAATGGAACACGTATCGTATTAGACCACACCTTTGTTGACAGATACTATATAACAATAAACACCACCAGAATTGGCACCTTTATGGGCCATTTCAGGAGGAGAGCTGAAGAGTGAAAGGGTGTGGAGATTTAAGTACCATCTCATTAGGAGGACAGCCTTGGAAAGCCGATTATTTGGATAAATGAAGGACTCTGGCCTCAAAGGCTGTCAAGGGCATGGATCACTTGGGCTGTGTCTACACTACGTGCAAATCTCGAAAGGGGGAATGCCAAAAATCTAAATCGAAACAAGGGATTTCAAAATAACGCGGCCACACACACGAAGCAGATTGCTGCACCAGTCCACTATTTCAAAAGAGCCCCCCAGTCTTTCAAAAGGGAGCATCCACACAGTAACATGAGCCCTATTGAAAGAACAAGCCAGGAAACACCACGCACAGGGTCACAGGGCCGACAAGCCTTCCAGGTCCCGCAGCCAGCAGCTCCCTTAAAGGGCTCCCCCCACAAACACACACAACCTGCACACACAGAGCAGCACACAGCATTGCAAGATCATGCTCTAGAAAAGTGGCTGCGCATGCAGCACCAGCAGCTGCCCAAGGCTGACACCTCCACAGACACCAGGGCCTGTGTAGCCATGATCACCCTGGCCATCGTGGAAGCCCTGTAGCCCATGAACCCCACCACTGGGGTTCTGCAGGTCCTGGCCACAGGGCATCCACTGCACCCCATTCCCCGTCCACTACGGTGCCTCTGGAGCCACCCCAGCAGCGGGTACAGGTGGGAGAGGCTGGTACTGGGCCAGTGTGATGACAACAAGTGGCTCCAGAACTTCCAAATGTCGAGACAGACATTCATGGAGCTGTGCCAGTGGCTCACACCCACCTCGCAGCACATGGACACCCGCATGCAGCCTGCACTCCTAGTTGACAAACATGTGGGGATCACGCTGTGGAAGCCGGCCACCCTGGATAGCCATCGTTTGGTGGAGCACCAATTTGGGGTGGGCAAGGCCACTGTTGGAGCCGTCCTTCTGGAGGTAAGCCAGGTCGGGCCCACCCCTGGGAACAGGGGAGCAGGCCCATAGGTGGGGGTCCCTGAAGGGGAGAGGGGCATGGAGGGCCACAGGGTTCCCCACCATGCAGGCCCATGTCAATGCCCCCCATCACACAGGTGGTCCAGGAGATCAACTGCATCATCCTATGGGGATGCATAATGCCATGGGGGGATTAGCAGTCAGCAGGTTTCCCAACTGCTTTGGTGCCCTCAATGGCACACACATCGCAATCTGTGCCCCGGACCAGAGCGTGGGCAACTACATAAACCTCAAGGAGAACCACTCGGTGGTGCTGCAAGCCCTCATTGACACCTGGGGCCGGTTCAGTGACATCTGCATGAGCTGGTCTGGGTTAGCCCACAATACATGGGTATTCTGGAACTCCGGGCTGGGGCACCACATGGAGAAGGGCACATACGTCCCTGACCAGGAGCTTCCTGTGGGGGACTCCACGATGCTACCATGCATAGTGGCCGACAAGGCGCACCCATTGCAGCCATGGCTGATGCACCCCTCTAGAGGGCACACCACCACCATCCAGGATGCTTTTAATCACAGCCTCAACCACGCCCGCAATACCGTGGAGCAGGCCTTTGGATTCCTGAAAGGGCACTTCTATTACCTCAATGCATGGCGGATGTCAGCCTGCCCAATGCCCCCGTGGTGGTCATGGACTGTTGTGCTCCACACAACGTAGTGGAGGGCAAGCATGAACATTTTGTGCAGGGGCGGGCTGTGGACGGCAGCCCTGGATATGAGCAGCCACCCATGGCTCTGGGCTGCCAGGCACACAGGGACGGGGTTAGGGTCCGGGAGGCCCTCCAGGAGACCTACAACTGGGAGCCTCACTGACCCTGCCCCTGGCACCCTTCTGCCAAACACCCTCCCTGCATCACAGCCCCCACACACACCCACCCTGCATCATGGCCCATGCACACACAAAGGACATCGGGGTGTAAAACACAATGGTTTACTGAACAACACTAAACCAACACACATGTAAATAAACTTCATGTGAACAAAAAGCAGTGTGGGGTTGTCATAACTGGGAGACGGATACGGGGGTGAATGGGGGAAAACTACGTACAAAAGGGTTGGGGCACAGGCAGCCCTAGTCCTCCATGGGGGGTGGAGGGATGGGACCTTCAGCAGGTGTGGGGGGCCCCATTAGGGTTGGTGGGGGGCTGAGACGACAGGGAAGTAGGCTTCGGCAGGGGGTATCACCCCAGAAGGTGGGCCAGGTGGCCTCAGAGGGACAGGGGGTGGCAGTGTTCTCCTGGCCCATACTAGCGATGAGCCAGCAGCCCAGTGAGACCTGGGTGGCTGGGGAGAGGGTGGCAGGGATAAGGGCAGTGACTTCGGGGGCAGCAGGGATGGGGACAGGGGTGGAAGGTGGGGCGGCAGGGGCCAGCACGCTGGAAGGCCATGGCCGCCTCTTCCCAGACCTCCCTCTGCCAGCCCCTGTTCACCCACTTTGTCTGGAGCCACTCCCAGAGGACAGCCATCTGCTCCTGGATAACAGTAGTGTGGGCCACCACAGCCTCCTCAGGTCAAAGCGATGATGGGCCCCTGGGTGGGCAGTGGCCTGGATGGCAGGAACGGGGGTTCCTTGGCCTCATCTGATGACGTTGCTGGTGAGCTGGCGGCCGGGACAGGAATGGACCGGCCCTTGGAGGATGAGGCTGTGGAGAGGGAGAGGGGCCACCTGACAGTGCTGCCACTCAGTCCTGGGGGCCCTGCCCAGCCCCACCTCTAACATCCTCCCAACCATCCTCCAACATGGTGTCCGCTAGCCCAACCCCCCTGGGGGGGTCCTGTGTGATAACTGGAGCCACACCCATGGGGTGCCTGCTGGCTGTGGTCCAGCTCCCACATTGCTTCCCACTCAGAGAGGTCAGGGCGCTGTCCACGGGTGCCGGATGCCACCACCCCAGGGTCTGGGACATGGCCTGGGGATGCAGGAGGTTGCCCCCCAACCCACGCTAGATTACCTGATCCACCCACTACCTACCTGGGGCTCAGGAGAACAGATCCAGGGACACCGGTCTTGAGGAAGCCTGGCTAGAGGTGCCAGAGCTGACCCTGATGCCAAGGGGGCCTTTGTCCTCTGAGTTGCTCCCTGGCTCCACCTCCCTGGTCCAGCCTGATGGTTCTGGCTGGTCATGCAGGTCTGTGTCGGGATCCGGGTTGGGGCCTTCCATGTCAACCACGCCTACTAGCTCAGGGGTGTCCTTTGGGCCAAGGAGCTGGTCCAGCGTGCGGTAGTGTGGGCACCTCGGGGCGGCTTCTGCCCCCAATCGCCTGCAGGCATCCCTGGCCTGGCTATAGGCCTGCCTCAGCTCTTTAACTTTTCAGCGCACTTCATCAGCTGTGCACTAAGGGTGGCCCTGCTTCCACAGCCCCAGCAACAGCTGTTTGAAGGCCACTGGATTTTGGGGCCACCAAAATGCATGTCCTCCTCTACCTGGAGTCCAAGAAGATCTTTAATTTCTGCCTCTGTCCAGGTGGGGCCCCTCCTCTCCTGGCCCTGGCTTGCCTCCAGTGACCCCTCAGGCTGGGAGGAAGGAGCCTTCTGGGGGTCCCTGGGGTGTGGGTGGCTTACCATCTGGCCTGTTGGATGAGTGGCACTGCTGTCTGTGCTGCTTGAGTGTATGCCAGGCAGAGTTCATGCACCCGAGGCTCTGGGCATGCTCTCTGCTTCCTGCACAGGGTTTCTGGGGCCGTGCAGCTTTAAGAGGCTGGGCCCAGAGACCACAGAGCCCCGCTGGGGCTTGCTGGAGCATCTCTGCACTCCCTGAGGCTGCCGCCATGGAGGACCTGCTATTTCGACATAGTGGCCCTGGAGCATCTACACACATCCTATTTCAAAACATAATTTTGAAAGGGGCCGCTCTTCCTGAAATCAGATAGGAAGAGTGATTTCAAAATGCATGCCCCTTTTCACCCTGGACAGTTTCAAAAGAGGCCATAATGCATGTGGACACTCCACGGCCTCTTTCAATATTGGGCCCCCTTTTGAAATTAATTTCGACACACGGGGCTAGTGTAGATGTACCGCTGGTGATAATCTGTTCTGTTAGTTCCCTTTGGAGCACCTTGCATTGGCCAGAAGACAAGATACTGAGCTTGATGGACCTTTGATCTGACCCACTACAGCCATTTTTATGGTTCTTAGATTTCTAATCTGGCATATTTGACCAATACTTAAAATTAAAATGCCAACGTCAACATTTTAATGTCTATTTTTGAACATCAGCAACATTACTTTCACCACAGCTATGGGGAAGCCATTTGTTAACATTTAGAGCTGCATGAGTAACTGTTTTTGGTTCATCCACAGATACACAAACTAAAATATTGGTTCTGACTGGGTTAAAAGTGACAATTTTTGGAATTTTCACCAATATATACTTGGCAAATTTTGTATTGACCCCCTAAAAATTCTCGTTTCTTTCAGATATTTTAACCAATATTTACAAGCTAAGGCATCATTTTTAATCATGCTGAGAAACAGTTTGTGTCTACATTTCTGAAATTTTTTTAAATCAACCATAATTTGCCTAAACCTACACAAATTTGCAAAATATTTCAGTGAACCAAAATCTGGATTTTTAATCAAAAGTTTCATCTGACAGACATTGCCCAGGTCTGTTAATGTCTGCTAGACTGCCAAAATCAATAGTGTGGGAACGGGGAGTATCAATCATTTCAAAAGATTTCTCAGGGAGGGGATGTTTTAAAGACATTTTGAAATCTGAGGACCAAAGCAGAAGGTCTCAACTGGCGCTCTTCAGGATTGGGGCTGGAGAATGGATATGAGAAGACAAGACTGGTCAACCTCCCACTCCAAAATTAGAGATCTAAAACTACAGAAATACAGTAGTTTAGTCGCAGTAAGCAGCAAACATTCATTCCGACTGCTCCAAAGGAGAGGAGTATCAGTTCTGTAAAGTGTCAAGTCCCTTAAATCTTCCGAGTTTCTGCCGCCATGAACGCAATAATTTGCCTCATTCCAGATTTGCAAGGGGGACAAAGTTATAAGCTTTTCATTACATAGAACCACATCTAGCTATTCCTTTGATTTATAGTACCAAAAGCATAAAGCAACACTTCATTTTACCATAAGATGTTATTTGCATGACTATCATTAAGTCTCAATAAATCCAACGAGTGCCATATGCTATGATATAGATATTTCTCTGTTAGTACAGGACAACATTATGATAAACTAAATGCTGTCAGCATAATTACTTTACAACACTATACATGCACTCTCGGGGCTTATTGCTGACTAGTAAATTTAACTGCAGCCAATGGGAGCAACTGCAGGCAATGGCTTGTGGAAATCCCTTTGTCCCTTGCCTAGGAGAAGCTGTCACCAGAAAGATCAGGGAATAACAGAACTGGAAGGAATGTCAACTGGTTATCAAGTCCAGTCTCCTGTATTCGTGGACATAAACTTCAGGAGCCATACCGCCTGGGGAAAGTGATGACCCTGGGCCTACCTTCCCACAACCAGTCTTCCTCCCAGAATCTTCCCCCTCCCTGCTCCTGCACTCAAACTCCCTGCTCTGGCCTGGTGAAAGCATGTGAGGAGGGGAGAAAGTTAACAACTGAGGCAGAAGGCCATGGAGTGAGCAGGCGCAGGGCCTTGGAGAAAGGGCAGGACATGGGGTGGGGCATATATCTTTAGGTTTGCACAATTAGACCACTGGCAACCTTAGGTGTATGCATAGTGACAGACTATCCCCATTCCAAAGAGCTTACAGGTAAGACAGATAAGATAGATAAGCACGAGATGCAGTACTATCCCCATTCTAGAGAAAGGGGATAGAAAAGACTGAAAGACTAAGTGACTGTCCCAAGATCAAAACAGCAACTCTGTGAGGCTGCGTCTCCACTAGCAAGCACATTCAGAAAATCCATTCCTCTTTCAAAAAAGCGCGTGTAGCATCTACACACAAAATGCACTCTTTTGATCTGAAATCGAAAAAGCTAGGCACTGTTTTCCAAAGCATTCCTCCAATCCCATAATAGGTACCACACCCGCTTTCGAAAGGAAACGTGTGCAGACATTCCGCAGGCCGCTCTTTTGAAAGAGCGGTCCTCCATGGTACCAGCCAGCTGGTGCATGGAGATGCCCTGGCCAGCGGCAGTGGGGTTCTATGGGAGCTGTGTCTGGCCACGTTAAAGCCGTACAGACCCACATACCCCATGGCAGGAAGCTGAGAGTGTGCTAGGAACAGCTGTAGCACAAGGTCCTGAAGCACACCCTCAGTGCAGCTGCAGAGCAGCAACAGTGACGCATGGCCAGCAACCAGCCACCTCAGGAGCTCCAGGACCACCACCCCTTCGAGCCCTCACAGGGGGCACACCATGCATGGTGGAGGGCTGCATGGGATAACCTGCTGGGCTACTTGCAGGGCATGACAGGGGTCCTGCGAGAGCATTTGGGGCTCCTGGCCTGCCTGCCCCCTCTCCAAGACCACCCCCACTGAGTCTACCCCCCACTGCTCCTGCCAGGCTCTACCTCCCCCTGCTGCCCACCCCTTCCCAGCCCTGCTGGGAGCCCTGGACCACGGTGGGAGGGGAACCAGGGGCCAATGCAGTCATCGACATCCAACCTTGAAGTAGCACCCCTTCCACCCCCATGTTGAGGTCCCCCTCTCCCACCAAGTTGAAGTCCCCCTCTCCCTGCCCCCCCCAATTGTGCATAATTTGCCCCAGCTCCTTGCTATAGCTAGTTTTGTTGTGATATTATTAGACCACATGAAGTGTATAGTGAAAGTTAAAGTTCTAGTTTTGTACCAGCCCTGTGTCCCGTGCTCTTGTTGCAGGGAGCAGTGAAGGGTGGATGTGTGTGGGTGGGTGGGTGTGGTTGGAGGATGGTGATGGGCGTACATGTGGGCGGGGGACCTACAAAGGGTGCTGTGGGTGGGAGTCACTGTGGCCCATGTGTGAAGGCCTCCCAGAGGGCCTCCCTAATGTGTCGCATCCCGGTGGGCCTGGCGGGTTGGGGTTGGCTGTTCAAAGCTGAGGCCAGACTCTGCCACTCACCACGGTGGCAATACCTCACCCTTTCCATTCACAATGCTCTGGTGGAGGCAGCAGGTGCCCACCACCTGCAGGACATTCTGAAGGCCAAGCTCAAGCCACGCGAGCAGGCACCACCACCAGCCTTTAAGGCACTCAAAGGCCCAGTCCACCCAATGGCAGTCCTGGTTCGGGTACATGTTGAATTGCTCCTGGGTGAGGTTGTAGTGGCTGGTCTAAGGCCAAATTAACCAGGGCTACAGGGGGTAGGTGACATCTACCAAAATGCACAGGAACATGGTGACATCCCCAACCTGGTTCTCCCACAGTGGGACGTATGTCCCAACCTCCATTTGGAGGCAGTCCAAGGGACCAGGGTAATTTGGGAAGCAGAGTGCTGCAAATCCCATGACTGCTGCATCCATGTCCCCCACATAGAATCATAGAACAATAGAGCTGGAATAGACCTAAAAAAGCCATCAAGTCCAGCCCCCTGCTCTAAGCAGCACCAAACCCATCAGATCAGCCCTGCCAGGGCTTTGTCAAGGCAAGACTTAAACACCTCCAGGGATGGAGACTCCACTACCTCCCTGGGTAGACCATTCCAATGCTTCACCACCCTCCTACTGAAAAAGTTTTTCCTAATGTTCAACCTGGACCTTTCCAACTGCAACTTGAGACCATTGTTCTGTGTTCTGCCATCCATGACCACTGCGAACAGCCTCTCTCCAGCCTCTTTGCAACCTCCCTTCAGTATGTTGAAGGCTACTATCAAGTCTCCAACTCAGTCCTCTCTTCTGCAGACTAAACAGTCCCAATTCCCTCAACCTTTCTTCATAAGCCATATGCTCCAGCCCCCTAATTATTTTGGTCGCCCTCCATTGGACCCTCTCCAGTGTATCCACATCCTTCCTATAACTGGGGGCCCAGAACTGGACACAGTACTCCAGATGCGGCCTCACCAAAGCCGAATAAAGAGAAATAAACACTTCTCTGGATCTACTGGTAATGCTCCTCTTGATACAACCTAATACGCCATTGGCTTTCTTGGCTACCACGGCACACTGTTGACTCATGTCCAGCTTCTCGTTCACTACAGCTCCCAGATCCTTTTCTGCAAAACTACTACCGAGCCAGTCGGACCCCAGCCTGTAACAATGCTTGGGATTCTTCCAGCCCAAGTGCAGGACTCTGCACTTGTCCTTATTGAACCTCATCAGATTTCTTGCAGCCCAGTCTTCCAATTTGTCTAAGTCAGTCTGGACCCTGTCCCTACCCTCTAGTGTCTCTACCTCTCCCCCTAGCTTAGTGTCATCCACAAACTTGCTGCGGGTGCAATCCAACCCCTCATCCAGGTCACTGATAAATCTGTTGAACAGAACAGGACCCAGAACCGAACCTTGGGGCACTCCACTAGAAACCGACCACCATCCCGACATCGAGCCGTTGATCACTACCCTCTTGGCCTGACCTTCTAGCCAGCTTTCTATCCAGCTTACCATCCATTTATCCAATCCACATTCCTTTAACTTGCTGACAAGAATATCGTGGGAGACAATATCAAAAGCTTTGCTAAAGTCAAGATAAATCACATCCATTGATTTTCCCCTCTCCACAGAGCCAGTTATCTCATCATAGAAACCAATCAGATTGGTCAGGCATGACTTGCCCCTCATGAATCCATGCTGACTATTCCTGATCACTCTCCCCTCCTCCAAGTGCCTCAAAATGACTTCCTTGAGGAGCCCCTCCATGATTGTTCCAGGGACTGATGTAAGAGTGATTGGCCTATAGTTCCCTGGATCATCCTTCTTCTCTTTTTCAAAGATGGGCACTACATTTGCCTTTTTCCAATCATCCGGGATCTCTCCTGATCTCCATGACTTTTCAAAGATAATGGCCAAGGGCCCATCAACAACATACACCAACTACCAGGACCACCTTGTGCAGCAGGATGGCATTGATGGCACCCACAACTTACATGGGAGGGAGGGGATGCGCTCTTGTGAGGGTGTGCCCGACCCCCAGACAACAAGGGTACCCCTTGCCTGGGAGCCCCCTCCCACCTCCCTGTGGCAGGTACGTGCCCTGAGCATGCCTTACCTCCCTAGTGACAGCCCCAGTGGTGACCCTGCCAACCCCAAATAGGCGTCCGACTGACCAGTAACTGTCTGGAGTGGCCAGCTTCCACATGGCAACAGTTACCCACTTTTCAAGGGAGCAGGACGGCCGCATGTGGTTGTCCCGGTAGGAGTGAGCCAGTGGCAGAGCTCTTTGAAGGTCCACCTGCTCATGCAGAAGTTTTGCACCCACGCAGCATCATCCCAGTCCCCCATCACCAACTGCTCCCACCAGTCTATGCTGCTAGGGTGACTCCAGAGGCAGCGGGATCCAGGCTGGAGGAGCTCCAGAGCCCTGGCAGGGGAGGGTCACTCCCAGGAGGAGGTGGAGAGCAGCCATGAGCACCGTGGTCAGCTGGCTGAGCATGGTATCAAGTATGGCCAGCTTGATGAGAAGCTGCTCCTGGACATCCATGGGGACCGGCTTTCACACACCTTCAGGCTCTGCGAGACAGGCCTCAGCCCATGCAGGGCAAGGGTGCTTGGCAGGGACCCTGTATGGGAGAGGCTGGCTGCAGGGCCCAGAAGGGCTTGTCCACCATGCAACCCCATACAACGTGTTTCCTGGCCCATTCTTTCGGAAAAGCGCCTGTAGCTGTGTGGATGCTCTGTTTCAAAAGAGCAGGCTGGTCTTTCAAAGGGGTGGACTGAAAGTTCGATCCACTTATTCTGTGCAGACATGCACTTGCGAAAGGCAATTCTTCAAAGGGTGGCTTTTGAAAGATCACCTTTTGAAAGTGTGCTGTAGTGTAGACTTCGGCTTAGACTAAGAGAAACCAAATCCAAATAATCATGTGATAGAGGTACTGATTAGAACCTCTATCACATGATTATTCTTCCTTCCTTCATGTCATCAAAGTTTAGTATAAACTAGTATATATGATATTTAAAAGGCTTTCTTGGGCACTTCCTCTACTTTCTACATCTAATTAGGTGCTGGTAATGCTTTCTAAGTTAACTTCTCTCTGTGTCTTCCACCTTCCCATTCTAATATTGGCATCCAAAAAAGAAGATTAGTGGTGGAAATAACACAAGAAATTTAGCCCAGGCCCTCGTTGTGAAACCATGAAGAAGGCAAGCACAGTAGTTGAGCATTGGCAAAAGGCTTTGGTCAGTGAATCTAGATAAATCTAACCTGAGTCCTCCTATTGTACGCTTATAATGATCCGTGGATGTTTGAATTATCCGAATTCTACCAACATCTTTGTGATACGAGTAACTGAAATCTTTCGGAACGACTGATTTAGTATATCTGTAGATCGAAGATGCTGCAGTAGCAACAAGACTCTTATCTACATATCAGAGGTGGTCCTCACAGCCCAAAGAAATTTTAAAAAGCTCTGCATATTGCTGGAAATGGGATCTTAGGATTTTGGAAACCACAGAAATACAAGAGGGGCCTGACTGGAAGTCTATTGATTTTATGGCCTTTGAGCGAAGCCTGTAATGAGATCTCAGCCAGCTAACACTGAATTGACTTTACTGCACGGAAAATTCTAGTCAGTGATTGTATGGGAACCCTCCAAGGCAACACTGTAGGCTGCTGACAGTAGTGTGGGTAAGTCAGTATTAATCTACTGCCCCAGCATGGTATTAAGGAGCTCTGTGATTTTGGAGTGGCCACTTTTCGATGAGACTGTAAAGTAAGCTGCTCTTCTAATGTTTCTTTTAAGACTGGGAGCGTCAGCCCCAGCATCCTAGCCAGATTCCACCTTTGTTTGAATTGCTAAACCTTTTCACTGTACCTTTGTCTAATACAACATTCCTTTTCAGTGCCTGTGCTAAAATGTAATAGATATGAGCCATGAAACTGTTATTTTCAATGAGTTGACTGCATTATATGATTACATACACCGAAGTAATGGCTCTAGGAATCGTATGGGTATTTATTTCATTTTAATAGTATTCATTAGCTAGAATGCAACCTTGTTCCACAGAGGTATACCTGATCAAGAAATTTTAGCTCTGATTTTTTAAAAAATCGTTATTACAAAATTACTTTTATCTAAAACTATAGCAGGCTACGGTAAGTTAACTTTTGTCTAGGGAATAAACTATATATTGAGGTCTAATGAGCACTTTAATGATTTTTGGGAGAGCTAAGATAATTAAATAGAAGGAAGCAGAGAAGAATAAAAAGAGTGAATTGCACACCGAACAAAGTTATTACCCTCATTTTCCTTGTAATTTTACACTAACTCTGAGATCAGTAGCATCTAGTGTTATCAGCAAGAACTGCCCAAATGTGCTGTCACTGCAAGAACTAACAGACTGTAAACTCGAATAACAGAGTGTACAAGATGTAAAAGGTAACTTAAAAGTCAGATGATTGAATAAAGATAAAGAGTATGCTATTTTTGTCTTTAAGAAAATACATTACATTTGTCCATTCCTCTCTCTCTTTGACCAGTTACTTACACACACTCTCTCTCGCTCTCTCTCTCTCTCTCTCTCTGCTAATATGAACCAGCATTCAGAACTATCATTCCATTTTAGTTTCTCGTCACTAGCCCATCCATTCCCGTGATATGTGATGGGGTGAAAAAAAGTATAAACAATATGGAAAGAGAAAAGATGATGGAAAGGTTACATTATATGGTACTGGCAGTTAGCAAGCCACCACATATGATATCACCAGCTTCCAGATAATGGATCATCTGCATTAAACCCTTAGTGTTAATATCCTTCAGTTAGAAATGGCACTTCAATACAATAACAAATTATCATATCTCATATTTCTTCAAAGATATTCACATCATGATTTCAAAATTATGCTGCAATGTAGCAATCTTATCAGAGAGAACATTTAAAAAAGTTAAAACATTTATATTTTAAAAACCGTTTAACATGGAAATGCTGAATGTTTCCCATCAGAACTAATCCTAGACCACCACCACCAAGTGGTGAGAACACCCAGCCCACCATGTTGTCTCCATGGACCTCCCACACATGACATTACAGTGCCCTCTGATCAGCCCATTCTAAATTACCACCTCTCTACCCACATCACCTCCTCCACCTTATTCTGATTTCACCAATTCTCAGTTTTTCTGTGGCCAAGTGTTTGTTTTGTAACACCACAGAATTAGACATCACAACTCAACCCTAAAACTTTGGACAGGCCAGGGGAAGACCCATACTCACTACTCAGGGAAATGTCTCGAAAAAGGTGTGCTATGTGATTATAATGCATTTCATGTGGGAATGAGGAGGCCCTAATTATGCCAAATAATGTGCCCCAAAGACCAACTGTACACATGAGAAAAGATGGTCTCTCATGTTCTCCTATCTTAATACAGCTAGGCCGCGTCTACACGTGCACGCTACTTCAAAGTAGCGGCACCAACTTCGAAATAGCGCCCGTCACGGCTACACGTGTTGGGTGCTATTTCGAAGTTGAAATTGACATTAGGCGGCGAGACATCGAAGTTGCTAACCCCATGAGGGGATGGGAATAGCGCCCTACTTCGAAGTTGAACGTCGAAGTAGGGCACGTGTAGACGATCTGCGTCCCGCAACATCAAAATAGCGGGGTCCGCCATGGCAGCCATCAGCTGAGGGGTTGAGAGACGCTCTCTCTCCAGCCCCTGCGGGGCTCTATGGTCACCGTGTGCAGCAGCCCTTAGCCCAGGGCTTCTGGCTGCTGCTGCGGCAGCTGGGGATCCATGCTGCATGCACAGGGTCTGCAACCAGTTGTTGGCTCTGTGGATCTTGTGTTGTTTAGTGCAACTGTGTCTGGGAGGGGCCCTTTAAGGGAGCGGCTTGCTGTTGAGTCCGCCCTGTGACCCTGTCTGCAGCTGTTCCTGGCACCCTTATTTCGATGTGTGCTACTTTGGCGTGTAGACGTTCCCTCGCAGCGCCTATTTCGATGTGGTGCTGCCCAACATCGAAGTTGAACATCGACGTTGCCAGCCCTGGAGGACGTGTACACGTTATTCATCGAAACAGACTATTTCGATGTAGTGTGCACGTGTAGACGTAGCCCTAGTTATATAGGCAGTCTAAAGAAAGAGGATTGCTGTGTCGTAGAATGTATACCATGAACCTGATGGAATATAGATTATAAAGAAAATTCATTGTTCTGATTGGTGCATTAAGCAGTCCTTGCATTGTACTGCTTATACGAACGCTACCAAAAGTCACCATGTACGTCATTAATGCTCCACAAATGGAAAAAGAGAAAGGGCAAAAAACTGTGTAAATGACAATGAAAAACTGGGGTGGGACAGTAATCATGGGTTAAGGTCGCACCTCAGAAGAGACAAACGAGAATACCATACTGCATAATACCGGTTAATGAAGCAGCACATGTTCTCCCAATGCTTGCTGATGAGGGAAGTTTCCATGTAGCTGGGCTTGTGTCTGGATTGCTCTTCCTACTCATGCTGCTGCAGAAGAAAAAAGCAGTCCAGTAGCACTTCAAAGACTAACAAAAGAATTTATTACGTGATGAGCTTTCGTGGAACAGACCCACTTCTTCAGATCATAGGCATACCAGAACAGACTCAATATTTAAGCCACAGAGAACCAAACATAGTAATCAAGGTTGACAAATCAGGAAAATGTTATCAAGGTGAGCAAATCAGAAAGTAGAGGGGTGGGGTGGGGGTTAAGAATTAGATTAAGCCCGCTATGCAAAAAAGCCCCTATAATGACCTAAAAAAATTCCCAGCCCAGTTCAAACTACATGTTAATGTGTCAAATTTGAATATAAAAGAAAGTTCAGCAGCCTCTCTTTCCAAAGTAGTGTGAAAATTCCTCTTCAGTCAGACGCACACTGTTAGGTCATTAATGGAGTGGGCCACTCCATTAAAGTGGTAACTGACCGGTTTGTGAATCAGGAGTGTTTTTATGTCTGTTTTATGCCCATTAATTCTTTGTCTAAAGCCACGTCTACACTGGGATGCTACATCGAAATAGCTTATTTCGATGTAGCAAAATCAAAATAAGCTATTTCGACAAATAGCGTCTACACATCCTCCAGGGCTGGTGCCGTCAATGTTCAACGTCGACGTTGGACAGCACTACATCGAAGTAGGCGCTGCAGGGGAGCGTCTACACACCAAAGAGGCCCAAATTGAAATAAGGGTGCCAGGAACAGCTGCAGACAGGGTCACAGGGCAGACTAGCACTTCTGGAGCAACAGCAAGCTGCTCCCTTAAAGGGCCCCTCCCAGACACACTCAGACTGCACAGCACGCGGTCTGCAGAGCCACAAGCACACACACCCCATGTAAGCAGCATGGACTCCCAGCAGCAGCAGCAGCAGCAGCCAGAGGCCCCCACACCCGTCCCTGGAGGAGCAGTGGTTGCCCTGCTCAGTGCCATGCAGGGGGCAGCTGACCATCTTTTATTTGAGGAAGATGAGCTGTCCTCGGGGGATAAGGAAGCAGCCCCAGACCTTGCTGCTCTCCCAGCCCCACCCCCGTCGCACACGCCGCCGGCTGTGGAGATATCCCACGAGCACGGACTGGTGGGAGCGGCTGGTGCTCGGCGAGTGGGACAATGACCGCTGGTTCCGGAACTTCCAAATGAGCCTGCAGACATTCCTGGAGCTCTGCCAGTGGCTCACTCATGCCTTACAGCACCAGGACACCCTCATGCGATGTGCCCTCACCGTAGAGAAACGGGTCGGCATTGCTGTCTGGAAGCTGGCCACTCCAGATAGCTAGCGATCCATAGGGCAGCAGTTCAGCGTGGACGAGGCCACCATCGGGGCTGTCCTCATGGAGGTAAGAGGACCCGGGGGGTGGGGAGCCCTGGGGGGAGCCTGGGGGCGCAAGCCCTGGGGGGCAGGGCCAGACACACCCTGCACACCCCTCACCAGTGCTCTCTCATGTCCTTCCCCTGCAGGTCATCTGCGCAATCAATGCCCTGCTCTTCCACAGGCTCGTGCGGCTTGGGGACCCGGATGCTGCCATCACAGGGTTTGCCAGCCTGGGCTTCCCAAATTGCTTTGGGACTCTGGATGGGACCCATATCCCCATCCGTGCCCCAGAGCACAGCGGAGGACACTTCCTCAATAGGAAGGGATACCATTCCGTGGTCCTCCAGGCCTTGGTGGACAGCCGGGGCTGCCTCTTTGACATTTATGTTGGCTGGCCTGGCAGCACCCACGATGCCTGGGTGTTCAGAAATTCGGGCCTGTGCCGCTGGCTGGAGGCAGGGACCTACATCCCCCAGCGGGAGATCCCTGTGGGGGACACCACCATGCCCCTCTGCCTCATCCCAGATGCAGCATACCCCCTCCAGCCCTGGCTCATGCACCCTTACACGGGCCATGTCACAGCCAGCCAGGAGCGGTTCAACACGCGCTTGAACCATGTGCGCCAGGTGGTCGAGCGCACTTTCAGCCACCTCAAAGGGCGCTGGAGGTGTCTCCTCACCTGCCTGGATGCAGGCCTCACCAACATCCCCCAGGTCGTGGGCGCATGCAGCACACTCCACAACCTGGTGGCGAGCAAGGGAGAGGCCTTCTTTCAGGGCTGGGCTGTGGAGGCTGGCAGGGCCGACGTCCAGCCACCTGCTGCCCCCAGTCGCCAGGTCGATCCTGAGGGGATCCGGGTCCAGGAGGCCCTGTGGGCCCATTTTGACCAGGCTGCGGGGTGAATGCTGGCAGGGCCAGCTGCGGGTGAGCCACCCACTGCACCCCCCCAGCCTCCACAACACTCCCTGCCCCCACACCCACACCACAGAGAACCCGAGAGCACACCCCCGCCCCCACACTTCTGTGCAATAAATGCAATTTTTTTAAACAAAACTGCGCAACCTTGTATTAATTATTAACAGAAGAAGAAGGGGGGAACTATGTACATGGGGGGGCAGGTACAAAACAGGGGTAGAACAAAAACCATTTACAAAGATGGGGGGAATATGTCCAAAGGAGGGGGACTTGAGGGGCAACGTCCTTGGCCGTGCACCCCTATTGTCCTGCACAACCCACATCTCGGCCAGAGGCCTGGTCGAGGCTGTGTGGGGGCTGGGAGAACCGGCAGATAGGGCCGGGTGGAGTCCGGAGGCCCATGGTCCCCCTCGGTGGCAGGCCCCAGGACGGCAGATGGTGGAGGGATGGCAGGCGGAGCGGTGGGCGGAGCGGCGGGCAGAGCAGCAGGAGGGGCCAAGTGCCGCACGATGGCATTGAAGGTGTGCATGAAGGCCCCCCAAGCCTCCTGGCGCCAGGCCAGCGTTCGCTCTTGGAGATGGAGCCACCGCTCCTCCACCTGCAGGCACTGCTCGGACACCTCCAGCTGATGCCGGAGGGTGGCGAGCAGCTGGGGGTCCGTGGACGCCCACAGATGTCTCCGCCACTGTCGGGCTCGTCCAGGGGCTGGTCCGTGCTCCACCAAGGGGCGGGCCTCGTGGGATGGCCCCGGTGGGCTCTCTGGGACCACAGACGCCACGCCGGTGCTCTCCGGGCCCTCCGATGGTGCAGCTGCGGAACACGGGGGAAGAAGAGTGGAGACAGCCGTTAGTCTGGGCCCTGACCCGTGGCCCTTGTCCCCGCACCCCTCTGCTGCTCATTCCCCATCCCTGTCCCCCAGAGATGCTGCTGCTGATGGGTGTCCAACTCCCCCGCCCCCCAGGGGACCCTAGGTTCCGCTCCCCCCATCCCCAGGGATGGGGCATGGCGCTGTCCTGCTGGGGCGCAGGGGCTGATGGACTTTTCTGAGGGACATGTCACTGCTGTCCTCAGGGCCATGGTCATCTGGGTGTGTGGAGGGCCCTGGTCATGTCTCTTGTCCCTGCCCCTTAACTCCAGGGGTGTGCACCGGGGGGTACATACCTGACGCTCCACTCCCACGGTCGGAGGACACCCACTGGGTGGACGCCCTGCTGGAGCTGCGGGAGGGGAGGTCTACCAGCAGCCCCCCGTTGCTGGAGGCCCCCTCCTCCTCCTTTGGTGTCCCAGGGGTGGGCTCTTGGGGGGGCCCCTGGGGTGCAGGGCTGGCCTCCGGGGTGGACTCCATCTCCAGGGCCTGCTGGGGCTCATCAGCCAATATGTCAAGGGTGGCCGGGGGGGAGGAAGTGTACCGGGGGCCCAGGATGGCCCTGAGCTCCCTGTAAAAGGGGCAAGCTGCGGGGGCAGCCCCAGATCAGCTGGCCGTGTCCCGGGCCTGGGCATAACCCTGCCACAGCTCCTTTACCTTACTTCTGATGTGGTCAGGAGTGCGGGCAGGGTGACCCCAGGCAGCCAGGCCCTTGGCCAGCTGAGCAAACGCATCCGCGTTCCGCCTCTTGCTCCCCATTACCTGGAGCACCTCCTCCTTGCCCCAGAGCCCCAGCAGGTCCCAGATCTCAGCCTCCATCCAGGAGGGGCCCCGCTGCCTCTTCCCCCGCTGGCTGGCAGGCTGGGAGCCCTGGGTCCCCTTTGGGGGGTGCCCTGTGGGCGCTTGGGGGGCTGGCTGGATGCCATGGGGTGCAGGGTGTTGGGTTGGGGCTGCTGAGGGACGTGCAGGCTGGGCACGTGGCTGTGCTGCTGCCTGCACGAGCTCTCAGCTTCCTGCACAGGAAATAAGGGGGTGGGGAGCTTTAAGGGGCTGCTGCACATGTCGACCATAGAGCTCAGGGGCTGGAGAGAGCGTCTCTCAGCCCCTCAGCTGATGGCCACCATGGAGGACCCCACTATTTCAATGTTGCGGGACGCGGATTGTCTACACATGCCCTACTTCGACGTTCAATGTCGAAGTAGGGTGCTATTCCCATCTCCTGATGAGGATAGCGACTTCGACGTCTCGCCGCCTTGCACCGATTTCAACTTCGAAATAGCACTCGGCACGTGTAGACGCGGTGGGTGCTATTTCGAAGTTGGCACGGCTACTTCGAAATAGCCGGCTAGTATAGTCATGGCTTAAGAGAGTTTGAAGTCTGTCCAATATACAAAGCAACTGGGCATTGTTGGCACATGATGGCATACATGATGTTAGTTGAGGAACATAAGAATGTGCCCATGATTCTGTGAATAGCCTGGTTCGGTCCGGGGATGGTATCTCCGGAATAGATATGTGGACAAAGTTGGCAACACGCTTTCTTGCAAGGAGAAGTTACAGGACTGGTGTTCCTGCGATATAAACTGTGGTTGTTAAGTGAGAATCCTCATAAGGTTGGAAGGTTATCTGTAGGAGAGAACAGGACTGTCACCTAGGGCCTTCTGGAGTGGGGCAGTTTCTGCCCCTCTACTCTCTGATTTGCTCATCTTGATAATATTTCTTCTGATTTGTCAACCTTGATTACTATTTTTGGTTCTCTGTGCCTTAAATATTGCATCTGTTCTGGTACGGCTACGGTCTGAAGAAGTGGGTCTGTCCCACGAAAGCTCATCACGTAATAAATTATTTTGTTAGTCTTTAAAGTACTACTGGACTGCTTTTTTGTTTTGACAGTGTATAGACTAGCATGGCTTTCTCTCTGTTACTATGCTGCCTCAGAGTGTGAAGTATCATTAGTAGTAACAGAGAGGTAGCTGTGTTAGTCTGTACTCTGACAAAACAAAGCAGCAGCAATGCAACACTTTAAAGACTACCAAATTTTTTATTCGGTAATGAGCTCACCACCTAACAAATCATTGTTAGTCTCTAAAGCGCTACATGTCTGCTGCTTTGTTTTATCATTAGTAGTGTTAACTGTGCCCCCTCTCTAGTAGTCAAGGGGAGCCATGGATCAGTTATCTTCCCTGTTCCTTCACAGATGGTGTAGAAAGTAAAAAGTCTCCTTCCCCGCTCCCCTCAAAATCATCTGTATGGGAAAGATGTTTGGGATGTTTTTTTCCCACCCAAGAGGGAGTTATGTATAAGCAGGGCCTGAATGAACTCTCCCTGACAGCTAGTTGGAAGAGGAAGAGACTTCAGGAGCAAAGTGTATTTAGCTTCTGTTTAGCTATCCAGCAAGTAGAGTGATATTGCTCAAAGAAATCAACTTTGGTTGGTGCTGGGTTACAAATCACTTGAGTACTGAATGCAATGGTAGTGAAATAGCAGTTATTAACATTGTTGTCTTTATTGAATGAATAAAGGAAAGTAGAACGGTGCTTAACTTATTCCAGATGAATTACTCATCTGAAAGGACCCCATTAAGCCATAGGCTCAAATGCCAGAGCCCTGTGAAAATGAGAGGGGTGGTAAGAGGTGTCCCAGCCTGGTGGTGTGGATTCCTTGTAATAATTCCTGGTTTAGTTTAATCTATTCCACCCAACTCTTCAGATAGAGCTAAACAGACTCCATTAGAAGCCTTTTTTATTTTAAGTGCTTAAATGAGAGCTCACATCACTCGTAGTGGGACAGAATTTCTGCTGAGCCTGCTAAAAGTTGAAAATTTTGAAGAAATGACCGTGTGGGCTATTTTGGGATACAGAGGTATCTTAAAATAGCAACACCACACTTTTTCCTCGTCATGAGAGGAGTAACACAACTTTCAGAATAGCCCCTTATTTCAAATTTTGGTGCCACTTGAACGGTACCAAAGTTTGAAATGAGGTATTTTGAGACAGTTTTCTCAGTTTGAATTATTTCAAAATACACATGCAGTCTAAACATAGCCTAGCAGACTAACCTGCAGAAAGGCACAAGGTAACTGACAGCCAGCAGAAGCAGAACAGGGCAGCCAGCAGAGAGGAACTACAGCTGACAATTACTCAGTGGTGGAGTAAGTAATGTGCTTTCTTACCCAGAGGGGAGATCAACTCCCACAAATGCATCTTTAACCCCTGGGACCCCAATGACCTACAACAACCACTGTGAGTGTGACATGGTGAGGGAACAGAGAGGGACACAAAAAAGGAATTTTTGGCTGCCAGACTCAAGAACACGACACAGAAGACCCTGCCCTACTTACAGTCTTATGAATCCTGCTTGTGGCATTTTTCAGGGTGAACTTCCCTCCTTTCATTAAAAGTTAATTTTCTACACCCAGACTCTGTGCTTGCGAATGGGGAAGTATTACTTCTCAGACGTACCCTCAGGTGGTGTGTAATTTTTCCAGGTTACTGAATGGGGCCTTGAGCCAGTTCTGTGCTGTATTGTTGAAAAGGAACCCCTAGATGTTGAACCTGGCCCTGGTTGCTACTGGCTGCTGTTGGCTGAAGGGTTGTATCTGAAAGCACCTAAAGGGCACAGCAACTAAATAACACTCCTTAATTCACTATAAGCCTTCCAAAAGCCCTGCAATGAAAAATAAAAACAGCAAAATATTCTACTTTATCAGCTCTACTCTTTTTCTGCAACATAGATTTATTGATGGCAGCTTTCTCTCAAAAACCATAGACTCTAGGGCTAGCTTCTAATTAGTCAAACATCCATCTGCCCTACATATTCCAAAATGGAGCCTCAATACCATATATTTTTTCCTTGTTAAAGACAACACAAATAAGCTCTAAAATTAAGAACATGACAAATAAACAGTTTAAGTGCGATAATTAATCTCCCTGTTAAGTTAATAATGGATACACTAATTTAAACTCCCACCAGTATCATATTTGAGTGCATACCTCAAAGGACACTAAACAGCACTCTTCAGTGAGCATTTCTGAATGATACTGAAATCTTATTAAACTATGTTTTTTTTACTGTTTCATCCTTTTAGCAAGAAAACATTTAAAGTGGCACAGGTACAAACTACAGTAAGTATATATCAATGACAAAAACAAAACTAAATAAAAAACAAATGAAAAAAGCTCTAGTACTCATGCATTTTCCTGAGTCTCTCTCTTTTGATTTATATTTAGTATTGCCTTTAGACACTTTGAGAGGAGGGCCACCAAGTGAAGCTGTGAAATTCTTTCCTCTGTGTGACTCTCAAGACAGCACTTGTCTACAGAAAGAGCTAGGACTCAGGAGAATATATACCTATCCCACAACGCACTGGAATACTCCATAATTAATTTTCAGCGAGAGGTATCTTTTATTTCAGCAGTATGAAGTAGCAGAGAAAAAGAGAGTTTCAAATTCCACACCTGACTCCAGAGAAACTCTGAAAATGCAAGAGGCTCAGTTAATAATCTTATGCAAAACAAGACCAGGATCACAGCTCTTAGTTCATCTGGTTTCTACGGCACAGGGAACTACATCTTATTTACATAATTGTGCAGCAGTTGTGTTCTCTTACACTAATAAGGTAAAGGACTCACATAACACAAGAAGGAACCACCCAATGAAGTCAACAGGCATCACGTTTAAAAACTTAGTAGAAAGTTCTTCACACAACACACAGTCAGCCTGTAGAACTCATTGTTGGAGGTGTTTTGAAGGCTAAATGTATAATGATATTTAAAAATAAATTAGATAAATTCATGGTCCATCAATGGCACTTAGCCAAGATGATCAGGCATGCAATCCCATGCTCTGGTGTCTCTCAGCCTCTGACTGCCTGATCCTGAGAGTGGGAGACAGGGATGGATCACTCACTGATTGCTCTGCTCTCTTCATTCCCTCTGAAGAACCTGGCATTTATCCACTGTGGGAGGACAGGATACCAAGCTACATGGACCATTGGTATGGCCATTCTGATGGATTATAAGTGCTCCTGATCTAAACTCAGGGTGGGAGAAAACATTATGAACCCCCAACCAGTTTTAGAATAGAAACATCTTTGAGGTTGTGAAACTCCTACAGACCAGCCAGTGGGTAGAGTGCAAACAACTTTCGTGCTGAGCATTATCTGGACAGAATGAAAATGTTGAGTGTTCTACACTCCTAAAAGCCAGGCAAGTATATCAGGGCTTCCCTCAGCCAGAATAAATGTCTGAGATGAACCAGTGTTCATGCAAGTTCCACAGAGGAAGACAATGCCTTGTGTTCTGTTTTCCCAGTTCCCTACTGAGTGCCATTGCTAGAAAATCCTTCCTTTCTAATTCTCAGGCTCAGTTCTCTACAGCGTCTTCTTTTGTGCCAGGGAGCAACTCCCCAACTTAACACCCACTCTGCTATTCTCAGGATAGGCAACTGTAGTCTTTCCTCTAATCAGAAGAACAATTTGGTTCCTCCCAAGATCCAGGTATAACTATTCAGGTATATCTGTGGAGCTATTTTTGGCCCACCTTCTATTTTCCAGACAAAAGGGAACATGGGCAGCAGTGCTGGAGCAATTTATATAATGGGGTTGCCGCTAAACCCTGTTTATGATGGAAACTCTTTCAAGTCGGGGGAGCAGCAGCACCTCCTGATGGCTTAGTTTCTAGCACCTATGGATACAGTAGTGCAAGAAATCTGACAATAACTTGTTCTTGTGATGTCTCCAGCCTAATTTTGCAACAGTTTATCTGAACTGAACCTGAATTCTAAAATATTGAGGTTTGTCAAGCCTTAGTCTTAACAATATTAGGTAAGATGAAGGAGTTTTGTAAGACTTGCCTCAGGTCCTAGCCTACAGTATGCTCTATGCATCCTGCAAGCTGCAGGACAGTGAAGCTGGCCAGAAAACAATTCAAATTTGTCCAGAAGTTTTGGTTTCATTTCGATATGGAATACAAAAGACTTTTTAAAAAAAAAGCATGGACAGATACAGAAAAATATAACCATCTACCCCAGAATAGTCCTATCCCAGTAGGCAGGGTTTTCACCTGGGACATGGGAGTCCCTACTCTGAATCAGGTAGAACTAGGCTATACTGGTGTCACCTTCTTTCTGGTTTTGACAAGAAATGCCATCCCAGACCTCAGAAACCTTTGTGACAAAAGTTTGACCAAAACAAATATCTTTCTGTATAAGAAGTATCAGAGTAGTAGCTGTGTTAGTCTGTCTCTGCAAAAACAACAAGACGTCCTGCGGCACCTTCTAGACTAACAGATTTACTGGAGCATACACTTTCGTGGGCAAAGACCCACTTGGTCAGATGCATCTGATGAAGTGGGTCTTTGCCCATGAAAGCTTATGATCCAATAAATCTGTTGGTCTATAAGGTGCCACAGGACTTCTTATTGTTTTTCTGTATAATTTTTTTTTTTATTTTTGAACTGGCATTTTACACACACACAGAGTCACCCGCACAAAAAAGTAATTTGTCAAAAAATTGCCAACTAGTTCTACTGCATAGCATGTACCTCCCTCAGTAAATTAGTGGCTTTGCATAACAATTTGCTCAGCAGTTGGCATAGCTTACTTCACAACCAACAGTTTCATCAAAAAAAAAATCTCATTTGGACAAAATGAAGAACAATAAAAAAGCTGCCCTGGAGCACTTTAAAGGCCAACAAAATGATTTATTAGGTGATGAACTTTCATGGGACAGACCCAAGTCTTCAGATCTCGAAATTCTGTTAAACGGAATTCTGTTAAACAGAATTTCCAGATCTGAAGAAGTGGGTCTGTCCCACGAAAGATCATCACCTAATAAATCATTTTGTTGGTCTTTAAAGTGCTCCAGGACTGCTTTTTTGTTTTGTGACGATATAGACTGATATGGCTACCTCTCTGAGACTAAGGACCAATAGGTTAATTGATCTGCATTTTTGTCAGCAGTCATTTGAGATTTATACATTAGGAATTGTAGGGAAGTAAAAAGCAGTCTGTTGAAGAGGATCCCAGCATTAGTTAAGACCATTTAACATATGAAGTCTGAGAAACACATATACTGTGCATGGGCAGTGGGTATGAGAAATAAGGGGAGGCAACCCCCTTGGGTCTTAGTGCTCATTCATTCCCCTCTTTCAACTCTTATTCTGACCATTCCCAAAGACTCCCACAACAGGCTGTTGCAGCTTGCAGATTTGTGACTTCCTGTAAAGTGGATCTGTTCATTTAAAAGTGAAAAGGTGTCCAGCTTGCCGGACCCATTAGCATAATGCTGAACCTGTGAATGAGCCATTAATTGTTAATGAAACCATTTAACAGCAACGTGACAATTCTGAATTTACTGACAAACAGTTGTACATTACTATGTCTACTGGGCATATTTTCAAAAAGACACCAATTACCATAAACATTACGAGGATAAGTATCAGAGAGGTAGCTGAGTTAGTCTGTATCTTCAAAAGCAACAAGAAGTCCTCTGGCACCTTATAGGCTAGAAGATATTTTGGAGCATAAGCTTCCATGGGTGAAGGAGAGTTTTCCCAACTTTGACGTTTGTAGTGATGTCAGGCAGCTCACTTAACTTAATAGATGCTTGCACTAAGTCTCTCCCATCACCCGGCTTTTGTCCTACGTAGCTGATTTGTCTGTTTTCACTTCATTTTTTTTTCTACCCTTCTGTTAAATTCTCTTTGTGTCAGTTTACATTTATCAGAATGTTCCTGATCTGAAAAAGTGGGTCTGTCCCACGAAAGCTCATCACTTAATAAATTATTTTGTTGGTCTGTACAGTGTCCTTTCTACCTTTCTACCCATTCTTACTCTCCTTGCACACCCCTGCTGAAGAGAGGCCTTAGAAAGGGGCAATATTCCTTCTCTTAAAGATAGCTGGAAAACTGAGTTTCCCTTTTACTTCTGACTCTTTGATGAACTAGTTTTAAGAGAACCCTCCATTAAAATCAGTACCTTACTAAGAAATGAAATTCTTGCATATGCCTAAAATATTTGAAAACATATTTTTAACATTAACTTACAGACGAATTTAATAAACATCTTATGAAAAAAATCACACCAAATCGTAAGTGTTCCCTGTTCCCAAAAGCCATGAACTTTGTTTGTTTTGAACACACTAAACTGCTCTGACTGATTAATTTAAAATAATGTCTTTGTTTCAGTGAGTTTAAATATGCAGTAATCTGGAATGATTACTTTGGGAAGGCTTAAGAGTACATTTAAAATACAAAATCAGCTTAGAAACACTGATGAAGAAAATGTAAAACAGAGAAGAGCTGAACCACAAACCATAATATTTAATACAGTATTCACCAGGACAGCTGACTTACCCTTACTACAACACTTTTGCAAATAAATTTGACAAACTATACAATATATCAAAAAAACCATGACTGACATTTTTTATTCCCAAATTTAGTGCTTTTAATTAAGTACTTTCTTCATGTTCAGTCTTCACAATCTGGCATGCACGCAGCGGAAAGCATGCTCCCATTCTCTTTAGAAAGAAATTTTAGAAGAGTGGGTTTTTTTTTTCCAAATGTCATTTGCTACATGTGGTTTCAGGGGTTTAATGGGTGCGCAGAGAAAGGAGGGAGACAGTGGGAAAGAAGTGGGGTAGTGGAGAGTAGGTGGGGCCTGCGCAGAGGTGGGGGGGGGTGTATGTTCAGGGTCACAGGCTGGGGAGTTTTCCTCTCCAAGCAGCAGCTTCACCCAATGCTTGTGCTCCTGTGTTCAAAAAAATTAAACAAAAAACAGCATGGGCCATTCTGAATGCCCCAGTTAACAGACAGGCTACGGTTACACTACAATGATTTGTTGACAAAAGCCACTGTTGGAAGAGATTTCCCGACAAAACTTCCGTTGACGGAGTGTGGCCACACACAAAAGCCAGTTGGAACTGGGCTCCGTTCTGTCGACAAAGCAGCTGGACTGCCCAGCCACTCTCTCGGCAAAACGTGCACCAGGAAGCACAAGACAGGGCTGCCCATTGTCCTGGACGCCGTATCTGTCAACAGAACCTTCCCCACCACTTGCCCCCCAAGCATCAACACAGCTTTTCTGTTGACAGAACCTGTTGACAAAAGGTGTTTTTCCTCATCTGGGAGAGGCAGAAGGTCGTTGGCAGAAGTGCAGACTTTTGTCAATATACTGTTGACAAAATGCATTGTGTGTGGACGTTCCAATAGTTTTGTCAGCAAACTCGATATAGTGTAGCTGTAGCCACAGAGAATACAAAATAGAGAAATGTTATCTTACTAATTACAACAAAAAGAGCACGTCTGTCTCCACTGACACATAGAACCTCTGCTCCTTGGCTCCTTCTGAGTAATATAGTAGGCCCCCGGCTTACATGGAGGTTGCCGTCCTGTGCAACCTCACATAAGTCAAATTCTGCGTTACTCGGGGGAGCCAGGAAACTGACCAGAGCAGCTGCCCTGGTCAGGCTCCAGCTCCCTGCCACTCACAGGAGACAGGAAACTGATCAGGGCTGCTACACTCAGAGTCACATTAACCTGAGATTTGCACAACATGAATGTACGTATTACGGGGCTCTACTGTACTGGAAGTTGCTTGCTTCTGGCAGAAGGAAAGCCCCCTTTATTGACAATCACAGAACCTCTGATTTGACATTCCTTGCTGAACACTTCACCAGAATATTCTGACTGTCTTCCCTAATTTCCCTGTATCAAACAGTCCCTTAGAAAGGGGACAAAGAACTCCACAAAAAATATTCACAAAGTATCTTATATCAGAGGGGTAGCTGTGCTAGTCTGGATCTGCAAAAGCAATGAGGGGTCCTGTGGCACTTTATAGACTAACAGAGATGTATGAGCATAAGCTTTCATGGGCAAAGACCCACTTTGTCAGGTGCAGGTGTATCTTAGACATCCTTTCATGGCAGGTGGCTTTGTCCCTGCTAATCAGATGGTAGCCAGACATAATTGTTTGTTTTTTTGTTTTTTTTTTAAAAAGGGGCTCACTGAAAAGATCATCCTAGCTGACAGATGCTTAGATAATTATTTATTCCTGCCATCAAACTCTGCCTTCAGAATAATGGGTATGTAATGTACATGCACAGGTCTCATAATTCAAATTCCTCTCCCTGGAACATTAAATGAAAATAATAAATGCTGAGCATGACCAGACTTTTTTAAAGAGATAAATATTGTCAATCCCAACCACAGGATTAACATGGAAGAGGTGTTTGATGATTTGTGTGTTCAAAGTAACACTTATTTCAGAGCAACCACAAGTAATAGTCACTTCCGAGGTGCTAGTGGGGCAGAGGGGGCAAAAAGTTCTGACTTCATGGACCACAACAGAGAGAGATCTGTTTGCAGGAGCTCCTTATCTGCTGTCAGGCCTGCTGGACCAAGCTAATGATTACAATTATTAGCCATGGTTATTTTATTATTCAACAAGACGAAAAACAGGAAGCCCTACAAATAACTGAATGAAAAAATATGAACTAGTTACTTCTGTTATAGTGTCTTCTGTATGTGTCTCTGGGGGAAGCTTTTAATAAATATTGCAGCCACAAATTTAAATGTAGGTGGCCCTGCTGAATATTAACATATTACCAACTAGTTTATAGTTGACAAAGTAAGTAATTTTAACTGTGTTCTGTGAAACTGAAGAAATTATTTAAATTAGCTACACTACTTAGAAGTCACGTAAACAGTCTTGAAAGAGGAGAATTAACCCATATTAAAATTTAACTTTTTTTTTTAAAGCCAATGTTTAGTTGCTGTTTTCTTTTCAGGAATACATGACATTACTAGGCGATTACCAGATATAGCCTTTTTTTTCAAGTTACAACAGAATTCTAAAACTTCAACAAAGCCAATTATAAAACGTTCTAAAATTTATTTATTTGCAAGTATTTTGGTCAACTTCCTTTCACCAATTTATGCTGAAGTATTGGAGAGGTTATTTTTTGGGGGAGTGGGGGGGGCTGGGTGTTTGTGTGTGTTCGTTTGTTGTGTCTGTAGCAGTTTGCTTGTAGAAATGGGCAAGATGAGCTGTGAAGTGCTTAATATCTAAGCAGAGTACCAAGGGCAAAGGATGAGTTTGAGATGCTTACATTAAAGCCTTTAAATTATCTTTTCCTTCTTTGTATGCAATCATAGGGGGAAAAAAAAACAAAAACCTTTTATGCTTGTTTAGCTTTCATTACTAGCTCCATGTCTTCAGGCTTGGCCTGGGGGACATTATTAGCCCTCCTGAACAGGCAGTTTATTTAATGACTGCCCAGTGTGTCTTAATTGCCTTTTTGGTTCCAGGAATAATTTAGATAACTTTTTAAGTTAAAGAAGAGCCATCCCTAGGATATGGCCAACTGGGGCAACCACTCCAGGCCTGCACTGTGGAGGGTGGGGCTCACAGGCCACCATGATTGGCCAGTGCAGTCTGTCCCACAAGTGACAGGTTGGTCCCAGAAGTGACCTGGTTACATTTTTTTTTTTAAATTTGGTCCTTTTAAAAAATTTTTTTACTTTTAATTACATTTTTAATTGTAACAGGAAATTAACTTCTGTTTTTAAAAAGTCCAAACACTGTTGTTTACATAAGAGAGATTTAGTTCTCTGAACATTTTTCAATCAAATAATTTAGAAAATCTGTAGCCTAAGTCGGTGAGTTTACATGACAATTTTAGAAAAACTTTTTCTTTGCCTTCCTGCCTCACATGAGTGTTTGTGCCCCATCAGTAATTAATTGTCTATTTCTACAAATGTTATATTTAAAAGGGCTTCTTACATTTTTAATTAGCATACCATCAAATGATCTTGCCATATTTCTACATATTTTACTACTTGTATAACATGCAGCTAATATGGGACTGCTTGCTTTTAGAATCAAAATATTTGCAAGTACACACATTAAAAAAACCAAATGTGGTTAAGCATTTGAGAAAAAACAAGGATTTCATTTTTAAGTGAGAAATGTGAGTTGGAAGAAAATAGTATTTTGGTAAAAATTTCACACCATAAATGTTTTCCAAGTTTAGGCAATAATAACTTTAGTGTGTTTACAAAATATCTGTAGAATTCTTTGAGTGGGTTTAAACTCAGGTTTTCCCTTCAAAATGAAACCGGTCGTAGGGGTTAGTAGAGACCCACTTTAACTCTAGATTTATTGCTCTGATAGCACAATCCTCCATTTCTTTTACAGCAGTTTTTTCCCCGCCCCCAATAATGTTTGGATTGTTTATCTGCTCAATGTTTACATGTTTTTGAGAGCAAGATACAGAAATCTGGAATTTTTGTGATTAGATTTACTATTTTGTAACATACTTATCTACATGTACTATCATACTTACAAATAGGCTAGCTATAACATTCTTGTAATCGTATTTTAACATTCAGTAATGGTGCAAATGTTTGTAACAATTTAAAACATTTTATTAATATTATTTTGCAACAATATTTACACATTTGCCGAAAAGCCATGAGGCATGAAGTACTATTTTTGCCTTGGGGCAGTGATATGCACTTTGGCATCTAAGTTAATCAGTCTTCCCTACATTTAATTTTTATCATATTCAGTTCACTTCACTTTGAAGAGGGAGAAAAAGGAAAGGGGAAAAAAAACCAAGAACACAATTGAAAAAAAAAAAATCAGGCTTTTGCTTCCCCTGGAACAAGGTATAACAGCTTCTTGGGGAAACAAAAAAATTTGGAATATCTTAAGATACAAAACATGGCTTTTTAACGGAATTTCATTTGCATCTAGTCATGGTCTTGCACACATAATTCCATTTATTGAAATGAACCTTCCCACTCAAAGCTTAAATCAGAGCCTCATGAAGGAAGTTCCTAATCCTCTAAAGTGATACTTTATTAATCAGGACGGAGAAAAAGTTTAGCTGAAGTTTGCACTTAAAAAACAAAAGTCTCTCACCCCCTTTTCATCTTAATTCTTCAGTTGTCCATCTGATTTTAAAGTTTGAGACAGCATTAAAAAGAATCTAGAAGTTATTAGTGAAAGGAGTGGTGGTGGCAGCTCTCCTTAAACTGCTGTGAAATGTGATGAATCACAAACAGCACCAAAGTTGCTTCATTAGGGGAAAGTGGCATTATCTGTTCAAGAGTAAGCCACAGAATGTAGGTGGCCATCCTCAGACATATGCTACAGAGCCAGCACAAATTTACACCTTCCCTTAGAAGGGAGACCAGGTGAAAGATTGTGACTCGTATCATCATCATCTCCTTCCTGCTCTGCTCCAGGGGTAGCACATCACCACCAAGCTCTTTGCTAAAGGCAAATTATTAGTTCATAGTTACATTATGGTTTCTTTTTCATAACAACAAGGACTAATCTTTTACTATTAATTATGTCATCCAAGAAGAATGGTGACAACAAGCAGCCTTGCTGTCTCCATTCCTCTTTCTCCTGGTGACAGACTGGGTCATGAAGACAGTGACAGCAAGGAAAAGAAATGGGAGGAAATGGGATCAAGTGGACACTGTGGACCCCTCTGGACAACTTGGACTTCACTGGCAAATTGGCACTTCTGTCCTACAGCCACTGCAAGCGAAGACATCAAACCCTGCCGACATCTCAGCTTTTTCTCAGGCTTGACGCTTTTAGAACCACATAAATTACAGATGGAAAGAGACCTGTTTAGTAAGCACATTCTTTTCCCCTCTCCCACCAATGACACATGTGGCCAAAGGTAGAGGGTGTATCAGATCTTACTCGCCTAAGGAGCAGGGGCTTGAACCTCTTCATATTGCAGCCAACAGGAGCAAACCTGACCCTCGATCAGTTCTTTCTCATACCACTTTGAGCAATGGTATAAACCCTAGAGATGGGTATTGGCAGCCTCAACCATTCAAAAACGATGAATCAGGCAGCAAAAATTCATGCCACTGGCTTTTCAAATTAAAAAACAAAAAAAAAATGTTTCTTTTGAATTTGTCTTCTGGATTCCAAGCCTCAAGAGCCTATTTGCCTCTTGCGTTCAAGATCTTCTCCATACCCATAAACACTAAAAACTTACTCGAAAGAAAACAAAGTAGAAATTCTCATTCAATCTCTTGAGTCTAGCCTGAAGAAAAAATACCAGATATTCTGAGATTCATAATAAAATCATGAGAATTGCCATCCCTGAGCTATTTGAAGATACTTGCAAGTAATTTTTACCATTGCTGTAAATGAATACAGAAAAAAATCACTTAATCACAGTGCACATTGGACAGCTGTGTAATCCTCAAGGTGGCAGGACGGTCTGGCATTTTAAAGATCAATAGAGTCAGCCTATTCATATGTATCCCAAAAATTTAACTGCAGCAGCAGCCAGAGACATAGGAAGATACTGCTTGAGACCAAAAAAACCAGCAGTATTATCTGGAAGCACAGTATACACTAAACTATGCGCTACATCAAAAGACCACCAGAAAAATATGTGACCTATTTTAAAAAGTTGTTTTGGAAGTCTGCTGCAGCAATTCTAGTTACCTTCCTTCGTGATACATGCCATCAAGCTGACAACATGGCTGCTTGCTGATCCATTATTTCATATTTAATATTTCCTATAAAGGGAATTTTAAAGAAATAATTATTAGTGATTTACTCATTATTTACATTGTATCAAGTAATTGGAAGCTGTTTTATATTCCTTCGCAGTTTTCTGTATGTGAGGTGAGAAGAGAATATTAAAATAAAGGGAGAATTTTTTTTTTTTTTTTTTTTATTTCTGGGGGATTATCAGATGCCCTGTACAAGGAGGAGGAGAAGAGAGTTAATCAGTACTGCTAACTACTGAACTCATGTAAGAGCACTTCTACAAAGTACACGTTGTTTCCCTTTGTAACACCCAGAGAAACAACGCTCCAAGGAAGCAACCATTATACCCAAATTAGAGACAGTCAAGATCGCAAGATACAGTACTGTAATAAAAATAAATGCATGATTGATACCAGATAGCTACACTATGATTATTGGTACCAAAGGTCCTGGTTTAATGAAGTCATCTAACCGAGGTAGGAGAGTCCTAGAATTCCTCTCAGTTCCCGTGACACCTGGATTTAGCATAACCTCGAGAAATGGTGACAAGCATGAAAGGAAAATTGTGAGAGGAAAAAGGGAGGCTGAAGAAAAGAACTGAGAAGAAAGAGAATAAAGAAGCTGGAGGGCAAAGAAAACTGGGAACAATGAAAGGAATAAGGGTAATAAAGCTCCGAGACACTCTTTTACATGGTCACCGTTATCATAAACCAGAATGCTTACTGCGACTCACTCCCCACGCTTACATTATGGAAAATGGATTATGAATATAAATATGAATAACCCCAAAATGCTTTGGACAAGATGTGGCTTGTGACTAATATTTTTAATGTTATAACCTGCATGATCTATAAATCCTAATTTGTGCATGCATCATTTTTGTAGTTGAAGTTACAAGTATCTATATATTTGTATTCCAAATGTTTCTCTCTGTGAAGACCTCAACAGGAAATTTGGCTACCCTATTGTGAGAGTATGGCTTGGGAGGGGATAGACGTACTTAGCCAACTTAATGGGTGTCAATCCACATCTAAGGAATTTGTCTGCAAACATACAATCCGACAGACAGGCAATGGCTGATTGCCTAAAAAGGATTTGGACAGGTGACCTGCTCATGTGACAGGTTCCATCTTGGAGTATACTCTTACACAGAGAGAACAATGGAATTCCCTCCCCAGGGAAAGATATAAATATGACCCTGGTATTTCTCCATCTCCAACAGCCTGCCTTAAAATTGCCCAACACACTGTAAGAGAGACAGAACTTTACTCAAGACCCAGGTCAGGATAAGATCATTTCTGACCTGTAGATTTCACCTGTTATAAAGGCAGATGGTTAGGGTAAGCACTCACAAGAATAGAATTAGCTTTGCATTTTTGCTTTTGTTTGATTTTGTAACTTATTTTGATTTGATTGTCTTTACTTATAACCACTTGATTCCATTTTCACTTAATAAAAACTCTTGTTTATAATCAAGCTTAGTGTAAACTATTACCTGGGAAGGTCTACCACTGTGGATATTTCCCTTTCATGTATAAAGCGGGCTTACCTTATGAGTCCTGCCTGTGCAAATCTGTTCACAGAGAGACACAGATTTATTTGGGGTTTTGATCCCTTCTGGGGATTGAGTCCATGGGTGCTCTGCCCTAGAACTGCATCTGTCCAGAGCTGTGGATAAACAGTGTCTGCAGTGAACTTTGGAAGGCTGGCTGGGGGAGTGGGGGCATAAACTCCAACTCTGTGCCTTGGCTGGGAAAGACCAGAGGATCTGGCTCAGCAGGACAGGACAGTGGGGGAGCCCCAGAGATCAAGAAGGAGGGTATCAGTGGAATGATCAGCACATTGGGGAACATCCCCAGCGGGTCTTCACACCCCATCACACTTACACTGTACCATTTAACCAGCACCATCGTGGGTCAACCATGATGACTAGTCCACAGCCATCGAACTACAAATCTATGTTTACATTAGTGCATTGGGCAAAATTTTAAGCATCAATTCCATTCCCTGAGTTACTAGACCCAGGACCACTTTACACATGGATCACTTTGTCATACCCTTCTTCATAATGTTTTGGAGTTCAGAGGAAGGATGGGCTAACTTAGGTCGTCCCATCCATATACGATGTAATAAGAGAAATACTTTTTCTTTTCAGAAAAGGCCTTACCAATTATCCCCATACAGGCTTGCTCAGAAATACAAGATTTAAAATACATTGCACTTACACTATTGGGAACCAAAAGTTATTCAGGTACATATGAACCCAGTCTGAAGTCATCTGTAGTCTGGTTTACACTATGAGGATAGGTCGAAGTTAGCCACGTTAGGTCAATTTTATTACAAATGAGTCTACACAACCAAGCCACTTCCACTGACTTTAAGGGTTTTTAAAATCAATTTCTATACTCCTCCTTGACAAGAGTAGTAGCTCTAAATTTGACCTTTGGTGGTCAACTTTGGGATAGTGCATATGCAGCACTGTTCAAGTCGATGTTCTTGGACTCTGGGATGTGTCCCACGGTACCCAATGTGACCAGTCTGTCCAGCACTTTCAAGTCTGCTGCAGCCCCAGGTACACAGGAAAAGTCCATGAAATTCAAAATTTCCTGTTCTTGTTTGGCCAACTTCATGATCTCAACGACACACCTGACCATCAACGCCAGGATCACAAATGAGCTGCAGCAGGATACTGGATCTGATTGTTGTATGGGTAGAATAACCTGTGTAGGGAGGACCTGAGACCAGGGGCCAGGAGCAATGCCCCCTGACTCCAGGGCTGTGCTCCAAGCCGCAGGCTTCACAGCTGCCTAGCCTCTTCTCCCCACCAAGCACTTGCCGTGCCAGTTCCTCCCAGTCCCTCCCTGAGCTTGAATACCACAAACCAGCTATTTATGGTACTTCAGAAGCTCTAGGAGGGTGGAGGAGTTGCTGATCCTGGTGCCCTGAGCTTTTCCTCCCATGAGAACCCCAGCCCCAGAGTACCCATGGATGTAGTCTTGGGAAGTCCAAGTTACAGAGCATCAACCTGTATTAGGCTGGACAGCTGTCACCTGCTTCCTCTCTCCAAAATACTGTTACTTTTACTAATTCACTTGACCAAAAAACTATCCACTGGTCAGCCAAAATGACACTCTTTGAATTCTGCAATTTTCACACTAAATTTTTCCAGTATCAAAGGTAAAGTTTTAGTAGATTGCAATTGCAGTAAATCTTGCTTGGCCAGTAGATTTACAATACAGATTTCTGTAAGTTGCCAGACTGGAAATCTCTCAGCAGCCATACTGTAGACAGTTTCACCTATATTACTAGCTTTAAAAAAGTAGTCATGTAGCACTTTATAGACTAACAAAATAACATATTAGATTATGAGCTTTCATGGGACAGACCCACTTCTTCAGATCATAGCCTTACCAGAACAGACTCAATATATCAAGCACAGAGGTCCAAAAACTTTTTTCAAGGTTGGCAAATCAGAAGAGGCAGAGGGACCATGGAGAGGGGAAGGAGGGGAGTTAAGAGCAAGATAAAACATGAAAGTATGTAAAAGAGTCCTTATAACAGGCCAGGTAATTGCTAGGGCTTTCTGGAGTATGGCATCATGGTTTAGGAAAGGTTGTAGGTGTTTAATGATGCATTGCAGTGGTTTGAGTTGTGGGCTGTAGGTAATGACAAGTGGTGTCCTGTTATTGGTTTTTTTGGACCTATCTTGGAGCAGCTGGTTTCTGGGTATTCATCTGGCCCTATTGATTTTTTTTTTTTTTACTTCTTCCAGTGGGTAATTCAGGTTTATGAATGTTTGGCAGAGATCTTGTAGTTTTTGGTCTCCGTCAGTAGGATCAGAGCAGAAGTGACTATCTCAGGGCTTGACTGTAAACTATGGATTGTGTTATGTGTGCAGGATGGAAGCTAGAAGCATGTAGGTAAGTGTAGCGGTCAGTGGGTTTCTGTTAGACAGCGGTATTGAGCAGGCCATTGTTGATTTGTACTGTAGTGTCCAGGAACTGTCTCTCTTGTGTGGAGTGGTCAAGGCATAAATTGATGGTGGGGTGCAGATTGTTAAAGTCTCTGTGGAATTCGAGCCTCTTTACCACGTGTCCAAATGATAAAGATGTCATTGAGGTATCGTAAGTAAAGGAGGGACAATGAGGACAAGTCACCCATAAATATATAAGCATACTGGGGGGCCATGCGGGTGCCCATAGTAGTGCCACTAATCTGGAGGTATAAGTTGTCCCCAAAAATCAGAAATAATTGTAGGTGAGAACAAAGTTAGAGGTCAGACACCAGATTTGCTGTGGTAACATCAGGGATGGTATTCCTGATAGCTAGTTGTCCATCTTCATGTGGAATATTAGTGTAGAGTGCCTCTACATCCATGGTGGTAAGGATGGTGCTGTCAGGAAATTTTCTGATGTTTTGTAATCTCCTCAAGAAGTCAGTGGTATCTTGGAGATAGCTGGGAGTGATGGTGGCGTAGGGTTTCAGGAAGGATATTACTAGCGTGTGTGTTCATTGAGGAGAAGCCTATGGCCTTGCTGCAGTCTAATATGTAGAATCAGTTTTCCTTCTCTCTCTGTCAGTAAGTTGTCTAGTCATTCTTACATCTCACGTGTAGCTTGAAGTAAAAATCTTGGTTACTTTACAAGATTTTAGCAGAAATGAGGAGGTTACTACTGGAGCTCTGTTACTGTGCATCTATGTGATTAGTCCCCAACAGCCTCCTTATGAATTACAATAACTGTACAAACTTCATGTATTCTATATAGTATCACTCAGTGCTCCACCAAGTGCAGTCACAGCTGAGATAAAAGAATGCAGCTGTTTGACAATGAACAGCAAGTGTATGTAACAACTCAGGGCAGAAAAGAGTAGAGACTCTCCAGAATTAACTGAGTCGATTTGTCTCCGCAGTATCAGGTCACAGGCACTGGGACTTTTAATCTCCTACGTAAATTGGCCCCCATATATCTTTGTACCTGCTCAGTTGCAAATGTCATTCTTTCCAATGACAAGTAGCAAAGTATCTTGTCTTATCCACTTGAAACTGCAGCAGAATTTACATTGAGAAAAGCTTTGCACTGATTTGTTATAGTTTAAACCCTTCTTGGCATATCACCTCACATTCCCCTTTCTTCCCCATAAAAGCAATCCTGCTATAGCACTCCGATTAACTCTGATTATTCTAATTCATAAACTTTTCTTTACTTTTGATTCCCTCTTCATCCTTCTTCGCCTTCATCTTGTCTTTTCTGCAGAGCATATGCCACATTTAGGTTGAAAAATCACTAACGTGTATGGCTTATTTTCTCTTTCATCTCCTCTATCCTGTACCTCCTCCTGAACTCTGCCTACTGCCTCATTACCTGATTGCTGTATTCTCTCAATGTGACATTCAAACTTTTCGTTTCCTCATGTAAGAAAATCTTCTGTTACTTTAAACTCTTGCAATGCTCTTTAGCTTTTCACGAATCCTTCGTTGCTCCAATCTTTTTCCTATCACAGTGAAGCAATATTAAAGCGTGGTCTGCACCAATAAGTGAGGTCGTCTGAACTATGTTTTTGAGCAGTGTGGAAATCCACACCTTTGAGCCGTGTAGTTAAACTGGCCAAAGTTCCTACGTAGACAATGCTAGGCTGACAGAATTCTTGTCTGTACGTCTGTCCTATCTCTTGAGAAGCTGGACTCCCTATGCCAATGAGAGAACCTCTGCCATTGTCATAGGCAGAGCTCTCTCAGCCACAGGGCAATTTGGGGTGGTTGCCCCAGACCCCGCAGCAGCTGCCTCAACCACCAGGGCAGTAGCAGAGGTCCCTATCCTATTCACTCACTGCGGCAGCAGAAGCCTGAGCCACCCAGCAACCTGCTCTGCTCTGTCGTGCTGCTGCTCTCTCCCGGCCAGCTGCGTTCCACTTCACTGCCCCAGCAGCAGGAAGTGAAGTGCCCTGACTGCAAGGCGTTCTGCTTCCCACAGCCACAATGAAGCTGAGAACAGCAGCCTGGAACAGGGGAGCAGACTGCTGGGCCTCTCCGCCTCTTGCCTCCACAGTGAGCAGGAGGCGAGGCGACTCCTGCTGCTGTCCTGGGCCCCTCAGTAATCTTGGCTTCACATTGCTCCAGGGTGGAGAAGGACTTGGGGAAGGGGTGGAGTTGGGGGGCAGGCCCTGCAACAGGGGGCTACCCCAGGTCCCACACCCTTCTAGAAACAACACTCATAGAATCATAGAATATTAGGGTTGCAAGCGAGCTCATGGGCTCATCTAATCCAACCCCCTGCTCAAACCAGAACCAACCCAAAACACTGATGCAGTACAACGCTGCAGCTGCCGCTCCAACAGCCAACACCTTATTTCATAACAGCTACAATTTCTTTTATCCCATTTCTCTCCTCATGTGGAGGGGTTGTTCACTCACAGCTTTAATGCCACTCCCTACATAATCCACTAGAGTGTGTTGGAGAAGAGCCTTACAGCAGTTAAATTTATCATTTGTCCGTTCCATTCATTCCTATTTTGCTAAGCATTTCTTCATCTTTTATTAACGCTTCTCTTCAATTCATAGATTTCAGGGCCAGAGGGAACCACTATGATGATCCAGATGCAGACTATAAAGACCAGAAGGAACTACAGGTTGAACTTCTCTATTCCAGAATTCTCTTGTCCAGCAAAATCTGTAATCTGCCATGATTTTAGTTAGATGGATGACCACGTATCATAGATGTGGCCAGGCTTCCTGTGGTCCCATAAAGTTTGTTTACAGCCACCAGTCCTGACTCAGTGTTCCGTGCTGTTATTTAGTTCTAATTTACCTCTAAATGTCTTCTAAGAGCCCAGTAAGCAGTGGAAGTGTTGGTAATACTGGTAGAAACTAGACCTCCCATGGTTCAGTAAATTCTCTCATTTGGCACCAGTCAGGTCCTGAGGGTACCAGCCTAAAGAGGTTCACAACCTGTACTGTAATCATCTAGTCTGACTTCCTGTGCCAAACAGGCCATTGGAAAACTGTCCTTTATTTACAATTTAACTTTTTTTTTAAGCTTTACTGCATCTTCTTGTACCTTTGTCCGATAGCCTGAAGAGCAAGCCCATTATCAACTTTTTGTTCCCCATGTGTGTATTCATAGCTTGTGATCAAGTCACCTTCTAACCTTCTCTTTAAGTGAAAAAGATACAGCTCTTTGACTCTACTGCTATAAGGCTTGGTTTTCAATGGTTTCATCCTTCTCATGGCTCTTCTCTGAATGCTCATCCTTCTTTACTTAGTAGCCTGTAAATCTGAAAGGCATTTTTTAGACTGCTCAACCCAAGAGCTAGATAATTCTCTTGGGTCAATTTTTTTTTTAAATCTATATCCAATGCTAAGTTTGAAAATCCATATTTGGACACCTGTCTGATTTTCAAAGTGTGGATCATCTTCAAATTCTCACTAGTTTCATCTTCTGTAAGGAAACATCTCCTAAACAGCAACATATTACTCTCCTTTGGGCACAGAGTCCCCTGGGAGTAGAGCCCCATGGATGAGCAGATGCCGATTTCTAGTGCTTTTTTTTTTTTGGTACCTGTACGTGCCAGTACCAGAACCTCAGCAGTCCCAGCCATCGGGGGTGGGGAGCCAACTGAGTACCAGCTCCTTTAAAAAACACACAATTTCTATCCACAGGTATCTCCTTCCATGGGTAAACATTTGCATGTGCACAGGGCTCTACAGTTATGAATGCTGAGGTGTCTCTCATTTTATAAATATCCTCATTGGTTGCAATGGGACTGTTCAGATTAAGTTATCATGTTATACAAGTGGCATAGGTCACCACAGCTAGTAAAGTGCTGTGGAATACCCAATATAGGTTCTATATTCCAAAACAATCTAGATCCCACTTGCTTAGAGGTAATATCATGGTCTGGGCATCCCCAACAGCAGCTGTGGAGAGATTCAAAACTGTTTCCAGGCCTTTATTTTCCAGACAAGGAATTGTTGATATAGTGTTGTAGTTTGGCAGATTTACTGCCATTGTATCTTTATGAGTCTTCAGCTCCATTGATGATAACCAGAAGGCTGCTTGCATGTGTGTTCAATGACATGGACCCAATAATTGCAGCACACCCCACAGACCAGATAAGGATCGGAGGCGCCTGGCCCGGGTTTAGTGCCAAGCAAGGTACAAACAACAGTTAGCAAGTATAAAAATACATTATACTGATATGCTGCACAGATGTACCTGCAGCAACGGACTGACGCTGTCAGTGGAAATTCCACTGCCCACCCAGGTCAGACAAAGATGGTCCCCAAGATACCACATTATATACAGGTACCAACAAAGCACACCTCACTGCTGCATATCAGGTTACCACCCTCTGACACTACTTAGATACCACATAAGAACGGCCATACTGGATCAGACCAAAGGTCCATCCAGTCCAGTATCCTGTCTGCCAACAGTGGCCAATGCCATGTGCCCCAGAGGGAGTGAACAGAACAGGCAATGATCAAGCAATCTCTCTCCTGCCATCCATCTCCAGGTTCTGACAAACAGAGGCTAGGGACACCATTCCTTCCCTATCCTGGATAACAGCCATTAATGGACCTAACCTCTATAAATGTGTTTAGCTTTTTTTTTAAATCCTGTTATAGTCCTAGCCTTCACTGCCTCCTCTGGCAAGGAGTTCCACAAGTTGATTGTGTACTGTGTGAGGAAGAATTTTCCCTTTTTTTTTCTCCACCAAACCTGCTGCCCAGTAATTTGTTTTGGTGTCCTCTAGTTCTGATTTTACGGGAACAAGTAAATAATTTTTCCTTGTTCACTTTCTCCACATCACTCATGATTTTATATACCTCTGTCATACTCCCCTTCGCCCACCACCCTGTACCTCATGGTTCAATTAGATTATCTCTTATCCATCATGCTGTCATTTTAAACCATTTCCTGAACCTAGGTCTGTATCTGTGAGGAGTAGGTACCAAGGTCTTTTTTAATGAGCTGGTGAGACCTTGTGATTTCAACTTAGGAAATCTACCAACTATCATTCCGCACCAGGACCAATTTCCAACTAGTGCTTTGTACTCTCAGCCCTGTCTGTGCCCAGTTCTTAGGCCTGCCTGTTGCTCACAGCTAGGCTTTTGCTTTGAGCCATGTTTTGTCCACTGTTGCTAGGCCTTAGGCCTCAAAACAGGGTTGGGCTGTGTGGGCTTAGACATTCCATCTTACAAGTATTATTCATATTACTGATGGAATGGCTTTATTTTCTCTCAGTACCGTCAGATAGCTGTACCTTGAAATGCAAATACATAGGAGTGAAAAGCTAATCATCTTCCTGCAAAAATACTTTTATTGGGCTTTTATATAACAGTGCAAAGCAAAAAGTAGAGAAGGCCGTAACCACACTCCAGTTTTTGTGACTGTGTAAAACCCTAATTTAGGCATCTCTTCTTTCAAAATGTTTGACAATCTGTCAGGCACAAGACCATAAGCTCAGGTTCTTTAGCTCAACCATCCATTAACATTGATTATGAGTAAAATATTTTATAGTGTTTACAGTCCAAGATTAGACTAAATGGGGTTTTGATTAGATGTGTTTTTCCCAAATATGTTTTCCCAAGGCCTCACTACTGGGCACAGTTAAGGCTGTCCGGATCACCTAATCCTTCAGTTTTATGCCTTGTTTACATGTCTAGCCAGTTAATATTATGGTTCAAAGTGAAATGAATTTCCTGGCTTGCTTGGGGAGATAATGAGAACACCCCTGTGTTAATAGATATTTGGCTGCATGTGCATGTTATCCTTGTGTGCTGCCGTCTCTCTGCACGGACAGCTGGTAGAGAAGTCCTTGAGCAAACCTCCCCCATGGAACACACGATTTGGTAGGTACAAAGCTAGTAGACCAGGTTTATTGTTGACAAAGTATAGTAGTAGCACCTGGCAGACTTTATGAGGACAGTAATACATGTATGCTCATAATAATGGATGCAGCTCAATGAATGGTGGAATTTTCCATTCCCCACTCAGCTGAACCAAAACACACACTCAGAAATGCCTCTTTATCTAGCTATGTGGATGGCAAAAATAGAAAGGCTCAGGCACATAAGGAGCTCAATCAAGATAGAGACATAAAGAACAACAAGAAAATATTCTACAAATACATTAGAAGCAAGGTGACGACCAAGGACAGGGTGTGCCCATTACTCAATGGGAAGGGGAAAAACAATAACAGAAAATGTGGAAATGGCAAAGATGCTTAACGACTTCATTCTGGTTTTCACCAAGAAGGTTGGCGTGATTGGATGCCTAGCACTGTAAATGACATTGAAAATGGGGTAGGTTCAGATGCTAAAATAGGGAAAGAAAAAGCTAAAATTATTTAGTTTAGATGTCTAAAGCACCAAGGCCTGATGTAATGCACCTTGGAATACTCCAGGAGCTGGCTGAGCAGCCTACCGCATCCATCTATAAATAATGGAAATAAGAACCCAGGGAATTACACAATACAAAATAACTTACAGGGAATTACACGGTAACTTCTGTCCCTGGAAAAATAATGGAGCAAATAATTATGGAATCAAATTGCAAAACATCTAGCAGATAATAAAGGGATAGGTAACAGTCAGCATGGATTTATAAAAAACAAATCATATCAAACCAACCTGATAGCTTTCTTTGACAGGGTAACAAGCCTTGTACATAAAGGGGAAGCAGTAGATGTGGTACAGCCAGGCTTCAGTAAGGCATTTGATACTGTCTTGCATGACCTTCGCATTAATAGTCTAAGGAAGTACAACCTAGGAGGGTGAGGAGTCCCACTGCACTTTAAATACTAGAAGATTTATATGGGCATAAGTTTTCAAGAGTAAAACTCACTTCATCAGATACACTGAAGTGGAAGTTACAGTGATGAATTGTGTGTGTGTGTGTGTGTGTGTGTGCGCGCACGCGCGCACGTACACTAGTACGTCAAAAGAAGGGAGAAGGGGATTATAATTCAAAATGATCTAGACAAACTGGAGAAGCAGTCTGAGATAAATAGGGTGAAATTCAATAAGGACAAACGCAAAATAGTCCGCTTTAGAAAGAACACACACACAAAATGGGAAATGACTGCCTGGGAAGAAGTCTGTGGAAAAGGATCTAAGGGTCTTAGTGGACCACGAACTAAATATGAGTCATTGTCACATCTGCAAAAAAGCAAACACCCTCATGAGCAACGGGTGAAACTAGGGTTATGGGAGACAAGCCCCCAACCCCATCACTGCCACCCAGAGCTCCTGTGGAAGCCAAGTTCATTCCCCACTGTATGGTCAGGCCACCTCCCGTTCCCCAGCGGGCAATGCATGGCCCCCGCCTTCTTCGGCCCCTGGAGGGTAGGTGGGATGCAGGCCCAGCTTTCCCTAGCCCCAAGAGGAGGGGAGAGGGTGGGCAGGCAGTATGTAGTCCCAGTGTTCCCAGGGAGCACAGGCAGCACCCCCAGCCCTGGAGGTTGAACGGTGCCTGGTGGCAGCCCCAGCCTTCCCAGCCACAGGAGAAATGGTGGCACAGGCCCAGCCTCAGTTGGGGCTGAAGCCCAGGCAGCCCCAAAGACTGGTGAAGCTGAACTGAATGGGGAGGGCTCTGGGCAGAGTACGGTCAAGGCCAGATGAGCGGTTTGGAAAGGTGTTGCTTTCCTCTGCCTCTTATACCTGCCACCCCAGGGGATCCTGGGAGGTACTAGCAGGAGTGCTGTAAGCAGGACATTGGAACTAATTCTTTTGCCCTACTCGATACTGATTAGGTCTGAACTGGAGTACTGGGTTTGTTTAGTCTGGAAAAGAGAAGACAAAAATGACATGATAATGGCTTTCAAGTACCTAAAAGGTTGTTGCAAAAAGGAAGGAGAAAAATTATTCTTCTTGATCTGTAATGATAGAACAAGCAGCAACGGGCTTAAATTGAAGCAAGGGAGGGTTAGGTTGGACGTTAGGTAAAACTTCTTAAGTGTCAGGTTGATTAACCACTGGAATAAATTGCCTAGGGAGGTTGTAGATTCTTCATCAGTGAAACTTTTTAAGAGCAGGTGATGTCAGGGATGGTCCAGATCAGGGGTCAACAAACTTTCTGAGGCAGAGTGCCAAAATTTGACCTTTTGACCTCTATGTACCACCCGAGTGCCTTTTGAAAATCACTAAGAGTCTGACTTACTGCAGCTTCATTAACAAATAAAGATACAGAGCTTTACCGTTTAAGCAGTGGTTGGTAGCATGAGCTGCTCTTTTGTTAACCCACAGGCAGCGTGGCTCTGAGCAAGCTCCCGGCTGCATGAGAGAAGGGCTGAGCTCCCACTTCACATGCCAATGAAAATCGGTTCACATGTCACCCATGCTAGGGGGTTGCTGATGCATTGTCTAGATGGTGTTGGGTCCTGCCAATACTGCAGAGGACTGGACTTAATGACCTCTCAGGGTTCCTCCCAGTTCTACGATTCAAGCTATGATAATGCAGTTATGTATTGCCACACAGACAGTTACTGCTCCCTGTGTCAGCTTGTTATTACCCATTTTAGTACATGTTGGTTTAAATGAAACACTTGTTTATTATGCTATTATCCTGAACTTACATTTTAGGAGAGGTCACTGTGTTCCTGCTATCCTTCGGGAATGTTTTTTGTTCCATTTTTGCTATCGGGATGTTCTTCTGAAGTGTGTTTGTGTAAGTATTTTGTGCCTGGCACTTCAGCCCTATTGTTGCCAAATTCTATAAACTTGCAAGCAAGCAGAGCCTGATGTTTGCTCAAAGTCTGACGTCTGTGAACTTCACTTTATATCAGCAAAGCTTGCCTACTACTTTTCAGGCCTCATACCTGGCTTCTTACACAAGAGTCTGTATTTCAGGCTCTTTTCCTACTACATACTGTGGTGTCATTTACTCTTAAACTAGAGATATGTACTCCAAACCATACGTCTAATTCAATTTCTTGTCTGGAATACCCAGACACAGGTTAGTGTAACACTCATTTAAGATATCAGTGGGAAATTTCATCACTACAGTCTGCAGTGTTGCCAGCACTTACAATTTTATTGCGAGGCTTATGATAGTTAGTATCTCACTTAAAGCCCCAACATTGGAGACAAGAGATTTTTTTTTTCCTGAGACTCTCAGCTTTCAATTAAAATTTCTATGGGTTATCAAGAAACGCTGGTATGCTCAGCTGTTTACTTAAAAGACACAATGAGTTCCAACAAAAATTCCAATTTGATAAGTTTATTGCTGCCCAAAATTCCAGGTGTATCTGGCAAAACTGAGCTCCAGAGACAAAAAAGTTCTATGTGATCATCCAGCTCATGCAGGATTGTTCCCTACAATGTGTTCTCCAGAGCTGTGTTCAGTCTAAGTTTGAACATATCGAGCAATGAGGCTTACAGTCTTCCCTTGGGAGACTATTCCACAGCCTAAGAGATCTCACTGAAAGATCTCTTTTGATATTTATGTAGAGTTTCACTTTTTTTTTTTTCCAGTTTCATGCTTTTGCTCTTGCGTATGTTACCCAAATACCACCCAAAACAACTCCTGTCCCTCCTCAGTGCTTACATTCTTTGAATGTAAGGGGCTAATGCCCCTAATTAGTTAAGTCTTTTCATATGTATCTTTCCCTCCAGCCTCCCGATTATTTTTACTGCTCTCTCTGAACTGCCTCCAAATTCAGTCATTTGTTTCTGGTAATAAGTCACTCAGATTTGTTTTGTTTATTTACTAATACCAGATGGCATCTGTGAATGCTTCCTCTTTCGCTATAGTCCACAGAGCTTGATAATTTAGGGGCTAGATTTTTGGAAAGATTCACCAGAGCTTGGATTTCCAGGGAAATAGGATAGTCATGAAAATCAGTTAATACTTGGCTATCATTTCTTTTCTTCCCAGTCTTCTTTCACATTTCTCCCTCTTCCCTAGGGGCCCTCAGCACCACCCACAAATAGAAATAAGCCTCAGAATTGCACCCACTTCTCATGAAAGCCCTTGAGTTCAGGCAACATCAGCTTTTACAAAATGTAGGCTAAAGAATAAAAGAACGTGGCTTAAATACAATTTTAAAATCTTTCTTTTCTTCTCTGTTGTAATCACATCAAAAACAAAATCCCAACATCTTTGCCAAAGGCAGCCAGAGCCACACAAGAAAATATTGTTACTACTTTTTAGTCACTGCTCAGTGTAGGAGTCTCATAGAGCCTGCAAAGCGCAGTACAGTTCTCCACTTGTCCCTCATTAAACAAAACAAATGACAGCAACCCATGTCAACCTATGTGACAGACCTGTTTGCTTCTTTGGGCTGCCACCTGAGGTGAACACAGAGATAAACTGTCCATGCACTCAATAAATGCAGACCTAAAGAAAGGGCCTGAATAGCTACTGGGTATGACATTAATCTTTTCTGGGCTGGGAACTCAGGACAGCAGTCTGTAAGTAACCTACACATTGCACTCTTGGCATTCAAGTGTTGACTTCTTCTGTCAGAAGGATCAGGAAATGATAGAATTGGGTTTTAATAGTTCTATTCTGCAGCTTAGGAAAGGAACAAAAACACTTTCCTTTGAAAAGCACGGACTTGCCCTGATTCCAAGCTATTATATGTAGATTCAGGGTTCTGAATGTAATGTTCAGCTCCTACAGCAACAGACATGTCACTTCACTCAAGGGACTATGCTGACCATGCTTCAGAGGCAATGTTCTCTTCAATCATTACTGTTCACAAGGCCATTTGAAAGGAAATCAGAGGACACAAACAGCCAAACACTACGCAGGAAGGAGAGGATGTGGCCAAATGAACAGAAGTGAGTCTCAAGTTTCTTCTAACAGTTTCTGGCTCTTAGGAAGAATAATGGAGAAACATCAACAGCCCATTAAGCTTTTCCTAGGATAATGAATACATTAATTAACAGCCCACTACAATGGCCCAGAAAGTCAGTCAGCAATTGAATGCGCTATGTCAAAAGAACAGCACTTACCCAGCCCTAAACACAAAAATCATCCTCCTCAGCAAAACCCAGCACCAGAAAAAAAGAAAAATAATCATATCAATACATTAGTGAAATAGAGAGAACAGTATTATTAGGTAAGGCATGGAAACTGCTAATCAAGTAGTACAGGTGCACTTGAATGATGTATGCAAGGAATTGTGATAGTACTGACACCTGGCCTAGCCACAGTAGAGATAAACCAAATGGTGGCAGCCTTTTTCCTCATTTGAACTGCAAATCACACGACAATTTTACAATGATAATAGTGAAATAGCAGCAGGAACATAAATATATTCAGTTTTTAAGTGTAAATACTATGTGAGGAATGGAAAACTGGGAAATATACAAGTAAAAATCACATTATAAGGACTGGATAAAGGGTCTCAGATAGAACCAAGACCTCAAATTCTGGATGATGAAACCAGAAATTTAGAGGCCTCCTTCAAAGTAGAGGTTCCAGATGAGCCTGGAAGTAGTGGTAGTTGTGGCTGGACCTTTCAGATCACGAAATCAAAGTAGACATATCTGATGTTAAACAACTAGCATCTTTTGATTTGTTTTCGAACTAGCAGCTGACAAGAATTTATATCATGTTTAAAACCAAAACCCACAATTCTCAGAGACTTGTGCTAGGTTAACATTCACATTCCAGAACAAACAACAAAATCCAAGCCAGGATTATCAAAAACAAGTTCAAAGCTTGATGGGGATGGATGCAATCCAAGTTATTTTCCAGCGTATGAAAATTATCTGAAATCATAACTATGCAGCAGAAAAACAAAATCTTGGAATATGACAGCAGCCTATATTCCATGATTTACAACAATTTTGTTATTCAAAGAAATTAGTAAATATAATTTAAACCAAGAGTGTTCTATATATGTCAACACCATTTTGTGCTGAATGATTTCACTTAATAAAATTCAGCATTTCTCTCAGGACACAGATAAACCAATGGTAGATTATAGTTTTTGCTGATCTATGAAGGAAAATTTCATTTTTAGAAGACCCACACAGCAACTTCCAATACTGTATAGAAAACATTTACAGTGTTTTACTGTTTCTTATAGAGAGAGATCCAAATCCACAGACAAATCTGAAAATATATCAATGCTCTCATAGCTATAATTTAAAAAATTGCTTTTCCTTCAGCTTTAACTCCCCACCCCCAGAGTACTTCTGAATGAGACATTTTATCACAGTGAATGAATGTACTACAGCCATCTGTTAAAAAAAATACAAAAACAAAAACAACACTATTGAGGTTTTATGCTACAGTTTTATAAATTCAGCTTCATATGCTGGCAACTGAGATACATCACCAGTCAGGATTTCAAGCCATTTCCACCTCATTTTTAAGCACTATGATTCTTAAATACATGCATCAGTTATGTCAAAGCCAGAGCAATTTATTATTCTGTGGAAAAAAAGTATTTTAAAGACAGTGTAAAGGTTTCATTAACAAAACAAAACAAAAAAAAAAAAAAACAAAAAAAAAAACCTACCAAACAAGGGAAAACTCCATTGTATGAATTTGGTCGACAGATCTGGCTTATTACTCTCTCCTGGAAGTCCCAGTATTCGTGGGCCTACCTGGTTGAGTGATTTAGGGGATTAGGTTTAGCATCATTCAAAATTCAAGCAGGTAGGCACTGTGTGTGTGTGTGTGTGTCTGTGTGTGTGAGTGTGTGTGTGTGTGTGTGTGCGTGCGCGCACAAATTCGAGAACAGAGAGAGTTTCCCTTATCATATATCACAGAGCTCTGTGTACATTTACAGTGTCATTGTTATTAACACCCACTGTATCTCATGGTACCATTAACATGTTTATAATTAGCTTCTGCTTAATTCATTTTTCCCTAGTACTTGTATTATTGCCTATATACAGAATGTCCTAGTAACTGGTAACACTAAATTATATGTATAAGATCGTTTAAAAATTTGTAATGACACCAGTGCGTGGAACAAGAGACTGTGTAAATCATGTAATTTTTAGACCAATATTTTCAGTAAATTGAATAGGTAAATAATTGCAAGCTGTATCAGCACTGGCCTAGTCTTTAGGTTTGATACAAGAAATTTGTACATCCTATAACTACAAAAAAGTAGCACTTGCGAGTATACAAAAACAAGCAACATTAGCTCTCAAATCTTGTAGTGTAAGAACTTGCTGCCCTCTGAAATATTACATGCGTGCTCTCCAACAGAATAAAAGACACATTTAAAAGATCAATAGGAGCCTTCCACAATCCAGCCAGAAGTGGCATAGAAAATTCTTTTTATAAATCACCCCAAATTCATTACCTTTCTGTAGACAATCATATTTGGAGAATTTTCCTCTGGGTCAGCCGTTTCCACATTACTTTGATCAGTAGCTCCTTGGGCCATGCTTAACAGTTGTCACTCACGCTGCAAAAATAAGAATAGAACACAATGGAACATCAAGTCTCACAGAAGCACGATAAGCTATCTTCCAAATTCAAAGATAGATGTACGAGAGAGGAAGGGACAGGGAAATGTGCTCTGTTCTCATTCTGACATAGATTTGTCACAGTCACTAGTATGATCGTGTGAATGCGTGAGTCAGAGAAATGTTTTCTTTTATATGAAAGGCTCAAAAAACAAGAAATACTTTGGCACAAACCACTGTCTTTATGAAATGACTGTCCCTCTTCATTTCCATTGTCCCTTTTCAGTAACAAGTACATGAGTGTTTTGCAGAAAACCTCCTCCCCTTACAATAAACCCAGTTAAATGGAGCACTCCTGACTGGTATCTTCTTAGGAATTTGCTTCTTTTCCTAACACACACTAAATCAAAGTGAACATGGAGAGAAACAATATACTTGAATGAATTTCACAGGAACAAGTAAAACTTGTTCTTCAGAGAGAACACTCGCTGGTAGAAACAATAGATTGTCGTAGGTGCGTGGCACACCGACATCAACTCAGCTTCCTCAGTGTCAAGGTCACAGTTTGAGTCTCAGCATCCATACCGACTATGAACCTATTAGTTATGAATTACCAGAAGATTTACCCAGCAGTGCTTGGGGCCTTAACTCAAATAAGTTTTGTTTTTCTTCATTTAAATCATTGTTCTGGAGGGAGGCTGGAGATGAGGAACTCAGTATCCAGGGAGAGAAGATAACCCCAGCCCTTTTACCACAGCAGCTTGGGGCCAGGGGAGAAGTATCTATACATGGTTGCTGCAGCAGGCACAGCCAGGGGCTGGTGGGGGATTCATATCCCCCTGCTGGGGGACAGACAGACAGACAAACTCTCTGAAACATATACAGGTAAACCCCGGTTATCTGACCCCCAGTTATTCAATAGTCCATTTTATCTGACACCACCTGAGGCAGTGTGCGATGAAACAGGATATTTGATAACTGGAGAGTTGGATAGTCTCCTCCAGCACCATGCAGCCAGCAGCACGTCCTGGGCAGCTGGCAGCCCCACAGGGGCCAGCAGCACTTCCCCACCCAGGCTGGCTGAGGTTTCCTGCCTGGGCTAGGAGCATTTGCCTGCCCGGGGTGGCAGCCAGGGGAGATGGCACCTGGGCTGCCGGCAGCTCGCCCAAGCCAGCAGCAGCTCCACACCCTGGAGTCAGCTGAGGTTCTGTGCCACAGTCGCTGGCAGCTCCGTGCCCTGGGGCAGGCAGCGTCTCCACACCCCAGGCACTGGTAGCTCCACACCTCGGAACTAGTGGTGGCTGACCACCTGGGAGCTGGCTCCAAGGCAGCTGTCAGCCTGCTCCTGGCCAGCTGGGGCTCCCTGCCTGGGACCAGCCAGGGCCCCGGGCCCCAGAGCTGTTGGCAGCTTGGCCTCCAGGATCAGCCAGGGGTTGGCACCCTGGGACCAGCAGGGGCTCCCAGCCTGGGGCAATTGGGGCTCCATGCCCCAGCCACCAGGGCTCTCCTCCCTAGGGCCAGCTAGGACCAGCCAGGTCTCAGCTCCCTGGAACCAGCTGCTCCACAGTGGCCAGCTTCCCACAGCCTGCCCCAGGCAGCTGGCCACCATCATTTTAGAAGAGGCCCAATCAGCCCCCCTATGTTCTCCCACGATCCCCCCACCCCTGGCCCCGACCTGCTTATCCAACATTTTCAGGTATCTGACCATCTGTTGGTCCCAATTATGTCAGATAACTGGGGTTTTACCATAGTAGAGAGCTGGCCCATTCTCCACCTCTGCACCTGCTGGCCCAATGGGGTTACAGCTGTCCCAGTCCCCACTCTGGCCCTTTGCCACCTCCTATGGTCATTTTGCAGTATAACTGTCCATCCTACCAGAGCCCTCACTTTCAATTTTACATCCCATTGTCCTGGTACAACCAAACCCTTACCTTGTTTTAAGTTATGATAAGGGGAAGCTACATACCAAATTTGGTGGTCCTCGCTTTTACCCTTGAGAAGGAGCTCTTAAATAAATAGACCCATAGACAGACAGACAGGCATGCAAAGTTTCTAAAATAAACAGGAGATAATGCCTGGAAAATCCACAGAAGGGTTTACCGGCCAGTGGAGAACCATCTTTTTCCCAAAGGATAATAGGTTTGTGTGTAAACTAAAAGCTCCGGTCTACGTGTGATTTATTAGGTATTTAGGTTGACATTTTCAAATGCAACTAGGTGTCCTCAGAACACAAGTCCCATTCAAAGTCATTTTGGATCTTTTGAAAAAAATATACCTTTACCCTGTGCCTACACGTGCCCCTTGCTTTTGAAAGGGGCAGGTTAATGAGCGGGTTCAAAAGATGCTAATGAGGCGCTGCAATGAATATGCAGTGCCTCATTAGCATAATGGCGGCCGCAGCGATTCAGAAGTGCGGCTTTTCGAATCGCACGCCACCCATGGAGATGGGGACCTTCCGAAAGGGACCCCCCAGTTTTCGAAAGCCCTTCTTTTGATCACCAGATAGGAAGAAGGGCTTTTGAAAACTGGGAGCGGGATCCTTTCGGAAGGTCCCATCTCCACGGGCAGGGCGCGATTTGAAAAGCCGCACTTTTGAATCACTGCAAACACCAATATGCTAACCATAATGCATATTCATTGCAGCACCTGATTAGCATCTTTTGAACCCGCTCATTAACATGCCCCTTTCGAAAGGAAGGGGCACATGTAGATCCAGCCTTAATGTTTTTATCTTACATGAGCAATTCTCACAGCATTCTAGAGCCTCACCCCTTGTCATAGTAGAGAACAGTTTGGGGCCTATCTCCCACAGAGATGGTAAGGGCAATCATTACCCCTGGGTCTACTCACAAGGTCCAGGTTGAAAGCCCATGCTATGAAGAATAGATCCTTGGGCCATTCATGGAAGTCTTCCCAGCAACTTCAATTGCCATTGAATCAGGCCCTCTATACAGTGCAAAGTATTATGTAGTGAGAATTTTTAGACCTTGCAGTTTCCGTTCCAAGATGTCATTTAGTGCACTGACATCCTGTTCCATTTAGAATTTCTTGTCTTTAATTTGATAGAACAGACCCGCTAGACTGTCTGTCCCCAGCTGAAAAAGAACACACACCACAGTCAAGCCTCTTGCATGCCCTTCTCTCAATTAATTCAATTTCTTTTTAAAAAATTCCAAATGCAAAAACATTACTCCCTTACCCACAGAGGCTACAGGGTCCCAGGGACCTTTAATTCTACACCTCTCCCTCTGCTCCCTGGCCAGTTAGAGAGACAAGTTTCCAACTCTCCTCTCCACCTGGGCCACTTTCTGGCTTTTAGAATTGCTGGGCCTGATAATTGAACAGTGGCTGGACCCTGAATCCTTACTCCTTAAAAGGAGCAGATCATCCTCTTTCAGTTAAGTAATGAGAATTGAAATTTTAAATCCATTGGGGCTATTTCCACCAGCTGTCTTAATTACCTTTATGGTTTCAGTATTGCCCTCACAATGGCTTTGACCAAGGTGAGAGGCTTCTGACTTAGTTTTAAGGTACCAGACGTCAGTGTACATCAGCATCTACAACTTCTAAACACACAAGATATGACATATTACTAAGGTGATGCAGTGTCTGGTGTGCTCTCTCTCTGGCTTTCTCTACATACACACACACAAATATATACATGCTTACACACCTTTGAGCAGCACGTTCACACTTTTCTGTCCAAATATTTCATTTAACAAAGATGAAAGGGTCAGAGTCAGGATTTTAGGGCAGATTCTGAGACAGGACTGAAATGGAAATCACCCGCTAGTCCCTCGTTGGGGAATTCATTAGCATGGAGCAGAAGATATAGATCTGGCAGAGAGAGTTCTTGCACCAGCTCCCTGCAGTGAGTATGAAGGGCACATGGCAGGAAGAGGAAGTGTACTTTGTTTCAGCCATCCCCAGCTGGTGGTTGGACCTCAGAGGATTATTCCCAGATGACACAAGTTACAGCAATCCCCTACACTGCTCAAACATGGGCTAACTCTCAGAACTAGGAAGTCAGAACAGGTTGCTGGTTTTACATTTCTCCTCCTCTCCCTGCTTTCTGGGCTGCCCAGTGGAGCTGCGTAGGGGAAGGGAGCCATCCTTTCCCACACACTTCCCTTGGCTCAGTAAGAGGCAGCCAATTATTTATTATTTTTATTATAGTGGCACCAAGGACCATGAATCTATTGTGCTTAGAGGTAAAAACAGGCAAGTCTCTGTCCCAATGAGCCTAGAATCGAAGTATAAGACAAGCGACAAAAGATGGATACAGGAATCCAGGGAGCACTAGGAAACAGTGAGACAATATTTGGTCAGCATAATATGTGGTTTCAGCACTCGATCAGCCTGCATCACAGTAAAGGAGAGTCTCCTTTCCTTCCTTCCCTCCTTGCAGCTCCCACAGCCCATCAGAGAATTAGGTACGAGAACAAGCAGCATTACCCTATGTGATGTACCCATCGGGGAACTGCTAAAAAGCCAGAAAAGGACAGCACCTACTCAGGTTTGACACCACACCCTTAGCTAGATTAAGCACTTCTGGGGATGTGTCATGATCCACAAATGATATGGTCTGAGCTATTGTGCCACCTGTTCTGGACTTTAATATGAGAACTGATGGAAGAAACAGAATTTCTGTGCCCCACAAATTCCAGTGCCTCAATGTGTTTTCATCACTAGGAAAAAAAATATAAAATGTTTTAACGTTCCACAGAATGAGAAGTTCAGTTTGGAAAAACTGACTCATTTCATGGTAACAAATTTTTGAAGGAAACCGTGACAGATATGACAAACAAAGCCATATATTTGACATAGTTGCACCAACTTTATAAGATCTTCTCAACTTTCCAATAGTCTAGAATATGCGTCAAAGAGACAGGCCAGGATACACTTAAAACCTCATCATCAAATGAGTGCATTCCACCAGAGAAAGAGATTGCATCATAGAAAGGGTCACTCAAATACCAAGCCAGAACTTGCTTCAAAATTGGGGCAGAGGGATAATCACAGATTACACACCCCTAGTTGTTAGCTAGCACCCCACACAGGAACCCAAACAGGGTATTCTCAAACAATTATAATTCACACTCACTGGGAAATACATCCTGAAAAAAAAAAAAAATCTATTCCCAAGTCCTCTTCTGGCATTCAAACAAACACTCCTGCAGCCTCAAAAACCTCATCATTAGAAGCTCTGCAATAGACTAGAGCAGAGGTCGGGGGGGGAGGGTGGCAGTGGAGTTACGCCACCTAGGAAAGGCGTGACATTCCATAAGCGGGGGTGCAAAGAGATCAGACAGCCTCTCCACCCCGTGTCGTCTGCTGCCTCCGCTGCAGCCTCAACAGCCCCCCATCATGGGAGTGCAGCATATCACTGCTGGGAGACAGCCGCTCGCTTCCAGGATTCTCTCTCAGGTGGTGGGGAGCAGGGGAGCTGCTAATTGCAGGAACAAAAAGTGGGACCTGATGTAAAAAGTTTGCTCACACATTAGACCAGGACACAACTCAAAAGTGGCACCAAATCCTGCCCTAACAGCAGATGAAAAGCCTCCAGACAAACATCAAGCTGTCCCCATAGCTTACCTTTCAAAAGCAGTGGGTTCTACACATGCCTATTACATGCCTCTTCAATAAATCTAATGCCCAACCAACAGTTACGTACAGGTTCTACATCCCTCATCTGGCACCCTCCAGTCCTAAGTAATCCTGAATGAAGAGATTTGCTGGATGAGGGGAGGTCAGACTGCCACTAGGTTCCTGTCTCCCCACTGCTTGCAGGAACCAGGAAACTGACCAGCACATAGTTGGTCAGTTTCCCAGGTCCAGTGGGGAGAAGAGAACCAGGCTGTCCCCTGGTCCCAGCTCCCCACCACTCTGGGAGCCAGGAAACTGACCAGCCCTGGTTGGCTGGCCAGTTTCCCAGCTCCTGCAAGCCCAGGAGAGCAGGGAACCAGGGGCCGGCCTGGTGCCCATCTCCCGTCCAAGTTGAATGAAAATCTGAGTGATGCAGGGGTTGCAGAAACACAACCCCCTGAATAACTCAAGGGTTTACGGTAAGCAATTTTCCTTGTGATATTTCCTTCTTTCAACTAAGCCCTGCTTCTTCTTCTTGCAGTACTTACACGACACATTTTCCATTTTACACAAAGAGTAAATTTATTCAAACTATTCCCAGATACTATGATAGTTTTTCTGTGACAAAAGAGTGGGGAAATATAGGAAGCAATGTGTGCGCTAAATAACGCCTTCCCTTTTTCTTTCCCGTCCATTCCACTGTTCCTTTTTATGCTGCCTCTGTCATTTCATATATATTGTCTGTCTTTAAGACTGCGTCTTAAGTAACTCCTGTGCTGTCCTTGCCAAGGTTCACCACCACATAAGCAGAGAACAAAAACAATCTTACGTAGCTGGTGTCTTTCTTTGCTCATGTTACTTCCTAATCTGCCAAGAAACAGAAATTGAAAGCCCAGGACTTCCAAGAAGCAAAGCTAGTGGTTAGGCTGGACAGATTACAGCCTGTTTTTGAGACTAAACGTACACGTAGCATTTCTGTGATACCATTTAATTGTAACTTATTAAATGAGAAATTTTGTATTTTACTGATTTTAAAAACAAAAAATCTAATTTAAATAAAATAAATTGATTTTTAAAAGCATCAGTTTTTATCCACCCTGTCAGAAGGTGTTTATTTTCACTGTGGTGTCTGACAACATGGGTGAAGCTCATATGTTAAACAATTTGTCCCACTTCATACTTAGCTTGGACATGCTGGTCACCTTCCCGAAACCTGAAGAAGAGCTTTGTGAAACTTGTAACCTTGTCCCTTCCACCCAAAAGAAGTATGTCCACTAAAAGATATTGCCTGTCTTTTTGTGAGCCATACCTAGGAAACATGAAAACTTTGAGATGGAGCATATAATCTGTCCTATAGAATATTCAAAGACTTGTGTGTCAATATACACTATACGTGTGTGTGCTCCTAGCTCAGGTGTTTCCCCTGTGTAATCTGGACTTTTTAGGAGTGGTAAAGAAAAATCCCAGAGCCCATTTAGCCAATATCCTGTCTCTGAAGGTTTATGCCATGGAGAAAAAGGAATTGATGGCTTCAGGAAGCCTGGGCGACAACAGCCTCCAACTGTACAGAAATGTGAGCTTGAACAAACAAAGACTTCATTTTGACCCAACAAACTGACATGAGTTTTATCCAAGGGGACAAGCCTTGCTAAAGGGGTTGAAGCACTGAACTTCTGAAAATCCCCATATGGAAGATGGGTGACAATTGGTAAGATTCCTATAATCTTGTAGATACTTTATTGTTTTATGATGCAGTTTCTCCATAAGGCTTTTGTCCAACAAATGGACTTTGTTTGGTGAAGGCTACCTGGTCTCTGGTAAGCTATTTTAACCCCTGGAAGACAGGAGTCTGCAGGATTTGAGCTAAGGTCAGACGTTCCGGGATAGTCACAGAGAAATGCTGGGGGACTGCAAGCTTAAACTCTATGTGTTTCAGAGGGAGAGGGCAGCAGGCCACAGTCCGTAGAGAGGTGATTGCTACAAGCTGGAGGCTGAAGGGCAGAATCCCCTGAAGAGACCACAGACACATCAGAGGCGCAGTTACCCTGAAACTGTGACAGAAACATTTAGAGAATCCTCCACAAATTTTTGCTTTTGAATAAGAATTAATCTCTGCACCTACTTGAGCTGTCATGGTGTAACTATCGGCATTGTAGTTCAAAATCCTTCATTCTCCCCTTAGGTATGTTTACACAGGCATGAAAACCCTATAGATGTTCCAGTGCAGCTGACTTTGGGGTCACAGGGCTCAGAACTGATATGCAGATGTTTGGGTTTAGACTGAGGTCTGATATCTGGGACACCCACTCACCCCAGCCCAAGTATGAACATCTACACAGCAATTTTTCAGACCCAGAGAATGACCCACCCCAGGCTAGCTGTGGGGTTGTTATCCCCATGTCAACATATCGCTAGGGATCCAGCTGCTGACTGGACTGTACCTCCCAAGGCATAGGTCAGTCACTCCTTGGGATTGAATTACCACAGTACCTAATGAAGGCCTGGGGAACCTCAAACTACAACTCCTATGAGGCACCACGGCATTTCATGCAGATGCAGAGATTGCAAGTTGCCCGATCATACAGTGTTTTGTTTTGGGTCAAGAAATCAAAATTAAATGGCTCAGAGCTATCTGCACAGAAAGACTGATGTGACACTATATCAATGAAACCCCAGTTTTCCACAAGATGGCATTTTGTACAAACTTTTTCCACCCAGGTCTGCTGAATACACGAAGAACATCCTATATTTAAAAGGTATCCATCAAGACAACTGGTCAGGTTTCCACATAAGAGATTTTAAAAGTTAGAATGACTTAGTTTAGAGAGAGAGGTGAATAAGAAGTGACACGATAGGAATATATCAAGGGCCTCCCCATTTCCAGGTGTGGAGCCTGGCACTCCACACCCCTTGCCCAGGGGCCTGCATAAGTTGTCCGTGCTCTGGTGAGCACACATTATCAAGGCACCTGGGAAAGGAAAAGTGTCTGGGTCTCACAATGTGTCTGTCATAATGTCCAATACTTACAGACTTCTGTGGATTTGTGAAAATATTTTTCTCCATGGTTACAACTGCCTCCTGCCAACTGTGATACCCTTTCACATCTGCCCAATGACAAGAAGCCCTGACCTTCCCCAAGCTGCCCAACCCCCTAGTATTCCCATGCAAAGGCCTATACAGCTGGACCCTGCCCTCCCTGAAGTCTGCCACTTATATTCTCCTGTAACATTTCTTCTATGATGGCAAAACTAAGGTGTACTATCAGCAAACTTCTTCAAACACCCACAAATATAATGTGCCTACCATTGTCTCTCCTTCCAAATGTTGGGACCCCACATTTTTGGTTGATCCAGAGTAGTAGTCAGTGCATCCAAGGAGAAATGTAGCTTTCACCACCTTTCCACATGTCATCCCCCTAGTTCCAGAGACTGACAAGGAAAATACCACCACAGCATAAGTTGGAGCAGTTTGGGGGCTGCTCTAAATTACACTGTCAAACAACAGCTCCCAGGGAGCTACCCCAGGATCATCTTGATGCTCCACCCATCACCCTGCCCTCTCCCATCCATGAAAAGCCCTGAGCCAAACTTACAATGCTGCATACTTCACAAGGAGCCAGGATTGGCTCGCCACAACAGCTGAGAGACTCCTTCGTGGGCAGGGGCCCAGGAGGACTATCGTCTCAAAATAAATATTGCTTCCTCCACCAGTAATGCTCATTTTCACATCAGGTGCATAAGAAAACACATTTTGCAGTACAATTCTAGCTCAAACCTAAAAATATGGAAATTCTCAATTCAAAGGACACAGGTCAATAGACACACAAGAGCTGGATATTTTAGTGCTTAAAAAAATGAAGATAAATAGAAATGTTTCTTCCAATTGCAGTTTTATTTCATGTGGCATTAGATATTACTATACACTGCTGTAAACCCAACACAGCACTATTGCTCATGTGCATGTGAACCAGTAGAAGAAACTAAATTCTCTATCCAAAATGATTAAATGCAAGATATTTCTAAATTATAATAGATAGTAAAAATAACCACTTTTAAAATTCTATAACTTTGAAGATGCTAAAATATTTTACACTTTTATAGCATGTCTCATCCAGTTCTAAGTGCTTTAAATGACAAAGGTTTTGAGTGATACTATCCCAATATTATGGATTGGGAAACTTAAGAAAAGAGAGCAAATGACTTTCCAAAATACCACTCAAACTTAAAGTCGATTGGAGGATAGCCATGTCTCCAAGCTCCATCTTCAAGACATTAGAGCACAGATGTGCTCCCCTGATATATCATAGATCAAGATTTTGGTTCTTTAGTTTTTGTTTTTTTAAACAACATATTAATTTTAAACTAAGTGCACATTTTACAGCTACTTTGGATATCTAATCAAACATCTTCCTGTGGTGTTACTCAGTTGTGCTTCATATTATCCAGACAAAAATTTTCATCTGGAATGCCAAATTTGCAGATTTAATCAGACAGGTTTTAGTATCATTTTACTCTTAAAAATAAAGACTACTATAGCAGTGAGAGGTTTTGTTCACAGTATGTTCCAAAAATGCACACATCATCAGAAGAATATGAGAGAGAGAGAAAAAAATAGTTAACATAGTCTTCCCTTATTCAGAAATCCCACTTTCTGCAGTGTTGTGTCTACTACAGTTCAACAAGAAAAAGGGAAATTAAAAAAACCCTCTCATTTAATTCATAGTAATAGAACACCGTTTTGGCAAAGTGAATTCAGCTGAAGCACTGCTGAACAGCTCCTAGTAGATCTGCAAAATTATGCTCTCTTTTCTATGCTTCACTTGATGCATTTAGGTGAACACTGCTTTTGATTGATTAGTTTTCCTTTTCCATTGACGCAAAACCTGAACAAATCAACATAAAGGGAAAGAGAAAATACACTCAGAGCTGCTGTCCAAGACATAAAGCATGGCAGTGCTAGGTTCCTACAAATGGCTGTTCCATTTGTGCTGTTTACACATGCATATACTGTACAAGTTAAATAAAAGCTAAAGAGATCACCAGCTGTTGACTGGGGCACTGCCTTACTTGCATATTAGGAAGCAGGCTCAATTCAATTCTCAGGTCTCATTTCTCACTCTTCACCAGAAGAGGCTGGGCATGCTATTCTGGTATTACAATATTTGTATCAATGTCATGCAAAGTATACATGGTCTTACAAATAATGTGAGATTTGGTTGAAAAGGTCATGAATATTATTGTAAGGTAAGTAATGCCAAAAAAATGATAAATTTCATGAAGTCACACCATTTTCCTCATTTTTTTGTTTCAGCACAATTAAGATCTCCTGCTTTAATACTACAAACACAGTTTAGCAAACAGAAATCTGCTCTTTCTATGATAAGAAAGGTTCAGTTCATCCATCACTTATGTAACCCAAGCATATCATAGTAGCAAGCATTTTTAAGAAATTACAGGTTGTCTATTTCTTGCATTACTGATCAGACCCAGCTCTGCAGAGATTGTTCTCCTACCACAGGAAGATCAAAAGTCACATTGAAATGAGAAAAAACATTTTTCTCTAATCACACTCTTGATTTTGGACCACCTCACAACAAAAATAAGCACCTGGACTGAAGATTTAGGTAGATGAACTTTACAAATTTAACATCTCCATGTAGATGTAAAAATAACCAGTCAACATTTCAGTTTCAGGTTTCAATGAATGGTCTAAAAAAAGGAGAGGGGAGTGAATAAAAATAAAGTGAACTGTGAAATTATTATTAATGCAGTTACTCTACATTCCCCACTTTTCCTCCCTGCTTCCTTGCTGTATGATGGTAACCTTGTAAATAATAATAGAAGCAATCATCTTTAACTTATCAAATTTAAGTCAGCTTAGATCTGACATATTGTTATATTATTAAAATAATGGACTGTAATCTTTGTGAGAAATACACAGTAAATGTTCAATTGACTTTAGTTTATTTTATGTAACTCTGGAACTAAACTCAAGAATTTTTCAACTTAATAAGCCATAGCTGCTCTGAGAGAATATGTTGTCATATTGCATTTTACATGCTTTTATAAACAGGGTTTTCAATACCTGCTAAATGCAACTTTTTTTAAAAAAAATACAACTATTCCCTTTGGCCTTGGTACAATAGAGAAAAAAGTCTGATTTATAGATGATTTAGGTATGTGAAAGAAAATGTTTACAGATGCTACACACAATGTGTGCATAAAGATTATACTGTAGGTTGTTACTTGTTTATAGAGAGAGTTGGAAAGGTAACTGTTTTGTCAGAAAATAAAATATTTATTTTTAAACAAAAACCTGGGAATGTATGGAAAAATATTCAAAAATTCAAAATAATAGAATTTGAGACAAGATGACTCAGGGAATGGGTAGTGGAGTGAGAGACTGTTACTTCTAGTTCATAGCGAGGCAATGTAGGTAACAACTGTAAGCTGTAGTTATCTGAAGACCATAGTTCTGGTTCATACTCTGAGGACAAAATGAAAGCCGTTTAGCTAACTGGCTAGACAAAAAGAAAAAAGAACTATAAGATGTGCAACAGTGCAGTATAGCAAATGTAAAACATCTCTAAATTTTCATCACTTTTGCTTTTGACTTCTTCGTGGCTAAGGTCTGAAAAGTGTGTGAAAATAGGATCTTCTTAATCCAATTTGTTCTCTAAGGCTGTGTCTACCCTCACATTCCTCTTTCAAAAGAGGCATGCAAACGAGGTGCAGATTTACATATATGGCACATCATTTGCATATTCTTCCAAAAGACTTTCTTTCAAAAGAAAAGCAGTGTAGACATGGCTTTTTCAAAAATAAAGTCCATCTTCAAAAGCACCCTTCAATTTTTTTTATGGGAAGAAGGGTTCTTTCGAAGATGAGGTTTACTTTCAAACGATCTGCGTCTACACTGGTTTTCTTCTTTTGAAAGATGCTCTTTTGCAAAAATATGCAAATAGTTGCCAGCTATGTAAATCTACACCTCATTTGCATTTTTGATTTCCCTCATTTGCATGCCTCTTTTGAAAGAGGACTGCAAGTGTAGACACCACCTAAGGGAATTCAGAGCCCATTTGTTTCATCTGGCCTTGAAGAGAAGTAGGTAGACTGAGGAGCAAACCAACCCATTGGTATTTGATTATGTGGTGCTGCTCGGTAGAAGGGAGGAGTAGGCTGTATTATGCTTTGTTTCTTCAAAAAAATTGGAAGGAGTCTCAGAGTCTGTATATTCCTTCTTTTATTTATTCTAAAAAGTAAAATATTTGCTTTATTAATTACGAGCAAACTTACACACCCCTGCTTGGGTCCCTTACACAATTACAGTTTTTTGTTTGTTTTTTTTAAATAAAAGGCAAATGTACTTGCTCTATTTAAACGACTGCATTTTCTAAAATCATATGGCTGTTTTTATGAAGTTAATTTTTGACTTTGAATTTTAGTCAAAGATACTGTTAAAATTGTTCCATTTAATGTTTAGTACTTTTTTAAATGAGAATGCCATGTACTTTTCCTTCATCCCTTTAAATTCTTCTTTGCTGTGTTTTAACAAAAAAGCATTTTCCTCTAGTTTTTCCAAACTTAAGCATTGATTTAGCTGTTCCAAAACAGAGCACTACTCTAAATTTCTCCATTTTATCATTTTTATAGTAAGTTTTATTGAAAAACAACCCTATTCATTTTCATTCTATTTTTTTCTGGCTCATCTTGGTCCAGTCTCTTTCAACATTTGCTCAGGTACACCAGTTTTGAGGACTGTACTTGGTTTGGTGATTGTCTCTTTTCTGTTTCGTTTTATGAAAAACAATCACATTCCAGACACATCCCATTTTCCTGGCACAACCAAACTCTTATGCTGCTTTAAGTTATAAGATGAAACTGTATATCCAGTCTAGTGGTCTTACTATTTAGAAGGAGCTCTTGATCAAGCAGACAGACAAACTCTCTATACAGTAAACCCCCAAAACGTGAGAGTTCAGGTTGCGCTTGACTTGCATTAACACTTGCTGGTCAATTTCCCAGCTCCCCTCCACTTGCTGGAGTCAGGAAACTGACCAGGGCTGGTGCCCTCCTCACTTCCTGGCTCCCCTGTGTTGTGTCAGAAACTTGACTTGGTGGGGGGGGGGGGGGTTGCAAGAATGCAACCCCTGTGTAAACCAGGGGTGGGGTCTATTGTAATATACAGTAGATTATTTGTACCTCTGTAGCACCTAGGACCCCTAGTCAGAACTGCCACTGAGATCAGCTTTGTATAAATGTAGAACAAAAGGTACTCTAGTGTGTAAAACAAATTTTGACTTTTTTCTCCTCCCTGTCCTAACATAGCTATGGGCCAATGAACTGGATTCTCTTCTGGCTGATGTGTCATTAAAGCCTATAATTAACAGAATTCAGACTGCAGAATTTTAGTTGTGGCGATGGCAGAAAATTCCATGTGTGACTTTCAAATCATAGGTGGAAATACAAGGCAGGCAGTGAGGGGGAAAAAACCTCAGGCAAACAGAGTATATTTGCCTTTTTCAAGGAATTCGTTTAGATCTTTGAGCTTCTTGATGGCATTTTAGACTTACTTTTCCTGAGTAGAACAGCATTTCAATAACTGTTCTCAATAGCATCTCAGCACAGAATTGTTAAACTCATTCAGTGAAGGGGGCAAAATTACAGTTTCAATTATGATGTGTGGGCCACCACTAGGGACCAGAGTATTTTGTTCTGCTTAAGCTACCCAACACAGAGAGACTCTCCTGAGATTGCCTGGAAGGGAGCTGGTTTAACATTGGGCCAGGAGTGAGGCCCCTAACTCATTCACACAAGCCATTTTTCTAACATTAGCCCATCAAAACAATCAAAAGTAAAAGTAAAAAATCTAAAAGCATATTTTATATCTGACATACTGTATCGTTTCACTTCTTCTAGAGCTTTTTGTCTGACTTGTTCCTTAAGTGGGTTTCATTCTGGTTCTCCCACACACTGTGAGCCAATATTTGATATTTTGTTCTTAGTATGAAGATATAATTTTTTGAAACAGTGTTCAGTTGCCAATTAAAAACTTAAATGTGCTAACAGCATCTTGTAGGATAAGGCTTTGTGTCAATTCTCCTTCCCCATACACCTACTACTGATTTTTTTTCACGACTTATTTGACTTTTGTGTGTGTGTATGTGTGCGCGCGTGCGTGCTCCCAGCTCCCACCTAGCTTCACCCTGCCCTGAAAAATGATCTAGAGCACAGGCAGCACTTGACAACAGGTCTTTGCTTGATGTTAGGGTTTATCTATCTCTTTCTTATCTGACTGGGTTCCTGGAATCTTCAGGAGAGAACAGGAGAGCACTACCTGTAAAGAATAAATGGTTCCTCTATATTACACCAAGTCTACAAAGTCACTTAAGCTGTGTCTACACTACAAGAAAAAATTGAATTTCAAGGAGTTAAATCGATATTAAAACACCACTGTCTTGACAGTTCATACTATTAGCTCAATTTATTAAGCTGTAATATCAATAACAAAAAATGTTAATATTACAGGACAGGTATAGCATCAATTTTAAATTTCGAATAAAGGCTTGTGTGGAAGTGCCACGTCCTTAATTTGAAGTTATTAACCTCCAGAAATGTCCATACATATCCCACAAAGCTACATGGTGACCCTCCATGTATGGCCACGTCAAAAGTTAAATTTTCCCTGATAGTAGACAGAGACCCATTCACTCCCTTTCAAAGCACATTATGTGAATTGTATCTTACTTTGACCTTCATTTTCCAGAGTCAATGCCCAGCGTAGCAGAGAAGAACGGAAGGCAAAAGAAGTGCAAGCAGCATGTTATCCTGCAGCACACGGAGCAGAAGGAAGCAGAGCACACCAAGCTGACAAAGGACACTGCTCAGTGGCATCAGAGTCAAGCTGCGTTGCAACACAGAATGCTTGACTTGCAACAGCAAGTGGAAAAGCAGAGTGAGGCCATGGCAAAGCTTTTAACGGCAGTTATAGAGCAAACGGAGGTCCTGCGCTCCCTGCTGCAGCTGCAGATGTACTCCCAATACAGCAGTTCAGGAGCTGACACCTGCGATCCAGAGTCCCCTGAGAAGCAGTCGCCCACCCCCTGTCATCACAGTCCCTGAATGCAGGGAGGGAGAGCAAGGAAAGCCTGCTGCTCCAGCCCCGAGGGCCACTACAGAAGGAACCCTTGAGAAGGCTTCTTTTCCCAGGCACTGAAACCTCTCCTCCCCGCAAATAAACTGATTCCATTGAGCTCTATGTGATTTTTGTGGTGTGCAGGAGTGGTAGGGAATACAAATTATAGTGGGGGCTGGGGAAGGGCTGAAGGCACAGCTGTCCACCGATACTCCCAGGTCCAGAGCAGACTCACAGCACAGGAAACCAGGGTGCATTGGGGGAGGGCTGAGGGCACAGCTGCCTACCACATGCATTCTACGTACTGCAACTTAACCCCCTCCCACCAAGTGAAAGCATTCATTCATTAACACACAGTATGATGTACTGGCATTGTGTCAGAGAAATACACGGGCAGCATGTGCGTTACAGATCATTCATGAAACTATGTTTTAAAGCTGTCTCAGCACCATTACTAGTGGATGGTTGTGTAGGTGGCTACAAGTAAGCCTTACCTATGTCCTCAGCTTCAGAATTCCAGATTGACAGGAAAGTCTCCTGCCTGGATTCACTTATGTTGTGCAAAATAATCTATTCTGTAATCACAGTGGGGACATTAGTTTCAGAAAGGTCCAAATGGGTCAATAAACATCTGAACCTTGCTTTATAACGTTCAAAGGTGCATTCAACCACCATTCTGCACTTACGGAGCCTGTGATTGAAGTTGTCCTTGCTGGGCTCCAGAGCTCCTGTGCAGGGCTTCATAAGGCAAGAGAGCAGAGGGTAAGCAGGGTTGCCCAATATAACAATAGGCATCGCCACATCCAGAATTTCAGAAGATGCGCATGTCATGAACCCTCCCTGGCCATTCCATATTGAGGTCAGCGAAATGACCTTTGTGATCTATCACCCCCTGCAACACCATCAAGAACCACCCCTTTAGGTTTATATACTCAGAGGCCAGGTCCACAATTGAAATGTGCATGCCATCTATTGCCCCACCGCAGTTAGGAAACCCCTGGGGAGCAAAGCCATCCACTATGGTTGTGCATCTCCCAGGGCCAAGGTCTTCCTGAGGAGAGACACTAACAGATTGCATGGGCCACCTGAATCACCATGAACCCCACTGCAGATCTGCCCACCCCAGACTGATTTGCCACTGAATGGTAACTGTCTGTCGTTGCAAACTTCCACAGTGCGATTGCCACTCGTTTCTGAACTGTTAAAGCCAGCCTCATTCTTGTGTCGCTGCGCTTCAGGGCAGGGGCCAGCACATCACAAAGTTCCATAAAAGTGGACTTGCGCATGTGAAGGTTCTCCACCCATTGCTGGTCACCCCAGGACTCCAAAACAATGTGGTTCCACTAGTCTAAAACTGCCACTCCACTGTCACCAATGCATCCAGCGGCTCTGAGTTATTGGACTGCAGCTGGGAGATTGGCTCTTCCAAACCATCGTTGTCATCACCATTATGATACTGAATCATCTCCGAGCTTTGTAATTGCAGGCAAAATTGCATGACAGCCAGTGTGGTTGCCGAAACGATGTTGGATCATTTGGGGATCCATGCTCAGACTGGAATGCTGCAGCAGGAAATGGAGCAATCTCTGGTTCATTTTCGCGCGGTTACTGGAGCCCAGAATTCTGGGATTCAAACATGAAATGCCCACAAGCAACCTGGGCTAAGGCTCATGCTGTTGAACTTGCATAGGGGCAATGAGGACGTGGAAACTCGACACGAAAAAAAAAAGTGGGTTGAATTTCCAAGGAACTTTGTGACACTTAAATTGAATTCATAATAATGAGGTTAAAAATGGAATTTATCTTGTATTGTAGACACAACCTTACACTGTGATAACTGACAGGATGCTTGTCGGGCCTCTGAACAAGGCAAGGAAAGTGGGGAAACTGGCTCCATGCTCCTGGAAAAGATGGGGCTGGGGCAGCCAGCCCTCAGCACAGGCCCGACTGCAGCACTTCCCCTCCCCAGCCCTCAGAGCTACCTGAAGCACACTGCATGGGGTGCCAGGGGCGATTTAAAGGGCCTGGAACTCCAACCACCATCATAGGAGTGGCAGTGGTGGCTGAGAGCCCTGGCTGTTTAGAATTACTGGGCACCAAGACAGTTGCCTTCTTTGCCACCCCCCCCCCACCCCCGTTCATCTCCCCAGCCACCAGCATGCCTGGAAATACTCATAAATAAATGTGATATCAGTCATACCTAATCAGCATGAATATTAACAGGGCCCATCAATATGCTTTCTAAAGTACTTAATCCAAAGTAAGACAGCTGTAAAATCAGCACCATCTCCTAGTCACACAAACCAATCTTCCATCTAACTATGCAGAAAGAGAGCAATATGCTACTTCATGAGAGCCACAGACCACATGTTTTGCAAGGAGGGGTGGAAAGAAAAAAAAATAATTTAGAGAAGATAGTCTGAAAGGGTAAATATTGTCCTTAAAAGTATGTGGTATTTTCTAAGCCAAACAGATGCAGATTTTTGGGTCCACTTCAACACTTCCATAAAACTTCCTCTCCAGTCAACCAACAGAATGGACAGGATGAATGTAGCACTTCTAGCATGTTCAGTCTCAATAGGAAATTTTGCCTGGGCAATGAGCACAAATTTCAGCCCCATAAAATGATACATATAAAATCAATGTTTACACGAAAATCCACCAGCATTTCCTGACTATATATACAATTTCACATGATACTAGCAATAATTAAATTTCATATGATACTAGCAATAATTGTATATAAATTTTTATATTTATAAAGCTGCCTATGTCTGAGATGTCAACCCAGTGTCCAAATGTCTGAGACTGGGAGCTCACAGTGACTGCAGTTGTGCAAGTCTAATGTAAAAGCAGTTTGGTGTCATTAAAACACACCGAGTTTCACTGTACTCAGTAACGTGCCTATCTTTGAGCACGTGAACAGTAGAGAATTTTAATGTCCTATAGCTCTGAGCTGCTGAACTGATAAATTAGCTACCAGAAAAAGAGTCTACCAGGACTGGTGGACTATTTCAACTCAATTAATCAGATAATTAAAGTGACAGGAGGGAAAGGACAAGAAAAAATAATTACTTAATTTGAATTCAATTAGCTTCCATTAACTCTAAATTGATATTTCACATCTGCTGCCCTAAAGAGCTCTAAAATGCCACTGGACAGGAGGGAATCTGTATCTTTATGACTGTCAAAATTATCTAATGCATTACTGGTCATTTTAGCAGGTGGAACAGGGTATGGAGGTGAGACGGAAGCACTCAGCAAGTTCGCAGACAACACTAAGCTGGGGGAGATGTAAAAATGTTGGAGGGTAGGGATAAGGTCCAGAGTGACCTAGACAGATTGGAAGATTGGTCCAAGAGCAGTCTAATGAGGTTTAACGACAAGTGCAGAGTCCTGCCTTTAGGACGTAAGAATCCCAAACACCGCTACAGGTTGGGGACTGACTGGCTAAGGAACAGTTCTGCAGGAAAGGACCTGAGCATTACAGTGGATGAGAAGCTGGACATGAGTCAACAATGTGCCCTTGTATCCAAGAAGGCTAAACAGCATATTCGGCTGCATTAGGAGGAGCATTTCCTGCAGATCTAGGGAAGTAATTATTCCCCTTTATTCAACATTGGTGAGGCCACATCTGGAATACTGTGTCCAGTTCTGGGCCCTCCATTACAAAAAGGATGTGGACTCATTGGAGAGAGTCCAGTGGAGGGAAACAAAAATCATTAGGGGGCTAGAGCACAGACTTATGAGGTGAGAATGAGGGATTCAGGCTTATTTAGTCTACAGAAGAAGAGAAGAGTAAGGGAGGATTTCACAGCAGCTTTCAACTACCTAAAGGGGGATTACAAAGAGGATGGAGAGAGGCTGTTTTCAGTGGTGACAGATGACAGAACGAGGAGCAATGGTCTCAAGTTGCAGTGGGAGAGATCTAAGCTGGCTATTAGGAAAACGTAGCGCCAGTACCGGCACCTCAGCCACCCCAGGCATGGGATTCCTGGGTGGGGAGGAGGGACAGGACATGTGGAGCCAGCTGAGTACCAGCTCCTCTTTTTTTCCAAAAAAAAAAAAAGCACTGCGAAAAAGTATTTCCCCGAGAGAGGTGCAGTGATGGAATCTCCATCCCTAAAGGTTTTTAAGTCGCAGCTTGAAAAAGCCTTGACTGTGATAGTTTAGTTGTGATTGGTCCTGCTTTGAGCAGAGGGTTGGACTTGATGACCCACAGAGGTCTCTTCCAACCCTATGATTCTATGTATAGAGAAGTGTGGGATAATTTTAAGACAAGTTCCCTGCAAAGCTGCACTACAAGCCCTGCAAAGACTGTATTTTATTTTGTCCATGTGTGCGCACACACATACATGCCCCCCATGCTTTGGGTGCTTGCACAGGTGTTTTCCTGGCAATGGTCACTAAGAAAGTGACTGGTACATTGCAAAAAGTGCTTAGAAGTAAAATGTTTCAATGCTGTGCTTGAATTTCACTATCCCTCTTCCATGCATTGTCCTCTTGTGCTTCAGCAGATGTAGCCTTGAGGTACACCCCTGTCAAACATCTCCAGAGGATAAGAAATTGGACAAGATACAGAGAAGATGCCATTTTCAGCTAGGTTCTGCAGCAGTCCTCTACAGAGAAAAGGGAATGAAAGGAGTGCTGGGAAACCAAAAGGCAGGACAGAAAACAGCAATTAGGACTCCTTAGTTTCCTCTTCACTTCACACCCCTCAACTTTAACAATGATAGATAGCGGAATACACAAAGTTGTGAAGTTTTGCCCTATACAAGCCCCTCCTTTACCAGCAAACACGTGTTTTGGTGAGAGTGTCATCATGCTTTCTCTTGATCAATACAGGCAAGGTTTAAAACTGTTTTTTATTTTGCGTTCCACAAATTCATACAGCAATCACTTTGATTCCAAGCACAGGCTTTTTAATCATGACATGGATATCTGTCCCCAAAAATTTACATGGGATACACCAGGGAAGCAACTTCCAAACAGGTATATGTTACTGCCCCTCATTGTCAAAGTGCTTCCTCAAAGCCTTCCTGAATGTCAGTTGGAGCCCCTTGGGCTCCTCTGACAGCCCTGGTATCTGGCTGCTCAAACTGTGCACCCATACACTGCATCAGCGCTCCATCCCAAACACATATTTCACTCTGACATTCATAAATATTATGCAAAATGTAGCACACAGTTATGACCTTGGGAATATTATTCTCCATAAGGTCTAATCTGTCATACAAGCACCTCCAGAATGCTTTTAATCTGCCAAAGTTAGATTTGACTGCCATGCAGCCATACTTCACCTGTTAAAATACTCATTACTGCTGTCCAGATGCCCCATGTATGGTTTTCATGAGCCAGGGCTGTAACAGATAAGCTGGGTCTCCCAGGAGAACTCTGGACATCTCCATATCCCCCACTCTATGATCTGGAAACAAATTCCCCACTTGCAGCCTTCTGCACTGGCCAGAGTTCCTGAAGATGCATGTGTCATTAACCTTTTCAGACTACCTTGCATTGACATCTGTGCAACGCTCACAGAAATGCATGAGTGCCTGAAACACCTTGGAGATGTGTCCGTCCCTTCCTATTGATGTTGCAGGTGGTCTGGTGCAAAAATTTGAATGGGTGTGCCATCTGTTGCCCTGCCACAATTAGGCAAGTCCATCTCTGCAAAGCCATCCACTATTTCAAGCACATTTGCCATGCTCATTCCTCTGTAGGAGGATGTGATTTATTGCCCTGAACACTTGCATTAATACAGGGCCAACAGTCCACTTCCCCACTCCAAATTGATTTGCAGCCACATGGTAGTAGTCTACAGTCACCAGCTTCCAGACAGCAATTACCAACATGTTTCTCCCCTGAGAGGGCAGATCTCATTCTGATGTCCTTGTGTCACAGGTCTAGGACCAGCTCAGCACATAGATCCTCAAAGATTGCTTTATGCATTCTGATGTTCTGTAGCCAGTGCTCTTCACCTCACACCTGCATGATGATGTGATTCCACCAGTCAGTGCTGGCTTCCCAGCCCAAAAGCAATGATCTACCAAATGCAGCTGCTCTGTGAATGCCAAGAATGCAACTCTTCCTCCGCTAGTAACTTCATGATTAACTGTGCTGTCATTCCTGGTGTCCTCATGACTCCTAACAGAGCACAGGAGAGATGTGAGGGATCCATCCCATCTCACAACAGATGCTGGAGCGCACAGCAAAGAATGGCAGCGGAATAAACGGTTCAAAAGGATGATGTAAACCAGTGGAGGGCTGGGACAGAAAGCAGTGCATGACTAGGCATTTAGCATGGTCTTGAGAAGATACATACCGACAGTCCACTGTCTGCCTTGCTTCAAGTCATCATATTGTCCAGAAGAATTTTACCTTCCAACAAAAAGCGTCACTATGGGAAGGCTGTACGCCAAGACCTTGTTATCAAGAATGGCCATGGAAAATAAAGAGTGAAAATACACAGAATGTTTACCTACTCTAAGGCTATGTCTACACTAGCACACTACACTGAAGTACCCTATTTCGACGTAAGAACATTGAAATAGGCTACTTCGACGCATATCGTCTACACGTCCTCCAGGGCTGGTGCCATCGACATTCAACGTCGAAGTAGTGACGGAGAACGTCGAAAGGAGCCGCCCTGGAAGGAAATGCAGAGTGTCCACACACACAAGTGCTCCCCGTCGAAATAAGGGGCCAGCAAAGCCCCAAGCTGCTCCCTTAAAGGGCCCCCTCAGGCACACTTGGCCTGCACAGCATGAGATCCACAGAGCCGACAACCAGTTGCAGACCCTGTGAATGCAGCATGGACCCCCAGCTGCACCAGCAGCAGTCAGAAGCCCCGGGCTAAGGGCTGCTGCGTGCGGTGACCATAGAGCCCCACAGGGGCTGGACAGTGTCTCTCTCAACCCCTCAGCTGATGGCCGCCATGGAGGACCCCGCTATTTCAAAGTAGCGGGACACGGATCATCTACACATGCCCTACTTAGATGTTGAACGTCGAAGTAGGGCGCTATTCCCATCTTTGGACGGGAATAGCAATTTCGATGACTAGCCGCCTAACGTTGATTTCAACGTCGAAATAGCACACGATGTGTGTAGACGCGACGGGTGCTATTTCAACGTTGTGCCGGCTACTTCGAAGTAGCCGGCTAGTGTAGATGCACCCTAAATGTCAGAACCATGGGAATGCAGAAATGCAGAAGGATAAAACCAACCCCCTTCTAAAATTCACCTGAATGTACAATTCCAAACTAAGGTAGTATTTGTAAAGTTCTCTCAGTCTCCACTGGGGAGATATAAAGCTTCACCCAGTTACTTTGCAACTAAGCCAATTCACTGGTCAAACCCTTCCCTTCAGTGGATGAGATGAGCAATCACACTGGTGTTCTATGGCCTAGGGCAGCGATGTGTAAAGTGGGGGGCAAACTCCCTGCAGGGGGGGAGATGGGGTGCAGCACAATCGGCCACTGGATCTCAAGCTCATCCAACTCACTAAAAATGTCGGAACATGTTGCTGTGTTGGCGGGGGGGGGGTGTGTGTTCAAATTAATAATGTTTTCAAATTCTACCAACTTATTTTCTTATGCATGCTGAAAGGTTTTGTTTTTTTTTTTATATGAACATAACTGAAATTTCCTTTGGTTTGGATCACATTAGATACATGCGGGGGGCGGAGGGAGAGAGGGCTGCTAATTACAGGGATGAAAAGTGGGGCCCAATGTAAAATGTTTGCTCACCCCTGGCCTAGGGCATGACAGTGACGAGAATTTAATCTGCTCTCCCTGAAAGGAATCCCACTTTCCAAAAAGTCAGGTTACTTGGGCATTGCACAATGCCTCAGGATCTGGTCCACTAAATGCAGTGATGAGGGAATTTGTCTTCCATGCCAGTCTGTGGATGAAGCTCTCTTTTCCATAATAAAAAATGCTAATTGTGATTTACGAAAGTGACTTACAATGGATGGACAACATTTTCTGCTACACTACTACCAAAATCAAGAATTTGAAAACTGATAGTGAAGGATCAATTTAAAAAAATGGAGTTCAAAAGTACAGTATTAAAATTCTCATATGTGCTAATCAGAAAGTAAAAATAAATCTATTAAAATTGGCAAACGTAACTCCAATAAAATGATATTCCAAATCCAAAACCACACACCTGAAACTCCCTGTTCTGAGTGGGGCTTAATTACCTAAATTCCCTTCAAGTAAACTAACGTAAAATGGCATGATAACCAATTTACCACTATTATTTACTCTCACATCAAACTCCTCAAAGTGATTAGGTTGCTCCTTTTCAAAATTATTAAAAATTCCCAATAGCACAGATTAGTTTACCACCACCAAAGTACAATTGTTTTTCAAAGATTTAAGCCCATACGATGCCTCAGTCCTACTCATTGCCTTGCTCTTCCCCTTGTTAATGCTCAGTTCAGTCATTCAGGCAGAAGTGGTGTACTAAAATGTCTTCAAATCACGAGCTACAGACATTCATAAACAGATTTCTGAGGTGTGTCCATCACATCAAATGGCAAGACTGTTGCAAATGAGGAGCTTTGAAACACAGCATGACAAGAATCACTTGATATTTCTCAGAACTGGAAGGGACCTTGAGAGGTTATCAAGTCCAGTCCCCTGCTCTCACAGCAGGACCTATCACCCTTCCCTGACAGATTTTTTTTTAATCTATTTGCTCCAGATCCCTAAATGGCCCCCTTAAAGTTTGAACTCACAACCTTGGGTTTAGCAGGCCAAAACTCAACCCACTGAGCTACACCTTCCTTCCACCCTCCATCCCAAATCAAGAATTCGATGTTCATATCAAAAGAAGAAAGCAAGGACAGCTAAGCCACACACACAGAATACCATCAACCAGCATAGTCCACCAAGCACTCACATGGAAAGTGCCAGGAAAACACAAAAGAGGAAGACCTCAGACAATGTGGAAAAGATCTACTGAGACCGAACGACAACAACTGGGCTACTCCTGGAGTCTGCGAGAAGTTTTGCCCCAAGACAGAGTGAAGTGGAGGAGACTTGTAGATGACCTGTGCTCCTCGGAGCACGCAGGTTTTAGTAGTATACCCTAATCCACATGCAGATAGTAACCATAATTCCATGCATCGATTCTGAGCACTGTGATGGCAATTATTTTGTTGCACTTCTACAGCCGCTTTTACCTCAGAAACTCACATCTCTTTACAACAGGAATGAGCTAATACTCACTCCTATGACATAGATATTGTCATTCCCAGTTTTACAGAAGGCTGAACTAAGGCACGGAGGGACTAAATGATTTGCTCAAAAGTCATTGACTAAGGGGCCTGGCTTCCAGACCATTAGGTTATTTTCTCTCATCACGTATGGCACTGGGCATGTAGCATTTACCATTATACAACCTCCCACTTGATTTGATCTGACCCATGACAGGGCTGCTTACTGCAGGCCAGAAGCCCCCTGTCTCAGTGCCACCCCCCTCCACACCCTGTGCAGGGCTGAAGCACAAACATCAGGCCCACGAGCCTGTTCTCACCACAAGTAGGGCCAGATTAAAAAAGTGGTTTTAGAAGCTGCAACCCAGAGCCTAAGGCTAAGGGGGACCCTGCCAAAACATCTCTGAGCCACTAAAAGTCCAGGTTTATTAGTAAGGCCCCCTTAGCCCAGGGCTGCAGGCTTTAAAACTCCTGTGTATTATCTGGTCCTACCCGGTTGGGGAAGTGAGGGTGGAGAGGGGGCTGGAGCTGCCTCACTGCAAGCATTGGGGGAAGCCCCATCCCCACTCTGCCCTCACTTGCAGGTTTGCCTCCGCAGTTCCCAATGGCTTGGATTTCCAGCCAATGGGAACTGGGGGTGGGGGGGGGAGAAGGCAGGCAGCATCTGCAGGCAAGTGGTGAGCCAGATTGCTTGCCCCAGATACCAAAAGAGACCTGCTCCAACCCTCTGCCCCAGCCCTAAGCCCCTTCCCGCATCCAAATTCCTTCCCAGACCCCCAGTCCCCTACCCCACCTTTCTGCTCTGGACCTCCTCCCGCACTCCAAATCCCTTGGCCCCAGTCTGGAGCCCCCCCAACTATACTCCAAATGCCTCATCCCCAGCTCTCACCTCCACCAGTTTCTTCCTCATCTGACAGAGACTGAAGCAATGAAATGTTTTGTTCTGTGCCTGCAATGATACGTCCCTGAGCAAATAACTGCTCTTCAGACATTTGACACTGTTTAAGTCAACCATATGCACAGATTTCCAAGGGCACTTAGGAAATGTGCTTAAAATCAGCCAACAGAGAAACTATATCACTTCACAATTAAACAAAAGGATTTGATCATAGGTCATCACTGTTTTGACATCCAAAACTCGGTACAAAGGTGCTCCAGCACCTCCTGGCTTGAAGAAGTTTCCATTATATGCAGGATACCCAGCTGGGTTCAAGAGCTCTCAGCATCCCCCCTGTACAAATGGTTCCAGCCCCCGACTCTAAAACCAGGTGATGGAAGAAATGAGGGGGCAAGGAGACGACCTGCAGAGGCAATCCCTTCAACAAACCAACCCACACTCAGCATTCTAGTGCACTTTGTACCCTCTTGAATCTCCCAAAGCTCTAATTCACAGAAGGCATCTTTTGATCGGAGCTGTACCAGATCACCGCAAACCATACTTTACTTGGTCTTTTGGTAAGCGCTTTTTATGCTCAAGGACCTCAAAGCACTCTGCCAACTGCACACATGCAAGTGAGAACAGCACCACCACAACAGAGGAGGGAAGTTTTGTCAGCACAGTAACGAGAGCACAGCATAATCAGGGACACAACTCCATTAAGTTGCAAGCCTCCTTCCCCCCTCCTCTCTCTCCAGATTGTCTGTGCTGGCCCCTGCCCTGGCCTGGGTGGGCAGCTTCCAGGAGCTAAGGAGTTAAGCCCCTCTCTCATTCTGCTGGGCTCTGCCCCATGCTGGGCAGGAAGGGTGCTGGGCTGCTCTGCACACCCTGGTCTGGGCTTCCCATTCCCAGCTGCTGCCACCCACACGTGCATCAGGTGAGCCCCAGCCCTTTGGTATCTGTCCTTACAAGGGAAATACGATCACTGAAGGATTTTTTAAAGCTCGTTATTTTATGATGAGTTTGCCACACTAAAGGCGCAAAAAGTAACTTTATAATAAGCATTAGAATTATTTTGTCATTTTTATCTTCCTTTATTTATATTATTGTTTGTTTTAATTACCCATGTAAAGTGTTACTAATATTATTGAAAATACAGTGTTATATATTTATATGCCAATTAATAATTTTGTGGCTTTTTCTTGAAGACAAAGACTTAGTAGAGACTTCTTTTTCAATTTGGAGGAGGGGGGCACATAAATAATTTTTTGCCCCAGGCACAAGAATACCTAGTTAGGGCTGGGGGGGCGGTTGTAATCTGGTACTATTGACATAGATTTTCCTGAGATGCCCAGCAGTGTGCAGGAGAAACTACTGAACTAAATAAAACCAACCAGGAGGGTGCACAGGTGTGCCTCACGTAAGCCTGAGTTTGCAAAGCATCCAGATACATTTGGCTCCTCCGCCACAGACCTCTCCTAGATAGGTCCTGCTTCTTGTGAGCAGCTGTGCTGATTTCCTTGGGGACAGACAGAAGAAGCTGGCACTACGCCTATGCCTTTGAAGCAGGGACACGGCTGCTATTTCAGCATACAGCACAACATACAGAGACAGGACAGCGTATTGTTGCCCGTGCTAATTTACAACCTGTAAGGAACCGACACATTTCCCAGCCCTGCAACCTAAGCCCTTATCTTCCTTGGTGACATCACCAGTGGTTCCGAAAGCCGTGTATCAGAGAGGTAGCTGAGTTAGTTTGTATCTTCAAAAACAACGAGAAGTCCTGTGGCACCTTATAGACTAAGAGATATTTTGCAGCGTAAGCTTTCTTGGGCAAAGACCCGCTTTGTCAGATGCATGAGTCCAGCGGGTAAGCCATCTCTCAAACTCCCCCCGCCCCACTCATGCATCTGACAAAGCAGGTCTTTACCCACAAAAGCTTATGCTGCAAAATATCTAAAGCTACGTAGACAGTGTCACGGAGGAGAACAAGTATCAGAGAGGTAGCCGTGTTTGTCTGTATCTTCGAGAACAACAAGAAGTGCTGTGGCACCTGATAGACTAACAGGCATCGGAAAGTCACGTGCCACAGCATTTCTTGTTGTTCTCGAAGATACAGACAAACACGGCTACCTCTCTGATACTTGTTCTCCTCCGTGACACTGTCTACGTAGCTTTAGATATTTTGCAGCATAAGCTTTTGTGGGTAAAGACCTGCTTTGCCAGATGCATGAGTGGGGCGGGGGGAGTTTGAGAGATGGCTTACCCGCTGGACTCATGCATCTGACAAAGCGGGTCTTTGCCCAAGAAAGCTTACGCTGCAAAATATCTCTTAGTCTATAAGGTGCCACAGGACTTCTTGTTGTTACAGAGGAGAACAAGTAGCAGCTGATCTCTTAAGCAATCGACCCTGCCCTTAAACCAACGCCTGGCCTTCGTAATTAAACCAGAGGGCACCGCCTGTTCCATTCAGTCCCAGGCTTTTCCTCCAGGGATCCCTGGCTGCTCTACGGCCACAGCATCCTGCTGATCTGAGCTCCCGAGCCAGTGTCCGTCCCACGCGCCCCACCCAGAAAGCCTGGCTCCAATCTCCTCCGTGGCACGAGCACTTGGCCGCGTGGCAATAAGGCAAGGGCGCGTTTCAGTTCCCAGTGCCATTACCGAAGGAGCCAGGTGAGGCCAAGCGACAACACAGCGGCATTTTGAAAAAGCCCCGCCGAAGCCGGCTCCCCTCCGCCCACCATCAGCGGGACTCAGAGCAGACTCGCAGGGCGGGCGGTGGGCTCGGGGAGCTGACCCCAGCCTTCGCCCCAAGGATTGCTAGTGTGCAGCGCCGCGCACCGGAGGAAGCCCGCGTTGCTTGCAGGAAGCACGAGAGCGGCAAACTTTTTAACACCCCCTCGGCTCCCCACCCCCGGGACGGACGCAGCCCCCGGCCGGCTCTCCCCCGCCCCACGAGAAAATCAGAGGGCCAAAGCGCCTTTCCTCCCCCGCTGAGCCAGCCGGAGCCCCCGCGGGCAGAGCGCGCAGGGCCCGGCCGCCCCCGCCCCCAGCCCGCCCCTTCCCTTCCCTTTCCTCTCCCGGGGGGGGGGGCTTGCTAGCCCCGCGCCGCCTCCCGCCCCCGCCGGGGAGAGCTGACAGCCGGGGCCGCAGAGAGCCTTGTAACTACCCGCGGAACTCCCGGCGTCCTTCCCCGCGCACGCCCCGCCGCGAGGCTTCCCCAGCCCTGCTAAGAGATACCCCCACCCCGCCCTGAACAAGCCCGCCCCCAGCCGGCCGGGGCAGCGCCCTGGAGGAAATCCCCCCGCGCCAGCCCGGCGCCGCGGAGCAGAGTTGCAGCAAACCACTCACCACCACCACCCCCCCGCACACACACACCGCTTCCAAGTCAGACGCGCGCACAGCCGGGCGGGCCCCCCCGGGACTCCCCGCAAACAGGGAGCGCCCCCCGCGCGCGCTGAGGAGCACCCGGCTGGGGCAGGCGGAGCTGAATCGCTGTCGCCTCCGTCCCTCCCTCCCGCCCACCCACCCCGGGGGCTTGTAAGCCCCCCCGGCCCCTCACCTTAGCAACCAAAGAAGCGCCGAGCCCCCTCCGCTGGGCGACGTCTCCTCAGCGAGCCGGGCTCATGCTAGGGCTGCAGGGAGAAGGACCCAGGGAGCCGGGCAGTTGCCTGGGGTGGGTGGGGGCTCTCGTCCTTGTCCGGCCCCCGGCTGCAGGCGTGCGAGCGGGCAGAGAAGAGGGAGCTAGGAGGAGCGCTGCCTCGCAGCCATGGGCGACCCGCGCTCCCCCGCCAGCCCCGGGATCTCCCTGCTTGATTTTGCGGTCCTTCTCCTCCTCCGCGCACAGCTGTGGGAGCCCCGTGCGACGGGAGCGGGAGGAGCAGCGGCGAGGGGGTGGGGGGAGGAGCGGCTTGGAGTCAAAGCCCCGCTCCTTGCAAACGGTTTGCGGCAGCGCCTACTGCAGGGAGGAGCGAGGCCCTGCAGCCTCCCTGCCTGCACCTGACCGGCCGTGAGGGACAAAGGAAGGAGGAACCGGGGAGGGGGGCAGGAGATCCCGCAAGGCCCCTGGACGCCCGCTGCAACCGCAGGAGCTGCGCGCTCCCTTCAGCTGACAGCCGGGGTCCCACGACTCCTGCGCTCGACTTTTAGAGCCGAGCTGCCTGGGAGGGGAGCGAGGGAAACCCCCACAGCCCCTCTCCCAGCGCTACGTTCTCCCGCAGCGCTGCATTCCCCTCCTAGCCGCAGGCCGCCCCCTCCCTTCTTTTTCGCTGCGTGCTGATGCAGGATTCTCAGCCCCCCTCGAGGAGGATGCGCTAGTGCCCTTTGTCCACGAGCTGCGAGAGCTTTACGTGCCTCCTTCCTTGACATGCCAGGGAAATTCACACCCACACGCAAACAGTGGAGAGAGCCACACGTTGGGTGGGCCGGGAGCGAAGGTGAAGGACTAATGCAGATCACGTGCCTGAAGTTAGCGGTAAAACCCGTAGGTTTCCCTCGGATAACTTAGCATGTTTTCTATTTCTCTATGAATCATTTGTCATCATTATACCAGGTCAAGAGCTTCAGAACACCGGGAGTCTACTAAGACCATTTGCAGAGGGGCAGGCTGAGGGCAACAACTATTGATGGAGCTGAGATAGCTGGTCAGTCAGTTGTACCTGGCAATCTCAAATTGCCCATAAAATAATAGTGCCCTTAATTAAGTAGACTAAAGAGAGAGCTAGAACCTGTAAACTGAGATGTTCCCTGGGGGGAGGGTGGGGAGGGACAGAAAAAAAAATATATATTTGTCCTCAGAGAAGGTGTTTTTGATTTTCATGCTTACTTCACAGGTTGCTTTTGCCCTCTTGTCATGAACATAAAATGGATGCTTTGTTTTTGCTTTTTCATTCAGGATGCTGGACGTATTCTAGGAACTGAAAACTCTGCTTTAACTAATCACTGAATATGATACTGAATAGCCTACACAGGGTCTTCCTGAGTCCTGACCTAAATACTGTTGCATTCTACTGACAGGGAGTTAGGATGGGACAACACTTAGGGCCAAGGCTCAGTGCAGCCAAGTTTTGTGCAGCTCCAGGCTTCACCACCACAGAGAACATCTATTTGCTCACCATGCATCCTGTAGAAACTTTGGCAGATGAAAGTGAGTGCTGGGGGATTTTCTGCAGGTTACCTGTGTGGTAAGAGATAAGAAGACTATTAAGCAGCACAATCGCTGCTGTGGCTACCTGCACCTTCCCTTTTTTAATAAGGCTTGGGAACAGGACTAGGAAGAGGGCACCTGGCTGGCTACAGAACAAGCACCACAGTGACAATCAGTGGCTGCAATAAGTAACTGCAAGGCAAAATCTGAGCCAAGCCAAACGGATGACAGGACAGCCACAGGCGTTAATATTACAAGAGATGCATCACACAATCATAGAAGCCTCTGGAGGAGGAGGGAAGTGGAGAATTCACAAGCTACTTGTGGCCACATCCCTGCCATACACAGATGTCTCTCCTGTACAGGCCATCACCTCAGTGCTCTCCCCCACCCTGCAGATGGCAAGGCAAAGCAGTTTGAAGATTTGCGGTAGAAAGGATACACCCTGAAGAATTCACTTAAAGGGCTTCCCACAGGCCCCCCATTTTACTTGAAACTGAATTGTTGATGACTGATGCTACTGAAGGCCTTGAAGACTAATAAGGAGGAAAGTACCCTGCTCCTAGAGCCTCCACACTTAGGGAAGAAATGTTATCAGGAAAACAAAGTTCTCTGCCTGCTTCCCAGTAGAGACCCTCCCACCACTCTGACCATTCTTGATTCTTTCCATGGCACTGACTGTAAGAGAACTGGCAAATGATATTTCTTGCATTCATAAATACTTTTCTCTCACATCACAGGATTCATCTGAGGAACTGAATGTTCTTTACAGACATACTGTGCCACAGATTGTCTTGTTAAGGGCTTTCCTGTGAAGGGGGATCCTCATATATTGCTCCTCCAAGAGAAAAACTGGGGGAGACTGACAGGGTTTGCACCTTTTCTCCCAGAGAGGAATTACAGATGGTTTAGCCCACTAAGTTTGCAGATATCCCTTGCGTCCATAAACATCTCAGAACACCCTAGGGAAGAGAGGTTGGTGGACCAGTCCCTTAGCAGCACAGATCACATAAACAGCCATGTGACTTGATACTAGTACCTATGACAAAAAGTTCAGAAGTTGCAAGTATGCTCTTCCAGACACACTACCCCCTACCCTTTGTCCAGACTTCTTTGCAAAGAGGTTGCCATTCACCTTCACAAACCTTATCTTTTTGAGGGAAGAAAAGCCACTGTTACATACCAGAGCATAATGGAACAAAATACTATCTTATTTTAATCAAGTTAGCCAGACATCAATTTAAAAACACCAGATTACATAATAATAAAACACATTTATTAACTACAAAAATAGTAAGTGGGCATGACTAAAGCTAGAACACTTAGTTTCTAAAATAAATACTAATATCCTAGCTGCAAGTAAAAACTCTCACCACATACTTACTGAACAAACTTTCTGGTGAGTACTCTTCCCAAAGAGTTCAGTAGCTGTTCCTTTCTGCCTTCTTGGGTGCAGAAAATGAGTAGGCCAGGAAGAGAGAAAAAGCGTCCTTGGGGATAGTTGTCCCTTCATTTTATAGTTTCAGTCACCCTTTTGAGAAGATATTTCCAGCTGAGACCCAAGAGACTATGGCTGTGTCTACACTTACCAAAAACTTCGAAATGGCCATGCAAATGCCCAAATAGACAAATACTAATGAGGTGCTGAAATGCATAATGCATTCAGCGCCTCATTAGCATGCCACTAGCCGCAGCGCTTCCAAATTGCCGTGTTTTGCTACCGCGCAGCTTGACTACCTGGGGGTCCTTTCGATGAGCTGAAAGAGTCTGTGTGGAAAGAGACTCCCTGCCATTTTTTTTCCACTTGAACTTGCTTTGTTTTCCCTTCCTACTTGATGACTTTGTTTTCTACTTAAATTTGAACATTTGCCTTTATTCATTCACCCCTTTGTTTAAGAGAGACCTGACTTGTGCCTGAACAGGGCTGTGAGGTTTGGAATGTGTGCTAACAGCACTATCCTGGGAGGCTATGTCTACACATGCCCCTCCCTTTCGGAAGGGGCATGTAAATGAAGTGAGTTGAAAATGCTAATGAAGCACTGATATGAATATTCAGCACTTCATTTGCATACTGGTGGCCACCCAGAGCATTGAACCTGCTGCTTTCAAATCGCAAACAAGCCATGTAGGTGGGGTTCCTTCAAAAAGAAACCCCAATTTTGAAAGCACCCTTCTTCCCAAAACATGCTCTCCTTCACCCAGATCCTGCCCCACAATCCCCTGCACTACTCAAACCCTCTGCATCCTCCTCCCCAGGTCACAACTCTCTCTCAGACTCCTCACCCAATCCTACATCTTTCCCGCAGGCCAGAATCCTCCCCTGAACCTATATCCCATCCCGGACATTGCATTCCAATACCCTGCCCTGGTAACAACTCCCTCTTTCACTCAAACTCCCTCTCACACCCCACATCCTATCCTAAACCCTATTCCTCTACTACAAGCTCTGGTCTGTATGCAACCTCCCTCCCAGCTCCCACCCCTGGCATAGAAAAATGTGGCCCTTGAGTACTCATCAGAATCTTGAAGAAACGCCCCCCCCCCACCCCCCGCCAACAAAAATTATTGTCCACCCGAGATAAGTGATACAAGACAGTTGTTACCATTATTCTCATTTTCAAGAAAATTATCAGACAAATGAATCTGTTAACTGCTGCTTGTAGAATAAAAAACAATTTTCAAGCACATTCCGATGAGTTGTGCCTGTTGTGTACACTGAAGTATGAAGCAAGTGTGATAGATATTTTAGAATTTTATTCTTAAGTCTGAGAAATGTAAGAGGTGAAAAAGCTATTAAAATACACAAAAGTTAGCATTGGAACTTCTCCATAAAATATGCACTGTAATCAGAGGTGAGAGAAGGAGACAGTTCTTTGAGCAACCTTGCCCCTTCAAGGAGCAGCCTAGAGCTCCCACTCTTCTTCCACAAAGGAGAGACTTCCATGGAGAGGCCAGTGGGATGCTCCCTGTGTGCTCATCTGTCTCCACACTGAGACAAGATCCGCCCCCCCCTCAGTGACAGGGGTACAGAAGCAGACAATGAGCCACCATTATGGGAAACAAGCTCCACCATATGGTCTGCCTACTTCTCTCTCAAGGACATGCAGGGAATGTCCCCTTTCACAATGGAGGCATAGAGGTAGCCATGGAGGTACAACTGAGGCAACTTGGCACCCTGTCCCTTCTTTCTCTACTCTACACTGGGGAGGAGGCAGAGCCATGGAAGAAGACTTTGGACCCAATTAAGACTGCTTGGGTGTTTTCTTCTCAAACGGTTGCTCTTTTTCTGATCTTTTGAGTTAAGAAAAGTGGAGTTGGCTTTTGCCTATAGGCTAATTGGCATGAAAGAATTAGGAACTAGGAAAGGGGATCAAGGTACACGTAGCTAACAGGTTCTGTATTCTTGACTTGCTCTGTGTATGTCATAAAAGCATAGGAATGTAAGGAGGGAAGGAACCTCAAGATTTCATCTAGTGTGCGTGCACACACACACACACACACAGAGAAAGAGAGACAGAGTTGAGGCAGGACCAAGTACACACAGACAATTCCTGACAGGTGTTTGTCTAACCTGTTATTGAAAACCTCTGACAATGGGGATTTTTCAGCCTCTTCAGATAATTCATTCAATTGTTTAATATTCAACTTGAATTTCCCTAAGCCAATTGTTCTCCATGTCCACTGAGGGCAGGACAAGGAGAAAAACTGGTCACTTTTTTCTCTATAAAAATCTGTGACATGTTCACCCAATCTTCTCTGCTTATTTGGCCCTATGGCTGTGTCTGTTTTGTCCTGTTGAGTTCATGAAAGCTGTTTTGAAGATAGGCTACTTTTTACTTTGTTTACACTGTGCCTAACTACATTGGTTCCCAGCTGTTGTTAGTGCCTGGAGACAAATGCTTGAAGAGTAAATAGTCACTGGCAAAATTCAGAAGAAAAAATGTTTTGTTTAAATCAAATGGTAAATAAAAATATTGATTTATCAGCCAGTTTACATTTCTTATATATGCCACTGCTTCAGGTCCACTTATATTGAAATCCTAATTCACACCTTCATCTCTTCTTATTTTAACTATTTCAGTTCTTCCTTCCATTTGGTCTCCCCATGTCCTAGATCATGGGTGTGCAAACTTTCTGAGGTGGAGGTTCAAAATTTGAGCTTTTGACCGCTGTGTACGATCTGAGTGCCAGTGATACTTTTTAAAGGTGCTAATAGTCCTACTTACAACAGCTTCATTAGTAAATGAAGATGTAGGGCTTTAGGTGGTGTTTGGTAGCCTCAGCCGGTCTTGTGTTAATCCAGAGGTGGCAAGGTTTTGAACAAGCTCCTGGCTGCATGGGGAGAAAGGGTGCGGCTGAGCTTCCACCTCACATACCAATGAAAATCAGCCGCATGGCACTCTTGGCACCTGTGCAGTGGGTTGCTGACCTCTGTCCTAGATTCTAGCATGTGCAGAATGCCAGTCCTTACTTCTCAGGCAGTGTATACCTCTTCTCTCATCTTCATATACTAAAATTTATGCCTAACTAGTGAAGTATCTTAGTCAAAACTGCCTCTTGAGGCTAAACTCTGCACACCCGTGATGTGATTTCACAGGGAATAAAATCAGTGGATGCTTTAGCATTGAATATTAAGAACCTTCTGTATACTATTACCAGTCAGTGGACCTTGTCTGCCTTTACTCCTTTTCTCCCACTCCTATTCCAATCCTCCCTTGACACCATTTCCAATTAACACTAGAATTTTCTACTCTGTAGTTCCTGCATCTCGACCTTTTCATTATCTGCTTCTTGAAATCTCATTGAAAGCTTTTTTCTCCTTTGATATTTCCCATTTTAAACATTACAGGGATTATTTAACTCTAAACTATTTGGGGATTTCAGTCTTTGTGACTGCTGTGCAAAATATGGCTGGATTGTATTGTGTTTTCCCCCCACCTCCAGTATTAACAGAAAGAGGTTGAATTTGTGCTTCCAGAATTTCAGAATTTTTTTTTAAAACCTGTATGTTTAAAAATCTATGTACATTAGTTTTGTATTTACACTACTTGTCAGTTTCATTTAAATAAAGCTGAATGTGTTAGAATATTTGCCTCATAAAGGCTTCATAGTTATATTTTTATGACATATGAAATATATACTTTTGTCAGGATTTTAATCAGAGATTTTAACAGTTAAATTGAAGTAGAACATTGTTCCAGAGAATTACTTTGCCAACTACCAGTGTCACATCAAGGAATGAATATTTCAGTATCTTATACTACTTCAGGGCCAGAAAACTTGATTCCTATTCTGTTTTATTCTGTCTTTCTTTTTGTATCCATCCCAAAAGACTACACAGACAACACTTAAAGGGAAAATACATGGTCATATTCAGATCCAAATATAGGTTCTATAAAAATAACTTTTACAATATCTAAGACTGGTGGAAACGTTTTCATGTTTCTTAAAATTCCAGTGAAAACAGATCTTATTTTTCTACATTGTTTCCAACCCAAACACTGCGGCATGCTAACACCTAAAACCAGAAAGTGAAGATGACTACAAATATTAACAAATGACCTGTCTGCTTTCATTGTGCAAGCTCCAAGGAACAGAAAACACAAAACAAATAAAAACTGGCAAACTAAACTGTAAAATAATTCAATTTTAATACTATAAAGGTTCTGGTGACATAATTAATATTTTATTTGCATTTGTTTTTCAATAAAAAGAATCTGTGGTAACTGAATCCTGTCACTTGACAGAACTATTCATCTTTCTTACCCTGACCTATCAGGAGAATGGAAAATAAAGCACAACCATATGGCAAAACTCTTGTGCAAGTTAGGTCAACCTAATCCCCACTGTAGACACAACCACAAAAACAGAAGAATTCTTCCAGTGACCTGGCTATTGCCTCTCAAGGGGGGTGAATTTTCTATAGCAATAGGAAAAAAAACCCATACACGCTATCATTGTAGCAAGTACAGTAGAACCCCAAGATACATGCACTTAAGTTGCACACATCTAGGGTAAAAGTAACTCTGAGGCTACGTCTACACGTGCACCCAACTTCGAAATAGCTTATTTCGATGTTGAGACATCGAAATAGGCTATTTCGACGAATAACGTCTACACGTCCTCCAGGGCTGACAACGTCGATGTTCAACTTCGACGTTGCTCAGCCCAACATCGAAATAGGCACAGCGAGGGAACGTCTACACGCCAAAGTAGCACACATCGAAATAAGGGAGCCAGGCACAGCTGCAGACAGGGTCACGGGGCGGACTCAACAGCAAGTCGCTCCCTTAAAGGGCCCCTCCCAGACACACTTTCATTAAACAGTGCAAGATACACAGAGCCAACAACTAGTTGCAGACCCTGTATATGCAGCACGGACCCCCAGCTGCAGCAGCAGCAGCCAGAAGCCCTGGGCTAAGGGCTGCTGCCCACGGTGACCACAGAGCCCCGCAAGGGCTGGAGAGAGAGTATCTCTCAACCCCCCAGCTGATGGCCGCCATGGAGGACCCCGCTATTTCGATGTTGCGGGACGCGGATCGTCTACACGTCCCTACTTCGATGTTGAACGTCGAAGTAGGGCGCTATTCCCATCCGCTCATGGGGTTAGCGACTTCGACGTCTCGCCGCCTAACGTCGATTTCAACTTCGAAATAGCGCCCAACACGTGTAGACGTGACGGGCGCTATTTCGAAGTTACTGCCGCTACTTCGAAGTAGCGTGCACGTGTAGACGCAGCCTGAGTGGCAGGGAGCTGGTTCCTGGTTCCAGGCTGCCCACCACTCAGGGGAGTCAGGAACTGACCAGCGCTGGGCTGGTCAGTTTCCCCGCTCCTGTCAGTGGCAGCAGCCAAGACCTGACTCTTGGCTGCCACCACTGACAGGAGCAGCTGATGCTCCTGACAGGAGCAGGAAACCTCTGCAGCCTCCCGACTCCTGTCCAGGGCAGTAAGTGTCAGTGGTTTCCCTGCTGGTCAGTTTCCTGGCTCCCTGAGTTACACAAAATCTGGCATATGCGGAGTTGCACAAGATGCAACCTCCACATAAGTTGGAGGTCTACTGTATTTACACTGCAGCATTGCAGCAGCCTAGCTGCAGTGCCACTGCCATGCCACTGCAGCACTTGTGGTGTAAACATACCCTTAGGGTAGGCTTTTGACACAGAAGGGCTGCAGCAGGGGCCAGAAAGCAGCTGTTAATTGTAAGATACTTGGGGAAGAGAAGATGACTTCCTTCCACTTTGTACAGTAACTAGCCCCAATCTAGATCAGTGCAACTAGATTTTACCCCACAGAAATATTACATGTTTATTAATATGCAAAACAGAGCTGGTGGCTCTCACAAGAGTGGTGCAGATACCTTATCCATCGTCACTTTCTACTGGCAAAGTTCAGACACAGAAAACGTGTCTCCCAGTCAGAATGCTGAGAAAGGCTTTCCGAATGGTTCAAGTTCTAATTTTTTTAAAATATGTATTTCATTTAACAGCATCCCAACTTAACAACAGTTTTGAATGCCTTAGATTTTCTTGTGCATCCCAATGGTGGTCTTCATCTCCTGTAGCTTAGCCTTCATCACCCCATGGGAGGGGGGAAGCTTCTCACGTAACTAACACAAGGTTTCTTGGGGATATGGCAGAGCTTTACCCCCTGTGTATGCTCCCTCTGTGTGTGTTGTAGGATGTATTTCCTTGCAGGAGATGCAGTCAGTTCTGTCAATCTTACAGTGGTGGAAAACCCCATAAAACAGGACATTCTCCAGTGTGAATCTGCAGCTACTTGAGGTTCACTTTGCACCCCTTTCACACACACTACAAACTGAACCAGGCAGACTGGAGAATCCAGCCCAAAATGTGTCATTTCTGAGCCATAACTGAAAGAAGTTAACATCAAGTCAAACACAAATCTCTGCTTCTTCAAGGATAGCACCATTCATAAAAACATGGACAACTTCATCTAAAAGGTTTGGAAGCAATCAGAGCCAGGCTGCTGTTGTTTTATGGTTCAGCTTCACTGAATTCGTACCTTTGTGCAATGGGATTTCAACTGTCTGTGCAAACATTAGATTTAAGTCAAACCTAATGCTTCTTAAATTTTTGAATGAACTAAGGAAGATTTCCCTGTGGCTTGTTGTCATCAGAAAAAGAAAGGTTTGCAGGCTTCACGCACAAAAGAATATAGGCCCCTGAATGCGCATGAAACTTACAAACCAAAAACATTAAGAGCACTTTTTCAGTAAAAAGCTAAAAATATCAGAGAACACCTTTTGCATCCTGTTTAAGATTTTTATAAGAAGAAGATAGCAATAAAACCCAATCTTTGCAGGCTCATTCTGGGACAGAATAGATCAGTGAGTTTTAAAATGTTTGCAACCACAGAACACCAAACAATATTTTTAATGTGGAAAACCTATGAAAATTTTTTTCAGAAAAAGTGGTTGTCAGACCAAAAGAGAAAGAAAAAAACCCACCAAACGGCAACATATACAGCAAAAACAAAGTGAAGTAATTTAATCAGGTATCACGGCAATGAAGTAACATTGCATCCGGTTTTAAGAGCGGAAAATATATACCATCAGCATATTTTTCCAAACACTCATGGCACTCCTGCAAGTTGTTCATGGAATCCCAGTGTTACATGTATAAGGCTGCTGCACCCAGGTAGTCAGCAGGAAGGAATGAACCTGTGACCTTAGTGGCTAAAGCCCTGTGCTCTACCACAGGAGCTAAAAGCCACCTGCCTCTCAGCCAAGGCTGTAGAGCATAGACTTCACTCTCCCTTGTCAGTGGTCTCGGTGCCTCTGGGGTTACACACAGAACACAGTTTAAGAAACATTGGAGTACATGACTTTGTTCATGACAAGTATTAAACAGCAGTTTTGTATGAGAATGTAAAGCTCTCGCTTTCAGAGCCGTTACCTGTAGCCCCAAGCCAAAAATGGAGTAACTATATTAAGGGGGGAAACAGTAATTCATTTTCCATGCTATCCTAATCCTGGATGGGCCTCTCCCTACCACAGACATCCCAATTACAGACAGTCCCTTTCCTCCTCCCCTGGTAACTACAGATCTGGGACAATCTAGGAGATTTGCTGAATGGGGCAGTTGTCCAAAGAAAAGTCATATGTTCCAGTAGCATTCCACTGCTGCTGGCAAGTATTTATAAAGGATTCTGGCTTCCTGCCTTTCATAAGTAGGGATATTCCATGATTTCACCATCACCTGCAAGGGAATAATTCATCTGTGCCTATTCAGAATTCAGCCATTTGCTATCTAACAAAACATATCTGTTCTTCCTCTTCCCTCCCTCATCTGAGATCACTGCCCAGCCTCCCTAACACTCAACTACAGACATTTTACATGACAGTACTCTGCATGTCTGCCATTGTACATGGTAAAATCCACACAGGCTTGTCGCATCAGGTAGCAGAGATGAGTGAAGGACACAAACAAAAATTCATCTCCCTTCCTATCAAGGTGAAGGAAAGATTCACATGGAATAATCAGAAAAAATTTGCTTTGAAAAATAAATCAACACATGCCTTTGTCATTAGTTTAAACAAACCCCGGAACCGTTAAGTGTGTTTGCCATTCAGAACTACTCTCGTGAATTTCTTCATTGGATATTTCTTGAGCATCAGAGCAGTTGCAGTTTACTGTGGGTATTTCCAATGTGAAATATGTGCAGTATACATATATGTTACATGAATAGTGTTTTTAAGTGGTGTGGAAGGAAAATAAGGTGGATGAATTGTGTAGGAAGAAATTAAACATGTTGGAATTTTAAAAAAAAACCTACAAGATATGTACCTATTATCACTCTGACCTCATTGTTTGTGTGCTGTCTCTCCTTCCACCTGTGCCTCCCCAAATCCCACATGCCCTCTTAGATTGTACATTTTTCAGAGAAGGAACTGTGTTTTCCCATGCATTTGGAAAACACCTCACATATGGTAGGTCCGATTGCAAACTCAATAATAAATATGAGGATGATACATTATTTAACTTTATTGTCAGGGATGATTTATGTAACCAATAAAGTTGTTACGAAAGTCATCCTGTCATGGAAAACAAACACCACCACTTGACTGATGTAACTATCAGGCACCTGGTATGTAATTTACATTGTATCAGTTAGTTATATGTCATATGGTGCTGCTTCTATTCACCGTTTTCGCTTTCAACATCTAAACACACATTCTGATTTTGACAACATACGGTATGTATAAAATTTCCTTTTGGTGAATATTCAAATTATGTTTGTGAGTGCTCATACTGATAAAATCTGAGCATTAAAATTTTTGAGAGAGATTACCAGGAAAATGTTTTAAACATTGATACAGTTGAAATCCATTGTCAAACTCAAGTGAAGATGCAGGGACAATTTTGTCCACCTATTTCTTCATGTCATCTGCTGGAAAGAAAATGTATTTAGGAAGTAGGAGTAACAGATTTTCAAACCCACCTCCGGCAGTATGGATATCTAGTTCTCATTATAATTGTAAGAATTGAGTGGCAAATCTCTTGGGCAGTTTTTTAAAAAAAGCTCTCATCCCCTGCATCTTTAGTAGCTCAAGATCTTGAATCACCTTTCATTCAAAGCTAAAGCATTCATTTGGAAATCTGAACAGCCCTTTTCTTTAGCTATCTAGCCCTATGCTGCTTAATTAACTACACAAGAGAAGGGAGAAATGGGAAATTTAAAAAAAAAAAGGCAAAGATGGTCGTGATACCAAATGGTAGCCTGGTACTCTGCTTCCTCTGTAGAAGTCTCTGCTATAAGTTGATCTCTGGAATAGACTTATTGTCTTCAGTCTCTCTAACTAATGGAAATTCTCCTGACTCCCTGTTTGGAACACAAACTTTATTTCTATATATCAATCACAAAGCTGCTAGAAAGAGGCTGGTAGCATTGGATTCAATTAAAACAAAAGTAAAATTGTTCTGTACTGTTAAGATGTAACAACAGAACACACTTGCACAACAGCCATCACAACAATGCAGAGGGCCTATTTTAAAAGATAAGATTTTTAATTCTTAAAAACAAATTGTCCAATAAGCTGCTTTATAACAGCTTCGCCATTAATAAGCGCCACAGATATTTAATGATACATTACACTTATGTATCACTTACGTTTGATCATAGGAACTCAAAGGGCTTTACAAACATTAATGAAGTAATTACGGTCCTTAAACCCATTTTGACATAGGTGAGTATAACAGGCAGAGCTGATAGCACTACTTTCAGTTAAGATTCTTTTATAGAATCCTGTTTTCAGTTGCTTACAACTTTGCCAAAATGCAACTGTTTGGGCTGAAACTTTCCAGCCTGAAAGTCTGCATCAGGGTAATTTTTAAGTTTCATTTAGTAGGAGGAAATGCGTTTTGTCATTTTTAAAAAATTCATACAATTTTTTCACTGAGAAACATTACATTCCCCTGCTTTGGCACAGGCACTTGAAATTACTGCAGCACTTGTACATCCCCAAACACTGTCTAGGAGATCATTGCATTTCTCACTCTTTGGACTGCCTGTAATAGAATTGTTTGATGTTTGTGTGTGTTTTCACACACATGTGCACAATTTGGTATTTTGACAATTCAGAGAAATTTGAAATGTTGGCAAAAACATAATAGATTGTAAAATGTCATCCTGTTATTTTAAAGACAGCTTTACTTTACAAATTACAAAGCACGTTGCAGTGACTTGTTCGTCACACACAACTGTGACTGTACGAGATACTGTACCTGTCATGCAAGATAAAACTTATGAAACTAGCCAAGAGGATAACCTCAATTAGGTGCAAGGGATTGGACTTAATTACCCATGATTTCCTTCCTGTGTTCATGGATCAAATTCTGTTGTTAGAGCCACAACCAGGATTCATATTGAAACAATATTTGCATCCAATGATCAAATTAAGAGCTGGTTTCAGAGAAACTGTTCTATGAAGAGATACAGTAACATATGGAGCTGAAAGAACAATTTTGAGTTGATATTTTTGTTATTTTAGCCTCTATTGTTATTTAGTACTTTATATTACAAATTATTGGTCTTTGATTTGTTTTCTAGCTGTTTTCAATCTGTTTTTAATATTACAGATTTATGGCTTAGCTGATTTTTGATTGGCTTGTAGGTTACACAAAGTAGCTGGACGTCAGGTTTCCAGTACAAATACTTGGCTTCTGTGAATATTTGCTTTAAATTCACTGTTGTCGGCTTCCCTGCCAGTAAACAGCAAATTCAACTGTTAATTCAAGTGGATATTTGTGGGAAATGTGTTTTGTATTTATCTAGCTCTCAACAACCTTGAAATGCAGCTGTTGTTTCAGGACGCTGCCTGGCTCAATTCTTTCCATCAAGCTCCCTTTCCTGATCAGTCCTGGTCCCACTTCTGACAGGGCTTCTCTGTTTCTAGCTCAGTACCATATGGAAACAACATCCAGAATTACAGGAATATGTTATACAGGAGAAGACAAATTCTTGGCCCAACTATCTCATGGTACACTGCAGCATTACATTAAGAACACATCACTTACAATAAGGCTGTTGATGTCTGCAGTATAACAATTGGACAGACTGGACTAATATAGGAGGAACATCTCTCATCTGGCACCCTTGGACCTGACCAGTGCTGGATGAGAGAATTCGCTGAACAATGGGAGGTCATCTTTTCCAGCACATTACCAACACTTTCACTGTTTACTGGGCTCCTACAAGACATTTAAGGGTAAATTACAGCTACGTAACACCACAGAACACTGAGGCTGGGTCTACACAAAGTTGCCCTACTGGCAGCTTCATGCTAATGAACAATCTCACAATTGCAAATAGCTGTTTATTAGCATAACCATGTAAGAGCTCGCTGCCGGCAGAGATGGGTGCCGGCAGTAAACAGGCTGGGTAGATGTACATCTGCTGGCAAAACCCCCCCTGTCATCAGCCCCTTATGCCTGAATTGTTTCTGGATGATTAGTGGTCATCTAGCAAACTAAAAATCATGCTGGATTACAGATGTTGCCAGATGAGAGCCTTCTGGATTAGAACCACCGGGTAGCTGTGTTAGTCTGTATCCACAAAAACAACAAGCAGTCTTGTGGCACCTTATAGGCTAACAGATATTTTGGAACATAAGCTTTGTGGGCATCTGACAAAATGGGTCTTTGCCCATGAAAGTTTATGCTTCAAAAAATCTGTTAGTCTATGAAGTGCCACAGGGACTTGTTGTTTTTCTGCATTAGAGAGGTTCAACCTGTAGTGAAAATAGAGGCTGAAGAAGAGAAGAGTTCCTTTCCTCAACATCTGTAATTGCTTTAACACAATCCCACCAGAAATGGGCACAAGTATCCAGTTATCTCAAATGCAAATTCACCACACTCTCATTAATTCCACCTCTGGTATCCTAGCTTTCTTCTAATTTGATTTGCAATGCTTACAATTTTTTTTTAAATTTAAATCTATATCAAACAACTGAATAACCAGTGCCTTTTTTTTTTTTTTAAAACAAAAAGTCCCTGCCAGTCCCATGGCTGGGACTGCTGAGGTGCCAGTGCTCAGTACTGGCTACTACCAGCACAAAAAAAAACACTGAGTAAAACTATTCCTACTATTTGCTTAGTGTCTGGAGAGGATCCATTGTTCGTCTTCTTTCATTATTTTAAAGGGAAGATGTTAGCAGCTTAATTTTACATAAAACCTTTTAAGCAATTAAATTGACCATTTACAACTTCACTCCCTAAAGTTCTCCTCTCTCTATCATGATCAGATGGTCCTCCTTAGGTTCCCTCTAGCACATGGCATGAAAGAAAAAGCTCAGGTATTCAGCTTTTATGATGCTTGAATAGAAAAAAAAAACCCAACACTACACTTATCTACACACACACATATACACTGGTCCTGTCTCGACTGACCCCTGCCTTTTGAAAGGGGTATGTTAATGAGGGAGTTCAGAAGATGCTAATGAGGAGCTGACATGAATATGCAAGCTCCTCATTAGGATAATGGAAGTTGTGCGTGATTCAAAAGTGCCACTTATGGAATGCACACCACCTGTGTAGATGGAAGCCTTTTGAAAGGACCACCTGACTTCAAAAGCCCCTTCTTCCTAAAACCCCCATGCCAAGTCAGAAATGGGATGATGGTGAGAGAACCAAGTCATGTTATGGCCAGGGCCCAGGATTGCTTTGTTGGCCTTTGGTGTTGGAAGGAAAAAATGAGAGGAAACACCTTTACATGCTCACTTACAGTCAGAGAAATTACATGTAGGAATACTCAGAAGTCCTAGTAAAATGTAATCCTAACAAATATATTACAGTAATACAGTTAAACAGGTTGTGCCCTAGCACTAAGGTTTGATGAAGGAAATAAATGATATCCAAACTTATGTCTGCTTTTCAAAAATAAAGGTAAGGAGGAATTCTTAATTCCCCAGTAAGTGAGAAATTGAGAGAGAGAGAGAGAGGAGTCTTAATGGAACACCAAATTAGACAAGGCCTATACTGCTTTAAAGTGTTTCAAGTAATTGCAGCAAACATAACAGCTCATATGAAATGTAACCAGTTGCATCAAGATATTACTTCAGCAGTAAATTAATCAATGAACTGAAATGTTTCCTATAAGAGCCTATTAGTCAATTTTCACTCTTTGTCAGTATAGATTGTGTTGCATTACTTAACAGTACAGGGCATTGAAAGGCAACATAGATTTTCATTTCGTACAGGACCTATTTAAATCAAGCGTAGGAAGGAAGGATTAATGAAGACACTTACCAACATTCTGAGGTAGTTTGGGACCCATCTGTTGAAGGGGCTTTGTTAAGTGGCAGATAGCTATAAAATCTTTGATTGCAGAAGCAATTACTTTATTTAGCCAGCTCTGTGACCCGGCAGGCTCATAAACATTCCATGTCTAAACAAAGTTGAGGGACAGATAGAGTGGGGCTGTTAGAGATTTCAGAACATTTCCCTGGCCTCTAACCCCCAAAATAATATTGTTCCCTGCCTGAGTCCACTTGAAACCTTAATCTGGCTTTGACCAAAACTTTTGGTACATGGAAGCAGGCCCATCTCTAATATTTAAAGCACTTATTTTTTTCAACTGTCCTTATAACTTTCTATATCTCATGAGCCAGTGCACTGGGTTTTTGCTACTGTAGCTGTATTTAGATAGCTTATGAAAAAGCTAAGTATAAAACTTAACTCCCTTGTTAGATACAGAGTATCAAATACATTAAAGCATGTGGGGAAAATAATACAAGCATATTTAGCAGCTGGGTACTATAAACTGGCAAGGCCACGGGGAGGCAGTTGGCCTATGGTTGACCAAATGTACTTACATGTTGTCAGGATTCAGCTACTGGTCTGTGAGGCAAATAGGAGGCAAGGGATTTTGCAGAACGATAATGATAATCGGGCTTCCATCAGCCTAAAGAAGACAAATGTACTTGCTCAGGACGTTGCTGACCCTCCATCAATCAGCATTGACAACTATTCGTTAGAGGTCGTCCACGAGTTCGTTTACCTCAGGTCCACCATCACTGACACCCTGTCATTGGAGACTGAGCTAAATAGGAGGATCGGAAAAGCAGCCACAACTCTGTCTAGACTCAGTGAGAGAGTGTGGAATAACATCAAGTTGTACACCCACACCAAAATGCGAGTCTACAGAGCCTGCATCCTCAGCACCCTCCTTTACGGCAGCAAGTCTTGGACCCTGTATACCCGCCAGGAAAAGAGGCTGAACGTCTTCCACTTGTGCTGCCTCAGGAGCATCCTTGGAATATCATGGAAGGACAGAGTGTCCAACACTGCCGTGCTTGAGCAAGCTGGAATCCCAACCATACACACCCTCCTCAGGCAGCGTCGGCTCTGCTGGCTTGGCCACGTCCACAGGATGAATGATGGAAGGATCCCAAAAGGCATCCTGTGTGGCAAGATAGCCTCTGGCAAAAGACCTCCTGGACACCCCCAGTTGCGCTACAAAGATGTTTCCAAGAGGGACCTGAGTGGGGTAGACATCGAGCCGGACACTTGGGAGGAGCTGGCAAACGATCGCAGCAGATGGAGGCACGAACTACACAAGAGCCTTCAGAAGGGTGAGATGAGGATCAGACAGCTAGCAGAGGAGAAGCGAGTGCACAGAAAGCACAGTAAGGACCTGCCAGACACCCATTACACATGCAACAGATGCAGCAAGGACTGTCACTCTTGTGTGGGCCTTCACAGTCACAGTCAACGCTGCAAATGATGATCCCAAATGGAACTACGAAGGGCGCGATCCATAGTCTACGTAGACTGAAGGATGCTACTACTAATGATAATCTCTCCCTCTGGTTTCCTTCGAGGTTTCTTTCTGATAGTTCAGTTGCAGCAAATAGCAGTAATGTGTTAAGGTGCTGAAAATCTATGTATCATGGGTTAGCTATGGAGGAAAATTGATCCAAGTTATTGATGAGCTAAATGTCTTACCCACTGAACCAAACTCCACATATAGGCTATGTCTACACTACAGTGATCTGTCAACAGAAGCTACTGTGGGAAGAGACCTTCTGGCAAAACTTCTGTTAATCATACCACCCCCACATATAAGAAGTTTCAATAAAAGGGGGGTATGAAGATAAATCATTTTGATTTGGCCCACGTACAGATGCTGCCCACAAGTTCAATCAATTCTTACACATGATAAATGATTTGGGGAGTATCCTACATCCTATATTTTCATTGTTACTTCTTCTACGAGGACAACATTTTCCCCACCTGATCAAGATGATAAGAACTGGGTAATATGAATAATAATAATAGAAAAGCTGCCAACTATATTAATTGTGCATCAAACTAATGAAATTTGTCACAACTTGACAACAAGTTAATGCAGTAGCTTGTTATGAAACAGAAGTCATGCCACGGGGTTTCTAAATATGAAGTGGTTTCTACGTTTACAGGAAAAATAGGTTTTGTGGGTTGGTTGTTTTAATATTTTTGTCTGAACTGTACAATTATAAAAGCCAATCCATGCACTGCCTTTTATTGTTATTGTTATTGTTATTTTATTGTTAGCTGTTATTTCAACAAAGATGAAAGGGTGCATCTCTCTTTACCAGCACAAAACCACAGGGAACCTGCATGTGGCAGAATAAAGTTAAGAAATGGTTATTAAACATTTATATGCTGGTACACCTCAGAAGCTCTGACTAGGATTTGGCCCCTTTATTATAGAAACTGAAGAACCAGAGGTACACACAGTTCTGCTTCAAATTCTTTACAGCTGAAGGAATATGCTGTGTGCCATAAGGTGGGCTCTCTTTTAAAAAACTACGAGAGGACGCAACAGAGTTCTTTCTTTGGCAGAAGAGAGAACATGGGAGATGGACTGGAAGCAGGCCATTGTCCTGTGTGCGCCACCCAATGTTTGTGGAAGATTATCTTCAGATACTTTGTTGCTTTCTGGCCTGTCTTTCCAACCACTAAGTAAATACATTCATATAAGAAAGTCTCAATGCCCAATACAGAATAACTTCACCGCACTGACCAAGTCACAGATAGTGATCATAAAATACAAATGTAACCCTTCTGCTGGAAGGAGTTGGCAGCAACCAGGGCCAGGTTCAATATCTAAGGGTTCCTTTTCACCCATCACACATAGAACCAGCTCAAGCCCCCACCCAGTAGCCTGAGAAATTCACACATCCCTGGGTGCCTCGGAGAGGCAATGCTTCCCCGCTCAAAAGCACAGAGTCTGAGTGTAGAAAAGAAACTTTCAATGAAAGAGGCAGAAAAGTGATACGGCATAAGCTTGGGAAAATACCACACCCAGGCTGTGGCCAGACTTGGCCAAAACTTCGAAATGGCCATGCAAATGGCCATTTCGAAAATTACTAATGAGGTGCTGAATTGAATATTCAGCGACTCATTAGCATTAGGACGCTTCTGGCCACGGCACTGTAAAAGCACCGCTTTTGAAAACACGTGGCTCGGCGTGACTACACAGGGGTCCTTTTCGAAAGGGCCCCACTCCTTTCGAAATCCCCTTATTTGCTTCCGCTGAGAGGAATAAGGGGATTTCAAAAGGAGCAGGGGTCCTTTCGAAAAGGACCCCCATGTAGCTGCACCAAGCCGCATGCTTTTGAAAGCGGCACTTTCAAAGCGTCATGGCTGGAAGCGTCCTAATGCTAATGAGGTGCTGAATATTCAGTTCAGCACCTTATTAGTAATCTTTGAAATGGCCATTTGCATGGCCATTTTGAAGTTTTGGCCAAGTGGGGCCACAGCTCCGGAGTTCATAGCCAATCCTCAGGTAACTGTCCCAGCTCAAATGGATTGAACAGTGTCCTTTGCCTCTCAGGCTCACCAGTCCAACACTGTAAACAGCCAATCCACACACTCAAACTTGTTTCATACCCCCGCTTTCAAATGCCCCACTTACAACTCGGTCCAGTCCATGCAGGCCCTGACACATCACCCTGATGCATTCCCTCATTGAACCTGAGGCAATACTCCCTTTGCCCTGGTCCGGCATTCCGCTTGCTCCCTGCCAGCTGCCACACTGGTTGACCACCGGTTGTGCCTGCCAGCAGCCCACTGCTCCTCCTACCAGCCATCCACCAGTCATGCCTGCTGTCCGTCTGCTGCTCCTCCTACCGGCCATCTGCAGGTTGCCTGCTGCTGTCTTGTGAGTTTTGCTGTAGGCAAAACCCTGTGATTTCAGCTCATGGTGACATTCAGCTCTGAGGCTAGCCACAGCATCTCCGTATCCACCAAATGGATTCTCACAGAATAGCTACAGACCCAATCTTTAGGTCTACCTTTGAATGGGGGTGGGGGGAGAACTAGTCAAATCAGTCTTACAGCTGTATAGCCAAAAGGCTTCCAGCCAGCTGTTTCAACCACTATGCCTCCCCCTTGCCCCCCGCCCTTTCACTTTTTCAATGCTTTGAGGGGTGGAGACCTCTGCAATCCATATCTTACATGGTAGTGATGACTGCCCTGTACCCCCTCAAAACTTCAAGAATTATTGAGAATCCACAATGCCTACACTGAGTGATAGCATAAATTGTGACTTTACAATAACATGTTATTTACAACAGATTAAATTTCATTGCTTTGCCTGCTCCCATCAGGCTTTGTTTACAAGGCATTACATATGCACACCTTTGTATTTTCATGCAAGTGATCTCTGGAGGACACATTCCCCAACTCCTTCAACAGTATTGAGCTCCTGCTGGCGCATTTCTTACATAAACTTATTGTATATCCACTCTCAATGTCACATCTCATACTGGATGCTTCAGAGGAAGTTGTATGGGCTCCCATAATGACACGTTATTGAACTGCCTATTCACAGGGGATGATTTTTTTCCTAACCCCAAGAAGACACCAGTTTCTACTCATCCTGAAGCATGAATATTTATATCAGATATTGAAATTATAATGGCATGGCAGAGACATTAAAGTTAAGCTTGCACAAAATTTTCCATTTTAATGGAGGCTTTGTGAAAAAAATTAGGGGAGAACCCCTATTTTAAGATGGTATGAATTAGGTACTGAGAAGTTCACAAAATTGAAAAGTTCATGAAATTGAACATCTCAAAATTACTGTAGGTATGGTGCTTGAGTTTTTTATAGCAGTTTATGGTTAAGCATAAAATAATAGTTCTGACTTGTTCTAAGATGAACTATGTGACTAGTTAGACATTTTCTTCAGATCCCATTTTAAAATGTACAAAAAGAGCCTGTTAACACACTGGGGCTTTTATCTCCCTCATAGGGACTGGATGCTAGGTCATCTGTGGGGGAATGATGCCTAGACCTCATGCTTTCAAATCTAGGGTTAATACTGCTTGAGCTAATCAAGCAGGATCATTACTTCACAGGCCGGAGGCATAGTTCAGACATAAAACTCAGTGTGTGATAAAACTGTAAGAAGAGGAATAAACAACCACAGCATGCATCCATTAGCGGAGGAAGTTCAGGAATGTTTATATTTTGTAATGGCGGAGTACAATATGGGGCCATGTATGAAATGTTGATGATACTTTGTGCCAACATCAGCAGTGCTAGTATCACCGTTCATGTTTGTTGAAGGTTCAGTCTTCTCCTTAGTAGCTTCCCATCTGTGTCTCCACTCAGCCCCTCAAACAGGCCCCTTTCACTATCCACTTCCTTCATCATCATCATCATCAACCACCACCACCATGGGCTCAGCGCCCATTGGTGTCTGATGCCTCTCACACTATTTCCTTCCATCTTTCCCCACCCAATGCAGAGCAGATTAGTTTCTGTAAACTAGCTCCACACCACTCTTCTATGTCATCTACCCATTCTCTGTGGGGTCTTCCTCCCCTATTCGACCCATCCATTATACCAAATACCAGTGTCTTGATTTTTCATTCATCATTCATTCTGCAAATATGCCAAATAGCTGTAACCCCTCTTGTATAACTTCTGAAGTAGGTTCTCTTTTGGTTGTATCTTCCTATATAATTCCTCATTGGTGACCTTCTGCATCCATCCTATCTCAGGATCTTTCTATAACAACTCCTCTTGAATGCCAATATTCTTCTCTTCAAATATTTTGTTATCACCCATGTCTCACATACGTACAGTATACTGCTGAATACACAAGTTTTCTGGACACTCAGCTTTGTTCCTAAGCTAATTGCTTTGCTTTTCCAGATCTTATCCATCGCCTTCAAACTCACTCTTGCTTTCACTATTCTAGTCGCTATTTCCTTCTTACAGTCTAGACCATACATTATATTGCTCCCCAAATATGTGAACTTCTCTATGTTCTCTAGTTCAATCCCATCCACACTGATATTCCTACATATTTTCTTATCTCCAAATACCATTGTTTTTGATTTATTGATGTTCATAATCAGTCCATACCGCTTCCCTTCCTCATTTAGCACCTGCACTCTTTTCACTAGCTTCTCTCACCTTCTTCAATGATAACTATATCATCCATGAACTGCAAGTTGTTGATTCTCATCCTGTGCATAGATATCCCTTCTACCTCTTCCTTGATCTTGTCCATCACTCTCTCTAGATGCGAGACGAAGATACTCAGCAGTATCGGATCTCCTTGTCTCGTACCTCTACTCATTCTAAACCAGCTTCCCCACTCCCTACATGTTCTCATGACTGCCTCCACATTGTCATTGATATCCTTCAACAACCATACCATATCAGTCTGCTACCCACGCCATACGATTCCAACACTGCCCAAGTCACTTTCTGATCTATACTGTCAAATGCCTTCTGAAAGTCGACGAAGCAAGTGTAGATGTTCTTGTTCTTTTGTCAAGCTTTCTCCACTATCAATCTCAGTGCCAATATCTGCTGTATGGTACTTCTATCTTTCCTGAACCCTGCTTGCTTGTTTGCTAGATGTCCTTCTGTCTTAGATCTTAGTCTCTCCGTCAGTATCATCATCAGCACCTTGCCTAGATGACTCATTAGGGCAATCATTCTGTAGTTCTTGCAGTCCAATGTACTTCCTTTCTTGTGTATTGTCACTAGCACAGATCTTGTCCATTCCTTAGGTGCCTTCCCTTCTTTCCATGCTATAGCTACGTCTACACTGGGATGCTACATCGAAATAGCTTATTTCAATTTAGCTAAATCGAAATAAGCTATTTCGACGAATAGCATCTACACATCCTCCAGGGCTGGTGCCATCAACGCTGAATGTAGACGTTGGACAGCACTGCATCAAAGTAGGTGCTGCAGGGGAGCGTCTACACACCAAAGCGGCCCAAATCGAAATAAGGGTGCCAGGAACAGCTGCAGACAGGGCCACAGGGCAGACTAGCACTTCCGGGGCAACAGCAAGCCGCTCCCTTAATGGGCCCCTCCCAGACACACACAGCCTGCACTGCACACACACCCCATGTAAGCACCATGGACCCCCAGCAGCAGCAGCAGCAGCAGCAGCCAGAGGCCCACACACCTGCCCCCTGGAGGAGCAGTGGTTGCCCTGCTCAGTGCCATGCAGGAGGCAGCTGACCATCTTTTATTTGAGGAAGATGAGCTGTCCTCGGGGGATGAAGAAGCAGCCCCAGACCTTGCTGCCCTCCCAGCCTGCCCCCCCTGCCCGCCACACATGCCACCAGACGTGGAGCTACCCCACAAGCATGGACTGGTGGGAGTGGCTGGTGCTCGGCGAGTGGGACAACGACCGCTGGCTCCAGAACTTCTGAATGAGCTGGCAGACATTCCTGGAGCTCTGCCAGTGGCTCACCCCTGCCTTACAGCACCAGGACACCCCCATGCGACATGCCCTCACCGTAGAGAAACGGGTCGGCACCGTTGTCTGGAAGCTGGCCACTCCACACAGCTACCGATCCGTAGGGCAGCAGTTCAGCGTGGACAAGGCCACTGTCGGGGCTGTCCTCATGGAGGTAAGAGGACCCAGGGGAGGGGGGAGAGGCCAGGGGGAACCCCGAGGGGGAGGAGGGGAGCCTGGGGGGCCCCGGGGCGGGGGAGGGCCAAACGCACCCTGCACACCCCTCACCGGTGCTCTCTCATGTCCTTCCCCTGCAGGTCGTCCGCGCAATCAATGCCCTGCTCCTCCACAGGCTCGTGCGGCTTGGGGACCCGGATGCTGCCATCACGGGATTTGCCAGCCTGGGCTTCCCAAATTGCTTTGGGGCTCTGGATGGGACTCATATCCCCATCTGTGCCCCGGAGTACAGCGGAGGACGCTTTCTCAATAGGAAGGGATACCATTCCATGATCCTCCAGGCCTTGGTGGACAGCCAGGGCCGCCTCTTGGACATTTATGTTGGCTGGCCTGGCAGCACCCACGATGCCCGGGTGTTCAGAAATTCGGGCCTGTGCCACCGGCTGGAGGCGGGGACCTACATCCCCCAGTGGGAGATCCCTGTGGGGGACACCACCATGCCCCTCTGCCTCATCCCAGATGCAGCGTACCCCCTCCGGCCCTGCTCATGCACCCTTACACGGGCCATCTCTCAGCCAGCCAGGAGTGCTTCAACACGTGCTTGAACCATGGACGCCAGGTGGTCGAGCGCACTTTCGGCCACCTCAAAGGGCACTGGAGGCGTCTCCTTACCCGCCTGGATGCAGGCCTCACCAACATCCCCCAGGGTGTGGGCGCGTGCAGCGCACTCCACAACCTGGTGGAGAGCAAGGGAGAGGCCTTCTTCCAGGGCTGGGCTGGGGAGGCTGGCAGGGCAGACGTCCAGCCACCCGCTGCCCCCAGTCGCCAGGTCGACCCAGAGGGGATCCAGGTCCGGGAGGCCCTGCGGGCCCATTTTGACCAGGCTGTGGGGTGAATGCTGGCAGGGCTAGCTGCGGGTGAGCCACCCACTGCACACCCCCATCCTCCACAATATTCCCTGCCCCCACGCCCACACCACAGAGAACCCGAGAGCACACCCCCCCACACTTCTGTGCAATAAAATGGAATTTTTTTTAAACAAAACCCTGCAACCTTGTATTATTAATATGAAAACAGAAGAAGAAGGGGGGAACTATGTACATGGGGGGGCAGGTACAAAACAGGGGTAGAACAAACACTGTTTACAAAGATGGGGGGAATGAGTCCAAAGGAGGGGGCCTTGGGAGGCAACGTCCTCGGCCACACACCTCTATTGTCCTGCGCCTGGTGTTGGGGGGCGCAACCCACGTCTTGGCTGGAGGCCTGGTTGAGGCTGCATGGGGGCCAGGAGAACCGGCAGATAGGGCCGGGTGGTGTCCGGAGGCCCATGGTCCCCCTCGGTGGCAGGCCCCAGGACGTCCGATGGTAGAGGGATGGCAGGCGGAGCAGTGGGCGGAGTGGCAGGGAGGGCCAAGTGCCACCCAATGGCATCGAACGTGCATATGAAGGCCCCCCAGGCCTCCTGGCACCAGGCCAGTGCTCGCTCCTGGAGGTGGAGCCGCTGCTCCTCCACCTGCAGGTGCCGCTCAGACACCTCCAGCTGACGCCGTGGCTCGTCCTGGGGCTGGTCCATGCTCCGCTGAGGGGCTGGCCTGGTGGGATGGCCCCATTGGGCTCTCCAGGACCATAGACAGTGCGCCAGTGCTCTCCAGGCCCTCTGATGGTGCAGCTGCGGAACACAGGGGGGAAGAAGAGTGGAGACAGCCGTTAGTCTGGGCCCTGACCCGTGGCCCTTGTACCCCCACCCCTCTGCTGCTGGTTCCCTATCCCCGTCCCCTGGAGATGCTGCTGCTGCTGATGATGGGTGTCCAACACCCCCCCCACGGGGGACCCTAGGTTCTGCTCCCCCCATCCCCAGGGATGGGGCATGGCGCTGTCCTGCTGGGGGGCAGGGGCTGATGGACTCTTCTGAGGGACATGCCACTGCTGTCCTTGGGGCCACGGTCATCTGGGTGTGTGGAGGGCCCTGGTCATGCATCTTGTCCCCACCCCTTAACCCCGGGGGCGTGCACCAGGGGGGTACATACCTGACGCTCTGCTCCCACTGTCGGGGGACACCCATCGGGCGGACGCCCTGCTGGAGCTGTGGGAGGGGAGGGCAATCTGGAGCCCCTGTCGCTGGAGGCCCCCTCCTCCTCCTCCGGTGTCCCAGGGGTGGGCTCCTGGGGGGGGCCCTGGGGTGCAGGGCTGGCCTGCAGGGCGGACTCCGTCTCTGGGGCCTGCTGGGGCTCATCGGTCAATGTGTCAAGGGTGGCCGGGGGGGGGAGGTGGTGTACTGGGGGCCCAGGATTTGCCTGAGCTCCCTGTAAAAGGGGCGAGCGGCGGGGGCAGCCCCAGATCGGCTGGCTGTGTCCCGGCCCCAGGCGTAACCCTGCTGCAGCTCCTTTACTTTACTCCTGATGTGTTCAGGAGTGCAGGCAGGGTGACCCCGGGCAGCCAGGCCCTCAGCCAGCTGAGCGAACGCATCCACGTTCCGCCTCTTGCTCCCCATTACCTGGAGCACCTCCTCCTCGCCCCAGAGCCCCAGCAGGTCCCGGATCTCGGCCTCCATCCAGGAGGGGCCCCGCTGCCTCTTCCCCCGCTGGCTGGCAGGCTGGGAGCCCTGGGTCCCCTTGGGGGGGGTGCCCTGTGGGTGCTTGGGGGGCTGGCTGGCTGCCATGGGGTGCAGGGTGCTGGCTTGGGGCTGCGGAGAGACGTGCAGTCTGGGCACGTGGCAGTGCTGCTGCCTGCACGAGCTCTCAGCTTCCTGCACAGGAAATAAGGGGGCAGGGAGCTTTAAGGGGCTGCTGCACACAGCGACCATCGAGCTCAGGGGCTGGAGAGAGTGTCTCTCAACCCCTCAGCTGATGGCCGCCATGGAGGACTCCACTATTTTGATGTTGAGGGACGCAGATCATCTACACGTGCCCTACTTCGATGTTCATCGTCGAAGTAGGGCGCTATTCCCATCTCCTGATGAGGATAGCGACTTCGACGTCTCGCCGCCTTACGTCAATTTCAACTTTGAAATAGCGCTTGGCGCATGTAGACGTAGCGGGCGCTATTTCGAAGTTGGCACGGCAACTTCGAAATAGCCAGCTGGTGTAGACGCGGCTTATATTACATAGTCAGTATTTCCTGACTTATACTTTCTCCACTGTATTTGATCATCTCTCCCCGGATCTTATCATTTCCAGGGCTCTTGTTGATCTTTTGTCATTTCACTGCTCTTTCTACTTCCTCCTTTGAAATATCTGTCTTGTTCTCGATGCTCAGCGGATATATCACTTTCAGTTCTTTGATCAGTCTCTCTGAGACACTCGGGTCCAACTGTTCTTTGTATAAATCAGTGCAATATCTCATCCATCGCTGCACAATCTTCTCCTTGTTCACGAGCACCTCTTTGTTCTCATCTTTGATCACCATCTGCTTCGGCTGCATCTTCCTCTTAATAGTCCTAATCATCTTGTACACCTCCCTGGTCTTATATTCACCATTAAACCTCCCTATATCTTCACACTGCTCCTCTAACTATTTCACCTTATCCTTTCTGGCCACTTTCCTTTCTTCATTGCATTTCACTGTATATTGATGTTCCGCCCTCTCAGAAACATCCCTTCTGATCTTCAATGCTGTGATCTCTGGGACCAACTTCAGCATCTCCTGTGTAATTCACTTCTTATTGATCTTCTCTTCTTCCAGAACAGTCTGCTAAATTGCCTCTTCTATCACCGTGGCTATCCCTTTAACTTTCTTATTTAAGTCATTCTCTGTGCCCGCATTCCTAATGTTCTCTTCAAGCTCTGCTCTGTACGCATTTCCTATTTCTTCCTCACCTAGATGTGCCATGTCTCCTCTTTTCTTCAACTGTGTCTTACACTTTGAGTTTTATCTTGATGTTTGCAATCACTAGGCTGTGGTCTGAGTCTACATCCACTCCTTGGAAAGTTTGGCACCGCTGTACTGATGTTACCCATCTTCTTCATATCAAAATCATATCTATCATATTCTTGGACTTCCCATCATTCAATCACCATGTCCACTTCCTACAGTCCTTTTGTTGGAAGCTTGTACTGCAGATCACCATCTCATGATTCATAGCAAACTCTAGTAGCTTCTCACCTCATTCTTTTCTTTCTTTGTATCCAAACCTTTCCATGACTTTCTCCCAGTCTTTGTTATATGTTCCAACCTTCGCGTTCCAATCTCCTCCAATGATCAACCCATCTCTCTTCAGTATCTCCTTCAGCGTCTTTGTCATGTCTTTATAAAATAGCTCAATCTCTTCCTCCATACTGTCTGACGTGGGTGCATACACCTGAATGACCAAGATGTTGAATGATCTTTCTTCAAATCTCACTACCATCATTCTTGTACTCACCAGTTTGTATCCTAACAATGCTCCTCTAGCTCTTTTGCTCAGAAGGAATCTGACTCCTGCCTCATGCCTCTCTTTGTTCCCTGATCAAATGACTTCACAACCACACAACTCTCCTGATATTGTCCAATGCAACTCTGCCAGTCCAAATATATCGCATCGTTATCTCTCCATTTCCTTCTGAAGCAGCTCTAATTTTCCAGTCACCCACACTGTCCATGTTCCAATTGATACCATATGTGTTAGTTGTAATTTTCCTTCGGTAGCCAACTTATTGACCCAACCCCAATCATTCGACTGGTGTCACAAACCTTGTTTATCCAGGCAACGTCCAAGCTGACATCTTTTATCATTTAGGCATACTGGCATCAGATTTCATTGGTATTGGTTCACGGTCAGTGCACCGTCACCTATCTGACCAACACTCTTCCTTCATCCAGACTTGGGACTAGCATGGAACCCCCAGAGGCTTCATGGCAGAGTTTGCTTGCTTCCATCAGTGGTTTGGTGAGTATTCTTAAGCTTCCAAAACTGTGCTGAAGTCCAGTGATGAATGCCAACAGGTATCACGTTTGGGTGCATCAATGAGGACTTTCACAAAGATAAATGTTTTATTGAAGCCACACAAACAACCATGGCAGATTTTCAGTCAAACACTTCAGGCAGTTGGCTACATATGGGGTGCTGGTGCCACACACAGTGTGTTTGAAGGTAGAGAGAGGTACTTGATACTGGCTGTGATGGAGAAGCCTTCAGGAACAAGGAAGAACACAGCTGACTGACACATGCTGGTGCATCAACACCTGGTTAACCCCAACTTCTAGAAGTATAGGACAGACTGTGGCATGTTTTCAGAAGGAAGCAGGATTGTCAATCCTCCTCGGGGGTAAAAGTCATGGGTAGTGGGTGAACCAGGAGCAGCCAGCCCTTCCCGTGCCCCCTGCCCCCCTGTAGCTCACAGCACTGTCCATGGGATTGGGTGCTGGTTCTCACCTGCAGGCATGCCTGCGTGCCAGGAACTGCACTCCTCTGTGTGTTTGGGGTCAGGCCGTCATCCTTGTAGCTACCCTGCTTCCAGCTATGGCAAGTGCTGGCACACCTACTCATTCCCCCGGGGGCAGGGTGGCACAAACTACTTTGCGTGTGCCTCCACATGCTGGGACCACAGTGTGAGGTGCCTTGGAGACGTTTTCTGTAGAAAGAAACCCTCCCTGCTTCCCTTCCCCTGAAACATCCAGACCAGCTTTCTGTCAATAGATCCCTGTCAAAAGCAGTGTTATGCCTTGAAGCATTCTTCCCAAACGTGTACATTTCATCTAATACCCTCACTAAAGCCAGTTGCAACAAAAGGTTACATTCCAATTTATTTCACTTCATCTTATTCCTATTTTGCCAGGCCTTACTTGACCAGTGTCAAATCTATTTTTAGGCAATAAAGTTTTGGGCTTACATACATTTCAACACATTTGAATGTAACTTACGCTTCCAAAATCTCTATAGGCTGCAGAATTCTGCTCCTGTGATCTCCCTCCTGCACTAACCCCCTTGCTTCAAAGCAATCAACCACGTAGCACCTTAAAGACTAACCGTTTTATTTATTAGGTAATGAGCCTTGTTTCAGGCTCACGTTCCCTTAACTAGAGACTATGGTTTAGGCAGCCACTGCCCAAGTGCTCAGATAACTCAGCACTGATTCTCTTAGCCACAGACAGTCCTCACCAGCAGTTTTCTTCAGCATTTATTCTGCCTAATACTACCCTGCATTAACTTTTTGCTGCTACTCCTGTTTTTAGCTTGTTTGTTAACTTTCCTCCTCAAGGAACTCTCCAGCTGCCCCTTTTCCTAACTAGCTCAGTCTCTCCCAATTGATATGGCCCAGGTGACTTCTATTAAAGCCTAGCGGGACGCAGCTAGTCAGTGACAGATGCACTAGGCCCTGCTCCTTCTGGAAAGGGCCAGTCACCCTTTGAGAATGCCGTGGCCGACATGGCAATTTCCAGACAAACATTCCTGACTTAAGAAAATCTTGTCAGATGAAACGTAATTATTTTAGGAAAATGTTATGAGTCTTAAGACAACAAACCGGACAAGAATGATTTTTAGTTGAGTGGATTTCCTAGGAAATATTTGGAAGGGTGGTAATATAAATTACCCACCTTTGGATTCATCCTTTTGAAATTACACTATGAGGAATAAAGTATGTAATTACTTGCGTCCCTTGTTTAAATTGAGGTGTATCCATTAAAAGGAGTTCAGTTATGGTTGTTAGATGTAACTGCCATTTTGTTTGGACATAACCACAAGGGTCTGCCAAATGGGGCAGGGTTCTTGTTCCACCCAGAGGAGAAAAGGCAGAAGGCCAGAAGACCAGGAAAGAGAAGGTGGGAGTTGCTAGGAGACAGGAATCCATATAAGGGCTCTCTCACGCAAGGGCTCTCCAGATTGCTTCTCAGAAGGAGGGGGCTCCTGGTAACCACTTCTTTGACGCAAGCTGTCTTCCTCTCGCTCTCTCTGGAAGGGTATGGTAGCTGTCAGCCTCAGGCAGTTACTCACAAATTGAAGAGGAATATCTTGGTGTTTGTTGTTTTACTGGGGAAAACACGCACACTTGTGGATTTATTTCAGTTAGGTAGGGCTCATCTGGACACAATAGTGCAAAGGGGGATAGGGCGAGACTTAATTAGGGAACCCTGATCCACCCCGTTCCAATCAACATCTAGTAGTGTTGTCTCAGAAGAGGTGGTGATCACTGGCCATCCAAGACTCTGACATCCGTGAGGCAAGATAGAAAGGTTCCATCTTTCTCCCTTTACCTCCCCAGGCGTTTGATGTGAAAGTCTTAGCCCTCCATTTTCATTCTCCTTTTCCTTCTTGTATCAATTCCTTATATTTGTCTGTCATCTTCCCCTTAAAAAAAAAAAAACGAAAAACTTTGGTTCAACATTTGGTGTGGCGTATTTTGTTTTCTAAGTCAGCTCTGAGAGATGGGCTTAAAGTGGGAAACTTACAAGGGGGTCCGTTAAAACCCCTTATCAATCTTTTGGTCAGAACCTTGGCCTCATTCTTTACAAGTGAGGGGTTCTGGTTTCCCTCCAGGATTAAGGGGAAGGAGCAAATCCCCACCCTCCAGTGGGCAGAGCCAAGCAATCCACCTCCACCCACCAGAAGAAGCGGGTTGGTATAGCAAGTTTAAAAGATGGGCCCTACAGCTGATTTAAGGAAAGGCCGGAGGAGGAAACAGAGGGGTCTTGCCTTCTGCAGAGCCCTAAGCCCAAAATGGAGCTCTGCTGTGCTGTGGACCAGTGGAGGTGCCAGGACTGCTGGCTGACCTGTACCAGACAGAGCTATCATGTTCCCCAGGGAGGAATTCCAGGGAACAAAAGTGCACTCCAAAGGAGTGTTAGGAAGTAGCCCGGGTACACCAGATTATAGCTTAGTTGTGTTGGCAGAATTCAGGTCACTGTGTAGGTGGATTCCCTGCTGACCCAGGAGTGGAACTCTCTGCCACTCCTAAAGCCTACAGCCACCCAACCCCTGGCCTGAATTTGTCTGCTCTCTGCCTGAGCCAGGATGCCAGGCAAAAGTCTATGGCTCTACCCTGCCCAGAGGGGCGCATGGGCAAAATGTGATCCATGGGCCAGATCTGACCCAACAAACATTTGGGTCTGGCCCATTGCAGCCTGGCATGCCCATTGCACCCCTTGAGCAAGCTCCCTGCCTGCTGCAGCCTCACATGCTGCTCAAAGCGGCTGGGTGCTGGGGCCAAGCAAGTGTGTCATGATGTGGGTTGTCCTTTGTGGGGCGAGGAGTCTCCATGTGCATCCCAGGCCCCCGCACTGTCCTTGCGGCCTCCTATTGGCTGGTTTGAGCGGCAAGAGCAATGTTTGAGGGCTTATGTAGCATGCAGAGACCTGCTGTTCCCCTTCCTACAAGGGGCACACTATGCAGAGAGCCACATGCTATCCTGGACCTCTTCTACTTTCGCTACAGTTTTTGAGGTGACCAGAATGGAACACTCTCTCTCAGAAGGTGACAGTCATTCAAGCTGCTGACTTTAACAAGACTATGTTTTTATCTGCCACTTTATTTTTAAATTTCTTCTGAATAATTTCCCCTCATTTTCCTAGGTCCTGGCACCCACTTCTTGGCTTCAGTAGTTTTTGTGTCTGTTGTGTGTTTTTGCTGAAAACTTGATGCAGCCCAGAAGAGTTGGGCTGAATATGGTTTCCCTGTCATGCCAAATTGTTGAAAATTCAGTTTTTTTCCTGTTTAGCATCAGGACAAAACAGTCTTTTCTTCTTTCAATGAAAAAACAGACAGCTTATCCCGTATCAGGTTACCCAAGGCACTGAAGGTTAGACCACCTATCTGGGATAGGATCGATCTTCATTCAAGTCCCTGGTCTATATCAGGCAGAAAAGGGACTTAACACTGTAATGTGGGGTGACAGCACAATGCTCTTTCTTCCTAAGAACCTAGTTTTGATGTAAAAAAAGAACTACCAGCTCACTTTACCCTAGAGCAGTAAGTTGCAGCTGAAAAGTAGCGACAGCAGGGTCAGGAAACGGGGACTGTCGAGTTGTGAGTGACACTGGTGCATTCTGAGCATAGAGGTGCTGCAGTTTTCTCCAGTGACGTCATAGGTCTGGGACTTTGTCCAAGAAAGCAATTAGCTGGGACCAACTGACAAAACCTGTAAGTGTCCTGGACAAATTAAGAAGATCAGCAGCTATGCCCGCCAGGATGTAATATGCATTTTTGTAGACTGGTACTTTGTCATTGCACTATGATGGAGGGAAGATTGAGTTACTTAAACTTGAGATTGTAACTAGAACACAAACAGAACTGGGTTTGCCTCTCACCTTAAGTTCCCTCTAAGTCGCACAGCTGAGGGAGAGGTGCCCCTATGGTTCCAAGCCAGCCCAGCCTTTGACCAGCCATGGCCGAGGCAGAGGCTCCTATCCTGCAGCCCCAGATACAGAGCTGCCAGGGTAGGCAGAGGTGCCTCTCCTCCTAGCTCAGGTAATGCTCTGGAAAAAGAAATCTGGGAGAAGACCTCTCTCTCCACCATAGCCCCAGGACAGCCAGCACCCAGCCCCTTCCTTGCAGGCCCACGCCAGAGCCCATACCCCCCCACACAACACAACTCTTTGCCCCACCCCTGAGAGTCCTCCCACCACTCTCCGAACCCCTCAGCTCCATGCCATCACATGAATACAGAATCAATATATATCACCTCATTTTCATATTAGTGCACTTAACACAAATCACTCTGCACATGCGTGGGGAAAAAATTAGAGGGACCACTGCCAGCTCTGTAACTGTCACATGGAAGGTTTTAAAGGATTACCTGCATTAAACTCAAACCCAGTGGCTATGTCTACACTAGCACCTGCCTTTTGAAAGGGGGATGTTAATGAGACACTTCGGGATATGCTAAGGAGGTGTTCTCATGAATATGCAGTACCTCATTAGCATAATGGCAGCCACAGCGCTTCTAAAGTGCCGCTTTTGAATCGCAGGCTGCCTGTGTAGACAACGTCCTTTCTAAAGGACTCCCCAGACTTCGAAAGCCCCTTATTTCTATTTGGTTTTAGTGCCAACAATGTTTTCAGCACTGAGTAATGCACACACATGAAACAGCCCCCTTCTGTAAAAATCAGTCTATCTTTTAGATGTATAAAAGACAGGGCCCTTGGAAAATATAATTGGTGGGAGGAAGATCATTTATCCCTTACCTAAGAATTCCTTAAAGGGTTGGACAGTTTCGAAGCATCACTTGCAAATCGCTGCAGCTGCCATTATGCTAATGAGGTGCTGCATATTCCCATGCCCCATTAGCATATCCCAAAGTGTCTCATTAGCATCCCCCTTTCAAAAGGCGGGTGCTAGTGTAGACATAGCCAGTGTGTGCTGACTACTCAGCTCACCCGCAAAGCTGCATGGTGCAGTCAGTCCAGAAATATTTACAACTTTACATGAAAAAAATCCCTCTAAGAATTAACCGGGAAAAAAAAAATCTCCAATCTGCTACACCACAGTTTATGTGATTATGTGAGACTCCTTCTGTTAGCACAAACTGATGCATTCTAGCAGGAAGCACCAGAAGATTTCACAGGTGGTGGAGGGGATGACTATTTTTAAAGACACTTATAACCTATTTCTGATTGACCCATACCGGATAGGAATATTCTTTTAGCACAAAGTAGGTAAATTCCTTTTAACTCACCTAGAAACAATGGTCCATCTACTAGTATCCTTATGTTATTTACAGGGGCAGACACAGTTAAGCTTTCCTCTGGATATATTTGGAGATTAACAAAACACAACATCTAGTAATATAATAAATGATTTCCCTATGGATCTCCGCCTTCATTCCTTGATTAACTAAAATATGTTAGACTCCTGTCTAATGTACGTAAATATGGCCCTATTCATTCTATTGCCATGCATCACAAACCAGGGCCTCACTGAAGTCAATAGGTCCTACACGGACTGCAAGATCCTTTCCTAAGGTGCAGAGACAAATATAGGAGGCTAGAAAAATTCATTCCTCTTGCATTAATCTGGCAAATTATGCTGGACCAATGACCAACCACATTGTAAACCTAGAATCAGCACAACTCATAGATTTAGCACTATTTCAAGACATGGAGATTAAACTTAGGTGTTTTGCTTGCCAAATAAAATAAGTAGAAAGGTTTTAACCAGCTAACCCACCCCCCATTTGAAATGATAAAGGTCTGTTTGTGTCAGGTCAATGAGCCTGGACAACACAATCATTTTATCCTATGATTTCATTAATTCTGTATATTTTAGAGGAAAGTTATTCAAACTATCCAAACCTTTAAGGAATTCTTAGATAAGGGATAAATGATCTTCCTCCCACCAATTATATTTTCCAAGAGCTCTGTCTTGTATACATCTAAAAGATAAGACGGACTGACTTTCAGGGAAGGGCCTGTGTTTTGTGTGTGTGTGTATTATTCAGAGATGAGAATATTGCTGAAGCTAAAAATATATATTATACTATATATATATGTGTATATATATATTTTAACTTATTAACACCATCAATCCTAAATATACCTCCCACCCTCTTGAAGTGACAGGATGTCCATTAAAACACAAAACAAAAGATAAAATAGGAGCAACCTAGAGGACTATCAAAACAATATTTAGATCACCTAGGGCCTGATCCAAAACCATTTAAGTTCCCTGTGATAGAAACAGTTTCTTCCTCTGGTTTTTACTGCATCAATCTTAGACAGCACTTAGTAAATAATTAATAATAAAAAAACTTCTTTATTGGAAAGGATATCGAACTACATTGAGTTTTGTCTATAAAATGTTCATAGAACAGAGAAATGCAGATTATGAATTCCTGCTCAAAGTGCTCCTGGGTCCTGATGAGCTAGTTTTAAAAATAATGTTGTATCAGTTTCTTAAAAGTCAGCTTTAGATGCATTAGGATTGTGTGGCATGGAAAAAGAAAGTGCCTGAGCCCCATGGTACTGGATGCATATGAAGACACTCGCTCGAAAAAATTTTAGACTATCTTGTAAAATCAGAACTGAACTGCTAAGTAGGGAGTGGATTTGCTGCCATCATCTGCTTTTACTGTCAACAAAACATACTTCTGAGGACGTAATGGCAAGGCGCAAAAGAGTTAGTGCTAGGCAGACTTTTCCTCTTAGGCCGTGTCTACAGTACACTTTAATTTCAAAAGAGCTTATTTCGAAGACCAACTTAGAAATAATGGCCTTCGAAATTACCCATCCACACATACAAAGCAGATTGAAATCACCATCCGCTGTTTCAAAATAGTGTCCCGGCAGTTTGAAAGGAAGTTTCTACACACCCATGGCCCTATTTCAAAATAAGAAGCCAGGAAATGGTGCAAACGGAGGTCGCAGACAGCCACTCCTTTAAAGGACCCCCTCCGAACACGCACACCCTGCATGTGCTCAGGGCTGCCAGGCTGTACACAACACAGCACACCCTTTCAGCAGAGCAGAGCCGCTGAGGAGACCCTTATGTATCCTCAGCAGCTCCTGGAGGAGTATTTCCTCCAGGCTGCAGCCAGCCTGCTGGCAGTGCTGCTGCTGGTGTCCGTCCTCCAGCAGCAGCACAGGGCCAGCCACATAGGCCCTCTTCTGCAGGCCCTCTGCCAAGGGCAGTGGCTGCACCCCACCCCAATGATCCAGTGATGCTGGGGCTTTCCCACCAGCACCAGCTGGTGCAACCACCTCATGCTGGGGGACTGGGAAGATGACCGGTGGCCACTCAACTTCCGGGTGACCAGGCAGACCTTCGAGGAGCTCTGCCACTGGCACGCTTCAGACCTCCAGCACTGGGACACTAGGATGCAGCCCACACTCCTGCTGCACAAGGGGGCAGCCATCGACCTCTGGAAGTTGGCCACCCCGGACAACCAGAGCTCTGTCGGCCATGAGTTCAGGGTGGGCAGGGCCACCATCGGGGCAGTCCTGATGGAGGTAAGCCAGGCCAGAACCACGCACCCACCTGGGTGGGGGCACCCAGCAAAGGGTGGCCCTGCCTGGGGCCAGGGAGGGGAGCATTTGTCTTGTGCCCCATGCAGGTTGTCTGGGAAATCAACACTCCAGGTAATCATCATCGGGGAACTGGACATCACCCTCACCAGCTTCACAGACTTGGGCTTCCCCAACTGTTTCCATGTGCTGGACAGCACTTACATCAACATCCAGGCCCTGGACCATAGCACTGGCACCTTTATAAACAAAAAGGGGTACCACTCCATGGTCCTCCAAGCCCTCGTAGATGCTAATGGCCAGTTCAAGGACATGTGTGTGGGATGGTCCCACAATACCCGGCTGTTTTGGAACTCTTGGCTTGGCCACAGGATGCAGGAGGCGACCTACCCTCCCCCGGCCCCCCCGCAACAGGAGCTCCCAGTAGGCGACATCACCATGCCCCCTTGCATCATGGTCGACGCCGCATACCCCCTGCAGCCATGGCTCATGAGGCTCTACACCGGATGCACTGACCCCTCCCAGGACGGTTTCAACACGTGCCTGAACCAGGCCAGGAACACTGTGGAGTGGGCAGAGGTCAGCCTCCCAAACAGGCCCACAGTGGTCATGGCCTGCTGTGCTCTCCACAATATTGTGGAGAGCAAAGGGGAGCCCTTTGCCCAGAGCTGGGCCACTGAGCCCACTGCTAGGTATGAGCAGCCACCCGCAGCCCCGTGCTGTGAGGCACACAGAGACAGGGTGCCTGTCAGGGAGGACCTGTGGGAGGCCTTTATCCAGGGCCTGCAGTGACCCTCCCCCAGCCAACTCCTGACCACACAGTCCCTCTTGCACCCCCACTGCTGACCAGCACCCCACCACACAATAAGGACACAGGAGTAGGGGGTGGAACTTGAACATAGTTGTAAATAAAAGTTGCATGTTTATAAACCCCTAAACAAAATGAGTGCTGACAGCTATGTACAAGGAGGGAACTATATACAAGAGGGATTGAGTGGTGACATTGGGGGGAGGGACCCACCTTGGAGGAGGGGGCTGGAGTGGGCGAGGACTCATTCGTCCGCCAGGGTGGAAGGCCGGAAGCCGCGGTGGCCACAGGATCCCCTACTATCCCAGGTCCGGGACAACAGGAAGGTAGGGGCGATGCAGGGGTACAGTGGCCTTGTGGTTGGCAGGAGGCATGGGGAACATGCGGGGGAGGGGCCTGCTGGCCGCCCTCAGTGGCACTGGCCACCAGCAACTGCCTGAGTGCCAGATCAGCGAGAGGGCGGGCAGGAGCAGGGGCCCAAGGTTGGAGGACACACCAGGAGCAGCGAGGGGAGCTGTAGGGGGGGTGCTGCTGAGGGAGTGGGAGTTGGGTAACGTGGCTGGCCACAGCCCCGGTGAGGGTTTCCAGGCTGTCTGCCACCTGCACCGACAACCTCCTGTTCTGTTGCCAGCCAGTCCTGGAGCACAGTACTCATCTCCCACATGACGACCCCATTTATGGCCGCCTCCTCATCCGCCCCCTTGGTGGCAGTACCTGGCCCATCGGCAACTCCATGGGGATGTAGGATCAGGTGGCGTGGCTGACTCTCAGTCCTGCATGGCTGCAGGCTGGTCCCGGATGGTGTTGAGGCAGCTCCTGGATGGCGGACCTGGGGAGACAGAAGGGGACAGCCTGTGAATCTTGTGTTCTGACCCTGGGGGCCAGAGCCCTTGCTTCACTGACCCCTACCCCCACCCCATCCCCCTGCTGTCCAATGTCCTGATGGGCCCCATGGGATCCCAGGTGCAGAGGGGTTTCTACATGGTGAGAGTCAGGCCAGGTTCAGGCCCCACCCCCCCCTTCACCAAGCATATGGACTGTGGAGCTGTGCAGGGGCGGGTGCTGAGTGTCATGCAGATGTGTGGCCCCCTGCCAACCTGTGACAGGGGATGGGGTCCTGACTGGTACCTCCATTAACTTGGGTGACGCCTGGCTGGAGGTGTCCTGCTTGATGTCTGGAGGGGATGGCGATCATGTCCTTGCTTGCCCCCAGCCTCGGTCCCCTGGTCTCCCAAGTGGGTGGTGCTGGTGCCTGAGGGTCCTGGCTCCTCGTCCATGCCCACCTCCAGCTCCTCCTCGATCTCCATGGTGGCGGGGATGGAGATGTCCAGGAGATGCTCTGGAGGTTGCACCTCCTTCAGCTCTAGGAGGTGGTGGAGCTCCTCGTAATGGAGGCACTGGGTGGGCTATGCCCCCAACGGGCTGGTGGCATCCCTGACTGGGCAGTAGGCCTGCCAGTGCTCCTTGACTTTGGAGCACATGTAATCCCTGCTCCTGCTGGCATGCCCCTAGGCAGTGAGGCCCCTGGCCAGTCAGTCAACCATATATACATTGTGACACCACACCCTGGTCAGTAGCAGAACCTCCTCCTTCCCCCACAGCACAAGGAGGTCCTTCAGCTCATTCTCTGTACAGGAGTCCCTTTTTCACTGGCACTGGCTGGGCTTCTGGGACCTCTGGCTGGGCTCACCTGTAGGCTGCACGGGTGAGGCATGGGGCTCCTGGCTGGATGACATAGCTGGCTGAGGGTGGCTGTTGCCATGGTGTCGTCGGGGGGCAGGCGGGTGTGCTACAGGGAGCTTGTGCTCCCTCAGCTTCTAGCATGCTCTCAGCTTCCTGCCTTGGGTTGCTGGGTAGATATGTCTTTACACGCAGCTGGCAGTGACCATAGAGCCCTGTCTGGGTTGGCCAGAGCAGCTCCAGGCTCTTGCAGACCGCCGCCATGGCGGACCCGCTATTTCAAAATAGCGGGTTGTGGAGCATCTACACACATCCTCTTTCGAAGCTACACTTCAAATTAGGCACTATTCCTGTCCCAGGAATGGAATAAGGACTTCGAAGTTGGGCCCCTTACTTCGAACACTATTTTGAAACAATATATAATGTGCATAGATGCTCTGTGCTAAATTTCAAAATAAACTCTAACTTCGAAATTTATTTAGAAGTTCTTTCCTAGTGTACACATGGCCTTAGAGAGCACCCTCTCTTGAGGTTAGTTGCAAACAGGACTGACATGGTTAGACAAGAAAAGTTGGATACTAAAGGCATGAGAATCCAGTAAGCATTCTTAACCCTGTGTGAAAAGCTAAGGGAGGTGATTTCCATCTCTCTGTTGGACTGGATTTAAAAGGCAAAGCCCTTCAGAAGAAGATAAGTAATGCCCATACGTCCACTTAAAAACCAGCAATGTCTATCCATTACTCAGGAAAATAATTGATTTGATATTTTTGTACGCACAGACAGTAAGCAAAATATAAACCACTTCATGGGATGTGCCTGGAAATTCAGGGGCAGTCAATACCTGAATCTGGCACAGTTCAGGGCAGCTGCCCGACACTCACCCCCAGCTGTGCCCCAGGGCACCTCCCTCCCACCAATCCTCCCCCTCAAGGCCTCATCCGTGCTGCTGCTTTGCCCCCACTCTGCCTCTCCCTGCCCCCTTTCCCAAGCATGGTCCAACCTCATTCTACCCTGTCTCCTTGCTGTGTTTCCTGCACGCTGAACAGCTTTTTGCAGTCAGTGAGAGGCATCTGGGGGGAGGAAAGAGGAGCAGAGCAGTGGGAATGCTGATGGGTGTTGAGCACCCACTATTCTTTTTTCCATGGATACTCCAGGCCCCACACCTATGTCTCTTGCAGCAGAGACTCATGTGTCCTTCCTGATGGCTTTTTTTTTCTAGGCTACCCTGCCCACACTGTGAATTCCCCAGCAACCCAGACAGTCTGAGCATATCAGCAGCAGTGCTTTGTTTTCAGCTCAGCTTAACTGCGTGCGTAAATCATCATACAGCCTTTTCTAAGCCAGCACATTTGTTTTTAAAACAAAAACAAAACAGAGAAAACATATTAAAAACAATAAATAATCCCCTAGGAAAATGCTAGTAACTTTATCAGAGATCACCAGAACTGCAACAAAGGCTCTAGCCAGTGATCAGTCCTTCAAATCCCACAAGATGTTTCTATAGTTGTAAGGTCACAACAATTGCTAGCTATGAACAAGCACCCCCCTTAATCTGAGATACTTTTTCATACAGTTTGGCCTTTGACCTTTAGATTCCAAAAATAAGGCAGCAGACAGTGGGTTCTGGCCTCAAGCATAGCTTCAGAAAGTGGGGTCTCACAGCAGGAATTTGTATTTCCCTCTCCAAGGGTATTAGGAAATCCAGTTAACTTTGTTTCCAAAGTTCTTTCTCAGACACATTGCTGAAAATGGTCCTTTGAACCTCATCACAGGCTCCAGGGTTTATAGTGGCTGCAGCTCCTACCTAGACAAGCTATATGTAATCCTACAATAGTACATAAGCTTTGCATTTATAATACAGCAGACTCCAAAAGTGTTCCAACTTGGTTCAATAAGATCTATTAAATCTGCTGCAAGTAATTGCTACATGTCACATAGTTCATTATACATACATCTAAAGATGAGTAAATGCACATAACTAAAATAAGAAATGATCCAACTTTCTACCCCAGTCCAGAAAAGACACATTTTAGAAGTGTAAAATGGTTGATTGAGTTAGTGTCTTTTGAAAATATTTTTGCATTCTCCACCCTTCTGATTCATGAAACTTCATGAGGTGATGTCATTGTATGGTCAGCAAGCAGTATATATCTTGAAAGAAACAACAACAGGGTGCTGCTGCTACATCTTTCAATGTACTCAATGAAATGTTTCCCAGTGGCTCCAGTAACAATGGGTGTGGGCTCTTAATCCTTCCATCACGAAGTTCCAGACCTTCGAGGATGTGTATCACAGGGGACCTACAATTGGGTCTCCTGTGCTCCACAGTGACATTCATAAAGAATAACAACATAGAAGGGTGGTTATGCCACATTGATCAAAGGTACATACATAAAATAGAATTGAATCTAGGAGTTCCTAGCATAGGTGAGGTAGCTGAGAAGTGGGCAGCAAAAGCGGTGCTGTTGGTTTTGAAACTGAAGTAAATATACCTACAGTGGGAGCTTTTAATTTTTTTTCGTTTTAATTCTGCCAATGTTTTTCCATTTCAGAATTGTACTGTAGTATATGATAATTTGAGGATAATCGGCCACATCCTCAGCTGGTGTGAATAGGCATAGCTTTTCTCAAGCTAGTTGACCTGTGCCAGTTTACACCAGTTTTGGATCTGGCTCAGTGGTTGCACAAAGCTGCTTCAAATCCATGTAGCATGCTGTTTTCTGAGCCATAAAAACCTCAGTGCTCTTTGAACTGGCTTTTGCTCTAATCCGAGTTGCCTCTTTTGTGTTATTCTTTCCATCCCCTAACTTGGAAGCTCAGTAGTGTGGCTTCCAACCAACTTCACTGTGATTATCAGAGGAAGTTCTGGGCTACTTCCATCTTTCCTGAAAAGAAGGTTTCTTTCTCTGCCCCCGGCCCATTTTTTTTTTTTTTTTTTTTTTAATCATAATGAACACAGGCTCCTCCACCAAACCAATGGATTGGTTCTGCAATTTTAGGGCTTTTCCAGATGGGATATTAGTGCAAGGCAAGCCAGGATGTGCATCTACAGCACACTAATTTACCACAGCGTAATGTATAATGTGGACATTGCTACTGCATACTACGGTTCCATCGCGTGCTTTGACATATTGCAATTTGAAATGGGAGTATGTTAAAGCACATCACCAACCTTGTTGTGCACGTGAGCAGGGTTCATATTAGCTGTACTGCACAGCAAACTAGTGCAGTGTGGAGTCACACTTTGGTTTGATGCACAACAAAGTCCTATGCAGACAAGCCCAGAGCCAGATTATTGGATAACTTTGTGCCATGAACCCACAGAACTCCATAAATGAAAATTCTATTCTTATGCAGTCCAAAAATCACCAGGTCTGGAATTCATACCTGTCTGCTTCTTTTTTTCCCCACATATGACTAGTGGCCTGTGGCAGGCTGTGTAAGTGACTGGGCAAATAAGAGCTAGTATATCAGTGATAGCTCTACTCAGGTCCATCAGCAAGGGCATTGGAGTGCAAAGGGGGCAGTTTCCAGTGGGCCCACATTTTCAAAGGGGCCCAGAGCTCCAGCCACCACCACTGTCACAGCAGTGGTGGCTGGAGCTCTGGACCCCTTTGAAATGCCCCAGCAGCACCGCTCCAGCTGTTCACACAGCTGCGAGGGAGCAGTGGGATGGGAATAGCACCATGGGCCAGGCACTGCTGAATGCTGACTGCTCTTGACCCCACCCCTTCCTGTCTTGTCCCCACCCCTTACAGGGCACAGAGCTGGGTCCCCGTTTCATTTTGTCTCTGGCCTCATGGCACCTCTCAGCCCTTCTGGCTCTTCTCTACTATGTTTTCATAGCAGAAAGATGCTTCATCTCTGGGCAAAATTTGGCTCCAATGGTCAAGCTAGTTTTTCCTCTCACATCAGAACTAAACCAATAAAGAAAGTTCACATGCATTCACCTTTTTATGTCCTCAGTTACTCAGTCTCACCTCATTGTCTGCATTGGGTGCTGAGACCTTTCAGCACCTCTCATAGGATCAGGTCGGAGGTAGACACACACAGATAATCCTGTTCCTAGTTACCTACTGTATAGGCAGCAGTAAGCATTAAGATCAAAATTTATGCAGGTTATACCTCCCTGGTCTGGCACACTTAGCTCCTGAGAGGTCCAGAACGAGGGAGTTTGCCAGACTAGGGGACGTCAGGCCTCCAGGGTTATCAGCTCGCTGACCGGTTCCTCTCCTGTCTGCTGCCCCACTTTCTGTCACCATGGTGCCATGAGGGGAATCTCCACTCCTGGCTGGGCTCTCAGCCCCCATGCTGTGAGTCGAGGGGAGCACTCCACACCCTGCCTCTCTGGCTCCCCATCATGGGGCTGCCAGCAGGGCTTCCTGCTCCTAGCCCACCAGCCAGGCTCCCAGCTGCAAGGCTGCAGGCTGGGCTCCTTGCCTCTGGTGGGGCTCCCTATCACCAGCCAACTGGTGGGACTCCACTTCCAGCCTGCCAGCCAGATCAGCTCAGCACCACTAGGATTCTCTGGTCCAGCAACATTTGTGGTCCTACCAGATGTCAGATGTTGCCCGACCAGAGAGCTTCAACCTGCATTAAACTACACGTTTTAGTGAGAAAAGGACAGACTGCAGCTAGCACCTGGGTGGTTGGGTAGTCTGCAGCAGCATAAGGAATCTTTCCCCTTATTCCCCTGGCACAAGAGCTGACTACCTTTGCAGACCTTCTCTCTTCTGGTGGGGTGGGAGGCAGCCAGCTTTCTGAGTGACAGAGTTTTTCCTACGTGGATGTCCCCTTCTGGAATGCATACATCCTTTGATCAGCTGCCCACTCCATATACCAGCAGTTCTCAAATTTAACTGCACTATGACCCCCCTTCTGACAACAAAAGTTACTACGTGACCCCAAAAGGGTGGATTGAAGTTTGAGCCCAGCGGCCTGGGGACAACGCCAAAGCCAGAATCCCACCACTTCAGGTGGGGAAGCCAAAGCTGAAGCCCCATCTCTTCCGCCCCAGGTGTGGGAGGGCTGTAACCTTTACCACCACCACCACCACCAAGAATGATTGAAGCCCTTGGGCTTGGGGTTGGACTTGGGCAGCAGTGCTCAGGCTTCAGGTCCAGCAGGTCTCAACCCCAGTTGAGAACCAACACACCATACCAAACTGAAGCTGCATTGTCAGGATGGGGGCATCTCTCCAAGGACTCAAACTTTACTATACATTGACTTATTTTCTTCTTTTGTCCCAAAGTCAAGTGTCAAATACTTCCCATTCTATCAACAGGCTCAACACCTCTATAGTTAAAGTAAGGAGGTAGGAGCTGTGGATTGAGGGAGAGATCAAATGATTGCTGATATTCATTGTCTGTAGATGACAGTTTCACAGATGTATCTAGAGATATGGTTGGCAGGCACTGTCTACAATACCCCTCTGGATACATCTAAAGCAGCACAAGCGCAACAGCAGTCTCCAGAAGAGAAACAAAGAATCACATTACATGTCAAAAGGATGGTTCAAAAATGGGCTGTTTAAAGCTTCCCAACCCCCACTGACCCCAGACCCGTTATTTTTCATTCCACTCCCACCCCAGTACATCAAGCTTGACTTTTCAGCAGTTAGCAGGTACATGAAGAGACTTCTGCTCTATGGGTGAGTAGGGGGCTCAGTTGTTTGTGAATGTTCAATGAGTGCCAATGAATAACAAATACAAAAAGAACAACATGGTACTGTTCTACAGTGCATTCCAAACACGGGTCTCCACGCTTTTTACAACATTAATTAATTTAGGTTGGGATTTTTAGAGGTGTGTAAAGAGTTAGGTGCCCAAATCTAATTGAATTTCAAAGGAAACTGAGTGTCTACAGCTACGGCTACACGTGAAGCCTACATCGAAATAGGCTATTTCGATGAATAATGTCTACACGTCCTCCAGGGCTGGCAATGTCGATGTTCAACTTCGACGTTGCACAGCACCACATCGAAATAGGCGCTGCGAGGGAATGTCCACACGCCAAAGTAGCACACATCGAAATAAGGGTGCCAGGAACAGCTGCAGACAGGGTCACAGGGCGGACTCAACAGCAAGCCGCTCCCTTAAAGGGCCCCTCCCGGACACAGTTGCACTAAACAACACAAGATCCACAGAGCCGACAACTGGTTGCAGACCCTGTGCATGCAGCATGGATCCCCAGCTGCAGCAGCAGCAGCCAGAAGCCCTGGGCTAAGGGCTGCTGCACATGGTAACCATAGAGCCCCGCAGGGGCTGGAGAGAGAGCGTCTCTCAACCCCCCAGCTGATGGCCACCATGGCGGACGCCGCTATTTCGAAGTTGCGGGATGCGCAACGACTACACGGTCCCTACTTCGACGTTGAACGTCGAAGTAGGGCGCTATTCCCATCCCCTCATGGGGTTAGCGGCTTCGACGTCTCGCCGCCTAACGTCGATGTTAACATCAAAATAGCGCCCAACACGTGTAGCCGTGACGGGCACTATTTCGAAGTTAGTGCCGCTACTTCGAAGTAGCGTGCACTTGTAGACACGGCTTAACTCTCCTAGTATCCTTTGAAAATCCTTGTCTAAGCCTCTTTGTGATGGGAGTAAGTCTTAGTAACCTCATTTCACAGATGATGAAACTGAGGCCCACAAAAATAAATGAGTTGCTAAGGGCATACAGGCAGGCTTAGACATGTCAGATGGCAGGATGTGGCAACAAGGAATAATTCAGGCTGTGGAGGTCTCACTGCCTTTGTGTTAGAAAGTTGTTTTCTACTCAGTGTCAAACTTTTTTCTGTGGTTAGATTTTGCTTGGCAAGAAAATCAATATAAAAACTTAGAGGCAGAGAAAAGGAGAGATGCAAAGCAAAAAAAAAAAAAGTCTGAGAATGATACTTCTACTAACTTCAGCAGCTCATTTTTAGTTATCCACATGTGAGTTTGATTAATCTCTTTATTCGCAATTTATTTTAAAAATCAAGACTAGACACTGGTTCAGAGATCAGCAACCTTTCCAAGGTGGAGTGTCGAAATTTGATTTTTGACCTCTGTGTATGGTACGAGTGCTGGTGATACTTTTCAAAGTCACTAACAGTCCTACTTACAACAGCTTCATTAATAACTAAAGACACAGAGCTTTACCTTTAGCTGGTGGTTGGTAGCGTTAATTGATTTTATGTTAATCCACAGGCAGCATGGCTTTGAGCAAGCTCCTCACCGCATGAGGGAGGAGGGGGCAGGGCTGAGCTCCCTCCTCGCACGCCGATAAAAGTCAGCTTGCATGCTTCTCTTGGCTCCCATGCTGGGGGTTGCTGACCCCTACACTAGATGTGTGCAGGTTAGGAAGTAATGGGAGGGGAATGGCTAGAAACACCGGCAGCGGGGAACAAGGACGGGAGAAGAGAATGGGGAAGCCATGGGAGCAGGACAGCTCAGTGAAATTTTGAGTTGATATTGGAGGTGTTGGAGAACAAAGCAGGAGCCACAAAGAGGCTGATGTTATAGGGAAGGGAGAACAGGGAGTTTCAGAAGGAATTCCTGGGGTGGAGGAAGGAAGAGAGACAGATGAAGGAGAATGGGGCAGGAGTCCTGTTGGCCAGTGAGAGCATATTGCAGTGATTCTTGGCTGGCTGAGACAGGACTTTGGCAGTACATGCTGACCCTTCTGTGCTGGGTAGCTTAGTGCTACTTCCAGCCAGCAGAACTGCTGCTGGAGATTAAAAAGAGAGGCCAGTGAGGGAGGGAATGAAGCTAAGAGCTGGGGAGAAAGGAACTGCTCCCTGCATCTGTCTCACATTTCAGGGCTCAAGCATTAGGCAAATACCTTGAAGTGCAATTGATTCTGATATGCCACTTAAATGACGCCTCAAATCCAAAACATTAAGTAGAAAATCAATATTCACAGCAGGAATGCAGCACCATAAACCTAGGTGAAATCCTTGTCCCATGGAAGGCAATGGCAAAATTCTCATGGAGTTAACAGGGCCTAAGGTTTCGCCACTGAAGTGCAGGCCAGGACTGATACTCGCTTTGGCTAACTCCCTCTGTGCTAAGTGTCACTGCAGTAGTGAGCCAGAACTGCTTGTACTTCAAAGGCCTTGCAGGGCTCACAGACTGCTACGAAGCTTTGGTGTCAGGAAGCAAGTCTTCAAGTCAAATGTGCAGCCCTTCATCCTGACTAGTCTGTAAAGAATAAATGGGAGACAACTGAGGAGGCTGAATGGTGGGACGATATAGCTTAAAAACAACAAGAAGTCTTGTGGCACCTTATAGACTGACTAAGATATTTTGGAGCAAAAGCTTTCATGGGCAGAGATGATCATGGGCAAATACCCGCTTCACCTTTACCCACGAAAGCTTATGCTCCAAAATACCTGTTAGTCTATAAGGGGCCACAGGACTTCTTGTTGTTTTTGAAGATACAGACTATCATGGCTACCTCTCTCATACTTGATACAGGTTAAGGAATTGGGGGAATGTATATGCATAGTCCTCCACCATCATTCCCACAATTCTTTAACCATGGCTCATCTTCACAGCTCTCTAGAGCAGATAGTTTCAGACAGATGCCCTCAGTTTCCCTCTCACTTTTGGCACAATGCACTTGAGCTGCTGGACCTGTCCATTTCCATTGAGTACCACACCCAAACGGATAAACCAATGGCATCAATCAAGTCGCAGAACAACACTTGAGGCGTTTAATGAAATATAACCAGGATAACTGATGCACATTCCTGCTGTATGCAGTTTTCATTAAACCAAATCACTAATGCATCTACAAGTCAGAGCACCTTCGTCTCAAACTACTGGCTCCACACCTTGTTTTCACCCAGCATTTCCAGCAGCTATGCTAAATCCAGCCACCAACAACAGGATCCAACAGATCCATCTCATCCTGGAGTAGCTCAAGAACCACCTAGAATATGTGAAGAAGGCGCTTACAAGAGGCATGTAGACCAACTGTGTCAGAAGGCACTGGCATTCACAGTAGACCAGAAGTGTGGCTTGACACAGATCATCTTCAGACCAATTGACTGTCCGCTTGTTGTACTACCACTTCTTTGGCCCTTCCAAATAGGCCAGCAGATCAACCCAGTTTTCTTCCACAAGCCCTCAAAATAGACTCAGTTTTTCGGGTGTCATTTCTGAGGTCCTAGACTGAGAATCCCTTTTCTGACTGGACCACAGCGCTGCCTCTACCAAACTCCAGGGTCACAAGGCATATGAAATGCCTGCCACCTTCAGTTCCCAGTGGACACATGAGTTACTGTCCCAAACACCACACAGAGAAACTACTTCCCATGTCCATGCCCCAGACTGTGTGAGGCTGTTCCATATGACTCACCCTAAGAAGCCAGGACTGGCATCACCTGGGGAGAGAGACCAGAAGATACCAACTTGGTATCCAGACTCTGCTATACATGCCTTGACTGCAACGTGGTAACTGACTAGGGCACACTGGCTACCCATTGCTCAGCCCTCAAGTATTTTCCCAGTCTGCTATCATTTATCTATCTATCTATGGTTTATATTATTTAATACTTGATAAGGTTTCATGCAGTTCTCTGGTTCACATTTTGCGCTTTCACCTACCGGCACGCATATTGCTTGTGTGCTTTAACTGTGGGATAGTGCATTGTGTAAACCAACTATTATTCCTTTCACATGTCAAATGCTACCCACACATACATAAGTCACAGTACATAAGAACAGATTTTCTGGGTTACACCAAAGCTCTATCTAGCCCAGTATCTGTCTTCCAACACCAGCCAATGCCAAGTGCCCTACGTGTTGGCATTAGCATTGCAAGGGGGACTGCAACACCCCCAATTTTCATGCAGCACTCTGTGTGCCAGCCCTGCACCAAGACTCTGCTCCTCCTGGCCCCACATCCTGTCTCTGAGCTGCCAGGCCCCACACCCAGGGTCCTGGCTCCCAGCCCTGCCCCACAAGTCTCAGCTGCCAACTCCATGCCTGAGAGTCTGCTCCTAGCCCTACATGCTGGGGCCCAGCTACCAGCCCTATGCCCAGGGCTCTGCTCCTGGCCATGCATCCAGGCCTGGCAGCCAGTCTTGCACCTGGGGCTCCATGCCTGTCCCCAGTCCTGGCCCCCTTACCTATCTGTGTCTTCCCCTCCCAAAGTTATGACCCTGGTCCTGGTCCCAGATTTAAGAGGTGTGAAGGGCACAGATAGGGATAAAAGGGGGACTTTGAGTTTCACCAGCTTTCAACACCCTCAGTACATATTCCAGTGCTAGGTGCCTCAGAGGGAATGAACACAACAGGTAATCACCAAGTCAGCCATTCCCAGATTCTGTCAGCCTAGCACACCTCTACCTCCACAGTTCACTTGCTGACCCCAAAATGCTTAGCCACAGACTGGTAGCAGTCTGGGATAGACAGAGTCCAAAGTGCAATAGCAGCCAGCCCACTTCTGCACTCTTATAGGCTCCCTTAATCAAGTGGTCCAGAACCGGAGGATCAGGGCAAGTTCCTCACACGGCTCCAGGAAGGTTTGCTTCCTCATGCAGAAATTCTGGATTCACTGTTGGCCATTTGGGGTCTGAAGGACAATATAGTCCCACCACACAGTGCTAGTTGTCCTGCACCAGAAATCTCGCTCCACACATGGGAGGGAATATCCAGTGTGGCATGCATTATGTCTGTCATGAGTAGAACCTCCAGTGAGCCCCAGTGCCCTCTTCATCTCTAAGCCACGGTCCGCTCCTCTGCATAAGCCATTCACCTGCAAGCAGGAATGGCTGATTACATACGTCCATGGTTTGTCCCTGGCTTGGAAGAGACAGAAGTGAGCGAGTTGCACACCCAAGTGACAGACGCTCCTAGATGGCCTGCTCAAAGCGCTTCTGCGTGGGTGTCTGTGAAGGACAGACAAGTTTTGCCACAGTAGACTGCAAAACAAGCACTAGAGCCGTGATAACTTGTGGCTTGTGCTCTTTGATGTGTAGCCTGTGGTCCTCAAGACTCCGCCCAGGAATGCACCAAACAGCTGATTCATGGTTTTCCTTGAGGGAAGCAGGGCCAGATTAACACGGGGACTTCAGGGGGCTGTAGCTCAGGGCCCCAGGCTAAGGAGGGCCCCTGTAGACACGATCCTTGTGCTGCCACAAGTCCAGATCTTTTTGTGGGACTCCCTTAGCTTGGAGGCCTGGGCTGCAGCCACAAAAGCCCCATGTTGACCCAGCTGGCAGGGTGGGGAAGATGGCTCCTCACACTGCTGTTCCTCCAGCCCCTGCAGGGCTGGAGTTGGGAAGGCTCCGTCAGTGCACAACCCCCCACCTGTAAGCACCAGCCCCACCGCCCCCATTGGCCACCTTTCCTGGCCAGTGGAAGCTGTGGGAGCAGTGCCTGCTGGAAAAGACAGTGGGTGGAGCCACCTGCCCCTTCATGCTGACCACCTCCAAGTGTGGGAGGGGGGACGGGACAGGCAGGGAGCCTGCCTCAGCCCCTCTGTGCCAACAAATAGGAAGTGCCTGAGGTAAAAACCCCATACTCCAACTCCCTGTCCCAGCCCTGAGCACCCTCCCACACCCTGGCTCCTGCCCAGACCCCACAGCCCCACCCACACCTCCTGACCTTAGCCTCCTCTTGCTGTCCAAACTCCTTGGCCCCAGTGTGGAGCCCCCTCCCACATTCTGAGCCCCTCGTGCAATAAATAAGTTAGCTTAAGCTTACCTTCTACTGTATTGAAACTGTTACAGGATTTTGTGATGTTTCTAGTTAAATATTTAATATGATTGTGTGGGTTGTGTTTGATGAGGTGGTGTGCAGAGCATACAGTATTCAAGTGGCTAGGGTGATGTTCTGTCTGTTTTTTTTACCAGGACAGGCCCTTATTTAAGCTGTCTCTCAGGTTTCCTGACACTTTTAAAAAAATAGGCAAATTGTCCCATATTTTGCAGGGCTCCTGCTCCCTGGCAGCCTGTGTCTTGGGGTGGCAGCCTCTCCTGCCTGGGACCTCCTCCAGTGGGTGGCTGCCCTGTTCCCCAGAGCTCTGCACCTTGTGGCATCAGCTCCTGCTGCAGGGGAGCTCCTCCATGGGGGAGCTGCCCCATTCCCCAGCACTGCATGCTGCCAACGAGCTCCACAACAGGGCGGTTGCCTTGTTCTCTGGTGCCGTAAACATAGGGGAGACAGCACCCACTGCCAGGGAGCCCCTCCATGGGTCGCTCCTGTTTTGTTCCCTGCCCCCTGCTACTGGGAGGCTTTGGCACATCCCCTCACCAGGGTGTTCTGGGGCCCCCATCTTCCACTCCTCTTCATCCCTGGCTCCTCCCGTTTGGAGGCTGCAGAGCCCCCCTCTCTGGTGCCTTGTCCTGGAGCAGCAGCCCCCATCAGCAAGGAGCTCTGACATGGGTCAGCAGTAAGGCTGGTGTTCTATATTTGCCATAGGGCAATGTGGTCACCCTGCACACGGCTCTCATGATTACTGGTGGCTGTAAATGCAGCTCTCAAGTCACTTAACTGGGAGTGCCACTGTGTTAGAGCAGCTCCAGGTCTTGAGAACTACTGCGACCACATGCATGAATCCAAACACAAAACAACATACAGCTGCAGCATCAGCATAGAAGCCACTACATAGGGTGCGGTTCAGGCACATTCTGCAATGAGGACTCTTGCAGCAAACTTAGTTAATTCAACGACATATGCGCATGGGCCAGGACACAGGTGTATCTCCTAATACAGACATACCCTATTTGTTTCTCTGTGTGTATTGTATCCACCTGTTGTCTGAAGGCCTACGTTGATTGTCAGCTCTTTAGGGCAGGGGTGTCTCTTTGTTATATGCTTGTACAGCACCAAGCAGAATGGGGCTCTGGTCCTACTGCAATGCAAATAAATAACAGATATCTGAAAACGCAGAGAGAAAAAGCTCAAAACCAGGCTATTTTAGGTTAACATATAATGTAGGTAATAAAGTATAAGTGATTCTGTCATTGGTAAGCCCTTTCGTGCATGTGCAAAGTATCATATGGCATAAACACAGTGCAATTACAAACTAATTGCTGTGTAACTACAGGGTAGTTACATTTACTTAATTAAAATGTAACCTCTTATTACAATGGGAAATGGGTTTAAGAAAAAAAAAACAGAAAAAAATTCCAGCTCAGAGGCCAACCAGCGTGAACAGAATCAGAAGTGATATTCATTCAGCTACACTTCCCTACTCACCATCTCTGCCCAGATAATGTATTTCAAAAGTGTACATGGAACAACAATGCTTGGGGTGTGAAATGTTTTTGTAATAATACATACCGCTGTAACTTAAAATAGTGTTCCTGTAGCAGATGCTCTGTACCACTAGTGAGGACAGGCAAAGTTCAATAACGGGAGTAAATTACCAGTTGTACAATTTTCACACTTTCCCTACAATACGTTTGGCTTGGCAGGCCAATTCTGGTGCCAGCCCACCCATCCCCTTCAATCCCTTACTCCCAAAAGCTAGAGTGGTTTTGCTACCCTTTGCTGTTTTCATGAGGCAAACCTTACTGCTTAGCTCACTGATTCCTTCAGCATTTGGTCAGCTCGGAGGAAGCACAAGAAGCAGCCTTCTAAAACCAGAAAAGCATCTGTCCTAGGGAAGAACTCAGAAGGGAGTGAATGAAGGACCAACAGAAAGCAGCAGAGAATGTAGAGGGAAAGTGAAGACAAGTGAGTCCAACCAAGAGAGACCAGATAAACTGAAGATACCCCTACAAGCAATTGCATTAATAATATCCATGTTATACTCACTGCAAACCCACAGAGGTTACCATAGTTTGCCATTACTTCCAAAAGTGGGACTCGTATTGTTGCCAGGCAGCACCACCTCCCTTGCACAGACTATAGCCCAAAGTCTAGTCTACGGGTAGGTTGTTGCGTGTCTATGGCCTAGGTCACTGTTTCTTAAGCTACGTTGTGAACAACTCGTAGGTGTGCCGCAGCAGTGCAGCAACTAGCAATGACGTGGCACATGTATATATTTTGTTATTAAAACCAGATGCAGTGTTACTTCTTCACAGCTATGATACCTGATTAAATTGCTTCATTTTGGTTTTGCTGGACATGTTGCTGTTTGTTTTTTGTCTGACACCAACTGTTCAGAGAAAATTCTCACAGGTGTGCCTCATAAAAAATATTACTGGTTGGTGTTCGCTCAAGAAGTTTAAGAAACGCTGGCCTGGGTAATTGTGGAAGGTGGGAGCTGCATGCAGGTGCAGGGCTAGGTTTGTGAGGATGCAATCTTTGGCTAAATGGCCTAACTGGCTCAGGGCTTGTTTTCTGATCCAGTGAATGGACTGGGCTACTTGTTCAAGGTGAGCCCCAATCCTTAGGAAAAGGCTAAAAGGACTTTGACATACTAAGATCCCATAAGACGGAGTGTCGTTCTGGGCTGAATCTGATGAATTCTTAAGAATAAATCTGTTACTGTCTCAGAAACAACTGTATGATGACTGTGACAGTCACGCTGTGCGCCATCTCTAAGAGAAGAGAAGAGAAACAGTCCTGTTTAGGCAGCCAGTCTTCTGCTGGGACAAATCACAGTGAAAGCAGGGACCTATTCAACTTGGAAATAGCTCAGCCAAGAGGGAGAGAGATGCAAGTCTCTACCCAAGAAAGGCAAAAACTAGGGACCAGAAGCCCAAAGTAAACCACTGTAGGGAAACAAAGGTGCAGTTGCCCTGAACTCTAACGTTATGGATATCCCTTTATTTTATCTTCATCTTCTGTGCTCGCCTGCCATTTTGCACAGTCTCAGCTGACAGCTGACCAAGGAGCCTGGATCACTTATCAAAATCCCTTCACTGAAGAGAAATGGGAAGGGAGTGGTTGCTATAAATATGGTATCAGTTTCTGGGTCTGTGCACTGGACTCCTCTTCCACTTCCTGGCCATCTCTCTCATTACCTGAGCCTAACCCAGAAGCTGTTACTTTTGCCATTCTGGGAATATTTTCAAAGGCACAAATGAGAGTGACTTTCAGTGGAAGGTAGATGTCTAATTGCCAAATGTGCCTTTGAAACTTCCCCAGCTCTGTTTTCTCCACCACTCTCCAACTGTGTTTTAAAATGGCCTGTTTTTAACTGCCCTCTTCTGGATGTCCAGATCTCATTCATATGGGTAAATAACTAGTTTGCATATACTAATTTTCACCTAACAGAAGATCCCATCCAGGTCTAGAGTGCCAAGAAATTTACAGGGACTTCACCAACATAAGTGGTTAAGCCTAAGTTATTCAGTTCTCTGCATGCCTGCCCGCTTCCCTTGCTGGTCTCTGCGTGCATTTGCGTCAGAGCCACATTCATTGCTTAGCAACATCCAGTGAATGAAGTCACAGGGAGCACTAGATTGCAGCTATGAAATTACAATTTTCTCGCACTGGAGCACTATTATAAATGCACACTGTAGTAGTATCTAAAGACCGCTTTTGGAATTAGGTCATCAGGAGGGTACAGTCTGTGCTGCCATTGCTCCTTTAAAGTTAGCCCTCTGCTAACTGATGAGAAACCTTTCTTCTATTCCCTTGAAACCAAGTACAGCTGGCAGGATTTGCATGCAGTTTTTGCTGGCTTCAGTTCTAAGCCTTTGGAGGGAAGCAGGAGGGCCAAGCCCTGCAGCTTGGCAAGGCACCACTAATCGTCTAGGCAGAAGGGAAGTCTGACAGGTTTGTCACGACGATCTTCTTAATGATCTGTGTTCAGCAATGCCTTGATTCAGCAAACAAAGGGAGCACCCCAGTCTCCATATCCCCATTCCATGGGCCTACGTGCTTTGCTGAATAGGGTTGGATTTCTCACCTGATTAAATATGGAACTGAGGCCAAAGGTCATATTACTTGCAAAGACAACAGCTTCTCTGACTCAAGTGTCGAATGTAGCTACAGGTTTGCCTACATCAGTGGTTCTCAACCAGGGATACATGTACCCTTGGGGTGACGCTGAGCTCTTCCAGAGGGTTCATTAACTCAGTGTTTCTCAACCTTTTTTATGAACAAAAAGTTGGACTTATTTTATGCTCTTCTAATTTTTTTTATTCACCCTTTCTGCACAATCAGAAGTATGATGGCAAGTTTATTACCTATAGGCACTTTCTTCCAACCAACCACTTATGATTAAGTTGCTTAAACAATGTGTTGCAATGGCAGAACAAAAAACGTATGTCTGAAAATTGTAGGTACGGGGGGTACGTATAGTTTTTTAGAAGGGTACTTTACAAAAAAAGGTTGAAAAACACTGGGCTAGATCCTCAAGGAAAGCAGTGTTGAACACCACTGACTACATAAGCACCATTCCTCTTCCTGTATGATGTCCCTATTTGTATATTTTTCTGATGTTTCCAAGCCTGGAGGATGTTCTCATTCCTCATAGTGGGGACAGGCAGAGAAGTCACAGAGAAAGCACTAGATTTCTGATATGAAACTTTTTTTTTTTTTAAAGCACTGAAGCATTCTTATAGACATAGTCTATAAAGGAGTGAGAGCAACAATTCAATCATGAAGATGTTTGTTAATTCTTGCTCCTACCTTCACCCAGCCAAATTTGACGACAGACTAATTTGTGCATGACCCAAAGGACACTCAGAACCATCTGAGACCAAGTCTTGATTCCTGCATGTTAGTAAGATGACAACTAAATCACTTTATTTGTTGCAAGACCAGCATTCCCTGTAAACTGAGTGCTTGGGCGGCCATCCAGGAGAGATTCAGGCGCTGCCCTGCTGATTAGCAGAACAGGTGTTTCTCTCGGTGGCACACATCTGCACATGCCTTTGGTGCACATAACAAAATGCATCTGCCCAGGAATGGAAAAACTAGAGGAAACACTGTGCAAGACCCCCCAAAAAGGGGATTTTTCAGCAGCAACACTAAAAAAACACCACCATAAATCCTCATGTATACACAAGGCTGTCTATAGGTCTTTCTGCTACTTCAAACTAGATATTTTTCTTTCACAAACCCATTGCAATTTTTGTTCACGTCTATTCTGTCTCACTCAATTCATCCCTTCGATGGAAGCTACTGGGCTCTCAACAAAACATCATTATTCTAGCTGTATTTACCATCTTTCAGGAGAATGACCTCTTGAGGATTATTCAGAGATCAAAGTTCCTCCATCACACACTCAACTGACAAATTTGCATTGAAGAAAAAGCAAACCCCTCCCACGTGCCCTGTTCTTCCCAATGAAGCGCAACAAAGTGGTTATTAAATAATACTCTGAGGCTGCGTCTATGCTAGCAAGTTCTTTCACACAGCATCTACACACAATGCACTCTTTTGAGTAGAAATCAAAAGAATGTGTCTTCTTCCAGAAGCCCTCTTCTGCTCCCAGATCAGGAAGACCACCTTCTTTTGAAAGCTTCTTTTGAAAGAAAGATTGTGTAGACATTCCGTGGGCCCTTTTTTCGAAAGAGCAGTCCTCATGGTGTCTGATTTTTTGATCCCTGACCCATTCTTTCGAAAGAGCAGGGACTGTGTGGACACTCTCTATCCAAAGAGCGGATCGATCTTTCAATCTGCTTTTTTGTGTGTGGACGTGCTCTTTCGGAAAAAGTGTTTTGGAAGAGCACTTCCAAAGAACTTCTTCCAGAAGATTGCTGTAGTGTAGACATGGCCTTACACTCTAGCAATGATTCAAAAATAGATCTATTGTGCTTTAGTGAGATACACGTTGCGCTCCAACAGGAAAATTATAGCTGAATTTAGTGACCCTTAACCACTTTTTCTGCCTGCCTGAACAGTCAGGAGGGACCCTGCCATGCACAGCTGAATTAAAAAAGAAAGCTGCAATACAATTTATAGAATAATTTACTGTAGAGCTGAGGGAATTTGAACAAATGGAAGTTTCCCCTATTTTACTCGTAGCTATGTTTTGTTAATATTGAATGGCCCATATGAAAATTTAATACAGGGAATGCCTCTGGGAATTGCATTTTTGCGCTTGACTTGCAGAGACATCTTACTAATTAACATAGCCATCCTACCTGTTGAAGCTTCACAGACAGCACAGTGTGTTTTTCATGTCCATATGGTTAAGAATTTTATTTCTGAAATATGTGCAATCACACTATTTTGTGGCAACTTGTTTTAAATATGATTGGCATATACAGAAGGATAAAATAAACAGTCACAAAGTGTAAGCACCAAGTCCTGATTTCTTTATGAGGGTATTTTTGGCTTACTTAAATAGAAAGGCATCAACATACAGCGTTCTCAAAGATGATCCTGCAATTTTACGGAGCGAAGGAGAAAAAGTTCCTGTTCAGCTTTCTTTATCCTTTTTAGTAGTCTCAAAATTTACTCAAGATTTGGGCATTCTGTACCCACTATCAGTCACCTTTTCCCAACGCTTATATTTACTGTTATTTCATCTATTCTTCCATATGGACATAGTGTGTTGTTGTTTAGTAATTAGAGAAAAAGAATAAGAATTAGGACACCTGAGTTTTACTGTTAACTCTGTCCCAGTTCACTCTGTGATCTTGGACAAGTCACAACTTCTCTGTGGCTCAGTTTCCCCATCTATAAAATGAAGATAATACATTTCAGACTTCAAATGGTATTGGTGAAGTACTCTGCCATTCTCACACAAAAGGAGTAATATTTTGCAAATACAATGTGTTACTATTAACATATTGTGCGGCCATCATCACCGAGCAATCTGCCCTGATTTGGAAATAAATGGCAGCTTTGGCATGGCACTTAAGGCACATCAAGAGATCATTATCCAAAGACAATGTCTACCAATACATCAATTACACAGCAGTAAATAAGAACCACAAGCCTCTGATACACGAGTATACAATGCAGAAAAAGGTGCACAAGATTAAAATCACATTGAAAATGAATTAACCATGTTGTGACGGGGTGTACCAACCCCGCACTGAGCAAGGGGGGTGACAGAGGATACCAACCCCTCAGTGAGCAGGGGAGTGAAAGCTAGGCCTATTGGATAGAACAGACCCCACCCCTGGGGCTCTGCTGGGCATGCTCCTGCTGTTGACCAGGTATAAAGGCTGGGGAAGCCTGGCAGTCGGGGCTGGCCAGGAGAGAGGAAGGAGATCCCACTGGAGCCTGGGAGCCACGCTGCCCACCCGAGAAGCAGCAGCAGAAGCAGCCACTGCCCCTGCCACAGCAACCACCCAAGCAGCAGCAGCTGGAGCAGTGGTAGAGAGCACAGCCAGAGTTGAGATGGCGGCCCGCACCAGGAATTGGGTGGGAAGCAGCCCAGGGTGGGGATACTGGGAAGGTAACCAGTGAGCTCAGTGTGTTGCGGTGAGGATCCCTGCTGAGCTGGCAGCTGGGGTCCCACACCCACCACCAACGGGGCCCTGAGCTGGAATTTGGTGGAGAGGGCAGGAGCACGCTCCCGTACCCCCACCTCCCTGTGAGCCTAATGCAGGCAGGACCTAGGCTGCTGAGGCCTGACTTGGCTGGGAGATCCCGTGAACTGGGACTCAGCTGCTGCAGCCTGATTGGGGTGGTTAGGCTCACAACCCAGGACTGGGCCAGTGATGCCCACAAACTGAGACTGGCCCACTGAGTACCTCCAAAACCTTATCTACCAGGTTTTGGTGTAAGCTTCCCCTCCCCGCCCCCAAATCCTAAAAACCTTAGATTTTGGGGATAAAATTTGCTGCCACCACCCAAGTAATAATAAGGAAACCAGGGAGAAACTACTTGGGAAATCTCAGCCCCAAAAGTAAAAAAACCAGGACACAAATATTAGCCAATACCAGGTTAATAAAAAGAAAAAGAGAGAACTTTTATTATTACAACAATATTTGTGTTGCAAGCCTCATGACTAGATGGAAGAGTCACAAAGTAAAACACATCGGGAGTCTCCACCATGGGCCTAGAACTTAGTTACCAGGAGAGCAAAAGAACATTTCTAAAAAGTGCACAGACATCAGATCCCACTTCCCAAACCATGAAACAATAAAGCCTAACGGACTTATCTAAACTTTACCCTACTTACAGAAGATTGGAGGGCCTGTTCTTGGAGGGAGATATTCTGTGTTTGTCTCCCTCATGGCTGGAAAGAACATGAAGGAACAGAGGACAGAAAAAGGGAGGAGCCAAAAAATTCAATTCTTACCTACATTCCTGTAGGCCAACCCACCTGGCAAAGGAGGTTAACCCTTTTACTCCCAGGCTGCTGGCTAACCCTCATGATCATGACAGCATGTAAATCCCACAAACCTGAAATCTGTCTAAAGTTTGGATTTGGGCTTCCCCATTCATGAGGTTTGCTGACTTTGGCACTCCCATAAGGTTGGGCAGTGAAAGTAGATGGAGCAGTTTTAACTCCTGCCTCTCGTGCACACTCCCACGACTTTCGTGACTGGGTTTCCAGATCTGCAGGTGAGTCCTTAGAGGAAATAATTATATTCAGTGTTGAAAACGTTTCCATTAGTAAATAACTCACATTCATGGGGAGCATGAAATGGAGGCTGGGGGAACCTAAGCCTCCCCTATGCTCCCTGCTGCAGCCCTGGGACCAGGCCACAGAGAGGCTCAGGGTTCTTCCAGTCAGCCAGGCCTCAGGGCAGCTCAGCAGGAAATCAGGATGGCTCTACCAGGCTTCTTCCAAGCCCAAGTATGTAGACCCAAGCTCTGAGACTCACTGCTGCAGCGTGGGGTGTGTACATGCATACATATATACACATATATGTGCCCTCTTCTTCAGAAAATACTGAGCCCCCCACACTCTGGTATCTGACATCTTCTTGTGATGTAAGAGACAACCTGCTACTGGTCAGCTCACTATACCCACCCCCCTAAGTATATGGTTTTTTGATTGTACCTAGTGGTTAAAGTCTGCAATCAGCAGACGTTCCTGGTGGTTCAAATCAGTGTCTTGGCAGTACGGAGAACCCAAGCCCTCCCACACCATCAGGATCTGATGCAGCACCCTGGGACTGACAGTTCAGTTGTGCAGCCTGGGCAAGAGTACTGGGTCACTTCCTTTCACGCATGCCCGCCTCTCCAGATGCTAAATAGGGGCCTGGCTATTGATGAGTAATGCTTACTCCATTGAAAAGGATCTGGAGTTCTTCCCTCTCGCTTGTTGGCAGCTGCCCTGCTTTCTCTGCCTTCTCTTACGGAGGTCTGCACCAGAAGGTGTGGGACTGCTGCTCCTATTCCTGCAGGAGCTCCCAGGTCAGGTCTGCCCTTGCACTGACCACCTGAACTGTGCTATGCCCTTTTAAGATGCACCTCCATTGCCAGCAGGCCCAGCTGACAAGGCTGCTGGGCTCAGGACTGCTCCTAAACCCCCTGTTCCCCAATACGGATTCATATACCCATCACAGTTCCCCACCATGACAACCCAGTTCTATTTCAGCTAAATGTTGAACCCCAACTAAGGGTACAGTGTCCCTTTAACAGATCATAAAAATAATCCCTGGCTGCTTACATTTTTTACTTTCTTCCAATTTTAACCTTACCTTACCACACTCCGCAATCATTTCCTAAGGGAACACCATCTTTCACATTGCATCTCTCTGCTAGCTTTTAAGTCTTTTGGTACCCAAGTGCTTCCAGGTCAATAATCCAATTACGTAGGAGGAGATTAGAAAAAGGGAAGCAACCTGTGAAGACAATTATGTTCCTGTGCAATGGACTTAATTTGCAACAAATTCAAATGTTTTAACCATATTTAGGGCTCTGCTGGCATCCATGCATAGAATCACAGAAGGTAGAAAATGGGAAAGACCTATTAAGTTCCGTCTAGCCAGTCCCTAGAGGTCCAGCGCAAGATTAGTGCCTGCAGTGTGCTCTTGAGTTCTTTGTCCTCTTTATTTTCAAATTACTGTCTCGAGCAATGGGGCTTTCAGCCACTGAACTAAAACAGTTTTGACAGACAGACACATGCCATCAAGTTGTGTGTTGGGCCTCATTTTGCTCAGCCGATTAATACACTGTAACCAGGATATGATTCCCCACTGCGTTATGCCATGGGTAGTCATAACTTCTTTGCAAATGGGTATAGGATGCTGCCATTCTGACTAACTTGTTCCATTTACTTTCCCACGTGTAACTAATTATACAAGGCAGTGGAGAATTAGGCTCCCTGTTTTATTATCCACATACATTAGCATTGGACGTAACATCAGCCATCTTGCGTGGTGTATTGACTTGGAAACAGCTTTCTATATCTTTGTAATGCTTTCAGCAGCCTTATCACACTGAGAAAAACTTCACTTCAGTATGGCCAGTATAATCAAACACATGAGGAGTGTGTAGGTCAAGATATTATAGAGATGTGTTGTGCCAAATTAGAAAAATTTTAAAAACTGAAAGTCTCTAAGTTTTTGCACCTACAGGCTCAGCTGTTGGTCCTGGCTCTGGGTGAGTTGTCTTTCCCAGGCAGAATGTACAAAGCCACTTTCCCCTCCATCTCCTACTCAGCTCTATTGAGCTGAGACTGGGCACATCTGAGAACTGAACCCATAATCTCCAAAGAGCTTGTTCAACTTGAACCAAATTTTCCAAACAAAGCAGAAATGTGTGTGTAATAGGACAGTCAAATGGATTGGTATAATGATAGTGAAGTCCTAGGTATACATGCCAAGAATCAGGCTTAGAATGGGAAGTTTACTTACACCGTAACTAGGGGGGGAAGTCATCTCTTTATAACAACTTTTTTTTTATAAGCTTCCTGTAAAACTGTCTCTGCCTCTGGAATCTGGAAGCATGACAAATTGCAGCTTTAGTTCAAGACTCTCTGAATGATTTTATGAGAGCAACTACCAATTTTTTCCACACACACACAAGGTCTTCCTTTACATCCACATTCAGTGAAGGAATTTTACTTCGGACTAGCTTAGCAAGTTTTCAAGTTCAGGTCTTTTGTCTTGGGGCTGGGGTCTAATAAGATTCTAATATTCCTTCAATGCATTTGTTATTCAGCAAATTCAGATGCCTGTCTGCTCACAAACACCACCTACCAACATACAGTTTTCTTCCTTCAGTAAATTCAGCTGCCATATTGTGCTATTTGAATTTGAATTCCTAGATTCCCACAGGAGCACTGGAACTTTCTTTATGTATGTCCAACTTCCTCTAATCCAAAGTTCCCAACCAGGGACATATATACCTCTGGGGGAACACAGAGATCTTCCAGGAGATGCATAAACGCACATTTTACTAGTTTTACAGCAAACTACATATAAAAGCACAACAAAGTCACTACAAACTAAAATGTCACACAATGGCTACGTCTACACTAGCCCCAAACTTCGAAATGGCCACGCAAATGGCCATTTTGAAGTTTACTAATGAAGCGCTGAAATGCATATTCAGCGCTTCATTAGCATGCGGGCGGCCACAGCACTTCGAAATTGATGCGCCTCGCCGCCGCGCGGCTCATCACAATGGGGCTCCTTTTCGAAAGGACCCTGCTTGCTTCGAAGTCCCCTTATTCCCATGAGCTGATGGGAATAAGGGGACTTTGAAGTAAGCGGGGTCCTTTCGAAAAGGAGCCCCATCGGAACGAGATGCGCAGCAGCGAGGCGCGTCAATTCGAAGTGCCGCAGCTGCCCGCATGCTAATGAAACGCTGAATATGCATTTCAGCGCTTCATTAGTAAACTTCAAAATGGCCATTTGCGTGGCCATTTCGAAGTTTGAGGCTAGTGCAGACACGGCCAATGACTTATTTATCCTGCTCTGTATACCATGCACTGAAAGGTAAGTACAATATGTATATTCCAATTGATTTATTTTGTAATTATATTACATGGTAAAAATGAGAGAGCAATTTTTCAGTCAGTGTGTTTTGACACTTCTGTATATTTTGTTTTTTATATGCTTTTGTAAGCAAGTAGTTTATAAGAGATGTGAAACTTGGGGTGCACAAGACAGATCAGCCTCCTGAAAGGAGTACAGTAGTTAGAAAACAAAGAGCCATTGCTCTAATCCAACCAGCCAGGGCCCCCCCCCACCACAAGATTCTTCTTGTAATTCAGCACATTGTTCTGATAAAGGCAGATGACAAGCTCAGTCTATTCTAAGAAACCTGAATGAATTGCTGAAGTGTCATGGTTTTGATAGCACAAAATCAATATTGTAAGAGAGATGAACACTGACACTTTGACGTAAAACAAGTAGATGCTGGGCTCCTGCAGTGATTTTATTTTTATTATCTGTGATTTTCCTTAAAATTAAGCTACTTGGCAAAATTCTATAAATTGATTTTCACTCCCTGTAACCAATCAGTTCATTTTGCCATTTAATTGAGTTATTGTTCTAGTTAACTCATCTGTTGTTTCGTACGCGATCAAAGTGTGATGAATAGAGAAGTAGGTTAGAGTAACAAGTATGATGGCTGAGGACTAAGATTTCACCTTAGCAGCACAATGATGCAAATTCAAGGAAACTAGACATGAGTGGGTGACCTAAGACTGACTTATGCCAATAGCACCACATAAATTACTGTAAAAGACAATCCAATAGATGATCTCATAGGAAAATAAATCACAGGATACCTTATAGTAATATCATGGGAAATTCTGTTCTGGCCCCAAGTAATCCTGGAAACAGGTATATAGGAGCATAAGCTTTTGTGGGCAAAGACCCACTTAATAAGATGCATCTTTGCCCATGAAAGCTTATGCTCCAGTATATCTGTTGGTCTATAAGGTGCTACAGGACTTCTCGTCATTTTTGCAGATACAGACTAACACAGCTACCACTCTGATGCTTGGAAACAGGTTGACATAGATGTTAATATGCTAATAAGGAAAAGAGGAACTCAGAGAACAATTACTGGAGATTAAGGTGACATGGGAAAGAACACAGATAACTATGCCACCTGATCCAATGAGAAAATACTTTAGATAAAAATTTGGAGTATGGTTGTAAAGTCAGTTTTTCCTTGCAGAATTGTGCATATGGGAGCCCTGCTATCGAAGCTTGCAACTCACCCGTTCTCCTGGTGAATGTTACTACTCCCAGGAGTACAGTTTTTTGACACAGAAGCAGAAAGGGGTGAGATGCTGGGTCTCAAATGAAGGTCACCTTAAAGGGATTAGGGCCATGTAATGGTCCCCAAGAAGAATCAGCTCTCTGTCCAGAAGATGGAGACAAAGAAGCCCTTGTAAGAATCTTGCAGCCATAGTAATGGAGGAGGGTGATTTTTCCTGAATGGGTGAGGAGTGGATGCTGCCAGGCATAGTATCAATAAGGTGAGCACAAATCTTGATGGCTGATGGTGCAGCAGGTAGCCCAGGATTTCCTGGACAGAGGTGAGCACCAGTTGAATTCAGACCAGGGACCACAATGAAAAACATATCAGTTTTGCTGAATAGACTATTCTGGTAGAGGGCTTTCTACTTTTGAGTAGCACCTGTTGAACAGTTGCTGAGCACCACTCTTTCCCCTTATTTAACCACAAAGCTGTCATGCTGTGAAATACTAGGCCCTGAGTATGGGATGCAAGTTGCAACCAGGATTCTGTGACAGTAGGTCCAGATTCAGACAAAAGGGGTATGGGGAGGGTAAATTGACAGCATAAGAAGGTTGGAGGAGCAGCACTGTCTTGGCCATGCTGGGGTAATGAGCTTGGCCCAATCCACATTCAGCATGAGGAGGACTTGTGGAATCAGAAAAACAGTGTACAAGAGGGCTGAACGCCAGTCAAGGTGGGAAGTCTTGGACTGAGAGCTTAGACTAAGGCCCTTTCAAGAGCAGAATAGTTGGTATTTTCTGGTGCTTCTCATTGCAAATAGATTGATCACTGGGATACCCCAAGCTGCAAAGATGACACACAGGATACTTGACTTCAGAGACCACTTCTGACTCGATGAAAAAATGCTTGCTGAGATGTCCACAAAATGATTTGCAGCCCCTGGCGAATGGTCGGCTATCAGAGCAACGCTCTCCTGGATGAGAACTGCCACAACTTGAACTCCTCTTCTAAACCCCCCATGGAGCCTGCTCTCCACTGCTTCGTCACCTAACGCATCACAGAGGTATTGATGTTGGTAATACAACACTGAGGTGGTGATATGGTCTGGAAAAGCATGAAGCCCTTTGTACATGGTCTGATGCTTCAGCACACTGATGAACATTGAGGCTTCCTGCTCCAACCAGAGACTTCAGGCTTTCGGAGACTCCAGGTGCAGTCTCCACCCCATTAAGGAGGCATCAGTGATAACGAGAGGTGAAAGTAAGCCAGTGCATGCCCCAGTTCAGTGCTCTGGCAAGAAGTCAGCCAGCTGGGGCATTTGGCTTTACCAGGAAAAGAGCACTATCCTGTGCTGAGAATGTGATCGGATGCATCCAGATGACATTCCATTCATTTGGACGAAAGCTGTTAAGAGGTCATGGACCTATTGTGGAAGCCGCAAATGTGTTAAGATCCTTAGAAAGTTCTCCCTTTAGAAACATGTCTCTATTGGCCCCCACATGGCACATCCTTCCCTTCCTCATCTACCCTTCTTTCAAGGCAAATTTTCTAGAAATGGGTCTTTACTTTTACTGCTGCTTCCTATTCATTATGGGTGATGTCAAGGCTCATCCCCACTCTGATATTCCAAATGCAGAAGCTGGGGGGCCCCAGGAGACTTTGAAAATAACCTTGCCTTTGGAGACTTCTGCTTAAAAGCTTCCCAAGGTCACAGATTTCCTGACCTTGGGAAAATACCTCGAGTGAGAAAATCCCTCTTTAAATCCAGGAAGACACACTTGGGATGTCTCCCTGTGGGGTAAACCCAAGCTCTTAACCTTCCCTTAGGAGAGAGCTTGAAAACAAAGGGGAAAAAATTAAGCTGCTCTCTGATACCTGACCTTTTAATCTTAGGCGTGCATATACACAGACCCTTCTCAAGGACACAGAAATAAAATAATTGCCTTTAAAAAAGGTAATTTATTAACAAAACAAAAGATTTACATGATAAAGCATAATTGGTTCCTAGGTGTTACAGAGCAACTAAAAAAAACGTAGGCTAAAGCACAGAGAATTAATTTCCTGGGATTCAGTTTAAAAGTTATGGTGTACAGGGAGATGCATCAGACAGCCTGAGAAGTCCTGCACCAATTCAAATAAATAAATTTGATTGTGCCTGATTAAACATTTCCTTTCTACTTACATATCTGTATGCCCAGATTTACTTGTGGCCTGGATATTTACTGAATTCCTTTAGCCTGCTCAGGTTTCGACATCTCTGTATCCCTCACCTCTGGCCACACAAAAGAGGCTCCTCAACAGGCAACCACGTCAATACAAATGATCCCTCTCTCTTCTGATTGGCCCAGCTGGTTGCTTGCCAACAGAGAACCCACTGTCTCTGGGTGTAACCCTTGATGGGCATTCACTCATGGCAGGTGAAAATGGCTCCTGTAGAGAAGGTTAGTGAACACAAGATCTAAGTAACCTATACCCTGGAGCTGCAGGGCTTAAGTGGTACCCAACTGGTGTACATGCTTTGTGATGGCCCTCTGAACACAGGCAAATTTTATTCAATACTGACTTGCCTCTAAACAGAATGTGTCCAAGTTACATAAAGGGCACTTAAGGGCGTTACAGCTCTGCCTGACAGCCCAGCAGCACTGGTGACACTAATAAAACAACAGCTGGCAGATGATAGGACAAAAAGCTACTTAGACTCAAAGATGAAGACAGCACAGGAGAGTCCAGAATTTCTTTGAGATCTGGATAAAGGAGGAGACGTTTAGTATGGTTATTTAAAGCACTGAAGATCTTACTCTCTATTTTCTGACAACCACCCTTAAATCTCACTCTGTGCCCTTCCTAAAGTCTTGCCAAAGACACAGTAAATATACATTTTCCTCCAATTCTTTGTGGCAAACATTTTTTTGTCCCCTGACAAACATACTATGCAATCATTTTTATCCATTTTTAAATATTTGTGAGTGAATTCAGTGTGCTCGGCAGTAAAATTCCAAGCTTCCCGCAGAGCTTTGCCATTTCTTAAGGCCAGAAATTGAGGGAATTTTTCTTATCCTTTGAATTTGCTGTAATCAGTGGGCTAAAGGCAGTTTGTTGCCGATGCAGACCAAGCTTCTTCATCCACCTCAGTGCCCAGCTGTAGTAATATGGGGAGCTCACACCCTGCGTTGGTGACATGGACTCAGCCCAACTCCAGCTCAAGTAATTGGGAGTCTGTGTTGACATCCTTAGAGGTTGAATCTGGCCCATGATAAGGGTATATAGTATTTCACTGGACTATATCCAAGAAGAAAAAGAAAACCTTTTCTTTACGTGAATCATCTGAATGACAGAAATTAGGATCAGAAAAAAAACTCATCAATTCACCCTTTCCAGCCCCATCAGCCCGGGGAGGATTACTTCATACTAAACATAACCTAGGTGGTAGTATTTGTTCTAAAATCCTTTTCCCACCCCGCAAAAAGTCACCCTTAGATTTAAAAACATCATTGTCTGCTGACTTCCAGGCCCTGGACAGGGAAGACCATCAGGGAGCTTAAATAACAATGAATGGGGGGAAAAAAAGCACTCAGTGATTTTTCGCTCCTTTTTGTGGCTTGAGAGAGAAAGGAAAAACTACCTCCACTTCCTCATTCCCCACTGACCTTTGTATTAGTCTGTGCAGAACCAGTACATGATCCAAGGTGTAGGATGCAAACACCAAAATTGTATTCAGACATGATAGAAAATAGACATCAGTCTTTGTTAGTCAAATGGTGACCTCAATCTGTTTTCAGCAGGCTCTCCTGTCCCAAAAATATCTCATCATAACTGGCATTAAGGGGCACATGTTTGTAGCTGCTGGAGAAAAGCCAATGGATTTAGGTGACAGGGGGACTTAACTAATTTTTCACACACAACAGTATTGCCTCCAGGGCAGAGTGGAGGCAGAAGAGTAGGATTGGACTGGTTGTGGAAGCCTGGAAGAGGAAAAGAAGAATGAATGTTTTAACAATAAAAAGTTCCCTGATTATCTTTTTTTTTTTTTTTTTCAATCTTGTCTTACTTGATATACGGGGGATGGGGAGACAGTATGGGGGTTGGAAAACTGGTACCAAGGAATCTCTGGTTGCTGCATTTCCACCTTTTGAAATATTCTTGCACAGAGGTAATCGTACACAGATCAAGAATAGAAAAAAAAATATTTTCTGACTTTCTCCAAAGCAATAGTTTGTATTAATTAGAACCTGTGTCATTTTCAAGTAGAAAACCATTATCTGAACCATCCCAGCATGCTGTCGGCTGAACTCCTGCAACATGATCACGTTAGACCTCTGGCAAGGACCAGTTGCTAATGAAGGGATACACTGCTATCAAAACGTTTGAAATTTTCTGCTTGTTTCTTTTTTTTTTTTTTTAAATACAGTTGTCTTCTCCTATCTCTTATCATTTTGATGATACAAATGAAAGGCTTGTCTGAACGACAGCATATAAGTTCACCTCCTTGAACTTTTTCATTAAATGAAACCTACATCAGTGGCTAGAGACTTTATAAATAAACATGGATCAAAACAGAATATGGAAAATGACTTTTTAAAGTTGTATCTAGAAATACATGTCATTATTTCACCATCTCCAACACCCTGACCAGCTTTGGTGGGTACTGACATTTAAATAATATCTTGCTATAGGGGGGGCCTAACCCCATGGTACAGTAAAACTCAGGGACTCATTTTGACATCTGAAAAACTGCTTACATATAAAAGACTGGTCAAAAACAAGCCTCCAGTTCTAGATGCCCCTACATTATGCAGAAGTTTGGACCTGGAGAGCACTTTCAAAACATCTTATTTCAAAATAGCACAGCTATGTACAAAATATATTTCAAAATATCACCTAGCTATTTTGAAATAGCATATCTGGACACAGTGCCTATTTCAAAATAGTGCCACTGGATGCTATTATGGCTTATTTCAAAATAGTGCTATTCTGTGCCCTAACAGCGCCTACATTAACCTGCTGGGAAATAGCTTATTTCAAAACTGGCATTATGCCTCCTGCAGTGAAGTTCACCGATTTCAAAATAATATGCCCACTATTTCAAATTTATTTGGAAATAGCGTGTGCGTAGTGTAGATGCCCACAAAATAACAGATGCTATTTCAAAGTAATTCCATAGTGTAGACATAGCAGAAGGCACCAAACTTCCATCAAGAATCGGAAAAACCCCAAAGGTGGGAGAAGCTTGGATCAGAATTTTGGAGCTCAGTCTCTTTCTTGAGTTAAATTAACTGATTTTTTTTTTTAAAAAAAAACAACCATTTACCGAGTCTCTAATCTCTCATACATTCAAGAGGTGAGCAGATTCCCCAAGTCTTGCTCTATTTCACCATATTGCCAAAATGACAGTGTCAGATTTGATAATGAGAATAAAATGAACATTGTTCTAACAAACTTTTGGTAATGCTTCTAAAACACAAGTAAGTTGCAATTCACTCCAGTACAGAGGGTCAACACAATGTGCTTGCAACACTTAAAATTTCAGAACGGAGCAAAAGTGGGACTTTGGTAATGAATAGGTTTCATGGCAGCCCTTTGCATAGGGCTGTTTTTCACCCAGTGTGAAGCTATGTCTATACTAGAAAGAAGTTGACCGTTGATATGCAACTTTAGCCACATCAATTGCGTAGCTAAAATTGACTTATCAGCAGTCAATTTCAGTGTCTATATAGAAGAAGGTCAACGGGATCATTTCTCCCATTGACCTTCCTTATTCTTTGCTGCTCCTTGTGACAAGTTCCAGGGTTGACGCTGACCCCAGAAAGCGCTGGGTTGATCTTCTGCGATAGTATAGACATAGCCTGAGGTACTCTTCCCTGTAACTGGAAATTAGTTTTTTCTCCAATGAAACATTTTATTTATTTTCAAAGCATCATAGGATCATACTCACAAAAAAGGCATAACACAAATAGAAAGTGAGACTAGTATTCTTAAAAGGAAATGTTACAAAGCTTCACTCTTAAGAAGTCCTAGCTTCAGTTTTAGTAACATACCCTAATGCGGTTAGGCTGGAACAATAGGTACAGCAAAGGTTTGTGACTGATCTATCAATAGGTAGCTTGTCTCGGATACGCCGATGTTAAAGGATTTGCCCAATGTTATACTGCAAGTCAGTGGCAGAGTCCCAGGAGACCTGTCCTCGGTAGTCCTGCATTAGCGGCTAGTAACATTGGGACAGATTCTGCTCCAAGCCTGTATTCTACACTGTTGTCAGAAATTAACATGTTACAGGTGTAAGAAGTGTGCTGCAAGGAGTTGGGAAAAAGTCCCCCTTGTGCATGCCCAGCACAAAACCATTGTTGATAACTGTACCCCTTACTACAGGCAATGGAGGTGGAGATACTGGAATGAAGGGTCTCGGTAGGACACACCACTACAAAAATTCTGGACTGTGGTTAACTCTCAACCCTGGGGCTGCTCTAATTTCTCCCAGGGGTCATTTTCAGCTCCAGGAGTAGCCCAGATTCTGGAAGTCATTCAAAACTAGCTTTGCCTTCTGTCCTCCTATGTTCTACACATTAGATGCCCAACACACAAGCCCCACTACACATCTGTGGTTTTCAGTTCTAGACTTTGGCGACAGCAATTTTAAAGTAATTATTTAAGAGGTACAAGAAAGTCTTTTACAGCTTCAACAAAACCCTTGAAAGATCAGTGAAATGCAGGCCCTAAATGCCTTGATAAAGTCCCTTCAGCATTACTTGCAGAGGAGAAACAAAGGGGATTACTGAGAACAGCTATAGTGTACAACAGAGGTCAGCAGCCTTTCTGAGTCGGAGTGCTGAAATTTGACCTTTCAACTTCTATCTACCATCCGAGCGCAGGTGATACTTTCTAAAGTCACTAATAGACCTACCTGCAACAGCTTCATTAATAAATACATTAAGATGCAGAGCTTTTCCATTTAGGTGGTGGTTGGTAGCATCAGCGGGTCTCTTGTTAAGCCACAGGAGGCATGGCTTTGAGCAAGCTCCCAGTTGCATGGGGGAGGAGGGGCAGGGCTGAGCTCCTGCCTCCCATGCCAATAAAAAAAGGCTCCCATGCCACTCTTGGCACCTGTGCTGGGGGTTGCTGACCCCGGTATAAAAGGTGGCAAAATTTTGTAAAGGAATTTTGAAATAACACGGGGACTTCGAAGTGCCCACAGCTACATGGCATGCTGGCACTTTGAAGTTTGACACTTCCAAGTTGCTGTGAGGAGAATTAGCCTAATGAAGTGCTGCATATTCATCATAGCGCTTCATTAGTATTCTCCGATCAGTCTGATTACCAGGCCCCCTTCAAAGAAGGGGGCTAGTGTAGACACAGCCAAACAGTGCTTAGATTTTGTGCTTTTTTTTTAACCCAGGGGTCAATTTTACCCTATCAGCATAAATGTAAGTACCACTATACCTAAATGCTAATTTGGCTTGTCTGTCAGAGGCAAACAAAAGACCATTGGTTGTTCTGACCAGATTTCCATCCTTCTCACCAAATTTCAAATATCCAAGTGCACTTTCATGCATCTAAGAAGGTAACTAATTAACCAAAAAAACCTATCATAATTCCTGCTGTGAGGCAGACAGCTTTTGGAGACATAATTATCATTGGAAGTCACCTGTTCTATTTACAAGATTTTAGAAAAAGAAACTTCCATAAATATGTGTATCAGGTAGATAATTTAAAAATTACAAGAATTAGATGTCATGTAAAGGTAAGATTTTCAAATCCTAAAGATAAAGAAAGCTACCTTAGAGTTAGGCACCTAGGTGCTTTTGGAAAAATCACGAGGCACCTACCTGTATGCACTTAAAACTGTGGCTGAAAGACACAATAGGTGAAATTGTGGTCTTATTGGCAAAAAGCTCATTGACTGCAGGAGGAGCAGGATTTTATCTAATATATTTTCTTATGTTAAATGTCTCCCCAGGGTTTGTGTGATCATGAATAACTCAAATTCCAACTGAAGCTGAAAGAAGCATTTCTATTAATAGTAATCCAAATTAGACTGGATTTACTAAGGACATAGTATAAAGTAAGACTGTCTCTCACAGGCTGCCCATATAGACTTTTCAGTAAAGTTAGACAGTTACAAACAAATAAATACTATGTCCTTGAGATAGCCGTGTTACAATCCTATCAGTTTTATAATGTTTTGAGGTTGGATGAAATTATTTCATTCTGTTATCATAGAACGTTAAGTAAATTCAACATAGTATCACTAGGAAGCTGTGAAGCTGCATATCTGTGAACAAGGGAATAACAGGTATAATAAAAGCTCCCCTTTATTGAGTAGAAGCTGCTCTCTGTGATCAATACAATAAATCTTGCAACATTGAAAAGTTGGAGGTTGCAAAGTGTGCCCATGCATTGGCAATCATGTCTTAGTCCTGTTCATCCAACCTGCAGACTGTGGTTATCCTGGAAGGAATTAATGGATGTCTTTAAGTGTATTTCTAATCAGTCACAGACATCCTTTAGGCTGAGGGGCTAGGCACACTTCATTCAACAAAATGGAAGAAACAAAGTTATTTAGGGCGTAAGATAGCTAGGCACACTGGAAGCCACTGCCCAAGGCATTAGTGATCTTCAGCTAACTCATACAAAGCAAGTGGTTTCGCTGGGAACCGAATGAAATCACAGGGGCTGGTGCTCTGATTAGGGTGCAGCTGGTGAGTCGGCATGGAAGGCAGCAGAAAAGCAATCAGTAGCATGGCCCTGAGAAGGAACAGAGACAGAGCTCCTTGGGACACAATCCTTGCTAGAAAAGTAGGCCTGGAAATTACCTCCTGTTGTTTGTTCCCACTGTGTTTCAGGGAACAGCTCTCTGTGTACATTCTTGGTAAATCACCTGGTTTGCCCCAAAGGCATGCCAGACTCATTTCATCCTTTTTCCCTCTTAACAGAAACAGCCCAGCAAGGACCCACATCGCCTAACTGCTTGGGCCAAAGGGGAACACTGCCATCTAATGTGGGTGCCTTTATACAGACAGACAGATGCTGTTGCTCTGGCTGTTCATGATGCAAGAAACCAATGGAGCTGTGAAATGAGGACATCCATATGGGAATGAATCCTCCCAGCCATGCACTGCAGCTACAGCTGTTTCCGTCAGGATCAGCGTCTTTTGCTTCTGCTGTGCCCTCCTTTCCAAATTGTATAGCCAGACCCTCTGCCTCCCAAGCAGAGCACGGGAAACTCCTTTCAGGCTGTGCTTCAGACTATGCAGATGCAGCTTGCCCCAGCAGCAGGCTTCCTATATCCACCAGTCCCCATGCAAGACTGTCTCCATTCCCACGCCTTCAGGACCTGCTATGGCTATGCATGGAGGGAGTAGCACAGGATTTGTCATCTGGTCAGCAGGAGCTGTGGTTTGGTGCTCCACAGAGGGAAGGGCTGCTGTTAAGGGGAAAATGCCTATAGTCTTCTGGTCCCTTTTACACTGCCTGTCAGCAGTTCGCACCCCTGCTGGGTGGGCCAGTCCCAATTTATTGTGCATTACACACATTATTAAGTATTAATGCACCAAATTAAGACGGCTCACATTGATGTCTTTGCCCCCTGCATTATCTCTGCGGATAGTAGTAAATTAGGCGACAGAGGGACCTGGATGCTCTCGTATTGCTCTTTGAGAGCCCCTGCAAGAGAGCAGCACTGTCTGGCTTCTACCCACGGCTGGTTCTATGTGTTGCTTTAATTAATGCTTCCCCAAACATCAGCCACAAGGGCCAAATTCTAGGTCCCTACTACGGGCATGTAAGAGGGAAAGGACACAGAGAACCCTTCTCCCACAAGTGCAGCTGGCTCTAGACGGCTAGACTTCTGCCACTCAGGTTCGTGTAGCTTGTGAGGCATATCATTAGTACTGGACTCTCCACAATGAGCAGTAAAGGCAGGGGTATAGTCCAGTGCACCTTTCACACCAACAAGCAAGCCAGAGCTGGTGCTGATGGGAAAGCACAAGTCAGAAAGAAAGTGCCAACCCCTCTTCCCGCTAAAGAGATTTTGCTTGCTTCAGTCTGTGGGAGGCAGTATGTGCTCAGAAATTTGCACTCATGCAGCAAACCCCACGTAAAGCAGAAGTGTTTTTAAATGATACAATAAACTCCTGAAACACATTTTTATGAGATTTTCCTAGTATTCAGTTTCTACATGAACTGCTCACATCCTGGGCTTGATATCCTTCTAACTCATTTGCTGGCCTGCCCATGACAACTTGGCAATGGCTGAAGTCCCTGTTTCAGAGATGCTCAGAACTGGAGTAGGAGTGGTATTGCAACAGAGGACTGATATGTGATGGTTTTATGGGTAAGCCAGTAACCTGGACGACAGAAGATTATAGCTCAGCACCCACCCTTGCCACAAATTTCCAGTAATACCTTACGACAGTCACAAATTCTCTGTGCCTAGGTCGCACAAAAGCTCATGACCTAATAAATGTGTTTGTCTCTAAGGTGCTACAGGATTGCTTGCTGATTTTGAAGTTGCATACTAACATGGCTACCCCCTCTGAAGTATTTCCATTGCCTCGCTTATCTAGTTAGACAGGCCTTTCCATATCTGATGCTATGCAGTTGTGGTTTGGTGGGGGCCGCAAGGGGCTACTATTAAAGCAATAAAAATACTAAATCTGCTACAGCATCTCCTAGCTCCTCACCTGGTTCTACACTGCACTATGAAACCTCACTTCCCTGATCAACAAAATCACTCCATTTGTTTTTTTGAAAAGAAATGCAAATAGCTTATTTTAACCCAAATGTTATTTTACAGCAAAGGTGTAACAGAGATACATTAAAGTGGATATTTACACATTGTACTTGGGTAGTGAGTCTAACCAAACACCATATCTGAACAACCCTGCACTTTTGAAAATCAAGACTGAGTTCTTAATTTCATTGATGGGCTGTATTTTAATGAAGCAAACCAAAGACACAAACAGTCTCTTATCCTATTGATTGGGCACACCACTAGTCACAATGAACAGGGCTCCACAATAAATATCATCAAGCAACTGAAAATCAGAGCTACAGACATCTCATATAATTATTAGAGCAGCAGCACAAATGGTGAGCAATAAAAACACAAGCCATTCAGTAGATGCACGCTCTTATGGGCCAAGATATATGCTGCCTGGCCTAATAGTCAGAGCAGGTGTCAAGTCGAGCGGGCAGAGATCACGTCCATGTTCAGTAACAAAGCCCGGGGTCAGCCCCAGAATTAACTATCAGTTACCTGAGCCAGAGGTCAAGCCAGAGTTAGAACCAAGAATCAAAGCGGGGGGTCAGAGCCAAATGCTGGAGACGAGAGTCAGAAGATGAAGATCAGGATCACAGCCAGGGCTGGCAACTGATGATTGGAGGCTAGAGCACAAACTGGAGGGGAGGAGAAGGGAGGATCAATTACATAGCAGGAACACGGTAGAAGCAGGAGCATGGTAGGAAGAGGGTTGGGTGCAAAAGGCAGACGCAACTAGGGTCCAACCAATTGGTGGAGCAGGATGATCCTCCAATCAGGGATCGTTTGGGTGCTACCTTAATTGCAGCTACTTTCCTACTAGTTTTCCAGCCACCAGGTTTCAGCAGCTATTGAACAGAGGCCCAGTGCAGTAGCTGTCTGGGGACGACCAGGCCTGCCCTCAAGACCTGGGACATCACACAACCAGACTTCTCTGCACCATCAGAAAGGCTCACACCAAAACAACTGTGTTTCCACACCTCTAATCAACATTCTGCATAAATCATGCCATTGCTTTTTATAAATATGCTCATCACATTCTTCCGCAGTATAAATTACCAACATAGATCAGTTCTGACTACAGAGAATACAACTGGAGATGTGTTGAAGGCCACAACCATTAAATTGTTATGGTCATTAGGATTACAACAAATTTAATAGCACTTGTATAAATTATATAAGAGGACAGCACTGCACACAGCAACATAAGAGAAACTGAACCATAGGAAGAATACAAAAGAAGACATGAGAGACAAAGTTTGGAAAGAATGTAATGAACGAGAATCTTAGTCTTACATAAAAACAACGGGAAGTCCTGTGGCACCTTGCAGACTAACAGATATTTTGGAGCATAAGCTTTCATGAGGCAAAGATCCGCTTCGTCAGGTGCGATGTAGTGGAGATTTGACAAAGCGGGTCTTTGACCATGAAAGCTTATGCTCCAAAATATCTATTAGTCTATAAAGTGCCATAGGACTTCTTGCTGTTTTTGTGGATACGGACTAACACGGCTACCTCTCTGATGCTGGCCTTACGTGCAATGCAAGTTCCATTCCATAGCCCTTTTAAGAACAGAAAGATCAACCACTGGTAACACAGGTTCAGGGGAGCAGTAGTGATAGGGAAGAGTAAAGCCAGTAGAGGCAGCAGCCCTAATGAAGAATGGCTTCTATCCTTGCAAATGAGGAATGAATACTTCTCCGAGGACATTTGTACATACAGCCCCACAAAATTCATGTCTGTGAAAAACACATCACAGACCATGAACTCTGCTATTTTACATGCTTTTACCTTATCCTATACAGATTTCATGGGGAGAGACCAGTGTTTTTTGAATTGGGGGTCCTGACCCAAAAGAGAGTTGTAAGGTTATTTGCAGGGAGGTACAGTATTGCCACGCTTACTTCTCCACTGACTTCAAAGCTGGGCATCTGGAGAGCAGTGGCAGTTGGCCCAGTGGCCAGCTCTGGAGGCTGTGTCCTACCAGCAGTAGCACAGAAGTAAGGGTGGCAATACCATATCACACCACAGCACCCTTACTTCTGTGCTGCTGCCTTCAGAGCTGAGTGGCCAGAGAGTAGTGGCTGCTGAGAGCCCGGCTCTGCAGGCTGCAGCAGCAGCACAGTAAGAATCACATTTCCATCCCATCCCATCCTCCTGTGCTGCTGATGGCAGCAGTTCTGGCTTCAAATCTGGGCTCCCAGCCAGCAGACACTGCTCTCCAACTGCCCAACTCTGAAGGCAGCACTGCCACCAGCAGCAGCAGAGAAGCACCGGTAGCAGTACTGCAATACCCCCTACAACAGCCTTGCCACCTTCCCAGGACAACTAAAGGACATCTAAACCTTTGCTGGAGGTCAGACTGAGCAGGTAACTTTTCCAGCCTCCTCCAAATCACAGATAATACATGTTGCTCAGGGTGACAATTTAACTTATTTCCTGTGGTTTGGCTTTATTAACTTCTGCTCCAACCTTTGCCTTCTCCCAGGGCTTCCTTTCTTAGGGCAGCTTGGCCTGCACCCTAGATTTTGCTTTTTCAAGACAGACACTCCCATCACTTTTAAATCCAGACGGGTGTTAAGCAGCCACCAAAAGAATAAATCAGCAGGACTCACTGAGTTTCCCCAAGGAGGGTCAAAATCTGCTAATGAGCCTAGTCCACAGGAGTCTCGCAGTGCCCAACTATAGAAAGTTTTACAAGAAGTAATTAAGTGATGGGGGTTAGACCAGAAGTGAACTTATGTTAAAGACTACAAAAGGTGAAAACGCAGGTTAATCCTTGTTCATTTAAGTACTCCTGGTACTCTGCATTGTCATCGATATCCTTCAACAACTATATAAATCTGCTATCCACTCCATACAATTCCAACACCACCCAAGTCATTTTCTGATCTATACTATCAAATGCCTTCTGAAAAATTGATGAAGCAAGTGTAAATGTTCTTGTTCTTTCATCAAGCCATCTTCGCTATCAATCTTAGTGCCCATATCTGCTGTATGGTACTTCTATCTTTCCTGAACCCTACTTGCTCATCCGCTCTTTCTTCTATCTATGATCTTAGTCTCTCCATCAATATCATCATCAGCACCTTGCCTAGATGACTCATAAGGGCAATTGTTCTGTAGTTCTTGCAGTCCAATGTACTTCCTGTCTTGTGTATTGTCACTAGCACGGATCTTGTCCATTCCTTAGGTGCCTTCCCTTCTCTTCATGCTATATTACATAGTCAGTATATTTCCTGAATCATACTTTCTCCACTGTATTTGATGCTCTCTCCCGTGATTTTATCATTTCCAGGGCTCTTGCTGTTCTTTAGCAGTTTCACTTTTCTTTCTACTTCCTCCTTCGAAATATTGGTCTCGCTGTCAATGCTCAGTGGAGATGCCTCTTTCATTACTTCAGTCAGTCCCTCTGAGACACTCAGGTCCAACGGTGCTTTGTATAAATCGGTGCAATACCTCAGCCATTGCTGCACAACTTTCTCCTTCTTCATGTGCACCGCCTCGTTCTCATCTTTGATCGCCATCTGCTTCTGCTGCCACTTCCTTTTAATACTCCTAACCACCTTATACACCTCCCTGGTCTTCCATTTGCCATAACACCTCTCTATACCTTCACTCTGCTCCTCTAACCATTTTGCCTTATCCTTTCTGGCTGCTTTCCTTACCTCATTGCATTTCACCCTATATTGCTGTTCTGCCCTCTCAGAAACATCCCTTCTGACCCTCAGTGATCTCTTCTCTTGGAACAACTTCAATGTCTCCTGTGTAATCCACTTCTTATTGATCTTCTCTTCTCCCAGCATAGGTGTATTGGCAATTCCTATGTCCAGCAGAGTTGACAGCCATTGTTGTCCCCAGGAATGGTGGGGGTGGGGGTCAAGCGCCATGCCCTGAAGGGGCCAGAGCCAAAGATGGAAAGGGTGAGGCCTAAGGCAGTGCTTATAGTGTTGCCCCTACCATGGTGCTGTGCCCTTCCTCACAGCCACATGGAACAGCACTGCCGGGGCGGTTCAGAGGGGCCCAGAGCTCAGGCCACCACCACTGCTGAAGTAGTGGGGCCCCTTTGAAACATCAGGGCCCTCTGCACATGCTCCCCTTGCTTGTGACCCTGACTATGCCCTATGGTTTCTTGATTACTTTTCTTCTCAGCATCTTGAGCCCTGAGCTATCTGTATGAAAGCGCCAGCCAGAAGCACATTTGGGCCCAAGCCACCAGACGAGGCAGACACTGAACCTGGACTCTCAGGCTGGAAGGCTGACACAGTCCTGAAAGAAGCTAGAGACTGGCCCAGACCACTGGGCCCACAGCTAGACCTCGTGGGGGGAGGGCAACCCACCAGTATCACTCTACCCACTCTATCCAAACCAAGAGGAACTTGACCAGCAAGGTATGATCTGAGGGGGGAGTTTTGGAAATCGCCCAGGGGAAGTTGGGTCAACGTGTTGCAGTGTGGATCCCTGCTGACACCAGTGGCAGACTGGTCTGCTATTAATAGGGCCCTGGGCACAGTGGAGTGGGTAGGCCTGCACCCTCTCCCCACCACTCCTAACCTGTGGGTGGCAGTCTTCCCCTCTCACCATTCTAGGTACACACCTGGGTCTGCTGGCCCTTTGCCTTGTGTGGACACCACCCAGAACTGTGGTTTGTTTGCTGCCCGGCCCTGAACCAAGGTATGGACCTAGAAAGGCCTGAGGCCCAGGACTCAGCTTTAGTGGCCGACAGGAAGAAACAGATGATGCAGTCTCATCATGATAACATTCTTTCCGTTTAACTAGTATCTATGGAGGACGGTAAAGAAAAGCTACTCCCATTAGCCATTTTAAAATCAGCTGCCCCAGATTACTTGCATAGAAGAGTTTTTTTTTGTTTGTTTTTTGTTTGTGTTTTTAAGATAGCTGAGTCGGTCACTGTACAATTAATGTTGATTGTGGAGCACTGGTAAAGGCCCAGATGACTGGAACAAAGTTAAAATTGTGCTTATTTTTAAAAAGGGTAAATTAAATGACCCAGGTAATTATAGACCTGTCTGCTTCATATTGATCTCAGACAAGAAAACAGAGCACCTGATGTGGGGCTCAATTAATGAACTAAAAGAAGGTACTGTAATTAATTCAAATCAGCATAGTTTTACAGAAAATAGATCCTGTCAAACTGACTTTTTTTATAAAGTCAACACTGTTGTAATACACAGATTTCTGTCATGAACACATTTTCATTAAAAACTAGAATGATATGAAAACATGGCACACATTAAATGAATTAGAAAGTGGCCAAACGTTGCCTCAAAATGCAACTCTAAATGAGAAATTGTCATCAAGTGGGTGTATTTCCAGTCAGATCCAGCCGAGATCTGTTCTGAATTCTTAACAGCTTTAGCAATGTCCCCGAAGAAAACATACACTCATCCCTTATACAGTTTGTAGACAAATGCAGACTGGAAGCAAGACATATATTTTGAGCAGTGAGAGTAATCAGTCACTGACACAATATACCAAGTATGGTGGTGAATTCTTCATTACTCACCATTTTTAATCAAGAGTGGGTGTATTTCTAGAAGCTATATTCTAGACATTATTTTGGGAAATTTCTATGGCCTGTGTTATAAAGGAGGTCATTCCAGATAATCACAATAGCCTATTCTGGCCTTAGTATCTATGGGGAAACTAGGATCCATATCTGAGGTTTGTGACTCAGTCTTGTCTAGTCCCATGATTGTCCTATTGTCCTTATTGATTGTCAATCAAATTCGTGCCAGTAGTCTTACCAACAGATACTATCCATTTCTAACTGGATAAGCAGTAAGATACTGGATTCCTTGACTGTGGATCAAAAAACCTGTCCTGTTAGATGAAAACCAGGATCCTTTTCAGACAGGAGTTCCAAAATTCTGATCAGCTGAAAAGCCAAAATGAAAAGCATTCAGTCCTAAAACTGGATTAAGGCAATGCCAGCATTTGGGCATATCCCCACTTGGTGCTCTGACCCCATGCACTGGCCACTCCCCCATGCTATGACCCCACCCTGTATACTCTGGTCCTATTGCTCTTTGAGATGGCAGCTCTAAAAGACACTCATACAAATGGGCATGTGGAGATGAGGCTTCTATGACTCCTCTTGGCCAGGCTGAATCTCCCCCTCCACTTTCCAGAGGTGAGCTGGGGTCTCTTCTGACAGCCCCTGGAGCTATGATGGGGTGACTGCAGCATGGACCCTGCAAAACCAGAATCCTCTTCTGGGATGAATTTCAGAGGGGACACCCCAGTGTAGTCAGCTATAAAGTTGACAACCCATTAAAGTGAACAGGCCTGTTCCCAATTCTCAAAGCTATTGTTTCAGGGTGTCTGTAGGCTAAGGCAGATAACAGTGACTTGGTTTGAACTCAAGTTATGTATTTAATATTCTCTTTGCAACTAAGTGGGCTAAAAACTGATTATTTAAGAAAACAGATTATTTTTCCCCTCATGTCACTCCAAGAACCAGGGTTGTTGGGCTCATGACTCGTGTCTGTGCTATAGTATACTGCATCCAATCCATATACCCAGGCATGGCACAGTGACAATGAACCCATGTTAAGCCTTTGGGTAACGGGACTCTCGAAAGCTAATCTAGCATTTGAATGTGTTGGTGGAGTTCACATTAGCAACTGACAACTGGAGAATTCTCTTGTTAATTTCTTGATGTGTGTCCTGGAATATTGCCAGACTCTATGATGTTATCCTAGATTCTACAGTTACAAGATCTTGCTATTAATAGCTCTGAATTTATCATCAATCCTCTAATGTTTTCAGAGGGAGATTAACAGTGCAATCATATTAAGAACAAAGTGGGTATTACTAATATTTCTTGATGCATAAAGCACCATATTTGTATTCATTTGTACAGTATTGGGGGTTTAAAAAAAAAAAAAAGGTAGATACCTAGCTCCTTCAGGAACCTACCCCTGTAAGTGGCTTTGATTGTGTGGTGGTGGAGAGGGTTGTTGTGTAATGTTTTTTTGTTTTGTTTTTTGAGGCTATAGGTTTTCAGTAATATTTTCAAATCGCCAACATGTTGCTAGTATTTTCTTGCCCCAACTTGAACAAGATTACATGTTGAATTGATAACATTTTTGTTAAAACGTACAGGCTACATCTACATTTTTGAAAGGGGCATGGTAATGAGCAAGGTTGGAAGATGCTAATGAGGCACTTCCATGAATATGCGTTGCCTCATTAGCATAATAGTGGATGCAGCAATTCAAAAGTGTTGCTTTCAAATCACACACAGACTATGTAGGTGGGGGCCTTTCAAAAGGACCCATGAGTCTTCAAAAGCCCCTTATTCCTAAAACCAAATAGGAATGAGTGGCTTTTGAAGACTGGGGGGGTCCTTTTGAAAGGCCTGTCTACACAGGCAGCGTGCAATTCAAAAGCAGCACTTTCAAATTGCCGCAGGTGCCATTATGCTAATGAGGTGCTGCATATTCATGGTAGTGCCTCATTACCATCTTTGCTCATTACCATGCCCCTTTCAAAAAGAAGGGGCTAATGTAGATGTAGGCATAAAGTCAAAGAGCAAAGAGGTAACATTAAAAAACTGCACTCTTGAATTCAAACTAACCAGCAGCATGGGCTAGCTACATGGACAGGAAAGGAGTGATTTCTGGTGGGTGGGGGCAGCTACCACGTGTTCTGGGACACCGCTTGCTCTTCTTCCTATTCCCCTGACTGTCAGGGAACAAGGGGAAAATACACAGCTTGTGTGCATGCCTCTCACTCTTGGCTGGTGAGGGGAGGGAGCAGAAGAGTGATTTAAACAAGCTGTGTATTTTCCCCTCATTTCCTAACAGACAGGGCAACGGGACGAAGAGCAAGCTGTGTCCTGGTATACACTGCTGCTCCCCCCACGACCCTCCCAAAACGGCGTGCTTTAGAAAGAAGTGCCAGGAGGAGCTTTCTAGTAGACAGGTTCATTGCACTAACAAGCAATGTCTTGGGCAAGTGAAATGAGAAAGTCCAGAGGAAAAACAAAATGAAGGGATCTACTGAATGGATGGTTTCTGCCTGCAGCTCATCTCCACCCTCACCTGAGCCAGTATTCTTCATTCAAGCATAATGGGTGGTTCAAATAGGAGAGGCAGAGCCCACAGAGAATGGGTAGATGATGTAGATGGGTGCAGAGCTAGTCTACAGAAACTAAGCCACTCTGCACTGGATAGGGAAAGATGGAAGGAAATAGTGAGAGAGGCATCAGATACCAACAGGCGCTGAGCCCACGGTTATTGATGACGACAACAACGGCAGCTATAGACTAAGTAAAAATCAAAGGCAAGCTGTTAGTATTAGTTTTACTTATATAATGGCATGGAAGACTTGAGTACCAACAACAACAACAACAATGAAACTTGATTCTCTAGTGGGTCAGCAGCCACTGAAGACAGGAAAACGAAGGCAAGACATAAGAAGTGAGTGCAATGAAAAATATACCTGCCTGATCTTTAGAACTGGACTGAAGATCACAAGTGCAGGAAGTAGACGTTGAACCACACAATAACTCCATGAAAGGTTACTGCAGTAGTCCCATAGGTTAATTGAGCATACACAATTGTTTCAGTGATTAAAGATGCTGAACCACTGAAAAGTGGCAATGCTGCACAAACATGGCACTTTGCTCTCCCCTCCTCAAAATGCACTTCTTTTGGCAAGCCTTTCATAATTAAGTACCTTCAATTGCCCTCTGGGCTACAGTTAAATGAGATTATGTGTATATGAATTGATAAAATATATTAATACATTCTTTTAAAAATCCTGAAATGACTGCATGCCAAACCTAATGAAACTCAATGAACTGGTTATCCCCACTCTTCCAACTTTTGTTCATTCACTGACAAAATAACAGAGTAAAGCATTTTGGATCAAGGAACTTATCTCATTGTGTCTGTCTGATATTTTCTGCTGAATAATCATTATGGGGAAATTTGGCACCTAGCTGAGGTATCTGAAGCTGTACACACAAAAGCTGAAGGACTCCAAATTACAATAAAGCACTACCCCAACAAGGAGTCCTGTGGCACCTGATAGAATAACAGATTTATTTGTGCATAAATTGACTCACAAAATGAAAGTATTTTTCCCACCAAAACTTATGCCAAATGAATCTTTTAATCTATAAGGTGCTACAGGAATAATTGTTTTTGCAGCTACAGACTAACACATCTACTCCCAAAATCACTAGTCATTTTTGAAATTGTAGGCAATAGTGTACAAAATTAGCAATAATAAACTGGCACAAAAGAAGAACTATGGAAATTAAAATTTGCTTAGGAAGGACATTTAGATTCTTTATCTATTGGAGGCAGCATGACAATTTCTGAACTTTGGACAAGTGGGCAACACATTGAACATTTGTCCATGTTTTACTTAAAGAAAAATAACTCAGTGAAAACATCCATCAAAGGTAATCAGCTATGTGAACTTTACCATATGAGAGACCATATCAGCCCAGCAAATATGGAATGGCTAAAGAAAGTGCTAAGAGCCCCTTAAACACCTGTAGATTCCAGTTCATGTAATTGTCAATCATTTGTACTATGCAATCACACAAGTAATCAGCCTAATCTATCCTATATTCAACTTCAATGATAGTGAATTGTTTAACTTTAGGAAATCCCATCCTAACATCCTGACAACATACAGAATGACACAAAATATGGCTCCCAATTTATTAAATCTCAGGAGAGATCCTGTCTACGATACTGAGGAAATGTTTAATATCTGCTTTCCAAACTGAGTGCTCTTCAGAATGCAGACACAGTTTGGGAGGCTGCTCTGTACTCAAGGTGCATTCATTGAATTGCTGAATGGGTACAATAATCACACCAAAGAACAAAACAAATGCTGGAACAAAAGTGTTTATTTTTTTTTAAAAGCTACAGCTTTTAGCAAGTTCATCCAAATGGCAGAAGCAAAGCATGCAGGCTGCTAGCAATACACCAACATCTTCAGAATATGATAGACCAGTAAAGCAATAATGGACAAGCAGCAAGCTTGCATGATCTTGTTGGAGGGGAAGCTTCAAGCCCTCAATTCAAAGATCAATGTATTTGACAGGTAAGAGCAGATGCAGCATACAGAAGATGAGGCACTAAAAACACACCAGGTGAATAAGAAAATCCTTCTGTGATGGGGTGCACTAAACCCCAGTGCCCAACGGGAGGCCAGGGGCCTAGCCATACAGCATCCCAGTAAGAGGAGCAGAAGAGAGGTCCTCCCAACAGGACAGAGTGGTTGTCTCTGGGACAGATAATCAGGACCCATATGGCCAATATAAAAGAAGCTGCTGGGCTAGAGCCAGTCAGTTCCTTCCAGGAGCTCATCCCAGGCAGGTCTCTTTTCTGTCTGGCAGACCAGCAGCACTTTGGACAGCTCCGAGTGGAAGCTGAACTTAGACCTAGGAAAGGCCCAGGCCCAGTGGCTGAAGGCTGGCCACCAGCTGAACACAAGAACTGAGAACACCATAGACAGGGCTAGTCAGTAAAACAACCAGGCATGATGAAGGCTGGATTGAGTCAAGAATGAATTTGCTACTACATCTACCAAAGATAACAAACAGTACAGATTAGTGGATTGAGAAACCCAAAAAAATTTATACAAGATTCCTAAAAGCTATCAGATATATTTTTGTATTAATCAATCATTATTCCTTCTTGGTATATTTTTCTTGTGAAACACAGACCATCAATGATAAATGGTGTTCTTATTGGGTTGTTTTTCTGTGTGAAGCTGCAGCTGCTCATATGTTCAGAAACACAGTAATAAGAATTTTCAGACAATATTTGTGAATTATGGTTGTACTTCCTGGGGCATTAAAGTTCTTCTGAACCACTGCCACTCTTGAAAATATTGTTATCAATGTATATTGATGGTACAGTGAACATAACTACAATCTAATTCAACTCAGTGTCTCCTTGGGCTTTGTTTGGCATTGCCCAATGGCTGGTTTTCAGTGTGGGAGGGTGACAGATCTGTAGTCTGGTCCCCACATATGGAACAATTAGATAACAAAATTCTCTTCAAACCTATTTAATAGCAAGGACCCTACTTGTGTTATTGTACGAAGAAGAAAACATTATTTAAATGTGATTGTGCCAATTCAATGAGCCTAACTGGCAACTAAAGGTCATTCTCATTAGGGGCTCCTCAGGAAAGGATTAATTGAAATAGTGACAATTTTAACATGCTGCTTTCCCCTGCCTGCTTCAAACACTTTGAGGAGTTAATGGGGAAACTGGATTTCTAGGAGCAGAGAGACAGGAATGGGGTGTTGGTATGTGAGTGATCAGTGACTTAACATAATACTATATAGCTCACTATGAGAGACGTTTCAACAGCATAACAAGTTTATGTTGAGATTTGGAGGTAGGGGAGTGGTCCCTTCACTGGGTATACAAGTTGTAAGATAACCTGGGAGAAACTGAGGGCAGATGTTGTGGAGAGGAGATCTGGGACCATCACATCAGAAGTTGGGCCAGTGCAGTGATTAAAGATTTCCAAGACAATAAGTTCATGCCACCAATGGGCAGTTCTAGAGGTATCCAGGATTGTGCTTGATCTAGTTTCCCTCTGCCTCTAGCGAAAGGGAGCCTAGCCCATGCTATGGCTGGTTGTTAGCTCCACAATACTGCTAGCCACTCAGGCACTCTCCTCTGGGTTATGCCAGTTGTCTCTGCGTCTCAGGTTAACAAGAGATACACCATGATTCACAAGTCCCTGTGATATCCAACCCACAACACTGGCTATTCACAGAAATCACAGGTCATCTGCTCCCAAAGTAACACTGTGCCCCCGTTTACCAATTTTATCTGCACTCTTATTCCTGTTAGCAATATCTGATTAGCAATTTGGGCAGTGTCCCAAGAGCCATACCTTTTGGGTCCCCTGTTGGGTTGAAGACAGAGTCCTGCATTGCTGATTCCATGGAGGCAGCTGAACGTAGCGTGGGAGAGCCAAGGAGGAAGGCTGCTGTTGCACCCTGAGTGGACCGGAGACCAAGCATGCATCTCCTGAGCTCCTGATGCTGCTGGCAGAGGTGCCAAGGCAGGGAGAGAGTGTCCTCTTAGAACACACACAGGTCTAGAGTAAGAGACAGCACAGAGACAGGATGAGGGGAGAGCATGGTCACCTAGCCATGGCAAGGAGGAAAGACAACAGCAGTCCGGCTTAGTAAACAACCAGGGTGATGGTAAACAGCCTTTGACAGTGTGGAGAGGCCCACATGCTTAGGAAAGCAGGAGAGCGCTTTCCTGCCACACGGGAGAGATCAGCCGAGGGGAGAAAATGTCTCCCTGCAGCTTGCCAGTCCCCACAACCAACCTGTCATCAATCCCAGCCCACAGAAAAGCCTCAGGAAGGGACAATCCACTCACTCATTCTGCAGCCTGCTTCACCTGCAGCTCTTCCACACCAGCTCCTGGACCTTGTATGCAGAGACTCTGGACTTGCCAGCTCCTGAACCTGTGAGCCCCAGTCTCTGAACACTGTCAGCACCATTCCTGAAGGGAGCAGATGCTTAGTGCCTCCCCAGCAATCCCCAGGGAGGACCTGCTTTTTACTACCAATCTCCTGACCATTCAGTCAGAAAAAGAACCTGCGTGGGTGCCTTGTATTGTAGTTAGACACCTACTTAGAATTAACCATGTACCATTGAGACATACTGCATCTGCACAAGGCCTTTCATCTGCCTGGATCATCACTGCACTGTAATGCCAGTTCCTGGTATAATAAACTGTTTCTGGCTGGCCTGCAACATGGATCCATCTGGGTACCAGAGACACGTGAGACAAACAGAACTAAGCAGGGGGACATGTTTGGTTAGGAATATTAGGGAGTGGGTGGTCATGTGCCATAGTAAGCATGCAAGCATAGCTTCAGGTCCTTATAAAGTATCATTAATACAGGCTGAGCCTCTCTAGTCTGTCACCCTCTGGACCAGTCTGGTGCCAAATGAAAGAATTTGCCAGACCCCAAAAGGTAACTGTTTTCTAGCACATTACCAATGCTTCCCCTGCTTACTGGGCTCTTAGAAGACATTTAAGGATAAGTACAGCTAAATAAGCTAAACAACAGCACAGAACGCTGAGAGCTGGGACTAGTGGCTTGAAGCAAACTTTGTGAGGCCACAGGGACACTTGGACACACCCATGATAAGTGGTTATCCAGCTAACTGAAAGGAAGCCAGATTACAGATGCTGCCAGAAAAGAGCGTATTAGACTGGAGAGGTTCAACCTGTATTTCTAATAATTTAATATTCTTATTGATCACTTATTTAATTTTAATCAAGTCCTTGGAAAAACCGCTAGCTAACACTTTTCATTTGCTTGTTTGTGAGAGTTTGTAGTATTTGAGAGTTCAAGTGGCATGGCCATTGAGTGAGTGTGATCAAACTATTGTCTCACTGGAGGTACAGCCAAACGGCTTATTTCTTTGGGACACATGGAGGAGTCAGGCACTCACCAGGTGCACCACAAAATGAACGCACATACAGAAACTTTGGCACCATCGAGTGACTGTGAGGCATCCCTTTCTTCTTTACACATCATATGAGGTACTAAGACAGAACCAAAAGGGAGATGACAGATCTTAAATAACCATGCCTGAAAAAAAAAAACAATCACAGAGCACTTGTGATTAAAAACCAAAGAAAGGTTATTTAAGGAAGAAGAGAGATTCTGTCAGAAACAAGAGAGTGATGGAAAAGAGGGAAAGGCACTCTGAGACATCATGCTCTGCAGGAGGAGTATTCTCATGAAACACTGCTATGTGATTCCCGAGAAGCCAGCTAGCTCTGCAGCAGACTGAGTGTTGGGGGAAATGGAGAAACCTACTTCAGGAGATAGAAAAGATAATTATTAATAAGTGCAGACCAAGGTTTATGTTTTCCTTGATTGGTTTTGTATTGTAACTGCTTGTTATCTTTATTCAGAGAATAGGGCAAGGTCTGTTGTAATATTGTTAAACCTCCAGGTGCTTTCAATTCTTGGCAGTTTGCATGTTGGGATGGAACAAGGCTAAATAAATTAGCCTTCTATTACATCACCAGCTAACCAGGGCAGGGTGAAAATAAGCTCCTGCTTTCATGGTCATCACCAAAACATCATATCCCCTGGTGACTAACTTACTCCGATATTAGAAAGCATATTTTTCAGTATAATTATATTATTTCTTAAATATTACCTCCACACACATCTCACCTTGATTATGAATCTTGACATGCTACAAGCTTTCTGTAGATACATATTACTGTTGTTGGACCAATATCCTGCAAGATACATTTGCAGTGAATGAAGTGAGTTTGTCAGGTCTCAGATGAGAGCTGTTTGCAAAGAACAGGAGTCCTACCGCTGAGTTTCTGTGTCACATTATACTAAAGAGCATTTTTGTCACCTTCTCTAGGAAATATCTCCTTTTTAAAGATTCAGATATCAGCAAGAAGATGCACGTGAAGGATCTGGGCACAGGAAGCCTCTCTTATGCTAAAAGTAGTTTGAAATAGGACAGGCTTCTTTCTGGTTTCAGTGACTGGGTCTGCAGTAGGCTATTATCTGGGGTAATGAAATGAATGAACCCTGGGCTTGCTGTGTGTCATGTAGTGCAGTATAGATCAAGTCAAGGCGTAGGGGTGTCTCTTACAATGACGTTGTAGATGACAACTGGTTTTTTTATTATTGAGCTTGAGATTGAGCTTGTCTTCGTGTTCAGCTGATGGGCATTTTCGATTGGTGATAAGTGGGTACATCTTGGCTGGGGAGCAGTGTTGGTGTTTGTTTGTTTGTGTAGTCGCTCCTGTCCTGTGCTTTGTGCTGCTCTGAAGCGTAAGGAACGGAGACTGCAGAACCTAGTGTGTGAACTTTTAGCTCCCTCTGCAGGTTGTAACTGACTGTTGCAGGTAAGAAAGTATATTTTCCCATTGCTGCTGTGGAAGAAAGAAGGAGGATGTCACGAGCTTTGGCTTAGTTTTTGCTTTTCATTATAACAGAGCTAGAGATGGACCAAAAAAAAATCCCAGTTACTTTTCATAGCTATTTTTTGTAAAATTAGCTGAAAAGCCCTATTTTCAGTTTTAAAAAACATTTTCAGTAAAAATTTCCAGTTCCCTGTTTTTCATTAAGAAAAGGAAAAAAATCTACTAAAAATGAAAATATTCTGTGAAACTATATATTTTTTGTGAAATGGCCATTTTTCACTAAAAATCTATTCTGCTGAAATCATCCCGGGCATCTCTATACACCACCAGCCAGTCAAGTGTTTCCTGTCTGGTTAATATCCTTATTCATAGCTTATATTTTTTCCAGCACACATTTGCACATATTTTGAAATCTAAAACTGGGGAAGAGCTGGCAAGTTAACAGTGCTGGGGTTTTGCAGTCTCTTTTCTCCCACTTAGGACAAAATCTGAACATCAAGAGTAATTTACTGAAAGCTCACCTAATAAATGATTTTGTTAGTCTGTAAAGTGCTACTTGACTGCTTTTTTTTTTAACCCCTTTGTTGTCATACAGGAAAGTTTCTAGCCCACTTCATTAGAGTTTGGCTTGCACATATTAATGGATCCTTTTTCTTGCCACAGTAGTTTCTAGATGTCCTTTTCAAAATGTCATCACCCTTCCCCTCCAAACATTTCCCTTGTCATTTAGTTTGATTTTTGCCCTGGACCTTTTTTGCAAAAAGGAAGCAAAAGGGAAAGTGTTTTCAGAACATAATAAGCAGTAGGCTGCTCCACCCAGTGGATACAAGTAGTAGCAACAAGAAGGCTTTTGTCTCAGAGAAGGATATGAAAGAGAAAGAAAGAAAGGAGTGTAAAGACATGGAGGTAAATCTCTTGAGACCTACACAAATTCTATGAGGGTGTATATCAGGGTATAGTGTTGTAAGGAATAGCCAATATGGAGCTGTCAATAACAAATCATCCAAACCAACCTAATTTCCTTTGTTGGCAGAATTACTACCCTACTGGATGAGGTAAATTAGGAGATGCGATAGATCTTGATTTTAGTAAGGCTTTTGACATGGCCCCACATGACCATCTCATGAGCAAGCCAGGGAAATGTAGTCTAGAAGTAACCCTATAAGGTGGGTGATAAACTCACTGAAAGACATTAAGCAGTGTTTAGCACCTTAGAGAAATGGGTCTTGCCCATGAAAGTGCACTACCTAATAAACAAGTTGGTTAGCCTTTAAGGTGATGCAGGACTGCTTTATTTGTCTTGCAAAGATACAGACCAACATGGTTTACCCCTCTGAGACTGGTTGAAAGACAGTTCTTAAAAATTAATTATCTATGGTTTGCTATCAAACCAGTGGGGGAGAAGCTTACCTAGTTGGGTGCCGTAGCAGTCAGTCATAGCTCGCACTATTCAGTATTTGACACATGTAATGGAGTGGAAAGTATACATATAAAATTTATAAAGACACCAAGCTGGAATTGTTTGCAATCACTTTGGAGGACAGGATTAGAATTCAAAACATCCTTGACAAATTCAAGAACTGACCTGCATCCAGTAAGATGAAATTTAATGAATACAAGGGCAAAGTACTTCATGTAGAAAGGACAAATCAAATTCACAGCTACTGAATAAGGAGTAATGGAGTAGAATGTTAGTACTGGTAAAAAAAAAAAAAAATCTGAGGGTGATGGTGGATCTCAAATTGAATATGAGTCAACAATGTGATGCAGCTGCAAATAAGGTTAATATTCAGGTTTACATTAAAAGGAGGGTGTATGCAAGACAGGAAGCAATTATCTCATTCTGCACACCAATGGGGAGTTCTGGGTGCTATGTTTCAGGAAAGCAGGGGGTAAATTGGAGAGAGCTCAGAGGAGACCAACAAAAGTGATAAAAGGTTGAGAAAACACGACCAAGGAGGAACAGTTAAAAAACTTGGCATGTATCCACCCTAAGAAAAGAACACTGGGGAGGACATGGTAACAGGAAAGCCCCCTAAGAGTATGTCTGTTGCAGGAGGGAGTGAGCCTCCATCCCAAGTTAGTCTAGCACTAGCAAAGCTTGAGCTAGCTGGCTAAAAGTACTGTAGCAACATAGTCATTGGAGCGTGTTCCAGAACTCACGCCTCCACTTTAGGGACTTGGGTGAGCTGGAGAACCTGAGCTCCAATGCAAAACTTTACGTCCATATTATTATTTTTAACATGCTTGCTTGTGCACCGCTAGCACAAGTCTGGCTACTGGGGGCAAGCAGGCTAAGAAACTTGCTCCCAGCTGCACTGCAGACACATGCCCTACCAGGATAACTAAGCTGAAATCCGCTGGACATTTCCAGGTAAGTTCCAACTGTGGTTCCTAGTAGCACCTAGTACTATCTAGTACATGTTTGTACCGTAAGGGGAACAAAGCTATCAAGCTCTTTCATTAGACCCTTAAGATAGTGACATTCAAAATAAATATTGCTAATGAGCACATCCACAGTGACTTTGGATAGGATAAAAATATGCTATGTACATCCTCATGCTTCAGGGCACCAGTCAAGTATTGGCTCAACCTCTCTAGTCCAGCACCCTCAGGACCTGACCGGGGCCAAACCAGAGAATGTGAGAAACTATGGGAGGTCAATATTGTAGCGAGTGGGTCTCTGTTTTTATTTCACCCAGGTGAATAAACAGAATGCTTGAAATGCTGCTTGACAGTGCTTGACACTACTGAGACACCCAACATAAGCCTATGCCTAGTCAAGGTTTATCGGCTCTTTTTATAACAAAGTGTTAGTGCTGTTACACAATTGTACTGTATTGGCACAAGGAAATAAGCAGCTAAAGCATAACAAACATACTTACCCTTTGCAGCGTTACCAACACTTCCACTGCTTACTGGGCTCTTAGAAGACATTTAGGGGTAATTTAGAGCTAAATAACAGCACAGAACTCAGAGCCAGGACTGGTGCATGCAAACAAACTTTACAGGACCACAAGAAGGTTGCCATACTCATGATAAATGGACATCCAGCTAATTAAAATCATGCCGAACCAGGGATGCCAGACAATGGAGGTTCTGCCTGTACTATGTGACAAGGGCTAGGAAGAAATTTCTCTTATTAGCTGGTTACACTTACACAATAATTGCTCACAGTCAGATTTCTTGCACCTTCCTCTGAAGCCTTTGCACTGACCATGCTCAGCAACAGGATCTTCAACAGAAAAAGCGATGTTACTCCCCCACCCCCCAAAAAAAAAAATACCAAAAATCCCTTAGTGATATACACAAGTGCATCACAAAGGTCACAGTTATTTGCATACTGCTTTGTATTGAAGCTGCTCTAGCTGCTCTGGGCTAGATTAATCCAACTGCCCTTATTGAAGAGCTAACCCCCCAAGTTAATGAGATAGTGAACATACACACTGGCAAACTTAACAGCAAAGGGAGAAAAATTTTATACAGGTTCAACCTCTCTCATTCAGCACCCTCAGGACCTGACTGGTGCCAGAGGAGTGAATTTGCCGGACAACAGGAGGTCAATATTTTCTAGCACATTACCAACACTTACAGGGCTCTGAGAAGACATGTAAGGGTAAATTACAGCTAAACAACAGCACACAACACTCAGAGCCAGGACTTGTGGCTAGAAACAAACTTTATAGAACCCTGGGAAACTTGGTCATGCCCATGGTAAGTGGTTGTCCAGCTAACTGAAATGCATGCTGACTTGCAGATTTTGCTGGACGAGAGAGTTCTCAATTAGAAAGGTTCAATCTGTACAGCATATTCCTCACCTTACTTGGGATATTAGAAAGGCACCACTCATACCTACTGTTGGCTCCTGGCTGAGAAATCTTTGCCACTTGTCATTCTTCTCAGTGGCAGATAGGCATTCAGTTTTGCGTCTCACCTCAAAAAACAAATGCTACTAACCTTTCCATAGCCATTGTTCTTTGAGGCGTGTTGCACATGTCCATTCCAATGGAGGTGTGTGCATGCCCCAAGCACAGCTGCTGAATTTTTTCCCATGGTAGTGTATCCATCAGATTGGCTCTGGAACCTCTCTGGTGATGCATGTTCATAGCATTGGTGTAAAGGGCCTATTTGACCCTGCACCCTTCAGGTCCTTATTTCTGGACAACTCCAAAAGAGGAGTAAGGGTGGCAGGTGGTGTAATGGCTACATGCAACACATCTTGAAGACCAGTTAGAGGAAAGTTTGCAGCCATTTTTAATTCTTTAAGTCCTTCCGTATGTCCATTCCAAAGCAGGTGACTCCCAAGCAGTTCTTGGTGATCAGCTCGAAATTCACAGATATGCTGACTGCAACACAGCTTGGCCAAATCTACCACATCTCTAGCCTACCAAGCAATGGAATAACGAGAAGAAAATGTGCACAGTGATGATCAAGTCACTGCCCTGCAAATGTCCCAAATGGGAACCTGCATTAGAAATGCTACTGAAGATGTTTGCACCCTTGTGCAGTGAGCAGCTAGGATAGGCGGGGGCAGAACACCAGCCAATGCATAACATATGCAGATATATGATATGATCCATGGTGAGATGCTCTGAGCTGAGATAGGGAGACCTTTCATCCAGTCTATAACTGCTCCAAACTGGGTGGATTTCTGGAAGGGTCTGATCCTTTCAATGTAGAAATCTAGGGCAACACCTCATGTCTAATGAGTAGAGTCTCTGCTCCTCCCTGTTCACATAGAGTGAATCAGGGTGGAGGTGGCACTGGCTTTCTGATCCTGCCATATGGAGCTCCTTGAGTATGCTGGGCTCTGCACCCAAAACAAAACTCATACTCCATCTGTACCTGAGCTTCCCACCCTCTGCCCAGACCACCATGGCTCCTCTTCCCTGCTGGGCCCTGGAATTTTTAAAGCATGTCGTGGGCAAGACCTCTCAGAGGCCCTGGCCACTTCCCACTTTCGACACCCCTCACCAGGATACAAATTAAAAAAAAAAAGATAATACACGACAACAAAACAAGGTTCCAAAAAAAGTGAGACAATTGTAACACTTTTTTTAATTCAAGAAATGCTTTTCTAGCCTTTTTCTGTGCCAATGTACTAATTATTGAGGGATGTCCATAAAAAGAATTTGTGAAATATATCCAATGCCCAAAAATGAACAAATGTTTAAATTTAAGGCCCCATTTGAGATTGAGGCCCTGGCCAAATGGCCCTGCCCCTCTGATTGGCCTTGGTGGGTGTTTGGGGAGTGGGAATGGTTACCACACGGGTCTGACTGATTGCCATTGGAGTTGCTTGAATTTGAGCAATTTCACCAGGTGTCCGATATTCACCACAGGGAAATATGGTCACCCTAATCCAAGCACTGTGAACTCCATATGGGATGGAGAATCTTGAATGCAGCTGTTGCTTTCTCTATCCTGGCACTGATATCCTTATCTGTTCCTCCCTCTCTTCCCCATAATAGTCCCCAAGTAGGTGAACAGCTCCATGTCATCCCCTCCCAGTATGATGGTGTTGTTGTTGGACTGGTAAATCCTCATTGTCTTGGGGTTTCCCTTGTTAATGCTCAGTCTTGTTTAGCATTGTGACCTTTTCTTTCATGTTAGTATGAAAGGAGGACATCACCACCAGCAAAATCAATGTCCTCTGGCTGTTTGAAAAGTGTCCACTGGATGTCTCGTTGATGGCCATCTGTTGTCCTGTTCATAATCCAGTCCACAGAGCTCAAGAACAGGAAAGGTGACAATAGGCACCTTGTCGCACACCTGACAGTATGCTGAAGGATTCTGTCAAGACACCATTGTGAACAACTTGGCATGTTGAGGGTTCGTATGTTGAACAAATCAAGTTAATAATTTTGGATGAGATGCCGCAGTGTTGCATCAGTTTCCTCCAAGTGTCTCTATCGTTGCTGTCAAAGGCTTTTTGCGAAGTCTATGGTGGTTACGTACAGCAGGGAGTTCCACACAAGCAACTGTTCTATAATCACTCAGAGTTCCTAGTCGGTCAGTACAGGATCTGTCTCTATGGAAGCTGACCTGTTCTTCCTTGAGCTGTCTATCAATTTCTGCTCTCATTCTCTCAGAGAATTCTATTGAACACTTTTCCTGTCATAGACAGTAACATGATGCTCCTCCAGTTCTTGCATTCCTTCACCTTCTCTTTCTTTGGAAACTTGATAAGATAGCCATGTTTCCAGTCTTGCAGGATCTCTTCAGTGTTCCAGATTTTCTCAAACATGTTATACTTCATGTTGACTGATGTCTCGCTGCCAGCCTTGACTCCTTCTGTGGGGATGTCATTTGGACCAGGTACTTCTCTGCTTTTCAGATGGGCAATGGATTTTCTTATTTCTTCTTTGGTAGGTAGGTCTTCTACCATTAATTTGCAGTGGTACATTTGCAGGTGATCTCAGGAGGCGTCATGTGGGCAGGGCAGTTAAGTAGCTCTTCAAAGTGTTTCTTCCATCTACTGAGATCAGCACTGGCTCAGTTTAGGACAGGATTTAATAATCCCTCAAGCCCTAGTGCGATGTTGATGAAAAGCTGCTAGCTAGCTTTTGTCTACATGGACAAAACAGGTGTCATGAAAGGTAAAGCTACTCCAAACCTGCTGATTTTCATATATCCCCCCCCACCTTTTGTTCTGCAAGCCTTTCTCCTCCCCATTTGCATATCTGAAGTATGTTACAGGTTCATAGCAGACAATGAATTTCTCACTGACAAAAAAACTAGCAGTCCTCTTGCACCTTTAGGAGTAACAAAACCCATTAAAGTTTTTTTTTGCTTCTCACCCAGGTGACCCCCAAATGAGTTGTGTAGCACTCAGTGGCCCTGACCTCAAAAAGGTGCCCCATCCCAGCATAATGGAAGTCCTGGGAAACCCTAACTTTACTGATAAGAGAGAAGGAATCATAAAGTACCCAGATGCTATAGCAATATGCTCTTTGGGCTGCAACAGTTACTCTTGTTATGCAGAATACAAAACAACTGGAGCCTCAACCTGGCAGGGCTTGGTAGTAAGAAAAAGGGACATACTGCAACTATTAGGAGGCCTAGAGAAGAGTCCTGCAATGTGATTGGAAGTTATTCTGCTTGTTTACTGCCACACCAGCAACTGGAATTTGGGCTGAGAGCCAGGGACCTGCCGCCTTTTCTTAACAGATAGAATTGGATTTTTTTTCAAATGTTTATTGAATACACCTGTAGAGAAAAAAACATTTTAATGTACTTTCCTCTTTGTTTTAAACATCCTCCTCTCTCTGTTTTGAGAGACTTCACTGGAGAAGAAAACCCGTGTTTGACAGTTCATCAGATGCCATCATATCTTTGAGGAGGGGAATCAACTGTAAGTGTTAATTCTGCTTTTGTTGACTTAGGCTACAGCTACACTACCCGGGACCAGGTCAATCTTCTGGGTTCCATTTCGCACACCTAGAGGGGATGCGTGAAATGAAACTATCAAGGCTCAACAGTCGACTCCTGTAGTCCTCAATCTCGCAAGTAGTAAGTCTCCCACCAACCTACCTCAGCAAGGACAGCGAGATAAGCTAATCTTAGATACCTCAATTGCAGCTATACAATTGCCTTAGCTGGATTGCATACCTATGATCGACTTTAAGGTCTAGTGTAGACCTGGCCTCAGGCTACACTTCTTTTTAAGACAAAGCAAGACAAACACACATGGAGGGAGGCGGCTGAAAGAATAGCAAGGGCCTGGAAATTACATCGTCTGTCTCTGCTGCTTGCAACTCAGTTGCTAGAACACCACCTGCACATTTACAACCCACTGAGCTGTTCCTAGACCTGGCTTTCCTCCTCTTGACATTGGGAGAGAGTTTGGTTAGATTGTGCTGAATGTTCTCTGGCCATTCTATAAGGGGCAGATCTTTTACTACAGGTCAGACTGCTCCGTATCTCTTCACTTGCCAAACCGATCATACGAAAACCCGGCAAAGCTAAGTCTGGTTTAGCTATCGAGGACAGAAGTAGGAGGAAGAAGGTTAGAATGGAGATTGATATATGATGCTGGGCCCTCAGGACTTGCTCAGAACACTGCCATGCAGAGATGAGGATGTCATCCGGTCCAGTCAGAACCTCTTTAGGCATCAGAAAAAAAAGTAATGCCTGAGAATATGATCCCAGGAACCTAGCAAGTGGTGAACAAGTGGATGCTCCCTTTCACAGCTGAACTCCAAGGAAGCTGCCAAGTGCTCCCTTGACAAGAAATATCCCTCAAGTGGTGTCAGCCTTGTCCGGGGAAATCTGACCATTAAAAACAATTTCCAGTGGTCTGTGTATGGACATTTCTTCCAAGCCTAAGAAGGTTCTGGTCTGCTGTAATGAAAAAAATTGTGTTGCCCAAAGCCTCAAAAATTCAAATTAAATTCTTTTCAGTTTAGGAAAACTCAGTGTCCATCGTTTCTTTGTTCTGTACTTCCTCTCAGCCACCATCTCACATAAAACACGTACGTGTTAGAATTATCCTCCTTCCACCTTTCATCCACTTTGGACAGCTTCAAATGTCAACCCAAGACAGGGGCCATCACAGCACAGCTAGAGCAGTTTATCTGTCTGCCAGACCTAAGGCTAGGAATAGCATCCATTAGCGTAGTGGGGAGCAGCTGATGAGGGGAAGCTGCACACCTCTTATCATTTGACAGCTGATTCTGCCTCCTGAGAGGAGGCTCTGCTCTCTGAAGTCCACACACAACACAGCAGGGAGGAAATGGCCTATCACAGCCATACTAGATCCCTAAAAGGCTTTACTGCAAAAAGAAGGTAGGAGGAAAGAAAGGAAAATCAGTGGAGCAGCCACTGACAAAAACTTGGAACGATTATTTGAGGAAATGTTCTTTTTCTTCCATTAATAGTCCTGAAAGTACCATTCCTTTGAATGCCAGCCCTCATCTGTTAGGGATATAAAAGGAATGGTGACTTAAAACACAAATGAATATTAAGAGGGAATATTACCCTAAAAAAAAGTGCATATAACTACTAGCATGCTGACTCAGTCCTTTAACTAGAGAACTACAACATATTAATGAAGGATAATTTCCTAATTAAGAAACTCATATCTCAAACCACCCAGTGTTCAAACATGTTCACAGATGAGGGGAAACCCATACTCTGATTTCTAAACAGAAGAATAACTGTAGCCATGTAACTCTTGAATGTCACTATCAACCAAAAGCGTAGCAAACAACACTTGCAGACAACAGGATCTTTTCCCCCAGGAAAAAACATTTAGAACCAGAAAGAAGTAAAAAAAATGAACTACGTTAACGTAAGTGAAAGGAGAAAATTCCTCAGCTTAGAGGTCAACCCAATCCTATGAGGCTGGGTGTGGAGTCTCACTGCACCAAAATCATTCACTCTTCCCCTCACAGACTCTCCAAAGCCTTGCCATCAAAGTGCATACAAAGGGAAGAAAGATGAGTTAGAGGCTAGAGCTATTATTTATTTCTTGCTCATCAGAACCCAAGCACTGGCATTGAATCGCCCTAATGGAACCCTACTGCTGATACAGATTTTTGTACCTCTCAGGTGGATAAAAGAAATTGGAAACCATCAGAGTGCTTGGTTCTGGGTTGGCTTTCGTCATCTTTTGAAAAGAGGGTGAGAGTGGTGTCAACCCAAGATATGGTCCATCACAGCACAGCTAGAGCAGTTTATCTGTCTGCTAGACCTAAGTCTAGGAATAGCATCCATTAACGTGTGAGGGTGCAGCTGATGAGCGGAAGGTGTTTGGAGGCAGGGTTGTCTAATACTGGCACTTCATGGTGCACCTGGAAGAAAATTAACAGGAAAGCGACCTACTAAAAATACAGGAAGATGAAGGGAAATGGACATATGTACAGAAGACAGGAAAAAATGTAGAGGAAGAGGAGAGGAAAGGGAAGGGAGAAAGAAATATATCCTGGAACAATTTTCTGCTCCAGTTCTCCTACAGTCTCTTAAGATGTCCCATGCCTGGCCCACACCAGCAAGCAGGGTAAGCAGACCAGTTGTCCATTGGAGGAGACAAGTGCTGCAGTTATAAGAAATACATTAGAATTCATGTTTAGAAACCAGGGCAAACTGATTGAAAGCAGGAGTCTGAATAAGCCTGACTCTCTGCTGAATGCGCTGTCTTTGGTTCACTGGGGCAGTGTCTGTGAAGAAATTCTGCTTAACCCAATTGCAGGCCAAGGCCAACATTTTCAGACTCAGTGACCAAAGGTGCAGTGCACAAGCAGCTCCTGTTGAATTTAGTGGAAGCCACACCTCTGAAAATCAGGCCATTTTTAATCAAGGAACTATGACACAGATGTGGGCAATTACTTAGTGTGTCAGGTTTGAAATTGGAGCTCAAGCTCCGTCAACTTGAATCCATGTATTCTTGCTTCCCAGTTAAATACATCTCAGAACTTTCAATGGACAGTCTTCGTACATTTTCTTTCAGCACTGTTAATTTTTTTTGCACTGCTCTGGAGGCCATATATTAAAGAACCTCATCATAACTCAGCCCCCAAGCCGTATTTTGATTTAGTTCCCCTCTACTGTATTTGTCAAAGTTCCACACTCTCAGCTGTCCTTTCCATAGTTAATAAAGTTTACTCAAATACTTTTCAAATAACAAGCACTCCTGTATTACCCTGAAGACTAACAAATGTATTTATGAGGTAATGAGCTTTCATGGGTAAGACCCACATACTCATCACCTCATAAATAAAGGTGTTCATCTCTAAGGTGCTACAGGACTGCTTGTTATTTGTGACATTACAGACTAACGCAGCTGAACCAAATACGTTCGTCACCCAAATCTACACAGCCCTGGGATTAATTCCCATTTCATAAACATGCATATTTCCCTTCTCACTGCCTTTCACAGCAGCCTGCAATGTTCAGCCCATGCTAAACAGATATAGTTTTTCAAGGTGAAACGAAATGACCTTGCTTGCAGAAGCCAACGCTAGAGGGAGCCAACAGCTTTCTTTTCAGATTTCTGCTTTTCTGGGTGAGCTGCTGGCTCCGTGCTTTCATACAGCTTTTCCTAAAGGATGCAAGTTAACTGATAAAGTGTAGTTAAAAATAGCTCCTCGTGTGGGAATTCACAAAAGCCTTCACAAAAAGCCATATGGGATTTGTTTTTCTTTTGAATCTTGCTGCAGGTGAGAGTTCACACCACTTAGCTGGAGGATGAAGTCATTGTTATTGCTCAACAGGCTTTCTGCCATGAACCATAAATGCCAGTATGGTGATGGAAGCTTGAACTTTGAGGCAACTGTAAGAACTGCAGATCTTCACTTTTTTCATTGTGATCTTAGATGCTGTCAAAGCAGCAGGGTATGTCACCATTCCTATGTATCTGATTAGACCGAGGAAGGTTATTGCAGAGTTGTGATAGTGTCAAAGACAAACATGGGGATTTTCTTCAGTCAAAAAGGAAACACTAACTAATGGTCTCTCAAACGTTAAGTATGAAGGGCTGTAGAATCCATCACAACTGGGCCCCCAGGTCAAAACAGTGTTAGCGAGCCTCGAAGAGTCATAAAACCAAAAGGAGGCATCCCTTTGACTAGGAGGGAAAAAAGAAAACACAACCTCTTCAGCATGCGACAGATTTTCTTAGTGCAGCTGGTCAAACGTGTGTCTACACATGCGCAGCCTACAGGCGTGGTTCGCAACAGTACACAGACCGCACAAGCATCTGACACTCAAGAAACACAAGAAACTCACAGTGCCAAGCACAGTAATACTCACTGCAGCAGTGGTCATGACCAACCAATGTCTGCGAGGGCATCCCATTTACACCACAGCGCCCACTGCTGAATCTCGTAACAGATGCCTCTCCCGTGGGCTCAGGAGCACACTTGATGCAGCACTTCAGTGCAAGGTCCACTCTCATCACAGGAAGCTGCCTTTCCATATCAATCTCCTGGAGCTGCACGCGGCGCATAATGTCGGCAGACATTTTCTTCCCCTCAGAAAGGGCCGACGCATAAAAGTGATGATCATGCCTGTTTCATATACCCAGGCAAGGGGAAGCCAGGTCTCGCTCACTATGCTCAGAAGCAATAAAATTATGGAACTTCTGCATCTGACACAACATTCAAATCTCAGCAGCTTACGTACCTGGAGCACACAACACCATAGTGGATGCTCTGAGCAGACATTTCCCTCAACACCATGAGTGGGAGATCAACACCCACATCATACAGAGCATCTTCCACCTCTGGGGATAACCCAGTGTAGATCTTTTCACAACCCTTCATAGGCCCCCTTTTTGCTTGAAGGTAGCACTGGACCACAGGACTTAGAAATGGATTCAGTGTCTCATGGATAAACACACTCTACTGAACTTCACTTCCTACTCCACTCCTTTCCAGGGTGATTCAGAAAGTCTGAACAGACAAACAGACGGTGATTCACCTCTCAGCGGTGTGACCAGGACAACCCTGGTACCTTTTTGTTGCCCACATTTCAAAGCGTGCCCAGATCCATCTCCTCAACCTCATCATTATACAATCAGGATATCTCCTACACCTGGACCTACGGACACTTTGGATCACAGCTTGGTGTCTCGATGGCTCTCTGATGCAGAATTGAATTGTTCTGCCGAGGTCCAGCATACGCTTCACCACAGCAAAAAAGCCTCCACCAGGTGTTTGTACATCTACAAGTGGAAGAGATTTACTGGCGGGTGTATAGCTAAAAATAAAAATCCCATAATCCAGTGGTGGCCAACCAGTTAGGGACCAAGAGCCACAGATAGAGTGCAAAGAGCCACGTGGACAGAATGCAAAGCGCCACATGGTATAGATTTATTTTTATATAGCTGTATGCATAGAAATAATATCAATCTAGATAGATAAAAATAAATCTACAATATGTGGTTCAGTGTCCTCCCACTCCCCCAGCACAGACACCCGCAGCCTCTCCTTCCCCCACTCTAACTTAATGCCCACCCCCGCCCCCAGAGCCAGACACCCCCAGACTACCCCCACTCTAACTCGATGCTGGTGAATCACCAGAGCCACCGCTGCCGCCATGCACGTCTCTCACCAAGCGCTGGGGCGCATGCACAGAGTGGTAGATGGCACTCCCAGAGCATGGCTAAGAGGAAGAGCAGTGGCTCATCCCTGACACAGTCGCAATGACCAACATATTGCTCAGCTGGATATTTACCTTGAAACAGACAGGACTGTCCTTTAGTTCAAGCCACTTTCTCCTCACAGCAATAGCTGCCTTACATCAGAACACCGAATTTGGCTCAGTCTTCCAAGATCCATCACCAGACGTTTCCTGGAGGGTCTTTAGGGAATTCACCCTGACTAAGTGGATTGTTAATTGTATAAAACAACAAGTCCTGTGGCACCTTGCAAACTAACAGATTCTTTGGCGTATAAGCTTTCGTGGGCAAAGACCCGCTTCATCAGATGCATCTGCCTCCTGCATCCAAGGCCACTGCTAAGCTGCCTGACTCTCTCACATTCTGCTTCTGCTCTCACAGTTCCCTTCCCTTCCCTTACCCCAAGGCAAACAATGACACCCTCTGACAAGCAAGGTGCTTGTCTAATTGTCTGTCAAGTCTAGGAACATATGAGACACATATCAGAAGGGCACTGTGCCTGAGTCAGGGTGGGGACCTGAATCTGGACCTTTCATATCCCAAGTGAGAGTCCTAGTGCGCAGGCTATTTGTAGATGGGTGCCCTGCAGGTTTGTGGGTGGGCATTTTCAAAAGGCCTCATTTTAAATTCCACACTGGAACAAAACCAAATCTTAAAACACAAAATATTTCTTTTCTGGCCTGCCCTGGAGATACCCCTGCAGCTGCAAAAACTCTTCTCAACCCAAGACCCAATTCAACACTCACCCAAGTCAGTGGGAATATTTCCATTGACTTCACTGGGCACACCCAGGGAGCGAAGTTGCCCTGCAGAAAGACCTCTTACAAACCTGGGAGAATGTTGGGGATAACTTCCTTGTGCAAGTGCTGAAGGAACCAACCGGGGCTGTACACAGCTTGCCCTACTGTTCACAAATAGTGAAGAACTAGTAGGCGAAATAGAAGTAGGTGGCAACCTAGGCTGCAGTGATCATGGGAGGGTAGATTTCAGGATTCTGATGAAAGGAAGAAAGCTAAGTAGTATAATACACAACCCTGATTTCAGCAGAGCAGACTTCAATTCCCTGGCTAAATCAACACTACGAAATAAATTTGAATTTAAGGCAGTTAGCTCAATATTATGACATGACTCTTTTCACTGTAAATACCTTTAGCTCGATTTAGGGCGCACTAATATTGATATATCATCATCAGAACTGACTGGGTGTAGCATCAAGTTTGAATTTAAAAGTTTGAATAAAAGTAAAAGTGAAAGCACCATGTCTTAAAATCAAATTTATTAGCCTCCAGAGGTGGCCTGTATGTTATCCACAATGCCCCTCCTGCTCCGCTCTGGCTGCTTCCATCTCTGGTGCACAGGAATTAGGTAACAGGAAGACCGTGAATTTCAATTCAGGACCAGGAAGCTGTGGGGTTGTTTGTATGAGAGGCTGAGAAACATCACATACAGCCCCCACCTAAGGCCTCTGCAACGCAACATCAGCGATCTGCAACCCATCCTGAACAATGATCTTTCCCTCTCACAGATCTTGGGAGTCAGGCCTGTCCTCACCTACAGACAGCCTGCCAACCTCAAACAAATCCTCACCAGCCACTACAGATCACAAACCAGTGGCTCTAGGCCTGGAACCAACCCCTGCAACAGTCCTCGCTGCCAGCTCTGCTCACATATCTACACCAGTGACATTATCACAGGACCTAACACCAACCATACCATCAGGGGCTCCTTTACCTGCACATCTACCAATATAATATATGCCATCATGTGCCAGCAATGCCCCACTGCTATTTACATTGACCAAACTAGACAGTCTCTCCGTAAAAGAATAAATGGACATAAATCAGACATCGGGAACGGTAATGTACAGAAGCCTGTGGCGAAACACTTCAATCTCCCTAGATACTCAGTAGCAGATTTAAGGGTGGCAGTCCTGAAACAAAAAAATTTCAAAAATCAGATGGAGGGAGAAATCTCTGATCTGCAATTTACTTGCAAATGACTCCATTAATCAAGGATTAAACAGAGACTGGGAGGGGCAAAAAGGAGCTTATCTGCCCTAGATGTTAATATCTCCACATAAGACTGACAATAGGCCATTCCCTCCCACCCCTACCCCGGCCAGCCCCGTCTGATCTGATCTGTTTTTTCCTCTCTTTATACGTACTACTGGTATGAGCCTTTTCCACCCTGACTGAATAGACCTTGTCTGCTCTGGCCCTCCCTTTTACTGGTACCCACTCTTTAAATACCCCTCTGTAACCACCCCCCAACTCATGCATCTGATGAGGCAGGTCTTTGCCCATGAAAGCTTATGCTCCAAAATATCCATTTAGTCTATAAAGGTGCCACAGGACCTCTTGTCGTTCTCGAAGATACAGACTAACACGGCTACCTCTCTGATAAAAAGCAATTCAGTTCTCAAAGGAAGAGATTTATGTGAATTTGGCAGTCTTTGTTGATACACTAATTTTCCTTCCTTCTAGCAAGAAAAATGGACCATTGCTTACCACAGGAGGGGAATGAGGGCAATACAATGTGGGAAGATGATGTCAAATACCAACAACCACTTGCAGGACATGTTTTCCCACGCTGCACCAGTGAAAATACCCAGAAATCTACAGGGATGAGGGAACTGTGTGATAGGTTCCCACAATGCACTGTTGCAATAGTTGATGTTTGCTGATTGAGAGTGGCAGCAATAAGTCAAATTTGTGATGCACACGTGCAGAGGTGAAGATAGTCAAATTCAAATTTAGGAAATCCAGCATTACAAAACTGATATTAATAAATGCAAATTTATCTCAGTGTAGACATACTCCCTGCGAGAACTGGTGGGCAGGATCCCCCTGGGAAGCTAATATGAAGGGAAAAGGAGTTCAGGAGAACTGGCAGTATTTTGAAGAAGTTTTATTGAAGGCACAGGAACAAACCTCCCAATGCACAGCTAAGAAAAGCAAATATGGTACGCAACCAGCTTAACTTACCAGGGAACTCCTTGGTGTGCTTAACCTCAAAAAGGATCAAAACAAAAAGCAGTCAAGTAGCACTTTAAAGACTAGCAAAATAGTTTATTAGGTGAGCTTTCGTGGGACAGACCCACTTCTTCAGACCATAGCCAGACCAGAACAGACTCAATATTTAAGGCACAGAGAACCAAAAAACAGTAAGCAAGGAGGACAAATCAGAAAAAGATAATCAAGGTGAGCAAATCAGAGAATGGAGGGGGGGGGGGGGGGGGAAGGTCAAGAATTCCACCCCTCCACTCTCTAATTTGCTCACCTTGATTATCTTTTTCTGATTTGTCCTCCTTGCTTACTGTTTTTTGGTTCTCTGTGCCTTAAATATTGAGTCTGTTCTGGTCTGGCTATGGTCTGAAGAAGTGGGTCTGTCCCACGAAAGCTCACCTAATAAACTATTTTGCTAGTCTTTAAAGTGCTACTTGACTGCTTTTTGTTTTGATAGTGTATAGACTAGCATGGCTACCTCTCTGTTACTACTCAAAAAGGATGTGTATAAGAAGTGGAAACTTGGCCAGATGACTAAGGAGGAGTATAAATATATGGCTGGAAAATTCCAGGGAGTAATCAGGAAAGCGAAAGCACAATTGGAACTGAAGCTAGCAAGGAATTTGAATGGTAACAAGAAGGATTTCTACAGGAATGTTAACAATAAGAGGCTTATTAGGGAGGGTGTGGGGCCATTAGTGGATGAGTAAAGTAACCGGGTAACCGATGATGTGGGAAAAAATAATATAGGAAAAACTATTTCACCAGGAGGATGGTGAAGCTTTGGAATGAGTTATCTAGAGAAGTAGTAGAATCACCAGCCCTATTGGTTTTTAAGTCCCAGCTTGACAAAGTCCTGTCTGGGATGATTTAGTTGGGTTGATCCTGCTTTAGGCAGCGGGCTGGACTTGTTGACCTCCTGAGCTCCCTTACAGCTCTAGGATTTTATGATTCATCTGACTGGTCCCCAGACCTCACCATACCATTTGCAGGTGTTAGCTGCTTGGAAATGGCAGTGATTAAAGTACATAACATCATTTGGTACAGAGAGCTGGTCTTCGCTGCAGCATTTGAGAGAGGTGCAACTTGAAGGGCACCCAGCCCACCTTCTGTCTGCAGACACATAGCGCTAGACTGAGCAAAGCGGTACTTTAAATGCTAGAGCCAACTGCCTATTAGAGGGTAGGGGTTATGGTATAAGTGCTGATGATTCTAGTAAGGCAGTGGGCACTCAGTACACTCTGCTGCTAATACAAGCACTGCAGCTCACATGTTATTTCATAAGGTGACCTCTCTCTCCTGGGCTTGGTTAACTTCAGTTAGCCTCAGGTAAACTCAGGGCAGGTAACTCAGGCTATCATTGCAGTGAAGGAAAGCCCTTGGATAGTAACTTTCATTTCAAAGCACTTCACTGAAGGGAGTGATGTGCGTGCGTTAGAATGGGATAATCTCTCCCTTTTACAGCTGAGAAAACTGTAGCATGGAGAGATTGCATAATTTGTTTCAGGTTCTGCTACAAATAAGAAGGAAAAAAAGTACAGGTCTAATTTCCTGACTTCAAATACCCTTTTCTACCTTACCTGGTATTTGGTGTTCTTAAAAAGGGATGACATCACGTACAGATACATTACCATTTTTGCTTGGTCCTTATCAGTGCCCAAAGACCTGACGTCCCAGGAAGAAATCTCTCAGCGAAGACCACCTGGTGCTAAAGCTCATTTTGTGGCCAGATGTCAGGTCTTGTGAATTATAGCAAGCAGTAGAATATGACTAGGTCAGTTAATCCCCCATGAGGTTTCTGGTTTTATCACAGACATTAGAGATGGGAAAGACCCATATTAAATCTAGTGAAGCCTCAGGGGGCAGAGATGGATTAATCTCCACAGGATATTTTCTAGTGCTTTGTTCTATTTAGAACAAAAATAACCGTGATAATTTTTTCCATCCCCGAGTATCTGAGGCTAGAAAGAGTCACGCTGTGCAAGTTCTCCCTGCTAATCTTTAGCATATATGGTGTCATCTTGATGCCAAATAATGAGTCCAATTTCCCTGCCCATTTTTCAGGCAGCAGTGTTGTTGTGAGAACAGGTTGGTCGCATTATGTGGCACAGAGGACCTTGCCTAGGCAGTAGGGACAGTTTTTGTCCTCAGGGTTTCGATCACCACCAGCAAAAGCAGAGTAGTTCCAGGCCTCATATCTGATCAGTTTGCATTTTATTTAGTTACATTCCCCCAGTATCTGCCTCATTTCAGTTTTGATCCATTCCAACAGTTGCCAACATTCACATCTGCTCTCAGCAGCAGTTATTGGTAGTTATGTGGTTCTGGAGGGACCAAAAGGTTTAGGATGACCAATATCCCCTTTGACAAGATGAGAGTAACACCAGTGGGAAGAGGAGAACACTCAGGAGCTAACCAAGCCTGATGGTGCCTTTCATCAGAGTACAGAGTTGACTCTCACCTTCCCAAGTCTGGAGAGTTTTGCACATTAAAAATACTGCAGGGTGAATTTCAATCGCATTGTTAATAACAAAGCATGAATTTGTTATACTGCAAGGCAGGTATTTCCCGGGGAGCGAACACCTTTGTACAAACTAATATTCACTACTGAGGCTCTGAGAGCTTATGAGCTAAAATACATACAATTTTAAAAAAGCTACTAATTTTAGGTGCCTCTATGTTTAAGTGGTCACCCCAAAACTGAGATTGGCCTTGGAGGTGCCCACCAGATCTAAAAATAGACTTAGTTTTAATCTTTTACAGTAGCCAAGTGAGCGATTGGCTGCTTTCACGAGGGAGAAAGAAAAAAAGTTGGCTGAAGAATGAAGGACAGCCCAGCACTCAGTTAAAAAGCAGCTGACTGCTGTGTTCCAGCAGTGAACAAGACAGCGCAGCGTAGGAGGGAGACCCGCCTGCAGCCATGTATAAATTAAATCCAGGTAAGAGAAGCTCATAGTTTGTGTCGAAGGAAGGGAAGAAGGGAGGGAGGGACAGATGATTTCTGATGTGTTGAACTGGGCCTTATTCCAATCTCTCTCACCTCCACATTCTGGTGGCTTTGGTATAACTGAATCCAGGTTTAAAACCTTACTGGGAATTGGGTTAGCAAACCCACAGTCTGACTGCAGCTATGTTTTTCAACACCAAATCCACCCCAGTTTGCTCCTTACTGGGATGCAATAGAACCGAAACCTTGCGTCCAAACTGGCTTGGAGCCCTCGGTTCATTTAAAAACAGACACTGGAGCCAAACCTTTCCCGCTCTTGGGATTTGAAAAACACAATGATCTATCCATGCGATTTTGTAAACATAGACCCCCACACTCCCCCCTCGTAAATTACAGGTACCTATAAGCAGGCCCACCGACAGCGGTGCGGGGGGAGGCAGAAGGGGATGTTGTCCAGGGCACAGCAGTTCCAGCCACCACCCGTACTTCGGCAGAGGCAGCCTGTGCTCCAGGCCCCTTTGACGTGCCACTGGTGCTGCTTCATGCAGCTGCCGGGGGTGGGCCACCGTTATGGACCCAGCAGTGCTAAGGGAGACTGCCCTGACCCCGCCCCTTCTGCCCTTAGCTCTGCCCCTTGCAGGGCATGGAGTCAAGACCCCTCCCACTTTGGCCTGGGGCTTGTCATGGCTGTCAGCGCCACTGCCTATTACAGGCTTTCTTTACAGGCCTGTGGGTTTTGCAGCGTAGCATGCTAAGGGTTATGCACCAAAGGTTCAGAAAAGAGACTCTCACAGTTGCTCAGATCACTGAGGTATCCTGCCTCTGCCTGTGCCCAGAAATTCTTTTACCGCACTTGGCTAAATGTGCACCCCAGTACGCAAGGGAAAAACCCCTTAGTGCCCACAGAAGTGATCATCTTGTGCCCCCAGGCTTGAGATTTGATTCTTCTTATCTTAACAAGCATATGTACAGATAGCATTGCCCATAAAGCAAATTATTCAATGCTTTTAAACACACAGCGATAGTCCCTGGCAGCAGTGGATTTTACCTGCTGGGTACATACATTGCACCAGAGTTTTACAAGTATTTAGGCCTCTAAAAATGCAGGTAAGGCATATAAAGGGATTTTTAGATGTATCCCATCACCTAATTTTTATTGCAATCAATAGAGGTCAGGCACCTAGCCCACTTGGGTCCTTTTGAAAATCTCAGTAGGTGCCCACTGTATCTTTGGCTGCCTAAATACCTTTTGAAATCTAGTTCCTATTTTCTTTGTACTTGTTCTAAATTTCAGTGCCAGAGTTATGGCTGACACCCTCTCCTGCGATGAGCTTAAGGAAAGGACTGACTTGTTTTCATTACTTCCTTTGGCAGCAGGTCAGCAAGTCCCAGAATCCCTAAAGTCAGATGGTTAAATGCATTCCAGCCCACACCTCACCTTTTGGTTTCGACAGCTCGACAAAAGCCTCAGCAACTCCAGCGTCTCCTCTGATCTTCAGTACGTCCAAGTCAGTTAACTCCCACCTTTGTCTCTTTTCCTGAGAGTAAAGAATCCTAAGTTACCAGGAATGTGTGATCAGCAACTGAAACAACCAATTCAGAGCTATTTTCATTGTCTGTGAATTTAAACAATGTGGTATTCAACACACTTCTAACAATGTACCTACTGCTCCTACACAGCACAGCTAAGTCCATGACAAAAAGAGAAAAAAATTCTGTTTTTTTATGTTTATTTCATACATTTTGATGGGACTAACAGCAAAGTGGAAACCTGTAGATGACCTTTGCTCCACCTAGAGTATAAGGATTTAAGTCAAGTGTGGAGGCAGTTTTAGAGTATCTCCAGCATGAGTCAGTCGGTAACGTTTCCTCTCTGAGGTGGCGTCTAACACCATGACCTAAAATTGATTTATTAATTTATAAATTTGATTTTGAGCATCCTCACCTTCCCACAAGCTCCCAGGTTCCAGCCAGCTATCATGACCCTTTTCTTGACCGGGAGCACACGCACTGCACCCGGGTGTCTCAGGGAGGGGCTCAGCCACTGGCAGAGCTCTAGGAAGATCTGGCGCCTCATCCGGAAATTCCAGAGCCATCGGTTGTCGTCCCACACCCCCATGATGAGTAGCTTCTACCACTCAGAGCTGGTGCGCGACTCCAGAGCCGATGGGGGCCAGATAGTCTGGGGCATCCCCTTCTGCCCCTGGGGAGGGCTCCCCTGCCAACAGCTGCTGGGCAGCCACCCATGCTGAGGCTAGCAGGGGGCCCACTCCACCGGTGGCGGCCAGCAGGATGTTGAGCTGCTGCTCCAGGCTCGTTCCTGTGGGCACTGTGTCTGCAGAGCTTGTGCCAACCCTGCAGGCCTCGTGCTGTGCAGGCCTTGTGTGTTCGGGAGGGGCCTTTAAGGCTGCAGCTTGCTGTGGCCCCAGAAGGGCTTGCTCATCCTGCGACCCCATCTGCAGCCTTTCCTGTCCCCTTATTTCGAAAGGGGCCACCTGTATGTGTGGCTGCTCACCCCCTGCATTCGGGGCAGCCCCGTTTGACATGCTGCACTGCTATTTCGACATTGCACGCCAACGGCGCCAACCCCGGCGCGTGTGTGGATGCTACGCATCTAAGTAGCGTCTTTCAAAGTCTCTACTTCAAAAGACTTCACTTTGATGTAGCACTGTAGGGTAGACATAGCTTAAGTGTCGTATCTCCAGTACAAAGAACATAAGAATGGCCATACTGAATCAGACCAAAGCTCAATCTAGCCCAGAAACCTGGTTTCTGACAGATACCAATGTCAAATGCTGCCAAGGGGACAAATAGGGGACAGGGCAAGGTATTGAGCAATTCATCCTGTCATCCACTCCCAGCATCTGGCAGTCAGAGGCTACGGACAAGCAGACCATGGGGTTGCCCACCACTCGGGCATGCTAGAACTTATGCCTGTCATACAGCTAACCGTTGTCACTTCCCTTCTGGCCTGAGGGATCATCAAATTCAGGCCTACTGCAAATGGATGCCACTCCCATGTGAGTGTGCATATTTTGCATATATTACAGCAGATGATACACATTTTTCTTCTTGAGCTGAATCCTTTTGCATTAACAGGTGACAGCTAAATTTCACTGTTAAATAAAGTGCTCTAAGCAACCCCATTTTTATTGCCGGACTCCGTGATATTAATTCTGATCCTCCTGCCATCTGCTTGCCACAGAGGGAGTTGGAGGACCTCTTGCTGCATTGGATGTTGCGTGACTGGGAGAGAAAGCAGCTGGGAGAGTAAATAATCAGTCAAGCAGAGTGTATTATTTTCTAGGAGAGGTAAATGTAGGGATTAGGGCGAGATGGAGGAAAGGGAAAAGAGCAGGCATGAAGCTGAAAGAGTGAAATGCTGTACACACCCCTCTTCCTCTGCCCTTTAGCTTTAGGAGAGAGACCTATTTATAGTTATTTGGTGGTATCACCCACCGTGACAAGCTGAGGTTAGGAAGACGCATAAGGAGCTCGTCCTTGAGTGGATACCAATCTTAATGAGGCTTCTTTGGACACTGAAAATTAATGAGGCAAAAATCTCTCTTTTGGTTACTAGCTGTGCCATCTGCACAACATCTTGCCCAGCTGCTCTTCCAGGCCTGAGGATAGGTACCTCTTCCCAGGAGTACAATTGTGCGTACAGAATTCTGAATCAGGGATTTCTTCCATACATTGCTGTGTGTGTATAAATAGAGCTGACTAAAGTTATGCAAAATCCTTGGGAAAAAGTCACTGAATAGCAAGAGACTCATTAATCACATGCAGTATCATAAACAAATGACAAAGGGATGGTTTCAAATCCATATTCGGAGCAGGTGAAATATTTGGCTTTTGCCCTGGAGTATCAACATCCTAGGGGGCCTATACTATGCCTGACCTTACACAAGGGTACAGAAACCAAGCAACTTTTCCTCTTATCCCCTGCTCAAGGGGTTAAACTTTACTGTTCTTTGCATCTGAGGAAATCTCTGCTCAGAGTTAGCGCCTTCAGCAATGTTATCCTCCTCAATGGATGGGCAACACCAGGGTTCTGCTTGTCTCTCCCAGTAGACAGGAGACCTGGCCCCACAGAACGCACATCTATTTCAGGCTTCCAAAAAGTGTAGAATGGGGATCAGGCTGTCCAGGAGCTGCTGAAGGTTCAATGCCTTTTTTAGCTTCCACCTCATCCATCCATCTTAGGTACTTGCATCACTGTAATATCTGAGCACCTTACAAGCCTTAAGGTATTTATCCTGACAACATCCCTGTGAAGTAGGGAAGTGCTATTATCCCATTTGATCTCCTATCAAGGGCTGTGGCTGAACACCCTCCATTTGGCCAAGAATGCATAAACACAGTGATCTACAGCCACAGTTTATTTAGCTCCCTTTAACTGAAGGGTGTTCAGAAACATATGAAACCTTCAGAAAATCAAATCGGGAGGATGCCAAGTCTGGGGATAATTTGCTCTCAAGGGGGCATGACCAAATGGGATAAATAGAGCTTGTGTAAATGGCATTACCACCTGTTACACCACATACTGAGTAAGACAAAAATGTTGAATGACTCAAACAAACTCCTCTTTCAAAAGTGAGCAGCTGCTAAGGAAAACAGATCTTTAGACTTTCAGAGAAAACATTCAAATCCATATTCTTCCTTAGTATCATCTCCACACTAGCAGGATGGTAAGGTTTTAAGTCCCTACACATTAGGAGCAGTTACATTTGAGGAAAATTCCACAACTTGCATCCAGGGCACTGTTCCCACACACTCGAACCCTTTTTGCTCAGGGGAGGGAAGGCTGATGCCTTTCTTCCCAGTGGTGCTATCACATCCCAACCTGAAGTAGTTATAACAAACACCAACACGTGGTTTCCCTCAGCAGCACCCCACCATGAAAATTGTTCCTGCATGCTGTCTGATCCAGAGACTGGAATTTTAGATGCCAATTTACTTCAGAGATGGCAGCCACCTCAGTTCTCCTTTTGCTTGTCCAAGATGAGTTGATCTGACTTCAGACGAACCACACAGAATTTTACAAGGAGCCAAGCAGGCAGCAGATCAACAGATTCCTTCTAAAAAGGGAGACTGTTACAGGTCCACCCAGAACACACTGCCACCAAAGGAGAGGGTGAAGTCTCATGCAGAGATGCCTTGGGAGAAAAGACAGACAGGATCCCTTAAATGAGCTGGCATTTTAGCTTCTTCTCCATGATCAGCCTCTAACTCCAAAGTTTCAAGAAAGTCCTTTGAGGGGCCAAATATAAATGAACCCCTGCAAACACAGGGTGGACTGCAAGCAGCTCACTCCAAGTACAGCAGCTGGAAACTCAGCACTCAGTGGTTTCCTCTGCTGACAGACAAAGCAGACAGTACTCTAAATGCAATGCAGGGCTATCAATTGACACCACTCCTGTTCATTCCCTCTGAAGCACCTGGCATTGGCCACTTTGATCAGATAGGATACTGGACTAGATGGAGCTTCGGTCTGACCCAACAACGCCATTGTCAGTGCTAACATATGGTGCAATACAGAGGATGAAGTGGAGCTCCTTTGGCTCACCCTCTTCCCCGCCATTTCCACGGAAGTCATGAAAGAAGAAACCCAGGAAGGCAAAATTGGGGAGAAAGTTTGAATGAATTTTTTTAATGAAACCAAAGCCCAGAAAAGGAGGCAAGCTGGCACTTTACCTACCTCACTGAGTGGGGACTAGGTTCTAGAGTAGGCGGCTAATGGTGCTGGCTTTTATCCTCCCTCACCCCCTTCTCTCTCCTCCCCAAGACACATACGCCTAGTGAAAGGGAAGGAACAGGCTAGACTATGTGAAGAGGAGGAGATCGTGATTGAAGAAGATGAGTCAGTCAGCAGAGGGGGGGCGGAACGAGTTGACAGAACGTTGGCAGGAGGGAAAAGGAGGGGAGCAGGAACCCTGCACTCCCAGCTTTTAAACTAATTTAGGTGTTTGTTCAGCACCCAGAAACAGGTTTAAGAGGGTACTTGACTGCAAGGTGATTTCAAAGGCGATCAACTGCACATTTGTATTGTGGGTGGCCTCAATTGACAAGCAACAGCCTAACAACGGACAGGCAAGTACAAACAGTTCACATTTATTTTTCAGAACAACTTAAGTCAACTGTGCACGTTAGGTGTTCTTGCCTTGGTTTCCTGCCACATTGCCAGTGTAGCAGGTACAGAGAGCTTGGGAACCTCCTGCTCTATCTGAATGAGGACATGGGCAGAGGAACTAGCTGAGAAACAGTAGCTTGTGTCCTTCAATTATGAATGCTCGCAACAATGGAATTTAAAATGGAAAAACAGCAGCCAGCTCCTCAGAATCCCATAGGTCTTCCTCAGTTAGACCCTGGCACATACAGCAAGCCCCTAAGAAGCACGATTTCAATTTGCGCTTAACTCCCATTAATGAGAGTTAAGTGCAAATCACAACCTCCCCCCCACCTGCCACCCCCAGCTGGGTGAAACCGTGCTGCAAGCAGCTGTGCGCCTCCCCAGCTGAGAGAAGCCAGGAGGCCACATGGCTGCTCCCCCACTTCTCCCAGCTACCCACTCCCCCAACCAGGGCCAGTGACACCCCCCACAATTTACATGAATTTTGATTTACACAGAGATTGCCCTGTACTACTCTTGACCAGAAAGCTCCATTGTGGTAGCTATTTGCCTGTTGGACTGAAATAGATTTTACTCTTCCCTAGCCATCTTTTGGGGATGCCATGGAGCTAGATTAAACATGAGGCTGAGAAGTAACACTCTAGTCAGGGCAAATTTTAATTAAAGAGCTACCTCTGACTCACCAGCAGATGCTTGTGCCAGAAGTGGATAGCTATAGAAACTTTTCTTTTAGCTTGGTGAACCTGCTGCATGGGAATAAAAAAAAACTCCTCTTCTTCATAGAGAAATAGGAATATTTTAATGGAGATGGTGGGGAGAAAACATTCTGTATTAATAGGAACAGAAAGCATAATGGTGTCGGTAAAAGCCTGTGTCTGTAAAAGGGAATGGCCAACAAGTGGAAAAGAAAAGCAGAGACTACACGGAAACTGAAACTCTTGTCTCCTTGGTACTGATGCACCGGTGTAGTGAAGAATGGCCAGAAAAGGCTTTATCTTTAGGAGGGTTCATACAATATAAAACACCAACAAAATCAATAGAAAATTGTTTTAGAAGAGCCTTTAAAATGAGTTTTATTGTCAGAATTTTACAAGTTGCCTTTAGAGGCTTCATACAAGAACTCTGTTGCAAAACTCTAATAAATAGTCTGCCCCAAGTCCCAATTTTTTTAAAATAAAATAAAAACCAAACAAAAACCTTAAAAATAGAAGAGAATAAGCAAGACCTCAGGATGCTCAGGGATGTTAGCAATATTTCCCATTTACAAATAATATCAGGCATTATACAAATCTCCTTCATACAAGTCTATTTTAAAAAATAACAGGACATTCTCAACCTTTACAAAAGCACTCCAGAAGTAGTTCCAAATAGATTCATTGCCATGACAAAACATTATCAGAGAAGAATTCCAGTGGGGATTATCACAACAAAGCAAGCTTAGTGAGGTTGTGTGCAGCAGGATGGAAGACCGTGAAAAGGGACATTGGGGAAAGCTTGGAAGATTCAGTGAGGATGCAGAATAATACCCCCATTGATGATTTCTTTTGAGAGTGCGAAGTGACTGGGGAAGAAGGGGAGGCTGTATCTGAAATGCACAAATAATATAGTGCTACTCATGGAAGACAATGTGTGTTTCAATGTGAGGGTGTTAGTAGATGCATACAGAGAAGGGCAAAGAGAATACCTCACTGCATGTGGCGTGTCTCCCTGTCTGCGGAGGTTACAGTAGGATTATATTCTGACACCAAAGGGGATTTGAGGAGAGGTGACTTCTTATGGCAAGTTTATAGCTCCTTCACAGAAAGACAAGTTCATCTTCCTAGTGTCAGACAGGTGAGGAAATCTTATGCTAAGCAGTTGCATGGGGAAATGCAGACCTCAGAGATCCAAAAGTAAAATACTGCTTCCCTTCTCAGCCCACCCCTTGAGGAAGGAGACAAAGTCTCTAATTTCAGCTTCATATTTCTCCTTTTGTGTTATCCATAACAAGGTTATTAAAGGTTTACTAATGCCAAAGACCCGCTAGATAGGTGAGATTAATAAACATGTCTTCAGCCTTTTATTTGAAAAGTTCTATGACCAAACTGCCTGGGGATGGAGGGCAGGTGCAATGACATGGACGATATGGTACGTAAGAAAATATCTACTGTTTGGAGGAGAACAATCAAACGCTATATAGCTTTACCCCAGGACCTGCCTCCTATACATAGGAAACAGATCCCCAGATAGGGGAGGGATGGAGACCATGTTTAAGCATAAGTACAGCAGTTACTCTCAGTATTCTCTGAGCCGAATGCAGTGTGCCATTCAGCATGCCACGTCGCACTGTTCCAAAAGTACCTGGCAGCCATTTGTTTCCATAGGAAACAAAGGCAACTAGAAGTGCTAATGCAAGGACATGTGTGATAATCAGTCTCATCCAAGTGTCTAATTTCTCTTCCAGTGTTCTCATCCTGATTGTACTGTATATCCTACGCTAGGGGCATATGTTCTGAGTAACATATGTGAAGATAGCACTAGTCATCAAGCACGAATCATTAAGGAGACACCTAAAACATCATATCACATCCCCTTGTCTGTGGCATACTTCAGAAAACAAGGTAAGGAAAGCAGCAAAATAAACATTTCTTTCTAGTTTCCTAGGAGTCATAATATTTGTCAAAGCAGCAAGGAAAAGCAGATTACCTGAAACAGATAGAAAGGAGTTAATAGAAATAAACAGAGGCTAATAGACTGAGCAATTTTGTTCCAGCCTCCAAATCATTTTGTACATAACAAGTAGAGATAATGTGCAAAAAATAAAGACATTCACATTTTAACAGTTAAACTTTTATTTTATCTTTTTTAAATTATTTTTTGTTTTTTTTTTGTTTGTTTTTGTACAAAAGGCAGACAATGATTGTTGACCTGCAATTGTTCTGAGCGCGTGCAGAGGCGCAAAGAGGGGTCATCAGAGTATAAAGGGCAGGGAAGTGCTCTGACTATACTTTCACGTATCATGATTAAGGTGGCATTAAAGCTAGGCCTCACTAACAATTATTTATAATTGACGTTTTCCTTCCACATTTACTCTTCTCAGGTCATATCAATCGTGTTGAAAACCCATTCAGTGAATTTCTTCAGTTTCTCAGATGCACTCTGGGACTCCTCCTGCAACCGTAAGTTGTCTTCTCGCAAATGCTGCACTTCTGCCTGAAGACTGGCTTTGTCTTCTTTTTCCTGAGAGATGAGGAAGAATGAGAGCTCAGTGGTGACTCCAGGTCACATTTCCTGCCCTTGTCAACAAGGACAACTCCATCTGAGAGGGAGGTATTATATAGTTTTGTTTCCCCATTTTATAAGAGCTTTGAGAGCACTGACACTTGTGTTTCTGGCTTTAGGACAGTCTAGACATGGGCTGTGTGGCAACACTCATTCCTCCCCACACTCTTTTGGCACAGATTGTTGTGCTTTCTCATAACTAAGCTCTAATGTAAATGCTGGCCCCCCATAGGTATGTCTACACAGAAGGCTTCTTTTGAAACAAGCTATTCCAGAATAGCTTATTTCAAACTAATGCTGCTACATGCAAAAATGCAGTTCAAAATTGCACTCCGCTATTTCAAAATGCATTGTCTACACACCCACCCTTTTTCAAAATACAGCCATTGGGGACACAGGCTACATCTACACTAGCCCCTTCCTTTCAGAAGAGGCATGGTAGTGAGCGAGTTGGGAAGATGCTAATGAGGTGCTGCCATGAGTATGCAGCACCTCATTCGAATAATGGTAGCCACGTGTGAGTCGAAAGTGCCGCTTCTGAATCACGCGCCACCTGTGTAGCCGCTGGAGTTCGAAAGCCCCCTCTTCCTATTTGGTTTTAGGAAGAAGGGGCTTTAGAAGTCTGGGGGGGTCCTTTTGACAGGCCCATCTACACGGGCAGCACGTGATTTGAAAGCAGCACTTTTGAATCACGTGCAGCTGCCATTATGCTAATCAGGCACTGCATATTCATGGCCATGCCTCATTAGCATCCTTCCAACTCGCTCATTATCAAGCCCCTTCCGAAAGTAAGGGGCTAGCGTAGACGTAACCACTATGGCTTATTTCGAAATAGCCTCTGTTCCCTGCCTTAACAAGCACCTATCTCAAAATGGGTGATATTCCACATGAAATGGGGTTTATCAGTGTCAAAAAAGACAGCCACAATTTTGAATTTATTTTGAAATAGTGGTTGCATCATGTAGATGCTAGCACAGTTATTTCAGAATAACGGCTGTTATTTTTAAATAACTTTGCTGTGTAGGCCTGTCCTAAGTGACCAGCTGAAAATGGACAACCTACTCCATGCTGCTAATACAGACTTCCTGTGGTGTGCGTGCTGAAGAGAGCTATAAAAAGACATGGCAAAACACCTCAGGAATACTGTACTGCATAAGAGACCTTTGACCTCAGCACAGCAAGATCCCTTCTGCATAGAAACATGTATTTCACCAACAAAAAGCAGGGGCACTGGCTCTTATTTCCTAACATGACTGTTGAAAAAATAGAATTATCGAAGACTATGCTCTGAGGAGAGAAATAAAGAGATATCATTTTTCTCAACAAAGCCCGGGACTGTTACAAGTTCGAGGATCGTGGGAAGAGATTTATAGCATGACTAGTACTGCCTAGCAACATGATATCTCCATCCTACAGGCTTCCTGTATAATAAACGTTTACCCTTTTTAAATCCTCTTGCAGCATCTTCAGCAAACTTTCCAGCTGATCCACTTTGGAAGCAAGAGTAGGAGGAGACTCTTTACTGTAGGAAGCAGGAGACAAAGACAGTATTGGCAGGATTTTTCCAGAATCATCCTTCACTCATAACTCTAGACTAGATTTCTAGCAGCCTTTACTATACAAAACTGCTTAAAATGCTTGTTTGATACAGTGCACTGTGAATATGTATTTATATGGGAAAATGTTCACCATCGGCCTCTACTACGAGTAGAAACAATATACACATGTTTAGGCAGCACAATCACTCAGCAAAATGGCTAGTAGTAGTAACTGAAGTTTCACTGCTTGCTTTCTCACTCTGTTACAGGATAATTACACGTGTCTCGGAAGGACTCTGCCTTGGACACTTTTAAATATCTCAGAACCTTCAGAAATATGCTATTTTCACAAAAACAAATATACTCCGCATTCTTGGCTTTCTATCCCCCCTGTTTTCCTCCTGTAAAAAATGGATAAGGCTAAGAGTTTGCTGCAAAGCAAAGCATCCCTCCTTCCAGTCAGCGCCAGTTGGTGGGCAGGGCCCAAAGTGGCATGCTGACTGTGGGGCCTGGCCAGGGGTTGGTGAATGCTATAAGTCAATTAGAGCACAGGGGGCCTTGAAGGCATGGGGCCCAAGGCAACTGCCTTGCTCACCTTCCCTAAAGCGGGGCCTGCATCCAGTCTCCCCAGTGCTCAGTTTAAAAAGGCCTCCCGTCCAGTGTATTTACTCACCCTGTGTAAGGCTTCATCTGTGCAGTAAGCTGGTCCTCAGTCTGATCACTGTTGGAAGCAGCACTCACAGGTCTGTTGTTCTCGTCACTCGCAGCAAAGAATGAGGCTCGCTGAACTGGAGAGAGAGAGAGAGAGAGAGAGAGAGAGAGAGAGAGAGAGAGAGAGTTCAGTTGAACAGTTATAAATTGTGATTTACAGTAGTGTTAATTTGTTTTTTTATATATTTGAGCATCTGCATTTGAGGTTCTCAAAACAACACAAACACTAAATATCACAACACGACACCTACAGGACATATGTAAGGCAAAGTAACCATTTGACACAGGTAAACTGAGGCACAGAAAAGTTAAATATCGTACTTGATCAAAGGGACAAAGCAAGCCAGTGGGACAGAGAAAAATAAAACTCAAGAATCCCAACTTTCAGCTCATGAATCTACCACCTACACCCTGCAGCTCCTTTCTGTTGGAAGGGGACAGACATTTTGAAATGTTTGAAGCCAGTAGTAGATAAGACTATAGGACACTGCTTCCACTGACAACTAGAGAAAAAAACAGCTTAGGCAAACACCATGAAATGATACATCACCCTTCCTAGCAAAAATGGTCATATTAAAATCAGTGGTTCCCAACCTTTCTGAGACAGCAACTAATTCTGACAATTCAGGAGGACTATGACCCAAAGTAAATCAAAAACGGGGGGCATGGGGAAGGGAAGGGAAGACGAGGTTCTCCCCTGGGAAAATTTTTTTTTTTTTGTAATAAATCTTGATTCTGTTTTATCCGCTTGAACATTTTTACACCCCATGAAAATTTCATCTGGATCCACCCTTGCAATATACATATAAAATTTATGTAATTGAAAGTAAATAAAATAATTAGTATGTGTTCTAAACCCTCTCAGTCCCATACTGTCCCCTGCCCCCAGACAACCCCTCCCAGCCCCAAACCACCTACCTCACATGAGCTCCGTGTACTGATGCTGCTGCCTCTTCTTTACAGCTCCCCTCCCAGCCCTCCTACTCCCTTCCCCCACCAGCAGCTGGCCATTTAACCAATTAAATTGAGTTCCATTTCAGCATGGCAGGGCCAGGACTGGGAGCAGGACGACGACTCAGGCAGCAGAGTCCCGAGCTGCAAATGGCTCGTTAAAGAGCCACATGAGGCCTGGAGCCGTTCAGCCAGCAACCCTTATCAAATCTAATGGCAACATATGTTTGCGTCAGGACCAAAAGGTTGGGACTTGCTGTACTAAATGAATAAGTAATATCTTATCTGCTAGCTACTACTGGCATCTCACTGGGAAGAGACAATAGTCTTCTATTTGGCAAAGGCTTTATTCTATATTTTTAATATGGCTAAAATTAATATGGCTGCTTTGTTCGAGAGATGCTTGTCATGTCCATTTTTTAAAATATGAAAAACTCAGGAGAACTGAATGACTTAAGAATTTAGTAACAGGGCATGAAGGTTTTCAGTTTAGCTGTTAGTGACAAGAAGATATTGCCAGCTGGGACCTAAGCGAGATGACCCAGGAGACCTGTGCCTAGGTTCTCGTCAACAGGCATCCAAAAAAGCACTAGTTATTTACACTACTTAGTACTTGCAAATCCCCCACTGGTACACAGCAGAGCATCCACTTGATTGACTTGATATAGAACGTGGATAGATTGTCTCCACAGGCCACATTTGAAACCTACAGAAGGAGTAGTGGAAGGAAGATGATCATACACTGACCATGCTTTACCCGGTCTTTGAGTAGACAGAGGACTGTCAATCAGATACCTTTCATTAACGCATTCAAACTTTTAGTGAAAAAGAAAAGTGGCTTCAGTGCCTATGAAAGTGAGAAACACATTGCTGACTAGAGTCAAGTATGCTGCGAACAAGAGATTTACAATCATCATAAATTGCATTACACTGGCCACCTTATTCTAATTCTTGCTTGTGCATTTAACAAAATCTCACCACAATTTCGTTTCCCTCTGTGAATTAAGATAGGAATAGAACTCTGCTCTCCAGAGGTGAATAGCAAGTACATTAATCCAGGCACCACACAGTTCCCATGTTAATCACAGCATGTTCTTAAATTGTTGGCTGCTATCAGCACTACCTAGGGAATACTGTGTGTTAGTTACTCATGCTGCTGCTACTGTTGAACTGGCAGGAGAATTCAAGGGAGTAGGTTACTTAACAGTAACTGCAGTTCTCAGTGGATTGCCTGCTGGTATCCACATTCTTGGGCACAGTGTCCAAAAAAGCAGGGCTCGGTAGAAGTGACTTGATGAGGTAGAACAGCATTTATGTAGAGACTTGAAAAATTATTTTTACCAGCAGACTGTAACAACTTTAAAATAATGCACACTTGAGCTTAAAATCTTCAGTGTTTCTTTAAATTCCATTATCTCTTGGCAACACACATTTCTCTTCAGCTTGCTATTTGTGGAAGAGAAGGAAAGCACCACAGGATTACAAGACCACATATATGGAAGTATGCTAAGAGGAGAATAGTGGACTTTCCAAATTACTTTGGCAATGTTCTTCAGGTCTTCTACAGAAATTTAATTCTCATGCATTCTTTTCCACCACCACTTAGCTTTGTTCTGCACTTTCAAGGCAGATGATGGCCCATGCCTCCTGTGGTCTTTGTGACTGGTCTGTATTAATGGAAAGGATTCAGTTACACAGAAATGCATGATATCCTTTTATGTTTTGGCTGCAGTACTGAAACCTGCACTATGATTCAAATGTAAAAAAAAAAAAAAAAAAAAAAAAAAGCACCTGATTCTTATAAGGAAGCACCTATTAGGCCACTACAACTTGGATGACATTTTCATAAGAACACGGACTTCAGAGTAGAAAAGCAGCTAAGAAATGAAAGTACATCAGCATTAAAAACCCATCCTTAGTGAGGCATAAAATAGTATATAAACTTTTCAAGCAAGGTATTTTGAATACTTACCCTCAAAGGCTTTGGCAGCATCTACCAAATTTGACCAGTCCAGATCAGAGGCAGTATCAGGCAAGGGCATAAGACCTGGGTCTGGCATAGGCTGCTTCCTCTGCTCCTGGATGTCTGTCAAGGAGCTGTCAGAGGCAGAGAACTCCCCTGCCGCAATGAAGAATAAAAAAGAAAAATCAACTATTCGGCCATTTCCCCCCTCACAGAAAGTTTCTTTCTTTCCAAATAATAAAGAGCTGAATCCCTATTCCTTGGTTTTCTGGGAAATGATTTTTCGTATTTACACAGATGCCATTAACACCTGTTGTGAGGCTGGTCAGCCACATCATTCCTCAAGTTTGCTATTCAATGGCCATATTAACATCTCACCCTGAGAGTCAATTTTCTCTAACATACCCAAGATATGCAGACCAGCACCTGGAAATTCAGGCTCTCACCTGACACGGTACACTGCCAACTGTGGCATCCAAACAACTCATGTCCCCTCATGGCCCTGACAAGCTTAGAATGCTCAGCAATCTGATAGCTCTGCTATAGCACCCCTGCACACACATGCTCTCTCACGTAACCAGAAGAAAACAAAATGTGAAATATTTGTACCCACTGAGAAAACAACTTGTTTCCAGTGGTGTTTTGTGCCGGTGTGGGACGGTATGCTATACTGACACCTCAGCAGCCCTGGCCAGGAACCAGGGGAACGCCGGAAGCCCTGGTGCTGGGAGCTAGCCAGGGCAGAGCCCTGTCAGCAGCTCCAGCCCTAGGGACCTGGCAGCCAGATGGGGCACAGAGCCCTGCTGGCAGCCCCAGGATCCCTGGTGGTGGAGGGGTAGTGGGGGCAGGAAGCCAGCTGTATACCAGCTCCTCCTCTTTTTACAGAAAAGGCACTGCTTGTTTCAAAGGTGTTAACTGGATTGTCAGTTAAGACAGACTGATAAATCAGAATTTTACCAGCTGAGGTTTTCCCTTCCACACCATATGAAGAGCTGCCTTGAGAATGCCATTGTTATTAATATGCTTAAAATTAACAAAAATTATGACTGAGTGGAAGTTAGCAAATACTGGGTGGTATGAAACAGCCACTGCTATTTAAATGCTGTCTCACCCAAGACATGTAAGAAAGAAAGACAATTTGTGTCACTCACATATTTGGGTACTTTTAACTGAAAATCCCAATTTAATGACAACTGCATAAAGCCCATACTTTAAGAGTACTGGCACTTCCAGTTCAGTGCTGAGGACAGAATGACAGAGGAGCCAAGCTTCTTCTGCAACAAGCAGAGGTCTACATGAAAGTCGACCCTATATATGGCGTGTTCCATTTTATGCTGACTGGGTGTATAGGGACTCTTCCCACAAGCCCATTACAAATGTAACTCGGTGTAAAAGTACATTTTTGTAGCTATGGAGAGGAGTAAATGGAACTTCATTTCTCTCACCCCAGTGGGAGAACTAAGTTAAAACAGCAGCAACTGATTACAAAAATATCAACATCCATACTGAATAAACTGAAGTTCGGGAATGAGAGGCAGCTGGAAATTACATCGATATTTTTCTAGCACAGTCTACAGCTGAAGAAAATTTATTCTACGAATCTGACAAACAGCACTCTCTGTGAGGCAGGGAACAGTTTCTTTTCACAGTTACACAGCTTGCGTAAGATACCTTAACAGCATTGTGCTTTAATTCCTGGCACCTGATTTAACAGAAACTGTTGTGATAAGACAAGTGCTCCTTAGTGGCAGATAAACACAGATTTGGAAAAGAGGAGGGTGATTTCCCACATCTACAGCCAGACCATTATTTGTACTCTGTACTTTGTACTCTGGTTATCCGGTGTCTGGAAGAGAGTTTGGGGCTTTTTAGTCTAACCCTGCGGCATCCAATAAACCGTCCATTTGCCACGTGGTAAACTGGACAGCGTGGTGTGGCGAATATGGCTTGTTAGAGCGGCACACGTGGAGCGCCACCTGCGCATGTACCCCACCACTAGGTGGGACAAGCATGGTGGCAGTGGTGGAGGCAGCTCCTCCTCTGGCTCAGTTGAGCGGTGGGATGGCTCAGGGCTGGGCAGTTTGTACGGTGTGGCTCAGGGCTTGGATGGCTGGCTCAGGCTGGTGCGGCATGGCTCTCAGGAATGCGTGGCTTGGGGCTGGACAGTTCCAGTGGCGTGGCTCTGGCAGCAGTTCTGGTGAGTAACCGGGGGAAAGAGGAGGAGGATGCCTGTCTTGGGGTGGTGGGGGGCTCAACGTGGTGATCAGTTGACTTGTTTTTGGACACCACTGACCTGAGTCCCCTGTGCACTGAAGACATGTTTGACCCAGTTGGTCCATTTTTTTTTTAAACTGTGATAATCAGATTATTTGCATTTCAGACCAATTTCTGCATGCCCGTCGAGTCATAATATCAGTGTAGGCCAAATGGCCAACCAGTGCCCAAACTCTAAATTCAAACTGCAGAAGATCAGTGACACCTTCCTAACACTGAGAATCAAGAAAGGAGGTTCAGTATTTCTGCTAGGATTAAAAAAAGTGAACTTCTCCAAAGAGTGGGAAGAGGAGGCAGTTATTTCTCCCTCCAACTTCGGAGTGCGTAAGTTTTGCTTGTCTTCCCTGGCACAGTGCAGCGGAAGAGCTAGGCTGCAGAAGCATTCTTCCCTCCTCTCTTTATCATACCATCCACACTTGATCATCTCACTATATCTGGCAAATAATGTCTTGCAGAATAAAAGGTTAGTGTGTCTATTCTTGGGAAACTACAGCCCTCCTCCTGTCAGCCTCCTCAGTTATTCTGATGCAAACTACACGCGCCCAGGCTTCAGAGTGAACATGACTAAAATCGCCACCACCTTTGAAAAGCTGGCACGGTGTTTGTGTTTTAGGGCCAAAGAAATGGCTCATACTATAACCAACTATGCTAAAAGTTAAAGCAAAATGCAAATCAAAGAACTAGCAACTACTGCAGCTTGGTTTTAAATACTTAAGTACTGCACTGAGTTGAAACAATTGGCATTATAAACGCTCATATTCTGTTACCTAAGATGCATCACAACATGAATGAACAGAATCAGATACACATTCCCAGAAGATACTATGGAGTGCTTCCACACTGGGAAGCCGATCGAACTATTTCTGAGTGAAGGTTAACTACTCAGAAAACATACAATTATACATTTAAATAAGTGGTGAAGTAGGAATCAGTGTAAAATCTCCCTCCCACTCCCGTCAATAGCAAGGAATTCAGCACAATGTATTCCACATTACACAGCATAATATTACTGATGCTCTTCACTGCAGTAATGAGGGCAATTGCAGTATCACCTACACATTGTGTTAACTAAATGGGATAACTTTTTCCAATTATCTGTTAAATGTTTGATCAAATTGCTTAAGTAAATTCAAACCCTGAAGTGTACAGCACAAGCATCTGAATTCAAGATCAGTTGGTGCATTAAGAATTTGTTAAGTACTTTAATGTCTCCCAACACCTACTGGCATTCTTTCACTTCAGTGGTATACATTGCAGTGTTACTTCGTACGTATAACTTACAATGCATGGAGTCCAACTCACTAGCCACACTTGACTATTTGGCTGGTTGAGTGTGGCTAATTGGCTTGAAAAATAAATGTATTTTCAGAATTATGTGGTTAGTTTACTACTATAGTGGCTTCTGGTTCAGAACTGGTTGGACAGCATGGATTACATTATAACAGTGGACACCACATGCAGGCAACAGTTAATGATCATTTGATCAACAAATCTTGATTCCTACCTTTGGTAGTGGTGAAAATGTGATACTGAATTAAAAAAGCGAACTTCCCACCTCTTACCCAAAGCTATTTGCCTGGTCTTTTATGCAAAGCTGTGTCCATGTCAGGGAAAAAAAATCCCCTGACTTTAGCAAAATCAAGATGTAATTCACAAATAGCCAGACCACTTTTATTTATTTATAAATAACAGTCATGGTGTCACTCCTTTGCTGTAACGAGGCTGGCCATATACTTACCATGCAATGATTTCATTCCTAAAGTGTATGATGGCCTTCGTAAGGGTAATGACTTGGGAAGAGAAGGATACGTGCTGCTGAAGAGGACGTCATTTGGCAGGGCTTGGTCCAAGAGCGAGGCCCGTGAGGTGAAAAAGTGTTCCCTTTGACCACTGTAAATGCTCTCATCTGACAGAGTCCTCTGCAAGGCACGCTTTGTGGTGGGAGTGCTAGGGAATGGAGACTGAGAGGAAAGAAAGGTGGGACTATAAATTCTTAAGAGGACATCAGTACATAGTAGCATTTCAAAGAGACGCTGTATTTATTAATGCCATCTGTATGTGTCAGTGTGGCTGACCACCACTACAAGCTCTGGTGCAAGGTGTATGGTGGTGGGGGGAGAGAAGGTGGGAAGGGGGGAAGTTTCTTGGGTAGCAGGAGCAGGACCTTGGGCAGTCAGCCATTAGCACTGTCCAGACTACTATTCGCCTTCCTCCACCCCCAAAGCCTCCTGGAACGGCACCTTGGTCTGGTGGCAAGTCAAAGGGGCCTGGGGCTCTGGCTGCTGCATTAGCAACAGCAGCAGCTGGAAACTTTGAGTCCCTTTTGCTCCCAGCATGTCACAGGAGCTGCTAGTTGTATAAGGAAGCAAGCGTTAATATAGCCAATTTCTGTCAAATTGGATGGACAAATTACTACATGAATACTCAGCCTACATTAATATCAAGTCTAGCTGTCCTATTAGATCTTTGCCACCTCGAATTCCTATTTCTGTCACTCAGCAGACAACCTGTAGGACATCTAATCTCAAAAAAGGACTTATGAATTCCATAAATAAGCTGCAGACCATATGCACTAGAGAAAATGTTTACAGAACCAAGTGAAGTGATGCCCAAAACAAAGAGGTTTCCCTCTTGTGCTATCTTTCACACTCGACTAAGATGCCAACTGGCTACAAGCCCCATGTAACACAACTATGAGGAAAGTCTAACAAACTAAATTCCTTTGAAGAACCTTGAGAAAAAAAATTAAACCTAAAACTGTTCCATTAAGTGAAAACCCTGGAGCAGATATGATTGAGTGCATTATGGAAAGCTGCTCACTGACATGGACAAATACAGAGCTCCTCCCATAAATAAACACACAAATAAATGCATAAAATTATTTCAATTATTGTGCTAATTAAAACCCACACCAAATAGTGGTACACAAGCAGGGAGGAGGAGAAATGTTATTGCTTCTGTACCTTGGAAGACACTCTATTAAAATGGAATATATTTTTAACCTAAAAGATCAGAAGCAAGTTTTGTGTTTAGGGATAAAGAACTAGAAATGCAGCTAAACTGTTTTAAAAATTGCCAAGACCACCTCACACACACACACACACTTAGAAAACAGACCCTTTTACACACAAAATTATTTGTTTCATTTGCCAGTATCCTCCATGGGATTGTTCACATTAGGACACACACTGGTTATTTGGTGAGCAAGACCAATATTGCAGTATGCAGACAAAGCTGGTCTCTAAAGTTACCATAAACAGAAATGACATTTTAATGAGATTTTTGAAAGCATACTGATGTAAAAATTACATACATACTGAGTTGTGGAATTATACCTGTTTATAGGGCTCAGTGGGCACAAAAATAAGATGGCTAATTTCACTGCTACTGTGTTAGGAAGTCTGGAAAGAGCATCACAGTGTGTTATCTATTTAAGGTTGAGCACCAGAAAACGGACAACTTTTGGGACCAAGGGGTTAATGACATGGGTTTTACATAAGTGACATAAAGAACCTTTCTGTTTTTTAACTTTTGGGACCAAAAATCTGGCTGGCAGTTTCTTGTCACCTAGCCAGGACTAACAATACTATAATTGGAAAAAGACAGTGGAAAAAAGAGCCTGTCGCCAACACCAGGCACTGTTTAATTGAAGAACACCTGCAGTGCTCCTAGTGTTAGACATCCCAGAGTAGAAACATCTGCAGCCTCGACTGTTAGAAACTAGCAATACAATTAGCACTGGAAAGTTACTAATATTTGAATACTAGTTAGATTTGGGGAGTAGAGGCAATGTGATCAGGGAGGTGAAAAGGAGATTGACCGGGGAATAAGATGAAGATGATAGGAAGGTACAGGGTGTGAAAAAAGAAGCAGCAGTAAGAGGAGGGAAGAAGAGAGGCAGGAGAATTGAAGATGATCAGGAGAAGGGAAAGGATGAGATGGAAAAAACAACAACAAAAAGATGTCAATCCCATGAAACAGGACCCTTTGCTTACCAAACAAAAGAAGGGCTGGTACCAGGTGGGGGAATTCAGGTAGCTAAGCAGGGCCACATTTTTTTTTCACTTCAAGTTCAAATTGTGCACTGGGCAGAAATTACAGTTCTGTTTAACTTTTCACATTTAGTTTTATTATTGGAGGTCTGTTCTTGTATTGATAAAATTGAGCAGGTCACTCGGCTGAGGTGACACTGAGCTGAGAAAACAAACACTGGAAAGACTAGCACTGTACATAAAGTAAGAGACTCACAATGGAGACACGTGTGGTCTCTGGGACAATTAATAATTTGAATTAAATTTCTCGAAAAGACAATAGGCAGTCATTTCCAAGTCAGGAGGAGGTGTTTCCCCTTATGCCACCTTCTCCTTAGAACCACTATTTAAAAAACAAACGAACAAACCAACCACCCACCCCGGGCAAACATCTCTCTTCTCCAGCTTCTGAGGTAATATTTGAAACAATCTGCATATGGAATCTGGTACTTAGAGATTTTGATGTGCCTTTTTGGGTTTTGATAAGCAGAAAAGGAGTTGCAAGCTCTCTCTTTTCATGGTTGCTGTGGAAACCATTTGGGCCTTGGTGATGAGCCTGAACTGTTAATCACTGATTCAGTATACAGAGACTATAGAAATCAAAACACTCTCTTGAAAATTGTTTATTTTATTAGTGTAACCCCAGAGGCACTGAGACCACTGACAAGGGAGAGTGAAGTCTCTGCTCTACAGCTTGTCACCATGCCACGCCTCTAGTAATGACACCAGTCGAAGGAGCATTCAAAATGGATAAGACATTGTTATTTCCACATTCAGACAGGCTTAGGTATTCTCTTCAATTAGGAAAGTTAGTCTCCACAAAGGCTGGCACAAAAAACTGCTACACCATTGCAGAGGCTAGAATACCAAAACCTCTCTCTAAATACATGTTGAACCTCTCTTCTCAAGCACCCTCAGAACCTGACCAGTGCTGAATGAGAGAATTTGCCAGAACACGGGAGGTCAGTATTGTCTAGCAACATTACCAACACTTTCACTGTTTACTGGGCTTTAAGGAGACATTTGGGGTAAATTACAGCTACATAACAGCACAGAACCCTCAGAGCCAGAATTGGTGGCTGTAAACAAACTTTATGGGACCCCAGGAAACTTGGCCACACCAAACTAAAATCATGCTGGATCTCGGATGTTGCCAATGAGCGCTCTGGATTAGGAGGGCTTCAACCTGTACTACCCTCCAGCAGTTGATTAGCTCTGGACTAAATGGCCAGTCTTGTGTCCATGTTGAGAATTCAGGAAATGTTGTATTTTGTTGCCTTGCTATTGATAAGACTAGGAAAGTTTCATCTGAGGAACTTATAGGACTTTGTGAGGTGCTGAGCAGCTCCTGTGAAGAGCCAAACGCCTTCAACTCTCCTTAAGAGTTGACAAGTGTTCACATTTTCCTGGAGACATTCAACAACATACGCACTGGCGTATGCATGGGGAAAAAAATCAGCAGGTATTTAGCACCCACCAGCAACCAGCTTCCCTCCCACGATGCTGCCCCCACACTGCAATCAGCTGCTCTGTGCCATACAGTAGGTGCTGGGAGGGAGAGGAGGGGCAACAGCAGCATTCAAGGGAAGGGGATGTGAGTGAGCAGGAAAAGGTGGGGCAGGAGGTGGGCCTGGGGCAGAGCTGGGGTTTCCCTGGGCAAAGGAAAAAGAAAGGACTGAGCTCTGACTTCAGAGAGGCTGATCTTGTTTTCAGTCATGAACGCTGCTTTACGAATGATGCACTCAGATACTAATGAGATTATCAGATCCTGATCCTTAGCAGCTCTAAACTGGCAGGGATCTCTAAGTTAATGGTGCTCTGGCCCCCTGGTCTCCACCTGGCTCATGACTTTCACATAATAGCATACCTTAAAATTCTTCTGGGACTCTGGTGTTGGGCTGTCAAGATCTATCAGTTTCTTCAGCTCTTCCTCAACAGTGGACTTGGATGCTCGTTTTGGTGATGCCCGTAGGTCTCTGGCTGATGCACGCAACCGTGGATGGGCCATTTCATTGCCATCACTCTGGTGACGTCTTAAAGGGAAAGGAACACAGATGCTCAGGACCCAAGCCACTCAGGGATGGATCTCTGAATGTAACTAGCAGTAAAGCGTCGTCAATATTTTCAGAGGAGAAAATGGGGTAGACAGGGAGGATGTGGTTATGGGAAGATGAAGGTCAAGTTTCATATTATGCAGTAAAGTTTCATATGAAGGAATACCTGTTAAAGGAACAAACCTGTTGAAAACACCAACTTTCAATGCATGAAAACAGTACCGTAATAAATATCCCTATTAAAGGGTAGTACTCATTCAAAAAATGAGCTCTCTACACAAAGAACAAATGTCTGCTCAAGCCTGTTAAACAGTAGATGAATGCATAACCATACCAAATGTCTCTATTCTTTTAACTGACACCCACTGTATAACTTACACAAAATATTTTAGTGTCTTTCTGGCATTCCCTTTGATGACCTGTTGCACAGCCATCATCTGAGAAGGCTGTCTTCATACCAATAATGACTTCAAAGCAGCCCCAAATGCCCAGGCCTTTGACTCTCCACTGCAGTGGGTCAATAATTCTGATGCATCTTTACATGATACATCTGATACAACCTCCATTTTTCAAGGGCATTGGAGATGCCAAATCACAACATTTTTGATGCCGGTCTTAGAATATGGAAACAAAATGAGGAACCTAAGGGGGAAAACCACACTAAGTGTTGAGGGTTGTTTTTATCATTTGGTTAATTACAGTAAGGTCTCAGAGTACGCGACCCCGCTCTTACGTATCCCACCCCGATTCCTATTGTAAGCAGTGTACCATGATTTCCAGTTCTACTTAAGTCGCTTCCCCTGCCCTGGCTCAACCTCCCTCAGCTCCGCATAGCCACAGAGCAGCTCCCTGCCCAGCTCCACTCACCACCCGCACGCCCATGCCTGGCTCTGGCTTACCACCACTTCCACATGGCTCCAGCTCACGCCCCAGCCCAGTTTAAACTGCCCACAAGCGGCTCTGATTCAAGCTGCTCCCCTCACCCGCTGCCCTGTACGGCTCCAGTGCAACCCCTTAATGGCTCAAAAGCCGCCTGCCTACCTCCCCACCCCTGCAGCTCCAGTGCAACCCCTTGGCTCACAAGCCACCCGCCCTGCCCCGACCCAGCTCCGTGCAACCTCCTGCCAGCTCACAACCCATGCACGGCTCTGGTACTGGCTCAACTCCCCACCCCCCTGCAGCCCAGCTCACCACCCATGCTCAACTTCACCCCTCACCCCCCTGCAGCCCTAACCCACCCCAGGCTTAACCCTCCCCAACTGCCACCCCCAGCCCAGGAATTAACTTTCTGCTGCTTCCCTGGCTGCAGAACATGTGTTCTGCCTGGGAAAAAGCTGGAGCCCCACTTACGCGAAATCCGGGTTACGCGAGGGTACATGGAACAGAACCCTCACGTACTCTGACACCTTACTGTAATATTTTTAATTCTATTTAAGAATTCCCTAAGAAAAACCCTACAATTTAATAAGGATGAAAAATACAGTATTCTGTAGAATTTCTATGGAAATTAAAAACATTTGCGAAGTAAAGAAGAATGACAAACAATGATAGAATTTTTAAGCCACTCTATGGAATTTTAGGGCAGAGATTCTAAAATTCTTTAAAAATATGGCCATTTCATTCAATTCTATCTGACTTTTCCATATGGGAAACGTCTTTGAATTTCAGCGCTTCTTCACGTTTAACTTAACAACCAAATCATGGAACCAAAAAAATGCTCTTACTTTCTGGTATCCATAAACCCCACAGAGTTTATTGTCCCTCCAGGTTTTTTCCATCCAATCAGGTACTTGCTAGTAGCACCTTGCCGAGGGTAGAAAGTCCTAGGACCAGAGGAGGAGGAGAAAGAAGGTGCGAGCTGTGGGGAAGTAGCAGTATGAACCTCTTCTTTAGGTGAGCTTCTGGCACTGGTGAAAACAACTGGACTGGCAGAGTGTCGTGAGCTCATGGTACTGGGAGAGAAGCATAACAAAGACAAAGCTTAACTTAAGTGTGTGTGTAGGCATATCTTGTAAATTTTAAAAAACTGCACAGAGTTATCAAGAACATAAAGTATTACTACTGTTATGTAAACGTAATAAATAAAACAACAAACAACAACAACAAACACCACCACCACCACCACCACCGTGCTGTTCTCTAGTCCCCTCCATCCAAGGATTATAAAGCACTATCAAGAGCAAATGAATTAAACTGCACAAACCACCTGGGAGGTACAAAAACCATCATCCTCAATTTACAGACATGAAACCTATGGCAGAGAGGTTAAGTGACTTTGGGTAACAAGAATTCTGTGGCTGAGCTAGCAAGAGAACCCATGTGAGAGTCCAAGGTTCAGGGTTTTATCCACAAGACCCATATTCTGAATAGCAAGAGATATTAAAGAAATCCCAACAATATATAACTCTAGAGGATATATATTACTGGCCTTAAAGACAATGCTCTCTAGTAAGGGAGAGGAAAAAAAGCAATTGAGAGTCCTGCAGGCATACAAATATTTCACTGTAACAGAACTTTGAACGCAGTTTTACCCATAAAGGTCAGAGAGAGGAAAGAAAGGGTAAGTAGAGCAAACCAAAGTTTTGGTTTGCTAGAAATCGGTGCGGATGAATATACCGAATACTACTTTGATGAAAGAAGCTGGGCAACATCATCAGTATTGGAGGGTTGCACTGACTTCTCACTGAGGACTTACCTTCCTTGAGATCCAAGACCTGAGGATTCTATAAGAGTTGAACCATTCTTCTGTGAAGTCTGAGTTATGCACGCCATGATCAATGCGGTTGCTTGGGTGCCTAGCATTTTAAAGTCTAATGATCAATTCTATATTTTTAAGGGAAAAAATAGGTTTGCTCATCACAGTAGGAGTCCTTCTTTCTTACTATGAGCATTTAATCAAGAGGAAGAAATAATTTGACTAATACATATTGCCTCTAAACACAATTCCAGATAGACTGGGCCTTGAGTCCACAATGCTGAATTATTCTGAGTTTTTCCCCTAGTCATTTCAAGGCAGTTGCATAAGGGAGCAAGTAATGTTAGGGAGAAAGAAAAATATCATTCAAATACATTATTTCCTTATTCTATCACACTGTGTGAACAACAAATCTATGAGAGCAGTTTCATTAAAAAGAAAAATGACTAGGCAATTAATTTGCTGTCCAGCATGCTGGGCCTTAACTGAAACAGAAGGGATTGTCTTTTCATATCTGTAATTCCTGACATAGTATGTCTAGACAAAAAAATGAAGAAAAACAGAATGCCTAATGACAGCTTGCTTGCATCAGAGGAAGTGCGTCTTGGATAAATCTAGTTTTCATTTATATGTTGATATTAAAGTTAGATACTGTCCAGGAATCAAAAAGGAATATTAAATTTTAAGACGACAATATATTACGTTATGCTTTAAAAAGGTGGAGGCACCTGTAATTAGAACAAAACTTTAGGTATAGATTCGGTGCTGGAATGTCATAAGATAAGGACACAGTCACACAATTTTCTGTGTTGCAGACATACACTATCTTCTCCTTAACTAGCAATGGGCAGGGTGGGGACAGAGGCAGAGAGTAATTCTAGCATTTGAAACAGATGAGGTTTTTGCTATAGAGCCATGTTTTCTGACTGTGAAATAACAATTAAATGGATGGTTGAATTTAACTAGAAGTTGAATGTACCCTACATTTTTAGCCTGATAGCAAGTTCTCTGTGAGCCTGTCATGTGAAAGAGTTTTGTTTTATTTGTTACTGAAACAATTATAGAAGGCACTAAAGGTACTGTCTACACTGTTCACAATAATCCTGAAAATTTGATATTTTAGATCACTTTTCAACTTTAAATCTCAAAGCTCTTTGCGAAAGAAGGTATTGTTATGCCTTTTTGTTCTCTTTTGGTAACATATAATGAAACTGAGTCAGAGGTAAGGAATGACTTGCCAAGGTCACAAGTTAGAGTGAAAAAGATCCCCAGTTGTGTGCTCAATCCAAAACTCACTTTTTAAATCTGTTCAGGCCCATAAAACAACTGATTGTAATTTCTTCCAGGTATCTGCCAGTAACACACAGATGAGGGGGTGGGGGGATAACAACCCTGGAAACAGTTTGCCCTTAATGGCTCAGAATACAGTTCATCTGAAATTGTACATCATAAATCTTGTCCACTTACATCCTGTACAACTAATCAGTTTTGTTAAGGGAACAGAGCAGAAATAGGGAAAGACAAATTGAGAAGCTGCTTCCCCACCTCCACTTTTTTTTTTTTTTTTTTTTAAAAAAGAGAAACTCTTACACATGCTGTGGAAACCAGTCCACCTATGAGACGAGTTAAGTGACCGAGACGCACATTTTAAAAGAAAAGTGTATCGGGGGTTTTGTTTTTAAAATATTTTATCATTAAGAAGGAGCATGCGAGACCTGGAGATTTTTCCCCTTTTGTATGGGAATATTAATATTCCCATTATATTTCAGAATTGTAACGTCAAAGGAGAGTTACAGAGGGTGGGGTACCAACGAGGAGGGTAAAGAGAGTGTGTAAATAAATTTCCAAATATATTCCATGTGTTTATTGATACCTATTTTCAAAGATCTTTTTATGGAGAAGGGTGTAATAAATACACGAAGTAAGATCCAAGCAGCAAAGATCACATGAAATATGCAATTGGGGGGTAGAAAAGTTAGCTCACAACAACTTTTATGCTTTTTGTTTACATAATATAGTGCTCCTGAATTGTCCTTGTTTAGATATAAGATTTAAATACTTTGGGTGGGGTATGGGGGTACCCAGTATTACAACACAAATATTCGATGGGTTAACATGGTTCTTTAGTGGCAGCACACCATGCTATTGACACACAGCGATCAAAAGGCTCCATTCTACAACACAAAACACCCTCTGAAGTCATGGGAAGCTGCACAAGTAAAGGTGCTGGTCTGTATAGAACCTGAAGACTTGGCACACAAGTTTGGGTACAGTCTCCCTGGTCCTGAAGGGACTGGAAACACATTCTACCCTGGGGGAGAAAGAAGGAGATGCGCCTTCTAACTGGCAGTTAGAAGAGTGTGATTGTCTCTGAAGTGAGCTGAGTCTAACCACAAAGCTTGAGGAAAGGCTGTTTTTACACTGGAGTGTGGTAACAGGAACAAACAAAAAATGTTTTCCTCCAACATCCGTAAAAGAATCCTAGATGATCTATTGCCCAGTCGTGAAATACAGCTTTCGTTGGAAGTAATTTAATACCACATTTGGCTGGAAACATCAATACTTTTGTTTCTAGTTTTGATAGTCAGGACCATAAGAGACCACGTCAGCAGGGAGCAGATGAAATTTTGACAATTATTATGCTTTCTTTTTTATTTTAGGAAATTCAAATTATCAGTGCATATAGTTTTCACTAACGATCTTATAGTGATTCTGTGTGATTACTGCCCTATGTTACCTCAGTCCTCCTGGGATGCCAGGATCACCACTAGGGATTTGGGGAAAGAAGGTGGAGAAGAAGGGGGAGGGGGGAACCCAGCCAGAAATACTGATGAAAAATTTAATCACTATAATTTACATTTTGCCACCAGTTCTCAGGTACAAATTCTTTTGTGCACTGGCAAATGATTTGCACGCTAATTACTGTCCCTGTCTTCTCAAGGCACAAACATCCTATTTACAGTTATTTTATTTTCTCCAACACTGTTTTGTCACCAAATGAAGTTCCATTTCTTCCAGCTTGGAATGACCGCCTTTATAGCTCGTCGCAGAAGAATTTTATGTCTGCAGGCACAAGATAAGCCAACAAGAAGTGAAGGAGAGGCTAAAAATAGTGGTATGGGAGCATGGAGGCCCATCAAAATGTGTACATGCCTTATTGAGTAACAGCATTTTCTTATTGTTATTCTTGACTTTCCTCTCTTCTTCCTTACCTGTTAGAAACCCTCATTTACACTGGCATGTCTAATCAAGACTGCAAGCTCTTCTATTTGCTTTTGAGGCACTGAATACTTTTTGCCCGTCTCTACTCTCTGGCTAATAGATCAAATACCGTGCATTAATTTTGTAAGTATTATCATACTTCCAAATGAGGGGGCTTCAGGTCTGTTTTCCACATTATGATATCATATCTGTGTGCAAAGACCTGTGCCTTCCTTAGTATTCAAATCAAGCAAAACAAGACTATTATATTTAGTATAAAACCAGAGTAGTTTATCAAGAAAATTCAAAACCATTCTGAAGAAAATAGATACAGGCACAAACAATTTAAGTGTAATGAGAGAAATGAGAATTGGGTAAAATCAAATAAACCATAGAAAAATGCCATGTTTGGAGACATTGCTGTAGGACAGTGAATAATTAGGATGACGGTCTGACAGGCTAAGTCTAGAATTCGCTGGTATCTGTTTGAATGCCTCTTGTATTTCATTAAACCACGTTTCCCATTTTTCCCCCCTCACATTCACTTCCACTTTTTTAGTTCTGTTGTTCTATTTGCACTATTTGCTGCATAAGGGAGAGAATGCTAGACCCTCAACAGCATAAACATTATTTTTTTGAACCGTTAGGAATGTAATTTTTAGTATTTCTGCTTTCTGAAAAATGGCTTCTAAACAGAAATGATACCAGCAACTTTCCAATATTATCTTAAAATAAAAATTGTAAATGTTATGTAAAAATATCAATGTAAATATGCGCTTTACATAAGGAAGCAGTTAATGCCTATCATGTCTCTACAACACCATAGAATAGGATGGAATCCCATTAATAAAATCCTCAGCTGAAATGACCATGACACTGAGCAAAAAGAAATCATTCATTGCATTACAGACTCTGGCCACCACAACTTGCATCTTCCACAGTATCAGAACCTGTTAAACTGCCTGGTAAACCTCCAGCTTTGCCTCATTTGATTTCTCCTCCAACAGAACTGTTAGACTGGAAACCTGTTTGCATGATACTTTCTACATTCTAGCCCACTAGATATCATAGCTGTCTCTTAAAAATGCAACTAATAATGAACAGAATTGCCTCCCTAAACCAGGAATAAAAAATATAATTAATTGCTTTTCATTGCAGATTGTTTTTCTTCATGCTATTGCATAGATGCATTTTTCTTCGAGTGATTAACAACATTTTAAAAATAATATTTAGTATTTTGTGAATTAAGCTAGAAGAGCTCAGTTTTTTCACCTCATTTTTATAGTTCATTTGTAGAATGATGGCTGACTTTCATCTAAGGAGCTTGAATCTCTTTATAAAGATGTTTATTATCTTCATTTCACAAATGGAGAAACAGACAAAAGGGTAAAGTAACTGTCCTATGTCACAGTCAGTGGCAGAGCGAGTACTAGAATCAAGGTCTCCCTTTTTCTTTGCTCCTTACGTTACATATTGGATGGCAATACCTGCCAAGTTTCTAAACCAAAAGATTGGGAGCCATGGGGAGAGGAACCAAATGTACAGTTATATTTTCCTGCATGCAATCACCACTTAGAAACAAAAACTCCAAAATTAAATAGGCACTGTTAAATGTATCCCCCCAGGTTGACAATTATTTAGAAATCAATGCCTGCGTGATGTTCCCTGCACCACACCCATCTTAGTAAAAAGCTTATGTTGTATGTAAAAATGGTAGTATGGAGCATATTCCTGCTGTCCCAAATATGCATATGCCTCAGACTGATGAGATCCATCAGTGAGAGGTACAAACACCACACACAGTATCCACCGTCAAACATTTTAGGCAACGGGAACTCTTAAATCTCTGGGCTAGCCAAAACAGGTACACGATTTTCCCTTAATTCTCACTTCTCACCTCTGATAGGTTTCAGGGAGAGTGACGGTGGAAGGGGCATCAGTCATGACCCGAGAGAAAATTACCTTGTGTGGGAAACAGCATCACTAAGACTATAAGCACTGTTCTCTCTTGTTAAAGGATTGGAGGCAGGTTGATTCTTGGTGTGAATATCCAGGCTTAGTGAAGACTCCGTCTTCCGGTCTATAATGTGGCTTTCTTTTTCTAAAGTCCTGTCTGCGATGGAGACGACTTCACTGGAACTATGCCACAATGGTGCCACTTTCTCCTTTGCGAGCCCTGACCGAGGCGATGTTGCTGAGGTTCCCAGAGAAGCTGTGCTGCAATGGCTGGGGCCATATGAGGTGGTATCTATGCCACTATCAGCTGAAGTCCCTTGAAGGTAGTTGTAGCTGTTCAGCTCTGACTCCGTGCGATCTCCACTGTCATACCATTTCTCATCACTATGTGCACTGGAGGCATTGCTGGAGAGCGTATTGCTACTGGAGTGGCTGGAGTAGTGGCTGTCAGACTACAAAAAACATGTTCATGGGTTTAATTCAGAATTATCACAATGAGAAAACAACAAAAGAGGCACAAGTGCACTATGAGAGCTCTACTTTTACACTTTTCAGGGAGGGGGGAGCTTAGAAAGCCTAAAATTCCCACACATAACTCAGGTTGCCATCAATTTACTGCCCGTATTAAAGTTGTAGCATGACCTTGGGCAACAATTCCTTAATTTATCAAAGAAAATTAATTTACTTGTAATTTGCCCCACTAAGTTTTTATATTATTTGCTTTAAAATCCAGTCACTTGTCCTAAGGTTTAGCTTATCTATCTTCTGTCTAGGGATAAAATCAATGGGCTTTCCTGCTACAGGATGTTGTGAAGGTCAAGAATTCAACGGGGTTCAAAAAAGAACTAGATAAATTCATGGGGAAGAGGTCCATCAATCACTGTTAGCCAGGATGGGCAGGGATGGTGTCCCATTGTCTGTGTTTGTCAGGGCTGGGAATGGATGACGGGATGGATCACTTGACAATTACTTGTTCTGTTCATTCCCCCTGGGGTACCTGATCTTGACCCCTGTTGGAAAACAAGGTGGACCTTTGGTCTAACCCATTAGGGCCAATACCACGTTCTTACATTCAATGTATGTGTATGGACTGGTGTGCCAAGGTTCCAAACATGCAAGGTTCTTGCCATATGAAGCAAGCTGTTAAGCTTCTTGCATGTGTGGGATTTATAAAGGATACTTACTTTGGGAATAATCAAATTTCCCACAAATCCTCTGCTCATCACCAGGTACCAGACTAAAAACCTGCTGTTCAACTTGCAGTAAAACGTTCCTCCTAATAAATTTGCTATTATAATCAGTGCTTAGCTTCTGGAGTAATGAGAAGGCAGCAGATCTGCTTTGCTGACTCTTCCGTATTTTAACGGGTGCGAGTTCTTTAGCTGATGTTGTAATTATGTTTTTGAAAGACACTTTGCCTTTGAACTGCACCCAGGCCCTTTGAGCATGAAGAGAATCAAACATTTAAAAATAATCTTTAAAAAGTTAACTTACATGACCCTGCTTATTTGGAGACAAGTGAACAACAGGATCCTGTCTTATCAGTCTTCCACTGGGGCTGTCTCGGAAGGATGGCAGTACTTTTGATACAGCTGGGAGATGGCATGTTGGTTCTGCAATACAGCAAGCAACATTTCACTTACTCAGAAAGTGCCCCACAATGGCATGTGTGACAAATTAAGAAAACTTGAAAGCCACAGTTTGATTTTCCCCCCACTGCTGCTGCTAATCAAAACCTTCAGACGCTCACTCAGTCATATATTTACTTCAAAACACAGACTGTATGGTACATAAACCACATGTAAAAAACCAAGTGCCGAATCCTCACCCGTAGGAAATCCGTATAGCTCCACTGAACTCAATGGAACCATGCGTATTTACATCACATGAGAATTGTGCCACAAGCGTCCAAGAGGATGGGGACAGGATATTAAACCAGATGCTGGCATACTGTGAAAATTCTCTTTGTTCACATTGCCAGGGGACAATAAATTAGGAAGCTTGAGGTCTGTCATTGCTTATTGTACTTTAAACAAAGCAGAACAGACATGTTACAGTGATCACAACTATACACATTTATTTCCCCTTTGAACTTCAAGCATAACTTGCAGAAACATCCCAAGTATTTCTCAAACCATCTATAAACAATTTTTAAGAGAATCTATTGTTTAGTCCTAAAGACCAATAGCATCTGTTGAACTATTTGCATATCACTCAACAGTTTTGACTGTACTTCATGGAAAAACTGGTTATTTAGCTGTAGTGTTATTTCTTTAGGATGTGGTCGCAGATGCGTACTCCACCCAGGTGCCCACGTGCCCTGCTCATTGAAGCCACAGCACTTTGCTTAGTAGCGCCCACTGGGACAATGTTCACATCCTTTGGCCTACACAGCCACTCCTGTAACTAGTAAGAGCAGAATCACCCCCACCACCCTCAGTTCCTTTGCACAGGAATCCAAGACTAGGACAAAGCACGGGTTGTGGGGTACACACCTGCACCCACATCTTGAAGAACAGGTTATAGCATGGGTAAGTAAACATTTTTTCTTTGTTGCCAGAGGTGACTCATAAAGGTTACTGACAGGAGACAGGGCTGAGTGTCATCTTAAACAGCTACAGAACCGCTGTCCCAACTGACCTAGATGCTGTGGTAATCACATAAGGTTTGGCAAAAGTACATACAGAAAACCATGTCACAGATCTACAACGGTCCAAGACAGAAACATCACTTAAAAATGCAACTGATGAGGCTTGAGCCTTTGTTGAATGAGCCCATAAAGGGTGTAGTGGTGTGGTCTGAACTACTCCATAAAGCTTTGGTCATGCAGGAAGTTAATGACATGGGAATCATCGGCACCGATACCAGTGGACCTTTGCTCTGATCCATGCAAGAGATGAAGAACTGAGGTGGTAATGAACAACATGATTTAATTCTTTCCAAACAGAATGTCAGGCACCACCTCATACCTGACATATGATGTGCCTCCTCAGGAAAGGATACAGGTAAGTAAATATGGGTAAGACAAAACTATAAAGCTATTTTGGACACAAATATTTTGATGTGGCCTCAAGGCCACATGGTCTTTGAAGAAGTGTGTAAACAGAGACCAGGCCATGAGGGTTTGCTGTTTGTTTGCTCTTTTTGCAGAAGTTACAGCTATGAGAAAGTTTGTCTTAAGGGAAATGAAAAACTAGCAGCGGGATTCTACTAACTCAAATGGAGGACTCATGGGGAGAGCCACTGCACTACTGAGGTCCCAGAGTGGGCTTCTTTCCTTTACAGGTGGGAACAGGTGGACAGTGTCCTTCAGAAATCTCAATACCATAAAGTCTGAGAAAACTGCCCTCTCTTAGATTGGAGGATGGATTGCCAAGGGTGCTGTCAAGTGCCTCCACCAAAAGATCAGATCCAGATCAGAGGATGTAATAAGTAATCCAAATCTCCTGAACACAACATTGGTTGAATTCTCTTATTGACCAAACTGGGTGGGGAGGGGGTAGGGAGGAGGAGTTTCCACTTCACCAGATAGGTAGTCCTAGTAGATGGTTTGAACTCCAAACTGCTTCTCAACATTGATCTTCCGTCTCAACTTCCTTCAATAATCCATGCCGTACAGAGTAACACTGCTCAGAACCAGATGTGTAACCTGGCCATGGTGTTGAGTCACAAGCATAGGAAAGTGAACAAATCTGAGAGTTTGAACACACAGACTGCGGCCAAAGTTCAAGCACTGTCCAGATAACCTGATTCAATTAATATAAGTTTGACATGGTCCAGCTTCAGGTTGAGGAAACCCTGAGACAAACTGTGACACAGCCCTGGAGTTGTTTTAAAAAAAACTTTTCATCCATCTTCAGAGAACAAAGATTATCCATCAAATGGCGTATTTTATTTGGTCTGTTTTATGCACAGAGCAATGCCCGAGACCTGCAGTAAGAACTCCTCTTCACTTGCAGATGTCTGTGCCATGCTCCTCCTAGAAGAGGAGGAGAGTCTCTTCGATCCCTGGAGTGGCTCTGATTAGTTTTATGAGTTCTCTTCTCAGGGGTGCAGATGAAAGGGATGGGTCCCTAGTTCTCTGAGAAGAGTCTGAATCTGGGGGCTATCTTGTGTCCACACCAGCTCTGAAGACTGATGGCTTGGGTGGATCAGCTGAGGGCTGCCTGACCGACTCCAACTTTATGCCTTGTTCCCTGAGGCGCTGTTTTAAACACAAGTCCATGGCAACCTGAGTGCTTTCCTTACATGAATGGCAAGTGGAGAACTCTTTATTGTTTCTCTTTCTTAAAACACAACAAACAGCAGCTATGGGGATTGTTCGTTGGACATGCCACCTCATACAAAAGATGGAGCTTAAATCCTGGTGAGGGCTTAGTACCATTCAACACTGTAAACAGAACTAATTCCTAAACTATCTACAAGGGTACCGGTAATTAATGGTTTACAGACAATCGTACTGTTTGTAACCATGAGGTAAAATCTTCATAGGAACTTTCAGCTCAAGCTCTAGGCTATAAGAAGGAACTTGGAGTGGGAGAATCAGAGCAGCATCACCCTTATACAGGCATGGAAAATGTTAGGAGGGCCACGCAGTGCAACCTCTGCTCCAACAGGAACTGCTTAAGTCTTCTAGTTTTGCTGTGCTGCGCGCACGCAAACGTGAGTGGAATACAGGTCTACAATGACTTGTAGAAGAAACAGCGCATATTTGACCTTGGCTACATGACGAAGTTGCACTAATTCAACCAAAACAACTTAAAAACAGAATTAACTAAATTTGGGCAGTCACCTTGTGTGGACACTCGTACTCAGTCTAAAGTGTGCCTTATTTCAATTAGGTACATGGATAAAGAGGTGTTAGGGTATAAAAAGCAGTTAATTCACTCCTGAAAGGTCACTATGAAGTATAGAGGTCTTGCAATGGAGGGTTCCCTAGCAACATATATTTGCTTTCAAAAAGCAAAAAAAATGTATCTTAAAGCAGGGTGGATCTTGGGGACAGGTCTTCCCATGGACCTTCTAGAGATACTGACCGTATTGTATTTTTTAAAAAGGTAACATTTAAGAGAAACATGTACTTACAAAACACAAGAAACTTAAAGAGTACTAGAGGGTTACACACTTCATAGTTTCCATAGCTTGCATTTACTGCACTTACCAGGTGCTCCTTGAATCCCTCCATTTCGCCTCGCAACTTCGTAAATGCCACCCTCCTCTTCCACCCAGTTTCCAGGAATCCCTAGAAACCCAGTCTTCCCTGCTGCCATAGGTTCTGTGACCCCCCACCCCCAGTCCGCCACTACATGGCAGTTCTTTGTGCAATCTTGTTCCCACTTCCCCACAGCCTCCATTCTCGCCACAGCTGCTTGCCCCTACCCCCACTTCCCATATATCCCTCATTCCAAGGAGTGTGTGTGCAGCCCTTTTCCCGTGGCTCTGTATGTTCTCCTTCCCCCAAACTAGGTTCTTCCAATATTTCCCTCTGTCAGGGGTTCTATGGACCCCTTCCCCCTTTCTCCTCTGCCAACATTTCAGGATTCCCTATTCTCCTCCTTGGTAGGGGCTCTGTATTTGCCACTATTCTCTTCATCTCTTCTCCATCATGGGGAGTTTGCCTGCTCCCAATTTACCTTCCCACTTATGCTAGGCCCCTCCTCTCATGCTAAGAGCTCTGTGCACCGCCACATTCTCACTTCCATCATTCCTCCATCCTCCTATGCCAGGGTCCTTGTCTGTCCCTCACTCCAATCTCCCTAACCCCTAAGCCAGGAGCTGTGCTCCCTCTTCCCCCCATATCATCATCCCTCAAATTCAGCCCCCACTAGTTTTTTCCTAGATTAATAGTTTGCTGGTTACTGATGCCTAGAGCATTCCCCAAAATTGACTGACTCGAGCATTTAGAAGTTGTTACCTTTCTACCCACAAAGAGTAGCACCATCAAGTGCAGTGTAACATGTTTGCAAACTTGGTCAGTCAGTTGCAACTACCCAACCTACAGATGTGAAATATCCAAACTTCCTCAATATAGCTGTTTTCTCTCCATCTTTACCTAGAGCACTACTTTCATTCTACCTCTTACTCTAGGAAAAGCGACAAAAATGTTCAGAGAACTATAGAATCCTAGGACTGGAAGGGGCCTCAGGAGGTCATCGAGTCTAGCCCTTGCCCAAAGCAGAATCAACCCAAACTAAATCATTCCAGACAGGACTCTGTTAAGACGGGACTTCAAAACTTCTCTAGGTAATGCGTTCCAGTGCTTCAACACCATGCTGGTGAAATAGTTTTTCCTAAATCCAACCTACACCTCCTGCTCTGTAACTTGAGCCATTGCTCCTTGTTCTGCTACCCATCACTACTGAGCACAGCCCCTCTCCATTGTCTTTAGAGCCCCTCTTCAGGAAGTTGAAGGCTGCTATAAAAATCGCACCCTCCCCCGCACTCTTCTGTTTTGCAAACTAAGTAAGCCCTAATCCCTCAGCCTCTCCTTGTAGGTTATTGTTCGATTTGGTTAAATGGACAAAAATTCTTTAACGTCTAGGGAAGAGGCAGAAACAGCTCTGTGCGAACGTATGCCTTATGGTCTATTTACAAACTGTAACCATACCTTATGTCCTAGCTAGTTGCAAGCTGTAATTCACGTATGTTTTCGTGAACCAAATTGCTACATAGACTAATCAGAACTGGCATTACAGCTTCTAGCCAGAGATGAAGCTTAAAGCCAGAACTGTCCAAATGCAGGACACTATGCAAGATAGATACTGACAAATCCTGTCTTCTCCCTTCTTCCTTTAATTTTTTTTTTGGGTCTGTTTTTGAAGAATCTTGGATCCACCTTTCCCCTCAGAAGCACATTTTTTGCTGCTCCTTTCACTTCCTTTAAGCCAAGGGTAGAGAACTGTTTTTTCTGCTGGGGGTCACTGACACCCAGAAAAAAAAAAATCAGTTGCAAGGCTCACACAGCTCCACAGGAAAAAGGGTTGGGCGCAGAGGCTTCCACTAAGTTCCAAGTTAGGGCCAGAAATGAGGGGTTCAGGGAGGTGGCTCAGGGTTGGGGTGTGGGCTCCTGAAGAGAAATGAGACGTGGAACGGGGTTCTGGCCTTAGGTAGGGTTTTGGGGTGGGAGTGCAGCCTCTGGGAGGGCATGAGAGTTTGCCTGGTGGTGGGAAGAGGCTCAGGGCTGGGTGCCACTTACCTCAGGCAACTGCTGTCTGGCAGTGCAGCAGGGCTAAGGCAGGCTCCCACCCCACCCCCACACTGCTCCAGATAGCTGCCACAATGTGACCAGGTGGCTCTGCAGGCTGAACATTGCCTGTGCCCATAGGCACTGGCCGGGCAGTTTCCATTGGCTACAATTCCTGGCCAACGAGAGCTGTGGGGGCAGGGACGTGAAGACTCAGAGCTTCCCTGATCATCCATCCCTGTACCTAGGGACCACAGGGACAGGTGATCAGCTGGGACCTTACCTCACCCCCTCCAACGAGGGGGCAAGCCAATGCTCATGGTTCGTGCCTCATAGGAGGGAACTGAGGTTCAGGGCTTCCAGGCTGTGTTTTGGAGACTTGCCATGGGCTGGATGAAATTAAGCAAGGAGCTGGAGATTCCCCTCCCTTCTTAAGCCAGTATGATAGCACCTAACATCCCACAGCAGAACTTGCTAACTTGTGTTCAGTGCCAGCACCAATACACAGCTGAGAAGCTGCAGACGAAATGCTGAACAAGAAATGAATTTTATGTGTGTCGTTACCATCACAACAGTATCAAAACATATGCAATTAAAAAGCATTAGGTCAAAAGGAGAACAGCAGATGAATATAATCACAAGCTTGCCATGTTGAAAGGAGAAAGGAGGAGGGGATGACAGATGGCTTTGTTAATAAGACACAGCTCCCTGAGATTTCGAAGATACTGGAACAAAGTATGTCTTCTGAACCTGCGAATCACATTGCACTTCCCAAACTCCTTCTGCACCCACTGAATACTTCACTGTATGCTCAAGACAGGCAGACTGAGATAGAAATAGAAGGAAACTGCAATGCGGTAATAAGAGCTGTGCAGATAAGGGTGGGAAAGGTCTGGATTTACAGGCATAACTTCAATTCCTTCAGTCCTAAAAGTTCTAAATTCCAACCAACCTGTTTCAAGGGAGGAATTTTAAGAATAGCAACCTTGACTCAGCCAGTCATATTGCAACAGTGCAACCAGCTAGGTACTGTAGGGCAAAACTTGTACCAGCGTCATGATCTCACTGGCATCAACTAGAGTTAACTCGTCACCTTAGTGCAAAACAGCAGTACACAAGGCAAAACACCTCTGTACTGAAACTCCAAATGTGGGCTTAAAAATGTCAGTACTCAGCTGTTCTATGTAGTTAATATATTTCTTCAGCTGGACTGCCGATGAGGGGAGGCCTGGGTGTCCCGGCCAATGCTGTGTGGCACCTAGAGCCCTAGGTCCTGTAAATAGCCAGTGGAGATCTGCGCCCTGTGCTTCCTGAGGCTGGAGGATTGGTGGGGCCCAGTCTGGGTGGTGTTGATGGGTGGCTGCCTACAGCCCCACCCTCTCCAATACAGACCCCGCCCTTTCTGAAGCCTGGCATCACCCGCCCTCTCACTTTGTCTTCAGCTGACAATTTATCTGAAAAATGCATAGAAAATATATATATTCTGGTGGAACGCAATCTAACCAAGCTACAGATATGTTTCACTAATTGCTTGTTTTTCATTTTGTTCATGGGACTTTGAGCTTCAATGATCAAACAGTTAAATTGCATTTATATAGTGCCATTTGAAAGTGAAGTTCACTCGTAAGATAAAGTAAATAAACATTAAACTAAGCCAAACTACCAGGGAGAGTGAGTGAGGTCAAACAAGTCTTAAACAACAAGATAAACTTAGACGACCGTCTATTCAATCACTGCCTTAAGGACAAGGTGCCCCAGAGAGTGGGATAATTATGAAAGGATTAACCTCACAATAACTTCAGTTCTTCCTCAGGTGAAACTCACAGGTCTCAAAGACGCATATCTGAGATCTAATCAGTATGAGGAAATGAGAGAATACGCAGTGCTTTAGAAGCTTCTATTGCATGGAGAAATAGAGAAATATATTGTAAAAAAAGTCAGCTGGTGATGAACAATATTTGCTTACTGCAGAAGTGAATTACCTACCCATCTGGTCAGCAATACTATCCTCACTCCTTTGCCAGCTAGGTGTGGATTTGCCGCTGCCACCAGTATCAGTCTGCGTGTTCTGCCTGTCAATGGAGGCAGGGGATCTACGACTCAGTCCGAACCTGTTGTAGCATCCCCAAAACAAAGGTAGACAACAGTTTTAATTATGCTTAACTTGCACGTATGAGAATAGCACTTAGAGAAAAACAGTTTTTGCATCAAGTCACTTGACCCAGAAATCCAGAAACTTAACTGATTGTGGAATTTATCATTCTTTTCCTTCCAGTTGTTGGGGGGGGGGGGGGCACTTATCTCCTATTTCTAAGGCACACAGTATATTAAATCTTTAATTTACTGAGCTCCTGTGTAAGATCCCAGGTTTCAGTTAAAATAATTATTTAACCAAAAATGGGTCCCAGCTGTAAACTAAATCACCAGATCTCATTTGCACAAATTAGGTGGAAAGTGGTCATGGACTTAAATGGTCAGGGAATAACTGACCCGAACAGGCTTGACTTAGGACTTTCAGTAAAAACCACTGAGGAGACTGATGTATGTTCTCAAGTGGGGAGTTCCACAAATGGTCCTATCCACGGTTCTGGTGAAAGTGAATCTCAGAAGAAACACAAGGACAACCCATCCGATGTCAGGTGCCTCACCAGGTCTCTGACAGACTGTCTAGTAATACAGGGTTCAAAATATGTGGATATAAAAGCTAGACTGTATAAAATTATAAGTGCGTACGGAAGTTGGGCAGAGTTACTTTATTCAAATGGTTATCAAATACATGGAACACAGTAGCAGAGAGGCAATTAAAGCAGAGCAGAAATTAAGGTATACAGATCGGTTTGGGTAGAAAAGGGTATAGTAAAAAACAAGAAGGGGCAATTAGGTTAAAAAATGTCAGCAAGCTATGTGAGTAGAACCTTTTCTGTTCTTAAGACACACTGTTATATTGTAAGATGTATTCTGGAAAATTAAATAAAGCATTAGGTCAATGGGAAGAAAAAAAACCTACTGTTTATATTAGTTTAAACACCTATTATTGAAGGCTGAGCACTGCTTGCTTTATGCCAGGGCTGAACCCTGACACCTCTGGGCATAGCAGTTCAGAGCTCCAGCATCTCGGGGCTTGCTGCATCAATCAATGTAAAAGAATTGTTTGAGGTCTGGCATCTTTTTCATTACAAATTAAGCACTGGTTTTGAAAGAACTATTTAAAAAGTGGCACCTGGGAAAAAGTTGAATGTTTACATCATAACTGAACTCATTTTGCACTATTTCCAGTCAATAGATATCAACATGAGATTTTTAATTATGTGGCCAAAACTGAAAGAAGAATTAAGGGTCAACAGGACATTTAATGACTGGTTTTCATCGTTACTGTAGCTGTGTTGGTCCCAGGATGCAAGAGAAACGAGGGTGGGGAGGTTCTCTCTCTTAGTGCACCGAGTTTTGATGGCAGAAGGTACACAGAGCTGAAGACCACCTCCGTGCAGCTTGGTAGCTTGGACCTGCCACCAACACAAGGTGGTTCAATACATGATTGGTTTGTCACGTGAGCAGGCCCACAGATGCAGGGAGGGAAAGGAGGCAAATGTGGGCCTCTTATTTCAAAGGTGCCCGGAACTCCAGCTGCCGCGGTCAAAGTAGCAACAGCATCAGCCAGACTCCAGGCCTTTTTGAAATGCCATGGAGCGCTGTGCTGCCACACTGCATGTGGCTGAGGGACAATGGGATGGACCCCAGGAATGACAGCCCCAAGCTCCACCACACCCACCCTTGGCCCCACCCCTGCTAGGTGGAGGACCTGGGGTTCGCCTCCCATCTTGCCCTTGCAGTGGCTGTGGGCCCCAATGCACATGAGCAGGCATGAAGCAGTCCAATGGGCAAATACCACCTCAAAAGGCGGAAGAAGAATTCATTTTTATTCAGGCACGAATTTCATATCAAAGCAGAATGTTTTAAAAAAAAAAATCATGTTTCATTCACTAACCAAGTGATTTTAGGACTACAAGTTTTCCTGAAAGCCAATGGAACTGTGGTCCCCAACTAATCTGGGGTCTTTTAAAAAAAAAGTATTTAAAAGATGCTGGATCAACAGTCTTAGACCATGATGTGTTACCTACCCATACATGTACAACATGAGGAGTGACATCATGAGTTTCCCGACATTTTCATTAAAACGAGCTGTGAGGTTTACCAGACTTTATAGATCACTATATTCTTGGCCTTTCCACTGAGCTAACCAGCATGTCATCATGTGGCAACGGTTGGGGTGATTTTTGTGATGTGGACACTTGTCCGTTAGCAACTAGATTGAAAGCACCAAAGCATTAGTCACAGGCCATGGGAGCACCATTACCTGGTAATTCTGGTGAATGACTGACTTGGGTTAGTTTTAAACATGTGGGTTTGAGACAATGGATCAACTTTGGCTGAGATAAGGAAAAGCAATGGCTTCAGATTTTCACCTAACTCCCACGCACACATTTTTGGGTGGGATTTTCAAAAATGCCCAAGCCTATGTCTAATCTGCAATAAAACACCTGCGGCTGGCCTGAGATAGCTGGCTCAGGCTTGTGGGATGCAAGCTACAGAGCTATAAAACTGGACTGTAGATGACTGGGCTCAGGCTGGAGCCTGGTCTCTATGATCCTCCCCTCCAGTATTCCTGATAATTTTGCAACACATCATCTTTAGATTGATGCATATAACAAAATTCATGTGGCTGGGGGTGGAGGGGAGGAAGAGAGTCATTTGATCATATGTAAAAATGAACAATGGTCCCTATATTACCTCCCCCACCTAATTTAATGACACTAAATATTTTCATACAGAACCAAAATTTTTATTTTTCAAACGTGCTGCAGAATAATATACTAAGTGTGGAAGGGGACTCGTCTGCAGATGAGGGTTGGGGAGCAGAATGGTGAAGGCTCTGACTGGTGGTGTAACCTCTGGGCTGGGACAGGTAGTAAGGGTGCAAAGGCTTTGGTTGGGAGCAGACTCTGGGGTGGGGCAGTGGGATTCGGAATACAGGAGATGGAGCTGGGTTGAAGCAGAAGGTTGGGGTGGGCCTGGGGATGACGGGTTTGGAGTGTAATGAGGGGGCTCCAGCTTTGGGGAGGGGCTTAGGCCTGGGAGTTGGTGTGAAGGAGGGGTAAAGACTGGACTGTGGTTATGGGCTTTGGAGTGGGGCTAGGGAGAAGGGGCTTGGGGTGCAGGAGCTGGCTCTGTGTTGTGTCGGCTTGCCTAGGTGGCTGCTAGTCCACAGAACTAAGGCAGGTTGCCTGGTACCTGCCTCTCTCAGGCAACTGTGCTGTGCCATGTAAGTGTCTGGTGAATCCAGCTCCTTGCAGGGGGGACATGAGGCTCGAGGCTTTCACCATGCACACTGCGCTCACCAGCAGGGCAGAGGCAGCATACAGAGCTCCATGGACCCTCCCACCTAGAAGCTGCATGTGCTGCACTGGCTGTGTTCCTGCCAGCCCCAGAACATAGCTTCCCCAGCCATGGCTGCTCCCTGCTGGGAGGGACTTTTCCCCACCAGCCATGGTTGCTCCTCACTGGGCCTGACTGGGAGGTTCACTGCTCATGGCAACTTCAGGACTTGAGGAAAGCCATCTCTCCTCACTGCAGGGAAGCTGCACGGCCACACAGATTAGAGGTAGCTTAGTTTCCCAAGTCCAGGCTCCAGCCCAATCTGGAATTCCTACACTGCAATGTTACAGCTTTGCAGCATGAACCCCCTGAGCTTGAGTCAGCTCAGACAGACCAGCTGCAGGCATTTTACTAGAGTGTAGACATATCCTCATTAACTACAGAGCACACACCTGATTAAAAGTCCTATCACAATAAGATCTGTCAATCAAGTTCATTAAGACACTGAATACAGTGTATTCCAATTGTGGTGTGATACTTCTATTTGTTCAATAACCAGGAAGAAATCTGCAGCAAAAAGTAAACACAAGTGTATCACAAAGTTATGGAAACAAGAGATGATTGATAAAAAGTCAGATATTCAGGATGAGGTACTAATGTGCACACTAGCTGAAAGGGAATTAGATAGGGAGGAAAGAAGTTGAAGATCTTAAAAGTGACTGTTGACTATAACTGAATTTAAGTGGGAAAGGCCCTCTGTACACCACAGCATCCTTAACCTAACTTCTGGGTAAGACTATGTCTTTAGATACACTCCAGTGGAGCAGACTAGAAATTCCATGACAACCTCAGGGGGGGAAAAAAATCAAAAGTAAACTGAAGTTTTATTTAATTATATATATAAAAACAAACAGTCCCTTTGTTATTATCTCCCTCTCTTATTTCATGACATTCAATACCTTCTACATTGTATCAACATTTTTATTTTTCAAACATACTGAAGAATAATGCACCGGAAATACACAACTAACACAGAAGCAAATGATTTTGGCAGTGAAGAGTGGACGGTTGTGGCTTTTGGCATTTGGAAAGATGTGAGGTGTCGAAGATAGTTAAAGTGTGTGGCATGAATGCAGAAATGGCATGTTAAAATGACCAGCTGTGAAACAGTTGATTTGGCATTGAAATTTGTGTTATATTTCAAAATGAACAAATGGATACTGTTCTGAGAGGTACTGGAGCAACTCCCACCTCCGAACAATCATTTCAGGCTGTCTGCAGAGTCAAGGAGACACAAGGCAATAGTTTTACACTTGGTACATATTTGTAGGGTTCTCTCTGCAGCTATGAGAACTAAAAAAAACACTATTTAAAATGAATGCCTAGAACCTGAAACTCAAGCAAAGGACGGATTCTGGCAAATGCCACTGCTAAATGAGCATGAAATACACAACATCCTGCTTTATCCATCACTACCTATAAAAGTAACACGCTATATGATTTTAGTGTAAATATTAGATGCAGATATTCTATTCAACCTCTACTTGGAGGACTTCATGAACACACCACAATTTAAAATAAAAAAAGTACACAAACAACCATTAAAACAGAAACGGCAAGCAGATAAGCTTCGTACACTTGACAGTAATTCATATCATGGAATTTCCCCAGTTCCAAGGACTTAACATAACAGTTGAAATGAAAATAAACACATCTCACCCTGCCAAACATAGGCCTTCCACATGACCTAATACTGAAATGGAAACCTGACAACCAGGGGTACGCCATCACATATTTAGCCAAGCACGCAACTGTACATTTGCATGCAAAATGGCACACTTCACACAGTGTGATCTCACGCACAACACATGTGTAAGGTCATGCTGTGTGGAGGATTCCATTCTATCCTATTATTTCCTTCCTTTCCATTTGGCATCCCATAAATCCAAGGATATAGAGAATTCTATCTTGTAACCCAAGAGATAGTAAGAACTGTCTAAATTAAACTTTGTGAAATACTTTCAAGCACGTATTACTGTATCAAAATAATCTACAGTAGAGATTTATGGGGGTTGTGTTTTTTTTAAAAACCTGACCATTCCCCTAAAACGAGCTGAGTGACCATTGAAACAATAGTAACATCTGATGGACAGCAGCTCTCCATACACGAAAAAATAAAAAAGGAGTAATTATAAATTAGTATTCTAAAAAAGTTCAAGATCTAAAAACTATTTATCCATCCAACTGTGTAATGCCTCTATTTGATTCTTCACATGTTCCTGTAATTAACATCCCTGAGATCAGTATTCGTCATCATGTGCAATATAATACGCTTTGCTTAATTTATAGTGTATTTTTATCAAAGAGGACATCAGAGTTCTGTGAAAATACTGTTTGTTAATCTTGGTTAGCTATAATAATTTCCCTACTAATTAAAATTCAACAAACTTGTTTCTTTTTATTTATTTTTATTAACTAGGCCATTTAAAACTTAGTAATTAAGCTAAGAAATAATGAGTGCTTGTTGTAGTGGTATCTTTTATGCCACTTACACTATAGAAGCTGTTACTGGCCTCATGAAAACAGCAGAAATGCATCTTCAATTCTCAGAGAAACACAGGAAAATAGTTTATTTCATACAATCAGAGAAGGAAAAACATTCATTCATTGTTTTATACTCCTTTTTTACATTCTATTAACATTCATACATATACATAAAAAACCATACAACAATACAAACAGAAGTATACATGAAACATATATCTAAATATATACAGTAAGCCCCATCTGGGTACTGCAGAAGTCAATGAAGCTTTTGGTATTGTTTTTAATGGGAGTATGATCTGGACAATAATATACTAGGGTCACCAGTTACTGTTACAATAAATATTGTTGGATAAACGTTCCATCCTACCCTCCGTTTCCAGTTACCCTTATTCTGAAACCCTCACCTTTCAGGGTAGAATTTTTCATACTTTGTCTCTCTTCCCAGAGGAGAATTTTTGGAGAGAACTAGCAAATACTCTTCAGCCATTTATGAGCATGAGAATAACAGAGAGATGGGAGAGAGGGGCAAGGTATTTTCCCCACCACAAAGCAAACTGTGATAATTGTTCTAAACAGTTTCTACAGCTACGTTCTTGTTCTCTGAAAGATAAGTTTGCCAAAAATATAGCTTGTTTTCAAGATCATTGTTCCTTTCATTCTTTCAGTGAAAAATGGTTTGACTTGGCAGAAATGAAATTACCATGCAAGCATGGTTTTCTTTTCTGAACTTATAACATTCTCTGAATAGAAGGATCTGCTATAATTAAATGCATGACTAACTTATAAATTGAAATGGGCTAAGAAAGGTCTCCTATGTACTTTGGAATGACTCAGGACAATATTTAGGCATATGCGTAAATCTGTATTTATTCATGACAGTACTTAATCAGTCCTGAACAGACATGCTTTCTTGAATCTGCGCCTTTGTATTGGTGTGCAGGAGGGAACCTGCTCGGAAACATGGGAAGACAGGCAGCACCTAACATTTGCAGGGGAAAGCATCTTTCCTGAAAGTTTCCCAAACTATGCTGGAAGCAAGAGCACTGCAGAGGCATCTCAGGAGGTCTGAGTAAAAAGGGCTTGTCTATACTCAGCAGAACATTGATGCTGGCATGGCTGGCCTTCCGGAGTTCACTTTAGCGCATTTGGTAAGAACATGCTAAATCAAACTCAAAGGGCGCCCCATCAGCATCGGTATGTCTGTGCCTTGCGAGGAGTAAGGGAAGTCAGTGGGACTGTTTGCTCCGTAGACCTCCAGCAATGGAGACTGCATGGAAGAGCAAATTAATGTACATTGATTCCAGCTACATAATTACCTTATCTGGAGTTGCGTACCCTAATTTGATCTTCCCCCTTAGTGTAGGCCTGGCCAAAGAAAGTACTCAATACCTTGCTAAAGCACATGCTTTGTGCTGCACAGGAGAAAGGCTCCTGTCTGAAGACTTCCCTAACATACATAGGACAGGATGTTATTCCAGTGTCTAGCTAGCTAGTTTCATACAACAGAATTTATTTAACTATGACTATTTCTGTAATACAGGAGCGGAAATTTCAAATTAATAAGCACCCAAAATGTAGAGGATTACACACAGACCATCAAACTAGCCAAAGTGACTCTAGAGAGAAGATGCACAGTGAGAACTATTAAACTGCTTTTCTACTTTCCTCTTTGTTCTAATGGGTTATTTTTAGCCATGTAGTTCTATTGTTGCTAATTATTTTTCCCTAAAAATGTTTAATGCATTTTTCTTTTTAGTGTTCTCTAAAAATTATGCATATATAATTTTTTCCTTATGTGTGTCCCACAAATATGAATAGTAGATTACTTCAAGGAGTTTCGTGATTCCAGTAAAGTTGGAGGAGACAGGCTGAAATCAGAGAAGATTTAATATATGAAACAAATGCTATTTTTAAACAATCCCTGAAGGTCATTTAATACCCTTATGCCTAAACTAACCAAGTCTTAGATTAACATATTTTCTTGCTTCAAAAGAGCAATCAAAACCCTAAGAACTCAGTCTGAGTATTGTGCATTACTGATATATTTAAGAAGCAAAAGCTGCGAAGTGAAGATGTTTGCAACATGAAACTGATGCATTTAGCAAAGACATGAATATTTCAGGGTCACTACAGATGTTAGCCTGAGCATTGTCATAGACCAATGAGAGAGAAAGTGAGAGGATTCTTTTACTACTATTTTTTTTTTAAGCAAGACGAGGAAAGAAAAACTGTTTTAGTAACTGCATATTAAGAATAGTTTATAAACCAGCAGAGCAAGCACAGATCATACAGTTTATCTAGCCACAAAATAGAAGAAGGAAACCGTAACCAAACAGCACCTAAAAAGAAAAACCAGGTGCCTACCCTTCTGGCATAGATTTTTGTCTGTAGGTTCCCCCACAAGAGCCAGTCTCACTTGAGGATAGTAAGTTGTTGGGGGAGTTACGACACTGCTGTGATCTTGCTAAGGCAATGGATGAAACTGTTACATAGACGTCAGTACCAGGAGACAACCTGTTGAAGGCAAGCAAAACAAAAAGTCAATAAATCACAGTGCAGGGCAACATGACACAAATTGCTACAGCAGTAAGACTGGCTTCATGGAGATAGTAAATTTGAAGCCATTTGGAGGGCTCTATATATTTTTCCCTATTAATCTATTTCCTGTGGGAAGAGTGGGAAAACAAACTTCAAAAAATAACTTTAGAAAAACATGACAGTTTCCAAAGAATGACAGAAACCAAATTGTTTTTGCAATTTGCTAGTCAGGAAAAATAAAGCACAACATGTTTCACCACATACCATATAACTGATTTAGTCTTACATTTCAGAACAAGCTTGTGTGTGGAATTAAAAAACTTCACTACTTATCAATATCAACTCTCTTTAAGCCTATAAAGCTAATCTTTTTGGCACCATGTTTTTATTCACTGAAATGATAGGATTGTAGATGCAATATTTTATTCAAAAATAAAAAACTGGAAGTTCATCACTCCTAAACACAAAGACTATCTGGATAATACAGCAAACCCTCCATTTTATGAACCCCGAGTCAGTGGAGTTCAGGAACAACGGATGTCCACCAGCCCTGCCGTTGCTCCCCAAGACCGCTTCATAGAGTCCGTAAAATCCTAAACCCTGCCCCACAACGCCCCCAAAAAGTAAGGTGACTTACTCAAGCTGCCAAAGCTGCCACTGCTAAACCCTCCACTGCAGCGTGGACCCCTGGAGCTGTCACACGCTCCTCCCAGCAGGTGTGTGGTGCATACGTGGGCAGATGACACTCGTGTGTGTGTCCCACCCCTGGTGAGAGAAGTGAATGGTGGCTCCAGCGGAGGCGTCTCCAGCAGCAGGGCTGCTCCTGCCCTGGCGGGGTCCCAGCCCCAGGCAGCAAACTGGCAGCTCCTGCCCCACACAGCAGGCTCTGGTGGCTCTTCCAGCAGCTCTTCCAACAGTGGCAGCTCTGTTGAGTTGCTGGCAGTTTGGGAGGGGAGGAGAGGGGGCTGGTGGAGCCTGGCAGTGGTGTGTGGGCACTAAATCCTCATATTTAATGGACTTTTGGGTTTAATGGACAACCCTCCCCACCATTAGTTCGTTAAATCAAGGGTTTACTGTACCATATGACTTTGCTGGTCACTACATACTTGACTCACTTAGAGCTATCAATACAGCAACAGTCTATCACAGAAATGGGAAGAGTTCCAGGTATCACATCTGGACAAAAAGTTTGTACGGGGAACCCTTACTTTGTCCAAAAAGCAAATCTGTCCTGCACTACTGGATTTGGATCATTTTTTTGGTTCCTTCTGTCTCCCATGTATCAAGTACAGTTTATACTGTTCCAACAATTCTACATAGTTTTGTCCTACTGTATGTGAGTGACTAAAGTCAATGTGAATCTTTTCAGTAACTTAAAATTACTTTGGATCAGGCCATCGGCGAAAAAATTATATTTCTAACAAATTGTTCAACAAACTAACTGTAAAAAGCCAGCACGTTGCATCTTAAAACCTTTCAGTCATTTTACCCGGGGTGGGGAAAGACAGATTGACAATCAGAAAAAATATAGTGTGCTTGTCTCAGCACTGGACTTTGATCCAGAAACTTCCAAGACATTAAGCAACCTCCTTAATCTATATCACTCAATATCCCATTTATAAGATGGGAGATATTTACTTAGGTTTCTCACAAAGACATCATGGGAATTAATTATTAAAAGATTTTAAGTACTTTGAAGCCAAAAAGGCTTAAAATTCTGATCACACTGAGAAATAAGTTTTGAAAAATCCTTAAGAGCTACTGATCATCATGATTTATTTTATTTTTTATTTTCCTTCCCACACTTTTGCTAAAACTTAGACAAAAAAGTTGGAGGGAAAGAAAAAATAGACTGACCCCCTCCTTAAACTCAGTCTTTACAAATGAAATGCAAGAAAATTTCTACTCAACCAAAAAAGCAGTGAATTATACCCTAAACATTTAAAACCTACCACCAAAACCAGCCAAGTATCTTTACTCTACTGACCTAAATTTGACAACGTATATTTACAACTTACATTTGATTGCAAAGAAAACAGTTCCAAAGCTGGAAATTTAGGGAGAGATGAGCCAAGGAGATTAATAGCAATTTCACATGTTCCCAGTGGCATTCGCATACAGAAGAAAGAAAAAGGCCAGCCAAGAAAAATACTTGCTTTTAGCTAAGATTCACACATTCTCATATACATACACACATGTAGACTTCTTAGCAATACATAAATCACATTTTTTTTAAACTATGACCTTCTCACATGATTGCTGATTAGAATTTATGGTAGTGGAACAATAACAGCTTTATGGTTTTGTATAAAATGTCCCCCCAGTAGAATACTTTAAATTTTCAATTTCAGTTTTTAGGTACAGCTTTCCTCATTTCCCATGCCTTACCAAAAATGACACCATTATTTTGAGGTGATACAAAGACTTGCACAACCAGAAGACTGAGCTATAATTCCTTAACAAACCTAAAAGATTTCTAACATGACCAAAACAAATTATTATAAACTTCTTCTGAACAGCAGCAACAAACAGCCCCATAGGGAAGGCAGCCTTATTTACAGCAGCACTGAATTTCAATTAGCACTAGCTACCATCTAACAGCTAACAGAAGAAAATTTTGAATAGGGAAAGTTTTATTTTACAGTAAACACCACACACAAACCACAATAAAAGTAATTTGTACGGTAAATTAGTTTGGACAAGATAATCAGTATCTTCTAGCAGCATGACATCTGCTAACTCAATCTCTAATTTCCTTCTATTTGGAATTTTAAAAAAATAATTTCCAAAGATTGTTTTGAGGGGAGATTTTAAGGTGACTCAAGAGCCACAATAAAATAAAGGTGGTATGTTCAGATATGAACTGACTCAACACGGTGTAATTATAGGCTAAACAGTGACATCATTACTCACTTTTGATTTTTCCAAAGAGTTGTCATCATTAGAGAAGTAACGTAAAAGTGGATACCACCCAGCGTGTATTTGATTTCTTTAAAAATTAGAATGACCCCTTTCAACCAATGGCTCATCATCTGAAAAAGGGCAGCACGTTCACCAATAAGCCCAGCCATCAAAAGAATCACCAAAGTGCTATTTCAATGGTGCAACACATTGCAAGAAAATATGCATAGTGCCAGGATCACTGGATTCACTAACTGGCTATTATTCATGCAAGTTGTTCCCTTTAAATCAGTGGAACTACTTTTAAGAAAGGGTTCCACAGTGAAGCCTATGAATAAGTCAAATTTACCACTGAAACAGATGCAACTCCATTCAGGTCAATGGAATTGTGCTGAATCATGCTACTTAGTGAATTCAGACCAAACAGCTCTAGTCCATGCTGAAAGAACTAGCTGAGGTTGGACAAGGAGGGAAGAGGTCTTCATTCACACGTGGCAGGGAAAAATAGGGAGTGAGAGAGAGTTGATATCAATATTTACATACATGAAAGAGAAAGAGATATATGCACAGAATTTGAACTTCGATTTTAGAACTCATCCATAAAGGTCACAGTTACGTATTTACCACAAATTTGTGTTGTATGCTTAGGCTTGTTAGAAATATGCAGTTATTTTTCCTTAATAAGATTCAGCAAGATGCTCTTGGGCACATGAGGGTCATAGAAATACTGAGCAATATAAAGATATCTGAGAAAAGTAATGATTCCCTTTCTTGAACAAAAAGTGCTCTATAAAAGCAACCAGACAGCCTGACAAAGATAAATAAGGTATTTATTTTCTCTCAATATCTGCTTTTATCATTTTTCAGATATTGGAAATGTCCCATCATGTTACAGTAGTTACTATAATACTCCACAGTGTTTTCTATATGCTAAAATGGTTAAGAATAGTAATCAGATATTTAACTCAATATTAAACGATGGGGAACACCACCAACCTATACTAGGGAATAGGTAAAATATTTAGATCAGTTAAACGCATTTACATCAAGAGGGTCTAACAAAATTCATTGTAGAATACTTAAATAAGAATATATGCACATAAAAAGAGCATAAAGACGTAGATAGTAACTGTCCCACTCTACGCAGCAATGGTGAGGAATGTGCCCAATTCTGGTAGGTATGGTAAACAAGAGAGAGTCCACAGGAAAACAGTCAAAATAATAAAATGTCTAGAAAACTTGACATATGAGCTAAGATTAAAGAACTGGGAATACTTAGTCTGCAGGAAAGAAGACCGAGGGGATCTGCACAAAACAAAAAAGCAGTCCTGTAGCACTTGAAACACTAACAAAATAATTTATTAGGTGATGAACTTTTGTGGGGCAGACCCACTTCTTCAGATCTGGAAAGTTCTGAAAATTAAAAAGATATATGAAAGAAGATGTGGATCAGTTCTTCACGTCCACTGGAAGTGTGACAAGAAGTAATGATTTAAAGTGCAAAAAAGAAGGAGAGTTAGGGGAAAAAACTTTCTGTACGAAAGGGTGGCAAAGGACAGGTGTAGGGCAGCTGTGGAATCCCCACATTTGTAGGTTTTTAAGAACATGTTGGGAGATGGTGTAGGCTTCCACGATCGTGCAAAAACACATGGAGTTGGACTTGACCTCTAAGCTCCGCTCCAGCACTACATTTCTACGGCTCTGCACGTCTGTGATGACAGTCTTTTGTAAAAAGATGTACTCTTATTCTTGTCCTTTTTTTTTTTTTTTTAATATAAAAAGATATATCTTGGCTTTTGTTAATGCCTTACCACCAGGGGTATCCAACATTTTTTCATAAAGGGCTACATGGCAATTTTTTACATCTTCTGATGGGTGAACATGAAATAACCACAAGCCTCTCCCTGCCCCCAGGCTTAACCTCTTTCAGCCCCAAACTGCCCTTCCATCCCCAGGCTTAACCCTCACAGCCCCAAACTGCCCCCCAGGGTTAAACCACTTGCAGCCCCAAACCTGCCTCCCCATCCCCAGACTTAACCCCATGCAGCCCCAAAATGCCTCCAGGCTCAACCCCCCTCAGCCCCAAACTGCCCCCCTTCCCTTGGTTTAACTGCAACATAAAACGTTAAACAAGTCACTTTGCAATAACATGGGTGGGTCTAATTTTCTCCACATGCACATTTTTCAAGCATTATTTTTTAATTACTATTTCATACTGTAAAAATGTACATAAGCCCCCAGGCTTAATCCCCCACAGCCCTGAGCCTCCCCCAGACTTAAAGCCCCCGACAGCCCCAAGCCGCCACCAGACTCAACCCACTGCAGCTCCAAAGCACCCCACCCCAAATCCAGGATAACTCACCTTGAAAAGGAACTCCACGAGCTGCTGACCTCTGCTGCTCCTTCACCTTCTCCTCTTCACCATGACTGTGCAGCCCCCCTAGCCTTCTGGCTCCCCACATGTACAGCACGGCAGGGATAGCTCTCAGCGCCCTGCCGCACTGAAACAATAGGACTTAATTTAATTGGTTTAATGCCCATTAAACCAATTAAATTGAGTAGTATGCTTTCAGCACAGCAGGCAGGCAGGCAGGCGTCAGGCTGCAGCAGTGAAAGTCACAAATGGCTCCTTAAAGAGTCACATGAGGCTCAGATCCGCTCAGCCATCTTTTAAAAATGGTACTGCTACCAACTCCATGGGCCGGATTCTAGCCCACGGGCCATGTGTTGGACCGCCATGCTTTACACCTTGGCCAAGAGTTCAAAGCCACATTTAAACTTTTTTTCTCCTACAGGCTCAACAAGGCCTCTGTAGAAAGAGGCGATGGCCAAAAATTCACAGTCTATCAAGGAAAAATCTTCCCAGAGATGAGATATACAGGTGAGATAGTATGCTCCTATTATACTGGGATTGCCATATAGCCACTTACTTCACTTTTTGTATACCACATTTATTTTTACTCACTAAATGCAGTTCTTTGCACTTAGATCACTGAATGTCATCATATATTCTTATGAGCTTTAATTTGACATTGTAGAAAATTCCAGTTGAGATTTATGTCAGATAGTTTATAGATTATTTTTCTTTCTTCCCCTATTCATGCTATTTATACTAATAAACTATGGTACGCCCACATCTTGAGTACTGCGTGCAGATGTGGTCTCCTCACCTCCAAAAAGATATATTGGCATTAGAAAAGGTTCAGAAAAGGGCGACTAAGATGATTAGGGGCTTGGAAAGGGTCCCATATGGGGAGAGGCTAGAGAGACTGGGACTTTTCAGTTTGGAAAAGAGGCGATATGATAGAGGTATATAAAATCATGAATGGTGTGGAGAAAGTGAATATAGAAAAATTATTTACCTTTTCCCATAATACAAGAACTAGGGGACACCAAATGAAATTGATGGGTAGTAGGTTCAAAACTAATAAAAGGAAATTTTTCTTCACACAGCGCACAGTCAACCTGTGGAACTCCTTGCCCGAGGAGGCTGTGAAGGCCAGGACTCTATTAGGGTTTAAAAAAGAGCTTGATAAATTTTTGCAGGTTAGGTCCATAAATGGCTATTAGCCAGGGATAAAGTATGGTGCCCTAGCCTTCATAACAAGGGCAGGAGATGGATGGCAGGAGATAAATCACTTGATCATTGTCTTCTGTTCTCCTTCTCTGGGGCACCTGGCATTGGCCACCGTCGGCAGATGGGATGCTGGGCTCGATGGACCTTTGGTCTGACCCAGTATGGCCGTTCTTATGTTCTTATGTATGAAATATAGCAATATGTGATCTCGTTATAACATTTATATTATACATTCGCAGTGCTTTTTTTGTGCCAGTACTTGCCGGCACCTTGGCAGCGCCAGCCACAGAATTGCCTTGTGGGGAGGTGGACATCGGCTCCTCTTTTTTAAATATATATGTATAAAAGCACTGTATATTTGTATATATTACACACACAATATTTAAAAACATTCTTTAGATTGTGAAGTCAAGCACTTAAGAGTGAGTATTGGCCAGAACTAAGACTGCCTGTGTAACCTTAATTGAACTCCCTACACTAAATATTAATTACATGATTATATGTATTTTTCCACAGGACCTTGGTCTCCCTCCCAGTGCACTGGAGGGACTTGTTCTGAGGAAGAATCAAGGTTATACAGGGAAGGAGAGTTGTCTGTAGAAACCATGTAGAAACTTACAGAAGTTGGGAGGTCTGCTACGAATGAAGCAGGGGACAGGAGGCAGCGAAAGGGCAGTCTTACACTTCAGGCCAGCTCTTTGGGGCTCCATTGAACTGAGTCTCTGCCTCTGCCACGAAGTTCCTATGTAATACTAATGCAGAATTTTCACAAGTGTTCACTGTCTCCCTCTCATTTTTCAGGGTGTTCAGTGACAGACTCCCAGGGTCTGATTTACAGAAGCATTGAGAATACACAACTGTAGATGAAATCAACGGGAAGTCTGTTCCACGAAAGGGCAACAGAATCAGAGAAAGTAAGGGAGGGCTAGTGTTCCTGCAATGCAAATATTGAGGGGTGGGGATCAGACAAATATTCAGAGGAGGGACTAGAGCAGCCCATTGGCACGTAACATTGGACTGGCTGCCAAGGAGCAAATTGGACTCTAGTCCAGCAAGGTGCTCCCTTCCATCAGAGACATCTGAATAGGAGAAAGTGTGCCAGTGTCCCCAGGGTGGGAGTAGGGAAAAAAAGAATGAGTCATGGTACCAACATCCAGGAAAGGCAGCAGGGAGGCACTGGTTCACAAGGTGAAATATTACAAGGGAGTAAGGGGGAGAAGCACAGGGCACTGGGCACCAACCCTTAAGGAACTCCTGTAGGTGTGGCAATGGGAACTACAGAGGCACCCCACGCAATCTGGAGCTGGCACCCTTCTCTCCCCCATATCCCTATCATGTGGAACTTCTCACTCCCCACCCAATTGAACATATAAGAACGACTCTGAAAAATCTGGCCTTACATTTCTCAGATTGAGCACTCAGAATTAAAGAATACGTTTGACTCTAATCTCTCCCTGCTTCAGCTTCTAATCTGTAAAACAGATAAAAATATTCCCTCAACTCAGGGTTACAGTGAAAATAAATTCATTGATGTCTGTGAAGCGCTCAATTACTACAGAGATTAGTGCTACAGAAAAGCCATAAGGAAATTAGTTCCATTTTCAGAGCAGGATGTGAACAGTGTGCAGTAAATAAGGTCTGCGAGTACACACTGGGGGGAAAAAAAGAAAACACCAAATACTGATTAATTGCTCAATACATGAATGCAGCCTACTCTGTGAACTGAATAAGGTAGGTGTCCTGTGGGGGAACTGTGAATAATAATTGAAAACTACTATAATACATAGGCACACAGGGCTCAATGAAGGTTAGACAGACAAACTTAATTCTGGCATCTCCTGACTTCTGAGTGCTTTGTTTTTGTAACTTTAGTAATGTTCTGTTTAGTCTCCATGGCTTTGTTTACACTAGAGGGTGCGTTTTTTTTTTTTTTTTTGGACAAAACTCGTGTTTGTGTTGACAAAACCCACGGAGTGTCCACATAAAAATGCATTCTGTCATCAGAACTCGGCACTTTTGTTGACAGCCTTCTGCTGCTCCCCCACGAAGCAGAACACCTTTCTCAACAAACTTGACCAAAAAGCTGTATGGACATTCCAGGGGGGCCCTCTGTCAACAGACAGGGCTTCCGGGTCACGTGACAGCCCTGTCTGCTGTGCTTCTGTCAGCTGTTCGGTCGAGACAGGGCTGGGCAGTTTGACCACATTGTCAACAAAGCAGATTGCTTTTTCCATCTGCTTTTGTGTGTGGATGTGATCAGTCAACAGAGGTTTTGTTGGAAGATCTCGTCTAACAGCAACTTCTGTTGACAGATCACTGTAGCATAAACATAGCCTGTGTGTGCAATATATACATTATGTAAAACAATATAACAATGAACAACCATAACTGACCATCTGAAGACATGTAGATCTTCCATTATATTTCAGTGCAGTGTCTGACCTCCAGTCCTCCAGGCTGAGTGAAGGTGCCGGGTCTAGAGCTAGTACACAGTGGACCACGCTATCTGGGTACTGATACAAGGCTTTATATTTTCTAATCCAAAATTCCTGAAGTAGGAAAAGTAACAGTTGTACTGCAGATAGTCAAATCATAGATAGGCCTATTCTTATCTACACTACGAAAAATAAGAGTTTTGACACAAGGTATCACCAACAGATGCTCTTGACTTGAGCTGACCACTATTCAACAGCAAGCATAGCCAAGGTCAAACTGTATTAAAACGCCGTTGTTTAGAAAAGGTTTTAACTATGGCTTCTGTATGATACTCAGTACACCACCATGAACATTGCTTAACAGGCTTGGCTACACTTTTTATAAATGTTATTTAAGCTGAAATTTTCCACATTTTGCCTCAGCCAAATAAAGAGTATTTTTGGAAAGTATGAGCAAAACCCACCTGTATGATAGAGAGGGCAAAAGTTTTTTGATTTTTTTGTTTAAGTGAAAAATGCCTTTTTGGTTGGATGGGAATTTTTGTGAGGACATTTCTGTTTCCATCAACACAAGATGGGTTTTGTGAAAAATCCTGAGGAAAAAAAATGTGTTTTTGATGAAAATGGAAAAAAAAAGTTCTCTCTTTTAAAAATTCATTTTTCAGTTGATTCCTTCAACTCCATTATATATGTGCATATTCTGAGTTTCTGCATAACGTATGTAAAATAATCAAACTTTGGGCATGAATTTACAAAATAATGTTCCATGCAACTAATGCCATTGCTTATAAAGGGTTTACTCTTAAGTGCAAGAGTTTTCAGGACCTACATTGTGATTCTTGATAAAATTTAAAGCCAGCCCCAAAGAAAATTATTCCAGTATTTTTTTAATTTATAAGAGATTTAAAGTCTGTGTTTGAATGTAACCACATCAGAACAGTTTCCATTTGGCTTAGAATGTTGACTGGGCTCAAAAACATTTTATCTTAGGAGTGTCTGCATAGTTTAAGACTTAGGCTTAGATCCAGCAAAATATTTAAGAAAATACAAAACTAATCATGTGAATAGCCACACAGACTTCAGCTCACATGTTTTCAGATACTTGCTTAATTGCTCTGCTGAACCAGACTTCAGTTAAGGCTGATTCACTTTTGGATGACTCACTTAAGAGCAGATTGTAATACAACAGCACTCCCTCCTACCTTCAAAATCTGACACACATGCACACAAGCTTACTTCCCCTGCCCTTTAAAGCAAACAGGAAATTAAATGCAAAAATCCAGCATTAACACAACATTAAGAGTGAGAAATCAAGATTGAGAAACCATAGATTTCAAAATATAAGACTATGCGTATAGTGTAGACTACATTGGCAAAACTTGGATCATTCCTATGTGAATAGTCCAGCTCCCTGAGGGATGTAAATTACACACACCGATGTAAGTGTTCATCTGCCCAGAGCTACGTTAGCAGGAAATTTCTCCTTCCAATAGAGCTTATGCTCCTCTATCAGCATAGAGCCTCTTCACCATACACATTGACTAGAACTTAAAACCCATCTAAATAACAGTTATTCTTCAGGACTCCTGCTGTAGCTTGAGGTTTCTCCCACTCAGTAGCTCTTTTCCCAGCAGCTGCAGCCAGGGCAACCTAGACTCTGGTCTATGCCATAGCTCTTGTTTGGCTTCCAGAGCTTTCTTACCCAGCAGCTCCTGCTAGGCTCAGGGCTTTTATCGCTCCGTTCTCCCTCGCCCTCACCCACGTCCACTTTGGTTGGGGCTTAGGGAAGCCTGGGCTCCAGGTTTCTGCCCCTGCATGACTCCAGCTGGGGTTTGAGGCTTCTTCCCCCATAGCGCCTGCCAGGACTCAGAGTGACTGAGTAGATGTTAAAGGCTCTAAGGCTTCTTAAGGGGCTAGACCACCCATTTTTCTCAAGGGTCAACACATTGGTCACCTCCATGAACCTTCTCCAGACCAGCTCTTAAACCAACAAAGAAGTAAAGATTGAATTCTTATGACCTTCTCCCCACAACAACTTTGCAAACTGCCCTTCCCTTTGATCCCATTGTGGGTCAGAATAACCATGACATTTCAGGAGTAAACATGAAATCGACCCATATGAAAGCCTTCTGATAGTGACATTGACCAGACTGCACTATTAATTTGGTAGGACCCTCCATACAGCCTGTAACTAGCAGCAGGATTAGAGGACTCCTTATCGTATAACCCATAATGCAGAGTGGCTTCTCCTCTGCCTAGTCCCAGGACTCAGCTGTCTCTGAGTCCTAGTATGCTCCCTGCTGTGCAGTGAGCAGCAGGATGGGCACCTCAGCCCACAAGGAAGCCAAGGTCCCACCCTATCACATGAATTCCAGGCTCATCACTGAAATGTCATGTATTTTCCCTCTGAGAACTGTTCATGTTATTCGCTTAGCCACACTGGAAACTGGGCTGCTAGTTGCGACAAACAACTCCATAACTGTACTTCAGGCAGGTACTAAGGGCATTCCTAACTCAACCCACTATGACTTGTAGGTGTTGAGAGTAAGGCAAAAAACTCATTTGTCGTCTGCCAATTGACCCCTGACTGTGTACTCAGCTTCTCACCTATCCACACATCCAAGAAGTCTGTAATTTTCCAGAAGACCCTAAGGAAACGAGGTACCCAACACCACTGAATTTCTGTGGGAGTTTGGCACCTCATTCTGTTATGCTCTTTGGAAAATCCCATCCTGTGTTTGTAGATGTGGATGCAGAGCTCTGCGCAGATAGAAAATTGATATCCACAGCTGCAAACGTGATCTGTGTCTATCTGCATGCATACCCGCAAACACAAAGCCAGAAACCAGTAGGTATAAAGAACTCTGCTGAAGCACCCTTTCAGACACTTTGTGCCTAGAGTAGATACAGTCTACTTAGTTTAAAACAGAACTTCCTGTAGAACTACTGGACGCAGGATGCCTACTTCCATCCTTTTCCAGCTTACAGATATTTTACAGCGCTGCCGGTGTCCCCTTAGGTCTGGATTTTAGCTACTGTTTTGTGTCTGCCTTCATGTGAATGGAATTCTTTTCTAGGAGCTTGCCAAAGAATTGTGGATCACTTTTCCCGTGTTAGCTGCCATATATTTTCAATGCAGATCTGCCATGTTTCAGTGAGAGGCTACACAGAGATTTGGAGTTTGTCTCCTTTGCTTCTCCCACCCCCACATAGTTTCTTTCCCCTGCCCATCTGCTCCTTTCCTCCACCTCCACACACAACTATCAGCAGTGTGGGAAGGCTGCACACTTTCAGCTTTTCTTTCAGCCCTTCCCTTAGTAGCACCCCTCCTACTCAGCCTGAAACACATGGCCAGAGCATGCAGCCAAGTCCTACTCAGAGGCTACTTTTAATATTAGTTTTGTGTCTGGTCTGGTTTTTGTAAAATTTATTACTTATGTTTTCTTTTTAAAAAGCCAGAGTAAGCCCACTTCTGGTTGTCTCCTTGGTTCTTTTCCATGATTTTGCCTCTCTCCCAAGCAATCATAACACTGTATGATTACTTTACCTACACAGACACATGCATCTGTAACTCATCAATTTCTACTCTGGCTATTCCCCTTGCAACTCACTCCAATCCAAATGCCATTCTAGCTCCTTGTGCTGCTAGCACAACCAGCTTCAAAAAACAGCCCTGAAGTAAGTTTCACCTCACAGGTTTGAGTACCACTGAGCAGCTGAATAAACCGTAATCTGAGAATGACAGTCAGTAGCCAGTTTAATTTTGAAATGCTTTCTAGAGTCAGCGTGATGTACGGCATGATGCCTGGAGCAGGCAATGGGCATGGGTAAAGAACAGCGACTGGCACACTGTGGAAAGGCAGAAAAAAAAAAAAAAAAGAGGTGGATGCTCCAATCTGAGGTAGACATCTCAGAACCTGGGTGGACAGTCACACCTTTATTTTTAATATTGTCTCCATGAAAATTTCAAACCATAAAAATATCTCTATAAAAAAAGGATAAACTAGGACATTAAGGGCTTGTCCACGCCTGCCCCCAACTTCGAAGGACGTACAGTAATTAGGGCAACAGGCGATTTCTAATGAAGTGCTGTGGTGAATACGCAGCACTTCATTAGGCTAATTCTCTCCCACAGCAACTTTGAAGTGCTGGCATGCACGTATTTTGAGAAGTAAAGGGACTTTGAAGTAGCGCGGGTACTTCTTTGGTGCCTGCAGCTGCACGCTTGCCGGCACTCCAAAATTTAAAGCAGGCGTGTCCAACCCGCAGCCCGCGGGCTGCATGCGGCCCTGGACAGCTAGTAATGCGGCCCCACAAGAGTGTAAAGTTTTAACATTATTATGTGATTTATATACATTAACTATATTATATGTTTTATATGCGGCCCAAGACAATTCCTCTTCACTCAATGTGGCCCAGGCAAGCCAAAAGGTTGGACACCCACAGTTTAAAGCTTCGAAATTGCCGCAGGGGAGAATTAGCCGAACGAAGTGCTGTGTATTCACCGCACCATTTCATTAGCAATCTGCTGTCACCCTGATTAACATGCCCCCTTTGAAGTTGGGGGCAAGCGTAGACCCGGCATAAGTGTTTTATTCACATGGAAATCACACATTTCGCCCCCATTTTTTTGCCAGCTGAAAAATAGCTTAGCACGGCCATACTGAATTTACTTAAAGACGATTTTGGTTAGTCAAGGGTAACCCATTCCCAGTCCTAGTCAAACCTGAGGTCTCACAAATAAAACGTATTTCCACCTTTTCAAGGCAATGAATTTGAAATGAACAAACAAGAGCTGCTTAACATATATTAGTAAAACAACTGCCTCAATTCCATTTCCTTTTTAGACCACATTGACAATGTCTATATTCATCAATAGCCACAATTTTTCAACAAAATAAATTCACTTAATCTTCAGGAAATACTGTAATTACTTCATTGTGTCTATCTTAAATGAAAGCTTATTCAGACATTTGTTTGCTTTTTTTGTACATTTTACTTTCATCACCACCACTTGGAAGTACTGTAAATCAATCCTTAGCTTGTAAAAGAATGCATCCCACTCATTAAGTTTTAATGAATTAGGTATTTAGAACACAGACTCTGGAATTCATCTGTGCCTAAGTATATAATATTACTCTCCACCCAAGTTCCTACATGAGAACAGTTCTGGTTGAGGGAGGTTGGCATCTGGTTATAGTCTAAACTAACAAGTTTTAGTGCATGCAGTTCCCACCAGATGACTGCTCAGGATTTTCCATCTAGGCATCATTTATTCTGTGGCTCTAAACTTCAACACTTGTCACAGAATTCTGCTCCAGAAATTCACATTTCTTTAACAAAAAGTTGTACTGCTCAGGTATGAAAACCTGCACGAGTTTGAAAGAATGAATCCTGTGCATACCAATAAAGAGATGATTCTGAAATGGTAACTTCAAGAAGCATGAACTGCCTCATTCACTTCAATCATGGTTCCACAAAATCCATGAGTCTGCAGCTACAGAATATGTAGTTTTTCCAGGATGCCATGGAATTCAATATCCTTGTCCTGGCAGTCACCATTTTCCTACAACTAAAGTGCTCCAACATTTTGTCTCCTTCCCTTTGCCCTTGTGGGCTTTACCTAGAAGTGCCCCTTGCTCACTACAGGGCACTTATCTGGGCTGCAGTGCCTAGTCCTTGCACTATTCAACAGAGTAACAGTGGTGGGGGGTAAGGGGAAAGGAGAGGGAGCCAGAGCCAAAGTCTATCTGGGAAGCAGAGAGAAGCAGAAGTACAGGCTAGTGTTTTGGGCTGCCCTGAGAACAAATATTTCACTGAAATGGACTATAAAAACATTCTGCTTTCTCCGCTGAGAGGGCATGGAGAACTGAAGCAAAGATTCTGAGATGGATCACCTGGAAGGCAACGCAAGTGGGACCTAAAAGTTGTAACCAGGGTACCCTAAGGAGCGTAGCAAAACCAATCAGCTTCAAATACAGTAGTCCCTCGATTTACGCAAGGATCCTGTTCCCACACACTCATGTAACTCAAATTTTGCATAAGTTGGGAGGCATTTTTTGCCCCTGGAGGAACGCATGTTCTGCAGCAAGGGAAGCACCAGGAGCACCTAGAGTTCCTTTTGAAAGGTAAGTCCTGGGGTTGGAGGGGGGGGTGCAGTTGGGGAGGGTTAAGCCTGGGGTGGGTTAGGGCTGCAGGGAGAGCGGGGGGGCGGTGGTGGAGTTGAGCCTCAGCCTCACACGGGGGGGGGGGTGGTGCGTGTGGTTGAACCACGGCAGGGGAGCTGAGCTAGAGCCACACGAGGGGTGGTGAACCAAAGCCATGCTTGGGCGGTGAGCCCGGTCATGAGGGGTTTGAACTGGAGCACACGTATGGGGGTTGAACCAGGATGGCGGGTGGGGGGGTTGAGTGGGAGCCGCAAGTGGGGCTGGTGAGCTGGTGGGGGGTTTAACCAGGGCTGAGGGTGTTAAGCTGGAGCTGTGCATGTGGAGGGGGGCATGAGCCAGACGCAGAGCCGGGAGCAGGTCAGGGGTGGAGCCAGAGCCACAAGCGGGGTGAGGGTTAAGCCGGAGCCATGCTCGGGTGGTGGGCTGGTAGGGGATTTGAGCCTGAGCTGCATGTGGAAGGTTTGAGCCGGAGCCAAAGCTGGACGTGGGGTGGGAGTGAGCTGGAGCCACATCCGGGCATGGGTGGTACAGCCAGACAGAACCCCCTCCCCTTTTTTCTCTACTCCATCTTGTCTCTCCTGGGTGCTTTAGAGCACCAAAGGGTTAAAGAAACAGCTCAGCCCGAGAGCACAGATGTGCTTATCTCAGGCACAGTCTTTTTGATGCTCTGGAGCAAAACTGCAACAAGAGACAATGGGCTAACAGACAGCCGGGCCTCAGACTGCCCTTGGCTAGTACCATCAGTTGATTTGCCTACACAAACGTCCCAGACAGAGGAAAAATCTCCGGCCCATAAAGAAAAAAATGCCCTAAAATTATCTTCACCCCACAGGTGTGAACCAGCCTTCTGAGAACTAGTGTCTCAAGACGATTTAATTCAATTGGCATGTTTTGAGATAAGGAAGAGTGTACGTGACCCAATGGGTATAAAGTAAGGGTCCAGCAGCCCCTCTAACTGAACTCCAATTACCTCTACCTGCCTGTCAGGAGGGTCTTTGTCTCCCAAGGTCCTAGGGGACACCCGTTCCTTGTTATTATTGCTGCTTCCCTAGGGATTGAGTGAAAAAGCTGGCCACGCCACATTGGTAATGCAGGGGTGAGAATAAGACCTGTTAAGTGTATTGCTTTCCTTTTGTTTTCTTTGTGCACATTCAGTTATAGATCTATGAATTGTCATATGCTAGCCATTGGCGACTAAAGAACAAAGTGTAAACCTTGCAACAAAGTATATATCTTGTAATCATAAGAGTTAAGTCTCCTTAGTCAATAAATAAGTAACTGGTTAAGTTCTAACGTGACTTTCCCTGTTACTGTGCAAGCCGAACACAAAACAAAGAACCCAGCTGCTTTTCAGCTGCATTAGTCTGGTCATTAGTGAGAGCGTGCTGAGAGCTGAGCACTGAGTTGTGCTGCCTCCACAGAGCAGACTCTCTGGGACACCCATCAGCCACTCTGGCTGCCCACTGCGAAGGGACTTTCTTGTCCTAGCAGCTAAAGACTCAGGTGTGGGAAGCTCTCAGTGCAACCGCTGGGGCACCTGTCAGCTCATCCTGGCTGCCCGCTGCGAAGGGACTTTTCCTGTCCTAGCAGTTAAAGACTCAGGTTTTAGGACCTCGGGGCACCCGTCAGCCTGCCCAGGCTGCCCGCTGCGAAGGGACTGTCTGTCCTAGCAGTTAAAGGCTCGGATGAAAATAAGGGCATAGGTAGTATCTCACCCGACCATCGGCTAACAGGTGCTGAGCCGGGCAGGGGGCGAGGCTGAACCAGGGCCAAGGGGGTTGAGCTGAGGCTGGGGGGAGCAGAATTGTCCTGCAGCATGGGTCAGTTTCTAGGCTCCCTGCAGGCAGAGGGGAGCCAGGAGCCAAGCTCCTGCCTGGTTCCCAGGCTCCCCACCACTCCCAGAAGCCAGGTCAGTTTCCTGGCTCCTGGGAGTGGTGGGCAGCTGGGAACTAGGCTCAGCAGCAGCTGTCAGTTTCCTGGCTCCTTAACACTTGCAGGAGCCAGGAAACGGACCAGCACTTCTGTGCCTGGCTCTGGGCTTCCCACTGCTCACAGGAGCGGGGAGCCAGGTGCAGCCAGGACAGGGGACCTGAAGGTGGCAGGGTCCCTCCCCCATCTGGTGCTGACTTACACAAAATTTGCCCAGGAATGCAACCTACAGGTAAATCAGGGGTCTACTGTATTAGAAAAACATGAACGCATCTGGCAATCATTGGCACGCTTTGTGGTATCCAGAAGCCAAGAACTGTTTCTGAACTTCCATCCGAGCACGAATGGCAGCTCTTCCAGGTCACATGTGATATACATTCAGAGGACAATACTGGAAACTGTACTATCCAGTGGAAAAATGAATTGCTTCAATTTCCAGGACTGTTAAGCCAGCACCATTCACGGTAACTAGATTCACTAAAGAACAATCTCTTATACAGTAAAAATCTGCTGGAAACTCAAGTGACAGACAGTTTTTCAGTTGCAGAAGCAACAACATTCAACGGCATAATCGTACCAAGTAGTTAAGCCCCATTAGTTCATCACTCAAAGAAAAATACTTATTTTCTTTTAAGCTGTTTTTCTTTAAGTTAAATTGCTGAAATATTTAGTATCTTCCAGATGTTACACAGGTAACAGTTTTATTGCTGATAGGATTAAATTCAATATTGTGTCAAGTGCAACGTAAGCCAAAAATTTTATAGTGCTTCTCTGTTTCATCCTTAAACTCTACATGGTTGGAATATATATGATGATAGTGTTAGATTACTTTATTTCTGCAAAATGGTTGTAAATATTGCTGCATAAGCTTGTCTCACTAATCATCTCAAGTTCTTAGCTCAAAGGGCCACCTGGATCAATTTATTATATGCAAGTTTCACAGCTGCAGCATCCCGTAAAACACACACCATGAACTGAAGTCAGAATACAATCCTTCTGGCTCTCCCTCAGCCTTTCAGAGGTTTCATTTCTAAATAGCATTTTTGTTTCAAAATTATTTTTTAACAAAATGAAAATGTTAACGAAACAAAACGAAAAAAAATTCATTTCAAATCAAAGTTTGACCCCAAGCAAATTTACTTCCACTTGAATGGAACTACATTTTTTCTTTTTCAAATCAGCCCTGAATGTCTGAGGAGGTAAGACAGCGAAATTGTTCAGCTCTACTCCTGATTTCCACCTTAGACAGTCACTTCCTCCTCCCAACACCCAATACCATCATTAAAAATGGAAGGAAAAAAAAATCTCTGAATTTTAAATTACAAAAAATTAAATGATGGCAATCAATTTAAAGCAGAATCTTATGAAAATATAACAAAATCAGGTAAGTTTCTGACAGGACAAGCAGTAGTAGATACTGAGCAACTGAAGAAACTGCAAATGGCATTCCAAGTTTACTTCCACGGGGCTTTTTCCAAGCATGAGCAGAAGTACAGAAGATAATGGTGCCATTACAGCTTACTTTTTCACCAAACCAGAATAAATTATTATGGTATAAGCACATTTATATCGATATATTTGGCTATTTTGCCAGTACACTTAATGTGGGAAACCTTCCACATCTAGGCAACCATTTGCCGTCCTTACTTAAGAAAAGGAGAATTAACCCTTGTGTTTTTGCCATATTCAAAGTTTGTAATTACTCTGCCTACCTAATATTAGAATTCATTTTAAATTAGAGAAATTATTCTTCATGGTCCCTTCGAAGAATGCACATTACTGGTGCAGAATATAAACTTTCAGGTTTTTTTTTTAAGGGATATTACTTTTTTTTCATTAAGTAACAATTTTAGAATTAACGTTTGAAGAGATCCAATCTCATCACTATTAATGGGGGAAATGAAAGCAGTTGAATTTTGTTTTCTAAACATACGAAGCACTACACAACTGAAGAAAAAGAAAAACGATAAATCAATGTATGGTTCTATTAAAATTTCAGTGTTCCATTAACATCACATAAGTATTTATTTCTTTATCTTAACTGGAAACAAGTCAACATTAAACAGCTGTTTTACATAAAACTGGATACAGCCCACAAGATTAATCTCTTAAGCAGGCTGAGCAAGGGGAGAGAGACAGAGAAGGTAAAAACCCCAAATGAAAACTTCAGATAACAGGAACTTAAAGTTGGACACAATATGAACCTGTTTTTAAAAAAATACTTTAGAAAGAACATTACATTTTAAGGAGAGGGGGACAATAAGTTTAAACAGTTTGGAAACCAAAGAAATCTTGGTTTTATGTTTACAACGCAAGCACTGAATACGGAAATGTAAATTCTGTTTTGCGATGTCTCCGCCAAACATTCTATCCTACAATTATGACTATGCTTTGAAATCCAAGAATACCGGGGGGGGGGGGAGAACATAAGTCCATGGGGCACTTAAAATATAGGTCCTAGTTGCCTTCACCATTACTATGGAGGAATATCACGTGGACGCTACAGACCTGCAAACACAGTGCTCTACTTTGATCCAAATAGATTGGTCAGAGGAACACTAACTTTCAGTCACATGTCAAACTGGCTTCTAGGGCTTCTGTATACAGCAGAATTTTAAAATAAATCCCTATTGGTGCTAACATTGGTAAATCAATAAGAAACTGCGTAAACAAGACTTGAGAAACTTATGACTTTTTATGTTAACGCCAATTTAATTGACAGTGCTAAAAACTCTAGTGCTCTCATGGAACTCTTTACTGTCAATACAAGTACATTCTTTGTTAAAATTATCAAGTGCAGCTTTTCCTTGGGAGGCAAAATACAAAACAATGATTTGAGATGTACAGTTTTAATTCTTTTTTAAGGAAGTGAATGCAATATAAAATCACTGAGACTCTTCAGACAGAAATGAAAGTATTATCTATAAACTCATTAGGAATCCACATTTGTCAACACCTGAGTCATGCCTGAGCTTTCAATCTTATTTCTACAGTTTTTCTCCTGCAGCTATGACATCTCTTAATTTCTCTCTCCTTCAGCCTACATGAATAAGTACTTCAATGAATCTATCCACCATACCATGTCTTTAAAAAGAGTTCTGTTATTTATAGCATGTATTGTTCACTTCTTTGTATTTTCCAGGTGTGTAAAGCACAATTCAGACATGGTTTACACACACTACATGAAAGGTAATATACAAAACAGACTTCCCATGCCACCCTGCCCATCTCTTTGTAAGCCTAGTGATGCTACTCTATTTACTCAATCAAGACAAAGACATGACATTTCAGTACTATCATTCACATTTCCAGTTATTAAAGGGATGAAAATATTGTGGCATGATGGGATTGCTACCATCATCTCAAAATGAGGTTTCGTTTGTAAATAAGGGGAGGAAATATAAATCCAACTCAGTCTCTAAAGCGTCAAATCATGTCAGGGAACGTTGCCTCCTTCATGTCTCTATCGTGCTAGCATTGTCATTGGCTATATATTTTAACTCCTGCTATTTCTCCGCATTAAACAGCTGTATCTGGCTTGCACAAAAGCTATAAAATGTGGATCTAGAATTTGAGTCCACGTGTGTTTGTATCTAGGATTTCAGTTCTGGTACCAACAAATTTAAAAATACTTCAGTTTCAAAATCTGCCATTCCAACAATACAAAACCATTTTATTTTGCAAAGAACAGTATTCACTGATTTCATTTGGGTCCGCACATTCAGTTATTTGCAAGAAACACCTGAATAAAATATTTGAACACACATGCAATGTGTTCTGTTTTGGAAAAAAATCTGAGAAGTGTTGAAAATTGATTTGTAAACAGCATACGTACCGACGGCTCTCCAATGGACGTCCGTCACTTGAAATGCTTCGGGGGATGTTGGCTGCTCGCTCTTGGGGTGGCATTTTCCCTTCTCCTTTCCCTGAACCAATCCTAGAGGTGACTGGACTTTGTATCTGGGATGGTACCTGTGCCATATGGGGCCCCTGCCCCTTGTTTGCATTTCGTTGCCATTTGTTGTTGTTCCTGAAGGGGAATTTGAACTCATAAGGAACTCCTTCATTCACTTTGTATTCCATCACTGGCATGCGACAGGTTTCTGAACAACTCCTGGAAAAGAAAAATGAATATGTATAGAAGACATTTTTTCACACCAAAGAAAAATAAGTATTGTTTTGAACTACATTGATGCAAGGTGGCAATGGGCACAATTAAACAGAAGCTTTTAGTCCCGTTTAATAAGGTCTTCCCTGTTGCCTTGACTTTTGCTGAAGCAGGCTTACAAACACAATAAAATACAGACAGTCAGGAAGATAAACCCAGAGAAATACAGAATGGACTGGATGATCTAATCTCCCTCTCTACCTTGTATAACTGAACGACAAGGAGCTCAACAGACAGGATTTTATTTGCAATGAGCCCAAACCTAGAACCTGGATCCATACACGATTAAATCCAAATTTGACTTTTGCAGATTAAGCTGCTTCCATTTTTTCAATAAACTAAACAGCATGTGGAAGTGTATTTATACATTTGCTCAGAGATCACCCCTCAAAGCATCCGAAAGCATAGGTTGTCCATTGTTGCATTTCTCTTCAACTTGAAGGCCAGGTCAGACAGATACAGTTACCTTTAAAACTTGAATTCTGACTTCAATATTTTACTCTTTATATTAATGGGTTCCCAATATTTTCCTAGTAATTATCAGTTTACCAAATAAAGAACATGGATGTAACCAGTGAACGTCTCAAAGTTCCATTCAATTGTATATGTTTTGATCCACTGGGTATCAACCTATTTGGGCTCAGGGCTCATTTGTAGATGACGACGACCTGTGCTGGCACAGTAAATAGCTTTGGAAAGAAAAGGAAAAGGAAATTCTGGCTTACTAAATATATCTTATAAAAAACACTAACAATCAGTAAATAAATACTCCTGAGAGAATTCTGCACCAAAAATTAAAAATTCTGATTTTATTTGTCAAAACAATACAATATAATTATGCCATTTCAGTTATTTTGCTAATTTATGTCAAAATATGCTTCAGCAAGTATACCTGTAACAATACAGGCAACAAAAAATTGCAAACAAATTTTTTAACAAACAGATTCCTAATTAGCCATGTTAGTAAATCTAGACAGCTCCACATATGCAAAAGTCAGAGTCTTGCAGGCATACACGCCAAGCTCTACTCCCAGAGCCACATGTGAAGCACACAAGCCCAACCCAGCAGGATCCAAGAGTAGAGGGGCTTAGTGGGGATCCAGGGATGGACAGGGGTCTGTGACACCATCAGGGTGTGGATGGCTCAGCTGGAGGTCTGGATGCAAGGGGACTTGTATACACAATTCAATGGGTGAGTCTGATGGAAGGGGGAAATGGGACTCTCCCCCAGGTGAACATGGTTTAGACTCACAAGGGGGTCTAAATGGAGGGAGAAACTGTGGGGAGGATGATCGGAGGCAGGGGGCCAGCTCCTATACAATGATCCCTCCCTCGCTCATGGCTGGGGACTAATGAGGATTACAGGAGATGGGTCTGATCTGACCCTGGCAGAAGCCAGTGCAGGGGAAGAGGATGTCCTGTCTCCCCACCCTAGCCTACTCAGGATAAGTAGCTGGAGCCCAGCAGTGGCAGAAGCCATCCGCTGGGGAGTCCACAGCCCTACCCCTTCCTGGGTGCATCTTGACAGTGCATGAGTCAGACAGAGAGCGCCCAGCCCGGCCTCCTGAGATGATGATTTGGAATTACCCCATCTGCTCCTGATTTCCAAACCAGACATGTCATTCCTCTACCCCCCATTGACTGGGACGGATGCATGAATCAATTTTTCTGCAGCGAGAGTGTAAAAATTACAAGGGCATTACTTCTGTACTTGTGCATTAGTACAGAACTCCCCAGGAGTAAATGAACAATACCATGCACAGGTTGGTGGCAGTTCCTGTCCCACAGGACTGGCTGAGCACGGCTCCTGCTCCAGGCATTGAGACATCCAGTATCACAGAACACTCACTCGAATTTGGTCCAGCAGGAATCATGACAGAAGAACAGCTGGCCAAACTTGAGCAGCACTATGACCCCATGCTCCAGGGTATGCTACCGGGAGCTGGAAGCAGAGCCCCATAGGACCAGATCCACAGAAGCCAGCTCTACAGAATGAATGCAGGATGGGCTTTGCATCTTCTCAATGTCTGACACCCTGGCCTCAAAGGTGGGATCCAGGCACTGTATTTTCCCCATAATCCTTTGTGACACATTCTGGCAACACATGGGCTGAGAAATCCTATCTTATCCGACCCTCGTGATTCGGAGACTGGAAGAAGAGGTTACTTATCTGTAATGGGACCTTCTTGAAGATACACGATCCCTAACTGTATTGCATATGTAGGCGTACATGTGTGCCAGCATCTAATTCCAGAAGAATTTGTCTGCAATGTTTGTTGAACTGCCTGCACATAGGACATCTCATTGTGCCCTCAGCCAAGGGTGTAACAGGTAGTGTGGGGTGATGCCACTCCAGTGTCCTATTCGCTATTCTGGAATCCAGTCTAAAGCAGAGGAGATGTGGGGGCATGGTAACAGAATACAAATAAGGACCACACGTCTCAAAGAACCTCCACTTACAGGTAAGCCCTTCGAGTGATGGCCCCTATATGTATTCTATATGTGGGTGACATGCGAGCAGTGATCAAGGTGGAGGAGGGTGAGAGGACCCAATGGAACTGCAATCTGCAGTATGGCCTGAACCCCCGGTGGCATCTGTAACTGCTGCTTATGTGATGGCATAATGTCCCATGAATATGTGGACAGATCTCCATGATGCTGCATGACAGATGTCTTGTCAGGATGTGTCTACAGTATGGCCGATATGGTGACTCTGCACTGTGGTTATCAGGCAGAGGTATGTTAGACTGTTTATAGCATTTGTGGATGATCACGGACACCAACTCAGAATCATTGGGAAGACAGGGCCTGGATCCTTAACCACACAACAATGGCTACAAATAGGACAGAATACTATGGAGGTAGAATACCAGTGTACCATGGACATCAAGGGAGCGTGAGGCCCTGTCAGCTGGGGAGGGATGCAGTTTGGAGCAGAAAACTGGTAAGTTCATCATTGATTTAGGTGGAATTCTGACATCACTTTCAGGAGGAATTCTGGATACAGCTCTAAGAAACCTTGTCCATGAGGAATACCGAAGGGGGGTGGCACAAGGAGCATCTGCTATCATGACCAATCCGTCTGAAGTCAAGGCTACCAAGAACGTCACTTTGAGAGGAAGACGACTGACCATCTTGCCAATGGCTCAAAGGGTAGCTTTGTGAGGATGGAGAGAATGAGATTAAGATTTAATGGGGGCAAAGGCTTCAGAACTGCCCAAATCTCAGAGCTGGCATGTATACACACAAACACGCACAGGCAGTAGTGCAGCTTTGGAGTCTTTCAGCAAGTGGCAGGATTCATCAGTTTTTTGGTGAACAACTTGTTCTTGCCAAGGTAAGTTGCTCAATTATATTTTGAACTTCCATGAGGAAGCTGGATAATTGCAGCCATGAGTCCCAGTGTATATGGCAACTTTGGTCACAGCACACTGGTTGTAACCAGAAGCCCTTTATCCTTGAGTTGCTTCTAGTACTCTGGTGGCAGCTGATCCTTGAACTCTGCTGGTCTGTTTCTGTTAAAAATCATACTTGGCTAGCAGACACTGGTAGTTAGCAATGCAGAGTTGTAGTTCTACTAAAGAATATACCTTCCAGCCCAGCAGGTCCATCTGTTTAATTACACTGCAGTTGACAGTATGGGGTGCTGTAACAATTATTTTATATTTTTCATATTTTTAATTTTTCACATTTTTTAATTTATGTCAAGGGAAAATACCAAGCGGGGGCGGGAATTTGCATTTTTACAACAAAATCCACTTCATGCTCAAGGATAGCTCTAGACAGTATTAACTCTCAATACCTGCGTGGAGTGCAGTCCTCATGTGGAGGAATGATGACAACCTTCACAGTTACTGATGTTCTCAGAAGGTCAATCATTTGCTCGTGGCTTAGCGTGGCTACAGCCACTTTGCAGATCTCCACTAGTCGACTGCCCTGCAGTAATCCTGCCTGCCAAGCATAGCCATAGGGTTCAACGTCTGCCACAATGCCTTCATAGTTCACATGGAAACCAAGCTGACCAAGTCCATTCCTACGTAAAGTCATCTCCGTGGTCTCACAGCCCTTTGTCACAAACTGAGAATTCGAATGAAGAGGAAAGAGTTTAGTGCAATGAATTACATTCTGAGAGAGCAACAAGAAGTCCTGTGGCACCTTATAGACTTAACATATTTTGGAGCATAACCCTTCCTGGGCAAAGACCCGCTTCGTCTGAGAGAACTAGAATTCTGGGTTTTACAGGTACAGTCCAATATGAGGTATGGGGAAAGAGAACAGAAGCGCTTTGTCCCAGGGAAAGTCCCCACTGCTGTGCACGATGCAAACAAATCTCTTTACTCAAGCCACCATTTAAGATAGCATATGATTACATAGAGCTAACTAGTGATATAGTAGTTCTGCCTTAAAGTTTCACTTTTTTCACAGGAAAATTAAAGAAACATACAGTAAGCTCTTTCATAACTGGCAGCCTCAGGATCAGGAGTTTGCTGGATATTCAAATATTCTGGATAATAGAGAGGTTTACCTAGCAATGCATAACACTAAAGAAAAACAAGATTAGATATTAAGAAACAAATATAAATGTATGCAGAGTACTTTATTTACCAACACCACTAGTATTGTACACCGTACACAGTGTATTTCTTGTATGTATTTGAATTTAGTTTCACTATGCTGTACTTATGGAAAATGTAACTAAAATTTACTTATGCTTAAAATGCTGTTTATTTCAGAGTTCCGGATGATGGAGTGCCAGATATGAAAGAGTTTACTGTGGCAGTACACAACAGGTAAGCATGGAAGAGATGCACAAACACCTGTATTTCATTTAAAATTTGACAATTTAACTAGTCGGCAGACATTTCACAAAACTTCCCTTTCACCATTATTTAGTACCAGAGTTTGATAGCATGCAATTTAGTGGAAATGGAACTAAAACCTTATGCCACTCTCTTATTTGGCAACTAAGAGAATACACTTTCTAAAAGTGTTAATCGATGGAATGCATCCCTCCTTCCTTCTTGTTCATTCTACAAATTGTTAGTTTTGATGCAGCGGAGGACACAGCTGCTACACATATACTACTTTCCTTCATGACACAGATAAAGAAAGTGACAATGGGCAGACATTTTCCAGACAGACAAAAATGCAATGAATTGTTTATTTTACTTTATTACTATTATTTGAACCGAGACAACACCTAGAGGCCTCAAACTAGATAGGGGCCTGATTTGCTAGGGGATGTCAAGACACTTAGGTTATGTTTACACTACAAAGCTTTCTCAACAGAAGTCACTCAGAAGAGTTTTTCCAACTCACTTGTGTAGTAACGATGGTTCTTCGAGATGTGTCCCCATGGGTGCTCCACAGTAGGTGTCGGGCTCACCCTGGCGCCGCAGATCGGAAAATTTCTAGCAGTTTCCTTTGGATCGCGCATGTGCTGACGTGCACCGCTCCTTCGCGCGCTCTCGGTCATGTGCACGATCCAGTCCCCACCAGTTCCTTGACCAACCTCCCCGGATGCTCCTGAAAAACACTGGACAAAGATCCAAAGTGGGGAGGACAGGCGGGTAGTGGAGCTCCGACAGAGACACATCTCGAAGAACCATCGTTACTACACAAGTGAGTAACCTCTCTTTCTTCGAGTGGTCCCTGTGGGTGCTCCACAGTAGGTGACTACCCAGCAGTGACCCCAAGTAAGGAGGTGGGTACTCGATTCATGTGCAGCTTGCCCTTGAGAGGACTGCTGCCGACAGACGGGTGTCCTCATCGAACACCTGGTGCAGGGCATAACGCTTGGCGAAGGTGTCGTAAGATGACTAAGTCGCCGCTCTGCAAATGTCTTTCAACGCGATTCCCTTGAAGAAGGCCGTCGATGCCACCATCGCTCTGGTGGGGTGAGCCTTGGGCGCAGCTAGCAGAGGGGTCTTACGGAGCTCGTAACACAGTTTTATGCAGGACACAATGCGATTTGAAATCCTCTGGGAAGAGAGGCCTTCCCCTTTCAACCTGGGTGCGAGAGACACCAGGAGTCTGTCCGTTTTCCGGAAGGGCTTAGTTCTGTCTATGTAAAAGGCCAATGCTCTCCTCACATCTAGGAGATGCAGTCGCGCTGGAGCTGGGAGGCTTCGGATAAAACGAGGGTAATACTATTGGTTCGTTAAAGTGGAACTCCGAGGAAACTTTTGGAACGAAGGCTGGGTGTAACCGTAAGATCACCGCTTCCTTTGAGAATACTGTGCAGGGCGGCGTTCCCATTACTGCTGCGAGTTCGCTCACCCTGCGGGCTGACGTAATCCCGAGAAGGAAGGTCGTTTTCATGGTAAGTAGTTGGAGGGATACCGTGGCTAACAGTTCAAAGGGTGGTCCTGACAGCATGTGGAGTACCAAGTCCAAACTCCATGACGGTGGTAGTGGTTTCCAAGGGGGGTACAGATATACCAGCCCCTTCAGGAACCTTGTGACGATAGGATGGGCGAATATGGTGGACCCTTCCTCTTTGTGTCGAAAGGCTGATATAGCTGCGAGGTGGACCTTTAGTGAGGATAGAGAGAGCCCATCTCATTTGAGGTCCCGCAGATATTCTAGAATTACAGTTATAGGGACATCGAGAGGAGCTAACTGCTTGGAAGAGCACCAGGAGGTAAATCGTGTCCACTTCTGCTCGTAAGTCCTTCTGGTGGAGGTCCTTCAACTACACTATAAGACTTGTTTTATTCCCTCCGAACATGTGCTCTTTAAGGCGCTGAGCCATGGATTAGCCATGCCTGTAGGCGGAGTCCCTGAGGATGCGGGTGCAGTATGGACACGAGCCTGCGTAAGTAAGTCCGGCGCTACCGGTAGGGGGAGTGGTGGATGGCATGACATGCGCAGAAGCAGGGGAAACCATTGTTGTCAGTCCCAGGTCGGGACTGAGTATCATGCGAGCTCTCTCCCTTCTGGCTTTCTGTAGAACCTTGTGGATGGGTGTTGTGGGGGGGAACGCGTAGAGTAGAGGGCCCTTCCATGAGATCATGAAGGCATCCCCCAAGGACCTCCGCCCTATTCCTGCTCTGGAGTAGTACTGAGGGCATTTCTTGTTGTGTTGGGTGGCAAACAAATCGACTTGGGGAAACCCCCAAGTGCAAAATATGCGTCGGAGCAGGTCGGAGTGGATCTGCCACTCATGCATGAGTGCAAAGCGTCTGCTTAGTTGGTCTGCCTTCACGTTGTGGACGCCGGGCAAGTACAAGGCTTTCAACATTATCTTGTTGGCAATGCACCAGTTCCACAATTGGACTGCTTCTGCGCATAGCGCATGGGACCATGCCCCTCCTTGTCGATTGATGTAAAACATGGTGGAGGTATTGTCGGTATTGATCCCAACTACATTGCCCTGCAGGCATTTCCGAAAACGTCTGCACACAGTGAACACTGCTCTGAGCTCCAGTATGTTTATATGCAGTGTCTATTCTGCGGGGGACCATAGCCCTTGCGTCACCTTGCTGCCAATGTGTGCTCCCCATCCTATGTGGGAGGTGTCGGTTGTAAGAAAAATAGAAATTTGTGGTTGGTGGAAGGGTACTCCCACTAGCAGGTTCCTGGGATCTGCCCACCATGCTAGTGATTTTCGTACCTCCGTCGTGGGCAATACTACCCTGTGGATGGTATGGGCTGCCGGTCTGTAAACGCTCGCCAACCAATGCTGCAGGCTTCACATATGTAGCCTGGCATTCTGTACCACTAACGTGGCAGCCGCCATGTGCCCCAACAGTTGCAGACATGTTAGGATCAGCACCGTGGGGCTGTACATCATGACGATTTGATAGTGTGGAAGCGGGTGTCAGGCAGGTACACTCTTGATGTAATAGAGTCTATGTGCGTCCCTATGAATTCTATATCTCGCGTGGGCTCGGTCTTTGACTTTGCGAGGTTGATAACTAGGCCCAACGAAGTGAATGTGTTCGCGGTGACGTGTGTCATGCGTAGGACCTCTGCCTCTGAAGCCCCTTTCAGTAGGCAGTCATCCAGATACAGAAAAATGAACACGCCCTGCCTGTGCAAGTAAGCTGATACCACTGCCAGGGTTTTGGTAAAAACTCTGGGTGCTGAAGAGAGGCCAAACGGAAGAACTCTATTGGAAATGCTCCCTGCCTACCTTGAAGCGGAGGAAACATCTGTGTGCTGGATGGATTGTTACATGAAAGTAAGCGTCTTTTAAGTCGAGGGCTGCAAACCAGTCTCCATCGTCCAGTGCCGTAGTCACGGAGGCAACTGTAATCATCCTGAAGCGCTGTTTGCACAAGTACTGATTGAGGCCTAGTAAGTCCAAGGTCGGCCTCCACCCTCCCGTTTTCTTCTCTGTTAGGAAGTAACGTGAGTAAAAGCCTTTCCCTTGGAATTGTTCTGGTACTCTTTTCACCGCCCCTACGAACATGAGGTGATCCACCTCCTGCTTCAGCCTTGTCTCGTGAGAAGTGTCCCTGAGAAGAGGCCAGGTGGGAGGTTTTGGTGGTGGTGGTAGTGACTGGAAGGGCATCGTGTAACCTGTAGCTATAATTTCCAGCACCCATTTGTCTGTTGTGATGTTTTGCCATTAGGAGTAGAACAGTTTGAGGCGATGATGGAACATGAGGTGAGAGAGTGGCATTGAGAGATGGTGTTGATAGTGCAGTCCTCGACATACCCGTCAAACTTGCTGCCTTTGGGCTTGCCCCGAGGTTGTGCGACTTTGTTGAGGACGTCGCCTGGGGGCCCTGTACTGTTGCTGCTGTTGATGGCACCCTTGGTCATAGCCTCGCTGATATTGTGCGTGCTGTGGTTGGTAAGCGTAGCGCCTTTGCTGGGGGTAGAATTTCTTTTTCTTGTATGGGGGAGTATAGATGTCCAGGGTCCTAAGTGTGGCCCTCGAATCTTTGCTAGAGTGTAGGACCGAGTTGGTTGATTCTGCAAACAACTTTTGCTTATCGAATGGAAGATCTATGATCTTCACTTGCAGATCTCTGGGGATACCAGACGTCTGGAGCCAGGATTCCCTACACATTACCACTGCTGCAGCTGTTGAGCATGCTGCTGTGTCCGCCATGTCCAGGGCAATCTGAACTCCCGTTCGCGAGGCCGCGTAGCCATCCTGGACGATCGCCTTTAGCGCTGGTTCCCTGTCCTCTGGGAGGAAGTCCATGAGAGAGGTAAGTCTAGAGTAATTGTCAAAGTTATGGTTTGACAGATGTGCCGCATAGTTTGCCATTCTCAGTAATAAGGTAGAGGAGGAGTAGACCTTTCTGCCGAACAGGTCTAAATTTCTTTGCATCTTTATCTGACCCCCCTGATTTGTACTGAGGTGTCTTTGACCTCTGTTGAGATGATTTGACCACCAAAGAATTGGGCTGTGGGTGGCTAAAACAGGAATTCCATGCTTTTGGCTGGGACGAAGTATTTCTTATCCGCCCTTTTATTTGTAGGCGGGATGGAGGCCGGAATCTGCCATATGTTAGTGGCTGATTCCATAAGGACTTCGTCCAGTGGGATAGCAATTTTAGATGAAGCCAGGGGTCTCACATTTTTCAGGAGTTTATGATATTTCTCCTGCACCTCTGCTATTTGAATGTCCTGTGTGTATGCTACTCTTTTGAACAGATCTTGGAATTGTTTAAGGTCTTCCGGGGGGGAGATGTCCCCAGGGACAACTACCTCATCTGGGGAGGACGAGGAGACGCCGCTAGGATATACCTCCTCCAACTCCTCTGATTCCTGAGTTTGCTGGTATGCTTGCTCCTTCGTGGGTTGTGAAGGAAGGTCTTGGGACTCTGGACCCATTTCTGCCTGGGAAAACTGCGTTCCTCTCCCAGAGCGAGAGTGTATGCGGGGGTGTTGGCGAGGTGTGGGTGGGGATCTGCCCCTGGATCTGGACCTCCGATGTCAGTGTTCAGTATGATGAGGATGGCCATAACACGGGCAAGGGCCCGGTGATGGAGATCTGGACCACGATCGGAGTGTGTACCTATGTCGTCTGGAAGAGCGTGATCTCCTTGACGACATTGATAATGGTGAAGATGGTCTGTAATAGTATTCGTAGGGATCCATGACCGAAAAGGGTGAAGGTTGTCTGAGCCAAGGTGATGGTGGTTGGAGGAACGGGGAGGGAGGTCTGGAACAGGCCGTTGGAGTTGCTATCCGGCGCGGTGTGTGTATCTCGGGGTGGGGGGGGGGGGCGCTGGGTGATGAAAGCAGCACAACAATGCCCGGGGATGGACTGCAGTGCCGGGTTTTAGCCCTAGCTTTTCCCCGTCCTTGCACAGCAGGTGTCGCTCCCTCCCGTGCCGGGGATCTCGGCACCGCCGTCGGTGCCGCCATATGCGGTGTCACACAGGTAGCTTCCTCCAGCGCCGTTTGGCCCCGTGCTGGGTGCCCTTGCTCCGTCGGTGCTGTGAGAGCCAGTGCCGCATGAGGCGGCGCTGCCGATTCCGGCACTTGCCGCACTGGTGCCCGCAGCGCCGACTGTTGAATAGTCGGAGGCCCAGCCACGGCCGCATGCGCGACCGTGCTGCTGCTATCATCAGCCCGCAGGTCAGGGCTCCGCGTTCCGCTCGTCCTGCTCGCTGATGTCACCGGCAAGGATCGAGCTGGGGAGAGTTTCTTCTTCTTTTGCACAGAGGGGGTCAAAGAAGCCGCCTTCCTCTTGTGCGCCCCTGAGGGCCCTTCTGTGTGAGGCTTCTCCGGTGGTTCGGGCTGAAGGACCTTATCAAACAAGATCATTTTGAGCCTCATTTCCCTGTCCTTCCTGGCCCTGGCTGTAAGCTTAGTGCAGTGAGAGCACTTCTAAGTAACATGGGACTCCCCCAGGCAACGAATGCACTTTCTATGCCCATCAGAGGCAGGCATGGCCTCGCGGCATGACTCACACTTCTTAAACCACAACAAAGACATCCCGGTGAGTCTTTAACTGTTAATAGGGTACTCAGCCGCTAATCACAGTCTTTTTAAACAAAAAACATTTGCAGCATTTAGGGTAGCGGACGGCCTAAAGCAGCCTTCTTTGTATGCTCTTCTCCCCTTTGTTCTTCTTCTCTCTTAGTTAGTTACTTTTTCTTTTTTAAACATATAATAGTAACGGTCTCAACAGCAGTAAAAACAAGCTATCAACTAATAATTAACAGTCTTATCTGTCTCAGGTGTTGGAGCCGGAGCGGATTCCGTCTGCAGCCGTTGGCGGCTGAGAAGGAACTGGCGGGGACCGGATTGCGCACATGACCGAGAGTGCATGAAGGAGCAGCGCGCATCGGCACATGCGCGAGCCGAAGGAAACTGCTAGAAATTTTCTGATCTGTGGTGCCGGGGTGAGCCCGACACCTACTGTGGAGCACCCACGGGGACCACTCGAAGAAGAATTTCTGTTCCAACAGAGTGCAGCCACACACAAAAGCCAATCAGGAGAGCGCTCAGCTTTGTCATCAAAGCAGTTGGACTGCCTGGCTGCTCTCTCAATAAAACAGGCACGTGGAAGTACAGCAGATAGGACTACCCATTCTTGTGGATATCCTGTGCATCAAGAGAGACCTCCTGGGGGTGTTTACACAGCTTTTTTGTTCACAAAATCTGTCAACAGCTGTGTTTTGCCTCGAAGCTTTGCAGCAGAACACTGCTGAAGAAAGTGCTGTGTTTTGTCCACATATTGTCGACAAAAGGCATTTTGTGTGCGCGCACACTACGAGTTTTGCAGACAAAACTGGGGTTTCACCAACAAAACTTGCTAGGGTAACTGCAGCCTTCGAAAGGCAGCTTTTACTACAAGTAGTTTATAATTTGACATAAAGATAACAGATCTGATTGGGAAAGGAGGGAAAACGAGGGAAACAGATAAGATTTGACTAAATTGTTGTTTACTCTACATCTTGATGATTCCTTAGAAAGCACATTTTTTCCTCATGCTTTTAAACAAATTTGCTATTCTTGAGTGATGCAAAATAAACAACAGCTGACTATATGCAGATGACAAAGTAAAGGTGGCTCAGAAGGGGTCCAGAGAGAGAGAGCGAGAGAATATAGAAGTGGTCTTGTGGACATAATTAACAAACATCGCTACTGCAAGCATTGGAATTCATTTGTTACACATTTTAATTTAGAAGAAAAATTCTAACCTCCAGCCTTTTCACAACCTCTTTGATATCATCAGGGTTGTTGATAAAGCTCTCCACAGAAACACATTCACCCCTGTCATAGAAGAGTTTGATGCTTGTGTCCGTTGAAGTCCACCCTATCACATCTCTGCAGGAACAATTGAACACCACACTCTTTGTATCCTGCTCAATGAGAACTACAAACTCATTAGAGATACCCAGGAGACAGTCTATTTCCATACCCTTGCAATAGTCCTTTGCACGGACACTCCACACAATGGCACCAGAACTATGGAGCTCCGCTCCTGAATATGGTTTAGACTTTTCCTTCTTTTTAGAGGCAAGTGAAATGAATGGGAACTTGCCAGATGGGTCAATGGACGTATTGGTGACATTCTTTTCTGCTAGATCTTTCAAATACTCTTGGCGAGTCCTGGTGGCCATGGCACGGAACTTCTCGGATTTATGAGCAGCATTCTCTGCATTGATCACTTTGGCCAGTAGGAAGTCCCTGAACACATTTGATTTAGGAAAGGTAACACCTTTTGGGATTGGTGGTCCAAAGGATGGTACATCTCTGGATCTTGTCACAGCAACACTAAAAGAAACACAGAAATGAAGACATGATCAATATCTGCATATAAAACAAGTATTTTTTCCACTTTGCTAGCTTCTCAAAGATTTCTATAATGATGTATACATCTGAGTACTTTATGGGGGAGGAGAGAGGGGGGCAAAGAGGGTAGAGGTGAGATAATGTCTCATTTGCCTTGCAGAAAACTAAATGCTTTGCTGCATACAATGTGCAAAAATTTCACAACACCCCACACTGGAAGGCTAAACAAAACTATGCACTTGCCCATTTACGTAAGTTAAAATACATGCAAAACAATTTTTATACCAACTTGAGAATGTGGAAAATATATAATACATGTTAATTAAATGTTAATGAGCATGTATTATGGATAAGTCAGATATTCACTTTCTTGAAAGTTTAAGCTCTTGGGGACATATTTTAGCATATAGCATTCTTTGTGTGATATTTGACTCACCAATGAGATGGTGAACAACTCTGTCTCTTGTACTTATTCTGTAATAGTTATATTAAGGTAACACTTATGACTGACCATATTAATTAAGACAGACAATTCATTGTAAATCATTTTTGGTTTTATTTGTAGTAAAACTAACACTAATGTTTTCATTTAGCTATACTAGTTTTGATTTTCTTCACTGCATACGAATTAAACGTGTGCATATAACCTATATGCACAATCACCACGACTGTACGAACAATTTTTAAAATGGTGATCTGTTTCCTTTAAAGTCAAAACTGCACTATTTCTAAGAAAAACAACTATCTTCTTGACCAGTCATTCAAGACAGGTGAACTGCTTGGACTAAATTTCATTATTCTAAAATTTTGCTCAACTTGAACAGAAACATTACTTTTATAAGGTTTATGAAGACCTCTCTTCTCAGTTACAGCATTTTTTGGTGGGGGAGAAGGAAGCAGAAGGAGAATGGGTGATGGTCAGATAAAGGTTTACTAAGCTTTTTTACATCAACCGAGAAGTAGAAAGCATCTCTAGTGAACACCCCAGCTTCCCCCTTACTATTGTTTCCTGCATTCCCATTTCATAACCCCCATGTTTCTCATTCCTTGCTACCTCCTGTGTGAATCTGTGCACACACACATGCACTGCACCCTCTCCATTTCACTTGTCACCTCCTACTCAGTACCTCTTTTTCAACTGGTAATTTTTTTGAGAATGAACATTTACGATTAACGTTTATGTTTTGCCACCTTAGTAAAAGAGTAGTGCACAAATCATCCGTCAGAGAAATTCATCAATTCTCCTTCAAAATGGCAACAATCTTACAGTACTCTTTGTGGGATTCAGGCCCCAAGTTAGGTGGACTTCTTAAAATGACCATAACCTCCTGTGGATCCCCATGTGAATAAAGCCAAAATGCCCTCTGGGAAGTCAGTAGATCCCTGTTCTGTCAAAAGGCAAACGAGCTGGAGAACATAGGCGGTGACCAAATTAACTAAAAGCAGCTGGAGGTTTTAGTCCCATTAATTGTAACAGGTGGCAATCATTTATGAGGGGACTCCCTACCTTCTTCTCTGAAGAAGAGTACTCCAGAATTATAACAGAAAACAAAAAACAATCATTAATCCCAAAAGTTACTTTTTGGAAACTAGGCAATGCACCAGAGATTCATCTCTTTCCAAACAGTGAGTTGAAATAATGTGTGATACTACCTCCTCCCAAAAAAAACCCTCAAAACAAACAAAAAACCCACCCAAAAACTGACAAATGTTAATTTTTGAAAGATTCCATTTAAAATTAATTTAACCTTAAACAAATTAAGGGATTATTTGTAATTTTCAGAATATTAATTTGGTGTCCATAAAAGAAGTGCTGTAACTTTTGTGAGAATAGTGTGTTCTTCATAAATAACAAAATATCTGAACTTAATTTTAGGCACAGAACAGCAACCAGCATGCCCATTGAAAACAAAAATAACCACATTACTATGTATTTGAAACCCTTCTTGATCCCACCCTGCTCTTCTCTTCTCTCATCACAACGGAGATTTCAAGTCCTTCAGGACAAAGACTGTCTTCTCAATAAATAAATATAATTTATAATCTGGATCTGTCAAAATTTTGAGTCTACAACCATGTGTTTCAGACGTAGAATCCTGAATGCAGACTCATTTATGAGGAAATCATTAGTTATGCACAGTTCTGATTTTTAATCTATGGTACAAACACCAAAGCATAGCATAGGTTATCCACAGAAAATTTTATAAACCTGAAATTAAATAACAGTTTGCATTCTAGGCAGAAAAATTTTGTCAGCCTTGTCTTTTTTGCCTCACTAACATACAATTAATGAAAAGAATGAAAGGCTCATATGAAGCTAGCACTTATCTTTAAAAAACAGATTTTATATATAAAAGTAATTAAAAGGGATCTATTTAGAAAAGACATTTTAATATCAGTATTTGGAAAGATAAATATAGATAAAATGGAGAAAAAAATAACTAATACCAATGTTCACTTGATTATCCTGGCAGATTTTTAATGGTATACTGACTGCAAATAAACCTATTAAAAGCTTTTCATTCCCTTTAATATTTTACATAAATTTCCTGACTCAAAAGTGAACAGATATAGCATGTATTACAGCTAATAAATGAAACACCACAAATAACGTTTTTCCTCACTTCCCAACTAAACAGAATTCTCAGTAAGTTTTCAGTAAAATATCAAGTTTGGTAACTTGCTTCTCGTTTGGAAACATTCATATAAACATTCAGGTTCACTGACGAAAGCACCACTTGCACAGAGCTACCTCGAGTGACCACTTCACTAAAATGTCACATAGCTGTAAATATACAAGAGCCTACGGTCCTGCTGAAGATCCCCAAACGCATTTCACACATAATTCAACACAAATTTCTATCCTGATCACATTAACAAGGTAAGTCAGTGCATTCATTTCCTGAGTTTAGAGCCTCAGGACCTGGTGATCCATAAAGAAAAACAGGGCATAATTAATTGCATATCTTCATCTGATGATTCATTTTGAATACTGGTTTGTGTCACAGTTTCTGGGTAGGTTTCCCTTTGTGTGAAAGTCTTCGCTACAGTTGAAATTCCCCTTAAGCCCCTAGGTAGACATGACTCAGCCTTGGTGTTCTCTTTTCTAGGCAGCAAGTTAAAGCTTGTTTCAAAGACCCTGGCTCTCAAATCAATCTTTGTATCAGCTTCCTTTATGACCACTTCCTCATTCTCTCTTTGCATCTTTTTAACTTCTTGTGACCTTCTGATTTCATGCTTAGGAAGAGAAAAATTATCTTAACCCTGATGGGGCCAGCAAGGTAGCTTCTTCCCGAAACTGATGGCTCAGCCACTGTTGATTTACTTCCTTTGAAGAATGTACCTGAGAAGTTGACATATATCTGACATTGTTTTACCCGTGGTGGTTCCCTAATAACCACTCTTTATGGCAGGCTTTGGTTCAACTGTATGCATTCACTGAGATCGCAACATAACATTGAAGAGCTAAATCAAGTAATATATAATATTTTCGGCTGTCAAGTGCTTAAAAATTGATCAATTTATCAAGATGTTAAACAAAAATAGAAAACCATCTATTTACATTTTAGATGTTTTCTACCTTTTCAATATTTTGATTTCAATTACAACATATGAATATGAAATGTACAGTGCTCACTTTACATTATTATAAATATTTGCCTTATAAAAACAATATTGTTTTTCAGTTCACCTGAGCGTTTTAGTGTAATCTCTATCATGTAAGTTGAACTTACAAATTCAAAATTACATGCAAAAATAATTGCATTCAAAAATAAAACATAAAACTTTAGAGCCTAGAAAGTCCACTTGGTACTACTTTTTGTACAGCCAACTGCTCAAATGAGTTTGTTTACATTTCAAGGAGATAATAATGCCCACTTTCCCCTCCCCGCCACAATATCACCTGAAAGTGAACACAGGAGTTCGTATGGCTCTGTTATAGCTGTCATTGAAGATATTTACATGCCAGATATGCTAAAGATTTGTATGTCCCTTCATGCTCCAAACATCATTGTCTCCATGCTAGTGATGGGTTTTGCTACATAATGACCCAAAGCCATGTGAACCAATGGGTGTTCATCTTCATCATCTGAATTGGATACCACCAGCAGAATGTTGATTTTGGTGGCTCAGGTTGTCTAGTTTTCAAATCAGAATATTGCACTTTTAAGATTTCGGAAAGCATATACCATACCTTGTGCCTCTCAGAATTTGGAAGGAACATAATATTCTTAAACCTTGGGTTGAGTGATGTACCTATCTTTAGAAAATTTCACATTGGTACCCTCTTTGCAGTTTGTCAAATCTGCAGTGAAAATGTTCTTAAAATGGGCACCATGAGCGAAGTCATCATTTGAGACTGCTAAAACATGAAGTGTATGGCAAAATGCAAGTAGAATGCAGGAAACAATTATTCTTCCCCTCCCAAGGAGTTCAATCAAATATAATTAATACACTTTTTAACAAGCTTCACCAGTGTGCACGTCCTCTGCAATAATGGCCAAAACAGGGAGAGGCATATGAATATTTACAAAAGTGACATGTGAATGCCTGATCTCCCTTTTAGGTGACTTTCTAAAAAAGAAATCGATAGCATTATCTCCCATATATGTAAACAAACTTATTTCTCTTCACAATTGAACGGACATGAAGTAAGACTGAATGGACTTAAAAGCACCAGAAGTTTTGCGGTTTTTTTTGTTTTTGTTTTGAATAGTTATGTAATTTTAAAAAAAATCTATATTTGTAAGCTGTCACATTCACCATAAAGACTGCACTATAATACTTGTACAGCTGAATGGAAAATTATTGTTTCTTTTGTTTACCATTTTACAATGCATATATTTGTAATAAAAATATTATAAAGTGAGCACTGTTTACTTTGTTTTGCATTGTAACTGAAGTCAGTATGCCTGAAAAATTCAAAAACCATCCAAAATATTTAATTTTTATTGCAATCCTACAGTTAGTGGGACTAAAACTGCAATTAATTGCAACTAATTCTTAAAATTGTGATTAATTTTGAGTGATTCATGACTTAGCTGTGATTAATGACAGGCCTAATAATATGCCTGAGAAACAACATTTTACCAGTTAGTCACAATTGGTAGAGAGGCTGCATAAGAACAAAAATGAACTCTGATATGACCTCTTATCTGAACTAGCAAAGCATAATCAGGAAACAAGTATTTAGTTTGTTAAAAATCTCCATTTCTATGAAAAAAAAAAAAATCAATGAAAATTAAAGAACTCTCCCCAAAAAAACGAGACTAGTATCACTGTTGAGAAGTTCTCTTTCCTCATCAAGTTCACATTGTAATCACATTTTCTACAGACATCTAAATACATATATCTTTGGAGGGGAGGACAGGATATCAGAAATCACTCACTGGAGCCAATCAAATGATGTAGCCATTTGACTCTCAGTCATCTCCAGTGATTCCGGAGAGTCGTTTCCTATTTCCAGGCAGGCTGTTTATAAGTTAAATATGATTCCGATATATAATGCAAAGCTACTAGCAACGTTTTGCCGGGTTAAGTTTCCTGTATCATGAACTTCAAGTACAAGGATTTAACTTCTGCTGTATAGGCTATCAACAGGCTATAGGCTGTTTTAAGAAGGTCAACACTGATATTGGAACTAGTGCTTTAACATATTGTCTCTGAAAAGAGGGAGAAAGATTGTGCAAGATGGTGCCCAATTCCGCTCCTTTCATCTGATATTCAATGTAAGGCACAGAAGTATCGTATGATATATGCTGTCTGTCTCACCCAAAATTTATGAACCTATGAAACTGTTCCAAATAATCCAGTGGGGGGGGGGGGGGGGAAAAAAAAAACAAACTTACTCAGAGAGGTTTCCTACAAAAACTTTTCAGAACTGACTTGTATAAATCTGTATTAAGTATTTATAGTGGAAAACCTATCAGTGAAGGATTTTAAGCTCATGGAAATTACATGAAACACACAAAGGTCCTGATCTTGCAAGTTGCCATGCATGGGAAGACTCCTGTATCCACGTAGCATCACTGAAACCAAGTGGTTTGGCTACTTTTTAATCTGCAAATTACAATTCTGTACAGAGGCCAATTGTGTAATAAAATACATTTTCAGATAGAAAATGTAACTCAGTTTCATCTTTATATAGAGCTCACCACACTTATTCACATAGCTTCACAGAAATGGTAGCATAAACTTAGATTCTTGAGTCTTTTTCACACAAAAAAAAAGAAAATCAAACTCATTATGAGTGAACATTTGTATTTTTGTAGACCACAACTATTAAGACTGCCACCAAATTATATCAACAGTTTCCTTTTTCAATCTAAATTAGTTACCTAATCTTAGAAAACTTAGCATAAAATCCACTTCCAATACAAAAAATTGAGCACAAATACATTGAACATGCGGATTCCATTAATTTGGAAGCTGCAAGAGATTTTTCAAATAGAGAACAGCCTAATTTCAAAACTGCACCACAGTTTTTAAATGTCATGTTGAAAAATAAGGATCCTAGACCTCAGTATCTAACCAGGAACAAAAGAAATCCTTATTTTACGTGTTCACATTCACCTATTTAGACACAGCTTTTAGCAACTTGCTTCCTGAATATGTTAATGTGCCCACCAGCACCCATAATACTTTGTGAAGTTAAGAATGCTCTCTAGCTTTCAACACCCAAAAAGCTTTTCCTTAAAGGAAACAATACAATGTATTACATTTAAGACTGCAAAAAGTTGCTACGCCTCACAATCAATATTTCCTTTTTGCTGTTAATCTGGCAATAGCTACCTGTAACAGGTGTTATCAGTGCAGGGGTTATGCACTCTTACAATGACGAAGACATGCTGGAAGTGAGAACGAATGTTCTTCGGACTGAATGGCTGTGCTCCAGGTTCCTGGAAAACAATCGTCACAATATCGTTTCCAATATGCCGTTTTCTCAGGAGCTAAAAAAAAGTTAAAGACAAAAGGAATCTTAGTGCATTTTAACTTATGCTCTAATATTTTCATTTTTCAATTTCTCCTGCAATTATATTTTTGAATATCCATTACTAATTAAGGATATTTTTGTATAAGGTACACAGCTCTTATCATTGTATTATACAAGACAATATAGACGTTAACCTGAGGACTTAAATGAGGAACTTGCCTATAACTGACGTATTAGACAAAATGCTTGCATCCTGCATTTTCTGTTTCCATAACAACAGTTTTAATTCTATTTTAAACACGCACAGGAAGGACTACATATAGGGCAGATTTTAAGTGATCCATGAAAATAAAATTGTAATGCAAGATATGTTATGGTTCGATTGTCTATTTATGAGGTGGTAGTATTTAGAGATTGAACAACATTAATAAGTAATTTAAATTTGAAGAAGGTTAATATTTTTTGTTTAAAGCAGTTGCCAGTGTATATTACTGCTGATTTTTCAAGGATTTTTTCTTTTTAAATCTAATACTATAGTATAAAATATTTTTCCTCTGCAAAAAAAATCGCAGCAACAAAATCTTTTTATAAACACAAAAAAGCATAAGATCCTAACCCAATTCTATTACAAACACTTAACTATTACTCCTCAACACCTGGTATATTATGAGAACAAAAATGTTGGTGAGCAAAAAGTAAACAAAAACTCATGTTAATTATGACTACTAATATAAAAGTTTTCAGTTTTGTTTATGAAAGAAATATGTCAACTTCCTTCATCATAGAAAAGCAATCATTTCTGGACTGAAAAGTATTTATTCCACAGTACACAGCAACATTACAGACTACTTTAGGTAGGAGGAATTTATGTCAGTACAAAGTGACTATCTGAGTTTGAAAATTGGCCAGGATACCCGAGGTAACATTTCTGCTCATGCCAGAGGATGCTCTAATGACTATATGATCTCAATATTATTTTTCAGCCTAAGGACTGAAACTCACACAGTACAGTATGTCTCTTTCCCACTCCTGAACATACCATTTTAAGCACCAATTTAACTCTGTTTTAAAGGAGAAAATACCAACTACTACATGGCCAAAATAACTTCATGCAACCACATATTTTTGTCTTTTAAAGTCTCTGTTCATAGTGCTGAACCAGACCATGTCTTTTTAGCTATTAAGACTTCTTGTCACCATCAAGGTGTGATTAGTTGGATAAGAGGACAAAAAAGTATTCTGGAAACTCAGATTATTTCCTGTATAAACCAAACACCCGTGGGTTCGCCTATAGGCTCCGTATCTAGGGGTTATTCGGCTCCCCCCCCGCAACACCTCTCCCCGACAATACAGTATAAATATTCCATCGCCAACCCAAAGCACAACTGCTTTTCTGAATATAAAAGCAAGGACTAGTATTGGAGTGTAGCAAACAGGGCAATTCCCCAGACCTCGTGCCACAGGAAGCCCCGAGAAGCTAAGTTGCTTAGGCTTTGGCTGCAGCCTTGGGTGGTGAGCCTTGGTCCCAGGATTCAGCACCATCTGGTGGCACTTTGGCTTTTTGCCCTAGGTTCTAGCAAGTCCAATGCTTGCCCTGCTTGAAAACATCCAATGACAACGAACACTAAAATATATTTTAAACAACATTTTTCTCATAGGATTGTCCTTTCTGTGTATTTAATACTTGAAAATTAAGTGCTTTCTGCTGCCACTACAGTTGTTTGACATTACAACTACTTTGAGGTAGGGGATAGAGGAATTCCGAATTGCTGAAGTCCATCGTACCTGTTGCTTGTTGTTAGGAGTATATGGCAGCATGGTGGAAACATGGAACATGATTTCATAGTCCTTGTAAGTTGTATAAAGAGAATGAGTTCCTGTTGAATCAGCTGCAATTAAAAATAATAAAGTGAAAAAACAACATTATTAAGACCTAAAATACTTTAAAAACCAGATTGCTGTCATGAAAACATACTAATCCCAGCATAAAACCCATTCATCATTCATCTTCACTTTAATAACAATGGCAACAATGATAAAAAAACCTAACCACAATTTACTCTCCTGCCAAAACTGTTCACCCTGCAGACAAATATAACTTGGCAATGGTATTTTAATGAAATACATTAGAAAGAGCTTGTAAGTAGTAAGGAAATCATGAAATTATTAAGAATGCTGAGTATCAGAGAGGAAGCCATGTTAGTCTGTAGCTTTGAGAACAATAAGAAGTCTTGTGGCACCTTATAGACTAACAGATATTTTGGAGCATAAGCTTTTGTGGGCAAAGACCCACTTCAACAGATGCATGAGTTGAGGGGGAATGGTTTCAGAGGGGTATTTAAAGAGGGGGGTCCCAGTAAAAGGGAGGGCCAGAGCTGACAAGGTCTACTCTGCAAGGTGGGAATAGCCCAGTATCAACAGTACTTATCAAAAGAGGAAAAAACAAGTCAGATCAGACAGGGGGATGTGAGCCATTGTCAGTGTCTAATGGGGAGCTATCAACACTCAGGGCAGAGAGCAGACAAGTAGTACTTTAAAGGCTAGCAGAATAGTTTATTGGGTGAGCTTTCGTGGGACAGACCTACTTCTTCAGACCATAGCCACACCAGACCAGACTCAATATTTAAGGCACAGAGAACCAAAAACAGTAACTATTCAGGGCAGAGAAACTGTCTTTGTAAGCTAAGAGCCACTCCCAGTCTCTGTTTAGTCCATGGTTAATGGAGTCAAATTTGCAAATAAATTGCAGCTCAGAGATTTCTCTCCCCATTTGGTTTTTGAATATATGCCAGCATGTGCCAGCAATGCCCCACTGCAATTTACATTGGCCAAACCGGACAGTCTCTCTGTAAAAGAATACATGGACATAAATCAGACATCAGGAATGGTAATGTACAGAAGCCTGTGGGAGAACACTTCAATCTCCCTGGACAGCAGTTGTTCCCACAACATCCACACCCATTCACTCCAAAACTTCACTATTTTCTGTCCCTGTTCATCGGGGAACTCCTTCCTACATCTCTCAGATAATTTAACTGCTGTAATGGTCTTCACTAACAACTACTTAAGCAAGAGCACCTAAGAACTCAGAGATGGGCTGGAGCTTGCAAAGAGCACTGAGTCTCAGGCCGAGGGTCCAGAAGAGTCTGGCCTGTGTGTGTGTGCTTGGCGGCAGCAGAAAAGGACTGCCACAAGGCAGAGGCAGATGGGGTAGACCTGACCAGAGAGTATGAGGCTGTGGTGGAAGAAAAAGTATATTGTGTGGCCAGCTGAAAGATGAAGAGAAGGAGAGTGGCAAGCTTGGAGGGGCACCTGCAACTGGTGCAGGCTAGGAACCCCCAGACCCCAAGCCCCGAGGGGTGGTAATCTTCTGGGAGGGATGTGTGCGATGGAGCAACACAGCAGCAAGTCATACCATGGTTACACATGTATACATAATGTTATTTTTATTTTAAATTACGAGATTTCAAAGCACTCTTCCGTAGCAATACAGTACAGTGGGGGGGAAAAAAAACACCAGACCTGGGAATAAAAGAGCTCATGCCAACACTCACGTTTCAGAGAAAATGATAAATTTCAGTGTGAAGTTACATTTAGATACTAAAAGTTAGGACTACTGATGCTGAATATGAATGTAAGACATGTTAATGTGCTCCAACACCTAAAAACCCAGAAATTAAAAATTTAATACCTTGAAGTGTAGTTTGTGGAATATTTTCCTGTACCAAATACAGTGACGTACCCCTTCAAGAGTACCACCAAAATAGGTCTCCAAAAGGTTGTTTCTCTATAGCCAGCATATGTCTCTAGCTGCCAGGTTATTTCATTCAATAGAATTTCTAATGCATTGCACCATTCAATTCATTTAGCAGGTTTATTGTTTGGAAATATCTAGTCTCTATTCATGCAGAATCTGAAGAGCCTGTAGTTCTTACTAAATTTGCATTTTAAAGTTCTCTCTCTGCAGGATTTGAGGCAAATGAACTTTTCTGAACAATAGAAATACTAGCCCGGTTCAAAGTAGGGGAAAAAACCACCGCCACCACCACCAGGAAAGGATCGATTCCTAATCCACCCACTTACAGACACCAAATAGTGACTCCTCCCATCCCTAAGCTTTTCAACAAGATAATCTTGCTCATAAATAGTGGTAGAAAAACTAGGCTACATGACACTGACTTGATAGAGGTGAATATTGAAAATTCTGAGGAAGTTTTATACATTTAGTTGTGACATTCTTTACTGATTACAGCAAAAAGACTTTAAAAGTTATACTAGAGAAGCTGAGTAACATCATATGCTTATGATCTCTTGCTCTCACTACACAGAGTTATAATACTGGTGACAGCAGAACCATGGGAGCAGGCCTCTCCCCCCACCCCCGAGCTTAAGTTTATAAATATTTTTCTATATTCAGTACTCAAATTCCTTATTTAATTTCCTGTACTGGAGGGAACAAGATAAAAATAGATTTCAATACAAACGGGTTAATCCTAATGCTCAAAGATGTCAGAATTTTTAAAAAGATTTTAAAACTGAAGAGACACATACAGATGATTGTTTCATAAAAACAGATATCTAACTGTACTATACTCTCTCCTCCTACAGAAGACAGAATATTTCTTTTACAAATACTGCCATCTAAGTCAAGATAGTCATTCCAATGCATTTTTGGAGCAATACATTTCATGGTAAAAGCTACTGGTATAATTGTTAAAAAGAGTTTAGTTTACATAGGCCAACTCAGGAGAAGTCACCAAGGAAAGGAGACTAAATTAATTAGAAACTGACAGGATAAAAATACCCAGAGCAAGTAGCTAAATAGGCTGGGCACAACATAAAACAAACAGATCAAGATTACCAGGGTCAAGATTATGAATCTGAATCTGCAAAACTATTTCAGTATATTTTTTCCCATGGCAGTGACAGAGCATTACAATTATCATAGAAGTTAAACTTAATGCAATTAATGCAATGTAGTTCACTGAAGTGTTAAATTAAAATTGATTCCATAGGCTACTCACTTGTTACTTTGAATTTTTGTAACACTTTTGGACCAGAGTTTTGGTTGATGTAAAAGTGAAACATTTGTTATCAAACGTATAAAAGGCCACATAGGGATGGTTCATTTCACTTGTTTGCTTTGTTTTTATTCATTCTTTAATAATGAACAACTGTTTCAACATAGCCCAGAATGTGATTTTTGAAGAAATCTGTTCAACAGCTGACAATCCTCTCATATGATATATTTTTTTGTCTAAAAATAAGGGGGATGCCTTACTCTTGGTGTCCAGCTGAGCACGGTACTTTTCAAACCCCTTGAGTCGAACTCGTTCTCCTAACAGCTGAAGAAACTCTTCAAAGGCTGGTCCTGCCGACTCATTGTTGTACATTTCCTCTTCGGTGCTCTGTCCAGCTTTGCAGTACATGATCCCCACCTTCAGCTGATAGCTTAGCTACAAGCAGAAATACAGAGTCAAGATTTGTATCAGATGATAGAACATTCATTTTGCCCAATTTTGTTTCATTTAGTTAGTCCCCTAGTTTACAGACTTGAAAAATACTTAATGATTTGCATAACTTTCTTGTAGACATCACTGTTGTTTCCCACCATCTTGTAAATTCAAATAATAAATTCTAAAAACAGAAGTAACATCTACGCTACGTTACACTGGGAAATAGTCCAATTTATTACAGTCGACTTTATAAAGTAGATGGTGAGTGTCCACATGTTTAGATAGTTGATAGAGTGTCTCCCAGATGTTAGACTCCAGTGCACTTTGGGAACAACAGAGGGTGGGGAGAGGCTGGCAGACGTCCACTGTTCCCAAAGTGCACTAATTCAGGGTACGTAAAAATTGAAGTTTTTCTCTGCAGATTAAATTAAATATTTAACTTTGCCTGCCATCCAGCACCAATTTCCAAACTGTCACTGAGTTCACATTTTTGACAAAAAATGTTTGCAATTGGATGTGTGATTTAAACAAAAATAATATTTATACCTCAAGTAACACCCCCTGCCAGATTCTAACAGCCACCAGTAAGAGAATGTAGGCTGATTTTGATAAATGATACTATATTGTGTTGTGTTAAAATAAAAATACCTAACAGTTTCATAACAAAGTCTGTTTTTACAACAACCATATTTTAATTCTTATTATAAAACCCTCTCAAAATAACAAGTACTCTCTCAAAGTATTTTAGATAAACAAATTAGAACAGTTGAGATACTCACTGTTGAACAATAGCTGACCATATGTAAATTCCTGTTCTGAATTATGATTATCATAATCTAATTAAACTCCCACACTTCAATTCACTACTGCAAAAGCTGCATTCAGAACAACCATCTGTGTTCACAATATAAAAGTCTTCAAATATGATTGGATGCTATTTTCTTAGAAAGACACAATGTGCCAGTAGCGATACCGTTACGATGGTTAATTTAGAGAAGTCAATCAAAGAGGACTATGTAATGTGGCACAGTGAATACGGCTCTTTATCCTCCCCTTTTTCCTAATACAAAAATACCAAGGATAAAATGGATCATTTGCGATACATGCAGATTAAGTTCAGGGAGTAGCAAATGTTGATTTAAATTTTTTTATTTTTAGAGAGCACAATTTCAATGTACACACTGCTTGTAGTTATACACTAATTTTATTTTTCATAGGGGCAATATGGTCTAATGATACAAGCATACAATCAGGAATCAAAATCTTCAGTTTCAATTTCAGATTAGTTATTGACTTGCTCTGTGAACCTGGAAAAATCACTTCATCTTTTCTGAAGCCTGAGCTGACTCAAGCTCCGCTGCCCGTGCGTTTGTTTGCAAAGCCTGAGCTCTACTTCTGCAGGCTGGGGGTGAGGGGGCAAAGCTTCAGCTGCAGGAAGCAGGGCCGTAACCTGAGCCCTGTTGAAGCCTTCAAGTTTTGGCTTTGGCCCTGAGCAGTCAGGCTCAGGCTTCAACGCTGGGCCCCTGCAAAACTCAGCCATCCCTGACATCCCCATTACAATGGGGTTGTGACTCCCTATGGGATCCTGAGCCACAGTGTGAGAACTGGTGACCTAGAAGAGAAACACGTGGTGTGATCTGAAGGGAAGCCAGAGTATGGGTTTGGCTTTGGGTTAATGATAAGAAATAACCAGCGTGATTTCGTCATGAGTAAATCAGTGAAAATCAACCTAATTTCCTTCTTTGATAGGGTTACTGGTCTAGTGTAGAAAGGAAAAGCCATAGACATTTATCTTGATTATAGCAAAGCATTTGTCACAGCCCAATGTGACATTTTCTTAAGCAAACCAGAGAATAGTGGCTAGATGAAACTACTATAATGTGGGAGGCACAACTCATGGAGAAAACATATTCAACAAGTATTTTCCATATGTCTCTGTCAATCTGGGAAAACGGAGGCTCCATATATGGGGCAGCACATGCGCACCATTCCAGCAGGCACCTGAGTCAGCTCCCCCATGAATATTTCTAATGGAAAAATCTTCTGACACAGGTGCATGCGGTCAGCAAGCACTCAAAGAAAAATTGAACACATTTAGTCTTGATTAAAAAAGACTGGAAGTGGGTACCTGGTAAGAGGACAATAGTCAATCATTGTCCTGGCTACTGAAGATAAAACAGGTTGTAATCAGCTTAATCTGTAGTTAGGAAGTATTTCCTAGTATCTAACTGTAAGAATAGGCAAGCACTGGAATAAGTTACCAAGGGAGATCACAGTATATCCATTGTTGGAGGTTTTTATGAACAGGTTAGACAAACGCCTATCCAGGTTAGTTTAAGGAAAACTTGGACCTGCCTCAAGGGGTGGGGATGTAACAGATGACCTCATAAGGTACCTTCCAGTCTTACACCTCTATGATTATCTCCAATCATAGCTTTATACTCTACAGAAATAGAACGTGTGCAAAACTATTCATATCGAAAACCTCAAACTCATGTTAATGTCAGAAGGTCTTCCCATATTACATTAGTCTTTAACAGATGTTCTCAAAGGCTTTTTCCAAAAAATGAGGACTTACAACTGGAGTGATTAAATGGAATAACTGCCATTAAAAAGTTAATTTTTAAGGTTTAATTGTCTTTGATGACATCCCTTCCATTTTGGGCAGAGAACTGTGTGAGAGAGAAATTGAATGCACATGCACAATTTGCATTTCACTGAATTATGATCTATTCCGATGAAACAAATTCACAACTGTCAAGAAAATTAATCTGAATTCAGATTTCACACGAGTAATGTCTAAAAAAGTTAACAGGCAAGATCAAAATTTTCTATTTCAGTCACTGTTTGCCTCCTAACATTTAACAATTCAACATGGTGAGTTTGATATTAACCATTTCAAAAATACTGAAAACTTTCTACATCCAGCATAGCAGAAATGCCCCCATTTGAACTGAAATGCTGCTATGTAAGATGAGCAGATAATTTTGCAGTTCAAGGCAGGTCTCCCAGTTTAATTTTACAACTCTGAAAAGCCTCTTGCTCTTTAACTTCGAGAACAAGTAGTCATTTGACACCTATATTTTGGAGCATAAGCTTTCGTGGGCAAAGACCCGCTTCAACAGATGCATGCACAAGGTGCCACAAGACTTCTTGTTGTTCTTGAAGCTACAGACTAACACGGCTACCTCTCCAATTCTTTAACTTGGGACTTACCCCTTGTTCGTCCAGTTTCATAAGCTGCTCCGTGACTTTAGGAGTGTTGAAAGCCAGTCTGAGGCAATGGATATTCAGCTCAGGAACCACATGCTCAAGCACTTCTTTTAAGGGAAGTCCTCTGGCTGTGCAATGCTTTGCAGTTGAAGGGATAGCATCTTCCAGTACAGAGCCTCTTAAAGTCAGAAGCTAACACACAGAAATAAATTATTTTGACATATTTAGGGATGATGCATCATCTCATAGAAAGAGCACCCAATTTACTCATGACTGGGCCTGTTACTGCCTTTGACACTGACTTGTCATGACATGCAGGGAAGGTCAACCTTTTGGAGTCTCAGTACAACTAAGACCATGTCTACACTACCATGACCATTCAAAAGAAGCCCTTCCAGAAGATCTCTTCTGAAAGAACTTCTCTTAGATAAATCTTGCTAGTGTAGACGCACCCTAAGAGTAAACTAGAACAATGTAACCTTTCCCATCTCTCAACAGTATTTGAGAGACTTAAGTAACTCATGTTACATAAAGTAAATACAGATGTGCTGAATGCTGTTAATTATGATATCGCACAGCAGACATGATACTGCAGGAGTTCTGTAATAGTCTACAGAGGCTCATACTTTGTCTGAAATTAATACATAGGGAAGATACGTAGAAGTTCACGTGTCTTATGAAAATCACGAAATGGGTCAAATTCAAAACTGACCACAGCATCATATGAAGAGAGCAGACTTGTAAGGCTTTAATAATAAGCAGTGACAACCAAAATAAATCTGAAAGATAAGTTCAATGAGACATCCCCAGTGAGCATTTCACCTGCTTTTAAGTGTCACAAAATTCTAACCATGAGGCTTTAACTGCATGAAGCTTTTTCAGTGAAACACAAATAAGTTGTCTTTTAGGCACAGAAATGACTGATACTTTGTTAGGAAAAGTATCAGTTTATAAATAAAATCCAAATTATATTAAAACAGATGGTAGTTTAGAATAGACAGATTTTTGTTATAAGCAATAAGCATCTTCTCTCTCCTCCTTTCTTTCCCCCCAAGAGCTTCACTTTGGAAAGAATCTGAGAACATACCTAACAAGGGATACTAAAGCAATTCAACTAAAGTTAGGAAACCAATGTGTGTAAATTGGAACAGAGGAGTAGGAAGATTAGTCCACTTTACTTCTGAAGAAAAGCAAAGAAGCTGGAGAAGTGCGGGAGGAAAGGGAAAAGAATTAACAGAATTTATGCACACTGACTTTATATGTCTACTTGATTCGCCTTACCTTTCTTGAATATTGGGCTGCAACCACATCATGACAAATTGCTGTGGGAAGCTCTGGCTATGCACTGCACTTACCTGCAGGCTTTGCTCCGCAGCTCCCGTTGGCTGGGAATCCCTTCCAATGGAAGCTGCAGGGGCAGTACCCACAGCGCCTGCAGGCAAGCCCAGTGCAGCATGGCTTGCACTGAGCCACCTGCTTTCCCCTCCTCCCCCCCAATACACCAAAAAAGAGCTAACCCAGGTAAGTGCCCTGAACCCAATGCCCTGCCCTAGCCTTGAGCCCCCTCCTGCACCGTGAGTCCCTAATTCACCTGTAGACCCCAGACCCCACCCCGAGGTTGCTCCAACACCTTAACTCCCACCCAGATCCGACAATCCACCCCATCCCTCCTGTCCTGAGGCAGGCATAACAAATCGCTTGGCCCAGCTTTCAGCTTCTTCCTGTATCCCATACGCTTCATCCCAGGCTCCACCCCAGAGCTGGCACCCCCCGTCGGAGCCTGCACCTCCTCTCGCACCCACCCTCTGGTCTCAACCCATGGCCTCCTCCCACATGCTGTACCTGTCATTTTTGTCCCCACCTGGGATTCTAAGGGGCATCACAAAATCTAATAGCCCCAGACCCACAGAAGAGTTAATCTGGCCCAGAGTATTTAAGTTGGGTTTTTCAGTGTGCATGTATGTGCGTGGGAGCAGGTGAGTACTTTTTGGGGCTTTTGTGCAAACATGTGAGGCCTCCAACTGATTTTCCTGTGCATTATTGTCCCGAGAGGGGAAAAAAAAGGTTCCTCATCTCTGGTTTACCAAAAGAGAGCCGACAAACACCCGTTAGGATCAGGGGCCAGCAACCATTCTGAGGTGGAGTGCCAAAATCTGACCTTTTAACCTGTGTGTATGGTCTGAGTGCTGGTGATACTTACAGCTTCATTAAGTAAATAAAGATGCAGAGCTTTACCGTTTAGGTGGCAGCTGGTAGCATGAGCAGGTCCTTTGGTAACCCACAGGTGACGTGGCTTTAAGCAAGCTCCCTTGCTGCATGGGGAAGAGGGGCAGGACTGAGCTCCCACCTCATGTACCAGTGAAAATTGGTTTGCATGCCCCTCTTGCAATCTGTGCTGGTGGTTGCTGATCCCTGGTCTAGATAATACTTAGTCCTTCCTCAGTGCAAGGCCCTTTCCATTTCTGCATCTCGATGATTCTGTGAGTCACTGGAGCCTACGTTGAGATACAACTGTCTATAGCACAGAATTTCATTGACAAAACCCACAGACCATACACATTCCCAAGGTGTTCTGTCAACCGTAAATTGACGGAACATAGCCCTTCTGTCAACAGCATTCCGCTGCTCCCCCATGAGGCAGAACACCTCTGTCCGCAGACTGTTGACAGAAAGGTGATCTGGATGTCCTGGGGGCCTTCTGGGATACCGGGTAGCCCTGTCTGCTGCTCTTCTGGTTGACCATTGTGTCATGAGAGCAGACAGGCAGTACGGCTGCTCTCTTTCAACAGAGCAGATGGCTCTTTTAATCCACTTGGCAGTCTGGCCGTGATCTGTCAATAAAAGTTTTGTCGGAAGATATCTTCCAACAGAAATAGCAACAAAGGGTCCTGTGTCACCTTATAGACTAACAGAAAAGTTTTGAGCATGAGCTTTCATGAGCACAGACTCACTTCTTCAGATGCTGGTCTTGGAAATCTGCAGGGCCAGGTATAAATAAGCCAGAGCAAGGGTGGGGATAACAAGGTTAGCTCAGTCAGCAAGGGTGAGGCTTACTACCAGCAGTTTATCTGGAGGTGTGAACACCGAGGGAGGAGAAGCTGCTTTTGTATTTAGCCAGCCATTCCCCCCCACCCCTTGGTGTTCACACCTCCAGATCAACTGCTGGTAGTAAGCCTCACCCTTGCTGACTGAGCTAACCTTGTTATCCCCACCCTTGCTCTGGCTTATTTATACCTGGCCCTGCAGACTTCCAAGACCACCATCTGATGAAGTGAGTCTGTGCTCACGAAAGCTCATGCTCAAAACTTTTCTGTTAGTCTATAAGGTGCCACAAGGCCCTTCGTTGCTGTTTCAGATCCAGACTAACACGGCTACCCCTCCAATACTTTCCAACAGAAGTCTGTTGAAAAATTGCTCTAGTGTAGACATAGCCTAAGCAAGAATACTTGCAAGCTTGCCCATCTTGATTCTCAAAACTTGCAGACTTGAAAGAAGAACATACACCAATTATTACACTGTAACTTATAGTTATTGCAAAGCGGGACTAAATTTAAATAAGCAACAGGGTTAAAAAGCCTCATATAGTTAAACACCTTGTATATCTAATTATCCAGTCATAAGTCTATGCAAACTTTATTTTGATTCAGTATGGAAATTGCAGTTGTATTATTTATCCACATCCTTCCATTATTTTATTTATTAATCCCAAAACAACTACTATTTTATTGCAAAACATGGGATGTTTTCCACAAACTAATACAATAACCCATAAGATCCCCACAGCTTTCACCAATGGTACTGTAAGTTTAGCCTGAGGTGTTCTGCAAGATGAAGACTAATCTTAAATCAGAGCTGAAGTTTTAAATAAATAAAAGTCCTAGTTGTGCACTGAACTGCATTTGAACTGAATACTTCAGGTAAGAAACTAAGTAAAGTGCCCATCAAAAATCTTCTTGAAGAAAGTTACACCAGCTTTACATAGAACTTACTTTGAAATGAATGGTGAGAAGGAAAGTTTCAACAGCATCATAAGACAAGTGGAAATGTCAATTTTGTTAAACTACACAGAAAGCAACTGCAAAAAAATTATGATTGCTATTACAAAGAGTGCAGCACATTTGGGTGCACCAAACAATTGGGTGTGCTTCTTCATAACAAAACAACAAAAACCCCCACACATCTTCAGACATCATGCAGCTTTCTAAAAGGTATTCTCCCCTACTTGTCACTGACAAAACTCTCCCAAGAATGTTACAATCCTTTTGTTGTAACAAAATGTCATTAACAAGAGATTAGTCAGTTTCACTTTTGATGCCACAACAGCTGGAACTTAACTCACACTAACAAGAGGTTTCAGATTTCATTTTGCAGCTCCAGAAACCCAACCATAGGAGGAAGAAAAGGTAAAATCAACACCTATATAAGTTCAGAACACTTCCCCCTCAGCTCATAGCATAGGCAGCATTCTTAGACACAGCTGATGATTTGTAGTTTGTGGCTTAGATTTACAGAGCAGGAAATTAAAATTGCAGAGTCTGGTCATGTTCTCTCCAGCTAAAGGATAAGAACTGCAGCAGTGAAGATGGCCACTCTTAAAATAAATGTGCCATGAACAGCAGCTATGATAGGGATGTAATGTGAAATGGGAGAGGAAAAAAAAGAGGAAATGAAATTTCCCAGTTTGGAAGAAAGGGTAAGTGGAATATCCAGCCATTCATTCTACTAGGAAAAAAGCCAAAAGGGGAAAAAAACAAAAACAAAAAAAACCACTCTCCTTCTTGCAGCTGAGAGGAAGTGAATGAAAAGAAACGAATCTGGAAGGAAAGCTTCAGCTGCATCATACATCTGCTATCTAGAAAAAATAGGACCAAAAATAAAGCCTAGACACACTATCTGAAAAGACGACTTATCTGTACACTATCCCCATCTTCTCACCCCACACAAATAGGCTACAGTAATCTGTTGACAGAAGTTACTGTCGGAAGAGATTTCCTGACAAAACTTCTGTTGACACACAAAAGCCACTTGGAAGAGTGCTCCGCTCTGTAGACAGAGTGGCCCTGGCCCTACCAGGCTGCACTCTCAACAAAACAGGTACCTGGAAGCACAGCAGACAGGGCTGCCCATTGTTCTAGATGCTCCGTCTGTTGACAGAAGGCCCCCCAGAGCATACACACAGCTTTTTTGTCAACAGACTGTCAACAGCAGCATTATGCCTCAAAGCCGAGAGGCAGAAAACTACTGGCAAAAGTGCTGAGTTTTGTGTGTGGCTGTTCCACAGATTTTGTTGGCAAAACTCACTAGTGTAACCTCAGCCATACTAGTTAGATGTTAGAAATAAAATAGGCTTTTCAGATCAATGCATTGCCATCTAAAGCGTGAAGGTGGGCAATGTTCCATGCTTGCTTACATACCTCTAATGGTCCAGTAGATTTTTCAAGCCCTAATCCAAGTGATTTGTTCAAATATTCTGCTTATTTATGGAAAAGGCTACCGTATAACTCACTTGGTGATATATTTATCTTTATTCTGTAAAATATAATTTGTTATGGGTCTTGGTAAGGAGGCACACTAACGTTCAGGCTCATGTGTATGTAAAACAAAATTATCATTATCATGAGCAATACACAGGCTTCCTTCTGATTTCCAATATCTGCAATACAACTACTTCACCACAGACCCCCCGGCTTTCCCTGTTCACTATTAGTTTCTTCCCCTCTGATTCCCCTCACACATTGCTTACCTCACTTGTTCTGAAAATGATGCGGTAGTTGTACAGAGGTCCATTTTCTTTTATTTCATCTGGTTTCTCTCTTCGAATGCTCACAGCTACTGGACCCAGGCTCTCATCTACCCCAAAATAGTTCCAGTGTTCTTGTGTATAAAAATAATAAAAAAGAAAAAATCACGTTACAGTTCTCACAGAAACAGTCTGCATACAGACGATCTATTGTGTGAAATTCTAGACCCATGAAGCCAATGGGAGCTTGCCACGGACTTCACTTAAGCCAAATTTCACCCTCAGTGCTGTCAATTCACCAATGAAAATTATCTATATTTATAGGGCGACATTCATCTTTGTGCCTATACTCAAAAAACAATTGAAATGGGACTTAATACATTTCCCCATATGCTAGCCCTTTCCAAAGGGGTAGATTTCACCCATACAAAATTAATCAATACATTTGACCCAATCCATGAAAAGCACGGAAGCAAATGAATAGATGTGACAAATTCCAACCTATCTATTTAAATCTGAAATGACAGTATTGATTACACTATAAAAAATTTAGACAACGCTTGACTTTCTCTGTAGAAAAGACCAAAACTATAGCTTGCAATACAACAGTTCATGACCAATTTAGTAAATCTCTGCAAGTATCCAAAGGGTATTCAAATTTAAGACAGAAGTATTATTTAGAGTGAGAATAAAAGATACAAAATTAATGCACAGACAAAATTAAGTATTGAAAAATGTAGGCTGAATATCAAGATACATTTCAGAATGCTGCCATGGAACAGTACCTCAAGAGAAACTGAACTCTTGAGTTTAAAACTGGACTGGAGAGAGCAGTGGAAAATATGATACAATCTTATTTTACACATGTAAATTACTCAATTCATATAAACAAATCCAAATTTTCTAGAATAGATAAAATAGCCCAACACAACACAGACCCGAAACTAAAGCAAAAGCATTCGGATGTTGGGTTGAGACCCTTTTACTATTTACAATTCTTGGGACTATTCTGAGTAAGGACGGAAGTAGGTAAGGCGAGAGAAAGGATTGCCACTAATACAGCATGCAACACAATTAAATGGGAAGCTTGAGTGCAAGTAGTTAAATTCAAACCTAGACTGCCTGGCAGGTTAAATTTAGAGAAACACTTGGTCAACTATAAATGCAAGTATTCCACAAGGCAACAACTCCTATTATATCATAATGTTGCATGTGTTTATGCAACACGAACAGAAACAGATGATCACAGGTCCTACCAAAAAAGTAACACAGATCCTATTTGAATGTCAGGCTGGAACTTCATTCTTTCAATTAAGAATAAAAAGATTTATGGCCGGTGCAGTAACCTATTATTTTCAGCATTCTCTGGGAATTCCCAGGTTTAAATTAGACTAATTAGAGAATTTACATTTTCTTCCAAAGCAATATGAAACAAAACTTCTGCAGCAGTATATTTAGACGATGCACAACTTAAGAAATATTTGGGAATTCTTTATTCAAATATTAGTCACAATTTGGCAGGCACGATTACAAACTTGGTTCAATCTGTAATTCTCAATTTTAAAAAAAGCACGCTTTTTCATATAGTAGCAAGTTTACTCTCATAGCAGGTTGGCTTGTATTGAGCTATTGTTTATTTTTTTGTACAGTAATCAAAATGCTCTGGCAGCAAATATTCCAGCCCATGTCTCCAGACTTATGGTGGAGAAGCTAATGCAAGGGTGCTAAAATAGATGGTATTTTGACACTGCAGCTCAGATTGCCATTTGGGCTCTGATCCTATCCTCCACCTTCACCCTGATGTTTTAGAGTTTTGCAATTAAAATATGCAGCTATTTTTGTGTCTTCTGATTTAATGTTTCCAATAAAAAAAAAAACAAAAAACACTTTGGATTACTGCTGCAGCCCATAACAGATTCCACCTGATCAGAACTACACAAGCCAACAATTCTACCTGAACCTGCCATAATATCACTGAAAAAAAAAAAAAAAAAAGCACTGCTGCACTTATTACAGCCAGCTCTGAACATTTTCAGGCATGGGAAAAATTGTTTATCTAATGCTGCATAGGAAATGAGACAGTCCCTAACTGCAACTTCTTTCTTTCCGCTGGAGACTGAGTAACCTCCTTTTCTCCTTCAAAACAACTGCTTTTACATCATGACTAGAGAAATGGAGCACAGTTGTGCTTTCATTGTTCTTAAGTTGTATAGAGCCTCTGCTCAGTCCAGTACAATGCAGATGTAAGCTCTGTAACTTTCAGTTATTGATGGTTTTAAGTCCTGTAACTTCCTCTAACCTTTGTTTTGTAGCAGCTGCTAGCTCTATTTTAAGTATTATAAGTTAATAAGAAATTGTTTAGAGATACCATAAGTCTGTAAGAAATCCTAACTGTTCCTTTTGTGGAAAAAATTGCACCTGACAAAGTGGGTCTTAGCCCACAAAAGCTTATGCTCCAAAAAAAATCTGTAAGTCTGTAAGGTGCTACAGGACTTCTCATTGTTTCTGCTTTCTCTGAAGTGAGCTCTCTTTTGTGAGAGTGAGGAAAGTATGAATTTGGGTGAGCGTGCAATGGAATCAGTCCCCGAAGCCAGGCTGTCTGGACAACCAGCTGCCAGCAGCTCTTGATGGCCAGAAAATAGCAGAAGCTGAGCCCTCTGAAAGATCCCACCCAAGGAAAAAGAGAGGCCCCATCAAGAGAAGATCAATGTCCCATCTGCTGTTAGCTGATGACTCATGGTCATACAGAGTGTCAGCATTTCCTATATTCAGCTCATTTTGCCAACTTTAAAAGTAGGATTCTTTACTACAAATATTTCTGTATATGAATGTTTAACTCAAGTGATGTCACAATTTCATATAGTTAAAGGATGCTGTCAAGTATTTGAAGCCCAAAATGTATATTTTATTACTTACTATACACAAATTTATATGCACCATTAAACATTTACAAATAACAGAGAAGTAGCCGTGTTAGTCTGTATCCTAACAAAACAGGAAAGAGCAGTCATCTAGCATTTTAAGACTAACAAAATAATTTATGAGGCGATGAGCTTTCATGGGACAGACCCACTTCAGAGAAAGTGCTGTACTGGAAATGGTGCTGAAAGTGAATTGGCATGACAGTTTTATGAGAGATACAAACCAAAAAAACTGAAATGAAAACTGACAAATCAGGTATGAAAGAAAGAAGTGGCGGGGGGGGAAGCAAGAGTCAAGAGAAGGGGGGAGAGAAAATTACTCACTGCAAGTGTCAATTAAGATAAATGGCTTGTCTGAGATCACTACAAATATCAAAGATGGGGAAGCTGTCTTTGTAATGCATCAGGTGATTGCTATCTCTGTTGAGACCAAGGAGCAAAGTATCAAATTTGAGCATAAACTGTAGTTCATGTTTCCCTTTGTAATCTGGTGTTAAAGTCTCTGTTTTAAGATGAATATTCTCAGGTCTTTAACAATATGGCCCACTCCACTGAAATGCTCACTGACAGGTTTATTCCTAATGTCTGCTTTGTGTCCATTTTTTGGCAAAGTTATTTTCTTGTCTGTCCAATACAAGTAGCAGGGGGGCATTGCTGGCACATGATGGCATGTACAACATTGGTCGAGGTACAGGAGTATGAGCCCCTGTTCCTGTAAGTGACGTGGCAAGGTCCAGTGACGGTGTCTCCAGAACAAATATGCGGACAAAGTTGGCAACAGGGTTCGTTGCAAGGAAAAGTTCCACAATTAGTATTACTGTGTATGGCCTGTGGTTGCTAGTGAGAATTTTCCTGAGGTTAAGTGGTTGTCTGTAAGAGAGAACAGGCCTCTCACCCACAGCCTCTCAGAGTGTAGGATTATGTTCTAGTATAGGCTGTAGGTTGTTAATAATGCACTGCAGGGGGTTGAGTGGCGGGCCATAGACAATAACAAGTGGTGTTCTGTTGGCGACATTCTTGGGCCTATCTTGAAGGAGTTGGTTTCAGGGTATTTCTCTGGCCCTGTCAAATCTGGTTTTTTATTTCTCCCCGTGGGTAATTAAATTTTACGAATGCTTGGCAGAGATCTTGAAGTTTTTGGTCTCTGTCAGTAGAACTTGAGCAGATGCAGTTATATGTAAGGGCTTGACTATAAATGATGGATTGTGTGGTGTGTCCTGGATGGAAGCTGGGAGGCATGTAGGTAAGTGTAGCAGTCAGTGGGTTTCCAATACAGAGTGGTATTGCTTTGGCCATCAGTGATTCGTACTATTGTGTCCAAGAAACGGATCTCTCGTGAGGAATGGTCAAGGCTGATATTGATAGCAGGGTGCAGGTTGTTAAAATCTCTGGGGAATTCTTCCAGAGTCTCTTTTCTACAGTTTATGCTTGAATTTGATACTTTGTGCCCTGGTCTCAAAGAAGATAGCATTTACAGTAAACCCTCAAAATGCACAATTTTTAGTTGCGCTTAACTCACAAGAATGCAAGTTAAGCACAACCAAAATCCCATTCCCCCCAGCCCCGGATCAATCTCCGCCACCTGGTTCAAATCCTCCGCGGTCCAGCTCACTGTTCCCCCCCCGCACATGTGGCTCCAGTCCCAGCTCACCCCTCCATGCCCCCCACACCTCCACAGCCTTAACTCACTCCAGGCTTAACCCCCTCTGCCCCCTCCCATGGCCCCAACCCACCGCCAGGCTTAACCCTCCCCAACTGCCCCTCCACCCCAGGACTCACCTTTCAAAAGGAGCTCCAGGTGCTCCTGCTGCTCCCCTGGCTGCAGAACGTGCGTTCCACCGGGGAAATTTGAGTTATGCAGGGGTGCGTGGGAACACAGCCCTCACACAACTCGTGGGACTACTGTACCTTATGCATTACAAAGACAGCTTCCCCATCTTTGATATTTGTAGTGATCTCAGGCAAATCACTTATCTTAATTGACACTTGCACTAAGTAATTCTCTCTACCCCCTTCTTCCCCCCGCACCCCACCCCTCCTTGTGTCCTATATACCCGACTTGTCAGTTTTCATGTCACATTTTTTAGTTTGTATTTGTCTGTTATAAAACCGTCATGCCACTTCACTTTCAGCACCATTTCTAGTACAGCATTGTCTCCAGATCTGAAGAAGTGGGTCTGCCCCAAGAAAATTTATTGCCCAATAAATTATTTTGCCAGTCTTTAAAGTGCTGCATGACTGCTTTTGTTTTATTTAGAAATAAATACAAATAGATTTATGTAAATATTGAACAGCAGAAATCCAAACACTATAGGATTGTCAGGAATTCTCAAACGTTTTCATAGCCTGGGCCTCATGTTAAAGCATCTTATGGATTGCTCACCACACATTCATAATTATACAGAGAACTTCCCTTTCTTTTTTTAGCTGCCTTTTAATGTAACTTAGCAACTAGACATGAAGTTCCAGCCAGTACAATCAACAGTCAGTTTTTTCTGCATAATTCCAGCAAGTACTCCTACATGAAAACCAGCAACTAAGCAGTCCAGTTTCATTATCCAGACCAAAATGAAGGGAAAAATGAAATCAAATTGTTGTTAAGGTGCTTTTCCTTTCAATTCTTCACACTTTTATAAAGAAATGAACAGTCTTCAGCATGTGATTTTTAACATATGTTTCATTAAAAGCCCAAATTTCCAACCTGAATGTAATTCTAAACTGGAATATTAAACTAGAAACTGATGCAGCATTGTAAATGTTTATCATCATTGTTTTGATTTTATAAAAACAAACATAACACCGGGATTTGACAATTACTTACACAATAGGCCATCTAAGTAGTACAATTACTATCCTATTGGCTATACAGAATGATATATTCAGCTATTTTATTAGCATGTTTATTAGCTACTATACATTTGAGAGAATTTCTCTGTTTGTTCAAGAACTCCTCCTAAATGGTAAGAGCACCAAATTTGTATAAAGCTTCCTCTTATCATAAGTTAAAGCAAGGAATGGGTTCGGTTGTGCCAGAAAAACAGGATGTGCCTGGAATGGGACTGCTTCTCATAAAACCATACAGAAAACACCAGGAAGATGAACGGGGCTGTCTAGAGGCAACCCTCCCCCACCTTCGCCCCCACCAAAACCAGGGCTGCCCCAGCCCCAAACCTACCATCCCCTAGTGTCCTTTAGGAAGAGTTGATGCTCCAGGTGTTGGAGGAGCTAATGCTCTCCTTGCTCTGATTCACATGGGGACATTGTTGGTCGCTCGCCTTTCTCAGGGAGCAAGGAGAAAGAGCAGATTTTGGTGCATTCTTCACTTTTGCTTGCTAGCACCAGGGCCAAAGAATCTGAACCTGCCCCACCTGGGGCACATACACCCCTTCCCCTGGCTGTCCCAGCTGAAGCTGCAGCAGCCATGGAGAGGTACGTCTCACCAGGGCCCCAAGTTGCTGAGATGAGAGAAGGCTCTTTCCCCAGAAAGCCTGCATACTGAACTCCTCATACTCAGCCCCATGCCAGAGCAATGATTTAAATGAAGCATGCACATTTTCATTTTATTTCCCCAAAAACAAAAATTAATTGACTTAAGGACTTGAGCGACGCTGGGTAAATCTTCTAGATCTTGCTTATATAAAGCAAGGGGAACTAAGGACCCTTTGGGCCTACAGCAACTTCTTGCTTAATGTTGTAGCTACGTTCTTGAAAAATGCAATTTTTAAGCAACATGGTGTTAAGCAAATCAATTTCCCAATTAAAAGTAATGTAAATAGAGGGAGTTGGGTTCTAGGGATTTTTTTTTCCCCCACCAGACAAAAGGTGTTATATACATATGCAGTGTAAGTTTTAAACAAGTTGTAAACAAAGGGTTGTCTGGGAACCTACTTATAAGTTCACTGATGTCCTCCTAAAGCTGCCATGTTGATAAAAGGTGGCATATTTTCCAGGGAATGCCTTGCTGCACAGGTGGGCCTTGAAGATCAACAACTCCTCTGTTCTTCCTCATGCCCCCCACCTGCGGTTTGCTGGCATTTCAGGAGACTTAGTGGAGGGAACAGGGATCCTCACTCGCTCCACTAGAGCCTTCTGTATGCTTCCAAACAGCTGATTGCTGTGGGTGGAGGCGTGGGCTGGGAGGGAGGGAGGAAGTAGCTGTTGATCTGCAAGGCCTGCTAGCAGACAGAAGGAGCTGGTGGAGGGGTGCTGGTAGGGCAGCTGCCAGCCCATTCTGGTTCCAAGTCCCTACCTGCCACCAGGTGGCCAAATAATATTATTAGGAAACTTTGTGCAACTATAAACACGAATGTTTTCCAACAGATTGGGGACATAATAATGAAACAATGTTAATCAAAATGTTAACCAAAAAAATGGTAAGTGAGGAATTACTGTAGTGTGGAAGTTTTTGCCACTGACTTTAATGACTTCACTTTGTTTTTCCAAAACAAGGCACCCTGCCCCACATTCAAGCTATTTTTAAATTATGGGTAAACTTAATAGAATACAGCAAACCATAACTCGCGAACATCTCACTATTACATGCCAAAATAACTTCAAATTTGGAGACAGAAAAAATATTAATAGATTGAAGGGAAAAAAAAGTTTACTTACCCTTCTGATAGAAGAATTTCCGATAATAGTATGCACCAAGGTCCACATGTTCAACAATGTATCTTTTCACTCTATCTAAATGTAATACTAGGTTCTCCTTGGGTACTTCAAGTACGGCAACGCCTGCATTTGTGCAATGGGAACTAAGAGTAGACTCAAAAGAGGCACTTTCGCATCCACTGAAGGAACCTGAATTAGATTTGGACAGGCTGATCTTCCGTTCTCCTTCCCCGCCAATCTCATTACGAAAATAAGGACAACTCATCACAAGTTCATTGCTTTTATCATCTCCCTGGTCCATACTGAGACTTCCTTTAGAATTCAGATCTTCAGTACTGCCCATAGGAGAATTGAAACTTGCAGAATGGGATAAGGGTCCAGAAGCCAATGACGCCGCTGCAGCAGCAGATGCTCCTGTTGTAGTGTTCCTTCTTTTAATAACATTATGCCGGTTGAGTGCTGCTTCATTTAAATCAAATAATATACTCTGAACATCATAATGGGCAAAGCATTTTGGACAAGTCCAAGGCTTGAGACTGTCTTCTGACCTGTTATCTTCGAGGTCTGAAGACTTTGAGAGTTCCCCTTCACCTTTGGCATTACGCAATTTACGAAAAATAGAAGAATCTCCAGTCTCTGATTTTGAGCGCCTTTTAAGTGGTTTCTCCCTTTCCTTAAAGAGTCTGAGATTTTCTCTCTGTGTGATAGGCCCATCTATCACATCCAAAGAGAATCCTGAACCCTTGCTTCCACTAGCTATCAGAAGTTCACTAAGCTTGGCAGGGGCTGGACTTCTTTGATTAGACTTCTCATCTTTATAACCCTTTAGTAAATCAAAAAAGCTGTCCCCTGAAGTTCCCTGCTTATCTATTGAGGATGTGCTACCATATTCCCTGTGAAGGGATGGACCAGATTTAAAAGTGGGTGAAATACATTCATCAAAACTATCCACATCAAGCTCACTTATGGTAATGTCACTGTTACTGCGTTGTCTTATTCTGCGAAGAGCTTTCCTAGGGGAACTGGGGTAACCATCAGGTGTAAGAAACCTAGAATCTAGGTTCTCAGATTGTCTTGTTTTGTTTTTAAGAGTGTTCTGGATACTCTTTAACATGACAGAGTCACTAGCATTCAGGTTCACAGAGCTCCCCTGGCTCCCAGGGCTGCTTTTAGAGGACATACTATCAAGGCAACTTGATGTTTCAATTTCCTGACTTGATCTGCTAGTTTCTTTGACGTTGTCCTTCCTGGGTGGCCAGTCAGCAATTCTGGCCCTAACTCCCATTTTGGGAACACCAGGAGTAGAGGTAAGGTGGTGAGGACCTTCACTGCGAGGAGGCCCCACAGGAGCCATGACTGCAGATCCTAAGCTGCCATTCTGTGACCTAAAGCGTCTCATGTAAAAGTCATCTGAGTGGACCTTAGAAGCTCCATCTGTTCCGACTGCTACCCCAGTGGCAACAGCTCTTTCAGTCTGGGACCGCTTCAAACTGGTCATGATTTGAGAATATGTTCAGCTTTAGTAAGTTCCAAAAGAAGATATAGGCATCTCTGCTTTTTAAATGCAGAAGTCCCTTTTGAAGAATAGTTTCCAAAACGTACACTGGTTGCATGAGATCCCAATCTTGGTCATTTAAGAAAGCAGTTAAATGATATCCAGGAAATTCAGATTTTCAGTAAGTTTTGTCATAAAACAATTCCTTTAGCTTCTGCATTTTAACAGGTGGCCATGTTCCAAATTGCCTAAATTGTCTTACCATCACTTTGGTTCCAAAACTTAATTTACTATAATCCAATGGTTTTACGCCTAGAATAGAGGAACAGGGAGACAGAAGTTTTAGTAATTTTATGTAAATGCATTATTTCAGAACCAAATGTATTAAATAAATTGCTACGCTAAAGTTATATGTAAAACAAACACTGTGCTTAAACCCTCATACTGTATCAAAAACGTAGAGTGGTGGAGCTTTTGTTTGCATTTAGAAGGAGTATCACCGCATTACTTTTGGTTGCACAATTTGTGTACAAATAGGACTGCTGCGAAGGGCAGGAGGAAGGAGAGAGGTAACTGCTCTAGGGCCCAGAGATTCAAAAGAGCTGGGGCTCCTGCCACCGCTACTGGGACTTTAAATTTCCACTGAAGCACCTGCTGGTGTGCTCTGGGAGGCTTTGAGGGCTGCCACGTGTCTCTCTCATGGCAGTGGAAGAGGGTGCGTGTTGCACCTTTCTTGTGGCAGTGAGGGCTGGCTGCATTCCCCTTTCAAGCTTGCCCAGGAGCCCAGAAAGTCAGTTGCCTTCCACCCTGTGTACAAAGCACATCTACTGAACAGATCTGTGCTTCTCCATACATTCGTTGGCAGAGAGTATTATAAAATTAAGCAGAGAGCAGTCTGCACCTAGTGAAAGCTCTAAGCCCAAGCACAGTATCCTAACTAGGTCATAAAATAGATCAGTGTGACAAATATATGCCACAATAAATCACACATATACTGTACAAATCATTTATTACATATTCAGTAAACTAGTTGAGTTACAACTACAATCCTTTCAAGGTCTGTAAGCAAGACTGATGTTTAGATGTCAGCCACCCTTGCGAATAATTAGAAAACTATGCCCAGTAATCCCCTTTGTTACTATTTCACAATAATTTATACCACTAACAACAAAACTGCAGAAAGCTAGTGAGAAAAAAAAATTCCAAAAGGCTTCTGCAGTAGATATGAATTATGTCAGCACTTATTCTCTGTTTTGACCACCCCACCTCTGGTCCTATTTGCATATTTTGGAAAATACATAGCATCCCCTAAATCCCATTTTCATACCTCTTATGTGCAGACAATGTGAATATGTGCACACACACACGCACTTTTGAATATCCAGACACAGAAGCGTTTCACTTGCTGACAAAATATTGTGAATATATTCCTCTATATTCCAGCTTCACAAGGCTACTGAAGTAAATATTCTTCTGCATGCCTCAGTATAAACACTGATGACAAAGCATTATGTTACTCTTGGAGGAGCTACAAAACTTATACAAACACACCCCAATTGGTAGAAGACAAAGGCACAAGAATGTCAGCATAAAATCCTGTACTGCTGTGTACATCCTTTAACACAAAGAAGTGGATCATTTTCAAAGACTAAACCAATTACACAAAATGTGGCCTTTAAATACTTGCCAAGTATCTGTGGAAAGATGCTGCTGAACCAGCACCACATTGACAATGCAGTATTGTCTATGAATCAAGGGTTCTCGTGCTTCTAGGAAAACTAGTACTTTCTCCAGTCAACTCTCAAAAGTAATGAGTACTTACTCCCACAGTAATTAAATAGCCTGCCAGAACATTTTCTACTTCCAAAGGCAGCATGTTTTAATTTCACTTCTCATAGACAGCATTGATTTGAAAGAGCAGCAGGTATTTATATAAAGCTGAACATTAAGGAAAGTTTAAAAATGCAAGCTGACTCCAGAACCCATAGAAAAAACAGTGCAAGCAGTTTGTGATTGATGTTTTTGTGACACCATTCAGATATGCAATTGTTTCCCTAGTAACACTTCATCAATCATTATCTATAAAAATCACTGTACTTTGCCAAACAGGTAACTCTTGAAGGATGACCAGCTATTTCTCTTGCAAAACTACTGAATTCCTTATTACTTCATAAGCTAAACTTTTCATATGTTGTCACTAATTGAGAGCTCCTTTTTCTGAAGCCTTGGAGGAGCCATTCAGCAAGTGCCCTCATTGAGACCGGAGGGTCTGATACCGAGAAGTGCTGAGCACTTTCAGTGGCAACTGAAGTTAATCAAAGCCGTTCTGTGCAAATAAACGGTCCAGCTAGCGCCATATCTCTGTAAGTGGCTATACCAGAGGTTACACAAGGAATCAACAGAACAAGATGATTTCAAGTGATCCACTCCCTGTTGTCCAACCCCAGCTTCTGACGGTCAGAGACTTAAGGTCACCCAGAATATGGGCTTGCATGCCTGATCATCTAGCTCACGACAGGCGAAATACAGCCAGTGGGCCAAATTTGGCCAGACAAGCCTTGTAATCTGACCCACAGCCTGCCACTAGGGCTGGAAGGGGGAAGAACATTGGGTGCCAGTAGGAGCCGAAATATTTTGCTGGGGGCAGGGGCAATGCAGCACAATTTTTCAGCTCCCGTTGGCCAATTTCCGGCCAATATAAGGTAGGAAATTTTGCTGGGGCAAGAGTACTGCTCAAAACCAAACAATGGGAGCTGAGAGAATTTGCTGGGGTGAGACTAGTGTCCGAAGCTCTCCTCCTCCAGCCCTGAGAGCCGACTGGAACAGCCAGCAGTCTGGGGCTGCTGGCAGGCAGGGAAGACTGCCTCCGAGTGCTGCTGGCCAGGAGCTGCTTAGGTAAGTGCCTTCTGGTCACAGCCTGCTTCTGGTACCACACCCCACTTCCCTTCCAGACCGCTCATAGACCCTGCAGCCCAAAACCCTGCCCCAGGTCACAATCCCCTCCTTCAACCAAACTAAATCCCTCACCCTATCTGCACCACAGTTCCCTTTCTTAAATTCCCTTCTGCACCCAACTTCAATCCCAGACTCCACACTACCACTTACCAAAATCTTGGAGTGGCCCCCCTTCAAAAATAATTGCCCACCCTGATGTAGCTAATACCCTTGCATAGGCTAATCCACCACAAATTTATCTAATTCTCTTTTGAAACCACTTAACTTTTGGCCATCACAACATCCCACAGCAACAAGTTCCACAGGTTGATTCGGGGTTTTGTGAAGTAATATTTTCTTTTGTTTATAAACCTGATGCACATTAATTTAATCGGATGATCCCAAGTTCTTTTGTGAAGGGTAAGTAACATTTCGCTATTCACTTTCTCCGTGGTTACTCATAATTTCATAGCGTTCTGTCATATCTCCCCTCCATGGTTTCTTCTCTAAATTGAAGAGTCCCAATTTTTTAATCCCTCCTTGAACGAAAGCTGTTCCATGTCCCTGACTGTTTTCATTCACCTCCTTTGTATCTTGTCTACTTCAATACACCTTTTACAGACTTGGTAACCAAAAATGCATTCACTATTCCAAGTGTAGACGTTCCAGGGATGTCTATAGTAACTTTTCTGTATTTTCTATTTTATGATCTATCCCGTTCCGTACTGTCTGTTAGCTTTTTTAACAGCTTTTCTGACTGCCAGTGCACAGAGAGGATGGTTTCAGAGAAGTATCCACAACTACTCCAAGATCTCTTTCTTGACTGGTAATGGTCAATGTATACCCCACCATTTTCTATGTATAACTGGAACCCCACCCCCCGTGCATCTTTTTGCAATGATACTCTTTTGCAGTCAGATATAGACTTAATTATCTTGAGTAATTTTCTGTTCTCTTTTACCACTTCACTATAAATGATCTGGAGAAGGGAGTGAATAACATTCATCTCCACACAGGTCGTTGGGTATCCTGCTATTTACCTCTTTCCACTGCCCATTTATTCCTACCCCTCATTTCTTATCTTTCAACCATAAAAGGGCTCTCTCTCTTATGCCATGACAGGTTACTTTGCTTCAGAGTCTTTGGGGAGGGAACTTGTCAAAGGCTTTCTGAAAGTCCAAAGACAAATCTATTTTTAAAATTGGGGCTACATTAACTACCCTCTAGTTAGCAGATACAGAAGCTAATTTGAGCAACAGGATACATACCACAGATAGCAATTCTGCAATGTTATACTTGAGTTCCTTCAGAACTCTTGGATGAATACCATCTGGTTTTGGTGACTTATTACTGTTTAATTTATCAAGACAAAAAGAGTAGGAACAAATTCTCTCTTTTAAACAGAACAAAATATCCCCAGGATCCATACTGGAGATCTGGCCAAGCTGTTTCCCTGCATCTCCCACATAATTTTTAACTTTATTTTAGTGCTACTCCTAATTCAAAATGATCCATCCTGACCAAGGTAGTATTTCTACCTTACCTGTCACCAAAAGAGAACTAGTGTGATAATGTCAGAACAATCAGCTCATTAAGGTGTAACTTGAAAGCTACTTATGGGCAAATTTCAAAGGGGTTTGAAACCAAAGCTAATTCTTGTAAAACAAACCAGCAGTCTTGTATCACTTTAAAGACTAACAAAATGATTTATTAGGTGATGAGCTTTCGTGGGACAGATCCACTTCTTCAGATCTAGAAATCTTTACTTTACAGAAACCTTTACATACACTACATCAATGATATATTTATCATTTACACCCATGGAAAAGAGTTCCACAGAGATTTTAACAACCTGCACTCCATCATCAATCTCAGCCTTCACCATTCCACATGAGAGATCCATTTCCTGGACACCACAGTACAAATCAGTCACGGCAAGATCAATACCACTCTGCACCAGAAATCCACTGACTGCTATACTTACCTACATGCCCCCAGCTTCCATTCAGGACACATCATATGATCCATCATTTATAGTCAAGCCCTTAGATACAACTGCATCTGCTCCAATCCCACTGACATCAAAAACTTGAAGAACTCTACCAAGCATTCATAAAACTTAATTACCCAATGGGAGAAGGTTAAAAAACAACAACAAAACAAAGAAACAAACAAAACCCCACAGATTGACAACACCAAATGAATACCCAGAAACCAGCTACTTCTAGATAGGCTCAAGAAGGTCAGTAACAGAACACCACTTGTCAACACGTATAGCCCCCAACTCAAACCCCCTCCAGCACATTATCGATAACCTACAACCTATTCTGGAACTTGATGCTATACTTTCAGAGGCCCTGGGTGAGATAGCTGCCCTTTCCTGCAGACAACCACCTTAACTCAGGAAAATTCTCGCTAGCAATCACATACCATACCACAAAAATACTAATCCTGGAACTCTTCCCTGCAACAAACCCCACTGCTAACTCTGTCCACATATTTATACTGAAGAAACCATCACTGGACCTAACCCTGTCAGTTACGCTATCAGGGACTCATATTCCTCTAACTCCACCAATGTGATATACACCATCATGTGTCAGCAATGCCCCTCTGCTAGGTATATTGAACAAGCTGGACAATCACTTTGCCAAAGTATGAATGGACACAAATCAGACATTAGGAATCTGAATACACAAACCCACCAGTGAGCATTTCAATGAAGTAGGCCATAGCACGCAAGACCTGAAAACCTGCATCCTAAAACAAAGAGGCTACGTCTACACTACAGAGATTCTTTGGAAGAAGTTCCTCCAGAACATCTCTTCCAAAAAAAACACTTGTTTGAAAAAGTGTTTCCATACAAAAAAGCAGATTGAAATATCAAGCCGTTCTTTCGATAAAGAGCATACACACAGCACCCTTCTTTTGAAAGAATGGGCCAGGGGTTGAAAAATCTGGCACCATGAGGACTGCTATTTTGAAAAAAAGGGGTCCCCGAGGCGTCTACACATGGTTTTTCCCCCGAAAGAATCCCTCAGAAAAAGGTGTTCTGCCTCATCTGGGAGAGGAAAAGGGCAGCTGGAAGAAGTGTCCATGTTGTTTTGATTTCAGATTGGAAGAGTGCATTGTGTGTGTAGATGCTCCGCACGTTTTTCCGAAAAGGCCTGGATTTTCTGAAAACGCTTGTGTAGATGAAGCTAGAGACTTTAACACCATCTTACAAAGGGAGACATCCGAATTGCAATTTATTCTCAAGTTCAATACTTTACAATTTGGCCTCAGTAAAGATAGCAATTACCTTATTACCAGGACTGTTACCCAACCTTTGATATTCGTAGTGACCTCAGGCAACTCACTTAATAGACAATTTCAGTAAGCAATTTTCTTCTCCCTCTTCTCCGTCCTGCCGCCTTCTGTCAGGTTTCATTTCATTTTTTTCTGCCTTTCTGTTAAATTCTCATTGTGCCAGCTCACTTTTAAACAGAATTTCCAGATCTGAAGAAATGGGTTTGTCCTACGAAAGCTCATCACCTAATAAGTTTTTTTTTTTTCCAGTCTTTAAAATGCCACATCTGCTGTTTTGTTTTCTGAAGATACAAGCTAACGTTCTGGCTGCAGCCACACCAGCCTCTCCATTTGGAGGGGCTATGGTAATGTGGCACTTCGGCAGATGGCAATGAGATGCTGCTATGTATATGCAGCACCTCATTAGCATATTGGCAGCCACACCCATATCTAAACTGCACCTTTGGAAACATACACCATCCATGTAGCTGTGGGACTTTTAAAATGAGCCCCTGATTTCAAAAGCCCCTTATTGCCATTTGGTTTCGGGAAGAAGGGGCTTTTGGAATCAGGGGGTCCTTTCTAAAGGCCCCCAGCAACACAGGCGGCATGTGTTTCAAAAGCAGCACTTATGCTAATGAGGCGCTGCATATTCATACTCATGGCAGCACCTCATTACCATCTGAGGAAGTGCCACATTAATAGCCCCTCTGAAAGGAGGGGCTAATGTGGCCAGAGCCTCTGTGATTATTCTTGTAACAATCTAGTAAAAGCAGGGCCTGAATTTGAATCAATCGTTCTTCAAATTGAAATAAATCACATGAAAAATGATCTTCCATACAAGGAGATTAAATTGACAGAAACCAAGTTAGTTTTTCTCAGACTTTTCGGGGCTATGTTCATATCTCATGATAAAAGGGTCTTTTCAATGAGAAATTTTAAAAAAGTGTTAAGTACAATTTAACTTAATGAATAGCCGCTGGAGGAACACTGACCTGCAATTTCACCAGTTGTGATAGGTGAAAATAGCTGTCAAATAAACCAGGATGCAATTAATCTAAGTTGGACTCAAACAAAGGCAGTTAAGAAGATTTTTGCAGAGCACGTAAAAGGTTCCACTTGTTCCTGTCCACATCATACCTAAACTTTTTCCATCTAGAATTGTAAATCCTTCCAAGATGCCAGGAAGACAAGTCAGCTGCTTTAAGAAACCAAGCCTATAGATCTCTACAGAAGTCCAGATTTCAGTATGGCTACTGTGCTGTAATGGAGTGGAGTGCCCCAGAATTATGACATGATTTGAGGCAAAAGTCGTGGCTTGATGCAATTGGCTTTAGCCACCTACAGCAGAGATGAATGCCTTATTTCTGTGTCAGTATGCAGCGATGGGTCTGACTTCATCTGAGCTCAGCCAGGCCTTTTGCTCAAAGATGAGAGAGATGTCATTTGCTAATGTGGTCTCTTCTTATACCTTGTCCACAAGGCTGACAGCTTCTTGCTCAATGAGTGGCAAAAAGATGCATCTCATGTATTTCATGAAGGAAGGTTTGGTTTGCCAGATCACGATCCAGAAGCCACTCATTAGGTATCATAAGCTTGTCTTCCCCTGCACTGTTGCTGCCCTGCGGCTCGAGCCATCATAGCCACCTGTGCAGTGCTTCTAGAGTCACAGCGAGGCGCCTTAGCCACCTGTGCGGTGCATCCAGATATTCGCAAAATTCAACTTTCACAAAGGTTATCAAAACGCCTGTGAATGTCCCAACCCTACTGTATCATTTTAGCCCAGCTGGGGGAGCAGAAATTGGTGGGCTCCCAGGCAGCTCTGAGCAGCAGCAGGGGGTGGAGGGGGAAGGAACCCAGTGGCAGGGCTGTGGGGAGCTGGTCAGTGGCCATGTCATGCCTCTGGGTGGAGGCAGGGTTGGGCACCCCCTCTATGTAGGCCAGGCTGGAGATGGCGGCTGCCGCTGTGGTGTGGGGCGTGTCAGTGCCACCAGAGCTGACGTGGCTGCTGGAATGGGACCCCCCCCCACACCTTGCTCCCTTCACACGCGACTTCCAGTGCAGGTACTGCAGCCCCAGAGCCCCTGCCTCGCCCACACCCTGTACGGCTCTGTCCACACCTCTGTGGTGTGTGGAGTCTCCGGCCCAGTGTATGTGTGCGGGGGGAGATCCTCTGCTTCCAGCCCCCTGCCACATCAGTGACCCCATGTGGGCCAAGGAAAGGGCCTGGAGTGGGCGGGGCTGTTAGTACAGGTTCCTTGCAGCAGTAACTGCAGCTGACAAGGGCTGGAAGAAGAGCTGTTCGGAAGAGGACTGCCTCCATCCCCCTGCTACTTCTTGGAATTACCAAATTCACTGGGTAAAAACTTCCTCTAGAGGCTTCTCATTCCAGGTTAGATGCATACATAGTTACTTCAGTTTGTAGAGGAGGCATTTAAGAGTGCTTTTTGGTCTAAATTGATGCAATGCAACTGCCTCTGTGATGCTTGCTTCAGCTACTACTCCACTATGAACAGAACAAAATTCAGATACAAGATTTAGTATTTATACCTGATCGGAGCCACCAGTTATTTTGCACATCAAAGAAGAAAACTATCTTCCGTTAAAGTTTGGCACACATACTTTATATACCTAAATTTTCATGAGGCTTCCTCAGTACAAAAAGCTTTTAGGCTTCCATTTCTTATGGAACATAAACAAGCATAAAAGTACAGCTCCTTGTGGATAATGCAATCTGCTATGGCGGGGGGGGGGGGGGGGGAAATCAAGCAAAAGAATAGCTTTTTGCCCTTTTATTATATTTATTAAGGATTCATTTCCCAAACCATCAACTTTATACATGTAAAAAAACCAAGCTACCCAAACTCCACATTGCCAAACAAGGTAAAAACTCCTAACCAGCTGCTTTTTACATTAGATATACTGTACATTCTTCCAGTACATTTTTAGTTAAAACAAGGCCTGATGGCTCAAGCTAATGCACACAGGATTTCTCTCTGGCTAACAGTTAAGCACATTTTTGTATCATATTCTCTCATCAATAGCTGAGATTTACATTAAATTCTTATCAGATGATATTAAAGTACAAAGATTCATTTGAGCTTTTGAATATTGAGAATCTGGCGATGATGCTGAAAGGACTAAACTATTAATAACAAATCACAAAATACAGAAGATATGAGAACTTGAAATTTTTAGTTTAAGACAGAACAAACAAACAGATTGGTAGAATAGTTAATAGAACAGGTTAAACCACAGCCCTTAGCACAAAGTAGATGCATTAATACAAAGGCCTAGTGCTCTGAGAAGGCTTAACGTACTCTAACCATATTCTTTCTGCATGTAAAAATTTAAACACTAGAATCAGATTATTTATACTGGTACAACATAAAGAGACCAAATACTCCAAATGCAAACTCACCTGCAAATACCGAACTATTCCTTTAGAGCAGTATTTCTTAAACTATGTTCTGCATAACACTCGTGTTCTGCGAACAACTTGCAGGTGTGCTTTGAGCATCTGACACTTTTTTGCTATCATATGCTGATGGTATATTTTCAGTTATTAAAATCAGATACAATGTTATATTTTCATTGCTATGATCTCATTAAATTACTCCATTTTGTTTTTGCTGTATATATTGCTGTTTGAGTTTTTGGTCTGACAACGGTTTTTTCTAAGAAATTTTCATAAATGTTCTGCATTAAAAATATTATTGTTTGGTGTTCCATCCTCTCAAAAAGTTTAAAAAAAAAATGTTTTACAGCATCCTGAAGTGTGTTAAATCTCATGAAGGAGAACAAAACTATGTGGGGACAGACTGGTGAGGAAAGAAAGTTACAGTACTAAAATTATCTCAGCATAGGTTGGTGACTCCACAGCCACATTGGAATAAAGAAAACAACCAAACATACAAAATAAATCTCAAACAACAATGTTGGGATTGACTCACATTAGCAGTGGCCATTAAAGATAGATATTAAGAGGAGAGAATAGTTAAACGGAGAACGAGTAAGCACAAGAAGCATGAAAGATGCTCTTAGAATGATTTTTTCATATGGATTCCTCCACATCAGTCATGAAACAGATGATGTTCTTTAATTTGTCTACACAGACCAATCAAATTAAATATACAATATATACACCCACAAAATATTTATGTCATGCAATGTTAATTCTATACCTCCCAATAAGGCAGAAACCAAGCCTTTATGATCTACACCCTGGGGAGTGGAACTTTGTCTGATGATCACGTGTTGAGACCAAGATCAAAGGTGCATGATATACAAAGGAAATACTGACCTGTGTATGGTTGTTCTGGCTTTGAGCTTTGCTGGAGAGGAGGTGAAATACCTGATAACCTTATTAGCGTATGTGTAGTTTGCTTTATTGTTTTTAGAACTTTTCCTTGGTAACACTTTCACCCTGAGAGTAAGTGTTTGCTTTTAAAGAGCTATGTGAAAACAATTGTTGGTAATTATGTTGTTCACAGCTTTCAAAGGGAAAGTGAAGCCTAAACACTGGCCTATTTATGTAGTCTGGCTTGATGGGGATATCACAATGTAAGCAGGGAACTGAGCAGTCTGAAGACACCCCAGTGAGGAGAGAAGAGGCTAGTCTCTACCCATTAAACATGACAGGCAAGGAGCTGGAAGGGACCATGTAGACCCAGTGACGGTAGGGGGCAAAGGGGGCACCTGCCATAGGCCTCTGAAGTGCGGCTCGAGGAGAGAGGTCTAACTAAAGGGTGAGTGCCCTAGGCCCCTCTCCTTCCACCCTTAAGCCTGGCCCTTCCAGTGGCAGAGAGCCAGGCCCCATTCCCACAATGCCCTGCAGCAGCTGTCAGCCCTGCCAGGACCACAAATGGGGAAATGCAGTTGAAATCTGCTATGACAGATAGTGCTACAAGCTAATCCCTAGCACAGCAATCTGCAGGAGAGGCCCTCAAACTTGTCATGGGGTCTGCAATCTGCGTCTCCGGAGCCACATGAAGCTCTTTAAAGGACGACTTTGTTGTTCCTGACACTATAATTGCAAGTTAGAAAAAAATGCTCCTGATTTTCGCTGTTTCGGTGAATGTCGAAAAGCACAAACAATGAACAACTCATATCTAAATAGCAAACTATGTATGATCTTGAAATGTTGGATAACTTCCTCTTTAGTAGTATGTGCACTGCATTGTGTGATGTGTGCATGTGCTGTTCTTAACATACAGGTTACAAAAAGTATGGTTTGATGTTATTTATTAAGGACTTTCATATTCACATGCATTGCGGCTCTTGAATTATTGAGGGGTTTTTTTTGTTTTTGTTCTAAAACCAAATTTGGAAAAAATGGCTCTTCTTGCTTTTTTGGTTGCTGACCTCTGGGGCTAGGAAAGTTTTGCAAACTGTGCTTGCCTACCTAGCATTTGTGGGATGTGCCAACTGAACCACATCAGCACTTAGACTGGATACAGAGGGTGTACAGGGCTCTCTCCAAAAACATTGCATGCATTCAGCACGAACTTCACGTCGCATGCCTTTACTTTCCTCATATGGTAGTTTAATGATTCCAGTAGGGGGAAAAAAATATTCAGATGGAATTCAATATAATCTTGCAACTCTGCATGTGGGCAAGAATAAACAAAATGTCTCATGGGCCACACAAAGAACCCTGGTGGGTCGCATGTCTGCCTTGGGCCATGGGTCACCCACCTCTGCCTTACAATATTCCAATATGTCAACTTGAGTTTAGTAAAGACAGGGTGTCTAAAGTAGTTTACAAAATAAAGATCCTTTTTCCTCCTGTGGTTTTCTCTATGATTACTCTTACCTATTAACTATGGTCAGTAAAGGAAAATGCGCTTGTTGCCAGTATGCATACATGCATAACATTACATAAAATAAAAACCATTCTAAATTATTTAGACATCAGTGATAAACTTCCACAAGAAAATTACCTACAGAATAGTACATGTGTGGGTGTGTTCCTGTTTCAGTACATCAACAGCTTAATCAGCCTTCCACATTACATCTGATTACAGTTTGTTATATAAAATCATTCTGGTAATAGTTTGTAAAGAATCATGTTTAACCCTTTTTGGAAAAAAGATAGGACTCACATTTAGAACATGAATTGATCTCCCAGTATCCCAACTCACGCAAGGCTAGATCCGCAAAGGAGTTTAGGTGTGTATCTGCCACTTTAGATGCCTAAATCCATATTCAGACACTCAAAGCCCCTTCTTTAGATGATGCCCAACCATAGATAGACCTAAATTTCTGATAGGCATGAGCAAAGCTCCCTCAGTCTTCATGGCTGTAAAACGGCTATATGGAACAGACATGCTTTTGATAGTTAGCAAAAACATTTTTACACTCAAGTGCAAGCCAGAACATAATCAGAATCCCTAGGTAGTTGATGAATTGGTTTGCTTTCCAGTCATGCTGAATCTGGCCCAGCAGCAACTGGTGACAGGCCTTGAGATTCAAATTGTGAGAATCCTGCATTGGGAGGTGAAGGGGGCAAGTGGACAATGCCCCTTCCCTCTAGCAACACGGATACTGCCTTGAGACCAGGGACCAGCATTAAGTGTCTCGAACTGTGGGCTGTTCAAGACAACTTGGAGAAGGGGACATGTGGCCAAAAGAGAACACATTAAAACATTCTCCAGGCCTTTAACAAGGGAAGGTCAGTCTTCTATGTACCTATCTGCTGCTCAGCAGAGTTGAAAATAATATCCAGAGCAGTCACATTGGAGAGTTGTGGGACACCTAGAGACCAATTCAGTCGAATTCCACAAGTGATTCTCTTGCTTGTGTACACAAGTGGTAGTGTCCAGCAAGCAAATACAAGCATAAACAGCAGTGTCGCTGGAGTAGCACTGGTAGCAAAAATGGAGGCAGAGCTGAGCTGTGTCAACTACTTACCTCCCTGAAACTGGTGGGTACGTACAAATGAGCAGAAGAGCCATGCTCCTTACTTACAACGGACATTAGAGCTGACGTTTTTAAAACACGTACATCTGTACTCTGCACCGTTTTACAAATTTCAAATTATGAATTCATTCAGAGTTAACACAGTAGAGGCATTGCAAATAAGAGAAAATGTCTTCAAATATCATTGTAGCGCAACCATGTTGAGAAAATTTATCAAGTATAATCATTAAGCAGATGGAAATAAAGTGCAAAATTAAATGGAGAGGCTGAGGTTCACAAGGGTATCTGAATAACAAGGAAATAAGTAAAGAAAAAAAAAAGGTATCTGAGAGGGCTCAATAGTGAGGACTGAAACAGACTGTAAAGAAAGGGAAGGATAAAAGAAAAGCAAGGAGTGAAGGGGAATATTCTGTTTTCATTACTATCTTGTTAGCCAAACAAACAGCACAATTTTTCTTCTACAATAAACATTTAAGCTTCTTGGTTCTATAGCAGGAGCATGAAGTTTTCCCTTCCCCCATAAACACGCACAATGGTAGAAAGTTACACTAAAAACTAAAATTTGATCAAGCTAAAGACATTCTTCATTTTATGTACTGCCTAAACACACAACTCCATCCTTGATGGATTCAACAGATGCATACACATCATAATTACTAATGCTACCAAAGTTGAAAACATTAAAAACACGTAGTGAATTCTACAAATACATTAAATAGAGGGGAGGTGCTAGACAAGAAAGAGGAACCATTATTACATAAAACTCTATAAGAAGTCAAACATTCTTTAAAAATTAGTAATGTTGAAATAGCAAAAATATAGTTTATGAAAAATGCACTTGTAACAGATTGACACTGCTGTTTTGCAATACAGATGAATTTTGGAACTTCTCACATTAAATGTTCCCATAACAAAACAAGATCACACTTTGGTTCCCTCATCCTTGCCTTTTAAAGATTGGATTCAATTCAAATCAGTAGGGTTTGGATGGAAAAGATCTGATGGTCAGCCTTAAGTGAGGAATGGGAGCAAAGAAAGAAAACCAGACTGCAGGGATTGGGGGCGGGGGAGTGGGGGTGTGAAGATGTTCTAAGCCTGAGCTACATACAAGGCACATGGTAGAATACTTGCATGCTGCAGCAAAATCATAAAGAATCTGGAAGGCAAGGAAGATGAGCAGAAATAGGTGGCATCTGTCAAGACCAGCAGCTCACTCTAACGCAAGAGCAGTCCCAGCAGGGTACTAGAGCATACAGGCTCCCTGACATAAATACAACATTCCCTATTTTCAGATATGCTGTGAAGTTTTATGCCTTAATATGCTGCATATGTGCAATGTGTCTTAGGGTTGCTGAGAGAACCAGAAGTTTGATTTTCAGGCATCTGGAAGATTTAGATTGTTAAACTGTCAACTGGTATACAGCATTAATTGGGTATTCCATTTTTTGCCTATTTATACAATTTATCCATTAACCAATAAGAGAAAGCCATGAAAAGTGCACCATTTATTTCAGTGACCCCACAAAATAAACATAACCACATGAATGTGGAATACAGTAGTATGACGTACAGTTTAAGGTACAATCCTTCAAATAAACCTTACTGCATGTACTTCAAAATTCAGACCACCACAAGAGCATTATTTGCCAGGCAACTTGGTAAATGTAACAAGCAGAAAAATCAATAAGTAAATCCTAGATATTTCTAACGAATACATTATGCAGAACCCAAATTTCTTCCAGAATGTCAAAGGAACTTGTCCTCTGTAAGGACAAAATCTACATAAGTGTGTTTTATTGCAGCACAAGAAATAGTTTCTGCATTTTCAGAAAGCATGAGAAACACTTATCCTTTTATAACTCAAAACAACTGAATAAAATTTTTAACAAGCTTCCTATACACAAAACATTTATCTTTGGGCTTAGTAGAAGCAAGATAAAATTCAACTTGTAATTTTTAAA